>NC_085926.1:71352500-76152500 GCF_029289425.2 Pan paniscus | reverse complement strand
TTTATCCCCAATATTTAAGTTCCCCCTCCCTCTTCCCCTATATTTCCCCTTGAACCTTTTATCTTTTCTGTGTCCATTGCAGAGAGACCACTTCCTTGTAACTGAATACAGATCTGAATGCTTACCACTTGCAGAGTCCGATTCACAAGAGTGAGGTCTGGTGTAAAGAAAGTGATTTTACTAACCAAAACTAGTAAAGGGGAAGTGGCCGGATTCCCATCCAAACCAACCACTTCAATTTTGGGGGTGAAGGCAGGGGTTTAAAAGTGGAAACACTGATAAGGAAGGCATGCAAGAATTGTGCTGAGTGCAATGTCTGTGTGTCTTGCTCTGGTGGCTATTTTGGGTCTCAGTCCACCTGAATCACGGGCTGGCAGCATCTCAACAATGGCGGGGTTAACTAGCCAGCCACCTTGAAGTGATCGCGGGAATTTTGCAGCTGAGTCTCCAAGCTTCCTTTGTCAGACTCAAGATTAGCCCCTGCAACTTCTAAGAAGGCACATAGATGATAGCATACAATTAGATAAAAGTGAAGGGAGTATACATGGTAGGAAAGGGAGGGATATGGAGTCTATTTTATGGCTAACAGAAAAGGCTTCCGCAGTTTTCTTCAAGGTTATATCTTGAAACCCAAGGTTAAAAAACAATAAAATGCATTTTGAAGTTAAGCTATCTGGTTACTTAATGAGGATTGTAGCTCTGGGGGTCTTCTCTTTTCTAAATATCCCCAAGCCCTAGGATGTATTTTGGGCAATAATTTGTACTAAATATGTGAGTTCAAAATGAGATATTTACCTTGTACTTTATGTTGCAAATTTCCTAAAACTGTAATTTTAACAATCTACACGTTTATATTTATATGATGGTTTTGTTAATTTCATTTCAACACTTTTCTCCAACAAGTGGATTTATACAAAACTGACAATGTGAAGCTTCTTCAGCATCCCCCTTCAACATCTTAATAGGATAAAATTAATCATAATTTTAAACTACATTTCTTAATTTAAAGAAAAAAATTATGTGGACATATTCACATTCAAGGTGAGCATCCAGCAAACAGTAAATCAGGCAGGTGGTTATATTTAGAAATAGTAGCAAAACATTTACAATTGATGCCATATGGCTTTCAGCCTAGTAGGGCCAACTAGCTGTGTTCAATGACTCTGGGGAAATTAGGCTGTTTGAAGGTCATGAATGCTAACTCTAAACCTCTGGGACAGTGACAGGAAGTTGGCAACAATATGCAGGGAAATCATACCTCCAACTGAGTGGATAAGCCTCCTTCATAAGTGGACCGAGGATTGTTCATGTTGAGCCTGTGCTCTGATTTGCAGACAAAGAACCAGGTATAACCACTATTGCTGCATATACACAGCAGGCAGTAACGTATATTCTGGTCCCGTCATTGTCTTTCTTAAACTAGCCAGGAGTCCTTATCATAATTATAAAGTTCAAATCCCCTTCCATTATCTTCCTGTTTGAGCTTACCTGATACCACTGTCCTCTGGACTAAGCCCCAGGCACATTAAGTTTCTAAGCTGACATTTTTATTAAGTTTTAAAGACATATTTGGAGAATTTTTTAATGCACAAGTATCTACAGATGTCCAACTTAAATAATTCCACTTTCAATGTGCTTTCCAGGGTTTCTTGAATGCCATTGAGAAATTACAATACATATAAAGAAAATAGAAAAGAAATAGTAATCACTGAATCACTGATTAGAAAAAAAATAGCACAAGCTAAAGCTTTTCAGCAATTAAGTTTACCAATTTTCAACAAATAACTCAAGGGAAAAAATAATTTATCTAATTGAAAATGGCTAATGCAGAGTCAAAGATTAAAATGTTGGAAATAAATTTTCTTCTTACATGCCAACCTTTAAGGAAAATATTATTGAACTTTTCTGGAACACAAAATCTTTGCAACCAGCATTATTATGTATCTTATCCACTTACATTAAACTAAAACTATATATGCATGAGGGAATGTTTCTTCAAATATTAACCATAAATAGGAATTAGAAAAATGTATAAAATTAGGTTGTATATTTCATTCCTAAGATTTTCTAGACTGAGTTTTCTGAAAGACGCAACACTATTCTCTTGATATTCTACAAATAAAAACATGCTACCCCAGAGCATTGGGTTCAGAACATGCTACCCCAGAATATGGCACCCTGGCATTTGAGAAAATCACAGAGAACGAAGGGCTCTGATCTTCTCCAATCCTTCTTCTCTGAAGCAAGCTGTAAGAGAACCGGATCTTCAGCCAGGCGCGGTGGCTCACGCCTGTAATCCCAGCACTTTGGGAGGCGGAGGTGCACGGATCACGAGGTCAGGAGATCGAGACCATCCTGGCTGACACGGTGAAACCCCATCTCTACTAAAAATACAAAAAAATAATCCGGGCGCGGTGGCGGCGCCTGTAGTCCCAGCTACTCGGGAGGCTGAGGCAGGAGAATGGCGGGAACCCGGGAGGCGGAGCTTGCAGTGAGCCGAGATCGCGCCCCTGCACTCCAGCCTGGGCGACAGAGCAAGACTCAGTCTCTTCCTGTGAAGTATGTTAGAAGAGCCTCATGTGCCTCATATCTGGAGAGAAGGAATGTCACACTGGGACGCAGAAAGTAATATGAACAAACAGGCCTTGCTAAGTTCCCCCAGCGTATTACCATTAGATCATACTCCCTCTGTTCAATCATACTTCCTCATGACTGTCTACTCCCCATCCAACCTAAGCATAAATATACATAGATTTCCCCATTACTTTGGGTCTTCATTTCTGAAGGTCCACATGTCATGTAAAATTTACATTAAACAAATATGTATGCTTTTCTCTTGTTAAACTGTCTTTTGTCATAGGTGCTTCCGCCATGAACCTAGTGATGGATGAGAAAAAAAAAATCCCTTCTACCCTACACTAACAAGGAAGGACAAGATAGAGGATTCTAATTTCTTAAAATAGGTATTCAATGTGATGAGAGGGTGGTCATTTGATGTATAAAATTAGGAATTCATTCTAAAACGTTTGAGACTTTTGTGTTTAGGTTATTGCAGAGGAAGGGGCAAGTTTGGTGCTCCAAATTCCTGTTTTATTTGCCGTCATAGAAAGGATTTGAATTTGCAAGATACTTCACAAAAGTCTGATTTTCTTTTTTTCATTTTAAATGTGGTATTGTAGTTACTGTAATGAGGTGGCATCGACACTGATAATACTTACCCTTTGGAGTTTACCCGAAGGGTTTACCATAAGACATCATCCAGATCACTATGCTTTCTTTTAAAAAAACAAGTCTTTATTAAAAAGAAAAGCACAAATTAGACCAGCACAAATAGAAATTACTCATAGCCAGAAATATATTTAGCAGCGATTTTTTTTTCTTTTTTTTTTCTTTTTTTTTTTTTGACAGAGTCTTGCTCTGTCACTCAGTCTGGAGTGCAGTGGCGTGATCTCGGCTCACTGCAACCTCCACCTCCCAGGTTCGAGCAATTCTCCTACCTCAGCCTCCCAGAGTAGTTGTGACTAAAGGTATCCACTATCACACCCAGGTAATTTGTATATTTTTAGTAGAGTTGGGGTTTCACCATGTTGGCCAGGCTGGTCTTGAACTCCTGACCTCAGGTGATCCACCTCCCAAAGTGCTGGGATTACAGGAGTGAGGCACCGTGCCCAGACTTATTTAGCATCAGTTTTAAAAATTGTTGACACATTGCAGTATCTTTCTAATTTTCTCTAATATCCTTAATTATATAATGTGTTTTTTGAAGAATTCTTATATACATTAAGATAAAGTTCAAGAAGGCCATTAGCAAAGGATTTTTAAGAGTAGTTTTTTTACAAAGATTATCCATTTTAAACAGATTTTTCTTATGAAATAAATTTCTCCATGTCTTTTAAAAATATGAAACTTGGCTTCCATTAAATATGCTCATTTTTAGTTACTCATGGGATACCCTTACTTATCTATGATAACAGACACTTGTCATAATTTCCAGTATACTCCTAATGTCAGAGGTATGTTTACAAGTGGTACCATTTACTTCTGGATTTCATTTCCAGCTATTTAATCTCCAGATGCATGAAAAAGCATTTTTAAGATTATCTCTGAAAAAAATACCTGCTTTTTATCTACTCAAAATGTATCTACACTTAACATAAGTACACTTTGGATAAGCAGTTATTTTTAGGCAAAACTTTTACTAAGACAAGTATATGATAACATAGACAATGGAGGATATCCATGTGTAACTGAAAGTGAAAATATTTACTTTACCTGGAAGCTGTGTTTTATGTTTTTAAAAAACATGAAATAATTGATTTCATACAAAAAAAGTGCTAAAAGAAAAATGCATAATCTCTGTATGATAAAAACATTTTCTCAAGCTGTGCAAATGACCTTCTTGATTTTTATTTTAACTTATCTAAGAATGATTTTAATATGCAATACTACAACTTGTAGCCATATATAACTGCATTTAATAATAATGCACAAAAGTAACAAAGCAATGCAGATAAAAATGTTCTACTGAACTCATCATTTGACATACTTCATGTATTAGAAAAATTTGCTGAATAATGTCAATTATCAAAACATGTAGCTGCTACGTAGTCCCTTAAAAACTGGTATTTCCAGCATTTATATGATACACATATAAGTATATTTGTGTTGAACATAGTATTAATACTTTTTATATTTTTTAAAAAAGAAATTGTATGCCTTTTGTTCAAAACCACTATAACTTACTTGACCGGTGTGTGATTTTTATTTTCCATTAAAATATTTAATTTCCAATATAGTTTGGATGCAGGATAGTCTGCATTTTAGGAAGCAAAAAAATAAATTTTAGAAAGGTAAAATATCAAAGCAAGTTTTGTAGTAATAGTGATGTCTAAAAGTTAAAATAGCAGTAGCTGTCATACAGACACTTCTCAGAAGAAGACATTTATGCAGCCAAAAAACACATGAAAAAATGCTCACCATCACTGGCCATCAGAGAAATGCAAATCAAAACCACAATGAGATACCATCTCACACCAGTTAGAATGGCGATCATTAAAAAGTCAGGAAACAACAGGTGCTGGAGAGGATGTGGAGAAATAGGAACACTTTTACACTGTTGATGGGACTGTAAACTAGTTCAACCATTGTGGAAGTCAGTGTGGAGATTCCTCAGGGATCTAGAACTGGAAATACCATTTGACCCAGCCATCCCATTACTGGGTATATACCCAAAGGACTACAAATCATGCTGCTATAAAGACACATGCACACGTATGTTTATTGCGGCATTACTCACAATAGCAAAGACTTGGAACCAACCCAAATGTCCACCAATGATAGACTGGATTAACAAAATGTGGCACATATACACCATGGAATACTATGCAGCCATAAAAAATGATGAGTTCATGTCCTTTGTAGGGACATGGATGAAACTGGAAATCATCATTCTCAGTAAACTATCGCAAGAACAAAAAACCAAACACCGCATATTCTCACTCATAGGTGGGAACTGAACAATGAGATCACATGGACACAGGAAGGGGAATATCACACTCTGGGGACTGTTGTGGGGTTGGGGGAGGGGGGAGGGATAGCATCGGGAGATATACTTAATGCTAGATGACGAGTTAGTGGGTGCAGCGCACCAGCATGGCACATGTATACATATGTAACTAACCTGCACAATGTGCACATGTACCCTAAAACTTAAAGTATAATAAAAAAAAAAGAAAAAAATGAGCACCTACTATATTTCAGGCACTAAACTAGATTCTTACAGACTCTTTAATATTAATATCATACTTTATAAATGTGAGATTTTAGACTGCAAAGTACATAACTTGCTAAAAGTCACAGATGTAATAAACTATCAATCTAGAATTTGAACTTAAATCTTTTGGCTGCAGAGAAGAAAACAAAAGAAGGATAGGTAAATAGCTAGATGAATCAGTTGACTAACAGTCATATCAGCTTCCCTTTACCGAATGCTGATCTCATCACACCAATATAACTTTGTAAAATGTGTTTATTATTTCCATGTTCAAAGTGAGTGATTTAAGGCTAAAAATGATAAGAAATGTGTCCTTGATGGCAGCTATCACTGGAAGATCCAGAATTTAAACTAATATTTCCCCATCCAGTATTACTTATTTCAAAGCACTCACCCTTTCTGCTATCACATACAATTTCCACTTCAAGTAACAAATTCAAATATAATCAGTACAAAGTTTATTCTACCCTGAAAATGAAATGTATACTATTCAAGAACAACTTATGATTCAGATCTAAGAAAACATAGTACTCTCAAAATGACAAATACTGAATAAACAAATATTAACTCTGTATTGGATGTCTAAAAATGCATAAGGACAAGATACTTCAAGCTGGAAAAATTAGAGTGCAACCAAAAGACAATGGAGAAACCAAACATATCTGGTCACATATGTATTTTTGTACAGATTTTTAAATCTGGGAGTCTTTTGTTTCGTAAGCAAACATTTATTCTGTTGTTGGCCAGAAATTTATATCTCCCTAGGTTATGTAAAATACTGAAAAAAGAAATATGAAAACTTTCTTATTTTTGGTTGTGTCATCAAACAGTGCCTTACATATTTGAATGACTACATTTTCAAAAGCTGCCAAATTTTAATTTCTTCTGTTAGTAGCTCTATATCTACACATATTCAACATTTGAAGTAAGGAATCTTGTAGTGTGTGTTATATTGTTCAAGTATTGATCATTTTGTTGCAACTATAGAAACACTTATTAGCCCCTGAAGCCTGAATTAGGGGTATCTATAGAGAGAGGAAATTATTGGCTTATCAAAAGTGTGCACAGATTCTGTAGGTCAAGTCTATCCATCATAGACTTCCTAAAAGGTGGATTAGATTTTAAGCTCTCCCAATTTATTTTGTTATGGTTTATTGGCACATTCATTTTATACAACTGTTTATACAAAATAAATGGCTGCCCATACCTTAAGCCCCTCCATTAGTGGAGTCCAATTCACCATCTAAGATAACAAAAACATAGGAATCTTCAGTTCCTACTGCTACCATCACAGAAGGCTCAAGCTGTAGAATATTTGATGCTTTCTGCTCTCAAAGTTCTGATCCAGTCCTTTCTCTTACATAACAACTGTCCATGTCCTTGCTCAGAGGGACTCAGTGCTCATTCAAAGATCCTTTTATTGTGGTGAATGTTTAATTTCTTACTAATATTCATTCAAATGCAATACACGTATATTTCCACTCAGTCTGTGCAGCTATAATGGAATATAAGAGACTGGGCAATTTGTAGAGATTCTTTATGGTTCTGGAAACCAGAAAATCCAAGATGCAAAGGCAAGCATCTGGTAAGGAGCTTCTTTCTGTGTCATCTCATGGTAGAAGGTGAGACAGCAAGAGATTGAACTCCCAGCCTTAAGTTATTTTAAATCAGCATGAATCTGTTCACAAGGCTTCAGCCTTTATGACCTAAACACCTCCAATTGGGCCCCACCTCCCAACAGTGTTTCATTGGATGATGTTTCAACACATGCCTTTTGGAGGGACACATCCAAACAATAATAACAGCATTTTCTTTCTTAAGTGTTCATTTTGATGAATTTTGACAAATGTTTACAGTAGTGTAACAACCACTTCAATGGAGACATTTCATCCATAAATTCCCTTGTCCTATAGATTCAATTTTTATATTTTCCTGAAATTTTATGTTGAAATCTAATACCCAATATAGCGGTATTTGGAGTTGGAGCCTTTGGAAGGTGATTAGGTCATAAGAACTGAAACTTAATCAAAGGAGTTAGTGCTTTTTATAAGAGACCCCGGAGATATCCCATCCTTCTGCAATGCGAGGAGACAAAAAAATGACAGTCACCTCCGAATCAGGAAGTGAGTCATTACCAGGCACTGAATCTGTCAGTAACTTGAATTTGAACTTCTAGTCTCCAAAACTGTGAAAAATAAATTTTGGTTGTTTATAAACTACCCAGTCTATGATATTCTGTTACAGCAACCTAGAGTACTATGTTATCTAGTGCCCCTTTGTAATCAATCCTCGCCCCCAAACTGACACCTAGACCCTGTCTACCCCACTCAGATTTGGGTGGCTACAGTTTTGGCTATTAAATAATGTCACAAAAATTGAATCATATACTATGTAGCCTTGATTTTTTTTATTGAGTTTACTTAATGCTTTGGAGATTTGTTCATGCTGTTACATATGTCTATATTGTATTCTTTTTTATCGCAAACTAGTGTTCCATTTGATTATACTTTTACTAATACATGGGCTTCTGGGTTATTTCTAGTTTAAGGCCATGCAAATAAAGTTGCTATAAACATTAGCAAATGGGTCCCTGGATGAACATGCCTTTATTTCTCTTGGGTAAACATTCAGAAATTGATAGTTGAGTCATATGATAGATGTATATTTAAATTTAAAAGAAACTTCCCTATTGTTTTCCAAAGCAACTATACCATTGAAGTTTCTACATATCCTCACCAGTACTCTGTCTTCTGTGAGTTTATTATAGCCATCCTAGTAGCTATATAGGGCATCTCATTGTAGTTTTAACTGCATTTTCCTAACGACTAATGGTGTTAAGCAAATTTTCAGTGCTTATTTGCCATTGGTATATCAGTGGTTCCATGTTCTCCATGAGGGATTAGTTCTAGCACCCTGATGGATGCCAAAACCCAGAAATGCTAAAGTTCCAACATTGGTCCTGTATAACCTGGGAAAATTAAAAATTAGCCCTCTGCATCCTTGGGCTGCCCCATCTGGGAATACTATATTTTCTATCCATAGTTGGTTGAATCTGCGAATGTGGAGCTCGTACACATGAAAGGCCAACTGTATTTCTTGAAAGTCTAACTTTTAATCTATTTCTACAAGTTATAAAAATTTCCAATTGGCACATATGGAAACTGTTTTCATGTGGATGGCTGAGGATTCTTTTGGAAAAACATATTCTCAAAAAAAGAACATAGGGATTATAAGCCTGACTTTATAGCAAAATCTGATTTTTTAAAAAGCAATTTTTATTAAAATGTTTAAAAAACATTGGGGCCCTGTTGACATCACTTGGATACCCGGCTGGTATAATCTATGACAGTATAAATTGAAACAGCCCGTCTATGTACTTTTGCATGGAATATGAGATATTGAGGAATATGGCATGTTGGTAGTTATGTCCACTGGTATTTATTTAGCAGAGTATGGGGAGCTGCCAGGATTAAGAGAGGGCATAGGGTCAAGTGTGCATCATGAGAAGCAGTCAACAGAAAAGAAAGTGTAAGCTAGTAAACCCTGCAGTTCCTGCAGGAATCTGGCAGGAATGGGACATAGTGGGCCCAGCAGTGGTCTACCAACCCCCTGCTGAATCCTTGAAATGCCTTCTAAAAACCTCCAGAAAGAAAGGATAGAGTACTGCATGGAGAGTTGGAGGTTCTGGTTTCTCCTGGCTCTTGTTTCTGTTTATGATTTGTATCTGTAGTAGTTTCCTGGGGCTGCCCCAATAAAACAGCGCACACTGGGTGGCTTAATCAGAAGTGTACTGTCTCAGAGTTCTGGAGGGTACAAGTCTAAAATCATGATGTTGAAAAGGTGGCTCCTTCTGAGAGCCACAAGGAAAAAGCTATTCCAGAGAAGGAAAAAGCTATTCCAGAGAAGTCTCTCTCCTAATGTCTTGCAGCTTTGGGTGTTTCTTGGTGTTTTAGTCTGTTCTCCTGCTGCTCATAAAGACATACTGGAGACTGGGTAATTTATACAGAAAAAGAGGTTTAACGAACTCACAGTTCCACGTGCTGGGAAGGCCTCATAGTCATGGCAGAAGACGAAAGGCTCATTTCACATGGCGGCAGGCAAGAGAGAATGAGAACCAAGCAAAGGGGAGATCCCTTATCAAACCAACAGATCTTGTGAGACTCATTCACCACCACAAGAACAGTATGGGGAAACTGCCCCCATGATTCAGTGGTCTCTCACCGGATCCCACAACACATGGGAGTTACGGGAGCTACAACCATGATTCAATTACCTCCCACCAGGTCCCTCCCACAACACATGGGAGTTACAGGAGCTACAATTCAAGATGAGATTTGGGTGGGGACACAGCCAAATCATATTGCTTGGCTTATGGATGGCATTCTTCCTGTATCTTCACATCATCTTCTCTCTATGCCTATCGGTCCCTGTGTCCACATTTCTCCTTTTTGTAAGGACAGAGTCATATTGGATTAGGGCCCATCTTAACAACCTCATCCTAACTTGGTCATCTGCAAAGGCTGTATTTCCATACAAGGTCACATTCACAGCTACTGGAATTACCGCCTCATTATTTGCTGAAGGGACACAATTCAACCCATAACACTGTCAGTCTAGTAATTGTGCCCTTTTAGGTAATTTCTGTTTTTCACTCATAATTTAAACTGAATGTATCTTCAAATTATAAAAGACAATAGTGCTAAGAGAAAATTTCCATCAATCTATGATTTTAAACTCTTCAAAGTGCTAAGAGAAAATATCCATCAATCTATTATTTTAAACCTTTCTAAATTACTAAGAGTAAGATACATAAAATAAGATAATTTTCAGGACAGGCATGGTTGTTCATGCCTGTAATCTCAGCACTTTGGGAGGCTAGGGAGACCAAATTGCTTGAGCTCAAGAGTTCAAGACCAGCCTGGACAACATGGTGAAACTTGATTTCTACTAAAAATACAAAAAAATTAGCCTGGTGTGGGCATGGTGGCAAATGCCTATAGTCCCAATTACCCAGGAGGCTGAGGTGGGAGAACCGCTTGAGGCCAGAAAGTCAAGGCTGCAGTGAGCCATGATTGCACCACTGCACTGCAGCCTGGGTGACAGCCTGAGACCCTGCCACAGACACACACACACACATACACACACACATACACACACACACACATATTCAAATAAATGATTGAGTTTACATACTGAAGAGTACCAAAAGATATGTTTCAATGAGAAGAAAATTCTTTTTAGAAGAGTGAGATCTAAGTGACACTGAGTTATAGAGAAACTTGAAAGTGTGTTGTGTATCTAAGTAATCAATAACCAAGTAACAACAATAATTACACTAAGGATAATGACTATTTAGCTTGGAATTTAAAAAACAATGTATAATTATATTTACAAATAGCAATAACATAAAAACTGGAAGAGATGATCATATCTAAAATTTTCTATAGCCCTTAAATTGTTCAGGTAGGAGATGATTGATTCAAGTTGTGCTTCGTTAATGCAATGTTGTGCTTCATTAGTGCTAATGTACTTTGTCCAACATTTAAGAATAACTAAATAAAGAGCAATGAAAAGCAAGACAGATTAAATGGAAAAACAAATATACAAACAAACAACATACCCCTGCAAAAATATGCAGTCAAGTCAATGAAAAGCAGAAAACAAATGAAAAAATAAAGAAGTAAAAATAGAGTGAAATTTTCTTAAAGATGTGAAAATAGATCCATATGTGTCAAAACCATATTTAGTATGAATAGATTAAGTTCGCTACTAAAAGATAGAGAGCATAAGCTATAATGACAAAGGATTTTTAAATGCTGAGGGATATAAAACGATATATCATGCTAAAATTTAGATTGTATAGTGATATTAATATCTCATTAAATATACTAGAGTAAAATCTGAAATATATAAAAAAATTAACTTTGGGAGGCCGAGGCAGGTGGATCATGAGGTCAGGAGATCGAGACCATCCTGGCTAACATGGTGAAACCCCATTTCTACTAAAAAATACAAAAAAATTAGCCAGGTGTGGTGGCGGGCGCCTGTAGTCCCAGCTACTCGGGAGGCTGAGGCAGGAGAATGGCGTGAACCCGGGAGGCGGAGCTTGCAGTGAGCCGAGATCACACCACTTCACTCCAGCCTGGGGGACAGAGTGAGAGTCCGTCAAAAAATAAAAATTAAAAAAAAAAAAGCCCACAATCATGGTGGAATATTTTAATTTAATTCGGTTTGCTAGATGAAGCTGACTCACAGTGTGGTTACTGGAGATATGGATAGCACAATGATGTTGTTTGAAACAATGAAACTATGAAGAACTCTAAAAGAATATTATTTTTAGAACAATTTTTATGGGTCCCATGTGCTTAAAGAACTTAAGTATACAAACCTCAAGAAAGAAACGTCTTTCTTCAAGAAACCATGAATTCTCTCCTAGCGTCATCTTCTTCATTTGTAAAATTGTTAATATTTTGTAAAATTGTATCATGCAAAATATATAGATTATGACTAGAGTATCAAGATGATGAATGTTAAGGTCTCTCTGCCCCAAAACGTGCCTTTCATCTTCTGCCATGACTGTGAGGCTATCCCAGCCACGTGGAACTGTGAGTTCATTAAATGTCTTTTTCTGTGTACAAATGATAAAGAATTATACAAAATGCCCAAATATTTGGATATAAACATATTTGCTTATAAATATTTCTTTTATTAAAGAATTGACAATGTCCATTTAAGAAAATACTCAGATCCAACTAGCAAGCACATTGAAAAATAATTTGCAGTATCATTTAATAACAATTAACATGGCTAGAGTATCAAGATGATGAGTTTAAGGTCTTTCTGTCCCAAACTTTCTATGTGGTGTGGCTTTAATATGTTCTCATCAGTTTTTAATATCTTTTTATGATCTCAAAAGAAAAATTCAAAAATATAATGTTGTGAGGATTATTTACCTTTCTTACATCAAAACATAAATTTAGTGATTAACTGCAGAGAATGTGACATTGATTTTAATTTGAACAAATTAAAATAGAATAAAATAATAAAAGTAATTGAGTAAGAAGGAATTCATGCACATGCCACACACATGAAATTCTTTAGGACAAAGTTAAAAAATGCTTTCCAGTTGAAATATCTTTATAACGTAATATTAAACTCCTATGGCTAAGGAAAAATAATTTCATAATTAATCAGGTCTAAATAAAATAAATTAAATACCAAAAGGGCAAAAAAATTGTCTTAAAGTTTTTACACTTCAATGCTCAGTTTCGCTGTGAACCTAAAACTGTTTTAAAATTAAAGTATGTTAAATAGAAATAATTATTTGGGGGACATTTAATGTTCCTTGATTAACCCTTGGACTTGTAGAGATTCTAACTTAGAACAGTCATAAAAATTGTAACAATTGTTATTGTGAATAGAATAGAATATTGTTCTGAGAACAGTAAATATTTCTTGAGAATTTCAATGTGTCAGAGGCTGGAATATTTTCATATATTGTTTAACTCTTTTGTCTTATATATTATTTTGTCTTTAAAACAATCAGATGAGGAAAATGAGACTCAGATAGTAACTAGCCTAACCCAAATCACACAGCTAGAAAGCAGAGGATGTAGGATTTAAACTCGGAACCTCTTTGACTATTCACTACACTCTACCACCTCCAAGGAACGTGGTGCATATATGATACTTGAGGACATATTAACAATCACGACTAAGGTTTAGTAAAAGGGCGGAGAAATGAAGACAATGTTGAAAGAGAAACAGTTCTAAGCCAACCACAATTAAAGTCTGAGTATGAAGAAGTCATGCAAAATATTTAACAATTTTACAAATGAAGAAGATGAGGCTAAGAGAGAATTCATTGCTTGCCTTATTGAAAATCACAGTCCTTACTAATTAGTTTAGTTTGTGTTTTCTTTCACACATCTTGAAACTTGCATCATCCTATAATAGCCACTAGAATTTAGTACTTAATTTTTCTCTTGTTTCTGTGCATCTGTGCATGGAGAGGGATACGCCTGCTGCATGCTGACAGAAACTGACATTGTTTGAAAACACCTACTTTTATTTTCTAAATATGTGACTTCAAATATAACAAAATTAAATATGTAAATACTTAGGATATATTTCTCTCTCTTAAAATTTATCTTAGCTTTGCAGGCAATATGCTCAGAAATATGTGTTCCTTGTAAAAGCCACCATCTTGATCTCTTATTCTCCAACCATTAGCACAGTAAGTGTGCATTTAAACAGTAACTAGCTATGAAAGTGTTGGTAGAGGAGTTCTACAAAAACTGCAGTCTATTAAAACCCTGATTGGTCACAACTTTCTGAGGGAGGGAAGAAAACGTCATATGAGTTATAGTGATGTAATTTATGTTTATTATAATAAAAAATTGCTTTAGGGCAATAAAATTCAAATTAACAAAACACATTCAGAAACAAGGTCTAAAACATAAATAGCATGAAATAGGGGAGATTAGAGCTAACATTTTCCAGGAGCTAAATAAACACACAAGCTCGTATAGCACTTATTGAAAAGGTTAGAAAATAAATCTAATTCAATACATTTCATGTAGATATAGAATGATTAGAATCTGTCCGGTTCTTGATAAATATAATCTAAAGAATTAGTTTAGAGATCTTTCTCCCATCTTCAGTCAGAGTTTTATAAATTAATGAAATTATCTATTATCATTTCATCTCAGATGTCATAAGACTTTGGAAATAGAGGGTATTAGAGACTAATTTACAGCATATAAATAGCTTGAACAGGTGGTACTTAATACCATTACAGATATTGGTTACTGGGTAGAGTCCACAGTTATGGAAGTGAATACCAATTAGAAAAATGTTCATATCCTAGTCACTGAATAAACTAAGTGAAAAGATACCACTTGCCAGGCGCGGTGGCTCACGCCTGTAATCCCAGCACTTTGGGAGGCCGAGGCGGGCAGATCACGAGGTCAGGAGATCGAGACCATCCTGGCTAACACGGTGAAACCCCGTCTCTACTAAAAACACACAAAAAATTAGCCAGGCGTGGTGGCGGGTGCCTGTAGTCCCAGCTACTCGGGAGGCTGAGGCAGGAGAATGGCGTGAACCCGGGAGGGAGAGCTTGCAGTGAGCCGAGATCGCACTACTGCACTCCAGCCTGGGTGACAGAGAGAGACTCTGACTCAAAAAAAAAAAAAAAAAAAAAACAAGAATGGATGAACAACACAAATGCCTTTAATTCCATTGAGACTTAAGACTTCACAGTTCTCAGACACACCAAAGAAATTATTTCCAAAAGTTTTTTTGCAGAGATATATTTAAAGTTATAATTACATTTTTAAGAGCTTCCCAGATTGTAACAAATATAAGTAACTTCAACTAGCAAATAAGAAATTCAAAATGTAGCTAGCTGCTCAATATTGCTGATTTGATATCATTTGATATCTTTGAACTGTACCAACATTTAATGAGGATATAATTGAGTGAATCCTGCAACAGAAACATTAACATATGTGCTAAAATGAGCTATAATGGATATATACATTTCCAATGTCATTTAGAGCAAATACTTATATTAATCAGGCTGAATTATATGATTCCTACATTGAATCTTTGAACAATTGAGTTACAGTGGCAGATAATAGACAAATAAACAAATGACATAATTAGATCATAAATTGATGTAGTAGTCTTACTTATATAATTTTTAGGTAGAGCCTGAAGGAAGAGTGCTGATCATGAAATAGTATCCTAAAAGAATGCAGTTATTACTTAATAACACAAGGAAATCAGAAAATTTGTCAAGGATCATGCAGCATAGTGAGTAGTGAAGATTTACATATATCAGAATAGATGATTTACATATATCAGAATAGATGATTTACATATATCAGAATTGATGATTTACATATATCAGAATTGATGATTTACATATATCAGAATAGATGATTTACATATATCAGAATTGATGATTTACATATATCAGAATTGATGATTTACATATATCAGAATAGATATTCATTACTGTAGGAGGAAAAGGTAAATTATTAAGAAATATTTGTACAGTGTACACTATCAGAGAATAAAGTTATAATCAAGTAATTACAAATACTTTTAAATCTTATGCATCTTATGATGTAGATACGGAAAGTCCTAAATTAATGGATGTATGAGGATGTCTTAGTCACTAAGGTCTATTATTAGTTAATTCTCACATTGCTATAAGGAACTAACTAAGCCTGGGCAATTTATAAATGAAAGAGGTTTAATTGACTCACAGTTCCACATGGCTGGGGAGGCCACAGGAATCTTACAATCATGGAGGAAGTCACCTCTTCACAGGGCAGCAGGAGAGAGAATGAGTGCCAGGAGGGGAAATGCCAGACGCTTATGAAACCATGAGAGCTCATCAGAACTCACTCACTGTCATGAGAACAGCATGAGGGAAACCTCCCACATGATTCAGTTACCTCCCACTAGGTCCCTCCCATGACATGTAGAGATTATAGAAATTAAAATTCAAGATGAGATTTAGGTAGGCAGACAAACCATATCATTCTGCCCCTGTCTTCTCCAAAATCTGATGTCCTCACATTTCAAAACAAGCCATGCCTTCTCAACAGTCCCCTGAAGTCTTACCTCATTCCAGAATTAACCTAAAAGTCCAAGTCCAAAGTCTTACCTGAGACAAGGCAGTTCCCTTCCACCTAGAAGCTTGTAACATCAAATCAAGTTAGTTGCTCCCATGATACAAAGTGGGTATAAACATTGGGTAAATGCACCCATTCCAAAAGGGAGAAATTGGCCAAAACAAAAGGGATACAGGCCCATGCAAGTCCAAAATCCAGTGAGGTAGTAATTAAATCTTAAAGCTCCAGAATAGTCTCCTTCAACTCCATGTCTCACCTCCAGGACACACTGATGCAAGAAGTGGGCTTCCACAGCCTTGGCAACTCTGCCCATGAGGCTTTTCAGGGTACAACCCCTCTCCCAACTGCTTTCGTGGGCTGGCTTTCAGTGTCTGCAGCTTTTCCTGGTGCACAGTGCAAGCTATCAGTGGATCTACCATTCTGGGGTCTGGAGGACTGTAGACCTCTTCTCACAGCTCCACTAGGCAGTCAGTGCACCAGTAGGGACTCTCTGTGGGAGCTCCAACCCCATGTTTCCCTTCTGCACTTCCCTAGCAGAAGTTCTCCATGAGAGCTCCGCCCCTGCAGCAGACTTCTGCCTAGACATTCTGGTGTTTCCATACATTTTCTGAAATCTAGGCTGAGGTTCCCAAACCTCAGTTTTTAACTTTTGTATACCAATGGGCCCAACATCACATGTAAGTTGCAAAGGCCTGGGGCTTGCACCCTCTGAAGCAATGGCCTGAGCTTTATATTGGCCCATTTTAGCTACAGCTGGGATGCAGAGCACCAAGCCCTGAGACTGTACACGGCAGCAAGGTCCTGGACCTGGTCCTGGAAACCATTTTTTCCTTCTAGATTTCCAGGCCTGTGATGGGAAGGGCTGCTGTGAAGACCTCTGACACACCCTGGAGACATTTTCCCTACTGTCTTGATGATTAGCATTTAGCTCCTCATTACTTATGCAAATTTATGCAGCAGGCTTTAATTTCTCCCTAGAAAATGTTTTTCTTGTCTATCACATTGTCAGGCTGCAAATTTTCCAAATTTTTATGCTCTGTCACCTCTTGAATGCTTAGAAATTTCTTCTGCCAGATATCTGAAATCATCTCTCTCTAGTTCAAAGTTCCATAGAACTCTAGGGCAGGGGCAAAATGCTGCCAGTCTCTTTGCTAAAGCTTTCCATTTCCCAACAAGTTTCTCATCTCCATGTGATAGCACCTCAGCCTAGACTTCATTGTCCATATTGCTATCAACATTTTGGACAAAGCCATTCAACAAGTCTCTAGGAAGTTCCAAGCTATCTCATATCTTCCTGTCTTCTGAGCACTACAAACTGTACCAACTTCTGCCTATTACTCAGTTCCAAAGCTGCTTCCACATTTTCAGGTATCCTTATAGCAGTACGCGACTCCTGGTGCTAATTTACTGTATTAGTCCATTTTTACATTGCTATAAGGAAATACCTGACACTGGATAATTTGTAAAGAAAAGATATTTCATTAACTATACATGGCTGAGGAAGCCTCAGGAAACTTACAATCATGGTGGAAGCCACTTCTTCAAAGGGTGAAGAGAGAAAATGAGTGCCAGCAGGGGAAATGCCAAATGCTTATAAAACCGTCAGATCTTGTGAGAACTCACTCATTATCATGAGAACAGCATGGTGGAAAACCACCCTCCTGATTCAGTTACCTCCCACTGGGTCCCTCCCATGACATGGGATTCTGGGAATTAAAATTCAAGTTGACATTTGGATGGGGCCACAGCCAAACCATATCAATTTTTTTGTTTAAGTGTTGAAAAAGTCTGCAGAGTGATGACAATTTTGAAATTACAAGAATGAAATAAGGCACTTCAAAGGTGGAGTTTGAATAAATGAAGCAAAAAGCCCATCTCAGGAAAAAGCTGCTCTGATGAAACTCCAGATTAAATTTGGTGTGGACCCCTAAAGTTAATTGGATCACCTTTATGAACATGTAACCTGTACAGTCCCACAGAGCCCTATACTTGGAAGGTTCCTGCATTGGTTTTGTGCTTGGCTGTCCCTTTCTTTATATTCTTAATATTTTTTTAAAAGGGCTCTGGATACTCCCACAGCTGGCCCTGTGCTTTAAAAGGAATAGAATGAAAAAAGCAACCTGTAAATAAAGTAAATAGTATTAATAAACAAAACAGCATACACGCTCCTAATGTAACTTTGGTGGAGGGGTTGGGTCTGGGAGTAGTTTGAGAACAAGAGCAAGAACATATGAGAAAGAGAATAGCTGGTAAATCAACAGGCCTCTGGAAGCCTGTGTGTTTTTGGATATCATGACCACCAGTCATTTCTTCTCATCGTCATGAGGTGCTTCAATGTATTAAGTCGAGAGGTCAGAAATCTGCATTGCCACACCTTCTCTGCCTACCACCACTGCTTAATGACAAGAAACTCTACAGGAAGCGAAAAGGTATAGTTAGCAAGCAAGCTGGTACAGTTTCCACCTAAAATTGCAGAATTAAAAAAAACTGAAAAGGGCTTAGATAGTTAAGGGACTAGTCTTAGAAATTAATTAACTGCTGTGTTAGTCCATTTTCTTGCTTCTAATAAAGACATACCTGAGACTGGGAAGAAAAAGAGGTTTAATGGACTTACAGGTCCACATGGCTGGGGAGGCCTCACATTCATGGCAGAAGGAAAGCAGGGTAAGTCACATCTTACATGCATGGCAGCAGGCACAAAGAGAGAGAGGGCTTGTGCAGGGGAACTCTTCTTTTTAAAACCATCAGATCTCATGAGACTTATTCACTATTATAAGAACAGCACAAGAAAGATCCACCCCCATGATTCAATCACTTCCCACTGGGTCCCTCCCACAACACATAGGAAAGTTCCACCTTCAGATGAGATTTGGGTGGAATCACAGCCAAACTATATAATTCGGCCCCTGGACCCTCCCAAATCTCATGTCCTCACATTTCAAAACCCATCATGCCTTCCCAACAGTCTCCCAAAGTCTTAAGTCATTTCAGCAATAACCCAAAAGTCCACAGTCCAAAGTTTCATCTGAGACAAGGCAGGTCACTTTTGCCTATGAGGTTGTAAAATCAAAATCAAGCTAGTTACTTCCTAGATACAATGGGGTACAGATATTGTGTAAATACAGCTGTTTCAAATGGGAGAAATTGGCCAAAACAAGGGGGCTAAAGGCCCCATGCAAGTCCAAAATCCAGCAGGGCAGTTAAAACTTAAAGCTCCAAAATGATCTCCTTTGACTTCATGTCTCCCATCCATGTCATGCTGATGGAAGAGGTGGATTAGCATGGTCTTGGGCAGCTCTGCCCCTGTGGCTTTGCAGGGATTAGCCCATCACCTGGCTGCATTCACAGGCTGGCATTGAGTGCCTGTGGCTTTTCCAGGTGCATGGTGCAAGCTTTCAGTGGATCTACCATTCTGAGTTCTGGAGGACAGTGGCCCTCTTCTCACAGCTCCACTAGGTGTTGTCCCAGTAGGGACTCTCTGTGGGGGTTCCAACTCCACATTTCCCTTCTGCACTTTCCTAGCAGAGGTTATCCCTGAGGGCCCCACCCATGCAGCAAACTTCTGCCTGGGCATACAGATGGTTCCATACATCCTCTGAAATCTAGATGGAGGTTCCCCCACCTCAACTCTTGACTTTTGTGCACCCGCAGGCTCAACACCATGTGGGAGATGCCAAGGCTTGGGAGCTCCACCCTCGGAAGCAATGGGCTGAGCTTGGCCTCTGTCAGTCATGGCTGGTGTGACTGAGATACAGGGCACCAAGTCCCTAGACTGCACACAGGAGAGGGACCCTGAGCTCCACCTATGAAACCATTTTTTTCTCCTAAACCTCTGGGCCTGTGATGGGAAGGGCTACCACAAAGACCTTTCATGTGCCCTAGAGACATTTTCCCCATTGTCTTGGTGACTGACATTCAGCTCCTGGTTTCTTATGCAAATTTCTGCAGCTGGCTTGAATTTCTCCCCAGAAAATGGGATTTTCTTTTCTATCTCATTGACAGGCTGCAAATTTTCCAAACTTTTATGCTCTGTGTCTCTTTTAAAACTGACTTCCTTTTACAGCACCTGTCACTTCTTGAATGCTTTGCTGCTTAGAAATTTCTTCCACCAGATACTCTAAATCATTTCTCTGAAGTTCAAAGTTCCACAAATCTCTAGGGCAGGGGCAAAATGTCACCAGTCTCTTTGCTAAAGCATAACAAGAGTAACCTTTTTCTGAACAAGTCTAGTTCCTCATCTCCATCTGAGATCTCCCCCACCTGGATATTATTGTCTGTATCATTATCAGCATTTTAGTCAAAGCCATTCAACAAGTCTCTAGGGAGTTCCAAATTTTCCCACATTGTCCTGACTTTTGAGCCCTCCCAACTGTTCCAACCTCTGCTTGTTACTGAATTCCAAAGTTGATTTCACATTTTGGGGTATCTTTTCAGCAACACTCCACTCTACTGGTACCAATTTACTGTATTAGTTTGCTTTCATGCTGCTCATAAAGACATACCTGAGACTGGGAAGAAAAAAACTTTTAATGGACTTACTGTTCCACATGCCTGGGGAGGCCTCACAATCATGGTGGAAGGCAAGGAGGAGAAGATCACTTCTTACATGGATGGCAACAGGCAAAGAGAGAGCTTGTGCAGGGAACTCATGTTTTATAACCATCAGATCTCGTGAGACTTATTCACTATCACAAGAACAGTGTGGGAAAGCCCTGACCCCATAATTCAATTACCTCTCACTGGATTCCTCCCACGACACATAAGAATTGTACGAGTTACAATTCAAGATGAGATTTGGGTGGGGACACACCCAAACCATATCAACTGTCATCTTGTATCTTTTCCTTATTATAAT
The DNA here is from genome assembly GCF_029289425.2 of Pan paniscus. Taxonomy (NCBI): domain Eukaryota; kingdom Metazoa; phylum Chordata; class Mammalia; order Primates; family Hominidae; genus Pan; species Pan paniscus. The sequence goes on along the minus strand of NC_085926.1, from coordinate 76,131,223 downwards.
CACTGTACTAGTCAGGATTCTTTACAGAAATTTACCAATAATAAATGGATACATACATACATACACACATAGATAGAGAGATTTATTATGGGACTTGGCTCAGAAGGCTAGGGAGACCAACCAGTCCCACCATCTGATGTCTGAGAGCTAGGAACCAGGAAAGCAGGTACTATAATTCAGGCTCAGTTTGAAGGTCAAAGAACCAGGAGTGCCAATGTTTAAAGTCATCATGGATGAATGTCCCAGTTAGAGCAAATTCACACTTAGTCTACCTTTTTGTTCTATTTAGGACCTCAGTGGATTAGAAGATGCCCATTCACATTTATGAGGGCAGATCTTCACTCAGTTTACTGATTCAAGTACTAACCTCTTATGGAAAGACCCTCACAGACACACTCATAAATAATGTCTTACCAGCTCCCTGGGTATTCTTTAGGTCAATAAAGTTAACACAAAAAATTAAATATTTCATGAAAAAGACAAGGACTAGACAAAGAACAAAAAGATGAATGTATATTTTATTTTTAGTTTAAAGCATAAATACAACTTTTACCTTACCTTCCAATGGTGGTAATTCTAGCTGAGTGTTATTCTTTAAGCTCACAATTAAATTACTTATTTCCATTTTAGCAATGGACTACAAAAGGTTAGTCTATCTTTCAGTAATTTATTAGAAAAAAATCACCATTTTGTTATTGAACCCTAGGCAAAATTAAATTGAGCATTAATGCTCTCCACCTCAATCTATCCTGGAGTAAAAACTAAGCCACTTTTAGAGGCCAACTCTATAAATGTCTTTCACAAAAGCCTAGTCATCCCTAAGTTTCCCCTTTATTGTTCCAGAGCCAGTCCCCAACAAATGTGTGGACAAAACTCAAAGACAGGTTGACCCAAAACAAATTCTTTCCTCTATGAAGTCTAACCTCTATGATTCTGTTAGCCCTTAAGTGGAGTTTTCAGGAAATTATGTGATCGAGAGATAAACCAAAGTATTAAAAACATACTTTATAAGCCTGTTTAATTTTTAAAAGGATTTTAATTATAGTTTCCAGAAAAGTTGTAGTTTAGTAATTCTGTAATAAATACAGCTGAGATATATTTTATGCCTTGAGAATGTTAAGTATGTTTCTAGAAACATACTTTATAAGCTTATTTAATTTTTAAAAGGATTTTAACAATGGTTTTTAGAAAAGTTACAGTTTAGAAATTCTGTAATACAATTGAGATATTTTTTATATCTTGAGAAATCAATTATTAATTTGAAGAAAAAAAAACAGACATGCCAATTAAAAGGAAATTCCTAGCTGTGATCAGTAACAGTGTGGCAGAAACATCGCCAAAAATGGGCCTGGAATTGCTGACATGCAAAACCGCCACCAATAACAGAATGTGTGTTACGCATCCTTAGCACATACTTCTACAACTTCTCATCAGTTCATCTGTTTCTCTATCTGCAGCTCCTCTTATATCTCTATGAATTTTGCAGGTCAGTTTCAAATTTTATTTTGTATTGACATCATTCTTATATTAACACTGTTCCAGCAAAGCTGAAGTGAGAACAGACAAACGTGTGAAACAAATCTTTTTTTGGTAATCTTCATACTTTTCTTTAACATGTTCTTTCAAAACCTGCAACTCCGATGAAGTTATTTACTTCTATTTTTTTCTTGTTGTAAATTATAAAATAGTTTAATATCCAACAGGTATTATTGGAAAACAGTCATTTTTGAGCTGTGTTTGAGAAGCAAGATCACTTTGTTGGGTTAACCAATTTTAAATGCTCCTAAAACATAGAGCCCCTTTAAGAATATTTGGCCTGGTGCAGTGGCTCATGCCTGTAATCCCAGCACTTTGGGAGGCTGAGGCAGGTGGATCATGAGGTCAGGAGTTCGAGACCAGCCTAGCCAACATGGTGAAACCTCGTCTCTAGTAAATGTACAAAAATTAGCCAGTCATGGTGGCGCACTCCTGTAGTCCCAGCTACTTGGGAGGCTGAGGCAGGAGAATTGCTTGAACCTGGGAGGTGGAGGTTGCAGTGAGCCAGTTCGCACAATTGCACTCCAGCCTGGTCAATAGAGCAAGACTCCATCTCAAAAACAAACAAACAAACAAAACAACAACAACAAAACAAATATTTAATAATGCAATACTTCATGGAAAAATAAAGAGTAGCAAAAACACATTTTTAAAATTAACATATATATTAACGTGAAGTATCTTTATAAAACAAATCCAAGAAAAATCAGTCTTACACATTTGATTTATAAAAAATCCAATATGATTTTAAACTTATATTAATAGTGATAAGTTTCATAATATTTAAGTTAAAATAGAACTGACATAACAAATTATATATCATCAGATTTTAATATGTAAACATCATACAAAATATATTCTCCAGCAACCACAGGATGAAGTTAAAAATCAGTAACAGAGGGAGAACCGGAAAATTTCAATTTTTGAAAATTAAAAACACTCTCTAAACAACTAATGGATTATTACAGAAATCACAAAAGGAAATTAGAAAATACTTGGAGATGAATAAAAACAAAAACAAAACAAAAATTATGGGACATAGTAAAATATGTGCTAAGGAGAAAAGTTATAGTTATAAAAGCTTCCATTTAAACAGAATGCAGATCTTAAATCAAGAACCCATTTGTACAACTTATGGAACTAGAAAAAGAAAAACAAAGAAAACCCAAAGGCAGCAGATGTAGAGAATTTAAAAAGTAGAGAAAAATCAATGAAACCAAAAGTCGATTCTTCAAAAAAAATCAATGTGAAAAACCTTCAGCTAGATTGACTTAAAAAGAACGAAGGCTCAAATCACCAAAATCACAAACGAAAGTGAGAACATTGTTACTTACTCTGCATAAATAAAAAGTATTATAAGAGTACTATGAACAATTATATGTCAAAAATTGAATGAACCAGATGAAATCGACAAATTCCTAGAAATATGCAACATACCAAGACTAAATCATGAAAAAATAGAAAATCTGAATAGATCTATAATTAGTTAGGATTATGGATCTGTAATAAAAAATCCAGCAACAAAGAAAATCCCTGGACCTGACAGCTTCACTGCTGAATTATACTAAACATTTAAAGAAGAACTATAATAACACCAGTCCTTCATAAACATTTCCAAAAAGTTAAAGAGGAGGAATACTTCATATGAGGCCAGCATTACCCTACTACCAAAACCAGACAAAGACATTGCAAAAAACAAAAAACAAGAAAACACAACAGACCAATATCTATTATGAACATCAACGCAAAAATCCTCCACAAAATACTAGCAAACCAAATTCAGCAGCATATTAGAATGACCAAGTGGGCTGTATTCCTGGAATCTAAGCATGGTTCAACACACGAAAATTGATCAATGTAATACCCCATATTAACACAAGGGAAAAAATAAGCATAATTGTCTCAATTATGTATTTGGTAAAATTCAACATCTTTCATATCAAAAACACTCAACAAACTAGGAACTGAAGAAAACTACCTTAACATAATAAAATCCATATATAAATATTCAGTAGTCAACATCACACACACTGTTAAAAGACTGAAAGTTTTACCTCTAAGATCAGGAACAAGACAATGAGGCATACATTGCTACTTGTATTCAACAAAATACTGAAAGTCCTAACCAGTGAAATCAGGCAAGGAAAAGACATAAAAGGCATCCAGATTGGAAAGGAAGGAGTACAATTATCTCTGTACACAGCATAATACTTTAGGTAGAAAACTCTAAAGATCACACACACACGCACACACACATAGTTAAAACTAATAAACAAATTTAGGAAAGCAGTAGGATACAAAAGCAACACGTGAACATTAGTTTCATTTTTACTTACTAACAATGAACAATCAGAAAAGAAAATTAACAAAATAATTCCATTGATTATAGCATCAACAAGAATGAAATACTTAGTAATTAACTTAGCCAGGGATACGAAAGACTTGTAAAATGAAAACTATGGAAGACATAAATAAACGGAAAGATATTCCATGTCCATGTGTTTGGAAGACTTAATATTTTTAAGATGTTAATACTACCCAAAGCAATCTTAACATGGAATACTATGCCTTTCAAAACTTCAACAATTTTTATAGAAAGAAATAATCTATTCTAAAATGTATATGGAAAAATCAAGGGACACCAAACAGCCAAAACAATCTTGAAAAACAACAAAGCTGGAGAACTCACACTCCCTGGTTTCAAAATTTATTACAAAGCTTCAGTAATCAAAACAGGGTGCCACAGGCATAAAGACAGACTTATAGGCCAATGAAGTAAAATTGAGATCCCAGAAACGAATCCTCACATATATGGTGAAATGATTTTTGACCGTGGGTCCAAGACCATTGAATGTGGGAAAGAACAATCTTAAAAGAAAATAAAAATTAAAAAAGATGGTAGGATGGTGGTGAAACAACTGAAGAATCACATATAAAATAATGAAGTTGGACCCTCGTATAACACTATGCAGAAAAATTGACTCAAAATTAATCAAAGACCTAAATGTAATACAAAAAATGCTATAAAACTCTGAGAAGAAATAATAGAACAAAAGCTTCACAACATTAGAGTTGGCAATGATTTCTGAGATGTGACATCAAAGGCACAGGCAACAAGAGAAAAAATATTAAAAATTGCACTTGATAAACTTTTTTTAAAAAACTGCCAAAAAGGAGGAGTCAAGATGGCCGAATAGGAACAGCTCTGGTCTACAGCTCCCAGCCTGAGCGACGCAGAAGACGGGTGATTTCTGCATTTCCATCTGAGCTTTGAAGAGAGCAGTGGTTCTCCCAGCACGCAGCTGGAGATCTGAGAAAGGGTAGACTGCCTCCTCAAGTGGGTCCCTGACCCCTGACCCCTGAGCAGCCTAACTGGGAGGCACCCTCCAGCAGGGGCACACTGACACCTCACACTGCAGGGTACTCCAACAGACCTGCAGCTGAGGGTCCTGTCTATTAGAAGGAAAATTAACAAACAGAAAGGACATCCACAGCAAAAACCCATCTGTACATCACCATCATCAAAGACCAAAAGTAGATAAAACCACAAAGATGGGGAAAAAACAGAACAGAAAAACTGGAAACTCTAAAAATCAGAGCGCCTCTCCTCCTCCAAAGGAACGCAGCTCCTCACCAGCAACGGAACAAAGCTGGACGGAGAATGACTTTGACGAGCTGAGAGAAGAAGGCTTCAGACGATCAAATTACTCTGAGCTACGAGAGGACATTCAAACAAAAGGCAAAGAAGTTGAAAACTTTGAAAAAAATTTAGAAGAATGGACAACTAGAATAACCAATACAGAGAAGTGCTTAAAGGAGCTGATAGAGCTGAAAACCAAGGTTCGAGAACTACGGGAAGAATGTAGAAGCCTCAGGAGCTGATGCGATCAACTGGAAGAAAGGGTATCAGCAATGGAAGATGAAATGAATGAAATGAAGCGAGAAGGGAAGTTTAGAGAAAAAAGAATAAAAAGAAATGAGCAAAGCCTCCAAGAAATATGGGACTATGTGAAAAGACCAAATCTACGTCTGATTGGTGTACCTGAAAGTGATGGGGAGAATGGAACCAAGTTGGAAAACACTCTGCAGGATATTATCCAGGAGAATTTCCCCAATCTAGCAAGGCAGGCCAACGTTCAGATTCAGGAAATACAGAGAACACCACAAAGATACTCCTCGAGAAGAGCAACTCCAAGACACATAATTGTCAGATTCACCAAAGTGGAAATGAAGGAAAAAATGTTAAGGGCAGCCAGAGAGAAAGGTCGGGTTACCCTCAAAGGGAAGCCCATCAGACTAACAGCGGATCTCTCGGCAGAAACCCTACAAGCCAGAAGAGAGTGGGGGCCAATATTCAACATTCTCAAAGAAAAGAATTTTCAACCCAGAATTTCATATCCAGCCAAACTAAGCTTCATAAGTGAAGGAGAAATAAAATACTTCACAGACAAGCAAATGCTGAGAGATTTTGTCACCACCAGGCCTGCCCTAAAAGAGCTCCTGAAGGAAGCACTAAACCTGGAAAGGAACAACCAGTACCAGCCACTGCAAAATCATGCCAAAATGTAAAGACCATCGAGACGAGGAAGAAACTGCATCAACTAATGAGCAAAATAACCAGCTAACATCATAATGACAGGATCAAATTCACACATAACACTATTAACTTTAAATGTAAATGGACTAAATGCTCCAATTAAAAGACACAGACTGGCAAATTGGATAAAGAGTCAAGACCCATCAGTGTGCTGTATTCAGGAAACACATCTCATGTGCAGAGACACACATAGGCTCAAAATAAAAGGATGGAGGAAGATCTACCAAGCAAATGGAAAACTAAAAAAGGCAGGGGTTGCAATCCTAGTCTCTGATAAAACAGACTTTAAACCAACAAAGATCAAAAGAGACAAAGAAGGCCATTACATAATGGTAAAGGGATCAATTCAACAAGAAGAGCTAACTATCCTAAATATATATGCACCCAATACAGGAGCACCCAGATTCATAAAGCAAGTCCTGAGTGACCTACATAGAGACTTAGACTCCCACACATTAATAATGGGAGACTTTAACACCCCCACTGTCAACATTAGATAGATCGACAAGACAGAAAGTCAACAAGGATACCCACGAATTGAACTCAGCTCTGCACCAAGTGGACCTAATAGACATCTACAGAACTCTCCACCCCAAATCAACAGAATATACATTCTTTTCAGCACCAGACCACACCTGTTCCAAAACCGACCACATAGTTGGAAGTAAAGCTCTCCTCAGCAAATGTAAAAGAACAGAAATTATAACAAACTATCTCTCAGACCACAGTGCAATCAAACTGGAACTCAGGATTAAGAATCTCACTCAAAACCGCTCAACTATATGGAAACTGAACAACCTGCTCCTGAATGACTACTGGGTACATAACAAAATGAAGGCAGAAATAAAGATGTTCTTTGAAACCAACGAGAACAAAGACACAACATACCAGAATCTCTGGGGACGCATTCAAAGCAGTGTGTAGAGGGAAATTTATAGCACTAAATGCCCACAAGAGAAAGCAGGAAAGATGCAAAATTGACAACCTAACATCACAATTAAAAGAACTAGAAAAGCAAGAGCAAACACATTCAAAAGCTAGCAGAAGGCAAGAAATAACTAAAATCCGAGCAGAACTGAAGGAAATAGAGACATAAAAAACCCTTCAAAAAATTAATGAATCCAGGAGCTGGTTTTTTGAAAGGATCAACAAAATTGATAGACCTCTAGCAAGACTAATAAAGAAAAAAAGAGAGAAGAATCAAATAGATGCAATAAAAAATGATAAAGGGGATATCACCACCGATCCCACAGAAATACAAACTACCATCAGAGAATACTACAAACACCTCTACGCAAATAAACTAGAAAATCTAGAAGAAATGGATAAATTCCTTGACACATACACCCTCCCAAGACTAAACCAGGAAGAAGTTGAATCCCTGAATAGACCAATAACAGGATTTGAAATTGTGGCAATAATCAATAGCTTACCAACCAAAAAGAGTCCAGGACCAGATGGATTCACAGCCGAATTCTACCAGAGGTACAAGGAGGAGCTGGTACCATTCCTTCTGAAACTATTCCAATCAATAGAAAAAGAGGGAATCCTCCCTAACTCATTTTATGAGGCCGGCATCATTCTGATACCAAAGCCGGGCAGAGACACAACAAAAAAGAGAATTTTAGACCAATATCCTTGATGAACATTGATGCCAAAATCCTCAATAAAATACTGGCAAACTTAATCCAGCAGCACATCAAAAAGCTTATCCACCATGATCAAGTGGGCCTCATCCCTGGGATGTAAGTCTGGTTCAATATACGCAAACCAATAAATGTAATCCAGCATATAAACAGAGCCAAAGACAAAAACCACATGATTATCTCAACAGATGCAGAAAAAGCCTTTGACAAAATTAAACAACCCTTCATGCTAAAAACTCTCAATAAATTAGGTACTGATGGAACATATTTCAAAATAATAAGAGCTATCTATGAAAAACCCACAGCCAATATCATACTGAATGGGCAAAAACTGGAAGCATTCCCTTTGAAAACTGGCACAAGACAGGGATGCCCTCTCTCACCACTCCTATTCAACATAGTGTTGGAAGTTCTGGCCAGGGCAATTAGGCAGGAGAAGGATATAAAGGGTATTCAATTAGGAAAAGAGGAAGTCAAATTGTCCCTGTTTGCAGATGACATGACTGTATATCTAGAAAACCCCATTTTCTCAGCCCAAAATCTCCTTAAGCTGATAAGCAACTTCAGCAAAGTCTCAGGATACAAAATCAGTGTGCAAAAATCACAAGCATTTCTATACACCAACAACAGACAAACAGAGAGCCAAATCATGAGTGAACTCCCATTCACAATTGCTTCAAAGAGAATAAAATACCTAGGAATCCAACTTACAAGGGATGTGAAGGACCTCTTCAAGGAGAACTGCAAACCACTGCTCAAGGAAATAAAAGAGGATACAAACAAATGGAAGAACATTCCATGCTCATGGGTAGGAAGAATCAATATCGTGAAAATGGCCATACTGCCCAAGGTAATTTATAGATTCAATGCCATCCCCATCAAGCTACCAATGACTTTCTTCACAGAATTGGAAAAAACTACTTTAAAGTTCATATGGAACCAAAAAAGAGCCCGCATCGCCAAGTCAATCCTAAGCCAAAAGAACAAAGCTGGAGGCATCACACTACCTGACTTCAAACTATACTACAAGGCTACAGTAACCAAAACGGCATGGTACTGGTACCAAAACAGAGATATAGATCAATGGAACAGAACAGAGACCTCAGAAATAACGCCGCATATCTACAACTATCTGATCTTTGACAAATCTGACAAAAACAAGAAATGGGGAAAGGATTCCCTATTTAATAAATGGTGCTGGGAAAACTGGCTAGCCATATGTAGAAAGCTGAAACTGGATCCCTTCCTCACACCTTATACAAAAATCAATTCAAGATGGATTAAAGACTTAAACGTTAGACCTAAAACCATAAAAACCCTAGAAGAAAACCTAGGCAATACCATTCAGGACATAGGCATGGGCAAGGACTTCATGTCTAAAACACCAAAAGCAATGGCAACAAAAGACAAAATTGACAAATGGGATCTAATTAGACTAAAGAGCTTCTGCACAGCAAAAGAAACTACCATCAGAGTGAACAGGCAACCTACAGAATGGGAGAAAATTTTTGCAACCTACTCATCTGAGAAAAGGCTAATATCCAGAATCTACAATGAACTCAAACAAATTTACAAGAAAAAAACAAACAACCCCATCAAAAAGTGGGCGAAGGACATGAACAGACACTTCTCAAAAGAAGACATTTATGCAGCCAAAAAACACATGAAACAATGCTCACCATCACTGGCCATCAGAGAAATGCAAATCCAAACCACAGTGAGATACCATCTCACACCAGTTAGAATGGCGATCATTAAAAAGTCAGGAAACAACAGGTACTGGAGAGGATGTGGAGAAACAGGAACACTTTTACACTGTTGGTGGGACTGTAAACTAGTTCAACCATTGTGGAAGTCAATATGGCGATTCCTCAGGGATCTAGAACTAGAAATACCATTTGACCCAGCCATCCCATTACTGGGTATACACCCAAAGGACTATAAATCATGCTGCTATAAAGACACATGCACACATGTTTATTGCAGCACTATTCACAATAGCAAAGACTTGGAACCAACCCAAATGTCCAACAATGATAGACTGGATTAAGAAAATGTGGCACATATACACCATGGAATACTATGCAGCCATAAAAAATGATGAGTTCATGTCCTTTGTAGGGACATGGATGAAATTGGAAACCATCATTCTCAGTAAACTATCTCAAGAACAAAAAACCAAACACCGCATATTATCACTCACAGGTGGGAATTGAACAATGAGATCACATGGACACAGGAAGGGGAACATCACACTCTGGGGACTGTTGTGGGGTGGGGGGAGGGGGGAGGGATAGCATTGGGAGATATACCTAATGCTAGATGACGAGTTAGTGGGTGCTGCACACCAGCATGGCACATGTATATGTATGTAACTAACCTGCACAGTGTGCACATGTACCCTAAAACTTAAAGTATAATAATAAAAAAAATTAAAAAAAAAAAAAAAAAAAAAAAACTGCCAAAAAATACTATCATCAGAATAAAATGGCAACACAGAGAATGAAAAAAAAAATTGCAAATGATATTTGACAAGGGACTGAGATCCAGAATAGACAGGGAATTTTTAAAACTCATCAACAAAATAAAACAAATAGCCTGATTCAAAAATGAGCAAAGAACTTTTCTCCAAAGACATTTCTCCAAAGAATTAATAGAAATGGTCAATAAGTACATAAAAGGAGCCTCAACATAATGAATCATTAGAGAAATGCAAATCAAAACTACAACAACATAACACCTCATACCCATTATGATCGTTACTATTAAAAAAACAACAGAAAATAACAACTGTTGGCAAGAATGTGGGAAACTGTAACACTTGTGCACTGTTGGTGAGGATGTAAAATGATACAGCCACTGTAGAAAGTGGTATGTCAGTTCTTTAAAAGATTAAAAATATAAGTACATATAATCCAGCAACCCCAATCCAGGTATATACCCAAGAGAATTTAAAGCAAGGTCTTGAAGAGATATTTGTACACACATGTTCACAGCAATATTATTCGCAATAGCTAAAATGGAAGCAATCCAAGTGTCTCTCAATGGATTAATGGATAAGCAAAATGTGGTGTACACAAACAAAAGAATATTATTCAGCCTTAAAAATGAATACAAGTCTGACATATTCTACAACAGGATGAAATTGAGGTCATTATGCTAAATTAAATAAGCCAATAACAAAAGACAAATGCTGTATGATTTCATTTATATGAGGTTCTTAGAATAGTCAAAATCACAGACGAAAAGAATGGTAGTTTCTAGAGATATATATTGATTAATGGGTCGACAGCTTCAGTTTCACAAGACTAAAGAGCTCTGGAGATGGATGGTTATTGCACAACAATATAAATGTACTTAGTATCACTGACCTATACATAGCCATAAACCACATAATGATGTTTCTGTCAACAACAGACCATTTACAGGTCATTGTTGCCATAAGATTGTTATGCAGCTGAAAAATTCCTATTGCCTAGTGAAATTGAAGCTATCATGTCATAGTGCAATGCATCAATGCATTGCCTTTTCTGTGTTTAGACACACAAATATTTAACACTGTCTTACAATTGTCTATAATATTCAGTACAGTAACATGCTTTACAGGTTTGTAACCTATGGACAGAATGTATCACTGTCTTTTAAGTGATGTATGGTCTACTTTAAAATAATTAAGATAATAAATTTCACATTAAGTGTATTTTATTTTGCAAAGTTACCACCTCTGTCTTCACTTACGGATATTGGCCAAAGTCTGAAGCAGGTGAGAACCATGATAATAAAATGAGTAGGAAAGTTTGCTAGGTGGAGCAGTGAGAGCTTGATAGAATTTACTGTCAAGATACAATGCATAAGGACGGGCATTCATTATTACATGAAGAATAACAATTTTTAGAAGAGTATATGCAACATTATTCCATTTAGATAAATCTAAATAAAAATGACATATGTGTGTATATTTTATATGATTAGAATAAAGATCTCCAAGGAAACATGCAGATACTAATAGGGATTAGAAAGCTTTGGTAGAATTGATGTCCATTTAAATAAGAGTATTACCCTTATGTTCCAAGTGTATATCATGCTTGTAAAATAAACCAGTACATTATACAAAATATGCTACTATTACATTGAAACCAAATTCTTCTAATTATCTAAGAAAGGCAGAATTATGTAATGATCAGAAATAGACTCCTAAGCCAGATTTTCTGGGTTGGATTTTCAGGTCTTCTATCACTTACCAGTTGTGTGACTGACCAGTAGCATTAACTTCTCCATTCCTCATAAATTTCTGTCAAGAATTAACTGTGCGAATATATGTACTTATAGATGTATGCATGTACATAGCATGCAGAAAAATACTGGCTATTTTTAATTTGTATTGTTATTATCCTATTGGGCTATTTGTGTTCATTCCAGTTAATGACTATAGTATAAAAATTTAAATTTATGCTACAAATTTATTTTAAATATTTATGCTTATCTCATAGTACCGAGTATTCAAATGCTCTCAGTTCTTTTCATCAAATGCTAATTATTTGTTTATCCAGAGATCCTAATCTGTGTTATAGTCATTTTCCAAGCTTCCTTCTGAAAACTCAAACAAAGAATAAATATTACTCTGTGTTTTTTACAGTTAAAAAACAAGGGAAATAAACTACCATCACGGGCATTTTACTCTTACCATACTGGTTATTTCAAAAACTAAAGTGAAAGGCAAATCAACTTAGTAATTAGTCTAATAACTCCTTTAAAGCAGTGAGTTTTTAATTAGTACATATGTGGCTGCTTGACAGTGAACTGTATTCTTCTAAGTATACATCTTTGAATAACACATTGGACCTGTTGAGTAATACTAAAGTTTTACAGTGGCCTTTATGAAAATGTGGGAGTGTTCCAACTTCCAGTTACAGTGGTGTGTTGTAATGATGTTTCAGTCACTTCCAGATGGAAATATTTAGGTATCCCCCTACTAGAAAGGTTTAAAGATTGCTATTATTTCTAAAAGAGCACATAAGATAAGCCGAATTAGTGAGCAAAGGATCGGGCAGAGTGATTGTGTCTAATCAGCTTAGCCATGCCGAAAATAAGACAAACAAAACTAGTTATTAATAAGTAATTAAATGTCTGTGTTTTCCAGACTTTTGACAAGTGAGTTTTCATAGTTTTCAGATGATGTCATGCTAACTCTACTGATGTGCGTAAAGGAATGAAATAAGCTATTTAAATTAGCAGACTTCAAAATATCTACCCTGTGATGACTGGAGTTGATATCAAAAATTCAGTTAGGAAATCTAGGATGTGGGTCACTGAGACTGGTCAGGATCTCAGTAGAACAAGGAAACAGCCAATATTCAATTATTATACACAGTTTATTATTTATCCTGAAACTGGCAATGAAAGGGGCACAATTCAGTTTTTTAGAACATAACGTCAAATGTTAGATACCATCAAATCAATTCTAATTTCAACAGGACTTCTGATTGTACAGTTAGTCTCCGTTACTATCTTTACCTTAAAGAGAAACATACACCACATAAGTTTATCATAACTTTAAAACTAAAGAATATTTTAAGTCTATTTTGGGAATGGTTTTACACATTTCATTGTGCCAGTCTATAATGTATACTTCCCGTTCAGAAAATGTGCTTTCAGTACACTGCCAACTAGTAAAAATTACCATCTGGTTATGTTAAAAGCAGTCTTCCTTCTTTTTCATTTCAGCTTTTACCCTCAATCCACACAGAATCAGACTCTTCACATACTTCTAAAGCTTTTGACTCAAGGTCAGAATGAAGTAAAACATTGCACATTTTTCTAAGGAAAAAGAGCTGAGTCAAATATACTCTCTCCTACTGTACACTTAAGCTTTCTTGTTAAATTAAAATTGGGATCTAAAACATCTAGGGCAACCTTTTCCTGATTACTGATGACAAATGATTTTGTTTGACTCAACTGCATTTCTACTGCATTAGAAAGGCACAGCATATAACCTTCCTCACATTGCGGGTGCTAGTCGAGTATCTGATTTAAAATTGGAAAACATTTCCATCAAATTGCAGCTTAAAGTAAGCTAATTTTATCATTTCCAGAGTAACCATTCAATACCACTTATGAAGGTCACAAGACCTGCTTTCTTTCCTAAATCTTAAATTCTGAGGACTTGCATAGGTACATTAAAATGCTCTTAAGCTGATTGGATTTGCTGGCAAGGTTGAAGGGTGACTAGCAGACAACTGCCACAGTCAAGTGTCCAAAATGTTACCAAACTTTTGCATTCATCCTAGGAAGAAGACAACAGCAGTGATTTATTAGGTAAAACAAAGATGTGAAATCACAAATGTAAGACAGAATCCTGGGACTTATTTTCTTCTACTGTAAAATTAGGGCTTTAAAATTTAAATATATTATTAAAAGAACACATTAAGAATAGCAAACAAGCCTATGAAAAGATGTTCAACATCACTGATCATCAGAGAAATGCAAACCAAAACTACAATAGATATTACAATAGGTAAATGAATAAAAGCCATTTACCCAGTTAAAATGGCTTTTATTCAAAAGACAGGCAGTAACAAATGCTGAGAAGGATGTGGAAAAAAGGAAACATTTGTACACTGTTGGTGGGAATGTAAATTTGTACAACCACTACGGAGTACAGTTTGGCAGTTCCTCAAAAAACTAAAAATTGAGCTACCACAGGATCTAGCAATCCCACTGCTAAGTATATACCAAAGAGAAAAAAAAATGAGTAAATCAAAGAGATATCTGCACTCCTTTGTTTATCGCAGCACTGTTTACAATAGCTAAGATTTGGAGGAAAGCTAAGTGTCCAACAACAGAAGAATGGATAGAGAAAATGTGGTTCATATACACAACGGAGTACTATGCAGCCATAAAAAAGAATGAGATTCAGTCATTTGCAACAATATGGATGGAACTGGAGATCATTCAGTTACTTGAAATAAGCCAGGCACAGAAAGACAAACATCACATATTCTCAATTATTTGTGGGATCTAAAAATCAAAACAATTGAATACATGGACATAGAAAGTAGAAGGGTGGTTACCAGAAGCTGGGAAGGGTAGGGGGTTTTTGGGAGGGGGCAGAGGGTGGAGATTGTTAATAGGTAAAAAAATAGAATGAATAAGACCTACTACTTGATAGCACAATAGGGTGACTATAGTCAATAATAATTTAATTGTATATTTTAAATTCACTTAAAGAGTGTAACTGGATTGTTTGTAACTCAAAGGATAAATGCTTAGGGAATGGATACCCCATTCTCCATGATGTACTTATTTCACATTGCATGCTTGTATCAAAATATCTCATGTGCCCCATAAATATACACACATACAATGTACCCACAAAAAATTTAAAAATAATAAAAATAAAAAACAATTTAAATAATTTTATATTACAGTTTGTTACAGTACTTGTGTAATATCAATACAAATATTAATATTTAATATTTAACTAAAATATTTATATAAACTGCAACCCACATCTCTCACACATAGTAGGCATTCAACAGAGTCACATGAGTTATTTTTTGTGAATAATAATCAAAAACTAACATTTAATACATACTATATAATTAACACTGTCTTTCCAGATATACGTACATCATACTTTATTCCTCAGAACAACCCTATGATGTAGATATAGGCTATAGGAGATAGATAATTCCTTTGTACAAATGGAAAACTTGGGAAACTGAATAGTTAAATAATTAGTTCCAGCAATTAAATGGCAGAACAAGGAATAAAATATAAAGTTGTGTAATTATTTTGCCCAATTTCTTCACCACTGTGAAGCTAATGCTCTAAAATATTGCTGAAAAAACACATGGGCCCTTGTCTTCATTGATCTTGCATAATACAGAAAATGATGTTACATTATGGCAAATATAATCTGTTCATTCATTTCTGATATTAAAATAGAAATGCTTGGCTAATATTTGAGCTAGTTGTAATGTTATTATATAAAAAGTATTAACCATCTTGTTTCTATTGCACAAAATAATACTTTATTTGAATACTTCACATGGTAAAAATAGTTGCAAAAATATTTTCTACATAGAAGTGTAAATATTAATTTAATATATTTTAACATCAATGTGTATCTCATAATACATGTTATTATTCCCTATCTTATTAATAATGTTTGTTCCTGCACTTAACAGTGTATTCTTCAGAAAATAGTGAGAGAAGTGGTGGGGAGAGGTTATTGGCCGAGAATCAAGGAAAGCCAACACAAACATCTATATGGCACTCAGACTTTTTGTCAGAGATATATGTGTCCAGTCAGATCCTCTTCAGATTTAAGTGAGTAGCAATGCTTTGAGTCTTCTAAATTATCACTGTTTAGATGCTTTATGTAATTTATACCAATAATTAGGTGCAGCCCAGCTTTGTATAGTTTGACTACAGAAACTCGACATATTTCATGTGAAAATAAACTACTGCTTCCTCCACAGCCATGGGTGCTGATGCATGAAAAGATTTGAGGTAACTTACCCACTTTTGTTTGTTTCACAACAGTTTTTTTAATTTCAAGAGTAAGTGTGACAATGAATACTAAGCAGAAAAAAAAAGCCATATACATTTGGCTCAGACTGAAAGTTAAATTCAAACATCATCAGAAATGCTTCTATAGAAGATTAATGGAATAAGTGATTGTTGGATCAGGAACCCCTAAAGACGCTGAAGTGTTTTCCATTTTCAAGCACTGACATCATTCTGAAGGCAGAAGGCAGAGAGGGAGGCTCATGTTCCACATACACTAAAGTTTATACATTCTAGGAGTTCAGAGGATTCACTTAATAAGAGAAATGTAAGCACTTTCTTTATGAAATCTGAAGTCCATGATGGCAAAATACTTTGCCCTGTATCATCTGGAAATTTGGAAAGTGAGCACTTCAACTGGTATTGCTACTCATCCAGCTAATAGCAACATGAAAACACCTACTACAAATGTGAGACAAGTTTATATAACTTGAAAAATGTCACTGACTGATTTTTAATTTTGTATGATGCATATAATTCAGTATTTTTATCCTTATCCATGGCTCCTATGGCTATTTTTTAGGAAATGGAATTTGTTGAAAAAAACAGTGTGAGAAAATAAACTAAGCAACTTACATAAAATTAAATGGCACACTTCCTAAATATTGGATTAAAGGATATCAACATTATATCTACAAAATTTATACTTTGGAAGAAATTAAGAATTTAACTAAAACAATGTGTAGCTTTCAGGCTTAGAAGAAATAAAGGTTGTGTTTTAATGGTCATCATCTGAATTTCAGAATGCTAAGGCTCTTAAGAAGTTTATATAGACATTGAAGGGACACAAGAAACACAAAGGGCCCAACTTATTTTGGACACCCAGTAGACAAGGCATTTTAATGCATGTTATGTCCTAAATCTCCATTAACAACTCTAAAAATTATGTGCCAGAAGAGAATTTCCATGTGCTCCCAATAGGTTAGACTGTGAAAAAAACCTGTCCTCGGAACCATTTTTCCAATGTAATCACTTACTAGATAAACTTATCCATTCTTGTGGGTTTCAACACTATCCACTTGGGCTGATCCTATTCTCTCCTGCCTACTCACGAAATTGTACAGCAATTCCCCTGCCTGTCTTGGATCAGATAATTAGTATACAATTAAATAAGCAAGTCTATTATTATCTCTCTCTATATATGTGTGTATATTCCCTTACTTTAAAAATATAAGGCTCATTCATCCCTTTATCCCTCACCAGTCCCACATATCTTTATGTTGCCATCCTAGTATGATAGAGTATCTGTTAGTTATCACTGCCATAACTTTTTATAACATACCACCTCCAAATTTAATGGCTTAAAACAACCATTTATTATTTTTCAAATGTCTATAGATTAGTTAAGTGGTCCTGCCTCTCTGAGCTGGGAGCAGTTGATCTTACATATGCATCGGTTTTCAGCTGGTGGGTCAAGTAGACATTGGTTGACATAGTTTGCCCTCAGCTGAGAGTATTCACCTTCGTTCTATTTCTCATTCTTTAGAATACTAACCCGGGTATGATCTCATGGTGGAGGGAGAGGAGCCAGTGAGAAAGCAAAAATGCACAAGCACTTACTCATGCCCCATCCTACATGTACTTCGCTTCATTCCAGTGATACTCAATAACAAGATGTAAGCTTGCCAATAAGATGTCATAAGTTTGTAGCAAAACTTCACTTTAAAGAGATTACTGGTATAAATAACTGTGTCTGTTTATTCTGTAAAGTTATTCACTAGATGTTGGTAAAAGTTTCATGGAACTTGCATGTGTCTTTACCACAACAGTGAAGTTTTACTACTGTTGAGAGTTCAGATCAATTATTAACTCTTAAGGACTGATATCAATTAATAAGCTGAATACCAAATACTTCATATTAAATATACATAACTACAGTAATTTTAAAATTTTCAGACAGCTTTTTTATTTTTTGTCTCACTTCATTTAATCAATTTTTTAAATATTTTGCTTTATTTTAAAATTGTGAAGCATTTAGAAAATGTTTTGGTAAAACATAGGTAAAATTTTGGTGAACACCATCAATTGAATATTAAATTAAAAATGAAAGATCTTGAAGTTTGAAATACTAGCTAACATAAAATATTAGTAAAATAATAGCTAAACCTTATTGAATAATTTTGGCATTGTAAGTACTTTTTAAAAATTATTGACTGCTCTACAAAACCCTGCAAAAGGAGAGCCCATTAGTATATTCACTAGACTTATGAAAAAACAGAAAAACAAATAAGTGAAATGTTTAACAAAAGCCAACCAGTTTTTTAAGTGGAGGCATCATGATTCCAATTCAAGTGTTACTATAATTCTCTACACCACATTTATGATGGTAAAATTTAATATCTACTGAAAACTACTATTGCTGATTTTTTCAGATACAGCTTTACAAACTGTTTTTATGTGTAATATATCACTATTTTGAAAAATTGGAACATACTGTAACTAACATTGTATTACTTCTTGCTAATTTAACTTCCTTTACATTATAACATCTTTCCATTGAGTTGGTTTTAGGATAGTGTCTCTAAATTGACAAGTTCAATGAGAAAATGTTAAAGCAATAATAATTTACTCATTGTTTTCAAAATTGTTCATGCGTTATACAAGAATGTCTCATTTTTACCCAAAATACCACAAGTTGTAAATAGTGAAAATAATCAATAGCAGAAAATAATGTATAATGCAATTTATCTTTGTCACTCTACCTTTTCTGGATCTTTGAGAAGAGTACAAAGTATATGCTGATGTGTATGTATCAATATGGCAGTTCACTCTTTTCAAATTTCCTTATCATGAGCATTCATCCATCCTAGTTAAATTGCAACTAGCATACCCCTACTCATTTCTTTAGCTAAATTCATATCCTTATATTTTAAGAAAACCCAAATAATGGTTCTAACTAGTATAAAATATGGTAGAAAGAGTTGCTTGTGGCAGAAAAACATTTTTAAGCATTTTCAAAAAGGAAGAGTTTCCAACTTTATGGATTCAAAAATAAAATGATTCTCCACTGAATCAACTGAAAACCAAATATGGAGATGCAACTTTTTTATGTCTACAATTAACTATTTGACCTTTAAGTTAAATATTTCCGACAAGTATTAGTAGTTTGAGATAATCCATTCTACCAAGCACAGACCACCAATATTTTTTTCAACTTTACTTTTTAGCTATGTGTTTGGTGTATGTTTGGACCTTTCTTCTGATCTGTGCTCTAGTCGTATCAGAACCTATCAAGTGTCTATTATGTTGCCAGGCACAGTTGTGAGACAGAGTAAGGCCAGGCGAGAATTCCCTTCGTTAAGTGTTTGATCTGTTGTTAATTAGCATGTTTCTCTGAAATGGTTGCTTTTAACCATATCATATAATTCTATGCACAAAAATATTATTTTGCAATTCTTTGATATTATATGAAAGAGTGATTCAACACAACACATTATAAAGAAGGGAGGGATAAATGAGAATACCTAAGCTACATAATGGGAAGCAAACACTAAGCAATTTCCTTGATAGGTAACATAACTTTAGAGGCAACCAGCTAAAAATAAAACACACCATACAGATAATGAGTCTTTAATTATTCCATTCTATGGTATGGAGTTACCCTTTCCACAGACGTGTCAAAGAAACGTGTTTGTGCCATTCATAAGTGGATTTCTCTCCCTTTTATTTCCTCCGAGTCTTCTTTTTGTTTCTAATTCCTCTTCCGTATATTACATACTCCCTGTCTTACAATGCTCTGTGTCACAATGGAAACTTCCTTAGATTTGGGTTTTTAATATGAATTATTGAAAATACCCATTCTTTCTTTGTGACAATGAAAAATTGATTTTTAAATTTTTATTAACATGTAATACATTTGGAGAATGTATTATACGTTAATATCCATGTAGCCAATAATCAAATCAGATAAGAAATATTGCTAATGTCTTTGAAGTTCCTCTCTTCCACTCCGAGAGTCACAAAAAATTTCCCTTCTTTCTACATTGTATAAGTGGGATTATACAGTATGTACCTTCTGTGTCTAGATTTCTTTACTCAACACTGTATTTTGGAGAGTCATTTAACTACAGCCCACAGTTGTAGTTCAATCTTATTGCTTAATAGTATTACATTGCATGAATGTGCAATAATTAATTTATCTCTTCTACATTTTCTGGGCATTTGAGTGATCTCCAGTGTGTGGCTATTTTGAATACTGCTAACACAAACATTTCAGTACAGTTTTTTAAACACATGTACACATTTTTATTGAGTTTCTGGGTCATAGTATATGCATAGTCACATGTAAATTTTTGGTAGAGTTTCTTTTTAATTAAGTTTTATAACTTGTGCTTCTGCTGTTCCCATTTGCATGGATACTGACACTATTCTCTCCTCTCCAATGAAGGCTCACAGGCACAAGTTAAAGACCTCCATTACCTGGCAATGGGACTTCTGCTTCATGTACATTGACAGTTGCTATTCAGTGATTTTCAGAATTGCATGGCAGTGACTGGAGTTCTATGGCCCCAAATCCTTGGGATTTGATGGGAATAGAACAGTCTCCAACTTAGGCTCAACCAATAAAAAGGCCCCACTCCTGTAGAAATCAGATTAATACTACTTCCTGTCTTCCATTAGTAAGTATCTCTCCCAATTATAGCCAGATGGGATTTTGTTGTTTAGTTATTTTATGCTAATAAATTATAGATCACAGATACACACATAATCTTGGATTTAATTGTCACACACTATTTCTATATGGTTATGTTAGCATCTCCTGTTTACTGAGAAGTAATCAGAGTAGGTAATTTTCTTAAGGCTTCCATCAACCACATTGTTGATTGAATGTCATAATTGTTGATATCAAGGATCATATTACTTGAAAAAATAAACATTGGTAACTAGTCATAGCCAAATAATGGGAAAAAAAGAGTTGTCTGAAAACTTGAGAAATGCTAATAAAAATCATTTCAAAATGATCTAAACAGAGACTACTGAAATATATTAATATATATAAATAAAGAGTAGATGAAATTGATATAAACAGATGCTACCGAAATATATTAGTACATATAAATAAAGGGTAGACAAAATTGCTCTTCAAATATTCAAATATCTTAGTCATTTATAAAAATTATTCATTTTTACATAAATAATTTGATAAAGAATTTGGCCTTGCAAAAGTACCTATAAAGAGGCCAACAAACTATTAAATTGGTACAAATATGTTTAAATTTGTATCTGTGGCAGACCTTATTTACCCAATTTGCCAATATTCATGTATTGTACCCAATTACAAAATAAACCAATCTATGACAGTGATAATTGTCTAGATATCTGCCAACTATTTTATATCTAGCCAATTCTAATCCCGAAGTATGTATCTTCTTCCAAATTTTAAGCATATATTATGAATCTTAAAAATAATTCAATTTTTTTTAGTCATTGTGAAAAAGATTATTATAGTTCATTTTACTTGTTATTATTTATATTTTGAGGACAGGTTAAAAATATGTTATAGCCCGACAAAAATAAAATAAAGCTCATCAATTTATCAAAAATACTATCTGTATAAACACACATCTTTGTATGTTTTACATGGGATCAACAAACTATTTTCCTATTGCCATTGAATAAACATAATGTGACTTAAGTCTAAAAAGTTGTGAAAGTAAATGTATCTACATATTTTAGCCTCTCAAAACTGCCTCTTATTGTGCAATATGGAAATTTACAACACACTAAACTTTTCAATAAATCTCTTGTAAAACTAAACTCAAATAATTGAAAACATTATAAATGTTTACCTAACATTAGAGAATAACTGCTAACAGTAAAATCTGAAACACTGTTTAGCCAAATATACCTTTGAAGTAGTACATAGAATTACAAGACAAGCCATAAGTCATAAAGTTAAATTGTCTGTTGATACCAACAGTACTTTGACAAATTTTTGATAAATTTTACTTAATTAATGGATTTTAACCCCCAAAACATTCCCAAGATAGCTAATTTGAAGTATAGCTACTCTCGACTGTTCAAATGCACCTATCTTTCAAAATACGGGGTGCATAATATTTCCTCCTGTTATGCTGATAATAATTGCAACAGCAAACATAATTTCTTTTGTAACTGAGTGCCTCTGAACAAAAAATTAATACTTATCTGAATTTATCTCTGCTTCTATGCACTGCTATACATTTTTTGCCTACTATATTTTACATCTACCAAATGCCTGAACCTATTCTTTCTTGTGTTTAAATGTTTTCATACATTGCTTCTTTCACCCTCTACATTTTGTATTCACCAAACGCACTATATTCAGCAATCACAATGACCTCACCATGGTCAATCCCAATGTCCCTTCAGTTTCAGCAACTATAAGCTGTTTGCAGTATTTGGTCCTCACCATTATCTATTGCTGTTTTCCTTCAATTTCTTCTTTAAAATAATTACCCCTTCCTTCTATATTATTCTCGTGTTATGTAACCACATTTCCATGGTTTTTCTCCTCCCTCATCCCTACCTTAACTACTCATGAGCCCTATCCCACCATCTTTACTGGATTCTTTTTTACGATTTTTTTCTAACCCTGGGTAATTAATTTTAATCTTCTGCCTTCTAATTTTCTCTTTTCTTCTACCTCTGAAATCTCAACTATTATTTTTATTTGATGACTCGGAAGCCACTCCATCTAAAACTTCATATCACCCATTCCCTCTGCTACTTAGCTCCTTTCATTTCCATGGCCTGCTGTCATTTCAATAACCCAAAATTAAACTTAACATTCTTTCTATAAAATTAGTTTCCTTTTCTTACTCTCCTGTTTTTTCAAAATTTCCATTATTCCAGACAAAATTTTGACTGTTGCTTTTCCTTTATGTTCATATTCAGGTAACAGTCTATCTATACTTTTTGTTGTTGTTTTAAGTTTTATTTTTGGTGCAAGGTCTCACATCTCTCCCTCTTGCTCCTTCCATTAATTAGTTCCTTTTGCCTTTTCAGTTCCTGGTTCTTTAGTTCTTGGCTTAGATTTCTATTCCCTTAAGATGATTGTTTAACCATATTATTGTGTCAGTGGCCATATTTTTAAAATTCTTGATAAATTCTGCCAAACTGAGCCTGGAAAGTTTGTACTGAAGCACTCTTCCAGTAATGAAGATAAACCACTGTGAAGGAATCTTACAATATTTGTTCATTTGATAATTAAATTTTTGTCACTTTTATAATTTCTAGTGTTATAGAATAGATTTGTAGTTATCCATCTTATAATCCTTCTAATATGACCTACCTACCTGGCTAGCTTTGCCTACGTAAATGACATTCTGATAATAGTTTTATTTATTTCTTGTTAACTAACCACTAATTAGTAATTGATTGCCTGGTCCTTTGACTCTATGTCTTCTTACTTCGGGAAAATGTTATTATTTAGAATAGCTTAAATTTGAGTGAAGTATCTTCTATTTAGAAGACTGAAAATAGATTTTTTCATGGATTATGGTTTAGATACAAAGTTGTACCCTATCATTTGTTATCTTCTCATCTGCCACTAAACTTTAATAGATAGGGTGAACAAGGGATGGTCCTGCAGGAGTCACACTTAACGGGCTACCACAGTCAGTGCCAGACTGCCTTAGAGGGACTTAGGTTGTTTGTCCACAGCAGTGGTTTTCAAACTCCACTACGCAATGGAGTTACCCAGAGGACATGTTGCAAAAGAAATTGCTGAGATCTCCTGAGTTTCTGATTCAATAGATCTAGGGGTCCAAGAATTTATGTCTCAATGTAATAATGATGTTGTTGGTTCAAAGACCACTCTTTGAGAATCAATGATCTACATGATTTGAATTCAAGAAAATTATGCCCTGAATTTCTCCAAAATCCAAGTCTCTGTCCAGGCAATCCCTAACATAATCAAATTTGGTTTCATTTATTTAGAAGTTGCTTATTTAAGAGTAATAAGTCAAGCTGGTAGCACAAACATAATTTTTCTCTCAAGATGCCATCCATTTTCCAGAATTTGTCTTTGGTCTTTACTATTTGTTCAACATGATGTCCAGTGTCCCTGCCCCACTGCTCCCTTCTTGCTTCCTTCATTGAAACAAGGTCCTGGTCAATGGCCAAAAAGTACTTTCCAGAACTTCACATTCACCTTAGAATACTTTCTTAACTTTGCACTCCCATAACAATCAAGTATACTATTTTGTGGTATTTCACACATTTTGATTTTATTGATCATTTCTATGCATATTTCATAACTCTCTTAAAAGTGCTTGTCTTAATAATATTGCTTCTAAATTATATTGCTCAAAATAGTTTTTTGATAAGCATTTGTTCAATAATCATTTATTGGACCCATAGGAGAAGGGAAAAAAAGAACAAATAACTGACTTAGCAACATTTTCCATTTCCATGAAGATGGTGAATTATCTAAAATTGGGTCTGAAATCTCACTTTTCTAAGCACAGAACAGAGTAATTTATTTGATTTACTTTGCAATAAGCTTTGATTTCACAACATAACCAATAAAAATAACAAACACTTATTTCAGGATGCTATATTTTATTATGTACTTTGGATAGGTGGAACTCTGATTATATAATGTTTTCTAATTAATGGAAGAGGCTGAAGGACATATTTTTGAATTTGTAGCAACCCTTTTTGTGAATAAGCTTCTGTAAAACTTAAGAATCTCTAAAATGTTACAAGAAAAATTTTATATATATTGGTGTATACATGCTGTATTGCCCTCTGATTTGGCCATGTAGCCTGAAGTTTTCCAAACCTGAAAAATTTTTTCAAAGTTATAGAATTTATTAGAATTTGTACTTCAAAAAATAGCTAGTTTTTAAATGAATTTTTAATAATCTAGATGGTTAAAAAATTCTATGCTACCACAAAATTTCAAAGTTATGCAGCTTTCTCACAGAGAGTTTGACAAAGTAGGATGAATTGAATTTTTCCGTCTTTATAGATGAAGAAAATGAGAAATCAGAGGTTAATTACTTGACCAAAGTTTTGCCACAGGCAAGAGAACTAGAATTTGGACCTAATTTTTAAGCTATTATTCTGCTTTAATCTTATTTTGTTACAAGTTTTTGATGCCTTCATCACTCAAATATTACTTAAAAGAAACATGTTCAGGTTTTATGATGTTGTTCAGAGATCTCTGAGAGAGATGATACCTCATTATTATATTTTGATATATAACATGATGATTTTTATTCTTTTCTTTCATGGTACAAAGAACATGATTTAACCATAAAATTCTAACAAGTGTTTTACTTTTAAAGCCTGAAATCTAAAAATGTATATTGTTCTTATTTAGTGGTCATAATCACATCTAATTGTTTATGTCCTAAACATTAGAAATATAGGGATACACAACTTTGATGAAGAAAAAAAGTAAATTTTTTTTTTTATTTTAAGAAGACCTTTTAAATATTCTCCATTAAAAGTTTTGAATTTATTGTGAAAATTTCTCAAAGAACAAATAAGAGAATTAAAAATGTTTTGGCCAAAGATACTTAATTAGCATGAAATAAGATTTCAAAAATAAATTATTTATTGAGGTTAATTTCATATTCATGAGAATAGTTTCAAAAAGCATATTTCCTGAAAACACGCAACTAGATATAAGACAGGCTTTTGGTCTTTAAATGTTACAAGAATAATAAAAAGTAAAAATGGCCTTCAGTTTCATATATTATTAGATATGTTTTCCTCCAGAACTGGCATTTCAGCTGAAGAGAATGTGTGCTTCAAACTTGGAAATAAATAATGCATTTACTTATTTGATTAAAGATTGCACAGTGAATTTAATAAAGACATTATAGTCTTGTAATGTAATATAAACTCAATCTTCTACTTACAAACAACTTTAAGACAGAATTTAGGAGGAATGTCCTTTGGAAAATTATCTTTCCTTCCCCCACAGATGATTCAAATAAACAATACATACTGTTTAGAACATTTCATTTTATCTGGAATTAACCCTCTGTTGGCATGTCTTCTTCATCACTGAAAATGTAAGAAAGCACAGCCTCATCATGAAAATGCTGGGTATCCACATCTCACACAACTTAAAAATCATAATGAGTTGCAGGTTTTATTGTCAAGAATTACCCTGTGCTTCAAAAATGTGCTTGCTCCTTATGAAGCAATATAAACCTTGTTTTTAATCTTGTGAACTGTATATTCTATTGGATATGTCTATTAAAGATAGAATTATGAGTGAACAATAAATGTCTTTCCAGAGAAAGGTGCATTTTCTGTTGCACTTAGACTTGAAGGAGGTGTAGAAGATACTTGGCCAAAATTGGGGCAAAGAGGGGTTCCTGTGAAGAAGCAACAGTGAGAGTCTGGTTATCTACATATAAAAGAATAAAACTGGACCCTTATCTTAGACTGTACACAAAACCAACTCAAGGTGGATTAAAGGCCTACGTGTAAGACCCGAAACTATAAAACTCGCAGAAGAAAACACAGAGAAAACAACTCCTTGATATTGGCCTTGACAATGGTTTTTTGGCTATCACACCAAAAGCTCAGGCAACAAAAGCAAAAATAAGCAAGTAAGACTGCATCAAACTAAAAAGCTTCTGCACAGCAAACATTCAACAAAATGAAAAGGCAGCCTGCAGAGTGGGAGAGAATATTTACAAACCGTATGTCAGATAGGGGTTGATATGTGAAATGAAAATCTCACACAACTCAATGTCAAAAAACAATTCGACTGATAAATGGCCAAAGTATCTGAATAGACGTTATTTAAAAAAGACATACGAAGGGCAACAAGTATATGAAAAGGTGTTCAACATCACTAATCAGAAAAATGTTAATCAAAACAACTATATCACTTCACAACTGTTAGGATGGTTATTATATAAAAAAGAGATAAGTGTGATGAGGGTGTGGAAAAAGGAAACTCATGTTCACTGTTGGTGGGAAAGTAAACTGAGACAGCCATTTTGGGAAACGGTATGAAGGTTCCTCAAAAATTTTAAATAGAGCTACTGTATGACTCTCCACAATCCCCCTGCTGGGTACATACCCAAAGGAACTGAAATCAGTATATGAAAGATATATCTGTATTCCCGTGTTTATTGCAGTATAGAGCTAGTGTATGACTCCACAATCCCCCTACTGGGTATATACCCAAAGGAACTGAAATCAGTATATGAAAGATATATCTGTATTCCCATGTTTATTGCAGTATAGTTCTCAATAGCCAAGCTATGAAAACAATTGGATAAAGAAACTATGATGTATAGTTATATTATATATCATATTATAATCTTATAAACTCTGTAATAATAATATAAATATTATATATATAGTATTCAGTCTTAAAAAAGGATTAAAATTGCCATTTTTGATGATATGGATGAACCTGGATGGCATTATGCTAAGTGAAATAAACCAGACATGGAAAGAAAAATACTTCATGATCTAACTTGTATGTGCTATCTAAAAACAAGCCAAGTATATAGAAACAGTAGAATGGTGGCCATCAGTGATAAGGATTAAGAGGAAATGAAAAAAAGCAGATCAAAGGGTACAAACTGGCAGTCATGTAGGATGAGTAAGTTGTATCTAAAGTATAGTATGATACCAATAGTTAAGAATATTGTATTCTGTACTGAAAATTTTCTAAAAGTATATTTTTAGGTGCTCTTGCCAATCACATAAAAATATAACTATGGAAGGTGATGGATGTTAATTGGCTTGATTGTAGTAATAATTTCATGGCATATGTGTATGCCTTAAATATGTACCATGAAAATAAGTAAATAAACTAAAATGTAGCCTATCAAAACTTAACAATTTGTACATTAAAAATTTCAAAACTTGAAAAAATAATCCAATGGGAGAGATTTACAATTACTTCAATACTATTAGAGCAGCAATGATGGAAGATAAGCAAAGGAAGAAGACAACCTGATAAATGTAGACTCATCAGCAAAGCCTGAGGGGATAGTCATAATATCCATAGTGGTGACAGCCAAACCATCAAAAACTCTGGTGTAAATATATTATTTTTGCAACATATGAAATACAAACAGAACAGCAAATCTTGATTCAGGCACCTATCGTCCTAATTAACTGCCTCTCTGATCATGTGTGCATGTGTCACCTTGATCGCAACCATTTTCGAAAATAACGAAACAAAAATAAACTATTGTAAATTTAAAAAATGAATTAGCACGTGAAGTTTATATTTGAAGTTATTTTTCAAGATTATACTTATCCTGTGGCCTTTAAATCTTTTTAAAATTGTTCACTCTGTAATTGAGCATTTGCTGTATGCCAGGAAAACTTCTGGACACTGAAGATACTTACAGTCAATATTACTCCAAGGCAGTTACGGCATCCTAATTACTGTTTTTAGTAACATAATATCTGCTTCCAAATACTCTTAGAAATGGGCAACTTGATAAGGTGATTCCTGAAAATCTCTGCCATCTTGATTGTGTAACTGTGTTTATTTAAAGAGGCTAAAAATAAGGTTGGCTTTTAATGCATGGTAACTATGCATTAAAAACAAAATTATATATGAAATTATAATGAAAAATGCAAGATTACTCCATGCCTTCTAACAGTATTATTTCTACTTGGGTACTTTTTGCCACCAGAACAAATTATTAGGATAAATAAATGTGTAAGGGCCATACATACCTACTAAATCTGAGTGCCATGAATTTGTTTGTAATTTTATATGTTATCATAATTATTGTAGTTATTGTAGTATGTGGTTATAACCCTTTTTGCATTAATATATAGTAATCCTAGGGACACCTAGAATTATTTTAAAAGTTGAGTCAGTTGTCTCCAGTTATAGAAAGTTGACTTATACACTTTTAGTAGTGAAGTCAATATATCTGAACTGAGTTCACTTCTGAACAAAGGAAAACTCTGCAAGTAAAAACTGAAATTTTCTCAAGATTGGCATATACACAATTCTAAAAAAAGTCCTGGGATATGAACTATCTCAAATTGGCAGTATATACTGGCATGTGCCTCATCCTGCTGACAGTCATTTCAGCTTGAGATACTTACAAAAAAGAGAAAAAAAGATAGCTTAATAGTTCCAAGTTTAAATAGTTATACTGGTGTACTCCTTAAAAGAAAAATCAGCACGTTATCTTGGAGTAAAAATTTTACTTATGATTTCTTCACTTTTCTCCCATCAACTCAACAGCCAGAAAATAAAACATATTAATAAATACACATGCACACACACACACACATTGTGGAAATCAAAGACCTGAGTCTATGTGTAGCAGTGTGTTGATAAACTATCTGTAGAGACCGAAGGTCAAATTAATTGTATATGTGAAAATTATATAATTCTAGAGACTCAAGCAGATATACAGATAAAAGTTACTACATAAGAAAATAGAGATTTCTCTATTTTTCCACAACAGAAATTATAGAGTGGAATAGTGATTGTAAATATAGCTTCTGTTATCATTTGGGGGAATAGAAAAGTGAGGGCAACAGAGATCAGAATATAGGCACTAATACTTGAATGCCTGTTATGTGTAGCTATTGTGCTTTGACAATTTTACAAATTGTCTTATTTAACCAACACACAACATTATGAGATTGATGTTTCTATGACTATTTTTCTGTGTGAGAAAACCCAGGTTCTGACTTGATGTCACTCATGCCATATTGGGTGGCTGAGGGAGGATTCAAATGCAAGCATGGCAGCACCACAGTCTGTATTTTATTAATCATACAACCACTATATCCAACTAATTATAAAGTCTGTATGGAAGCCCAGAAAAATAGGCCAGCATTAAATTGAAAAAAGCATTAAAGAGAAAACTGTTGATCTAAAAACATTTAGTTTTACAACTTTTAATTTACCATAATTGTGGTTGCTACTGTGACTATTGTATAGGGAAACCATGCACAAATTAATTCATGACACATTCATGTTCTTTTTGCATATGTCTCTTTAAAAAAAAAAACGTTATTTAGGCAAAGTGCTAAAGAGAAGTTATTTCACCTTGCTGACATTGTGTCTTACAGTTTTACCCAACCAATTTGAGTCATTACTTCTTTATCTTAACAGGATTACTTAATTGCCTAGTCATGGAATGAATGATTTGGCTACTTCTATAGACATATTAATAAAGCCTTATTTGTATAATAGTCAAGTTAAGATGAACATGCTTGTGACCTCTCGCAGAAATAATGAAGATTCTGCAATTTAAAGAGCAATAAACTGTAAAGATGTAATTACCAACTCTTCATTATCTTATGGAATTTCAAGATAAACTCACTTTATTTCAATGTCAAAAGACAGCATTAAAGTCCTTTTCAAAATACCATTTAATTGGATAGATTAAGATACTTTAATATATTAATTTCTTTCCTTGTTACTGTATATTTCATGATAAGAATGCAGGGATATATATTAGAGTTCTGGGAAATTGAAACTGGTGTAACTTGCCAGTTGATTCTAAAATCTATTAATCATGTGCTTTGGTCATCTTTCTTCTTTGGTAAAATATGGATGTTCGAAGATATTTTCATGTTGTCTAAAGCATCTGCATCTCATATACAAATATAAAATATATATAAAATATTAACAGAATTATACCAAATATATACAAAATAAAAATATACAAAATATTAATTTAGCAGAAAAAAACTGTTGCATGAAGATAAAGTACAGGATGATTAGCTTAGTTTGGAATGACCAAGAGACTCACAAACAAGATGGGTATGCACAATTACACTAATCACAAAGGACAAAGATCCCTGTGCACGTGTACAAACAAGATGGGTATGCACAATTATACCAATCACAAAGGACAAAGATCCCCGTGCACATGTACATCACACATATCTGAATAGTTCATATACAATATTGACTGCACATTTAACAATTCAGACTGTTGCATGAAGATAAACAATTCAAACAATTCAAACTGTTGCATGAAGATAAACAAATCAAACAATTCGAACTGTTGCATGAAGATAAAGTACAGGATCATTAGCTTAGTTTGGAATGACCAAGAGACTCACAAACAAGATGGGTATGCACAATTACACTAATCACAAAGGACAAAGATCCCTGTGCACATGTACACCACACATATCTGAACAGCTCATATACAATAGTGATTGCACATGTAACAATTCAATGAATGGTAACTATAGAACAAGACAAATACATCCATTCGTAAAGAAACAGTGATCAGTCACTAAAGTGTGGGGAAAATAGCCAACCTACATAAACTTGTAGCAGTAGCCTCTTCATATCCATATCTGCAACACAGAGTTAGAAATGTTTGGGTTTAAACAGTAGTGAAAATATGACTACATTTCAGAAAGGTATGACCTTAACGGTATGGAGTTTGAATTTTAGAAAAATATATTTCTAACTAGGTTAAAGCTTGGGTGAAAATTTCAATTGCTTAAGATAAGCAAGAAGTAGGGAGTGGTGATGAGGTAAGTGTAGATGAAAAATAAATTAGCAGGCTAGTCCAAATGTAGTGGTGTTCCAAACTAATTAATCACAACCAGTTACAGATTTCTTGTTTTCTTTTCCACTCACACTTAGCCTTAAAAATAAACAGAAAAAATAAACAAATAAAATAAATAAATAAATAAATTGACAGTTGGATAATAATACAACTTCCTGAAACCACTATTCTGGGAAACATATAATGGGAATACTTAGGAATATTTGTCATGAAAAATTCATGCATAAATGGTGGCAAAATATAAACTTTGAGATCATGTGTACAATATAAATAAATGTAACAACATGCAACAAAATGGTGCTTTCTGTATATTTCATGATAAGAATGCAGGGATATATATTAGAGTTCTGGGAAATTGAAACTCGTGTAACTTACCAGTTAATTATCAAATCTATTAAATCATGTGCTTTGGTTATCTTTCTTCCTTGGTAAAATAGGGATGTTCAAAGATATTTTCATGTTGTCTAAAGCATCTGCATCTCATATACAAATATACAAAATATATAAAATATTAACAGAATTATACCAAATATATACAAAATAAAAATACAAAATATTAATTTAGCAGAAAAAAACTTGCATGAAGATAAAGTGCAGGATTGTATTTTATCTTACGGATTTTTTGTGAACCATAGTCAGAAAAATCAGAGGATCAAAAATAATAAAACAAAATATACCCATTGCCTTAAGGAAATAGGTAAATGAGATAATTATATTTTTAAAGGAACTATATAAAAGCTTTACGTAAAAACCACAACCATATTTCTTGTTCCTGCACATTCCAATCAATTCATTAGATTTTTTTACACATTCTGCAAAAATATTCTAATGCAGGCAGAGAATTTGAAATGTAAAAAATTATCATACTGTCTCCTATATTTAGAGCTCAGCTACATCTCTTATATGTTAAAATGCTACTTCTGTTTGACACACACTCTTACACCTACTGAGGAAAAAAATTGCTTCCTATTAACAAAGTGAATTATCTCTTCTGAGTAACATGATTAACCTGGTCAATAGTTACTTACCATGTGTTAGTTATGGGCTGAACTCTGCTCCCCTCTCCCCAAATTCATACGGTGAAATTCTAAAGCCTAGTATTTCTGAAAGTAACCATATTCGGATGTTTTAAATAAGAATTCAGTTAAAATGAGGCCCTCGGGGTGGGTCCTAATCCAATAAAAATGATGTCCATATAAAATAAAATTTGGAAAGGGATAAAAATCAGCTACGTGTATGCACAGAAGTACAACTGCCTGAAGACAGAGCTGTGAGAAGGCAACCACCTACAAGCCAAGAAGGGAGGCCTAAAACAGATCCTTCCATCATGGTCCTCAGAGGAGCACTTTGACCTTGGATTTACAGCCTCTAGAACTGTGAGAAAATAAATATCTGTTGTTTAAGCCACCCAGTCTGTGTGTGTGTGCATGTGTTTAAGTGCCACCTTAGAAAACTAACATAATTGGTAAAGGACATAATGGACTTTTTAAAGCCAGCACCCAACTACGTTAGCATCATTTTCAGATGTTTGTTTTAGTTTGTTTATTTTATGTTATCAAGTATTATAATGACAATTTTAAAAAAACAGTTTCATGAGGTGGTTTACACTTTTAATCCCAGAACTTTGGGAGGCAAAGGTGGGAGGATCACTTGAGGCTGGAAGTTCAAGACCAGCCAGAGCAACATAATGAAAGCTAATGTCTACAAATTTTTTTCTTTAATAAAAAATAAAGCTGGGTGTGGTGGCACACACCTGTAGTTCTAGCTACTTGGGAGCTGAGTTGGGAGGATTGCTTGAGCCCAGGAGATCAAGACTACAGTGAGCCATAATTGCACCACTGCACTCCACCCGGGGTGACAGAGTGAGACCCTGTCTGTAAAAAAATAAATAAATAAATAAAAATAGATAAAAACAATTTCAAAACTTAAGACTAAAAGAAACTCAGAAAACTGTCAATTACATTTTGCTCTGATTTTTCTCTTTTATATAGTATGATGAAATGTTACATCAACCTGCCATTTTTAAAAGTAAAAATCAGATGGATTTAGCTGGGCACAATACCAACTGTATTGAGAATTTCTAATGTCACTCAGGTGAAAGACTTGAAGGAAAGGAGACAGATTTAGAAGGAATGATCGTTAATGAGATCGGTCATTCAAATAATCTACCTACTGGTAAAGTTAGACAAACAAACGGCAACAACAACAACAAAACCCTACCCATCATCTGTAGAGAAAAATCATAGTCTCCCACTTGAAATAACACATCTGTCTGGCAGCTTAAATAAAAGCACACATATTTTCACACAGCATGAAAGAATTATTTTTATATTTGGAAAACAATTGCTACAGAATTATGAAAAGAAAAAAATACAGACTGTAGAGAACAAAATATGACAAGCTTCCATCAAGAAGGAAACATAAAATATACTAACTTGAAATAACAGATATACACAATATTTGGAGTCCATACTTTTAGTGTTGACGCCAGCCCAGTTATATCGGAGGCAAAGATAACTTGAAATAACAGATATACACAATATTTGGAGCTCAAGCTTTTTAGTGTTGACTTCAGCCCAGTTATATCGGAGGCAAAGAAACAAAGATTTGCAAAGGATTCATGAATTATCCAAAGTTAAACACGTTATATCTAACCAAGCCAGACCTAGAACACATTATTGGTCATATTCTTTCCATTGACTATGTCTAATTCCTCTTAAAGTTTTTCCCCTTTACATATAAATCCTATGCACATTACAACTTTGGTGACATAAACAGAACAAAACACTTATTCTTTTTTTCAGCACTTTGGATGTGCTATCCCATTGTGTTCTGACTATCATTGTTTCTGATGAAAAGTCAGGTGTTAATCATAAAGTCGTTTCCTTCTATGGATGAGTTATTTTTCTTTTGCTTTCAAGATTAACTCCCTTCACATTTTGTTTAATCCAGAATTATTAGAAACTTCTCTAATTTTGAGACTCAAAGTCACTCATCAGATCACCACAAAATTTCAAAATATACATTCTTAGTGCTTGTAAAATATCAATATACAACTTTAATGTCTTCTTTTATTAATACAAGGTCATTGTTTGGAATATTTGGGAAAGGAATATAAGTCAGAGCAAGAGCATCCTAGATTAATGATTGCTACATATTAATCAATCGATTAATGTTTTTGTGACAATGAAAGAATAAATTACTTCTAGTATTTTTGCTGACGTATTTCTTTCCCTACTTTCAAGATTCACACAGAAATATACCTTAAATAATATAGTTTGATTCTCTTGAAAAAAATTTTCTTTCTCCTCAGTCTTTCTCAATATTTTTAATACAATATTTTTTGTTTCTATATCCATCAAAAAGTTTCAGTTTGATGAGATAGCATAAAAAATCTATTTAGAGGATCAGTTTGCAAGTCAGATGTGCAAAATGTTTCTTATCTGCTCTGTTCTCTTTTCATTATCTTCTCCCTGACCCAGCCCCAAACATTATAAAGAATGCTACACCCTTTATAAAGAAGTTTACCAGAATCGATATTAAAATTGAGTGAGCTATTTATTACTTAGAAGTAATTCTCAAACTTTAACCTGTAATCTCATGTATTTACAGTGGAGCATAGTATTTAGAAGAAACTGGACTCAATTATAGGTCAATTACTCCTTAGCAATGTATCAGAGTTCAGCAAGTTACTCAACCTCTGCTAATAACAATCTTTTAATCTGTAAAAATAAATATAAATATATCCACGAAATATTCTTAAGGTTAAATAACATATAAAAGTAAATCACTTAGTGTAATGTTAAATATATAATATGTTCTAGCTTGAATTACTACTACTAATGAAAAACTACATTTGAAATTTTTGAAGCTGAGATCAATAAAAACAAGTGCCATTCTCCAACTTTTTCTAGGTAGTTTGCTAGAAATAAGAAAGCAAAATAGACTAGGGCCCAGTTTCTGGATTTAAGGATCAGAAATCATCTGCTGTGTTTATTATGAACCCTTTATATCCCTTCAGTTCTTCCTGTAAATTTTTACAAATAACTTACTGAAGAAAGAGTTAAAACACCTCAAATTAACAAAATCTTGTCTACTATGTCTCC
This sequence comes from Pan paniscus, assembly GCF_029289425.2. Taxonomy (NCBI): domain Eukaryota; kingdom Metazoa; phylum Chordata; class Mammalia; order Primates; family Hominidae; genus Pan; species Pan paniscus. The sequence continues at coordinate 76,095,282 of NC_085926.1, read as the reverse complement.
ATTATTTCAAAAAAGAAAAGAATAATAATTTTGTCAATGATAGTTAAGTATATGTTAGTCACTAACACTATGGCAGGTACCTTCATATTCATATTTCTAATATTTCCAATATCTTCATATTTATATTTCTAATTCATATTTGATCCCAACTCTGTAATTTAGGAAGTTCTCTTTTTTTCATTTAGAAATTAAGGCATAAAGTGTCAGGTGACTTGCACAAGATTGCACCACTAGTAAATTTAAAAATATAGTTTACTTGCCTACTGTCTTAGTGATATAGTTTACTTGCCTACTGTTTTAGTGAGTTATTGATCATGCACAATTCTTTTTGAAAACAGAAATTCATTTAGCATACCACATTTCAAGATCCATTGGTAAAAGCCACCTTATTAGCTTAATCAACAAAAATGTCGAGGAAATTTGAGCTTTTATTAACCGATAAAATATTAGAAGTTATATATATAATGAAACCACCCCTATAATCTTTATAAAATTATTTGGCAAAGGAGGGAGGGGATGAAATAAAAACAAGCTTCCAGCACATCCAGCCTTAAACATTATGTTAACTTGCTGTCTGTCCTGCTTCCTCATAATTGTTCACTAGGTATGGCCCCACAGTCATTTATATCCTGTCACAAGATTATAGTTAAACTTAACTACTCATAGATAACAACTTGAGCATTGTGAAATGTTAAGTTTTCTCTTTGAGGTATTCTTTCAGATCCTACATACCAGTGAAACTGACATCAGCTGCTCTGAAGGACTCCAGGAGAAGCTGACTCACTAAAGGGCGAAGTTTCTACATCCTGGTGATTTAATCCCCCTTACCCAAACCAGTCAGTGACCCCAATTTTCCAGCCCCTGGCCCTCTACAATCCCTTCACCCCAGCAAAGTACTCTATGGAAAGACAGATTTGAGGGTGCTCGCATCTCCTCACTCAGCTGCCCTGCAATCATTAAACTCTTTCTCTACTGCAAACTCTGTTTATCAATATATCAGACTGTGACTGCACAGCAGGCATACAAACACGTGAGTCCTGTATCGTTTATAAATATTTAACTTTTATATATATTTAACTGCTATACACATAATTGACCATTTTGTATATTAATATTAGTAGGTAATAATAATATTTATATTTCCTCCATAGGTAGCTTCTGGGGCATTTCTGCCTGGTAAATTTTATTTTTTAACGACAAAGACTAAAGTAAGTAACTTTAAAATATTATTGAGAATTTTTTTTCTATTGATGGGACACTGAATTTGTAGGTAGAAATAAAAACCTAGCTTTCTACTAAACTTAATTTTATATTTAAACACAATTCAAAATGTAAATAGAAAATTAAGAATTTCCAAAATTAAACTTAGTTTTAGAAACTCACATAAGCAAGTGTAATACTGAAGAGCAAAGAAACTGTGGTCTACAAACAAAAATTATAAGTAATTCATGAAATCTAAGGGCTAATTTGTGAAGTAAATTTGGAAGACGTTTTATGCCGTAGCTCCATCCTAGAGACCGAGAGTACTGCGCTAGGAAAACCTGCTCAACCCTTTTTTAACCAGAAATTCTTTCTTTCTCCAGAAATCCTTTTCAGGTAATGCCTAATAATATCTCATTGAACATGTATTTGAAATTATAGTTTAATTTATAATTAAATAATTCAGTGAAAATATATTAATTGTAAAGATAAATTTTAACACGTATGGGAATACTAGACTTACAGTGGTCATCAACCCAAAATGCTACAAAATTACATAGAATGGTTAGTTTGGCAAAAATAAATATCACCACTACCACCAAAAACCTAGGTTTCAAAAAGAAATAAAAGAAGCATTCCATAATGTTAAAATTTTTTCATTTGTCTACTTTCTAAATGCTCTTTAAAATACTTATGTCATCATAATTTTGAAGTTTAAAAGTAAAGAAATAGTTCTCCTAGTTAATATACTGCCTTAAAGTTGCTCTGACTCACAAACAGAACAAAGCAAAGCATGGCTTGACAGCCATCAAATTAGAGGAAATTGAAGCTACATGAAATTGGATACCTCACCTCATCTATACTCCTTACTTTATAAGAGGGAAAAGCATCACAAAATGTTGAGGCCATTTAACTCAAAGTCATCAGGTGGGTTAGAGATAATTTGAGAACACTGTTTTTTTTCTCTATGTTACTATTCTCTCATGAAGTTTTGCCTGAAAACAGGTCTACTAAAGATATAAGAATTTGTAATGAAGATGAACATATATCATTGCCTTTCTGCTTAGGATTGTTCAATATTTTCCCATTGATAATAATAAAATCCTACCTACTTTGACCTCCTCTCCCACCACTTCCTTGCTCTCTATATCCTAGAACTTCATTCTTGACTCCAAAGCTGCCCCCTCCTGCATCAGTTTCTTTTGCTTGAAATCCTCAGCCCTTCATAAATTTCATCCAGCAAACTCCTATTTATCCTTTAACTCCCTATTATTTTTTCTTACAGTGCCACATTTTCCTTCATTAGCACATATCCAATTTAAAGTTGTATAGTTTGAGTTTTTGCTTGACTTTCTGTTTCTCCACTAAAGCATAAGCTCCACAAAAGCAAGTATCATGTCTGATTTAACAGGGTATATTCTATTCTTATAAGAGTGCTGCCACGTAAGTGTCAATGAATGTTTGTGAAATAAATGAAGAACTAAAGGAGTGATTGAACAAATAAAAATAAGTTATCTGTGCATATTGTATGTGTGAATAAGATCTTGAGTTTGGCCAAGGCAGTTAATCACATATTAACAACTCATTAGGTTTATAGCAATGAGGTACAAAATTGGTTCAGCACCAAATTCTAAATTCTAAGATGAAACAAGGTTTATGTTCAGAAAGATAGTGTCACTTTTTCTAATATCAGTTGCCCTCCAACTATCAGCATGACACATGCAAACCATTTATACGTGTTTTTCTGTTTTTTTGTATTGAAGATTCCACATGAAGGAAAATTATTATATTTCTAACAGGAAGTCCTCTTCTAAATGACAACAAATCTGAGGGTGAACACATCAGTTAAAAAGAGAGAGATTAAAAAGTTAAGATGAGATTCTGTTTGTACAGTATATAACTGAACAAAGCTGTATCTAGCAATTTGACAAGAAAGGTAAAACAGAATATTAACCTCAGCACACAAGTTCAGCTAATGATCTGGAATGGGGAATTGTGTGTAGAGAGGAGGACAAAGACAAAAGACAACCATTTATCCCAAGTTACTTTCCAAAGATGAAAAAAAAAACCCTCTTAGTAATGTTTTTCAAAATCTAACTACTTTCAAGAACGCATCAAATAAGATGTAGAGAGATAACAATCAAGTTGGACATTAACTTAAAAGTCAGATGACTTTTTAAGCATAAGTAACTTAGAACTGTAAAGTAAAAAACACTAAATGTCATTGACTTTAAAGTGGATACTGAAGTAAAAAAAAAAAAACCTTCTATTAAAAACTAAACTATATGCAGGAACTTATGTAGAAAGCTTAGCATAAATATTTCTACAAAATTGCCCTACCATATTTTGTTAAAATATTACATTAAAAATTAAGAGAAAATCATTTTAAAAATGAGTTATATTTTAGGCTTTTTTTCTCAAAATGAGTTTCATAAATTGATATGGTTATTAGCATAGGAATTTCAATAATAGGAACAAAGAAACCAAATGAAAACCTAATGTGTGTATGTGTGTGTGTGTTTTGTGTGTGTGTGCGTGTATACAGTTACCTGGAATTCCAACTTCAATATGTTTAAAAATATTTCAGTAAAAAACATTAGATATATTTTAAGGCAGTTTGTAAGATATTTATTAGGTTTATTTGTAGGCCTTGCACACTAAGTTAAGCAACACTATCATAAAATAAATTAATAATGAAACAGAAACTCAAAGCTTCATATTATAATTAAATAAACTCTAAAGTATCTAATAACTTCAACTGTATGCCCTAAAATAACATCAGGGCTACAATGTGTATCAACTTGCCCAAAGAAAAAGCAACAATGAAAGAAAGAAAGAGATATCTATTTTGTCATAAAAGATCAACACACTTTGTCCAACTTTTTGGTCCAACTGCTATAAAGTGGGCCAATGCGAATGGCAAATAAAAGAGCTGCCATTCAACATGCATTCTAGTAGTGAATATTAACTGACCACTACGTGAAGGCAGTGTTCATTGAACAAATAAAAGAATCCTTGCCTGCATGACGCTTATATTTTGGTCGCTTTACATTTTACTGGAGGAAACGTGAAGAATACAATACCAGCAATATTAACAACAACACTATCCCACTAGAGGGGCTCCAGTGATTGATATTTCCAGGCTCATCTCAGTGACCCTATATGAGGGTCACTATATTCCAAGGACCCTATATTCCAAGGAACATGGCAATGGATTTTTACATTTCCAAATTAAAAGGTAATGGTAAAGTAATGATAATCAACATAAAAAATGACTCACTGGAAACCAAAGCAACTCATTTCAAATGGCTTTGGAATGCCATTAGGACAGCACCTTTTTATTTGTAATGCATAAGTCTCACAATCCAGAGAGCAGGTCTTGTGAATTTTGATGAGAGGTAAGGCATTACAGAAAGACCCAAAAGTCACGCTCCAGATCCCAGCAATATAGCTACTAGGATGGACACAAAGTACATAGTTGTACTACTGATCACAGTGATTTAGAGATTGGAACCCATAGTTCTGTGAGATCAGGCATCATTTCAAGACAAAAATTACATTTTTAATAAATGCAAACTTTGGCTCAGCTAAACAAGGTACCTTGGGCTACATTCTTTCCTGTAGATAGATAAATTTGACATAATTCACCCTTGTGCAGTCTAAACATATCATGTGCCAACAGTGATGTAAAGCACTGAATATGTGAGATAAAGTATGATGAATTCTATTGACAAATACAGGCAATGGTTTCCATTTAATTGAGAAGAAACCATATACCTAGCACAAGTCTTTTTCTGTGCATTAACTTTTTGTAATACAACTATATGAAGTTATAGCCTATTTTATATATAAATAAAAGCATTTCCAAAGGTTAAGAAAGGGCACAGTGAGAGTGAGAAGCACAGTCTGGGTGGGCAGGACAATCTAGTTGTCTATCTGTGCTTTAAACTCCTATAAACATATCTCCCACACCACGGCATCTAACTCAGAGTCACATTTGAATTGCCAGCAAATGGAAGCCTCATAAACCCAAAATGTGAACGGCAATGAAGTGTATAGAGCACACTTTGAGTGCACAGAGTATCTTTGCAAACATTATCTTTTTTATTATTATTATACTTTAAGTTTTAGGGTACGTGTGCACAACGTGGAGGTTTGTTACATAGGTATACATGTGCCATGTTGGTGTGCTGCACCCATTAACTCGTCATTTACATTAGGTATATCTCCTAATGCCATCCCTCCCCTCCCCCACAAACATTATCTTTTAAGACTTCCACAATCACGTCAAGAGATTATTCCCACGTCAAAAAGTAGGAAAGGAAAGCCTGGAAAGAAGTTATATCGACATTAAACTGCTCTCAAACCCAAGTGTACAAATGATTTTTCTTGCAAAGAAATTTATATTCTATGCAAAGTTCTATTTCAAAATGAATTCTGGAATTCAATTAAACACTCATCTTGAAAACAAGAGCTTAAGTGGAAATTCCTCACTGGTATTCAAGCAAATAAATTAAATAATGATATTAAACCTACATCTAATCTCTCATTATACATATTGAAAGTTTGCTATATAGCTACCACTAAGTTATACATTTCCAGTGACACAAACCATAAAATGAATTTGTTTCTATTGGTACTAGCAAAACAAACAAACAAACAAACTACATAGATGGCAAAAAGGTCAATCTACTAAATTTATCTTCTAATAACTTCCCACCCAGGAGCATTCGTCCCTCTCATTAGACGCTTGTTCTATGCTTCTTTAATTTTTTAACATTCTAATTGCCTCAACTGAACCAAAAAAAGAATGTGGATCTGGGATCAATACCTTTTGAAAAGTCATGTATTTCATTATCTTATTTTTTCATATATCTGCATTATTGCATAGAATACCTGATTGGTCTTATGCTAAGTTTTTCATGTAACATTACCTCTGCAAGATGTTAATAAGTATCCTTCCAAAAATGTTTGAAAAATCTTGGGTAAAACATATTAAGTAAGTTCCTGTTTCATAGTTTTCCAAGAGTTTTACTATCCTTGGCAAATGATGAAATTCAAAGCAGAGGTACAGTACACAACTTTTGTAAAACTTACCTATTTTTCTTATAAGACTGTGGCTTTGTTTCGTTTTGTTTTGAACTTCTTTTCTGTGATGTGATGTAAGACTGTGTTTTGAGTTAGGGGTGGGGACATAACGTTAACAGAGGTTTAGGAACTACTTTGCTAAAGCAAGTTTGAGGGGAAAATGGGGAAACTAATACAAGACTTTCCTTGAAGCAGTAGGAGTTGAAGGGGTAGGTGGTTTTTGGAGAAAGAGGAGACCCATTCACCGCACAGGCTTCTTTATGTTTCTGTTCTGTGTGACACATAATGAAGATACAGACATTCACTTCCTCTATTTCCCACCCTTGGCTGGAGGTAACCCAAAGGGACCTGATAAAGACACAGCCTTATAGCTGTATCAAGTGTCCTTGAGAGTGGTAGGACTGGAGAGGCCTGAGGAATAAAAAAATATACATGCATTAAATGGAACAAATACAGAGAAGAAGAAAACTCAGACATGGTAAATTAATTTTGTACCTTTCCTTACAACCTAGCATATCACAGGGTACATGATATCCTTTTGACCTGCTTCCTTTATGCTGACTGCATGAACAGGGAAGGGGGTTGGGGTACACATGGGAGATAATTGTATTTATTATGTACCTGGTATTAATACATCTATAGAGACAATTGGAATGACCATACTGGAGAAACAGCAAGGGAAGAACTGAAAAAGCTAAAATAAACACTTGGTTCTATAAAAAATACTACAAAAAGATTTCTCGTGTCTGACAAATTACATTTTAGTCTAATAGCAGTAAGTAGACCAAAACTAAGGTGATTTGATAAATATCATAAGGTATTTATTGTGAAATTGATGTCTATATGTATTGCTTGTAAAGCTCAGTAATCTGTTCTTGAATTGAGAAATTACTGAGACAACATCAAAAGCTGTCATTTTTGTTTCTATGTTGTTGTTGCTATTGTTTGTGAGGTGAGAGCTTCTAAACTTTATGACTGTTTGAAAGGGGCCTATATACACCTTGCCTGAATATTAAGTCATGTGAAATGATAAAAAGCTTTCTGATTTATTGGGTTAGACAAAGAAAAAATTGAGAAATTGAGCATTATTAAAATTAAAGACTTTTGTTATTCAAACTGTGCTTAGAATGAAAAGAAAAGCCACAGGTTGGGAGAAAATCTTTTCAAAACACATGTCAGATAAATTAGTGGTATTTAAAGTATACAAAGAACTCGAAAATAAGAAAGAAAACAACTCATTTAAAAAATAGGCCAAAGGTCTAAATACAGCTGTCAAATATGGATATTGAAGTTACTAGTCATGTATCATTAGGGAACTGCAAGTCACAGCAATAGTGAGATATTATTACATGACTATTAAAATGGCCAATATCCAAAAGTCTGATAATACCAAATGTTGGCAAGTATGAGGAGAAACAGGAACTTTTATTGAGAATGCAGAATAGTACAGATACTTTGGGAGTCAGTTTGGCAGTTTCTTACAAAACTAAACATACTCTTACCACACAACCCAGCAATTACATTCCCTGGTATTTACTTAAAGGATTTGAAAACTTACATGCACACAAAAACCTTCTTCCCATGAATGTTATAGGAGCCTTGTTCATCATCACTAAAATCAAAATGTCCTTCAGGAAGTGAATGGAAAAATAAACTGTGGTATATCCAGGCAACCGAATATTATTCTGTCAAGCCACAGAAGACACATAGGAACCTTTAAATACATATTGCCAAGTGAAAGAAGCCAGTCTGAAAAGTCTACATACCGTGTGATTCTAACTACATGACCTTCTGGAAAAAGCAAAACCACGGAGACAGTAAAAAGATCAGTGGCTATTAGGGATTTGGAGGAGAGAGAGGAAGCAATGAATAGATGGAGCAAGGAAGAATTTTAGGAAAGTGAATCCACTATTCTGTATGACACTGTAGTGAGGATTATTTGTCATTACACATTTGACAAAACCTACAGAATGCATAAGACAAGGAGTAAACTCTAATATAAACTACAGACTTTAGTCAATAATAATGTACCAATATTGACTCATCAACTATAACAAATGTACCACACTATCGCAAGATGTTAAAAATCGGGGAAATTGGGGTAGAGGCTGAGGATGACATGTGAATGCTTATTCACTTCTTTCTGCAAACCTAAAATTGCTTTTAAAAAGCCAATTAATAAAAATTAAAACAAGGCAGGGTTTTCATGCAATGGAAAAAACACACAATTTTAGTAAGTGACTGATAATTATGCTTATGCCACTTTGCTAGATTACATTTCATTAATAAATATAGTTTCATTCTTTATGTTATAAAGCAGAATAAAATCAGATATCTAGAGAAATTGATTTTAATGATTAGAGTAAAAGCATTTTCACCTCCCAAGTCAGAATGAGCTCTTTAGAATCAGTCCATTTTATAGTTAAATCAATCATAGTTTGGTTTAAAAAAAATATTGAGAAGAACATTAACTTCACTGTTTCCACAAAACTCAATGTCATGACAGCATTGTGAGTCATTTCAATGTAGAATTAAAACCTATTGCTGGACCCAATGGACTTACTGTGCTACATTCTGGAAATGTAAGACATTAAAGTCCAGTCTTTGTTGGATCTGCTGTCCTTGGCAGTTATCAAAAGGTCAATTTATCCTGCTTCTTTTTTCTCTTTTCCATATATCTTGCACTTCAGCTTAATATTAGTATTAAGCTAAATTTCTTATTTTATTTTGATTGATAAAGGAAAACAGAGATTGTTTCAATACAGTTGCTGAGAATAAGCAAAATGTACTTATAAAGTACACAAGGGAGCTATCAGATAAAAATTTGTTCAAAAAAAGATTTGGACATCTTTATTGCATGAATGTTCAAATAGAAAGGAAAACTTTCTGGATTTTTTTTCCACCACACATGAGTAGCAGCACTAAGGTAGTGAATAATGCCCCTTCAATTAGTATTTTTCATATATTTCTGATATCAGAAATGGATTGTTAGTAACTTGCTTTAAAAGCAGAGCGTTTTCGTGCATGGCATTCCCCTGAATTCCAAAGCCCAAACTTAACTTAGGCTAATTTCTGTCTGCTGGCAGCACCATTAATTTCTCATAAATAACATTTCATATATATATGGCATTCTGATGATGTAAAGGAGTTCACATATTATGGGCCTACAAGCCAAATTTAATCAATGGCTTGTTTCATATGGCTGAGAGCTAAAAATTGTTTTGGCATTTTTGAAGTGTTTAAAGAAGGAGAAGGGAGGGGAGAAGAAGAATGAGTAGATGAAGGAGAGACAGAGACTGCATATGGCCAGCAAAGCCTATAATATTTACTGTCCAGTTCTTTACAGAAAGATGTTTTCCAATCTCGAACAAAACACACACATTTTTGTTATGCCAAAAAAGGACTACAATAAGTCTTCACTGAACATCATTGATAGGTTCTTGAAAACTGGTAATAGGTATATAAATTTATGGTCACATGTGATGTTTTGATACACGTATATGGGGGGGTAAATTGGGGATGGTTAATTAGTGCAAAAATACAGTAAGTGAAACCCATTTTACCATAGGTTCACATAAAAAAGAGTTAACCTTCTATGGCTTTTGGTAACAAAAACATCAACGAACTTGTAAATAAAGATCAAAACAATTCTAATATTAAATGCTGAAATGAATTTGAGCTATTTATACATTTAAGATTAATAAAAACTAGTAAAATCATTATTTACCTACTTATTTCAGTTTAGGGTTGCAGTTGACCACAGCCTATCCTGTTAGCTCAGGACGCAATGTGGGAACCAGCCCTGGACAGGACGCCATAGCATTGCAGGTGCACTCACACATACCCACAGTTACTCAGACTGGAACCACATAGACATGTCAATCAACCTCACATGCACAGCCTTGGGAAGTGAGAGGAAACTGGAGCATCCAGAGAATATCCATGCAGACATGGGGAGAATACATAAGCTCTACACAGACAGTGAACCCCAACTGGAATCAATTTGTTTTTTCTCATCAACATTATAATGAAATGACATTGAATGAAATGTCGTTATTCAAAGACCTGCTGTACTCAGTTCTAAACATTTCAATATTAAGAGATCTACACACATCCTCTTCTATATAATGGAGTGGGTCTCTTAAAACTTCCTGGCAACATACTCTTTGCCTGCCTAGAAAACACTTTAGAATAGAACTGCATTATAATAAATTTTCATATTCTATTTATATCTTCATATTTCTCCCTCTACTTATTAAGGTATAATCTTGTATATGTAATCCTTCAGTTCCTTAACAAAGGTGAACATATGATCTCATGATGTGTGTTTTAATTTCTTAACTTTGTTGAGATTTGGGAATGTGAGGAGGATAGAAAGGAAAGAAAGGAACTCAGCAGCTATAAAAGAAATCTGACCTTTAATATTTTATTGAATTTGTTTCTTGTTTTATTTTTCCTTCCTTTGCACAAATGAGAGCTTCTAGTTTTACAAAGGGTACCACCAATTTTAGGATAAAAATTTGAATTTGTGGGATAACACAAGTTGGAGACACAATGATTTAGAGATTGCATATGAATTTTATCAAATAAATGGACAAAAGTATGTGATATGCACACTCACACACACACACATGCATATGTAGTGATAACACCATTGACACAGATTCCCAGATGGCACTTAATGTACTTTCAGTCTTAAATTCTTTCTCAAGGACAAGCCATTTCTTTGCAAATGATTTAGCATACAAAAATGATTAAACACGAGAAAAAATGCATTGCACATAAAGTTCAGATTACAAATGAATTAAAGTCATACTAATATAACTACAATTTATAATGAATTCAAATAGCTTTCAGAAGGGTCATCTCTGGAATGTAAAGAGCAATCTGAATTTATTTTTCTGGTAATTGGTCACAGCAATGTTTTCTAGACTAGTGAGTGAGTGCTCATACAGCACCATGTGTGTTCAACAACACACAAAGTTGGATGACAAAATCTACTTTAGTGAGAAGGCAGCTATTTCCAGGGGCACCAAGACTAGTGTTAGTTTTGAGTTTTTGGTTTGCTTTTGTTTGTTTACAAGGCAATGTAATGTTTAAGGGGAAAAAAAATCCTACCAGTCCATGTTGAGTGAACATTTCAATCCATGTAAAGGCAAAAGTCAGCTGCCACCATGCCATGCAAACATTATAGTACATGACATGTTAAATCAGTAACCTCAAAAGGGACTTCTGAGAAGCTATGAGTAAAAGGCACATACAAAATGCCTCTGAGATAAATTCACAAATGAAATGGAAAAGGATATCTGTGTATATCCAAGAAGAATAGTAATTATCAGAAAACAAGAAAACTTCTAAATTGAAAGAATCCCTAAAGTAAAAGTAGACCAAAGAAAAAGAAATAAAGATGAGAAGTGAGATGAGGCAGAAATGGTGAGTGACAAGGAGACATACTGAGAAAAAAAGTAGCTAAAGATAGTGTGTTGTTATTTCAGCAAAATTAAGTATATCAATACTGAGAAATATGACTTGAAATAGATTCAGTACCTCAAGCAGAAACATAAACAAATAACATCTGGCTTTTTATTTTGATAACCAGTATTTTAAATACAAAAATCTAAAAATATGATCTTTGTGTAAGAGTTACACATTTATCATTCCAATCCTCAGGGTGCATTATTTCAAACTAAACAGTAATCATTTCAATAACAAAAATGCACTATAAATACTGTATGGAAATAAATGTCCTAACAGATGTTAACCAGACATTAGTCTTCACTGGTAAGGATTAGATTTGAAGGTGTTTGCAGATAATTAAAACTTGTTTTTATAACATAACTTAGCAGCTAAGTAGTATAATGAAAATGGGATATTCAAATTATAAGATATAAAATATTAAAGACAGAAGAACATGTTAATTTTTTCTATATATTGTTACAGCTCAGAGAAACAGTAAGAAATCTCAGGGCTCATGAAAGGCCACATTCTAGCGATAGTGATTGACAGGTATGGCAATTCCCCTGCAGCGTGGTGCCTGTTGTCATGGAGTAGCATGTCTCTTACAGGGTACTACCAGAAGGCTCAAGTAGGAAGAGCCAATAGTCCATGTGAGAAACCACGGAAGGCTAAAGATAGAAGGAAATATTTGGGCCACGTTGAAGAACAAGTTCACCAGGTGAATTGGCATGTGGCTAGGGTATGACTTCCCATACACACATAAATAATGAGGCAATAAAAAAATTAAGTTATCAGAGAAGTATTTCATTATTATTAGGGTCATGATTAGCATTCTCCTCATCAGGAGAGTTTGATGTTTTTTTCTAGCCCTACTCTACACTTTTAAAACACAGTCTCCAATTTTGAAAATAAAAGTTTCTTATTTTTAATTCAAATCTCAATTAAAATAAAACAAGAACCAAAAATGTAGAAGTTCCTTATTTTGACCATCTATATATCATATATCATACACAACAAAAAGACTGATAAAATTTCACTAAACACAACAGCTAGATCCTTATTCCCATTAATGCTTAAGCCCATTCCAATAAGAATTTTGTACCAAATCTGCCCCTGCCAAGGCTACCTGGGGCCTTCATTTCATTATTTGCAATGGACAATTGTAACTTCACATCCGTGTTGGCTTCCTTACATCCTAGATGCACATACAGCCAGATTTTTTCCCATCAGATGTGATTTGATCTTCCAACTTCAGAATGCCTCGAGAACTTCCTCTTTATCTAAAGATCACTTTAAAAAGCCTGAAGTATTTAGCTCTTCCCTAAATCTTTGGCCAGACATAATGTCATCCTCCCATTGGCTTTCTTTGTCCAAACTACATTAGCCTTATCTCAGATCTTCAAACAAGTTATATTTCCTAAGATCTTTGTATGAGGGAGTGAATGGTCTGATGAAGATAGCTCCTTTTTGCCCCCAAAGGTTTTATTGATCATGCTGATAATGAATTTATTGTTATTTTAATCTCTTACTGTTATACTCAGGCTTAAATTCTCTACCCTACACACTTCAGTTGACATAATTTTAATTTCCACTATGATGCTTCTCTCTTTTCTATCAACACTCTCTCCCCACAGGGTTTCATCTAGATCAGGAGTCAGCAACATTTTTGACAAAGAGCCAGACAGTAAATATTGCAGGCTTTGTGTTGCCAAGAGGTAAATTTATGGAACTTTCCTTGCTGAAAAATTTTCCTATATTTTACATTTTAGACTTATAAATGTAACACGTACTTATAACTCATGAGCCATACAAAAACAGGCAGCAGGCCAGATCTGGCTCATGGGCTATAATAGTTTGCCAACCCCTCACCTAGATTCATGACTTTAGGCATGATGTATAGGCTATGATTATCTAACTCACATCTCTAGCCAAGTCAACTTGTCAGTGCCTACTTGATATCTCCACTTGGATTCTAACTAGCGTCTTAATTTAAGATTAAAAAATGTAAAATCAATCATACATATGCACCTGCCCACACCTCTGTCACTTGCAAACTGCCTCATGTCATCAAGATGTTGCCATTTCACTAAAAGTGACCATAATCCCCCATGTCCCTAAATCCAAATACCTTGGTATACTTCTTGCTCAGTAAATTCAATTACCTTCAAATCAACTTCCAATCTCAACTGATTTTCTCCAAATTTATTGCTACAATCATAATCCCAACCACCATCATCCTTCAACTGGACAGGTGCAATAGTCAGCAAAATGAACCCCCTTCCTTCACTACTGTACCCCTCCACAAGAGTACACCCTCCTAAAAGCTAACTAACCTCATCATATCACATATCCATCATACACTTTTCAATGTAATTTATATTCACACTTTGATATAAGATCTAAATTTGGTCCCTGAGAGCACTCATGTAATACCTCTCTCCATGCTCTTCCTTCATGGACATTCCAGCCAAACTGGCCTTCTTTGTAAGAAACTATCAAGCTCTCTTTTTAAATTACAGAATTTTTATATCTGCCCTTCCTTCTGCTCAGAGCACCCCAGATCTTCAAAGTACCTCCCTATTTGTCTTCACTCAACTCTCAAATGAAATATTACCTCCTCAGAGAGAAAAATTCTCTGAAATACCTATAGCCAGATCAGTGCCTTCCTACTTGCCAGTTTTACTCAACCATGTTACCACATGTAATCTTCTTCATAGTCATGTACCTTATAGCCCTTCACACCATTGCTTTGTTTAGGTATTTGTATGTCTTCTTCCTCTTTCCCTCCTCACTACAGTATAGCCAATTGTGTCTTTGCCTTCTTCACTGCTATATCCCCTAGTGCCTGGTAGGCTTTCTATAAATAGCCATTTATTGACTTATTGACTACATGTATATGCTAATCCTTTTTACTATTTTGTTATAGTATATATTTCTCTTCTCCCTCTCTTTGCTTCCCTCTCTTCTCATGTCCCTTGATGCTTCCTACTCAATATTAACATGTACATCATTTTGTGTCTTCAGCATTTCTCTTTTCATTATATTACGATAGGTTAATTTTCCTAAGAAAACACTATTTTGACAAAAGCAAAGCATTAAAGTAAAGCAGCATAGGATCAATTTTTTTCCTGGTAGAAGGAAACACCGTCTTTCCAAGAAGACAATTCCACCAGGAAACAAAACAAACCAAAACATTTCCGGTAAGTCCTAGTTCCCAAGACTTGAAGCCAGTATGTTTTTCCACTTTCAAGTATCCTTGACTGTAGAGATAAAAGGTATCCACTTAGAGATATTAACTCATTACCACTGCCTAAATTTGGGTTCCATAAACACAACTTAATATGACATCAATGGATGTGATAATCATTTGGAAGTAGCTTTATCAAAATCATCCAACAGAACAAGTTACTTTTCTAATTAGCATCTTCAGTTAAATACCTAAATCTGATGAATAATAAGTTATGCATTATGCTAAATTGCATTGGCTCACTATTCTAGAATGCTTTCAAATTAATTAAAAATGAGATATTTGGTAATGAAAAATATAAAAAGATAAAAACCTATTTCAATCAGTTTAAATTAGAATTTAACATTTCTTTAATACACTAGTTTGTTTTGTAGTCAATTGCAAGAGAATAAAGCAAAATTATTGAGTCTTTAATAGTGACCATTCAAAATTCATAATGAGTTATTAAAAAGAAAACTAAGGTCCCTACCAACTTTCCACCTCACTTCAAACCATAGCCAAGGTCATTACAACAGCAAGTAAGACTCTACACAATTCCCACTTCTTCACCTCTATTCTGTTACTTCTGGAATCTTCTACTACTCCAAACTGTGTGCTTTGCTCCAGACTCAGCAGTTCTCACTACCTTATTCTTCCAATTGCCATCTTCTCTGTGTGGCCTTTCTTGACTATCCAATTAAAAATTACCCTATCAAAATTATCTGATCCCCATCCAGGATTACTTTTCACCATCTAACTTACGATAGTTTGCATATTTATGTGGCTCATTGTCTGTTATCTGTCTCCCTATGTTAGAATGCGAGCTTCATGATGGCAGAGTTTTGGTCAATTTCCTTCACTCAATAATTCTTGACCCAAAGTAAACACTTCATAAGTAATTTTTGAATATAGAAATATATAGTCTGAATTATCAAGGAGCTTATAAATAAATAAAGACACAAACCAGCATTATAGTGCAGTTTGAGAAATATCAATAGTGTGGTATAGGAGGAGGTATGTAAACTATGAAAAGCAACAGTTAAATAAGAAGCAATCCAGAAAGACACACAGTGTAGGTGATATCTGAGTTAAAGGACAAAAAGTAGGAAGATAACTAGGTGGAGAAAAGAGAGGAAGATCTTACAAACAAACATCAGAAGTTACCATAAGAAAAACAAGTACAAAATAATCATAAGAAAAACAATTGCATCCCAATTATTATGACAAACATAATTAACTATGAAAATCCAAAACAGTTCATGCTTTGATAATGCTAAAGTTGATAAGTAGATGAAGGTGGGATATAACAATCTGTAAATCTTAGTCCTTCCTAACTTTTGAGAAAACACTTTCAGACAAGATATGATGATTTAAGGAAGAAAAGTTGCTGATGGATGAGGCATGTCCCTTAAAGACAAACACTATGAACACTGTGTACAGCCTTTATAATGGAAAGGTGCCAGGTTTTTTTTTAAGTCCTTGGAATCTCAGTTGGCAACTTTGAAATTCATGTGTAATTCATGAGTTTTTTAAAAGAAATGCAATAAGTAACACAAGTGATTCCAGAGCTTGTCTTTAGGCTGAGGTAGATGTTGGCATTATAAGTTGAAGTGTTAGAAAGGAACAATAAGAATTAAGAATAAGCAGTAATTTCTGCCAAGATCTGTGGCACCCAGTCTCACACATAAGGCTATTTGGAATCTCTTGGTTTCCAAGGTTCAGGCTCTCGTACTTTAGTTGTACATAAAGGACTTAAGTTATTCTTAAAGCACAGTTTTAGCACTTCACACCAGGAGATGGTTATGAGACTGATCACAGGATAAAGTGAAATAGGATGTGTGCCTGCTTGTAGAAGGAACCTCTTTCCTTCTGCCATTCTATTCCTACTTTTCTGGCAGAAAAGTCCTAGAAAAAATTTCATATACAGATTAATTTTAAACAATTTACATTATATTTTACCATTATTAGCTTCTAGAATATCTTAGCTTAGCCTGGCCCTGGTGGCTCGCACTTGAAATCCCAGCACTTTGGGAGACTGAAGTGGGCGGATCACCTGAAGTCAGGAGTTTGAGACTAGCCTAGCCAACATGGTAAAACCTAATCTCTGCTAAAAATCCAAAAATTAGCCGGGTGTGGTGATGCATACCTGTAATCCCAGCTACTCGGGAGCCTGAGGCAGGAGAACCATTGAGCCCGGGAGGTGGAGGCTGCAGTGAGCCAAGATTTGTCACTGCACTCCAGCCTGGGCAACAGAGCAAGACTCTGTCTCAAAAAAACAAAAAACAAACAAACAAACAAACAAACAAAGAATATCTTAGCTTATATATTTCTCACATCTGATCCTACCACTTTACTTCTTTTTTCCTGTTTATACCAATTATTTCTATTCCTCTTTACATATAGGCAGAGAGATAAGACTAAAATGTGTCATAGACAATGACATCTAGTAAATTTACCTATTCTTCATGTTGAATTCCACAACAGATTTCAAATACAACCAAAATCTCCAAATGAAATCTTAATTCTAAATTGAGTGCTTGTAGAGTCTTCAAATATGTTCAAATAGAACATCAAAGCTCAATAAAAATAGTTATATCACTTGGGATGGTGTTTAAAATATTTTTCCTAAGTAAATTCAGCTTCAGAGGATGAGAAAACCTTCATTAGGAGATGTACCTTAAAGAACAAATTAAGTTAAACAAATGTGAAAGAAATCATACTTTATTATGTTGAATAGTAAGATTTTTTTGTTACTATTGTGAATTAATGCCATCCAAATATTGAGTGATGTAATTCAATTTAGTAAAACAAAAAAGTCTAAATTATCAACTTCTTTCCTTATAAAAATGAAATATGCTATAACTTGCATTTTTCCATGGCAGTGACCCTGATGATCAGAAATACACGTTAAAACATAAAAACATTTAAAATCATCTAATCTAAATTATAAAAAAGAAATCCCTTTCTTCAGAAAAAATAATTTTTTAAGGAAGCACTCAAAAACAAATCTCTGCTAGTAGATATACAGCATACACATCTCTCACTATCTCCCATGCAGACTGCATAAAAAGGCTTGCTAACTACTTTTAAGAAAACAACATTCAGATGTCTGGAAAGTATCTGAAATGCATGATTAATCTACACAGATAATTTTCTCAAGAAACTAAATTTTGAAGACAAGGAATTCAAAAGTATACTGTCTTTAAAGTAAATCCACTGGTATTCTTAAACTGCTGTAATACTTTCTCTGTTTACCTTATAGTGTGAACCTCTCAAGCTATGGGAATGCATGTAATCTCTAAGAATAGTTGACTTCTTTTGTAGGAAAAAGCTGTTAGAAATGACTGCTAGGATTTCAAATGTTTGGGAGTGTGTATTCATGTGGGTTTTATGTGTTGAATATTTGCATTTATAATTTTAAGACGCTAAATCAAAAACTAAAATGACCTAGGTAACATAATTCTGCCATAGGATAAATTAAATTCAATTAAATTTTTCCATACAAATTATTATCTACCACAATGTAAAAATATTTATATATCATAAAGATGTAAGAAACATTGACTTCTATTATACAGCAGAGTTCAATTTCACTACTGCTTAACTTGATGATATTTTAAGGTCATGTCTCTTGGAATACACATTCAATATTCATTGCCAAATGTCTGAGCTCACCTCTCTTGAAGCAATATTCAATTATCAAATGAAAATAATTTACCAAGCAACCTCACAAAACACAAACTCTAGGTAGCATTAAGGTTTTTCAAAGTGATTATTCCTTACTGGTAGTGATCCTAAGATATTAAAACTCATAGATCACATGATCTGAGATTTTCTAATTAAAAGCTGTAGCTGTAAACCTTTAATTCAAAGTCAGATACTACCTTCAGCTCCCAAAAGAATTATACAATCACTTAAATTTCTGGAATGAAAGAGAAAATGAAGGGAACAATAAAAGTAACTTTGAAATGCACTAGGAAACGATTGTAAGGAACCGAATGGAGGCAAAGACAGAGAAAGAGAGAGGGCTGTTTATCTAACCTTCCCTTCTTGAGTAGGTTTTCTCTGATATCTCTAGAGAAAACTTGGATGTGTAACAATGAAATACAAAACACAAGATATTGTCTTCATATAATTACTTGTAATGATTCCAGGATGGCATAATTTGAGAACTTGCTAAATAGGACAACAAAGTGATCTGCTTTTCCAAAATTTTGCCCCTTAACTTAAATATTATTTCATGGTGAAGACCAATAAAACTGAAAATTGGAATTGCCAGATATTATCAGATTTTATTTTTTGAATGCTTAATAGCTGACCCAAAATCTGGTCATAAAAATGGAAGTTAAATTAAATTGTCCTCAAAATTTAAGTTTGCTACATTTGTAAGCGCCACTGGCTTCTTCAAAATTTCAAACTTTCTCATATCTAGCAGCAGATTGAAATTAGGAATTTAAGCATGTAAATTCATCGTGGAAACCAACTTGATTAAAATTTTCTGTGTATTCATGATAATGTTTAAAATTTTTGCTACATTTAAACCCTAAGTTAGTTACAAAAACTCTAAAATTATGCTTGTTTAAAAACTTGGGCTAACTTGCTTTTGAAAACATACTGACATATTCATTCCATTCTTCTTATAATTATTTTTGTGTCACTCCAAAACAGCACACCATTGTATATACCCCCAAAATAGCACTTCTTTGTTAAAGCCATTAAGACAGAAATATTTTGAGCCAGATGCAATGGCTCATGCCTGTAATCTCAGTACTTTGGAAGGCCTAGGTTAGAGGACTGCTTGAGGATAGGAGTTCGTGACCTGCCTGGGCAACATAGCAAGACCCAGTCTTTACAAATGAAATGAAATGAAAATAAAATATAAAATAAACTAGCTGGGCATGGTAGTGCACACCTGTGGTCATAGCTACCAGGAGGCTGAGATGAGAGGACCATATGAACCTAGGAGTTTGGGGCTGTGATGAGCTATGATTGCACCACTGCACTTCAGCCAGAACTATGGGTTGCTGAGTTAGAAATAAGTTCTTGGTTCTGAATATAATAACTGCTGCTGGCACTCCCCAGAATCCTGTAAATGAGCTGGGTTTTCTGGTGCCTCTCTATAGTCCCTCTTTCTCAGGAAACACCCCCATGGTTTTGCCCGCTGTGCCATTAATTACACCCATGCTTATTATATATCAGTTCAGTTTTATCTAGATTCTCCCAAAGTCAGTGCTGAACTTAGTTATTTGAAAATGTATATATTGTAATAGTTATCAAAAAGACAAAATACAGCTAGATATTTATGTTGCTTGTTTTATTTCCATCGTAGGTATATTTCCTTTTAAAATTCATATATATCTTTCTCTAAGGATTGTCTCCATTTTCAGATGTTAAACACTTTCTCATGCACAAACCACCTAAGCAGCATAGACACAGACAGAGTCCACGTCAGGGAATGTTACACTCAGGATAAGCACCTATTATTCTGTAATTCAGAGGTAGGAAAATGGATGTCCTCAAGCAGATGCTTTTCTTCACAGATACAAAAAATTGACAAGGATCATTGACTTACTTCCAACCCACCATTCATCCCTTTTCTCTTATTTTGACCCTAAGGGCCCCAGAGGGATAATGGCCCTACGTTCTTATTTAGAATTCAGATTTCAGACTGCATTTCTTATATCATTTTTTATAAGTAGTGGTTGCACACAGTTGAGATATACTATGATATTAATCTACGTTCCTCGTTAAATCGTTTTTTGTCTTCCATTTTTTTTAACTTAGCTACAATTTCTCACACGGTTTCTCTAGGAAGGAACATTGGGACTCCCCAGTGACTTAAACATTTAGAACATAGTCTATTCATAAATATGAAGAGGTTGTGTAGAAAGTATAATTTACTCATACTATTATGCTTAAGAAATTATGTGAAATAATGTGAAAATAATCTTATAACATTTGCATGCATATTTGCTGCAGGAGTCACACTTCACTGATACTTAATCATAATCTTGGACATTGCGGGTCACAATAACCAACATTTAATGCAAGATTGTAAACTTAATAGAGAGAAAACCTTATTTATAAATTTTAATGTATTCTTTTCTTGACAATAATAAGGAGCTATGAGATGTGTATTTTAAAAGATATTTAGTAATAAAAACTTTAATTTTTAAAACTTTTATTTTTAAATTCTGCTTAATTGCATAAAAGTTAAAAGGTAATATTTAATGTTTAATGAGGCTTATTGATCTAAATGATGATATGCAGCTTGGGTTATACTTGCAATTATAAGATTTGCTCATTATACCTAAGCAATCTCCTTCACTCAATCTAGCTACCACAAAGGAAGCAAAATTGCCTGAATCATAATATCAAAGCATTCCATTATGTTTTCTATTAAGTTGTTTTGTTCTTTGAATCATTGTCTATTTTAATTTATCCTTTTAGAAAGAAAACAAATTACTTAACTTGCATTTCCCACTAGAAGCTTCACTACAGCTAGACTTGGAATTGATTTCAGGCCGTTTTTTAATAAATGATGGTCCCCAATGAAGGATAGAATATTTGAGCAATCAATATTGAGTAAATAAAAGGGTTTGGGTAAATAAGAGAGAAGATACCTATTTTTCTCAAATATTTTAAATATCTAGTAACTTATTCCTCATCTAAAACAAGCCACAATTACTGGAAATGATGGTCAGAGGAAGGTTTTAGCAACCCTGTGTGATACTACATGTCACGTTGGATCACTATTACAGAGAAACAGTTGTGATGCTGCATTTTAGTAATTCTACACATCACCTGAGAAATAAACAACTCTTACAGCCACAGAAACCCAACGCGGCTACTGTCTACATATTCTTGTTTTAGACCTTTGGTGAAAAAACTACTATGTGTATTAAATATATTTTACATTAGTTTTATCACAAAAAAGAAAAATGAGAATTCTATTAGATGCTAACATAAATTCTGAATGGCATGAAAGAAAAATTAAAATCAAAGCTGATCTTAATTAACAAAATATATTATCTGCTTACATGTATATACAACTATTCATATACAAAGGCACACATGCATTTGTGGTTTTGAAAAATATCTATTTCATTTCAAAAATTCATTGAACAATATTACATATGGCAAGAAAACTGCTCTTTTTGAAGGATCTTTTAAAAAGTGTTAAACTTTATTAGATACTTCAAACTAGCAAAGCTCAACTTCATCACAATTATATAATAACACTGCACACTTTCAATTTTATCTGGAGTAATACACCTATCCCTTGAAATAAACTCTGTGAACTTCCTGCTCACAGATTTCATTTCAAGCCTTAAAAATGCGGAAAAAATGCCAAATACACTTGCCCCAAAAGGAAAAGAAAATTTCAGGGGTGTCAGGACGTTTTATCACATAAAATACAGAAATGCAATTTGTTATCTGAGCAGGCAACACATCTCCAAAAATAATAATCCTCCAAAACACACCTCCAAAACCTCCAACACACCTCCAAAAACAATACTTATCACAAAATACACTCACAGATACTAGATTTGGCACAAACCACTCCATACAGCTATTGATCAAATCAGTATTGAAAGCCTTATTACAAAATCTATGGCCCTTTTCTACTCTCCAACAGACATTTCAGGATGCCACAACCTTACAGCTCCACTCTATCATTAATTTCCCCTAAATACACTTGGCGGAAGAATGAGAAACATCACATTTTTCATTTAATTTCTAAAGAACATCACATCCTTTAAGAATAGGTTCTTGAAATTTTAAAATGTAAAACATAAAAACCCTAAAGAAAATAAACAAACATCCAAAAACTTTTCTTCAAAATCACAAAAACTTTATATGCTACGTGTTCTTATAAAATACCACAAACACAAAATCATACGCATAACTGCCCACCCAAAACACACACACACACACACACACATATAGCCTCATAATACCTCATATATATATATATATATATAAAATCAATTCCAACAGAGAAAAGCCAATTTCAGAAAGATGGCTTCAATTTTGATGCATTTACTCACACATAATTCTATTTCAATTTAACTGGTGCAGAGGCATTACAATACCCTGTAACAAAAACCTGGGGGAAGATTACAACAAATTGCTTAAACGTCGAACCAAAGACTCACATAATATCATCATAAAGTGAAATTCGCATCCAACTCTCAAAGAATTAGAACATCCTTGCACTTACCTTGGCCTTGTCCATTCCCCTGATGACCCCAAAACACCACAGTCATCATCAACAGTCCCGGAGCCCATGTCCACATCCTTCTGGTGACACGTTCCTGTCTTCTGGCCATTGCATCTTAAACTCTGCATATTGAGTGGGGTGGATGTGAAAGTACAATAAATTACATTCTTAGAGAAATATACTACGACTCAAATCCCATATCTAATATGCATTGTGCATTTCTGAATTATCCTGCTTACAAGGAGGTACATTTGAAAATCATGCTTCCCTTTAGGATTGTCATATTGATGATTAATATGAAAGCTCATTCATCTTTAATCTTTATTCTAAGCATTCATCTGAATTACGTTTTTAATATCGTTTTCCAAAACAGGCCATTTAACCATGAATGTTAAAAAGTGCTCCCAATATACATATTGGAGTTCAGTCAAGCAAAAAAATTGTGTATGGACATTACTTAAGTGTAACTTGATATTTAGGCAAATTGATGAATTTAACATACCATGTAATCTCTACATATAGACAAAAGGACTTTTCAACACATTTATGTAAGTTTAGCATAAATACCTTTGAAAATATTCTCAAGTTTTAAGTGGTATTCTAATTATGTCAGTAATTAACTGAATAAAGAGATTCATCATGTGCAAAAACTAATCTTGTTTACTTAAAATTGAGAGTAAAATTAATTATAGACATTACAAAACACTTGTAATTTTGATTTCAGATATATAACCCACAGGAACTTTCATATATACAAATATTATACATATATATGACAATGTATATTTGACTGTTCATTTTGAAACTGCTTTTCATACTGATATATGAAAATACTTAAATGTTCACCGAAGCAAGGTTATTTATTCATACATTTGAATGATATACAGTAGCTCAAAAGAATAAACTTGAGTTGCATGTACTAATACAGATAAGTGTCAAAAATGAATAGTGAAGCAAAACTAGCAAATTGAATAATGATAAGTTCAAAACTATACCTTTCATATGTAAACATGTACAATAGTTAAAACTATACATTTTATGTTGCATAAATATATAATACAGTATAATAATGCATAAGAATGATAAACACCTTCAAGACCAAAGTTAGGAAATTACAAGACTACAATTTAAATGGTTAGCAGGTGGAATTTTAAATCAGAGGTTACTCCTAAATCCCAATTTTTCCACAGTTGACAAAATACGGAGTTAAGAAAAGTAAACTTAATAATTTCCAGAATGAATGCTTTATTCAAAATGCTGCATAATTACAATTCTAATAAACTTGCAAGGGAATCCAGTCACCCAGAAGTTTTCTTTCTCCCTTTCTCCTACATCATGAAAGGGGAAGATTTAATTACCAACTTTGCATTACTTAACTTCAGACTCATAGTATCAGAGCTAAACAGAAATTTAAGAAACACCTAACTCAACCTCTCCATTTTAAATGACCAAATGAGTTAAGGAGGTTACAATGACATTTCTAAGTTCATATGTAAAAACAGAATTTTGATGACAGTGACAGTTTAAGTACCAATAAATACTCCATGAAAAGTTACTGTAATCCAGGTTATTTTACTGTGCTAAATGCCTTACATTCTTTACCCAATTTAGTTTTCACAGAAATCTTATGAACAAAGCACTTTCAACATTTACCACTTCACGGCTAAGAAAAACAAGGCTTAGAGAAATGCTACGTGATCCCCTAGTCATGAGGTTATGGGTACTATTGTGGAGACTGAGGCAAAACAGGACGATTTCAAAGCCTATGCTCTGAACAAGTAAACACTAAGCAGGAATTTAGTTCTAGATCTCCCAATTGTAGTCCAACAATCAGCCAAAAACTGATGCTGAGAAGAGGGAAAAAAAGATGTCTTGTGTATGGAGGCTCAAGTATTTGATCCCAAATACATCTTCAAATTGAAAATCATTAGAGCATAAGGCAACAGAATTATTAGTTTGTTTCTAAAATCAACAACCTTTCCCAAGTTGAACATACAAGTATATTTTATCATACATATACTATGGATAACATGTGTTTATATAAGTATGTATATATCTGGATTTGGAATTACAAGTGTTTTGTGATTTATTTATTTTTTAAAGTCTCTCTCTGTTGCTCTGGCTGGAGTGCAGTGGTGTGATCATAGCTCACTGCAGACTCCAACTCCTAGGCTCAAGTGATACTTTTGCCTCGGCCTCTCGAGTAGCTCAGGCTACAGGCACACACCACCATCCCCGGCTAATTTTTTTATAGAGATGGGGTCCCACTATGTTGCTTGACTGGTCTCAAACTCCTTAGGTCAAGGGATCCTCCCACCTAGACTTCTGAAAGCAATGAGATTACAGGTGTGAGCCACCTTGTGTTTTTTGATTTCTTCAATTAATTTTACTTATAAATTTAATTACACAAGATTAATTTTGTGTACATGATGAATCTCTTTTGAGGTTTAAATTACTGATATAATTAGAGTACCACTTAACATGCATGTAATCCCAGCACTTTGGGAGTCTGAGGCAGGAGGATCACCTGAGGTCAGGCACGAGCCACCGTGCCCGGCCTATACACATTCTTTTAATTACTACTTGCAGATCTTTGTTCTCTTATAATTATAGTGGAACCACTTTCATTTAGTATCAAAATATCCAGATCCACTCATCAAAGTGTAAATAATCCTTCAGTAAATTACTTTTGCAAATTTATTTTTATGTAATAGTTCCTTAACTTCTTCTTACCTACATCCAGTAGTCATTTTAAAAGGCAGAATTTTTACTATTTTATATAGAACTGAGGCAGTATTTGAAAAAAATCTCAAAACACTTTTCAGGAACGACTGGCATCTAAAACACCAGTTCCAATATATATTTTAATAACATTTTAAAGGACAGATGGTTTTCAAAATGTTATTATAATTTAAAAAAAAATGTAACCTTCCTCTCTGAGTTGATGTTTATGGAAAACTAATATTTCATAAATGCCAAGTTACTATGATGTATGATCTAAATGCTGCCCCTGCCATTCTATAAATATAAAAATCATAACCTTCTAACTAACTTTGGTATTAGTCAACAATTGTGCTGATGAAAAGTAAACTCAATTCATTTAAAAAAATTTTCCATGAAAGATAAAACAAGTAATTTGTAAGAAGCATGGTAGATGAACCAAAACATAAAGTAACGTTAACCATAAAGACATGCCATGGACTTCTCTAATCTTCTTTTGGAACACCCTTTTCGTGCATATGAGAATAAAAATTAAATATTAAATACCTACTTTATGTATGTACTTTTACTTGTACCTATTGCTCTTTAAAGATTAAAATAACTCCTAAAGCCTGGATAGTTGAGCCCATTGTGCTCTTCTGCACATAAAATAGATTGGATATGCAGTGAACAGAGAGGTAAAACTTAGGCTTTCAGATTTGTTATGATGATGGAAACACAATTCCATTCAATAGTGTTCATCTTGGTCTTTCAAATGTTTAAGGTCACAAGGCAAAAGAGAACAGACTTTAAGAATGTTCGCGTATTACTTCTCGTCTTATCCAATAGCTACATTAGTTTAATTAGGCAAGTGTTTTGGAGTAAACAGCCCTGTGAAATGTGTTGTGGAGTCTGGAGGCTCCACAACCTATCTCCAGGTAGTTGTCCGATGGAGCCTAGAGTAATACCCCCACAGTTTAAGAGATGCATTACATCTACAGGTACCAACCAGGAAGGGTAGTCCTGAATTAAATGGCTTTAGAACACATTATAAGAGCAAATCGAAGTTTCCAGGTATTAGAACCACTTCAATCACAGAGCATCTCTGGCTTCTATCTGTGGCCAGCATCAGGTATCTGTCTGCCCTCCCCGAATGGTTCCACTCGTCATGTGGATCTTCTAGATGGTTTTATTCTTCCCCAGCCAGCCAACTTGACCAACAAGCCTAGGTATATTATGTACGTATAAAGTTGGTTCTTAAATAAAGTCCACTTCTGTATCTAGGTAAGTAATGTCTTCAGACTGGCAATTTCATTGTTATCTAGAAAGAGTGACTCTAGTTAGCTTCTAGTGTCAGTTTTTCTAGCAGCTTCTTTAAAAAAAAAAAATCCTCTCTGGAACAAAGCTTCCCTGCAAGTATTGCTGTTGGCAATAGTCCTCTTTACTGAAATGCTTATCCGGTGAAACTTGGGCTGTGCCAGTGAGCCTGCAGGTTGATGGTCCTTTTGTTCAACTTCTCCATTATAAAGCAACCTCTCTGATCACCCTTTTAAAACTAAAGACCAAAGAATCAAATGAGATCAGTAAGTCACCAGAGCTCATGGGTCATCAATTCCTCTTCTTAGCATATTACAGCACACAGTCCAAGCCAGAAAAACACAGCAGAGCCCATTACAGCTCTCGAGTTCCAGTTATTAACATTGATTTTTTTCAATGGAAAATTTTCATTAGAAGCCATCACATGACTCACATTCAGTAATAACTTAGATTAAGATATATACTGGAGCCTTTGTCCTTAGACTAGGTGCCACTGAGTCACTATTAAAAGGAGTCTTTTTGACCTTAGTAAATTCTCACAGGCAGGGCTTATCTCAGTCTAAACTGTACCTGGCCTTTAATAGTGATGTCCAAAGTCTTGTGTAATTCAAATTAATATTGTAATGTATATAAATTGTATATATAGATATAACACATGCATGTATTTACAATTATTTATTTTATTTTTTAATAGGATAAAACTTAGAGGTTAAAATATGACTCTAGGCCATCGTGCTTTAGAATGAAGAGCACAGACATGGGTTGGAAATGTAAATTTTGACCCCATTTAATTTCTGTGACAAATTAATTAATGTCTTCAAGGTTCAGGCTCTATGTATGAGACAAATGAAAACAGCTCTAAGATTCCTGAAAACTCTAAAGTATTAAAATTCCACTCTGCCATTAGTTTAGATAAATCATTTGCCAATTTGCCCCATAAGAACCAGGCATCTTTAAATGGTAACATAACACGCACTTCTCCCTCCCAAAGTGTAGTGCATAAACGTTCTGCTTCTGAATAACACAGGATGCCTGCTAAAATGTGCTGTCAGGGGTATTAGTAAGGAAATGTTGTATCACAACTTCTGCAGATGTGGCCCTGAAATACATATTGTAATAAATCCTCCAGGCCTCTCAAGTTAGGAATAACTGCTTTTAAAAATTATAGATAAACAGATTTCACAGTAACCCAGTTTTTCTGATCTGAATGAAATAAGGCTCTATATTCAGACTGACTTTTCAGTGAAAAACAAATTAAAATAGTGACAAATCATCTACGTCTAAGTTTAAATGAATATAACTAAGAGACCTGAAAACTCCTCAGGTTTAGTAGTAATCTTCCAATAGTTTGAGAGCCCACAGGAGCCACAGAGCCCTCAAGTCTCTCCAGAGAAGCAGGGTGATTTTTCCTCCTAAACACCATGCAATTCTTGAAGTCAGTAAAACCATTCCTGCTTACACTGATACCCTCTCAAGTGAACTCAAAGTTAAGCCAGATCTCCAGCCAGACTATATACCCTGGCCCATATCTCATTCATTAATATACGTTGAGAAACCTTTGTTTCTCGGAAACTACATGAAGTGAATAGACTGTGGACTCCACTGGACCTAGTGGTCTATATTTAATCAATTCCCTTAACAAATATGTATCAGATGTTATCTTAGTTACTGAGCTGCAGTGGTGAATAAGAAAGCCATAGTCCTGTACTCCTAGGGTTTTAAGTCTGAAGATGAAGACAGGTACAGAAACCCAACTAAGAAAAGAGAAGAGATTATTACAAAATGTATTCACATGCAAAGTCAAGCAGGGGACTGAATACACAGCAAGGGTGTTGGGGGGAACATTAGACAGATATAATCTTAATTCAGATTATATAAGATTTATACATGAAATTTTTATATATAGATATATTAATTTGGGCCGGGCGTGGTGGCTTATGCCTGTAATCCCAGCATTTTGGGAGGCCAAGGCGGATGAATCACTTGAGTCCAGGAGTTTAAGACCAGTCTGATCAACATGGCAAAACCCCATCTCTACTAAAAATAAAACAGTTAGCCAGGTGTAGTGGTGTGTGCTTGTAGTCCCAGCTACTCAGGAGGCTGAGGAAGGAAAACTGCTTGGACCCAGGAGGCAGAGGTTTCAGTGAGCCAAGATTGTGCCACTGCACTCCAGCCTGGGTGACAGAGCAAAACCCTGTCTCAAAAGAAAAAGAAAAAAAGAAATATTAATTTGGATTATACAGATTCTAACTACTTCTTTCAAGTGAGAATATTTAAGCTAAGACCTGAGAATAAAAAGAGTTAGCTTTTCATACAATACAGAAAGGTTCGTCTTTTAAGAAAAAACCCACAGTGTTCAAGGACCCTAATATATGAGCAACATCTTGGCATGTAGAAGAAACCTGTGAATTGGATGAAATGAAAAACTGAAAAGTAGGAATCTGGATGAAGCACAAAAGGGATAAAGACTAATGTGAGATGTGGCTGAAAGAGAAGGATATGTGAAACTGTACAGGTCTTCATTAGCAATGATGAGGAACATAGGTCTTAGTCCAAGTACACCAGAAAAGCGGGAGAGTTGGAAACTGAAAGACACGTTAAGAGATCACTTTGGTTTCTGTGTAGCTAACAGAGTGTAGGAGATTAAGAATTAAAGTAGGTTGACTAAGGATGAGCCTAAGAAAATAGAGTAGGTAAGAAAATATGTGGATCTGGCTAGGCTGGGGACACTGGAAATCAAAATAAGTGGAGGAAATTACAGATATATTTGGAACCAAAATATTTTTTAAATGAATGTTGAACTGGATATTGTCAGAATATTGAGGAAGGGCCAAAAATGACTTATACGTGTCTAGCATGGCTGGCAGTGCCACTTACTGACATGTGGGAAACCGGGACATGTTATCTCTGAATTATTCGGGTGCTATTGTCATATAAACCATCAACTCCCAGAATAAAGGTCTGGGCCAAACTCTAAAACTGAAAATTATTAGCTGTTTAGTAGTGTTTAGAGCTTAGAGAGAGTATGTGTGTAGAGAGAAAAGAGCAATTAGGACAGAACCCTTAGAAACATCAATATTTAAAATTGGGGAAGAGAAATAGAAACAAATAAATTGTTCTACTAATGGTGGGAAAATGAAGCTCAGGGTAGTTGCAAGGGAATGCTAAAAATGAACTACGACATTTGAGGAGGAAAACGTGGAAACTGAAAGCAAGAGAGTACGGATGGATTGTGAGGGAGCAGCAGCAGCTGTGTCCTAAGGAGAGTCTCAATAAAAATGAAGGATTGTAGGAATGAGGATATCCAAGCCAATGAGCTGGCAAGGAGTGATGTCCAGGAGGCAGAATATTTGCATCTAGATCCTGGTGGCACATACCCTTATAGAAAATGTTTCAGATTTGATGACAATAAAGTGGAGGAAAGAAAAAAAGTAATGGAAATAAAGATGTCAAAAAATGGGGAACAGAGGTTCGTAATGGTCCTTTCATGTGAATGCTGAGCCACTAAAATGATGGCTGAACTTGCCTGAAGATGATATTGAGCAAAAGATCTAAAGCCTTAAATAAATGACAAGAGGCCAGGTGCAGTGGCTCACGCCTGTAATCCCAGCACTTTGGGAGGCTGAGGCAGGCAGATCACCTGAGGTCAGGAGTTCGAGACCAGCCTGGCCAACATGGTGAAACGCAGTCTCTACCAAAAATACAAAAATTAGCTGGGTGTGGTGGTGTGCACCTGTAATCCCAGTTATTCAGGAGGCTGAGGCAGGAGAATCACTTGAAACCGGGAGGAGGAGGTTGCAGTGAGCCGAGATCACACCATTATACTCCAGCCTGGGTGACAGAGCAAGACTCCATCTCAAAAAAAAGAAGGCAAGAGTGCCCAGGAAGGAGGTCTGTTGATGATGGCAATACCAAAGGGGCATGGCTGATATTTCCAAGGGGTGTGAGTTTCAAAGGAACAGTACAATTTGCAAGGAGGGGAGAAATTAACAGTCTAGAAGTTGTAATGGGAACCAAGAACAACCACCTCAGCTTCCAGCCACAGGTATGTGGAGGGTGAGAAAAAGACCAGTCTCAATTTATGAAAGCTAGAGGAAAAATTGTACTTTGGTATCAAGCAAGTTTTGTTTTAAGATAATTACAAAGCAATATGGAACTTAGCAACCGTCAATTTTGACAGTTTCCTGCAGCTTAGTAAATTCTGCAAAAAATTAAGATTTAACACAAAAGTATAGAAAAATTTTAATGGCACAGCACCTTTCTTCACAATTCCTTAAACCAAATAATTCCCTGTTCTTCTAACTCTCTCCTTATACTATCAACCAGGCTTCTTATTCAATGAACGGTTTAAGTCTAACACAGACACAGACACACACACACACACACACACACACACACACACGTCTTATCCAGCTGCAGATCTCATGTTTGAAGGTACATTGAAAGTACATAGATCATTCCATAATCATCAGCTACCCCCCCACACACACACACACGTCTTACCCAGCTGCACATCTCATGTTTGAAGGTACATTGAAAGTACATAGATCATTCTATAATCATCAGCTATCACACACACACACACACACGTACGTCTTATCCAGCTGCAGATCTCATGTTTGAAGGTACATTGAAAGTACACAGATCATTCTATAATCATCAGCTATCTCACACACACACACACACACACACACACCCACACACGTCTTAATCAGCTGCAGATCTCATGTTTGAAGGTACATTGAAAGTACATAGATCGTTCTATAATCATCAGCTATGGAGACTGTGAGCAACTGGAACAAGCATTCTTGGAAAAGAAGTTTCCTGTGTATAAGAAAAAAGAAAAAGAGTCCAGCTCTGGGAACTGACTTGGCTGAGTCATCATTATATGCCACTGGCAGGAAATCAAGAAGTAACCCAGGACTGATGAACTTTGTTAAAGGAATGGAAACAACCTGTCTGTGAGGCTTAATTCTTGATGGTCTGGCCAAGATACAGCATATGGATAAGAGTTCACTGACTCACACTAAATTTTGTGAAGGTGAAGTACTTGTTAAAATGAAAGATCTATTTACAGAGAAATAAGTAGACATAATGTCTGCACTATGGATAGGTGTATACCTGCTTTTTGCAAAAACAGTTTGTATTTTCGAAATGCTGGTTTGCCCTGACAGAGCTAACTTAAATAGAGGCCAGGCGCGGTGGCTCACGCCTGTAATCCCAGCACTTTGGGAGGTCGAGGCGGGTGGATCACGAGGTCAGGAGATCGAGACCATCCTGGCTAACACGGTGAACCCCTGTCTCTACTAAAAATACAAAAAATAAGCCGGGCGTGGTGGCTCACGCCTGTAATCCCAGCTACTCGGGAGGCTGAGGCAGGAGAATGGCGTGAACCCGGGAGGCGGAGCTTGCAGTGAGCTGAGATCGCGCCCCTGCACTCCAGCCTGGGGGACAGAGAGAGACTCCGTCTCAAAAAAAAAAAAAAAAAAAAGAGAGAGAAAATCATTAAAGAAAGGCTATAATACACAGGAACACACAGACACACATACACCTGTGTGTCTATATCTTCAGTTATCACACTTTTTCTATACAGACTCCAAACAAGACAAACATGTTACGTTTTATTTTAGGAGAAACTATAAGTAGAAAGAGGAGAATTTGTTAAATCAATACAGAGTGTTCCTTGTTTAGCATAATTCTAAGTGTTTCTCATTAGAGGTCTGAGTAATCAATCTGTATTGTATGTGGCCATGCTGGCATTTGGGAAATTCCACAAGAAACTTTTTAAATATTAATTTGGAAAAGGGAAAAGGATTTTAAAAGTGTCTTTTTTTGTTCTGCATTCCGTGTGGAACATATATTTTGCGCTACCTGCTCGTGTTAGCTTGTGATTGCCTGTGACTATGTGGAAGATATACTTTACGTGACTATGTGAGCAATAGTCTTAAAGTTAAGAAATCTAAAAATTGGTTGGCTTAGTTGCTAATTAGGTAAACTACCTTGTAATAGTTACTTAACCTCTCAAAGATTAATTATCTTGAGTGGTACATTGAAGGTTCCATTCATATTGATTTTAGTAGACTTATCCTGCTAAAAAGTAAATTTAACAACAGAAATTATTCTAGACCTCATTATTTCAGGAGACCCCACACCAGCTTTTATTCCTAACTTCAAGAATGCAGAGAAATTTAAAAATTGGATTTTCTTCCAATTCAACAGAATATAACTGAACTAAATAGATTTATGTATAATTCATTATTTCAACCTTTAATGCTATATCCAAGAAGTTTGTTTCACCATAAAGTTATAGCTGTTTAAGCCAATAATTAAAGAGGACCTTGATAGAGAATGACAAGAGAGGATGATCGCCCTTTTATCTATCTTCCAGCTGCTTTCAATGCCCTGAAGTTTTATTCACACTCAAATATTAGAATCCTATCTGAGAGAGCATACTCAAATGATAAATCATGCTAATTTCTCAAGAAAAGTGTTACAGAATAATAAATGCCTTTCTGGTCAAAGCACTGATGCTCTGGAAATAATCTTTTTCCAAATGAGGTACAGGAATTGTTATGACTATTAAAAGTGTGTATATGATATCTGCCAAGTTCGACTGAGCTTCACTTAAAAATCTACTATATTAGGGCCAAGTGTAATGACTCAAATTAGTGAACTTAAAAATTGTTTTAAAATGTTCGATGGAGACATTTCAAATATTGCTCTTTGATTTATCACTGTTACATTTGTTGAATTCAATTTGATGCCAAGCTTTATTCAGATTAATCAAATGCCATAAACTCTGATACCTAATGTTCCTTAACACCTTAAGAACCTTTAAACAGGGCAAATGTTGAAGGTATACTTTTAGTGAAAGTGTACCTGAGCACATGAATTCTATTTAATATAGTTTTTTAGAAGACTAACAAAGAAGACTTAGGAAATTAGGAAACATTTTTTAAACCTTCTAGAGGGAATTAAACTACTGAAAAATAACTTCAATTTGTGAATCTAATGGCACTAATCAGAAGATAAGAAAAAAGTAACCATAAAACTTTGTGGGGGTAATATTTGCTATAAGGATCAGGAAAAACAACTAATGGATATTAGGCTTAATACCTGGGTGATTAAATAAACCATACAACCAACCCCATGGCACAAGCTCACCTCTGTAACAAACCTGCACTTGTGCCCCTGAACTTAAAAGTTAAAATTTAAATAAATAACGCTGTGCTATTGATTTCAACCAGAGCCCTTCCAAGGTGCAGGGAACTTTTGAGAATTTTATTTCTTGCAAAAGGAAATTTGATTCCTTGCTTAGAGCCTTCCTAGCAAAACCTCTATTCTTTGGAGGAATATCATACTCCTACAAGATTTAAGGACCATCATATTTGTCATCAGATTTTTTTTCTGTTTTACTGTGAGCAGTTTACAGAATATAAAGAAAAATCAAATCCGAAGGTGCACTACACGTTTTTTATCAAAAGGAACATTTTTGTTTACTTTGAAGAAAATATGACAAATTTAGTTTTCTGACCTATTACCAAGTTAGACATCTTGAGTGAATTGAGTCTTTTGCAATCCTACTTGGTTTTAATCCTATGGCTCTGGAAAACTGTCAACTGTCTCCAATTTTTCAACTCTGCTTCTTCCCAGTACCTCATCTATATGACTACTGTAGTACTTTTCATCTGCTTCTACCACTACACTGTGGCTGCCTTACCTTTAACATAATGTCCCACACATAAGTGGCTGGCAAATACATACCTAACATAAAGAGTAGAAATTGAATTATAATTGAGTATCCAGTTGTCTCATATTCTGGTCTTCAACTGAAATAACTCAAGCTATCTCAAAACTTCAACCCTCCCTGGAAGTATTGGACCAAATTATCTCAGATTATAGCACTCTCAGGCTAAAATTACTAACGCTTCTATAGTTTCAGAAAGAGTATCAGGTTATTCAACACAACCTTCCATGCACCATCCTAGCCTCATATAATCAGAGGACCCTTAGATGACTTTAGTAGCCTTCAACAGACACCCTCCCCTTTTATTTATTTACCTATTTATTGAATGGAGACAGGGTCTCATTCTGTCACCCACACTGGAGCGCAGTGGCATAATCACGGTTCACCGCAGCCTCCACCTCCCGGGCTCAGATCCTTTCACCGCAGCCTCCTGAGTAGCCAGGACGACAGGCGCCAGCCACCACGTCTGCCTAGTTTTTGTATTTTTTGTAGAGATGGGGTTTCACCATGTTGCCCGGGCTGATCTGAAACTCCTGGGCTCAAGCAATCCGTCTGCCCCGGCCTCCCAAAGTGCTGGGATGACATGAATGAGCCATCGTGCCCAGCCGGCCCCGCCCGTTTTTTAACCTTCATACTGTTTATATAATCATCCTTCACAAAATAGAACACTTAATTACTCGATGGTTCTCATTATTCTAATATGAAGAACTATCTGAAGAAAATAAATTCCCGGCCGGGCGCGGTGGCTCACGCCTGTAATCCCAGCACTTTGGGAGGCCGAGGCGGGCGGATCACGAGGTCAGGAGATCGAGACCATCCTGGGTAACACGGTGAAACCCCGTCACTACTAAAAATACAAAAAATTAGCCGGGCGTGGTGGCAGGCGCCTGTAGTCCCAGCTACTCGGGAGGCTGAGGCAGGAGAATGGCGCGAACCCGGGAGGCGGAGCTTGCAGTGAGCCGAGATCGCGCCACTGCACTCCAGCCTGGGCCACAGAGCTAGACTCCAGTCTCAAAAAAAAAAAAAAAAAAAAAAAAAGGAAAAGAAAAGAAATTCCCAATAATTCCTAGAATATCCAATTTAACTCTATACATCAAATAGAGAAAAATAAAAGCCATCTTACTGTGTTAGTTTCTTACTGCTCATAATAAATTAACACAAACTCAGAGGCTTAAAACAACACATTTTTTGTCTTTATACTTCTGGGGGTCAGAAGTCCAAAATGGGTCTTAGTGTGCTAAAATCAAGTTATCATCAAGTCTATATTTTGTCAGGAGATTCCAGGGGAGAATTCACCAGGTTTGAGGGGCCACATGTACCCCTGAGCTCTTGGCCTCTGCCTCCATCCACACAGCACATCACTTCAGCCTCGGCTCCAGTCTCCCCAAGCTCTTCTACTCACTCTGGTCTTTCGGCCTTCCTGTTTGAAGGTTCTTTGTGACTACAGTGGGCCCACCTAGATAATTGAGGATAATCTCTCCATTTTAAGGTCAGGTGATTAGCAATCTGAATTCCACCTGCAACCACAATGCTCCCATGCTGCCTGACAACATATTCAAAAGGTCATCCTACTAAGGGTCATTATTCTACCTACACACTAAGTAACTGAGAAAAAAGTAAAGTTATGTATCATGCATTACCTATGGCAAGGAAATAATAAATTATAATGATTTATCTAAAAAAAACTATTTTTAAAAGCTTTGGTCCTAGTCTATTGATTAAAGTTTTGGTATATTCCAGATAAATTTCATGTCCTTGATGCTAACACATTGTGCACAGTAGATGGCCTTTTTAAAATATTACTTTATAAAGGGATATTTAAGGTTATCTGGACAATAGAAAAGGAACTTTAGCTGTTATGCCCCAAAAGGCCAGATTTCTGCACATTACACCTCCTACCAGTGCACACACGTGCAAACTCCTTCCTGAAAGCCTGGTTTGTGTTTCCTACGTGCTTAGCAATAGTCTTTACTCTCATGACTGTTTATATTAAGTCCTATTTTTTAAAGCATATACTCATTTATTTGTTTTCCCGAGCCTACCCTTATTTCCTCCTCTGAACTGGATTTCATTTGGTGTGTATTGCACAGGTTTGCACACTTGATTGTACGCTACTTTACAGCATCCTCTTGTGTTCTGGACACAGTTATTTTTCTCCATGGTAAGGTGATAAGTGACTTCTCTGAGGACTTGCCACCTTAGTATGCAGTGGTGACATCACCTGCTCAGGCTCTGTCTGCAATGTGGAATTTAGTATTTTCCAACTTCTGGTCTAACTTGAACTTCATAATTAAGCAGAGCCGCCTTTTGAGGGAATAGTAGGGTGTCTGCCCCTAAACGTCTGTGTAAATGCAGAAACATATTTGGAACATAACTGACTTTTATGTACAGAAGCCAGATGCATTTCATGCCCATGCATGCTTAGGGAAGCAAGTTCATCTCATCTATCACAATAAGCATCTGTTCCACTAAATTCCACTGCAGGATACTTTTCACACTTAAACAACAAAACATTTAAGGAAATAAAAGCTCTTCCCAA
Organism: Pan paniscus; assembly: GCF_029289425.2. Lineage (NCBI taxonomy): Eukaryota > Metazoa > Chordata > Mammalia > Primates > Hominidae > Pan > Pan paniscus. The sequence continues at coordinate 76,057,784 of NC_085926.1, read as the reverse complement.
TAAAAATGTGCATCAAAAACTGTGTGTATGTTTTAAAAAAAACCTTCCTCTATAAGATAAGGCCACAGGAACTACTTAAAAAAGCATTCTTGAAATATATTTTCTGATAGGCATCTAGGCCCTTGCCTTATGTAAGATTTAGGGAAAGTGATGTGTGTGTCTTTATACCTGAAAGGCTGCTTTCAACAGCAAAGGGTATGCTTTGAGGTATCAATATAGTTTTGAGAATGCAAAAGTTTAAAAGAACTAATGGAATGCATATTATCCAGGTATGAACATGCATTTGTCATTATTTTCCTACCATCTACTATATTAGAAACAGAAGAAAAATTATGGAAATGTCTGTTTTCCCTCAATAGGAATACCTATTTATTAAAGTTAATTACTATTCTTTAAACATTTTCAAAATAGATTCATAAGTGACAACTTTCAGAGAAAATAAGGGTTTTTGGATGTATATATTTACTTATAACATGGATAAAATTAATAATATAATTTTGTTAAAATATTAACTGCATATCAATAATGCTCTCTATTGTTTTTGCATTTTGTTTAACAATAGAGAATCTAATACATTTAGTGTTCATGAGTTTCATACAGTTTCCTGTCAATGTACTTTGTGTCTTTTTTTATTGGACTACTAATCATTTATTTATGATTTGTTGGAACTACTCATATTTTAAATATGTCAAGTGAATTGCAAACACTTGCTGCTGATTTGATATTTGCTTTTTACACATATTCATGGTATCCTCTGAAATAGAAAATTTTTATATTTTAACAAATTCCAATCCATAAATATTTTTTTAAAAATTTTCTGTTATTGGTTAGGGCTATGTTTAGATATTTAGTTTTAACTGTAATGTTGCAAGTGATATTTGTCTATGGTATTTTTTCTTTATATATTGAAAAAGTGTATTTGACATCCACTCTGGAATTAGTATTTATGAATGACATAGTATACCTTTGTGCAACTATAAAATACATATAGCCAATTATCTGAACACCATTTTATGAACCATTTATCACTTATCTACTGATTTGAAACACTATCTTTATCATATATTGTATTTTAGGTTTATTGAGATTATGTAACATGAAATTATTTAATTATGAAATTATGCGAATTCAAGCATGACAGTCAGCTCTTCTTCCCCACCACTACCCTGTAAAAGGGTGGATGGAAGAAATGCTTCCTTATGGCTTCAGTGTATGAGTAGTATAAAACATGGTCTTGATGAAGTGGGAACTATACAGAAACTGTTTTTGGTTCTGAAATGTACTCCAGCTTTACCAATTTGTTCTACACATATACCATTGAGGGTAGAAGCTGAAGTTTGCTTACGATTATATTTCTACTACTTAACATTGTGCCAGATACTGAGTAGATGCTTAGAAACATGTTTAATGATTTGTTTTATTGCTAGATACCTAATTATCTGCTGTAGTGGTGCTACCTCATTCAGAATAATTTTGACCAATCTTTCTCCATCATGAATAAAACATTATTTACACACTTGTGTACATGCACATCTGCATAGAAACACACACACCCTTTGCAGAGACAAACTGCATTGAAAGCATGTACAAACATTATAGTATATTTGTTGATTCTGACCTGATTCTGATTCTATAGTATATTTTTTCATTCTGATCACAGTAACGATAAAAACAGAAAACTGTGTGTGAAGCTGGAAGATGCAGAACACGAAAGATCAAATTACCAATTTTTTTTTCTATTTTCTTTAGTTAGCTGCTGATGAAATCAGAAAAGTAATGGACATAAAAATGAAAGTATGCAATGTGTGTGTGTGTGTATGTATATCACATGCACTCATTTTCATGATGTACATATGGAATTTCATAACCAGCCAAACTAAGCTTCATAAATGAATGACAAATAAAATCCTTTACAGACAAGCAGATGCTGAGAGATTTAGTCACCATCAGGCCTGCCTTACAAGAGCTCCTAAAGGAATCACTAAATACGGAAAGGAAAAACCAGTACCAGCCACTGCAAAAACACATCAAAATATAAAAACCAATGAAACTAGGAAGAAACTGCTTCAACTAATGTGCAAAATAACCAGCTAGCATCATGATCACAGGATCAAATTCACACATAACAATATTAACCATAAATATACATGGGCTAAATGCCCCAATTAAAAGACATAGACTGGAAAATTGGATAAAGAGTCAATACCCATAGGTGTGCTGTATTCAGGAGACCCATCTCACTTGCAAGGACACACATAGGCTCAAAATAAAGGGATGAAGGAATATTTACCAAGCAAATGGAAAGAAAGAAAAAAAAAAGCAGGGGTTTCAATCCTAGTCTCTAATAAAACAGACTTTGAACCAACAAAGATAAAAAAGGACAAAGGGCATTACATAGTAGTAAAGGGATCAATGCAACGAGAAGAGCTAACTATCCTAAATATATATGCACCAAATACAGGAGCACCAGGATTCATAAAATGAGTTCTTAGAGACCTACAAGGAGACTTAGACTCCCACACAATAATAGTGGGAAACTTTAACAACCCACTATCAATATTAGACAGATCAACAGGACAGGAAATTAACAAGGATATTCAGACTTGAACTCAGCTCTGGTCCAAGTGGACCTAATAGATATCTACAGAACTCTCCACCCTAAATCAACAGAAGATACATTCTTCTCAGCACCACACAGCACTTATTCTAAAATCAACCACATAACTGGAAGTAAAACACTCCTCAGCAAATGCAAAAGAATGAAAATCATAACAAACAATCTCTCAAACCAAAGTGTAATCAAATTAGAACTCAGAATTAAGAAACTCACTCAAAACTGCACAACTACATGGAAACTGAACAACCTGCTTCTGAATGACTACTGGGTAAATAGCAAAATTAAGCCAGAAATAAATAAGTTATTTGAAACCAATGAGAACAAAGACACAACATACCAGAATATCTGAGACACAGGTAAAACAGTGTTTAGAGGGAAATTTATAGCATTAAATGCCCACATCAGAAAGTGGGAAAGATCTAAAATAGACACCCTAACATCACAATCAAAAGAAGCAATGGCAAACACATTCAAAACCTAGCATAAGACAAGAAATAACTAAGATCACAGCAGAACTGAATGGGAGAGAAACACGAAAAAACCTTCAAAAAAATCAATGAATCTAGGAGTGGGTTTTTTGAAAAGATTAACAAAATAGATAGACCAGTAGCCAGACTAATAAGGAAGAAAAGAGAGAAAAAACAAATAGACGCATTAAAAATGATAAAGGGGATATCACCACTGATGCCACAGAAATACAAACTATTATCAGAGAATACTGTAAACACCTCTACACAAATAAACTAGAAAATCTAGAAGAAATGGATAAATTCCTGGACACATACAGCCTCCCAAGACTAAACCAGGAAGAAGTCAAATCCCTGAATAGACCAATAACAAGTTCTGAAATTGAGTCAGTAATTACTAGCCTACCAACCAAAAAAAGCCCAGGACCAGATGTATTCACAGCCAAGTTCTACGAGCGGAACAAAGAGGAGCTGGTACCATTCCTTCTGAAACTATTCTGAACAACAGAAAAAGAGGGACTCCTCCCTAACTCATTTTATGAGGCCAGCATCATTCTGATTCCAAAACCTGGCAGAGACCCAATAAAAAAAGAAAATGTCAGGCCAATATCACTGATGAACATCAATGCAAAAATCCTGAATAAAATACTGGCAAGCGAATCCAGCAGCACATCAAAAAGCTTATCCATCACGATCAAGTTGGCTTCATGCCTGGCATGCAAGGCTGGTTCAACATATGCAAATCAATAAATGTAATCCATCACATAAACAGAACCAATGACAAAAACTGCATGATTATCTCAATAGATGCAGAAAAGGCCTTCAATAAAATTCAACACCCCTCATACTAAAAACTCTCAATAAACTAGGTATTGATGGAACACATCTCAAAATAATGAGAGCTACTTATGACAAATGCATAGCTAATATCATGCTAAATGGCCAAAAGCTGGAAGCATTCCCTTTGAAAACTGGCACAAGAGAAGGATGACCTCTCTACCCACTCTTACTCAACATAGTATTGGAAGTTCTGGCCAGGGCAATCAAGCAAGAGAAAGAAATAAAAGGTATGCAAATAGGAAGAGAGGAAATCAAGTTGTCTCTGTTTGCAGATGACATGATTGTATATTTACAAAATGCCACCACCTCAGCCCAAAAATTCCTTAACCTGATAAACAACTTTGGCAAAGTCTCAGGATATAAAATTAATGTGCAAAAATCACAATCATTCTTATACACCAATAACAGACCAGACAAGCAGAGAGCCAAATCATTAGTAAACTCCCATTCACAATTGCTATAAAGAAAACAAAATACACAGGAATACAACCTACGAGGGATGTGAAGGACCTCTTCAAGGACAACTACAAACCAGAGCTCAAGGAAATGACAGGACACAAACATATAGAGAAACATTCCATCCTCATGGATAGGAAGACTCAATATCATGAAAATGGCCATATTGCCCAAAGTAGTTCATAGATTCAATGCTATTCCCATCAAGCTACCATTGACTTTCTTCACAGAACTAGAAAAAACTACGTTAAATTTCATATGGAAGCAAAAAAGAGCCTGTGGAGCCAAAACTAGCCTAAGCAAAAAGAACGAAGCTGGAGGCATGACGCTGCCTGACTTCAAACTATATTACAAAGCTACAGTAACCAAAACAGCATGGTGCTAATACCAAAACAGATATATAGACCAATGAAACGGAACAGAAGCCTCAGAAATAACACCACACATCTACAACCATCTGATCTTCAACAAACCTGACAAAAGCAAGCAATGGGGAAAGGATTCCCTATTTAATAAATGGCGCTGGGAAAACTGGCTAGCCATATGCAGAAAAGAGAAACTGGACCCCTTCGTTACACCTTATAAAAGAATTAACTCAAGGTGGATTAAAAACATAAATGTAAAACCTAAAACTATAAAAACCCTAGAAGAAAACCTAGGCAATACCATTCAGGACACAGATGTGGGCAAAGACTTCGTGACTAAAACACCAACAGCACTTGAAACAACAGCCAAAATTGACAGATGGAATCTAATTAAACTAAAGAGCTTCTGCTCAGTAAAATAAACTATCACCAGAGTGAACAGGCAAACTACAAAATATGAGAAAATTTTTACAATCTATCCATCTGACAAAGGTCTAATATCCAGAATCTAGAAGGAACTTAAACAAATTTACAAGAAAAAAACAAACAACCCCATCAAAAAGCAGGCAAAGGATATGAACAGACACTTCTCAAAAGAAGACATGTATGTGGCCAATAAACACATGAAAAAAAGCTCATTATCACTGGTCATTAGAGAAATGCAAATCAAAACCACAATGACATACCATCTCACACCAGTTAGAATGGTGATCATTAAAAAGTCTGGAAACAGCAGATGCTGGAGAAGATGCAGAGAAATAGGAACACTTTTACACCATTGGTGGGCTTGTAAAATAGTTCAACCATTGTGGAAGACAATGTGGTGATTCCTCAAGGATATAGAACCAGAAATACCATTTGACCCAGCAATCCCATTACTGGGTATATACCCAAAGGATTATAAATCATTCTGCTATAAAGACACATGTACACGTATGTTTATTGTGGCACTATTTACAATAGCAAAGACTTGGAACCAACATAATGCCCATCAATGATAGACCAGATGAAGAAAATGTGGCACATATTCACCATGGAATACTATGCAGCCATAAAAAACGATGAGTTCATTTCCTTTGCAGGGATGTGGATGAAGCTGGAAACCATCATCCTCAGCAAACTAACACAGGAACAGAAAACCAAACACCACATGTTCTCACTCATAAGTGGGAGCTGAACAATGAGAACACGTGGACACAGGGAGGGGAACATCACACACTGGGGCCTGTCGGTGGGTGGGGGGAAAGAGGAGGGAGAGCATTAGGACAAATAGCTAATGCGTGTGGAGCTTAAAACCTAGATGACGGGTTGATAGGTGCAGCAAATTACCATGATACATGTATACCTATGTAATAAACCTGCACGTTCAGCACATGTATCCCAGAACTTACAGTAAAATTTTAAAAAATGAAAGTACGCAATATGTGTATGTGTGTGTGTGTATATATATATATATATAGAAAACATGCACTCATTTTCATTATGTACATATATGCACATTGAGTGTGAACATATGTTAAATAATATCCCATCAGTTTTGTATTTGTAACATATATATGTACATGCATATACAACAAATAGAGGTGTTTTGCATAATAATTTCATTTATATTCATTTCATCAGCTAAGAACTAAAGAGAATTTAAATCAAAATCAATTATTCATTTACAGGTGTTTTTAACCATTATCTCCCCCTTTATCTTCATTTTTATGCCTCCTTATATTGCCATTTTGTGACTTTTTTTTGCCATAAATTATACATATTTGGAACAGTCACTTTAAGAAATTCAATCTTTGGGTAAGATCTCTAAGATTGATTTAGTGTGAATCATGTGTGGGCACACACTTGACAAAGAAAGGTCAGTTATAAATATATGTGTACACTTATCAAAAATAATTCACATAAAATCTCTGAATAAAATTATCTGTATGCTTTTTCTGTCAATAAAAGCAATACAGTATAATCCTTGGTAGTAAATCTGTTTGTTTTCATTCTGTTGCCTACCATGTGAGCTGCCATGTTGGTATAATACATTGATCATTTGATATTTTACTACAGCAAATAATAGTGATCCCCCCAAAATAATAAATACATAAATCAGTGAGTTTCAAGGAAATAAATTTTTTGATGGATCAGATAATTTGAAGTTGTTAGTCTGTTCTCCAGCAAGGTGAAAGAAAAAAGCTATTAGTTTGTTCTCTACCAAGGTGAACGAAGATGAAAACTAAAGTTCTCAAGGCCAGTGCATAACAATAATGTGCTGTATTCTGTGCATCAATCACCATTACCAAATATCTTGATACCTATATTGCCAAATATTTCATGTACTGCTTTAGTGGTGATTAATCAATGTGCCATGGCACTGAAACTGAAATGAGACTTTGTAGTACAAGTGATATTCAAAGGGTTTTGAAAATTTATCAGCTCTATAGATAAAGATGAAAAATTATCATCTATATCCATCTAGAAATACTGTTTTTATAAGTGTTACCTATCCAAATATTGGTGTTATTTACTTAATATTTAGAAATCGTGAGTTTAGTAAAAATTGTTCAGATTTTCTTAATGTAGTGTGTGAAATTACTATGTAATTATACAAGAAATATGCTACACAGCTGAATATACAAATAGGCCAGCAGAGGTAGCAAAAGGTGCCTTTCAGTTTTATTATCTCCCCTATAATCTTCAGCAACATCACCCACTCTTCTCTCTACACCATTGATGTATGTTATCTAAATCAAGTCCTGTGCAAATGCCACCTCAACATGAGTCCTCTAGCCTTGCCTTCTTATCAGAATGCAGCTCGAAAGTCCCGCTATGTAATTCTAGAGCCACCACTGAAAAATACACACTTGTTGCAAGTATTGAAAAGCCTCATATTGCAAATTCAGAATTCACAGTATTGAAAAAATTAGTAATTTTTTTAAAGTTATAATACTGTGAACTATATAAAATGAATTATGCTGGGATCAGATGACTCTCTTCATTCCAGCCTATCTTATATTTTCTCATTAATTTCTCCATATAGTCACAACTAACAACAACAGACTCACTATTACATTTCATTAATGGCTATTTTATAATAAATGATCTCAATAGCATTTCTGAACCCTCTGCTGTTCTGGTTTTACATAATTCTTGAATTTTTGAATGAGTTAGTCTTTGATTGAAAAAGACCTGACTCTTATGCTTAGAAAAGCCATCATTTCTTTCTGTAAGCTTTCTATCTTCTATAAGCTTTACATGTTCCATAAGCAAACATTCACTGGTTTTGTGATCAAACTAGAGAGGCAAATTCAGTTAATAATAACAACATCATTTATCATCCTCAAATCTAGTGTTATGGATAATATGATTTCCACAAGGAGACAGTTGGTTGCACGAGCGACAAGAGAAAGACAATCAACAGTCTTATACTCATACCAAGATATGTCCACACACACTTGTTTCCACAGTCAAAGTAATGCCATATGTCCCCAGTGATGTGGGTGGGCAAAAGGAACAGTTGGCCTGCTAATGAGGGCCATATGTACACACAGCCTATCATACCATCCTTCTTACTTATGGTTGCTGAAAACTCGGTGGAAGTGCTTGCTCTGAGGAATAGCATGGCTGGAGGAGAAGAGGCTTCCTTAACAGCAGGAAAGGACCATTTGTTGTACAACTACTGTATCTCTGAAACTGGGAGCTAAAAATATGCATGTACGTTACTCATTCTCATTAAGAGTTACTTACGCATCCGTAGAGTTCTTTACTCCAATTTCACCTTTCACTAAATTCTTTTGCATTTATGTGCAAAGGGATTTGGGGTCCTTTTCAAAAATTACTTTTCATAATCAATCTTGTTAATTTGATGTTCATTTGCATCAACTTCTCTTTATTTTTAGCTTGATCTCCAGAAAAATTATACTTTCTTCGACATTGTTAAATGTTACAATATTAAAAGAAATGAAAAAGACTTAAAAACTTAGAATATTTGAATGAGGGTTTCTGGAAGGCAGAGAGCAATAAGGCAAAAGTACTAACTGCACTACTGTTTCAAAGTAAAAGAAAAACAAAGATTTTAAAAATGATTATAGCAGCTTTGTATCTCAACCAGGGTTTCCTTTGAAATTTCTACAACTGTAAACACTGTTCAGCAATTTGCACTGATTATAAAATTTATTGTTTTAAGGTCAATTGTGATACTATGATCAGATAATATAATTTACTTTACTCTTAATGGCTCATTTTGACAAATGAGGGAGCTTTTAGGAAGGACAATGCTCCCTGCACAATAACCAGTAAAGCATGTCACATCCATTTACAATATAATTTTAAGAAAAATGAAGGACAAACTACTTGTGAGGCAGCAAGAATTCATTTGCATTAAATTAATTTGAACAGGGCATTTCAAGTTCTCTCTGGCAACAATGGAATAAAGGGGAAAATGAATCTATCTTATGCAATGGTCCTCTTCTAGGTTACAGAAAGATTTCAAAGGCTGACATGACCATTGTTAAATTTCTTCTAGAAGTCTATGATTAGAATCATAGATATAACTCATGAGATAAAATATTCACAATGAATGTTTGGGAACTGCATCAATTATTATGGAACTACTGTCTAACATCCCTTTGAAAATTTATATTCTGCAAAGGTTAAAAAAACACCAACCTTTCTGTGCTTTCTTATATGGATGATATTTTGTAAACAAGAACTAAGCTTCACAAATAAGCAATATGGAAGATAATGTTCTATGTTAATTTAAACCTAAGTAATCCAGGAGTTGGCCTTGATAAATAATGGGTTTAATTAATATTTTTGACCCCAGCAGTGCAAATACTTTTACTTACATTTTACTAGAGCTAGATTTGACAAATCTAAGGGTATTTAATTTATCAGTAGCTGTTATCAGTCAGATGAAAACTTCCCCATCAATACCTTCTAATGGTTCAAAAATAAATTGTTACCCCCACAGATACGTTATTTTTCCATGCGTAAGCAATTAATTTCAGGTTCTCAAGGCACAAAAATATTATTACCACTTATGAGAGGCTGCATAATAGTCCCAAAAGATGTTCTTGGCCTAATCTCCAGGCCCTGGGAATCTGCTGCCTTACATAGCCAAAGGGACTTGTAGATATGATTAAGTTAAGGATCTTGAGACAAGGTGATTATCCCACGTCATCCATGTGAGTCCAAAGTAATCACAGGAGTCCTTAGATGAAGTAGAGAGAAGGACTCAAAGTTAAAGGAGGAGACAATGCGGAGAAAGGAACAGAAATAAAAGCAATGCACCTTGAAAATGGAGGAATGGGTAAAAGACAATGAATACTGGTGCCACCAGAAGCAGAAACAGGCAAGAAAATGGATTCTCCCCTCAGCACCTGGAGAAGGAACCAACACTGCAGACACAGTGACTTAGCTTAATTAAAGTGATTTTGGACTTCTGACCTTTGAAACTGTAAGACAATAAATATGTGTTCTTTTAAGTTATTTAAATGTGTGGTAATTTGTTATAGCAGCAGTAATACAACTAATACACCACTACAATAAGCAAAGGAAATAAAGTGCAATAGTGACAAACTTAAGGGATTCCAGAAAAGAGAAATGAAGTGGTAAACTCAATCACAGGATTATATTAGTAACTGTATTATATGTTACTTGCTTACCCTTTCAATCATATTATTGCTGTAATTATCACTATCATCCAATCAATATGATTATATCAGTATGTATAACTTAGAGATGAAATTTTTTTCTATTTCACCCTTCCCGTAATTCCACGCAGCTACACGTAAGCAACCGTGTATCTGATGGAGCTAATATTTTCATGGAAAAATCTTCCATGTTAAGCAGAAAATTTACATCTAAAATTAAATTCTTTTAAGCCAGTCTGGGGACAATACCCAGAAAATTCAAACATTACTTCTCAAGAATACCACCAGCAGTGAGTTTGTGATGCTATCTTCCACCAACTGAATCAAAATTAATTTTAAAGATTCTCAAAGCAGTATTTTAAAAAATTGTGTACAAATTTTTCCTCTTGGTAAAAATAAACCACTTCTCAACCCTCCATTATATTTATGTTAATTACATGAAGTCCATACATGAATTGTCATACCACAAATAGAAAACTATTTAAATAAAAAAATCTCACTCAGTGCTGACAGAATGACAGCATAAAACTGTTAAGCATGGGGAGGAGAAAGTTGTTTGTGGTGTAAATATTTCCCTTCTCTCATCAAAGTTTGTCCTGTGATCTAGCGCTCTTCTCTCCACATGCTTGAGTACAGCAAAAGTTATAAAAATACTCATTCTAGTTTTCTATACTTTAATGATTACAGAACATTAGAAGAGAATTAGGAGATGGGAATGTTTTGTGCAAGATTGACATTGCATTTGAGGGGAAAATAAAAACTTGGACATAATATGTGGGATATCTCCATAGTAATACATGGGAGGACAAGAAAAAAATACTATCAAATTTCTACCATGTGCTGAGCCCCTTGTAAACAAATATCCAGCCTTTTTAATGTACTAACAACCACTCTTCATAGCAGGCATTCTATTCCCAGCTTATAGATAAGAAACAAGGCTTCAGAAAGGGATCTTCACCAATTTCATACAGTCAATAAAAGGCAGAACTAGGGCAAATATCAATAATAAAAATGGCAATCTAATCCTAATTGGACCTGGTACTGTTCTAAGAAGCAAATCATTAACAAAGAATTTTGAGTTACATGCTCTTAGTCTCCCCGTTTCACACAAGAAGCAACTGAGGTAAAGAGAAGCTATACCATTTGTTTTCAAGCTCATATAGCTAACAAGATACCATTTTAATCATGGGTCTGTAATAGATCGTGTACATCACTTCCAGCATTCGCTGAGATTTTTCTTATTAAACCCTAAGCAAGTATTTGATCGCTGAGAAGCTGTAATTTTTTCACTGCTCATTCTTATCACAGTTCTTCAAGAAAAGTACAGTTCAACACATTTGTCCTATTTGGTTGCAAATTTTGAAATTCAAAATATATATCACACTAAGCTGTTAGCTCCATTTAGAATTTTAAAAAACTACATTTTTCACTCAGTAAAAAAAAACTGCATTGTTTACTCCCATATCTACAATATAGCTTATAAGTGTATATTTGTATTGTAAACATAATTTTCTATAACTTTTATAATATTTAAATATTATTTAAGGTTTTAATAATATTTAAATGTTTAAATAATACATTTAAAAACATAGTTCAACAAGTCCGAATAATCCATCACTTACTTATGACAGAATATTTGTTCAGTATCTTCTGTTTGTTCACTCTTGTGTCATATATCCTATTTTAAGAATCAAAAACTTCTCTTAATGTCAACACTATAGTCTCTTCACAATTCCTACCTATTCTTAATTACCCTTCAGGAGCAAATAAAATGAATTTATACCAAATTTATTTGCTTTGAAACAACTTCAATGAAAATGGTGGTTGTCAACCATATCTACCATTCATATATCTCCATGTTTTTCTGCATTAAATTTCATCTACTACTCCCTTATGCCATCAATGTCACTACAAAGGGGGACAGGGGATGAATCTCGTAATGAACAAAGGTATATACACTAGAACTTAGGATGTTCAATCATCTCCCTAGTATATTATGTCCCATCTGAACTACTCAAATTAAAATGAGCAACTACATGAACATGGTACTTTTAAGAAAGGATGTTCAAAAATTAATTCATATCTTGTACAAATTTGTATCCAAGAAAGCATGACCTCATAGGCATGACATATGTGAATGAAAAAATTCACTTTCAGCAGTGAATGTTGATGACACTCCTTTAGCAAGAGTTGTCACCAAGCTACCCACAACTCCTCAGCACTCACTATTCTCATACAGGTGGCCGGACAATGTCCAAGGGTGCAGTGATTCTGTCCAAAGGCTTTTCTGGGCCATCAGAGCTGTCTCAGCCTGTGTACAGGGTTATACAGAAACTCTAGGGCATTAATGACTCTGATCACTGGAGCAGCCCTGTACTAACTGCAAATTTATGGAGGAAACTTCCAAGTCCTCTTGCCCCTCAGTTGGGGTAACTCTGTTACCTATTTCATGTGGTCTCAGTTCTCCAACAAAAACGATCTCAGCTTCCTCATCTTACTTCCATCTCACTACATGGCATAACTAGAAGTTGACTAGGTATTCTGCTTTAATGTATATGCAAAGCCCTCTTGCTCAGGAATGTCTGTAGAATAATATTTCTAAATTAGGAATACAATTGGTCTTGTTCTTTCCTGAGGGATAAAATGTCATCTCTCTTATCTCCCTCTCTCCTTTCTTCCTAATTCATCTAACCCTCTATCTGAAAGAATTAGAAAGGAAGAAATATAGGGCATTGTTTAGCATTCTCAAGAGGATTGTTTTCCTTGGAAATGTTGAAATGACAGTGAGTATCACACATACACTGCTTGAAGTATTTTGTAGGATCTGAGGGAAGAGAAAATTTTGACATTCCAGAAAATTTAAGTCATCCTTTTAATGTCAGGACCAGAAAGGAACAGGTCACATGGGCAAGAGCCATAAAACTAATTATCTTGACTCCTTCCAGAATACCTGAGCTATAAATGTTCAGGGAATCCTGTAATCAGATGCAAAGTTGTGTATAACATACTTAGTTCCCCAAGGTAACTATCAATTTTATGTATATAATATGAAAAATTGTTTCAATGCATTTGAGACTCCAAAAAGTTTCATAGCTAGCATTCAATATTCTTGTTTAACTTCTCCTTATACCCCTAAACTGTACTGAGCATGCATAGACACACAAAAGCTCCCTCCCTCCAAAAAACTCACAAACTCTCTTTGAAATTTATTTTTTAAGAGATTATGTAGGATCAACTATTACCGCTTAAGAAAGAAAAGGAGGAAAAAGGCTGTATTATAGGGATTTTGTTTTCTTCCTCAACTCTTGAAGAAGCCTATTTGTGTCAGCCCGTGTCAGACACCAAAGTACTTATCAATAAAGTTTTATGAATGTGGTCACATATGAAATATAAGAGCATTCCGTTTCTACCTCTCCTTTTCTCATAAGTCCCACATCAGATATACATTAGATATATCTGCCAGTGTTTCCACGGAATCTGAAAGACTATTCACTGCGAAGCTGGCAGTTCAGCCTGAAAGCAGGTTCTGTCTGCATTTCAAGTTCACACTAAGTGGTTTAAAAACACAGGTAAATGTGGCCTGTCTTTATCCTGATTATAAGACACAAATTATCCCAAGAATATTCTTAGTAAAAACTGAGTCTCCCTGTGAATCCACTTTTATTAAGAAGGACACAGGTCAGTTTTTAGGAGTTTAGGAGTTATTTGGAAGTTAGGAGCATCTAAATATGGAAAATAACTCCACAAAATTATAGTATATTTTATATCAAAGAGAAACCAGAAAAATAAGAAATGCTTTTTTTTTATATAGCATGTTCATATATAATTATTTCAGTAGTCTCAACGTAGTTGTGCAATTGTTTGGGTAAAGAACTAAACTTGAAGTTAAATAGCATAGGTCTGAATTCTTATGGTTTATAACATTCATATATTTTATATGTTCCATAATAATATGTAATTTCTAAGTTTATAACATAATAATTACAGAAATCTAGATAAAGTAATACTTCTGTGACACAGTCTCTTCATCTACAAAATGGAATATCACTTTTCTCCTTAAATTTATATTAAAAATTGGAGAAGTAATAGATGTGAAAGAACCTTACGTTAAATATGCAAGTTTTATTTGTTGAACTCAGTCATTAAAGAAAGAACAAAATAAAATATTACATTTTGATTAACAAAGTAGATACATATATCTTAATCTGAGAAACCTTTAAGCTCTCTTGACCATAAAATGACATTGGATCCTAAAAGAGAATTTGGTAAATATGTGAAAGATATTTCAATTTCACACCTGAATTTTGATTCTGACATTTATTTCCTAAACTTATCGTTTGTATACTTACCTGCTATTAAATCCACGGTGTGTCATGTGACTAACTGTATGCCCACCGATTTTATTGACAGGTATTCAGCAAGGCCCACAAAGTAAGTATTGAATTTTTTTTAAAAAAACAGACCCAAAACACCTAAAAGCAAAACAGTTAGTAAATTCTTACAATCATGATGATCACAAATTAGTGCTATTAGTAAGAAAGAAACTTCTAAACCAAATAAAGTCATAATACCTCCAAGGAATTTTGTCTCTCTGATACACACACACACACACGCACACGATTAAAAAAAATGAAGCAAATGTAAAAATAAATAAGTGAAGGAAGTTCTGTGGGAAATGTCCATAATTTCATGCCCAGAATTTCTCTATCAATCCCTTTCCCCAAAGTTCTTCGAAGAAAATAAAGTTGCCTTTCTCTCAATGTTAACTCATCACTTTTCTCATAGCATTTTCAAAAGAAATATTTCCTGTCAGTCGGCCACTTAAATTTTGTGCTGTTAAAGAAATCCAAAAAGGTATCAAATTTGCAACAAAGGATAAAGAGGAGATGAAGTGAACCAACATGGCTTTTAAGCTAAATTGCCGTCACATCTCACAGGCTGTCTAGAGAGCCTGAAGTTCCCTTTAATAAGCTTATGGAGGGTGCAGAGCAAAGGAACCTCAAGTTACTCTGAGGGTTTTCCCCTGGTAAATTAGGTGGAAAGGAAGAGTCCCCACCCCCACCCCACCCCAAACTTAGAGACCAAGGTTGCCCCGTCACATTCTGTGCCCAGACCTTCTGCTTCCACGCCTTCCCAATCCTTTCCTTGGCTTGGAAAATTGGGCATGAGGCAAGCAAAAGGAAGGACAGAAGGCCAAAAAGGGCATCCGGGAAACCAAATTTCCGTCTTAAAAGCTTGTCTAGAAACACATACATAACGCGTGCCTTTGGGGACATTTCCTAAAACCCCATTCACTTAAGCTAATTCCATCCGAATGCCCCCACGCTGGCCGTGAGGATCGCAACCACCCACCGCCCCTCCGCCCCCTCCCAGCCTGTGCAGCCACCGCCAAGACCTTCCGTGAATTTGGGAAATATAAAGGCAGCAGCGCTTGGGGGAGCTGAGCAGCCTCGCCAATGCCACGTCTCTGGTTCGAGACCCCTCGGTTCACCTCTTTGCCGAACTCACCTGGAGTCAGGTTTAGACGGCAGCCTCCACCCAGGGGGACAGGGAAGCAGCCCTGGGAAGCTCCGCAGCGTCCGTGTGAATAACGAGGGCAGCGCAGCGGAACAGCTCCCCCCAGACCTGCTGCTCCCGCTGCTCCCTGGTTTCTCCCACTCTCTGTCTGGGAGCCGTCCTTCCTTTTCTTTCCTCTCCCTCCCCTGCCTATAGCTACCGCGCTCCCTCCTCCGGGTGGTGGCGCAGCGCTGTCCTTCCGCCTCCCTCCTCCAGCGCGCGAGCTGCCCGTGCTACTAATGAGCAGGCTCGAGGCTCCTCCCGGTCTGGGGTGCGCACAAGCCCCACGCCAGAAACGAGTTCGCAGGAGCAGAGCTGTGGATATGCCTTGTGCGGCCACTGGAGACAGGAACTGGAGGAGGCATCCAGCATCTCACACTTTCTAGCCACTCAGCTTAACTAAGCCATAACCCCAGACTCCTTCCTAAATATCTCCAGTAATTTACAAGTGCTGAAAAGTAAATGAGGGGTTTGAGCACATATCTGTGTTAACAGTATTGTCTGTATAGAGATGCTAATTTGGCTAGATTCTAGGGATGAAATGTTCAAGGAATGGTATATGATTCTGTCTGGTTGTTATTTTGACATATTTTGACTATACTTTCAGGTCTGTAACATAAACCAGCAATCTTCTAATCATGACAACACAGATTGCTAATCGAAGGCATCTGATACTTATTGAATACCAGGCTCTGTTTAATAGTCTCTTTTTTCCCCAGCTAATCTTTACTACAATTCTGTGAGCACTACTAGCATCCCTATTCTATATTTTAAGAATATGAGACTGACTTTTAAAACAAGACGGTCTTAAAACAATACTAAGTAACATGTTCCAGCTCGCAGAGATTCTAAGTTTCTGAGCCTGAATAATAACTGAAATCTGTAGCTCTCACAACCCATACCCTGTGTATAATGTGTTGCAGCATCTTGGATGGTACTGTGTAATTGAACCAACAAAGATAACAGGACTATCGGCAAATACACACCACGAGACTAATGAATACCTAGAATCCTAGTGAGACTTGTAAATAGTCAAGCACCCTAAGTAACAATAGCTCAAGTTCATGCTAAACATGGTGATTACTTATAAAAGAACAGCAACCAGTATGAGTTTAGACAGACAAATAATGTTCAAAATGTTCAGAATCAATGTCCAGCCACGTATGAGTTGAATTCCCCACTCTAAAAAAGAGGCCAGATGTGATGTATTCTAAGAAGTCTACAATGGGCATGGTCTTTTTGCAACCAAAGAAGGCCTTGTAAACACTTGTTTCCCATTAAGAATATGCAATAGCTAATTAATATTAAATTTGAAAATCAATGATAATTTATTTCAACTAACCTTACATGAAAAAATCATTACTCATTCAAGCTTTTAGAATTAGATTAAATAGCATTGAGTATCAAATTTACTTCAACCCATAGAAATAATAGACAGTTAATTAATAAAGTAAGTAATTTAATTAACTTTACTTTTGTGTCATGATGTATTTTTCCTTAGGAAAAGGATAAGAATTTTTTCCCATGGTATCAACTACTAGAATATGACTTTTATATTTCTCTTCATGAAGATTAATTAATAAAATAAGTACAGATATATTTATTGTCAACAAATCTATCCAGATCATTCATTCTCCACTCAAGAAATTATTCTAGGCAAGCTTTATTTCTCCATATGTACAAGGCAATTCAGAGGTCAAAAATTTTAAAACACTTAAATTAATATCAATCATTAACTAATTAAGAGTAGATTTTATTTATAAACAACTTTAAAAGACTATGAACAAGGTATAACAAACTTCTACTTTATAAATACTACTACTTCTATTGAACACAAAGATATATAATTATAGTTTTCTCCCTATTAAAAATATTTATTGATTCTGGCATAATAATGTCATACTCATCCCTCAATAATCAGTATACATGTAACCAGAAATCTTTTTTATTCACCTCGCCAATGTAAGAATTTCTGTGTTTTGCGTGTTAACACTCTATTTATTCTGTGTTTCTAGTGCTTATCCTCAAAATTTTTATAGTTCTGGTCACTTATGAATTCTACCAGTCAGCACTGTATAAATAATGAAAGATATAAAATGTGTTAAATAAATGGATGTAACGTTTATGCTAAATTTTTCACATACTAAGTACTTCAAAATCCTTACTATTTTTCCTTAAGCTTTTATGTGCATATATTTTATCTCTCCAACTAAAGAATAAGCTTCTAAATAAGAATAGTTTTGTCTATAAATTTTATGCATTTTAACACATTATTAATCTAAAACCTTGGACTAGAGTTTGGAATTCTTTTATGTATTCATTTATTGATTCAAAAAATAGGTTTCCATGCCATTTTTTCTAAACCTTGTGCAAGATGTAGGGTATACAATGATGTCCAAACTTGATAGAGTCCTTGCCCTCATGGAGTTTAAAGTGCAGTAATGTAGAGTAATTTTAAAATCTATTTATTATTATTTAAAGCAATAAACGAATACATTCTTGCCGAAAATAAATGAAAAGTCTGTCTGTACTCCTTGGCCAAGGCCAAAACATGAAAGCAAAAGAGCTGCCTGCCTGAAAACACTACAAGCAACTCTCAAGAGGGTTTCTCTGTTGAAACAGTACATCTCATTATGGAAATAATGAGAAAAATTAGTAACTGTGCAAATGACAGCACACATGCATCTTTGTGGTTTCTGACCTTTTAGCATCATCAAAGCAAGACCACAAACCTTTCAACACCATGCGTGGTATTAATCTTGCACAGAATATAATGTTTTCACATATTTTATTCTGATTTCCTATAAAGTAATTTCAATTTTTAGCTAAAGCTAATGGATTTTTCTAGTGAAAATATTGTGTACTGAATGACTTGCCAGTGAGATCCACGTACCATGCGCCATTTTCATGCTCATGCTCATTTCTCTGAAGTCTGTTTGCCTTTAATTCACCATGATAAAATTCCTTGTGTACTTTTATTGGCAACCATTGCATAGTGACACTTCCATCCAAATGTAATTCAATTTGAGCTTGGCAGTGTTTGCTTTTTTATCAGAAAAGGAAAGTTAGAGGGAACAAGGGGCAAAGACATGTGTAAGAATATCTGAGGGGCCATCACAGCAGCATCACAAATTCAAGATTTGTTTGAAACATTAGGCAAGGGACTGACAGCCATGCCCTGGGATAGCTGAAACACTTCACAACCTGCTCATGTTTATGACCAAAATCATCACCTAAAATGAATTCAATGTGTAAATATCATAATATTGTTTGAGTATAAGTAATCATGAAGCAGCGTTAGGGAAGGGAGTATAATCTAGTAAGAAATTGGAACAAAAAAATGTTAGACAAAATTCAAGAAGATTTAAAAGAAGAAAATTATCCTGTCTGTTCTGAACAGAATTGAAAAAGCACATCAATCATAGCTCTATACATTGACCATAGACTTAAAGCATAACATAAAAATAAAGAAGGCAGATAACTCAGGAAAACATTTCTATTAAATCTACTCCGTAAAGTTTTCCCATACTTTTATTTTACTAACAGGAGCATACATTTAAATCTCACAAAATCAAATATATTTTGCTGATTCAATTTGTAGCAGATAGAGGAGCATGTCCCAGTGCTATGACAGTGAGTTGTCACTATAACATACCACTGTTTTACATCTTACCTACAGGCTAAAATGTTTACCCCTAGAGTCGTGACTTTGTATATGGCAGGAGATTGCTACTAAAAGCAAATATATTTGGCTGAAGGGTAGATAACTCTTTAAGCCATTATATCATTCACTAAAATTTAGCAGGCATTTACATATTTACCTACTTAGTTCATATGACAAATATGTTTGAGAGTCTGCCATATACAAAAAAGAAAAAGATGGAACCTTACAAATTTAGAGATTACTTAAAGAAATGGAACTGAAGGGTTAACTGTGATGGCAAAAATGAAGAGCAAAACCAGAGGGTACTTCAAGGAGAACAGGCATGAGAGAGGCATTATAATTTGGAGGGTGCTATGATTTGAACCTATGTGCCCATCCAAAGTTTGTATGTTGAAACTAAAATCCCAGGATAATGATATTAAGAGATGGGAATTTTGGTTAAGTGATTAAGTGAAGAAGGATCCACCCTCATGAATGAGATAAATGTCCTTATAAAAGACGCTTTAGAGGAGTGCCTGGCTCCTCAGTCTCTTCTGCCATGTCCTTACGTTATCCATTTTTGCCCACTTTTGTCACGTGAAAACGAAGCAAGAAGGTGCCACCTCGGGAGAAGAGAGCAGTCTGGACCAACCGCCAAATCTCCGCTGCCTTGATTTCGGACTTCTCAGCCCCAGAACTGTGAGAAATACATTTCTGTTTTTTATAAGTTACTCAATCTGTGGCATTTTGTTACAGCAGCAGACAGACGAAAACAGAGGGTAAACAGCCTGGTGAGAGTGGATATTTTAGAAACTTGAGATGATTTAATGTCGCTGATTCTCCATTTTCTCATATGTAAAATGAAGGAAAGAAAGCTGATTACTTCATAGTTCATTGTGCAAATTAAATTAACTAAACTATGTAAATAAAGCAAGCAATATAGTTCCTTTTATCTAGTATATACTGTTTAAGTGTTGTTATTATTACATGAGGAAGCCAAGAACTTCCCCAAACAGAAGGATGCGGCAACCAAAACCAAGATATAAGAAAGGACCAAAGTTCACTGTGACAATTTGGTCAAGTGCTGGTTAGGGAAGATAGCATAGTGTTACGTATAGATATTATTTTAGGATAATTTTACTCTCCCCAAACTCCTCTAACACTTTCCCTAGGTCTTTCATTGCACTTCTTAGTTTGTCTCTTTAATTACAGTTATTTATATAAATCTTTTAGCTTCCTACAAAAATAAGCTTGTAGTGAGACAGATTCTTAAGGATCTATGTCAAAGCAATTTTTCTATTTCCTGCAGCAAGCAACCCAGTAGTAATCACCCAGAATTTGTTAAAGGAATAAACATAGGAAGATTAATTTCAATTTTTTTCTTTGCTAATTTTTAATCAGAATTATACCATTGTTAGGGAGGGAGAAATTATAAATTGTGAGGACATGAGTATTAATATTTAAATCTGTTATTCTGCTTTATTTTAGAGTTTGCCATGTTTTGTGATTAAAAAAAAGAAACAGGATATTCTATATAGCTGTTACAAAACGTGTGGTCTGTTGGTGAACTAGCAGCACCAGCATTACCAAGAGTTTCTTAGTTTGCAGGATTATTGAGTTAGAATTCGTACTTTGACAAAACTCCAGGTGATTCATGCTATGCATTTAAGTTGGAGAAGCACTGTTTTATAGTTCTCCTTATGTCCTAAACGCATTGTCAGTGAAAGAAAATACTATACGTATGATAATAATAATGGTGATATTAACAAAAATGTAACTATTAGTAATTTTATATGCTCTCCCAGATACTAAGTCCTTTATTTAATACTTGTGATAATTCTGCGAAGTTGCAATTGATATCACCTACTAAACTGATACTCAGAAATCTGAAGTAATTCTCCAAGGTCACAAAGCTAGTGAATCACAAACAAGATTTTTAAACTCTTGCTGCTTCATTCCAAAGACTAAACTGTTTCTAACTCACGGTTAATACATTTGCTTCTACCTTCCATTTCCTGAATGTGGTTTCCTTTCTATTTCATTAACTTTATTTATTCATGACTGATTTTTAACCCTCTCTAATATTTTCAGAATACGGTGTACTATACGTTAATAAGGACAATACCAAGTAATATCATGTTGAGAAAGCGTGCAGAAGTAGCATCAAAAAACAGAGACTTTTTCCAAAATGTTTACTGAAAATGTTCAACAAAAACAAGACTTTCTACTTAGAAATTCTACCCTGCATAACTCAAATGGAACATGATTATTAAAATGACAAAAAAGATTCCATAATTGCCTAAGAGCTAAGAATAAGAATTGCTATATAAAAAAGCATAAATATGCCATGTGAATGACATCTATAAGAATCATGGGAGTGCTATTTGGTATTTAGTATTTAGTTCCATTCTGCAGTATGATCAAAAAGAAGCGTCTGTATAACTCACTGTGCATTATAGCACAATAAATCACCTCATTAGGCTCAGATATATGTAAAGATTTACAGTCTGGGAAAGTCCACTAGATATTCTTAATCACTTCTTAGACTGTACTGTCCCCCATATTTCTCTTTTTCTATAGAAAGATTGCACATGGAAAGGCTTTATTTTAAATCTGGCAACGAATGGAATGTCTGTAAAGCAAGAAATAGATGGAAATTGACATTTTAAAAGTAAGATTGGCTTCTGAAGAGATATAACTGTGAACTTGGTCTTTCTGTTGGAGAGAAGTTTTCCCTAGCCTTACTGTACTATTTTTCCCAAAGCACTCTTTGTATTGTTCTCCTTTCATCTCTGGCTCCTATCACATGGCCCCTCCCTCATTCTATCTGGTGACTTCTGAGAAAAATGCTTAAATTCTCCAGAGAAGATTGAAAACAATGCTAAATATTCCTCAGAGAAGCAAAATTTTATGTTAACAGTTTATATTTTCACACGAAATTCTCTATCTCCTCTCTCTCTGTCTCATATATGTATGTGTGTGTGTGTGTATATATATACACAATATAATATACAGTAGATATGTATATATAGAGTATAATATACTATATATGTGTATATATAGTATAATATACAGTATATATGTATATATACAGTGTGCGTGTGTGTGTGTGTGTGTGTGTGTGTGTATACACGCACTACCATTTACCTCCCAGGCTATACATCCTGAAATCTTAAAAGTAGAAAGCCCTCACAGGCCACAGTTGCTCATGCTTGTAATCCCAGCACTTTGGAAGGCCGAGGCTTGTGGATTACCTGAGGTCAGGAGTTCGAGACCAGCCTGACCAACATGGTGAAACCCCGTCTCTACTAAAAATACAAAAAATTAGCTGGGCGTTGTGGTACGTGCCTGTAATCCCAGCTACTCAGGAGGCGGAGGCAGGAGAATCACTTGAACCCGGGAGTCGGTGGTTGTGTGAGCCCTGACCATGACATTGCACTCCAGCCTGGGCAACAAGAGCGAAACTCCATCTCAAAAAAAAAAGGTGGAAAGGTCTTAAAAGACTTTTGAAAATGAGATTTGTCAAATATTTCTTATTAGAGATGAAGAAAATAAGTGTGGACCCACACGTAACCTGTCGGAGGTCACAGAGGTAGGGACCCACACGTAACCTGTCTGAGGTCACAGAGGTAGGGACCCACACGTAACCTGTCTGAGGTCACAGAGGTAGGGCCCACACGTAACCTGTCTGAGGTCACAGAGGTAGGGACCCACACGTAACCTGTCTGAGGTCACAGAGGTAGTCAGGCTGCAGCAGACTTATTGGTTTTCCTCTATGACATGCATTATTATTGTTTTTGATCATTTCAAGAGGTTTCTAGTCGATAATGGGACAAAATTTCTAATTTGGGAACCTAATTTTCTCTGCAAATCTTCTTTACATCTCTAGCTTATTAATACACCTCAGAAGTGTTACAGGATTTAATTAGCAGGATTTTGAAGAATATTTTGAGGTATGCTGGGAAAAATCACGTGAAGTATCAATTATTAGAAACTAAACAATCAATACTAGATATTGTAAAATTATATTTAAACTTCCATATGGCATAAATAAGTTATTTTAATGTACAAACAGTCATTGTACTTTGTAAACTTGCATATAAAATATTTGAAAAAATAACATTTCAATATGTAAAATGTAAATGTACAAAGGTAAGGAACGGAAAAAAATAGGTGAAAATAATCAGGCTAAAAAAACAGTACAGTGTCATCCTCAGAAGACTATAAAATGATTCTCAACCTCAAGAAACAGAAGAACTTGAACATGGAAATTACCCTCTTCTAGCTATACTGATTATGGTACATAATTTTAAAAGGCTTTTAGAGAGAAGGGAAATGTTTTATTATGTATTCAGCAAAGTGTTATGGTGATGTTTCTTAACTATCAGCTATTTTTAAAATTCCCATAATCTTTCTATAGATGACAAAGTTACATAAATATGAAGGAAAAGAACAGGCCCTGCAAAGGTGATAATACGATTCTCTTTTCAATGATAACATATTTCTAAGCACGCATCTGCTAATCATATTGATGTGCATTTAGTGTTCTTTTACCTACACCTGTCAAAGTGGCTAAAGCAATCCTTCATAAGGAGATAATTTTTTTCTTGTAGGTGATTTTTTTCCACATAATACTCTAACATTTCCAATTCAGTTTTTCTCAAAAAAGTTTACATGATATACATATACAATTACTAAAACTGTGGCTGCATAAATAATTTAAATGGACTTTATTTCAAAGATAATGTTTACTTTGAAAGTTGTAAACCTTTGAATCAATTAATTAGAATTATCCTATATCTTTCTTTATAAATAACGTTTTTTGTCCCTACATATTTATGATTTGGAAATTTTCACCTGAAAAATTTCATTTTCATTTGGATGTCTTGTCTTTAGTATAAAATTCCATATTTCAATTTCAATATAATTTTTTGATTTTTACTTGAAATTATGATAAGAAAAGTGAAAAATAGAGATAAACTTTAAATACAATGTTATTTGTGCTTAACAATAAAATCAAGAAAATAAAATATCTAAAATAATTATAACTATTTAAATAAACAAAGTATCATATAATGGGCAAAATATTCTTCTGGCTAGTCAGATGATTTTGACAGGTTGTTTATGGGTTCTGAAGTTCAGTTTGCTCATCTCTAACATGAGGTTGAACTAGGTATGGCTTGTTTGGCTGAACTCTGTAAAGCTGGTCAAAAAAGTTGCATTTGGATTCTTCTTCCTGTTACTGTATGCAATAGAATGCTTCCTGTTTCTACCATAAGATTCAGAACACAGTCTCTGACCTTTCCGAATAATTTCCAAGTCTCCTTGTTCTCCTGAAGCCTTCTATAAATGGCTCCACCATGCACCCTGTTTGTCAACACCAAACTCGAAGTATACCTGATGTCATCCCTTCCTTTACCATCTTCCTACCTGTATCCAATCCGTAGCTCAACCATTTCAAACTTGAGAAATCTCTCTAATGCATCCATTCTGCTCATTCTCTATAATGAGCACTCTAGGTCAAACCACAGCCAAACCCATCAGTTTCAGTTCAATATTTTGATGGGTCCCTAATGTGTCTGCATATTTCCACTTCCCCCTTCCACCATCTGTTCTCTAGAAAGCAAAGAGAGTAATCACCAAAAAAAGAAAAAGAAAAAGAAAACAGGAAAGGAATTACATCAGGTCACTGCCCTAGATAAATCTTCCAGAAGCTTCCCAATACTTGTGCAAGAAAGCTCACACCCCATATTCTGACCCCCTAACTCTATATGTATGTATAACCTCATGTCATGCATCCCTCACTTACTATGCTCCAGCCACCATGGATTTCTGTTACTCATACACACTGAACATTCTCCTGTGAGAAGGCCTTGTCATGTGTTCTTCTGGTTGCCTGGAATTCTCTTGTCATCTTCTCCTCTTTCAGGCCTGAGCTTAATTTCCTCAAAGTGGCCTTTCTTGATCCCACCTTATCTCACTTCATCTTCAACCTCTTTTAAAAATCCTCAGTCTGATTTTTCTTCATAGCATTTATTATAATATGTCAATATCTTGTCTATTTATGTGATTACTAACTTATATTGAGGAGAGCATTTTGAATAATATCTCAGTAGGCCGAGTTTCTACTCCTTTGTCCTCATCCCTCAATTCCCAGCACTTGGCACAGGATCGAGTACAACAAACACTTACTGACTGGATAATGAACTGCATACAAGATAAAATCAAATAAACCTTGGGGAATTTCAGGCATGTTCTCTTACTCTTGTACTCTAAACACTTAAAGTGAAAATATATTCATGTTATATAATAAAAATATGTCCAGCTATATTAGTACAAAAAGGGTTATTTTTTATTCCTTATCCCATGTTGGTTTGGGTTTTCCAATAACCTAAAATGCAAATTTATATGCTGAAAGTTTATTAAGAAATACCCTTGGGATTAAAAGGAAGCAATATTGGGCAGAGGAAGCTTAGCTGTGATGCAATCTCAACACATTCTTCAACCAAACTTATAGAGTTCTTCAGAGGTGTCTGAATTGGGCCATGGAGGGTGGGCTTCTGTACCTCACACATCAGTCAGTCACTGTGTAAGGCTTTCTTGTAAAGGAACATGACCACGGGAATTTCTACAACCAAGAAATTTCCCATAGAAGGCTGACAGCTAAGGGCTCTCTGCCACAGTTCTCCCACCAGCTAGGAAAATCAGTCCTTCATTCATAAAGGATGTACAAGACAATATATCACAGAGGCCGATGTAATCATGTTGCAATTATCTTCAAGTCATCATTGAAACAGAGTAGCTGTTTTCTTCTACCAGCCATATTAGCTCACACATATATTTAAGAACAATATAAAGTGATAGATAAAAATCTGGGGCGATAATGGGAAAACCTTGTTATGTTCCTGGGGTTGCTGTTAAATATTTAGGTAATAGATGTAATACATAGATATATGTTTAGACCGTGGGCCCATCTAAAAATTAAAATGCTCAGATTAGCTGAATTTTAATCCAATGAAGTACTATTTTTAAGACTCTTGATGCAGACAGATCTATTTTGTCTGTAATTAGCTTAACTAAATTATCTCCTTTTTATTATTTTATTGTATTTGTAGCTATCAATCCATTATTAAAGGAGAAAATACAACTCTTGAGAATGTGGTGGTATTTCCTATTTACAGATTATCCTCCCCTGAGTGGCAGCAGAATGGACTAAAATATTCGTCAAATCAAGAAAACAACTTTACTAAGAAACAAGGAAATAAAATAATCTCATATAAACTCCAAAAATAATGACCAAAAACTATTCACTTGGACACATAAAAAAGCAAAGGTTGGATGTGGAAACCTTTGTTAGTGACCTCATGTTTCTCCCTAGATGTTTTTAACATTCTCTCTTAAACTTTGATACTTAATAAATTTCCTAAAATTTGTCAGAGCAATTGTTTATTACACTTCATTTCAGAATACTTGATGTCAAAAGACAAATGAAAAGATGTTGACAAAGCCTTAATATGAGAACAAAATATTCTATGCCAAGTGCAGTTGACATTTATATATTCCCAGATCATGGAAAAACATTGCTTAATAAAAATAAAAATCTGGAAGTCTATTATCCATGTACCCCTCTCCCTCAAAGTGTCCACGAGAAGATGACTTTATTTTGATAGAGCAAAATAACTCACAACAAATGTGTTAGGATGAAAGTACTGATGTTAATATTGTATTGGTAAATAGAATTAAGTCCCTTTTTAAAGAAAAATTATACTTAGAGGTATAAAACAGGATATAAGTTGACAGGCTCAATAATCTGTGGTCAAGCCTTCAGTATGTATTTACACCCAATTAAGGGGCAAAGAAGAGGTATATGTATAAGCTTTCTTCACTTTACAAATAATGATCATTCCTATGATGAAACTGAGAAATGTGCATTTAAACATATGATTGAAAAGTGTAAAACTATTAAAATTATATTTAAAATCCTATAATCTTTTAAAATTACTGGGAAATAGCAAAAAATATGACATAGGAATAAAACAATATGACAAATATGGAGTCAAATAAAATAGAAAGAAACTATTAAAAATGGGGGGAAAGCCTTCATATGTCAGAAATTGAAAAAACACCTATTACAACCAAAAATTGGGGGAAACATGAAAAACAGATCATTAAAGTGTGTTATGAAAACACAAAAGCACACACAACACACAGCGAGTATATACTATAGACCCAGTAAGAGTGCCCAAAGCAGAAAGTAAATGATAGCAAAAAATATAACCTGGGGAAAGAACAAGAGAAGAAACTAGGAATTGAAATTGTAGTATCAGAGTTAGGAAATCTTAATATTGAAAGATATAATTTGTAATAAATATACAATATTTAGAAATCTTTATGTCCCAAATAAGATACTGTAGAAATACATAAAATCTGGACAAATTCAAGAACTACAAAGTGAAATAAGCATGACCATACAGAGAGACTTGAAATCGCCTCTGACAAAGTAAAAAGTCCCGTAAATAAAGTAGAAATGATCCTGTAATAATAACATCAGTAAGAATGACCAAGTAGCTATATAGTAAAATCTATACTTTATAGGATCTATATTTCCTAAGTATTCATAGCATAATTATGAAAATTACTGCTGTGTTAGGCCACAAAAACGTCAATAATTTCCTGAATAATTAAGAACATTTGTAGAACACACAGGATTATGATGTATTCAGTAAGAGCACATTTCTGTTTGTGCCCACAAATTTACATAGGGAGGAGATGGCCACCCAGGCTCATGACCTGTTATGTCTTTATGGGTTACAGTTACTATAACTTAGCTGATGACATAGGCTATGATACTTGACCAAGGCCAAATGGGAGCAAAGGAAAATAAGGTGTCTTAGGGAACTGATTGTAGGAATTGGAAAAGAATAAATTTGTTCATGAATTCTCTGCCACAAAAGCTGGATGGAGAAGAAATGTTAGTTTGATATATGCAAAACAGCTGACACCACAATCCTTTCCAGTCCAACCATCCTACTGGCAGGGTGTGTACTGGGGAAATGAACGCCAAGTGAATTCAAAGAATTTGACTAAATGAACACTAAGTTCATCTGCAACATGGAGCCCTCTTAATTAAATGGAACCAGAGGAAGGAAAATTTCTCTCTTCTAGACACCACTGTGGCACAGCAGAAACTCTGGATCATAGTACATAGAGTTACAAGACACAGTTGTTGTTTATGACTCAGGTTGGCCCATCTATTCTGCCTAAAATAGTCTTCAGAGGAGGTGACATCAAGACTTTTCTTGTGGCAATTATAGCAAGTTCTGAAATTTTGAATGATAAACTTATGTGGAAAAAAAATTTTAAACTGTGCTTATTACTGGGAAAATTAAATCTTATTTTTTTAATTACACAAGAAAATCATTAGTAATCAGTATTTTACATTTTATGAAAAGGCATTAGCAGAAACTAAAAAGTTA
Organism: Pan paniscus; assembly: GCF_029289425.2. Lineage (NCBI taxonomy): Eukaryota > Metazoa > Chordata > Mammalia > Primates > Hominidae > Pan > Pan paniscus. The sequence continues at coordinate 76,028,722 of NC_085926.1, read as the reverse complement.
ATTTTTATTGGAATTGAGAAGAAATGAAACCGAATACCTTAGTCATTAATCAAGAATAAATTGGGAGAGTCCAAAAGTGTTACTCTGACTTTTTAGTTCAATCACAGTGGCTTTGAATATTTACTTTCAATGAAGGCAAGCCAGTTCATGGATATAAAAGGAGTTTATTAAACAAATGTCACTTTAATTTGTTCCTGGAATATATTATGTGAGCTTCTGGTGGCTGATTCATCCTGCTTATTATGTTTTATTCATCTAAAATTAAGATGAGTTTCATTTTATAGGGCACAAAAGGTTGGTAGTTGGGGGAACCGTAATGCGTAGCAGGTGGCAGGGAAAGCTAGTGAAGAATTAAGAATGAGTGTACCAAAGAGGCACTTAATGTTTAATGAAGCCAAAACGTTGATAATTATAAAAGGACTCAGTCATATTTAAAAATGTATATTTCACTTGAAAACATTTCCTCAATTAATTTATTATGACCTTTAAACTTTGGTTCCAGGTTAAATGATCAGCTCTCACCTGGGTACACTCAACATAACCTCTATACTTGATGAGTAAAATGCTCCCATTAAATATCATTCTCACTCTATAAACATCTTTCGATATACTTCTGTATTTATATAACTCTCCACCCATCAACTCTTACGAATGTCTTATTCATCTTTCTATCTACAGTGTCTAAATAAAAATATGTAAAGAATGAATGATCTAAACTAATATTTTCATTTATATTTCTCCCACTGTAAATATGCAAAGACTGTATATGCAAACAGTAACTCAAAAGTCTACAGTTCAGAGTTGTACTTTGTAACTTAATGTATTGTCACATAGAACTCAATTTTTAATTTGCTCATCAGTTTTGCCTCCTCACTGTTAGAATTCAGAATTTATTATTTTGTAAATAGCAAAGTGTGTCCTGGCTCTAACAACCTTGAAATTTTTGAACCATGTTGAGAGGTACCTGGAGCAGAAACAACTATTTAACAGCCATATATTATTTCAGTTTAGGAAGAGGTGGACACAAATTCAAATGTAAGAAATACATTCCTTGGTTTTATGAAAAGTGCAAAAATCAATCGTTTCTTTACATATATGTGAAGCAAATATGACCCGTTATCTTGAGAGAAACTAGAATATCCTGATCGCGGATACTTTAATCCAAAAATCCAGCTGTGAAGGAAATTCAAATTGCTGTTCAATTGTTTTAAAAGAGTTACGGTTCTATAGATATTGCAGCTTCTTTCGGGAAAGTGTGTTCTCGTGTGGTAGTAGATATGATGAACTGTGGGTGGTTCTCAAGCACTTGTAAAGTAGAATCATTAGTTAGAAATAAGGAATGAGGAGAAAGAGCACTGGAGACAAGACAAAGAGCATTGATCGTCCTTCTCAGGTAGAGACATTGTAAGAAAATGAACCCCAGCATGGCAAAGTTCCACCAGGCCAGGATGCTTGATGTACTAGACGTGGTCTCATTAAATGAGTACGATTTCACAGGTTTGTGGCCTTGCCAGCTGGGATATGGTTGCAGTGTGTAGAGTCAGATTTACCTTAAAGACAGATCATATTTTCTTCTTTAAATCATCTTAAGAAAAGACCGATCCCCAGAAAGGAGATGAGAATCAGGGAGGAAGGACTTTGACGAGCAGAAAAACAGGTTTTCAACTTTGTTTAGCCTCAAGTGGTAGTGCCCCAAGAATTTCAAACCCTTTAATTAATAAAGTTAATCTCAACCCTGCCAGATGAAGCAGTATTTTAATTCAGCATAGCAACTTCTTAGTAAACATCCACTCACTTCATTTAATGACTAAAATGGTCCTATTAAATACACTCTTACAGCAATATGTACCTGGATTCTAAGCTTTGGTCTCAACTCAGTTCAAATGATTGCTTAGTATCTGGGTCCCCAATTAGACTGTAGATACTTTTCAAAGAAAAAACTAAAACCAGAAATACTTTTTAAAAATAACTGTAGCTACTTAATTAATGTGTTAATCTCTGTTAGTTTGTTTGATGGATTATATTTGCAAGTAGTACTTGTAATTAGCAAAAGGTCTTCAGAAGACATCTGTTAACTGCATATTTCTGTAACAGAATTGTGTCTTTTAAGAATTTTCCTCTACAGTCCAAATGTTTTTTAATAATGTTTTGCCCATATCTTTACAGAAAAATTTCACTCTATGAAATCTTATAAAGCTAAGCTAATCCATTATGAAATGAAATCACTATGAGATTGGGTCATGATAAATCTGAGATGAAGGGGTAGGTTTCTGTCAGTTAAGTGCTTAACCTTTCTAGCCTCCATGACTCCCTGGAGCTATTTTTCACTTAAAAGCATCATTAACCTAATAATTAAGCAATGATAATATAAGATGTATTGAACTACTTGTAGAGGCTTACAACCTTTTGTCTCTACTTATCTGATTTTTAGTATTATAGAAACATCGACAAAAAAGTCTTCAACAAACATGTTAATATCATTTCTTTAAAGATGGCAATATTTTAATGATGATGATATTAATAAGAGACATTACTACAAACCGCATTTTAACTTCCAAAACATTAAAAATGTTTCCTGTGTTTTACCATTGTTAACCTTGTAGCACTTCCATGAGATTTGGAAGACCCTATTCTTGCTGTGCAGTAACTTCAAGTTCACTTAGAAGAAATGGCTCAATAATGCTGATTCATTCTGCATCTCCATTCTATACTTTCTAGTTTAAGACATTATCAAAAAGTATTAAGTATTCACTTAAATAAAATATTTTACTGGTTTGAAGTAATGCAAGGAATAAATATCTGTCACTCTCATCTTACAATAAATAGAGGAGGACAAAGCAAATATGATCATGAAAGATTATTGCATGCTTTTTGAAAGTATCAAGTCTGCTAGAACATTCCTCAAAGAACTCTAAGGTTAACATGAACTGGTTAAGTCATTCATTCATGCATTCATCTTTTCAAGAAGTATGTTTAAGTATCCACTAAAAAGAGTCAGACATCAGACTAATTAAAATATGAACTCAGCAACTGCCCCTTCTTTCAGATTATGTTATGCAAAAGTGCTTTTTCATTGAAATGAAGGGATGTTAATTTGAATCATGTTTGACAATATCTAGAATATTGAGCTTGAGAAACATTAAAATAACCACTTAGGAAGACCGTTTCTTTTTTTAGTTTTTATAAACCTGACTAGAAAAACTCAATAACATTTTAAAAATAGACTTCAGACATGAGTAATTGCAACCTTGCCACTTAAAAGTAGAATGCTCTCAGGAAAGTTGCTTAACTTCTTTGAAGTTGAATTTTCCATGTGTAAGCAGATTAAAAATACCTGTCTCTTAGGTTGTGGTAAAGTTTAAATGAAGTATATGTACGATTCTAAATACACAGATTTACTATATAAAACTACCTTGATAATTAGTTTTTTGTTTCCTGGTTATCTATTCATGTATATTAGCCACCTTAAAATTTGTGGCATAAAATAGCAAATATTTTAGGATGCTCATAGTTCTGAGGGTCAGGAGTGTAGATGGGGTACAGAGAGGAAGGTAATCTGCCCACAAACTCTGGGGCCTCAGTTGGGAAGACCTAAGTAGGTGGAATTGTCTAGAGTTGTCTTCATTAACTTGCCTGGACCCTAGGCTGGAATCACTCAAAGGCTAGAACTATAAACAGGAACACCTATATGTATTCTCTTTGTGTGGCTTGGGCTTCCTACAGCATGACAGTTGTGTCCCAGTAGCACACACCCAAGACAAACCACTCCGGGAGCAAACATTCCAGGGTAACCAGTTGGAAGCTGCATGGCCTTTTATGACTTAGCCTCAGATGACAGGCTGTGTCACTTTCTTCTCAGCCAGCTCAAGTCTGCTGAGATTTCCATGGGAAGGCAACATAGACCATTGATAAAAGGAAAAAAGTTCTAAAAAATTTGTGGAGGCTATTTTATAAAAACCACCACAGTTCCCATTCTCCACCATAAATTAAACATGCTGACTGTTGGCAGTACTTGCTGAACTAGGGAGTATTCTGCAACTATGTGAGGACACCTTCATTGTAAGAAGTTGGATCAAGATATCCTAGGTAATGTGATTCCTGATTTTGAGCTAGTTAGGAGTGATTTCAAGCTGCTTTAAAAGGGAAGTCGTTTGCTCTTTAGATGGAGATGTTTTGCATTTTATTTTCAGTGCGTTTTTTCCATTGGAATTTCAGGTAGTAAAAATTAATTTTGTTTATATTACGTGACTGTACATGGGGTCTTTCTTAGCATCCACCACATGTACTTCTATAAATAATTTGTAAGAAACTAAGTACTGCTCTGTGAATGTCACTATCAATTTCTTTAATGTTCACCATGTTAGGATGCCAAATATTGTGCTACAACATAAAAACACATTTTCAAATCTTAACAATTCAGTTAGCACAATAAAATTATGCATTCCATGTAACACATGTCAACTTTTTTATTTCTTAAGAAAAAAATATGAAACTTTCATATTTAAAAATATTTACCTAAAGTATCATTGAATAAAACCCTTGCTATACATTTTTAAGTATAATTTGAAAATTACTTATATCAATCTCATCATCTTTTAATTATTTTATGCTTGTATCATGGCGAACTAGTTGACCTCCTTCTGAAAGGCACATTTGGTGTGGTTGGCTAGTTCTGTCCTACACTCCAGTGATAGGAAAAGGCTCGAATGATGAGCATATGGTGCAAGTGTCACCAACTGCTGAAGAGAATTTTTGGATGTCTTAGACTTTTCTACTTGGAATGTAAAGCTGCTACTACATGATACAAAGTAGTAGCTAAATAATCCCTTTCTTTTCATTATTTTACTCTTGCTCCTTTTCTTCATCTCCCTTTATCTGTTTTGTGCTGTTTGGATTTGTTTTGATTCTATCTGAAATAGTGGTAAACAGCTGTCATCTTTTTCAAGGACTGTCACTTTCTGACAATTTGGTAATACAAGAAAGTATGAGACTGATGAAATTTTTTAACCTGACATGACTAATCATGGCTTTCCTCTGATCATTAGCTTCTAAAAGCACCAGGACTTCTTGTTTGGATTAATTAGAATGTCATATTAATATGCTGAAATGCCCAGCAGCAAATCACTTTGCTGTTGACCATTGTTGTTGAAGGTGAGTGGGGACAGCAGTGGAGAGTGGTGAGGGGTGCCTAGACCTTAATGCTTTACTAAAGATATTAAAGCCAGAAAATAAGTTTCCTTAAATTATTCATTTATTCTGACTCAACCTGCTGTTTGAAAATGGCATTTGATCTGATGCTTTATTCCCTAGGTTTTCTCAGACAAAGGACACAGGAATTGCTCCTGTTCAGGCTGTTTCTTCTCTTTTGTTCACAATTCCGAGTTTGCTTATTTGAAAAGTGTGGGTTACAGCTTATATGAGAATTAAGATTATACATATCTTTTTCTAAAGCCTAACATCCTACAAAAGAACCATTTTTAAATACGCATTAAATTTCTCCTTAGAATTTGACTATAGCAACACAGTTTACATCAGAGTGCTATGTGATCATGAAGTTTACCAAGAGCAATATTCAGTAGGTGCCACTTTGCTAGAGGCTGGCTGGTTGAGTCTGTACTTACAAGGGGGTGGGTTCATTCAAAACTGAGCAATACACAATTCCTGCCCTTTAGCACAGTCAGGTGGGAGAGAGTGGAGATACAGCGAGTTATCTAGTTACACCTAAAACTGTAGATAGAAGCTAATATTGTACATCTTGAAAAAACTTTAAGTTTTTTAAGAGTAAGAGAGAGACAATATTTGATCTGAAAGCTAGAAAGATTATTCCAGAAGCATGATGTGGTATGCACTGATGTAAATTTGGGATGTGGGGAGGGAACTGATTAAATGGTTCCTGGGTTAGACCTGGAGTGGAGAATATAAATTATAATCAGGTATACAGAAGTAGAAATAAAAGTCTGAAATAAAACTTGTTAAAGTCATTGATAGCATATAGGGACTGATTATAGAAGTTGACTTTCTAACATATGGCATAAAAGGAACCAAAGTTTGCCTAAAATGATGGAGTGGAATGGATGTTGACTCTGAAGAACTGAAAACCCTAGCGTCCTGTGTGATCAAATATGTGATCTTGAAAAGACAGTTTGAGGGTTTTAATTCTTTCCTGTCAAAAATATCAGCAAATAAATATTTTTAAATAAAATTTTCAGAATATAGAGTTTGGGAGAAGATTTGAAAGATACTGAAGTTACACTAAGCACACAGCCATGTACAGTGGTCCTTAGGGTTTCAGATTAAAGTTTGTGGGAGAGAAGAGATTTCCAGAGAGAGGAAGTGCATGGCCCTGGGGCAGGGACCAAGTAAGATGTGAGGCTGGGATGCCTCGTCACTGTGATAAACACAGTTGCATTTACCCTCATAGTAATGAATGATGTGAGGCTGGGATGCCTCGTCACTGTGATAAACACAGTTGCCTTTACCCTCATAGTAATGAATGATGTGAGGCTGGGATGCCTCGTCACTGTGATAAACACAGTTGCCTTTACCCTCATAGTAATGAATGCCATTGAAGAATTTTTAAACAGCCATCACTTTAGAGAACAAACAGGTTAAAAGAGGAAGCAGGGAGATCCAAGAAGCTATGACAACAGTGCCACTGAGAGTAAAATAATAAGTTTTTTAAAAAGTAGGTAAAGAATAGTCACTCTCCATAGACAAAAAAGGTTTGTAAAATTCATCTTTAAAATTACTTATCCATTGTCAGAAATGGTGAATATCATGTTTTGAAAATGTCCAACTCTAATATGTTATACTAATAACAACAATTACAATAACAATTACAACTTCGATTTATTGAGTACAAACTGTGTACCAAGACTTACCTAAGTACTCTTCATTTATGTCTTGTACCAACACAATGAGAAGAATTTTATCAGCTAAGTTTTATATCTGAGAGGAGTTGAGTTCAGAGAGGTTTAGAAACTTGACCAGTGTCACACAGCTAGAAAGTTGTCAGCTAGACGCCTCTGAATTGTAGGCTTAACTCTCAATGTTGGTACTAACATCTGCACTATTTTCTTTCTCCTTTTACTCAATGACATTATTCCCTAATTCATTTTAACCCATTTACAGAGCAGATGTCAATTTTCAGAATTTACAAATAAGTTTACATCTCGTTGATTGCTTTTTATGTTGCCTGTTACCTGGGGACTCTGGGGGAGATCTCTTAATTTATTGATAACATATTAAATGATACTTTATAATGAGTATTTACTCATGAGATGTTTCCCTAAGGTAAAGAAATTCCATCCCAAGTGGTAGATCCTTAGAGACTTAAGATAAAAAGCTGACTGAGTTGAGTACGCTCGTGCCTTCATGTATTTTTCCTCACATGTAGATTTTTTTAGATCATAGAATCAATCTACTTCTAGGCCTATAGAAGTCTACCCATTAAGGACAAATTCTATACTGTACTATGATAATTAATCTGGTTAGTTCATGCATCATGATGCATACTTAGAAAGAAAAAATACAAATAAATTTAGCTATAATGGCTTTTTGTTATTATTGAAATCTAGCTTGCTTCAAAATGATCTCAAATGACAAATGAGTCATTTACTTTAAAAGCATAGCCTAGATAAACAATAAACGAGAGTATCCTAAACTTACTTCATTAAAAAAAAAATCAGATGACTGCAAGATAACCATTTTAAAAATAAAATGAGTGACAAAATGCCATGTTAGAGTTCTCTTTTTGTTTATCTTAATAGTTAAATAAACTTTAGCAGGTAATAGTCAAAATGTATTGGGACTGGATTTTTAAAACTATTTTGAGGTTTAAGTTTTTAATCTGAAAAAAATGGACTTTTTTCAGCAAAAAGCAACTTGAAAAAAATTAGAGGTAGCTTCTGCTGACATCACGTTTAGCAGCAATTTTCTGTTATATATCAGTTTGGGGTCAGGAAAAATATAAATATAGTCCTTCTTTTAGTTGCTTGGGCCATAGTTCATGTTGGCTAGCACAAAGCAGGATTTTTTTTTCAATTCATCTGTATTCAGACCTCCCACATGGTTATTTACAAATCCCTACATATCTATTACAGTGTGTACAATCCCAATGCTCATGCTTACCCATACATACTTCCAATCATATCTCTGTGGGTGAAATTCATTGCTAGAAAAAGGGAAATGTTATATAAAATATTTATAGTATGCTTTTTAAAGTAGGCATCTAGAAAGTTTTAATTATACAAAGTTTTCAGAATTACTTCATAGGTTCACAAGAAAAACACCCTCACAAAGTGTACTGTATGTGAAGAAAAGTAGCTATACTTAAAGTAGACAATTATGTTTTATGAAATTTATGTAAGATGATACTCTTGAGTTAGTTATTTCTGGCATAAGGAATAAATTCATAATAATATTTTCCTAAGAAGCAGTGTTTTAAAAATGAATGAAAACAATCATTGAAATCCAAAATAAATTCATGTATATTACTTTTGTTACTTCTTCATTTCTATAAACGTATGAAATACTTGTATAATTTTGTTACAGGGATATATTGCACAGTGTGACATCAGGGCTTTTAGGGTATTCAGCGCTTGAGTAATGTACGTTGTGTAAGTAATTTCTCATCATTGGCTTCTAGCACCATGTCACCCATCTGAGTCTCCAGTGTCTATTATTCCACACTCTATGTTCATGTGGACACATTATTTGGCTCCCATTTATAACTGAGAACACGTGGTATTTGTCTCTGTTTCTGACTTCTTTCACTTAAGATAATGGCCTCCAATTCAATCCATGTTGCTATAAAAGACATGATTCCATGTTTTATCATTGAGTAATGACATGGTTTGGCTGTGTCCTAACCCAAATCTCATCTTGAATATCCCATATGTTGTGGGAGACACGCTGTAGGAGGTAATTGAATCATGGGGACAGGTCTTTCCCATACTGTTCTCATGATCACTAATAAGTCTCATGAGATCTGATGGTTTTAAAAAGAGGAGTCCCTGCACAAGCTCTCTTCTCTTCTCTGCCACCATGTGAGATGTGCCTTTCACCTTCACCTATAATTGTGAGGTCTCTCCAGCCATGTAGAACTGTAAGTCCAATAAATCTCTTTCTTTAGTAAATTGCCCAGTCTCAGGTATGTCTTTATCAGCAGCATGAAAACAGACTAATACAGTAAATTGGTACTAGTAGACTGGGGCCCTGCTGAAAAGATAGCCAAAGATGTGGAAGCAACTTTGGAACTGGGTAACAGAGGTTGGAACAGTTTGGAAGGCTGAGAAAAAGACAGGAAAATGTAGGAAAGTTCAGAACTCCCTAGAGATTTGTTGAATGGCTTTGACCAAAATGCTAAAAATGATATGGACAATGAAATCCAGGTTGAGGTGGTCTCAGATGGAGATGAGGAACTTCTTGGGAACTGGAGCAAAGGTGGCCCCTGTTATGTTTTAATAAAGAGACTGGAGTCATTTTGCCCCTGCCCTAGAGATTTGTGGAACTTTGAACTGGAGAGAGATGATTTAGGGTATCTGGCTGAAAAAACTTCTAAGCAGCAAAGCATTAAAGAAGTGACTTGGGTGCTATTAAAAGCATTCAATTTTAAAAGGGAAACGGAGCATAAAAGTTTGGAAAATTTGCAGCTTGACAATGCAATAGAAAAGAAAATCTCATTTTCTGAGGAGAAATTCAAGCCTGTTGCAGAAATTTGCATAAGTAAAGAGGAGCTGAATGTTAATCACCAAGACAGTGGCTAACATGTCTCCAGGGCATGTCAGAGACCTTTGCAGCAACACCTCCCATCACACGCCCTGAGGTTTAGGAGGAAAATATGGTTTCGTGGGCTGCGCCCAGGGACCCTCTGCTGTGTGCAGTCTAGGGACTTGGTGCCCTGTGTCCCAGCCACTCCAGCTGTGACTAAAAAGGCCAAGGTACAGCTTGGGCTGTTGCTTCAGAGGGTGGAAGCCCGAAGCCTTGGCAGCTTCCACGTGGTGTTGAGCCTGCAGGTGCACAGAAGGCAAGAATTGAGGTTTGGGAACCTCTGCTAGGTTTCAGAGGACATATAGAAATGCCTGGATGCCCAGGTAGAAGTTTTCTTCAGGGGCAGGGCCCTCATGGAGAATGTCTGCTAGGGCAGTGCAGAAGGGAAATGTGGGGTCTAATCCCCCACAGAGAGTCCCTACTGGGGTACTGCCTAGTGGAGCTGTGAGAAGAGGGCCCGCATCTTCCAGACCCCAGAATGGTAGATCCACTGAGAGCTTACACCATGCACCTGGAAAAGCCACAGACACTCAATGCCAGCCCGTGAAAGCAGCCAGGAGGAGGGCTATGCCCTGCAAAGCCACAGGGGCAGAGCTGCCCAAGACCATGGAAACCCACCTCTTGCATTGGCATGACCTCGAATTGAGACATGGAGTCAAAAGAGATCTTTTTGGAGCTTTTAAGATTTGACTGCCCTGCTGGATTTTGGACTTGCGTGGGGCCTGTAGCCCCTTTGTTTTGGCCAATTTCTCCTATTTGGAATGGTTGTATTTATCCAACGCCTGTACTCACATTATATTTAGGAAGTAACTAACTTGCTTTTGACTTTACAGGCTCATAGGCAGAAGGGTCTTGCCTTGCCTTGGATGAGACTTTGGACTGTGGGCTTTTGAGTTGATGCTGAAATGAGTTGAGATTTTGGGGGATTTTTGAGAAGGCATGATTGGTTTTGAAACGTGAGGACATGAGATTTGGGAGGGGTCGGGGCAGAATTAAATGGTTTGTCTGTGTCCCCACACAAATCTCATCTTGAATTCCCATGTGTTGTGGGAGGGACACGGTAGGAGGTAATTCAATCATGGGGGCTGGTCTTTCCCATGCTGTTCTTGTGATCACTAATAAATCTCAGGAGATCTGATGGTTTTAAAAAGGGGAGTTTCCATACACAGTCTCTCTTCTCTTATCTGTCACCATGTGAGATGTGCCTTTCACCTTCCGCTATGATTGTGAGGCCTCTCCAGCCATGTGGAACTGTAAGTCCAATAAACCTCTTTCTCTTGTAAATTGCCCAGTCTCAGGTATGTCTTTATCAGCAGTGTGAAAATGGACTAATATAAGTAATATTTCGTTGTGTAAATATACCACATTTTCTTTATCCAATCATCCATTAATGGATACAGGTTGATTTTATATTTTTGCTATTGTGCAAAGTGCTACAATAAACATACAAGTACAGGTGTATTTTTGGTATAATGATTTCTTTTCCTTTGGGGATATACCCAGTATTGGGGTTGCTGGATGAAATTAAGAGATATATTTTAAATAATATGTGTTAGTGTGTGTATGATATTTTAAATCTAGAAAGTTAGATGTATTGTCTCATCTTAAAATCTGCCAAAAGAGCCAAGCTTTAATTTGAGAAAAAAATATAACACATCACATTCTATATTGCTTACTATATCCTGGCACTGGTCAAAATGTTTTACATATATATCAACTTATTTAACAGAACAAGGATCATAATCTTTCAACAACAGCTAAATAATTTTAACAACCAAGCAGCTGATATAGAAATAACTGTTTATAGATGGAACTACTGAGTTTACTCACAGAAATAGATGTTTGCCAGCTATTGGTTTGGTGAAAGCATAGCTGTGATATGACACTTGTGTGAAGGAATAAAAGGTACTTGCATTTGGAAATGAATGTAAGGATACTGAAGCGTCATTGAGTTTTTACTGGCATAATTTTTTTCAAGTATCTGATCATAATACTATGCGTGCTTCTTTTTATAAGCTCTCTTCTCACTATACCACCATAATATTAGCAGAAGGAGTGTGGGTGAATCTATTTCCTGCTACTAAATCAACTGAAAGAGTTACATCTGGCTACCTACCACAAATTAGAAATTCAGTAGAAAGAAGCTTAATCTGATGGCTCCACAAGGAAAATTAACAGGTTAAGAAGGTGTATGTACATCTGTGTATCTGTCATAAATAATGACAAAATGCTTTGAAATATCTACCAAAGGAAAATAGAATTAATTTATGATTGGGATACTTTATTTATATTAATTAATATGATAATTATTTTAAGCACCATTATTTGATACAAATCAATTATAAATAGAAATCAAATCAAAGTAAAATAAAATATTCCTATGAGGAAAATAAAACATGATTAGACTTCTTTACATAAACTGCACTTCATACATAGCCCATTTTTAATCATAATAAGGATGTAGGTTTAGTCAAAATTTTAACCATGTTAAAAGTTAATTCTACTAACTGATTTGTGAGATATTGAGCATAAGCCTGCCTCAGTGTGTACATATTTCCAATCATTCCACTTTAAACAGTCTTCATTTTTACTCATAAAATCATGAGGATTACTGTAACATTTTCAACCTAAAAGGCATAAACCTCAAAATAATAACCCATTTATTTAAAAAATTTTAATTGCAAAATAAGTTTAATTTAAAGTATAATAGAGATACAATATCTCATCAAATATTGAGCCTATGGATTATGAAATATTGATGCACAGTCCTTAGAATAGTATTATAAAGAGATCACCGTGACTAGCAGGCATGCATTCTGTGCTCAATCCTTGGCATCACATACCAGCTTTAGTTGCTGAATAAGAGTTAGCTGTGACACACCCAACAATCAATACTCTTTAACAGCAACCATTATAGATTCCATGTCTTAAACTAAATCAACCATAAATATGTTCGCGAGTGAGGCTTTTAAAAAGCCAAACCATTAATCCTAGCACTTTGGGAGGCGGAGGCGGGCAGATCACGAGGTCAGGAGATCGAGACCATCCTGGCTAACACGGTGAAACCCCGTCTCTACTAAAAATACAAAAAATTAGCCGGGCGTGGTGGCGGCGCCTGTAGTCCCAGCTACTCGGGAGGCTGAGGCAGGAGAATGGCAGGAACCCGGGAGGCGGAGCTTGCAGTGAGCCGAGATGGCGCCACTGCACTCCAGCCTGGGCGATAGAGCCAGACTCCATCTCAAAAAAAAAAAAAAAAAAAAAAAGCCAAACCATTGACTGCCAAAAGTCATTTGCCAGGTCATGCAAAGGCTATACAATATAGTGACTAAGGAGCTGTACACTAGTTTGAATTTATCCCTACAGTCTGTTTAAATTACATCATCTTTCTCTCTATTTCTCTACTTCTCCATCAGTAAAATGGGCATAATCTCAGTACCTACCTCTCTGAAACATCATGATATTACATTGAGTTAAAAATGCAGGAATTTTAAAATACTCCTACTTTGTTAGCTGTTAATGATAGCTAAAATGATAGCTCAATTTTGAGTGGTGGTAGTTTCCCTCAAACTAATTCATTCTATTAGAAAAATAAACATCCACGTAAAGCAAAACCGGACTTGGAAGAAATATTGAATGCAGGTAGCTGATTGTTTAACTCGAATGTCTAAACACCCTTATCTCAATGCCTAAATTCAAGTCAAATTGTAGGATACATTTTTCTTTCTACCTGTGCTTCCTGTCTCCCTTCCATCTTTCCCCATTCATGTATGACATATGTCCCCATTTTGATGAAGTAAACATTTTGTGCCTCAATTTCTCATCTTAAAAACCTAGAAATTTTTAGCTTTTTGTATAAAATTTAATATGGAGTTGAAGGTGGGCTAGTAAAAACAATATTAGGGGATCATTTTCTATTATCTCATCTTTCACTTTTTAAACGAGGGCCCAGAACTAATCAGGCTCTAAGAAACTTGCGCTACTGAAAATATATACAAATTTGGGAAAGATAACTTAATTAAAAGACTGTTGATTTGCATTGAGAAACAACCACCATAAGATCCAAAATGCCTGAGCATTCTGTTCCCTGCCAAACTGTAATCCCTTAGCTTTGGCCACCATAATTGTCAAAGCACAAGGAATTTTAGTCTCTGTTTCTGAAAATGTCCAAGGTACTCACCTTTCCAAAAAAAAAAAAAGTCTGAGCTCCTACTGTTGACTTAAATCTTTTATAAATCTCTATCAAACTTTTCATGTTTACAGTTCTTATGCAACTATAAAACAAATCCAATACATGTATAACCACACAATCAATATATTAAAATTAATAATTTATATCAAATGATAAATAATGTAGTTTTGTTGGAATTAATTTGACAATGTTTGATTCAGTTACAAACAGAAATGTAACTGAATGTGTTTAAAATATTAAAAGATGAGTTGCTATCAATTGTTTTGAATTTTAAACTAAAAATCAATAGTTACTATAAAATTATTATTAAATGTTCTAATAATTGTACAGAATCCACAGCAACTCTTTTCTGAGTTTACCGTATAGTAATGTGTGCTTATATCAGTGTAATATTAGATAGCATGCTGTAGGAAAGACATCATGGGCATTCATTAAACTAGCTCTGATTTAATTTGTCCTCTGTTATTTTGTGAATATAATCCATGGACTACCTACTCCTTAACTCCTCAAATCTGTTTTCTCACCTATAAATAATTGCTACCTGAAAAAAATTGTGGGGCATATGAGATTTAATTAATACATGTTAATCATAGCACATGTCCTAGTATTTAGTAGATATTTAGTAATTATTAGTCAAAGCCAATTTATTTTCCTTTGGATTAATAAAGATTTAAATATTTGCCATAGGTTGCATTATGCAATTATATTTACCCAAAATTTTGAGGAAATATAATTTTTTACAACTTTCCCATATTTCTAGAAAAAGAAAAGGTAGCTTTTTAGAAATGGCACTAACATAATTGGTAGTTTTTCTTGATGAATATTTCTGAGAGAGATTACAGAAGTTATATATTACAAATAAATAACTTTAAGTAAAAACCATGATCTGCCTTGCAGTGCTCAAATAAGTTCTTTCATATATTCACAATGATTTATTTTCTCATGACAGAACTTTATAATGAAACTATCTTACTCTTGGAGATTTTAATAGTTTTTCGGCCTTAGAACTGTGGACATTGATTAATAACAGCAAAAGGATATTGAGTAAATAGTAATGCAAAAAGGATTAGATTGTACATTCAGTATCATAAGAATCAGAAAGCTTATCCAATGTAAGTTTTACTAATTATTCAAAGGCAACAATTAATCATGAGACAAAGAACAAACAAAAACGGGTCTAAGACGACAAACATAACTCTCTAGGCCTTTTCTTATGCTATGAGGATACACCTGGCACAGATTAAAATATGAAGTTCTCCAGAACACATATGGAGTCACATCACATACACAGGAGGAGTAATTTTTGGTATAAAATATAGTCATTTGTCTTCGGATAATCATGCCTCATAAATCTTTGAAATGCATGGCTGTTTGCTATTGACAATGCTGGAAAATCAGGCATCTTTTGCCAAAAGTATTTCCAAAATAAGAACTCTCCCACCAGCAAATATCATCAATTTGTTTGCCAGGATGACAGTCATTATTTTAGTCTCCAGGTACCAAATTCTGATTAAAGGAGAAAACGTATTTTATGCTTGCTGTTTAATTATTTACTTTCTAGGATTATAAGATAAAAACAAAATTTGGTGAATAGTGGGCCCATTAACTGAATGAAGTGTGAGGCTGTTGATAAATTGTGACCACTTGAATAGAGCAGAGTCAGGACCAATAACCGAGTAGAGATCAAGATACACCTGCACACAAGGCAAGTAGGCAACCAGGAATTGACATCATGCCAGAAATGGAAGTTGAGACAAAGAAGTGTATCTAAGCAGGCAGTAAATAAGAAAAACTAAAAGAACATACGCATAGAAAGAAAAAAAATATCAAAGGATTTGAAGGAGCCAGACTGTAGGTCTAGGTAGAGTCAGAAATCATTCAAGCCATCAGGGCATCGATGGTGCCATAAGCAGCCATCCGTCGCTCTATATGCTCCAAGAGCAGCGGCCAGTATGAAGCAGGTGGGAGCAGATGCACAGTTATTGCAGCCTGGGAAGGAAGCTGTCTATGTAAAAACTGTACCTTTATGCCAAACCTTTCAACCAAATATTACACAATCAATAACCAAAAGGCTATACAATATAGTGACAATAACCAATTAACGTCAGCTTGAGGAGCTAAAAACAAAATATTCCTGGGTTGCTTCCTCCTGCTACTTGTTCCTTGCTCTTTATTTTATGCCTATATTTAACTCCCCACCTACTTTTTTGGTAAGATTTTAATGTCATTCATAGAACTTTGTTCATTATTTGATGTTGGTAGTAGATCCAACTTCTCTACTCTTCATTTTCTTTTTTTATATGGATTTTTTTATTTCCAACTTTTATTTTAAGTTTAAGGGTACATGTGGAGATATGCAGGTTTATTACATAGGTACATGTGTGTCATGGGGGTTTGCTGCACAGATCATCCCATCACCTAGGTATTAAGCTCAGCATGCATTAGCTATTTTTCCTGGTGCTCTCCCTCCTCCTGCCCCCCACTAACAGATCTTAGTGTGCGTTGTTCCTCACCCCATGTGTCCATGTGTCCTCATCATTTAGCTCCCACTTATAAGTGAGAACATGTGGTGTTTGGTTTTCTGCTCCTGCATTAGTTTGATAAGGATAATGGCCTCCAACTTCATCCATGTCCTCACAAAGGACATGATCTGGTTTGTTTTTACAGCTGCATAATATTTCATGGTGTATATGTATGACATTTTCTTCATCCAGTCTATCATTGATGGGCATTTAAGTAAATTCTGTGTCTTTGTTCTTGTGAATAGTGCTGCAATGATATACTTGTGCATGTATCTTTATAACAGAATAATTTATATTCCTTTGGGAATTACCCAGTAATGGGATTGCTAGGTTGAACGGCATTTTTGACTTTATGTCTTTGAGTAATTGCCACACCGTCATCCACAATGGTTGAATTAATTTACACTTCCAACAACAGTGTAAAAGAGTTTTTTTTTCTCCACAACCTCACTAACATCTCTTATTTTTGACTTTTTAATAATTGCCATTCTGACTGGTGTTAAATTGTATCTCATTGTGGTTTTGATTTGCATTTCTCTAATGATGACTGATGAGCTTTTTTGCATATGTTTGTTGGTCACATGTATATCTTCTTTTGAGAAGTGTCTGTTCATGTCCTTTGCCCACTTTTTAATGATGTTATTTGTCTTTTCATGTAAATTTGTTTGAGTTCTTCATAGATGCTGGATATTAGACTTTTGCTAGATGGATTGATGGCAAAAATTTTCTCCCTTTCTGTAGGTTGTCTGTTTACTCTGTTGATAGTTGTTTTGTGTGTGTGTGTGTGTGTGTGTGTGTGTGTGCTGTGAAGAAACGCTTTAGTTTAATTGGGTCCTATTTGTCAACTTTTGCTTTTTTTGTAATTGCTTTTGGCATCTTGGTCATGAAATCTTTGTCAGTGTCTGTGTCCTGAATCATATTGCCTAGGTTTTCTTCTAGGGTTTTTATAGTTTGGCATTTCACATTTAAGTCTTTATTCCATCTTGGATTGATTTTGTACATGGTGTAAAGAAGGAGTCCAGTTCCGGTTTTTTCAACTGATGCCAGCCAGTTATCCCAGCATCATTTATTAAATAGGGAATCATTTCCCCATTGCTTGTTTTTGTCAGGTTTGTCAAAGATCAGATGGTTGTAGGTGTGCGGCATTATTTCTGGGTTCTCTATCCTGTTCCATTGGTCTATGTGTCTGTTCTTGTACCCGTACCATGCTGTTTTGGTTACTGTAGCCCTGTTTTATAGTTTGAAGTCAGACAGTGTGATAACTTCCAGCCTTGTCTTTTTGCTAAGGGTTGCCTTGGCTATTCACGCTCTTTTTTGGGTCCATATAAATTTTAAAATAGTTTTTTTTCTAATTATGTGCAGAATGTCTATGGTAGCTTAATAGGATGCATTGAATCTGTAAATTGCTTTGGACAGTTTGGCCATTTTAATGATATTGATTCTTCCTATCCATGAGCATGGAATGTTTTTCCATTTGTTTGTGTCTTCTCTACTTTGAGCAGTGGTTTGTAGTTCTCTTTGAAGATGTCCTTCACTTCCCTTGTTAGCTGTATTCCTAGCTATTTTATTCATTTTGTAGCAATTGTGAAGGAGAGTTCATTCCTGATTTGGCTCTCAGCTTGCCTGTTGTTAGCATACAGAAATGCTGGTAATTTTTGCACATTGATTTTGTATCCTGAGACTTTGATGAATTTGCTTATCAGCTTAAGAGGCTTTTGGGTAGAAATGATGGGGTTTCCTAGATATAGGATCATGTTGTCTGGAAACAAAGATAGTTTAATTTCTCTATTTGAATATGCTTTATTTCTTTCTCTTGACTGATTTCCCTGGCCAGGACTTCCAAAGCTATGTTGAATAGGGGTAGTAAGAGAGGACAACCTTGTCTTGTGCTGTTTTTCAAGGGGAATGCTTCCAGTTATTGCCCATTCAGTATGATATTGGCTCTGGGTTTGCATGTATGGCTCTTATTATTTTGAGGTATATTCCTTTAATACCTACTTTATTGAGAGGCCTACAAACCAAAAAAAAAGTTCAGGACCAGAAGGACTCACAGCTGAATTCTACCAGAGGTACAAAGAAGAGCTGGAACCATTCCTGCTTAAACTATTCTAAGAAACTGAGGAGGAGGGACTCCTCCCTAACTCATTCTATGAGGCCAGCATTATCCTGATACCAAATCCTGGCAGAGACACAACAGAAAAAGAAAACTTCAGGCCAATATCCTTGATGAACATCGATGCAAAAATCCTCAACAAAATACTGGCAAACCAAATCCAGATGCACAACAAATAGCTTATCCACCATGATCAAGTAGGCTTCATCCCCAGGGTGCAAGTCTAGTTCAACATACACAAATCAATAAAAGTGATTCATCACATAAACTGGACTAAACCCAAAAACCACATGATTATCTCAATAGATGAAGAAAAGGCCTTTATAAAGTTCAACATGGCTTCTGGTCTAGTCTTCATTTTCTGTGCCTTCCATGGATAGCAGTTGACATTCACCTAGAAGATTCTATTCATTCCCATCCACACTGAGCATCTATCCTATTCCACATGATCCCAATGCTGGACTCCAATCTATAATATCAAATTGATGTCCTTTCTTCCCCAAGAAATAGGATTTTCTCAGATTCCCTTGAGAAAAAATATAGGCAGCATGAGTCAAAGTCAAGGTAGGTTTTGATATATCTGATTTAAACTGTAGCTATATAACGTCAAGTTAGCAGACCCAGATAACACATTTCAGTGACAAACAACTAAGTGCCAGATTCTAGGCTGCTGTTTTTACATCAGTTATGCAGAAACACATTTTTTTTCTATCTTTCATTTTAAGGAAAAAATTTCATGATGCTTTTCTTGGTTTATTAGATACAACTTCTAAAACATCTCAATTCTCTGTGAATTTTGATACTATAGGGAACCAGGACATGACACTAATTGAATAGATTCCTCAGAGACCTACAAGCTGTCAACTGTATAAAGATTTCTATTTGTAATGCAATGTTTTGGTTCATTGCACACAACATCAAAACACTAAGATCAGAGAGAATGCAAAAGATGTTTTAACTGATACTTAAGAACAGAATACATTTGACCCCTCAAAGTGTCCCAGGAAGAGTAATTATTCCAAACATTTTTCTATATTCCTCACAAAACAGTAGAATCCCACAGTTAAGTATCATTTAAAATACGGGCTTAACAATTATCTTTGACACCCAGGTGAATATTTATTTTTCTTGTCCCTATCATTATACAATAAAAGTCCAAAAATACATAAAGTCACCTACCTACAATAACAAAAAGAATTGGCAGTGTGAGCCTAGGGATGGCCTGGAAGCAAGTCATGAGCACTAATGCATTTGCATGCATTTGACAGTCTAGTAAGGCAGACCAATTATACAGCTCCCAAAAGGCAGCTTAGCAATGGAAAATTCTTTCAGTAGCTTTTTAGTTTATTTGATTGATTATGTATGACCCAGTGACAGCAGTTTGAATTTGATTGTAGATAGAAAAGAAAAAGAAAGCAAACCAAGCTATATTACTTAAAAGAGCAAGTATACAGAGAACTAGGCATGCAATTATTCATTCCATACTGGTGAATATTAGTTTGTGAGAAATTAAAAAATTCGTTGCTTTGTATTTCCAGGTATTGATTTTAATCTGATTAAGTGAAATAACCACGTGTCAACCTGGGGGAAAGACTGAGTGAAGACCATCATGATCATCTCAAAACTCAAAGGAATTTGCATGCAGAATGGCTTAACTTTGAAAATAAGTATCTCAGTAAAGAAAAGGGTTAATTTGTTTGGTTGTTATAGATTTAGAAGAAAGCTATGGATTTAGAAGAAAACTCACTGGATTACCTAAATAGCTTTATGTCATTTCCAGCTTTCATATCTCTCTACTTTGGAAGTAGATTTTGAAACCCAGATTCTATTTTGAGGCTTCTCTTGCCGAAGGAATTGTCATGACTCTTCTCTTTTCACAGGACCCAACTTTAACACCATTCTAATCTTTTCTAATTCAACTTCCTATGCTTTGTTTTCATCGAGGGAGTTAATCAAATAATAACCATAATCACAGTAATAGTAATAATTATGACTATAATTAAGTTGTATTTAAATACTAAGTGCTTTGCCTGTATACACTCATTTTATCCTCACAACTATAGGAGGTAGCAACTAGTGTCATACTGAGGCATAGAAAGGTGAAGTAAGTCACCCAATTTTAAGTGGCAGAGGAAATTTTTGTGCCCATATGGTGTGGCTCAAAGCCTGCACACTTGAACACTATACCAGATAGCATGGACTACTAGGCAGGATTAAAGAGAAGTGGCATAATTGTATCACAGTTGGTATACTAAAGGAAAATTTAGTAAATATTGTTTCTAAGAGGAATACTTTGATTTTGTATAACAGAACAATATAAGTGAACTAAATATTGTTTAGGAAGGATTTTAAGCTCATATTGATTTAATCTGCCTCACTACAGACGTGTGCCTTAAAAACCCTCTTACTCCTTTTTCATCTTAGAGAGAGGTTTCCTTCCCTTTTTTGTGAGACAGTGTCTCACTTTGTCAGTCAGGCTGAGTGCAGTGGCAGTCATAGCTCACTGTAGCCTCTACCTTCTGAGTTCGAGTGAGCCTCCTGTCTCAGCCTCCTGAGTAGCCACCAGCATAGCTGGGGCTACAGGGGTGCACCACCACATCTTATTTTTTGGTAGAGATGGAATTTCAGCATTTTGCCCAGCCTGGTCACTTGGAGAGAGGTTTCTAGTCGCATATTCAGTATGTTACTTTTCTTTAGACCTTGCTTATTCAATATTTTAATCAAAGGCATGAATAAAGATATAGACTGCAAACTTACATTGGCTTATTTAATACCAGACTCAAAAATAATATGCCTAAGTATATAAAACCAAAAGTAGTAGAAAGAAGTATCAAGTTTTATCTTTAGTTTTATGAAATGTATTTTTTAAGATGTTTAAATTTGAAACACATGTCACAGTGTTATGTAAGTTTTGGTTCGTCTCTCTCTGCTTCTGTGTAATAGGTATAAGATGATCTTTCAGAATTCTTAGCAACTGTATAGTACTTATCTCCTAGAACTTGTTCAATAATAATTGTTAGATGGATTCATGGACTAAAAAATTAATAGATATAGATTGAAAACAAAAGTATTTTATTTTACAAAGATCAGAATTAATTTACTAAAATCTAAATTTCTGCTAGTAATATTAAATACATGTGGATAAACTACAAGAATGATAAAAATATTGCATTGTAAGAGTCATTAAAAACTTGATATATTGTTAGACAACAACAGTATATTATGATTGTTTTTCAGGCCTCTCATTCCAAGAGAGATTTTAATACAATGCAAAGAATTAAAAATAACTTTAAAATATGATGAGTGCTGTGAAATTCATGAAACATGAATAAAACCTTAGGATATTCCATGTTTATTTCAAAGAAGATATAAGAAATTGATTTTTACATACTTAAAGGCTTTCCAAAGCAAGATTAGAAATGTTGTGTTTTTCCAGAGACTTACATATTTCAGAAAAGCCAATTTAATCTCAAACTCTGAAAGTCATTTCATAAAGTACATTGGTAATCATTGCATCTGCTACTTCACAAGGTTTTGTACTCTTTGAAAAGTGTCAAGCAGATCACCTTTCCAAAATGTTCCAGTTTTCTACTGAATGAACTATAAAGGCCTTCCAATTCCATATTCAAAAGATTGTGCAATTTCATGATTTGAAAAATTATATAAAGTCCTAATGAATTCATTCTGCAGCCTATGGACAATTTGAGTACTTAAATGTGATGAGATGAAGACAGGTAGTTGGAATGGGTGTAATAAGTAAGAGGATGTGGTTAAAAAGATATTGAGAAAAGCTTCATTATACAGAAGTCCTGGTTTAAAAAAATGCCATGGGGCTGGGCCAGTGGCTCACACCTCTAATCCCAGCACTTTGGGAGGCCGAGGCAGGTGGGTCGCTTGAGCTCAGGAGTATGAGACCAGCCTAGCCAACATGGTGAAACCCCGTCTCTACTAAAAATACAAACATTAGCTGGGCGCAGTGGGGGGCGCCTGTAATACCAGCTACTCAGGAGGCTAAGGCAGGAGAATCACTTAAACCCAGGAGGCAGAAGTTGCAGTGCGCTGAGATCGCACCAATGTACTCCAACCTGGACAACAAAGTGAGAATCCATCTCAAAAAATAATAATAATAAATAAATAACGGACATTGAAATAGTGATGTGAGTTCAGAGCTGGTTGAATTTCTCAGATTTCTTCAACTGATGCTCGTTTGAGGGAGATACATATAGAATTGCCACTTGGACATGGTCTTTTAAAAAATAAAAACATATTTAAATTTGATAGAATGGGATAGTTAATAAAATCAAGAATGATAGGTTTTTAAAATTGTAAAGTGGGAAAACTATTGTACAAACTGTGGATGGGCAGTACTAACCTGAATGAAGACTAAAATAACAATTAGACACTCCCTCTTGACTGAATATCTTGGATATCGCACCTGGCTAACTTTGTAGAGACCTGTAGTTCCCATGTGGGTAATATGGATACATACTAGGATATAATATGAGATTGTTAAATCTGAAATGAGGTTATAAAAATAATTATCATTTCAAACATCAGGTCTGTTTTTCTTCGTAATTATATTACATTTATGTAGTACAAGGTGATGTTTTGATATACGTCTACAATTTAGAGTGATTAAATCAAGCTAATTAACATATCCATCACTTCACTTCCTTGATATTTTTGGGGTGATACATTTGAAATTACTCTTAGTTATTTTGAAATATACAACATATTATTATTGATTACAGTCATCCTGCTTTGCAGTAGATCTCAAAACTTATTCCTCTTGTCTAGCTGAAACTTTATAACTTTGGACCAGTAATTCCTCATTCCTTCACTCCTCACCTACCCACTGCCTCTGGGAACCATTATTCTTCTATGAATACAAGTTTTTTTAATGCTTTAAGTTCTGGGATACATGTGCAGAACATGCAGGTTTGTTACATATACTCTTACTGCGTATTTCCGTCCCTTGTTTTTTTTTGTTTAAGAAATACTTACTTATGCCTAGACCCTATTCCAGACCAATTAAATCAGAATTTCAGAGGGAGTGGCCTATGAGCCTATGTTTTTAAAAAGTTACCCAGATATTTTGAATATCAAGCAAAGGATGATAGCTGCCGTCTCTAAATCCTGAAGAGCCTAAATTTCCAAAAAAGAGTTTTTGTTTTATTCTGAAGATTTGAGTGCCATAGCAATGTCAGAAAGATGGACTATAGAGGAATAAAAATGAAAAGGGGGAAAAGGCCAGTTTAAAAAATATAATATAGTCCTCGTGAGAGAGGATGATAGTAGGGAATATGAGGCTAGATAGAGTAGAATTATATCAGCGGTAAAATTAAGTGGGTTTGGTGATGTAACAGATACAGTGGAGGAAGTGGGTGAGATGAATGGACAGGAGGTAAAAATAAAGGTGGAGTGTCTGGCTTTGATAACCAGGTATGTGGTATTCCCATAACTTGCCTGTGCAAAGCAGGAGAGGAGTAAGTTGGAAGAGGAAGTATGGGAGAAGTGAAGAGGAGGAGTTCCATAATGAGCATGTGGAGTTTGTGGATATCATGGGGTTTCCCACTGGGGAAGCCCAGAAGGGAGGCCCATGTGTGTCTCTAGCAGGAAAGAAATGTTGAAAATATAGGTACAGATTCAAGAGGAATAAAATGGCGGGTGCTTCTGGAGCCATGGCTGCAAATTAAATAACTATTAAGAGATTACAGATTATAAGAGCAGAGGATAGAGTGTCAGCTCTTGAGAAGCACCAGAATTTAAGAGCGGATGAGAGAAGCCTAGAAAGAATAGCAATGGGAGACCTTAGAGGCATAAGTAAGCCAAGCAAACATGGTGTCACAGAAGCTTATAAGAGAAGGTAATTTAAAGAATGAGAGGCCAAAAACCATATACTTACTTACATAAAAAACAAAACAGAAACTGGAGCCTGCAAATGAATACAGCCAAGAATCAAAAGTTTGACCAACACTTCAAGGCTGGCACTACTGGCAACTTGATAATGTTTGTATCAGTTGGGATTATCCCGTGAATTAATGAAAATTTAGCTACAGGGCACATAGGATCAACTTCAAGCAACCTGAGGTTAATAATTGTGAATTACCCATTTTTCTATCACTACTCCCCCAACATATTTCATAATACCTAGAGTATTGTGAGTGATTATTATATCAACTATACCTTTTGTTATTCAGTAGCAGACTGAAATGGCAAAAAGATTGGATCCAAAGTGACAGCACATGAGAAGTTAATGTCATATTCATTCATTTTTATTGTATATTTAATGTTTTGATACACATATACATAGTAAAATGGTTTCTATACTCAAGCAAATTAACATATCCATCATCTCAGTTACCTTTCCTTTTTTTAAAATCATACTTTAAGTTTTAGGGTACATGTGCAGAATGTGCAGATTTGTTACATATGTATACATGTGCCATGTTGGTGTGCTGCACCCATTAACTCGTCATTTAACATTAGGTATATCTCCTAATGCTATCCCTCCCCACTCCCCCCACCCCACAACAGTGCCCAGTGTGTGATGTTCCCCTTCCTGTGCCCCTGTGTTCTCATTGTTCAATTCCCACCTATGAGTGAGAACATGTGGTGTTTGGTTTTTTGTCCTTGTGATAGTTTGCTCAGAATGATGGTTTCCAGCTTCATCCATGTCCCTACAAAGGACATGAACTCATCATTTTTTATGGCTGCATAGTATTCCATGGTGTATATGTGCCACATTTTCTTAATCCAGTCTATCATTGTTGGACATTTGGGTTGGTTCCAAATCTTTGCTATTGTGAATAGTGCCGCAATAAACAAACGTGTGCATGTGTCTTTATGGCAGCACGATTTATAATCCTTTGGGTATATACACAGTAATGGGATGGCTGGGTCAAATGGTATTTCTAGTTCTAGATCCCTGAGGAATCGCCACAATGACTTCCACAATAGTTGAACTAGTTTACAGTCCCACCAACAGTGTAAAAGTGTTCCTATTTCTCCACATCCTCTCCAGCACCTGTTGTTTCCTGACTTTTTAATGATCGCCATTCTAACTGGTGTGAGATGGTATCTCATTGTGGTTTGGATTTGCATTTCTCTGATGGCCAGTGATGATGAGCATTTTGTCATGTGTCTTTTGGCTGCATAAATGTCTTCTTTTGAGAAGTGTCTGTTCATATCCTTCGCCCACTTGTTGATGGGGTTGTTTGTTTTTTTCTTGTAAATTTGTTTGAGTTCATTGTCGATTCTGGATATTAGCCCTTTCTCAGATGAGTAGATTGCAAAAATTTTCTCCCATTCTGTAGGTTGCCTGTTCACTCTGATGGTAGTTTCCTTTGCTGTGCAGAAGCTCTTTAGTTTAATTAGATCCCATTTGTCAATTTTGGCTTTTGTTGCCATTGCTTTTGGTGTTTTAGACATGAAGTCCTTGCCCATGCCTATGCCCTGAATGGTATTGCCTAGGTTTTCTTCTAGGGATTTTATGGTTTTAGGTCTAACATTTAAGTCTTTAATCCATCTTGAATTAATTTCTGTATAAGGTGTAAGGAAGGAATCCAGTTTCAGCTTTCTACATATGACTAGCCAGTTTTCCCAGCACCATTTATTACATAGGGAATCCTTTCCCCATTTCTTGTTTTTGTCAGATTTGTCAAACATCAGATAGTTGTAGATATGTGGCATTATTTCTGAGGGCTCTGTTCTATTCCATTGGCCTATATCTCTGTTTTGGTACCAGTACCATGCCATTTTGGTTACTGTAGCCTTGAAGTACAGTTTGAAGTCAGGTAGCGTGATGCCTCCAGCTTTGTTCTTTTGGCTTAGGATTGACTTGGCAATGCAGGCTCTTTTTTTGTTCCATATGAACTTTAAAGTAGTTTTTTCCAATTCTGTGAAGAAAGTCATTGGTAGCTTGATGGGGATGGCATTGAATCTATAAATTACCTTGGGCAGTATGGCAATTTTCACGATATTGATTCTTCCTACACATGAGCATGGAATGTTCTTCCATTTGTTTGTATCCTCTTTTATTTCATTGAGCAGTGGTTTGTAGTTCTCCTTGAAGAGGTCCTTCACATCCCTTGTAAGTTGGATTCCTAGGTATTTTATTCTCTTTGAAGCAATTGTGAATGGGAGTTCACTCATGATTTGGCTCTCTGTTTGTCTGTTATTGAAGTATAAGAATGCTTGTGATTTTTGCACATTGATTTTGTATCCTGAGACTTTGCTGAAGTTGCTTATCAGCTTAAGGAGATTTTGGGCTGAGACGATGGGGTTTTCTAGATATACAATCATGTCATCTGCAAACGGACAATTTGACTTCCTCTTTTCCTAAGTGAATATGCTTTATTTCCTTCTCCTGCCTGATTGCCCTGGGCAGAATTTCCAACACTATGTTGAATAGGAGTGGTGAGAGAGGGCATCCCTGTCTTCAAAAAATCAATGAATCCAGGAGCTGGTTTTTTGAAAAGATCAACAAAATTGATAGACCGCTAGTAAGACTAATAAAGAAGAAAAGACAGAAGAATCAAATAGACACAATAAAAAATGATAAGGGGATATAACCACCGATCCCACAGAAATACAAACTACCATCAGAGAATACTACAAACACCTCTATGCAAATAAACTAGAAAATTTAGAAGAAATGGATAAATTCCCCGACACATACACTCTCCCATACTAAACCAGGAAGAAGTTGAATCTCTGAATAGATCAATAACAGGCTCTGAAATTGAGGCAATAATTAATAGCTTACCAACCAAAAAAAGTCCAGGACCAGATGGATTCACAGCTGAATTCCACCAGAGGTACAAGGCGGAACTGGTACCATTCCTTCTGAAACGATTCCAATCAATAGAAAAAGAGGGAATCCTCCCTAACTCATTTTATGAGGCCAGCATCATCCTCATACCAAAGCCTGAGACACAACAAAAAAAGAGAATTTTAGACCAATATCCCTGATGAAGATCAATGCAAAAATCCTCAATAAAATACTGGCAAACCGAATCCAGCAGCACATCCAAAAGCTTATCCACCACGATCAAGTGGGCTTCATCCCTGGGATGCAAGGCTGGTTCAACATACGCAAATCAATAAACGTAACCCAGTATATAAACAGAACAAAAGACAAAAACCACATGATTATCTCAATAGACGCAGAAGAGGCCTTTGACAAAATTCAACAACCTTCATGCTAAAAACTCTCAATAAATTAGGTATTAAGGGATGTATCTCAAAATAATAAGAGCTATCTATGACAAACCCACAGCCAATATCATACTGAATGGGCAAAAACTGGAAGCATTCCCTTTGAAAATCTCAGTTACCTTTCTTTTGGATATGTGTGTGAGGAAAGAGTACCTATAAACTACCCTTTTAGTAAAATGTCAAATACAATCAATATTAATTCCTACAGTCCTCATGTTGTACATTAGCTCCCTCAACTTGTTAATTCTACATATTTGCAACTTTGCATCCCTTGAATTCTCTATCTCCATTTTCTCTCCTCACCCCCAGCCCCTGGAAACCACTGTTTTATACCCTATCTCCATGTATTTAACTTTCTGTTGTTTTTGTTCTGAGAAGGTTTGTTGGGACTTTCAGCTAGGAAATAACATGTTCTGAGTCTTGGGTATCTCAAATGATAGCACGTAAGAAGTTTCTCTTGTCTGGAGAGCAGAGTGCCAGTGAATAATTTTATGCAGAAGAGTGAATAAAGAGAATTCTCTACTTAAAATTTGAATCAGAAATATGGCTCATATTTTTATGTACAACAATCTCTAAGGCTTCTTGGAAAGGAACTAGCTGCCTGATTTTTTTTCATTTGAATCCACTGATACATGAAGAGGATGATTCTCCCATACCAATCACAAGAATGATATCTGTAGAATCAGAAGTTGAAATCCTATTATCCTAGAACTTTTTAAAGAAAACTTTCATATGTATTGAAATGTCATGCTGGTCATATATTTGATAGCAATGAGGAATTTATTTATTATATACTTCAGCTTTTTAGCCCTTTCCCTGCCCACCAGAAATGTTTCTTTTGAATCCAATTTGGTCCTCAGAGTTTAAGAATGTTAAGGCATGTATAGGGGTTTCTTTTTTCCTTTCTTTCTTTTTTTTTTTTTTGTCAAGCTATTGTATATTTTTACTTTACCTGTTTGAAATGTAGTTACTATTTGTTTGGACTCTCATATCAGAAAAAAAATTATAGTGAATTTTACATGTATGGAGTCTTCATTAATCTGTATAAACTGACAAGTTTAGAATACCAAAGTCAACACTGTAAGAAATGAAGTGATCCTTTATCTGGTCTATCTCCTTGCAAATAAAAGAATAATAAATTCTGTACTATTATGAAATATATGAGCTTGAAAATTTTTCAAGTGCCTTGTATAAAATGGCTTTTCGAATTCAAGGTATAAACTACAACAAAACACTTTCGAGATCTAGTTTGATTGCAGAGTGCATGCTTACTCATTTATATATTCTCTGCAATTTCTGATTCAAGATATTTCACAATTCTAAAGGAAAACCAAAATAGGATAATAATTACAAAACAAAACAAAAAGTAATTGAGGAAGATAATTGAGCAACTTATTCTCAACAACTAGCTTTTTAACAAACAGAAAAATGCACTAAAAATACTGCCTAGTTGTTTAAAGTAGGCTGAGATTGACTGTATGCCCTAAGTGAGTGTCATAAAGAAAAAATTACCTTTGAGGGAGCACAGTGGTTAAATTTAAAAGATTTATTGTTTAACCTCAGGAAGACTTTCAGTAACTTCTTATAAAATGTATACATTTAATGGAAGACATGCTATGCTTCTTGTAAGAATTTGTTCCAAGTCACTGTGTATAATTAATGGCTTGTCTACATATTTTTTCAATAAAACTGTTCGTGCAGAATTTTAAGTAGGCACTTTCAATACCAGAATGAATGTATCTTTGTGAAGATACCATTTATGTACCATAACATCCAAAGCATAATAAGGAGATTTTGATACACTGCAGATTTAGAACTGAGTTGGAAAACAAAACTTCAGGATACTGTCTTGTCAGCACAAAGCAAATAAATTCATGAAAGTTGAGATTTAAATTCACAAACTTATCAGCAATAAAATCAAAGTAATTTTATTATAAGTTTTTTGACACCAGATTATATGGGGTAGATAATTTACTTTCTAATCAAGCAATTGATACATATAAACCTGAAATAGAGAGTTCTGCCTTTTAATTAGATACATTGTTAAGCAAAGAATGGTTGAAGCAACAGTTGAGAATTACCTTTTTCTCTTTTTGCTGTTCTTACAAGGACAGTTTCTAGAATTGTTTTCAAAACAATAGAAAAGAAAATTTCACTTACTCACTTAATTTAACTTTTGTTAATGTACTTTGCCAAAATTAGCAAACTATGAAAGGAAAGTTTGCCTTTTCAATATATATGTAAGTGGCAAGTAAAAGTTGTTCTTAAATCACATGATCTGATAGAAATAACATGGGATCCAAAAGAGTTCTGAAGGTGTTCAGGAAATGCCAGCCCTAAGTGGATTGCTTTGGTGTACTGATTACATCGAACTGAAAATATTTGAAA
This sequence comes from Pan paniscus, assembly GCF_029289425.2. Lineage (NCBI taxonomy): Eukaryota > Metazoa > Chordata > Mammalia > Primates > Hominidae > Pan > Pan paniscus. The sequence continues at coordinate 75,998,520 of NC_085926.1, read as the reverse complement.
AACAACAAATGCGGGACATGCTTTCTCTGCACTCCCTTTACCTTCCTCAAGAGAGACCCTCCAAAAGGAACTTTCAGTACCAGAATGAATGTATCTTTGTGAAGATACCATTTATCTACCATAATATCCAAAGCATAATGAGGAGATTTTGATACACTGCAGATTTAGAACTGAAATGGAAAACAAAGCTTCAAGATATTGTCTTGTCAGCACAAAGACATTCATCTCCTTCCTAGGAGTTTCATTAGCCAGGGAAAATTGACTCCTCCTATCACAGGAGAGAAGACTAAGAGTCCATACCACACCAAGACAGACTGTCACAAACTATCATCTATTCTGCTAAGGGTCTGGTCATCTTTCCCAAAAGTCATTTGCTCTCCCCTAAGTTTTCTACATTCTCCCTCCTGCCTTCCCTATAAGCTCCTAAATCTCACTGGGTTTTTTCTTGGTGGCGTTTTGTTTTGTTTTGTTTTGGTTTTGCATCCACTTTTCTCTCCTGTGATTCCCCCATGCATGTAATAAATGTGTACACCTTTTCTTCTTTTGACATGCCTGTTATCCATTTATTTCATAGACTCAGTTATCATTACGATAACCTTCAGAGGGTAGAGGGAAAGTTCTCCCAGTCCTACAGTTCCAAAAGAAAAGAGCTTGTAATTGAAAATGCAAAAGTCATATAAACTTTGGACAAAGTTAGCTTCTTATACAATATGTTCAGAAAGAAGAGGTGTGTTGCAGACGAAGGGACATTTCCCTGGTCTTAGCTCCTAAGTTTCTCTGAGAAGAAGCAGTTACCAGCAGTTAAACACCGGACTCCCAAATTATAAAAGCCCAAGTGTTGAGGTTAAATCATTAGTTGTCACCTGTGAATCATAAAGTCTGAACTCTTTAAATTACAAACACACATAGAAAGGGGATTCTTATACAGGGATCCATGTGTGGAACTGCAAAGTTTTGTCAAAATCTGTATATATGTTTTCTTTTTAAGGGTCATAGATTTCAATATATGTTAAAAAATATCTGGAGCCAGTAAAGATTAATAATCATTTTCAGTTTTGTGCTGAAGCTGGCTTATCCTGGCCTGTACCAGCTTTTGAGAGCTGATTATTAAATTTTCAAAAATGTTGTGAACTGGTTATCAAATTGCTGGTAGCTTAAAATTGGCCAGGGTGGGAGTATTTAAAACATGGAAATGGGCAAGTTGTACAAATTATGGCTTTTCCCCCTCCAACACACCCCCTCCCGCCCCAGCACACCACTGGCTCATCTTTATTTTCAGGAGAGAAAAAGATATTTCATATGAATAAAGGTAAATTATACACTTGTTTGTTTTATACTTTTCCACCTCTTAAGCTTAATTGTGTTTTAATAATGTGTAATTGAATACATTAACATTTAGATGTTAGTAAACTAATAACAAATGTTCATTAATTATTTCTCTTGAGTAGAGGAATACAAAATTTGCACCTGTTGTTGTATAGAATGATTTTTAAAATCTCATTCAATCCCCCAGAAATTTAAGATTTTTTTTCAAGAATTTATATATAAAATTTTTACTTATAAACAGATAGCTCACAAAAAGTATGGGGTTTTTTTGGATTATAAATGAACTATTCCACTCACCAAACTGCTGAGACATTTTATTTTCTGGTATTTTGAAATGAAAACAAAACACAAGAATGTGATGATGAAGCAAGTGAAAATTAAAAGGGTACAGACTTTAGAAGTATCATAAGCTAAAAATAAAATGAAACAAATCTGTAAATGAACCAAAAGCCCAGGCAGATATAACACAGTAAATTATGAGAGGCTAAAAAAATGAGGAGGTGACAAACAATAAAGTGAAAATCTCTGATAAAGCCAAAAATATTTGAATGGCAGTCAACAAAATAGAAGAAAAACATGACACTCATGACAAGGCAGAACTATGGAAATGCATCCCCGGGATAAATACAATAGAGCTGTGAATTAGTGGAGGCGGATCACCAATACTGGGCAACTAAAGCCCGCTAACATAATTCAAAGGATGGAGAAATTCTGTAAAGACAAAAAGTCTGAAATCTATTATGGTATAGTCAAATGAGTGTCATTTCTAATATACACACTTATTTTTCAAGAGTTGATAATATGAAGTAAAAATTTAGTATGCAAAGTTCAAATTTTCCATTTGTTGACCAATTCATTTTTATTAAATATTTTCCAGCAATTAAGCTAAAGTGGTACCAGAACAGAGTAGACATTCTGAGCTTTCACTTTACAAAAGCTACACATAAATCTAGATACTTTTTAAGGGTATAAACAAAGTCAGAGCCTGTGTGATATTTCAATAAACAACTGGAGAAAAATTTTCTTTAAGAACAGATTACATACATATTGACCTCTTTGAGATACTTATTCTGAGATTCAGTTCAGAATCTGGGGTTTTGTTTTGTTTTGTTTTCAGACGGAGTCTCTCTCTGTCACCAGGCTGGAGTACAGTGCACAATCTGGGCTCACTGCAACCTCCGCCTCCTGGGTCCAAGCGATTCTCCTGCCTCAGCCTCCCGAGTAGCTGGGACTACAGGCACGTGCCACCACACCCAGCTAACTTTTGTATGTTTTTTTAGTGGAGATGGGGTTTCACCATGTTGGCCAGGATGGTCCCGATCTGTGGACCTTGTGATTTGCCTGCCTCGGCCTCCCAAAGTGCTGGGATCACAGGCGTGAGCTACTGCGCCCAGCTCAGAATCTGGGTTTTAACCAGATTTGCCATTATAAAATGAAATGAAACCAAAACCACCAGTCAATATCTGTAGCAGTGTTATTGTTGGGGAGCATGCACATTTGTTTGAGCTTATTTATATATACAGAGCTGTTTAGCTTAATATTTAAATTGAAAATTTTTAGTATTTTTAGAATGTTTTAGATACTTTGATGAATAAATTTTGTGTTAACAAACTACTATTAAAAAAACTTATAGGTTATATATTTCTGAACACATTGGCAGATGTAAATGACAAAGTTATATTCACACAATCATCAGTTTTTCTTGTACAGAATTGACATTTTGTCAAAAAGTTAAAATCTTTGAAATGTATTTTCTGTCCTCATCCTTCCCCTTTTGAGCCTTTTTTTCCCCCTGGGTTGGTTATAAAATGTTCCCTAACTTCAGGCATCTGATTAAGTTTTGGGTTTTCTCCCTTCCTCCCAACTCATATGGATTGGTAATGATCTGATAGAAGACAATTGCCAAAAATCAATGAAATATGTTTTAAATTAAACTTCTCCAAGATAATATTCATATTAATCCTTCTTTAATTGCTGAATGAGGAATAATTGTTCATTGACCCTTAAAATCCTAAAACTTAATCAGCTCACTGGAGTGGATGAATGGATATTTGTCCAGATGAGAATGCTAAAGGTCTACTTCAAGGGGTTCATAATAGTAAAAATGTCCTTTTCTTCCATCAGAAGCTTCATCCTGGATCTTTTCATCCTTGTTTTTCTACTAGCTCTCCTTCTCCAAATACACTGACTTGGAACCCCAGTTTCAGTGGTGGACTGCATGGATTTGATTCTAAGCTATGCTATAATGAGAAAGTAGCTCTAACCCTATTCTTATTTTCTTCATCTGTAATATAGAAATCAGACAATATACAGACAGGGGCCAGTTACTTCATGATAATAATAGGTGAAAAGGGAGAGTATGTGGGTGTAGACATGGGAAAGTGAGTTTAAATGGTTTCAGGAGTCTGTGGAAGTTGTCTTTGGGTGATTCAATGTTCTCAGGGAAGCACAACCATAAAAGACATTGAGGATTTCTGGGGAAGTGTTAGGGATTAGAGACAGGATAAGATACAAAACTAGGTAAATTAGTGAGTGAATAGATGGGAACATACGTAGTATGATTGATTGATAGGCGGCACTGAGATTCTCAGTTTCAAGTGGGATATTTTTCAATTTGCTCCATATAGCTAGTTGCTCAAATATATGTGGGGATTTGGTGGAAATTTGGATCTAACCAGGGTTATTTTCCTGGTTATATTCAGCAAAGTGAAAGAGAAACAAGAAAGTTGAAGTTTCCTGGGAATGGTTGGCCATGGAATTTAGGCAGGAGAACAGGCAACAGAGTACATCAAGGAGGTAAGGGTCATTGTGAATATGATAAAATAATAGTTTGGAGGTCTCAGAGAGATTGAAAGATTTTATGTCAGGGTATGAATGGGAATGATTATAGGAGGAGCACAGAGAATGGGATAAATGAAATTGTGACTAGAGAGAAGTTGCTGTTCTAAGTAATGACGATGTTTCACTCAGTCCTTCTGGAAGTGTGGTCCCTGTGCTAGCAGCATCAGCATCACCTGGGAACTTACTAGAACTGCATATTCTCAGGTTACACCCCCAGATCTACCAAATCTGAAATTCCAATAGCAGGCCTCAGCAATCTCTTATTTTAACACAACTGTAGGCAATTTTGAGGCACACAGTAGTTAGCACAACTGGTCTAGGGTATGTCCTATTTGGTCTTCTTCCCCAGTTCATGGTACAGAGTTCCTAAAACTTGAAATTTCCTGATAGAGATGAGAGGACCATCCTTTACTAGTCATAAGTCCCTTTTAGCCATACCTGAGTTTATGCTATTGACATGACATGACTGGTGGCTACAGACCCGTATAGCTTCAGGGTGGGTGCTGGACACCAGAAAGATGAAGGCATAACTAGATGGTTGAAACTGTCAGCCCTCTCCTCCATCACCTCTGAGGTGCTGGGAGGGTGACACAATGATATACCCAGAGGGCATATGGCAGCTTTGTGTCCCTTTTCACCATACCTGGCCCGATGTGTGTCTTCTATTTGACTATTCCTGATTTGTATCAGACAGTAAATGTAAGCAAAGTGCTTTCGTGGGTTCTGTGAGCCATCTTAGCAAAGTATAGAACCTGGGGAAGGAATCCATGGAAGTCCTAATTTACAGCCAGTTGGTCAGGAGTGTGGGAGGCCCACAACTCATCTCTAATGGTTGTGGGGGGGGCAGTCTTGTGGGTCTGAACCCTGAACTTGTGGGATCTGATGCTATCTCCAGATAGATAGTCTCAGGATTGAATTGAATTGTAGGACACCAGTTGGTGTCCTGAGAGTTGAAGAATTGGTTGGGGTGAGACTAAATCCACAAATTTGATCTCAGAAGTTTGAGTAGAAACAATTCTGTTGGAAAACATTATCATTAGATCAAAGGTGTTCATAGAACTGAGAGATCAAGATGAGATTAGAATTTAGTAAATGCTATTTTTAAAGACATTAATCTTTACTTAATTAATGGAGATAATTACTTAATTATCTCCATTTTGACTTTAAATTTATAACTAAAATATTGCTATTTTATCTATTTCCCATAAATGGAAATTGAAAAGCAGTAGCAAAATGCTTCGACAGAAAATCTGCCCTTTTTATTCTCAAGAGGAAGAATGGCCTTAAGCACAAAGTTAGAAAAACTTTCATAATTTTTTAAGTTGCCATATTTTATAGCTTTGAACAAGTTGAATTGTTAACTAGTCTGCCCAGGGAATGGAGCCCTCTAATATAATTTCCTTACTATTTAGATAAGATCTTTGTTGTTGAAAATCTTAATCTTTTTAATGATCCTGTTTTCAGAGCCTGATATTAATGATTCATGAAACTCATTAAATGCAGTTGTGCATCTGATTTGAAAATCATGAGGGAGATATTTGGTCAGATATGCATAGCAAATCTATGTCACTAGATATATGTCCCTGCTACCCATGTCACAACCTTTATGTCTACTCTTGAATTGAGCTTTTGCTACATGTTTTATTTTTGAGGTTTAAGAATTATTCATTTATCTGATGGAAAATTGTGTTTCTCTTGGTAGAACAGAGCCCAATTTATCTTTTCTATTTTTCATGGAGACATGAAAGCATGTGAATTTGGAATCAGACAAACCTGAGTTCCACCATGCTTTCTTCCTCTTGCAAGCCATGAAATCCACAGTGGGTTAGTGGACATTACAAAGCCTCTGGTCCCACCTTCTTAAGACGGAAAAAAAAATACTAATTGAAAGAATGAATGTGATAATGAGAAGAAATGGTATCAATAAAGTTTTTGGAACCCAGTAAGTTCTAACAAATGCTAGTTCTTTTCTTTCATTATTCAAAATCTAAATAGAAGCCAGTTGGTAATTCCAAAATAATAGTATGAAGACAAACAAAAAGTTTGTTAACTGACCTTCAACCATTGAGACCTTATGTTATAAGAAGCAAAATTAACAAATATTTTCTCCCTTTTACAACTGTACACCCTCTGAGAAAGACAGACAGTGTTCCAATCAAGACAATGATAGTATTCTGTGCACACATAGGAAGGGAAGAAGAATAAGAGAGAACCTTTAAAAAGACAATTTTAGATAGGCACTCTATTTTTACCAGCAATAATATTTTTTAGAACTTATGGCATACAAAATAGACCTTAAAAGGACTCAGCGCTGAGAAATTTTTATAAGGGTGCGTTATTTTCTTCTATGGTAAATCTAGGAACCAATAAAATAGCTTTGATAATTCACTCATTACATTCTTTCCTAACTAAATTATTTACATTATACACTTTGTTGATATGCTATGCTTTTGCATTAATAACTCTCGCGTGTCTCATTTGTGAATACGTGAAAACTAGTTGTACGATAAGGAAAATGTAATTTTGAAACATCTTCAAAAACAGTTGCATAATTTAACAAATGTTTATAAATTTTCATCCTTACTCTAAAAGCATAGATATCCTAAAAGTGATTGAAGGTAAAATGATTTCTTTAAAGAACTGGATTTCTCACCATGAGTTATTTTATCTTCATACAAACTGTAGTAGTGTTATACAATGGTTAAGAAGAAATTACTTAAAAGTGAGAATAAAGATACAGCTTATTAACACTTCATTTTGTGGACGAGACCTGAAAAATTAAACCTTTCTTCTAGAGACAAGTTGGAGTTAGTTGTGTATATAGAGTGTGAATAGATAGTGTCCATATTTTAGTGTCATTATTTAAACAGAAACATGTAATTTGCACTTCAAAAACCTATTACAAATTAGCTGCATCATTTGGAAGTGTCAAATTTACCTCATTAATGATCAGATAGGCTTTTGGCTCATTGTAATTAGATGTTCCTATAAACCAAAGTTGAAAGACAAAGACAGGGTTTGGAGTCTTTAATTCTTGGTAAAATCAGTAGCTCTATTTAGGGCTATATTTGCAAAATACTATTTCTACTCAAGCATATTTTTATTTACAAGGCATTTCACAAATGTTGACCACAAAAATATTTCTACCTAGCAGAAATAATTATAGTTACATATAATTGTCTAGGAATATATTAAACATAGGGATTAAAATAACTTTCAAGAACAAGAATAAATGTTATACCAGGCATTTTTGTATCTATTACTCTATTTCAGTGCGATATTTGTGGCAATTAAACAACATAAATGGCTTGGATATATAGTTAAGATATCAAAGGAAAAATATGCAAAGGCATGATTATTTTATAAATATGCTGCATATGTAAATTGAGGTACAAAACCTCTAAGTTTAAAATTGTCTTTTTAAAGAAGTCAAAATAGACAAGTGGGCAATGAGTTATGGATACTATTATAGGGTACCCTGATAACCTAGTAACAGGAAGACTTTTGGTACTGAAAATTCCAATTAGCCATGTGCCTCCATTAAGACCATGATTACTGCCAATTTTTACTCACAAAGGCAGGAGCTAGAGTTATATGGAATCCCATATGTACCTAAACTATAGATTTATCAATTATCACCTAAAACACAACTTGGAGGACACTATCCAGAATTTGTAGGGCTTGGCCTTATTCTGGAGAAACATACACTGGAATAGGCACTTGGATTTTAAATTCAATCTTAAATCTCTTAAAAATGATGCAATTTTCTGAGAGATGAGAAATTGTCCGACTCTCTTGGCTTATTTTAGATTTGATATTATACAGTTCAAACACCAGGGAGATTTACTTATCTGAATGAACACATACCAAATTAGTCTTTGCTCCAGTCTCAAAATCTGAGATTAATTCTGGCAGCTGAATAAATTTTCCAGGGTTAGGAGTACGTTTCAACACTGGTGACCGGTACTACTTTCTGGTAAACTATAGAGGACATGTGCCCTTTCACTGCCTAAACTCACTTTGTAGAACACCATTAAATGAAAATCATTACCAGCACTTTGGGAGGCTAAGGCGGGCAGATCATTTGAGGTCGGGAGTTTGAGACCAGCCTGGCCAACATGATGAAACCCCATCTCTACTGAAAATAGAAAAACTTATCCAGGCATGGTGGGATGCACCTGTAATCCCAGCTACTTGGGAGGCTGAGGCAGGAGAATCGCCTGAACCCAGGATGTGAAGGTTACAGTGAACAGAGATGTTGCCATTGCACTCCAGCCTGGGCAACAGAGCGAGACTTCATCTCCAACAAAAGGAAAAAAAAAGAGAGAGAAAGAAAATTATCAGTGTTCAGTGACTCTTTTTTTTCATGCTGATAAACTATTACACAGAAAAAGAAAATTTTCATGCTGATAAACTATTACACAGAAAAAGAAATGTATACATTATGGACAATTAAAAGGGCTATACAACCTCTCTCATTGTGTGATTCTGGTTTTCTTTCTTTTCCTTTTCTTTTTTTCTTTTTTTTTTAAAGACAGGATCTCACTCTGTCACCCAGGCTGGAGTGCAGTGGCACTATCTTGGCTCACTGCAACCTCAGCCTCCCGGGTTCAAGCAATTCTCCTGCCTTAGCCTCCTGAGTAGCTAGGACTAAAGGCATTCACCACCACGCCCCGCTAATTTGTATATTTTTTTTTTATTACAGGTGGGGTTTTGCCATGTTGGCCAGGCTGGTCTCGAACTCCTGACCTCAAATGATCCTTCTGCCTCGGCCTCCCTAAGTGCTGGCATTACAGGCATAAGCCACCATGCTTGGCCTGATTCTGTTTTTTAACACAATTCTTATTACTTCTCTTTTAATTTTACAAAGCCATAGGTTTTTAATCTGGGAAACCTTTGAGAAAGCATCCAGATAAATTTATAAATAGAAAAATAAATTCAGATATATAGAATTAAGTTTATGATCTAACTAGTGGGTGGCAACTGAAAAATTTCCAAGTTCCATAAACTGAAGTGAAAGGATCACTTTCCTGAAAATATTACAAAGGCTTGATAATTACCTAGATTGTACTAAAACCTACACAATCTAGTATATTCTATAGCAGCAATTCATAAAGACAGCTTCACTTACCATGTAGAATTCATATGTACACTAAATTTAAGGAACGCATTACTTGTTATTGGAGTAGGATAATAAACTCCCAGCAGAACTGATTTGCATGAATGCCTATTAAACTATCATCGATGTAGAAATTAAACAATATATTCAGCTATTCAGCCCCAGATGTGTGAGAGACAGAGACAAATTTCAAGAGTTCGGCACCAAATCCTTTCCTCAATAGCTCTTCGAGTCTCAAGACAGTTTCAACCACACACAGCCTCAGAGTCTTATGGTCCAAACAACATTTGACTGCAGCTCTAAAGTAAGCAAACATTTGAAAAGAAACAATCAAAGATCTATGCCTGTAGTTATGGTCAAGGAGGTCCACCTACTGGTGGATGACCATGGCAAGGATAGGGACTAACCCAAATGATGGGTTTACCAAAAGAGAAACAAGAGAAGCCACTGGAAGCAGAGTCCAGGTTATAACAGGAGCGCAGGCACTTGATGTGGGAACCCTATTTGTCTTATTTAGCAGCTGGAGTTTTAACGTCCTATGAGGCAGAGCTAATGCCCTTCATTATTATTTACTTTTTGTAATTGACTGCAGTTTAGAACTATGCTTTGAATTTAATATCTGTTGAATAAATGAATTAATAATGATGAAAATCTGTCCACAGGTTGTGTGCAGCACTGAAGAGTGACTTCAGCTATTGAGGTGTCTATCAGAAGTCTTACTCTCTAAAAAGCCTCTCGTTAATTACTGACATAGGTTGCTGACAATTTCACTCCCACAATGTACGGGAAGCAGGAATGTTATCTGGCCTTTTGGCTCCTCTTCCTTTGCCTTCCACAGCTGTCTCTGCTGGTTCACAGAGGCACATTTTTGTGGCTCTCAGTTCATTTTGCAATTCTGCTAGAATCTCGTTCCATCATCAATTGTAACCAGCTTGTCCTCCGCCCAACGCTTATTTATGGAGAGACAGACAGCAAGAAGAAATCGCACTCTGGATTACAAAGCGGGAAGACGCACCCCTTGGCCAGAATGCCTGCCTCCTATGTTCATGATGGATATTTCTAATTGATCTTGGCACTCTTTTCCATTTAGCCCATGCCCCAAATTGGCCCTGAGTTAGGGAGATGGCTCTAGAGTGGGAAAGGTGTACCCAAAACTTCCCTAATCTGACTATCGAGCCTAAAAAATTAAACTTTCAATTCAACATCCCTTGTTTCTCCAGCTCGGAGTGCCTGATGATGTGGGAAGCCCCTATTCATAAAAATTCATAGTTGAAGATTGTTGGTAATTTTGCCCAACCTCCTTCTTTCATTTTTTTTTATTATACTTTAAGTTCTAGGGTACATGTGCACAACGTGCAGGTTTGTTACATAGGTATACATGTGCCATGTTGGGTGCTGCACCCATTAACTCATCATTTACATTAGGTATATCTCCTAATGCTTTCCCTCCCCTAGCCCCTCACCCCACAACAGGCCTTGGTGTGTGATGTTCCCCTTCTTGTGTCCATGTGTTCTCATTGTTCAATTCCCACCTATGAGTGAGAACATGCTGTGTTTGGCTTTTTGTCCTTGCGATAGTTTGCTGAGAATGATGGTTTCCAGCTTCATCCATGTCCCTACAAAGGACATGAACTCATCATTTTTTTATGGCTGCATAGTATTCCATGGTGTATATGTGCCATATTTTCTTAATCCAGTCTATCATTGTTGGACATTTGGGTTGGTTCCAAGTCTTTGCTATTGTGAGTAGTACCGCAATAAACTCCTTCTTTCTTTGCCTAGTTACACCTCAATGCAACCTCCTGGCAGGCCAGCCTTAAGCCCAGCAGTCCAACCATGCATCTAAGCTGAGTTCTCATCAGAGCCAACTTCAATTATAAGCAACTGAGACGATGCCAGAGGCCAGAATCCCTGAGAACCCAATTTGCTGTCATCACCGTGGCTGAAACAAGGCACTTGGCATCTAGAAAAGCTGATGTGTAGGAAATTTCCAATAGAGTTCAATTTTTTCTAAGTTTAAAGTGTACAATATCATCAAGGTCAGACGCTCGAGATAAAACTAGGCTTGCGTTTAAATAGAATAAGAATATTTGAAGAATAGTAAGAGTGGTGACTACTTTTACATAGGAATGTTTTAAATAAATTGTTTTTTTCTTGTGTCTTTTAAATTTAGTGATTTGTCAATGAGATGCTGACATATTTTTAATGAAGCATGCCTTGTAAAATAATAAGTGAATGAAAAATACACAGTAATATTTACATCAACAAAGCTAGAAGACTGCATGTCTCAAGAGGCTCCATCATCTACCCAGTGGCCACTTGACCAAATTAAGACCCAAATACCAAAAAGAAAAGTAATTAAAATTTGTGTTGTATGCCTTACAAGACCAAACCTATAAAATGAGGGGAAACTTCACAATTACTTGTAATTTGCTCTGTGGAATTGTAACAGATGGATTATAAATATGATTCCATGATAAACATCTAAATGTGGTTACTACCTTCTGTGCTTTCTTGGTTCATATTTTTATTGTTTTTTCTTTATAAACAGATAATTCATTCTTATCTATGGCAATGCAAAATTTTCAGATGTATTGAATATGTCATGGTTTTTTTTCTATTGTAGGCGTCTCTAAAAAAGGTACAAAAAACAAACACAGCAAAGTCTGGTGTTGGAAAGGAGAGAGGAATAAAGCTTGTAAAGGAATGAAAATCAGAGCTTTCTGGAGACAAAAATTCTTAGAAGATACAAAAGCTAGTTACTGAATTAGATGAAGGTTCTTTTTCAGTTTTTCCCAGTTGTTCATCTCTTAGAAGGCACATATTCACATCAGAAAAGAAAGAAAGGGTTAAAACGAAAATACCTCCGTATAGTGAGACTGTAATTTCACGAAGGCATTACTGAAGACTCACCTTTTCCAGCATCACTCAGCATGGTATTATGCATGTGTGTAATGTAAAGGAAAGTGAATACTCATTCTTGGATGGGTGATCAAATCATGATTCCAGAATATAATCAGAAGCTGATTCATTATCCTCTTCAGATTTCACAATCTTTCCATCAGGAATTAAAATTCAGAAGAGGGTGAATGCATCTAATCTTCTGAAAGTTAAAAATTAGAGGGTGGAGACAAGATGGCCGAATAGGAACAGCTCCAGTCCACAGCTCCCAGCGTGAGCGATGCAGAAGACAGGTGATTTCTGCATTTCCAACTGAGGTACCGGGTTCATCTCACTGGGGAGTGCCGGACAGTGGGTGCAGCAAACCGTGCATGAGCCGAAGCAGGGCGAGGCATCGCTTCACCTGGGAAGCACAAGGGGTCAGGGAATTCCCTTTCCTAGTCAAAGAAAAGGGTGACAGATGGCACCCAGAAAACCGTGTCACTCCCACCCTAATAATGCGCTTTTCCAACAGGCTTATCAAATGGCACAACAGATTATATCCCGCACCTGGCTGGGAGGGTCCTACGCCCATGGAGCCTTGCTCATTGCTAGCACAGCAGTCTGAGGTCAAACTGCAAGGCGGCAGCGAGGCTGGGGGAGGGGCGCCCGCCATTGCCCAGGCTTGAGTAGGTAAACAAAGCGGCCAGGAAGGTCGAACTGGGTGGAGCCCACCACAGCTCAAGGAGGCCTGCCTGCCTCTGTAGGCTCCACCTCTGGGGGCAGGGCACAGACAAACAAAAGACAGCAGTAACCTCTGCAGACTTAAATGTCCCTGTCTGACAACTTTGCAGAGAGTAGTGGTTCTCCCAGCACGCAGCTGGAGATCTGAGAACAGGAAGACTGCCTCCTCAAGTGGGTCCCTGACCCCCGAGTAGCCTAACTGGGAGGCACCCCCCCATAGGGGTGGACTGACACCTCACACGGCCGGGTATTCCTCTGAGACAAAACTTCCAGAGGAACAATCAGGCAGCAGCGTCTGCGGTTCACCAATATCCGCTGTTCTGCAGCCTCCACTGCTGATACACAGGCAAACAGGGTCTGGAGTGGACCTCCAGTAAACTCTGACAGACCTGCAGCTGAGGGTCCTGACTGTTAGAAGGAAAACTAACAAACAGAACGGACATCCACACCAAAACCCCATCTGTATGTCACCATCATCAAAGACCAAAGTTAGATAAAACCACGAAGATGGAGAAAAAACAGAACAGAAAAACTGGAAACTCTAAAAATCAGAGCACCTGTCCTCCTCCAAAGAAATGCAGCTCCTCACCAGCAACGGAACAAAGGTGGATGGTGAATGACTTTGACGAGTTCAGAGAGGAAGGCTTCAGAAGATCAAACTACTCCAAGCTAAAGGAGGAAGTTCGAACCAATGGCAAATAAGTTAAAAACTTTGAAAAAAAAAGTTACATAAATGGATAACTAGAATAACCAATGCAGAGAAGTCCTTAAAGGACCTGATGGAGCTAAAAACCACAGCACAAGAACTATGTGACAAATGCACAAGCCGCAGTAACCGATGCGATCAACTGGAAGAAGGGATATCAGCGATGGAAGAAGAAATGAATGAAATGAAGCGTGAAGAGAAGTTTAGAGAAAAAAGAATAAAAAGAAATGAACAAAGCCTCCAAGAAATATGGGACTATGTGAAAAGACCAAATCTACATCTAATTGGTGTACCTAAAAGTGACGGGGAGAATGGAACCAAGTTGGAAAACACTCTGCAGGATATTATCCAGGAGAACTCCCCCAATCTAGCAAGGCAGGCCAACATTCAAATTCAGGAAATACAGAGAACGCCACAAAGATACTCCTTGAGAAGAGCAACTCCAAGACACATAATTGTCATATTCACCAAAGTTGAAATGAAGGAAAAAATGTTAAGGGCAGCCAGAGAGAAAGGTCAGGTTACCCACAAAGGGAAACCCGTCAGACTAACTGCTGATCTCTCGGCAGAAACTCTACAAGCCAGAAGAGAGTGGGGCCAATATTCAACATTCTTAAAGAAAAGAATTTTCAACCCAGAATTTCATATCCGGCCAAACTAAGCTTCAGAAGTGAAGGAGAAATAAAATACTTCATGGACAAGCAAATGCTGAGAGATTTTGTCACCACCAGGCCTGCCCTAAAAGAGCTCCTGAAGGAAGCACTAAACATGGAAAGGAACAACCTGTACCAGCCACTGCAAAATCATGCCAAATTGTAAAGACCATCCAGGCTAGGAAGAAACTGCATCAACTAACGAGCAAAATAACCAGCTAACATCATAATGACAGCATCAAATTCACACATAACAATAGTAACCTTAAATGTAAATGGGCTAAATGCACCAATTAAAAGGCACAGACTGGCAAATTGGATAAAGAGTCAAGACCCATCAGTGTGCTGTATTCAGGAAACCCATCTCACGTGCAGAGACACACATAGGCTCAAAATAAAGGGATGGAGGAAGATCTACCAAGCAAATGGAAAACAAAAAAAAAGGCAGGGGTTGCAATCCTAGTCTCAGATAAAACAGACTTTAAGCCAACAAAGATCAAAAGAGACAAAGAAGGCCATTACATAATGGTAAAGGGATCAATTCAACAAGAACTAACTATCCTAAATATATATGCACCCAATACAGGAGCACCCAGATTCATAAAGCAAGTCCTGAGTGACCTACAAAGAGACTTAGACTCCCACACAATAATAATGGGAGACTTTAACACCCCACTATCAACATTAGACAGATCAACAAGACAGAAAGTTAACAAGGATATCCAGGAATTGAACTCACCTCTGCACCAAGCAGACCTAATAGACAACTACAGAACTCTATACCCCAAATCAACAGAATATGCATTCTTTTCAGCACCACACCACAGCTATTCCAAAATTGACCACATAGTTGGAAGTAAAGCACTCCTCAGCAAAAGTAAAAGAACAGAAATTATAACAAACTGTCTCTCAGACCACAGTGCAATCAAACTAGAACTCAGGATTAAGAAACTCACTCAAAACCGCGCAACTACATGGAAACTGAATAACCTGCTCCTGAATGACTACTGGGTACATAATGAAATGAAGGCCTTTGAAACCAACGAGAACAAAGACACAACATACCAGAATCTCTGGGACACATTCAAAGCAGTGTGTAGAGGGAAATTTATAGCACTAAATGCTCACAAGAGAAAGCAAGAAAGATCTAAAATTGACACCCTAACATCACAATTAAAAGAACTAGAAAAGCAAGAGCAAACACATTCAAAAGCTAGCAGAAGGCAAGAAATAACTAAGATCAGAGCAGAACTGAAGGAAATAGAGACACAAAAAAACCCTTCAAAAAATCAATGAATCCAGGAGCTGGTTTTTTTGAAAAGATCAACAAAATTGACAGACCACTAGCAAGACTAATAAAGAAGAAAAGAGAGAAGAATCAAATAGATGCAATAAAAAATGATAAAGGGGATATCACCACAGATCCCACAGAAATACAAACTACCATCAGAGAATACTATAAACACCTCTACACAAACAAACTAGAAAATCTAGAAAAAATGGATAAATTCCTCGAAACATACACTCTCCCAAGACTAAACAAGGAGGAAGTTGAATCTCTGAATAGACCAATAACGAGCTCTGAAATTGAGGCAATAATTAATAGCTTAACAACCAAAAAAAAGTCCAGGACCAGATGGACTCACAGCTGAATTCTACCAGAGGTACAAGGAGGAACTGGTACCATTCCTTCTGAAACTATTCCAATCAGTAAAAAAAAGAAGGAATCCTCCCTAACTCATTTTATGAGGCCAGCATCATCCTGATACCAAAGCCGGGCAGAGACACAACCAAAAAAGAGAATTTTAGACCAATATCCCTGATGAACATTGCTGCAAAAATCCTCAATAAAATACTGGCAAACCGAATCCAGCAAAACATCAAAAAGCTTATCCATTATGATCAAGTGGGCTTTATCCCTGGGATGCAAGGCTGGTTCGACATATGAAAATCAATAAATGTAATCCAGCATATAAACAGAACCAAAGACAAAAACCACATGATTATCTCAATAGATGCAGAAAAGGCCTTTGACAAAATTCAACAACCCTTCATGCTAAAAACTCTCAATAAATTAGGTATTGATAGGACGTATCTCAAAATAATAAGAGCTATCTATGACAAACCCACAGCCAATATCATACTGAATGGGCAAAAACTGAAAGCATTCCCTTTGAAAACTGGCACAAGACAGGGATGCCCTCTCTCACCACTCCTATTCAACATAGTGTTGGAAGTTCTGGCCAGGGAAATCAGGCAGGAGAAGGAAATAAAGGGCATTCAATTAGGAAAAGAGGAAGTCAAATTGTCCCTGTTTGCAGATGACATGATTGTATATCTAGAAAACCCCATCATCTCAGCCCAAAATCTCCTTAAGCTGATAAGCAACTTCAGCAAAGTCTCAGGATACAAAATCAATGTGCAAAAATCACAAGCATTCTTATACACCAATAACAGACAAACAGAGAGCCAAATCATGAGTGAACTCCCATTCACAATTGCTTCAAAGAGAATAAAATACCTAGGAATCCAACTTACAAGGGATGTGAAGGACCTCTTCAAGGAGAACTACAAACCACTGCTCAATGAAATAAAAGAGGATACAAACAAATGGAAGAACATTCTATGCTCATGGGTAGGAAGAACCAATATCGTGAAAATGGCCATACTGCCCAAGGTAATTTATAGATTCAATGCCATCCCCATCAAGCTACCAATGACTTTCTTCACAGAATTGGAAAAAACTACTTTAAAGTTCATATGGAACAAAAAAAGAGCCCGCATCGCCACGTCAATCCTAAGCCAAAAGAACAAAGCTGGAGGCATCACGCTACCTGACTTCAAACTACGCTACAAGGCTACAGGACCCAAAAGAGCATGGTACTGGTACCAAAACAGAGACATAGACAAATGGAACAGAACAGAGCCCTCAGAAATAATGATGCTTATCTACATCCATCTGATCTTTGACAAATCTGACAAAAACAAGAAATGGGGAAAGGATTCCCTATTTAATAAATGGTGCTGGGAAAACTGGCTAGCCATATGTAGAAAGCTGAAACTGGATCCCTTCCTTGCACCTTATACAAAAATTAATTCAAGATGGAATAAAGACTTACATGTTAGACCTAAAACTATAAAATCCCTAGAAGAAAACCTAGGCAATACTATTCAGGACATAGGCATGGGCAAGGACTTCATGTCTAAAACACCAAAAGCAATGGAAACAAAAGCAATGGCAACAAAAGCCAAAACTGACAAATGGGATCTAATTAAACTAAAGAGCTTCTGCAAAGCAAAAGAAACTACCATCAGAGTGAACAGGCAACCTACACGATGGGAGAAAATTTTTGCAACCTACTCATCTGACAAAGGGCTAATATCCAGAATCTACAATGAACTCAAACAAATTTACAAGAAAAAAACAAACAACCCCATCAACAAGTGGGCGAAGGATATGAACAGACACTTCTCAAAAGAAGATATTTATGCAGCCAAAAAACACATGAAAAATGCTCATCATCACTGGCCATCAGAGAAATGCAAATCAAACCACAATGAGATACCATCTCACACCAGTTAGAATTGTGATTATTAAAAAGTCAGGAAACAACAGGTGCTGGAGAGGATGTGGAGAAATAGGAACACTTTTACACTGTTGGTGGGACTGTAAACTAGTTCAACCATTGTGGAAGTTGGTGTGGCGATTCCTCAAGGATCTAGAACTAGAAATACCATTTGACCCAGCCATCCCATTACTGGGTATATACCCAAAGGATTATAAATCATGTTGCTATAAAGACACCTGCACACATATGTTTATTGCCACACTATTCACAATAGCAAAGACTTGGAACCAACCCAAATGTCCAACAATGATAGACTGAAGAAAATATGGCACATATGGATGAAGCTGGAAACCGTCATTCTCAGCAAACCATCGCAAGGACAAAAAACCAAACACCGCATGTTCTCACTCACAGGTGGGAATTGAACAATGAGAACACATGGATACAGGAAGGGGAACATCACACACTGGGGACTGTTGTGGGGTGGAGGGAGAGGGGAGGGATACCACTAGGAGATATAACTAATGCCAAATGACGAGTATAATGGGTGCAGCACACCAATATGGCACATGTATACATATGTAACAAACCTGCACGTTGTGCACATGTACCCTAAAACTTAAAGCATAATAATAAAAAAAAATTAACAGGAGCCTTTTATACAGATAAGTTTGCTTTGCACCATGATCAGCATTAAAGAGCATCATAGATTTAAACCATATTTACACAGTTAAAACAATATAACCAAATATGCAATATATTATGTAACATTGTACAAGATGCTTTTCAAACATGCAAACTGACCTTTAAAACAATTTTTCATAAAATAACATTTTTAGGTAAGAGAAAAGACAGGCATGTGGTTAGGGCAAAATATTACTGTTCAAATTACAAAATCCTGAATGACAAATCACAGGATAGAAAAAAATTATATTGTACCTGGAATTTGAAATCTTCAAATTTATTTAGATATATATATCTATATGTACTAATAGAGACATATTTAACTAATTATAAGTTTAGAACATTTATATTTTGAAGATGTCATTCTTTAAAAAAATTATTAATATTTACAGGATTGCTACAGGTATTTTAATTTTAAACACATGTTTTTCACTAATGTGACCAGTATTTATGTCCTATTTCATTAAAGAGACATTTCAAGATTCTTTTGGAGTTAATTTTTAAAAATTAAGTATCACAAATATTTCTGAAGTACTACCTTTTAAAAAAAAACCCTTTCCTGGCTTTCCATATAGTTAAACATTTTCCTAATGACTAAAAAGAAAAATAAATTAACAACCATAATTAAATTAGAATTCTACTTTTTATATCAGATGAAATACTATATAAAATGTCCAGAAAATCTAGTGTTAATGAGGCTGTGCAGCCTGGACATTTGAGTCCCATCTGTGGGAATGTGAACTAACCCAACCATTCTGAATAATTATTGGCTCTGTGTGTTAACAGGCTAGAGTCCTGAAACAAGGATCTTAATTCTAAAATAAAATCCTATTCCAAGAATATGCCAAGGGTTGATAATCAAGGAAGTTTCAAAGTTATAGAGAAGAACCTTCATCCTAGCATTATATATGTAATCATCCATATAAACCAGATAGTGTTGAATGAAACTGCAGAAAAACAAAGAGCCGACAGAATATGTTTCTCTTTGTGTACAACTGTAAATGTACACATCTATCCATGTAAAAATTTACATCTCAGGAGGATAGGTACCAACATGTTAACAATGCTATATCTATAAGATAAGAAATTTTACTTTCCTGCAATTTCATACACACACACACACACACACACACACACACTCACACACAGAGGATATATATGCACACATATATATAAACATACGTATTTATATAGATACACATGCACATACATATACACAGATGGTCACCAACTTATAATGGTTCAATTTATGATTTTTTTAACATTATGTTGAAGCAAAAGTGATAGCTTTGAATAGAATATAACTATTCTGCTTTTCACTTTCAGTACAATATTCAACAAATTACATAAAATATCCAATACTTTATTATAAAATGGGTTTTGTATTCAATGATTTTGCCCAGCTGTCAGCTGATGTAAGTGTTCTGAGCATATTAAAGGTATGCCAGGCTAAGCTGTGATGTGCAGTATGTTAGGCATATTAAATACATTTTTAACTTACAGTATTTTCAATTTATGATCAGCTTATCAAGACTTAACCCCATTGTACATTGAAAAGCATTTGTATTGCATTAAGCATGTTATATAATATTTTTAATTGAAATTACTGGCAACTTTTGAAAAAATGAAATGAAATAATGTGCTTTGCTATTGGTTAAAATGTTTTTGGCCAGGGTCAGTGGCTCACGCCTGTAATCCCAGCACTTTGGGAGGCCAAGGCGGGTGCATCACTTGAGGTCAGGAGTTTGAGACCAGCCTGGCAAACATGGTGAAACCCCATCTCTACTAAAAATACAAAAATTATCCGAGTGTGGTGGCATGTGCCTGTAATCCCACTACTTGGGAGGCTGAGGTGGGAGAATTGCTTGAACCAGACAAGCAGAGGTTGCAGTGAGCCAAGATCATGCCATTGCACTCCAGCCTGGGCAACAGAGTAAGACTCTGTCAAAAAAAAAAAGAAAGAAAGAAAGAAAAGAAAAAAAATGTTTTTAGCTTCAAGTAACAGAATAGTCAACTAATTGTAGAAAAAAACAAGGAGCAAATTTTACCAAATCGCACAACAAATAGATGGTATCAGTGGTTAGTTAATTCAACATGATCCACTTCTTTGTGATTCTCTTATCTCTCTAGCTATGTTTTCAAGATGGCTATGGCATTCCCAGCCTTACAACTGAATGTGACAAAATCCAATGGCAGGAAAGAATAAGTGAGGGCGTTTTGGAACTTTAAGGAAGAACTTTCAGAATTGGAAAACAGAGATGCCAAATGTCCAGTAACATGGGATAGCCGCTCCTAATCAAGGATTGCTATATGTCCTGAATGACTTTCTAACGTAATGAAGGTGAATAACCTGCTTTGTTTAATTATACAAACCCAAATGTAACTGCCTAAGTGCCAAGTACTTTTGCATGGTTTTAATATGCCATGAATTTTGCAGGAATGAAACTATGTACATGAGAAAAGATGGTAGATTTTTTCATTTAGATACTCATTTCACAGTCTCAATAGGAAAAAGAGAACACACCCAAACTAAGATAATTTAACATGGGTTTATTTCCAAAGAGACTACTTACGAAAATATCAGGGGAGAAGGGTGAAGGAATCACAGAAATCACACCCCACAATAACTCTGGGTTAGTAGCAGCAGGCAGAGTTCCGGGGAGTAAACTGCCCTGATCACACAAGGAAACACTGATTTTCTTATGAAAAAGATTGGTCAAGGAGACCTAGCAGAGAGGGAGTTTAGGCAATAACCCCCAATCCCATTTCCTCCTTCCCTTTAATCTCATGAACATGCATAGAAGGTAATGAGCAAGGGAACCTATTGAGATATTCAATATGGACCATTCCACTTGGACAAAAGCCAGTAAATAGGGGAGTATAACAGGGGACAAGCAGCAAACAGAAAGTATCTATTACATTTACCAATGCAGATCAATCATGTCAACAATAGAAATGGCAGTTTTGGTATTTGGTTATTCAATGAAACTATATTTGTAGCTTTATATTTACAATGTTTCAAGGTATGGGTGAAGATATGAAAATTTCATCATGTTCTATTGTATTTGATATGTAAATATTCTGGCACAATTATATACATTTTGGATTATATATTGACAGTAAATTATTTCTTCTTTGTTAGCTGCAGCATAACATTAATATTTTCAACAACTTGAATGCATACATTGTGTTTATTCTAATAGTTTAGAATAGTGAACGGGTCTTTGAAGAATTTCTTATGAAGTAGAGGCATTGGGTCAGACAGAGCTGAAACCATTGGCTTAGATTAATCACTATTTATCCTAGGGCTGAAGAGGGCCAAATGAAGACACAAATGTCCAATCCCTCTATGACCTGGGAGTTCTATGAACCAGAGAAATAGAGACTGGTTCTTAAGGAGGTAATAAGTATGCCTTCTATGGTTTATAATAATATGCATTGTCTTAACAATCGAATACTTAAAAGTTAATGCCCTAATAATATGCAAAATTTTTAATAAGTACTTTGGTCCCTGTGTTCAAGTAGTTGGCAATCAAATTGCTGAAGTATGTAAGTCTTTTGAAGAGCATTAAAGAGCAGAGAATGTAAGAAATTTGTCTCTATAATAGTGTGGGCCTTCTGTGTTTCCTAAGGGCACATTCATATGATCTAATAACTGAGCAGAGAGAAGCCTAAAGGACAGTTTATGGTTTCATTTGTTTGTTTTTGCTAATTAACATACATTTCTAGATTAAAAGTCAACTATCCTTTTCTCAGGAGTTGACTATAGGAGAAGATAGCAAAGAGGCAAGGAAAATTACAGCAGCTCAACAGCTTTACCCTGGAAATATCTGTATTGTGTCCCGCTATAGCCTACCTTTATCAGTCAGATAACAATGTCAAAGAGGCAAGCTCGGCACCATTGCTCTTAGTGAATCCCTGCTGCCAGCCTTTTATCCTAAGTGCTCTCAAAAGACCCATTTAATGGACCTTCCTGAAATTGTGCTCAGGATCAATATAAGATTCATTGATACAGCAATTTTGGAACTCACCATCTGCTTATTTATTAAACCTGGGATAGTTGCCCAACTTCTATCATCTGAAATCGTCTCCATGACTTTCAAAATTACCAACATTGGTTCCAACATCATTCCTAGAAAACGTTTCAGTGGAGTATATTTATCTGACATTTGACTGTATTTATAGCAGTAAGAGTCTATGATGATTCCTCCCAAAAGAATCCCACAATTACCCATTTTGGGTCACCTTTGAGGGTCTTATCCTTATTATCAGAGATCCGTTCTATACATTTGAGTCTTAGAAACAATTACTAGTTTCTCTCTGAATTTAACTGAAGTTCCTTACTTTTATTCAGCCTATTACCCAAATTACATAATGTATTGAAGGCTAAAAACTGTCCAAATTTCTGACTACATTTAGTTAAAAATGGGAATATGACTTTTTCTTTTTCTAACTTGGCAAAGATTATTTTTTTTTCATGAAGAAATATAGGCATATTTAAACACTCAGGATCTGAGAATTTGAAATACATGAAACTTAGCAAGTGGTCTTTAAGTAGTTTTTGTTTCTAAATTATAGTACATACCATTGAATTCTACAGAAGAAAAGACAATGGGAGATTACTCATAAACATTGCCTTTATGATATCCTTCCAAAGAAAACCAAGTGTCCCTGTGCTTGGACTCATAGAGCAGGAATGTTTACCTTGCTTTGATGTCACTAACAAACACTTGTGCCTAGTCATTGAATTCTAATGCATTTAAGCCATCTTGAGAGTAGAGAACCTAGGGAAAACTACAAATGGAAAATTCATTGATTTTTGATTTTGCTTTCCTATGGATTAAATTTAACACTTTCTTATAAACCTCTCCCTTTGCAGACCATATGTGATAAATAGTTATCCAACTTTCTAGATGTCCACCCAGAGCTGCTTCCATATGAAGAGGTGGAAATGGATTCCATGCATGATACTGGTTAGGCTTGGGCACTGTTTTTTTAAAGGAGATTTTAAAGAATTTGTTTGTTTTCCTTGTACTCATAGCCATAATATTGTGTTGCTAACTGCCTCTGGGAACAAAGTCATACCAATCACAAATACATTGTCTAAAGCAGGAGGCTTATTACTCTGCTGTGAATTCCATCTCCTATTATGTTTTAAAGATGCTACAAACTTGAGACATTACTATGTAGATGACATTCCCAGCAAATCCCCAAATAACACTTAATGAGATTTCAAATACCAGGATTATGAAACAGTAAAAGATATAAGGAAATAAAGAAAAGCACAGTATATGTGTAGAAGGCATTAAAACACAAATTTTATAATTATGAAAGCAATTATAACTATTTTATAATTATGAAAGCAATAAGAACAAGTTTTATTCTAAATAGCAATTAAATCAGAACTACCACACAGGGAATAAAAGTGAATATTAAACCATTGTACCAACAATAACAGAGCCCTTTTTCTGCTGCGTGATGGAATTTAGTGTTTACTAAGGAAGAGAAAAATGCAAGATATCTTAAATTTGGTACTTTTCAACAAATTTAAGAAATGTGTACACACTTGAGGAGGCTTAAGTCTCTGACTAAAACATTGGGAAAGAAAAGCAGTGAAAAGAAAAATAACTATTACTCAACAATAACAACATTTATTACTATTATATTAATATTAAACACACTATTAAGCAACAACATTTCAGTTACTCACTGAGCCCAAAGTCATTTTTCATGAACCATTCATGACACTGATAATCTATTGAAAAATGACTGAAAACAAAAAAGCTTATTGCTCTCCAAGTCCTTTTAAAGCCTTCTCACGTGTCATTTCTTATAATCCTTATAACGAATCTATGAGGTATATACTGACTTTATCTCTGTACAGAAAAGAAACTGAGTCATATTCAGAATAAGTTGCAGAGTTCCCCAGATAATCAGTGTCATAGGTGAAATTTGATGTCACAGTCTAGTCAAGTATAATTAAGGGAAGCAGTACAAATGATGGTTGAAAGCACAGGCTCTGGGGTAAATAACCTGAAGTCAAAATCTAGTTCATATCCTTAGTGGCTGTGTGATCTTGGGAAATTTCCCTTAACTCTGTGACTTGGTTTTATAGTTTCATCCATTTTTGCCTCTCATATGAGCTGGTGAGCATCACACTAGTTTATGCTTCTAGGAAACTTAAAACAGTACCTGGCTCTTGATAAATATTAACCATTTTGTTTCATTTTCTTCACCTCGAGTATTTCATGGCCAGATGGAAATCAATGTCAATATGAAAAAATGTTCATAATTCAACAGGAAGAAATACAAAACCATATAAACAACTCTGTTTTACTGGCAAGTGTATTTGGAAGCTATGTTAAATTGAGAAAGGGAAGGGAAAGCCTTTAAGGGCATCGATTAATCAATGACCAAAAGCTGATGAGATTATCTGGAATTTTTTTGGAGACTCTGAGACTTAAAATTTTGACACAGATAAGGAGATGAATTGAGTAGTGTAGAACAGACATTTTCTGAAGTCAGCAGAGAAAGGAGAGACAAATATGGTAAGGGGAAAATGGTATTAAGTAATAATATCTATGAAGTGCTTTCTAAAGTATAACACAAGTAAATTCTGTTAAATGTAAACTATCATGATTATATCACTACTGTCTGACTGATACAACTATATCCACCTCAGTTAGCCACATAAGATCAATTTTCCTATACCTTAGAGAATACCAGTAACCTACAGTTCAGAGACAGCATAAATATCTATCCACAGCTGAGCAGACACATACAGCTAGCTACCAGATGAAATGGGCTATATCTTCAAATACTATTGTTTTCCATTTTTTAATTGTGGCAAAATACACTCAACAATTTGCATCTTAACCACTGTTAAGTATACAATTCAGTGTTATTAAATGTATTCACAATGTTGTGCAAGCATCATCACGACCCATCTCCATAATTCTTTTTGTCTTGTAAAATGGAAATCCTGTACCCATTAAACAGTGACTCCCCATTCCCCGCCCTCCCAGGGCAACTACAGCTTTACTTTCTGTCTTGATGAATCATACAATATCAAATGCAAATTTTAAGATATTTAAAGTCTTTTAGAGGGGGAGCCAAGATGGCCGAATAGGAACAGCTCCAGTCTACAGCTCCCAGCATCAGCGATGCAGAAGACGGGTGATTTCTGCATTTCCATCTGAGGTACCGGGTTCATCTCACTAGGGAGTGCCAGACAGTGGGCGCAGGTCAGTGGGTGCAGCACACCGTGTGTGAGCCGAAGCAGGGCAAGGCACTGCCTCACTCGGGAAGCGTAAGGGGTCAGGGAGTTCTCTTTCCTAGTCAAAGAAAAGGGTGAAAGGCAGCACCTGGAAAACTGGGCCACTCCCACCTGAATACTGTGCTTTTCCAATGGGCTTAAAAAACGGCGCACCAGGAGATTATATCCCGCACATGGCTCAGAGGGTCATACACCCACAGAGTCTCGCTGATTGCTAGCACAGCAGTCTGGGATCAAACTGCAAGGCAGCAGCGAGGCTGGAGGAGGGGTGCCCACCGTTGCCCAGGCTTGCTTAGGTAAAAAAAGCAGCCAGGAATCTCAAACTGGGTGGAGCCCACCACAGCTCAAGGAGGCCTGCCTGCCTCTGTAGGCTCCACCTCTGGGGGCAGGGCACAGACAAACAAAAACACAGCAGTAACCTCTGCAGACTCAAATGTACCTGTCTGACAGCTTTGAAGACAGCAGTGGTTCTCCCAGCACGCAGCTGGAGATCTGAGAATGGGCAGACTGCCTCCTCAAGTGGGTCCCTGACCCCGACCCCCGAGCAGCCTAACTGGGAGACACCCCCCAGTAGGGGCAGACTGACACCTCACATGGCCGGGTACTCCTCTGAGACAAAACTTCCAGAGGAATGATCAGACAGCAGCAATCACGGTTCATGAAAAACTGCTGTTCTGCAGCGACCACTGCTGGTACCCAGGCAAACAGGGTCTGGAGTGGACCTCTAGCAAACTCCAACAGACCTGCAGCTGAGGGTCCTGTATGTTAGAAGGAAAACTAACAAACAGAAAGGACATCGACACCAAAAACCCATCTGTACATCACCATCATCAAAGACCAAAAGTAGATAAAACCACAAAGATGGGGAAAAAACAGAGCAGAAAAACTGGAAACTCTAAAAATCAGAGCGCCTCTCCTCCTCCAAAGGAATGCAGCTCCTCACCAGCAACAGAACAAAGCTGGATGGAGAATGACTTTGATGAGTTGATAGAAGAAGGCTTCAGAAGATCAAACTACTCCGAGTTACAGGAGGAAATTCAAACCAAAGGCAAAGAAGTTAAAAACTTTGAAAAAAATTTAGACCAATGCATAACTAGAATAACCAATAAAGAGAAGTGCTTAAAGGACCTGATGGAGCTGAAAGCCAAGGCTTGAGAAATATGTGAAGAATGCAGAAGGCTCAGGAGCTGATGTGATCAACTGGAAGAAAGGGTATCAGTGATAGAAGATGAAATGAATGAAATGAAGTGAGAAGGGAAGTTTAGAGAAAAAAGAATAAAAAGAAATGAACAAAGCCTCCAAGAAATATGGGACTGTGTGAAAAGACCAAATCTACATCTGATTGGTGTACCTGAAAGTTACAAGGAGAATGGAACCAAGTTGGAAAACACTCTGCAGGATATTATCCAGGAGAACTTCCCCAATCTAGCAAGGCAGGCCAACATTCAAATTCAGGAAATACAGACAATGCCACAAAGATACTCCTTGAGAAGAGCAACTGCAAGACACATAATTGTCAGATTCATCACAGTTGAAATGAAGGAAAAAATGTTAAGTGCAGCCGGAGAGAAAGGTCAGGTTACCCACAAAGGGAAGCCCATAAGACTAACAGCGTATCTCTCAGCAGAAACTCTACAAGCCAGAAGAGAGTGGGACCAATATTCAATATTCTTAAATAAAAGAATTTTCAACCCAGAATTTCATATCCAGCCAAACTAAGCTTCATAAGTGAAGGATAAATAAAATCCTTAACAGACAAGCAAATGCTGAGAGATTTTGTCACCACCAGGCCTGCCTAAAAAGCTCCTGAAGGAAGCACTAAACATGGAAAGGAACAACTGGTACCAGCCACTGCAACATCATGCCAAATTGTAAAGACCATCCAAGCTAGGAAGAAACTGCATCAACTAATGAGCAAAATAACCAGCTAACATCATAATGACAGCATCAAATTCACACATAACAATAGTAACTTTAAATGTAAATGGACTAAATGCTCCAATTAAAAGACACAGACTGGCAAATTGGATAAAGAGTCAAGACCCATCAGTGTGCTGTATTCAGGAAACACATCTCACGTGCAGAGACACACATAGGCTCAAAATAAAAGGATGGAGGAAGATCTACCAAGCAAATGGAAAACAAAAAAAGGCAGGGGTTGCAATCCTGGCCTCTGATAAAACAGACTTTAAACCAACAAAGATCAAAAGAGACAAAGAAGGCCATTACATAATGGTAAAGGGATCAATTCAACAAGAACTAACTATCCTGAATATATATTCACCCAATACAGGAGGACCCAGATTCATAAAGTAAGTGCTGATGACCTACAAAGAGACTTAGACTCCTACACAATAATAATGGGAGACTTTAACACCCCACTGTCAACATTAGACAGATCAACAAGACAGAAAGTTAACAAGGATACCCAGGAATTGAACTCAGCTCTGCACCAAGCGGACCTAATAGACATCTACAGAACTCTCCACCCCAAATCAACAGAATATACATTTTTTTCAGCACCACACCACA
The DNA here is from genome assembly GCF_029289425.2 of Pan paniscus. Taxonomy (NCBI): domain Eukaryota; kingdom Metazoa; phylum Chordata; class Mammalia; order Primates; family Hominidae; genus Pan; species Pan paniscus. The sequence continues at coordinate 75,970,190 of NC_085926.1, read as the reverse complement.
CCTATTCCAAAATTGACCACATAGTTGGAAGTAAAGCTCTCCTCAACAAATGTAAAAGAACAGAAATTATAACAAACTCTCAGACCACAGTGCAATCAAACTAGAACTCAGGATTAAGAAACTCACTCAAAACCGCTCAACTACATAGAAACTGAACAACCTGCTCCTGAATGACTACTGGGTACATAACGAAACGAAGGCAGAAATAAAGATGTTCTTTGAAACCAACGAGAACAAAGATACAACATAGAGGAATCTCTGGGACACATTCAAAGCAGTGTGTAGAGGGAAATTTATAGCACTAAATGCCCACAGGAGAAAGGAGGAAAGATCCAAAATTGACACCCTAACATCACAATTAAAAGAACTAGAAAAGGAAGAGCAAACACATTCAAAAGCTAGCAGAAGGCAAGAAGTAACTAAAATCAGAGCAGAACTGAAGGAAATAGAGACACAAAAAACCCTTCAAAAAATTAATGAATCCAGGAGCTGGTTTTTTGAAAGGATCAACAAAATTGATAGACCGCTAGCAAGACTAATAAAGAGGAAAAGAGAGAAGAATGAAATAGACGCAATAAAAAATGATAAAGGGGATATCACCACAGATCCCACAGAAATACAAACTACCATCAGAGAATACTACAAACACCTCTACACAAATAAACTAGAAAATCTAGAAGAAATGGATAAATTCCTCGACACATACACCCTCCCAGGACTAAACCAGGAAGAAGTTGAATCTCTGAACAGAACAATAACAGGTTCTGAAATTGTGGCAATAATCAATGGCTTACCAACCAAAAAGTGTCCAGGACCAGATGGATTCACAGCTGAATTCTACCAGAGGTACAAGGAGGAACTGGTACCATTCCTTCTGAAACTATTCCAATCAACAGAAAAAGAGGGAATCCTCCCTAACTCATTTTATCAGGCCAGCATCATCCTGATACCAAAGCCAGGCAGAGACACAACCAAAAAAGAGAATTTTAGACCAATATCCTTGATGAACATTGATGCAAAAATCCTCAATAAAATACTGGCAAACCGAATCCAGCAGCACATCAAAAAGCTTATCCACCATGATCAAGTGGGCTTCATCCCTGGGATGCAAAGCTGGTTCGACATATGAAAATCAATAAATGTAATCCAGCATATAAACAGAACCAAAGACAAAAACCACATGATTATCTCAATAGATGCAGAAAAGGCCTTTGACAAAATTAAACAACTCTTCATGCTAAAAACTCTCAATAAATTAGGTATCGATGGGACGTATCTCAAAATAATAAGAGCTATCTATGACAAACCCACAGCCAATATCATACTGAATGGGCAAAAACTGGAAGCATTCCCTTTGAAAACTGACACAAGACAGGGATGCCCTCTCTCACCACTCCTATTCAACATAGTGTTGGAAATTCTGGCCAGGGCAATTAGGCAGGAGAAGGAAATAAAGGGTATTCAATTAGGAAAAGAGTAATTCAAATTATCCCTGTTTGCAGATGACACGATTGTATATCTAGAAAACCCCATCATCTCAGCCCAAAATCTCCTTAGGCTGATAAGCAACTTCAGCAAAGTCTCAGGATATAAAATCAATGTACAAAAATTACAAGCATTCTTATACACCAATAACAGACAGACAGAGAGCCAAATCATGAGTGAACTCCCATTCACAATTGCTTCAAAGAGAATAAAATACCTAGGAATCCAACTTACAAGGGATCTGAAGGACCTCTTCAAGGAGAACTACAAAGCACTGCTCAGTGAAATAAAAGAGGACACAGAGAAATGGAAGAACATTCCATGCTCATGGGTAAGAAGAATCAATATCGTGAAAATGGCCATACTGCCCAAGGTAATTTATAGATTCAATGTCATCCCCATCAAGCTACCAATGACTTTCTTCACAGAATTGGAAAAAAACTACTTTAAAGTTCGTATGGAACCAAAAAAGGGCCCACATCACCACGTCAATCCTAAGCGAAAAGAACAGAGCTGGAGGCATCACGCTACCTGACTTCAAACTATCCTACAAGGCTACAGTAACAAAAACAGCATGGTACTGGTACCAAAACAGAGATATAGACCAATGGAACAGAACAGAGCCCTCAGAAATAACGCCACATATCTACAACTATCTGATCTTTGAAAAACCTGAGAAAAACAAGCAATGGGGAAACGATTCCCTATTTAATAAATGGTGCTGGGAAAACTGGCTAGCCATATGTAGAAAGCTGAAACTGGATCCCTTCCTTACACCTTATATGAAAATTAATTCAAGGTGGATTAAAGACTAAAACGTTAGACCAAAAACCATAAAAACTCTAGAAGAAACCCTAGGCATTACCATTCAGGACATAGGCATGGGCAAGGACTTCATGTCTAAAACACCAAAAGCAATGGCAACAAAAGCCAAAATTGACAAATGGGATCTAATTAAACTAAAGAGCTTCTGCACAGCAAAAGAAACTACCATCAGAGTGAACAGGCAACCTACAAAATGGGAGAAAATTTTCGCAACCTACTCATCTGAGAAAGGGCTAATATCCAGAATCTACAATGAACTCAAACAAATTTACAAGAAAAAAACAAACAACCCCATCAAAATTGGGTGAAAGACATGAACAGACACTTCTCAAAAGAAGACATTTATGCAGCCAAAAAACACATGAAAAAATGCTCACCATCACTGGCCATCAGAGAAATGCAAATCAAAACCACAATGAGATACCATCTCACACCAGTTAGAATGGCAATCATTAAAAAGTCAGGAAACAACAGGTGCTAGAGAGGATGTGGAGAAATAGGAACACTTTTACACTGTTGGTGGGACTGTAAACTAGTTCAACCATTGTGGAAGTCAGTGTGGCGATTCCTCAGGGATCTAGAACTAGAAATACCATTTGACCCAGCCATCCCATTACTGGGTATATACCCAAAGGACTATAAATCATGCTGCTATAAAGACACATGCACATGTATGTTTATTGCAGCTCTATTCACAATAACAAAGACTTGGAACCAACCCAAATGTCCAACAATGATAGACTGGATTAAGAAAATGTGGCACATATGCACCGTGGAATACTATGCAGCCATAAAAAATGATGAGTTCATGTCCTTTGTAGGGACATGGATGAAATTGGAAATCATCATTCTCAGTAAACTATCACAAGAACAGAAAACCAAACACCGCATATTCCCACTCATAGGTGCGAATTGAACAATGAGAACACATGGACACAGGAAGGGGAACATCACGCTCTGGGGACTCTTGTGGGGTGGGGGGTGGGGGGAGGGATAGCATTAGGAGATATACCTAATGCTAAATGACGAGTTAATGGGTGCAGCACACCAGCATGGCACATGTATACATATGTAACTAACCTGCACATTGTGCACATGTACCCTAAAACTTAAAGTATAATAAAAAAAAACCCATACATTAAAAAAATAAATTAATAAAATAAAATAAAATAAAATATTTTGTCTGGAAGCAAAGTGGAAGTTAATATCAATGGCTATGCCTTCAGTAAGTTCTCAGACCACATTACAACATAGTTAACGATTTATCTTTTATTACATTCTAGACCTATTCTTTCTTCCTGGCACAAAAATATCTTCTTTGTACATTATGGCATCTACGTCTATCTCCACACCTTTTTGTGTCTCTCATCCACGGATCATCAGCCTCTTGCTTAGTCTTCCATTTAATGACAATTTCTGTTTAGTATACAACAGCCCTTCCCCCTGCAATGCAATTTCTTCACTCTGAAAAGCTCTGACTCTGGCTACTGGTCTCTGTTATGTACTGATTCCTAGAGCCACGTCTTCAAATATTTCTCAGAACTTCTTCACATCTAAAAATCCAGGATTAATTTATTGCTCTCTGACTATATTCTTCTGGTATTTCAAGTATCCTGTATAACTTCTTCATCTGCCCTTGCTTTTCTTCTACATCGAGATATCAAGTTCATGGACTTCCCAATTCATCATTTTAAAAATTTATTTCAAGCCTTTATGAGTCACTACAATATACATATGTTCTCAGGAATTATGGCCTTACAATTTGTGTGTGAGAATAGGTCTTCTGTCAGGCATTATGGACATAAGAGTAAATAAATTCTAGCCCCTGCCTACAAGCAGCTAATTCCCAGCCTAAGACAGATTGCAAGCAAATAATATGCAGAGTGGTAAGTCTAAGGAAACTGATTAGGATATACCTAATTCAAGCTGGGAATATCAGAAGAAAAACTTTTTGAAAGTCATGAGGCATGAGCTGTGCCTAAAAGAATAAAAAATATAGAGAGAAATAAGAAGAAATAAATTAGGGAATGAGATGACTATACTAGTAGGAAAAGGAAATCTCTTCAGGTCAAGGGAGCTTAGAGATGAAACAGGGTATGAGAGTATACAGGGAGGCTCATTAACTCACTGAGGTTTGAGAAAACAGGTTGAAAGGAGAAATAGGGGAGAAAGTTACAAAGGGAATCAAATGTGTTAGTAGTTGAGGGAAAAGCAAATATTGAATACGACCCACAGATCTTGGATAACCCAGCGTTTGGTAGCAGCTTACATAAAAGGTTGTGACAAAATAACCAGAGATATACGGAGAAAATAACTGAGTGTTATATTTCCTCTCAGTAAAAACCTAAAAAATAACGTGTAATCACAGCCTGATCTTTTAACTGACCTCCACTTATCTTGCTGCCTGGATTGGCATACATATTCCTCTACCTGAAAAACTGCTCAACACTTTTGAAAGGTTGTTTCTCACCATTGCACCCGGCATTTCTGCTAACACCAGCTGAGTTGTAAGGGGCCCTCCAGGAGGCCTAGGTTGTTCTCCTTATCATATACATTATTTTCATTTATCAATTTACCCAGAACATCTAATGAAATACTATGGACACCAATAACATGAATACAAAGATAGCTATAGACACTAAAAAGTAAATTGATGTCTCTTGAAAGGCTGTCATGTCTTAGACGCTAAATTTGGAGTATGTGTTTCTAATAAATAAATAGCTTGCTTTAATCATCCTTATTTATGAATGTAATATAGGGGAGCACCTTTGATTTTGCCCTTAATCTTAAAAAACAATTAGCCGGGCATGGTGGCAGGCACCTGTAGTCCCAGCTACTCAGGAGGCTGAGGCAGGAGAATGGTGTGAACCTGGGAGGCGGAGCTTGCAGTAAGCCAAAATTGCACCACTGTACTCCAGCCTGGGTAACCGTGTGAGACTCTGTCTCAAAAAAAAAAAAAAAAAAAAAAAATCATACAAGGAGTAAATGATGATTTAGCATAAAACACAACTTTAGCCTAAAACACAGTTCATAGGACTCAAACTTTGTTATTTTATGGGATTATAGTAACCAGTTAATATTCAAAATTTACCATTTCAGAAGAAGAAATATTGGTCTGGGAAAATTGCCGTTGCTTGTACAGAAGAATGGAGGAATCTTTTTGAGCACAACAATTCTAATGATATTCCTCATCACTGGTTCCAAAACCAAGCCCATGGAAGGCCTGCATAGGGATAATGTGGAGAACATGCAAAAGAAATACACATCACCAGCTCCTCAACCCGGAGCTCCAAGGGAATGGCCAAGGAAGCTGTATTGTCCTAAGAAATTTGAGACTGTTTTGACTTACATTAAATCCTGCTCAATCATATGTATGTATACACACACACACACACACACAGACACACATACAGACGGTGTTGTCAGTGAAGCCTCTAACAATGCATCTTGACTGGACAGATTTGACAATTAAAATGGCTGGAAGAAAATAGGGCTTCATAAGTGGCACTTACTATTCACATTACACATTAAATGGACATCTCCTAAATTAAATCTTGTCTATGATAAAAAGGCAGAAAATCATGACCCAAGGCTAGTTTATAACTGCAGAAGTGTTCAAGACAGACCAATGCTTGCTATGTTTAGGAACTGACAAGAAAGTACAGGTCTTTATAATCTACCATTTTGCCTCATTTGATACCAGGTGACCTTCATAACGCAGGCAATAGAGAATTGCAAGATTTGTCAGAGATTTCAGGTCTTTGGAAAGCTATCCTCTTTCACAAGAACAGCCATGGAAACAGGAAGAAAGTCAGTTCTCACTTAAGGTAATCAGAATTTACAAATATTCCTTTCTTCATTGAAATCTCAATAGGCACCTCAATATTATCTTTAATTAATTCTTTTGTTACAATCATGCGTCACATAACATTTTGGTCAAGGATGGTGCACATATATGACACTGGTGCAATAAAATCATAACACTATTTTTACTGTACCTCTTGTATGTTTAGACATGTATAGATACACTTACTGTATAGATATAAGTAAGCATAGATATACTTAACTGTTGTGTTACAACTGCCTACAGTATTCAGTACAGTAACATGCTGCACAGGTTTGTAGCCTAGGAGGAATAGGCTATACCACATAACCTAGGTATGTAATCAGCTATAGCATTTAGGTTTGTGTAAGTAAACTCTGCCATGTTCATACAATAATAAAATTGTCCAGGAATGCATTTCTCAGACTTACCCCTGTCATTAAGTGACACATGACTGTATTAGTTAACACTGTGGGAACTTCATGGGAAATGGACTCTGCAGCTCCATCATAAATAGAAACTGTTTATGTCAAAAAACACATAAAAGCATAGTTGCAAGATTACAAGTCCTTCCATATATTTCATTTAGTATCTCCACAGATCACTAACTGCCCGCATAGCATTCTTGAGTCTCCACTGCCTCACATTTGAGTTCAGGTCATTCCATCAATTGTCAAAGACGCATCCAACATTAACTTTCCAACTACTGGTTTGGATTGTGTCAACATTGTTATCCTGGGCCATGACAACACAAAAGGCTAACTCAGTGAGGTAACATAGACACTGATCAGTGAGATTTTGCTAACTGGTGGTACCATTTTTTACCAAGATCAAGGGTATTCATACCTTCAGGCATCTAGATAACATTGAAAAGGGCAGGTTCATAGATAAAAAGGCAATGAGGAAGGGTTATTGCAGTATACATGAGCTACTGTGTCTCCTGTTTAACCTGAGTCTGAAGAGATTCAAAGTACAGGTGCCATACATGCCTCTTTAATAGTTCCATGTCGATTGATTTTCTGGGCTACACTTCCCAGCATTCAAATTGCTAAATGCATATAAATTACTACTGAATATTTATAACCTGGATTTGTGCTTTTGAGTGACCTTATCTATAGTTATGTGTTTCAGTGATCTAACTTGGAGTGGACTCCAAACTTCGATAAAGTAAAGACCCTGCTTATTCCTTGAGTACTGCTACACTGACAACTGATTTAGTGAATGCCACTGTGAAAATAATAAACCTCTTGGTGAATATGTTTAGACATGTCTTGTAACCTGTACATATCTTAACCAGGGATGTTACTTGGTCTTTCTATGTACAGGAGTGTGTGGAGATAGAAAAACATACAGGATTGTAATTGTTGCCTGTGAGACTAATAGAAAATTCAAGCTAGTGAAGTATGTTTATGCATGGCACACTTCTCACCAGCAATTTTAGGAAGTTCTACCCACAACCCATATGTCTTTTGATATGTGGGTTACCTTGGAGAGAGAAAAAGAAACTCTGAACACAAGCATGAAATACGTTAGAATTTTATCTAGAGTTGGACTTCTCCCAAAGCTTTTGTATAAACTTGCTTGAGGAGCAACTGTTGTCCACTGGTACCTTCACTGTACAATCCACACACAACCAAACTTCGCAACTGGAGACCTAAATTTGCACTTTGTTTGGTAAAGTTGAATGAAAAATGTTGTCTTTTAAGCTTATGCTCTCTTATGAAAGCTGTTATTAGATTAATTTTAGTCCAAGATATGCCAGTTAGGAAACAACTTCCAATTTAATTTCACCAGCCCCCTGTGGGTGGACTAATTAGTCATACATCACACTTACTGTGGTGGTGAAATGCCTCAAAGGAAGGTCTCCAGAGTGTTGCTCTACCTAGAAGGACATGAATGAAGAGACATAAAAATCATTCATTAAGAAGGAAGAAGATTTTCCTTGCCTAGATTTTCACTTGTAGGATCCAATTAATTTTATCACTTAATATTTTGTCGTGCTGGGCATTCATTTTACAAATTTGTAAGGTCAGTAGAAATGGAAACTTTCGGAAATTGAACTGTAAATGTTCTGTAGATGTTGACGGAAATAGCTATTTGGAGCTGTGCTTTTGCCAACTAGACACTCTGAGAAAATCTGTGAGAGGATATTTTCCAGAAGTCATTGAACCCACTAAAAATCAAGTTTATTGCTTTTACCATAAATATAAATAATTTATTTATTATCAACCACTTTCAATATTCTAATAAGTAACCTTTATTATTTCATTGGCATGATCTACATAGACACATGATTTATCTTCTTTTGCGATACATTCAGAAAATTTGCTGCCTGGAAAAGCCATGTTTTGAAATTACCACCTGTTTGATGATTTTCTTTTTTATACTTTAAGTTTTAGGGTACATGTGCACAACGTGCAGTTTAGTTACATATGTATACATGCGCCATGTTGGTGTGCTGCACCCATTAACTCGTCATTTGGCATTAGGTATATCTCCTAATGCTATCCCTCCCCCCTCCCCCCACCCCACAACAGTCCCCAGTGTGTGATGTTCCCCTTCCTGTGTCCATGTGTTCTCATTGTTCAATTCCCACCTATGAGTGAGAACATGCGGTGTTTCATTTCCACTTAAGTATCTATCTCTATTTGTCTTTTATTTTCACTTCCATCCTAGCTGTATCCCTTGTCTCCTTCGTGTGTCTTGGGATAAGTGCCCTATAACATTATATATTTCTGGAAACCCTTCAGTATAAAGTTATTACATGTAAAAAAAAGTGTGTTTCAGCAAACTTTTTGTTCACAGATTATCTTTGCCTACTTGCCTATTAGACAATTTTTGTAGGCTCCATATGCTATTAATTTATATTCACTTTTAGAAGAATTTTCATCAAAAGCAAACGTCTTATGTCAATTTATTATATGCTATTTGTATTTCTATGTATATATACACATAGAGCCACATGCATATATGTAACTCCGGAGGCCTGCCTGGACTGTTTAATAACTGTATTGAACAAGAGCAAGAAAAAGCTGTTCAAATTTCAAACAACAAGTTGAACTGAAGAGCTCACATCTTTCAATAAAATAGACACTAGCAGCCTTTAAAAATTAAACATTTCTACTGTTTTAAAAAATTATAGCCATCATAGTATGAGGAAAAAATGTAATAATCCTTTTTAATTCTTGCCATTTTATTAACCACAGGGTCCTTACGCCCTAACTTCATTGGTACCCCTTTCAGATTAAACAGAACACTTAATTTAAAATTCTGATAAATAAATTAATTACACCTTTTACTTGAGGTACTCTTTCACCTTTCAAGAAATATTTTGAGAATTCATTAGCTAAATATTGCTATAATGCAGGCTAGTAATAAATGGAAATAATGAGTTCATTGTAAAGTTTAAATTAATGATGGTATAATCTGGAATTTTTGTTAACCTAGAATACATAATTAGCTCTAGAGGTGAAATGAAAGACAAAATCACTTCACATATTAGTAAAAAACAAATAATATAACTTTATAAGCTACTGCTGTTCTTTTGCTATTAAGAACCAATGACATCTGTAATTAGGGAACATTATGGAAAGGTTAAAGATGAGAATACATGCAGTCTATCTACAGGAAACCTAAACTGTTTAGGTTAATGAAATGTCTGCGAAAGTCATATTAATTAGCAGGTTCACAGGAAACTAACATTTATTGTATAAATTCCATGGTAAAATGTATTAGGGCTCCATGCACACAACTGTGCACCATCTACGTTACCACACAGTGCTTACTTCTGTCCGTCTTTATTCATTTCTCTCCTAATGGTCAGTATGTTATTACATAGTTCTAAAAATCTTCTATGAGGCAGAAATGTCATTTAATGATATAGCTTTGAAAATAATGAAAAACAGTAGAAACTTTCTATTTTTTTATGAAGCAGAATTGTTGAATTTTCAAAGTTTCATTTATGTAATGTTACAAGATGACAAATATATTTCTTTAATTCCCTCTTGTTATTTTTGTCTAACATCAACCAAAGCCATTTCTTTCATTTGAAGGTGAAAACTGCTCATCAAAATCCAGTTTAAGCTGAGAAACAACCAAATTTTGCACGAGAAATTATACACCGCATAAGTATAAAACAGGACCAGAGACAATAGTGGATTAGCAATTTTTAAAAAGACAAAAGCAGGTTATCATCAAATCAATTGTTACCAACACACCAATTCCACCTCTAGGCCAGAAAATTAGCCACTTACCCTCAGGAAAACAATGATTGAAGACAAAGTTCACCAGTGAAAGTTGGTTATTTTTTTTTCCACCCTTGCATCAACTAAAATGATATCTACAGTTCCTCTTAACACTTTTCTTACTTTCAAATATGTGGGTATGCTTAATTAGCTGAGGCCATGTTTCATATGCACATCTGGCTACAAGGGAAACTGGGAATGTGAGCCCTGATCCTAATGTTTGTAGAGTATTTAGAAATTTGAGAATTCCCTCCAAATAAAGAGTTTTTTAAAACACTGTTAGACAAAAAGTTTGAATTACAAAATGTGGTGGTAGCTCATGTCTAACTCAAATGCAGGGAAAAAAACTATAAACTCTAAAAAAAATTAAATGCACATTTGATGGTAATGAGAAACAGAAAACAGGCAGAAATACTAGAATATTCAACCACTGATGAAGTATTTGACCATTGAATAAAGAAAATTGCAATGATTTAAATTTGCATCAATGCAACTTCACACCTGATGACACTCCCTGGTCTGTGCAAAATTAGATGTCTACGAGTAAAGCGATGAGTTTTACTAGCTTGAGGATAAGAGCACAGAGTTCCAGGCTGACAGAAAAGAAGAACTGGGAAATCTGTGTGACATGGGAGGAAATCTCACACAACTGAAAGTCACAGAGGAGAATGTCACAGAGTAAAAATCTAAAATCAGCACTTAAACTTCATTCAGATATATGATGGCTGCTACATTTCACATTCATAAAAAGAGACTCCATAGAATCCAGCAGAAAACAACAGCTAAATTGCTAGTACAGAGCAGAGATTTCAACCATTGCACATAGCTCAGGAGTGAAAGTTTGGTGTTTGACTACAGAAAGAAGACTAATGTTAGAAAAGAGTCAGTCTTCAAAGGAAAATAAAAGAACCTATCTCTACAAAATATCATCCACATAATCTAACATATAATTTAACCTGCCTAGACATAGAACCAGGAAAATATGACGCATAAGAAAAAAAGTAAACAATGGATTAAGACATTGAAATGGTCCACATGCTGGGATTAGAAGATAAGAAATGTAAAATAAGCTATTATAAGCATATTCAAGGATTTAAGGAATAGATGATCATAAGAGGGAATATATGGAGAATCTCAACAGAGAAGTAAAAGTGATAAACAAATAATAGGACAAATTTTAGAACTGAGAGACAGAATATCTTATATAAAAATGTCATTGTATGCATATACCAGTAAATTAAAGATGGCAGAAAAAACTATCAGTGCACTTAAAAACAGATCAAGAACAATTTCCCAATACAGTTAAAAATACAGAGGAAGAAAAACAATAAAAATAGGGCCAGTCTAGAACTAATATAATTGGAGTCCTAGAAAGAGTAGAGAAGAACAAAATGAGACAGAAAAAGCTATTTGAAAAAGTAAAGACAAAAAGTTTTCCTAACTGTCAGCATATATCAACTTACAGGTTTAAGAAACTCAAAGAACAGAATAAAAATAAAGACAACCAAATGTAGACATACCATAGTCAAACCACTGGGCTAAAAAAGAGTAAATCTTGAAAGTAGCTAAAGGGAGGGAGAAAATAATTTACATACATGGAAACAAATAGATGACCTGTCATCAGAAATGACAGTTTAAAAAGCAATCAAACTACATCTTCAAAATAAAAAAAAACCTGTCAACTCCAAATTCTATAACTAGAAAAAGTCATTGTCGAGAAAATAAAGATTTATTCAGATAAAAGAAAGCTTCGAATATTTGTCATTAGCAGACCCAAATACAAGAAATGCAAACGGAAATGTTTTAGGCTAAAGAAAGATAACAACAGATGGAAATTAGGACCTACAGGAAGCAAGGAGAAGCTCTAGGAATGCCAAGTGCATAAACATGAAAAACTAAGGCTTTTTTCTTTTAGTTTTATAACAACTGATGGTTTAAATAAAAAATTAAGTGTACTATTGATAATGTATGTGGAGTAAAATATTCTAAGTTAATAGCTCTGACAGAAGACTAAACACAACAATTTTGCTGCAACATTTCTTCATGTTACATGAAAACGTTGACTATTAACACACTAAGTGGACTGTGATAGGCCCAGGATGCTTATTATAATCCCTAGAGAACCACCACATTATATGAAGATATTCTTCTAAAATGCCAATAAAGGAATTAAAATGGAACACTGAATGTTGTTCAGTTGATATAAAAAGGCATGAAAGAAAGAACAGAGGAGCAAAAAATGATGGAACAAATAGAACATAAGAGCAAAATAGGCCGGGTGCAGTGGCTCACGCCTGTAATCCCAGCACTTTGGGAGGCCGAGGCGGGTGGATCACAAGGTCAGGAGATCGAGACCATCCTGGCTAACACGGTGAAACCCCGTCTCTACTAAAAATACAAAAAATTAGCCGGGCGTGGTGGCAGCGCCTGTGGTCCCAGCTACCTATGAGGCTGAGGCAGGAGAATGGCGGGAACCCGGGAGGCGGAGCTTGCAGTGAGCCGAGATGGCGCCACTGCACTCCAGCCTGGGCGACAGAGCGAGACTCCGTCTCAAAAAAAAAAAAAAAAAAAAAAAAAAAAAAAAAAAGTACCTATAAGAGATGCATGCCAAATATTATGGTATAGATAAGTTGAGAGTAAAATAATTTCCAAGTATACCATGGAAACAACAAACACAAGAAATCTTATGTGGCTATGTTAATATAAGAAAACGTAGACCTCCAAACAAGCAATATTACAACAGAAAGCTATTTCATAATGATAAAATGTCAAGTAATTATGAAGACATAATGCTATATTGCTAACTGATAGAATAATTAAAGAAAGTTAAGATAAAATAATTTTGACAACAGCTTGACCTAATCGATATTGACCAACACGATAGAATATATGTTCTATTATGCTACACATGAAACATTTATCAATAGACTATAGACCACAAAATATCTCTCAAGAAGTTTCAAAACACTGTAATCATAGTAAGTATGCTTTCTGACCATAATGAAAATGAGTTGAAATGGGTAAAAACAAGCTATCCAGGAAAGTCCACACTATTGGAGGATTTAAATACACCTTAAAATGCTCTTTAGCTCAAGGAAGAAATCATAAGAAACACCTTAAAATACATTGAACTGAAGACAAATAAAAATATACTATATCAAAATGTGTGGGATAAAGTTAAGCAGACCCAAAGTAAATTTTTTGTATAAATGCTTATTCTAAAATCTTGACAAGTGAACTAATTTTCTACCTTAAAAAGAAAATCTAAAACAAGAGAGCAAATTAAGTCCAAAACAAGTAGAAGAAAGGAAATAAAACAGAAATTAGAAATCAATGAGACAGAAAACAGACACAGGAGAAAGTTAACATGGCCAAAAGTTAGTTCTGTGAGAAAGAAAGAAAACTCAAATTACAAATATCAGGGATTAATGAGATTGTACATTTGTAGACACAAGAGACATTAACTAGATAATGGAATATTGTGAAACATTTTATACCAATTTTCATTACTTGGATGAAAGGGTGAATTCCTTGAAAAAAAAAAACATAAAAAAATTCACAAGATTAAATGGAACTTTTGAAGTAATTGACATTTATTAAAGTAATTAAATTAATTGTCAAATACCTGCACATACAAACATAAAACTAAAGAAAATAAAAAAATAAGCAAACTCCAGATCCAAAGAGTTTTGCTGGTGAATTCTTTCAAATGTTTAAAAAAAAAAATTTTTAATTATTTAAGAAATAAAGAAGGGGGAAATTCCAAACTTGTTTTATGAGTCAGAATCCTGACACCAAAACTACAAAACACAGGAATGCAAAATTGATTTCAACTTAAAGAGCTATCACCATTCTAATCTGTGATTCTAATGAATTTGGCTATCTTAGATACTTTATACAAGTGGAATCATATGGCTTGTCCTTCTGTGACTGATTTACTTTACTTAGCATTACTGTCCTCTAGGTTCATCCATGTTGCATATTGCCGGGCTTTCTTGTTTTAAAGCTGAATAATATTCCGTTGTATGAATATACCACATTATCTTTATCTATTCATCTGCCAATAGACATTAAACTTATTTCCACATTTTGATTAGTGTAAATAATGCTACAATGAGCCTGAGAATCATCCCAATTTCAATTCTTTCAGATAAATAACCTGAAGTGAGATTGCTAGATCATATGGCAGTTCTATTTTCTTAATTTTTTTGAGGAACCACCATACTGTTTTCCATAGAGGCTGCACAGTTTTACATTCCCAGAAACACTGCACAAGTGTTCCAATTTCTCCCCATTGTTAACACTAGTTATCTTTTTCTAAGACCATTCTAACAGGTTTGAGGCAATATCTCTTTGTGGTTTTGATTTGCATTTCCCTGATGATTAGTGATGTTAAGCATTTTTTCCAGGTACCTGTTGGTCATTTGGATATATTCTTTGGAGAAATATCTATTGCTGATTAAAAAAAAAAAAAACTCTCAGCAAGCTAAAAAAAGAAATTTTTTCAAAGGGATGGAAAGCATCCACAACAAAACATATAAACAATATTACATTTAAGGGTGAAAGCGTAAATGTTTAAACCACATAGATTAGGACAAGAAAAGGATGTGTGTGTTCATCACCTCTATTCAACATTGTACTGGTGATCCTAGATTTTGAGTATAAATATTTAGGGGACAACTATTGTCACTGAAGCCCAAAAAGAAAAAGGTTGATTAGGTTGTATATAATCTAATTCTACTTGCTTTGGGCTTAATTTTAGAGAAATTAAGTTGCTTAATTTAAGCAAAAGTCGCTTAAATTAAATTAAATTAAGCAACTTAATTTAATTTCTCTAAAATTACAGCTTGTATGAACTCTAGAATTTATTGGGCACCTCCTAGGACATAAACACTGGAATTTGGTGAGAGACATCAAACAGGAAAGAGCCTGCCTCTGACATAAATTCAACACAAGGAGGGGGACACATGTTATGAGACTGACCTGCCTTCTTCATCTCATAAAAGGGGTTCTTGTTGCTGGTAACACAGATTAAAACTATTTCAATTACATTCAAGATAAAAGGATTAGCAATGGTATGTAAGATGAAAAAATCACCCCGCAGAAAGACAAAAGTCTCACAAAAGGATATTTAAACTAGCCAACACTTTGAAATTCAGGCAGAGTTCATGTTTTCTGGGTGAACTAAAGTAGCAAGAACAAAGTAGAGGCTCCAATTCTAGGAAAAATGGGCCCTAATACGGTTTACCATCCAGAAACTCAAGAAATCCAGACAGAAGGACGCAGTCTCCTCATTCAAGGCAGTAGCAATACCTGGATCCCCAAAGCCAGGAACTCATAAACACAAATTTGTTTGAGGAAGAAGCTTGCCCACCAGAAGATGTAGGTTATTACAAGGTAGAATGTGATAGAGAAAATGAGCATGGGACTGGAAATAAAAGGAGGTAGCCCCATGATTACAACTAGAATATATCTGTCAGAGATGGTGCAGAAATAAGACTGAAGAGAGAGCACCTTAAACCCCACGTGCCTTACCCCAGGACTAATCCTGGACACAGGCTGGAAAGCATAGCCTACAGGTGGTGAGGGAGGAGGAGGGGGCTCAGCTGTGAGAAGAAGGAAATACAGCTGAAAACAAGATACGGGTCTTGAAATCACACAGAGGTTTTGGGCCTTTGTTGCTGTCTGCCAGCAGCTGCCAGTAGTTCTCACATTTTGGCTGGCATCAAAATCACCTGGGGCAGTGGTGGGGAAGCGAGGGAGTGTTGTAAAACCACAAGTGACCAGGCAAAAAACACCTGTATGTTTTCCAATTCAGTAAGTACAGAAATCTTAATTGGAACAAGGTGGAGGTCACACGTTGATAGTGCTGTGGACTGCTCCAGGGACATAAGCGTGATCTTTAGAGAGGTGGCTCTAATCAGTTGAGGGCAACCATTGGACAGAGAGAGGTCCAGACCAACCGTACACAGAGACATCATACAATTACACTTGAGCAGCCTCTCCAAATAACATGTCTCTTAGTGAAACCTGGGAGGTTGAAAATTAAAAACATAAAATCCAGTGGCATTTATGCATCCTAGGGACTTACATTTGTCTGGTTCTTCCAACTTGCCTTTGCTTGGTTAGAATTTTGGGTAGATAAGAGGTGGATTTACATGTGCTAGTGTGAGAAATTTGATACACTCATTTAGACATCGACCTACTATCTTGATGTTTGAAAGCTACAACCCAAAGAAATTTGTCTTTTTACATAAAACAAATTCAGCCCTTGCCTTCCTTATAGATTACATCTTCCACTAGCAGTAATAAAAAAGTAACAATATGCATAAGTCAAAGTATCTTCTTAGATCCTCTGTTTTATTAGTTAGTTGTGTGAATTAAAGTAACTGTCTCAAAATTTCAAGGAATGCCTGAGAAGCAATTCATGTTCAAAGGCTGCCCTCTTGTGACAATGTGTTGTATGTTTTACCGTAAAAGTAATTTTACCTTATAACCTCTACAATCCAATTCATAACAGTATGAAAAGGAAATAAAACCTTACATAATTTTGAATTTTAAAAAGTACCTTGTTTATATGGCTCCTTTAGATAATGAATAGTTAATTTGGTAAATATTCCAGTGAGTTGCAGGTTTGAATCTACATCACTTAACTAGCTTAATGGATGTATTTCTAAACCTATACAACCCACTCCTCTGCTTTTCAAAAATTAAAGTTAGCTGTAGATTGAGATATCAGTGACACAGTTTATTGAACATAACTTAGATTGTCATCTACATTACTGTAACTACAAATGCCATCCTCAGATCGAAGAATCAGTTTTATCAGTAAACATCTCTAATTGAACTATAAATGGTGTATGTCTTCTGTCTTTTACAAGCTTTTGGTCTAACACAGGGGATATATGATGTAAAAATTACAAAGGAAGGCCGCGCGCGGTGGCTCACGCCTGTAATCCCAGCACTTTGGGAGTCCGAGGCGGGCGGATCACAAGGTCAGGAGATAGAGATCATCCTGGCTAACACGGTGAATCCCCATCTCTACTAAAAATACAAAAATTAGCTGGGTGTGGTGGCACAGGCCTGTAGTACCAGCTACTCAGGAGGCTGAGGCAGGAGAATCGCTTGAACCCAAGATGCGGAGGTTACAGTGAGCCGAGATGGCACCACTGCACTCCAGCCTGGTGGCAGAACAGGACACCATCTCAAAAACAAACAAACAAACAAATAAATAAATAATAAAATAGCAGTGACTATAATGTTTTGTGATGTTAAACTTTGAGAGCTTTTTTTTTCTTTTCCCAAGTCCCTTTCCCAGTTCCAGGAGTAGTTACTCTAAGCTCACTGATGTGAAGGAATAGAAAGAAAAGGTTTGGTGGAAAAAAAATAATAACCTGCTATCATTTCTGTCTTTTGTTTTTAAAAGCTTGAGGATTTGGGAGAATTTGGAAAGACTGTGGAGTAAGTGCAAAGAAGGAATTCGCTAACAAAAATATGTATGGTAAAATGAGTTTTTTCCAGGTTAGAAAATATCCACTCCCTACACCCCTACATTCCTTTCCCATGGTTAAGAGGAAAAAGCAAAGGCCTCTTGGTGAGCAGTGGTGAGCAGTTTCTTAGAAATATTCTAGAAGGCATAGTCATCTTTAAAAAAAAATAGCTACAAGGATATGTCTAAGCAGAAGAGACCATGGGCCAAATTACGAGTAGATTTTTGCATTCCAAACTGGTAAAGAAGCAGCAGGAAGCCAGTGGGCCTAAACAGGCCACAATGAAATGGACAAGGAAGAGGCCAGCAGCAGCTTGTGGGGACAAGACGTCAAGCCCCAAATGTTAAACCCACCATCCATCCTCCACATTCTGGCTCTGTTTAACAAGGCTGTGGTCTGGCACTAGATGCCACCTCAGTGACTAAAGCATAATTCCCCGTCTCCTAGGAGTGTTGACAGCTGACTCCTGGCAACAATACTCACAGCACAGTAAAGTTCCTTCATCCAAGTTCATGTGCCTTCTCAAGGCATCCCACATCCGAGAACTGCTTGGTACAGAAATATAATGGCCTGGCTTGCGTGCTCCAATTTGAGGTCGTTAGGTAAACTCACCAAGATCCCTGTAGAGTGGGCTGCGGCCATGATAGTGATTGCATTCCAGCCGACTCCTGCTCTGCCCAATCCTATTGCTTTCACTCTCCCACAGGTGTTGGGAATATCCATTTCAACTTCCTTGCATGCAAATCTCCATCTCGGAGTCAGCTTCCTAGGACTCCTGACTGGTGACATCTCTATCACTATCACAGTACTTAGAACGGAGCATCTTAAAATGATTTAAGGCTAACTGCCCTAACAGCACAGACAGATGGTGGCTTAAAATAGAATTTAAGCGGATTTTAAAAAAACATGAAAAAAGTTGACATTGCACGCTCATATGAGCTTATGGATCAAACCGTGCATATGATTTCTAAGATCCCTCATGCAGTATATATTTGCACTGTTTATAAATGACATCCCCTTAAATTGAATTCAGTGCAATTTAAAACAGTAATTTGTGGGAAAAATTAGGTACGCAGATAGTCTGGACTCTAGAGAGGCACACATCATTTGGAGAATAATAGTGAACTGGCTGGTCTATGAGGGAAGAAAACAGAGTGAACATAGACTATTAGTGAACAAGGATATTTTCCCATATATATTCAAATTAAGGTGAATTTCTTTACAGAATTATGCCTTACAAAGAAAAAGTATTTCCCTATATTTGAATCCTCACAAGTTTTCCTACGATGAGTGCTTTTGTGATTATTTTGAATAGCAAAGTAATATTTAAGGAAACTCTTGCCCTGAATGTACTTTAATTTATGTCAATTGATGTTGCATATAGAGATCATCAGAGTCAAGCTACAAGAAAAGGAGGAACATAACTTAGCAAAGACTTAGAGGATTAGTCTTAATAGTGTGAAATCAAAATTTCAAGTGAGGGAATAAATGCAGCTTTAATGATTACGTAAATGAAGTTTAACTGTAGCAGGATCTACAAGAAATTGGCAACCTTTGGCTTCAGTAACAGAAACTCAGGCTGTATGCCCTTCAGTGCTTTTGGATTCTGCATCATATTGAGAGAGACTCCTTTAAACAAGCAATAGGAAACTTCCTGTGACAACATAATAAATTCAAAAAGTTCTGTAACTCAGACAATTTAGATAGAAGTGAGGACTTTGGCCTAGACAGCCCTGTTCACCCTAAAGATGGATTAAACAATGAAAAAGATATTGATATCAAAAATTCAATCAGGAATTTGATTAAAGCATTTCATTAAATGTGATAATTTCTTAGTATATTATCTTACATATGCAATATTCATGTGTAACAAATTAAATACAAGTAAACATTTGACTATATTATCTGCAGCATAATTTACATATCAATTTACATATTGGGTTTTGCTCACATGAAAACTTGGATCTTCTCAATAAGAAAATCTGTGAAATCTTTAATTCCTCATCCCCAGGAATGTAAATAAGTCAATATAAATACTGTAAGTCAGTGATTTTTTCCTAGAAAGACAGTAAAAATTTTACAAAAATACTTTAGACCCCTTCTCATTGTAAACCTAAATAACAAACAGAGAAAGGCTCTTTAAAGGAAAAAGACACATCTTAGGGAGGAGGGCATTTCAATGGGAATATGCATGACAAAGTAAACTATGTAGATTCAAATGGTAAAGGAAGACAAGGTCTTTAAAAGAAAAACGATCAACCTGGAAGTATGGGGGAGTAGAAAAAAATAAATAAAGGAAAAATGAAGAGGCTTATATAATTATTTTGATACAGTTGTCTTTGACTATAAAGATAAACAACAAGGTCGATGTCAGTTGAAGGTTGGGCAGGCAGTTGCTGGATAGATGTCCTCACAGAAGTATATTTTGTGTAAGGTTGCTATGGCCTGTGTGCAAGGTTGTCGTTTTTGTGGTATTTTGTGATAGTTTTTGTTATCAGGCCTAGAAGCATGAGAACCCTCTCTTAAGGCCTTCTCTGAATCTATTTGTGCAGGTTTTTTCTTTTCTTTTTAAACATTAGTGACAGTTTTGATTCTGATAACTTTCATATCATGATCCCTAATTTCAAAAAAAAATTAAATGTGTAACTTATTTATGATGTATTTGATAGGCTTGGATTTGTGAATCACCCCTACTATCTATAGTGGTAGATATATCTGAGCCTGCTTACACAGGACTTCCATCAGATTTTCTCTTCAGTGGAATTGGAAGAGGGGGTTTTGGAGAAGGGGATGAAGGAATTGTGCTGCATCAGAAGTCCCCACATAACAGCACAGGGACTTTTTCTGTGCTCTTGCCAGGCCGTTGTATTAGGCTGATGCAAAAGTAATTTTGGTTTTGTCATTGAAAGTAATGAGACCATCTGACTTACAATGTCTGTGCCATGACCAGCTCCTAATAGCCTCCAAGGACAGCTCTACCCTGACATATACTGTCCTGAAACCACGTCTGCTTTGTAACTCCTGAGTAGCTGCCACCATGACCAATGCCTTCTCATCTTTACTCTACATGCAGGTAACATTTATAATTATATCTCTGTGTATTCACAGAACAATTAGTACATGTAGGACTTCTACAAAATTTCCCTAGCTGATTTTGGTGTTCTGGTGTCCTGGCAGCTCTAGCCGTGAAGGGATGATGCTTTATCAGCATTTCTGTTGAGTTTTTGCTTTTTCTCAGAAACCGATTCCACTTTTCCCACATAGGTTTGACAATTTATTTGAACTCATTTATTCTAAACCCATTATTTTTTGTCTATTATTTAATAGGGAGGGGGGTGAGGGATAAAAGATTACAAATAGGGTGCAGTGTACACTGCTAGGGTGGTGGATGCACCAAAATCTCACAAATCACCACTAAAGAACTTACTCATGAAACCAAATACCACCGTACCCCAATAACCTATGGAAAATAAAATAAAATAAAATAAAAAAGAGTCGGAAGAAAAGAAAATAATCACTGTACTTACCATGACACTTACAAATGATGACTAGTATTATTTGTGTCACCTAATAATATTATTATTTTTTCTTTATGCTACAAACTAGCTCTGCTATTACAATCACTACTATTTGAAGTGTTACTAAATTAAATTAAATTTATTGTATCCTTCTGGACTCAGAAGTGGGGGTAAATGCTAAGACAATTTCAGAATATGATCACATATTGAAAGCATATTATATGGGGACAATATGATTTTAAAAAAATAGAAATTGGTAGATAAACAATTTTTGGGTCTCTTTAACTTCTGCACATTTTGCAAGTATGGATGCTGACTATCTTGTTCCAAATGATTGTTTTCAAGCATGTTTGTATGGAAAACAGCCTTGGAATAGAAAACTAGTACCTCCTTCTGGACAAAGGAAAAGTTTATTTACTGTCTAGTATAATGCAGATAATTTCTCCCTCTGGGGAAGGGTACAGCCAAGTGAACTTCCCATAATACAAGTTGGGGTTTCTTGAGCTTGGGTTTTTCTCCCACAGTGTAATGTGCAGGTGCCGCTTGGCTCTTTTTGTGTTACCCTGGGAAAGCTGATGGCTGTAGGTGCATGTGTTTATTTTGGGGTTCTCTATTCTGTTTCATTGGTCTTTGTGTCTGTTTTCATATCAGTACCATGCTACTTTGTCTACTGTGGCCTTAGAGTATAGTATGAAGTCAAGTAATGTGATGTCTCCAGCTTTGTTTTTTTTTGCTTAGGTTTCCTTTGGTTGTCTGGGCTCTTTAAAAATCCATATGAAATTTAGAATAGTTTTTTTCTAATTCTGTAAAAAATGACATTGGTTGTTTGATAGGAATAGTGTTGAATGTGTAGATTGCTTTTGGCAGTATAAGCCATTTTAACAATATTGATCTTTCTAATCCGTGAGCATGGAATGGTTTTCCATTTGTTTTGTCATCTATGATTTCTTTCTGCAGTGTTTTGTAGTTCTCCTCTTAGATATCCTTTACCTCCTTGGTTAGACATATTCTTGCTTTATTTTATTTTATTTTATTTTATTCTATTTTGGGGGTTGCTATTGTAAACAGGATTGCATTCTTGATTTACCTCTCAGTTTAAACATTTTTGCTGTATGGAAATGCTACTTCTTTTTGTATGTTGATTTTTTTTAATCCTGAAACTTTGCTGAAGTTGTTTATCAGTTCTAGGAGCCTTTTGGCACAGTCTTTATGGTTTTCTAGGTGTAGAATCATATCATCAGTGAAGAGAGATAATTTGATTTCATTTCCTATTTGGATGCCTTTTATCTCTTTCTCTTGCCTGATTGCTCTGGCTAGGACTTGTTGAACAGGAGTGGTGAGAACAGGCATCCCTATTTTATTCCTGTTCTTAAGGGGAATGTGTTGGGAGAAAAGCTGAGTGTTGGGAGAGAAGCTGAGGCAGGGCCATATGTTTCTCATTCACTTGATACACCGTTTCCTTTCAACCTCCACATCCTCACCACCTGTTTCTTTGTTTGAGCGCCAATAAATAGCATGGGCTCCCAGAGCTTGGGGACTTCGCAGACTCCACACTTGTGATGGTCCCCTGGTCCCACTTTCTCTCTCAAACTGTCTTTTTCTCATTCCTTTGACTCTACTGGACTTTGTCACCCCCACAACCTAGTGTTGGGTCTGATCACCCCAACATTCCGGGTGCCCAACATGGGGTGACAAAGACCCCGGTGAAGGAAGGCTAGAGCATGTGAAAGCAGAGGACACATCATCAAAAGACACCTGGGGACATCTAAAAGAAGCTCGGCGGAAAAGCTGAGTGCTCAGAAGAACCAGGGTAACAATGAGACAAAGTGAAAGCAGACATTCTACTTGTTTAAATTTCTTAAGGCATTTATTACAAAGATGGGAGTGAAAGTTAGTACTTTGTTAGAATTTGTTATCACTCTTTAGTACAGTAAAGCAGTTTTGCCCATGGTTTCCAGAACAAAGGACTATGAAGTTGGATGAATGGGAGAGAATTGGAAGAGATTTTTAAAAGGCATATAAAGATGGAGCAGAAATTCCAGTTTCTGTATGGTCAGTGTGGGCGCTAATAAAGGCAGCCCTTGAGCCACTTCAAACGGATCATGAGGCAG
This sequence comes from Pan paniscus, assembly GCF_029289425.2. Lineage (NCBI taxonomy): Eukaryota > Metazoa > Chordata > Mammalia > Primates > Hominidae > Pan > Pan paniscus. The sequence goes on along the minus strand of NC_085926.1, from coordinate 75,946,694 downwards.
ATTCAGATGAGGAAGAGGAGGATGAGTGTAAAAAACTAACTTCAAATTCTGAGTGTGAGGAACAGCTACCGCAGGAGATTAAAGAAAAGAAAGAAAAACTTTAAAAAGTATGTTTTACTAGCCCGTTGGCTCCACCTGCTGAATTAAGTGAATGGCCACCTCCTCTCTCTCCCCTAAATGGGTGAGAAAATAAATTAGCTGAAAAACTTACTGCTCCTGTAGTTGCAACATTAAAACCTGGAGCAATTGGTGGTGCTATACAAAATTCTATTCAAAAAGCTAAAGCCAAGGGAGACCTTGAAGCATGGCAATTTCCCGTTACTATAATCCAGCAAGTAGCACAGAATATAGCTAATTAGGCTGCTTTTTCTTTTAAGGTACTAAAGAATTTAAGCAAGCCATTAGTCAATATGGACTGAACTCTCTTTTTGTGCAAGCTTTATTAAAAATGGCTCTTGATAATAGATTAATACCATATAATTAGGATACTTTGACAAAACCTGTTCTCACTCCAGCTCAGTACTTGCAGTTTAAAACTTGGTAGGCTGATGAAGCTCAAACTCAGTCAAAAGAAAACACACAAGTGCAGCCACTTGTGCCTGTTTTCTTTTATCAGTTAATATGAGTTGGCCCTAACTGGGGTTGTTTAGAGAATCAAGCAGTAATGGAAGATGTTGCCATTGTTCAGCTGTGCTTCATGTGCTTACAGGCATAGAAAAGGATAAATGTTACAGGGAAAAGTGCCCTTATTTCAGTTCTGTCTGACAAGGACCTAAAGAACCATATATTAATTTTATTGCTCGGCTCCAAGAGGCTGTGTATAAAGCCATAAATGATAAAAACAGCTCAGGATGTTGTAATACAGCTGCTTGCATACCAACAATGCTAATGCAGAGTGTCAAACTGCTATTAGACCCCTGAGAGAGAAGGCTCATTTAATGAAATATATTAAGGCTTGTGATGGCATTGGAGGTAACTTACATAAGGCTACTCTTTTAGCTCAGGCTATGGCTAGATTAAGAGTAAGAAAAAATGTGCTTCATTTCTCAGGCTCTTGCCTTAATTGTGGGCAAATTGGACACAAGAAAGGAATGTAGAAAGGAACTCAAAAGACAAAAACTACTACCATCAATCAACAGAAAAGTCCCAATGTATGTCCCTGTGTAAGAAAGGCAATCACTAGGCAAGTCCGTGTCATTCTAAATTTGGCAAAGATGGACAACCTCTTTCAGGAAATAGGAAGGGGGCCTGCCTCGAGCCCCTCAACAAACCGAGGCATACCCATCACAGCCACTGCCCTTACAAATGTGCAACAATTGTCCCCCACCTCAGCAAGCAGTGCTGCTGTAGACCTCTACAGCACAATTCCCATCTCCTTACTTCTTGGGGAGCCACCAAAGAAGGTCCCCGCAGGAGTTAGGCGATGCTTACCCTGAGGAACTGTTGGGAACAAGCCCCTCCAAATCTGGCCATAAACTGGCCCCAATATGGGCCATAAACAAAATCTCTGCAGCACTGTGTCATGTTCATGATGGCCATAACTCCCACGCTGGAAGGTTGTGGGTTTACTGGAAGGAGGGCAAGGAACACCTGGCCCACCCAGGGTGGAAAACCGCTTAAAGACATTCTTAAGACACAATAGCATGAGTGATCTGTGCCTTAAGGACATGCTCCTGCTGCAGTTAACTAGCCCAATCTATTCCTTTAATTCAGCCCACCCCTTCGTTTCCCATAAGGGTTATTTTTAGTTAATTGAATATCTATAGAAACAGTGCTAATGACTGGCTTGCTGTTAATAAATATGTGGGTAAATCTCTGGGGCTCTCAGCTCTGAAGGCTGTGAGACCCCTGATTTCCCACTTCACACCTCTATATTTCTGTGTATGTGTCTTTAATTCCTCTAGTGCTGCTGGGTTAGAGTCTCCCCAACCTGGTCTTGGCAAGTGGTGCCCATTCATGGGGGCTTGAATACAGCTTGAAGGATCGCCAGAGCAATGGTTGGAGAATGTGGAACTAGCTGGAGGACACCCAAGTACTCTTAAAGCAATCCCCATGGTGAGTAAGAAGGGGAGCTCAGAAGCATCAGAGTAACAATGGGACAAGTGTGGGCTGTGGTTCATTCTACCTTGGAACTTTTTCACACTGATGAGGAGGAGGAAGGAGAGTATAACAAAGTAACAGTAGAGGTTACAGACCAGGTTTATTTGCCACCTAAAGCTAAAGCAGCAAAGGAGGGAGAGGTTCATCCCTACCCTTCTGTACCCCCTCATTATTATTTTGAAGAAAATGACCCTCCAGATCTTTCTTTTCTGGAGGACACTGGGTGAAAAGTAGTTGCCCTGGTGACTGTTCAAGAAGTGCCTTGAGCAACCACTCTTAGTTCTATTCGGGCAGGAATTCAGCAAGCTAGACAAGAGTGGGATTTAGAGGCTTGGCTGTTCCCTGTAGAATAGAATAGAATAGAATAGAATAGAATAGAATAGAATAGAATAGAATAGAATAGAATAGAATAGAATAGAATAGAATTAGAATAGAATAGAATAGAATAGAATAGAATAGAATAGATTAGAATAGAATAGAATAGAATAGAATAGAATAGAATAGAATAGAATAGAATAGAATAGAATTAGAATAGAGTAGAATGGAATAGAATAGAATGATCTGTTAGACCCCCAGATCAACAGGGAAATATTATAGCTACATTTGAGCCTTTTCCTTTTAAATTACTCAAAAAATTTAAACAAGCCATAAATCAATATGGACCAGGTTCTCCTTTTGTAATGGGACTGTTAAAGAATGTTGCTGTTTCCAGTTGGATGATTCCTACTGACTGGGACGCTCTTACTTGAGCTTGTCTAACTCCTGCTCTGTTCTTACAATTTAAAACTTGGTGGGCAGATGAAGCTTCCATTCAGGCTGCTTGCAATGCCTGGGCCTAACCTCAAATTAATATAACTGCAGACCAACTTTTGGGGGTTGGTGGCTGGGCTGGTTTGGATGCACAACTGGTCAGGCAGGATGATGCCCTAGAACAGCTTAGAGGAACGTGCATTAGAGCTTGGGAAAAAAATCACTTCAGGTGGGGAACAATACCCTTCCTTTAGTGCTATAAAACAGGGACCAAGAGAACCACACGTGCATTTTATAGCTTGGTTACATGAGTCTCTTAAAAAGATGATCACAGATTTGGCTGCTCAGGATATAGTGTTGCAGTAATTAGCTTTCAACAATGCTAATCCCGATTGCCAGGCTGCTCTGTGACCTATCAGAGGGAAAGCACATTCAGTTGATTATTTCAAGGCCTGTGATGGTATCAGAGGTAATCTGCATAAAGCTACTTTGTTGGCACAGGCGATGGCAGGACTGAGAGTGGATAAAGGAAATACTCCATTTCCTGGAGCTAGTTTTAACTGTGGGAAGCATGGTCATACTAAAAAGAATATAGAAAAAATCAGTGAGTCAGGCCACCAGATAAGGGAAAAAAGAAAACTGCTGATCCTGAAATATGTCCAAAATGTAAAAAAGGAAAACATTGGGCTAATCAGTGTCACTCTAAGTTTGATAAAGAAGGGAACCTGATTTCGGGAAACTCCCTGAGGGGCCCATCCCAGGCCCTGTTCTAAACCAGGGCATTTCCAGCTCAGGCCATTCCCTCACCCCCATACATTGTCTGTCCCCCGCCACAGCCCATAGTGCCACAGTAGATTTATGTTGCACAAAAGCTGTGAGCCTTCTGCCTGGGGAACCCCTGCAAAAGGTCCCAACAGCAGTCTGTGGACCATTGCCAGCAGGGACAATAGGATTACTTTTAGGAAGGTCTAGTTTAAGTTTAAAAGGGGTACAAATACACACTGGAGTCATTGATTCAGATTACAATGAGGAAATTCAAATTGTTATATCTACTTCTGTTCCCTGGAAAGCAGAGCCAGGAGTGCGCATAGCACAATCAGCTCCTGATTGTGCCGTATGTGGGGATGGGAAAAAGTGAAATTAAATGAACAGGAGGATTTGGAAGCACAAATAAAAAAGGGAAAGCAGCTTATTGGGTAAATCCAATTACTGATAAACATCCTACCTGTGAAATAACTATCCAGGGAAAGAACTTTAAAGGTTTGGTAGATACTATTTTTTTGGTAGAAGCAGACATTTCAATCATTTCTCTACAGCACTGGCCGTCCACGTGGCCAATTCAACCCACTCAATTTAACATAGTCGAAGTTGGTAAAGCCCCAGAAATATATCAAAGTAGCTATATTTTGTATTGTGAAGGGCCCGACAGACAACCTGGGACTTTTCAATGAATTATAACCTCTGTACCTATAAATTTATAGGGGAGAGATTTATTACAACAACGCGGAGCACAAGCTCTCATTCCGTAACAATAATACGGCCCTCAAAGTCAACATATGATGCACAAAATGGGGCATGTCCCTGGTTTGGGAGTAGAAAAAAATTTGCAAAGTTTGAAAGAACTGCTTCAAGTGGAAAGACAAAGTTCCTGCCAAAGATTAGGATATCACTTTTGATGGTGGCCATTGTTAAGCCTCCAGAACCTATACCTTTAAAATGGTTAACAGATAAGCCAACTTGGATAGAATAATGGCTGCTAAGCAAAGAGAAACTGGAGGCTTTAGAGAAATTAGTTACTGAACAATTAGAAAATGGGCACGTAGCTCCAACATTTTCCCCTTGGAATTCTCCAGTTTTTGTAATTAAAAAAAAATCAGGTAAATGGAGAATGTTAATTGACTTAAGAGCCATCAATTCAGTTATACAACCTATGGGAGTGTAACAGCCAGGATTGCCTTCTCCTACTATAATTCCAAAAAATTGTCCTTTAATAGTCATAGATTTAAAAGACTGTTTCTTTACTACCCTTTTAGCTGAGCAAGACTGAACGGTTTGCATTTACAATTCCTGCAGTAAACAACCTGCAGCCTGCTAAGCATTTTCATTGTTTCACAGATGGGTCTAGTAATGGTAAAGCTTCTTATTCTGGATCAAAAGGTAAAGTTTTCCAGACACCGTATACTTCAGCTCAAAAAGTGGAGCTTATAGCTGTAATTGAGGTATTGACTGCTTTTGATATGCCTATTAATGTGATTTCTGATTCTTCATACATGGTTCATTCCACACAGCTAATTGAAAATGCTCAGTTATGATTTCATACAGATGAACAACTAATAATAAAAACAAAAAAGGGGGAGACAGAGGGATTATGGGACAGCCCATACACAATTGAATCTAGCATTATTAACTTTCAATTTTTTGAGCCTGCCCAAAGGCCAGATGTTATCAGCAGCTGAACAGCATCTACAGAAAACAGCTGCAAAGACAGAAGCAGAACAACTGGTTTGGTGGAGAGATCTAATAACAAAAAGTTGGGAAATAGGTAAAATAATAACTTGGCATTGAGGTTATGCTTGTGTTTCTCCAGGACCGAATCAACAGCTGATTTAGATACCATCAAGACACCTGAAACTTTATCATGAGCCAGATGCCGAGAAAGAGATTAAAAGCACAATCATCATTGAAATTACAGAGCTTCTGGCTGGGCGCGGTGGCTCACACCTGTAATCCCAGCACTCTGGGAGGCCAAGGTGGGTGGATCATAAGGTCAGGAGATCGAGACCATCCTGGCTAACATGGTGAAACCCCATCTCTACTAAAAATACAAAAAATTAACTGGGCAAGGTGGCGGGTGCCTATAGTCCCAGCTACTCAGGAGGCTGAGGCAGGAGAATGGCATGCACCCGGCAGGTAAAACTTCAGGTTTTGCCAAGAATAACACTGTAAATGTAACAAAGCTTCCGTGCTTGTTAGTGAACACCAACTCAGCCACTCTCCTGTATTCGCACATCAGGATGAAATGAAAAGAACAAGCAGGCCAGGCGCGGTGGCTCATGCCTATAATCCCAACACTTTGGGGGGCTTAGACGGGTGGATCACCTGAGGTTGGGAGTTTGAGACCAGCCTGACCAACATGGAGAAACCCCGTCTCTACTAAAAATACAAACTTAGCCAGGCATGGTAGCACATGCCTGTAATCCCAGCTACTTGGGAGGCTGAGGCAGGATAAGTGCTTAAACCCGAGAGGTGGAGGTTGCGGTGAGGCGATATTGCACCACTGCACTCCAGCCTGGGCAACAAGAGTGAAACTCCGTCTCAAAAAAATAAAAATAAAAAAATAAAAAAAGACCCCCAACCTTGTCTAGACTGTGGGGTTTCAGTTTCACCCCAGGGGGGTCCTGGTTGGGTTAGAACCCTGAATCTGGTTTGAGTTTGAATCCTAAAGAATAAAGGGAATAAAGGCTGCAGCCACTGAGATACTCAATCTGGTCTGGTTCTGGCTTTTGTGTGTCTATCTGTATTTTTGGTCTAAAATATTTGGCTCAACAGAGGTTAAAGGCTTTGATGGTCTCAGCAAAAGGCTTGTGCGACCTCTAGTTTATCTGTGTGCTCAATTGGAACAAAGAGACTCCATAAACTAGAAAAACCTAAAAAAAATGGCAGATGTGAAAAATTGAGAGCCAACTCCTCTTTGTTGTTCTGTCCACCTCCCTCTCTCACTCCTCCTTCTGCCTTTGCTGTGGTCCCATGGTGTTTCTCTCTTTCTGGGGACCTGAGATTCAGTGCAGGAATGAAGTCCACGATTTTAAAAAGTCTTCATGTCTGCTTTTTAACTCTGCCTGCTTTGCTGAGCTCTTATAATGAGAAATAAACCATTCAGAACAGAAACGACAGGGCATCAGAAAATCAACTTCAGGCAGTGCTCCAGCAAGTATCTCCCTAGAGGGGAAGGGCTTACTAAAGGAGATTTAATGTTGAAAAGGCCAAAATGAGAAGCTCTAACCTTAAGCTTGCTAGGTTTTCTGGGACTCGAGCTGGCTATATATTATGGACCATTCTAGTCACACACACACACACAAACACACACACACACACACACATTTTTTTGAGACAGAGTCTTGCTCTGTTTCCCGGGCTGGAGTGCAGTGGTGCGATCTTGGCTCACTGCAACCTCCACTTCCCAGGTTCAAGTGATTCTCCTGTCTCAGCCTCCTGAGTAGCTGCGATTACAGGTGTGCGCCACCATGCCCGTCTAATTTTTGTGGTTTTAGTAGAGATGAAGTTTCACTATGTTGGTCAGGCTGGTCTCAAACTCCTGATCTCAGGAGATCCAACCGCCTTGGCCTCCCAAACTGCTGGGATTACAGACGTGAGCCACTGCACCCAGCCTATGTATATATATATATATATATATATATATATATATATATATATATATACTTTTTTTTTCTTTTTGACACAGAGTCTTGCTCTGTTGCCCAGGCTGGAGTACGGTGGCACAATCTCAGCTCACTGCAACCTCCACCTCCCAGGTTTGAGCAATTCTCCTGCCTCAGCCTCCTGAATAGCTGGGATTACAGGTGCACACCACCACACCCAGTTAATTTTTGTATTTTCAGTAGAGATGGGGTTTTGTCATGTTGGCCAGGCTGGTCTCGAACTCCTGGCCTCAAGTGATCCACCTGCCTCAGCCTCCCAAAGTGTTGGGATTACAGGCACGAGCCACTGCGCCTGGCCTATAGTGCACACTTTAAACCTGATGGTCAAATTACATGAAAGAAAATTCAGAACTCAAATAGTTACTATTTTTAAAAACCCTAAAATGAAAAAATCTCAGCTCTTTTGCCTATTTTTTTCCCCTGCCTACTTTGAATCTGATTACTTGTCTACTGGTGTTGAGATGAAACTTACTGTCTGTGGTGTTACCAATTCAAGGTTACTTGGCTGAAGAAAAACAAAAGAATGAAACAATTCTTTATTTTTTTCTCTTTTTGACACAAGGTCTCTCTCTAAGGCCTCATTCTGTTCCCCAGGCTGGAGTGCAGTAGTGGGATCATAGCTGACTGTCACCTCAACCTCCCAGGCTCAAGCAATCCTCCTGCCTCATCCTCTCTAGTAGCTGGGACAGTAGGCATGCACCACCATGCCTGGTAATTTTTTATCTTATTCTGAGTAGAGATTGGGTCTCACTATGTTGCCCAGGCTGGTCTCAAACTCCTGAGCTCAAGTGATCCTCTTGCCTCAGCCTCTCAAAGTGCTGGGATACAGGCATGAACCACTGTGCCAAGACAAAAGAGTTCTTTTATAAATACAAATAATTTAAAAAGTATTGATAAAATAAAAATAGAAATGTCTTCAGAATTGTCAGCATACATTTTTGAAGGTGTTTTATATTTACATTTGCTAGATATTTTAAGGTGCTAGGATTTGGCATGAAGGTTATAAAGCTATAAACACAGGAAAAAAGAATATTTGTTTATGTGATTTTTTAAATACATAAGACCAATTTAATACAGTTTGTTGAACAAAAATAATGGAATTTTCTGAGTTATTGGTAAAATACCCATGTATTTAACTTTGAAGTCCTCACTTACGTGAACACCTGATATTCACAGGCTATAAGATGGTTAACAAGAACATAACCTAGAAATGATGACTAGCTTTGTCTAATACCTCAGTTCTCACAAATACTCTAGATAAACTGTTAAAAATAAGTAAATGTAAATGGATAAATGTCTATACAAGACATCTTAATGTATTTTTGAAATTTTTTTGAGACAATGTCTCTGTCTGTCACCCAGGCTGAAGTGCAGTGACATGGTCACAGCTCACTGCAACCTTGACCTCCTGCGCTCAAGGGATCCTCCCACCTCAGCCTCCCAAGTAGCTGTTAATTACAGGCACGCACCACCATGCTCAGCTAATTTTTATTTTTTTTGTAGAGTCAGCATCTCACTATTTTGCTCAGGCTGGTCTCATGATACTCCTGCCTTGGCCTCCTAAGGTGTTGGGATTACAGGTATGAGCTACCATGCCCAGCCTATTTTTGAAATTTTAATTACGTTAAATTAAATAATAGATACTCATTAAATATCTGGGTTATTTCCAATTTAAAAACTTATGTTTTAGCCCAGGTGCGGTGGCTCACGCCTGTAATCCCAGCCCTTTGGGAGGCCAAGGCGGGTGGCTCACCCGAGGTCAGGAACTCAAGACCGGCCTGACCAACATGGTGAAACCCCATCTCTACTAAAAAAATACAAAAAATTAGCCAGGTGTGGTGATGGGTTCCTGTAAACCCAGCTACTCGGGAGGCTGAGGCTGGAGAATTGCTTGAACCTGGGGGGCGGAGATTGCAGTGAGCCGAGATCACGCCATTGCACTCCAGCCTGGGCAACAAGAGCGAAACTCCGTCTTAAAAAATAAATATGTTTTAGGAACACGTAATTCTAAATTATGAAATCATTCTCATCTGTAAGATACTGCTATATGACAATTCAAGATTTCTTGCTTCCTAGGTTTTTTATTAAAATAAGGGTTACTAAGTGTTAATATCGTGGTAGATGTATGTTATTAAGACTACTAGATACAAGAGAAACAATTCTGTATGCAAAATGTATACCGGTTTTTGTTTCAGAGAAAGTAAATTCGCTTAGAGATTTTTAAGGATTATTTTAAATTGAAGGAATAAAAAAGATAGATAAAACTAAATGTGTATAAAAAGTTGGGAAAGATGGAAAAAATTATACAAGGTTATTAAAAGTTTATGTAAATCTTACCTCGAGGTCAAAACTGATTGATCTCAAATAGATTGTTTATAAAGTTTATTTAAATTAGCTGTAATATTAAAAACATAGTGATACAAAACTAAAAATTTTGGTTAAAACAACAAGATTTTCTTATTTATTTGCTCTTAATAAGAGGTAATAAATATTGAGTTTTAATCCTGAAATCTGTTACTATAAAAACTTTTCAGATTTGTATATCAGAAGTTCAACTTTTCCTGTATTTTCATGTTACACATGAGTCACAGATCACATCATTGTCTTCTGTTCCTTCTTGAAAAGGGAGAGAAGGTTTGGCTTTTCTGCTTGGCTGGGATGATAACTCCTCTGCTTTTTCATCAGGTCTAACTTTGTACTCTTGGCTTTTAAATATGTCTTAATTACTTCATGTAACCAGGAAACTTCCATGCTATCACTGTGAGCTATGGATCCCCACTGCTCTATGCTCTGGTTTTCCTCTTTACATTCCTCTGTAATATTATGCTCACTCATGGCCCTGGACACACTCTTTCTATGTCTAATTAAATTCAAGTCTCCTTGTCATCGGGTTTGACTTCCAAGTGATTTAAATTAGCTTCCCATAAGAAGACACAATTATGCCACAGGAGCTTTTACCCTTTAAATGACTGGCCTCTAATAAAGATTTTAGATTGTATCAAAATAATCCATGTGTTGCCTTTATTGGTTTTTTAATTACTCGGGAAAACTGAGGGTTTTCAGTTTTCACATCCATGTAATCTTCTATGTCGCTTTTGATGTCTTTTGGTTGTCATGCTACTTAAATGAATGGCTGTTATTTAAAAATGACATGTGGCTCTGTGCAGCGGCTCATGCCTATAATTCCAGCACTTTGGGAGGCCAAGGTGGGTGGATCACTTGAACCCAGTAGTTCAAGTCCAGCCTGGGCAAAATGGCAAAACCCCATCTCCACTAAAAACACAAAAACTAGGTAGGTGTGGTGGCACATGCCCATAGTCCTGGCTACTTGGGAAGCTAAGGTGGAGGATCACCTGAGCCTGGGAGGTTGAGGCTGCAGTGAGCCATGATTGCACCACTACACTCCAGCCTGGGCAACAGGGTGAGACCCTGTCTCAAAAAAATAATAAAATAAAAAATATTTTTTTCTGTGAGACAGAATCTTGCTTTGTCACCCAGGCTGGAGTGCAGTGGCATGATCTTGATTCACTGCAACCTCTGCCCCAAGGTTCAAGCGATTCTCCTGCCTCAACCTCCCAAGTAGCTGGGACTACAGACACATGCCACCATGCCCGGCTAATTTTGTATTTTTAGTAGAGACAAGGTTTCGCCACATTGGCCAGGCTGGTTTCAAGCCCCTGACCTCAGAAAATCTGTCCAACTTGGTCTCCCAAACTGTTGGGATTACAGGCATGAGCCACTGTGCCTGGCCTAAATCTTCTTTTGGTTACATTTATAGGTATGTTATTAATATAAATGTTTTAAATGTTATATAAATTATAAAAATCTAATATGGTATCAGTGATAATTTTGATGATGTTAAATCTTTTCTAAAGTTGTATGTGTATAGATATATTATTAATATAAATATTCTAAAGATTATATAAAATTTGTGGAAGTCTGATGGATCTGATATGTTGCCATTAGTCATGATTCTGGCTGTTATCTTAAAATGCTACATATAATAGAAATAACTAAATTTTCTTGCCAGTTGAGAACTTCCACTGGATTTTAACCAAAGGCTATTCTAAGTTTTTGTCATCCACGGTGATTGTTTAAAGTTCTTCTCTGAAACCCTTTACAGGCCGGGCGCGGTGCTGGACACTGTGCAGGGCTTGGTTCTGGGCATGGTGCAGGGCACGGTGGCTCACCCATATAAGAATCCCAGCACTTTGCAAGGCCGAGGTGGGTGAATTGCTTGAACTCAGAAGTTTGAGAGCAGCCTGGGCAACATGGTAAAACCCTGTCTCTACAAAAATACAAAAATTAGCCAGGCATGGTGGTGCATGCCTATGGTCCCAACTACTTGGGAGGCTGAGGTAGGAGGATGGCTTGAGTTTGGGTGGGAGAGATTGCGGTGAACCAAGATCATGCCACTGTGCTCCATCCTGAGTGATAGAGCCAGACCATGTCTCAGAAAAAAAGAGAAAAAAAAAAGCCTTTAAAATCAGCTATCATCTAAATTACTTTTAATGGAAAGGACTCTGACAAGTTCTCTTAAATACGGTTTCTGGTAACTTTGGGGATCATACCACTGGACTAGGAAAATCTTCCAGGACTCTAAAAAGCTGAATGAGAATTTCTAATTGAAATCAAGCAAAACACAAAAAGCTGAATGAGAATTTCTATTTGAAATCAAGCAGAACAAGATTTAGTTACATGGGACTGAACTTATAAAAGACGGAAAAGATTCTATTCATGGCCCTTTCATTGGAAACATTGTTGATTCTCTTTATGTTTTGTTTTCCAAAGTCAATAATTTTTTTTCTTTTCAGCTATTTTTAACTTACAATACATTAGATAAACTATATTGTGAACAAAAATTTGAGCCATTTATCTGTCTCTCTAACTGATTTCTCCAGAATTCAGAAGGCATTCATGAGCATTCTTAAATTTTAGCAATACAATTATTTGCATAAGTTCAATAAGAATCTGTTTTTGGTAACAGGATTCAATTGGAGACACTGTTTTATCAAGGCTTTGACTCGAATGGCAGATACAACCAGACCACTTTAAGGAATTGAGGTTGACTTTATAGCACCAATACAAAGCCCCTTAGAATGACTGGCTTGGTGTCTTGTCTACAAGGGTCCTTTACAAAGTTGCTGTCCTTGTGGTAAGAAGTAAAGAATGTCACTTTCTGACGGGCCCAGGAACCTCAAGATATTTGGGGACCTTGAGAAGAGAGGACTACACCCATTCATAAAAGTATTCCAGGAGAGCTGGCAAGATGTCCGAATAGGAACAGCTCCAGCCAGCAGCTCCCAGTGAGATCAATGCAGAAGGCGGGTGATTCATGCATTTCCAACTGAACCTCCACTGGTGATACCCAGGCAAACAGGGTCTGGAGTGGACCTCCAGCAAACTTCAGCAGACCTGCAGCAGAGGGACCTGACTGTTAGAAGGAAAACTAACAAACAGAAAGGAATAGTATCAACATCACCAACATCAAAGGCCAAAGGTAGATAAATCCACAAAAATGGGGAGAAACCAGTGCAAAAAGGCTGAAAACTCCAAAAGCCAGAATGCCTCTTCTCCTCCAAAGGATCACAACTCCCCGCCAGCAAGGGAACAAAACTGGACAGACCGTGAGTTTGACAAATTGACAGAAGTAGGCTTCAGAAGGCGGATAATAACAAACTCCTCTGAGCTAAAGGAGCATGTTCTAACCCAATGCAAGGAAGCTAAGAACCTGGAAAAAAAAAGGTTAGATGAATTGCTAACTAGAATAACCAGTTTAGAGAAGAACAAAAATGACCTGATGGAGCTGAAAAACCCAGCACAAGAACTTCAGGAAGCATACACAAGTATCAATAGCTGAATCAATCAAGCAGAAGAAAGGATATCAGAGATTGAAGATCAACTCAATGAAATAAAGCAAGAAGACAAGATTAGAGAAAAAAGAGTAAAAAGAAATGAACAAAGCCTCCAAGAAATAGAGGACTATGTGAAAAGACTGAATCTACGTTTGATTGGTGTACCTGAAAGTGACGGGGAGAATGGAACCAAGTTGGAAAACACTCTTAAGGATATTATCCAGGAGAATTTCCCCAACCTAGCAAGACAAGCCAACATTCAAATTCAGGAAATACAGAGAACACCACTAAGATACTCCTCAAGAAGAGTAACCCCAAGACAGAAAATCGTCAGACTCATCAAGGTTGAAATGACGGAAAAAATGTTAAGGGCAGCCAGAGAGAAAGGTTGAGTTATCCACAAAGGGAAGCCCATCAGACTAACAGCAGATCTCTTGGCAGAAACCCTACAAGCCAGAAGAGAGTGGGGGCCAATATTCAACATTCCTAAAGAAAAGAATTTTCAAGCCAGAATTTCATATCCAGCCAAACTAAGCTTCATAAGTGAAGGAGGAATAAAATCCTTTACAGACAAGCAAATGCTTTAAGATTTTCTCACCACCAGGCCTGCCTTACAAGAGCTCCTGAAGGAAGCACTAAACACAGAAAGGAACAACTGTTACCAGCCACTGCAAAAACATACCAAATTGTAAAGACCATTGACACTATGAAAAAACTGCATCAACTAACGAGCAAAATAACCAGCTAGTATCATAATGACAGGATCAAATTCACACATAACAATATTAACCTTAAATGTAAATGAGCTAAATGCCCCCAATTAAAAGACACAGACTGGCAAATTGGATAAAGAGTCAAGACCCATCAATGTCCTGTATTCAGGAGACCTATCTCATACATATAGGCTCAAAATAAAGGGATGGAGGAATACTTATCAAGAAAGTGGAAAGCAACAAAAGTCAGGGGTTGCAATCCTAGTTTCTGATAAAACAGACTTTAAGCCAACAAAGATCAAAAGAGAAAAGAAGGGCATTACATAATGGTAAAGAGATCAATGCAACAAGGAGAGCTAACAATCCTAGACATATAATCACCCAATACAGGAGCACTCAGATTCATAAAGCAAGTTCTTATAGACCTGCAAAGAGACTTAGACTCCCACACAATAATAGTGGGAGACTTTAACACTCTACTGTCAATATTAGATCATTGAGACAGAAGATTAACAAGAATATCCAGGACTTGCACTCAGCTCTGGACCAAGTGGACCTAATAGACATCTACAGACCTCTCGACCCCAAATCAACAGAATATGCCTTCTTCTCAGCACCACATTGCACTTATTCAAAAACTGACCACATAATTGGAAGTAAAGCACTCCTCAGGAAATGCGAAAGAACAGAAATCATAACAAACAGTCTCTCAGACCACAATGCAATCAAATTAGAATGCAGGATTAAGAAACTCCTCAAAACCTCACAACTACATGGAAACTGAGCAAGCTGCTCCTGAATGACTACTGGGTAAATAACGAAATGAAGGCAGAAATAAAGATGTTCTTTGAAACCAATGGGAACAAAGACACAACGTACCAGAATCTCTGGGACACATTTAAAACAGTGTGTAGAGGGAAATTTATAGCACTAAATGCCCACAAGAGAAAGCAGGAAAGATCTAAAATTGACACCTTAACATCAAAATTAAAAGAACTAGAGAAGCAAGAGCAAACAAATTCAAAAGCTAGCAGAAGACAAGACATAAATAAGATCAGAGCAGAACTGAAGGAGATAGAGACAGGAAAAACTCTTCAAAAAAATCAATGAATCCAGGAGCTGGTTTTTTGAAAAGATCAACAAAATAGACCACTAGCAGACTAATAAAGAAACACCTCTATGCAAATAAACTAGAAAATCTAGAAGAAATGGATAAATTCCTGGACACATACACCCTCCCAAGACTAAACCAGGAAGAAGTCAAATTCCTGAATAGACAAATAACAAGTTCTGAAATTGAGGCATTAATTAATAGCCTACCAACCAAAAAAAGTCCAGGACCAGACGGATTCACAGCCAAATTCTACCAGAGGTACAAAGACGAGCTGGTACCATTCCTTCTGAAACTATTCCAAACAATAGAAAAAGAGAGAATCGTCTCTAACTCATTTTATGAGGCCAGGATCATCTTGATACCAAAACCTGGCAGGGACACAACAAAAAAGAAAATTTTAGGCCAATATCCCTGATGAACATCAATGCAGAAATCCTGAATAAAATACTGGAAAACTGAATCCAGCAGCACATCAAAAAGCTTGTCCATCATGATCAAGTTGGCTTCATCACTGGGATGCAAGGCTGGTTCCACATGCAAATCAATAAATGTAATCCATCACATAAACGTAATCAATGACAAAAACTACATGATTATCTCAATAGATGCAGAAAAGGCCTTTGACAAAATTCAACAGCCCTTCATGCTAAAAACTCTCAATAAACTGGTATTGATGGAACGTATCTCAAAATATTAAGTGCTATTTATGACAAACCCATAGCCAATAACATACTGAATGTGCAAAAACTGGAAGCATTCCCTTTGAAAATCAGCACAAGACAAGGATGCCCTCTCTCAATACTCCTATTCAACATAGTGTTGGAAGTTCTGGCCAGGGTAATCAGGCAAGAGAAAGAAATAAAGGATATTCAATTAGGAAAAGAGGAAGTCAAATTGTCTCTGTCTGCAGATGACATGATTATATATTTAGAAAACCCCATCGTCTCAGCCCAAAATCTCCTTAAGCTGATAAGCTACTTCAGCAAAGTTTCAGGATACAAAATCAATGTGCAAAAATCACAAGCTTTCCTATACACCAATAACAGACAAACAGAGAGCCAAACTATGGGTGAACTCCCATTCACCATTGCTACAACAAGAATGAAGTACCTAGGAATACAACTTACAAGGATGTGAAGGACCTCTTCAAGGAGAACTACAAACCACTCCTCAAAGAAATAAGAGAGGACACAAACAAATGGAAAAACATTCCATGCTCATAAATAGGAAGAATCAATATCGTGAAAATGGCCATACTACCCAAAGTAATTTATAGATTCACTGCTATCCCCATTAAACTACCATTGACTTTCTCCATGGAATTGGAAAAATATACTTTAAATTTCATATGGAATCAAAAAAGAACCCAAATAGCCAAGGCAATCCTAAGCAAAAAGAACAAAGCTGGAAGCATCATGCTACCTGACTTCAAACTATACTACAAGGCTACGGTAACCAAAACAGCATGGTACTGGTACCAAAATAGATATATAGATCAAAGGAACAGAACAGAACCCTCAGGAATAACACCACACATCTACAGCCATCTGATCTTTGACAAACCTGAGAAAAACAAGCACTGGGGAAAGGAATCCCTATTTAATAAATGGTGTTGGGAAAACTGGCTAGCCTTGGGCAGGAAGCTGAAAGTGGATCCCTTCCTTACACCTTATATAAAAATTAACTCAAGATGGATTAAAGACTTAAACCTAAGACCTAAAGCCATAAAAACCCTAGAGGAAAACCTAGGCAATACCATTCAGGACATAGGCATGGGCAAAGACTTCATGACTAAAACACCAAAAACAATGGCAACAAAAGCCAAAATTGACAAATGGGACCTAATTAAACTAAAGAGCTTCTGGACAGCAAAAGAAACTATGAGAGTGAATGGCAACCTACAAAATGGGAGAAAATTTTTGCAATCTATCCATCTGACAAAGGGCTAATATCCAGAATCTACAAAGAACTTAAACAAATTTACAAAAAAAAAAAAAAATCCTATCAAAAAGTGGGCAAAGGATGTGAACAGACACTTCTTAAAAGAGGACAATTATGCAACCAACAAACATATGAAAAAAAGCTCATCATCATGAGTCATTAGAGAAATGCAAATCAAAACCGCAATGAGATACCATCTCATGCCAGTTAGAATGGCGATCATTAAAAAGTCAGGAAACAACAGATACTGGAGAGGGTGTGGAGAAATAGGAATGCTTTTACACTATTGGTGGGAGTGTAACTTAGTTCAACCATTGTGGAAGACAGTGTGGCTATTCCTCAAGGACCTAGAACTAGAAATATCATTTGGCCCAGCAATCCCATTACTGGATATATACCCAAAGGATTATAAATCATTCTACCATAAAGACACATGCACACGTATGTTTATTGCAGGACTGTTCACAATAACAAAGACTTGGAACCAACCCAAATGCCTATCAATTATAGACTGGATAAAGAAAATGTGGCACATATACACCATGGAATACTATGCAGCCATAAAAAAGGATAAGTTCATGTCCTTTGTAGGGACATGGATGAAGCTGGAAACCATCATTCTCAGCAAACTAACACAAGAACAGAAAACAAAACACCACATGTTCTCACTCATAAGTGGGAGTTGAACAACGAGAACACATGGACACAGGGAGGGGAACATCACACACTGGGGCGTGTTGGGGGGTGGGGGCGGGGGGAGGGATAGCATTAGGACAAATACCTAATATAGGTGATGGGTTGATGGGTGCAGCAAACCACCACAGCACATGTATACCTATGTAACAAACCTGCACGTTCTGCACGTGTACCCCAGAACTTAAAGTATAATAAAAAAAAGTAGGTTAAAAAAAAGTATTACAGACACAGTCTGATGCAAATCTTTGACTTGGCTAGCCTCAAGGCTTTTAAAAGTCTAAGATTCCTTATTAAAAAGTTCCAACAAAGCCAATTTTAAGAAGCCTATATGGTCAATAAATATTCTTGCTGCACTTTATGCAAATAATCAGACCAGGTATGATAAGACTAAAACTTATTTTGCACACGTATTTGTCCTACTATGATTTGTCTTTGATAAAATGATGGACTAGAGAGAGAAAATTTATGTTCCAAAAGAAAACTATGACATATGTTATTAGATTCCAGCCCTGATCATTGTTTCCGAGTTTTTATTATTTGCCTATAATTTGGGCTGAATCCTGAATTATTTCCTGGCTCCAAGTGTTCCCTAGTTAACCCAGATATAACATATTTTTAAAAACTTGTTTTTTCCTGTCAGGAATGAGATGTATTTTTGAAGGACTACTTAAACTAGCAATTACAATTTGATGATTATGATTATAGAATCTCGGGATTTCTGTTCCTTCTTGTCAAGATCTTTACCTGATGTTCATCTCATTAAAAAAAAAAAAATCAGACTGATTACACTCTACTCAAGACTGAAGACATGTACTTTAACCTGTCTCTGTTACCAGTAAACCAAAGCCTTAAATTTCAGAATCCGTCAGGGACCCTGTGTGGTCCCTGGATCAAGCACCCATGGGCTTATGAATGTGTTGACCACTGGCATATGAGAGGTAATTGTCTATTAGGTTATGTGGCTCTTCCTCTTTCTATTTATAACTCCAATGTTTCTGAACGCTGAAGTAGTTCATCGAAATTATTTTCCAGGATTAGACAAACCGTACCTGCAAACCAAGGAGATGAATTTTGGCCTATGTTTGGCAGAAGTCTCTTGCAATGGTGGGGAGTAACCTCTCATGAACGTATAATTAGAAATCTGTCAACCACTCTAGGTAACTTAGCAAATGAACTAGCTGAAGCCATAGCTACCAAATAAAGATCTTCAGACTCTTTAGCCAGGATAGTCATGGATGACGGAATAACTTTAGGCTACATAGTGGTGAAACAGGGAGAAACTCATATGGAAGCTAGCTAACACATCATGTTGTGTTTAGATCCATACATCTTCTGAAGTTGAAACACATGTAAAAAAATAAGACGATATGGGAATTAATTATGACAAATCCTAGGGAAGAGGCTGAAAGAGCTGTAACACAAGCAGGGCTGAGACATGCCCCTTGCTCGCCACATTGTGGGCAAAGAGAAGGAAAGAAGAGCTGTGGCCCTTTGGGGAGCCCAGACCTGGGAGCTCCCCGAGCCAGGGCTGTGATTCCCTCTTTAGGGCCCTGTGGTTCCTGGTATCTCCAAGCTTCTGGGTGCCACTGTGTTCCCAGTGTGCCAGCTGTGGAAGCTGCTTGCAGTGCCCGTGGTCCAGCCACAGCCTTGTGGAGAGCTGGCACCCGTGTTGGCACCTGGAGCCACCTGCCCCACTGCAGCAGCCAGCAAGTCTGACTGCACAGTGGCCAGACCCCATGCTCACTCACACACCCCTTGCCACTCCATGCAGTCTCCCTTGGCAGGCATGGGATCCAACCTGGTAGCATGAGCTGAGCACAGCCTGTCAGGCTGAGTGGGCGGGGCCCAGCAAAATGCAGGCAAAGGTGCCACCAGCCATAGAGGTTTCTGTCCAGAAAAGTAACACTCCAAAGATCCCGTAACACCGCTACTCTTCCCAGCCTCTGGAAACTCTCAGTCTACTCTCTATCTTGATGAGTTCAATTGTTTTAATTTTTAGCTCCCACAAATGAGTGAGAACATGCAAAGTCTGTCTTTCTGTGCCTGGCTCATTGTACTTAACATAATATCCTTTAGTTCCATCCATGTTGTTGCAAATGACAGAATCTTATTCTTTTTCATGGCCGAAGAGTACTCCATTGTGTATATGTACTACATTTTCTTTATCCCTTCATCTGTTGATGCACACTTAGGTTGCTTCCAAATCTTGGCTATTATGAATAATGCTGAAATAAATATGGGAATGCAGATATCTCTTTGATATACTAATTTTACCTCTCTTGGGTATATACTCAGCAGTGGGATTGCTGGATCATATGATAGTTCTATTTTTAATTTTTTGAGGGACCTCCATATTGTTCTCCATAGTGAATGTACTAATTTACCTTCCCACCAACAGAGTAAGAGTGTTCCCTTTTCCCCACATTCTTGCAAGCATTTGTTATTGCCTGTCTTTTGCATAAAAGCCATTTTAATGGGGTAAGATGATATCTTGTTGTAGTTTTGATTTCAAGTTCTCTGATGATCAATGATATTGAGCATCTTTTCATATCCCTATTTGACATTTATATATCTTCTTTTTTGTTTTTGCTCATTTTTTGAGACAGGGTCTCACTCTGTCACCCAGGCTGGAGAGCAGTAGTATGATCATGGCTTAATGTAGTGTTGACTGCCAGGGTTCAAGCAATCCTCCCACCTCAGCCTCCTGAGTAGCTGGGACCACAGGCATGCATCACCATGCCCAGGTAGTTTTTAAAATTATTTGCTATGTTGTTCAGTTTGGTCTTGAACTCCTGGGCTCAAGTGGTCCACCTGTCTTGGCTCCCCAAAGTGCTGGAATTACAGGTGTGAGCCACTGCACCTGAGCTGTGTGCCTTCTTTTGAGAAATGTCTGTTCAGATCTTTTGCCCATTTAAATAATTGGATTGTTAGTTTTTTTCTTATAGAGTTGTTTGAGCTCCTTATATATTCTGGTTATTAATCCCTTGTCAGATATATAGTTTGAAAATATTTTCTTCCATTCTGTGGATTGTCTTTTCACTTTGCCCATTGTTTTCTTTACTATGCAGAAAACTTTGAACTTGATGTGATACCACTTGTTCATTTTTGCTTTGGTTGCCTGAGCTTTTGGAGTATTACTCAAGAAATCTGTGCCCAGACCAATTTCCTGGAGAGTTTCCCTAATGTTTTCTTTCAGCAGTTTCGTGTCTTTGATTTAAGTCTTAACCCATTTGGATTTGATTTTTGTATATAGTGCAAGAGAGGGTTCTAGTTTAATTATTCTGCCAATGACTTTGGGATGCCGAGGTGGGTGGATCATGAGGGCAGGAGATCGAGACCATCCTGACTAACACGGTGAAACTCCGTCTCTACTAAAAATACAAAAAAAAATTTAGCCAGGCATGGTGGCGGGCGCCTGTACTCCCAGCTACTTGGGAGGCTGAGGAGGAGAATGGTGTGAACCCAGGAGGTGGAGCTTGCAGTGAGCCCAGATCACGCCACTGCACTCCAGCCTGAGCAACAGAGCTAGACTCCATCTCAAAAAAAAAAAAAAAAAAATTTCTGCCAATGAATATCTAGTTTTCCCAGCAAAATTTGTTGAAGAGACTGACCTCTCCCCCATGTATATTCTTGGCACCTTCATTGAAAATGAGTTAATTGTAAATGTATGGATTTATTTCTGGGTTCTCTATTCTGTTCCATTGGTCTATGTGTCTGTTTTATGCCAGTACCATGCTGTTTTGTTTACAATTGCTCTGTACTATAATTTAAAGTCAGGTGATGTGATTCTTCCAGTTTTGTTCTTTTTGCTCAGGATGGCTTTCGGTATTCTGGGTCTTTTATGGTTTCGTATAAATTTTAGGATTTTTTTTCTATTTCTGTGAAGAGTGTTATTGGTATTTCAATAGAGATTGCATTGAATCTGTAGATTGCTTTGTGAAGTATGGGTATTTTAACAATATTTACTCTTCCAATCAATGAACATGGACTATCTTTCCATTTTTTTTTGGTGTCCTCTTTAATTTTTTTGCATCGATGTTTTATAGTTTTCATTGTAGAGATCTTTCACTTCTTCTGTTATGTTTGTTCCCAGATATTTTATTTTATTTGTAGCTATTATAAATGGGATTACATTCTTGATTTTCTTCTTTAGATTGTTCATTTTTGTCATTTAGAAATGCTACCGACTTTTGTAGTTTGATTTTGTATCCTGTGACTCTGAATTTTTTGATCAGTTCTAATAGTTTTTTGGTGGAGTCCTTAGGTTTTTCCAAATATAAGATCAAATCATCTGCAAACAAGAAAACAGTAATAATTTTACTTCTTTCCAATTTGGATCCCTTTTATTGTTTTTCTCTTGTCTGAATTGCTCTAGCTAGGACTTCCAGTACTATGTTGAGTAACAGTGTTGGAAGTGGACATTCTTGTCTTGTTCCAGATCTTAGAAGAAAGGCTTTCAGCTTTTCCCTGTTCAGGATGATACTGGCTGTGGGTCTGTTGCATATGGTTTTTATTGTGTTGTGGTATGTTCCTTCTATATCTAGTTTTTTTTGAGGGTTTCTTTTTATCACAGGGATGTTGGATTTTATTAAATGCTTTTCAGCACCAATTGAAATTATCATATGGTTTTTGTCCTTCATTCTGTTGATATGGTGTGTCACATTGATTGATTTGCATATGTTGAACCATGTTGGCATCCTCGGGATAAATCCCACTTAGACATGATGAATGGTCTTTTTCATAGGATGAGTTTGGAAATACTACAGCCTTCTCTGTTTTTTGGAATAGTTTGAGTAGGATTGATAGTAATTCTGCCTTCAATGTTTGGTGAAATTAATCAGTGAAGCCAGTGAAGCCATTGGATCCAGGCTTTTCTTTGCTAGGAGATGTTTTATTATGGCTTCAATTTCATTTATCCATTTCTTCTAGGTTTGTTGTTTGGTTGTTTCTTTGTTTTCTTTTTTTTGAGATGGAGTCTTGCTCTGTCACCCAGGCTGGAGCGTGGTACAATCTCAGGTCACTGCAACCTCTGCCTCTCAGGTTCAAGTGATTTTCCTGCCTCAGCCTCTGGAGTAGCTGGGAGTACTGGTGCATGCCACCATGCCTGGCTAATGTTTGTATTTTTAGTAGAGATGGGGTTTCACCATGTTGGCCAGGCTGGTCTTGAACTCCTAACCTCAGGTGATCACCTGCCTTGGCCTCCCAAAGTGTTGGGATTACAGGCATGAGCCACAGTGCCTGGCCATTTCTTCCAAGTTTTTCAATTTATTGGAATATAGTCAGTCATAATAGTTTCTAATGATTCTTTGAATTTCCACAGTATCAGTTGTAGTATCTCCTTTTTAATCTCTGGTTTTATGTATTTGAGTCTTCTCTCTTTTTTCTTAGTCTGGTTAAATGTTTGTTGATTTTGTTGGTTTTTTAAAAATATTAACTTTTCATTTCATTGATATTTTATATTTTTAAATTTAAATTTCATTTATTTCTGCTCTGATCTTTGCTGTGTTTCCTTCTACTAATTTTGGTTTTGGTTTGCTCTTGCTTTTCTAATTATTTAAGATGCATTATTAGGTTGTTTATTTGAAACTTTTCTACTTTTTTTGATGTAGGTGCTTTTTGCTATAAATTTACCTCTTAGTACTGTAGTAGTGTTTTTACTGTATCCCATAGGTTTTTTGTTTTTGTTTTTGTTTTTGTTTTGAGACGGAGTCTCGCTCTGTTGCCCAGGCTGGAGTGCAGTGACGTGATCTCGGCTCACTGCAAGCTCCGCCTCCCGGGTTCACGCCATTCTCCCGCCTCAGCCTCCCGAGTAGCTGGGACCACAGGCGCCCGCCATCACTCCCGGCTAACTTTTGTTTTTTGTATTTTTAGTAGAGATGGGGTTTCACTGTGTTAGCCAGGATGGTCTCGATCTCCTGACCTCGCGATCCGCCCGCCTCGGTCTCCCAAAGTGCTGAGATTACAGGCATGAGCCACTGTGCCCGGCCTGTACCCCATAGGTTTTGGTTTGACTTTAAACTTTTTCTTTTCTCGAAAACTCAGTGTCATGGTACCGGCTTCTAGTGCTTTGGGCAGTGAGACCCTTTTACTTGATAACAGTGGTAGCTGGGACAACTTGGCAACGTAAATAAATAAACGGCATCCAGATTGGAAAGGAAGAAGTACAGTTATCTTTATGTACAGATGACATGATCTTGCATTTAGAAAATTGTAAGAAATTTACTAAAAAGTATTAGGACTCATGAACAAATTTAAGAATGTAACACTATATAAGATTGGTATACAAAAATAACTGTATTTCTTTACCAAGAAATCAAGAATCCAAAAATGGAATTACAAAAATAAATCTTGTTACAATAGAATTAAAGCTGGGGAAGCTTAAACTTGAACACTAAAAACTGCAATACATGGTTAGCGTTGGAGACACCCAGGTACCATCCCTGAGCCTTCTCTCCTTGGCTCTGAGGACTTTACCTTCACGGGGTGAGGAAAGGGGTTGCAGTCTTGGCTTTTACATTATATTAGGTGGGTTCGAGTTGAGGTATCTGCAATTCAAATGAGTATTACAATCTCTACTTTTATGGATAAGAGACTGAGGCCCACCAAGAGAGGGAATGACAGTCCATATCCTGGAAGGCAAATTGTCAGGCACTGATTTCCGCTATGTAACCCCTGCCAATCATCGTGTATTTAAAGGATCCCCAGATACCATACCAATAGGTGTTCAAGAGAGAGGCCTGTAATCTAGGCGTCTGAGAAAGCAAGGCTAGAGATTCCGATATTGGAGACAACAGGGCTCTGGGAAGATTAAGGTTGAGTTTTCTGGATCTGCAGAATAGAGTCACTGAGGAGCAATTCCAAGATCAGAGGAGATGAAAGAACAAGTCAGGGCATGCTTAGGAAAAGAGAAAACCAGGGATAGGTTTTAGGCAAGAGTCACACTGAGGAAGGGCAGGTTCTTGGCGTCGCTCAGGAAGGAATCCAAAAGCAAGCCTGTGGTGGAAGAAAGCAGCTCTACGGAGGCACTGGCGGTGTTACAGCCCTGCGTCCACTCCTGCAGGGCAGGGAGCCCTCCGTGGGTTGTGCTCCCAGAGTAGCAGCCTGGGGGTGGCTTGCAGTCATTTTTATAATTCACTTTTAATGGCATGCTAATTAAGGGGCGGGTTATTCAGAAATAGCTAGAAATGGGCAGTAACTTCCAGCTGTTTCCATGGCAAGGGGTGGGGACTTCCCGTGCTGCCGTGGCATTGGCAAACTGTCACGGCGCTGGTGGGAGCGTCTTCTGGTGATCTGAGGCGTGAGGTGCTTTCGCTGCCTCTCCCAGTCTCCTGCGTGCCTCTTACCTGAAAGCCCTTCACACCCCCATCTGCCCACCTACAAACTTCACTGCCCTTTCACCCCACCCCCGTTTCACACGCACTCCCACATCAACCCTGAGCATTCAAGCCTGCGTTTCCCTGTTAGGAACCTCGGTGGTAGCCGGAGCTCTGAGAAACCCCTAGGCAGAAATCCTTGCCTAGTTTGTGGCAGAAATCAGGGAAGGAAAGGCAAAGTTCAGGTCTTTCTCACAATAAATAAACAAAGATAGCTAGATTTGATTGATTGGTGGATGGATGAAACGTGGGAGTTTATGGGCAAATATTTATCAGACACTGGAAGTGTAAGTTGTCACAAAGATTATGGAGTGCACCTGTCTTATGACCCTGTTATTTTATCCCAGTATATGCACTAGAGCATTTTTTGTAACTGTGTAAATTGAAGGCTTATAAATTAGTTTAGTGAGAGAAAAGATAACGGATTGGAAGATAATTACCATATTCATTAGTTGTGTTTTTAAAATTTTAAAGTAAAATAGAGACATGATTTTTTTCATGCTTTCGAATGCATTTATAAAAAATAGACTTGAGGGCTGGGCGCAGTGGCTCACGCCTGTAATCCCAGCACTTTGGGAGGCCGAGGAGGGCGGATCACGAGGTCAGGAGTTCGAGACCAGCCTGACCAACATGGTGAAACCCCGTCTCTAATAAAAATACAAAAATTAGGCGAGTGTGGTGGCGCGCGCCTGTAATCCCAGCTACTCAGGAGGCTGAGGCAGGAGAATCGCTTGAACCCGGGAAGCGGAGGTTGCAGTGAGCCGAGATCGCACCATTGCTCTCCAGCCTGGGCGACAGAGTGAGACTCCGTCTCAAAAAAAAAAAAAAAAAAAAGTTACTCATTACTAGCATAGACTAATTGGCCTCTATTGAAATTTCTCCATTATTTTCACAATGTCCCAGGCTGTGAAACCAGGATTTAATAAAGAACCAGAATGCCACATCTGTGTCACCTGGGTAGGGACCAGTCCTGATCCATTAAGTCCGGGTCTCTGGGTAACTGGACTCACTGCTGGGCAAAACAGAATGTCCGGCGTGGGTTCCTAACGGGGGACCGCAGAGCCTCATGGGAAATGTAGTGTCACCTTCCAATGATGTTACCATCAAGGACCCTGGGAACCAGCTTTTCTCTCTGCGCATGCGCCGCCCCGCCCACTCCGCCATTTTCCTCCGGAAGTGCGGCACCCAGAGGCGGTCTTGTAGCTGGGCCAGCTTGGGGCTTGGTTCTATGTCCCTGCGGGTCGGTGCGAGGGCGAAGAGGAACCCGTGGGCCTCGGGGGATCCCGGGGGGCCGGACCAGTGTTCCCCAGTTGTGGGAGCAGACGCGTGGGCGCATCGCGGGCGGGCAGGGCCTGAAGTGCAGGTGCGGGCCGCGGACCCTGGCGAGGGCTGGGAGGACAGGCGTGGGATCCCGGCAGTGAAACGGGTTCTAGAGGCGCAGGAGCGGGTAGGCGAGGCCGGTGGCCCTGGGCCCGGAGTCTGCAGGCTGCGCTTCTGTCCTGCCACTGAGGGACCCAGTTACCAACCCGCATGACGCTCAGTTTGCCCATCTGTCCCAGTGCTAACACACAGTTCTCGGGAGACGTTCCCCATTCCCAGAGGAGTAGTGCGAAACGCGTGCGCCTCGAGTCTTAAACTGGGCGTTTGTATTAGTTGGGTTTCCCGGTGTCTCTTTAGCAAGTGAAGTTTCTGGTTCCCTCCTTCACTGTGTGACCTGCCTAGTCCTCCTGGGTTGCGTTTACAGAAGTTTATACGAGACCTAGTTTCCAGGGAAGAACTCACTGATGCCGCGAGGGAGATGGGGTACTGGATGATGGTCTTCAGCCTTAAGGGTACTTCAGTCTTAACCGTGTGTTATAAAGTTTGAAAGGGAGGGTTCCCTATGAATAAGAAGCGCACTTGAAAGAACAGCCCTCTGGTCTAACCTCTCACTGGTGCTTCAGAGGAGGATAAAAGGTCACAGGTGAAGATCCCAGTTTTCCTCGCTCGGGAAATATTAATTCTACTCCCTAGAATGCACAAGATTTGCAAAGACTAGGTGACAGTGGAAGGTTTGGACGAACTTTCAGAAGGTTGAGGTGAATTCGGCTGAGAAGAACAGGCAAGGACCTAGGAAATATTCCTTATTTGAAGGGGCCTGAAAGTGTGGTCTGGGGTACAGGAGTGACCTGTCATACCTGAGAAGATTAAAATACTCTCCAAACACGGTCCCATTCCTTCAGCCTTTCCTCGTTGTTTCCAGCGTTTGAGGTATATTAAACCTAGTCCATCACCAAATTTAGCTTTAGCATTAGATTGTGAAGTTCTGTTGATTGTATTTGATTTGTAATTTAAGACTTTCTCCCCCTACGTAATTTTGTTAAAAACATTGAATTCTGTTCACTTAGGTGTAACAGTTAATACTTGCTGTTTAAGGAACTAATTAAACCTTACTGGCTTATAAAAAACAACCACCATTTTATTTGTTTGAAGTTCTGTGGATCTGCATTTTGGTGTGGTGGGTTCAGCTGGGTAGTTGATATATTTACGTTGCCTGGATCACAAAAGAGGCCTTGGTCACCTGGTGCCTTGACTGAGCCTGGTTGGTTTAAGATAGTTTCCTTCACAATCTGGCGGCTTGTGGTGACTCTTGGCTAGGCCCTGTGTCTCCACCAGGGTAGCTCCAGACCTCCTCACAATATGACTGTGTCCAAAAAGGCAAGAACCAATGGATATTTGCATCACATTTTCCATTGTCCATTCACTGGACAAGTCAGATGGAAAAGCCCAATTTATTGTCAGAGCATAATATGAGGGCTTGGATACAGGGAAAGGTGTTATTGGGAAACATGAGTAGAATGGTGTACTGCAGGAAATACATATTATGTACATTTAAAAAAAAGTAATTGTAGGCCAAAATTGCTGGGTTGCAAGATGCACTTTCCATGATGTTCAGGTATAGAAAAGCAAGATGTACTGTCATGGGAACACTCATATGAAGTTATTTGTGGAATCCACATATTAATAGGAAAATAGTTAATACAGCCCAGTATATTTCTATAACATTTATTTTAGTGAACTTATAATGTTTCTTTGTATTAAATTATTAGATTATATCTTTAGGTAATATTGTTGCTAAATTAGTAGGTAATACATATTTTTATTCAAAATAAATTGTGCATCTAATGTCTACCAATTAATGTACTTGTAGATGTATCTTATCTTGAGTCTTTGCTGCCCCTAATGAGGCTTGAAGGACTCTTCTCCCATGGGGAAGTTTTTCTTTTTCAGGAGGGAGGAGGGCTTTTCCAGGTAATGTGTCTAGAGTGTTGGGCAGAAGAATCTGGGACCACACCACACCAGTTCTCTCCTTAATTCACGTCATTTGCCTTCTCTCCCAGCTATGTTTCCAGTGTCCTCTGGGTGTTTCCAAGAGCTACAAGAAACGAATAAATCTCTGGTGAGTTGTTTATTTTTTCTTCACTTTGTTTTACACTGTATTTTCTGAGTTTATGGGTGTCTGTGAATTAAAAAGGAAAAGTGGAAATAAGTAAAACTCAGGTTGAAGGAAATATACATAAATAAGATAAAGCTGACCTGTAGATATAGACAGGTTATAAGAGCTTAGAGTTGTCTAAGTTGAGTGCAAATTTTCCTCTGATCTTTCTGATGCAGTGACAAAAAAGGCAGTCATGGTTGTTACGTGATTGGAATGGAACCCGAGAAGAGAGCATGCTGTGTTCTTGTGGGACAGGAAAGCTTGCGTGCACCAAGTCTGAACCACCACCTTCAGTGGTGACATAGGTTATGTGCTGGAACATATTTCACACCGGCCTGGCAGTAAATACTTGTAGTGTTGTGCAGTGGAAACGGTCATCTTCCGCTAAAGCACGGCGTGTTGTGCAGTGGAAATGGTCATCTGCCGCTAAAGCACAGTGTGTTGTGCAGTGGAAAAGGTCATCTGCCGCTAAAGCACAGCTTCCATCATAAGGTATGCTCCTTGCTGTGGTGGAACATATTTCACACCAGCCTGGCAGTAAACACTTGTAGTGTTGTGCAGTGGAAACAGTCATCTTCCGCTAAAGCACAGCATGTTGTGCAGTGGAAATGGTCATCTGCTGCTAAAGCACAGCTTCCATCGTAAGGTATGCTCCTTGCTCAAAGAATGTGGTCCCAAACAGCTTTTGGGAGGTCCTCCTTGATTCATGGATGAAACCCGGAACATCTTGAGAACTGAGTTAACCACAGATCCTTAAATAACTCTCCACACCTTTATCTTAGTTTATCTCTACATGCAGGGTGTGCAGCAGCCTGTTCAAAGTGATATTTTCTGGGAAATACTTCCAGTGTTTATTTGCACTTTAGCCCACTCTGTGTAGTCCTAACTTATTTCTTCTAAACTCACCATTAACCTAAATAATAGTCAAATTTAGGGGGACTGTGTTTGCCTTACTCGAGTCTTCTACCATAGTTGAAACTGTCGTATCCGAGCGAGTTAGAGAGAAACGCCACACTTTGAGATGAATTCAGGAGTCCTTTATTAGCCGGCGACTGTGAGACGGCTAACGCACGAAATTCTCTCGGCCCCGGAGAAGAGGCTAGATTTTCTTTTATACTTTGGTTTAGAGAGGGGAGGGGGGATTCTAGCTGCAGCAACTTTACAGAAGAAAAAACAGACAAAAAAGTTAAAAAGACAGATGGTTACAGGAAAACAAACTGTTCCCGGTGCAGGGGCTTTAAATTCACCACAAAGTGATAGGTGAGGGGGCTCTGGGCGTTAGCTGCCGGACAAATGTGCGGGCTTTATGATACTATCTCTGAGTAAATTGCTGGGAACTGCAGACATCGCTTGCCTCAGCGCTTTATCAGTTAATTGCAGTCTTTGATATGTTGAAAGTCAGCTTGCACAAGTTAAAGTCCTTGAGGAAAAGGAGTGGGTAAGGAGCCCTTGATGTCTTGTAAATGAAGGAGCCAAATGGAGTTTGTCCGGTTTTCTCAGCTAAGGGAGAGTCTATTCATATTAAAAATAAGGTTAGGTATCTAAGGAAGAGTCTATTCATGTTAACACAACTTTGGGTATTACAAAATGTCTGTTCATGATCTGGAAATTCTTCTGTGTTAGTTCTGTTAAAAGAAAAACTTTAAAGGAGTTTAGTTGAGCAATAAACGATTCATGAATCGGAGAGTCCCCAGAAACACAGCAGATTCACAGAGACTCCAGCACAGTCATGTGGTGGAAGAAGATTTATAGACAAAAGGGAAGTGGCATACCGAAATCAGAAGTGAGGTACAGAAACAACTCAGCATTTGCCTTGTTTGAACACAGTTTGAACACTTGGCAGTGCCTGAGTGGTTGAAGTTTGGCCACTGGGATTGGCCAAGACGCAGCTGTTGTTCCAGGTGCATACTCTCAAGTTAGGTTTTCATTCTTGTCTACCTATTAAGGTAGGTTGCAGTTCATCCACAAGGACTCATATATGGAATTATGGAGTCCTTCTCAGGCCATACTTAGTTCACTTTAACAATTCCTTCCCTGTGGTTATTTTCTCAATTTTGAGAGATTGGCCAAAACTTCAGTCACTGGTGTCACTATTACCATTGCAAATGTGCTTACTTGCTTTAGAAACCCACTGGGAAATAGACCAGTGAGTTTTGAAAAGGTGGACCAAGGACTTGAGTAGAAGGTACCTTCTTATGCTGGAACGTCCTGTTTACAGGAGAAAAACAAAACCTGGTTTGTTCTAGGATTTATGTGTTTCCTTAAAGTCTTAGTTTGATTATGTTACATTTAGCATGAGTAACTCCATTTTGGTTTGGTTTGGTCTGTTGGAACCTATTGCATGAGCTTAGTTTAAAACAATGGCCTCTCATAATTTTGCTTAAAAAATTCCTCCTTTTGGCTGGGCGTGGTGGCTCACACCTGTAATCCCAGCTCTTTGGGAGGCCGAGGTGGGTGGATCACAAGGTCAGGAGATTGAGACCGTCCTGGCTAATACGGTGAAACCCCGTCTCTACTGAAAATACAAAAATTAGCCGAGCGTGGTGGTGGGCACCTGTAGTCCCAGCTACTTGGGAGGCTGAGGCAGAATGGCCTGAACCCAGGAGGCGGAACTTGCAATGAGCCAAGATCTTGCCACTGCACTCCACCTGGGGACAGAGCAAGACTCTATCTCAGAAAAAAAAAATTCCTCCTCTTTAGTCAAGTTCTCACTTAGTTGAGAGTGTGACCAAAATGTAGGGCCTTAGCACCACCCTTAGTTACCATTATTTTGGGTTTCCGGTTTAGCACATCACTCCCATTGTTTTGGGTTCCAGTTTTAGCACGTGACTCCCATTTTTTGGGTTTCTGGGTTTAGCACGTCACTCCCATTGTCTTGGGTTCCGGTTTTAGCACGTCACTCCCATTGTTTTGGGTTCCGGTTTTCGCATGTCACTCCCATTGTTTTGGGTTCTGGTTTAGCACATCTCTCCCATTGTTTTGGGTTCCGGTTTTAGCATGTCACTCCCGTTGTTTTGGGTTTCTGGTTTAGCAGGACACTCCCATTGTTTTGGGTTCTGGTGTTCGCACGTCACTCCCATTGTTTTGGGTTCCGGTTTTAGCACATCACTCCCATTGTTTTGGGTTTCTGGTTTAGCACGACACTCCCATGGTTTTGGGTTCCGGTTTTAGCACGTCACTCCCATTGCTTTGGGTTCTGGTTTAGCACATCTCTCCCATGGTTTTGGGTTCCGGTTTTAGCATGTCACTCCCATTGCTTTGGGTTCTGGTTTAGCACGTCTCTCCCATTGTTTTGGGTTCTGGTTTTAGCACGTCACTCCCGTTGTTTTGGGTTTCTAGTTTAGCACATCACTCCCATTGTTTTGGGTTCCGGTTTAGCACATGTTTCCCATTGTTTTGGGTTCCGGTTTTAGCATGTCACTCCCATTGTTTTGGATTTCTGGTTTAGCAGGACACTCCCTTTGTTTTGGGTTCTGGTTTTAGCACATCACTCCCATTGTTTTGGGTTCCGGTTTTAGCACATCATTCCCATTGTTTTGGGTTCTGGTTTAGCACGTCACTCCCATTGTTTTGGGTTCCGGTTTTAGCACATCACTCCCATTGTTTTGGGTTTCTGGTTTAGCACATCACTCCCATTGTTTTGGGTTCCAGTTTTAGCATATCACTCCCATTGTTTTAGGTTTCTGGTTTTAGCAGATCACTCCCATTGTTTTGGGTTCCGGTTTTAGCACATCACTCCCATTATTTTGGGTTTCTGGTTTTAGCAGATCACTCCCATTGTTTTGGGTTCCAGTTTTAGCACATCACTCCCATTGTTTTGGGTTCCGGTTTTAGCATGTCACTCCCGTTGTTTTGGGTTTCTGGTTTAGCAGGACACTCCCATCGTTTTGGGTTCTGGTTTTCGCACGTCACTCCCATCGTTTTGGGTTCTGGTTTTAGCACATCACTCCCATTGTTTTGGGTTTCTGGTTTAGCACCTCACTCCCATTGTTTTGGGTTCCGGTTTTAGCACGGCACTCCCATTGTTTTCGGTTCTGGTTTTAGCATGTCACTCCCATTGTTTTGGGTTTCTGGTTTAGCAGGGCACTCCCATTGTTTTGGTTTACGGGTTTTACACATCACTCACATTGTTTTGGGTTCCGGTTTTAGCACGTCACTCCCATTGTTTTGGGTATCTGGTTTAGCAGGACACTCCCATTGTTTTGGGTTCTGGTTTTAGCAAGTCACTCCCATTGTTTTTGGTTTCTGGTTTTAGCAGGTCACTCCCATTGTTTTGTTTTCTGGTTTTAGCATGTCACTCCCACTGTTTTGGATTTCTGGTTGAGCACGTCACTGCCATTGTTTTGCGTTCCGGTTTTAGCACGTCACTCCCACTGTTTTGGGTTTCTGGTCTAGGACATCACTCCCATTGTTTTGGGTTCCGGTTTTAGCAGATCACTCCCATTGTTTGGGTTCCGGTTTTAGCACGTCACTCCCATTGTTTTGGGTTCCGGTTTTAGCAGGTCACTGCCATTGTTTTGCGTTTCTGGTTTAGCAGGATACTCCCATTGTTTTGGGTTCGGGTTTCAGCACGTCACTCCCATTGTTTTGGGTTCCGGTTTTAGCACATCACTCCCATTGTTTTGGGTTTCTAGTTTAGCAGGTCACTCCCATTGTTTTGGGTTCTGGTTTTTGCACATCAGTCACATTGTTTTGGGTTCCGGTTTTAGCACGTCACTCCCATTGTTTTTGGTTTCCGGTTTTAGCAAATCACTCCCATTTTCTTTGGTTTCTGGTTTTAGCACGTCACTCCCATTGTTTTGGTTTCCAGTTTTAGCATGTCACTCGCATTGTTTTGGGTTCCATTTTAACACGTCACTCCCATTGTTTTGGGTTCCAGTTTTAGCACATCATTCCCATTGTTTTGGGTTTCTGGTTTAGCATGACACTCCCATTGTTTTGGGTTCCAGTTTTAGCATGTCACTCCCATTGTTTTGGGTTCCGGTGTTAGCACGTCACTCCCATTGTTTTGGGTTTCTGGTTTAGCACGTCATTCCCATTATTTTGGGTTCTGGTTTTCGCAAGTCACTCCCATTGTTTTGGGTTCCAGTTTTAGCACGTCAATCCCATTGTTTTGGGTTTCTAGTTTAGCAGGTTACTCCCATTGTTTTGGGTTCCGGTTTTAGCACATCACTCCCATTGTTTTGGGTTCCGGTTTTATGTTTTGGGTTCTGGTTTCAGCACATCACTCTCATTGTTTTGGGTTTCTAGTTTAGCAGGTCACTCCCATTGTTTTAGGTTCCGGTTTTAGCACATCACTCCCATTGTTTTTCGTTTCTGGTTTTAGCACGTCACTCCCATTTGTTTTTGGTTTCTGGTTTTATCACGTCACTGCCATTGTTTTGGGTTCCGGTTTTAGCATGTCACTCCCATTGTTTTGGGTTTTTGGTTTAGCATGTCACTCCCATTGTTTTGGGTTTCGGTTTTAGCATGTCACTCCCATTGTTTTGGGTTCCGGTTTTAGCACGTCACTCCCATTGTTTTGGGTTTCTGGTTTAGCATGTCACTCATAGGTTACAGTGTCCTTATAGTTGCACATTTTTTTAAATCTCTTGTCATTCCAGTTGAAGAGATACCATTTGACATTTTAGACATGGCTGCATGCAAACTCTTAAAACATTTGAGGAAGTACAGTGCACCAGGGAGACTCTTATGACTGCTGGGATATCACCAAGAATTTGGCATATGCTCCTTACTCAGGGTCCCTGTAAATCAAACCACCTAAAATCAAATAGATTAAAGAATGAGTTAGATAAAGAGTTTACTTGCTTAACTAAGTCGGTTTTTTGTTAATTCCCTACAACCAAATCTTTATAATACCCCATGTTTTCTCCATATGCCATAAGTGTTAGCAGCTGCACAGATACTTAAGATAAGAGTCTCATGATAGTAGAGAAGTCTTGATCTGTGATCTTGGTAAAAGCTGTTCACATTAAGGATGCCATCTTCTTCTGTGGGAGAAACTGTCCTTGTTAGCTTTACCTTAAGGGTTCCAATGGGTATACGGTTCCGAGTGTGGAGGGACCCTTCTGAATTGTGAGACTATGAACCCAAAGTTTATGGTTTTAAAGTTTTGCTGTCATGTGGATGGCAAGGGCAGTCCTTCTCTGATGTTCTCAGAAGATCCGGTCATCAGATTCTAGATTGTGAAGGGGTTGACTGTCCTCAGTGAACCATAAAAGGCTTTCTTTACTGGTGAAAATACACTTCAGCATAATAATCTACTGTTTCAACATCAACCTTCTTGCATGGAAGAGCTTTTATACAATCAGAAAACATGCACTGAAAATGAAAACTGAATGAAATCCCTTTATAAAATGTTTAAATGGCCCATCGGGTAACCAAATGTACCTGAAGTTTTGATTGTTTTCCTAGGAATATAGGTTTGACAAACCAAACATTGGTTATAAACTATTTTAGCAATTTAGAAATCACCACAGCAATATATTTAATTTGGATCATTTTATCTTTTCCATGATGAGTTATGGAATGCAGAACTTTTAACAACAGAAGCTTTAAGGACTTAAGAAGAACAAGGCAGCCATTCTGGTTCTTCATAAGTCCGTGCTTAATTAACATTAGACTTACATCCTCTTGAATACCAGCTGTTTCTCCAAATTAGGTGCATGGCACTGGTAACTGAAGAGTTATAGGTAATTTGACTTAGACCATGGAGTTTATTTAAATTATATATCTAAACAATTTCAGTATTGGTGATTTAGCATGCAAATCTGGCAAAATATTTCCTTGGTATTCAATTTTTGTTTTACTTGGGTTAGCAGTTTTATAAACCAGTTGGTCTTTTTATTAAACTTTTGGGAATTTTTTATTTTTTATTTTTTTTGAGACAGAGTCTCATCTGTTACCTAGGCTGTAGTGCAGTGGCACGATCTTGGCTCACTGCAACCTCCGCCTCCTGGGTTCAAGCGATTCTCCTCCTCAGCCTCCCGAGTAGCTGGGATTACAGGTGCACATCACCACACCCGGCTAATTTTTGTATTTTTAGTAGAGGCAGGGTTTCACCATTGGCCAGGCTGGTCTCAAACTCCTGACCTGAAGTGATCCACTGGCCTCAGCCTCCCAAAGTGCTGGGATTGCAGACGTGAGCCACTGCACCCAGCGTAACTTTTGGGAATTCTTAACCAGTCCAGTTCTTGGGGAATCGGGGAACTTATGGGGAATATTTACCCATGATATTAAAGTTATTAGAAACCTGTGTTCATGAGTGTTTTTCAGGGTCCTTTTCATTCTTTCATGAATCTTCTAAGAGACACCATATTCTAGAATTTTGCATGCTTGTGAAATTTTTAGAAACTGCATCACCATTAAGCAATTAACTGTGGAAATGACTTTAAATAGTTATAGTTAAAGACAATTGACAAGGAAATTTGGTTATTTCTGTGGTTTACAATAACTTAATAACCATAATTAGGGTGGATGTGGTGGCTCATGCCTGTAATCCCAGCTGTTTGGGAGGCCAAGCTAGGTGGATCACCTGAGGTCAGGAGTTTGAGACCAGCCTGGCCAACATGGTAAAACCCTGTCCCTACTAAAAATAAAAAAAAATTAGCCTGGTGTGGTGGCAGGTGTCTGTAATCCCAGGTACTTGTGAGGCTGAGGCAGGAGAATCTCTTGAACCCAGGAGGTGGAGGCTTCAGTGAGCCTTGATCACACCATTGCACTCCAGCCTGGGTGACAAGAGTGAAACTCTGTCTCAAAACAAAACAAAACAGGTAATTATGATAGATAGCATATAGACATATTAGAATTTTAGAAATCCTGGCCAGGTGCAGTGGCTCACGCCTGTAATCCCAGCACTTTGGGAGGCTGAGGTGGACGGATCACGAGGTCAGGAAATCAAGACCATCCTGGCTAACACGGCGAAACCCCATCTCTACTAAAAATACAAAAATTAACCAGGCGTGGTGGTGGGCGCCTGTAGTCCCAGCTACTTGGGAGGCTGAGGCAGGAAAATGATGTGAACCTGGGAGGCGGAGCTTGCAATGAGCCAAGATCGCACCACTGTACTCCAGCCTGGGTGACAGAGCAAGACTCCGTCTCAGAAAAAAAACAAAACAAAACAAAACAAAAAAAAAACAAGAATTTTAGAAATTCTATACAATTTTAGAATGGATTGATGACATACACTAAATATAACCTGAAGAAGGTTCAACATTATTTTTTATTTTGACAGTGCTTCCCATGTGACTTAACATGTTAAATAGTCCTGTTTACCTCTCTTTTGGGTGCTTCAGGGGCCTCTGTAGCATCCCAAAGTTAGAGGTCAGAGAAGACAATTTTGAAGTTGAAATTTGATTTTGGGAAGCCTATTAAATATATTAAAGGTTTAAACACTTGATGTTATGAAATAGAATTCCAGGTCACCGTAAGTCATTCATTTACCTAAAATCATGACTTAAAAAATTTTTAAAGGGCAAAAATCTTTACTCATTGATAGAGGGAAGACTTACCTTCCCAAACAATCTGCCTCTTGTTTTTCCTGTTTTTTTTTTTTTGGTAGTTTATTTACAAGGCAAACAAATTTTTCATTATTTTTTAATATTACCTGAAAATCTTCTTTAAAGAGAGAAAGCCAAATGTCACCCAATTTTTCATAAAACCTTATAGACAAATCTATTATTCTTTTTTTTTTTTTTGAGATGGATTTTCCCTCTTGTTGCCCAGGCTGGAGTGCAATGGTGTGATCTCAGTTCACTGCAACCCCCTGCCTCCCGGGTTCAAGAGATTCTCCCGCCCCAGCCTCCTGAGTAGCTGGGATTAGAGGCATGCGCCACCATGCCCAGCTAATTTTGTGTTTTTAGTAGAGACGGGGTTTTTCCTTGTTGGTCAGGCTGGCCCTGAACTCCTGACCTCAGGTGATCCACCTGCCTCAGCCTCCCCAAGTGTTGGGATTACAGGCATGAGCCACTGCGCCTGCCCATTTTTTTTTTTTTAAAGATAGCGTCTTGCTCTGTCGCCCTCCTCACCACATTATAGCTCTGGGGGCCAAGCTGCATCACAATGGAAAATCATGGAACCACAGGAAGAATCCACTCAGCTTTGCAAGATGCTGTTCAAGGGGTTGCTTGGAGTAACCAAATTAACATTTTTCATTCTGTCCAGAGCAAAATACATGTGACAAAACAGACATGAGCCACTTTGCTTGGCATCCAGTATCAAACTGGTAAGACTCAAACTTGCTCCCAGATGGGCCGTGCCATCTCTAAATCTTTTTAGAAGCTTCTGCATATTAATAGGCATCCCTAGATGAGACTAATTTGGGAGCCCTCATTTTTAAATGCACTTCAGGGCATTATTCATTTGGAATGTTCCACTGTAAGTTATCTTTAGTAAGATTTTGCCATTTCTGTAAGACTTCGCTGCTTCCCAGGCCTAATGTATTAGCCAGAAGGAACTTAGTTTTCCAGAAATTAAGGATCCTATTTTTACCTAAAATATTGGCTTTACTCCTAGGTTCCCTTGATTAACTTAGCCAATGATTTTTTTTTCCTACCTAAGCATGCGAGAAAAATGAAACAAAGGGGTAGAACACAAAAATCCCTGTGAATTTTCAAAAGCCAAATTTTACAACCGTTCCAATATTATCATTTACTCCACTTTCCTTCTGACCCAGTCAGATGTAGGAGGCCTCTAACTGGAACTGGATTCAAGCCAGTTAACTACTGGATCAAATCTGATTCTGGACCCAGTCCCGTTTCTGTCATAACTTCTAAAGCCTATTTGGAACAGAAATTTGCTCAAAGAAACTCAGCTCAAAACACAAATCCATGGAGCTCTGAAATCCGAGAGAGAATTTACCATGATCCCCAGCTGCTCTGAGAGGTCAAAGGGCACAAGTGTTACTGAATCCTGGGGTGTCACTTTTCTGCCTGAAACCTCTGGCTGGTGTCGCCTTTACCTGTGTTTTGCTCAGGCCCACTGGGTTCGTTCCGTCCACTCGGCTCATGCTAGTTGTCTGGATCCCACGCCTGCCAAGGGCGAGCTGGGTACAGAGCAGTGAGGGGTGTGTGAGCAAGCGAGCATGGGATCTGGCCACTGCACACAGCCAAGCATGCCAGCTGCGGTGGGGTGGGCAGTTCCAGGCACTGACACAGGTGCCAGCTTCCTGTGAGGCTGCAGCTGGACCAGGCCGACTGCAAACAGCTTCCACTGTGGGTATGAGGGAATGCAGTGGCGCCCGGAAGCTTGGAGATGCAGGAACTGCAGAGCCCCAAAGAAGGTGTCATAGCCCTGGCTTGGGGAGCTCCTAGGTCTGGGCTTCCTGAAGGGCCACAGCTCTTCTCTCCTTTTTTCTCTTCTTCTTGCCTGCAATTTGGCAAGCAAGGGGCACGTTTCAGCCCTGTTTATGTTACACCTCTTTCAGCCCTGCTGGTTGGCAGGTCCCGAGTTCTTGTCCTGCATCCAGGAAGAATGAGGTATGTGGGCAAGTAGAAGGTGACAAGGTGAAGAGGTGCTTTATTGAGCAACAGTACAGCTCAGAGGAGACCTGCAGTGGGTAGCTCCTTTCTGCAGGTAGGTCATCCCGATGTCTGTTCAGCTCTCAGCAGCTGAGAGGAGACCCATGGTGGGTAGCTGTGCCCACAGTGCCCAGGCTGTTTGAGCTGAGGAGTGCCTGCAGGCCAGTGCTGAGCCACACTTAGCCCCACCTCAACCTCCCTCCTGTGCTCATCAGTGCCCAAAGTC
Source organism: Pan paniscus (assembly GCF_029289425.2). Lineage (NCBI taxonomy): Eukaryota > Metazoa > Chordata > Mammalia > Primates > Hominidae > Pan > Pan paniscus. Next base: position 75,907,492 of record NC_085926.1, on the reverse strand, counting down.
TGGAGGGAGCCGAGGTGACAGGGGGCTGGCATGTCAGCACTGCCCTGAGCTTGCACACACTGGGCCGGGTTGCGACTGTGCCTGGGTTTGGCCTCAACTTGGATCCAAATTTGGAGTGGGCTCTGGGAGCAGAGACACGCCAGGTGGCAGGACCAGGTATGACTGAGCCTGCAGGGGCAGGGGGTCTTGCTGGACCTCTGAGAGTGCAGAGATGCCCAGGTCTGCAGTCATGGCTGCATGGCTGCAGCTGTGCCTGGGAGGGTGGGGCTCTGCCTGCCAATTTAGAAGGGGCGGGGCTCCCACCCGTTCCTGGCTCCACCAGCTTCGAGGAGCGCACAACAGCCCCAGCCACTCCTCCCCACTGCAGCCAGTGTCTCCGTAGGGACTGCTCCACATGGGCGCCTGCTGACATCACAAAGGGGTCCTTGCAGGTGCCTTGCTTGTACCTCAGCACTCTTGGGGGTCATTAGAAGCCCTAGCAACCCTGCTCACCACACTATCGCTCCGGAGGCCCTAGCAGTCCTGCTCCGGCAGATCCCACTTCTGACACCATCTAGTAAAAGAAAATCTTCAGCTGAATTAAATTTAAAGGAGCTTAATTGAGCAATGAATGATTCAGGAGTCAGGCAGCCCCCAGAATCACAGCAGATTGGGTGAGACTCCAGCACAGCCACATGGTGGAAGATTTATAGACAATAAAGGGAATGTGATGTACAGAAATCTGAAGTGAGGAGTGAGGTCCAGAAGCCAACTGGGTCCGTTACAGTTCTCAGCAGTGAGGTCCAGAAACAACTGGACTGGTTACAGTGCTTAGCATTTGCCTTATTTGAACACAGCTGAACACTCAGCAGTGTGTGAGTGGCAGAAGTTTGGCTGTTGGGATTGGCCAGGACTGAGCTGTTGTTACAGGCACATACTCCTAAGTTAGGTTTTCAGTGTTTCTACCTATTAAGTTAGGTTGCAGTTTGTCCACAGGGACTCAAATCTAGAATTACAGAGTCCTTCCCAGGCCATATTTAGTTCACTGTAACAGTTCCTATTATGACCTCACTGACAGTTCTTTTTCTCTGAATTCTCCTTTCTTCTCAACAGCTTATCCAAATGTTCTGTTGGTCCCTGTTCATCCCACCCTGCAGTTCTCCTTGACTGATTCAGCCCTTTGTGGTTTGCAGTCCTGTTTCTCTACAGCTTAGACCTCTTTAGTCTTTCCATCATAGGTTTAACTCTCTGTTGAATGCCTTTTTGTTGCTATCCAAAAGTTACCTTAAGCTCAAAAAATTCAAAGTGAAAGCCATATCCTCCTCTCTTCCCTTATGTGTATGGTATTACTACCATGCAGCCAGTGACCCAAAATGGGATTTCTTCTGGGCTTTTCTTGCTTAGATTCAGGCTCATCTGGTGTCAAGCCCTGTTACTTTTGTTTGGTTGTTCTTTTATTTTCAATTTTTTTTTCTTTTGAGACAGAGTTTCGCTCTTGTTGCCCATGCTGGAGTGCAGTGGTGCGATCTTGGCTCACCGCAGCCTCCACCTCCCAGGTTCAAGCAATTCTCCTGCCTCAGTCTCCTGAGTAGCTGGTATTACAGGCATGTGCCACCACGCCCGGCTAATTTTGTATTTTTAGTAGAGATGGGGTTTCTCCGTTTTGATCAGGGTGGTCTCGAACTCCCGACCTCAGGTGATCTGCCCGCCTCGGCCTCCCAAAGTGCTGGGATTACAGGCGTGGGTCACCGTGCCCGGCCTGCTTCTTGTTTTCATTTCATCCTGATTTCTGAATACAGGAGAAGAGCTGAGTTGGTGTTCACTAACAAGCACAGAAGCTTTGTTACATTTACAGTGTCATTCTTGGCAAAACCTGAAGGGGGTGTTTGTGGGGTGGTGAGGTTCAGTCCCCTGTGACCTGTGCATCTGGCCAGCACTGTGGTGACATCCTTAGGAATCCATGGGGAGAGAGAAAGTGTTCAGGAGTTAGTGGGACACGTTTGACAAGGGCCAATAAAGAAATATGCAAAGACAAAAAACAAGAAGCACATTGTCATATTTTCTACCTTTTGTTTATATAAATTTATGTCAATGATTCTAGCTTATGTTAATATGCAATGTATACAATATGCTAACATATACAATATATGTTTATAGTTTAAACATTTCTGTCATGTTTTCAGATTCTTTAAAGGTTATATTATGCTTCCTATTTCAGATAGCCGCTTAAAATGAGTAAGGAAAAATGGATGTGTGCATCAGTTCTGTTTATGGACTAAAACTAGTTGATTTCTTGGTTAAGAACAAAAAGTGACAACCTAATTTACTGAAAATTTTAAGTAGGCAATTGTAGTTTTAGCTTTAACGTAAAATATTAACTATGCTCCATTCTTGCATTTTTAACCTAATACTCAATATAAATCTCCACATGCCATGTTTCAGATCAAGGTTCTACTTGTGATCTCTCATGAGTTTTTCAACGTTTTAATTATCTGTGATGTAACAACGTACCAGTAACCTTGCTGGCTTAAACCAGGAATTTATCCTTTTATATGTCACAATTTTCTGGGTCAAGACACTGGACAGGGTGGTGTGGGTTGGCTGCTTCATGATGTGTCTGGTCTCATCTGGAAGGACTCTAGTGGCTGGGGACGTGGAGCAGGCACCCAGAAGGACTCTAGTGGCTGGGGACGTGGAGTAGGCACCCAGCCGTCTCTTTGTGGCCAGCACAGACTTCCTCCCAGTCTGGCATCACCAGGTAGTCAGGTTTGTCTGGCTTCTCCCAGGGCGTGTGTCCAAGAGGCCCAGGCAGAATCTGTAAGGCCTCTCATGATCGCCCCTCAGAAGTCCCAGAGCATCTCTCCTGTCACACTGTCCAGTCATACTCATCACTGAGACCAGCCACGATTCAAGTGGGGAAGGGGATTAGATTCCCCCTTTTGATGAGAAGCATAGTAGGAACCTGCAGCAGTCTAATAAACCACAGCTTGTCCTCTGGCCACAAACTATTAACATTTCTCCCACATGCAAATTATGCTTTGCCCCTCTCAAGAGCCCCAGAATGGTTTTCCTTATGGCACTGGCTGGAGCCCAACTGAATCCTGAATCAGGTTGTGATTGTGGTGGCCTGTCATCTTCACCCACACACTCAGCCGCAGTGAGGACTGAATCAGGTTGTGGTGGCCTGTCATCTGTCCCCCCACACACTCAGCGACAGAACTGAATGAGGTTGTGGTGGCCTGTCATCTGTTCCCCCACACAGCCACAGTGAGGACTGAATCAGGTTGTGATGGCCTGTCATCTACCCCCCCACACACTCAGCTGCAATGAGGACTGAATCAGGTTGTGGTGGCCTGTCATCTGCCCCCCGACACACTCAGCTGCAGTGAGGACTGAATGAGGTTGTGGTGGCCTGTCATCTGCCCCCCGACACACTCAGCCACAGTGAGGACTGAATGAGGTTGTGGTGGCCTGTCATCTGCCCCCCGACACACTCAGCCGCAGTGAGGACCGAATGAAGTTGTGGTGGCCTGTCATCTACCCCCCCAACACTCAGCCGCAGTGAGGACTGAATGAGGTTGTGGTGGCCTGTCATCTACCCCCCCACACACTCAGCCGCAGTGAGGACTGAATGAGGTTGTGGTGGCCTGTCATGTGCCCCCGCACACACTCAGCCACAGTGAGAACTGAATGAGGTTGTGGTGGCCTGTCATCTGCCCCCCGACACACTCAGCCGCAGTGAGGACTGAATCAGGTTGTGGTGGGCTGTCGTCTACCCCCCCACACACTCAGCCGCAGTGAGGACTGAATCAGGTTGTGGTGGCCTGTCATCTGCCCCCCGACACACTCAGCCACAGTGAGGACTGAATCAGGCTGTGGTGGCCTGTCATCTGCGCCCACACACTCAGCCTCAGTGAGGGGACTGGTGTGAAAACAGTCGGCATTTCTCTTTAGATGGGGTTGGTGGGAGGCAGGAGGTAGGTGCTGCCCTGCAGGCCCCGTCTAACGGTTGGTCATTCCCATGGGGCACCTGTCGCAGGTCTCTGATTAGTGCCCAGTCCTGGTCCCTGAGAACGACGCTGGGTCCTGGTCCCTGAGAATGGCGTTTGTGCCTTTTTACTCCTCCCTCTGGGTTTTTGTCATTCTCCATGTTCTTTTTCCTTCAGTGCCTGGGTTGCCATTGACCAACTTTCTCTGCCTTTTTCTTATGGTCAATAGAGTATTCAGTGGCTTCTTTTTCATTTTTTTTCCTTTTCTTTTCTTTCCTTTTTTTTTTACTTTGGCCTTTTGAGACAATAAATTATTTCTTTATATTTTCTCTAAATTCTGTCTGAAAACTGAACCTCATTCTTTAGATCATGTCCCTCTCCTATCATATTTATTCAGTGACAGTTAGGGGAGGCTGGTAGCACTTTCCACGTTCTTCTCAGATGTCTCCTTAGGCAGATCCCTGAGATGGTACAGTGCCCTTTCAGTTTCCATGTTGTGGCTGTAGTTTTCCCACAGTCCCTCAGCATGTAACTCCCAGGCCTTTTCTCCAGTTTCCAATGACATTTTCTCACTGTCCTTCAGGCCCTCGCCAAGAGTCTTGATGCCCTTCCAGCTTGCATGAATGGTCTCCTTGAGGCCCAGTTACAGCTCAGCCTCACAGTCGTGGCACATGTTGTAGCTTCTGATTACCACAGCGGCTCATTTCCAGCTGCCATATTCTGTTCCAGTTATCTATTCTGAAGAAACCATCCCCAAAACTTTGGCAGCTTAAAACAACTCATTATTACTTGTTTTTTGGCTTAGAGAGTCTTGTTGGCCAGCACATCTCACACATAGTTGCAGCAGGGCAGCAGCCGAGCTGGATTGTGTGAAAGCACAGCAGTGTGGCGTGCAGGGTGGCTCACTAGTTGTTGGGAGTGGGTGTTGCTGGAGGCTCACTGGGGGCTGTCAATGAGTGTAGCTAGTCGTGGACTGGCCGTATGGTTTCCATCATGGGAGTCTCAGGGAAGTGGGATTTCCTGCCTGGTGACTGGCTTTCTCCTGGATAAGTGTTCCGTTCTCTCAGCCTGGCTTCTGAAGTCCCCAAATACCACCTTTGTCACCTTCTGTTGGCCAAATAAGTCAGTAGACTGTCAAGGGGAATTGGTTCTCACAGAGAGAGGAGCAGGAAAGAAGTTGTCACCTTTAGTCTACCAGAAATGTGATTTTTATAACAAGTTTGTTCCAAATACATTCCAGTTCCCCTTGTGAATACTTTTTTTGACTCACAGGGTGTTTCAAAGTTTATTACTTGGTTTTCAGACATTTGAGGCTTTTCTGGATATCTATTTGTTGTTGGTTTCTAATTTAATTTCAAGCGTTGAGACAACATACTTCGTATACTATTTCAGGCTTGAACCTTTTCTCAATAGATGGACATACAGTCTGTCCTGGTAGTGCTCAACTGTGTGCTTCATAAATACCATTTGGGTCAGGATTTTGTCATTTAGATCTGTATTTTTCCTATTTTTTTTATTTGGTTGTTCCGTCAGTTACTGAGAGAGCAGTATTAATTCACCAGCTATAATTGTGGATTGTCAGTTTCCTGCTTTTGTTCTGTTGTTTTTGATTCACGTACTTTGAGGCTCTGTGTGTGTGTGTACTTCATGTGCACTTTGAGGCATAATTTATAATTTTAATATTATCCTCTCTGATTCTTTTATTTTTATGAAAGTACCCTGTTTATTTCTGGTGATATATTTTGTTCTGAAGCCTCTTTCATCTAGTGTTAACATCTCCATTGGAGCTTTTTATGATTAGTGTCTGGATACCATCTTTTTATGATTAGTGTCTGCATAGCATATTTTTTCTCATAGTTTGTTTGTGTCTTTGTGTTTAAATTGTGTCTCTGTGGATGCCATATTGTTGGGTCTTGCTTTCCTCTCAGGTCTGGCAGTCTCTGTCTTAAGTAGAGTATTTGTCCAGTTACATTGTAACTAATCATTACTAAGGTTGGATTTAGGTCTGCCATTTTTCTACTTATTTTCTATTTGTTTGTTTTTTTTTTTTTTACGACAGGGTCTTGCTCTGTGACCCAGACTGTAGTGCAATGGTGCAGTCTTGGCTCACTGCAACCTCTGCCTCCCAGGCCCAACCAATCCTCACTTCAGCGCCCTGAGTAGCTGGGACTACAGGTGCATGGCACCACACCGGCTAATTTTTATATTTTTTGTAGAGATAGGGTTTTGCCATTTTGCACAGGCTGGTCTTGAACTCCTGAGCTCAAACAATCTACCCACCTTGGCCTCCCAAAGTGTTGGGATTACAGGCATGAGCCACCATGCCTGGCCTTCGTCTGTCTTTTGATCTTCTATATATTCTTTCCTAACTTCTTTTGGGTTAATTAAATATTTGTAAATATTCCAGTTCGGTTAATCTTTTGGCTTTTTCAAATAATTTTTTATAGGCTGGGCATGGTGGCTCATGCTCATAATCTCAGCTCTGTGGGAAGCCAAGGGAGGTGGATTGCTTGAGCCCAGGAGGTGGAGACCAGCCTGCAACATGGCAAAACCCTGTCTACAAAAAAACCAAACCAAAAATTAGCCTGACATCGTGGTGTGCACCTGTAGTCCCAACTATTCGGGAGGCTGAGGTGGGAGGGTTGCTTGAGCCTGGGAGGTCGAGGCTGCAGTGAGCTGTGATCATGCCATTGCACTCCTGCCAGGGCAACAGAGTAAGACCCTGTGTCAAAAAAGATCATTTTTTATAAATAATTTATTATTTCGAATTTTGGTGACAAACACATACCTTAAAATTTACCATCATAACCAGTTGTAAGTATACAGTTTTGTAGAGTTAAGAATATTTACAGTGTTGTGTAGCAGATTTCTAGATTTTTTTTTATCTTGGAAAGCTCTATACCCATTCAACAACTATAAATTTCCCCCTCCTTCCACCTCCTGGCAAGTACTATTCTACTTTGTGTTTCTAAAAATTTGGCTTATATACCTGGGGTTATATAATATTTGTTGTTTTGTTAAGTAGGTTTCATGTTATGTGTCAGATGTGTCAGGATTTTCTTCCTTTCTATGGCTGAATAACATTTCTTTGTGTGTACATATACACACACACACACACACACACACACACACACATATACATATATATATATATATATATATATCCTTTTGTTTATCCATCCATTCCTGGATGGACGTTTTGGTTTCTTCCACCTTGTGGCTGTGTAATGCTGCTGTGAACATAGGTGTGCACATATCTGTTTGAGGTCCTGCTACTAGTTATTCTGTCTCTCTGTAGAAGTTGGATGGCTGGATCATATGGTCATTTTATTTTATTTTTTTTGAGGAGCCAGTTCATATTTCCACCAACAGTGTACAAGGGTTTCAGTTTCACCTGCACTTGTTACTTTCTGTTGGGTTTGAAGTGATGTCCCATTGTGGTTTCTATTTGCATTTCTCTAATGATTAGTGATGTTACGCATCTTCTCATATATCTCATATATCTGTTGGCTATTTGTATATCATCTTTGCATCTTTGGATAAATGTTCTTTGTCCACTTTTTAATCACTTTATTTTGTTGTTGGGTTGTAGCGGGGTTTTTTGGTCATGATCATTCATTTATCTCACAGTCCATTCTCATTACGTTGGGCCAGGGTCATGATCATTCATTATATCACAGTTCATCCTCATTACGTTGGGCAAACAGTCATGCTGCATGGTATAGATTATGTTATTCTGTTACTTTCAGGTAGAATTGGGGTCCAGGTTCTAATTGTCCCTAAGTTTAGATTCTGAATGAGAATCAGCAGAGGTAGACCACTGCTGCTGAGGCCTGGGGACTGCTGGGAAAAAGGCAGAAAACAGATAACGGACCTGACCATGGAGAGTTTGTGTTTCACGGCTCCCATCTGGGTACCCAAGGAACCTACATGTAGCTCGTGTGCGGAGAGCCCACATTGGCCACTCAAAAGCAATTGAGGATGGAACAGGCTTGGGGCTGGAGCTCATTATTTGGAATGACAACCACATCTGCACAGAGAGGACCTGATAAGATGTTGTCCTTCCATCTGTATCTGGGAATCCTGTGTAGGGTCTCTCTGTAAGGACAGGGGCAGGGTTGGCTCCTTGGCCTCTAGTTAGCCTCACGAGTAGTCTAGTAAAGATTTTGCAAACTCGTCACCATCTGTGGACATTCTGGTCAGCTCTTGTTTTCACCCTACTGACTTCTTCAGACACTAGGCTGTTGCTTTAGACCATTAATGGTTTTTCTTCCTCTTCAAATCAGTAATCAATAAATCCTCTTCAAATCAATAAATTTCCACTCCTTTAGGAAACTCTGATCTTCTGGTCACTCCAAGGTTTAATTGACTGGTTTGATTGTTTTTCTGTTTTCTTGGTTTCTTTTTCCTTCTTCCTAGGTGTTTCTAGTAATTTTAGTTTGATGTCTCACTTTCTCCATTTTTTATTTCTTAGTTTTCTTCTGTGATTATTTTCACTGCAGCTGCAGGGCCTAATCCTGGGTTGGCAGAGAACTAGCACTTACTCTGCCTTAATTGGAATCCAGGAGAGATAGGAGGTGCCCTAGTGTGAAAATGTGTTTGCTCCTCTCTACTTCTGGTAGTCTCTCTGTAGGAGTTCTTTACATATTCTGGATGTTCACTTCTTATGAGATGCATGATGTGCAGCTATAGGTTGAATGTCTCTGATCCAAAAATCTGAAATCCCAAATGCTCCAAAGTCTGAAACTTTTTGAATGCCAACATGACACTCAAAGGAAATGCTTATTGGAGCATCTCAGACTCAGGTGTTTGAATTTGAGATGCTCAGCCAGTAAGAATAATGCAAATATTACAAAATCTGAAACACATCCCAAGCATTTCAAATAAGGGACGCTCAACTGGTATTTTCTTTTACTCTACAGTTTGCCTTTTACCCTGTTGGTTGTGACCTTTGAGGTACAGAAACTTTTAGGTTTGATACGTTTTTGCTTTTACTGCCTGAGCTTTTAATGTCATATCCTAAAAATTATTGACAAATTCATTGTCGTAAAGCATTTTCCAAATTTGTTTTCCCTAGGAGTTTGATAATTCTAGTTTCACATTTAGGTTTATAGTTCACTTTGAATTAATTTTAACGTGGTGTAAGGTAAGAGTCCAAATTCATTGTTTTGCATGTGGATATACAGTTTTCCCAACACCATTTGTTGAAGAAACTGTCCTTCACCATTGAGTGGTCTTGGCATCCTTGTGGAAGATCATTGGACCCTATATGCCAGGTTTGGTTTATGAGGTATCTGTTGTGTTGGTCCATAAGTTTGTCGTGTGTCTTTATGTCATGACCACATTTTTTTTTTTTGGCTTATTGCAGTTTTGTAATTGTTTTGATACCTTTAATTTTGTTCTGTTTCAAGATTGATTTGCCTATTCATGGGCCCTGGAGATTCCATGTGAGTTTTAGGATGGGTTTTTCTGTTTATCAAAAATGTCATTGGAATCTTTATAAGGAATGTATTGAATCTAGGTCACTTCGACTAGTGTTGACATCATTCCAAGATGAAATCATCTAATCTGCAAACCCAGCTTTTCTTTTCATTTATTTGTGTTTAATTTCTTTCGACAGTGTTTTGTAGTTTTCGGCATTCAAATCTTTTGCCCTCTTGGATAAGCTTGTTTCTAATTTTTAAAATGCTGTTGTAAATGTAATTCTTTTTTTTTTTTTGAGATGGAGTCTTGCTCTGTCTCCCAGGCTGGAGTGCAGTGGCACTGTCTCAGCTCACTGCAACCTCCGCCTTCCTTATTCAAGTGATTCTCCAACCTCAGCCTCTCAAGTAGCTGGGATCACAGGTGCACGCCACCACGCCCAGCTAATTTTTTGGTATTTTTAGTAGAGACAGGGTTTCTCCATATTGACCAGACTAGTCTTGAACTTGTGACCTCAGGTGATCTGCCCGCCTCGGCCTCCCAAAGTGCTGGGATTGCAGGCATGAGCCACCACACCTGGCCAAATGTCATTCTTTTTAAAAATTTCTTTTCTTTTGTTTTCTTTTTCTTTCTTTTCTTTTCTTTTTTTCTTTTCTTTCTCTTTCTTTCCTTTCTTTCTTTTTTTTGAGACGGCGTCTCACTCTGTTTCCTAGGCTGGAGCGCAGTGGCACAATCTCAGCTGACTGCAACCTCCACCTTCCAAGTTCAAGAAGCAATTCTCCTGCCTCAGCCTCCCAAGCAGCTGGGACTACAGGTGTCTGCCACTATGCCCAGCTAATTTTTGTATTTTTAATAGAGACAGAGTTTTACTATTTACATTAGAGATGGGGTTGGCCCAGCTGGTCACGAACTCCTGACCTCAGGTGGTCCACCCGCCTTGGCCTCCCGAAGTGCTGGGATTATAAGCGTGAGCCACTGCACCTGGCCTCTGTTTTTAAAATTTTATTTGTAGATTGTTCATTGTTAGTTTATAGAAATGCAACTGACTTGTGTGTGTTACTGTATCCTGAAACTTTGTTGAATTTCATTATTCTACCAGTATTTTGTGGAATTTCAGGATTTTTACACATTACATCCTGTTGTCTGTGAACAAAATTTTGTACTTCTTCCTTTCCAATTCGCATGCTTTTTATTTCTTTCTCTTGCCTAATTATTCTGAGTAGAAATTCCAGTACTGTGGTGAATAGAAGTGAGAGGAGGAGATGTTGCTATCTTGTTCCTGATCCTAGAGGAAAAGTTCTTAGTTTTTCACCATTGAGTATGATGTTAGCTGTGAGCTTTTCATGTATGATCTTTATTTACTGAGGAGTTTCCATCTATTACTAATTCTTTGAGTGTTTTTATTATGAAAGGTGTTCATCTGGCTGTGGAACCAGATAAATGTTGACCTGATAGAATGGATTGGAATGTCCCCTCCTGGTTTTTGAACATTTTTGGAATATTTTGCAGAGGATTGGCATTAATTCGTCTTGAAATGTTTGGTAAAATTCTCCAGTGAAGTTATCTGGACCTGGAATTTTCTTTTTTGGGGGGTTTTTGATTACTGGTTGAATCTTCTTACTAGTTACAGGTCTCTTTGGATTTTTTATTTCTCCATGATGCAGTATGGTGGTTTGTGTTTCTAGGAATTTATAAATTTATTCTAGGTTGCCCAGTTTTGTGGCATATGGTTGCTGACATTAGTCTCTTGTAATCTTTTTCATTTCTGTGGCATCTGTCGTACTGTCACCTCTTTTATATATGATTTTAGTATTTGAGATTTCTCTTTTTTTCTTAATATAGCTGTGAGTTTTAAAATTTTTATTGATCTTTAAAAAAACTCAGTGTTTTTTTTTTCCTTTCTTTTTTCTGGTCTTATTCTGCTTATCTCTGCTCTAATCTGTTATTTTCTTCCTTTTGCTTGGTTTGTCATTAGTTTTTTTTCCCTTCAGGTGTAATGTTAGGTTATTGATTTGAGATCTTTCTTCTTTTTAATTTAAGCACCTGCAGCTATAAGCTTCCCTTCAGCATGGGTTTGAGATCTCTCTTCTTTTCAATCTAAGCATCTGCAGCTGTAAGCTTCCCTTTAGCATGGGTTTGAGATCTTTCTTCTTTTTAATTTAAGCATCTGCAGCTGTAACCTTCCCTTTAGCACTGCCTTTGTTGCCTCCTTCTGAGTTTGGGTATGTCATGATTTTGTTTTCATTTGCTTAAACATTTTTTGTCCTATTGTAATACAATTGTGTTGTTTTTAATAAAGGTGATTAATGAAACACATAATGAATTGTGCTTCTGTTTTTATAATATTTTAAGCATTCTTAACTCAGAAATGTAAACTTTAGAAAAAAATTCCAGGCTAGGCACAGTGGCTCACACCTGCAATCCCAGCACTTTGGGAGGCCTAGGCGGGCAGATCATCTGAGGTCAGGAGTTGGAGACCAGCCTGGCCAACATGGTGAAACCCTGTCTTTACTAAAAATAGAAAAAAAAATATAAAAGTTAGCTGGGTGTGGTGGCGGATGCCTGTAATCCCAGCTACTGTGGAGGCTGAGGCAGGACAATCACTTGAATCTGGGAGGCAGAGGTTGCAGTGAGCTGAGATTGCACCACTGCACTCCAGCCTCAGTGACAGAGTGAGACTCCGTCTCAAAAAAAAAGAAGAAAGAAAAAATTTCAGACATATTTATATGTATTTCAATTTAGAAACTATGATCTCCTAAGTGTATTGACACAGCAACCTGACATAAAGATAAATAAACATATACCAAAATGGAAACTTGCAAATACCTGTTTTTCATTAATTTTTAATTATATCTATTTAAAAATTGCCAGGTGCAGTGGCTTACACCTGTAATCCCAGCACTTTGGGAGGCTGAGGTGGGCAGATCACATGAGGTCAGGAGTTTGAGACCAGCCTGGCCAACATGGTGAAATCCCATCTCTATTAAAAATCAAAAAATTAGCCAGGTGTGATAGCATGCATCTGTAGTCCCAGCTACTCAGGAGCCTGAGGCGGGAGAATTGCTTGAACCTGGGAGGCAGAGGTTGCAGTGAGCCAAGATAGTGCCACTGCGCTCCAGCCTGGGTGACAGAATGAGACTCTGTCTCAAAAAAATAAAAATTGCCTGGGTGTGGTGGCTCACACCTGTAATCGCAGCACTTTGGGAGGCTGAGGCAGGCAGATCATGTCAGGAGTTCGAGACCATCCGGGCTAACATGGTGAAACGCTGTATCTACTAAAAATAGAAAAAATTAGCGGGGCGTTGTGGTGGGTGCCTGTAGTTCTAGCTACTCCAGAGGTTGAGGCAGGAGAATGGTGTGAACCTGGGAGGTGGAGCTTGCAGTGAGCCGAGATTGCGCCAGTGGACTCCAGCCTGGGTGACAGAGCGAGACTCCGTCTCAAAAAAAAAAAAAAAATTAAATTAAGGTGTGGTTGACATACAAAAATTACACATATTTAATATATACCTTGTGTGTGTGTGTGTGTGTGTGTGTGTGTGTGTGTGTGTGTGTGTGACGGAGGTTTTACTCTTGTTGCCCAGGCTGGAGTGCAGTGATACGATCTCGGCTCACTGCAACCTCCACCTCCCGGGTTCAAGCAATTCTCCTGCCTCAGCCTCCTGAGTAGCTGGGATCACAGGCGTGCACCCCTATGCCCGGCTAATTTTTGTATTTTTTTAGTAGAGACAGGGTTTCACCATGTTGGCCAGGCTGGTCTCGAACTCCTGACCTCAGATGATCCACCCGCCTTGGCCTCCCAAAGCGCTGGGATTACAGGCGTCTGACACTGAATATATACGTCTTAATGAGTTCAGAGATAAGTATTCACCCAAGGACTCATCAAAACAAATAATGCCATAAACATGACCATTACTCCCCAAATATTTCTCATTCTCACCCTTTTCAAAAAATGAGACCGGGAGCGGTGGCTCACGCCTGTAATCCCAGCACTTTGGGAGGCCAAGGCGGGTGGATCACGAGGTCAGGAGATCAAGACCATCCTGGCTAACACAGTGAAACCCCGTTTCTACTAAAAATACAGAAAATTAGCTGGGTGTGATGATGGGTGCCTGTAGTCCCAGCTACTCGGGAGGCTGAGGCAGGAGAATGGTGTGAACCCGAGAGGTGGAGCTTGCAGTGAGCCGAGATCATGCCACTGCACTCTGGCCTGGGCAACAGAGCAAGACTCCGTCTCAAAAAAAAAAAAAATAATAATTAGATGACCATTTCACCTAAAATATACCCTCTTAAGTTTTTTTTTAAGTGTACAATACAGGACGGCCATGCATCAGAGATATATGTGGGTTTGGTTCCAGACCACTGCAATAAAGTGAGTTATACAATTTCTTTTGGTTTCCCAGTGCATGTAAAAGTATGTTTATACTGTGCTGTATAAAGTTTGCAATAGCATATGTCTACAAAGTGTACACACCTTAGTTTACAAATACTTTATTGTTAACAAGTGCTAACAGTCATCTGAGCCTTCAGCAAGCTGCAGTCTTTTTTTGTGTGTGTGATAGGGTTTTACTCTGTGGCTCAGGCTGGAGTAGTTGCAGCCTCAACCTCCTGCTCAATCAAACCCCCACCTCAGACTCCTGACTAGCTGGGACTACAGGTGCATGCCACCATGTGCAGCTAATTTTTTTTTTTTTGTAGAGATGGGGTTTTGCCATGTTGCCTTGACGTCCTGGGCTCAAGCAATCCCCCCACCTTGGCCTCCCAAAGTGTTGGGATGACAGGTGTGAACCACTGCACCTGGCCAAGTTGCAGTCTTCTTGCTGATGGAGGGTCTTGCCTTAATGTTAGGTGGTGATTGCTGAGGGTTGGGGTGGCTGTGGCAATTTCTTAAAATAATACAACATTGAAGTTTGCTGTGTCAATTGACTCTCCCTTTCACAAAAGAATTATCTGTAGCATACGATGTTGTTTGAGAGCTTTTTACCCACAGTAGAACTTTCAAAATTGGATTCAATCCTGTCAGGCCTTCGTACTGCTGTACCAACTAAGTTTATGTATTATTGTAAATCGTTGGGTTCAATCCTGTCAAGCCCTCCTTCTGCTGTACCAACTGAGTTTATTCTAAATCTGTTGTCATCTCAACAATGTTTACACTGTCTTCACCACGAGTAGATTTCATCTCAAGAAACCACGTTCTTTGCTCATCCGTGGAAGCAACTCATCCACTCACGTTTTCTCCCGAGGCTGCTGCAGTCTCACCACATCTTCAGGCTCTGTCTCTGATTCTAGTGCTCTTGTTATTTCCACTATATCTGCAATAACTTCCTCCACAGAAGTCGTGAACCCCTCAGTGTCATCTGTGAGGGTTGGAATAATGTTGCCAACTTCTCTCTCTTTTTTTTTTTTTTTTTTGAGATGGAGTCTTGCCTGGGCTGGAGTGCAGTGACAACACGATCTCAGCTCACTGCAACCTCCGCCTCCCGGGTTCAAGCAATTCTCCTGCCTCAGCCTCCCACGTATTTTGGATTACAGGCACCCCCCACCAGGCCCAGCTAATTTTTTTTTTTGTTTTTAGTAGAGACAGGGTTTCACTATGTTGGCCAGGCTGGTCTCAAATTCCTGACCTTGTGATCCACCCGCCTTGGCCTCCCAAAGTGCTGGGATTACAGGCGTGAGCCACCATGCCCATCCCCAACTTCTCCTAATGTTGCTATTTTGATCTTCTTTATTAAATCATGAATGTTCTCAATGGCATCTAGAATGGTGAATCTTTTTGAGTAGATTTTCAATTATTTTGCCCAGATCCATCAAAGGAATCACTTTCTAGAGAAGCTATAGCTTTATGAAATATATTTTTTAAGTGATAAGACTTGAAAGTTGAAATTATTCTTTGATCCAAGGGCAGCAGAATGAATGTTGGGTTAGTAGGCATGAAAACAATATTCAGCTCTTTATACATCTCTGTAAAAGCCCTTGAGTACCAGGAGCATTGTCAGTTAGCGGTAATACTTTGAAAGGAATCTTATTTCTTGAGCAGTAGGTGTCAACAGTGGGCTTAAGATATTTAGTAAACCATATTTGTAAACAGATAGTCTGTCATCCAGGCTTTGTTCCCATTTGTAGAGTACGGGCAGAGCTGTTTTATAATAATTCTTCAGGGCCCTTGGATTTTCAGAATAGTAAATCATCATTGGTTTCAAGTTAACATCACCAGATGCATTAGCCCTTAACAAAAGAGTCAGCATGTCATTTGAATCCTTAAAGCCAGGCATCAACTCCTCTCTTGCTGGGAACATCCTAGATGGCATCTCCTTCTAACAGAAGGCTGTTTTGTCTCCACTGAAAATCTGTTTAGTGTAGCCATCTTAATCAGTTATCTTCTAGATAGCTTTCTGCAGCTTTTCCATCAGTACTTGCTGCTTTATCTTGCACTTTTATGTTACGGAGATGACTTTTTTCCCTAAACCTCATGAAACAAGCTCTTCTAGCTTCAGACTTTTCTTTTGCAGCTGCCTCACCTCTCTGAGCCTTCATAGAATTGAAGAGAGGCCGGGTGCGGTGGCTGTCACGCCTGTAATCCCAGCACTTTGGGAGGCCGAGGCAGGCAGATCACCTGAGTTCGGGAGTTCGACACCAGTGTGACCAACGTGGAGAAACCCCGTCTCTACTAAAAATACAAAACATTAGCCGGGCGTGGTGGCGCATGCCTGTAATCCCAGCTACTCGGGAGGCTGAGGCAGGAGAATGCTTGAACTTGGGAGGCAGAGGTTGCAATGAGCCGAGATCGTGCCATTGCACTCTAGCTTGGGCAAGAAGAACGAAACTCCGTCTCAAAAAAAAAAGAAAAAAAAAAAGAAAAAGGAGAGTTAGGCTTAGGCTTAATGGAATTTTTTTTTAATCTTCTATCTAGACCAATTAAACTGTCTTCATAACAGCAGCAAGATTGTTTAGCTTTTTATCATTCATGTGTTCACTGGAGTAGTACTTTAAATTTCTTTCAAGAACACTTCCTTTGCGTTCACAACTTGGCTAAGTGTTTGTTGCATGAGGTCTAGCTACTGGCCTGTCTTGCTTATAGCATACCTTCCTCACTAAGCTTAATTATTTCTTCCTTTTGGTTTAAAGTGACAGACATGCAACTCTTCTTTCACTTGAACACATAGAGGCTATTGTAGGGTTATTAATTGGCCACATTTTAATATTAATAAAAAGAAGCCTGAGAAAAAGAGAGAAAGAGAAATGGCCCGTTGGTGGAGTAGTCAGAACACACATGTTTGTCAGTTGTTTGCTGTCTTATCCGGGTGTGATTTGTGGTTCCCAAAACAGTGACAATAGTAGCATTAAAGATCACTGATTACAGATCACCATAACAGATTCAATAATAAAAAGCTTAAATTACTGTGAGAATGACCAAAATGTGACAGAGAGACGTGAAGTGAGCACATGCTGTAGGAAAAATGTTGCCAGTGAGACCTGCTTATTGCAGGGTGGCCACAAACCTTCAATATGTAAAAAACGTGGTCACAGAACACAATAAAGCAAGTGCAGTGAAACGAGATGTGTCTGTCTTTTGATAGACTCTGACAATCTCTGTCTTTGAATTGGTACATTCATACCATTAACATTCAAAGTGATTATTGATATCATTGGATTAATATCTACTGTATTTGTTACTGTTTTCTATTCATTCTCCTTAGTCTTCATTCTCTTGTCTACCACTCTTTTTCTGCCCTTTGCAGTTTTCATTGATGATTTTAGATGACTACATTTTCCCTGTCTTACTTAGCATGTACTTCTTTTTTTAAAACTTTTTTTAACTAGTTGCCATAGAATTTGCAATATACATTTACAACCAATTCAAGTCCACTTTCAAATAACACTATCCCACTGTCCCACAAATAAGACTACCTGCTTAACAAAGAAAACACCTAATTCCTCAATATACATTTACAACGAATTCAAGTCCACTTTCAGATAACACTGTCCCACTTCACGGGTGACTACCTGCTTAACAAAGAAAACACCTGATTCCTCCCTCCCATCCTTCCATTCCATTCCTTGTATTATTATTCGTTATTTTACTTGTGTATAAGCATACATAATCTATCTGTGTGTATTTATTATTATCTACAAACTTATTGGTCAGATCAATTATGAATAAATACATGTTTTTATTGTACCACAATTCCTCCCTCCCATCCTTCCATTCCATTCCTTGTATTAGCGTTACTCATTTCACTTGTGTATAAGCATACATAATCTATCTGTGTGTATTTATTATTATCTATAAACTTCTTGGTCAGATCAATTAAGAATAAATACATAAGTTTTTATTGTACCACAATTCTTTCTTTAATGCTCTTTTTAAGAAAATGTTGATCCAGGTTTCAGTTTTATATCTTTTGTTTCCCTCTAAAGAATTTCATTTAACATTTCTTGCAAGACAGGTCTCCTGGCAACAAGTTTCTTGAATTTTTATTTTTCTGAGGAAGGCCTTAATTCTCCAATTCTCCTTCACTTTTGAAGGGTGGTTTCAGTGGGTACAGAAACTTAGGTTGGTGGGTTTTTTTCTGTCAACATTTTGAATTTTCCATTTCACTGTCTTCTTGCTTTCACAGTTTCTGCAATGTTGAATGCAGTTCTTATCTTGGTGTCTCTGTAGGTAAGATGTTTTCTGCCCCACCTCTGGTTTCTTTCAGAGTTTTCCTTTATCTTTTATTTCATATAGTTTGAAAATCTTATGTCCAAGTGTAGGTTGTTGGCATTTATCCTGCCTGGTGTTCTCGGGGCTTCCTGGATCTTTGGTTTGGTGTCTGACATTAATACTGGAAGTTCTCAGACATGGTTGTTGCAGATCTTTCTTCTATTTCTTCTCCTCCTGGTATTCTCATTATCCTGTTTCACCTTTTGTAGTTGTCCCACAGTCTTGGATATCATCTTCTGTTCATTGCAGTGTTTTTCTTTTTTAGTTTTTGAAGTTTCTGTTGATAAATCCTCAAGCTCGGAGATTCTTTACTCAGCTGAGTCTAGTCTACTAATAAGCCATCAGAGGTATTCTTCAGTTATTTACCACATTTTTTATCACTACATTACGTTGATGGTTCTTACCATGTCTTTCTGATTACATTACCCATCTACACTTGCATGCTGTCTACTTCATTCATTAGAGCCCTTAGCATATTCTCCAGAGGTTTAAAAAAAAAATTCCAAAATCATAGCTTTGTCTGCTTCTGAAGCTTGCTCTGTTGCTACAAATTGTATTTTTTTTTTTCTTTTTTTGCCTTTTAGTATGCCTTGTAATTTTTTCCCCTTAATTCCAGGCATGAAGTACTCACTAAAAGTGACTGCTGTTCATATAGCTTCAGTAATGTGGTAATGAGGTGTCAGGGCAGGTGATGCTCTCTTCGTCTCTTTAGGTGGCTATAACAAAATACTTTAGACTGAGTAATTCATAAACAACAGAGATTATTGCTCACAGATCTGGAGGCTGGAAAGTCCAAGACTAAAGTGCCAGGACATTTGGTGTTTGGTGAAGGTCAAACATTCAGACACTCGCAACGACTCTAGCGGCAGCAGCAGTGTTCAGGAATCCTATGTCAGGGACAAACACTCAGACCCCAGCTGGAGTGTTCTAGAATCCTGTGTGCGGGAAGAACATTCAGACCCTCATAGCCGTGTCTGGAATCCTATGTGAGGGACAAACATTCAGAACCTTGTAGCAGTGTTCTGGAATCCTATGTGAGGAACAAACTATCAGACCACAGCAGAAGTGTTCTGGAATCCTATGTGAGGGACAAACATTCAGATCACACAGCAGTGTTCTGGAATCCTATGTGAGGGACAAACATTCAGACCCCAGCAGGAGTGTTCTGGAATCCTATGTGAGGGACAAACATTCAGACCCTCGTAGCAGTGTTCAGGAATCCTATGTGAGGGACAAACATTCAGACCACAGCAGGAGTGTTCTGGAATCCTATGTGAGGAACAAACATTGAGAGCCCAGCAGCAGTGTTCTGGAATCCTATGTGAGGGACAAACATTCAGACCACAGCAGCAGTGTTCTGGAGTCCTGTGTGAGGGACAAACATTCAGGCCGCAGCAGGAGTGTTCTCGAATCCTATGTGAAGGACAAACATTCAGACCCTCGTAGCAGTGTTCAGGAATCGTATGTGAGGGAGAAACATTCAGACCACAGCAGGAGTGCTCTGTAATCCTATGTGAGGGACAAACATTCAGAACCTCGTAGCAGTGTGCTGGAATGTTATGTGAGGGACAGACATTTAGACCCTCGCGGCAGTGTTCTGGAATCCCATGTGAGGGACAAACATTCAGACACTCGCAGCAGTGTTCTGGAATTCTATGTGAGGGACAGACATTAAAAACCCAGCAGCAGTATTCTGGAATCCTATGTGACGGACAGATATTCAGACCGTAGCAGCAGTGTTCTGGAATCCTATGTGAGGGACAAACTTTGAGACCCTCATAGCAGTGTTCTGGAATCCTATGTGAGGTATAAACATTCAGACACCAGCAAAAGTGTTCTGGAATCCTATGTGAGGGACATTCAGACCAAGGCAGCAGTGTTCTGGAATCCTATGTGAGGGACAAACTTTCAGACCACAGCAGGAGAGATCTGGAATCCTATGTGAGGGACAAACTTTCAGACCACAGCAGGAGTGTTCTTGAATCCTGTTCGAAGGACAAACATTCAGACCCCAGGAGCAGTGTTCTGAAATCCTATGTTAAGGGCAAACATTCAGACCCCAATGTGAATGTTCTAGAATCCTATGTGAGGGACAAACATTCAGACCATAGCAGGAGTGTTCTGGAATCCTATGTGAGGGACAAACATTCAGACCCTTGTAGCAGTGTTCTGGAATCCTATGTGATTAAAAAACATTAAGACCACAGCGGAGTGCTCTGGAATCCTGTGTGAGGGACAAACATTCAGACCCCAGCAGGAGTGTTCTGGAATCCTATGTGAGGGACATTCAGACCCTCGTAGCAGTGTTCTGGAATCCCATGTGAGGGACAGATATTCAGACCACAGCAGGAGTGCTCTGGAATCCTATGTGAGGGACAAACAACATTCAGAACCGCGTAGCAGGTGCTGGAATCCCATGTGAGGGACAAATATTCAGACCACAGCAGGAGTGCTCTTGAATCCTATGTGAGGACATTCAGAACCGCGTAGCAGTGTGCTGGAATCTTATGCGAGGGACAGACATTTAGACCCTCGAAGCAGTGTTCTGGAATCCTATGTGAGGGACAAACATTCAGACCCTCGTAGCCGTGTTCTGGAATCTTATCTGAGGGACAAACACTCAGAACCCAGCAGCAGTGTTCTGGAATCCTATGTGAGGGAAAAACATTCAGACCCTTGTAGCAGTGTTCTGGATTCCTATGTGAGGGACACTCAGTACCCAGCAATAGTGTTCTGGAATGCTATGTGGGGGACAGATATTCAGACCACAGCAGGAGTGTTCTAGAGTCCTATGTGAGGGTTAGACCACAGCAGGAGTGTTCTGGAATCCCATGTGAGGAACATACATTAAGATCACAGTAGGAGTGTTCTGGAATCATATGTGAGGGACAAACGTTCAGACCTTCATAACAGTGTTCTGGAATCCCATGTGAGGGACAAACATTCACATCCCAGCAGCAGTGTTTTGGAATCCCATGTGAGGGAAAATCATTCATACCATCGTAGTAGTGTTCTGAAATCTTACGTGAGGGAGAAACACTCAGAATCCAGCAGCAGTGTTCTCAAATCCTATCTGAGGGACAAACATTCATACAGTCATAGCATTGTTCTGGAATCCTATGTGAGGGACAAACACTCAGAACCCAACAGCAGTGTTCTGGAATCCTATGTGAGGGCAAATATTCAGAACACAGCAGGAGTGTTCTGAAATCCTATGTGAGGGACAAACATTCACACCACAGCAGGAGTGTTATGGAATCCTATGTGAGAGATAAACATTCAGACCACAACAGGCGTGTTCTGGTGTCCTATGTGAGGGACAAATACTCAGAACCCAGCAGCAGTGTTCTGGAATCCTATGTGAGGGACAAACATTCAGACCCCAGCAGCAGTGTTCTTGAGTACTATGTGGGGTACAAGCATTCAGACCACAGCGGAAGTGTTCTGGAATCCTATGTGAGGGACAAGCATTCAGACGCTCCTAGCAGTGCTCTGGAATCCTTTGTGAGGAATAAACATTCAGACACCAGCAGCAGTGTTCTGGAATACTATTTGAGGGGCAAACATTCGGACCCTCATAGCAGTTTTCTGGAATCCTATGTGAGGAACAAATACTCAGAACCCAGCAACAGTATTCTGGAATCCTGTGTGAAGGACAAACATTCAGACCACAGTAGGAGTGTTCTGGAATCCTATGTGAGGGACAAACATTCAAACCCTCGTAACAGTGTTCTGGAATCCCATGAGAGGGACAAACATTCAGACCCTCATAGCAGTCTTTTGGAATCCTATGTGAGGGACAAACACTCAGAACACAGCAGCATTGTTCTGGAATCCTATGTGAGGGAGAAATTCAGACCACAGGAGGGGAGTTCTGGAATCCTATGTGAGGGAAAAACATTCAGACCTCAGTAGGAGTGTTCTGGAGTCCTATGTGAGGGTCAAACATTCAGACCCTCGTAACAGTGTTCTGGAATCCTATGTGAGGGACAAACACTCAGACTCCAGCAGCAGTGTTCTGGAATCCTGTTTGAGGGGCAAACATTCGGACCCTCGTAGCAGTGTTCTGGAATCCTATGTGAGGAGCAAACCCTCAGAACCCAGCAGCAGTGTTCTGGAATCCTATGTGAGGAGCAAGGATTCAGACCACAGTAGGAGTGTTCTGGAATCCTATGTGAGGAACAAGCATTCAGACCACAGTAGGAGTGTTCTGGAATCCTGTGTGAGGGCAAACATTCAGACCCTCATAACATAGTTCTGGAATCCTATGTGAGGGACAAACATTCAGACCACAGCAGCAGTGTTCTGTAATCCTATGTGAGGGACAAACATTCAGACCCTCATAGCAGTGTTCTGGGATCCTTTGTGAGTGACAGAAACTCAGAACCCACCAGCAGTGTTCTGGAATCCTATGTGAGGGACAAACATTCAGACCACAGCAGGAGTGTTCTGCAATCCTATGTGAGGGACAAACATTCAGACCCTTGTAGCAGTGTTCTAGTATCCTATTTGAGGGAGGAACATTCAGACCCTAGCAGCAGGGTACTGGTATCCTATGTGAGGGACAAACATTCAGAGCCTCATAGCAGTGTTGTGGAATCCTATGTGAGGGACAAAAACGCAGAACGCAGCAGCAGTGTTCAGGAATCCCATGTGAGGGACAAACATTCAGACCCCAGCAGGATTGTTCTGGAATCTTATCTGAGGGAAAAATATTCAGACCCCAGCTGCAGTGTTCTGTAATCCTATGTGAGGGAAAACATTCAGACCCTCATAGCAGTGTTCTGGAATCCTGTGTGAGGGACAAAAACTCAAAACCCACCAGTAGTGTTTTGGAATCCTATGTGAGGGACAAACATTCAGACCACAGCAGGAGTGTTCTGGAATCCCATGTGAGGGACAAACATTCAGACGCTTGTAGCAGTGTTCTAGAATCCTACATAAAGGAGGAATATTCAGACCCTAGCAGCAGGGTACTGGTGTCCTATGTGAGGGACAAATATTCAGAGCCTTGTAGCAGTGTTGTGGAATCCTATGTGAGGGACAAAGACGCAGAACCCAGCAGCAGTGTTCTGGAATCCTATGTGAGGGACAAACACTTAAAACCCAGCAGCAGTTTTCTGGAATCCTATGTGAGGACTAACATTCAGACCACAGCAGGAGTGTTCTGGAGTCCTATGTGAGGGGCAAACATTCAGACCACAGCAGGAGTGTTTTGGAACCCTATGTGAGGGACAAACATTCAGACCCCAGCCACATTGTTCTGGAATCCTTTGTGAGGGACAAACATTGAGACCCCAGCAGCATTGTTCTGGAATCCTTTGTGAGGGACAAACATTCAGACCCCAGCAGAAGTGTTCTTGAATGCTGTGTGAGGGACAAACATTCAGACCACAGCAGGAGTGTTCTGGAATCCTATGTGAGGGAGAAGCATTCAGTCACTCGTAGCAGTGCTCTGGAATCCTATGTGATGGACAAACATTCAGACCCTCGTAGCAGTGTTCCGGAATCCTATGTAAGGGAAAAACAGACCTCAGCATCAGCGTTCTGGAATCCTATGTGAGGTACAAACATTCAGACCCCAACAGCAGTGTTGTGGAATCCTATGTGAGGGACAAACATTCAGACCCTAGTAGCCATATTCTGGAATCCTATGTGAGGGGCAAAAACTCAGATCCCAGGAGCAGTATTCTAGAATCCTATGTGAGGTCCAAACATTCAGACCACTGCAGAAGTGTTCTGTAATCCTACATGAGGGAAAAACATTCAGACCACAGCAGGAGTGTTCTGTAATCCTATGTGAGGGAGAAACATTGAGACCACAGAAGGAGTGTTCTGGAATCCTTTGTGAAGGACGAACATTCAGACCGTCGTAGCAGTGTTCTGTAATCCTATGTGAGGGACAAACATTCAGAAACCAGAAGCAGTTTTCTGGAATCCTATGTGAGGGAAAAACATTCAGACCCTCGTAGCAGTGTTCTGGAATCCTATGTGAGGGACAAGGATTCAGACCACAGCAGCAGTGTTCTGGAATCCTATATGAGGGACATTCAGACCCTTGTAGCAGTGTTGTGGAATCCTGTGTGAGGGACAAACACTCAAAGCCCCGCAGCAGTGTTGCGGAATCCTATGTGAGGGACATTCAGACCACAGGAGGGGTGTCCTGGAATCCTATGTGAGGGTCAAACATTCAGACCACAGCAGCAGTGTTCTGGAATCCTATGTAAGGAACAAACTTTCAGCCCACAGTAGGATTGACTTGGAATCCTATGTGAGGGACAAACATTCAGACCCTCGTAACACTGTTCTAGAATCCGATGTGAGGGACAAACATTCCAACCCCAGCAGCAGTGTTCTAGAATCCTATGTGAGGGACAAACTTTCAGACCCTCGTAGCATTGTTCTGGAATCCTATGTGAGGGACAGACACTGAGAACCTAGCAGTAGTGTTCAGGAATTCTATGTGAGGGACAAACATTCAGACCACAGTTGGAGTGTTCTGGAATCCTGTGTGAGGGACAAACATTCATACCACATCAGGAGTGTTCTGGAATCCTTTGTTAGGGACAAACAATCAGACCAAAGCAGGAGTGTTCTGAAATCCTATGTGAGGGACAAACATTCAGACCCTTGTAATGTTTTGTGTAATCCTATGTGAGGGACAGATACTCAGGACCTAGCAGCAGTGTTCTGGAATCCTATGTGAAGGACAAACATTCCTACCACAGCAGGAGTGTTCTGGAATCCTGTGTGAGGGACAGACATTCAGACCACAGCAGGAGTGTTCTGGAATCCTGTGTGAGGGAGAAACATTCAGACCCTCGTAGCAGTGTTCAGGAATCCTATGTGAGGGACAAACATTCAGACCCTCGTAGCAGTGTTCTGGAGTCCTATGTGAGGGACAATCACTCAGAACCCAACAGTAGTGTTCTGGAATCCTATGTGTGGACAAACATTCAGACCACAGCAGGAGTGTTCTGGAATCCTATGTGAGGAACAAACATTCATACCCTCGTAACAGTGTTCTGGAATCGTATGTGAGGGACAAACATTCAGACCCCAGCAGTAGTGTTCTGGAATCCTATGTGAGGGACAAACTTTCAGACCTTCATAGCGGCGTTCTGGAATCCTATGTGAGGGACACACAATCAGAACCTAGCAGCAGTGTTCTGGAATCCTATGTGAAGGAGAAACATTCAGACCACAGCAGGAGTGTTCTGGAATCCTGTGTGAGGGACAAATATTCAGACCCTCATAGCACTGTTCTGGAATCCTGTTAGGGACAAACATTCAGACCACAGCAGCAATGTTGTGGAGTCCTGTGTGAGGGACAAACACTCAGAACCCACCAGTATTGTTCTGGTATCCTATGTGAGGGATAAACATTCAGACCACAGCAGGAATGTTCTGAAATCCTATGTGAGGAGCAAACATTCTGACCCTTGGCGCAGTGTTCAGGAATCCTATGTGAGGGACAAACAGTCAGAACCCAGCAGCAGTGTTTTGGAATCCTATGTGAGGGAGAAACATTCAGATCACAGGAGGGGTGTCCTGGAATCCTTTGTGAGATTCATATATTCAGACCACTGCAGCAGTGTTCTGGAATCCTGTGTGAGGAACAAACTTTGAGACCGTAGTAGGAGTGTTCTGGATTCCTATGTGATGGACAAACATTCAGAGCCTCGTAACAGTGTTCTGGAATCCTATGTCAGGGACAACGCTTCAGACCCCAGCAGCATTGTTCTGGAATCCTATGTGAGGGACAGACTTTCAGAGCACAGCAGGCCTGTTCTTGAATCCTATGTGAGGGACAAATAGACCCTCGTAGCACTGTTCTGGAATCCTGTTAGGAACAAATATTCAGACCACAGCAGCAGTGTTGTGGAGTCTTATGTGAGGGACAAACACTCAGAACCCAGCAGTATTGTTCTGGAATCCTATGTGAAGGATAAATATTCAGACCACAGCAGGAGTGTTCTGGAATCCTTTGTGAGGAACAAACATTCAGACCACACCAGCAGTGTTCTGGAATCTTGTTTGAGGGACAAAGATCCAGACCCCAGCAGCAGTGTTCTGGAATCCTTTGTGAGGGACAAACATTCTGACCCTTGGTGCAGTGTTCAGGAATCCTATGTGAGGGACAAAAACTCAGAACCCAGCAGCAGTGTTCTGGAATCCTATATGAGGGGCAAACATTCAGATCACAGGAGGAGTGTCCTGCAATCCTTTGTGAGATTCAAATATTCAGACCACTGCAGCAGTGTTCTGGAATCCTATGTGAGGAACAAACTTTCAGACCACAGTAGGAGTGTTCTGGATTCCTATGTGATAGACAAACATTCAGAGCCTCATAACAGTGTTCTGGAATCATATGTCAGGGACAACAATTCAGACCCCAGCAGCATTGGTCTGGAATCCTATGTGAGGGACGAACATTCAGACCACAGCAGGAGTGTTCTGGAATCCTGTGTGAGGAACAAACATACAGAACACAGCAGGAGTGTTCTGGAATCCTTTGTGAGGGACAAACAATCAGACCACAGCAGGAGTCCTCTGGAATCCTATGTGAGGGACAAACATTCAGACCCTCGTAGCAGTGTTCTGGAATCTTATGTGAGGGACAGACACTCAGAACCTAGCAGCAGTGTTCTGGAATCCTATGTGAGGGACAAACATTCAGACCACAGCAGGAGTGTTCTGGAATCCTGTGTGAGGGACAAACTTTCAGACCACAGCAGGAGTGTTCTGGAATCCTTTGTGAGGGACAAACAATCAGACTACAGCAGGAGTGTTCTCGAATCCTATTTGAGGGACAAACATTCAGACCCTCATAGCAGTGTTCTGGAATCCTATGTGAGAGATAAATATTCAGACCCCAGCAGCAGTGTTCTGGCATCCTGCATGAGGGGCAAACATTCAGACCCTCGTAGCAGTATTCTGGAGTCCTATGTGAGAGACAAACTCTCAGAACCCAACAGCAGTGTTCTGGAATCCTATGTGAGGGACAAACATTCAGACCACAGCAGGAGTGTTCTGGAATCCTATGTGAGTCACAAACATTCAGACCACAGCAGGATTGTTCTGGAGTCTTATGTGAGGTATCAACATTCAGACTCCAGCAGCATTGTTCTGGAGTCCTAGTGAGGGGCACTCATCCAGGCCCTCATAGCAGTGTTCTGGAATCCTAAGTGAGGGGAAATACTCAGAACCCAGCAGCAGTGTTTTGGAATCCTATGTGAGGGACTAACATTCAGACCACAGCAGGAATGTTCTGGAATCCTATGTTAGGGACAGATATTCAGACCCTCGTAGCAGTGTTCTGGAATCCTATGTGAGGAACAAATATTCAGACCACAGCAGCAGTGTTGTGGAGTCCTATGTGAGGGACAAACACTCAGAACCCAGCAGCAGTGTTCCGGAATCGTATGTGAGGGACAAACATTCAGACCACAGCAGGAGTGTTGTTGAATCCTATGTGAGGGACAAACATTCAGACCCTCGTTGAAGTGTTCTGGAATCCTATATGAAGGACAGACACTTGGAACCCAGCAGCAGTGTTCTGGAATTCTATGTAAGGGTCAAAGATTCAGAACACACTAGCAGTGTTCTGTAATCCTAAGTGAGGGAAAAACATTCGGACCACAGCAGGAGTGGTCTGGAAGCCTATGTGAGGGACAAACATTCAGACCCTCGCCATGGTGTTCTGGAATCCTATGCGGGGGACAAACCATTCAGACCCTCGTAGCAGTGTTTTGGAATCCTATGTGAGGGACAATCACTCAGACCCTAGCAGCAGTGTTGTGGAATCTTATGTGATGGACAAACATTCAGACCCTTGTAGCAGTGTTCTGGAATCCTATGTGAGGGACAAGCAGACCACAGCAGCAGTGTTCTGGAATCCTATGTGAGGGACAAACACTCGGACCACAGCAGTAGTGTTCTGGAATCTTATGTGAGGGCAAAGAGACCCCTGCAAACAGGGACAATTTGACCTCCTCTTTTCCTAATTGAATACTCTGTATTTCTTTATCCTGCCTGATAGCCCTGGCCAGAACTTCCAACACTATGTTGAATAGGAGTGATGAGAGAAGGCATCCCTGTTTGTGCCTGTTTTCAAAGGGAATCCTTCCAGTTTTTGCCCATTCAGTATGATATTGGCTGTGTGTTTGTCAAGAATAGCTCTTATTATTTTTAGATATGTCGCATCAATATCTAATTCATTGAGAGTTTTTTAGCGTGAAGGGCTGTTGAATTCTGTTGAAGGCCTTTTCTGCGTGTATTGAGATAATCATGCAGTTTTTGTCTTTGATTCTGTTTATATGCTGGATTACGTTTATTGATTTGCATATGTTGAACCAGCCTTGCATCCCAGGGATGAAGCCATCTTGATCATGGTCAATAAGCTTTTTGATGTGCTGCTGGATTAGGTTTTGCAAGTATTTTATTGAGGATTTTTGCATTGATGTTCATCAGGGATATTGGTCTAAAATTCTCTTCTTTGATTATGTCTCGTCCAGGCCTTGGTATCAGGATGATGCTGGCCTCATAAAATGAGTTAGGGAGGATTCCCTCTTTTTCTATTGATTGGAATAGTTTCAGAAGGAATGATACCAGCTCGTCCTTGCACCTCTGGTAGAATTCAGCTGTGATTCCGTCTGGTTCTGGACTCTTTTTGGTTGGTAAGCTATTATTGCCTCAGTTTCAGAGCCTGTTATTGGTCTATTAAGAGATTCAACTTCCTCCTGGTTTAGTCTTGAGAGGGTTTATGTGTCGAGGAATTTATCCATTTCTTCTAGATTTTCTAGTTTATTTGCGTAGAGGTGTTTACAGAATTCTCTGATGGTAGTTTGTATTTCTGTGGGATCAGTGGTGCTATCCCCTTTATCATTTTTTATTGTGTCTATTTGATTCTTCTCTCTTTTCTTCTTTATCAGTCTTGCTAGTGGTCTATCAATTTTGTTGATCTTTTCAAAAAACCAGCTCCTGGATTCATTGATTTTTTTGAAGGGTTTTTTATGTCTCTGTATCTCCTTCACTTCTGCTCTGATCTTAGTTATTTCTTGGAAGTCAAATTGTCCCTGTTTGCAGATGACATGTTTGTATATCTAGAAAACCCCATCATCTCAGCCCAAAATCTCCTTAAGCTGATAAGCAACTTCAGCGAAGTCTCAGGATACAAAGTCATTGTACAAAAATCACAAGCATTCTTATACACCAATAACAGGAAAACAGAGAGCCAAATCATGAGTGAACTCCCATTCAAATTTGCTTCAAAGAGAATAAATTACCTAGGAATCCAACTTACAGTGGATGTGAAGGAGGTCTTCAAGGAGAACTACAAACCACTGCTCAACAAAATAAAAGAGGACACAAACCAGTAGAAGAACATTGCATGCTCATGGATAGGAAGAATCAATATCGTGAAAATCGCCATACTACCCAAGGTAATTTATAGATTCAATGCCATCCCCATCAAGCTACCAATGATTTTCTTCACAGAATTGGAAAAAACTACTTTAAAGTTGATATAGAACCAAAAAAGAGCCCACATTGCCAAGTCAGTCCTAAGCCAAAAGAACAAAGCTGGAGGCATCACGCTACCAGACTTCAAACTATACTACAAGGATACAGCAACCAAAACAGCATGGTACTGGTACCAAAACAGAGATATAGACCAATGGAACAGAACAGAGCCCTCAGAAATAATACCACACATCTACAACTATCTGATCTTTGACAAACCTGACAAAAGAAATGGGAAAGGATTCCCTATTTAACAAATGGTGCTGGGAAAACTGGCTAGCCATATGTAGAAAGCTGAAACCAGATCCCTTCCTTACACCTTATAAAAAAATTAATTCAAGATGGATTAAAGACTTAAATGTTAGACCTAAAACCATAAAAACCCTAGAAGAAAACCTAGGCAATACCATTCAGGACATAGGCATGGGCAAGGACTTCATGTCTAAAACACCAAAAGCAATGGCAACAAAAGCCAAAATTGACAAATGGGATCTAATTAAACTAACGAGCTTCTGCGCAGCAAAAGACATCAGAGTGAACAGGCAGCCTACAGAATGGGAGAAAATGTTTGCAATCTACTCATCTGACAAAGGGCTAATATCCAGAATCTACAAAGAACTCAAATTTACAAGAAAAAAACCCATCAACAAGTGGGCGAAGGATATGAACAGACACTTCTCAAAAGAAGTCATTTATGCAGCCAACAGACACATGAAAAAATGCTCATCATCACTGGCCATCAGAGAAATGCAAATCAAAATCACAATGAGATATCATCTCACACTAGTTAGAATGGCGATCATTAGAAAGTCAGGAAACAGGTGCTGGAGAGGATGTGGAGAAATAGGAACACTTTTACACTGTTGGTGGGATTGTAAAGTAGTTCAACCATTGTGGAAGACAGTGTGGTGATTCCTCAGGGATCTAGAACTAGAAATACCATTTGACCCAGCCATCCCATTACTGGAATTATACCCAACAGAATATAAATCATGCTACTATAAAGACACATGCACACGTATGTTTATTGTGGTGCTACTCACAATAGCAAAGACTTGGAACCAACTGAAATGTCCAAATGTCCAACAATGATAGACTGGATTAAGAAAATGTGGCACATATACACCATGGAATACTATGCAGCCATAAAAAATGATGAGTTCATGTCCTTTGTAGGGACATGATGAAGCTGGAAAACATCATTCTGAGCAAACTGTCTCAAGAACAAAAAACCAAACACCACATGTTCTCACTCATAGGTGGGAATTGAACAATGAGAACACATGGACACAGGAAGGGGAACATCACACACCGGGGCCTGTTGTGGGGTAGGGGGAGCAGGGTGGGATAGCATTAGGAGATATACCTAATGTAAATTACGAGTTACTGGGTGCAGCACACCAACATGGCACACGTATACATATGTAAGAAACCTGCACGTTGTGCACATGTATCCTAGATCTTAAAGTATGATAAAAATATATATATAAATAATTCAATACGGACAATATATTAAAAAAAGAAAGAAAATGTGGTATATTATTTGGCAGTAAAAAAAAAAAGAAAACCCTGTCATTTTTGAACAACATGGATGAACCTGGAGGACAACACATTAAGTGAAATAAGCCAGGCACAGAAAGACAAATATATCATGACATGACTCCTACTGGTATATAAAAAAGTTGATCTCATAGAATTACAAAGTACAATGGTTGTATCAGAGCTAGGGGTAAAGGGGAGTTGCGGTGATGTTAATCAGAGGATACATACTTAGGGTTAGATAGAAGGAATAAATTTCAGGAGATGTATTGTAGAGCAAGGTGATTGTAATTGATGACGACCTATTGCATTCTTGAGAAATAGAAAGTTAATGTTATGTGTATTCACCAGAAAAATGATAGCTATGTGAATTGATGTATTTGTTAATTAGCTAGATGTGACCTTTTCACAGTGTATGCATACTTTGTCCCTCACATAGGATTTCAGAACACTGCTGCTGGGGTCTGAATGTTTGTCCCTCAGATAGGATTCCAGGACACTACTGCGAGAGTCTCAATGTTTGTCCCTTACATAGGATTCCAGAACGCTACTGCATTGGTCTGAATGTTTGTCCCTGACATTTTACATTACAAAAACTTGCAATGTCATGTGTCAATTAAAAATAAATATTAATAAAGTAATTTTAAAAAGACAGAAAAAAAAAACAGACCACAGCAGCATTGTGAGGGACAAACATTCAGACCCTCGTAGCAGTGTTGTGGAATTCTATGTGAGGGAGAAACATTCAGACCTCAGGAGCAGTGTTTTGGTATCATATGTGAGGGACAAACACGCAGACCCCAGCAGCCGTGTTCTGGAATGCTATGATTGGGTCTATACTGTGAACCTCAGAAGTGTTCCTCTGTTAATTAATTTTCCACCTTGGGCGGAACATGATTAGAATGGGCTGCAGTGGAAGGGGATAATTCCCTTCCCCTAGGTTATTTAGTCTCTGATTATACTAGAGCGGATTAGGCTGAAGTTAAGTAGTTTCTCCTGTGGACAAGCCTTGTTAAGAACTGGGTGCTCTGACATATTTCAAAATGGTTTTCCTTTTTTCCTTCCGAAAGGTTGAAGCAGGAGGGGAGTTTTCTCAGGTATTTGTCACAGGAGCCTGGTGAAGCTCCATGAGACAATTTTACAGTATTGTGCCCCCTCCCCCACAATAACTCTATCTCTTTGTAGTTTTTAACACTTTGAGTTGTCCACACGGATCCTCCAGCCGTTCACCAGTTACGGTTTGAGTTTTTCTACTCCAGCACTGGTTCCAAAGTTGGTTTCAGTAGTGAGTCCATTTTCCTGTAAGCCATTAAGTCCTATATTCACTTCTCTGTCTCTGCAGTCCTGGGGGCAGTGGTTTGCCCTGTGTCCTCCCCTGAGTTTCAAATCTAGAAAGAACTGTTGATATTTTAGTCTCTTCAGCTTTTTATTTGTTGTTAAGATTGTGTCATATTAATTTGTTAAGATTGTTATTAAAATTAATTATTGTAAAGTAATTATTGATTACTTCCAAGCTTCTTACATGCAGAAATAGGAACCTGGAATGTGTTTCTAAAACTATCTTCTCAATGCCTATATGCACAGTTAAAGGATTTTTTTTCCACAGGACTATGATCATGATGGATTATATTAGTAGACTTCCGAATATTGAACTTTTCTTTATTCGTGGAATAAACTCAGAAAGTTCCTTCTTGGTCTTCACAGTCTATTTCTCTTCCTGTGTAAATGTTAGTGTTTCTGTAGATTCTGTACTTGTTTCTTTTATTCTTTCATTCTCTTATTTTCATTTGGTCTGATGGATTCAGGTACCATTGAAATTCTGGTAATTTCCAAATCTTTATCTTTAGTTTTGATCTCTCTTCTGAACCACTGGAGCCATTTTCCCAGTTGCCAGTTGGACATTCCCACATATGGAACCTCAGATGTTTCAAACATGATATGTCCAAGCCTGTGTCACTTCTGGTTATTGTATTCTTTTATTTTTTGCAAATTTCACTTCACAACACCAGTACCAAACTAGCTGGATCATGGCAGATAACTTGGAAACAAAACTCCCCTTTTTACCCACTGCACAGCAAATTGGTACCAAATCCTGTTTCTACATTTTTTTCCTCTTAAGAACTGCTTCCCTATTGTGTATTCTTACACTCCATGTCCTGATGTAGGTGGTCATCTGTCTTCCTCTTTACTCCCTTCTGGCTTTCCCTTAAGCCCTTTCCCATTCTCTTCCTCAGGGATGGCTGTTAAAATGCCAATATGGTCATGTAACTTTTCTGTCCTTACTGGACCTCCTTATTTACACCTGTATGTGAAGTGGCTGTGTTCACCCTGGGTGGATACAGCAATTTTTTGTCCCGTAGAAAGGAAATTTTGAAATGCCAGTGTATATGCTTTTAATTTAAGTATATTCACCCTTTTGTATCCATGGGTTTTGCATCTGTGGATTCAGCCAACTTCAGATTGAAAATATTCCCACAAAAATAGATGGTTGTCTCTGTGCAGAGCATCTGCAGAAATTTTTCTTGTCATTATTTCCTAAACAGTACAGTATAACAGCCATTTATGTAGCATTACATTGTCTTCAGTATTATATGTAATCTAAAGAGTTAAAGTTCAGTCATGCATGGCTTACTGATGGGATTACTTTCTGAAAAATGCATCTTTGGGTAATTTCATTGTTTTGTGAACATCATAGTGTTACGAAAACCTACATGATATGTATATTTTTATTTATGTTTTTGGTATATAGGTAAACAGATGGCTCAGAGCCATTATTGAATATCATTTTCTGCACTTCATCTGCAATGCCAGTATCAGGTTTCTGTGTATGTTTCATCATCATCTTATGGGACTATTGTGATATACATGTTTCATCATTGACTGAAATGTTATTATGCAGCTCATGACTGTATGCAGGAGGATGTGCATAAGTTATATGCAAATATGAGAATAGTTTATATAGCAGAGTTATCCAATCTGTGGATTTTGATATCTGGGGGTATCTTGGAATCAGTCCCCATGGATACTGAGGAAGTAATATAATGTAAAAACGATAGGCGCATAAGAATTTTTGAAATAGCGTCAAATATTTAAATGCAGAATCACTGCATAATCAGTTCCTTAAATATTGCATTTAGCTTTCCTCACTGCCCAGGATCATTCATCTAGGCATGGTGCTGTCCAGAGTTCCATTAAAGTGGTGTGTGTTCTCTTTGCCTTTGTGAGTAGACTTCTGATACTTTCTCATAGTCATGAGAATTCATGGTTCATGTGGAAGAGCCAAACACCTGATTTTTCAGTAAAGTGGAACCTCATGGTGCAAAATTAACAAAACTTATTTTCTCCTTCTCTCTTATCTTAGTCTGCATTGAACTTGTGTCTCAATGAGTTCACCTAAACATTATTCCCAGTATGTGTTTATACTTATATATTCATAACCAGATCATGAGCTCCTTTGAGGAGTAGAATTTTATTCTTTTTTTTTTTTTTTTTTTTTTTTTGAGAGGTAGGCTCTCTGTTGGCCAGGCTGGAGTGCAGTGGTGTGATCATAACTCACTGCACTGTCAAACTCCTGGGCTCAAGCAATCCTTCAGCCTCAGCTTCCAGAGTAGCCAGGACTACAGGCATGCAGCATTATGCCTATTTTTTTTTATTATTTTTGTAGAGAGAGGGTCTTGCATTTTGTTTATACTTTTATCGCTAGCAATAAGGGTGGTTCTAGATCTATAAGGTGAACTTTGTAATACAATTTTATTAATTCATAAGTTATTACAGTGGAAGCATATTTCTACTGTGATTACTCCTTCTCCCACCATAAACAGTGCAAAACAAACTACATCTTATGTAAAATACATAAGACACATGGACACACAAAGGAGTGAATTCCCAGATTCTTGTTCTTTTGACCCTGGGCTGATGCTTTGACTTGAGGAAAAATGTGCCATTACAGGGGTTGGTGTCCTTTGAAGATGTGGCTGTGCACTTCACCTGGGAGGAGTGGAAGGACCTGGATGATGCTTAGAGGACCCTGTACAGGAACGTGATGCTGGAGACCTACAACAACCTGGTATCATTACAGGAGTTGGTGTCCTTCGAGGAGGTAGCTGTGCACTTCACCTGGGAGGAGTGGCAGGACCTGGATGACGCTCAGAGGACCCTGTACAGGGACGTGATGCTGGAGACCTACAGCAGCCTGGTATCATTGGGTGAGTGAAACTTCCCAGTAACTCCCAGGAATGTATTTTGTTGCTGGTAAATATAGGAACCCTTTTAAGGTGTAATAATATTTACTTGTAAGCTTCCAGTTGATGAAAAATGTGTCACTACTCTAATGAAATGTTCAAATTGGCTCCTTCATTGCACAGTCCCTGAAACCCAGCTGTTGTCATTCTGAGAAGGATTTGACTTAGTGGTTTGACAAAGTCTTCCATTGTTTCTCGTTACCAGGGCATTGCATTACCAAACCTGAGATGATCTTCAAGCTAGAGCAAGGAGCAGAGCCATGGATAGTAGAAGAAACCCCAAACCTGAGACTTTCAGGTCAGTCAGTGAATACCGGGCAGGGAGGCCTGGAGGAGTAATGCCCAGCAAATTTTTGTAGTGTTATCTTGTTTTCACCACTTTTTTCCCTAGGTCTTCAACCTGAAGGCTGTTGGTCTGCATTAAATGTGCATTATATAGTCCCCAGGGGTAACTCTCATGCATATATCCCAGTCTCTTATTTTTCTGAGTATCTTCTTCTATTTACCCCAAATCCAATCCCTGCCATCCTCTCCTTAGGCCTTTTTCTTTGCTATTTATTTTCTCTATTTCCCCCTTTTCCTCTATTCTGATGTAGTATCTTAAAAAATTTTTTTAGACATTCATGCATTTATTTATCCTTTGAATGTATCTTAAGCGATTTTTAAGAATCAGTCATTATAACGATGATGAAAATGGTGTTTCTTTTTAAGCCGTAGCTTTATTCTTGTTTTATTTTTTATTAAACAGATGGTTCTCACTCTATTTCTCAGACTGAAGTGCAGTGGCATGATTATAGTTCACTGTAATGATGAACTCCTGGGCTCAAGTGTTCCTCACACCCTAGCCTCCCAAGTAGCTAGGACTACAGGTGTGTGCCACAACACCCGGCTAATTTTTTATTGTTTGTGGAGATGAGGTCTTGTTCTGTTGCCCAGGCTGGTCTCAAACTTCTGGCCTTAAGTGATCCTTGTAGACCCCCACCTACAAAAAAAAAAAAAAATAGCTGAGTATGGTGACAAGGGTTTGTAATCCCAGTTTTTATACTTGGGAGGCTGAGATGGAAGGATTGCTTGAGCTCAGGAGTTTCAAGCTTCAGTGAGCTATGATAGCAACACTGCACTCCAGCCTCGGTAACAGAGTAAGATCCTGTCTCAGAAGGAAATTATGAAGCTGAGGAGGACCCATCATAGGGGCCTGGATAGGGATGGTGCTGGACTTGGGAGGAGAACCAGAAGATTCTGGGTCTCAAGTCCAAAGAAACCAATTATTTCCTGTTGAAGGGCTCAGATTTCTGTTTGAGAGTGGAGTTTGTAGTTACCATTTGAAGATGAGAAATGTACAGGAAACTTCATTTTTATATAAAACTGTGTGACATCTGAAACTCCAAAACACAAAATAAAACCCTTCAAAAATGGTGAATTATCAAGCAGCGATTGGTGAGTGGAGAGGGGCAGGGCTGTTGATCTCAGAAGGAACCAGAAATACACTTTTCAAAGATGACGGGCACAGCCTGAGTTGCAGAACCAATCCTTCAGATCACCAGTGTGGTTTTTTGACTGGAGCTTCTGTGCCTATTATGGTTCTGGGAAGCAGGGGATGTCATGTTTCAGTAGGAATTTGCCAGGATCTGTTTTTGTTTAACATGGGGAATAAGAGATTTTCTGCTTGGAAAACCTCCAGACACATTTAACCATTCTCAGGGAGGAGTGAAAGGTTAACATATAGGCAAAATCCTGTCCACAAGCTACTTCCATGCTTAGGAGACAGAAAAATGGCCATCTCCTGTACCTGCCAGTTGCTGACCCAGGAAAAACTGGCTATCTTCAAAGAAGAATAAAGAAAAAATAGCAGCTATTAAAACAGCCACTATTGTTATATGAATAAATAGAAAAAAAGAGAGAAAACAAATGACAATAATGAGCACTTATTAAAACCTATGAGTAGGAAGTAGATGCATATTATTACCAAATAATTCTTTGTGAAATAAAAAACAGGAAAACTTCAAAATGCAAAGAAAAACTCAATTGAACATTAGAAAATATACTGATTTATTACATTATGTCAGTAGGAACAGAAACCATATGCGTATAAAACCAATACCCATATTTATTTTTGTCAAATCTTACTCCACTGAGATAGGAAGTAATTTTTTTTACCTTTACACAAGCATTCTGTAAGACATGCTCATGTGTGGTTCATGGATACCTTTTTTCTCATTTCAGCTGTCCAGATCATTGATGACCTTATTGAAAGGAGCCATGAAAGTCATGATAGATTTTTCTGGCAAATTGTAATCACCAACAGCAACACATCAACTCAGGAGAGAGTTGAATTAGGAAAAACATTTAATTTGAACACAAACCATGTTTTAAATCTGGTTATAAATAATGGAAACAGTTCAGGAATGAAGCCTGGGCAGTTTAATGATTGCCAGAACATGCTTTTCCCTATTAAGCCTGGGGAGACACAGTCTGGAGAGAAACCTCATGTCCCTGATATAACCAGGAGATCCCACAGACATCATGAACATCTTACTCAGCATCACAAATTCAAACTCTGCTGCAGCCTTTTCAATGTAATGAACAAGGGAAAACCTTCAACGCGGAGGCAATGTTCTTTATACATAAGAGGGTTCATATAGTACAGACCTTTGGTAAATATAATGAACATGAGAAAGCCTATAATAACTCAGCTGTTATTGTCCAAGGGATAACTCAGGTAGGACAGCCAACTTGCTGTAGAAAGTCTGACTTCACTAAACATCAGCAAACACACACAGGAGAGAAACCCTATGAATGTGTTGAATGTGAGAAACCCTCCATTAGCAAATCAGACCTTATGATACAGTGCAAGATGCCTACTGAGGAAAAACCTTATGCCTGTAACTGGTGTGAAAAATTGTTCAGCTATAAGTCCAGCCTCATTATCCATCAGAGAATTCACACAGGGGAAAAGCCCTATGGATGCAATGAATGTGGAAAAACCTTTCGCTGTAAGTCATTCCTCACTTTACATCAGAGAACTCACACGGGATAAACCCTACAAATGTATTGAATGTGGAAAAACTTTTCACCATAAGTCACTTCTCACTTTACATCACAGAACTCACTCAGAGGAAAAGCCCTATCAGTGTAGTGAATGTGGAAAAACCTTTAGCCAGAAGTCATACCTCACAATACATCATAGAACTCACACAGGGGAAAAGCCCTATGCATGTGACCATTGTGAAAAAGCATTTAGCCATAAGTCAAGGCTTACTGTCCATCAGAGAACACACACAGGGGGAAAACCCTATGAATGTAATGAGTGTGGAAAACCCTTTATCAATAAGTCGAACCTCAGGATACATCAGAGAACTCACACAGGGGAAAAACCCTATGAATGCAATGAATGTGGGAAAACGTTTCACCGTAAGTCATTCCTCACTGTCCATCAAAGGACTCACACAGGGGAAAAACCCTATGAATGCAATGAATGTGGGAAAATCTTTTGCTGTAAGTCATTCCTCACTGTCCATCAGAGAACTCATGCTGGGGAAAAACCATATGCATGTAACAAATGTGGAAAAACATATAGCCACAAGTCATACCTTACAGTACATCACAGAACTCAGGGGAAAAACCCTATGAATGTAATGAATGTGGAAAATCCTTTCACTGTAAGTCATTCCTAACTATACATCAGAGAACTCATGCTGGCAAAAAACCCTATGAATGTAATGAATGTGAGAAAACCTTTATCAATAAGTTAAACCTTGGGATACACAAGAGAACTCACACAGGGGAAAGACCCTATGAATGTAATGAATGTGGAAAAACCTTTCGTCAGAAGTCAAATCTCAGCACCCATCAGGGAGCTCACACAGGAGAGAAACCTTACGTATGTAATGAATGTGGAAAAACCTTTCATCGCAAGTCATTCCTCACCATACACCAGAGAACTCACACAGGGGAAAAACCGTATGGATGTAATGAATGTGGAAGAACTTTTTGTCAGAAATCATACCTTATTATACATCAGAGAACTCACACTGGGGAAAAGCCCTATGAATGTAATGAATGTGGAAAATCCTTTCATCAGAAGGCAAATCTTCAGAAGCATCAAGTTATTCACACGGGGGAGAAACCCTATGAATGTAGCAAATGTGGAAAAACCTTCAGTCAGAAGTCAGTCCTCACTGTACATCATAGAACCCATACCGGAGAAAAACCTTATGAATGTAATGAGTGTGGGAAAACCTTTTGTCACAAGTCAAACCTCAGTACGCCTCAGGGAACTCACTCAGGAGAGAAACCCTATGAATGTGATGAATGTAGGAAAACTTTTTACAATAAGACAGTTCTCACCATACATCAGAGAACTCACACAGGTGAGAAGCCATTTGAATGTAAAGAATGTAGGAAAACCTTCTCCCAGAAGTCAAAACTCTTTGTACATCACAGAACTCACACAGGGGAAAAACCCTTTAGATGTAATGAATGTAGGAAAACTTTCTCCCAGAAGTCAGGCCTCAGTATACATCAGAGAACACACGCAGGAGAAAAACCTTATGAATGTAAGGAATGTGGGAAAACCTTTTGCCAGAAGTCACACCTCAGCAGGCATCAACAAACCCATATAGGAGAGAAATCTGAAGTAGCTGAGGCAGGCTATGTGTTCCCTCA
Organism: Pan paniscus; assembly: GCF_029289425.2. Classification (NCBI taxonomy): domain Eukaryota; kingdom Metazoa; phylum Chordata; class Mammalia; order Primates; family Hominidae; genus Pan; species Pan paniscus. The sequence continues at coordinate 75,867,434 of NC_085926.1, read as the reverse complement.
AAATCACTCTTTTTTCCCTTGAACACACAACCTACACCTCTCCAGCTACTATTATAGATTTCTCCATGCTCAGTCTAGGAGAATATGGGCACAAATGGTGACCATTACCTCCTGGCCTACCAACAAGAAGGTCTTAACCATGCTGTAACAGAAGTCCTATCATGCAGGCTTTGTTGTTCCCATTTTTACAGCACACTTTGCACTTTAATGTCACAGATATGGCTGTTTTCCTAGAAGCTCATATACCAACCTCTGCCAGCTTCAAACATTGCTTCTGCAACTTCCTCACCTCTCTTCTCCTCCATAGAATTGAAGAGAGTTAGGACCTTTCTCAGGATTGGGCTTTGTCTCAAGGGAATGTTGGGGCTGGTTTGATCTTCTATGTGGACAACTCAGACTTTCTCTGTGTCAGTAAAAAGTCTGTTTTGTTTTTTAAAAATCATTCATGTGTTCTCTGGATTAGCACCTATAACTTCCTTCAAGAACTTTTTCTTTGCATTCACAACTTGGGTAGCTGATGCAAGAAGCTTAACTTTGGCCTGTCTTAGCTTCCAACATGCCTTCTTCACTAAGCTCGATGATTTCTACCTTTTGATTTGAAGTGACAGATGTGCACACTTCTTTTCACTTGAACACATGGTGGCCACTGCAGAGTGAAGTGGCCTAATTTCATTGTATCTTGGGGAATGGGGAGCTGGAAGAGAGAAATAGAGACAGGGAAATGACTAGTCAATGAAGCAGTCAAACACAACATTTTTCCATCGCGTTTGCTATCTTCCATAGAGTTCCAGCATGCTGAGACAATTCCAATAGTAACATCAGAAATCACTGATCACAGATCATAACAGATGTGATAACTAAAATCTTTGAAAGATTGTGGGGATTGCCAAAAGATGTGACAGAGATGTGAAGTGAGCCCATGGTGTTGGAAAAATGGTGCTGGTCAGGCTTGCCGAGCACTTCGTGGCCACAAATCTTTAATTTGTTAAAAAGATGATGTTGCCAAGCAAAATAAAGTGAAGCTCAAAGTGAGATGTGCCTCTGTTTTGATGGGCTCTAACAATTTGTCTTTTCATTGGTGCATTTAGACCATTGACATTCAAAGTGATTATACAGTTGGATTAATTTTGCCATATCATTTTCAATTCACTCCTATTGTTCTTTGTTCTTGCTTTGTCCTCCACTCTTTTTCTGCCTTTTATGGAGTTGATGATTTTATACGATTTTTGTTTCCTCTCGTTGCTTTTTTTTTTTTTTTTTATTGAGACAGTCACCCAGGCTGGAGTGCAGTGGTGTGATCATGGCTCTCTGCAGCCTCAACCTCGTGGGTTCAAGTGATCCTTCCACCTCAGTCTCCCAATTAGCTAGGACTACAAGTATGCAATTAGCTAGGACTACAAGTATGCAATTAGCTAGGACTACAAGTATGCAATTAGCTAGGACTACAAGTATGCACCACCATACCTGGCCTTTTCTTTTCTGTAGGGACAGGGTCTCACTGTATTGCTCAGGATAGTCTCTAACTCCTGGACTCAAGCCATCTTTCTACCTTGGCAAGAGCCACTATACCTGGCCTGTTTTCTCTTTTAGCATTTTTATACTTTGGTTTTTACTAGTTGCCCTGGAGTTTGCAGTATAGACCTGCAACAAATCCAAGTCCACCTTCAAATAACACTATACCAGTTCAGTTACTTCGACTGCCTTCTAATAGAAATGTAATACCAGTTTCTCTCATATTCCTATGTCTTGTGTTATTGTTGCCATTTGTTTCACTTATATGTAAGCATACATAGCCTTGTATATATTAAAGTATGTAATTGGCTGGGTGCCTTGGCTCAAGCCTGTAATCCCAACACTTTGGGAAGCTGAGGCAGGTGGATCATGAGGTCAGGAGATGGAGACCCTCCTTGCTAACACGGTGAAACCCTATCTCTACTAAAAATACAAAAAATTAGCTGGACGTGGTGGCACACGCCTGTAGTCCCAGCTACTCGGGAGGCTTGGACAGGAGAATTGCTTGAACCAGGGAGGAGGTGGAGGTTGCAGTGAGCTGAGATTGCACCACTGCACTCCAGCCTGGGTGACAGAGCAAGACTCTCTCAAAAAAAAAAAAAATATATATATATATATAATTGCATGCATTGTTATTATATACAAACTGTTATATGTTAGGTCAATTAAGAATAAAAAGCAGCCAGGTATGGTGGCTTATGCCTGTAATCCCAGGACTTTGGGAAGCCAAGGTGGGCAGATCATGAGGTCAGGAGATTGAGACCATCCTAGCTAACATGGTGAAATCCCATCTCTACTAAAAATACAAAAACAAAATTAGCCGGGTGTGGTGGTGGGTGCCTGTTGTCCCAGCTACTCGGGAGGCTGAGGCAGGAGAATGGCATGAACCTGGAAGGCAGAGCTTGCCGTGAGCTGAGATCACGCTACTGCACTCCAGCCTGGGTGACAGAGTGAGACTCCATCTCACACACACACAAAAAAACCATTTTACCACCACTTATTCCTTCTCTAATGTTCTTTTTAAAATGTAGATTCAGGCCAGGTGTGGTGGCTCACACCTGTAATCCCAGCACTTTGGGAGGCCAAGATGGGTGGATCATGAGGTTAGGAGTTCAAGACCAGCCTGGCAAAGATGGTGAAACACTGTCTCTAATAAAAATACAAAAAAAATTAGCTAGGCGTGGTGGAGGGCTCCTGTAATCCCAGCTACTTGGGAGGCTGAGGCAGAGAATTGCTTGAACCTGGGAGGCAGAGGTTGCAGTGAGCCAAGAATGTGCCACTGTACTCCAGCCTGGGCAACAGAGAGAGACTCTGTCTCAAAATAAATAAATAAAAATAAATAAAATGTAGATTCAGTTTTCAGATGTGTATCTTTTTTTTCCTCTAGATAATGTTTAATATTTTCTCACTTGACACATCTGCTGGTAACAAGTTTCCTCAACTTTTGTTTGTCCAGGGAATGTTTTATTTCTCGTTTACTTTTGAAAGAAGATCTCTCAGGGCACTGAAATCTTAGTTGATGTTTTTTTTTTTTTTCCTCTCAGCATGTTTAATATGTCATTCCACTCTCTTTTTACTTTCATGGTTCTGAGATGTTGAATGTAATTTTTTTTTTTTTTTGAGATAGAGTCTTGCTCTGTCACCCAGGCTGGAGTGCAGTGGTGTGATCTCAGCTCACTGCAAGCTCTGCCTCCCGGGTTCATACCATTTTCCTGCCTCAGCCTCCCGAGTAGCTAGGACTACAAGCTCCCGCCACTACGCCTGGCTAATTTTTTGTATTTTTAGTGGAGATGGGGTTTCACCGTGTTAGCCAGAGTGGTCTTGATCTCCTGACCTCATGATCCACTCACCTTGGCCTCCCAAAGTACTGGGATTACAGGCATGAGCCACTGAGCCCAGCCTGAATGTGATTCTTATCTTTGTTTCTCTATAGGTAAGATGTTGTCCACTCCACCTTTGGTTTCTTTTGGAGCTGATGTTTTATACAGTTGGAGAATAATATGCCTAGGTGTAGGTTTTTGGCATGTATCCTGCCTGGTGTGCTCTGAGCTTCCTGGATCTTTGGTTTGGTGTCTGACATTAACAGTGGAAGTTGTCAGACGTGATTGTTGCAGATGTTTCTTCTATTTCTCTCTTTTTCCTTCTAGTATTCTCATCACTCTATGTTACACCTTTTCTAGCTGTCCCACAGTTCTTGGATATTACATTCCATTGTTTTCAGTTTTTAAAGTTTCTTTCAACGTTTCCAGAACTCAGAGACTCTTTCCTTTGTTGTGTTCAATTTACTAATAAGCCAATCAAAGACGTTCTTCAGGTCTTTTGCAGTATTTTTTTTATCTCTACTGTTTCTCTTTTGTTCTTTCCTTGGACTTCTGTCTCTGCTTACATTGCCTATCTGTTCTTGAATGCTGTCTCCTTTGTTCATCAGAGCCCTTAGCATACTACTCAGAGATTTTTTTAAAAATCCCTGTCTGATAATTCCAGTATCATAGGTGTGTCTGGTTCTGATGATCTGTCACTTCAAATTGTGTTTTTTGCCTTTTAGTATGCCTTGTGCTTTTTCTTTATTCCTAGATATGAGATACCAGGTAAAAGGAACTACTGTAACAGTGCATCCAGTAATGATGGGAAGCTGTGGAGGGGAGGGGAGGCTGTCTTAGTCCATCCACCAGCATAACTTAGAGCAAGTAATTTGTAAGCAACAGAAATTTATTGCTCAATTTGGAGGCTAGAAAATCCAAGGTCAAGGTTCCAGGAGATTCAGTGTTTGATGAGACCCATTCCTCATAGATGGTGCCAGCTATATGTCCTCTCATGTTGGAATGGACAAAGAAGCTTCATTTGGCCTCTTTCATAAGTGCACTAATCCCAATCAGGTTGGCTTTGCCATTACCTTTCAAAGGTCCCACCCCTTAATTCTAGTGCATTGGAGACTCGGTTTCAACAGGCACATTTTGCAGGCGGTCCGGCAGGGAACAGATATTCAGACTGTAGCAGAAGAGTTCTGGAGTCTTACGACTGGGCCTCATTGTTTAAGTGAGTCTCTGCTTTTGGACTATGAACTTCACATGTGTTTCTCTGTTTTTATCTTCCCCTTTAGGGATGACTGGAGTAGGCTGGAGTTGGGAATTTCCCTTCCAGCAGGTCATTTAGGATCTGGTTATATGAGAGCAGGTTAGGCTGAGGTTCAGTAATTTCTCCTGAGGACAAGCCTTGTTAAGAACAGGGCGCTCTGGCATATTTTGAGATGGTTTTCCTTTTTCCTTCCCAGAGGTGGAAGCAGGAAGCAAGTTTTCTCAGGTATTTGCCACAGGAGCCTGGTGGAGCTCCAGGAGGTAAATTTTACAATATTATGCTCCCTAATAACTGGATCTCCCTGGTGTTTGTACCTCCTTGAGTTGTCCCTATGGAACCTTCAGCAATTCACCAGTTATAGTTCAAGATTTTCTACTCCAGCACTGGTTCCTAAGGTGGTTTCAGTAGTGAGTCTCTGTTCCTGTAAGCCATAAATTCCTATATTCACTTCTCTATCTCTCCAATCTTGGAGGCAGTGGTTTGCCCTATGTCCTCTCTTCACATTCAAATCCAAAAAGGATTGTTGATTTTTCAGTCTCTTCAGCTTTTGTTTTATTTAAATTTTTTTTTTAGAGTTGGGGGTCTCACTATGTTGCCCAGGCTGGTCTCAAACTCCTGGACTCAAGGGATCCTCCTGCTTTAGCCTCCCAAAGTGCTGGGATTACAGGCATGAGCCACCACACCTGACCTTTTCAGCTTTTCATGTGTTGTTAATATGGACTAATTACTTCCATTCTTTTTTTTTTCTTCCTTTTTTTGAGATGGAGTCTCACTTTGTTGCTCAGGCTGGAGTGCAGTGGTGCAATCTCAGCTCACCTTAACATCTGGCTCCCAGGTTCAAGTGATTCTCCCTGCCTCAACCTCCTGAGTAGCTGAGATTACAGGCACCCACCACCATGCTGGCTAATTTTTGTATTATTATTATTTTATTTTTTAATTTTTTGAGGCAGAGCTCACTCTGTCATCCAGGCTGTAGTGCAGTGGCATGATCTTGGCTCACTGCAACCTCCACCTCCCAGGTTCAAGCAATTCTTCTGCTTCAGCCTCCCAAGTAGCTGGTACTACTGGCACACACCACCACACTTCGCTAATATTTGTATTTTTAGTAGAGATGGAGTTTTGCCATGTGGGCCAGGTTGGTCTGAAACTCCTGACTTCATGTGATCCACCCACCTCAAGCTCCCAAAGTGCTGGGGTTACAGGTGTGAGCCTCCATGCCCAGCCTAATTTTTGTATTTTTAGTAGAGACAGGGTTTTGCCATGTTGACCAGGCTGGTCTTGAACTTCTGACTTCAGGTGATCTGCCCACCTCGGTCTCCCAAAGTGCTGGGATTACAGGCATGAGCCACTGCACCTGGCTACTTCTAAGCTTCTTACATGCAGAAATCAGAACCTGGAATCTGTTTCTAAGACTTATCTTCTTAATGCCTATGTGGACAATTAAAGGATTTTTCTCCTCAGGACTCTGAATATGATGAATTGTATTAGTAGACTTTCTAATATTGAGCTTTTCTTAATTTGTGAAATAAACTCAGAAAGTTCCTTCTTGGTCTTAACAGTCTATTTCTCTTTGTAAATATTAGTATTTCTGTGGATTCTGTACTTGTTCCTTGTTATCCTTTCATTCTCTTAGGTTCATTTGGTCTGATGGATTCAGGTACCATTGAAATTCTGATAGTTTCAAAATCTTTTATCTCCAGGTTTGATCTCTCTTGTGAACTCTGGAACTGTATTCCCAACTGTCAGTTGGACATCCCTACGTATGGGACCTCAGATATTTCAAACATGATGTGTCCAAGTCTGTATCACTTCTGGCCATCATATTGTTCTTTTATTTTTCCGAATTTCACATCACCAGTAACAAACTAGCTGTGATCATGGCAGATAGCCTGGAAATAAAACTCCCCTTTTTACCCTCTGCACAGCAAATTGACATCAAATCCTGTTTCTACTTTTTTTCCTTTTAACTATTGCTTCCCTATTCTGTATTCTCACTGCTCCATCTTCTGATGTAGGAGGTCATCTGTTTTCCTCTTTTCCTCTCCTCTGACTCTTAAGCCCTTTCCCATTCTCTTTCTCAGGAATGGCTGTTAAAATGCCAATATGGTCTTGTAACTTTCCTGTACTTAGTGAACCTCCTTATTTACACCCTGTTTGTGAAGTGGCTGTGTTCACCCTGGGTGGACAAGGAATGTTTTTGGCATGTACAAAGAGAATTTCATGCTGTCTGTGTACAGTTATTAATTTGTAAGTACACTCAGCTTTTTGTATCTGTAGGTTTAATAACTTTATGTAAACAAACTTGGATGGAAAATATTTGAAATAAAATCAGATGCTTGCATCTGTAGTGAACATATTTAGACTTTTTCTTGTCATTATTTCCTAAACAACACAACTATTTACATCCACATTGTATTTGGTCTTCTAAGTGTGAAAGGAAAATAAAGCTTGGGACTCCAAACTCATTAAGCTAAAGGGAAAAGTCAAGCTGGGAACTCGTTCATGCAAACCTGCCTCCTTCTTTTGGTTCCTAAATAAGATGGCTCCAAGATAAAAAGCTTTTTATCTTGTAGCCCCCTCACTCATATTTTTCCCACAAGGAAATTTCTGGTGTGCTTTAAGATCTTTAATGTGTTTCTGTTAAAATTCATCATAGCAATGTAAATTGATAGCTTATCCTTTTTTTTTTCTTTGATATGGAGTTTCGTTATTGTCACCCAGGCTGGAGTGCAATGGCACAATCTCGGCTCACCGCAACCTCCGCCTCCCAGCTTCAAACGATTCTCCTGCCTCAGCCTCCTGAGTAGTTGGGATTACAGGCATGCACCACCACACTTGGCTAATTTTGTATTTTTAGTAGAGACGGGGTTTCTCCATGTTGGTCAGGCTGGTCTCGAACTCCTGACCTCAGGTGATCCACCCACCTCAGCCTCTTAGAGTGCTGGGATTACAGATGTGAGCTGCCGCGCCTGGTCTGATAGCTCTTCTTTACAGTGCATAGGACAGAACTCAGAGTCACCCTTCTGCCCACCTGACACAAATGCATATCTGATTGTTCCCCTCCCTCTTTGTCTATGCTATGTATAAATGCAGATTCACTGAGCCAAAGGCATGGATGACTGTATCAGTCTGTTCTCACTCCTCTGCCCACCTGATACAAATGCATATCTGATTGTTCCCCTCCCTCTTTGTCTATGTTATGTATAAATGCAGATTCACTGAGCCAAAGGCATGGATGACTGTAGCAGTCTGTTCTCACTCCTCTGCCCACCTGACACAAATGCATATCTGATTGTTCACCCTCCCTGTTTGTCTATGTTATGTATAAATGCAGATTCACTGAGCCAAAGGCATGGATGACTGTAGCAGTCTGTTCTCACCCCTCTGCCCACCTGACACAAATGCATATCTGATTGTTCCCCCTCCCTGTTTGTCTATGTTATGTATAAATGAGATTCACTGAGACAAAGGCATGAATGACTGTATCAGTCTGTTCTCATACTGCTCTGAAGAAATACTCAAGACTGGGTCATTTATAAAGGAAAGAGGTTTAATTGACTCACAGCTCTGCATGGCTGGGGAGGCCTCAGGAAACTTACAATAATGGCAGAGAGCACCTCTTCACAGGGTGACAGGAGAGACAATGAGTGCAAGCAGACAATGAGCGAAATGCCAGACATTTATAAAACCATCAGATCTCATGTGACTCATTATCATGAGAACAGCATAGAGGAAACTGCCCCCATGATCCAATTACTTCCACCTGGTCCCACCCTTGACACATGGGGATTATTGCAATTTATGGTGAGATTTGGGTGGGGACACAGAGCCAAACCAGTATCAATGAATGTTTTCCCCTTACCCCAGTCTTACATGAAAACTGTATTTCTCAATATTCCACCCTTTCCCCTTTAAATTTGGAACCCTCATAATCATTTTTGAAGAAAAGCATAGACCTGTCTCCTGGGTGTGCATCCTTAACGTTGGCAAATAAACCTCCTAAAATGATTGAGATTTGTCTTGGTCATTTTTCTTGATTGACCAAAGTGTTCCAGAGATGATATAAAGTACAGTCATGCATGGCTTAATGACGTGTATGCTCTGAGACATGCATTACTAAGCAATGTTTTTGTTTTGTGAACATCATAAAGTGTAGTTACATAACCCTAGATGGTGTATATGTTTATGTTTTTTCATAGGAGAAACCATATGTTCTAGCACCAACATTGAATATCAGTCACTTTCCCTACTTGATCTGCAGTGCTAGTATCAAGTCCCACATATCAGGTTTTACTGGGGGAACCAGCCCCCAATATTTCAACGTAGGTTCTTTCTATTTCCCTAAGTGTTGGCTGGTCTGAGAAATAAAGAGTACAGAGAGAGAAATTTTACAGCTTGGCCTCCGGGGGTGCCATCACATTGGTAGGACTATGATGGCAACCTTGAGCTGCAAAACCAGCCAGTTTTTATTAGGGATTTTGAAAGGGGAGGGGATGTACAAACAGGGAGTAGGTCACAAGGATCACATGCTTCAAAGAGCCATAAAGATCACAAACTGAAGGCAAAATTAGAACCACTGATGAGGGTCTGTGTCCCGCTGTGCACACATTGTCTTGATAAACATCTTAACAGGAAACAAGGTTTCAAGAGCAGAGAACCAGTCTGACTAGAATTCACCAGGCTGGAATTTCCCAATCCTAGCAAGCCTGAGGGTACTGCAGGAGACCAGGGTGTATTTCAGTACTTATTTCAACCACATAAGACAGACACTCCCAGAGCGGCCGTCTATAGACCTACCCCCAGGAATGCATTCCTTTCCCAGGGTATTAATTATTAATATTCCTTGCTGGGAAAAGAATTCAGTGATATTCTCTTACTCACACGTCCGTCTGTAGGCCCTCTGCAAGAAGAAAAACATGGCTGTATTCTGCCCAACCCTGCAGGCAGTCAGATCTTATGGTTATCTTCCCTCATTCCCTGAAAATCGCTGTTATTCTGTTTTTTTTCAGAGTGCACTGATTTCATATTGTTCAAACACCCATGTTTTACAATCAGATTTGATATTGTTTGAACACACATGTTTTACAAACAATTTATACAGTTAACGCAATCATCACAGGGTCTTGAGGTGACATACATCCTCAGCTTACGAAGATGACGGGATTAGGAGATTAAAGTAAGACAGGCATAAGAAATTATAAAAGTATTAATTTTGGGAACTAATAAATGTCCATGAAATCTTCACAATTTATGTTCTTCTGCCACGGTTCCAGCCAGTCCCTCCATTTGGGGTCTCTGACTTCCCGCAAGAAGGTTTCTATATGTGTTTATAATCTTAGGGGACCATGGTAATATACATGGTTCATTATTGATTAAAAGGTCATTATGAGGCACATGACTGCATATGGAAGGATAAGCATGGGTTATATGCAAAATACCGTTTTATATAAGACTTAGGTGTCAGTGGTTTTTGGTATCTGTGAGGGTATTCTGGAGCTGATTTCCCACGGATACTGAGGAACAACTGTACTTTGAAAATGAAAGGTGCATACATTTTTGTTATTAAAATTAGGTCAAATATTTAAATGCAGAATCACTGCATAATCAGTTCCTTCAAGACTGCATCTATCTTCTCATCAAGGCCCAGGATCGTTTATCTAGATACACTGCAGTATGTCATTCCATTAACATGGTGTGTCTTCTTTGTGTCCTTGGGACTGGACTTCTGCTACACCTCATACTTGTGAGATGGTGTGGTTCACATGGAAGTGCTAAACAACTTTGGTTTTTCAGTGAAGTGCAACCTCATAATACCGTGCATCACCATGCCTGGCTAGTTTTTCTATTTTTTGTAGAGACAGGGTTTCACCATGTTGCTCAGGCTTGTCGTGAACTCATGAGCCCAAGTGATCCACCTGCCTCAACCTCCCAAAGTGCTGGAATTACAGGCATGAGCCACTGTGCCTGTCCTAACTAAATATTTGAACTACAGGTGAAGCAAAGTCTCTCTCTCTGATGTTTGGTCTTCTATTTACAACTCCTAAAATATCTAAATGTGCCCTCCCTCTCAGGGCACACAGCCCAATCCTATTTTCTCCCATATGACAGGAAAGAAAGAATCACATAACAAATGCCTAGTGATCTTCATTGTGAAGAGCACACGGTCAAAACTTTTTTTAAAATCCTATTTTGAAGTCCAGTTATGCAAAGAATTAATAAATAATGACACGAATTGATGAAAGAGTAGCTATCTTAATGAGTCCAGCGTAAGAACACAAATGGGTTTCATAATGAGCCACAAAGCCATCTGAGTCTAGATCAAAATGTCAAGGTCTTGAGAAAAGGCCCAACTGGGAGCAAATTATGAAATCTGCATGAGTCTCTTAAGGACGACTTAGGGAAGGCTTGGCCTTTGGTCCTTATTATGAGACTGATATGGTTTGGCTGTGTCCTCACCCAAATCTCGAATTGTTGTTCCCATAATTCCCACATATTGTGGGAGGAACCTGGGGGGAGGTAATTGAATCATGAGGACTGTGTTGTTCTTATGATAGTGAATAAGTCTCATGAGATCTGATGGTTGTATGGAGGGAAGTTCCCCTACACATGCTCTCTCTTGTCTGCTGCCGTGTAAGACCTGATCTTTGCCTTCTGCCATGATTGTGAGGTCTCCCCAGCCATGTGGAACTGTGAGTCCATTAAACTTATTTTTCTTTATAAATTACCCAGCCTTGGGCATGTCCATATTAGCAGCATGAGAACAGACTAATATGCAGACTTATTATGAGTTTGACAGGAAGGTGCAGAAACAGAGTTCTGGAGTCAGATTATGGGTGACAGCTACATAATCTTTTTTATTCAGGAAAATTGAAAGATTTTGTATATGAGTGGAACTTAGCTTCTGTTCAGGGTTGACGTGGGAAAAAGTGGTTAGATTTGTGAACAGGAGCTGAATCATTAAAAGTCTTCAAGTCCTTGCTAAAGAGTGAGAACCTAAGTTTTAAGCTGTTGTTAAGTGCTTTTAAGTCCTTGAGGAACACAGTTACCTGTTTAGAGATATTAGTGTGGAAGCGAACAAGATAACGGGAAGTGAGAGGAGTGCAGGCTGATGGAAACATGATGGAAAATGGAAATATTTCAGATGAGAGAGAGTGAGGGTTTCACTGAGTCGAGGAGTGCAGGCTGATGGAAACATGGAAAATGGAAATATTTCAGATGAGAGGGAGGGAGGGTTTCACTGAGTCGAGGAGTGCAGGCTGATGGGAACATGATGGAAAATGGAAATATTTCAGGTGAGAGAGAGTGAGGGTTTCACTGAGTCATAAAGTTGTGGAGAGGAAGCAGTGAGTAGAAGAATACTTAAGAAGTAGAATTAATAAAACTTTGTGCCAGAACAGGTGTGATGGGTCTGGGAGAGAGCTATACCTGGAACAGTGGATCTCAGAGTGCTCCATGAAAATAAGACCCTTTCTATCATAATACAGATATGTTACTTGTCTTTTTCGCTTGTTTTTGTTCTCTGCTCTGGTGCAAATGCAATAGTAAGTAAAACCGTAGCACAAAACAAGACAGTGGCTCCAAACAATAGTAGCAGTTCTATTATTTACACTCACGTGGTTGCCTAAATAAACATGCCAATTTTATTTTCATGTTACTTAAGAATATCCTTGATGAAGCAGTAAAAAATATAATTTTCATTAAATCTAGATCTCCAAGTATGTCTTTTCAGTATTCTATTTGATAAAATGGTAAGAACTCATAGAGCACTTATTACTTAAAAATGAACTAAGTGTGACAGGGTGCAGTGGCTCACACCTATAATCCCAGCACTTTTGGAGCTCAAGAGTTTGCGGCCAGTTGGAGCAACATGGTGAAACCCCATCTCTACAAAAAATATTAGCCAGGGGTGATGATGTAAGCCTGTAGTCTACTGTAGGGATGAGCCCTATAGGGTCTGTGGGTTTTCCTCCCAGTGTGCAGAGATGAGAGATCATAGAAATAAAGACACAAGACAAAGAGATAGAAGAAAAGACATTTGGGCCCGGGGGACCACTACCACCAAGACGTGGAGACTGGTAGTGGCCCCGAATGCCTGGCCATGCTGTTTTTTTTGGATACAAGGCAAGAGGGCAGGGTAAGGAGTGTGAGCCATCTCCAATGATAGGTAAGGTCACGTGGGTCTCCTGTCCACTGGTTGGAGGCCCTTCCTTGTTTGGCAGCCGAGGTGGAGAGAGAGAGAGGACAGCTTACGCCATTATTTCTTCTATGCATTTCAAAGACTTTTAGTACTTTCACTAATTCTGCTACTGCTATCTAGAAGGCCGAGCCAGGTGTACAGGGCGAAACATGAAAGCAGACCAGGAGCGTGACCGCTGAAGCACAGTATCACAGGGAGACAGGCCACCGGATGGCTGCGGGCGAGCTTGACTGATGTCGCCTTCCACAAAAGGTGGTGGAGCAGAGTCTTCTCTAACTCCCCCGGGGAAAGGGAGACTCGCTTTCCCGATCTGCTAAGTAACCGGTGCCTTCCCAGGCACTAGCGCTACCGCTAGACCAAGGTCGGCTCAGTAACAGGCATCTTCCCAGGCGCTGGTGTTACCGCTAGACCAGGGAGCCCTCTGGTGGCCGTGTCCGGGCGTGACAGAGGGCTTGCACTCTTGTCTCCTGGTCACTTCTCACCGTGTCCCTTCAGCTTCTATCTCTGTATGGACTGGTTTTTCCTAGGTTATAGTTGTAGAACAGAGATTATTATAATATTGGAATAAAGAGTAATGCTACAAACTAATGATTATTAATATTCACATATCATCATCTATATTCTATTTCTAGTACAAGTATTCTTATTCTATATATTTTCTTTATTACACTGGAACAGCTCTTGCCCTCAGTCTCTTGCGTTAGCACCTGGGTGGCTTGCTACCCACAGTCTATTACTGGGGAGGCTGAGGCGGGAGGATCACTTGGCCCCGGAAGGCAGAGGTTGCAGTGAGCTATGATTGCACCACTGCACTCCAGCCTGGGCAACAGAGCAAGAGCTTGTCTGAAAAAAAAAAAAAAAAAAGTGAGATTGTCTTAAAGAAAAATAACTGAGCTGTTACTGAAAATGTAAAAAGTTTTCAAGTGAAAATTAAAATATGGAAAACGTATCTGCATTCTTGAACATGACAATTTTTCAAAACATGGGTTTTTCTGAGGAGATCAAGGGCAATATTACTGAATTTCAAAATATTTTGTAATAAAGTGTATGAATATTTGGAACATCTGCATTATTCGATGAACCAATATTTTCCCAATGGCCATGCCAATATGATAAAAATCATGATCAGTAAAAGAGCCATTAACATTGAAAATAGACCTATAGGTTTTAATGTGATATAGCAGAAAAAGCATATGATGTGGTGTCATGCCTCCCATTGCAATAACCTGAATAAAGCAATTCTTTGGAGATCAAAGAAGAAGAACAATAATTGGCCAAAAATACTTAAATTTTTTTTTTTTTTTTTTGAGACGGAGTTTCACTCTGTCACCAGGCTGGACACAATCTTGGCTCACTGCAACCTCGAGCTCCTGACCTCAAGTGATCCGCCCGCCTCAGCCTCTGAAAGTGCTGGGATTACAGGCGTGTGCCACCACACCTCGTCCAAAAATTCTTTTAAATTATTCTTCCTTTCTACAACCTCATGTCTGTGTGGGGCACTATTTTCTTCACACACTTAGTCAAAACAACATATTGCAACAGATTGAATTCAGAAGCAGATATGAGTATCAAGCTGTCTTCAGTTAAGCCAGACATTTTGCAAAAATGTAAAAACATTACAACTCTTCAAACTATTTGGGGACTTGTTTTATTTTAAAATACTATTTTGTTAGCATGAACTGAATTTATTATTTTTAAGCATATTACTAATTTTTTTTTTGAAGTGGAATCTTGCTCTGTCTCCAGGCTGGAGTGCAGTGGCGCGATCTTGGCTCACTGCGACCTCCACCTCCTCGGTTCAAATGATTCTCTGGCCTCAGCCTCCCGAGTAGCTGGGACTACAGGCGCCCACCACCAAGCCCAGCTAATTTTTTTTTTTTTTTGTATTTTTAATAGAGATGGGGTTTCAACGTGTTGGCCAGGATGGTCTTGATCTCTTGACCTTGTGATCCACCTGCCTCGGCCTCCCCAAGTGCTGGGATTACAGGTGTGAGCCACCGCACCCGGCCAATATTTACTAATTTAAAAGTCCTAATTTCTCTTATGAGAATCATTAATAGAAATAATACATATGAATAAAGTTGGGTGAGAGAGAAAGATTTGGAAGTCGTCAATTTTTTTTCCTTTTAACTTATTTAAAATTCAAGTGTCATGTCTACAAAGTGGCTGCAAAACTCGTAAATTAAAATAGAGACCTTATTCCTCCACACTCCTTTAGTTTCATTTTTTCTTTCTATCATAGGGTTTATCACTATTATTTTTAATCTTCTCATCCCAACTAAATTGTGAAGTCCTGCAGAAAAAAAAGTTATTTGCTTTACTTTTGACTTATTTGAACTTAGCACCATGAATTGCTTAGGGATTGTTCTTTAAAATAAAAATTAAATAACATCAGGCCAGGCGTGGGGGCTCACGCCTGTAATCCCAGCACTTTGGGAGGCTGAGGTGGGCGGATTACCTGAGGTCAGGAGTTCAAGAACAGCCTGGCCAACAATGCGAAACCCCGTCTCTACTGAAAATACAAAATTAGCCAGGCGTGCTGGCGCTCGCCTGTAATCCCAGCTACTCAGGACACTGAGACAGGAGAATCGCTTGAACGTGGGAGGCAGAATTTGGAGTGAGCTGAGATCGTGCCACTGCAATCCAGTCTGGGTGACAGAGCAAGACACCATCTGAAAAATAAATAAATAAACAAACAAAAACATCAGTTAGCAATGTTGTCAATTAGGCATATTTAGGCATTAATTCTATCACTTACCAGACCTTAATATTTTAAATTGTTGATCATGGAATTTGTTGATTTGAACCTGAACAACCTTAATTATTTTCAAGTAGTTTTTCCTTCAATTAAATTATATTAACTTTATATTTAGTTGAAATAATTTATTTTCATGTTTTTATTAAACTTTAATCAATATTTTGTGCTTTTATGGCCATGTGAAATATTGATTTGTTTTTGAAATACTGATTTTAGAAACAGTGCAATTAATTGATATTTATTATTGAAAAGTACTAGAATTTCAC
This sequence comes from Pan paniscus, assembly GCF_029289425.2. Classification (NCBI taxonomy): domain Eukaryota; kingdom Metazoa; phylum Chordata; class Mammalia; order Primates; family Hominidae; genus Pan; species Pan paniscus. Next base: position 75,851,626 of record NC_085926.1, on the reverse strand, counting down.
AATCTTAATAAATATTGATAATTATTGTCATTTAGAAAAATAAGACTGGTGTAGGAATGAAGAGAGAAGAAGGAGTAAGAAAGGCAATTGCTTTTTATTTTGAGTATTTTCTTTTCTTTTTTTTCTTTTTAGTAAAAATGGGGTCTTGCTATGTTGACTAGGCTGGCCTTAAACTCCTGGCCTCAAGTGATCCTCCTGCCTCGGCTTCTCAAAGCACTGGGTTTACAGATACGAGCCACTGTGCCCAACCTGATAATTATTTTTATGTCATATTGACAGGTTTTAGACTAATAAAACATTTTTATTTTGTTTATTATTTCAGATTCAGGGGTACATGTGCAGATTTGTTATAAGGGTATATAGCATGGTGCTTAAGTTTGGGCTTCTATTGATCCCATCAAATGGATAGTGAACATAATACCTAATAGGAAGCTTCTCAGGTCTTGCCCCATTCCCTCCTCCCTCCTTGAAGTCTCTAGTGTCTATTGTTCCCATGTTTACATCTGTGTGTACCTAAGATTTAATTCCCACTTATAAGTGAGAACCTGTGATAGTTGGTTTTCTGTTTTTGCATTAAGTTGCTTGGGATGATGGGCTCCAGATGCATCCATGTTGCTGCAAAGAACATTATTTCATTCTTTTTTATGGCTGCATAGTATTCCATGGTGTACATATGCCACATTTTCTTTGTCCTGTTCGTCATTGATGTGCACCTAGGTTGATTCCATGTCTTTGCTATTGTGAATATATTAGTGTATGTGTCTTTGGGTAGAATAATTATAATTTATTTTCTTTTGGGTATACATCCAATAATGGGATTGCTGGGTCTAATGATAGTTCTGTTTTTTGAGAAATCTTCAAACAGCTTTCCACAGTGGCTGAACTAATTTACATTCTTACCAAGAGTGTATAGGCATTCCCTTTTCTCTGTAGCCTTGCAAAAATCCGTGGTGGTTGTTGTTATTATTATTATTATTATTATTAGTTTGAGATGGAGTTTCACTCTTATTGCCCAGGCTGGAGTGCAATGGCACGATCTTAGCTCACTGCAACCTCCTTCTCCCGGGCTCAAGTGATTATCGTGCCTCAACCTCCCGAGTAGCTGGGATTACAGACATGCACCACCATGCCCAGCTAATTTTTTGTATTTTTAGTAGATACGGAGTTTCATCATGTTGGCCAGGATGATCTCGAACTTCTGACTTCAGGCGATCCACCTGCCTCAGCCTCCCAAAGTGCTGGGATTACAGGCATGAGCCTCTGCATCTGGCCAAGATGTTTTCTAAAGTAGAATTTTATACTCCTCATTAATACTTTTCCTTCCTGGCATCTCTTTAATTTCTTAGGGCACACACTGAGGCGGATGGCATCTCACTGTTAATCAAGAACAAAAAGCCTTAAATTATGCTAGAAACCACTATAGCAATGTCTGTGTCAAGAGGCTGTCTGCATATCTAAATGTACATTTCACAGTACAGCAAACACTTTTTTTGAACTACATTATCTGTCAGATTGCCTAAGGCACTGAAATAGAAAATTCCTAGTGCTTGCTGCATTTTGCTAGGTTATACATTAGTTTCTTTTGTTGATTTTTGCTATGAGAGGACCAAAAAGATAGAAACCACAGTATCTGTTTTAATATTCTTTTTTTTTTTTTTTTGAGACAGGGTGACACTCTATCACCCAGGCTGGTGCAATCACACCTCACTGCAGCCTCAACTTCCTGAGCTCAAGCGATCCTCCCACCTCAGTCTCCCAAGTACCTGAGACCACAGGCATGTGACACCACACCTGGTGTATTTTAGTATTTTCTTGTACACAGAGGGTTTTGCCATGATTCCCAGGTTGGTCTCAAACTCCTGGGCTCAAAGGATCCTCCTGCCTCAGCTTCCCAATGTGTTGTGATTACAGGCATGAACCACCGTGCCTGGCCTTAATATTCTTTTCTATTTGTAAATGGAAAGCTTCAGAAAAGACCCTCAAACAGGACTATAAATGTTTTCACAATACTGTTTGGTACAGCCAGATATTAATAGTATGTATAATATAACTCAGCGGTCCCCATCCCTGGGCCATGGACAGGTATTGCCCGTGGCCTCTGAGGAACTGGGCTGCACATCAGGAGGTGAGTGGTGGCTGAGTGAGCATTATGACCTGAGCTCCGCCTCCTATCAGATCAGCTGCAGCATTCGATTCTCATAGGAGTACGAACCCCAATGTGTACTGCACATGTGAGGGATCTAGGTTGCATGCACTTATGAGGATCTAATGCCTGATGATCTGAGGTGGAAAAATTTCATCCTGCAACTATCCTCCCTGCCATCTGTGGAAAAATTTTCTTCCATGAAACCCATTTCTGGTGCCAAAAAAGGCTGGGGACCACTGATGTAACTTATATAACTGTATATCACATGTATTCTTTCCTTTTGACATATATCCTGAAATTAGGTGTGGACAAGCTGTGGGAGTTAAGTGTGAAATTAGCTTAGCAAATTAGACTCCCAGGACAATTCCACACTTAACTAAGCAAATGATGGCTATTCTTAACTGACAACATCATCACCACCTGTCTCTTACTGACCCTAACGGTATAATAAGTATAAACGGTAGGAGCCCAGCCGAATGTCTTCCTCCAGCCCCACATCCAATGGCTGGGATGTGCACCCTCTTACCTAAGGTTGTGTATCCCCTTCTCTGCAGCTAGAACCCACTTGGCCTGGGTTCCATTCCCCACCACAGAAAAGCCTTCTACTACTGACTGGACTGGAGAATACATGCCTCAGTTCCATTGTCCCCTGGCTGTGTAACTCTGAGGTCCATGTTCGACGTGGCTCCCCAGAGTTCTGTCATGGGAGTAAGCACCAGTCATCTGCAGTGTAACTCGCGTGGCAACACATCCTTATTTTGTCTTCTTCCTGTTCCCTGTCCCATTCTGTCCCTCCTTGACCAATGCTTCCAGTCTCCTTGGGATCAAGTCCCAAATAAACTACGTGCACTGAAATCTTTGTCTTAAGTTCTGCTCCTGGGGGAACCCACAATGAGACGTGGTGAATCTTCCAAATTTAGGAGGAACTGGTGCCTGTTGAAAATGAATTGTTGTGTTTGCTGGAGAAAAATTCATCTGTTATGCTGGAAGCAAATAAATCCCACAAGAATACTGTATTGCCAATATTGTCTGTGTCTCTAGCTGTGCAGGTAAGGAGAGCTGCACTGACGCTGGAAGTTGCCAACACCTGTGAATGACTCTGTAGCCTTCTTGTGGACCTCCACCTTGGAGGAGGTGGCAAATGCTTAGTAGTCTCCCAGGAGTCGACATGCCGGCACTCACACTGATCTCCATATCATTGTGGAGAGTCAATGTCAAGACCCTCTGCCCTTCAAAGCTGTCACATTGTATGTGCCTTAGATGACACCTGCCAGAAGCAAGCCAGGTTTACCTTTGGACACCAACAGCATTCTTTCCATTCATTCATCCTCCTGACTTATCAGACCCTGCTATGAATGACTTGATTGTTCTTCAACTTCCAATTTACCCTGAAAATTTGAAGATTTTCTACCCTTTCAAAATAATTGATTTTTCCATTTTGGAAAGCAGCTCACAGAGATTTCTTGAATAAAAAAATATTGATCCATTTTTAGGAAGCGTGTATTTGGATGTGTCCGTTGGACATACCTATCATTTGTTGACATACCTATCACACTGTCTGGAATGACACCTCAGTTTTGTCCCTTTTCTTTCAAAGTAGGCATTTGGGAATCACATTTACTTTTATATCGAAACATGATTTTTCCTCTCAAGAGCTTGTCTTTTGTATTTAGCAAAAAAAGCCTTCTCCATTCTTTAGAGAAAATCCCCAAATTGTGCAAAACCTCTGGAGAAAGGACTGAGCCCAGGAAACCAGCATTCCAAGAAAAAGACTCTGCACACAGTGTCTGTAATTTTGTGCTGAACCGTTAAATGCAGATGTAGTGAAATTAATAGCTTTTTCAAAACGTACAGCATAGTGAATGGGTGTTGCCAATACATTATAATTACCCTGGACTTGTGCGAGGTGGATCCTTTGGATGAAAACTGGCTTTCTCAGGTGAAGGGAATCCTCTCTGTGAATGAAGAAGACAAGAAGGAACATAGTATTCTTGGGAGAGGCTGCCCTGGTTTTCATGATGTCAGTGGTCCTTTAACCCAAAAGCCCACAGATGTTCTCCCTAAGTAACCACAAAAAGTATGATTATTTGCCACCCCCAAGAATCTTGCTGACTTTATTTTTTCACTGAGTTCTTGTTCAGAAACCAAGATTGAGAGGAATTACTCCCAGAACCAGTGTGCAGTACTCACCTTTGAGCCCTTTGAGCTCCTTGCTTTCTTTCACAGCTTGTTTTTTCCTGCCTGTTTTTCCTGTCTTCTTTCAGGCTAAGCCTCCCTCCTTTTGGTAGAGGCTTTTTTATACCATTTGGGAACTGGTTTGGATAAGCTACCTTAATGAAGGACCACACATCCCTCCAGAGATGATAAAAGGCTTTTTGTCTTTTCTGGTAAGTCCTTTCTGGAATAAAGATCAGTGTCTTTCTGGATTAGTCTTGGTTTCTACAGATTTTACATTCTGTCTGTGAGGCATATATTCTAGTGAATTTACTTTCAAATTGGTCTGTATGCCTAGTTTAATATTTTGATCTGCATGTCTAGGTTAAAATTTTTGTGAACAATCTTATCTTGGTTTCTTTTGATTTCGTTTGACTCTTTATCCTTGTTTCTGAAAGTCTCCCAAGAGCAAAAGTAAACATTCTAAATGGTGGGTCAGGATGGCTAACTGAAACCTGCCAGGGCAGTTGTCACCCTCTAAAACACTGGCCTAAACCCCTGAAATTCCATGACAGGATTTATAGGATTTTCTCTACTCTTTCAAGATTAATGAAAAACAGAATGGTTGCAGGGTGCAGTGCCTCATGCCTGTAATCCCAGCACTTTGGGAGGCCAGGGTGGGTGGATCACGAGGTCAAGAGATCAAGACCATCCTGGCCAACATGGTGAAACCTCGTCTCTATTAAAATACAAAAAAAAAAAAAAAAAAAAATTAGCCAGGCATGGTGGCATGTGCCTGTAGTCCCAGCTACTTGGGAGGCTGAGGCAGGAGAATCACTTGAACCTGGGAAGTGGAGGTTGCAGTGAGCCGAGATTGTGCCACTGCATGAGAGCCTGGTGATAGAGCAAGAGTCCATCTAAAAACAAACAAACAAACAAACAAAAACAGAATCGCATTCTCAAACATTAAGGCATGCTAGGTTTTCTGGGACTCCAGCTGATTATATATTATGGCTCATATTTTTAACTTGCTGGGAAAATTACATCAAGGAAAATTCAGATCTACAATAGTCATTATTTGAAAAACCTGCAATTATAGAGTTAACATGTAGAGTTTTCTAAGTTCTCTGTATACCTCTCTCTGTCCTTCTTCTGCCCATTCACTGTTTATGGAATTCTGGCCTGTGCCCCAAATCTTAAAGAGTTTTCAAATTAATGGCTTTATAAATTACAACAGCTTCATGATATCAACAAGTGAGATAATATTTAGAAATATATATTTAATTCTAAGATACCATGTGTTAAGAAAAAATAAGAAATATAAATTTAGGTTTACCTGACTTACAATTGTGTACAATGACAGAATACTTAATTAGAAGTTAATATAAGAGAAAAATAACTAGAAAATATTTATGAAATTAGGCTCTCAGATCAAACAGGTCAAAAGCTTGACCTTACAGCAATAATCTAAGGTATGTCTAGCACAAAAATTTTGCTATTTCTGCCATGCAAAAGCAAAAAATAAAAATTATAAATAATTTAAAACCGCTGAAAATCTTTCCTGTCCACACTTGCTAGTCAAGCAAATCACACTGGCAAACAGAAAATAGATTTGCTACTAATTCAAGGTTACATGGAGATTTTATTTTTCTTATACAATTTGTCGAGTCCCAGCTTAAATGTAAACATTGAAAATATAACCCTAAACTCATTTGAAACTTAAGGTGAAAAAAGTTTTTAAAAAAGTCAAACTGCCATGGAAACTGCTTTACCCAAACTGTGGTTCACAGCACTTATTAGATTACCTATCGTGGCAAATAAATTTTAGCCATGTTTTACATTTTGCCAAAAAATATAATTTGGGTCCAACTGTCTTTTATAAACTGGTGGATTCGTTTTACTATCTCATGACTAAAAGTCTAAAATAAAAGAACCATAAGATCTGTTATTTGTGTGTGTATATGTGGTCAGATGTGTTTGTGCATATACACATGTATTTTGTTATATGTTTTGTCTACATGGTAAAATCTGGTGTAGTGATCCAGAAATCCCTTAAGAAAGTCTATTTAGATAAATGGCCTCATGAAATACACAATAATTAACCTAAATGCTTTTTAATTCATGTGACTTAATTGAATCTGTGATAAACTGTTCTAAAATTAGTGGTCAAATAAAAATAGAAATATCTTCAAAATGGCCAGTGTACATTTTACCCAGGTTTACTGGTCAGATGGTTTTATATTTGTCTCTTCTAGAAATCTGTTATTATGTGGGTGGCAAGCCACCCAGGTGCCGAGACAAGAGACTGAGGGCAAGAGCTGTTCCAGTGTAATAAAGAAAATATATAAAATAAGAATAGCTATACTAGATATAGATCATACATATGATTATAAATGAATATCATTAATCATTAGTTTGTAGCAATTACCCTTTATTCCAATATTATAATAATCCTCACTCTGTAATCATAACCTAGGAAAAACCAGAGCATACAGAGATAGGAGCTGAGGGGACATAGTGAGAAGTGACCAGAAGACAAGGGCTCCTTGGTCTAGCAGTAATGCCAGCATCTGGGAAGATGCCCGTGTCCTAAGCGGACCGTGGTCTAGCAGTAGTGTCAGTGCCAAGGAAAAGCACCCACTACTTAGCAGATGAGGAAAGGGAGTCTCCCTTTCCCTGGGGGAGTTTAGAGAAGACTCTGCTCTGCCACCTCTTGTGGAGGGCCTGACTGATGTCAGGCCCACCGCGGTTATCCGGAGGCCTGACCATCTCCCTGTGATGCTGTGCTTCAGTGGTCATGCTCCTAGTCCGCTTTCATGTTCCATCCTGTATGCCTGGCTCACCTTTTAGTTAGCAGTAGCAAAATTAGTGAAAGTACTAAAAGTCTCTGATATGCAGAAATAATGGCATAAGCTGTCTCCTCTCTGTCTCTCTCTCTCCCCACCTCAGCTGCCAAACAGGGAAGGGCCCCCATCCAGTGGACACATGACCCATGTGACCTTACCTATCGTTGGAGATGGCTCACACTCCTTACCCTACCCCCTTGTCTTGTATCCAATAAAAGCGCAGCCTGGCCTTTGGGGCCACTACTGGTCTCTGTGTCTAGGTGGTAGTGGTCCCCAGGGCCAAGCTGTCTTTTCTTCTATCTCTTTGTCTTGTGCCTTTATTTCTATGATCTCTCATCTCCACACATGGGGAGAAAAACCCACAGACCCTGTGGGGCTGGTCCCTACATTATTAGTCATAATTTTGTTTTCTATGTTAACTTTTGCCTAGAGTTATATTTATGTGGATATGTTATATGGATTTTTATACCCATATGACTTTCTATATTGCTATAAAATTGTTCTCACCCATAAAATACTGATAATACTGATATGTGACAGATTTCCTGCTTCCTAAGTTTTCACTATAATTTAAGTTACTACAAGTTTAAAATTCTAATTAATATAGGCCAGGTACAGTGGCTCATGCCTGTGATCCCAGCACTTTGTGAGGCCGATGTGGGTGGATCGCTTGAGCCCAGGAGTTTGAGACCACTCTGGGCAACATGGTAAAACCCCATCTCTACAAAAAATACAGAAGTTAGCCAGGCATGGTGACACATGCCTGTAGTCCCAGCTACTGGGGAGGCTGAGGTGGGAGGATTGCTTGAGCCCAGGAGGTTGAGGCTGCAGTGAACTGTGATTGTGCCACTGCACTCCAGCATGGGTGGCAGATTTAGATTTGTCTCAAATAAAATAAAATAATAAAATTTTAATTAATATGGATAATTCTTTTTGTGCGGTGGGGGAACAGGATCCCACTCTGTCACCCAGGCTGGAATGCAGTGGCATGATCATAGCTCACTGCAACCTCGAACTCCTGGGCTCCAGCAATCCTCCTGCCTCAGCCTCCCAAAGTGCTGGGATTACAGGTGTGAGCCACCATGCCTGGCCTAACTAATATATATAATTCTATATAAAAGTGTGCCTTAAAAAGTAGGATGAATTTTTAATAAGAAAAAATGTATAAGAAATGCATACAAATATGCTCTTTATTGAGAAAGAAGTAATAATTTTATATAATTTGGAGGTTATTTAAAGGTTGTTTCAAAATATTGATTCAGCAAAAAAACAGTGAAATGTTAAAGAAGAACCAGTAAGTAGAAGAGAGAGATGCGAAGAAAGTTATTGATAGGGAGACGGAGATAGGAGAAGGTTGAAAAGAAAAGAAATATTTCACATGACAAAGAATCTTGTGTGGTAAATTTTCATCCTAAACTAAAATGTCTAGTTATTTAAGAGGGAAAGTACAGGACAAAGTGGAAAGCCCAAGCATGTCACCAATGGTCTGAGTAACTCATTTATGAAAGGGGAATTTATGCAAGATGTTTTGCGTATGACCAAGTTGGTTACAATCAGAAGAAAATGAAATTCTTCTGAAAATTAATTTATTAGTTTTCTAAATAAAATTAGAAAAGTCTTTCTAAGGATTAAGCTTTGGCATTAAAAATACACTAATACAAACCTGAAAAACTGTGGTCCCCTATGTTAAAACAACAAGGTTTTCTTAAAGTATTGATTTAGTTTTCATAAAATTGCAAGAGGTTTTGAGTTTTAATTCTGAAATCTGTTCCCTTAACAGCCATCTTCTAAACTACGGACAATTTCCATTTCTGTCAAATATCTTTCTGAGATCTATTTAATTTGCCTAGTTTGAGGATGGAGATTCAGCTCCCCTTTTTTCTTGCCTAAAAAGGCATAACATTCTGCTTGGCTGAGGTGATAACTTTCCTTCAACCTTTTGTCAACTCTTGTAACTTTTTTTCTGTGGTTCCAACTCTGCTGTTATGTCCTGATGCTGAAATATATGTCCTGAAAAATCTAGAAAAACAGTGTTTTACTCCAGCATAACTTGAAATTAATAAAAGTCTGATTGTCCTAATGTGATGTAGTCAGTCATGATTCTGGTTGCATGAAATAAAAATAACCAAGTTTCATTGTCAATTGGGACCTTTGATCAGATTTTAAACCATGGCTATTCCAAGTTTTTGTCATTCACAGTTGTTTTGAAAATTTCTCCAAAAGTGTTTGCAATCTGCTGTAGTCCAAAACTGCTTTTCATAGAAAATAACAAATACTCTTGAACACAGAATTCCAATAAATTTTTTGAGACAGGGTCTCACTCTGTTACCCAAGCTGGTATACAGTGGCACAGTCTTGGCTCACAGCATCCTCAACCTCCCAATCCTCTAATCTCAGCCTCCTGGATAATTTTTGTATTTTTTTTTATAGAGATGGGATTTCTCCATATTGCCCAGGCTGATCTCAAACTTCCAAGTTGAAGTGATCTACCTGCCTCAGCCTCCCAAAGTGCTGGGACTGCAGATGTGAGCCACTGTGCCTGGCAAAATTTTTGATAATTTAAGATCAGTAGACTAAATAAAAATCTCCAGAGCTCAAATAAATAAACTGATGGATTTATAAAACTGTTAATCAAGATTAAACAAAACAAAACAATTACATGAAATTAAGTGGTTCACGAAGATGATGTTTTTATGACTTTTATTTGAAACATTATTGGTTCTGAAATATTTTGTTTTCCAGATTTAAGAAAACTTTATCTCGTAAGCTACCTATAGTTTACAAAAATTCAGTAAAGTATAATTTTTTGAACAAAGATGGAAGCATTCATTTTGTCTCCCTACTTGATTCCTCCAAAATTTGGAAACCATTTGTGAGTATTCTTCTATTTTTACTCAATAAATATCTGTTTCTCTTCATAAACAGAATACCATTGAAAACCTTGGTTATATTATTAAGGCTTTGACTGAAATATCATATTTAAGAATGTGCATAAAATGCCTGGCTTCCAGTGCTTCCAGCCTGACAGTGAATGAGTAAAAATTGTCACTTCCTGGCAGGCCCAAAAACTTTAAGATTGTAAGTAAAATCTAAAACCTCCCTTGCTTTGGCCTCAAGAGGTTTTTAAACCTGAACTTTCTGTAAATTAATGTAGAGAGAAAGTTCTGTTTCTAAAGAAAAACTATAATGCCTCTGTTAGTAGATTGTAAATGTGTGCATTCTTTTCAAGTTCTTGTTATCTACATGTAGATTATACTAGATCCTGAATTTTCCTAATGTATTTCTCCTAATTTGGCAACAACTCTCCAACTAAAGGCAAAAGCTGCTCTGTTACTAAAGCCCTATGAGCTGAAACTAGATAAATTTTAAAGAACAAACTTGTGCCTGATGTATGGATCACAGAAAGAGTTCACCAAACCAACTGATGTCATGACCAAAGACATTCAAACTACAAAGCAGGAGAAGTTAATGTTTTCATGCCGATTTTCCCAGGTCATTAGAACAGATTTTCCCAGGTCATTAGAACAAGACTCCATGTGATGAGATTTTTACCCCTCCTCCTCCTTAATGCTACATTTTTCACTTGGCAGAATAATGATGTGAATGAAAATTCACAATCAATAGCTTCTGCTCATAAGTATCCTTTGGTTAAATGAGAAAATGACTGTGTTATTGTCAATACTATATGCTGTACCTGGATAAATTTCTCTAGGAAATTAGAAATTTATAGACACAAAAGAAGACAGGCCATGTGGTTACACCATCTCACCTGATTCCTTGTGATCATTTGATTTATTCAATTAGTTGTCTGTAAGCCTAGGTTAATGGCTCAAAGCCATTATGCAAACTAGAATTGTCCTATTACTATTTACTTCATAATTTCCCTTTTTAAACTGTGTATCCATTACTTAAGTTTTTTTTCAAAAGTACAACTCCTAACAGAATAATACCAGTACAGCACTTTGAGATGATAACAAAAGACTACAGAACAGACAAAATCGAACTTAATAATGAACTCCAGGTAGACTTAGCCTGAAAACTACTCCCTTCAAATTTCCCTTGTTGCTCCAAATATGCCTAAAAGGATTTTGACACTGACTCTTAGGTGCCAATTACCCCCTGCCTCAATGTGGGATGAGAACAAAAACCAAAATAGGTCCATCCTAGCACCAAGGGCCATCAAAACCAAACTTAAAGATAATTGATCAGTGATGCTTTTGGAAAAAGATCTGGAGCACAAAAGGGAAACGTGAAAGTTGTCTGAGTCAAAATGGAGTCACTAGTAATAAGAAAACTCTGACAGCTCGAGCTGGGGAAGGCCATGAAGAGAGCATTCTCATGCGTGTATGCCTGATGATGAAAAAGATTCTACAAAAATTACAACCTTGCACAAAGTCTGTGACAACGTTATACAAAAAAAAATGTCTGTAAGGACATCTGCCCAGTAACTACTGCCTTCCAACCATGGACTGGCATCACGATTGTTATTGATTTTTGTAGCCAAGGATAATTATTTCAAAACAATTATGTAACCTTCCTCATTGTTTCCTTTGAAAACCTTTGTCTTTCATGTGATTTGGGTGTTTGCCCTCTCCAAATCTCATGTTGAAATGTAATCCCCAGTGTTGGAGGTGGGGCCTGGGGATGTGACTGGATCATGGGTGCAGGTCCTTCATGAATGGTTTAGCACCATCCCCTTGGTGATAAGTTCTCACCCAGAGTTCATGTGAGATCTGGTTGTTTGAAAGTGTGTGGAGGCTGGGCGCAGTGGCTCACACCTATAACCCCAGCACTTGGGGAGGCTGAGTTGGGCAGAATACTAGAGATCAGGAGTTTGAGACCAGCCTGGCCAACATGGTGAAACCACATCTCTCCTAAAAATACAAAAAAAAAGCTGGGTTTGGTGGCATGAGCCTGTAATTCCAGCTACTCAGGAGGCTGAGACAGGAATCACTTGATCCCAGGAGGCAGAGGTTGCAGTGAGCTGAGATCACACCACTGCACTCCAGCCTTGGTGACAGAGTGAGAATCCATCTAAAAAAAAAAAAAGAAAAAAAAAAAAGAAAAGATGTGGCACACTTCTCCCCTCCCTCTGTTGCCCCTGCTCTCACCATGTAATGTGCCTGCTGCCACGTCAAATTCTGCCGTGAATAAATGTTTCCTGAGGCTCTCACCAGAAGCAGATGCCAGAACCATGCATCCTACAAGGCCTGTAGAACCATGAGACAATTAAACCTCTTTCATTTATAAATAACTCAGCCTCAGGTATTTCTTTACAGCAATGCACTTCTCTGTATTGGCTATTCTAGTTATCCATTCATCTAATTTTTTTTTCACAGTTTTTAACTTCTTTGCCATTGGTTTGAATTTCCTCCTGTAGCTCAGAGTAGTTTGATCGTCTGGATCCTTCTTCTCTCAACTCGTCAAAGTCATTCTCCGTCCAGCTTTGTTCCATTGCTGGTGAGGAGATGCGTTCCTTTGGAGGAGGAGAGGCACTCTGCTTTTTAGAGTTTCCAGTTTTTCTGCTGTGTTTTTTCCCCATCTTTGTGGTTTTATCTACTTTTGGTCTTTGACGATGGTGACGTACAGATGGGTTTTTGGTGTAGATGTCCTTTCTGTTTGTTAGTTTTCCTTCTAACAGGCAGGACCCTCAGCTGCAGGTCTGTTGGAGTTTGCTAGAGGTCCACTCCAGACCCTGTTTGCCTGGGTATCAGCAGCGGTGGCTGCAGAACAGCAGTGGCTGTAGAACAGCGGATCTTGGTGAACCACAAATGCTGCTGCCTGATCATTCCTCTGGAAGTTTTGTCTCAGAGGAGTACCCAGCCGTGTGAGGTGTCGGTCTGCCCCTACTGGGGGGGTGCCTCCCAGTTAGGCTGCTCGGGGGTCAGGGACCCACTTGAGGAGGCAGTCTGCCCGTTCTCAGATCTCCAGCTGTGTGCTGGGAGAACCACTGCTCTCTTCAAAGCTGTCAGACAGGTACATTTGAGTCTGCTGAGGTTACTGCTGTCTTTTTGTTTGTCTGTGCCCTGCCCCCAGAGGTGGAGCCTACAGAGGCAGGCAGGCCTCCTTGAGCTGTGGTGGGCTCCATCCAGTTCGAGCTTCCTGGCTGCTTTGTTTACCTAATCAAGCCTGGGCAATGGCAGGCGCCCCTCCCCCAGCCTCGCTGCTGCCTTGCAGTTTGACCTCAGACTGCTGTGCTAGCAACCAGCGGGACTCCGTGGGTGTAGGACCCTCTGAGCCAGGTGCGGGATATAATCTCCTGGTGTGCCATTTTTTAAGCCCATTGGAAAAGCGCAGTATTAGGGTGGGAGTGACCCGATTTTCCGGGTGCCATCTGTCACCCCTTTCTTTGACTAGGAAAGGGAACTCCCTGACCCCTTGAGCTTCCTGAGTGAGGCAATGCCTCACCCTGCTTTGGCTTGTGCACCGTGCACTGCACCCACTGTCCTGCACCCACTGTCTGGCACTCCCTAGTGAGATGAACCCGGTACCTCAAATGGAAATGCGGAAATCACACATCTTCTGCGTCGTTCATGCTGGGAGCTGTAGACCAGAGCCATTCCTATTCAGCCATCTTGGCTCCACCCCACCCCAGATTTAAGAATGTAAACCAGCTTGCATCCCCTGGGACTCGGTAAGTATTGGGGACAATGAGGTGTATGGAGACAACTGCATTTCTTAATGCTCTAAGGGTTCTGACAAATCTGTACTTGCCATTAGGCTTTTTATCTGGTAACATGGGAGTATTGTAAGGGGACTCTTATGGCCTTAATAACTCATATGGCAAGAATTTGGTGCTAAGGGGTTGAATTTCCCCTCATGCTTCTTGCCTTAATATGTATTGTCTTTTCTGAGGGTGAGGAGCACTAGGCTGAAGTTGGATTTGAATGGGGGAGGTGTTTAGTGTGTTTCCCAGAGCCTGTGTGGCCCAAACCTCAAGATTTACTTGAGACAACACTTCAGGCGGTAAATTTGACAGCTCATTCTTAACTTCCCCTGAGGGGTCAGGAACAAAAGTAACACTTTCTATGCTTTATGATCTGTGAAGTTGACCATGACTTGGTCTCCTGAGTCAATAAACCTCTCCCCAGTAAGAGGTCAGGCATTCAGACAGTACTAAAAAGGCAGATGAGAAGCCCAGAGGCCCTGGAGGACCACTTAGAAGGTATGATAAGCAGTGTTTTGGGGCTTGTCCATCATGAGAAGACAGGAGCCCATTGTATTGAATCAGGACAGAGTCATCTGCTCCCATACCTAATATGAAGTTAATACTCCTATCTGCCACTTCAAGAGTCACCTGAATCTCCTCCATCTCTCGATAGCTAATAGTCCAATGGGAGCAGAGGTAGGAAGTATCAGGCCCTATCACTTTTGAGTCTGCTGGGCTCTGATGATGGCTCCCTTGGAAGCACAGTGCATTTCCTTCATCAGTGGCTGACCTTCTTACAGAAGGCACATTGATTTGTATCCAAGGCACAGTGGCTCAGAGGCACAGAGTGGGACTTTCACCTTCTCACCTCCTCTGTGAGGGCTGGGGCCCAGGGGCTGCCTCTGAAGTGGTGGAGAGCACAAGGCTGCAGCTAGAAACTGGGCCTCTTGGGAGATTTGCTTTATTTTATGTTTTCTCTGCCCTATTCCTGTGATGGAAAACTGCAAAATCCAAGTCTAAAATCTGATCCATGGGAGTCTGGAAGCCTAAGGCTGCTTTTGGTATCTTCCTGCAGATATCAGAAGCAGACTGGGCTGTAAAATAAACTGCTAGCAATGCCTGTCCCTTCTTGGGGTCAGGGTCAGTGTTAGTGTATTTCCTCAAAGTCTAAATTATCCACCGTTTTAATAATGCTAGGTTTTCATCTTTTCCCTGAGTAATTTTCCAGACTTTATAAAAATTAAAAAGCTTTATCACACTTTTTTTTTATTCCTTCAAGGAGTCAAATGATTGTAATTTTTTCTCTCTATATCCCACTTTCTTCCTAATTCATTTGTCTTTTCTAGATTCTAGTTCTCTTTTGGGTCCTGGTCAGGCACTGGTGTGCCTCCTATTTGATAGGTGTCACATCCCTGGTTGCAGGCTGCCACCCTATTAGCATGTACTCTAGCCACTCCCATAATGCACTGCTTTTCTACCATGCAGCAGGTAAACATAAATATATGCAAATCCTGCCTGGTCAGATTATACATCAAGGTTAGCCTCTTAAATTTGTCTATGAATTTTCACAGAACCTCTGAAAATTGTTTTAGTTTTTCCTTGCACATGGCTAATTCAGACATAAAAAAGGGTACATATACCTCTACAGTGTCCCTATTATCATCTGTCACTTCCCAGAGAGGGCAAACATTCAACTTTGCCAGCTGATAAGAGGCCCTACTGCATGTTGTTCCAGTGAAGCTCGGGTGTTTCGAGAGTGGGGTATATATGTAAGACAGGACTTGAAGGGCAGGGAGAAGAGGATGACCAAACACTAGATAACCCTGGAAAACTAGAAGAAATTAATAACGTGTTGCATACCTCACCAGAACTGGAAGGAGTCTGACTGTGTTCTTATGGGGTGCTTGGACTGGCAGGGGGAGTTCAGCCCCAGCCAAGAAAAGCCTGATATTAAGAGGCACTTGCATTAAAAGGGTAATCAATTATGTGCCATCCCTATTTTGTCTTTTCCTCCATCAAACATATAGAAGCCCATTTTAATTTTTATCCTGACCAAGCATCAGAGAAGCCTGTATATAATGTATTTCCTCCCACTTAGTTTCTCTTCTGTAAAACAAATTAAGCTGCAAAATAGGAGTCAGATCAAACAGGGGAAATGGGAAGGCTGTAACTTGTACATTGTAATGTATTAGTCCATTTTCACACTGCTGTGACAAAACTGACAAAACTCTTTCAGGAAAAAAGTGACATGCTGGGTTTAGAAAGTAGGGTACAGCTGCCCTATACCAGCTCATCAAAGATGACCTTATGGTTAAGAAATGAGAGAAAACTGTTAAGAAAAAGTATCATGTTCTCCATCTTGAGGCTAATTGTTTGCAGAGGGTTGTCATAAAAGATGCTGTCACTAAACAGGCATATCTGATCTTATCATGTAGGGCTGTTAAATACCACATTTCAACTTCTAGTCATAATGATGGAGAGGTTACTGCTGATCTTTTCTGATAATTAAGGTACAAAAATCCTAGGTTCCAAGACATCTCTCTTTTTTCAGTGTCACTTGGACCAGTGGCAAATTAAACAAGCAATCAGATAAAAGTCAGAGGATAGTTGAGGAAAGTAAAAGCTAAACTATTTGGGGCCTCTTTCCTGGGGCAGCCTCCAGGCTACTACAAAACTGAGGCGGTGAGCAGAGAGGTGACAAGATGCAGAGCACTCAGGTGAGGGACAGAGAGCGGAAGGTGGACAGTCCAAAAAGAGAAAGTGGCAAACAGCTTGTTTAGCCAAACCCATTCTTCTCAGTATTCCCAAGGGCCTCTAACCCTGTGAGCTTGGCCTCTAATCTGAATATGATGCCCCTGGGCCTCTAACTTTTGGGGCTGAGTCTCTCACCCTAACATTATGCCCTAGGGTCTCTCACTTAAATAATAGTGGATAATCGTTCTTGCCCTCCTGAATGGCTTCATGAATCTAAAAGATGGCCCACTTGCCAGCTGATTGATTCTGTGTGGATTGTTTTCCTTGGAGTGGGGGTCTTGTCTTGGCGTCCCTTCATGATATTGCCAAAAGATGTTTCTGGAAAAGAGGGTCCTGATACAGACCAAAAAGTAGGATTCTTAGATCTTACGCAGAAAAAATTTGAGGTGAGTCAGAGAGCCCAGTGAAAGAAGCAAGTTTATTAGAAATGACTCCATTACAGAGTTGGACATCCTCAGAAAACAAGAGCAGGAATGCATTGTCTTTTGTTAGTGTCTCTACTTATAAGTAACTACAAAGAGAAAGAGTTATAATTAAACTTGGAAGGTGCAGATGTACTCACTAAAGTCAAGGCTATTGGTTTTAACAATGACCATTAACCCACTGTCCTAAGCTAGCTCATTAATATTACCCTTACAAAAAATGCTGCACTCCTAGGACATTTATATATTTTTCAGGCTTGGTGGAAGATGTCTTGTATGGCCACAAATATTCTGCAACTGTAATTTGTGGCCAGCTAAAAAATGTGGCTATTTTCAGACCATGAGTATTAACCTTCTAGATGCCTTGTGAGTACCTAGCTACTCATATTAAGATAGAGTATTCTGGTCATGTTTGTTAAACTAGAAGGTTGGTAGCCATGAGTCCCTCTAACACAGCAAGTCTACTCCTCAAGGAGAAAATGTATTTCTTAGGAACTTTGTGCATTTTGTTTGATGGAATTTGGTATGTTTACCAAAATGGCAGAAAACGTAAAATTAGTCCTCAAAGATTTCTCAAGATTGGATATAAACAAAATGATAGTTAATATGCAAGTTGATACAGTTGATATTCAAAAGAAATTTTGTTTGAAACACAATGAGATTTTTATTTTTATTTATTTATTTATTTATTATTATTATTTTGAGACAGAGTCTTGCTCTGTTGCCCAGGCTGGAGTGCAGTGCACCATCCTGGCTCACTGAAACCTCCATCTCCCAGATTCAAGCAATTCTCCTGCCTCAGCCTCCCAAGTAGCTGCGATTACAGGCATGCATCATGACACCCAGCTAATTTTTGTATCTTTAGTAGAGATTGGGTTTCACTCCATTGGCTGGGTAGTCTCAAACCCCTGAAAACAAGCGATCTGCCCACCTTGGCCTCCCAAATTGCTGGGATTACAGGCATGAGCCACCGCTCCCAGCCACAATGAGGTTTTAAAATAATTCTGATTTCCTGCTGTTGAGCAGGGAGCTGAGCAAATTCAACAGATTCATGGGCTTAAAGTAGGAGAAGACTGAGGACAAACTCTAGAATGCATGTGATTAAATTAACTACAATTGAAACCAAATCAAATTTAATAAGGCTGTACCTCTTAGTTTCAAGATATTTCCCCTCGTTTTGAAATGTGTTATTCAGTGGAAAAGAAAACTAGTGTTTATCTCCAGAGTAAAGAACAGGGTTCCCTGCAGGGATTGATTGACTGAGAGCTATGGCTTAGGATTAAAAATCCTTCTTTTTTCCACTTATAAACTAAAAATAAATTTCTAAGCCCCTATTGACTAAATGAACCCTTCTTCTTGGATAAGGACATTCCAAAGTTAACCTTAAAAGCTAGTTCAAGCCATGGGTCACACATGCCTCATTATACTCTCCTCCCTTTGCTTTTAATTTTAATTTCAATCTTTAATTTATTTTTGTGGGTACATAGTTGGTGTATATATTTATGGGGGTACATGACATACTTTGACACAGGCATGCAATGACTAATACATAATAAAAAATGGTGTATCCATCCCTCAAGCATTTATAGCTTGTGTTATAAACAATCCAATTATACTCTTTTAGTTTTTTTAATGTATAAATTATGTTTTACTATAATCACCCTGTTGTGCTATCAAATACTGTCTCATTCGTTCTTTCTAACAATTGTTTTAACCCATTTAGCACCCTCACTATCCCCCTGTTCCATTACTGCCCTTCCCAGCCTCTGGCAACCATCCTTATACTCTCCATCTCTATGACACCTATTGTTTTGAATTTTAGCACCCACAAATAAGTGAGAACGTGTCACATTTGTCTTTCTGTGCCTGACTTATTTCACTTAACATAAAGACTTACAGTTCCATTTATGTTGTTGCAAATGTTATACTCTCATTCTTTCTTATAGCTGAATAGTATTCCATTGTGTATATGTACCACATTTTCTCTATCCAGTCATCTGTTGATGGACATTTAGGTTCCTTCCAAATCTTGGCTATTATAAACCCTGCTGTAGCAAACATGAGAGTGCCAATATGTCTTTGATTTACCAATTTTATTTCTTTTAGGCATATACTGAGCAGTGGGATAGCTAGACCATATAGTAGCTCTATTTATAGTTATATCAGGAACATCCAAACTGTTCTTAACTGTGCTCCCAACAACAGTGTACAAGGGTTCCCTTCACTCCACATACTCACCAGCATTTGTTTTTGACTGACTTCTGTATAAAAACAACCTTAACTGGGGTGAAATGATATCTCATTTTGGGTTTGATTTGCATTTCTATGATGATCAGTAATGTGGAGCACCTTTTCATTTGCCTGTTTGACATTTGCATGTCTTCTTTTCATAAACGTCTATTTAAATTTTTTGTCCACTCTTTAATTAGATTATTATATATTTTCTATATAAGATTTTGAACTCAATATATTGTAGTGTATTAGTCTGTTTCTGCACTGCTATAAAAAAATACTCGAGACTGGGTTATCTATTTATTTATTGAGATGAAGTCTTGATCTGTTGCCCAGGCTGGAGTGCAGTGGCGCAATCTCGGCTCACTGCAACCTTCGCCTCCTGGTTCAAGCAATTCTCTGCCTCAGCCTCCTGAGTAGCTGGGATTACAGGCACCTGCCAGCACACCCAGCTAATTTTTTTGCCACCATGCCTGGCTAATTTTTGTATTTTTAGTAGAGACGGGGTTTCACCATCTTGGCCAGGCTGGTCTTGAACTCCTGACCTAGTGATCCACCAGCCTCGGCTTCCCAAAATGGTGAGATTACAGGCGTGAGCCACCACACCTGGCAAGACTGAATAATTTAGAAAGGAAATGGGTTTAATTAACTCACAGTTCCAAATGGCTGGGGAGGCCTCAGGAAACTCACAATCATGGCAGATGGGGAAGCAGGCACCTCTTATATGACACCAGGCGAGAGCATGTATGTGAAGCAAAGGGGGAAGAGTCCCTTATAAAACCATCAGATCTCATGAGAACTCACTCATTATCAGAAGAACAGCATGGAGGTAACCACCCCCATGATCCAATCACCTTCTACCAGGTCTCTCACTCAACATCTGGGGATTACAATTCAATATGAGATTTGGGTGGGGACACAAAGCCTAATCATATCAGGTAGCTATTAATTGTTTTTCAGATGGATAATTTACAAATATTTTCTCCCATTCTGTGGATTTTCTCTTCACTTTGTTTATTGTTTCCTTCACTTTAAAAAGGCTTTCTGACTTGCTTTAATCCCATTTGTCCATGTTTGTTTTGGTTGTCTGTGCTTATGGGGCATTATTTAAGAAATTTTTGCCCAAACCAATACCATAAAGAGTTTCCCCAGTGTTTTCTTGTAAAAATTTGATAGTTTGAGGTGTTATGTTTAAGTCTTTATTTCATTTTAATTTGATTTTTGTATGTGGCAAGAAATAGGGTTCTTGTTTTATTCTTCTGCCTATGGCTTGCCAGTTTTCCCAGCCCTATTTATTACAAAACGTGTCTTATTTTTTATTGTATGTTCTTGGCACTTTTGTTGAAAGTAAGTTTAGTTTAGCTGTGTGAGTTTGTTTCTAAGGTCTCTATTTCATTCCATTTGTCTTTATGTCTGTTTTTATGCTAGTGTCATGCTGTTTTAATTACCATAACTTAGTGGTATAATTTAAAACCAGGTAATGGAATTCCTCCAGTTTTGTTTTATATACTCAGCATAGCTTTTACTATTATAGTGTTTTGTGATGGTTCCATATACAGTTCGGAATTTTTTTTTCTATTTCTGTGAGGAATGTCTTTTTTTTTTTTTTAGATGGTGTCTCACTCTGTCACCTAGAGTGGAGTGCAGTGATGTGATCTTGGCTCACTGCAACCTCTGCCTCCTGGGTTCAAGCAATTCTCTGCCTCAGCCTCCTGAGTAGCTGGGATTACAGGCACCCGCCACCACACCCAGCTAATTTTTTTGTATTTTTAGTAGAGATGTGGTTTCACCAAGTTGGCCAGGCTGGTCTTGAACTCCTGACCTCATAATTCACCCATCTTGGCCTCCCAAAGTACTGGGATTACAGGCATGAGCCACTGCCCCTGGCCTGTTATTTTGATAGAGATGGCATGAAATGTATAGATTGCTTTGGATTGTATGGACATTTTAAAAAATACTGATTCTTCCAATCTGTGAACATAAAAATATCTTTCCAATTTTTGGGTCCTCTTTCATTTCTTTTGTCAGTGTTTCACAGTTTCAATTGTTGAGAACTTTTATTTCTTTGGTAAATTCCCACACATTTTGATTCATTTGTGGCTATTGCAAATAGTATTACATTTTTGAATTCTTTTTCAGTTTGTTGACTCTTGGCATATAGAAATCCTACTGATTTGTATGTGTTGATTTTGTATTCTGCAAATTTACTCAAGTTATTACTGCTAATAGTTTTTTGGTGGATGTATTAGGCCATTCTCACATTGCTATAAAAAATAATCAGTGACTGGTTAATTTATAAAGAAAATAGGTTTAAGTGGCTCATGGTTCTACAGGGTGTACAGAAAGCATAGCACTGGCTTCTGCTTCTGGGGAAGCCTCTGACAACTGACAAGGTGAAAAATAAATCCGGTGCTTGCACATCACATGGTAAGCGTGAGGGCAGGGGGGAAGTGCTAAACACAGTTGTAGATAACCAGCTCTCATGAAAGCTAACTACTGTGGGAGTGGCACCAAAGGAAATGATGCCAAACTGTTCTTGGAAATCCTGCTGTCATGATTCAATCACCTCCCCACTAGTCCCACTTCCAACATTGAGGATTACATTTCAATATAAGATTTTGGTGGGAACACACACCCAAACTATATCATTTTGCCCCTGGCCATCGCAAATCTCATATCCTTCTCATATTTCAAAATACAATCATGACTTTCCAATAATCCCCAATGTCTTAACTCATTTCAGCCTTAACTCAAAAGTCAAAAGTCTCATCTAATACAAAGCTAGTTCCTTCCTCCTATAAGCCTGTAAAATAGAAAACAAGTTAGGCACTTCCAAGATACAAATGGGGCAGAGGCATTGGGTAAATAATCCTATTCTAAAAGGAAGAAATCAGCCAAAAGAAATCGACCACAGGACCCATGAAACTCTGAAACCCAGAATGGCAGTTATTGAATTGTAAGGCTCCAAAATAATTATTTTTGACTCTGTGTCCCATTTTCAGGGCACACTAATGCCTTGGGAAGGTTCTACCTTGTGCCTTTGCATGGTTCAGCCCCCACAGCTGCTCTCATGGGCTGGCATTGTGTACCTCTGGCTGGTATTGTGTGCCTCTGGCTTCTCCAGGTGCAGGGTGCAAGCTGTAGCTAGATCTACCATTATGGGGTCTGGAGGACAGTGATCTTCTCCTCACAGATCTCCTAGGCCATGCCCCAGTGGGGAGCCTGCCTAGGGACTGTCACCCCACATTTCTTTTCTCCATTGTTTTAGTAGAGGTTCTCCATGAGGTCTCCACCCCTGCAGAATGCTTCTGCCTGCACACCCTGGCTTTTTCGTACATCCTTTGAAATAAAGGTGGAGACTCCCAAGTCTGAACTCTTGCATTTTGTACACCCACAGGCCTAACACCACATGGAAGCTACCAAGGCTATGGCTTGCACCCCCTGAAGCAGTGACTGGAGTTGTAACTGAGTCAATTTGACCTACACCTGGAGCTGAAGCAGTGGCCAGGATGCAGGGAGCCATGTTCCAAATCTACCCAAGGCAGCATGTCCTGGGCCTGATCCCAGAAACTATTCTCTTCTTTTAGGCCTCAGGGCCTATGATGGGGGACTGCCTTTTAGATTTCTAAAGTGCCTTCAATTCCTCTTTCCCATTGTCTTGGCTGTCAACACTTGCTTTTTTTTTAGGTTATACAAATATCTCTAACAAGTAGTTGCTCCATAGCCTGCTTGAGTTCCTCTCTTATAAAAGCTTTTTATTTTTCAGCCACATGACTAGGCTGCAAAGTTTTCAAGCTTTTACACTATGCTTCCCTTGTAAGCTTAAGTTACAACCTTTTTTTTTTTTTTTTTTTTTTGCTAGAACATGTGAGCATAGGTTGTTAGAAGCAGCCAGGCCATATCTCAAATGCTTTGCTGTTTAGACATTTTTCCAACAGAAACCCTAAATCATCAATTTCAAATTCAAACTTTTATATATCCCTAGGGCATGACAGAAATTCAGCCAACCACTTTGCTAAGACAACATGCGTGACCTTTGTTTTGGTCCTAATTAGTTTCTAATTTTCATCTGAGACCTCCTCAGCCCAGCCTTCACTGTCCAGATCACTATCAGCATTTTGGTCACAGCCATTCAACCAGTCTCTAAGAAAATCTCCTTTCTCTCATTTTTCTGTCTTCTTCTGAATCCTACAAACTCCTCCAACCTCTGCCTGTTTACCCAATTACAAAGCTGATTCCACATTTTCAGGTATTCTTATAACAATTTTCCACTCCTTGATGCCAATTTTATGTATTAAGCTATTTTTGCATCACTATAAGAGTGGGACTGGATAATTTATTTTTAAAAAAGGAGGTTTAAGTGGCTCCTGGTTCTACAGGCTGTAGAGAAGACATAGCACTGGCATATGCTTCTGGGGTGGCCTGTGGAAGTTTACAGTCATGGCAGAAGTTGAAGCAGAATCTTGCACATCACACAGCAAAAAGCAGGAGTGAAAAACAGAGGTGCAAGTTGTTACACACTTTTAAATAACCAGATCTTATGGGAACTCACTTACTATTATGAGGATAGTACCAAATGGGATGGTGCTAAGCCATTTATGAGTAATCCACCCCGATGATTAAATCACCTTTCACCAGGCCCACCTCCAACATTGAGAATTACATTTAAATATGAGATTTGGGAGGGGACACACATTCAAACCCTATCAGAGGAGTCTATGTTTTTGCCAATATAAGATTATATCATTGGTAAAAAAAGATAATTTGACTTCTTTTCCAATTGGGATGCCTTTTATTGCTTTCTCTTGTCTGATTGCTCCAGATAGGACTTTCAGAATTATGTTGAATAACAGTGGTAAAAGTGGACATTCTTGTCATCTTCCAGATTTTAGAGGAAAGGATTTTAGTTTTTCCCCACTTAGTATGATACTAGCTGTGGGTCTGTCATATATGACTTTTATTATGTTGAGGTATGTTCATTCCATACCCAGTTTTCAAAGGGTTTTTTATTATTAAAGAATATTAAATTTTATCAAATTTTTTTAGTATAATTGAAATGATTATATGGATTTTGTCCTTGTTTTTTTGTTTTTTTTTTTTTTTTTTTTTTTTTTTTTTTTGAGATGAAGTCTCCCTCTGTCACCCAGGCTGGAGTGCAATGGTGTGATCTCAGCTCACTGCAACCTCTGTCTCCTGGGTTCAAGTGATTCTCCTTCTTCAGCCTCCTGAGTAGCTGGGATTACAGGCACCCACTGCCGTGACTGGTTAATTTTTGTATTTTTAGTAGAGACAGGGTTTTGCCATGTTGGCCATACTGGTTTAGAACTCCTGAACTCAGATGATCTGCCCACCTCGGCTTCCCAAAGTGCTGGAATTACAGGCGTGAGCCATTGTGCCTGGCCCCTTCATTCTGTTTATGTGATGTATCACATTGATTGATTTGCATGTTGAACCATCCTTGCATCCCTGGGATAAATCCCACTTGGTCATTATGAATTACCTGTTTGTGTGTTGTTTAATTCAGTTTGCTAGGTTTTTTGCAAATTTTTGCATCAATACTCTCAGATATGGGCCTGTAGTTTGCTTTTTTAATGTGTCTTTGTCTGGTTTTGATATCAGGGTAATACTAGCCTCAAAGAATGAGTTTGGAAATGTTCTTTCCTTTTCTATTTTTCAGTCTGGTCCTACAGACTTTTTTTATTAAGGCTTTAATTTTGTTAATTGTTATTGGTCTGTTCAGGTTTTAGATTTTTTCCTAGTTCAATCTTGGTAAGTTGTGTTTGTCTAAGAATTAATTTCCTGTAGGTTTTCTAATTTGTTGGCGCACAATTGCTGATAGTAACCACTAATGATCCTTTGATTTTCTGAAGCATTACTTGTAATGTCTCCTTTTTCACCTCTGATTTTACTAATTTGTATCTTCTCTGTTTTTTAGTTAGCCTGTCTAAATATTTGTCAATTGTTTTACTTTTCAAAAAATCAACTTTTGGTTTATTAGTCTTTTGCATTGTTTTCTTCATTTTAACTTTATTTACGTCCGCTCTAATCTTTATTATTTCTTTTCTTCTAATTTTGGATTTGGCTTGGCCTTTTTATTCTAGTTAATGAAGATGTATTGTTAGGTTATTTATTTGAAGCTTTTCTGTTTTTTCTGTTGGCACTTACAGTTATAAATTTTCCTTTTATAATAGTACCTCTTTTACTATATTCCATAGGTTTTGCTATGCTATGTTTCCATTATCATTTGTTTCAAGAAATTTTTCTATTTTCTTCTTAACTTTTTTATCGACCTACTAATCATTCAGGAGCATATTGTTTAATGTCCTTGTGTTTGTATAGTTTCTGAAATTCCTTTTTTAATTGATTTATAATTTAATTCCCTGTAGTCAGAGAAAATGCTCAATATTACTTCAGTTTTTTGGAATGTCTTTAGACTTGTTACTTAACATATGGTCTATCCTTGAGAATAACCCATGTGCTGAGGAGAAAAATGTATATTCTGTAGCTGTTGGATAAGATTTTCTGTAAATATCTATTAGGTTCATTTGTTCTGTAGTGCAGATTAAGTCTGATGTTTCTTTGTTGATTTTCTATTTGGGAGGTCTATCCAATGACTAAAGTAGGGTGTTGAAGTGTCCAGCCATTATTGTATTGAGGTCTCTTTCTTTAGCTCTTATAATATTTGGTTTATTTATCTAGGTGCTTTAGTGTTGGGTGCATATATATGTTCAATTATTATATCCTCTTGATGAACTGATCTCTTTATTATTAAATAATGACCTTTTTAATCTCTTCCTACAGTCTTTTGTTGAAATCTATTTTTGTCTGGTATAAGTATAGCTATTTCTGCTCTTTTTTGGTTTCTGTTGGCATGTAATAACTTTTTCCATCCTTTTATTTTCAGTCTAAATATATCTTTATAGGTAAAGTATGTTTTTTGTAGGTCACAGATTATTGTCCTGCTTCTCTATCCATTCATCCACTATTTTTCTTTTGACTGGAGTACTTAGTTCATTTACTTTCAATGTTATTATTGATAAGCACTTACTCCTGCCATTTTGTTATTTGTTTTCTGATTGATTTTTGTCCTCCCTTCCTTCCTTTCTCCTGTCTTCCTTTTAGTGAAGGTGATTTCTCTTGTATTATAATCTAATTTCTTGCTTTTTACTTTTTGTACGTCTGTGGTACACTTTTTGATTTGAAATTACCATGAGGCTTGAAAATAATATAATACATGATTTTAGACTGTGGACAACTTAACACTGATTGCATCAACAAAGAAACAAGCCAAACAACTAATAAAAACTATACTTTATTGCCATTCTTTTAACCTTTTTGTTGTTTCTCTTCATTCCCTATTTTACTGTTATGTCTTGGAAATATGTTGTAGTTATTATTTTCATTGGTTTATTGTTTACTCTTTCTAGTTGAGATTTTTGCACCCTATAATTACCATGTTATAATATTCAGTGTTTTTCCATGTGCTATTGCTAGTGCGTTCTGTACCTTCAGATGATTTCTTATTGCTCACTACCTTTTTTTCTTTTAGGTCTAGAAATCCCTTTAGCATTTCCTGTAGTACAGGTCTGGTGTTAATGAAATCCCTCAGTTTTTGTTTGTCGGGAAAAGTTCTTATTTCTCCGTCAAGTTTAAAGGACGTATTTGCCAGATACATTATTCTAAAGTAAAAGTCTTTTTTTTCTTGAGCTTTTCTAATATGTCACGCCAGTCTCCCAGCCTGTAAATTTTCCCCTGAAAAGTCTGCTGTCAGATGCATTGAATGTTATTTGTTTCTCTTCTCTGGATGCTTTTAGAATCATTTCTTTATCCTTAACCTTTGGGAGTTCAGTTAAGTGCCTTGAGGTGGTCTTCTTTGGGTTAAATCTGCTTTATGTTTTGTAAGTTTCTGTTACTCGAGTGTTGATTTCAAATGTTGAGGAATTGTTTAATATTATTTAATATTATTTATTTAAGTGTTTAACTCATCTCTTTTTCTACCTCCTCTTTAAGGCCAATAACTCTTAGATTTGCTATTTTGAGGCTATTTTTTAGATTCTGTAGGCATGCTTTATTTTTTATTCTTTTTTGTCTCCTCTGACTTTGTATTTTTAAATAGTCTGACTTCAAGTTCACTAAATCTATCTTCTCCTTGATCAATTCTTTTAAGTAATTCTGATCCATTCTTCAGTATCACAATATCGTTTTAACTTCAGAATTTCTGCTTTATTCTTTTTATTTCAATCTCATTGTTAAATTTATGTGATGGAATTTCAAATTCCTTCTCTGTGTTATATTGCATTTCTTTGAATTACCTCAACCAGCTATTTTGGATTTCCTGTATGAAAGGTCACATACCTCTGTTTTTCCAGGATTTGTCCCTGGTGCTTTATTTAGCTTGTTTGGTGAGGTCATGTTTTCCTGGATGGCCTTGATACTTGTAGATGTTCATCTATACATGGGCATTGAAGAGTTCAGTGTTTATCATAGTCTTCACAGTCTGGGCTTGTTTGTGCCCATTATCTTTGGGAACACTTTCCAGGTATTCAAAGAAACTTGGGTCCCAAATCCAATAGCACAGTAGTTTATGCAAACACGTAGAGGTAGTGCCTTGGTGGCCTTGGATTAACATCAAGAAAAATTCTCTTGATTTATCAAGTAGAGACTCTTGTTCTCTTCCCTTACTTTCTTTCAAATCAGCAGTCTCTCTTTCTGTGCTGAGACATACGGAGCTGGGGTCGGGGTAACATAAGCACCCCTGGGGCCACCACCACTGAGACTGTGCTGGTTCACACCTGAAGTAGGCACAGAACTTGGTCTCACCCAAGGCCCACTGTAACCACTACTTGGCTACCATATAAGTTTATTCAAAGCCCTAGGACTCTGTGATTAATAGGTGGCAAAGCCAGCCAGGTTTGTGTCTCTGCCTATAGGGTGGCAAGTTCCCCTAGCCCTGAGTCGGTCCACAGATGCTACCTGGGAGCCAGAGATTAAAGCATAGAATCTTCAAAATTTACCTGCTCTTCTATTTTACTGTAGCTAACCTGGCACTTAGGGAATAAGAGAAAGTATTTTCTACTCTTCCTTCCCCTGTCTGCAGGCAGAAGAGCCTCTTCTATGACTGCCAACACTACTGGCCCATGGGAGGGTTCCACAAAATCATCATCACTTTCTCACTTAAAGCCCAAAGACTCTTTAGTTAGCTTGTGATAAATTCTGCAATGCCTGGGACTCAACCTTTGGCCCAGGGCAAGTGCAGAAATGCTGACCAAGACCCTAGGCCTGGAGTTAGGGACTCTAAGAATCTGCTTGGTGCTGTACCCCACTGTGGTTGAGCTGGTATATCAGGTGCAATGCAGAGTTCCCTTTACTTTCCCCCCTGCTTTTCTCAAACAGAAGAAGTCTTTCACCATAGCTACCACAGCTAGAAATGCACTGGGTCTCACCTGAAGTTAGCACTTCTCAGAGCCCAATGCCCATTGTGTATTACCTGGTTGTCACTGTTTTTTATTCTGGGTACAGGGGTTCTTTAGTCAGCAGGTGATGAATTCTGCCAGGTCTTTACTGACATGGCAGCACTGAGTTTAATGTAAAGTCCTCCAGTCCCTGTGCTCTCCGTCTCCCAAATTCACAGGTTTCTCTGTGTTGTGTGGCTGCTGCTGGGTGGGGGGTGGGGGAGTAGTGTTGCGAGCACTCCCTTAGCTGCTTCAGCTGCTGTCTCAGTAGACCCCATCCTCCCCACCCTCCACATTCCACTGGCTCTGAGCCCAGCTAGGAGTATGACTTGCCTAATAATTGAAGTCCTTGTGGCCTAGACTGCCCCTTTAGTTCTCTTAGAGTCCAATAGCATGTCAACTCATGATGGCAAGACTTGTAAAAACTCAAGCTCCCAACACTAGGATGGGAGATTTTCCTCTTGCTAGGGCCAATACAACGCTCCCTCCATTGGCAGATGTCAGCTGAGTACAGTCTGGTTCTGCTTTTCACTGTGAGGGGGTAGTACTGAGTTTATTGCAAAGCCTCACAAACTATGCTGTCCGTCTCCCAAACATACTATCTCTGCACCATGTAGCCACTACTGGTGGTTGAAAAAGAGGTGGCATCCGTGCTTCTAGACCGTCTTTTTTTTTTTTTTTTTTTTTTGCCTTCTCCAATGTCTCTTTCAGTGATATGAAGTCAATACCAGGTACTGTGATCGCTCACCCAATTTTTGGTCCCTTTGACAGTGCTTCTTGAATGTAGTGAGTTGTGAAAATTTGGTGTTTTTGTGTGGGGGATGAGAGTGTAGGCTTCTATTCTGCCCTCTTACTCTGTCTCTGCCTTAAATTTTTTAGATTCAGGGAGTATATTTGCAGGCTTGTTACATGGATATATTGTGTGATGCTGAGCTATCTGGGATATTATTGATCCCATCACCAAGGTAGTGAGCATATATTGTGGGATATAATTGATCCCATCACCTAGGCAGTAAGCATAGCACCCATAGTTTCTCACGCCCTGCCCTCCTCCTTCCTCCCTTCATCTAGTAGTTCTCAGTGTCTATTGTTGTCATCTTTATATTCATGAGTACCCCATGTTTAGATTCTACTTATAGGCAAGAACATGTGGTATTTGGTTTTCTGTTCCTGTATTAATTTCCTTAAGATAATGGCCTCCAGACGTATGCATGTTACTGCACAGGACATGACTGTATTCTTTTTAATGTGTGCATAGTATTTTATGGTGTATATGTGGCACATATTTCTATCCAATTTATTGATTCACACATAAGTTAATTCCGTGCCTTCCCTATTGTGAATAGCAATATGACTAATATACAAGTGTGTGTGGGGTTTCTTTTTGTAGAATTTTTAATTTTCTTTTGGATATATACTCAGTAATGGAATTGCTGGTTGAATGGTACTTCTGTTTTAAATTCTTTGAAAAATCTCCAAACTGCT
Source organism: Pan paniscus (assembly GCF_029289425.2). Taxonomy (NCBI): domain Eukaryota; kingdom Metazoa; phylum Chordata; class Mammalia; order Primates; family Hominidae; genus Pan; species Pan paniscus. The sequence continues at coordinate 75,821,486 of NC_085926.1, read as the reverse complement.
TTTTGCAGTGGCTAAACTAATTTACATTCTCACCAATAGTGTATAAGCATTTCATTTTCTCTGAAGTCTAGCCAGAATTTGTTTTTTTTTACTTATTAATAGTAGCCATTCTGACTAATATGAGATGGTATCTCACATTGATTTGCATTTCTCTGATGATTAGTGATGTTGAACATTAAGAAAACAACCCATTAAAACATTGACAAGGGACATAAGAAGACACTTCTCAAAAGAAGACGAGCTGGGCACAGTGGCTTACGCCTGTAATCGCAGCACTTTGGGAGACCGGGGTGGGCGGATCACAAGGTCAGGAGATCGAGACCAACCTGGCTAACACGGTGAAACCCCGTCTCTACAAAAAATACAAAAAATCAGCCGGGCGTGGTGGCAGGCGCCTGTAGTCCCAGCTACTCAGGAGGCTGAGGCAGGAGAATAGCGTGAATCGGGGAGGCAGAGCTTGCAGTGAGCCAAGATTGCACCACTGCACTCCAGCCTGGGCGACAGAGAGAGATTCCGTCTCAAAAAAAAAAAAAAAAAAAAAAAAAAAGATATAGAAGTGGGATCCTTATTCTGTCACAATAAGCTGCCTTGCCTTTGCAAATACAAAATCAAATCATTTGAAAAATCACTTTAATTGTAGGGATTGACAGTATGTTTCCCCTTCTCTATCTCCTTTCCTCTTCTGTGATTTTTTTTCTGATCACTATGAATCCACTCAGCAGATTAACTTCCATTTTTAATCTGTGTGAATTGTGCTGATGAGCTAGTCAGCTCTCTTAAAATCGCTAACAAAAAAGTTTTAAATTTCCTAGTTAGTAATACATTTTTAGCATTCCACAGGATACTCTTAGAATAAGGACTTCTGGTCCAGGCATTATGGATTATGATGATTAGTTCTCTGAATTTCTATAAGCTTTGAAATTAAGAGGTAAAAATCTAAGATAAATTGGACTTCATACTATTTATACATGTATTTGGTTTGTTAATTATTCCATAGGAAAACAGATGAAAGACTTTTGTAGAATTCAATTCTGTTTCACCATATTTAGGGTTACAAGAAGGGAATTATATTGATGTAATTGACAGACTGAATTAACCTCAGTCATCACATATAATTTTTCTAGAGTTTTTTAATGGTACTGACATTCTTTTCAGTATGTCCATGCCTAGCTTGGGTTTCTGGGGGAGAGATGAATAGCTAGTACTACCCATCTAAACCATAATGTTCATTAGTTGGAATAATGGTGTGATATGATAGTCTTCAATATGTCCATGCCTAGCTTGGGTTTCTGGGGGAGACGTGAGTAGCTAGTACTACCCATCTAAAACATAATGTTCATTAGCTGGAATAATGGTGTGATATGATAGTCTTCAAGATGATGCCCTCAATTTCTTTCCTCCCTGCATGCACATGCTGCTCTTTACCTTGACAGGTAGAGTCTACTCTCCCATTTCTTGAATCTGTGCTGGTCACAATGACTTGCTTTACCAATAGGATGCTGCAGAGGTCATATTCTAGGACCTCCAAGGCCAGGTCATAAGAAGCTTTGTAGTATTTGCCTGTGTGTCTTGGGACCAACTACCACGTTGTGAGGACTCCAGGTAACATGGAGAGGACAGATAGGCATCACACTCAGCAGCCAATATGCACTGCCAGCCATGTGAGTGACCTGTTTAGGCTCTTTAGCCTAGTTGAGCTTTCAGGTGACTTCAGCAGCAGCCAACCAACCGCAACTGCAAGAAACACTCCAAAAGAGAACTTTTGTAGTGCCCATCAACCCACAAAACCATGAGAAATAACGTTATTTAAAATTACTAAACAAATAATAATGATAAACAATATTAAACAATAAATAATTCCTTAAGTTTTGGAATGGCTTACTATTCAGCAAGAGATAGCTAGAACAAGTACTAAATATTGCACAATACTGAATAAGTTTGTTTATTCAGTACTGAATAAGTTAAGTTTAGTTGTATAATATACTTCTATATTTTAAAGCCATTGACATTTCAGAAAAGGGTGTAAAAGTGAGCACTGATTAAATGGTTCCCAGGAGAAGTTGCCTGTTGTATCTCAATATCATCATTCACCAATGGGAGCTGTATTTGTTTTTGGAAAATATACATTTTAATGTTCATTTTAAAAAATACACTAACAGTTGTTTAGAAAGGCATATGCTATTTTGAAAAACATTTGAGTGAACCAGAAAAGTGTAAACTTTAAGGCTCTAATCATATTTATATGCTATTTAACCCATAAATCCAAAGTCTGATGGCAAATATGCTTATGTAATACTGATATTTGGATAAATAAGTTAAACGAACAGTTTTCTTTTTAAATGATAGGGCTTATAATTGGTATGATGTTGAGATGGCTGCAGTGGATGGACTCATCACCATAATAATATTTTCTCTTTAATACTTTTTTAGAACATTAAGTGACAACCAGAGTGTCTAAAACTGGGTTACACAGCAGTAATAAAATCAGAGTGACACTTACTTTGCAGCAGCAGGACTGGAATTGCTATTGGGGTTGGTGGCAGCAAACTCAATTATGGGTGACTTCTGCTTCATGCTTAGATGGTGTGTTGGAACATTTCCTGTTTAGAACTTTCTAACACTTCCTGACTAGAGCTGTTTAAAATAGAAACAAACCCCTCTGATTTTGAATTTAGCCTATTTATTGTTATAATTTGTTCATATGTTTCTACTTTTTAGACTGTGGCTTTCTCATAGACAGAAGTTGTATCTTATACCTCTTTTTCTTCAGCAGCAGTGTGCCTGGCACCTAGTTGAATTATCAGGTTCATTGAATAAGTGAAGTAAAATTATACTAGAAGTAAACTATTAAATTTATCAGTTTTACTCAGAAAATATATAGCTAAGTATGACATGTGAATCAATTCACTCACTTATTCAGCAAACATTTTTTAAGTGACTACAGTATGCTATGAGCTAGGAATACGGCAGTAAACAAATCTCACCTTGTCTCAAACTTCAGTGGATCCAGGAGTCTCTAGAAGTTTAATTCTTGCTCAATCAGCAATTCCTTTTCACTGAAGACTTGACAAGAAGGTTTGAGAAGGCAAGAGTGTGTGAACTCAGCAGATGTTTGTGATGCACCTACTGTGTGCCAGCTGTAGTGTCACAGGGTCTGCCTGTGTCTCCTAGGAAAGGTGAAAACTAAGGACAATATTTTAAACAACAAATAATGCCAAGTATGCCACGTGATGGAGAAGGAAAGCGCTGGGTCCCAAGAGTATAACAGGCACTGAGCCTTGCGTGGGGTCCAGGCCTCTCTGGCATGGTGCCCTCCTAGGTCGTGGTTGTCCCTCCTTGTTGCTCCTGCTGTCTTCTTCAGTTACATCTGCTTCTCTGCATTTCCTCATTTTACAGTGTGTGGGATGCAGTCATCTCTGAACAGGAATAGGCAACTGTGCACCTGTTACGCCGTGCTTGATGCTCTGCATTGATGTACAGTGGGCCCAGGTTTCCCTGGTGGACTGATTGGGCCGTTCTTGTCATCTGGCTCTGAAGACTTTGTTCACAGAGGTGCACTTGCCAGATGGGGGAGCTAGAGATCTGGGGCCCTCTGATGAGGCCACCCTTACCCTGCTTATCTTCCCTGACATACCTAACAGATGAAACTCAGGTGGGCGATGCGCCTCAGGCCACAGTGTGGACTGTTGTAACCCAGCGAGTTATAGAGGAATGCCACACTTTGAGACAAATTAAGGAATCCTTTATTAGCTGGCGACCGAGAGACAGCTAATGCTCAAAATTCTCTCGGCCCCGAGGAAGGGGTTGGTTTTGGTTTTATACCGTGGTCTAAATAGGGGAGGGGGGAGTTTGGCTGAAGCAATTTTTACAGAAGCAGAGCTGGCAAAAAGTTAAAAAATTAATTGGTTACAAAAGCAGTTGCAAAAAAATAAACAGTTCCAGGTGCAGGGGCTTAAACTATCACAAAGAGAGAAATGCAGGGGTTTTGGATGCCATTCACCGAACGCATCCCCAGGAGCTGCTGGTGCAGTTTGCCTCAATATCTTATCAGTAAGTGATTCCTGGACATGCTTTGAGTCAGTTTACACTAGTTATGCCCTTAAGGGAGGGAGGTAAAGGGGGCTGCACATGAAGAAACTAAAATGGAGTCTGTCCAGCTCTCTGCTAGGAGACAGTCACTCAGGTTAAAACAAGGTAGGTTATCACAGGACCATGTACAATTCTTCAAGCTCCAGCTTCAACTCTTTTTCTTATTGCTCTCTTAGGACAGTATATTTAGATGGGAGTAAATGAAAGTAATGTTATTAGGGGATAAGATTAAAATCGATCCCATTTGTAAAAAAGGAAGTAGATTATTTGTGAACTGTAATACTTTTTTTAGTGAAGAATCACCTTAAAACTTGAACCTGGATACAAGATAATTCCTTCATTCTGCAAATGTTTAGTAGCAAACTATATGCCAGGACTGTGCTAGGTACTAGGGATACATGGTTGAATATATAGTATAAGATGCCTTGGAGTGTCAGATAGTTTCACATAAATGGCTCATGCAGTATATAGACAGTGTGGTAAAAAGAGACTACTGAGATGCACAGAGGACAGAAAATAAAGGGTCTTTGAATGGTGGATAAATGTGTTTGGACTTTTCACTCAGGGCTGTTGAAGTTTTGGAAGGTCAGTGGTCTCAGAGTTTTGGTGTTTTCAAGCACTGCTAAATACTTTGTTTCTAGCTGATGATTGGCCACCATTACTGATCATCTATTGGCTCTGTCTGATTCAGCAATCCCACCACTGGGTATCTATGCAAAGGAAAAGAAATCAATATATCAGAAAGATAACTGTACTTATATATTTGTTGCAACACTATTCACAGTAGCACAGATATAAAATCAACCTAAATGTCCATCAACAAATGACTGGAGAAAGAAAATGTAGAAAATATACAAAATGAAATACTATTCAGGCACAAAAAATAGAATCATAACTTTTGCAGACACATGGATGGAACTGGAGGCCATTGTTGTAAGTGAAGCAAGCCAGACACAGAGTAAACATTGTATTTTATCACTCATAAGCGGGTGCTAAAAGATGTGTAGGTATTGATGTAGAGAGTGGAATAATAATGGAGACACAGCAGGGTGAGGGGATGGAAGGGGTGAACAGTGAGAAATTACTTAATGGGTACAATGTGCATTATTCTGGTGACGGATACCCTAAAAGCCCTGACTTCACCACTATGCCATCCATGCTTACAGCAAAATTGCACTTGTAACCCATAAATTTATACACAAAAATCTTAGACCTCTCTCTCTTCTCTTATAAGCCTCAGAGCTCAGTGATCCCCTTGGATCTCCTCAGCCTGCTGAGTTTTGACTTTCCTACCTAAAGTGATTTTGGGCAGAGACAAGGGAGTGTTTCAGGAAGGTGTTCTCAGGCACACGCTTCTGAAGAAGCATTGGAGGCTCTTCTAGTGGCCTTTATCTAGTCACTGCTTTAAGCAAGGAATAAAACATCTGTGGCTAAAATTTAAAAAACTGTGTTTCCCACCCACCCTTCAGACCTGACAGAAGGGATTTTAGGATTTAAAGGAACAGATTTTTCCTGACCCGAAAGGGCACAGTAGTGCAAAGGCCAATGTCACATAAGCACGTTTTCCCCATCTGTAAAATAACTTTCAGATACTATTCCCACAGCTGGAATCAGTACAATGTTTTGACTGAGGTATTGGAAAAGCCTATGAGCTCATTATCATTTGAACATATGAGTAATGTAAAATTTAGGCAGAATTTTATTTGAAAGGATTATTTATGCAATTTTAAATTAACTGATTTATATTGCGGTTATTTCAAACAATAAAAATCAGGTTGTTGTGTTGTGAGCTAGAAATATTTACAATAACACATGGTCTTGATTATCTCACATCATGAAGATTAAAGCAAAATAATTTATCTTAGGGAATTCTGTGACAGTTTTGTTTCACTTTGCTTAATAATGACTTCAAAGTGTTGTACATATATAGAGAACTCCTGACTAAAGAGAATTTTTGACTATTGTGCTATGTTTCTGTAACTTTTTAAGATCTAGAGGAACATACATTTAGTCTCAGTTGGCCAACTAAATGTTATGGAGTCAGCTTCTGTGTTATGTGCGGAGCATTGAAGGAATGGTGGAGACAAGGCCGCTGCCCTCGCAGAGTCTGGGGAGAAAACCTGATGGAGTGTGGTAGGGAACATGCTGGGAGCATCCCAGGATGACAAAAGCACACACAGATGGAACATCTGCCTTAGAACAGGGGAGGGTCAGACAAGGAGAAGTGTCAGGAAAAACAAGGAAAGTTTAATATGCAGGAATAGAAACACACTTCAGAAATCCATGGGGAATGAAAAGAGAATGGCTGAGCAGCAGCAGATTGTCAAGAAGGACATCAAGAAGGAGCAGCCTAAGAGGTTGATGGAGAACCAGGAGAAAGAAGGTGACACTGAAGCCAAGGGAAGGAAAGTGTTTCAACATTTCTGGGAAAAAAATGACATGCTCTGTCTTAACCTTGCTGTTTTATGAGCCATAGAGCCACATTCCAGGTTCTGAGAAGTCCAGCACTAAAGATGTTTCTTTTAGTTTGCTTAACCCAGCATTTGCCAGAATAATCCGGGCTCAGTGTGCGTGTGTGTGCGTGTGTGTGCCTGTGTGTTCCACTGATATCTCACTGGGGCTAATGCTGTATACAACATAATTTTTAAAACACTGGTTTTATCCATCTTATGTTCAGCTGCAGCAATACTTACAAAGGTCAATTTTGATCACGTGTCTTAGTTACTAAAGAAAACAAAACAAACTAATGAATAAAGCCCACCCGGCAGTGGATCCTCACTACCTGTATGATGGAGCCCACCTGGTTTGGCCTGGGTGCCCTGTGCTGACCTGGCCTTGCTGCCCTCTGCCTGCTGCTTTGCCGCCCCTTTCCTGCTGGAGAAGGTAGAGATGCTCTGAGCTTTGGCCTGTCTGGAACATGTGTCCTTCTCCTAAAGTGGACCATGTTTTCCTGAGTCCACTTTAATCTCTTTTAAGGGTATAGAACTTTCCTTAAAGCTTTTAGTCAGGTCTCACCCTCTATGCTGTCTTCCTGCCACTTCTACAGTGTACATACTTTACTGATACATTAATTATGCTATACCAGCCCAGGACTTTACTTATATATCATTTTATATCATCATCTTTTTTTCTTAGAGCTTAGTTCACTTATTTATTCAGTCTTTCCACAATATAATTGTATGCCATATAATTTTATATTTATTTTCATTGGTATTTATAAATCTTTTCTGTAAAAATGGAGGCTTTCTAAATAGATCTTCATTAATGTTGAAAGAACAAGGTTTTAAGTCTTGGTCTCAGCCAAAAGTAGTTCCCTGCATATCCAGGAGGGAAAGAAACACTTGCATCGTTGCATTAGATATTCTTACAGAGAAAGAGAACCATGTGTAATGGAAAATTGCTAACTTTGCCTCAGGGAGACCAGGTTGATTCACTGAGAAAGTTTGAATTGGTTTAGAAAGCATAGTTCTGAGTTTTCTAGGAGAAGGAGAAAAGTTAGAGTAGGGCATAAGAAATAATCCCCATATCAAAAAGTTAGAAAGATCTCAAATTAACAACCTAACATCACAACAGAAAGAATTAGAGAAGCAAGAAGAACTCAAACACAAAGCTTATAGAAGATAAGAAATAACTAAAATCAGAGCTGAATTGAAAGAAATTGAGACAAGAAAAGCTGTTCAAAAGATCACTTAATCAAGGTGTTTTGAAAAAATTAGTAAGATAGATAGGCACTAGCTAGACTAATAAAGAAGAAAAGAGAGATGATTCGAAGAAGCACAATTAGAAATGATGAAGGGAATGTTACCACTGACCCCACAGAAATAAAAATAACAACCAGCAACTACTATGAACACCTCTGCACACACAAACTAGAAACCCTAGAAGAGATGAATAAATTCCTGGACACCTACACTCTCTCAAGACTGAACCAGGAAGAAATTCAGTCTCTGAACAGATCAATTATGAGCTCCAAAAATTGAATCCGTAATAAATAGCCTACCAACCTCCCATAAAAGCCCAGGACCTGATAGATTAACAAATTTTAACAGATGTACAAAGAAGAGCCAGTACCAGTCCTACTAAAACTATTTCAAGAAATAGAGGAGGAGGGACTCTTCCCCAACTTGTTCTACAAGGCCAGCATCATCCTGATACCAAAGCCTGGCAGTGACACAACAAAGAAAGAAAGCTTCAGGCCAGTATCCTTGATGAACATCCATTCAATAATCCACAATAAAATACTTGCAAACTGAATCTAGCAACACATCAAAAGGCTAATTCACCATAGTGAAGTAAGCTTCTTCCCTGGAATGGAAGGTTGGTCCATCATGGGCAAATCAATAAAATGTGATTCATAACATAAATAAAATGAAAGATAAGAACCATGTGACTGTCTCAACAGATGCAGAAAAGGCTTTCAGTAAAGTTCAACAAAGCTTCATGTTAAAAATTCTCAATAAACGAGGTATCGAAGGAACATACCTCAAAATAATAAAGGCCACCTATGACAAATTCACAGCCAACATTATACTAAATGGGCAAAATCTGGAAGCATTCTCCTTGAAACCCGCACAAGACAAGGATGCCCTCTTTCACCACTCCTATTCAACATAGTATTAGAAGTCCTTTCTGGAGCAATCAGACAAGAGAAAGAAATAAAGGTATTTAAATAGAAAGAGAAGTCCCACTACCTCTGTTTGCAGACAATATAATTCTCTATCTAAACCCTATAGTTGTGACCCAAAAGCTCCTTAAGCTGATAAACAACTTCCACAAAGTTTCAGGATACAAAATTAATATACAAAATTTGCTAGCATTCCTATGCACCAAGAAGAGACAAACTAACAGCCAAATCAGAGAGGCAGTTTTATTCACAATTTCCACAAAAAGAATAAAATACATACGAATACAGCTAACCAGGGAGGTGAAAAATCTCTACAATGAAAATTATAAAACACTGCTCAAAGAAGTCAGAGAAGACACAAACAAATGAAAAATCATTCCATGTTAATGGAGAGAAAGAAGTAATATCATTTAAATGGTCATACTGCCCAAAGCTATTCCTATTAAACTACCAATGACATGCTTCACAGAAGTAGATAAAGCTATTTAAAAATTCATATAGAACCAAGAAAGAACCTAAGTAGCCAAGGCAATCAATCCTAAGCAAAAAGAACAAAGCTTGAGGCATCACATTACTTGACTTCAAACTATACTACAGCACTATAGTAACCAAAACAGCATGGTACTAATACAAAAACAGACACATACACCAATGGAACAGAATAGAGAGCTTAGAAGTAAGACCACATACCTACAACTATCTAATCTTTGACAAAGCTGGCAAAAACAAGCAATGGGGAAAAGATGCCGTATTCAATAAATGGTGCTGTGATAACTGGCTAGCCATATGCAGAAGATTGAAGTTGGACTGCTTCCTTATACCATACACAAAAATCAACTCAAGATGGATTAAATGCTTAAATGTAAAACCCAAAACCATAAAAGCCCTGGAAGACAACATAGGCAATACCATCCTGGACATAGAAACAGGCAAAGATTTCATGATAAAGACACCAAAAACAACAAATGCAACTATTGACAAGTGGGATGTAATTAAACTTAAAATCTTCTGCTCAGCAAAAGAAATTATCAATAGAGTGAACAGACAACCTGTAGAATGAGAAAAAATATTTACAAACTATGTATCTGACAAAGATGTAATATTCAATATAAGGAACTTAAATTTACAAGAGAAAAACAAACAACCCTATTAAAAAGTGGCCAAAGAATTGTCTATTCATGTCCTTAGCCTACTTTTTGATGGGATTGTTTGTTTTTTTCTTGCTAATTTGTTTGAGCTCGTTGTAGATTCTGGATGTTAGTTCTTTGTCAGATATACAGATTATGAAGATTTTCTCCCATTCTGTGGATTTTCTGTTAACTCTGCTGACTGTTCCTTTTGCCGCGAAAAAGCTCTTTAGTTTAATTAAATCCCAACTATTTATCTTTGTTTTTCTTGCATTTGCTGTTGGGTTCTTGGTCATGAAATCCATGCTAAGCCAATGTCTAGAAGGGTGTTTTTGATGTCATCTTCTAGAATTTTTATACTTTCAGGTCCTAGATTTAAGTCCTTGATCCATCTTGAGTTGATTTTTGTATAAGGTGAGAGATAAAGATCCAGTTTCATTCTCCTACTTGTGGCTTGCCAATTATCCCAGCACCGTTTGTTGGGTAGGGTGTTCTTTCCCCACTTTGTTTTTGTTTGCTTTGTCAAAGATCAGTTGATTGTAAATATTTGTGTTAATTTCTGGGTTCTCCATTATGTTCCATTTGTCTATGTGCCTGTTTTTATACCAGAACCATGCTGTTTTGGTGACTATGGTCTTACGATATAGTTTGAAATCAGGTAATGTGACGCCTTCTGATTTGTTCTTTTTGTTTAGTATTGCTTTGGCTATGTGGGCTCTTTTTTGGTTCCATATGAATTTTAGGATTTTTTTTTTTAGTTCTGTGAAGAATGATGATGGTTTTTTGATGGCAATTGCATTGAATTTGTAGATTGCTTTTGGCAGTATGGTCATAGACAATTCTCAGAAGATATACAAATGGCCAACAAACATATGAAAATATGCTCAACATCACTAATGATCAGGGAAATGCAAATTACAACCACAATGTGATACCACCTTACTCTCTCAAGAATGGTCATAATAAAAAAAATAATAGATGTTGGTGTGAATGTAGTGAAAAGGGAACACTTCTACACTGCTGGTGGGAATGTAAACTAGTACAATCACTATGGACAACAGTGTGGAGATTCCTTAAAGAACTAAAAGTAGAAGTACTATTTGACCCACCAATCCCACTACTGGCTATGTACCCAGAGGAAAAAAAAGTCATTATACAAAAAAGATACCTGCACACATATATTTATAGCAGCACAATTTGCAATTGCAAAAATGTTGAACCAATCCAAATGCTCATCAATCAACGAGTGGATGAAGAAACCGTGGTATATATGCACAATGGAATACTACTCAGCCATAAAGAGGAAATGAATTAATGGCAGTTGCAGCAACCTGGATGGGATTGAAGACTATTATTCTAGTGAAGTAACTCAGGAATGGAAAACCAAACATCATATATTCTCACTTATAATTGGGAGCTAAGCTATAAGGATGCAAAAGCTTAAGAATGACACAATAGACTTTGGGGACTCAGGGAGAAACGGGAGAAGGGGGTGAGTGATAAAAGGCTACAAATTGGGTTCAGTGTATACAGATGAGTTGATGGATGCACCAAAATCTTACAAATCAATAAAGAACTTACTAATGTAACCAAATGCCACCTGTTGTCCTAAAACCTATGGAAATAAAAAAAATGTTTAAAAAGTGGGCAAAGGACATGAACGCTTTTCAAAAGAATACATACATGTGACCAACAACCATAGAATACAAAGCTCAGTATCACTGATCATTAGAGAAATGCAAATCCAAGGCACAGTGAGACACCATCTCACACCAGTCAGAATGGCTATTATGAAAAAGTCAAAAAATGACAGATGCTTGGGAGTGTACATTGGTCCCACCATTGTGGAAAGCACAACAGTGCTCTCCTCGAAAGAGATAAAAGCAGAACTATCACTCGACTCAGCAATCTCATTACTGGGTATATACCCAGAGGTATATAAATTGTTCTATCATAAAGACACAAGCACGTAAATGTTTATTGCAGCATTATTCACAATAGTAAAGACATGGAATCAACCTAAATGCCCAATGACAGGTTGGATACAGATAATATGGCACATTGTGGAGCAAAATTTAAATATTAAATTTGAACTCTATTGAACAGGGACAGAAACAATGGTCACTAAGTCCTGGAACGAGTTGTGTGAGCCCCTTGAGGCATTCATCCAGTGCTGTTTCGGAGAAGTAGTTATTGAAAAACCACAGACAATGGCAAAAACAAGTTGACCTTTTTGTATTCCTTGAGCCCAGTCACGAAGGGCTCTCATGACTGGGCCTTCTGACAAACAACTTGTTACAAAAAGAGCTCGGTTCCCAGACTGCGCCGAAGTTTCATGGGACCTCTCCTCGTCTGTGCACGGACTACTGGCCAATTCTGGAGCCCAGGCAGTTGCTTCCTGGTCTGGTGATGAATCCTCCATAGTCTGGCGAGTGTAAAACAAAAAATATATATATATGTGTATATATATATATATATATATACACACACACATATATGTACATATATGTGTATATATACTTATATATATTACATATGTATACACACACACATATATATATATACATTTTCCCTTCTCCCCTTCCCATTACAATTTGTTTATTGTATCATTTGCTTATTATATCTATATTGCCATATACTTGGGATAAAGTCTGTTTACCCTTAAAAGTATTGTGTGTTTCTTTTCTTCTTTCCTCACACATTTCCCACACAGAACACACATATGCACCATGGAATACTATGCAGCCATGTGTTCTCACTTACAGTTGGGAGCTAAATAATGAGAACTTATGAACACAAAGAAGGAAACAACAGACAACAGACACTGGGGTCTACTTGAAGGGGGGAAGGTGGGAGGAGGGAGAGGAACAGAAAAGATAACTATGGGGTATTGGGCTTAATACCTGGGTTATGAAATAATCTGTATAACAAGCCCCTGAGATACGAGTTTGTCTATGTAACAAACCTTCACATGTTCCCCCGAGCCTAAAATAAAACATTTTTAAATCCTTTATGAAAGCTATAAGATCTGCTTCTGTGTGTTTGTATGTCTATATGTGTTACATGTATGTGATAATATTTTGTAAATAAGCTCGTTCTTAAATCGTTAGTAAAATAGAAATGGCTTTATAATTATCCATTAAATATAATTAGATATTTGCTTGATTTAACTGTGAGCTTATGTCTTTTGTTGAGAGTTTCTGGATTCAGGGGGTCTTGATAGATGACCATGATGAAGTATGGAGACATGTTCTCAGTGCCTAGACCAGCAGCTAAAAGCCAGAATCAAGCCCAATCGACCCCTTCTTTCTGTGCTTTCCCTGTTTTGCCTTTTGGCTATTTTAGGAGGGGTTGGATCCTCCAGGTATAGCCTTCACAGCTCTGTCTTTAGTCCTAATGGACTCAGGCAGGCCCTGATCTTCACAGTTTTCCTGGGTGCCATGTGGCTACTTGGGATCTAAAATTACTGAGGGAAGACATTACGGATGCTACCTGTGTCATGGTTTCAAAATTCTGTTCAGTAATTTAAAATCTTAAAGTCACGTTAAATTAAGTAATAGATAGCCATAAAATATCTTGAGTCATTTGTAAGCTAAAATAGTGAAATATTAACCATTAAAAATTAGTTTAGTTCTATATACCATGACATGTTTCTTGTATATGGTATAGAAAACCTAAATATCTTTAGTTCTGTTAATAAACAGTAATTTGAAGAACTATATTTCTTAAAAGTTGTAGAATGGTTTTTATCTAAAAATACTGATATAAGACAGTTGAAAAATCACTTTTTAGGGGTTCCATTGAATATTGGGGCTCCTAAGACTTGATTACTAGATATGAGAGAAACAATTCTGCATACAGAGTGTATAAAAAGCAAGATATGCCTTATTTTTCTTTTTTGAGACTGAGTCTTGTTCTGTTGCCCAGGCTGGCATGCAGTGGCATGATCTCAGCTCACTACAACCTCTGCCTCCCCGGTTCAAGTGATTCACCTGCCTCAGCCTCCCAAGTAGCTGGGATTACAGGTGCTCACCACCACACCCAGCTAATTTTTGTATTTTTAGTAGAGACAGAGGTTCACCATGTTGGCCAGGCTGGTCTCGAACCCCTGACCTCAAGTGATGCACCTGCCCTGGCCTCCCAAAGTGTTGGGATTATAGGATTGTGAAAATATGTTTTTGATGATAAAACTTATAAAGACATAAAACTGTGTTTTAATTTTTTTTTGGTTTGAAGTTACTTAAAGGTTTCAAATTGAAGAAGTAAAAAAAACTAGATAAAACTAGATAAATATAGAAAGTTGGGGGAAAACGCAAAGCATAGGTTCACAAAAATCTGGGATTAAAAGATAACAACATTTGATAAATGCATTTATAAAGTTTTATTAAATTAGCTTTAGAGGCCAGGCGCTGTGGCTCATGCCTATAAATAAATAAAATTTTCTTGTCAATTGTGTCTGACTATGACAACTTAAAGTCATTTCCACAGTAAATTGATTAATTCTGAGGCAGTTTCTGAAAACTTTACAAGCTTGCAAAATCCTGGAATATTGTATCTTTAAGGAGGTTCATGAAAGGATGGAGAAGGCCCTGAGAAGCACTCTTGAATACAGGTTTTTGAGAACTTTAGAATGATATTATTTGAACTGGGCAAGAATTCCCAGAACTTTAATGAAGAGACTAACTGGTTAATAAAACTGCTAACCCAAGCAGAATAAAAATCAATTGAATACAAAGAAAATACTTTGCCAGATTTTCATGCCAAATCAGCTAGTACTTAAATTGTCTAGATAAAGAATTTGAATGAACGGCATAGTCCAAGTCAAATTATCTATGATAATCCCTGATTAGTCAGTGCTATGCACCTAAGTTGAAGAAACAGTCCAATGTTAAGCATGGAGAACCAGAATGTCTTCCTTGTCCTTCCTTAGTTCTGAAAGCTTTTCTTATTAAAAGTTCTGAATTCTGATTCTTGGGTGTGAGAGTAAAGCAAGACGGCAGAAAGAAGGCTCCACTGATTGTCCCTCTGCAAGGACACCAGATGAACAACTATTAATATCCACATAGAAAATACATTTATAAGAACCAAAGATCAGGTGAGTACTCAAGTACCTGGTTTTAACCTCAGATCACTGAAAGAGGCACTGAAGAGACAGAAAAAACAGTCCTGAAATCACCGTTTCCTCATCCCCAGCAGTGATGGCATGCTGCAGAGATCAACTCTGGGTTCTGCGGGAGGGAGAACAGAGCAATTGTGAGGCACTGAACTCAGTGCTGTCCTGTTAGAGCAGAAAGGAAAACCAGACCAAGTGCAGTTAATGCTGATCCACAGAGCGATCAATTAAGCCAGCCCTAGCCAGAGGAGAATCAGATTCCAGTGGTTGGAACTTCAGTGTTTGGAAACCTGGCAACTAAGGGCTCCCGCACTCTGTGTGTCTAAGAAAACTTGAAAGGCAGCCTAGGCCATCAGGACTGTAACTCTTAGGTGAGGCCTAGGGCTGAATGGGGCCCAGGGACAGTGGACTGGGGTGGGGAGGGCATGCAACATACTGAGACACCAGCTGGGGCAGCCAAAGGAGTTCTGGCATTATCACTCTGCTAACACCAGACTGCACAGCTCATGGCTCCAAAAGGGACCCCATCCTTCTGCTTGAGGAGAGGAAGGAAAAGAATAGGGAGTACTTTGTCTTTCATCCTGGGCACCAGCTCAGCCACAGCAAGATAGTGCACTGGTCAGAATCCTGCAGCCTCCTTTCCAGTCTCTGGCTCCTAGACATTCCTAGACACACCCTGGGCCAGAAAGAAACCTGCTGCCTTGAAGAAAAGAACCATGTGCTGGCAGGATTTATCGCCTGCAAACTTGAAAACCTTTGGGCTCTGAATAACCAGCAGCCATACCCAGGTACTACATCAAGGGCCTTGGATGACCCTCATAGACTTGCTAGATTTAGGTGAGGTCAGCACATTACTAGCTGTGGTGGCTAAAAGGCAAAACTCCTTCTTCTTGGGAAAAGTAGAGGGAAAATTAAAGGGGACTTTTTCTTGCCCCTTAGGTACCAGCAAGGCCAGAGGTGGGTAGAGCACCAAGCGAACTTTCAGAATCCCTGATTCTAGGACTTGATTCTTGGTTGGCATTTATGAAGCTGCCCAGGGCCAGTAGGGATCCCATTGTCCTGAAAACGCAAGTCCCAGGCCAGGCAGCATTCATCACAAGCTGACAAGAGGCTTTGGGCCTTAAGGGAACATTGGTGGTAGCCTGGCAGTACTCACTGTGGCCTGAGGTGGTGGTGGCTACCCTGCCTTTAGGAAAGGAAGGGAGGAATAGGAAGGACTATGTCTTGTGGTTTGAGTGCCAGATCAGCTGCAATGCAATAGAATGTCAAGTGGACTTCTAAAATTTTTGACTCTACTCCCTGACTTCTGAATGGCATTTCTGGACCCAGCCAGGGACTGAGGGCACTCACTGCCCTAAAGGAAAGAACACAGGCCTGGCTGGCTTTGCCACCTGCTAATTGTAGAGACCAAAGGCCTTGAGTGAACATAGGCAGTCATCAGAAAGTTCATGCAGCAGGACTTGAGCAAGACCCGATGCTGTGCTAGCTTCAGGTCTGATCCAGGGCAGTCATAGTGGTGGTGGCCAGGGGTGCTTGTGTCTTTCTTCTCCCAGCTTTAGGTGGCTTAGAACAGAGAGAAAGACTCTGTATCTTTGAGAGAAAATAATGGTAGAGAACAAGAGTCTCTGGCTAGTAATCCAGAAAATTCTCCTGGATCTTGTTGAAGGCTGTCAAGGTGGTATTTCTCTGAGTCTGGAAGAATTACAGCATTATTGGGTATAAGGTGCCCCATAAAGCAGATATGGCTTAGATCACAACCTAAGCCATATTTGAACCATATTTGACCCAAGTCTTTTCAAATATGTGAAAAGTCTTCCCAAGAAAGACAGTTACAAATAAGCCCAGACAGTGAAGACTACAATAAATACTCACCTTTTCTCTTTTTTAATTTTATTTTTTAAACCTCTCATATGGTGCTGCATGCCCAAGATTTTAATGTCCAGACACTGAAGAACATCTACTAGCATCAACACCATCCAGGAAAAAAACATGACCTCACCAAGTGAACTAAATAAGGCACCAGGGACAAATCCTGGAGAAAAAGAGGTATGTGACCTTTCAGACAGAGAATTCAACATAGCTGTAAAAAGAAAAAAAAAAAAAAAACCTGAAAGAAATTTAAGATAACAAAGTAAAGAAATTCCAAATTTTATCAGCTAAACTCAACAAAGAGATTGAAATAGTTACAACAAATTAAGCAGAAATTCTGGAGCTGAAAAATGCAATTGGCATGCTGAAGAATGCATTAGAGCCATTTAATAGCAGAATGGATCAAGCAGAAGAAATAGTGAGCTTGAAGACAGGCTATTTGAAAATACATAGAAGAGACAAAAGAAAAAGAATAAAAACAACAAATCATGCCTACAGGATCTAGAAAAATAGCCTCACAAAGACAGATCTAAGAGCTATTGGTTTTAAAGAAGATGTAGAGACAGAGGCAGGGGTAGAAAAATTTATTCAAAGGGGTAACAACAGAAAACTTTCCAAACCTAGAGAAAGATATCCATATCCAACTACAAAAATGTTATAGGACATTAAGCAGATTTAACCCCAAAAAGACTATTTCAAAGCGTTCAATAGATCCTCCAAAAGTCAAAGATAAAGAAAAGTTCTAAAGGAAGAAAGAGAAAAGAAACAAGTAACATACCGGTGAGCTCCAACACGTCTGGCAGCCGACTTTACAGTGGAAACCCTACTGGCCAGGAGAGAGAAGCAATAAATATTTAAAGTACTAAAGGAAAAAAACTTTTACCTTAGAATAGCATATACAGTGAAAATGTTCTTCAAATAAAAAGAAATACTGACTTTTCCAGACAAACAAAAGCTGAAGTATTTTATGAATGCCATGTCTGTCCTAAAGGAATGCTAAAGAGAGTACTTCAATCAGGAAGAAAAGGACATTAATGAGCAATAAATGATCACCTAAAGGTAAAAAAATCCTCACTGCTAATAGGATACAAAACAAAACAGAATATTATAACACTATAGCTGTGTGGTGTGCAAACTACTCTTATTCAAAGTAGGAATACTAAATAATATCCAATCAAAAGTAATAGCTACAACAACATTTCAAGACATAGCACAATAAAATATAAATGGAAACAACAAAAAGTTAAAAAGTGAAGGGATGAGCACACCTGTCCTGAGCCGGCCGATGTGGTGGAAGCTCGGGGCTCGGGAGCCGGGGAAGCCCTGGAGCGTGGGCGGAAGGGAAGCCGCCCCGAGACCCGGAAGCCTGGGCAAGGGACGGAGGCCTCAGGCGCCCCCCAGCAACAGCAGGGCGGCGCCACACTGGTCCTGCGCGAGGCCTGGCCGCCGGCGACGGCGGGACGCTCTGGGAGGTCTGCGGAAAGCGCAGCGCCGCGACTGGCGGTGCTTAGGCTTAGAGGGGGAGAGCAGCCCGGCCACGGGCAAGCGGCTCCGGGGTGCCTGATCCCAGCCTCGCGGCCCCGGGTTGGTTATGACGCCTGGAATCAGGCGCGCGTATCTGGACCGGGTTCTTGGGCCAGCCACGCGCCACTGCCATTGTCCACGTCCATACTACCCTGAACACGAGAGAAACCCAAGCGGCGGCCCATGGGCACGCTCGGCGCCACTGCTCCCGCCACAGGGACAGGCGCACTCGACAACTTTCAGGGCCCACAGCACCAAGAGGACAGGGAGGAGCCAACAAAGGAATGACGCTAGGAAACGCACCCCCAAAGCAACCAACCAATCCAAGTAAAAACACGTCTCAGGGCTCCGTTGGTTTTCCCGCGTGGGCGGCCCTGCCCCCCTGTTCTAGCCCGGCCCAGGCACCCTCCACACTACCCTCGCCAAAGGGTCCCCTGTCTACCAGAGCAGAGCCTCCCTCTCCAAGGCTCTGTTGCTCCCCTTCTCTAGCTCCCTCACCCTCTCCCTTTCTCTACTTCCCTCTCCACCTTGCGCTCTCTCTTTCTCTCTCTCTCTCTCTCTCTCTCTCTCTCTCGCGCGCGCGCAGTTTCCCCGTCCCTCTCTGTCTCTCTCTGTCTCTCTCTCTCTCTGTCTCTCTGTCTCTCTCTCTCTCTCTCTCTCTCTCTCTCGCAGTTTCCCCGTCCTTCTCTGTCTCTCTCTCTATCGCTGTTTCTCTCTCTCCTTCCGTTTCTATCTCTCCATCCCTCTGTCCCTTGCTCTTCTTCAAGCTGTCTGTGTCTTTGTGTGTCTGCGTGTATGCTTGTGTTCCCGCGCGTGCGCCCGTATGTGTCTGTTTGAGAGTGGGTTTGCTAGTGATTGTGGTGGGGTGTGTCTGGATGTCCGTCAGTACCTTTGTCCTGGGATCAGGCTGCCAACTCTATTGCCAGCGCGTGGGTGTCATAGTTGCCGTGATAGTCTCACACACGCAGGTGTGTGGATCTCGTTCATTTTCATGTAGACAATGAGAGCGAAAACACAGAGAAAAAGAAACGTCCCGTGCATCACGGCCTGAGGATGGATTCCTGTTTCCTGCAAAATGGGGAGTCTCCGATATAGCCTGTTTGAAAACTGGAAAGGAGAGCACCGACACGATGCTGGTCTTCCACGCATTCCTGGAAGTTTCTGGGTCCCCACAGAGCTCGGGAAACAGTCAACATGGTCACGCTTTCCGGGGGCGGCAGAGACTTGAGTAACAGGCACCTTTGCAGAGAGCAAAGAAACGTGGAATCCAGAATCACGCTTCACTTGGCCTGAGCGTGACTTCTGTGTGGATGGGACTATCCGCCTCGCGCTCTGTTGCAGGGCTCAACGTGGGGATATGTCATCTGTGAACCATGTGGATGAAAAACAGACAACCACCCGAGTCTCCGCTCATTGCTGTCTGGGGAATTCGCTCATTCCTTCGGAAACGGAATTCGTCTGAATCGCTCTGGGATGAAGTAACCCAGGCTGGCGATCCGGAGGGCCGCTGAGCTCCCCGCCGGCCAACGGGGCTGTGGGCGCAGCACTTAGCCCTCACTGGGCACCCAACATTTTCCCGGATTGCTGGGTCCTGTTGGTTCTGGAGGCAGAAGACCGATTTTCTCTCTGCCTTCGGTTCTCTGTTTCTTGCTCCTTTTGTCCCTCGGTCCATCCTTCCCTCTGTTCTTCCCTCCCTGCCCTGGTTTTTTCCTCCCTTTCTCCCTGTCTCCCTCTTCCTCTCCCTTCCAGGGTCCCTCCGTCCATCCATCCTTTCCTAGCTCCATCCTTCCGTCCCACTCTGTCTCCGTTCCTGTCCTCATATCTGCCTGCCTTCCCTCTTGCCTGGAAAGGGCAGCACCCCGGTTTGCGCGGGGTCTCGGGTCTACATTTAGTTGCAAGGCGCTCCATGGTGCTGGCGAGGAGGCTGGCGGGACACGGGTTGGCAAGTGATAGTGAGCGAAGAGGCAGAGGAATCGAGCCGCAGAAAGGAGAACTGGCCTGGCTTCTGCCCCGACCCAGCGTTTCGCGGACTGAGGTCTCCGCCAACCCGACTGAAGAACGCGGGAGGAAAAGGGATGAGAGCTCCGCCTGGGCTGGTTAGAAAACCTAAGCTGTTGCCTGCAAACCCCCGCATGAGCAGTAGACAGTCCACCTCCCGGTACGTGGACGGGCCCTGGGATCCCCGGGATGCTCAGGAAAGAATGACAGCCCTCCTCTGTGTGGAGTCTCTCGCCGGACCTGGAACCCAGGGATCCTAGACAGGTCAGCTGGAAGGGAAGACACGCCTCTCCATACCGAGCCAGAGGTTCACCGCCAAAGAGAGGCCGCCGCCCTGCCCCCGCCCCGCCCCAACCCGGCGTCCTAAATCTCCTCCAGCAGAGCCCGGTGTTCTTCCTGGCTGAGGAGTGGTTCCAGCGGAGCGGGCTCTTCCACCTCCTTCAGCTCCCCCAGTGACACCGGATCTAGGAAAGGTTGTGCCTTTTGCTGAAACTCTGGGGTTGACGGGAGCTCATCTAACAGGCTGGAGGTGAGTGCAGACCAGCGCCCCGGCTCCTGGAGCGGTTTGGGAGGTGCCTGGATGGCTGGCATCTGTGCTTGACGCAGAGGCCTCCGGGGTCGCGAGCCTCGGAGGTGGAGGTGCCCCGTCTTCGGGTTCCCACGCCGCCCTGGCGACCTGGGGCTCCAGTCCCACCGCGGACTCCGGTGGGACGTGTGTGGCGCAAGCACACCTTGCGCCTGTGACTCAGCTTGAGGGGGCCCAAGCTGTCCCACTGAGCACGCGCCCAGCAGGCCGTCGCGCTGCGGGTCCTGGTCCTCCTGTCATTTATTGGGGTGCGGAGGCCTCCGAGGAGTCTGAGGGTGGGACAGTCCCATTTCCGGAGGAGCTAGGGCAGGGAACACAAAAGTCCCGAGTGCCGGGGCAGGTTGGGAGATCCCCTCTGCCGGCGCGGCCTGGCTGGGCTGGAACACGGGGACGGCCCCCGCTCCCTGGCTCACGAAAGCCCCCTGTGGGAGAGCCCCAGGCGCGCAGGGCACGTGGAGTGCGGGAAGCCCCGTTCCCCACGCCCCATTGTGGGCGAAGGCGACCCACGAGGGAGCAGGGTGACACCCGCCGGGGGCCGCGTTGCACAGGCCGCCTGCGTGCGCGGGCGCCCTGCCACCCTGTCCCGGGTGCCTGGCCCTTCGATTCTGAAACCAGATCTGAATCCTGGACTCCGGGAGGCCCGTCTCTCTGGCCAGTTGTTCCCTGGCGGCGATGCCTGGAAAGCGATCCTTCTCAAAGGCTCGGAGGAGCAGGGCGGTCTGGGATCCGGTGACGGCGGTCCGCTTTCGCCTGCCTTCTTGCGGGCCGCGTCTCCCGGGCCAGGGCCGAGATTCCCGCCGGTGCTGCCTCAGCTGGCGTGACCTCTCATTCTGAAACCAAATCTGGACCCTGGGCTCCGGAATGCCGATAGCCTGGGCCAGCCGTTCTCTGGTGGCGATGCCCGGGTACGGGTTCCGCTCAAAGCAGGCTCGCAGGGCCTCGCTTTGGCTCGGGGTCCAAACGAGTCTCCTTCGCCGTCCTCGTCCTCGGGCTTCCGCGGGGAGGGTGCTGTCCGAAGGTGTCGGGAGGGCCATCGCGGGGAGCCCCGGCCGGAATTTCACGGACGGACACCGGCAGAGAGAGGCCGGTGGGCTCCCGTGCACCTCAGCCGGCCTCTGCGCTGCAGGCAGGTCCAGCCAGGAGGCCCTTAGAAAGACCTACCACCTCCACCCCGTTATGAACATGCATGAGCTCGGGGCCCAAGATCCCGGGGTAGCCCGCCCTCCAAAGCCGAAAACCACAGGGACCAGGGCCTTGTGGGGTGGGTGGGTGTAGGGCCAGATTGGAGGGGAAAAAGGGGCTTCGGGGGCTGGCTCTCTAAGGTTCTCCAGTAATTCTATGGAAACTGGAAGCCTCTTTCTTGACTCCCACAGTTTTCAGGCAGAAACCACCCCGAAGGGTGGAGTGTGGAACTGAACTTCCATGACAGTCTTGAGTTTTCCAGGCCCTCTCCGTGAAGGCGGCAATGCCTGTGGGTGTCGCCGTTGCCGTGATAGTCTCACACACGCAGGGGTGTGGAACTCGTTCATTTTCATGTAGAAAACGAGAGCGAAACTACAGAGAAAAGAAACGTCCCATGCATCACAGCCTGACCACGGATTCCTGTTTCCTGCAACAAGGGAAGTCTCCACTGTGGCCTGTTTGGAAACTGGAAAGGAGAGCGAAGACAGGATGCTGCTTTTCCACGCTTCGCTGGAGGTTTCTGGGTCCCCACAGAGCTCGGGAAACAGTCAACATGGTCACGCTTTTGGGGGCCGGAGACACGTGAACAACAGGCCCCCTTGCAGAGGGCAAAGGAACGTGGAACCCAGAATCATGGTTCACTCGGTCTGAGTGTGACTCTTGTGTGGACGGGACTATCCGCCTTGCGCTCTGTTGCAGGCTCAACGTGGGGCTATGTCATCTGTGAACCATGTGGATGAAAAACGGACAATCACCCGAGTCTCGGCTCACTGCTCTCTGGGCAATTCGCTCATTCCTTGGGAGGCGGAATTCGTCTGAATCGCTCCGGGATGAAGTGACCCAGGCTGGCGATCCGGAGGGCCCGTGAGCGCCCCGCAGGCAGACGTGGCTGTGGGCCGAGCACTCAGCCTGCACTGGGCACCCAACATTTTCCCGGAGTGCGAGGTCCTGCTGGTCCTGGAGGCAGAAGACCGCTTTTCTCTCTGCCTTCCTCTCTCTGTCTCTTGCTCCCTTTCTCTCTCTGTCCTTCCCTTCCTCCCTCCCCCCTCCCTACCTCCCTTCCTCCCCCTCTCCCTACTTTCTCCTTTCCAATATCCCTCTGTCCATCTGTCCTTTTCTCGCTCCATTCCTCCCTTTCTCTCTGTTTCTGTTCCTCTCCCCATCTCTATTTTTCAATATTATATGATCCCATTGTGTGTATCTGTGTTAACATTTTTAGCAATAAAGTTCATTTTCATTAAGATATGTATATTGTTATTTAGACATGTTGTTTATGTGTGTGCATTTGTTTAATAGACATAAATTTATTTCAGAGTTATTCTACAGCATAGTGTAAGCATAACTCATAAGCAGTGTCAACCCAAAAATTGTGTGACTCGTGTTACTGTGATTCTTTTATACTGCAGTGGTCGAGAATAAAATCTCTGTATCTCCAATTTATATCTGTGTATTACCATTAAATTGGCCCCATTTCCTGTAGTGATAGAACACTATTCCCAGACTATGACAAGAGCTGTGGGCTGTGGGGAGGTCAGGGTTAGGATGATGCAGAAGTGAAGATAAGACATTCTCTTTTTCACATCTTTATTAAATACAAATTCCATATGAAAGAAATTTAAAATTCCAAACAACATTAATGTTTATTTCATTATTACATAAAATGAAAATTATAAAGCAACCAAACAAGTCATTAATACACTTAGATAATGAAAGATTGTATGATCTCGGTACAAAATACAAGTAGAATATATGTCAAATATAACAAAATACACTGTATTGTAGTATGTGATGAAATCTCCATATCCTGCAATACAGTACAATCAATTGAAATGTATGAAATACAATAAAATATAAATTCAGGATGTTTAAAATGAAATAAAACATGAGGCAGATGAATAAATAAGTACAATCATTTACCATTTAATATATCTTGACTTAAATTTTATGTAGAAATATTAAAAGTAAACAGCTTGCATAGTAATTTTACTATGCAAACTGTAAAAATGTATAGACATTTTCCCACAGGGAGTGCTATTAATGGTTTGTGGATATTAGTACTCCGTGGGTTCAGGCTGGAAGAGTGAGAGCCTACAACCTTTTCTGAATTAAAAGAGAAGCAATTTCTTGGTAAAGCGGCTCATGCCTGTAACCCCACCACGTCGGGAGGTGGAGGCTGGTGGATCACTTGAGTCCGAGGCCAACCTGGCCAACGTGACAAAACTCTACTAACAATACAAGAAAAAAACATTAGCCAGGCATGGCGGTACATGCCTGTAGTCCCAGCTACTTGGGAGGCTGAGGCATGAGAATTGTTTGAACCCAGGAAGCAGGGGTTGCAGTGAGCTAAGATTGTGCCACTGCACTCCAGCCTGAGTGACATAGCAAGACTGTCTCAAAAAAAAAAAGAGCATATAATTTTATATTTACTTTTCTACAATCTAAAATATGCAAATTCACGATTGCAATCTAATATTTTTCTGATTATATAGAAATGCACGACTGTCATCAGACATCCAAAAGGCATCAAATGTCTAACATGAAATATAAAATTTGTCTATAGCCTTAGCGGTCTGCAAAATTCAGGGCTCACCATTCTGAGTATACCACTCAAGTTTCTTTCCTATGACTTCTTCAGGTTCTGTCATTTATTAACACAGTGCATCTAAAATTGTCACTGCTGGTCGTCTGGAAGAATCTGAGAAGAAGCAGGTCCTTGTTCTCATTCCCAGAGCTGCATCTCTGCTGAATAGGGTCAGGGTGCTCCCAGCTTAGCCTCATCTGATCCACTGACAGGCTCAGTTATCTCCTGCCCAGGGAAGGGATGGGCTTCTCTATCCTGGGCTGAATCCCCAGGACCAGGCAGTGTGGCTGGGACAAGCCAGCTCTCAGCAGGGAAGACATAAGCTGCCTGAGTGGCCATGGAATACAAGGTCTGCACCTGGGCACACAGAGTCCCCCGGAGCCGAGTGAGCAGTGTCAGCTGCTCACAGGTCAGTGGAGAATGGATCTGCTGTGCCCACACCTGGGCTAGGTCTTGATAAACAGCCTCCGACATAGCTCGCACAGAGGTCACCAAGCTTTTTCGAAGTGACGGTGTTTGGACTTCTAGGGCCCGAGACCTATGCCGCTTGCTGCGCCCAGTGCAAGCCCTGGAACTTCCCCTATGGTGGGCATCACAGGTCTCCTGGATTTCACTGTTGTGCACAGCAGTGGAGGATCTTGATTTTTTATTCAACGTCAAGTTGCACTCCTCTTCTGGACAGTTCCCTGCAAAGAAAGCATGTAAGAGACTCACCAGAGCAGTCCCCACAGACCCTCATTTCCAGAATCCCCTGTGCACCCAGGTGAACCCCATTTGTCTCTCCCACTCCTTCCTGACCATCTCAGGACTGGAATGAAGTGAGGCTGAACCACTTGTGAGTCCCCAAATATTCTCAGAGTGCTAGGATCTCAAAAATTTACTTGTTAATAAGTAACTCCCTTTCCGCTCAAGCTTCGTATAAAAGTTTCCTGATTATTTGCCTTTTGGGGCAAACCAAAAACAAAAAAACCACCACCAACAACAACAACAACAAACACCAAGATTCTACCTGCTCTGTCTTGGCAGATATCCTTGGAACTGATTTTTCTTTTCCTGCAGTTTTCCTGATATGAGCTGGACTCTGGTTCTGTGAACACAATGAGAGTTTGAGAAAGTGCCTCCAACTGAACACCCTGAAATTCCTAGTCCATCCTGGACACACAGGAGCTGAGGTTACCGCCAAACCCCAGCTCTCTTCTGTTCTCCAGTGTCCAGGATCTGTACTGCCCTGGCTGCCAAGGAGCTCCCAGTTTCCTTGCCAGGGGAGCCTGTGTTGCTGCCCTGTCCCTTCTCACCTTGAAAGAGTCAAATCTTACCTGATCCAGCAGTGCTGTTCCCGGCCTTGAGCTTGGTTTCCTCAGAATTCTCCTTGTTTGGATTGGGATCTGATCCTGCTGCAAGAGAAAGTTTAGATGACTCACCTCTCCCTAGGCAGAGTCCCATCGTCTATCTCTCATGCATTTTTAAGCATCAGTCTTTCATGTGAAGCTCTTCTGCCAGTGTCACGAGTGAACACATTTCTCAAAGTCCCCTAAGGGCACTAAGCCATTTCCCATCCCCAAATCTCAAAATAAAACCCTGCTAAAGACACATAGCTCAGTATCCCTGATTCCAACCCTCTTTCCAGCCTCCGTAGGAGCAGCCCAAGGCCTTACCTTGCCTTTGTGTGTGCTTCTCACTGGAATGGGAGAAGGCGGTCTTGCCTTTTCCTTTGAATGGTTTCTTCTCATCTGAGCCCTTTTCTGTAAAGGAGATCTGTTGGAAAGGGGGCTGGTCAGTGGAGCACTGGATGGAGGAGCAGTGGAGATCGGGGTCTTCATTTCCCTGTCCCATGTTGAAGCTCAAGTGAAAGGTGCGCTCTCTCACATGTCCAAAGGCAGAGTGTGCGTTAGTCTGCTAGACCTGCCTTTTATACGTCCCTCGGCTGGGCGTGGCTTACTCTTATTGGCTGAAGAGTTTTCTCATTCCTGCCGCTTCTTAGAGCCTCAATCAGAAGTTTCTTGCTGTAGTTCTACTGGGGACCTAGACACAGTTAAGGGGAGACATTTTCAGGATCTTGTCATAGTGTCAAGAAAACAAAGAACCGGGAGCACAGGGACCGGAAGATCAGGGAATCATTTCTTCCGATTTCTGTCCCAGTTCCTACCTGGAAGTATTTATGATCCTGTTCACCTTTCAAGATGCACAATTAAACATGCCTATATTGACATATGTTATATATTTTGCACAGAAAGAGAATTTATTATACATAGTGTTAACGCTGTATGCATGGATATTATAATTTCTTAAATGCTTGGAAACAACAAATGTCAAATTATGGTTGAGTCTATTAGATCCACACATACATGATGAAATAAAAATGCAGAGAAAAAATAAATACCAAATGAAATGGCCCTTCCTACCTTAAAAATGGGGAAGATAATTAGATCAAATGCAATAAAATTGAATTGATTAGGTTGAGCCAGTGCTAACCTAATCAGCCCCCGATTCCAGGTGGAAAAACTTTCCCCCTTTCTCACCCTTCCTCAGTCATCCTGGGAGGGCCATTGTGTTCTGTGGAATTTATTCAGCCTCCCTAGTAAAAATGGACTTGGTCTCAAACAGGTAACCCAACTGATCACAAGAAAAACAGCCTAGATTCTAAACATTCAGCTCCTGTCTTCACACCGCAGACACCACCTGAATCCCGTCAAAGCCCACGTTATTTCTCAACATCCACCATATTCCAGGGCAGCCTCTCAAAATTGCCTCTGTGAGACGGGACAAGGTGTGGTGGAGCTCCAGGTTCAGAATAGCTGCCTCATCCCTTCCTACTGCGGCGGAGTCTGTCTCTGCTGGTCAGAGCCCTCCAACTAGCCTAGTCTATGTCCAAGCAAGTGTCCCCTAAAAGGACCTTCTTCTCTCCCCCTCTGCTGAGGAAGCATGCAGGAATGAGACTTTCTATGTCAGGGAGTACTCGGCCTCCAGTCCCAAATGACTTGATTGACTGATGAACTGATTCCTTGAGGAGGAGAAAGACACGGGGAAAAGATTGTGTTGGGTGAGTCTGTGTTTTCCCAGCTGTGCTGCCTGTGCAAATAGTGGAACCAAAAAAGAATTAGTGGTAGACAGACACTGCCTAGTGAAATTGTCTGAATGTAAATGGAACTTATCATAATATGATATCATTATATATTATATTATATTATAAAATTTATTTGACATCTAAATAAATTTTGATATATTATGATATATAAAATTTGGTCAGGTAATTTTGTAAGAAAATTGAGTTAAATTTTTTAACAATATTAACATATAAACTCAATAGAAAGCTAGGAAAATTGTCTGCTCTTGTGTAAATGACTGCTTTTTGGATAACTCTGTAAAAGGTGTGAAGAGGGGTCTGCTACTTACTTGATAGTAAGTACTTGATAAGACATCGACTTCCACATCTTTGCTGTTTTTAACCAGTGCCCTCTCAAGATATGAGAATATTTTAATCTAAGGAAGTATTTTCATAGATATCATAATAGGAATTTTGTTCATTTTAGTTAATAAATTATTATAACATTTAGTGATTATTAATAATTTATGTCACTGTTAAAATATACTCCTACAGACAACATATTACATATGTGTTTTGATTTGTCCTTTAATCTCAGGTAAATTTTTTAAATTTTTATTTATTAAATTCTATATATTTTAGATAAAAGAGACCTTGTAACTGCCATATGATGTACTTTCTTAGAAAGAGAAATTCTCAGGCAAAACTCAGGCCTGGCCAGGCACAGTACCTCATGCCTGTAATCCCAGCACTTTGCGAGGCCAAGGCGGGTGGATCGCCTTAGGTCAGGAGTTCAAGGCTAGCCTAGCCAACATAAGGAAACCCCATCTGTACTAAGAATACAAAAAAAAAAAAAAATTAACTGAATGTGGTGGCTCACGCCTGTAATCCCAGCTAGTTGGGAGGCAGGAGGATTGCTTGAATCCGGGAGGCAGAGGTTTTAGTGAGCCGAGATCATACCACTGCACTCCAGCTGGGCGACAGAGCAAAACTCCGTCTCAAAAAAAGAAAAAACTCAGACTTATTTTTATCAAAATCTAGATTTTAAATAACATTTCTAGGTGTCCCCTTTCAATAAAAATCCAAACCAAAGCAAACAAAAAATTTCTAGGTAATTCCCATGAATATTAGTAACTGTTAAATTGGGTACTTTTATTTTTAAGAGAGGGATTGTTTATATGAAT
This sequence comes from Pan paniscus, assembly GCF_029289425.2. NCBI lineage: Eukaryota > Metazoa > Chordata > Mammalia > Primates > Hominidae > Pan > Pan paniscus. The sequence continues at coordinate 75,792,566 of NC_085926.1, read as the reverse complement.
GTGTTGATGTGTCAAACACGTACAGTTAAAATTGTACCTTTTTTTGACAGAGCCTTACTCTGTCCCTCTGGATGGAGTGCAGTGGTGCAATCACAGATCACTGAAGCCTTGACCTCCCAGACTCCAGTGATCCTCCCAAGTCAGCCTCCCAAATTGCTGTGACTACAAGTGTGCACCACTATGCCCAACTAACTTTTAAAAAATTGTTGCAGAGATGAGGTCTCACTATCTTGCCCCAGTGAGGTCTTGTTTTGTTGCCTAGGCTGGTCTCAAACTCCTGAGCTCTGGCTTCCAAAGTGATGAGGTTACGAATATGAGCCACTGTGCCCAGCCAAGATTAGACCTTTCAATGAGTGCACATCTTACTTCAAAAAAAAAAAAAAAAGAAACTTATTAAAAGATAAAGTCTGAGTTAAAAATGGGTTCACATTAATGATTTTTAATTTGGTACTTCTATTGTTAAAAGAGGGATTGTGTATATGGGTGTGTTTATGTGTAAAAAGCTAGTTAAGGTCGAATCTTTATTTATTTATTTTTTGAGGCAGTCTCACTCTGCCACCCAGGCTGATGTGTAGTGGCACAATCACAAATCACTGTAGCCTCAAACTCCTAGAATTAAGGGATCCTGCTATGTCAACATCCCAAGTAGCTGGAACTACAGGCATGCACCACTGTGCCTGATTCATTTTTAAAAAAAATTAATAAAGGTGTGGCCTCACTATGCTGCCCAGGCTGCTCTCAAACTCCTGACCTTAAATGATCCTCCTGCCTTGTCATTCCAAAGTGATGAGATTACACAGGCTTAAGCCATTGTGCTCAGCCAAGGTTTTACCTTCAATGAGCACACCTTTTATGTCAGAAAAAATAATAATAAATAATAAAGTCTGTGTGAGAAATGAGTTGAAGTATAGATAATACAAAATTGCATGTTATTAGTTGTTTTTGAGCCTGGGTAACAGGCCTATTGTACTGTTTCTTTTATTTTGTGTATGTTTTAAATTTTCTGTAATAAAACATGTATAGTAATACAAAGTTGATCTACAATGTTAGCTCTTAAGATCTTAGTGACTTTGGGGGAGCAAAAAGAGAGAAAGTGGTTGCCAGGGCATGAGTGAAGCTGGTTCTATTTCTAGGTTACACACGTGTGTTCACTTTGTAATAATTCATTGAACTTTACATGATTTCTTTGTACACATCTTTCTGCATGAACGTTATACATATATAAAAATTTAAATATTACCTATTTGCACAAAATTTTAACATCATATCTCAGAATAATAGCACTGTTTTGTATTGTTTTAAAGTGGGACATGTTTGCTCATGGCATCATCAGATGGATATTAATATTCCAAGGTATTTACTTATGTCCTAACACTTCAGTGACCTTCTAGGTCTTCCCATGTTTACATCAATTTAGTAAGTAAGATAGTTTTAATTTTTTAGGGTATAGGCCAAGCACGGTGGCTCATGCCTACAGTCTCAGCTCTTTGGGAGGCCAAGGCAGGAGGATCATTCGAGTCCAGTATTTTGAGTTTTTTTAGGATGCAATTATTATTCGGCGAAGTACTCTCCCCACAGTGAGGTTCAGCAATGCAAGGGCACCTAGTGCATAATATGCATTTGGTATGAGTAGAACTGGATTGAATCAGGAATAAAATGTGTAACAGAGGTCAGTGCAGCAAGGAAAAGTAGGTAATGCAGGTAAGATCAGAAGACCACAACCCAGGAGCAAATCTTTCCATTTATTTCAGGAACCCATTTGCCACTAGTTCACTGGAAGAGGCTGATTTAAACCATTCATTTCAGGAAACCATTTGCCACTAGTTCACCGGAAGAGGCTGATTTAAAGCAGCAGTTTGGGGGCTTGGTTGTACCTCATAGTCACCCAGAGAGCTTTAAACAGCACTGTGGCTCAGGTTCCACTGCAGGGATTCTGAATTCATTTATCTATTGCCTTTTGAGTTTAGGTAATTTTAAAAGCCTCCCTGGTGATTCTCATGTGCACCCAGGGGGAAAATCCCCTGGTTCAGGGAGAGAAATGCATTTGCTGCTCATGCATTTTATGTGTGCAGCTGTGATTTGCCCCATGGCCACTCCTGAGTTTGGGGTCTTAGAAAATACACTTGTCCTGTTAAAAATCAAAAAACAACTTCAAGACACACTCAGCTGTTTGGCTAAAATGCAACAGGAGAAAATATCTTCTCAACAGATGTACCTGGATGGCACTTGCTTTCAGAGTAAAAGGTGGTTTCAAGCACAATATAGCACTTTTTTCCTACAGGCTTTCAAGGCCTTTTACTATCATATCCTTATGAATCACAGGAATAAAAAAATCATAGTTATATAACTGTCAAATATTGTATTAGGAAAAAAATTAAGGGCATGTCTTCCATGCTTAGGTACCCTGATTAAAATCAGTTAAGACCCATCTGCCCGGTGTGGTGGCTTACACCTGTAATTCCAGCACTTTGAAAGGCAGAGGCTGGAGGATCACTTGAGCTCAGGAGTTCAAGACCAGCCTGCTCAACATAACAAAACCTCATCTCTGCCAAAAATACAAATATTATCTGGTGGTGGTAGTGTGCACGTGTGGTCCCAGCTACTTGGGAGGCTGAGGTGGGAGAATCGCTGGAGCACAGAATGTCAAAGCTGCAGTGAGCCACTGCACCCCAGCCAGAATGACAGGGAAAGAGACCCTGTCTCAGAAATAAAAATAAAGAAAGAGACCCATTCTTTCAGACACCCTCCTTCTTCTACATAAAACACGGGGCTTTTGACTGAAATGTTTTAAGATGAACTGAAGATTCTCCCATGATCAGGAGCAGTAGATGGGGGTTGCTCCCTTCCTGTTCTTTGAGTTGAAGCAAGGCAGAGATCTGGAGACTCAAACTGGTAAATACTCAAACTGGTAAATACTCAAACTGGTAAATATATCAATTGCTTTCTTTTCATATGATGTATTAAGCTATTCTTGCATTGCTATTTAAAAAATCTGAGACTGGGTAATTTATAAGAAAAGAGTTTGATTGGCTTATGGTTCTGCAGGCTGTAGAGGAAGCATAGCACCAGCGTCTGCTTCTGGGAAGGCCTGGGGAAGCTTACAATCATGGTGAAAGAGAAGCAGGCATCTCACATGGTAGAAGCAGAAACAAGAAAGATGAGGAAGGGATGGGCCACACTTCTAAACAACCAGATCTCGCGAGTACTCACTATCACAAGGATGGCACAGAGCCATGAGGGACTCACCGGGTGATTCAACCACCTCCTCCCCAGGCCCCACCAGCCACATTGGGGATTAAAATTCAATATGAGATTTGGAAGGGACATCTAAACTACATCACATGACCATCAGAAAAACAGATGAAGAATTCATGGTTTCTATTGTCCAGAAACTTTTCATCTAGAGCAAACAGATTAATAGCTGAATTCAGCATCCTGTGATCAGAAGGGAAATGGATTAATGGCTGAATTCAGCATCCTGTGGTTGGGAGGGAAATGGATTAATGGCTGAATTCAGCATCCTGTAGTCAGAAGGGAAATGGATTAATGGTTGAATTCAGCATCCTGTAATTGGAAGGGAGAAGGGAGCTGCACAGGGGGCCTTGGCTGCATTTGCTCCATTTCCCTTATGCTGTTCCTTGAGTTCCGATGTCACTACCTGAAGGGCTATTCATGGACAGAAGAATTATTGTTATTGTTGTGATTATTTCTATTTCTTTTATCTTGGTAAAAATAAGTTTTTAGCTTCTCATATAATTGTCCTAAAAAACCCTAAGAGTTTTGGTTAAGTTTCTTATTATCATGTGTTATAAAAATTGACAGGGAAGTGGCTAAAACAGATTAAAATTACACAAGCTCTAAGAGTTAAGTCTCTGTTGGGCAGGCTTAGGAAAGACAGAACTGGAAATACTCCACCAGCATGAACATCAGAAACATGGGGTCCACTTTCTGTTCCAGCCCTGCCCAGATCCACCCTCTTCTATGGCTTCATCTAGGTCTGGCCTCACCCTAGAATCTTCTCTCACAGAACTGATTAAAGGAGACCAGAGATTCGGGTGGGGGCTCCTGCTGCCTCTCCTGAGCTGGTGCCCACAATTTCCTAAAATGGAAAAGCAGATAAATGGAAGCAAATAATTCTATATTTGGGGGCTATAATTTCTTTTTCATTGAAGCCAGTGCTTCTAGAGACACCCCACCTAGCAATTTGTTTTCCATTCCTGCAAATTCAGTAGCTGCTCCACAAGGCACAAAAAGGTAAATATAAATATAAAACATCTCTCTGAACAGTTCACCCTTTTTTCTCTATCCCTCTCATCTGTCAATATAGCTTTTATTCTGCACATTTTATTTTCCAGGTAAATAATTTTTTAAAATGGAAGAAAAAATACAAATGCTAGGCCCTTCATTTAAATCCTGAAAATTACAGAAAACTTAGCACCCAACCCCCAGGGTGCTATGAGGATTAACTCACATCATGTAATGTTTCCTGAACATTGCTCTGTAACAGACTTCTGAACACATGGTATGTGCTCAATAAACATTGTATTAACTCACGTGTACATGTTTTCCAAATGCAGACTTACTCAAACATTGATGCCTTCTCTAGGCTTTCTAAACTGTAAAGAGCCAGCAGAAAATGACATGTTTGAAAATGGCGATTGGTGGCTTCCACTTTGGGCCAAAAGTATTTGTGTTGTGGTAACAGTGTTGGGTGTCAGGAGCTCTGTGCTGTGCCTACTTTCTCTAGCTGAGTGCTACTATATTGGATGTAGTGGAAAAAACATCAGCATTAAGAGGAGACTTTTTAAAGAAGCCAATTCATGGACCCCTTCCAAACCTGCAGAATCACATCACTAAGAGAGAGCCTGGAATCAGAAATAATTCATAGGCACATTGAAACTTGAGAGTCGGGCATGGTGACTCACGCCTGTAATCCCAACATTTTGGGAGGCTGAAGTGGGCAGATCACCTGAGGTCAGGAGTTCAAGACCAGCCTGGGCAACATGGCTAAATCATGTCTCTACTAAAACATACAAAAATTAGCCAGATGTGGTGGCTGGTGCCTATAATCCTAGCTACTCGGGTGGCTGAGACTGCAGAATCACTCAAACCTGGGAGGTGGAGGTTGCCATGGGCCAAGATGGTGCCACTGCACTCCTGCCTGGACAATGAGTGAAAACTCTGTCGAAAGAAAAGAAAAGAAAAGAAAAGAAAGAAAAACTTGAAAGGCAATGCTTAGCTAAGTGGCTCTCGGCCCATGCTTCCAGTCATAATCACACGGCCAGCTTAAAGAAATACCATCACCTGTGCCCTCCCCAGAGACTCTGTCTATTGGTCTTGGTGGGAGCATCTATGTGGTTGTAATTAGAAAGTCAAATTGTCCCTCTTTGTTAATTATATAATATCATATATACAAAAATTCTAAAGACCACCAAAAAAACTCTTAGATTTGATAAATAAATTTAATAATGTTTCAGGATGCAAAAATCAATGTACAAAAATTGGTAGCATTTTTATACACTAACGATGATCAAGCTGAGAACTGAATTAAAAAGTCACTTCCTTTTACAATAGCTACAAAAAAGGTAAAATGCTTAGAAATACAATTAGTCAAAGAGATGAACGATCCCTACAAGGAAAACTACAAAACACTGATGAAAGAAATTGTACATGACACAAATGAGAAAAACATCCCATGCTCATGGATTGGAAGAATTATGATCATTAAAATGACTCTACTGCCCAAAGCAATCTACATATTAAATGCAATTCCTACCAAAATGCCAATGTTATTTTTTATAAAATTAGAAAAAAAAAAACACTAAAATTCACATGGAACCACAAAAAGAGCCTGAATAGCCAAAGCAAATCTAAGCAAAGAGAATAAAGATGGAGATGTTACATTATCTGACTTAAAATTATGTTAGAAGGCTGTAGTAACCAAAACAACATGGTACTGATATAAATTGACACATAGATCAATGGTACAGAATAGAGAACCTAGAAATAAAGCCACATACCTACAAACAACTGATCTTTTACAAAGTCAACAAAAACATACACTGGAGAAATGACATCCTATTCAATAAATTGTGCTGGAAAAATTATATTGCCGTATGCAGAAGTATGGAATGGGACCCCTATGTCCCACCATATACAAAAATCAACTCAATATGGATTAAAAGACTAAAATGTAAGACCTGAAACTATAAAAATGCTAGAAGAAACTCTAGGATAAACTCTTCTAGACATTGAAATAACAAAAATAGACAAAAGGAACTCAAACTAAAAAGCTCCTGAAAATGAGCTTTTTAATTAACACAGTGAACAGAAAACCTATGGAATGAGATAAACGTTTACAAGTTTTGCATGTGACAAAGATCTAATGTCCAGAATATACAAGGAACTCAAACAGCTTAACAAAAATAAAAAAGATAACCTCATTAAAAAGCAAGCAAAGAACATGAACATTAAAAAAAAAAGACACTGATGGTCAATGGTCAACTAGCACGTAAAAGATGCTCAACGTTGTCAATGATCAGAGGAATGCCAATTAAAAACCACTATGAGATACCAACTTACACTAGGCAGAATGGCTATTACTAAAAAGCAGAAAAATGAGCTATCGGCAAGGATACAGAGAAAAGAGAACACTTATACATTGTTTGCGGGAAAGTAACTTTCTACAATCTCTATGGAAAACAGTATGGAGATTTCAAAATAGACTAAAAATAGAACTTCCATTTGATTCAGCATTCCCACTACTTGGTATATACCCAAAGGAAAATAATTTGTTACATAAAGAAAATACCCATGCTCACATGTTTATCACAGCACTATTCACAATAGCCAACACATGAAATCAATTTAAATTTATCGATCAATAATCGAATAAAGAAAATGTGCTATACAAGTATAACATGGAATGCTACTCAGCCATGAAGAAGAATAAAATCATGTCTTTTGCAACAACATGAATAAAACCAGAGGCCATTATTGTAAGTGAAAAAACTCAGAAACAGAAAATCTAATTCTGTATTTTTTCACTTGCAAGTGGGAACTCAATTATGCATACACTTGGATATAGAGACTGGAAAAATAGACACTGGAGACTCAGAAAGATGGGAGGTTGGAGAGGGTTTAGGAATGAGAAAATAACTAATTGGGACAATAAACAACATTCAGATGATTGTCACACCAAAAGCCCATACTTGATCCCTATGCAACATGCTTCTGTAAGGGAGCTGCATTTGTACTCTCTAACGTATTAATAAAGAGATTAAAAAAAAAAAAAAAGGCCTGGCGCGGTGGCTCAAGCCTATAATCCCAGCACTTTGGGAGGCTGAGGCGGGCAGATCACGTGGTCAGGAGTTCAAGACCAGACTGGCCAATACAGTGAAACCCCGTCTCTACTAAAAAAAAAAAAAAATTAACCGGGCATGGTGGAGCACGCCTGTAGTCCCAGCTACTCAGGAGGCTGAGACAGGAGAATCACCTGAACCCGGGAAGCGGAGGTTGTGGCGAGCCGAGATTGCGTCACTGCACTCCAGCCTGGGGAATAGAGGGAGACTCCGTCTCAAAAAAAAAAAAAAAAAAAGAGAGAGGAAAAAAAAACTTTGGCTTTTATCAAGAGGACAAACTGAATAGACTTCATAATTTTCATAAATAAATAAAGCAAAAAAATTTAACAAAAATAAATAAAAAATAATATTGTATTTTAAGAATGGCATAGAAAGATAATTTGATGAATTAGAGTTGTTAGTACTTAGCACATACAATATATTAGGCAAGATTCTAAGCCACTTAGACCTTTATGGACAGAATATGTAACAAAGTAAAATAAATAACACAAAGATTCATTGACAATGACAAATTGACATATTTTCAATCATATTAGGTGATATTAAAACCATTAACAAATTTACTGTTTTGTTTCATAATAAAAAAGAATGTTAAATAACTTCAATAAAAAGTTTGACTAATTAGGCATATAGATAAATGGGCAGCATTTTGACCAGTACACAGAGGATACACATTTTCAAAGACCAGACAAAATTATTTATTTATTTTTTTGGGGGAGAGAGCAGTTTCATTATCTGGGGTTACAGTGGGGTCCTCTCCCTGGGAGGTGGGGTCTTCCACTGGTTACCCCCGCCAGGGCTCCAGGGGGCGCCATGCGATTCAGTGCTGGGCTCCGCTGGGGGCTGGGCCTTGGAGAAGGCGAACTGTGCAGGGAAGCAGCAGCTGTGGGGTCCTCACCGCCCGCCCCGCCCGGCTGCACCCGGCCTCCTGGTGCTCCTCAGGCTCCCGCCGAGTCTGCGCCTCTGGAGGGCAGCGAACCATCCTGCCCAGAACCTTATCCTCACATTCCAGTTTGACGCAGGTCAGGCATTTCTGCTTCCTCCTCTCGGGCTGGACTTTGCACTTGGGTTTCTTCCAGTCTTTCCTCCGGCTGCTTCTCTGTCTGCCGGAGCTTAAATTCCAGCCTCGCAAATGTTCCAGCTGGGAAGGGCGTGTCCAGGGCGCTGTCCACACTGGTCTCCCGGAAGGCCCGCTGCACGGGCGGGTGCTTGAAGATTCCTCCAGGGCCACCTGCAGGCCCCGGCGCTGGCCCTGTGAGCTCGGCCCCTCCCGCGTCCCCCGCGCCCACCCACTGGGCCAGCGAGATCCGCAGCCCTCTCAGGCTTCCCCTGTCACCCCGGCCCTGCGAAGCGGGTGTGCGCCCCTTAGTTCTCCGAGCCTGCCGGGAGCCACCTCCTCCCCTGCCCCTGGAGGGGTGGGCCATGCCCGCAGAACCCTGGGCAGAGGCGAAGGAACCGGGAAATGTCCCTTTCTCCACACTGACCTTGGGGTGTGCTGGGTCCTCTCTACTCCCTCCCACCCTGCCCGCGCTGTTCCCTGGGGCCCGCAGTTTCAGCAAAGTTCCCTGCCGCGCCGGGAAGCCGTCCTGTTGCCCACTCTCACCCTTCCTCCTTTTCTAGCCCATTCTCTCTCCCCACCTCCGACACGACCCTCTCTCCTCCCGCTGTCCCCGGAGCCCCTCTCTCCTTCCCCAGCTCAGCCCCCTCTCTGACGGCTTCTCCCTCCCACCCCCAAGCGAATCTCCGGGTTCCCACGGGGTGCCCCCGATCCCCGGGGCCTAGGTCAACCAGACAAAATTATTTTAAATGGGAAGATTTGAATTCCATTGAATTCATGAAAGCAGGAATCCATCTGGTCATATTTTAAATAATTTTGAAATGATAATAGCAACTATCAATTTAAAGTTTAACCAGAATTCAGAATACCCACCATTTTACCAGAAAAAAAAAAAAACCTGTTATAACTAACCAACTAAGTCAGTAAATTTTCAGGATACAATATTAACATATGAACATCAGTTGCATTTTTTTACAGTAACAACAAAATATCTGAAACAGGAATAAAGATAGTTCCATTTACAATATTATCAAATAGAATGAAATACTTAGGAATGAGTTAACAAAGAATATGAAAGATCTGCATACTGAAAACTATAAAATGTTGAGGAAAGAAAATGAAAAATACAAAATGGGAAATATGTGTTCATGGATTCTAAAAATTAACATTATTAAAATATCCATACTACACAAAGTGATCTACAGAGTTAAATTTCTTTCAAAATTTTAATGCCATTTTATTAAAAATATAGAACAACAATTTAAAAATTAGTAGGGAATCACAAAAGACCTCAAATAGCCAAATACTGAGAAGAACAAAAAGGCTGAAAGCCTTACACTTCCTGATTTCAAACTATATTACAAAGCTGTAGTCATTAATATAGTATAGCACCTACATAAAAACCAATAAAACAGAATAGAGGACCCAGAAATAAACTCACAGATATACAGTCAACCAATCCCACAGAATGGAGAAAGGATAAACACATCAAGGAGTGGTGTAGGAAAAACTAGATATGCACAGAAAAAAGTGAACCTTTCTCTCATGTCATCACAAAATGAATTTGAAATGAAATAAAGACTTAAACATAAGAACTGAAATCATGAATCCTCTAAAAAAAGGGGGGGGGAACCTCCTTGACACTGGTCATGGCAATGATGTTTTGGATTTGACACCAAGAACACAGTCAACAAAAGCAAAAATGAACAAGTGGAACTATGTCAAAGTAAAAAGTTTCTGCACAATAAAGGAAACAATCAGCAAAATATAAAGGCATTATATGGAATGGGAGAAAATATTTGTAAACCATATGTAGGATAATATGTTACTATCCAAAATATATATCATACTAATCAATACAAAAAACCCACAGCAGAATTAAAAGCAATTTCTTGATTAATAATTGGGCAAAATATAGAAATAGCAATTTTTCCAAAGATATACAAATGGCCAGCAGGTATATAAAAAATGCTCAACATCACTAATTATCAGAGTAATTAAAATCAAAATCACAATGAGGTATCACCTTATCGTGGTGTTTGGATGCCTATTATCAAACAGTCAAAAGATAAAAAGCGTTAGGGTGTAGAAAAAGAGAACACTTGTACACTGTTGCTGAGGATGTCAATTGGTGCAACTATTATGAAAAACAGTATGGAGGTTCCTTAAAATTTTTAAACTAGAACTACCATTAATCCCAATTCGGAGTATATAGCCAAAGGACATAAAATCAGGATCATCAAGGGTATCTGCACTCCTCTGATACAGATAAATAAACTGAGGGATACATAATTTCAGCTTTAATAAAAATGAAACTCTTTCATCTACAACAATATTGATAAATCTTGAAGACATTATGCTGAGTGAAATAAGCCGACTACAGAAGGACAACTACTGCATGATCTCGTTTGTATGTAAAATCTAAAAAAGTAAAAAAAAAAAAAAAGCCATGGAAACAGTAGAACAGTGGTTCCCGTGGGCTAGGAAGTGGGGAAAGTGGGGAGATTTCCATGGAAGGGGCTCACCTTCAGTTACAAGGTGAGTAACCGCTGGGACCTAATGTACAGAATAGTGACTATAGTTAACAATACTGTGTACTTGAAATTTGCTACAAGACTAGATCTCAGGTGCTCTCACCACACACAGAAACGTATTCACTATGTGAGGGGATAGATATGCTAACTAGCGTAACTGAGGTAATTTAAAGACTACTGACATCTCAAAACACTCTATTGTACACCCTAAAAATACACACTTTTCAATTTGTCAATCATAGCTCAACGAATGGAGAAAAAAAATAAGAGTAACCAGCAGATCATATCTAGCCACAGGGAAACTCGATTTAAAACACGCTTGGCCACTGTTTCCAGCTCAACTCGGGAACAACGGGAGCGCTTCTGGCCCCTGGACTTCGACGCTCCTCCCGCGGCCCCCGTGGCTGGGGAAGGTACAGTCATTCCCAGGATTCCAGGCCGCACAGATCAGGCAGGGCCATCGCTGTCCCCTTGCTCTTGCGGCAGCCCCGTTAGGCTCCGCGTTTCGGGGCCTCCTGGCCGGGGAGGCTGCCTGTGGCTGCCCGCGCGCCCCCATGGCTGTGGCTCCGCCGGCCCCCGCTTCGGCCCCGCGCAGCCCCTCCGAGGCCGCAGTCCTCTGGTCCCGAACTCACGGCCTCGGGCCCGTACCCGCCACCAGCGTCTTCGCTGTGGCCGCTCCTCCCCCTCCCCCAGCCCGAGCTGGCCCAGCAGAGAAGGAGGGCGGAGAAGCTGGAACCCGAACGCGGAGCTGCAGGCGGCAGGTGCGGGAACGGGAGTAACTATGGCCTCGCACAGGACGGCTGCTCAGAGCGACACGAGCAACCGCCAGGAGCTCCGCACGCAACTGGAAGAACTCAGTAATGTACTCCGCTGTGGGAAAAATGGAGATAATAAAAGTCTGATGTAGAAGTACTCGCAGAGAACCATGCTCCTTGGTCAATCTCAGATTATTATCAGACCTACTGTAATGATGTTAGTCTTCCAAATAAAGTGAGTGACGTCTTCCAAATAAAGTGAGTGACTGAACTGTCAAATCAGCAAGATCAGGATATTGAAACTCCTGCTTTGAATTCTAACGACCAGTTATAAATAGAAAATGATGCTCACCCTGGTACTGATAGGACACCAAATGTTAAATGTAGACAAGTGGGTCATTTGCCTCAAATTCACAGGAGCCAGCATCTGCATTAGCAGCACAAGATACGTCCTTAGAAGGTTCGTCATTAGCTGGAAGTTTGAGAGCTGCAACAGAAGCGGGGCTTTATCACAGACTGGATTTAGTTATGATGAAAATACTGGACTGTATTTTGACCACAGCACGGGTTTCTATTAAGATTCTGAGAATCAAATATATTATGATTTCATTTATTGCTAGTGTGATGTGGAAAGTGGTCGCTATCGGTTTCATTCTCGAGTAGATTTGCAACCTTATCAGACTTATAGCACAAAACAAAAATAAAAAATTGAGAAAAGAAAGGATCCAGATTCTTCTACAAAAAAAATTGAGGAAAAGGATTTGAATTCAGAGGATCAAGAAGCCTTCAGTGTTGAACATACAAGCTGCAATGGGAAAGACAATTTCACAAATGTGAAAAAAAAAAGCCAAAATAGGCATTCATCGCAAAAATAATCCCCCAAAATTCACTGTTCCAGTTAGTGGAAATACTATGGAATCTCCTCTTAATGAAAACATCTCAATTCATTTTTAAGGATGAGAAAATCACAGAGACTGATAGTGAACCAGAAGAAGGTGAAATTACAGACTGTCAGACCGAGGGTAGTTATGATGAAGTCATTACCAGTAAAGGCAATGCAACTGCAAAAGATACTGAGGAGGAAGATGAGGAAAAAGTGTGGCCCTCATATATGAGAGTAATTGTCATTAGATCACCTGTGTTACAGACAGGATCATTCTTCATCATTACTGCTGTAAAATCTGCTACAATTGGAAGAGAAAATGACATGGAGCATACTCTTCGAATCCCTGAAGTTAGTATAAGTTTCATGAAGAAATTTATGTTGACCATGACTTACAAAGTTATGTCCTTTTGGATCAGGCAGTCAAAATGGAACAATTGTTAATGTAAAATGGATTGTTCAGCTGAAAACTAAATGTGACCCTTATGAACCTGAGCTTGGGGATAAAGTGAAAATTGGAGACACTGTGTTATCTTATTACATTCACCCTGGCAGTAATAGCTGTGTTGGATGTGAACCAGGGCATGATAGAGCTTACCTTTTCCTTGATAAAAAAGATGAATCATTTGTTGGTCCATCATTAACTAAGAAGGAAACTAGTTGGAAAGAAGCAAAGGATTTTAAAAATATATGAGTAAAATATGGTTTACAGAATACAGACTACAAAGATGATGAGATACTGGAGAATCAAAAATGTAAAGATAGAGCTGGAAAACATAGGGAGCAGATTGGAAATGAAGGAAATTTCCAAAGAGGTGATGCTCCTGCATCTGTTCATTCTGAAATTACTGATGGCGACAAAGGTCAGAAGATGTTGAAAAAGATGTGTTGAAAACAGGAGAAGGTCTGGGGAAGGATGGTAGGAGAATAAAAACTCCAATACAGCTTCGGCTCCGGCAAACACATGCAGGATTGGAGACAGACAAACCGTCCTCAATTAAAGAGACTCACCTTCTCCGAAACAAGAACAACAACAAGAACAACAACTGGGACAAAGCACAGGAGCGGTTTGCTGAAAACTTTCCAGAAACTAAACTTCAAAAAGATGACCTAGGAACCATTCCTTGGGTAAAGGGGACTGAGGAGTGAAGGTTAATCACAAAAGAAAACTCAAGCTTTTTTATAAATAGAGTTTGGAAACTCTTATTGCAGAATGTCTCTCCCCAAAAAAGTCAGTGGCACAAGAAAGCTGTGTCACAGTTTACCCCTTCCTGATTCAGAAATGTGTAATAAAGTGTGGTTTGCAGCTTTTAAAGAACACTTTTTAAACTAATTATTAGTGACTGAATTAAGTTATACAGTAAGTGAACTAAAGTTCACAGGGCACAGATAAGTTTATCAAATTTTACTATTTTATCTTGTCATTTACAACATCCATATAAGCAATTAGCCATATAAGCAAAATTCATATAACCACTTAAATGCTCATTTGTCCTTGTCTCCATATATTCATAGTAGTATGCACAGAAAATACAGCAAAAGAAACATCTAAAGTCTATAAAAATAAATCTGACAATATACATTCTTGTTTATGCCCTTCAGGACCTAGATGAAAAATATTGAGACAACATGAAGTGATGCATACATTTTCTTATATTTGGAATAGTCTAAATCATATTAAAGAACTAATGAACAGGTGACATGTCACAGAAAATTTGTCTTTTATTGTTTTCTTCGGTGAAGAATCTGAATTTGTTGATATATACTATACATTCAGCATTTGTATTTGGTTTGTTTCATAGCTAATCAAATGTTTATACATGAACAAATGAGTACAGTATTGAAATAGTCCATGTGCTGGCATTCATACTTTTTATAAATACCATTGCAGGCAATGAAGTTGTGCCAGAAAAATCTGATTTTGAGTACAAAAGGAATACTTAGCCAGGGCCTCAAGCTCAATATATTTATTGAAAATGTCCTAAATTGCCATAAAACTTTATAATGTTAAATTACTCATTTCAATAAATTATGAATTAAACAAAAAATACAAATGATGTCTTTTATGGATCAGAGAAGTGCTAATGAGGCAGAATGGCCATTGAAGCCAAAAGATCTGAATTCAGGTAAATAATTTTACTCATATTAGTTTTATGTTAGAGAAAACAATACTTCTGACCATATACTATTTATTGCAGTGGAGTATTTCAAAAATATGTACATAATATATAATTAATTTTCTAATGATATAAAAGTAATCACATTCTACAAATTATTACAATATGGTCTATTGATGAGAGAGGTGTTTCAAATGAAAAAACTTGGAATTTCTCATGGTGATAGATGCCATAGAAAATCTATGCAAAATATTTCACTCATATATGCAACTATGGATATTTCTGCTTTTCAGAAAAATCATATACTTTAAACACTTAATGCAGACAATTAAAATCACCAAGAAGTTACAAGAATTCACAGAATGCATCATATAGTTGAAAGGAAATTAAGAAAACTTCCCAGGACTGGAAGTAAATAAAGGTAATGATCCAGAGAAGTAATCAACCTAAGAGGCCAGGGCTCCACTCAGATGCATCTGATTACAAGAATGTCAGGTCCATGTGGGTTGTTCCCTTCTGACAAGGCAAATGGAATAAACAAAGAGAAACTGCCTGCAGGCATTGGAATGCGGTGTCTCCCATATGTGAGGATTAAATTATAAATTATGTTGCACACAAGGAGATGAGCTACTGGGGTGAAGCATCAGAAGAAATTATATGGCACATAAATCTCAGATATTAAATTTATATTTAAATGTTTAAGTCAATATAATGGAAAAACAAGAAACCAAAATAATGTGGAAAGAAACTACGAGCTTGTCAAGCTATCTTTGGAAAAGAGGCAAATGAAAAGTAAAGTATTGAAATGTTGTAACACAATTTAATGTACAACATACAAATAACATATTAAAATAGGCTGAGCCAAAAAGAGGGCTAGTAAAGTGAAATGCTGATCACAATTAATGTGGTCGTATATATTACAGAAGGCAAATTAATAGAAAATATAAATGTATTTATATATGAAGATTAGATTGAGAAGAAATAAAAAGCATTTAATTGTTTTACCAGACTCTCTAAATAGGAAGGCAACAAAGAATCAGTGACTCGTAAGTTTCAGAAATTGGAAACCAGACATGAATCCTTTAAAAGTTTAGGGTGAAATATATGAAAAAAAGGTAAATTAAGAAATACTTAGAAGAAATAATGCTTTGGGTTATTGTGAATACTGCTTAATAAACATGAGAATGCAGTTATCTTTTTTGACATGCTTATTTTGTTTCCCTTTGATATAAACCCAGCAATGAGATTGCCGGATCATATGGTAGTTCTATTTATAATTTATTGAAAAACCTCCATACTGTTCTCCCTATAGAAATGGGAAATGATTGTACTAATTTACATTCCTACCAACAGTGTATAAGTGCCCATCTACAGAATGAACAAAGAAAATGTTACACACACACACACACACACACACACACACACAGGAATAATGTTCAGTCATAAAACAGAATGAAGTTCTGTCATTTGTGTTAACATGGATGAGCCTAGAGGACATTATGTTAAGTGGAATAAGCCAGGCACAGAAAGAAAAAGACCACTTGCTCTTTCATGTGAAATCTGAAGAAGTCCGTCTCATAGAAGTAGACAGTAGGATGGTGGTTACCAGAGGTTAGTGATGGCAGAAGGATGAAGGAGTGGGGAGAGCTTTGTCACTGGGTTACAAAGTTACAGTTAGGAAGAATAAATCCTGGTGTTCTATTACACAGCACGATGACTATAGCTAATAATGATGTACCGTTTATTCTATAATAGCTTGAAGCGAGGATTTTGAACTTTATTAGCACAAGGAAATAAATGTTTAAAGTGTTAAATATGCTAATTACTCTGGTTGGATCACTGTACAGTGTATATGGTACAATGTGATGCAGTGAAACATCATATAATTAACATAATTTTACATGTTTGTGGAGTACAGTGTGATGTTTCACTGCATCACACTGTACTGTGTAGTATGATGCAGTGAAATATCATGTAATTAACACAAGATAGTTATATGTGTTTACGGAGTACAATGTGATGTTTCACTGCATCTCACTGTACCTTGTAGTATGATGCAGTGGAACATCATATAATTAACATATGATAATTATACATGTTTACGGAGTACAATGTGATGTTTCACTGCATCACACTGTACCGTGTAGTATGATGCAGTGAAACATCACACCGTACGCCAGAAATATTACTGGTTCGGCAGGGAACTGTGGGACACAGAGCAGCTCCACGTTAGCCATGACCAGCAGCTTCACCTGTGTAGGGTATCGAGAGGGGAAGGGGCCTGTGCTCGGCTGAGAGTTGACCCCTGACCCCATCCACTTTGACTGCTGGGTGCCAGCAGAGGTCAGGGACGCCTAACTTCAGGCAGAGGCAGGAAGCAAGTCATTGCCTGTTTTTTTTTTTTTTTTTTCTTTTTTGAGAGAGTCTCACTCTGTCGCCCAGGCTGGAGTGTGGTGGTGCAATCTCGGCTCACTGCAACGTACATAGAGGTGTACGTCAGAATCACACCTGCAGGAATGTCCCCGGGTGAGATTAACAATCCCATATAAGTGCCGGTTCTGGGTATGAGAGTCAACCCCTCCTGTATGTTGTGTCTATGTACATAAGTCACATTCTCAATGGTGGAATGGATTTTTCCATGAGAGCCTTAATACCTTTTGAAAATTGAGTTATCTTAGTGGAGTCACAGCCTCACAAGTGTTTTGGATCTTGGTCAGGGAGTCACAAACCCACTTGTGGACAACAGCCACTTATGAGAGCCAACTTTCCAACTTTTGACTGCCTCTGGGTGTGAGATTCAGAACCTCAATTATGGGCTGTGTCCATGTGGGAGAATGACAATTTTTACTGATGGCTGGGCTCAGGCAGGAGCCTTTCATCCTGCAGGTTTTGAGATAAATGATACATCACAACACCCAAAATATGCTGGGTGCAGGCAAAAGAGGAGAGCCATATTAGCTGGTTGCTAGGTCCAGTTATATGTCACCACCTCCGTTTTTGGCAGGGCTAAGGCAGAAGAGGAGAGTCAGAGCTAAAGAAATGTCACAGTGTCCCTGTGGGTAGGGCCTATGCATAAGAATTGCATCACCTAGTCATTGAACCCAGCCATATATTACAATACACAATGTATACAGGGCCCAGGCAAGAAAGGAGAGTATATCACATAGGTACTGGGTCCAGCAATGTGTCACAATACCCCCTGAGGGGAGGCTCCAGGCAACAGGGTAACATTACCTAAGTGAAGTGCCCAGAGAGATGTTTCAATGCCCCTGGTGAGTAGGATTTTGAAAAAGAAGTTACATAACCTAGGGGCCAGGCCTAGCTGTGTGTCACATTCATCTCCAAGACGGAGCCCAGACATGAGAGAAAAGTCACATCATGTAGGTACTGGGCAAAGTAATATGTCACAATCCTTATGTGAGCAGGCCCTAGGAAGAAGTAGAGAGTCACATAGTCTAGATGATGGGCCCAGAGGTATTTGACAATGACTCCTGTAGGTAGGGACCAGGCAGAAGAATCACTTCACCTGTGTGCTGTGCCCAGTTATAAGTCACACTTCCCTCTGTGGGCATGACCGAGGCAGGGAGAAGAGTCACATCATCCTGGTGCTTGGCCCAAAGATATGTCACAATCTCTCTTATGGGCAATGTTCAGGTAAGAGAGGAGAGTCACATCAAATAGGTAATAGACACAGAGGTATGTCACAAGGCCTACTGTGAACTTGATCCAGGCAGAAGATTCACATCAACTTGGTGCTAAGCCCAACAACATGTCACAATCCCTTCTGTGTAAAGGGACCAGACAGGAAAAGAGAATCACATTACCTGGCCAATGAGCACAGAGATCTGTCACAATGCCCCTTGTAGGCAGGGCCCAGGCAGAGGAGTTACATCACCTGGGTAGTGGACCCAGCAATATACCACAGTGTCCCATATGGGCACAAGCCGGAGAGTCACAAAACCTGGGTGCCCGTCCAAGCTATATAGAACAACGCTTCCTGTGGGCAGCATCGAGGCAGAAGAGGAGACTCACATCGCCTGGGTGCAAAGTCTAGCGATATGTCAAAATGCTCACTGTGGGCAGTGCCAAGGAAGGAGAATAGAGTTACACCCTCAAGGTGCTGGATCCAGCAATATGTTAATATCCCATCTGTGGGCTGGGTCCATGGAAGATCTTCAAGTCACTCAGGTGCTAGGCACTGGGAAATTTCATCATGAAACCTGCAGAATGGTCCAGGAATGAGATTAACAATCCCACAACTGTCACAGTTGTAGGCATGACATTCAACACCTCCTGTATGTTGGGTCTAAGCCCACGAGTAACCATCTCAACACCAGACTGGATTTGTGCATGAGAGCCTCAATTCCTCTGCAGACTGTGTCACCTTAGTGAAGTCACAGCCTCACAGTTGTGCTGAGTCTTGGTCTGAGAGTCACCAACCCATGAGTATCCATATATGTCAATTTTTCCCACCTTTGACTGACTACATGTGTGAGATTCAGAACCTCAACAGTGACCTGTGTTCATGTGAGAGGATGAGAATATTTACTGTTGGCTGGGTGTGCATATGAGTGCCACAGTCTCACCTGTGTGCTTGGCGCAGTTAGCAATCTCTGTGTACTACCCAATGGCACTATACAGTATGAATGACAGTTGCAATCAACTTTGAGACCTTCCTGCTGGTAGGGACCCATGATCGTAACTGTGGCATTAAGCCCGGGTATGAGAGTCAACATCATTACAGTTAACTAGGTCAGGATAGGAGAGTCCTCCCTTGCCTATAAGCTGGGTTTAGAAAGGAGCCACCATTTCAACTCTGCTTGAATGTTTATATATGAACGCGGGCCTAGCACCAAGAAGATGTGAGTCTTTGGCCTAGAGGCTTCAAGCAGGAGGCAATGTGACATATCTCTGGGCCTAACAACTATTTGATGCGAACTGCTTTTTCACCTGAGCTTTTCCCATAAAAGAGATGTGGCATATGTCTAGACCCAGCACCTAGGTGATGTGGCTCTCCTTTTCTGACTAAGCCCTGTGTATTTTGGGTATTCTGACATATCCCTGCACCTAACATCTGGAAGATAAGAAGATCCAGCATGGGCCCTGCCTAAAAAGTTTCTTGTGACATATTTCTACGTTAATACCTTGGAGATGTGACTCTCCTCTCTTACCTGGGCTTTTCTCATAAGAGAGATTGTTACGTACCTCTGCAGCAAGCACATAAATGCAGTGACTCTTCTTTCTTGCCTGGGTCATGCCCACAGATGAAAGGGTGGCTTATCGCTGTGTCCAGCACACCGGTTATGTGATTATTCTGCTTGATCTCTGCTCACAGGAGCCATTGTGACATATCCCTGGGCCCAGAAACTGTTTAATATGACTCTCCTCTATTACCTTAACTTTGTGCACAGGATAAATTGTGACGTATCTCTGGGTCCAGCACTTAGGTGATGTGACTCCTTTTGTGCATGGACTATGCCCACAGGAAGGAGGCTGATTTATGGCTGTGTTGAGAGCTGATGTGATACCTTGGTCCTTGTTTTCTTAGTTTATAATAATTTAAACAAGAGACACACAGAAAAGAAGTACAGCATAATTTATTGGAAAAGGAAAAAAAGATTTTTGAAAGTTAAGTTCAGAATACAGTACACCGTGAGAGAGATATTCCAGGGCGGGCTGCTCATAAGAGTGACACAGCGTGGATTGTCGCTGGAGAAACCCCCTTATGGGAGTTTTACATTATTATTAATAAGGAGGGGGGAAGAGGAGCTGCTAGTAAGCCTGTTCTGAGTGGTCTTCTGGGTGCACATGTGCAGTAGCTGTACATGCTTATTCATATTTTGCATGTCTCATTAGCATCTTAGACCTCTAGCCAGGAGTGTATTTTTGTTTGTTTGCTTGAGACAGAGTCTCGCTCTGTTGCCCAGGCTGGAGTGTGGTGGTGCAATCTCTGCTCACTGCAACCTCTCCCTCCCAAGTTCATGCCATTCTCGTGCTCAGCCTCCTGAGTAGCTGGGATTACAGGCATCCACCACCATACCTGGCTAATTTTTGTATTTTTAGTTGAGATGGGGTTTCACTATGTTGGCCAGTCTAGTCTTGAGCTTCTGGTTTCAAGTGATCCATTCTTCTCAGCCTCCCAAAATGCTGGGAGTACAGGTGTGAGCCACCGTGCCCAGCTGGGGGGTGTATTTTTTGCTATTAAAATAAGCAAAAGTTAAGTTTGAGGACAGGTAAAATCAAAATGCACATGCTCTCTAGAACAGAAAGTCCTTAATGAAGATAGCTTTGCTTGAATGAGCCGAATTACAATGTGAATGCTAAGGCTCATTGTTTTGGCTGTACAGTTACCACAGTTTCAATGAAGGGGTGGCCTGCCCCTCCACACCTGTGGGTGTTTCTCATCAGGTGGAATGAGAGACTGAGAAAAGAAAGAGACACAGAGACAAAGTATAGAGAAAGAAAAGTGAGCCCAGGGGACTGGCGCTCAGCATACAGAGGACCGACGCTGGCACTGGTCTGAGTTCCCTCAGTATTTATTGATCACTATTTCTACCATCTTGGAGAGGGGGATATGGCAGGACAATAGGGTAATAGTGGGGAGAGGGTCAGCAGGAAAACATGTGAACAAATGTCTCTGTGTCATAAACAAGGTTAGAAAAGGTGCTGTGCCTTGATGTGCATGAATACAAACATCTCCATGGATTAAAAACAGTATTGCCACCAGCATGTCTCAACTCCAGTCCTAAGGCAGTTTTCTCCTATCTCAGTAAATAGAACATACAATTGGGTTTTACAGCGAGATATTCCATTGCCCAAGGATGAGCAGGAGAGAGATGCCTTCCTCTTATCTCAACTGCAAATAGGCCTTCCTCTTTTACTAATCCTCCTCAGCACAGACCCTTTATGGGTGTCGGGCTGGGGGATGGTCAAGTCTTTACCTTCCCAGGAGGCCATATTTCAGACTATCACATGGGGAGAAACCTTGGACAATACCTGGCTTTCCTAGGCACAGGTCCCTGTGGCCTTCCACAGTGTATTGTGTCCCTGGGTACTTGAGATTAGAGAGTGGTGATGAATTTTAACAAGCATACTGCCTTCAAGCACTTTTTTAACAAAGCACATTCTGCATAGCCCTAAATCCATTAAACCTTGAGTTGACACAGCACAAGTCTCTGTGAGCACAGGGTTGGGGCTAGGGTTACAGATTAACAGCATCTCAAGGCAGAAGAATTTTTCTTAGTACAGAGCAAAATGGAGTCTCTTATGTCTACTTCTTTCTACATAGACACAGTAACAGTCTGATCTCTCTTTCTTTTCCCCACATTTCTGTATCCCGAGATCATGGTCATTTTCTTGACTATCTATTCTGCCTCAGTTTCCCCCTAAGAGATCTTAGGGTCATAATCATATTGGAGGTTGAGGGGCTAGGTCACTTTTTCTGGAGCTGTTTCCTGCTGAGTGGGTGTTATTTCTGCCTAGTCTGGGCCCTAAAGTTTCTTCCTGTGTGATCTAACCGGGTGTAAACCATGTAATTCGTGGAACCAGTGGGCAAGATTTTGGCAGCCAAATGTTGAAAGCCTTGCAAAACCATTATGCAAACATGGAGTTGCCATAAGCAAGAGAGCAAGAAATCAGTTAACATTTTAAACAAAATTGGAACAAAAGTAAAAGCTGAAAGTATAGTAATGGCTGTTACTATTAAAGAGAGTAAGGCAGGTAATAGACATTGCTTTCATGTTCCCATGGAAGTTCCTAGAGATTCAATTTTGTCTGCCTGGGTGATGATATTATTAATATTTTCTTGGACTAAACCGGGCTGATTGATCTCAAAAACAGCATTCTTCTTTTAGATATAAACATGTTCCTCTTTGCCCGGCTGGGAGAAGATCCCAGGCTCTTTGCTTTTGTCGGACTACAGTGTCCATGGAGTCCAGACATTGTTGAAGTCTATTGAGACCCTCTGCTGCTTGTTGCGGACCCATTAAGGTTTTCTGAGACAGTTTATACTGGATTCCCAAGGCTCCACCTTATGGTGACATTTATGCTGCAAAAGTATTTTGCATTAAAATGGTGAAAGCAACAAACGTTTTAAGTATTTTCTATTTTTTGCTAATAAGCAAAATTTTGTGCAGCTAAGTTGGCAGCAGTCATTCGGTCCATTTATGGATGGTACAGTTGAATGGTGGTCAAAGTTAGAGCCTGGAAGCCTCCAGTAAATACGCTGAAGTTGTCTGAGGGCCATCAGAGTTGTTGCTTATATTGGATTAGATCATTTATTGAGAGTAGAACAAGCACTCTGATGGTCTTCTCTCCATTTGGGACTTTCTGTAAGGGGAGCAATTTCTCTGGCCCTGGATGGTGTGAAGTCCCACTGTGAGTAACTGCAGCTGGGCTGGTCTCTATTGTACCTGGCAAAGGCCGATAGAAAGGAGCATAAGGAGGAGGTGAAACAAGCTTAGATTCTACAGAAGACTCTGATAGTGTGGGGATGCTGGGGATTCTAAAGGAGGTGTGGACCCCTGAGGGCCACTGTCTGGAGCTGGTGTTGGGCTGTGGGGTCTGGGGTCCCTTCCTCTTAATAAGAGATGATCTTCCAATTGTTCTGAGGGGCTTTCTGGCTTACTAGGCTTTAGCCCACAGGTGCTGCATAGAGCTGGATTTTGTCATCAGGCCAGAAAGGCTTGCACATAGGATACTTCAGACCATTTTCCCTGATTACTACAGAAAAGATCTAGCTGTAGGGTGGAGTTAAAGTTCACAGTCTCATTCTCCAGCCATGTTTTGTCAGCTAATCTGTAGGCAGGCTAAATAGTGTTACAAAAGAAGATAAGGTTTTCTTTTTTCTAAGTTCATGTAGCCAAAAGCTATTCTAATTTTTAGATATACATCCCAGGGGTGTTTCAGTGACAGTAGAGGAAGCGGCTCCCATGGTGCCGAGAGAATCCTGCAACAACAGAACATTTACTGAAGTCCAGGAGGTTGTGGGCATCCTCATGAGCCAAGTGAAAACATCAAGGGGTCCAGCGCATCCCCTCAAAACCCCATTAACTGAAGCTCTAGGAGGTCATAGGCATTTGCCATACACCGTCCTAGCTCCCCCCAGCGGTGGACATCTCCAGCCCTACCGAGATGACCCCCCACTGCGGGCTGGGGGGCAGATGTCTGGCTGACAAGCCTTGCCCTAATTCACTGGTTTGCCATTTGTGATGCCCAGTTACAACACCTGGAATGCTCAGATGCAATCCCTACGACTGGGCATCTACATGACTGTGCATCTTTTGTTCAGCAAAGAAAGCCTGCTGAAGAACAATTTCAAGGAGCTGGGAAATGCATAAAGCCTGAAGGGAAAGGGTTCTCTTAATGTGCTGCTCAAAACAAAACAAAAATTTTGTAAACAGAAAACCTGACCAGAAAATAAATTACAATAGCCACTAGGTGGTGATCGAGTATTGCTGAACGGACAGCAAACGATAAGCTGAGTCCAAACTGTGGCCAGAAAGATGTGAAACTAAGCGGCAAATAGCCCAAATATGAAATGTTGAGGGCAGCCCATGTGGTTAGCGTATTTATCGATGCTACAGAAGCAGCAGCGAAAAGGAGAGTGGACATATATTCTCTCTCTAAAGAATGCAGGTGACTTAAAAACGTTTCCCCCAGAACTTTACTGAAACAGCGCTGGAACAAGCAGCGATAGTTAACCAGGTAGTCTGGAACTGCCATAGTACTCACTGCAAGTAAAGGGAAACTGAAATTAATGAAGCAGACAAACCTCTCCCCAGGTCATGGCACCAGAAATGTTGATGGCTGATGTAATACCTTGGTTCTTATCTTCTTAGTTTAAAAGAATTTAAACAAGAGACACACAGCAAAAGAAGTACAGCATAATTTATTGCAAAAAAAAAGAGAATATTTTGAAAATTAAGTGCAGAATAGACGGTACAGTCTGAGAAAGAGATTCCAGGGCAGCCTGCTCATAAAAGTGAGACAGCATTAATTATTGCTGGAGAAACCCTCTTTATGGGAGTTTTGCATGATTATTTCATAAGAAGGTGGAAAGAAGTGTTATAGTAAGCATGTTCTGACTGGTCTTCTGGGTACACATGTGCAGTAGCTGTACATACTTGTGCATACATTGCATGCCTCACTAGCATCTTAAATCTCCACCCAGGAATGTGTTTTTTACTATTAAAATGAACAAAGGGTCAGCTTGAGGACAGATAAAATCAAAATGCACATGCTCTGCAGAAGTAAAAGTCCCTACTGAAGATAGCGGGTTTCAAATGACCCCAAGTGCTTCACATCTTAAAAGTTGCTCCTGTAAAGCTGGAACACTATCTGTTCCTGAGGTATCAGGTCCCATTTGTGGCTCTGAGCCACTGGCAAGCCAGGCCTGACTTGAGATGAGACCAATGATTTCAAGTGTAAAATGCCTAAATAGTAACTTCAGGTTGCATTTTGGAGCTTGTCCACTTAAATGGGTTGATGAAAATGGCTCACAAGACTCACGCCTCAGAAATGGGGTTTTTTCCTTTGCTCTTAGCAGATTTTATGCAACCCAATAATTAACCTTTCTGATGCCTAGACTTTCACATTCGTGAAAAAGGCGCCATTGAAAGTGACCTTTCCAGGAAGCCACAGCCCTTGTCACCCCTGCAGAGCTCTGAAGCTGCTCACAAGCAGGCCAGGTGGAAGATTTCTCTCAAAAACGATTGAGTGCGTGCTCTGGCTAGAGAAAAAAGAGGGCTGCGGCACTATGGACAGTGTCTTGGACATCAGGAAATTTTTCACGCAGTTTAGGAAAGAAGGCAGCGCCCTGGGCTGCAGAAGATGTACTGCTCTGGAAAGAACCCTGGGTGCAACTGAAAGAGGAACCTGAGAAGGATAGGGCCAAGCAGGTGAGGACAACCCGCCCGATTTGGGAAAAGGTAAGGTATCTTCGTAGGGTAATACCCTCCTCAATGCTCAGCCCAGACCTGCCCTCCAGGTGCACCTCTGTACTCACTCTCCTTGCAAAGAGTCGGCAGAGCATCAGAACTCAGCAGTGCTTTGGGCACCGGGAAGTCCACACCGCTCTGCCCCTCCCTCCAGGGCTATGGACCCCGGATCATGGTACATGCTGGGATTATAGCTCTGAAGCTTACCGACACACAGGCTGAGAGTAGTTAACGGACTACAGCTCCCAGCATATTAGGTGGGGTGGGTACCACTCTGCCCCTTCTTCCAGGGCTGCGCCTCGCCCTGGAGCCTGGTGCATGCTGGGATTGTAGTCCTGTAGCCCTTTGACCAAAGGGTTGGGAGTGTTTATGAGAATGCATCTTCCAACAATCCTAGGGAGGGGCGCACAGCCCTGCCTCTTCCTCCAGTGACGCGCACTTTCCCGGAGCCCGGTGCATGCTAGGATTGTAGTGCTGCAGCCCTGTGACCAAAGGGCTGGGAGTGTTTATGAGACTGCATCTCCCAGCAAGACCAGCGAGATGCACGGAGCCTCGTCCCTTCCTCTAGTGATTAGCGCACTCTCCCTGAGCCTGGTGCATGCCGGGATTGCAGCGCTGCAGCCCTGTGACCAAAGAGGTTTGTTATAGTTATCTGTGAAGTATTCAACAAATTACTTTACTTCATTATTACTGGAAGCCAGAAGCTCAGTTGTGTTCATTTTTTGGATTTTATATCAGTGAGATTGTGTAATATGTATACTTTTACATCTACTTTCTTCTATGCAACATTATATTTATGATATTAATTCATGATATTGCAGATAGCTATAGTTTATTTAAAAATTATTTTTTACACTGTGGTAAAGTATACATAAAATTAACCATTTTAGCTATTTTAAGTGTGCAGCTCAGAAAAATTAACTACTTTCACATTGTTTTGCAACTGTCATTACTAGTCATAGGGACCTTCTTTCAACTTGCAGAAACAAAACTCTGTACCCATTAAATAAGCTCCTTGTTACTCCCCCTCTAGCTCCTAGGAACCACTCTTCTATTTGGGTTTCTAGAATTTAACTACTCTAAGTATCTCATAAGTGGAATGATTCAGTATTTGTCCTTTTATGACTGGCTCATGTCACTTTGCACAATGTCCATAAGGTTCATGCATGACGTACCATGTGTCAGAATTTCCTTATTTTACATAGCTGAATAACATTCCACTGTAAGTATAAATCACATTTTATCTATTTATTCATTGATGGTAATTCAAACAACACTTGACTAATTCAAACACCTTTTTGGTGATGTGAGTAATGCTGCTATGAACCTAGGTGTATGTGTATTATTTTGTGTCTTTGCTTTCATATCTTTTGCTGCATACCCAGATGTGAAATTGCTGGATCATATGGTGATTTTATGTGTAAATTTTTTAGTTACTGTGTTGTTATTTTATAGCAGCTGCAGCATTTTACACTTCCACCAACAGTGTACAAGGATTCTAATTGCTCCACGTCCTCACCAACACTTCTGATTTTCTGTTTTGTTTTTTTTTTCTTTTGGTAGTAGCTATGCTGGTGGGTATTAAGTGATATGTCATTTGGGGTTAGATTTGCATTTCACTCATGATGAGTTTTGTTGAGCGACTTTTCATGTGCTTATTAGCCACTTTACATAATTTTTAGAGAAATGTCTGCTTAAGTTTTTGCCAATATTTTAAACAAGTAGTTTGTTTTACTGTTGCTGAATTGTTCTTTGCATATTCTGGATAGATTTCTATTCGTCAATTTTTCTTTTGTTTCTTGTGTTTTGGGTGTCCTGTTTAAAAAAAAAAAACTACCAAATCCAGTGTTATGACGTGTTTCCCCTATATTTTATTCTAAGAATTTTGTAGTTTTAGCCCTTACATTGAGGTATTTGATCCAGTTAGTTAATTTTTTCTTACAGTATAAGTGAAGGGCCCAGGTTCATTCTTTTACATGTGGGTACCTAATTTCCCCAGCACCAATCTTTGTGAAGACAGTTCTTGGCTGGGCGCGATGGCTCACACCTGTAATCCCAGCACTTTGGGAGGCCGAAGTGGGCGGATCACGAGGTCAGGAGATCAAGACCATCCTGGCTAGCAAGGTGTCCGCTGTGTTCCTGATCCAGTGAAGCACCCATTGTCACTCCCAATAGGGCTAAAGGCTTGCCATTGTTCCTGCACAGCTAAGTGCCTGGGTTCATCCTAATCAAGCTGAACACTAGTCACTGGGTTCCACGGTTCTCTTCCGTGACCCACAGCTTCTAATAGAGCTATAACACTCACCGCATGGCTCAAGATTCCATTCCTTGGAATCCGTGAGGCCAAGAGCCCCAGGTCAGAGAACAGGAGGCTTGCCACCATCTTGGAAGTGGTCTGCCAAAATTATGGAAGTGGCCCACCACCATCTTGGGAGCTCTGGGAGCAAGGACAGCCCCATGGTAACAGCACCTTAACTATGTGTCCCCAAGGACCTACAGATCACAGGGCAACAGGGGCTGTGAGGGAGTTGTCTGGATTTCCCAAGGTGGAGGAGGTAAAAGAGGAGATGGATCCCAAGCTCCTGCACCAGCACCAGCGAGAGACAAAGGCCCCGCCAAACGCCAGAAGCCACGCCCTCCTCTCTTCTCAAACTGTGTGCCTGATTGGGTGCTTCCCACACCAGCGCCACTGATTGAATAAAACACCAGGACCCATCCACCCGTGCCCCACCCCGGCCCCTACCCCACTCACCCTGAGCGTTAGTGCATTTTTGTTTGTTTCTTTGTTTTACTTTAAGTTTTGGGATACATGTGCAGAACGTGCAGGTTTGTTACATAGGTTTACATGTGCCATGGTGGTTTTCTGCACCTATCAACCTGCCATCTAGGTTTTAAGCCCCACATGCATTAGATATTTGTCCTAATGCTCTCCCTCCCCTTGACCCCAACCCCCTAACAGGCGCCAGTGTGTGATGTTTCCTTCCGGTGTACATGTGTTCTCACTGTTCAACTCCCACATATGAGTGAGAACATATGGTGTTTGGTTTCCTGTTCCTGTGTTAGTTTGCTGAGGATAATGGTTTCCAGCTTCACTCACGTCCCTGCAAAGGACATGAACTCATTCTTTTTTATGGCTGCATAGTATTCCATGGTGTATATGTGCCACATTTTCTTTTTCCAGTCTATCATTGATGGGCATTTGGGTTGGTTCCAAGTCTTTGCTATTGTAAACAGTGCTGCAATAAACGTAAATGTGCATGTGTCTTTATAGTAGAATGATTTATATTCCTTTGGATATATACCCAGTAATGGGATTGCTGGGTCAAATGGTATTTCTGCTTGTAGATACTTGAGGAATCACCACACTGTCTTCCACAATGGTTGAACTAATTTACACTCCCTCCAGCAGTGTAAAAACGTTTCTGTTTCTCCACAGCCTCACCAGCATCTGTTGTTTCCTGACTTTTTAATAATTGCCATTCCAACTGGCGTGAGATGGTATCTCATTGTGGTTTTGATTTGCCTTTCTCTAATAACCAGTGATGATGAGATTTTTTTTTTAATATTTGTTGGCCACATAAATGTCTTCTTCTTCTCTTTCTTCTCCTTCTTCTTCTTCTTTGAGACAAAGTCTTGCTCTGTCACCCAGGCTGGAATGCAGTGGCAGGATCTTGGCTCACTGCAACATCTGCTTCCCGGATTCAAGTGATTCTCCTGCTTCAGCCTCCTGAGAAGCTGGGATTACAGGCACCTGCCAATATACCTGGCTAATTTTTTGTGTTTTCAGTAGAGACGGGATTTCATCATGTTGGCCAGGCTGGTCTCAAACTCTTGACCTCATGATCCACCTGCCTCCACGTTCCAAAGTGCTGGGATTACAGGCATGAGCCACCACACTCAGTCAAATATCTTCTTTTGAGAAGAGTCTGTTCATATCCTCTGCCCGCTTTTTGATGGATTTTTTTTCTTGTGAATTCGTTTAAGTTCCTTGTAGATTCCGGATGTTAGACCTTTGTCAGATGGATAGATTGCAAAAATTTTCTCATTCTGTAGGTTGCCTTTCACTCTGATGATAGCTCCTTTTGCTGTGCAGAAGCTCTTTAATTAGATCTCATTTGTCAATTTTGGCTTTTGTTGCAATTGCTTTTGGTATTTTGGTCATGAAGTCTTTGCTCATGCCTGTGTCCTGAATGGTATTTCCTAGGTTTTCTTCTAGGGTTTTTATGGTTTGGGGTTTTACATTTAAGACTTTAATCCATCTTGAGATAATGTTTGTGTAAGGTGTAAGGAAGGGGTGCAGTTTCTGTTTTCTGCATATGGCTAGCCAGTTTTTTCAGCACCATTTATTAAATAGAAAATCTTTCCCCATTGCTTGTTTTTGTCAGGTTTGTCAAAGATCAGATGGTTGTAGATGTGTGGTGTTATTTCTGAGGTCTTTGTTCTGTTCCATTGGTCTATATATCTGTTTTGGTACCAGTACCGTGGTGTTTTGGTTACTGTAGCCTTGAAGTATAGTTTGACGTCTGGTAGCATGATGCCTCCAGCTTTGTTGTTTTTGCTTAGGATTGTCTTGGGTGGACAGGCAAACAGGCTCGAATAGTTGGGGTCACATGCCCAGAGTATCACAGCTAATTAAGAAGTGAGCTGAGACTTGAAATGTGCATGATCTTTCCCTTACCAGGATCTGTTGTGTCATGCATCTTAGCAGCTATTTAAGGGTAGGAAGTAGAACATTTGGACATCTTTTAAACAACTTATTAGGCATTTTCATAATGCAGGAAAGACCCTCATCCCATCCCTGAGCCCCTCTCTCACCAAGCTGCACCTCACTGCTGGCCACATCGTGGGGTGGCCATTATCAGGCAGGCCAGAATCAGGCCAGAATCAGGTGGGCAGTGGGGGCTGGGAATAAATAAGCAAGAATAATGTTGCCCATATTTGCTCATCTTAGAAAGGCTCCACAACCATTCTGTGTGAAGTGATTATTCCAGGGTAATTGTGCCCTGACTGTGCTGCATCTCAGTCTGACTTGTCTTTTTGAAAATCACTGGATTACTCTCATTAATGGGGGTATTTCTGTTTCTATTTGAAAATGGCCAACTGTCCTCTGCAGGTGTCCTGATTTGGTTTGCTAGTTTACACCCTGAAGGTAGCAGTGAGAAAATGTTTTGGTCACATCAGAATACCTATTCTCAGCTGGAGTAGATATAGAAATTTCTTAATAATATCTAACCGTTTTCTCAATAACCATTATATTTAACAGTGATAACCGGAGGGCAGAGAGGGACACAGATGACACAATCTTTGAAGTTTAATTTGGTTATAAGGTTTTTTGTTCTTGTTTTGTTTTGCTTTGTTTTTGGATACAAGGTCTTGCTCTGGTGCCCAGGCTGGAGGGCAGTGGCACAATCATCACTCATAATTTGGTTGTAACTGTTCTTTAAAAAATATTTTTGGCTGAGTTTGGTAGCTCACACCTGTAATGTAAACAATTTGGGAGGCCAAGGTGGGATGATCGCTGGATCCTATGAGTTCAAGACCAGTTTGGGCAATATAAGTAGGCTCAGCCTCTACAAAAAAATTTTTTAATTGGCTGGGTGTAGCATTGCATGCCTGTAGTGTAGTCCTAGCTATTTGAGAAGCTGATGTGAAAGGATCACTCGAGCCTAAGAGTTTGAGGCCGCACTGACCCATGATTCAGCCACTGCACTGACAGACAGATGTGTGTGTGTGTGCATGTGTGTGTATAATCAATATGGATGTGAAAAAAATTCAAGCCCGGGAGAAAAGTGAAAGCCCATAGTGGGGGAT
Organism: Pan paniscus; assembly: GCF_029289425.2. NCBI lineage: Eukaryota > Metazoa > Chordata > Mammalia > Primates > Hominidae > Pan > Pan paniscus. The sequence goes on along the minus strand of NC_085926.1, from coordinate 75,761,111 downwards.
GTGGAGAAAGGTGAGTGCGGCTCCAGCAACTCAGTGAAACTTGGTTTTCCATCTTGAAGAATTGCCCATACACACCGAAACCATAGCCTAGAACATGCCAGTTATCACACTACACCTGCTGGGATACCACTATGTACCCTTTTTAAAAAAATAAAATCTTTCACCTAAGAGAAGCAGAAGAGAAAAGGAGGGTTTCACATCTAAAGCCTTCATTTTCTTTATGAAACAACAGCCACTTGTCATTTGAGTTGTCCAAAGGCGACTGACAGCACTAATACACTTAATGAATCAACCAGGAAAAATGGGCCTCTCGGGTGAGGAGGAGGCACAATAGTAACTAAACCCAATCCATTCTCAGCTTTACATGGTGCCCGTATCTTAAGAAGTGGTGTTAGCCATGTGAACCGTTTTCACTGGACAAGGCCAGAAGAAAGAACATTTAGTACAACACAATCATGAGGCTGCAAGTCAAACTGGTAGTGGGAGCATGCACAAGGCTTCAGCGGCTGAGACACTGGTGGCTACCCTTGGGTGTCACTTAAAACTTCGAGGTGAAGGACATTTTTTTTCCAATTGGCTCAGGGAAACTAATAAACATTAGAATAGAAATTTGTTTTTCTTTTCAAAATTTCTAAGACATAGAGGACTCTCTAAACACTCCAAAAGACATTCAGATATACATGCAGCTGAGGACCTGCCTGCTCTGCGGAGGGATGGCTGAGCAGCAGCCACCAGCTGTAATAGCTTTAAACTTCTCCTCTCACAGGGACAGGCCACTCCCACACACACCGGTTACTTCATAGGCTGTGGCCCTCAGATGCACCTGGGGGACTTCTTTCCTCCCATCTCATTAGCTCTCCAAGACAGTTCATCTCACTCTAAAAGCTACACTAGGATGGTGAGTTGTAGACTCTCCTCCATTCTCCCAGTGCAGTGTGACTTCCAGAGAGTGCTCCCCCATCCTCTTACCTCAACTGATGTGAAAAGGGCCAGTGCCTGGGCAGTTAGATGTTCAGTGACCTCACAGGTCCAGCATGCCCAGGGCCTGGCCCCACAGCCTGGCACCTCTCCCCTACCTGGCCTTCATGCCGGCCTTTTCTCTTCTGTCACCAATGTCAGGTGACATTCACCTGTGCCACACTCTCATGAGCGTGGTAAGTGATGGGTGGGTAAACCCCAGCTGAGTGCCTGTGACTCTACCCTCTTACCTTTCACTCAAGTGACATTATAAGCATAATTTTACATTTGATTTCATTTATGCATAATCTTTTCTTATAACATTTCTGGCAACAGCCCTCACAACCAAAGGAGACTGGGTTACAGAACACATGGGCAAGGCTGGGGTAGCAGGTTTCACTTACTTTATTCCAATGTGAAATGAAGATGTGATGGTTTAAAACCAAGACAAAGTTGTTTATCAGCTGTGGGGTTGCTACACTTGCTAGCTCATGCTCACTTCCTTTGAAACAAGGAATCTGGAGAGACTATATTCATAAGTAGCTCTTTGCAAAACCCCAGGCAGAAGCCCCAGTCAGACACAGCTCCCTCAGGCTCTCAGGGCAGCAACTTCCTCCTCCATGTTGGGCTCTGCCAGCAGGCAAGGGAAGAGCTCCCTCAGGCTCTCAGGGCAGCAACCTCCTCCTCCATGTTCGGCTCTGACAGCAGGCAAGGGAAGAGCTCCCTCAGGCTCTCAGGGCGGCAACCTCCTCCTCCATGTTGGGCTCTGACAGCAGGCAAGGGAAGCAGCATAGGCAGCAGGGGACAGGAAGCCACCCGGGGCCATAGGGATCCCCAAATGCCCCAGAGCTATTCTCTGTAGAAAGGGCTGTGTGGCAAGGACCAGGTATGGAGCTGGGTTCCACAGAGAGGTGACAACCACTTCTGTATCTCTAAATTTCCCCCGGGGCCCATGATCCAGCCCTGCTTTCCCCCAGGCCCTTCACCCACCCTGCCCCCACTGTGTGTTAGGCAGCTCAGGTTAAAATGGGAGAAAAATGTATTCAGATTGTAGCCTCCAAGTTTTCCCATCTGGGCTGCAGAGAGTAGGGAAGGAAGTCGGGGCCTGTGGCGGTGCCTTTTGCTGTGCCTGAGGGCAGGAAGGCCAGGGCTGGGCACATGGATGTCTCCGGGACCACCACTGCTGACTCCCTCCCCCTCACCTGGAGCTACAACCAGGCCAGGCTATCACGATTAATAAAACCACTGCAGCTCTCATCCTGTCACAAAACTAATGTGCACCCAACCCCAGCCCTACACAGATCCCTAGCTTCCTATCCCAGAACACAGAAAATCCTCTTATCTTTTTTACTTAAAACCTGGACTTTAAGCCAGATTGGGCCTGGGGATAGTGGCAGCAAAAGCAACGGCCAGATGTATACAATCCAGATGTATACACTCAAGGGCACAGGCACATTCCACACTTGCTGAAGAATGAGAGGCCTGAGAGGCACCTGTTTCCTAGCTGCTAACTGATGTCCACACACCCCATTCACGTGTCTTCATTTAGGCCTCTGAATCATGTATTTGTTCAGCCAGTGCAAACACATCTTCTGGGGGGCATCATTAATTGCAGCACCAACCCCACTTGTTTTGGGAGGGAGTCAGGAGGAATCTGGTCAGCTCCTAATCCCCCAGGACAAAGGTGCTGCCCCCTTTTCAGCACTCACATCCAGCAGCATCATCTCGGGATGGTTTTTCAAACACAAGTAGCATGAGGTAGCAAGCATGCTGTTAAAGGCTCAGGGCCATAGGCAGCTGGCTGCTGGAGAAGCAGCACAGGGCAGGCACATCTGTGGGTGGCACCATGACAAGCCAAGGCAGCCACAGCCCCTACCCACAACAGCCCCAGCCCAGATGGCATTCAAATCTTCCCGGATAGTATTGGGGTTCCCGATGCCCATCACTCCCCTGCTCATTAGCACTGCCTTGTGTTGGTTACTCAGGGACTAAGGAGAGGGGGTGGGGGTGTAGGTCCAGGGTGGGCACTGCCTCGCAGCCAGAGTCCACCTGACTGCAGGCCAGCAAGCAAGCCCAAGCAGCTCAGCTCTAGACACTTAGCCTCACCACCTCCGGCTACATTTTCTATGTATACTTTATGCAAAGGTAGAAAAAGAGGTCAGTATTAGCTGTTGTGACATAAAAGTCTATGCCCCATTAAGACCTTCTTAAAATGCTGTTGTCTTAAGCCCTCTTTCTTCTAATAAAATTTATACAAATACACACATACAAGCTGAAACTACTATAAATGAAATATTAGGATTTTTTAAACCCATAAACAAACACTAAAACAGTCACTGTTTGAATGCAGAGAAGGTGGGAGTCTAAAGCAGCTGACCCCAAAACAGCCTTACCAAGCCCAAGGCCAGGCCAGGCAGTCTGAACACTACAAGGTCACGTGATGGTCACAGAGGATGACAGCTCCCATGAGTATTCTCAGGCACTGTGTTAGCTTCTCACTCACAGAGTCTCAGAATGCCTCCTCACCAATACCCTGTGAGGGAAGGCCCCACCTCACTAGAGCACAAGAGGTTCCTGAGCTCTTCCCAGAAAATGGTTATCAAAGGGTGGAGCTGGGGGAAGCCCAGACAGAACAAGTGAGTCCCCAGGGTCTCCTTAACCTCCCTCAGCTCCTCCACATGCGGCCCTGAGGGAAAGTGAGCGGCCTCCTAACCCCTTTGATAGGGTTCCAGTACTGCAGGTCTGGACTTCCTCATTTTCTGGAACCATAGGAGGTGACAATGCAAACCCAGGCCCCTTATTTGCCATCCCTCAATGCCAGGCCAGGCCCAGAGCCCTGTGCTGACACAGCCCAGGGGAGGCTCGAGGCCCACCTCAGCACAGTCACCAATAGCGTAATGAGATGAGCAAGGAGGTGCAAGTAGGCACAAATCCCCATGGACATGGCCTCAGGCATGTTCCACAGGCTCAGGGTCTCCCTGATGAGCTCACAGCCCTCCTTCAGGGAGCCTGCAGAGCACACCCCCAGGGAGCAGTGCTCAGATGAGCAGGCAGACCCCAGATCCCCCACCCCAGGATGCTCTGTTCCACTTTGCAGGGCTGCTGCATTGGCCAGTCCCCACTGCTTTCTGGTGGGATGTTTGAATTGAAGTGAATGTTGAAAGGCATACAGCTGACGGAGCTGACTGCCTTGCAGATGTTGTAAATCACTTCCTGGCTCCACGGGTCAGCTGTGGAGACACAGCTTGATTGGAGGTAGCCCCACTCCACCATCAGTGGTGCTGGGCTGCCCTGATCTGCACCTTCCAGCTCCTTGCTGAGATGTCTTCATGCTTCTCTAAGGGACTGGGTCACGAGACACCCCTGGGAAGGCCCAGCTGGCAGAATAGGCTGGACACTCTCCCTCAGCCTCCCCAGCAGCCCAGCTTGTGCTGTCACCTGTGCTGATGATCTCACTTCTCTATCTTAATAACAGCACTGATAACTTTTAAGCCCTAGCAAGCTGAAACTGCAAGACAAATGATCTTCTGCCTTAGAAGAGCTATGGTTGGGCAGTGTGTGCCCAGGTGAGAGCCCTGTGGTTGTTAATAGAAGTAGGGAGCTGGATGGGCCTGGCCCCATAGCCTAGTGGAAAGTAGGGCCCTCTCCTTCCAGAGCATCAACATCTTAGAGGCTGGAAAAAGGTGCTTGGGTGGGCTGCCAAGAAGCAGAAGGCTAGAAGGCTTTGCAAGGAACCCCAACAGACTTAAAGGTGCCTGAGAGGGCTGGGCTTATTCCAGCTTTCTTTGCTTTCATCCTGTTAGCAAGAAAAACTGCTCCCAGATGGCAGGTGGGCCTGAGGCTGCCAGTCACTCACCAGGGGCTATAGGTGCCTTGATTGTGGCTGTTTCTTGAAGCAGCTGCTCAGGCCGGTTATTGCAGAGCAGTTCCCTCATTATCCACAGGTCCTTGTTCCAGCCCCGCTCTGCAAAGGGACTAGGGAGGGACTAGGCAAGGACTCAGCCTGTGCCCCACAACCTGCTCTGAGATATCTCTTTTGTTACTTCCTCATGGACAGCCTCAAACTTCCAAATGAACAGACCAGCATGGAGCCTCCAGGAAAGTGCATAGAATTCTGTCTGGTACCCAGAGGGAAGGGGGTTCCCAGTGAGGGCAGGACCAGGCTTCATGCACCTCTTCAGGAATGTTCTCCTCATAGTCCAGCCTCAAGGTGTGCATCCTCTGTGTGCATGGAGTCCATGGCAGGCTCTGCCTGGGGAGCTGTCCAGCTGCACACCTGCAATGTGGTGGTGATCCTCTTGAATGGGTGGTTCTGGGCCCCATGGCTGGCAGCAGAGAGGGAGATGTTCAGCCACCAAGCCCAGAGCCCTGCCACAGGCTTCTGTGAGGCCTCCAACTGCTCTGGGTTCTTGCCCTGAGAGGCTGCCCTGAAGTCAGACAGAAGCAGGTGGGCCTCTCTTCCAGGGCTGCTCTCTCCTCCACTGACAGCTCCCTAGAGGGGGACTCAGACAGCGGGGACAGATTCTTCAGGCAGAAGCACTGGAGTTTAGGCTGGCCAGTTCATTCCATACCCCCACATGACATGACACAAGGCAGAGGCTGTGGGACAAAGGCATTGCCTTTTCTTCTGGCGTGAGGAATGGCTTAGGAAGCAGGGGATGGTGGGGCTGGGGTTGAGTGATGGGCTGTGGGCCACAAGGAGTGGGTGGGCACTGAGCAAGTGTCCTGGTTGTCTGTCCACAGACCCAGAACGAGTGGCATCCCAGGAGCCTGTGAGGGGCTTGCAGAGACTTACTGGTTCCAGTAAAAGCCCCATGTGGATGCAGTAATGCTGCCTGATGGTCCTTGGCTGTAATAACAAACAGGTACATGAGGTACCCATGCATCTTGAAGCTCTCAGGGAGTGGGTTCCAGCTGCTCATGGTAGGCACTTTTAGTCACTGAATGTGCTTCAGGTATGTCCAAGCTTGATTAAGCCAGGCATCTTGCTGTGAGGCCCTCCACTTTACTAAGGACACTCTTCCTTGCTCCCCCTGGAAGTTGGACCTTCCAGTTCTGGTTCTGGAGACACGATGGCCCCTCCAGGACCCCTGGGAGAATGTGCTCTGGTGACACACAGTTGATGGGGCCCATTTCCAAGCCATTCTTCCATTTCCCACTGTTTGAGGGACCCGAGGCCCATGACAAGCACACAGCCACCCAAGGCCAGCTGTCTGCACCTAAATGTGATGCTTGTCTGGATGTCTCAGGGCCAGAACCCTCCAGGTGAGATGGCCTGGTCCTCACCACCTGGCCTCCGTGCTTCCTTTTCCTCTGTTCAATCCTGGCCCCAATGCCTCCCTCAACTCTCAGGTCACCATTGGAGAAGATGCTCAGGAAGAACAAGCAGCTGCAGTTAACCCTGCTGAAGGTGGCAGATGGGTCCAGGCTCTTGAGCTCGTCTTGGACATGGAACATGTGGATGCAGGCTTTGAGCAGTGTGTGTAGCTCTTTCAGGAAGGAAGGGAAAAGGGTGTTACCAGGGTCCTACACCCTGGAACTACCCTTCTCGGACAGTAAATAGTTGGCAGGGTGCGGTCATGTGTGATTTTAGTTTTCAACTTTAGGCTTTCATTTTCAAATTCCACAATAAACACATAAGATGGGGTTCTGGTTTCAACACACACACACACAAACACACACACACACATTCTCTCTATATATATGTCTCTTTCTGTCTCTCTCTCTCTCTCTCCCCTTCCTGCTAGTGGGCAAGGATCCTTGTTAACAAGAAACCTGCCAAATGCCCCTGAAGCACAGGCAGGTCTTGGGGAGCCACAAGGCCAATTCCTCTTTGTGCACTAGTGTCTTGGGTAGGCATAGCCTTCAGAGCTTTGGGGCCTCCACAACCTTGCCCTGCTGTCCAGGGGCAGCCCTCATGCAAGGGTGTCCTAAGAACTTTTCAGGACCCCCAAGTTCAGCACTGTCTTCCAATGTGTGTTTCACGATATTTTAATGGTGGTTCTTTTGGGAAAAAGGAAAGGTTCTGTGATCAATTATGGGACACATTGAGCTACAGATCTTTTTTACAATTGCTCTTAACAAGCAGGTAGACCCGGAGAACATGAGTAGCTTCCCCGTAGGTAACTTGAGTGCATGAGAACTTTTGCTTTACAACCATGCCAATCTCACCTCAGCAGTTGGCAGTGCTGCACTGGGCAGACTTCCCTACTCAAAGGCTGTGAAGCTTTTCTTTCTTTTTTTTTAATACATTATTTTTCTTTATAGAATTTTATTGGGCTGATATCAAGCCTGGCTTGGTACTGCCTGATATTTTTTAGAATCAGAACCATGTTCTTTAACTCACGGGTTGTGAAGTTAGAAGGTGCTGGTGTGACAGCCTGAGAAGCAGAGCTGCGCTCCACTCCCACCTTCATGTGCTCATCTGACGCAGAGCCCTCAGAGGAGTGGGGAAGTGCTTCCTGGCCCTGCTTCTGGGGGCCGTCCCCAAGGCAGTCCACCCAACTTCCAAAACAGCCTTCCCTCACGCACAGCCCTGAGCCCTCCTGCCCCTCCTCAATGTTGCACATCTCTGAGAAGTGGTCCAGCATGTTGCTGTCCAGGGGCAGTGAGAAGCAGGTGCAGTGACACATGTCTTCACGGACCATGAGCACCGGGTAAATCTCCTGCACAATCTCCTTGGGGGACACCTTCAGGGAGAAAGCCCCAACAACTGATGGCATGCCACATGGCAGAAAGCAATGACTTACCCTTTCCCCATCCCAAAGTCCTGAGAATCATGCCAAAAATCCTTGGTTTCCCACTTTTTAAATATTTTAAAATTAAAATCCCAGGTTCCGTGTATACATGCCATGCCCACCTGCACCTGTGTATGTGTATGTGTGTGTGTGTGTGCACGCGCGCAGGACTGAGCCTGGCCCATTGACTATTCCTGTAGACCGAGAAAAATCCCTTTGCAGAGTAAGGGGAGATGGAAGAAACGAGGGAGAGAAAATGGCAGCCTTGCCTCCTCCCTTGCCCAGCGCTAAGGTCCCCAGGGCAAATGGCTTTTGCCTTCAACTTCACCTTAACAACATACAAAATATATCCATTTTTACTTCCCTCACTTTCTTAACATTACAAATTGTATCCTTATATATGATGTGTATTTTCACAGAGATTTAAGAATTTAATGCACCATTATAGTAGAAAATTGTATATCTGTGTATATATTTACATTGAACAGAGAGCTTTATATTTTCATGTGGTTTTATGATGCGGTCCAGCATCATTTAATTTTTCAACATAATTAACTATCTTTAGCATTTTTTTTCCTAGGGTTATTCTAGTAGTTAACAACCTTAGCTTTTTTATTTTAATCTTTGAAAGTCTTTATTTTTTTCTAATTTTTGAAATACAATATTTCCCAGATCAATTATTATTGGTTGCTAGTATTTTTTGTTTCATCGCTTTGAAATGTGGACAGTTCTCAGCATCCCCGCTTTTTCTCCGAAATGTTTATGCCATTTTCTCCCTCTATTCTTTTTAAAAGACTCTATCTCTGAATGTATTGGTCTACTTGATGGTGTCCAGTAAGTCTTATATTTCACCCGCATTTTTCCCATTCTTTAAAATATTAGTTTCCAGGACTCAATATTTGTGAATAATATATGTTCAATTTTCTTTTTTCTGCTCCACTGTTTGCTGTTGTGTCTCTGTAGTGAATTTATAAAACTCAGTTATTATATTCTTCAACTCCATGATTTCTGTTGCGTTTTTAAAAATAGTTTTTATCTCTTTGTTGACATCTTATTTTGCTCAATCATTATTTTAAAATTTCACTCAGTTGTCTCTTTTTGTTATATTTTTGTTCATTGAGAATGCTTAAGATGATTATTTTAAGTTCTCTATCAGATATGCAAAAATCTTTATTTGTTAAAATTCAGTTTCTGGATATTTAAGTTTTTCTTCCAATGGGGAATATTTTCTGCCTTCTCTGTGTGCCTTGTGATTTTTTTTAAAGAGATCTGGGGATCTATACAGCACTCATCAAATCTAGCATTTAAAGACTGGCTCAGTAAAGGGGGATACCGACAGCAATAGTCCAGGCTATAGATTCTAGGTGCTTCACAAACACATTCCCAAATATATTTTCTCTGGACTTGGGTGTGTTTCCAAGTTAAAGAGAAGTTTTTTTCAATGTACTTTAGATTCTATTGTCAATTTTCTTCCCCAGTTGACTGTCTGTGGTATTGCAGTTTCTCTAGTGCTGCAACAAGCACTCATCTTTCTTCTCAACAGACACAAACTGTCATCTATATGACTCCATCATGTCCTTGAGCACTCCACATAAGGAGAGACAGAATCTAGTCATTAGACAATTTATCAAAAAGCCAAACATTTCAACATATATTCTACTGTTTTAATTCTCTCCTGAAGGAGATACTGGGAGTTGGGCATTTTCTGATTAGCCCAGTTACTATTCTTGGTGAAAAAAGAAACTGTAGTGGACAGTCTGTAAGCCAGACTTGATTACCTATCTGCAGCAATGAAAAAAAGTTTACAAGAGAAAAACAAAAAACCCTATTAAAGGTCACGGACAAGGCCAGAGTTTGAATATGGTGTGGGAATCTCTGCTCCAGTGAAAATTGTTTTGGAAAAAGCTAATTTTATTTTTCTTGCCGTAACACAGGAGCATTTCCTCTCTTATGCTTCTTCAACTCTGCAATCATCCAAGGCTTTTTCTCTCCCTCCCAGAATCTTCCAATGCATTCGCACTGAGAGCCAAATTCCTCCCACAACCTTGCGAGAACAGAAATGATCTGAACAGTTTGTCATTGCATTTGGGGATATGGGAAAATCTCTGCACACCTCTGGAGACCCTTATGCCATTTTTTATAAATCTGTTGTACCTCAAATCAGAAGTGTGTGAGGGGAGATGTGGAGGCATCGGGATTTGCGCGCCTGGGGCTCTCCCACAGGGGGCTTTCGTGAGCCAGGGAGCGAGGGCCGTCCCCGTGCGCCAGCCCAGCCAGGCCGCGCCGGCAGAGGGGATCTCCCAACCTGCCCCGGCACGCGGGGATTTTGCCTACGCTGCCCCGGCTCCTCCGGAAGGGGCGCTCTCCCACCCTCAGACTCCTCGGTGGCCTCCGCAGCCGGGCAAATGCCGGGAGGACCGGGACCCGCAGCGCCACGGCCCGCCGGGCCCTTGCGCGGTGGGACAGCCTGGGCCCGCTCAAGCGGGGCCACAGGGCCAAGGTGTGCTTGCGCCACCCACGTCCCAGGGGAGTCCGTGGTGGGGCTGGGGCCGGGGTCCCCAGGTCGCCGGGGCGGCGTGGGAACCCCAAGCGGGGGCAGCTCCACCTCCCCAGCCCGCGCCCCCGGAGGCCTCCGCGCGGCAGGGGCAGATGCAAGGCATCCGGGCGCCCTCCCAGGCGCTCCAGGAGCCGGGGCGCTCGTCTGCACTCCCCTCCGGCCTGCTGCTGGATGAGCTCCTGGCGAGCCCGGAGTTTCTGCAGCAGGCGCAACCTTTCCTAGAAACGGAGGCCCCGGGGGAGCTGGAGGCCTTGGAAGAGGCCGCCTCGCTGGAAGCACCCCTCAGCGAGGAAGAATACCGGGCTCTGCTGGAGGAGCTTTAGGACGCGGGGTTGGGACGGGGTCGGGTCGGGTCGGGTCGGGGCAGACCGGTGGCCTCTCTTTCGCGGGGAACACCTGGCTGGGTATGGAGCGGCGTGTCTTCCCCGCCGGGCTGACCCGCCTGGGATTCCTGCCTTCTAGGTCTAGGCCCGGCGAGAGACTCCACACAGCGGAGAACTGCCATTCTTTCCTGGGCATCCCGGGGATCCCAGAGCCGGCCCAGGTAGCAGCAGGTGGGCCGCCTACTGCGCACGCGCGGGTTTGCGGGCAGCCGCCTAGGCTGTGGGAGCAGCCCGGGCAGAGCTCTCATGGCTTTCCACCACCCCACCCACGCCTGACCACCCCCTCCCCACCCCCACCCCCACCCCCCACCCCCGGAAAATGCGTCCTCCCCTGGGCTGGGTGGAGACCCCCGTCCCGCCAAACACCGGGCCCGCGCAGCGTCCGGGCCTGCCATCCCTCCCGCGGCTCGCCTCCTCTGCGCCTCCGCTCCACCGTCGCTCGCCCGTCCGTGCCCCTGCAGCCTCCCAGCTGCCACCGTGGAGCGCCCGCCGGCGGAACGCCGACCGCAGGCCCCGCGCACACCGGGGACGCTGACCGTTCCAGGCGGGAGGGAAGGCGGGCAGAGATGGAGAGAGGAACGGGAGACCTAGAGGGGCGGAAGGATGGGCGGAGGGACGTTAGGAGGGAGGGAGGGTGGGAGAGAGGGAGGCAGTGAGGAGCGGAGGGAAAGACAGAGCGACGCAGGGACAGGGGGCGGGCGGGAGGGAGCCAGGGACAGGGGGAGGAAGGCCGAGAGGAAAAGCGGCCTTCGGCCTCCGGGAGCGACGGGACCCCCGCGCTCCGGGAAAACGGTAAGCGCCCGGCGCCGGCTGAGGGCTGGGCCCACAGCCGCCGCGTCGGCCGGCGGGGCACTCATTCGCCCCGATTCCGTGGCCCAAGGAATGGGCGGTTTCCTCAGAGACAAAAGACCGGGACTCGGGTTGCCGTCGGGTTTTCAACCGCCTGGTGCACAGACCGCACATCCCCAGGCTGAGCCCTGCAACGGAGCGCGAGGCCGACAGCGCCGACCACGGAGGAGCCACACTCAGGACGACTGAGGCGTGATTTTGGATTCCACGTTGCTTTGCCCGCTGCAAGGGGGCCTGTTGCTCACGTCTCTCCGGCCCCCGGAAGGCTGGCCATGCTGACTGTTTGCTCCCGGAGCTCTGCGGGCACCCAGAAACATCCCAGGGAAGGGTGGAAGACCGGCGTGGCGCCTTCGCTCTCCTTGCCAGTTTCCACACCGGCCACACTGCAGCCTCCCCATGTTGCCGGACACAGGAATCCATCGTCAGGCCATCACGCCGGGGATGTATCTTCTCTCTGGGGTCTCGCTCTGGTCTTCTCCGTGGAGATGAACCAGAGCCACGCGCCTGCGTGTGTGAGACTGTCCCGGCAACGGCGACACCCACGGGCATTGCCTCCCTCACGGAGAGAGGGCCTGGAAAACTCAAGACTCCCACGGAGGTTCATTTCCACACTCCCCTCCACCCTTCCAGGCTGGTTTCTCCCTGCTGAAGACGCGTGGGAGCCCAGAGAGCGGCTTCCAGTTCCCGCGGGATTCCTGGAGAGGTCCGGAGAGCCAGCCCCCGAAACGCGCCCCCCTCACCCCTTCCCCCTCTCCCCCTTCCGCTTCGTCTCTCCGGCCCCACCACCACCATCACCGCGCCCTCCCCCGCCCCAACCCTCAACCGCCCACCCACCCCCGCCCCCCGCCCCTGACCTCAAGGCCATGGGGCCCTTCCTGGGGGGGGGGGGGGCGGGCTGTCCCAGGGCTCACCGCCATTCATGAAGGGGTGGAGCCTGCCTGCCTGTGGGCCTTTATAAGAGCCGCTGGCTGGCTGTCTGGGCCGGCTTCCTGGCTGCACCTGCCGCAGTGCACAGTCCGGCTGAGGTGCACGGGAGCCCGCCGGCCTCTCTCCGCCCGTGTCCGTCGGTGAAATTCCGGCCGGGGCTCCCCGCGATGGCCCTCCCGACACCTTCGGACAGCACCCTCCCCGCGGAAGCCCGAGGACGAGGACGGCGAAGGAGACTCGTTTGGACCCCGAGCCAAAGCGAGGCCCTGCGAGCCTGCTTTGAGCGGAACCCGTATCCGGGCATCGCCACCAGAGAACGGCTGGCCCAGGCTATCGGCATTCCGGAGCCCAGGGTCCAGATTTGGTTTCAGAATGAGAGGTCACGCCAGCTGAGGCAGCACCGGCGGGAATCTCGGCCCTGGCCCGGGAGACGCGGCCCGCAAGAAGGCAGGCGAAAGCGGACCGCCGTCACCGGATCCCAGACCGCCCTGCTCCTCCGAGCCTTTGAGAAGGATCGCTTTCCAGACATCGCCGCCAGGGAAGAGCTGGCCAGAGAGACGGGCCTCCCGGAGTCCAGGATTCAGATCTGGTTTCAGAATCGAAGGGCCAGGCACCCGGGACAGGGTGGCAGGGCGCCCGCGCACGCAGGCGGCCTGTGCAACGCGGCCCCCGGCGGGTGTCACCCTGCTCCCTCGTGGGTCGCCTGCGCCCACACCGGGGCGTGGGGAACGGGGCTTCCCGCACCCCACGTGCCCTGCGCGCCTGGGGCTCTCCCACAGGGGGCTTTGGTGAGCCAGGGAGCGGGGGCCGTCCCCGTGCTCCAGCCCAGCCAGGCCGCGCCGGCAGAAGGGATCTCCCAACCTGCCCCGGCACGCGGGGATTTTGCCTACGCTGCCCCGGCTCCTCCGGAAGGGGCGCTCTCCCACCCTCAGACTCCTCGGTGGCCTCCGCAGCCGGGCAAATGCCGGGAGGACCGGGACCCGCAGCGCCACGGCCCGCCGGGCCCTTGCGCGGTGGGACAGCCTGGGCCCGCTCAAGCGGGGCCACAGGGCCAAGGTGTGCTTGCGCCACCCACGTCCCAGGGGAGTCCGTGGTGGGGCTGGGGCCGGGGTCCCCAGGTCGCCGGGGCGGCGTGGGAACCCCAAGCGGGGGCAGCTCCACCTCCCCAGCCCGCGCCCCCGGAGGCCTCCGCGCGGCAGGGGCAGATGCAAGGCATCCGGGCGCCCTCCCAGGCGCTCCAGGAGCCGGGGCGCTCGTCTGCACTCCCCTCCGGCCTGCTGCTGGATGAGCTCCTGGCGAGCCCGGAGTTTCTGCAGCAGGCGCAACCTTTCCTAGAAACGGAGGCCCCGGGGGAGCTGGAGGCCTTGGAAGAGGCCGCCTCGCTGGAAGCACCCCTCAGCGAGGAAGAATACCGGGCTCTGCTGGAGGAGCTTTAGGACGCGGGGTTGGGACGGGGTCGGGTCGGGTCGGGTCGGGGCAGGCCGGTGGCCTCTCTTTCGCGGGGAACACCTGGCTGGGTATGGAGCGGCGTGTCTTCCCCGCCGGGCTGACCCGCCTGGGATTCCTGCCTTCTAGGTCTAGGCCCGGCGAGAGACTCCACACAGCGGAGAACTGCCATTCTTTCCTGGGCATCCCGGGGATCCCAGAGCCGGCCCAGGTAGCAGCAGGTGGGCCGCCTACTGCGCACGCGCGGGTTTGCGGGCAGCCGCCTAGGCTGTGGGAGCAGCCCGGGCAGAGCTCTCATGGCTTTCCACCACCCCACCCACGCCTGACCACCCCCTCCCCACCCCCACCCCCACCCCCCACCCCCGGAAAATGCGTCCTCCCCTGGGCTGGGTGGAGACCCCCGTCCCGCCAAACACCGGGCCCGCGCAGCGTCCGGGCCTGCCATCCCTCCCGCGGCTCGCCTCCTCTGCGCCTCCGCTCCACCGTCGCTCGCCCGTCCGTGCCCCTGCAGCCTCCCAGCTGCCACCGTGGAGCGCCCGCCGGCGGAACGCCGACCGCAGGCCCCGCGCACACCGGGGACGCTGACCGTTCCAGGCGGGAGGGAAGGCGGGCAGAGATGGAGAGAGGAACGGGAGACCTAGAGGGGCGGAAGGATGGGCGGAGGGACGTTAGGAGGGAGGGAGGGTGGGAGAGAGGGAGGCAGTGAGGAGCGGAGGGAAAGACAGAGCGACGCAGGGACAGGGGGCGGGCGGGAGGGAGCCAGGGACAGGGGGAGGAAGGCCGAGAGGAAAAGCGGCCTTCGGCCTCCGGGAGCGACGGGACCCCCGCGCTCCGGGAAAACGGTAAGCGCCCGGCGCCGGCTGAGGGCTGGGCCCACAGCCGCCGCGTCGGCCGGCGGGGCACTCATTCGCCCCGATTCCGTGGCCCAAGGAATGGGCGGTTTCCTCAGAGACAAAAGACCGGGACTCGGGTTGCCGTCGGGTTTTCAACCGCCTGGTGCACAGACCGCACATCCCCAGGCTGAGCCCTGCAACGGAGCGCGAGGCCGACAGCGCCGACCACGGAGGAGCCACACTCAGGACGACTGAGGCGTGATTTTGGATTCCACGTTGCTTTGCCCGCTGCAAGGGGGCCTGTTGCTCACGTCTCTCCGGCCCCCGGAAGGCTGGCCATGCTGACTGTTTGCTCCCGGAGCTCTGCGGGCACCCAGAAACATCCCAGGGAAGGGTGGAAGACCGGCGTGGCGCCTTCGCTCTCCTTGCCAGTTTCCACACCGGCCACACTGCAGCCTCCCCATGTTGCCGGACACAGGAATCCATCGTCAGGCCATCACGCCGGGGATGTATCTTCTCTCTGGGGTCTCGCTCTGGTCTTCTCCGTGGAGATGAACCAGAGCCACGCGCCTGCGTGTGTGAGACTGTCCCGGCAACGGCGACACCCACGGGCATTGCCTCCCTCACGGAGAGAGGGCCTGGAAAACTCAAGACTCCCACGGAGGTTCATTTCCACACTCCCCTCCACCCTTCCAGGCTGGTTTCTCCCTGCTGAAGACGCGTGGGAGCCCAGAGAGCGGCTTCCAGTTCCCGCGGGATTCCTGGAGAGGTCCGGAGAGCCAGCCCCCGAAACGCGCCCCCCTCACCCCTTCCCCCTCTCCCCCTTCCGCTTCGTCTCTCCGGCCCCACCACCACCATCACCGCGCCCTCCCCCGCCCCAACCCTCAACCGCCCACCCACCCCCGCCCCCCGCCCCTGACCTCAAGGCCATGGGGCCCTTCCTGGGGGGGGGGGGGCGGGCTGTCCCAGGGCTCACCGCCATTCATGAAGGGGTGGAGCCTGCCTGCCTGTGGGCCTTTATAAGAGCCGCTGGCTGGCTGTCTGGGCCGGCTTCCTGGCTGCACCTGCCGCAGTGCACAGTCCGGCTGAGGTGCACGGGAGCCCGCCGGCCTCTCTCCGCCCGTGTCCGTCGGTGAAATTCCGGCCGGGGCTCCCCGCGATGGCCCTCCCGACACCTTCGGACAGCACCCTCCCCGCGGAAGCCCGAGGACGAGGACGGCGAAGGAGACTCGTTTGGACCCCGAGCCAAAGCGAGGCCCTGCGAGCCTGCTTTGAGCGGAACCCGTATCCGGGCATCGCCACCAGAGAACGGCTGGCCCAGGCTATCGGCATTCCGGAGCCCAGGGTCCAGATTTGGTTTCAGAATGAGAGGTCACGCCAGCTGAGGCAGCACCGGCGGGAATCTCGGCCCTGGCCCGGGAGACGCGGCCCGCAAGAAGGCAGGCGAAAGCGGACCGCCGTCACCGGATCCCAGACCGCCCTGCTCCTCCGAGCCTTTGAGAAGGATCGCTTTCCAGACATCGCCGCCAGGGAAGAGCTGGCCAGAGAGACGGGCCTCCCGGAGTCCAGGATTCAGATCTGGTTTCAGAATCGAAGGGCCAGGCACCCGGGACAGGGTGGCAGGGCGCCCGCGCACGCAGGCGGCCTGTGCAACGCGGCCCCCGGCGGGTGTCACCCTGCTCCCTCGTGGGTCGCCTGCGCCCACACCGGGGCGTGGGGAACGGGGCTTCCCGCACCCCACGTGCCCTGCGCGCCTGGGGCTCTCCCACAGGGGGCTTTGGTGAGCCAGGGAGCGGGGGCCGTCCCCGTGCTCCAGCCCAGCCAGGCCGCGCCGGCAGAAGGGATCTCCCAACCTGCCCCGGCACGCGGGGATTTTGCCTACGCTGCCCCGGCTCCTCCGGAAGGGGCGCTCTCCCACCCTCAGACTCCTCGGTGGCCTCCGCAGCCGGGCAAATGCCGGGAGGACCGGGACCCGCAGCGCCACGGCCCGCCGGGCCCTTGCGCGGTGGGACAGCCTGGGCCCGCTCAAGCGGGGCCACAGGGCCAAGGTGTGCTTGCGCCACCCACGTCCCAGGGGAGTCCGTGGTGGGGCTGGGGCCGGGGTCCCCAGGTCGCCGGGGCGGCGTGGGAACCCCAAGCGGGGGCAGCTCCACCTCCCCAGCCCGCGCCCCCGGAGGCCTCCGCGCGGCAGGGGCAGATGCAAGGCATCCGGGCGCCCTCCCAGGCGCTCCAGGAGCCGGGGCGCTCGTCTGCACTCCCCTCCGGCCTGCTGCTGGATGAGCTCCTGGCGAGCCCGGAGTTTCTGCAGCAGGCGCAACCTTTCCTAGAAACGGAGGCCCCGGGGGAGCTGGAGGCCTTGGAAGAGGCCGCCTCGCTGGAAGCACCCCTCAGCGAGGAAGAATACCGGGCTCTGCTGGAGGAGCTTTAGGACGCGGGGTTGGGACGGGGTCGGGTCGGGTCGGGTCGGGGCAGGCCGGTGGCCTCTCTTTCGCGGGGAACACCTGGCTGGGTATGGAGCGGCGTGTCTTCCCCGCCGGGCTGACCCGCCTGGGATTCCTGCCTTCTAGGTCTAGGCCCGGCGAGAGA
This sequence comes from Pan paniscus, assembly GCF_029289425.2. Classification (NCBI taxonomy): domain Eukaryota; kingdom Metazoa; phylum Chordata; class Mammalia; order Primates; family Hominidae; genus Pan; species Pan paniscus. Next base: position 75,743,836 of record NC_085926.1, on the reverse strand, counting down.
CTCCACACAGCGGAGAACTGCCATTCTTTCCTGGGCATCCCGGGGATCCCAGAGCCGGCCCAGGTAGCAGCAGGTGGGCCGCCTACTGCGCACGCGCGGGTTTGCGGGCAGCCGCCTAGGCTGTGGGAGCAGCCCGGGCAGAGCTCTCATGGCTTTCCACCACCCCACCCACGCCTGACCACCCCCTCCCCACCCCCACCCCCACCCCCCACCCCCGGAAAATGCGTCCTCCCCTGGGCTGGGTGGAGACCCCCGTCCCGCCAAACACCGGGCCCGCGCAGCGTCCGGGCCTGCCATCCCTCCCGCGGCTCGCCTCCTCTGCGCCTCCGCTCCACCGTCGCTCGCCCGTCCGTGCCCCTGCAGCCTCCCAGCTGCCACCGTGGAGCGCCCGCCGGCGGAACGCCGACCGCAGGCCCCGCGCACACCGGGGACGCTGACCGTTCCAGGCGGGAGGGAAGGCGGGCAGAGATGGAGAGAGGAACGGGAGACCTAGAGGGGCGGAAGGATGGGCGGAGGGACGTTAGGAGGGAGGGAGGGTGGGAGAGAGGGAGGCAGTGAGGAGCGGAGGGAAAGACAGAGCGACGCAGGGACAGGGGGCGGGCGGGAGGGAGCCAGGGACAGGGGGAGGAAGGCCGAGAGGAAAAGCGGCCTTCGGCCTCCGGGAGCGACGGGACCCCCGCGCTCCGGGAAAACGGTAAGCGCCCGGCGCCGGCTGAGGGCTGGGCCCACAGCCGCCGCGTCGGCCGGCGGGGCACTCATTCGCCCCGATTCCGTGGCCCAAGGAATGGGCGGTTTCCTCAGAGACAAAAGACCGGGACTCGGGTTGCCGTCGGGTTTTCAACCGCCTGGTGCACAGACCGCACATCCCCAGGCTGAGCCCTGCAACGGAGCGCGAGGCCGACAGCGCCGACCACGGAGGAGCCACACTCAGGACGACTGAGGCGTGATTTTGGATTCCACGTTGCTTTGCCCGCTGCAAGGGGGCCTGTTGCTCACGTCTCTCCGGCCCCCGGAAGGCTGGCCATGCTGACTGTTTGCTCCCGGAGCTCTGCGGGCACCCAGAAACATCCCAGGGAAGGGTGGAAGACCGGCGTGGCGCCTTCGCTCTCCTTGCCAGTTTCCACACCGGCCACACTGCAGCCTCCCCATGTTGCCGGACACAGGAATCCATCGTCAGGCCATCACGCCGGGGATGTATCTTCTCTCTGGGGTCTCGCTCTGGTCTTCTCCGTGGAGATGAACCAGAGCCACGCGCCTGCGTGTGTGAGACTGTCCCGGCAACGGCGACACCCACGGGCATTGCCTCCCTCACGGAGAGAGGGCCTGGAAAACTCAAGACTCCCACGGAGGTTCATTTCCACACTCCCCTCCACCCTTCCAGGCTGGTTTCTCCCTGCTGAAGACGCGTGGGAGCCCAGAGAGCGGCTTCCAGTTCCCGCGGGATTCCTGGAGAGGTCCGGAGAGCCAGCCCCCGAAACGCGCCCCCCTCACCCCTTCCCCCTCTCCCCCTTCCGCTTCGTCTCTCCGGCCCCACCACCACCATCACCGCGCCCTCCCCCGCCCCAACCCTCAACCGCCCACCCACCCCCGCCCCCCGCCCCTGACCTCAAGGCCATGGGGCCCTTCCTGGGGGGGGGGGGGGCGGGCTGTCCCAGGGCTCACCGCCATTCATGAAGGGGTGGAGCCTGCCTGCCTGTGGGCCTTTATAAGAGCCGCTGGCTGGCTGTCTGGGCCGGCTTCCTGGCTGCACCTGCCGCAGTGCACAGTCCGGCTGAGGTGCACGGGAGCCCGCCGGCCTCTCTCCGCCCGTGTCCGTCGGTGAAATTCCGGCCGGGGCTCCCCGCGATGGCCCTCCCGACACCTTCGGACAGCACCCTCCCCGCGGAAGCCCGAGGACGAGGACGGCGAAGGAGACTCGTTTGGACCCCGAGCCAAAGCGAGGCCCTGCGAGCCTGCTTTGAGCGGAACCCGTATCCGGGCATCGCCACCAGAGAACGGCTGGCCCAGGCTATCGGCATTCCGGAGCCCAGGGTCCAGATTTGGTTTCAGAATGAGAGGTCACGCCAGCTGAGGCAGCACCGGCGGGAATCTCGGCCCTGGCCCGGGAGACGCGGCCCGCAAGAAGGCAGGCGAAAGCGGACCGCCGTCACCGGATCCCAGACCGCCCTGCTCCTCCGAGCCTTTGAGAAGGATCGCTTTCCAGACATCGCCGCCAGGGAAGAGCTGGCCAGAGAGACGGGCCTCCCGGAGTCCAGGATTCAGATCTGGTTTCAGAATCGAAGGGCCAGGCACCCGGGACAGGGTGGCAGGGCGCCCGCGCACGCAGGCGGCCTGTGCAACGCGGCCCCCGGCGGGTGTCACCCTGCTCCCTCGTGGGTCGCCTGCGCCCACACCGGGGCGTGGGGAACGGGGCTTCCCGCACCCCACGTGCCCTGCGCGCCTGGGGCTCTCCCACAGGGGGCTTTGGTGAGCCAGGGAGCGGGGGCCGTCCCCGTGCTCCAGCCCAGCCAGGCCGCGCCGGCAGAAGGGATCTCCCAACCTGCCCCGGCACGCGGGGATTTTGCCTACGCTGCCCCGGCTCCTCCGGAAGGGGCGCTCTCCCACCCTCAGACTCCTCGGTGGCCTCCGCAGCCGGGCAAATGCCGGGAGGACCGGGACCCGCAGCGCCACGGCCCGCCGGGCCCTTGCGCGGTGGGACAGCCTGGGCCCGCTCAAGCGGGGCCACAGGGCCAAGGTGTGCTTGCGCCACCCACGTCCCAGGGGAGTCCGTGGTGGGGCTGGGGCCGGGGTCCCCAGGTCGCCGGGGCGGCGTGGGAACCCCAAGCGGGGGCAGCTCCACCTCCCCAGCCCGCGCCCCCGGAGGCCTCCGCGCGGCAGGGGCAGATGCAAGGCATCCGGGCGCCCTCCCAGGCGCTCCAGGAGCCGGGGCGCTCGTCTGCACTCCCCTCCGGCCTGCTGCTGGATGAGCTCCTGGCGAGCCCGGAGTTTCTGCAGCAGGCGCAACCTTTCCTAGAAACGGAGGCCCCGGGGGAGCTGGAGGCCTTGGAAGAGGCCGCCTCGCTGGAAGCACCCCTCAGCGAGGAAGAATACCGGGCTCTGCTGGAGGAGCTTTAGGACGCGGGGTTGGGACGGGGTCGGGTCGGGTCGGGTCGGGGCAGGCCGGTGGCCTCTCTTTCGCGGGGAACACCTGGCTGGGTATGGAGCGGCGTGTCTTCCCCGCCGGGCTGACCCGCCTGGGATTCCTGCCTTCTAGGTCTAGGCCCGGCGAGAGACTCCACACAGCGGAGAACTGCCATTCTTTCCTGGGCATCCCGGGGATCCCAGAGCCGGCCCAGGTAGCAGCAGGTGGGCCGCCTACTGCGCACGCGCGGGTTTGCGGGCAGCCGCCTAGGCTGTGGGAGCAGCCCGGGCAGAGCTCTCATGGCTTTCCACCACCCCACCCACGCCTGACCACCCCCTCCCCACCCCCACCCCCACCCCCCACCCCCGGAAAATGCGTCCTCCCCTGGGCTGGGTGGAGACCCCCGTCCCGCCAAACACCGGGCCCGCGCAGCGTCCGGGCCTGCCATCCCTCCCGCGGCTCGCCTCCTCTGCGCCTCCGCTCCACCGTCGCTCGCCCGTCCGTGCCCCTGCAGCCTCCCAGCTGCCACCGTGGAGCGCCCGCCGGCGGAACGCCGACCGCAGGCCCCGCGCACACCGGGGACGCTGACCGTTCCAGGCGGGAGGGAAGGCGGGCAGAGATGGAGAGAGGAACGGGAGACCTAGAGGGGCGGAAGGATGGGCGGAGGGACGTTAGGAGGGAGGGAGGGTGGGAGAGAGGGAGGCAGTGAGGAGCGGAGGGAAAGACAGAGCGACGCAGGGACAGGGGGCGGGCGGGAGGGAGCCAGGGACAGGGGGAGGAAGGCCGAGAGGAAAAGCGGCCTTCGGCCTCCGGGAGCGACGGGACCCCCGCGCTCCGGGAAAACGGTAAGCGCCCGGCGCCGGCTGAGGGCTGGGCCCACAGCCGCCGCGTCGGCCGGCGGGGCACTCATTCGCCCCGATTCCGTGGCCCAAGGAATGGGCGGTTTCCTCAGAGACAAAAGACCGGGACTCGGGTTGCCGTCGGGTTTTCAACCGCCTGGTGCACAGACCGCACATCCCCAGGCTGAGCCCTGCAACGGAGCGCGAGGCCGACAGCGCCGACCACGGAGGAGCCACACTCAGGACGACTGAGGCGTGATTTTGGATTCCACGTTGCTTTGCCCGCTGCAAGGGGGCCTGTTGCTCACGTCTCTCCGGCCCCCGGAAGGCTGGCCATGCTGACTGTTTGCTCCCGGAGCTCTGCGGGCACCCAGAAACATCCCAGGGAAGGGTGGAAGACCGGCGTGGCGCCTTCGCTCTCCTTGCCAGTTTCCACACCGGCCACACTGCAGCCTCCCCATGTTGCCGGACACAGGAATCCATCGTCAGGCCATCACGCCGGGGATGTATCTTCTCTCTGGGGTCTCGCTCTGGTCTTCTCCGTGGAGATGAACCAGAGCCACGCGCCTGCGTGTGTGAGACTGTCCCGGCAACGGCGACACCCACGGGCATTGCCTCCCTCACGGAGAGAGGGCCTGGAAAACTCAAGACTCCCACGGAGGTTCATTTCCACACTCCCCTCCACCCTTCCAGGCTGGTTTCTCCCTGCTGAAGACGCGTGGGAGCCCAGAGAGCGGCTTCCAGTTCCCGCGGGATTCCTGGAGAGGTCCGGAGAGCCAGCCCCCGAAACGCGCCCCCCTCACCCCTTCCCCCTCTCCCCCTTCCGCTTCGTCTCTCCGGCCCCACCACCACCATCACCGCGCCCTCCCCCGCCCCAACCCTCAACCGCCCACCCACCCCCGCCCCCCGCCCCTGACCTCAAGGCCATGGGGCCCTTCCTGGGGGGGGGGGGGCGGGCTGTCCCAGGGCTCACCGCCATTCATGAAGGGGTGGAGCCTGCCTGCCTGTGGGCCTTTATAAGAGCCGCTGGCTGGCTGTCTGGGCCGGCTTCCTGGCTGCACCTGCCGCAGTGCACAGTCCGGCTGAGGTGCACGGGAGCCCGCCGGCCTCTCTCCGCCCGTGTCCGTCGGTGAAATTCCGGCCGGGGCTCCCCGCGATGGCCCTCCCGACACCTTCGGACAGCACCCTCCCCGCGGAAGCCCGAGGACGAGGACGGCGAAGGAGACTCGTTTGGACCCCGAGCCAAAGCGAGGCCCTGCGAGCCTGCTTTGAGCGGAACCCGTATCCGGGCATCGCCACCAGAGAACGGCTGGCCCAGGCTATCGGCATTCCGGAGCCCAGGGTCCAGATTTGGTTTCAGAATGAGAGGTCACGCCAGCTGAGGCAGCACCGGCGGGAATCTCGGCCCTGGCCCGGGAGACGCGGCCCGCAAGAAGGCAGGCGAAAGCGGACCGCCGTCACCGGATCCCAGACCGCCCTGCTCCTCCGAGCCTTTGAGAAGGATCGCTTTCCAGACATCGCCGCCAGGGAAGAGCTGGCCAGAGAGACGGGCCTCCCGGAGTCCAGGATTCAGATCTGGTTTCAGAATCGAAGGGCCAGGCACCCGGGACAGGGTGGCAGGGCGCCCGCGCACGCAGGCGGCCTGTGCAACGCGGCCCCCGGCGGGTGTCACCCTGCTCCCTCGTGGGTCGCCTGCGCCCACACCGGGGCGTGGGGAACGGGGCTTCCCGCACCCCACGTGCCCTGCGCGCCTGGGGCTCTCCCACAGGGGGCTTTGGTGAGCCAGGGAGCGGGGGCCGTCCCCGTGCTCCAGCCCAGCCAGGCCGCGCCGGCAGAAGGGATCTCCCAACCTGCCCCGGCACGCGGGGATTTTGCCTACGCTGCCCCGGCTCCTCCGGAAGGGGCGCTCTCCCACCCTCAGACTCCTCGGTGGCCTCCGCAGCCGGGCAAATGCCGGGAGGACCGGGACCCGCAGCGCCACGGCCCGCCGGGCCCTTGCGCGGTGGGACAGCCTGGGCCCGCTCAAGCGGGGCCACAGGGCCAAGGTGTGCTTGCGCCACCCACGTCCCAGGGGAGTCCGTGGTGGGGCTGGGGCCGGGGTCCCCAGGTCGCCGGGGCGGCGTGGGAACCCCAAGCGGGGGCAGCTCCACCTCCCCAGCCCGCGCCCCCGGAGGCCTCCGCGCGGCAGGGGCAGATGCAAGGCATCCGGGCGCCCTCCCAGGCGCTCCAGGAGCCGGGGCGCTCGTCTGCACTCCCCTCCGGCCTGCTGCTGGATGAGCTCCTGGCGAGCCCGGAGTTTCTGCAGCAGGCGCAACCTTTCCTAGAAACGGAGGCCCCGGGGGAGCTGGAGGCCTTGGAAGAGGCCGCCTCGCTGGAAGCACCCCTCAGCGAGGAAGAATACCGGGCTCTGCTGGAGGAGCTTTAGGACGCGGGGTTGGGACGGGGTCGGGTCGGGTCGGGTCGGGGCAGGCCGGTGGCCTCTCTTTCGCGGGGAACACCTGGCTGGGTATGGAGCGGCGTGTCTTCCCCGCCGGGCTGACCCGCCTGGGATTCCTGCCTTCTAGGTCTAGGCCCGGCGAGAGACTCCACACAGCGGAGAACTGCCATTCTTTCCTGGGCATCCCGGGGATCCCAGAGCCGGCCCAGGTAGCAGCAGGTGGGCCGCCTACTGCGCACGCGCGGGTTTGCGGGCAGCCGCCTAGGCTGTGGGAGCAGCCCGGGCAGAGCTCTCATGGCTTTCCACCACCCCACCCACGCCTGACCACCCCCTCCCCACCCCCACCCCCACCCCCCACCCCCGGAAAATGCGTCCTCCCCTGGGCTGGGTGGAGACCCCCGTCCCGCCAAACACCGGGCCCGCGCAGCGTCCGGGCCTGCCATCCCTCCCGCGGCTCGCCTCCTCTGCGCCTCCGCTCCACCGTCGCTCGCCCGTCCGTGCCCCTGCAGCCTCCCAGCTGCCACCGTGGAGCGCCCGCCGGCGGAACGCCGACCGCAGGCCCCGCGCACACCGGGGACGCTGACCGTTCCAGGCGGGAGGGAAGGCGGGCAGAGATGGAGAGAGGAACGGGAGACCTAGAGGGGCGGAAGGATGGGCGGAGGGACGTTAGGAGGGAGGGAGGGTGGGAGAGAGGGAGGCAGTGAGGAGCGGAGGGAAAGACAGAGCGACGCAGGGACAGGGGGCGGGCGGGAGGGAGCCAGGGACAGGGGGAGGAAGGCCGAGAGGAAAAGCGGCCTTCGGCCTCCGGGAGCGACGGGACCCCCGCGCTCCGGGAAAACGGTAAGCGCCCGGCGCCGGCTGAGGGCTGGGCCCACAGCCGCCGCGTCGGCCGGCGGGGCACTCATTCGCCCCGATTCCGTGGCCCAAGGAATGGGCGGTTTCCTCAGAGACAAAAGACCGGGACTCGGGTTGCCGTCGGGTTTTCAACCGCCTGGTGCACAGACCGCACATCCCCAGGCTGAGCCCTGCAACGGAGCGCGAGGCCGACAGCGCCGACCACGGAGGAGCCACACTCAGGACGACTGAGGCGTGATTTTGGATTCCACGTTGCTTTGCCCGCTGCAAGGGGGCCTGTTGCTCACGTCTCTCCGGCCCCCGGAAGGCTGGCCATGCTGACTGTTTGCTCCCGGAGCTCTGCGGGCACCCAGAAACATCCCAGGGAAGGGTGGAAGACCGGCGTGGCGCCTTCGCTCTCCTTGCCAGTTTCCACACCGGCCACACTGCAGCCTCCCCATGTTGCCGGACACAGGAATCCATCGTCAGGCCATCACGCCGGGGATGTATCTTCTCTCTGGGGTCTCGCTCTGGTCTTCTCCGTGGAGATGAACCAGAGCCACGCGCCTGCGTGTGTGAGACTGTCCCGGCAACGGCGACACCCACGGGCATTGCCTCCCTCACGGAGAGAGGGCCTGGAAAACTCAAGACTCCCACGGAGGTTCATTTCCACACTCCCCTCCACCCTTCCAGGCTGGTTTCTCCCTGCTGAAGACGCGTGGGAGCCCAGAGAGCGGCTTCCAGTTCCCGCGGGATTCCTGGAGAGGTCCGGAGAGCCAGCCCCCGAAACGCGCCCCCCTCACCCCTTCCCCCTCTCCCCCTTCCGCTTCGTCTCTCCGGCCCCACCACCACCATCACCGCGCCCTCCCCCGCCCCAACCCTCAACCGCCCACCCACCCCCGCCCCCCGCCCCTGACCTCAAGGCCATGGGGCCCTTCCTGGGGGGGGGGGGGGCGGGCTGTCCCAGGGCTCACCGCCATTCATGAAGGGGTGGAGCCTGCCTGCCTGTGGGCCTTTATAAGAGCCGCTGGCTGGCTGTCTGGGCCGGCTTCCTGGCTGCACCTGCCGCAGTGCACAGTCCGGCTGAGGTGCACGGGAGCCCGCCGGCCTCTCTCCGCCCGTGTCCGTCGGTGAAATTCCGGCCGGGGCTCCCCGCGATGGCCCTCCCGACACCTTCGGACAGCACCCTCCCCGCGGAAGCCCGAGGACGAGGACGGCGAAGGAGACTCGTTTGGACCCCGAGCCAAAGCGAGGCCCTGCGAGCCTGCTTTGAGCGGAACCCGTATCCGGGCATCGCCACCAGAGAACGGCTGGCCCAGGCTATCGGCATTCCGGAGCCCAGGGTCCAGATTTGGTTTCAGAATGAGAGGTCACGCCAGCTGAGGCAGCACCGGCGGGAATCTCGGCCCTGGCCCGGGAGACGCGGCCCGCAAGAAGGCAGGCGAAAGCGGACCGCCGTCACCGGATCCCAGACCGCCCTGCTCCTCCGAGCCTTTGAGAAGGATCGCTTTCCAGACATCGCCGCCAGGGAAGAGCTGGCCAGAGAGACGGGCCTCCCGGAGTCCAGGATTCAGATCTGGTTTCAGAATCGAAGGGCCAGGCACCCGGGACAGGGTGGCAGGGCGCCCGCGCACGCAGGCGGCCTGTGCAACGCGGCCCCCGGCGGGTGTCACCCTGCTCCCTCGTGGGCCGCCTGCGCCCACACCGGGGCGTGGGGAACGGGGCTTCCCGCACCCCACGTGCCCTGCGCGCCTGGGGCTCTCCCACAGGGGGCTTTGGTGAGCCAGGGAGCGGGGGCCGTCCCCGTGCTCCAGCCCAGCCAGGCCGCGCCGGCAGAAGGGATCTCCCAACCTGCCCCGGCACGCGGGGATTTTGCCTACGCTGCCCCGGCTCCTCCGGAAGGGGCGCTCTCCCACCCTCAGACTCCTCGGTGGCCTCCGCAGCCGGGCAAATGCCGGGAGGACCGGGACCCGCAGCGCCACGGCCCGCCGGGCCCTTGCGCGGTGGGACAGCCTGGGCCCGCTCAAGCGGGGCCACAGGGCCAAGGTGTGCTTGCGCCACCCACGTCCCAGGGGAGTCCGTGGTGGGGCTGGGGCCGGGGTCCCCAGGTCGCCGGGGCGGCGTGGGAACCCCAAGCGGGGGCAGCTCCACCTCCCCAGCCCGCGCCCCCGGAGGCCTCCGCGCGGCAGGGGCAGATGCAAGGCATCCGGGCGCCCTCCCAGGCGCTCCAGGAGCCGGGGCGCTCGTCTGCACTCCCCTCCGGCCTGCTGCTGGATGAGCTCCTGGCGAGCCCGGAGTTTCTGCAGCAGGCGCAACCTTTCCTAGAAACGGAGGCCCCGGGGGAGCTGGAGGCCTTGGAAGAGGCCGCCTCGCTGGAAGCACCCCTCAGCGAGGAAGAATACCGGGCTCTGCTGGAGGAGCTTTAGGACGCGGGGTTGGGACGGGGTCGGGTCGGGTCGGGTCGGGGCAGGCCGGTGGCCTCTCTTTCGCGGGGAACACCTGGCTGGGTATGGAGCGGCGTGTCTTCCCCGCCGGGCTGACCCGCCTGGGATTCCTGCCTTCTAGGTCTAGGCCCGGCGAGAGACTCCACACAGCGGAGAACTGCCATTCTTTCCTGGGCATCCCGGGGATCCCAGAGCCGGCCCAGGTAGCAGCAGGTGGGCCGCCTACTGCGCACGCGCGGGTTTGCGGGCAGCCGCCTAGGCTGTGGGAGCAGCCCGGGCAGAGCTCTCATGGCTTTCCACCACCCCACCCACGCCTGACCACCCCCTCCCCACCCCCACCCCCACCCCCCACCCCCGGAAAATGCGTCCTCCCCTGGGCTGGGTGGAGACCCCCGTCCCGCCAAACACCGGGCCCGCGCAGCGTCCGGGCCTGCCATCCCTCCCGCGGCTCGCCTCCTCTGCGCCTCCGCTCCACCGTCGCTCGCCCGTCCGTGCCCCTGCAGCCTCCCAGCTGCCACCGTGGAGCGCCCGCCGGCGGAACGCCGACCGCAGGCCCCGCGCACACCGGGGACGCTGACCGTTCCAGGCGGGAGGGAAGGCGGGCAGAGATGGAGAGAGGAACGGGAGACCTAGAGGGGCGGAAGGATGGGCGGAGGGACGTTAGGAGGGAGGGAGGGTGGGAGAGAGGGAGGCAGTGAGGAGCGGAGGGAAAGACAGAGCGACGCAGGGACAGGGGGCGGGCGGGAGGGAGCCAGGGACAGGGGGAGGAAGGCCGAGAGGAAAAGCGGCCTTCGGCCTCCGGGAGCGACGGGACCCCCGCGCTCCGGGAAAACGGTAAGCGCCCGGCGCCGGCTGAGGGCTGGGCCCACAGCCGCCGCGTCGGCCGGCGGGGCACTCATTCGCCCCGATTCCGTGGCCCAAGGAATGGGCGGTTTCCTCAGAGACAAAAGACCGGGACTCGGGTTGCCGTCGGGTTTTCAACCGCCTGGTGCACAGACCGCACATCCCCAGGCTGAGCCCTGCAACGGAGCGCGAGGCCGACAGCGCCGACCACGGAGGAGCCACACTCAGGACGACTGAGGCGTGATTTTGGATTCCACGTTGCTTTGCCCGCTGCAAGGGGGCCTGTTGCTCACGTCTCTCCGGCCCCCGGAAGGCTGGCCATGCTGACTGTTTGCTCCCGGAGCTCTGCGGGCACCCAGAAACATCCCAGGGAAGGGTGGAAGACCGGCGTGGCGCCTTCGCTCTCCTTGCCAGTTTCCACACCGGCCACACTGCAGCCTCCCCATGTTGCCGGACACAGGAATCCATCGTCAGGCCATCACGCCGGGGATGTATCTTCTCTCTGGGGTCTCGCTCTGGTCTTCTCCGTGGAGATGAACCAGAGCCACGCGCCTGCGTGTGTGAGACTGTCCCGGCAACGGCGACACCCACGGGCATTGCCTCCCTCACGGAGAGAGGGCCTGGAAAACTCAAGACTCCCACGGAGGTTCATTTCCACACTCCCCTCCACCCTTCCAGGCTGGTTTCTCCCTGCTGAAGACGCGTGGGAGCCCAGAGAGCGGCTTCCAGTTCCCGCGGGATTCCTGGAGAGGTCCGGAGAGCCAGCCCCCGAAACGCGCCCCCCTCACCCCTTCCCCCTCTCCCCCTTCCGCTTCGTCTCTCCGGCCCCACCACCACCATCACCGCGCCCTCCCCCGCCCCAACCCTCAACCGCCCACCCACCCCCGCCCCCCGCCCCTGACCTCAAGGCCATGGGGCCCTTCCTGGGGGGGGGGGGCGGGCTGTCCCAGGGCTCACCGCCATTCATGAAGGGGTGGAGCCTGCCTGCCTGTGGGCCTTTATAAGAGCCGCTGGCTGGCTGTCTGGGCCGGCTTCCTGGCTGCACCTGCCGCAGTGCACAGTCCGGCTGAGGTGCACGGGAGCCCGCCGGCCTCTCTCCGCCCGTGTCCGTCGGTGAAATTCCGGCCGGGGCTCCCCGCGATGGCCCTCCCGACACCTTCGGACAGCACCCTCCCCGCGGAAGCCCGAGGACGAGGACGGCGAAGGAGACTCGTTTGGACCCCGAGCCAAAGCGAGGCCCTGCGAGCCTGCTTTGAGCGGAACCCGTATCCGGGCATCGCCACCAGAGAACGGCTGGCCCAGGCTATCGGCATTCCGGAGCCCAGGGTCCAGATTTGGTTTCAGAATGAGAGGTCACGCCAGCTGAGGCAGCACCGGCGGGAATCTCGGCCCTGGCCCGGGAGACGCGGCCCGCAAGAAGGCAGGCGAAAGCGGACCGCCGTCACCGGATCCCAGACCGCCCTGCTCCTCCGAGCCTTTGAGAAGGATCGCTTTCCAGACATCGCCGCCAGGGAAGAGCTGGCCAGAGAGACGGGCCTCCCGGAGTCCAGGATTCAGATCTGGTTTCAGAATCGAAGGGCCAGGCACCCGGGACAGGGTGGCAGGGCGCCCGCGCACGCAGGCGGCCTGTGCAACGCGGCCCCCGGCGGGTGTCACCCTGCTCCCTCGTGGGCCGCCTGCGCCCACACCGGGGCGTGGGGAACGGGGCTTCCCGCACCCCACGTGCCCTGCGCGCCTGGGGCTCTCCCACAGGGGGCTTTGGTGAGCCAGGGAGCGGGGGCCGTCCCCGTGCTCCAGCCCAGCCAGGCCGCGCCGGCAGAAGGGATCTCCCAACCTGCCCCGGCACGCGGGGATTTTGCCTACGCTGCCCCGGCTCCTCCGGAAGGGGCGCTCTCCCACCCTCAGACTCCTCGGTGGCCTCCGCAGCCGGGCAAATGCCGGGAGGACCGGGACCCGCAGCGCCACGGCCCGCCGGGCCCTTGCGCGGTGGGACAGCCTGGGCCCGCTCAAGCGGGGCCACAGGGCCAAGGTGTGCTTGCGCCACCCACGTCCCAGGGGAGTCCGTGGTGGGGCTGGGGCCGGGGTCCCCAGGTCGCCGGGGCGGCGTGGGAACCCCAAGCGGGGGCAGCTCCACCTCCCCAGCCCGCGCCCCCGGAGGCCTCCGCGCGGCAGGGGCAGATGCAAGGCATCCGGGCGCCCTCCCAGGCGCTCCAGGAGCCGGGGCGCTCGTCTGCACTCCCCTCCGGCCTGCTGCTGGATGAGCTCCTGGCGAGCCCGGAGTTTCTGCAGCAGGCGCAACCTTTCCTAGAAACGGAGGCCCCGGGGGAGCTGGAGGCCTTGGAAGAGGCCGCCTCGCTGGAAGCACCCCTCAGCGAGGAAGAATACCGGGCTCTGCTGGAGGAGCTTTAGGACGCGGGGTTGGGACGGGGTCGGGTCGGGTCGGGTCGGGGCAGGCCGGTGGCCTCTCTTTCGCGGGGAACACCTGGCTGGGTATGGAGCGGCGTGTCTTCCCCGCCGGGCTGACCCGCCTGGGATTCCTGCCTTCTAGGTCTAGGCCCGGCGAGAGACTCCACACAGCGGAGAACTGCCATTCTTTCCTGGGCATCCCGGGGATCCCAGAGCCGGCCCAGGTAGCAGCAGGTGGGCCGCCTACTGCGCACGCGCGGGTTTGCGGGCAGCCGCCTAGGCTGTGGGAGCAGCCCGGGCAGAGCTCTCATGGCTTTCCACCACCCCACCCACGCCTGACCACCCCCTCCCCACCCCCACCCCCACCCCCCACCCCCGGAAAATGCGTCCTCCCCTGGGCTGGGTGGAGACCCCCGTCCCGCCAAACACCGGGCCCGCGCAGCGTCCGGGCCTGCCATCCCTCCCGCGGCTCGCCTCCTCTGCGCCTCCGCTCCACCGTCGCTCGCCCGTCCGTGCCCCTGCAGCCTCCCAGCTGCCACCGTGGAGCGCCCGCCGGCGGAACGCCGACCGCAGGCCCCGCGCACACCGGGGACGCTGACCGTTCCAGGCGGGAGGGAAGGCGGGCAGAGATGGAGAGAGGAACGGGAGACCTAGAGGGGCGGAAGGATGGGCGGAGGGACGTTAGGAGGGAGGGAGGGTGGGAGAGAGGGAGGCAGTGAGGAGCGGAGGGAAAGACAGAGCGACGCAGGGACAGGGGGCGGGCGGGAGGGAGCCAGGGACAGGGGGAGGAAGGCCGAGAGGAAAAGCGGCCTTCGGCCTCCGGGAGCGACGGGACCCCCGCGCTCCGGGAAAACGGTAAGCGCCCGGCGCCGGCTGAGGGCTGGGCCCACAGCCGCCGCGTCGGCCGGCGGGGCACTCATTCGCCCCGATTCCGTGGCCCAAGGAATGGGCGGTTTCCTCAGAGACAAAAGACCGGGACTCGGGTTGCCGTCGGGTTTTCAACCGCCTGGTGCACAGACCGCACATCCCCAGGCTGAGCCCTGCAACGGAGCGCGAGGCCGACAGCGCCGACCACGGAGGAGCCACACTCAGGACGACTGAGGCGTGATTTTGGATTCCACGTTGCTTTGCCCGCTGCAAGGGGGCCTGTTGCTCACGTCTCTCCGGCCCCCGGAAGGCTGGCCATGCTGACTGTTTGCTCCCGGAGCTCTGCGGGCACCCAGAAACATCCCAGGGAAGGGTGGAAGACCGGCGTGGCGCCTTCGCTCTCCTTGCCAGTTTCCACACCGGCCACACTGCAGCCTCCCCATGTTGCCGGACACAGGAATCCATCGTCAGGCCATCACGCCGGGGATGTATCTTCTCTCTGGGGTCTCGCTCTGGTCTTCTCCGTGGAGATGAACCAGAGCCACGCGCCTGCGTGTGTGAGACTGTCCCGGCAACGGCGACACCCACGGGCATTGCCTCCCTCACGGAGAGAGGGCCTGGAAAACTCAAGACTCCCACGGAGGTTCATTTCCACACTCCCCTCCACCCTTCCAGGCTGGTTTCTCCCTGCTGAAGACGCGTGGGAGCCCAGAGAGCGGCTTCCAGTTCCCGCGGGATTCCTGGAGAGGTCCGGAGAGCCAGCCCCCGAAACGCGCCCCCCTCACCCCTTCCCCCTCTCCCCCTTCCGCTTCGTCTCTCCGGCCCCACCACCACCATCACCGCGCCCTCCCCCGCCCCAACCCTCAACCGCCCACCCACCCCCGCCCCCCGCCCCTGACCTCAAGGCCATGGGGCCCTTCCTGGGGGGGGGGGGCGGGCTGTCCCAGGGCTCACCGCCATTCATGAAGGGGTGGAGCCTGCCTGCCTGTGGGCCTTTATAAGAGCCGCTGGCTGGCTGTCTGGGCCGGCTTCCTGGCTGCACCTGCCGCAGTGCACAGTCCGGCTGAGGTGCACGGGAGCCCGCCGGCCTCTCTCCGCCCGTGTCCGTCGGTGAAATTCCGGCCGGGGCTCCCCGCGATGGCCCTCCCGACACCTTCGGACAGCACCCTCCCCGCGGAAGCCCGAGGACGAGGACGGCGAAGGAGACTCGTTTGGACCCCGAGCCAAAGCGAGGCCCTGCGAGCCTGCTTTGAGCGGAACCCGTATCCGGGCATCGCCACCAGAGAACGGCTGGCCCAGGCTATCGGCATTCCGGAGCCCAGGGTCCAGATTTGGTTTCAGAATGAGAGGTCACGCCAGCTGAGGCAGCACCGGCGGGAATCTCGGCCCTGGCCCGGGAGACGCGGCCCGCAAGAAGGCAGGCGAAAGCGGACCGCCGTCACCGGATCCCAGACCGCCCTGCTCCTCCGAGCCTTTGAGAAGGATCGCTTTCCAGACATCGCCGCCAGGGAAGAGCTGGCCAGAGAGACGGGCCTCCCGGAGTCCAGGATTCAGATCTGGTTTCAGAATCGAAGGGCCAGGCACCCGGGACAGGGTGGCAGGGCGCCCGCGCACGCAGGCGGCCTGTGCAACGCGGCCCCCGGCGGGTGTCACCCTGCTCCCTCGTGGGCCGCCTGCGCCCACACCGGGGCGTGGGGAACGGGGCTTCCCGCACCCCACGTGCCCTGCGCGCCTGGGGCTCTCCCACAGGGGGCTTTGGTGAGCCAGGGAGCGGGGGCCGTCCCCGTGCTCCAGCCCAGCCAGGCCGCGCCGGCAGAAGGGATCTCCCAACCTGCCCCGGCACGCGGGGATTTTGCCTACGCTGCCCCGGCTCCTCCGGAAGGGGCGCTCTCCCACCCTCAGACTCCTCGGTGGCCTCCGCAGCCGGGCAAATGCCGGGAGGACCGGGACCCGCAGCGCCACGGCCCGCCGGGCCCTTGCGCGGTGGGACAGCCTGGGCCCGCTCAAGCGGGGCCACAGGGCCAAGGTGTGCTTGCGCCACCCACGTCCCAGGGGAGTCCGTGGTGGGGCTGGGGCCGGGGTCCCCAGGTCGCCGGGGCGGCGTGGGAACCCCAAGCGGGGGCAGCTCCACCTCCCCAGCCCGCGCCCCCGGAGGCCTCCGCGCGGCAGGGGCAGATGCAAGGCATCCGGGCGCCCTCCCAGGCGCTCCAGGAGCCGGGGCGCTCGTCTGCACTCCCCTCCGGCCTGCTGCTGGATGAGCTCCTGGCGAGCCCGGAGTTTCTGCAGCAGGCGCAACCTTTCCTAGAAACGGAGGCCCCGGGGGAGCTGGAGGCCTTGGAAGAGGCCGCCTCGCTGGAAGCACCCCTCAGCGAGGAAGAATACCGGGCTCTGCTGGAGGAGCTTTAGGACGCGGGGTTGGGACGGGGTCGGGTCGGGTCGGGTCGGGGCAGGCCGGTGGCCTCTCTTTCGCGGGGAACACCTGGCTGGGTATGGAGCAGCGTGTCTTCCCCGCCGGGCTGACCCGCCTGGGATTCCTGCCTTCTAGGTCTAGGCCCGGCGAGAGACTCCACACAGCGGAGAACTGCCATTCTTTCCTGGGCATCCCGGGGATCCCAGAGCCGGCCCAGGTAGCAGCAGGTGGGCCGCCTACTGCGCACGCGCGGGTTTGCGGGCAGCCGCCTAGGCTGTGGGAGCAGCCCGGGCAGAGCTCTCATGGCTTTCCACCACCCCACCCACGCCTGACCACCCCCTCCCCACCCCCACCCCCACCCCCCACCCCCGGAAAATGCGTCCTCCCCTGGGCTGGGTGGAGACCCCCGTCCCGCCAAACACCGGGCCCGCGCAGCGTCCGGGCCTGCCATCCCTCCCGCGGCTCGCCTCCTCTGCGCCTCCGCTCCACCGTCGCTCGCCCGTCCGTGCCCCTGCAGCCTCCCAGCTGCCACCGTGGAGCGCCCGCCGGCGGAACGCCGACCGCAGGCCCCGCGCACACCGGGGACGCTGACCGTTCCAGGCGGGAGGGAAGGCGGGCAGAGATGGAGAGAGGAACGGGAGACCTAGAGGGGCGGAAGGATGGGCGGAGGGACGTTAGGAGGGAGGGAGGGTGGGAGAGAGGGAGGCAGTGAGGAGCGGAGGGAAAGACAGAGCGACGCAGGGACAGGGGGCGGGCGGGAGGGAGCCAGGGACAGGGGGAGGAAGGCCGAGAGGAAAAGCGGCCTTCGGCCTCCGGGAGCGACGGGACCCCCGCGCTCCGGGAAAACGGTAAGCGCCCGGCGCCGGCTGAGGGCTGGGCCCACAGCCGCCGCGTCGGCCGGCGGGGCACTCATTCGCCCCGATTCCGTGGCCCAAGGAATGGGCGGTTTCCTCAGAGACAAAAGACCGGGACTCGGGTTGCCGTCGGGTTTTCAACCGCCTGGTGCACAGACCGCACATCCCCAGGCTGAGCCCTGCAACGGAGCGCGAGGCCGACAGCGCCGACCACGGAGGAGCCACACTCAGGACGACTGAGGCGTGATTTTGGATTCCACGTTGCTTTGCCCGCTGCAAGGGGGCCTGTTGCTCACGTCTCTCCGGCCCCCGGAAGGCTGGCCATGCTGACTGTTTGCTCCCGGAGCTCTGCGGGCACCCAGAAACATCCCAGGGAAGGGTGGAAGACCGGCGTGGCGCCTTCGCTCTCCTTGCCAGTTTCCACACCGGCCACACTGCAGCCTCCCCATGTTGCCGGACACAGGAATCCATCGTCAGGCCATCACGCCGGGGATGTATCTTCTCTCTGGGGTCTCGCTCTGGTCTTCTCCGTGGAGATGAACCAGAGCCACGCGCCTGCGTGTGTGAGACTGTCCCGGCAACGGCGACACCCACGGGCATTGCCTCCCTCACGGAGAGAGGGCCTGGAAAACTCAAGACTCCCACGGAGGTTCATTTCCACACTCCCCTCCACCCTTCCAGGCTGGTTTCTCCCTGCTGAAGACGCGTGGGAGCCCAGAGAGCGGCTTCCAGTTCCCGCGGGATTCCTGGAGAGGTCCGGAGAGCCAGCCCCCGAAACGCGCCCCCCTCACCCCTTCCCCCTCTCCCCCTTCCGCTTCGTCTCTCCGGCCCCACCACCACCATCACCGCGCCCTCCCCCGCCCCAACCCTCAACCGCCCACCCACCCCCGCCCCCCGCCCCTGACCTCAAGGCCATGGGGCCCTTCCTGGGGGGGGGGGGGCGGGCTGTCCCAGGGCTCACCGCCATTCATGAAGGGGTGGAGCCTGCCTGCCTGTGGGCCTTTATAAGAGCCGCTGGCTGGCTGTCTGGGCCGGCTTCCTGGCTGCACCTGCCGCAGTGCACAGTCCGGCTGAGGTGCACGGGAGCCCGCCGGCCTCTCTCCGCCCGTGTCCGTCGGTGAAATTCCGGCCGGGGCTCCCCGCGATGGCCCTCCCGACACCTTCGGACAGCACCCTCCCCGCGGAAGCCCGAGGACGAGGACGGCGAAGGAGACTCGTTTGGACCCCGAGCCAAAGCGAGGCCCTGCGAGCCTGCTTTGAGCGGAACCCGTATCCGGGCATCGCCACCAGAGAACGGCTGGCCCAGGCTATCGGCATTCCGGAGCCCAGGGTCCAGATTTGGTTTCAGAATGAGAGGTCACGCCAGCTGAGGCAGCACCGGCGGGAATCTCGGCCCTGGCCCGGGAGACGCGGCCCGCAAGAAGGCAGGCGAAAGCGGACCGCCGTCACCGGATCCCAGACCGCCCTGCTCCTCCGAGCCTTTGAGAAGGATCGCTTTCCAGACATCGCCGCCAGGGAAGAGCTGGCCAGAGAGACGGGCCTCCCGGAGTCCAGGATTCAGATCTGGTTTCAGAATCGAAGGGCCAGGCACCCGGGACAGGGTGGCAGGGCGCCCGCGCACGCAGGCGGCCTGTGCAACGCGGCCCCCGGCGGGTGTCACCCTGCTCCCTCGTGGGCCGCCTGCGCCCACACCGGGGCGTGGGGAACGGGGCTTCCCGCACCCCACGTGCCCTGCGCGCCTGGGGCTCTCCCACAGGGGGCTTTGGTGAGCCAGGGAGCGGGGGCCGTCCCCGTGCTCCAGCCCAGCCAGGCCGCGCCGGCAGAAGGGATCTCCCAACCTGCCCCGGCACGCGGGGATTTTGCCTACGCTGCCCCGGCTCCTCCGGAAGGGGCGCTCTCCCACCCTCAGACTCCTCGGTGGCCTCCGCAGCCGGGCAAATGCCGGGAGGACCGGGACCCGCAGCGCCACGGCCCGCCGGGCCCTTGCGCGGTGGGACAGCCTGGGCCCGCTCAAGCGGGGCCACAGGGCCAAGGTGTGCTTGCGCCACCCACGTCCCAGGGGAGTCCGTGGTGGGGCTGGGGCCGGGGTCCCCAGGTCGCCGGGGCGGCGTGGGAACCCCAAGCGGGGGCAGCTCCACCTCCCCAGCCCGCGCCCCCGGAGGCCTCCGCGCGGCAGGGGCAGATGCAAGGCATCCGGGCGCCCTCCCAGGCGCTCCAGGAGCCGGGGCGCTCGTCTGCACTCCCCTCCGGCCTGCTGCTGGATGAGCTCCTGGCGAGCCCGGAGTTTCTGCAGCAGGCGCAACCTTTCCTAGAAACGGAGGCCCCGGGGGAGCTGGAGGCCTTGGAAGAGGCCGCCTCGCTGGAAGCACCCCTCAGCGAGGAAGAATACCGGGCTCTGCTGGAGGAGCTTTAGGACGCGGGGTTGGGACGGGGTCGGGTCGGGTCGGGTCGGGGCAGGCCGGTGGCCTCTCTTTCGCGGGGAACACCTGGCTGGGTATGGAGCGGCGTGTCTTCCCCGCCGGGCTGACCCGCCTGGGATTCCTGCCTTCTAGGTCTAGGCCCGGCGAGAGACTCCACACAGCGGAGAACTGCCATTCTTTCCTGGGCATCCCGGGGATCCCAGAGCCGGCCCAGGTAGCAGCAGGTGGGCCGCCTACTGCGCACGCGCGGGTTTGCGGGCAGCCGCCTAGGCTGTGGGAGCAGCCCGGGCAGAGCTCTCATGGCTTTCCACCACCCCACCCACGCCTGACCACCCCCTCCCCACCCCCACCCCCACCCCCCACCCCCGGAAAATGCGTCCTCCCCTGGGCTGGGTGGAGACCCCCGTCCCGCCAAACACCGGGCCCGCGCAGCGTCCGGGCCTGCCATCCCTCCCGCGGCTCGCCTCCTCTGCGCCTCCGCTCCACCGTCGCTCGCCCGTCCGTGCCCCTGCAGCCTCCCAGCTGCCACCGTGGAGCGCCCGCCGGCGGAACGCCGACCGCAGGCCCCGCGCACACCGGGGACGCTGACCGTTCCAGGCGGGAGGGAAGGCGGGCAGAGATGGAGAGAGGAACGGGAGACCTAGAGGGGCGGAAGGATGGGCGGAGGGACGTTAGGAGGGAGGGAGGGTGGGAGAGAGGGAGGCAGTGAGGAGCGGAGGGAAAGACAGAGCGACGCAGGGACAGGGGGCGGGCGGGAGGGAGCCAGGGACAGGGGGAGGAAGGCCGAGAGGAAAAGCGGCCTTCGGCCTCCGGGAGCGACGGGACCCCCGCGCTCCGGGAAAACGGTAAGCGCCCGGCGCCGGCTGAGGGCTGGGCCCACAGCCGCCGCGTCGGCCGGCGGGGCACTCATTCGCCCCGATTCCGTGGCCCAAGGAATGGGCGGTTTCCTCAGAGACAAAAGACCGGGACTCGGGTTGCCGTCGGGTTTTCAACCGCCTGGTGCACAGACCGCACATCCCCAGGCTGAGCCCTGCAACGGAGCGCGAGGCCGACAGCGCCGACCACGGAGGAGCCACACTCAGGACGACTGAGGCGTGATTTTGGATTCCACGTTGCTTTGCCCGCTGCAAGGGGGCCTGTTGCTCACGTCTCTCCGGCCCCCGGAAGGCTGGCCATGCTGACTGTTTGCTCCCGGAGCTCTGCGGGCACCCAGAAACATCCCAGGGAAGGGTGGAAGACCGGCGTGGCGCCTTCGCTCTCCTTGCCAGTTTCCACACCGGCCACACTGCAGCCTCCCCATGTTGCCGGACACAGGAATCCATCGTCAGGCCATCACGCCGGGGATGTATCTTCTCTCTGGGGTCTCGCTCTGGTCTTCTCCGTGGAGATGAACCAGAGCCACGCGCCTGCGTGTGTGAGACTGTCCCGGCAACGGCGACACCCACGGGCATTGCCTCCCTCACGGAGAGAGGGCCTGGAAAACTCAAGACTCCCACGGAGGTTCATTTCCACACTCCCCTCCACCCTTCCAGGCTGGTTTCTCCCTGCTGAAGACGCGTGGGAGCCCAGAGAGCGGCTTCCAGTTCCCGCGGGATTCCTGGAGAGGTCCGGAGAGCCAGCCCCCGAAACGCGCCCCCCTCACCCCTTCCCCCTCTCCCCCTTCCGCTTCGTCTCTCCGGCCCCACCACCACCATCACCGCGCCCTCCCCCGCCCCAACCCTCAACCGCCCACCCACCCCCGCCCCCCGCCCCTGACCTCAAGGCCATGGGGCCCTTCCTGGGGGGGGGGGGCGGGCTGTCCCAGGGCTCACCGCCATTCATGAAGGGGTGGAGCCTGCCTGCCTGTGGGCCTTTATAAGAGCCGCTGGCTGGCTGTCTGGGCCGGCTTCCTGGCTGCACCTGCCGCAGTGCACAGTCCGGCTGAGGTGCACGGGAGCCCGCCGGCCTCTCTCCGCCCGTGTCCGTCGGTGAAATTCCGGCCGGGGCTCCCCGCGATGGCCCTCCCGACACCTTCGGACAGCACCCTCCCCGCGGAAGCCCGAGGACGAGGACGGCGAAGGAGACTCGTTTGGACCCCGAGCCAAAGCGAGGCCCTGCGAGCCTGCTTTGAGCGGAACCCGTATCCGGGCATCGCCACCAGAGAACGGCTGGCCCAGGCTATCGGCATTCCGGAGCCCAGGGTCCAGATTTGGTTTCAGAATGAGAGGTCACGCCAGCTGAGGCAGCACCGGCGGGAATCTCGGCCCTGGCCCGGGAGACGCGGCCCGCAAGAAGGCAGGCGAAAGCGGACCGCCGTCACCGGATCCCAGACCGCCCTGCTCCTCCGAGCCTTTGAGAAGGATCGCTTTCCAGACATCGCCGCCAGGGAAGAGCTGGCCAGAGAGACGGGCCTCCCGGAGTCCAGGATTCAGATCTGGTTTCAGAATCGAAGGGCCAGGCACCCGGGACAGGGTGGCAGGGCGCCCGCGCACGCAGGCGGCCTGTGCAACGCGGCCCCCGGCGGGTGTCACCCTGCTCCCTCGTGGGTCGCCTGCGCCCACACCGGGGCGTGGGGAACGGGGCTTCCCGCACCCCACGTGCCCTGCGCGCCTGGGGCTCTCCCACAGGGGGCTTTGGTGAGCCAGGGAGCGGGGGCCGTCCCCGTGCTCCAGCCCAGCCAGGCCGCGCCGGCAGAAGGGATCTCCCAACCTGCCCCGGCACGCGGGGATTTTGCCTACGCTGCCCCGGCTCCTCCGGAAGGGGCGCTCTCCCACCCTCAGACTCCTCGGTGGCCTCCGCAGCCGGGCAAATGCCGGGAGGACCGGGACCCGCAGCGCCACGGCCCGCCGGGCCCTTGCGCGGTGGGACAGCCTGGGCCCGCTCAAGCGGGGCCACAGGGCCAAGGTGTGCTTGCGCCACCCACGTCCCAGGGGAGTCCGTGGTGGGGCTGGGGCCGGGGTCCCCAGGTCGCCGGGGCGGCGTGGGAACCCCAAGCGGGGGCAGCTCCACCTCCCCAGCCCGCGCCCCCGGAGGCCTCCGCGCGGCAGGGGCAGATGCAAGGCATCCGGGCGCCCTCCCAGGCGCTCCAGGAGCCGGGGCGCTCGTCTGCACTCCCCTCCGGCCTGCTGCTGGATGAGTTCCTGGCGAGCCCGGAGTTTCTGCAGCAGGCGCAACCTTTCCTAGAAACGGAGGCCCCGGGGGAGCTGGAGGCCTTGGAAGAGGCCGCCTCGCTGGAAGCACCCCTCAGCGAGGAAGAATACCGGGCTCTGCTGGAGGAGCTTTAGGACGCGGGGTTGGGACGGGGTCGGGTCGGGTCGGGTCGGGGCAGGCCGGTGGCCTCTCTTTCGCGGGGAACACCTGGCTGGGTATGGAGCGGCGTGTCTTCCCCGCCGGGCTGACCCGCCTGGGATTCCTGCCTTCTAGGTCTAGGCCCGGCGAGAGACTCCACACAGCGGAGAACTGCCATTCTTTCCTGGGCATCCCGGGGATCCCAGAGCCGGCCCAGGTAGCAGCAGGTGGGCCGCCTACTGCGCACGCGCGGGTTTGCGGGCAGCCGCCTAGGCTGTGGGAGCAGCCCGGGCAGAGCTCTCATGGCTTTCCACCACCCCACCCACGCCTGACCACCCCCTCCCCACCCCCACCCCCACCCCCCACCCCCGGAAAATGCGTCCTCCCCTGGGCTGGGTGGAGACCCCCGTCCCGCCAAACACCGGGCCCGCGCAGCGTCCGGGCCTGCCATCCCTCCCGCGGCTCGCCTCCTCTGCGCCTCCGCTCCACCGTCGCTCGCCCGTCCGTGCCCCTGCAGCCTCCCAGCTGCCACCGTGGAGCGCCCGCCGGCGGAACGCCGACCGCAGGCCCCGCGCACACCGGGGACGCTGACCGTTCCAGGCGGGAGGGAAGGCGGGCAGAGATGGAGAGAGGAACGGGAGACCTAGAGGGGCGGAAGGATGGGCGGAGGGACGTTAGGAGGGAGGGAGGGTGGGAGAGAGGGAGGCAGTGAGGAGCGGAGGGAAAGACAGAGCGACGCAGGGACAGGGGGCGGGCGGGAGGGAGCCAGGGACAGGGGGAGGAAGGCCGAGAGGAAAAGCGGCCTTCGGCCTCCGGGAGCGACGGGACCCCCGCGCTCCGGGAAAACGGTAAGCGCCCGGCGCCGGCTGAGGGCTGGGCCCACAGCCGCCGCGTCGGCCGGCGGGGCACTCATTCGCCCCGATTCCGTGGCCCAAGGAATGGGCGGTTTCCTCAGAGACAAAAGACCGGGACTCGGGTTGCCGTCGGGTTTTCAACCGCCTGGTGCACAGACCGCACATCCCCAGGCTGAGCCCTGCAACGGAGCGCGAGGCCGACAGCGCCGACCACGGAGGAGCCACACTCAGGACGACTGAGGCGTGATTTTGGATTCCACGTTGCTTTGCCCGCTGCAAGGGGGCCTGTTGCTCACGTCTCTCCGGCCCCCGGAAGGCTGGCCATGCTGACTGTTTGCTCCCGGAGCTCTGCGGGCACCCAGAAACATCCCAGGGAAGGGTGGAAGACCGGCGTGGCGCCTTCGCTCTCCTTGCCAGTTTCCACACCGGCCACACTGCAGCCTCCCCATGTTGCCGGACACAGGAATCCATCGTCAGGCCATCACGCCGGGGATGTATCTTCTCTCTGGGGTCTCGCTCTGGTCTTCTCCGTGGAGATGAACCAGAGCCACGCGCCTGCGTGTGTGAGACTGTCCCGGCAACGGCGACACCCACGGGCATTGCCTCCCTCACGGAGAGAGGGCCTGGAAAACTCAAGACTCCCACGGAGGTTCATTTCCACACTCCCCTCCACCCTTCCAGGCTGGTTTCTCCCTGCTGAAGACGCGTGGGAGCCCAGAGAGCGGCTTCCAGTTCCCGCGGGATTCCTGGAGAGGTCCGGAGAGCCAGCCCCCGAAACGCGCCCCCCTCACCCCTTCCCCCTCTCCCCCTTCCGCTTCGTCTCTCCGGCCCCACCACCACCATCACCGCGCCCTCCCCCGCCCCAACCCTCAACCGCCCACCCACCCCCGCCCCCCGCCCCTGACCTCAAGGCCATGGGGCCCTTCCTGGGGGGGGGGGGCGGGCTGTCCCAGGGCTCACCGCCATTCATGAAGGGGTGGAGCCTGCCTGCCTGTGGGCCTTTATAAGAGCCGCTGGCTGGCTGTCTGGGCCGGCTTCCTGGCTGCACCTGCCGCAGTGCACAGTCCGGCTGAGGTGCACGGGAGCCCGCCGGCCTCTCTCCGCCCGTGTCCGTCGGTGAAATTCCGGCCGGGGCTCCCCGCGATGGCCCTCCCGACACCTTCGGACAGCACCCTCCCCGCGGAAGCCCGAGGACGAGGACGGCGAAGGAGACTCGTTTGGACCCCGAGCCAAAGCGAGGCCCTGCGAGCCTGCTTTGAGCGGAACCCGTATCCGGGCATCGCCACCAGAGAACGGCTGGCCCAGGCTATCGGCATTCCGGAGCCCAGGGTCCAGATTTGGTTTCAGAATGAGAGGTCACGCCAGCTGAGGCAGCACCGGCGGGAATCTCGGCCCTGGCCCAGGAGACGCGGCCCGCAAGAAGGCAGGCGAAAGCGGACCGCCGTCACCGGATCCCAGACCGCCCTGCTCCTCCGAGCCTTTGAGAAGGATCGCTTTCCAGACATCGCCGCCAGGGAAGAGCTGGCCAGAGAGACGGGCCTCCCGGAGTCCAGGATTCAGATCTGGTTTCAGAATCGAAGGGCCAGGCACCCGGGACAGGGTGGCAGGGCGCCCGCGCACGCAGGCGGCCTGTGCAACGCGGCCCCCGGCGGGTGTCACCCTGCTCCCTCGTGGGTCGCCTGCGCCCACACCGGGGCGTGGGGAACGGGGCTTCCCGCACCCCACGTGCCCTGCGCGCCTGGGGCTCTCCCACAGGGGGCTTTGGTGAGCCAGGGAGCGGGGGCCGTCCCCGTGCTCCAGCCCAGCCAGGCCGCGCCGGCAGAAGGGATCTCCCAACCTGCCCCGGCACGCGGGGATTTTGCCTACGCTGCCCCGGCTCCTCCGGAAGGGGCGCTCTCCCACCCTCAGACTCCTCGGTGGCCTCCGCAGCCGGGCAAATGCCGGGAGGACCGGGACCCGCAGCGCCACGGCCCGCCGGGCCCTTGCGCGGTGGGACAGCCTGGGCCCGCTCAAGCGGGGCCACGGGGCCAAGGTGTGCTTGCGCCACCCACGTCCCAGGGGAGTCCGTGGTGGGGCTGGGGCCGGGGTCCCCAGGTCGCCGGGGCGGCGTGGGAACCCCAAGCGGGGGCAGCTCC
This sequence comes from Pan paniscus, assembly GCF_029289425.2. NCBI lineage: Eukaryota > Metazoa > Chordata > Mammalia > Primates > Hominidae > Pan > Pan paniscus. The sequence continues at coordinate 75,718,105 of NC_085926.1, read as the reverse complement.
ACCTCCCCAGCCCGCGCCCCCGGAGGCCTCCGCGCGGCAGGGGCAGATGCAAGGCATCCGGGCGCCCTCCCAGGCGCTCCAGGAGCCGGGGCGCTCGTCTGCACTCCCCTCCGGCCTGCTGCTGGATGAGCTCCTGGCGAGCCCGGAGTTTCTGCAGCAGGCGCAACCTTTCCTAGAAACGGAGGCCCCGGGGGAGCTGGAGGCCTTGGAAGAGGCCGCCTCGCTGGAAGCACCCCTCAGCGAGGAAGAATACCGGGCTCTGCTGGAGGAGCTTTAGGACGCGGGGTTGGGACGGGGTCGGGTCGGGTCGGGTCGGGGCAGGCCGGTGGCCTCTCTTTCGCGGGGAACACCTGGCTGGGTATGGAGCGGCGTGTCTTCCCCGCCGGGCTGACCCGCCTGGGATTCCTGCCTTCTAGGTCTAGGCCCGGCGAGAGACTCCACACAGCGGAGAACTGCCATTCTTTCCTGGGCATCCCGGGGATCCCAGAGCCGGCCCAGGTAGCAGCAGGTGGGCCGCCTACTGCGCACGCGCGGGTTTGCGGGCAGCCGCCTAGGCTGTGGGAGCAGCCCGGGCAGAGCTCTCATGGCTTTCCACCACCCCACCCACGCCTGACCACCCCCTCCCCACCCCCACCCCCACCCCCCACCCCCGGAAAATGCGTCCTCCCCTGGGCTGGGTGGAGACCCCCGTCCCGCCAAACACCGGGCCCGCGCAGCGTCCGGGCCTGCCATCCCTCCCGCGGCTCGCCTCCTCTGCGCCTCCGCTCCACCGTCGCTCGCCCGTCCGTGCCCCTGCAGCCTCCCAGCTGCCACCGTGGAGCGCCCGCCGGCGGAACGCCGACCGCAGGCCCCGCGCACACCGGGGACGCTGACCGTTCCAGGCGGGAGGGAAGGCGGGCAGAGATGGAGAGAGGAACGGGAGACCTAGAGGGGCGGAAGGATGGGCGGAGGGACGTTAGGAGGGAGGGAGGGTGGGAGAGAGGGAGGCAGTGAGGAGCGGAGGGAAAGACAGAGCGACGCAGGGACAGGGGGCGGGCGGGAGGGAGCCAGGGACAGGGGGAGGAAGGCCGAGAGGAAAAGCGGCCTTCGGCCTCCGGGAGCGACGGGACCCCCGCGCTCCGGGAAAACGGTAAGCGCCCGGCGCCGGCTGAGGGCTGGGCCCACAGCCGCCGCGTCGGCCGGCGGGGCGCTCATTCGCCCCGATTCCGTGGCCCAAGGAATGGGCGGTTTCCTCAGAGGCAAAAGACCGGGACTCGGGTTGCCGTCGGGTTTTCAACCGCCTGGTGCACAGACCGCACATCCCCAGGCTGAGCCCTGCAACGGAGCGCGAGGCCGACAGCGCCGACCACGCAGGAGCCACACTCAGGACGACTGAGGCGTGATTTTGGATTCCACGTTGCTTTGCCCGCTGCAAGGGGGCCTGTTGCTCACGTCTCTCCGGCCCCCGGAAGGCTGGCCATGCTGACTGTTTGCTCCCGGAGCTCTGCGGGCACCCAGAAACATCCCAGGGAAGGGTGGAAGACCGGCGTGGCGCCTTCGCTCTCCTTGCCAGTTTCCACACCGGCCACACTGCAGCCTCCCCATGTTGCCGGACACAGGAATCCATCGTCAGGCCATCACGCCGGGGATGTATCTTCTCTCTGGGGTCTCGCTCTGGTCTTCTCCGTGGAGATGAACCAGAGCCACGCGCCTGCGTGTGTGAGACTGTCCCGGCAACGGCGACACCCACGGGCATTGCCTCCCTCACGGAGAGAGGGCCTGGAAAACTCAAGACTCCCACGGAGGTTCATTTCCACACTCCCCTCCACCCTTCCAGGCTGGTTTCTCCCTGCTGAAGACGCGTGGGAGCCCAGAGAGCGACTTCCAGTTCCCGCGGGATTCCTGGAGAGGTCCGGAGAGCCAGCCCCCGAAACGCGCCCCCCTCACCCCTTCCCCCTCTCCCCCTTCCGCTTCGTCTCTCCGGCCCCACCACCACCATCACCGCGCCCTCCCCCGCCCCAACCCTCAACCGCCCACCCACCCCCGCCCCCCGCCCCTGACCTCAAGGCCATGGGGCCCTTCCTGGGGGGGGGGGGCGGGCTGTCCCAGGGCTCACCGCCATTCATGAAGGGGTGGAGCCTGCCTGCCTGTGGGCCTTTATAAGAGCCGCTGGCTGGCTGTCTGGGCCGGCTTCCTGGCTGCACCTGCCGCAGTGCACAGTCCGGCTGAGGTGCACGGGAGCCCGCCGGCCTCTCTCCGCCCGTGTCCGTCGGTGAAATTCCGGCCGGGGCTCCCCGCGATGGCCCTCCCGACACCTTCGGACAGCACCCTCCCCGCGGAAGCCCGAGGACGAGGACGGCGAAGGAGACTCGTTTGGACCCCGAGCCAAAGCGAGGCCCTGCGAGCCTGCTTTGAGCGGAACCCGTATCCGGGCATCGCCACCAGAGAACGGCTGGCCCAGGCTATCGGCATTCCGGAGCCCAGGGTCCAGATTTGGTTTCAGAATGAGAGGTCACGCCAGCTGAGGCAGCACCGGCGGGAATCTCGGCCCTGGCCCAGGAGACGCGGCCCGCAAGAAGGCAGGCGAAAGCGGACCGCCGTCACCGGATCCCAGACCGCCCTGCTCCTCCGAGCCTTTGAGAAGGATCGCTTTCCAGACATCGCCGCCAGGGAAGAGCTGGCCAGAGAGACGGGCCTCCCGGAGTCCAGGATTCAGATCTGGTTTCAGAATCGAAGGGCCAGGCACCCGGGACAGGGTGGCAGGGCGCCCGCGCACGCAGGCGGCCTGTGCAACGCGGCCCCCGGCGGGTGTCACCCTGCTCCCTCGTGGGTCGCCTGCGCCCACACCGGGGCGTGGGGAACGGGGCTTCCCGCACCCCACGTGCCCTGCGCGCCTGGGGCTCTCCCACAGGGGGCTTTGGTGAGCCAGGGAGCGGGGGCCGTCCCCGTGCTCCAGCCCAGCCAGGCCGCGCCGGCAGAAGGGATCTCCCAACCTGCCCCGGCACGCGGGGATTTTGCCTACGCTGCCCCGGCTCCTCCGGAAGGGGCGCTCTCCCACCCTCAGACTCCTCGGTGGCCTCCGCAGCCGGGCAAATGCCGGGAGGACCGGGACCCGCAGCGCCACGGCCCGCCGGGCCCTTGCGCGGTGGGACAGCCTGGGCCCGCTCAAGCGGGGCCACGGGGCCAAGGTGTGCTTGCGCCACCCACGTCCCAGGGGAGTCCGTGGTGGGGCTGGGGCCGGGGTCCCCAGGTCGCCGGGGCGGCGTGGGAACCCCAAGCGGGGGCAGCTCCACCTCCCCAGCCCGCGCCCCCGGAGGCCTCCGCGCGGCAGGGGCAGATGCAAGGCATCCGGGCGCCCTCCCAGGCGCTCCAGGAGCCGGGGCGCTCGTCTGCACTCCCCTCCGGCCTGCTGCTGGATGAGCTCCTGGCGAGCCCGGAGTTTCTGCAGCAGGCGCAACCTTTCCTAGAAACGGAGGCCCCGGGGGAGCTGGAGGCCTTGGAAGAGGCCGCCTCGCTGGAAGCACCCCTCAGCGAGGAAGAATACCGGGCTCTGCTGGAGGAGCTTTAGGACGCGGGGTTGGGACGGGGTCGGGTCGGGTCGGGTCGGGGCAGGCCGGTGGCCTCTCTTTCGCGGGGAACACCTGGCTGGGTATGGAGCGGCGTGTCTTCCCCGCCGGGCTGACCCGCCTGGGATTCCTGCCTTCTAGGTCTAGGCCCGGCGAGAGACTCCACACAGCGGAGAACTGCCATTCTTTCCTGGGCATCCCGGGGATCCCAGAGCCGGCCCAGGTAGCAGCAGGTGGGCCGCCTACTGCGCACGCGCGGGTTTGCGGGCAGCCGCCTAGGCTGTGGGAGCAGCCCGGGCAGAGCTCTCATGGCTTTCCACCACCCCACCCACGCCTGACCACCCCCTCCCCACCCCCACCCCCACCCCCCACCCCCGGAAAATGCGTCCTCCCCTGGGCTGGGTGGAGACCCCCGTCCCGCCAAACACCGGGCCCGCGCAGCGTCCGGGCCTGCCATCCCTCCCGCGGCTCGCCTCCTCTGCGCCTCCGCTCCACCGTCGCTCGCCCGTCCGTGCCCCTGCAGCCTCCCAGCTGCCACCGTGGAGCGCCCGCCGGCGGAACGCCGACCGCAGGCCCCGCGCACACCGGGGACGCTGACCGTTCCAGGCGGGAGGGAAGGCGGGCAGAGATGGAGAGAGGAACGGGAGACCTAGAGGGGCGGAAGGATGGGCGGAGGGACGTTAGGAGGGAGGGAGGGTGGGAGAGAGGGAGGCAGTGAGGAGCGGAGGGAAAGACAGAGCGACGCAGGGACAGGGGGCGGGCGGGAGGGAGCCAGGGACAGGGGGAGGAAGGCCGAGAGGAAAAGCGGCCTTCGGCCTCCGGGAGCGACGGGACCCCCGCGCTCCGGGAAAACGGTAAGCGCCCGGCGCCGGCTGAGGGCTGGGCCCACAGCCGCCGCGTCGGCCGGCGGGGCGCTCATTCGCCCCGATTCCGTGGCCCAAGGAATGGGCGGTTTCCTCAGAGGCAAAAGACCGGGACTCGGGTTGCCGTCGGGTTTTCAACCGCCTGGTGCACAGACCGCACATCCCCAGGCTGAGCCCTGCAACGGAGCGCGAGGCCGACAGCGCCGACCACGCAGGAGCCACACTCAGGACGACTGAGGCGTGATTTTGGATTCCACGTTGCTTTGCCCGCTGCAAGGGGGCCTGTTGCTCACGTCTCTCCGGCCCCCGGAAGGCTGGCCATGCTGACTGTTTGCTCCCGGAGCTCTGCGGGCACCCAGAAACATCCCAGGGAAGGGTGGAAGACCGGCGTGGCGCCTTCGCTCTCCTTGCCAGTTTCCACACCGGCCACACTGCAGCCTCCCCATGTTGCCGGACACAGGAATCCATCGTCAGGCCATCACGCCGGGGATGTATCTTCTCTCTGGGGTCTCGCTCTGGTCTTCTCCGTGGAGATGAACCAGAGCCACGCGCCTGCGTGTGTGAGACTGTCCCGGCAACGGCGACACCCACGGGCATTGCCTCCCTCACGGAGAGAGGGCCTGGAAAACTCAAGACTCCCACGGAGGTTCATTTCCACACTCCCCTCCACCCTTCCAGGCTGGTTTCTCCCTGCTGAAGACGCGTGGGAGCCCAGAGAGCGACTTCCAGTTCCCGCGGGATTCCTGGAGAGGTCCGGAGAGCCAGCCCCCGAAACGCGCCCCCCTCACCCCTTCCCCCTCTCCCCCTTCCGCTTCGTCTCTCCGGCCCCACCACCACCATCACCGCGCCCTCCCCCGCCCCAACCCTCAACCGCCCACCCACCCCCGCCCCCCGCCCCTGACCTCAAGGCCATGGGGCCCTTCCTGGGGGGGGGGGGCGGGCTGTCCCAGGGCTCACCGCCATTCATGAAGGGGTGGAGCCTGCCTGCCTGTGGGCCTTTATAAGAGCCGCTGGCTGGCTGTCTGGGCCGGCTTCCTGGCTGCACCTGCCGCAGTGCACAGTCCGGCTGAGGTGCACGGGAGCCCGCCGGCCTCTCTCCGCCCGTGTCCGTCGGTGAAATTCCGGCCGGGGCTCCCCGCGATGGCCCTCCCGACACCTTCGGACAGCACCCTCCCCGCGGAAGCCCGAGGACGAGGACGGCGAAGGAGACTCGTTTGGACCCCGAGCCAAAGCGAGGCCCTGCGAGCCTGCTTTGAGCGGAACCCGTATCCGGGCATCGCCACCAGAGAACGGCTGGCCCAGGCTATCGGCATTCCGGAGCCCAGGGTCCAGATTTGGTTTCAGAATGAGAGGTCACGCCAGCTGAGGCAGCACCGGCGGGAATCTCGGCCCTGGCCCGGGAGACGCGGCCCGCAAGAAGGCAGGCGAAAGCGGACCGCCGTCACCGGATCCCAGACCGCCCTGCTCCTCCGAGCCTTTGAGAAGGATCGCTTTCCAGACATCGCCGCCAGGGAAGAGCTGGCCAGAGAGACGGGCCTCCCGGAGTCCAGGATTCAGATCTGGTTTCAGAATCGAAGGGCCAGGCACCCGGGACAGGGTGGCAGGGCGCCCGCGCACGCAGGCGGCCTGTGCAACGCGGCCCCCGGCGGGTGTCACCCTGCTCCCTCGTGGGTCGCCTGCGCCCACACCGGGGCGTGGGGAACGGGGCTTCCCGCACCCCACGTGCCCTGCGCGCCTGGGGCTCTCCCACAGGGGGCTTTGGTGAGCCAGGGAGCGGGGGCCGTCCCCGTGCTCCAGCCCAGCCAGGCCGCGCCGGCAGAAGGGATCTCCCAACCTGCCCCGGCACGCGGGGATTTTGCCTACGCTGCCCCGGCTCCTCCGGAAGGGGCGCTCTCCCACCCTCAGACTCCTCGGTGGCCTCCGCAGCCGGGCAAATGCCGGGAGGACCGGGACCCGCAGCGCCACGGCCCGCCGGGCCCTTGCGCGGTGGGACAGCCTGGGCCCGCTCAAGCGGGGCCACAGGGCCAAGGTGTGCTTGCGCCACCCACGTCCCAGGGGAGTCCGTGGTGGGGCTGGGGCCGGGGTCCCCAGGTCGCCGGGGCGGCGTGGGAACCCCAAGCGGGGGCAGCTCCACCTCCCCAGCCCGCGCCCCCGGAGGCCTCCGCGCGGCAGGGGCAGATGCAAGGCATCCGGGCGCCCTCCCAGGCGCTCCAGGAGCCGGGGCGCTCGTCTGCACTCCCCTCCGGCCTGCTGCTGGATGAGCTCCTGGCGAGCCCGGAGTTTCTGCAGCAGGCGCAACCTTTCCTAGAAACGGAGGCCCCGGGGGAGCTGGAGGCCTTGGAAGAGGCCGCCTCGCTGGAAGCACCCCTCAGCGAGGAAGAATACCGGGCTCTGCTGGAGGAGCTTTAGGACGCGGGGTTGGGACGGGGTGGGGTCGGGTCGGGTCGGGTCGGGGCAGGCCGGTGGCCTCTCTTTCGCGGGGAACACCTGGCTGGGTATGGAGCGGCGTGTCTTCCCCGCCGGGCTGACCCGCCTGGGATTCCTGCCTTCTAGGTCTAGGCCCGGCGAGAGACTCCACACAGCGGAGAACTGCCATTCTTTCCTGGGCATCCCGGGGATCCCAGAGCCGGCCCAGGTAGCAGCAGGTGGGCCGCCTACTGCGCACGCGCGGGTTTGCGGGCAGCCGCCTAGGCTGTGGGAGCAGCCCGGGCAGAGCTCTCATGGCTTTCCACCACCCCACCCACGCCTGACCACCCCCTCCCCACCCCCACCCCCACCCCCCACCCCCGGAAAATGCGTCCTCCCCTGGGCTGGGTGGAGACCCCCGTCCCGCCAAACACCGGGCCCGCGCAGCGTCCGGGCCTGCCATCCCTCCCGCGGCTCGCCTCCTCTGCGCCTCCGCTCCACCGTCGCTCGCCCGTCCGTGCCCCTGCAGCCTCCCAGCTGCCACCGTGGAGCGCCCGCCGGCGGAACGCCGACCGCAGGCCCCGCGCACACCGGGGACGCTGACCGTTCCAGGCGGGAGGGAAGGCGGGCAGAGATGGAGAGAGGAACGGGAGACCTAGAGGGGCGGAAGGATGGGCGGAGGGACGTTAGGAGGGAGGGAGGGTGGGAGAGAGGGAGGCAGTGAGGAGCGGAGGGAAAGACAGAGCGACGCAGGGACAGGGGGCGGGCGGGAGGGAGCCAGGGACAGGGGGAGGAAGGCCGAGAGGAAAAGCGGCCTTCGGCCTCCGGGAGCGACGGGACCCCCGCGCTCCGGGAAAACGGTAAGCGCCCGGCGCCGGCTGAGGGCTGGGCCCACAGCCGCCGCGTCGGCCGGCGGGGCACTCATTCGCCCCGATTCCGTGGCCCAAGGAATGGGCGGTTTCCTCAGAGACAAAAGACCGGGACTCGGGTTGCCGTCGGGTTTTCAACCGCCTGGTGCACAGACCGCACATCCCCAGGCTGAGCCCTGCAACGGAGCGCGAGGCCGACAGCGCCGACCACGGAGGAGCCACACTCAGGACGACTGAGGCGTGATTTTGGATTCCACGTTGCTTTGCCCGCTGCAAGGGGGCCTGTTGCTCACGTCTCTCCGGCCCCCGGAAGGCTGGCCATGCTGACTGTTTGCTCCCGGAGCTCTGCGGGCACCCAGAAACATCCCAGGGAAGGGTGGAAGACCGGCGTGGCGCCTTCGCTCTCCTTGCCAGTTTCCACACCGGCCACACTGCAGCCTCCCCATGTTGCCGGACACAGGAATCCATCGTCAGGCCATCACGCCGGGGATGTATCTTCTCTCTGGGGTCTCGCTCTGGTCTTCTCCGTGGAGATGAACCAGAGCCACGCGCCTGCGTGTGTGAGACTGTCCCGGCAACGGCGACACCCACGGGCATTGCCTCCCTCACGGAGAGAGGGCCTGGAAAACTCAAGACTCCCACGGAGGTTCATTTCCACACTCCCCTCCACCCTTCCAGGCTGGTTTCTCCCTGCTGAAGACGCGTGGGAGCCCAGAGAGCGGCTTCCAGTTCCCGCGGGATTCCTGGAGAGGTCCGGAGAGCCAGCCCCCGAAACGCGCCCCCCTCACCCCTTCCCCCTCTCCCCCTTCCGCTTCGTCTCTCCGGCCCCACCACCACCATCACCGCGCCCTCCCCCGCCCCAACCCTCAACCGCCCACCCACCCCCGCCCCCCGCCCCTGACCTCAAGGCCATGGGGCCCTTCCTGGGGGGGGGGGGCGGGCTGTCCCAGGGCTCACCGCCATTCATGAAGGGGTGGAGCCTGCCTGCCTGTGGGCCTTTATAAGAGCCGCTGGCTGGCTGTCTGGGCCGGCTTCCTGGCTGCACCTGCCGCAGTGCACAGTCCGGCTGAGGTGCACGGGAGCCCGCCGGCCTCTCTCCGCCCGTGTCCGTCGGTGAAATTCCGGCCGGGGCTCCCCGCGATGGCCCTCCCGACACCTTCGGACAGCACCCTCCCCGCGGAAGCCCGAGGACGAGGACGGCGAAGGAGACTCGTTTGGACCCCGAGCCAAAGCGAGGCCCTGCGAGCCTGCTTTGAGCGGAACCCGTATCCGGGCATCGCCACCAGAGAACGGCTGGCCCAGGCTATCGGCATTCCGGAGCCCAGGGTCCAGATTTGGTTTCAGAATGAGAGGTCACGCCAGCTGAGGCAGCACCGGCGGGAATCTCGGCCCTGGCCCGGGAGACGCGGCCCGCAAGAAGGCAGGCGAAAGCGGACCGCCGTCACCGGATCCCAGACCGCCCTGCTCCTCCGAGCCTTTGAGAAGGATCGCTTTCCAGACATCGCCGCCAGGGAAGAGCTGGCCAGAGAGACGGGCCTCCCGGAGTCCAGGATTCAGATCTGGTTTCAGAATCGAAGGGCCAGGCACCCGGGACAGGGTGGCAGGGCGCCCGCGCACGCAGGCGGCCTGTGCAACGCGGCCCCCGGCGGGTGTCACCCTGCTCCCTCGTGGGTCGCCTGCGCCCACACCGGGGCGTGGGGAACGGGGCTTCCCGCACCCCACGTGCCCTGCGCGCCTGGGGCTCTCCCACAGGGGGCTTTGGTGAGCCAGGGAGCGGGGGCCGTCCCCGTGCTCCAGCCCAGCCAGGCCGCGCCGGCAGAAGGGATCTCCCAACCTGCCCCGGCACGCGGGGATTTTGCCTACGCTGCCCCGGCTCCTCCGGAAGGGGCGCTCTCCCACCCTCAGACTCCTCGGTGGCCTCCGCAGCCGGGCAAATGCCGGGAGGACCGGGACCCGCAGCGCCACGGCCCGCCGGGCCCTTGCGCGGTGGGACAGCCTGGGCCCGCTCAAGCGGGGCCACAGGGCCAAGGTGTGCTTGCGCCACCCACGTCCCAGGGGAGTCCGTGGTGGGGCTGGGGCCGGGGTCCCCAGGTCGCCGGGGCGGCGTGGGAACCCCAAGCGGGGGCAGCTCCACCTCCCCAGCCCGCGCCCCCGGAGGCCTCCGCGCGGCAGGGGCAGATGCAAGGCATCCGGGCGCCCTCCCAGGCGCTCCAGGAGCCGGGGCGCTCGTCTGCACTCCCCTCCGGCCTGCTGCTGGATGAGCTCCTGGCGAGCCCGGAGTTTCTGCAGCAGGCGCAACCTTTCCTAGAAACGGAGGCCCCGGGGGAGCTGGAGGCCTTGGAAGAGGCCGCCTCGCTGGAAGCACCCCTCAGCGAGGAAGAATACCGGGCTCTGCTGGAGGAGCTTTAGGACGCGGGGTTGGGACGGGGTCGGGTCGGGTCGGGTCGGGGCAGGCCGGTGGCCTCTCTTTCGCGGGGAACACCTGGCTGGGTATGGAGCGGCGTGTCTTCCCCGCCGGGCTGACCCGCCTGGGATTCCTGCCTTCTAGGTCTAGGCCCGGCGAGAGACTCCACACAGCGGAGAACTGCCATTCTTTCCTGGGCATCCCGGGGATCCCAGAGCCGGCCCAGGTAGCAGCAGGTGGGCCGCCTACTGCGCACGCGCGGGTTTGCGGGCAGCCGCCTAGGCTGTGGGAGCAGCCCGGGCAGAGCTCTCATGGCTTTCCACCACCCCACCCACGCCTGACCACCCCCTCCCCACCCCCACCCCCACCCCCCACCCCCGGAAAATGCGTCCTCCCCTGGGCTGGGTGGAGACCCCCGTCCCGCCAAACACCGGGCCCGCGCAGCGTCCGGGCCTGCCATCCCTCCCGCGGCTCGCCTCCTCTGCGCCTCCGCTCCACCGTCGCTCGCCCGTCCGTGCCCCTGCAGCCTCCCAGCTGCCACCGTGGAGCGCCCGCCGGCGGAACGCCGACCGCAGGCCCCGCGCACACCGGGGACGCTGACCGTTCCAGGCGGGAGGGAAGGCGGGCAGAGATGGAGAGAGGAACGGGAGACCTAGAGGGGCGGAAGGATGGGCGGAGGGACGTTAGGAGGGAGGGAGGGTGGGAGAGAGGGAGGCAGTGAGGAGCGGAGGGAAAGACAGAGCGACGCAGGGACAGGGGGCGGGCGGGAGGGAGCCAGGGACAGGGGGAGGAAGGCCGAGAGGAAAAGCGGCCTTCGGCCTCCGGGAGCGACGGGACCCCCGCGCTCCGGGAAAACGGTAAGCGCCCGGCGCCGGCTGAGGGCTGGGCCCACAGCCGCCGCGTCGGCCGGCGGGGCACTCATTCGCCCCGATTCCGTGGCCCAAGGAATGGGCGGTTTCCTCAGAGACAAAAGACCGGGACTCGGGTTGCCGTCGGGTTTTCAACCGCCTGGTGCACAGACCGCACATCCCCAGGCTGAGCCCTGCAACGGAGCGCGAGGCCGACAGCGCCGACCACGGAGGAGCCACACTCAGGACGACTGAGGCGTGATTTTGGATTCCACGTTGCTTTGCCCGCTGCAAGGGGGCCTGTTGCTCACGTCTCTCCGGCCCCCGGAAGGCTGGCCATGCTGACTGTTTGCTCCCGGAGCTCTGCGGGCACCCAGAAACATCCCAGGGAAGGGTGGAAGACCGGCGTGGCGCCTTCGCTCTCCTTGCCAGTTTCCACACCGGCCACACTGCAGCCTCCCCATGTTGCCGGACACAGGAATCCATCGTCAGGCCATCACGCCGGGGATGTATCTTCTCTCTGGGGTCTCGCTCTGGTCTTCTCCGTGGAGATGAACCAGAGCCACGCGCCTGCGTGTGTGAGACTGTCCCGGCAACGGCGACACCCACGGGCATTGCCTCCCTCACGGAGAGAGGGCCTGGAAAACTCAAGACTCCCACGGAGGTTCATTTCCACACTCCCCTCCACCCTTCCAGGCTGGTTTCTCCCTGCTGAAGACGCGTGGGAGCCCAGAGAGCGGCTTCCAGTTCCCGCGGGATTCCTGGAGAGGTCCGGAGAGCCAGCCCCCGAAACGCGCCCCCCTCACCCCTTCCCCCTCTCCCCCTTCCGCTTCGTCTCTCCGGCCCCACCACCACCATCACCGCGCCCTCCCCCGCCCCAACCCTCAACCGCCCACCCACCCCCGCCCCCCGCCCCTGACCTCAAGGCCATGGGGCCCTTCCTGGGGGGGGGGGGCGGGCTGTCCCAGGGCTCACCGCCATTCATGAAGGGGTGGAGCCTGCCTGCCTGTGGGCCTTTATAAGAGCCGCTGGCTGGCTGTCTGGGCCGGCTTCCTGGCTGCACCTGCCGCAGTGCACAGTCCGGCTGAGGTGCACGGGAGCCCGCCGGCCTCTCTCCGCCCGTGTCCGTCGGTGAAATTCCGGCCGGGGCTCCCCGCGATGGCCCTCCCGACACCTTCGGACAGCACCCTCCCCGCGGAAGCCCGAGGACGAGGACGGCGAAGGAGACTCGTTTGGACCCCGAGCCAAAGCGAGGCCCTGCGAGCCTGCTTTGAGCGGAACCCGTATCCGGGCATCGCCACCAGAGAACGGCTGGCCCAGGCTATCGGCATTCCGGAGCCCAGGGTCCAGATTTGGTTTCAGAATGAGAGGTCACGCCAGCTGAGGCAGCACCGGCGGGAATCTCGGCCCTGGCCCGGGAGACGCGGCCCGCAAGAAGGCAGGCGAAAGCGGACCGCCGTCACCGGATCCCAGACCGCCCTGCTCCTCCGAGCCTTTGAGAAGGATCGCTTTCCAGACATCGCCGCCAGGGAAGAGCTGGCCAGAGAGACGGGCCTCCCGGAGTCCAGGATTCAGATCTGGTTTCAGAATCGAAGGGCCAGGCACCCGGGACAGGGTGGCAGGGCGCCCGCGCACGCAGGCGGCCTGTGCAACGCGGCCCCCGGCGGGTGTCACCCTGCTCCCTCGTGGGCCGCCTGCGCCCACACCGGGGCGTGGGGAACGGGGCTTCCCGCACCCCACGTGCCCTGCGCGCCTGGGGCTCTCCCACAGGGGGCTTTGGTGAGCCAGGGAGCGGGGGCCGTCCCCGTGCTCCAGCCCAGCCAGGCCGCGCCGGCAGAAGGGATCTCCCAACCTGCCCCGGCACGCGGGGATTTTGCCTACGCTGCCCCGGCTCCTCCGGAAGGGGCGCTCTCCCACCCTCAGACTCCTCGGTGGCCTCCGCAGCCGGGCAAATGCCGGGAGGACCGGGACCCGCAGCGCCACGGCCCGCCGGGCCCTTGCGCGGTGGGACAGCCTGGGCCCGCTCAAGCGGGGCCACAGGGCCAAGGTGTGCTTGCGCCACCCACGTCCCAGGGGAGTCCGTGGTGGGGCTGGGGCCGGGGTCCCCAGGTCGCCGGGGCGGCGTGGGAACCCCAAGCGGGGGCAGCTCCACCTCCCCAGCCCGCGCCCCCGGAGGCCTCCGCGCGGCAGGGGCAGATGCAAGGCATCCGGGCGCCCTCCCAGGCGCTCCAGGAGCCGGGGCGCTCGTCTGCACTCCCCTCCGGCCTGCTGCTGGATGAGCTCCTGGCGAGCCCGGAGTTTCTGCAGCAGGCGCAACCTTTCCTAGAAACGGAGGCCCCGGGGGAGCTGGAGGCCTTGGAAGAGGCCGCCTCGCTGGAAGCACCCCTCAGCGAGGAAGAATACCGGGCTCTGCTGGAGGAGCTTTAGGACGCGGGGTTGGGACGGGGTCGGGTCGGGTCGGGTCGGGGCAGGCCGGTGGCCTCTCTTTCGCGGGGAACACCTGGCTGGGTATGGAGCGGCGTGTCTTCCCCGCCGGGCTGACCCGCCTGGGATTCCTGCCTTCTAGGTCTAGGCCCGGCGAGAGACTCCACACAGCGGAGAACTGCCATTCTTTCCTGGGCATCCCGGGGATCCCAGAGCCGGCCCAGGTAGCAGCAGGTGGGCCGCCTACTGCGCACGCGCGGGTTTGCGGGCAGCCGCCTAGGCTGTGGGAGCAGCCCGGGCAGAGCTCTCATGGCTTTCCACCACCCCACCCACGCCTGACCACCCCCTCCCCACCCCCACCCCCACCCCCCACCCCCGGAAAATGCGTCCTCCCCTGGGCTGGGTGGAGACCCCCGTCCCGCCAAACACCGGGCCCGCGCAGCGTCCGGGCCTGCCATCCCTCCCGCGGCTCGCCTCCTCTGCGCCTCCGCTCCACCGTCGCTCGCCCGTCCGTGCCCCTGCAGCCTCCCAGCTGCCACCGTGGAGCGCCCGCCGGCGGAACGCCGACCGCAGGCCCCGCGCACACCGGGGACGCTGACCGTTCCAGGCGGGAGGGAAGGCGGGCAGAGATGGAGAGAGGAACGGGAGACCTAGAGGGGCGGAAGGATGGGCGGAGGGACGTTAGGAGGGAGGGAGGGTGGGAGAGAGGGAGGCAGTGAGGAGCGGAGGGAAAGACAGAGCGACGCAGGGACAGGGGGCGGGCGGGAGGGAGCCAGGGACAGGGGGAGGAAGGCCGAGAGGAAAAGCGGCCTTCGGCCTCCGGGAGCGACGGGACCCCCGCGCTCCGGGAAAACGGTAAGCGCCCGGCGCCGGCTGAGGGCTGGGCCCACAGCCGCCGCGTCGGCCGGCGGGGCACTCATTCGCCCCGATTCCGTGGCCCAAGGAATGGGCGGTTTCCTCAGAGACAAAAGACCGGGACTCGGGTTGCCGTCGGGTTTTCAACCGCCTGGTGCACAGACCGCACATCCCCAGGCTGAGCCCTGCAACGGAGCGCGAGGCCGACAGCGCCGACCACGGAGGAGCCACACTCAGGACGACTGAGGCGTGATTTTGGATTCCACGTTGCTTTGCCCGCTGCAAGGGGGCCTGTTGCTCACGTCTCTCCGGCCCCCGGAAGGCTGGCCATGCTGACTGTTTGCTCCCGGAGCTCTGCGGGCACCCAGAAACATCCCAGGGAAGGGTGGAAGACCGGCGTGGCGCCTTCGCTCTCCTTGCCAGTTTCCACACCGGCCACACTGCAGCCTCCCCATGTTGCCGGACACAGGAATCCATCGTCAGGCCATCACGCCGGGGATGTATCTTCTCTCTGGGGTCTCGCTCTGGTCTTCTCCGTGGAGATGAACCAGAGCCACGCGCCTGCGTGTGTGAGACTGTCCCGGCAACGGCGACACCCACGGGCATTGCCTCCCTCACGGAGAGAGGGCCTGGAAAACTCAAGACTCCCACGGAGGTTCATTTCCACACTCCCCTCCACCCTTCCAGGCTGGTTTCTCCCTGCTGAAGACGCGTGGGAGCCCAGAGAGCGGCTTCCAGTTCCCGCGGGATTCCTGGAGAGGTCCGGAGAGCCAGCCCCCGAAACGCGCCCCCCTCACCCCTTCCCCCTCTCCCCCTTCCGCTTCGTCTCTCCGGCCCCACCACCACCATCACCGCGCCCTCCCCCGCCCCAACCCTCAACCGCCCACCCACCCCCGCCCCCCGCCCCTGACCTCAAGGCCATGGGGCCCTTCCTGGGGGGGGGGGGCGGGCTGTCCCAGGGCTCACCGCCATTCATGAAGGGGTGGAGCCTGCCTGCCTGTGGGCCTTTATAAGAGCCGCTGGCTGGCTGTCTGGGCCGGCTTCCTGGCTGCACCTGCCGCAGTGCACAGTCCGGCTGAGGTGCACGGGAGCCCGCCGGCCTCTCTCCGCCCGTGTCCGTCGGTGAAATTCCGGCCGGGGCTCCCCGCGATGGCCCTCCCGACACCTTCGGACAGCACCCTCCCCGCGGAAGCCCGAGGACGAGGACGGCGAAGGAGACTCGTTTGGACCCCGAGCCAAAGCGAGGCCCTGCGAGCCTGCTTTGAGCGGAACCCGTATCCGGGCATCGCCACCAGAGAACGGCTGGCCCAGGCTATCGGCATTCCGGAGCCCAGGGTCCAGATTTGGTTTCAGAATGAGAGGTCACGCCAGCTGAGGCAGCACCGGCGGGAATCTCGGCCCTGGCCCGGGAGACGCGGCCCGCAAGAAGGCAGGCGAAAGCGGACCGCCGTCACCGGATCCCAGACCGCCCTGCTCCTCCGAGCCTTTGAGAAGGATCGCTTTCCAGACATCGCCGCCAGGGAAGAGCTGGCCAGAGAGACGGGCCTCCCGGAGTCCAGGATTCAGATCTGGTTTCAGAATCGAAGGGCCAGGCACCCGGGACAGGGTGGCAGGGCGCCCGCGCACGCAGGCGGCCTGTGCAACGCGGCCCCCGGCGGGTGTCACCCTGCTCCCTCGTGGGCCGCCTGCGCCCACACCGGGGCGTGGGGAACGGGGCTTCCCGCACCCCACGTGCCCTGCGCGCCTGGGGCTCTCCCACAGGGGGCTTTGGTGAGCCAGGGAGCGGGGGCCGTCCCCGTGCTCCAGCCCAGCCAGGCCGCGCCGGCAGAAGGGATCTCCCAACCTGCCCCGGCACGCGGGGATTTTGCCTACGCTGCCCCGGCTCCTCCGGAAGGGGCGCTCTCCCACCCTCAGACTCCTCGGTGGCCTCCGCAGCCGGGCAAATGCCGGGAGGACCGGGACCCGCAGCGCCACGGCCCGCCGGGCCCTTGCGCGGTGGGACAGCCTGGGCCCGCTCAAGCGGGGCCACAGGGCCAAGGTGTGCTTGCGCCACCCACGTCCCAGGGGAGTCCGTGGTGGGGCTGGGGCCGGGGTCCCCAGGTCGCCGGGGCGGCGTGGGAACCCCAAGCGGGGGCAGCTCCACCTCCCCAGCCCGCGCCCCCGGAGGCCTCCGCGCGGCAGGGGCAGATGCAAGGCATCCGGGCGCCCTCCCAGGCGCTCCAGGAGCCGGGGCGCTCGTCTGCACTCCCCTCCGGCCTGCTGCTGGATGAGCTCCTGGCGAGCCCGGAGTTTCTGCAGCAGGCGCAACCTTTCCTAGAAACGGAGGCCCCGGGGGAGCTGGAGGCCTTGGAAGAGGCCGCCTCGCTGGAAGCACCCCTCAGCGAGGAAGAATACCGGGCTCTGCTGGAGGAGCTTTAGGACGCGGGGTTGGGACGGGGTCGGGTCGGGTCGGGTCGGGGCAGGCCGGTGGCCTCTCTTTCGCGGGGAACACCTGGCTGGGTATGGAGCGGCGTGTCTTCCCCGCCGGGCTGACCCGCCTGGGATTCCTGCCTTCTAGGTCTAGGCCCGGCGAGAGACTCCACACAGCGGAGAACTGCCATTCTTTCCTGGGCATCCCGGGGATCCCAGAGCCGGCCCAGGTAGCAGCAGGTGGGCCGCCTACTGCGCACGCGCGGGTTTGCGGGCAGCCGCCTAGGCTGTGGGAGCAGCCCGGGCAGAGCTCTCATGGCTTTCCACCACCCCACCCACGCCTGACCACCCCCTCCCCACCCCCACCCCCACCCCCCACCCCCGGAAAATGCGTCCTCCCCTGGGCTGGGTGGAGACCCCCGTCCCGCCAAACACCGGGCCCGCGCAGCGTCCGGGCCTGCCATCCCTCCCGCGGCTCGCCTCCTCTGCGCCTCCGCTCCACCGTCGCTCGCCCGTCCGTGCCCCTGCAGCCTCCCAGCTGCCACCGTGGAGCGCCCGCCGGCGGAACGCCGACCGCAGGCCCCGCGCACACCGGGGACGCTGACCGTTCCAGGCGGGAGGGAAGGCGGGCAGAGATGGAGAGAGGAACGGGAGACCTAGAGGGGCGGAAGGATGGGCGGAGGGACGTTAGGAGGGAGGGAGGGTGGGAGAGAGGGAGGCAGTGAGGAGCGGAGGGAAAGACAGAGCGACGCAGGGACAGGGGGCGGGCGGGAGGGAGCCAGGGACAGGGGGAGGAAGGCCGAGAGGAAAAGCGGCCTTCGGCCTCCGGGAGCGACGGGACCCCCGCGCTCCGGGAAAACGGTAAGCGCCCGGCGCCGGCTGAGGGCTGGGCCCACAGCCGCCGCGTCGGCCGGCGGGGCACTCATTCGCCCCGATTCCGTGGCCCAAGGAATGGGCGGTTTCCTCAGAGACAAAAGACCGGGACTCGGGTTGCCGTCGGGTTTTCAACCGCCTGGTGCACAGACCGCACATCCCCAGGCTGAGCCCTGCAACGGAGCGCGAGGCCGACAGCGCCGACCACGGAGGAGCCACACTCAGGACGACTGAGGCGTGATTTTGGATTCCACGTTGCTTTGCCCGCTGCAAGGGGGCCTGTTGCTCACGTCTCTCCGGCCCCCGGAAGGCTGGCCATGCTGACTGTTTGCTCCCGGAGCTCTGCGGGCACCCAGAAACATCCCAGGGAAGGGTGGAAGACCGGCGTGGCGCCTTCGCTCTCCTTGCCAGTTTCCACACCGGCCACACTGCAGCCTCCCCATGTTGCCGGACACAGGAATCCATCGTCAGGCCATCACGCCGGGGATGTATCTTCTCTCTGGGGTCTCGCTCTGGTCTTCTCCGTGGAGATGAACCAGAGCCACGCGCCTGCGTGTGTGAGACTGTCCCGGCAACGGCGACACCCACGGGCATTGCCTCCCTCACGGAGAGAGGGCCTGGAAAACTCAAGACTCCCACGGAGGTTCATTTCCACACTCCCCTCCACCCTTCCAGGCTGGTTTCTCCCTGCTGAAGACGCGTGGGAGCCCAGAGAGCGGCTTCCAGTTCCCGCGGGATTCCTGGAGAGGTCCGGAGAGCCAGCCCCCGAAACGCGCCCCCCTCACCCCTTCCCCCTCTCCCCCTTCCGCTTCGTCTCTCCGGCCCCACCACCACCATCACCGCGCCCTCCCCCGCCCCAACCCTCAACCGCCCACCCACCCCCGCCCCCCGCCCCTGACCTCAAGGCCATGGGGCCCTTCCTGGGGGGGGGGGGCGGGCTGTCCCAGGGCTCACCGCCATTCATGAAGGGGTGGAGCCTGCCTGCCTGTGGGCCTTTATAAGAGCCGCTGGCTGGCTGTCTGGGCCGGCTTCCTGGCTGCACCTGCCGCAGTGCACAGTCCGGCTGAGGTGCACGGGAGCCCGCCGGCCTCTCTCCGCCCGTGTCCGTCGGTGAAATTCCGGCCGGGGCTCCCCGCGATGGCCCTCCCGACACCTTCGGACAGCACCCTCCCCGCGGAAGCCCGAGGACGAGGACGGCGAAGGAGACTCGTTTGGACCCCGAGCCAAAGCGAGGCCCTGCGAGCCTGCTTTGAGCGGAACCCGTATCCGGGCATCGCCACCAGAGAACGGCTGGCCCAGGCTATCGGCATTCCGGAGCCCAGGGTCCAGATTTGGTTTCAGAATGAGAGGTCACGCCAGCTGAGGCAGCACCGGCGGGAATCTCGGCCCTGGCCCGGGAGACGCGGCCCGCAAGAAGGCAGGCGAAAGCGGACCGCCGTCACCGGATCCCAGACCGCCCTGCTCCTCCGAGCCTTTGAGAAGGATCGCTTTCCAGACATCGCCGCCAGGGAAGAGCTGGCCAGAGAGACGGGCCTCCCGGAGTCCAGGATTCAGATCTGGTTTCAGAATCGAAGGGCCAGGCACCCGGGACAGGGTGGCAGGGCGCCCGCGCACGCAGGCGGCCTGTGCAACGCGGCCCCCGGCGGGTGTCACCCTGCTCCCTCGTGGGCCGCCTGCGCCCACACCGGGGCGTGGGGAACGGGGCTTCCCGCACCCCACGTGCCCTGCGCGCCTGGGGCTCTCCCACAGGGGGCTTTGGTGAGCCAGGGAGCGGGGGCCGTCCCCGTGCTCCAGCCCAGCCAGGCCGCGCCGGCAGAAGGGATCTCCCAACCTGCCCCGGCACGCGGGGATTTTGCCTACGCTGCCCCGGCTCCTCCGGAAGGGGCGCTCTCCCACCCTCAGACTCCTCGGTGGCCTCCGCAGCCGGGCAAATGCCGGGAGGACCGGGACCCGCAGCGCCACGGCCCGCCGGGCCCTTGCGCGGTGGGACAGCCTGGGCCCGCTCAAGCGGGGCCACAGGGCCAAGGTGTGCTTGCGCCACCCACGTCCCAGGGGAGTCCGTGGTGGGGCTGGGGCCGGGGTCCCCAGGTCGCCGGGGCGGCGTGGGAACCCCAAGCGGGGGCAGCTCCACCTCCCCAGCCCG
Organism: Pan paniscus; assembly: GCF_029289425.2. NCBI lineage: Eukaryota > Metazoa > Chordata > Mammalia > Primates > Hominidae > Pan > Pan paniscus. The sequence goes on along the minus strand of NC_085926.1, from coordinate 75,698,466 downwards.
CGCCCCCGGAGGCCTCCGCGCGGCAGGGGCAGATGCAAGGCATCCGGGCGCCCTCCCAGGCGCTCCAGGAGCCGGGGCGCTCGTCTGCACTCCCCTCCGGCCTGCTGCTGGATGAGCTCCTGGCGAGCCCGGAGTTTCTGCAGCAGGCGCAACCTTTCCTAGAAACGGAGGCCCCGGGGGAGCTGGAGGCCTTGGAAGAGGCCGCCTCGCTGGAAGCACCCCTCAGCGAGGAAGAATACCGGGCTCTGCTGGAGGAGCTTTAGGACGCGGGGTTGGGACGGGGTCGGGTCGGGTCGGGTCGGGGCAGGCCGGTGGCCTCTCTTTCGCGGGGAACACCTGGCTGGGTATGGAGCGGCGTGTCTTCCCCGCCGGGCTGACCCGCCTGGGATTCCTGCCTTCTAGGTCTAGGCCCGGCGAGAGACTCCACACAGCGGAGAACTGCCATTCTTTCCTGGGCATCCCGGGGATCCCAGAGCCGGCCCAGGTAGCAGCAGGTGGGCCGCCTACTGCGCACGCGCGGGTTTGCGGGCAGCCGCCTAGGCTGTGGGAGCAGCCCGGGCAGAGCTCTCATGGCTTTCCACCACCCCACCCACGCCTGACCACCCCCTCCCCACCCCCACCCCCACCCCCCACCCCCGGAAAATGCGTCCTCCCCTGGGCTGGGTGGAGACCCCCGTCCCGCCAAACACCGGGCCCGCGCAGCGTCCGGGCCTGCCATCCCTCCCGCGGCTCGCCTCCTCTGCGCCTCCGCTCCACCGTCGCTCGCCCGTCCGTGCCCCTGCAGCCTCCCAGCTGCCACCGTGGAGCGCCCGCCGGCGGAACGCCGACCGCAGGCCCCGCGCACACCGGGGACGCTGACCGTTCCAGGCGGGAGGGAAGGCGGGCAGAGATGGAGAGAGGAACGGGAGACCTAGAGGGGCGGAAGGATGGGCGGAGGGACGTTAGGAGGGAGGGAGGGTGGGAGAGAGGGAGGCAGTGAGGAGCGGAGGGAAAGACAGAGCGACGCAGGGACAGGGGGCGGGCGGGAGGGAGCCAGGGACAGGGGGAGGAAGGCCGAGAGGAAAAGCGGCCTTCGGCCTCCGGGAGCGACGGGACCCCCGCGCTCCGGGAAAACGGTAAGCGCCCGGCGCCGGCTGAGGGCTGGGCCCACAGCCGCCGCGTCGGCCGGCGGGGCACTCATTCGCCCCGATTCCGTGGCCCAAGGAATGGGCGGTTTCCTCAGAGACAAAAGACCGGGACTCGGGTTGCCGTCGGGTTTTCAACCGCCTGGTGCACAGACCGCACATCCCCAGGCTGAGCCCTGCAACGGAGCGCGAGGCCGACAGCGCCGACCACGGAGGAGCCACACTCAGGACGACTGAGGCGTGATTTTGGATTCCACGTTGCTTTGCCCGCTGCAAGGGGGCCTGTTGCTCACGTCTCTCCGGCCCCCGGAAGGCTGGCCATGCTGACTGTTTGCTCCCGGAGCTCTGCGGGCACCCAGAAACATCCCAGGGAAGGGTGGAAGACCGGCGTGGCGCCTTCGCTCTCCTTGCCAGTTTCCACACCGGCCACACTGCAGCCTCCCCATGTTGCCGGACACAGGAATCCATCGTCAGGCCATCACGCCGGGGATGTATCTTCTCTCTGGGGTCTCGCTCTGGTCTTCTCCGTGGAGATGAACCAGAGCCACGCGCCTGCGTGTGTGAGACTGTCCCGGCAACGGCGACACCCACGGGCATTGCCTCCCTCACGGAGAGAGGGCCTGGAAAACTCAAGACTCCCACGGAGGTTCATTTCCACACTCCCCTCCACCCTTCCAGGCTGGTTTCTCCCTGCTGAAGACGCGTGGGAGCCCAGAGAGCGGCTTCCAGTTCCCGCGGGATTCCTGGAGAGGTCCGGAGAGCCAGCCCCCGAAACGCGCCCCCCTCACCCCTTCCCCCTCTCCCCCTTCCGCTTCGTCTCTCCGGCCCCACCACCACCATCACCGCGCCCTCCCCCGCCCCAACCCTCAACCGCCCACCCACCCCCGCCCCCCGCCCCTGACCTCAAGGCCATGGGGCCCTTCCTGGGGGGGGGGGGCGGGCTGTCCCAGGGCTCACCGCCATTCATGAAGGGGTGGAGCCTGCCTGCCTGTGGGCCTTTATAAGAGCCGCTGGCTGGCTGTCTGGGCCGGCTTCCTGGCTGCACCTGCCGCAGTGCACAGTCCGGCTGAGGTGCACGGGAGCCCGCCGGCCTCTCTCCGCCCGTGTCCGTCGGTGAAATTCCGGCCGGGGCTCCCCGCGATGGCCCTCCCGACACCTTCGGACAGCACCCTCCCCGCGGAAGCCCGAGGACGAGGACGGCGAAGGAGACTCGTTTGGACCCCGAGCCAAAGCGAGGCCCTGCGAGCCTGCTTTGAGCGGAACCCGTATCCGGGCATCGCCACCAGAGAACGGCTGGCCCAGGCTATCGGCATTCCGGAGCCCAGGGTCCAGATTTGGTTTCAGAATGAGAGGTCACGCCAGCTGAGGCAGCACCGGCGGGAATCTCGGCCCTGGCCCGGGAGACGCGGCCCGCAAGAAGGCAGGCGAAAGCGGACCGCCGTCACCGGATCCCAGACCGCCCTGCTCCTCCGAGCCTTTGAGAAGGATCGCTTTCCAGACATCGCCGCCAGGGAAGAGCTGGCCAGAGAGACGGGCCTCCCGGAGTCCAGGATTCAGATCTGGTTTCAGAATCGAAGGGCCAGGCACCCGGGACAGGGTGGCAGGGCGCCCGCGCACGCAGGCGGCCTGTGCAACGCGGCCCCCGGCGGGTGTCACCCTGCTCCCTCGTGGGCCGCCTGCGCCCACACCGGGGCGTGGGGAACGGGGCTTCCCGCACCCCACGTGCCCTGCGCGCCTGGGGCTCTCCCACAGGGGGCTTTGGTGAGCCAGGGAGCGGGGGCCGTCCCCGTGCTCCAGCCCAGCCAGGCCGCGCCGGCAGAAGGGATCTCCCAACCTGCCCCGGCACGCGGGGATTTTGCCTACGCTGCCCCGGCTCCTCCGGAAGGGGCGCTCTCCCACCCTCAGACTCCTCGGTGGCCTCCGCAGCCGGGCAAATGCCGGGAGGACCGGGACCCGCAGCGCCACGGCCCGCCGGGCCCTTGCGCGGTGGGACAGCCTGGGCCCGCTCAAGCGGGGCCACAGGGCCAAGGTGTGCTTGCGCCACCCACGTCCCAGGGGAGTCCGTGGTGGGGCTGGGGCCGGGGTCCCCAGGTCGCCGGGGCGGCGTGGGAACCCCAAGCGGGGGCAGCTCCACCTCCCCAGCCCGCGCCCCCGGAGGCCTCCGCGCGGCAGGGGCAGATGCAAGGCATCCGGGCGCCCTCCCAGGCGCTCCAGGAGCCGGGGCGCTCGTCTGCACTCCCCTCCGGCCTGCTGCTGGATGAGTTCCTGGCGAGCCCGGAGTTTCTGCAGCAGGCGCAACCTTTCCTAGAAACGGAGGCCCCGGGGGAGCTGGAGGCCTTGGAAGAGGCCGCCTCGCTGGAAGCACCCCTCAGCGAGGAAGAATACCGGGCTCTGCTGGAGGAGCTTTAGGACGCGGGGTTGGGACGGGGTCGGGTCGGGTCGGGTCGGGGCAGGCCGGTGGCCTCTCTTTCGCGGGGAACACCTGGCTGGGTATGGAGCGGCGTGTCTTCCCCGCCGGGCTGACCCGCCTGGGATTCCTGCCTTCTAGGTCTAGGCCCGGCGAGAGACTCCACACAGCGGAGAACTGCCATTCTTTCCTGGGCATCCCGGGGATCCCAGAGCCGGCCCAGGTAGCAGCAGGTGGGCCGCCTACTGCGCACGCGCGGGTTTGCGGGCAGCCGCCTAGGCTGTGGGAGCAGCCCGGGCAGAGCTCTCATGGCTTTCCACCACCCCACCCACGCCTGACCACCCCCTCCCCACCCCCACCCCCACCCCCCACCCCCGGAAAATGCGTCCTCCCCTGGGCTGGGTGGAGACCCCCGTCCCGCCAAACACCGGGCCCGCGCAGCGTCCGGGCCTGCCATCCCTCCCGCGGCTCGCCTCCTCTGCGCCTCCGCTCCACCGTCGCTCGCCCGTCCGTGCCCCTGCAGCCTCCCAGCTGCCACCGTGGAGCGCCCGCCGGCGGAACGCCGACCGCAGGCCCCGCGCACACCGGGGACGCTGACCGTTCCAGGCGGGAGGGAAGGCGGGCAGAGATGGAGAGAGGAACGGGAGACCTAGAGGGGCGGAAGGATGGGCGGAGGGACGTTAGGAGGGAGGGAGGGTGGGAGAGAGGGAGGCAGTGAGGAGCGGAGGGAAAGACAGAGCGACGCAGGGACAGGGGGCGGGCGGGAGGGAGCCAGGGACAGGGGGAGGAAGGCCGAGAGGAAAAGCGGCCTTCGGCCTCCGGGAGCGACGGGACCCCCGCGCTCCGGGAAAACGGTAAGCGCCCGGCGCCGGCTGAGGGCTGGGCCCACAGCCGCCGCGTCGGCCGGCGGGGCACTCATTCGCCCCGATTCCGTGGCCCAAGGAATGGGCGGTTTCCTCAGAGACAAAAGACCGGGACTCGGGTTGCCGTCGGGTTTTCAACCGCCTGGTGCACAGACCGCACATCCCCAGGCTGAGCCCTGCAACGGAGCGCGAGGCCGACAGCGCCGACCACGGAGGAGCCACACTCAGGACGACTGAGGCGTGATTTTGGATTCCACGTTGCTTTGCCCGCTGCAAGGGGGCCTGTTGCTCACGTCTCTCCGGCCCCCGGAAGGCTGGCCATGCTGACTGTTTGCTCCCGGAGCTCTGCGGGCACCCAGAAACATCCCAGGGAAGGGTGGAAGACCGGCGTGGCGCCTTCGCTCTCCTTGCCAGTTTCCACACCGGCCACACTGCAGCCTCCCCATGTTGCCGGACACAGGAATCCATCGTCAGGCCATCACGCCGGGGATGTATCTTCTCTCTGGGGTCTCGCTCTGGTCTTCTCCGTGGAGATGAACCAGAGCCACGCGCCTGCGTGTGTGAGACTGTCCCGGCAACGGCGACACCCACGGGCATTGCCTCCCTCACGGAGAGAGGGCCTGGAAAACTCAAGACTCCCACGGAGGTTCATTTCCACACTCCCCTCCACCCTTCCAGGCTGGTTTCTCCCTGCTGAAGACGCGTGGGAGCCCAGAGAGCGGCTTCCAGTTCCCGCGGGATTCCTGGAGAGGTCCGGAGAGCCAGCCCCCGAAACGCGCCCCCCTCACCCCTTCCCCCTCTCCCCCTTCCGCTTCGTCTCTCCGGCCCCACCACCACCATCACCGCGCCCTCCCCCGCCCCAACCCTCAACCGCCCACCCACCCCCGCCCCCCGCCCCTGACCTCAAGGCCATGGGGCCCTTCCTGGGGGGGGGGGGCGGGCTGTCCCAGGGCTCACCGCCATTCATGAAGGGGTGGAGCCTGCCTGCCTGTGGGCCTTTATAAGAGCCGCTGGCTGGCTGTCTGGGCCGGCTTCCTGGCTGCACCTGCCGCAGTGCACAGTCCGGCTGAGGTGCACGGGAGCCCGCCGGCCTCTCTCCGCCCGTGTCCGTCGGTGAAATTCCGGCCGGGGCTCCCCGCGATGGCCCTCCCGACACCTTCGGACAGCACCCTCCCCGCGGAAGCCCGAGGACGAGGACGGCGAAGGAGACTCGTTTGGACCCCGAGCCAAAGCGAGGCCCTGCGAGCCTGCTTTGAGCGGAACCCGTATCCGGGCATCGCCACCAGAGAACGGCTGGCCCAGGCTATCGGCATTCCGGAGCCCAGGGTCCAGATTTGGTTTCAGAATGAGAGGTCACGCCAGCTGAGGCAGCACCGGCGGGAATCTCGGCCCTGGCCCAGGAGACGCGGCCCGCAAGAAGGCAGGCGAAAGCGGACCGCCGTCACCGGATCCCAGACCGCCCTGCTCCTCCGAGCCTTTGAGAAGGATCGCTTTCCAGACATCGCCGCCAGGGAAGAGCTGGCCAGAGAGACGGGCCTCCCGGAGTCCAGGATTCAGATCTGGTTTCAGAATCGAAGGGCCAGGCACCCGGGACAGGGTGGCAGGGCGCCCGCGCACGCAGGCGGCCTGTGCAACGCGGCCCCCGGCGGGTGTCACCCTGCTCCCTCGTGGGTCGCCTGCGCCCACACCGGGGCGTGGGGAACGGGGCTTCCCGCACCCCACGTGCCCTGCGCGCCTGGGGCTCTCCCACAGGGGGCTTTGGTGAGCCAGGGAGCGGGGGCCGTCCCCGTGCTCCAGCCCAGCCAGGCCGCGCCGGCAGAAGGGATCTCCCAACCTGCCCCGGCACGCGGGGATTTTGCCTACGCTGCCCCGGCTCCTCCGGAAGGGGCGCTCTCCCACCCTCAGACTCCTCGGTGGCCTCCGCAGCCGGGCAAATGCCGGGAGGACCGGGACCCGCAGCGCCACGGCCCGCCGGGCCCTTGCGCGGTGGGACAGCCTGGGCCCGCTCAAGCGGGGCCACGGGGCCAAGGTGTGCTTGCGCCACCCACGTCCCAGGGGAGTCCGTGGTGGGGCTGGGGCCGGGGTCCCCAGGTCGCCGGGGCGGCGTGGGAACCCCAAGCGGGGGCAGCTCCACCTCCCCAGCCCGCGCCCCCGGAGGCCTCCGCGCGGCAGGGGCAGATGCAAGGCATCCGGGCGCCCTCCCAGGCGCTCCAGGAGCCGGGGCGCTCGTCTGCACTCCCCTCCGGCCTGCTGCTGGATGAGCTCCTGGCGAGCCCGGAGTTTCTGCAGCAGGCGCAACCTTTCCTAGAAACGGAGGCCCCGGGGGAGCTGGAGGCCTTGGAAGAGGCCGCCTCGCTGGAAGCACCCCTCAGCGAGGAAGAATACCGGGCTCTGCTGGAGGAGCTTTAGGACGCGGGGTTGGGACGGGGTCGGGTCGGGTCGGGTCGGGGCAGGCCGGTGGCCTCTCTTTCGCGGGGAACACCTGGCTGGGTATGGAGCGGCGTGTCTTCCCCGCCGGGCTGACCCGCCTGGGATTCCTGCCTTCTAGGTCTAGGCCCGGCGAGAGACTCCACACAGCGGAGAACTGCCATTCTTTCCTGGGCATCCCGGGGATCCCAGAGCCGGCCCAGGTAGCAGCAGGTGGGCCGCCTACTGCGCACGCGCGGGTTTGCGGGCAGCCGCCTAGGCTGTGGGAGCAGCCCGGGCAGAGCTCTCATGGCTTTCCACCACCCCACCCACGCCTGACCACCCCCTCCCCACCCCCACCCCCACCCCCCACCCCCGGAAAATGCGTCCTCCCCTGGGCTGGGTGGAGACCCCCGTCCCGCCAAACACCGGGCCCGCGCAGCGTCCGGGCCTGCCATCCCTCCCGCGGCTCGCCTCCTCTGCGCCTCCGCTCCACCGTCGCTCGCCCGTCCGTGCCCCTGCAGCCTCCCAGCTGCCACCGTGGAGCGCCCGCCGGCGGAACGCCGACCGCAGGCCCCGCGCACACCGGGGACGCTGACCGTTCCAGGCGGGAGGGAAGGCGGGCAGAGATGGAGAGAGGAACGGGAGACCTAGAGGGGCGGAAGGATGGGCGGAGGGACGTTAGGAGGGAGGGAGGGTGGGAGAGAGGGAGGCAGTGAGGAGCGGAGGGAAAGACAGAGCGACGCAGGGACAGGGGGCGGGCGGGAGGGAGCCAGGGACAGGGGGAGGAAGGCCGAGAGGAAAAGCGGCCTTCGGCCTCCGGGAGCGACGGGACCCCCGCGCTCCGGGAAAACGGTAAGCGCCCGGCGCCGGCTGAGGGCTGGGCCCACAGCCGCCGCGTCGGCCGGCGGGGCGCTCATTCGCCCCGATTCCGTGGCCCAAGGAATGGGCGGTTTCCTCAGAGGCAAAAGACCGGGACTCGGGTTGCCGTCGGGTTTTCAACCGCCTGGTGCACAGACCGCACATCCCCAGGCTGAGCCCTGCAACGGAGCGCGAGGCCGACAGCGCCGACCACGCAGGAGCCACACTCAGGACGACTGAGGCGTGATTTTGGATTCCACGTTGCTTTGCCCGCTGCAAGGGGGCCTGTTGCTCACGTCTCTCCGGCCCCCGGAAGGCTGGCCATGCTGACTGTTTGCTCCCGGAGCTCTGCGGGCACCCAGAAACATCCCAGGGAAGGGTGGAAGACCGGCGTGGCGCCTTCGCTCTCCTTGCCAGTTTCCACACCGGCCACACTGCAGCCTCCCCATGTTGCCGGACACAGGAATCCATCGTCAGGCCATCACGCCGGGGATGTATCTTCTCTCTGGGGTCTCGCTCTGGTCTTCTCCGTGGAGATGAACCAGAGCCACGCGCCTGCGTGTGTGAGACTGTCCCGGCAACGGCGACACCCACGGGCATTGCCTCCCTCACGGAGAGAGGGCCTGGAAAACTCAAGACTCCCACGGAGGTTCATTTCCACACTCCCCTCCACCCTTCCAGGCTGGTTTCTCCCTGCTGAAGACGCGTGGGAGCCCAGAGAGCGACTTCCAGTTCCCGCGGGATTCCTGGAGAGGTCCGGAGAGCCAGCCCCCGAAACGCGCCCCCCTCACCCCTTCCCCCTCTCCCCCTTCCGCTTCGTCTCTCCGGCCCCACCACCACCATCACCGCGCCCTCCCCCGCCCCAACCCTCAACCGCCCACCCACCCCCGCCCCCCGCCCCTGACCTCAAGGCCATGGGGCCCTTCCTGGGGGGGGGGGGCGGGCTGTCCCAGGGCTCACCGCCATTCATGAAGGGGTGGAGCCTGCCTGCCTGTGGGCCTTTATAAGAGCCGCTGGCTGGCTGTCTGGGCCGGCTTCCTGGCTGCACCTGCCGCAGTGCACAGTCCGGCTGAGGTGCACGGGAGCCCGCCGGCCTCTCTCCGCCCGTGTCCGTCGGTGAAATTCCGGCCGGGGCTCCCCGCGATGGCCCTCCCGACACCTTCGGACAGCACCCTCCCCGCGGAAGCCCGAGGACGAGGACGGCGAAGGAGACTCGTTTGGACCCCGAGCCAAAGCGAGGCCCTGCGAGCCTGCTTTGAGCGGAACCCGTATCCGGGCATCGCCACCAGAGAACGGCTGGCCCAGGCTATCGGCATTCCGGAGCCCAGGGTCCAGATTTGGTTTCAGAATGAGAGGTCACGCCAGCTGAGGCAGCACCGGCGGGAATCTCGGCCCTGGCCCGGGAGACGCGGCCCGCAAGAAGGCAGGCGAAAGCGGACCGCCGTCACCGGATCCCAGACCGCCCTGCTCCTCCGAGCCTTTGAGAAGGATCGCTTTCCAGACATCGCCGCCAGGGAAGAGCTGGCCAGAGAGACGGGCCTCCCGGAGTCCAGGATTCAGATCTGGTTTCAGAATCGAAGGGCCAGGCACCCGGGACAGGGTGGCAGGGCGCCCGCGCACGCAGGCGGCCTGTGCAACGCGGCCCCCGGCGGGTGTCACCCTGCTCCCTCGTGGGTCGCCTGCGCCCACACCGGGGCGTGGGGAACGGGGCTTCCCGCACCCCACGTGCCCTGCGCGCCTGGGGCTCTCCCACAGGGGGCTTTGGTGAGCCAGGGAGCGGGGGCCGTCCCCGTGCTCCAGCCCAGCCAGGCCGCGCCGGCAGAAGGGATCTCCCAACCTGCCCCGGCACGCGGGGATTTTGCCTACGCTGCCCCGGCTCCTCCGGAAGGGGCGCTCTCCCACCCTCAGACTCCTCGGTGGCCTCCGCAGCCGGGCAAATGCCGGGAGGACCGGGACCCGCAGCGCCACGGCCCGCCGGGCCCTTGCGCGGTGGGACAGCCTGGGCCCGCTCAAGCGGGGCCACAGGGCCAAGGTGTGCTTGCGCCACCCACGTCCCAGGGGAGTCCGTGGTGGGGCTGGGGCCGGGGTCCCCAGGTCGCCGGGGCGGCGTGGGAACCCCAAGCGGGGGCAGCTCCACCTCCCCAGCCCGCGCCCCCGGAGGCCTCCGCGCGGCAGGGGCAGATGCAAGGCATCCGGGCGCCCTCCCAGGCGCTCCAGGAGCCGGGGCGCTCGTCTGCACTCCCCTCCGGCCTGCTGCTGGATGAGCTCCTGGCGAGCCCGGAGTTTCTGCAGCAGGCGCAACCTTTCCTAGAAACGGAGGCCCCGGGGGAGCTGGAGGCCTTGGAAGAGGCCGCCTCGCTGGAAGCACCCCTCAGCGAGGAAGAATACCGGGCTCTGCTGGAGGAGCTTTAGGACGCGGGGTTGGGACGGGGTGGGGTCGGGTCGGGTCGGGTCGGGGCAGGCCGGTGGCCTCTCTTTCGCGGGGAACACCTGGCTGGGTATGGAGCGGCGTGTCTTCCCCGCCGGGCTGACCCGCCTGGGATTCCTGCCTTCTAGGTCTAGGCCCGGCGAGAGACTCCACACAGCGGAGAACTGCCATTCTTTCCTGGGCATCCCGGGGATCCCAGAGCCGGCCCAGGTAGCAGCAGGTGGGCCGCCTACTGCGCACGCGCGGGTTTGCGGGCAGCCGCCTAGGCTGTGGGAGCAGCCCGGGCAGAGCTCTCATGGCTTTCCACCACCCCACCCACGCCTGACCACCCCCTCCCCACCCCCACCCCCACCCCCCACCCCCGGAAAATGCGTCCTCCCCTGGGCTGGGTGGAGACCCCCGTCCCGCCAAACACCGGGCCCGCGCAGCGTCCGGGCCTGCCATCCCTCCCGCGGCTCGCCTCCTCTGCGCCTCCGCTCCACCGTCGCTCGCCCGTCCGTGCCCCTGCAGCCTCCCAGCTGCCACCGTGGAGCGCCCGCCGGCGGAACGCCGACCGCAGGCCCCGCGCACACCGGGGACGCTGACCGTTCCAGGCGGGAGGGAAGGCGGGCAGAGATGGAGAGAGGAACGGGAGACCTAGAGGGGCGGAAGGATGGGCGGAGGGACGTTAGGAGGGAGGGAGGGTGGGAGAGAGGGAGGCAGTGAGGAGCGGAGGGAAAGACAGAGCGACGCAGGGACAGGGGGCGGGCGGGAGGGAGCCAGGGACAGGGGGAGGAAGGCCGAGAGGAAAAGCGGCCTTCGGCCTCCGGGAGCGACGGGACCCCCGCGCTCCGGGAAAACGGTAAGCGCCCGGCGCCGGCTGAGGGCTGGGCCCACAGCCGCCGCGTCGGCCGGCGGGGCACTCATTCGCCCCGATTCCGTGGCCCAAGGAATGGGCGGTTTCCTCAGAGACAAAAGACCGGGACTCGGGTTGCCGTCGGGTTTTCAACCGCCTGGTGCACAGACCGCACATCCCCAGGCTGAGCCCTGCAACGGAGCGCGAGGCCGACAGCGCCGACCACGGAGGAGCCACACTCAGGACGACTGAGGCGTGATTTTGGATTCCACGTTGCTTTGCCCGCTGCAAGGGGGCCTGTTGCTCACGTCTCTCCGGCCCCCGGAAGGCTGGCCATGCTGACTGTTTGCTCCCGGAGCTCTGCGGGCACCCAGAAACATCCCAGGGAAGGGTGGAAGACCGGCGTGGCGCCTTCGCTCTCCTTGCCAGTTTCCACACCGGCCACACTGCAGCCTCCCCATGTTGCCGGACACAGGAATCCATCGTCAGGCCATCACGCCGGGGATGTATCTTCTCTCTGGGGTCTCGCTCTGGTCTTCTCCGTGGAGATGAACCAGAGCCACGCGCCTGCGTGTGTGAGACTGTCCCGGCAACGGCGACACCCACGGGCATTGCCTCCCTCACGGAGAGAGGGCCTGGAAAACTCAAGACTCCCACGGAGGTTCATTTCCACACTCCCCTCCACCCTTCCAGGCTGGTTTCTCCCTGCTGAAGACGCGTGGGAGCCCAGAGAGCGGCTTCCAGTTCCCGCGGGATTCCTGGAGAGGTCCGGAGAGCCAGCCCCCGAAACGCGCCCCCCTCACCCCTTCCCCCTCTCCCCCTTCCGCTTCGTCTCTCCGGCCCCACCACCACCATCACCGCGCCCTCCCCCGCCCCAACCCTCAACCGCCCACCCACCCCCGCCCCCCGCCCCTGACCTCAAGGCCATGGGGCCCTTCCTGGGGGGGGGGGGGCGGGCTGTCCCAGGGCTCACCGCCATTCATGAAGGGGTGGAGCCTGCCTGCCTGTGGGCCTTTATAAGAGCCGCTGGCTGGCTGTCTGGGCCGGCTTCCTGGCTGCACCTGCCGCAGTGCACAGTCCGGCTGAGGTGCACGGGAGCCCGCCGGCCTCTCTCCGCCCGTGTCCGTCGGTGAAATTCCGGCCGGGGCTCCCCGCGATGGCCCTCCCGACACCTTCGGACAGCACCCTCCCCGCGGAAGCCCGAGGACGAGGACGGCGAAGGAGACTCGTTTGGACCCCGAGCCAAAGCGAGGCCCTGCGAGCCTGCTTTGAGCGGAACCCGTATCCGGGCATCGCCACCAGAGAACGGCTGGCCCAGGCTATCGGCATTCCGGAGCCCAGGGTCCAGATTTGGTTTCAGAATGAGAGGTCACGCCAGCTGAGGCAGCACCGGCGGGAATCTCGGCCCTGGCCCGGGAGACGCGGCCCGCAAGAAGGCAGGCGAAAGCGGACCGCCGTCACCGGATCCCAGACCGCCCTGCTCCTCCGAGCCTTTGAGAAGGATCGCTTTCCAGACATCGCCGCCAGGGAAGAGCTGGCCAGAGAGACGGGCCTCCCGGAGTCCAGGATTCAGATCTGGTTTCAGAATCGAAGGGCCAGGCACCCGGGACAGGGTGGCAGGGCGCCCGCGCACGCAGGCGGCCTGTGCAACGCGGCCCCCGGCGGGTGTCACCCTGCTCCCTCGTGGGTCGCCTGCGCCCACACCGGGGCGTGGGGAACGGGGCTTCCCGCACCCCACGTGCCCTGCGCGCCTGGGGCTCTCCCACAGGGGGCTTTGGTGAGCCAGGGAGCGGGGGCCGTCCCCGTGCTCCAGCCCAGCCAGGCCGCGCCGGCAGAAGGGATCTCCCAACCTGCCCCGGCACGCGGGGATTTTGCCTACGCTGCCCCGGCTCCTCCGGAAGGGGCGCTCTCCCACCCTCAGACTCCTCGGTGGCCTCCGCAGCCGGGCAAATGCCGGGAGGACCGGGACCCGCAGCGCCACGGCCCGCCGGGCCCTTGCGCGGTGGGACAGCCTGGGCCCGCTCAAGCGGGGCCACAGGGCCAAGGTGTGCTTGCGCCACCCACGTCCCAGGGGAGTCCGTGGTGGGGCTGGGGCCGGGGTCCCCAGGTCGCCGGGGCGGCGTGGGAACCCCAAGCGGGGGCAGCTCCACCTCCCCAGCCCGCGCCCCCGGAGGCCTCCGCGCGGCAGGGGCAGATGCAAGGCATCCGGGCGCCCTCCCAGGCGCTCCAGGAGCCGGGGCGCTCGTCTGCACTCCCCTCCGGCCTGCTGCTGGATGAGCTCCTGGCGAGCCCGGAGTTTCTGCAGCAGGCGCAACCTTTCCTAGAAACGGAGGCCCCGGGGGAGCTGGAGGCCTTGGAAGAGGCCGCCTCGCTGGAAGCACCCCTCAGCGAGGAAGAATACCGGGCTCTGCTGGAGGAGCTTTAGGACGCGGGGTTGGGACGGGGTCGGGTCGGGTCGGGTCGGGGCAGGCCGGTGGCCTCTCTTTCGCGGGGAACACCTGGCTGGGTATGGAGCGGCGTGTCTTCCCCGCCGGGCTGACCCGCCTGGGATTCCTGCCTTCTAGGTCTAGGCCCGGCGAGAGACTCCACACAGCGGAGAACTGCCATTCTTTCCTGGGCATCCCGGGGATCCCAGAGCCGGCCCAGGTAGCAGCAGGTGGGCCGCCTACTGCGCACGCGCGGGTTTGCGGGCAGCCGCCTAGGCTGTGGGAGCAGCCCGGGCAGAGCTCTCATGGCTTTCCACCACCCCACCCACGCCTGACCACCCCCTCCCCACCCCCACCCCCACCCCCCACCCCCGGAAAATGCGTCCTCCCCTGGGCTGGGTGGAGACCCCCGTCCCGCCAAACACCGGGCCCGCGCAGCGTCCGGGCCTGCCATCCCTCCCGCGGCTCGCCTCCTCTGCGCCTCCGCTCCACCGTCGCTCGCCCGTCCGTGCCCCTGCAGCCTCCCAGCTGCCACCGTGGAGCGCCCGCCGGCGGAACGCCGACCGCAGGCCCCGCGCACACCGGGGACGCTGACCGTTCCAGGCGGGAGGGAAGGCGGGCAGAGATGGAGAGAGGAACGGGAGACCTAGAGGGGCGGAAGGATGGGCGGAGGGACGTTAGGAGGGAGGGAGGGTGGGAGAGAGGGAGGCAGTGAGGAGCGGAGGGAAAGACAGAGCGACGCAGGGACAGGGGGCGGGCGGGAGGGAGCCAGGGACAGGGGGAGGAAGGCCGAGAGGAAAAGCGGCCTTCGGCCTCCGGGAGCGACGGGACCCCCGCGCTCCGGGAAAACGGTAAGCGCCCGGCGCCGGCTGAGGGCTGGGCCCACAGCCGCCGCGTCGGCCGGCGGGGCGCTCATTCGCCCCGATTCCGTGGCCCAAGGAATGGGCGGTTTCCTCAGAGACAAAAGACCGGGACTCGGGTTGCCGTCGGGTTTTCAACCGCCTGGTGCACAGACCGCACATCCCCAGGCTGAGCCCTGCAACGGAGCGCGAGGCCGACAGCGCCGACCACGCAGGAGCCACACTCAGGACGACTGAGGCGTGATTTTGGATTCCACGTTGCTTTGCCCGCTGCAAGGGGGCCTGTTGCTCACGTCTCTCCGGCCCCCGGAAGGCTGGCCATGCTGACTGTTTGCTCCCGGAGCTCTGCGGGCACCCAGAAACATCCCAGGGAAGGGTGGAAGACCGGCGTGGCGCCTTCGCTCTCCTTGCCAGTTTCCACACCGGCCACACTGCAGCCTCCCCATGTTGCCGGACACAGGAATCCATCGTCAGGCCATCACGCCGGGGATGTATCTTCTCTCTGGGGTCTCGCTCTGGTCTTCTCCGTGGAGATGAACCAGAGCCACGCGCCTGCGTGTGTGAGACTGTCCCGGCAACGGCGACACCCACGGGCATTGCCTCCCTCACGGAGAGAGGGCCTGGAAAACTCAAGACTCCCACGGAGGTTCATTTCCACACTCCCCTCCACCCTTCCAGGCTGGTTTCTCCCTGCTGAAGACGCGTGGGAGCCCAGAGAGCGACTTCCAGTTCCCGCGGGATTCCTGGAGAGGTCCGGAGAGCCAGCCCCCGAAACGCGCCCCCCTCACCCCTTCCCCCTCTCCCCCTTCCGCTTCGTCTCTCCGGCCCCACCACCACCATCACCGCGCCCTCCCCCGCCCCAACCCTCAACCGCCCACCCACCCCCGCCCCCCGCCCCTGACCTCAAGGCCATGGGGCCCTTCCTGGGGGGGGGGGGCGGGCTGTCCCAGGGCTCACCGCCATTCATGAAGGGGTGGAGCCTGCCTGCCTGTGGGCCTTTATAAGAGCCGCTGGCTGGCTGTCTGGGCCGGCTTCCTGGCTGCACCTGCCGCAGTGCACAGTCCGGCTGAGGTGCACGGGAGCCCGCCGGCCTCTCTCCGCCCGTGTCCGTCGGTGAAATTCCGGCCGGGGCTCCCCGCGATGGCCCTCCCGACACCTTCGGACAGCACCCTCCCCGCGGAAGCCCGAGGACGAGGACGGCGAAGGAGACTCGTTTGGACCCCGAGCCAAAGCGAGGCCCTGCGAGCCTGCTTTGAGCGGAACCCGTATCCGGGCATCGCCACCAGAGAACGGCTGGCCCAGGCTATCGGCATTCCGGAGCCCAGGGTCCAGATTTGGTTTCAGAATGAGAGGTCACGCCAGCTGAGGCAGCACCGGCGGGAATCTCGGCCCTGGCCCGGGAGACGCGGCCCGCAAGAAGGCAGGCGAAAGCGGACCGCCGTCACCGGATCCCAGACCGCCCTGCTCCTCCGAGCCTTTGAGAAGGATCGCTTTCCAGACATCGCCGCCAGGGAAGAGCTGGCCAGAGAGACGGGCCTCCCGGAGTCCAGGATTCAGATCTGGTTTCAGAATCGAAGGGCCAGGCACCCGGGACAGGGTGGCAGGGCGCCCGCGCACGCAGGCGGCCTGTGCAACGCGGCCCCCGGCGGGTGTCACCCTGCTCCCTCGTGGGTCGCCTGCGCCCACACCGGGGCGTGGGGAACGGGGCTTCCCGCACCCCACGTGCCCTGCGCGCCTGGGGCTCTCCCACAGGGGGCTTTGGTGAGCCAGGGAGCGGGGGCCGTCCCCGTGCTCCAGCCCAGCCAGGCCGCGCCGGCAGAAGGGATCTCCCAACCTGCCCCGGCACGCGGGGATTTTGCCTACGCTGCCCCGGCTCCTCCGGAAGGGGCGCTCTCCCACCCTCAGACTCCTCGGTGGCCTCCGCAGCCGGGCAAATGCCGGGAGGACCGGGACCCGCAGCGCCACGGCCCGCCGGGCCCTTGCGCGGTGGGACAGCCTGGGCCCGCTCAAGCGGGGCCACAGGGCCAAGGTGTGCTTGCGCCACCCACGTCCCAGGGGAGTCCGTGGTGGGGCTGGGGCCGGGGTCCCCAGGTCGCCGGGGCGGCGTGGGAACCCCAAGCGGGGGCAGCTCCACCTCCCCAGCCCGCGCCCCCGGAGGCCTCCGCGCGGCAGGGGCAGATGCAAGGCATCCGGGCGCCCTCCCAGGCGCTCCAGGAGCCGGGGCGCTCGTCTGCACTCCCCTCCGGCCTGCTGCTGGATGAGCTCCTGGCGAGCCCGGAGTTTCTGCAGCAGGCGCAACCTTTCCTAGAAACGGAGGCCCCGGGGGAGCTGGAGGCCTTGGAAGAGGCCGCCTCGCTGGAAGCACCCCTCAGCGAGGAAGAATACCGGGCTCTGCTGGAGGAGCTTTAGGACGCGGGGTTGGGACGGGGTCGGGTCGGGTCGGGTCGGGGCAGGCCGGTGGCCTCTCTTTCGCGGGGAACACCTGGCTGGGTATGGAGCGGCGTGTCTTCCCCGCCGGGCTGACCCGCCTGGGATTCCTGCCTTCTAGGTCTAGGCCCGGCGAGAGACTCCACACAGCGGAGAACTGCCATTCTTTCCTGGGCATCCCGGGGATCCCAGAGCCGGCCCAGGTAGCAGCAGGTGGGCCGCCTACTGCGCACGCGCGGGTTTGCGGGCAGCCGCCTAGGCTGTGGGAGCAGCCCGGGCAGAGCTCTCATGGCTTTCCACCACCCCACCCACGCCTGACCACCCCCTCCCCACCCCCACCCCCACCCCCCACCCCCGGAAAATGCGTCCTCCCCTGGGCTGGGTGGAGACCCCCGTCCCGCCAAACACCGGGCCCGCGCAGCGTCCGGGCCTGCCATCCCTCCCGCGGCTCGCCTCCTCTGCGCCTCCGCTCCACCGTCGCTCGCCCGTCCGTGCCCCTGCAGCCTCCCAGCTGCCACCGTGGAGCGCCCGCCGGCGGAACGCCGACCGCAGGCCCCGCGCACACCGGGGACGCTGACCGTTCCAGGCGGGAGGGAAGGCGGGCAGAGATGGAGAGAGGAACGGGAGACCTAGAGGGGCGGAAGGATGGGCGGAGGGACGTTAGGAGGGAGGGAGGGTGGGAGAGAGGGAGGCAGTGAGGAGCGGAGGGAAAGACAGAGCGACGCAGGGACAGGGGGCGGGCGGGAGGGAGCCAGGGACAGGGGGAGGAAGGCCGAGAGGAAAAGCGGCCTTCGGCCTCCGGGAGCGACGGGACCCCCGCGCTCCGGGAAAACGGTAAGCGCCCGGCGCCGGCTGAGGGCTGGGCCCACAGCCGCCGCGTCGGCCGGCGGGGCACTCATTCGCCCCGATTCCGTGGCCCAAGGAATGGGCGGTTTCCTCAGAGACAAAAGACCGGGACTCGGGTTGCCGTCGGGTTTTCAACCGCCTGGTGCACAGACCGCACATCCCCAGGCTGAGCCCTGCAACGGAGCGCGAGGCCGACAGCGCCGACCACGGAGGAGCCACACTCAGGACGACTGAGGCGTGATTTTGGATTCCACGTTGCTTTGCCCGCTGCAAGGGGGCCTGTTGCTCACGTCTCTCCGGCCCCCGGAAGGCTGGCCATGCTGACTGTTTGCTCCCGGAGCTCTGCGGGCACCCAGAAACATCCCAGGGAAGGGTGGAAGACCGGCGTGGCGCCTTCGCTCTCCTTGCCAGTTTCCACACCGGCCACACTGCAGCCTCCCCATGTTGCCGGACACAGGAATCCATCGTCAGGCCATCACGCCGGGGATGTATCTTCTCTCTGGGGTCTCGCTCTGGTCTTCTCCGTGGAGATGAACCAGAGCCACGCGCCTGCGTGTGTGAGACTGTCCCGGCAACGGCGACACCCACGGGCATTGCCTCCCTCACGGAGAGAGGGCCTGGAAAACTCAAGACTCCCACGGAGGTTCATTTCCACACTCCCCTCCACCCTTCCAGGCTGGTTTCTCCCTGCTGAAGACGCGTGGGAGCCCAGAGAGCGGCTTCCAGTTCCCGCGGGATTCCTGGAGAGGTCCGGAGAGCCAGCCCCCGAAACGCGCCCCCCTCACCCCTTCCCCCTCTCCCCCTTCCGCTTCGTCTCTCCGGCCCCACCACCACCATCACCGCGCCCTCCCCCGCCCCAACCCTCAACCGCCCACCCACCCCCGCCCCCCGCCCCTGACCTCAAGGCCATGGGGCCCTTCCTGGGGGGGGGGGGCGGGCTGTCCCAGGGCTCACCGCCATTCATGAAGGGGTGGAGCCTGCCTGCCTGTGGGCCTTTATAAGAGCCGCTGGCTGGCTGTCTGGGCCGGCTTCCTGGCTGCACCTGCCGCAGTGCACAGTCCGGCTGAGGTGCACGGGAGCCCGCCGGCCTCTCTCCGCCCGTGTCCGTCGGTGAAATTCCGGCCGGGGCTCCCCGCGATGGCCCTCCCGACACCTTCGGACAGCACCCTCCCCGCGGAAGCCCGAGGACGAGGACGGCGAAGGAGACTCGTTTGGACCCCGAGCCAAAGCGAGGCCCTGCGAGCCTGCTTTGAGCGGAACCCGTATCCGGGCATCGCCACCAGAGAACGGCTGGCCCAGGCTATCGGCATTCCGGAGCCCAGGGTCCAGATTTGGTTTCAGAATGAGAGGTCACGCCAGCTGAGGCAGCACCGGCGGGAATCTCGGCCCTGGCCCGGGAGACGCGGCCCGCAAGAAGGCAGGCGAAAGCGGACCGCCGTCACCGGATCCCAGACCGCCCTGCTCCTCCGAGCCTTTGAGAAGGATCGCTTTCCAGACATCGCCGCCAGGGAAGAGCTGGCCAGAGAGACGGGCCTCCCGGAGTCCAGGATTCAGATCTGGTTTCAGAATCGAAGGGCCAGGCACCCGGGACAGGGTGGCAGGGCGCCCGCGCACGCAGGCGGCCTGTGCAACGCGGCCCCCGGCGGGTGTCACCCTGCTCCCTCGTGGGTCGCCTGCGCCCACACCGGGGCGTGGGGAACGGGGCTTCCCGCACCCCACGTGCCCTGCGCGCCTGGGGCTCTCCCACAGGGGGCTTTGGTGAGCCAGGGAGCGGGGGCCGTCCCCGTGCTCCAGCCCAGCCAGGCCGCGCCGGCAGAAGGGATCTCCCAACCTGCCCCGGCACGCGGGGATTTTGCCTACGCTGCCCCGGCTCCTCCGGAAGGGGCGCTCTCCCACCCTCAGACTCCTCGGTGGCCTCCGCAGCCGGGCAAATGCCGGGAGGACCGGGACCCGCAGCGCCACGGCCCGCCGGGCCCTTGCGCGGTGGGACAGCCTGGGCCCGCTCAAGCGGGGCCACAGGGCCAAGGTGTGCTTGCGCCACCCACGTCCCAGGGGAGTCCGTGGTGGGGCTGGGGCCGGGGTCCCCAGGTCGCCGGGGCGGCGTGGGAACCCCAAGCGGGGGCAGCTCCACCTCCCCAGCCCGCGCCCCCGGAGGCCTCCGCGCGGCAGGGGCAGATGCAAGGCATCCGGGCGCCCTCCCAGGCGCTCCAGGAGCCGGGGCGCTCGTCTGCACTCCCCTCCGGCCTGCTGCTGGATGAGCTCCTGGCGAGCCCGGAGTTTCTGCAGCAGGCGCAACCTTTCCTAGAAACGGAGGCCCCGGGGGAGCTGGAGGCCTTGGAAGAGGCCGCCTCGCTGGAAGCACCCCTCAGCGAGGAAGAATACCGGGCTCTGCTGGAGGAGCTTTAGGACGCGGGGTTGGGACGGGGTCGGGTCGGGTCGGGTCGGGGCAGGCCGGTGGCCTCTCTTTCGCGGGGAACACCTGGCTGGGTATGGAGCGGCGTGTCTTCCCCGCCGGGCTGACCCGCCTGGGATTCCTGCCTTCTAGGTCTAGGCCCGGCGAGAGACTCCACACAGCGGAGAACTGCCATTCTTTCCTGGGCATCCCGGGGATCCCAGAGCCGGCCCAGGTAGCAGCAGGTGGGCCGCCTACTGCGCACGCGCGGGTTTGCGGGCAGCCGCCTAGGCTGTGGGAGCAGCCCGGGCAGAGCTCTCATGGCTTTCCACCACCCCACCCACGCCTGACCACCCCCTCCCCACCCCCACCCCCACCCCCCACCCCCGGAAAATGCGTCCTCCCCTGGGCTGGGTGGAGACCCCCGTCCCGCCAAACACCGGGCCCGCGCAGCGTCCGGGCCTGCCATCCCTCCCGCGGCTCGCCTCCTCTGCGCCTCCGCTCCACCGTCGCTCGCCCGTCCGTGCCCCTGCAGCCTCCCAGCTGCCACCGTGGAGCGCCCGCCGGCGGAACGCCGACCGCAGGCCCCGCGCACACCGGGGACGCTGACCGTTCCAGGCGGGAGGGAAGGCGGGCAGAGATGGAGAGAGGAACGGGAGACCTAGAGGGGCGGAAGGATGGGCGGAGGGACGTTAGGAGGGAGGGAGGGTGGGAGAGAGGGAGGCAGTGAGGAGCGGAGGGAAAGACAGAGCGACGCAGGGACAGGGGGCGGGCGGGAGGGAGCCAGGGACAGGGGGAGGAAGGCCGAGAGGAAAAGCGGCCTTCGGCCTCCGGGAGCGACGGGACCCCCGCGCTCCGGGAAAACGGTAAGCGCCCGGCGCCGGCTGAGGGCTGGGCCCACAGCCGCCGCGTCGGCCGGCGGGGCACTCATTCGCCCCGATTCCGTGGCCCAAGGAATGGGCGGTTTCCTCAGAGACAAAAGACCGGGACTCGGGTTGCCGTCGGGTTTTCAACCGCCTGGTGCACAGACCGCACATCCCCAGGCTGAGCCCTGCAACGGAGCGCGAGGCCGACAGCGCCGACCACGGAGGAGCCACACTCAGGACGACTGAGGCGTGATTTTGGATTCCACGTTGCTTTGCCCGCTGCAAGGGGGCCTGTTGCTCACGTCTCTCCGGCCCCCGGAAGGCTGGCCATGCTGACTGTTTGCTCCCGGAGCTCTGCGGGCACCCAGAAACATCCCAGGGAAGGGTGGAAGACCGGCGTGGCGCCTTCGCTCTCCTTGCCAGTTTCCACACCGGCCACACTGCAGCCTCCCCATGTTGCCGGACACAGGAATCCATCGTCAGGCCATCACGCCGGGGATGTATCTTCTCTCTGGGGTCTCGCTCTGGTCTTCTCCGTGGAGATGAACCAGAGCCACGCGCCTGCGTGTGTGAGACTGTCCCGGCAACGGCGACACCCACGGGCATTGCCTCCCTCACGGAGAGAGGGCCTGGAAAACTCAAGACTCCCACGGAGGTTCATTTCCACACTCCCCTCCACCCTTCCAGGCTGGTTTCTCCCTGCTGAAGACGCGTGGGAGCCCAGAGAGCGGCTTCCAGTTCCCGCGGGATTCCTGGAGAGGTCCGGAGAGCCAGCCCCCGAAACGCGCCCCCCTCACCCCTTCCCCCTCTCCCCCTTCCGCTTCGTCTCTCCGGCCCCACCACCACCATCACCGCGCCCTCCCCCGCCCCAACCCTCAACCGCCCACCCACCCCCGCCCCCCGCCCCTGACCTCAAGGCCATGGGGCCCTTCCTGGGGGGGGGGGGGCGGGCTGTCCCAGGGCTCACCGCCATTCATGAAGGGGTGGAGCCTGCCTGCCTGTGGGCCTTTATAAGAGCCGCTGGCTGGCTGTCTGGGCCGGCTTCCTGGCTGCACCTGCCGCAGTGCACAGTCCGGCTGAGGTGCACGGGAGCCCGCCGGCCTCTCTCCGCCCGTGTCCGTCGGTGAAATTCCGGCCGGGGCTCCCCGCGATGGCCCTCCCGACACCTTCGGACAGCACCCTCCCCGCGGAAGCCCGAGGACGAGGACGGCGAAGGAGACTCGTTTGGACCCCGAGCCAAAGCGAGGCCCTGCGAGCCTGCTTTGAGCGGAACCCGTATCCGGGCATCGCCACCAGAGAACGGCTGGCCCAGGCTATCGGCATTCCGGAGCCCAGGGTCCAGATTTGGTTTCAGAATGAGAGGTCACGCCAGCTGAGGCAGCACCGGCGGGAATCTCGGCCCTGGCCCGGGAGACGCGGCCCGCAAGAAGGCAGGCGAAAGCGGACCGCCGTCACCGGATCCCAGACCGCCCTGCTCCTCCGAGCCTTTGAGAAGGATCGCTTTCCAGACATCGCCGCCAGGGAAGAGCTGGCCAGAGAGACGGGCCTCCCGGAGTCCAGGATTCAGATCTGGTTTCAGAATCGAAGGGCCAGGCACCCGGGACAGGGTGGCAGGGCGCCCGCGCACGCAGGCGGCCTGTGCAACGCGGCCCCCGGCGGGTGTCACCCTGCTCCCTCGTGGGTCGCCTGCGCCCACACCGGGGCGTGGGGAACGGGGCTTCCCGCACCCCACGTGCCCTGCGCGCCTGGGGCTCTCCCACAGGGGGCTTTGGTGAGCCAGGGAGCGGGGGCCGTCCCCGTGCTCCAGCCCAGCCAGGCCGCGCCGGCAGAAGGGATCTCCCAACCTGCCCCGGCACGCGGGGATTTTGCCTACGCTGCCCCGGCTCCTCCGGAAGGGGCGCTCTCCCACCCTCAGACTCCTCGGTGGCCTCCGCAGCCGGGCAAATGCCGGGAGGACCGGGACCCGCAGCGCCACGGCCCGCCGGGCCCTTGCGCGGTGGGACAGCCTGGGCCCGCTCAAGCGGGGCCACAGGGCCAAGGTGTGCTTGCGCCACCCACGTCCCAGGGGAGTCCGTGGTGGGGCTGGGGCCGGGGTCCCCAGGTCGCCGGGGCGGCGTGGGAACCCCAAGCGGGGGCAGCTCCACCTCCCCAGCCCGCGCCCCCGGAGGCCTCCGCGCGGCAGGGGCAGATGCAAGGCATCCGGGCGCCCTCCCAGGCGCTCCAGGAGCCGGGGCGCTCGTCTGCACTCCCCTCCGGCCTGCTGCTGGATGAGCTCCTGGCGAGCCCGGAGTTTCTGCAGCAGGCGCAACCTTTCCTAGAAACGGAGGCCCCGGGGGAGCTGGAGGCCTTGGAAGAGGCCGCCTCGCTGGAAGCACCCCTCAGCGAGGAAGAATACCGGGCTCTGCTGGAGGAGCTTTAGGACGCGGGGTTGGGACGGGGTCGGGTCGGGTCGGGTCGGGGCAGGCCGGTGGCCTCTCTTTCGCGGGGAACACCTGGCTGGGTATGGAGCGGCGTGTCTTCCCCGCCGGGCTGACCCGCCTGGGATTCCTGCCTTCTAGGTCTAGGCCCGGCGAGAGACTCCACACAGCGGAGAACTGCCATTCTTTCCTGGGCATCCCGGGGATCCCAGAGCCGGCCCAGGTAGCAGCAGGTGGGCCGCCTACTGCGCACGCGCGGGTTTGCGGGCAGCCGCCTAGGCTGTGGGAGCAGCCCGGGCAGAGCTCTCATGGCTTTCCACCACCCCACCCACGCCTGACCACCCCCTCCCCACCCCCACCCCCACCCCCCACCCCCGGAAAATGCGTCCTCCCCTGGGCTGGGTGGAGACCCCCGTCCCGCCAAACACCGGGCCCGCGCAGCGTCCGGGCCTGCCATCCCTCCCGCGGCTCGCCTCCTCTGCGCCTCCGCTCCACCGTCGCTCGCCCGTCCGTGCCCCTGCAGCCTCCCAGCTGCCACCGTGGAGCGCCCGCCGGCGGAACGCCGACCGCAGGCCCCGCGCACACCGGGGACGCTGACCGTTCCAGGCGGGAGGGAAGGCGGGCAGAGATGGAGAGAGGAACGGGAGACCTAGAGGGGCGGAAGGATGGGCGGAGGGACGTTAGGAGGGAGGGAGGGTGGGAGAGAGGGAGGCAGTGAGGAGCGGAGGGAAAGACAGAGCGACGCAGGGACAGGGGGCGGGCGGGAGGGAGCCAGGGACAGGGGGAGGAAGGCCGAGAGGAAAAGCGGCCTTCGGCCTCCGGGAGCGACGGGACCCCCGCGCTCCGGGAAAACGGTAAGCGCCCGGCGCCGGCTGAGGGCTGGGCCCACAGCCGCCGCGTCGGCCGGCGGGGCACTCATTCGCCCCGATTCCGTGGCCCAAGGAATGGGCGGTTTCCTCAGAGACAAAAGACCGGGACTCGGGTTGCCGTCGGGTTTTCAACCGCCTGGTGCACAGACCGCACATCCCCAGGCTGAGCCCTGCAACGGAGCGCGAGGCCGACAGCGCCGACCACGGAGGAGCCACACTCAGGACGACTGAGGCGTGATTTTGGATTCCACGTTGCTTTGCCCGCTGCAAGGGGGCCTGTTGCTCACGTCTCTCCGGCCCCCGGAAGGCTGGCCATGCTGACTGTTTGCTCCCGGAGCTCTGCGGGCACCCAGAAACATCCCAGGGAAGGGTGGAAGACCGGCGTGGCGCCTTCGCTCTCCTTGCCAGTTTCCACACCGGCCACACTGCAGCCTCCCCATGTTGCCGGACACAGGAATCCATCGTCAGGCCATCACGCCGGGGATGTATCTTCTCTCTGGGGTCTCGCTCTGGTCTTCTCCGTGGAGATGAACCAGAGCCACGCGCCTGCGTGTGTGAGACTGTCCCGGCAACGGCGACACCCACGGGCATTGCCTCCCTCACGGAGAGAGGGCCTGGAAAACTCAAGACTCCCACGGAGGTTCATTTCCACACTCCCCTCCACCCTTCCAGGCTGGTTTCTCCCTGCTGAAGACGCGTGGGAGCCCAGAGAGCGGCTTCCAGTTCCCGCGGGATTCCTGGAGAGGTCCGGAGAGCCAGCCCCCGAAACGCGCCCCCCTCACCCCTTCCCCCTCTCCCCCTTCCGCTTCGTCTCTCCGGCCCCACCACCACCATCACCGCGCCCTCCCCCGCCCCAACCCTCAACCGCCCACCCACCCCCGCCCCCCGCCCCTGACCTCAAGGCCATGGGGCCCTTCCTGGGGGGGGGGGGGCGGGCTGTCCCAGGGCTCACCGCCATTCATGAAGGGGTGGAGCCTGCCTGCCTGTGGGCCTTTATAAGAGCCGCTGGCTGGCTGTCTGGGCCGGCTTCCTGGCTGCACCTGCCGCAGTGCACAGTCCGGCTGAGGTGCACGGGAGCCCGCCGGCCTCTCTCCGCCCGTGTCCGTCGGTGAAATTCCGGCCGGGGCTCCCCGCGATGGCCCTCCCGACACCTTCGGACAGCACCCTCCCCGCGGAAGCCCGAGGACGAGGACGGCGAAGGAGACTCGTTTGGACCCCGAGCCAAAGCGAGGCCCTGCGAGCCTGCTTTGAGCGGAACCCGTATCCGGGCATCGCCACCAGAGAACGGCTGGCCCAGGCTATCGGCATTCCGGAGCCCAGGGTCCAGATTTGGTTTCAGAATGAGAGGTCACGCCAGCTGAGGCAGCACCGGCGGGAATCTCGGCCCTGGCCCGGGAGACGCGGCCCGCAAGAAGGCAGGCGAAAGCGGACCGCCGTCACCGGATCCCAGACCGCCCTGCTCCTCCGAGCCTTTGAGAAGGATCGCTTTCCAGACATCGCCGCCAGGGAAGAGCTGGCCAGAGAGACGGGCCTCCCGGAGTCCAGGATTCAGATCTGGTTTCAGAATCGAAGGGCCAGGCACCCGGGACAGGGTGGCAGGGCGCCCGCGCACGCAGGCGGCCTGTGCAACGCGGCCCCCGGCGGGTGTCACCCTGCTCCCTCGTGGGTCGCCTGCGCCCACACCGGGGCGTGGGGAACGGGGCTTCCCGCACCCCACGTGCCCTGCGCGCCTGGGGCTCTCCCACAGGGGGCTTTGGTGAGCCAGGGAGCGGGGGCCGTCCCCGTGCTCCAGCCCAGCCAGGCCGCGCCGGCAGAAGGGATCTCCCAACCTGCCCCGGCACGCGGGGATTTTGCCTACGCTGCCCCGGCTCCTCCGGAAGGGGCGCTCTCCCACCCTCAGACTCCTCGGTGGCCTCCGCAGCCGGGCAAATGCCGGGAGGACCGGGACCCGCAGCGCCACGGCCCGCCGGGCCCTTGCGCGGTGGGACAGCCTGGGCCCGCTCAAGCGGGGCCACAGGGCCAAGGTGTGCTTGCGCCACCCACGTCCCAGGGGAGTCCGTGGTGGGGCTGGGGCCGGGGTCCCCAGGTCGCCGGGGCGGCGTGGGAACCCCAAGCGGGGGCAGCTCCACCTCCCCAGCCCGCGCCCCCGGAGGCCTCCGCGCGGCAGGGGCAGATGCAAGGCATCCGGGCGCCCTCCCAGGCGCTCCAGGAGCCGGGGCGCTCGTCTGCACTCCCCTCCGGCCTGCTGCTGGATGAGCTCCTGGTGAGCCCGGAGTTTCTGCAGCAGGCGCAACCTTTCCTAGAAACGGAGGCCCCGGGGGAGCTGGAGGCCTTGGAAGAGGCCGCCTCGCTGGAAGCACCCCTCAGCGAGGAAGAATACCGGGCTCTGCTGGAGGAGCTTTAGGACGCGGGGTTGGGACGGGGTCGGGTCGGGTCGGGTCGGGGCAGGCCGGTGGCCTCTCTTTCGCGGGGAACACCTGGCTGGGTATGGAGCGGCGTGTCTTCCCCGCCGGGCTGACCCGCCTGGGATTCCTGCCTTCTAGGTCTAGGCCCGGCGAGAGACTCCACACAGCGGAGAACTGCCATTCTTTCCTGGGCATCCCGGGGATCCCAGAGCCGGCCCAGGTAGCAGCAGGTGGGCCGCCTACTGCGCACGCGCGGGTTTGCGGGCAGCCGCCTAGGCTGTGGGAGCAGCCCGGGCAGAGCTCTCATGGCTTTCCACCACCCCACCCACGCCTGACCACCCCCTCCCCACCCCCACCCCCACCCCCCACCCCCGGAAAATGCGTCCTCCCCTGGGCTGGGTGGAGACCCCCGTCCCGCCAAACACCGGGCCCGCGCAGCGTCCGGGCCTGCCATCCCTCCCGCGGCTCGCCTCCTCTGCGCCTCCGCTCCACCGTCGCTCGCCCGTCCGTGCCCCTGCAGCCTCCCAGCTGCCACCGTGGAGCGCCCGCCGGCGGAACGCCGACCGCAGGCCCCGCGCACACCGGGGACGCTGACCGTTCCAGGCGGGAGGGAAGGCGGGCAGAGATGGAGAGAGGAACGGGAGACCTAGAGGGGCGGAAGGATGGGCGGAGGGACGTTAGGAGGGAGGGAGGGTGGGAGAGAGGGAGGCAGTGAGGAGCGGAGGGAAAGACAGAGCGACGCAGGGACAGGGGGCGGGCGGGAGGGAGCCAGGGACAGGGGGAGGAAGGCCGAGAGGAAAAGCGGCCTTCGGCCTCCGGGAGCGACGGGACCCCCGCGCTCCGGGAAAACGGTAAGCGCCCGGCGCCGGCTGAGGGCTGGGCCCACAGCCGCCGCGTCGGCCGGCGGGGCACTCATTCGCCCCGATTCCGTGGCCCAAGGAATGGGCGGTTTCCTCAGAGACAAAAGACCGGGACTCGGGTTGCCGTCGGGTTTTCAACCGCCTGGTGCACAGACCGCACATCCCCAGGCTGAGCCCTGCAACGGAGCGCGAGGCCGACAGCGCCGACCACGGAGGAGCCACACTCAGGACGACTGAGGCGTGATTTTGGATTCCACGTTGCTTTGCCCGCTGCAAGGGGGCCTGTTGCTCACGTCTCTCCGGCCCCCGGAAGGCTGGCCATGCTGACTGTTTGCTCCCGGAGCTCTGCGGGCACCCAGAAACATCCCAGGGAAGGGTGGAAGACCGGCGTGGCGCCTTCGCTCTCCTTGCCAGTTTCCACACCGGCCACACTGCAGCCTCCCCATGTTGCCGGACACAGGAATCCATCGTCAGGCCATCACGCCGGGGATGTATCTTCTCTCTGGGGTCTCGCTCTGGTCTTCTCCGTGGAGATGAACCAGAGCCACGCGCCTGCGTGTGTGAGACTGTCCCGGCAACGGCGACACCCACGGGCATTGCCTCCCTCACGGAGAGAGGGCCTGGAAAACTCAAGACTCCCACGGAGGTTCATTTCCACACTCCCCTCCACCCTTCCAGGCTGGTTTCTCCCTGCTGAAGACGCGTGGGAGCCCAGAGAGCGGCTTCCAGTTCCCGCGGGATTCCTGGAGAGGTCCGGAGAGCCAGCCCCCGAAACGCGCCCCCCTCACCCCTTCCCCCTCTCCCCCTTCCGCTTCGTCTCTCCGGCCCCACCACCACCATCACCGCGCCCTCCCCCGCCCCAACCCTCAACCGCCCACCCACCCCCGCCCCCCGCCCCTGACCTCAAGGCCATGGGGCCCTTCCTGGGGGGGGGGGGCGGGCTGTCCCAGGGCTCACCGCCATTCATGAAGGGGTGGAGCCTGCCTGCCTGTGGGCCTTTATAAGAGCCGCTGGCTGGCTGTCTGGGCCGGCTTCCTGGCTGCACCTGCCGCAGTGCACAGTCCGGCTGAGGTGCACGGGAGCCCGCCGGCCTCTCTCCGCCCGTGTCCGTCGGTGAAATTCCGGCCGGGGCTCCCCGCGATGGCCCTCCCGACACCTTCGGACAGCACCCTCCCCGCGGAAGCCCGAGGACGAGGACGGCGAAGGAGACTCGTTTGGACCCCGAGCCAAAGCGAGGCCCTGCGAGCCTGCTTTGAGCGGAACCCGTATCCGGGCATCGCCACCAGAGAACGGCTGGCCCAGGCTATCGGCATTCCGGAGCCCAGGGTCCAGATTTGGTTTCAGAATGAGAGGTCACGCCAGCTGAGGCAGCACCGGCGGGAATCTCGGCCCTGGCCCGGGAGACGCGGCCCGCAAGAAGGCAGGCGAAAGCGGACCGCCGTCACCGGATCCCAGACCGCCCTGCTCCTCCGAGCCTTTGAGAAGGATCGCTTTCCAGACATCGCCGCCAGGGAAGAGCTGGCCAGAGAGACGGGCCTCCCGGAGTCCAGGATTCAGATCTGGTTTCAGAATCGAAGGGCCAGGCACCCGGGACAGGGTGGCAGGGCGCCCGCGCACGCAGGCGGCCTGTGCAACGCGGCCCCCGGCGGGTGTCACCCTGCTCCCTCGTGGGTCGCCTGCGCCCACACCGGGGCGTGGGGAACGGGGCTTCCCGCACCCCACGTGCCCTGCGCGCCTGGGGCTCTCCCACAGGGGGCTTTGGTGAGCCAGGGAGCGGGGGCCGTCCCCGTGCTCCAGCCCAGCCAGGCCGCGCCGGCAGAAGGGATCTCCCAACCTGCCCCGGCACGCGGGGATTTTGCCTACGCTGCCCCGGCTCCTCCGGAAGGGGCGCTCTCCCACCCTCAGACTCCTCGGTGGCCTCCGCAGCCGGGCAAATGCCGGGAGGACCGGGACCCGCAGCGCCACGGCCCGCCGGGCCCTTGCGCGGTGGGACAGCCTGGGCCCGCTCAAGCGGGGCCACAGGGCCAAGGTGTGCTTGCGCCACCCACGTCCCAGGGGAGTCCGTGGTGGGGCTGGGGCCGGGGTCCCCAGGTCGCCGGGGCGGCGTGGGAACCCCAAGCGGGGGCAGCTCCACCTCCCCAGCCCGCGCCCCCGGAGGCCTCCGCGCGGCAGGGGCAGATGCAAGGCATCCGGGCGCCCTCCCAGGCGCTCCAGGAGCCGGGGCGCTCGTCTGCACTCCCCTCCGGCCTGCTGCTGGATGAGCTCCTGGCGAGCCCGGAGTTTCTGCAGCAGGCGCAACCTTTCCTAGAAACGGAGGCCCCGGGGGAGCTGGAGGCCTTGGAAGAGGCCGCCTCGCTGGAAGCACCCCTCAGCGAGGAAGAATACCGGGCTCTGCTGGAGGAGCTTTAGGACGCGGGGTTGGGACGGGGTGGGGTCGGGTCGGGTCGGGTCGGGGCAGGCCGGTGGCCTCTCTTTCGCGGGGAACACCTGGCTGGGTATGGAGCGGCGTGTCTTCCCCGCCGGGCTGACCCGCCTGGGATTCCTGCCTTCTAGGTCTAGGCCCGGCGAGAGACTCCACACAGCGGAGAACTGCCATTCTTTCCTGGGCATCCCGGGGATCCCAGAGCCGGCCCAGGTAGCAGCAGGTGGGCCGCCTACTGCGCACGCGCGGGTTTGCGGGCAGCCGCCTAGGCTGTGGGAGCAGCCCGGGCAGAGCTCTCATGGCTTTCCACCACCCCACCCACGCCTGACCACCCCCTCCCCACCCCCACCCCCACCCCCCACCCCCGGAAAATGCGTCCTCCCCTGGGCTGGGTGGAGACCCCCGTCCCGCCAAACACCGGGCCCGCGCAGCGTCCGGGCCTGCCATCCCTCCCGCGGCTCGCCTCCTCTGCGCCTCCGCTCCACCGTCGCTCGCCCGTCCGTGCCCCTGCAGCCTCCCAGCTGCCACCGTGGAGCGCCCGCCGGCGGAACGCCGACCGCAGGCCCCGCGCACACCGGGGACGCTGACCGTTCCAGGCGGGAGGGAAGGCGGGCAGAGATGGAGAGAGGAACGGGAGACCTAGAGGGGCGGAAGGATGGGCGGAGGGACGTTAGGAGGGAGGGAGGGTGGGAGAGAGGGAGGCAGTGAGGAGCGGAGGGAAAGACAGAGCGACGCAGGGACAGGGGGCGGGCGGGAGGGAGCCAGGGACAGGGGGAGGAAGGCCGAGAGGAAAAGCGGCCTTCGGCCTCCGGGAGCGACGGGACCCCCGCGCTCCGGGAAAACGGTAAGCGCCCGGCGCCGGCTGAGGGCTGGGCCCACAGCCGCCGCGTCGGCCGGCGGGGCACTCATTCGCCCCGATTCCGTGGCCCAAGGAATGGGCGGTTTCCTCAGAGACAAAAGACCGGGACTCGGGTTGCCGTCGGGTTTTCAACCGCCTGGTGCACAGACCGCACATCCCCAGGCTGAGCCCTGCAACGGAGCGCGAGGCCGACAGCGCCGACCACGGAGGAGCCACACTCAGGACGACTGAGGCGTGATTTTGGATTCCACGTTGCTTTGCCCGCTGCAAGGGGGCCTGTTGCTCACGTCTCTCCGGCCCCCGGAAGGCTGGCCATGCTGACTGTTTGCTCCCGGAGCTCTGCGGGCACCCAGAAACATCCCAGGGAAGGGTGGAAGACCGGCGTGGCGCCTTCGCTCTCCTTGCCAGTTTCCACACCGGCCACACTGCAGCCTCCCCATGTTGCCGGACACAGGAATCCATCGTCAGGCCATCACGCCGGGGATGTATCTTCTCTCTGGGGTCTCGCTCTGGTCTTCTCCGTGGAGATGAACCAGAGCCACGCGCCTGCGTGTGTGAGACTGTCCCGGCAACGGCGACACCCACGGGCATTGCCTCCCTCACGGAGAGAGGGCCTGGAAAACTCAAGACTCCCACGGAGGTTCATTTCCACACTCCCCTCCACCCTTCCAGGCTGGTTTCTCCCTGCTGAAGACGCGTGGGAGCCCAGAGAGCGGCTTCCAGTTCCCGCGGGATTCCTGGAGAGGTCCGGAGAGCCAGCCCCCGAAACGCGCCCCCCTCACCCCTTCCCCCTCTCCCCCTTCCGCTTCGTCTCTCCGGCCCCACCACCACCATCACCGCGCCCTCCCCCGCCCCAACCCTCAACCGCCCACCCACCCCCGCCCCCCGCCCCTGACCTCAAGGCCATGGGGCCCTTCCTGGGGGGGGGGGGCGGGCTGTCCCAGGGCTCACCGCCATTCATGAAGGGGTGGAGCCTGCCTGCCTGTGGGCCTTTATAAGAGCCGCTGGCTGGCTGTCTGGGCCGGCTTCCTGGCTGCACCTGCCGCAGTGCACAGTCCGGCTGAGGTGCACGGGAGCCCGCCGGCCTCTCTCCGCCCGTGTCCGTCGGTGAAATTCCGGCCGGGGCTCCCCGCGATGGCCCTCCCGACACCTTCGGACAGCACCCTCCCCGCGGAAGCCCGAGGACGAGGACGGCGAAGGAGACTCGTTTGGACCCCGAGCCAAAGCGAGGCCCTGCGAGCCTGCTTTGAGCGGAACCCGTATCCGGGCATCGCCACCAGAGAACGGCTGGCCCAGGCTATCGGCATTCCGGAGCCCAGGGTCCAGATTTGGTTTCAGAATGAGAGGTCACGCCAGCTGAGGCAGCACCGGCGGGAATCTCGGCCCTGGCCCGGGAGACGCGGCCCGCAAGAAGGCAGGCGAAAGCGGACCGCCGTCACCGGATCCCAGACCGCCCTGCTCCTCCGAGCCTTTGAGAAGGATCGCTTTCCAGACATCGCCGCCAGGGAAGAGCTGGCCAGAGAGACGGGCCTCCCGGAGTCCAGGATTCAGATCTGGTTTCAGAATCGAAGGGCCAGGCACCCGGGACAGGGTGGCAGGGCGCCCGCGCACGCAGGCGGCCTGTGCAACGCGGCCCCCGGCGGGTGTCACCCTGCTCCCTCGTGGGTCGCCTGCGCCCACACCGGGGCGTGGGGAACGGGGCTTCCCGCACCCCACGTGCCCTGCGCGCCTGGGGCTCTCCCACAGGGGGCTTTGGTGAGCCAGGGAGCGGGGGCCGTCCCCGTGCTCCAGCCCAGCCAGGCCGCGCCGGCAGAAGGGATCTCCCAACCTGCCCCGGCACGCGGGGATTTTGCCTACGCTGCCCCGGCTCCTCCGGAAGGGGCGCTCTCCCACCCTCAGACTCCTCGGTGGCCTCCGCAGCCGGGCAAATGCCGGGAGGACCGGGACCCGCAGCGCCACGGCCCGCCGGGCCCTTGCGCGGTGGGACAGCCTGGGCCCGCTCAAGCGGGGCCACGGGGCCAAGGTGTGCTTGCGCCACCCACGTCCCAGGGGAGTCCGTGGTGGGGCTGGGGCCGGGGTCCCCAGGTCGCCGGGGCGGCGTGGGAACCCCAAGCGGGGGCAGCTCCACCTCCCCAGCCCGCGCCCCCGGAGGCCTCCGCGCGGCAGGGGCAGATGCAAGGCATCCGGGCGCCCTCCCAGGCGCTCCAGGAGCCGGGGCGCTCGTCTGCACTCCCCTCCGGCCTGCTGCTGGATGAGCTCCTGGCGAGCCCGGAGTTTCTGCAGCAGGCGCAACCTTTCCTAGAAACGGAGGCCCCGGGGGAGCTGGAGGCCTTGGAAGAGGCCGCCTCGCTGGAAGCACCCCTCAGCGAGGAAGAATACCGGGCTCTGCTGGAGGAGCTTTAGGACGCGGGGTTGGGACGGGGTGGGGTCGGGTCGGGTCGGGTCGGGGCAGGCCGGTGGCCTCTCTTTCGCGGGGAACACCTGGCTGGGTATGGAGCGGCGTGTCTTCCCCGCCGGGCTGACCCGCCTGGGATTCCTGCCTTCTAGGTCTAGGCCCGGCGAGAGACTCCACACAGCGGAGAACTGCCATTCTTTCCTGGGCATCCCGGGGATCCCAGAGCCGGCCCAGGTAGCAGCAGGTGGGCCGCCTACTGCGCACGCGCGGGTTTGCGGGCAGCCGCCTAGGCTGTGGGAGCAGCCCGGGCAGAGCTCTCATGGCTTTCCACCACCCCACCCACGCCTGACCACCCCCTCCCCACCCCCACCCCCACCCCCCACCCCCGGAAAATGCGTCCTCCCCTGGGCTGGGTGGAGACCCCCGTCCCGCCAAACACCGGGCCCGCGCAGCGTCCGGGCCTGCCATCCCTCCCGCGGCTCGCCTCCTCTGCGCCTCCGCTCCACCGTCGCTCGCCCGTCCGTGCCCCTGCAGCCTCCCAGCTGCCACCGTGGAGCGCCCGCCGGCGGAACGCCGACCGCAGGCCCCGCGCACACCGGGGACGCTGACCGTTCCAGGCGGGAGGGAAGGCGGGCAGAGATGGAGAGAGGAACGGGAGACCTAGAGGGGCGGAAGGATGGGCGGAGGGACGTTAGGAGGGAGGGAGGGTGGGAGAGAGGGAGGCAGTGAGGAGCGGAGGGAAAGACAGAGCGACGCAGGGACAGGGGGCGGGCGGGAGGGAGCCAGGGACAGGGGGAGGAAGGCCGAGAGGAAAAGCGGCCTTCGGCCTCCGGGAGCGACGGGACCCCCGCGCTCCGGGAAAACGGTAAGCGCCCGGCGCCGGCTGAGGGCTGGGCCCACAGCCGCCGCGTCGGCCGGCGGGGCACTCATTCGCCCCGATTCCGTGGCCCAAGGAATGGGCGGTTTCCTCAGAGACAAAAGACCGGGACTCGGGTTGCCGTCGGGTTTTCAACCGCCTGGTGCACAGACCGCACATCCCCAGGCTGAGCCCTGCAACGGAGCGCGAGGCCGACAGCGCCGACCACGGAGGAGCCACACTCAGGACGACTGAGGCGTGATTTTGGATTCCACGTTGCTTTGCCCGCTGCAAGGGGGCCTGTTGCTCACGTCTCTCCGGCCCCCGGAAGGCTGGCCATGCTGACTGTTTGCTCCCGGAGCTCTGCGGGCACCCAGAAACATCCCAGGGAAGGGTGGAAGACCGGCGTGGCGCCTTCGCTCTCCTTGCCAGTTTCCACACCGGCCACACTGCAGCCTCCCCATGTTGCCGGACACAGGAATCCATCGTCAGGCCATCACGCCGGGGATGTATCTTCTCTCTGGGGTCTCGCTCTGGTCTTCTCCGTGGAGATGAACCAGAGCCACGCGCCTGCGTGTGTGAGACTGTCCCGGCAACGGCGACACCCACGGGCATTGCCTCCCTCACGGAGAGAGGGCCTGGAAAACTCAAGACTCCCACGGAGGTTCATTTCCACACTCCCCTCCACCCTTCCAGGCTGGTTTCTCCCTGCTGAAGACGCGTGGGAGCCCAGAGAGCGGCTTCCAGTTCCCGCGGGATTCCTGGAGAGGTCCGGAGAGCCAGCCCCCGAAACGCGCCCCCCTCACCCCTTCCCCCTCTCCCCCTTCCGCTTCGTCTCTCCGGCCCCACCACCACCATCACCGCGCCCTCCCCCGCCCCAACCCTCAACCGCCCACCCACCCCCGCCCCCCGCCCCTGACCTCAAGGCCATGGGGCCCTTCCTGGGGGGGGGGGGGCGGGCTGTCCCAGGGCTCACCGCCATTCATGAAGGGGTGGAGCCTGCCTGCCTGTGGGCCTTTATAAGAGCCGCTGGCTGGCTGTCTGGGCCGGCTTCCTGGCTGCACCTGCCGCAGTGCACAGTCCGGCTGAGGTGCACGGGAGCCCGCCGGCCTCTCTCCGCCCGTGTCCGTCGGTGAAATTCCGGCCGGGGCTCCCCGCGATGGCCCTCCCGACACCTTCGGACAGCACCCTCCCCGCGGAAGCCCGAGGACGAGGACGGCGAAGGAGACTCGTTTGGACCCCGAGCCAAAGCGAGGCCCTGCGAGCCTGCTTTGAGCGGAACCCGTATCCGGGCATCGCCACCAGAGAACGGCTGGCCCAGGCTATCGGCATTCCGGAGCCCAGGGTCCAGATTTGGTTTCAGAATGAGAGGTCACGCCAGCTGAGGCAGCACCGGCGGGAATCTCGGCCCTGGCCCGGGAGACGCGGCCCGCAAGAAGGCAGGCGAAAGCGGACCGCCGTCACCGGATCCCAGACCGCCCTGCTCCTCCGAGCCTTTGAGAAGGATCGCTTTCCAGACATCGCCGCCAGGGAAGAGCTGGCCAGAGAGACGGGCCTCCCGGAGTCCAGGATTCAGATCTGGTTTCAGAATCGAAGGGCCAGGCACCCGGGACAGGGTGGCAGGGCGCCCGCGCACGCAGGCGGCCTGTGCAACGCGGCCCCCGGCGGGTGTCACCCTGCTCCCTCGTGGGTCGCCTGCGCCCACACCGGGGCGTGGGGAACGGGGCTTCCCGCACCCCACGTGCCCTGCGCGCCTGGGGCTCTCCCACAGGGGGCTTTGGTGAGCCAGGGAGCGGGGGCCGTCCCCGTGCTCCAGCCCAGCCAGGCCGCGCCGGCAGAAGGGATCTCCCAACCTGCCCCGGCACGCGGGGATTTTGCCTACGCTGCCCCGGCTCCTCCGGAAGGGGCGCTCTCCCACCCTCAGACTCCTCGGTGGCCTCCGCAGCCGGGCAAATGCCGGGAGGACCGGGACCCGCAGCGCCACGGCCCGCCGGGCCCTTGCGCGGTGGGACAGCCTGGGCCCGCTCAAGCGGGGCCACGGGGCCAAGGTGTGCTTGCGCCACCCACGTCCCAGGGGAGTCCGTGGTGGGGCTGGGGCCGGGGTCCCCAGGTCGCCGGGGCGGCGTGGGAACCCCAAGCGGGGGCAGCTCCACCTCCCCAGCCCGCGCCCCCGGAGGCCTCCGCGCGGCAGGGGCAGATGCAAGGCATCCGGGCGCCCTCCCAGGCGCTCCAGGAGCCGGGGCGCTCGTCTGCACTCCCCTCCGGCCTGCTGCTGGATGAGCTCCTGGCGAGCCCGGAGTTTCTGCAGCAGGCGCAACCTTTCCTAGAAACGGAGGCCCCGGGGGAGCTGGAGGCCTTGGAAGAGGCCGCCTCGCTGGAAGCACCCCTCAGCGAGGAAGAATACCGGGCTCTGCTGGAGGAGCTTTAGGACGCGGGGTTGGGACGGGGTCGGGTCGGGTCGGGTCGGGGCAGGCCGGTGGCCTCTCTTTCGCGGGGAACACCTGGCTGGGTATGGAGCGGCGTGTCTTCCCCGCCGGGCTGACCCGCCTGGGATTCCTGCCTTCTAGGTCTAGGCCCGGCGAGAGACTCCACACAGCGGAGAACTGCCATTCTTTCCTGGGCATCCCGGGGATCCCAGAGCCGGCCCAGGTAGCAGCAGGTGGGCCGCCTACTGCGCACGCGCGGGTTTGCGGGCAGCCGCCTAGGCTGTGGGAGCAGCCCGGGCAGAGCTCTCATGGCTTTCCACCACCCCACCCACGCCTGACCACCCCCTCCCCACCCCCACCCCCACCCCCCACCCCCGGAAAATGCGTCCTCCCCTGGGCTGGGTGGAGACCCCCGTCCCGCCAAACACCGGGCCCGCGCAGCGTCCGGGCCTGCCATCCCTCCCGCGGCTCGCCTCCTCTGCGCCTCCGCTCCACCGTCGCTCGCCCGTCCGTGCCCCTGCAGCCTCCCAGCTGCCACCGTGGAGCGCCCGCCGGCGGAACGCCGACCGCAGGCCCCGCGCACACCGGGGACGCTGACCGTTCCAGGCGGGAGGGAAGGCGGGCAGAGATGGAGAGAGGAACGGGAGACCTAGAGGGGCGGAAGGATGGGCGGAGGGACGTTAGGAGGGAGGGAGGGTGGGAGAGAGGGAGGCAGTGAGGAGCGGAGGGAAAGACAGAGCGACGCAGGGACAGGGGGCGGGCGGGAGGGAGCCAGGGACAGGGGGAGGAAGGCCGAGAGGAAAAGCGGCCTTCGGCCTCCGGGAGCGACGGGACCCCCGCGCTCCGGGAAAACGGTAAGCGCCCGGCGCCGGCTGAGGGCTGGGCCCACAGCCGCCGCGTCGGCCGGCGGGGCACTCATTCGCCCCGATTCCGTGGCCCAAGGAATGGGCGGTTTCCTCAGAGACAAAAGACCGGGACTCGGGTTGCCGTCGGGTTTTCAACCGCCTGGTGCACAGACCGCACATCCCCAGGCTGAGCCCTGCAACGGAGCGCGAGGCCGACAGCGCCGACCACGGAGGAGCCACACTCAGGACGACTGAGGCGTGATTTTGGATTCCACGTTGCTTTGCCCGCTGCAAGGGGGCCTGTTGCTCACGTCTCTCCGGCCCCCGGAAGGCTGGCCATGCTGACTGTTTGCTCCCGGAGCTCTGCGGGCACCCAGAAACATCCCAGGGAAGGGTGGAAGACCGGCGTGGCGCCTTCGCTCTCCTTGCCAGTTTCCACACCGGCCACACTGCAGCCTCCCCATGTTGCCGGACACAGGAATCCATCGTCAGGCCATCACGCCGGGGATGTATCTTCTCTCTGGGGTCTCGCTCTGGTCTTCTCCGTGGAGATGAACCAGAGCCACGCGCCTGCGTGTGTGAGACTGTCCCGGCAACGGCGACACCCACGGGCATTGCCTCCCTCACGGAGAGAGGGCCTGGAAAACTCAAGACTCCCACGGAGGTTCATTTCCACACTCCCCTCCACCCTTCCAGGCTGGTTTCTCCCTGCTGAAGACGCGTGGGAGCCCAGAGAGCGGCTTCCAGTTCCCGCGGGATTCCTGGAGAGGTCCGGAGAGCCAGCCCCCGAAACGCGCCCCCCTCACCCCTTCCCCCTCTCCCCCTTCCGCTTCGTCTCTCCGGCCCCACCACCACCATCACCGCGCCCTCCCCCGCCCCAACCCTCAACCGCCCACCCACCCCCGCCCCCCGCCCCTGACCTCAAGGCCATGGGGCCCTTCCTGGGGGGGGGGGGGCGGGCTGTCCCAGGGCTCACCGCCATTCATGAAGGGGTGGAGCCTGCCTGCCTGTGGGCCTTTATAAGAGCCGCTGGCTGGCTGTCTGGGCCGGCTTCCTGGCTGCACCTGCCGCAGTGCACAGTCCGGCTGAGGTGCACGGGAGCCCGCCGGCCTCTCTCCGCCCGTGTCCGTCGGTGAAATTCCGGCCGGGGCTCCCCGCGATGGCCCTCCCGACACCTTCGGACAGCACCCTCCCCGCGGAAGCCCGAGGACGAGGACGGCGAAGGAGACTCGTTTGGACCCCGAGCCAAAGCGAGGCCCTGCGAGCCTGCTTTGAGCGGAACCCGTATCCGGGCATCGCCACCAGAGAACGGCTGGCCCAGGCTATCGGCATTCCGGAGCCCAGGGTCCAGATTTGGTTTCAGAATGAGAGGTCACGCCAGCTGAGGCAGCACCGGCGGGAATCTCGGCCCTGGCCCGGGAGACGCGGCCCGCAAGAAGGCAGGCGAAAGCGGACCGCCGTCACCGGATCCCAGACCGCCCTGCTCCTCCGAGCCTTTGAGAAGGATCGCTTTCCAGACATCGCCGCCAGGGAAGAGCTGGCCAGAGAGACGGGCCTCCCGGAGTCCAGGATTCAGATCTGGTTTCAGAATCGAAGGGCCAGGCACCCGGGACAGGGTGGCAGGGCGCCCGCGCACGCAGGCGGCCTGTGCAACGCGGCCCCCGGCGGGTGTCACCCTGCTCCCTCGTGGGTCGCCTGCGCCCACACCGGGGCGTGGGGAACGGGGCTTCCCGCACCCCACGTGCCCTGCGCGCCTGGGGCTCTCCCACAGGGGGCTTTGGTGAGCCAGGGAGCGGGGGCCGTCCCCGTGCTCCAGCCCAGCCAGGCCGCGCCGGCAGAAGGGATCTCCCAACCTGCCCCGGCACGCGGGGATTTTGCCTACGCTGCCCCGGCTCCTCCGGAAGGGGCGCTCTCCCACCCTCAGACTCCTCGGTGGCCTCCGCAGCCGGGCAAATGCCGGGAGGACCGGGACCCGCAGCGCCACGGCCCGCCGGGCCCTTGCGCGGTGGGACAGCCTGGGCCCGCTCAAGCGGGGCCACAGGGCCAAGGTGTGCTTGCGCCACCCACGTCCCAGGGGAGTCCGTGGTGGGGCTGGGGCCGGGGTCCCCAGGTCGCCGGGGCGGCGTGGGAACCCCAAGCGGGGGCAGCTCCACCTCCCCAGCCCGCGCCCCCGGAGGCCTCCGCGCGGCAGGGGCAGATGCAAGGCATCCGGGCGCCCTCCCAGGCGCTCCAGGAGCCGGGGCGCTCGTCTGCACTCCCCTCCGGCCTGCTGCTGGATGAGCTCCTGGCGAGCCCGGAGTTTCTGCAGCAGGCGCAACCTTTCCTAGAAACGGAGGCCCCGGGGGAGCTGGAGGCCTTGGAAGAGGCCGCCTCGCTGGAAGCACCCCTCAGCGAGGAAGAATACCGGGCTCTGCTGGAGGAGCTTTAGGACGCGGGGTTGGGACGGGGTCGGGTCGGGTCGGGTCGGGGCAGGCCGGTGGCCTCTCTTTCGCGGGGAACACCTGGCTGGGTATGGAGCGGCGTGTCTTCCCCGCCGGGCTGACCCGCCTGGGATTCCTGCCTTCTAGGTCTAGGCCCGGCGAGAGACTCCACACAGCGGAGAACTGCCATTCTTTCCTGGGCATCCCGGGGATCCCAGAGCCGGCCCAGGTAGCAGCAGGTGGGCCGCCTACTGCGCACGCGCGGGTTTGCGGGCAGCCGCCTAGGCTGTGGGAGCAGCCCGGGCAGAGCTCTCATGGCTTTCCACCACCCCACCCACGCCTGACCACCCCCTCCCCACCCCCACCCCCACCCCCCACCCCCGGAAAATGCGTCCTCCCCTGGGCTGGGTGGAGACCCCCGTCCCGCCAAACACCGGGCCCGCGCAGCGTCCGGGCCTGCCATCCCTCCCGCGGCTCGCCTCCTCTGCGCCTCCGCTCCACCGTCGCTCGCCCGTCCGTGCCCCTGCAGCCTCCCAGCTGCCACCGTGGAGCGCCCGCCGGCGGAACGCCGACCGCAGGCCCCGCGCACACCGGGGACGCTGACCGTTCCAGGCGGGAGGGAAGGCGGGCAGAGATGGAGAGAGGAACGGGAGACCTAGAGGGGCGGAAGGATGGGCGGAGGGACGTTAGGAGGGAGGGAGGGTGGGAGAGAGGGAGGCAGTGAGGAGCGGAGGGAAAGACAGAGCGACGCAGGGACAGGGGGCGGGCGGGAGGGAGCCAGGGACAGGGGGAGGAAGGCCGAGAGGAAAAGCGGCCTTCGGCCTCCGGGAGCGACGGGACCCCCGCGCTCCGGGAAAACGGTAAGCGCCCGGCGCCGGCTGAGGGCTGGGCCCACAGCCGCCGCGTCGGCCGGCGGGGCACTCATTCGCCCCGATTCCGTGGCCCAAGGAATGGGCGGTTTCCTCAGAGACAAAAGACCGGGACTCGGGTTGCCGTCGGGTTTTCAACCGCCTGGTGCACAGACCGCACATCCCCAGGCTGAGCCCTGCAACGGAGCGCGAGGCCGACAGCGCCGACCACGGAGGAGCCACACTCAGGACGACTGAGGCGTGATTTTGGATTCCACGTTGCTTTGCCCGCTGCAAGGGGGCCTGTTGCTCACGTCTCTCCGGCCCCCGGAAGGCTGGCCATGCTGACTGTTTGCTCCCGGAGCTCTGCGGGCACCCAGAAACATCCCAGGGAAGGGTGGAAGACCGGCGTGGCGCCTTCGCTCTCCTTGCCAGTTTCCACACCGGCCACACTGCAGCCTCCCCATGTTGCCGGACACAGGAATCCATCGTCAGGCCATCACGCCGGGGATGTATCTTCTCTCTGGGGTCTCGCTCTGGTCTTCTCCGTGGAGATGAACCAGAGCCACGCGCCTGCGTGTGTGAGACTGTCCCGGCAACGGCGACACCCACGGGCATTGCCTCCCTCACGGAGAGAGGGCCTGGAAAACTCAAGACTCCCACGGAGGTTCATTTCCACACTCCCCTCCACCCTTCCAGGCTGGTTTCTCCCTGCTGAAGACGCGTGGGAGCCCAGAGAGCGGCTTCCAGTTCCCGCGGGATTCCTGGAGAGGTCCGGAGAGCCAGCCCCCGAAACGCGCCCCCCTCACCCCTTCCCCCTCTCCCCCTTCCGCTTCGTCTCTCCGGCCCCACCACCACCATCACCGCGCCCTCCCCCGCCCCAACCCTCAACCGCCCACCCACCCCCGCCCCCCGCCCCTGACCTCAAGGCCATGGGGCCCTTCCTGGGGGGGGGGGGGCGGGCTGTCCCAGGGCTCACCGCCATTCATGAAGGGGTGGAGCCTGCCTGCCTGTGGGCCTTTATAAGAGCCGCTGGCTGGCTGTCTGGGCCGGCTTCCTGGCTGCACCTGCCGCAGTGCACAGTCCGGCTGAGGTGCACGGGAGCCCGCCGGCCTCTCTCCGCCCGTGTCCGTCGGTGAAATTCCGGCCGGGGCTCCCCGCGATGGCCCTCCCGACACCTTCGGACAGCACCCTCCCCGCGGAAGCCCGAGGACGAGGACGGCGAAGGAGACTCGTTTGGACCCCGAGCCAAAGCGAGGCCCTGCGAGCCTGCTTTGAGCGGAACCCGTATCCGGGCATCGCCACCAGAGAACGGCTGGCCCAGGCTATCGGCATTCCGGAGCCCAGGGTCCAGATTTGGTTTCAGAATGAGAGGTCACGCCAGCTGAGGCAGCACCGGCGGGAATCTCGGCCCTGGCCCGGGAGACGCGGCCCGCAAGAAGGCAGGCGAAAGCGGACCGCCGTCACCGGATCCCAGACCGCCCTGCTCCTCCGAGCCTTTGAGAAGGATCGCTTTCCAGACATCGCCGCCAGGGAAGAGCTGGCCAGAGAGACGGGCCTCCCGGAGTCCAGGATTCAGATCTGGTTTCAGAATCGAAGGGCCAGGCACCCGGGACAGGGTGGCAGGGCGCCCGCGCACGCAGGCGGCCTGTGCAACGCGGCCCCCGGCGGGTGTCACCCTGCTCCCTCGTGGGTCGCCTGCGCCCACACCGGGGCGTGGGGAACGGGGCTTCCCGCACCCCACGTGCCCTGCGCGCCTGGGGCTCTCCCACAGGGGGCTTTGGTGAGCCAGGGAGCGGGGGCCGTCCCCGTGCTCCAGCCCAGCCAGGCCGCGCCGGCAGAAGGGATCTCCCAACCTGCCCCGGCACGCGGGGATTTTGCCTACGCTGCCCCGGCTCCTCCGGAAGGGGCGCTCTCCCACCCTCAGACTCCTCGGTGGCCTCCGCAGCCGGGCAAATGCCGGGAGGACCGGGACCCGCAGCGCCACGGCCCGCCGGGCCCTTGCGCGGTGGGACAGCCTGGGCCCGCTCAAGCGGGGCCACAGGGCCAAGGTGTGCTTGCGCCACCCACGTCCCAGGGGAGTCCGTGGTGGGGCTGGGGCCGGGGTCCCCAGGTCGCCGGGGCGGCGTGGGAACCCCAAGCGGGGGCAGCTCCACCTCCCCAGCCCGCGCCCCCGGAGGCCTCCGCGCGGCAGGGGCAGATGCAAGGCATCCGGGCGCCCTCCCAGGCGCTCCAGGAGCCGGGGCGCTCGTCTGCACTCCCCTCCGGCCTGCTGCTGGATGAGCTCCTGGCGAGCCCGGAGTTTCTGCAGCAGGCGCAACCTTTCCTAGAAACGGAGGCCCCGGGGGAGCTGGAGGCCTTGGAAGAGGCCGCCTCGCTGGAAGCACCCCTCAGCGAGGAAGAATACCGGGCTCTGCTGGAGGAGCTTTAGGACGCGGGGTTGGGACGGGGTCGGGTCGGGTCGGGTCGGGGCAGGCCGGTGGCCTCTCTTTCGCGGGGAACACCTGGCTGGGTATGGAGCGGCGTGTCTTCCCCGCCGGGCTGACCCGCCTGGGATTCCTGCCTTCTAGGTCTAGGCCCGGCGAGAGACTCCACACAGCGGAGAACTGCCATTCTTTCCTGGGCATCCCGGGGATCCCAGAGCCGGCCCAGGTAGCAGCAGGTGGGCCGCCTACTGCGCACGCGCGGGTTTGCGGGCAGCCGCCTAGGCTGTGGGAGCAGCCCGGGCAGAGCTCTCATGGCTTTCCACCACCCCACCCACGCCTGACCACCCCCTCCCCACCCCCACCCCCACCCCCCACCCCCGGAAAATGCGTCCTCCCCTGGGCTGGGTGGAGACCCCCGTCCCGCCAAACACCGGGCCCGCGCAGCGTCCGGGCCTGCCATCCCTCCCGCGGCTCGCCTCCTCTGCGCCTCCGCTCCACCGTCGCTCGCCCGTCCGTGCCCCTGCAGCCTCCCAGCTGCCACCGTGGAGCGCCCGCCGGCGGAACGCCGACCGCAGGCCCCGCGCACACCGGGGACGCTGACCGTTCCAGGCGGGAGGGAAGGCGGGCAGAGATGGAGAGAGGAACGGGAGACCTAGAGGGGCGGAAGGATGGGCGGAGGGACGTTAGGAGGGAGGGAGGGTGGGAGAGAGGGAGGCAGTGAGGAGCGGAGGGAAAGACAGAGCGACGCAGGGACAGGGGGCGGGCGGGAGGGAGCCAGGGACAGGGGGAGGAAGGCCGAGAGGAAAAGCGGCCTTCGGCCTCCGGGAGCGACGGGACCCCCGCGCTCCGGGAAAACGGTAAGCGCCCGGCGCCGGCTGAGGGCTGGGCCCACAGCCGCCGCGTCGGCCGGCGGGGCACTCATTCGCCCCGATTCCGTGGCCCAAGGAATGGGCGGTTTCCTCAGAGACAAAAGACCGGGACTCGGGTTGCCGTCGGGTTTTCAACCGCCTGGTGCACAGACCGCACATCCCCAGGCTGAGCCCTGCAACGGAGCGCGAGGCCGACAGCGCCGACCACGGAGGAGCCACACTCAGGACGACTGAGGCGTGATTTTGGATTCCACGTTGCTTTGCCCGCTGCAAGGGGGCCTGTTGCTCACGTCTCTCCGGCCCCCGGAAGGCTGGCCATGCTGACTGTTTGCTCCCGGAGCTCTGCGGGCACCCAGAAACATCCCAGGGAAGGGTGGAAGACCGGCGTGGCGCCTTCGCTCTCCTTGCCAGTTTCCACACCGGCCACACTGCAGCCTCCCCATGTTGCCGGACACAGGAATCCATCGTCAGGCCATCACGCCGGGGATGTATCTTCTCTCTGGGGTCTCGCTCTGGTCTTCTCCGTGGAGATGAACCAGAGCCACGCGCCTGCGTGTGTGAGACTGTCCCGGCAACGGCGACACCCACGGGCATTGCCTCCCTCACGGAGAGAGGGCCTGGAAAACTCAAGACTCCCACGGAGGTTCATTTCCACACTCCCCTCCACCCTTCCAGGCTGGTTTCTCCCTGCTGAAGACGCGTGGGAGCCCAGAGAGCGGCTTCCAGTTCCCGCGGGATTCCTGGA
The DNA here is from genome assembly GCF_029289425.2 of Pan paniscus. NCBI lineage: Eukaryota > Metazoa > Chordata > Mammalia > Primates > Hominidae > Pan > Pan paniscus. Next base: position 75,654,063 of record NC_085926.1, on the reverse strand, counting down.
GAGGTCCGGAGAGCCAGCCCCCGAAACGCGCCCCCCTCACCCCTTCCCCCTCTCCCCCTTCCGCTTCGTCTCTCCGGCCCCACCACCACCATCACCGCGCCCTCCCCCGCCCCAACCCTCAACCGCCCACCCACCCCCGCCCCCCGCCCCTGACCTCAAGGCCATGGGGCCCTTCCTGGGGGGGGGGGGGGCGGGCTGTCCCAGGGCTCACCGCCATTCATGAAGGGGTGGAGCCTGCCTGCCTGTGGGCCTTTATAAGAGCCGCTGGCTGGCTGTCTGGGCCGGCTTCCTGGCTGCACCTGCCGCAGTGCACAGTCCGGCTGAGGTGCACGGGAGCCCGCCGGCCTCTCTCCGCCCGTGTCCGTCGGTGAAATTCCGGCCGGGGCTCCCCGCGATGGCCCTCCCGACACCTTCGGACAGCACCCTCCCCGCGGAAGCCCGAGGACGAGGACGGCGAAGGAGACTCGTTTGGACCCCGAGCCAAAGCGAGGCCCTGCGAGCCTGCTTTGAGCGGAACCCGTATCCGGGCATCGCCACCAGAGAACGGCTGGCCCAGGCTATCGGCATTCCGGAGCCCAGGGTCCAGATTTGGTTTCAGAATGAGAGGTCACGCCAGCTGAGGCAGCACCGGCGGGAATCTCGGCCCTGGCCCGGGAGACGCGGCCCGCAAGAAGGCAGGCGAAAGCGGACCGCCGTCACCGGATCCCAGACCGCCCTGCTCCTCCGAGCCTTTGAGAAGGATCGCTTTCCAGACATCGCCGCCAGGGAAGAGCTGGCCAGAGAGACGGGCCTCCCGGAGTCCAGGATTCAGATCTGGTTTCAGAATCGAAGGGCCAGGCACCCGGGACAGGGTGGCAGGGCGCCCGCGCACGCAGGCGGCCTGTGCAACGCGGCCCCCGGCGGGTGTCACCCTGCTCCCTCGTGGGTCGCCTGCGCCCACACCGGGGCGTGGGGAACGGGGCTTCCCGCACCCCACGTGCCCTGCGCGCCTGGGGCTCTCCCACAGGGGGCTTTGGTGAGCCAGGGAGCGGGGGCCGTCCCCGTGCTCCAGCCCAGCCAGGCCGCGCCGGCAGAAGGGATCTCCCAACCTGCCCCGGCACGCGGGGATTTTGCCTACGCTGCCCCGGCTCCTCCGGAAGGGGCGCTCTCCCACCCTCAGACTCCTCGGTGGCCTCCGCAGCCGGGCAAATGCCGGGAGGACCGGGACCCGCAGCGCCACGGCCCGCCGGGCCCTTGCGCGGTGGGACAGCCTGGGCCCGCTCAAGCGGGGCCACAGGGCCAAGGTGTGCTTGCGCCACCCACGTCCCAGGGGAGTCCGTGGTGGGGCTGGGGCCGGGGTCCCCAGGTCGCCGGGGCGGCGTGGGAACCCCAAGCGGGGGCAGCTCCACCTCCCCAGCCCGCGCCCCCGGAGGCCTCCGCGCGGCAGGGGCAGATGCAAGGCATCCGGGCGCCCTCCCAGGCGCTCCAGGAGCCGGGGCGCTCGTCTGCACTCCCCTCCGGCCTGCTGCTGGATGAGCTCCTGGCGAGCCCGGAGTTTCTGCAGCAGGCGCAACCTTTCCTAGAAACGGAGGCCCCGGGGGAGCTGGAGGCCTTGGAAGAGGCCGCCTCGCTGGAAGCACCCCTCAGCGAGGAAGAATACCGGGCTCTGCTGGAGGAGCTTTAGGACGCGGGGTTGGGACGGGGTCGGGTCGGGTCGGGTCGGGGCAGGCCGGTGGCCTCTCTTTCGCGGGGAACACCTGGCTGGGTATGGAGCGGCGTGTCTTCCCCGCCGGGCTGACCCGCCTGGGATTCCTGCCTTCTAGGTCTAGGCCCGGCGAGAGACTCCACACAGCGGAGAACTGCCATTCTTTCCTGGGCATCCCGGGGATCCCAGAGCCGGCCCAGGTAGCAGCAGGTGGGCCGCCTACTGCGCACGCGCGGGTTTGCGGGCAGCCGCCTAGGCTGTGGGAGCAGCCCGGGCAGAGCTCTCATGGCTTTCCACCACCCCACCCACGCCTGACCACCCCCTCCCCACCCCCACCCCCACCCCCCACCCCCGGAAAATGCGTCCTCCCCTGGGCTGGGTGGAGACCCCCGTCCCGCCAAACACCGGGCCCGCGCAGCGTCCGGGCCTGCCATCCCTCCCGCGGCTCGCCTCCTCTGCGCCTCCGCTCCACCGTCGCTCGCCCGTCCGTGCCCCTGCAGCCTCCCAGCTGCCACCGTGGAGCGCCCGCCGGCGGAACGCCGACCGCAGGCCCCGCGCACACCGGGGACGCTGACCGTTCCAGGCGGGAGGGAAGGCGGGCAGAGATGGAGAGAGGAACGGGAGACCTAGAGGGGCGGAAGGATGGGCGGAGGGACGTTAGGAGGGAGGGAGGGTGGGAGAGAGGGAGGCAGTGAGGAGCGGAGGGAAAGACAGAGCGACGCAGGGACAGGGGGCGGGCGGGAGGGAGCCAGGGACAGGGGGAGGAAGGCCGAGAGGAAAAGCGGCCTTCGGCCTCCGGGAGCGACGGGACCCCCGCGCTCCGGGAAAACGGTAAGCGCCCGGCGCCGGCTGAGGGCTGGGCCCACAGCCGCCGCGTCGGCCGGCGGGGCACTCATTCGCCCCGATTCCGTGGCCCAAGGAATGGGCGGTTTCCTCAGAGACAAAAGACCGGGACTCGGGTTGCCGTCGGGTTTTCAACCGCCTGGTGCACAGACCGCACATCCCCAGGCTGAGCCCTGCAACGGAGCGCGAGGCCGACAGCGCCGACCACGGAGGAGCCACACTCAGGACGACTGAGGCGTGATTTTGGATTCCACGTTGCTTTGCCCGCTGCAAGGGGGCCTGTTGCTCACGTCTCTCCGGCCCCCGGAAGGCTGGCCATGCTGACTGTTTGCTCCCGGAGCTCTGCGGGCACCCAGAAACATCCCAGGGAAGGGTGGAAGACCGGCGTGGCGCCTTCGCTCTCCTTGCCAGTTTCCACACCGGCCACACTGCAGCCTCCCCATGTTGCCGGACACAGGAATCCATCGTCAGGCCATCACGCCGGGGATGTATCTTCTCTCTGGGGTCTCGCTCTGGTCTTCTCCGTGGAGATGAACCAGAGCCACGCGCCTGCGTGTGTGAGACTGTCCCGGCAACGGCGACACCCACGGGCATTGCCTCCCTCACGGAGAGAGGGCCTGGAAAACTCAAGACTCCCACGGAGGTTCATTTCCACACTCCCCTCCACCCTTCCAGGCTGGTTTCTCCCTGCTGAAGACGCGTGGGAGCCCAGAGAGCGGCTTCCAGTTCCCGCGGGATTCCTGGAGAGGTCCGGAGAGCCAGCCCCCGAAACGCGCCCCCCTCACCCCTTCCCCCTCTCCCCCTTCCGCTTCGTCTCTCCGGCCCCACCACCACCATCACCGCGCCCTCCCCCGCCCCAACCCTCAACCGCCCACCCACCCCCGCCCCCCGCCCCTGACCTCAAGGCCATGGGGCCCTTCCTGGGGGGGGGGGGCGGGCTGTCCCAGGGCTCACCGCCATTCATGAAGGGGTGGAGCCTGCCTGCCTGTGGGCCTTTATAAGAGCCGCTGGCTGGCTGTCTGGGCCGGCTTCCTGGCTGCACCTGCCGCAGTGCACAGTCCGGCTGAGGTGCACGGGAGCCCGCCGGCCTCTCTCCGCCCGTGTCCGTCGGTGAAATTCCGGCCGGGGCTCCCCGCGATGGCCCTCCCGACACCTTCGGACAGCACCCTCCCCGCGGAAGCCCGAGGACGAGGACGGCGAAGGAGACTCGTTTGGACCCCGAGCCAAAGCGAGGCCCTGCGAGCCTGCTTTGAGCGGAACCCGTATCCGGGCATCGCCACCAGAGAACGGCTGGCCCAGGCTATCGGCATTCCGGAGCCCAGGGTCCAGATTTGGTTTCAGAATGAGAGGTCACGCCAGCTGAGGCAGCACCGGCGGGAATCTCGGCCCTGGCCCGGGAGACGCGGCCCGCAAGAAGGCAGGCGAAAGCGGACCGCCGTCACCGGATCCCAGACCGCCCTGCTCCTCCGAGCCTTTGAGAAGGATCGCTTTCCAGACATCGCCGCCAGGGAAGAGCTGGCCAGAGAGACGGGCCTCCCGGAGTCCAGGATTCAGATCTGGTTTCAGAATCGAAGGGCCAGGCACCCGGGACAGGGTGGCAGGGCGCCCGCGCACGCAGGCGGCCTGTGCAACGCGGCCCCCGGCGGGTGTCACCCTGCTCCCTCGTGGGTCGCCTGCGCCCACACCGGGGCGTGGGGAACGGGGCTTCCCGCACCCCACGTGCCCTGCGCGCCTGGGGCTCTCCCACAGGGGGCTTTGGTGAGCCAGGGAGCGGGGGCCGTCCCCGTGCTCCAGCCCAGCCAGGCCGCGCCGGCAGAAGGGATCTCCCAACCTGCCCCGGCACGCGGGGATTTTGCCTACGCTGCCCCGGCTCCTCCGGAAGGGGCGCTCTCCCACCCTCAGACTCCTCGGTGGCCTCCGCAGCCGGGCAAATGCCGGGAGGACCGGGACCCGCAGCGCCACGGCCCGCCGGGCCCTTGCGCGGTGGGACAGCCTGGGCCCGCTCAAGCGGGGCCACAGGGCCAAGGTGTGCTTGCGCCACCCACGTCCCAGGGGAGTCCGTGGTGGGGCTGGGGCCGGGGTCCCCAGGTCGCCGGGGCGGCGTGGGAACCCCAAGCGGGGGCAGCTCCACCTCCCCAGCCCGCGCCCCCGGAGGCCTCCGCGCGGCAGGGGCAGATGCAAGGCATCCGGGCGCCCTCCCAGGCGCTCCAGGAGCCGGGGCGCTCGTCTGCACTCCCCTCCGGCCTGCTGCTGGATGAGCTCCTGGCGAGCCCGGAGTTTCTGCAGCAGGCGCAACCTTTCCTAGAAACGGAGGCCCCGGGGGAGCTGGAGGCCTTGGAAGAGGCCGCCTCGCTGGAAGCACCCCTCAGCGAGGAAGAATACCGGGCTCTGCTGGAGGAGCTTTAGGACGCGGGGTTGGGACGGGGTGGGGTCGGGTCGGGTCGGGTCGGGGCAGGCCGGTGGCCTCTCTTTCGCGGGGAACACCTGGCTGGGTATGGAGCGGCGTGTCTTCCCCGCCGGGCTGACCCGCCTGGGATTCCTGCCTTCTAGGTCTAGGCCCGGCGAGAGACTCCACACAGCGGAGAACTGCCATTCTTTCCTGGGCATCCCGGGGATCCCAGAGCCGGCCCAGGTAGCAGCAGGTGGGCCGCCTACTGCGCACGCGCGGGTTTGCGGGCAGCCGCCTAGGCTGTGGGAGCAGCCCGGGCAGAGCTCTCATGGCTTTCCACCACCCCACCCACGCCTGACCACCCCCTCCCCACCCCCACCCCCACCCCCCACCCCCGGAAAATGCGTCCTCCCCTGGGCTGGGTGGAGACCCCCGTCCCGCCAAACACCGGGCCCGCGCAGCGTCCGGGCCTGCCATCCCTCCCGCGGCTCGCCTCCTCTGCGCCTCCGCTCCACCGTCGCTCGCCCGTCCGTGCCCCTGCAGCCTCCCAGCTGCCACCGTGGAGCGCCCGCCGGCGGAACGCCGACCGCAGGCCCCGCGCACACCGGGGACGCTGACCGTTCCAGGCGGGAGGGAAGGCGGGCAGAGATGGAGAGAGGAACGGGAGACCTAGAGGGGCGGAAGGATGGGCGGAGGGACGTTAGGAGGGAGGGAGGGTGGGAGAGAGGGAGGCAGTGAGGAGCGGAGGGAAAGACAGAGCGACGCAGGGACAGGGGGCGGGCGGGAGGGAGCCAGGGACAGGGGGAGGAAGGCCGAGAGGAAAAGCGGCCTTCGGCCTCCGGGAGCGACGGGACCCCCGCGCTCCGGGAAAACGGTAAGCGCCCGGCGCCGGCTGAGGGCTGGGCCCACAGCCGCCGCGTCGGCCGGCGGGGCACTCATTCGCCCCGATTCCGTGGCCCAAGGAATGGGCGGTTTCCTCAGAGACAAAAGACCGGGACTCGGGTTGCCGTCGGGTTTTCAACCGCCTGGTGCACAGACCGCACATCCCCAGGCTGAGCCCTGCAACGGAGCGCGAGGCCGACAGCGCCGACCACGGAGGAGCCACACTCAGGACGACTGAGGCGTGATTTTGGATTCCACGTTGCTTTGCCCGCTGCAAGGGGGCCTGTTGCTCACGTCTCTCCGGCCCCCGGAAGGCTGGCCATGCTGACTGTTTGCTCCCGGAGCTCTGCGGGCACCCAGAAACATCCCAGGGAAGGGTGGAAGACCGGCGTGGCGCCTTCGCTCTCCTTGCCAGTTTCCACACCGGCCACACTGCAGCCTCCCCATGTTGCCGGACACAGGAATCCATCGTCAGGCCATCACGCCGGGGATGTATCTTCTCTCTGGGGTCTCGCTCTGGTCTTCTCCGTGGAGATGAACCAGAGCCACGCGCCTGCGTGTGTGAGACTGTCCCGGCAACGGCGACACCCACGGGCATTGCCTCCCTCACGGAGAGAGGGCCTGGAAAACTCAAGACTCCCACGGAGGTTCATTTCCACACTCCCCTCCACCCTTCCAGGCTGGTTTCTCCCTGCTGAAGACGCGTGGGAGCCCAGAGAGCGGCTTCCAGTTCCCGCGGGATTCCTGGAGAGGTCCGGAGAGCCAGCCCCCGAAACGCGCCCCCCTCACCCCTTCCCCCTCTCCCCCTTCCGCTTCGTCTCTCCGGCCCCACCACCACCATCACCGCGCCCTCCCCCGCCCCAACCCTCAACCGCCCACCCACCCCCGCCCCCCGCCCCTGACCTCAAGGCCATGGGGCCCTTCCTGGGGGGGGGGGGGCGGGCTGTCCCAGGGCTCACCGCCATTCATGAAGGGGTGGAGCCTGCCTGCCTGTGGGCCTTTATAAGAGCCGCTGGCTGGCTGTCTGGGCCGGCTTCCTGGCTGCACCTGCCGCAGTGCACAGTCCGGCTGAGGTGCACGGGAGCCCGCCGGCCTCTCTCCGCCCGTGTCCGTCGGTGAAATTCCGGCCGGGGCTCCCCGCGATGGCCCTCCCGACACCTTCGGACAGCACCCTCCCCGCGGAAGCCCGAGGACGAGGACGGCGAAGGAGACTCGTTTGGACCCCGAGCCAAAGCGAGGCCCTGCGAGCCTGCTTTGAGCGGAACCCGTATCCGGGCATCGCCACCAGAGAACGGCTGGCCCAGGCTATCGGCATTCCGGAGCCCAGGGTCCAGATTTGGTTTCAGAATGAGAGGTCACGCCAGCTGAGGCAGCACCGGCGGGAATCTCGGCCCTGGCCCGGGAGACGCGGCCCGCAAGAAGGCAGGCGAAAGCGGACCGCCGTCACCGGATCCCAGACCGCCCTGCTCCTCCGAGCCTTTGAGAAGGATCGCTTTCCAGACATCGCCGCCAGGGAAGAGCTGGCCAGAGAGACGGGCCTCCCGGAGTCCAGGATTCAGATCTGGTTTCAGAATCGAAGGGCCAGGCACCCGGGACAGGGTGGCAGGGCGCCCGCGCACGCAGGCGGCCTGTGCAACGCGGCCCCCGGCGGGTGTCACCCTGCTCCCTCGTGGGTCGCCTGCGCCCACACCGGGGCGTGGGGAACGGGGCTTCCCGCACCCCACGTGCCCTGCGCGCCTGGGGCTCTCCCACAGGGGGCTTTGGTGAGCCAGGGAGCGGGGGCCGTCCCCGTGCTCCAGCCCAGCCAGGCCGCGCCGGCAGAAGGGATCTCCCAACCTGCCCCGGCACGCGGGGATTTTGCCTACGCTGCCCCGGCTCCTCCGGAAGGGGCGCTCTCCCACCCTCAGACTCCTCGGTGGCCTCCGCAGCCGGGCAAATGCCGGGAGGACCGGGACCCGCAGCGCCACGGCCCGCCGGGCCCTTGCGCGGTGGGACAGCCTGGGCCCGCTCAAGCGGGGCCACGGGGCCAAGGTGTGCTTGCGCCACCCACGTCCCAGGGGAGTCCGTGGTGGGGCTGGGGCCGGGGTCCCCAGGTCGCCGGGGCGGCGTGGGAACCCCAAGCGGGGGCAGCTCCACCTCCCCAGCCCGCGCCCCCGGAGGCCTCCGCGCGGCAGGGGCAGATGCAAGGCATCCGGGCGCCCTCCCAGGCGCTCCAGGAGCCGGGGCGCTCGTCTGCACTCCCCTCCGGCCTGCTGCTGGATGAGCTCCTGGCGAGCCCGGAGTTTCTGCAGCAGGCGCAACCTTTCCTAGAAACGGAGGCCCCGGGGGAGCTGGAGGCCTTGGAAGAGGCCGCCTCGCTGGAAGCACCCCTCAGCGAGGAAGAATACCGGGCTCTGCTGGAGGAGCTTTAGGACGCGGGGTTGGGACGGGGTCGGGTCGGGTCGGGTCGGGGCAGGCCGGTGGCCTCTCTTTCGCGGGGAACACCTGGCTGGGTATGGAGCGGCGTGTCTTCCCCGCCGGGCTGACCCGCCTGGGATTCCTGCCTTCTAGGTCTAGGCCCGGCGAGAGACTCCACACAGCGGAGAACTGCCATTCTTTCCTGGGCATCCCGGGGATCCCAGAGCCGGCCCAGGTAGCAGCAGGTGGGCCGCCTACTGCGCACGCGCGGGTTTGCGGGCAGCCGCCTAGGCTGTGGGAGCAGCCCGGGCAGAGCTCTCATGGCTTTCCACCACCCCACCCACGCCTGACCACCCCCTCCCCACCCCCACCCCCACCCCCCACCCCCGGAAAATGCGTCCTCCCCTGGGCTGGGTGGAGACCCCCGTCCCGCCAAACACCGGGCCCGCGCAGCGTCCGGGCCTGCCATCCCTCCCGCGGCTCGCCTCCTCTGCGCCTCCGCTCCACCGTCGCTCGCCCGTCCGTGCCCCTGCAGCCTCCCAGCTGCCACCGTGGAGCGCCCGCCGGCGGAACGCCGACCGCAGGCCCCGCGCACACCGGGGACGCTGACCGTTCCAGGCGGGAGGGAAGGCGGGCAGAGATGGAGAGAGGAACGGGAGACCTAGAGGGGCGGAAGGATGGGCGGAGGGACGTTAGGAGGGAGGGAGGGTGGGAGAGAGGGAGGCAGTGAGGAGCGGAGGGAAAGACAGAGCGACGCAGGGACAGGGGGCGGGCGGGAGGGAGCCAGGGACAGGGGGAGGAAGGCCGAGAGGAAAAGCGGCCTTCGGCCTCCGGGAGCGACGGGACCCCCGCGCTCCGGGAAAACGGTAAGCGCCCGGCGCCGGCTGAGGGCTGGGCCCACAGCCGCCGCGTCGGCCGGCGGGGCGCTCATTCGCCCCGATTCCGTGGCCCAAGGAATGGGCGGTTTCCTCAGAGACAAAAGACCGGGACTCGGGTTGCCGTCGGGTTTTCAACCGCCTGGTGCACAGACCGCACATCCCCAGGCTGAGCCCTGCAACGGAGCGCGAGGCCGACAGCGCCGACCACGGAGGAGCCACACTCAGGACGACTGAGGCGTGATTTTGGATTCCACGTTGCTTTGCCCGCTGCAAGGGGGCCTGTTGCTCACGTCTCTCCGGCCCCCGGAAGGCTGGCCATGCTGACTGTTTGCTCCCGGAGCTCTGCGGGCACCCAGAAACATCCCAGGGAAGGGTGGAAGACCGGCGTGGCGCCTTCGCTCTCCTTGCCAGTTTCCACACCGGCCACACTGCAGCCTCCCCATGTTGCCGGACACAGGAATCCATCGTCAGGCCATCACGCCGGGGATGTATCTTCTCTCTGGGGTCTCGCTCTGGTCTTCTCCGTGGAGATGAACCAGAGCCACGCGCCTGCGTGTGTGAGACTGTCCCGGCAACGGCGACACCCACGGGCATTGCCTCCCTCACGGAGAGAGGGCCTGGAAAACTCAAGACTCCCACGGAGGTTCATTTCCACACTCCCCTCCACCCTTCCAGGCTGGTTTCTCCCTGCTGAAGACGCGTGGGAGCCCAGAGAGCGGCTTCCAGTTCCCGCGGGATTCCTGGAGAGGTCCGGAGAGCCAGCCCCCGAAACGCGCCCCCCTCACCCCTTCCCCCTCTCCCCCTTCCGCTTCGTCTCTCCGGCCCCACCACCACCATCACCGCGCCCTCCCCCGCCCCAACCCTCAACCGCCCACCCACCCCCGCCCCCCGCCCCTGACCTCAAGGCCATGGGGCCCTTCCTGGGGGGGGGGGGCGGGCTGTCCCAGGGCTCACCGCCATTCATGAAGGGGTGGAGCCTGCCTGCCTGTGGGCCTTTATAAGAGCCGCTGGCTGGCTGTCTGGGCCGGCTTCCTGGCTGCACCTGCCGCAGTGCACAGTCCGGCTGAGGTGCACGGGAGCCCGCCGGCCTCTCTCCGCCCGTGTCCGTCGGTGAAATTCCGGCCGGGGCTCCCCGCGATGGCCCTCCCGACACCTTCGGACAGCACCCTCCCCGCGGAAGCCCGAGGACGAGGACGGCGAAGGAGACTCGTTTGGACCCCGAGCCAAAGCGAGGCCCTGCGAGCCTGCTTTGAGCGGAACCCGTATCCGGGCATCGCCACCAGAGAACGGCTGGCCCAGGCTATCGGCATTCCGGAGCCCAGGGTCCAGATTTGGTTTCAGAATGAGAGGTCACGCCAGCTGGGGCAGCACCGGCGGGAATCTCGGCCCTGGCCCGGGAGACGCGGCCCGCAAGAAGGCAGGCGAAAGCGGACCGCCGTCACCGGATCCCAGACCGCCCTGCTCCTCCGAGCCTTTGAGAAGGATCGCTTTCCAGACATCGCCGCCAGGGAAGAGCTGGCCAGAGAGACGGGCCTCCCGGAGTCCAGGATTCAGATCTGGTTTCAGAATCGAAGGGCCAGGCACCCGGGACAGGGTGGCAGGGCGCCCGCGCACGCAGGCGGCCTGTGCAACGCGGCCCCCGGCGGGTGTCACCCTGCTCCCTCGTGGGTCGCCTGCGCCCACACCGGGGCGTGGGGAACGGGGCTTCCCGCACCCCACGTGCCCTGCGCGCCTGGGGCTCTCCCACAGGGGGCTTTGGTGAGCCAGGGAGCGGGGGCCGTCCCCGTGCTCCAGCCCAGCCAGGCCGCGCCGGCAGAAGGGATCTCCCAACCTGCCCCGGCACGCGGGGATTTTGCCTACGCTGCCCCGGCTCCTCCGGAAGGGGCGCTCTCCCACCCTCAGACTCCTCGGTGGCCTCCGCAGCCGGGCAAATGCCGGGAGGACCGGGACCCGCAGCGCCACGGCCCGCCGGGCCCTTGCGCGGTGGGACAGCCTGGGCCCGCTCAAGCGGGGCCACAGGGCCAAGGTGTGCTTGCGCCACCCACGTCCCAGGGGAGTCCGTGGTGGGGCTGGGGCCGGGGTCCCCAGGTCGCCGGGGCGGCGTGGGAACCCCAAGCGGGGGCAGCTCCACCTCCCCAGCCCGCGCCCCCGGAGGCCTCCGCGCGGCAGGGGCAGATGCAAGGCATCCGGGCGCCCTCCCAGGCGCTCCAGGAGCCGGGGCGCTCGTCTGCACTCCCCTCCGGCCTGCTGCTGGATGAGCTCCTGGCGAGCCCGGAGTTTCTGCAGCAGGCGCAACCTTTCCTAGAAACGGAGGCCCCGGGGGAGCTGGAGGCCTTGGAAGAGGCCGCCTCGCTGGAAGCACCCCTCAGCGAGGAAGAATACCGGGCTCTGCTGGAGGAGCTTTAGGACGCGGGGTTGGGACGGGGTCGGGTCGGGTCGGGTCGGGGCAGGCCGGTGGCCTCTCTTTCGCGGGGAACACCTGGCTGGGTATGGAGCGGCGTGTCTTCCCCGCCGGGCTGACCCGCCTGGGATTCCTGCCTTCTAGGTCTAGGCCCGGCGAGAGACTCCACACAGCGGAGAACTGCCATTCTTTCCTGGGCATCCCGGGGATCCCAGAGCCGGCCCAGGTAGCAGCAGGTGGGCCGCCTACTGCGCACGCGCGGGTTTGCGGGCAGCCGCCTAGGCTGTGGGAGCAGCCCGGGCAGAGCTCTCATGGCTTTCCACCACCCCACCCACGCCTGACCACCCCCTCCCCACCCCCACCCCCACCCCCCACCCCCGGAAAATGCGTCCTCCCCTGGGCTGGGTGGAGACCCCCGTCCCGCCAAACACCGGGCCCGCGCAGCGTCCGGGCCTGCCATCCCTCCCGCGGCTCGCCTCCTCTGCGCCTCCGCTCCACCGTCGCTCGCCCGTCCGTGCCCCTGCAGCCTCCCAGCTGCCACCGTGGAGCGCCCGCCGGCGGAACGCCGACCGCAGGCCCCGCGCACACCGGGGACGCTGACCGTTCCAGGCGGGAGGGAAGGCGGGCAGAGATGGAGAGAGGAACGGGAGACCTAGAGGGGCGGAAGGATGGGCGGAGGGACGTTAGGAGGGAGGGAGGGTGGGAGAGAGGGAGGCAGTGAGGAGCGGAGGGAAAGACAGAGCGACGCAGGGACAGGGGGCGGGCGGGAGGGAGCCAGGGACAGGGGGAGGAAGGCCGAGAGGAAAAGCGGCCTTCGGCCTCCGGGAGCGACGGGACCCCCGCGCTCCGGGAAAACGGTAAGCGCCCGGCGCCGGCTGAGGGCTGGGCCCACAGCCGCCGCGTCGGCCGGCGGGGCGCTCATTCGCCCCGATTCCGTGGCCCAAGGAATGGGCGGTTTCCTCAGAGACAAAAGACCGGGACTCGGGTTGCCGTCGGGTTTTCAACCGCCTGGTGCACAGACCGCACATCCCCAGGCTGAGCCCTGCAACGGAGCGCGAGGCCGACAGCGCCGACCACGGAGGAGCCACACTCAGGACGACTGAGGCGTGATTTTGGATTCCACGTTGCTTTGCCCGCTGCAAGGGGGCCTGTTGCTCACGTCTCTCCGGCCCCCGGAAGGCTGGCCATGCTGACTGTTTGCTCCCGGAGCTCTGCGGGCACCCAGAAACATCCCAGGGAAGGGTGGAAGACCGGCGTGGCGCCTTCGCTCTCCTTGCCAGTTTCCACACCGGCCACACTGCAGCCTCCCCATGTTGCCGGACACAGGAATCCATCGTCAGGCCATCACGCCGGGGATGTATCTTCTCTCTGGGGTCTCGCTCTGGTCTTCTCCGTGGAGATGAACCAGAGCCACGCGCCTGCGTGTGTGAGACTGTCCCGGCAACGGCGACACCCACGGGCATTGCCTCCCTCACGGAGAGAGGGCCTGGAAAACTCAAGACTCCCACGGAGGTTCATTTCCACACTCCCCTCCACCCTTCCAGGCTGGTTTCTCCCTGCTGAAGACGCGTGGGAGCCCAGAGAGCGGCTTCCAGTTCCCGCGGGATTCCTGGAGAGGTCCGGAGAGCCAGCCCCCGAAACGCGCCCCCCTCACCCCTTCCCCCTCTCCCCCTTCCGCTTCGTCTCTCCGGCCCCACCACCACCATCACCGCGCCCTCCCCCGCCCCAACCCTCAACCGCCCACCCACCCCCGCCCCCCGCCCCTGACCTCAAGGCCATGGGGCCCTTCCTGGGGGGGGGGGGCGGGCTGTCCCAGGGCTCACCGCCATTCATGAAGGGGTGGAGCCTGCCTGCCTGTGGGCCTTTATAAGAGCCGCTGGCTGGCTGTCTGGGCCGGCTTCCTGGCTGCACCTGCCGCAGTGCACAGTCCGGCTGAGGTGCACGGGAGCCCGCCGGCCTCTCTCCGCCCGTGTCCGTCGGTGAAATTCCGGCCGGGGCTCCCCGCGATGGCCCTCCCGACACCTTCGGACAGCACCCTCCCCGCGGAAGCCCGAGGACGAGGACGGCGAAGGAGACTCGTTTGGACCCCGAGCCAAAGCGAGGCCCTGCGAGCCTGCTTTGAGCGGAACCCGTATCCGGGCATCGCCACCAGAGAACGGCTGGCCCAGGCTATCGGCATTCCGGAGCCCAGGGTCCAGATTTGGTTTCAGAATGAGAGGTCACGCCAGCTGGGGCAGCACCGGCGGGAATCTCGGCCCTGGCCCGGGAGACGCGGCCCGCAAGAAGGCAGGCGAAAGCGGACCGCCGTCACCGGATCCCAGACCGCCCTGCTCCTCCGAGCCTTTGAGAAGGATCGCTTTCCAGACATCGCCGCCAGGGAAGAGCTGGCCAGAGAGACGGGCCTCCCGGAGTCCAGGATTCAGATCTGGTTTCAGAATCGAAGGGCCAGGCACCCGGGACAGGGTGGCAGGGCGCCCGCGCACGCAGGCGGCCTGTGCAACGCGGCCCCCGGCGGGTGTCACCCTGCTCCCTCGTGGGTCGCCTGCGCCCACACCGGGGCGTGGGGAACGGGGCTTCCCGCACCCCACGTGCCCTGCGCGCCTGGGGCTCTCCCACAGGGGGCTTTGGTGAGCCAGGGAGCGGGGGCCGTCCCCGTGCTCCAGCCCAGCCAGGCCGCGCCGGCAGAAGGGATCTCCCAACCTGCCCCGGCACGCGGGGATTTTGCCTACGCTGCCCCGGCTCCTCCGGAAGGGGCGCTCTCCCACCCTCAGACTCCTCGGTGGCCTCCGCAGCCGGGCAAATGCCGGGAGGACCGGGACCCGCAGCGCCACGGCCCGCCGGGCCCTTGCGCGGTGGGACAGCCTGGGCCCGCTCAAGCGGGGCCACAGGGCCAAGGTGTGCTTGCGCCACCCACGTCCCAGGGGAGTCCGTGGTGGGGCTGGGGCCGGGGTCCCCAGGTCGCCGGGGCGGCGTGGGAACCCCAAGCGGGGGCAGCTCCACCTCCCCAGCCCGCGCCCCCGGAGGCCTCCGCGCGGCAGGGGCAGATGCAAGGCATCCGGGCGCCCTCCCAGGCGCTCCAGGAGCCGGGGCGCTCGTCTGCACTCCCCTCCGGCCTGCTGCTGGATGAGCTCCTGGCGAGCCCGGAGTTTCTGCAGCAGGCGCAACCTTTCCTAGAAACGGAGGCCCCGGGGGAGCTGGAGGCCTTGGAAGAGGCCGCCTCGCTGGAAGCACCCCTCAGCGAGGAAGAATACCGGGCTCTGCTGGAGGAGCTTTAGGACGCGGGGTTGGGACGGGGTCGGGTCGGGTCGGGTCGGGGCAGGCCGGTGGCCTCTCTTTCGCGGGGAACACCTGGCTGGGTATGGAGCGGCGTGTCTTCCCCGCCGGGCTGACCCGCCTGGGATTCCTGCCTTCTAGGTCTAGGCCCGGCGAGAGACTCCACACAGCGGAGAACTGCCATTCTTTCCTGGGCATCCCGGGGATCCCAGAGCCGGCCCAGGTAGCAGCAGGTGGGCCGCCTACTGCGCACGCGCGGGTTTGCGGGCAGCCGCCTAGGCTGTGGGAGCAGCCCGGGCAGAGCTCTCATGGCTTTCCACCACCCCACCCACGCCTGACCACCCCCTCCCCACCCCCACCCCCACCCCCCACCCCCGGAAAATGCGTCCTCCCCTGGGCTGGGTGGAGACCCCCGTCCCGCCAAACACCGGGCCCGCGCAGCGTCCGGGCCTGCCATCCCTCCCGCGGCTCGCCTCCTCTGCGCCTCCGCTCCACCGTCGCTCGCCCGTCCGTGCCCCTGCAGCCTCCCAGCTGCCACCGTGGAGCGCCCGCCGGCGGAACGCCGACCGCAGGCCCCGCGCACACCGGGGACGCTGACCGTTCCAGGCGGGAGGGAAGGCGGGCAGAGATGGAGAGAGGAACGGGAGACCTAGAGGGGCGGAAGGATGGGCGGAGGGACGTTAGGAGGGAGGGAGGGTGGGAGAGAGGGAGGCAGTGAGGAGCGGAGGGAAAGACAGAGCGACGCAGGGACAGGGGGCGGGCGGGAGGGAGCCAGGGACAGGGGGAGGAAGGCCGAGAGGAAAAGCGGCCTTCGGCCTCCGGGAGCGACGGGACCCCCGCGCTCCGGGAAAACGGTAAGCGCCCGGCGCCGGCTGAGGGCTGGGCCCACAGCCGCCGCGTCGGCCGGCGGGGCGCTCATTCGCCCCGATTCCGTGGCCCAAGGAATGGGCGGTTTCCTCAGAGACAAAAGACCGGGACTCGGGTTGCCGTCGGGTTTTCAACCGCCTGGTGCACAGACCGCACATCCCCAGGCTGAGCCCTGCAACGGAGCGCGAGGCCGACAGCGCCGACCACGGAGGAGCCACACTCAGGACGACTGAGGCGTGATTTTGGATTCCACGTTGCTTTGCCCGCTGCAAGGGGGCCTGTTGCTCACGTCTCTCCGGCCCCCGGAAGGCTGGCCATGCTGACTGTTTGCTCCCGGAGCTCTGCGGGCACCCAGAAACATCCCAGGGAAGGGTGGAAGACCGGCGTGGCGCCTTCGCTCTCCTTGCCAGTTTCCACACCGGCCACACTGCAGCCTCCCCATGTTGCCGGACACAGGAATCCATCGTCAGGCCATCACGCCGGGGATGTATCTTCTCTCTGGGGTCTCGCTCTGGTCTTCTCCGTGGAGATGAACCAGAGCCACGCGCCTGCGTGTGTGAGACTGTCCCGGCAACGGCGACACCCACGGGCATTGCCTCCCTCACGGAGAGAGGGCCTGGAAAACTCAAGACTCCCACGGAGGTTCATTTCCACACTCCCCTCCACCCTTCCAGGCTGGTTTCTCCCTGCTGAAGACGCGTGGGAGCCCAGAGAGCGGCTTCCAGTTCCCGCGGGATTCCTGGAGAGGTCCGGAGAGCCAGCCCCCGAAACGCGCCCCCCTCACCCCTTCCCCCTCTCCCCCTTCCGCTTCGTCTCTCCGGCCCCACCACCACCATCACCGCGCCCTCCCCCGCCCCAACCCTCAACCGCCCACCCACCCCCGCCCCCCGCCCCTGACCTCAAGGCCATGGGGCCCTTCCTGGGGGGGGGGGGCGGGCTGTCCCAGGGCTCACCGCCATTCATGAAGGGGTGGAGCCTGCCTGCCTGTGGGCCTTTATAAGAGCCGCTGGCTGGCTGTCTGGGCCGGCTTCCTGGCTGCACCTGCCGCAGTGCACAGTCCGGCTGAGGTGCACGGGAGCCCGCCGGCCTCTCTCCGCCCGTGTCCGTCGGTGAAATTCCGGCCGGGGCTCCCCGCGATGGCCCTCCCGACACCTTCGGACAGCACCCTCCCCGCGGAAGCCCGAGGACGAGGACGGCGAAGGAGACTCGTTTGGACCCCGAGCCAAAGCGAGGCCCTGCGAGCCTGCTTTGAGCGGAACCCGTATCCGGGCATCGCCACCAGAGAACGGCTGGCCCAGGCTATCGGCATTCCGGAGCCCAGGGTCCAGATTTGGTTTCAGAATGAGAGGTCACGCCAGCTGGGGCAGCACCGGCGGGAATCTCGGCCCTGGCCCGGGAGACGCGGCCCGCAAGAAGGCAGGCGAAAGCGGACCGCCGTCACCGGATCCCAGACCGCCCTGCTCCTCCGAGCCTTTGAGAAGGATCGCTTTCCAGACATCGCCGCCAGGGAAGAGCTGGCCAGAGAGACGGGCCTCCCGGAGTCCAGGATTCAGATCTGGTTTCAGAATCGAAGGGCCAGGCACCCGGGACAGGGTGGCAGGGCGCCCGCGCACGCAGGCGGCCTGTGCAACGCGGCCCCCGGCGGGTGTCACCCTGCTCCCTCGTGGGTCGCCTGCGCCCACACCGGGGCGTGGGGAACGGGGCTTCCCGCACCCCACGTGCCCTGCGCGCCTGGGGCTCTCCCACAGGGGGCTTTGGTGAGCCAGGGAGCGGGGGCCGTCCCCGTGCTCCAGCCCAGCCAGGCCGCGCCGGCAGAAGGGATCTCCCAACCTGCCCCGGCACGCGGGGATTTTGCCTACGCTGCCCCGGCTCCTCCGGAAGGGGCGCTCTCCCACCCTCAGACTCCTCGGTGGCCTCCGCAGCCGGGCAAATGCCGGGAGGACCGGGACCCGCAGCGCCACGGCCCGCCGGGCCCTTGCGCGGTGGGACAGCCTGGGCCCGCTCAAGCGGGGCCACAGGGCCAAGGTGTGCTTGCGCCACCCACGTCCCAGGGGAGTCCGTGGTGGGGCTGGGGCCGGGGTCCCCAGGTCGCCGGGGCGGCGTGGGAACCCCAAGCGGGGGCAGCTCCACCTCCCCAGCCCGCGCCCCCGGAGGCCTCCGCGCGGCAGGGGCAGATGCAAGGCATCCGGGCGCCCTCCCAGGCGCTCCAGGAGCCGGGGCGCTCGTCTGCACTCCCCTCCGGCCTGCTGCTGGATGAGCTCCTGGCGAGCCCGGAGTTTCTGCAGCAGGCGCAACCTTTCCTAGAAACGGAGGCCCCGGGGGAGCTGGAGGCCTTGGAAGAGGCCGCCTCGCTGGAAGCACCCCTCAGCGAGGAAGAATACCGGGCTCTGCTGGAGGAGCTTTAGGACGCGGGGTTGGGACGGGGTCGGGTCGGGTCGGGTCGGGGCAGGCCGGTGGCCTCTCTTTCGCGGGGAACACCTGGCTGGGTATGGAGCGGCGTGTCTTCCCCGCCGGGCTGACCCGCCTGGGATTCCTGCCTTCTAGGTCTAGGCCCGGCGAGAGACTCCACACAGCGGAGAACTGCCATTCTTTCCTGGGCATCCCGGGGATCCCAGAGCCGGCCCAGGTAGCAGCAGGTGGGCCGCCTACTGCGCACGCGCGGGTTTGCGGGCAGCCGCCTAGGCTGTGGGAGCAGCCCGGGCAGAGCTCTCATGGCTTTCCACCACCCCACCCACGCCTGACCACCCCCTCCCCACCCCCACCCCCACCCCCCACCCCCGGAAAATGCGTCCTCCCCTGGGCTGGGTGGAGACCCCCGTCCCGCCAAACACCGGGCCCGCGCAGCGTCCGGGCCTGCCATCCCTCCCGCGGCTCGCCTCCTCTGCGCCTCCGCTCCACCGTCGCTCGCCCGTCCGTGCCCCTGCAGCCTCCCAGCTGCCACCGTGGAGCGCCCGCCGGCGGAACGCCGACCGCAGGCCCCGCGCACACCGGGGACGCTGACCGTTCCAGGCGGGAGGGAAGGCGGGCAGAGATGGAGAGAGGAACGGGAGACCTAGAGGGGCGGAAGGATGGGCGGAGGGACGTTAGGAGGGAGGGAGGGTGGGAGAGAGGGAGGCAGTGAGGAGCGGAGGGAAAGACAGAGCGACGCAGGGACAGGGGGCGGGCGGGAGGGAGCCAGGGACAGGGGGAGGAAGGCCGAGAGGAAAAGCGGCCTTCGGCCTCCGGGAGCGACGGGACCCCCGCGCTCCGGGAAAACGGTAAGCGCCCGGCGCCGGCTGAGGGCTGGGCCCACAGCCGCCGCGTCGGCCGGCGGGGCGCTCATTCGCCCCGATTCCGTGGCCCAAGGAATGGGCGGTTTCCTCAGAGGCAAAAGACCGGGACTCGGGTTGCCGTCGGGTTTTCAACCGCCTGGTGCACAGACCGCACATCCCCAGGCTGAGCCCTGCAACGGAGCGCGAGGCCGACAGCGCCGACCACGCAGGAGCCACACTCAGGACGACTGAGGCGTGATTTTGGATTCCACGTTGCTTTGCCCGCTGCAAGGGGGCCTGTTGCTCACGTCTCTCCGGCCCCCGGAAGGCTGGCCATGCTGACTGTTTGCTCCCGGAGCTCTGCGGGCACCCAGAAACATCCCAGGGAAGGGTGGAAGACCGGCGTGGCGCCTTCGCTCTCCTTGCCAGTTTCCACACCGGCCACACTGCAGCCTCCCCATGTTGCCGGACACAGGAATCCATCGTCAGGCCATCACGCCGGGGATGTATCTTCTCTCTGGGGTCTCGCTCTGGTCTTCTCCGTGGAGATGAACCAGAGCCACGCGCCTGCGTGTGTGAGACTGTCCCGGCAACGGCGACACCCACGGGCATTGCCTCCCTCACGGAGAGAGGGCCTGGAAAACTCAAGACTCCCACGGAGGTTCATTTCCACACTCCCCTCCACCCTTCCAGGCTGGTTTCTCCCTGCTGAAGACGCGTGGGAGCCCAGAGAGCGGCTTCCAGTTCCCGCGGGATTCCTGGAGAGGTCCGGAGAGCCAGCCCCCGAAACGCGCCCCCCTCACCCCTTCCCCCTCTCCCCCTTCCGCTTCGTCTCTCCGGCCCCACCACCACCATCACCGCGCCCTCCCCCGCCCCAACCCTCAACCGCCCACCCACCCCCGCCCCCCGCCCCTGACCTCAAGGCCATGGGGCCCTTCCTGGGGGGGGGGGGGCGGGCTGTCCCAGGGCTCACCGCCATTCATGAAGGGGTGGAGCCTGCCTGCCTGTGGGCCTTTATAAGAGCCGCTGGCTGGCTGTCTGGGCCGGCTTCCTGGCTGCACCTGCCGCAGTGCACAGTCCGGCTGAGGTGCACGGGAGCCCGCCGGCCTCTCTCCGCCCGTGTCCGTCGGTGAAATTCCGGCCGGGGCTCCCCGCGATGGCCCTCCCGACACCTTCGGACAGCACCCTCCCCGCGGAAGCCCGAGGACGAGGACGGCGAAGGAGACTCGTTTGGACCCCGAGCCAAAGCGAGGCCCTGCGAGCCTGCTTTGAGCGGAACCCGTATCCGGGCATCGCCACCAGAGAACGGCTGGCCCAGGCTATCGGCATTCCGGAGCCCAGGGTCCAGATTTGGTTTCAGAATGAGAGGTCACGCCAGCTGAGGCAGCACCGGCGGGAATCTCGGCCCTGGCCCGGGAGACGCGGCCCGCAAGAAGGCAGGCGAAAGCGGACCGCCGTCACCGGATCCCAGACCGCCCTGCTCCTCCGAGCCTTTGAGAAGGATCGCTTTCCAGACATCGCCGCCAGGGAAGAGCTGGCCAGAGAGACGGGCCTCCCGGAGTCCAGGATTCAGATCTGGTTTCAGAATCGAAGGGCCAGGCACCCGGGACAGGGTGGCAGGGCGCCCGCGCACGCAGGCGGCCTGTGCAACGCGGCCCCCGGCGGGTGTCACCCTGCTCCCTCGTGGGTCGCCTGCGCCCACACCGGGGCGTGGGGAACGGGGCTTCCCGCACCCCACGTGCCCTGCGCGCCTGGGGCTCTCCCACAGGGGGCTTTGGTGAGCCAGGGAGCGGGGGCCGTCCCCGTGCTCCAGCCCAGCCAGGCCGCGCCGGCAGAAGGGATCTCCCAACCTGCCCCGGCACGCGGGGATTTTGCCTACGCTGCCCCGGCTCCTCCGGAAGGGGCGCTCTCCCACCCTCAGACTCCTCGGTGGCCTCCGCAGCCGGGCAAATGCCGGGAGGACCGGGACCCGCAGCGCCACGGCCCGCCGGGCCCTTGCGCGGTGGGACAGCCTGGGCCCGCTCAAGCGGGGCCACGGGGCCAAGGTGTGCTTGCGCCACCCACGTCCCAGGGGAGTCCGTGGTGGGGCTGGGGCCGGGGTCCCCAGGTCGCCGGGGCGGCGTGGGAACCCCAAGCGGGGGCAGCTCCACCTCCCCAGCCCGCGCCCCCGGAGGCCTCCGCGCGGCAGGGGCAGATGCAAGGCATCCGGGCGCCCTCCCAGGCGCTCCAGGAGCCGGGGCGCTCGTCTGCACTCCCCTCCGGCCTGCTGCTGGATGAGCTCCTGGCGAGCCCGGAGTTTCTGCAGCAGGCGCAACCTTTCCTAGAAACGGAGGCCCCGGGGGAGCTGGAGGCCTTGGAAGAGGCCGCCTCGCTGGAAGCACCCCTCAGCGAGGAAGAATACCGGGCTCTGCTGGAGGAGCTTTAGGACGCGGGGTTGGGACGGGGTCGGGTCGGGTCGGGTCGGGGCAGGCCGGTGGCCTCTCTTTCGCGGGGAACACCTGGCTGGGTATGGAGCGGCGTGTCTTCCCCGCCGGGCTGACCCGCCTGGGATTCCTGCCTTCTAGGTCTAGGCCCGGCGAGAGACTCCACACAGCGGAGAACTGCCATTCTTTCCTGGGCATCCCGGGGATCCCAGAGCCGGCCCAGGTAGCAGCAGGTGGGCCGCCTACTGCGCACGCGCGGGTTTGCGGGCAGCCGCCTAGGCTGTGGGAGCAGCCCGGGCAGAGCTCTCATGGCTTTCCACCACCCCACCCACGCCTGACCACCCCCTCCCCACCCCCACCCCCACCCCCCACCCCCGGAAAATGCGTCCTCCCCTGGGCTGGGTGGAGACCCCCGTCCCGCCAAACACCGGGCCCGCGCAGCGTCCGGGCCTGCCATCCCTCCCGCGGCTCGCCTCCTCTGCGCCTCCGCTCCACCGTCGCTCGCCCGTCCGTGCCCCTGCAGCCTCCCAGCTGCCACCGTGGAGCGCCCGCCGGCGGAACGCCGACCGCAGGCCCCGCGCACACCGGGGACGCTGACCGTTCCAGGCGGGAGGGAAGGCGGGCAGAGATGGAGAGAGGAACGGGAGACCTAGAGGGGCGGAAGGATGGGCGGAGGGACGTTAGGAGGGAGGGAGGGTGGGAGAGAGGGAGGCAGTGAGGAGCGGAGGGAAAGACAGAGCGACGCAGGGACAGGGGGCGGGCGGGAGGGAGCCAGGGACAGGGGGAGGAAGGCCGAGAGGAAAAGCGGCCTTCGGCCTCCGGGAGCGACGGGACCCCCGCGCTCCGGGAAAACGGTAAGCGCCCGGCGCCGGCTGAGGGCTGGGCCCACAGCCGCCGCGTCGGCCGGCGGGGCGCTCATTCGCCCCGATTCCGTGGCCCAAGGAATGGGCGGTTTCCTCAGAGGCAAAAGACCGGGACTCGGGTTGCCGTCGGGTTTTCAACCGCCTGGTGCACAGACCGCACATCCCCAGGCTGAGCCCTGCAACGGAGCGCGAGGCCGACAGCGCCGACCACGCAGGAGCCACACTCAGGACGACTGAGGCGTGATTTTGGATTCCACGTTGCTTTGCCCGCTGCAAGGGGGCCTGTTGCTCACGTCTCTCCGGCCCCCGGAAGGCTGGCCATGCTGACTGTTTGCTCCCGGAGCTCTGCGGGCACCCAGAAACATCCCAGGGAAGGGTGGAAGACCGGCGTGGCGCCTTCGCTCTCCTTGCCAGTTTCCACACCGGCCACACTGCAGCCTCCCCATGTTGCCGGACACAGGAATCCATCGTCAGGCCATCACGCCGGGGATGTATCTTCTCTCTGGGGTCTCGCTCTGGTCTTCTCCGTGGAGATGAACCAGAGCCACGCGCCTGCGTGTGTGAGACTGTCCCGGCAACGGCGACACCCACGGGCATTGCCTCCCTCACGGAGAGAGGGCCTGGAAAACTCAAGACTCCCACGGAGGTTCATTTCCACACTCCCCTCCACCCTTCCAGGCTGGTTTCTCCCTGCTGAAGACGCGTGGGAGCCCAGAGAGCGACTTCCAGTTCCCGCGGGATTCCTGGAGAGGTCCGGAGAGCCAGCCCCCGAAACGCGCCCCCCTCACCCCTTCCCCCTCTCCCCCTTCCGCTTCGTCTCTCCGGCCCCACCACCACCATCACCGCGCCCTCCCCCGCCCCAACCCTCAACCGCCCACCCACCCCCGCCCCCCGCCCCTGACCTCAAGGCCATGGGGCCCTTCCTGGGGGGGGGGGGCGGGCTGTCCCAGGGCTCACCGCCATTCATGAAGGGGTGGAGCCTGCCTGCCTGTGGGCCTTTATAAGAGCCGCTGGCTGGCTGTCTGGGCCGGCTTCCTGGCTGCACCTGCCGCAGTGCACAGTCCGGCTGAGGTGCACGGGAGCCCGCCGGCCTCTCTCCGCCCGTGTCCGTCGGTGAAATTCCGGCCGGGGCTCCCCGCGATGGCCCTCCCGACACCTTCGGACAGCACCCTCCCCGCGGAAGCCCGAGGACGAGGACGGCGAAGGAGACTCGTTTGGACCCCGAGCCAAAGCGAGGCCCTGCGAGCCTGCTTTGAGCGGAACCCGTATCCGGGCATCGCCACCAGAGAACGGCTGGCCCAGGCTATCGGCATTCCGGAGCCCAGGGTCCAGATTTGGTTTCAGAATGAGAGGTCACGCCAGCTGAGGCAGCACCGGCGGGAATCTCGGCCCTGGCCCGGGAGACGCGGCCCGCAAGAAGGCAGGCGAAAGCGGACCGCCGTCACCGGATCCCAGACCGCCCTGCTCCTCCGAGCCTTTGAGAAGGATCGCTTTCCAGACATCGCCGCCAGGGAAGAGCTGGCCAGAGAGACGGGCCTCCCGGAGTCCAGGATTCAGATCTGGTTTCAGAATCGAAGGGCCAGGCACCCGGGACAGGGTGGCAGGGCGCCCGCGCACGCAGGCGGCCTGTGCAACGCGGCCCCCGGCGGGTGTCACCCTGCTCCCTCGTGGGTCGCCTGCGCCCACACCGGGGCGTGGGGAACGGGGCTTCCCGCACCCCACGTGCCCTGCGCGCCTGGGGCTCTCCCACAGGGGGCTTTGGTGAGCCAGGGAGCGGGGGCCGTCCCCGTGCTCCAGCCCAGCCAGGCCGCGCCGGCAGAAGGGATCTCCCAACCTGCCCCGGCACGCGGGGATTTTGCCTACGCTGCCCCGGCTCCTCCGGAAGGGGCGCTCTCCCACCCTCAGACTCCTCGGTGGCCTCCGCAGCCGGGCAAATGCCGGGAGGACCGGGACCCGCAGCGCCACGGCCCGCCGGGCCCTTGCGCGGTGGGACAGCCTGGGCCCGCTCAAGCGGGGCCACAGGGCCAAGGTGTGCTTGCGCCACCCACGTCCCAGGGGAGTCCGTGGTGGGGCTGGGGCCGGGGTCCCCAGGTCGCCGGGGCGGCGTGGGAACCCCAAGCGGGGGCAGCTCCACCTCCCCAGCCCGCGCCCCCGGAGGCCTCCGCGCGGCAGGGGCAGATGCAAGGCATCCGGGCGCCCTCCCAGGCGCTCCAGGAGCCGGGGCGCTCGTCTGCACTCCCCTCCGGCCTGCTGCTGGATGAGCTCCTGGCGAGCCCGGAGTTTCTGCAGCAGGCGCAACCTTTCCTAGAAACGGAGGCCCCGGGGGAGCTGGAGGCCTTGGAAGAGGCCGCCTCGCTGGAAGCACCCCTCAGCGAGGAAGAATACCGGGCTCTGCTGGAGGAGCTTTAGGACGCGGGGTTGGGACGGGGTGGGGTCGGGTCGGGTCGGGTCGGGGCAGGCCGGTGGCCTCTCTTTCGCGGGGAACACCTGGCTGGGTATGGAGCGGCGTGTCTTCCCCGCCGGGCTGACCCGCCTGGGATTCCTGCCTTCTAGGTCTAGGCCCGGCGAGAGACTCCACACAGCGGAGAACTGCCATTCTTTCCTGGGCATCCCGGGGATCCCAGAGCCGGCCCAGGTAGCAGCAGGTGGGCCGCCTACTGCGCACGCGCGGGTTTGCGGGCAGCCGCCTAGGCTGTGGGAGCAGCCCGGGCAGAGCTCTCATGGCTTTCCACCACCCCACCCACGCCTGACCACCCCCTCCCCACCCCCACCCCCACCCCCCACCCCCGGAAAATGCGTCCTCCCCTGGGCTGGGTGGAGACCCCCGTCCCGCCAAACACCGGGCCCGCGCAGCGTCCGGGCCTGCCATCCCTCCCGCGGCTCGCCTCCTCTGCGCCTCCGCTCCACCGTCGCTCGCCCGTCCGTGCCCCTGCAGCCTCCCAGCTGCCACCGTGGAGCGCCCGCCGGCGGAACGCCGACCGCAGGCCCCGCGCACACCGGGGACGCTGACCGTTCCAGGCGGGAGGGAAGGCGGGCAGAGATGGAGAGAGGAACGGGAGACCTAGAGGGGCGGAAGGATGGGCGGAGGGACGTTAGGAGGGAGGGAGGGTGGGAGAGAGGGAGGCAGTGAGGAGCGGAGGGAAAGACAGAGCGACGCAGGGACAGGGGGCGGGCGGGAGGGAGCCAGGGACAGGGGGAGGAAGGCCGAGAGGAAAAGCGGCCTTCGGCCTCCGGGAGCGACGGGACCCCCGCGCTCCGGGAAAACGGTAAGCGCCCGGCGCCGGCTGAGGGCTGGGCCCACAGCCGCCGCGTCGGCCGGCGGGGCGCTCATTCGCCCCGATTCCGTGGCCCAAGGAATGGGCGGTTTCCTCAGAGGCAAAAGACCGGGACTCGGGTTGCCGTCGGGTTTTCAACCGCCTGGTGCACAGACCGCACATCCCCAGGCTGAGCCCTGCAACGGAGCGCGAGGCCGACAGCGCCGACCACGCAGGAGCCACACTCAGGACGACTGAGGCGTGATTTTGGATTCCACGTTGCTTTGCCCGCTGCAAGGGGGCCTGTTGCTCACGTCTCTCCGGCCCCCGGAAGGCTGGCCATGCTGACTGTTTGCTCCCGGAGCTCTGCGGGCACCCAGAAACATCCCAGGGAAGGGTGGAAGACCGGCGTGGCGCCTTCGCTCTCCTTGCCAGTTTCCACACCGGCCACACTGCAGCCTCCCCATGTTGCCGGACACAGGAATCCATCGTCAGGCCATCACGCCGGGGATGTATCTTCTCTCTGGGGTCTCGCTCTGGTCTTCTCCGTGGAGATGAACCAGAGCCACGCGCCTGCGTGTGTGAGACTGTCCCGGCAACGGCGACACCCACGGGCATTGCCTCCCTCACGGAGAGAGGGCCTGGAAAACTCAAGACTCCCACGGAGGTTCATTTCCACACTCCCCTCCACCCTTCCAGGCTGGTTTCTCCCTGCTGAAGACGCGTGGGAGCCCAGAGAGCGGCTTCCAGTTCCCGCGGGATTCCTGGAGAGGTCCGGAGAGCCAGCCCCCGAAACGCGCCCCCCTCACCCCTTCCCCCTCTCCCCCTTCCGCTTCGTCTCTCCGGCCCCACCACCACCATCACCGCGCCCTCCCCCGCCCCAACCCTCAACCGCCCACCCACCCCCGCCCCCCGCCCCTGACCTCAAGGCCATGGGGCCCTTCCTGGGGGGGGGGGGGCGGGCTGTCCCAGGGCTCACCGCCATTCATGAAGGGGTGGAGCCTGCCTGCCTGTGGGCCTTTATAAGAGCCGCTGGCTGGCTGTCTGGGCCGGCTTCCTGGCTGCACCTGCCGCAGTGCACAGTCCGGCTGAGGTGCACGGGAGCCCGCCGGCCTCTCTCCGCCCGTGTCCGTCGGTGAAATTCCGGCCGGGGCTCCCCGCGATGGCCCTCCCGACACCTTCGGACAGCACCCTCCCCGCGGAAGCCCGAGGACGAGGACGGCGAAGGAGACTCGTTTGGACCCCGAGCCAAAGCGAGGCCCTGCGAGCCTGCTTTGAGCGGAACCCGTATCCGGGCATCGCCACCAGAGAACGGCTGGCCCAGGCTATCGGCATTCCGGAGCCCAGGGTCCAGATTTGGTTTCAGAATGAGAGGTCACGCCAGCTGAGGCAGCACCGGCGGGAATCTCGGCCCTGGCCCGGGAGACGCGGCCCGCAAGAAGGCAGGCGAAAGCGGACCGCCGTCACCGGATCCCAGACCGCCCTGCTCCTCCGAGCCTTTGAGAAGGATCGCTTTCCAGACATCGCCGCCAGGGAAGAGCTGGCCAGAGAGACGGGCCTCCCGGAGTCCAGGATTCAGATCTGGTTTCAGAATCGAAGGGCCAGGCACCCGGGACAGGGTGGCAGGGCGCCCGCGCACGCAGGCGGCCTGTGCAACGCGGCCCCCGGCGGGTGTCACCCTGCTCCCTCGTGGGTCGCCTGCGCCCACACCGGGGCGTGGGGAACGGGGCTTCCCGCACCCCACGTGCCCTGCGCGCCTGGGGCTCTCCCACAGGGGGCTTTGGTGAGCCAGGGAGCGGGGGCCGTCCCCGTGCTCCAGCCCAGCCAGGCCGCGCCGGCAGAAGGGATCTCCCAACCTGCCCCGGCACGCGGGGATTTTGCCTACGCTGCCCCGGCTCCTCCGGAAGGGGCGCTCTCCCACCCTCAGACTCCTCGGTGGCCTCCGCAGCCGGGCAAATGCCGGGAGGACCGGGACCCGCAGCGCCACGGCCCGCCGGGCCCTTGCGCGGTGGGACAGCCTGGGCCCGCTCAAGCGGGGCCACGGGGCCAAGGTGTGCTTGCGCCACCCACGTCCCAGGGGAGTCCGTGGTGGGGCTGGGGCCGGGGTCCCCAGGTCGCCGGGGCGGCGTGGGAACCCCAAGCGGGGGCAGCTCCACCTCCCCAGCCCGCGCCCCCGGAGGCCTCCGCGCGGCAGGGGCAGATGCAAGGCATCCGGGCGCCCTCCCAGGCGCTCCAGGAGCCGGGGCGCTCGTCTGCACTCCCCTCCGGCCTGCTGCTGGATGAGCTCCTGGCGAGCCCGGAGTTTCTGCAGCAGGCGCAACCTTTCCTAGAAACGGAGGCCCCGGGGGAGCTGGAGGCCTTGGAAGAGGCCGCCTCGCTGGAAGCACCCCTCAGCGAGGAAGAATACCGGGCTCTGCTGGAGGAGCTTTAGGACGCGGGGTTGGGACGGGGTCGGGTCGGGTCGGGTCGGGGCAGGCCGGTGGCCTCTCTTTCGCGGGGAACACCTGGCTGGGTATGGAGCGGCGTGTCTTCCCCGCCGGGCTGACCCGCCTGGGATTCCTGCCTTCTAGGTCTAGGCCCGGCGAGAGACTCCACACAGCGGAGAACTGCCATTCTTTCCTGGGCATCCCGGGGATCCCAGAGCCGGCCCAGGTAGCAGCAGGTGGGCCGCCTACTGCGCACGCGCGGGTTTGCGGGCAGCCGCCTAGGCTGTGGGAGCAGCCCGGGCAGAGCTCTCATGGCTTTCCACCACCCCACCCACGCCTGACCACCCCCTCCCCACCCCCACCCCCACCCCCCACCCCCGGAAAATGCGTCCTCCCCTGGGCTGGGTGGAGACCCCCGTCCCGCCAAACACCGGGCCCGCGCAGCGTCCGGGCCTGCCATCCCTCCCGCGGCTCGCCTCCTCTGCGCCTCCGCTCCACCGTCGCTCGCCCGTCCGTGCCCCTGCAGCCTCCCAGCTGCCACCGTGGAGCGCCCGCCGGCGGAACGCCGACCGCAGGCCCCGCGCACACCGGGGACGCTGACCGTTCCAGGCGGGAGGGAAGGCGGGCAGAGATGGAGAGAGGAACGGGAGACCTAGAGGGGCGGAAGGATGGGCGGAGGGACGTTAGGAGGGAGGGAGGGTGGGAGAGAGGGAGGCAGTGAGGAGCGGAGGGAAAGACAGAGCGACGCAGGGACAGGGGGCGGGCGGGAGGGAGCCAGGGACAGGGGGAGGAAGGCCGAGAGGAAAAGCGGCCTTCGGCCTCCGGGAGCGACGGGACCCCCGCGCTCCGGGAAAACGGTAAGCGCCCGGCGCCGGCTGAGGGCTGGGCCCACAGCCGCCGCGTCGGCCGGCGGGGCGCTCATTCGCCCCGATTCCGTGGCCCAAGGAATGGGCGGTTTCCTCAGAGACAAAAGACCGGGACTCGGGTTGCCGTCGGGTTTTCAACCGCCTGGTGCACAGACCGCACATCCCCAGGCTGAGCCCTGCAACGGAGCGCGAGGCCGACAGCGCCGACCACGGAGGAGCCACACTCAGGACGACTGAGGCGTGATTTTGGATTCCACGTTGCTTTGCCCGCTGCAAGGGGGCCTGTTGCTCACGTCTCTCCGGCCCCCGGAAGGCTGGCCATGCTGACTGTTTGCTCCCGGAGCTCTGCGGGCACCCAGAAACATCCCAGGGAAGGGTGGAAGACCGGCGTGGCGCCTTCGCTCTCCTTGCCAGTTTCCACACCGGCCACACTGCAGCCTCCCCATGTTGCCGGACACAGGAATCCATCGTCAGGCCATCACGCCGGGGATGTATCTTCTCTCTGGGGTCTCGCTCTGGTCTTCTCCGTGGAGATGAACCAGAGCCACGCGCCTGCGTGTGTGAGACTGTCCCGGCAACGGCGACACCCACGGGCATTGCCTCCCTCACGGAGAGAGGGCCTGGAAAACTCAAGACTCCCACGGAGGTTCATTTCCACACTCCCCTCCACCCTTCCAGGCTGGTTTCTCCCTGCTGAAGACGCGTGGGAGCCCAGAGAGCGGCTTCCAGTTCCCGCGGGATTCCTGGAGAGGTCCGGAGAGCCAGCCCCCGAAACGCGCCCCCCTCACCCCTTCCCCCTCTCCCCCTTCCGCTTCGTCTCTCCGGCCCCACCACCACCATCACCGCGCCCTCCCCCGCCCCAACCCTCAACCGCCCACCCACCCCCGCCCCCCGCCCCTGACCTCAAGGCCATGGGGCCCTTCCTGGGGGGGGGGGGCGGGCTGTCCCAGGGCTCACCGCCATTCATGAAGGGGTGGAGCCTGCCTGCCTGTGGGCCTTTATAAGAGCCGCTGGCTGGCTGTCTGGGCCGGCTTCCTGGCTGCACCTGCCGCAGTGCACAGTCCGGCTGAGGTGCACGGGAGCCCGCCGGCCTCTCTCCGCCCGTGTCCGTCGGTGAAATTCCGGCCGGGGCTCCCCGCGATGGCCCTCCCGACACCTTCGGACAGCACCCTCCCCGCGGAAGCCCGAGGACGAGGACGGCGAAGGAGACTCGTTTGGACCCCGAGCCAAAGCGAGGCCCTGCGAGCCTGCTTTGAGCGGAACCCGTATCCGGGCATCGCCACCAGAGAACGGCTGGCCCAGGCTATCGGCATTCCGGAGCCCAGGGTCCAGATTTGGTTTCAGAATGAGAGGTCACGCCAGCTGGGGCAGCACCGGCGGGAATCTCGGCCCTGGCCCGGGAGACGCGGCCCGCAAGAAGGCAGGCGAAAGCGGACCGCCGTCACCGGATCCCAGACCGCCCTGCTCCTCCGAGCCTTTGAGAAGGATCGCTTTCCAGACATCGCCGCCAGGGAAGAGCTGGCCAGAGAGACGGGCCTCCCGGAGTCCAGGATTCAGATCTGGTTTCAGAATCGAAGGGCCAGGCACCCGGGACAGGGTGGCAGGGCGCCCGCGCACGCAGGCGGCCTGTGCAACGCGGCCCCCGGCGGGTGTCACCCTGCTCCCTCGTGGGTCGCCTGCGCCCACACCGGGGCGTGGGGAACGGGGCTTCCCGCACCCCACGTGCCCTGCGCGCCTGGGGCTCTCCCACAGGGGGCTTTGGTGAGCCAGGGAGCGGGGGCCGTCCCCGTGCTCCAGCCCAGCCAGGCCGCGCCGGCAGAAGGGATCTCCCAACCTGCCCCGGCACGCGGGGATTTTGCCTACGCTGCCCCGGCTCCTCCGGAAGGGGCGCTCTCCCACCCTCAGACTCCTCGGTGGCCTCCGCAGCCGGGCAAATGCCGGGAGGACCGGGACCCGCAGCGCCACGGCCCGCCGGGCCCTTGCGCGGTGGGACAGCCTGGGCCCGCTCAAGCGGGGCCACAGGGCCAAGGTGTGCTTGCGCCACCCACGTCCCAGGGGAGTCCGTGGTGGGGCTGGGGCCGGGGTCCCCAGGTCGCCGGGGCGGCGTGGGAACCCCAAGCGGGGGCAGCTCCACCTCCCCAGCCCGCGCCCCCGGAGGCCTCCGCGCGGCAGGGGCAGATGCAAGGCATCCGGGCGCCCTCCCAGGCGCTCCAGGAGCCGGGGCGCTCGTCTGCACTCCCCTCCGGCCTGCTGCTGGATGAGCTCCTGGCGAGCCCGGAGTTTCTGCAGCAGGCGCAACCTTTCCTAGAAACGGAGGCCCCGGGGGAGCTGGAGGCCTTGGAAGAGGCCGCCTCGCTGGAAGCACCCCTCAGCGAGGAAGAATACCGGGCTCTGCTGGAGGAGCTTTAGGACGCGGGGTTGGGACGGGGTCGGGTCGGGTCGGGTCGGGGCAGGCCGGTGGCCTCTCTTTCGCGGGGAACACCTGGCTGGGTATGGAGCGGCGTGTCTTCCCCGCCGGGCTGACCCGCCTGGGATTCCTGCCTTCTAGGTCTAGGCCCGGCGAGAGACTCCACACAGCGGAGAACTGCCATTCTTTCCTGGGCATCCCGGGGATCCCAGAGCCGGCCCAGGTAGCAGCAGGTGGGCCGCCTACTGCGCACGCGCGGGTTTGCGGGCAGCCGCCTAGGCTGTGGGAGCAGCCCGGGCAGAGCTCTCATGGCTTTCCACCACCCCACCCACGCCTGACCACCCCCTCCCCACCCCCACCCCCACCCCCCACCCCCGGAAAATGCGTCCTCCCCTGGGCTGGGTGGAGACCCCCGTCCCGCCAAACACCGGGCCCGCGCAGCGTCCGGGCCTGCCATCCCTCCCGCGGCTCGCCTCCTCTGCGCCTCCGCTCCACCGTCGCTCGCCCGTCCGTGCCCCTGCAGCCTCCCAGCTGCCACCGTGGAGCGCCCGCCGGCGGAACGCCGACCGCAGGCCCCGCGCACACCGGGGACGCTGACCGTTCCAGGCGGGAGGGAAGGCGGGCAGAGATGGAGAGAGGAACGGGAGACCTAGAGGGGCGGAAGGATGGGCGGAGGGACGTTAGGAGGGAGGGAGGGTGGGAGAGAGGGAGGCAGTGAGGAGCGGAGGGAAAGACAGAGCGACGCAGGGACAGGGGGCGGGCGGGAGGGAGCCAGGGACAGGGGGAGGAAGGCCGAGAGGAAAAGCGGCCTTCGGCCTCCGGGAGCGACGGGACCCCCGCGCTCCGGGAAAACGGTAAGCGCCCGGCGCCGGCTGAGGGCTGGGCCCACAGCCGCCGCGTCGGCCGGCGGGGCACTCATTCGCCCCGATTCCGTGGCCCAAGGAATGGGCGGTTTCCTCAGAGACAAAAGACCGGGACTCGGGTTGCCGTCGGGTTTTCAACCGCCTGGTGCACAGACCGCACATCCCCAGGCTGAGCCCTGCAACGGAGCGCGAGGCCGACAGCGCCGACCACGGAGGAGCCACACTCAGGACGACTGAGGCGTGATTTTGGATTCCACGTTGCTTTGCCCGCTGCAAGGGGGCCTGTTGCTCACGTCTCTCCGGCCCCCGGAAGGCTGGCCATGCTGACTGTTTGCTCCCGGAGCTCTGCGGGCACCCAGAAACATCCCAGGGAAGGGTGGAAGACCGGCGTGGCGCCTTCGCTCTCCTTGCCAGTTTCCACACCGGCCACACTGCAGCCTCCCCATGTTGCCGGACACAGGAATCCATCGTCAGGCCATCACGCCGGGGATGTATCTTCTCTCTGGGGTCTCGCTCTGGTCTTCTCCGTGGAGATGAACCAGAGCCACGCGCCTGCGTGTGTGAGACTGTCCCGGCAACGGCGACACCCACGGGCATTGCCTCCCTCACGGAGAGAGGGCCTGGAAAACTCAAGACTCCCACGGAGGTTCATTTCCACACTCCCCTCCACCCTTCCAGGCTGGTTTCTCCCTGCTGAAGACGCGTGGGAGCCCAGAGAGCGGCTTCCAGTTCCCGCGGGATTCCTGGAGAGGTCCGGAGAGCCAGCCCCCGAAACGCGCCCCCCTCACCCCTTCCCCCTCTCCCCCTTCCGCTTCGTCTCTCCGGCCCCACCACCACCATCACCGCGCCCTCCCCCGCCCCAACCCTCAACCGCCCACCCACCCCCGCCCCCCGCCCCTGACCTCAAGGCCATGGGGCCCTTCCTGGGGGGGGGGGGCGGGCTGTCCCAGGGCTCACCGCCATTCATGAAGGGGTGGAGCCTGCCTGCCTGTGGGCCTTTATAAGAGCCGCTGGCTGGCTGTCTGGGCCGGCTTCCTGGCTGCACCTGCCGCAGTGCACAGTCCGGCTGAGGTGCACGGGAGCCCGCCGGCCTCTCTCCGCCCGTGTCCGTCGGTGAAATTCCGGCCGGGGCTCCCCGCGATGGCCCTCCCGACACCTTCGGACAGCACCCTCCCCGCGGAAGCCCGAGGACGAGGACGGCGAAGGAGACTCGTTTGGACCCCGAGCCAAAGCGAGGCCCTGCGAGCCTGCTTTGAGCGGAACCCGTATCCGGGCATCGCCACCAGAGAACGGCTGGCCCAGGCTATCGGCATTCCGGAGCCCAGGGTCCAGATTTGGTTTCAGAATGAGAGGTCACGCCAGCTGGGGCAGCACCGGCGGGAATCTCGGCCCTGGCCCGGGAGACGCGGCCCGCAAGAAGGCAGGCGAAAGCGGACCGCCGTCACCGGATCCCAGACCGCCCTGCTCCTCCGAGCCTTTGAGAAGGATCGCTTTCCAGACATCGCCGCCAGGGAAGAGCTGGCCAGAGAGACGGGCCTCCCGGAGTCCAGGATTCAGATCTGGTTTCAGAATCGAAGGGCCAGGCACCCGGGACAGGGTGGCAGGGCGCCCGCGCACGCAGGCGGCCTGTGCAACGCGGCCCCCGGCGGGTGTCACCCTGCTCCCTCGTGGGTCGCCTGCGCCCACACCGGGGCGTGGGGAACGGGGCTTCCCGCACCCCACGTGCCCTGCGCGCCTGGGGCTCTCCCACAGGGGGCTTTGGTGAGCCAGGGAGCGGGGGCCGTCCCCGTGCTCCAGCCCAGCCAGGCCGCGCCGGCAGAAGGGATCTCCCAACCTGCCCCGGCACGCGGGGATTTTGCCTACGCTGCCCCGGCTCCTCCGGAAGGGGCGCTCTCCCACCCTCAGACTCCTCGGTGGCCTCCGCAGCCGGGCAAATGCCGGGAGGACCGGGACCCGCAGCGCCACGGCCCGCCGGGCCCTTGCGCGGTGGGACAGCCTGGGCCCGCTCAAGCGGGGCCACAGGGCCAAGGTGTGCTTGCGCCACCCACGTCCCAGGGGAGTCCGTGGTGGGGCTGGGGCCGGGGTCCCCAGGTCGCCGGGGCGGCGTGGGAACCCCAAGCGGGGGCAGCTCCACCTCCCCAGCCCGCGCCCCCGGAGGCCTCCGCGCGGCAGGGGCAGATGCAAGGCATCCGGGCGCCCTCCCAGGCGCTCCAGGAGCCGGGGCGCTCGTCTGCACTCCCCTCCGGCCTGCTGCTGGATGAGCTCCTGGCGAGCCCGGAGTTTCTGCAGCAGGCGCAACCTTTCCTAGAAACGGAGGCCCCGGGGGAGCTGGAGGCCTTGGAAGAGGCCGCCTCGCTGGAAGCACCCCTCAGCGAGGAAGAATACCGGGCTCTGCTGGAGGAGCTTTAGGACGCGGGGTTGGGACGGGGTCGGGTCGGGTCGGGTCGGGGCAGGCCGGTGGCCTCTCTTTCGCGGGGAACACCTGGCTGGGTATGGAGCGGCGTGTCTTCCCCGCCGGGCTGACCCGCCTGGGATTCCTGCCTTCTAGGTCTAGGCCCGGCGAGAGACTCCACACAGCGGAGAACTGCCATTCTTTCCTGGGCATCCCGGGGATCCCAGAGCCGGCCCAGGTAGCAGCAGGTGGGCCGCCTACTGCGCACGCGCGGGTTTGCGGGCAGCCGCCTAGGCTGTGGGAGCAGCCCGGGCAGAGCTCTCATGGCTTTCCACCACCCCACCCACGCCTGACCACCCCCTCCCCACCCCCACCCCCACCCCCCACCCCCGGAAAATGCGTCCTCCCCTGGGCTGGGTGGAGACCCCCGTCCCGCCAAACACCGGGCCCGCGCAGCGTCCGGGCCTGCCATCCCTCCCGCGGCTCGCCTCCTCTGCGCCTCCGCTCCACCGTCGCTCGCCCGTCCGTGCCCCTGCAGCCTCCCAGCTGCCACCGTGGAGCGCCCGCCGGCGGAACGCCGACCGCAGGCCCCGCGCACACCGGGGACGCTGACCGTTCCAGGCGGGAGGGAAGGCGGGCAGAGATGGAGAGAGGAACGGGAGACCTAGAGGGGCGGAAGGATGGGCGGAGGGACGTTAGGAGGGAGGGAGGGTGGGAGAGAGGGAGGCAGTGAGGAGCGGAGGGAAAGACAGAGCGACGCAGGGACAGGGGGCGGGCGGGAGGGAGCCAGGGACAGGGGGAGGAAGGCCGAGAGGAAAAGCGGCCTTCGGCCTCCGGGAGCGACGGGACCCCCGCGCTCCGGGAAAACGGTAAGCGCCCGGCGCCGGCTGAGGGCTGGGCCCACAGCCGCCGCGTCGGCCGGCGGGGCGCTCATTCGCCCCGATTCCGTGGCCCAAGGAATGGGCGGTTTCCTCAGAGGCAAAAGACCGGGACTCGGGTTGCCGTCGGGTTTTCAACCGCCTGGTGCACAGACCGCACATCCCCAGGCTGAGCCCTGCAACGGAGCGCGAGGCCGACAGCGCCGACCACGCAGGAGCCACACTCAGGACGACTGAGGCGTGATTTTGGATTCCACGTTGCTTTGCCCGCTGCAAGGGGGCCTGTTGCTCACGTCTCTCCGGCCCCCGGAAGGCTGGCCATGCTGACTGTTTGCTCCCGGAGCTCTGCGGGCACCCAGAAACATCCCAGGGAAGGGTGGAAGACCGGCGTGGCGCCTTCGCTCTCCTTGCCAGTTTCCACACCGGCCACACTGCAGCCTCCCCATGTTGCCGGACACAGGAATCCATCGTCAGGCCATCACGCCGGGGATGTATCTTCTCTCTGGGGTCTCGCTCTGGTCTTCTCCGTGGAGATGAACCAGAGCCACGCGCCTGCGTGTGTGAGACTGTCCCGGCAACGGCGACACCCACGGGCATTGCCTCCCTCACGGAGAGAGGGCCTGGAAAACTCAAGACTCCCACGGAGGTTCATTTCCACACTCCCCTCCACCCTTCCAGGCTGGTTTCTCCCTGCTGAAGACGCGTGGGAGCCCAGAGAGCGGCTTCCAGTTCCCGCGGGATTCCTGGAGAGGTCCGGAGAGCCAGCCCCCGAAACGCGCCCCCCTCACCCCTTCCCCCTCTCCCCCTTCCGCTTCGTCTCTCCGGCCCCACCACCACCATCACCGCGCCCTCCCCCGCCCCAACCCTCAACCGCCCACCCACCCCCGCCCCCCGCCCCTGACCTCAAGGCCATGGGGCCCTTCCTGGGGGGGGGGGGGCGGGCTGTCCCAGGGCTCACCGCCATTCATGAAGGGGTGGAGCCTGCCTGCCTGTGGGCCTTTATAAGAGCCGCTGGCTGGCTGTCTGGGCCGGCTTCCTGGCTGCACCTGCCGCAGTGCACAGTCCGGCTGAGGTGCACGGGAGCCCGCCGGCCTCTCTCCGCCCGTGTCCGTCGGTGAAATTCCGGCCGGGGCTCCCCGCGATGGCCCTCCCGACACCTTCGGACAGCACCCTCCCCGCGGAAGCCCGAGGACGAGGACGGCGAAGGAGACTCGTTTGGACCCCGAGCCAAAGCGAGGCCCTGCGAGCCTGCTTTGAGCGGAACCCGTATCCGGGCATCGCCACCAGAGAACGGCTGGCCCAGGCTATCGGCATTCCGGAGCCCAGGGTCCAGATTTGGTTTCAGAATGAGAGGTCACGCCAGCTGAGGCAGCACCGGCGGGAATCTCGGCCCTGGCCCGGGAGACGCGGCCCGCAAGAAGGCAGGCGAAAGCGGACCGCCGTCACCGGATCCCAGACCGCCCTGCTCCTCCGAGCCTTTGAGAAGGATCGCTTTCCAGACATCGCCGCCAGGGAAGAGCTGGCCAGAGAGACGGGCCTCCCGGAGTCCAGGATTCAGATCTGGTTTCAGAATCGAAGGGCCAGGCACCCGGGACAGGGTGGCAGGGCGCCCGCGCACGCAGGCGGCCTGTGCAACGCGGCCCCCGGCGGGTGTCACCCTGCTCCCTCGTGGGTCGCCTGCGCCCACACCGGGGCGTGGGGAACGGGGCTTCCCGCACCCCACGTGCCCTGCGCGCCTGGGGCTCTCCCACAGGGGGCTTTGGTGAGCCAGGGAGCGGGGGCCGTCCCCGTGCTCCAGCCCAGCCAGGCCGCGCCGGCAGAAGGGATCTCCCAACCTGCCCCGGCACGCGGGGATTTTGCCTACGCTGCCCCGGCTCCTCCGGAAGGGGCGCTCTCCCACCCTCAGACTCCTCGGTGGCCTCCGCAGCCGGGCAAATGCCGGGAGGACCGGGACCCGCAGCGCCACGGCCCGCCGGGCCCTTGCGCGGTGGGACAGCCTGGGCCCGCTCAAGCGGGGCCACGGGGCCAAGGTGTGCTTGCGCCACCCACGTCCCAGGGGAGTCCGTGGTGGGGCTGGGGCCGGGGTCCCCAGGTCGCCGGGGCGGCGTGGGAACCCCAAGCGGGGGCAGCTCCACCTCCCCAGCCCGCGCCCCCGGAGGCCTCCGCGCGGCAGGGGCAGATGCAAGGCATCCGGGCGCCCTCCCAGGCGCTCCAGGAGCCGGGGCGCTCGTCTGCACTCCCCTCCGGCCTGCTGCTGGATGAGCTCCTGGCGAGCCCGGAGTTTCTGCAGCAGGCGCAACCTTTCCTAGAAACGGAGGCCCCGGGGGAGCTGGAGGCCTTGGAAGAGGCCGCCTCGCTGGAAGCACCCCTCAGCGAGGAAGAATACCGGGCTCTGCTGGAGGAGCTTTAGGACGCGGGGTTGGGACGGGGTCGGGTCGGGTCGGGTCGGGGCAGGCCGGTGGCCTCTCTTTCGCGGGGAACACCTGGCTGGGTATGGAGCGGCGTGTCTTCCCCGCCGGGCTGACCCGCCTGGGATTCCTGCCTTCTAGGTCTAGGCCCGGCGAGAGACTCCACACAGCGGAGAACTGCCATTCTTTCCTGGGCATCCCGGGGATCCCAGAGCCGGCCCAGGTAGCAGCAGGTGGGCCGCCTACTGCGCACGCGCGGGTTTGCGGGCAGCCGCCTAGGCTGTGGGAGCAGCCCGGGCAGAGCTCTCATGGCTTTCCACCACCCCACCCACGCCTGACCACCCCCTCCCCACCCCCACCCCCACCCCCCACCCCCGGAAAATGCGTCCTCCCCTGGGCTGGGTGGAGACCCCCGTCCCGCCAAACACCGGGCCCGCGCAGCGTCCGGGCCTGCCATCCCTCCCGCGGCTCGCCTCCTCTGCGCCTCCGCTCCACCGTCGCTCGCCCGTCCGTGCCCCTGCAGCCTCCCAGCTGCCACCGTGGAGCGCCCGCCGGCGGAACGCCGACCGCAGGCCCCGCGCACACCGGGGACGCTGACCGTTCCAGGCGGGAGGGAAGGCGGGCAGAGATGGAGAGAGGAACGGGAGACCTAGAGGGGCGGAAGGATGGGCGGAGGGACGTTAGGAGGGAGGGAGGGTGGGAGAGAGGGAGGCAGTGAGGAGCGGAGGGAAAGACAGAGCGACGCAGGGACAGGGGGCGGGCGGGAGGGAGCCAGGGACAGGGGGAGGAAGGCCGAGAGGAAAAGCGGCCTTCGGCCTCCGGGAGCGACGGGACCCCCGCGCTCCGGGAAAACGGTAAGCGCCCGGCGCCGGCTGAGGGCTGGGCCCACAGCCGCCGCGTCGGCCGGCGGGGCGCTCATTCGCCCCGATTCCGTGGCCCAAGGAATGGGCGGTTTCCTCAGAGGCAAAAGACCGGGACTCGGGTTGCCGTCGGGTTTTCAACCGCCTGGTGCACAGACCGCACATCCCCAGGCTGAGCCCTGCAACGGAGCGCGAGGCCGACAGCGCCGACCACGCAGGAGCCACACTCAGGACGACTGAGGCGTGATTTTGGATTCCACGTTGCTTTGCCCGCTGCAAGGGGGCCTGTTGCTCACGTCTCTCCGGCCCCCGGAAGGCTGGCCATGCTGACTGTTTGCTCCCGGAGCTCTGCGGGCACCCAGAAACATCCCAGGGAAGGGTGGAAGACCGGCGTGGCGCCTTCGCTCTCCTTGCCAGTTTCCACACCGGCCACACTGCAGCCTCCCCATGTTGCCGGACACAGGAATCCATCGTCAGGCCATCACGCCGGGGATGTATCTTCTCTCTGGGGTCTCGCTCTGGTCTTCTCCGTGGAGATGAACCAGAGCCACGCGCCTGCGTGTGTGAGACTGTCCCGGCAACGGCGACACCCACGGGCATTGCCTCCCTCACGGAGAGAGGGCCTGGAAAACTCAAGACTCCCACGGAGGTTCATTTCCACACTCCCCTCCACCCTTCCAGGCTGGTTTCTCCCTGCTGAAGACGCGTGGGAGCCCAGAGAGCGACTTCCAGTTCCCGCGGGATTCCTGGAGAGGTCCGGAGAGCCAGCCCCCGAAACGCGCCCCCCTCACCCCTTCCCCCTCTCCCCCTTCCGCTTCGTCTCTCCGGCCCCACCACCACCATCACCGCGCCCTCCCCCGCCCCAACCCTCAACCGCCCACCCACCCCCGCCCCCCGCCCCTGACCTCAAGGCCATGGGGCCCTTCCTGGGGGGGGGGGGCGGGCTG
Source organism: Pan paniscus (assembly GCF_029289425.2). NCBI lineage: Eukaryota > Metazoa > Chordata > Mammalia > Primates > Hominidae > Pan > Pan paniscus. The sequence continues at coordinate 75,614,611 of NC_085926.1, read as the reverse complement.
TCCCAGGGCTCACCGCCATTCATGAAGGGGTGGAGCCTGCCTGCCTGTGGGCCTTTATAAGAGCCGCTGGCTGGCTGTCTGGGCCGGCTTCCTGGCTGCACCTGCCGCAGTGCACAGTCCGGCTGAGGTGCACGGGAGCCCGCCGGCCTCTCTCCGCCCGTGTCCGTCGGTGAAATTCCGGCCGGGGCTCCCCGCGATGGCCCTCCCGACACCTTCGGACAGCACCCTCCCCGCGGAAGCCCGAGGACGAGGACGGCGAAGGAGACTCGTTTGGACCCCGAGCCAAAGCGAGGCCCTGCGAGCCTGCTTTGAGCGGAACCCGTATCCGGGCATCGCCACCAGAGAACGGCTGGCCCAGGCTATCGGCATTCCGGAGCCCAGGGTCCAGATTTGGTTTCAGAATGAGAGGTCACGCCAGCTGAGGCAGCACCGGCGGGAATCTCGGCCCTGGCCCGGGAGACGCGGCCCGCAAGAAGGCAGGCGAAAGCGGACCGCCGTCACCGGATCCCAGACCGCCCTGCTCCTCCGAGCCTTTGAGAAGGATCGCTTTCCAGACATCGCCGCCAGGGAAGAGCTGGCCAGAGAGACGGGCCTCCCGGAGTCCAGGATTCAGATCTGGTTTCAGAATCGAAGGGCCAGGCACCCGGGACAGGGTGGCAGGGCGCCCGCGCACGCAGGCGGCCTGTGCAACGCGGCCCCCGGCGGGTGTCACCCTGCTCCCTCGTGGGTCGCCTGCGCCCACACCGGGGCGTGGGGAACGGGGCTTCCCGCACCCCACGTGCCCTGCGCGCCTGGGGCTCTCCCACAGGGGGCTTTGGTGAGCCAGGGAGCGGGGGCCGTCCCCGTGCTCCAGCCCAGCCAGGCCGCGCCGGCAGAAGGGATCTCCCAACCTGCCCCGGCACGCGGGGATTTTGCCTACGCTGCCCCGGCTCCTCCGGAAGGGGCGCTCTCCCACCCTCAGACTCCTCGGTGGCCTCCGCAGCCGGGCAAATGCCGGGAGGACCGGGACCCGCAGCGCCACGGCCCGCCGGGCCCTTGCGCGGTGGGACAGCCTGGGCCCGCTCAAGCGGGGCCACAGGGCCAAGGTGTGCTTGCGCCACCCACGTCCCAGGGGAGTCCGTGGTGGGGCTGGGGCCGGGGTCCCCAGGTCGCCGGGGCGGCGTGGGAACCCCAAGCGGGGGCAGCTCCACCTCCCCAGCCCGCGCCCCCGGAGGCCTCCGCGCGGCAGGGGCAGATGCAAGGCATCCGGGCGCCCTCCCAGGCGCTCCAGGAGCCGGGGCGCTCGTCTGCACTCCCCTCCGGCCTGCTGCTGGATGAGCTCCTGGCGAGCCCGGAGTTTCTGCAGCAGGCGCAACCTTTCCTAGAAACGGAGGCCCCGGGGGAGCTGGAGGCCTTGGAAGAGGCCGCCTCGCTGGAAGCACCCCTCAGCGAGGAAGAATACCGGGCTCTGCTGGAGGAGCTTTAGGACGCGGGGTTGGGACGGGGTGGGGTCGGGTCGGGTCGGGTCGGGGCAGGCCGGTGGCCTCTCTTTCGCGGGGAACACCTGGCTGGGTATGGAGCGGCGTGTCTTCCCCGCCGGGCTGACCCGCCTGGGATTCCTGCCTTCTAGGTCTAGGCCCGGCGAGAGACTCCACACAGCGGAGAACTGCCATTCTTTCCTGGGCATCCCGGGGATCCCAGAGCCGGCCCAGGTAGCAGCAGGTGGGCCGCCTACTGCGCACGCGCGGGTTTGCGGGCAGCCGCCTAGGCTGTGGGAGCAGCCCGGGCAGAGCTCTCATGGCTTTCCACCACCCCACCCACGCCTGACCACCCCCTCCCCACCCCCACCCCCACCCCCCACCCCCGGAAAATGCGTCCTCCCCTGGGCTGGGTGGAGACCCCCGTCCCGCCAAACACCGGGCCCGCGCAGCGTCCGGGCCTGCCATCCCTCCCGCGGCTCGCCTCCTCTGCGCCTCCGCTCCACCGTCGCTCGCCCGTCCGTGCCCCTGCAGCCTCCCAGCTGCCACCGTGGAGCGCCCGCCGGCGGAACGCCGACCGCAGGCCCCGCGCACACCGGGGACGCTGACCGTTCCAGGCGGGAGGGAAGGCGGGCAGAGATGGAGAGAGGAACGGGAGACCTAGAGGGGCGGAAGGATGGGCGGAGGGACGTTAGGAGGGAGGGAGGGTGGGAGAGAGGGAGGCAGTGAGGAGCGGAGGGAAAGACAGAGCGACGCAGGGACAGGGGGCGGGCGGGAGGGAGCCAGGGACAGGGGGAGGAAGGCCGAGAGGAAAAGCGGCCTTCGGCCTCCGGGAGCGACGGGACCCCCGCGCTCCGGGAAAACGGTAAGCGCCCGGCGCCGGCTGAGGGCTGGGCCCACAGCCGCCGCGTCGGCCGGCGGGGCGCTCATTCGCCCCGATTCCGTGGCCCAAGGAATGGGCGGTTTCCTCAGAGGCAAAAGACCGGGACTCGGGTTGCCGTCGGGTTTTCAACCGCCTGGTGCACAGACCGCACATCCCCAGGCTGAGCCCTGCAACGGAGCGCGAGGCCGACAGCGCCGACCACGCAGGAGCCACACTCAGGACGACTGAGGCGTGATTTTGGATTCCACGTTGCTTTGCCCGCTGCAAGGGGGCCTGTTGCTCACGTCTCTCCGGCCCCCGGAAGGCTGGCCATGCTGACTGTTTGCTCCCGGAGCTCTGCGGGCACCCAGAAACATCCCAGGGAAGGGTGGAAGACCGGCGTGGCGCCTTCGCTCTCCTTGCCAGTTTCCACACCGGCCACACTGCAGCCTCCCCATGTTGCCGGACACAGGAATCCATCGTCAGGCCATCACGCCGGGGATGTATCTTCTCTCTGGGGTCTCGCTCTGGTCTTCTCCGTGGAGATGAACCAGAGCCACGCGCCTGCGTGTGTGAGACTGTCCCGGCAACGGCGACACCCACGGGCATTGCCTCCCTCACGGAGAGAGGGCCTGGAAAACTCAAGACTCCCACGGAGGTTCATTTCCACACTCCCCTCCACCCTTCCAGGCTGGTTTCTCCCTGCTGAAGACGCGTGGGAGCCCAGAGAGCGGCTTCCAGTTCCCGCGGGATTCCTGGAGAGGTCCGGAGAGCCAGCCCCCGAAACGCGCCCCCCTCACCCCTTCCCCCTCTCCCCCTTCCGCTTCGTCTCTCCGGCCCCACCACCACCATCACCGCGCCCTCCCCCGCCCCAACCCTCAACCGCCCACCCACCCCCGCCCCCCGCCCCTGACCTCAAGGCCATGGGGCCCTTCCTGGGGGGGGGGGGGCGGGCTGTCCCAGGGCTCACCGCCATTCATGAAGGGGTGGAGCCTGCCTGCCTGTGGGCCTTTATAAGAGCCGCTGGCTGGCTGTCTGGGCCGGCTTCCTGGCTGCACCTGCCGCAGTGCACAGTCCGGCTGAGGTGCACGGGAGCCCGCCGGCCTCTCTCCGCCCGTGTCCGTCGGTGAAATTCCGGCCGGGGCTCCCCGCGATGGCCCTCCCGACACCTTCGGACAGCACCCTCCCCGCGGAAGCCCGAGGACGAGGACGGCGAAGGAGACTCGTTTGGACCCCGAGCCAAAGCGAGGCCCTGCGAGCCTGCTTTGAGCGGAACCCGTATCCGGGCATCGCCACCAGAGAACGGCTGGCCCAGGCTATCGGCATTCCGGAGCCCAGGGTCCAGATTTGGTTTCAGAATGAGAGGTCACGCCAGCTGAGGCAGCACCGGCGGGAATCTCGGCCCTGGCCCGGGAGACGCGGCCCGCAAGAAGGCAGGCGAAAGCGGACCGCCGTCACCGGATCCCAGACCGCCCTGCTCCTCCGAGCCTTTGAGAAGGATCGCTTTCCAGACATCGCCGCCAGGGAAGAGCTGGCCAGAGAGACGGGCCTCCCGGAGTCCAGGATTCAGATCTGGTTTCAGAATCGAAGGGCCAGGCACCCGGGACAGGGTGGCAGGGCGCCCGCGCACGCAGGCGGCCTGTGCAACGCGGCCCCCGGCGGGTGTCACCCTGCTCCCTCGTGGGTCGCCTGCGCCCACACCGGGGCGTGGGGAACGGGGCTTCCCGCACCCCACGTGCCCTGCGCGCCTGGGGCTCTCCCACAGGGGGCTTTGGTGAGCCAGGGAGCGGGGGCCGTCCCCGTGCTCCAGCCCAGCCAGGCCGCGCCGGCAGAAGGGATCTCCCAACCTGCCCCGGCACGCGGGGATTTTGCCTACGCTGCCCCGGCTCCTCCGGAAGGGGCGCTCTCCCACCCTCAGACTCCTCGGTGGCCTCCGCAGCCGGGCAAATGCCGGGAGGACCGGGACCCGCAGCGCCACGGCCCGCCGGGCCCTTGCGCGGTGGGACAGCCTGGGCCCGCTCAAGCGGGGCCACGGGGCCAAGGTGTGCTTGCGCCACCCACGTCCCAGGGGAGTCCGTGGTGGGGCTGGGGCCGGGGTCCCCAGGTCGCCGGGGCGGCGTGGGAACCCCAAGCGGGGGCAGCTCCACCTCCCCAGCCCGCGCCCCCGGAGGCCTCCGCGCGGCAGGGGCAGATGCAAGGCATCCGGGCGCCCTCCCAGGCGCTCCAGGAGCCGGGGCGCTCGTCTGCACTCCCCTCCGGCCTGCTGCTGGATGAGCTCCTGGCGAGCCCGGAGTTTCTGCAGCAGGCGCAACCTTTCCTAGAAACGGAGGCCCCGGGGGAGCTGGAGGCCTTGGAAGAGGCCGCCTCGCTGGAAGCACCCCTCAGCGAGGAAGAATACCGGGCTCTGCTGGAGGAGCTTTAGGACGCGGGGTTGGGACGGGGTCGGGTCGGGTCGGGTCGGGGCAGGCCGGTGGCCTCTCTTTCGCGGGGAACACCTGGCTGGGTATGGAGCGGCGTGTCTTCCCCGCCGGGCTGACCCGCCTGGGATTCCTGCCTTCTAGGTCTAGGCCCGGCGAGAGACTCCACACAGCGGAGAACTGCCATTCTTTCCTGGGCATCCCGGGGATCCCAGAGCCGGCCCAGGTAGCAGCAGGTGGGCCGCCTACTGCGCACGCGCGGGTTTGCGGGCAGCCGCCTAGGCTGTGGGAGCAGCCCGGGCAGAGCTCTCATGGCTTTCCACCACCCCACCCACGCCTGACCACCCCCTCCCCACCCCCACCCCCACCCCCCACCCCCGGAAAATGCGTCCTCCCCTGGGCTGGGTGGAGACCCCCGTCCCGCCAAACACCGGGCCCGCGCAGCGTCCGGGCCTGCCATCCCTCCCGCGGCTCGCCTCCTCTGCGCCTCCGCTCCACCGTCGCTCGCCCGTCCGTGCCCCTGCAGCCTCCCAGCTGCCACCGTGGAGCGCCCGCCGGCGGAACGCCGACCGCAGGCCCCGCGCACACCGGGGACGCTGACCGTTCCAGGCGGGAGGGAAGGCGGGCAGAGATGGAGAGAGGAACGGGAGACCTAGAGGGGCGGAAGGATGGGCGGAGGGACGTTAGGAGGGAGGGAGGGTGGGAGAGAGGGAGGCAGTGAGGAGCGGAGGGAAAGACAGAGCGACGCAGGGACAGGGGGCGGGCGGGAGGGAGCCAGGGACAGGGGGAGGAAGGCCGAGAGGAAAAGCGGCCTTCGGCCTCCGGGAGCGACGGGACCCCCGCGCTCCGGGAAAACGGTAAGCGCCCGGCGCCGGCTGAGGGCTGGGCCCACAGCCGCCGCGTCGGCCGGCGGGGCGCTCATTCGCCCCGATTCCGTGGCCCAAGGAATGGGCGGTTTCCTCAGAGACAAAAGACCGGGACTCGGGTTGCCGTCGGGTTTTCAACCGCCTGGTGCACAGACCGCACATCCCCAGGCTGAGCCCTGCAACGGAGCGCGAGGCCGACAGCGCCGACCACGGAGGAGCCACACTCAGGACGACTGAGGCGTGATTTTGGATTCCACGTTGCTTTGCCCGCTGCAAGGGGGCCTGTTGCTCACGTCTCTCCGGCCCCCGGAAGGCTGGCCATGCTGACTGTTTGCTCCCGGAGCTCTGCGGGCACCCAGAAACATCCCAGGGAAGGGTGGAAGACCGGCGTGGCGCCTTCGCTCTCCTTGCCAGTTTCCACACCGGCCACACTGCAGCCTCCCCATGTTGCCGGACACAGGAATCCATCGTCAGGCCATCACGCCGGGGATGTATCTTCTCTCTGGGGTCTCGCTCTGGTCTTCTCCGTGGAGATGAACCAGAGCCACGCGCCTGCGTGTGTGAGACTGTCCCGGCAACGGCGACACCCACGGGCATTGCCTCCCTCACGGAGAGAGGGCCTGGAAAACTCAAGACTCCCACGGAGGTTCATTTCCACACTCCCCTCCACCCTTCCAGGCTGGTTTCTCCCTGCTGAAGACGCGTGGGAGCCCAGAGAGCGGCTTCCAGTTCCCGCGGGATTCCTGGAGAGGTCCGGAGAGCCAGCCCCCGAAACGCGCCCCCCTCACCCCTTCCCCCTCTCCCCCTTCCGCTTCGTCTCTCCGGCCCCACCACCACCATCACCGCGCCCTCCCCCGCCCCAACCCTCAACCGCCCACCCACCCCCGCCCCCCGCCCCTGACCTCAAGGCCATGGGGCCCTTCCTGGGGGGGGGGGGGGCGGGCTGTCCCAGGGCTCACCGCCATTCATGAAGGGGTGGAGCCTGCCTGCCTGTGGGCCTTTATAAGAGCCGCTGGCTGGCTGTCTGGGCCGGCTTCCTGGCTGCACCTGCCGCAGTGCACAGTCCGGCTGAGGTGCACGGGAGCCCGCCGGCCTCTCTCCGCCCGTGTCCGTCGGTGAAATTCCGGCCGGGGCTCCCCGCGATGGCCCTCCCGACACCTTCGGACAGCACCCTCCCCGCGGAAGCCCGAGGACGAGGACGGCGAAGGAGACTCGTTTGGACCCCGAGCCAAAGCGAGGCCCTGCGAGCCTGCTTTGAGCGGAACCCGTATCCGGGCATCGCCACCAGAGAACGGCTGGCCCAGGCTATCGGCATTCCGGAGCCCAGGGTCCAGATTTGGTTTCAGAATGAGAGGTCACGCCAGCTGAGGCAGCACCGGCGGGAATCTCGGCCCTGGCCCGGGAGACGCGGCCCGCAAGAAGGCAGGCGAAAGCGGACCGCCGTCACCGGATCCCAGACCGCCCTGCTCCTCCGAGCCTTTGAGAAGGATCGCTTTCCAGACATCGCCGCCAGGGAAGAGCTGGCCAGAGAGACGGGCCTCCCGGAGTCCAGGATTCAGATCTGGTTTCAGAATCGAAGGGCCAGGCACCCGGGACAGGGTGGCAGGGCGCCCGCGCACGCAGGCGGCCTGTGCAACGCGGCCCCCGGCGGGTGTCACCCTGCTCCCTCGTGGGTCGCCTGCGCCCACACCGGGGCGTGGGGAACGGGGCTTCCCGCACCCCACGTGCCCTGCGCGCCTGGGGCTCTCCCACAGGGGGCTTTGGTGAGCCAGGGAGCGGGGGCCGTCCCCGTGCTCCAGCCCAGCCAGGCCGCGCCGGCAGAAGGGATCTCCCAACCTGCCCCGGCACGCGGGGATTTTGCCTACGCTGCCCCGGCTCCTCCGGAAGGGGCGCTCTCCCACCCTCAGACTCCTCGGTGGCCTCCGCAGCCGGGCAAATGCCGGGAGGACCGGGACCCGCAGCGCCACGGCCCGCCGGGCCCTTGCGCGGTGGGACAGCCTGGGCCCGCTCAAGCGGGGCCACGGGGCCAAGGTGTGCTTGCGCCACCCACGTCCCAGGGGAGTCCGTGGTGGGGCTGGGGCCGGGGTCCCCAGGTCGCCGGGGCGGCGTGGGAACCCCAAGCGGGGGCAGCTCCACCTCCCCAGCCCGCGCCCCCGGAGGCCTCCGCGCGGCAGGGGCAGATGCAAGGCATCCGGGCGCCCTCCCAGGCGCTCCAGGAGCCGGGGCGCTCGTCTGCACTCCCCTCCGGCCTGCTGCTGGATGAGCTCCTGGCGAGCCCGGAGTTTCTGCAGCAGGCGCAACCTTTCCTAGAAACGGAGGCCCCGGGGGAGCTGGAGGCCTTGGAAGAGGCCGCCTCGCTGGAAGCACCCCTCAGCGAGGAAGAATACCGGGCTCTGCTGGAGGAGCTTTAGGACGCGGGGTTGGGACGGGGTCGGGTCGGGTCGGGTCGGGGCAGGCCGGTGGCCTCTCTTTCGCGGGGAACACCTGGCTGGGTATGGAGCGGCGTGTCTTCCCCGCCGGGCTGACCCGCCTGGGATTCCTGCCTTCTAGGTCTAGGCCCGGCGAGAGACTCCACACAGCGGAGAACTGCCATTCTTTCCTGGGCATCCCGGGGATCCCAGAGCCGGCCCAGGTAGCAGCAGGTGGGCCGCCTACTGCGCACGCGCGGGTTTGCGGGCAGCCGCCTAGGCTGTGGGAGCAGCCCGGGCAGAGCTCTCATGGCTTTCCACCACCCCACCCACGCCTGACCACCCCCTCCCCACCCCCACCCCCACCCCCCACCCCCGGAAAATGCGTCCTCCCCTGGGCTGGGTGGAGACCCCCGTCCCGCCAAACACCGGGCCCGCGCAGCGTCCGGGCCTGCCATCCCTCCCGCGGCTCGCCTCCTCTGCGCCTCCGCTCCACCGTCGCTCGCCCGTCCGTGCCCCTGCAGCCTCCCAGCTGCCACCGTGGAGCGCCCGCCGGCGGAACGCCGACCGCAGGCCCCGCGCACACCGGGGACGCTGACCGTTCCAGGCGGGAGGGAAGGCGGGCAGAGATGGAGAGAGGAACGGGAGACCTAGAGGGGCGGAAGGATGGGCGGAGGGACGTTAGGAGGGAGGGAGGGTGGGAGAGAGGGAGGCAGTGAGGAGCGGAGGGAAAGACAGAGCGACGCAGGGACAGGGGGCGGGCGGGAGGGAGCCAGGGACAGGGGGAGGAAGGCCGAGAGGAAAAGCGGCCTTCGGCCTCCGGGAGCGACGGGACCCCCGCGCTCCGGGAAAACGGTAAGCGCCCGGCGCCGGCTGAGGGCTGGGCCCACAGCCGCCGCGTCGGCCGGCGGGGCGCTCATTCGCCCCGATTCCGTGGCCCAAGGAATGGGCGGTTTCCTCAGAGGCAAAAGACCGGGACTCGGGTTGCCGTCGGGTTTTCAACCGCCTGGTGCACAGACCGCACATCCCCAGGCTGAGCCCTGCAACGGAGCGCGAGGCCGACAGCGCCGACCACGCAGGAGCCACACTCAGGACGACTGAGGCGTGATTTTGGATTCCACGTTGCTTTGCCCGCTGCAAGGGGGCCTGTTGCTCACGTCTCTCCGGCCCCCGGAAGGCTGGCCATGCTGACTGTTTGCTCCCGGAGCTCTGCGGGCACCCAGAAACATCCCAGGGAAGGGTGGAAGACCGGCGTGGCGCCTTCGCTCTCCTTGCCAGTTTCCACACCGGCCACACTGCAGCCTCCCCATGTTGCCGGACACAGGAATCCATCGTCAGGCCATCACGCCGGGGATGTATCTTCTCTCTGGGGTCTCGCTCTGGTCTTCTCCGTGGAGATGAACCAGAGCCACGCGCCTGCGTGTGTGAGACTGTCCCGGCAACGGCGACACCCACGGGCATTGCCTCCCTCACGGAGAGAGGGCCTGGAAAACTCAAGACTCCCACGGAGGTTCATTTCCACACTCCCCTCCACCCTTCCAGGCTGGTTTCTCCCTGCTGAAGACGCGTGGGAGCCCAGAGAGCGACTTCCAGTTCCCGCGGGATTCCTGGAGAGGTCCGGAGAGCCAGCCCCCGAAACGCGCCCCCCTCACCCCTTCCCCCTCTCCCCCTTCCGCTTCGTCTCTCCGGCCCCACCACCACCATCACCGCGCCCTCCCCCGCCCCAACCCTCAACCGCCCACCCACCCCCGCCCCCCGCCCCTGACCTCAAGGCCATGGGGCCCTTCCTGGGGGGGGGGGCGGGCTGTCCCAGGGCTCACCGCCATTCATGAAGGGGTGGAGCCTGCCTGCCTGTGGGCCTTTATAAGAGCCGCTGGCTGGCTGTCTGGGCCGGCTTCCTGGCTGCACCTGCCGCAGTGCACAGTCCGGCTGAGGTGCACGGGAGCCCGCCGGCCTCTCTCCGCCCGTGTCCGTCGGTGAAATTCCGGCCGGGGCTCCCCGCGATGGCCCTCCCGACACCTTCGGACAGCACCCTCCCCGCGGAAGCCCGAGGACGAGGACGGCGAAGGAGACTCGTTTGGACCCCGAGCCAAAGCGAGGCCCTGCGAGCCTGCTTTGAGCGGAACCCGTATCCGGGCATCGCCACCAGAGAACGGCTGGCCCAGGCTATCGGCATTCCGGAGCCCAGGGTCCAGATTTGGTTTCAGAATGAGAGGTCACGCCAGCTGAGGCAGCACCGGCGGGAATCTCGGCCCTGGCCCGGGAGACGCGGCCCGCAAGAAGGCAGGCGAAAGCGGACCGCCGTCACCGGATCCCAGACCGCCCTGCTCCTCCGAGCCTTTGAGAAGGATCGCTTTCCAGACATCGCCGCCAGGGAAGAGCTGGCCAGAGAGACGGGCCTCCCGGAGTCCAGGATTCAGATCTGGTTTCAGAATCGAAGGGCCAGGCACCCGGGACAGGGTGGCAGGGCGCCCGCGCACGCAGGCGGCCTGTGCAACGCGGCCCCCGGCGGGTGTCACCCTGCTCCCTCGTGGGTCGCCTGCGCCCACACCGGGGCGTGGGGAACGGGGCTTCCCGCACCCCACGTGCCCTGCGCGCCTGGGGCTCTCCCACAGGGGGCTTTGGTGAGCCAGGGAGCGGGGGCCGTCCCCGTGCTCCAGCCCAGCCAGGCCGCGCCGGCAGAAGGGATCTCCCAACCTGCCCCGGCACGCGGGGATTTTGCCTACGCTGCCCCGGCTCCTCCGGAAGGGGCGCTCTCCCACCCTCAGACTCCTCGGTGGCCTCCGCAGCCGGGCAAATGCCGGGAGGACCGGGACCCGCAGCGCCACGGCCCGCCGGGCCCTTGCGCGGTGGGACAGCCTGGGCCCGCTCAAGCGGGGCCACAGGGCCAAGGTGTGCTTGCGCCACCCACGTCCCAGGGGAGTCCGTGGTGGGGCTGGGGCCGGGGTCCCCAGGTCGCCGGGGCGGCGTGGGAACCCCAAGCGGGGGCAGCTCCACCTCCCCAGCCCGCGCCCCCGGAGGCCTCCGCGCGGCAGGGGCAGATGCAAGGCATCCGGGCGCCCTCCCAGGCGCTCCAGGAGCCGGGGCGCTCGTCTGCACTCCCCTCCGGCCTGCTGCTGGATGAGCTCCTGGCGAGCCCGGAGTTTCTGCAGCAGGCGCAACCTTTCCTAGAAACGGAGGCCCCGGGGGAGCTGGAGGCCTTGGAAGAGGCCGCCTCGCTGGAAGCACCCCTCAGCGAGGAAGAATACCGGGCTCTGCTGGAGGAGCTTTAGGACGCGGGGTTGGGACGGGGTGGGGTCGGGTCGGGTCGGGTCGGGGCAGGCCGGTGGCCTCTCTTTCGCGGGGAACACCTGGCTGGGTATGGAGCGGCGTGTCTTCCCCGCCGGGCTGACCCGCCTGGGATTCCTGCCTTCTAGGTCTAGGCCCGGCGAGAGACTCCACACAGCGGAGAACTGCCATTCTTTCCTGGGCATCCCGGGGATCCCAGAGCCGGCCCAGGTAGCAGCAGGTGGGCCGCCTACTGCGCACGCGCGGGTTTGCGGGCAGCCGCCTAGGCTGTGGGAGCAGCCCGGGCAGAGCTCTCATGGCTTTCCACCACCCCACCCACGCCTGACCACCCCCTCCCCACCCCCACCCCCACCCCCCACCCCCGGAAAATGCGTCCTCCCCTGGGCTGGGTGGAGACCCCCGTCCCGCCAAACACCGGGCCCGCGCAGCGTCCGGGCCTGCCATCCCTCCCGCGGCTCGCCTCCTCTGCGCCTCCGCTCCACCGTCGCTCGCCCGTCCGTGCCCCTGCAGCCTCCCAGCTGCCACCGTGGAGCGCCCGCCGGCGGAACGCCGACCGCAGGCCCCGCGCACACCGGGGACGCTGACCGTTCCAGGCGGGAGGGAAGGCGGGCAGAGATGGAGAGAGGAACGGGAGACCTAGAGGGGCGGAAGGATGGGCGGAGGGACGTTAGGAGGGAGGGAGGGTGGGAGAGAGGGAGGCAGTGAGGAGCGGAGGGAAAGACAGAGCGACGCAGGGACAGGGGGCGGGCGGGAGGGAGCCAGGGACAGGGGGAGGAAGGCCGAGAGGAAAAGCGGCCTTCGGCCTCCGGGAGCGACGGGACCCCCGCGCTCCGGGAAAACGGTAAGCGCCCGGCGCCGGCTGAGGGCTGGGCCCACAGCCGCCGCGTCGGCCGGCGGGGCGCTCATTCGCCCCGATTCCGTGGCCCAAGGAATGGGCGGTTTCCTCAGAGGCAAAAGACCGGGACTCGGGTTGCCGTCGGGTTTTCAACCGCCTGGTGCACAGACCGCACATCCCCAGGCTGAGCCCTGCAACGGAGCGCGAGGCCGACAGCGCCGACCACGCAGGAGCCACACTCAGGACGACTGAGGCGTGATTTTGGATTCCACGTTGCTTTGCCCGCTGCAAGGGGGCCTGTTGCTCACGTCTCTCCGGCCTCCGGAAGGCTGGCCATGCTGACTGTTTGCTCCCGGAGCTCTGCGGGCACCCAGAAACATCCCAGGGAAGGGTGGAAGACCGGCGTGGCGCCTTCGCTCTCCTTGCCAGTTTCCACACCGGCCACACTGCAGCCTCCCCATGTTGCCGGACACAGGAATCCATCGTCAGGCCATCACGCCGGGGATGTATCTTCTCTCTGGGGTCTCGCTCTGGTCTTCTCCGTGGAGATGAACCAGAGCCACGCGCCTGCGTGTGTGAGACTGTCCCGGCAACGGCGACACCCACGGGCATTGCCTCCCTCACGGAGAGAGGGCCTGGAAAACTCAAGACTCCCACGGAGGTTCATTTCCACACTCCCCTCCACCCTTCCAGGCTGGTTTCTCCCTGCTGAAGACGCGTGGGAGCCCAGAGAGCGGCTTCCAGTTCCCGCGGGATTCCTGGAGAGGTCCGGAGAGCCAGCCCCCGAAACGCGCCCCCCTCACCCCTTCCCCCTCTCCCCCTTCCGCTTCGTCTCTCCGGCCCCACCACCACCATCACCGCGCCCTCCCCCGCCCCAACCCTCAACCGCCCACCCACCCCCGCCCCCCGCCCCTGACCTCAAGGCCATGGGGCCCTTCCTGGGGGGGGGGGGGCGGGCTGTCCCAGGGCTCACCGCCATTCATGAAGGGGTGGAGCCTGCCTGCCTGTGGGCCTTTATAAGAGCCGCTGGCTGGCTGTCTGGGCCGGCTTCCTGGCTGCACCTGCCGCAGTGCACAGTCCGGCTGAGGTGCACGGGAGCCCGCCGGCCTCTCTCCGCCCGTGTCCGTCGGTGAAATTCCGGCCGGGGCTCCCCGCGATGGCCCTCCCGACACCTTCGGACAGCACCCTCCCCGCGGAAGCCCGAGGACGAGGACGGCGAAGGAGACTCGTTTGGACCCCGAGCCAAAGCGAGGCCCTGCGAGCCTGCTTTGAGCGGAACCCGTATCCGGGCATCGCCACCAGAGAACGGCTGGCCCAGGCTATCGGCATTCCGGAGCCCAGGGTCCAGATTTGGTTTCAGAATGAGAGGTCACGCCAGCTGAGGCAGCACCGGCGGGAATCTCGGCCCTGGCCCGGGAGACGCGGCCCGCAAGAAGGCAGGCGAAAGCGGACCGCCGTCACCGGATCCCAGACCGCCCTGCTCCTCCGAGCCTTTGAGAAGGATCGCTTTCCAGACATCGCCGCCAGGGAAGAGCTGGCCAGAGAGACGGGCCTCCCGGAGTCCAGGATTCAGATCTGGTTTCAGAATCGAAGGGCCAGGCACCCGGGACAGGGTGGCAGGGCGCCCGCGCACGCAGGCGGCCTGTGCAACGCGGCCCCCGGCGGGTGTCACCCTGCTCCCTCGTGGGTCGCCTGCGCCCACACCGGGGCGTGGGGAACGGGGCTTCCCGCACCCCACGTGCCCTGCGCGCCTGGGGCTCTCCCACAGGGGGCTTTGGTGAGCCAGGGAGCGGGGGCCGTCCCCGTGCTCCAGCCCAGCCAGGCCGCGCCGGCAGAAGGGATCTCCCAACCTGCCCCGGCACGCGGGGATTTTGCCTACGCTGCCCCGGCTCCTCCGGAAGGGGCGCTCTCCCACCCTCAGACTCCTCGGTGGCCTCCGCAGCCGGGCAAATGCCGGGAGGACCGGGACCCGCAGCGCCACGGCCCGCCGGGCCCTTGCGCGGTGGGACAGCCTGGGCCCGCTCAAGCGGGGCCACGGGGCCAAGGTGTGCTTGCGCCACCCACGTCCCAGGGGAGTCCGTGGTGGGGCTGGGGCCGGGGTCCCCAGGTCGCCGGGGCGGCGTGGGAACCCCAAGCGGGGGCAGCTCCACCTCCCCAGCCCGCGCCCCCGGAGGCCTCCGCGCGGCAGGGGCAGATGCAAGGCATCCGGGCGCCCTCCCAGGCGCTCCAGGAGCCGGGGCGCTCGTCTGCACTCCCCTCCGGCCTGCTGCTGGATGAGCTCCTGGCGAGCCCGGAGTTTCTGCAGCAGGCGCAACCTTTCCTAGAAACGGAGGCCCCGGGGGAGCTGGAGGCCTTGGAAGAGGCCGCCTCGCTGGAAGCACCCCTCAGCGAGGAAGAATACCGGGCTCTGCTGGAGGAGCTTTAGGACGCGGGGTTGGGACGGGGTCGGGTCGGGTCGGGTCGGGGCAGGCCGGTGGCCTCTCTTTCGCGGGGAACACCTGGCTGGGTATGGAGCGGCGTGTCTTCCCCGCCGGGCTGACCCGCCTGGGATTCCTGCCTTCTAGGTCTAGGCCCGGCGAGAGACTCCACACAGCGGAGAACTGCCATTCTTTCCTGGGCATCCCGGGGATCCCAGAGCCGGCCCAGGTAGCAGCAGGTGGGCCGCCTACTGCGCACGCGCGGGTTTGCGGGCAGCCGCCTAGGCTGTGGGAGCAGCCCGGGCAGAGCTCTCATGGCTTTCCACCACCCCACCCACGCCTGACCACCCCCTCCCCACCCCCACCCCCACCCCCCACCCCCGGAAAATGCGTCCTCCCCTGGGCTGGGTGGAGACCCCCGTCCCGCCAAACACCGGGCCCGCGCAGCGTCCGGGCCTGCCATCCCTCCCGCGGCTCGCCTCCTCTGCGCCTCCGCTCCACCGTCGCTCGCCCGTCCGTGCCCCTGCAGCCTCCCAGCTGCCACCGTGGAGCGCCCGCCGGCGGAACGCCGACCGCAGGCCCCGCGCACACCGGGGACGCTGACCGTTCCAGGCGGGAGGGAAGGCGGGCAGAGATGGAGAGAGGAACGGGAGACCTAGAGGGGCGGAAGGATGGGCGGAGGGACGTTAGGAGGGAGGGAGGGTGGGAGAGAGGGAGGCAGTGAGGAGCGGA
This sequence comes from Pan paniscus, assembly GCF_029289425.2. Taxonomy (NCBI): domain Eukaryota; kingdom Metazoa; phylum Chordata; class Mammalia; order Primates; family Hominidae; genus Pan; species Pan paniscus. The sequence goes on along the minus strand of NC_085926.1, from coordinate 75,599,329 downwards.
GGGAAAGACAGAGCGACGCAGGGACAGGGGGCGGGCGGGAGGGAGCCAGGGACAGGGGGAGGAAGGCCGAGAGGAAAAGCGGCCTTCGGCCTCCGGGAGCGACGGGACCCCCGCGCTCCGGGAAAACGGTAAGCGCCCGGCGCCGGCTGAGGGCTGGGCCCACAGCCGCCGCGTCGGCCGGCGGGGCGCTCATTCGCCCCGATTCCGTGGCCCAAGGAATGGGCGGTTTCCTCAGAGACAAAAGACCGGGACTCGGGTTGCCGTCGGGTTTTCAACCGCCTGGTGCACAGACCGCACATCCCCAGGCTGAGCCCTGCAACGGAGCGCGAGGCCGACAGCGCCGACCACGGAGGAGCCACACTCAGGACGACTGAGGCGTGATTTTGGATTCCACGTTGCTTTGCCCGCTGCAAGGGGGCCTGTTGCTCACGTCTCTCCGGCCCCCGGAAGGCTGGCCATGCTGACTGTTTGCTCCCGGAGCTCTGCGGGCACCCAGAAACATCCCAGGGAAGGGTGGAAGACCGGCGTGGCGCCTTCGCTCTCCTTGCCAGTTTCCACACCGGCCACACTGCAGCCTCCCCATGTTGCCGGACACAGGAATCCATCGTCAGGCCATCACGCCGGGGATGTATCTTCTCTCTGGGGTCTCGCTCTGGTCTTCTCCGTGGAGATGAACCAGAGCCACGCGCCTGCGTGTGTGAGACTGTCCCGGCAACGGCGACACCCACGGGCATTGCCTCCCTCACGGAGAGAGGGCCTGGAAAACTCAAGACTCCCACGGAGGTTCATTTCCACACTCCCCTCCACCCTTCCAGGCTGGTTTCTCCCTGCTGAAGACGCGTGGGAGCCCAGAGAGCGGCTTCCAGTTCCCGCGGGATTCCTGGAGAGGTCCGGAGAGCCAGCCCCCGAAACGCGCCCCCCTCACCCCTTCCCCCTCTCCCCCTTCCGCTTCGTCTCTCCGGCCCCACCACCACCATCACCGCGCCCTCCCCCGCCCCAACCCTCAACCGCCCACCCACCCCCGCCCCCCGCCCCTGACCTCAAGGCCATGGGGCCCTTCCTGGGGGGGGGGGGGGGCGGGCTGTCCCAGGGCTCACCGCCATTCATGAAGGGGTGGAGCCTGCCTGCCTGTGGGCCTTTATAAGAGCCGCTGGCTGGCTGTCTGGGCCGGCTTCCTGGCTGCACCTGCCGCAGTGCACAGTCCGGCTGAGGTGCACGGGAGCCCGCCGGCCTCTCTCCGCCCGTGTCCGTCGGTGAAATTCCGGCCGGGGCTCCCCGCGATGGCCCTCCCGACACCTTCGGACAGCACCCTCCCCGCGGAAGCCCGAGGACGAGGACGGCGAAGGAGACTCGTTTGGACCCCGAGCCAAAGCGAGGCCCTGCGAGCCTGCTTTGAGCGGAACCCGTATCCGGGCATCGCCACCAGAGAACGGCTGGCCCAGGCTATCGGCATTCCGGAGCCCAGGGTCCAGATTTGGTTTCAGAATGAGAGGTCACGCCAGCTGAGGCAGCACCGGCGGGAATCTCGGCCCTGGCCCGGGAGACGCGGCCCGCAAGAAGGCAGGCGAAAGCGGACCGCCGTCACCGGATCCCAGACCGCCCTGCTCCTCCGAGCCTTTGAGAAGGATCGCTTTCCAGACATCGCCGCCAGGGAAGAGCTGGCCAGAGAGACGGGCCTCCCGGAGTCCAGGATTCAGATCTGGTTTCAGAATCGAAGGGCCAGGCACCCGGGACAGGGTGGCAGGGCGCCCGCGCACGCAGGCGGCCTGTGCAACGCGGCCCCCGGCGGGTGTCACCCTGCTCCCTCGTGGGTCGCCTGCGCCCACACCGGGGCGTGGGGAACGGGGCTTCCCGCACCCCACGTGCCCTGCGCGCCTGGGGCTCTCCCACAGGGGGCTTTGGTGAGCCAGGGAGCGGGGGCCGTCCCCGTGCTCCAGCCCAGCCAGGCCGCGCCGGCAGAAGGGATCTCCCAACCTGCCCCGGCACGCGGGGATTTTGCCTACGCTGCCCCGGCTCCTCCGGAAGGGGCGCTCTCCCACCCTCAGACTCCTCGGTGGCCTCCGCAGCCGGGCAAATGCCGGGAGGACCGGGACCCGCAGCGCCACGGCCCGCCGGGCCCTTGCGCGGTGGGACAGCCTGGGCCCGCTCAAGCGGGGCCACAGGGCCAAGGTGTGCTTGCGCCACCCACGTCCCAGGGGAGTCCGTGGTGGGGCTGGGGCCGGGGTCCCCAGGTCGCCGGGGCGGCGTGGGAACCCCAAGCGGGGGCAGCTCCACCTCCCCAGCCCGCGCCCCCGGAGGCCTCCGCGCGGCAGGGGCAGATGCAAGGCATCCGGGCGCCCTCCCAGGCGCTCCAGGAGCCGGGGCGCTCGTCTGCACTCCCCTCCGGCCTGCTGCTGGATGAGCTCCTGGCGAGCCCGGAGTTTCTGCAGCAGGCGCAACCTTTCCTAGAAACGGAGGCCCCGGGGGAGCTGGAGGCCTTGGAAGAGGCCGCCTCGCTGGAAGCACCCCTCAGCGAGGAAGAATACCGGGCTCTGCTGGAGGAGCTTTAGGACGCGGGGTTGGGACGGGGTCGGGTCGGGTCGGGTCGGGGCAGGCCGGTGGCCTCTCTTTCGCGGGGAACACCTGGCTGGGTATGGAGCGGCGTGTCTTCCCCGCCGGGCTGACCCGCCTGGGATTCCTGCCTTCTAGGTCTAGGCCCGGCGAGAGACTCCACACAGCGGAGAACTGCCATTCTTTCCTGGGCATCCCGGGGATCCCAGAGCCGGCCCAGGTAGCAGCAGGTGGGCCGCCTACTGCGCACGCGCGGGTTTGCGGGCAGCCGCCTAGGCTGTGGGAGCAGCCCGGGCAGAGCTCTCATGGCTTTCCACCACCCCACCCACGCCTGACCACCCCCTCCCCACCCCCACCCCCACCCCCCACCCCCGGAAAATGCGTCCTCCCCTGGGCTGGGTGGAGACCCCCGTCCCGCCAAACACCGGGCCCGCGCAGCGTCCGGGCCTGCCATCCCTCCCGCGGCTCGCCTCCTCTGCGCCTCCGCTCCACCGTCGCTCGCCCGTCCGTGCCCCTGCAGCCTCCCAGCTGCCACCGTGGAGCGCCCGCCGGCGGAACGCCGACCGCAGGCCCCGCGCACACCGGGGACGCTGACCGTTCCAGGCGGGAGGGAAGGCGGGCAGAGATGGAGAGAGGAACGGGAGACCTAGAGGGGCGGAAGGATGGGCGGAGGGATGTCCTCTTGGTTTCTTTGCCTGCCTCCTGGCTGGACCTGCGCGCAGTACTTTGGCCGGCTGTGGTGCAAGTGTGCCCGCTGGCCTCTCTGCCCTTGTCTGTGCGTGAAATTGCGGCTGAGGCTCTCCCGACACCTTCCGTCGCTCTGTAGGCAAAGCCTGGAGAAGAGTTACATCACCTGGATGATCTGTTCAGAGATATGTCAGAATGACCCTCCCTGCGGAGCCTAGAAAAGATTTATATCATTTTGGCTTCAGTGCAGAGATATGTCACAATGTCTTCTGTAGAAAAAGCCTGGAAATTATTTACATCACCTAGGTGATCATTGCAGAGGTATGTCAGATCTCCCCAGTAGGCTGAACCTATACAAGATTTACATCACTTCGGTGATCAGTGTAGAGATATGTGAAAATTCCCGTGTAGATAGAAGGTAGACAAGTGTTGCATCACCTAGTGATCAGTGCAGGGATAAGTCATAAATCCTCCTGTAGGCAGAGTGTAGGCTAGAGTTCCCTCCCTGTGGTGATCAGTGCAGAGATATGTCACAAAGGCCCTGTAAGCAGAACCTAGACAAGGGTTTCATCACCTGTGTGATCAGTGGAAATGTATATCACAAAGCCCCCTGTAGACAAAGCCCAGACAATAGTTACACCCCCTGGCTGATCAGTGGAGAGATCTGTAAAAATGCCCCTGTAGGCAGAGCTTAGACAAGGGTTACATCACCTGGGTGATCTGTGCAGAGATATGTCAAAATGCTTCTGTATGCTGAACCTAGACAGGAGTTACATCACCTAGGTGATCAATATAGAGATATGTGAGAATTCCCGTGTAGGCAGAGCCTAGACAAGTGTTACATCACCTAGGTTATCGCTGCAGAGATAAGTCATAAAGCCTCCTGTAGGCAGAGCGTAGACAAGAGTTCCCTCCCCAGGGTGATCACTGCGGAGATATGTCACAAAGCCCCTGTCGGCAGAGCCTAGACAAGAGTTTCATCACTTGGTTGATCAGTTCAGAGATGTGTCACAATGTCCATGTAGGCAGATCTAAGACAAGAGTCCATCACCTGGGTGATCAGTGCAGAGATATGTACCAATGTCTCCTGTAGGCAGTGCCTAGACAAGAGTTGCTTCACCTCAGAGATCAGTGCATAGATATGTCACAAAGCCTCCTGTTGGCAAAGCCCATAAAAGGCTTACATCACCTAGGTGATCAGTGCAGATATATGTCTAAGTGCCCCTGTATTCAGAGTGTAGACAAGAGTTACATCACCTAGGTGATCAGTGCAGAGATATGTCACAATACCCCTGTAGGCAGAGCCTAGACAAGAGATACATCATCTGGGTGACCAGTGCAGTGATACGTCAAAATGCCCCTGTGGGCAGAGCCTAGACAAGAGTTACATCATCTAGGTGATCAGTGCAGTGATATGTCACAAAAATCCATGTAGACAGTGCTTAGACAAGAGTTACATCACCTGGGTGATCAGTGCAGATATTTGACACAATGCCCCCATAGACAGAGCCTAGACAAGACTTCCATCACCTGGGTGATCAGTGCAGAGATATGTCACAAATTCCCCCTCTAGGCAGAGTATAGGGAAGAGTCCCATCACCTGAGTGATCAGTGCAGAGATATGTCACAAAGACCCCTGTAGGCAGAGCGTAGACAAGAGTCCCATCACCTGTGTGATCAATGTAGTGATATGTCACGATGCCCCTGTAAGCAAAGCGTAGACAAGAGTTGCATTACCTGGGTGATCAGTGCAGAGATATGTAACAGTGCCCCCTCTGGGCAAAGCCTAGAAAAGAGTTACATCGCCTAGTTGATCAGTGCAGAGGTATGTCACAAAGCCCCCTGAAAGTAGAGCCTAGAGAAGAGTTACATCACCTGGGTGATCAGTGCAGTGATATGTCACAATTTCCCTGTAGGCAGAGCCTAGAAAAGGGTTACATCACCTTGGTGATCAGAACAGAGATATGTGGCAAATCCCCCTTTAGGCAAAGCCTAGAAAAGAGTTACATCATCTAGGGAATCAGTGCAGAGATATCTCACAATGCACCCATAGGGAGAGCTTAGACAGGGGTCACATCACCTCAGTGATCAGTTCAGAGATGTGTCACAATGCCCCCTTAGGCAGAGCCTAGGCAAAAGTTACATCACCTGGATGATGTCACAAAGCACCTTGTAGGCAGAGCCTAGAGAAGAGTTACATCACCTGCGTGATCAGTGCACTGATATGTCACAAGGCACCCTGTAGGCAGAGCCTAGAGAAGAGTTGCATCACCTGGGTGATCAGTGCAGAGATATGATACAATGCCCCCTGTAGGCAAAGCCTAGACAAGAGTTACATCACCTCGGTGATCACTTCAGAGATATGTCAAAACAGCCCTGTAGGCAGAGCCTAGAAAAGAGTTACATCACCTAGGTGATCAGTGCAGAGATATGTCACAATACCCCCTTTAGGCAGAGCCTAGACAAGACTTACATCACCTGGGTGATCAGTGCAGAGATATTTCACAAAGCCCCCTGTAGGCAGAGAGTGGACAAGAGTTACATAACCTAGGTGTACAGTGCAGAGCTATGTCAAAACGCCCCTGTAGGCAGAGCCTAGATAAATGTTACATCACCTGGGTGATCAGCACAGAGATATGTCACAATACCCCCTGTAGGTGGAGCCTAGACAAGAGTTACATCACCTGGGTGATCAGTACAGAAATATGTCACAAAGCCCCTGTAGGCGGAGCCTAGACAAGAGTTACATCACCTGGGTGATCAGTGCAGAAATATGTCACAAAGCCCCTGTAGGCCGAGCCTAGACAAGTGTTACATCACCTGGGTGATAAGTACAGAAATATGTCACAAAGCCCCTGTAGGCAGAGCCTAGACAAGTGTTACATCTCCTGGGTGATCAGTGCAAAGATATGTCACAAAGCCCCCTGTAGACAAATCCCAGGAAATAGTTACATCACCTGGGTGATCAGTGGAGATATCTGTCACAATTCCCCTTTAGGCGCAGCTTAGACAAGCGTTACGTCACATGGGTGATCAGTGCAGAGATATGTCACTATGCCCCCATAGGCAGATCCAAGACAAGAGTCCATCACCTGAGTGATCAGTGCAGAAATATGCCACAATGCCGCCAGTAGGCAGATACAGACAAGAGTTACATCACCTGCGTGATCACTGCAGAGATATGTCACAATGCCCCTGTAGGCAGAGCCTAGACAAGAGTCCCATCACCTGGGTGATCAGTGCAGAGTTATGTCACAACGCCCTCTGTAGGCAGAGACTAGAAAAGAGTTACATCACCCAGGTGATCAGTGCAGAGATGTGTCACAAGCCCCCTGTAGCCAAAGCCTAGACAAGAGTTACATCAGCTGTGTGATCAGTGCAGTGACATGTCACAATGTCCCTGTAGCCATATCCTTGACAAAAGTGACATCACCTGGGTGATCAGTGCAGAGATACGTCACAATGTCTCCAGTAGGCAGAGCTTAGACAAGAGTTACGTCACCTGGGTGATCAGGGCAGATATGTCACTGCCCCCTGTAAGCAGATCCCAGACAAGAGTTGCATCACCTCGGTGATCAGTGCAGAGATATGTCTCAATGCCCCCTGTCGGAGAAGCCTATACAAGTTACATCATGTCGGTGATCAGTGCAGTGATATGTTAAAATGCCTCTGTAGGCGGAGCCTAGACAAGAGTTACATCACCTGGGTGATCAGTGCAGAGGTATCTCACAACACCCCCTGTAAGCAGAGCCTAGACAAGAGTTACATCAACTGGGTGATCAGTGCAGAGATATATCATAAATCCCACTGTAGGCAAAGCCTAGACAAGTGTTACATCACCTCAGTGATCAGTGCAGAGATATGTCCCAATGCACCTGTAGGCAGAGCTTAGACAAGAGTCACATCTCCTGGGTGATCAGTGCAGAGATACGTCACAATGCCCCCATAGGCAGAGCCTAGACAAGAGTTACATAATCCCGGTGATCCGTACAGAGTGATGTCACAACGCCCTCTGTAGGCAGAGACTAGAAAAGAATTACATCACCCGGGTGATCAGTGCAGAGATATGTCACAATGCCCCCTGCAGGCAGAGCATAGAGAAGAGTTGCATCACCTGGATGATCAGTGCAGAGATTTGTCACAATGTCCCCTGTAGGCAAAGCCTAGGCAAGAGTTACATCACCTTTGTCATCAGTTCAGGGATATGTCAAAACGCCCCTGTAGGCAGAGCCTAGACAAGAATTACATCACCTAGTTGATCAGTGCAGAGATATTTCACAATACCCCCTGTAGGCAGATCCTAGACAAGAGTTACATCACCTGGGTGATCAGTGCAGACATATTTCACAATGCCCCCTGTAGGCAGATCCTAGACAAGAGTTACATCACCTGGGTGACCAGTGCAGAGATATTTCACAATGCCCCCTGTAGGCAGAGGGTAGACAAGAGTTACATCACTTAGGTGATCAGTGCAGAGATTTGTCAAAATTCCCTTTAGGCAGTGCTTATAAAAGTGTTACTTCACCTAGGTGATCAGTGCAGAGATATGTCACAAAGCCCCTGTAGGCAGGGCTTAGATGAGTTACATCACCTGGATGATCAGTGCAAAGGTATGTCACAAAACCCCCTGTAGGCAAAGCCTAGACAATAATTACATCACTTGGGTGATCAGTGGAGAGATCTCTCACAATTCCCTTGTAGGCAGAGCTTATACAACAGTTACTTCACCTGGGTGATCAGTGCAGAGATATGTCACAATGTCCCCATAGGCAGATCCAAGACAAGAGTCCGTCACCTAGGTGATCAGTGCAGAAATACGTCACAATGCCCCCTTAGGCAGAGCCTAGACAAAAGGCCCATCACCTGGATGATCAGTGCAGAGTTATGTCACAAAGTCCCTTTAGGCAGATCCTAGACAAGAGTTACATCACCTGGGTGATCAGTGCAGAGATATGTCACAATGCCACTGTAGGCGGAGCCTAGATAAGAGTTACATGACCTAGGTGATCAGTGCAGAGATACATCGCAATGCCCCTGTAGGCAGAGCCTTGACAAGTGGTACATCACCTGGGTGATCATTGCAGGGATATGTCACAATTCCCCCACAGGCAGATCCAAGACAAGGGTCTGTCACCTGGGTGATCAGTGCAGAAATACGTCACAATGCCCCCTTAGGCAGAGCCTAGACTAAAGCCCCATCACCTGGATGATCAGTGCAGAGTTATGTCACAAAGTCCCTTTAGGCAGATCCTAGACAAGGGTTACATCACCTGGGTGATCAGTGCAGAGATATGTCACAATGCCACTGTAGGCAGAGCCTAGGCAAGAGTTACATGACCTAGGTGATCAGTGCAGAGATACATTGCAATGCCCCTGTAGGCAGAGCCTTGACAAGTGGTACATCACCTGGGTGATCATTGCAGGGATATGTCACAATGCCGTGTAGCCAGAGCCTAGACAAAAGTTACATCACCTGGGAGATCAGTGCAGAAAGATGTCACAATGTCCCCAGTAGACAGAGACCAGGCAAGAGTTGGATCGATATATTGAAATGCCCCTGTAGGCAGAGCCTGCACAAGTGTTACATCACTTAGGTGATCAGTGCAGAGATATGTCACAATACCCCCTGTAAGCAGAGCCTAGACAAGAGTTACATCACCTGGTTGATCAGTGCAGAGATATCCCACAATGTCCCTGCAGGCAGAGTGTAGACAAGAGTTACATCACCTAGATGATCAGTGCAGAGATATTTCACAATGCCCCTTGTAGGCAGAGCCCACACAAGAATTATATCACCTGGATGATCACTACGGGGATATGTCACTATGCCCCCTGTAGGCGGAGCCTAGACAAGAGTCCTATTACCTGGGTGATCAGTGCAGAAATATGTCACAATGCCCCCAGTAGACAGAGCCTAGACAAGAGTTACATCACCTGGGTGATCAGTGCAGAAATATGTTGCAATGCCCCAATAGGCAGATCCAACACAAGAGTTACATCACCTGGGTGATCAGTGCAGAGATATGTAACAATGCCCGCAGTAGGCAGAGCCTAGAGGAGAGTTACATCACCTGGGTGATCTTTGCAGAGATATGTCACAATCCCCCGAGTAAGCAGAGCATAGACAAAAGTTACATCATCTGGGTGATCAGTGCAGAGACAAGTCAAAAAACCCACATAGGAAAAGACTAGACAAGAGTTACATCATCCGGGTCATCAGTGCAGACATATGTCACAAAGCTACCATAGGCAGAGTGTAGACAAGTGTTACATCACTTGGGTGATCAGTGCAGAGATCTGTCACAGTGTCCCCATAGGCAGAGCCTAGACAAGAGTTCCATCACCTGGGTGATCAGTGTAGAGATATGTCACAACGCCCCCTGTAGGCAGAGGCTAGACAAGAGTTACATCACCTGGATTTTGGTTCCTGCAATATGTCACAATGTCGAGGGTGAGGGTTAGGGTGAGGGTGAGGGTGAGGGTCAGAGTAAGGGTGAGGGTCAGGGCGAGGGTGAGGGTCAGGGTGAGGGTGAGGGTTAGGGTTAGGGTGAGCGTTAGGTTTAGGGTTTGGGTTAGGGTTAGGGGTTAGGCTTAGGGTTAGGCTTAGGCTTAGGGTTTGGGTTCAAGTTTGGGTTCAGGTTTGGGTTCAGGTTAAGAGTTAGGGTTAGGGTTAGGGGTTAGGGGTTAGGGGTTAGGGTTAGGGGTTAGGGTTAGGGGTTAGGGCTAGGGGTTAGGGCTGGGTTAGGGTTAGGGTTAGGGTTATGGGTTACAGTTAGGGTTAGGGTTAGGGTTTAGGGTTAGGGTTAGGGTCAGGATTAGGGGTTAGGGTTAGGGTAGTGTGAATAATTTCATATTATTACTAATAATAAATTATTATTTATATTACACTATTACTTAATGTAAAGGCTATAAGACATGTTTGTCTTCAAAAAATGGCCTTAGTTTCTGTGGGCAGTTTCTCCTCATGGAAAGGTAGTGCATTCCTGCTAAATCATGGACAAAATGGGCCTCCAGGAGCTACAGGCTGCCGAAGCAGCTTCTCCTCTATGTCCTTCACTGCCTCATACTGTTGTTGACCTTGAAACCTTCTTTTGGTCTAGTTTTATCAACAGAGATAGTATTTCCATGAGGTTCTACTACATACCAGGTTCCAGAAAGCTAAATGCCTTTTGTTTGTTATTATTCACTAAATACAAATCACAACTCTTTTCTCATTACACACACTTTAAAATTTAGCTGAGGGAGATTGAGTGACTTTCCCAGGGTCACACAGCTACTAAGAGCAGAGTCGTGTTTAGATTCATGTGGGAATACTGAACACAGAAATGAACCAACGGAAACATCCTACATTCCAAAAGCCTACTCATGCTATTTGTTCTTATTTTAAGGAAAATCTTTATGCTAATTTTAAAGTCCAAATACTTATGAATGGCAGAGATCTACAGATTTGATTCTGATGTAAGAAATGATGTTCACCAGCTGGTTACTGCTACCATCCCACAACCCCGAGCATACTGGACAAATGTCTAAGCCTCGTGGTCAGTGGGGACATTGCTGGTGGAGTCTGAAATTGTCATGCAGTGACTCACTCAAGCTTAGGCAGATTTGGTGATATATGACACAGAGATGCAAAGAAATGTTGTAGCTGACACACATCGGCTGGCTCTGGGAGATGCAGAAGGAGCATGTCCCCCAAAATGAAGCCAGACAGACATCTTTAAGGAAGGAGCAAAGGGGCTTCATCTTGAAGAATGAAGAAGGGATTTGTCATGAGAGATGGGGCAGGAAGTTCTTGAGAGGCAGAGGGAGAGCATGAGAATATTAGGAAGGCAGGAGAGATTCTCACACATCTGGGAAGCTGACAATCCATCAGCACGTCCAGAAGGAAAATAAGGAGGAGGAGCAGAAATAGATGAGGCTGGATATAGAAGCAGGGCTGAAGCTGTGTCGATTGTGGTAAAGAGTTGTGATTCTATCCAGAAGGCAATAGGTAGCATTCTAAACAGATATCTTTTTTTTTTTTTTTTTTTTTTTTTGAGATGGAGTCTCCCTCTGTCGCCCAGGCTGGAATGCAGTGGCATGATCTCGGCTCACTGCAAGCTCCTCCTCCCGGGTTCACACCATTCTCCTGCCTCAGCCTCTGGAGTAGCTGGGACTACAGTCGCCCGCCACCACACCTGGCTAATTTTTTTGTATTTTTAGTAGAGACGGGGTTTCACTGGGTTAGCCAGGATGGTCTCGATCTCCTGGCCTCGAGATCCGGTAGACTTGGCCTCCCAAAGTGCTGGGATTACAGGCGTGAGCCACCGTGCCCAGCCACAGAGATCTTTTAAAACAAGAGTCAGCAAATATTTTCTGCAAAGGGCTAAATGTTAAATATTTTAAATTTTCCAAGCCATATGGTCTCTCTCTCAATGACTCAGCTCTTCCATTATACCATGAAAGTAGCCAGAGACATTACATAACACATGTATTGACTGTGTCCCATTACAACTTTACTTACAAACGCAGACTGTGTCAGACATAGTCCATGCATTGTAGTTTGCCACACCCTGTTTTAGAAAGCTCAGGTTTATGATGTGATGGAGAATGCCTACAAGAGCTCTTGTTTTAAATGGTAGAGTGAACATACACTGGAATTCTTTCCTGCTTGACCCAAGCTCTTGATAGCGAAAGGTAGAAAAGATAGATAGTAAATAGATAGATAGATGATAGGCAGGTAGATAGATAGATGATAAAGAAAATACATAGCTCTTCCAGAAAACAGAAATGGATAACTTCATGAACCAAAAGCAGAGTAATATAGTTTAGAAAGGAAGCAGGCCGGAAAACCCACAGTTGCAAAGCAAATAGAATTTCCAGCTGCCTCTTGTAGCCCCTTCCTGGAAGTAGTCACAGCCCAGGGTGTTTGACTTCTTCCTCTGTTTTTTGTTTGTTTGTTGTTTGCTTTTCTGTGGGGTTTTTGTTGTTGTTGTTTGCTTTTTTAAAAAAAATTCCCTTTCCCTGCTTTTTTGTCACAGCAGCCTTTGTCATTTCAAACAGCGCAAGTGTTCTTTAAAAAAAATTATATCAACCTTTCAATTAAAATGCAACATATCTGAAACTTGGTATCTGTAGAAGTGAGTTGGAAAAAGGAGCCCTTGTTACTGCACGTTTTCATTCTTCAAATTTCACCTTGCACGCAGTAACAAACAATGCACAAAGCCACTTCCTTATGGATGGAAATTCTGAAATCCTTTTATGCCTGGCCTTTCCATCCTTCAACTTCCCCTCTCCCATGCTGTGAATGATTGTATTGGACATTTTTGTTTTAATCTCAGTGACAGGGGAACACAGGTAGCTCTAATATAGATGTGACCCAGATGCTTCTGTTTCTAGCATGTATTTATTTTGCAGCAAACATTTACATCCATGATTTTTCACTGTCTTTTGAAAATAATTAGGCAACATCTCATGTGAGGTAGGATGTCTCTAGGGGTTGTGTTCTGAGGGAGGAAAACTAATCTGTTCTCTTTCCACTGCATTCTAGGAACAGTAAGAGAACCTTGTTCATGAATAATTTGTTTCCACACTACAGAGTGGGTAATAAGCAGATTAGTAAAAACAATTCTGCTTCACTTCGATAACAGCCTCCTCCAACTAATTTTTTCTCAACAAACTTATTTTTCCAGCAGAAGAATCCCAGACTTCTTAGAGAACCCAGTGACTCTTTGCACCTTAAATCTGTGAAATCCTCATGTTTTCTTCTGCCGTATCCATAGTTCAAACAAAGATGAGGCAAAGCTAGATGCATTTCTGAAGGAACCCAAGAAATTCTTCTCTTTCTTTCTTTGGAATGAAATGAATTCTCTAGACCACCAGTTCTAACCTTCAAAAACCAAAACTGTTTGTGAGATCTCCTTCAAATACTACTGTAGACCCCACTGTTTATTCATTAGAATTTTAAATATTTGTTTTATTTGGAATCAAAGTATTTATAATTTTAGTATTTGTATTAATATAAGGGAGAAATGTTTAAATCTGTCTATGCCATATGTGCCTCTGGCTTATTGCCCAATTAATTGTAGCCTCAGGCTAAACTTTGTTTTCTGTCTTTAATTTTTGTCAGAAGAAATATAACTGATCTCAAAACATCTGCTTTTATTGTAGGGGCTCATGCAGCCATCTCCATTCCTCTCTCTTTTCTTGCAATCTGGGTGGAAGTTCTTTAATATGAACATTTCAACCACCTTCATTCTACCATGTCCACTCTCAGCACTTTCAATCTTATCCAGCCAAAGCTGTCATCTTAGGCCAGGGATTTTTTAGGAATCTATTTTGCTGTGATGCAGCTGGCACCCCTTTGACTCACTGTATCACCTCAGGCTTCTTTTCATTTCAGAAGCCCAAGAGGGCAGAAAAAGAAGTAGGTGAGCAATTAAACACTCTGAGTCAGGAGCGTCTCCCCTTGTGTTAAGCAATGTTGTAGAACATCGTATTTAGTAAGCTCCTAGCAGATGAGCCATGTAGCTGCTGAGCACACAGGCCTGCTTGCTGCTGTGAGCTCAGACACCATCATCATTAGTCTTTTCCATCTCTGGAGGGAATTGTAAGGGCCACTTAATAACCTGTAAATCACAGAGAGTTAAAGGTGCTTCCCCAAAACACTGATGACAGAATGAAAGGTGAGGAGTGTAAACCACAGGTCACAAAAGTGCAGGAAAGTCTCTCAGTGTGGGTTGCTGAAGAAATGCAGGTCTTTTTTCTTTTGGAAGTCTCCCTAGAATGGGGTCAAGGACTCTGCCCATTCTAGGATGAAAAATTGAGATATTAGACACCTTCAGATATTTATCCCAAGCTTTCATTTTGGGCTCTTAATTAGTTTGTTCATCCATCACAATCTCAAATGCTAAGCAGGGCATTTGAATCTCTCCACAGTCCAAATCAGCACCGTCTTTTAAAGTTGAGTTTCTTATTATTCTCAGCTGATATACCTTATTTATCCCACACCCACCCCAATAACATATCATGCTTACTGTTATCTTTGAGACAACCTTTGAATTTTACTCAGCCTGGAGCACTTTTCACATGTCTTGTCCAGATCCAGCTCAGACTCATTCTTCAGCTGTGCATCAGTCAGTGGGGGCTAGCTTAAACTGTGGTGACAAACAACCTCCAAGTTTCAGTGGTTCAAAAATCTTCTTCCTCATTTATTTACATCTCATCACTGGCCAGGTGAGAGGTAGCTCTGTGCTGTGTCATCCTAACACAGGAATCCAGATGGAAGGAGGGACCATCAATAAGATCCCCATTTGCTATAGAAAAGAGAAAAAAGCATGCGGAATAGAACTCTGTTTCTTGGAGATTTCTCCTGAAAAATCACATATTATTTCTTCTCACCACCATTGGCAAAAAAAAAAAAAAAAAAAAAAGTCATGTGGCCATGGGAAAATTTAAGTAGCTGGGATGGAATAGTCAGAATGCTTTCATAAAAAATGAGCTGAAAATATTTGGAGAACAGCACCAATGACTATCATGAATGCCAACATACATCCCTAACAACCCAGTGCTGTTACCCTCCAAACTTTTTATGTCTTGCAAAGTATTAGAACTTCATATCTGAAACCATACCACTCAGAAGGAATGCAAAATACATACTGACATCTCCTTTAGGATGTCCATAGAGAATTCAAGAAAAGAAGTTAAATAATTTAAAAGTGCTTTTGGGTACAGCTATTTAGCACTAGAGGGTAAGATTAGAGATAGATTGTAAAGATAATAATAGGGTTAGGCATAGGATTAGGATCTGGGTCACAGTCAGGGCCAGAAGTATGGTTAGAGGTGGGGTCATTGTCAGGGTCAAGATCAAAGTCAGGGTCAAAGTAAGTGTCAGAATTAAGGACCAGGTTAGGGATCAGGATTTAGGTTCAGGCTCAAAGTCTTGGGACAGGGTTAGGGTAAGATTAGAACCAGAGCTTTGTTCTCAGGACCCACCCGAGGATGGGTCACCATGGCTTTGGAGCACCTGGTAGTGTGGCGTGTCCACAGTGAAGACCAGAGTTTCGTTGTCCTTAAGACTGACCTGGGAGATGTGGCTACAGGCCATTGAGGAAGGTGAGGCAAAAGCTTCCTGTCTGCTCCCCGTGTGCTGAGGAGGGAGCTCTGCCATGGGCTTTACTTTCACACGTTATATTCTACAAGTCTTGTTTTACAAAAGCATCCCTTCCTTGAGGCTTCGGCTGCTCATCGCTGCTCATGATCATAGCGTGCCATAACATATAGTAAGATTTGGGTTTGTTTCTGGGAGAGATCTTGGCATAGAGAAAGGAGAAATGCTTAGAGCCACCATCAAGACAGTTGCGATGAAAGCTGGGGATAGGCAGAGGCTGGAGGAAACATGTGCACCCCTCGTAATCACTTTTATTCATGTTTTAATTATTCACTTTTCTTACAGTGTTAAATTAGTAAAAATAGTATTGAAAAATTGAAAAGTAGGCATATTAAAACTTGCAACACTATTTAAGCTTAGATATATTATTTGTACCTCATCAACATTTTTTATTTTGTTGAGAAAGTCTAAGGTTAATGGGCAGCATATTTCTAATAGTAGATAGAATAATGTCTGTTTTATAAACATTGACATCCTACATTACATGTGTGAACCCTGAAAATCTGAGACAGCTCTCAGATTTTTTAGAAAGTTTATTTTGCCAATCTTGAGGATGTGCGCCCGTGATGCCTCCTCAGGAGGTCCTGACAACATGGGCCCAAGGTGGTCGGGGCACAGCTTGGTTTTATACACTTTAGGGAGACATGAGACATCAATCAATACATGTAAGATGTACATTGGTTCAGTCCAGAAAGGTGAGAAGGCCAGAGAGGGGGCTTCCAAGTCACAGGTAGGTAAAAGACAAATGGTTTCATTCTTTTGCTTTGCTGATTACCCTCTCCAAATAAGGCAATCAGATATGCATTTATCTCGGTGAGCAGATGGGTGACTTTGGATAGAATGGGAGGCGGGTTTGCCCTAAGCAGTTCCCAGCTTGACTTTTCCCTTTAGCTTAGTGATTTTGGGTCCCCAAGATTTATTTTCCCTTCATAAGGTTTTCCTATGAGCATTAATTATTCGTTGTGTATTTTATTACACAAATAAGGCACAGGTTTTTAAAAAATCATCAACTTTGTGGCTGCCTATATAGACATAAATACAAAGAAGCTCAACTAAATTTGCAAACATTCCAGGGTTTGAGTTTCCAATAATTCTTTGTGATTCTTTAAAAGGTAAAGTATTTTTTCCCTTAAAACATAGCAACATTTAAAATCACCCGTAGAATGTCCTGCCATTTTTGTTTCCCTAGTTTCCTCATTTTCTGCAAAGCCTCGCTGAGGAAATTGACTTTGAATATCCTTTTACACTCTTCTGTTTTAGAAAGCATTGTGGTAAAACATTGAATCATCATGGTCATAAGTTCTGTTCATATTCTTTCTTTCTTTGAATATTTTTTCCCAGTGGCCAATATTTGATCCTGTTTTATTATGGCTAAAAGGTAGGCATGGCAAAAAAATAAAGACAGGAAGTCTTTGGAATAAGTGATCCCATCACAATGAATCAATTTGCCTTTGGAACATACTTTTACAAAGTCACTCTTTTGAAAATATTTAGCTATGAATTGAAACAGAGTCTGTATGGTTAATATTTTTCCTGGTCTAAGGTGAACAGCATTTTAGAGAATGAACTCAGGACACAACCACAGCATAAGAAAAACATGCGATAATTAAGTTTACAGATATGTGTTACTACTGTAACAGAAAACATGTAAAGAACATTTGATTTATATACCAGTCGGCACAGTTTTACTTTTTGTGTCATAAATACTCTTATTTAAAAAAACAGGACTAGTTAACAGTGTCAATTACTAGTAATTCATGGTATAAATAATTAAACAAGGAAGTGTTAAAAAAACAGTGTTTTAAATAAAGTTTTATTTTACATCATCTTTTTTACTTACACAGAAATTGTCAAAAAAAAAAAAAAAAAAAGCAGAGATTTCCCATGTAGCCACAACCTAGTTTCCTCTCTTATTAATATCTTCTATCGGTGTGTCTCATATGGCTTATTAATATCTTACATAATTTGTCACAGTTAATGAACCAATACTGATAGACTATTATTAACTAAAGTTCATATTTCATTTGGACTCCCTTAGTTCTGACTTACTCTGACCCAGGATCCCATCCAGGATCCCGCATGACATGTAGTCATCATGTAGGCTCTTCCTGGCTGTGACAGTGTGTCAGGCTTTCCATCTCCTGATGACCTTGATAGTACTGAGGAGGATGGGTCAGGCATTTTGTAGAATGTCCCCCATTGTCTGTTCATGTTCTCAAGGTGAACTGTCACCTTTGATGTTCACTTGGATCGTTTGGCAGAGCTACTGTTTGTCAGGTTTCTCCACCATGAAGTTATTTTTCCTCCTTGTCCCTACTGCATGTGTTCTTTTGGAGCAAGTCACTATGCAGAGCCTCACTCCTTATGGAGTGAGGAGTTGGCTCCACCTTCTTAATAGCTAAGTGTCTACATCAATTATTTGGAATTCTTTTGCAAAGGAGATTCCTATGCAACTCCATTTGCTTATTCACCTAGGTATACAAATACAGACACCTAGGTAATTACTTTAAGCTTTAGTTATTATTCAACACTACAGTATTATGTTGCACAATTCATTCCTGTGTTGGCCATCAGTAGCTGTTTTTATTGGCTCTTATTTTTCTTTGATATATTTTAATTTTTTTAGTACTTACTTACTTTCTGATACTTCCAGATTATCCTGGCTCCTATATTTACTGCCCCAGTTCTAGTATCAGACATTTCTTCAAAGAGCCTGATTCCTTTCAGAATGGTAGGAAAACTTGCATCTGGCTGCTGAATGAGCACATTGTATCTTGTCCCTCATTGGCAATGCTAGGAAGTATATGTGTGTGTCTAACCTACCTATACACACCTAATTATAAAGTTTTCTATGTAGAACTGTGTGTATCTATATTAAACTAAACATAAGTTTACATTGATGTCTCCACCTCTGATCTACTATCACATGAATCATTCTAGCCTTCTCGCCTTGCTAATTTGTAACCTCCCACTTCAACAATGAGAAACCTGGTTCCCACCATCTGTGACTTATGTAAGTCATTGTTTTATTCCAGATACAGACACCGTGGTTTTACAATTGTTCACAATTGCTTCTGTTGGAAAGAACTTTATAAAACGGAATCCAATGATGAAGTATAGTTCATTTGCCTTCAGCCTACAGATTCTATTCATTTTCAAAGTGACTTAAGTCAACACCATTTTCCCTACACCTTCAGTGAGTTTTTACCTACATTTGTGTCTTAGTCCATTTTGTGCTTCTGTAACACAATACCTGAGGCTGCGTAATTTATAAGTAAAAAAGGTTCATTTGGCTCACAATACTGGTGGCTGGGATGCCTGAGATTGGGCAGTTGCATCTGGTGGGGCCTCAGTCTTTTTCACCTCATGGTGGAAAGTGGAAGGGGAGCAAGGGTTGCACCAGAGATCACATAGCAAAAGTGAAAGCAAGAGGGAAGCCAAGGAAGCCAGACTCTTTTTAATTACTTAGTCCTGCAGGAATTATCTATTCCTGTGAGAACAGAACTCACTCACCCCCATGGAGGACATTAACCTATTCATGAAGGATCCGTCCCCATGACCCAAACACCGTCCATTAGGCCTCACCACCCCACACTGACACAGTGGGGGTCAAATTTCAACATGAGTTTTTGCGGGGACAAACCACATCCAAACCATAGTAATTTGTAGCATAAATTCTTTTTCACATGATGTATTCTGACCTGGGATACTCCACATCCTGAGTAATTTTATTTAATTTGAATAGAGTTTGCTTTAACCATTTGGCTATAAAATTCTGCATATTTTGAAAAATGCATTGTGGCAGATATCCCACTATTAAAGTATCATATGGAATGCTTCAAACCCCCACCCCATGGAGCCAATAGCTTCCCATCTGTGTAGTTTGCCTTCTCCAGTGTCTCATTAAATGAGGTCACACTGTGTGTATCTTCCTCAGACTGTCTTCTTCAACTTAGCAATGTGCATGCAAGATTCACTCATGTCTTTGTGTGAGTTGATAGCTTGTTCCTTTCTATGGCTAAATAGTATTCCATTACATGAATGTACCACAATTTTGTTATGCATTTTGGAGAGCAGAACCTTCCTTTTCTAACTTTGTTCCAGGGTTGGAGACCTTAAAATTAACTGACAATAGATGCATTAGTAGGAGAGACAATACTTGGCTTCTTGTTCCCCAAGTATCATTGTGGGACAAAATTTATCAGATGGCAGGATCCAGTTCACAAAGAGGTAAAAATAGTCAAGAAACAAGAAAGAAGACTAGAATATGATAACCCACAATGGCTATAGTTTTCCTTAAAAAAATTTTTTTTGAGACAGGGTCTGGCTCTGTCACCCAGTCTGGAGTGCAAAGGTGCAATCTCAGCTCACTGCAACCTCTACCTCCTGGGTGCAAATGATCCTCCCTCCTCAGCCTCCTGATTACCTGGGACTACAGGCACACGCCATCATGCCCATCTAATTTTTGTATTTTTGGTAGAGACAAGGTTTCACCATGTTGCCCAGGCTGATATTGAACTCCTGGCCTCCCAAAGTGCTGTAATTATAGGCATGTGCCACCATGCCCGGCCATGTTATACTTTTCCATTGAAACATTAAATTTCTCTCTGTAGTAACCATCATTTTTTATCATAATCAAAGTAAGACTATTCTTGTTTTAAAAATAAGTCTAGTTTTGTTAGATTTTGCTTGATTATTTACGTAAGTGCAGCAAGAACAGGAGATGACCACGTAGGTGCTTTCAGGCGTCTTTGCTGGAAGTTTTCATACAGAATCTCAGATTTGACTTTTAAAGCCCTTATTCAGGCTAAAAGCCAAGCCAAGGACATACTATCAAATTTCAGCTGCAGTCCTTATAGCTTTGTGTGAATTCCTCTCTTCTTGAGGCCCCAAAATATCCCTAAATTCCTGGGCCTACCATGAAATGATCTTCCTTACTAACCTATAAGGCTGTGAACCCTGTAATCTAGGTATCAGGCTGGCTTTTCTCAGAGTGCTGTTGGGAATGAAGTTTTTGATGTTCCAAAAAAAAAAAAAAAGTATTAACATGGGAACAAATGATCTCTTAGCAAGGCGAGCTTTACTTTTCTGCAGAAAGGGTGCTACTCAATAGCTGTCCAGCCACAAGAGCACATCAAACAAAGGAGACAGAGTTACTTGTAACCTGATGTATCTACCCTACTGCTGTGTCCAGTTTCCATTGGCTGGAATAGGACCTCACAATTTACACTTTACCCGATTGGCTGTTAGTTTAAAACTTTCTTAATTAGGTAAAGGGAATAGAAGAAAGAAAGAAAAGGAAGTTGCCCAGGGATAGTTAAGGAAGCATCTCCAAATAAGGAATTGCATGTATTATGGGCTGGGGCTTGTCTAGTTCTGTCCAGGCATGCTGGAGCAAGCTAGGACAAGTGATTTGGAATACATACACACACACACACACACACACACACACATATAAAAATAGTGGATAGTTGTGACTTTATAATCTTTGAGGAAGAACTTTCCTCAAAGTTTTCCACAGTGCTTTGTAAGCATTGTCTCCATAAAAGTCAACCTTACTTCCTTAAAATTGCTTGTCATAACTGATCTTAGGTACACTTCCTAAATATGATATTCCAGTAAAAACCTTGATAATATAACCAAAATTTCCAATTATGTCCTGTTATAAGGTGAATAGATTCTTATTGGACTTTTGCTAACAACTATATCATCGTGTAAATGAGAGTATTCAGTAAGGATTTCAAAATTCTGGAAAAATCAGGCAGGGAAAAAAGATAAATGCTTCATTTCTGTTTACAAAAGTATAATCTACTAAATTGTTGCAAGTTACAGTTAGAGTAAGAGAAGGAGATTTCTTAAATCCAGAAACTAGAATATTAAAGAACCAGCAATACTCCAAAAAGCTATAAAATTATAATCAATTTTCATCAGTTCACTCAGTGCCATGTAATCAATTCCAGTCTTGTGGATCTTGGGTTAGCAGTGTCATGAACCCATCAATTTCCCAACCAGACTTCTGGAGACCTTAACTGAGTCAAGCGTATGGTCTTAAAATTATTTAAGCAATATCATCAGAAGCCTATAACCAGAGTACCTGTCATAGTCTTTTCTGTGAGTCTCAGAGGGAGTCCTGCCTTGGAAACGAATATTCTGACCTGTAGCTGATTGCAGGAGCTTTCAGGAAAGCATCAGGGGGAAATAATATCTAAATGACCAAAAGTATGAAATGGCTGTGATGAAAGATCTGAGGAGAGTTCATTATACCACAACTGACAAGGATATTCGATTTTTTCTGTGGCATACAACATATATTTATTTATTTATTTAGAGACAGAGTCTCGCTCTGTCGCCCAGGCTGGAGTGCAGTGGTGCGATCTCGGCTTACTGCAAGCTCTGTCTCCCGGGTTCACACCATTCTCCTGCCTCAGCCTCCCAAGTAGCTGGGACTACAGTTGCCTGCCATCACGCCCGGCTAATTTTTTGTATTTTTAATAGAGACGGAGATTCACCGGGTTAGCCAGGATGGTCTGGATCTCCTGACCTTGTGATCCACCTGCCTCAGCCTCCTAAAGTGCTGGGATTACAGGCATGAGCCACTGCGCCTGGCACAACACTTAAAATAATAATTGGAATTATGACTCATTACTCTATAGTGGCACATAGCATGGATAAGGAGGACATTGACAAATTTCCAGGAATTTTATATAATTTCTGAAAACATAACATTTTACCCATACAAATATAACACAGGGAAGGTTAGGTATCTCTTTTTATTTGTATCTTATGTATGGTTTTCCTTATAAAAAATACAACCTACTTTACTTGTGAAACATGCCCCACTTTTCTTGCATGCTTAGCATAGAGTTGTTTCTAGTTATTCTAGTAGTTTTATTTACATATATTGATTATAATTTTAATACTTAGTAATCTTTTATTTTCCAGAGAAAACTAGGAAGTAGACAATTATAAACTGTAATATATTAGCATTCTATAGTAGGTTAGAAAATGTATGAATATACCATCTCCCAACATCTAGAGGGAAGTGTTTCCTCATAATACAACTCCTCAGTGTGGCAGAAAAACACATGTTTATTAACGGGCCAAAATATCTTTAGTCTCTGTAAAAATAGGAAGCCAAAAGTATATAAACTTGAATTATTTATGTTCAGTAATTAATGTTTTAGTATTGTATCTTATTTATAAATGGTCTAGATATTTAATGCAAATCTTTTACTTAGCTTAACTTTACGGTTAAAAATTACCAAAAGTACTTTGGAGACTATTCTTAGGCAGATTTACTGTAAACAAATTATATTTGAAATAATGTTTTTTTGCTTTTCACAAGATGGCACCGAAAGCGAAGGAAGCTCCTGCTCCTCCTAAAGCCAAAGCCAAAGCGAAGGCTGTAAAGGCCAAGAAGGCAGTGTTGAAAGGTGTCCACAGCCACATGCAAAAAGAAGATCCGCATGTCACCCACCTTCAGGCGGCCCAAGACATTGCGACTCCAGAGGCAGCCCAGATATCCTCGGAAGAACACCCCCAGGAGAAACAAGCTTGACCACTATGCTATCATCAAGTTTCCGCTGACCACTGAGTCAGCCGTGAAGAAGACAGAAGAAAACTACACACTTGTGTTCATTGTGGATGTTAAAGCCAGCAAGCACCAGATCAAACTGGCTGTGAAGAAGCTCTATGACAGTGATGTGGCCAAGGTCACCACCCTGATTTGTCATGATAAAAAGAAAAAGGCATATGTTCGACTCTCTCCTGATTATGATGCTTTGGATGTTGCAACAAAATTGGGATCATCTAAACTGAGTCCAGCTGGCTAGCTCTAAATATATGTGTATCTTTTCACCATAAAAAAATGTTTTTCATAAGAGTGACAACTTAATTAGAATCAAATCTATAAGCTTTAAGATTTTACGTTTCTAGTAAGTGTAATATTAGCTTATTTGACTAGAACTCAAGCAGAATGGGAATTTATGCTTGTTTTATATTCAATAGTGATAACTTTGAAGATATAGTTGTTTTATTATACCAAAAATATTATATTAATCTTATTTAACTAAGTTTTTTCCAAATCTTGTTAACTTAAAAAACATTTGATCAGTTCCTATATTTCTAGGAGTTTGGTGAATATTTATTTATAAATGCTTATTTTTTTCCAAGCCAAGTTAGAATAGAGCACTTTTAGAGGACTTTATAAATGAATTTTGCAATGTTCTCCGGAGTTAAGAATATATCACATATACATAACATACATTAACAGATATACAAACACAAATAGAGATTTCATAGCTTTCATCCTGAAATTTCAGCCATGAATCAGGCATAAATATTCTCATGGTTAATTTTAGGCATCTACTTGATCGGATTAAGAGACACACATAGCAGGGGTTTGAGGCCCCCCCCCGCGATGCGGGGAGTAAGAGCTAACCCCTCTTCCCCCCCTGGCTCGTAGGACCCCCATCGCAGGGGGGTGAGGCACCCCCCACGATGCGGGGAGTAAGAGCCAGCCCCTCTTCCCCCCCTGGATCGTAGGACGCCCATCGCAGGGGGGTGAGGCACCCCCCGCGATGCAGGGAGTAAGAGCCAACCCCTCTTCCCCCCCTGGCTCTTAGGACCCCCATAGCAGGGGGGTGAGGCACTCCCCGCGATGCGAGGAGGGCTGAGACTGGGGTCTGGGCTGTTCCGGACTTCAACACTCACCCCTTGACCCCCCGCAGGGCTATGGCGTGTGCTCGGTGGGGCTGGAGTGGCTGGCTTACCTCCTCATGCCTTACAGCCTGGGCGCCTCAGCCACCTCACTCCTGGGCCTGCTGGGCCTGTGGCTGCCACGCCCTGTGCCCCTGGTGGCTGGAGCAGGGGTGCACCTGCTGCTCACCTTCATCCTCTTTTTCTGGGCCCCTGTGCCTCGGGTCCTGCAACACAGCTGGATCCTCTATGTGGCAGCTGCCCTTTGGGGTGTGGGCAGCTCCCTGAACAAGACTGGACTCAGCAGTGAGTATAGCTGTGTGCACTGGGGGGGGGGGGCAGGGGGCTTTATGGCTATCTGTGGGTGGTTGGCTAGACATAGACATCCCAGGGACAGATATGGGGTCCCATGGTCACACAGGGTCCTGTGGATACGGCAGAGGCAGGTGAGGCTTCCTGTGGACACTCTGGGAGTGGAAGGGAAGTCTCATGGACACATTGGGGACAGATGGGTAAGGCATGGACACCCTGGAGACAGGTATGGGGTTTCCACACCATGGACATTCCGTTAATACCCCAGGGCGGGCACAGGGCCCCATCAACACTGGAGTGTCAGTGTGAAATCTCGTGGCTACACGGGGCAGGTGTGGGGCTCTGTGGACACCCCTTAGGGACAGTTTGAAAAACACATCAGGGATTCTCCCTTTTCATACCAGGGGACAGGGCTTACCCTGGCATAGTTTTCATGACACTTGGAGCAGGTGTTTTGGTCTCTGCCTCACGGAGCATGTGGTAGGAGCAAGTAGCCTGTTGTACATCCATGGCATAGATACAGACATGGGCCTTTGTATAGAGAGGAGCAGGCCTGCAGCCCCAACCCATTCTGCTCAGTACCAGAGTCCAGGCCCCAGGTCTGGGCTGCTGGGGAACAGGGCCCTGTTTGCAGAAGGCAGCGGGTGGGCCCATGTTCAGCTCCAGGATGCTCCCTGCCCACAGATGGGCACATGCAGTGACACACAGCTAGCACACATGGGCACAGTCCTGCGAGGCATCCATGTCAGTGTCCGTTCTGATGGGCCAAAGCCGTGAACAGTTTTGAACGTCATCCTTGGGGGTGTGGAGTGGCAGAGGTCATGCCTGCTGCTGGCAGGGCAGAGGCTGGCTCGGTGTCTCTGTCTGTAGCAGGGGCTGGAGCCTCATACTGCACCACAGTCTCTTGGCTGTTTTTCCCAAGGATAGCCAATTCTGGGCAGAGTCCAACCTGGGTATCTTGGACCCATGTTGTGCCCTGTCTGGTCCTGGCATGCCCTCTGCCCAGCTCCATATCCCATCTCCTCCGGTCAACCCCGGGGGATCCTTGTCTCTTCATAGCAGCACTGTGGGGGTAAAGTCACCCTGCAGGGCCCCAAGACAGGAGTGTTCATGTCCTGAGTGCCTGGTGAAGGTGTTAATAGTAGTCCCTATGATTTGGCAGGTGCCATGCCCACCTTCTCACTTTAGAACTTCAGAACACAGCACAGAATAGGCATAAGCTCATCTCGCCATTGGGAAAAGCAGCTCTGGGGAGTTAAGTACCCAAATCACCCACAGAGCCAACATTACAGTCCTGAGAATGAGTGTGCATCTTCTGACTCCCAATCCATTACTCTTGTTGCCCACTCTGGGAGGACTCACTGGAAAGGAAGCCCCACTCTCCATGCTTAGCTTCAGGTTTGATTTGCAGAGTTGGCAGGTGCAAACAGTTTGATCTCTCTAGTCCCGGCTGAAGAGGAGAAACAGTGCCTGCAAGCTTGGCACTGCACACCTGGGGTTGGGGACAGGACATGACTAAGCACAGAGCTTTCTTCTTTTGAGGCCACGCATGTGGTGCGGAGCGGGACCACCTGCATCCACACAGCCCGACGCACCTGCTCCTACTTCTGCTTAGCGTGTGAGCAGTGTGGTGACTAGGGTTTCCACCAGGGGGCAGGCCAGGACCGGCTCACAGCACTTTCTAGGCACTCTCTGGTCCGGGGCTGGGACCCATACAGGGCTTAGTAAAGTTCATAGATGGAAGCTCGGCAGCCCCAGGCCCCAGGTGACACCTCTCCCCTGCCTGCCCTTCACTGCCTGCATGCAGCACTCCTGGGAATCTTGTACGAAGACAAGGAGAGACAGGACTTCCTCTTCACCATCTACCACTGGTGGCAGGCTGTGGCCATCTTCATCGTGTACCTGGGCTGGAGCCTGCACATGAAGGTGAGACTGGGCAGGGTTGGGGGCCCCATGCCCAATGACAGGTACTTCCTTAGCCCCTGCCCTGGCTTCACAGCTTCATAAACGCCACCCCTTCCCAAGCCAGTCTCTGGGCCAAGCCCCATTCCTGCAGCCCACTGGGTGGCCCTCAACTCAGCAACCCACTTACTGGCCCACCTCCAGCCAGTCTCAGTTTGCCCATCTCTGAGGGGATTTGCGGGTGCATCACAGCCATCCTGTGGGCTGTTTGGTACCCTGTTCTCCAGATGATGGGCCTGTCTCCCTTCATGGCCTGAAGGGGAGCAGGCTCCTCATGCTCTGCTCCCAAAAGATGGCGGCTCAGTCTAGCAAGTCCCAGTTGCTAAACATTTTGGAAAAATAGAACTAATGGCCGGGCGCGGTGGCTCACGCCTGTAATCCCAGCACTTTGGGAGGCTGAGGCGAGTGGATTGCCTGAGGTAGGGAGTTTGAGACCAGCCTGACCGACATGGTGAAACCTCGTCTCTACTAAAAATACAAAAATTAGCCGGGCGTGGTGGCAGTCGCCTGTAATCACAGCTACTCGGGAGGCTGATGCAGGAGAATCGCTTGAACTGGGAGGCGGAGGTTGCAGTTAGCCGAGATGGGGCCTTGGCACTCCATCCAGCCTAAGCAACAAGAGCAAAACTCCGTCTCAAATAAAAATAAAAATAAAAATAGAACTAAAAATAGCAGGGAGTGGGCCGGGAGCAGTGGCTCATGCCTGTAATCCCAGCATTTTGAGACGCTGAGGTAGGGGTATCACCTGAGGTCTGGAGTTCGAGACCAGCCTGGGTAACAGGCTGTGAAACCCTGTCTCTACTAAAAACACAAAAATTAGCTGGGCATGGTGGCGCATCCCTGTGATCCCAGCTACTCTGGAGGCTGAGGCACGAGAATGGCTTGAACCTGAGAGATGGAGGTTGCAGTGAGCCAAGATTGCGCCACTGCACTTCAGCCTGGAGGACAGAGCGAGACTCTGTCTCCCCCCCCCAAAAAAAAAAGAAAAAAGAAAAAAGAAAAAAGAAAAGCAGTGAGTGGGCTGGGCATGGTGGCTCATGCCTGTAATCCCAACACTTTGGGAGGCTGACGCAGGAGGATTGCTTGAGGCCAGGAGTTCAAGACCAGCCTGGGCAACATAGGAGACCCTGTCTCTACAAAAAATTTAAAAATTAGCTGGGAGTGGTGGCGCATGCCTGTAGTTCCAGCTACTTGGGAGACTGAGGTCGGAGGATGGTTTGAGCCTCAAAGATTGAGGCTGAAGTGAGCATGCCACTGCGCTCCAGCAGTGGGTGGGGGGAGGGAGGGAGGGGGAGCGGTGGGGAAACGGAGCGACCTTGTCTCGAAAAAAGAAAATAGCCGGAAGTATGCATACAGATATGTGTGTATGTACTGAGCTATGTTGTAAAATCATTCCTGACTGCGGGTTATAGTCAAAACCCCATGAAAAGCATCACTACAGCCCACGGGTGTGTCAGGGACACAGTGTGGTGAGCCCTGGGAAGGCAGGGCCTGTGGCCAGCACTTTATCAACACTGGCACATGCACCCTATGAGGCAAATGGGTTTGCATTGTCTCCTTACAGCGTGGGACACTGAGGTCGCCAGGGGCATGGCGACTGTAAGGGACAGTGCTGGATGTGAGCCTAGCCTGCAGGAGGCGGTCCAGGAAGCGTGGGTGGAGGGGCTGGAGAAGTTGAGGGCCGCGTGGCCCGGGAGGCTCCCGGAGGAGGGAAGGGCCTATCTCAGCGAGGGGCATAGGCGGGAAAGGTGCGGGGCGAGGCGGCCGCGGGTCCCTGGCATCCCTCTCCTTACACCCAGGCTAAGCTGGCGTTGCTGCTGGTGACGCTGGTGGCGACCGCGGTCTCCTATCTGCGGATGCAGCAGAAGCTGCGGCGGGGCGTGGCCCCGTGCCAGCCCTGCATCCCGCGGCCCCAGCACAAGGTGCGTGGTTACCGCTACTTGGAGGAGGACAACTCGGACGAGAGCGACGCAGAGGGCGATCTTGGGGATGGCGCGGAGGAGGAGGCGCCGCCCGCGGGGCCCAGGCCTGGCCCCGAGCCCGCTGGACTCGGCCACCAGCCCTGCCCGTATGAACAGGCGCAGGGGGGCGACGGGCCGGAGGAGCAGTGAGGGGCCGCCTGGTCCCCGGACTCAGCCTCCCTCCTCGCCGGCCTCAGTTTACCAGTCTTAGGTCGGGGGGACCCCCTCCGAGTCCCGCGCTGTCTTCAAAGGCCCCTATCTCCCCTCCCCCACGTTGGGGACGCCCCTCCCAGAGCCTGGGTCACCTCTGGGCTTCCGCAGCCCCCTCCAAGGCGGAGTGGAGCCTTGGGAACCCCTCGGCCAAGCACAGGGGTTCGAAAATACAGCTGAAACCCCGCGGGCCCCTAGCACGCGCCCCAGCCCCAGAGCAGGGTCAGGGTCTTCTTGCTAACCGGCCCCGCTCCAGATCCCCCCAGCTCTCGGCCGCGGACCTGGGCCACGTGTGAGCGCGCTTTGCACCTCCTATCCCCAGGGTCCGCCGAGAGCCACGATTTTTTACAGAAAATGAGCAATAAAGAGATTTTGTACTGCCCTGACTGGGGAGTCCCAGGCCGCGGGGGACGGAGCGCCCCTGGGGTGCACGCCCGGCTGGCCCGGCCTCTGGGCGCCGTGGTGGGAGGCCCTGACCTAGGGGGACCGCGGGGTGTGGGGAGTGTGGAGCCCCACTGGGGGCGGGGCGAGGTGTCCGTAGGCCCCGTCCACCTACCCGTCCTCCCTCCTGAGGCCCCGCCCCCCATAGCTGCCTGCCTTTGCCAACCCCAGCCAGGAGAAGGGAGCGGCGGAGAGGCTGGCAGAGACAGAGGAGGGTGTGACCGCGTTGCTGGTCCCCCATGGGTCCCGAGGGCGCGACAGACTCCGGAGGCACACCCTCCAGGGGCCTGTGTAGGCATCCTCGGCCCTCCAGCGACCACCCCCGCGTCGGACAGGGTCCACTTCCGAGCCACGGTGGGGTCACCCTGTGCCCAGTAGGGGCCTTGGAAGTGGTGGTTGGAGGCCAGGTACGCTCGGTTACTACCCTTTCCCGGCTACAGCCTCAGCTGCGATGCCCACGAGAAACAGGCTGGTGGAGGGGCAGACCCCCTACAAGGCCTGAAGGTGCCTTTCCTCCACCCGTTCCTCTTGTGGCCAGAGGAGAGGGACACCCCCGCCATGAAGAGCTCTGAACGGTTGGGTGAGGACAAGTGGGGGCCGTGGGAGGGCCATGGAGCCCCCAGCTGCACCCCAGCAGGCCCGGGGCTGGCCCACACCATTCCTCACTCCCCACAGCCTCTCTACCTCTGACTTTGGCGAGACACTCGTCTGTACCTCCAGGCTCCATGCCTGCCTCAGCATCGCTCTATGGATTCTCCCAGCCCTAAACTGGCCCCATCTCTCCTCTCTGCCCTCATGTGAGTTTGGTTCTTGAAGCTTCTAGTGGGCCCTGGGGCCAGACTCTGTGGCCTTGGAAAGGGAGTCTCCCATCTGAGCCACAGGTTCCTTCTCTGTTGAGTGTGTGAGGTAACATGTTGGAGCCCTTAGTGTGGCGGCTGCAAGCTCCCCAGGGCCTGTAAAAAACACAAAAGGGTGCGGCGGGAGACTTGACATTTTCTAAATCTGGGAGGGAAAGCTGCCTGCCTCACGCTGACCTTCAATGACAAGCAGACTCAGAAGCGGTCCCGAGGTGCCACCGTAAGCTGGGTGAAGGCCAGCGCTGTGTGCTTCCAGTTCCCCTTCGGCATCTGTAGACTGAGTGTTCTCTGGAGGTGGCTGGCGACATCCTCCAGGCAGGCTCCAGCAAAACCAGTCGGAGCTGGGCCACCTGACGCTCGGATGATTCACCCCTGAATGGAGGGCAAGGTGATATTTGGAAGGGTGTGGGCCCCTGGGATGCTGGGCGAACGGGGAGCGGGTGCCTGGTTAGTGGGCCTACAGCTCTTCCCCGTTCTGAGTCAATTCTAATGTCCATGGTGCCAAGGAACAGAGGCTCTTGTGTTGAGCAGGCTTGAAGGTGATCCGGGCACAGGGAGTGGCCACTCAGGGGCTTGGCTCCTGGCTGTGCTCTTCCTATCTGGGCATTTCCCATGAGAAGGCCTCACAGGCCACCTGGCTGCTCCTGGCACACGGAGGATGCCCAGATGCTGACATGTGCCAGACAACACATATGTACACCTGATAGGCCACACACATGTAACATGCAAACACACGTGACGGGTAACACCTGTGACAGACACTACACGACAACACACGTGCACACATGATGGAAAACACATATCACAGGCCGTGCGACGGGAAACACACATCACAGGCTGTGCGACGGGAAACGCAGCACAGGCAGTGCGACGGGAAACACAGCGCAGGCAGTGCGACGGGCCCTGGCAGCAAGCTCAGCAGGCTGGCTCTTTTCAAGCAGAAGAAGAGCTCATTGTAAGGGATGACACTGGCGTAGGTGGCACCTCCCCTGTCTCCATCACCCCCGGATAAGGTGACTGGGTGGAGGTTCTGGACCCCTGAGTGGACGAGCAGGTTGTGTCATGGCCTCCATGTCTGATTACCACCCTCACTCCCAAAGCAACTCTGTGATTTTGTTGATCTGCACTGTGGGGATTTTTCTTTTTCTTTTCTTTTTTCTTTCTTTTTTTTTTTTTTTTTTTTTTTTTTTGCAACGGAGTTTCACTCTAGTTGCCCAAGCTGGAGTGCAATGGCATGATCTCAGCTCACTGCAACCTCCATCTCCTGGGTTCAAGCAATTCTCCTACCTCAGCCTCCTGAGTAGCGGGGATTACAGGCGCCCACCACCTCGCCAGGCTAATTTTTTTGTATTTTTAGTAGAGACGAAGTTTCACCATGTTGGCCAAGCTGGTCTCAAACTCCTGACCTCAGGTGATCCACCTGCCTTGGCCTCCCAAAGTGCTGGGATTACAGACGTGAGCCATCACACCCAGCTGGGATTTTTCAATTATGTGATTCCAAGAATCTCCAGTCCAAGATTTTTCCTATCTTTAAGTTCTCAGTAGCAGGTTAGATAACCTGAGAAATCTCCCTCTTCAAAACACCTAGAAATGCTGGGTAAGAAACAAATGTCCTTTTAACTATAGAGCTGAGGCCGGGCATGGTGGCTCACGCCTATAATTCCAGCACTTTGGGAGGCTGAGGCGGGCGGATCACCTGAGGCCAGGAGTTCGAGACCAGCCTGTCCAATGGTGAAACCCCATCTCTACTAAAAATACAAAAATCAGCCAGGAGTGGTGGCAGGCGCTTGTAATCTCAGCTACTTAGGAGGCTGAAGCAGGAGAATCGCTGGAACCCAGAAGGCAGAAGTTGCAGTAAGCAAAGATGATGCCATTGCACTCCAGCCTGGGCAAAAGAGTGAAACTCCATCTCAAAAAATATATAAATAAAATAAAATAAAATAAATATATAGCTGAGTTCTTCAGAAAATAAATTAAGTCCCCTAAGGCCAGAAGTGAAGAGGGAAGTGAGAACCAAGGTGGGGACAGAGGAGCTGGTGCTGCAACTGCCTGAGGGCAGGGCTGGGTTGAGCCTTGGAAGCCCTTACAAGGCAGGGGGTCAGTGTTACAGTCAAGCATGATGAAGTTGGGGCCACAGAATGCAACACCTTTAGAGAAAAGGACAGAAAAATTTCCACCCAGGGGAACAGAGAAAGGTGAGAAAATTTGAGCTTTAGGTGGTGAACAAGTTTCCCATGAGATCATTGTGTTTTCAGGCCTCTCTTATATAAATGTGGAACTCCTACAATGAAGTCATGCCACCTGTGTGGTCTAGGAATGCCAGAGTTGAGAAATTAGCACTAAAAAGTTGCTTTGGGGCAGGGGTGGTGGCTCATGCCTGTAATCCCGGCACTTCGGGAGGCTGAGGCAGGTGAATCACCTGAGGTCAGGAGTTCGAGACCAGCCTGGCCAACATGGTGAAACCCCCCCTCTCTACTAAAAGTACAAAAAACTAGCCACGCATCGTGTGCCTGTAATCCCAGCTGCTCGGGAGGCTGAGGCAGGAGAATAGCTTGAACCTGGGAGGCAGAGGTTGCAGTGAGCTGAGATTGCGCCACGGCACTCCTGCCTGGGCAACAAGAGTGAAACTCCGTCTCAAAAAAAAAAAAAGTTGCGTTGGCTTAGTGGTACCCTGGGGCCACTGGAAAAGCCAAAGAGAAAACCTCTCTAGGTGGCTCCCTCAAACCTGGCCACCCAGGATTCCCCACGTAAAGCCCCTCTGAAGCTCAGCTTACGATCCAAAATTACAGAACACACAGAAAACACATCACCGCGAGAAAAGGCAACAGACATAAAAAAGAGCAGGATTCGACACCCGCTCCAAATATCCGCAGCTAGGAGAGAGAAGCTGTCCAACAGGTATGTGAGATAGGCAGCTTCTATAAGGGCTGCCAGTGATCTCCCACCCTTGACTCTTCACAACTTTGTGTAATTTCCATCCCTTGATTGTGGGCTGGACCTAGTGAGTTTCTTTTAACCAACTGAATTGTTATTTTACTTATTTTATTTTATTTTACTTAGAGATAGAGTTACACTGTGTTGTCCATGCTAGGCTGAAACTCCTGGCCTTAAGCAGTCTTCCTGCCTTGGCCTCCTAAAGTGCCTGGATTATAAGCATGAGTCACTGCACTCAGCAGCCTTCGCATTTATTTATTTTTGAGACTTGCTGTATCGCCCAGGCTGAAGTGCAATGGCACGATCTCGGTTCACTGCAACCTCCACCTCCCAGGTTCAAGCGATTCTCCTGCCTCAGGCTTCCAAGTAGCTGAGATTACAGGCACCTACCATCACACCTGGCTAATTTTTGTATTTTTAGTAGAGACTGGGTTTCATCATGTTGGCCAGGCTGGTCTCGAACTCCTGGCCTCAGGTGATCTGCCTGCCTTGGACTCCCAAAGTGCTGGGATTACAGGCGTGAGCCACCAATCCTGGCTGACCAACTTAATACTAAACTGGCCTGAGAGATTCTCACTGCCTGGTGTCCACACTCCGCTAATACCCTCCTGTGAGTGAATGTGATGGGCTACAGTACTTTTGAGCTAATCACATGGGACGCTACCTAAGTGGACCTGAACCAGTCAGGCAAGTCTTTTAAAAGAAAGGGACATGGCGGAGAGGTGCTCTTCTGCAGGCTTGGAGTAGGGCAAGTGGACATGGTGCCACCTACAAGGGGGCCTGTGGAAGCCGAGAGTGGTCCCCGATGGCAGCTTGAAAGAAAACAGGGAACTCAGTGCCCCAACGTAGGGAACAGCCCCTCTCCCCGCCGGCTCTAAGGACCCCCATCGCAGGGGGGTGAGGCACCCCCCGCGATGCGGGGAGTAAGAGCCAGCCCCTCTCCCCCGCTGGTTTTTAGGATCCGCGGTGGACTCACAGCCTGTTTACCATATTGTGAGTAATATCATCTTCCCTCTGGAAATTATGAACTATTTCACAGACGGGTGTACACCCGTCTGTATTGGGATTAATATCATCCTCTTCCTCCCTGAATATTAAGAACAGTACCACACAGGTGTTTCTACTCCCTGTGATATTGGGTGTCATATCCTCCTCTCCCACGTGGCAATTAGAGACAG
This sequence comes from Pan paniscus, assembly GCF_029289425.2. NCBI lineage: Eukaryota > Metazoa > Chordata > Mammalia > Primates > Hominidae > Pan > Pan paniscus. The sequence goes on along the minus strand of NC_085926.1, from coordinate 75,565,392 downwards.
TATCAGTGCAGGCGTGTCCACCTTCTGTGATATTTAAAGTAATATCATCCTCTTCCCTCCAGGATCATGGGAACAATATCCCTGGGGGGTGTACACTTTCTGCGATACAAGTAGTCATATCACCCCCTCCGCCTTGGAATATTATGAAGGACCATCTCACAAGGGAGTGTACACTGCCTGCGATATTGGGAGTAATAGCAACCTCTCGGCCTCTGAATATTAGGAAGAATATCACAGGGTGGGTGTACACCTCCTGCTCTATTATGGGGAGTAATATCATCCCCTCCCTTTCAGCATATTAATAACAATATCACAGGGTGGGTGAACACAGCTTGCGATGCTGGAATTATGATCATCCTCTCCCCCTCGGGTTATTAGGAACAATATCACAGAAGAGGTGTACACTCCCTGCGATATTGGGAGTAATATCATACGCTTCTTCCGTGAATATTAGGAGCAATATCACCGGGTGGCTGTACATTCATTGCTATGTTGGCATTCATGTCATACTCCACCCGCTGGATATTAGGATCAGTGTCACAGGGTGAGTGTACACCTACTGCTATATTAAAACTAATATCATGCTCTCCATCCCTGGATATTAGGAACAATATCACAGGTAGGTGTACACCCCCTGCGGTATTAGGAGTAATAACATTATGAATTATTAAACATCATTCTCATTAATGATTATCAATGGTAATATTAATTAATAGTATAACATTATTAGTCATTAATCATTATTTTAAAGATATGATTATGCATGATTAAATTAATTCTTACTATTAATGTCATTTTAAATAATATTATTTATTAATATTAATATTAATCATTGTCTTATTACCAACATCACTTATGATGGATTTAAGTAAGACAAATTACGATATCATTATTTTATTATTAATAGTGATATGGTTATTAATTATTAATCATAATCATTAATATTTGTAATCTGCATTAAGTTTTACTGTCTCCAATGTAGTTATTAATATCGATGATTACTATTAATTGTTATTCTATTTATTAATATTAATAATTAATAAAACTGTTCCCGATATCCGTAAGGGAGAGGATATGACTCCCAATATCACAGAAAGTGTACACCCCTCTATGATGTTACTCCTAATAGCCAGGGGGTAGAGGATGACATTATGGAAAATAGCGCAGTGGGTGTACATCCCTTCGGTCATCTTGTTCCTAATATCCTGGGTGGGAGCGGATGATATGACTCCCAATATCGTAGGGAGTGGAGACCTCCCCCGTGATACTGTCCCTAACATCCAAAGGTGAAGAGGATGATATTTCTTCCAATTTCGCTGGGGATGCAAACCACCCCTGTGATATTGATCCTAACATCCAGGCGGCGAGAGGATGATATTAGTCTGAATATTGAAGGAGGTGTCCACTCCCTAGGGATATTGTTCCTAATATCCAGGGACGGAGAGGATGATATCACTCCCAATATAGCAGGGGTATACACCCCTTGTGTGACATTGCTCCTAAAGGGCAGCGGGGGAGAGGAAGATATTACAGCCAATATCACACTGGGTATACAACCCCTTGTGACATTCTTCCTTCTATCCTGGGAGGGAGAGGGAGATACTAGCGGCAATGGCGCAGGGGCTGTACACACTCACTGTGATATTGTTCCGAATATCCCTAGCGGGAGAAAATGATGTTACTTCCAATATCGCAGGGGGTGTACATGCTCCTGTGATATTGTTTCTTATATTCAGGGGGAGAGGATGATATTACTCCCAATATCGCAGGGGTTGTACACACCTCCTGCGATACGGGGAGTAAGAGCCAGCCCCTCTCCCTCCCTGGCTCTTAGGAGCCCCATCGCAGGGCCGTGAGGCCCCCCCCCCCCCGCGGTACGGGAAGTAAGAGACAGCCCCTATCTCTCCCTGGTTCTTAGGACCCCCATCGCAATGGGGTGAGGCCCCCGCGATGCGGGGAGTCATATCACCCCCCTCTGGATATGACGATTCACGTCACAGGGGGGCGGGAGCCCCCCGCGATGCGGGAAGTCATATTACCCCCCCCTCCCCTCCGGATATGACGATCCACATCGCAGTGGGGCGGGCGCCCACCGCGATGCGGGGAGTCATATCACCCCCCCTCTCCCCCCAGGATATGAGGACCCACATCACAGGGGGTCGGGCGCCCCCCGCGATGCGGGGAGTCATATCACCCCCATCTCCCCCCCTGGATATGACGATCCACGGTGGTCACACAGCGTGTTCACCTTATTGTCAGTAATATCTTCTCTGCCTCTGGAAATTACCAACTATGTCACAGACGGATGCACATTCTCTGCACTCTTTGGAGTAATAGCATCGTCTTTCCCCTTGATATTAAGAAAAATATCACAGGAGTGTTTTTACCCCCAGGGGCATTCCGTGTAGTATCATCACTCCCACGTTGAAATTAGGAACAATATCACTGGGGGCGTGTTCACCTCGTGCGATATTGAAAGTAACATCATCCTCTTCTCTCTTGGATCATGGGAACCATATCACTGGGGTTGTGTACACTTTCTGCGGTATTGGGAGTAAGATCATCCTCTCCGCCTTGGAATATTAAGGACCATATCACAGTGGGGCTGTACACACCCTGTGCTATTAAGAAGAATATTATCCTCCCCTGCCCTGCACATTGGAAAAACTATCACAGAGTGGGTGTACACCTCCTGCGATGGAGGGGTGATATCATCTTCTCTTCTTCTGGATAATAGCAACAATAGTACATGGGTTTGTACACTTTCTGTGATATTGGGAGTTTTGGCAACCTCTCCACCTTTGAATATTAAGAACAATGTCACAGACTGGATGTACGACCCCTGCGATTTTGGGAGTCATATCAGCTTCTCCTCTCCATGGATATTAGGAATAATATCCGAGGATGGGTGTACACCTCCTGCTGTATGGGCAGTCATATCGTCCTCTCCCTTCCTGGCTGCTAGTAACAATATCAGAGGATGGGTGTACACAGCCTGCGATATTGCGAGTAATATCACCCTCTCCCCCTCCGGATATTAGGAACAATGTCACAGAAGGGGTGTACACTTCCTGAGATATTGGGAGTAATAGCATTCTCTTCTTCCGGGAATATTAGGAGGAATATCACCGGGTGGATGCACACCCACTGCTATCTTGGGAGTAACGTCATATGCCATCCCCTGGAGATGATATTCGGATCAATATCATCGGGTGGGTGTACACCTACTGCGATATTCAACGTCATATCATGCTCTCTCCCTCCCTGGACATTAGGAACAATATCACAGGTGGGGGTACATCCGCTGAGGTATTAGAGATAATATTCATATTAATTCTTCCTCATTTATTATTTACATGAATATGTATTACCAATATAAATATTAATATAAGAAATCATTGCTAATAGTATTCAGATTATTAATATTAATATTAATTATTAGGAGCTAATATGACAGTTTTCTAATGAATAAGATCAATATCACTCTTTAATACCAGGCATCATTAATCATTAATATTAATCATTTATTGTTATCGTGAGTATAACACTTTAATAGGAATTTTCATTATTATCGGTATTGATTTTAAGAATTATATGATCAGTCATTAATATTGATAATTATTAGTATCAATTAATAATTGAGATTATTAATTGTGGTAAGTCACATTGCGCCATTCCACCCCTCCCTCGGCAGCTCGTTTACGACCCAAAACGGGGATCCAAATGCCCCTGAGAGAGCAGCGGTATGCTGTGATAGAGGAGGATGGTCACGTGGTGGAGAGGCATGTTTTTATGTACCAGCCCTTCACCTCTGCCGACCTTCTCAACTGGGAAAACAATACCCCGTCATAGAGAGAAAAGCCGCAAGCCCTAATTGATTTGCTCCAAACTGTTATCCAGACCCACAACCCCACCTGGGCTGATCGCCACCGGTTGCTCATGTTCCTCTTTAAGAGAGATGAAAGGCGAAAGGCGGAGAGGGCTCCACGCAGCAACTAAGTGGCTAGAGGAACATGCACCAGCTGATTATTGAAACCCCCAAGAGCGTGGAAGGACCCAGTTACCAGGAACCCACTCCCAGGTGGACCCACATGAAAGAGAGGATATGCAAAGGCTAAACCAAGACAGGGAAGCTCTCTTGGAAGGATTCAAGAGGGGAGCTCCGAAGGCCACAAACGTTAACAAGGTCTCTGAGGTCATTCAGGGAAAAGAAGAAAGTCCAGCACACAATTCTACCAGAGACTGTGTGAGGCTTATGGTATGTATACTCCCCTTGATCCCGATAACCCTGAAAATCAGCGCATGATTCACATGGCTTTAGTCCGTCAAAGCGCGGAAGATGTTAGAAGAAAACTGCAGAAGCAGGCTGGACTTGCAGGGATGAATACATCACATTGATGAGAAAGAGCTAAGCAGGTGTTTGTAAACAGGGATGCAGTAAGCCCGAAGGAAAATGGCAAAGAGATTGGAGGTCAGGCCTGGCAAAACACTGACCTGTTTGTTAGCTGCAGCAATCAGAGGGGCCCCCCGAAAGAGGCAAGGGAAGGGGGGCCCTGGGAAAGAAACTCAGCTTGGCTGTCAGAGTTTGCAGCGTAACCAGTGTGCTCATGGTAAAGAAATAGGACAGTGGAAGAACAAATGCCCTGAGCTCAAAAGAAAACAAGGTGACTCAGAGCAGGAGGCCCCGGACAAGGAGGAAGGGGCCCTGCTCAACCTGGCAGGAGGGTTCTTGGACTGAGGGAGACCGGGCTCAAGCGTCCCCAAAGAGCCTCTGGTCAGAATGACAGTCGGGGGTAGGGACATTGACTTTCTTATAGATAGCGGTGCTGAACATTGGCTAGTAACCGCCCCGGTCGCCCCCTTATCCAAAAAGACTATTGACGTCATCGGAGCCACGGGGGTTTCAGCAAAGCAAGCTTTCTGCTTGCCTTGGACTTGTACTGTAGGAGGCCTTAAAGTCATTCATCAGTTTTGGTACATGCCTGACTGTCCCTTGACCTTTTTGGGAAGGGACTTGCTCAGCAAGCTGAGAGCCACTATCTCTTTGACAGTGCACGGCTCTTTGCTGCTAAAGTTACCCGGAACGGGAGTCATTATGACCCTTATGGTCCCCCGAGAGGAGGAATGAAGACTTTTCTTAACAGAGCCGGGCCAAGAGAGAAGACCAGCTCTGGCTGAGTGGTGGCCAAGAGTACAGGCAGAAGACAACCCTCCGGGATTGGCCAATTAAGACTGGGGCCCAGCCGCTTAGGCAAAAACAGGACCCGGTCCCCAGAGAAGCTCTTCAAGGTATCCAGGTCCCTCTCAAGCACCTAAGAACTTTTGGAATTATTGTTCCTTGTCAGTCTCCATGGAACACTCCCCTCCTGCCTGTTCCCAAGCCATGGACGAAGGACTACAGGCCGGGACAGGATTTGCGCTTGCTTAATCAAGCTACACTGACTTTACTTCCAATAGTACCTAACCCGTCCGCATTGTTGGGGTTGCCGCCAGCTGAGGAGAGCTGGTTCACCTGCTTGGACTTGAAAGACGCTTTCTTTCCTATCAGATTAGCCCCTGAGAGGCAGAAGTTGTTTGCCTTTCAGTGGGAAGATCCGGAGTCAGGTGTCACTACTCAGTACACTTGGACCGGGCTTCCCCAAGGGTTCAAGAACTCCCCCACCATCTTTGGGGAGGCGTTGGCTCGAGACCTCCAGAAGTTTCCCACCAGAGACCTAGGCTGCGTGTTGCTTCAGTAGGTTGATGACCTTCTGCTGGGACACCCCACGGCAGTCGGGTGTGCCAGGGGAACAGATGCCCTACACCGGCACCTGGAGGACTGTGGGTCGAAGGTGTCCAAGAAGAAAGCTCAGATCTGCCAACAGCAGGTACGTTACTTGCAATTTACTATCCGACAGGGGTCGGAACGGAGCCTGGGATCAGAAAGAAAGCAGGTCATTTGCAATCTAGCGGAGCCTGAGTAGAAGGCAGTTGAGAGAATTCTTAGGAGCTGTGGGGTTTTGTAGACTGTGGATCCCAAACTTTGCAGTATTAGCCAAGCCTTTGTATGAGGTCACAAAGGGGGCGGGGACAGGGAACCTTTTGAATTGGGATCCCAACAACAGCAAGTCTTTCATGAGTTAAAGGAAAAACTTCTGGCAGCCCCAGCCCTGGGGCTACCCGATCTGACAAAGCCTTTTACATCCTATGTGTCAGAGAGAGAGAAAAGATGGCAGCCGGACTTTGAACCCAAACTGTGGGGCCCTGGTAGTGGCCGGTGGCCTACCTCTCTAAACAACTAGACGGGGTCTCTAAAGGATGGCCCTTGTGTTTGAGGGCCTTGGCAGCAACTGCCCTGCTAGTACAAGAAGTAAATAAGCTGACTCTTGGGCAAAACCTGAACATAAAGGCCTCCCGTGCTGTGGTGACTTTAATGAATACTAAAGGACATCATTGGCTAACGAATGCTAGACTCACCAAGTACCAAACTTTGCTCTGTGAAAATCCCCGTATAACCATTGAAGTTTGTAACACCCTACACCCCGCCACCTTGCTCCTGGTATCAGAGAGCCCTGTCGAGCCTGATTGTGTAGAAGTGTTGGACTCAATTGACTCTAGCAGACCTGACCTCCGGGACCAGCCTTGGGCATCAGTAGACTGGGAACTAGATGTGGATGGGAGCAGCTTCTTCAACGCCCAAGGAGAGAGAGGTGCAGGGTATGCAGTGGGAACCCTGGACACTTGTTGAAACCACATCGTTGCCCCAGGCCACTTCAGCCCAGAAAGCTGAACTCATTGCTTTAATTCAGGCCTTAGAACTCAGTGAGGGTGAGACTGTAAACATTTACACTGATTCTCGGTATGCCTTTTTAACCCTTCAAGTGCATGGAGCGTGATAGAAAGAAAAAGGCCTATTGAACTCTGGGGGAAAAGACAGAAAATATCAACAAGTAATCTTGCAATGATTAGAAGCAGTATGGAAACCCCACAAGGTGGCAGTTATGCATTGCAGAGGACACCAGCGAGCTTCCACCTTGCTGGGTTTGGGGTATTCCCGCGCTGACTCAGAGGCTCCAAAAGCAGCATCTGCCCCCTTCTGGACATCAGTGTTCCCTCAAGCACCTGATCTTGGACATACTTATTCTAAAGAAGAAAAGGACTTTCTCCAGGTAGAGGGAAGGACAAGTGATGGAGGAAGGATGGATTCGGTTACCAGATGGGAGAGTAGCTGTGCTACAGCTGCCAGGAGCCGCAGTTGTACTGGCTGTGCAAGAAACCACCCATATAGGTAAGGAGTCACTGGAAAAGTTGTTAGCCCGGTATTTCTACATCTTGCGTTTCTCAGCCCTTGCCAAAACGGTGAGGCAGCCGTGTGTTACCTGCCGACAGCATGATGCGAGGCAAGGTCCAGCCGTTCCGCCCGGCATACGAGCTTACGGAGAAGCCCCCTTTGAAGATCTCCAGGTAGACTTCACAGAGATGCCAAAGTGTGGAGGTAACAAGTATTTACTAGTTCTTGGGCGTACCTACTCTGGGTGGGTGGAGGCTTATCCAACACGAACTGAGAAAGCTAGTGAAGTAACCCCTGTGCTTCTTTGAGGTCTGATTCCTAGATTTCGACTGCCCTTAAGGATCGGCTCAGATAATGGGCATGCGTTTTTGTCTGCCTTGGTACAGAAGATGGCAAAGGTATTGGGGATCACGCGGAAACTGCATGCCGCCTCCCGGCCTCAGAGTTCTAGAAAGGTGGAGCGGATGAATCGGACTATTAAAAATAGTACTATTGTCTTCACCTCTGGATATTTAAAACAACACCACAAGGGGCATCAAAACCTGCTAAATTGGAGGGTATGTTATCCTCTCCCCCACGCCCCCAGCGCCCCCGGATATTAGAGACAGTAACACAGGGGTGATGTACACCCACTGCTTTATTGGGAGTAATATCATCCTCTCCCTTCTTGGATATTAGGAACAATATCACACTGTGCGTATACGCCTGTTGCGAAATTCAATGGAATGTCATCCTGCGCCTCCCTGGGTATGACGAACAATATCATGGAGGATGTACAACTTCTGAGATATTGGGAGTGATATGATCCTCTGCCCTCTGGAAGTTAGGGACAATATCACAGGGGTAGTGTACACCCTATGGGATGTTGGGAATAATATCATCCTCCAGCCCACTGGATATTAAAAACCATATCACAAGGGGAGTGTACACACACTTTGATATTGCTATTAATACCATCATCTCCCTCTTTGGATATTCAGTGCAATATTTCAGGTGGGGTATACACCACCTGCAATACTGGAAGTAATATGATTTTCTTCCCCTCTGGATATCAGAAACAATATAACAGGGGGTTGTGAACAACCCCTGCGATATTTGGAGTAATATCACCGTCTCCATTCACGATTATTAAGAACAATATCGTAGGGGTGGGGGTGTACACCCCCTTTCATACTTGATATCATCCTCTTCCCCCCTGGATATTAGGAACAATATCAGGAAGGGATGTACAGACCCCGCGACCTTTGCTGTCATATAATTGTCTCTCCCCTAGATATTAGGAAAAATGTCACTGGGGATGTGAACAGCCCTGCGATATTGAGAGTAGTATCATCCTCTCCCCCATTGCATATTGGGAACAACATCACAGGTGGGGTGTACTGCCTCTGCGATATTGGGAGTAAAATTTTCCTCTCTTCCCCTGGACATTAGGAAGAGTATCAGAGGGGGAGGGTGTACATTCCCTGCAATATTCAACGTAAACTTATCCTCTCCCTCCCAGGGTATTCAGAACAATAGGACAGGAGGGGTGTACACCCCCTGCGATATTGAGAGTCATATCATCCTCTTTCGCTCTGGATATTAGGAACAATATCACAGGGTTGTGTACAACCCTTGTGATATTGGGAGTCATATCATCCTCTCTCCCTGTGGATATTAGGAAGAGTATCACAGGGCTGTGTAAACCCCCTGCGGTACTGGGAGTAATATCATCCTCTCTCCCTCTGAATATAGGAAGATTTTCACAGGGGTGTGTACACCTCCTGCGATATTGGGAGTAATATCATCCTCTCTACCCAGGAAATGACTAACAAGGTCACGGGGAGGTGTACTCCCCCTGCGATATTGGGAGTAATGTCGTCCTCCCCAAACCTGGATGTTAGCAACGAGATCACAGAGGGGGTGTACACACCGTGCGACATTGGAAGTAATATGATCCTCTCCCCACCTGGATACTGGGAAAGATACCACAGCGCTGGTATACGTTTCCTACGCTGTTGGGAGTAATATCATTCTTTTCCTTTCTGGATATTAGGAAGAGTATTACAGGGGTTTTGTACAATTACTTCAATATTGGGAGTACTATCATCCTCTATTTTCCTGGATATTGGGCACAAAAACACAAAAGGGTGTACAACCCCTGCGATATTGGGAGTAATAGCATACTCTCCTTCCCTGGATGTTAGAAAACAATATCATCAGGGCTGAACACCCCCCGCGATAATGGGAGTCATATTTACTCTTTCACAGGCCATTTGGAACAATATCACAGGGGTTGTTTACAAACAGGGGTAGTGTACACTCCTTGTGATATTGGGAGTAACATCATTCACTCCACCTCCGGATATTAAGAACAATATCCCAGCGGGAGGTGGTACACCCCCAGTGATATTGCTAGTAATGTCATCCTCTCCTTCCCTGGATATTAGGAACAATATCACAGGGGGGTGTACACCTTCTGTGATATTGGAAGCAATATCATCCTCTCCCCCGCTGGATATTAGAAAAAAATATCACGGTGTACACCCACTGTGATATTAGGAAGAATATTACAGGGTGTACACCCACTCTGACTTTAAGAGAAATAGCTCCCTCAAATGTCCCAAACAATATCACAGGGTATACAATGATATTTCCCTAGGATATTACAAATAGTTTCACAGGATGTACACCCACTGTGATAACAGGGGTAATACATCCCAAGGATACTACCAAGAATATCACAAGGCTGTACACCCACTATGACATCAGGAGTGATATCTCCCTAGGATATTACGAATACCATCACAGAATGTACACACATGGTGTGCGCCCACGGTGATATTAGGAGTACTGTCAACCCAGGACATAACCAATAAGACCACAGGGAGTACATACATGATGTACACCCACGGTGATGTTATGAGAACTATCTCCCTAGGATAATACGAATAACATCACAGAGTGGACACACACGGTATACACCCACTGTGGCACTAGGACTAATAACTTTCTAAGATATTACCAATAGCATCACAGAATAGAAACACATGGTGTACACCCACTGTAACACAAGGTGTAATTTCTCCCTAGGATATTACGAGGAACATCTCAGTGCATACACACATGGTGTACACCCACTGTGACATTAAGGGTAATATCGCCCTAGCATATTACCAATAACATCACAGGGTGTCCACCCATGGTGTACACGCACTGTGATGTTAGGGATAATATCTCCCTGGGATATGATGAATAATACCACAGGGTGTACAGAAACTGTGATATTAGAGGTAATATGTCTCTAGGATATTATGAATAATATCACAGGGTGTACACCCACTGTGATACTGTGAGCAATATCTCTCTAGGATAGTACAAATAATATCACAGAGTGTACACCCACTGTGATATTAGAAATATCTCTCTGGGATATCACAAATTATATCACAGAGTGTACACACATGGTGTACATCCACTTTGATATTAGGAGTAATATCTTCATAGGACATTACAAATAACATCGCAGAGTGTACAAGCACTGTAATATTAGGAATCGTATCTCCCTAGGTGATTACAAATAATATCACAGGGTGTACACCTACTGTGATATTAGGAGTAATATCTTCCTAGGGTATTACGAATAATTTCACAGTCTGTACGCACATGGTGTACACTCACTGTGATATTAGGAGTAATATCTACCTAGTAGATCACAAATAACATCGAAAGGTGTACACCCACTTAGATATTAGCTGTAATATTTTTCTAAGTTGTTACAAATAAGATCACAGGGTGTACAAACATGGTGTACACTCACTGTGATATCAGGAGTAGTATCTCTGTAATATATTATGAATAATATCACAGGGTGTACACCCACTGTATTATTAGGAGTACTATCTCTGTAGGATATTACAATTAATATGACAGGGTGTGGAGCCACTGTGATATTAGGAGCAATATATTTCTAGGATATTACAAATAATATCACAGGGTGTACATGCACTCTGCTGTCAGGAGCAGTATCTCCCTAGGACATGAAAAATCCTATCACAGGGTGCCCAATCTCTGTCTTCCAGGTTCTAAGGGATTCTCCTGCTTCAGCCTCCCAAGTAGCTAGGGTTACCCACCACCACGCCGGCTAATTTTTTTTGTTTTCACTGGAGATGGGGTTTCACCACGTTGACCACGTTGGTCTGGATCTCCTGACCTCAGGTGATCCATCAGCCTCGGCTGACCAAATTACTGGGATTACGGTTGTGAGCCATGGTGCTGGGCCAAGAGTTATATATTCAATTCATTTGGAAACACAGCTCCCATATTTGAGTGTGCATGTACTTTTATGAAGAAATGATGTCAGAAAACCTAAGGATGATAATAAATATGAAAAGTAACAGGCATGTGAAAAGGTCTTCCGATTAAGAACTATAAGGTTCGATTTCGTTTTTAGATAATGGGGTCCTAGCTATTGTGTCGTCCTTTTACATATTCTACCTCAAAGGAATTTGTAGCATGGTGTCAGAATAAAATAGAGTGTATTTCATGGCTTCTTAATTTCTTTCAATTAGACTGAGATCTTTTTCTTAAAGAGAGAAGGACATTTTCATTGCATTGTATTTTTTCTGAAAAGAGTAGGCCGTATTTTACTGAGATCACGTATTTGTTATATATGACTTTTTGGTCTTGTAATATTCTTAAGTGGATTTTCTCTAAAGTAGTATGTACACAAAGACTTGTATAGCAAAAAAGTAAATCACGTAATAACTCTGATATTATTGGAATTGTCACAACTGAGAAACATTGCTGGCGGTGTATGGTCCACAAGTGTGAAAATGTTCCTTGTGAATTGCTTGCATCCAGCATTAAGGGCTGGTTTTTATCTTTTATTTTTCCAATCCTCTTTACTTCTCAAGGTGTCCAAGTCACACAGAGCCACGGAATCTCACAGGTGTCTGAGAATTCCTCCTCCTGGGACTCTCAGAGGATCCAGAACTGCAGCCCATCCTCGCTTTGCTGTCCCTGTCCCTGTCCATGTATATGGTCACGGTGCTGAGGAACCTGCTCAGCATCCTGGCTGTCAGCTCTGACTCTCCCCTCCACAGCCCCATGTGCTTCTACCTCTCCAACCTGTGCTGGGCTGACATCGGTTTCACCTTGGCCACGGTTCCCAAGATGATTGTGGACATGCAGTCGCATAGCAGAGTCATCTCTTATGAGGGCTGCCAGACACGGATGTCTTTCTTGGTCCTTTTTGCATGTATGGAAGACATGCTCCTGACTGTGATGGCCTATGACTGCCGTCTGTCGCCCTCTGCACTACCCAGTCATTGTGAATCCTCACCTCTGTGTCTTCTTCGTCTTGGTGTCCTTTTTCCTTAGCCCGTTGGATTCCCAGCTGCACAGTTGGTTTGTGTTACTATTCACCATCACCAAGAATGTGGAAATCACTAATTTTGTCTGTGACCCCTCTCAACTTCTCAACCTTGCTTGTTCTGACAGCGTCATCAATAACATATTCATATATTTCGATAGTACTATGTTTGGTTTTCTTCCCATTTCAGGGATCTTTTTGTCTTACTATAAAATTGTCCCCTCCATTCTAAGGATGTCATCATCAGATGGGAAGTATAAAGGCTTCTCCACCTGTGGCTCTCACCTGGCAGTTGCTTGCTGATTTTATGGAACAGGCATTGGCATGTACCTGACTTCAGCTGTGTCACCACCCCCCAGGAATGGTGTGGTGGCATCAGTGATGTATGCTGTGGTCACCCCCATGCTGAACCTTTTCATCTACAGCCTAGGAAAGATGGATATACAAAGTGTCCTGCAGAGGCTGTGCAGCAGAACAGTCGAATCTCATGATCTGTTCATTCCTTTTTCTTGTGTGGGTGAGAAAGGGCAACCACATTAAATCCCTACATCTGCAAATCCTGCCCCTTAGTCACATTAGTTTTGTGGCTTGATGGCTTTTATTCCTTTCCGCATTTCCTTTGTCAATATTGCTTTCTTCGTTATGCCTTTAACTGCAACGGGTGAGGATTCTGGGATCCTTTGTTTAGCAGAAACTTCATGACAGAATCCTCTATACCTAGGCGGCCTCTTTTAGCTTCTGAGCAATAACCCGGTCATCCAGGTGGAATCACAACCATCTTTTTATATACACGAAGTCCTCCCTTCATTTTGGAATTCCCTGAAAACTGAGTTTATGGAAACAATGTACAGGAGGTCCTCCAACACCATTGGTTGTTCAAAGTTGTGTAGTTATACTCTTCATGAAAAATAAGTGGTTTCACTATACATAATTTTGCTTCAAGGTGAAGTTTCCAAGAGACTTTCAAAGATGTTAAGTGAGGACATACTGTACATCAAATTCATATCCTCTTCCACAGTTCATGTGGAATTTCTTTATAAACTGCTTCTAGAGAATCTATTTAGGCAGGTTATGTGTAAAGATCCATGTCGCCCTTCCTCAATCTTGGCTTTGAATCAAATCACCTGGGGAGCTTACAAATGATGAGGCCTGGGTCTCAATACCTGAGATTCTGATTTCCTTGCACCTGTGTGAGTATGTGGATTTTTTTTTTTTTTTTGCTTTTAAAGCACCAGAGGTGGTTCCAATGATGAAGTTTTTAGAGGCATCAAGCTCCAATGATTAAGAACAGAAATTAATTGCAATATGATTTCTTCAAATAGTATCTTCAAATGCATTGCCCATCAACACCATACAAATGTTTATTATGCTGTTGTTTCTTACCATTTTGCATTTTCTATTTCTTTCTTTTCCTTTTTTTTTTTTTTTTTTTTGAGTCAGAGTTTCACTCTTGTTGCCCAGGCTGGAGTTCCATGGCATGGTCTCGGCTCACTGCAACCTCTGTCTCCCGTATTCAAGCAATTCTCCTGTCTCAGCCTTCCAAGTAGTTGGGATTACAGGCATGCGCTACCATGCCCGGCTAATTTTTTTTTGTGTGTGTGTTGTTAGTAGAGACAGTGTTTCTCCATTTTTGTCAGGCTGGTCTAGAACTCCCGACCTCAGGTGATCCATCCGCTTCCGCCTCCCAAAGTGCTGGGATTACAGGCATGAGCGACCACGCCCAGCCACCACTTAGCATTTACACTTTACATTTGTTGAAGTTATAGATTTATACGCACATTGATTGCTGCTTTGTTATACACCTGCATATACATAAGATGGGAAATAGAAAAGAATAAAATAGGCACAGTATCCCTGAAGTTTCATATTCCGAGACTTTAAAAATATTTGCTCTTTAGAAATTTGTTTCAATTAAGAAACTGTGGTATACACACCCAATGAAGTATTATTCAGCCTAAAAAGGAAGAAAATCCTCTCCACTGCAGACAAAATGGATGAGATTGTAGGTCTGTATATTAAATGAAATAAGCCAGGCACAGAATGACAAATATTTCATGTCCTCACTTCTACGTAGGAAGAAAAAAGGAAACCTTGGCCGGGTGTGGTGGCTCAGGCCTGTAATCCCAGCACTGTGGGAGGCCAAGTCGCACGGATCACTTGAGGCCAGGAGTTTGAGACCCACCTGGCCAACATGGTGAAACCCCGTCTCTACTGAAAACACAAACAATTAGCCAGGCGTGGTGACGCGTGCCTGTAGTCACAGCTACTCGGAGGGCTGAGGCCCAAGAAGCGCTTGAACTCGGGAGGCGGAGGTTGCAGTGAGCCCGGATTGTTCCTGTATACTCCAATCTGGGCAACAGAAAGAGACTCCATCACACACATACACACAAAAGGAATCTCAGGAAGGTGGAAAGTATAAAGGTGGTTAGCAGACGCTAGGAAGAAAAGGGGTGGGGTGGGGAATGAAGAGAAGTGGATAATTGGGTCCCAAAATACAGAAAGATGGAATAAGTGAGTTCTAGTGTTTGATAGTACAGTATGAAAATTTTAGTTCACAAGAATTTCTTGCATATTTCCTGATGCTTTGGTAAGAAGCTTCCTAACTTTCTCATTATGCTGGTTTTTTAGCTCTTCTCTTTCTGCTCTTGAAATTATACTGGTTTTTTGTTTTTTGTTTTGAGATGGAGTTTCGCTCTTGTTGCCCAGGCTGGAGTGTCATGGTGCAATCTTGGCTAACCGCAACGTCTGCCTCCTGGGTTCAAGCGATTCTCCTGCCTCCACCTCCCGAGTAGCTGGGATAACAGGCATGCGCCAGCACGCCCAGCTAATGTTGTATTTCTATTAGAGATGGGGGTTTCTCCCTTTCGGTCAGGCTGGTCTTCAACTCCTGACCTCAGGTGATCCGCCCACCTCGGCCTCCCAAAGTGCTGGGATTACAGGTGTGAACGACCGACTGCGCCCGGCCCAAGCTGTATCCTTATCTGTTGTCTGTTGTTGTTTGTTTGTTTTTGAGCCCAGAAATAACTTCTCACGTATATGTTGAAACGATTTTTAACATGAGTGCTAAGAAAGTTCATTGGTGGAAAGGCAGCCTTTTCAAGAATTGGTGTTGGAGAAACTTGATTTCCACATGCAGAAGAAAGAAGGTGGACTCTATGTCACACCAGGTGCAAAAATTAACACAAACTGGATCAAAGACCTAACCCCAAGCGCTAAATGTATCATACGCCTAAAAGAAAACATTGGCCACACTTTCATGACATGAGATTGGGCAATGCTTTCTGGGATATGACACCAAAAGCATAGGCAACAAAAGAAAATTAGATTCCTTGGATTACATCTAAATGACAGACACTTTTGTGCAGCAAAAAACACTGCAAACTGAGTGAAAAGATAACCCATGGATTAGGAAAAATATTTGCAAAGCATATATCTGAAAAGAGGCTGATATCCATCATATATAAAGAACAGCTAGAACTAAACAACAAGAACCCCAAAGCATCCCATCAACAATGGTCAGAAGACTCGAGTAGATGTGTTCCTAAAGAAGATATAGCAATGGCCAAGAAGCATCTAAAATGATGTTCAAAATCACTAAACATAGGGAGGTGCAAATCAAACCAAGAATGTCATACCACACATTAGGACGGATATGATAAATAAACAAGCATTGGTGAGACTAGAGGGAAGTAGGAATGCTCCAGTGTGATCGGAGGGAATGTAAAACCGTGAAGGAATGGGGAAAATAGTATGGCGTGTACTGGAAAAATTAGAAACAATGATCAGATGTTCCCGCAGTTGCATTTGTGGGTACCTACCAAAAAGAATTAGAAGCCAGGAGTGGAAGACAGATTTTTGTACACCCATATTCATAGCAGCATTATTCACAACCGCCAAAATGTGGAAGTAACCCAAGGTTTCATGGACAGATGAATGAAAAAGCACATTGCAGTTCTTTCATACGGTGGAAGACTATTCAGCCTTAAAAAGGCAGGCACCTCTGGCAGGTTCGGTGGCTGACACCCGTAATCGCAGCATCTTGGAAGACCGAGGTGGGCGGATCACCTGAGGTCAGGAATTCAAGATCAGCCTGGCCATCTTGGTGAAACCCTGTCTCTACTGAAAATGCAAAAAATGAGACGAGCGTGGTGGTGTGTGCCTATAGTCCCAGCTACTCCGGGTACTGCACTCCAGCCTGTGCGACAGAATGAGACTCCATGGAAACACAAAACAAAACAAAGTCAAACGAACAAACAAAAAACAAAAAGAAACCAGACAGGCACTTCTGAAGCAGGCCGCAACATGGATGAACCTTGAAGACATTATCGTCAGTGAAATAAATAAATCCCAAAAGGATAAACATGCCCAGGCTCAGTGGCTCACACCTGTAACCCCAGCACTTTGGGAGGCTCAGCCAGGCGGATCACTTCAGGTCAGGAGTTTGAGACCAGCCTGGCCAATATGGTGAAAGCTTGTCTCTATTAAAAATACAAAAATTATCTGGGTATGGTGGCGCACTCCTGTAATCCCAGCTACTCGGGAGACTGAGACACAAGAATCTCTTGAACCCACGATGTGGAGGTTGCAGTGAGCCGAGATCATGCTACTGCCACTCCAGCCTGGGTGACAGAGAAAAACTCTGTCTCCAAACAAAAAAATTAAACACTGTATGATTCCACTTTTCTATGAAGTGTCTAGAGTACTTAAACTCATAGAGTTGCAAACTAGAAAGGTGGCCCCCAGGGGTGGGCGAGAGAGAGTAGTGGAGAGCTTGGTGAATGGGTGCAATTTCCATTTTGAAAGATAAAACTGTTCCGAAGATGATGGCGGTGATGGTTGCTAAACAATGTTAACGTACTTAATGTCATTAAACTGTAAACTGAAAAAGAGTGGAAATTGTAAATGTTTATACTGGCCATTCTATATGAACTAATGTATATTTATAATTTTTAATATTTATACGTGGTATATTGTTCCATAATAAAGATGACAATTAAAGCAGTTGGATCTTTAAAAAGAAAGAAGTGAAGAATACACACCAGCTTTCTCTTGATTAGAGGAAGAGCCCCAAAGCTTCTATGGACACTCACTTTTCTCTTCTTCTTGTGTGATGATGAGGAAGTCCTTAGAGCTTGGGGAACTTGGGCGACTTTGGCTAATGAGGAACTCTGTGCCTTGAGTCCCCCAGGCCACAGAATAGTAAGTACTCAGTCTATGCCTTCAGCCCTGCAGTGTGCGGTTCCGGTCCTGTAGGCTCCACACCCATTACCTGTATCAGGAGGCTCATGTCTCACCCTGTCTTCTTGCCAGCCTTGAGGACAGAGTCTGAGCCTCCATCGTGCACCACGCAGGGAGGACAGTGGACCTGTTCTCCGTGGTCATGGCCCAGCAGAGGGGAAGGGCAGTTCAGTGAGTGTAGGCAAAAGAAAGAGCGATCAGACTCTTACTGTGTCTATGTAGAAAGGAAAGACATAAGAGACTCCATTTGAAAAAGACCTGTACTTTCAACAATTGCTTTGCTGAGATGTTGTTCATCTGTAGCTTTGCCCCAGTCACTTTGAACCAACCACTTTGACCCAACCTGAAGCTCACAAAAACATGTGTTGTATGAAATCAATGTTTAAGGGACGTAGGGCTGTGCAGGACATGCCTTGTTAACAAAATGTTTACAAGGAGTATACTTGGTAAAAGTCATCGCCATTCTCTAGTCTCAATAAACCAGGGGCACGATACACTGTGGAAAGCCGCAGGGACCTCTGCCCTTGAAAGCGGCGTATTGTCCAAGGTTTCTCCCCATGTGATAGTCTGAAATGTGGCCTCATGGGATGAGAAAGACCTGACCATCCCCCAGCCCGACCCCCGTAAAGGGTCTGTGCTGAGGTGGATTAGTCAAAGAGGAAAGCCTCTTGCAGCTGAGAGAGAGGAAGGCCACTGTCTCCTGCCTGCCCCTGGGAACTGAATGTCTCAGTATAAAGCCCGATTGTACATTTGTTCAATTCTGAGATGGGAGGAAAACAGCCCTATAGGGGGAGGCAAGACATGTTTGCAGCAATGCTGCCTTGTTATTCTTTACTCCACTGAGATGTTTGGGTAGAGAGAAACATAAATCTGGCTTACGTACACGTCCAGTCATAGTACCTTCCCTTGAACTTCCTTATGACATAGATTCTATTGCTCACATGTTCGTTGCTGACCTTCTCCTTATTATCACCCTGCCCTCCTACTACATTCCTTTTTGCTAAAATAATAAAAATGATAATCAATAAAAACTGAGGGAACTCAGAGGTGGTGCCGGTGCAGGTCCTTGGTATGCTAAGCGCCGGTCCCATGGACCCACTGTTGTTTCTCTATACTTTGTCTCTGTGTCTTATTTCTTTTCTCAGTCTCTCATCCCACCGGACTAGAAATAACCACAGGTGTGGAGGGGCAGGCCACCCCTTCAAGTGAGTGCTGAGGGATGGTCGGGAGCCTTGTTTGTTTCCTCATCCTCAGGACAAACAGGAGAGTGTGGTGTGCAGATGTGAGGATACCAATGTGCAAACTGTCCGCTCAGCAGACTGTGGAGTTTCTGTTCTTGGTTGTGGTGGGGGTCTCAGAAATCTTATTCAAAATTTTGCTTTCCTCCCCCACTGGTTCTCCTTTTCATAGACATCTCACCCATGATAACGGAATCAGTCCCTCTAAACTATTCCCTAAGAACAACAAAAACATTATGAAGGTGATAATGAGGATAAAGAGGATGATGACAGACACCATGGCATCACGAACCCTTACTGAGGGCTTCCTGAAGGCCAGCCTCTGAGCTCTGTGCTCTATGCAGCTTGTTTCATTTCATCTGCATAGTCTCCCAGTTATTAGTGCACATTTCATGATGATTTTACAGACTAGAAAAGGAGCAACGCATTTTCATACAACTTCTACCAGATCATGAAGTCAAAAAGGGTGAAGTCAGGGGTGAACCAGGCAGTCTAAGTCCAGACACATGGCATTTGGCCAGTCCTCTCCGTGCATCCAACCTGCCGTCTCAAATCCTTGTCATTCAGGCTGATGCCCCTGCTCACTGTGCCCTTCCCTTTGGGGGTTCCTTGTAGACCACAGCTAGACCAGTGGGTGCCACAATCACTGTGTCAAGTATAGAAAGGGCAGCTGAGATCACATCAAGGATTCTAGAAAGAATTGGCACAGGATCATTCGGGACACATCTCTCCCTTGCCCCTGTTCCTGGCTTTCCATACAGCTCTCGACTTCCTCAAAGGAGTCATCAATTCGGAGTTTGGCTTCCGTTCCTATTGAGGAAGCTGGAAAGTGTTTCAAAAATGCTCCCCAGGTGTGCCTGTGGTTAAGACCTCTGAGCTCTGCTTAAAACTTTTTGAATCTGAGTGCAGTGGCTCACGCCTGTAATCCCAGCCCTTTGGGAGGCTAAGGCGGGTGAATCACAAGGTCAGGAGTTCGACACCAGCCTGGCCAACACGGTGAAACCCTGTCTCTACTAAAAACACACACACACACACACACAAAATTAGCCAGGCATGGTGGCGTATGCCTGTAATCCCAGCTACTTGGGAGGCTGAGGCAGGAGACTCCTTTGAAACTGGGAGACAGAGGTTGCAGTGAACCGAGATCATGCCACTGCGCTCCAGCCTGGGCGACAGAGCAAGACTCTGTCTCAAAAAAATAAATAAATAAAAATTACGAAAAAAAGTGCTTGGAAGGGCTTGGCAAACTTTAGCCATCAGCTTACGTACCACTTTGGAAGGGCATACCTTCAGTCACTTCACCCTTTAATCCCTTTGCTCAAGACTAAAGTTCTGAGAGGAAGTCTAATCAGCTGAGTTGTGTCCATGTGGGCAGTGCAGGAAAGGATGCAGCGGGAGGCGGCTCCAGGGACGTCTTTGGCTTCCATCATGGGGGAGCAGGCGCCTGGATTATCCACCCTAACAAATCTAGACAAAGGAAAGTGAGGTTCTCTGAGGAAGGAGACATAGAGCCCTAGGAGCTAACCAAGAGACAAATAGTCATCCTGTCTTGTTACTTTCTTGTACACATGTGTGTACATTATCTTACATTTATCACTTTGTTTTCTTTCTCTCCTTTAATTGCACCCTGCTGCCAAAAGTTAAAATAAAATGAAAGTATTGAGATAGCTCAGTAACTGACTTTTGGTCAATTGCCTTTTCATATAGTGAACAGCTGCCCAAACGATTGTCTCTGTCACTGTGCAAATTTGCAAGCGTTTGCATGATCACTCCCAATCCCCCAACACAGGGCTGTGTTACAGCACAATTTAGTTCAGTGTTTTGCTCTCTGCAACAGGGAGGTTCTCATCTATTACAGGTTGCAGTAAAAACAAGGGTACCATAAGCAACCACCTCTTTCCTCAATGATGTGATGAAAGCAAAAGCCAAGTAGCTCCATGTATCCAACTTAAAAACATAAAAATTATGCCTGTGGGTTGCAGTTGGAGCTATGGTGGCGGCAGCTGCCGCTGGGCCTAGCCCGGGGTGTGGACCTGGGAACTCCGCAGAAGGGCCCGAGGGGGAGCCTCACGGAGCGACGGCGGAAGGCGCACAGGATGCTAAAGCTTTACTACGGCCTCTCGGAAGGGGAGGCGGTGGGACTTCCCATGGGGCCCAACCCCCTGGACCCCACTGATCTGAACGGGGCGCACTTCAACCCGGAAGTTTACCTAGACAAGCTGCATAGAGAGTGCCCTCTGGCCCAGCTGATGGACAGTGAGACGGACATGGTGCGGCAGATCTGGGCTCTAGACAGCGACATGCAGGCCCTGGTCTATGAGAATTACGACAAGTTCATCCCAGCCACTGAAATTGACAAACAGCATAAAACTGTATGAGGAATTGCAGGAGACCCAGAATTTCCCAAATAACCTTGTAAAAGAAGAACAAAGTTGGAAGACTCAGAAAAAATATATATACACACACATATATATCTGTATATAAAGTTTTGTTTTCATTCAGTTGTAAACATTTAGTAATTTCTATTGTGATTTTTCATTGAACTCATGAAAGGATATTTTTAATTTTCCAAATGTATGCTTGTGTTTAGCTCTCTTCTTGCTGTTCACTTCTAATTTTCTTGCATTATGGTCAGGGAAACGTGGTCTGGACAATGTCAATCCTATAGTGGATTTTGTTGAGACTTCTTTATGGCCTAATATGTGGCCAGTTTTTTTTTTTTTTTTTGCAAATGTGCCACATGTGGTTAAAAGGAATGTGGATTTATTTTTTAGGAGAGTTTTTATTTTTAAATAGATAAGGTTCTCAGTGTAATTGAAATCTAGCTTCAATTAACAATATACTAGTTCTCTCAAACCTTAGGATGTTAGTCAGTGTAACAATAGACTGCTTCTGAGACAAATAAACCATGAATTCTCAGTGGGTTGGCACCCATAGCATAGTCTGGTGCAGGTCAGGGGTTCTCCTTGGGGGCCCTTGTCCAACAGTGATTCAGAGATTCTGGAGGTTTCCATCTTTTAATTCTGCCATCTCAGAATTTTTCACTTGTAGCCATATGGATAGGAAGAGAGGGAACATAGCTCAAACTTGCCTTTGATAACCTTGGCCCAGAAGTGATTTCTTACATTCGTATTGGTGGAAATGCAGTCACGTGGCTCCAAACTAACTGCAAGGGAGGCTCAGAAATGTAGCCTTTCTGCATGTCCAGGAAGAGGAATGGTGTGAACACAGCACTGTCTTTGACACACTAAGCATGTGCTAAAGAGTTCTTACTCTTATAGGAGGTTTGTCTGTCCTGTGTAACTTTCTCAGTTTTTGCTTAGATAGTTTCAGGCAATGTTGTTTGGTGCATTCAGCTTGATGATTATTATGTCCTCTTGGCAAAGTAGTCAAGATTCCCATCAGTTTGAATAAAAGTGTTTTACAGATAGGTCAGGAAATGTTAAAACTTTAAAAGGCCCCTCTATTCCTCCACTCTACAGATAAGAACAACAGAGTCCTAGAGAGAGGAGGTCATGGGTCTCACTCATCAGTGGCAGAATTGAAACCAACATGGCAGTAACTTTGCCTTTCCCCCATCACGTTGTTCTCCCTCTATCTTCACTCTGCTGATTTCTTCACTTGCTCCATACAGACCTCCCAGTGCCAAGTAAAATGTGTCCGGAAATGGTGGGTTCTTGGTCTCACTGACTTCAAGAAAGAAGCTGCAGACCCTCACGGCGAGTTTTACAGTTCTTAAAGGTGGCGTGTCTGGAGTTTGTTCCTTCTGATGTTCGGGTGTGTTTGGAGTTTCTTCCTTCTGGTGGGGTTTGTGGTCTCGCTGGCTCAGGAGTGAAGCTGTGGACCTTCGTGGTGAGTGTTACAGCTCTTAAGGTGGCACGTCTGGAATTGTTCATTTCTCCCGGTGGGTTCATGGTCTCACTGGCTTCAGGAGTGCAGCTGCAGACCTTCTCAGTGAGTGTTGCAGCTCATAAAGGCAGTGTGGACACAAAGAGTGAGCCGCAGCAAGATTTATTGCAAAGAGCAAAACAACAAAGCTTCCACAGCATGGAAGGGGACCCCAGCGGGTTGCCACTGCTGGCTTGGGCAGCCTGCTTTTATTCTTTTACCTGGTCCCACCACATCCTGCTGATTAGTCCATTTTACAGAGAGCCTGAGTGGTCTGTTTTGACAGGGTGCTGACTGGTGCATTTACAATCCCTGAGCTAGACACAAAGGTTCTCCACGTCCCCACTAGAATAGCTAGTTACAGAGTGTCCACACAAAGGTTCTCCAAGTCCCCCCCAGAGTAGCTAGATACAGAGTGTTGATTGGTGCATTAACAAACCCTGAGCTAGACACAGGGTGCTGATTGGTGTGTTTACAAACCCTGAGCTAGATACAGAGTGCCGATTGGTGTGTTTACAAACCTTGAGCTAGATACAGAGTGCCGATTGGTGTATTTACAATCCCTTAGCTAGACATAAAGGTTCTGCAAGTCCCCACCAGACTCAGGAGCCCCACTGGCTTCACCCAGTGGATCCCACACAGGAGCCACAGGTGGAGCTGCCTGCCAGTCCCTCACCATGCGCCCGCACTCCTCAGCCCTTGGGTGGTCAATGGGACTGGGCACTGTGGAGCAGGGTCGGCACTCGTTGGGGAGGCTCGGGCCACACAGGAGCCCATGGAGCTGGGGAGGCTCAGGAATGGAGGGCTGCAGGTCCCAAGCCCTGCCCCGTGGGGAGGCAGATAAGGCCCAGTGAGAAGTTGAGCACAGCAGCTGCTGGCCCAGGTGCTAAGCCCCCTCACTGCCCGGGGCCGGCAGGGCCGGCCAGCCGCTCCTAGTGTGGGGCAGCCAAGCCCATGCCCACCTGGAACTCCAGCCAGCAGGCAAGTGCCGGGGACAGCCCCAGTTCTGGCTCACACCTCTCCCTCCACACCTCCGTGCAAGCTGAGGGAGCCAGCTCCAACCTTGGCCAGCCCAGAAAGGGGCTCCCATCATGCAGCCACGGGCTGAAGGGCTCCTCAAGTGCCACCAAAGTGGGAGCCCAGGCAGAGGAGGTGCTGAGAGTGAGTGAGGGCTGTGAGGGCTGCCAGCACACTGTCACCTCTCATAAGGAGTGATTAATCTGAGCTTCTCCAGAAAGTCCATTCCTGGTAGGCACTGGGAATAAGAAATCTCAGAGTATAAAATAACATCAAGTGGTAGCACTTTTGTGAATGGCTCCCAAATTAGTTCCTTTACCTTTTTGTTTTTCATGAAGCACAGTTGCACAAAACATGCTTAGCCTGAGATGAAGCACATATTAGAGAAAGGTTCTCTCTATAGCATTATCTATTACTCGAATGAGCATGAAAAATAGGAGATGGGACATACTCTCTCTAGCTATTATTACCTCCACTATAGAGTTGACATACACAAGCTCATTATTGCATTATGTTTTATTCAACAAAATAACTTTAATGTTGTGGCTTAAATTGAATTTGCTAAAACATCTTTATCTCCAGCATAATGTGCCTCAAGTGTCTTCTTGGCGCTTGAATTTTCTCCAGAATTATAGTGCTGAAGCTATGGAAATGGTGAAATTATATGCAATATGCAAAACAATGTTGCTATAACGTGGTAATTGGCCTTCCATATAATTAAAGGAACATTTCCTCATCAGAGCTGTTCCATCAGAGACCCAAAGGCTATCTTTCTACAAATCACCCACTTAGGAAAGCCTTTATTCCCAGTAGCCTATGAAAATCTGGTTATGCAAACAGATTTGCTTATTCAGTAACATTAATGGCTCCTCATAGTTAAAAAGTCATCAAGGTGACTGACCTATAATCTGTTTCCTCTGTGACCAAGTGTCATTTTTACTTTGACAGTTGGGAGCCTTTTGACTCTTTCACAGCTGGCATGAAGGCACAGGGAGGGAAATCTGAAAAACCAACAACCTGTGTATTCTCAGCCTATTCATCAATAGAAAATCACTTCAACTGGATTAGGGTCTTGTACCTGGCAGAAAGGCTCTTATGGACATTGGAATTGGATTTTTACACTTGATATGACACTTCCTTGAGTCAGATCAGATTCGTGTTTGATAGACTCTTGCCGAAAAGTTGCTGCAGGGTCTGTGCAATAGCTAAAGCCTTTTTGTTGGTGTTGTTGTTGTTGTTGTTTTAAAAGCAGCATTAAATGTTTTCATGAAGACCTTCCCAGCAGTGATTTTATTGGGAATATGGTCTTTAGCTCTGGTCCCGAATAACTCACACTGAGGAAACCTCTAACAAGTGTTTTATTAGAAGATGTCTGATGGATGGCTGGTTTTAAAAACAAATCTCTTCCCTTTTTCTGTCCCCTGTGTTCTATTCTCCTTTCTCTACACATTATTCTGGGAGGATTCACCTATTCCCAAAGTCCTTTCCTCTTTATTTCCATTCCAGAGCTCTCTGTATAACTCCAGGCTGATGAATCCAACTGCCCACTGGTTATCTCCACTTGGCTCTCTGTCTTGCATTGACCTCATCTTACCTTTCATCTCCTGATTTCCTTTTTTGCCTGGGCTCACCACATCAGATTCACACCACCATCCACCCAGCTTCCAAAACACCTGGGCCTCATCCTGCATTCCTCCCTCTTTCTCAGTCAAGTTAGCCTACTGTCTCCTCTCCATCCTCACTGCCACAGCCTTGGTCCAGCCAACCATCTTGTCTCACTTGGTGTATTGCAGCCTTCTACCTGGTCTACTCACCTCCCACTCTCCTCCAGCCAGACTGCTCTTTTTATAGCACAAAGTGGATCATTACTCCCCTGCCTAAAAACATCTACTGTCTCCCTTTGTCTACAGGATAAACATGACAAAAAGCCTTTAAGATTTGGCTCCAACTTACCTCTACAGTAGTCACTTTTTACAATTATATGAACATCTCTCAGCTCCTCACCCTCTCATGTCTCGATTTTTGCACATGCTCTTCCTTCTGCTGGGAATGATCTTCCACACCTCTCCTATCGACCTGGCTAATTCCTACCATTTCCTAGTCTTCAACTTAGGAGTACTGTGATGGAGAAGTATTTCTGACCACCTGATATAGATTGGATGCCCACCCATCTCCTGGCTTTTTTTTTTTTTTTACAGAGTCTCGCTCTGGCCATCCAGGCTTGAGTACAGTGGTGCGATCTTGGCTCACTGCAATCTCCGCCTCCTGGGTTCAAGCAATTCTCCCACCTCAGCCTTCTGAGTATCTGGAATTACAGATGCCTGCCACCACACCCAGTTAATTTTTTTGTATTTTTAGAAAGACAGGATTTCACCATGTTGGCCAGGCTGTTTCCGAACTCCTGGCCTCAAGTGATCCACCCACCTTGGCCTCCCAAAGTGCTGGGATTACAGGCATGAACAACTGCACCTGGCCGATTGGGTGCCCCTTCTTTGTGCTCCCATTGCCCCAGGCATACTGTCACCATAACTCTTACCATTCTGAGTTGAAAATGATTTTTTTTTTGCTTTTTATTTCTCTCATTAAATGCAAAGCTCATTGAAAAGAGGATGGTGGTTGTTCACTGTTGTACTCCTAACTTTGACTCAGTGTCCTGAGGTCGGCTCTAGAGCTGTGCACACATGTTCAGACATTGGAGCACATCTTGTCTAGCGCCTCTTTTAAGGTGGCTTGGAGAAAAGTCAGTAGCTACTTCCCCAAGGATGAAACAGAAGCTTCACCTAAATCAGGAGTTCCTCAACTACAGCCTGCATTAGAATCCTCTGAGAGCTTCTTAAAAATACATTCTCCTAGAGCCCACTCTTCAAGAGTCAATGAGTTGCTTCATCATCAAAATATATACAGAATCCAGCCGGTCTTCAGCACCAGCCTGGTCTGAGCCACTGTGAACTCCCACCTACAGAATCTCACTGCTGGTCTCCTTGCTTCTGCTCTTACCTTCTTACCATCCATTCAAGTAGCCAGGGTTATCCTTTTTGAAAATTTTTTTGAGATGAAGTCTCACTCTATTGCCCAGGCTGGAGTGCAGTGGTGCTATCTCATTTCACTGCAGCCTCTACCTCCTGGGCTCAAGCCATCCTCCCACCTCAGCCTCCTGGGTAGCTGGGACCACAGGCATACACCACCACACCTGGCTGATTTTTGTATTTTTTGTAAAGACAGGGTCTTGCTATGTTGCCCAGGCTAGTCTTGAACTTCTGTGTGCGCCCACCTCAGCCTCCTGCATTCTTAGGAAGCCCCTCTTGTAGGGATTTTGATGCAGAGGCCTGGGTGCCTCATGTCTCCTCCCATCTCTCTCTGTCTTTCTGTCTCTGTCTCTGTCTCTGTCTATCTCTCTCTCTTTCTCTTTGCCTTATAGCTGCCCTGGGGACTAGACTCTGCCTTAAGCATCCCTCTGAATCCTGTTTGCTTTTACACTGAGGCTGCTTTAAATCGCACCTTTATCTGAAGCCTTGGGCTTCTGTTCCTATTGCTTGCTTTTGTTGGAAGGGCTGTGCAGCTTCTTGACAAATTGCAAAGGTGCCCACGCGTTTCCAAGTCCCCAGGAACCAAACCAGATGACAAACAAGGATGCAGCCCACAGCTGGGGAGACAGATTTCATGTCCACACAGAGACTCCAAGATGCTGAACTGAAATCCACCCCGAAACCTGTTTTCTCTCTCATTTAAGTTCAATGTCACCTGGGGGCTTGCAGGGCAGGGCTGGTGACTATTCACAGGGCAAAGATGCTTTGAAATGTCAACTGAGAATGGTGTGGTGGTTGACAGATGGCACGTCAGGGCATAGATTAACATGGAAAGAGAAACTCATCCCTTGGGGAGTGTGTGAGGCTGGCAGCCACACAGAGGGCTTTTCCTGCGAGCTCTCGCATAGATGCAAAGAGTCAGGAGGTTTTGCTTTCTGAGCCTGAGTGGAACCATGTTCCTCCCTGCACATTGCTGCTCTGCAGCAAATGTTTATTCTTGTTGCATTGATTAAAAGTGCTTACCAGGCGGGGCGCGGTGGCTGAAGCCTGTAATCCCAGCACTTTGGGAGGCTGAGGTGGGCGGATCACAAGGTCAGGAAATCGAGACCATCCTGGCTAACACGGTGAAACCCCGTCTCTACTAAAAATACAAAACATTAGCCGGGCATGGTGGTGGGTGCCTGTAGTCCCAGCTACTTGAGAGGCTGAGGCAGGAGGACGGCATGAACCTGGGAGGTGGAGCTTGCAGTGAGCCGAGATTGCGCCACTGCACTCCAGCCTGGATGACAGAGCAAGACTCCGTCTCAAAAAAAATAAATAAAGTGCTTACTGAAAGGGTTTGAGGGGAGTGGTGACAGTGTGAGTTATGGCTTTGCCGGCTGCCAGTGGATCCAGCCCCTCTGCACGGCTGTGCAAGGGTGTTTTGAAAAGTGGCTCAGCCAGCCAGGAGTGACTGGGTGTAAGTGTTGCTGCCACAACATCTTGTAGCCTGATTGGGGCCGTATTTGCAGAACGCCTAAACCACTACACTTGTTCAGGCTTAAAAATAAGCTTCCTTTTTTTTGTTTGGTTTTTTTTTTTTTGGTTTGTTTTATGAGACGGAGTCTTGCTCTGTTGCCGGGTTGGAATGCAGTGGCATGATCTCGGCCCACTGCAACCTCTGCCTCCTGGGTTCAAGTGATTCTCCTGCCTCAGGCTCCTGAGTAGCTGGGACTACAGGCGTGTGCCATCATGGCCAGCTAATTTTTGAATTTTTAGTAGAGATGGGGCTTCACCATGTTGGCCAGGATGGTCTGATCTCTTGACCTCGTGATCTGCCCACCTTGGCCTCCCAAAGTCCTGGGATTACAGGTGTGAGCCACCGTGCCTGGCCAAACATAAACTTACTTTCTTACCTCTTCTGCTGAACTCTATTTGCTTCTTTTCCCAAACGTCTTTATCCAAAAGAGCTTTTAGCAACAAAGTTACCCAATGCCCTTCCATAGTCTCTCCTTGCAACTGGCTCTCAGCAGTGGGTAGGAGGAAATCCTTGACAGAACCAATTTACGTGACTGTTTGGAGGACTCTGGCTAGCCCCAGGAGGTGTTTGCATTTTTAAATAGGTTACTAGTGTCAGAATGTTTCATGAGTAAGAGCACAACCTCTATGTTGGATGCCCTGAATTTGAATCTCAGCATGGCCCCTTTGTATATAACCAGAGAATGGATTTGGGGACCCAATGGATCTATCGTGACATGAACTTGCACCAACATTCACCTGACCTCCAAAATGCCTATTCTGACTGGTAGACCCTAGTCTCATCCTAGTGCCAGTTCAGAGCCTGTGTCCAGTGATCCTGCACAGATCTCATTAGTTCCTTTTCCCCTGTTCAGTCAGCCTGGTAAAAGGCTGTGTATTCCTTCGGGGGCAGGCTGGGAGAAAAATTGACAGTATAAATTTTTGGCAGTGGAGCAGAGTCCTTTCTGGAGGGGACCTGGCTTCCCATTCAGACGAGGGACTGTGAACTGGCTTATGTCTGGGAATTGACTGGGGACTGTGACTCTGTCTTTATGATTCAGATTAGACTTCTACTCACCTGACCTAGAACTCTTCTGCAAACACAGATCACGTAAAAATGTGGCAGGCTTCTTATCTATTTCACTTCTAGGAATGCCACGATCAGCTGGCACCATAGGTCTCTGCGAGTCAGGCTATTCTGGTTGCAGCTTTGACTCTGCTGTCTTTTATGGTAACTGCGTCCACCTTGCCTTTGGGGAGTGAGTGCTGCAATCACTTGGCCCCGGCCCCTGTAGTGTGCCTATGTCACTTACCCTCTTTGTACCTCAGTCTCCTCCTCTGTAAAATGGGCATCCTAATAGCATCCACCCCCAGGGCTGCTGTGAGGTATAGATGGATTAGCATATGGAAAGTAATAGAAGAGGGTCTCAAAGCCCATGTGTCGTTATCAGAATTATTTCATGACAGGGGAGAGCTGGAGGAGAGAGGAAGGTGCTGAGCAGACCCATGTGCTCTCCCACCAGTGTTTCCTGAGCACCTACTATGTGCTGCCCACTGTGAGAGCTGTTAGGGTTGAAATAGGGAGCACAGCAGGATAGGGGCCGCCATCAGGAGCTTATTGGAGAGACCATTGTGCAACATGGTTCCAGTGCTTGGGGTGGGGAAGCTTAGGGAGTACAGGGGCCTAGGATCCTGGGCAGAATCATGGAAAGGACACAGCCTCCCCAGCCTCTCCTGCCTCCACTGCCTCCCTGGCCTCCTTTGCTTCCCTGGCCTCTCCTGCCTTCCTGGCTTCCCCTTCCTCCCCAGCCTCCCCAGTCTCCCCTGTCTCTCCTGCTTTCGAGGTAGGCCAGGAGCTGCTGGTGCTCACTTAGCCTGTCCTGGACTCTTGGTGTAGCACCTCAATGTCCAGAAAATACCCCCGGGTTCAGCTCATCACACAGCCAAGGAAGGACCTCCACACTGACACTAAGGATGCATCCTGGGCTCATTCATCAGGGCATGCCTCCAGAATATTTCTCCACGTTTCCTCCCTTTGCCCACCTGCATTGTCTCTGTGCCTGAGCCCTGGCTGGGGGCCTGCAAGGATCCCCTATCTCCTCTGTCCCTGCACGGCTGGGTCCCAGGCAATCTGTCTGCCCACCACACCTCTCTCCCCTTGCCCACCACGCTCCAGCCCCACAGTCCTCTTTCTGCTTCTTTCCCAGCCTCTGGGCTTTTGCACACGCTGTTCCCTCTGCCCGAACATGCTCCACTGGGCTGAGAACAACTCTCTGAGACCTCTCTCAGCTGTTGCTTCCTTTGGAACAGCCGCTGCTGCTGTCCCTCTCCCAGCTCCAAGACCTGCTGAGCCTCCTGTCTTTTTCAGTTCCCATGCACCCAGCACTTCTCCTTGGCCTCCTTTTGCCCAATTGACAATGTCCGTTCTCAATGCCTTCTCACCCAGCGCTGAGCCCCACTGGGTGAAGGCAATGCCTGTCATGTTCACCACAATATACCCTCCCCCATCACCACTCCTGGTCCACAGAGATGCTCAAAAAAGATCTGTTGGTAGGCAGTGCGAAGGTGCATTCTTGTCATCCTGCAGGCAGAATTCTCCACGAGTTTTGAGCAGCCTCGGTTTTCCCACCACCTCCAAACCATGCAAGACACAGGGTAAGAGAAAAGACAAGGTGGCTGTGGCCGATGTCCACCCTCTCAGGGCGTCCTTTCTCTTCTCTCCTCCTTGGGCAGGGAGACCATCGGGGTGCAACCTGGCTGGGGCGGGGAGGAGGTGCAGGGCCTGGCCGGAGCGGGCCTGGCCACGGCCAGGGGACAGCGACCGCCTAGGCCGGGGCAGGTGAGCGCGGCGCAGGCCCCGGCACGGCGTTTCCGCGGTGCGCGCGAGCGGCCAGCAGAGGGCGCCAGAGAGCCAGGAGCGGCCCACGGAGGAGCCCGCGCCGGCCCCGACGCCCAGCTCCGCGCCGCGCCGACCCACCTAGCCCGCGCTCGGACGCCCCAGCTCCGACGAGAGGCCGCTCGCGCGGGGTCCTTCCTCTTCCCCAAGTGCAGGCAGAGCCCCCGGAGCAATGGCCAGTCCTTCCGGCAGCTCCGAAGACACTGGCAAGCCCCGAGGCAGGGATGGCCGGCCCAGGAGGGAGGAGGACGACGTCCCTTCCGAGGGGAAGAGGCTGCGGCTGTTGCTGGAGAGGGGGAAGCGCACAGCCCGAGGACTGCGAGGACGGGGAGGACGCGCCGCGGCCGGGCAGGGAGGAGACCGGCACCCAGACAGGTGGCGACGGCAGAAGAGTAAGTGACGCGGGCGCGGGGGTCCGGGGGTGCCAGGGACGCGGGGTAGGGGCGGCGGGAGTCTCCGTGGCCGGCCCCGGGTTGAAGTTGGTAACTGAGCGGCAACTCCGGCGGGCGCGGAGTGACAGCTCGTGACGGCCTCCGAGACGCCAGCTGCCCCTTCTCGGCTGTGTGGCTTCGACTTCCTGATTCTCCCATGACGTCCCTGGCCGGGAGACCAGCTGGACTCTGCGGCTAGCCAAAAGGGGAGGGGGAGCCCCGCGTCCTGGGGGCCCCCAGCAGGGGAAGGGGCGGGGGTTGCTCTGGGCATCCTGTCTGGGGCATCTGTCTGGGACTCTGTCGGTGCCTCTCACCTGGTGAGGGGCTTGTGGTGGGGGTAGGGGGGAAGTCCCTGGCGCCAGGCTTGGCCAAGCCCTGCTCTGCTGGGCTGCGGGCTGGCGGCGCTCACCCAGCTCCTCACCTGCCCCGCATCTTCCTGTTTTTCTTCCCTTTCTGGTTGGGCAGCGAGAGTTGAGAGGAGGCAGATGGCTTCCATCCCAGAAATCGCTCTCCTCTTTCCATCCCTACAGAGAGGGACAGAGAGGCAAAGTTCCTTGCATCCCCCGGGGCGCTGTCCCTGTGAGCTCCCGGTGTCCTGCACACGTGGACCGCTGAGTCACCGGGCCTGTGTGTGTGCGATGGGGCTCCGTGGCCAGCCTGGCCTCCTGGGGTTCACTTTCTGCTTTCCTACCCCAACTCTTCCTGTGTGGCTTTGCTGGCCTTCCACTGGGGAGGCACGTGGGTTTGGAGGGCAGATGAGGGCCCGCTGGAGAGCTGTACCCCTCAGTGAGGGCCGCCACCTTGATGGTTTTTGATGGATAATGGGGTTGACCTCTTTGTTCCTTCCACATGATTTTATGTTTGACCATTTTCTCAGCTGAGCTCGTCTTAATAATTTGATTCTTGGTTAATGAGCCCCACATGGGAGAGAGGGCGGCCTTGATTCTGAACCCATTGAAGCAGCACAGGCAGCCCTCTTCGCCGTGGGCTGCATCAGAGCCCCCCCTGCCCAGTCTTGGGGTTGCTCCCGGATGCTGTCTGGGAGGCTTGCTCATGGTGACATCCTCATCTCCCCATGCACTTTACTGCATTCAGAGCTTGGGTCACCTGGACACTGAACTCAGGTGAATTTTCTCTAAGATCCCAGGAGAAGGACAGTTCTCTGGAAGGTTTTCCAGGGCCGATCACGGAAAGGATGAGAAGGGAGAGGTCCTGGTCGGGGACACAATTACGGTGGCAGTGTAACGCCGGGAAACTTTATTGCGTGAAGTCCCTCTCACTCTCTCTACCTCCCTCTTTTACGTGGACTCTGCCAAAGACCAGGATACCAGAATGCAGTGGAGTGACCAAGTGTAGTGGGACCTTGGGAACGCGAGTCTGGAGCCAGGCGGCTGGGGTTTGCATCCCGGTTCTGCCCCTCCTTAGCTGGCTGACATGGCACAAGCCACTTACCCTCTCTGAGCCTTACTGTCTTCAGTGGCAAATTGATCGGTCAACAGGCCCCATTGCCTGGGGTTGTTACTGCTGAGATTAAGGGAAGCTCGTCCATAGAAGCACTTAGCGTTGTGCCTGGCACATAGTGTATGGTGGATAAATGGGACTTAGGACTGAAACTCATGCCTTGGTGTGTTTTTGCAGTGAAGTTTTGTTCTGGGGTGCATCACAAGAGACAAGGTTCTTGGCCGGGCGTGGTGGCTCAAGCCAATAATCCCAGCACTTTGAGAGGCCGAAGGGGGAGGATCGCTTGAGCCCAGGAGTTTAAGACCAGCCTGGGCAACGTGGTGAAGCCTCATATCTACCAAAAAAAAAAAAAAAAAAAAAAAAAAAAAAAAAAGCCAGGTATGGTGGTGTGTGCCTGTAGTCCCAAGTACTTGGGAGGATGAGGTGGGAGGATTGCTAGAGCCTGGAAGGTCCGGCTGCAGTGAGCTGTGATCATGCCACTGCAGTCCAGCCTAGGTGACAAAGTGAGACCCTGTTTCAAGGAAAAGAGAGAGAGAGAGAGAGACAGACCCACAAGTGTCTTAAGCCAGAATCTCCATGTTAAAATGCTTTCTGGAGGCTAAAAAGATGACATATTGATAATGAAATATTTAAAAGGCAGAACCCCCACTGAATTCCTTGGTCCACAGAGGTAAATGGGAATCGCATGACCTGAAGGATGATGCAGGAACTGAACAGAAACCATCCTTGTTTCCTGAATCTGAATATGGCACCCTCTTTTCACGGTGTCTGTATCTGCTCAGTCCAGCGGCCGCTCAAAAAGAGGGAATCTTGATTTTCAATCTTAAAATTTGGCCCAAAGCCCACTGCTGCCCACAATGCCCGCCAGACACATTCCTCTTCCCTTTTAGTTTCTATGGGAATACTCTCTTTGAAGAACCCATGAAGCAGTGTCAGGCTGGTGTGAGGATCAGCAGCAATTTCTTTGAGGAGGAGAGCCTGTTTCTTCACTCACAGGCCATGTCTGAGTGGATCAAGAAGAACAGAGTACCCTTTTATGAGATTTTGTCTGCGTAGACCATTAACTTGGTAAAAATGTCAAAACCCTCCTCATTCTTTAATAGATTATTTTGGACTTTTCTTTGCAAGAAGCAGCATAGGCATTCAGATGCTTTTAAGGATAAAATGTTCTTTCTTATCGCCAGGCCTGGTGCTCTGGATTGCTGAGGTTTTAACGTGACTGGATGTCCCTTGGAGTGGCTCCCAGGCTGTGATCTTGTGGTTGGGTGGCAAGGGGTTGCTTTATTCGCTGGTGGCTAGAGGATGTTTTAACAGGAAAATCGGGCCCCCAGGAGCCCCTGAGTGCCAAATCCTGCTGCAGGGCATGTGTTTATGGTGGGGAGGTGGTGGCGGGGGTGGAGTGTGGAGGTTGCGGGGCATTGATTTCCTGCCAATATCAGAAGTTTCACAGGCTTCTTGTGTATCCACAAACACCCACCCCATTGAAAAGTCCTAGAAAACCTGGCCGTCCCCAAGCCTTTATTGACTGCTTGTGAATGATCCCAGGGTGTGTCTGACCCACAGCTCCTCCTGGAGGGAGAGAAAAGTCTCTCCTAGGTATTTGGTTATCATCTTCAACCACTTGCTGAGCCTTCCTCAAGACCAGGCACCTCGGCAGAGATTTCTGGGTTCAGGCGGAACCGAGCATTCAAGGGTAATAACTCGTTGGAGTCCCTGAAATCCCTGATGGATGCACCAGGTAAAAGCATCCAGGGTTGAAACCAGATCAGGAAGGTTATTGTCAGTCTGGGGCTCCTGTAGAGGTGCATCCATGTTGCAGGTATTTTCCCTTCTTGCTGAGGAGAAACCTGGGTTTCTCAGCTTTGGCACAGTCACAACACTTGGGGTCAGATCATTCTTGGTGGTGCTGGTGGGGGGTCCATCCTGTGTATTGTAGGATGGTTAGCAGCATCTCTGGTCTCCATCCTCTAGGTGCCATTCTACCCTCCCAGCTATGGCTACCCCAGATGTCTCCAGACGGTTTCAAATGCCATGGAGCAAGGGAGTGGTACGTGAGCAAACCACCCCAGTTGAGAGCCATTGGTCTACACTTGTGGAAATGTATGAGGGTAGAGTGTCGAGCTTGGGTCCCTGCTGTACCCTTTATGAGCAATGCGGTCTTGGAAAATTAATACTACTCCAGGGGCCTCAGTTTTCTCATCTATAAAATGGAGATAAATGAGATACACTTTCATAGGAAGTTTATATGGGATTTACTGAGATAATAAGACAGTACATGGAAAATGCTGGGCATAGAATTTATTTATTTTTATTTTTTTTTAAGACGGAGTCTTACTCTGTTGCCCAGGCTGGAGTGCAGTGGCATGATCTCCGCTAAGTGCAACCTCCACCTCCTGGGCTCAGATGTTTCTCCTGCCTCAGCCTCCCGAGTAGCTGGGATTACAGGTGTCCACCACCACACCCGGCTAATTTTTGTATTTTTAGTAGAGATGGGGTTTCACCACATTGGCCAGGCTGGTCTCAAACTCCTGACCTAAGGTGATCTGCCTGCCTAGGCCTCCCAAGGTGCTGAGATCACAGGTGTGAGCCACCACGCTGGGCTAGGCATAGCATTGTAACACAGACAAAGCACAAAATACTTGGGCAATATCTTTTTACGTTTGGCTTGTCTAGACTCCATCCTCCATCCCCTCATGCGCTGGTGTGGTGCAGACCAGAATATCACCCCCCTAGACCGCAGAGTGGATTTGGGTGGCATCTTGGATTTCTGCACAAGACTTTCCTGTTCCCCACCACATCCCCCTGGTTCTCAGGGTCCAGGATTCCAGGAGGCAGTGATGTGGGCAGGCAGGGCAGGTGGCCCACCCAGTTCACTCCCACACTGGGGACCTGCAGAGCCGACTCTCCAAGACAGGGTGTTTTGACCAACATCTGGGTTTCTGGATTTCCATTTGAGCACAGCTGGACTACACAGGCTGAAGCTCTCTCTGCCGAGATATAGATATTTCCCTGGCGATGATCTTTCAAGCTGACATGAAGACATGGCCACCCGCTGGAACGTGGTGTGTCTGCCATGGCGCTCTTGTAATTTGTGAGGCAGGCTCCTGAGGAATGCAGTGCATAAGTGGGAAATGGTGGGAAGTTCTCCCATCCCCCCCTGGCTGAAAGTGCTGCCTGCGCAGGTTGGTGGATGGTACTTTGAGCAGGAAGAAGACAAGGAGCACATTCCTGTTAGCTATGACAGAGAGGGGCAGGGTACACACTGGACATTTCAAGCTCCTGCAGAGAAGCAAGTCTTACTGTGCTGGGAGTACTTGTGGAGTGGGGGCTGTGTTGCCCTGGGCTTTAATTATTTCGGGAACATTTAACCGCAGGGCTGGCAGTCTGGATCTTGATATGTGTTTCTCAGTTGGAAAGACTTTGGACCATAGGGAAATGTCTTCTCAATTCTTTTAATTTCATGAAGGTGGTCATTTTTCTTCTTGTGGCCACTGGAATGTGACACAGAACTCAAGGGACAGGAAGGAGTTGAGTTGGAGCCTGGGACAGGGGTCCCTGCCAGGGATGCTGGTGACTCACATAACAGTGTTGATGTGTGGAGTCCGGTGCCTGGTTTGGGGAATGTTTGTGGGATATGTTCCAAAGCACTGATAGACCTATCAGGTACTGGAGGTGAATGGTCAAGTCTGATCTCAGGGCTGGCAGTGTCAGGCAAGGACAGGAAGTTGATGTTGAACTCATTGGCTGATGTTGCTTGGGACCCAGGGGGCAATGTGTGCCAGGACAGATGGGTCTGGGGCTAGGAAGGCAGGTTTGGGCTGGAGACTCGGGCTTGGGAGGCATCCCAGGTAGACAGTGGTTGAGGCTGTGGAAATGACCATGATTGCCTGGGATGAGAGTGGAGACAGACAAGATGGGGGTTTTGCTGTAAGCCTGGGGAACCCACCTCCCAGGTTCAAGGGATTCTCCTGCCTCAGCCTCCCAAGTAGCTGGGAATGCAGGTGCGTGCCACCATGCCTGACTAACTTTTGTATTTTTAGTAGAGATGAGGTTTGGCCAGGCTGGTCTCAAACTCCTGATCTCAAGTGATCGGTCCACCTTGGCCTCCAAGGTGCGGGATTATAAGCATAAGCCACCATGCCTGACCATTTTT
Source organism: Pan paniscus (assembly GCF_029289425.2). Taxonomy (NCBI): domain Eukaryota; kingdom Metazoa; phylum Chordata; class Mammalia; order Primates; family Hominidae; genus Pan; species Pan paniscus. The sequence continues at coordinate 75,527,924 of NC_085926.1, read as the reverse complement.
AAATATTAATTTTTATGAAATATTTTCAAACACATTTTACTGTACATTGGAAAAGTCAATCATGATTTGAAAACTTTATCAAAATCCAATCAAATGTCAATTAACCATTTAATTATGGATGGGTAAGGAGACTATTTTGACCAAAACATGTTAGAACAATTACCACTTATAGAAATAATCTATGTTTTAATGTTTTTGTCGAATTAAACAATCTTTTATATTCTGTCCAGGCACAGTGGTTCACATCTGTAATCCCAGCACTTTGGGAGGCCGAGGCTGGCAGATCACCTAAGGTCAGGAGTTCGAGACCAGCCTGGCCAACATGGCGAAACTGTATCTACCAAAAAAAAAAAAACAGAAATTAGCCAGGTGTTATTGCACACACCTGTAATCCCAGCTACTTGGGAGGCTGAGGCAGGAGAATCGTTTGAACCTGGGAGACAGAGGTTGCAGTCAGCCGAGATTGCACCACTGCACTTCAGCCAGCCTGGGTGACAGAGTGAGACTCTGTTTCAAAAATAAATAAATAAATAAAATAGAATTCTGAATTTTATTTTTAATAATTATTTTTGTAAAGAGAATATCTTGTTTTTTGGAGTTATTGAATTTATTGAATTGACAAAAATTATGTACAAGAGGGTATACAACATGATGTGATTGAAGTATGTATACATTACGAAATGGCTAAATCAAGCTAAATAACATATCACCTCCCAGACTTATTTTTTTGTGGTGAGAACACTTAAAAAATCTACTCTCTTAGTGATTTCCAAGTGTATGATATGTTGTTGTTAACTATAGGTACCATGTTGCCCCATGGATATCCTGAACTTATTCTTCTTCTCTAAAAATGACATTCTGTGTCCTTTGGCATCTGCCCACTTCCCCACCCTGGCAACCATCATTCTACTCTGCTTCTGTGAATTCAACTTTTTTCTTTTCTTTTTATTTCTTTTTTTTTTTTGAGACAATCTCATTCTATTGCCCAGGCTGTAGTGCAGGGTTGTGATCTTGGCTCACTGCAGCCTTGACCTCCCAAGCTCAATCAATCCTCCCAATTCGTCCTCCTGAGTATCTGGGAGTACAGGCATGCACCACCATGCTCCACTAATTTTTGTAATTTTTTGTAGAGATGGGGTCTTGGTATGTTATGCAGGCTGGTCTCGAACTCCTGGGCTCAAGCAATCTGCCAGCCTCAGCCTCCCAAAGTGCTGGGATTACAGGCATGAGCCACCGTGCCTGGCCGAGTTTAACTTTTTTAGATTCCACATATAGGTGAGATCATGTAGTATTTGTCGTTCTGTGCCTGGCTTATTTCACTTAACATAATATCCTCCAGGCTCATCCATGTTGTCTTAAATGGCAGGATTTCCTTCTTTTTGAAGGCTGAATAGTATTCCATTGTGTACATACGCCACATTGTTGCTGGAAGTGTAATGGAGGCCAGTTGGGGGAGGAGGGGGAAACGATTCACTCTAAGTCTAGATGCTCCAGCACCCACCCACGGTGTGTGCAAGGAAGTGCAGGTTGCTCCTGGTCTTGCAAACTGTGGTTTGTGGGACTCCAAAGCCCCTGTCCTTCCACGACGCTTTCTGTCCTGTTATCACATTTCCTTGAAGGAGAACCCAGCCTTGGTGGAGAGCCCTGCTCTGGCTTTGTCCCTCAGCATGAGATGGCAAAGGATGGTGCTGCTGGGAGACCCTCACATCTGCGCACTGGGGGCTGCTTGCCTTCTTCATTCCTCCTTCAAGTATCTGAGCAGCTCCTGTGTGCCAGCTGCTGGTCTACGAGATGGATGGGTCCTTGGAGATTACGCTGTAGCAGAGGAGGCAGGCTGTAGCCCACAGGCCAGAACCAGCCCCCTGCCTGTTCATACAAATAAAGATTTATTGGAACACAGCCGCACCCATTTCAGTGCATATTGTCTGTGGCTGCTTTCCTGCTACAATGGAGAGTTGAATAGTTGGGACAGAGACCTATGGCCTGCAAAGCTGAACTATTTACCATCTGGCCCTCAAGAAAAAGGAAAAAAAATGCTGATCCTTGTACCCCGACAGTCTTAGGTTAAGAGGACTTTGTACCACCCTGATGTCCCAGGCGTCCATGAGTCCGGCCACCCTTGAAATGTACACAGGTCTGGGCTAGGGTTGCAGCAGGTGAGTCCCAATTTTGCAGGTCTTTGGTGTCAGGGGCACAACCCAGGATTTTGAGTGGGGTTTCCCCATCACTGTGGCTGGGCACTGGGCTAGGGTGCTTTCTGATTTTTGTATGGGGAAGAGATAAGAGGGAGGAAATGGCAATTTGTTGCCCTGTTCTAACATTTTCCTAAGATGGGTCTCCAGGCAAGGGCTTGGGATCTCAGCTTGCACAGCTTACAAAACCCAGTGAGGCCAGCTGTCTTGGCACTGCCACTCTGAGGGATGGAGCCCCCAGATTACTAGGAAGGGAGATAAAAGAATGGTTTCTGCAAGCACAAGAACTGGCGTTACTGAAATTAACTTTCCCCCCAAGTTTTATAATGTCTAGGCATGCATATTTAAGTGTCTGCCTCAAAAGCTCATCCTAATAACCAGATGGTGCATTTAATTTCCTTTTTTTGTTCTCTGAGCAATATGCAGCTTCCTGCACAGCCCTCCTTGCAGGCAACTGCGCTGAGGTGACAGTCCTCCTGACTGCCAGCACAGATCCCCAGGGCCTCTGAGAGCCCTGTATTCTGGAGGCAGCCTTTCCCCCTTCTATTCAGCCCCACCTGGAAGGGGGCAGGTTACCCACAGGGCTCCTGCCTTAGCTTAGCTTAGCTCCTGCCTAAGATTAGCTTAGCTTAGCTAAGCTTAGCTTAAGCTGCCTTAGCTTAGCTTAGCTAAGCTTAGCTTAAGCTGCCTTAGCTTAGCTTAGCTAAGCTTTGCTTAAGCTGCCTTAGCTTAGCTTAGCTAAGCTTAGCTTAAGCTGCCTTAGCTTAGCTTAGCTTAAGCTGCCTTAGCTTAGCTTAGCTAAGCTTAGCTTAAGCTGCCTTAGCTTAGCTTAGCTAAGCTTAGCTTAAGCTGCCGGAGCTTAGCTAAGAATAGCTTAAGCTGCCTGAGCTTAGCTGAGCTTAGCTTAAGCTGCCTGAGCTTAGCTGAGCTTAGCTTAAGCTGCCTGAGCTTAGCTGAGCTTAGCTTAAGCTGCCTGAGCTTAGCTGAGCTTAGCTTAAGCTGCCTGAGCTTAGCTGAGCTTAGCTTAAGCTGCCTGAGCTTAGCTGAGCTTAGCTTAAGCTGCCTGAGCTTAGCTAAGCTCCTGCCTAAGCACAGGGCTCCTGCCTTAGCTTCTCTAGGGAATCTGGCTCCCTCTGACCCTCTGGACCTCACCAGCTGAGGATCAGAGCCCCAGGACAGGAGCCAGGGCCTGGGGGCATTGGGGGATGGTTTGAGAGTGCAGCTCTGGAGGAGGGAAGGGCGGGCCCAGGAAAAGCTGCTTGGGGGAGACTGCAAAGAGATGGCAGAGTTAGGACAAGAGGCCTGGGCATGGTGACTCACACCTTTAATCCCAGCACTTTGGGAGGCATGTTGGGGGATCACCTGAGGCCAGGAGTTTGAGACCAGACTGGCCAACATGGTGAAAACCTGTCTCTACTAAAAATACAATAATTAGCCAGAAGTGGTGACACCAATAATCCAAGCTACTCGCAAAGCTGAGCCATGAGAATTGCTTGAACCCGGAAGGTGGAGGTTGCAGTGAGCTGAGATTGTGCCACTGTACTCCAGCCTGGGCAACAGAGCAAGATTCCATCTCAAAAAAAAAAAAAAAAAAAAAAAGAGTCGGGACAGGAGGAGGAGGGAAGAGAAGGGAGCTGTGGGGCAGCAGCCAGGGCCTTAAAGGCACAGGAGAGGAAGCTTGGATTCCCAATTCCAAAGGACATGAAGACAAAGTCACACACCTTTATTTAACCTGCTCCAGGTGGGTCGTGGCTTTGTGTATTTTCCTTGTTTTCCTTTTCCTTGTGTTCAGGCTGTTGTAGAAACAGATATGCAGGGGCTCTGTGTGGCGCCCTGTTCTGGTGGCCTTCAGGAAGCATGGGGTGCCCTGGTTTCCTTGGCTTCCTGTCCCCTTTTCCTCCTGCCACCCCTGACTGTGCACCCCACCTTGTCCCTCAGACCATCCTCCTCGAGGGGCCTGGCCAGGGCTTGTGTCCTTGCTAGTCTCTGGGGAGGAAGACTCTGTGGCTTGAAAGCCTGTCGGCTTAAGTTGCAAGGTGTAGATGCCTGGGAGGGCACGCGCACGGCCCTCTTGACTGACCCATTCATGTTTTTCTTTTTTGACTCTGTTCTATGTTGTCCTGATGGAGGGGTAAGCCCCTGCCTTCTGCCTTTCCTGCCTTGGACTCTTGCAATTGGGCCAGATGAGAGGGTCCATGTGGTCTGAGAATTCAAGCAATGTGGACCAGACATGGTGGCTCACACCTGTAATCCCAGCAGTTTTGGAGGCCAAAGCGGGCAGGCCAGAAGTTAGAGACCAGGTGGCCAAAATAGTGAAACCCTGTCTCTACAAAAAATACAAAATTAGCCGGGCTTGGTGGTGCGTGCCTGTAATCCTAGTTATTTGGGAGGCTGAGGCAAGAGAATCACTTGAACCCAGAAGGAGCAGGTTGCAGTGAGGAGGAGGTTGCAGTGAGGAGGAGGTTGCAGTGAGGAGGAGGTTGCAGTGAGGAGGAGGTTGCAGTGAGGAGGAGGTTGCAGTGAGCCGAGATTGTGTCCCTGGACTCCAGCCTGTGCAATAGGGTGAGACAAAGTTTCCAAAATAAAAAATAAAAAAAAATAAAAAATTTATATAGAAAACAAAACACAAAACTTCCTCTTGATTTGATTTTCTTGATCTTACTTCTCAGAGGTAACACTGGGAAGGGTTGGGGTATACCTCTCCACACCTTTTTCTTTGATTTCTTTTTATTTTTTATTCTACATTCTGAGATACATGTGCTGAACGTGCAGGTGTGTTACATAGGTATACATGTGCCATGGTGGTTTACTGCACCTATCAACCCGTCATCTAGGTTTTAAGCCCCGCATGCATTAGGTATTTGTCCTAACGCTCTCCCTCCCCTTGTCCCCAACCCCCGATGGGCCCTGGTGTGTGATGTTCCCCTCCCTGTGTCCATGTGTTCTCATTGTTCAACTCCCACTTATAAGTGAGAACACGCAGAGTTTGGTTTTCTGTTCCTGTCCACACCTTTTCCCTCTGTGCATGCAAACACATGTATTTGCACATAAGTGTTTATTGTAACCTTTTTAAAAAAATAAAAATGGAATAATGCTATATTTATTCTTTGGAAAGCCTGGTTTTCAGGCAGCATGTCTTTGACATTGTCTCATGTTGGAACCTGTGTACCACCTTCTTCTCCCAGCAGTTATTCTGACGTGTGGATGCACCACGTTTCGTTTAACCAGCCCTGCACCGATACGTCTTTGGATGGTTTCCGCCTTTTCCCAATCACAGACGGTGTTCTGATGAATTTCCTTGCACACATCACTTGGTGCTCTGTGTGTGCATTTCTGTGAGATGTTCCTGGAGGTGGGCTGTCTAGGTCAGAGGGGGATCTGTGCTTAATTTGCATCCTGTGCAAAATTCCATCCAGTCATCCGGCTCCCCAAGGGCTCACATGGTACTGTCATCTGTAGACATCATCTTCTGCAGATGATGGCACGACAGCCTCTCTTTCTTTTACTCACACCAGTCTGCACTCTGGTGTCCTGGGGGGGTCCAGCCCCTACCCGCTTGTCTGTCCCCAGTCCTCCCAGCGCCTGCTAACAGGGACTCTGTCTTCTGAGCTTTGGCAGACTGCTTCACTCTGGAGAAGTTTGCTTTCTCAAACATTCCTGGCAATGTTACTGCAAATCCCTAGGCCTGTGTTTGCCTTCTTCAGGCCTCAGTTTTCTCATAAGTAAAATGGGGATAATGTGATGCTACTGTCTGCACCCTAGAGCTGCCATGAGGGTTCAGTGAGATCACTGTTGAGAGCACGTTCACAGCGCCGCCCTTGTGCGCAGTCAGCACGTGTGGGGCAGGGCTGTTGCTGATACGTTGTTGACTGTCATTGCTAGACTGAGGCTTTACCAGGGGCATTGTCTTTAGTGCCAAGCCCAGAGCCACCCCTAGTACCTGCTGTGTTTATAGAGTGATTGGGTGGCAGGGTCAGAGATGGGGGCAATGGCAGCAGAAACAGAGGAAAGAAGTGGGGCTTCTAATAGGTCCTGAACCAGTGGCCCTTGAGATGAAGACTTCTTGCCAAGGTCTGGGGCTGTGCTGTGTGTTCTAGGCCCGAGACTGGAAGCTAGGCCTGGCTGCAGCCCCCGCTGAGCTGGGGAAGTGCAGGTCAGCATCCTGCTTCATTAGGACACCTCCAAGCCCAGCTTAGACGTGGATGCCAGGTGACCCCCTGTTCACTCTGAGCCCAGACAGAGGACAGGGAAGTGTGCAAGGGTGGGGACCCCCTCATCACAGCCCTTGACTCTGTAAGGCATATGGGTTTGTGCACGTGTGTGAGCACGGCCATGGCTTCTCTGAGTTTCAAGCTTGAGGATGTGTTTATGCAGGGTTAGGCTTGCCAGGTAAAATACAGGAGGTCCAATTAAACCTGAGTTTCTCATTAACCTTTTTTTTTTTTTTTTTGGTGCAAATATATCCCATGCAATATTTGGGACCTGCTTACCCTAAAAAATGATTTGTTGTTTATCGGAAATTCAAGTTTAACTGGCATCCTGTCTTTTCACTTGCTACATATGAGAGTTCCTTGTGGGGGTTATCAGTGTGCATTTGCGAGTTCCCATGTGAAGGACTCTCTCCAAGTGTCTGTAGGTGCCAAGATGGAGATGGACAGAGAAGACCCTCTTGGGCTGCTTTAGTGGTACCTAGAGGCTGTGGGGTTGGACACTTCAGCCCCAGGTGCCTGGACAGCACTGTCCAGCACCTGCCTGCTCCTGTCTTCTTCACGGGGGCTGACTTCCCTGCCATCTCTCTCCAAATACGGTAGCAAGAGCTATCCCATCTGCCCCCATCTGGAGTTCGGCTGCCCAGTCAGACAAGATGGCAAACAGTGTGCAGATGGCTGCAAAGTTTTTCCCAGCTCCTTCTGCAAGGGGCCTGCAGATGAAATGGAAGCCCTCATCCTCACCACCTCCCCCTTCCAGAAAACCCAGGCAACAGCCACCTCTGAATGCTGCTTTAGAAGCTTCTCCCTCCTGGTGATTAAACCACCCCAAACAAATAAAGCACTGCATTTCCACCATAGGCTTGTTCACACGCACACAGCCAATTGTCTTGGATCCGCCTGTGTGCCTGATTCATCAAGGTGAGGGGTTCTCCTCTGAGGTGCTTGTGAAGAGCTGCTTAATTTTCATCTGGAAGACTCTCTGTGGAAACCAGGCCCAGCTTTGGAAGAAAGCCCTTTCTCCCCCTTTAGCAAATTCTGTGTCATTCTTTTTTTTCTTTCTTTCTTTTTTGTGACAGAGTTTCACTTTTGCTGCCCAGGCTGGAGTGCAATGGTGCAATCTCGGTTCACTGCAGTCTCTGCCTCCCGGGTTCAAGCGATTCTCCTGCCTCAGCCTCCTGAGTAGCTGGGACTACAGGCACCCACAACCATACCTGGCTAATTTTTTTTGTATTTTTAGTAGAGAGGGAGTTTCACCATGTTGGCCAGGCTGATCTCGAACTCCTGACCTCAGGTGATCCACCTCGGCCTCCCAAAGTGCTGGGATTACAGGTGTGAGCCACCATGCCTGGCTGGAATTCTGTGTCATTCTGGATACTTATCATGACTTCAAGCATCCAGGACTCTGTCCTGGGTATCCTGAGCCTGAGGGTGTATGTGTGTCCAGCTGGCTTGGAGGTTGTCTACAGGCAGGTTGAACTTGGCCTCTGAGTCCATGGCAGCCTCACATGGGAAATACCACCAAGGAGCCTCATCTTGTGCTTTTAGGAGACAGTTTCTATTTAGTGATTGCTGAATCTGTTACAGACAGGGTCTCAATTTCTTGCAAGTCCTGTATGAGGTGGGTGCTGTGATTATCCACATGTTCACTTGTTCTCTCTGGCCTCTTTCAGGCTCTTGCACTTCCTTTGCTCTTTTCCTGCCACAGGGCCTTTGCACATCCTGCTCTTTCTGCCTGGAAAGATTTTCCCTCTCCCTGCCTCTTCACCTGGTCACAGTCTCATCTGACAGTGGAGTCACTACATCCTCAGGGACGCCTGGCCACACTGACTCAGTCACAGCAACCCCCTGTTATCTGCTTTCATGACACGAGGTGCCTTTCTGTGGTAGACACTAGCTCAGCTATGGATTCCTATTTCTGTGCATGTCATCCTTCCCCTTCAAGACTGTGGTCACCATGAGGACCAGGGCCATGGCTGTTCCTGATTCTCATTTGTGTCTCTGGTGTTTAGTATATGCTTACCTAGAATTTGAGTAATGAATGATGTCATACCCATTTTACAGATGAGAAAGTTGAGGCTCAGGAACATTATGTAACTTGCTCAGTATTAGGTAGTGATGGTTTGAAGCCATCTGGCTGGTCGCTGGGTGCACACTCTTAACCAATTCACTATGGTTCTTCTGTCATGGTAGCTCTCCAACAGCAGGAGTGAGAGACAACGTTAGGACAGGTGTAACCAGAATCCCAGGGGTTATCCTAGAAGATGGTGTCAGGGACATGCTTGCCTATGGGCCGCCTTACTGTATTACATAAAATACTCAGTTTTTCTGACTCACCTTTAGTAAAGACCTTAGCAATATTTGAAGCACAGTTGTCAATAGGAAAGGGTGGGTGTTTATACTTTTTTAAAAAGGAGTCTATCTCATATTTATCTTGTGGTCTGCCAGGCCCCCCGATCTTCTTCAGCTTCAGTTATGCAAAATTAACACTTCTTCTCTTGACTGCCTCTCTCTTACCTGTTCAGTTGCTTTTCTGTGTTCGAGATTGCTTAAAATTTTTCCCCATTACTACAGCCTGCTTCCCACCTGTATCCCCCAGCCAGCTTGCTCTGGATTTTGTCAACAAGAGTTCCAGCGTTTAGTGAGGGCTGGACTGAAGGAAAGCCTTGGAAAAGGCTGTGTGATGAAAAGTGAAGATACCTAATGGGCAGGCAGTCATCAGGGTTAATTCAAAGGCGGGAAGAAGGGCTGACCTGGAGGACCGGAAATGTCTTTGAGCTGAAGGTCATGTGCAGGTGGAACGAAGAGGGTGAGCCTTTTGGGGTGAACTGCAAGTGTTTGATAAGATCCCTGTCCCCATGTTTGGGGAAGTCTTGATAAGCATCCTCAATGTGATGGAGGGATTAAGGAACCCCTGGCTCTACCTGCCCAGCGTGGCAGTAACATGACACAGACAAGTTATTGATTATTGGTTGCCCAGCTGTCATCAGCTCACCATCTTCTTTTAGTTATACCTGTAATTTGCATTAGTTGCCAATGCCAGTTTTGACTTTCCTAGTCAATAAAGTGTTCTGAGAGTGATGACTAAGGCTGAGCACTACCCATAATCATGGGTATTAAAGAGGCAAGCCCCCTTGCCCACCCACCTGCAGGTGATGAGACACCCTAGGAAATCAATCAATTATTTGGAGGACCCCGAATAAATGCTCAAGTCCATCTGTTCATCTGTCCATCCATCCGTCCACCCTTCCTTCCATCCATCCATCCATCCAGACATGCATACATCCATCCACCCACCTACCCATCTATCCACCCACCCACCCATCTATCTATCCAACCCACTCTCTTATGCACCCAACTATCATCCACCTACCCACCCACCAACCCATCTATCCATCCACTCACCATGCATCTATCCACCCATTCACTCATCTACCCATCTATCCACCCACCCGTCCATCCATTTATCTATCCCTCCACCCCCTCACCCACTCATCCATTTCTCCACCCACTCAGCCATCCCTTCACCGACTCAACCATCCATTCATTCACCCATCTGCCCGCCCACCCATCTTTCCATCCACCCATCTATCCACCCACCCACCTATGTATCCATCCATCTGCTTGTCCTTCTGTTCATTTATTCCACAAAGACTCGTTAACCACCTGCTAGATTCTGGGGAGGTACCTGCTCTAGTAATTGAGAACACTGTCTCTAGAATATGATTCCCTGGGCTCAAACTGAGCTGCCTCCTAGCTAGCTGCTTGGGTAAGTTATAGAAACTGTGCTTTGATTTTCTTATCTGAAGATTGGCTATTAATAGCTTCTACTCTTGCAGATATAGTGAGGATTAAATAAGATGTCACGTTAAAAGTGCATCATCAACACTCAATAGAGATTAGGTTTTACCATTCATTATTATTCTTGGCAGATGCTGCAGATAACGTGGAGAGCATACGAAAGACACATGTTTGAACCAATAGTGACATACAGGTGCTAAGTTCTTCAGTAGAGGGAAGGCAGAGAGCCATGGAGAGGGCCTGGCCCAATCCTGGAGCCTCAGAAAAAAGTTTCTCATTGAATTGCTGTTTTAGCTGAGACCTGTTGGATGGGTAGTAGTTGGAGATCCCAGACGGGATGTGACCGAGTTAGCCAGGGAAAAATTTGGTCCTGGCACCCATGGCAGAGTTGAGTGATCCAGTCCTTCTGTCTCCTCTGGCTGGAAGTCCACCAGATCTGGGAATGTCAAGTTGGGGGAGGAGGCTGACAATGATCATGACCTTCACCTGTCCTCACATGTCCTCTGTGTATCTGCAAAGCCTCTTCCTCAGTCTCCTCTTCTGGAAAGTAGGATTGGAAACCACATCTGCTTCTCTCCCAGGATTTCTAGGAAGACAAGATTAGATGGCAGTTGAGAGCTCTTTGAAAATGAAAACATTCTGCTATTTGAATGCAAAGTGTTCTTCTTTGCCTGTGATGTTTCCTAATCTGTGAAATCATACTGGACCTCGAAGCTGTCTATTAAAAAAAAAATAACAAAGTGGCTGGGCAGGGTGGCTCATGCCTGTAGTCCTAGCACTTTGAGAGGCTGAGGGGGGTGGATCACTTGAGGCCAGGAGTTCGATACCAGCCTGGCCAATATGTGAAACCCCATCTCTACTAAAAATACAAAAATTAGCCAGGTGTGGTGGCATCTGCCTGTAGTCCCAGCTACTCAGGAGGCTGAGGCAGAAGAATCATTTGAGCTCAGGAGGCAGAGGTTGCAGTGAGCTGAAATGGCGCTCCAGCCTGGGCGACAAAGCGAGGCTCTGTCTGAAAACAAAAAAAAAACAAAACAAAACCAAAAAAAAAGCAAAGTTAACACTTCCTCCATCTCTCCCCTAGGGGAGGTAATTTGTCAAAGATTGTTGTTGGATTTTACACACAGGGAAATCTAAGGAAGGTGTGGAACCAGACCAGGACTCTAGACTCTGGTCTCCCTGTTTATAGGGTCTTAAATGGGGGAGCCACTTTGGGTTCTTTCCACAAGATTGCTTTGTAAAAAAAATAAGAAACAAACAAACAAAAAACTCAAAAAAACAGCCCTGACCTAAATATTCACAAGGGACCTTAGGCAATATCTGCAAACAAAAGTGAGTGATGAGTGGAATCTGTCATCTTTACAACTAAGACAGCTCCAGAGTTGAAGCAAGTGGAAATATCTCTAGAGACAGAGATTTGGGCAGGTTTTGCCAGTTACAAACTATGAGAACCTGGGCAGGTTTACCTCTTTGAGCTTCTGTGACCTTGTAAAATAGGCTGCATTGCGCTAAACGCGCAGGAGGAATCCCAGCATCCTCCTGTGCACAAGGCTGGTCTCTTCCCATCCTTTTCCTTGTTCTGCCTCTCTCCTCCTCTCCAAGAGATGAATACATTTGGACCCAGTAGGGGCCTATATTTGCAAAAGCTTGCAGGTGATTCTCATGCAGCCAGCCTGGCTCTGGCACTGAGTTCTTGGACACTTTTGGAGGCACATTTACTAGTGAGGAAGGTCACTGTGTGTTAAAGACGGGATTCATCTTCCATTCCTTTTTACCATGAAGCAAGGTGCATGGGTCGACTGAGCTGGGAGAGTCCACAGTGTCAGCCTCCCCCACACTTCCCTCCCTCCTTATTCCTTATGTGCTATACTTTGTCTTGATTTCCTGTACTCTGCACCAAGCCAGGAGATGGTAAGATGTCAAAAAAAATCATTTTTTTGGGAAATGGGATCAAGAGAGTTTTTGTTTGCTTCTTTGTCTGTTTGAGACAGGGTCTGTCGCCCAGGCTGGAGTGCAGTGGCATGACCTTGGCTCACTGCAGCCTTGACCTTCTGGGCTCAGGTGATCCTCTCACCTCAGCCTCCTGAGTAGCTGGGACTGCAGGTGCACACCACCATGCCTGACTAATTTGTCTATTTTTTGTAGAAATAAGGTTTCACCATGTTGCCTAGACTGGTCTCAAACTCCTGGGCTCAAGCAGTCCTCCATCCGCCTCGGCCTCGCAAAGTGCTGGAATTACAGGCATGAGCTGCTGTGCCTGGCCAAAGTTTTTTTATTATTATTATTATGAAAAATTTTCAATATACATAAAAGTAGAGAGACTAGTTTAATGAGCTATCATATACCCATCACATAGGTTTAAAAACTATTAACCTTTGCAATATTTACTCCATTTGTTTTTCTGAAGTATTTAAAAAATGGTTTACAGTAGTTATGTAATTGCATCATGATATTCACCCCTACATAATTTACTTTCCCTCTAAAAACATGAGGGCATTTTTTATATGATCATTGTCATACCTAATCAAATTACCAGTAATTCTTTAATATCCTCTAAGATCAAGTTTACATTCAGATGTCTTGTCCTCAAAATGTCAATTGTGATTATTTTTTTCTTTGAGCAAAGATAATAAGATCTCAAGATTTAATGACAGAGATTCCATGTTAGCCCTGATGTCTAAGCTCTGTGGTCCATTGTGGCTTTACTTGAAAGTCTCAGGCTACGCGTGGAGGCTCACACCTGCAATCCCAGCACTTTGGGGAGCCAAGGTAGGTGGATCATGAGGTCAAGAGATCAAGACCATCCTGACCAATATAGTGAAACCCTGTCTCTATTAAAAATACAAAAATTAGCCAGGCATGGTGGTGGGCGCCTATAGTCGCAGCTACTCAGGAGGCTGAGGCAGGAGAATCGCTTGAACCCAAGAAGTGGAAGTTGCAGTGAGCTGAGATTGCACCACTGCACACCAGCCTGGGTGGCAAGAACGAGACTCTTGAAAAAAAAAAAAGTCTGTCACTGTGGTCTCATAATAAAAGGACACTCCATTTCCCATTTGGCCCCTGCTCCTTAATATTAGCCCCCTCCTGTGGGGAGGAGGGGGTGACCTTCAGCACAGGTTCAAGCATTCCCAGGGCTAGCTCTGATCCCGATAAAGCCCATCGTCATGAATGAATGCTTCCCTTGCAGGTTATTCTAAGTATTGTAAATAGTGCACGTGGAGCGTCCTCATGATGCTGGGATGGTAGTGAATATTTATAGGTTTCTTTTAGTGCCTTTTTTTTTAGTGTTTTCTATAGTTCCATGTTTCTACAACCCTTAGGAACATCAGAATCATGTGTATGTGGGTGCTTATTAAATAAGCCAGTTCCTGGATCTCACTCCCAGGGACTCCCAGTTTGATGATTAGGGGCTAAGCTAGGACCTATGTTTGCAAAAGCTCCCATCTGATCTCATGCAGCCAGCCTGGCTCTGGCTCTGGCTCTGGCTCTGGGAGCTGGGTTGGGAACTAGTCTTTGGTGCTATTCTGCTGAAACTTCAAGTTGGGCTCTTTGACTCCGTCTTGTATTGTCATCACTTGTATTCAGGTCTGTTCTTCCCCTGGATTGTAAACTCCTTGATGTCTGCATCATCTCACCTCATGAGCTGAGCTTTCAGTGGGTGCTCAGTGGAACAGGTGCTGAATGGAGTCAGGCTGTAGGGAGGCCAGCGTGTGTTGGTAAGTGAGAGACAAAAATCATTTTAAAAAGAATCTTTTTGCCCTTGAGTTGTGTTTGCCATGAGTTAATGTGATTTACTCTAGTGGAAGCCAGTGCAGCTTAAGTGGAGGTCTTGCCCTGAAATGGAGCCAGGTTATGGATCAGCAGAACTGCCAAAAGCATTTTGGAGGAAATGTTTCTGTGTCACCCTCAGTTGATTGAACTCAAGTTTTCACTCCCGTTTAACACCACGTGGGGGCCATTCTGACTTCTGCGGAGTGGGTATGATCAGATCTTCTGTAAAAGTGTAAGTGAGGAAACTGGGCACGGTGGCTCACACCTGTAATCTTAGCACTTGGGAGGCTGAGGTGGGCTGATCACTTGAGGCCGAGAGTTTGAGACAAGCCTGGACGACATGATGAAACTTCATCTCTACTAAAAATACAAAAATTAGCCAGGCATGATGGTGCATGCCTGTAATCCCAGCTACTCAGGAGGCTGAGGCAGGAGAATCACTTGAACCTGGGAGGTGGAGGTTGCAGTGAGCTGAGGTTGCACCACTGCACTGCATTCCAGCCTGGGTGACAGAGCGAGACTCTGTCTCAAAAAAAAAAAAAATGTGTATGTGAGGAAACTGGGATTGAGCTTGGGGATGTTGGGGGATGGAGGTACTTCATCTACTGAACAAAAACCATGGGATACCAATGCTGGAGGAAGAAGCATCATCCTCAGTTTCTACTAACTCAACCACGCATGAGATGGGGACTTGGTGTCCGAGAGAAAAGCCTCTTTTTAGGTCTTCAACCTTGATCAAACCATTTCTGAATTCCTCATATGAAGGGGTGGCCTGCCCCTCCATACCTATGGGTATTTCTAGTCGGGTGGGATGAGAGACGGAGAAAAGAAATAAGACACAGAGGCAAAGTATAGAGAAACAACAGTGGGCCCATGGGACCGGCGCTCAACACACGAAGGACCTGCACCGGCACCGGCCTCTGAGTTCCCTCAGTTTTTATTGATTATTATTTTTCATTATTTCAGCAAAAATGAATGTAGTAGGTGAGCAGGTTGATAATAAGGAGAATGTCAGCAAATTACATGTGAGCAAAAGAATCTATATCATGATTAAGTTCAAGGGAAAGTACTATGCCTGGACGTGCACGTAGGCCAGATTTATCTTTCTCTCCACCCAAACATCTCAGTGGAGTAAAGAGTAACAAGGCAGTATTACTGTAAACATGTCTCACCTGCCGCCACAGGGCAACTTTTCTCCTATCTCAGAGTTGAACAAATGTACAATCGGGTTTTACACCGAGACATTCAGTTCCCAGGGGCAAGAAGGAGATAGTGACCTTCCTCCATCTCACCTGCAAGAGGCTTTCCTCTTTTACTAATCCACCTCAGCACAGACCCTTTATGGGTGTTGGGCTGGGGGATGGTCAGGTCTTTCTCATCCCACGAGGCCATATATCAGACTATCACATGGGGAGGAACCTTGGACAATACCCTGCTTTCAAGGGCAGAGGTCCCTGCAGCTTTCCACAGTGCATTGTGCCCCTGGTTTATTGAGACTAGAGAATGGCAATGACCTTTACCAAGTATACTGCTTGTAAGTGTTTTGTTAACAAGGCACGTCCTACACAGCCCTAGGTCCCTTAAACGTTGATTTTATACAACACATGTTTTTGTGGACTCCAAGTTGGGCCAAAGTGCCTGGGTCAAAGTGGCTGGGGCAAAGCTACAAATCAACAACATCTCAGCAAAGCAACTGTTTAAAGTACAGGTCTTTTTCAAAATGGAGTCTCTTATGTCTTTCCTTTCTGCATAGACACAGTGACAGTCTGATCCCTCTTTCTTTTCTCTACATTTCCCCCTTTTCTTTTTGACAACACCGCCATCGTCATCATGGCCCGTTCTTGCTGGTCGCTGTTTCTCCGTAGCTGCTGGATGCACCTGTAGACTAACAATAGAGAGGACAGACATACAAGGATTAATGCAAAATTTGCAATAGTGGAATTTCCAATAGTTTTAATCCAAGTGACAGGCTTAAGATTTGTGAGGCTATTAACAGCTTTTACCATTGCCTTAGTTTCTGGCACCAGATTTAACTGGGATTTTGATGTTTTAAAAATTTGTTTTTTCAATCTAGAAATATCTAAGGTAAGATTATCTTCTTTTCCCTGTAGATGGTGTCTAACCATGTCCCAGTGATGTTCAGATTCGTTATAGACTCGAGGTGTAATACAAAAATCTGACGTATTCCAGGCACACTGTAACTGAATAAGATATTCCAAGCTCATGAGCCTATCTCCCATTCAAATAACAGTTTGTCTAAGATCATTAATTTGATTTGTCAATTTTTCATCTATTTGAGTCTGAGAATTCCACAATTTTGAGGAATTCTTTTGCCATTTATTCACATATTCTGCAGTTTGAACAGAGGAGTGTAAAGCAATTCCAGCAGCTGCAGCAGTAGCTGTGACTGCAATAAGACCTATAATCACTGCAATTAAAGTAAAAATGAATTTTTTAGATCTGGTTAGAACTCCTTTTAATACTTTTGTTAAGATATGTACAGATGGAGAAGCTCCCCACGGTCGGTCCATGGACACAGGGATCCACACACCTTTTCTTGCCCTTACTAACAGAATACAATGCTGCCAATCAAAAGTTGAATCAATGCAAGTAAACAATCTACAATTTTCACAGGTTATAGTTTGGGAATCTGGTTTAATAACTATGTTTCCTACAACTAGCATATAAGGGGGTTTTACAAAACTTTGCAAAGGAATTGTCAGATTGGAATTTAGGTTAAGAGTATGATATGGCTTATGATTTTTTGTTCCCATAACTTGATTTTCAGACCAAATTCTAGTGTGGTATGAGGCCACAGTAAGCTTCCATAATTCTGGGTGTTCAGGACCAACAACAAGACTAACTAACTTTGGTCGGAGTGATGAAATCCCCATTTCACCCCATTTCCATGGATAGGGTGATTGTAGCCTTCTATCAACTTGGTCTAGTTTTTTAGTTAAATCACTATTATAGGCTGGATTAGTGGGCCAGACAGAGCCTGTGAACACGAGTGGGTCTGTCCCATACAATCATAATATAACTGGCCTCGAGGGGCCCAGTCTATAATAGTTCCAAACTTATTGTTTTATAGTACCACTGCAGTATCAGCCACACATTCTTCCTAAACTAAGACTTTTGGGTCTTTTGATTCTTTTGGAATTTCCTTGGGGCATGGTTTCCCTTTAGGCCTAAATTTTAATGATCTTTGATAGGAAGAATTTTGTAAATTATTTATTTGTGACCCGAGTGATATTCCACTTATCACATGATAAGTAAATTTACTGGTGCCACTGACAGTAGGTACTTCTACCAACCAATTTTGGATAGTAGGCATTAAGCATCCTGGTGCTTTTCCCAAGCAAATAGGAGGATAATGATACCCAATGGAAATGTTTATCATCATTCCTTCTTCTTCAGGTTGGGCAGGGCCACGGTTATCTGTGGGGCCTGGTACCCATACACTGTTATTAACATATATTTCAATAGGATTATCTATCCAAGTGACTGCCCGAATTAAGGGTGGGAAAGGCACATAGGCCCAGTAAGTATAGTTAGCTGTAGCGGCTCCCACAGACATAGGGAGACTTACCACTGTTGATACAATCATTAAAGCTGCAAGCAGCATATTCTCTGGAGTTTGTGTTACCCTTGTGTTTTCCAGGCTTTTTTTTAGCTAACTGTGTCAGCTTCTTTAGCTGGGCCCAGGTCGGCAGCTCCACCTTTTTGGTGGATGGCAATTTCATCTGTTTTTCTGATATTACCATTTTATTCATCCTGCGAGTCGATGATGTTCAATTGCGGGTTTTTTGTCTCTGCAGAGGCGCCTTCCTTTGTATCTCTGATGGGTTCATTGTAGAACTTCAAATGTCTAGTGGGTACCCAAACAGGAAGCTGATTTTCTCCTGGTGAAACACAAGTAAAACCTCTCCTCCATGTTATCACTTTACCTATTTCCCATGTTTTATTTTTGTTATTTTCCCACCAAATCAGTTTTTCCTCATGTGGGCTGTTCTTTTTACCGGTAAAATGTTATTCTGCAGGAGTAGTGGTTTGATTTCTATATATATTTAAAAAATTGAAAGTATAGAGTGCTATATTAAGTTGCATCTGAGGAGTGTTATACTGTTTACTGTCTTTTTCCTTTTTTTGTTTAACCAATTGAGCTTTGAGTGTTCTATTAGTTCTTTCAACTATGGCCTGTCCTTGGGAATTATAAGGGATTCCTGTTGTATGTGCAATTTTCCACGGATTTAAAAATTTTTGAAATGCTTTACTACAATATCCTGGCCCATTATCTGTTTTAATTATTTTTGGAACTCCCATGACTGCAAAACAAGATAATAAATGTCTTTTAACATGGGAAGTACTTTCTCCTGTCTGACAGGTTGCCGATATGAAATGTGAATAAGTATCAATGTTACATGGACAAATGACAATTTTCCAAATGAAGGTACATGTGTAACATCCATTTGCCATAGTGCATCAGGACATAAACCTCTGGGATTAACTCCTGCCTCTTGAGTGGGCAGGTGTAAGACTTGACACTGAGCACAAGGTTGTACAATATTTTTTGCTTGTTTCCATGTGATATCAAATTTGTTTTTTAATCCTGTTACATTTACATGAGTCAGGATATGAAGTTCTTGTGCTTCCATGAAGGCAGATGATACTAGCAAATCAGCTTGTTCATTTGCCTTAGTTAAAGGCCCTGGTAAATTAGTATGTGCTCGAATATGAGTAATATAAAATGGGAACTTTCTTTTTTTCACAGTTTGTTGTAACAATTTAAGCAGCTGATTTAACTGATCATCCATACTATATTTGATTAGAGCTGTCTCAATATCCTTGGTAGCCTGTACTACATATGTAGAATCCGAAACAATGTTAATAGGCTGATTAAAATCTTGTAACACTGAAATGACAGCAACCAATTCTGCTCTTTGAGCTAAGTGATATTGAGTTTCAATGACTCGTTCTTTTGGTCCAGTGTAAGCCTCTTTTCCATTGCTGGAACCATCAGTAAACACTGTCAGAAGATTTTCTAAAGGTTTATGTCTGGTAATTTTAGGTAAAATCCAAGTAGTCAATTTTAAAAACTGGAAGATTTTTGCTTTTGGGTAATGATTATCAGTAATTTCCACAAAATCAGCAAGACCAATCTGCCATGCACCAGAATTGATAAAGGCTTGTCTAACCTGTTCCTTATTTAAAGGAACAATGATTTTATCTGGGTCACTTCCACACAATTTTACTATTCGTAATCTTGCCTGATTATGAATTCGTAATCTTGCCTGATCAAATGTAGCCATTTGATCTAAGTACAATGTAAAAGTCTTAATTGTACTGTGAGGAAGGAATGACCGCTCTACAAGATCTGTATCTTGAACAATAATGCCTGTTGGAGAATGTGCAGTAGCAAAAATTAAAAGTTGGAGTGGGGCTGAGTGATCTATTTACTTGTGCTGACTGAATTTTTTTCTTCAACTAATTTAATTTTTTTAGTTGCCTCTGGGGTTAATGTTCTTTTGCTATTCAAGTCTGGATCCCCTCTCAAGATAGAGAACAAATTTGACATGGCATAAGTAGGGATGCCTAAAGTTGGCCGAATCCAATTAATATCTCCTATCAATTTTTGAAAGTCATTTAATGTTCTTAATGTGTCTTTTCTTATTTCTACTTTTTGTGGTTTAATGTTTCTTTCCTGTACTTGCATTCCCAAATAATGAAAAGGAGTGGAGGTCTCAATCTTATTAGATGCTATTGTCAGGCCTGCGTTTGCAACCACTGCTTGCAGAAATGTGTAACAGTCAATTAATTTGTCTCTTGTTTTTGCAACACTCAAAATATCATCAACATAATGAATGATGTAACAGTCTGAAAACTTGTCTCTAACTGATTGAAGAACTTGAGCTACAAAAGTCTGACAAATGGTTGGACTATTAACCATTCCCTGAGGCAACACCTTCCACTGAAATCTGGTGGCTGGTTTTTTATTATTTATAGCTGGTATAGTAAAATCAAATTTTTCAAAATCCTGTTTTGCCAGAGGAGTGGTAAAAAAGCAATCCTTCAGATCAATTATAATTAAAGGCCAATCTATGGGAATCGTGGCTGGAGAGGGCAGCCCAGGTTGGAGAGGCCCCATGGGTTGAATTACTGCATTAACGGCTCTTAAATCCGTTAGCATGCGCCATCTGCCTGATTTTTTCTGAATTACAAACACAGGAGAATTCCAAGGCGAAAATGATGGCTCAATATGTCCCTTTTCTAATTGTTCCTTTGCCAATAAGTGTAAAGCCTCCAGCTTTTGTCTTGGTAGTGGCCACTGATTTACCCATACAGGCTTTTCTATTTTCCAAGTTAATGGAATGGGTTTTGGAGGCTCTACAGTGGCCACTCCTGAAAAGGATACTCTAATCCCTTTTTTTCTGGATTTTCTGTAGCCTCAGTTGGAACTTTAATGCCTTCTCCATTTTTCCCTAGTCCTTTGCCAGGGAGATATCCCATTTTAGTCATAATTTTTTGACTAGTGGCGCTGTATAGGGAGACTGGAATAGTAATCTCTGCATGCCACTGTTCTAATATGTCTCGGCCCCATAAATTAATTGGAATAGAAGTAATCATAGGCTGAACTGTACTTTCTTGATTATCAGGTCCCAGACAATGTAAAATTTTGGCACTTTGATACACTTCTGAGGCAGTGCCCACACCAACAAGTCCTGCAACGGGCTTTTGTTTAGGCCAATTTTTTGGCCATTGATTTAAGGCAATGATAGAAACATCAGCCCCAGTATCCACTAATCCTTCAAACTGCTTTCCCTGAATAGTAACTGTACACACAGGTCTATTCTCTGAGAGCTGACTAGCCCAATAAACAGCTTTTCCAGCAGGGTTGGTACTTCCAAACCCTTCTGTTCTTTCTGTTTTGCTATCTCCAATTTTAATATAAGGCAAGAGCAGTAATTGAGCAATTCTCTCACCTGGATTGGCACTCCAGGGAACAGTAGAGCTGATCACTAACTGAATTTCCCCTTTATAATCTGAATCAATTACCCCAGTATGAATTTGGACTCCCTTTAAATTTAGACTTGATCTTCCTAAAATAAGGCCTACCATCCCTTCTGGCAGCGGGCCATATACCCCTGTAGGAATCTTTTGCGGAGGCTCTCCAGGGAGTAAAGAAATAATCTGAGTAGAACATAAATCTACTGCAGCACTGCCTGCTGTGGCGGGGGATAACTCTTGTATTGTTGTAATTGGCTGATTTCCTGAAATGGTGGTATTTACTGTGGGGGTTGTTGTCCCTGAAAACCCTGAGGAACAAATGGCTGAATCGGGAATGCCCCACTTTGTTGTGGGGCCTGGGGCTGGCCCCTCTTCCCATTTCCCGACAATGGTTGTCCATTTTTATCAAATTTAGAACAACATTCCTTAGCCCAATGTTTTCATTTTCCACATCTTGGACACAGGCCAGGTGCCTCCTTTTTTTTGCTCCGTTTATTTAAGCCTGGACAATTCTTTTTTAGATGACCGATTTGACCACAATTATAACATTTTCCCCCCAAATGTTTTAACTTGTCCTCCTAAAGCAACCCCTGTAATTGCTTGAGCCATTAGCATTGCTTTATGCATAGCTCTTCCAATCCCATCACAAGCCTTCACATATTCTGTAATTACATCAACTCCTGCTGAAACCTTTTCTTTTAATGGCTTTATAGCCGATTGACATTCTGGATTTGCATTTTGATAAGCCATTATTTCTACAATTACTTTTCGGGCATTATTATCTGCAATGCATTTTTGAGCTGCATCTTGCAACCTTGCCACAAAGTCTGGATATGGCCCTTTAGAGCCTTGTCTGATTGAACTAAAAGAAGGGCAGGAGGTTCCTGGGTCCTGAATCTTCTCCCAGACCCTGAGGTAAATAGCCCTTAGTTGTTCAATAGCCTCATTCTGCATTACTGATTGTTGGTTAATAGTGCCCCAATTTGGACCTGTTCCTAGCAATTGGTCTGCATCTATATAACCAACAGGATTAATAGCCTGATTTTTCCATACCTGTTCTTGTACCCCATCAATCCACCAGGTTTTAAACTGTAGATACTGAGAGGTTGAGAGGGAAGATTTAACCAAAATTTCCCAATCTTAAGGAATAAGTCTATTTCCATGAGCAATGGAATCTAATAATGTTCTCATATAAGGAGAGTTGGGTCCATATTGTTTAAACCCTTCCTTTATATTTTTTAACATTTTCATGGTGAAAGATTCATATCTAGCCTCAGTTCAGACAGATGTTCCTGTTTGACTCCCTTTTCTGGCCGGTATGGGTTGTAACATTACCGGATACTGCCATGCCTCAAGATCTCCCTGTTTTCCGGCTGTAGCAATGGTCTCCTGCAGTGCACTATCTTGTCCACTAGGTGGTGCTGTAGGATCAAACGCCATCGCCGTGGGTTGTTGATATAGTGTCTTGCTATTTAGCACAGGACGCACCGCCTGAGATCCATACTGAACCTCTGGAGACGGCTGATACTGAAATTCGGCTGGCGGCTGGTGTTGATAAACTACCGAGGGTTGGGTTTTATTTTCTACTGGCTGCTATTGTGGATACTGTGCCTGGATTAAGATTTGAGATTGTGATGTCACAGGTATCTGAACCACGGGAGATGGTGGCCATCGTGGTCTAAACTCTGATGGCCCAAATAATTCTGGGCCTCCTTTCCCCAATTTTGATGTTTCAGGATATATTGCCTCCTGTAATTGATTATAGTCAACATTTTGCATTGACTGAGCTATTACAGGCTGTACTGCATTTTTACAATGTGAACTTTCCATTCCTTTCTTAAACTCTGTTCCTGCCTCTTCTTCACAATCTATTACACAGCTTTCAGGGGCATCAAAGACTGAAATGCTGTCGTCTTCTATTTGAAATGGTTCTAAAGTTGCTTTAGTAATGGCCCAATCATTCCATACTGTAAGTGGGATGATTTTACCTTCCTGAGTTGCTTGTTTTAGTCCTTTGCCAATTTTTTTCCCAATCTTTTAAATCTAAAGTTCCCTGTTCTGGAAACCATGGGCAGAATTGTTCTATTGTTTGAAATAGCATAACTAAATTTTCTGTAGAAGCTTTAACTCCCCCTCTTCTTAAGAGAATTTTAATGAAGCTGAGATAAGAGGCATATTTACTTTCAGTTTGCCCCATCGTTACCCTGGATTCCTCCGAGCGCACAAGCTTACTGCAAGGCTGACTGTGGACGTACTCGGGAATCTCTCGTCGGCTGTCGTCAATGCTCATGTTCTTAGCGTACCTTTACCCTAGAGAAAGGCCCCACGTTGGGCGCCAGATGAAGGGGTGGCCTGCCCCTCCACACCTGTGGGTATTTCTAGTTGGGTGGGATGAGAGACGGAGAAAAGTTTGGTACTTACCCCCCTTGTACTAACCCCCTTTCCCTGGCCTCTTCCAGCTTGTCTTCTTCTCTCCCAGTAGTTTCTTCATGAAGAGGCCGTGTGCTAAATTCTGTGAGATATTTCACACTCAAAGAAGACTTCTTTTATACTCTTTTGATAATTTGTCTGGGAATCACTGTCTCGATTTATAAGGGAGTTTGTAATAAATACAGTAAAAGAGAAACACACAAAGTATTTTGAGATATCAGAGAAGGGAGAAACCAATTCTATTAATATTTGGGCTTAGCAGGGAAGGCTTAGTTAAGAGGTGACATTTGAACTAAGACTTGAAATAAGGGAAGGATTTGGACATGCAGTAATGGGGAGAAAGTAGAAGCAAGACATTATGGTTAATGTTATGTATCAATTTGACTGGGTTGTGGGGTGCCCAGATATTTGGCTACACATTAGTCTGGGTGTGCCTCTGAGGTATTCTGGATGAGGATAACATTTAATTGGTAGACTGAATAAAGCATATTTTCCTCCCCAATATGGGTGAGCCTCATCCAATCCACTGAAGGCCTGAACAAAACAAAAAGGTGGAGTCACAGAGAATTTGCTCTTTTTTCCTGATTATATTTGAGCTGAGACATCAATCTTCTCCTGACTTTAGATGTGGACTCGAGTTGGAACTATATCATTGGCTGTCCTGGGTCTCCAGCTTGCTGACTGCAGACTCCAGGACTCCTTAGCCTCCATAACCATGTGAGCCATCCCTTACAACAAATCAATCTGTCTCTCTCTATGTGTATAGCTCTACCTCTATCTCTCTGCTCTTTCTCTGGAGAACCTAGAGTAATACACAAGGTTATATTAGAGAAGAGGATGACCCAAGGAAAAGTGTGGAGGCAGAAAAGTGCAAAGAGCTTTTGGGAAGACTGGGGTCCTGATGGGGAGTTTGGATTTCACTGTGTGTAGCATGGAGAATTCTTGAAAATATTCAAGAGGTGAAAATTGTATTCGTGGAAGAACACCAGGAGTATGTGAAAAGAAAAACACTCACTCCATTTTGACTCCACTGAAGGGGGCATCAAAGGGATGCACTGGGGACATGGGTTGGAGGGTCATTGAGGTCATATCTGGAGGATCTTTACTTCTAGGCTGAGTCTGAAGTTATCTTTCTGGGGAGTGGGAGATTACAAATCTTTGAGCTCCACTCAAGAGATGGTTTTGCTAACAATGGCAGGGCGATGGTTGTGGTTGTGGTGGTGGTGGGAAAATGGTATCATGAATTCTAATTGGGCTTCTGTTATTCTAGCTGAGAAAGTTTGGTAATGGACTTTCAGTAGAATAATACAGATCTGGGAATCAACTGCATGGAGGAGGTAGTTATAGGTGATGAGATGGCTCAGGGACAAAGATTGGTAGAAGGAGAAAAGATACTAGGCTGGTACAAAAATAATTGCTATGATTGCCATTACTTTTAATGGCAAAATCCACAATTACTTTTGCACCAACCTAATAGGGTGCAAACTTCGGAGCCATCTGCATCAGAGGGATTGATGAAGATCAACAAAGTTTGGGAACACAGGAAAGGAGCGGGGAGGGTAATGACTTGAGGGCATAGCAGGGATAATCAAGGTTTTTCTTGTTAGCATGTGGAGACTTAAACATGATTATATATTAAACGCCTGGCACATACATCGTACAAAATATTTATGAGTGAAATGACAAGTGAAGGTGGTGAGTCATGGGAGTTCCAAGGGAACAGGTGATAAAGGGAGGTCTCAAATGAGGCACAAGTGGAGAAGGTAGCTTGGGAAAGGAGAAGGATGCTTCTCCTTATAAGATGGGAAAGGCAGAGGAAGAGGGTAAAGATACAGCGATCTAGGGGTGAGATGGAAGTGAGTTGAGAGAACTCAACTCTGGGCTCTGAAACCCCTAGGGATGGGTTTGGGGGGCTTTGAGATATGGAAGAGGTTTAAAGTCAATTGTTATAGCAAATATGGTTTGGAATATATTTGTGATGCTTAAAAATATTGCTGAACAGAAGTGAAGTCTATCCTAGAGTTGGATGGTGAGGTTATTTAGTGGAACTACCAGATCCATGATGTGATTCTCTCCAGTATCATTCAGCAGCCCTTAGGCAGTTGCGAGGCAAGTCATCAATGGGGTATGGAGATTTTCCAGGTGGGTGTGGTTGAAAGCAGGGAAGAACGAGTTTAGGAGCACATTACAAGAAGAAGGTGACTGTAAGGTCCAGGCTGAGCAGGAAGGTAAAGCAAGAAGGAAACATGAGGTTGTGAAGAGAAGTTTAGAGGGATGAGGAGGCAGGAGAGGTGAACAGTTGCAGGATGTAGCTAGAGTGGCGATGTTAGATCTTGGGGCCAGAGAGCTTTACAGTGATGATGAAGATCAAAGGGCATTAGAATCAAGCTATAAAGAGCCACTGTTTGATGTTGGGATGTGAGGATGCTGCAGGTGGATGTCTGCATATTGATGGTGAGAACATGGTCACCCTGGCCCTGCTGGGTCTTTGCTAAAGAGACTGTGCTCTGTTCTTGGGGCTGTTTTCATCACCTGATTAGAGCAGTGGTCCCCAAATGGTGTTCTTTGAACCATCTGTATAAAATGTTCATAGGTCAAGGATAAAATGGAAAAACAGAGAAAATGTCACAGAAATGTGCCCATTGGTGAAAGACCACCAACTGTCGTTTTTGGAGGGTTGTTCTGTATTCTAAAAATGTATATATTCTATTCTATTAAAACATTTTCATATTTGCATTTTTTCCCTTTTATGAAATGCCATGGGGTAGAAATTTGTAATGTATCCAATTCTCCTGTCTGCATGCATTGCCCTGTGGTGGGGGAGGGGATGTGGCTAGTTCTGGCCAAGAGGCTGGGGGCAGAGGTGTAGTGTGAGACTTCTAGCCTGGGGCATTTAATTCTTAGTACAAGACTCTTTAGCATTCTTCTCCCTCTGTTCCCTGCTTGGTGATACTCCAGGTAATGCAACCCCCATTAGCCTTAGTCTTAGGGCAAGTTTGATGGAAAACAGAGCACCCCTTACCTCCCTGCAGATGTAGCATGAGTGAGAAAAACAACTACTGATGTTTGAAGTTACCAAGATTTAGGAGTTGTTTGTTATTGCAGCAAAACCTCACCTATTCTGACCAATCATGGTGGAATTTCTGTGTGTATGTGTGTGTGTGTGTGTGTGTGTGTGTGTGTGTGTGTGTGTGTGTGTGAAACTGGTAGTTTAAAAAAGTTCCTTCTTACCAAAAAGAAAAAAAAAATTGCAACTTTATGTTGGTTCTCAAATTAAAAAAATATTTTTACTGGTTTATAAAATAGAAAAATCTGAGAATCTGTAGCTTAGAGAACTATAGTGTGGGATGTCTATAAAGACCAGGTTATTTTATCAGCTCCTAACACCCCTTAATAGAAGCTTAGCCAAAACTTGGACTATTTCAGTCTTTACCATTCCACATTCCATGGACTCTTGAAGAGACATTGATGAAACGGTGCAGCCATGAACCACCCTCACTCAATCCTAGTGGCAGAATCCCCCTTTTACTGCAGAATGAGCTTCTTGCTACAGTGATACTTGAACCCCTTAGATATATCCTGTACTAATTATATTAAAACATGACCAATGATTTTGCTTTGTTCTCCCCCAAATTCAAAACATTAATCATGAGAACCCAAAGAATTGGATTTAGTGTAACTGATTCCAAAGTGTCAGTAAGAACATAATTAGGTTATATTTTTCTCCAGTTCAAATAAAAGAAAATTGACAATAAAATGCTGATCGATATGTGTAGCTCAGGAGGTAGAGCCTGCTTTGAGATGCAGAAGTGTTTGTTTTTTTTAGATCTATATTCTTGAGTAAAGAAAAAATCCATCTCTCTTTCCTAGAGGGGAAGACTTTCAGAGCTGGGCTTGGCAACAGCCTGAATATCAGAGGCTGAATTAAACAAATAGGTACCTCCCTGGAGTGAATGGTGCATTTCTCGTGTTTGGGGAACCGTGCTTTTATGGTGGAGTTTGCTTTCTGTCTTGGTCTCCGGATGTGTGTATCTGTGCGTGGATGTCTGCATGTAAATAGCAGTGTATACCTGTGTGGGTGTGTAAAAAATTCCCATGTGAATCTCAGCTTTGTGGGGATCTCCGGGTCTTGAGCCCAGCAGATGCCATTTGAAGAAAAATCACTTGAAAATGAGACAGAAAGAATGGAAACTAAATCCTAGCTCTAAAGGCACCAGGCTGATTAAAAAAAAAACTCTGGATCTTCTTTGTTTTGGACTCTACCTACCTCCAGATGACATTTCTGTTTCCTATGAGATGATTAGAATGAAAGAGATCCTGAGCATGAAAGAGCAGACAGTGTGTGATTGTGTGTATCTCAGGGTGTCAGCTGTGACACTACTGACATTTTGGCTCAGCAATTTCTCTGTTCTATGTGTGGGGGTTCCCTGTGCATTTTAGGATGTTGAGTGGCATCCCTGGATCCCTGGACTCACTGGATGCAGTAACATAACTCCCCCCAAGTAGAGACAAACCCCAGCGTCTCCAGATATTGCCTAATGTCCCCAGAGGGCAAAATAGCCCCATCTGAGAACTGCTTCTTTTCATAAAGTACAATGTCAGATGAAATAGGTGGAGGCCGTTTGTAGTCAGGGGTTAGTAGAGATGGAAGAGACCCCAGGAATATCCTGGAAGGGGCTGCAATATTTTGTTTCTTGAATTGGGTGTCGGTAATATGGAGACGTTCAGGTTTTTTGTTGTTGTTGTTGTTGTTGTTGTTGTTGTTTTGAGGCAGGATCTTGCTCTGTCACCCAGGCTGGAGCACACTGGCACCATCATGGCTCACTGCTGCCTCTGCCTCCTGGGCTCAAGCAGTCCTCCCACCTCAGCCCTCCTGAGCAGCTGGAAGTACAGGCATGTGCCATCACTGTTGCCTAATTTTTGTATTTATTTATTTTTTGTAGAGAGGGGGGTCTCACTATGTTGCCCAGGCTGGTCTCGAGCTCCTGGGCTCAAGCAATCTGCTCACCTCGACCTCCCAAAGTGCTGGGATGACAGGCATGAGCCACTGCTTCTGGGCAGTATGTTTGGTTTGTAAGAAAAGTACTGTGTTGACCTCTTCTATGTGTGCATTTCTTTAAGTAATAATTCAATAAAGCATTTAGAAAAATTGGTCATAATAGGAGTGATTTGTAGAGTGATTGGCGTGAAAGCTGATCGCCTTAATTTGAACTACTCTGAAATGAGCACCAGCGGCCACCAAGAGGAGCCTTTCAAGGTGTCATAGCCAAGGAGAGGACTGTGTTGTGTACACCTCTGCATAAAGGATTTGCTGGTTACATTGCAAGGATGAGGCCTCCTTCTGAGGACAGAGGCAGCAAAGCAATTGGAAGCCCAAAGCATTGAGATTTCTAAATGGACTTTGCTAAAATCTTGTGGATGACTCATGCTCTTAACATACACCCATGTACATATTGTCCATATAAACATTAATTCTGTAACAAGGCGCACACATAAGGGTTTTTTTTTTCTTTTGAGACAGTCTTGCTTTATTGCCCAGGCCAGAGTACAGTGGCATAATTGTGACTCACTGCAACCTCCGCCTCCTGGGTTCAAGCAATGCTTGTGCCTCAGCCCCCCGAGTAGCTGGGACTACAGATGCACACCACCATGCCTGGCTAATTTCTGTATTTTTAGTAGAGACAGGGTTTCACCATGTTGGCCAAGCTGGTCTCAAACTCCTGGCCTCAAGTGATCTGCCCACCTCAGCCTCCTAAAGTGTTGGGATTACAGGTGTGAGCCACTGCGCCTGGGACCACACATAAGGTTTGAGTTGAGATAGAGAAACTCTGGCAGGACTGAGGAATTTGGCCACAGTCTCTGGGAAATATGCACAATTTCTGGAATCTTCTCTACTTCCAGAGCTCCCACTTTCTATCTGTCTCCTATTTATTCAACAAACTTGTATGGAACCACAGTGTGTCTAGAACTTGCCAGGTGTGGAGGATAAAAAGATGACTGAGGTCGGGCATGGTGGCTCATGCCTGTAATCCCAGCACTTTGGGAGGTCAAGGCAGGTGGATCACTTGAGGGCAGGAGTTTGAGCACAGCCTGGCCAACGTGATGAAATGTCTCTACTAAAAATACAAAACTTAGCCAGGCATGGTGGCATGCACATGTAGTCCCAGCTACTTGGGAAGCTGAGGCAGGAGAATAGCTTGAACCCAGGAGGCAGATGTTGCAGTGAGCTGAGATCACACCGCTGCATTCCAGCCTGGGAGACAGAGCGAGATTCCATGTCAAAAAAAAGATGACTGGGATAGAGACTCCATCAGAGTTGACTCTAACACAAACTTGGTAAGAGCCCAAGGTCTGGCTGGGCAAGCACCTTGATCGGCTTCATCCTGCAGCCTCTACTAGAATGAAGAGCACTCTTTTCTTTACCCATGAAAATGTTTTGTGCTTCGTACCTACAAGTACAATTTGTGTTAATTCTGCAAAATTTGCCGTATAACTGTTCCTGTATTCTTAGCATTTTTCCTTTGAGAGATTTTTCAGCACATTATCTTTGGACTATGTGGAATTGGAAATTTACTTAGAGTCAACAACAAGTACAGGAAAGTCAGTTCTTAGTCAAGAGTTAGGTTTTCAAAGACAGTGGATAAAATAAAAAATCTAGTACAGTCAAGATTATACGTGCAAATCACCTCATCATTCATAAAGTTTAGCAGTCAGTCTTACCGTGGCTCACCAGGTCCAATCCATACTTCTTCCTCCATGATTGGAGCAGAGGGTGATTTTTTTTATGAGGAACTGATGAAGTCATTTAGAGACCATTTGCAGTAGGAGCCGTGTGTACTAGAGACCAATCAATGTGCCCTCATAGCACCATTTCTGCCTCTCTCCCTCTTTGTTCTTGCCAAGTACCCACAGTTCATTTTCCACAGATTAAAAGAGCCCAAGTTGGACCTATACCTAGGAGCACAATTGCTGCATCATTTGGTAACTCTATGTAGAATTGTTTGGGAAGTTGTTAAAGTGTTTCTCACAGTGGCTACACCATTTTAATTCCTTCCAGCAATGTATGAAGGTTCTAGTTTCTCTGCATCCTCACCAACACTTGTTATTTTCTGTATTTTTTTTTTTTTTTTGAGACAAAGTCTTGCTCTGTCGCCCAGGCTGGAGTGCAGTGGCACAATCTCAGCTCACTGCAACCTCTGCCTCCCAGATTCAAGTTACTCTCCTGCCTCAGCCTCCTGAGTATCTGGGATTATAGGCACCTGCTATCATGCCTGGCTAATTTTTGTATTTTTTTTAGTAGAGACAGGGTTTCACCGTGTTGGCCAGGCTGGTCTCAAACTCCTGGCCTCAGGTGATCCACCTGCCTCGGTCTCCCAAAGTGCAGGGATTACAGGCATTAGGCACTGCACCAGACCAATTTTCTCTATCTTTGATTCTAGCCATGCTTATGTGTATGACGTGGTATTGCATTGTGGTTTTGATTTCTGTTTCCCTGATGATGAATTTCATTGAGCATCTTTTCATGTGCTTATTGGCCACTTATATGTCTTCCGTGGAGATGTGCCATATTTTCATATTCAAAAATGAAAGCACAGGCCCACACAAAAATTTGTACATGAATAATTACAGTAGCAACACTCCTAATAACCCAAAGAGGGAATTAATCCAAATGCCCATCACCAGATGAAGAGATACACCGATTGTTGTCTACCCACATGGTGGAGTATTATTTGATCACAAAAAGGAGGAAAGTACATACACTACAGCGTGGACGAACCTTCAAAACAGATGAAAGATCACATTCTACATGATTTCATTCAGATGGAAATCTATAGAAATAGGAAGTCGATTAGTGGTTGCTTAGGGCTGGTAGGGGCATGGGAGGATAGGGGGTGTTAGCTAAAGGGTATGAGGTTTCTTTTTGAGGTCATGAAATGTTCTAAAATTGACTGGTAATGTTTGTGTATATCTCTGAATATGTTAAAAACCATTGAAATGTAAAAAATGCAAAGAAAAAACAGCCCAATTTGCAATTTTATTCAACACTTGATTCACTTTAAAAATAGATTCCAGGCTGGGCATAGTGGCTCACACCTGAAATCCCAGTGCTTTGGGAGGCTGCGGTGGGAGGATTGCTTGAGGCCAGGGGTTCCAGGCAAGCCTTGGCAACATGGCAAGACCCTGTCTCTACAAAAAAAAGAAAAAATAAATATCAGCTGAGTGCAGTGCCTCACACCTGTAATCCCAGCACTTTGGGAGGCTGAGGCGGGCAGATCTCCTGACATCAGGAGTTCAAGACCAGCTTGGCCAACGTGGTGAAACCCCATCTCTATGAAAAATAAAAAATTTAGCCTTTTGGTACTCTGAGCAGCACCATGGTGGATGTTAAGAACAAGTGCCTTATGAAAGGTGGCAAAAAGGGAGTTAAGAAGAAAACAGTTGATCCATTTTCTAAGAAAGATCAGTATGATGTGAAAGCACCTGCTATGTTCAATATAAGAAATATTGGAAAGACTTGGTCACCAGGACCCAAGGAACCCAAATTGCATCTGATGGTCTCAAGGGTCTTGTGTTTGAAATGAGTCTTGCTGATTTGCAGAGTGATGAAGTTGCATTTAGAAAATTCAAGCTGATTACTGAAGACGTTCAGGGCAAAAACTGCCTGACTAACTTCTATGGCATGGGTCTTACCTGTGACAAAATATGTTCCAAGGTTGAAAAATGTTCAACAATGATTGAAGCTCATGTTGATGTCAAGACTACCGATGGTTACTTCTTTCTTCTGTTTTGTGTTGGTTTTACTAAAAAACACAACAATCAGATACTGAAGACCTCTTATGCTCAGCACCAACAGTCTGCCAAATCCAGAAGAAGATGATGGAAATCATGACCTGAGAGGTGCAGACAAATGACTTGAAAGAAGTGGTTAATAAATTGATTCCAGACAACATTGGCAAAGATGTAGAAAAGGCTTGCCAATTTATCCTCTCCATGATGTCTTCATTAGAAAAGTAAAAATGCTGGAGAACCCTGGGTTTGAAAGGCATGGAGCTTCGTGGTGACGGTAGTAGTTTTGGAAAACCCACTAGGGATGAGACACATGCTAAAGTTGAATGAGCTGATGGATATGAACCACCAGTCCAAGAATCTGTTTAAAGTTCAGACTTAAAACAGTGGCAAATAAGAAGTCCTATTTGTGAAAAACAAACAAGAAACAACAATGAAAAAAGCAAAATTAGCCTGGTGTGGTGGTGCATGCCTGTAATCCTAGCTACTCAGGAGGCTGAGGCATGAGAATCACTTGAACCTGGGAGACAGAGGTTGCAGTCCGCCAAGATTGCACCATTGCACTCCAGTCTGGGCAACAGAGTGAGACTCTCTCCAAAAAGAAAGAAGAAAAAAAAAAGTATCCGGGCTTGGTGGCATGTGCCTGTAATCTCAGCTACTCTGAAGGCTGAGGTGGGAGGATAGCTTGAGGCCAGGAGTAATTTGAGGCTGCAGTGAACTATGATTGTGACACTGCACTCCAGCCTGGACTGCAGAGCAAGACCCTGTCTCTTATATATACATACATACATACATACATACATACATACATACACACACACACACACACACACACACATACATACATACATACAAACCCAGGCTCTACCTCTGGTGATTCTGACTCAGTAGGGTGGGGTATCCCCTAGGGATCCTGCTGTTCAGCCTGGTCTGGGATCCACTTTTCACTGGGAACTGAGACACTGGCTGTGAGCCTTTCTGTCCTGAGATGTAGAGGTCATGGCGATGCAGGTTCAAGCTTAAGGAGACCTGACTGTGCGTTAGGTATTGTGCTGAACATCATCTCTTACTCACAGCAACATCTTTAGAAGGTTAATGATGTGTCCCTGCTCTACAGATGAGCAACTGATCTTTCAGAGGAGTTTAGCTTCTTCAAAACTTATTCTTCCTATTGGAAACTTTGTAACCTTTGACCAGTGTCTGCTATCCCCTACCTTTCCTCCACCCCAGCCCCTGATAACCACTGTCCTACTCTCTATTTCTGTGAGTTCAACTTCTTTAGATTCCACATATAAGTAAAATCATGCAGTATTTGTCTTTCTGTGCCTGGCTTATTTCACTTAACAGAATGTCTTTCAAGTTCATCTATGTTGTTGAAAATGACAGGATTTATTTCTTTTTTAAGGGTTAATAGTATTCCATTGGGTGTATATAGTACATTTGCTTTATCCTTTCATCCACTGATGGACACTTAGGTTGATTCTATATCTTGGGTATTGTGAATAGTGCTGCAGTGAACATAGGAACGTAGGGATCCCTTTGACATATTGATTTCGATTTTTTTTTTGTCTATACCCAGAAGTTGGGTTGCTGGATTATATGCTTTGAAATCTATAGCACAGCAGCGTGACTATAGTCAATAATAATGTATCTTTCAAAATAACTAAGAGGGTACATTTCAAATGTCTCATCATAAAAATTGTCAGTAAATTAGGGGATGGACACGTTAATTAGTTTGATCTCATCATTCCACATTGTATACACATATCAAAACATCACATAAATGTGTACAATTATGATTTGTCAATTAAAATAACGTTAGTTAAAAAAATAAGTAACTTGTTCAAAGCCCCAGTCGAGGTTGATGGAGATGGGACATGCACCAAGGCTGTTGCTCTCAGGCCCGCAGAGTCCTTGGTCCATGAATGTTGAAGCCCTACCTGAGATTTCTACTGAGATCCGTGTAGGGATTCAATGTCTCAGAATCATCCCATCCTCCAGGGCCCACAAGTCCATGACCACTGCCTCTTTCCCCGACCCTACTGACCTGAAATGTGGCCCCTGCTTTCATTTCTGGGAGCATACAACACTTACACCAAGCATTGATGGGTTTTGTTGACTGCATTTGAGATGTGGGGCCAGGGAGAGGGTCCCATGGTCCTTGCTTGGTGTTGGCCAACTCATTGACTTCTCTCCTTTGACTTCACCCTTCCCTTTTCTACTCACCTCCTCTGTCATGGATTGCTCTGGGAATTCTGAGCCCTGGTTCCTTTATTTTGCAGATAACCTTCACTCTTCTCTGCAACGAATCCCAAAAGTTTGTAGTTGAGCTGACTGCAAGGTGCTTGAGACGCAAGAGACTCCACAAATGGGATTCGGCCTCTGGAAAGTGGTGGTAGTTCCAGATTTATGTGGCTGTTACTTTGTTTTCCCCTATAAAATACATTCTTTAAAGTATCAAGCTCTTGGTTCCTGGATGCAGTCCTTTGCTGGTGGCAGTGGGCTGGGTACTGCCACCAGGGAGAAATGCTGCCC
Organism: Pan paniscus; assembly: GCF_029289425.2. Taxonomy (NCBI): domain Eukaryota; kingdom Metazoa; phylum Chordata; class Mammalia; order Primates; family Hominidae; genus Pan; species Pan paniscus. Next base: position 75,493,195 of record NC_085926.1, on the reverse strand, counting down.
ACTTAGAGAAAGAGAAACTGGTTCTCTTTAAGAGGCAGAGGGAGGTTTCCAGTGCCAGTTTGTTTGGAAGCAAAGTGGCTGTTGTATTAAAATTGCCCAAACTTGGGCTGGTGCCTTGTGTGTTTAGAGCTCAAAGCCACGATTGTTTTCTTTTTCTTTTTTTCTTTTTTTTTTTTTTTTGGTGGTTGGTTTTCCATCCTTTTGCTTGGCAGGTTTCTGTTAATAGCTTCAACCTCAAGAGTCCCATTATGCAGACACTAATAGTACCTACTATGTTTCAGTCTGTAGTGCCTACTCTGTGCCAGGCATTGGAAATAATATAATGATGAAGAAGATAAACATGGCACTTGGAAAAGAGAGTCTAGTTCCCACTCTCAGCCCACCCCAAAGAGAGGCCAGAATTGGGCTTCCAAAGATCTCAGATGCCCTTGCATCACTTCCCTGAAGAGGGTGGGTGAAGCTTTGGTGTCTGAAGAGAATTTGGCTGGACAATCCCCAAGGCTTGGAACGATGGGAAGGAGCTGCCATCTGTGTTTAAGGTGAGAAGTGGGGGAGTGGCTGGATATCAGAGGAAGGCAAGATGAAGAGAAGGTTTTTGTGAGTTCCTATGCATAGTGGAGACCTGTTATAGTGAGGGTCCCGGGGCTGAGCCTGTGGGTCAGTGGAATGTTGCTGTGAGGAGGGTCTTGTTATAGCCGATGGCCCAAAAAAGGCTGATGGATCATGAGCAGCTGGAATAATGGAGAGTTCGGGGGATGTAGTTCCTGCCAGGCTTTCCAACAGTGTGTAAGCCCAGAATTCTTACGTAAGCCCATGGAGAAGGGAAAGGAATGCTGGTAATGACAAGATTGAATTCTCCACCTGCCAGGCATCCAGAAACTCAGAGCAGATTTAACTGAAGTTACAGAAATAGGAATGTGACATTTCCTACATCTGGGTGTGCTGGAGCAAAATGTATTCCCTCTCTGGTTTGTGGGGAAGGAGAATGCTAACAGACAAGACTCCAGGTTTTTGCTCTTAAACCTGGTGCCTAGAAATGCATTTTCTACTGGATGCAGACAGAAGCTCCATATAGACATATCCATCGCTGCATCTTTCATGCCTTGTGTTCTCCCTAATTTTCCCTTTTTAACCCACAGAGGAAGAAAGTTCCAGCATCACTTCTGGCCTCTCAATAGTGAGTTAGGTGGCCAGGGGGGGTTATTCATGCCTGTAATCTCATAATGAAGGGGTGGCCTGCCCCTCCACACCTGTGGGTATTTGTAGTCAGGTGGGATGAGAGATAGAAAAGAAATAAGACACAGAGACAAAGTGTAGAGAAACAACAGTGGGCCCAGGGGATCGGCGCTCAACATACAAAGGATCTGCACTGGCAACGGCCTCTGAGTTCCCTCAGTTTTTATTGATTATTATCTTCATTATTTCAGCAAAAAGGAATGTAGTAGGAGGGCAGGGTGATAATAAGGAGAAGGTCAGCAACAAACATGTGAACAATAGAATATATGTCATAATGAAGTTCAAGGGAAGGTACTATGACTGGACGTGCACGTAAGCCAGATTTATGTTTCTCTCTACCCAAACATCTCAGTGGAGTAAAGAATAACAAGGCAGCATTGCTGTAAAGATGTCTTGCCTCCCACCATAGGGCGGTTTTTCTCCCATCTCAGAATTGAACAAATGTACAATCAGGTTTTATACCGAGACATTCAGTTCCCAGAGACAGGCAGGAGACAGTGGCCTTCTTCTATCTCAACTGCAAGAGGCTTTCCTCTTTGACTAATCCACCTCAGCACAGACCCTTTATGGTTGTCGGGCTGGGGGACCGTCAGGTCTTTCTCATCCCACGAGGCCATATTTCAGACTATCACATGGGGAGAAACCTTGGACAATACCCAGCTTTAAGGGCTAAGGTCCCTGCGGCTTTCCACAGTGCATTGTGCCCCTGGTTTATTGAGACTAGAGAATGGCGATGACTTTTACCAAGTATACTGCTTGCAAACTTTTTGTTAACAAGGCACGTCCTGCACAGCCCTACATCCCTTAAACCTTGATTTCATACAACACATGTTTTTGTGAGCTCCAGGTTGGGTCAAAATGGTTGGGGGCAAGGTGGCTGGGGCAAAGCTACAGATTAACAACATCTCAGCAAAGCAATTGTTTAAAGTACAGGTCTTTTTCAAAATGGAGTCTCTTATGTCTTCCCTTTCTATGTAGACACAGTAACAGTCTGATCTCTCTTTCTTTTCCCTACATGTCCCCCTTTTCGTTTTCACAAAACCACCACCATCATCATGGCCCCTTCTCGCTGGTCGATGTCTCTCTTGAGCTGCTGGATACACCTGTAGAGTAACAATAGAAAGGACAGACATACAAGGATTAATACAAAATTTGCAATAGTGGAATTTCCGGTGGTCTTAACCGAAGTGACAGGGGGCAAGAGGACGGTGTGGGTGCTGCGGCACGCAGGCAGTCTCCCACGTCCTTTGTGTCTTAGTTGCTATTTCTCATAGTTTTCAGTCTTTCTCCTCACCTGCTGACTCGCACCTTTTATCTTTGTCTCCCTTCTCTTACAGTCTCTCTCTCTCTCTCTTTTACACTATCTCTCTCCCCAGTCTCACTTTCTGTGTCTCTCTCTGATCTCTGTCTCTTTTTCTTTCTCTTCCTCTCCCTGGCTCTCCACATGTGCCATTTTCTTGGTGGATGGTAACTTCATCTGTTCTTCTGATATCACCATTTTGTTCACCCTGCGAGTCGATGATGCTCGATTGCGGGTTTTCTGTCTCTGCGGAGGCACTTTCATTTGCATCTCTGATGGGTTCATTGTAGAACTTCAAATGTCTAGTGGGTATCCAAACAGGAAGCTGATTTTCTCCTGGTGAAACACAAGCAAAACCTCTCCCCCATGTTATCACCTTACCTATTTCCCATGTTTTGTTTCTGTTGTCTTTCCACCAAATCAGTTTTCCCTCATGTGGGCTGTTCTTTTTACCAGTAAAATGTTCTGCAGAAGTAGTGGTCTGATTTCTATGTATGTTCAGAAAATTTAAAGTACAGAGTGTTAGATTAAGTTGCATCTGGGGAGTGTTATACTCCTTACTGTCTTTTTCCTTTTTTTGTTAACCAATTGAGCTTTGAGTGTTCTAAGCAGGACAGGTAAGATCTGCATCTGGCACAGCCAGCCAGGTCTCCTTACCCTCTGCTTCCCTTTCTGCCTGTGACTGAATGGGTATGTCAGGGTCTAGTAGGGGATCCAGGAGGAGGAAGCCTCATTAACTTCTATTCTGCAGCAATTGATGGCCACCCAACTTGAACAGTGGGGGCTTATCACTTCATGTACTAAGACCAGAGATAGATGATGCCAAGGTTGGCTAAATTAGTAGCTTGAGATGTTAGGTTTTTCATTTGAGGTTTCTATGCTGCTATTGTCTTCTGCTCTTGGTCACAGAGGCTGCCACAATCCGCATGTCAAGTCCTCCTGTGACAATATCCAGAGACAGCAAGGAAGAGGTACAGTGTATTCCTGCATGTTTCTTAAAAACGTTTCTGATAGAGAATAATTGTACACATTTATGGGGTCCATGTGAGATTCTGGTACATGCATGCAATGTGTAATGATCAAATCAGGGTCTTTAGGATATTAATCACCTCAAACATTGATCATTTCTTTGTGTTGGGAATATTTCAAATCTTATTGCTATTTAGAAATATACAATAAATCCATTTATCAAGATACAAAATCTATGTGCACAAATCAGCAGCAGTGCTATACACCAACATCTACCAGGCTGAGAATCAAATCAAACCCTTTTATAATAGCTGTAAAAATAAAATACGTAGGAATATACCTAACCAAGGAAGTGAAAGACCCCTACAAGGAAAACTACAAAAAACTGTTGAAAGAAATCATAGATGACACAAACAAATGGAAACACATTCCATGCTCATGGATGCGTAGACTCAATATTGTGAAAATGACCATAATGCCAAAAGCAGTCTACAAATTCAATGCAATTCCTATCAATATACCATCATCATTCTTTATAGAACTAGAAAAAAATGCCAAAATTCATTTAGAACTAAAAAAGAGTCTGCATAGCCAAAGCAAAACTAAGCAAAAAGAACCAATCTAGAGGCATCACATTGCCCAACTTCAAACTATATTACAAGGCTATAGGCACCAAAACAGCATGGTGTTGGTATAAAAATAGGCACATGACCAATGGGACAGAGTAGAGAACCTAGAAATAAAGCCAAATACTTAACAGCCAACTGATCTTCGACAAAGTAAACAAAAACAAAGTAGGAAAAGTACCCCCTATACAACAAATAGTGCTGGGATAATTGGCAAGCCACATGTAAAAGAATAAAACTGGATCCTCATCTCTCACCTTATACAAAAATCAACACAAGTTGGATCAAAGACTTAAATCTAAGGTCTGAAACCATAAAAATTCAGAAGATAACATTGGAAAACGCTTCTACACATTGGCTTAGGAAAACAGTTCATGACCAAGAACCCAAAAGCAAATGCAACAGAAACAAAGATAAATAGATGGGACTTAATTAAACTAAAAGCCTCCTGCACAGCATAGGAAATAATCAGCAGAGTAAACAGATCACCCACAGAGTGGGAGAAAATTTTCACAAACTGCATCTGACAAAGGACTAATGTCCAGAATCTACAGGGAACTCTAATCAGCAAGAAAAAAATAATCCCATCAAAAAGTGTGCCAAGGACATGAATAGACAATTCTCAAAAGAAGATATACAAATGGCCAACAAACATATGAAAAAATGCTCAATATCACTAATTACCAGGGAAATGCAAATCAAAACCACAATGCAATACCACGTGTAAAATAAACAAAAATAGGGCCGGGCGCTGTGGCTCACACCTGTAATCCTAGCACTTTGGGAGGCCGAGGTGGGTGGATCAGGAGGTCAGGAGTTTGAGACCCGCCTGACCAACATGGTGAAACCCAGTCTCTACTGAAAATACAAGAATTAGCCAGGCATGGTGGCGGTTACCTGTAATCCCAGCCAGTCAGGAGGCTGAGGCAGGAGAATTGCTTGAACCTGGGAGGCAGAGGTTGCAGTGAGCTGATATCGCACCACTGTACTCCAGCCTGGGTAACGGAGTGAGACTCCATCTCAAAAAAAAAAAAAAAAAAAAAACAAAAAAACAACCAAAACCAAAAACAAAAAATAGCAAAAATTGATGTTGGCACGGACGTGGTGAAAGAGAACGCTTTTACACTGATGGTGGGAATGTAAGCTAGTACCACCACTATGGAAAGCAGTATGGAGATTCCTTAAAGAACTAAAAGTAAATCTACCATTTGATCCAGCAATCCCACTTCTAGGTATCTACCCAGAGGAAAAGAAGTCATTATATGAAAAAGATGCTTTTGCACACATGTTTACAGTAGCAAAATTCACAGTTGCAAAACTATAGAACCAGCCCAAATGCCCATCAATCAATTAGTGGATAAAGAAAATGTATTTTATATATATATATATATATATACCATAGAATACTACTTAGCCTTAAAAAGGAATGAAATAATGGCATTCATAGCAACCTGGATGGAGTTGGAGACCATTATTCTAAATGAAGTAACTCAGGAATGGAAAACCAAACATTGCATGTTCTCACTCGTAAGTGGGAGCTAAGCTATGATGATGCAAAGGCACAAGAATGAAACAGTGGACGTTGGGGGCTCAGGGGGAAGGTGGGAGGGGGTGAGAGATAAAAGACTATACATTGGGTAAACTGCTTTGGTGATGAGTATGCCAAAATTTCAGAGATCACCACTAAGGAACTTATCCATGTAACTAAATACCACCTGTTCCCTAAAAACTATTGAAATTTTAAAAAAAAGAAATATACAACAAATTGTTGTAGTTACTTTCTGTGATAACACTAGATCTTATTCCTTCTATTATATATTTTTATACCCATTAATCAACCTCTTTTCAAACCCCTCCTATTCCCAGCCTCTGGTAACTATCATTCTACTCTTTATCTCCATGATGTCAATTTTATATAGCTCCAGGGCACACAAGTCCATAACTGCGGTCTCTATCCCTGACCCTACTGACCTGAAACATGGCCCCCACTTTGGTTTCCAGGAGCATAAACCGCTCATATAAGTGAGAACATGCAAAGATTTTCTTTCTGTGCATGGCCTAGTTCACCTAACATTATGACCTTTAATTCCATACATTTAGCTGAAAATGACAGGATTTCATTCTTTTTTGTGGCTGAATACTATTCTATTGTGCGTATATTCCCATTTTCTTTATCCATTCATCCACTGATTGACACTTAGATTGATTCCATATCTTGGCTATTGTAAATAGTGCTGCAGTAAATATGGGGGTACAGATATCCCGTTGATATACTGATATCCTTTTTTTTGGATATATACCCAGGAGTGGGATTGCTGGATCATATGGTAGATCTGTTCTTCGTTTTTTGAGAAATCTCTGTATTTTTTTCATAATGGCTGTACTAATTTACATTCCCACCAACAATATACAACAATTTTCTTTTCTTCACATGCTTGCCAGCATTTGTTGTGCTTTGTCTTTTTCATAATAACCATTCTAACAAGTGTGAGATGATATCTCATTGTGGTTTTGATTTGCATTTCTGTGATGATTAGTGATGTTGAATATTTTTTCATAAACTTGGTGATTTGTATATCTTCTTTTGAGAAATGTCTTTATTTTCTGATAGTTTCTTTTGCTGTGCAGAAGCTCTTTCATTTAATTAGATCCCATTTGTCGATTTTTGCTTTTGTGGCAATTGTGTTTGGCATCTTCACCATGAACTCTTTGCCCATCACTATGTACCAGATGGTATTGCCTGGGTTGTCTTCCAGCATTTTTATAGTTATGGGTTTTAGATTTAAGTCTTCAAGCCATCTTGAGTTAATTTTTGTGTATGGTGTAAGGAAGGGGTGTTGTCTTTTCACTCTGTTGATTGCTTTCTTTGATATGCAGAAGGTATTTAATATAATCCCATTTGTCTGTTTTTGTTGCTTGTACTTTTTAAGTGTTAGCCATACAATGTTTGTTCTGAAGCGTTTCTCCTGTGTTTACTTCTAGTAGTTTTATAGTTGTGGCTGTTACACTTAAGTCTTTAATAGATTTTGAGTTTATTTTTGTAAGTGATGAGAGATAAGGGTCTAGTTTTATTCTTCTGTGTTTGGATATCTAGTTTTCCTGGCACCATTTAATGAAGAGGTTGTCCTTTATTCAATGAATGTTCTTGACAGCTTTCTTGAAAATCAGTTAGCTGTAAATATGTGGATTCATTTCTGGATTCTTTAGTCTGTTTCCTTTGTTTTTGTGTCTCTTTTAATACCAATACTAGCTGTTTTGGTTACTATAGCTTTGCAGTATATATATATATATATATATTTGTTTGTTTTGTTTGTTTGTTTTTTGACAGAGTCTTGCTCTGTTGCCCAGGCTGGAGTGCAGTGGCGCAATCTTGGCTCACTGCAAGCTCTGCCTCCCGGGTTCACGCCATTCTCCTGCCTCAGCCTCCCGAGTAGCTGGGACTACAGGCACCCACAACCACACCTGGCTAATTTTTTTTTTTTTTTTTTCAGTAGAGACGAGGTTTCACCATGTTAGCCAGGTTGGTCTCGATCTCCTGACCTTCTGATCCACCCGCCTCGGCCCCCCAAAGTGCTGGGATTACAGGCATGAGCCACCGCGCTCGGCTGCTTTACAGTATATTTTTAAATCGGGTAATGTGAGGCTTCTAGCTTTGTTCTTTTTGCTCAGTATTGCTTTGGCTATTGGGGTCTTCTGTGGTTCCATATGAATTTCAGGTTTTTTTTTTTTTCCTGTTTCTGTGAAGAATATAATTGATAGGGATTATAATGAATCTCTAGATTGCTTCGGGTAGCATGGTCATTTTAACAGTATTAGTTATTCCAACCCACGAGCTTGAGATTCCTTTCCATTTCTTCCTTTCCTTCTCAATTTATTTTATCAGTGTTTTGTGGTTTTCTTTGTAGAGGTTTTTTGGTTTTTTTTTTCCCCATCCTTGGTTAAGTTTATTCCTAGGTATTTTATTTTTGTAGGTGTTATAAATAGAATTTCTTCCTTGATTTCTATTTTAGCTAGTTTGTTACTGGTATATAGAAACATTACTGATTTTTGTATGTTGATTTTGTGTCCTGAAGCTTTACTGAATTATACATCCGTTTTTTAAATTTATTTTTTATTTTTTATTTTTTGAGATAGAGTCTCACTCTGTTGCCCAGGCTGGAGTGCAGTGGTGCAATCTTGGCTCACTGCAACTCCACCTCTCGGGTTCAAGTGATTCTCCTGCTTCAGCCTCCCAAGTAGCTGGGATTACAAGCACCTACCACCACGCCTGACTAATTGTATTTTTAGCAGAGACAGGGTTTCACCATGTTGGCCAGGCTGGCCTCAAACTCCCAACCTCAGGTCGTCCACCCACCTTGGCCTCCCAAAGTGCTGGGATTACAGGCATGAGCTACCATGCCCAGCCTAATTTACCCATTTTAAGAGTTTTTTGGTGGAGTCTTTAGGTTTTTCTGTTTACAAGTATAAGATTATGTCATCTGCAAACTGAGACAATTTGACTTCCTCTTGTCCATTTTGGATGCCTTTTATTTCTTTATCTTGTCTGATCACTCTGGCTTGGATGTCCCATACTGTGTTGAATAAAGAGTGATGAAAGTGGGCATCCTTGTCTTGCTCCAGTTCCTAGAGGAAAGGCTTTTCAATTTTTCCCAGTGAGTAGGATGTTAGCTGTAGATTTGTCATATATGCCTTTTCTTATTTTGAAGTGTTCCTTCTATGCATAATTTGTTGAGAGTTTTCATCTTGAAGGAACGGTAAGTTTTACTGAGTGATTTTTCTGCATCTGCTGAGATGATCAGATAGTTTTTGCCTTTCATCTTGTTGATGTGATGTATCATATGTATTGATTTGTGTATGTTGAGCCATCTTTGCATTCCTGGGATAAATCCCACTTGATCATGGTATATTATCTTTTTCATTCATCATTAGATTTGGCTTGGTAGTATTATGCTGAGAATTATTCCATCTGTGTTCATTAGGAATATTGGCCTGTACTTTTCTCTTTTTGTTGTGTCCTTGTCTTGATTGGATATCAGGGTAATGCTGACCTTATACAATGAGTTAGGAAGAATTCCCTCCTCTTCAATTTTTGGGAATAGTTTGAGAAGAATTGGTGTTTGTTTTTCTTTATAAATTGGGTAGAAATCAGCATAAAGGCCTAGTCAGGGGCTTTTCTCTTTTGGGAGACTTTTTGTTACTGATTCAAACCTGCTATTCATTTTGGGTCAGTTCAGGTTTTCTGTTTCTTCCTAGTTCAATCTTGGTAGGCTGTGTATGTCTGGGAATTTATCCCTTTCCTCTAGGTTTTCCAATTTGTTAGCATATGGTTGTTCATAATAGCCTCTAATGATCCTTTTTGTTTCTTTGGTAACAGTTGTAATGTCTCCTTTTTCATTTCTGATTGTATTTATTTGGGTCTCCTTTTTTTTTTTTTTTTTTGGTTATTCTCACTAGTGGTTTATCAATTTTGTTTAACTTTTCAAAAAACCAACTTTTATCTTGTTGATTCTTTGCATTTCTTTTTTGTCTCTGTTGCAATTGGTTCTGCTATGTTGTTTATTATTTTTTCTTTCCGCTAATTGTGCGTTTGGTTTGTTCTTGCTTTTTGAGTTCCTAGAGGTTCATCATTAGGTTGTTTATTTGAAATCTTTCTACTTTTTTGGTGTAGGCATTTATTGCTATAAACTTTCCTCCTAGTACTGCTTTTGCTGTATCCCATAGGTTTTGCATGTTATGTTTCCGTTTTCTGTTTAAAAAATATTTTAATGTCCATCTTAATTTCTTCATTGATCCAATGGTCATTCAATAGCATGTTTAATGTCCATGTATTTGTACAGTTTCCAAATTTCTTCTTCTTATTGATTTCAAGTTTTATTCCATTGTGGTCTGAGAAGATACTTGATATGATTTTAATTTTTAAAATTTTGTTGATCCTTGTTTTGTGTCCTAACATATGGTCTATCCTGGAGAATGTTCCATGTGTTGATGAGATGATTGTATATTCTGCTGCTGCTGGATGAAATATTCTGAAAATATCTGTTAGGTCCATTTGGTCTAAAGTGCAGCTTAAATCTAATGTTTCTTTGTTGATTTTATGTCTAGATGAACTGTCCAGTGCTGAGAGTAGGATATTGAAGTTCTCAACTGTCATTGTATTGGACTCTATCTTTCCCTGTAGATTTAATAATATTTGCTATGTGTGTCTGGATGTGCTTGTGTTGGTTGCATGCATATTTAGAATTGTTATACTTTGTTGCTGAATTGATCCCTTTATTACCATATAATGACCTTCTTTGTCCTTTTTACAGTTTTTGACTTAAAGTCTGTTTTATCTGATGTAAGTTTAGCTACTCCTGGTTACTTTTGATTTCTGTTTGTGTGGTATATCTTTTTCAATCCCTTCACTTTCAGTCTGTGTGTGTCTTTACAAGTGAAGTGAGTTTCTTGTAGATGTTGTTGGGTCATTTTTTATCCATTAAGCCTGTCTCTATCTTTTAGGTAGGTAATTTAACCCATATTCGAAGTTATTATTGATAGGTGAGGACTTATTCCTGTCATTTTGTTCATTGTTTTCTGGTTATTTTGTATATCCTTTTGATACAGTTTGGCTGTGTCCCCACTCAGATCTCATCTTGAATTCCCATGTGTTGTGGGAGGGACCCAGTGGGAAGTAGTTGAATCATGGAGGCAGGTATTTCCCATGCTATTCTTTTGATAGTGAATAAGTCTCATGAGATCTGATGGTTTTAAAAGGAGGAGTTTCCCTGCTCAAGCTCTCTCTTTGCCTGCTGCCATCCCTGTAAGATGTGACTTGCCTCTCCTTGACTTCCGCAATGACTTTGAAGCCTTCCCAGCAATGTAGAACTGTAAGTCCATTAAACCTCTTTCTTTTGTAAATTTCCCAGTCTTGAATGTGTCTTTATCAGCTGTGTGAAAATGGACTAATACAGTAAATTAGTACCAGAAGTGAGGTGTTGCTAAAAGATACCTGAATAAGTGGAAGTGACTTTGGACCTGGGAAACAGGCAGAGGTTGGAACAGTTTGGAGGGCTCAGAAGGAGACAGGAAAATGTGGGAAAATTGGGAAGAGATTTCCTAGAGACCTGCCCAAAATGCTGATGGTTATATGGACAATAAAGTCTAGGCCAAGGTTGTCTCAGATGGAAATGAGGAACTTGTCAGGAACTGGCACAAAGGTGACTCCTGTTATGTTTTAGCAAAGAGACTTGTGGCTTTTTGCCCCTGCTGTAGAGATTTGTGGAATTTTGAACTTGAGAGAGATGATTTAGGGTATCTGGTAGAACAAATTTCTTAGCAGCAAAGCATTGAAGAGATGACTTGGGTGCTGTTAAGGGCCCTCAGTTTTATGAGGGAAGCAGAGCCTGAAAGTTTGGAAAATTTGCAGCCTGAAAATGCAATAGAAAAAAAAATCCCATCTTCTCAAGAAAAATTCAGTCTGGCTGCAGAAATTTGTTTAAGTAACGAGGAGTCAAATGTGAATCCCCAAGACAATGGGGAAAATGTCTCCAGGACATGTCACAGATCTTCATGGCAGCCCCTCCCATCAAAGGCCCAGAGGCCTAGGAAAAATAGATGGTTTTCTGGGCTGGACCCAGGGCCCCCCTGCGGTGAGCAGCCTAGGGTGCCTGAGTCCTAGCCACTGAAGCTGCAGCTAAAAGGAGCCAAGGTACAACATGGGCTGTGGCTTCAGAGGGTGCAAGCCCCAAGCCTTAGCAGCTTCCACATAGTGTTGAGCCTATGGGTGCACAGAAGTCAAAAATTGAGGTTTGGAAACCACTGCCTAGATATCAGAAGATGTATGGAAATGCCTAGACATCCAGGCAGGAGTTTGCTGCAGGGACAGGGCACTCATGGAGAATCTCTACTAGGGCAGTGCAGAAGGGAAATGTGGGGTCAGAACCCTCTCATAGAGTCCCTACTGCAGCACCACCTAGTGGAGCTGTGAGAAGAGAGCCACCATCCTCCAGACCCCAGAATGGTGGATTCACTGACAACTTGCACTGTGTGCCTGGAAAAGCTGCAGACACTAAATGCCAACCCATGAAAGGAGCCAGGAGGGGGTTTATACTCTACAAAGCCACAGGAGTGGGGCTGTGGCCTTTTTTCTCCCAAGGCCATGGGAGCCCATCTCTTACATCAGCATGACCTGCATGTGAGACATGGAGTCAAAGGAGATCATTTTGGAGCTTTGAGATTTGACTGCCCCACTGGATTTTGGGCTTGCATGGGGCCTGTAGCCCCTTTGTTTTGGCAATTTTCTCCTATTTGTAATGACTGTGTTTACCCAATGCCTATACCCCCATTGTATCTAGGAAGTAACTAACTTGTTTTTGATTTTACATGCTCATAGGCGGAAGGGATTTGCCTTGTCTCACATGAGACTTTGGATGGTGGACTTTTGAGTTAATGCTGAAGTTAGTTAAGAGTTTGGGGGACTGTTGGGAAGGCATGATTGGCTTTGAGATGTGAGGATATGAGATTTGGGAAGGGCCAGGGGCAGAATGATATGGTTTGGTTGTGTCCCCACCCAAATCTCATCTTGAATTCCCACATGTTGTGGGAGGGACCTGGTGGGAAGCAACTGAGTCATGGGGGCTGGTCTTTCCCATGCTGTTCTCATGATAGTGAGTATGTCTCACAAGGTCTGATGGTTTTAAAAAGGGTAGTTTCCCTGCAGAAGCTCTCTCTTTGCCTGCTGCCATCCATGTGAGACATGACTTGCTTCTTCTTGCGTTCCAACGTGATTGTGAGGTTTCCTCAGTTATGTGGAAGTGTAAGTCCATTAAACCTCTTTCTTTTGTAAATTGCCCAGTCTCAGTCAGGTATGTCTTTATCAGCAGTGTGAAAACAGACTAATACACCTTTGTTCCTTTTTTCTCTCATTATTTATGGTTGCAGTTCAGTGGTTTTCTTTAGTGGTGTTGTTTGAATCCTTTCTTCTTTGTGTGTCTGCTCTGCCACTGAGTTTTATACTTTCATCTATTTTAATGATGGTAGATATTGTTCTTTTGCTTCCCAATGTAGGATTCTCTTAAGCATTTCCCCTAGGACCACAACAAACAAGACCCAAACAAACAGTCTTTTTCTTATCTGGGAAATACTTTTTTATTTATGTATTTTTTTTTTTTTTTTTTTTTTTAGCAATGGAGTCTCACTCTGTCACCCAGGCTGGAGTACAGTGGCATGATCATAGATCACTGCAGCCTTGAACTCCTGGGCTCAAATGATCCTCCTGCCTAGCCTTCTGAGTCTCTGGAATTGCAGATGTGAGCCACTGTGCCAAGCTCCTTCATTTGTGAAGGATAGCTTTGCTGCGTATAGTATTTTTGGCTTACATTTTTTCTTTTTCTTTTTGCTTGTAGTATACATCCCCTTTTCTCCTAGCCTGTAAGGTTTCTGCTGAGAAATCCCGTTAGCCTGATGGAGATTCTCTTCTAAGTGACTTGATGCTTTTTTCTTGCTGTTTTTAGCATTTTCTCTTTGTCTTTTGACAATTTTACCATAATGTGCCTTGGAGAAGACCTTTTTGAGTTGTATTTATTTGGTAATCTTTGAGCTTCCTGCATTTGGAAGCTTTCAGGAAGTTTTCAGTTATTATTTTATTGAATAGGTTTTCTATGCCTTTACCCATCTCATTTCCATCCAGAACACCCAGAATTTCAGTTTTTAGTCACATATGTGTCCCATATGTCATGTAGCCTTGCTTCATTCTTTTTTCTTTCTTTTTGTCTGACTGGATTATTTTAAAAGACTAGTCTTCAGGTTCAGAAATTCTTTGTTTTGCTTGATCTAGTCTGTTGTTAAAGCTGTCAATTATCTTTTGTATTTCTTTCAATGATTTATTCTCTTCCAGGATTTGTGTTTGGTTCTTTGTTATGCTGTCTATCTCTGTTGAATTTCTCATTCAGATCATTAATTGTTTTCCTGATTTTTTTGTATTCTTTATCTGTGTTCTCTTGTATCTCCCTGAGTTTCTTTAATAACATTATTCTTAATTTTTTTCAGGCATTTCATAGATTTTCTTTTCATTGGAATCTGTTGCTGGAGAATTATTGTGCTTCTTTGGAGATGTTATGTTTCCTTTTTCATATTTCTTGTATCCTTATGTGACTATCTGTGCCTCTGACATAACAGTCACTTCTTCCAATTTTATGGATTGGCTTTTATATGGGAAAGACCTTTTCTTATAGCTGTATCTACAATGTTCATTGGATACCACACTTTGGCTTTGATTCTGGGTGGGTACAGTGGTATAGTCTGCATATGATTTCTTCAGCTGTAATTGGCATGAGTGGTGTCTCTGAGTCACTCAGTGGCTTAGACTGCAGTTTTTTTTTTTTTTTTTTTTTGTGTGTGTGTGTGTGGTTGATGAGATGGAGTCTAGCTCTGTCACCAGGCTGGAGTTCAGTGACACAATCTCAGCTCACTGCAACCTCTGCCTCCTGGGTTCAAGTGATTATCCTGCCTCAGCCTCCTGAGTAGCTGGGACTACAGGCACGTGTAACCATGCCCAGCTAATTTTTGTATTTTTAGTAGAGACGGGGTTTTCACCATGTTGGCCAGGCTGGTCTCGAACTCCTGACCTCATGATCTACCCACCTTGGCCTCTCAAAGTGCTGGGATTACAGAGGTGAGCCACCATGCCTGGCCAGACCGCAGTTGTTATTGGAGGATGTGGTGAGGCTTTGCTGAGGATAGGGATGCCAGGAAGTCTTGTCCTTCAGCATCAGTGGTAGTGGTGGTGGACCAGGTTTGTCAATACTAGGGACCATGGGCAGTGTATATGGGCACTGATGATAGCCTGTCTGCATGTGCCAATCCTTGGGCCCCCAGGTGGCTTCTTTGGTTGCTGGCAGTGGCAACACTGGGCCAGGTGGGCAGGTGCGCCACTGGGCTCCTGGGTGGTGTGTGTGGCAGTCTGATCTCTAGTTCTCCTGGTGATGTGTGCAGGTTCTGGTGGTGGGTAGGCAGGCCTTTCCTCAGGCCTCTCAGTAGTAAGTGTGAGCACTAGCTCTGGAGGCAGTGTGAGTCAATCTCCAGGCCCCCAGATGGTACATTCAGGCACCAGCATATTCCTATGCATTTCTAGATAAAAGTATTTTTCAGAAAACCTAAGCATATGTCCTATTAATACAACTTACCCTCATCAGCTCTGCATGAGAAGAAGGGGGAATTCCCTCAGTAGAACAGTCAGAATGGAATCACAGACTTGTTTTGAGCCAGTCACTGGTAAGGGGGATTAGGCTAAAATGATAAGCTCAGACTCTAAACCTTAGACTAGGGAATGGCAAACTTTTTCCATAAAGAGGCAAACGGTAATATTTTAGGCTTTTGGTCTAGATAACCTCTGTTGCAGTGATGCCATCGTAGCCTAAAAGCATATGTAGACAATGCATAAATGAGTGGACCTGGGTTTATTACAGTAAAACTTAATTTATACAAACAGTCAGAGGGCCAGATTTAGCCCCTGGCCTATAGTTTGCCAACCCTGTTTAGAACAGTCAGAATTTATTCCCTGGTGCTGGGTCAACTTTTTCTTAAAAAAAAAAAAAAAGAAAGCAACCCACTGTCAGAATAAAATAGGGTTTCTATTTAAAAAGAAGAAGAGGCAGGGCGTGGTGGCTCATGCCTATAATCCTAGCACTTTGGGAGGATGAGGCAGGAGGACTGCTTGAAGCCAGGAGTTTGAAACCAACTTGTGCAATATACTGAGACCCTGTCTCTGCAAAGAATAAAAAAATTAGCCAGGCATGGTGGCACATGTCTGTAGTCTTAGCTAGACAGGAGGCTGAAGGGGAAGACCACTTGAGCCCAGGATTTTGATGTTACAGTGAGCTCTGACTGTACCACTTGTACTCTAGCCTAGGCAAAGGAGGAGAACCCAAAAACAAACCAAAAAAAAGGTTGGTTGGGGCGGGTTGGAGAAGAAAGTATTTCTGAATTTCTGGGTAGGTTACTGGTAGTGTCAGGCCAAATTAGCTCTACAGTCATATTCATTATAAATAAGGGCAACTAGAAGATCTCCATCTAGCTATTAAAAATTGGTTAAACTCTACAGAGATAAAGGATGGTGACCCTTGTATCCGTTAGTTGTTGTCACACAATGCTGCATAACATGTCACTCCAAATCTCAGTGGCTTAATACAACAATTGTTTATTTTCATGGATCTATGGGTCAGCTGAGGATTGGTTAATCTGGCATGAGCATGTCTGGGAAGCTTGACTTTGCACTTGATGTCTCTTGTCTTCTTCTGGAAGCAGCATTCTGGCCTCAGCTTGTTCTCATGGTGATAGCAGGAGTGAGCGAGCACAAATGAATGCACACTTTCAAAGTTTTTGGTCATGCAGATTAATATTCCAGTGGCCAAAGCTAGACACATGACTAAATGCAACATTAGGGGCTGGAGAAATATACTCCGATTCTTCACTGGGAGGAACTGCAGAGACAAATGGCAGAGTCTTGGATACAGGGAGGACATGGATCCATTAATGTACCTTAATCAACTGCAACCCTCTAACCACCAATACAATTAAATAAGTATTTGTTGAATGCACTTGTGCCTGAATGCTTCTGGCTGCAGCCCAGGCAATGGGGGCCTGATTGGGGAGGGACCATAGCAGGGACTCAATGCCCTGCAGCTCTGCATGTAATTGTGTACGGCCGACTCCACATTGGTCATGGCTGACTTGCTTTGTCCTGTGTCCCCAAGGGGCAACGATTGGGTGATTTCTGAACAATTTTGACAAAGTTGTTTTCAGGAGCCCAGGAAGCAAATCAATTGTAGATTTGAATTTTGCAGGGGGTCAGAATTGTTGAATATATATATAGTCTTTTACATGCTAACAATTATTTCCATACCACAAAGAAGGCCGGCTATTAGGAAGCTGCTGTTCAATTCCTTTGCCCCTTGAACTCATGAGCTGTGTCTATGTGGGGGGCACTCACTTGTTAGAGCTGTTTCCCTTCATAGTAACATCAGCCAACATTCTAAATAAATGCAGGAAATTAAATAGTCTTCCCCAAACATGTACTTTGCCCTTCTAAAGTGAATTACACATTGTAAAATAAAACACAGTCACATTAAAAAAAAACAAAAGGTCTTTGTGTCAGGTTGGTCTGGCTTCAGCAAAGATAATCTTTGCCTCCAGATTAGAAGATCCTTGGAAACCACGGTATTGCACATGGCAGCCCCACATCTTGTTTTCTTTTCTTTTCTTTTTTTTTTTTTTTAACTAAAAGAGTTGACAATTTTATTTTCACATTTCCCAATACAAATGAAAACTGCGTTTTTTTTGGTCCCACTTCTCCCCTCCAAAACTATTCTCTTTGATAGGGTAAGGGGGCAAGTGTTCCTTATGCTGTTAAGAAAACCCAGTATCACAGCGCATGATCTCCTGGTGAAGGGAGCAGGTAAATATAAACTCATATAGGCTGGGCGCAGTGGCTCACGCCTGTAATCCCAGCACTTTAGGAGGCTGAGTCAAGCGGGTCACGAGGTCAGGAGATTGAGACCATCCCAGCAAACATGGTGAAATCCTATCTCTACTAAAATAAAAAAAATTAGCCAGGCATGGTGCGCACACCTGTAGTCCCAGCTACTCAGGAGGCTGAGGCAGCGGAATCACTTGAACCCAGGAAGTGGAGGTTTCAGTGAGCTGAGATCGTGCCACTGCCCTCCAGCCTGGGTGACAGAGGAAGACTCTGTCTCAAAAACAAAACAAAACAAAAAACCACAACAACAACAACAAAAAACACTGAGGTAATGAGGCTTCCGCTCTATCCTTTTCTGTCTGGTCGAGTCATTCTGGGCTGACTGGGCACCATCATGAGATGGGCAGGAGGTCTCATCATTGGGCACCCAGGCATCATGGGCATGTGGCCTCCCATGGGCAGCCTCATTCCAGGAGCAGGTCCCACTGGCATCATCCCAGGAGGAGGAGGGCCCATCATTGGCATCATGGGAGGGCCTCCCATATGGGGTGCTGCCATCATACTGAGATGGGTGAGAAGTGTCAAATACACATTAGATTGTGAAGCCTTAATATAAAAAGAAAGCAAAGTATTTTACTAATGTTAAAATATTTTATACACGTAGACCTGGTATTTTGGATAGATTTATTTAAATCTGTGATATTATTCCAATTACCTTCACTTCTTTTGTTTTACTTTTTAAAATGTGGTTACTACAAAATGCAAAAGTAAATGTGTGGCTTGCATCATATTTCATCACATTCAGTGTGGGCCCTGAGGGTCTAGGGGAGTTATGAGCCTTAAGTTGAGGGTGACCCAGGTCAACGTGAATTGCTCTGAAAGAGAAGCAAAGGGCATAAAGAGAACATATAAATGGAGAGACGGAGCTCAGTCTTGCAGGGTGAGGAAAGGCTTTCTTTCTTACAGTCTGGCATTTCTTCAAAAGCTTAAACACAGAGTTCTATGACCCAGCACTTCCACTCCTGTTTATGAAAGAAATGAAAATATATGTCTATGCAGAAACTTGTACATAAATGCTCATAGCAGCATTACTCACAATAACGCCAAATTGAAAACAACACAAATGCTTGTCTACTGATGAGTGGAGTAATAGAACATGGTTTCACCATGCAATGGAATATTATTCAGTCATCAAAAGGAATGAAGTACTAACACGTGCTACAACACGGATGAACCATGAGAATATTATGCTAAGTGGAAGAAACCAGTCACAAAAGGTCACATATTATAAGATTTCATTTATATGAAATGTCCAGAACACGCAAATCTATGAAGACAGAAACCCTGTCTCTACTAAAAATATAAAATTAGATGGGCGTGGTGGCACATGCATGTAATCCCAGCTAATCGTGAGGCAGGAGAATTGCTTGAACCCGGGAGGCAGAGGTTGTAGTGAGCCGAGATTGTGCCACTGCACTCCAGCCTGTGACAGAGACTCTATCTCAAAAAAAGTAGATTGTCAGGGCTTAGTGGGAGGAGGACATGGCAGGTACCTGCTCATGGATACAGGGTTTCTTTTTGGGGTGATGAAAATGTTTTAAAATTGATCATAATGGTGGTTGCTGAGCTCTGTGAATGCAATGAAACCATTGATTTGTTCACTTTAAATGGGCAAATCATACGGTACCTGAATTATATTTTAATAGTTATATTAAAAAAGTAAAATCTTCCTTGAAGAGATGACACTTAAGGAGAGGCATAGGGGGTGGGATGAATTCACTAGGTAGAAAATGAGGAAAAGCATTTCAGGGTGTGGAACAGCACAGTGAAGTCCCTGAGGTTGATAGGCATAGAGCAGATTTAACGGACTTTTTTTTTTTTTTCTCTTTGAGAAGGAGTTTCGCTCTTGACGGTCAGGCTGGAGTGGAGTTGTATGATCTTGGCTCACTGCAATCTCTGCCTCCTGAGTTCAAGTGATTTTCCTGTCTCAGTCTCCCGAGTAGCTGGGATTACAGGCACCCTCCACCACACCTAGCTAATTTTTGGATATTTAGTAGAGATGGGGTTTCACCATGTTGACCAGGCTGGTCTCGAACTCCTGATCTCAGGTGATGCACCCGCCTCAGCTTCCCAAAGTGCTGGGATTACAGACATGAGCCACTGCGCTCAGCCAGATTTAAGGGACTTTCAAGAAGTTTGTGTGGCTGAAGCCTGCTGGGCAAGTGAGAGAATCAGGAAATGAGGCTGGAGAAAGAGAGGGGCTAGGTCATGAACGGTCTCACATTAGGGTGTTGAAACTTCATAGGAGTGGTCCCACCTTGGGCATCCCACGTAACTACTGTGTCCCAATTTCCTCACTGGTGAAATACAGGGCTGATGTAGAGATGGACTGAGATACTGTGTGCTCAGTAAAGGTGACATTTTATCGTTGTTGTTGTTGTTGTTGTTGTTGTTGTTTTTTGAGACGGAGTCTTACTCTGTCGCCCAGGCTGGAGTGCAGTGGCGCGATCTCGGCTCACTGCAACCTCCGCCTCCCTGGTTCAAGCGATTCTCCTGCTTCAGCCTCCCGAGTAGCTGGGCTTACAGGCATGTGCCACCATGCCCGGCTAATTTTTTGTACTTTTAGTAGAGACAGGGTTTCACCGTGTTAGCCAGGATGGTCTTGATCTCCTGACCTCGTGATCCATCCACCTCGGCCTCCCAAAGTGCTAGGATTACAGGTGTGAGCCACTGCGCCTGGCTTGGAGTTGTTTTTAAAAGCACATTTCTCTCAAATTAACTCCGGGGTGTCCCACTGTGACTTGGGCAAAGGTTTGGATTTTCTGGAGGTGGAAAGTCAATCTTCAAATAGAATTTGGAGGCTGGGCACTGTGGCTCATGCCTGTAATCCCAGTACTTTGGGAGGCTGAGGTGGGTGGATCATTTGAGGCCAGAAGTTTGAGACCAACCTGGGCAACATGACGAGACCACGTTTCTACTAAAAATACAAAAATTAGCTAGGCATGGTGGTACATGCCTGTAATCCCAGCTACTTAGAAGGCTGAGGCAGGAGTTATCACTTGAGCCTGGGAGGCAGAAGTGTCCTGTGTCCACACCCCATGAGGTGTATCAGCTGACTGAAGATAAAATCGGTCACGCTGTGTTGAGATTGGGGTTGCTGTTATCATACCTCCTCCCCACCCCGCTAGGCATCCACAAATAGTCATCTTCAATGAGAAGTCCCTCCTGCCCCTGGCTGCCTTATTTCATCTGCACCCAACCATATCCATTGCTTGTCAGTGGGTCTCAACCTTTGCTGCACCTTGGAATCTCCTGGGGAGACGAGACAATAACAAGGCTCTCTCTCACTTAGCATGATGTTTCCAAGGTCCATCCCCATGTAGTAGGCACCAGTACTTCCACTGTATGGATACAGCACATTTTGTTTATTCATTCGTCAACCAAATGGCCAGCTTGGTTGTTTGCTACCTTTTGGTTATTATATATATTACATGATTCCATTTATGTGAATCCATAATGGAATTATGGATTGCCTATTCTGGAAAGGTCCAGAATAGGCAAATCTATACAGACAGAAAGCAGGCAAGTGGTTGCCAGGAGCTGGGGGAAAGGGGAGGGGATGTGGGGTTCTTGATGGATACAGGGTTTTTTTGTGGGGAGGGCGGGGGGCGTTAATGAAAATGTTTTGGAACTAGACAGAGATGATGACTGCTTAACACTGTGAATGTATTTAATGATACTGAAGTGTATGGTTTCATACAGGGATTTGTATGTTATGTGAATTTTGCCTCATTAAAAAAATACTGCTAGGAGCAATGGCTCATGCCTGTAATCCCAGCACTTTAGGAAGCCAAGGCGGGAGGATCACGTGAGGCTGGGTGTTTGAGATCTGCCTGCCCAATATGGTGAAACCCTATTTCTATTAAAAATACAAAAATTAGCCAGGCGTGGCGGTGCATACCTATAATCCCAGCTACTCGGAAGGCTGAGGTAGGAAAATGGGTTGAACCCGGGAGGCAGAGGTTGCAGTGAGCTGAGATTGCACCACAGCATTCCAGCCTGGGTGACAGAACAAGATTCCATCTCAAAAAAAAAAAAAAAAACACAAACACACACAAAATACTGATGCCCATGTTTCATCCCCAAGAGATTCTGTAATAATTGATCTGGGTTGCAGAGCCTGGGCACTGGGTTTATAAAATCTCCCCAGCTGATTCTAACGTGCAGCTGTGGTTGAGAATCTCCTTCTGGAATGAACTTGTTCATGTTTTACTTGTGTTGTTTTCTAGCCTGCCTTTGCCTTTCTGTTTCCCTTCACATCTTTGGGGAGTAACTTTTACAATGCAGTCTAACAACCAGCTGCCTCAAAATGCACTGGGATCCCTCATAACCAGGTAGCTTCCCATCTCCAACTCTGACCTGCCAAGTCAGAATCTTGTGGGTGGGGCCGAGGACTGTACATATTGAAACGGGCAGTGACCTGGGAACTATTTCTGAACACCCCTATGTTTCCCCTGTGTTTGCCCTTTCCTTTCACATTTGGACCCCTTTGTGTGCTGACCACTGGGCTGTTGCACGTGGACATAGCATAAAAAGACAGGCCAGGTGCAGTGGCTCACACCTGTAATCCCAGCACTTTGGGAGGCCGAGGTAGGCAGATCACTTCAGGCCAGGAGTTCAAAATCTGCCTGGCCAACATGACAAAACCCCGTCTCTACCAAAAATATGAAATTAGCTGGGTGTGGTGATGCACGCCTTTGATCCCAGCTAGCCAGGAGGCTGAGGCTGGAGAATCCCTTGAGCCCAGGAGGGAGAGACTACAGTGAGCCAAGATCGCACCATTGCACTCCAGCCTGGGTGACAGAGTGAGATTCTTAAAAAAAAAAAAAAAAAAAAGACAGAGATGGTCCTTCCTTTATGGAGCTCTCAGTAAAACAAGAAAGTTCACGATGTCCTGGCATTTGTCAGAAATACATTTGGTATATGTAGCTGGGGTCACATGCTTGACATGCCTATTGAAAGCTTCTGGGTAGGAAGAGAACAATCACAGCATCACAGCCTGGCATAACTGTCTCCCAGAACAGGTCTTCCTGGGGAGACTGAGACCACAACTCTGAAATCAGAGCTCAAATCCAGGTTCTACATTTCCCTCAGTAATGTACATGATGTAAGACAGTTTTTATATTAGTTATCTATTGCTGTGCAACAATATTACTGCAAACTTTGTGGCTTGAGACAGCACACAGTTATCACTGCACGGTTTCTGTGGGTCAGGAATCCAGGCATGACTCAGCTGGGTTCAGTGCAAGGCTGCAGCCATAGTGTCAGCCATGGCTTGGTTCTCATCTGGAGGCGTGACTGGTGATTGATCTGCTTCCCGGCTCATCTGGTCGTTGGCAGAATCCAGTTCCTTGCAGGCTGCTGGACTCAGGGCCCCAGTTTCTTGCTGCCCTCAGCTTCTTGCAACATGGGCCTCTCCATCTGGCTGCTCATGACATGGCAGCTCACATCTTCAAAGCCAGCAAGTCAGACAGCCTCTTAGCAAGACAACTTAACATCCTATCTAACATAATCACCACATCCCATCACCTCTGCCATATTCTCTTGGTTATAAGAAAGTCATGGGTCCCTTTGTCAGATGAGTAGATTGCAAAAATTTTCTCCCATTCTGTAGGTTGCCTGTTCACTCTGATGGTAGTTTCTTTTGCTGTGCAGAAGCTCTTGGTTTAATTAGATCCCACTAGTCAATTTTTGCTTTTGTTGCCATTGCTTTTGGTGTTTTAGACATCAAGTCCTTGCCCATGCCTATGTCCTGAATGGTATTGCCTAAGTTTTCTTCTAGGGTTTTTATGGTTTTAGGTCTAATATTTAAGTCTTTAATCCATCTTGACTTAATTTTAGTATAAGGTGTAAGGAAGGGATCCAGATTCAGCTTTCTCCATATGGCTAGCCAGTTTTCCCAGCACCATTTATTAAATAGGGAATCCTTTCCCCATTGCTTGTTTTTCTCAGGTTTGTCAAAGATCAGATAGTTGTAGATATGTGGCATTATTTCTGAGGGCTCTGTTCTGTTCCATTGGTCTATATCTCTGTTTTGGTACCAGTACCATGCTGTTTTGGTTACTGTAGCCTTGTAGTATAGTTTGAAGTCAGGTAGCATGATGCCTCCAGCTTTGTTCTTTTGGCTTAGGATTGACTTGGCAGTGCAAGCTCTTTTTTTGGTTCCATATGAACTTTAAAGCAGTTTTTTCCAATTCTGTGAAGAAAGTCATTGGTAACTTGATGGGGATTCCATTGAATCTATAAATTACCTTGGGCAGTATGGCCATTTTCATGATATTGATTCTTCCTACCCATGAGCATGGAATGTTCTTCCATTTATTTGCATCCTCTTTTATTTCATTGAGCAGTGGTTTGTAGTTCTCCTTGAAGAGGTCCTTCACATCCCTTGTAAGTTGGATTCCTAGGTATTTTATTCTCTTTGAAGCAATTGTGAATGGAAGTTCGCTCATGATTTAACTCTCTGTTATTGGTGTATAAGAATGCTTGTGATTTTTGCACATTGATTTTGTATCTGAGACTTTGCTGAATTTGGGTATTTTTAGTAGAGATGGAGTTTGACAAATGCAGCCCCCAGTCACATACTACCTGCTTGGTCAATCGATCACGACCCTCTCATGATCACAACCCTCTCACATGGACCCCCTTAGACTTGTGAGCCCTTAAAAGGGACAGGAATTGCTCACTTGGTGAGCTGGGTTGTTAGAGATGTGCACCACCATGCCCAGCTAATTTTTGTATTTTTAGTAGAGATGGGGTTTCACCATGTTGGTTGCCCAGGATAGTCTCGATCTCTTGATCTCATGATCTGCCCACCTCGGCCTCCCAAAATGCTGGGATTACAGGCGTGAGCCACTGCACCCAGCCCAGAGAAGGCTTTTCATACTTGCTTTCCTGGCTCCTGCATCCTACCCCAGCACCAGGTGCTCACCACCTGTGGGCTGTGCTCATCCATGATCATCTCTCCCCAGGCCTGCTGTTCCTTGAGAAAGGAAGTTGTAATGGGCAGAATTCTAGGACAGCTCCCAAGAGACCCACTCCCTTATATCTGTTCCCTGTATCATCTCCTATTCTTGAGTGTGTCCAGAGCTTGTGATTTGGCCAAGGGGAAGGAATTTTGCAAATGTAATTATGGTCACACTTGCTTTGTTAAATACATTTGCTCATCTGACTTTGAGTTCATCCAAAGCAGTATGATCTTAGGTGGGCCAGACCTAAACAGGTGAGCCTTTTAAAGGAGAAGTTTCAGAGATTCAACCCTTAGCCTCCAAGGAGACACAAATGGCCCTGCTGTGAGCTGTCTTTGGAGGTGGCAGCTCTAGTAGCTGAGGGCCTTCATTCAACAATTGGAAGAAATTGAATTCAGTCCACAAACTGAATAAGCTTGAAAGAGGACCCTGAGTATCTGATGAGACCCCAGCTCCAACTGACACTCTGGTTGCAGTATTGTGACCCTGAATAGAAGACCCAGTTAAACCCTGCCCAGACCCTTGGCTCATGAAAACAGATAATAACTGGGTGGTGTTTAAGCTGCTCAGTTTGCACTGGTAAATCCACCAACAGGAAAGTAATATAGAAGTTAAGTGGGCTGGGCATGGTGGCTGATGCCTGTAATCCCAACACTTTGGGAGGCTAAGGAGGGTGGATCACAAGGTCAAGAGATCGAGACCATCCTGGCCAACATGGTGAAACCCCATCTCTACTAAAAATACAAAAATTAGCCAGGTGTGGTGGCACACAACTGTAGTCCCAACTACTCAGGAGGCTGAGGCAGGAGAATCACTTGAACCGAGGAGGTGGAGGTTGCAGTGACCCAGGACCATACCACTGCACTCCAACCTGGTCAACAGAGAGAGACTTCATCTCAAAAAAAAAAAAAAAAGTTAAACGAATACTTTTGAGCATTGATGGAAGTTGCTTTCATCCCCGCTTACTTAATCATCTTTATCTTAGCCTTGAAAGAGGGATGCTTTAACCCCATTTGTAACAAGTGAGTCTGAGGCCCAGGAAAGTGATAGAATTTAGCAAAGTCCACCTTGCTACCTGGTGGCCCCAGCTAGAACTCAACCCCAGGTCCATATACCTAAAGTCATTACAACATCCACTGAAATTTTGCCCCTCTCTCCATGCCTTCCTCTTTAGAAGCCTGTTCTTTCAGGGTTAGATCCCAACCCAGTGTTACAAGGTACTGAACTCTGATTTTCACAAAATATAGTAACTACCCCCAAAATTGATAATCGTATTTTTGAGCCAGGCATAGTGGTTCATGCCTGTACTCCCAACACTTTGGGGGCTGAGGTGGGTGGATCATGAAGTCAAGAGATCGAGAGCATCGTGGACAACATGGTGAAACCCCATCTCTACTAAAAGTACAAAAATTAGCTGGGAGTGGTGGCAGGCATCTGTAATCCCAGCTACTCAGGAGGCTGAGGCAGGAGAATCGATTGAACCCAGGAGGCAGAGGTTGCTGTGAGGCAAGATTGCATCACTGCACTCCAGCCTGGCAACAGAGCAAGACTCCATCTTAAAAAAAAAAAAAAATACTATTTTTGAGTCCTTATGTGTCAACCACTGGGCTATCCCAACACCAATAGATATTATGATTATGTTATTTTTTTCCATTTTATTGATGTGGAAACCAACACATAGAAAGGTAAAGGAACTTGACAAAGGTGATGGTCACACAGCCAAAGAACTGTAGAAGTAGCACAGGAATCCCAGCAAACTCACAGCCAAGCTCTGCTTTTCACCTTCACGTCATACTGTCCTCAGACTAAATCCCAAACTCTGACATTCCCAATCAAAAATCATACTCAAGGCCGGGCACGGCAGCTCATGCCTGTCATCTCAGCACTTTGGGAGGCTGAGGCAGGGGGATCACCTGAGGTCAGGAGTTCCAGACCAGCCAGGCCAACATGGTGAAACCCCATCTCTACTAAAAATACAAAACTTAGCCAGGCGCAGTGGTGGGTGTCTGTAATCCCAGCACTTTGGGAGGCTGAGGCACGAAAATCACTTGAACCCAGGAGGCAGAAGTTGCAGTGATCCATGATCATGCCACTGCACTCCAGCCTGGGCAAGAGAGTGAGACTCTGTCTCAAAAGAAAAAAAAAAAGCTGTGCTTAAAAATAGCTTGGAAGTGCACATATCTTCTGTGAAAGTTGATGGACTACAATTAGCTTCAAAACACAAATAAGTAACTGTGTTTAAATGAGGCCTTCTTTGTACTAGCTAGAGAAAATCAATGTAGCTATTCATATTTTGGTTCCCCTTCCAGGAACAGAGAAGTTGCCCATGACTCTGTGATCTGTTTTGTCCAATGAACCATGAGCAGGAGCAACTTGAGTCACCTCCAGGTGGAAGTGCTAAGAGGCTCTGTGATCCACCACATTCCCTTTCCCCTGAAGTGATGATCAAGGACACATGCAGAGATGGGACTTTTGTCAACCTGGATCCCTGAGTGAACACAATGAACAGACCACCCCACAATGCCCTAACACAGCCCAGACATGTAACATGACCAAGAATAAGCCTCACTGTGGTCAGACATGGTGGCTCATGCCTGTCATCCCAGCACTTTGGGAGGCCAAGGCAGGTGGATCATTTGAGGTCAGGAGTTCAAGACCAGCCTGGCTAACATGGTGAAATCCTGTCTCTACTAAGCACAAAAATTAGCCAGACAGTAGTGGAATGGGCCTGTAATCCCAGCTACTCAGGAGGCAGAGAATCGCTTGAGTCTAGGAGGCAGAGGTTGCAGTGAGCTGAGATTGCACCACTGCACTCTAGTCTGGGTGACAGAGTGAGACCCTGTCTCAAAAACAAACAAGCAAACAAATACCTCACTGCATGGAGCCACTGAGATTTGGGGATTGTTGTTACTGCACCAGAACCCAAATCATCCTGACCACTAGACTGTCCTAACTAGGGTTTCTTACCAAAAGCAAAGGCATTTTTAAAGTTCGTGACATTTAAACAAAAGAGCTTATACCAATATCTGCCACTTTGTCAGGCTAACAAACGCAAACAAAGCCAACAGCCAGAAGTTAAAAGAAACAGATTAGGTTGAAAACAGAACTGTCAAAACAGGCAAAATGGACTTCGTTTAGTGATTGCAAAGAACATCAGGCAAGACATAGGTGTGGTCATCACATAATTTATCACATGCTTAATTGCACATGTTTGACTAAGAAAAACACAAAGTATTTAAGCTCATCTGTAGTTCAAAGTGCCTATCCGTGTATTTATCCATTCATCCCGATTTATTTATTGAGCAACTCTTTTGTGCCAGGCACTGTGCTGGGTGGTGGTAATGCAATGATGGAAATGGCAGGCATGGCTCTGCCCTCCAGGAGTTTCTAGGATACAGAGGGAGATAAACAAAAATTAAGTAAATCCATGAAAGAAGTATTGGTGGAACCTGCCCCCAATATTTCAACATAGGTTCTTTCTGTTTTCCATAAGTGTCAGCCAGCTGAGAAATAAAGAGAGACACTACAAAGAGAGGAATTTCACAGCTGGGCCACTGGGGGTGACATTACATATCAGTAGGGCCAAGATGCCCCCTGAGTCTCAGACCAGCAAGTTCTTAATTAAGGGTTTCAAAAGGGGAGGGGGTGTAAGAACAGGGAGTAGGTACAAAGATCACATGCTTCAAAGGGCAAAAAGCAGAATTACTACTAAGGGTCTAACAAAGATCACATGCTTCTGAGGGAACAGGGCAAAGGGTAAAAGCAGAACTACTGATAAGGGTCCAGCAATGATCACAAAGCAAAGGCCAAAAGCAGAACCACTGATAAGGGTCTATGTTCATTGGCGCATGTATTGTCTTGATAAACATCTTAAACAACAGAAAACAGAAAACGAGAACCAGTCTGACCACAGATTTACCAGGGTGGAGTTTTTCTCCACCCTAGTAAGCCTTTGGGTACTGCATGAGACCAGGGCCTATCTCAGTCCTTATCTCAACCGCATAAGACAGACATTCCCAAAGCGGCCATTTATAGACCTCCCCCCAGGAGTGCATTCCTTTCCCAGGGTATTAATATTCCTTGCTAGGAAAAGAATTTAGTGATATCTCTCCTACTTGCACATCCATTTATAGACTTTCTGCAAGAAGAAACATATGGCTCTTTTTGCCCGACCCTGCAGGCAGTCAGACCTTATGGTTATCTTCCCTTGTTCCCTAAAAATCGCTGTTATTCTCTTCTTTTTCAAGGTGCACTGATTTCATATTGTTGAAACACACATGTTTTAAAATCAATTGGTACAGTTAACACAATTATCACAGTGGTCCTGAGGTGATGAACATCCTTAGCTTATGAATATAACAGGATTAAGAGATTAAAGACAGGCATAAGAAATTATAAAAGTATTATTTGGGAACTGATAAATGTCCACAAAATCTTCACAATTTATGTTCCTCTGCCGCAGCTCCAGCCAGTCCCTCCATTTGGGGTCCCTGACTTCCCACAACAAGAAATAATAAGAGGTTAAGGTGGAGAAGAGCAGGGAAGTCCACTTTATAAAGGGGTCAGGAAAGAGCTCTCTGTTGGAAGCACCATTTTAGCTGAGACCTAAAGGATGGTCTAATTTGGGGAGGTGCAGAGGAAAATCATTCCAGACTGAAGCAGCAAGTGCAAAGGCCCTGTTGTGGAAAAAGGTTTGAAAGTCCAACAAAACAAAAGGAAGCCAGAGTGGCTGAAATAGAGTAGGCCAAGGGGAGGAGATAGGAGAGGGCTGGAGAGGTGGCAGGAACAGGAAGAAGACTCAGGGTCTTGATTTTATTCTATGTGCCATGGGCAGGAAAGGCAGGGATGAGACTCAATGGACACCTCAAGATCACTGAAGCTGCCAGGTGGGAAATGGATTGCTGAGCATCAAGAGCAGGTGCAGAGGACCAGTTAAGACCAGTTAGGAGGCTGCTGCTGTAGCCCAGCTGGGATAGCAGTGCCCTAGGCAAAGATAATGACAGTGAAGATAGAGAGAGTGGACAAGTTGGATAAAGTTTAGAATCAAGGGACTTGCTGACTGGAGAAGAAGGCAAAAGCAGAGTTAGCACAACACGTGAGTTATGACCACCTTGAGCAGCTCAGCAGGGGGTGGTGCCATTTACAGAACAGAGATGGCACAGACAGAGGCCATGGAGAAGGAGGAAAAAGAGAGTTTGGCTTTGGGTTTTTTTTAAGACAGGGTCTCTGGCTCTGTCACCCAGGCTGGAGTGCATTGGTGTGATCATAGCTCTTTGCAGCCTCAAACTCCTGGGCTCAAGCAATCCTCCTGCCTCAGCCTCCCAAGCAGCAGGATTACAGATCCTACAGATGCACTTCACCATGCCTAGCTAATTTATTTTTTATTTTTTATTTTTTTTGGTAGACAGGGAGTCTCACTGTGTTTTCCAGGCTGGCTTCAAACTCCTGGCCTCAAGTAATCCTCCCACCTCGGCCTCTCATAGCACTGGATTTACAGCCATCACCTACCACTCCAAGCTGTGAGTTTGGCTTTGGATGTAACAAGATTGAGGTGTTCATGAGTTGACAAGTGGAAAAAACAAGAAGTTGAGTGTTTAAGACTGCTGTTTGAAGGAGAAGTCTAGCCTCAAGACAAAAGTTCAGGACTCATCAGCTGAGAAATGGCACTGAAAATTATGCAAATGGATGAGCTCAGCTAGCAAACAGGTCCAGAGAGAGCAGAAAGTCCAGAGAGAGCAGCACTGGGCCATGCACCTGGCCTAATGCTACCCCACTCCTGCCAATCCCTGTGTTATGCTGGAGAGGGTTCAGCCTCTGGTGAGTTTCACCAAACCCCCACATCTCTTTCTTCTGAGACCGTCTCTAAAATTCCCTCTTTTATACTTAGTGAAATGGGATTCTCTTTTTCCCATCCAGCTTAAGCAAAAACTTTTGACTATGAGGGGAATGAGGATGCATTTAGATTTGTTCTGCATGGCTAATTCCATCAAAGATTTCTCATTATTCATGCCTGGCAGTCTCATTTTCTTCTTTCGCCTCTCAGAGCATAGTCATAGCCTTAATTAGTGACGTTTTCACCCTTCTAACACTAGCAATTTTCCCCCATCTCAGTTCTCAGGAAGTTCTGTTCACAGAATTATCTCCTGAATCCTCACCTGGGGATAGAAATTGTTCTCTGTGGCCGTGTCTCCCCCTATAATTCTCATCAAAAAACACAGTGATCTCTGTGCATCAAATATTAAACTCAAGCTTAACAGATCATGCTTCTGGCTTCTCTCTCTCTCTGGCCTGTGGGGTAACAGGTTTGCAGCCTTTGCAGAGAAGACACCAAATTCTCAGGAGGCCAGAGTTTCCAAGAGTGCTTGTCACTCTTGCTCTCTTTCTCCTGCTCAAAATTCAGCACTAGAGAGTGTTACACCATTGCACCTGCAGAGGAGTTCATCTGACTCTAGGGACTACAGAGGAGAGAGATGGACAGACTAACAGGCATTCAGAAAATGGCTACAACAATGGGGAAGAAAATGAAAGTCAAACCAAATAAGCCATGGTCAAAAAAAAAAAAAAAATCTAGAGGGCAGCTGCAGTGGCTCACACCTGTAATCCCAGCACTTTGGGAGGCCGAGGCAGGTGGATCACTTGAGATCAGGAGTTCGAGACTAGCCTGGGCAACATAGTGAAATCACATCTCTACTAAACATACAAAAATTAGCCAGGTGTGATGATGGGCGCCTGTAATCTCAGCATTTTGTGAGGCTGAGGTGGGTGGATCACCTGATGTCAGGAGTTGGGACCAGCCTGGCCAACATGGTAAAACCCGATTTCTATTAAAAAATACAAAAACTAGCCAGGTGTGGTAGCAGGTGCCTGTAATCCCAGCTACTTGGGAGGCTGAGGCAGGAGAATTTCTTGAACCCAGGAGGCAGAGGTTGCAGTGAGCAAAGATTGCACCACTGCACTCCAACCTGGGCAACAGTGAGACTTTGTCTCAAAAAAAAAAAATAAAATAAAAACAAAAACCTAGAAATGTCCATCCAGGCTGAAGAGAATATTCCAGAGCAGGGTTTGGGATACTATGGCCCATGGGTCAAATCTGACCTGCTGCACAAGTTTTTGTCAATAAAGTTTTATTGGAACACAGCCATGCCCATTTGCTACATATTGTCTATGGCTGCTGGATTAGGCTGTTCTCTCATGCTATAAGGAAATACCTGAGACTGGGTAATGTACAAAGAAAAGAGGATTAATTTGCTCACAGTTTTGTAGAGTGTACAGGGAGCATGACACTGACATCTGCTGAGCTTCTGTGGAGGCCTCAGGAAACTTACAATCATGGCAGAAGGTGAAGTGGGAGCAAGAGAGTGAGGAGGGAGGTGCTACACACTCGTAAACAACCAGATCTTGCAAGAACTCACTATTGCAAGGACAGGATGAAAGGGATGATGCTAAATCATTTATGAGAAATCCACCCCCATGATCCAATCTCTTCCCACCAGGCCCCACCTCTAACACTGGGTATTACATTGCAACATGAGATTTGGGCGGGGAGACATATTCACCCTATATCTGCTGCTTTCATGCTATGGGTGGCAGAGTTGAGTAACTACTACAAGAGACTGTATGGCCCACGAATTCTAAAATATTTACTATCTGATGCTTTCAAGAAATTTTGCAAAGCCTGCTCTTGAAAAGGAAGGGAAGGAAGAGGAGAGGAGGAAGGCAGGAAGGAGCAGAGAGGGACACGGGGCTGTATCCAAACATCTGTTGTTAAGAAAGAGAAATTCAATTTATTTGGCATGGCCCAAGTTATCAAACTTGGAGCACTCCATTGAAGTTTCAGAACAAACACTGTGCTGAATATAAGGATGACCCCATCTGTAAAGCCTAACCTTGTTTTTATTAACTTTGTTCGTAGACGTTCCTTTTTTTTTTAATCACTTAGCCTTGTTTCTACCTGAATTGACTTTCTTTTAGCTAAGAGAGCTAGACAGACTTTGTCTTGGCTTTTTCATTGGCAGCCCCTTCCTCAAGGACTTAACTTGTGCAAGCTGACTCTTAGCACATCTAAGAATGCAATTAACTGATAAGATACTGTGGGGCGAGCAATATCCGCAGTTCCTAGGAATTCGTCTGATTGATAATGCCTAAAGCCCCGCGTCTATCACTTTGTAATACTCTTAAAGCCCTTAGACCTAGAACTGTTTACTTTCCTGTAACAATTTATCCTTCTAACTTCTTTGCCTACTTCTGTAAAATTGTTTTAACTAGACCCCTTTCCCCTTTCTAAACTAAAGTATAAAAGAAAATCTAGCCCCTTCTTCAGGGACGAGAGAACTTTAAGCATTAGCCGTATCTTGGCCACCGGCTAAATAAAGACTCATAATTCGTCTCAAAGTGTGGCATTTTCTCTAACTCGCTCAAGTACAACATTTGGAGGCCCTAGTGAGAAACGCAACCAGGCGAGAGCCGGGCTTGCTCCGGGCCCCCCCGGAAGGACGGCCGGCTTGTAATGGGGGCGCCACCTGAAAAAAAATTTTCAGGTCCCCGAAAGGTGACCGTCTTCCGGAGGAGAGCAGATAGACTACCGTGTGGGTGCCCACAAAAATTCCACCTCTGAGTCCTCAACTTCTGACCCCGAGGTCAGGTAGGTCAGATTTGACTTCAGTTCCAGTAAGAGGGAAGCGGCCCTGATGACAGCGTCCCTCTTTTGACTCTGCCCCTTTCTCTAGGATGCTAGAAGGCAGAGCCCTGGTTTTCTGTTAGGCACGTCTGTGTCTCTGTCTAGGAGGGAAGTGGCCCTGACAGGGGCCCTCCCTTGACTCAGTCCACATCCCAGGATGCTGGAGGACTGAGTCCTGGTTTCTGGCAGACCGGTCACACTCTCTCTCTCTCTCCCTCTCTTTTTCTCTCTCTCATCTTTCTCTTGTTCAAGTTTCTTGAAGAATCTCCAAGAAAGAAAGAAAGAAAAACTGTTATAAACTCTGTGTGAATAATGAATGAATGAGGGAGGACAAGGGCTTGCGCTTGTCCTCCAGTTCGTAGCTCCACAGTGAAAGCTTCGGAGTTCAAGTGGGCCCTCACCTGCGGTTCCGTGGCGACCTCATAAGGCTTAAGGCAGCATCAGGCATATCTCGATCTGAGCCGGAAGTTTATACTGGCCTTCCAATGCTAAGAGGAGCCCAAGTTCCCTCAGGGGGAGCGGCCAGGCAGGCATCTGACTGATCTCATCACAGGACCCCCCTCCCCTTGTCTGTCTAAAAAAAAAAAAAAAGGAAGAAACTGTCATAACTGTTTACATGCCCTAAATTCAATTGTTTATGTTGATTGTTCTGTTCAGTGTCTATTTTCTTGTTTAGTAGTTGTCAAAGTTTTGCATGTCAAGACGTTGATATTGCCCAAGATATCTAAGTAAAAACTTCTTCAAAGTCCTTAGTGCTGATTTTTTGTCACAGGAGGTTAAATTTCTTATCAATCATTTAGGCTGGCCACCACAGTCCTGTCTTTTCTGCCAGAAGCAAGTCAAGTGTTGTTACAAGAACAAGTGTGAAAAACATTTGCCTGATTAAGATTTCTAGCACCATGAAAGTTGTAAGTATTTGGATTGTCATACCCCACGTCCAAGTGATTAGACCTCCTCTAAACTAAACCAGTAGTAAGTTCAAAACAGCCACCATGCAGATTTCCTTGCTCACTTCTTTTGTCATTCTGTAACTTTTCCTGTGCCCTGAAGTAGAACGTACACCCGTACTACTTTACTTCGTTGAGATTCTTACTCTGTTCCTCTGTGGCTACTCTCCCATCTTAAAAATGATCTGAGTAGTCCTTTTCACATCGTCCCTGCCCTCTACCCTGCACGTCTCATTTTCTGGTGTGACAGCAAGTTCAGCATCTCCATGACTTGGCTCTGCTCTCACTCCTTAAACCCTTAAAAGAAAAAGCTAAGTTTAAGCTATTTGCCTTTAAGTCATAAAGACACCAAAAGTATTTAAAGTCCAGATCTAGAAGAAGAAGAACGCCTAGATCAAACTGACCCAGAAGATCTCAGGCTGGCTCTAGTCCTCCTCCCTCAATCTTAAAGCTACAGTAATGTAGCAAGTAGCATTAGCTGTTGTAGTTTTTCTGCTCTTTCTAGTCATGTTGATTCTGTTCTTTCAATACTCCAGTCCCCCGAGAAATAAGTTTCTCTGTCCATGCTAAGTTTAATATTTATGCTCAAATCTTATTAAATTGCCTTCAAAAAAAAAATAAGAAACACTTCCTCCCAGCCTTGTAAAAGTTAAAGCCCTCTCCAATGTGTGCTGCAGAATTTTCCTCTCAGTCTCTCAGAGGATTATAAAGTCTGCCTTAAAAAAGGCAAACTCCAGACACTGTGCAAAATAAAATGGCCAAAGTTTAAAGTCAAGTGGCCCCCTGAAGGGTCATTGAACCTCACAATTGTTCAAGCTGTGTGGCAGGTTCTTACTGAAACTCCTAGCCACCCTGATCAGTTTCCCTACCTTGATCAATAGCTAAGTTTAGTCAGGAGCCCCTCCATAGCTCCGCTCATGCGCCATTCAGAATTCTACCTCCAAGGTCCTCCTAAGCCAGACCACGTTTTCACCTCGACCCTCAGCCGGTTCGGCTTCCCCTGTACTGCCTCCCTCTGAAGAAGAGGAGAGTCTCCCTCACCCAGTCCCACCGCCTTACAACCAGCCTGCTCCCTTAAAGTTATCCCATGTCTCCTCGACGACATCCCCTGTAGGCTCGCCACCCATTGCCTCTCAATCGCGACTGTGACAGGAAGAAGTAGTCCCTCTACTACCACTGAGAGAGGCACAAGTCCCTCCAGGTAATGAGCGCTCAGCCCCCTTCTTAGTTTATGTCGCTTTTTCTACTTCTGACTTATATAATTAGAAAACCCATAATCCTCCCTTCTCTGAAAAGCCCCAGGCTTTGACCTCTCTGATAGAGTCAGTACTCCGGACTCACCCGCCCACCTACGATGATTGCCAAAGCTCCTTTTAACCCTTTTCACCTCTGAAAAAAAAGAACGTATCCGAGAAGAAGCCAAAAAGTACTTCCTCACATCAGCCAATAGACCGGAAGAAGACACTAGAGACCTCCTTGAAGAGGTCTTTCCCTCTACCTGGCCTAACTGGGACCCAAATTCCTCAAGTAGAAGGAGAGCTTTATACGATTTTCACTGGTATCTCCTCGCAAGTATTAAAAGAGCCGCTCAGAAACCCATAAACTTGTCTAAGACCACCGAAGTTGTCCAAAGGCCCGATAAGTCACCAAGAACGTTTTTAGAGCATCTCCAGGAGGCTTATTGGATTTATACCCCTTTTGACCCGGCAGCTCCGGAAAATAGCCGTGCTTTTATTTAGCATTTGTGGCTCAGGCAGCCCCGGATATTAAAAAGAAACTCCAAAAACTAGAAAGATTTGCTAGAATAAATATCAGTCAGCTTTTAGAAATAGCCCAAAAAGCTTTTGACCATCAAAAGGTTAAAAAACAAAAGCAACACAGGCAGCTGAAAAGGCCGCTGATAAAGCATTCAAAAGACAAAAATCTTGGTGGCGGCTATCCAAGAAGTGCAGAATAAAATAGCCCATTAATTTAGCATTAACTGAAGCCCTTGCTTTAGCCCTCCCTAATATCTCCATAAAAGCCAAGGAGTTGCTAAAGACGTGCTTACTCAGGCTTTAAGACCCTAAAGACACCCAGTGGCCTATTTATCTAAGAGGCTACATCCTGTGGCCTCTAGATGGCCAAGTTGTCTGCGAGCTGTAGAGGCTACAGCAAGCCTAGCCCAAGAAGATAAGTTTACTCTTAGCCAAAATTTAACCCTTACATCTCCTCGTGCTGTAAAGACCTTACTACGAAGTGCTTCTGGCAAATAGATGTCAAATGCTCGCATCTTGCAGTATCGAAGTTTACTGTTAGATCAGCCTCGTTTGACTTTCTATCCCACAAAGTGTTTCAATCCAGCTACACTACTCCCTGACTCAGAGTGCACTATTCCTGCTCATGACTGTCAAGAACTGTTAGAAACTATCGAAACTGGCCAATCTGATCTTCAAGATGTGCCCCTGGAAAAGGCAGATGCCGCCGTGTTCACAGACAGTAGCAGCTTCCTCAAGCAGGAAGTAGGAAAAGCCAGTGCAGCTGTTACCATGAAGACAGACGTGTTGTAAGCTCAAGCTTTACCAGCGAACACCTCAGCACAAAAGGCTGAATTGATCGCTCTCACTCAGGCTCTCCGATAAACTAAGAATAAACGTATTAACATTTACACTGACAGCAAGTACGCCTTTGCTACTGTGCATGTACATAAAGCCATCTACCAGGAAAGCAGGCTACTCACCTCAGCAGGTAGCTGTGATCCACTGCAAAGGACATCAAAAAGAAAACAAGGCCGTTGCCCATAGTAACCAGAAAGCTGATTCAGCAGCTAAGGTCACAGCGCCACTTTCAGTCACGCCTCTAAACTTGCTGCCCACAGTCTCCTTTCCACAGCCAGATCTGCTTGACAATCCCATATACTCAACAACAACAAAAAACTGGCTTCAGATCTCAGAGCCAATAAAAATCAGGAAAGTTAGTAGATTCTTCCTGACTCTAGAATCTTCATATCCTGAACTCTAAGAGAAACTTTAATCAGTCACCTACAGTCTACCACCCACTTAAAAAGAGCAAAGCTACCTCAGCTCCTCCGGAGCCATTTTAAGATCCCCCGTCTTCAAAACCTAACAGATTAAGCAGCTCTCCAGTGCACAACCTGCGCCCATGTAAATGCCAGAGTCCTAAACCCAGCCCTGGCCACTGTCTCTGAAAAAACTCTCCAAGAAAAAAGTAAGAAATTGACTTTACAGAAGTAAAACCACACCAGGCTAAGTACAAATACCTTCTAGTACGAGTAGACACCTTCTCCAGATAGACTAAGGCATTTGCTACCGAAAACGAAACCACGAACACAGTAGTTAAGTTTTTACGCAATGAAATCATCCCTCAATATAGGTTGCCTGCTGCCATAAAGTCTGATAATAGACCAGCCTTCACTTCGCCTATAGCTCAGTCAGTCAGTAAGGCGTTAAACATTCAATAGAAGCTCCATTGTGCCTATCAACCCCAGAGCTCCAGGCAAGTAGAACGCGTGAACCACACCCTAAAAAACACTCTTACTAAATCTTAAAAACCCGTGTAAATTAAGTAAGTCTCCTTCCTTTAGCCTTACTTAAAGTAAGGTGCACCCCTTACCAGGCTAAGTTCTTACCCTTTGAAATCATGTATAAGAAGGGGCTGCCTATCTTGCTTAAGCTAAGAGATGCCAAATTCGCAGAAATATCACAAACTAATTTATTACAGTACCTATAGTCTCTCCAACAGGTACAAGAGATCATCCTGCAACTTTTCGAGGAGCCCATCCCAATCCAATTCCTGACCAGACAAAGTCCTGCCATTTATTCAAGCCAGGAGACCTAGTGGTTTGTTAAAAAGTTCCAAAAAGACTTTGGGAGGCCGAGGCGGGCGGATCACGAGGTCAGGAGATCGAGACCATCCTGGCTAACACGGTGAAACCCCGTCTCTACTAAAAATACAAAAAAAATTAGCCGGGCGTGGTAGCGGGCGCCTGTAGTCCCAGCTACTCGGGAGGCTGAGGCAGGAGAATGGCGTGAACCCAGGAGGCGGAGCTTGCAGTGAGCCAAGACAGCGCCACTGCAGTCCAGCCTGGGTGAAAGAGCGAGACTCCATCTCAAAAAAAAAAAAAAAAAAAAAAGTTCCAAAAAGAAAGACTCACTCCTGCTTAGAAAAGACCTCACACCGTCATCCTCACGACTCCAACTGCTCTGAAAGTAGACGGCATTCCTGCTTAGATTCATCACCCCCGCATCAAAAAGGCCAACAGAGCCCAGCTAAAAACATAAGTCTCCAGGCCTAAGTCAGACCCCTTAAAACTGCACCTAAGTCAGGTGAAGCCATTAGATTAATTCTTTTTATCTACCTCACTTATTTGTTTTTGCCCTTTATGTCCTCTGTGCCTTCCTACTCCTTTCTCGTCACCTCTTTCACAACAGGACGTGTATTTGCAAACACCACTTAGAAGGCCAGTACCTCCAAGGAAGTCTCCTTTGCAGTTGATTTATTTTTACTTTTCCCAAAGCCAGCCCATACCCACGAGAAGCAACACAATCTGCCAGTCCCAGGAGCAGGAAGTGTTGACCTTGCAGCAAGATTCAGACACTCCAAGAGCCAAACTAAATGAAGAAGCTCCAAAAGTGCAGAAAAAAGACTCCAAAATATTGACTTTTACCTCTGTCCTAGAAATCACCCTGATGCTAGCTGTCAAGATGCTTATCAGTTTTTCTGCCCTGATTAGACATGTGTAACTTTAGCCACCTACTCTAAAAGATCAACCAGATCTTCAACTCTTTCCGTAAGTCGTGCTTCTCATCCTAAATTATGTACTAGAAAAAATTGTAATCCTCTTACTATAACTGTCTATGACCTTAATTCAACTCAATAGTATCATGGCATGGCATGAAGATTAAGATTTTATATCCCAGGATTTAATGTTAAGTCTATGTTCACCATCCAAAAAAACCCTAGTCTCATGAAGCCCACCCAAGCCAATCAGAACTTTAACTGATCTAAGTAACCCTATGTTCCAGAAACACCCTGACAAAGTTGATTTAATTGTTCCTCCACCATTCTTAGTCATAAAAGATACACTCCAAAAAGTGCAAGAAAATCTAGACAAGCGCCAACAAGAACAAGAAAATAACATCCCCTAGTATCAAAACATGTTCAACTAGAACCCATAGCTAACCACTCTAATTACTAAATTAGCCAGACCACCTCCCCATCCTACTAATAAGTCTAATTTTTGGGCCTTGTATATTAAATTAGTTCCTTAATTTTGTAGAACAACACATAGCTTCTGTCAAACCTATGTATCTTAAGACTCAATATAACCCCCTTTTTATAACTGAAGAATCAACGATTTGATTCCAAAAAAAACACAAGTGAGGAATGTAATGCCCAACCTTGTTTTTACTAACCCTGTTCTTAGACTCTCCCTTTCTTTTAGTGACCTAGCCTTGTTTCCACCTGAATTGACTCTCCCTTAGCTAAGAGAGCCAGACAGACTCCATTTCTTGGCTCTTTCACTGGCAGACCCTTCCTCAAGGACTTAACTTGTGCAAGCTGACTCCCAGCACATCGAAGAATGCAATTAACTGATAAGATACTGTGGCGAGCAATAACTGCAGTTCCCAGGAATTCATCCTATTGATAATGCCCAAAGTCCCGTGTCTATCACCTTATAATAGTCTTAAAGGCCCTAGACCTAGAACTGTTTACTTTCCTGTAAAAATTTATCCTTTTAACTTTTTTGCCTACTTTACTTATGTAAAATTGTTTTAACTAGACCCCCCTCCCCTTTCTAAACCAAAGTATAAAAGAAAATCTTAGCCCCTTCTTCGAAGCCGAGAGAACTTTAAACGTTAGCCGTTCCTTAGCTGCCGGCTAAATAAACAGACTCTTAATTCATCTCAAAGTGTAGCGTTTTCTCTAACTCGCTCAAGAACAACACATCCAGCAGGCACGTAATCCACTCTAAAATGCTGTCCTGGGGTAGTGAAGATGATGTAGCTGGAAATATCCTTAAATGGCATGTGGATGAGTTCCCCCAGAGGCATACATGTTGAGCTAAATACTTTGCTGATGAAGGGTACAATTTGAACGGATTTTTGAAAGGCAGAGTGAGGTTCCTCAGAAGGCTGTTGCTACAGACAGCCAGGAGGAGAAATTACATGGACAGATAGAGTGGCATGACCATTGGATAAGGGTTTTTTTGTTTGTTTTTGAGATGGAGTTTTGCTCTTGTTGCCCAGGCTGGAGTGCAATGGCATGATCTCAGCTCACCGCAACCTACACCTCCCAGTTTCAAGTGATTCTCCTGCCTCAGCCTTCCTAGTAGCTGGGATTACAGGCATGTGCCACCACACCTGGCTAATTTTGTATTTTTAGTAGAGACAGGGTTTCTCCATGTTGATCAAGCTGGTCTTGAACTCCCGACCTAAGGTGATCCACCCGCCTTAGCCTCCCAAAGTGCTGGGATTACAGGCATGAGCCACAGCACCCAGGCTGGATGAGGGTCTTTAGCAAAGATGGAAGTTTTGGTATCTTGCAGTTTAATCTCTTCATTTATGTCCTCCTGAAATCTTCAGTAATAGCACACTTTGTCAGTGCTTCTGGGGTCGTACTTAGGGGGACTTAAAGGAGATGTGATGTGGCAGCCTTTGACTCAAGGGAGTATTATACTAGCTCAAAGAAATCTGGGTACATGCCAGTTGAACCAACTCTTCTGAGGATGTGATAGATCCTGGGAGGCCACTCTGATCCTGCCAACCTTAAAGCCAGATGAGTCTTTGAAAAACATGGTTTGGCTTAACACCAGCACTTAGTCTAACACCCACCATGAATCTTGCTGAAGTGAAGCTATACAAATACCTTTCCAAAAGATTTTTTTTTCATTTCAGATCCTTCTTAGAAATTCCTAAGGCTCAATGCTGTGTGGAAGTTTCTAAGAAAGAAAATAGTTTCCGATCTTTGGGATTCCCCTGAGATGGTCCAATCTGCAAAAATTTCATTGCCATTTCCATTAAGGACACTGAGAACAAGAGTCTTATCTGGATTGGATCCTGGGAATTGAGAAGTTTCCTCAAGTTGGAAATGCACCCTCCACAGGCTCACACCCTTGTGGGCTATTTCAGTTACCTATTGCACCCTAAAATTCGAAACTTTAAACCACCATAAGTCATTATTGCTCATGACCCTGTGAGTTGCATGGGGACTTCCTGTCTGGCTTAACCTGGGCTCATTTGTGTGGCTACCTGCAGCTGGAGGGCCAGATGGGCGGAACATCCAGGACAGCCTCACACATGTTCCTGGCAGTTGGTGCTGGCTGTCAGCCGAGGAACCTTGTTTTCCTCCATGTGGCCCCTCGCCCTCCAGAGCCCCTCTCCAAATGACCCTTTAAGCAGGATAGCCAAGGCTTGCTTGGTGCCAGCATCCAAGAAGGCAAAAATATGGAAACTACGAGAGGGCCCTCAAGGCCTAAGACTATATGCATCCCAAAAATCTGAAGTCTCAGTTAATTCAGAAAGTTTATTTTGCCAAGGTTGAGGATGCACCCCTGTGATACAGCCTCAGGAGGTCCTGACAACATGTGCCTAAGGTGGTAGGGACACAGCTTGGTTTCATACATTTTAGAGAGACATAAGACATCAATCAATATGTGCAAGATGTACATTGCTCCAGTCTGGAAAGGCGGGACAACTCCAGGTGAAGGTAAAGGTGAGACAACTCGAAAAGGGGAAGGGGCTTCCAGGTCATAGGTAGTTAAGAGACAAATGGTTGCATTCTTTTGAGTTCTTGATTAGCCTCTCCAAATGAGGCAATCAGATATACATTTATCTCAGTGAGCAAAGGAGTGACTTTGAATAGAATGGGAGGCAGGTTTGCCCTAAGCAGTACCCAGCTTGACATTTCTCTTCAGCTTAGTAACTTTTTTTTTTTTGGGGGGGGACAGAGTCTCACTCTGTTGCCCAGGTGGGAGTGCAGTGGTGTGATCTCGGCTCACTGCAACCTCCAACTCCAGGGTTCAAGCAATTTTCCCTGCCTCAGCCTCCCGAGTAGCTGGGATTACAGGCGCCTGCCACCACACCTGGCTAATTTTCATATTTTTTAGTAGAGACGGGGTTTCATCATGTTGGCCAGGCTGGTCTTGAACTCCTGACCGGTGATCTGCCCGCCTCAGCTTCCCAAAGTGCTGGGAACTCCTGACCTCAGGTGATCCGCCTGCCTCAGCTTCCCAAAGTGCTGGGATTACAGGCGTGAGCCACCGAGCCCGGCCTAGCTTAGTGATCTTG
The DNA here is from genome assembly GCF_029289425.2 of Pan paniscus. Classification (NCBI taxonomy): domain Eukaryota; kingdom Metazoa; phylum Chordata; class Mammalia; order Primates; family Hominidae; genus Pan; species Pan paniscus. Next base: position 75,450,671 of record NC_085926.1, on the reverse strand, counting down.
GGTCCCCAAGGTTTATTTTCCTTTCACGGCTAGAAGTTGGTCACCATCACTTTGGCAGCATTCCACTGGCCAAAGCAAGTCATAGGCAGCCCAGATTCATGTAGAGGAATATAAACTCTACGTCTTAAAGGAAAGATTGGTTCAATTACACTGCACGAGCGTTTGCAGAAAGTTGTACCCATCTTTGGAAACTACCACACACACACACACCCACACATACACCTTTACATGTAACCCTCCCTTGAGGTGCATCTACTTCCAGGCAGAACTTAAACTTGACAGTACTCGACAGAAGAAAAGTAGTGTACTAAATGCCAGTTCTCTTCTTACTCAACTTCAGCCTCATTATAAGCAGATTCTAACACAGTTTATGTGTCTTGAGAAACATTTTAATTAATCTTTGGAATTTAAGAATTTGAATTCATAGCAGTAGCCTGTGCATAGGAAATATGCATATGGTAAGTTTTTCCTTTCTGATAAATTATGCTGAAGGAACCACAATGTAACTTTTTTTTTTTTTTTTTGAGAGGGAATCTCACTCCGTTGCCCAGGCTGGAGTGCAGTGGCATGATCTCAGCTCACTGCAACCTCCACCTCCCGGGTTCAAGTGATTCTCCTGCCTTAGCCTCCTGAGTAGCTGGGATTACAGGTGCGCAAGATGGGGTTTCACCATGTTGGTCAGGTTGGTCTCGAACTCCTGACCTCTGATCTGCCCACCTCGGCCTCCCAAAGTGCTGGGATTATAGGCGTGAGCCACCGGCTCATGTATACTGTAACTGTATATTGAAAGTTTCTTTTTTTAATAATTAACAGGTTTAACAGAATATATCACCTAATCTATTCCTTTTACTGCAGACATCTATTGCCTTTTCAGCCTAGCAGCCCTCCCCTCTATGGAGACTCACACTTCCTACTCCAGTCACGTGCCTCTCATGGGGGCTGCCATGTTCTCACATGACTCCACCCCTCTGGCCTCAGTTGATTGGCTCAGGGATGAACATCTGGCCTAAATTGGCCAATCAGAATTCTTCCCTTGAATATTTTTCCAAACTGGAACCAGACCAAGTTAATCATTCTCTGTGATGACAGGAACTGTATGTAATGAGAAATACAGGAGCTTTTGTGACCACATATCTCGCCTTATGGAGAAAAGGCTTGAGTAAGAAGAAATTAAGCCAGTATGCAGACAAACCTAGAGACAGAGATGGAGAGAGAGATCTAATGGTGTCTCCATCCAGAGATGGAGAGAGAGATCTTGTGGTAAGCCCCTTGGTATTTATCAATCTAGTCCATGCTTGCTACTGCATACAACCAAGACTTTCACCTGAGAGTTTTTTCAAAGTCAGGCATGGAATATGTCAGAAAAGCCACAGAAGCCGGGTGCAGTGATTCACGCCCATAATCCCAACACTAGGAGGCCAAGACAGGTGGATCACGAGGTCAGGAGTTCAAGACCAGCCTCACAAACATGACAAAACCCCGTCTCTACAAAAAACAAAAAAATTAGCAGGGCACGGTGGCAGGCACCTGTAATCCCAGCTACTCAGGAAGCTGAGGCAAGAGAATCGTTTGAACCTGGGAGGCAGATGTTGCAGTGAGCCGAGATTATGCCGTTGCAGTCCAGCCTGGATGACAGAGCAAGACTATGTCTCAAAAAAAAAAAAAAAAAAAAGAAAGAAAAAAAAGCCAGAGAGTTGATGCCCTGGGACCAGTCCTCAGCCAGTGACGGATGGGAACCAGGCTATAAATGCTTCAATATCTTCGCCCCCTAGATGGAACAACTTCGAAATGTGTTCCACATCACCTCCCAGAGGTCCCCAGTGGGGTCAAATCCTAGTTGCCTGGAGTGGTAAGCTTCTCACTGAAGCCCCCTGTGTGGCCTCATGCCTTTTCATGAATCAGTTCCTCACTCCCCTATTGGTGTTCCCTGGAATCATCTCCTAAATAATCCACTTGCAATCCTGTCCCTCTTTCAGCATCTGCTTGGGGTTGGGGTTGGGGAGTGCAGACCAAAACATGATCCCTTTTCCACTCCACACTAGTAGGATGAGTTTCTGTCACTGGCAACCAAGATTCTGACTATTACCTCCTTGTGAGATAATTTCTAAAATGTATTTGGGAATTTCCCCACCTCCACCCCACTGCGTAGGTCATCAATATGTACAGTTCTTAACAAAGTTTAATAGTATTCTTTGATCAACCTCAAGTTTCACAAAGCACACTGCACTTTCATAAGGGATCCCCATGACTGACAGATCAGCCGTTCAAAAGAAGGGAAGTGTCAGAGATGGCTCTGCTAGAATCATGTATTTTTCAGTAGAACCTGGGTCAGGATGGTGTGGTTGGGAGATGCTTCTGGAGCTCTGGGACCCACAAGCCTGCATGTCCCATGGTGGAGTATTAGCACAACTTGAAAACATAGTGGCAGGAGGAGGCTTCCTCCCTCCCCTGCAGTTCATCCTCCACTATACCCAACGTGCTAATAGATATTGGTTAAATGAATAATGGGGCCAGGCGTGGTGGCTCACACCTGTAATCCCAGCACTTTGGGAGGCTGAGGCAGGTGGATCACCTGAGGTCAGGAGTTCAAGACCAGAATGGCCAACATGGCGAAACCCCGTCTCTACTAAAAATATAAAAATTAGCCAGGTGTTGTGGTGGGCGCCTGTAATCCCAGCTACTTGGGAGGCTGAGGCAGGAGAAGCACTTGAACCTGGGAGGCAGAGTTTACAGTACGCTGACATGGCACCACTGCGCTCCAGCCTGGGTGACAGAGCGAGACTCAAAAGAAAAAATAAAAAGAAAGAAAAAAGAATAATGGATTTATTCCTTCCAAACTGCAACTCACCAGAAGAAGACCAAGACGCATCACAATGTTGTGGCCATAATCACCACAGTGACGATAATGAATATAATCAACTCTCGAGCCAGCCACCTCCACTAAACCTAGCAGATCACATCTGGTGTTTCACTTTGGGGATGTTTTAGTGGTCACAGTAGATGGTTGCCTGACTGCTGGCTGTTTCTACTGTGTTTCAGGAATATAGAGATGTGTATGGATGACCCCTAAAATTAATTAGTAAGCAATTCTCAAAGAGCCAAACTCTACCCCAAAAGCTACTGGAATGAAAAAAAAAAGAGTTTTAATTATCAAAGAGACAAACTAGATAGTAAAAGCATTTATGTTCCCTCGGAGAATCTTCCCAACCAAGGACTCAAAGTGGACTCCAGACCAGGGAATACCTGGGGCCTTGGACATTCCCAATTCTGGTATCACCTCCCATTCTCCTTTAGGTCCAGTTTTCTCAGAGGAGCATACAATGTTCATTGTCACCAAGGGTATCCAAGGACACAAACTGAAGATAATAGTGCTTTATTGTCTCTCAGTCATCTGTCTGTCCCACATGCTGGAAGGAGAGCCAAGTCCAATTTATCCAATTAGAAAATAGCAACATTGGCATCATGAGATCAGCTAACAAAACTTTCAGAGGCAATCTATCTTCCTACCAAAAGTAACTAACATCTGTGGAGCACTTACCATGGCTAAGGGTCAACGTAAGTGGTTTGCATGCTGCATGTGTCAGGATGGACTAGGTTATGCTGCAGTAACAAATTAACCCCAGAGTCTCAGCAGCTTAGCAACCAAGGTTGATTTCTTACATTCCATGTCCACAATGGGTTGGCTGGGTATGGTGTGCTCCATATGGCCACTCAAAGACCTAGAATAATGGAAATTCTACCATCTTAATGCAGGGATTCTCCCATAGTTACTGCACCAGGAGATGAGAGGATGAGATAGTTATTCCCAAGCCCTCAAATCTGTAGACTAGAGGTGATGTCAGTGACTTCCACTTATAGAGCATTGGACCCTGGCATGGATCCATCTAACTACTGGGGGTCTAGGGAATATGGGGAGCACATGGAAATCCCATGAGCAGTAACCATTCCTGCCAGCATGCATTATTTCATCTGAACCTCACAACCCCATGGAATATATAACAGAGACTTAGAGAGTTATGGGACCTGCCCCAAGGTGTCATAGATAATGAGTTGCAGAGCTGAGATATGACCCTCCGCCTGGCAGGACTCAAACCACTAAGCTGCATATTCATTACAAAAGTCTATGAAATTCCTCATACAGCAAAACACCACACCAAGTGAAAAGAAAGCCAAGTTGTGCAAATACACAATAGAACTCCCCTGACACTTCATCTCCTCACCCACCCCACCCCCAACCGAAAGAATCAACCCACGCAAATAACTGGAACGAAATTCTCAGGCAATTTCAGCAGGGGAAATTGGGTTATCTCATCTGGGTCTCACATCCGACCTCATCAAGACAAGACCTTCCCTAAACTTCACCTGAACACCTGGACACACCGTCATGTCTTGCCGCTTCTTGTTACTGGAAATCCAATGATGACATCTTTATACAACTTACAGGTCTTTCTATAAGTGCCAAGATAAATGTCATCCCTGTACCTGCATATCATTCAGAGGTAGGCAAGCTTCTATGTAAAGTGCTAGATAGTAAATATTATCAGCTTTGCAGGACACATCTGATCTCCATCCTATGTATATATTTTTTTTGTTTTACAATTTTGTTTTCTTTTTAGATAGGGTCTAAAAAGAAAATAAAACTTATCCATGCTGTGATATGGATGAACATTAAAAACATGCTCAGTGAAAGAACCAGACATGAAAGGTCATATATTGTACAATTCCATTTATATGCAATGTTGAGACTAAGCCAATTGACAGAGATAGAAAGTAGAGGAGAGGTTTCCAGGGGCTGCAGGAGGGGGTATGCAGGGTGACTGCTGAATGGATATGGATATGAGGCTTCCAATGGAGGTGTTGAAAAAGCTCTGAAACTAGGTAGTGGTGATAATTGCACATCTTGATAAATGTACAAAATGTCACTGAATTGTACACTTTCAGATGCACAAAATGGTAAATGTTGCATATATTATACCACAATTTTATTCATTCATTTCAGAGATAGAGTCTCACTGCGTCCCCCAGGCTGCAGTGCAATGGCACAATCATAGCTCACTGCTGCCTTTACCGTCTGGGCTCAAGCAATCCTCCCACCTAGTCTTCCAAGTAGCTGGGACTACAGGTGAAGGCTACCACACCCAGGGTTTCTAATTTTTTTTATAGAGTTGCATTCTCACTATATTGCCCAGACTAGCCCAAACTCCTGGCTTCAAGCGATTCTCTCATCTCAGCCTCCCAAAGTGCTGGGATAACAGGTGTAAGCCATCACGCCAGGCAATTTTTAATTCTTATGCGAAATTTTCAACTAATAAAATCCTTGGATTAAGAAAGTGTTGATCAACATGGGGATTAGAGGAAAAACTAATTTTAAACAAGAGAAAAAATTAAATGAGATGATGTATATGTGTACAGTGCCTGGCTCATGATCACTGAGTCCACTGCAGCTTTTTTTTTTTTTTTTTTTTGAGACAGGGTCTCACTCTGTCACCCAGGCTGAGTACACTGGCATAATCACAGCTTACTGCAGCCTCAACCTCCTGGGCACAAGTGATCCTCCCACCTCAGCCTCTCAAGTAGCTGGGACTACAGGTGCACACAACCACACCCAGCTATTTTTGTTGTTGTTGTTGTATTTTTGGTAGTGACAGGGTCTCACCATGTTGCCCTGGCTGGCATCTTGAACTCCTGGGCTCAAGAGATCCTCCCACCTCAGCTTCCCAAAGTGCTGGGATTACAGGTGTGAGCCACCATGCCCATCCTGTTGTAGCTATTTTAATAGTACTGGTGAACAATAATTTGCTCTCCCTATAAAAACAGGACATACTAAGCCAAGGAAAGTGTCAAATCTAGTTTGTTCTCCCCAGATCTTCAAAATGTTGGAATTATTATAAGAGTCCAAAATATTTCACATGGTTTGATTTTTTTTTTTTTTTTGGAGATGGAGTCTCATTCCATCGTCCAGGTTGGAGTGCAGTGGCACAATCTCGGCTCACTGCAACCTCCGCCTCCTGGGTTCAAGCAATTCTCCTGCCTCAGCCTCCCAAGTAGCTGGGATTACAGACATGTACCACCACACCCTGTTAATTTTTGCATTTTTAGTAGAAATGGGGTTTCTCCATGTTGGCCAGGCTGGTCTCGAACTCCTAACCTCAAATGATCTACCCACCTCGGCCTCCCAAAGTGCTGGGATTACAGGTGTAAGCCACCATGCCCGGCCAGTTTAATTTTTTATTGTGGTAAAATACATACAAAATCTATTATTTTAGCCATTTTCAAAGGAAAAATTCAGTGGTGTTAAGTGCATCCACCACATTGTACAGCCATGTCCCCCATCCATCTCCAGAACTCTTTCATACTGTCCTGCAAATATGCGGCACCTTGCTACACTCCGGGTTGTTTGTCCCACAACAGAACTGGGCAGAATTATTAATGTGGACTTTGTTCAACAACGGACTAAAGAGGGAGAAGCCCATGAACTCTGTGAGGAGTGCATGACAGGTGCTTGTGGGGTGACAGGGCTCGGGGCTCTCCAGCTGCTGCTGCTGCTGCCGCCTGTCCTACTGGGTAGCCACCCTGTCCCAGGGAGGAAGAGCACTCACAGCTACTGCTGATCTCCTTCCAGGGCTTCCACTGGGACTAGGATCAGGATGTGGACACCCCCAAACTGGACCGTCAGGCCGGGGAGAGCGTCAAGGCCAAGTACCTCATGCCACCCTTTGTCACGATGACCTCCCCGTCCCACTTCACCGCCATCCCGGGTAAGCACCACTCTGCCCATTTCACCCGATGCCCATCAAAGCCCCAGCGCCCATCATTCCTGGAATAAGAAGCAGAGCTCAGTCAGCTCTAGGGAGGCTGAGGCGGCTCCAGGGTCTCACTCTGTTGCCCAGGCTGTAGCTCAATGGGATAGTCACAGCTCAGTGGAGCCTCAAACTCCTGGTCTCAAGCAGTCCTGCCTACTACAGGCTCCCCAGTAACTGGGGATACAGACCAAACACTGTGCCTAATTTTCTCATTTTTTTAGAGATTGGAACAGGGGGTGTCTCACTATGTTGCCTAGGCTGGTTTTGAACTCCTGGCCTCAAGTGATCATCCTGCCTCAGCCTCCCAAAGTGCTGAGATTAGAGACATGAGCTACCGTGCTTGGCCTGACCTTTTTTAAAAAAGTAAATAAGGCCGGGCATGGTGGCTGACTCCTGTAATCCCAGCACCTTGGGAGGCTGAGGCGGGTGGATTACCTGGGGTCAGGAGTTCAAGACCAGCCTGGCCAACATGGTGAAACGTCATCTCTCCTAAAAATACAAAAATAAGCTGGGCCTGGTGGCAGACACCTATAACCCCAGCTACTCAGGAGTCTGATACAGGAGAATCACTTGAACCCAGGAGGTGGAAATTGAAGTGAGCCGAGATCATGCCATTGCACTCCAGTTTGGGCAACAGCACAAGATTTTGTCTCAAAAATAAATAAATAAATAAAAGTAATAAAAATAAAACAGTAAATAATTAAAATCACTTTTAAAGAATTGTACAAAAATAATAAAACATTGACATTTACAGAGCTCAGTTAGATGAGGTGACTCATACCCTCCAATGGTGTCCTCGTTCTCTTACATGAGAATTCAAATGTCTTTCTGTGGCCCAAAAGATCCCATGCAGCCTGGCCACTGGCCCATCTTCTGCCAGCCTCTCTCATCTCTCTCCCTCTCCTTCACTTCCCTCCAGATCACAAAGGTCTTTTGCCTGTGCCTTCTGCCCTGCTCCCTCCAGCCCCAGGGACTTGGCCTGTGCTAGTCCAGTCCCTCCAGCACACCAGGAGCATGCAGTCTAGCTGGGGAGACAGACACCAGACACCCTAACAGGCACATACATCCCGTGACAACTCGGGAGGCACCAAGGAGGAAAACGAGTTTTCCAGGCACAGACTACAGGGGTAAACTGGCTTCAAACTAGAGAGGGAGAAAGGGGCTCTCTGAGCATGGGGCAGTTGAGCTGAAAGAGATCTCAGGGGACCAGAGCAAGGAAAAGTGTTCCAGGCAGAGGGAACAGCATGTGTGAGGTCTCTGAGACAAAGACCTGGTCATTTCAGAATCCCAGTGGCCACTAAAACACAGGGATTCCAACCTAAAAAGGAGGGAGAGGAGGTGGCTGGAAAGCAAAGGACTCTGTGTAAGCATCATAATAACGGGGGTGGAGCCAAGATGGCTGACTAGAAAGAGCTCCAGTCTACAGCTCCCAGCATGAGCGACACAGAAGACAGGTGATTTCTGCATTTCCAAATGAGGTACTGGGTTCATCTCAGTCGGGAGTGTCAGAAAGGGGGTGCAGGACAGTGGGTGCAGTGCACTGAGTGTGAGCCCAAGCAGGGTGAGGCATTCCCTCACCCAGGAAGCGCAAGGGGTCAGAGAATTCCCTTTCCTAGTCAAAGAAAGGGGTGACAGACGGTACCTGGAAAATTGGGTCACTCCCACCCTAATACTGTGCTTTTCCAACAGTCTTAGCAAATGGCACACCAGGAGATTATATCCCTCACCTGGCTCAGAGGGTCCTACATCCATGAAGCCTTGCTCATTGCTAGCACAGCACTCTGAGATCAAACTGCAAGGCAGCAGCAAGGCTGGGGGAGGGGCGCCCACAATTGCCTAGGCTTCAGTAGGTAAACAAAGCAGCTGGGAAGCTTGAACTGGGTGGAGCCCACTGCAGCTTAAGGAGGCCTGACTGCTTTTGTGGACTCCACCTCTGGGGGCAGGGCATAGCCAAACAAAAGGCAGCAGAATCCTCTGCAGACTTAAAAGTCCCTGTCTGACATCTTTTAAGAGAGTAGTGGTTCTCCCAGCATGCAGCTGGAGATCTGAAAATGGACAGACTGCCTCCTCAAGTGGGTCCCTGACCCCCGAGTAGCCTAACTGGGAGGCACCCCCTTCTAGGGGCAGACTGACACCTCACATGGCTGGGTACTCCTCTGAGACAAAACTTCCAGAAGAATGATCAGGCAGCAACATTTGCTGCTCACCAATATCCACTGTTCCGCAGCCTCTGCTGCTGATACCCAGGCTAACAGGGTCTGGAGTGGACCTCCAGCAAACTCCAACAGACCTGCACTGAGGGTCCTGACTGTTAGAAGGAAAACAAACAAAGAGAAGGGACATCCACACCAAAACCCCATCTGTACGTCACCATCATCAAAGACCAAAGGTAGATAAAACCGCAAAGATGGGGAAAAAACAGAGCAGAAAAATGGGAAACTCTAAAAATAAGAGTGCCTCTCCTCCTCCAAAGGAATACAGCTCCTCATCAGCAATGGAACAAAGCTGGACAGAGAATGACTTTGACGAGTTGAGAGCAGAAGGCTTCAGATGATCAAACTACTCCGAGCTAAAGGAGGAAGTTCAAACCCATGGCAAAGAAGTTAAAATCCTTGAAAAAAGATTAGATGAATGGCTAACTAGAATGGATGAATGGCTAACTAGAATAACCAATGCAGAGAAGTCCTTAAAGGACCTGATGGAGCTGAAAACCAAGGCAAGAGAACTACATGACGAATGCACAAGCCTCAGGAGTCGATTCGATCAACTGGAAGAAAGGGTATCAGTGATGGAAGATGAAATGAATGAAATGAAGCGAGAAGAGAAGTTTAGAGAAAAAAGAATATAAAGAAATGAAAAAAGCCTCCAAGAAATATGGGACTATGTGAAAAGACCAAATCTACGTCTGACTGGTGTACCTGAAAGTGACGGGGAGAATGGAACCAAGTTGGAAAACATTCTGCAGGATATTATGCAGGAGAACTTCCCCAATCTAGCAAGGCAGGCCAACATTCAAATTCAGGAAATACAGAGAATGCCACAAAGATACTCCTCGAGAAGAGCAACTCCAAGACACATAATTGTCAGATTCATCAAAGTTAAAATGAAGGAAAAAATGTTAAGGGCAGCCAGAGAGAAAGGTCCGGTTACGTGCAAAGGGAAGCCCATCAGACTAACAACTGATCTCTCAGCAGAAACTCTACAAGCCAGAAGAGAGTGGGGGCCAATTTTCAACATTCTTAAAGAGAAGAATTTTCAACCCAGATCTCATATCCAGCGAAACTAAGCTTTACAAGTGAAGGAGAAATAAAATCCTTTACAGACAAGCAAATGCCGAGAGATTTTGTCACCACCAGGCCTGCCATACAAGAGCTCCTGAAAGAAGCACTAAACATGGAAAGGGAAAACCATTACCAGCCACTGCAAAAGCATGCCAAATTGTAAAGACCATCGAGGCTAGGAAGAAACTGCATCAACTAACCAGTGAAATAACCAGCTAACATCATAATGACACGATCAAATTACACATAACAATATTAACCTTAAATGTCAATGGGCTAAATTCTCCGATTAAAAGATACAGACTGGCAAATTGGATAAAGAGTCAAGACCCATCACAGTCCTGTATTCAGGAAACCCATCTCATGTGCAGAGACACACATAGGCTCAAAATAAAGGGATGGAGGAAGATCTACCAAGCAAATGGAAAACAAAAAAAAGGCAGGGGTTGCAATCCTAGTCTCTGATAAAAAAGACTTTAAACCAACAAAGATCAAAAGAGACAAAGAAGTCCATCACATAATGGTAAAGGGATCAATTCAACAAGAAGAGCTAACTATCCTAAATATATACACACCCAATACAGGAGCACCCAGTTTCATAAAGCAAATCCTTAGAGACCTACAAAGAGACTTACACTCCCACACGATAATAATGGGAGATTATAACACCCCACTCTCAACATTAGACAAATCAATGAGACAGAAAGTTAACAAGGATATCCAGGGATTGAACTCAGTTCTTCACCAAGCAGACCTAATAGACATCTACAGAACTCTCCACCCCAAATCAACAGAATATACATTCTTCTCAGCACCACACTGCACTTATTCCAAAATTGACCACATATTTGGAAGTGAAGCACTCCTCAGCAAATGTAAAACAACAGAAATTATAAAAAACTCTCTCTCAGACCACAGTGCAATCAAACTAGAACTCAGAATTAAGAAATTCACTCAAAACCACTCAACTACATGGAAATTGAACAACCTGCTCCTGAATGACTACTGGGTACATAACGAAATGAAGGCAGAAATAAAGATGTTCTTTGAAACCAACGAGAACAAAGACACAACATACCAGAATCTCTGGGACACATTCAAAGCAGTGTGTAGAGGGAAATTTATAGCACTAAATGCCCACAAGAGAAAGCAGTAAAGATCTAAAGTTGACACCCTAACATCACAATTAAAAGAACTAGAGAAGCAAGAGCAAATACATTCAAAAGCTAGCAGAAGGCAAGAAATAACTAAGATCAGAGCAGAACTGAAGGAAATAGAGACACAAAAAACCCTTCAAAAAATCCATGAATCCAGGAGCTGTTTTGTTGAAAAGATCAACAAAATTGATAGACCGCTAGAAAGACTAATAAAGAAGACAAGAGAGAAGAATCAAACAGACACAATAAAAAATGATAAAGGGGATATCACCACCAATCCCCCAGAAATACAAACTACCATCAGAGAATACTATAAACACCTCTACAAAAATGAAATAGAAAATCTAGAAGAAATGGATAAATTCCTCGACACATACACCCTCCCAAGACTAAACCAGGAAGAAGTTGAATCTCTGAATAGACCAATAGCAGGCTTTAAAATTAAGGCAATAATTAATAGCTTACCGACAAAAAAAGTCCAGGACCAGTTGGAGTCACAGCCGAATTCTACCAGAGGTACAAGGAGGAGCTGCTACCATTCCTTCTGAAACTATTCCAAACAATAGAAAAAGAGAGAATCCTCCCTAGCTTATTTTATGAGGCCAGCATCATCCTGATACCAAAGCCTGGCAGAGATAAAACAAAAAAACAGAATTTTAGACCACTATCCCTGATGAACATCGATACAAAAATCCTCAATAAAATACTGGCAAACCGAATCCAGCAGCACATCAAAAAGCATATTGACCATGATCAAGTGGGCTTCATCCCTGGGATGCAAGGCTGGTTCAACATATGCAAATCAATAAACATAATCCAGCATATAAACAGAACAAATGACAAAAACCATATGATTATCTCATTAGATGCAGAAAAGGCCTGTGACAAAATTCAACAATGCTTCATGCTAAAAACTCAATAAATTAGGTATTGATGGGACGTATCTCAAAATAATAAGGGCTATCTATGACAAACCCACAGCCAATATCATACTGAATGGGCAAAAACTTGAAGCATTCCCTTTGAAAACTGGCAGGAGACAGGGATGCCCTCTCTCACCACTCCTGTTCAAAATAGTGTTGGAAGTTCTGGCCAGGGCAATCAGGCAGGAGAAGGAAATAAAGGGCATTCAATTAGGAAAAGAGGAAGTCAAATAGTCCCTGTTTGCAGATGACATGATTGTATATCTAGAAAACCCTATCATCTCAGCCCAAAATCTCCGTAAGCTGATAGGCAACTTCAGCAAAGTCTGAGGATACAAAATCAGTGTGCAAAAATCACAAGCATTCTAATACACCAATAACAGACAAACAGAGAGCCAAATCAAGAGTGAACTCCCATTCACAATTGCTTCAAAGAGAATAAAACACCTAGGAATCCAACTTACAAGGGAAGTGAAGGACCTCTTCTAGGAGAACTATAAACCACTGCTCAACGAAATAAGAGGATACAAACAAATGGAAGAACATTCCATGCTCATGGGTAGGAAGAATCAATATCATAAAAATGGCCATACTGCCCAAGGTAATTTATAGATTCAATGCCATCCCCATCAAGCTACCAATGACTTTCTTCACAGAATTGGAAAAAACTACTTTAAAGTTTATATGGAACCGAAAAAAAGAGCCTGCATTGCCAAGTCAATCCTAAGCCAAAAGAACAAAGCTGGAGGCATCACACTACCTGACTTCAAACTATACTACAAGGCTACAGTAACCAAAACAGCATGGTACTGGTACAGAAACAGAGATATAGACCAATGGAACAGAATAGAGCCCTCAGAAATAATGCCAGATGTCTACAACTATCTGATCTTTGACAAACCTGACAAAAACAAGAAATGGGGAAAGGATTCCCTATTTAATAAATGGTGCTGGGGAAACTGGCTAGCCATATGTAGAAAGCTGAAACTGGATCCCTTCCTTACACCTTAGACAAAAATTAATTCAAGATGGATTAAAGACTTACATGTTAGACCTGAAACCATAAAAGCCCTAGAAGAAAACCTAGGCAATACCATTCAGGACATAGGCATGGGCAAGACTTGATGTCTAAAACACCAAGAGCAATGGCAACAAAAGCCAAAATTGACAAATAGGATCTAATTAAACTCAAGAGCTTCTGCACAGCAAAAGAAACTACCATCAGAGTGAACAGGCTACCTAGAGAATGGGAGAAAATTTTTGCAATCTATTCATCTGACAAAGGGCTGATATCCAGAATCTACAATGAACACCAACAAATTTACAAGAAAAAAACAAACAACCCCATCAACAAGTGGGCAAAGGATATGAACAAACACCTCTCAAAAGAAGACATTTATGCAGCCAAAAGACACATGAAAAAATGCTCATCATCACTGGCCAGAGAAATGCAAATCAAAACCACAATGAGATACCATCTCACGCCAGGTAGAATGGCGATCATTAACAAGTCAGGAAACAACAGGTGCTGAAGAGTATGTGGAGAAATAGGAACACTTTTACACTTGGTGGGACTGTAAACTAGTTCAACCATTGTGGGAGTCAGTGTGGCAATTCCTCAGGGATCTAGAACTAGAAATACCATTTAACCCAGACATCCCATTACTGGGTATATACCCAAAGGATTACAAATCATGCCGCTATAAAGACACGTGCACACGTATGTTTATTGCGGCACTATTCACAATAGCAAAGACTTGGAACCAAGCCAAATGTCCGAAAACAATAGACTGGATTAAGAAAATGTGGCACATACACACCATGGAATGCTATGCAGCCATAAAAAATGATGAGTTCATGTCTTTTGTAGGGACATGGATGAAGCTGGAAACCATCATTCTCAGCAAACATATTGCAAGGACAAAACCAAACACCGCATGTTCTCACTCACAGGTGGGAAATGAACGATAAGAACACTTGGACAAAGCGTGGGGAACATCACACACTGGGGCCTGTCATGAGGTGGGGGAAGGGGGGAGGGATAGCATTTGGAGATATACCTAATGTAAATGACGAGTTAATGGGTGCAGCCCACCAACAGGGCACATGTATACATATGTAACAAACCTGCACGTTGTGCACATGCACCCTAAAACTTAAAGTATGATAAAAAATAAAAAATAAAATAAAAACATTGGCTGTTGACTCCAAATATCCTGCTTCATCATCTCTCCACTCCAGAAACTTTTCACATGCTTACAAAGGGTGTTCATTTCTCCTCTAAGTATTTGCCCTCCAGCCCCACCTGCAAGAAGGTGGAAGTAGGGTCTCTGCCTGGGGTGGTAACTCTCAAATACAAGGCAACACCTGTCTCCCCTCCAACATCCCCATGACTGAAGGACTGTGAAAGTCTGCATACTGATCAAGCTTCTTCCTCCCTTATCTGAAGGGACTTACTTCCTTCAAGACACTTTTCCTCTTCCCACCTAGCTCCGTGCCCCCATCCAGTCATCTTCCAACCCATCTCCCCCCACCTCCATGCCACACAAGAGGGGCTTGACCACAGCACCTGGAAGTTCCTTAAAATTGAATGGTGTGTCGGGCCGGGTGCAGTGGCTCATGTCAGTAACCCCAGCACTTTGGGAGGCTGAGGCAGGCAGGTCACCTGAAGTCCGGAGATCGAGAGCAGCCTGGCCAACATGGCGAAACTCCATCTCTACTAAAAATACAAAAATTAGCTGGGTATGGTGGTGCATGCCTGTAGTCCCAGCTACTTGGGGGGCTGAGGCAAGGGAATCACTTGAACCCAGGAGGCAGAGGTTACAGTGAGCCAAGATTGCACCACTGCACTCCAGCCTGGGCGATAGAGTGAGACTCTGTCTCAAAAAAAAAAAAAATCGAATGGTGTGATTAGCTTATGATTTTTAAAAAATGGAATGATGTATTCATTTTCTAAGCTGCATAACAAATCAACACAAATTTAGCAGCTTAAAACACCCATCTATTACCTCTCCTTTCCTGTGGATCAGGGGTCTGGGGGTGCAGCTTTAGCTGGGTCCTCTGCTCAGGTTCTTACAAGGTTGTGATCAAGGTGTCGGCTGGAATTAGTGTCTCATATGAGGCTTAGGGTCTTCTCCCAACCTCTCATGGTTGTTGGCAGAATTTATTTCCATGGAACTGTGGAACTCATGTGGCTTCTTCAAAACCAGCCGGGGGTGGTGGCTCACGCCTGTAATCCCAGCACTTTCGGAGGCTGAGGCAGGTGGATCACCCGAGGTCAGGAGTTCGAGACCAGCCTGGCCAATATGGTGAAACCCCGTCTCTACTAAAAATACAAAACTTAGCCAGGCATGATGGCGCATGCCTGTAATCCCAGCTACTTGGGAGGCTAAGGCAGGAGAATCACTTGAACCCAGGAGACAGAGGTTGCAGTAAGCCGAGATCGTGCCACTGCACTCCAGCCTGGGCAACAGAATGAGACTCCATCCCAAAAACAAACAAACAAACAAACAAACAAACAAAAACCAAAAACCAGGAGGAAGGAGTCTCTCTCCTCCAGACCCTCATTGAAGATCTCACCTGAAGATGTCAGGCCCACCCTGAATAATCTCCCTTTTGATTAACTCAAAGGGAACGGATTAGGGGCTTAGTTACATCTGCAAAATCCTTTCAACTTTTCCATAGGTATAGATTAGAAGCAAGCCACGGGTCCTGCCTACACTCCAAGGGAGAGGAGATTACACCTGGGATTTATCCAGGGCAAGAACCTAAGGGGACATCTCAAAATTCTGCCATCCAAATAGATCCTCTGTGGAGCTCACATGCCTGGGCGAGCACCAGCCTTTGTTTAAAGGCAACAGAGAATGCTGCCCTGTCTCAGATCTTCAGCAAGCCTCCAGAATAATGGTCCAGTCTCTGAGCCCAGAGCCAAGGCAGCAGGAGCTTTGGGCGCATATGGGGACTGGCTTCCCCCACTTTGAAGTGAGTCATCACATCCTTATTAGACCCTAGTTGTTGCTCATGCAAAAATGATGATTTAGAAGAAGAGGGAGAGAAAAGGAGAGTTAATTTAAACATACTTATATTTGGCCAGGCACAGTGGTTCACGCCTGTAATCCCAGCACTTTGGGAGGCTGAAGCAGGCAGACCACGAGGTCAGGAGATGGAGACCATCCTGGCTAACACTGTGAAACCCCGTCTCTTAAAAATACAAAAAATTAGCTGGGCTTGGTGGCAGGTGCCTGTAGTCCCAGCTACTCGGGAGGCTGAGGCAGGAGAATGGCGTGAACCTGGGAGGCAGAGCTTTCAGTGAGCCGAGATCTCGCCACTGCACTCCAGCCTGGGGGACAGAGCAAGACTCCGTCTAAAAAAAAAAAAAAAAAAAAAAAAAAAAAGAAAATAATTATATTCATTCCCTAGGGCTGTCACAACCAAGTACCACAAGCTGGGTGACTTGAAACAAGAGAAATTGATTGTCTTCCGGCTCTGGTGGCCAGCAGCCTGAAATGGAAGTGCCAGCAGGGCCACACTACCTCCTGCACTTGTCGGGGAGTCCTGCCTTGCCTTGTCCTAGTTTCCTGCGGTCTCCTGGCAGTCTTCAGTGTTCCTTGGTTTGCAGACGCGTCAGTGCAATCTTCTGTCCGATCCATGGCCTTCTTCCCTGTGTCTCCATGACTCAACGTGTCCTCTCCTCTTTTATAAGGACACCAGTCATTGACTTAGGGCCCTCCCTACTCCAGGATGACTTCATCCTAATCAATAGCATCTGCAATAAGCCTACTTCTTTCTTTCTTTCTTTCTTTCTTTCTTTCTTTTTTTTTGAGATGGAGTTTCACTCTTGTTGCCCAGGCTGGAGTGCAATGGCGCGATCTCAGCTCAATGCAACCTCCGCTGCCTGGGTTCAAGTGATTCTCCTGCCTCAGCCTCCTGAGTAGCTGGGATTACAGGTATGCACCACCACACCCAGCTAATTTTGTATTTTTAGTAGAGACGGGGTTTCTCCATGTTGGTCAGGCTGGTCTCAAACTCCTGACCTCAGGTGATCCACCCACCTCGGCCTCCCAAAGTGTTGGGATTACAGGTGTGAGCCACCATGCCCGGCCTGCAATAAGTGTTTCTAAATAAGATCACAATCTGAGCTACTAGAATTTAGGATTTCAACATCTTTTGAGGAGGACTCAATTTAACCCATAAGAATACTATGTGGGCCACACATGCTGCTTCACATCTCTTATCCCAGCACTTTGGGAACTTGAAGCAGGAGGATCATTGCTCAGGCCTATGGGGACACCAGGTGCATAAGGACACAGTGTTGACTGGTGTGGGGACTCACACCTGTAAGTTTGGGAACCTAAGACAGGGGAATCACTTGAGCCCAGGAGTTTGAGGCCAGCCTGGGTGACATACTGAGATCTCATTTCAAAAAAAAAAAAAAAATTATTTAATTAGCTGGGCATGGTGGTACCCGCCTACAGGCCCAGCTACTCAGGAGGCTGAAGCAGGAGGGTCGCTTGAGTCCAGAAGATCAAGGCTGTGGCGAGCTGTGATTGCACCACTGCACTCCAGCCTGGGCAATAGAGCAAGCCCTGTCTCAAAAAAAAAAAAAAAAAAAGTCATCTTCCTTGTCTTCTGATTCCCTGAGCTGTCATAGAAAGGAAGTGAAGCAGTGAAAGCATCCCCCCAAAAGAGACTTTTCAAAACCAGCCCAAGCAACATAGAAAGACCTTGCCTCTAGAAAGTATTTAAATAGGAAGGAAAAAACCAAAAAAAAAGCAGTACTATGGCACAGAGTTGGCCGCTACAGGTGTGGCTACATCCAGGTCCTCAAACTATATCATCAGAATGACCCCTCACCCTCCCCCCACTTTCCATTTTACTTTCTTAAGCATGAACATGAAATTTCCAAGATTGTCTCTCCTTTGGCTAATCTGCTTCTCAGACCCAATCACTGTGGCCAGTGTGGTGGAAGGATATTGACATGCAGGCTGGGACCACATGCCCCAGCCCCAGATCAGGGTGGGGAGTGGCCAGTCGCACACATGCCCTGGGGCACTAGTGACTCCTTGGTGGAAAATCGGGAACTGTCATTAGAGAGGAGCGATGGAAGAAAGGCTGACACACTGCGATGTATCTCCTGCACCAGCCTGGGCCTCGATGTCTTGAGAATGGCGGTTTGCAGTCTGATGACCCAGTACTCAGTCCAGGGCAACCCCAACTCCATCTGTGGGGCTGCCCACAGTACATGGACCCCCTCACTGGATTTGCTGACCACACGTGCAAACAGCCATCTCCCAGCCCCACTCCCCGCAGTCCCGCTGAACCCTGTCGAAATTCCCCTCAGTTCTCACCAAGAAGAAAAGCAATTCTGAGGGTGAGTGGCTCATTCTGCTAGTTTAAATCTCTCGATTCCTTCCCTCTCCAGAACTCTGTACTTACTGCTCCGTCACTGGTAATGACAATGAACATTTTCACAATCCCAGTTTTTATTGTAAAGTGATTGAGGACCAGTTAGAATAAGTTA
This sequence comes from Pan paniscus, assembly GCF_029289425.2. Taxonomy (NCBI): domain Eukaryota; kingdom Metazoa; phylum Chordata; class Mammalia; order Primates; family Hominidae; genus Pan; species Pan paniscus. The sequence continues at coordinate 75,431,987 of NC_085926.1, read as the reverse complement.
TGCTACAGAAACTAAAGAAATCCCGTCAAGCAAATGGTGTGTAATAGAAAGTCTTAGGGCAGCCGTGTATATTTTCTCCCCCAATGAATCAATTGAAAATGAGAGGCTCTTACCGCTATGTTCCGGGCAGAAGCTATCAAAAGTGTAAGCCATGATAGTATAATTTGATCATTTTATATCCGTCAAATGGATATGGCCCAGGGGTGAAAAGTGGATGCTCTGCAACTAGATGATGGTCAAGAGTTATAAAAATGAGGTCCTCTCTGTTCAACATTTCTCCTTTCTTGAAGGAATACTCAATGTCATGCTCAGGGCCTCTAATGACCAGAAATAAAGTTCCTCCTAGTTTCAGAGCACCCCAGGGCAATCCCAAAACCAGAGCAACTGCTTATAGCCATGTAGACTATGTACTGTGCAATTCCTGGGGTGGCATTTTCATAAATATGTGGGTGGCGCCTGGAGGTGTGTGATGCACAACTTGCACAAATGGTAAGTCATCGTGTCCCAAAGTCCACCAAGAAGAGGTAAACAAAATTCCCACCGATGTTGCCATCAGTCATGAGTCTGCCTTTTCTTCATGGGACAGTAGCAAGAACAATTTGGCCCAAATGTGCTTGGATGATCTCTAAGCTCTAAGATGGAATCAGGGTCTCTCACTTTCAGCACTATTGACATTTGGGGCTGGATCATTATTTTGTCTTAGTGGGAGTTGTCCAGGGCATTGTAGGATGTTTAGCAGCATCCCTGGCCTCTACTCATTAGATGCCAGTAGCACCACCTCCTCCAGCTGCAACAACCAAAACTGTCTCCAGACATAGGCACATGTTCTCTGCGGGGCAAAATCACACCCTGTTTGAGAAGCCCTGAAGTAAAGACATAATACGCAGATCACATGTAAGTAAGAAAGCCTAAGGGCCACACAGATGATGCTGTACCCATGACAAAGCCAGAGTCTTAAAGAGGTTAGAGAGGTGGAGAAAGAGAAAGGAAATGAAGTCCCAGCTGCCGAGAGCAACAGATGCTGACTAGATGATGTTGATAGTCATCTTAAACTGAGTTAAAAGATGCTGAGAAGCCATCAGCTGCCATCCTGCTCTCCAGGGACAACACTGCTGAAAAAGGTCTGGAGATCAACAAAGCGCCAAACACAGGTGCACTGAGCAAAGAAACCAGAGATTGAGACAAAAAAGACATTCCCTCAAAGACTACTCATTTCCAAGAGGTGAGAAAAACTGGAGACATGAAAAACAGTTGAGGCTTGGTAGAGTGACTCACACCTGTAATCCCAGCACTTTGGGATTACTCCCATGCTAAGATGGGAAGATTGCTTGAGCTCAGGAGTTCAAGACCAGCCTGGGCAACATAGCAAGACCTTCCCTCTAGAAAAAGGGAAAAAATTAGCCAGGTGTGGTGATACATGCCTGTGGTCTCAGCTACTCAGAAGGCTGAGGTGGGAGGATTGCTTGAACCCAGGAGGTAGAGGCTGCAGTGAGCCAGGATCACACCACTGCACTCCAGCCTGGGCTACAGAGTGAGATCTTGTCTCAACAAAGAAAAAAATTAAACAAAATTAAGGCCGGGCACGATGGCTAATGCCTATAATCCCAGCACTTTGGGAGGCCAAGGTGGGCAGATCACGAGGTCAGGAGATCAAGACCATCCTAACACAGTGAAACCCCGTCTGTACTAAAAATACAAACAATTAGCCGGACATGGTGGTGGGTGCCTTCAGTCCCAGCTACTCTGGAGGCTGAGACAGAAGAATGGAGTGAACTCGGGAGGTGGAGCTTGCAGTGAGCCAAGATCATGCCACTGCACTCCAGCCTGGGCAAAAGAGCAAGACTCCATCTCAAAAGAAAAAAAAGAAAATTAAAAATATTTTTGAGACCAAGTCTCACTCTGTCGCCCAGGCTGGAGTGTAATGGTGCGATCTCGGCTCACTGCAACCTCCGCCTCCTGGGTTCAAGTGATTCTCATGCCTCAACCTCGTGCCTCAACATGACTACAGGCATGTTGTCACAATGCCTGGCTAATTTTTGCATTTATAGTAAAGATGGGGTTTCGCCATGTTGTCCAGGATGGTCTTGAACTCCTAGGTTCAAGCAATCTACCCACCTCAGCCTCCCAAAATGCTGAGATTACAGGCATGAGCCACCGTGCCCGACCTCTAACTTTTCATTATGGAAATTTCCCATACACACAAAAAGCAGGGAGAGAATTGCACCATGAACCCCCATGCACCCATCATCCCACTGCAAGAACTTGTCAACATTTCACCAATCTCATTCCAGTTCCTGCTTTTCTTTTCCTTCTTGCTATTTTACAGTATTTTAAAGCATATTCCAGACATTTCATTTCACCCACATCCATAACACACCAGGGTGCATTCTTGATGTAAGGATTTTGTTTTGTTTTATAACCCCCATGCCATTGCCACAGTTAATAGGTTTAACATGAAGAAACTAAGATTCTTGCAGGTGGAGAAAAAATCTAATTACCACCTTAAAGCCTCTCCTACCAGCACGCTTCTCAGATCTGAACGTTTACGTAAATCACCCAGGCATCTTGTTAAAATGCAGATTCTGGCCCAGGAGGTCCTCCCGGGTGAGCCCTGAGAGTCTTCAATTCCAAAAACTCACAGGTGACGCAATGCTGCGGGTCCACGAATCACACAAGAGGAGGGGTCGGCCAAACACCCACAACAACTGGGTGCAAAGTCCTGACTGTTCCTGACTGCAGGGCCTTCAGTGAACGGGGAAGCTGGGGACCATTTGGGAAAGAAGGGAGGTTTTTCGTATCAGCTCCAGGCCCTGTAGAACTGCCAGGGCATAACAGACACAAGATCAGCAAAGTCCAACCAACAGCATGAGTGCATTCATATTCCACAACCACTGCAGCAAAGAACCATGAAATGGGTGGCTTCAAACAATGTCTGGGCCTGGTGCCGTGACTCACACCTAAATAATCTCAGCATTTTGGGAGGCTGAGGTGGGTGGATCACTTGAGGCCAGGAATTCGAGACCAGCCTGGCCAATATGGCAAAACCTCATCTCTACTAAAAATACAAAAATTAGCCATGCATGGTGGCAGGCACCTGTAGCCCAGCTACTTGGGAGGCTGAGGCAAGAGAATGGCTTGAGCCTGGGAGGTGGAGGTTGCAGTGAACCGAGATCGTGCAACTGCACTCCAGACTGGGCAACAGAGCAAGGCTCTGTCTAAAAAAAAAAAAAGAAAAAGAAAAGTCTGGAGGCCAGAAGTCCAAAATCAATCAAATGTCAGCAGGACCATGCTCCTTCAGAGGTTCTAGGGGAGAATCCATTCCTTGCCTCTTCCAGCTTGTAGAGGCTACTAGAATTCCTCAACTTGTGGCTGCATGATCCAATCTCTGCCTCTGTGATCACCTTGCCTCCTCCTCTTCTCCTCTTCTGTCTGGGTCTCCTCCTCTGGAGGAAGAGTGTCAGGCCTCTGAGCCCAAGCTAAGCCATCGTATCCCCTGTGACCTGCATGTACACATCCAGATGGCCAGTTCCTGCCTTAACTGATGACATTATCTTGTGAAATACCTTCTCCTGACTCATCCTGGATCAAAAACTCCCCTACTGAGCACCTTGTGACCCCCACTCCTGCCTGCCAGAGAACAACCCCCCTTTTTCCCTTACCTACCCAAATCCTATAAAATGGCCCCACCCCTATCTCCCTTTGCTCACACTTTTCGGACTCAGCCCACCTGCACCCAGGTGAAATATACAGCTTTATTGCTCACACAAAGCCTGTTTGGTGGTCTCTTCACATGGACCCATGTGAAATTTGGTGCTGTGACTCGGATCGGGGGACCTCCCTTGGGAGATCCATCCCCTGTCCTCCTGCTCTTTGCTCTGAGAGAAAGATCCACCTACAACCTCAGGTCCTCAGGCTGACCAGCCCAAGAAACATCTCACCAATTTCAAATCCAGTAAGTGGCTTCTTTTTACTCTCTTCTCCAACCTCCTTCACTATCCCTCAACCTCTTTATCCTTTCAATCTTGGCACCACACTTCAATCTCTCCCTTCTCTTAATTTCAATTCCTTTCATTTTCTGGTAGAGTCAAAGGAGACACGTTTTATCCATGGACCCAAAACTCCAGCGCCTGTCACGGACTTGGGAAGGCACCCTTTCTTTGGTGTTTAATCACTGCAGGGATGCCTCTCTGATTATTCACCCAGGTTTCAGAGGTGTCAGACCACACAGGGATGCCTGCTTTGGTCCTTCACCCTTAGTGGCTAGTCCCGCTTTTCTGGGGGAAGGGGCAAGAACCCCTCAACCCCTTCTCCTTCACCCTTAGCAGCAAGTCCTGTTTTTCTGGGGGAGGGGCAGGAACCCTCTCTTATCTCTGTGCCCCGATCCCTTATTTCCATGCCCCGACCTCTTATCTCTGTGACCCGATCCCTTATTTCTGCGACCCGACCTCTTATCTCTGCACCCCAACCCCTTATTTCTGTGCCCTGACCTCTTAGCTCTGTATCACAACCCTTTATTTCTGCACCCCAACCCCTTTCCCGCTTTTCTGGAAGGCAAGAACCCCCCACCCCTTCTCTCTGTGTCTCTACTCTCTCTTTTCTTTAGGCTTGCCGCCTTCACTATGGGTAAATTTCTGCCCACCATTCCCCCTTCTTCTCCCTTAGCCTGTGTTCTTAAAAACCTAAAACCTCTTCAACTCACACCTGACCTAAAACCTAAATGCCTTATTTTCTTCCACAATGCTGCTTGACCCCAACACAAACTTGACAGTAGTTCCAAGTAGCCAGAAAATGGTACTTTCAATTTTTCCATCCTACATGATCTAGATAATTCTTGTCATAAAATGGGCAAACGGTCTGAGGTGACTGATGTCCAGGCATTCTTTTACACATTGGTCCCTCCCTAGTCTGTTCTCAGTGCAACTCATCCCAAATCTTCCTTCTTTCCCTCCCAGCTGCCCCCTCAATCCCAACCCCAAGCATCACTGAGTCTTTCTAATCTTCCTTTTCTACAGAAAAATCTGACCTCTCTCCTCTTCGCCAGGCCAAGCTAGGCCCCAGTTCTTCCTCAGCCTCTGCTCCTCCACCCTATAATCCTTTTGTCACCTCCCCTCCTCACACCGGGTCCGGCTTACTGTTTTGTTCCATGACTATCCCTCCCCGACCTGCCCAGCAATTTCCTCTTAAAAAGGTGGCTGGAGCTAAAGGCATAGTCAAGGTAAATGCTCCTTTTTCTTTATCCCAAATCAGATAGAGTTTAGGCTCTTTTTCATCAAATATAAAAATCCAGCCTAGTTCATGGCTCATTTGGCAGCAACCCTGAGATGCTTCACAGCCCTATACCCTAAAAGGTCAAAAGGCTGTCTTATTCTCAATATACATTGTATTACCCAATCTGCTCCCGACATTAAATAAAACTCTGAAAATTAAATTACGGCCCTCAAACCCCACAACAGGACTTAATTAACCTCGCCTTCAGGGTGTACAATAATAGAGTGGAGGCAGCCAAGTAGCAACATATTTCTGAGTTGTAATTCCTTGCCTCCACTGTGAGACAAACCCCAGCCACATCTCCAGCACACAAGAACTTCCAAACGCCTAAAGCACAGTGGCCAGGTGTTCCTACAGAACCACCTCCCCCAGGAGCTTGCTACAAGTGCCAGAAATCTGGCCACCAGGCCAAGGAATGCCCACAACCCGGGATTCCTCCTAAGCCATGTCCCATCTGTGCGGGACCCCACTAGAAATTGGACTGTTCAACTCACCTGGCAGCCACTCCCAGAGCCCCTAGAACTCTGGCCCAAGGCTCTCTGACTGACTTCTTCCCAGATCTTCTTGGCTTAGCAGCTGAAGATTGACACTGCCTGATCAATCACTTTGGAAGCCTACAGGACCATCACAGATGCTCTAGGTAATTCTCACAGTGGAGGGTAAGTCCATCCCCTTTTTAATCAATACAGAGTCTACCCACGCCACATTACCTTCTTTTCAAGTGCCTGTTTCCCTTGCCTCCATAACTGTTGTGGGTGTTGACAGCCAGGCTTCTAAACCTCTTAAAACTCCCCAACTCTGATGCCAACTTAGACAATACTCTTTTAAGCACTCCTTTTTAGTTATCCCCACCTGCCCAGTTCCCTTATTAGGCTGAGGCACTTTAACTAAATTATCTGCTTCCCTGACTATTCCTGGACTATAGCTGCAACTCATTGCTACCCACCTTAACCCACAAGTAGGAGATACCTCTACTCCCTCCTTGGCAACCGATCATGCACTCCTTGCCATCTCATTAAAACCTAATCACCCTTACCCCGCTCAATGTCAATATCCCATCCCACAGCATGCTTTGAAAGGATTAAAGCCTGTTACTCACCTGCTACAGCATGGCCTTTTAAAGCCTATAAACTCTCCTTACAATTCCCCCATTTTACCTGTCCTAAAACCAGACAAGCCTTACAAGTTAGTTCAGGATCTATGCCTTATCAACAAAATTGTCTTGCCTATCCACCCCATGGTGCCAAACGCATATACTCTCCTATCCTCAATTCCTCCCTCCACAACTCATTATTCTGTTCTGGATCTCAAACATGCTTTCTTTACTATTTCTTTGCACCCTTCATCCCAGCCACTCCTTGTTTTCACTTGGACTGACCCTGACACCCATCAGGCTCAGCAAATTACCTGGGTTGCACTGCCACAAAACTTCACAGATAGTCCCTATTACTTCAGTCAAGCCCAAATTTCTTCCTTATCTGTTACCTATCTCAGCATAATTCTCATAAAAACACGCGTGCTCTCCCTGCCGATCGTGTCCGACTAATCTCTCAAACCCCAACCCCAGCTACAAAACAACAACTCCTTTCCTTCCTGGGCATGGTTGGATACTTTTGCCTTTAGATACTTGGTTTTGCCATCCTAACAAAACCATTATATAAACTCAAATAAGGAAACCTAGCTGACCCCATAGATCCTAAATCCTTTCCCCACTCCTCTTTCTGTTCCTTGAAGACAGCTTTAAAGGCTGCCCCCACTCTAGCTCTCCCTGACTCATCCCAACCCTTTTTACTACACACAGCCAAAGTGCAGCGATGTGCAGTCGAAATTCTTACACAAGGACCAGGATTGCGTCCTGTAGCCTCTTTGTCCAAACAACTTGACCTTACTGTTTTAGGCTGGCCATTATGTCTCCGTGCAGTGGCTCTTGCTGCCCTAATACTTTTAGAGGACCTTAAAATCACAAACTATGCTCAACTCACTCTCTACAGCTCTCATAATTTCCAAAATCTATTTTCTTCCTTACACCTGACACATATACTTTCTGCTCCCTGGCTCCTTCAGCTGTACTAACTCTTTGTTGAGTCTCCCACAATTACCATTGTTCCTGGCCCAGACTTCAATCCGGCCTCCCACATTATTCCTGATACCACACTTGACCCTCGTGACTGTATCTCTCTGATCCACCTGACGTTCACCCCATTTCCTCACATTTCTTTCTTTCCTGTTTCTCACCCTGATCACACTTATTGATGGCAGTTCCACCAGGCCTAATTGCCACACACCAGCAAAGGCAGGCTATCCTATAGTACAAGCCACTAGCCCGCCTCTTAGAACCGCTCATTTCCTTTCCAGTGTGGAAATCTATCCACAAAGAAATAACTTCTCAGTGTTTCATCTGCTATTCTACTACTCCTCGGGGATTCTTCAGGCCCCCTCCCTTCCCTACACATCAAGCCCAGGGATTTGCCCCCACCCAGGACTGGCAAATTAGCTTTACTCAACGTGCCCTGAGTCAGGAAACTAAAATACCTCTTGGTCCAGGTAGACACTTTCACTGGATAGGTAGAGGCATTTCCCACAGGGTCAAAGAAGGCCACCACGGTCATTTCTTCCCTTCTGTCAGACATAATTCCTCAGTTTGGCCTTCCCACCTCTATACAGTCCAATAGTAGACTGGCCTTTATTAATCAAGTCAGCCAAGCATTTTTTCAGGCTCTTAGTATTCAGTGAAACCTTTATATCCCTTACAGTCCTCAGTCTTCAGGAAAGGTAGAACAGACTAATGGTCTTTTAAAAACACACCTCACCAAGCTCAGCCACCAACTTAAAAAGGACTGGACAATACTTCTACCACTTTCCCTTCTCAGAATTCAGGCCTGTCCTTGGAATGCTAAAAGGTACAGCCCATTTGAGCTCCTGTATAGATGCTCCTTTTTATTAGGCCCCAGTCTCATTCCAGACACCAGAGCAACTTGGACTGTGCCCCAAAAAAACTTGTCATCCCTACTATCTTCTCTCTAGTCACACTTTTATTCACCATTCTCAACTACTCATACATGCCCTGTTCTTGTTTACACTGCCGATTTACACTGTTTCTCCAAGCCATCACAGCTGATATCTCCTGATGCTATCCCCAAACCGCCACTCTTAACTCTTAAATAAATAATCTTTGCTGGCAAGGCTATGCTGAACCTCTTTAGGCACTCTCTAATTAGACATCCTAGGTCCTCCCAATTCTTAGTCCTTTAATACCTGTTTTTCTCCTTCTCTTATTCTGTTTAGTTTTTCAATTCATACAAAACTGTATCCAAGCCATCACCAATAATTCTAAATGACAAATGTTTCTTCTAACAACCCCACAATATCACCTATTACCACAAAATCTTCCTTCAGCTTAATCTCTCCCACTCTAGGTTCCCACGCTGCCCCTAATCCCGCTCAAAGCAGCCCTGAGAAACATCGCCCATTATCTCTCCATACCATCCCCCAAAATTTTCGCCGTCCCAACACTTTACCACTATTTCATTTTATTTTTCTTATTAATATAAGAAGACAGGAACGTCAGGCCTCTGAGCCCAAGCTAAGCCATCATAACCCCTGTGACCTGCACGTACACATCCAGATGGCCAGTTCCTGCCTTAACTGATGACATTCCACCACAAAATAAATGAAAATGGCCTGTTCCTGCCTTAACTGATGACATTATCTTGTGAAATTCCTTCTCCTGGCTCATCCTGGCTCAGAAGCTCCCCTACTGAGCCCCTTGTGACCCCCACTTCTGCCTGCCAGAGAACAACCCCTTTTTCCTTTACCTACCCAAATCCTATAAAACAGCCCCACCCCTATCTCCCTTCACTGACTCTGTTTTTGGACTCAGCCTGCCTGCACCCTGGTGAAATAAACAGCTTTATTGCTCACACAAAGTCTGTTTGGTGGTGGTCTCTTCACACGGATGCACGTGGAAAACAGTGTCTTTTTTTTTTTTTTTTTTTGAGATGGAGTTTCACTCTTGTTGCCCAGGCTGGAGTGCAATGGCATGACCTCAGCTCACTGCTACCTCCTCCTCCTGGGTTAAAGCAACTCTCCTGCCTCAGCCTCCCCAGTAGCTGGGATTGCAGGTACACACCACCATGCCCGGCTAATTTTTTATTTTTAGTAGAGATGGGGTTTCTCCATGTTGGTCAGGCTGGTCTCGAAGTCCTGACCTCAGGTGATCCACCCACCTCGGCCTACCAAAGTGCTGGGATCACAGGCATGAGCCACTGAGCCCGGACAAAAGTGTCCTCTTATAAGGACACTTGTCTTTAGATGTACAGCCTACCGAAAATACTCCAGGATAATCTCAAGATCCTTAACTTAATTACATCTGCAAAGAACCTTTTTCCAAATAATGCCACCTCCACAGATTCTAGGCACAAGGATCTGGATATATCTTGTGCAAAGCCACCATTCAGCTCACTACAGTAGAAAGAGGAAAAACAACGACGTAACAAAAGGTGCAGAAGAAAGAACAGATGCAGCTTGTGTGGCAGTGGCCATCAAGGCAGGCTGGGGTAAAACTGTGTCAACAGAAGCCCCAGATGGAACTCAAGTGCGGCTGTCGGCTCCCAGCTACTCACAGAGAACGTTTCTGTTTCTGACCGCAGAGTAAGAGAAGAGGTGAGAAGAGAGACAGCCCATTCTCTTTTGGCCTAATTCCTAAGGAATCATGCCTCTGCCTTCGGGCCATTCTCAAGTCTTGTCCAAGGATAAAATGATTTATTGATGGTCATAATTAAAAAGCAATGCCAACGGAAGCAGCGTCAGCATTTTTCATTTATACTTACACATGAGCGAGAGCAGTTTAGGGAAACGGGTGCCTTCAGGTTCTGTTTTCTCCATCTAGAAAAGGGCTGCCTTCATGGAATGCTGGTCCTGGGGAGAAGCCTCATTTCTATAGCAGGAATTGATACAGTTTTAAATTCTGATTGGTACACGGAGCTACCCATCCTCATTTCAAGCACTTCTGGTTTGTTCTGGGTTTAGTGGGTGAGCAATGAGTAGAATTCTGGGGAGAAGGATTTGGGGCGAGCGTGGTTTTGATACCCAGAGAGAGTTGTTTATCCATCAGTGTCTTGACTGTGATTCAGAATGGGCTTCTCCGCTCAAGATGGGAGTACTGAGCTGATTTAAGGCGGGTGATTGACTTATTTTGGTGGCTATTTTTATACTAGCTGGTTAACGAGCTATTTTCTTCATTAGTTTCAGGCATGTGAGCTTAATGAAGCATTGGACCTCCCAAATTACAAGGAAAATAAAGATATAGCTTATATGGTAGGTTCGAAGGAGTTAGTGAACAAACACAGCAGGGCCACAAATTATTGTTAAAGACATGAATGTATGAAAGTGTATATATGTCCAAATGGACTCTCTGCAACCATACTGTTCCACCTGAAAATTAGTAGATCGAAATTCAGCAAATGCTTGGACAGAGGATACTCTCAGAAGTATTCTGACTAAATAGCTTGGTTTCTTTTCATATCACTAAAGTAATTTCTTCCCAGATTGACTCTGGACTAAATCTTATGATACCTACTTGTTCTGATTGTACTTAGCCACCTGCAAATAAGGTGGGGGTAGTGGTAAGAGGAGCTGTTGAATGAAATTAAACATTTGCTGGATGCCTACTGAGGATAAAGCCCTGTGCTTTGTGCCAGGAAGATTCCAGAATAAATGAGGCACAGACCTACTCTCAGGAAGCTTTTGCAAACTAATGGAGAAAACACATTTGCAGGCAATGACTTATGGTATAAGAGGAAATGGGGCCAGGTACGGTGACTCACACCTGTAATCCCAGCACTTTGGGAGGCCAAGGTAGGTGGATCACTTGAGGTCAGGAGTTCAAGACCAACCTGGCCAACATGGTGAAACCCTGTCTCTACTAAAAATACAAAAAAAAAAAAAAAAATGAGCCAGGCTTCATGGTGTGCACTCGCAATCCCAGCTACTTGGGAGGCTGAGGCACAAGAATTGCTTAAACCTGGGAGGTGGAGACTGTAGTGAGCTGAGATCCCACCACTGCACTCCAGCCTAGGAGACAGAGTGAGACTCTCTCAAAAAAAAAAAGAAAAAGAAAATAAGATTGATGTTGCATGGGAAATCTAAGCAGGATGGAATGGCAGGAGAGCGCCCACTTGCTCAGCTCCAATAACAATTTTGACAGCCATGACAATATTGCGGGACACCCACTCCTCATGGTATCTGAAGCTCCATGAAGGCTTGTGTCTGGAGGTTGGTTCAGTCTTGACTTTAAGATCAGGGGATACAAGGAATGATTTTCATCTATCTCAAGCCAATAGTCCAGCCAAAAATCTAGGTCTGAGATGATGAGATAAAGCAATCATGAACCATGTCAGCCATTTCATCATCATCATCATCATCATCATCAAAAACAAAAGACAGATCTGTAACCGTCTTGTGTGCCCGGCTCTTTTCTTAGTTCAAAATATAGAAGTAAATTCTATGGCCAGTGAACAATAACCAAAATAGCTCTCATCACTCTTGTCTGCCACCATGTAAGATGTGCCTTTTGCCTTCCACCATGATTTTAAGGCTTCTTCAGCCAAATGGAACTGTGAGCCCATTAAACCTCTTTTTCTTTATAAATTACCCAGTCTTGAGTAATAAAATAGTGGTTTGCCCACAACATCAATGAACGATGCTGTCACTTGTTCCAAACGCGTGTCATTTAAGAGGTTTGGATAAACAACAACCTAAAATAAATAATCACTAAGCAAACTCAGGGCTACATAATCCCTGTGGTGAGGTAACTGACAATGGGTACAACTGGGACAGTTTACTGTTAAATCACATCTATCTACATGTGCCCAAGCAGTGAGATACTTGCTTTTAATCCTAAAAAATCATGGTGCGCATTTACTCCTGCCTTCCAACTGGGCTCTAACGTCACCTCCTCAGAGAAGCCCTCTTTTCTGTGCTTCCACTCTGCTTTTTTTCAGCATTTAGTAGAGCATCAGTCACCACCCATATCTGGGAACAATGATTGTAAGAAACAGAAACCCATTTGCATGAGCTGGAGGGAAAGGAGCACACTTTATCTCTAACAGGAAAACTCATGGGCACGAGAAACAAATGACAGACCATGAGAGAATGGAAACTGCAGTTACAGAAACCAAAATGCCTCTTTCTGGCTCTCAGAAGCCCATGGTCTCTTTTTTCTTTCTTTTTTTTTTTTTTTTGAGACGCAGTCTTGCTCTGTCGCCCAGGCTGGAGTGTAGTCGTGCGATCTCAGCTTACTGCAAGCTCCACCTCCCGGGGTTCACGCCATTCTCCCACCTCAGCCTCCCAATTAGCTGGGACTACAGGCACCCGCCACCACACCTGGCTAATTTTTTGTATTTTTAGTAGAGATGGTATTTCACCGTGTGAGCCAGGATGGTCTCGATCTCCTGACCTCGTGATCCGCCCGTCTTGGCCTCCCAAAGTGCTGGGATTACAGGCGTGAGCCACCACGTCTGGCAGCCCATGGTCTTTCTAATCAGCCCTGTGGACTTTCTTATCTCTGCTTCTCTCACTCACAAACAATTTTCCCCTTTTGCTCGTGACCCATCATGGCAGCCAGCAGAGCCCACCACCAGCTGATCAGTCAGTTACTGGATATCTTGGAGAGGGAGGGAGGGAGAGAGGGAGAGGGAGAGGGAGAGGGAGAGGGAGAGGGAGAGAGGGAGAGAGGGAGAGAGAGAGAGAGAGAGAGAATGACAATTGGGCTTCTGGCCAACCTATTGAGTATAGGGAGGGGAAGTACCATGGTACAAATATGGCACCAAGACCTGCTTTCTAGCATGGCCAATGAGTAGGGAAATTGAGGGAAGGTACATGCAAACACAGCAGACATCTCAGAACATGCTCTCTGTTCTTAGTTCTCTCTCCTGCCTTCTCCTAGATTGTAAATATCACAAGACAATCTAGAATAGTACCTGGCTCAAAATATTTGAGAAAGAGAAAAAGGAAGGGATTGGATCAAACTCTAGACTTCATGGTTTCCTAAATTCACTCTGCAAGTTTTTGGGATTTCTGATTTTTGATTTTTGAGACAGAGTCTCGCTCTGCTGCCCAGGCTGGAGTGCAATGGCATAATCTTGGCTCACTGCAACCTCCACCTCCCAGGTTCAAGCAAATCCCCTACCTCAGCCTCCTGAGTAGCTGGGATTACAGACACGCACTGCTACACCAGTTAAGTTTTGTATTTTTAGTAGAGATGGGGTTTCACCATGTTGGCCAGGCTGGTCTTGAACTCTTGACCTCGTGATCCACCCACCTCTGCCTCCCAAAGTGCTGGGATTACAGGTGTGAGCCACCACACCTGGCTGACTCTGCAAGTATTTAAGTGAATTAATGTCAGTCCCTGAGAATCAGAAGAAAGGCATTAAATCTCCATTAGGTTTAGTCATGGTCGGCAGCTGTGGGGTGTCCTGGGTTTGGGATCAGTGGGATGAGGAACAAGCAGGTTCTCCAAACCACCACGCAGGGAGGGGAGGTGTTAACTAGGCCAAAGATGATGGGCGGGGTACGTACCTGGGTTTCAAACAGCTTACGCCAGGCTTAAAAACCGACGCTGAAGCAGAAACTGTATTAAGCAAATTGATGACACAATGGAGGGGGTCAAAAAGTTTAATACTGCTAAGAAGAATACAAATATTGATCATGCAATATGATATTGTTTCACACCATCTCCTGCTACATGCCAGGCTTCCTTTACCATGAGATAGAAGAGATTTGTGGATCTGACCTAACCCTCCAAATTGTAAGGTCCCTGAGAGTGGGCTCATGACATTCATGTTTTATAAATGTGGCATAAAGTCTCATGCTGGCTGCCATGTGGCCCAATCCCAGTTCGATGCTGCATTCATAGAACCATCATTCCAGCATGCAAGCATACTTAAAGGCAATTGAAATGTTTATCGCCGTCCCTCAAGACAAACACCAAAGAAATATTATTTTCAAAATGCATAGCAACACTTCTTAAAATCTTATTTTCCCATCTCTTCCTCTCTCTCTCTACCACATTCCCAGGAGTTTCCCAGGAGCAAAACTGTCATAAAGACCCAGGAGCAAAATGATTAATGACTTCACTATATCTGATTCTGATTTAGTTGGTTTAGAGTGGTGTCCAGGCATATGTATTTTTTAATATCTTGCTGGGCACAGTGGCACACACCTGTAGTCTCAGCTACTTGGGATACTGAGGCAGAAGAATCACTTGAGCCCAGGAGTTTGAGTCCAGCCTGGGCAACATAGCAAGACCCTGTCTCTGAAAAAAAAAAAAAAGCAAAAACAAATCTCTCTCAGCTGCAGTCAGGGTTGATAACTAGTTGATCAAATAATTGTGGTAGCCAGTCTTTGCAATGGACCTTAATATTCCCACCTCCTGGTGTTATTCATTGTGGAATCTGTCTTAGCTAGTCCTCAATTGGGTCTGGTATCCAGGTCCCACCTTGAGAGGCTAGTTCCACCTCCTACCCCACACATGGTTTTACGCTTACTTTCAAGACTGGCCTAAAAATGTTAAATGTACTTGTTTTGACCTTGTTTCCAATGAGACAACTATTCTAAACACTCATTTAGGATGGTTTGGTAAATTTGAACACCGGCTAAATATTGAAGATATTTGCTTCAAAATAACCCAGCTTGGTAATGAGATGATGGCAGCTGAGGCTGGCGATAGGCACAGAGGGCTTCATTATCAAATAGAAACAAGTGGAAAAAACAGAATCTTTTCCATAATAAAAATGTAAGGTAAACACAAAAATGTATTGAGTGCATAAAAAGAATCTATGGTCTCACAGACATTAGCTTATAATTTGAACATCAAAAATAAAAGTAAAGGCCAAGTGCAGTGGCTGATGCCTGTAATCCCAGCATTTTGGGAGACCGAGGTGGGTGGATCACTTGAGCCCAGGAATTTGAGACCAGCCTGAGCAACATAGTGAGACCCCCATCTCTAAAATAAATAAATATAAATAAAAGTGACTAGAATTGATTATAGAACATCAACTCTATTTAATTCTATAAAGATTACGGGTGGAGAGGGGCAATGAGGAGAAGGAGAAAGAGAATATATATGTGACCTAGATTATTTTCCTTAGTTTTGAGAGAATCTTCGGGTCTCCTGGGTCTTCTAGCCCAGTATTTATTTTTATTTATTTTATTTATTTATTTATTTTTTTAGATGGAGTCTCACTCTGTCACCAGACTGGAGTGCAGTGGTGCAATCTCGGGCCACTGCAACTTCTGCCTCCCACGTTCAATCGATTCTCCTGTCCCCATGTAGCTGGGACTACAGGTACCTGCCACTGCACCTGGCTAATTTTTGTATCTTTTGTAGAGATGGTGTTTCACCATGTTGGTCCAGGCTGGTCTCCAACTCCTGACCTCAAGTGATCCACCCACCTTGGCCTCCCAAAATACAAGGATTACAGGCATAAGCCACCACACCCTGCCTATTTTCCTTAGTTTTCAAAGAACCTTTAGGTCCCCTGGGTGTTCTAGCCCAGTATATCTCAAACTTTGCTGCACTGAGGACCTTGTTGAAATGCAGGTTCTCATCTGGGAGGCTCAGTGGGCCAGCAAATCTGCATTGGTTTAGGAAGCTCACCCTGAGTAGCAAGCCTCAGTGAGGACCAGGCAGACCCCTGCCTGCCAACCCCCTCTCAGCTGGGCTTAACTCTGGCTCTCTCCCGCCAGGGTTCCTCCCCTCAAAATAAGAGCTATTTTCAAAAAGTCTCTTGGGAAAAAGGCCCAGTTTTAAAATTGGGGTGTTTACCACGGGGTTTTAAGACCTTTGCCCAGACCCCCCGCAACCAACTTAGAGCTGACATTTTTACTTTTGAAGGCCCCACTCCACACCATATTAAATTCATTAAAATCAACCCCCATTACAGGAATATCTCAGGCATCATGCCCTCAGAACGGAGTTGCACCTGACCACTTGACAATGTTGCAAAGCATTAAACCTGCATTCATTTCAGCTTTGCAGTTTTCACATTTAGGAGCCAATTGTCTTAGGTCTAAAGCATTCATGTCCAAGCATTGTTATGGGCCCCAGACACTATGCTTCCCAGCCTTCATGGCCTCTGCAATACTGGTTCCTACCGCCCCACCCCTGGGTTCTGGCCGGCTAGCCCACACCACCTCACTGCTCCCCAATTCAAGTGTGCCTTAGATGTGTGGTTTCCAAACTCATCTACACTTTAGGGTCACATGGGATTTTCTAAGTGTTCCAAAACCCAGGCCACACCCCACCCCAGAATAATTAAACCTCAACCTCTGGAATGGGACATAGCATCTGTTTTTTGTTTTTTGTTCTGTTTGGTTTTTGAGACAGAGCCTCACTCTGCTACCCAGGCTGGAGTGCAGTGGCACAATCATAGCTCACTACAGCCTCCAACTCCTGGACTCAAGCAACCCTCCCACTTCAACCTCCAGGGTAGCTGGGATCACAGGTGGGCACCACTAAGCCTGGCTAATTTTTTAATTTTTTATAGAGACAGTATCTCTCTATGTTCTCCAGGCTGGTCTCAAACTCCTGGGCTCAAGTGATCCTGCCGCCTCAGCCTCCCAAATTGCTGGGATCACAGGTGTGAGCCACCATGACTGGCCATCAGCATCTGTATTTTTTGAAGCACAGACGAGTTTGGGAACTACTGCCCTAGACTGAGCTCAGTTTCCTAGCCCTGTCTGACGGTAGGATTCTGCTGGGATGCTTCTGAAAACAGAGCTCCCCAGGCTCCTTCCCAGGTAATTCTGATTCATTAGGTCTGGGGTGGGCCCTGGAATGTGTATTTTTTACCAGGTCCCTCTGGGTGAATCAGGCTAAAGCCAGTTTGGGATCTGAGACCTTGGCGCTCATTCCCCAGCTTCCCTCCTAACCCAGTTCCCAGCTTGGCCCACCTCACCCAGGCTGTGTCACGTCTGACTTCGCAGATTACGCCTGAGAGGGAAGCCCCAGCCATCACGATGTGAGAACCTGTTACAATGACCAGAAAATGCCAAATACATTTTAAAACTCATTCAGGATTAGCGTTCACCTTAAACTTGACAGACTCTGAGAACGGGCTGGCCACGTGCTGTGCACAACCCTTAGTGCTCTTCTGTGACTAATATTTGGGTAATTGATTGTTGGAAGCTCAGGAAGCCTCTCTCTCTCTCTCCGAGGGGTTGAAGTTAACTTCCTTATTTCTGAAGTAGGGAAGAAAATGAGGATGCCCTGCCTTTTGCTAGACTGAATACTGTCCTCCAAAAATTCACATTCACCAGGAATACCAGAATGTGACCTTATTAGAAAATAGGGATGGGGCATGGTGGCTCATGCCTGTAATCTTAGCACTTTGGGAGGCTGAGGCAGAAGGATCACTTGAGGTCAGGAGTTTGAGACCAGCCTGGCTAGCATGGCCAAACCCTGTCTCTACTAAAAACACAAAAATTAGCTAGGCATGGTGACATGAACCTGTAATCCTAGCTACTTCAGAGGCTGAGGCTGAAGAATCACTTGAACCCAGGAGGCAGAGTTGCAGCAAGCTGAGATTGTGCCACCAAACTCCAGCCTGGGCAACAGAGCAAGACTCCATCTCAGAAAAAGAAAAGAATATAGGGTCACTGCAGATCTAATTACAAAGAGGTCATACTGGAATAGTGTGGACCTTAAATGGAGTAATAATGGCTTCCTCATGGGAAGAGAAGAAGAGACAGAGACACACAGGGGAGAAGGCCACATGAGAATGAAGGAAGAGAATGGAATGATGTGGCCACAAGCCAAGGATTGCCAGCAACCACCAGAAGCCAGAAGAGGCGAGGAAGGATTCATCCCTGGAGACTTCAGAGGGAGAACGGCCCTGCCCGTTTCACACATCAAGCTTCCAGAACTGGAGAGAATGACTTTCTGTTGTCCTGAGCCACCCATTTGGGGAACTTTGTTAGAACAGCCACAGCCAGCTCATGTGCTCCTGAATGTATTTCAGGCATTAATAAGTACTGTCTTGGCCGGGCAGGGTGACTCACCCCTGTAATCCCAGCACCTTGGGAGGCTGAGGTGGGTAGATCACCTGAGGTCAGGAGCTCAAGATCAGCCTGACCAACATGGAGAGACCCCCATCTCTACTAAAAATACAAAAATTAGCTGGGCGTGGTGTTGCGCACCTGTAATCCCAGCTACTTGGGAGGCTGAGGCAAAAGAATCACTTGAACCCTGGAGGCAGAAGTTGCAGTGAGCTGAGATTGCACCATTGCACTCCAGCCTGGGCAACAAGAGCGAAACTCCATCTCAAAAAAAATAATAAGTACTGTCTTGACTGTGGTCATCAAAAATATTTGATTAAGGGTTAGCTAGAAAGCCTGACCCTTTCACAGATGGACAGAAGGGCCAAAAGAAAATAGATTGTTTGCACTGGGGCAAGAAGGATAAGAATCCTATGGAAAAAAAAAAAAAAAAAGAGGGATTGGTTTAGTGAGAACTGGGGAGAGGCATTTGTTTTCTTGCTTAAAAAAGAAACACAGGTTGGGTGCGGTGGCTCAAGCCTTAATCCCAGCACTCTGGGATGCCAAGGTGGGTGGATCACCTAAGGTCAGGTGTTCGAGACCAGCCTGGCCAACACTGTGAAACCCCATCTCTACTAAAAAGACAAAAAGAAAAAGAAAGCAATTAGTCGGGCATGGTGGTGGGCGCCTGTAATCCCAGCTACTCGGGAGGCTGAGGCAGAGAGTCACTTGAACCTGGGAGGCGGAGGTTGCAGTGAGCCAAGATGGCGTCATTGCACTCCAGCCTAGGCAACAAGAGTGAAACTCTGTCTCAAACACAAAAAAGAAAGTAAAAAACATACTTTTAAGTCCACTCAGTAGAGTTTAAAAATACATTCCCATTGTGCAGTGCTTTTGGAATCTTTTCTAAACTTCTGTTGCATATGATCTAATTTGATCTTCATAGGAACTCCCTGAGGTGGATAAGGCAGGCCTTTCTGAACACCTATTTTCTAGTTTGCATTAAAAGAATGGAATTGGCTGGGACCAGTGGCTCATGCCTGTAATCCCAGCACTTTGTGATACAGAAGGGAAGTGCTCGGAAGGGAAGAATGTGGTCCCTTTAAATGATATGGAAGTGAGGAAGGGAAGTACTGGGTAGAGGAGGGTGTGGTCGCTGGCTAGTGCTCCACCCCAGGGCCTGTGCCCAAGGACCTAGGTGAGGACAGGCATTTTTGTTTTCCTGACCAAATGTTGCATTTCCGAAGACCACCCTGGATGCCACACCCTCATTCTGTGCCTATAAAAACCCTGAGACCCTAGAAGGCAGACACACAGGCAGCTAGACTTTGAGAGGAGCACATCAGCAGAGGAACACATGGGCGCTGCACGTCAAGAGGAACGCACCAATGGGCACTGGCACACTGCAGGCCACTGACTGGCACAACAAGCAGAGTTTGGCTGGGACAGTCAGAGAAGAGTTGGGCCACTCGCCTGACTCCAGGGGAAAACCATCTTCCTTCTGGCTCCCCCATCTGCTGAGAGCTACTTCCACTCAGTAAAACCTTGCACTCTCACGCCTGTAATCCCAGCACTTTGGGAGGCCAAGGCGGGTGGATCACGAGGTCAGGAGATCGAGACCATCCTGGCTAACACGGTGAAACCCCACCTCTACTAAAAAGACAAAAAAATTAGCTGGGCGTGGTGGTGGGTGCCTGTAGCCCCAGTCACTCGGGAGGCTGAGGCAGGAGAATGGTGTGAACCCGGGAGGCGGAGCTTGCAGTGAGTTGAGATCGCACCACTTCCGGTACACCAAGGCAAGAACCCCGGGACAAAGAGAGCCCTCTGTCTTTGCAATAAGGCGGGGGTCTAATTGAGCCGACTAACACAAGCTACCTACGGATGGCTAAACTAAAAGAGCACCCTGTAACACACGCCCACTGGGGCTTCAACTATAAACATTCACCCCTAGACACTGCCATGGGGCTCCCTGCCTGTCTTCATGCTCCCCTAGAGGTTTGAGCAGTGGGGCACTGATGAAGCGAACCACACCTCCATCGCATGCCCTTCGAGGGGGACAAGGGAACTTTTCCCATTTTATCTGAGAGGCCAAGGCAGGAGGATCGCTTGAGCCCACGAGTTTGAGACCAGCCTGCGCAACATAGCAAGACCCCATCTCTACAAAAACAAATAAGTAAACAACAAAAAAAATAAACATTAAAAATTAGCCAGGTGTGGTGACACACACCTTTAGTCCCAGCTACTCAGGAGGCTGATGTGGAAGGACTGCTTGAGCCCAGGAGGTTGAGGCTGCAGCGAGCCAAGATTGAACCACTGCATTCCAGCCTGGGCGACAGAGTGACTCCCTGTTTCAACAACAACAAAAAGAATTGAACAAAATAAATTCTCAAATAGTTAGCAGAGGCAGATCTGGTATTCAAATGCAGGTTTTCCAGGTTTCAATTCTTGTTTCTAGCAGTATTATGGAGAAACATGATCACTAATACATGAAGGAGAGGAGGTTTCAAGTTCTGATGAAAAGATTGTAAAGAAAGGAGTTAGTTGACTAGGAGTGACTAGGAATGGGGAGAAAACACGTGACACTACTTACAGGAAAGAAGAAAAATAAGCATAGAGGTGACTGAGCGGACAGAAAGGACTTGGAAGAAGCGTGTTTTGCCCTGACTCTGCATTTCTTCCCTTGCATTAGTAACTTCCCTGATGACCTGGATGAATCTTCTCTTCCAGGTCATCCAGTGTTCCCTTTCTGTCCACTTCTCCTTTCCCAGGGCCCATGCAGTCTGGGAAAGCATGCTCTGCAGGCTTCTCATATATTTCCTTCCTTAATCAGCCCCTAGCATCTCTATGTAACCCATACACACCTGGAGTTCCACATGTCCCAGTCTTTGCACTGCAGTGAATTCAAAGAATGGTAGACTCTAGCTGGGCGCAGGGACTCACACCTGTAATCCCAGCACTTTGGGAGGCCGAGGCAGGCGGATCACTTGAGCCCAGGAGTTCAAGACCAGGCCTGGCCAACATGGTGAAACCCCATCTCTAGTAAAAACACAAAAATTAGCTGGGCTTGGTGGTACATGCCCAGTAGTCCTAGCTAATGGGGAGGCTGAGGCAGAAGAATTGCTGGAACCCAGGAGGCAGAGGTTTCAGTGAGCTGAGATCATGCCACTGCACTCCAGCAGCCTAGACAACAGAAGAAGGCCCAGTCTCAAAAAAACACAAAGACAAAACTAAACCAAACACACACACACACACACACACACACACACACACACACACACACACACACACAAAGGTTGACTCCAATAGGAAAAATTCAGTCAAAAGCAATTCAAATAATTACTCAGTCAACCCAGTTCTATCTCAGTTCTTTATTATATATATAAACTTATTCTGTCTAGATTCCCTAGTTTTATTTTTATCTTTTTTGTTTTCTTTTGAGACAGGGCCTCACTCTGCCACTCAGGCAGGAGTATAGTGGCACGATCATGGCTCACTGCAGCCTCAGCCTCCTGGGATGAAGTAGTACTCCCACCTCAGCCTCCCAAGTAACTGGGACTACAGGTGCATGCCACCATGCTCAGCAACTTTTTGTATTTTTTGTAGAAACGGGGTCTCACTATGTTGGCCAGGCTGGTCTTGAACTGCTGGACTCAAGAAGTCCACCTGCCTCAGCTTCCCAAAGTGCCAAGATCACAAGCATGAGCCACTGCACCTGGCTGATTCCTTAGTTTTCTTTTTCTCTTTGCCCATTGCCTGGATTCCATAAGCAGAAGGAAAACCCGGGGACTGACTTTGTAGGCAAGACTCTTTCCTCTTCAAAACGTAAATTGGTTCAACTGGTACCAAAACTGAAACGTGTTTATAACTTAACATCTTTTCTTACTACCCCTTCAATCTCTTGAGCAATGAGAAAAGGCACTGGGCTCTTTCTTTAGTGACACATAGTCTGTGCCCTCAAAGAACACTGACACCCCGGCAACATCCATTCGAAGAGCTTATCCGTACCTCCCCTCCTTTATCCCCAAGGTCACTGGGTCAGAGCTCACGGAGTCATTCACAACACGATGTTTAACACCGAGAGGTTCTGGAAGTGCTCCTTCAAGACTCAGAAGAAGACCCATTGCTGAGACAATCGTGTTCTCTCTCTCTCTGGATCACCGCCCAGAGACAAGGACTTCCGGAGACCCTGGCTTCCCCAGCTGCTGCCTCTCATTCCTGCACCTGTGGGATGAGAGTTCGAAGCTGTGCGACCTTGACCAAGTTACTTACCCTCTCTAAGCATATGTTTCCCTAAATGTGAAATAGGGATGATGGTGATGTGTTTATTTCACCGATTTGATAGAAGGATTAAATGAGAGATGCATCAAAAGCAGTGGGCACAGGGTCAATGCTCAGTGAGCTTTCTCTTTTCTTATCAATAGACAGGTCTCCATGAGGACAGAGACTGGCTTCATCTCAATTGTAACCTCAAGGCTGGCCACAGTGTCTGCACCCAGCAGGAATTCAGTAAATATCTGTTTATACACTGTCCACAGACTTAGGCATAAAAGCCCTTTGGAAGAAAGTTGACCATTTCATGCACCTTCAGACTATGAAGAGCAATGATGACAACTTTAGCTTGAGAGGGTCTCAGTGCCCATTCATCACCACTGTGAAAAGGCAGAAACCAGAACTGTGTGCTTAACTCCCAGCCCCAAAACCTGTCGGCTTTGCTTTATCACTATGAGCTTCCAATGGCATCCTTTTAGAATGGGGCCTCTCTCTTCTTCCCCAAGGCACCAGCCTTCGCCCCAGACCTATCCTTATTACCTGGTTCCTCCTCTCTGTACTCTGAGCCCATGCTGTGCTCGTCAGATAGCAACATGGGAGAATACAACAGCCGAGAATGCAGGCTGCAGTGTTAGCTCCCTAGAAGAGGATCTCAGCCGGCTCCATCCTTCCTCAGCTGGGCGACCGTGGCCAATGACTTGCTCTCTCTGCCTGAGTTGCTCCATCTAGGAAGTTAAGATTATCATACTCCCTGCTTCAAAGAGTCACTGAGAGGATTAACTGAGAAAGTGCAGGGAAAGTGCTTGGAACTAAATGCTCAAAAAAAGTCCATCTGGCCAGGTGCGGTGTCTCATGCCTGTAATCCCAGCACTTCAGTAGACCAAGGCAGGCGGATCACTTGAGGTCAGGAATTCAAGACCAGCCTGGTCAACATGGCAAAACCCCGACTCTACTAAAAATACAAAAATTAGCCAGGCATGGTGGCAGGCACCTGTAATTCCAGCTACTTGGGAGGCTGAGGCATGAGAATCACTTGAACCTGGGAGGCAGAGGTTGCAGTGAGCCGAGATGGTGCCACTGCACTCCAGCCTGGGCAACAAGAGTGAAACTCTGACTCGAAAAGAAAAAAAAAAAAAAGGTCCATCATTCTTACTAATGGAGGCCAAATCATCTCAGTGCTTCTTTGGCTGATCAGTATGCTCCAAGCCAGTGTTATCCAATAGACCAGAGGTCCCTAGTCCCCAGACCACGGACCAGTAGTGGTCTGTGGCCTGTTAGGAACTGGGATGCACAGAAGGAGGTGAGCAGCAGGCTAGCGAGTGAATCTTCATCTGTATTTACAGCTGATCCCCCTGGCTGAGCTCTGTCTCCTATCAGATCAGCAGTGGCATTAGATTCTCATAGGAGCAACAACCCTATTGTGAACTGCATGTGGAAGGGATCCAGGTTGTGTGCTCCTTATGAGAATCTAATGCCTGATGATCTGTCACTGTCTCCCACCACCCTGAGATGGGATTATCTAGTTGCAGGAAAACAAGCTCAGGGCTCCCACTGATTCTACATTATGGTGAGTTGTATAATGATTTCATTATATATTATAATGTTCATAACAATAGAAATAAAGTACACAATAAATTTAATGCACTTGAATCATCCCGAAACTTCCCCCCACAAATCCATGGAAACTGGTCCTTGGTGCTAAAAAAAATTGGGGACCACTGCATTAGACTATTCGGTCATGGTCCAATCAAACATTCTGCAATGGCAGACTTGCTCTACTCTGCACTGTCCAATATGGGAGCTGCTAGCCACCCACATGGGCTGTTGAGCCCTTGAAATGTGGCTGGTGAGAATGAAGAGCTGAATTTTCAATTTTCTCTTATTTTAACTAATTTTTTTTTTTTTTTTTTTTGAGACAGAATCTCACTCTATTCCCCAGGCTGGAGTGCAGTGGCACAACCTTGTCTCACTGCAACCTCCATCTCCCAGGTTCAAGCAATTCTCCTGCCTCAGCCTCCTGAGTACCTAGGATTACAGGAACCCACCATCATGCCCGGCTAATTTTTGTATTTTTGTAGAGACAGGATTTCACCATGTTGGCCAGGCTGATCTTGAACTCCTGACCTCAGGTGATCTGCCCACCTTGGCCTCCCAAAGTGCTGGGATTACAGGTGTGAGCCACCATGTCCGGCCTTAATTCATTTCTAAAGCACAAAATCTAAACGACAAGTGGCTAGGAGCTACCATAGTTTACAAGGCAGCTGTAGAATCACAGGAAATTGTCAATGACCCTGTCCTGCTTCAAGTTGACTTTTCCCCCTCATGGTGACACTCTAGATTCTTTCCTCTTCTCTCACATTTTTTAGATTTTCTGGCTTAGACCATGAAAATAAGTTCTGTCCTTCCAAGAAAATAACGTTCATAACACTTAGTGTATACCAGGCTGATTTCAGTGCTTTACATGTATTAATTTACAACAACTCTGAGGCAAGAGCTGTGATTATGCCCATTTAACAGATGAGAAAACTGAGGCACAAAGTGGTGTTGGAACTTCTCAAAGTCACAAAGGTTGCAGGAGGCAGAACTTGGATTTGAACTCACTTTGGGTTCAGCAACTCACAGCTCTCACCTATGACATAATATTACTTCTGTAGTCAAAACACTTAGACCTGGATTTCACAGGAATCTTGTGCTTGCCTGGCTGCTAGGGAGGTTTTCATCATCTTCCTTATCTCACAGTTCAAAACCCAGGGCCTCCATGCTCTTGCTATGGTGGCCGCTCACTGGCAGGAGGCTTCTGGGAAGGTTCTTCTTTTCTGTCATTTTTCTTATTCGTGGTTTTTTGTCTCATTGGTGTTTATCTGCAGAACTTTGTTTCCTTCTGCTCAATTAATAATCAGAGTGCTTTTCCTCTTGGCTGAATTTATAAGTGTTTATGCAAAAAGAAGTTGGGCACAGAGCCAGGCGACTGACGACACCGGGCTCCTCTGGCAAGTGGATATCAAATTGTTGTATCTCGCTCTGCCATTCGCGGATCCTGCTGTGGGGCTGGGCCATCTGCCAGCTCTCCAAGGAGCTGGCAGGAAACCGCTGCAATCAGCGAACCCACGGCCCAGGTCAGCCCGCCTCGGCATAGCACTCCAGCTGGCCCCCAGTGTCTTTTGGGGACACACCTGCATTGCCAGGCAGGGCCGTGGGAGGGCCGCCTGCCTCCTGTCCATCACAAGGAAAACCTACCCTTGTCCTGCGTCCCTTCGAGGCAGCCTATTTGGAGATTGCTGCATTAACCTTTAATATGGCTATCATTTTTCCTTCAATGACAGTAATGCTGCTAGAACCCATCCAGATACCCAGGAACTAATGTGCTTTAGCAGATGATGCTGGAAAGATGGGATTCCCGGCAGCCTTTGCATCCCTTGCTCACAGCCCACTAGCATCTCCACCATCCAGCAGGGCTTCTCTCACGGTCAGGGCAGAAAGAGAGAGAGTCTATCTGGAACAGGCTCGGATTTTAAATGAGTGTCCCCAATAATTCAACATGATCGATGGCTGAGGTATTTCACCAAGTTCAGGAGTCCCAGTTCTCAGAGAGAAGCAGACAGCCATGACCGTAAGACCTGGGCAAACCGTACAAAGAAGACGGCAGGTCTCACCCCTCCCCAGAGAGCTCCAGAGAGTATCAAAGAGTGAAACAGCAGAGGGATGGTCTGGGTGGGGTCATCGTGGCTGACAAGGGTCTGTGACAGCACCTTGTTAGGCTACCCCGAAGTGGAAATTTGGAGAGAGGGTGGGAGGGCAGCTCTCAGTGCAAGCCAAGTCTCCTGGAAAATAACTTTCAAACTTTGGAGGATTGTGAGCAAGATGGGACCAGCAACTTCTACCTAAAAGAATGTTAATAGCAAGATAACTCATCCTAATATTGGTCCAATCTAGGTCTTTATTATGCATCATAAAGGCTCTGAGAATAACAATGTAACCTCCAAAAGGGCTGGGGCTTTGAAGAATCTCAGGCAACTCACTTCCTTCTGCTCAGTGACTCCCCTGGAGCAAAGCAAAGCAAGGAAACACTTAGAGCCAAGCTTGAGTTTTGAATTTCAAACACAGGGAGTCCATCTCTTTCTACCCAATTGTTCCCTAGAATCAGTAACTAACTCCTTCCCCTTAACGGCACGTACTTCCTACCAAAGCACAAGCACGATGGGCTGTCCATGAGCCTCCCCCAAACATGTGCACCTTGTGACATAAATTCTGTCAGCCAAAGACACCAGACAAAATGCAAAACCAAAGTGGAGCCTTTCCTTGAATTATAGGGTCTAAAGAGTTTTGGGCTCTCTACAAAACCCAAGAGTTAGTAATTGCCTGTAAGAAGCACCAGCCCTTGTTTTAAAGAGGCAATTTAAGAATAATAGCCATGCTGATGCCACACTACGATAAGGGAGAATAATGAACCTAATAAAACTAGCGATTTTCCAATTGCTTTTGCTACTGGAAACACTGATTATGCTAATTAAAGGGTAGAATAGTAAATACTCACTCTTTTGCATCCAATTAAGTGTTCAGATTATTTCTCAGAAGTGTTTGTTGAAAATAGCACTTCTGATAATCGTGGGTCCCAAATAAACAGAGTCAAGTGTGGTGTGGTACATGTGTGAGTGTGTGTGTGAGTGTGTGTGCATGTACACACGTGTCTTTCTGGAGCTCATTTTATGGAGATCCCGCATATCTCCCCAAATTCCTATGAGACCAAATAAGAAAAATCACAGTTTCCTAAGACTACAGCTTGGGATATCTTTGGAAAAGGTGTATTGAGAACACAGCATAAGGAAACTATTTCACATTGGCAATATCTGTGATTTAACATTGCAAACATCAGAAATACAACTGGTTCTTCAGAGCCACCTAAGTCCCTCATAATGGCAATATTAGCTTCTTCTAAATAATAAGTTAGCCAGTGAAACTATGTTCTACAGCATGTTAGAAGTTTCATCCTTCTAGTCAATGTCACATTTCAAGGCAAAGTCGATTGATATGTAAGTTAACAAAAGTGCTGTCACTAAAAATTGAGAATTATGTCTAATGCCAATCAGAAATGGAATAAATAAGTATTAGAGGATTTGCAAGTAAAAGCAACCATAGAAATAATTTTATCAGGAAGGAAAATGTATTACCTGCAGAGGTTACAGATAAGACTCTAGAACCCAGAAGAGAAAGAATCTCTGTAAATATTTCCATTAAGTTAATCAAGAGTGGCTGGGTATGGTGGCTCATGCCTGTAATCCCAGGACTTTGGGAGGCCAAAGCAGGCAGATCACGAGGTCAGGAGTTCAAGACAAGCCTGGCCAACACGGTGAAACCCTGTCTCTATTAAAAATACAAAAAATTAGCCTGGCGTGGTGGCATGCAACTGTAATCCCAGCTACCCGGGAGGCTGAGGCAGGAGAATTGCTTTAATCCAGAAGGCAGAGGTTGCAGCGAGACGAGATCGCACCATTGCACTCCAGCTGGGTGACAGATCATGGCTCCGTTTTGAAAAAAAAAAAAAAAAAAAGGAGGAAAGTTAATCAGGAGTGAGAATAGGATGAGTTTTTCACCCACAAAAGGAGATGAGATTCATGCATTCTTTCAACATGCATTCCATCAATAGTGAGCACATGCTCTGAGCTAGGCCCATTCTAGGTCCCAGGAAATGGGTAACCAACCAGACATGGCCCCTGATTTGGAGCTCACATTTTAGAGCAGCTAAATGGACAGTAAACAAGTAAGCAAATTAAGATCATCTTAAGTTAGGGGAAGTTCTTTACAGAAGCACTTCCACAAAGCTGAATCACATCATAGACTATGACTGCCAGGTGGTAGGGAAGGTAATATCTCACCTGTCTGTGAATAGCAGAGCTTCTGAGGCCTTGCAAAGTATTTAGTACTAAGATATCTGTCTTAGGTCAAGTTCCCTAAAAGAAGAGCCTGAGGCAGGGATTGAGTGCATGTAATTCATTCAGGACTCTCAGTAGATAGGAGTAAGGAAAACAGGATATGGCAGGGAAGGAGCTAAGTGAGATGTGGTCTCAGTTGGAGACTGGCTCCAGTCTGATCTCACAGGGAGTTCCAGAGGATCAGCTGCACCACCATGTTATCCCAGACTGAGATCTTTTGTTCTCCTGTATCAGCTGGTCCCTGGTCAAGGGCTGCAGACTCTCTTGGGGCCCCAGCAGACTGGAGGAGAAGGAGCATGGTCTGTGGTCTACTCTTTTGTGCACCCCCACCCACCTCTTCCCCAGCTGACACTGCTGGAGGAGGAGAGGGAAGAGATGTCATCTCCTCCTATGGCAACCTGTGGGATAGCAATGGCCCTTTTCCTGTTGAGTGTAATCTCCTGCCATCTCTTGCTGTCTGCAGCCTGACACAGAAGGGTGAAGGTCACCAGGTTCCACTGACAGTGGTCATTGTCTCAAGCAGCAACCCTAGGACTGCAGCTCCCTTGCAAGATTCAGCCACATCTCATGACTGTCTCCAACACACCCCATGCCTCTGATGGAAGGAACCCAATGCCCCATGCTGCACCCATTTCTGCCAGACTGGGGTCCCTGATCTCAATTTCCCTCTGCAGTCCCCAACTCTGGGGTCTGCAGACACATTTCAGATCCATCCTTAGTACCTCCCAGGAGGCAGAAGCCAGAGGAAATAATTCTTGCCCCAATGCACCTGACCATGCCACTTCACTGTATGCTCTTTCTCCCTCTCCAGGAAAAATCAAGCTTGTTGAATACTTACCAATGTGCCCACATGCATTTAGTCCCCATAACCACTTAATGGGGCAGCATTATCATCCCCAAGTTACAGATGAGGAAACTGAGGAGAGCATTTATATAACATGCATCTAAGTGGTGGACAAAGGATCTAACCAGGCAGTGTGGCACCAGAGCATACTTTTTTGTGCTTTAGGGAGATGGGGTCTCTCTCTGTCCCTCAAACTGGAGTGCAGTGGCCTGATCATGGCTCACTGCAGCCTTGAACTCCCAGGCTCCAGCAATCTTCCCGCCTCAGCCTCCTGAGTAGCTGGGACTACAGGCATTCACCACCAACCCAGCTAATTTTTAAAACATTTTTCTAGAGATAGGGTCTGATCCCAAACTCCTGACTTCAAGGGATCCTCCTGCCTCAGCCTCCCAAAGTGCTGGGATTACAGTCATAAGCTCCCACGCCCAGCCCAGAGCACACTTTTTTTTTTTTTCTTTTGAGACGGAGTCTCACTCTGTCACCCAGGCTGGAGTGCAGTGGCAAGATCTCAGCCCGGGGCACACTTTTAACCACCATATCATTCTGTCTCTGGGTAGGTCAGTCAAGCTCTGTAGCTGATCAGATGTCTATAGAGAGAAGGAGACATCAGTCTCCCCGTCTTCCAAACACCCAAATTTTACAAGTGATTTTCTCAGATCCCTAAGCATCAGGAATGGGGATGAGCAGGGCAGCCTGTCCCCTTCCCAACAGCCCAGCAGATATCCCAAGATTACATCTCATTGGCTCTGACAAGGATATGAGCCCAAAGCTGAACCAGTTGCTGTAGCCATGGCATGCAGCATCTTCGGTCCTCTGGCCAGGCCAGAGCCACATCCCACCTCTGGATCCTCGAGTTGAGTCAATACATCTTGAACCAGGCACGGACTGAAGCTCAAGGGGGAGTCAGAGTAATGTGACCCAGCCCACCATGTAGTGGGTGCTGAGCAGGCAAGCATTCATCACCCACTGCACACACCAGGGAAGGCTTGTGGTGGCTTAGTCCCACCTGAGGGCAAAGAAAAGAGTGCCTGCTCCGTGCCAAAATGTGATGCCGAACACTGTATCTTAAAGCTAGCTGGCTTTGTAATCCCAGCTACTTGGAGGCTGAGAGAGGAGAATCACTTGAATCCAGGAGGCAGAGGTTGCAGTGAGCCAAGATCACGCCATTGCACTCCAGCCTGGGTGACAAGAGAGAAATTCTGTCTCAAAAAAAAATTAAAAAAAGCTAGTCGGCTTAATCCTCGCAAAGATGTCATCTACTTTTTGGCATTCTACAGGTAGAAACACTGAGACACTGGAAAATTTTAAAACTCACCACCAGCCTGGCATGGTGTCTCATGCCTGTAATCCCAGCACTTTGAGAGGCTGAGGCAGGAGAATTACTTGAACCCAGGAGTTCAGGACCAGCCTGGGCAAATTAGCGAGACCTCATCTCTACAAAAAAAAAAAAAAAAAAAAAATTAGGGCTAGGCGCGGTGGCTCACACATGTAATCCCAGCACTTTGGGAGGCCAAGGCAGGTGTATCACTTCAGCCCAGGGGCTCGAAACCAGCCTGGCCAACACGACAAAACTCTATCTCAACTAAAAATACAAAACTTAGCTGGGCATAGTGGCAGGTGTCTATAATCCCAGCTACTTGGGAGACTGAGGCAGGAGAATTGCTTGAACCCAGGAGTCAGAAGTTGCAGTGAGCTGAGATCATGCCACTACACTCCAGCCTAGGTGAGAGAGTGACACCGTGTCTCAAAAAATATATATATATATATAGGTATGGTGGTACATGCCTGTGGCCCCAGCTACTCAAGAGGCTGAGGTGGGAGAATCGCTTAAACCCAGGAGTTCAAGGGTGCAACGAGCTATGATTGTACCACTGCAGCACTATATATACACATATATATGTATATGTATATAGGTATGTCTATATATACACATATATACATGTATATGTGTGTGTATATATATATATAAAACACACATGCACAAATTCACCACCAACAACACAGAAATTACTGTCTCCCTCTATTCTAAGGAATTATTTTTCATTTTGCCATCTCTGAAGTTGGAATACACCTTCCAATCACTGGTAAGTCACGGTCTCGTTGGCAGCATTTTTCTGCTTAGTAGCCCATAAAATAATAGCACATCTTGTAACTAACAGTGTTGTAGATGCTATGAGGCCCTGGGGAAGCCCGGAATCTAACTCCACCCTGTCTGACTCCAAAGACCACATATTTCCTATGCCTTTGTAGTGGGGCACAGATGTAGACAACTCGAGATTTGATGATTGTGAGAAAGGTATGAGAAATAGCCCTGATGGAATTTTCTTCTTGTTCTTGCAGGGGAACAAAGCGGCATCATTCCACTATAACAGTGGAGGTTCTAAATACGAGGGTGAGGCTGTCAAGCGGTCCCTGGTGGAGTCCTACACTCAACCAAACAGCAACGAGACAGAGCGGAGGGAGAACATCGATACCGTCATGAACTGGTTCACCAAGGAAGACTTTGACTTTGTGACTCTGTGCAACAGAGAGCCAGATAACGTGGGACATCGATTCGGGCCAGAGGCAGAGAACAGGAAGTTGATGATTCAGCAAATCGACAGGACCATCGGGTATCTGGTGGGAGCCACTGAGAAGCACAGCCTGCAGAGCACCTCAGCGTCATCATCACATGAGACCATGAGATGACCACCATGAAGAAGAGACCCAATGTCAACAAGATCCCTTGTCCAACTACATCAAGTTCAGGGACTTGGTCAAGTTTGATATTGTGGGCTACGGTGGATTTGGGGTGCCCCTGCCCAAATTGGGGCAAGAGGAAGCCCTTTACCAGGCACTGAAGAATGCATACCCTCACCTCCACCTCTACAAGAAGGAGGAGTTTTCAGAACACTTCCATCTCGCTAAACATGACCGGGTTCTGCCAATCATGATGTATGGCAACTCTGGTTACAGTATCAGTGGGGTAAGTTTCATTCTAAAATGAATAACGTCACCTTGGATCTAGGAGATAACCATTAGGGAAGGGTGGTTCTGCAAAAATCAAACATAAGAGCACAACCAGGCACGGTGGCTCACGCCTATAATCCCAGCACTTTGGGAGGCTAAGGCAGGTGTATCACCTGAGGTCAGTAGTTTGAGACCAGCCTGGCCAACATGGTGAAACCCCATCTCTACTAAAAATATAAAAATTAGCTGGGCGTGGTGGTGCGCATCTGTATTTCCAGCTACTCTGGAGGCTGAGGCAGGAGAATTGCTTGAACCTGGGAGGCAGAGGTTGCAGTGAGCCAAGATCTTTCTACTGAACTCCAGTCTGGGCAACAGAGTGAGACCCTGTCTCAAAAAAATTAATATAATATAATATAATATAATATAATTAATAAAACAAAACAAAACAAAATAAAATAAGTGCACACACTACAAGTTGTAGCCCACAGGGTCCTAAATGTTCCCCACCCCCCGCCCAACCAGTGCTGCCCCAAATTACCGTTATACAATATTAATGACCAATTCAACTTGACAAGGCTCATTTAAAAATAAAAATAAGGCTGGCCATGGTGGTTCACACCTGTAATCTCAGTGTTTTGGGAGGCCAAGACAGGAGGATTGCTTAAGGCCAGGAGTTCCAGACCAGCCTGGGCAACATAGGGAGACCCCTATCTCTACAAAAAACAAACAAATAAATAAATAGCCAGACATGGCGATGCATGCCTGTAGTCCCAGCTACTCAGGAGGCTGAGGTGGCAGGATTTCTTGAGCCCAGGAGGTCAAGGCTGCACAAAGCTGTGACCGCACTACTGCACTCCAGCTTGAGTAACAGACAAGACCCCATCTCTAAAAAATAAATAAACCAATAATAAAAAATAAACACCAACTTCATTATTCAAAATTGTGCATAGCGCTTCACTAAACATTGAATAGCAGTTCTTTCATTTTTGTCTTCCCAACAACCCTGTAAAATAGATGCTCTTAGTTCTACTATTTTAAAGAAGAAATCAAAACCTAGAGAGAAGTGACTTGAGATTAAAAATGTAAGGTTGGACTGGGTGCAGTGGCTCACACCTGTAATCCCAGCACTTTAGAAGGCTAACATAGGTATATTTCTTGAGCCCAGGAGTTTGAGACCAGCCTAGGCAACACAGTGAAACACCATCTCTACAAAAAATGCAAAAATGTAGCTGGGCGTAGTGGCACGTGCCTGTGGTCCCAGCAACTCAGGAGGCTGAGGTGGGAGAATTGCTTGAGCCCGGGATTGTTGAGGCTGCAGTCAGCCATGATCACGCCACTGTGAGATAGGAGGCAGGAGTTGACTCCACAGGCAGGGCTTGGACACCAGACCAAATTGAGGACTAGCTAAAACAGGGCTGGGGCAGAAGCAGCTTTCCATCAGACATGCCCACCCGTGTGCCATGTGAGTTTACTATTGATTGCCAAGGCAACACCCGGGAGTTACTGCCCCTTTCCGTGGCAATGACCCAATGACTCAAAAGTTACTACCCATTTTCTAGAAATTCCTGCATAAACTGCCCTTTAATCTGCATGCAATTAAAAGTGGGTATAAATGTGATTGCAAACTCTCTGCCGCTACTCTTTGCCTCCAGGGTAACCCTGCCCTACAGGAGCAGTCACAGGGCTGTAATGCTGCCTCTTCAATAAAGCTGTTTTCTTCTATACCTCTGGCTTGCCCTTGAATTCTTTCCTGGGTAAAGACAAGAACCCTCACGTGCTATTGAGAGGTGACAGCATGTTGGCAGCCCTCGAGCTCACTCTTGGTGCCTCCTCTGTCTGGGCTCCCACTTTGGCGGCACTTGAGGAGCCCTTCAGCCTGCCGCTGCACTGTGGGAGCCCCTTCCTGGGCTGGCCGAGGCTGAAGCCGGCTCTCTCAGCTTGCAGGGAGGTGTAGAGGGAGAGGCACAGGCAGGAACCAGGGCTGGGCATGGTGCTTGCGGGCCAGCGTGAGTTCTGGGTGGGCATGGGCTCACTGGGCCCCGCACTCAGAGTGGCCTGCCAGCCCCGCTGGACCCAGGCAGTGAGGGGCTTAGCACCTGGGCCAGCAGCTGCTTTGCTCAATTTCTCGCAGGGCCTTAGCTTCTTCCCTGCAGGTCAGGGCTCAGGGCATGCAGCCCGCCACGCCTGAGCCTCCCCCCAACCCTCCATGGGCTCCTGCGCGGCCTGAGCCTCCCCGATGAGAGCCAAGCCTCCCCAATGAGCACCGCCCCCTGCTCCAGGGCACCCAGTCCCATCGATCACCCAAGGGCTGAGGGGTGCCAGCGCAGGGCACAGGACTGGCAGGCAGCTCCACCTGCAGCCCCTGTGTGGGATCTGCTTGGTGAAGCCAGCTGGGCTACAGAGTCTGGTGGGGACTTTGAGAACCTTGATGTCTAGCTAAGGGATTGTAAATACACCAATCGGCACTCTGTATCTAGCTCAAGGTTTGTAAACACACCAATCAGCACCCTGTGTCCAGCTCAGGGTTTTTGAATGCACCAATCGACACTCTGTGTCTAGCTAATCTAGTAGGGACTTGGAGAACTTTTGTATCTAGCTCAGGGATTGTAAATGCACCAATCAGCACCCTGTCAAAACAGACCAATCAGCTCTCTGTAAAACAGACCAATCGGCTCTCTGTAAAATGGACCAATCAGCAGGATGTGGGTGGGGCCAGATACGGGAATAAAAGCAGGCTGCCCCAGCCAGCAGTGGCAACCCACTGGGGTCCCTTTCCACACTGTGGAAGCTTTGTTCTTTTGCTCTTTGCAATAAATCTTGCTGCTGCTCACTCTTTGGGTCCACATTGCCTTTATGAGCTGTAACACTCACCTCGAAGGTCTGCAGCTTCACTCCTGAAGCCAGTGAGACTATGAACCCAAAAGGAGGAACAAACAACTCCAGACGCGCCGCCTTAAGAGCTGTAACACTCACTTTGAAGGTCTGCAGCTTCACTCCTGAAGCCAGCGAGATCGCAAACCCATCAGAAGGAAGAAACTCTGACACATCCGAGCATCAGAAGGAACAAACTCCAGACACGCCGCCTTTAAGAACTGTGACACTCACCTCCTGGGTCCGTGGCTTCATTCTTGAAGTCAGTGAGACCAAGAACCCACCAGTTCCGGACACACTATGCTCCACTTCGGGGCTCCTCTGCCCTGCGTCAACTGCACTCTGGTCTGGGTGGCAGAGAGAGAGGCCCTATCTTAAAAAAAAGAAAGAAATGTAAGGTTAAGTGCTGCCCCCAAGCCTGAGTGGCTGATCATTATACAGAGTACACAAAGATCACCAAAAAAATCACTACAGAGGACCCCCGCCGCTGGTTCTCATTTGCCCATATCAAAAAATATGCAAGCCTGTTCATACAAAGACACACAGAGATGCTCGTAGCAAAATTATTCATAATTGTCAAAAGGTGGCAACAACACAAATGCCTATCAACAACAGATGAATGGACAAACAAGTACAGTCTCCTCATGCGATGGAACATTAATCAGCCAAAATATGGAATGAAGGGCTGATTCATGCTACAACCTGGATACACCTTGAAACCATTAGGCTAAGTGAGAGAAGCCAGAAAAATAGTAGATGATTTTATATATATATGCCCAGAATATGAAAATCCAAAGAAACAGAAAGTAGATTAATGGTTGCCAGGAGCCAGGGGTGGGGATAGTTGGGGGGAAATAAGGGGTGACTGCTAATGGATACAGGGTTTCTTCTGGGGTAATTAAAATTTCTAAAATTGATGGTGATGATGGCTGCAAAACTCTGAATATATTAAAAACCACTGAATTATACATTTTATTTATTTATTTAGAGACAGGGTCTGGCTCTGTTACCCAGGCTGGAGTGCAGTGGTGTAATCTCAACTCACTGCACCATTCACCTCCCCGGCTCTAACCATCCTCCCACTTCAGCCTCCTGAGTAGCTGGGACTACAGACACACACCACCATGCCCAGCTAATTTTTTTGTATTTTTGGTCGAGACAGGGTTTTGCCATGTTGCTCGGGCTCATCTCAAACTCTTGGGTTCAAGCTATCCTCCCACATCAGCCTCCCAAAGTGCTGGGATTACAAGTGTGAGCCACCATTCCCGGCCAAATGATACACTTTAAATGGGTAAATTGTATGGTATATGAATTATCTTTCAATAAAGCTGTTGTTAAAAAGCAGCTTTAAGGGCCAGGCATAAGGGCCATGCCTGTAATCCCAGCATTTTGAGAGGCCAAGGCAGGAGGATCACTTGAGCCCAGGAGTTCAAGCCCAGCCTAGAAAACATGGAAATACCTGGTTTCTACAAAAAATTTAAAAATTAGGCTTGGTGTGGTGGCTCACGCCTGTAATCCCAGCACTTTGGGAGGCTGAGGTAGGGGGATCACTTGAGGTCAGGAGTTCAAGACCACGCTGGCCAACATGGTGAAACCCTGTCGCTACTAAAAATATTTTTAAAAAATTAGCCAGGCATGGTGGTGAGTGCCGAGGCTGAGGCAGAAGAATAGCTTGAACCTGAGAGGTGGAGGTTACAGTGAGCTGAGATTATGCCACTGCACTCTAATCTGCTGGGCGACAGAGCGAAACTCCATTTAAAAAAAAAAATTAAAAATTAAAAATTAGCCAGCGGTGGTGGCTCGTGTTTGTAGTCCCAGCTACTCAGGAGGCTAAAGTGGGAGAATTGCTTGAGCCCAGGAGGTTGAGGCTGCAGTGAGCCAAGACTGTGTCGCTGCACTCTGGCCTCAGCAACAGAACAAGACCCTGTTTCACAATTTTAAAAACAACTAAAAAACAAGCCTAAAGAAAGCACAAAAACCAATGCTAACTGTGAGACATAAATGAGGTGGTCTATTTTTTATTAACTACCAACTAACAATTCATGGGAGAAACAAAGTTTAAATGATGCTATAGCCGGGCGCTGTGGCTCAAACCAGTAATCCCAACACTTTGGGAGGCTGAGGCGGGTGGATCACCTGAAGTCAGGAGTTTGAGACCAGCCCGATCAACATGGTGAAACCCCGTCTCTACTAAAAATACACAAATTAGCTAGGTGTGGTGGCGGATGCCTATAATCACAGCTACTCGGTAGGCTGAGACAGGAGAATCGCTTGAACCCCGGGGGGGTGGAGGTTGCAGTGAGCCAAGATCGCACCATTGCACTCCAGCCTGGGCGACAGAGGGAAACTCCGTCTCAAAAAATAAATAAATAATTAAATAAATGATGCTATAAACCTCATGTGAGGGAAGACTGCCCCACGTACAGTTTGAAGAACCCTTGCTGTGAATAGGAGCCAAATGCGATAATTATGTTTGCAACTTGCTTCATGTCAGCTTGTTGCAACTCCAGATTGTAACAGGTATGAGAAAGCTCATGGGGTTACTGTTTAATTTTGGTGGAAATATTCACATTAAAATACAACAGTTAATCACCTAAGGTATATTTTATCCCTCAAGTGGCCCGGAACACTGTGATTACTGCACACCAATCGCACGCCCATAGCTAAGGCCTTGCCAAGGAGAAATTCCACAGTCACCTGGCCTATTTGTAAACCTGGTTTATGACGTTTTGTAACAGGATATCTTGACAGTAGCGTGAGGACATTTAACGAGACAAGAACATTCCCCACTGACCAACCAGATGGTTTCAGGGAACAGGATGCTGTGCTCAGTTTAATATTCTGCTGGACCGACCATTAGGCAGAAAATCCTTTGGGTCAATGCCTCTCACTGAATCCACTTCTCAGATTCCTGTCCACCTGCCTGCTTTGCAGTGCAGAGTAAATGGGCCTTCCTTGACTCTCTTCAGGGACAAATGTGCTTGAGGCCATCATGAGGACATTCATTTTTTTTTTTTTTTTTCCTGAGAGAGTCTCACTCTGTCGCCCAGGCTGGAATGCAGTGGTGTGATCTCAGCTCCCCACTGCAACCTCTGCCTCCCAAGTTCAAGTGATTCTCCTGCCTCAGCCTCCTGAGTAGCTGGGATTACAGGCACGCATCATCAGGCCCAGCTAATTTTTCTATTTTTTGTAGAGAGAGGGTTGCACCATGTTGGCCATGCTGGTGTCGAACTCCTGACTTCAAGTGATCCACCTGCCTCGGCCTCCCAAAGTGCTGGTATTACAGGTGTGAGCCAACGTGCCTGGCAGAGGGCTTTCATTCTTGATGGACTGCTCCATAGCCTCAGAGACAGTCGGACTGGTTTCTTCAACCAGAGCGGAGGAGACAGGCAATTTCTGTATCCACCAGGCCAAATATTAGACCAACTCTTCAAGGTACAGACAACATCACATTTCTTATATGCTAGAATATCTGTTGGTCTAAAATATAAATAAATAGTATTGTAGCTAGCCACAGTGGCTCACACCTATAATTCCAGAGCTTTGTGGGGCTGAGGCAGGAGGTTAACTTGAGGTCAAATATTTGAGACCAGCCTGGGCAACATAGAGAGACATCCTCCCACCACCGCCACCTTCCATCTCTGCAAAAATTAAAATAATTAGCTGGGCACAGTAGTGTGGGTCTGTAGTCCCAACTACTTAGGAAGCTGATGTGGGTGGATCACTTGAGCCCAGGAATTTGAGGCTGCAGTGGGCTATTAGTGCATCACTGTACTCCAGCTAGACCTTGTCTCAAAAAAAAAAAAAAAAAAAAAAAAACTGTTGCAATTGACATTACTTTATCATTTGAAAAGAGGGACAGACAAGAAAGGTATTTGGCATTTACCAAGCAATTACCCAGAATCCTCATCCCATCCTACCCCCACCCTTCCCCTTAAAATGTATGTATATGTTTTTATACCATAAAAAATACATCTATTTGGCTCTGGAACCAGATTGCTTGGGTTCAATTACCTGATCTAGCATTTGCTCCTAATGACTCAGTGCAGAAAAGCTCTGTAACTCAGTTTCCCCAGCTGTAAAATGGGGAATGGCGCCTTTACTGGGCTGCCATGAGGGTAAAGGAGGTAACATATATTTATAAGGCCTTCAGAACAATTCATGATACATTGTAAGCTCTATGTATTTGAACTTATTATTACTGTCAGTACGATTATCATCATCTTGCTGTTTCCAATGGGTACGCTTTCTACATTCTCTTTCTTAATGACCTTTAAATCCTTGGTATTCTCTCCACCACCACAGAGAGCAGTGTCCTTGTCGTTTAAATTTTCAAAGACTTCATGGATCCAATAAGCATGACATTAACTAAGGGACAGACAGTTTTCTCTCAGTGGATTGGAATCTAAAATGGCTTTTTTATTGTTATTATTGGCCAGGCTGGTCTCGAACTCCTGACTTCAAGTGATCCCCCGCACCTTACCCTCCAAAAGTGTGCTGAGATTACAGGCATGAGCCACCATGCCCGGCCCTCATTCTCTTCTTTTATAAAGACACCAGTCATTGCATCTGCCCCCTCACCAGCAGCCTCCAATCCAGGATGAGTCATCATTACTTGATTACATCTAGAAAGACCCTATTTCCAAATAAGGTCACATTCCTGGGTACCGGGGATTCAGATTTCCAATTTTTTCCCTGACTCAATTTTTTTTTGAGTCAGGGCCTCACCCTGTCACCCAGGCTGGAGTAGAGTTATGTGATTATAGCTCACTGCAGCCTCAAACTGCTGGGCTCAAGGGATCCCCTGACGTCAGCCTTCCAAGTGGCTGAGACTACAGGCGCACATCATCATGCCCAACTAATTTTTTTGTTTTTTTGTGTTTTGTTTTTTTTTTTTGGTACAGATTAGGTCTCACTCTGTTGACTAGTCTGGTCTCCTGAACTCAAGCGATCCTCTTGCCTTGGCCTCCCAAAGCACTGGGATTACAGGCGTTATCCCATGCCTGGCCCTCTTTCTACATCTCAATCATTGTATCATTAGCCTGAGCTGCCCATATTCCTTATTCTGCCCATCCCTGACAAATGTCCTCCTTTAACATAACTTCCACCTCGATATCATGGGGCCTGCTGGGCACTGCAAACAGCCTAAGGAAAGTGGAAACTTTACTTAACCTTAAATCCTATTACAAAGTCCACATTGAACGTAATTTATATTTGAACTATAAAAATTTTCTGTAAGTTGAAACATGACCTATAAAGGTCTCTACAGCCTGAAGCAACATTTTAGAAAGAAATCAATTGGTCCTTTTCTGCAGAAACCATTAACCATAGGAGAGATAAAGGAAAAATTTCAATGTACTGATTGAACTTCCATGCCCATAGCTTAACTTCTAAAAGGCAACCATTCCATACTGTTAAACTGCCTTAGGTTGTTGTTACTGTTATTAAAGAGACCCTCAAAGCCAGAAGTTGAATCTTGACTGTAGTTCTTGCATGTACACGCAAACTCTTGCAACTGAAACCACTCAGATTGTCCTAATGCTGCTCCCCATAGCAACACCACCTGGAACTTTACGTTTGTTTTTAAGCATCAGTCGTAATCTTCACTTGCCCCCGAACACACCGCACCTGTGAGAGCCACGTGACATTAAAAAAAAATCCCTTCAGTGAGGCTGGGCATGGTGGCTCACGCCTGTAATCCCAACCCTTTGGGAGGCCAAGGCAGATGGATCATGATGTCAAGAGATTGAGACCATCCTGGCCAACATGGTAAAACTCTGTCTCTAGTAAAAATACAAAAATTAGCTGGGCGTGGTGACGCGTGCCTGTAGTCCCAGCTACTCGGGAGGCTGAGGCAGGAGAATTGCTTGAGCCCGGGAGGCAGAGGTTGCAGTGAGCTGAGATCGTGCCACTGCATTCCAGCCTGGCAACAGAAGGAGACTGTCTGAAACAAAAAAATCCCTTCAGTGCCTTGATCCTTCCAGATTCAGATCCAAGAGAGATGACATTTGTCCCTCACCAGAAACTGCACACTAAGATAAAGATTTCTTCTGGCCAGGTGCGGTGGCTCACGCCTTTAATCCCAGCACTTTGGGAGGCAGAGGCAGGTGGATCACCTGAGGTCAGGAATTTGAGACCAGCCTGGCCAACGTGTTCAAACCCTGTCTCTACTAAAAATACAAAAATGGCTCGGCATGGTGGCTCACACCTGTAATCCCAGCTACTCTGGAGGCTGAGGCAGGAGAATCGCTTGAACCTGGGAGGTGGAGGTTGCAGTGAGTCGAGATCGCGCCATTGCACTCCAGCCTGGGCAACAAGAGAGCAAAACTCCGTCTCCAAAAAAAAAGAAAAAAAGATTTCTTCTGTGTGAATTGTTCAGCTCTGTGGTCCGCTAGCGTCCTTCCTCAATCTGCTTCCAATCTATGGAATCAGGAAAGACTGAACCAACCTAGATTTATTAATATTTTAGTATAACATAATACAGAGTTACTTGCTATGGCATTGACCATACATGCCCTTTTGCTCCTTGGAGGAAAGACAATTAATAGCTGTTATGTGAGTTAATAAAATAAGCCCAGGATTTATGAGTATAACTAACCTGTTCCCATTGGTTTTCCTTGTCTCCTGCAGGCAGAGAGCTGATCAAAACAGCAAAAGCAAAGCAGTGCCCCTGGCCCAGTTCTGAAGCCAACCTTCCTTAAACACTCAGACCCATCCCTGGTTAGGACTTGCTGTGGATTCTCAGGTGACTCCATCTCAGGATACAGGGACTGAGAGGGTATATGCAACATCTCAGATCCAGAAACCGTTGATTCTGTCTAAAAACACATCAATAACCACATCCCACCCTCTCGATTTAAATGAAAGTGTTTGGGGGAATAAAAGATGAACCCTTTTTTTTTTCTTTGTCAGAACTTGCGCTCATTTGGTTCTGGTGGGGAACAACAGCTATAAGAGAACAAGTGTATTCAATTAGAGTTAATTCTCCTCATTCTCATAGCTGAGCAGGGCTCAAGTGCCTCTCATCTGAAAGAGGTAATAAGATTTTATCTGTCTCCTCATCTACCTTCTGCAATTATACTTAACAAATTAGCTCTCGGGACTCTTCCAAATGGAGTTTTGAGGGATTTGCTAGGGTAAACGTTTTAAACTTTGAA
The DNA here is from genome assembly GCF_029289425.2 of Pan paniscus. Taxonomy (NCBI): domain Eukaryota; kingdom Metazoa; phylum Chordata; class Mammalia; order Primates; family Hominidae; genus Pan; species Pan paniscus. The sequence continues at coordinate 75,389,664 of NC_085926.1, read as the reverse complement.
CCCAGTTCAGATTTCAGGGGCAGTACTGAAATCTGAACTGTGTTGCTAACTGCCCTGCCTTTCAACTCAAGACACAATAACTTTGAACTAAAATAATTATATTTTTGTTTTCCACTCTGTCCCCAAGTCTATATCACCACCACCCCCAATCCCACCCCGCAGGAGCTAACTCCTCCTTCCTGTCCCTGCAAGATCAAAACTCCTCCTGCAAGCCCCGCTAGCTCTGTCTGCTCACCTTCGTGGCAGATATCGCTATTGTACTTTTATACTCATTTGTGTGATAAGTACTTCAATGTCCACTTCTTCCACGAGCCCCTCAGCCCCTGGAGGGCCTGGACCACACCTAGTTTTTCTCCCGTTACATCTCCCTTGTCAGGCACATGGTAGACGCTTAATAAGTATTTGGTGAACGAATGGCTTGTTTGTTGACAGTCCAAAGGCTGGGGGACAGAGGGAAAGCTCCCTCCTTTCGGTCCCCAGACGGGTGGCACTGATGGAGAGGAGGCTAGGATAAGTCCTCCAGGACCGAAGCGCGCACCCGTAAGGCCCCTGCTAAAAAGAATTTCCTGAAAGCGGAGGAACTGCGAGAGTGCCTCCGTTAGCCCAAGGCCTGACCCGACGATCCCAGGGACCCTCGCCCTAACTGGCCCCGCCTCCCGGGCCCCAAACCCGGACTCGGCCCCTCCTGAAACTCCGGATCCTGGGGCCCGCCCCTGGCCATGCGTCGGCAGACCGTGGGCTCGTTCCTGGGCCTGCCTCAAACCCTCCGCAGGTAACGCCTCCCAAACTTGAGCCACATTCCGATCCCCTCCTCAAACCCCTCCCCGTTTCCCACACCCTAGACCCCTCGCTCCGTCTCGGCCCCGCCCCAAGCCTAGCTAAGTCTCGGCCCCTGAGCCCAGCCCCGTCCGGCCTCCCAGTCCCTGGGTCCCTCCCGACACCGGCTCCCCCCAAGCTCCGCCTCCCAGGGCCCGCCTCCTGAGCGCAGCCCGCAGCCCGGACTCGGCCCCGCCTCCCGGACCCTGGGCTCCTCCCTACGTCGGCGCGTCCTAAGCTCCGCCTCCCAGAGTCCGCGCACCGCCTGGCCATGTGCTACGACATAGTCAACGCCCCGCCCTGGCCCCGCCTCCTGAGCCCTTCTCTGGGTCTGGCCTTAGCCCCGCCCTAAGACCCGTCTCCTGGGCTCTGCTCCGAGTCCCGCCTCCTGAACCCAATGGCGTTTATCCCCGCCCTAATGCCCGCCTCCAGGACGCTTATCCTGCCCCCACGCAAGGCACCGCCTCCAGGACGCCACCAACCTGGACGCTTCCAAAGCCCAGCTTCCAGGATCCCCCTATCCTGGCCCTGCCCCAGGACCCGCCAACCTGGACTCTACCCAGGACCTGCCCCAATGATGCTTATCCTGGCCCTACCACAGGCCTCGCCCTCATGACGCTCATCCTGGCCCCACGCCAGGCCCCGCCCACCTAGCGATCTTCTTGGCCCCGCCCTAGAGTCCGCCCCCAGGACGCTCCTCCTGACCCTACCCCCAGGCCCTGCGCCCTCTCTGCCCCCGCGCACTGCCCTGGGCCCGCCCCCTCTTCAGTCCAGGCCCGGCTTCCGCCCGGTCTCCCGGCAACGCTGCGGCCCCGCCCACGTCATGGCGCCAGAGGAGAACGCGGGGACCGAACTCTTGCTGCAGAGTTTCGAGCGCCGCTTCCTGGCGGCGCGCACGCTGCGCTTCTTCCCCTGGCAGGTGGGCGGCGGGCGAGCGGAGAGGCCCGCGGGGCTCGCGGGAGTCCAGGGGCAGACGGGATGGGTCTCCGTGCTGAAACCCCCGGCGCTCCTGCCACGTGAGTTCCTGGGCTCTCCCGGGTCAGGGCCGCGATACTGGGTCCCCGTCCCTGGGGCCTGGCCAGAGTCGCTCGCACCCCTCCTGCCCTGCGAGCTGGCGGCGGAAGCTGGGGGCATCCCCACCGCCTTGGAGGGCGGACGCGCGCTCGGTGTGGGGTACAGTTCAGGATCACTTTTACGACTTTTTAAAGGCAGTAATCCTTCTGGCCACTGGGACACAGCTGCCCTCGTCCATTCTAAAAAGTCAGCGCCCTCAGGCCCGCGGGCAACCACCTCCTCCTGAGCGCGGTGACCAGGTCGCAGGCTGTCCCTCATGCCTCAGTGTTCTCATCTGTATGTCGAGCACTGCACAGAATCGGCTCATGCGCTGAGGCTTTCACGCCTGTGATGGAAGACACAGAGAAGGGGGTGGTCTCTCCTCTCCCTGGGGACCTACCATTCTCAGCACAGGCACATTGCAGGCAGCAGCCTCCCTTCTGCCAGCAGAGGGGCTTAATGCACCCCGCTCCATTTGTAATTCATGTGCAGTGAGCTCACTAGGATGAGTCAGTTTGGATATATATTCCTTCCTGGGTCTGCCCCATTTTATGAGGTGTTGCTTAATCATTTGTGTTATTCCATTGACATGAAATATTGAGCACTCAGAGATCATTTCTGGTCAGGAGAAATTTGTGCATTTTTAACCCAAAATAGAAACCTTCATAAAAGTATCATAGGTCTCCATTCAATATTGACTATAATTGTTCACATGCCCACACTGAATGCTAACTTGGGCTCACCCTCAACACCCACGAGGTGGGTACTATTATTATCACTCACATTTGACCAGAGGGATTGTTTGATTAGGGTGCAGTAGTTGAGAGTTCAGACGCAGGAGACAGCCTGCCTGCTTCGAATCCTGGCCCAACCCCTGGCCCTGTGTGACCTTGGGCAAGTGACTGCATCTCTCTGTGTTATTGTTTTCTTATTAATAAAATGGGGGATATAATGATACCTACCTCTTAGGGTTGTTGTCAGCGTTGAGTAAAAAAGCCTGTGGATCAGTGCCTGGCTCATGGTAAATGCATGTCGGTATTAGCTAGTGTTTTTATTCAGTCTCAAAATGTTTAATAAATGCCTTCCGTGAGCCAGGCACCATGGATCAGCAGTACCCATGATAGATGAGGCTCTGCTTGCATGGGAGAGCCAGAGAATAAACAAATAAATGAATAAACAAGAAAAGACCAGATGAGAGTGGCTTTAAAGCCAATAAAACAGGGAAATGGTGAATGGAGCAACTGGGGAGAAGAGTCACCAAAGTCGGGGAATCAGGGAAGCCTTCCGCAAAGAGGTGGCATGTGAACTGGGGCCTGAGTGGTGAAGCAGCCAGGCATGGGAAGGGCTTGGGGAACAGGATATGCAAAGGCCCTGTGGTGGAAACAAGCCAGCTGTGGTTGAGGAACAACAGCAAGGCAGCCAGTGTGGCTAGAGTGGAGTGAGCAGGGTGGGTCAGGGGTGAGGGAGAACAGGCCAGAGAGAGGGATTAGGACCAGGTCTTATAGGGCCTTTTATGGCATGGAAGGAGCTCTGAAGCAATGAAGTGCCTTGCCGTGTGTCACGTACCAGCCGAGACAGTCTGCCTAACTCGGGAGCCAAAGCTTCCTGCTGGGCTTGAGGCCCCTGTAAGAGGACAATGTAACCCAGGCTGGTATGGGCACATTCTGCATTTCCACTTAAACTCAAATGGCAAGCCCATCAAACCTTGGTGCCATGGCTGCCCTGGTAATTCCTGGCTGACCAGTGCAACCAGGGAGCTGGCCCATGACCTGGGTGGCCGCTAAGTAGCCAGTACTAATGCGGCCAAGAGTCATCCTTCTTCCTGTGACTCATCCAGGTGCACCCTGCGACATCTGAAGGTCAGGCTTTCAGCCGCTGTGGCTTCCACTTCCAACTGGCTCCACGTCCCCAGGGAGGGATCACATAGTGCTTTGCCAACACATTCTATTGCGTGTTTTAATGTTCTTGTGAATGCGCCCTTGAGATTTCTCTCTCTCCCGTCCACACAGAGCTTAGAAGCAAAGTTAAGAGACTCATAATATTCTGAGCTGCTGTGGGATATTTTGCAGAAGGTAAGAATTCCAGAGTCCCTGGGACTCATGACCCTGCCTCCTGAATCTCTCCGGAAGACCTGAGAGAAGAACTACAGGTGTGCTTGTACCCTTTAAAAACACCCCTGTTCAAAGAACAAAACCATTGAGTCAGCACTGCAGGTGGGTGTCAGCACCTCCGACAGCTCCTGTGCTTTCGTTTTCTAAGACTTAGACAAAGACATCAGAATATACAAAAATCTGCAAGAGGGGTGAAATCTAGGGAATGTTTTTTAAACCATCCTCAGCAAAAACAGAGATGACAGGTGCAAAACAGCTTCTAGCATTTGGTAGATGCTCAGAGACTTTCTTTTTTGCATTCATGAGGCCTGTCCTGCCCACTCCTGTCTCCTCTAGACCTAAATGGGCCCTTGCTTTGCCCAGGGTGGGGTTTGGACTCAAGTGCATCTGCATGCAGGTGAGAGCCAGGATCACCACCAGGCCCAGCCACAGCCTGACCTTGGCCTTGAGGGCCAAGTGCAGAACCCCCTGCATCCTGGGTCTTCACCTTCGAAGGGCCATGAGCCCTTCAGAAAAGACAAAGCAATAGACTCCCTCCCAGAAAGAAGTGCACCAGAAGAATACATTTTCCATACAAACTCAGGGGAGGCAGACATCCTTCACCCCGACCCACCCAGCCCATCCTAGGAGCCCCGGTGAAGAATTCCTGTGCTAGAGGTGAACCAAGATTATCCACTTGGAAAAGATGCAGCCACAGCAGGGAAGACTTTTGGGGCAATACAGTAGGTCAGGGCTTCGAGCATGGAGATACCTGAAGTTATCTCATACCCTGCTCTAAGTTTCACCCTGAGCCTCACTCTCGTAAGTGGTGAAGCATGAAATGTAGGGAGAGCTGCTTTAAAACCCAGCACAAGGCTGGGTGCACTGGTTCACACCTGTAATCCCAGGACATTGGGAGGCTGAGGTGGACGGATCACCTAAGGTCAGGAGTTCAAGACCAGCCTAGCCAACACGGCAAAAACCCATCTCTACTAAAAACAAAAAAAAATAGCTGGGCATGGTGGTGCACGCCTATAGTCCCAGCTACTCAGGAGGCTGAGGCAGGAGAATCACTTGAACCCAGGAGGCGGAGGCTGTGGTCAGCCAAGATCGGGCCACTGCACTCCAGCCTGGACAACAGAGCGAGACTGTGTCAGAAAAAAATGAAAAACCAGCACCAGCATGAAGAGCCTGTGTATTGCGTGGGGTACTTTGCTGCCCTTGGGCAGAATCTGCATCCCTCCTAGCCAGCAGGTGCTGTGGACTGTCTCCTCCCTCTCCCTCCAGGCTCCTGTTTTCCCACCGTCCCCACTCCTGTTGCACCAGTCCCTCTGCCCTCCTTTCCAAGTGCCAGCCCGTGGCCACCTCAGAGCTTGCACAGGCTGTTCCCACTGCCTGGAACTTGCTCATCCTACACTTGGCTTCTCTCGGCTTTAGCTGGAGTGTCACCCTGAGTGTCCCCTCCCCTCCTTCCTGTCCCCAGGGACACACGCTCCAAGAGAGCAGTTGCCGAGTGGGCCTTCCTGCCTCTTCCATAGAGCTAGACAGTTGGCGACTGTCCTTACTGCAAACCCTGGTTCACACTGGCTCCCCTGGGAGGGAGGTGGTTTGGGCCCACATGCCCTGTGTTCCTGCTCAGAATGAGCATTAGAAATGCTGCCATACCCTGTGCCACTGCAGTGGAAGCATTTTTAGGAAACAGCTTATATCTTAAGACAAACTTCAGATGTGTGGGGCCAGAACGCCGTGTCCATCTACATCTTTGCTGAGGGATCGGGTAGCCTGGAGTTTGCCCTCTGCTGTGTTGGCTTGAAGCTCATAGGAGACTTAAGACGGGCTCTCGAGCAACCAATGTTCTGTCCTTTGCTGTAGACTGTGAAGCATCCTGTGTGTGTGAAGCACCTGCCATCAGTCAAGTATGCCCGGTGCTTTCTCTCAGAACTCATCAAAAAGGTCAGCAATGGGCAGTGTCCGCCCAGTAGCCGGACAGCATAGCCGCCTGAGTGTTGGAGCCCCCATCCTTCCCAGGCCCTGGGCCTGCTTTGCAAACCCCAGCATGGCAGGGGCCTCCCCAGGCAACTGGCTGCAGCTGAGTGTGACCCATGGGAGACAGTGCAGGGCGGGAAGAAAGGGAGGGCAGCGTCTCTCCCTCACTCTGCCTCCTGGGGTTTCCACAGCAGCTGCTTCTCTGGGGCCCCAGCTCCTAGCATATGAATTCTCATTCCTACCAGGCTGGTCCGGCCCACAGCACTGGAACCCTCACCCACACCCTCTGTCCTGCCCGCCAAAGGGTTTGGAGTTTCCTGCTCTTGTCTGTCTCTGGGTTGCCCCACAGGCCCATGTTGGAAGATTTAGCTCTTGCCATACCTTTGGAACTAATTCCTCTGGTGAATTATCTGCATTGATCCTGCTGGAATGAGCTCTTTCCTGACTGATACAGGATGGATTTTATTTTTTACTTATTTATTTAGTTTTTTGAGACAGTCTCACTGTGGTGCCCAGGCTGGATTACCGTGGCACAATCTCGGCTCACTGAAACCTCTACCTCCTGAGTTCAAGCAACTCTCGTGCCTAAGAAGCTGGGACTACAGGCACACGCCACTATGCCTGGCTAATTTTTGTATTTTTAGTAGAGACAGAGTTTCACCATGTTGGCCAGGCTGGTCTCGAACTCCTGACCTCAGGTGATCTGCCTGCCTCGGCCTCCCAAAGTGCTGGGATTACAGGCATGAGCCACCACACCTGGCCTAGGATGGATTTTAAAGATGGGCCCGAACATGCAGGGTTTGACATGAGGATGTCGAGAGGCCGTTCCTTAGTAGGCAGTAGCAGACCTGCTGAGTGAAAGGGCCACACTTTTAGGAAATAAACAATCCCCCTGCTTCTCCAATACCTGCTTTCTCCCTAGTCCTCCCCAAAAGCGTGCATCTGTGTTCACCAGCAGGTCTTCCCTGTGCCACCAGGAGAGGGCAGCAGTCACCCAGTGTACCCTGCTGCTGCCCTGTGAATCCTAGGACGGGGCCAGCTATGGAGAAGCAGCCTGCTGACAGCCGCAGCCTGCTGACAACCACAGCCTGCAGCATGGGCCGCCCTCACAGTTCTGCCTGGGCTCACTTAAAAGCACCTTTTGTTTTCCTCCTCTCTGTGTTTGATCCAAACACAGAGCTCTCTGTCATGGTCACGTGGCAGCTCTCATGGAATCCTTGTTTCCTGCCCTAGACTACACCTAACCCTACCCTCTCAACACCTCTTGTTGAAGGCCCTCCCATCCAGGTTACCCTACCAAGTGAAATATTTTTTTAGAGACAATGTCTCTTGCCCAGGCTGTCCTCGAACTCCTGGGCTCAAGCAGTCCTCCCATGTCAGCCTCTAGATTAGCTGGGACTATTCGGCACACACCACACCCAATGAAGTGAATATTTTATATGCCAGCTGGCTGGTATTACACCATTCCATCCCAAATCTCCCCTCCAAACTTGGTGAAAATCATCTGGCCATTTTTACAGATTAGAACGAAAGCAAACAAGCTCTCGCTCTGTCTGCCCCCAGCACGAGGCTGTCCACACGGAGCCTTTGGACGAGCTGTACGAGGCGCTGGCGGAGCCTCTGATGGCCAAGGAGTCCACCCAGGGCCACTGGAGCTATTTGATGGTATGAGAAGGGCACCCTCCTCCCCCTCTCAGCCCAGATACCCTTCCTGCACAGACAAAGTGAAAACGTGGGTGTGGGTTCAAATCCTGACTCACCCATTCTGCAGTCTTAGACATGAGGTCCATTAACCTTCTTTAGCCTCAGTTTCCCTGTCTGTAAATCAAGCACTTCAACAACAACAGCATGTCTCGTGGTGGTGTTGGGCATTTGTCCAATAGGTGACACACACTACGTGCTTCACAAGGACCTGGTGCCCAGTCCTCAAAGAATATTTGACAGGGCTGGACATGGTGGCTCACGCCTGTAATCCCAGCACTTTGGGAGGCCGAGGCGGGTGGATCTGAGGTCAACAGTTCGAGACCAGCCTGGCCAATATGGTGAAACCCTATCTCTACTAAAAATACAAAAATTAGGTCAGGCGTGGTGGCTCATGCCTGTAATCCCAGCATTTTGGGAGGCTGAGGCGGGGGAATCACCTGAGGTCAGGAGTTTGAGACCAGCTTGGCCAACATGGTGAAACTCCATCTTTACTAAAAATACAAAAATTAGCGGGTTGTGGTAGTGGGCACCTGTAATCCCAGCTACTTGGGAGGCTGAGGCAAGAGAATCTCTTGAACCCGGGAGGTGGAGGTTGTAGTGAGCCGAGATTGTGCTATTGCACTCCGGCCTCCACAACGAGAGCGTATCTTTGTCTCAAAAAAAAGTACAAAAATTAGCCGGACATGGTGGCACACGCCTGTAGTCGCAGCTACTTGGGCAGCTGAGGCAGGAGAATTGCTTGAACCCAGGAGGCAGAGGTTGCAGTGAGCCAAGATCATGCCACTGACTCCAGCCTGGGTGACAGAGCTAAAAAAAAAAATAAGATAAAACATAGATACAGAAAACCACAAAGGAAAAGCATAGCATATTGAATCATCACAAGGCAGCCACCCCTTCATAGCCACACCTGGCCCCTGGCCACCACTGACCTGTGCTCCATCGCCAGAATTCCATTGTCTCAGGAATGTTCGATGAATGGAATCCTGTGTGGCCTGAGATGAGTGTCTTTCATGCCGCGTGACACCCTTGAGGCCCGTGCAAGCTGTTGGTATGTAAACAGTCAGCTGCTTCTCATTGCTGAGTGGCGATTGGTCCTGTCATGGTTTATTCAGCCATGTGGTGGATGGCTACTTGTCTTCTAAGCCACTTGTTTTCTTATTGCTGGACTTACTGTCTCACGCTCTCTTGGTGCAGCCCTCGGAAGGCTCGGTCACACTCTCCGAGAGCACAGCCATCATCTCCCACGGTACCACAGGCCTGGTCACATGGGATGCCACCCGCTACCTTGCAGAATGGGCCATCGAGAACCCAGCAGCCTTCACTAACAGGTGACCTCGGGGCACAGGGCAGGGCACCGAGGCAGGCTTACCCTGGTGCAGTCGAAGACACGGTCCCCTTTCCTCCCATCAGGAATGTCCTAGAGCTTGGCAGTGGCACCGGCCTCACAGGCCTGTCCCTCTGCAAGATGTGCCACCCCTGGGCATACATCTTCAGTGACAGTCACAGCCGGGTCCTAGAGCAGCTCCGAGGGAATGTCCTTCTCAATGGCCTCTCATTAGAGGCAGACATCACTGCCAACTTAGCCCCAGGGTGACAGTGACCCAGCTGGACTGGGACGTAGCGACGGTCCATCAGCTCTCTGCCTTCCAGCCAGATGTTGTCATTGCAGCAGGTACTGCCCAGCCCCGGGCATCCTGTGCAGGCGGTGTCCTTGCAGCTCTACCCCGCTTTTGGCTCTGGGAAAAGGGAACAATGGACGCTGTCGGGCATGGACATGATGGGGCTTCCAGAAGAGTTACTCTGGGCCTCCAGGATGACATCAAAGGACAGGGGTGCCTCTTAAGGTGACCTTCAAGCCACAGCCCTCTTGTTGGAGACAGGCATACTCCCGTTACAGTCGTCACCACTTGACTCTGTTCCAGAGCCATGCCCTGTGTCCTTCAGAGACCACAGGAGGAAAACAACCACTTCTGGGATGAAGACAGGGCCCTTGAGAGAAGGTGGTGTTTGGCTGGGCCACCGAAAACCCCTCACCCCTGCCAGCACACTCAGTCCCCTCTCTGGTGGAACAGAGCTCTACCTGTGGTCCTGGGTCCCAGCCCTGAAACCCACAGGTCCAGCGGTGGCCAGGGACATAGGCCAACCCCTGCAAGCCAGCAGACCAATCGGCAGACACCTGAAACACGAAGTTCATGGCAGGGTCAGGCTTTCTGTCATTCAAAGCCCTCTAGATAGGTCGAGAACCAGAGCTGGTTTTTTAAGGAACACCAATGAGTCTGGAGATTTTTTTCTTTTGCTTCGGTCTTTTGCAGATTTCTCTACTAAGGGTTCTCCTTTTTCACCCAAGTAATTGCCATTCCATCTAATGGCCCAAATGGTCAAATGGCATCTAATAGTCTCATATGACCGCTGCCTCTCTGGCCTCGCCCTGCTGCTGAGGTCAGCATGAACTGGAACTTTCCACTTGTCCCTTTCAGTAACCTGAAGCTTTCATCGTAGACGTGCTGTATTGCCCAGAAGCCATCGTGTCACTGGTCGGGGTCCTGCGGAGGCTGGCTGCCTGCCGGGAGCACCAGCGGGCTCCTGAGGTCTACATGGCCTTTACTGTCCACAACCCAGAGACGTGCCAGCTGTTCACCACCGAGCTAGGTGAGCCCCCACGCCCACCCGGGCCTGCATGGTCCCCGAGCTGTCCCTGCAGGACTCCAGTGGAAGTGAAAGAACTGGGCGCCAGCGAAAAGCTAGGATGCCCCACATTCCCACATCATGCGGGGAACTCGGGCAGAGGCCGGTGAGCAGGGTGGGCTTGGGGCGTGGGGGTCTTGCGGCAGGAGGAGGGCAGCTCAGCACCGGGAGGGAGGGTCTGAGCCCAGCAGCCCTACTATGTGCTTCAGAGCAGGGTTCCCTAAGCCCTTGGGCCTCGGTTTCCTCATCTATAAAATGGAGGTGGCGGGAGGGGCAGTCGGGGTCAGGGCTGGACACAGCTGTGGCCTGCAGGATGCTGGAGCACAGGCTGTACTGGCGGATCCACCACGCCACTGTCCTGAGCACCCAGTTGATGGAAGATGAGCAGGGTGACAATAGAGAAGGGGAACTGGCCCCGTAGTGGGCCAGCCACTGTCTTGAGACCTGACATTGGTCAGCCCCCAGCACCTGTGAGGGTGTTCTGTCATTGTCCCATCTCATCGACAAAAACTCTAGGACACACAGAGGCCAAGCGACCCCCGAGCTCCTGCAGACTGCAGCCCGGCCACCTGGCTCTTGTGCCTCCACACTACACCCAAGCCCCCCATTGCCACCAGCCTCTGCACCAGCTCCCCCTGAGCACAGCCCCTCCTGGCAGCCATGTGCACAGATGCACCCGCAGCAGCCTCTGCCTGCACACAGAGACACAGACGACCCAGTGCCTGTCCACGTGGGGCAACCCGTTAACTACAGAGCCAACAAACAAGCCAGCACACGAAGACATACTGGGTTCCATGACAGAGTCCCGCACAACCTCGCACAGGAGGCTGGCCGGGCGCGGGGCTCAGGCCTGTCATCCCAGCACTTTAGGAGGCTAAGGCAGGAGGACTACTTGACACCAGGTGTTCAAGACCAACCTGGGCCACTTAGTGGGACCCCATCTTCACAAAACATACAGAAACTAGCCAGATGTGGTTGCACACTCCTATAGTCCCAGCTACTCGGGAAGCTGAGGTGGGAGGATGGCTTGAGCCCACGAGGTGGAGGCTGCAGTGAGCCCTGATCTCACCACTGCACTCCAGCGTGGGCAACAGAGCAAGACCTTGTCTCAAAAAAGCAAAAAAGCAAAAAAAAAAAAAAAAGAAGTCTTTCTTCCGATGCTTACGTGAAAAAAAACCTGCAATATCTTCTAAGTGAAAAAAACAGTGCCAAGCAGCACACATAGTATAAGCCCCCACCAACCTTTTTTTTTTTTTTTTTTTGAGACAGAGTCTGGCTTTGTATTGCCCAGGCTGGAGTGCAGTGGCTTTGTATTGCCCAGGCTGGAGTGCAGTGGTGCCATCTCGGCCCACTGCAACCTCCCACCTCCCAGGTAGGTTCAAGCTATCCTCCCATCTCAGCCTCCTGAGTAGCTGGAACTACAGGTGTGTGCTACCACGCCTGGCTAATTTTTGTATTTTTTGTAGATTCGAGGTTTCGCCATGTTGGCCAGGCTGATCTTGAACTCCTGACCTCAAGTGATCTGCTGTCTCAGCCTCCCAAAGTGTTAGGAATACGGGCGTGAGCTACTGCGCCCAGCCCCATTTTTGTTTAAAAACTAATAATAATCACCCACACGTGGTTATGAGTACCTATATTCCAACTACTCAGGATGCTGAGGCGGGAGGATGGCTTAAGCCCAGGAGTTTGTGGCCACCTTGAGCAACATAGCAAGACTTCATCTCAAAAAAAAAAAAAGTATCAAAATAATCATTTTCACATAGGTATACCTGTAGGGGAAAACCTAGAACATATATATAGCAGGCTTGTCCAACCTGTGGCCCAACACAAATCTGTAAACTTTCTTAAAACAATATGAGGTTTTTTTGTGAATTTTTTTTCTTTTAGCTCATCAGCTATTGCTAGCTTTAGTGTATTTTATGTGTGGCCCAAGGCGATTCTTCTTCTTCCAATGTAGCGCAGGTAGGCCAAAAGATTGGACATCCCTGATATACACGTTAATAGGTGCCATCCTTGGATGGCAGGATTATAGAGATTGCTACACGTTCATGTCTGTACTACTTCATTTTTATAAAGACGCATTTTCCACTCGTAACAAAAAACCATGATGGAAAATCATCCCGGGTCACAATGTCTCATGCCTGTAATCCCAACACTGTAAGAGGCTGAGGCTTTGGGAGGCTGAGGTGAGCAGATCACCTGAGGTCAAAAGTTCAAGACCAGCCTGGCCAACACGGTGAAACCCCATCTCTACTGAAAACACAAAAATTAGCCAAGCGTGGTGGTGCACGCCTATAATCCCAGCTACTCGGGAGGCTGAGGCAGGAGAATCACTTGAACCTGGGAGGCGTTGCAGTGAGCTGAGATTGCGCCACTGCACTCCAGCCTGGGGAACAGAGTAAAACTCCATCTAAAAAATAATAATAAAAGAGGCTGAGGCAGGAGCATCACTTAAGGCCATGCGTTCAGGACCCCATCTCTACAAAATAAAAAAAATACTGGCATGGTGGCATGCACCTGTCATCCCAGCTACTCAGGAAGTGGGAAGATTGCTAGAGCTCAAGAATTGAGGCTGTGGTGAGCAATGACTGTGCCACTGCACTCCAGCCTGGGTGACAGAACAAGATCGTATCTCAAAAATAAAAAAAAAAATAAAAAGAATCATTCTGGCTAATGGCTCTTCAGACATCTGTGCTTATGAGAACACCAGCCCCTTCTAAGCTTTTTCTTTTTTTTGGTGTGTGTGTGTGTGTGTGTGTGTGTGTGTGTGTGTGTTTTGAGATGGAGTCTCACTCTATCACTCAGGCTGGAGTGCAGTGGCACAATCTCGGCTCACTGCAACCTCCGCCTCCTGGGTTCAAGCAATTCTCCCGCCTCAGCCTCCCAAGTAGATAGGATTACAGGCACCCGCCATCGTGCCTGGCTAATTTTTATATTTTTGTAGAGATGGGGTTTCACCATGTTGGCCAGGCTGGTCTCGAACACCTGACCTCAAGTGATCCACCGGCATTGGCCTCCCAAAATGTTGGGATTAAAGGCATGAGCCACTGTGCCCGGCCACTTTCTAAGCTTTGTGAAGAGTAGGTTGATGGAGCAGCCAGGTAGATGTGGGTTCAGATCTCTGCTTCTGTCCTGCTGTGCCAAGTGCTGGGGCAGACGCGGGCAGAGAGTGGACAGCTGCATGGTGCCTGCTGCTAGCCATTTCTATGGAAAACCAGATTACTGGTCCCTTCCTGGAGGCCAATTCTAGGTACTTGGGTGGGCCTGGGAACCTGTGAACCAAGTAAACTGACTTAGACACCCCTCACCCCGCCAGGCCTGTCCTAGCAGCCCCACACAATACGCTCATGTCCTGTCCCCAGACGCCGCCATCCTCAAACACGTGCTCTGTTTCCAGGCTGGGCTGGGATCAGATGGGAAGCGGAAGCTCATCATGACCAGAAACTGTTTCCCTATGGAGAGCACTTGGAGATGGCAATGCTGAACCTCACACTGTAGGACTCACACACGACTCCAATGGGATTGTGAGAATCAAGTCACTCTCGTGGGAAGAATTTTTATATGGGAAAGCGGATAAAACTTTCATTGGACTGGAATGTTTGGAGAATGTTAAATTCCAAATCAGGAACCACAAACTGCCCTCTAATAAGACATCGGCTATCTAAGCGTGTGGGTGCCCCCTTTCTGCCAGAAGTTCTGGTTCTTAAGAAAATCACCATAAATCAGACATGAAAATTCTGGCTCCAAAAACAGCATTTTCTTTGTGCAAATAAAAACGTGTGTATCTAATATGACGTTCCCCCAACGTGGACACACTCGGTTCCTCACAAAGCCAAGCCCGCTGCAGCTGCCACATCCCTGGACACACTCGGTTCCTCACAAAGCCAAGCCCTCTGCAGCTGCCACATCCCTGGACACACTCGGTTCCTCACAAAGCCAAGCCCGCTGCAGCTGCCACATCCCTGGGCTTATGGTGCAGCAGGTGCTTTTTTCAAGACAGGAATCAAAGTGTTAGGAACATGGAAGAAAGGTGACACCTGGAGACCAAATGCAGGATGAGGAGTACTGCAGAGGTCACAAGGAAGTCACAGAACAGTAATACGCTAGCAGGGGCATGGGGCGTGAAGAACAGAAGAAGACAGGAAGCGTTTTGGAGACTCCAAAGAAGAAATCAGGGCCAACCACAGCTTCCCGGGTCATTCACTAGGTGGCACCACTGCCGTCATTTCAGCTTCTGGCCACTGGGAGGCGCTGCTCGAAAGGGTTTGCCCTGAGACTCCAAGAAGAAGCTGCGGGAAGGACAGCAGGGGCCCTGGGGTTTTAGCCTCTGGCCCAGGAGTTATGTGTCCATAACCAAAGGGAGCACAGTCTGCACCCAGCTCTCATCCCATCAGAGCTGCTGCGACTCCCGCAGGTTCTTCTGGAACTGGTTTAGCTTGCCTGCAGGATCAGGAAAGTTTGAGAAAAGCATCTGCAAAATACTGAAGAGCAGAGCTTACCTCATTGCCTGTCCCAACCCCATCCCAGGTCACCACCTGGCTGACCCCAGGTCCCCGACCCAACAACAACCCCTCCCAAGTCCCTAACTCCCTCACTTGGACTTGAGACCCTTCACACCCCAGCAGCGCTCCGCCTCCTACTTGACATCATGCTTTCTGGAAACTTCCCCATATGCCCCACTTTCCCACACTTGGTGCCCTGGAGCACCTTCCGGCCTCTACATGCTGTACGTTCCCCTGTGAGCACCCTCCTCTTGGCCTCTGGCCAACACAGTCCCACCCATCTGTGGGTAACAAGGGGGTGTGGGTGTTCTTTTCAGCCTTGCTAAACTCTCTGAGTCAAGGATCACAAACTACAGCCTGCAGGCCAAATCCAGCCCACAGCCTGTGTTTGTAAATAAAGCTTTATTGGAAGAAAGCCACATCCCTTAATCTACAGATGATCTGTGGCTACTTTCACACCACAACAGAGTACCATGGTTCTGACAGACTGGGGGACCCAGTCTAAATGACTTCTGACCTGGACCTTTACTGAAAATCCTCCCAATCATTCTGTTGACAAGAATGATGTATTACTTTTTGCAATAAGAAACAAGTAACCTTTGCAGAATTCCACCCATCTTTCAAGGCTGGTCCCAGAAGTTCCCTTAGCCCACGCACCTACCTGATCCTGATCACTTCCTAAACTGCAGCCTGGCCCACCCGGCTCCAGCATCATTTGTGGAGTCTCAGCTCCATAAATCCAGAGGGCAGGTGGGATTGTGTCCTAACTTTCCCGAGCCTACTGTACCAAAACGGGACAGCAGAGTAGGCCAGCCTCTGTGACTTCTGCCTCCTCCCTAGCCTTTCCACCAGACTCCCCATGGTCCCACCCTGGCTGTGTGAAGCAGGGATCAGGAAGCGTGGCTCGGTGCCAGTCTCCAGAACCCTGCCCATCCTGGCGTGGTAGCAGACATGGCTACCTGCAGCTGAGCTGCCAGTTCCTCTGAGTCCTCAAAGACCAGGCCATTTTCTTCATGATTCACCAGCTCATGTAAACTGCAGAGAGAACAAAGGGAGCCCGAGAGCTTCCTGGAGAAGACACCAGACCCCTGGGGTGCCCAGCTGGGCTCCCAACCACCCCACGCTCAAGCCAGGCTGGGGGTTGGAACAGGGTGTGTGGCTTCTGGGAGGTGGTTCTTAGATTTGGCATCTGAAGGGTATAAAGACCTGGGGGGGTGCACATCAAAATGGTCAAACCGATTTGAGGAGGTTTGTACCTTCTGTGCTGGATGCTCTTCAAGGACTGAATAATTATTTTTTCATGTTTTTCTTAATTTCATGGCCATGGAAAAAGTAAAGGCAGCCCCCTGGGGACTGGTTCAGCACATAAAAGATGACTTTTCTAGGACACCAGATTTGATCCCGACATTCCCTGAGCTCAGCTCACACGAGAGGCTCGCATCCCTGAATCCCATCCAGGGGCCGGCTCCTGAGCAGGGGCCAAGGGCTCAACTTTTGCTGGGGCTACCGCTTCTAGAATCTCCTCTAACTCCACCCTTCCAAACACCCATCTATGCTGGGTGGAGTGAGGCCACAACATGACACTCATTTAACTGATTCAAACCCAGCACGTGAGCTTGACCAAAAGGGACATGGTGGGAGAGAAAGAAAGAAAACCATGTAAGCCTGCAGGCAATTCCCGCCAATTCTACTCTAGGAGCAAAAGCCCCGAGTGGAGTTCTGGTATTTAAGGTGCTTTTTTTTCATACTGGGTTGGTGCAAATTGATTGCCATTTTTAATGGCAAAAACCGTGATTACTTTTGTACCAACCTAAATATAACGAGCTCTAAATGGAAGCAACTACTTCAGTGAGGCTCAGCCCAGCCACAGTAACTGCAGGGCTCCTCCTCATGGCCTCCAGTGTGTGCTAGACTGACCGAGGGGCAGGGCCTCACTGTGGGCAGCTCCCTCTGCACTGCTTCCCCCTCAGCGGTGGATCTGTGAAGCTATCCCCAGAAAGATTCGGGTTCTGCTCCTACCACTTGAAGTTCACGGCACACGCAGGCAAACAGCACCTGAACATGTCCACCACCTTCATGGGCAGGTCCAGGCCACTGGAGGACGTGTCCAGACAGACATCCAGGTCCACCGACCCTGCTAGGCAAGAGGGGTGGGTCAGAGCGCTGATCTGTGCCCTGGGAACACAAATCCTCCCAGCACAGTGAGGCAACATCCCCCGAGGGGAGTGAAAATTGGATAAGGCCCCCGACATCCCCAACCACAAGTGGCTTAAGCTAACCAAGCAGCCACATGGCCTGGCTGGGACATCTGAAAATGTAAGTTGACACTTTTTCTACGTAACCACAATTTGATTTTTTTGTTGTTGTTTTGTTTTGTTTTGTTTTGAGACAGAGTCTCACTCTGTCACTCAGGCTGGAGTGCAGTGGCACAATCTCAGCTCACTGCAACCTCCACCTCCCAGGTTCACCTCCCGCCTGTAATACCAGCATTTTGGGAGGCCAAGGCATGTGGATCACCTGAGGTCAGGAGTTCAAGACCAGCCTGGTCAACATGGTGAAACCCCATCTCTGCTAAAAAAAAAATGCAAAATTAGCGAAGCGTCGTGGCAGGTGCCTGTAATCCCCGCTACTCAGGAGGCTGAGGCAGGAGAATCGCTTGAACCTGGGAAAGAAGAGGTTGCAGTGAGCCAAGATCGCGCCATTGCACTCCAGCCTGTGCTACAAGAGCGAAACTCTGTCTCAAAATAATAATAATAATAATAATAATAATAATAATAATAATAATAAACCACAGCACACCCAACCACAAACCAGCTGTCAGTGTGAAAATAAAGCCAAATAGCTAAACATTTGTAAAGACTAGCTGGGGCCAGGCATGATGGGTCACACCTGGAATCCCACACTTAGGGAGGCCAAGGCGAGAGGATCACTTGAGGTCAGGAGTTCAAGACCAGCCTGGCCAACATGGTGAAACCCTGTCTCTACTAAAAATACAAAAATAAGCCAGGTGTTGTGGAGAGCTCCTGTAACCCTGTAATCTACTCGGGAGGCTGAGGTGGGAAAATGGCTTGAACCCAGGAGGCAGAGGTTGCATGAACTGAGATCATGCACTCCAACCTAGGCAATGGAGCAAGACTGTCTAAAACAAAGACTAGCTGGAGAATCCTGCCAGGAAAAGGCCCTCAGCCTCCAACAGCTCTGCTCACTCGAAGCTGGAAGATGTGGCTCTAGAGACGCATCAGGAAGAAGCCACTACTCCCCACTTGGAGAAATCAACGGGGAAAGAGATGGAGGCAAAGGAGAACCATCTCAGTGGGGAGGCGACGCTGTTTGACTCATCGTCCCTGTACCTCCCAAAGCCACTGCCCTCCCACACCTGGGCAACAGTGGCCCCAACCCCAGGCCCAGCCCTCTTGCAGGAAGGAAGAGGACTGAATGGAAGGCGTGGCAGGCTGAAAGGACGTGGCTTCCTCAAACCCCTTGGTAAAGGGCCTCTGGGGCCACCTGGCAGGGAGGGGCTGGCACACCAGGAAGTAGCCTTCTCCCGGGAGTTCAGCCAAAGCCCAGGTCCTGTCCCCAAGTGGCCTCCAGAGCCACCTTTTCAGAAAAAGTACACCCCGCCCACCCCTCTTACCCCTGCATAAGGCCCCGCCTCCTCCCTGAGCCTCCTGCTGGCCTCTCACCTAGAAGCAGGGGTAGTCCTCCACCCTCCAGCCAGGGGGTGCAGACCTGGATGTGCTGGAAATGCTTCTGGTGGATGAGGCGGCTGTAATACTCCCTCAGAGGCCCTTTGCCTTCACAGAGAAGAGCAGACACTGCCATGAACCCGTCTCTGTCCCTGCCACATGGCCCCAGGCCCAAGACACTCCCCCCTAGGAGGGATCCTTTTCCCAGAAGCTCCACCCCTCGGCAGCTCCAGTCAGGCCCTATCTGGGCCCTTCCAGAAGCAACTCAGGAGCCCCAAGACCTGCAGGGGTGTGTGCACCCTGACCCCTGACGCATAGCCCTGCACCTGCAACCAGCTGGCCTCGGGCTGCAAACAAGGCGGGATAAGCACTGGCCTGGCACGCGACCGCCCACTGGGTGGACCCAGCCTTCTGTCTGTGTTGTGCACAGGGGACAAGAGGACTCCCCCTGCCCTGCCACAGCCCCCAGAGCACATGGCGCGGGTTCCAAGCCGCGCCTGCCCTGCCACAGCCTCCAGAGCACATGGCGCGGGTTCCAAACCACTCCTGGGAGCCTAGAGGCCAGAGGAGGGAGGAGAGCAGGACCAGCAGCTGGCCCAGACCCCGCCTCTTCCCACATTGCTTCCGCTTTTCTCCCTCTTCACTGAGTCATCTTGAAAGGGCTCAGCAGCAGTAACTGTGGGACAGGGGCTCTTCTGTTTGAAAAATTAAAAGAGGCTTGGTTAAGGCACCAATGACATGGCCGGGCACAGTGGTTCATATCTATAATTTCAGCATATTGGGAGGCCAAGGCGGGTGGATCACCTGAGGTCAGGAGTTCAAGACTAGCCTGGCCAACATGGTGAAACCCTGTTTCTACTAAAAATACAAAAATAAGCTGTGTGTGATGGGCACTTTTAGTCCCAGCTACTCGGGAGGCTGAGGCATGAGAATTGCTTGAATGTGACAGGCGGAGGTTGCAGTGAGCTGAGATTGCACTACTGCATCCCAGCCTGGGCGACAGAGACTTTGTCTCAAAATAAAATAAAATAAAATAAAAAGACACCAATGACGTAACAACAAAAAAAAGATGCTTAGAAACTACTGAAAAAGTAGAAAGCCTGGTATCTACAGATTCAAATCTGGGCTCCCTGCCCTGCTGTGAAACCCTCTGAGCCTCAGTTTCCCGCATGTCAAGTAGTGTAAGACCCTATGGCAGAGAGCTGCAGTGAGGATTAAGGAGACAAGATCGTGGGAAGCACAGGGTAAAGGCTGTGTGCCCCTCCCCCTCCACCATCCCCCAACCAGACACCCAGGGTCCCAGGCGGTACCTGTTATCACACAGACGACAGAAGGAAGGTTCTGTCCGTCAAGAGTCAGTTGTTCAAACCCTGTGTTTAAAAAAAGAAACAATTGTACACGGAATTTCTGATAGAATTTTTTTTTTTTTTTTTTTTTTTTTTTTTTTTTTTCTGACAGACTCTCGCTGTGTCACCCAGGCTGGAATGCAATGGCGTGATCTCAGCTCACTGCAACCTCTGCCTCCCAGGATCAAGTAATTCTCGTGCATCAGCCTCCCAAGTAGTCGGGATTACAAGCGCCCACCACCATACCTAGCTAATTTTTGTATTTTTAGTAGAGACAGGTTTCGCCATGTTGGCCAGGTTGGTCTCGAACTCCTGACCTCAGGTGATCTGCTTGCCTCGGCCTCCCAGAGTTCTAGGATTACAGGTGTGAACCACCATGCCCATTCAGAAAAAAATTTTTAAATAAACAGTAGCCAGAGTCCCCTGGTCAGGTGGAGAAAGTGCACTGCTCTGGCAGGGAGTCTCCCAGCCTCTGTGAGATACTCTCCTGGAGGGGGCATTTCAGCCTGAGGGCCTGGTCACTCAATGACCCAAATGGGGATTCAGGGCGGCCCACCTCCACCACCCCTACTGTCCCCAGGCTGCCCCACCCAGTAGCCCAGGACCGGAACATGCTGCAGACCAGGCAAGCAGCTCACAGCTAAGTGGCCCTGACAAGTCCAGAGCTCCTCACCGCAGCCACACACCTACTTTCTAAAGCTGCCAGCAAGATAGAGAAGTCTTCGTCCTCTATGAGAAGAGAATTGAATGTCAGGGGCCTGTTTCTAGACAGCACTCTTCCAGCTCACACGCCCTCCCCTTCTCATTGAGACCGTGGCGGGGTGGGGGCATGCAGGACTGGCAGGGGTGAGGAGAATACAGGTTGGCCAGGTGCCCTTCACACCAACCCCAAGTGCCCCAGGGGTCGTGCAGACCTGTCCAGCTTGTGCTGCTGACCAGCAGGGCTGGCCGCTCGTGGAGACGCATCACCAGCCTGCTCCCAGCATCCCGCTCCGTGAAGGCCGACCGCTCTGTGTCTGGGTCCTCAAGTTCTGAGCTGAAGGAGCAGAAGAAAACCCTGTGAGAGGCCACAGAGCAGGCCCAGGACCCAGAACGGGCATCTCCTGCCATGGTGAGGCCTGCAGGCTCCCAACGGTTGGGGTGCCCGGCCGCATCAGCAGCACCAGGCCACCCCTGCCAATCGAGGCCTGGGCTTGCTTTCTCTAATATTGTTGCTGGGTGCTAAGGTTACAACAGCAAACAAGACTGACTAATTCCTTTTCTCCATGGGACTCACTGTCTTGTCATCCCCTGGACTCAAGATGAGGGTGCTAGGACGCCCTCCCACACCACCCCAGCTTACCCAGGGGCACACCTCAGGGTATGTGGACCTGCACAAAAGTCCCTTCCTTAGCCCCATGAGACACCCCAGGGGACACACAGGTCCACAGATCCTGCCACAGGCCTGGGAACCCATTGGCAGGAGAGTAAGACAGTGCAGGGGTCAACAAACATTCCTTAAAGGGTCAGAGAGTAAATACTTCAGGCTTTGTGGGCCACAGGTTCTCTGTTGCAAAACGCAATTCTGCTATTGTAGCTCAAAGGTGGCTATAGACAACTCAGAAGTTAATGAGTGTGTTGTGTCCCAATGAAACTTGATTTACAAAAGCAGGAGACTGGCCTGTAGCCTTAGTTTGCCAATCCCTGGATGAGTGGGTTCCCAGGTCTGCAGTGAGAAGAGGAGAGGCCAGGGCAGTGGCGAGCAGGAGAGAAGGCAGCCGAGGGTGGGAGGCCTACCGGGCCCTGAACGGAGAGTTCGTGCTGCCCAGCTTCATGAAGAGCTGGTGCTGCAGGTCCAGAGGTGCCTCTTTAAAGAAACATGCCGGCTTGTCGTAGTCGGTCACAGCCCTGCAATGAAATCATGGCAGGGCTATTGCATTAGTCCAATGTGGAGGCTACTTTCTGTTCAAACCACTCATTTGGGTTCCGCGCCCAACGTCACCCATCCTCAGCAAAACAACCTTTATTTCCTTCTTCCTGGTTTCCAGAAATTTCCCCTAAAGACCTGAGGAATCACCAAATGAAAGGGGCTTTTTACAAACAGGAAACTTAAGTGGAGTGCCAATACACAACATGGATTGCACCAGGCTAGATCTAAGATAAAACCAGACTGTGGACAACAGGACAGATAAGACCCACATGCCTCTGCACTGCCTGGGTCTGTTATTATGTGGAGGAATGTCTTAGTCTGTTGCTCCTGTGGGTGTAGCTAAAGCACGAACCAGGAGTCCTCATCCTTAGAAAGCAGTTAGAAAGACACCTGAGAACCAATCCCAAACTGCAGCCTTCCACAGAACCTTCTGGAACCTTCTGGAATGCAACTCATTACTGCCAGAGGGTCTTTGATGAGAGTCTACTCTCCACCATTTGTCTTCAAAGAGAATACCCACATATTATCTTTCTGTGGAAAGGTAAGTTATTAGAGTTTATGCAGTCTGGTATATTAATAGAGAACTTTACTTCAAAGAATGTCACGTTTACGATTCAGTCTCACAGACTGGGTTAAAAAGGCAGTGTTGACTATTAAGTTGTAAATTACTATGATGATCATTATTATTTAAGCAAGCTGTGAGAAATGAGCATTATCTCACAATATCTGAATTTTAGTGAACCTGAAGGAAGAGTGTATTTGCTGGAATTACAGAAGCCTGAGAACCACAGGGGAATTCTCACTGCAGGGTATTCAGTGTCCAAAGCTGATTCTATTTTGCATGCTAAATCCTTCCTCAATTTATTTGTATTTCTTTCTTTATTTATTGAGACAGGGTCTCCCTCTGTCGCCCAGGCTGGAGCGCCTTGGTGCAATCTCAGCTCACTGCAACCTCGCCTCCCGGGTTCAAGTGATTCTCCTGCCTCAGCCTCCGGAGTAGCTGGGATTTCAGGCACCCACCACAAAGCCCAGCTAATTTTTGTATTTTTAGTAGAGACGGGATTTCACCATGTTGGCCAGGCTGGTCTCGAACTGCTGACCTCAGGTAATCCTCCTGCCTCGGCCTCCCAAAATGCTGAGATTACAGGCATAAGCCACCGTGCCAGGCCCTCAGTTTGTTTTTCTATTTATTTATTTAGAGATGGATTTTCACTCTTGTCCCCCAGGCTGGAGTGCAGTGGCATGATCTCGGCTCACTGCTACTTCTGCCTCTAGGAATCAAGCGATTCTCCTACCTCAGCCTCCCGCGTAGCTGGGATTATAGTCACGCATCCATAAGCCTGGCTAATTTTTGTATTTTTAAGTAGAGACAGGGTTTCACCATGTTAGCTGGGCTGGTATCGAACTCCTGACCTCAGGTGATCCACCTGGCTCGGCCTCCCGAAATGCTGAGATTACAGGTGTTAGTCACTGCACCTGGCCCTTCAATTTAATTTTAATAAAATTATCAAGGAAATAAGCCACAAAAGAACAATGTGCAGACTTTAGAACAGAGCTGTCCAATAGAAACATAATGTAATCCACATGTGTAATATTAAATAATTTAGTCACCACATTAGAAAAAGTAAAAGGGGTGAAATGAATTCTCCTAGTAAACTTTAACCAATATATTCAAAATATTATTATTTTGAATTAAATTTAATTATTATCCATTAAAAATTCTTAATGGATCTTTTATGTTCTTTTTTTTTTTTTTTTTGCTTATGAAGGCTTGGAAATCTAGTGTATATTTTACACTAACAGCATATCTCAATTGAGATGGCCACATCTCAAGTGCCCAGTAGCCACGTGTGGCCTGAGGCCATGACTCTGGGCAGTACAGCTTTAGGTGAGTCTAGGGCAGGGCAGAGGGGGGCACCTGGGATCAGGTGTGGAGCCTGGGGCCTTGTTTAGCACCCTTTGGTGAGGGCATTTTCTTTCCATAAAACCCAGGTCAAGCGTGCCTCACAAATGGACCAGTGGAGGTGCCTCAGTTTACTTGGGAGCTTGGCCTCTCCAGCTTGCCCTCCTACTGCCTGGAAGAAGATTAGTGTCCTCTTGCCTTCTCTAGCCCCTTTCCCAAGAATCCGCCAAGAATTTAGTCCTATGAAGGGCCAGGGGTGCAAGGAGTCACCCACACAATGACAGGACCCACCAGCAATACCAGAAGTTGGCCAGCCCTACTCATCCAAATTCCTTTCTGCCAGCTGGACATCACAAGGATTTCAGACTGCCATGCTGTGACAACTCCATTTTGGGGTCTGGGGATGTAAGGGTTACTGTATTAGTCCATTCTCACTCTGCTAATAAAGACATACCTGAGGCTGGGTAATTTATAAAGAAAAAGAGGTTTAATGGACTCACAGAGCCACATGACAGGGGAGGCCTCATGATTATGGCAGAAGGTGGAGGAGGAGCAAAGTCACATCTTACATGGTAGCAGGCAAGAGAGTTGTGCAGGGGGAGCTCCCCTTTATAAAACCATTAGATCAGGCAGGGAACAGTGACTCACATCTCTAATCACAGCACTTTGGGAAGCCAAGGTTGGTGGATCACCTGAGATCAGGAGTTTGAGACCAGCCTGGCCAAAATGTTGAAACCCCATTTCTAATAAAAATACAAAAATTAGCCAGGCGTAATGGCTCATGCCTGTTTTCCCAGATTCTTGGGAGGCCAAGGCATGAAAATTGCTTAAATCCAGGAGGCAGAGGTTGCAGTGAGCTGAGATCACGCCACTGCACTCCAGCCTGGGCAACAGAGTGAGACTCGGTCTCAAAAAAAGAAAAAAAGAATTAGATCTTGTGAGACTTATTCAATGTCATGGGAACAGCAGGGGAAAGACCCACTCCATGATTTAGTTACCTCCCACTAGGTCCCTCCCACAGGATGTGGTGATTATGGGAACTACAATTAGAGATTTTGGTGGGGACACAGCCACACCATATCACTTACTGAGCTGGGCATCTTCTTCCTTGAATGCATATTGGCCACTGAGGCACTTCCTGGTTAACCTCATTCCACAGCTGAGAAAACCCAGGCTTGGCACAGGCAAGGGATCTGACACAATGTCTCCCATCTTATTAGTGGAAGGACCAAGACTGGACCCACAACTGTGCTCCTGCTCCTGTTTTGAGTCACCATGCGGCCCCCAAGATCAGATCTTAAAACAAGCAGACATGGGGGCTCAGAAAGTCCCCAGCCTAGAACTTTCCTGTCAACCCAATGACACTAAAGGCTAAGCTGGCTGCTTATTCTTCTGGATTCACACTAGAATGACCTTGGGGTGTGTTTTACACATGCCAAAGTCTGGAGTTTCACCCCCAGCTAACTGACTATGAATCTCTGGGTTGGGGCCTGGGCACTGATATTCATGCAGAGCTTCTGAGATGATCTTATTGCATTGCCAAGGTCGACATCTGCAGAAACATTGCACACTTTTTCATTCATTTAGTTATTAAATATGTAATATTTATTATTATTTTTCCAGACACGGAAGTGTTGCAAGAATAGTACAAAGACATCCTTTATACCCTTCGCTGTGATTCCTCAGTGCTACCATTTTACCCCATTTGCTTTATTATTTTCCAAGTGGCAGATGAGTTATCCTTTACCCCTAAATATTCCTGTGCATTCCTTAATAACAAGGACTTTCTCTTATATAACCAAGGCAATGATCAAAATCAGGAAACTAACCCTGCTACAATACGGTTTTCTAATGTGTGGACCTCATTCAGATTTTGCCAGTTAACCCAATGATGTACATTGGAGCAAACGATCATCCAAGATCATGCATTATTTTCAGTTGTTGTGTCTCTGTAGGTCCCTTTTAGCCTGGAACAGATCCTGAGTTTTTCTTTATCTTTCATGGTATTGGCATTCTTGAAGAACGCAAGACGGTTATTTGATAGAATGTCCCTTACTTTGGATTTGGCTGATGTTTCTTGGCGGTGATATTCTTATGCATTTGGGGTGGGACTATCACAGCAATGGTGTCATGTTCTCTGTGCTTTGCATCAGGAGGGACATGTTGATGGTTTACCCCATTACACCAAAGTGAATGTTGATCGTTCAGTGAAGGTGGGCACAGGTTCATTGCATTATATTGCAGAAGCCATCATCAGCCATACTCGCTCTGATTAACCGATCATCTTACGTAGCCATTTATCTAACAAGGCTGTAAGGGTCTTGAACTCAGGGTAAGCAAGCCTTAAAGCAGAAGAGAAGAAAGAAAGGAAGGCTCTGGAACCTGGAGCTTTGGCAAAGTGGGCAGGTGTGGGGAAGGCACCACCAAAGTTGCTCCTGGCATTAGGATGAAGAGGAAGGAGAACATTCTATCTAGAAGGGGTTAGGGGTTAGCCAGAGGGATGTGGGAGAGTCAGAGTCTGCCCACTTGTGGTTTTGCTGAGGGCTACACTGTGGTAGACAGGTCTTTCATTGCTGCTCTTGAAAATTTTGTTTCACAATCCTTCATCTAAAACAGAGAAATTCCCTTTTTCTAAGTTTTGGCCCACTTTGCTTCATCTGTCTTCTCTTCTCTTATTTTTAGAGACAGGGCCTTGCTCTGTTGCCGAGGCAGGAGTGCAGTGATGTGATCATAGGTCACTGCAGCCTTGACCTCCTGGGCTCAAGCAATCCTCCTGTCTTAGCCTCTTGGGTAGCTGGGACTACAGGTGTGCACCACTGCACCTGGCTAATTTATTTTATTTAGTTTAGTTATTGTAGAGACGGGGTCTCACTTTGTTGCCCAGGCTGATCTTGGACTCTTGGCTTCAAGGGATCCTCCTGCCTCAGCCTCCCAAAGTGTTGAGATGACAGGCATGAGCCACCATGCCTACCTCTGTCTTTTCTCTTGGGATTAATGACTTCCACATTAGCCCCAGGAATAATTTCTGTTAAGATGATGCCTGGCTTGACACTTCTGGTAACTCCCGTTGTTTATCTATTGCTTATCTCCAGAACCCATTTGATGCTTCCTACTTCAAAGTGCACTAGCACCTGTTAGCTTGAAGGCATCCCCTGAGCTGCCGGCAAACAAGGCCTTTTTACCCACAGATTAACCTCTTATTTGTTTTAATAAATGATCAAAAGTTGGTTTGCCTCCTGTGCGTATGTTGGTTGGGGCCAAGAGGGGATCGTGGTGATTTCTGTCCATCTGGGACCTCAGGCCTCCTGGTGGCCCCTGAACAAAAGTGAGGCAGGCAGAGCAATGAGCAGTGTTCCCCGTCTGCCTCACTGCCATCAGTATTTCTGCCTGTGGTTGTCTTTGGCACATTATCAGGATGTGTCACTCCCTCATCTTTGTTCCCTCTCCTTCTTGTATTTACCTTCACCTGGGCTGCTAAGTGCTGCGGGAGAAACATCGGGTCGTTGCGGAGATTGTGGCCACAACAAATTTAGGTTCCCCACCCTCAGGTTGTCCCTCACTGGTCTCTTCCTCATACCTTTGAAGAAAACAACTCGTGGAGGTCGTCTTATTCATAAAGGTGAACATTTCACAGAGCAGGGCACTGTTGTGGGTTGAATTGCATCCCCTCTCCCGCAAAAGACTTCTTGGAGTCCTGACACCCAGTAACTCAAAATGTGACATATTTGGAGATAGTCATTACAAAGGTAGTCAAGTTAAAATCAGGTTGATAGAGTGGACTTTATCCAGTATAATGGGTGTCCTTATGGAAAGGGGAAATTGGCCAGGTGCAGTGGCTCATGCCTGTAATCCTAGCACTTTGGGAGGCTGAGGCAAGAGGATCACTTGAGGCCAAGGTTCAAGACCAACCTGGCCAACATAGGGAGACTCCTATCTCTATTAAAAAGATAATAAATAAAATAGGCCAGGCACAGTGACTCATGCCTGTAATCCTAGTACTTTGGGAGACTGAGGCAGGAGGATCACTTGAGGCCAAGGTTCAAGAAAAACCTGGCCAACATAGCAAGACCCCCATCTCTATTAAAAAATAATAAAAGAGGCCAGGCACGGTGGCTCACGCCTGTAACCTTAGCAGTTTGGGAGGCCGAGGCGAGTGGATCACTTGAGGTCAGGAGTTCAAGACCAGCCTGGCCAACATAGTGAAATCTGTCTCTACAAAAAATACAAAAAAATTAGCTGGGCACAGTGGTGGGCAACTGTAATCCCAGCTACTCGGGAGGCTGAGGCAGGATAATTGCTTGAACCCGGGAGGCGGAAGTGGCAGTGAGCCAAGATTGCACCACTGCACTCCAGCCTGGGTGACAGAGCAGGATTCTGTCTCTAAATAAATAAATAAATAAAATTATATATATCTATATATATACACACACACTACATATATGTGTATATTTGTGTGTAGATATAGACATAGATATAGATATATGGAAAGGGGAAATTTTGGACACAGATGCACACAGGGAGAAGGCCACGTGAAGATTGGACTTCTGCTGCCACAAGCTAAGGAGCTGGCGGAAGCTGGGAGGGAGATCCTTCCCTAGCATCTTCAGAGTGATCGTGGCCCTGACAATGCCTTCATCTCAGCCTTCTGGCCTGCAGGTGTGAGACGATGCATTTCTGCAGTTCTAAGCCATCCAGCTTGTGGTACCTTGTTATAGCAGCCTGAGACATTTAATACAGCAGCATTCTGAGCCCTTCCCATATAAACTCTTCATTTAATCTTCACCACAACTGCCCCTCCCATAAGTGCTGTTGTTATTGTCTTCATTTCATCTTCGTTTTATCCATGATGTCTGCAGCACAGACAGGTTCAGTAATATGCTCATGGTCACTTGAGATAATAAAACCCCACTCTAGGGAACGTCTCATGCCTGCTTCTGGCTGTCACCTTCCTTCTCCCCTTTCTTCCTGTCCCCTTCCTCTCCATCTCCTTTATGAGGCCTTCTTTGCTATCCCATCTCTTCTTTGTATTTTTACTTTTTATTAATTTTTTTTGTCGGGGGGGAAATGGGGTCTCGCTATGTCGTGAAGGCTGATCTTGAGCTCCTGGCCTCGAGTTATCCTACTGTCTCAGCCTGAGTAGCTGGGATTACAGGTGTGAGCCACCATACACAGCTGTTGTCCCATCTCCTAAATGTCTGCCTTCCCCAGCATCCCTGCCCACAGTTCCTGCCTCGGTAGCCCCTCCTGAGCCTCAGTCACCACCTGTGCTGATGAATTGCTGCTCGCCCTCCTCCCAGGCAGGATGCCCCATGGCCACTACAGGCTAAGCCCATCCACAACAGATTCACAAAGCTGGTCCTTCAATGCTGGATTTCCTAGATTTCCCAGCAAACAGTACCACCAGCTTAAAACCCTGCAGCCATGCCTAAATCCTCTATCTTCCTGTACCCCACATCCCCATGACCAGCCTTTGCTGATTTTATGGCTAAATCCCTCTCTTGACAGTCAGGACCAGCTGCAGAATTTGCAAGACCCAGTGCAAGATGAAAGCATGGACCCCCTTATTCAAAAATCAGAGGAAAAGCACTGCTGAAGTATTAACATATAAAGCATTTTCTTTCTTCTGTGGTCTCTGTGTCTCAATTCATCATGATGCCTTCATTTGTTATTTAATGTCCTTCTAAGTAAAAAAAAAAAATTAACATTTTAAATTACTAGCATAGATTATACTGTTCCTCTTTACATTGTGCAATGCCAGATTTAAATAGGAACATTGGACTCAAATGTGGAATCACATAAATGACATAATTTGTACTTTGCATGTGGGATTTTTTTGCCTCACAGAAAGAGTGAGACGTTGCAGGAAACTAATTCAGCTGTTTTTGTTTGTTTGTTTGTTTGTTTGTTTTTGTTTTTGTTTTTTTCCCGAGACAGAGTCTTGCTCTCTTGCCCAGGCTGGAGTGCAGTGGTGAGATCTCGGCTCACTGCAACCTCTACCTCCTGGGTTCAGGCAATTCTCGTGCCTTAGTCTCCTGAGTAGCTGGGATTACAGGAGCCTGCCACCACACCCGCCTAATTTTTGTATTTTTAATAGAGACGGGGTTTTGCCATGTTGGCCAGGCTGGTCTCGAACTCCTGACCTTGTGATCCACCCACCTCGGCCCCCCAAAATGCTGGGATTACAGACATGAACCACCACACCCGGCCATTCAGCTGTTTTTATTTTACTTTTTCACACCTATACAACCTACCACCACTCTACCTTTGGCTTACTGATGTGTAAGGAAGAATTGAAAGGAAAAATAACTATGACTCTGCTATCTTTCCCTCTCCTATGTCATCATTTCCAGTGGAAGTGGTCGGCTACTACAGGGAATCATTTGAGTAGAAAAGGCTGGAAGAGGGTTCCTTGTTTGTTCCTGTTTCTTAGAATGCCATTGACTTGGTTTTCAATTCTGATTCTATAATAAGAGAAAGTGCGACCTCTTGGTGCTGTCAGCATCTCTCGCAGACTCCACTGTGGACATAGTAGGCTTCCCTTATGCTCACTTGGAGCCTTCCTGGGCTCCCATGCACTGCGGACCCCCCAAGATTCTATGATCAGGGCACGGCAGACATGTCATGGGGAGTGCGGTGGCAAGGGATGGGGGTAACTCATATTGTTGGTGTCTCATCTGCCCACGCACATGTTCTATTGCCCCGTTGGATTTCACTGATAAAACATAGATTCAGACTGGGTGCAGTGGCTCATGCCTGTAATCCCAGCACTTTGGGAGGCTGAGGTGGGCAGATCACTTGAGATCAGGAGTTCAAGACCAGCCTGGCCAATATGATGAAATGCACTCTCTACTGAAAATACAAAAATTAGCCGGGCATGGTGGCAGGTGGCTGTAGTCCCAGCTACTTGGGAGGCTGAGGCAGGAGAATCACTTGAGCCTGGGAGGTGGAGGTCGCAGTGAGCCGAGATGGTGCCAGTGCACTCCAGCCTGGGCGACAGAGTGAGACTCTTTCTCAAAACAAAACAAAACATACATTCAAACATAAAATGAGGAGGAATTTTAAGACAGTGACAGCAGAGCATTAAGCCAAGCTTGAGGTCCCTCTCAGCATGGGGCCCTGTGTGACTGCACAGGCCAAACACCTATGAATTCATCTCAATTTCCATCCCTCTCACACTCTTCCCCACTGCTGTGGTCTCAGTTGACACCTTCCTCATTTCTACTCCAGAGGACTGCCTGTACCCTGATTTCTTCAAGGGTCTCTCCAGTCTATCAGACACAGACCAACCCAGGGTTTCTCTGCATTGCAATCCAACTAGCATCACCCCCCTGCTTACCAGCCTGCAGTAGCTCCCATGTCCCTTCAGGTTAAAATTCAGACTTCTTAGCAAGGCACTGCTTATTTCTCCAGCCTCTGTGACAGCCTCACACCCTACAATCGAGCTCTGCTGATCCTGGAGAAGCTCCCTGTGACCCTTTGCACACCTGTCTCTGCTACTTGAGGGTGATTTCCACCTGGTTACCTCCTGGTGTCACCTCCCACTTGGAAGCCTTCCCCATCTCTGGGGTGGGTCAGATGTAGCCGTTTTTGCCCACTCCTTACACACCCTGTGTTTCCTCTCTCCCAGCATTCATCTCGTGACGTACAATAAGCAATTGACAAACTTGTCCTTAAGGCCAGGGCCATACTGGGTCTTCTTGTTGACAAATGAGAGAGCAGCGAGCACTTTTGCCCTCTAATGGCATCTGTGGATCACTAGCTGGAGGCCTTGGGACTCTAAGAGCCAAGCTATTCAAGTGCTACAAATAACACCGCACGGCCCCCGGTCTTTCCTGTTTCCTCCCTGCATCTATCAGGAAGGAGCAGCTGTTTTTTGAAGCCCTGCTTTCCTTCCCACGGCTTTGCTCACCCCCACCCTGCTTGGCCTCCAAACTCAGAACTTTAACTTTACTATAAATACAGTTTCTCTCCAAGTCAACTTGATTCATTCATGCAGGGTCCTAGTTCTCTCTCTCGACCATTCCAATTCACCTGTTTCCATTACATTTAAGAGGACCCAGGCTGGGCATTGTGGCTCACACCTGTAATCCCAGCACTTTGAAAGGCCAGGGCAGGTGGATTACTTGAGGTCAGGAGTTTGAGAACAGCCTGGCCAATATGGTGAAACCCTATCTCTACTAAAAAACAAAAATTAGCTGTGTGTGGTGGCACATGCCTGTAGTCCCAGCTACTCGGGAGGCTGAGGCAGGAGAATCACTTGAACCTGAGAGGCAGAGGTTGCAATCACACCACTGCACTCCAGCTTGGGTGACAGAGTGAGACTCTGTCTCAAAAAAAACCCCAAAACGACCAAGAAAAGGGCATTCATTTATGGTATAAGAGCGGAAACAAAAAGGCAGTGGTTCCTCGATGGAACTCTGCTGGGATCATGCTTATCAGCCATTCAACCTCTTCACCACCCTGCGCACATCCAGAAAAGCCCCACTGGGATTGATTTAGGGGCTATAAGTAAACATTATCAAGTAGGTGAATTTGCAGCTACGGAATCTGCAGGTAATGAGGATTGATTGTAGACGCACCAATGAACTGGAGGTCAGATTTTCAACTTAACCGTCCAGGAGATGGCCAGCACCCAAGAGCTAGAAAAAAGGATTCCTGGAGGGTGGTGAAGAAAATAGAAGTCTCAGAGGCTCAGAGACAGATGAATGTAATCCCTCAGCTGCCACCTGAGCTGTGGCTATAAAATGAGGCAACAGATTAAGAATAGTAAGCATAAGATTGAGGCCAGGCTCGGTAGCTCATGCCTGTAATCCCAGCACTTTGGGAGGCCAAGGCAGGTGGATCATCTGAGGTTGGGAGTTAGAGACCAGCCTGGCCAACATGGTGAAACTCCGTCTCTACTAAAAATACAAAAAAAATTAACCAGGTGTGGTGGCACATGCCTGTAATCCCAGCTACTCGGGAGGCCAAGGCAGGAGAATCACTTGAACTGGGGAGGCGGAGGTTGCAGTGAGCTGAGGTCTCACCACAGCATTCCAGCCTGGGCAACAGAGCGAGACTACATCTCAAAAAAAAAAAAAAAAAAGATTGGGGCAGTCAGAAGCGACCACCGTCAGCAAAGGAAGGATGAGGGGGAGTGAATAAAGGGTCTACAGGAGAATTAAGAAAGTGTGGGCCCTTGGGTCCATTCGGTGAAGTGGAGCCAGTTCACTGGCGAGTGTGCCAGGGAATCAATTAAGGATGAATATGAAGCTTGAGGCCAGGCCAGCATAAGTGCCGCGTGGGCGCCTGCATTTCTTTACAGTTGCTGACTGTCAATCCAGCCTCCTGTGTTTCTGTGAAATACAAAGGAAGAAATGCTGTGACTTCCCCTCACTCTAAGTTGAAACCAAAGGAGGGAAAACTGAGACCTGTCCGAAATCCTCCACCGAGCCACTGGGGAGCCTGGAATAGATACAGCCGGTCAACTGTCCTGTTGTTCTCTAGGCACAGCTTTTTGGATTTGCCACTTGCATCTGCTTCAAGTTTTAGAAACTTCCAGACTCTGGCTTTTTTGCTGCTTTGGGGAACAAAGCATGTTCAGTCAAGTGTACAGCAAACCTGTCCTGCTCCTAAATCCAGTCATCTTCAAAATAGATGTTTGAGGTTTATAATGCTACTCTCCAAATGTCATTATCATCCCTAAAGTGAAAAAAAAAAAGTTTAATTATTATGAGCAGTGAAATTACCATATAATCTTCCAATTAAATGAATAAGGCACCAAATAAGTGCCCTTAAGCCTTAATTTCTACCTTGAAGTTAAGATAGGTATCATGCTTACCTTGATCATCCTACACATCCTCAAAATGGGCAGAGTTGCAAGGCTGTCTAAGTGGGTGGGATGGAAGGCAGTGCACTTCCACCCTCCTGTCTGTTTGTCGAGCTCTGTTGGTCCTTCTGATTGGTTAGCGACCCTGAGTGTTTCTGAGAGCCTTTTGTTGTATGCCGGGGCAGAACCACTAATCTGGCCAATTCCAAGCAGAAAAGATCAAGTATAGATTTCATATCTGAGTTTTAAGTGCTAGTAAAAAGTTGCATTAAGTTATCAAATGCGCTGTGATCCTGGCTTCATCGCCAAGTGGCTCTGCAGTTTGAGGATTACGCTGCATCCCGAAGAAAAGAAAAGAAAATTGTTCCGTTTAGAAGCTTGGGGTAAAGGGGGATTGGTCCAGTTACTTTTCAATTAATCTAAGTCAGATGGTGTTCACTGTATAACTTTCTAAGGTTGGTACTTGGTCAAAGAACAAAGTGTGAATTTTTTTTTTTTTTTTTTTTTGAGACGGAGTCTCGCTCTGTCGCCCAGACCCGAGTGCAGTGGCGCAATTTCGGCTCACTGCAAGATGCGCCTCCCGGGTTCATGCCATTCTCCTGCCTCAGCCTCCCAAGTAGCTGGGACTATGGGCACCCGCCACCACACCCGGCTAATTTTTTTGTATTTTTAGGGGTTTCACCGTATTGAAGGTCTTTGGTTGAAAAGGCATGAAGAAGTTTCTACCAGTCCTGTTTGAAATAAGATAATAGTGTAATCTAAAGATTGTATACAAGATCAACACAGCACATTTAGAGTAACTTTTTAAAATTGGTTGACTGATGTGCTTCTCTCTCTCTTTCCGTAGACATGTGTGTAGCATATTACATAGAGAAATCTATAAGCCCTGGGTTATGTTGGTTGCTGATGAGGATTAATCAGAAGCTACTACTCACTTATTCACCTTTGATCTGCTCTTGTTCTGGTAGTCTTCTTCACTGTGTCATTCATTCAAGAACTGTTCATTGGGCTGGGTGCAGTGGTTCACAACTGTAATCCCAACACTTTGGGAGGCTGAGGCAGGTGGATCATGAGGTCAGGAGTTTGAGACCAACCTGGCCAACATGGTGAAACCCCACCTCTACTAAAAATACAAAAATTAGCTGGGACTGATGGCATGTACCTGTAATCCCAGCTACTCAGGAGGCTGACAGGAGAATTGCTTGAACCTGGGAGGCAGAGGTTTCAGTGAGCTGAGATTGCACCACTGCACTCCAGCCTGGGTGACAGAGCAAGACTCCATCTCGGGAAAAAAAAAAAAAATTGCATGGTAATGTCAGCATCCTCCCCACCCCCCCTTCCCCAGATCAACCAAAAAAATGGAGAAAAATCTGGAAGGCCACTCCTTTAGACCACTAATGCTAAGTATGAGTGCACACTCACAAAGCGTGCAAGCCAGCTATATTAGTTCATTCTTGCATTGCTATAAAGAAATATCTGAGACTGGGTAATTTATACCTGATCTTAGCCAAAAGGCTGAGAAGCAATGGGATTGGGTAATTTATAAGGAAAGAGGTTGAATTGGCTCACTCTTCTGCAGACTCTATGGGAAGCATAGCAGCTTCTGCTTCTGGTGAGGTCTCAGGAAGCTTCCAATCATGGCAGAAGATGAATGAGGAGCAGTCCTCTTACAGGGC
Source organism: Pan paniscus (assembly GCF_029289425.2). NCBI lineage: Eukaryota > Metazoa > Chordata > Mammalia > Primates > Hominidae > Pan > Pan paniscus. The sequence goes on along the minus strand of NC_085926.1, from coordinate 75,354,500 downwards.
AGGAGCAGGAGCCAGAGACAATGACTGGGGGAGGTGCCGTGCACTTTTTTTTTTTTCTGAGACAGAGTCTTGTTCTGTCATCCATGCTGCAGTGCAATGGTGTGATCTTGGCTCACTGCATCCTCTGCCTCCTGAGCTCAAGTGATTCTCCTGCCTCAGCCTCCCAAGTAGCTGGGATTACAGGCACTCGCCACCACGCTGGCTACTTTTTGTATTTTTACGAGAGACTGGGTTTTGCCATGTTGGCCAGGCTGGTCTTGAACTCCTGACCTCAGGTGATCCACCCACCTCAACCTTTCAAAGTGCTGGGATTACAGGCGTGAGCCACCACGCCCGGCCCCACACACTTTTAAACCACCAGATCTCATGAGAACTCACTCACTATCGTGAGTACAATACCAAAGAGAATAGTGCTAAACCATTCATGGGAAACCTGCCCTCATGATCCAATTGCCTCCCACCAGGGCCCAGCTCCAACACTGGGGATTACAATTCAACAAACAATTGGGCGGAGATACAGATCCAAACTCTATCACTAGCCCTCCTGCTTTCACCTCCCCCGTTTTAGACAACCAGCATTTGAATTGCCTCTTCCACTTCTGTGCCAAATTATGACTCTGAAGAGGATGCCTCTCTGCCCATTGTTGGACATTATGGGCTGTACAGAGTGCTCCTTTTTCTGAAGCAATTACGTTGGCCATCAAGATTCATACAGTATCTCCTGTTCTGTATTTTTTCCCCCTTTTCTTTTCTTTTTTTTTTTCTTTTTTCTTTTTTTTTTTTTTTTTTTTTTTTTTGAGACAGAGTCTCCCTCTGTCTCCCAGGCTGGAGTGCAATGGCACAATCTCTGCTCACTGCAACCTCCGCCTCCTGGGTTCAGGTGATTCTTCCACCTCAGCCTCCCGAGTAGCTGGGATTGGCTACTTTTTTTCTATTTTTGTAGTGACAGGGTGTCATCATGTTTGCCAGGCTGCTCTTGAACTCCTGACCTCAGGTGATCTGTCCGCCTCAGCCTCCCAAAGTGTTGGGATTACAGGCATGAGCCACCGTGCCTGGCCTTTTTTTTTTTTTTTAATGGCACTCTGAGTATTTGCATCTTCTACCATGCAAACAAAGCCCAGTCCAGAGACAGTGTCTATTCCTGTCAAGACCTAGATGTAGCCCCCCAGGGCTGCCAGCATCCATCTCACTTGCCAGTTATACTAAGAGCTTTTCCACCAGGGAATGTGCCTCACAGCCATGGGCAGTCTCTTTTCTCTTGCTGGCAGACAGAACAGTTCTTTTTTTTTTTTTTTTTTTTGAGACGTTGTTCCACTTTTGTTGCCCAGGCCAGAGTCCAATGGCGTCATCTCGGCTCACCGCAACCTCCACCTCCTGGGTACAAGCAATTCTCCTGCCTCAGCTGGGATTATAGGCATGCACCACCATGCCCCAGTAATTGTGTATTTTTAGTAGAGATAGGGTTTCTCCATGTTGGTCAGGCTGGTCTCGAACTCCCAACCTCAGGTGATCCACCCACCTTGGCCTCCCAAAGTGCTGGAACTACCGGCTTGAGCCACTGTACCCAGCGACAGAATAGTTATTGGCATTTTGAGCCTGAGGGTCATGGCTAGATTCAGCCCATCTCTGCGCTGCTGCAGAACCGCCTTGTTCACTCATTTCATGGACCCAGGTGACCACCTCACAGAAGCACACACAAAAAAAACTCACTTGGTGACTCCAGCCACCTCCTGAGCCTGGAAGGGAGTTTTTCTGATGGGCATGAACCTGTTCTACTTCAAGGCATCTTTCCCATCTCCACAGGGCTGTGCCCCATATGGATATCCCGTTAATAAGCCAGGTGGCTATTGCCCTCTTGCCTGAGTGTACAGCCAAGACACTGGTCACTGCCCAGGAGTCAGTAAAAACCCAAACACGGGGTTTCTACCACTGTTCAACTGATCAAATATATATTTCACAATATCACACTCCTGTAGAACACTTTGGAACACATATCATGATTCTTTGAAAATCAGTTATTGACATCATTCTAGTATAAATCAGCAGCAAGGAAAACAGCATGCAATTCAACTCACTGAGCTGACTGATTTTTACCATCTTTAGCCAGGGTAGCAGCCCTCCAAACAGGATGTTGTTTGTTCACCTTGAAATTGTCATCCATAGACCAAACAGCTGGGGGTGAGTGAGTTGAGAGCTGGTTATATAGGGCATTGTCGAACTGCTGATAGAATCCAGCAGCTCCTCACTGTTCCAGAGTCAGTCGTAGGAGAAAAGAGGCTCCCTCCTTGGGAATATCTCATCCCTGCATTCCCCACATAGCATGATGCTGTATAAAACATTTCCGTTTTATTATGTTTCTTTCTTTTTTTTTTTTTTTTTTTCTGAGATGGAGTCTTGCTCTTGTCACCCAGGCTGGAGTGCAATGGTGCGATCTTGGCTCACTGCAACCTCTGCCTCCCAGGTTCAAGCTATTCTCCTCCCTCAGCCTCCCTAGTAGCTGGGATTACAGGTATCCACCACCATGCCTGGCTAATTTTTTGTATTTTTAGTAGAGACGGAGTTTCACCATGTTGGTCAGGCTGGTCTCGAACTCCTGATCTCAGGTGATCCACCCATCTCGGCCTCCCAAAGTGCTGGGATTACAGGTGTAAGCCACTGTGCCCAGCCTCATTAGAGTGTTTCTATGACATCACCTGAGACAGCATGGGTATTTCAGGTGTCAAGATCATTTTATGGGCCGGGAGTTGTCACTGGGAGACGGTGACAGGCTTTTTCCATATGCTGCATTAGAGGCTCCATAGAGGGGTTATCGAATGGAGAATATGTCCCTCCCAGCTCAGCAGCTTCCACTCTGCACTTTGTGGGCTGGGGGCAATCTTACTGGCTCCCATCTCACGTCCCATTAATATTGCTTGAAGGACAAGTCAGATACAAAGTCCATTCCCTAATACAATCAGGTAAAAGAGATGTAACCATTTCATATGAAGCATGTTCAAATACACCAACTTTCATAATTCTACCAACCCTTACATTTTTAAGTTCTAGATCCAGGAGCTTCTCTTCTCCACCAGCCAGTGCAAAAGGCTTTGAGTCCCCAGCAGAGGGTTGAGCCAAGGAGCCTTGGCCCTTTTGTCAATCTTTATCTGGATGAACCTGCCTCAACATTGGCCCAGGTGATTGCTGACCAGCTTTCTCATTGTAATCTCTGCTTAATGACTTTTTAAATTTCTCCAAACTAAGGTGAATACAGCAAACCCATTTGGAACTCCTTAATGTTGGCAGCCAGCAAGGGCTCTTTTTGGTCCACCCAACCTTCAATAGTGTTGTATTAAGACCTTTGTTTTCACCCCATCAATTTCCATTCTATTCGTCTCATTTCTTAAGCACCACTAAAGATTTTCAGCCTCCTGCGATGAGTCCCATGGCGCTTCCCTTTTTCCTCTTAGTTTTAGCTTTATTAATGTTTTCTTTAATCTCTTTATTTCTTAATAACTGCTTAAATACATCCACCTTCATGGGATGAGTCCTTTGACTCTTTCCTCTGCTTTTCCGCATTATTTTATTAATTGCCCTAATGTTTTATTAGCATCTATGAGACCCATGAGGGGAAGCTGAGATAGCAAATTCAATAAGGCTTCTCCGACCATAGCTTGATTTTGCAGCAGTGAGATTGCATGAGGTGTCCATGCAAATGGGACCCCTTAATCACAGCATTTCCCATGACCTGGGTAACAGGCAATGTAGTGGGTGGATATCCCAGTCACCATAAAGCCAGTCCCATGTGGCTTGCATACAAAGCATGTCAGCTGCTTCATCTGGAGCGCTCCACTTGGCATTTATAGGTGGAGTTGGACAGTCCCCCTTCTCAGGGTAAACAAACATTATGGTGGCTTTTATCCCGTCTACTAGGCTGGCTGTTGCCTCAGGAATAGCCTGCTGTATGTCCAGATCATATATAGCCATCTGAGGTTGTTCCATAGTGAGCTGTGGATCCTGCATCAACCCAAACATGCTCCTCCCCTCTGCAGCATGTAAAACCAAAGATACTGCCCCTAAATTAGTTACTCTCACAGTCCATTTTAGTAAAGGTCCCTCAGGGAGTTGAAGATACTGAACCACAAAATAAAACAGTTCCTTCACACTCTACCCCTTCGTTTCAGTAGTTACTTAATTTTGCCCTTCCCCGAAATCGACTACCTTCTTTGTAACCACAGGTCTCAGAGGCATTTTCTATTGTTTCTGCATAATTTTGCCCTTAGGGAATGGCTCCAAAGCTAGTGGCCAAAGCCCAGACTCACTGACATCTAAGCTTGGTGTAGCATTGAGGCTGGACCTAGCGCTCTCTTTTATTTTTATTTTAGCTATTACAGATAACAATAACCAAAGGATTGAATATTTCACTTCTTTATTATTAGTTTGCATTTCCTTGCACATCCAGTGAACCAACTTCCCAAGAGTTGGATCTATCTCCAAATTCCAGTGGTAACTTTCACCTTTAATAACTGAGTGCAGCACAGCTGTGACTTCATACCATGGGTGACCATGTGACCATCCAGGAATCAAAGGTCCCTTATCCGCCATCCTCTCATTCTTTTTTTTTTTTTTTTTTTTTTTTTTGAGTGGCACAATCTCGGCTCACTGCATGCTCCACCTCCTGGGTTCATGCCATTCTCCTGCCTCAGCCTCCTGGGTAGCTGGGACTACAGGCGCACGCCACTACGCCCAGCTAATTTTTTGTATTTTTAGTAGAGACAGGGTTTCACTGTGTTAGCCATGTTGGTCTTGATCTCCTGACCTCGTGATCTGCCCACCTCAGCCTCCCAAAGTGCTGGGATTACAGGCGTGAGCCACCGAGCCCGTCCCCTCTCATTCTTTCTCTTCCCAAAGCACATGTTCCTATGAGCCACGGCCATGGCCAGCAAATCCCACTTCTGACACCAGTTGTGTGAAAACACACACACACACACACACACACACACAAACTCAAAATACTTTCTCTATTCTTTGACTCAACAACAATCAACACAGAATATTTTTGTGACCAACTGTTTGGGGATTCCTCCCCACCAACAAGCAAACAATCAATTCTGCAGCAAATACAAGCTGGCTATACTCCAATTCAATTCTGACACCATCTACCTGGAGATAGCATCATATCCCACAGATTGAGGGCTCGGTCCCAAAGACTTTTGCCCTTCTTCCCAGCAGTCACAGTCTGGGCCTCCAGAACTTCTGAACAACCAGCTTCAAGTCGAGGTTCCTATAACCCCCCCTTTGGTTCCATCAATATGGAGTGGTTCACAAAAAAACTTTAGGGACGTTTACTTATGTTTATCTGTTCATTATAAAGGCTATTACAAAGGATTCAGATGAAGAGACACACAGGGAAAGGGATGGGGAAGGAGTGTGGAGCTTCTATGCCCACCTTGGGTGTCCTGCCCTCCAGAAACCTGTACATGTTCTGCTATCCAGAAGCTCTCCAAACCCAATTCTTTTGGATTTTTATAGAAATATCATTACCTAGGCACAATTGATTGAATCACTGGCCATTAGTGACCAATATAACCTTCAGTTCCTCTCCTCTCCCTGGAAGTTTGGGTTAGGCTCAAAGTCCCAACTCTCTAATCTTGCCTTGGTCTTTCCAGGGAATAGCCCCCATTCTGAAGCTAGCTAGGGGCTGCCAGGCATCAGTCAACTTATTAGCATACCAAAACACATCACTTTGGAGATTCTAAGGGTTTTAGGAGTTGTATGGAAGGAAACACGTGAAAGATCAAATATATATTTCACAATATCACACTCTTGTAGAACACTTTGGGACACATACCATGATTCTTTGAAAATCAGTTATTTACCTCATTCTGGTATAAATCAATGAAAATGACCGTGGCAAGTTGTAATCATTTTAAGGGGTTTATTTGCAAAAGTTAAGGACACCCACCAGGGAGACAGGTCTATGCCTTTCTCCAAAGATAATTTTAAGGGCTTCAATATTTAAAGGGGAAAGGATGGATATTGGGGGAATATATAAGTTTCGTATGAGGGTGAGCAGAGGAAATAGTCATTCATGCTGTCACTTCGTCTGGCTAAGGGAATCTGCAATTTTATATAAGATAATGTAAACAATAGGGCAGAGGAAGCAATCAGAAATCAGATATACATTTGTGATTGCTCTCAGGCGAGCAGAAGGATGACTTTGAGTTCTGTCCTGTCCCGTCCCACATCTTTGGATAAGCTATCAATTGATATTGCCAGGGTGAAATTCAACAGAACTGTTTTCAAGTAAAGATCTTGGGGCCTGCAAGGAATCTCCTTGTGGGCAAAAGGTGAGCGATGTATGTAGCTTTTTATCTTTGTAGCCATCTTAGTTAGGAACCAAATGGGAGGCAGGTTTGCGTGACCCAGTTCCCAGCTTGACTGTTCCCTTTGGCTTAGTAAGTATGGGGCCCCAAGATTTATTTTCCTCTCACACTGGTCTTTCTATAGTCACTGGATTATTTGAATATTAATGGATTTTCATTGTAAATGTGATGAGGATGACAATCCCAAGAAGGATTTCCCTGTGTCTTTCAGAAGACAGAGGAGAGCTCCCTCCACTCTTAGGGGTTCATGTCATGAACTCCTCACCTGTATTCAAAAAATGAAAACCTAAGAACTTTGGTCTAAGCTTTTCTAAGATTTGCTCCACCCAAGACTTTCAGGATACTCCTTTGAGGAAGGTTTTAGCCATGGCAGTAGCTATAAGAGTTTCTGCTGATACACAGTGGGAGGATTCAACAGGGAAGAGTATCTTGGAGTTACACATGAGCTGTACCAAGATCCCTGAGCAATGTGAAGCTGATAAAAATGAGTCTACATCCAGCTGGTCACAGTGGCTCACGCCTGTAATCCCAGCACTTTGGGAGGCTGAGGCAGAAGGATCACCTGAGGTCAGGAGTTCGAGACCAGCCTGGCCAATATGGTGAAACCCCGTCTCCACTAAAAATAAAAAAATAGCCAGGCATGGTGGCACGTGCCTGTAGTCCCAGCCACTCGGGAGGCTGAGGCAGGAGAATTGCTTGAACCTGGGAGGCAGAAGTTGCGGTGAGCCGAGATCGTGCCATTGCACTCCAGCCTGGGTGATAGGAAAAAAAAAAAAAAAGGAATCTACATCCTCCCATTTCCTCTCCTCACCAGTTTAACAAGGATCAACAGAGCATCTCCAGGCTCTACTGGATTCCAGGACTGATTTCTTAACAGAGTGTGCGCAAGTGCCGTCTTCCAGGATAGCAAATACTTGCCCACAAATAGAGTTAGACTGTACAAGCTCTGGCTGAAATTATTAAGAAATGAAGCAGTTTTGACTGATCCAACATGATGGCTAATTTGACCCGGAGGGAATCATTAACAAACGGCTGCATTAGTAGTTGTTCTTTAAAAAGGATCTCTCTTCAACCAGCCAAGAAACCAAGGTGTGGGAAGTTCAGTGGCATGACTCTGCCCAGCACCCTGGAATGCATGAGCTTGCCTACCGGGAAAGGAGCATGCCGGAAAGGGCATGAGATTGGGAGCAGCTCATCTGTCATCTGCCTTTTGTTTAAGGACAACCTTGGCAGCTGACTTCTGCTCCACCCCACTTCCTACCTTCATCCTGGGAGACGCCTGGTCCACAGGGCATCTTCACTCTCAGTCCTGGCATCCTTGTTTCCAACAACCTTCTCCACCAACCTCTTCTATCTCCTTCCATGGCCACTCCTGGACATTTCTATAACCTGCAAATCCACCTTGAAATCACTCCTCAAACAACTCGTAGGCACAGCCTCCTGCCTTTCCAGCCTGCTGTGTGATTCCCTCACTCTGACCTTGCTGGTCCTCACCAGGATCTCTGATCCCTTGGGCCCCTCCCCTCTTCTGTGCTCATTTCCTTTCTTATAATTAGCTTGGAGCCCATGGTTCATCATTTTGAGCAGTCTCTCGACAATATCCCCCTTCAAACTTGTCAGACCATAACCCACAGCAAGAAATCTAATACATATGAGCCGGGCGCAGTGGCTCACACCTGTAATCCCAGCACTTTGGGAGGCTGAGGTGGGTGGATCACTTGACGTCAGTAGTTCCAGACCAGCCTGGCCAAAAAAAAAAAAAAAAAAAAGCTGGGCATGGTGCGGGCAGCTGTAATCCCAGCTACTCTGGAGGCTGAGGCAGGAGAACTGCTTGAACCAGGAAGGTGGAGGTTGCAATCAACCGAAATCGCGCCACAGCACTCCAGCCTGGGTGACAAAGGGAGACTCCATCTCGGGGGGGTAAAAAAAGAAAGAAATAGAATACTTATGATCTGAGGGTCATCTGCATATGTATTTATCTATACACATACATATATACACAAGCCTCTTTCAACTTTAACTCAATCACAATTATTTAAACATCTCTCCCTGAACATCACTTCTTAGAGCTATGTTTCCCTCTCTCTCTCTTTTTTTTTTTTTTTTTTTTTGAGATGGAGTCTTGCTCTTTCACCCAGGCTGGAGTGCAGTGGTGTGATCTCAGCTCACTGCAACTCCACCTTCCAGGTTCACGCCATTCTCCTGCTGCAGCCTCCCGGTGTCCGCCACCACGCCCGGCTAATTTTTTGTATTTTTAGTAGAGATGGGGTTTCACCGTGTTAGTGAGTATGGTCTCGATTTCCTGACCTCGTGATCTGCCCACCTCAGCCTCCCAAAGTGTTGGGATTACAGGCATGAGCCACTGTGCCCGGCACAGCTCTGTTTCTCTCATCTTCACCACACTGTTGCCACAGTCATCTATACAAACTGTGTTAGTATTCCTATTGCTTCTGTAACAAATTGCCACAAACTCAGTGGCTTAAAACAGCACACATGTGTTCTCTTACAGTTCTAGTAGTCAGATGTTTGCAATGAAGATTTCTGCATGGCTGCATTCCTTTTGGAGGTTTCAAGGCAAAATCTTTTTCCTTGCCTTTTCCCGTTTCTAAAGACTGCCTACATTCTTGGACTCATGGCTTCATCGTTCCAACTGCTGGTTCTGTTTTCACAACTCCTTTTTCTGACTCTCTGACTCTGACTCTCTTGCTTTCCTCCTTTTTTTTTTTTTTGAGATGGAGTTTTTCTCTTGTTGCCCAGGCTGGAGTGCAATGGTGCAATCTCGGTTGCAACCTCCACCTCCCGGGTTCAAATGATTCTCCTGCCTCAGCCTCCCAAGTAGCTGGGATTACAGGCATGCACCGCCATGCCTGGCTAATTTTCATATTTTTAGTAGAGATGGGATTTCACCATGTTGGCCAGGCTGGTCTCGAACTCCTGACCTCAGGTGATCCACCCACCTCGGCCTCCCAAAGTGCTGGGATTACAGGTGTGAGCCACTGTACTCAGCCACCTTCCTCCTTTTAAGGACCCCTGTGATTATATAAACCCCTTCCAGATAATCCAGGATAATCTCCCCCACTCAAAATCCTGAACTTAATCACATCTGCCAAGTCCCTTTTACCATGAATGTCTGGTAACATAATCACTGCCTGGGGATTAAGGCCTGTGGACATCTTTGGGGGCCGTTACTCTGCCTACTACATGGACCATCTTTGAATTTCTTACCTCCCACTCACTTTTCTTTTTTCTTTTTCCTTTTTTTTTTTTGAGGTGGAGATTATCTCTTGCTGCCCAGGCTGGCATGCAATGGCACAGTCTCAGCTCACTGCAAACTCTGCCTCCCAGATTCAAGTCATTCAGCTGCCTCAGCCTCCTAACTGGGATTACAAGCACCTGCCACCACGCCCGGCTAATTTTGTATTTTTAGCAGAGACGGGGGTTTTCTATGTTAGTCAGGCTGGTCTTGAACTCTCAATCTCAGGTGATCTGCCTGCCTCAGCCTCCCAAAGTACTGGGATTACAAGCGTGAGCCACCGCACCTGACCCCTCCAATCACTTTTCAACCTTTTCCAAATAAGCTTCTGTCCCACCCCCAATTCCATATGGTTTCAAAATGGTTCTTGATGGCCTCCATGTTGCTGAAACCATGGGGTTGTTCTAACTGTCCTTCTTCTTGACCTTTGGGCACTGTAGACCAAACAGCTTGAGACATAGGCAGGCAGCCTGGAGGACCAGAGCATTTGGGCGATGGCCGGTCCTCATGAACCTGTCCTGCTGTCACCCAGCAGACCATCCTCGTGGGACTGAGGCTGGCTACAGAAGGCATTCTGCACCCCCTTGCTCCATGAGTTACCCAAGGCTCCATGTGCCTAGGCTTTCTTTATTGTTTAAGAGTGTGGGTCACATAACTGCAGGTGAAGTTTTCTCAAATATTTTTTTTTACACATCCAAAGTGAATAACTGGGTGAGCTTTCACAAAGTAAAGCACATGCACGCCATGCAGATCAAGGAACAGGGCATGGCCAGCTTGCCTGATCTCCTCATTCTCCCCTCCCTAACGCTAGCTCCTCTCCTCACAAAGGTAATGCTATCCTGGGGATAGGGATTTTTTTTTTTTTCCTTTTAAATAGACTTAATGTGTTAGAGAAGTTCTAGGTTCATAGAAAAATGGAGCAGAGTCCAGGTGCTGTGGCTCACACGTGTAATCCCAGCACTTTGAGAGGCTGAGGCGGGCAGATCACGAGGTCAGGAGTTCAAGACCAGCCTGACCAACATGATGAAACCCCGTCTCTACTAAAAATACAAAAAATTAGCTGGGCGTGGTGGTGCATGCCTGTAATCCTAGCTACTTGGGAGGCTGAGGCAGGAGAATTGTTTGAACCTGGGATGTGGAGGTTGCAGTGGGCTGAGATCTTACCACTGTATTCCAGCCTGGGTGACAAAGAAAGAAAAACAGAAAGGAGAGAGAGAGAGAAAGAAAGGAGGGAGGGAAGGAAGGAAGGAAGGAAGGAAGACAGAAAGGAAGGAAGGGAAAAGGAAAGAAAGAGAAAAGAAAAGAAAGAAAGAAAAATGGAGCAGAAAGTGCAGAGTTTTCATCAACCTCTACTCCCACCTGTCACACACACACACATGCGCAGCTTCCCCACTAGCAATATCAAACCTGAGTGGGATATTTGTCATAATCAATAAACCTACATTGACACATCACTCTCAACCAGAGTCCATAGTTTACATGAGGGCTCACTCTTGGTGTTGTACATTGCATGGGTTTGTACATATGGACAATGACGTGGATCCACCATTGTAGTATCATGCAGAGTAGTTTCACTGCCCTAAAAATCCTGTCTTTCACCAATTCATTCCTCCTTTCTGCTGACCTCTGGCAACCGTGGATATTTTCGCTGTCTCCATAGTTTTGCTTTATCCAGAATGTCATATAGTTGGAATCATACAGTGTGCAGACTTTTCAGAAGGGCTTCTTTCACTTAGGAGTGTGCATTTAAGGTTTCTCCATGTCTTTTTGTGGTTTGATAGCTCATTTCATTTTAGTGATAAATAACATTCCATTGTCTGGATATGGGCCTAGGCTTCTTTGTTTTGTTTTGTTTTGTTTTGTTTTTGTTGTTGTTGTTGTTGTTTGAGATGGGGTTTTGCTCTGTTTCCCCAGCTGGAGTGCAGTGGCACAATCTAAGCTCACTGCAGCCTCCACCTCTGGGGTTCAACCAATTCTGCCACCTCAGCCTCCAGCATAGCTGGAATTACAGGGTCGTGCCACCACACCCAGCTAATTTTTTGCATTTTTAGTAGAAATGGAATTTCACCATGTTGGCCAGGCTGGTCTCAAACTCCTGACCTCAGGTGATCCATCCGTCTCAGCCTCCCAAAGTGTTGGGATTACAGATATGAGCCAACACACCTGGCCGGGCCTAGGTTTTTGAAGAAGGAATTGAACTGAGTGTAGGCCAGGTTGTACTGTTGAAGTGTCTTCTTTGTACTTGGAATGTGCTAGGACAGATAGACTTCAAAGTGCAAAGCGCCTGAAGGATCTGGCATTAGTCAATTCTACGCACTGAGCTTCTGTCCCCAGAATACCACTCTCATAGTAAGAATATGGCAAGGCCGGTTGGATGGGTGGGGCATGGATTGGAGGCTCAGGCCACTGCACTGCACATACAGGTCTTGATGTAAATGGTCTGGTGGAGGTCAAGTTCTGTTTAGTGGGGGTAGACTATGGGACAGACTGAAGAAAGGTAATGGTCTAAATGCAGAAAAAGTTTCATTCCCACTCATGTGACAGTCTGTGGAGCAGGCAGCTCCTCTCCTCATGAACCTGGGACCCAGGTATCTTCCATGTTGTGGCTCTGCTTCTCCAGAGCCTTGTCATTTTTTTCATCTAGCTATAGTGACAAGATCTTTTGGATGAGCCGTCAATATTAAACCAAAGGCAAACTCTGAAAATTTATTTGACGTGTGGTCAGCTGCTCATTTAGCACAGTGTGGGGACTGTTGGGGTGATGGACAAGAAGGTTTTCATGAGGAGGCTGAAGAGATCTAAGTATAGGGGTGCCAGCCTGGGGCACTTCAGAAGGGGCATTGGCCTAGGGGTAGCATCAGGGTGCTCCTGATTTCCCTGGGGCAGGGTGTGGCTCACGACGGGGTGCTGAGAACCCACCAAGAAGGCTGGAACTTTCAGTACTCATTGTTTTATGAGGGCCTGCCTGTGTGCCAGGTGGGAAGACACTGACCAGTGGCCCAGGGCCACTGAAGGGTCTCGGCCTGGTCTCTTGGTGCCTGGGGGGTACACTGTACAAGCGATGATGTAGTTCCAAGGGGCAGGATTCTGACCCACACTCCTGGTGCCAATGTCCATTTTGCCACTCATGTTAGATTTTGCTTCTCTAAGTGAACTTACTCAGGATAGCTGGGTTCTTGGCCATTCTTCCAGTGGTTTTCAAGGGTGAAAAAAGGAGTTTCAGCAAGACAGCTAACATCTGGATGAGCGAGCCAGGAAGTGTCTGTAGCCTTCCTCTAGAGAGCACTCTGGACTGGTGGGCATGAGGACCCCAGTTTCATGCACGTCCATGTGAAGAGGCCACCAAACAGGCTTTGTGTGAGCAACATGGCTGTTTATTTCACCTGGGTGCAGGCGGGCTGAGTCTGAAAAGAGAGTCAGTGAAGGGAGACAGGCGTGGGGCCGTTTTATAGGATTTGCATAGGTAAAGGAAAATTACAGTCAAAGGGGGGTTGTTCTCTGGTGGGCAGAGTGGGGATCACAAGGTACTCAGTGTGGGAGGTTTTGAGCCAGGATGAGCCAGGAGAAGGAATTTCACAAGACAATGTCATCAGTTAAGGCAGGAACAGGCCATTTTCACTTTTATTTTTTCTTTCTTTTTTTTTTTTTTGAGCAACAAGGCTGTTTATTTCACCTGGGTGCAGGCAGGCCGAGTCCGAAAAGAGAGCAAAGGGTGATGGGATTATCATTAGTTCTTATAGGTTTTGGGATAGGCGGTGGAGTTAGGAGCAATGTTTTGTGGGCAGGAGGTGGATCTCACAAAGTACATTCTCAAGGGTGGGGAGAATTATAAATTACAGAGAACCTTCTCAAGGGTGAGGGAGATTACAAAGAACTTTCTTAAGGGTGTTGGAGATTACAAAGTACATCAGTTAGGGTGGGGCAGAAACAAATCACAATGGTGGAATGTCATCAGTTAAGGCTATTTTCACTTCTTTTGTGGATCTGGGACGTGAGGAGAGCCTCTGACCGGCCGCGCCGTCTGGAAAGTGAGGAGTGCCTTTGCCCGGCCGCCCATCGTCTGGGCAGTGAGGAGAGCCTCTGCCCGGCCGCCCATCGTCTGGGATGTGAGGAGCGCCTCTGCCCGGCCACCCCATCTGGGAACTGAGGAGCGCCTCTGCCCGGCTGCCCTGTCTGGGAGGTCTACCACGGAGGCCAGACGCAGTGTGGGGGCTGGACGTGGTGGCTTATGCCTGTAATCCCAGCACTCTGGGAGGCTGAGGCAGGTTGATCACTTGAGGCTAGGGGTTCGAGACCAGCCTGGCCAACATGGCGAAACATATGAAAATTACAACAAAGCAACCAACCAACCAACCCAGCAACAACAAAACAGGTCTACCCTGGAGTTATACTCTAAGTTTTTCTATTTTCCTCCCTTTCTGATCCTTTATCCCACTTTCTTTTTCTTCCTCTTCCTTCTCCTACTTGTCAAAGACATAGAGGATTGAGTTATTATCATTGATCCATACAAAGTTCCTGTCTCATTTATTTTCTTTCATTCTCACCCCCATTTCTATTCCCCGTCTTCCCATGTGCAACCTTCCTAATATGTTTGATATGCATCTTTTTGTTTGTAGGTATTTTTAGAAAATGTTAAATTAAAAAAAAATTTTAAAAAGCCCTGCAAAGGCAGGAAAGCTGAACTGGCTGCTGAGCCCCTTCTGGTTGGCCACACAGTACCCACGCCTGTAGCCCCTGGACTCCTAGTGTGGGCTAAGGTGGAGTGGACCCTCTGGCTTGGTCACAGCACAATGGGCCACCTGGAAACCATCCAAAAGAGAAGAACTACCAGCCCATGCCCTAGGTGCAGCTGCCACCTGCACATCAGGCACCAGCAGCAATGGCCAGACCATCCCTGATTCTCCATGCATTCCCCATCCCAGCCCCAACAGCAAGGACTCCCTGACAGGATGCTGCAGTAGTGGCTGTCGGGAAGTCGGCTGGGCAGGTGCATAAGGATAAAGATAGACTCTCAGCCCCATCCTGATGGCCACGACGTGCTCATCCCCTGGTGGCTCCTCAGCCCTATCCTAGTGGCCACGGAGTGACATGCAGGCAGCAGCCTTGGGAACCCCGATTGCCCCTCCTCACACGTGCCCATCACACGACTTGGGCGAAGGGGAGGTGAAGTCAGGCTGTGGCCCCAGCGGCGCCATGAGGCCGAGAACCAGTGTTCAGCCTCATCCCCGTGGCTGCAGAGTGCCAAGCGCCAGGTCTTGCTCTCTGGGTGCCAGTCAGGAGCAGCTGGCAAGGGCAGCGCAGCCTGTGGGGCCCTCGGGCATGGCCGGTCGCAGCTCCCGGAAGCCACGTCAGCCCACGGGCGCTGCAGCTGCAGCCGCCACCAGCACATTGAGCAGGGGTCGCCGAGGATTGGGAATCCCCGAGGAGGCGGGAGCCTCCAGCCGCGCAGACCCCGGGGGCCAGCCCAGCCGCGGCAAGTCAGGTAGTCTGCGGCGGGAGCTCCGGGCATGGGCTTCGGCCCGGGGTGCAGGAGGCGCGCACCCTCTGGCCGGATGGGCGGCACACTCAGGGCCCAGGAGGCCATCCCAGGGGAGCCCCGCCAGCCCCCGCCGGAGCCCGACCTGCAGCTGCCACCTGCAAGTGGTGCGCTGGCTGCAGCGGTGGCAAACCGGGATCCCATCCTCGCGCCTCGCGCCCATCAGCGCGGACCCCGGGGGCGACGCAGTGACGAAGTAGGGCTGTGGGCCCAGCGGCGGCACCAGGCAGAGAAGCACCACTCAACCCCATCCCTGGGCTGCAGAGGGCCCAGCGCGGGGGGCTCCGAGCATCGGGAGCCGGTGGAAGAGGAGAACAGCGAGCGGGCGACAGTCAAACAGGCCCTGGGGCAGGGCGCGCCTCGCGCTCCAGGGAGCCCCGCCAGCCCGAGGCACCTGAGCAGCAACCGCCGCCTGCACTGGCCGCCACGAGAGAGCTGCTAGGGCGGTTTCTCTGCCTGGGGCCTGTTGCTCGGACCAGCTAAGGTGCGCGTGCTCACTGGTCCTAACCGTTCTGTTGGGCGTTCCTGCTGAGAGGCGGGAGGCGCTGAGAGTCTGTGTGAAGGTCCGTGGACAGACTGCATTGCTTGTTGTTGCGCTTCGGAGGCGGCGATGCCCGAAGGCGAGCTGAAATACGGCTGGAGCAGTCCCAGGCTACAATTTGCAGCGACGATTATGGAAGACGAGCCGGAGTGGTGGCCCACCCTCAGGGAGCGCTTGTGCTCGGATGGCTTCTCATTTCCCCAATACCACATTAAATCATCTCATCTGAGGAGGATCCACAGAGCTGTCTTCTGTGGTAATCTGGAGAAACTGAACTACCTTCTGTTGACGTATCATGACGCTGTCTGAGTAGTTGTCGACCTTGTTTCCACATTAACTGGCTGTTTTGTTGTGGCTGCACTTCTGTTTCATTACCTTCATCTTGCAGGACAGAGTCTTGGCCGCAGACTGAGCCTGTACCTCACCCGTCTCCCACCGACTCTTCGTACTGGCCACGGTCATGCTGGGCAGCTCTATGGAGGCCTGGTGGGCTAGCTTGGGGGTTCAGCCAGCGGTCCTTTCACAGCTGGGGAGTGGAGCCTGGGCCTGAGGTCCCCTGTGCGCCTCCCGGCACCTGTGCCGGAGCTGTGTGCCTTTTCATTTTCACTTCTTTTGTGGTGGAATGTCATCAGTCAAGGCAGGAACCTGCCATCTGGATGTGTACGTGCAGGTCACAGGGGATATGATGGCTTAGCTTGGGCTCAGAGGCCTGACACCCAGGGCAGGCTGGCTCAGCCCCTTTGACTTCAGATTTCAGGGAAGGCCAGGGAGCTGATTGGGTGCCTGGATTTTCTGAGAATTATGTTTCTGAGAGGATTTTGAAACCTAAACAGGAATACTTTACACACAGGTCATCAAGCAGGAACTGGGAAGTTCCGAAGCTGCCCTCATTCACACCACCTCTTCCCTTCAGAGGCCAAGGGCTGCCAAGCTGTCTCCCACACACCTCAGTGAAAAGTCCCTGGCTCTCCTCCCAGCCACCTCGCTGTGACCTTGTGAGGTGTGAGAAGGAGGAAGGGAATCTACATTCTGGATGAACCTTCCTTCCTCCTTGCTGAGAAATAGTTTAGGTCCCTGCGCCTGCTGGGCCTCAGACCTTCTCAGAGCCCAGGGCCCACTGTGGCTCCTGCAAGCTGCCTGGGAATTCCACGGAGGCTGACTGGCTGCCTGTCTTATTCCCAGTCTGCTGCAACCCATTTCCTAAGCTTGGGTGGCTGAAAACAACAGAAATTCATCCTCTCACAGTTCTGGAGGCCAGAGTCTGAATGCAGGTGTTGGCAGGGCTGTGCTGCCTTTGAAGGTTCTAGGGAAGAATCCTTCCTGACTTTTTCCAGTTTTGGGTGGTGGCCGGCAATGCGCGGCATTCCTTGGCTTCAGATGCATCATTCCAGCTGCACACAGCTGTCTTCCCTCTGAGTCTCTTCTTTTCTTCTTATAAGGATACCAGTCATATGGTGTGAAGGGCCCACCTTACTCCAGTATGTCGCCAAGTTAATTCATTACATCTGCAACCACCCAATTTCCAAATGTCACATTCGGGGGTTCCTGATTGAAGGGTTGGGTTGCCCCTCCACACCTGTGGGTGTTTCTCGTTAGGTGGAATGAGAGACCTGGAAAAGAAAGAGACACAGAGACAAAGTATAGAAAAAGAAAATAGGGCCCAGGGGACGGGCGTTCAGCATACTGAGGACCCATGCAGGCACCGGCCTCTGAGTTCCCTTAGTATTTATTGATAATTATCAGGCGTTTCCGGAGAGGGGGATTTGGCAGGACAATAGGGTAATAGCCAAGAGAAGGTTAGTAGGAAAACACGTGAACAAAGCTCTCTGCATCTTAAACAAAATAAAGAATTAAGTGCTGTGCTTTTGATGTGCATACACATAAACATCTTAATCCATTAAAGAGCAGTATTGCTGCCAGCATGTCCCACCTCCAGCCCTAAGGTGGTTTTCCCTTATCTCAGTAGATGGAATATACAATCGGACTTGACACCAAGACGTTCCATTGCCCAGGGACAAGCAGGAGACAAATGCCTTCCTCTTATCTCAACTGCAAAGAGGCCTTCCTCTTTCACTAATCCTCCTCAGCACAGACCTTTTATGGGTGTCAGGCTGGGGGACAGTCAGGTCTTTCCCTTCCCAGGAGGCCATATCTCAGGCTATCACATGGGCAGAAACCTTGGACAATACCTGGCTTTTCCAGGCAGAGGTCCCTGTGGCCTTCCGCAGTGTTTTGTGTCTCTGGGTACTTGAGATTAGGGAGTGGTGATGACTCTTAACAAGCATGCTGCCTTCAAGCGTTTGTTTAACAAAGCACACCCTGCACAGCCCTTAATCCATTTAACCCTGAGTTGACACAGCACATGTCTCAGGGAGCACAGGGTTGGGGGTAGGGTTACAGATTAATGGCATCTCAAGGCAGAAGAATTTTTCTTAGTACAGAACAAAATGGAGTCTCTTATGTCTACTTTCTACACAGACACAGTAACAATCTGATCTCTCTTGCTTTTCCCCACACTGATGAACGTGAATTTGAGGGGACACCATTCAACCCACAGCAGAGCCCCACCATCACCTCTCTGCACAGGGCACCCTGCCTGTCTTTCCTCTCCAGCACCAAGACAGAGCCAAGAGTGATTTCTTGAAATGAAATTGCATCCTCTCATCCCAATAAGGCGTGGCCTCACTAGTGGGAGATGAGCAAATGAAAGCCTCCCTCAGGATGGGCATCCACACGACCAGGGGATACTCCCCCAATTTTTTTTCCTGGTTTATAAAGGTGCTTCAGGACTTCTTGGCTCCTGGCCGATACCTTAGTGCTTCCTGAAGGGGAAAGAGCCCTCCAAACCATTCAGTGGGCCATCCCAGACCAAGTTTTCTGACCCAGACATTGAAACAGGAGGAGTAACATTATCCCCCTTGCAGGGCATGCTATGGGGCATGGCTCGCTTCTCAGTACCCTGCTGCTCAAACCCCTAGAGGGAGCATGCAGACGGGCATGTCGTGGGGAGTGTTTCTGGGCTCTGGCCCCACAGCAGCGTGTGGAATTGGGTGTTTACAGCTCCCGAAGCCCCAGTGGGCATGTGTTACAGTGGTCTCCTTCAGTTTTGTCATCTGCAGGTGGCTTGTGTTAATCAGCTCAATTAGGCCCTCTGCCTTATCACAAAGACAGAGGGCTTTCTGTATCCCGGGTTCTTGCCCTAGTGTACTTGAAAAATCAGATCGCATGTGGACTTGGAGAATGAATGCAAGATTTTATTGAGTGGAGGAGGTGGCTCTCAGATGGATGGGGAGCCAGAAGGCGGATGCAATGGGAAGGTGGTCTTCCCCTAGAGTCGGGCTGCCTAGCAGCCAGGCTCTCCTCCAACCGCCCCCAACTGAATTCCACATCTCCCCACTGTCAAAAGCCTGCCAGCATCTGCTGATGTCTGTCGGTGTGCTCTTCTGCTTCTCTGCTCCTCTCAATGTCCAGCCACTTGTGTCTGTGCCCACTAGGGTCTTGGGTTTTTTATGGGCACAGGATGGGGGTCATAGCAGGCCAGAGTAGTCTTGGAAAATGCAACATTTGGTCATGAAAACAGGAGTGCCTGTTCTCACTAAGGTCCAAAGGCACAAGCCCGAGGGCAGAGCCCTAGCCAGGGACTCCACCCTTCTCTACCCAGCACTCCCCTGCCCCCCTTCCATATCAACATGAAAGCTGACATTGGCTCCTGTGCCCCACCTCTGGGCCTGGTTTTGTGACCTCTGCACCAGAGCTGCTAGGGAGGCCCTACCCCACATGTTGTTAACTCAATAGCCCTTCCCCGGGGGAACCAATGTCCTCCTGTCCCCAAACCCAAGGAGGAGTTGTGGGTTCCTGGGCCTCTTGTAACCCGACTGAATATTTTCCAGGTTACCTAACCAAACTCCTGCAAAACCACACCACCTATGCCTGTGATGGGGACTATCTGAATCTACAGTGCCCTCGGCATTCTACGATAAGTGTCCAATTGGCATTTTATGGGCAAGATTACCAAATGTGTAGTTCCCAGAAGCCTGCCTCCCAGAGGGAAGATAGCTTAACCTGTGTGTCATCCACCACCTTCCAGGTATTGCCTTTTATAGACACGTTAAGATGATACAGTTTCAACAGACACTCTTTCTCTCTCTCTGGGTATAAATATATTTGTGATTATATAGTTCAATCCAAGCAAAACTGATCCATGAAAAATCCCAACTTATACAGATCACCAGTTTTGTAGGTGAGCTATTATTTGCTTCTCAAAGGATTTGTTACCCAACAAAACTAAATAGAATTCCTACCTATTGTAGAGCCCCCTTTGTACACTTCAATATGAATTTATTTGTAGGTTTACTCCTTACTTCAGTATAGCAAAGTACAACCAGGATAGATTCCAACCTCCAGGCCCATATCTCCCATAAATACTCCCGTAGAAAGGGAAGGTGGGTTCTTTAATGGAAACCACAAGTATCTCTTTGAGGCAGACATCTGAACTCATGACTAACTTCTTAGAAAATGTACTCAAAGGGCCAGGCACGGTGGCTTATGCCTGTAGTCCCAGCACTTTGGGAGGCCAAGGCAGGTGGATCACGAAGTCAGGAGATTGAGACCATCCTGGCTCACACGGTGAAACCCTGTCTCTACTAAAAATACAAAAAATTGGCCAGGTGTGGTGGTGGGCTCCTGTAGTCCCAGCTACTCCAGAGGCTGAGGCAGGAGAATGGCATGAACCCGGGAGGTGGAGCTTGCAGTAAGCAGAGATCACGCCACTGCACTCCAGCCTGGGCAACAGAGTGAGACTCTGTCTCCAAAAAAAAAAAAAAAAAAAAAAAGAAATCATTATTAAACATTTTTACTAATTAAATGGTTTTGGAGTACATTCTTTAAAAAAAAACAATTAACTATGTTTTCTTCAACAGTGCACATGTAATGCCAACTTTGTATGACATTGCAAAGGAAGATTTTACTATGTTAAGCAGATTAAACAAACAAACATTTCCTTGAATTCTTTGGGAACAAAGTACAACCTGGTCCAAATCATCCTAACCTAGAATGCACCATCAGCTTGACAGTCAGTTGTTCCTGGATTTACCAGATTTGGGGCAGACTTTTCATGCTTCTCTAAAGAGGGATTCTTAACTGACACCGTGCCTTGTTTTTGCCCTTTTCCTAGTAAAGGAAATGATTTGATTTGGTATCATATCATCTTTCTTGCTTTTTTTTTTTTTAATTAGAGATGAGGCCTTGCTATGTTTCCCAGGCTGGTCTCCAAATTCTGGGCCCAAGCGATCCTCCTGCCTCAGCCTCCCTCCCAAAATGCTGGGATTACAGGTGTGAGCCACTGTGCGTAGCCTCTTTCTAGTCTTTTAAACAAATAAATGTAAGCTGGGCATGGTGTGCATTCATGTATTCCCAGGTACTTGAGAAGCTGAGGCGAGAGGATCCCTTGAGCCTAGGTTTGAGCCCAAGAGTTCAAGGCTGCAGTGAGCTATGATTGCACCACTGCACTCCAGCCTGGGTAACAGCGTGAAACCCTGTCTCTAAAAAACTAAACTAATGCTGGGCATTGTGGCTCATGCCTGTAATCCCAGCACTTTGGGAGGCCGAGGCGGGTGGATCATGAGGTCAGGAGATCGAGACCATCCTGGCTAACATGGTGAAACCCCGTCTCTACTGAAAATACAAAATTATCTGGGCATGGTGGGGCATGCCTGTAATCCCAGCTACTCGGGAGGCTGTGACAAGGAGAATCACTTGAACCTGGTAGGCGGAGCTGGCAGTGAGCTGAGATCTCACCACTGCACTCAGCTTGGGTGAGAAGGGTGAAACTCTGTCTCAAAAAAAAAAAAAAAAAAAAAGACGCGGTCCTGTTTTCACGGGGTGAACAGTTGAGGGAGAAAGGCAAGCATTAACCAAATAGCCAGACACATCAGCATGCCCTATTGTGACAAATGCTATTTTAGAAAAGGGAAGAAGACTATAGCAGTGGAGGGGGCCTATTTTAGCTTGGGGGTGGTGTTTTAAGTCTTCCAAAGAGAAGCATCCTGTAGGGTGAACACTAGGGTATGCACACTAGCTGCACACTAGGGGCTGAGACACTGAGGCTGCTAAGTGGGAGAGGAAAGGTGTTGATGAGGAGGAAGATGGCCCTGGTCTAAACTGTTG
Source organism: Pan paniscus (assembly GCF_029289425.2). Classification (NCBI taxonomy): domain Eukaryota; kingdom Metazoa; phylum Chordata; class Mammalia; order Primates; family Hominidae; genus Pan; species Pan paniscus. Next base: position 75,332,643 of record NC_085926.1, on the reverse strand, counting down.
AGAACAGGGTCCTGCACACAGTAGGAGCTCCATGAAGAGTGGTTCCTAGTGTTTTCACCAACATATCTGAAGTGGAGCAGGACGATGATCAATCACACCCCTGTCCCCGACCTCATTCTAAAACAGTTTGAAACAAGGAGATGCAAAAATCTGTCAAGTGTGTTGACAACAGTGATTTTAAAGGTTCTAAAAGATTCTCTGGATATCAGAGCCAATTTCACATAGTAGAGGGGCACATTCCCTGCAGTGGCCTGTGTCATACGCAGCCAATTTCACCTTTTCACTGCCTGGTTATTCTGCAAAGTGCATCCTAGAATGACCTTCCTCTCTGAGCTCCTCTTCAAAATTCTGATTCTTTCTCAAACTATAAAGCCTCTGGCATTTGCCAAGAGCCAAGGCCCTCCTGAAGCCACAGTTTGAGAACAAGCCAAGAGGCAGACGTGAGAAAGGAGTACCACCCCTGGCAGGGAGAGCTGACACTTCCCAGGCTACTGCATCCTTCTCAGGGCCCAGAAATGAATGAGAGGTAATTAAAGCAGAAAGCATTTTGCAGCAGCTCAGCTCAGCTCTTCGAAGCTGCCATGGTCCCAGGATCAGTGGTGTGCCCTGAGGACAGCCAAGGGACATTCCTCGAGGCCCTGGAAATCATCAGCCACCTCCAGCAACTTCACCGGGCCTCCCTGGGAAGTCTCCCTTGCTGATGGGCATGAAGGCACCAGGGCCTCCTGTACATGGAAAACTCACAATCTAGGAATGTCCTGTGGTTGTTGATCCTGGGACATCTCCAGAAGAATTTAGTTAAGCCCTCCAAGAAAGGAAAAAAGGTTTTCTTGCTGCTGAAGATGTCTCACTTGTTCTTTTTTTAAAAAGCAGTGCAATTGAATTTGCAGTTTGTTTTCACTTTCTTTCCATTTCCTGTTGCTACTTCTCCAAGATCTCAGCTGGGCTGAGGAACTAATAAAAATAAGCAATTTTATGTAGCAGGAATATTCAGTTTCCACTCCCTTCTCCCAGCCTGTGGCAGTGTGCTTGGCCTGCAGAATTCTTGCTCTGCCCTCTGTTTCAGCGGGTGCTGTCATCTGCCAGCTGCTTTGCCTGGGGATTCTGACATCCCAGGGCTTATTCTTAGGGTCAGTTCAGCAGAGTCTTAAACCACCTTCAAAGGAGTCGGTCACGCTGCCGTCCTCTCTGCATCTTTCTGTAGTCCTTTCTGATAATATTTAGCAAATCACTTTAGCACAGAGTCTTCGAATTCTTTCCAGATTTACGATGGAAACACAGAGGCAAATAGCTTGGGGTAGAAAGCAGAAGAGCAGGTGCTGGGAGAGTTTGATGGTGAATTTTGAGTTGGTCACAGTCATTTTGCTTTACTAAGTCCAGGGAAGCTCATCTTCAGAGTTAACCACCATATATATATATATATATATATATATATATATATATATATATATACACACACACACACATATATATTTTTTTTTTTTTTGGAGATGGAGTCTTGCTCTGTCACCCAGGCTGAAGTGCAGTGGCACACTCTCAGCTCACTGCAACCTCCACTTCCTGGGTTCAAGTGAGCACGTCCGGCTAATTTTTGTATTTTTTAGTAGAGACGGGGTTTCAACATGTTGGCCAGGCTGGTCTTGAACTCCTGACTCAAGTGATCCACCTGCCTCAGACTCCCAAAGTGCCAGGATTACAGGCGTGAGCCACCATGCCTGGCCCAGAGTTAACCACTCTATTGAGGTGTTGTTTATTTTTCTTAAAATTCTATTACACGTGAATAAAATTCAATGATTTTTAGTAAATTTAGAGTTGTGCAACCATCACTACCCTCCAGTTTTAAAACATTTTCACAATCCCCTGAAGCTCCCTTATGCCCATTTGCCATCACTGCCCCATTTCCAACCCCCCGGTCCCAGGTAACCACGCATCTACTTTCTCTCTAGATTTGCCTTTTCTGAATATTTCATACAAATGGAATTATGCAATGGATGGTTTTGTGTGTGTGTGCATGGCTGACTTCTTTAACTGAATGTAATGTTTCAGAGGTTCATCCATGTTGTAGCATGTATCATATCAGTACTTCACTTTTTTTTTTTTAGAGTTGAAGTCTCACGCTGTCACCCAGGCTGGAATGCAGTGGTGCGATGTTCGCTCACTGCAACCTCTGCCTCCCAGGTTCAAGCAATTCTCCCTGCCTCAGCCTCCCAAGTAGCTGGGATTACAGCCGTGTGCCACCACGCCCAGCTCACTTTGTATTTTTAGTACAGACGGGGTTTCGAATATGTTGGCCAGGCTGGTCTCGAACTCCTGACTTCAAGTAATCTGTCCACCTCGACCTCCCAAAGTGCTGGGATTACAGGTGTAAGCCACCATGCCGAGCCTTCACTCCTTTTTATTACTGAGGTGTATTCTGCTGGATGGATATATCATATCTTGTTTTTATTCTCCATTTTTAAAATATTGCAAAATGGGCCTAAAACCACCTCTCTGGAGGATTTGATGATCACATGGGTAGCATTGGGTTGTGTGTAAGTATGTGTATCTAACAGGAAGAGTGAGTGACTCTTGCACCGATTTGGAAACTGATTTTAAAATCTTATCTACATTGCATTTAAAAATATATTAAGTCCACATTTTAAAAATATACCACGTATTTAAAATATTTCTTTTTGGCTTTTAGTTCCCAAGAACATACTCACAGTGATTGATCCAGCCATTGCTAATCTAAAACCTTCTTTGAAGCAGAAAGATGGTGAATATGGTAATTTTTATGGCTTACTACCAGCATTTCTCTTTAAGTAAAGGTAAACAGCCCCTGGGTGACCACAGTTGGGCACACGTTGATTAGAATGGAAGGGGCTGTCAGGAGGTGTGTTTGAGGTATCGGTCCTGGTGATGATAGTGCTTTAGCCAATAGTTGCAATGAAGACCAATTTATTTTGTTTTGACTTTTTTAACATCAGAAGTAGGATAAACCTCCCCTTCATTCTCCTCTCACTTCCTAAAAGGAAAATCACTTTGAAAAGACATCTGCTCAGAAATAAATTTGGGCTTCCTGGGTTACACAATGAGCTTTTTGCAAAGCTGAGCCCATTGGAACCTGCATAGGCATCAGTGCTGGCTAGGACCTGAGGACCTCTGTACCTCTGTACACGCCACCTTCCTCCTTAGTTTCCTTCCTCCCTCCCTTCCTCCCTTCCTTCCTTCCCTTCCTCCCTCCCTTCCTCCCTCCCTCTCTCTCTCCCTGTTTTCTTCCTTCCTTCCTTCTTCTCCTTCTTATTTCTTTCTCTCCCTCTCTCTTTCTTTCTTCTTCTGTCTCTCTTTCTTTCCCTCCCTTCTTCTCTCTCTCTCTCTTTCTTTCTTTCTTTTTTTCTCTCTCTCTTTCTTTCCCTCCCTCCCTCTCTCTCTCTCTCTCTCTCTTTCTTTCTTTCTTTCTTTCTTTCTTTCTTTCTTTCTTTCTTTCTTTCTTTCTTTCTTTCTTTCTTTCTTTCTTCTTTTTCTTTGGAGTTTTGCTTTTTCTCACCCAGGCTGGAGTGCAGTGGCACAATCTCCACTCACTGCAACCTCTGCCTCTGGGTTCAAGTGATTCTCCTGCCTCAGCCTCCTAAGTAGCTGGGATTATAGGCGTCCACCACCACACCTTGCTAATGTTTGTGCTTTTAGTAGAGATGAGATTTTACCATGTTAGTCAGGCTGGTCTCGAACTCCTGACCTCAGGTGTTCCCCTTGCCTCAGCCTCCCAAAATGCTGGGATTACAGGTGTGACCCACTGCACCCGGCCCCTCCTTAGTTTTCACTTGACTTTTGTAAATGGGGTGGAGGGGTGGGGGGTGGGTTGAGGAGGTGGAGCATTTGGATTTTCTTATCAAATCTAGAATGGAATTCAAACCCATGGGGTCCCTAATAGAAATCGCAGAGACCCAGTAGAGCATCTAAGAAGACTTTGGTGAGAGTTTTGTCTTGTGTTACCTTTATTGTATGTATTAAGTCTTTCCCCCCTAAGTATAAAAGTAAAGTATGTTTGATATGAAAACCACATGAAACACCCCTAGTCCAAAAGCTCAGAGAGGACTATGGTAATGTTCTTCGGTGTCCTTTTAGCTGGCCACCTTGGCTTTCTGGCAGGCTCTGTGTTCCTTAGCTCCACTACTCTTTCTTTTTTTAAAAAAATCAACTAATTAATTAACTATTATTATTATTTTTCTAAAGACAGGGCTTTGCCAAGTTGCCCTGGCTGGTCTCGAACTCCCGGGCTCAAGCAATCCACCCACTTCATCCTCCAAAGGTGCTGGGATTACAGGTGTAGGCCACCACACCCAGCCTCCTCTTATTCTAACAGGGTTCCCACCCGATCCATAAACAGCCCGATCCCCCTGCAGTGGGGGCCTGAGAGCCAGCACTGTGCCATCTCTCCTCAAAGGCATCTGTCCTGTCTGACATGGCTAGGAGTCCCCCAAGCCACCACCAGGCTACCCTATCACAGGCTTGCTAAGCTCCATCCAGCAGTGTAACCAGGATCTAAAAGCGGATTTGCCTCCCGTTTTGCTGTTGTTTCCAAAAAAAAGTAGCCCAATACCACCTCCCTCTGTAAGGGAGGCTTGTTTTATCTCTGGCCACACAGCAGACAGCAACTCCATGCTTAACGTGAGATATTATTGGCCGTGGGCGGTGGCTCACGCCTGTTATCCCAGCACTTTGGGAGGCAGAGGCAGGCAGATCGCCTGAGGTCAGGAGTTCGAGACCAACCTGGCCAACGTGGGGAAGCCCCATCTCTAATAAAAACAAAAATGTGCTGGTCTTGGTGGCATGTGCCTGTAATCCCAGCTACTCAGGAGGCTGAGGTAGGACAATCGCTTGAACCCAGGAGATAGAGGTTGCAGTGAGCCGAGATCGTGCCATTGCACTCCAGCCTGGACAACAAGAGTGAAACTCCATCTCAAAAATAAATAAATAAATAAACAATTAAAATAAAGGGAGATGTTATTAAGCCTCCAAGGGGCATGATTAATGTCACTGTCTTTAGGATGGGAAAATCCATTTGTTCCCTTCCACAGTGGAGTGGAAGACCAGCACCTGAAGTTGGAACCAACACTTAAAACAATTTCTAATCCTTTTTGTACTTTAATATTTTCGGGGACTGCTTACTATTTAATAAGTGCTCTTCCTGGGTTAATCTTCTATAATTTAGCCAGAGGCCCCTTTGTTTGATTTCTGTGACTTTTAATTATTCTGGCTGTCCCTGGGGTAGGAACAGCAAAGGTCTCTTAGAATAGGCCTACTATGAAGAGCTGTGATTAATTGGTTTTGCATTTTTCATGAAACAGGTATGAACTTCGACCCAAGTGAATCAAAGGTTCTGAGGAAAGATGGAATTCTTGTTAGCGGCTCTCTGGCAGCCTTTGCTTACATTAGAGATAGGTCAATGAATCAAAGCTTCCTAGAATGCTGATGGATTTACTAAAGTCTTGTTAATAAATGTGCTGTTCAATTATAACACTCAGATAAGTAAAGGACAATGACTTCAAGTTTGACATGCCAACCACCGCTTCTAAGATTCAGAAACACAGAGGCCTGAGTTCAGGCACAGTCGCAATCAGGCAGTCAGCAAGAGAACCACATAAACAGACAAAGTCACACTATTTAGGAGTTGAGCTCCACAGATACTGTTCGCTTTTGAAAAGTAGAAACCCGAGGAATGCATTTCCCAGCTCTAAAATTTGGGAAGGAACTAGAATTATTGAATTCCAACCCTGGCTGGAAGAAAAATGAGCCAGAAGGTCACTTAGTAAAGAAGACAGATGATAACCCATGAAGACAGAACCACTTTCTGGGTCATGAGTGTTATTCCTAATGGTTGCCAGGATTCCCTTATTAGTCTTCCCCATGAGGATCAATCAAACTCAGCCCTCGTGAATTAACAGAGCCAAAAGGCTTATACCAAGGCCGGCCACACCACGGGGACCTCTTCATTGAGGGGAAGGTATGTACAATTTTTCCTCACCACCCTCTCTGCTTATCTTAAGATAGAATGCATTTTGGAATGTCATCTGCAAGTTTCAGCAATGCCTGCCTATGTTCAGAGAGACAAAAACCAGAGGCTTTCAGTAAAATACATGTTAATATAACACATAACATTATTACTATTCAAGGCCTGCAAAGATAGGGCTATTTGGGGTAAGCCTGTCTCAGAGGAAAATAGAGGCTTAGGGAATGTATTTGTCTGTTCTCATGCTACTAATAAAGACATACCTGAGGCTGGGTAATTTATAAAGGAAAGAGGTTTAATGGACTCACAGTTCCACATGGTGAAGAAGGCCTCACAATCTCGGTGGAAGGTGAATGAGGAGCAAAGTCACGTCTTACTTGGTAGCAGGCAAGAGAGCTTGTGCAGGGGAAATCCCCTTTATAAAACCATCAGATCTCGTGAGACTTATTCACTATCATGAGAACAGCATGGGAAAGACCCACCCAATGATTCAATTACCTCCCACTATGTCCCTCCCATGACACATGCAGATTAGGGGAGCTACAATTCAAGATGAGATTTGGGTGGGGACACAGCCAAACCATATCAGGGAATGATCTCAATACATGAGATGCAGAGTTCAGTCTCAGGGTCCCCTGATGTTCTATTCTCCTCCTACATTAGGAGTCCTCCTGTGTGTGTGTGTGTGTTGTGTGGTTGTTGGTTTCTTCTGTGGGTCGTCTCTTTTCTAGTCACCTTATCATTTTCATGTCTTGCTGTTCCTGATCATTGTCAATGTTAAGAACTGTAAGGATTTTTCTTGTCAGAAATATCCCCATATTTACAAAGACCCCAGGGAGCTTCTTGGAGAAAAGCCAACATGAAAATCCTCCAGACAAAGAATAACAATTGAAGGGGAATGAGTCTGACATTGTGCTCAGTGAGCTGTGGCCGTGCTGTGTGCTTTACCCCAACAACCTTGTCGGTTCCTCTCAACAACTGCCTCAGCCAGCCCAGCTGCCATAACAAAGTACCCGAGGCCAGATGGCCTAAATAACAGAGATTGATTTTCTCACTGTTCTGGAGGCCAGAAGTTCATGATCAAAGTATCCACCAATCCTTTTCTGGTAAAGGCTGTCTTCCTGCCTTGCAGACAGCAGCCTTCTTGCTTGTCCTCACATGGCAGAGATGGGGAGAGACAGAGACATCTCTTCTTTTTATAAAACCACCAATCCTATCAGATTAGGATTCCACCCTTATGACCTCCTTTAACGTTAATTAGCTCCTAATGAGTGAATTGGGGGGAACACAATTCAGTCCACAGCAACAACCCTGAGAGATGGGACTGTGGTCCCCTGTTCTGCACTTGAAGCCGATGGTCAGAGGAGTTGAGCCATTTGCCTGAGGACACCATGGACAACGGCAGTGCCAGGATTCAGGCTCAGCTAATACAAGGCTTGCACTCCAGCTACTCTGAATTTTGAGGGATGCAACCACCTCCCCATTCTGATCCTGAGTTGTCTAAATTAGCTTTCCTCCATCCCTTTCTATCCTTTTATGTGATTGTCATTCCCAGAAACCACAGGATAGAGATATTCATGTAGTTACTGTCTCTCCTGCTAGTGGCTCAGATCCACAGGGGCAGGTGCTTTGTCATCTTATTTCGCGTGGTGTCCCTGCATCTAGGATGCGGTGCTGGTACAGAACAGGTGTGCAGTCAGTAGTTAAGGAACAATTGAATGATGACTGCTGATCTGGGCTTATGAGCTTTTTCCTGTGCCTTATTTTCATCCAATATTTGCTATTTATAAGATGTCAATTTTTTTTTTTTTTAAGTAAGGAGTTGATGAGCTGTTATTTGGTTTTATTGAGGGGTGTTTTGGGACATTTATCTCAGCAAACCATCGCCATGCCTCCATATAATGTCCAAGAGAAAGAGTCTCTAAATGCACTGTGTTGGATGTTAGCTAAATGAAATCACCACAAGAAGCTCGTGACTCAAATCACAGAGGCTCACAAAGCCCTAGTAGAACGGGTGACTCTGGGCTTGCCTGTGGGTTTTCCTGGTGTGTCTGTATCGCTGTCTGCGTGGCCACTCTAGAGGTGAGAAGCATGCAGCGCATGCTCGGGGGTCTGCAGGCCAGTGTGCCACAGAGGTGCATGTGGACATCAGGCTGGGCCATTTCGACCTAAACAGGCAGTAGCCACCAGCCAACGTCACACAGTGCTGAGCTCCATCCTCAATGCTGCTGGAGAGAGGTGCCCAGACAACTCTCAGTCGCATCCCCGGCCCCACTGTGGGGACGTGACCCATGGGATGAGCGGGGGTCTCTAGGCACCCCAAAAGCAGGAGCAGCTGGGAGCCAAGAGTGTGAGCAGGGCAGTTTCCAGCCCAAACCACCCAAATAGGTGGCAAATTGAGTGAATCCAAAAGTGCATTTCCCAGGTCAGGCTGCAAGTAGCTTTGACACAGTAGTGCAGTCCAGTGTACATGGGGACAAAGAGATGAGAAACCAAAATCGAGAGATTTGTCCCCTGATATTAAAGCACAGAGGTTGGCAGAAGGGAGAGGGAGATGAACAAGTGTTCCTGGTGAAGTGTCTCCTGGGGTCATCTGAATGATCTGTGAGATGGTTTCCCCAACATTGAAAAAGCTTCTTAGGCATGTTTGAATTTACTGTCATTTCAATAATACAGACTTACTCCCTGAATTCATTCTAGAATCAAGATCATGAGTCTGAGGAAACTCATAGAAAAAAATTGGAAATTAGAGAAATGGAAAAGGAGTGGTGTGTGTGTATGTGTGCATATGTGTGTGCGTGTGTGCGCACGTGTGTGCATGTGTGCAAGTGTGCATGTGCGTCTGTAAGCATGTGAATGCGTGTGTGCATGTGCATGTGTGTGCATATGTGTGAGCGTGTGGATGTGTGCATGTGTGTGCGTCTGTGTGTGCATGTGTGTCTGTATCTGTGCATGTCTGTGTGTGCATGTGTGTGCATCTGTATGTGTGTGTGCATGTGTGTGCACGTGTGCTTTTGTGTGTGCATGTGTATGTATGTGCATGTGTGTTTGTGTGTACATGTGTGTACATGCGTATCTGCGTGTGCATGTTTGCATATGTGTGCCTGTATGTGCATACATGTGTATCTCTGTGTGTGCGTCTGTGCGGGTGTGCATGTATGTGTGTGCATATGTGTGCGTATGTGTCTGTGCATGTGCATGTGTGTTTGCATGTGTGTGCATGCATGTGTATCTCTGTGCATATGTGTATCTGTGTGTGCATGTATTTGTGTGCCTGTGTGTGCATGTGTCTGTATGCATGTGCATGTGTGTGTGCCTTCGTGTGTTTGTGTGCATGTGTGTATCTGTGTGTGCAAGTATCTCTGTGTGTGCATGTGTGTGCCTGTATGTATGTGTATCTGTATGTTTGTGCGTGTGTATCTGTATGTGTGCTTGCATGTGTGTGTGGGTGCATGTGTGTTTGCATGCATGTGTGTGCATGCATACATATGTGCGTGTGTATCTGCGTGTGTGTAAGTGTGTGTTGGAAGTTCTTAGCAAGGCAGTGTAATAGCTGGCTCGGCATGAACCATTTTCCCTTGGCAGATTGTGCCCAAGGAGACTTATGCATTTAGACAGTCTTGCATGAGAATATGACCTCTCCTATTCCACCGAATTACTGTTTCATTGACATCTGGCTTTGGGTGTTTACCTCATATGTGCCTGCAGGCATGCCTTTTGTGGCCTAATTTCCGTCGCTGCCCCTGCTCCTTGGGACAGTGACAGATATGTCATCAGCCTCTGGCAGGCCCTGCTGTGGGCTTTTGGGGCACCTTTTGTGGTAAGGGGTAAGGAAGCTGGGCAGAAGGGACAGGCTTGCAGCCTGGGACGTCCTGTGTTGGGAGGCATCATTGTTTCATAAGGGAGGAACTCCAGGGCCACAGACAAGCTCATACTGAAAGAGAAACACAAAAACACGCTCCAGAGTCAGAGCTACATGATTCCCCCACCAGGGAGGACCACTGGAAATCAGCACCACCTTGTCACGGAGATGTGGATTTGGATGTGTTCCCACAGTCTCCAATCTCTGGTTCCATGACAGAAGGTTTCTGTCACACCCCTAATTGCTGTCAGACCAGCGCTCGGTATGTTTTGTGCTTTCTTCTGGACAACCCTCGGGCCCTGACTGCTGCCTTGATCCTCTCAACAGCAACAGGGCCCCGACAGAGGGAACCCTCACCATGGCCTCTGGGTGTCTTATCTGGACATGAACGAGCTGGAGTGTGTGTTTGCCCCAAGTCAGGATCTAAGAGTGGAAAGGAGCCTTAAAGGCCATAGGACCCCCTTCAGAGGCTCCCAAGCACGTACAACAGCTGATCAAATTAAAGTCATTCACTCCAGCTGGGGATGAACCAAGGCTAAATTTAAAACAATGCCGGCAATAACACAGTGTGAAGATTCTGTTCAATCGCAAGGAAAACTCTGTTTTTCCAGAATACAGAATAGGAAAAGGAGACAAAAAAGTATAAAGTAGTCCAAGTGATTCTAGAGAACAGTTGACATTCCCTTAGTGTAAAGCCTGGGACCATGGAGAGAGCCCTGGCCTGAGCTTGGGGTCCCAGCCAAGTAGTGGCTTTGCACAAGTGACTTGACTACAACAAGAGGGGTTGGACCAGCTCACCACTAAGATTCCAGCTGACCAACATCTGGTGAGTTTGTAACTTCAAACTAGTTGGTCCAGATGACTCGGAAGCCTCATTCCCAGGGACTTGCCAAGCGTTGCCCATGTTATCCATCTCTGGTGGCTGGATCTCAGCAGAGTCGATGCAGACTTGCCCTAAAGAGTGCTCACTTAGCAGGAGGCAGGCCTAGGCCAAGAGGCACCTGGAGTCTTATGAGAGAGAAGCTCTCCTGGCAGGAGAACCCAGACACCCATCTCCCAGGAGAAGAGGAGAGAGAAAAAATGGGAACTGGTTTTATGGAGCCCCATCCCCAGGGCTCCAAGCCGAGGGCTTAAATCCATGATTCCCTCCTTTTATGCACTCAGCAAATATTTTCATAATGCTCACTCTTTGCCAGAGATGGCACTGGGGACTTGGCAAAGAACAAGACCGTTCCAGCCCCTGCCCTCAGGGAGCTTGCATTCTAGGTGGAGAGAAAGGATGGCACCCACTCAGCGAGTGAGTGAGCCTGTAAGTTGGGCTGTGAAGAAGACATTCAAGATACTCTGAGACTAAATGACAGGGGACCTGGCTAGGCTAAGGCAGGGGGAGGTATCTAGTAGTGCTGGAGGTAGAGGGAGGAAAGAACTTTCCAGGCTAACAGAAGAGCACATGCAGAAACACCAGGGTGTGCAGGCATCTGATGCAACACGAGTGAGGAATGGGAGGCAGGAGCAGGGAGCAGAGAGGAAACGGAAGGTCTCAGGGGTTGAACTTGGGGAGGGTGACAAGGGCCAGATCATAGCCGGCTTCCTAGGCTGTGGTCAGGACTTGACTTTTATTAGGTTGGTGCAAAAGTAATTGTGATTTCCGCCATTACTTTTTTTTTTTTTATCAGAGTCTGTCTCGGTCACCCAGGTTGGAGTGCAGTGGTGTGATTTTGGATCACTGCAACCTCCACCTCCCAGGTTCAAGCCATTTTCCTGCCTCATCCTCCCCAGTATCTGGGACTACAGGCACATGCCACCACCCCCAGCTAATTTTAATTTTTGTATTTTTAGTAGAGATGGGGTTTCACCATGTTGCCCAGGCTGATCTCAAACTGCTGACCTCAAGGGATCCACCTGCCTCGGTCTCCCAAACTGCTGGAATTACAGGTGTGAGCCACCATGCCCAGCCAATTTCTGCCATTACTTTTAATGGAAACAGCGATTACTTTTGCACCAACCTAATAGCTTAGGAGAGGGAAGAGGTCATCTAGGTGTTTTAAATCAGGCAGTAGTGTGACCCAACATGTATTTCTGAAAGATTATAGAGGCCATGCAGGAAAGATGATTTCCATATGGTCTGTGGTTGCTTTTGCACTACAACAGCAGAGCTGTTATATTTGCAACAGAGACCACATGGCCCATAAACCTGCCATGCAATAGTTCCTATCTGGCCATTCACTAGAACAGGGGGGCAAGAGAGCAGGATGGGGCCCAAGTGCCTGCAGGGAAGATGGAACAGAACAGTGTTTCATCCCTGTTTTTCAGATAATTTCACGAGGTTGAAAGACATCTTAATGAAAGTACAAGGTATTTACCAGGAGATATTCACATCAGATGCCATGTCTCACACCTGCAATCCCAGCTTCACACCAGGTGCAATGGCTCACACCTGTAATCCCAGCAGTTGGGGAGGCCAAGGCAGGAGGATCACTTTCAGCCAGGAGTCTAAGACCAGCCCGGGCAAAAAAGTCAGACCTCATCTCTACAAAAAAATATAATAAAAAGTTAGCCGGGCATGGTAGTACATGCTTGTAGTCCCAGCTACTCAGGAAGCTGAGGTGAGAGGATTGTTTGAGCCCAGAAATTCAAGGCCACAGCACGCTATGATTGTGCCACTGCACTCCAGTCTGGGTGAAAAAGGGAGACTCTCTCTCTTTCACGCTCTCTCTCTCACACTCTCTCTCTCTCTATATATATATGTGTGTGTGTATATATATGTGTATATATATATGTATATTATATGTATATATATGTGTATATATATAGTCACAATATATTTGCTGTCAAAGTATTATCATCAAAAGTCTATAGAAAATATACACATCCTTGGGCTGGGCACAGTGGCTCACGCCTGTAATCCTAACACTTTGGGAAGTTGAGGCGGGTGGATCACCTAAGCTCAGGAGTTCAAGACCAGCTTGGGCAACATGGCAAACCCCATCTTTCCTAAAAATACAAAAATTAGCTGGTGTGGTGGCATGCACCTGTAATCTCAGCTACTCAGGAGGCTGAGGCACAAGAATCGCTCGAACCTGGCAGGCGGAGGTTGCAGTAAGCCCAGATTGTGCCACTGCACTACAGCCTGTGCAACAGAGTGTGAGACTCCATGAAAACAGAAAACAAAACAAAATAAAACCAAACCAAGAAAAAAAACAACAAAAACAAACAGGCACTTCTGACGCAGGCTGCAACTTGCGTGAACCTTGAAGACATTATCGTCAGTGAAATAAATAAATCCCAAAAGGATAAACATGCCCAGGCTCAGTGGCTCGCACCTGTAACCCCAGCACTTTGGGAGGCTGAGGCAGGCGGATCACTTAAGCTCAGGAGTTCGAGACCAGCCTGGCCAATATGGTGAAAGCTCGTCTCTATTAAAAGTACAAAAATTAGCTGGGCGTGATAGCACACGCCTGTAATCCCAGCTACTCGGGAGACTGAGACACAAGAATCGCTTGAACCCCTGATGTGGAGGTTGCAGTGAGCCGAGATCATGCCACTGCACTCCAGCCTGGGTGACAGAGAAAGACTCTGTCTCCAAGAAAATAAATAAATAAATAAACACGGTATGATTCCAATTATCTATCAAGTGTCTAGAGTAGTTAGACTCCTAGAGTTGCAAACTAGAAAGGTGGCCCGCAGGGGTGGGCGAGAGAGAGGAATGGAGAGCTTGGTGAATGGTTGCAATTTCCATTTTGAAAGATAAAACTGTTCTGGAGATGATGGCGGTGATGGTTGCTAAACAATGTGAACGTACTTAATGTCATTAAACTGTAAACTGAAAAAGAGTGGAAACTGTAAATGTTTGTACTGGCCATTCTATATGAACTAATATGTATTTATAATTTTTAACATTTATATGTGGTATATTTTCCCATAATAAAAGATGAAAATTAAAGCAGTTGGATCTTTAAAAAGAAAAGAAAGAAATGAAGAATACACACCAGCTTTCTCCTGATTAGAGGAAGAGCCCCAAAACTTCTATGGACACTCACTTTTCTCTTCTTCTTCTTGCATGATGATGAGGAAATCCTTAGAGGTTGGGGAACTTGGGTGACATTGGCTAATGAGGAACTCTGTGCCTTGAGCCCCCCAGGCCACAGAACAGTAAATACTCAGTCTGTGCCTCCAGCCCTGCAGTGTGAGGTTGCAGTCCTGTGGGCTCCACAGCCATCACCTGTATCAGGAGTCTCATGTCTCACCCTGTCTTCTTGCCAGCCTTGAGGATGGAGTCTGAGCATCCATCGTGCACCAAGCAGGGAGGACAGTGGACCTGCTCTCTGTGGTCATGGCTCATCATAGGGGAAGGACAGTTCAGTGAGTGTAGGCAAAAGAAAGAGAGATCAGACTGTTACTGTGTCTATGTAGAAAGGAAAGACATAAGAGACTCCATTTTGAAAAAGACCTGTACTTTCAACAATTGCTTTGCTGAGATATTGTTGAGGTGTAGCTTTGCCCCAGCCACTTTGACCCAACCTGAAGCTCAAAAAAACATGTGTTGTATGAAATCAAGGTTTAAGGGATCTAGGGCTGTGCAGGACATGCCTTGTTAACAAGATGTTTCCAAGCAGTATACTTGGTAAAAGTCATCGCCATTCTCCAGTCTCAATAAACCAGGGGCACAATACACTGTGGAAAGCCGCAGGGAGCCCTGCCCTTGAAAGCGTCATATTGTCCAAGGTTTCTCCCCATGTGATAGTCGGAAATGTGGCCTTGTGGGAGGAGAAAGACCTGACAGTCTCCCCACCTGACCCCCGTAAAGGGTCTGTGCTGAGGTGGATTAGTCAAAGAGGTTGAGAGAGAGGAAGGCCACTGTCTCCTGCCTGCCCCTGGGAACTGAACGTCTCGGTATAAAACCCGATTGTACATTTGTTCAATTCTGAGATGGGGGAAAAACCGCGCTATGGTGGGAGGTGAGACATGTTTGCAGCAATGCTGCCTCATTATTCTTTACTCCACTGAGATGTTTGGGTGAAGATAAACATAAATCTGGCTTACATACATGTCCAGTCATAGTACCTTCCCGTGAACTTCATTATGACATAGATTCTATTGCTCACATGTTCGTTGCTGACCTTCTCCTTATTATCACCCTGCCCTCCTACTACATTCCTTTTTGCTAAAATAATAAACATAATAATCAATAAAACCTGAGGGAACTCAGAGGCCGGTGCCGGTGCAGATCCTTGGCATGCTGACCGCCGGTCCCCTGGGCTCACTGTTGTTTCTCTATACTTTGTCTCTGTGTCTTATTTCTTTCCTCAGTCTCTCATCCCACCCAACTAGAAATACCCACAGGTGTGGAGGGGCAGGCCACCCCTTCAAGTGAGTGCTGAGAGATGGCTGGGAGCCTTGTTTGGTTTCCTCCTCCTCAGGACAAACAGGAGAGTGCGGTGGGCAGATGGGAGGAGACCAATGTGCAAACTGTCCACTCAGCAGACTATGCAGTTTCTGTGCTTGGTTGTGCTGGGGATCTCAGAAATCTTATTCAAAATTTTGCTTTCCTCCCCTACTGGTTGTCCTTTTCATAGACATCTCACCCATGATAGCAGAGAATCGGTCCCTCTAAACTATTCCCTAAGAACAACAAAAAGATTATGAAGGTGATGATAAGGACAAAGAAGATGACGACAGGCACCATGGCATCACGAACCCTTACTGAGGGCCTCCTAAAGGCCAGGCTCTGAGCTCTGTGCTCTATGCAGCTTATTTCATCTGCGTAGTCTCCACATTATTAGTGCACATTTCAGGATGATTTTACAGACTAGAAAAAGAGCAACGCCTTTTCATAGAACTCATACTAGATAATGAAGTCAAAAAGGGTGAGGTCCAATTTGAACCAGGCAGTCCAAGTCCAGACATATGGCATTTGGCCAGTCCTCTCCCTGCAACCAACCTGCCCTCTCAAATCCTCGCCACTCAGGCGGATGCCCCTGCTCACTGTGCCCTTCCCTTTGGGGGTTCCTTGTAGACCACAGCTAGACAAGTGGGTGCTACAATCACTGTGTCATGTATAGAAAGGACAGCTGAGATCACATCAAGGATTCCAGAAAGAATTGGCACAGGATCATTCGGGACACATCTCTCCCTTGCCCCTGTTCCTGGCTTTCCTTACAGCTCTTGACTTCCTCAAAGGAGTCATCAATTCGGAGTTTGGCTTCCAGTCCTATTGAGGAACCTGGAAAGCGTTTCAAAAATGCTCATCTGATGTGCCTGTGGTTAAGACCTCTGAGCTCTGCTTAAAACTTTTGGAAGCTGGGCGCGGTGGCTCACTCGTGTAATCCCAGCCCTTTGGGAGGCTGAGGCACGCGAATCACAAGGTCAGGATTTCGAGACCAGCCTGGCCAACATGGTGAAACCACGTGTCTACTCAAAATAGAAAAAATGAGCTGGGCATAGTGGCGGGCGTCTCTCATCTCAGCTACTTGGCAGGCTGAGGCAGGAGAATAGCTTGAACCTGGGATGCAGAGGTTGCAGTGAGCCGAGATCACTCCACTGCACTCCAGCCTGGGCAACAGAACGAGACTCCGTCTCAAAACAACAAAAACCAAAACCAAAACCAAAACCAAAACAAAAAAACCACAACTTTTTGAGAGTCGGAAGACCAGGAAGTATAGGACCCGGGACTTCGAGTCTGGCCATGAATTTTGAATACTACCCTTTCTACTTCTCTGTATAGCAACGGGTGAGATGTCCATCCTCTGAGACTCAGCACTCTCATCTGACTTGATTTCCAGTTGATCCGATGGAAGTGAGTGATGATTAAGCCGATCGTGGGTGCCCGCTGCGTGAGCTCTACGTGACGGATGCATAAAGTAAAGGAAAAGTGAATTTTAGATACATTCCTTAAGATTTTCAGCTTCAACTCCACACAATTCAACGGAAATATCCCCTGACCTGAAGTTCTGCTTTCCCTGCATTCCAGACAGGACATTTTGTTTTGCCCTTCTCCCAGTAAGGACTGAGTACTGTGAGAGGAACAGGTGAGTCTCTTTGGTTTCTGATTCCCCAGAGCCTATATCTTGCTTGGCACATAGGAGACAGCAAAAGTCAAAATCTATGTTAATGATTGAATTGACACTTCCTTGCTTCACCAAAATTGGCTGTCATCAGCGTGACTTTGACTTACTTGATTCTTTTTGTTTATGTTTTTTGAGACGGAGTTTTGCTCTCGTTGCCCAGGCTGGCATGCAGTGGTGTGATTTTGGCTCACTGTAGTCTCTGCCTCCCAGGTTCAAGCCATTCTCCTGCCTCAGCCTCCCGAGTAGCTGGGACTACAGGCGCGCGCCACCATACCGGGCGAAGGTTTTGTATTTTTAGTAGAGGTGGGGTTTCACCATGTTGGCCAGGATGGTCTTGATCTCCTGACCCTGTGATCCGCCCTCCTCGGCCTCCCAAAGTGCTGGGATTACAGGCATGAGCCACCACGTCCGGCCAAACGTTCTGATGAAAACTTTAAGTCCACCGAAGCTAAGGACAGGAGTTATGGCTTCCATGAATTTTAAAACAAGACCCACCGATTTGAGTAAGCAATTACTCTCTCGAAGGAGAAAAGTCCGAAAACAGAATGATGAAATCACTAGGACCTAACTGGCCTGTGGAACTATTTTCTGCTTATGAACTATCAACTTTAATTTCATTTCCAGATGGCATGGTCTCAGCTGTTATACAGTGTTTATAAATGTTCTCAATCAAAGGAATTTGTATCAATCTATTTGAATAAAATATTTGAGGTCTTAATTTCCTTTAATTAGGATAACGTTTTTCTTAAAGTGAAGACAATGGTTTTATTACATATTTTTCTTCGGAAAAGATAGGCTGTATTTTCTAGCAATTACGAATTTGTTATATGTAATGATCTGGTTCTTGGAACGTTCTTGAAGCTAGTGTCTCTAAGGCAGGTGTGTACAGCAAGACGTGAATAACCCAGCAATCAATGTTGAAAGCATTATAAGGCAATTGAGTTTGTCAGAACTGCAAAATATTACTGAGTGTGAATTGCTCTGAAATCTGAAAACATTACTTGTGAATTGCTTCTATCCAAAATGCAGACACAATGCTGGGTATTGGTTTACTTGTTTCCGATTTTTCAACCCTCTTTTCCAGGCAAAAGAGGGTTGTATCCAAACGATACAGACCCACAGAGTCTAACAGATGTCTCTATATTCCTCCTCCTCGAACTCTCAGGGGATCCAGAACTGCAGCCGGTCGTCGCTGGGCTGTTCCTGTCCATGTGCCTGGTCACGGTGCTCGGGAACCTGCTCATCATCCTGGCCGTCAGCCCTGACTCCCACCTCCACACCCCCATGTACTTCTTCCTCTCCAACCTGTCCTTGCCTGACATCGGTTTCACCTCCACCACGGTCCCCAAGATGATTGTGGACATCCAGTCTCACAGCAGAGCCATCTCCTATGCAGGCTGCCTGACTCAGATGTCTCTCTTTGCCATTTTTGGAGGCATGGAAGAGAGACATGCTCCTGAGTGTGATGACCTATGACCGGTTTGTAGTCATCTGTCACCCTCTATATCGTTCAGCCATCTTGAACCCCTGTTTCTGTGGCTTCCTAGATTCGTTGTCCTTTTTGTTTTTTTGGTTTTTTTTTTCTCAGTCTTTTAGACTCCCAGCTGCACAACTTGATTGCCTTACAAATGACCTGCTTCAAGGATGTGGAAATTCCTAATTTCTTCTGGGAACCTTCTCAACTCCCCCATCTTGCATGTTGTGACACCTTCACCAGGAACATCAACCTGTATTTCCCTGCTGCCATATTTGGTTTTCTTCCCATCTCGGGGACCCTTTTCTCTTACTATAAAATTGTTTCCTCCATTCTGAAGTTTTCATCATCAGGTGGGAATTATAAACCTTCTCTGCCTGTGGGTCTCACCTGTCAGTTGTTTACTGATTTTATGGAACAGGCGTTGAAGGGTACCTCGGTTCAGATGTGTCATCTTCCCCGAGAAAGGGTGCAGTGGCCTCAGTGATGTACACGGTGGTCACCCCCATGCTGAACCCCTTCATCTACAGCCTGAGAAATGGGGATATTAAAAGTGTCTTGCGGCAGCTGCACGGCAGCACAGTCTAATCTCAATATCTTCTTATCTGTTCCATTCCTTTTGTAGGGTGGGTTAAAAAAGGCAGCAAGGTCAAATAAGAATGATATCACAGGGTGAACACCCACTGTGACATTACAAGTAATACCTCCCTAGGATATAAAAAATACTGTCACAGAGTACACACACATGGGGTACACCCACGGTGATATTAGAAGCACTATCTCCCTTAAATATTAAGAAAAATATCACAGAGTGTGCACACTGTGTGATATGAGGAGTCATATTTACCCTGGATATCACGACTCATATGAAGGGTGTACACACACCGGGTGATCATTAAAGTAATATCTCTCTATAAGATTACAAATAATATCGAAGGCTGTACACCCCCTGTGACATTAGGAGTAACATCCCCTTAAAATATTGGGAGCAATATCACACGGTATACACCCTGTAACGTTAGGAGTAACATCCCCCCATAATATTACTCATAATATCACAAGGTGTACATGCATTGTGACATTAGTAGTAATATCCAGCTAGCATATTTGCAATAATATCACAGAAGGAACACACCTGTGACATTAAGAGTGACATCTCCCTAGAATAGTAAGAATACTATCACAGGGTGTACACCCCCTGTGATATTAGGAGAATCATCTCACCAGAATATTACAAATAATGTCACAGGGTGTTATCTTCTGTGACATTAGGAGTATAGACCCCTGGGAAATTATGAATACTATCACAGGGTGTACACCCCTGTGACATTAGGAGCAAAATCCTTCTAGAATATCATGAATAATATCACAATGTGTACACCCCCTGTGTCATTAACAGTACAATAGCCCTAGGATATTATGAAATAGAACACAGGGAGTACACACCCTGTGACATTAGAAGTCACATCCCCCAAGGATATAACGAATAATATCAGAGAATGTACATGCATTGGGACATCAGTAGTCACATCTCTTTAGGATGATACGAACAGTATCAAAGGGTGTACACGCATTGTGAAATTAGTAGTGAACTTCCGCTGGGATATTACGAATTTTATGACAGGGTCTACACGCCCTGTGACATTAGTAGTCACGTTTTCCTAGAATATGACGAAGAATACTAAAGTGTGTACAGGACCTGTGATTTACAAGTAACATTTCTATAGAAGATTACACGTAATATCACTGTATATACACCCCATGTGATGTTAGGAGTCACATCCCACAAAACTATAACGAAAAATTTCACAAGGTGTGCAACATCTGTGACATTAAAAGGAACATTTCCCTAGAATATGACGATAATACCACAGAGTGTACACCCTCGGTGATATGAGGAGTGACAGACATCTTATAAGG
Source organism: Pan paniscus (assembly GCF_029289425.2). Taxonomy (NCBI): domain Eukaryota; kingdom Metazoa; phylum Chordata; class Mammalia; order Primates; family Hominidae; genus Pan; species Pan paniscus. The sequence goes on along the minus strand of NC_085926.1, from coordinate 75,312,331 downwards.
GTAATACGAGTAATTTGACAAGGTGTACAAACCCTGTGACATAAGGAGTGACATCCCTCCAGGATATTCTGAATCATACCAAAGGGAAAATATTCCATGTGATAATAAAATCAACCTCTCCTTATGAGATTAAGAATAATAGCACAAGCTGTACACACATTGTGGCATTATTATTAACGTCCCGCTAGGGTATTGCGAACAATATCAGAGTGTGTAGAGACTTGTGACATCAGGATTCACATTTCCCTACAATATCACGAATAATATCACAGGGTGTATACCCGCAGGGACTTACACAGTGACACCTTCCTAGAATATGGAAAATAATGTCCCAGGGTGTTAACCAAGTGTGGCAGTACAGAAAACATACTAGGAGAAGGGGAGTAATATCACCCCCTCTTGCCCCCCTGGCTCTTAGGACCCCCATCGCAGGGGGGAGAGGTGCCCCCTGTGATGCAGGGAGTAAGAAAGAGCCAGTCCCTCTTGCCCCCCTGGCTCTTAGGATCCGCGGTGGACTCACAGCCTGTTTATCATATTGTGAGTAATATCATCTCCCCCTCTGGAGATTATGAACTGTTTCACAGACCAGTGTACACCCTGGGTGTACAGAAGTTGTACACCAATCTGTATTGGGAGTCATATCATCCTTTTCCTCCCTGAATATTAGGAACAGTATCACAGGGGTGTTTCTACTCCCTGGGATATCGGGTGTCATGTCCTCCTCTCCCACGTTGCAATTGGAAACAATATCACTGGGGGCATGTCCACCTTGTGTGATATTGAAAGTAATATTATCCTCTTCCCTCCAGGATCATGGGAACAATATCCTTGGGGATGTCCACTTTCTGCCATATATGTAGTCATATCACCCCCTCCGTCTTGGAATATTTTTAAGGACCACCTCACACGGGGGTGTACACTTCCTGCGATGTTGGGAGTAATAGCATTCTCTTCTTCCATGAATATTAGGAGCAAAATCACCGGATGGATACACACCCAGTGCTATATTGGGAGTAACGTCATACTCCAACCCCTGGAGATTATATTCGGATCAATATCACCAGCTGTGTGTACACCTACTGCGATATTGAACGCAATATCATGCTCTCTCCCTCCCTGGACATTAGGAGCAATATAACACGTGGGTGTACACCCACTGAGGTATTAGGGCATAATATTAGTATGAATTATTCCTCATTTATTATTAACATGAATATGAATGACCGATATTAATATTAATATTAAGAAATAATTGCTAATAAGTTTTCAGATTATTAATATTAATTATTAGGAGCTAATATTACTGTTTTCTAATGAATAAGATCGATATCAGTTATTATCAGGTGTCATTAATCATTAATATTAATCATGTATTCTTATCGTTAGTATAACTATTTAATATTAATTATCATTATTATCGGTATTGATTTTAAAAATTATATTATGGGTTATTAATATTGATAATTATTAGTGTCAATTAATAATTGAGATTATTAATTGTGGTAAGTCGCATTGCGCCATTGCACCCCTCCCTTGGCAGCTCATTTATGACCCAAAATGGGGACACAAATGCCCCTGAGAGAGCAGCAGTATACTGGGATAGATGAGGATGGTCACGTGGTGGAGAGGCGTGTTTTTGGGTACCAGCCCTTCACCTGTGTCGACCTTCTCAGCTTGAAAAACAATACACCGCCCTATACCGAAAAGCCACAAGCCCTAATTGATTTGCTCCAAGCTGTTATCCAGACCCACAACCCCACCTGGGCTGATTGACACCAGTTGCTCATGTTCCTCTTTAACAGCGAAGAAAGGCGGAGAGTCCTCCAAGCAGCAACTAAGTGGCTAGAGGAACATGCACCAGCTGATTATCAAAACCCCCAAGAGTATGGAAGGACCCAGTGGCCAGGAACCGACCCCCAGTTGGACCCACATGAAAGAGAGGATATGCAAAGGCTAAACTGAGACAGGGAAGCTCTCTTGGAAGGATTAATGAGTGGAGCTCAGAAGGCCACAAACGTTAACAAGCTCTCTGAGGTCATTCAGGGAAAAGAAGAAAGTCCAGCACAATTGTACGAGAGACTGTGGTAGGCCTATCGTATGTATACTCTCTTTGATCCCGATAGCCCTGAAAATCAGCGCATGATTCACATGGCTTTAATCCGTCAAAGCACAGAAGACATGAGAAGAAAGCTGCAGAAACAGGCTGGCCTTGCAGGGATGAATACATCACAATTACTAGAAATAGCTAGCCAGGTGTTTGTAAACAGGGATGCAGTAAGCCGTAAGGAAAACGGCAAAGAGAATGGAGGTCAGGCCTGGTGACACGCCGACCTGTTTGTCAGCTGCAGCAATCAGAGGGGCCCCCCCAAAGAGGCAAGGGAAGGGGGGCCCTGGGAAAGAAACTCAGCTTGGCTGTCAGAGTTTGCAGCGTAACCAGTGTGCTGATTGTAAAGAAATAGGACAGTGTAAGAACAAATGCCCTCAGCTCAAAAGAAAACAAGGTGACTCAGAGCAGGAGGCCCCGGACAAGGAGGAAGGGGCCCTGCTAAACCTGGCAGAAGGGTTCTTGGACTGAGGGAGACCGCGCTCAAGCGTCCCCAAAGAGCGTCTGGTCAGAATGACAGTCAGGGGTGGAGACATTGACTTTCTTGTAGATAGCGGTGTGCAACAGTCGCTAGTAACCGCCCCGGTCACCCCCTTATCCAAAAAGACTATTGACGTCATCGGAGCCACAGGGGTTTCAGCAAAGCTAGCTTTCTGCTTGCCTCGGACTTGTACTGTAGGAGGCCTTAAAGTCATTCATCAGTTTTGGTACATGCCTGACTGTCCCTTGACCTTTTTGGGAAGGGACTTGCTCAGCAAGCTGAGAGCCACTCTCTCTTTGACAGAGCATGGCTCTTCGCTGCTAAAGTTACCCGGAACGGGAGTCATTATGACACTTATGGTCCCCCGAGAGGAGGAATGGAGACTTTTCTTAACTGAGCCAGGCCAAGAGAGAAGACCAGCTCTGGCTAAGCCATGGCCAAGAGTACAGGCAGAAGACAACCCTCCGGGATTGGCCAGTTAAGACTGGGGCCCAGCCGGTGAGGCAAAAACAGGAGCCGGTCCCCAGAGGTGCCCTTCAAGGTATCCAGGTCTGTCTCAAGCACCTAAGAACTTATGGAATTATTGTTCCTTGTCAATCTCCATGGAACACTCCCCTCCTGCCTGTTCCCAAGCCACGGACCAAGGACTACAGGCCGGGACAGGATTTGCGCTTGCTTCATCAAGCTACACTGACTTTACATCCAACAGTACCTAACCCGTCCACATTGTTGGGGTTGCTGCCAGCTGAGAACAGCTGGTTCACCTGCTTGGACCTGAAAGACACTTTCTTTCCTATCAGATTAGCCCCTGAGAGGCAGAAGCTGTTTGCCTTTCAGTGGGAAGATCCGGAGTCAGTTGTCACTACTCAGTACACTTGGACCGGGCTTCCCCAAGGGTTCAAGAACTCCCCCACCATCTTCGGGGAGGCGTGGGCTCGAGACCTCCAGAAGTTTCCCAGCAGAGGCCTAGGCTGCGTGTTGCTCCAGTAGGTTGATGACCTTCTGCTGGGACACCCCACGGCAGTCGGGTGTGCCAAGGGAACAGATGCCCTACACCGGCACCTGGAGGACTGTGGGTAGAAGGTGTCCAAGAAGAAAGCTCAGATCTGCCGACAGCAGGTACGTTACTTGGGATTGACTATCCGACAGGGGTCAGAACGCAGCCCGGGATCAGAAAGAAAGCAGGTCATTTGCAATCTAGCAGAACCTAAGAGCAGAAGGCAGGTGAGAGAATTCTTAGGAGCTGTGGGGTTTTGTAGACTGTGGATCCCAAACTTTGCAGTATTATCCAAGCCTTTGTATGAGGTCACAAAGGGGGTGGGGACTGGGAAACTTTGGAAATGTGGATCCCAACAACAGCAAGTCTTTCATGAGTTAAAGGAAAAACTTCTGGCAGCCCCAGCCCTGGGGCTACCTGATCTGACAAAGCCTTTTCCATTCTATGCATCAGAGAGAGAAAAGATGGCAGCTGGACTTTGAACCCAAACTGTGGGGGCCTGACCAAGGCTGGTGGCCTACCCCTCTAAACAACTAGATGGGGTTTCTAAAGGATGGCCCCCCTGTTTGAGGGCCTTGGCAGCAACTGCCCTGCCAGTACAAGAAGCAAATAAGCTGACTCTTGGTAAAAACCTGGACACAAAGGCCTCCCGTGCTGTGGTGACTTTAATGAATACTAAAGGACATCATTGGCTAACAAATGCCAGACTCACCAAGTACCAAACTGCTCTGCAAAAATCCCCGTATAATCATTGAAGTTTGCAACACCCTACACCCCGCCACCTTGCTCCCGGTATCAGAGAGCCCTGTCGAGCCTGATTGTGTAGAAGTGTTGGACTCAATTGACTCTAGCAGACCTGACCTCCGGGAGCAGCCTTGGGCATCAGTAGATTGGGAACTATACGTGGATGGGAGCAGCTTCTTCAACGCCCAAGGAGAGAGAGGTGCAGGGCATGCAGTGGTAACCCTGGACACTGTTGTTGAAGCCAGATCGTTGCCCCAGGCCACTTCAGCCCAGAAAGCTGAACTCATTGCTTTAATTCATGCCTTAGAACTCAGCGAGGGTGAGACTGTAAACATTTACACTGAATCTAGGTATGTCTTTTTAACCCTTCAAGTGCATGGAGCATGATAGAAAAAAAAGGTCCTGTTGAACTCTGGGGGAAAAGACAGAAAATATCAACAAGAAATCTTGCAATGATTAGAAGCAGTATGGAAACCCCACAAGGTGGCAGTTATGCATTGCAGAGGACACCAGTGAGCTTCCACCTTGCTGGGTTTGGGGAATCCCCGCGCTGACTCAGAGGCTCGAAAAGCAGCATATGCCCCCTTCTGGGCATCAGTGTTCCCTCAAGCACCTGATCTTGGACCTGCTTCTTCTAAAGAAGAAAAGGACTTTCTCCAGGTAGAGGGAAGGACAAGTGATGAAGGAAGGATGGATTCAGTTACCAGATGGGAGAGTAGCTGTGCCACAGCTGCTAGGAGCTGCAGTTGTACTGGCTGTGCAAGAAACCACCCATCAAGGTCAACTGTCATTGGAAAAGTTGTTAGGCTGGTATTTCTACATCTCGCGTTTCTCAGCCCTTGCCAAAACGGTGAGGCAGCGGTTTGTTACCTGCCGACAGCATGATGCGAGGCAAGATCCAGCCGTTCCGCCCGGCATACGAGCTTATGGAGCAGCCCTCTTTGAAGGTCTCCAGGTGGACTTCACAGAGATGCCAAAGTGTGGAGGTAACAAGTATGTACTAGTTCTTGGGCGTACCTACTCTGGGTGGGTGGAGGCCTATCCAACACCAACTGAGAAAGCTCGTGAAGTAACCCCTGTGCTTCTTCGAGATGTGATTCCTAGATTTTGACCGCCCTTACAGATTGGCTCAGACAACAGGCCTGCGTTTTTGGCTGCCTTGGTACAGAAGACGGCAAAGGTATTGGGGATCACACGGAAACTGCATGCCGCCTCCCGGCCTCAGAGTTCCGGAAAGGTGGAGCGGATGAATCAGACTATCAAAAATAGTACCATTGTCTTCCCCGCTGGATATTGAACACAACACCACAAGGGGCGTCAAACCACCTGCTAAATTTGAGGGAATGTTATCCTCTCCCCACCTCCCCCGGCCCCGGATATTAGAGACAATAACACAGGGGTGATGTACACCCACTGCTTTATTGGGAGTAATATCATCCTCTCCCTTCTTGGATATTAGGAACAATATCACACTGTGCGTGTACGCCTGTCGCGAAATTCAATGGAATGTCATCCTGTGCCTCCCTGGATATGATGAACAGGATCATGGGGGATGTACAACTTCTGAGATATTGGGAGTGATATCATCCTCTCCCCTCTGGAAGTTAGGGACAATATCACAGTGGTAGTGTACACCCTCTAGGATGTTGGGACTAATATCATCCTCCTGCCCACTGGATATTAAAAACCATATCACAAGGGGCATGTACACACACTTCGATATTGGTATTAATACCATCCTCTCCCTCTTTGGATATTCAGTGCCATATTTCAGCTGGGGTATACCCCACCTGCAATATTGGAAGTAATATGATTTTCTCCCCCCCGGATATCGGAAACAATATCACAGAGGGGTGTTAACAACCCCTGCGATATTTGGATTAATATCATCGTCTCCCCTCACAAACATTAAGAACAATATCGTAGGGGTGGGGGGTGTACACTCCCTTTCATATTTGATATCATCCTCTTCCCCCCTGGATATTAGGAACAATATCAGGAAGGGATATACAGACCCTTCAACCTTTGCTGTCATATAACTGTCTCTCCCCTAGACATTAGGAAAAATGTCACTGGGGATGTGAACAGCCCTGCGATATTGAGAGTAGTATCATCCTCTCCCCCATTGCATATTGGGAACAACATCACAGGTGCGGTGTACTGCCTCTGCGATATTGGGAATAAAATTTTCCTTTCTTCCCCTGGACATTAGGAAGGGTATCAGAGGGGGAGGGTGTACATTCCCTGCGATATTCAACGTAAGCTTATCCACTCCCTCCCAGGGTATTCAGAACAATAGGACAGGAGGGGTGTACACCCCCTGCGATATTGAGCGTCATATCATCCTCTTTTGCTCTGGATATTAGGAGCAATATCACAGGGTTGTGTACACCCCCTACGATATTGGGAGCAATATCATCCTCTCTCCCTGTGGATATTAGGAAGAGTATCACAGGGCTGTGTAAACCCCCTGCGGTACTGGGAGTAATGTCATCCTCTCTCCTTCTGGATATGAGGAAGATTTTCACAGGGGTGTGTACACCTCCTGCAATATTGGGAGGAATATCATCCTCTCCACCCAGGAAATGACTAACAAGGTCACGGGGGTGTGTACTCCCCCTGTGATATTGGGAGTAATGTCGTCCTCCCCAAACCTGGATGTTAGCAACGAGATCACAGAGGGGGTGTACACACCCTGCGACATTGGAAGTAATATGATCCTCTCCCCACCTGGATATTGGGAAAGATATCACAGTGTGGGTATACATTTCCTATGCTGTTGGGAGTAATATCATTCTTTTCCTTTCTGGATATTAGGAAGAATATCACAGGGGTGCTGTACAATTACTTCGATATTGGGAGTAATATCATCCTCTATTTTCCTGGATATTGGGCACAAAAACACAAAAGGGTGTACAACCCCTGCGATATTGGGAGTAATAGCATACTCTCCTTCCCTGGATGTTAGAAAACAATATCATCAGGGCTGAACACCCCCCGCGGTAATGGGAGTCATATTTACTCTTTCACGGGCCATTTGGAACAATATCACAGGGGGTGTTTACAAAAAGGGGTGGTGCACACCCCCTGTGATATTGGGAGTAATGTCATTCTCTCCACCTCCGGATATTAAGAACAATATCCCGGCGGGAGGTGGTACACCCCCAGTGATATTGGGAATAATGTCATCATCTCCTTCCCTGGATATTAGGAACAATATCACAGGGGGGTGTACACCTTCTGTGATATTGGAAGCAATATCATCCTCTCCCCCGCTGGATATTAGAAAAAAATATCACTCACGGTGTACACCCACTGTGATATTAGGAAGAATATTACAGGATGTACACCCACTCTGACTTTAAGAGAAATAGCTCTCTCAAATGTCCCAAACAATATCACAGGGTATACAATGATATTTCCCTAGGATATTACAAATACTATCACAGGGTGTACACCCACTGTGATAACAGGAGTAATACGTCCCAAGGATACTACCAAGAATATCACAAGGCTGTACACCCACTATGACATCAGGAGTGATATCTCCCTAGGATATTACGAATACCATCACAGAATTTACACACATAGTGTGCACCCACGGTGATATTAGGAGTACTGTCAACCCAGGACATAACCAATAAGACCACAGGGAGTACATACATGATGTACACCCACGGTGATGTTATGAGAACTATCTCCCTAGGATAATACCAATAACATCACAGAGTGGACACACATGGTATACACCCACTGTGGCACTAGGGCTCATAACTTTCTAAGATATTACCAATAGCATCACAGAATAGAAACACATGATGTACACCCACTGTAATTTCTCCCTAGATATTATGGGTAACATCTCAGTGTGTACACACATGGTGAACACCCAATGTGACATTAAGGGTAATATCCCCCTAGGATATTACCAATAACATCACAGGGTGTCCACCCATGGTGTACATGCTCTGTGATGTTAGGGATAATATCTCCCTGGGATATTATGAATAATACCACGGGGTGTACAGAAACTGTGATATTACAGGTAATATCTCTCTAGGATATTATGAATAATATCACAGGGTGTACACCCACTGTGATACTGGGAGCAATATCTCTCTAGGATAGTACAAATAACATCACAGAGTGTACACCCACTGTGATATTAGGAGAAATATCTCTCTGGGATATTATGATGTACATGGTGTACATCCTCTTTGCTATTAGGAGTAATATCTTCCTAGGACATCACAAAGAACATCACAGAGTGTACACCCACTGTAATATAAAGAATCGTAAATCCCTAGGTGATTACAAATAATATCCCATGGAGTACACCCACTGTGATACAAGGAGTAATATCTTCCTAGGGTATTACAAATAATTTCACAATGTGTGCACACATGATGTACACTCACTGTGATGTTAGGAGTAATATCTAGCTAGTGTATAACAAATAACATCACAAGGTGTACACCCACGTTGATATTAGCTATATTTGTCTACGTTGTTACAAATAATATCACAGGGTGTATAAACATGGTGCACACTCACTGTGATATCAGGAGTCCTATCTCCATCATATATTATGAATAATATCACAGGGTGTACACTCACTGTATTATTAGGAGTGATATCTCTGTAGGATATTACAATTAATATCACAGGGTGTACAGCCACTGTGATATTAGGGGCAATATCTTTCTAGGATATTACAAATAATATCACAGGGTGTAGGCCCACTGTGATGTCAGGAGCAACATCTCCCTAGGATATCAAAAATCCTATCATAGGGTGTACAATCTCTGCCTTCCATGTTCTAAGGGATTCACCTGCTTCAGCCTCCCGAGTAGCTAGGGTTACCCGCCACCACGCCCGGCTAATTTTTTCTATTTTCACTAGAGACTGGGTTTCACCACGTTGGCTAGGCTGGTCTGGAACCCCTGACCTCAGGTGATCCATCAGCCTCGGCCTCCCAAAGTGCTGGGATTACAGGTGTGAGCCATCACGCTCGGACAAGAGTTACATATTCAATTCATTTAGAAACACAGCTCCCATATTTGAGCGTGCATGTACCTTTATGAAGAAATGATGTCAGAAAACCTAAGGATGATAATAAATATGAAAAGTAACTGGCATGTTAAAGGGTCTTCCGATTAAGAACTCTAAGGTTCGATTTCATTTTTAGATAATGCGGTCCTAGCTCTTGTATCATCCTTTTAAATATTCTACATCAAAGGAATTTGTAGCATCGTGTCAGAATGAAATAGAGTGTATTCCACTGCTTCTTAATTTCTTTCAATTAGACTGAGATCTTTTTCTTGAAGAGAGAAGAATATGTTTATTGCATTTTATTTTCTCTGAAAAGAGTAGGCCATGTTTTACTGAGATCATGGATTTGTTATATGTTATGTTTTGGTCTTCTAACATTCTTCAGTGGATTTTCTCTAAAGTAGTATGTACAGAAAGAGTTGAAGAGCAAAAAGGTAAATCATGTAATAATTCTGAGATTTTTGGGTTTGTCACAACTGAGAAATATTGCTGATGGTGTATGGCCCTCAAGTTTGAAAATGTTTCTTGTGAATTGCTTGCATCCAAAATATACACACAGCATTAAGCGCTGGTTTTTATCTTTTATTTTTCCAATCCTCTTTTCTTCTCAAGGCGTCCAAGTCACACAGAGCCACGGAATCTCACAGGTGTCTGAGAATTCCTCCTCCTGGGAATCTCAGAGGATCCAGAACTGCAGCCCGTCCTCGCTGGGCTGTCCCTGTCCATGTACCTGGTCATGGTGCTGAGGAACCTGCTCATCATCCTGGCTGTCAGCTCTGACTCCCACCTCCACACCTTCATGTACTTCGTCCTCTCCAACCTGCGCTGGATTGACATCGGTTTCACCTCGGCCACGGTTCCCAAGATGATTGTGGACATGCAGTCGCGTAGCAGAGTCATCTCTTATGCGGGCTGCCTGACACAGATGTCTTTCTTGGTCCTTTTTGCATGTATAGAAGACATGCTCCTGACTGTGATGGCCTATGACCAATTTTTGGCCATCTGTCACCCCCTGCACTACCCAGTCATCGTGAATCCTCACCACTGTGTCTTCTTAGTTTTGGTGTCCTTTTTCCTTAGCCTGTTGGATTCCCAGCTGCACAGTTGGATTGTGTTACAATTCACCTTCTTCAAGAATGTGGAAATCTCTAATTTTGTCTGTGAGCCATCTCAGCTTCTCAACCTTGCCTGTTCTGACAGCGTCATCAATAGCATATTCATATATTTAGATAGTACTATGTTTGGTTTTCTTCCCATTTCAGGGATCCTTTTGTCTTACTATAAAATCGTCCCCTCCATTCTAAGGATGTCACCATCAGATGGGAAGTATAAAGGCTTCTCCACCTGTGGCTCTCACCTGGCAGTTGTTTGCTTATTTTACGGAACAGGCATTGGCATGTACCTGACTTCAGCTGTGTCACCACCTCCCAGCAATGGTGTGGTGGCTTCAGTGATGTACGCTGTGGTCACCCCCATGCTGAACCCTTTCATCTGCAGCCTGAGAAACAGGGACATTCAAAGTGCCCCGTGGAGGCTGCGCAGCACAACAGTTGAATCTCATGATCTCTTCCATCCTTTTTCTTGTGTCTGTAAGAAAGGGCAACCACATTAAATCCCTACATCTGCAAATCCTGCCCGTTAGTCACATTTTTTTTGTTGCTTGATGGCTTTTATTCCTTTCCACATTTGCTATGTGAATATTGCTTTCTTCATTATGCCTTTAACTGGAATGGGTGAGTATTCTGGGATCCTTTGTTTAGCAGAAACCTCATGACTGAGTCCTCTATACCTAGGCGGCCTCCTTTAGTTTCTGAGCAATAAACCTGTCATCTAGGTGGAATCACAACCATCACTTATATACACGATGTCCTCACTTCACTTTGGAATTCCCTGAAAACTGACTTTATGGAAACAATGTACAGCTGGTCCTCCAACACCATTGGTGCGTTCAAAGTTGTCTAGTTATAATGTTGATGAGGAATAAGTGGTTTCAGTACCCATAACTTTGCTTAAAGGTGAAGATTCCAAGAGACTTTCAAAGATGTTAAGTGAGGACATACTGTACATCAAATTCATATCCTCTTCCAGAGTTCATGTGGAATTTCTTTATAAACTGCTTCTAGAGAATCTGTTTAGGCAGGTTATGTGTAGAGATCCATGTCACCCATCCTCAATCTTGGCTTTGAGTCAAATCACCTGGTGAGCTTACAAATGATGAGTCCTGGGTCTCATTAGCTGAGATTCTGATTTACTTGGGCCTGTGTGGGTATGTGGCTTTTTTTTTTTTTTTAAAGCACCAGAGGTGGTTCCAATGTTTTTAGAGGCATCAAGTTCCAATGAGTAAGAACAGAAGTTAATTGGAATATGATTTCTTCAAATATTATCTTCCAATGAATTGTCCATCAACACCATACAAATTTTTATTATGCTGTTTTTTCTTACCATTTAGCATTTTCTTTTTTATTTCTTTTTTTTTTTTTTTGAGACCGAGTTTCACTCTTGTTGCCCAGGCTGGAGTGCAATGGCACGATCTCGGCTCACTGCCATCTCTGCCTCCCGTATTCAAGCGATTCTCCTGTCTCAGCCTTCCAAGTAGCTGGGATTACAGGCATGCGCTACCATGCCCAGCTGATTTTTGTTTTGTTTTGTTTTGTTTTGTATTTTTAGTAGAGACACTGTTTCTCCATATTGGTCAGGCTGGTCTTGAACTCCTGACCTCAGATGATCCGCCGGTTTCAACCTCCCAAAGTGCTGGGATTACAGGCGTGAGTGACCGCGCCCAGCCATCACTTAGCATTTTCATTTTACATTTGTTGAAGTGATAGATTTATACACACACTGATTGCTGCTTTGTTATACACTTGCATATACATAAGATGGGAAATAGAAAAGAATAAAATGGGCAGAGTATCCCTAAAGTTTCACATTCTGAGACTTTTAAAAAATATTTGCTTTTTAGAAATTTGTTCAATTAAGAAACTGTGGTATACACACACAATGAAGTAGTATTCAGCCTAAAAAGGAATAAAATCCTCTCCACTGCAGACCAAATGTATGAGATTGCAGGTCTGTGTGTTAAGTGAAATAAGCCAGGCACAGAATGACAAATCTTACATGTCCTCACTTATATGCAGGAACAAGAAAGAAAATCTTGGCCAGGTGGATTGGCTCAGGCCTGTAATCCCAGCATCTTAGGATGCCAAGTTGCACGGATCACTTGTGTCCAGGAGTTCAAGACAAGCCTGGCCAACATGGTGAAACCCCGTCTCTACTGAAAACACAAAAAATTAGCCAGGCCTGGTGATGCGTGCCTGTAGTCTCAGCTACTTGGAGGGCTGAGGCCCAAGAACTGCTTGAACTTGGGAGATGGAGGTCCAAGTGAGCCCGGATTGTGCCTGTATACTCCAACCTGGGCAACAGAAAGAGACTCCATCACACACCTACACACAAAAGGAATCTCAGGAAGGTGGAAAGTATAAAGGTGGTTAGCAGACGCTAGGAAGAAAAGGGGTGGGATGGGGAAGGAAGAGAAGTGGATAACTGGGTCCCAAAACACAGAAAGATGGAATAAGTGAGTTCTAGTGTTTGACAGCACAGTATGAAAATTTTAGCACACAAGAATTTCTTGCATATTTCCAGATGCTTTGGTAAGAAGCTTCCTACCTTTCTCATTATGCTGGTTTCTAAGCTATTCTCTTTTTGCTCTTGAAATCATGCTGGTTTTTTTTGGTTTTGGTTTTCTGTTTTGAGATGCAGTTTCACTCTTGTTGCCCAGGCTGGAGTGTAATGGTGCCATCTTGGCTCACCACAACCTCTGCCTCCTGGGTTCAAGCAATTCTCCTGTCTCCACCTCCCAGGCAGCTGGGATTACAGGCATGCCCCAGCACGCCCAGCTAATGCTGTATTTGTAGTAGAGACGGGGGTTTCTCCCTGTTGGACAGGCTGGTCTTGAACTCCTGGCCTCAGGTGATCTGCCCGCCTCAGCCTCCCAAACTGCTGGGATTACAGGCAGGAGCAACCACGCCCAGCCCATGCTATATCCTTATCTGTTGTCTGTTTGTTTTTGAGCCCAGAAATAACTTCTCACCTATGAGTTCAAATGATTTTTAACATGAGTGCTAAGAAAGTTCATTGGTGGAAAAGCAGCCTTTTCAAGAAATGGTGTTGGGGAAACTTGATTTCCACATGCAGAAGAATGAAGGTGGACCCTATGTCATACCAGGTACAAAACTTAACACAAACCGGATCAAAGCCCTAACCCCAACTGCTAAAAGTATAATATGCCTAAAAGAAAACATTGGCCACATTTCCATGACATCAGATAGGGCAATGCTTACTGGTATATGACACCAAAAGCATAGGCAACAAAAAAAAATTATATTCCTTGGATTACATCTAAATGACAGACACTTTTGTGCATCAAAAAACACCGTGAACTGAGTGAAAACATAACCCATGGATGAGGAAAAGTATTTGCAAATCGTATGTCTGGAAAGAGGCTGATATCCATCATAGAGAAAGAACAGATAGAACTAAACAACAAGAAACCCAGAGTATCCCATTAACAATGGTCTGAAGACTCGAGTAGACGAGTCCCTAAAGAAGATATAGCAATGGCCAATAAGCATCTAAAATGATGTTCAATATCACTCATCATAGGGAAGCACAAATCAAACCAAGAATGTGATACTACACATTAGGATGGATGTAATAAACAAACAAGAATTGGTGAAACTAGAGGGAAGTAGGAATGCTTGAACATGATTGGAGGGAATGTAAAACCATGAAGGAACAGGAAAAATAGTATGGCGTGTACTGGAAAAATTAGAAACAGAATTATCAGATGTTCCCACAGTTGCACTTGTGGGTACCTACCAAAAAGAATTAGAAGCCAGGAGTGGAAGAGATATTTGTACACCCATATTCATAGCAGCATTATTCACAACAGCCAAAATGTGGAAGCAACCCAATGGTTCATGGACAGATGAATGAAAAAGCACACTGCAGTTCATTCATACAATGGAAGACTCTTCAGCCTTCAAAAGGCAGGCACTTCTGGCTGGTGCGGTGGCTTACGCCTGTAATCCCAGCATCTTGGAAGACTGAGGTGGGCGGATCACCTGAGGTCAGGAATTCAAGACCAGCCTGGCCATCTTGGTGAAACCCTGTCTCTAATGAAAATGCAAAACATTAGACGAGCATGGTGGTGTGTGCCTATAGTCCCAGCTACTCAGGAGGCTGAGGCACAAGAACCGCTTGAACCCGGGAGGCAGAGGTTGCAGTGAGCCCAGATTGTGCCACTGTACTCCAGCCTGTGCGACAGAATGAGACTCCATGCAAACACAAACTAAACAAAACCAAAAAAAAAAAAAAACCAAAAAACCCAGACAGGCACTTCTGACACAGGCTGCAACATGGATGAATCTTGAAGACATAATCGTCAGTGAAATAAATAAATCCCAAAAGGATAGAGACGACCAGGCTCAGTGGCTCGCACCTGTAACCCCAGCACTTTGGAAGGCTGAGGCAGACGGATCACTTAAGGTCAGGAGTTGTAGACCAGCCTGGCCAATATGGTGAAAACTCGTCTCTATTAAAAATACAAAAATTAGCTGGGCGTGGTGGCGCACGCCTATAATCCCAGCTACTCGGGAGACTGAGACACAAGAATGGCTTGAATCCACGATGTGGAGGTTGCAGTGAGCCGAGACCACGCCCCTGCACTCCAGCCTGGGCGACAGAGAAAGACTCTGTCTCCAAAACAAAAACAACAAAAAAAATTAAACACGGTATGATTCCACTGAGATCAAGGGTCTAGAGTAGTTAAACTCATAGACTTGCAAAATAAAATGGTGGTCCCCAGGGGTGGGCGAGAGAGAGGAATGGAGAGTTTGGTCAATGGGTGCAATTTCCATTTTGAAAGATAAAACTGTTCTGGAGATGATGGCGGTGATGGTTGCTAAACAATGTGAATGTACTTAATGTGATTAAACTGTAAACTGAAAAAGAGTGGAAATCGTTAATGTTTACACTGGCCATTCCATATGAAATAATATATATTTATCATTTTTCATATTTATAGGTGGTATATTTTCGCATAATAAAAGGTGAAAATTAAAGCAGTTGGATCTTTCAAAAGAAAAGAAAGAAGCGAATAGTACACACGAGCTTCCTCCTGATTAGAGGAAGAGCCCCAAAGCTTCTGTGGACACTCACTTTTCTCTTCTTCTTCTTGCATTATTATGAGGAAATCCTTAGAGGTTGGGGAACTTGGGTGACTTTGGCTAATGAGGAGCTCTGTGCCTTGAGCCCCCCAGGCCATAGAATAGTAAATACTCAGTCTGTGCCTCCAGCCCTGCAGTGTGAGGTTCCAGTGCTGTGGGCTCCACACCTGTCACCTGTATCAGGAGGCTCATGTCTCACCCTGTCTTCTGGCCAGCCTTGAGGATGGAGTCTGAGCCTCCAACGTGCACCACGCAGGGAGGATAGTGGACCTGTTCTCCGTGGTCATGGCCCAGCAGAGAGGAAAGGCAGTTCAGTGAGTGCTGAGGGACAGTCAGGAGCCTTGTTTTGTTTCCTCATCCTCAGGACAAACAGGAGAGTGCGGTGGGCAGATGGGAGGAGACCAATGTGCCAACTGTCAGCTCAGCAGACTGTGGAGATACTGCTCCTGGTTGTGGTGGGAGGTCTCAGAAATCTTATTCAAAATGTTGCTTTCCTCCCCCACTGGTTGTCCTTTTCATAGACATCTCACCCATGACAGCAGAGAAGGAATCCCTCTAAACTATTCCCTCAGAACAACAAGAAGATTATGAAGGTGATGATGAGGATAAAGAGGATGATGACAGACACCACGCATCATGAACCCTTACTGAGGGCTTCCTAAAGGCCAGGCTCTGAGCTCTGTGGTCTATGCAGCCTGTTTCATTTCATCTGCATAGTCTCCCAGTTATTAGTGCACATTTCATTATTATTTTACAGACTAGAAAAGGAGCAACGCATTTTCATATAACTTGTACAAGATCATGAAGTCAAAAAGGATGGAGTCCAATTTGAACCGGGCAGTCTAAGTCCAGACACATGGCATTTGGCCAGTCCTGTCCCTGCATCCAACCTGCCCTCTCAAATCCTTGTCACTCAGGCCTATGCCCCTGTTCACTGTGCCATTCCTTTTGGGGGTTCCTTGTAGACCACAGCTAGACCACTGGGTGCCACAATCACTGTGTCAAGTATAGAAAGGGCAGCTGAGATCACATCAAAAATTCCAGAAAGAATTGGGACAGGATCATTCGGGACGCATCTCTCCCTTGCCCCTGTTCCTGGCTTTCCTTACAGCTCTCGACTTCCTCAAAGGAGCCATAAATTCGGAGTTTGGCTTCCACTCCTACTGAGGAAGCTGGAAACCATTTCAAAAATGCTCCTCCGATGTGCCTGTGGTTAAGACCTCTGAGCTCTGCTTAAAACTTTTGGAAGCTGGGCGCGGTGGCTCACGCCTGTAATCCCAGCACCTTGGGAGGCTGAGGCAGGCGAATCACAAGGTCAGGTGTTCGAGACAAGCCTGGCCAATATGGTGAAACCCCGTCTCTCCTAAAAAGAGAAAAAAATGAGCCGGGCGTAGTGGCGGGCGCCTGTAATCTCAGCTACTCGGCAGGCTGTGGCAAGAGAATAGCTTGAACCTGGGATGCGGAGGTTGCAGTGAGCCAAGATCACTCCACTGCACTCCAGTCTGGGCAACAGAACGAGACTCCGTCTCAAAAAAACAAAAACAAAAGCAGAAAAACCCACAACTTTTTGAGAGTTGGAAGACCATCATGTATAGTGCCCGGGACTGAGAGTCTGGCCATTAATTTTCAATACCACCCTTTCTACCTATCTGTACAGTAAGGGGTGAGATGTCCATCCTCTGAGACTCAGCACTCTCATCTGAGTTGATTTCTAATTGAGCCAATGGAAGTGAGCGATGATTAAACCGATCGTGGGTGCCCGCTTCGTGATCTCTACATGATGGATGCATAAAGTAAAGGCAAACTGAATTTTAGATACATTCGTTAACATTTTAGGCTTAAATTCCATACAATTCAACGGAAATATCCCCTGACCTGAAGTTCTGGTTTCCCTGCATTCCAGACAGGACATTTTATTTTGTCCTTAACTCAGTAAGTACTGAGTATTGTGGGAGGAACAAGCAAGTCTCTTTTGTTTCTGATTCCGCAGGGGCTATATCTTGCTTGGTACGTAGGAGATAGCAAAAGTAAAAATCTATGTTAATTATTGAATTGACACTTCTTTGGTTCACAAAAATTGGCTGTCATCAGTGTCACTTTGACTTACTTGATTCTTTTTGCTTTTTGTTTTTTGAGACGGAGTTTTGCTCTCGTTGCCCAGGCTGGAGTGCAGGGGTGTGATCTCGGCTCACTGTAGCCTCTGCCTCCCAGGTTCAAGCCATTCTCCTGCCTCAGCCTCCCGAGTAGCTGGGACTACAGGCGCGCGCCACCATACCGGGCGAAGGTTTTGTATTTTTAGTAGAGGCGGGGTTTCACCATGTTGGCCAGGATGGTCTTGATCTCCTGACCTCGTGATCCGCCCTCCTCGGCCTCCCAAAGTTCTGGGATTACAGGCGTGAGCCACCGCGTCTGGAAAAACTTTCTGATGAAAAGTCTAAGTCCACCTAAGCTAAGCACAGGAGTTAGAGCTTCCATGAATTTTAAAACAAGACCCACCGATTTGAGTAAGCAATTACTCTCTTCAAGGAGAAAAGTTAGAAAACATAATGATGAAATCACTAGGACCTAACTGGCCTGTGGAACTATTTTCTGCTTATGAACTATCAACTTTAATTTCATTTCCAGATGGCATGGTCTCAGCTGTTATACAGTGTTTATAAATGTTCTCAATCAAAGGAATTTGTATCAATCTATTTGAATAAAATATTTGAGGTCTTAATTTCCTTTAATTAGGATAACGTTTTTCTTAAAGTGAAGACAATGGTTTTATTACATATTTTTCTTCGGAAAAGATAGGCTGTATTTTCTAGCAATTACCAATTTGTTATATATGATGATCTGGTTGTTGGAACATTCTTGAATCTAGTGTCTCTAAGGCAGGTGTGTACAGCAAGAAGTGAATAACACAGAAATCAATGATGAAAGCATTAGAAGACAATTGAGTTTGTCAGAACTGCAAAATATTGCTGAGCGTGGATTGCTGTGGAATCTGAAAACATTACTTGTGAATTGCTTCTATCCAAAATGCAGACACAATGCTGGATGTTGGTTTACTTGTTTACGATTTTTCAACCCTCTTTTCTGGGTAAAAGGTGTCCAAACTCTACAGACCGACAGAGTCTAACAGGTGTCTCTATATTCCTCCTCCTCGAACTCTCAGAGGATCCAGAACTGCAGCCGGTCCTCGCTGGGCTGTTCCTGTCCATGTGCCTGGTCACGGTGCTGGGGAACCTGCTCATCATCCTGGCCGTCAGCCCTGACTCCCACCTCCACACCCCCATGTACTTCTTCCTCTCCAACCTGTCCTTGCCTGACATCGGTTTCACCTCCACCACGATCCCCAAGATCATTGTGGACATCCAATCTCACAGCAGAGTCATCTCCTATGCAGGCTGCCTGACTCAGATGTCTCTCTTTGCCATTTTTGGAGGCATGGAAGAGAGACATGCTCCTGAGTGTGATGGCCTATGACCGGTTTGTAGCCATCTGTCACCCTCTATATCATTCAGCCATCATGAACCCGTGTTTCTGTGGCTTCCTAGTTTTGCTGTCTTTTTTTCTTTCTTTCTTTTTCTCAGTCTTTTAGATGCTCAGCTGCAAAACTTGATTGCCTTACAAATGACCTGCTTCAAGGATGTGGGAATTCCTAATTTCCTCTGTGACCCTTCTCAACTCCCCCATCTCACATGTTGTGACACCTTCACCAATCACATAATCATGTATTTCCCTGCTGCCATATTTGGTTTTCTTCCCATCTCGGGGACCCTTTTCTCTTACCATGTAATTGTTTCCTCCATTCTGAGGGTTTCATCATCTGTGGGAGGTGTAAAGCCTTCCCCACCTGTGAGTTGTTTGCTGATATTATGGAACAGGCGTTGGAGGGTACCTCAGTTCAGATGTGTCATCTTCCCCGAGAAAGGCTGCAGTGGCCTCAGTGATGTACACGGTGGTCATGCCCATGCTGAATCCCTTCATCTACAGCCTGAGAAACAGGGATATTAAAAGTGTCCTGCAGCGGCCGCATGGCAGCACGGTCTAATCTCAGTATCTTCTTATCTGTTCCATTCCTTTTGTAGTGTGGGTTAAAAAAGGCAGCAAGGTCAATAAGAATGATATCACAAGGTGAACACCCACTGTGATATTAGGAGTAATACCTCCCTAGGATATAAAATATACTGTCACAGAGTCTACACACATGGAGTACACCCACTGTGACATTAGAAGCAATATCTCCCTAAAATATGATGAAAAATATCACAGGGTGTGCACACTGTGTGATATTAGGAGTAATATTTACCCTGGATATGATGACTAATATCAAGGGTGTGCACACACGGGGTACATGCACTGTGATATCACGAGTTGTAGCTCCCTAGGATATTATGAATAATATCACAGGGTATACACTATGTGCGTACATCCACTGTGATATTTGAAGTCATATCTCTCTATGAGATTACAAATAATATCAAAGGGTGTACACCCCTGTGACATATTAGGAGTAACATCCTTCTAGGGTATTACAGATAACGTCACAAGGTGTACAACTTCTGTGGCATTTTGTACACTCTTTGTGACATTAAAAGAAACATCCCCTTAGGATACTATGAATAATAACACAGGCCATGTACACACGTGGTGTACACCTCCTGCGCCATCAGGAGTAACATTCCCCTGGGATATTAGGAATAATATCATAGCAGGTGTACACACATGGTGTACACCCCATGTGACATTAGTAGGAACATGCCCCTAGGATATTAAGAATAGTATCACAGGCATTGAATACACATGATATACACCCCCAGTGACATTAAAAGTAACACCCCCCTAGGATATTATGAATAATATCACAGGGAGTACACCCCGTGTGACATTAGGAGTAACATCCCACGAGGATATAACGAATAATATCAGAGGGTGTACATGCATTGTGACTTTAGTAGTAACATCTCTTTAGGATATTACAAATAATATCACAGGGTGTACATGCATTGAGACATTAGTAGTAACATCCCGCTAGGATATGACGAGTCATATCACAGTGTGTACACCCCCTGTGACAATAGTAGTAACATTCCCCTAGAATATTACGAATAATATCATAGGAGGTACGTACAGCCACTGTGATTTACGAGTAAAATTTCTATAGAATATTACAAGTCATATCACTGTGTGACTCTGTGTACACCCCATGTGACATTAGGAGTAACATCCCACAAAACTATGATGAATAATATCACAGGGTGAACACCCCCTGTGACCTGAGGAATAACGTGGTTTTAGGATATTATGAATGATGTGACAAGGTGTACACACCCTGTGACGTTAGGAGCAATATCCGTCTAGGATGTTAGGAAGAATATCACACGGAACACACCCCCTGTGACATTAGGATATTACAAATAATATCACAAGGTGTAGATGCATTGTGACATTAGTACTAATATCCCTCTGGTATACTATGAATAATATCACAGGGTGTACATCCCTGTGACATTAGGAGTAACACCTCCCTAGAATAGGATGAATAACATCACAGGGGGTACACACCCTGTGACTTTAGGAGTATCACCGCCCTGGAATATGAGGAATACTGACCCAGGCTATTAATCCCCTGTGACCTGAGGAGTAACATCCCGCTGGAATATTACAAATAATATCACAGTGTGTACACCAACTGTGATATTGGGAGTCCTATTTATTTTTAGGATATTAGGAATAGTATCACAGTAGGTGTACACAGTAGGTGTTAAAATTTATAACCAATATTTTCATTTTATGTAGGTAGAGTACAGAGTTGGGTTTGTGTACCATGTGGTTTCTTCATGTTACAGAAAGACTTCTGAGCATATACTTGTACATTTATGCCCATACCATAGAACTTGAGCCTCATTTTACTAATAGGGCCATTATAGAGCTTTATAACTCTCCACCTCTACAGCCCACAGTCAGACATAATTACATGGAGACCCAGATCAAGAATGCTATCCAGAATCGCAGCATTGAGCTCCTGGTGGCAAAATGTGACCCATGTGATGATAGTGTAACTAAGAGTGTGGTTTCCAGGCCCGCACTGGGAGGGAACAGTGGGTAGTTTGGGTGCCATACCTTTATGTTTAGAGTGTGATTATAACTTCTAAGACAGGGAAAAGACTGTGGTTTCAGTGATCCTTGCTTCCCAGCTAGCAACCCTGACCAGTAATGACTGGTCAGAGATCTTTTTTGGGATATTATACATCTTCGTTCCTTTCATTCTTTTCCTTGCACACTTCTCTTCCCATTTGCTTCTTAAGTTCTGGGAAGAAGGGAGGCCAAAAGAGAACAAGGCTATGGGAAGAAGAATCCTTTTTATGCCACAAAGTAGCCATTTTGCTGACTTCAAGAAGGTTCTGTTTGGTTAGGAGACAGCCTTTTGTTTAAGGGGAATTCAGATGCCCCGGGGATTTAGAGCTTGCACAAAACCCCTGGAAATGGGAAGGGGCTGTGTGGCATGTCAGCAGGGAGAATGTAACTCTCCTTTGATGAATCCTCCAGAGTTCACAATCCTGGAATTTAGGGAAAGGAGGAGGCTGGTGGTGATCCCTGGACCATGCTGGATTTTCAACTCCAAATAAAGGAAGATGGGGGAACTGTGCTTCTATGGTGCCCCCTCAATTGGTGATTTCTTGAATTTTCATAGTATAACGGGGTTTGGAGTGAATCAGAATTGCTGCTGGAATGGTATTTTGCATTGTAATAACTAAGGAATACAGCTCATGTTCAAAGCCTAAGGAAAATATTTGGTAGATCCAAGATTAAGGCAAACATGCGTTGAATGCAAATTTGGATCCAGGAGCATAGGGCTTCAGAAAGTAGCAAGCTGACCAGCAAATGTTGGCAGGTAGAAAAACACACTTATAAGGAGAAATTCATAATTTAATTGTTTTTCCTGCTAAAACCATGGAAAGAAAAGGAAGGGCCGTGAAGGGAAGACAGCAGAATTATTGTAGTGCAGAAGGAGATGCCAGATCCTGGCCAGCCACCAGGACAAAGGCAGCAGTGGATTCCTAGTGTCAGGTCCTAGAGGAGGTAAAGGCCTCGCTCCTGGTGCTGGGTTTGAAGAAGAGGCTTTACTGGTTATTTTATAAGAAGAATTAGTGCATGAGGTAACAAACTGCTCCCGTTCTGTGGGTGTCTAACTCGTCCTCTAAATAAAAGCTTTCCAAAACGCCATGTTGCGTATCAATTTATATTAGGGTTTTTAAAGTAAAACCACTATCAATTTGTTTTTAAGAAGGAATTGTTTGATAGGAAAAGTCTAATTGGCTAGAAAAGCTGGCTTGTTTTATTTAATTCTCACAACAACTCCACTTGACACTTCCAAATTCACTTTACAGATGAAGAAAGTGATGCTCAGGAGGTGGTGTCAGCTGCCCACAGTAGCCCAGCCGATCAGGAGCAGCACCAGGCTCCCACCTGCTTCAGCCCATGGGCTTTTTGCATGGCTGCTCTGGGATCCTGATAGGTCATTTATTTGATGTCTTTGCTTCACCAGAGCAATCATTTCATGTATAGTTTCATGACTAGGAACTGGCTTCAAAAACAACTTCTAATGAGTCAAAAACAGCCAAAATGGCAAGGACAGAAAAAAATCCATGGGTCAGTAGAATCATAAAGGGCAGAGTGCATATATCTGTCTGTCTCTCATTCTCTCCACCTTCCTTTGCTTCCCTTTTCCCCCTCTCTTTTCCTCACATTCTCTCTCTCTTCTCTCTGTTCTTCCCTTTCTCCCATTCTTGCTCTTTCTTAAGTCCTATTAACAGCTTTGTCTACATGGCATCATTTTTACTTGTCAGCATCTGCTTTGGCTTATTCTTAGTCATTGTGCTTGTCTTTCCCATTGGAGGATGGCCGGATCAATCCTTTTCCATTCTGTCAAAATGGGACAGTGGCAGTTTAATGACTGAGTCTGTGAATGAATTGGCTAATACCAAGTAACAGAGCAACAGATAAATACACTTTAGATCCTTAATCCTAGGCAAGGAAAACAAGGAGACTCAGCCCTTTCTGCACTCCAGAAAGAAGGCCCTCTCTGGGCTCAGTCTCAGTAGAGCAGCAGGAAGCACAGCTGTGGGGAAACCCAGGGTATATTTAGTGTGGCCCCATTTGAGCTGGGCAGGTCCCAGCAAAGCATCCCTTGCTATTTGTGTGCCATGGCCAGTGTGTGTCCTCCCAAGATGAAGCAGGCTTGGGCTCTCCGAGACAACCTTACCACCGGGGGCCTCCTGCCTCAGACCCTGGTCCTTAAACCAGGATGATGCTAGAAGGAGGCCAAAGGACAAGCAGAGACGAGTGACTCCCAGGGTAATGGGTAGCTCTGGACATGGATGTGAATGATGACAGAAAGCTCCTCGCAGAATTGAGGAGACCTGCCTCTGCTCCCAGGACAGTCAAGGGAAAGTACTCAGACCAGGACCCTGCCAGTAGCATCCCCCTCCTCGTGGGGCATCGCAGCCCCAGGACCTTAGGACAGGTGAGCTTCTTTCTCTGAGTCTCAGCTCCCTCCACTGTAAAACAGACACAATCTGCCCAATACTTCTGAGATGTTGAGGATAACACTGAATGAGCTGTGAACATCTTTTAGAATCCTGGAGCACTGGGCTTTATAAGGAATCATCGTTACATGAAAGTTCTGGTTTGGGGGATTTTTCTCATTGCAGTTATTATCAGGTTGAATTTCCACAACCAAAGGAGTCAGTTGGGTTGTGAAAGTCAGAAAACATTGATTTTTTATACTTCTTGTATGCCATGTATTGTTCTAGCTGTTTTATATTGTTATTTTTGAATCATGTAAAACCCTGCAATATTATCATGCATTAGACTGATGATGTAGACATCATACTTTTCAGTATTATGTTGCCATAAGTTTGGAGGAGAGAACACCAAGGCTTGCTTTGGGAAGGTTGCTTCAGATCACACAGCCAGGGCCATGAGTTAAGAATGGCAGTTTCCATCTGTCCCTTTGTATTTTTCCTAAGTCCACAGAAGAGTGAGCAGAAACTGATAGAGTCTAGAGGCCAGAGATGAGCCAGAATAATGTGTTTGGCTTTGGAATGAATTGAAATACACACACACACACACACACAAACACACACACACACACACACACACACGTTGCCCTTTTCACCTGGCTTGTCTCTGTTCTGCTTTAGTTTTTCTCAGTTGTCAAGGATCTAGGATGTGGGTCAGCTGACAGTGTGTTTGTCCTGGAGCGGTCACCATGGGCACCATTGGAGGAGACTGGTTCCCTTTGAAGAGACGCCTACCTAACATCCCAGCCTTGTCGCCAGAAGGCTCTGGGTCTGCCCACACTGGCCCCATGATGTTAGCCAAGTCACTTCCCCTTAATTAAGTCTCTCCTGGTTTTTACAACAGTACAGTGGAGTGGTGAGTTGGAACTGGGTCCCACCTTGCCGGTCTGAGAACAGGCTCGTTCTGAACATTCACTCCCAATCATTTCCATCTTGCCTTCATTCTTGCTGTAGGGCTTTGGGGAACAAAACACAGGGCCAGAGGCAATGAGTGACACCAGAACTAAATATTGGCTGTTCCTCCCAAGTTCACTCACTTATCTCCTGGAGGGGGTGCAATGAAAGCTTGTCCTCAATTACTTTGAGATATATCCCATGATATTTTTAAGCAATGCATTTGTATTCCTAACAGTATTTGCCTCAGGTTGTATAAAAATGAGTCCATAATCCTTGGGTGAGGCCCAGACTCCATTTGTTCTTTGGCTGCTGATAAACCCATCGAGTAATTGAGCCCAAGTGGAAAATGTGAGTCAGTTCTCATGCTAGGCTCATACAAATATTCTCATTGATAATGAATG
Organism: Pan paniscus; assembly: GCF_029289425.2. Lineage (NCBI taxonomy): Eukaryota > Metazoa > Chordata > Mammalia > Primates > Hominidae > Pan > Pan paniscus. Next base: position 75,286,858 of record NC_085926.1, on the reverse strand, counting down.
GTTGTACAAAGTATTTTTACCTATTATCTCTTTAAAACTACCCAAAGTCCTGTGATGATACCATGACTCCCCCTAGAGACCGATGAGGAAGTGGGGCTTCAGACGGAGGCAGAGACTTGCCTGAGGCCCGCATCCCCTCCACAGCTGCAGGTGGAACAAGTGAGCTGCCAGGTGGGAGGCAGCTCCCAGGCCACCCTTTCATGCATACTTCTGAGCTCCCAGGGGAGGGAGGGGATGATAGGCTTTTAGTCCCCAATGGCTGAGACCCACAGGGTGGCTTGGCTTTGCCAAATCCCCAGGAAACAGGGGCGGTGGGAAGAACCCAGAGAAGGTGGGGTTGAAGAGAAGACTGCTACAGGCTTAAAGGGGAGTGCGCTGGAGTTGGTGACGTTCTGGTAGCACCTAGGAATTTGAGCCCATCTGCACAGAGCTCAGTAAGGCTGGGGACTCGCTGAGATTGCAGAGAGGCAGGAATAGGGAGTGCTGTGGAAAGACAAAAACATTTTGTCCTTGAGCCTTCTCAGTCTGTGCAAGACAGGAAATTCCTCAACTCTCCTGAGGCAGCCAGCTTTCCTGACTGCTGCAGCCTAGTGAGAGAAATGAGATAGACCTATGTATTTCCAGTCTTGTGTCCCCAAGCCCACTCCTGGAGCTTCTGCCAAGGCCCCTGGTAGCCCTCCGTCAAAGGCTGCGATGCTGAGTCAGGAGCATTGGAGAGCAGCAGGGGCCTGAGAGCCCCATCTTCGAAAGGGACCATTGGGGGTTACCTGCTGTCACACTCAGGCTCCATGCCCTTCAACTGCACCTGCTTTGGGGTTTTCCTCCAGCCTCCTGGACCTTCCCAGCTTCTTCTCATCCAGGTTCCCAGAGGCTGGGCTAGGTGAGTTCTACAGTAGGCCTGCTTTCATTTTCAGTGGCAGTGGATAAAAATTCAGTGGCAACTTTGGAGGTGACACCTGCCCAGATACATTACATACCGTGGAAACCTCCCCATGGCTCCGCTTCCTGAAGAAGGTCTAGTATTTGTGGTCCTGTGTTGATAAAAACCCAAAATGCCGGCGGTCCTTTCCCCAGAAACTTAGGGTTTAAGTTAGAAATATCCTAACCCTCCCCTTCTCAACAGCTGCATCTGCCAAAAACAAAAACAAAAAACGCTAAAATGGCATTACTGAAAGTCAAGCTGCCTGGCTCATAGGACCAAGGGAGAGACCAGAGGCTGGGCACCCATGGCTTGTCCTGCACCAGGATTGTTCCCTGTGAGATGTGGACGGCAGGACCAGCCACTCCACAGCCCCCTCCCCTTCAGCTCCTGTGAGGCGGGGATTCCAAGAATGAGGAAAGGCTGCAGCCACCTCCACAAGAAACTGAATGTGAGTGAGGGGCCAGGCCTCTCACCCTCCTCCTTGACTTGCCGACGCACTCCCTCTCTGAGAAATTGATTTTTTCTCCCAGTTTTTATTAAGGTATTATTGATGTACAATAAACTACATATACTTAAGTTGTTTAATTTGTTAAGTTTTGCCATATGTACACACATGAAACCTTTGCCATGATTTTTTAAAGTGAAATTCTCATTGTCCTGAAATGTTTCCTCATGCCCCTTTATATTCCAACCCCCCGTCCCCTGCCCCACACCACTACTGACCTGCTTTCTGTCACTGGACTTTGCATTTTCTAGAATTTTATATAAATGGAGTCATCCAGTATGTACTCTCTCTTTGTCTAGCTTCTTCCTTTTTTTTGTTTGTTTGTTTGTTTGTTTTTGCTTTTGAGACAGAGTCGTACTCTGTCTCCCAGGCTGGAGTGCAGTGGTGTGATCATGGCTCACTGCAGTCTCAATCTCCCAGGCTCAAGTGATCTTCCCACCTCAGCCTCCGAAGTAGCTGGTCCTACAGCTTGGTGTCTTTCATTCAACATAATTATTGTGAGATTCATCCCTGTTGTGGTGCCCTCAGTAGTTCATTCTTTTTTGTTGCTGAGTAATATTCCATTGTGTGGATATATCACAATTTGTTTATTTACTCACCTGTTGATGGATATTTGGGTCATTTCTAGTTTGCAGCTATTGTGAATGAAGCTGCTCTGAAAGTTTGTGTACAAGACTTTGCATGGATATGTGCTTGCATTTCTCTCAGGGACATACCCAGGAGTAGCATGACTAGATCCTAAGGGAAGTATATGTTTAACTTTTTAAGAAACTGCCAAGCTGTTTTCAGGAGGTTCTGTACCACCTGCAATGTATGAGATTTGCAAGTTGCTCCACATCCTTGTCAAGACCAATTCTTGGGATGTGATGTCTTTTTATTTTTAGCCGTTCTAATGAGTGTAGTGTCCTTGGCTTTCATGAGGTGCTTAAAACTTCCTAGGATGGGAATGGAGCACCATATAATTATAGAAAATGACAAAGAAGCTTTTCAGTTCTGCCTTATGAGAGACACCAAGATGTACTGTTAAGTTAAAAAGATGCCAATTATTTTGTATAACGTGCTTTCATTTACTTTTTAAGAAGATAATAAATGCTGTTTGCTTCCATATGTTACACATGTAGATCATCTCTGCCAAGATGAACAAGAAACTGAAAACTCGTTGCCTCTGAGGAGCGATCACTGGTGGCCAGGGGATGGGGTGGGAGGGAGACTTGCCATACTCTTTGGTACCTTTTGAATTTTGTGCCATGTGAGTGTATCATTTATTTGAAAAATAAATAAAATGTTTTAAAAACTCACAAACTTATAGGCACTCATTGTTCATTCCTGGCTATCAGGCAAGAACCTCGTCATTGCCAAGCAGAGAAATGGGAGGCATCTTGTTCCTAATGATCTCTAGGAACTCCAAACACTCTTCATCTGTTAGCTGCCAGTTTCTGGTGGGAACCTGAGCATCAACACAGTCATGTACCAAGTGGTCATTTAGTCTGTGTTTGTTGAATGAATGCATGAACGTTCACCCCACGTTCTGTTTTCTACCACACAGAAAAGAAGAGTAGCGGGAAGAGCGAGTACCTTCTGCCTGTGGCTCCCAGCAAGCCCACTGCACCCATCTTCCTGCAGGGCCTCTCTGATCTCAAAGTCATGGATGGAAGCCAGGTCACTATGATGGCCCAAGTGTCAGGTCTGTCTCTGCAGCTCTCTCTCGGGGATTAACATGAAAATGGTCTTGGTTGCAATGAGTATTGCTCTCCGAGGACCCGCTCAGATCCTTGATTCACCAGAAAATCAGATGACCATCAGGTGATGGACCCAAAGAAATGCAGATTCTTGTCCTCTCTTTTCTGCTTTCTCTGGGTAGGATTTTCTAGATTCCTGATTAAATGGTCCAGAGGAAGAAGATGGCCATAGAGCTAGAGCAGTGAGAGATTAATTTGAAATTATAGTGTGGCCAGTGTAGCTGGAAGGTTTTAAAGACTGGTACAAAACCAAATTATGTGAGAACTTCCCAAATCTCAGAAGATGATTTCTCAGTTGCTCTATTCAAATTTTACGATGAAATGATAGAGCAGAGGTTCTTCTAAAACAGAGGCAGGGAAACAAGAGCATGTGATTAGTATCCTGGTCTATGATATCACAGTCCTTGCTAGAGGTGAGTGAGAGAAGCCCAGAGAAGATCCTGGCACATCGCTCATGGCTGAGGAGCCAGAGTTTTCCACTGAGTGCATAACTGGTAATTCGCCACTGATCAGTGCCTCTGACACTCTGAAGGTCGCTTTCCTAGTTTTTAAGTCCCTCTTGAGCTGCATAAGCAAAACAGATGGGCCATTAGAGATCCTGTGGACTTGCCCTTTTAGGGATGCTTAGATGGACTCCCTGTTCCTGTGGGCTAGAAGCCACCCTTTGATGGTCCTAGGCAGAGGGCTGGGTCCCCTCCCCTGTCCACACTCACCATGCTGCACACTGAGTCCTTGAGTTGAAAGAGATTGGAGGTGCTCTGCACCTGCCTCCAGGCATTTGATATCTAACCCATGGCAGACATGCCATGCCCTCTCCTTAACCTCTCCAGGGCCTGGTGTCACACAGCCTGCCTCAGCAGCCTCCTCCAGGGCCCTTGCTCCTTTGAAGCAGAGCCTAATGGCTCAGCTCTTATATCAGAGGAAAGCCTCACAGATGCCCATGGTTTTATGCTCCAAAAAATCCCCAGAAACTACCCAGAAAAGTAGACCAAGAAAAACCGAAAATGCTATCCATCAAGAGCCATGTTTGGAAATCCTGCTCAAGCTGGTACCTATCTTTACCCTGGGATGATATTTTGTGTGATAGAAAAATGAAATGCTACCTGAGGTCTCTCTCTGCTGAAAGTTTGCAAGGGAGTTACCATGAAGTTACCATTGCCTAGATGTGGGTGCACCATGTGAAGCAGTGCAGAGCAGAAAACACATTCAGTTTCAACCCAGGAGTCCAGTCACCACTTAGGATTATCAAGCAGCTTGAATTCTAATTTTAAAAACTATTCTTCCTGGGTTTTCTGTTTCATATCTGAAATCATATTTTCACTTCTGGGTTTTTAGTATTTTCCCCAAATCTTATGTTAAATAATTCTGATGAGCATGTATGGGGTGTTTTCTTTGTGCCAGATGCTGTTCTAATCTGCTGTCCTAATGGGCTGCTAAGGGAGGTTTGGTTGACTCATTTCATCCTCCCAACAAACCCACGAGGTAGATCCTGTTCGAATTTACTGATGGGGAAGTGGAAGCATAGAGAGTTGTTGGAGTGTTTCATCCAATATCACTGTATTAAGTGCAGAGTTGCTGCATGGCGGGAAGGACCTCCCTAACCAGTCCCCCTTCCCCTCCTCCTGGTTCAGGGAATCCACCCCCTGAAGTCATCTGGCTGCACAATGGGAATGAGATCCAAGAGTCACAGGACTTCCACTTTGAACAGAGAGGCACTCAGCACAGCCTTTGTATCCAGGAAGTGTTCCCGGAGGACACGGGCATGTATACCTGCGAGGCCTGGAACAGCGCCGAAGAGGTCCGCACCCAGGCCATGCTGATGGTACAAGGTGAGGCTGACCCACTCAGAGCGAGTGGGAAGGAGGTGCTGCTGCGGCCTCTCCAAAAGTGATTTGGAGGCAAGGAAACCACATGAGGCTACTTTGTTCCCACTGTAGGCCCTCTGTTCCCTCAGTCCCACCCCAGTCCCAGAGGCCAACTCCCTGTCCAACATCACAAGCTCTGACTGAGTGGGGCTGCCCTTCCCAGCTTTCTGAAGTCCCTGCCCTCTCTGGATTACTGGTGCCAAGGTGCATAGAGTACTAAGAGGGAAATCTGTAATACACTGAACAATTTGGCAGCGAGAGCTTTTGAGGTGAGTTATGGGCTTAACAGGGTCCTTGCCATTGGAAAACATATTTAAGAGGAGAGGCAAGTTAAGCACACAGAAAGTGAGTGACAACTCTTAATCACACGCATTGGATACAGATCATTAGCACCTGGCTCGGTGCCCCTGTGCCTTCTGGGCTACCTCCCCTTACGTTGGATATACAGTCATGTTAATATTATCCTCTGAGAATGTATCGGAGATGGATGTGCAATGAGAAGGGTGTGCTGCATTTGTGTATCCAATCGCAGTGATTTCTGGACAAGCTGTTACTTGGGTAACATGCTATCTTCCCTCCTTCACCTCCATGGAGAATTGAGTGGACACTGCCTGCTGAGGGGCCTCCCTGTTTAGCTCTGCCCTTTGCCAACTTCCAGAGCCTCACGATGGCTCCCAGCCCTGGTTCATCAGTAAGCCTTGCTCAGTGACAGCCTCCCTGGGCCAGAGTGTCCTCATCTCCTGCGCCATAGCTGGTGACCCCTTTCCTACCATGCACTGGCTCCGAGATGGCAAAGCCGTCTCCAAAGACAATGGCCACTTCGAGGTGCTTCAGAATGAGGACGTGTTCACCCTGGTTCTAAAGATGGTGCAGCCCTGGCATGCCGGCCACTATGAGATCCTGCTCAAGTGAGTCTGCATGTCCGGCCAGCCTCCCTTAACCGTTCCCTCCAAATTCCTACCTCCCCTAACCTGGGTCTGGGCAGCCAGAAGCAGCACAAACCAATGTGGGGCTTGGACTTCCAGGTAAAGCAAGTGCGGGCTCAGTGCTGCTCACAAGCTTTTGCATCTTACACTTCAGTATAGCAAGTGTTCATTAGAACCTTCCCTTTTGAGCTCACTTCCCCAGAATCCTGTCTTGTTACATCCCTGTTCCCCCATTATGTAGTGTATGGTGAGTATGAAGCAAGGAGGAATGGATTAAAGTTGGAAAAGCAGGGGGATAGAGGGAATGCATTTGTTACCTATTGCTGTGTAACAAATTACCCTGAAACTTAGCAGCTTGAAACATTTATCATCTCTCAGCTGGGAATTTGGAAGCAGCTTAGCTGGATGATTTTGAAGTTTCAGTCAAGATGTCGGCAGGGGCTGCAGTCTCTGAGGGCTCGACTGACACTGCAGGATCCGCTTCCAAGGCTCACTCCCGTGACTGTGGCAGGAGGCCTCAGCTCCTCACTGGTTGTAGGTGGGAAGCCTTGGCTCCTCACTGGCTGTTGGTGGGAGGACTCAGCTCCTTGCCTTGTGGACCTCTCCGTGGGGCTGCTTGAGTGTCTTTATAGCATGGCAGCTGGCTTCCCCAGAGCTAGTGATCAAAGAGGGAGCCCAGGTCGGAGCTTGCAGTGTCTTTTAAGACCTACGGTTGGAAGCCACACGCCATCATGTCCGACTTTGTTAGAAGTGAGTCACTAAGTACAGCCCATACTCAAGGGGAGGTAAATTCAGTTCCGCCTCTTGGAGAGAAGAATTTGCAGACATTTTAAAACTACCACAGGGAGGTTACATTTCCCCATTATCTTCTTCTCTCCTTTTCAAGGTCTTGCTAGGTTGCACAGGAAGGTCAGCTCCATGAGGCACACTGCTACATTGCCAGGCCGAGAACAGTGGCGAGCCCATAGTCCACACTGGGTAGCTATTTATTAGATGAATGTGATTCAGAAATGCTCTTTTACCTTGAAAATGCTCTGTCTCTTAAAATCCTATGCCAGCCCTGGATTGGTGGGGACAGAATGCCTTCTGTGGGTCCTGGGGTTGGTGTAAGCATCGAAGAAGAGCATTTGTCTGCACCTAACCTACAAATAGGAGGTGGTGCCACATCCTGAGGATGGTTAGACCTGTCCTGGCCCGGGTGCGTGACCACTTTGCAAGTGGCTTTCTTGCCTGTACTTTATCATCTCCCCATACTGAGCCATCATGTTCACAGCTCTGAGCTACAAATAGGCTCTAGAGCTAAATGCCAAGGCTAATGCAAAACCTAATATGTACCCTATCCCCTTAGGTCCTTTGTGACCATGTGCTTTATACCTGTATCAGTTATCTTTTGCTGCATAACAAACCAACCCAATACTTAATAACTATTAAAAATAACTAGATTTTTAAAGCAGTTTTATTATTTCTTAGGAGTCTTTGGGTCTCCTAGAAAGTTCTGCTGATTTAGGCAAGGCTAATCTCAGCTGAGCTCAATGACATGTCTGTTGCGGTCAAGTGATGGGATGCTTGTGAGCTGCTGGTCACCCTACTATTATTAGCAGTACACTCAGAATGCATCAACTGCCTTTGCCTTATGCTTGAACTAGTTATTACCAGGAAGGCCACTCTGCCTCCAAAATGGGGAGAAGGTACACACTTACCCCATAGGTCAGTACAAAGAATGGAAACCGATGATGTGTAAAAATATGTGCTGATGATCTTGTCGTATAGAAGGAGTAGCACTTTGAGATAATGCTTACATTACTCAAGCCAGACATCCTAGAGGAGATGAGCTTGTTTTGGGATTTTGATGGAGAAGGAAGGCTGAGTCTTGGCAAATGTGATAAGACTTAGCTATTGAGTAGTCCGAGCAAGAAAGGGTGGGGTAGGGGCAGAGCCAAGCAAAGGGCTGTGGGAAGTTTGCCAGGCCAAAGAGGAGGCGTGCACCAGGAGGTCGGCAGGCAGACTATCTGGGGCCAGCTGAGGAGAGTCATAAAATTTAGACTGTCCCGGCCAGGCATGGTGGCTCATGCCTGTAATCCCAGCACTTTGGGAGGCCGAGGCTGGCGGATCATGAGGTCAGGAGATCGAGACCATCCTGGCTAACACGGTGAAACCCAGTCTCTACTAAAAATACAAAAAATTAGCTGGGTGTGCTTACAGGTGCCTGTAGTCCCAGCAACTCAGGAGGCTGAGGCAGGATAATGGCCTGAACCTGGGAGGCGGAGCTTGTAGTAAGCCGAGATCGCACCACTGCACTCCAGCCTGGGCAACAGAGCGAGACTCCATCTCAAAAAAAAAAAAAAAGAAAAAAAAAATTAGATTGTCCCAGCTGGAAGGGGCTTCAGAAGTTATCTAGCCTCATCATCGTTTAATAACGGGGGACACTGAGGTCTCAGGGTCATGGACTTGTTTGTGGCCACCCAAAGGCAAGTAATAGAGCCCAAGTTCAAGCCCTCATCTTTTGACTTAAATCAGATGCTCTTCCATTCCTTATGGCTCTGCATGGGGAGTTTCTCCCAAGTGCACAGGGAACTGGAAGGACCTGGGAAACCACACTAGAGCCTCCAGCCTGCAGCCTTTGCCTCTTTTTCTTCCCCAAAGTCCAGCCTCTTCATTCCTTTCAGAGGCCACTGCCCTGGCCTTGGCTTTGTCCCCACCTGAGAAGAAGCAAGTCAGTTGAGAGTTTCTTGAGGGTACGTGGTAGGCCTGCCAGAGACCTCGCTCCTCCAGCGACCTAGACCTAGAGCAGGGTGCCTTTCGAGGGGAATGACTGGATGGCTGGGAGGGAACTGGGGGTCTGGTGTACAAGGGCAGAGGGGTGGGCAGATCCTGCTTGTCCCTGCTAGGGTTGTGAGGCAGGTATGGGTGGGTAGTTTCTGCCTCTCTTCCCTTCCTAGCTCTTGTCTACTGTACCAAAAGGGGAAATGACAAAAAGTCAGGTCAAAATTCCAGCTGGAATACTTGAAACACTTGCTACTTGCCAGGAAATTAGTTCTTTAAACTGATTTTTCCATATAAAACCATCCAAGAGGTTGATGATTCAGGGTGGGACAGGATCCAAGGCTTTGTAATCAAAGAGTGGGACTCTTATTCAGGGCTTAGTAAGCCGAGGCAAAAGGACTCTGTTTATTTGTGAAAGGTTCAGTATATAGGATGATAGCCCCATATGCTCTGTGGCAGCTCCTGGGATGGGGCCTCATCTTCAGTCCCAGCCCTGATTTTGTAACTAGGTATGTGCAGATGTCAAAGATGGCCCCAAGACCCTGTTCCAGTAGCTTAGGTGATCTGACATGTGGGTCCCAGGCAGGAGGCCACTATGAACTTTGTAGGCTGCAAATGAACCCATGGTTTGTCTTTAAGGCCCAGCAGAGATTTAAATGTATGGCTGTAGGAATGGTTACCACTAGATCACCCTCACCACCGGATGTTCCACTTAATGGGTCAGCCTTGGTATCCCAAGTCCTCCACCTTCCTCTGACCCCTTAGACTGCTGGGTGCCACAGGGTAAGGCCTGGGGGTAGATTGGTCAGGAGCCCTTGAGAAGCTTATCTGAGTCTGTGCTCCCCACCTTGAGCACAGGTCATGGAAAATGAAAGAAGCCCTTAACCTGCTTCCCCCATGGGGAGAGACGGCTTACTCCAGCTTGGGGCACAGGGCTGGCCACCACCAAAGCCTCTGAGGAGTTCAGCTGGGGTAAAGCAGCCATCTGGGCAGTGTCTGCTCCTGAGGTTTGCATCTGGGCTGTGTTCTACTGGTGACAGGAGGAAACTCTGCTGAGGAGATGCTGAAAGGACTGCCAGGCAAACACAGCCCTTGGGCATCTCATCTTCCTGCTCCATGTCAATCCAGGCACCACAAGGCTGTGCTTAAAAGTAGGAAAAGAGTGGCCTGACACTGGCCAGCAGCCTGGCAGAAGCAGGGTGACCTCACATGGTTATTCTACAAGCTCACCCAAAGCCCATAAGCCTTTCTGAGTGTTGAGAACTTGGGGCACGCTGAGGACCTCTTAGTCTTCCCAGGGCCTGGCACCCATGAGGTTTCTAACTGCTGTTTGTTGAGCAAAGGAACACCCTGAACTCAAAATTCTCCAGACTTGAGACTCCCTGCACCTTGAATCTGTGCCCTCTGAGAGCCTGAGCATTGAGGAGGGTGGCTGGGAGGGGACAGGCTATGGGATGCATGGCCAGGGTGCTGAGAGAAGTGAAAGAGCTAAGGCAGTCAGGAAGGCACCTGCACCAGCACAGCCTGGGACAGCACGAGGGCACTGGGGAGAAGGACAAAGGAGGGGAGCCCAGCAGGCGAGGGGAGTCCAGCAGGAGAGGGGAGCTCAGCAGGAGAGGGGAGCCCAGCAGGCGAGGGGAGGCTGGAGGATAGCAATGATTGGCTTCTCCTTGCTTCAAATGGGTGCCAGCACCCAACGGTGAGCAGCGCCCCAGAGCCCCTGAGAATCCTGGGCCAGGCCATGGGCTGCCAGTGTCCATCCACTGGGAGGGAGGCCAGGCAGAGTGAGGTGGAGACCCACACACGCCAGCAGAATGTACAAGAACACATGCTCAGATGCCTGTCCAGGTGGGTGTAACTCATATGTGCACATATTCCCAAACACAGACTTCCAGGTGCAGGTGCCCACCAGCTAGACCAGTATATGTGTGCATCATGTGTATGGTTGATATCTACATATGTGCATGGACACACACATGTCCCAGACCAGATTTGTACTGATAAGCACAGTAGGGTGGGGTGCAAAGGTCATAGCGTCACAGGTCCCAATCCCTCCCTCCACTAGCAAGCTCTGTGAGTGTAGGCAAATTACTTAACCTTGACCTTTAGTATTATTATTTTTTAATAGAGGTGAGGTCTTGCTATGTTGCCCAGGCTGGTGTCAAACTCGTGAACTCAAGCAGTCCTCCCACTTCAGCCTCCCAAAGTGCTGGGATTACAGGCGTGAACCACTGCACCTGGACTACTTTACCTTTATAAGCCTCATTTTTCTTACCTTATAAAAACAGTGCTGACTCTAATCTCACAGAGCTGTTCTAAGATTAAATGAGATGTTTCATGTAAAGAATCTGTCACAGAGCTTGGCACATCTGCTATTGGGTCTGAGTGCTAGTGAGACAGCCACATCCAGGGGCATGAGTGGGAGCACTGTTGTCAGAGACCCTGAGGGTCCCACCCCAGAGCCCCCTTTCCTTATCTTTAAATTGGGCATGGCAGTACTCTATACCTCTCTGGCATGCTGTAGATATCAAGAAAGAACTGTGTGTGGGTGTCATGAAAGCTGGAGGGTGCTGTATGAAATGCAGTTGTTATAACCATCACTAGTCACCTCTGGCTTGCAGACTTGCCCCCACCCCTTCCCCTAGCCTGAGCAGAACCTTCTTGGCTGGTCAGAGCTCAGAAATGCTAGCAGGTGGTAGCCTTATGGGGTTGGAGGGACAATCTGCTGCAAATCTACTGCACTGCAGCCAGGCAGGGTACAGCCCCTCCCCTGAGCAGAGGGCCTGAGCCTCTGTGCACCAGCAGGAGACTGACCAGGTTTATGGACACGAAGAATCCAGAGCCCTCCCCACCTGAAGGAAGAAGAGAAAGGGCCACTCATGTAGGAAAACACTTGTTGGGTTTTTAACACAAAAACTTCTGATCTGAGAGCATTATCAATGAGTGGGGGGTTGAGGGTGCTTCCATTCCTGAGAAGGAGAGGGAAAGGAACTACCTCCCTGTTAAGGGATCATGGAGTCAGAGTCAGGGTCACTGAGCAGGCCCACCACCAGGGCCTATCTGTCTAGACCGAGCTGCTCCATCACAGTCCCTAGCAGTGTTAGCCTTTCTCCTTCCTCTTTTATTAGCTGATCGATTGATTGATTATATTATATACTTACAGAAAAGTATTCCTACTTCTGGATGCCTGCCTTGGCTGTTGTCCAGAGATTCTTTTTTTCTTCTTTTTAAATAAGAGCTGAGAAAATAAAGGGTGACCACAGAATGAGAGGGTCCTGCCCTAAATCTAAGGCTGGGGTGAATGTCACAGCCAAGCTGATGAATTCCTGCAATCAAATCCACACTGAACAGGCCCTTTGTCCAGAGGGCCTCTTAATCTTTATTGATCTTTGGAATTCCTCAGGAACCGGGTTGGTGAATGCAGTTGCCAGATGTCACTGATGCTAGAGAACAGCCCTGCCAAAGCCCTCCTGCAGTGAGTGCCCCCAGGAGCTGCCCCACCAGGCCATGCTCCCATCCCCACCTTCCTCCTGGCCCCGGCAGCTCCAGCCCAGCAGCCCTAGTTGTTTGTGTCCTGCAGCTGAGGCTGCCAAAGCCAGATGGGAGAGCCTGGAAGGGGAATGAGGGAGGGAGAGCAGGGGAAGGAAGGGGTGATTTTTTTTTTTTTTTTTTTTTTTTTTTTTGCACACACTCCTATAAGGCTACTGAAGTCATTACCGATGTAATAAACCAACTAAGCAAGTGAGCACCTCTCACCAATGTTCCCATCTATAAACACAGCCTGGCCAGCCTCCCCACTCCCCTCCCGCTCCCCTCTACCCTCCCTCAGGGATTTGCTCTCCCCTGACGTTTCTTTCTTACCCAGCCCCTTTTCCTCCTGCTACTTTCCTTTTTCCCTTCACTGGTTGCAGGGGGAGGGAGCCTGCCAGCTGTGAGGGCCTCTGTGGTAGAGGAGTTGGTGCTGATGGTGGTGGTAGCGACCACTATGGGTCCCTGACGCCTGGCTGGCCAGCAAGAGGGCAGGGTTGGCCAGAGGAGGAAGACGGCGAGGACATGCGAGGGGTGCTGAAGAGGTGCATGGAGACGAGGCAGCACACTGAGGAGGCGATCCACCAGGAAGAGATGGAGCAGCTGGACTTCCGAGACCTCCTGGGGAAGAAGGTGAGTACTAAGACCCTATCGGAAGACGACCTGAAGGAGATCCCAGCCGAGCAGATGGATTTCCGTGCCAACCTGCAGTGGCAAGTGAAGACAAAGACTGTGTGCGAGGAAGAGAGGAAGGTGCACAGCCCCCAGCAGGTCGATTTCTGCTCTGTCCTGGCCAGGAAGGGGACTCCAAGACCCCATGCCTGAGAAGGTGCCACTGCCAAAACCTACCACCCCGGATTTTCACTCAGTGCTGGGTGGCAAGAAGAAATTACCAGCAGAGAATGGCAGCAGCAGTGCTGAGACCCTGAATGCCAAGGCAGTGGAAAGTTCCAAGCCCCTGAGCAATGCTCAGCCTTCAGGACCCTTGAAACCCGTGGGCAACACCAAGTCTGCTGAGACCCTGAAATCCACTAGCAAAGAAGAACTCAAGAAAGACGTTAAGAATGATGTGAACTGCAAGAGAGGCCATTCAGGGACCACAGATAATGAAAAGAGATCAGAGAGCCAGGGGACAGACAGCCCCAGCCTTCAAGGAGAAGCTGCAAGATGTTCCTGTGGCAGAGGGCAAGAAGCTGCTGCTCCAGTGCCAGGTGTCTTCTGACCGCCCCCACCAGCCACCATCACCTGGACGCTGAATGGAAAGACCCTCAAGACCACCAAGTTCATCATCCTCTCCCAGGAAGGTAAATGAGCGTGGGGGTTGGGGAAGAAGGGGCCCCTGTACCAGGGCCACTGCTAGCTCATGCAGCCTTGGTCTCGCTGACCTCTGTTAGCAGCCCATAGCTTGGGTAGGAGGGTCGTGCCCCTGTTTCCTGCTCACTCAAGGATAGGTCCCTGCTCAGGGGCCTTGGGTACATGCACCTAGGCTGGGGCTAAGGGCTGGGATCCTAGTCTTTGTGGCACATGCCTACATCTCAGCATCCGTCTGGCAGAGCCCTCTCATGGCACCCCCACCTGTGGCTCCCCAGAGGAGACCTGAGCCTGAGTTAATTCCCAGCTCCGGCGTGGAGAGGGCTCTGTTCACAGGCTTGGAGGTGGGGGACACGGAGGCTCAAGCCAGCGAGGAGCTCTGAGTAAAGAGCTGTTTAGAGCAGCGTCTTAGGTTTGGGGAAGGGTGGGCAGTGACAAGATGGCACGGAGCTCTGAGTTGGGGTCAACAATAACTTAAGTCTTGATAGCATTGTGGGTTTGAAGGGAGCTATCAGGAAAGCCAAAATCCCAAAACAGCCCCTACAGCACACACTCATGGGCAGACAGAGCTGCTCGCTTCCTAATTTGCATGAGACTTTTGTTTGCTGGTATTTCACATTCTTGGATGGTGGGGAGAGGAGGGGGCCCCCAAATCCTTCCATCTGTGTGGGCTTTTGGGGTCTGGAGTTTTCAGAGGGGCCAGTTTATACTTGGAGAAGAGATGGGGGTGACATAGGAGGATTTTCTCTGGACCCTGAATTTGGTTTGAAGTGCTTTTGTAAATCCCAAGTCTGGGTGGGAGCTCCGAGGCCAGCCGACCTCCACACCCCATTCTGGCAGCCAGTGGAGGGATAGGTTGCCAACGCAGAACAGAGTCCTGTCTGAGCTGATGCTGGTGGCTCCGGCCAGGGCAGGGTACAAAGAAGCTCCCGGGAAGTGACATTTCACCCTTCAGGCCAGAAGGCAGCCACAGAAGAGGCCAGAGTGGACAGGTCCTATCAAATCTGAGTCAGCTGAGGTGTCAGAGTGCTCTCCCCGTGGGCTGCTCCCCTCCCTGTCCCCTGGCAGCACCCTCCCCACTCCCTTCCTCACCTCCCTCACCTGCCTTCCCCTCACAAGCAAAATGGAGCATTTGAAGATCACACAATCCCTCTCAGCCCCCAGTAAGGGTCTGTCTACCCTTTACATCTGGGACAGCACACCTGGAGCAGCTGAGCATGTTGAACCTCAGCGCTGAAAGAGTGAAGCGGACACTGGCTGGCAGAGAGAAAAGTGTGTTATTTTCTGCTAATGTGTTGACGCAGTAACTTTTCCATGTGGATGTCCTCAGATTGGCAGGGTCCTCCAGAAGTTGTCTCCTCCATCCTCCACCTCTCCTGGCTCAGCCCCCCTCCCCTGAGGCATGGGGGATTATTGGGCTGGGGTGAGACGTCCAGAGGAGCAGACGCCACAGCCTGTCCTGCCACCTCTGTGGGGCTCTCCCACTAGGAAAGTCCTTGGTAAAACTGATTGGAAATCCTGACTGGGACCATTTCCCAGGTCACCCTATGGTGATCTCTCCAGGCAGGATGCAGAGTGGCATCCACCTACCTCAGGACATGTGCAGCCACACAAGCCTGCACAATGGGAGGTCTGTGGCTGCTCCAGCCTCAGGGAAACTGCTCCAGCCTCAGGGAAACTGAGGTTAAGTCGGCTGGGAGCAGCTGCTCTCAGGCTTGCGTGGGGTTTAAACCCAGAGCCATCAACAGCCATTTACAAACAATTCACTCAACTAAGCGATGTAAGGCAGTCCCCAGGCCTGCTCTCAGAAACCCTTCTGAGCCATTAGCCACTGTCTTCTTGTGCCCTGAGTGCATGCAGTATGTTTTCCTTGCTGGTCCCTGAGTGGTAAAGAGCCTAGAGATCCTAGCCACTCCAGCCTGCCTTCCCATGGAAACTGTCCCAGAGGGAACAATTCAGATCCAGAGCAGCAGCAGAAGAAATGATCCAAGGAAGGCTGCACATGGAGGGGAGAGAGAGACCAGGAGAGGTGGGAAGGGATTCCAGAGAGAGCTCCGAATCAAACTGTAAGACATCTTCTAAATATTTTTAAATTGTGTTTAAAGAATAGCTGACATCTGTTGAACACTACATGCTAGACACTATCTTAGGCCTCTTACACTTTTCACCCATTTAATCCTCCCAACGACGACTGTACTGTCCAACTAACAGAGAAGTTAAGTACCTTGCCAAATGCAAGGTGCTGGGGGTAACAGAGCTAGGATTTGAACTCAGGTGGCTGAGTTCCCGTGCCTAGACCACTGTGCTATATGACCTCTTAGTTAATTCCTATTATTTTGTCAGGATACTGGTGGCAGCTGAGAATTTTTCTATCAATAGAAAACACTAATCACTATTTACTCCTGTATTTTGTTAACAGTTGTCCAAAGGTTGAAACACTGATGGTGCCCCCAGCCTTGCCAGGTTTTTGGTATTTTCCCTGCAGTGGTGGAAGCAGACCTTGCAATGGGCCTGGCTTGTTTCAATACAGGAGAGTGTGTTGTCTCAAAAAATCAGCCCCACCTTCTGTCCCTTCACTCACCAAGACTTCAAGAGCCCAGTGTTTTGTTAAGGAAAAAGCTTATCTTAAGGCCTTGTCTATCAGTCACCACTTAAGCAGGTCCCTCCACAGGGAGTAGGGCATTCTGAGAGGTGGAGGGAGTCTTTTCTCAATAGATCTGGAAAGAGAAGACAGGGTCTTACTCTGTCACCCAGGCAGGAGTGCAGTGGCTTGATCTTGGCTCACTTTCAGGCTCAAGGGATCCTCCCACCTTGGCCTCAGTAGCTGGACTACAGGTGTGTGCCACCACATCCAGCTGATTTTTGTATTTTTAGTAGAGACAAAGTCTCCCTATGTTGCCAAGCCTGGTTTTGAACTCCTGGGTTCAAGTAATCTGCCTGCTTTGGCCTCCCAAAGACCTGGGATTAAAGGCATGAGCCACTGTGCTTGGCCCCTTTACCTCTGTTATGTTATGTTGAGGCAGGACAAATTAGCTTGAATAACATTGGAAATATAACCCATGAGCTTGTCACTAAAGCAGCTATGTCTCAGCCATCAGACAGTTTCCCTGGGAGACCAACTAGACTGAGAACATGTAGGTAAGACAGGCAACTGCGAGTGGAGAGCATATTTTTTCTTGATATGTTTGAGACTGAATACACTCTTGCATAGAGGTACATAAACACATTGCTCATTAAAGTGTTACCAGGATCTATTTTAGATAACACGTGCCCAGGAGCAATGTGTGCTGTTCTCATTTCTCTCTATGACAGTCCTGCTACAGTAGACAGGAGAATGTCATAGAAAGTGAGTCTGGATTTCTGCTAAGCCTTTTACAAATGTCCTCCATGAAATTCTTGTATATAAGATGGTGGAAAATGAATGAGATGAGCGTATAGTTGGGTAGAATTGCTGTAGATAAACTGCACGGACCAAAGTGTTTGTTAGGAGAATACAGTGAGCTTTAGATGGAATGCAGGTCTCTGGTAACGGCCACAGAGCTCCTCCCTTGATTGTCGTGTTTGACTTTTAAAACAATCATTTCCTTAGATCAGGAGATCAAAGATATGCTTATACTACAGGCAGATGATGCAAAACTGGTATAGTGGGCTTAATATTATAATAGATGACCCAAATCAAGATGTAAAATTATCTGGGCAGATTCTAACACTAGGTCAAAATTAACAAGGGCAAATTTCATATCTGAGATCTACATTTTAAAATAAACATGTATGTATCACTCACTCAGTCTTTTGTATCTACCCTAGAGAAGCACTTGTACATGTGTACAAGGAGACGCTGTTTATGACGATTTTAAAAAAGAGAAATAATCAAAGAATTGCTAAGAAAACTACGGAATATCCACACTGCGAAATATACTAGGTAGATTTCCAGGATATGTTGCATGCAGAAAACTTGCAAAACGATATGTTAACCTCAAACACACATACACAATTTACACATTTCTGCTGATATCTATCTATCTATGTAAATGCACAGAAAGGTCTGGAAGGACCCCTAATAACTAATACCAGGATCTACCTCCAAAGAGAAACTGAGTTGGTATGGAGTTCAAAAAGGCTTTGGCTTTATGAGTAACCTCTGAAATTCAGAATGTATTTGTGTTAAACTTGTGTAATTAAGCTTTCTTTTTAAAGTACAGCCTTGCTTTCAGCTTTAAAAAAAAGTTTTACAATGTGGGAAAGGATAAAAATTCTTGGGCTTTCAGTTACCACAAACCTAAGAGGAGTCAGCATTGTGGAAAGGCTACAGAAAGCTAACTCATACTATACAGAAGGTGTTAGAAGTTTGGTGTTCAGACAGCCTGCAAGTACTAGAGTTCACTAAGCTGATCATGTCTGGAACACTGGGTTGGATCCAATTCTGGCAGCAGGAACACTGGCAACACAGAATGAAAGCAGAGGAAAGAAATGCTATGGGGATTCTGAAAAGCATGACATCAGAATAATAAATATGGAACTACAACTGTTTAACCTGAAGACAAAAAGATTATGGAGGAAACAAACACGTTCCTGCAAATATTTGAAAGCTTATTATATAGATGAATCACTAAACTTGTGAGTTTCTCCAGAGGTAAACATGAAGACAAATAAATACAAGTGATTTTTTCTATTAAAAAATAAATAGGTCTGGCGTGGTGGCTCACGCCTGCAATACCAGCACTTTGGAAGTCCAAGGCAGGTGGATCCCTGAGGTTGGGAGTTCGACACCAGCCTGACCAACATGGAGAAACCCCATCTATACTAAAAATACAAAATTAACCGGGCGTGGTGGCACATGCCTGCAATCCCAGCTACTCGGGAGGCTGAGGCAGGAGAATCGTTTGAACAAGGGAGGCAGAGGTTGCAGTGAGCCGAGATCGTGCCGTTGCACTCCAGCCTGGGAACAAGAGCTAAACTTCATCAATAAATAAATAAATAAATAAATAAATAAATAAATAAATAAATAGAAAAAACATTCTAACTAACAAGAATGAATGACAAAATAGCCTGTCAGGCCAGATTATGAGCTCCCTGTTATTGGAGGTATTCAACTAAAATACTGTATATAAAAGATGTTGGGTTTTATTAGAAGAAAAACTATGTAATCTTTAATATCTCCAACAACTCTATGTTCTATGATTCCATATTTTGACTGCAGAATCAATTTTCAATTAATGTATATTCTCATCAATTCCAAATCCCACAGGTGGTATACTGTACCACCACGTGGCAGTAGATGCCTTGGGCTCTGGGTCCTAAAAGTTAGGTGTGGTTAAAAAGAAGTTAGCATAGTTTAATACTTTTAAAAATAAAATGATAAAATAAGAGAATAGAGTGCAAGCACTAAGCCAAAAAAGTAATCCCTTTTAAAGAAACATGTATCATTCATAATCTTTCTGATTATTCCATCACAATGATTCTTAATCCATTTACTTTCCTCTTGTACATTTCTTTTGTACAGGGTCTACGGAGACCCCTTATCTTCTGTGGCCTCCTCTCTCTGGTGTCAAGTTTCCTGACTTGTATACAGTTCCTCATCCCCATGTCTGTCCTTGATGCAAAAATCCCCTCTGCTTTCTCTGCAGCTGCAGATCATGTTTGCTACTACAGTCTTTCTTCCTGACCCAAGAAGAACTATCTGTAGGGTCAGAAAAACACCCCAGCCTCTTCCTGCTTCTAGCCTCCCTGCTCTGTATCCACACAGCTGAAGCCACAAAACAAGCAAGCAACAAACAAAAACAGAATAGGCCCCACCCCGACAGCCTGAAAGTATATGATTATCTTTTCCCAAATAGAAGAGAATAATCTTCCAGCCAGCTCTTAAAAGAGAAAACTTTCTGTCTCCAGCCACAGCTGTTGGCTTGGTAAAATTTGAATACAATCAATAACCCTCATCCCAGTCCCTAGAAACCTTCAAATGTTAACAACTGCCTTGGTTGAGAGTGAGAGATCACTTCAGAAAACCTAGTACTAAGGAAGTATTTCTGTAAGTGCTTGCAAGTAAACGCAAGTAAAACAAGATTTTTTAAACTGAGACTTAAAGCAATTTTACTATGTACCTGAGTCAAGGTTCTACTCATCTTTGTAGTCCCAGGTGAAAGACCTCTTCTTCCAGCAAGCCCTCAGGATTTTAGGACTATGTTTGTTGTCTCTGCTATGTGCTCCCATATCCTCCTCAGTGTCTCCCATCACAGCCCTGTACCTCCCCAACCACAGCCCTGCACCTGCCCTGTCACCATCCTTATGGCCACTCTACCAGTCTGTTTCCCCATTACATTGCAGGGCCCAGACTGTACCTGAAGCTTTTACCAATGAGCCCCTAAACACAGTAGGACCCAATAAATATCCATGAGGCTATTATAAATAAACACATTATCAATTAACTAATTAATGTGGAATCCCAGTCTAGGCACCTGTTTTACTGAGGTAAATATCCATTCCACAAACACTTTGTGTCTCTTATGCTAGTATAGTACAGAAGGAGTCAGACCCAAGTCCTGCCCTCTAACAACATATAGTTGAGTAAGGAAGTCAAGACAATACACAAATACCTATGGCACAAAATATATAAAGGAGCACCACAAAAAGATGAATATCAGAGGATGGAAAAACAGGAGCAAAGGCACAGAGATCACCAAGTAGTTCACACTAGAGCTAAGCCTATGGGACAGGTAATACCGGGGCCAGAGCGTAGAGGTCCTTGAATAATACCTTTGAGTAGTCGGTATATGCCAGGCTAACTGCTTTATATTCATGATCTCATTTATTCTTTGAAACAATTCCATGTAAAACCCCCTATCAAAAGAAGCAAACGTGTTCATAGAAGTCGAGAAAATTGCCCATGATGTCACAGTTGATAAGTGGCAGAGCTGGGATGCACACCCAGGCCAGCCTTATGACCATGGCAGCAATGCTGTGGTGCTTTGGAGCCTGGGATGCCAAGTTAAGGAGTTGCTACTTTATCCAATGGGAGCTACTTTGAGCAGGAGCATGCCAAGGTTCAAAGATTGTGCTTGGGAAGACATATCAGACAGTAATGGGGAGAATAGATTAGGAGTCAGGTTTGAAGCCTATTGCAATAGTCCCAATGGTGTATCATTAAACTTCTGAACTGGAGAGTGCCGGTAGGACTGGCAAGGGGATTCAGAGCTGGGGAATTCCAGAGGAAGAGTGGGGACAATTAAGGATGATCCCAAGCTATGCACCTGAATGACTGGAAGGATGCGGATTTGGAAGTGGCTCTGCATATGTGCATGCCATGGGAAAGAGTAGGAATGAATGGGTGGGAGTACAGCAGCCTTAAGTCCTCAGGAGCTCCAAACCAGGGGGCAGCCTAAATCCTCCCCACTCTCTTCCTCTCCCTAAGCATTGCTGCTACCTGCAAAAGCTTCCTGAATTCCCTGAGCCTTCCCACCCATTTGGGCCATCTGAGCTCAGCAACTCACAAAAGCAGAGGGCTAATAATGTGACATGAGGCATCACACAACCATGTCCACCCAGGTCCACTCTCCTCTGGCCAGCCTGACCCAGCACAGACAATGTCTGGTCCTAAACCGGCACTAAGAAGTGGAATAGCAGCAGACAGGAGTTAGAGGCCACAGGTAGTGACTCTGACTCCTTCACTGACTCCCTGTAATGTTGGGCCAGAAGCTTAACTTCTCTGGATCTCAGTTTCCTAATCTGTAAACCGAGGAGTTTGAACCAGAATCAGAAGTTGCAAACTAGGGGCACCTAGTGCTGCCACTTCAGCCCATTCTCTTAGTCTGTCCTGCAGAAATTCTGGCCTCATCACAGGAAGCACGTCAGGCCAGTATGCGAGATGGGGTGTGGAAGGAAGCCTGCACATAGGCCACACTGCAGAGACAGGGGTACACTCACATGGCTGGCAACCTTGGGCCGTCCTTGGTGCAGATCTTGACTCAGAGCACAAGCCTCAGGAACAGAGTTTGCCCTGACTCAGACAGCATGCTCAGCTCCGCATTTGCATTGCCAAAGGGCCTCTTGGTAAGAATGCACAATACTCCCTCTCTACAGCTTGTCCTGCTCCTGCCTCAAGCTGCACCCCAAACCCGAATGCCAAATTTCAGAGAAAGAGAGTGAGATTATTAAGGGAAGATGAAAAGGAAAATTTTATAAAGTCACAGTCTATTATTTTTAAATAGTATTAGAATTCCAGGATAGATGGGGTGAGGCCAGGGCCTAAAATAGCAGACCCTCAAGAAAGCAAGCATCCCTGCATGACCAGATAGAGATTTCACAGAGAACCTGGAGAAAGAAATGGCTCATAAAAATGGAACAACCAGGAAAATAATCAGACCAAAAATAAACCTGAGAGATGCCAATGCCAAGGTCAATCCCAAAGGTTATTTTGTTCCAATGGGACCAAATCAGTGGAACCAGTTGATGATACTCTTAGTACAAGTGGTGTCCTCAAGAATGAAAATCCTTCCCAACTTGCTCTCCTTGATGGACAGGAGCGAGGTCAGGGTGGAAACTGCAGTGAGGGCATGGGACCCTGACTGACAAATGAAGTGTAAATAAATCACCAGAACCACAAGACATCCACCTGGGAGTCCTAAAGGAAGTCAAGGGTGAAACTGTGGTGAGGCTGCCCAAAATGTGTAACCTCTGATTACAAAGTCACTCATGCTCTAGAACTGGCAGAGTGCCCATGTAGCCTCCATTCATATGAAAGGATCCAGGGAGAATTCTAATTTTCATACCAGGAAAGTAGGCAGGACATAGCTTAAGAATAGGACTTCTGAGCGTGCAAGCAAGCATGATCTATGAAAGGAAAAGACAGTAAGGCTCTTATAAAAGCAAAGCTTGTTTGTAATAGTTTTTGAGAGAGTAAATATGAATGTGAACTAATGAAAATCTGTCTATTTACATAAATTTAATTTACATGAAATTTCCAAGATACTATAGTAAAAAGCTTTTTTAAGTTGAACAATAATACAACAGGAAAAACACTTTTTCAGTGAACTACTTGGAGGCCAGAAACAAAATGAAAAAATACACTGACATGTCTCCAAATTAAAGAAATTTTGAAAGTGCAGTTCATAAGCCATCAGGACACTAGAACTTGTCTTATATAACATTCTTATAATCTGTAGGAGGGAGCTAATGTGAGGTACTCTATGGGTCTACACTTTCCAGGCAGGAGAAAGAAGCACAGACCAAGATAAATGATAGGACAGTCTTTCCAGGTTCTAAGAGTTGATGTAGAAGAGGTGACTGAGTTTCAGTGTGAGGGATCTATCTACTTCATAATAGTTTCTTAGTCTCCTCTCTCCAGATAAGATAAATTCTGGGCTCCATTCTCTGGACCTTGTGATTGTGGGCTCCAAAACTTACGTATGCCTGGAAAACAGGAAGAAACCCAGATTTAATTCACAGAAAATGCTTCTGACTAGACTATCAAAGAGATTGTCCACTGCATTTGGTTAAACCCTGACCAGTCAGGCCTGCCATGGCCCTGCCCTTCCTTCTTCATGACAGTGCCCATTCAATGCATGGAACTCCAGATTTAGAAATTCAGGGCACACATTCATAGAAAAGTCATTCTGAAGCTATGAACTGAGAATTCTAAAACAAACAATAGAGTATAATTGGATTTATCCATTCCTTCCATTTTTGTTACTGCATCTCTGTCTTGGGCATATAGCAGGGAGCTGGCTGTAGAAATGCAAACCTGAGTAAGCTCAGCATCCCCTGCCTAGCCCCATTGTTCCCTTGTAACCTATCCCATCCATCTATTCTGCTTCTCCTACTACCTCCAACCTGGTAAGAGGCATTGCAACACTTTCTTAGCCTCTATCTCTGCTGTCCAAGTCCGTTCATTCCTTTCAAACTACAGGCCACAGAACTTCTCCCCTCAGTCATCCTATAGCATGATGAGAACTTGAAAGTTACTACACCATTCTGGGCTTGAGATCAGTGCCTTGATGGAGAAGTCAGAGACAAAGTACTTCCATGTTGTGTCACCTGCAAAAGCCTATTCCAATAAATTATAGTAGCTATGTGCATAGGTTCGAATCCTGGCACTCCTAATTATGAGTTCAGTGAACTCAGAGCTCAATATCTTCCTTTGCCAAACAGGTAAAATAGTGTTTATCTGCTTAAAAGGGTAGTTCTGGGGATCAATTGTGGTAATGCTTATTTTAAAGAGCTTGATAAAGTAGTTAGTGCATAATAAGCAATCCATTGATATTAGCTAGTATTAACATCTTCCTAAACAGAAGATTTATTCCTTTTTAAATTTTCTCCTCAGTCTAAATGCGGCTTTTAAAAGGCTACTTAAAAAAAGTGGGGGTGACTGATGGTAGTTCTGTGTTCTACAGCTCCTTGGCTCTTAGTTGTCCCTATAGTATCTTTTTGCACAGTATTTTCTTAGGCTTGTCTATATATTGCTTAATAAATTGTGAAGTCCTTCCTATGTGTCAGTGTCATTGCTGCCTGTTCTTGAGTAAAGTTTGCATTGAAAAGGCAGCATGCCTGCAATTTTAAAAGGAGTGGGCCATTTACTGCTTCCAAGAGGCTCCACAGATGACATTGTTCTTGATTAACCCACAAGGTAAAGTGTGTGTACTCTGAAACTATACTGGGTCAGGACTCTGGGAGCAGATCTATCACTGGGTGAAGATTCCTATTAACCAAGCTCACAAGGCTGATGTATAAGCCAGAAACTCCATATCTTGAGTGCCAAAAGTAACAGTGAAACACAACTGCCACAGGACCCTGGAATGCTCAGTTCACTATAATCAGTGTAGGCTGATGCACTGGAGATGCCAAGCTGTCATCAGAACGTTGCATGATGAACATGTAATCAAGGCTTGGGAAGTCTGCAGAGCAAGCCATGGTTCAACATCAGCAGGCCATGATAGGATGGACTAGCAAGAATAGTGCTCATCCTGTTGGAGAACCAAAGGGCCCTGGTGGGCAGCCGGAGTCTGAATGGGCACCACCAGCTTCTGCTTCAACTTGCCTTTCAGAAGTGCCCTGGCTGGCCAGCACCTTCTATACAATCTTTCTCCAAATTGCACTCAGAGCAATTAATTAGGTTTTATGTTACTAAATTACAATCGCATTTCAGCCAATATCCCTGAGATTATTTCCAGGTCACACTGATGGAGTCTTTGGCTTCACGTACTTGCAAAACACCTCCTGGTCCATAGCTACAGATGGTAGATCACATCCATGGGGGATACATGGATGGACCTAATTGAACCTTCAGAGGCAGCTTCATTTCTATTATTTCCAGGTTCCTGGGGGTGTGGGAGGTTGGGCTTCACTGTTACCTCCAGGAAACCTCTATGGGCTAAATTCCCCTGGGCCAAGATCCCCATCTTCTCTTTCATTTCAAGGTTATTTCACAAGTAGAACAGGAATTCATTTGCAGTAACCACCTCATCAATGGCATTGATTGACTTGTCAGGTGAAAGTGCAGATATTTGCTTTATTAACAGGAAGAGACCACTTTCAAGTGTTGGTTGGAAAGAGGGAGACAGACAGACAGAGGAACAGAAAGAGACACAGAGAACAGATACAGGGAGCAGATTAGAACAGAACAAGTCCAGGAATAAGAATGAACTGAGCTGCTGCCTTTACAAGGACTTGCAGAAGGAAGTGTAACATGTTCCTGGATTGTATTTAGAAAATTGATATCCACTACTTAAAAAGGAATAGCTCCTCTCCCACTACATTTATCCTGGCCAATATCCTCTTTTTCTTCCCTCATGTCAACAGCCTATGGAAAAACATCCAGCTTTAGTCGTTAGAAGAAAGAAACTTGAAACCTGGCATAGAAATACCTCTTATTCCTCAAGTCTCAGACTCCTTAGCCCAGAAGAGATCTTCAAGAAGTCTTTTAGGAATCTCTCTGACTCAAGACCTGATGTGCCTAAGGGAAATTCAGAGGAGACACTTTGCCATTTGGGAAATTCTCACCTTCCTACATAGTTGTGACATGGACATCTTCTGCTCTCTTTCTCTGGGTTTAATTGAGGGGCAAGGCAATGTTGATGAAAAGAGCTATGGTTCAGATGCATCCCCTCCAAAATTCAGATGCTGAAACTTGATGGCCAATGTGATGGTATTAAGATGTGGGGTCTTTAAGAAGTGACTAAATTATGAGGGCTTCTCCCCTCATTATGAATGAGATTAAGGCCCTCATAAAAGAGGACGCAGCGTTCGAGGCACAATCTTGGAAGCAGAGACTGAATCCTTACAACAAACCTGCCAGCTCCTTGATCTTGGACTTCCCAGTCTCCAGAACTATCAGCAATAAATTTCTATTCTTTATAAGTTACCAAGTACCAGGTATTTTGCTATAGCAGCACAGATAGACTAAGACAGATGTCTTCAGCTCTCCTCTTTTGGGTTGAGTTGCAAGGCAATGTTGATGAAAAGAACCCAAGCTTTGGAGCCAGACAGCCTTAGGTGAGATCTTCGTTTTGAACATTTCTGGCAAATCACTTAACCTCTCTGGGTATGTTTTTGCAGCTATAAATGGGAGTAACTACTACCTTTCAGAGTTGTTGGGAGAAATAGAGATTGCATTTGGAAAGTGCTTAGTCAATGCATTTCCAGCAAACTTATACCCGCAAGGGATGGGATGACACCATTACAGAAGTCACCCACCAGGTAACACCTAACTGAGCTCAGATCACTAAGCATCCCAGCACACCTATGCAGGCATGTACACCATGCCACCCATGTCATCTAATCAGGCACAAGGCTGCCTCCCTCCCCTTCCTGATCACCTTCCACATAGAAATGCTAAGTTTTAAACATGAGGTTTAAACATGAATAGAAACCTTTCAATGACAGATATCAGCACACACACACAAAAAAGATAGTTGAAGCGAGCAAGACAAGGCAGAAACTATCCCTAATTAAGTCAATTTCAATCACACAAATATTATATATGTGAAAGGGACTTTAACAGTCATTCAGTGAAATCCTCTCTTTTTATAGGTGGCAAAACTGAGACCTAGAAAGGAGAAGGGACAGACCCATGACAATGACAGAGGAGTCCTAAAACCAAGACCTCCTGACTGGGCTGAGGACCCACTGAAATGGACACACAAGGCAAATGCCAGAGGAAGGGAAGGTCAAGCTTACATTTACACAGCCACTACTTTATAAACAACACTGGGATAGGCACTGAGACTTAGGAAACAAGTTCCCAGCTGTCCGCCAGGAGCTTACCGTCTGTCTAGCTGGGTAGCAAACACCTACCATGTGAAACAGCAATAACGAAAGGGGGTTTGTGATGACAAGTCATGGAATGTGTTCAGAGAGATCAGAGATGGAAACAGGGTGATGTCATAGAAGATCTCTTCCCCACAGGCAGTGGGATATGCTGCAGCCTCATAAAGACAATGGCTAGGATGCAAAGAACATTCAAGCAAAAGTTCCAGCAGGAACAAGGCCTTGGAATCTAGACTCAGTATGGTATGTTCTCAGTAAACAGAGAATGCCAGCAGGTTCTGCAAGGACCTGGTAAGTATGTATGTGGATGCTTCCTGGACCTCTCAGCATGGATCATTGAGCTTGGTACTGAGAGCAGAGACTTTCAGGGCTGCAAGTTTTTCAGCCATCACCACTTCACAGTCTCTGCTTTCACTCCACACATGCTATCTTTAACAGTGGTCTCTGTCCATAAGCCCTAGAGAGCAAGTCCCCAGAATATAGGGATCAAATCCAGCTAACTGTACTAACTGTAATCCTATCTTCATCTCATTTTTCCTACCTTAATTTTTCCTCTGCCTCTATTTCATCACCTCCTTATTTTTCTTTATTTTATCTTGTCATGGCACATTTTTTAAGCTACTGTAAATTCCTTTCAAAGCAAGATGGTATCTAAATACATGCCTGCTAGTCAAGCCCATTTGCACAGCAGCCTGATGAGGAGGTTCTCCAGTCTCTCCTCCAGAAATATCTTGGTCGCCCCACTCACTGACTCACCAAATTCACCCTTCCAGGCCTAGGTCAAGTGTTCTACAAACCATTCCCTAACTCCCCCAGGCAAAGCTCACCTCCCTTTCCTCTGAGCTTCAGCTGCATGTGGTATCTACTCCTTTAGAGCATTTACCCTAGTCCACTCTGCAATCCACTCTAAACACTGCTAAAAAATTAATTTTGCTAAAGCAAAGCAGTCCTATCATATAATTCTCTCACTCCAAAATACTCAATGGTTCCCCATTGCACAGTGAAGAACTCTCTCACTTTACTACAGTTTACATTGTTTAATTTTCTATTTTTGCCCTATACACCTAAAAATCCAACCTGCCTGTTTTTCTCAAGCATGCCCTGTTCCCTGCTACAAGTAAAAGGGAGCAGCAGATTTCATGTAATTCTCTCTAGCACTAACCTTGGGCTGTGCACGACATAGAGGGACACGTGTCGACTCAGCTCTGGGAGATCCCCAGTCTCTCAGACATCTTAACCATGTTCCCTCAGTATTACCTCCTACTACTACTGCTAGGTTTCCACGAATTCCTTCTTCCCACAGGGTGATCCAATAGAAAGAATGTGGACTATGGAAATAGACAAATAGACTAATTGGTTCAAGTCTTAGCTCTGCCACTTAATAGTTGTGTGACTTTAGGCAAGTTCCTAGCCTCTCTGGGTCTGTTTATCTTAAAAATAGGGCCCACAAAGGTCATTTTAAAGGTTAATGAGATATTTGTGAAAATGCTCAACTTTATACCAAACGTGTGGAGGGTATTCAATAAATACTAGGTATGATTACTAATGATTATTGTCCTTACTGTTATTCATGCTTCCACATCCAGACAGACCAAAGCAGGAGGTCAGACACCCACTTTACATCCTCAGTCTTCAGTCTCAATGCAGGCACTCCCAGGGCCTGGAGGCCCTTTTCACATCACAAATCACATTGCTACCTCATGCATCCAGTGGAAAATGTCACGTTGTTCCTTCCTGAGGCCATCACTCAGTGCGGGCTCCTCTTTACCCCTCCCCAACTCCTCCAAGCTCCATGATATTTTTTTTTCTTTTTGTAAAAAGGATATGTCCCCAGTGCTTCTGTCAATAAGCATTATTCAACTGCTGGGGAAAGAGTGTAAATCAATAAATATTTAAAATCTACCAGGCTTCTCCATCATCTCCAGACATGGAAGGGCAGAGGCCTCGATGTTAGTCTATGATGAAGGCAGATGGGGAAGGGGGTTTTGCACTAGCTGCCTCTTATTTTTGTCTCTGGCCTAAGCACAGATATTGAGTATGTCAGGTGGAAACAGAGGTGCTGCTAAATGAACTCTAAAGATTAAATCTCACTCTATAGCACACTCAGCAAAAAAGAAGCCTTCCAGGAACATGAAATGTAGATGGAGGTGGGACTGTCATTGGTGTCACTGGGCCAACCAGCCTTTTTGGTTTTAGTTCTAATTTCACAAGATGGTCTGGATGCTCACATGCTGCAACCTCACTGGATGTCACAGAGGATGCTACCTGTGGAAAGGCAGGTTACACCAAGTGGAGGCTGACAAGGGCCCAGACAAGTATACTGAGTTCGACAGATGGAGGTGGGTGGTTTCCTCCCAGAAAGAAGACCATATCCCTAGCCCCAACTTCTAGAATTGGGATCTAGATCCTAGAACTGGAATTTGGTTAAGTTATCCAAACTTTGTCATCCTGCCCCCTCAATGATGAGATTTTCAGACTAGCCACTCAGGGTTAAAGGAGGCACTGCCTATGGAGTAGAAACCATTTGTTCCTCTGTGTAAGTCTAGCTGGGCCCCATAGGAATCAGACCCATGGTTTGACCTCCTTAAGGCCACTGCCAACCAGCTGAGCTATGGCATAGGGCCTCAGGAAACACGTGCAGTACATCAGGAAGCAGGTGGGTAGTTACGAGACTACGTCAGGAGTCTCTCAAACTGTGTCTTCACATCCTAGTCAGGCCTCACCAGTCCTCTGCCCAATTCATGCACCCAGAACCCAGAGCAGTTCATCAGGATAACTGGTGAGTGGCTCCCCTGGCCAGCATAGCTGCCCCAGTGCCTCTCTGAAAAGGTGAGTGTATGTTAGGAACAGGTACCTCCTGCCTGCTGTGCCCTCCTGCTCACTTCTCAATTCTGGTTTCCATAAACACATCATCAGCAAGAAAGGCTGACATGGCAGAGAGATACACAGGACATAGACTTTGATATGTAACCCAGAAGTCAGGGATGTGATCCTTCTCCCCATTTCTACCCTATCCTAAGTGCACAGACCTATCCCATATCTTTCCTCTTGTTTTTGTTTTTTGGGTTTTTTGTTTTGTTTTGCTGTGTGCTTCAAATTGATTTAATAAACCATGTGATCTGAGCATCCTAATTTGGCTGGGAGCTTCCAGTTCCATGACCCCTGGTTTGGGTGACAACTATGTGTACAGCATACTTGAAAAGGCCACCATTGCATCAGAGTAATTCCCCATCACAACAGGGGTGGGTGGGGTGGGGTGGGGTAGGAAAGAACAGTCAAGGTCAGGGATGTAGGAAGAGAGGATAAGTGCTAATATCATATCTGAAGGCAGAGTAGGATTAGGGCCTCAGAAAATATCATTTTACTGAGAGCCTGGATATGAGCATCCCCTTTCTGGCTCTGCCACAAAGAAGTTGTGGACTAATCACTTTGCCTCCTGGGAACTGTTTTTTAATCTAAAGGAATGAGGCAAATAGACTAAATTATCTCTAATGTCTCTTCTGGAACCTTCTGGATCTCCCATTTGGGGATTTAAAGTCTGCTTCAGCCTGCACTGCAGCTAACACTGCATCCTTAGAAAGTGGAGTTTGTGTAAAGATATTGGAGCTTATGTAGCTACAGCATGGAGATCACCTAGCTCACATATTAGTACTGGGAAACTAACTGAAAGTGGGATTGGAGAAAATTGTGTCTCCTAAAAGCCTCATATTCTCCTAGTCAACCAGGGGCTCCTGTTTGCCCTTCCATCACTCTCCACCTGTTCCAGGCACATCTTCTGTCCCTCTCCAGCTGGCTGAGTGCCCAAGGCTGACCTAGATGGATCATATGAAGGCTCCCTTGCCCTCTGGCATTCTGCTGAGCTCAGCCTTTGAAAAGTCATGGCAGGAGATCAGAAGAAGCAAGGAGGGTGAAGCTGCGGAGTTCCCTATTCCAGACACTGTCACGGCTGCCCATGAGCTCGCTATGTCCCTTAACCCAGGTCATAGCTCCTTTTGAGGTTGCTCTTTCACACACATTCTGGTAACCACCCACTTCCCTTACTTGTTCAAGTCTAAATCCCTCCCCACACCTTTGTAAAGAGTCCCTTCATTAGGCTGGCGCGGTGGCTCATGCCTATAATCCCAGCACTTTGCAAGGCCGAGGCAGGTGGATCACAAGGTCAGGAAATCGAGACCATCTTGGCTAACACGGTGAAACCCCATCTCTACTAAAAATACAGAAAATTAGCTGGGCGTGGTGGTGGGTGCCTGTAATTCCAGCTACTCAGGAGGCTGAGGCAGGAGAATCCCTTGAACCTGGGAGGTGGAGGTTGCAGTGAGCCGAGATCGCGTCACTGCACTCCAGCCCGGGCGACAGTGCGAGACTCTGTCTCAAAAAAAAAAAAAAAAAAAAAAATAGAGTCCCTTCATTAAACCTTCCTCAAGTTACCCAACATGCCTGGGTCATCTGTTTCTTGCTAAAGCCCTGACTGGTACATCTAATGAACCCATTTTCACCCTAGTGTCATCTTTGAACAATTGATTCACTCTGAAAATCTCTATACTATGCAACTCAGCACATTCAGGACTCTCTCTGGTGCGGCGGAATTTCCAGACAGAAGCTGAGTTTTCTTTTCTCTACAACCCTCTTCATCCCCTGCAAAATTTCCTGTGCAACATAGAAAGAAAAAAAATCATAATGGCTAGAACTCTCAGTTCTGAGCACAGATAAGCAACACAACACAAAGTTCATGTCATTGTTTAATATGCTCTCCCACCTAGCCTGATGA
Source organism: Pan paniscus (assembly GCF_029289425.2). Taxonomy (NCBI): domain Eukaryota; kingdom Metazoa; phylum Chordata; class Mammalia; order Primates; family Hominidae; genus Pan; species Pan paniscus. Next base: position 75,255,274 of record NC_085926.1, on the reverse strand, counting down.
CTCAATATCTCTTGTGGGAGATGACCCGCTGCCCCTCTCCCTGACAACACTCAGGCCACCCTCCCAAGGAAAAGAGTGTCATTAGGGATCCTGGATCCCCATCAAGCCCAGCTCTTCTCCTGCTCCCACCAACTCACCAAAACTGGTAGGTGAGCTGAGTTGGATGTCTCTGACTGGCTTCCAGAAAAGTTATGTTCTCTCTCAGCCCCAGTCTAAGCTTGAAATCTCAACTTCTTGAGATGGTTTCTTTTTAGTAATAATAATAAACAGTTGTTGAGAATTTATGGACTAGATACTGATCTAAGCATTCTGTGTTATACAATTCCATCTTTACACAACCCTGTGCAGTAGGAACCTTTATTATCTCATCTCACTTTAAAGAGGAGAAAATGGCACACAGGTTAAAACCACATGCCAGGATTTGGGCCCATGCAGTCTGGCTTCAGAGCCTGTACTCTTTTTTTTTTAACTAAGCAATGTTTTAGTCATGTGGAAAAGTACAAAGAATACCATAACTAGTCACCATAACCTAGATTTAACAATTATTAGCTTATTGCCATATTTGCTCCATCATTTTTGCTGAATTATTTTGAAGTGAATTACAGACATCCTGACAATTCACCCATAAATACTACAATATGAATCTCTTAAATATGAGGGCACTCAGCTACAATACCATTACCACATCTAACAAAATTAATAATAGTTCTGAACATCATTTAATAACCAACCTATATACAAATTTCCCTAACTTCACCCCAAAATATGTAACCCTTCTGAATTCACACATCCTCCTTGCACAGGGCCAGGCTCATCTTGCTGAAATTGTTGCAGTGTTGGCTCATATGCTGTTGCTGAAGCCACATCAGCACCCAGCCCTATCATGATGATGCTATATGCTCCTTGCTATGATTTTCCTTCTTAGTCTTTAAAAATAAGAAACCTTCTCTCTTACTCCAGAACTCCTTCCACTCAATTCTGGTATAAATCTAGTACAAAGCAGTCTTTCCTGAGTGAAAAAGACCCACCTTCCCAATGTAGCTCCTGCCCCACTGTAGCCAAGACCATGTGAGAGACACAAGTAAACATATAGGATAAAACACTGGATATGTACGATAGACACAGAGTGCTGATTGGTGCGTTTTTACAGAGTGCTGATAGGTGTGTTTACAAACCTTTAGCTAGACACAGAGGGCTGATTGGTGCATTTACAATCCTTTAGCTAGACAGAAAAGTTCTCCAAGTCCCCACCCGACCCAGAAGCCCAGCCAGCTTCACCTCTCAATAAGGTCTGTTGAGCGCTGTTCACTGTTGCCTCATCCAGACAGTTGGAGAGGTGGTGGCCTGACCTAATGGTTAAAACACGCGTAATAGGGAAACCAGATACTGGTCTAAAGTTGATGACCTGAAACCCATCAGACAGCATCTCCTGGATCTGTTTGTCTCCAGTAACATATTTGGTTCCACCTCTCTCTTGGGGCCAAGGCAGATCCACTAACTGGGTAACCCTAGCGACAAATAAAATGAATTAAATAAGTTTTTAATGAACACTTCCTGGCTCCCTGTACTCATCACTTTCTTCACTGACACAAATAGTCTAATTTTTTTCACCCATTTAAAAAAAAAGGACCTGTTTCCAAACTTGGATACACCTATCAGACCTGTCTCCAACCTTGAGTACATCTATCAGACCTCTGTAGTGACTCTGACATCACAAGTTCACTGCCCTGAGATCTAATTCATGTGGCCTTAGTATCTTGAACTGGCTCAAGATGCCCCTTTACCTATGCCTTTTCTGACAATGAAAATGCTTCTCACTTGTCTTTTCAAAATCTTCCTTCCCCTTAACTTGTCTGCTCCCCTACCCCCACACACACATATGTGATGGAGAGCTGCTATTAATTGCCACCATTGTGCAGCTAAAGAACCAGTAGCCTGGCAAGGCATTAGCTCACCCCAATTCAGAAGAAACATTACATGTTTAGAGGAAGGTTCATATCAAAATCTCAAGATACAGACAAGAATGGGGGAACACCTTATGTAGTGACATAGACTTTTTTGAGAGGAAATTTGGCAATTTCTATCAAAATGTTAAATGTTCATGGCTATATTAATATCAAAGAAGATTTCAGAGCAAAGAATATTAGCAGGGATAAAGAGGGATATTTCAATTCATCAAGTAGACCTAACAATCCTAATAAGACAGCTTCAAAGTACATGAAGCAAAGCTGATAGGATTGCAAGGAGAAATATAAAAATTTATAATTATAGTCAGATAATTTAATATCTGAAAAATGCAGCAATTAATAGAATAAGGAGACAGGTCATCAGTAAAGATATGGAAGACTTGAACAATGCTATCAACCAACCTAACCGAACTGACATTTATAGAATATTCCACTTCATAACAGCAGATACACATTTTTTCAAATGCACAGGTAGCATTTATCAAGGTAAACCATATGCTAAGCCATAAAACAAATCTCAATAAGTTTAAAAGGATTAAAATCATGCAAAGTGGTATATAAATTATACCTCAGTTGGTTTTTTTTTTAAGTCATACAGAGTATGTTCTCTGACCACAACAGAATTAAACTAGAAATCAAAAACAAAAAGAATCTAGAAAAAACTCCCAAATATTTGGGAAGTAAATAACATACTTCTAAATAACAACTGAGCTACTAAGAATTCAAAGGAGGGGCTGGGCACCGTGGCTCACACCTTTAATTCCAACAATTTTGGAGACTGAGGCCGGTGGATCACTCACTTGAGGCCAGAAGTTCAAGATGAGACTGACCAACATGGCAAAATCCATCTCCACTAAAAATACAAAAATTAGCCGGACGTGGTAGCGCACGCCTGTAATCCCAGCTACTCTGGTGGCTGAGGCACAAGAATCGCTTGAACCCAGGAAGCAGAGGTTGCAGTGAGCCAAGATTGTGCCACTGCACTCCAGCCTGGGTGACACAGTGAGACTTTGTCCCCTGCCGGCTCCCCCCAAAAAAAAAGAATTCGAAGGGGGATATTAGAAAGAATCTCAAAGTAAATAAAAATGAAAACACATTATATAAAAATCTGTGGGATGCAGCTAAGGCAGTCTAAATCTGTGGGATGCAGCTAACGCAGAAAGATATTTATAGTGCTAAATACCTATTTTGAAAATAAAGATCTCCCATCAATAAGCTCCTATCCTACTATAAGAGCAAGTGAAATCGAAGTGGAAGAACAGAAATAAAAAAGATCAGAGCAGAAGCAATAAAATAGCAGGAAAACAAAAAAAAAATCAATGAAACCAAAGTGGGTTATTTGAGAAGATCAATAAAATCAAAAAACCTCCACCCAGACAGATCAGAAAATAAGAGAAAAATCTCAAATTACTATTAGCAGGAATGAGAGAGGTGGCATCACTACAGATTCTATAAATGTAAAAATAATAAGAGAATATTATAAACAACTTAATGCCAGCAAATTTGACAACTTTCACAAGATGATCACATTTCTTGAAAGACACAAACTACTAAAATTCACTCAAGGAGAAATCACTAACTTAAATAGGTATTTATCTACTAAAGAAATTAAATTTGTAGCTCAAAAGCTTCCCCCACACACCGCCCCCCACCAACAAAACAACTCAAGATTCATATGGCTTTTTTTTGTAAATCTGTGAAACATTTAAGGAAGAAATAATATCAATTCCATAAAAACTCTTCCAGAGGCCAGGCCCGGTGGCTCACGCCTGTAATCCCAGCATTTTGGGAGGCCAAGGTGGGCGGATAATGAGGTCAGGAGATTGAGACCGTCCTGGCTAGCATGGTGAAACCCTGTCTCTACTAAAAAATACAAAACAAAAAAATTAGCTGGGCGTGGTGGCGGGCGCCTGTAGTCCCAGCTACTCAGGAGGCTGAGGCAGGAGAATGGCGTGAACCCGGGAGGCGGAGCTTGCAGCGAGCCGAGTTCTCACCATTGCACTACAGCCTGGGCGACAGAGCAAGACTCCGTCTCAAAAACAAACAAACAAACAAACAAAAAACAACAACAACAAAAAGCTCTTCCAGGAAAGTGAAGAGGAGGGAATATTTCCCAACAACTTCTATGAGACCAGCATTATTCTGATGCCAAAACTAAACAAAGGCCATGTAAGAAAAAAAAAAAAAACTGTAGACTACTATTCCTTAGGAATATAATGTAAAATTCTTAATTAAATTTTAGCAAATAAAATCCACAATATATAAAAAGGATAATACATCATGACCAAGTGGGTTTATCCCAAGTATAAAAGGTTGGCTTAACATTTGGAAAACTATTCAATGTAACTTACCATATGTTACGGGTTGACTTGTATTCCCAAAAAAGGTATGTTAAAGTTCTAATCCCTGGTAGCTGTGAAAGTGGCCTTATTTGGAAACACGGTGTTTGCAGATATAATCAAATTTGGATGAGGTCACTAGGATGGTCCCTAATCCAATATGATTGATGTCCCGATAAGAAGAAAAAAAAAAAACTGCATATGAAGACAGAAACACATAGGGAAAAATGCCATGTAATGGCAGAGGCAGAGATTGGAGTGACGCAGCAGCAAAGAATACCAAGAATTGACAGCCACCACCAGAAGCTAGGAAGAGGCAAAGAAAGATTCTGCCCAGAGTCTCAGAGGGAGCATGGCCATGCTAACACTTGATTTCAGACTTCTCTCCAGAACTGTGAAAGAATAAATTTCTATTATTTTAAGCTACCCACTTTGCACTACTTTGTTACAGCAGCCCTAGGAAACTAATATACCATATTTAAAAAGAAATACTAGTCCGAGCGTGGTGACTTACACCTGTAATCCTAGCACTTTGGGAGACCGAGGTGGGCAGATCACTTGATCCCAGAATATTGAGACCAGCCTGGGCAACATGGCATAACCCATCTCTACAAAAAATACAAAAAGTAGCTGGCATGGTGGCATGAGAGTCAGGTCCTGTCTCAAAAAATAAAATTAAATTAAAATTTTAAAAAGCAATAGCATATGATCATCTAAGTAGATGCAGGAAAATAATTTGACAAAATCCAATATGCATTTCTGACCAAAACTCTCAGCAAACTAGGAATAGAAAGGGCTCTCTTAATAAAGAGCATCTACCAAAAATCTATAGTTAACAGCAAGCTTTTTCCCTAAGATCAGAAGAAGGCAAGATGTCATACTGGATGTACAGTGCAATAAGAAAAGGAAATTAAAGGCCTCCAAATTGGAGAGGAAGAGGTAAAACTGTCTGTATTAAAGATGATATGATTGCGACTTAGAAAATTCCATGAAATATATTTTTTAAAACTACTAGATTTAATAATGAGTTTAGCAAGATTTCAGGGTACAAGACCAATATAAAAATTAAATTGTATTTCTATAACCTAGCAATGAAGATTTAGAATTTGAAATTTTAAAACATCACTATATTAGCATGGAAATATGAAATTTGAAGCCTTAGTCTAATTTTTAAAATATGTAAGATCCATACACTCAAAGATAAAATACATTGCTGAAGGAAATTAAAGGAGATCTAAGCAAATGGAGAGAAATACTGTGTCATGGAATTTTGTGACGACTCAAAATCCTTAGGACATTAATTTTTCCCAAATTGATCTGTAGATTCAATGAAATCCCAATAGGCTTTTTTTTGTAGACATTTACAAGTTGGTTTGATGAATAGAACCTAGAAAAGCCAAAACAACTAAAAAGAAGGAGTTGGAGGACTTACACTACCCAATTTCAAGACACGTATGAGGCTATAGTAATCCAGACAATGTGGTGTTGGTGTAAAGATAGACAAATAGATTGATGGAATAAAATGGGGTCCAGAAACAGACCCACACGTATATCATCAATTGCTATTGTTGATTTTCAAGAATGAAAAAATCAAAGGGAATTCAGTATAAAAATGATAGTCTTTACAAATGGTGCTTGAACAATTGAAAATCTGTATTAGTTTTCTATGACTGCTGTAAAAAATTACCACAAAGTTTGTAGCTTAAAACCACACAATTTTATTACCTTAGAGTTCTAGAAGTCAGAAGTCTGAAATGAGTTCCACTGGGCTAACATATGTTAGCAGGGATGTGTCATTTCTGGAGGATCTAGGGGAGAATGCATTTCTTTACTTTTTCTAGCTTTTAGAGGCCACCTGCATTTTTTAGCTTGTGTTTCCCTTCCTCCATCTCCAAACCAAAAAAGATGGGCCAAGTCCATCTCACACTGCCATCCCTCTGTGTCCAGAATATATAAAGAACACTCAGACATTCATAAGAAAACAAACAACCTAACCTTTAAAAACTGGGCAAAAGATTTGACTAGACACTCACTTTAGCAGCTATACAGACACCAATAAGCATTTGAGATAATGCTCAATACTATTAGTCAGGAGGAAAATACAAACTAAAAGCTCAATGAGATGCCGTGATTTATTGGAATGCCTAAAACCAAACAGCCCGAACATGTCAAGTGTTGGTGAGGATGAGGAGAGGATGCAAAATGGAACTTCGTTACACTTCGAACATAAAATGGTGCAATTATTTCAAAAAACAGTTTGGCAGTTTTTTAACTAGGTAAACATACACTTACCATGTGACACAGTCATTCCACTCTTGGTGTTTACCCAAGAAAAATAAAAGCATATATCCATGTAAAGATTTGCACACAAGTGTTCATAGCAACTTCATTTATAATAGCCAACACCAGGAAGTGATCCAAAAATCCATCAACAAGCGATCAGATAAACAAATTATGATATATCTATACAACGGAATACTACGCAGAACTTGGATGAATCTCAGAATAATTATGGAGAGTGAAAGAGGTCAGACAACAAAGAGTATATTCTAGGTGATTCCATTTTTATAAAATTCTAGGAAATGCAAAGTAACTATACTGACAGAAAGCAGATCAGTGATTGTCTGGAGATGACCAGAGTCAGGGACTGAGGGCTGAGGGGAGAGGGGGGGATTATAAATGGGAACAGCGTAACTTTTGGAGGTGATGGATATGTTCTTGACTGCAGTGATGGTTTTATGGCTGTATGCTTATGTCGAAACTGATCAAATTGCACACTTTAAATGCACACAATTTGTCAAATGTCAATTATACCACAATAAAACTCTTTAAAAGGCAATTTTTTAAGTAAATGGGATAAAGCTACATGTGCTAACAAGGAAATACCAGTTATCTTAAGGGGACTTTTGTAGTCTATAAAATATTTAAATTTTCATAATGTAGATTTTTTACAATGATGTGGGAGAGAGAGAGAGAGAGATACAGAGAGAAAATCATAACCTGGGGAAACTTTTTCACATGATGCATAAGAATGCCAGAGTGGAGGAAGGGAAGAGCTATGTTTATGTCTGTGTATTTAGAAACCGCTCCAAAGGCATCTTGACACATACCCCCTTTCCTCCACCCCTACTCAAAGATTTAAAGGAAGGAATGGACAGGATGGGACAAGATGGAAGAAGTGTTTTCAGAAGGTAGATGAGCCTAGAAGACTGGAAGAAGGAGTTCGGAGTCCGTAGAATAGTGTATAAGGACTTCGATGAAGCTGTGGCTGTGACTGAAATGGAAAGCTGTGGAAGGCAATGAGAAAAGAAACATAATAGCATGTGTTGATGCCTTATATGTGGAGAGAAGCAGGTGTGGGCAGGAAAGAGGGAGCGGGGTGAGCAGGAGTCCAAGAAGCCTCTGATGTTACACTAGGTAACCAAGAGAGAACAATGGCATAACAGGAAAAATTGGCTTCTAAAGGAGAAATTTTTTCTCTAGAGAGAGAGGAGAAACTAATCTGGGGAAAGATGGGGCAAGTGATTAAGATATTACTTAATCAAACCCCTCATTTCAACAATGAGAAGACCGAAAAGTAGAGAGTAAAGTGACTTGCCCAAAGATCCACAGCAGACCCCAGAATTTATGAGTCCTAGGCTGGTTCCCATGCTGTTTCCCTATCACACACATTTCCTCGCCTATGTTAGGAGCCTGAAGTGATGATGGGCATCCAGGTGGTAATGTCCAATCTGCAATTAGTAATGTCCAATTACTATGGTGATGTCCAGTTGGCAGAGCAGTTGAGACAGGGCTTGGCAGCTGGGAATATTGATTAAGGAGCTAGGAGCTGGCTGAAGCACCAAGAACGAATGAGATAAAAGATTTTCTATCCATTTCCATTAACTTTCCTCTTTGGATGAATTATCTATCTGTATGTCCTGCTTTCTACTCAGATGAAATGTGCCTTAGAACCCGCACCTCTCTCCACTTTTTTGAGTTCTTTATTCTAATTTCACAGACTAGAATCTGAGAGACTTGTGGGGTTCCTCCCCTTCCTCTACTTCCTGCATCCGTGCTATCATTAACCCTCTGTTTTCCTTTGAAAGAACATCCATTGCCCTCTTTTCCCTCTAATGCCATCCTAGCCCAGCCTTCAGCTCTATGGTCTTGAATTTCTACAACAGCTTGCCAACTGGCCTCCCCTGGCAAAGTGGGGAAGTGAAGCCAATGATTGAAAGAAACAATAGGCCAAAGAGACAAGTCACAGGAATATGTTGGCCATGTAGACTAGGGGAGAGGGTGTCAGGAAGGAGACAGGGGTCAAACATGTCAGATGACACAGGAAAGTGAGGGGCAGAGAGGATTAAGACATGGAAACAGAATTTGGGTAAGTGGCAGGTTTTAAGTGAGCTTCAGCAGAGAAAGAGGAGCCTAGAACTGGGTTATAGGAGACAGTGTGTGGTGAGGGAGCAAAGCAGAGGGTAGAACCGTACTACAGGCAGGACAGGGGCCAGTGTGTGGTAAGGGGATGGAAACAGCAAAGAGGAATCATCTCTTCATGAAGTGTGGGCAGTGAAAAAGGAAAGAAGACAATAGCTAGACAGGATGGTCAAGTTTCCAAATGTTTATTTTTTTCTGTTGTTTTCAAAATGGAGCAGCTGTGCATAGCTAAAAAGCTGAGGGAAAGACACAGCAGAGAGAAAAAGAAAGGAATAGAGAATTCTGAAGCCAGAAGAATATCAGCATCACTCAGATCGTGGAAGGATGGGTGTCTTCTCTGTTGAAGCAAGCAGCCAGCACCCTGAAGGGTGGTCTGCATAGAGGAAGCTGGTGGAAGATATTTGGGTCTCAAATCTTGATTCCCAGCCCTCAGTCCATACTGCACAGGAAATTTCTAACAGAAAGCTGTTTCCTTTGTCACACTATTTTCTGTTTAGAGTGAGGACAGGAAAAATCTGTCCTCTTCTTTTAACAATTCCAACGGAATGCCAAAACATCCCCTGGTCTTGGCCTTGCTTAATATACAGTTGTGACAGCCCCAGAGTTCTTCCTGATCTCTACTCTTAATCTTTCCTGCTGCAGTGGAAGCCCATTCACTCTCATCCTGTCTTTGGGGGAAGCATGTGGTGATCAAAAACCTGTCTGAATGAGGAAATCTCCAGGAGGTAAAATCATGTCAATTTCCTACAGATCCTCAGGAAGTTGCTGTTACAGATGCCACACTCATGTTCCCTGTCAGCCTTCACCTATTTGGAAGAGATAGGAGAACTCAACAAACTAAAGAACACTCAAATACGCCTCAGTTTCCACTGGCATTTTAAAAGAAAGACCCCCTTAGTCATCTCAGAGATGAAGATCCCAGGAAGCAAGAGGAATCATGCAGCTAATAAACTAAAACATATCTTAAGCTATCCACAAAGAGTTAGGTGTACTTAAAAAGCGGCCAGACACGTAATCCAGTCATCCCAGGAAACACTCTGTCACCAAGTGGCCCCAAGGAGGAGTGATGTTTCCTTTCTGATGTCATCTCACGAGACTAGGAGGATCTGCCAGGCATCCTGGAGGACATGTCATGCAGCAAGTGACAAGAAAGGACCAAGATGTGGAAAAGAAAGTGAGAAACAGGGAAGTTATGATGAAAAAGGAATAAAGACAAGTGTGGAGGAAAGATGGTGATATGAAGACAAAAAGAAAAAACACAGACAAAGAGCATGCTCAAGGGAGAGAATCTCTTTCTGCTGTTCACTTAGAGCAGGGGACTTGTACATAAAGTTTTATCAGAACATAACTGTGCCCATTCATTTACTTAGTGTTTATGGCTACTTTTGTGTTACAAGGGCAGAGTAGTTGCAACAAAGACCATTTGGCCTGCAAAGTAAAAAATATTTACTATCTGGCACTTTAAAAAAATGTTTGCTGACCCCTGACTTAGAGTAATCACAGCCTTATAACTTCCCCTAATACTGATAGGCTCTCTGTGGTTCTTCAACTACTCTTCAGAATAGTTGTTATCTTCAGAAACTATTGCCCTGAAAGAAACCAAAACTGGAGCCAAGCAATGGGAAAATTAATTAGAGCTGTAGCTTACAGAGTAACCAAAGTAAAATTGCTCCAAGATACAAAAGAAATTTCCAAGCTAAAGAACAAGTCTGACTCACAAAAAGACTGCTATAAAGACTTGAAACCAACCTAAATGCCCATCAATGATAGACTGGATAAAGAAAACGTGGCACATATACACCATGGAATACTATATAGCCATAAAAAAGATTAGTTCATATCCTTTGCTAGGACATGGAAAAAGCTGGCAACCATCATTCTCAGCGAAGTAACACAGGAACAGAAAACCAAACACCACGTGTTCTCACTCATAAGTGGGAGTTGAACAATGAGAACACATGGACACAGGGAGGGGAACATCACACACCAGAGCCTGTCAGGGGTTGGTGGGGCTAGGGGAGGGATAGCATTAGATGACGGGTTGATGGGTGCAACAAGCCACCATGGCACGTGTATACCTATGTAACAAACCTGCACGTTCTGCACGTGTATCTCAGAACTTAAAGTATAATAAAAAAAAAAGAAAACTACTATATTGACAATAAAATAAGGTCTCAATGTCTATCTATCCAGAAAAAAATACTGCTATAGATGGAAAATATACATGGGGGAGGAGGGAGTATGTTTGTGTATAAAATATGATTTTAGATTCATAAATACTAATCAGAAATATATAGACAAATATATATGTATATTTCTGATTAGTATCATGTTTCTGTATATATTTTTTCTCCTGATTATTAGTTAACGAAACTAAAATCACAATTGTTTCATGCTGAAAGGTTGATATTGTATGGTACCCAAGGGAAATAAAAGACTCAATCAGTATAACATATAAACAATAATGTAAAATTGAAATAGATAAGAGGTAAATTTGAGAGAAAGAAAAAGCTGTGTTTCTGTCATCTTCTGATACTGACATGAAGGTACAGGTTTGAAAGTGGCATTTTTAATACAACTATCCAAAGTTCTTTCCCTCCCCTGCCCCCTGTAGAAACAGGGTCTCCCTATGTTGCCTAGGCTGATCTCAAACTCCTGGGCTCAAGCGATCCTCCTGCCTCAACCTCCCAAAGTGCTGGAATACAGGCATGAGCCACCACACCCAGCCTATCCAAGGTTCTTGATAACATGAGACTGAGGAGGGAAGCACATGGCAGTAAAGGATGAACACCATCTCATGAAACATGAAACAGGCTGATCTGGAGCTTTTGCAGAGAAATTAAAGAGACAGGTTAAAGCCATGTATCTCTAGCATTTGGTTCATATTTTCCCACTATTTTCTCCAGATGAATTCTCTCCACACCTATAAAGCCATCCCATCTTGTCCTGCCCCCTCAACACATACACACATGCACATGTACACAAACACAAACACACACACCACACACACCTGCTCCATTCCAGGCACAAGATTCTACTCTTCATTCTCTCATTTATCCAGCAATCCCTGCCCTGTCCTCATCTCTAGGCTTCTGCTCAAAGGCACAGACCCTGTTGGGTACCTACCCCAAATCCATTCTGCCCCACCTTGCTACTAACAGAACTACAATAATATTCAGGAGGGCAATATGTCCAGCTACGATGCTCACCTGCCCAGACTCCTTTGCAGCTGGGGTGGCCATGTAACCTGTTTCTTATCATGAGATACAACTGAATAAAAAGTCTGCTAGGGATTTGGGGAAAATTTTTGCCCTCCTCATACAGGCTCCACCTTCTCCCCACCCTTCCTTCCTTTCTTTCCTTCTTCCTTTTCTTTGCTACTTTTTTTTCTTTCTCCTTTTTCCTGCCTTGTGCACAACATGAGGCTTGAGGTGGAGCAACCATCTTGGGAACACAGATCAACAAAGCCACAAGCTAAGGATGGTGGAGCAGAAAGAGAAAAGAAGCCTGGAGCATTGATGGCTCCTTGAAGTTCTGCATTAGCCTTGGGCTTCTTGTATGTATATCTCTGTTTAGCTAAGTCCCTGTAGTCAGGTTTCTGTAGCAAGTGGCCTAATGCAACTAATTCCCAGGCCCTTACTCTCCCTTCTACCTGGAAAGAAATTCTCCCCACCCCATAGCCAACTTTTGAAGTCCTGTACTTCCTTCAAAGCCCACCTTAAATCCTATCTCCTTCAAGTGGACGCTCCACAATGCCTCAAAATCAATCTCCCTCTCTCCCGTAGTCATATAGGGCACAATTAAAATCATTAAAATAGTATACCCTTCTGCTTCATATCATAAATATTCATGTCTGTTTATTCATACATCCTCTCCCTAGACTGAGAGCTGCTAAGGGCAAGGATCCTTTTTCACCCATTTTGAATGCCCTGCACCACCCAGCACAGTGTCCAGAGTAGTCACTCAGTAAAGGATTGTTGAATTTCTTTGATTGTACAAATGCTCCTTCCTTCCCAAGTGTATGCTATGGATCATGTTAAAGCAGCCGGCTTCTATGTAGATGGGATGGGAAAGTTAATAATTAGAAAAATAACTTTAGAAATCCTAGTCATGTTTGACCATGTTTTGACAGTTCGAAACTGTGTGGCCCTGTTGCTGACTAATTGCCCAGATATACACACTAAGGTCAAAAGAAGGGACAGAAATGAGAAGGTATAGAAAGTCTAAAACTGGTCTATATATCATCAAATTAGTATGCTGGTTTCATCAAACTCAACTTCAAACCAGTATCTATTAGAGACCGATTTGTATCCAAAGTAGTTAATATAATTTATTGCATTGCAATTCCAGTTACACTTCTACTACTTATTTAATGCATTTCTTTTGGTTGACAAAAATTTATTGGCCATCTATTATGTGCCAAGTCCAGGTGACCAGCCTTCCCTGGTTATCTGTGACTGAGCAGTTTCCTGAGACACAGGAATTTTCAGTGCTGAAGCTAGGAGAGCTCCAGGTGAACCAAGATGGTTGGACATCCAAGAAGCTCCGAGCTTGATGCTTGATATAAAGCAGTAGAAAAGATAGATGTTGTCCCTGCCCATGTGGAGCTCTACAATATAGTTGGTTTTTATTTGGGGTTCCTAGCAATTAAAAGTAAGTTTACATCCTGTAACTATATCTTCAAATCATACATGTTAGAGTTTATTAAGCAGCAATCAAGGCCATCCAACACTTCCAGGTGCTAACATCATAAATCTCCATAGTACAATTGGCTGTGAGTGTGGAGGGAAGAAGGACTTTGGAACAGGAGGGTAAGCTGAAGTTCAGTTCATTAATGTGGTCACTGTTCTACCGGCTGTGAATTCCAACCAACTTTAATCACAGCCGGAGCCAGTTGTCTGTTGTTTTTGGATCAGCACGCATGCTCCATCTTCAGGTTCTCAGCCCTCTTTGTGATACCAATTTTGACCTGTTGGTGGGACTGTGCCTTCTTTGGAAAGGACCAGGAAATGTCAACTTTTCCTGGGGGAATGTGGAGGTAATCTGATGGTGGCATCTGCTGATATGGCCACCACAGCTGTCTGGAGCTGACTTTTTCTTCATCATTCCTCCATATTCATTCTTCCTATAGCTGGGTGTCAGGCCCTCCCATTTTTGGCATATGGATGACCTATTTCCCCTTTTAGAATGCCAGTCCTCCCAGATAGATAATACATACTTCTGAGCTTAACAGTCTGAAGATCCTATCCTTCCATAGGAGCCACCTACTCAACAGAGACTGGAGGTCCTGGTTCCTCATGGAGTACTTCTCACTGTATGGCGACTTTTCTCTCTAATCTCCAGCCTTCACCTCTGCTAGGCTTTCATAACAACCACCATTGATTTTCTACTATTGGCTGGGTATTTTTATATCCATTATTTTATTTAAAGTGGACAACAACTCAAAGTAGATATTGTTATCCCCACTACCAGATGAATAAACTACAGGGCAAAGAAGCTAGGGAACTTTCCATGGGTCACACATTATAAATGGACAGAGTAGAAATTGAATCTCCCTCTATCAGACTCTTTTCTGAGAGTTGACTTGATGACCTGGAAGGGAACAGACCTTGTGTGCTTGAAAAGAGCTTGTATATCTTGGATGCTTGAAAGTAAGTGTGAGGAAGATTTCAAGGGAGAAGGAATTTTGTGTCTGTTGACTTCTAAATTTTGCTTAGTGAGGGGGTGGGTGTGCCAGGGAACACTGCAAATCAGGGAGAAAGGCCTGACAAAAACCCTAGTTTACTGCCTTGCACTAGATCAAATGTTAGTTCATACCTATATGTGAGTTTGTGCTTTGAAGCAATAAGAAATTAATTTTAAAATGGTCTCAGGAGGTTTTTAAAGGGCAAATTTTCAACAAATAAAACTAACATGCTTAATTTCATTTCCTTGGAATTTTTATGGCAAAGATGCTTTCAGTGATCTGGAGCCACCCTTTAAAAAGATACAGACCAATGAAGTTGGAGAGTCTTATCTTTTACATTGAGGCAACCTCAACATTGAGGCGCACCACTGAAGGTCTCAGAGCCTGACCTCATCACTACCCACCGTTAGCATGTGGTCAGGAGAGTCCAGGGATCCCAGTATGAGCATTTACAAATGAGGAAAACGATGCCTACAGCAATATATCACCAATGTCTTGCAAACAGCCTTGTTTATAATAGGTACTCAATAATTTTATTGAATAAGGGAATAAAGGAACAAATAAATGAAACAAGTGATTTTCCAGAAGGTCACACAAACGGACAAAAATCCAATGTTCTAAACCTTCACTTCATTTCTTAATCTAGTTGTATCATCCTCTGGGTGAGCCTAGCCCACTTTAAAATGGATATTCGGATGTCAGAATGAATAGAGCAGTGTGCCTGACTTAAGTAATATCAAAATTGTAGAGATGTGGAAAAGACGGAGTTGATGAAGCTCCTGTTATCCAGAGACCATGGCCATTCCAGGTGGTTGGTTTCGTTTCTAATGCACATCTGCTCCACTTCACCAATTGCTTTGTGCAATATGCGGTTCTCATGACAAAGTCATGATGAAAATTCTTTATCATCTGCGTGGTCAGTCACCCTTTCATTGTCCCTCCCTTGTAATTGTTTAATCTGGCCTCCCCTGCCACATTTCTTGGCTGCCTACTCTCCCTGCTCCTATCAGTCAGGTTGTACTCAGGGAATGCAAATGCACAGAAAAAGTCCAGAGTCAATTAGAACTAATTAGGTGTTTTATCTGCTGGTTTGGATTATCCGTGCCCTCTATGGATACACGGCATAGGCTGGTTGAACAACCATCCCTGGATTGGGGAGCATTCTAAGATTCACACACAACTTCCTATTGTCTGTGCTAATGGAGGTAAAGGCTGGCATGAATGTACAACAGAGACATTTAAAAACCAAGGTATAGTTTATGCCCATTTTCACTGTAGATTTTAGTGAGTGTTTACAACTTTATATACCTGTGTGACCATCACCACAATCAAGGCATAGCATACTTTCAACATCACAAAAAGTTTTCTTGTGCCATCTCAGCCGATCTGCCCCTACCTTGGCCCCAAGCAACCAGCAGTCTGCTTTCTGTCACTGTAGATTAGATTTGTCTTTTCTAGGGTTTTAGTTTCTCCAATTTCCTTCCCAGTGATGTCTGGTTCAGGATGATATTAAAATGTGTTCATGTTCCCTACATCCACACTGATTGGACAGGGTAGGCAGAGCTGGGATGTGGAAGAAACATGAGAGGCAAGACATGGAGGCTGATGAGCATAATTATTGGCAATGAGAAGAATGTTGGCTCTCCCCAGTATTTCTAGAATATGACAAAGCATGTGTGCCCATGTTGTGCCCTGAACCTATTTTCAAGTGTGTTCAATACAGAGTCTTCTAAATTTAACTGCCTGGGAATTGTGTATTTTGCTTTGAATGGACACTTGGAAACTCCAGACTCTAGCCAGCCCCTCTCAGCCACGGAGTCATTGCTCCCCCTGGTGTAAACACAGAGACTAGTCACCCTGTGTCATGAGGCATTCCCACCCACCGCAGCCCTCCCTGGACCACGAGGAGCCAAAGGCAGGCAAGAAAGCTTCTGGCTGTCTCTGGCTGTTGTTAGGTTCATGGGTCAGATGCTGAGTTTGTGAACACAGAGGAACACTAAGAGATCAACTGCTTGAGAGAGGACAGAAACAGAGAGAAGGGAAACCCCAGAGACAGAACTAGCTAGACATGCAAGATAGAGAGGTGAGGGGGCAGAGGTACAGCCCAGAAAACAAAGCAAGAAGCGATAGAGGGATGGTTTTTTTCTCCATTTATGAGACATCCTAAAAATTTACTCCTCTGCCCAAAATAGATTCAGATCCAGGATATGAGAAACCTTGAGAAGTGAATTTTAACATGGAAATGCTGATAAATCTTTTAAACAACTTATACACCTCCAGGTGTTGTTGGACCTGCTTAATCCCTTTAAACCTCCAGGAACTCCATCCATGGTGTTTAAAGTCTCATAAATCTGCACTAGCTTAAAATAGGGATATATAAATCACATTTAGGGTCTTGGGAGTAGGGACAGGAGATAGGCATCCCAATGCCATTTAAAACCGCAGCACAGGCTTTTCATCAATTTTTTCCAAGAAAAGTTAAAATGAAAAACATTCAGGTTTCTGGGTTGTGGTTTCATAAGTTCTCAATTTGTTCTTTTTCCTTTTTTTCAGGGGGGTGGGCAGGGGTCCAAAGGAGCATTGACTAGCTAGTCAATTGGAAAGAAAAAAATTGCAAAGACCCATCTCACTTAGTCCTTTTACACAAAATAAAACCAAAAAGAAAAAATAATCATGAAATACTACCAGAAGTCATTAGAAAACAGCAATGTTTCTAGTAAAGCACCAACAAAAATGATGTCTGGTTTTTGTTAAATTGTTAATTTATGTGAAAAAATAAAAGTTATAGATACTATCCTAATAATAATAGCTACTTTTACTTTCTCATTCCTACCACATGCCCAGCACCTACCACTGAGCTGAGGACACACACAACCACCTCCTTCTCATCCCCCTGCTGCAAAGGCTGTCAGACTTTTTCTGGCTCCTCATTCGCAATATTTCTCATTACAAACATTGATTCTCAACAGCTGTTTGAGAAGGTATTGGAGAAGCCACACTCTGCTAGAAAATCCAGGGGGTACATGAGAGATCCAGCAGGGGAGGCTTTTCTGTGTGAAGAGCTTTGGGTACATTATCTAATTTTATCCTCACAGCAGCCCCATGAGAAATATTATTATTATTTCTGTTTTACAGATGAGGAAGCTAAGGTTCGGACTGTTTAAGTAATTTACCCCAGGTAGCATGGCTGGTAAGTGATGGAGCAAAAATTCCAACCCTGAGTCTGCTTTAGAAGACCTGATCTTATCCAGGATGCCATCAACCTTCTGTGGGCAATAGACCCAGACCACAGATCATTTGGAAGAATCTCACATATCACACTCTAAGAATTGATACGTTTTCTGCTTCTTCTTTTCTGGCCTGTCCCAGTGACTTTTCAGACCCCAAAGTCTTGGAAAAATCTACTGTGTTAATTGAGTCTTTACTGAAACTTCAGTCCATGTAGAGAAAATAAGAGTCTCCAGCTTGTGTCACTTGCTTCAAGTTCCAGTTGGCCTGCGGGGATGTACCACCAAGTGATCCTGGGAAAACACTGGAACTTTAGTTTCCTTACCTACTAAATAGGGACCTATAGGACCTATCTTTGGGGTTGTTGTGAGGGTTAACATGTGGGAAGACCATCTGGAGCCTGCAAAGTCCAGACAATTGTTGGGTCATGTGATGAGTATGGTACCCAAGTATGGTGCCTGAAGTATAATAAAGAGGAAAAGCCTCCCTAAGGTCTGTCTTCACAGAGCAGATATTACAGAGCACTTTATCCCCAAATAGTTCAGAAGGCGTCTCCTAAGAATAAGGACATTATCCTGTTTTTATATAATGTATATAATCGCAATACTTTTATTACACCTAAGAAAAGTAATAATAATTCCAGAATATCAGATATCCCCAGTTGTTTCAAGAATGCCTTCTATAGCCGTTTTCATTGTGCCAAAATACACATAACATAAAATGTACCATTTTAACCATTTTTAAATGTACACTTCAGTGGCATTAAGTACAGTCACATTGTTGTGTAACCATCACCACCATCCCCCTCCAGAACTTTTTTATCTACCCCATGAAACTGCATCCAGTAAAACACTAACTCCTCAGCCCCTGGCAATGACCATTCTACTTTCTGTCTCTATACATTTGACAGTTCTGGTACTTCATGTAAATAGAATCACACCGTATTTGTGCTATTGTGACTGACTTATTTCACTTAGCACAATGTCTTCTAGGTTTATCCATGTTGTGGCATGTGTTAGAATTTCCTGCCTTTTTAAAGCTGAATGATATCCCACTATGTGTATATGCCACATTTTGTTTATCCATTCATACATTGATGAACACTTTTATTGCTTCTACTTTTTGGCTGTTGTAAATAATGCTGCTATGAACAGGGGGGTACAAATATCTGTTTGAGTTCTTGATTCTACTTCTTTTGGATGTATATGCAGAAGTGGGATTGCTGGATCATATAGTAATTCTGTGGTTAATTTTTTGAGGAATAGCCATCCCATTTTTCAGAGAAGCTATACTTTTTACACACCCACCAGCAATGCACAAGGGTTCCCATTTCTCCACATACTTACCAATACTTGTTATTTTTTGTTGCCTTCATTTTATTTTATCTTATTTTATTTTAGGGATGGGGTCTTGCTGTTTTGCACATGTTGGAGTGCAGTGGCTATTCACACTTAGTGCACTGCAGCCTCTAACTCCTGGTCTCAAGAAATTCTCCCACCTCAGCCTCTTGAGTAGCTGGGACTACAGCATCATTGTGCCTGGCACTTTCCTTTTTTTTTTTTTTTTTATACTAGCCAACTTAATGTGTTTGATCTCATTGTGGTTTCAATTTGCATTTCCCTCCTAATTAGTCTTTTCGTGTGTTTATTGACCAGTTGTACATCTTCTTTGGAGAAATGTCTATTCAACTCCTTTCCCCATTTTTCAATCTGTTAATTATTTTGTAGTTATTGAGTTGTAAGGATTCTTCACATATTATGAATACCAATTTGCAAATATTTTCTCCCCTTCAGTGGTTTGCCTTTTCTCTGTGTTGATTGTGTCCTTTGATGCACAGAAGTATTTAATTTTTATGTAGTACAATTTATCTATTTTTTCTTTTTGTGCTTTTGGTGGCAACCAGAAAATTTGAAATTACATGTAGCTGTAGCTGACATTGTATTGCTATTGGATACTTCTGGCCTAGAAGCTTGATTAGACTTAGGTTAATTCATTTTGGCAAGAATACTTCATAGTTTGGACACAGTGGTTCACGCCTATAATCTCAGCACTTTCAGGCAGAACTCCCACAGGAGTTCAAGACCAGCCTGTGCAAGATGGTGAAACAACATCTCTACAAAGAATATATATAAAATTAGCCAGGTATGGTGGCACACATCTGTAGTCCCAGCTACCAGGGAGGCTGAGGTGGGAGGATCACTTGAGACTGGGAGGTCAAAGCTGCAGTGAGCTTTGCACCTCTGCCCTCTAAACTGGGTGACAGAGCAAAACCCTATCTCAAAAAAAAAAAAAAAAAGAATGCTTCATAGTTGACGTTGTGTACTTCATAATATATTACAGCAAGAGGTATACAATATCTAGTTGTCCTACTGTCATTGATGCTAAATTTGATCATGTGGTTAACTGCCAGATATCTGGATTGTAAAGTACATTTTCTCTTTTGCAATTTCTAAATAATTTGTGAAATGATACTTTGGCACCAGAATACCATTTCAGATATTATCAAACCTTGACACTGGTTAGCCCTCTTAGAGAAATGTACAGAGCAAAGTTAAGGAAAAGAATCAATGAGTCAGATCCTAAATGCATGACCCTCCAGGAAGGCAGTTCAGATAACTCCCTGCCTTTGTACCCTGGCTTTTTGGTGGCTGCAACAGCCAGAGAACATGTCTTGCCTACCCCTTCTGCCTGTCCTTCTACTTATGGCTGTTATGTAATCTGTAGCACTCTCTTGGGCCAGTCATTTCCATTGTAACTATAACTACAGCTTGCCCAAGCCTCATTTTCTGTCTTGCTACTAGCAATAACCCAGGCTTGTGCTATAGCCTCTGCTTCCACATTTCTGAGAGATCCTAAAGGAAGTCTCTCATGCACTGAAGAACGTGCCTCTTTTTCACCTCGTTTTCTTTCTGTGACTACCTTTATATCTGTGCTAATTAATATTAATATTAATATCTGTGCTACATTAATATCTGTGTTCTTGGAGCAACCAGAGGGGCAAACTCCCATGGTGCCAAAGTGACCCTAGACTTCCCAGAGTGTTTTCTGGCTAAAACCATGCTGAGTCTACATGAAGTGGGGAAAAGTGTCTTCTTTCTCCCCCTTAGGACACTTTCCCTCCAGGTGCCAATGCAGCACCTTTGTGCTCTTCTGTCTCACAACATCGGTTATGAAATCACATCCTTCAGTTTCTGCTTGACTTGCTAGAATTTGGCTCATCATAAATATCCAGGACCGACACCTTGTTGCCTCCTGATCCCCCTGTTCTCCCCAGGCATTTCAGCAAGAACACCTTCTCTCTTCTTTTAGCCAAATCAGCTCCTGGCACCCCACCTACTTTTCTTCAGAGGGATATAAATGCAATTTAGGCTCCCAAAAGGATAACTAGTCTTATTCTCTATTACAGTACCTAAGTAGGAGAGAACACTCTCCTACTGGAATTTTCTTCAGTGTGTTTATGTGATTGCAAGCCCAAATGGCTGATGATGTAATCAAAGGACTCTAGTTAGGTCCTAAAGTTTGCTCCCATTACAAGCAAAAAGAGATACTAGTAACCCTTCCAGAATAGCTCCATGGACCCAGGGATCCAAGAGACCAAATGAGGAAGTTAAGAATAAGCACAAGTGATGTAAAAATCTAAAACTATTTCTAGAAGAAAACATAGAAGAAAAGCTTTGCAATTTTGAGGCAGGCAAAGATTCCTTACTATGCAAAAAGCATGGACAATGAATCCAAAAGTTGATAAATTGGACTTCATTAAAATTTTTAAATGTCGTTCTTTGCAAGACACTACTTTAAAAGACGAAAAGTTAGCCAGGCACAGTGGCTCACGCTTGTAATGTCAGCACTTTGGGAGGCTGAGGCAGGAGGATTGCTTGATCCCAGGAGTTTGAGAGCAGACTCGGCACCATGGCAAGACCCTGTCTCTACAGAAAAAAAAAAAAACAAAAACAACAACAAAAACAGAAAAACCTGGAGTGGTGGTACACACCTGCATTCCCAGCTACTTGGGAGGCTGAGGTGGAAGGCTAGGAGAAAACATTTGTAGTACACATATCTGGCAAAGGATTTATATCCGGATAGAAAGAATTCTTACAATTCAATAACAAGAACCAACACAATTTTTAAATGGGCAAAATATTTGAAGAGACACTTCACCAAAAAAGATACATGAATGGCAAATAAGCACATTAAAAATACTCAACATGATTAGTTGGTGTTGAGCATTAGTTATCATGCAAATAAACCACAATGAAATACCAATGCACAGTCACTAAAATGGCAAGAAATTTAAAAAACTGACCCTACCAACCTTTGACAAGAATGTGGCAACAACTGGAATTCTCCTATAATGCTGTTGAGAATGTCAAATGGTAGGACCACTTTGAAAAAGGGTATGGCAGTTTCTTTCTTTCTTTTTTTTTTTTGAGACAGAGTTTTGCTCTTGTCACCCAGGCTGGAGTGCAGTGGTACGATCTCGGCTCACTGCAACCTCTGCCTCCCAGGTTCAAGCAGTTCTTCTTCCTCAGCCTCCCAAGTAGCTGGGATTACAGGCATGTGCCACCACACCGTAATAATTTTTGTATTTCTATTAGAGATGGGGTTTTGCCATATTGGCCAGGGTGGTCTTGAACTCCTGACCTCAGGTGATCCACCTGTCTCAGCCTCCCAAAGTGCTGTGATTACAGGTGTGAGCCACCGCACCTGGCCAGCAGTTTCTTAAAATGTTAAACATACACCTGTCATATGACCCAGCCATTGGACTCCTAAGTATTTATCCAAGAAAATTAAAACATATGTCCACACAAAAGCTTATATATGAATGTCCATAGAAGCTTTAATAATAATAGCCCAAAACAAATGTCCCTCAACAAGAGAAACAAAATGCCATATATTCATACAATAGAATACTATTCAGCAGTAAAAACAAATAAATTATTGATATGTCAATAAAATGAATAAATCTCAAAATAATTATGCTGAGTGGAAAAAAGCCAGACACAAAAGAGTACCTACTAAACAATTCTATTTATATAAAATTCTGGAAAATGTGAACTTCCCTGAAGTGACAGAAAGCAAATCAGCAGTTCTATGATGCTAAGAGCAGGAGGCAGGATGGACTGCAAACATATACTAGGGAACTTTTTGGAATGATGGAAATGTTTCATGTGTTAATAATGGTGGTTTCCCAGGGGCATGTGTCTGTCAAAAGTCATTAAATTACACAAATTCGTAAAGTGGCAAAGAGGAAGTTAAAGCAGAGAATGAGTTGGAAGCTGAGTCAAGAGAGTCCCTCACATGTCCAGGGAAGGTTAGCAAAAAGCTCAGGCTGCAAATAGACTAGACTGAGTTTCAGATAGCTGTAGTCAGAAGAAGGGTGACCTCACTGGTGATAAAGACCACTCAATGGTGAGCCACACACACAACCTTCTTGACTGGAGGGCTTTCCTCTTCCCAGCCACATCGGTCCTGCTGGTAAGACTCTCTTCCTCCAAGAATTATTTTTTAACATTTCCCTGCTCATTCTGCATTTACAGCATGGTTTCCACTAAGTCATCTATATAGCACTTCCTTTCACAGCTACTTGTTGCCCATTGCATATCACTTGTTAAGTCAGATATTACCAAGCATTGGCAAAAAGGTGGGGAAAGAGAGCCCTCACCCACTGCAGATGCAGCCGTTCTGAAGGACAATTGTGCACCTTAAATCCACCAAGCCCACTCCTGGGTATACACCCAGGGAAATTCTTCCCAGGGAACACAAGATGTTCCTAACAAGCTTCACTATCACTCTGCTGGAGGCAACCTAGGTGTCTATGTCCAAGGAATGTACAGGTAAAATATAGTTTGTGTATACAATAGGATAATGAATTATATTTTCATTTAGAAACTTGGATTGATCTCAAAAATGGAGTTAAGAGTAAAAAAGCAAAAACAGAATGGGATTTATAGCACAATTCCATTTATGTATCAAACACACACATAAAGCAGCCTTGTGTATTTTTGTAAGGACGCTCATATATCTAAATAAACGTCTGTCGGATGGATTGGAAGAACTATATTAAATGTATTATAGTGGATGCCTGTGCGAGGAGGGCAGTGGGATTAGGAATGATAGATGGAGGGAAAAAAACAATAAACCTTAAAAAAATGTTTTCACAAAAAGGTTGGTTCTTCTATGAATAAATGATAATATTCCACGAACTGAGAAGCAGGATTACCTCAAACATGTGCAAGTGAATTCCAAAAGATATGAAAAAGAAAAAAATAGACATAATTCTAGCATTTTGTCTGTTTTTCATATTCAAAACAAAGGAACTGTTTCCTGTTTTACAGGTTTTCTATTGTTGCCATAACAAATTACTATACACTTAATAGCTTAAAACAACATAAATTTATTACCCTACAGTTCTGTAGGTAAGAAGTCTACCATATGTCTTATTGGGCAAAAATCAAAGTGTTGGTAGCACTGTGTTCTTTTCTGAGGGCTCTAGGAGAGTTTCCTTGCCTGTTCCAGCTTCTAGAGATCACCCACATTTCTCAACCCATGGCCCTCCTCCTCTGTCTTCAAAGCCAGCAAGGGCAGCACTTGTCCTTCTCACATCTCCTTCTCTGACTCTGATCTTCTCTTCTGCCTCCCTCTTTCACTTTTCAGGACACTTGTGATTATATGGGGCCCACTTGGATCACCCAGGACATTCTCTCTATCTTAAAATCAGCTGCTTAGCCACCTTAATTTTATCTGCAAACTCCACTCCCCTTTTCTGTGTAAGGTAACATATTCATAGGTTCTAGGGATTAGGACATGGACATTTGTAGTCTGTTATTCTGCCCACCACACCTGAGCATATGTCAAATACTGAATAACAGAAAACCACATATTCTTTCTCATGGTGAATGAGTTATTCAGCCAAATGACAAAAGATATGTTGATGCTACTACGTGCTAGATCCCCATGGTAAGAGCTGAAGTTACAGTAGTGGTCAGGAGTTGGGGATTTGGTGATGTTCCTTCCCTTGCAACAAAAATTCCCATTCTGGCATATTTTAGCTAAAGAATAAATGAGAAGTATTCTGATTAAGCTATCTTATTACAATGTAAATGACTGGCCTCTGGAAGAGATACTTACGTTATTTTCAAAAGAAGCACCCTAACCCAGGGCCTCTTAAACTTTAATGGGCATGTAAATTGCCTGGGAATCTTGTCAAATGGAGTTTTGATCCAGTAGGATTGGCATGAGGCCTGAGTCTGCTTTTTCAGAAACTTCCAGATGATGCTAATGCTACCTGTCCAGGGCTACATTCTCTTTGAGTTAGGGAGCAAGACCTTAACTCAAACAGAGCTCCAACTGTAAGCCATAGTCAGTCTGACCCTGCCATCAATCAATCTTTATGATGGGTTTACCTCCTTCTAAGAGGTGACAGTAGCCAATCAGCTTTGCAAAACACCACACTTTGTCACTGTGACAAAAATACCCCCAGCAGAGAGGATACTTCATCTACTAGGAATGCCCTCGGTTTCCCACAAGGATGGTTTCTGACCAAGACCCAATTTCATCCCCAGATGTGGGTGTGCTATATACAATCCTTGATAGAATAGTGAGTCTCCCGTTTTCCCAGCCAGGACTCCTAACCTCCAAGATTGATGACCCCCAGACAGTGTGACCCAGTGGCCCAGTGTCTGAATTCATATCTATTGTCAGAAGTATATTTGATTGGGCAAAATCAGGACTATATTGGAACAGATTACCTGAGCTATTTGAGGAGTACCTTACTAGATCAAGTTATAAAGGCTGACAAGATTCAACATTATCTCCCTACTAGTGTTTTGCATACTAGTTCCATCAGGGCTGAGAAATAGATGAGCAGAAGACAGAACAGAAGCAATAGAATCTCCATAGGTAAGTTGGGTTCTCTTTATAGCGACCTCAAAGGGACTCTGGCCAAAGAAACTATCTTAGTAAAGCTCAAGGACCAATGGGAGGACACATTATTGCATCAAGGTGAATTAATAATGTAATTTGTAAGGTAAAAGAATGCAAGTTCCTATATATACCACATGGCTGGTATATTAATGAGTTTGGGCAGTACCACTTCATACTACACTTTTGAACACTGATGTGCTTGGGTATTCTCTGAGCTGTGACTTCCCCAAATCCTTGTTTGGGCTGCAAAACTTTGATCATTTTGGGACAACAAAGCAGAACCATACCTGCAGTTCCACACCTTCTACTTGCAAAATAACTAGGTGCATCTCATCTCCTCAGCAGAGTGCTGTTGTAACATTTCCCCTGAGGATTCCTTGAGGAGCCTCCATTTTATGGCATCTATAGACCTTCTTCCCAAATTATTCTGGGTGGGTAGCTGCTGAAAACCCTCTTGTATGAACAAACACTGTGGGAGCTCCCCTACTCAAGCAGCACAGATCCAAAGTTGGTACCCCTGCAATACAGCAATGGTGGGAGGCATGGATCTCTGCCAGGTAGAGAGGAGACATATTCTGACTATAGCAGGACTTAAAACTGTCAATTCATCCAGCATCTCAGCTGAATGACCTCCACGAGAGCTGTTTCCTATTGTAGAACAAATTAAGTTACGGGGTGATTATTCTCTCTCACCCTAAGTATTCATTCAAGTATTAAAGTGTAGAACTTTACATCAGGCAGCAGCTTTTAAGATGTAGAGTCTAATACCCATTATTTTGTGGACTTGAAAAAAAATGAAGACTAGTTACGAAGGCCCAGGAAACCAGCTTACCCTCCCACCCTTCTGTTTACATTGCACTCCCACCTCTATACTTTTTACCACTTTCATACTTTTTGTTTCCTCCTTCCCTTTCACTTACTTTGGAATGATGGCTCCTGAATTTCTTGCCTCCACTAAAACTGGATGGATGGCTTTTCTCCCTCTGCTGAAGGGAAGAAAGCTGTGAAAGCCTATAAATAAAGGAAGTAAATAGATCAAGATTAAACAGGCAGTTCATGGTAGAGATGATATCCAAACCGAGCTCACAGAGGCCAGTCAGGTGACTTGTTTGAGGTCACATATCTAGTTGATGGCAATGCTGGGGCCAGAACCCACCTCCAACTTCAAGACTTTTTCCCACTAAGCCTTCCTCAACCATAGCTAGAACACCCTTCCCCATACCTGATGAAATGATACCTCATTACGGATTCAAAAACACCTTTGAAGATATTCACCTTGAAAGGTGAAGGTCAAGTTTCACCTTGAAAGCTGAAGGTCAAGGTCTGCTTTGGGGAAAAAGGTAAATGGAGCTACCTGGGAATGCTACTGATCAGGCCTGGGTCTTTTATCTCACAGTCATATTAGCCTTCCCACCTAATTCCATTTTTAGGGTTTAAGCTTTTTAAATTAAATTAAATTTTATTTTATTTATTATTATTTGTTGAGACGGAGTCTCGCTCTGTCGCCCAGGCTGGAGTGCAGTGGCAGGATCTCGGCTCACTGCAAGCTCCGCCTCCTGGGTTCATGCCATTCTCCTGCTTCAGCCTCCCGAGTAGCTGGGAATACAGGTGCCTGCCACCACGCCTGGCTATTTTTTTGTATTTTTAGTAGAGACGAGGTTTCACCATGTTATCCAGGATGGTCTCGATCTCTTGACCTCGTGATCTACCCGCCTCGGCCTCCCAAAGTGCTGGGATTACAGGCATGAGCCACTGTGCCCAGCCGGGTTTAAGCTTTTTAATTCTTTTCCAACCCAATCCCTGTCTGGCCATGTGTTACTACTATCTTGCTATTTCAAATTTCTCTCCAGCTGGGTAAATCTTCATTTTGTGTCCTAGCCCTGGGCTTTTCTCTTTGGTTTCCTCTCATCTGCCCACGAGGCCAGCTTACCCTCCCACCCCTCTATTCACATCTCACTCAACTCTTCCCACTTCTATACTTTTCACCACTTTCATACTTTCTACTTCCTCCCTTCCACTGCTCTTGGAATGATGGCTTCTGAATTTTTTGCCTTCACCAAAACTTTTCTCCCTCTGCTGAAGGAGGTGAGGAGGCTGGGGGAAGCCGTGAAAGCCCCAAAATGCCATCTTTCATCTCATTTTCTATTTCTAGCACATATTCTATTTATAATTCTGCCTCCCTCATAGCAGATTGACACAGCACTCTGCTTAGTTCCCAGAATAAATGCAATTCAGAATGAGAGGCAAGTCCAGGCTCCCAAGATTCTTCTGCAGTCAGGCATTTGTTAGTGTTTTTTTCTGCTAGCATTTGAGGAGTGTCTCTGCTGGTAGCCCTACTTCTCTGAACCCATCTTCCACTGTCCTGAAAATGCCTTCCATACAGGATTTTCTTCATGGCAGATTTCCTTTCCTGATCATGTCTGGACTAAGCTTATATCAAAGGGAGCTTTTATTCCCCACACATACATTGACTATGCCATAAAAGATATTTAAATATCTATAAGGTTGTAGAGGCAAAAAGGGGGTGATCCCTTTTCTACTCATAAAGGGTCATGGCCAAAACTCCTATAACAAAAGATAAGATAAGAGACAAGCATAACAAATTTATTATGTGCATAAGAGTCATACAAAAAATATTCAAAACTCAAAAAAGGGCCAGATGAATGATGCTTAAATAACCTCTTCATTGGTGAGAGGAAAGTGAATGAATAGACCCAAGGACAAGATAATGATTTACAAAAGATTCTCTTTGGATGCTGAATGGAACCAAAGAACAAACAATAGCTTGTGGACAAGTTAGAGAAGGGTGTGGGGCAGAACTGCATTGTGAACAAGGGTTGTCTTATTATGCAAGTACGGTTCCCCAAGTAATTTCTCACAACTGCCCTTGGAAGAATAGATAAAAAGTCTGTCTGCATGTGGTTACAATTTCCAGTCTCTCCTCTTCTCTAGTGTTAATCCTTCCTGGTTATTTAATGAGATTCCTAAGAAGAGGGTTTTAAGATAATTTCCTTTAATTTACAAGAAGTTTCCTCAGACAAATAGGGAAATTTCAGAGAAAGCCCCTTTTGGAAAATCAAAAGGATCAGAGAAACAGGAAGGCAGAGGAAGGCCAGAGGGAGACCTTAAAGGTGCTTCTTTACTTTGGCATGCCAGAGCAGCATATTTTGAGGTATTGGTTTCTGAGCCCCAACAAGGTAAATAACTATTATTATAACCACTTTAGAGTTGAAGAAAAAGGAGCAAAAACAATTTAATAATTTCTGCAAGGTCAAACCGCTAGCTACTATATTTGTCAAGAAGTCTCAATGTGTAGACATACATTACAAGATGACTTTGTATTTGGATATACTATGTGGGTTTGAGATAGGATTTTTTGGTACCTATAATAGTCATATTGGCAAACGTTATAATGGTGGCAGTAGAATATCTTGGTTAACAGTACAGACTCTAGAGACAGACTGCCCAAATTCAAATTTCAGCTCTGGCATACCTAGCTGTGTGACCTTACTCAAGTTAATTCATACCTCTGTGCCTAAGTTTTCTCATCTCTAAAATTTGGATAATTATAATAGATAGTTAAGAAAATTAAATAAGATAATTAAATAGGCAGCTCCCTTACAGTAAGGCTTCAATAAATGTTAACTAATATCCAAAGAATAATAAACACAATGACAAAAAGCATCAAATAAAAATTAACACACAAATTTTGGAGCCAAGATGGCCGAATAGGAACAACTCCAGTCTACAGCTCCCAGCGTGAGCGACGCAGAAGACGGTGATTTCTGCATTTCCATCTGAGGTACCGGGTTCATCTCACTAGGGAGTGCCAGTGGGCGCAGGTCAGTGGGTGTGCGCACCGTGCGTGAGCCGATGCAGGGTGAGGCATTGCCTCACTTGGGAAGCGCAAGGGGTCAGGGAGTTCCCTTTCCAAGTCAAAGAAAGTGGTGACGGACGGCACCTGGAAAATCGGGTCACTCCCACCCGAATACCGCGCTTTTCTGACGGGCTTAAAAAACAGTGCACCATGAGATTATATCCCGCACCTGGCTCGGAGGATCCTACCCCACGGAGTCTCACTGATTGCTAGCACAGCAGTCTGAGATCAAACTGCAAGGCGGCAGGGAGGCTGGGGGAGGGGTGCCCGCCATTGCACAGGCTTGATTAGGTAAACAAAGCAGCTGGGAAGCTCCAACTGTGTGGAGTCCACCACAGCTCAAGGAGGCCTGCCTGCCTCTGTAGGCTCCACCTCTGGGGGCAGGGCACAGACAAACAAAAAGACAGCAGTAACCTCTGCAGACTTAAATGTCCCTGTCTGACAGCTTTGAAGAGAGCAGTGGTTCTCCCAGCACGCAGCTGGAAATCTGAGAACAGGCAGACTGCCTCCTCAAGTGGGTCCCTGACCCCTGACCCCTGAGCAGCCTAACTGGGAGGCACCCACCAGCAGGGGCACACTGACACTTCACACGGCAGGGTACTCCAACAGACCTGCAGCTGAGGGTCCTGTCTGTTAGAAGGAAAACTAACAAACAGAAAGGACATCCAGACCAAAAACCCAACTGTACATCACCATCATCAAAGACCAAAAGTAGATAAAACCACAAAGATGGGGAAAAAACAGAACAGAAAAAACTGGAAACTCTAAAAAGCAGAGCGCCTCTCCTCCTCCAAAGGAACGCAGTTCCTCACCAGCAACGGAACAAAGCTGGATGGAGAATGACTTTGACGAGCTGAGAGAAGAAGGCTTCAGACAATCAAATTACTCTGAGCTACAGGAGGACATTCAAACCAAAGGCAAAGAAGTTGAAAACTTTGAAAAAAAATTGGAAGAATGTATAATTAGAATAACCAATACAGAGAAGTGCTTAAAGGAGCTGATGGAGCTGAAAACCAAGGCTCGAGAACTACGTGAAGAATGCAGAAGCCTCAGGAGCCGATGCGATCAACTGGAAGAAAGGGTATCAGCAATGGAAGATTAAATGAATGAAATGAAGCGAGAAGGGAAGTTTAGAGAAAAAAGAATAAAAAGAAATGAGCAAAGCCTCCAAGAAATATGGGACTATGTGAAAAGACCAAATCTACGTCTGATTGGTGTACCTGAAAGTGATGGGGAGAATGGAACCAAGTTGGAAAACACTCTGCAGGATATTATCCAGGAGAACTTCCCCAATCTAGCAAGGCAGACCAACGTTCAGATTCAGGAAATACAGAGAACGCCGCAAAGATGCTCCTCGAGAAGAGCAACTCCAAGACACATAATTGTCAGATTCACCAAAGTTGAAATGAAGGAAAAAATGTTAAGGGCAGCCAGAGAGAAAGGTCGGGTTACCCTCAAAGTGAAGCCCATCAGACTAACAGCGGATCTCTCGGCAGAAACCCTACAAGCCAGAAGAGAGTGGGGGCCAATATTCAACATTCTTAAAGAAAAGAATTTTCAACCCGGAATTTCATATCCAGCCAAACTAAGTTTCATAAGCGAAGGAGAAATAAAATACTTTACAGACAAGCAAATGCTGACAGATTTTGTCACCACCAGGCCTGCCCTAAAAGAGCTCCTGAAGGAAGCACTAAACATGGAAAGGAACAACCGGTACCAGCCACTGCAAAATCATGCCAAAATGTAAAGACCATCGAGACTAGGAAGAAACTCCATCAACTAATGAGCAAAATCACCAGCTAACATCATAATGACAGGATCAAATTCACACATAACAATATTAACTTTAAATGTAAATGGACTAAATGCTCCAAATAAAAGACACAGACTGGCAAATTGGATAAAGAGTCAAGACCCATCAGTGTGCTGTATTCAGGAAACCCATCTCACGTGCAGAGACACACATAGGCTCAAAATAAAAGGATGGAGGAAGATCTACGAAGCAAATGGAAAACAAGAAAAAGGTAGGGGTTGCAATCCTCATCTCTGATAAAACAGACTTTAAACCAACAAAGATCAAAAGAGACAAAGAAGGCCATTACATAATGGTAAAGGGATCAATTCAACAAGAAGAGCTAATTATCCTAAATATATATGCACCCAATACAGGAGCACCCAGATTCATAAAGCAAGTCCTTAGTGACCTACAAAGAGACTTAGACTCCCACACATTAATAATGGGAGACTTTAACACCCCACTGTCAACATTAGACAGATCAATGAGACAGAAAGTCAACAAGGATACCCAGGAATTGAACTCAGCTCTGCACCAAGTGGACCTAATAGACATCTACAGAACTCTCCACCCCAAATCAAAAGAATACACATTTTTTTCAGCACCACACCACACCTATTCCAAAATTGACCACATACTTGGAAGTAAAGCTCTCCTCAGCAAATGTAAAAGAACAGAAATTATAACAAACTATCTCTCAGACCACAGTGCAAACAAACTAGAACTCAGGATTAAGAATCTCACTCAAAGCCACTCAACTACATGGAAACTGAACAACCTGCTCCTGAATGACTACTGGGTACATAATGAAATGAAGGCAGAAATAAAGATGTTCTTTGAAACCAATGAGAACAAAGACACAACATACCAGAATCTCTGGGATGCATTCAAAGCAGTGTGTAGAGGGAAATTTATAGCACTAAATGCCCACAAGAGAAAGCAGGAAAGATCCAAAATTGACACCCTAACATCACAATTAAAAGAACTAGAAAAGCAAGAGCAAACACATTCAAAAGCTAGCAGAAGGCAAGAAATAACTAAAATCAGAGCAGAACTGAAGGAAATAGAGACACAAAAAACCCTTCAAAAAATTAATGAATCCAGGAGCTGGTTTTTTGAAAGGATCAACAAAATTGATAGACCGCTAGCAAGACTAATAAAGAAAAAAAGAGAAAAGAATCAAATAGATGCAATAAAAAATGATAAAGGGGATATCACCACCGATCCCACAGAAATACAAACTACCATCAGAGAATACTACAAACACCTCTACGCAAATAAACTAGAAAATCTAGAAGAAATGGATAAATTCCTGGACACATACACTCTCCCAAGACTAAACCAGGAAGAAGTTGAATTTCTGAATAGACCAATAACAGGATCTGAAATTGTGGCAATAATCAATAGCTTACCAACAAAAAGAGTCCACGACCAGATGTATTCACAGCCGAATTCTACCAGAGGTACGAGGAGGAACTGGTACTATTCCTTCTGAAACCATTCCAATCAATAGAAAAAGAGGAAATCCTCCCTAACTCATTTTATGAGGCCAGCATCATCCTGATACCAAAGCCAGGCAGAGACACAACAAAAAAAGAGAATTTTAGACCAATATCCTTGATGAACATTGATGCAAAAATCCTCAATAAAATACTGGCAAACCGAATCCAGCAACACATCAAAAAGCTTATCCACCATGATCAAGTGGGCTTCATCCCTGGGATGCAAGGCTGGTTCAATATATGCAAATCAATAAATGTAATCCAGCATATAAACAGAACCAAAGACAAAAACCACATGATTATCTCAATAGATGCAGAAAAAGCCTTTGACAAAATTCAACAACCCTTCATGCTAAAAACTCTCAATAAATTAGGTATTGATGGGACGTATTTCAAAATAATAAGAGCTATCTATGACAAACCCACAGCCAATATCATACTGAATGGGCAAAAACTGGAAGCATTCCCTTTGAAAACTGGCACAAGACAGGGATGCCCTGTCTCACCACTCCTATTCAACATAGTGTTGGAAGTTCTGGCCAGGGCAATTAGGCAGGAGAAGGAAATAAAGGGTATTCAATTAGGAAAAGAGGAAGTCAAATTGTCCCTGTTTGCAGACGACATGATTGTATATCTAGAAAACCCCATTGTCTCAGCCCAAAATCTCCTTCAGCTGATAAGCAACTTCAGCAAAGTCTCAGGATACAAAATCAATGTACAAAAATCACAAGCATTCTTATACACCAACAACAGACAAACAGAGAGCCAAATCATGAGTGAACTCCCATTCACAATTGCTTCAAAGAGAATAAAATACCTAGGAATCCAACTTACAAGGGATGTGAAGGACCTCTTCGAGGAGAACTACAAACCACTGCTCAAGGAAATAAAAGAGGATACAAACAAATGGAAGAACATTCCATGCTCATGGGTAGGAAGAATCAATATAGTGAAAATGGCCATACTGCCCAAGGTAATTTACAGATTCAATGCCATCCCCATCAAGCTACCAATGACTTTCTTCACAGAATTGGAAAAAACTACTTTAAAGTTCATATGGAACCAAAAAAGAGCCCGCATCGCCAAGTCACTCCTAAGCCAAAAGAACAAAGCTGGAGTCATCACACTACCTGACTTCAAACTATACTACAAGGCTACAGTAACCAAAACGGCATGGTACTGGTACCAAAACAGAGATATAGATCAATGGAATAGAACAGAGCCCTCAGAAATAATGCCACATATCTACAACTATCTGATCTTTGACAAACCTGAGAAAAACAAGCAATGGGGAAAGGATTCCCTATTTAATAAATGGTGCTGGGAAAACTGGCTAGCCATATGTAGAAAGCTGAAACTGGATCCCTTCCTTACACCTTATACAAAAATCAATTCAAGATGGATTAAAGACTTAAACGTTAGACCTAAAACCATAAAAACCCTAGAAGAAAACCTAGGCATTATCATTCAGGACATAGGCATGGACAAGGACTTCATGTCTAAAACACCAAAAGCAATGGCAACAAAAGACAAAATTGACAAATAGGATCTAATTAAACTAAAGAGCTTCTGCACAGCAAAATAAACTACCATCAGAGTGAACAGACAACCCACAAAATCGGAGAAAATTTTCGCAACCTACTCGTCTGACAAAGGGCTAATATCTGGAATCTACAATGAACTCAAACAAATTTACAAGAAAAAACCAAACAACCCCATCAAAAAGTGGGCGAAGGACATGAACAGACACTTCTCAAAAGAAGACATTTATGCAGCCAAAAAACACATGAAAAAATGCTCATCATCACTGGCCATCAGAGAAATGCAAATCAAAACCACAATGAGATACCATCTCACATCAGTTAGAATGGCAATCATTAAAAAGTCAGGAAACAACAGGTGCTGGAGAGGATGTGGAGAAATAGGAACACTTTTACACTGTTGGTGGGACTGTAAACTAGTTCAACCATTGTGGAAGTCAGTGTAGCGATTTCTCAGGTATCTAGAACTGGAAATACCATTTGACCCAGCCATCCCATTACTGGGTATATACCCAAAGGACTATAAATCATGCTGCTATAAAGACACATGCACACTATGTTTATTGTGGCATTATTCACAATAGCAAAGACTTGGAACCAACCCAAATGTCCAACAAGGATAGACTGGATTAAGAAAATGTGGCACATATACACCATGGAATACTATGCAGCCATAAAAAATGATGAGTTCATGTCCTTTGTAGGGACATGGATGAAATTGGAAATCATCATTCTCAGTAAACTATCACAAGAACAAAAAATCAAACACCGCATATTCTCACTCATAGGTGGGAACTGGACAATGAGATCACATGGACACAGGAAGGGGAATATCACACTCTGGGGACTGTTGTGGGGTGGGGGGAGGGGGGAGGGATAGCATTGGGAGATATACCTAATGCTAGATGGCAAGTTAGTGGGTGCAGCACAGCAGCATGGCACATGTATACATATGTAACTAACCTGCACAGTGTGCACATGTACCCTAAAACTTAAAGTATAATAAAAAATAAAAATTCAAAAAAAAAAATTAACACACAAATAGAGGCGTTTGCTCCTAGTCTGAGCTATGAAAAATGAGGCTTCCTTTGGAAAATTCCAATTAGGCTTTCATTTGTTAACATTTAAAGTATAGTGAAAATTAAAAAATAGTACAAAACATAGTAACTTAATTTTGACTCTATTGTATGTCATAAAATAATTAGCTATTTACTCTTCTCAAATGAAGAGAACTGGTAGCTCACTGCTGGGTGAGCCCTCAGATGAAAACTCATTCACAGAAAGAACCAGGATCAGTTTTCTAGCATTTAGGAAAAAAAATCCAAAGAGATATAAACAAAAGTCTGCA
The DNA here is from genome assembly GCF_029289425.2 of Pan paniscus. NCBI lineage: Eukaryota > Metazoa > Chordata > Mammalia > Primates > Hominidae > Pan > Pan paniscus. The sequence goes on along the minus strand of NC_085926.1, from coordinate 75,219,646 downwards.
GACACGGCCCAGAGAAAGTCTGATATATGAATAGGAGCTAAGTGAGCTAGGAAGAATGCCTTTCTCACCCCTCCAAATCGACACTTACAAGTTCCCAAGCTTGATGACCTTGGCTCATCCTAAATAAGACATCTGTACCACATCTGGTAAGACAGGGGCTGAGGGGATACAGAATGAAAGAATTTTATACTGAAATGGGACATTGGTCCAAACACTGAGGCAACAGAGATCCTGAAAGCAGGAGTAAGTGACTCACACAAAATGGCTAGAATCCAGGTTTCCAAGCATGGTCGGTTCAGTGCTCTTTGATTCTACCACCTTGCCTCATTTATGTATGTGTAAATATGTGTATTCATAGATATATATATATATATATTACACAAATGTGTTATATATGTATATATATGAATATGTGTTCATGTGATTGGATATTTATATGCGTGAATATGTGTATAAATGTACATGCATGAATATGTTAACAGATATGCATCATATCTGTATTTTTATATATACATGTATTTCATTCTGTATATTCTATCAAGTACCTACTGACAGCTCTGTTGCATAATTTATGTCATGAATAATTGATAATATCCATACAGGAAGTTTAGGTTAATTTACATCAAAATGTTTTTTGAACACATTTAGAAATTTTTCACAGCTACACATACAGCTGCATGGTTATAGATTCGGTTTTTGTGTTCATGGACTTTGTTTTGCTGATGCAGTGCTGAACGGCAGAGGCATTTTCAAAAAAGCACATCTCAAAGGACAAGATCAAATGACATTGTAGCTGAAGTCTGCATTTTTGGTAAGACTTTCCCTCTGCTTCTTTGTCACCATGCATGAGACAAGCTGTGCTGTGCTGTTTCAGACAAAGGGGCTTGCGAGAGACAGGCATTAAGACTTTGCTTTATTTCTTATGTATTTGTTTATTCACAGTGTGCAAAACCATGTCCTCCCTGTTTACCCTTGTAATAGAAGGAAATTGTAATTCATTTCCTTAATGAAAAATATGCTATGGTTTACCTCACATGTAGAAAAAAGCCATTATTACCACCACAGCTATTGTTTTCCATTAATAAAATTCATTCATTTCATCTAAATCAGAATAACATTTCTTTTTCTCTTAACTCTTACTTTTCTTTTAGATAATAATCAAAGCTCAGTGGTAAGAAAAGTTATAAGGGCCCCTTGGTCAAATGCCATAATCTCCTAAACCTTCCCTTGTATAGAGATCAGAACTGCAATTCAGGCACATTGATTGGTTTGATTTCTTTGCATTGAAATAGTCTGCTTTTCCCCATCACACTAGGATGTCGAAAAGTGAGGAATAATTGCTATGTTCTGTCATTTTGATCTTTATTAGAATGTGATGTTGGGAATCTGCTTATTGGCATATTCAGCCTTGTTACCAAGATGTGTGCTGTTGAGGCCATAAAATAGACAGCTCAACTTGAAGATTAAGGCAATTGCATGCCATTATGTTCAATGCTGGTTTGCAGTTTGGGGGTAGTAAGTATGTCTGCCAGGCAGGCAAGTTCTGTTACATGGCACTGGTACAGTGTCTAGCACTTAGGGGACTAGGTGAATGAATGAATAAGCACGTGCATTTTGCCATTCCCCCATACCACTGGTATCATTGTTTTGTCTATTTTTTGCCCCAATAATCAATTTTAATTTATAAATATTGTATAAAAGAAAGTTGTGTAAAGCAAGTATCTTTTGCTGGTTATTATTAATAAAATTCATATGTAAGTATAGCACCATTTATTTCAATTCAGTGTTGTATTCCTTCCACACAAATGTAGGACATAGAACACACCTTGGGAAACACTGAAGTTGGAAAGTTCTCAAGTAATAGTAATAGCGATAATAAAGAGCAGTTCTACAAAGCAGCTATCATTTAAGTACCCACTATCTACAGAGTTAGCTCCTTCAATTTAATTGTCATACCTAAGAGGAAATCGTTATTTTTCCCACTTTACAGGCAAGAAAATTGATATTCAACAAAGTTAAGAATTCATATGATAAAACTTATAACAATCATAAAATAGTTATTGATAAAAACTGATTTTATGCTGAGATTTATCAACAATATAGTATTTGATTTTCACAATGACGCCATGAGGTGAGAATTGTTGTCTTCATTAACAGATACTTAATAACAGAAACTTAAATAAATAGCCCAGTCCCTTAGCTACTAAGTGGAATAGTCAGTATTTGAGCCACCTGTCTCTATGACCTAATCCTGCAACACATGCCTTAATCTAGGAGAACTTGCAAATTCCACCATAGTAAAGAGCATACAGTAGTCCCCCCTTATCCAGAAGTGATATGTTCCAAGACCCCCAGGGGATGCCTTAAATCTCCAATAGTACAGAACCCTATGTATACTTGCATGAATTTTTTTTCCCTCTTCACAATTTCACAGGTAGAAGATTCATTATTACCATAGATTTTAGCAACCTCAGCATACCATTTTTTCTCACCTTAGTAAATGGAGAACTTTCACTTTTTCACGGAAAGGAAGCGTTTTACAGCTTCTCTTTGGTATATCCAAATTGCCAGCATCACTACTCTTGTGCTTTGAGGCCATGATGAAGTAAGAGAAGGGTTACTTGAACATAAGCACTGCAATACCACAGCAGTCCATCTGGTAATTGAGCTGGCTATGAAGTGACTAACAGATGGGTGGGTAGAAAGTGTGGATATGCTGGACAAAAGAAGGATTTGTATCCAAGGCGAGGTGGAGCAGGAGTGCAGGAGATTTCCCCAGGCCACTCAGAACGCTACATGACTAAAAACTTACAAATTGTTTATTTCTAGAATTTTCCATTTAATTTTTTTGGATGGTGGGTAAGCCAAACTGCAGATAAGGTGAAACTATTGTACTTAATAGAATGGAGCAGTAGGAATACTTTCGAGATATTCTAGTTCCACTGTGTCACTCACAGGAAACAATTCTAAAACTGTAAGTTACCAAACTCATCAGTTACTATGATTTCAAATGAACACAAGAACTAAGCTTGCTTTTTTTTAAACTGTTCATTGATGAAGGTGGCAGAGAATCATTCAGCATCAGTGAAATAACCAAGTATTTTTGGACTGTTAACCAAGTCATTTAGAGCTGTGTGTGTATAGCTTGTTTGTATAAATTGAGAAGAAAGTCACCCAGCTCTAAGAGCAATGAAAGGTTACCAGCTGACCTTTTGTCTTCTTTCGGGAAGCACAGAGGAGCAAGGAACAATTCAAGTTTCGAGGGGAGAGGATCCACAAAGTGTTGTTTGTTTTCTTCCATTTGATTTCTATATTCAGCTGAGCACTTCCTTGAAACTGATGCCCAGAGCTGTCATTTATCCACTTTTCCATTATCACATCTGAATCCCGCAGGCCCACTTCAAATGTGGAGAGATACACCTGCAGTTTCTGAATGGATTTCTTCAACAATGCCGCCAATTGACTCACATTTAAAAATACTTTGATCGACCCATCTCTTTGTCACATGAAGCTGGAAACACTAACGGAGGCTGTTGGAAAGAAAGGTCTGGTTCTGTGGCCAAATACCTTGACTTTTCCAAAAACAGACTTTTTCTGTCTCTTCAGAAGAAGAATTACATGCAATGGGAAGATTGATGTTCCTCTGTCAGAAAGCTACCTTGGAACAGGTGCTCCCAATTAATTTCCATGAGCCACATTTATCCTGTGGTCAGATAATTAAAAAAAAATAACCTGGATAAACCTTCTTTTGCCAGTCTAATAACCATAGTTGATGTAATAAAACAGCAAGCACTTAGGAATATTCCAATAAAAAAGATTTATTTTTATTCTGGTATATCTTATAATGAATAATATTATTGATATTATAGAATTTAAAAATTACATTAAATCAGGGCTATTTATGTTTATTATGCAAAATGTACAAAATGTAGAAAAATAAAGAAAAAATTCAATACACAGAAATATGGATATGCTTTATTTTCACTCCATTTTCACATATATATTGACATAGATGTAGTCAAACATTATTTAGAGTTTTATGAATTAATAACACAGTCATTAAAAAGTAATTAACCAAGTAATATTCATAGTCATTGCAAACTAATTGGAAAACATAAATAAATAAACAATAAGCATCACTTTCTTTTTAGTAGCACAATACTTTTTCTGATACATGTTATTTCTATTTGTTTGCTTTAAAATTCAAAAGATTATATTTATGCAGTAATGGATTTTTGTGGTTGTTATAGAGCCCATGTGCCCTGGGGAAGGATTTTAAATATCATGAAACTGAGTTCTTTCCAGTTTCCTTTCTCATTAAGGGGGCTGAAGAGATCAGCCCCTTAGCAAAGATTTGACTGAGATATAAAAGAGACAATTATGTACTCTATTACCAATTCGGATGGACTTTATGGTATTTAAATGAACAAAACTCTCTTTGTCATTTCATTAACATGATTCCTTTTCAGAGAATGAGCAGTTCTCATCTACTTCCACCATTTTGGGAAAACAGCCCAATTTTGCTCAAGCTCATTTGAAAGGCAAAATGGTTGTTGATCTCTCCATAATTGATTGAGGATGCGTCAGGCCACTGAGAGTACCTGAATCCATGGGTTATCTCAGACCACACTAGAGTGAGAAGTGCCATGTTCTATTTGGGTGGAATAGTTAGAGGTTCAAAACCACAGAACATAATAACCATTATTAATTTATAATTCCATGGCATTTGTTAGCTTGTTTTTCTCATTTTTTCTTTTTCCCTCTTAAAAAATGAAATGTGTAACATCTGAGATCAGAACATATTGTTCTAAAAGAGTTCAAATTTAAAATGCTGAATTTCTTCATTTGAACTTTACCCAATTATGAGAATTTTAATACTTGCAAATTATTTTTTATTGTTTTATTTTACTTTTAAAAGTAATTTTATACATTAGCTAGTCTTACTAATTAAAATTCATACACCCAAATTGCCCATATTTAAGAAGCATGTCAAAAATAAATAAAAATAATGGATCCAGATGAACGAGCTTTTATTTTACTTTGGCATATTTTAAGAACTATAAGCTCAGAAGTATGTATGCATATTATTTTATATATTGTACATTATTATATGCACATTATCATGTACACATAAGCATATTCATGTATTACCTATCATAGATGTTTGAAATGCTTGTTTCCCAGTGCCGTAAAGAATAGCACTTGAACATAAATTTAATTTACTCAGCAAGGCCATTTTTATACTTTCTGCAGAAAGGGTACAGTTGCCAGCAGTTTTGCCACGAGAGTACACCGAACAAAGGAGACAGGGTTATTTATAACCTGAAGTGTCCGCCATACTGTTGTGTCCAGTTCCATTGGCTGGAACGGGACCTCACATTTTGTTTTGTCCCGATTGACTAGCAACTTAGAACTTTTTAAAGAGGCAAGGGTAGAAGAGAACAAAGGAAAGAGGAAGTAACTTTTGGAATGCTGAGAAAGGTAAAAACACCTTTAAATAAGGAAAAGGAACAGGCTATGACCTAATGCTTGCTTTGACCAGTATAAGCCTGCCAGGGCAAATATTTAGGCCAAATTGTGGGAGCTAAGAACATAAAGTACATTGATTTCTTTACCACGGCTAGCAGATGTTTAAGAATGTTAGCACAGGTCTTTGAATAAATTTTGCTTCTAAGAGAAGTTACTATTTATTCCTAATTAAATGGGGAGGAAAATCTTTGAAGAGGAATCTTTACTTTATTTTTTACAATCGAGTTCAATATAAAAAGCTGGGAAGGGGCCAGGCGCGGTGGCTCACGCCTGTAATCCCAGCACTTTGGGAGGCCGAGGCGAGCAGATCACAAGGTCAGGAGATCGAGACCATCCTGGCTAACACGGTGAAACCCCATCTCTACTAAAAATACAAAAAATTAGCCGGGCGTGGTGGCAGGCACCTGTAGTCCCAGCTACTCGGGAGGCTGGGGCAGGAGAATGGCGTGAACCCTGGAGGCAGAGCTTGCAGTGAGCCGAGATCATGCCACTGCACTCCAGCCTGGGCGACAGAGTGACACTCCATCTCAAAAAAAAAAAAAAAAAAAAAAAAAAAACAAACCTGGGGAGGATTTTCTGCCTGATAGATACTAAGAAGAGACCTCCATATTGTCTCTTTGGGTCTTGGTAATGCTTATATAAGCTACCACCTTGTATAAGACATTGAACCACATACCTTGAGCCTGCTCTCTCAGTATTACTCTTCTAAGAGTGAAAAGAAGTAGTCCAGTATTGAACATTAGTTAAAATAAGGACCCAAATGTCTGTGTAATTAAGTTCTCAAACAACAGAGTAGAAATGAAAGCAAACTTTAAATACCCTACTTAAGATGGATCTGTAAAATTCTTTGGAACTACCCAAGTTTCTGTGTTACTTCATGGATCTTTTGCCTAAGATGAGACCTCTTCCTCGAGTGCTCTTTTATCCATTTCAACTCACCCCTGAGACCCTTAATTTAGCTAAATCACATTCACTGTTTGAGTAAAGTGAGTACAGATTTTGGGGACCTAAAGCATATGCAGGTTTGAGGGACTTATTTTAAGAAAAAGAATATAAAGTTACAAATAGAAAAGGTATGTTGGACATGAATGTTGATTACGAATAAGAAAATAAATCACAAAAAATAACTGCACACTTAAGATTCAGCCCATTTTCTTCCAAGATCTCTTTAGGCAATTTAATGAAAATGCTTAAGAGGAAATGATACCTGTTTGCATCCTGGATTTTCCTCCCCAACTTTAACACCCATTCCTCTCAGGGACCTGCCCAAGGGAGAAACCAAAAAACTGAAGTTTCTTTAAAAATTTTGTTTTGATTGACACATTGTATATATGGGGTACAATGAAATCTTATCACCTGTGACAACATGAATAAACTTGGATCACATCATGTTAAGTAAAATAAGCCAGACACAGGACAAATAATAATCACACTCATGTGAAATCTAAAAAAAAAAAAAAAAAAAAGAGTTGGTATCATAGAAGCAGAGTGGAACAGTGGTTAACCAGAGACTGTCGGGGGAGAATGAAGAGACGTTGGTCAAGGGCTTCTTGAGCATTATGGCAAGTTTCAGGCTATCCCTTCTTGAAACAAATCTTCTCTGTTTGCTTTCAGTATTCCTCCCCTGAGCTTCTGTGGCATATTATATCCTCCTCTATCTTAGCATTTACCACCTTGTATTTTAAGTGCCCTAATTAGAATAGGAGTCTTTAGGACAGGAAATTTGAATCCCTCCCCATTTTATCCCCAATTTTCAGCACAGTTCTTATCATACAATATGCACCAAATAAATATTTTCCAATAATAGCAAATAATTGCATAGTGCTTACCATATACTGGGCTCTCTTCTAAGTATTTTACGTCTCTTCACTAGAACAAAGCTAAATTTCTTATCAATATTATATAGATGAGGAAACTAAGAAGTAGAGAGCTTAAATAACTTGCCCAAGTCCAGAGAGTCAGTTCACACTGGAGCTGAAATTCAAACTCAGACAGTGTGCTAATACAGTTCATGCTCTTGACCCTATGCAATACTGCCTCTCAAAAGGAATGCTTTTCTTCACTCCTGCTTTAAGTGGCATTTCAACTCTATGCCTCAAGGCATGGTTTGCTACAATGGCTGACTCCTTAAGAATTGATAATCCAATTTGTGAATTTTTGAAGACTTGCAGCCTCTTCACCCCCCCTACAGCTTCTTGCCTGTAGGAAACACTTACATGCTTGTTAGTACCTCCCCAGAGATGTTGCCAGGAGAGGAGACCATATTACTTCCTTTGTCCTCTACACCCCCTAGTTATTCTTAATCCTACTGGGGTCTCTAAAAGCTAATCTTGCAGTAGCTTGTCTGTATGTGTGGATTCCAAATAGGAAGTAACCCTTTATTATCTATACTTACCCTTTTCACCCCTTAAGGGTTGATCATCTCCTCTCCTTGGAAAGATGTGTTAAGTACACAAATGGTAGCTCAAAATATGTCCTTTCAGCAGTTGAAAGATTTTTAGTGGGAGAGTGACAGAATAAAAACTATATTTAAGGGGGATTAGGAGATGCATTGCAGAAGAGGAAGAGATGGGAGATGAGGAGATGAGTGAAGAGCAAATTGGTTTCACATTGCAGCAGCTTCCAATGTGGACACTGACCCTGCAAACCTGCCAACCATTTCTAACACTTTACTTTAAAATAATTATTTCCTGAAACTGATTTTGGCATAATTTCCCAAGTCTAGTGATTCTCATAACAATTTATTTTGAGAACCTTGTGTATCAGTCCATTCTCATGCTACTATAAAGAACTGCCCAAGACTGGGTAATTTATAAAGGAAAGAGGTTTAACTGACTCAGTTCCGCAGGGCTGGGGAGGCCTCAAGAAACTTACAATCATAGTAGAAGGGGAAACAAATGCATCCTTCTTCAAATGGCGTCAGGAAGGAGAAGTAGTGCTGAGCAAACGGAGAAAAGCCCCTTATAAAAACCATCAGATCTTGTGAGAACTCACTCACCGTCATGAGAAAAGCAGCATGGCGGTAACTGTCCCCATGATTCAGTTACCTCCGACCAGGTCCCTCCCATGACACACGGGGATTATGGGAACTACAATTCAAGATGAGATTTTGGTGAGGACACAGCCAAACCATATCACCTTGTGAGGAGAATATTTATTTAGTTTTGAAGATAAAGTTGGCATAGGCAAAAGGTTAATTAAAGTAATAATTTATACTTATATTTCATAGCCAGCAAGCAAAGCTGACTAAAATTTCCTTATATCAAGGTTTATTTCTATTATGTAGAATTTTTTGTTTGTAACAGGAATTAAGCTCTGGGGAAATTTCTCTTGAAATTACAGGCATCTAAAGAGGGAAGGCTTCTCTAGCCAAGAGATAGCTTTTGCGATTTTGTAATCCAGACTGTAAATGTTTTATGCAACATTAATCTGCCTCATTTTGCTCAGACGAGAGGTTTTATATGTCATTCCAACGAAAAAAACTGGTGACCATAACCGCATAATGAAGTTGACTTCCTAGTAGCTTATCAGGATTGGGTTCCTGAAATTTTTCAAAGCATTCACGAAGTCTAGCAGAAATGAGCAGAATTATTTCACAGTAAAATTTCATTCATTTAGAAGGTACTCATTTGAAGTTTATGATCGTGGGGAATGGCTGGAGTGACCTTTAATGGGCATTACCTACTCAACAGAGTTTTCTAAAACCTATTGAGGAAAGCAAACTCTTTTAAAGCATTTGTTATCACTTTAGAGACACCATTTCAAAAGCTTATGAATTAATTAAAATAATTATTACCTCCTTATTTAAGCAAGTCTCCTAGAATTTCTGTCTGATTAATGCTACTAGCTTAGTTTGAGTTCATTTACATCTTAAAATACCACTTTTAAAATTTTGATCTAATTCTTGTCATTCCAATCACTATCACTTCTTTGTTTGATGCTATTTATTTTGTATTGACTTAATAGAATAGACATTTTTGTCCATCTGAAGATGTTATTTGGCAAATATTCAATGAAATTATTATGCATTGGATACTTTTCTAATATGTGGCCATTTTGGAGACTTTAGGGATGGGTTTTCATACAATACAGTTTTTTAGTGCTCAAGTCAGGCTGTCTTTTGATAATTACCAGTTTCCTTGTCCTTGTGTCCATTTTCAGTGTAGGAACTGCTTTTTGTTAAGTGTGGGTTCCCTTTTTGCAGTATGGCCTAGCATTTGGTAGAAGCTTATTATTTTTCTTGAAAAACAAATTAATGAATGAGTCAATAAATGAGTGACTCAGGCTTTTATTTGTTGTGCACTAAATCTGAAGTCAATAATTTTAGAGACTACAGAATTATTTGGCAAAGAAGATCCCGGCATGGTATTCCATCTACATGGAAAGGAGCTACAAGGATCCAAGAGAGCAGAGAAGTGGAAGATTGTTAAGAAGACAACAGACAGGCACCAAAGTGCTACATAGGCACAGAGGGTCCAGAGAGTCAGCAAGAATGACCCCTCAGTGAAAGTCCAACTATGGGGCCAGAAATGTTAGCTATATCCCCAAATCAGTGAGAGGCAAATAGGGGAATATCTCCGTGTTTGAAAAACTATACATTTGTTTATTCACTTTTCACACAGTTGTTAATCTCAACTATTTACAGTATACTACTACTATTTACCAGATAGTATATTAGCTGCTGTCTAGAACATACGGTTATGTCTGGCATCTGATGATTGCTCAATATCTGTTTATTGAATGGAATCGGCTGAAGAGAAGTGACATAAAGTGAGTAAGGCTGAATTAAATCTCAAACAAAGGGAAGACAAGCTTAGGCAAGTTGCCCATGAAGTAATGAAGCAGCCATGAGTCTCTCCACAACTTTCTCTGCATCTTATCAGCGACACTGAACCTCACCCAGAATGTTTTGCAACCAAGCATGCTATCCAAATTTATTGTTACATCTTCTTATATAATTTATCATTGGCCTTTCTGTTCTTAAAGCAGAAGAGTGAATTTGAGTTAGAGAAGATTTCCTGGCTCTTGAAGAACTGCAGTCAGTGTGTCACAAGCCCACAGTCCCATGTGGACTCAGTAATACCTACAGTAGAATTAGCTATGACTGGATAAACACAAAATCATACATTTACTAGTTGGTCATCACTCCTGTTTTGATCAGCTAATCTGTGTAAACATGGAGATGAAACATTAAGAGTAGGCAATTCAAAGAGCAGTGAAAGAAACAGGTACTTTTTTTGTATTAAAAGTGTTTTTATTTTCTCATTGAGTACTACACCGAGCTGCTGAGTCTTATGGTGAAATAATTTGAAGCCTAAAGATCTTTTTCCAGTTTTTCTGTATACAACCAAAGGCTTATGACCATATTAAGTATGGGGAAGCGAATTGTCCTGGTGTATCTACAGTTCCTAAGACTATTTTGCATACAATAAACTGATCAAAATCAGCTAATTGAACTGAGTTTGGAAAATGCATGTGAATTCAGTTGGCAGACAGAAATCACGCTGTCAGATCAGCTATAGCATATAAGAGGGGAATGAGAAGACAATGAAATCAAGGATGGATTAATCTCAAAGGGGAGAGAATATGCACTAACAAATCCTGAAGTGGAATTGGAAGAACAGAGATAATAGCCATGGATCAAGAAGAACAAAACAAGCTGATAATTGAGGAGTCCTGTTGATTCACATTTTAGACCCTAATTTTGACACTGTCAACTGATAAACATAGTCTTCCAGCATTTCTTTCAGAGGAATAGCTCATATGTCTATTAAATATGAGTTAAAAATCACCTGAATGTCTATGCTTCTTTGTAGTTATAATAATAATTTGAAAATCTTGGCATTTCTAGAAACTTCTGTAGGTTGAGTCATATCTCATCCCCCAAAATCTTGTCTTTCATGATGCCAACAAATACTTGACATTATGTAGGTAAATCAGATGTTGCAAGAAATGTTTATGTAGTCTCTATATATTTAAAGCCAACAGCTTTACTCCCTTTCTTTTGAAGCATAAACTTTACATTTTGGGTGATGTGGTGGTGAGGTGTTCTGGTTCTTATGCAGCAAATCGACGGCATTAACATGTTTCAACTATAAATTATCTGAGAAACTATCAGCTTTTAAAATTTTTTATTCATAAAATATCAAGGACTAACAATAGAAATTTATGGCAAGCCTACTATATAACAGTAAGAAGGAATACATTAAAAAAGAAACCAAAGCCACTCCTGTTAAAAAAATAGATTAAAAAAGCAGTATATAATTTGTTTCCTAATTGTACAGTGTGGACTAAAATTTTGTAGATGTCCAGAAGACATCATGAGTAAATATTAATAGTTGTAAAGGCCAGGAGATTAAACTTGACATGTGGTTGGCTCCAGATGTGACCTTGGGCCTCCCTGACTAGAAAGTCACTGCTCTTTTCCAAATACTCCAAAACTAGAAAAAGCTAGCTTGGAAAATTTGCTGAGCCAGGAAAAAAAGAAGAAAAACTGATTATGCACTAAACTCTAAGAAGATCAGAGAACACATTCTCAAGACAAACCTCAAAGGTGAGAAATCATCTGTTTCCAAGAAAACAGGACTTGCAAAGTCTACTCCGGCATTTTTGCCAAAGAATATCGAGTTTAAATAAAGGCAGGCATAAAATGAACTTTAAAAGATTCACTGAAAATATATTCTTACAAGAAATCTGCCGTGGCTAATGAAATGGTCACATTAATAAAAAGATCATTTCAAAGTCTATTTTACACTTTTCTTCTCCAAAGAAACTCAAAGTCATTTATGATATTACCCGAGAGCCCAAACTGTCAAATACTAGAGAAAGTAAAGGTATGAAGTGATGAAAATAAATACCTGAATCATAGTTCTCATACCCTGACGAATCACCTATGCTCTTAAAGTGCTCTTAATCTTGACTACAGAGCTTTTACACAGAGTAAGTGAAAAGTAAGGGGAGGTTGGTGGGTTTAAAATGGGTTCTTTTTTTTTTTATTATTATACTTTAAGTTTTAGGGTACATGGGCACATTGTGCAGGTTAGTTACATATGTATACATGTGCCATGCTCGTGCACTGCACCCACTAACTTGTCATCTAGCATTAGGTATATCTCCCACACAATACATAAATAGACGTGTTATGGGGGAAGAGGGAAAGGCAAAAGGAGTAGCAGCCCCAGCACTAGAGTTGAAAGTTCAAAGCTTTCCCTTGTTAAACTCAGAGAGGGTACAAGGAGCACACTGCCTTCTCCTGGCTCAGAGAAAGGCGCTCAACTGTGAATACGGTTCTAAAGACAATGTATCTAGCTCTTTATCTTTATGCACACACACAACACACACACACACACACATATACAAACAGGCACATATATACACATATGCACACACAGACACTCAATTTGAGATCTCCCTACTTGCCTACCAAAATCTCAAATACACATGCAGACACACACACATGCACATTAGGAACACACACATGCATGCACACACACCAGCACACTCTTGCACATGCCTGTGCACACACATCACACATGAACACACCACAATGTATATCTCACACCCACACACAAACGTGTATTACACAAGTGCACATCACACAATGTATGCCAATGCGTGTGCCATATGTGCATATGTACTTCCTGTAGACACACATGCACAGACTCTCAGACACCCAACCCTCACACACTTATGTAATGCACATAGGAAAACACACAACAAAACAAACACAGAGATGCACACACATTGGATAAGTATTCACTCACATATCACAAGGCAGGCATGCAGACACTCATATACATCCATGCACACATGCACACAGGCACACATACAGATATACTTGCAGACACAGGTGCACATATAATAATCAAAGACTACAGATTAAATACATCTCTACTAAAATGTTGGGAATTTTAAGTTATAAAGAAGGGAAATGAAAAAAGAAATCAGAAATCAATACCCATGTTATTGGATAGAGTAAACATATCTTCAAGTCCCTGAGACTTTCACTTGCAGAATGGAGGTTGCCATTTTAATTCAAGAGAAGCCCAGCGTTAATGCCAAAGCAAGTTATAGTAGGTGTGTCTAACTCTAAAATGTCAGGCAGCAATGCTTAATCCTCTAAACGCACAATTCAGTTCCCAGCTGAGTTGAGCAATTTAATCAAGGTCACTGAGAATGGTAAACAGCCGTAGCTTGACTAACATTTGAACATGAACCACAGGACCACTCCCCTAAATTCATTTCAATATTTCATTTCATAAACAAGATAGGGAAATGAATTTAAAATACAGATTTCTCCATTTAAAATTCTATTTAATTCATCATCATAGATTAGAAGTTTGACAGTGACGAGGTGCTTATAATATATGTATGAATCTGTTGCATTTTAAGCGCATTCATACACATATGGAAGATGGAGATATGTGCATATAACTGGTGTTCTCTGCATTGAAGACGTCCAGCTAGCAGCCAATATACTTTGTGGATGCCAAATCATGCTATTTTAAATATGATTAACAACAGCAAATTAGAAACAAAAACATCTCCAAAGCTCCATCTTACATACATTTAAATAATTATTTTTGTGTGTGGAAAGACCAATATTCTGCAGGTGTGCAGATATAAAGCATAATTCTTTACCACCCTCTTGTGGTGATTTTAAAGAACAACTTTCTGATCATTGAATCTCCCTCCCTATTTCTAGAGTAATATTGAGCCTCTACACTTCTTTTAAGGTGAATCATAAGAAATTGCAGATATTTGACAATTTTTGACCTACAGAATGGTGATTTCATATGATATTGCTGCAATTAATCATTGTCCATGTGCTCTGAAGCCAAGGAGAATTCATGTACCATTTACTTGGATTTTTAAAACTTATCCTTCCATAAGAATTCCCTGTCTAGCTTTAAGAGTAAACAGAATTTCATCTTACCCTTCCTATCCACAGTTTTCTTGCTATTTATCCACATGACCTAGCTCATTAGAGTTGGTTCCATCCCTATGCTGTACGCATGATGCCTTCTTTCCTAACTGCTCCTCACTTCACTGCGGTCCCTTCCTGCCTCATCCAATAGCTATGCAGTCTTTATTACCCAGATAGATGTAACTTTCTTGGATATATCCAGTGCACTTAGATCTGTGCCTTCTCTCTATTCCAATGACTATAACCTGAATCTAATCAATTAATTGTCCTATACTGTCTTATTTACCAGCAGTTTTTTTTAATTTCTCACTTATACATTAATATATCAACTCCCCAACCATATGCTGAGAGAGGAATTTCTCTCTCTCTCTCTCTATCTCTCTCTAGTGCAGGCAGAATAATGGTCTCCCAAAGATATCCATAGCTAATCCCCAGAAACAGTGAATATGTTAGGTTGTATAGCAAACGACAGTTAAAGGTGCTACCCAGCTGACATTAAAATAGGAAGATTATCCCGGACTTTCAAGGTGGACCTAATGTCATCTCTTCAAAAGTGCAGGAGGAGACAGAAGCAAGAGAATTGGAAAGACGGCAGCCTCAAAAGTATTCAGCCAAACCTTGCTGGTTTTGAAGATGGAGGAAGGGAGCCATGAGCCAAGGAATGTGGATGACCTCTAAAAGCTAGAAAAAGCCACAGAATGGTTTCCTCCTTACAGCTCCCAGAAGGACTGCAGCCCTACAGATACTTTCATTTTAGCCTAGTAATCTATTTTGGACTCTGACCTCCAGAACTATAACATAAAATATGTATTACTTGACACTAAATTTGTGGTAATTTGTTGCAGCAGCAATAGAAAAAGCTCCATCTATTCATGGCTTTAGACAGGCTCTGGTAGGAGAGGTCTTGAGGTAGAGGGAAGAAGCATAGAGAGGAGACAACACCAAACCTAAGAGTCTCTGTCTTACACAGGCTGCCATTATCTTTAGAGTTAGAAAGACACGGCTTCTACTGACCCCATTACTTGTTAAACTCTTGAACATGTGGCTCAGCCTCTCTAAGACTCAGCTCCTTCCCTCAAAATGAAAGAAAGGAGGATTTATAAGGTATCATCCAACATAGGCTTATTAGGATTTTAGATATATAAACTTCTAACTGCTAAGCTTTACAGGCATCATTTAGCAAAATTTCTCTTTCTCTATCTAAACATACCTGTTTTGTAGGAAATTCTCAAGCCTCAGAATAGATAACAAATGGAGTATGTAGGGGAGGAAAAATCTTTTCCCTTTACCCATCTGCAATGGACTGAATGTTTGTGTTCCCCCAAAATTCATATTGAAACTTGAATCCCAATATAATGGCGTTTAGAGGTTGTGGCCTTTGGGAAGTAATTAGGTCATGAGAGTGGAACTGTCATGAATGGGACTAGTGCCCTTACAAGAGCAGGCTGGACAGCTAGCTTGTTCTTTTTACATTATGTGAGGATACAAGGAGATGCCAACTGTGCAAACTGGAAGAGGACTCTTACCAGACCCTAACTATGCTGGCACTCTGATCTAAGACTTCCAGCCTCCAGGATTGTGAGAAATAAATATTGGGTCTACGATAATTTGTTATAAAAGCCCGAATAGAATAAGACACTATCTTATGTTCATTGTAAACTAAACTCACAAAAGACAGATTAATATGAGAAAAACAAAGAGTTTATTAATGTGTGCAGTGCACATCACTTGGGAGAAACCTCAGTGACAAGTGACTCAAAGGGGTGATTAAACTTGAGCATACCAGACTGGGCAGCATAGCAAGACCACATCTCTACAAAAAGTACAAAATTAGCTAGGTGTGTTGGTGTGCACCTGTAGTCTTAGCTACTTGGGAGGCTGAGGCTAGAGGCTCCCTTGGGCCAGGAGTTGGAGGCTGCAGTAAACTATGATCACATCACTGCATTGCAGCCTGGGTGACAGAGCAAGACCTTGTCTCAGGAAAAATAAAAAAATAAAAAAAAAAGAACTTGTGCATATATAGTACCTTAGCAAATAATAATAAATTTGTAGAAAAATGGCAAGACATAAGAGAAAAGACTTTTAGCCTTCCAAGGGCTATAACTTGTGGTGGGCTATATATAGGGGCTGAAACTAATAGAAGATAAAATTTCTTTTAGTAAAGTTATATAGGTTCCTCTGGTGCCATCTCTGGGCTGATAAGAGTCTGCATTGTCTCAGGTGATTAAGAATTGTTCTAGTCTTCCTAGTAGAGAAAGGAAGGACAGAGAGTGTGTCCTGTGTCTGTTTTTTCCTCAATTGCCTTTAGCTCAAAACAATTCTTATGCCAGAGTAGTATATTTTGGGGTGGTATACTCTGAACCCCTCAAGTACCTCAACCTAGATTACTAGCTCAGAGAAGATATCACAGTTATGCAAAAGCCCGTTGATGTTGGGAACATGTAAACTTTGCATGTATTAACAGGAGCAGCATTGTACCTTTACTTCATTAATCAACTCTGTCCCTGTTAGCTTCAACTAGCATTTATGCTCGAGGAGCACAGATTTTCTGCAAGGCTGTGATTGCCGGAGAAAGTCATTTCATTCTTCAAAGAACTTGGTGGAATTGAAAAGACTAGAGACTGGCTTTAGTGGTTGCCATACTCCCATCCAGGATACTCTTAACATGTACTGGAATACTGCCATATCTTCTAAACATCAAAAAAGAAAAGAAAAAAGTTAAAAAAAAAAAAAGGCTTAAGAGTCTGGTTCAGCTCTGACATGTAAAGAACTTGGACGTCATACTTGGCCTATGACAAGAAACAGTTGAACCAACTGAAAATCAATGACTTTTCTTGGACTCATCGGGTGCATCCAGAGAGACACACCTGAGATCTGCTTACCTGGAAGAGAAGAAGCTGGTGCCATACACTGATAGGAACATCATATGGTAAATGTAATGAATTGCTGCGGGTTGTGTATGAATTACTGTGAGAGTGAGAAACTATTAGGAGCTGGATATTTAGGGGTAGGGGTCTCCCACACTTTAAAGGGCTTTATATTTAGGAACCTCACCAGGTTCTCACAGTAAACATCTGAAAAGATGTTTTTTCATGGCTCTGGCAGGTGGAAGGGAAGAGTAATTATTGTGAAATAGCTCAGTCTTCTCCTTAACAAAGGCTGACACTCCAAAAGAAAGACTCTGCTAGGAGTTTATCACAGTAGAGGCATTCCTCCCACTGAAGCTCCCTTTAGCCTCCTGGTCTCACCTAAGAAGGGAAAACAAATCAACAGCAATCAAGGTTTCAAGGAAATACAATGCGGATGCTGCAGCCAGGGAAGGGAATAGGGAGAGATAGGGGGATAAAAGCTAGATCATGAAGGTCATAGCCCCAGGATATAGACACTGAGATTTAAGTGGGGCATGGTGGTGGAAGTGCCTGTAATCCTAGCCTCTTGGGAGACCCAGAAGTTCTATCACATCACTGCACTCCAGCCTGGGTGACAGAGCAAGACCCTATCTCTGACACAGGAGCTAAAAAGAAATTATTTAGGCAGATAGTGAAGGTAACAGAGTCCTTGGCAAGGTTTCCCTTTTAATAAAATGCACCCCCCAAATAATTTCTTTTCTAACAAAAAGCAGCCTGCAAAATCAAGCTGCAAGCATAGATAAGCAAGTGGAAGCTTGCACAGATGAATGCCGGCAGCTGTGCCAATAGAAAAAGGACACCTGGAAGTCAGGTATATTCAACATAGGGGTCCCTTTTCTTTGTCGCCACATGTGCAGTAAAGAAATGGGCAGCATGGCGCAGGCCAGGTAGAAAACTCCATTTACATAATAAAAGATCAGGGTGGGATGACCAGCCTCTTTGCATGCTATGTAAATGGCACATCTGGTCCAACCAATCCTCTGTGCCCTTTGTAAATCAGACACTGCCTCCTCAAGCTCATCTGTAAAAGCAGCTGCATCTTGTTGCAAGGCTAGAAACCCATTCCAGTCCCCTTCCTCTGCACGAGGGAGCTTTCTTCTTTCTTTTGTCTATTAAACTTCCGTTCTTTTTTTTTTTTTTTTTTTTTTGAGACGGAGTCTCGCTCAGTACAAACAGGGTTTCACCATCTTGGCCAGGCTGGTCTTGAACTCCTGACCTCACTATCCACCCGCCTCGGCCTCCCAAAGTGCTGGGATTACAGGCGTGAACCACCGTGTCCAGCCTAAACTTCCACTCTCAGGCGCACTCTTTATGTTTCTGCATCCTTGATTTCCTTGGCATGAGACAATGAACCTCCAGTATTTCCCCAGACAACAACACAGCTTCATCTCAAAAAAAAAAAAAAAAAAACCACTAAGATTTAATTGGAGGATTTTAATCATGCAATATCTCTCCTACATCTTAACACCATACCATCAGGTTTCAACACAATGACAGTGGATTACAACTGAAAAAGCTCTCTATTTGAAAAGAAGTACATACTTAGGGAAGCACAAAGTCAAGAGGGGAGACCAAAGAAAAAAATAAGATCATCAGCTGAATTTGAAGTCTCTGGCACCTACAGCTACAGCAAATATTAAACACAATCCTACCCCTAGAGAGGTTAAAATAAATGTTCACACTGAAGACTTATTTATCTCAGTTCCTGTTACCTGATGCATGTGTAGATTTCTACAAAGTATTACAAGGCATGATAAAGGATGAGGAGAAACACAATCTGAAGAGACAAAGCTACCATCAGAACAACACTTAGATATGATTCAGATGTTGGAATTATCTTTTTAAAATAAGTATGATTAACATTTTAAGGACCTTAATGGAAATAGTAATGGGTAATGTCAGCAGAGAGATAGAAACTCTAAGAAACAAAAGAAAATGCTGGAAATAAAAAATCCTATATATGGATATGAAAAATGCCTTTGATGGGCTTATGAGTAGATTTGACACAGCCAAGGAAAGCTCATTAGAAACTTCCCAAAGAGAAATATTGAAATACAAAGGAAAAATAGGGGCCCGGTGCAGTGGCTGACACCTGTAATCCCAACACTTTGGGAGGCCAAGGTGGGCAGATCACTTGAGGTCAGGAGTTCAAGACCAGCCTGGCCAACACGGTGAAACCCTGTTCCTACTAAAAATACAAAAACTGGCCAGGTGCAGTGGCTCATGCCTGTAATCTCAGCACTTTGGGAGGCTGAGGCAGGCGGATCATCTGAGGTCAAGAGTTTGATACCAGCCTGGCCAACATGGTGAAACCCCGTCTCTACTAAAAATACAAAACTTAGGCAGGCGTGGTGGTGGGCACCTGTAATCCCAGCTACTCGGGAAGCTGAGGCAGGGAGAATCACTTCAACCCCGGGGGTTGCAGTGAACTGAGATCACGCCATTGGACTCCAGCCTGGGTGACATCGAGTGACTCTGTCTCAAAAAAAAAAAAAAAAAAGAAAGAAAAAAAAATGAGATGGGTGTGGTCGCATTCACCTGTAATCCCAGCTACTTGGGAGGCTGAGGCAGAAGAATGGCTTGCACCCATGAGGCGAAGGTTGCAGTGAGTCAAGATTGCATCACTGTACTCCAGCCTGGGCGACAGAATGAGACTCTGTCTCAAAAAATATATGTAAAGTAAAAATAAATAAATAAACCAAGAACATCTAAAATTATGGAGCAATTTCAAAGTATAACATATGCAGAAATACTTAGAAGAGAGAACAGAACAGTAGAAATATTTTAAGCAAGAAACAAAAAGCCATAAAGTTTAGAATTCTGCATATATCACCAAGTAAAGCATTTACCAAGATATTTCCCAAATTAACAGGTGACAGCATGGGCACCTGTATTGGTGTAGAAAAGCCTGTATTTCTGTGAGTGATGAGTTCATTGTAGCAGAAGGTAAAAGAAAAGGAGCCTAGTAAGAGAATGGTAAGCAGAGGTGATTGTGAAGGCTCATGAATACCACTATATCAATCCAAAATCTGTGATATAATTTTGCCTTAGAAAGACATAGTAATAATGGGTTTTAGTGTCAGATGAGATTGGAAAGCTGTAAGTCCATTAGTCCTTACTGCAAAATTCTAGGAAAGGGATAGTGAGAACCATGGCTGGGCAAAAGCTAAAGACTATTACCAGAGATAGGACATGAAGTAAATCCTATAACCAAGTAAAAAAAAGTAGTTAAAAAAACAGATTAATAAAAAGTAATCAAGTAAGAGATTCAAGTTGGGAAATCCCACTGACCAGCACCGATATGAAACTATTGTCCAACAAAGGAGTTGACATTTCTAATTTAGAGTTTTCAGAACTGCAAGCAACAATAAATAACTCATTTAGAACTTTCTCTGGAAAGCCCCTACAATTTATAAATGCATAAGGAAGTGAATACTTAACCACTCATATGACCTTGAAAATCATGGAGAAGGCTGTCCACGTAGATAGCAGTGGATAATGCCAATAAGGCTGTTTTTAAAATTTCTGAGAGACCACCATTAAAGCTTCATATCCTACAAATGCAGATGCTATGGGCATCTGATTTTGGCCTCACTGACTTCAACACTCTAATTACCAGTTTTCTTTATGGATGAATTAGTTGAATAGCTGTGTGATTTATCCTGATTGATTGTCATCATGGCACATTTGCAGAGGGCATAGTCAATGAAATGCATTTTTAGCAATAGCTATTCTGGCTTCCGTCAATATACATGTGGTGTCAAGTCTTGACAGTTATATCTTGCATATTTTAAGGCACCATTTCTCTTAAGTATAGTATCTAAGAATTTACTTGAGCAAAAATTCTAATACTTGCATCACATGGATGATGTGATATGAAGGCAAGATGATTACATGGCTAAATGGTCTTTCACTGCTTCTACTATGATGAATTGTCAACAGCACTGGCAAAGAGTTTACAAATTGATGACCACATAGGGGTAGATCCAAACCCCAGATGTGTTTGCTTAGATCATTCAATAGTTTATGACTTTTAAAATAAACCAACAAAATATTATTTTGGAAAAAAAAGATTTTACATGAACTACCCCCCACCTCCATGTGCGTGCGCACACACACACACATACACATACACACACTTTATTTTCTTTAAAGATTAGAGAGCTTGACAATACTGTTCCTGCAATTCTGTGTCAACAATGGCCTAAATGCAGTCTCTATTACTTCTCAAATGCATGCATTTACATTTAACCTCATGGTTTCCTTTATTTAGATTACTTGCTTAGCCCATTATTATTAGTTAACCAAGGCTGCCATAACAAAATGCCACAGACTGGTATTCTCTCATAGTCCTGGAGGCTGGAAGTCCCATATCTAGGTGTCAGCAGGCTGCTTTCTCCTGAGGCCTCTCCTTGGTTTGCTGCCTTCAAGCTGTGTCCTTGTATGGTCTTTTCTCTGTGCATGTGCCTTCCTGGTGTCTCTTCTTCTTATAAGGACACCAGTCCTATTGGATTAGGGTCCCACTCTTATGACCTCATTTAATCTTAATTACCTCTTTAGTGGTCCTATCTCCAAATATAGTCATATTGCGGTTAAACTTTCAACATAATAAACATTGGTGGGTCACAATTCAGTCCATTACATCCCTGTAAACATTTAGGTTTGTGAATGCTTACAAAAATTTGTAATTTTTTATGTTGGGAGGAGCCATCGAGCAGGACTCAACAGAGAAGAGGCAGAAGGGGACTTGGATGTCATTAGCTTGTCTTCCTAACTGAAACAGCTCCTACATCATTGCTGCTGTCCAATCAACTTTTGCTTCAGCCTTTCTGAGATAGCTAAATGTTCTAGCTAATCACTGCCAACCAAGTCATTTTCCATCAAATCACATTGTTTTGATTGATCAGCTAGCATTTGTGGAAAGATTTTGCTTGACTTACCATTCATTGCATCATGTAAAGTGTTGCTTATATAAATCCCTGGGAAGAGTTCCTTCCTGATAATGTTGATGGTAGTTGCCCTGCTGTTCTTTTGAGCAACTGGTCTCTTAAAAAATAAAAAATCATTAGGACAATGCGTTTTGCATAAAAGCCCATATTCCCTATTTGGCTGGTCACCGTAAAGCAGAAATATCTACTCTTTTGGCTTCCCTGGGCCACACTGGATAAAGAATTGTCTTGGGCCACACATAAAATACACTATCACTAGCGATAGCTGATGAGCTTAAAAAAATCACCTAAAAATCTCATAATGTTTTAGGAATGTTTACAAACTTATGTTGGGCCACATTCAAAGTCGTGGGCCACAGGTTGGGCAAGCTTACCATAAAGCTTACAAACACAGGGGGAAGCTATGCCACTTAGAAACCAAGAAGGGCCTGCAGGCTGGCATAATGCCTCACAATTGTAATCCCAGCACTTTGGGAGGCTGAGGTGGAAGGATTGCTTGAGCCCAGGAGTTTGAGACTAGCCTGGGCAATATGGTGAAATCTCCTCTCTAAAAAAATAAACAAGATTAGCAGCGTGTGGTGGCACGTGGCTGTGGTTCCAGCTACTTCGGATGCTGAGGTGGGAGGATCACCTAAGTCCAAGGGGTTGAGGCTGCAGTTAGCCGGCATCATGCCACTGCACTCTAGCATCGACAACAGGATAAGACTGCCCCACCGTCCCCACCCCTGAAAAAAAAGTGCCTGGAGTCAGAAAGTGTAAACTCAAAATCTTCCCCTGCACTCACTAAGTGTTTAGTTTTTGGCAAGTTACTTATTCTCTTAGAACCCTGGTTTCCTCACCTGTAAATTGAAAAACATATTAATGAAAAACATATTGTCCACTTCTTGGCAAATTTTATGTGCTCAGGAATCACCCAGGGCCTTGTTAAAATGTAGATTCTGATTCAACAGATTTGAGATAAGGCCAGAGTTTCTGCATTTCTCACAAATCCCAGGTGATGCTGATGCTGTTGGTCTGGGGACTGCACTTCGAGTGGCAGGGTCTTTGAGGATTAAATGAGATACAGATGTAAAGCAGCTAGAACCCTGCCTCACACATTGTAAGAATCCAAAATACCCTTCCTCCAAGGGTTACTGTTATTCAGATGAAGCTTGTAGGTCAGTATAATCTGCCTTTGTAGGAGGATTTATTGTATCCTGATTGTGGTATTCCTTTGTGCATATCTTTGCACCCCCTTGAATTCATGCAGTTGCATCATACTTTATGTACTTTTAGAAACCACCTGAAATCCTTTTTCATAAAAAAGATTACATAAATTAAACACATTGATAAATAGACAATGAGAATGTACTTTTAAAAATGAATTTAAAATAATGTGATTCCAAAAACTAAATCAGAGTACCCATTGTAATCACCACCACTCCCTAATCAGTAAGATACTTCCACAGACTGCACCCTGGTGCACCTTATCATGCCTACTTTTCCAAGACCCCCGAACTTGCACACCATAATCCAGTTTTTCCTAACTTCTTTCAGGTCCTTCAAAAGTATATATGTGAGTGTCCTGGTCTTTGTTTTTGCTATTTCGTCTGATATTCTTTATCCTTCCCTCTGCTTCAGATCTCAGCTTAGATGCCACTTCCTTCAGGAAGTTGCCTGATCACCCTCTTAGATCTGAGTTTCCTGCCCCTTCAGGGGCTCTCATAGGACCTTTGTGTACTCTTATCTCTCTGCATTTCAAAATGTATCATAGCTGCTTATTTACTGCTTGGTCCCTGTCACCTCCCATCCCCCCAATCTTTAAATTTCAGGAAGTCAAGAGCACTATGCTTATGTCCTGTTATATTCTTAATACTTAGAACAGTGCCTAATTGTTATTTTAGTAGGCACCATAATGAAGACTCAATAAATATATGCTCCATTAATGATGAATGGATGAGTGGATAGATAGATGGATGGATGAATAGATATAAAAGCAGATATCTCCATTGTTTGAGGATTTTCATACAACATTTATTAGCAACAACTTGGATTAATTTTATTCAGCCTGAAATCCCTGAACATAACAATCATCTCAAAATCCATACACTTACTGGCAGTACCAGTCAACTTATCTTCTTTGCCCAGCTGTAAAGATGCTCAGGAATAATGGAATTCCTTTCTGGATTTTAGAATGTGGCAAACATCTCTCCCTGAGACCTGCTATGAAGGGGTTTCAGGCTGAATTTCATTTAACTTTCTCCGTGTCTAAGATAGTGCCTTCATCAGAGCTAGCAATCTGACATATGTAACAACTGTGCACAGAAAGAAACAGTCAAATACTGAGGAGTAGATTTTCACAAACTCACAATTACTATAAGAAAAAAAAAAAAAAACCTTCCAATTGTATTCAGGATTGATCATACCTCAATCTCATCATTTTCCTCATTCAAAAGAGAGATAGCTCATGATCATTAGTAAGATAAAAATAATGAAATTGTTTTCACCTTCTATAACATGATTGTATAATTCTCTGCTCAATTTAAAATAAATTTTTCCATTTTGGATCAGACAAACTGAGTGTTTATCAGAAATGATGTTATATTTTCAGAGAAGAATGACAGCCCCGAGCTTAATCAACCCTCTGAAAATATCATGTACATTCATAGAAATATTTTTAAAATATATCCTGAGGTTTTTATCTTGGTTGAAAATATAGCATACTCGATTATATAGGACAGAAACCATTCAGCATGTGCCTTGAGGGCCATTAAGTTCCCCAGGACTTGAGATAATGAAGATAAACAGTTTAACCTTTCCTAGACTTGGGACCCTGGTTACCACAATGTCTCATTAGGAAGAGGCACACTAGGAAAAGCACAGAAAAATGCATTACCAAGCACCATGCCTCTAAGTGGTGCCCCAGATCCACTACTTTTACGCTCTAATTTTGTTTTCTCATCTCATTCTAGCTATTTTCTATACCCAGACCACAGTGCTTTTGTGAAAGATTTTTGTCATTAAATTCTCAAGCTTACGTTTTGAGAGTTAAAAATCACCTACATGTTGACCCAGTAGCTGGCAATGTATTTTATAAACTGAAGTCCTTTAGGGACAAACGTTGGGATGCTCCCTAGCATTTAGAAAAGTTTCTGACATTTGATTTGCAATTATTGAGAACTCAATTTGCAATTATTGAATAATGGGCGTGGGGGTAAGGAAAAATGTGTTAGACTATTTGTGATTAGCAAAATCTATGACAAAAAAAAATTAGCAATCTTATCTTGGTTATTAGAACCTGATAATAATATCTTAGTTTCTTATGTAATATATAAGGTAGTGGAACTAATAATGACTTATTCTGCTTCTCTTGAATGGATCTCAGGAGGAAATAAGCCAATGGCAGTCTTGCTTCTGATCCCCACCATTGAGGAGATAGATGGTCCATTGAGGAGCAGGCTCTTGTTTCTCTTGATAGGAGTAAGAGAAACACTATAAGGCACAGCTATAAATGGAGGAAAACATGCATGCTATTTGGAAAAGCCACTTTGGCTCTTGAGAGCTTGTGAAGACTCAAACAAAGTGAAGTCACAGTGTTACGTGTTTCAAGATGGACTTGACCTTTCACCCTTCCCAAGAGAGAAAGATTGTCCGGCCTAGGAATACAAGTGGATAACAACTTCACAGAGGTGAATCATTATGTCACTTCCTTATTTCCCAATGGACGTAGTAAATAAGGCACCTTTTTAAAATAAAAGACCTAGGGTTGAGTGTCTTATTCGATCAAGTCACATGAGGAGATGTGTGAAGATTGGAATAAGTTACATTTTTGTGATTCTAAATCCATTGGTTCAATCATGGAACTTGAAGTATCTTTTACTGTGTTATCTTATAACATCCAAGATAGCTCAAGAAGTTGAGCTTGTGAGGACCAAACAATAACAGATACAATATAATCTGGATATATTTAAAATCTCCAACAGGTAGTTCCTAAGAAGGCTGAAAAGTAAGGAGTACCATCAAGGCAATAATAAAATGAGGTTGTTGGGTTGTTTTTAACATATTAACATAAAACAGAATTCCCTCTTTCCCTTTTATAGAGAGCCATGTTATGACTTTGATGAGCACAGGTACTTTTATCCTCCTGGTCACCTTCCTCCAAAAAAGATTTAAAGTTATATTTTATGAATACATTGTCTTAAAGGTGAATATATTAATATTATGTATTATTTTCTTTGACCTAAAAGTTCACTTATTTTCTCTGATTAAAAATAAAACACTTTTTTAGGCCCTTAACAGTATCGTGGGCCTTAAGTACTATGCCTCGTGTATCTGCTAGAAAAGTCAGCCTGCTATTATCTAGTTGTATCTAGAAACTGTGCATCTTCTTTCAATTCACAATATAGATTCTCAGGCCTAGGAGTCACATCTTAGGGAACTAACACACTAGAAACTGAGGTATACCCAGCAAAACATTAAATATAACTTCAAATGCTTTTTTTCCCCTCAAATTCATTATATCAAGTTTATTTGATTAGCAAATAATGTCTGCTGCTCAAAGTACATTTGTTGGTTCCCTTTGAACAATGCTAGCTTTCAAGTGTCCTGTGGAGGAAGCTCCAACTCTTGAAGATCCAGATCTTCCACATTCTTACTACCTACTGTGTGCCCATAATTCATCTCTGCATCACAGCCCTCCTTCATGAAATCAGTGGGTTAGACAAACACAACTGTAAGAACATAAACTCCATAAGGCAGATTTTTTTTTGTTTTTTTTGGTTTGTTTTGTTCATTTTTTTCACTGATGAATCTCAAATACCCAGAACTTTGCCTGACACACAGTGAATGCTCAATATGTACTGAGTGAACAAAGTTCGGTTGATTTTACTTCCTTTAAATCTCTTTCTACAGCCCGTTTTCCATCTCTACTAGTTTCTGTCACTGTTGTCTCTTTCCTTCATTGATCCATCTGCCTCTTCTCTGCTCCTGCTGGTATTTCTCCTATGTGCTTTTCTGAGTCTTATTCATAATGCTCAGTTTTGATGATGTAGTCATCGCCATCTTATTTTAAAGTGTTTTGATGGTTCCTCATCTTCCTTAGAAGCAAACAAACAAAATCCAAACTATTTAAATATAGGGTATTAAAATCTCTTCATGTACCAACATCAGACTATATCTACTCTTTTCCCAGGTATGCTGCTGAATTCTTTGATAGAATTGAGAATCTGCTCATCTCTTTAGCCTCCAGTTCTCTGCACATGTCATTCTTCTGCATGGATAATCCTTTCTCAAACCTTTCATAAATTCACTTCCCTTGACCCCATACCTAACCTGACTAATTCCTACCTTCTCTTCCCTTTAGGAATCCTAGGCATTCTCCCGTGTTCTCATATATCACCTGCAACTTCCTTTTATAATAGCACTTATTTGACTTTATTGTAACTAGGTGTTTAGGTATCTGTTTCTCCCACTACATTGTAAGTTTCTCCAGGGAACTATTCCACTGTGCAATATTTTATCCCCAGAACCTGGCACAGTATCTAGAACTTGTAAGAAATGTAATAAACAAGAATGGAGGACTGAATTCATTAATTAGGCTTTGTTACATTTAAAGCAAAATTGATGTATTTCAGGATTTAACAGATTAAAGTTATGTGTACCATTTCATGTATTCGTTTATTTACAGTACTTTCAAAGTAATTGGAAATATTTCTATTCTTTATTTTTTATTTATTTTTTGGGGGGGGGACAGGGTCTCACTCTGTCACCCAGGCTGGAGTGCAGTGTTGCGATCTTGGCTCACTGCAACTTTGTCTCCCGGGTTCCAGCACTTCTCCTGCCTCAGCCTCCCAAGTAGCTGGGACTACAGGCACCTGCCACCATGCCCAGCTAATTTATGTATTTTTAGTAGAGATGAGGTTTCACCATGTTGGCCAGGCTGGTCTCTAACTCCTGACCTCAGGTGATCCACCTGTCTTATCCTCCCGAAGTGCTGGGATTACAGGCATGAGCCACCCTGCCTGGCCTCTCTATTCTTAACAGGAAATAAAAAGGATGATTCAAGTTAAGACTGTTGAATTCAGATATTATTTTTAGAAGTCTATGTACATTCAATATTGGGGGCATTTTGGAAAATAAATATTTTTATATACTACTGGTAAAAATTAAGGTTGATAGGTCCTGTTTGGGAAGATATTTGGCATATCTTGTAAAACTAAAATTCACAGATCCTGTAACCCATTAATCTTACTTTTAGGTATATACTCTAGTAAAACACAAGTTCACAGGGAGACACACATAAGTGTGCTCATTTGGGTAACAGTAGAAATTAGAAATGGCATGAATGAACACCAATAGGGAAATGACTAAACAAAATTAGGTATAATCACACGATGGAATGATTCATAAAACAGTTAACATTTGTAAGCAGATAGATCTTAAAAACATAATGATAACTGTAAAACAGCAAATTGCAAGATTATAATTACCCTATGCAATCATTTCTGTAAATAGAAACCTCACCAATAATAACAATATTTATTGTTTATACAAATGCATGTATGTTTGAAAAACATGAAAATTAGGATGAAATTATATTAAGTTAGCCCTTGACAGACATTGCCTCTGGGCAGGAGTGTAAGTGATGAGACTTAGGGAGTAGTCAAAGAGATCTTAATTTTATTTACAGCATTTTCATTTCATTTTTATGTTAGTGATGAAATGTGGGCATTAGTTGTACAGATTATACACTTATCTATGTATTTGATAGTTCCTGCAAAAAGAGAAGGTGAGGGACACCCAACCATGCTCTAAGTTTTGGAGTTGAAGCCAGTAGTGGGGTGCGGGGGTTGGGGGGTGGTGGTGTTGAGGAAAGAGATACGCCACAAGATAGTGGAAAGGTACAGCATCAAACCCTACCTGTAGGAGTGAAAGATGTCAAGGCAGAGAGATTTGCATGTCCCACAAGTTACCTTTAGAGGATGCCATGACGCTCTCAAGGGAGTTGAGAGAGGCTCATGAGTACTGCAAAACTAATGGTCTAGGACAAAGAAAGAAAATGATTGCAGTGAAAAGAAAGGAACAAAATTGGCAAAATGATGTTTGCTGTTGCTGAAGCTACAGAGTGAAAGGCAAACAAGCTGCATCCTAGGTCTGCTTACTACAGATAAGATTTCTCTGAATGTAAGAGTCAGTGCACTGAATATTCAAACATCAGTCAGTAGTCTTAAACTACAAAACAAAAAGCATCCATAAACACATGACCCACAGGATGGCTTTGTGCTATCATTACTGACAGGTTTCTTAAAAGGAGATTAAAAGACACTGTATTCAGTTTTCCTATAGACAAATGAAAGTGACAAGGATGAGAAACATGTAGTGTGTAGTGTAGATAAAGGAAAAGAAGATTTTCCAACAAATACATATTCTGCTGACAGAATGAAAAAAAGCAAAAGAGAAAGAAGTACGGTTATGAATGTTGAGGATCATATTAATTAAAATAGACTTTGGGAATGAGTGTTGTGGTTTTATCAAAGAGAGGATAGTTTTAAAAAGAAAGGCCAATGATCCAGAGTGCTGAATGGCTGGGTGATTTTTAAACTGGAGCCTTCCAAGTCTGTTAATTTATTTACTGGCAATGATAAAATCCAGAAAAGTATCAATTGCTATAATAACCCAGTTGTATTTATACAGAAGGTCAAATATTACAAGCCTGCTGTTCAAGAAAATAAACATGTGGATAAGCCGAAGACATAGTTATTAAAAGCAACAAAGCTGGGTTTAATTCTAGCACTGCCTCTGGTTGGCCCTTTCAGTTTGGGTAAGCTGCCCAATGAATCGGTTTCTCAGCCTCCTGTCCTGGAAATAAGAAAATCAAAACAAATGCACCATTAAATCCTTTTCTGTCTAATATTTTGGAAATTTATTCAATCTTTCTGATATGCTATGGAAATAAGAAGAAAAAGGTGTTTTGTGGAAGAAAATACATTATTTTAGTGAATGATAGTAGATGCATGTTATTGTACCTTACTTTTTGTGTTTTGAAACAAAGTCTTGGTCTGTCATCGAGACTGGAGTGCAGTGGCATGATCATAGCTCACTGCAGCCTCAAACTCCAGGGCTCAAGGGACCCTGCTGCCTCAATCTCCCAAATTGCTGGAACTACAGACACCTGCCATTATGCCTGGCTAATTATTATTATTAATAATTATTATTTTGTAGAGGTGGAGTTTGTTGCCCAAGCTGGTCTCAAACTCCTACCCTCAAGCAATCCTCCCACCCCAGCTTCCCAAAGTGGTTATTGCACTTTATAAATTTCTTAAGTAATATATGTTTTCCAAATCATGTATGCAGGACTCATAGGTATTAGAAAATTACTGGATTGCAAAATTGAATGTGGAAATCTACTGTCTGGCATTTTACTTTCCTTTCTTTGATATGCTAGAAGAATAGCTACAAATATTTCCTCTTAATTTCTAACACGATTTGAAGATTGGGCTCTCCTTTCCTGCAAATAAATAAAAATTAATTTTGGAATTACTGATGATTTTGGTGTGCCACTTAGAGAGATATCAAGGTTTATTTTGAAAGAACAAAAGAAGGAAAGCGCTTCAGCTGCACACCTGTCTCCTATGCACATTCCATTGGCCCAAATTTGGTCACATGGACACGTCTAACTGCAAGGGAGACTGGAAAATGTAGTCTTCAGTGGGCAGCAATGTACCCAAGTAAAACTGGAAGCATTTTGTTACCAAAAGAAAAAAAAAAGTGGATACTGCTTGGTAAGGCAGTTCCTAAAGAAGGGAGTAAGTCTAGCACCCTAAAAGAGCTGAGTAGGAAATCTGACAGAGTGAAAAAAGGAAATGTTTTAAGTGTGCAACTGTCATGGGAGTGCTAAGTCATACTGAAGAACACCCAGTTTTCACTGCACAAGCACCTCCTGTCCCTTGTTTCCAGGGTATAGGTTGTTAAAAGAAAAACTTTAGCCAAATTAAATTTAAAAGAGTTTAATTGAGCAAAGAGTGAATCAGGCAGTCTCCCTGAGCCAGAATGGGCTCAGAGACTCCAATGCAGCCACCTGGTAGAAGATTTATGGACAGGAAAAAAAAGAAAGTGACATACGGAAAACGGAAGTGAGGTACAGAAGCAGCCGGACTGGTGACGCTCAGTGTTTGCCTTATTTGAACATGGTTTGAACAGTTGGCCACCTTTGATTGGCCAATCAAAGTTTTCTCAGGGATTGGCACAAGAGTAGACTATAGTCTGTTTACAACTCCATTTAGGTTATAGTACATGATGTATGGAAAAACGTTTAGGATGAACTTAAAATAGGTAAGGAGGCAGCTTTTGGCTAAACTTGATTTAACACTGTCAATTTTACTCAAAGGATCTGGTGAAAATTTTGCTTCATCAGCATTCAGGAACCCTCTCACTGGCAAGAGAAATGCCATTCTATACCACAAGTCTATTCTTAGGCTCTGATAAACTGTGTATGACCGGACACTGGAAAACACAGGAGAATAGGTGTGGAGCTCTGGACAGCTAGGGGAGTGATCCACTTGAAGAAGCCAAAGACTCCACCATAAATTGGAATAAAAATTAATAATATATTTGCTACTAATATTTGTATAGACACGTCTTAATATGAAGAAAGCAATGTACACGTATAATTTAAATGTAATGTAAAGCCTATATAGGGCAGATCAAATATTATCATAAATAGAGCAGGACCATATTTTGAAACATCACCATTAAGTAGAAAATGTTGTTAGTAGGTGCCAAGGTGATAGATATTATCTATCAATATAGATATAATTTTCTTTTAAATTTTTTATTTATTAATTACTTTCATAAAAATTGTACAATCCGAAGTGTAGATTTTCTCACTTCGGCATGAGAAGAAACTACTGTGGATGTGCGTGTTGAATGAGAAATGTGTTTCTTTAGCTCAAACTTTTTGTTCCGTTTTTAGGAATGAGAAATAATTTCTCCTGACAGATTATACCTGAGATAAAATGGAATTGTTATGAGGAAAACTTTTCCATAGCTGTATATATACCTAAAACATATTTATCAGTGAAAAGGCTGCTTTAAAAATGTTATACACGGTATTTTCATTTTCACTAATTGCTTTATTGTGGAAGTAATTCACTATGAAGCATATGAGATGTTCTCTCTCCCAAGACTCTTTTAATTTTATGGAAAGCCACATACAATGTTTTAGGAAAATTACATTTTTTTAAATTTAGGAGAGAAAAAAGGTTTTTTCATATCTGTTTTACCACTTGACAGTATTTGGTCTGCCTGGAAGCTTTGAATATCCTGTGTATGTTGGCTAATTTTCCAGCTTATGAGTCTGACCCTTCCCAAGGTAGAAGCCAGAAATTAAGTTCTCAACTTCTCTTAGATTTGGGATAAAGGCATGTGACTTACATGTTACCAATTAAGTATATACATGTCAGTTTTTGACTATAAAACTACAAATTGAAGAAACAGATATCGTGCCCGCTCCACTTCTGTTCTGGTGGTTTCACATCTATCCGGTTTCTGAAGACCTCACCAGCAAAAATTTCAGTGTTATTAGCCAAAATCCAGTGTGTTGTCTGTTGCCAAGGGTTACTGAAGCAGTTATGAAGTGTGATTTTGATTTTTTTCTTTGATTCATAGCCTGGTTTTCTGTCTGGTCTTCAAGATTGCTTGAGAGGGAAGAATGGGAATTTCATTGAGTATGTAATTATTTATTTAATACATCTTACTTTTTTTTTTTACTATATTCAGAGTAAACATATTCCCATTCACTAAATCACTTATGAATATATAATTTTAAATGACTGCACAGTATTTCCCATTTTACCCTTCAAATCTGTGTTTCATCTTTTTCACACTGCTTTCTTTCTGGAGCTAATCTGTGTATATGAAATAAAACAGCTCCTTAGATCTCTGGTTTCAGGTGGGTTTGGACAATGGGGAACTAGGGTAAAATAGCAGAGAAAGGAAGAAGCCTGAAGTCAGGCATTTGTATTCACCTTGTTCCTTCTTACTGGATTAACTCTGATTGGCTGCTGCTCTCAAAGAGAGTCACTTTTCATCCAGATTTTGTTAATTACTCCTTATCCAGTCCAGCCTGGACATTGCATTCCTTATGATTTCTTTTCACACACTTAGATCCTCTTCAAATAGCTTAAATTTGTGACAATTATGTGTTTTCTTTAGGGTCTCTGACTGGAGCAATATTCCATTGTAGAAATATATCATAATTTATGTCACTATTTTCCTAGTGTTTTACATTTAGGATTCTCTTGATTATTTTAAATCTAAACATTGCTGTAATTAGATACTAATATATAATTCTGATGGTTGTCTCTACTTATTTCTTAATTATATTTTCTAATTGCTGCTATGCAGAGACTCTGACTTTTTTTTTAGTATGGATCTCTTACATTCACCTACATTGCTAAAATCTAATTAGCTGTAATAGTTTAGCTATAGAATTTCTTGAATTTTTATGGAGACAATCCTATCAGCTGTAATTAAAATTTTGCATCTTTCTTTCTAATATATCTACTTTCCATTTATGTTTCATATCTTATTGCATTGTCTGGGAAATTTAGTAACATGTTGATTATACTGTTTTAAGTTAAATTGTACATCTTTATGGGGCACGTGTGCTATTTTGATAAACATACAATGCATAATGATCAAATCAGGGTATTTAGGATATCTATAAGCTCAAACATTCACCATTTCTTTGTGTTGGGTACATTTCAAATCTTCTAGCGATTTTGAAATATACAACATATTATTGTTAATTATAGTCACCTTGCTTATTCCTTAGATCCAACTGTATTTTGTATCAATTAACCAATCTCTCTATACCTCCCCTACTCCAAGCTGTTTTAATGGGCATATTTTCTTCCTGATTTCAAAGAGAATGCTTCTTAATTTTACCACTAAATATAAGTCATTGCTTTAGGATACATTTCTAGATGTTGAATTATTCAAACAGTATAAATATTTTAAAGCTTTTTGGAATATATTATGAAATTTCTCTCCAGAAAATTACAACATTTTATACCATCATCAATAGTTCCTGACAGTGCCTTGACCCACATAACCTTGCCAACATTAGCTGTGAATTAGATATATTTTGTTATTTGTAACTAGATTACCTTTCTCTGCTTCATGGCCACACTTAAACCCTAATTTACCAGAAGAAAAACAATAACAAATAGTAGGAATCAGATTCTGCTGAGAATTAATCAAGAATATTACCCTTGTCGTTAGCTGACAACATATTCCATTTGCTTTATTTATTTATTTATTTATTTTTGAGACAGCGTCTCTCTCTGTTGTCCACGCTGGAGTGCAGTGGTGCTGTCACAGCTCACTGTAGCCTCATCTCCCAGGCTTAGGCTATCCTCCTGCCTCAGCCTCCCAAAGTGCTGAGATTACGAGTGTAAGGGATTGCACCTGGCCTCTATTTACTTTAAAATAAAGACAGATATTTTTATTTTCTAAATTTATGAAATCAGATTTTATATGTTAAAATATTTCTAAAGCATTTTAATCATTGGGAACATTTTTTTCTTTCACATAAAGGCCCTTAAAATTTAGAAATCACCCCTAAGCTTGGGGGTATTCTTTTTCTCTAACGTAAATACTAGATACTTTAAGAAAATGAAATTAAAAACCAATTTCACTCTACCTACTACACACAGTTTTCTAAAGTGAGATGTTTGTCCCCTAGCTGCATAAATGTAAGTCATAAAAAATACTAAATGTTGACAGTTTTACTCCACCTGAAATTTACATTAGGTAGTCACTGGGCTATAGAAGGTACAATGTCTATGAGAGAACACATCAAAAACATAGATATAAAACATATACCTGCCTTTTGTCTCAGATGGCTTCATGACTTTTATCTCATCCCATAAATAATGGAGGCATCAGCACATTTATCTGCACACAATAACAAATCCCATCCTCTTGGTAATTGTAAAAACACTGAAGCCTGTTATTGACCTTGTGTAAAATATAGTCACGGGATAGAAAGACAAAGAAACTTTTTGTCTGTCTATATCCACGTCTAAAGCCCCATCACACACTTTGAAAACCATTAAACCAAAAGTCAATGATGTGAAAAGGAGGAGGAAAAAATATATTATTGAATAAAGCAAAACAGACAAGTTAAATCAAAAGATGCATCCATCCATACCATGTCACTCAATGTTCCTATTTTCTTTGCTGAAGTTTCTGAGATATCTGCATTAAAAGAAGGCTGAAATCTTCAGCTCTCAAAGCTCTGACTCATAGTGTTAGTTCTCAAATTTTTTTTTTTACTTCTCACATTCTTTTTCTGTGCTACGTATTTTGCAAATGAATAGTCTGTGGATATATTTTTAAGGTACTTTTCCTATATTGTTAGAGTACACATTTTCTGACTGAATTACAGTGAAAATGGTTAGCAGCTATTTATTGATCACCATTTGCAAATATTTATATCCACATCCTAATCTCTGCCAGTTTCCCTGGGCTGGGCTCAAGAACTACAATGCTCTGCATTGCCCTGTGCATTACAACTAGATGGCATGATAAATGATAAGTCATGAGTTCCTCCAATGAGCAACACACAGTAATTATCATAATAGTTCAGAGAAGGGAGAGAACAAAGGCAAGCCATAGCAGTGACAAGAAGTCCCTTAAGAAAGGTAGGTTTTAGTTGAATCTTCAAGGCTGAGGTTGAATTGATGGAAAAGACAACAGAAATATTTCACAATGGCCAAGAAAGATATGCATTATTGTTTTAGTCCATTTTCACACCACTATAAAGAAATACTCAAGACTGGATAATTTATAAAGGAAAGAGGTTTAATTGACTCACAGTTCCACATGGCTGAGGAGACCTCAGGAAACTTACAATTATGGTGGAATGCAAAGGGGAAGCAAACACCTTCACAATGCAGCAGGAGATAGAGAAAGGAAGGAGGAAGTTCCAAACACTTATAAAACCATCAGATCTCATCAGAACTCACTCACTCTCATGAGAGTGGGGGAAACTGCCCCCATGATCCAATCATCTCCCTCCCTCAACACATGGGGATTACAGACCCCTCCCTTGACATATGGGAATTACAATTTGAGATTAGATTTGGGTGGGAACACAGAGCCAAATCATATCATTCTGCCCCTGGTCCCTCCCAAATCTCCTGGTTTTTTTCACATTTTAAAACAAACCATTCCTTCCCAACAGTCCCCCAAACTCTTAACTGATTCCAACATTAACTCAAAAGTCCAATTCCAAAGTCTCACCTGCGACAAGGCAAGTCCCTTTCACTTATGAGCCAGTAAAATAAAAAACAAGTTAGTTCCTCCCAAGATACAATGGGGGCACAGGCATTGGATAAATACACTCATCCAAATGGGAGAAACTGGGCAAAACAAAGGGGCTACAGGCCCCATGCAAGTCTGAAATCCCAAAGGGCATTTCATTAAATCTTCAAGCTACAAAATGAACTCCTTTGACTCCATGTGTCACATTTGGGGTATGCTGATGCAAGGGGTAGGCTCCCATGGCCTTGGGCAGCTCCTTCACAGGCTGCCATTGAGTGTCTGTGGATTTTCCACGTGCACAGTACAAGGAGTCAGTGGATCTACCATTCTGGGATCTGGAGGATGGTGGCCTGCTACCCACAGCTCCACTAGAACCCCAGTGGGGACTCTGTGTGGGGGCTCCAACTCCACATTTCCTTCCCATGCTGTTCTAGCAGAGGTTCTCCATGAGGGCTCTGCCTCTGTAGCAGACATCTACTTGTATGTCCAGGCATTTCCATACATCCTCTGAAATCTAGGCAGTGGTTCTGAAACCTCAATTCTTCCCTTCTGACATTATGTGGAAGCTGCCAAGCCTTCCACATGATGGAAACAATGGCCCAAGCTGTATCTTGGACCATTTTAGCCACACCTGGATGCAGTGCACCAAGTCCCAAGACTGCACAAAGCAGCAAGGCGCTGGGCCCAGCCCATGAAACCATTTTTTTCCTCCTAGGCCTCCAAGATCTCTAACATGCCCTGGAGATATTTTCCCCATTGTTTTGGTGAGTAATATTAGGCTCCTCATTACTTATGCAAATTTCTGCAGCTGGCTTGAATTTCTCCCCAGAAAATGGGTTTTTCTTTTCTATCACATCATCAGGCTGCAAATTTTCCAAACTTTCATGCTGTGCTTCCCTTTTAAACCTAAGTTGCATTTTCAGATTATCTCTCTCAAGTTCAAAGTTCCAAAGATCTCTAAGACAGGGGCAAAATGCTGTCAGTCTCTTTGCTAAAGTGTAGCAAGAGTAACCTTGGCTCCAGTTCCCAAGAAGTTCCTCATCTTCATCTGAGACGACCTCAGCCTGGACTTCATTTTTCACATCATTACCAGCATTTGGGTCAAAACCATTCAACAAGTCTCTAAGAAGTTCCAAACATTCCTACATTGTCCTCTCTTCTTCTAGGCACTCCAAATTGTTCCAACTTCTGCCTGTTACCCAGTTCCAAAATTGCTTCCACATTTTCAGGTTATCTTTGTATCAGTACCCAACTCCTTGTAACAATTTACTTTATTAGTCCATTCTTAAGCTGCTATAAAGAAATACCCAAGACTGGGTAATTTATAAAGCAAAACATTTTAATTGACTCGCTGTTCCACGTGGCTTGGTGGGGGCAGGGGGGCGCTCAGGAAACTTACAATCTGAGGGAAAGCAAAAGGGAAAGAAACACCTTCTTCACAAGGCAGTAGGAGAGAGAGAAATGAAGGAGGAACTTCCAAACACTTATAAAACGATCAGATCTCATGAGAACTCACCATCACAAGAACAGCATGAGGGAAACTTCCTCCATGATCCAATTACCTCCCTCCTTTGACACATTTAGATTACAGATGCAATTTGAGATGAGATTTGGGTGGGGACGCAGTGCCAAACCATATCAAGTATCATTAGGGAGATGTTTATGAATCTAATATGTATTCAAAAGACAAGATAATGGATTTACTTGGAGGAAAAAGGGATGTGAGTTTGGATAGGGAGCATAGTAAACAATTATTAAAAGTCTTCAAATACAGGCTGAATAGTTTAAACTTGATTTGAGAGGTGAAGGTCACCAAATATTTGGAATAAGAGCCTCAACTTGCATTCCATAGCGGATACCACAGTTTGATCAAAGCTCTCCATCTCCCTGAAGCCAGGTAGAACCTAAGACTACTTAATTGTTGATATAAACTATCAAAATGGACTCATAATGTTAATCCCTTTTGCCATGCTGGATATAGGTAACCATTTTGAGCCATAAAGGAACAGAAGAACACAGTTTTAAAGAATGACCCAGGGTGAAGGCCAGTTAATTAAAATGTTTATGAAATAATCCAGACAATGGATCCTGAAAACGTTTAAATTAAAAGGGCAGGATCTAATGGCAGACATGCTGAAAGATGAAGCAGAGACAGAGGATTCACTTACACCAGGTTAAAGAAAAACTCTTTCATTTAGCTAAAATAAATAATTCAGCTTCAAGCTATTCAGTAAACATTTATTAGCAATCTAATATATGATAGTATAGGGCTAAAGCATTTACAAACTTTATCTGAATTAATTCTTGTAAAATTAGTATTGATTTTCTGTTTCTTTGAGATCATCATGTCTTTTGCAGGAACATGGATGGAGCTGGAGGCTATTGTACTTAGCAAACAAACGCAGGAACAGAAAACCAAATACCATGTGTTCTCACTTATAAGTGAGAGCTAAATGATGAGAATTTATGAACACAAAGAAGGAAATAACAGACACCGGTGTCTACTTGAGGCAGGAGGGTGTGAAGAGGGAGAGGAGCAAAAAATATAACTATTGGGTACTGGGCTTAATACCTGGGTAATGAAATAATATGTACAACAAACCCCCGTGACACTTGTTTATCTATGTAACAAATCTTCACACGTACCTCCAACCTAAAATAAATTTTTTTAATGAGGAATGGCTCAGAGAAATTATGAAACTTGTTCAAGATCCCATATCCTTTCAGCTCAATCACACTTCTGAAATGAGATGAAACATGAAAAAAATTACAGCCTAGTTGAATTTACATTTAAAAATATTTACTAGAAATTATAGCCTAATTAGAAGCTCAGCACTACAGCAAGTTTAGCATGAAGTGAATATTTTATTACTTTTTATTTTGAGGGTTAAAATTGTTCTTAGACTCTATCTAAGTAGAAAAAAAAATCTGTTAAACTTGATGGCAACAAACTTGCTGATATCAAACTTTATTTTTAAGACTAATACAGGATTGAAAAAATAACAACTTTATTTAATACATAGGAGTGGGATATAATCAAAGGGAATGATGCAAATTATTTGCAGAGTCCTTTTTAATTTATATGGTGACACTTATTTGGATGATTCAGAAAAAAAAATTGAGAATTTTTAGTTGGGTATTTTTGTTATTGTTTTTGTTTTTGTCATTTTAAGTAATTGAGTTAATATTATATATTTTATCAAACAATTTTCAATTCTTCAATTCACAGTGCCTGAAAATGTGCTCAATAAATATTAATTGACAAGACAAGACATTGGGCCATAGATAGTATTTATTGTTCTAGCAAAGATAATTATCCAAGCAGCCAAGTGTCATTTCTTTTTTCAAAATTCTACCGTGTCTCATTATTTACTTTAAGTAATTGCCCAAATCCTTACTTGGAAGGAACTCCAAGATCTGACTCCATGCCCACCATCAACCTTTCCCTGACCTTATCTCCATCTTCTGTATCCCTCAGTCTCTTCAGTCCAGTCACAATGGCCTGCCTATCGTACTCAAAAGCCCACATCAGCTTGTTCTTTACGGTTTTCTTTTCCTATTATCTCTTCCTGAAAGTTCTTCCCACCTTCCTCCTACAAGTCTTCACTCAAATCTCATCTTATCAACGAGTCCTATGAAAAGCACTCTATTTAATTTTCCAACCAGCTGCCACCTGACACTTCAATTCCTTTTCCCTTGTTTTCCTTCAATTTTTTCTGCAGCACTTACCACTTTTTAACATATGTTGTTTACTCAATAATTACATTTATTTGTTATTTTCCCATTATAATTACAAATTCAGTGAAAGCAGAAACCTCTGTCATTCTTGATTGCTGCTGTATCCCAAGCAGCTACAACAAGCTATATAGTCAATAGTTTCTGAAATAATTAATGAATAAATAATAATGATAAATAACAATGGTTAATGCTATCTGAGAGCATTTATTTGCCAAGAACATTAAGTGTTAAACTATCTACT
This sequence comes from Pan paniscus, assembly GCF_029289425.2. Taxonomy (NCBI): domain Eukaryota; kingdom Metazoa; phylum Chordata; class Mammalia; order Primates; family Hominidae; genus Pan; species Pan paniscus. The sequence goes on along the minus strand of NC_085926.1, from coordinate 75,179,047 downwards.
AGTATGATCACATTTTTTTTTCATTTAAGCCTTATAACAATTGTTTAAGGGGATAGGAATTTATACTAAGTAATAGGCTACAGGTTTCCTAATCATAACTGGTCGTCTAGCCCAAGTCTCCAGACTCTTGCTCCATATTGCTATGGCTGAAAGAGAGAAAAACATGTTTACTCTGATTATAGTTAAGACATACCAGCATCCAACAATGAAGTCATAGCACATGGAATTTATTCACTGCAGAAAAAAAAAAATTCTTTTGTGAAGAATGTTGGAATTTGATAAAAAATCTAAATTTTGATTCAAGATTGAAATTAATATGCTATTGCAATACTTCTAAGAAAACAAAAAAAATCTTCTTTAATTATTTGACTGTTATTCTATTAGCTGCTAATTATGATTGGATTTATAAACTAAAAATTTTTTCAAAGACATATGTAACTAATTTATATGAACTCTTTTACACTCAAGTTGTACAATGATTTTTTGTAATATCTCTATTATACTAAGGTAAATTACACTTTAATTCAAAAATATTTCAATGATTAAATATTTTGAAGTTTCATTTTGGAGACCTATATAGCTTTTCTGTCATATTACTAATATATTATAACCTTCTTTTTGCATTGCTGAAATCAGATGTCAGAGGTCACTTAAGAAGGCTTTAAACATGCCAACCACATGCATTAGATTCCAGTAAGCTTAGAATCCCTATACTTATTCAACTGCCTAATTATAATCAAGTATTTTTAAATGCAATCTTATTTTGAACACACCTGAAGATGAAATTGTAGCAAATAAGAAAAATTCTCCAACTTATCAAAATCTCTACCTATAAAATTTTCTCTGTAAAAGCAAATGAAAACAACTAGGAAAATGTATATTTTAATTCAGTGCAACTGTAGCTATGACAAAATGGAAAATGGCTCCCCTATGAAAGGCAATCTCTTTGTTAAAGTGCTGACATGCCAAAGATAAGTTATTTATTGTTCTTTTACATTAAAAATAAAATAATTATTTCAAGGAAATAAAAGCAAGGTAAAGAGTTAGGCTGCATTACATAAAACCAATGAAGACAAAGATAGTTTACAAAACCATGTGTGTTCTATGGTATTCATTACAGCAAAAGCACTAGGTTTCCTGTTTTGATAACTCAGGACATTTATTATTGCAGTTTGGAAGGCTACTTCTTTACTTACATAGGGAGGCCATGCCATCATAAGAATACTTTGGGGAGACTGATAACAAGACCACTTTTCTTCATGTATCTTTTTTCTCATTTTAAAACATTGTGGCAAAATATACATCGTATAAAATTTTTAATGATACAGTTCAGTTAAGTGTATTCACATTGTTGTACAACCATCTTTTTTTTTCCTTTACACCTACAAATAAAACATTATGATTCTACCTGCTTTATCAAATCTTGTTCATCCAAGTCACACACTAGGGAACAGATTAGGATCGGGAAGAAATTTCTTAGGAAGTTCCAGGACCTCCTAATTTATATTTCCCAAGTGAAGTGCATAATACAAGACCATTGAAGGGCTTGTCAATTCAGACCCCTTTGCCTGTTTCTAATAATAGCTGCCATTTTATTTTGTTTTGTTTTGCCTTGTTTCTGTAAATTTATGTCTACCTCAAGACCATATCCCAAAGTACATTCCTTGGAGCATCAGTTGTATGGGTGTCCATAGGTGTTACCCAGAAAAGGATTGTGTCATCAAACAAATTTAGACCCACTCAATTAAATGTGTGTCCTTTCTGCAGAGTTTCTTAGAACTTCTCATATGCTGGTGGGCATTGTGGCTGTCTAAGTCAGACGGGTGGCCTGCAGGTTTCACAAAGATCTTGGACCACTGAATTCTGTTATTGCTTGAGAATATTTTAGAACTATTTTGCAAAGGAGTACACCTTGGAAAACATGAGATAACAGCTCTATACCTCTGTCATTTTCATTATTAAAGTATCTTTTGGCATGAAAAACTTCTTTTTAAAGAAAACATTTGGTTTGATGTTTCATCATCTTGGAACCTTCTGTCACTTTCCATATCCACCAACTTGTGCTAAACTGTCCACCTGTTTACTGCAAAACTCCTCACCTTTTTGCCATTTGTTCACTCTGCCCAGTATTTTTACTTTCAAAGTTTTACCTCCTTTCACAAGAGGTTAAGGCAGGAAATATACAATCTAAGTGAGAAGGAGAAAGAAATTCATTACATAAGTCTTAAAGGAAAAAAGAGAAAATCCAAAGCATACTGAAAGAAAGCCTTGCAAGAGCGGAGGCTCGAGAACTTTATGTCATAGCAGGACACAAAGAAAGTTCTAAGAAGGCCATATCAGAATGCCCTCTGCCGACTTTCAACCCCAGGATCAACACTTCACATGCATTAGCACAGGGAGATAAATCAATGCTTTTCATGTTTGGTGCTGTATCTGTTTTGTCCCCTACCCCAACCCCAATCCACCACTGCTTTGAAGAACAGGTTGACCTCTCCAGATTCTGGGAGGAGATCAGTGTACTCCGTCTGCTCTGACTGAGGATGAGGACAGGTCCCAGACTCCAGCCAGTGCCTACTAGTTAGAGCAGAGCACATCAGCTACCCAGCATGGACTACTTAAAATTGCTGGTCTCTGTATTAAATTTTGGTCTCCTGCAAAATCAATATTGAGGCACCAACATTTAATAAAAAAGTTCTGGGCATTTTTAGCAATATTTATTTACAGTTTGTGCTCTGATAGGCAATGAACCAACTCCATCAGCATTGGGAAGGCTTTCATTTGGTGAAAAAAAAGTCAAAGGTATTTGGACATGGATACTAGGATCAACAATCTCTTTAGCCAGGACTTCCAAAGCAAAGCCCCTGCAAGTGCCAATCTAAGCCCATGGGAGTGTTGGAAAATGGGGAAAATGCCTTCTTTAGATAATCGTGGTGGTGGTTGGTCAATATCTTAATTGTTGAGACCATTTGCCCTATGAAAGGCAGGAGGCTGGTAGTGGGAGTTTTCTGAGTTCATTTTTTTCCTCAGATCTTCTCATTTCCCTGAAAATTGCTAAAATATGGTTTTTGGCTCCTGCAGGGTTCTCTCTCTCTCTCTGTCTCTTCCCCGCTGACTCCCTCCCTGCCTTAGTCCCTCTTTTCTGCTTGCTAATCCCCCCTCATAGTTTCAACAAGAAGCACAATCACCACACTACCTTCTGCAGGAATCCAGGAAAACAAGCTGTCTAAAGGCAACATCTGCCTCTGACCCTATAATATAGTCCTCACCACAGATACATGTTATGGGTTGAATTGTGTCCCTCAAAAAGATATGTTGAAGTCCTAACCTTTGGTGCCTGTAAAGAGGACCTTATTTGGAAATAAGCTATTTGCAGAAGTAATCCAGCTATAATGAGGTTATACTGGATTAGGGTGAGCCCTAAATCCAATAACTGGTGTCCTTATAAAGAGAGGGAGAGATTTAGAGGTACAGCTTAGACACAGAGGGGAAATGTTCATGTGAAAACAGGGAAAGAAATCAGAATGATGAAACTATACTCCAAGGAACATCAGAGCTTGTTGGCAATCTCTGGAAGCCATGAAGAGTCAGGGCAGATTCTTCCCTAGAGCCTTCAGGGGAAGCGTGGCTCTGCCAACACCTTAATTCCAGAGTTCTAGCCTCTGGAACTGTGAGAAAATAAAGTTGTGTTGTTTTTTGTTTTAAGCCATGTACTTTGTGGTAATTTGTACAGTAGTCCTAGGAAACTACTACAAGTGAGTACAAAGGTCTAGCTGTTTGCATGGAAAAAGGAAGATATAATACGGGAAAAATAAAACTTAGATTAACATCCTAATAACTTAGCTGGCACACAAGGAAGTCCAAGCAGGAGGAGAATAGCATTGAACAGGCTATTAGTAACTGTTGTTCATTCATTGTACAAATACATATTGAATGCTTCTCTGGGCCTGGAAGGTAAATAAGACAATGTCTTTACCCTGAAATGGGTCAAGTATAATGAATATGCAACAAATACAGGGCCACATGATTTCCCTAAGTGCATAGGGGTGCCATAGAGATAGGGAAAAAGAGAACTTGATGAGAACGTGAAGGTCTGGAGAAGGCTTTTAATTTTTTTTTATTTTTTTGCAAGAAAATAAGACTTCAGATGGAGTTCTGCAGGATGAGCAGGGGTTGTCCAGGGAATAATGGTGTACAGGACATCTGAGGCAGGGCACAGGATAAGCAATGTCAAAGGTGTAATACAGCACATTACGAGCCATTGTGTATTCTTGGGCAAGGGGACTAATGTAAAAGGAAGGCCTCTAGTGGCATTTAAGGACTAGGATAGGAAATGCATCTTGTGTCATGCTAAGCGCCCAGAGCTGACCCTACAAAAGATGAGAGCTAATGATGACTTTTAAGCTAAGAGGTATTATGGTGACATTTTTATTTTGCACGTCACTTTGGCGTAGAAGATGAAGTAGATAAAAGCAACGCCTCATGCATAAGAATTTTTCTTGGAGGCTGGGCGTGATGGGTCACGCCTGTAATCCCAGCACTTTGGAAGGCTGGGCAGGCAGATCACCTGAGATCAGGAGTTTGAGACCAGCCTGGCCAACATGGAAAAACCCCGTCTCCACTAAAAATACAAAAATTAGCCAAGCATGGTGGCGGGCACCTTAATCCCAGCTACTCGAGAAGTTGAGACAGGAAAGTCACTTGAACCCAGGAGGCAGAGGCTGCATTAAGCCAAGATCTCACCATTGCACTCCAGCCTGGGTGACAGAGCGAGACTCTGTCCCAAAAAAAAAAGATAAAAAGAAAAAAAAAGATGGTTAAACACTTCTTTTTCTTCTAATAGATTCATCCACATGAGCTCTATTCATCATAATATTCTCAAAGAACAGACTGAAACTGCAGGAGATGCAATGCCAATTTTCTCAGTGCCAGTTATTGATTCTAAGAGGTCCAACAGCACTTCTTGTGGCAGGGAGCCCTGGGTCACCAGAATGCCCAGGTGTCTTTGTACATCAGGCTTTTGTGATTTGAGACTTGATGGTGGCTCTGCTCCACGTCAATCACAAAGGCTTGTCCAGTGCTCTCAGTGTGTTCATCTATCCCTGTGCCTTCAGAGGAATGTCATCTATGACATTAATATTCCTTTGCCTCCTAGCTAACATTCACATGGAGTCATGATTTCTTTGCCTACTCCTAATTTTTCTGGGCTTACAATGTCTTGAAAAGCCAGGTAAATGGCTCTCCCTGCTTTGTTCATTAGATACAGAGTGATGTTACTTTCACTAAATACAATTTTTCTGAGGCGATATTCTCATTAAATCCCAATCTTCTCTTCTCACATGAAGGATACTCCAGCAGGAGAAGCTGCATGCAGAGTAAAAGGGTAAATCAGTCATCATCTATATGATTTAAGCTACAATAACCTACATACAACCTCAAATTTAAGAAGAATATTTTGCCTTTTGTTAATACAATGCCTGGAATGCAGTGGTGTAATCTCAGCTCACAGCAACCTCTACCTCCTGGTTTCAAGCGATCCTCCCACCTCAACCTCCAACGTAGCTGGCACTACAGGTGGGCACCACCATATCCGGCTAATTTTTTTTTTTAAATTTTGTGTGGAGACAGAGTTTCACTATGTTGCCTAGGCTGGTCTTGAATTCCTGGACTCAAGCGATCCTCCCACCTAGGCCTCCAAAAAATGCTGGGATTACAAGCATGAGCTACTGTGCCCAGCCTGTAAAAAAAAAATTTTTTTAATAATATTGATAAAAGAAATGTCCATTAGTGAGAACTCATGTATGTCAGTTTTAAAAATTCAAGTCAGACTAGCTTAAATGAAAGAAACACCTTACCTTACTTATAACTAAAAATTCAAGGGTTAGAAATAAAAAAAAACTGAGTTTTTAAAGTTTTAATTATGTCTCTCTTTTCTTTTTAATTTCTTCATCTTTGCATGCACCTTCTTTGCTTGTTTGTTTTTAGAGACAAGGCTTCAATCTGTTGCCCAAACTGGAGTGCAGTGGCAAGATCACAGCTCACTGCAGCTTCAAACTCTTGGGCTCAAGCAATCCTCTTGTGTGAGCCTCCCAAGTAGCTGGGACTACAGATGTGAGTCACCGAATCCAACTCACTTTTTTTTTTTTTTTTTTGGTAGACACGAGGTTTTGCTATGTTTGCCAGGCTGGTCTCAAACTCCTAGACTCAAGTGATCCTCCTCTCTTGGCCTTCCAAAGTTCTAAAATTACTGGTATGAGTCATCATGTCTGGCTTCACCTTCTTTCTATGTTATTGTTTTGCATTGTGAAACTGTTGAGCCATATAGGTGCAGTCATAGAAACTATTTTTCCCCGGTTGAAATTATCCCAGTTTAAAGGCTAGAAAGAAAGCATCTTTCCCTGTGTAGCCATCTCTGAAGTCTCTGAAAAGTATTGTGATTGTCTATTTTGTTCTGCGTCCATTTCGGAGCCAATCACTATGGCTATATAAGGAAGAGAGAGTAATTAACTATCCTATCAAAGTGCTTGGACTGAAAGTAGAGGCATCCTAAAAGAAAGGGAATAATGTTACCAAGGAAGATATCAAGTACTGAATTGAGAAAAAGAAAGGGAAAGAAAGGGTTTATTAGGCTCTGAATTCCAATTAAAGAAAGGCAGATCTGAGAGAAGGTGGAAATTTCTCCTAGCACTGTAAACTCACAGGGTATACAGGCAAACAAACCAATGGGGCATTCTACAACAATACAGACTGTGTAGAATTCTTACTTCCAATCAGAAGTTTCTAATGAAGAAATTAACCTTGCTGCTTTTCATCCAAACTAAAAGGTGTGTGCAGACACTCCCCCAACACAGATCATATTTAATATATAGAATAAAATCTCAAGGGATAAATGGTTTCTCTAGTTTTGTGGGTAAATAATTCTTTATCCTAATAGATAAAGAATTTTGTTTTATCCATTACGGAGCATTTTTACTCTTTAACTCTTTTCTAAACTTAGCAAAAATATAAATAAACAAAAGCACAAATGCACCAGTGCTTGCTTTCTTTGGGAGATCTTCTCACTTCCAGAAAAAGATATCTCTATCCTCTCAATCTCCATAATTCTTAGTTTGTACCATTCATAAAAGACTAAAATGATTCTATTTTGAATTTGAGTTAATTACGACATTTTTACATATCCTGTTTGTAAATTTTTTGAGTAACATCTACCTAAAAGACAATAGCATAAATAGCTAATTTTGAGCAACTTCTGTGGTCAAGTTATATACTCATTATGTGAGTGTGTCTTGCTTGAAATACATCTATGAGATAGATTCATCCCATTTTAAGATGACAAAGCTGTGGATAAAAAAAGTAGACTAACTTGTCCACGATCAACTGTTAATGAAAGACATATCCAAGATCTGAATCCCCATAAGTGTTGCTCCAAAGCTCCTGAAATAGTCTGAAGGGGGCATGATAAGAGAGACACCAGTTCGATGTGTATGGCTGTGATTCAGGTGACAGAAGACAGTGGTTTAGACTGTGAGGATGGCAGAGAAATGGAGAAAATGAGATGGATTTAAGGATATTTTAGGATGGCATCAACAGATCTTCATGTGAAGGTTAAGCTCTGTTCCATCCACCAATGTTTCAGCCTTTTGGAAGTAGTTAGGAAACATGCTGTGGAGGAGAGGTGGAGAGCGGAAGAGGTAACAAGGCTGCTTAGAGTATTTACACCTCTTCCACCTCAGACTCTCTCCTGAAAGTCTCAGGTAGTCATTATGTTCAGAGCACATGGGAACTTATGAGAGAGGGAGCACTTGGATGTGTGATTCCTTCAGGGCTCAAAATGAGAGGCAAGGTATTGGAAAAGGAGACTTTGAGGATGAAGCAATTAGTCATGTTGAGATAAAGAACTCCAAAGACAGGATAGAAGTTTCCCCATTAACTGTAATGCCAAGAAAACTGTGAGTCATTGGCCACTCCCTCCAATACTTGCCTGTCACATTCACATCGATGTTGCCTATGAATATGTAGATACTCTCAGGAAATATGTAACCCTTTGGAGAGTGAATGCAAATTTAAACTCATATTTTACTTGTTGGAAGGCATTCATCAACTTAAACTGTATTAATGAATAACTAATTAAGGTTGCAGAAATCTTGTTAAATTTTCAAAACCAAAATTAACTTTCATAGGATGATGATAACTCAGTCATCCATTAAAGTGGTCGTAATTGTCTATTAGTCTAGTGTCACTTTAGTACCAGAGAAAGGCCTAAAGTTAAATGGTTTCTATTCTGGGGATCATTTTCAGATTTGAGTTGAGAAAATAATATAAAATAGAAGAATTTGAGGTCTGTGTGTACCAGACTAAATTAAATATTTCCAGCAACAATGCAAATGTAATCTATTTCCTTCTGTATATATTTTCTTCCTTCTCTAATTTTTTTCTTCCCCCCCTTCTTTTCTTCATTTTTTCCTTTTTTCCTCTTTTTTTTTTTACTTTCCCTCTGTCTCTTTGCCACTCTATTCTTCCATTCTCCTTTAATAGTTAGAAAAAAGAAAATCTGTATTTTTCCCAAAATAATCCAGCAGAGGGCAAATATTCTTTGCCTGAATTTTATAAACCTGAATGAAAGTGAATTCTGAAGCCCTGCCTTTCTCCTTCAACATGAGGCAAATACTAGATATGCACACTTTCCTGGGTCCCTAAATGTTCTTTCTTCTCTTGCAGTTCTTTCTAGTTAACAAGACCATGGTGAATACACTAAGAGATAATGATCTCTCTTTTTTATATTAACCTGTTTGTTATTTCTAAATAAAAATGTGCTCTATTAGACATATTTTCAAAACCAGTTAAAAATGAAGTAATCTCCATGTCTAATTTTATGTCTCTGTAAAACTCCTTTCCCTAAATGTGTAAGTAAGCATCAAATAGTAAAGTTAGAAAACTCTTTGTCTTGTAAACAAGGAGACAAAAAGCAGCATTAAAAAAGTAGTTGTATTAAAGCTCATAAAAGTTATGGCTCAATTTTAATCGGTGTAAAGTGGCTGCTTTGTATTTATGTCTGTAAGCAGTAGTTTGACCCTATGCAGAAAATGTTTCTGGAAGATACACTGTGGAATTACTTGTGAGCTTCCTGTTGGCTTTGGATTAACAAACTTCTCTTCAATCTTTAAATGAGAGAAAATGTAGCATACATTTGTGTTACTCATTTTTAACAAAAATAATAAAAAATTTAACCTATTTGGAGTAAAATCATTTTTAAGATTCAATATTTAGTCTATTGATACCTTAGAAGGCTTGCTTCAATTCAAAGTGCTTGTTTCTAGAGCTTTGGTAGTATTGTTTTCTTAGTTATTTGTCATGTAGGTAGATTGGTTTGTTGGTTGATTTTAATTTTATGAATAGCACACAAATGCACTGTCTTCAATTTTTTTTTTTTTTTTTTTGAGATGGAGTTTCGCTCTTGTTGCCCAGGCTGGAGTGCAATGGTGCAATCTCGGCTCACCACAACCTCCGCCTCCCAGGTTCGAGCGAGTCTCCTGCCTCAGCCTCCCTGGTAGCTGGGATTACAGGCATGCACCACCATGCCCAGCTGATTTTGTATTTTTAGTAGAGACGGGGTTTCTCCATGTAGGTCAGGTTGGTCTCCAGTTCTCTACCTCAGGTGATCCACCCACCTCGGCCTCCCAAAGTGCTGGGATTATAGGCTTAAGCCACTGCGCCTGGCCCAGTGTCTTCAATTTTTATTTGATTTTATTTATTAATGGATTGATTTTTGAGACAGAGTATCACTCCGCTGCCCAGGCTAGAGTGTAGTGGCACAGTCTTAGCTCGCTGCAGCCTCCCACCTCCTGGGTTCCATCAATTCTCATGCCTCAGCTTTCTGAGTAGCTTGGATTACAGGTGGGTGTCACCATGTCTAGCTAATTTTTGTATTTTTAGTAGAGACAGGGTTTCACAATGTTGGCCAGGCTGGTCTTGAACTCCTGACCTCAAGTGATCTGCCAGCCTTAGCCTCCCAAAGTGCTGGGATTACAAGCATAAGCTACCATGCCCAGCCAGTGTCTTTAATTTTTAACTTAAGAGAAATATACAGTGTAAAGCAGAAGTCATTCATTCATTCATTCATTCATTCATTCAACAATAACTGCTGAGCTCCTACATACCTACAAAGTACTGCCTCTGCAATGCTTATCCTGGTAAGGATGTGAAGATATGGTTCTTTTGCCCATGAAGCTTTTGGTCTGGAAGTTTCTCTTCACATTTTTTCCTCAATTATCAATTTAGTGCAAATTATTTCATACCATTTGATATCCATTTTTATACATATATGCCTTTTAAACATATATATGTGTGTTTTCATATAAGTGGAATTCAACTATTTATGTTGTATAATGGGATTTGTTCTTCCCTTGCCTCCAGGCAAAACCTTGGTTAACTTAGTTTGTAATATTTATGGTCACTTTTAAATAATACGAATAGTATAGATTTAGAAAGTACAAATAGTGTAAAATTGTACAGAGTTAGAAAGTATACTTTTTCATTTGATCATCAAAATGCCAAAGTTGTTTTCGAGTACAGTAGAGGGAATCCTTTAATGAAGAAAGGGGGTTGTGGTTGGCTTTTTCATCCTTTCTTCTACTCCTAGAAGTTTTGTTACTTCCCCTGCTTTGCTGACATTAGTTCTGGTCCCAGATGATGTTGGGTGAATAGTGGAGAGAGAAGGATGAGAGCTAAGGGGTGGTGAAGAAAGTTCTTAATTGATGTGATTCAGGAGAGGGGCAGGGAAGTGCTGAGTAGAGAAGGGCAGGATCCCTGGCAAGGGCTCCACCCTCAGGCCTGTGCCCATGGACCTAAATGAGGACAGGCATTTCTGTTTTTGCCCCCCAAAAGTTGCCTTTTGGCCCCCCATTCTGTGCCCATAAAAACCCGAGACTGTAGTGAGCACACACACAAACAGCTGGACGTTGAGAAAGAGCACACGGACAGACACCAGCAGACACCGGCAGGCCATCGACTGACCAAGGAACAAAGGAAACATCGTTGAGGGGAATTCAGATGGGGGCTGTAGGAAGACAGTCCAGCCGATGGACAGCCTGACTTCAGGGAAAGAACACCTTCCCACTCCATCCCCCTTCTGGCTCCCGTCCATCTCACTGAGAGCTACTTTCACCACTCAATAAAACCTTGCACTCATTCTCCAAGCCCAGGTGTGATCCAATTTTTCTGGTGCACTGGGTCAAGAATCCAGAATACAGAAAGCCCTCTGTCCTTGCGATAAGACAGAGAGTCTAATTGAGCTCATTAACACAAGCTGCCTGCAGACGGCAAAGCTGAAAGAATGCACTGTAACGCACACCCCCTGGGATTTTGGGAACTGTAAACACTCAACCCTAGAGGCAGCCATGGAGTCAGAGGTCAAAAACTCTTCCCACAACCTGCCCATCTGCATGCTCCCGCTAGGGGTTTGAGCAGTGGGCACCAAAGAAGTGGGTCACACCCCTGTCGCACACCCTGTGAGGGGGATAAGGGAACTTCTCCTGTTTCAGATGGATACTGCAATAAGATGAAATCATGTTTTCTTTTAGCAGATATTTAAAAGGAACTCTCACATGGAGCTTTGCATGAGTCCTGTTAGGATGTCTCCTTTTGATCTGGGAATCCTGCAGGTTATCACTTTATCTCTCTGTGGTTTGTTCAATCTTCCTGGACAAGTCCCGAAACAACATCATTCAGCATATGTTCAGGATATGACCCAGGTTCTAATCACTCATGAATCCTGACACATTGCCCTGACAACTTTCTGAGAGAGCAAACAAATCCTAACTCAACAGCAACTTCTGTGGCTTACAGTTCAGCAACTCTCAAGCCCATCCCTCAACCATGACATTTCTCTGGTGGAAGTCAGGCACGATTGTCACCTCCAAAGGCAGTGGACAGTTAGCAGGCTCTCCTCTTGATCCAGGGAAAGCCCTTCTCACTAGTCCTAAGATAAGGGACCACAGTGCATATTCTCAGCAAAGGTAGTGGGGTGGGATTTTTCATCACAGTAACGGCTACCTTCAGATATCCTCTTTATAGACACTTCACTTCTCCATTCTTCCGCTTCCCCATCACCAGCTGCTCAGATCCTTTTATGATTTTGGTTAAGGAATTGAAAGTTATGTTACTGTTTTACAGATAACTTCCTTAAAAATGCATAGTTTGGCTTGATATCTCATTTTTGAATGTCTATTGTATCTTGGATTCAAGGAACAACCACCAACTTAAGAGTGGTCACAAAAATACTGTCTCCTGAGGCTGCAACTGGTCTTTTAAAATGTTTTTTGGTCACATTAAACCTTACAATTTTTAAATGAAACTTTATAATCTTTTCCTTGAAGTGTGCAAGAAGACCATCTTTAACCCAAGATAATACAAATATCCTTCTCTGTTTTCTTCTAAATCTTTTACTGATAAATTTGTTCAAATTTAAATATTGACTTCATGAGAGGCTTACTTTGAAGTATTTTGTAGCACAGGTTATCTGATTTTATTTTTTCCCAAATGAAAAACCAATTGGTGTTAAAATGGCCATGATGTTCCCACTGGTGCCAAATGCCGTCTTTATCTTTATCACACAGCTAACTTCTGAGTAGGATTCAGACCTTACCAAGTAGATATTCCTTTTCCTAGGGTAGTCATTCTATATTAACAAAGGCCAGATAATTTAGTTACTGATCTAAGCAATATCTCTGTTTCATGTTTCCATATAGTCTAGTAGTCTATTCTAAGGCAGTATTTTAACTGCCTTACACATATCCTAGAACTGTTATAAGCCTAGAAATAAAAATTAGATAATGAGAACAAAGGTCTTTGGCAAACTATAAAACCATCTACAAATTTATATATATCTTTTTAAGTCTTCTTTTATTAAACAAATTTTGACAAAAAAAATCCTGAGTGAAATGTCATTGTAAAACATAGCCCTAATTAAACAAGTCTCCATCTGCTTCCAAACATTACTTTCAATAGGATGAAAATTAGCCATTGCAAATTGCTCATTTTAAAATTAGTTTTATGCAAAATATTATGTACGACATGCTATTTCATTCCAAAATATTATATAGTTTAATAAATGTCAATTTCATACCTTTTTGACATTAAATCTACATTTGGTTCAAAATGGCAAAAGAAAAAAAAATGACTTCAACATATTGCCCCCAAATTCAGCTGAGTCTGCTGAGTTGTGATAATGGAATGGCATGATGAAATGATACGAATATTGTTATAGCTGCAATAAATAGGATCCTGTTTTCCCCTGGGAGGGAAAAAACAGAGGCTAGCAATATCAGAAAATTTTATTTTTGTCAGTTTTATTCTGTAAGTAGCTTTTATATGTTTTTATATTTTAAAATACAATGTGCTGAGCAGTTCTTATCAAGCCCAACAGTTAAAAAGTGAAATAACACCAATTTCCTTTTGTAAGCTACGTTGAAGGAAACCTATATTTAGATGAAACACATAATGCGAATATAGCATGGTATGCCATCCACTGCACATCTATCTAATAATGTATCTTTGTAAGGATGAAGACTTAACTTATTAAAAAGTTACATCACAATCTGTTTCCCAGAAGTTTGAGGTCAGGCTTGGCAGATAAAAACTCAGAACTTCCTTTACCATATGCTGGAATTACCATGTGGTTTCAGGAGGAATTTATTTGACTGCTGAGTGCATATATTTCAAAGGAATTACAGGAGGGTTTTAGGAAAGTCACATGGTCAGACAGGAAACAAATCTAGCTCTTCAGTGACCTCACTCGAATACAGGTAAAAATGCAGTCAGTGTTCAAGAAATAATAGTTTGATGATGACAGGAAGACAGGTGGGGAAGGGAGGGGTAAAGATAGTATGCAGCAAATGCATTCCAAGTTTATCTATATTTAAATCTGATGCATTTTAATATGCAGATAAAATTTTTAATTTTTTTTTCCTTCAAGGAAATAAAAAGCCCATCAATTCATATTAGGTCTTTTCTTCAACAAGGGTATACAATAAACTCCCATCTCAAAGAACCTTTGGCCTTATCGTTCATGAAGCTTTTCTGTGGGTTGCCATCAGACCTGTGCACACACAGCAGCTGTCTGCTCTCTCTGCCCTTCTGTCCTCTTTGATCCAGACAACCAAATTGCTGCCCTGGGCCCTCCTATGGAGTCAAAACCTGTGGATCTGGCTTGCTGTGATCCCTCTGTCTCAAAAGTTTGGCAATGACTTCATGGGAGCATGCAGGTCAGAGACTGGTACAGAGGCAATAATCATTAGAAAGATACAACAATCATAAAAGCAACTAACAGTTTATTGACTGTGTATTTAATGTGTCAAGGATTGTGCTAAGTGCTGTGTGTGTGTCCTCTCATATAAACCTCATAATATCTTTTGCATTAGACACTTTTATCATCCCCATTTTTTGAAAATGGGATGAAATCCAAATGACACAACTCCTAAGTGAGAGAGTGACTACAAAAGTCATGGCCCCTGTTCTGAGCCACTGAGTTTTCCTGCTTCTACCAATGTCCTTGACGATGAGAGTGAAAAAATGGATGTTACATTAAACCTCTTATTGTTTATGTCAAAGGATGAAGACGACCAGGACAGAAGTGATGTGGTGAAATGCTACTCTCTGAGGGCTGCACCGAAGATAAGAGCAATCATGGTTGTTGAATGAAGAAGGAAAGAGGTGAGCAGCAGAGAAACTCCTTGGAGAGTTCAAAGAAGCTAAAAAATTGCTTCTGCCCTCATGCCCTGGCACCATAACAGTCATATTATGTGGCTTCAGGGATACTTCATAAAAGTTACGGAGTCTATGTCATCTTTTCAAGCCCCAAATAAAAGTTCTTTACTCACTACAAAGGCTCAGAATCCAAGTGGAAGAATGATAGAGATTAAATTGGCACCAAATTCAAGACAGATTTGCAACTTTTCAGTAACCACCCAAATTGAGAACATATTTGGAATAATGTTTTAAAACATTTTGCAAAATAAAAACAAGAGAAACAGAGAATGAAAAGATCTGAAATTGACTTTTTCTTAAAAAATTCATACTTTGGAAATTTTGACTAGTAGTTCAACTGGAAAGGCAGAATTTTCCTGATCTTATAAACTCAACTGCGATGGGACAGAATTTTGCCATAAGGACTTATTGATTCATCATTTATTTCTTCAAAAAACATTTATTAAGGGCCTCCTTAGCACTAGATACTCTTCTAGTTGCTGGTAGTAAAATCATGTACAAAAGAGAGAGAGATTCTCTGCTACTATGGCCATGGGGGTTTGTTGTACAGATTATTTCATCATCCAGGTATTAAACGTAGGACCCATTAGTTATTTTTCCTGATCCTCTCCCTCCTCTCACCCTCCACCCTCCAATAGGCCCCAGTGTGTGTTGTTAGCCTCTCTGTGTCCGTGTGTTCTCATCACTGATCTCCCACTTATAAGTGAGAACATGCACTATTTGGTTTTCTGTTCCTGCATGAGTTTGCTAAGGATAATGGCCTCCAGCTCCACCTGTGTCTTTATATTAGAATGATTTATATTCCTTTTGTGGTTAAGCTCCTATTATCTGGACATGTTCACATATAGTATTTGATTTAGATTATGTTATATCTCCACCTTTTTATTTTCTTTTTAGGTTCATAGAGACCAATGAGAATAAACAGCTGAGTTGTACGTTTCTGAAATTTTTTAAAATCAAATTTAATTTTTTCTCATGAGAATCTTATTATATTCCCAAGAAGAGAAACTCTTCCTATTAATCTTTAAGTATATGTTCCCCAAATGTGCAGATGTGAGAAAGACCTTCTCAAATAAAGTGTTCAAAGGAAAATTTTTTTGTACTTTATGGTAAGCTGCTGCTCATTGTTAGATTTATGCATCAGATTTTTCCAATTTGAAGTAAAATAATTCTAAAAACATGGTAAACCTGAACATATTACCCAAAGGAAAAAAGATAGATGCAAACATGGAAAGAAACTACTTGATGTAAGTGGAAATTTTTACTTTCTTATTAATATTTTCTGTTTTTAGGCATTCTATAGTTTCAAAATCTTTTACATATCCATGCCAATTTGTTTCTTATATCAGTCTAAAGTAGATAAGAGGGGTAATGATTTTCATTTTAGAACCAAGGCCCTAAGAAAATAAATGACTTGGCAAGGTTGTACACATTAAATGCTGCATCAAGGGCTTAAACACAGGCCTTTTATACTAGAAGTGTAAGATATCATCCAAAATATCTGAGGAGTCTTGTCAAAATATGTAACCAGTCACTTCCCTGATATTTTGAGTCAGATTCTTCCCTTGATTCCCAGCTGTTCCTGACGTGCTTTTCAACAGCCTTATCACAGCCCTCTCAAGTTTAACAATCTTTATTTCAATAGAATGAGGAAGTCTCTTCTTCATGACACTTTTGATGCAAGACACTTAAAACCCACCTCAAATTGGCTTCAGTAGAAATGAGAAGGGGGCAGGGATCTATTTTCTCACATAAATGAAAACCCTAGGAATAGAAAATCTTCAGGGATAGCTGGATCTAGGATATTTAATGATGTCCTCAAGACTAGGTCCCTCCCCACAGTGTATGACTCAGTTCTTCTCTACAGTAGGACTAGGATCTCTTTTCCTGGCAGCCTCCAGGTGCTCCAGGCTTCATCAAATCTTCATGTCAAGGAGAGACATCTCCTTCCTCAACAGTGTTCCAGTAAATGTTCTGGGTTTGCCTTGGATTAACTCTGAGTTAGTGGCCCTGGGAGAGGTTGCAATGCTCTGTCAGCTGAGGCTTTCTTCCTAAGCTTGCCATCAGCGAGAAGCTCCAGCCCACAACACACATCAGGATAAAGTAAAGGCTGAGTACTGCAGAGGAAAATTCATCTAATGTTGACTACATTAAGAGCTGCAAAAGACATTTAGCTCAATTTTCTTTTAACTCAGTATCCCCTGAGAGCTAAAGAATCTTAGCTTGTTTTATCAGTAAGAGAAGACTTTAGGAGTTTTATGATGTGGCAGTGTCAGTGGGCTTTTGACTGCCAGTGGTCCATGTGGAAGTGGGCAAATGGAACATTTATACATTAACTGACTTTTCAATTCATTTATCTCCATTTAAACAGGTGCAGGTGACGGAATAGCTGGAACTTGGAAAGTGTGGAACATTCCAAAAGCTCTAATGCTTTGAACTTAGACTATGAGGGGCTATTAAAGTCAGTCATTGTAATAAATTTATTATATTGTGGTACTTGTACCTGTCCAATGCCAGACAGTTCAGATTTATGGCCAATCATACATTATGTATCAGCTATAAACATAGTTTTATGCTATTGCACTAAATTTCAAGAAAATAAAAATTCTGACAAAGAGGATACTACACTAAAAAAATCTCCAGCTTATGATCAACACCTTGGAGTTGCTTCAGCAATCAACTATGTATTTATGTTTAGTGTCTCTCAAAAGCACATTGAGACATTAATAGTAGTTTTCAGAAGCAAAAGTTGTGTCTAGAAGGAAGAAAGCTTTTAGCTGAGAAGAAATTGAATCAATTTTTCATTTTAAAGTCATAAAGGTTTTAGTGTTATTAAGCCCTAGAACCACCCTAACAAAAGAACATTAGTCCTAAGTAAATCGTGTCTTGTTTTGGATGGTACAAAGAAGTGCAAGAGTCAGAAATATATTTTTAAAAGTTAACAAAATCTGTTAAATAATAATGACTTCAGTTTTGAAATATTAGAAATTTCCTCCATCCACAAAAAGACATAAAAACTGAGAACAAAATGAAATTAAAATAGTGCTTGTCACCTCAAATTCATTGCTGAGGGAGTCATCACATTGAAAAGTAAAAATCAGGATTTAGCATTCAGCTAAAATGCTTATTCAGTTTTCTATAATCTGTAACAGTTTATTGAGCTTTCTTTATATTTCATTACCTTGATATTTTTGAATAGTGTAAGACATTCTTTTGGTAGACTGTCCCTCAATTTGGGTTTTTCAGATATTCTTTATGATTTGATTTACATTTTTGGTAGCAATACCTCTATATTAGTTCATTCTCATGCAGCTATGAAGAAATACCAGAGACTGGGTAATTTATTCTTTAAAAAGGAGGTTTAATTGAATCACAGTTTTGCATGGCAGAAGAGGCCTCAGGAAATTTACAATCATGGTGGAAGGCACCTCTTCACAGAGTGGCAGGAGAGAGAAAGAGTGCCAGCAGGGGAAATGCCAGATGCTTACAAAACCATCAGATCTCATGAGAACTCACTCATTCTCATGAGAATAGCATGGGGAAAACTGCCCCCGTGACTGAATTACATACACCTGGTCTCACTCTTGACACATGGGCATTATTACAATTCCACGTGAGATTTTTGTGGGAACACGGAGCCAAACTGTATCAACCTCAGAGGTGCTGTTGCCTTCTCAGTACATCATATCAGGAGACACAGCATCATTAATGGTGATTTTGACTTTGATCACTCAAGTAAGATGGTATCTGCCAAGTTTCTGCACTAGAAATCTACTTTTTTTCCATTTTGAGTTTAATATGCATCTTTTGGGGAAATGCTCTGTTTATTTTCAAATTTTTACTCATTATTTTTAATGATAGTTCATGCTTCTGCCTAAAATAATTATTGCTCTGGTGATATTCTAATTCCATTATTACTTCTATCTCATTTGTTTACACTCTACAGTAAGGAAGAATTCTATCTCATTCATCCATCATTTATATCATTATGAACTTATGAATACTTGTTATATTTCATTCTATATTTTGTATATTTCACTACTATCACTATTTATTTTAATGTTCACATTTTTCCAGATTTTAACCATTTGTATTGCAAATAAATAACATAACCACACTTAAAGGGGTGAGGGAGGGAGCTAACTTGAGTAAATTTTGAGCACAGTGCTTTGATTATATACGCTTATATTAAAGACTAAAAAAATTAAGAATGTATTGAACTCTAATTTGTAGCTGTTTTCTCACTCTAACATGAATTAACAATTATGAAGCTACTTTATGTGATTCTAGTTAAATAAAATGAATTGTTGATAGTGAAAAGTTGGTGTTTTACTGTTGGAGATGGGAGTGACATACATGGAAAGGTTAGAAAAAAAACATTATGTTGAATTGTAATGAAAAGTATCAATATAAACTTAAGGTTTTAAATTGTTTTAATTTTTCTTTTTTTGACAGGGTCTTGCTCTGTCACCCAGGATGCAGTGGTGTAATCACAGTCACTGCAGCCTCAACCTCCTGGTCTCAAGTGATCCTCCCACCTCAGCCTCCTGAGTAACTGGGACTACAGGCGTGTGCTACCATGCCAAGCTTATTTTTTTCTGGATTTTTCGTAGAGACGAGGTCTCATTACGTTGCCCAGGCTGGTCCCAAACTCCTGGGCTAAAGCAATCTCCCTGCCTCGGCCTCCCCAAATGCTGGGATTATAGGTGTGAGCCACTATACCAGGCCAAGGTTTTTCATATACATAAAGATCCATTATATACAAATAAATATAGGGGCATGCATGTATAGTTGTGTGTGTATGTGTATATTTAATTAGAGAACGCCAATGGTCTGATGTGACAATCCAATTTTCAATAGGTTATGTACTCTTTATGTGCACTTTCTAATGCTCATAGCAAGTAACAAGCTCATTAAATTAGAGCTTGTTTTCATCTAATTGTATAAGTAAAAATATAAAGGACATCACATTTATTAAGTACTATGACATCCTTAATGTTATCATTGATTTCATTACTTTTGGGGTAAAATCAGGTGTTCCTAGGAAGTTGGAAATGCGGGAATTAAACTGACTTTTAGAGTTAAACATTAAACAGTAAAATCAACCCACTGAAGATCAAAGGAGAATGTGGAAATCCATATAATGTCAGCAGGACTTGATTATAACCCGATGGAATGTATTAACATATCTAAGAAAAGAGTACGTCTAACAGAAGGTAGAGATGGCAGAAATGCAGTAAGAAGCAATTTAAAAAGCACAGATTGGCTGTCCCTATCCTTAAATACTATCCAGAAGGGGAAATTGCAACTATGCATTCAGGAATTAATAACTTCAGTCTCAGTAGCTGATACTCAGTAGATGATATGATTGAAATCTTACAGTATTAAGGTTTTCAATTCCATGCCCACAGTGTGAGTTTTAGATCTCAATTTGGTGCAAGAAATATCACCTGAGAACGAGAAGAAAATATATGAGACACCATTAAGCAATCTTCAACAGTTACAACCTTCACTGTAAACTGCTACATCTGCAGTCTTATTCTATGCCTCATTCTCTCATGTTTGGTTACCGTGAATCTGTAGTGTACTTTCCCTTAGTAACTACACTACGATGTTCTGATGGTAAATCCAGTTTTTAGCTACAAGATTATAAACCAGGAAGCTCCTTGGGGAGAAACAAGCCAAGCTTGCCAAAGTAAACAAACTCCTTTTGGTCTCCAAATTTGGCTTGTTATGGTCTTCAGAATTCTAGAGCCATGAATAAATCAACTCAATAACTTCAATGTATTGAGTATCTACACTTAGCCAGCCACCATCTTAGGTGCTTTTCCTAGTAGGATTGGATTCATTCATAGTGTATATCAAAATAACCAAGTTTAAACGTTTTTATACATTGAAACCTATAATCAAAATACAAATTCATTTTTAAGCCAATAAATAGCCACACTTTTACAGCAGGAGCATAAATAGAACTTCATTAATAAACTTATTAATTTCCTGTCATTCTCAATAGCTTATTTTCTAAGAAATGAGGTCAATAGTGATTCTAAGCCACGTACTCAGCAATCCTAAGTAATTCTTAAAGAGCTATCTTTGATAGCTATTTGGTTAATATTTCCACTGCCAGAAAGAATTTTTTTTTTTAATGTGAACATATTGGATGTCTTTTGGTCATTTAAAAAGCAAATACAATCATTTAATACAACAATCTCACTGCTAAAAATTTACTCCACAAAGGGGTATACTTGCAATTGGATGCTTATGATGCAGGACTTTTTGCTCCTTAGTTCAGCTAAAATCCAGGTTCTTGTCACATGACCAGGAAAAATTAGGCATGCAGACACATTGAAAGGTGAGGAGAGCAGAATTTATTAAAAGAAAGCTCTCAGCAAAACATAAAGGAGTCCAGCCAACAGGCTCATACCTCACAGATTATTGAATAACAGGCCACCACACACAGGAGCTGAAGAAGCCAGGCCTCTCCCCGCTGCACAAGGATTCCCGGTGGCTCCATTCCACTCTCCCAGCATGTAGGTGGGCCCCCAGTCCATTATGGGCATGCCCAAACAAGGCCCTGGGCAAGTTTCCTTATCTTCCTCCTGCATCTATCATTCCCTCCTCTAAAGAAGTGCATCTAACTGCCATTACAATAAGGATAACATAAGGACAATGACTATTCTCAACTGCTTCCTGCTGATGGGGGCTCTGTTTTGGGAAAATGGAAATCAGAGCTTCCTCAGAGACCTTTCTAAAGGTTCCCAGCAAAAGGGACTATCGTCCATCTGAGACTCTGGTTGCATGACCATTTGGAGTTTGATGGCCTGAAGGTGAGAAGAGACAAACCTGGTTATTAGAAAACATGTATCAAAATGCAACAAGCAGGTGGGTAAGGACAGCTTAAAAATCCCAAGGCCTTTTAACCTTTTGCACAGGGAGAGGGAGGCCACAAGCCTGACTGGTAAAGAAATGTTTACCCTTCTGCTAGCATGTCAGGCTTCTGGGTTCCCTTCCCATGAGCCCAATCCTAAACCAAACAATTTAAGGTCTGCGAAATTAAATTTTCCCAGTTTGGAGGATGCATCCAAGGGGAGTGTCCCATAGTATGAAGACACAATTACCTCATAGTAATTGTACATATTTGTAGGGTACATCTGGTTGTGCAGACTTAATCTTTTCTCAGCAGCAACAGCGAAGCTAGGCAGGGTAATCCCAGCAGCATCACCTGAAGCCTGGTGTCTACCTGCCCTCGACACAGTGGCGTAAGAAGATCTAGGTTCAGTGGCTTCTAAGTGCCTTCCTACTGCAGAAGGTGCATAGAGATACCAGGTGGCTCAGGGAAGCAATTCTCACCCTCTCAGGCAGCACCAGCAGTGATTTGACTGGGATGCCCAGCAATGCCAGAAGAACAAAGCAAACCAAAATTGCATTTGCTTGTGCCCTAAAAACTAAAGTGTAACTGGAACCATTACCTACAAAAATAGGCCAGAACCAACATGATAAACATAAACAGGGTGACTGCCTAATAAATAGGAGATTCAATAGGATTAAGGGTCTCCTAACATAAAAACCAAATATCTAGATACAATAAAAAATAAAAAACACTTGTCATATCAACACCCAGGAACCATAAACTAATTGAGATAGAAAATCAACTGATGTCAAAACCAAGATTAATCAGATAACAGAATTACCTAAGAAGCATTTTTGAACAGCCATGATGAAAATGATTAAACACTTATGAGTTATCTTGAAACAAATTAAAAATTGAAAAATCCCAGCAAAAAAGAGATGTTATAAAAATAACCAAATGCTAATTAGGTAACTGAAAAATGCAGTTACTAAAATAAAATCTTCAATGTATAGAGTCAATAGGGGAGTAAATTAAAAAGGATAGATTCAGAGAACTTGAAGACAGATCAATAGAATGTACTCAATTGAACAACGGAAAAGAAATCAGACTTTAAAAAATGAAGAGAGCCTGGGGAACTTGAGGGACAATAACAAAATATCTAATACTTCATATGAGTTCAAGGAGAGGAAAAAGAGTGTAGACCTGGGAAAATATTCAAAGAACGATGGCTGTAACCTTCCTAAATTTGGCAAAAAAAAAAAAAATATATATATATATATAAACTTATAGATCCAAGAGCCTGAGCCAACTCCAAATAAGGAAAACCTAAAACATTCACACTAAAAGACCTTATAATTAAACTTGTAAAAACTAAAGACAAATAAAAAACTTTAATAACAGTCAGAAAGAAGCAATGCATTATTTAGAAAGAAGCAATTCTTCAATATCAGAAAGAAGCAATTCAAAGGATAGTGCATTTCTCATCTGAAATCACAGAGGCCAGAAAGAAGAGGCAAAGCATTTTTCAAGCTGAAAGAAAAAACAACAAGACTGTCGACTGCAAATTTTATGTTCAGTGAAACTAATCTTTAAAAACTAAGGGGCAATAAAGACATTCTCAGATGAACTCAGAAATTGTTGCTGTCATACCTACTCTTAAAGAATGACTAAAGGAAGCTATCTTAACAGAAAATTAAAAAAAAATTGAAGACTGGAACTTTCAGAAAGGAAAGAAGAACGAATTAAAATAAAGGTAAACATTTTTCCCTATTTCTAACAGGTTAGACAAAAAGGTAAACATAATAAACTATTCCTCACCTCATGAGTTTTTAAAACCATTTTGTATGATTGAAATAAAAATTATAACATGTTTTGATGTAGTGTGCAAGGTATGTTGAGGAATACTTAAGCCAATTAAAATTAAGAAGTAGGGGAAGTTAAAGAGATCTAAATAGAAGTGAGACTTCTGCACTTCACTGGAAAAACCAAAATGTCAACACCAGTAGGCCAGTTCAACGTATAAAAATTAGTCAACAGAATCCATCCATTTTTCTTAAGAAGAAAAATCATAAAATCATATCAGTTGATATAGAAAAATCATTTGACAAAGTTTGATGCCCATTCATGATAAAAACAGTTAGAAAAATAGGACTAAATAATTGTATCCAGTTGACATAAAGCATTTTGCTTATTTTGAACAGGATTCTGTAACAGACTTAGTGGCTTGTAAACAACAGACATATACTCCTGATAGTTCTGGAAGTTGGGAAGTCCAAGATCAAGGCATCAGTGTTTGGAGAGGGCCTGCTTCCCGGTTCATAGATAGCTGTCCTCTCCCTGTGACCTCACATGGCAGAAAGAGGTAAGGGAGCACTCCCAGGCCTCTTTTATTAGGACTCTAATCTCATTTATAAGAACTCTGCATTTATGGCCTAATCATTTACCAAAGTCCCCATCTCCTAATACAATTATATTGGGGGTTAGTGTTTCAAAATGGAATTTTGGGGGGACTTAAACTTTTATTCAATAGCAGCATGTATAACTATAGCTAACGTATTTAATGGCAAAAGATGGAATGCTTCTTCTCTAAGATTATACACAAGGTAAAAATGTCTGCTCTCATTACTCTTATTTAACACAGTGCTGGAATATCTAGACATCTCGATAAGGCAAGATAAATAAGTAAAAGGCATATAGGTTGTAAAGAAAAAAAGAATACTATCTCTACTTGCAGATAACGTGTCTATGTAGTAAATTCCAAGTAATCTACAAAAATTCTCTAGAAGTAATAAGTGAATTTGGCAAGATGGCAGCATAGAAGTTCAATACATAAAATTCAATCTCATTTCTGTGTACTAAGAATGAACATGCAGAACAAAAACTAAAAATATAATACCACTTACAATTACTCAAATAAAGATTCAAGGTGCTAATTGCTTTTATTTTTAAAAAAGGAAAAGAAATATTCATGTAGGTATACACTTAAGAATGAATATATATATATATATATATATATATATATATATATATATCCAGGTGTGGTGGCTCATGCTTGTAATCTCACTTTGGGATTACAAGCACTTTGGGAGGCCACAGTGATCACTTGAGGTCAGGAGTTTGAGACCAGCCTGGCCAACCACCTCTCTACTAAAAATACAAAAATTAGCCTGGTGTAGTTGTTCACGTCTGTAATCTAACTACTTGGGAGGGTGAGGCAGGAGAATCACTTGAGCCCAGGAGGTGGAGATTGCAGTGAGCAGAGATCGCGCCACTGCACTACAGCCTGGGCAACAGGGCAAGACTCCATCTCAAAGAAAAAAAAAAAGAAAAAAAATACATAGGTATGTATATACAATTTGTACACTAAAAAGTAAAATATGAAATTTTAAAAATATTTAAATAAATGTAGAACTGTACCTTATTTTATGGGTTGGGAGACTCAGCATAAGAATGATATCAATTCTTCCTAAATTAATCTATCTATCAGTTTAATGCAGTTCCTATCAAAACCCCAATAAGGTTTTTGTAGACATAGAAAACTTACTATAAAATTCATATGTAAAGGCCTGGCTCAAGAATAGCTAAAATAATCTTGACAAAGCAGAATAGTGTGGGAAGAATGATATTAAAATTATTAAGTCTTTTTTTTAATTATTATTTTTTTTGACACTGGGTCTCACTCTGTCGCCCAGGCTGGAGTTCAGTGTCATGATCTCAGCTCACTGCAACCTCTGCCTCCTGGGCTCAAGTGATTCTCCCAACTCAGCCTCCTGAGTAGCTGGGATTATGGGTGTGCGCCACCACACCTGGCTAATTTTTGTATTTTTAGTAGAGATGGGGTTTCACCATGTTGGCCAGTCTGGTCTCAAACTCCTGACCTCAAATGATCCACCTGCCTCGGCCTCCCAAAGTGCTGGGACTACAGGCATGAGCCACCATGCCCAGCTACAAGTATTAAGTCTTATGGCTGCAGAATCAAAGCAGTGTTTTCTTCACAAAGGAAGAGACACACAGATCAATAGAATCAAATAGGAAACCCAGAAATAGGCCCACTCAAATATGGAAAAGTGATTTTTTTTACAAACAAATAGAAGCAACTCTATAGAGGAAGAAAAGTGTTTTCAACAAATGGTGCAGAAGCAACTGGACATCCATAAGCATAAAAAACTGAACCTCAACCTAAACATCACATCCTATACAAAAATTAACTTGATATTAAAATGGATCATAGACTTACAAGTAAAATGTAAAACTATAAAATATCTAGAAAAAATAGGAGAAAATCTTTGGAATATAGGATGAGAAAAGGAATTTTTAGGGTTGACACCAATGGTATGATTCATAAACGGAAAAATTGGCAAATCTGTTCTCATCAAAATTAAAATACTTTTTTTCTGTAAAAGACCCTATTAAAGTATGAAAATATAAAGCTGCAGACTGGGAGTAAACATTTAGAAATTACATATTTGACAAAAGACTAATATCCTGAATATGTACTCTTATCTCACACTATATACAAAAATTAACTCAAAATAGTTTAAATATTTAAACATCAGGCCTGAAACTACAAAACTACTAGAAGAAAACACAGGGGGAAAAATGATATAACATTGGTTTGGGGGGTGATTTTCTAGATTTGACCCCAAAAGTACAGGTCAGAAAAGTAGGAATAGATAAACTGGATTGCACCAAAATAAAAATCTTCTGCAAAACAAAGGAAACAATCAACCAGAGTCAAGAGACAATCTGCAAAGTGGGAAAAGATATTTGCAAGCTATACATCTGATAAAGGTTTAAAATCCAAAATATATAAGAAACTCAAACAATTCTATAGAAAGAAAACAAAAAATCTGATGAAAAATGGGCAAGGAACCAGAATAGACATTGACCCCAGAAAGACATACAAATAGCCAACAGATATATGAAAAAAATGCTCATCATCACTAATCGTTAGAGAAACGCAAAGTAAAACCAAATTGAGATGTCACCTCACAACTGTCAGGCTGTTATGAAAAAGATAAAATACAGCAAGTGTTGATGAAAACGTAGAGAAGTGAGAACTTTTGTACACTGTTGGTGAGAGTGTAACTTATACAGCCATTATGTAAAACTGTTGGGAGATTCTTCAAAAAAACAACAAAAAAATGGAATTACCATATAATTCAGCAAATCCATGCCTTGGTGTTTACCCAAAAGATCTGAAATCTGTACGGACATCTGCACTTCAGTGTTCATCACAGCCCTATTCACAACAGCCAAGCTATGGTATCCACCTCTGTCTATCAACAGAGGAATGGATAAAGAAAATTGGTATATATCCACAATGACTACCATTCCATCTTAAAAAGGAAAGAAATTCTGTCATTTGTGGCAACATGGATGGGATTGGAGAATAGTACGCTAAGTAAAATAAACCAGACACAGAAAGACAAATATCACATGTTCTTACTTATAGGCGGAATCTAAAACAATCGAACTCAGACAAAAACAAGAGTAGAAAGATGGCTACCAGAGGCTGGGGGTTGGGAGGAATGAGAAGGTGGTGGTTGAAGGGTACAAAGCCTTGGTTACACGAGGAAATGAGGTTGTTTTTTTGGTTTTGTTTTGTTTTGTTTTTGAGATCACGTGCATAGTGTGGTGGATTAATGAATAATAGTGTGCTACACATTTTTAAATTGCTAAGAGAGTAAATTTCATATGTTCTTATCACAAAAAATGGATAGGTGTTTAAAGTGATGGATAGATTAATTAGCTTGATTTTAATTATTCCACATTGTATTAACAAATTATAACATCACTTTGTAATCCATAAATATAAACAACTATAATTTGCCAATTTACAATAAAAAATTTAAGCCATTGGGGATAATTGGGTAATATTTAAATAACACTTACGTTAGATGATATTTTATTAATGTTAATTTTCTTAGGTATGATAATAGCATTGTGTTTGTAGAGGAGAATGTCTTTTCCCAAGGAGATGCACATCAAAATATTTAGAAATAAAAGTTTTAATACTTTCAAAGTACTTTCTTATGGTTTAATAGAATGAAATAAAAAGTGTATTTGGCGAGATAGACAAACATGCAAACAGAGGGTAGTAGGTCAACAATTATGAATCTAAAGAAACGACAGCCAGTGTTATACTATTTCAACATTTCTGCAGGTTTGAACATTTTGAAACTGGAGAAGTCAGGGAAAATGATTAACATTTCAAAACTACTAGTATGATTTTGAAGAACTATTATTTATCTATGTAGTATTTTACTTTGTTACAAGTTGTTGCACTTAATGAGAATGTTCCAATTAGCATAATAAAGCAGACTAGTGTAAAAACATGTTATTATGTGTCTTTTGCATAGAATAACATTACAGCCAGTATTTGTGTGTGATGTTTTGACTCATCAGCTCATAATGTGTCTAGAAGTCTAGAATTGGTTACCTTAGATCGTATATATTCCTCTGCTTAGAATAGCTCAATACAATATGAAATACTTGTAGTTGCCAACTTAAGATAGTAAGAACATATACATTGCAAAAATAATTGGGTATGTGTCTAATGTGTCTAATGCATATGACTAGAATCATATTAGTTAAAAGAAAAAAATAAGTCAGTCTTAAGGAAGATTCCACCAGCTAAAGAAGGTCCAGGACACTTTCTTAAACCACAACCTTGCACAGAATATTCCTCCTCTTAGATGAAGGAAAATACTGTTGTAGAACCTGGGGGGAAAATGGCAGTGCTCTATGTTAGATCAGGCAGCTCTGTCTCCAGTAATTCCCACACCTGGCTGTGCAACAGAAATACTTGACTGTGAAAAGGAAATACAATAGACAGAATGTTAGGCTCCACCTCATACTTGTTGCTTCAGATTCTAATGAATGGCATTCATTCCCAGAAATATATCTATTGTTTAAGTTCTTCTGGATGATACCAAAGCACAGTGAGACATAGAATCCATTGAACAAATTACTGTCACAAGACTGAAACAGATTCTCTGGAAAGAGCTGATTTCTGTATGCTTAAAATATTTCGTTAAAATGCACATTATTCATAGTTTTTTACTAACAAAAGAATAAGAATAAATACATGGCATTTTAAATTGAATAACTACTTTTGAAGTGTGTTTTTGTAACTTACAGTTTATTTAACGCAGGACAAATAATTTTATCTTTTAAGGCTCCTCTGTAAAAGGGGAGATAACTATGAGATAACTATATTGGTAAGGCAAGGAGCCATCAATTAGTTATGGTGCTATGTTGTTGCTTCTGAGAGATAGCCATTTTAAAGATTTTATATTTGGGGAACTTGTTTCAATACGTATACAACTCTGCAGAATAGATAGGCACAGTGCTGTAATATACAACGAATCAAAATTTAAATCAACTTGTAGAATTCAACACAGGTAAATGGAAACTATTTATATGTATTTTACTTGACTCTGTTCTTTCTCAGGCCTTTCATTTAAGGGTAAAAAAGTACTCTAGAACCTCTGGATAAAACTGAAGCAAAATCATCTAAGTTCTAAGCACACTGAAGTATTCTAGTACCTACTTCTCTTTGATTTACTTATATTAAGCCCTCAATCAATATCAATGAATATCATCACAGAAAATGGGTCCAGGAACCACTTGCCAAACTGGTTTTGAAGTTGCCATCTGTGGGGGTTTGCACTGAGCTTTAGTAATATGGCTTAAATTTTCATTTTTAAAATGTAGAAACAGTGAGAGTTTTGATACATTTAAGGAGACTTTAGTAGGGAATAAAGCAGTGTTGTGTTTTGAGGGAAATACTCTTAATTATAGCCTAAATATCACTGGCTTAAATACAGCCAATTATATTTTTAAACAATTTTGTAAGGTTGCATCCTATGCTACTACCCCAAATCCCTGCATTTTAAGAGTTCCACAAGAATTCCCATGCAATTAGCTTTCAGGTATGCACAAAGGTTGAATAAAATAAACTTCCTGCATTCTTAATGTATTTATTAAAGAGCCATCAAACTGCTGGGATTTCAAAAATAACTTTGAAGGAGAGCTGAGTGCCAGAGGAGAATAATAACATATATATGCATATAAGATTTGCTTTATTTTGTAAATATGCATACATACTTTCAACAATCAAGGATAGATGAAAATGGTCTTAAAATATGCACCTATTAGACTAAGTTGCTCATTAAGCAAAAAAAGTTCAAATGTATGCTTAAAGGCAAGGTAGTGGGAGAAAGAGATGATTAATCCTTTAAATAGTGTGTAAAACCATTTGGATACATCCAATAATTCTCAGTACAATTAAATATAGAAATAAAATTTCCCATTTTGTGGAATGTTTTCTTTATCCCCTTCTCCACGGCAATCTACAGAAAGTCATACACATATTCTCATCCAGGTGTCCTGTGGTTTATGTACCTCATCTTAGCAGATGCCTTGCCAATAATAAGTTAAAGGAAGACTTTATTGCCTCTCATTTCTCTGACATTATTAGGCTTGTCACAGGTCTGGATACAGCATTTTATGAGACATACTAAATCTTTCTTGGTGTTTTGTTACATGTAACTCTATTTCTTTGCCATCAATAACTTCTTAAAGCACACCCAGACACACAGACACACACACACACACACATTTATCGTTAGAGAAAAAAATTTCAAAGCCTGCACTTATGGAGCTAGTTTATAGCATTACACTGAAATCTAATGGAAAAAAAATCTATCTTTGATCATGTCAAAATTGCTAGTTGAAAGCCAATTGTTTCTATGAAAATGCAAATAATTCAATCACATATATTATCTTCTTTCCCTTAAAATTTAACGAATGTAAACATTTATAATTCTTAGGGGGTTTTCACTTCTACTATTAGATATTTTGGGACCTAAAAAAAGAACAAAGAGGATGCATTTCCCTTTGAAAAGATAATTGTTCAAAAAGTGGCAGAAGATATTCTCCTTTAGTACTGTACCCAAGCAAAATGACGTGGAACAAGATCTGTGTCAACCTTTAACTTGCAAAATGCATGTTTTCATTCAAGGATCAGAGTACTTTTATGACACTTGGGATATAAATTCTTAAGTAGACTCAAGAGGATCAAAAGATTCTAAATCCTGTCAATTTGTGATTATTCTATTGTGACATCTCCAAGATAGTTGCTTTCCTAATTCTTTATCTCAGCTTATTCAATTTGTTGCTTTATTATTTACATTTTTACTTTATTAGATGACTGATAAAAACAGAATCCATCAGTTTCTTTTTTTCGAGGTCTCCTAGTACACTTATACCATGATCCGTGCATTGAAAATCTAATGAGATGTTCCATAATTCCTTAGGATGGAGCTGCTCATTCACAGCTGTACTGCATTACCTGGCACAAGTGGGCTTCAATAAGGGTATTCTTTTCTTATGAAGAAATTCATCCTTAGGAAGGGTATTAGTCAAGGTTTTCCAGATAAACATAAACAGAATCCCATTTTATATGTACATATATATGTATGTATGTATGTCCTATGTATTATATAGAAGTAACAGAATCCTATTTTTATGTACATATTTATTAAAAGTAATGGGAAAACTGTAATTACTTTTGCACCAACCTAATATAACATATATTATATATAATATATCATGTATTTTATAATATATAGTATACATTACATATTATTATGTATATGTAATATATAATATATAACATATTATTTTGTATACTATAGTATATATATTTTGTATTATATACTGTAATATATCCTATTATATAAATACATACATCTATGTAATATATCCTACTACTATGATATAAATTTATCTATATTTACCTTATTATTCATTATTATAAAAATTATAAAAAATAAGTTATTGGCCAGGCATGGTGGCTCACACCTGTAACCCCAGCACTTTGGGAGGCTGAGGCAGGAGGATTGCTTGAGCCCAAGACAATACAGGGAGAATCCTGTCTCTACAAAATATAAAAATAAAAGTAAATTACCCGGCTGCAGCGGCGCATGCCTGTAGTCCGAGCTATTCAAGAGGCTGAGGTGGGAAGATCTTTTGAGCCTGTAAGTCAAGGATGCAATGAGCCCTGATGGCACCACAGCACTACAGCCTGGGCAACAGACGGAGGCTCTGTCTCAAAAAAATATTATTATAATTTATAAATTATTATGAGATTGGCTCATGAGATTATGGAGACTGAGAAGTCCCAGGATCTGTATTCCGCAGGCTAAGATCCAGGAGAGCCAGTGGGTATAGTTCCAGTTCCATTCTTAAGACCTGAAAACTAAGAAAGCTGATGATGTAAGTTCAAGTTGGAGTCAGAGGCAGGAAGCAGAAGACCAATGTCTCAGCTCTAAGGCAGTCAGGCAGAGAAAGAGAATTCTCCCTCACTCAGGCTTTTTGTTCTATTCACGACTCCAACAGAGGATAAGGCTCATCTACACTAGGGAGGGTGATCTGTTTTACTCAGTTCACCCATTCAAATGTTAACCTCATCCAAAAACACCCTCATAGACACACCCACAATTATGTTTTACCAAATATCTGGGTGCTCTGAGGCCCAGTGAAGTTGCTGTATATAACTGACTATCACAAGAAGCATACACTGTAGTAGAAGAAATCAATGTATAAGGACACAGGTTTTTGGATCACACATATCTGGGTTCAAATACTTGAATATCAGATTCCTTCACTTCTTTTTATCTGTAAAACTTTAGTCAGGTTAACTGACATCTAAATCTCAGTTTCCTAATCTACAAATTGAGCTAATAATGCCCGGAAGACTTTAGTGGGGATTAAATAAGACAATGTTTCAAAAGCACTTAGCAGAAAACTTGCACTCACCTGTTAGTGTCAGCTTCGTAAAATAAGTAGTTAAGGGAAAACAGAGATGAGTGTGAATCTTGCCTTTGCCAATTTCATCTATGGCTTTGAGCAAGTTACTGGATCTTCCTAAACTTCCATACCTCTTTTGTAGGTACTATTACTGAAATAAGATAGTTCCATCAAAGTGCTTATACAGTTTCCTGCTTAATCATTGTTGTTGTTTTCCATTTCTGTCTATTATAAATAAAGCTGCTAGAGATATTTGAGTGTAAGTCATTGGGTAGATATAGGTTCCACTTCTCTAAGGTAAATACAAATGATTGGGTTGTTGGGTCATATGGCAAGTGTATAGTTAACAATTTAAGAAAATGCCAAACTGTTTTCCAAAGTAGTTGTAAAATTTTACACTCCCAGCAGCAATATCTGGAAGGTACAAGGGCTTCATATCCTTCACAACACTTGGTATGGTCAATCTTTTACATCTAAGTCATGAAAATGAATACGTAGTAGCAACTCTTCCAAGTTTTCATCTTCGTATTTCTGAAGATCAAGGACATTGAGCCTTTTTTCATGAGTTTATTTCCTATTCACATATCTTGTTTTATCTCTTGCTCAATACTTTTATCATGCTGCTTTTCTTCTTGATATAGAGTTGTAAGAGTTCTTTGTACATTCTGTATACAAACCTTTTATCAGAGATATTTTTCTAAGTAGCTTCTCCCAGTCCCTGGCTTGCTCTTTCATTTTGTTAGAAATGTCTTTCAAAGAGCAAAAGTTTTTAATTTCGATGAACTCTCAAATTATCCATAGGCTTATTCTATGATTCATTCTTTTTGTGCCATATCTAAAACTCTTTGTGTGACCTTTCATAATTTAAGAGTAAGCTCTTATGTTTAGGCCTACTATTCATTTCTTACTAACTTTTATATGTGAAATGACACAAAAGTCTAAGTTCATTTTGTCCTATATGTACATCCAATTTTTCTAGCAATATTTGTAGATGGACTACCTTTTATTTGATGAATTTTCTTAACAATGTTGCTGAAAATCAATTCACCATGTATGTGTGGATCTATTTTGGACTCTCTGTTTTGTTCCATTAATCTGCTATGCAAACACTACATGGCACAGATGAATGTAGTTTTCTTTTGCTATAGTTTTGCCTGTTTCTAAAATTTTATGTAAGTGGATTATATATTATGCATTATGAAGTCTTTTATTTCTGACTTATTTTACTTAGCATTATGCTTTTGAGGGTAATAATCCATGTAGTTGCATGTGTCAGTAATTTGTTCCTTTAAATTTCTGGATATACCACATGTTGTTTATTAGTTCTAGAACTTTTAGATACCCTTCTTATTTTCAAATTCCCCCATGATGGCTGAAGGGATGTGAAGATAATAGAAAAAGGCAAAACAGGTTTCATAATTTCTAGAAACTGTGCTATAGGAAGTAATCTCAGAAATCATATAATAATCAAAAAAGTGCTGTTGAACAACAGTAAAAATTGAGTTTGTGTATATTGAGTTGAATGAATCTTCAGTGAATTCTGTTTTCAAGGTATTGTGTATGTTTTCAGTGAAAGTTTGGTTAAAGAGTGAGAGTAAATTATATGAACCATAAACATCTAATACTGACACAACTATTTTTGACACTCTTACTCTTTCATCGCTTGTGACAATCAAATATTTCATGTTATTTTCGTTCTGCCTGAAAAAATCCTTTAACAGTTCTGATAGTGCACATCTGCTAGTGATGAAACTTCTTAGCTTTTGTTTAACTGAAAATGTCTTTATATTGTTTTCATTTTAAAAATATACATTAACTGTTTAAAAAACTCTAGATTAACGTCTCTTTCTTTCCCTCATTTTTTAAAAGTGCCTCTTTATTATTTTCTGGCTTGCATAGTTTCTGATGAGAAGTCTTCGGTCATTCTTATTTTTGTTTTTCTTTTTGTCTTTGTCTTTTTTCCCTTCGGCTGCTTTTAAAAAATGTTTCTTTTTTAATCACTCGCTTTTAGCAGTTTAATTTTTGAACCTCAAATATCTGAGACAGTTCTCAGTTTAGGACGTTTATTTTGCCAAAGTTAAGGATGCGTGCCCATGACACAGCTTCTGGAAGTCCTGATGACATGTGCCCATGGGGGTCTGATCACAACTTGGCTTTATACATTTTAGGATGACATGAGACATCAATCATTATACGAAAGATGAATATTGGTTTGGTCCGGAAAGGCAGTACAACTCAAAGTCAAGGCAGAGCAACGTGAAATAGGGAGGGGCTTCCAGGTGATGGGTAGATAAGAGACAAATGGTTGTATTCTTTTGAGTTTCTGATTAGCCTTTCCAAAGGAGGCAAATCATACATGCATTTGTCTCAGTGAGCAGAGGGATGACTTTGAATAGAATGGGAGGCAGGTTTGCCCTAAGCAGTTCCCAGCTTGACTATTCCCTGTAGCTTAGTGATTTTAGGGCCCCAAGATCTATTTTCCTTTCATAGATTCTTATGCATATTATTGTTCTGTTCTTTATGTTTCCTCTACTTGGGTTTGTTAAAATTCTTCCAACTGTGATTTTCGTTTTCATTAGATCTGAGAATATTTTTGTTAGTGTTCATAGGTCCTTAGGCTCTCATGTAATAGAAGTTGACATGAAGCCAAGCAAGTTTCCCAGACAAAGCTTTATTAGGGGGTTATGCTGGAACACAAGGGAGACAGTACTGGAGCAAAATTTCTCCAGCCGGCTCCCAGAGGGGAGTGCATTGCAGTGTCTTAAGGAGGTGACATTAATAATTCAAGAAGTAGGTGAGCATCACTGCATGTATGGGGTGGAGTGCAGGGTGCTCAGGTGTAGTAAGGGATCATGCTAACACATACAGCACATGAGCAGAAAATGGCAGATAAGAACCCCCTTGGCAGAGGTTTTAGTGTTATAATGAGGTGAGGGATAAAGATCGGTCATTCTTCTGGTCTTGTGCACTGCAGATGATAAAGTTACTTTCCCTGAGTAAGACTTATGATGGAACACTGCTTATCTTAGTTTCTTCAAGGTCCAATGGTCATCAGTCAGGAAATGGAAAAAGAAAGAAAAGGAAAAGAAATATATTAGTAAAGGGTGGGGCCAAGTCCCTTCTCTACTCTGTCTCATTTGTACTATTATTTTTTCTTGTCTTTCCTTTCAACTGACTTCCCTATTTTGGGGTCTCTAATGACACATTTATTAGAAAGACTGACATTATCCTACAGCTTCCTGAAGTTCTGCATCTTTTTTTTTTGTTCACTCCTTTTTCTCAGTGTTTTATTTTGGATATTTTCAATTGCTAGACCTTGAAGGCCACTTATCTTTTCTTTCTTGGTGTCTATCCTTCTGATAATCACATCCAGTGTGATTTCCAAATTTTTAATATTGAACCATTCATTTCTAGAAGTTCATTTTGGCCTTTGTAATGTCTGTATTTCTCTTTTCATTGTAGTTATCTTATTTTTCAAATCTCTGAATATACCTTTAGATTTACAATAACTGTCTCAAGGTTTTTGGGTACAACACCATCATTTGGGTCTATTTTTGCAGACTGCTCCTTTGCATGTCTGGTAATTTTTAGTTTAATATTGAATAGTGTTAATTTTGTGTTGTCTTTTGTCTTTTGGTATTGGATTTTGTCTTTCCACAGAAGTAACTACTTGTGGATTAACCTTATGATCCTTTTGAAGCTTTCATTCAAGGCACATTATGGCAGGTCCAGAGCACACTTTAATCTGGGACTGATTTTGCCTTGCTACTAAGGTGTATCCCTTTAGAAAACTTTATCAATTTTTCTGTCTATTACAAGGTCTTTCGGTTTTGACTGGTGGAAATGCAAATATACCCAGCCCTTTGTGAGCTTTGTGAATTGTTCAGCCTAAGGTTTTCCAGTTGTTCTTTCCTCGGTTTGGGGAAATGTCATCCTGCTCATACACAGATTAGTTTCCAGCCAAAAACTCAAGGGGACTCTGTGTGCAAATCCCCAGAGCTCTCTCTCCCTGTGCAGATTTTTCTTATCCAAACTCAGCTCTCTCTCCTCTCAGCCAAATAAGATTGCCAGAATTTGTTCCCCTCCCTGCACTGTGGCTTGAATAATTTCCTCCAGGCAATAAGCTGGGTCAGTCATATCTCATTTGATTTTCTTCTTTCAATCACCATAGTCACGCGCTGGCTGTAGTCTGGCACCTAAAAATCAGTGTTTCATATATCTCTTTCCAGTTTTGTAGTTATTTAAAGTGGAAGAGCAATTTTGTTGTAATTGGTTTTCATTAGCAGTTGCAGAAGTGTTGTTGCAAGTACTTATTAATAAAATAATTAAAATATAAAAGGTAAACAGAACTTTTCCATTTTGCTTCCATTTTTTTCCTCTTCCCTCCCCAGTAGCAATTGTTCTCATGAATGTGGTGCATATAAGTAAGTATGTCATTCTTTCAGGCAGACGAGAAAAGAGGGCTTGATATTGTGAAATATCTACAGGGTCTTCATCCCTGTTTCTTGGCACACAACTCCTGAAATCCTTGGAATCTCCAAAGTGATATCTTTTTGTATGCCAATGATGGATGGATGGCCAGCAGCCCCTCAGCTTTGAGATGAGGACTGGTCACCAGAAAGACAAAGGCAGGGTCCCCAACCTTCTGGGAAGAAAGGGGCCAATAGCCAATGGTTTAATCAATCATGCCTAGGTAATAAGTCCTCCCTAAAAGCCCTAAAAGGATAGGGCTCAGCAACTTTCATATAATTAGACACATGGCGGTTCCTGGAGGGTGGCATACCCAGAGAGGGCTGGGAAACTCCATGTTCCTTCCCCCATAGCTTGCTCTATGCATCCCTTCATCTGTTTCCTTTGTAATATTCTTTATAATAAACTGGTAAACATAGGTGTTTCCCTGAATTCCGTGAGCCACTCCAGCAAATTAACCAGAGAGCCTGTCGTGGGAACCCCAACTTGAAGCTGGTTGGTCAGAAGTTCTGGAGGCCAAACCTGTGACTAGTTTCTGAAGGAGGGCAGTCTTGTGGGACTGAGCCCTCAACCCGTGGGATCTGATGCTATCTCCAGGTAGAGAGTGTCAAGATGAAATTGTAGGACCCAACTGCTGTCTGCTGCAGAATGAATTGCTTGCTTGGTGGTGGGGCAAAACCCCCCCGACACACATTTGGTCCCAGAAGTCTTCTGTCTGTGTTAGTTGGTGTTGTTGAGTGTGGCATGAGAGCAGTGGAAAATACAATTTCAGTTCTTTCCTCAAACAGAGGGAATTTAGTTTTAAGGTCATTAGGTTTAGAAAACAGTGTTTGACTAGAAGATTGCATCGGTGTGGATTCAAAGGTAAAGAGAAAGAGTAATTTCGACAAGAATTATTTACTAAATGAGAAATTTAAGTAATAAGGGACTGGCTACTAGGAAGTGAAAATAACGCTCAATAATATAAGGGTAGCAGATAGAAGGAGCAGCTGCCAACCCTTGGGCTGAGATAGAGCAGCCACAGGAAAGCAGCTCCCCTACCCCACCACCCGCCACACACGGCTGGGATCCAGACCTGCGGGAGAGACAGCTGTGGCTCACTGAATGAAAGAGGGGCTGGCAGAACTTGCTGAAACCTGCCTTCTTCTGGAATTTGCCAGACATTCTTCCACTAGGTTGGCAGTGAAATCTGTTCTCAGGAATGAGTCTCATTGGAGACACTCCAGTATAAACCCACTAGAAGCAGAGACAGAGGGGTTGGTGGATGCCACTTACCACCACGCATCATAGTTGGTGGGCACCAAAGAAGCTACAAGTGCTGCAGAAGCTGGTGAACCATCACCAATATCAGGAAACAAAATCCTGCTGTGTCTCTCTGGCGCCCTCTACTGACAAGCCTTAACATTGTGTCAGTTGGCAAAGAAAAATAAAGGGCTCAGATCCATTTCACAGAGCAGGCAAAAAGATGGATTTGGAGCTGAGAGGCAATAAATAAATAAGTGACACGAGGATGAGGATAAAATGTCAGATTCATTACTAGATATTTATTTTATTTTAATGTTACTGAAGATAGCCTCATTTAGCCAAATCAAGCAGTGGAACCAAGAAAAATTAGGTCCCCACTTCTAACTTGTTACACTTGAATGTGAATATGCCAATTAGGAGTGAGCCCCCACATCTGAGGGAGCAATCCACAGGAAAAGGTTAAACAAAGAACAGAGAAAATATGTGAAAAAAGACAGCCCCAGAGAATAGCTGGAACTCTGCTTACCCTGCTTAACTGAAGGATGCTATGACCTGTGATTCTAGTCCTTGACTTTTCCCCTTGAACTTGGATTCTGGAATTGGGGAAGACAAAAACAAAATTGGTTCATTAAATATCAGTGGTCAAATGAGGCTGTAAATATTTAAGTGTTTCCCATCCATAGTCATTTGAGGTGGAAAAATGATAGTATCCTGTTTTGAAATCTTGGAGATAGATAAGGAGAATCTGAGAACTGGGGCTTATTACTGCAGCCCTCCCCCACTCCAAAATAATAGATCACAAGGAATTTTTAATTGCACTTGTCTACATGAATGGATTGGTTAGGGAAATAAGCTGTTTATACTGCTGAAAAAGTGAGGCCTTTCCCTGAACTCCCGAGAACTATGGAAAAACATTAAAACCACACTAAATACATAGTTTGCCAAATACCAAAAGGCCAAATAATAAAATCAGTATTGAACCAAGTCTGAGATTAAAACAAATATCATCATCATAAAATAAAGTTCTGAGAATCAAAATTAAATCCTAAGGGGTTTTTGAAAAAAACTTAATTATTAATAAAATTCACTGTTGAGTATTTCATCAGTAAGATTTTAATTGTGACATTAGATGACAGAAATAAACATTCTTTGGAGTCCTCTATATTAAACAGTAGGTCACTTTCCCCTGGTGTTGTTGAAGGTATCTATATTTTTTGGCTATCACTGCTGGTATTTATGTTGTCATCTAATTATTCAGCTCTCCTTTATCTAAATAAAAGGCACTTACTGTGGTAGATTAATGCGAGGACATTTTCTCTTCCAATTCTGCACTAAAAGATTTAGTCAGTATTAAAACTGAAATCCCATTCAAACAGTCTCACAAACCAACCATTTTTGTACTACTTGAAGAAAGTGCTTTTAGCATATTTTCCGAAGCTGACTCAAGGTGGCTTCCTTTATTTTTTTTTTTTAATTGTAACATTCTTTTCAAGTACTTGCTGTTTCTCACAATCCCTTGAGACAATTTTGTCTTTACCTTTCATCTAGGAGAAATTTGGCAAAGTAGCAATGTTGGCTTTCTAGAAAACAAGGTCATTCTAGAAATACATTTCCTTCCACATTGTTTACATACCAATTACAGTATCTTCCCAGGAGGACAATGAGAGGAGAATCTTTAGAGCAGAAGGCATAAAAAAGTGTTAGCCACAATATTTTTGTCACTTCTAGGATCAGAATATTGTTGGCAATGTGCAAGTTGAGAGATGACAAATGATGTTGAAGTCGTCAGTGGGCTTGTTCTTGAACTAGTCTTGGAGAGATGGTACTCAGGGTTCTCAAGTTTTTTAAGCAGCCTGTCCAAAGCCTCTAGACAGGTGGCCTGGAAAGCACAGAACTTAGCTGAATTTCATGACCTCTGAGACAGGGACCCTGAACGGTTTGGATCCCCACCCAAATCTCATGCCAAATTGTAATCCCCAATGTTGAAGGTGCAGCCTGTGATACTGTCCTCACCACAGTGAGTGAGTTCTCGTGAGATCTGGTTGTTTAAAAGTGCAGCATCTTCTGCCTCTCTCTCTTGCTCCTACTCTGGCCATGTGATGTATGTGCTTCCCCTTCGCCTTTTGCCGTGATTGTACATTTCCTGAGGCCTCCCCAGAAGCCGAGCAGATGCCAGAATCATACTTCCTGTACAGCCTGTGGAACCATAAGCCAATAAAACTTCTTTTCTTTATAAATTGTCCAGTCTCAGGTATTTCTTTATAGCAGTGTGAGAACAGACTAATACAGACCCCCTTATTCCTCCAGTCAAACTGACTCAAGGTGAGCAAAATATCATTTCTTTCTAGGGCTAACCAATCTATTCTTGTTAACCTGAATTTTCTGGAAAATCTGCAATGTCTTTTTCAGTCCTCTTCTTTTTTGCAAAAACACACAGATTTGTCTATCCCCATCAAAGCTTTTCATTTATCTCAGCACTTCACCATCTCCTTTACTATGTCTCCTTCTTCTATTTGTCCTTCCATGTCTCAAATATGTGGTTTATATTCCTCACTACTCAATATTTTCCTCTCTAATTTAGTTTCCATCATTGCCACTCTGCTAAAGATAAGCTCAACAATTTGTTAATTCCTTTGAGTCACTTTTCTTTAATGTTAGTCTTGGAGGTGGAGTGGAGACCTTACTATGCCATTACATTGTTTTTGCTTAATTGAATATTTTACACCAGATCTGCATGACACCATAGCGAGAGAATTCCTTTTCTTTCTTTTTTAACGAGGCTCAACCTCTTTTGATTAATAGCTTGCCCTCAATTAGCACATAATACGTAAATTCATGAAAATTACAAAAGCAGAAGAGAAAACATTACCTAAACTAAGAATTTACCCATTTTATTGTCTTTTGAAAATCTTAGTATTACGTCACTTAATTTAGAAAAAAAGTTACTCTAAAATGATATAAATATTAAATCTTAATGAACCCAAGAAATGAATTCCCTTACATAATAGAGGTATAAAATATTAATTTAAATGTCAAATTTGACCCCTTTCACTATTCTGAGACTCTGGTGAGGGAATTCAACATACACATGAAGACTGGTACAAATCTATGCTGTCTGAAAGCTGTTAAGGAAGCATTATCTGTCTCTGATGGACTCCACACAGAATTCACAATAATAGCTGTTCAAGCGCATTCCACCCTCCTCAATACAAAGCAGGGGAATTACACTGCAGCTAGATGTTAACCCATGGAGCTCGGTGCATTTTAGCTTCTCAGGGAGCTCCAGCTGCAGTTGCACAGGCAGGAATAAAAGACAACAACCAAAAAAGAGAGAGGAGCCATAAGTTCCTGGTAGTTTGGGGGCATCTTCTTGCTGCCCTCTGGAGAACTAAGAAATGATATCCAACAAGGTCTCCTTGAGGCGAAAAGAAAGGCATGTGTCCAATTTAGTACGCTAGTAGTCATTGGCATGGGTATATCTGGGATCTTTGAGGTAAGTGCATAAAAGATGCATGAGGGATGATTGTAGCAGTCATTTTAAAAGGAGGAGAATTCTGGGGCCAAGCTTCCCAGAAGGAAATGTGGCTGGCGATTTGACAGTAACATGGAACCAGAGGCATAGCAGGTACTAGCAGCAGTAGTCAAAATGACAAGAAGAGGAAAGTACGGCACAACATGTGGGAAAAAAGAGCTTCCTAAAGATGGGGAAATAATTAAGTGATCTAGCTACTGAGAACTGTGTGTGAAGAGAGTATCTTGCACGTGGATAATTTTGCAAAGCAGAAGATGTAGATATGGTATATGTTGCTTACAAAACAGACCCTTGGATTGGATTTGGCTCTCCTTCTATATGCTGCTAGGCATACACTAAAATTTTTACTTTTTCTTTTTTTCTTTTTTTGAGATAGAGTCTCGCTCTGTCACCAGGCTGGAGTGCAATGGTGCGATCTCAGCTCACTGCAACCTCCGCTCCCCCAGGTTCAAGCCATTCTCCTGTCTCAGCCTCCCCAAAATTTTTACTTTTTGAATAACATTTGTATGTCTTGCAATCAGAAGTAACAAGCTCCTACTATGTACTTTATTTTTGGTCATAAGGAATGACGCCTTAAAGAAACAGAACTTATAGAATCTTGAGAAAATCTAGATTAAAAAAGCTGGTCAAGTCCCCAGGGTATTTATGATCATCAATAATATTAAAGATTTTCTGAACACCTCCTGTGGCAGGTCAGGTCTCATTAATGCAAGCCTCCATAACAACTGTTTCAAGACTGACTGAGAGGTTAAGTTAA
The DNA here is from genome assembly GCF_029289425.2 of Pan paniscus. Taxonomy (NCBI): domain Eukaryota; kingdom Metazoa; phylum Chordata; class Mammalia; order Primates; family Hominidae; genus Pan; species Pan paniscus. The sequence continues at coordinate 75,136,615 of NC_085926.1, read as the reverse complement.
ATATTAAAAACCAGTGTCCTTACACAAAGGTTGGGATGTAAAAAAAGCCCATCAAGAATTTTGGCTAGGACTTTCCTGGGCTTTAAAGCATAACACAATAACAAAATAATTCTTAATAGGACCATTTAGGATTAAACCAGTTTTATTGTGGGTCTAAAGAAACTCCCCGGGCCTCCACAAACAAGCTTATTGGGGGTCTGAAGGAACTCCCTAAACCTCTGTGATTTAGCAGGAGACAAGATAAGTGTAATCACCCCAGCACCTGGACCCATTTAGACTAAGTAAATTTACTAAGGCTCCAGAGGAAAGTCTTCAGGACTCAGACCTTAGTTATAGATTAAAAGATTTATACATCTTTGGATAAATGCACACTTAAATGTATACCTTAGAAAGTATATAAGCTCTAGAAAACTTCGTAATTTTGAGTTGGTCTGGTGATAATTTCCAGGCCTTCCCCCTGTAAATAGTTGCAGAAATAGGAACTCTCTTCCTCCCCAGTTCATCTGCATCTCATTATTGGTCCACGAGAAATAGTAGCCTGACCCTCACTTTGGCCGGGGAACATTAGTACATAAAAGGGGTTGTGTTTCTTTGAATACTACCACTTATTGGGTGCTTTTATGTGCCAGGCACTGTTCTAAATCCTTTATATGAATCATCTTGTTTAATCTTCACAATGGCTACACAATGTAAGAACAATTCTTCTCCCATTATACAGAGGAAGAAACTGAGGTTTAGAAAAGTTAAGTAACTTGCGCAAGATCAAATAGTTAATATATGGTAGTGAGTGGTTAAACCCAAGCATTTCTTCTGTGATAACTCAGTACCTATGAAGAGGGGATGTAACAGTGAATTGTACCACCTTGGCTTCTGGCTTTATAGCTTTCACCATCTTTGGGGGTGGAAGACGGCGAAAGTGAGAGGCAGGATGCTGAACTCAGTGTTGAAAGGCTAAAGAAAGCTTCCTAGAGGACATGCTAGCCTAATTAAAGATTTGAAGGATGAAAGGGAGCTGGCCAATTGAAGAGAAAACTTATGAACTTCTCAGAAACACAAAAACAGAAAGTGTACAAACCCAGATGTGAAAGAGAACATGGCACATTTATAACTAGAGTCTGAATTGCTTGTGGCAACAGATGAAGCTGGAGACGTACAGTGCTGACAATCAAACAGGCCTTGCATACCATATTGAAGAATGAATCAATAGGAGAAGTTTGGAAGAAAGAACTCACGCTTCTAGGGGATTTTAACCCCCTGGCCTACATGGGCTACATTTCAGAGTATGAATACATTTGCAAATAGGAGAATTTTGAAATAGTTTGGCCTGTTAGTCTTTGAGAGATCATGGGACGTAAGACAATTACCCCAAGCCTAAATATCAGTAAACTCACCATTTGAAAGTGGGACAGATGTATTCTAAAAATTGGATAGACTGATCTTGGTCTCAGCTGACTCAGTGCCAAGTACCGGAGGAAAAAGTAAATACTTTTTGATCACTTGAATGGAACAAAATTCTAGAATAAATTATTCATGAGATTTTTTTTTTGTGGGCACATCAAGAAAGGGTGAGATAGTGAAAACATATTTACTTTTTAAAAAAAATGTAATGAATATCTTGTATGTACAAGGAATTGTGCTGGATTTGGAGGAGAAGAATACAAAAGGACAATAATAATAGTTACCATTTATTGTGTGCTTGCCAGATGCTTGGCAGTCTTCCAAACCTTCATTTATTCATACGACTCTTATAATCCAGTGAAATTAAGTCCTATAGCATTCATTTTATAAACTGACACTCAGAGTGTAACTTCTTCAAGGTCACATCCCTAATAAATATGTGGGCTGGAATTTTGTTTTTTGGGGGTGGGGTCAACATGGCACCATTACTACTTTTGCCTAAGGCTGTTTCACAGAATCTTTTTCTTTCTATGATTTCAGGATAGAATTTGGTAACTAGTGTTACATGTGATATGTTAGGTGAAAATAAAATGCACTTTTTTCAGGAGATTGCATCAGTCTGGTTTGGTGGCTTCCTCTAAAAAGGTGACTTCACAGACCCAGCAAAACCCAGTTGGGTGCCAGGTGCAATGATTTTTACAAATTTCCCTTGAGTGCTGGTTGTCCAGACACTCCAGTATTTCAGACTAGAGTTGCTAGTGCGTGTTTCTCTAATTTCCAACTACAGCTTCTGGTTTCTGGACCATTCATGTAAGCTTTGGACCAGTTAGCTTTTGCTTTAAAACACATCACTCTCAAGCATAAACAAACACATTTTATTTAGCTCACAATTCTTTGAAGGCAGTGCTCAAGTTCATCTGGTCTGATGGTGGCTGGTCTCACAGGTGGAAGACTCTCTAACAGGGTGTCTAAGTTCTTTCTCCCACCAGTCTAGCTTAGGTTTCTTTGCAAGGCAGTTGCAGGGTTGCAAAAAGCAGCGAGAAAGGGCAAGTTCCATTGTTCAAAAAGACTTCAAATATCTGCTTGCATCACATTTGATATTGTACCAATGGCCAAAACAAGTCACATGGCTAAGCCCAGTCTCACTATCGGCGGGTATATCCAAGGAGGTGAGAGAGTATCCAGGGCCATGTTACAGTGATGACAAGACTGTGGCCATTTTCAGAAATCACACAAGTCCTGATTCCCATATTATATCCCTATTCCTGTATTTATAGTGACTCTATCTTCCTTGCTGAAACTTCGTTATTATAGAATTAATAATTAAATCAAGACAGACTAGCTTAAGAGTTGGCACAAATCTTGATCATAATGTTGTATTACCTCTCCAAATCTGCACAACCAGAGGGCTTATAGGAGAGAAGCCTACACATTTCTGATTATTCTAAGAGATAGGATACAAATAAAAACCATGAAATGACTAAATGTACTAGCCCATGTGGTGCAAACATGGAGGAGTTATAACTAATTTTGATGGGGAGATGAGTTGGTTAAGAATACATAATGAAAGAAATATTGACCTATTTACTAAGCTTCTAACTCACCGTACTGTCAGGCTTCCTGTTGGAAAGCTTCATGTGAATTTGTCCCTAATGTTTTATGCACGTGTTCAAAATAAAATTAATAATCCTCCCTTACTTTAATCTTCCTACAAGCTCCATATTTTGACTCACTCATTGATTCATTCAACAAGTATTTATTGAGTGGCTACTAGGTACTAGGTAATTTTCTAAATGTGGGGATAGGGTAAACAAAAAAGATTTCTCCCCTACAGGACCTTTCATTTTAACAAATGGATAGAAAATTTAAAAAGTAAGAAGTCTTAGAATAGATTATTGACTTGACATAAATTGAAACAAAAAAATATTAAGCAAGCAAACGCTGCTAGTAGGGAATGAAAATTTGGCCACCTTGGAAAATGGTGTTGCATTACTTTCTAATTTGAATATTCATATATCCTATGACGCAGCAATTCTATTCTGAGGTATATATCCCAGATAAATACTTTCACATATACTAAAACATATATGAAAAACTGCTAAAAACACCATTGTCCATAATAGCAAAAAATCTAGGAAAAAATTCCAAATGTTTATTAATATCGAATAGAGTATTTGTAGATACATTCTAAGGAAAAAAATAAAGTAGTGTTTGCTGATAAGTAGTATACATTTTAACTGTCACTTCAGAAAACAAGTTGGTGGTAACTTTTAAGTTAAACATTCACGTATCTTGTAACTCAGTAATTCTACTCTGAAGTTTATACCCTAAGAAATTCTTTTATATGTTTACCAAAATATGTGTAAAAACATTTAGGATACCTTTGTTCATATTAACAAAAAAGTTGAGATCTCTAAGAACAGAAGAATAATAAATAAACTAAATATATTCACATAAAGAAATGTTATACAGCAATGAAAATGAATAGGTATTGATGAATCTTAGAGAAATGTAGAAAATAAAAATTATATGACTTCTGCTTCTAGCTATGATGAATTACCTTCTAACAGGCTAGAAAAAGTAGCTAAAATTCTTCCCTCATGGAGTATATGCTGATTTTTGGAGGAGGATAAGAGGCTGAGTAGCTGAGCAGATGCCAGGTGCTCTGAAGCAGTGAAGACTGCAGGGCATTCAATATTCTCAATATTCTGGAGAGGCAAACATCGAAGTAATGGTCTGCCAAGGCAGTCAGCATGAGAGGGTGAGATTCTAGAAGAAGGCACATATCAGGAGATTGGCATTACAATAGTTTTCCCTTGGGGGCATGTCTTAAATGTTAACTAAACAGAGTGACAGGCTAAGAAGTAATAACTTGCTGAAAAACAAAGGTGTTTCCAGAAGTTCCACACTGCTAAGGAGACAAAAATTATAGTTAATGACATGCCAAGGAGGAGAAATCCTAGCAAACACACAAAACTGTCACTGGAAACCTGAAGGGCTTCACATTAGAAGTAGGAGTAAATCAGTGGTAGAGAGAAACTTCGAAAGATGTATTTCAGTCCAAGATTAGCCCAGTCCCTTATTAGATTCAGATGACTTGCCTCAAGGCTGACTGCATATCAAAGGGTAGAGTAAATCCTCTGTGGAGGAAAATCCAATCATCTAGAATCTTTATATTTCATATCCAATGTATGGTATTCAATAAAAAAGTTGTCACCCAAATGTGTTAGTCAGCTACATATACCATTATGGTGCATAACAAGAAACCATAAATCTCAGAAGCATCCAACAACAGGCTTCTACTTCTTCCTTGAACATCTACAAGTTGACTGGGTGGTTCTGCCTAAGCTTGTGTGTCTGGAGGTCAGCTGAGGTAGTTCTGCTTTAGGTTGCATGGCTGTACACCAACAGAGGTGGCCCTGCTCTACCTATTTCATACTTCAACCCAAGCTGAATGGACAATAGAATACTATGTTATTCTTTGGGAATGACAGAAGCACAAGTGAGCAAAATCAATCATATAAACACATTTCAAATTTTTTCCATATCAGTCTGGGAGCAGTGGTGGGCACCTGTAGTCCCAGCTACTCAAAAGGCTGAGGCAGGAGGATTGCTTGGGTCCAGCAGTTCTGGGCTGTATAGTGCACTATGCTGATCAAGTATCTGCACTAAGTTTGGCATCAATATGATGACTTTTCGGCAGGGGACCATCAGGTTGCCTAGAGAGTGTGGAATGGCCCAAGCTGGAAACAGAGCAGGTCAAAACTCCTCTGCTGATCAGTGGTGGATGCCCCTGTGAATAACCACTGCACCGCAGCCTGGGCCACATAGCAAGACCCCATCTCTTATGAAAAAAATCCCATATCACCTCTACTAAAAACCCATTCACCAAAGTCAAAGTCCCGGCAAATTCCAAAGGTATTGGCAAGTTCTTTCTATCATCAATGAGGCCATGGAAACTATGGTGAAAATTACTACTACAGGTCAAACATGATGGCTCAGTCTGTAATCCCAGCACTTTGAGAGGCCAAGGCGGGTAGATCACTGAGGTCAGGAGTTAGAGATCAGTCTAGCCAACATGGCAAACACCCATCTCTACTAAAAATACAAAAATTAGCTGGATGTGATGGCACACGCCTATAGTCCCAGCTACTCAGGTGGCTGGGGCATGAGAATGGCTTGAACCTGGGAGGTGGAGGTTGCAGTGAGCAGAGATCATGCTACTGTATTCCAGACTGGGCAACCGAATGAGACCCTGTATCAAAAATAGAAAATCTAAAAAAATAAAATTACTACTATAGGGCAGGAAGTTGAGTGAGGAGAAGTGGGACCAGGATTCAACCTGTCATAGTTTATTTTATTGGCCACAATTATGTGTGTCATCCCCATGTGCAAAATATCCTTATACTCATGTCAAGGCTCAGAAATCTTTCCTTGTATGTCGTTGGGTATACCTAGGTGTGTTTATTCAAGAATGCAAGATTTTATATTATTTAAAAAGATAAACAAATCTAATGAATTACATTCACAAAATAACGGAGAAAAAGCATATGATCTTCTCAAAAGATGTGATAAATCAATTGATAAGATTTAATACACATTTATAATAAAATATCTTAGTGAACTAGGAATAGAAGGGAACTTTCTAAATCTGATAAAAGATTGCTACAAAACTCTGCAGTAAACATCACATTGAATGGCAAAATTTTAAAAACTATTTCTTTGAGATTGTGACTAAGATAAAAATGTTCATTCTTACTACTTTTATTCATTATTGTCTTAGTGATCTGAGCAGGTGGGGTAAATTAAGGAGAAAATCATATATAAGAGTAGAAAAGAAATATGTAAAATTGTCAATATTCATGCATTACACAGTTGTTTATATAAAAATCCAAAAGAATCTTCAAATTATTAGATGTGATAAGTTAACAAGTTTATTGAAAATTTGGTCAATATAAAATAATTATGTTTCTATATAGCAGATACATTAAAATCCACAATAAAATGAAAAAAAGATACCCTATCAATAACATAAAATACTTAAAATATCTGGAAACAAAGATATACAAAACCTCTATGCAGATGTTATTGAGAGAAATTAAAGACCTAAATAAAAAAAGAAATGTATGATGCTTATAGATTGGACAATTCAGTATTATTAAGATGTCCTTTTTCCCCATGTTGATCTATAGGTTTTATTACCTATGATCAATCTAATTTTCTTTAGATTGCATCAGCCTGTGTGTGCATGTGCATATAAATTGACACAGTGATTCTAAAATTATATGAAAATGAAAATGGTCAAAAACAGTCAACTCAATAATAAAAGGAACAATGCTGGAAGACATATTTTTAGTATTAAGATAAAGCCACTGACATTGTACTGAACTGGAGTCACCCACTTTATAGCAGAAGTGAGACAGTATGTACCTGGCTACTGTATCTCCTGGTTCTAACACATACTACACACTCAGAAGCCACTAGCCTGGTGAGTGACGTAATAACTGCTCAAGGTGCAATTGAGATATCAGCAAGGACAGAATTATTTGTGAGGATGGGACATCATCCTCCAGGATGAATCATACATCCCAGTAACTTACTTGGGAATGTGAGCTCCTTGTTTCAGTAACTCTAGGTTCTGTGGTCTAAAGGGCATGGGAAAATTCCCTTTGAACTTACTGCTTTGGCTGCTATTTAGTCACTTTGTGCTCTCATGCCAAGAGATACAGAGACAAGGAAGGGACTCAACAAATTAGCAGGGGAGCCTGATCATGAGGAGGATATGAGACTGCTGTTACAGAAAGGGACAGTGAAGACTGCTTTTGGCTTTTGGTCATTCACTGGGGGAGACTCTTGGTATTTCCCTGCTGAATTTGGCACAATACACAAGAGCAGCTGCTATGGCCCCAGAAGGATGTGGTGAACAGGAGCCCACATGAGAGGTCAAGACCAGTGCCGTAAGAGAAACTACAGCTTATCCTAGTGAGCTTCCTCTTGTAAATTTCATCAGGAAAGGAGACCAACCAATCAGGCAAGCTGTTCACAGAGGGAATGAACATACCGTGAGAAGCATGTGGATTTAAGCAAGAAGGTTCCAACCACATCGCATCTCACAGTGTGCTCCCCAGTTCTGGTCTTCTACACAAGCTACCACCAGCTGCCAAGTAGGTATGTCACTGAAAGCTCACAGCTATGAACTTCTCTGGACTTTGCTGCCATGAAGGGAGCTACCTCGTTAGTGTTTAAGACCTCTCTCCGGGGCATGGTCCCTTGCCTCAATTTGGGACAATTCTGAAGGGTTATTCCAGTTCAAGCTTGTGAGATCAGCTATACCAACTGTTTCATTTTACCTAATTCTGCTTCCTTAGTATCTCTATAGGATTTGTTCACGATTACACTGTCCAATAAACCATGCAAATTTCCATCTGAGTCTGTTTGCAGGTTCCTGTCCTAAGACACCTTTCCTATTTAGTTTAAAGTATACATATCTAAGTCTAGACTGTTAGCATCTTGAGGGCAAGGACAGTCTCTTTCCTGTGGTATCACTGGCATCTACCAGGGAGCTTTACACGTTGCTGCCTCAATATAAAATTGTTGACTACTTCAAAAACCGTCCTTCCTGTTAGACTGCCATCATCTTGAGAGCAAGACTATCTCTAAAATTTTTTTATATTCCTACATATTCTATAATAACCATTCAGAGGAGGTGCTACATAAATTTGCCTTGTTCTTTAAAAGGAAGAATTAGCTCTTACATAACAAAAGCTAAGTTAATGTATTCATTTATATTGAAAAGTGCTTTCTTTGTTTGCCTAATAGCATTTGCTTGTCCTTTTCAGGAACTTTAGATCAGCACCTTTGATCTATTTGCTACTGACTGGCATGGATGGATGAATAGTAACCTTGATGTGGCTTGCCATTCTTTTATTTTAAATTATTTTGACATAGATGCTAAGAAATAGACTTTTGTTAGGAGACACCAGACATTAAACAAATAAATTTTCAGAGGAGATAATGATAGATAATGATGGAAAATAGCTCTTACCAGAGTCATCCTAGGTTTGAGCTCTCCAGCGTCAGAAGTTCTAAATTGGTAGAGTACTTCTGTAGCCATGCGAACAAGGACGGTTTGAGGGAAACATCAGGGAGCCCTGATTCTATTAACTGTAATCACCGCAGTGTTTCTGCTCACTGGAACAACACATTTTCCATGTAGCAATAAACGCTGAAGCACATTTCATTAATTCGTGATTTCCCCTAAACAGCAATGTGTTTAGCTGCAGATCAGTGTGTGGCTTTATCAAAGAAATGGCAGCAAGGAAAGTACAATGAAACAAACCACTCAATCATCTCCTGGGAAGGCTGCTCTTTACTGGGAGGTGCTTTGGACCAGGCCTACTATAATTACCTCAGTCAAAGGTCCGCTGCACTGAGGGTCCTAGATTCCCATGGGAAATTCTTCGGGGAACTGAGATTAAGCCAGACCTTGCTACATTCTGCCAAAGTTGCCAGCCAGCTGCAGTTTCTCTCTGGAGGCACTAAGCAGTCAACCTGTCTAAGCTTAAGTCAGGAACTTGAAATTCTAATCACCACCCTGATAGCAGTTTGCAACGTGTCTTTGTGCAGGCCACTTACTGCTTCTGATGCTCTAGCAGATTCTCAGCCGAAACTTGGGAGAAGGGACAGGTGGCTCTAACTATGACTATTCTGAGAATTAATATTGACAGAACACTTGTACATCTGCTGATGAATGGTAAGGTAGCCTTGTAGAAACTCAACAGAGTACAGTGTTTTCACTTGTAGCCACCTACGGGATAAACACTCTACTCCCCACAGTTATTGTATATAGAGGAATTAGTCCAAGACTGAGAGAGATAATATGAACTGCATTTGGCATGGAATTGTGATTTTATTATTATTGACTGCCACCAAATATGTACTGACATGCCAATGTTATAGGCTCATTCAGAAGCATATTGAGATGTTTCTGTTCAGCACCTGCATGCATGAGGAGCTGACACCCTACATAAGGAAATTAAGGGCAGTCTACAGCACTGTATAGAAATGAGCACCCCCTTGCTGGATATTTCCCCTTGGCTCCCCAAGATTTATTCTGTCTCCTTCCATACCTCTGCTAGTGAGGCTGACTTTGACATAGAAAAAACCTCAGAGGCCTTCCTTTCCTCTGGCTTCCTCTTGGCTCAGGCAGTGGGGAGGACCCAAGGACATCAGAGTAAGGGAGGAGAATGAGGTCAAGGTATTGTTTCCCTCTCCTAGGTTCCCTCCCTGTAGGGTCTCCTTTGGACTAGTTGTGAGTCTTGACTGGAGGTAACTACCTGTCACAATGTGGCCCTCTCTATGTGGCCGTCTGTTGCCATCTGCTTCCTGCTACACTCCTGATGATGGAGTTCCTTCCCTCTCCCCTCCTTCCTTGATCAAGCTCTGCCTTTCTCAACTTTCTATATGATCTGGTTCCTATCCCACTGTGCACTTAGATCTCTGCTGTCAGAGAATTCACATGGAATCTCACAGGTGCCATCCAATAGGAATATAATTCAAACCACAGACACAAGCCACATATGTAGTTTTGAATTTTCTAGTAGCCATATTTTATAAAGTAGAAGGAAACAAGTGAAATTAATGTTAAGAATCGATTTCATTTAACCCAATATATACGGGTACTATGCTCAACTCTTTACAAGTATTATCTAGAATGAATACAATAACCTCATGAGGGTTATCCTGAGGGATTCCTGGATTCAGAGAGGTTTATTTCTTCATTTATTTGCTCATCAGTAAGAACTGATGGAGTGCTTCTGTGTAACAGGCACTATTCTGGACTCTGTGATAATTACAAACTAACATCCTCATTTATGATGTTTATATCCCATTGGGGACAAATCATATAGTAAACAAGCTAAATAACTAAAACATATAGCATATTAGATAGTGGAAAGGTTTTGGCTAAAAAATGAAACAAGGAAGGGGATGGAAAGAGTTTGAAAGGAATTGAAATGTTATGCATACAAGTTAGGTCACCCCCTGTAAAAGAGACTTTTGAGTAACACCCTGAAAGTAGCAGCCATGTAGACAACTGAAGGAAGAATAACTCAAGCAAATAATTCAAAGCAGGAAGTGCAGAGGCCCTGAGGAAGGAATGTGCCCGAGGTGTTCAAGGAATAGCAACAAATATAGTGTGGCTAGAATAAGTAGAGTCGGGCCAGGTGCTGTGGCTCACACCTGTAATCTCAACACTTTGAGAGGCCAAGGCAGGAGGGTCACTTAAGTCCAGGAGTTCAAGAACTCCCTGGGCAAATAGGGACCCCCCAACTTCTACAGAAAAGGAAAGAAAAAGAAACACAAGAATAAGTAGACTCAGCAGGAGGCAGCATAGAGGAGGGCGAGATCAGGGAAATAACAAAGGAATGTGAGTCAGGCGTGCACATCCCATACGGCTTTTTACTGATACATCACAGTAAGAACTTTCTCTTTCACTCTGAGTAAAATGCAAAGTCGTTAGCAAATTTTGAGAAGTGAGACTGGTCAGGAGGCACAGAAACAATTTGGGCAAGTGATTAGGGTAGAGAGAGTTGTCTGGGTTAGGGGAGCAGGATGGCCATGGAGGGGATGACAAGAGTTTAAATTATGAATTTATTTCAAAGATATAGGAAAATAGGAACAGTTGAAGGTAATTTTAAGTTTAAGAAGATTGTTCTGGTTACACTGCCAATAAACAAGAGAACTAAGATTTAAATCCAGATCTGCCTGACTCCAAAGCTCAAGCTCTTAATTTTGACTGATGAGTCCTTGGTTTCTTCTCAGCTGCAGATGTCTGGGTGTCCCTAAAAAATAAACTCCAATATGTTTTGATGGCAGTTACGAAGGTTCTAAAAGTAATACAGCATAAATTCTAAAATTAAAAGATGTTGTACTCTGACTTGGAAGTACCTTTTCAAGTATAAAAGCAAGTTTCTGGTAAAAGCATAGAATCAGTGGTCATAGGATCTTCATTTATTCCCAGCGATAGCTGCGTGACTTTTTAGTCACCCCACCTAACTTTTTCCTATTTATATATCCTCATTTCTGCATTGTGAATACATATTATTTTTTTCTTAATTGTAAGACTTTTTTTTCCCAAAAATATATACATTTTTGATATCAGGATATGAGAGAAAAACTGAACACTTTGAATTGCCTACTCTCCAAAAGAGAGAAATGACAGGACTACTAACCTCTGGATGATAGCAGCATGGCAAGATAAAGGTCACTTTTACCAAGACAGCCTGAATTTTCAAGAAAAGATAGTAGGTCAGGTAATAGATGTTAAGTAGCTCGATTTGCTCTTTCCACAGTGTATACATGGATCAAAGCATTATATTGTACCCTCATAAACATATACAATTATTATTTGTCAGTACAAATAAAATTAAAAGGAAAATGATAGCATGGGAACATGATTGTGTGTGGGAGAGGAGGTTGTGAAATTTCTGATTTTTCCATTTGGGCAACTAATTCAATTCCATTTTTGGTTTTAATGATATACAAGCCAGTGCTATATGGTTGCTGCCCCTTCTAATCTCGATATAAGAATACCAAGCTCTCAAGAAATGACCTTGAGGTAACTTAGCTCTTCCATCCCAACTAGATAGATTTATAATTTGATGATGTTCCAAATTAGATGTAATATGGTGGTTCAAATTGGTATCATAAAGTGGATGTTTTATATACATATGTAAGGTTTTGAGTAGACTATATATACACAAAGAACATGGGCTTAGTGTGAATGATAAACTAGTTACTAGATGCACCGAACACTGCTAACTTTAAGATATTTCAGTGACTCCTCAGTGTAAAGATGCAAGCATTTTAGACAAATAGTGATATCACTACCATTAACTGAAACAGTGGTTTCAGAAACACATTAATGTCAAATTTTTTTAGTTCTAATTATGGAAACTTTTACTCAGTGAAAAGAAATTAAAAGATGTTTGTGGTAATAAACATTCTGTGATTGTGAAAGTACATAACTCTGCAATTGATGTTTGAACTATTATAAGCAAGCCTTTAAGACAATGAATAGCATTGTCAGCAGCACGACTTTGTCATCTATAGGTCGGTTGATTTTCCTTTAATTCTGTAGCATTTTACATTTATATAGAAATGCGTCTTTCAAAAAATGTGTACATTATTTTACAATATCAACTGATATCTGATTTCTCACATTGCATAGCCACATTAATTTGAGAGACTAATTCAGCTGACAACTGAATTAGTAATTAATTAGTAAAAAACCTAGTAATATTTGGCAGCAAGCAATGGAAGTAGCCTGGGTTGGTGCATTTATTCAAATTTTTAAATAAATAGGGGCCTGATAACTGTCATTGATGTGACAGTAGCAGCCTGGAGAAAAGGAAAATGGGTATTCACGGAATAATTAGAAAAAACAAAAAGAAGACACAGTATTCATATAGAGTAGATCACTTACAGGTTTTGTTTTTTAAAGAACATCTTTTCCCCAGCCACAGTATAATTATAAGCTAAGAATAATTTTCAATATTGCACAATGAATGCATCAGATCCTGTAATACTGATCAAAAGAGTGGATTAAAATGGAATATGATAGCAATTTCATGGAAGTCTCCCTTCCTAAATACTGACAGTTCTTTTTTTTAAAAAAAATCTGAAAGGTCCACTTATTTATTCCACAAACAATTTTTTAGAATTCACCATGTGACAGATAATACATTTAGTTCTGAATTTTTTAAATGTATTCTCATTTTTCTTCCATGCTGTCATCTTTTTAAAATGTTTAGACATTAAATTGACAAATACCAATTTTATATATTCAACATGTACCATGTAATGATTTGATATATGATACATTGTGTAATGATTACCACAATCAAATCAATTAAAACCTCCATTACCATCCATGCTGTATGTTAGGTCTCCAGAAATTACGCATCTTATAAATGAAAGTTTGTGCCCTTTGGCCAACATCTGACAGTTCTTAATTTAATTATTTATATGTTAATAGCTAAAAATTCCTTTAAAGCATTAAAGCAACCTGGATAGAATTGGAGACTTTTTTTTTTTTTTTTTCCTTCAAGACGGAGTGTTGCTCTGTCGCCCAGGCTGGAGTGCAGTGGCATGATCTAGGCTCACTGCTACCTCCACCTCCAGGATTCAAGCAATTCTCCTGCCTCGGCCACTTGTGTAGTTGGGATTTCAGGCGCCCACCACCAAGCTTGGCTAATTTTTTTTTTTTTTGTATTTTTAGTAGAGACAGGGTTTTACCATGTTGGTCAGGCTGGTCTCGAACTCCTGACCTCGTGATCCACCTGCCTCGGCCTCCCAAAGTGCTGGGATTACAGGTGTGAGCCACCATGCTGGTCCTGGAGACCATTATCCTAAGTGAAGTAATTTGGGAATGGAAAACCAAACAGCGTATGTTCTCACTTATAAGCGGGAGCTAAGCTATGGGGATGCAAAGGCATAAGAATGATACAATGAGCTTTGGGTACTTGGAAGAAAGGATGGGACTGGGGTGAGAGATAAAAGACTACACATTGGCTACAGTGTACACTGCTTAGGTGATGGGTGCACCAAACTCTCAGAAATCACCACCGAAGAACTTATTCATGTAACCAAACACCACCTGTTCCCCCCAAAAACTATTGAAATAATTTTTAAAAGCCACTCCCCACCCCACCCATCAACGAGACAGTAGCTGAGTTAGGACACAGCACTGTGATTCCTTTTAGTCAGAATTTCTTCCACCACCTGTTGCTTCGATTTCTTTCTCCTCACACCAGTCTTTGAGGTAGGGGCAATAGATTCTATGCCTATCATCCAGGGTATGGCCATTAAGATGTCAGCTCTGCAGCTTCCAGCTCTGCAGGCCGTGAGGCTGATTCCCAGTCAGTGCATTATACTCCCCTCCTTCCTCCTTCAGCTTGCCTCCAGGGATTCGCTTTTCCCCTGCCCGTTTTCAAAGCAGCTACCATCTGGGCCATTTCTCCCTCGTACCTCTTACCTGGGACCACCTCCATTGGAAATCGCCTGCCCAGTGCCTTCTTCCTGGGCACTTTGAAACTTTCACAAGTCCATTTTATATCAAGGGTTTTATCACTTACAGAGGAAGGAGGAGTTAGAAATGAATTATGGGGGTAGGGGGCAAGAATAACTAAGTGGAAGCTAATCCAGTTCTTGAATCTCACTTAATATTTTCTGATAAAGCCTCAGCAGCCCTTCTCTGAATATGTGCCAATGCAAAAACAAAATCAGCCGGCATAAAAACAAAAACCATCATATTGATAGAATTAACATATTAAAAGAAATACAAATTCATAAGATAATACATGAGCTTCTCTTTTAGTACCAAGATTTAATGACAGGCATAATAATTACCATAATTACACAGTGCCTAAACAATACTGGCTCTATCTGCCACAATTGTAACTTGGTATGAAAATACCTTTGATTTCTTTTGTGGATTACACTAGAGATAATATAGCCTACATTCTTAATGGGGAAAAAACTGCTAACCTTCTATGAAAACAGATTTTTAAAATTTAAGTTCACTGACATAAGTAAAGAACTCTATTGGAACCATTGTCTCTGGAAGGTAGATCCTATTTATAGACAAAACTGCCTGAAATGGGAACATTCAAAGGAGGGAGAGAATACCATCAAAATCATCAATAATAGTAATAAACACCCAAGGGTCTGCAGCTGGGCTAGATGTTTTCTCCAGACCCTTAGCCATATACTGTGGAATCCACATTGCCTTTTCAAGAAGTCGTGGAGGAGAAGGAGCAAGTGCACTTAAATAAGTACAGAAATTGTGCAGTACAGAGGTGAGGGAGCAATATGTTAATAAGGAGGTGTAAGAAGAGAAGACAATGCCTTCTCTGCTTTCAAAGAATTTGCAGTTGAGAGGGAAATATGATTAACCATCCAGTCAATTACTAAACAATGAAGAACTAAGCCACATAGATTGTATTATGACATGAAATAAGTTGAAACGTGCATCTTAATAAACAGGTAGAAATAAAAATTCATTGTATTTTGTAATATTCTTACAGGCAATAAAAATTCAGCAGGCTTTATTTTCTGTTACTAAGCATGGCTTGAGAAGCTCAAAACTCTCTGGGGAATGATATCCTTGCCAAGGGCACTCCCAGGCTTTTGTGATTTGTTGTCTCTTCTCCAGCACACTTTCAGCTTTCTAAAGGTAGGACTTGTTTCTTTGACCTGGCTTTTCATAATTGCTCTGGCTACCAATTTTATTTGTCCAATAGTGTCTTGGGAAATACAGTGTGAGAGTATGACAGAAGGGAGTTTTGAATAACTAGTATCCCATTTTGGAAAAATTTCCATGATGCAATTCAGTTAAATTTTGACTGAGGATAATAATAGATAAATGTCTTATGTATGATTTATATTCTAATGAATTTTTAAGCAGGATTTTAGTGAGAGCAGAAATAAGGTAGATAAAAATATCCACTTGTAAAATTTTTTACTAACATTTACATTTTGGTTCTGTGGCACTTTAACAGGGAAAATACAGTTAGCTTTGAGTATATATATTCAGACTTAAACCTTCATTATTTTTCTGAAAAGCACCTGTTTTGGCTATTTCATATATATCCTGATAAGGTGTACTTTATTTTAAAAAGAATGTATCATTGCAGAAATATAGAATGTGATTTTTAATCAACTTTTATCTGTTTTTGTCTGATTCATCATCGATATGAATGGAAATGCCCACTAGAGGTCTCTCCAACCTGAATTATTTCTAATTCCTGAAATAGATTGTACTTCTTAAATGTTCCTTGCTTGCTTGTGAGAACTAGTAAAACTTCGTTGCATTTGACATGATAACTGCCCAGGGCCTTAACATAGGAGAGTGGCACACACATTCAAACTGCTACTCCTGCGAGTCTATTTTATTTACATACAAGAATGTTAGTTTTACTCCCTGTTCTACAGAGTTCATTTGACACGTTTTATGCTTTAGAGTGAGGATGGAGAAAGCATGTAAGCCCTTTAAAGAGAGTGACCACATACTGTCAGTTTTTTTTTTTTCAGCTTGCAGAAAACTGTGGTAGGCTATCAACTGGAAATAATTATTACGATTGTCAATTTTCAGCCCTGCTCTTATCAAATAACAGAAAATATATAAAAATTTCAATTCAAAGGAAGAACTTTCATGTGCAAACTCTAGAGACAACTTTTTGATCTTCTGATACATTTACTTTATTAATTATGTCAAATAAATTTCAGGAAGCTTGGCTTATGTGCAGTGTGCATTAGAGAGAGTCATTGCACTGTGTAATTTTAACATAATGAGTTTGTGTGTATGTGCACCTGTTTACATACATAAAGCAATTCTGACATTGCTTCAGCAAATACATAAATTAGCCTTTACTATATGAGTCTTGAAACATAAAATTAAAAGGCCAGAAAGGTTTAGTAAACCTATATTCTTTCTGTAGCTTTTAATCCCACACCCTGGTTCAAGACAAGTTAGAGTTGGTGACCAATGGGCAGGGTGTTCTACTGAGAAAAGTCAGGATTTAAGATCAGCTGTGGCCACTGCCCCCATATTCCATGGAGGTCACCCAATTTGTGAACTAATCCTTGGAAGTTAGATTAATTTTCTGTCATGGCTCAAGGAAACCTGCAAGCCAAATGAAGAAAAAAGGATAATTGACAAAGTGCAGTGACCCATACAAGTAAACTAAAAATGTGGCTAAGAGAAGAGAAAATAAATAAATCTATTGTCCTTGAACTCATAATTATTTTTCTTTTCAAAATCAAAGTCTACAGAATCCAGGCATTAGCAAGTTTGCATGTAAGAATCCATTACGGCACCTGTCCTTACTAAAATAACAAAAAGCAACGAAAAGGGTTTGCTTTACTCCTGAATCAGCTTGGATGAATAGTAAAGACATGTGGGCAAAATAATCTCAAGATACCAACTGTTTGGGCTGGAGGAATCCTAAACCTGTGGTATTTTGCTGCTAGATTACTATAGCAATAACACCAACCCAGACAATAGTTGAACTTAAATTCCAAGCCACTGTAAGCAGAAATGTAATGGTTTGGAAACTCTTTCTCTCCATAAAAGACTCCTCCAAGATGAGACTGGAGTGGGAATAAACATTGAACCTGTGATCCTTCTAAGCAAAAAGATCTCATTTCCTCACAAAGCAGAGAGCAATAATGTGAGATGGCATGCATTCTTTTCAGGCAGAATTCAAAGTGATTATATACATCAATAATCGTTTAAAAGGAAGAGCTTTGGCTGGGCTCAGTAGCTCATGCCTATAATCTCAGTACTTTAGGAGGCTGAAGCAGGAGGATCACTTGAACCCAGGAGTTCAAGACCAGCCTGGGAAATCTAGGAAGCCCTCAACTCTACTAAAAATTTAAAAATTAGCCCAGCATGGTGGCATGAGCTTATAGTCCCAGATACTTGAGAGGCTGAGGCAGGAGGATTGCTTGAGCTCTGGAGGTCGAAGCTACAATGAGTCATGATTGTGCCACTGCACTCCAGTCTAGGTGACAGAGTGAGATGCTGTCTTTAAAAAAAACAAGGAGGTTTTATAAAATTAATAAGCAGAAGGCCAGGCACAGTGGCTTATGCCTATAATCCCAGCACTTTGGGAGGCCGAGGCGGGAGGATTGCGAGGTCAAGAGATCGAGACCATCCTGGCCAATATTTTGAAACCCCGTCTCTACTAAAACTACAAAAATTAGCTGGGCTTGGTGGTGCATGCCTGTAATCCCAGCTATTTGGGAGGCTGAGGCAGGAGAATCGATTGAACCCGGGAGGCAGAGGTTGCAGTGAGCTGAGATTGTGCCACTGCACTGCAGCCTGGTGACAGAGCAAGTCTCTGTCTCAAAATAATAATAATAATAATAATAATAATAATAATAATAAGCAGAAATAGCTAGCCACAGTACTGGTTTTCTAGTATTTTTACTGACAATACAAAAATCACTTTACGTTGTGGTCCTAGACACATTCACACATATATAACTGACAAGATATTTATCCTTACTCTGCACTATTTACTCAGTTACTTTATAGTCTATTTCTATTAATTATTTTAATGCTTGTTGTTACCCACAAAATCGATTTTCTAACCCACTAATTGGTCATAAGTCACAGTTTGAAAATCCTTAAATGAAAGAATAATGTATGGACGGAATCAATTTTTGTAAACCTAAATTCTCATGGGAAAAGTAATGAAGATCACATATTTTAATATAAAAAACAATTGTCTCTGGGTAATGGATTTAGTGATTTATTTTCTTACCTTTATTAACATATCTTCCTTCAGGAAGTTATATTTCTTGGGGAAATGGTAAATTGAATCACATCCCATGAAAGAAATATTTTAGAATCTTTCAAATTATGAGAATGTCCTAATTCCCGATATCCATTTGGAACCCCCTCCATCAATAGATTTAGCTGGTGAATTTCCTACCAGCAACCATAATGACATCCCTACTCTCTTACTTCCCAACTCAGAGTACCTCAAACAGGAATAAAGAAAGGAAAGAAAGAAGGGCTGGGGGCGGTGGGGGGAAGAAAGAGGGAAGGGAAGGGTGGGAAGGAAGAGTGAATCTCATATACCTACTCCTAGTTCCTTTACCCAAGGTGTTTGTGTGTCGTGGGGGTAGGTTGGTTTGGGGCTTAGGGCTTATTGTTATATTGCCTAGAACCTGGACTGGATTTTTAAAGTCCTGATTGGGCCATTCATTTCATTAGCCCTGTGAATTTGAGAAACTTACATCCTGCTTTTCTGTACCTCACTTTCCCTATTTGTATAATAAATTAGCTTTGCTAAGATTTACTTCCCACTTCTATATCCACTAGCTATATTAGATCAGGAGGAGTTATGTCAATAACTGGTTTCTCACTTGCATATACATCAATTACTGATAATTCAAAATTCATATTTCTTGCTTTATACCAAATTCCAACACAGGAAGAGTACTAAAAACTGACTGCCTTTATTATGAATTAAATTTAGCTCCGTGGCTAAATCAGATCTAATGAGTCCTTTTGTAAAAATATGTGTTTTCTATTAGTATCTTATTTGACCACTTGAACTTATAACTTCATAAAATTAAAAGAAAACCTATTTACCATGTGTGCAGACATGTCACTCTGCTCCCATAGGAACATATTTAAACAGTCTATATATCCTATAAATATTTGCTTACCTAATTTTTAGTGTTAAAGATCAAAGTAAGTTATATTTAATAGAAGGTCATGCAAGGAGCTTTAAAAAGCTCTATTCATACTCTTTGAGATGCTGCAGATATTTCCAGGGTTCACCCAACTGCCATTCAAAGAAGTCACTCCTGCTATTGACAGTAAGTGTTCAAGGAAAACATTCTCTCTGGGAACAAGTTACAAGACTTCCATATTGGCAGGAGGTTTTTTTCTTTTCTTTTTCTTTTTCTTTTTTTTTTTTTTTTTGAGATAGGGTTCAGCTCTGTTTCCCAGGCTGAAGTCCAGTGGCATAATCACAACTCACTGTGACCTCCAACTTTTGGGCTCAAGTGATCCTCCCCCCTTAGCCTCCCCCCTGTAGCGCCAAATAGCTGGGACTACAGGCATGAGCCACCATACCTGGCTATCTTTTAAAATTTTTGTAGAGACAAAGTCTTGCTATATTGTCCAGGCTGGTCTCAAACTCCTGGCCTCAAGCAATCCTCCTGTCTTGGCCTCCCAAAGCCCTGAGCAACCACACCTGGCCCAATATGTAGGATTAACAGACAATTCTGAATTCATAAGTGGATGGTTGAGAAACTGGCAACATGTGGGCGAAATTTATCTCCAAAGAAGTATTCTTTGGCCCTTGGAGGTTTAATTTTTTTAATTAGTTGCAAAACTAAAAAAAATGAGAGATTACACAAGTTTGCTTTCAGCTTCCTTTAAAGAGTCATATAACAAGTCTACCCTGGGTCTACATTCCTAGAAACTCCCTCAATGGACCTGAGTAGTGATGGCCACTTTATGATGAGCAGGGGCTTCCCAGGTCAGCATACCCTAACCTGCACCCTTCCATTCATGCAGGTTGGTCTGCCTAGACTTTTTAAGCATTTGAGCTTGAGACCCCTATTGTGAGCAAACATGCTAGGTACAATATCATGAGTTAATCAACAGACAGTTACTTGATGTAATTAATTAGAAAATAAGTAACACCAGTAGCAGAAAGTAACCAAAAACAATTCATAAGGTTTCATGCAACTTCTCAATCTAAGTGCACTTGTTTCTACCTTATTTTCAAGCCTCTTTGGCTTCATCTTGGTATATTTACCTTTATTCACCCCTCCCCCCACGCTTTTTGCCTCTGAGAGATATTTTTGTAAAATGCAGATAATAGCACCTGCTCAGCCCACCTTTCTGAAAGTCCAAGTACAAAAGTGCTACATGAGTGCAAGGTATTATTATATCCGTTATCATTCAGGCTCAGACACGGGTAGGTTCTTCTAGACCCTGCGGCTCTGGCTGGATTGAAGTCTCATGTATCAGCAGGAACAGGTAAAGCTGGCTAGATGCCTTTTAAACTCATTTACTGCAGTACTTGGTTCTCCCATACTGGTGTTGAAGTAGCTCTTTTTCTCTGTCAGCTCAGCAGTCAGTCCAACCAAAACTAACTAAGTAAATAAAAATCCCCCCCTTTTCCTGTGACAACAACCGAAGCTGCAGACCTACATGCACCAATAGAATCCAGGCTACTAATTATAAATAGTGGTGATGAATAACACAATAGTGGTGATGAATAACACAAATGTACTATACTAATAAGAAGAGTATCCAAATGTGTCCAAATTTGCCAGTAGGTCCATTCAAGTGCAACATGGCTCTGCCAGCATGCAGAAAGGGTGCTACAGTCCACAGAAGGAGATGTGTTTTCAAGCCAGTCCATTTCTCCGGAAAGTAATCCACAGTTGTGTTGTCTTTGAATGTTCTGCATCATTGTGTAAAATGTTAAAATAGTTCAATGTAAAAATACAGAGGCAAAGCAATCTGTCAACCAAAGAACTCGCAAATCTATGCATTTCACCATGGCCATTGTCTTCTGAGCTTCAGGCTCATCACCTCACCATCACTCTGACATCCCACAATGGTATGGAGTTTTTTTCTGTATTTTTTTAAATCATAAAATTCTCAGTGCCCAGAATGCTATCTAGCATATAGAGGGTATGCAATGCCTTCTTGAGTTTGAAGGATACCGCCCAATAAATATCTAGAATTTAACTTGTCTAGGATAAGACTTCTGATTTCCATCTTCCACCTCCAAACCTGCCCCTTTCCTGTTTTGTCTTTGCAGTTGGCACTGCCATCCTCCCAGTTATTCAGTGACACTGATTCCTCTTTCCCTTACTCCCACTTCCAATCAGCAAGTTATTTTGGCTCTACCTCTGTGATGTGGCCCACGTCTGTCCCCTTTTCACCGCCATTACTGCTACCCTAATACAAGTCTCTTGGTTGGACAACTCCAGAAACATCCCCCTCCAGCTTCCTGTCTCTCCTCTTTCCTCCTGCAGACCTATTTCTTCACAACAACCAAGCGGAACTTTAAAATATATAATTCTGCCAAGAATTCTCCAGTGGCTTCTCATGGCACTTAGACTAAGATGAAAATATTTGTGGTTTCCAAAACCTGGCCATAATAGAAGCACCTGGAGAGATGAAAAATATACAGAGCTTGAGACCACACGTTAGACTCATCTAATCAACCTCATCAGAGGTGAGAGGCTCAGTAGATTCCACACTGAACATTCCCCATCTTTCAACTTCTTTGTTTTATATCCCTATCCTGTTCACCCATGACACTTCGATCACACATAGCTTCTCTTCCCTATCCAGAAATCATCAAGCTCTTTCCAGTCTCAGGACTTTTGCTTTTGTTTTACTGTCTATTTGGAATGCCCCTCCTCTTCATGGCTGTTTCTTCGCCCCATCCTAGAGTCCTACTAAGCATCTCCTCCTTCTTACACCTTCAATAACGCAGCCCCAACCTCTGCCCTCAGGTGTTTCCTAAGCCATAACTTGTTATATTTTCCTTCTAGTACTTATCACATTAATTGAAGTAAACTTATCGATTTATGAGTTTATATAACTCCCCCAGTAGAAAGTAAAATCCACGAGGGCAGAGAGATTGTGTTGTTTTTGTTTGTTTGTTTGTTTTTAATTCCTGACTTTCCAGATGTGCTCCGTAAGTACATGTGGGTCATCAGTATGTTAGTCTTTGTGGGCTCTGTCGCAGCTATTCACCTCTACCACTGTAGTGTTAAAGCAGCCAAAGATGGGATGTGATAAATGAACATGGCTGCATTCTAGCAAAACTTCATTTATAGATACTGAAATTTGAATTTCATTTGATTTTCATATGTTGAAAGTGTTATTTCATTTTTGTTTGTTTAACCGTTTAAACAAATTGTAAAAACCAGCTCATAGCCCATACAAAAACATGTGGCAGACTGGATTTGGCCTGTGGGCTATAACCTCTGATTAAGAGGATTTGTTTTGCCATTTGGTTTGAAAGTCCAGAACATCTTCAAGAAACACATGGAAGCTTCCTAAAACTGTGTTAGCAGTATTATTCTATTTCCTTCTAAAGATGTCTGTAGGTCTAAGACCAATTCAAAAAGCATTTGCCAGGTATATATTAGGTTAAATTGAACTGTATTAAGTGGCAGGCCAGGGGCAGCTACTCAAGGTACCAATCTACAACTAAAGCTAAAATATCACTGTAATAAATCTGAAACATTTGACTTCTGAACTCAGTTTTCCACAAGAGTCTTTTTAAATAAATGGCAAAATATAAATTCTTGAAAATGAAGACATCAGTCCTGAATGAGTAGAAATTGAAAATAAAGCACCTATCCATCCTTATTAATATTGAAAAAACATTTAAATATATTTTAAATGGGAAATCAAAATATTTAAATATTTTAGACTTTGCAAACTCTGTTTTTGCATCTTGTGTAACTTCAACCTAAATTGAAGACATTGTGGAAAGACTCTCAAAAAAAAAAAAAATACAAAGAATAAAATAGTTCCTCCCTGTTCTTAAGGAGTTTGTACTGACTGTCTCCAACTTTCACCTTCCCAAATATTAATCATACATTTTACTTCAGCCCAAAAGCCAGTATTTCTAGTAAGATTTCCTGATTCCCAGACATAGATTTGTTGTTTTAGGTTCCCAGTATTTCCTCTTCTTTGCATGCATTTATATATTTATTTTGAAATAAAAATATAATCTTTACATATTTATTTATAAATGCAACTTTTTTTTTAACATATTTGAATACTTAGTTAATGTCTGTTTCCCTCATGAGACTGCCAAGCACTTTAGGCATGTTTTATGGACCTGGATGCGTACTGTGCCTGCCATTCAGTTAGCACACAATAAATAATTATTCAATAAGTAAATAAGTACCTGAAATGTATGTGGTAGACCTTGAAGGGAGGCAAATTTGTGCCTTAACAACTAGGAAGATATTTCTCTCCACTTTTTCCATAACTTTTTATAATGCATTCTGCACATATTTATTACAAATATGATAATCATATTTCTGAGACCCAAACAGTCCACCTTTGGGTGAAGAAGGAATAGACATGGGGAGGAAATGAAGGCTCCTCTGGAGTGAAAATTCATTAGACACAGAGGGTAGGCTTTCAAACCACAGCATTCATTTTAAGTCTCACATGCCGGTTACTGCAAAAAAGGAAAAAAAAAAAAAAACGCACCACATGTATTTAAAAGCAGAGGAAAACACAAAGAAAAGTCTTCTTTCAAAACCATGGAAAGCTTATTTTCAATCCTGATTCCAAAAGATGAACAGCCCGCTCTCCCCTTTCATTATAATCCTCATTGCTGCCCTTACAGTTAGGTCCTAGAATGCATGCTGGTGTCAGACACAAAATCAAAAGCTACAGCATAAATATATTTCCAGATACCGTGCATATATTTTCTGTTTCTTTGGCAAGAGGCAGATTCTAGTGAGATCTCTCACATGGCTAATTGTTCCTGGAAAAGATGTCCCCCTTTCCAGGTGGTGATATTTCAGCATGAGCAAGAAAGAGAAACTTGTGCACTAAGAAGAATATTTAGGCATTGAATTGATGAATCAGATGATAATAGATTTCCTTATCAGAAAGACATGTAGCCTAAAAGTAGGTTATAACCTATAAGACCAATAGAATCCAAGCTATTAATTCTAAATAGTGGTGATGAATAATACTAATGTACTACACTAATAAGAAGAGATACATGAGAAGAGGAACTGCTAAAAGAATATAACCACTTCTGAGCATAGCAAGTGTATCATATTCTCCAGCAAAAGTTTAATGTAAAGACAACAGTTATAGCTCTTTCAGCAATCTCTAAACTCGCAGTTGCCTGAAATAAACTGGAAAAATATCAAGCAGTCATATTTATCTGCAGATTCAATATGCAGTTATGAGGCTGTAAAATGAGCATTGCTATAAGACAAGATGCTGGCTATCTAACTGATTATATAAAATTAATCTCTATTAAAACAGCCTTCCCACTTAACACTAGTTTATATATTTGCTGATTCTACTATCCAAACTAAATGCAGTACAAAAAAACTCTAAAGTGCAATTACAAATCTTCCAACTAATGCCAGATTTCTTGAAGTTAATGAAAGTGATATTGAAGGGTTTCTTTAAACTTCAAGCCATTAATAAATAGATTTTTAACAGAGAAAGAACAGTTAATGATTAAATATGTAATTATTATCAGGGATAATGGCACAATCATCATTTCAAAAAATAATGATTTAAATATAAAGAGTAAAAGAGACCCATGGGAAAGCTCAGGAGGTCCTGAAGAAAATATGATGTCATATATCATTTGTCTAAAAATCGAAAATGAAAGGAAGAATATTCTTTCACACCATCAGAAAATTTTCTCACAGAAAGCATTCTAGAAAAACATAGACATAACTCATATTGCTTACTATAGGTGCTGGCTTTTTGTTACAATTTCTATCAACATTTTATGAAATAAAATATATAGAATATAAAATAAATATTTTATAAATAATATATTATATATTATATAATATATAAATAAATATATAATTTATATTATAAGTTAAATATATAAACAAACATAATTTATATACATAAATTATATATAATATATAAAATAACAATAATAAAATGAAAACATAAAATAAAACATTCATAAATAATATAAAGTAAATATGTATATGTGAAATATTTAAAATATATTATCTATAAATAGAATAAATGTGAAAGTAAATAATTATTTTCATATTAACTTCAGTTTTTAAGATAACATGCTAATAGCATATTTCCAGAATTTTCATGACATACACATCTCCATTTTAAAGAAACTTTTCCTTGCACCAGTGATCCTTGGTTATGAAGGATCACTTGAGGTAGTAGAGTTTTCAACTCCTATATTGGAGAAATGTTTTTTCTCCAATTTTTTCATGGTCTCCTACCTCTACATCCACTACTTAGATGTAGGGCTTTGCTAAATTTTAATGATTTGTAAAAAGATGATATACTTTATTGTCGAATAGAGATACTGTTGAGAATGGCAGGAGAAATCAAAAATAATTAATAGGCATTGAGTGATTCACAGCAATTGTTAACTACTGAAGTCTCAAGCTTTTGGTCTCCATTCTACTTACTCACTTTATGTGCTTCTCTCATGTGACAGTCCATTCTCTAATGAAGCTGTAACCTCTTTCCATATTCCCAATCTCAGATATTCCATCCGGTGACTTTAACTCAAAGTCTTGACATAAACATGACTTCTCCCCTTCTTGACTCACTTTCAACCCATTCAATCAGCCACCTTTAGCGTGGTTTCACTTTTTTGTGCATGAATACATCTTCTCTATATTTTTAATACTGTTATTAATAAAACCCTCATACTTTCATTTGTATCTCCTACATTGAACTCCTAACAGGTCTTCTCTCTGCTCTCTTTTTCTTTACAAGTACAACTTATGCCCACTCACACACACAAATACACACAAAAATATCTTACCATGTCAGTCTTTTCTTATCCTGTAGGAAAGACTTAACTAAACATAGGCAAGACTCTAGTCCTTATGTGTTCTTTCAATTTAACCTCTCATCACTTCCTACATCATACTTTATGGCAAAGCAGTAACTTGTAACTGGGGATACAACAATCTTTGGACAATACAAGCTATGACATATGTACATTGTGAATAACATTTCTGGAAAATAATGAAAGAACACTATGACTATAAAATAACTAAGAACCATGATACCAGAACAAAACCAACCCTAGAAACAATTTATGTGCATTTTCAGTGGAGACAGCTATGAGCTTTTGTAGTCTTTACCACTCACTGTGGTAGATATTTGTGAACTTTGCAAGTTAGTTAACTTTCTAAGCATGTTCCCTCGTATCTAAAACAGGACTGATAATTTTCAGCTTATGTGGCTTATTATGAGAATTAAATGAGATAGTATTTATAAAGTGCTTATGTAGTTTTTCAACCAATAGTAGTTTAGCAATGATGCTAATAAAAACAATGAAGAAGAGGATAATAATACATCAACATATTTCTCACTAATAAGGTTTCTTTGTTATTCCCTCTGCCTAAAAAACACTTTTTTCAGTATAATAATAATAATTTATAAAACACACTTTTTTCTTACATTATAACTGAAAATTTAATTACTCTTCAAGGTACAACTCAGCCTTCATCTTCTTCAAGAGCTCTTTCCTTACCTGCCCCAGACTGAGCAAAGTGCTTCATGTTTTCATATTTCTGCATATCTTCGTAGAAGAGAAACTTCATTTCATTGAAATGATTCATAAGTATCTCCCCAGTCAGAATATAAGTTCCTTAAAGTCAAAGACTGTATCTTATTACCTCTTTATCCTCAGTGCCTTGCACAGTAATTGGCACACAGTTATAGAGGGTTTGAAGGCTTTGGGAACTGATTAAGGAAAAAGATATTAACACAAGGGGCAGTAACACACCATAAGCTTTATTGGGCAGTGCTTCAACAGGGTTGCATGAGAAGAGAAGTCCCTCATAACATAAGACAGTCCCGAGGCTGCCATCCAGTGAAAAAGGAGGGCAAGGGGATTGAAGGACTGGAGACAGGGATTGAAGAGGGGTCCACTGATGGTGCTTAGCAGCATTTGAAAGTCCCTGGGTCAGAAAGCTCCAAAGTACAACTTGGGACTTTCTAACTGCAGGGCTCTATCTAGTCAATGGGTATCAGCTGCAAGGTGAAGTTTCATGTAGTATGCAAGACAGGTGAGCTCTAAGTGGCTAAAACTACTTGTTTGGGCCGTTATAAAAAATAACTGGATGTATAAAAATTTAAATTTGGTGCCAGCAGGCTTTTGCCTGGCTTATACACAACCTAGAGGCCAATACACAGAAGCCAACTTTGGCTATTTATACAACAATAGTAGGTTCTCTGTAATTGTCAAACGTATATGAACTTACTAACTACAATTTTGCTGTATACTCAGAAGTTCTCAAAGGAACATCCTACTTTAATTGAGGTCAGAGTCAGAGTCCAGAGGTAGAGAGCTTGGTTCATTCGTTTCTTAAATATGTCCCTTAATCTATTCAGTTTCAGAATTCAGTAAACTTAAAAGACCCCTCTAGTAACTGGAGGTATCATGACTCTCCTTTTTTTTTTTTCTCCAGCAAGCATACTATTCTGTGTATAGTGGGTACTTAATAAATCTTCATTGATTGGAATAAATGAAATTAATGATTCCAAAACTCCTCAAGCACATATTCTTTAAGATGTTCAGAACAGATAACATTTTGTTAGGCTTAAAATAACTATCTTCTTGAAGAAAATAGCTCAAATCCAACCTATTTGGAAATATCTGGTTAAATTTATTAAATTAAGATATATGGGTATTTTTTTCCAGTTGAAAAATATTGAATACAAATCTTTATGTACAAGAAACACTAAATAATGCAGGCAAGTTGAGATAATAAGAATCATAATGGGCCAGGTGTGGTGGCTCATGCCTGTAATTCCAGCACTCTGCCAGGCTGAGGCGGGCAGGTCACTTGAGCTCGAGTTTGAGACCAGCCTGGCCAACATGGTGAAACTCCGTCCCTACTTAAAATACAAAATCAGCTGGGGATGGTGGCACATGCCTATCATTCCAGCTACTTGGGAGGTTAAGGCAGGAGAATCGCTTGAACCCGGATGGCAGAGGTTGCAGTGAGCCGAAATCACACCACTGCACTCCAGCCTGGGTGACAGAGGAGAAAACAAAACAAAAAACCCATAATGCCTGAAGTATCACCTTCTTCAGAGAAATGCCTATTCTACCTCTGCAAATTCACAAATGGTAAAGAGGAGAATGGATGGATAGATAGATTCATTTGTTTCTTAATAACCTAGATAGATGATAGATAAGATAGACAAATGTTGCACATTTACTATATGCTAGCTATAGTGTTTGGTGCTTTACACACATTATCTCATTTAATTCTCATGACAACCCTCTAAGGAAGAGGTTGTTATTATCACGTTTTTAATATAGGAACCAAGGCTTAGGGAAATATTTACAGGAGACAATGGAGTTATAAGTGATATTTGAATTCAGGTTCTCTAACTCTAGAGTGTGTGTGGTCAGTCACTGAATGAGTACCCATGCAAGCTGAAAGATGAGAATTTCAGCTGTAGAGATTACATTCCTAAAATAATTGCAACTTTTTTCCATGTTAATCTTTCAATTTGCCTGCTAAGAAAAGTAATTTTGAAAAGTAATTTCAAACACAATGAAAACA
The DNA here is from genome assembly GCF_029289425.2 of Pan paniscus. Taxonomy (NCBI): domain Eukaryota; kingdom Metazoa; phylum Chordata; class Mammalia; order Primates; family Hominidae; genus Pan; species Pan paniscus. The sequence continues at coordinate 75,107,362 of NC_085926.1, read as the reverse complement.
CAGTAAAATCTATGCGAATTGTAATTAAGTTCCAGATCACCATGTTCTAGAGGAAAGCAAATGAAAGCAGTTGGAAATCTCCTATTTTATGCACTAACAGAATTATATAGCACCCACTCACTGTTCAATTAGTCTAATTATGGTCAACATCAGTCTTTGTTGTTAAAATGACAGAAGAATATGATTCTGCTACTGTTTTAGGACTAGCCTTGCCAGATGGATAATAAATAGATGTTGTGCATAACATAGATAATTACCATCCATTTTCAGTCATTCTATACAGTTGAAGTGATTAAAATTAAAATCAATTTTGTATAAATATCACTTGGATTTTTATTTCTTGTGGTCATTTGTATATGTACCTCCATAGTTGACTGAATGTTGCATGATTTTATGATATTTTTGTTTCTTTATCCAACAAAAATAAATTCAAGGTATCCTTACAGTTATAGAATGAACTCAAACAACCGCAAACTTGAACATGCTCTAAGTAGCAAAAAGAATTAATTTGACAATGAAAAAAAATCTTGAGAATTAAGCAGCTCATTAAATTAAATGTGTAATTTAATCTTCATATAAAGTAGAGTTTAAGCTACTGTATGTGTGTATATGCATGTGTGTATTTCATGTGCAGTCTGAAAACTCACCGTTAAAGTTTGTAAAACCCAGGAACTTAACTATTAGGTAGCAACAAGAAATTTACTTCAAACACTTTAAGTATTCCCAGTAGAGCAAGCAGCCTAAATTTTCTACAATTTAGGCAAACATTTGTTATTTACATATTTAGGGTAGGCTCATAAAATAAATTGGTGCATAAGACAACAATTTGTAACCAAGTCACTGGAAGTTATGCACAGAACTAAGAAAATAAGATACAGATTAAGGGAGAGTCATTCTGATTTTACTATTCCAGCTCTGAGGGAACTCCACAAAGCAAGATGATGGAGTAAATCCCACTGGACACTCTTGTCCAAGAGTCTCTATGAGATGCGATAAACTGGGAGCTCCTGGACACACTTAGTTCCAGAAATACTTTCCTTGGTCTGCACAATATTTTGGTAGTCTCAAATTTAGTTACCAGTATTTTTTTAAAAATCAAGATATTTTCACCTAAAGTCCTTTATTCTGGTTTCTCTTGAAAAATCCAGTGTATCAGCCTTGGGTGCACAGTCCCTGAAGGCAATGGTGCCCTGAATTTGAATGACTGTTGTTATTAGATGAATCTCATGATTCCCTGATGCTAGAGTCCCTGCCACCCCCTATAGTGTGGCATGAGGTCCACTATGGTCATGAAGCTTATTTTTTGACTCTGGTAGAAATAAAAACGTGAGTTTGAGACTTTTGGACTAAGGGATGGAGAGAATAAGAAAAAATTGACCACTTATTTCAAACTTGAACTTAAGTTTCCGTAACACAGATAGAAGACTTGATTAATATTTTTGTTTCTCTAAAATCCAATGTAGTATCTGGCATTTTGAAAAGTAATTTCAAACACACTGAAAACATACTAAAATCAATGTGAATTGTAACTAAGCTCCAGACCACCGTATTCCAGAGGAAAGCAAAGAAAGCGGTTGGAAATCTCCTCTTATTTTGCACTAATTGTATTATATAGCACCTACTTACTGTTCAATTAGTTTAATTATGGTCAACATCAGTCTTTGTTGTTAAAATGACAGGCGAACGTGGAGTTTGTTGAATTGACAATGATTTGTCTAAAGATCATCCATAAACGGTGGGTTGAACTGGGAATAAAAATCTTATGAGATTCAAACATAGTAATTGGATCTCAAACAAATTATTCCATTAACATCTCACCAAATTAACTCATTGCTCAGCGGAATCAATCAAAGCAGTATCATTGTTTGATATATCAAAGATACAGACCTAGTGTTTTTTTTCCTTAATACATTTGCTATAACCTGTATAAATGACTTCCACAAAAATATTTCTGAAACTGGGAAACACTTACCAAGCTTCTCTGAAAAATCAAACAACTATAATATGAAGAAAGCAAAATTTTCCCTAAACCCAACAGGATGACTCTGAAAAATAAAAAATGTGCAAGGGGAATATATTTTATTAAGAAAAAATGGTAAATATATAATACTTTGGTTTGGTTTTGAAAGAGCAAAATGTTTGTGCCAACAGGTTTAATCATGATTAGCAGGAAAATTTGTCAAAATCCATGTGTAATGATAAAAAATTATATTTTTGATAAAGAATGAAGCTTTCCTTCACTAAACTTTCTCCTTTAGAGAAAATGTACTCTATGTTTCTTTAAAGATTCTGAGAAACATGTACTACGATGCATGTTGACACACTCTGCTCCTGGTTCCTATTAAGCTTTTTAAAATTCTATCTACCTAACATCACATATCAAAATTAAAAAGGAATTCAGATAAAACCTAAGTTTATTTTTTTGACTAATATCAATAAGACATTTGAAAATGCCTTACTTATCATTTTTTTGAAAAGTGCTTGCTGTTATTGGTGTCCTGTAGACATATATAAAGGAATCAAGGCAGCGAATCAGGTCTAAATCTGAAGAGCAGCTGGAGCTTCATATCATGACATCTCTCTCTTTATTATAAAAGATGGTTTCTTCATAAAGAACAGGTTATCTATCATCAGAGAAGAGGAAGTGCTTTGCCTGACCCTGCTTTCACTCATTCAACAAGCGTTTGTTGTAGGTCTATTATTTTAAGTTTGGCATAAAATGCTAGACATAAAGAATACAATTGCAAACAGAAAGTGGTAAAAGAGGATGTTCTACAATGAGTTAGCTACATAAACTTTAAGGTCTTTCTGAGCCCTGAGATAAAAATACCAAGTGTGTTGCATATATATTTAAGAAAATACTCCCAGTCACTAAAGTTATTTTTAATCTCATATATGACCAAAATGATTATAGACACTACTAACAACTTCCTGTGTAGTAAAAAAATTAAGTGTTATAATGGAAGGAAAAAATTAAGTATTATAATGGAAGGAAAAAACTTTTAGAGACAATAAGAAAACCTCATTGCCCTAATTTTAATTCATAATGTTGGATACTGTAAGATAGCCTTACAGATAAGAACATTTGACTCTGTTAGAATCTCAATACTGAATGATGTTGGAAGCATTAGAGAAGACTATCAGTTTTGTCTTTTTCCATATTAACAGCATTTTCTGGTTCCTACAAAGGTATTTTGTTTGAGTGTGAACATTTATTAGCTGTGAAGTTCTTGGGACAGGGCTGGTACATAGTAAGTACTAAGTAATTATTTATGTCGCTGTTTTTGTTATTATTATTGCCATAGGATATCCAGATCAACTAAAACAGATGCAAAGAGAACAAGCAAGGTACATAGTAGATATCAGTTGTGAACCTGATAAAACATATAAAATAAAATTTCTCCCATTAAAAAATTTTATCATTTAGGCCAGGTGCAATGGCTTGTGCCTATAATCCCAACATTTTGGGAGGCCGAGGCAGGTGGATCGCTTGAGTCCAGGCAACATGGCAAAACCCTGTCTCCACTAAAAATACAAAAAATTAGCCAGGTGTGGTGGTCCACGCCTGTAGTCCCAGCTACTCAAAATACTGAAGTGGGAGGATTGCTCGAGCCCGGGAATTCAAGGTTGCAGTGAGCTGTGATTGTGCCACTGCACTCCAGCCTGGGTGGTAGAGTGAGACTGTGTGTCGATACACACACACACACACACACACACACACACATATATATATATCTCACACACATATGTGTATATATGTATACATCTGTTTTATATATATATATATAATAGATAATTTAACACTTAACTACTCTTATTTAAATAGTTACTGTTTACAAGAAACTTCTAGGTTAACATCTCCAATGTTCACTTACTACATCCAAACATAAGAATAGAAAATACAAGAAATGTAAAGAAATATATCTCTTTCCTCATAAACATTTTAGCCAGTGTGATTTTATTGAAGGGCATTCTGCTATCTCAGGTTTCTTATATAAACCATATAAATTTGCAAAATTATTAAGATGGCACTGATTAATAAAACAAACACTAAGTCTCATTTATCATTTTCAGGATATTCTTCCATGCTTTTTTGATTAATACTTTTATTAGAGGCATTCAATATAGATAATGCAAAATTAAATGGATTTTGCCAGAATACATTATAGCCATTAAAATAAATCAGACTATTAAATGGAGAGAAAAAGTAAAATCTGAAAAAGAAATATAATTTCATATAACTTATGACAGAGTCAATTAATCACATCACTACAATTTGAGACCTTTCCTATGGAAAGAAAGGAAAAAAGATCCGTTTAACAGTCCATAATTATTGTTGCACTCTCTGAAGAAAAAACTATGAGCCAAGGACTGGTCTGTAATGACCATGAAGGCAGAATTTTCTTTGTGTTTTTTTTAACTTCCCTTAACTCAACTATACTCTGTTGCCCTTGCCAAGAGACGATATGAAACAAGATATAGACCAATAGGAAAGAACCAAACCAAATGTCAATGCTTTCAAAAACTGTTGGAAATAAGCCATTTGAGAAGAGCACTTGTCTTTTGTCACTACGTCTCCACTGCTGCATTCTGCTTCTGAATATTTCTCTCCAGTGTTCCATTTCACAAAATTGCCTTCAATTTCCAATTACCTTAATAACAAGATAGAACATTTACTTGACTTTAATTATTTAACTTCACAAGTTTTTTGGCCTTTAAGATTTCCCCTTAAATAATAAAAAGACAACAGGATGAACACTTTTTTACAAGTATGTTAGTGCATCCAATATGAATTCATAGAATTATGAATAAGTTCATTTTTACCAAATACCAAATGTCTGCTATGAAGCCTTTTTAATATTGTCTTGTTTTATGCCACTTCTGAAATTTATTATTTATTGATTTAATAGATTTTTAGGTGTTAGTTATAGTTTAGTGAATTCAAGGAATAATCGAAAAACTTTTATTCTGCTATTGCATGATGACGAGCTTAATCAATCAAAAAGTTCCACTTCTGACTGTGCACTTAGAGCCTAGTAGGGGTTGAGTGAGATATGGAAAGCAAAAAACATGGTTTTACCATTACAGAACTTACAGGACAGTTGGGAAGACAGAAGTAACTTATACATTCAGAAAATAATAAAATGTTCCTAGATATTTGATGCCATAAGAGTTAAGCAGGAGAAGGAAAAAGAATAAGATACATTGGATTTGATGAAGAAGGAGCAGGAAGAGACTTTGGGGACATTTTCAGGACTCCAGTTTGATCCCAAGAACAAGTTCGGAAGGCAAGAGGTGTGGTCAGGAATTAGGATGACTCCTTGGTTTCAGGGGAGCTGCATGTGCAGTACAGTAGAAGTAGCAAGTCTAACTGAAAATATTCAAGGTTTGTTATTAAAGGGATTCAACCTGCCTTTTACTGCAAACTACATCACATAGGTATAGCCTTCTAGGAAGCAGCATATTATAATGGCTAGAGAGATAAGCATTGTCTTGGAAACCATTACTGGTTACCTCCCCAAAGGAAAAGAAATTGTTCTATCAAAAAGATACCAGCATGTGTATGTTTATCACAGCACTACTCACAACAGCAAGGTCATGGAATCAAACTAAGTGCCCATCAGTGATGGATTGGCAAAGAACACATGGTACATATATACCATGGAATGCTATGCAGCCAAAAAAAATATGACCTTTGCAGCAGCATGGATGCAGCTGGAGACCATTATTTTAAAAGAATTCACACAAAAGAAAATCAGATACCACATGTTCTCACTTGTAAGTGGGAGCTAAACAATGGGTACACGTGGACATAAAGATGGAAACAATAAAGAAGATATTCCAAAAGTGGAGAGTGAGGGAGGGAGGAATGGGCTGAAAAACAACCTATCAGGTACTATGTTCGCTATTTGGATGTTGGGTTCAACAGAAGCCCAAATCCCAGCATTATGCAATATACTCTTATAACAAACCTGCACATGTACTCCTCAATATACAATTTTTAAAAACTGCCTCCTTCAATTCTTGAAGAATATAGTTCTCTCCATGTCCCATCCTCGCCTTCTTGTCATGACTCTTAGTGATTTAAACATTTTCATAGATGAGGCTTCCAGTGCATTACTTTCTAAGTCTTTCTTCCCTAACATCAACAGCCCCAATGATCTACACTTGTCACCCACTTTCATGGTCACTAACAATGTAAAACACACCACCTCCTTGATCTGTATTACAAACATTGTACTCTCCAAACACCACCTCCTGTCTTTCAACTTTGTCCCTCTCATATCCCGTCTCCCAAAGTTTTTTTTGTTTGTTTTTTTTTTCTCCTTGGGACTTCTAATTTATTTACCTTTTCACCTTTTTGACTTTCCATCACTCCCATTATATCCTCACTTCTCTTCTCATGCAGCTCAAATTACAGGATCAGTCACAGTCATCACTCCTTTGCATATACTAACTCCCTTGGCCTTTCTTTTTCCATCATTCCGCCTGGAAAAATACCAAATTTGTTTAAATTCAAGCTTTTCCCTACTTAGGGCCCATACCCAAGCAGATGAAGACTCCTGAAAAAAATATGGAGCCATGCTGACAGGTCTCATTTTAAATTCATGGCAGAAATCTCAAGTGGGCTCTTACTGCTTGCCTCTCAGTCTCACAGCTTTTCCCTAGCTAATTCACTTTCTGCTTCTACATGGTTCCTATTATAAACCCTTTACTCTCCTTCAACTTTTAATATCTCCTACCTACTTGCTTCTCTCAGCTGAAAGATTTGCTTAAACGTTTCCCTGAGAAGATAAAAGATCAGAAGAATACTTCCATGCACTTCCAGCACCAAATCTACCAACTAATCTGCATCTGTATCCACATCCTCAACCTTCTTCTCCCTTGTCATGAAGTGCTTATCTCAGGTCAACCCTCCACTTGTTCTCTGGATTGCCTATTCTCATCCCCATGAAAGTACCTAGCTCCGTCCTCCCACTTTCTGGCAAACATCAGATTTTGTCTTCTACAGCAGGGATCAGCCGAGGATGGCTCACAGGCCAAATTTGGCTAGTTGCCTGAGTTAAGAATAATTCCTACATTTTTCAATGGCTGAAAAAATGTCAAACCGAATTATATTTCATGGCATGTAAAATAATATGAAATTCAAAAATTAGCATCCACATAGAAAGTTTCACCAGGGCACAGCCTTGCTCACTCATCTATGGTTGCCTTCACACTGCAGTAGCAGAGTTAAGTAGTTGCCACAGAGACTATAGGGCCAGTTAAGCTAAAAATATTTACTATCTGCCCTTTACAGCATAGTTTTTGACCCCAGTTGAACAAAATAATTCACAGTAATGTTTAAGTATGCTGCAGTTACTCGAATGTTAAGAACAGACCTTTCTTCACTCCATGTCTTTCTCCAATCATAGAACGTCAATGCTGTTCTTTGTAGCAAAAATCTTCAAAATAATGCTCAGTACCACAGTTTTCAACTCCATTTGTCCTGTCTGTTTTAGGATCACTACAGTAATTATTCAAATGAAATAGCCTTTTTAAAGGTCATCAGGAGCTGCAAATTGTGAAATCTAATGACTACCTCATCCTACTCCTACTCTACCACTTAGCAGCATTTGACAGGGATCACGCTCTTCTTCACTTATGTTTTGGGACCCAGTCTCTCTTGGTTAATTCCCTTTTTGTCTAGTTGATCCTTCTTTATTTCCTGTGCTGTCTATTCTCATTTTCCCAACTTCTAAAAACAGTAGAGCTATAGGGCTTAGTCCTCTGACCTCCTCTCTTTTGTTTCTCTGCTTGCCAGGTGATCTCAACCAGCATCCAAGTTCGAAGTGACATTAATAAACTGATACTCAAATTTATAAGTCCATCCCTGACCTTTCCCTTCAACTCAAGACTCATATACACAAGAGCCAACTTGACATATCAAAGTTTATATTCCTAAAAACACACTCTTGATATCCCCCCACAGCCTACTTTTTCTTTTCTGTCTTTCTCATCTCAGTAAAAGGCAACTTCTGTTCCTACAAATGCCTAATCCAAAATCTTTGTTGTTGCCTTTAATTCCTCTCTATGGTTCATATTTAAATCCTATCAGCTCTTTGATTTCTCTTTATCCCTAACACACTCAAATACTATTAACTCTACCTTTAAAATAACCCAAAAGTTATTTATTTTATCACCTTCATTCCTTTGACCTTATTCAAAAGCATCACCCTAGGTCTAGACCATAACAATAGCCTCCTATTTGATCTCTCTCCTTCTGCCCTTGTTCCCTTAAATGATCATTTTCAAATGAAATTCAAATTATGCAACTCCCCTTCAAATGGCTCCCCACTGCACAAGGATATAAATTGAAACATGTAACCATGGTCTTCATAGCCTCAGATTATTTTGCCCCTGTTTATTCTCCAACTTTATTTTATTCTACATCCAGTCCCCTGTCTCCACATTTTATCACAATTGTCTGATCTCTGCTGCTCACAACCTCTAAGCCAAGTTCCTGCTGCTGTTCTCTAGGCTTAGATGCTTTTCTTTTCTGCTCATCACATGCTCTCACCTACCCTTAGAGTCCAGAGAGGCTTTTCCTGGCCACCTGGTCATCCCCCACCCCCGTCTCATCCACCTACACTTTATCCTGCTCAGTTTCCTCATAGTCCCTTCTCTATCAGATATTATTCCAGTATGTATTTTTATTATCCCACTAGAATATAAATGCTATAAGAGCAAAGCTCTTACCCTATCTTAATCTCCATTGTATCACAAAAGTCTGAAAGAGTTGCCACTCATAAAACATCTGTTGATTTAATATATGAATTAGTAAATAAATGAATGAAAAAAATTCTTATATTAAATGCATTGCTTGGCACAAAGAAACATACTAAATGAATGGAGGTCGTTAATAAAAAATAAATATATATATTAAATAAAAACAAAATAATGAATAAAAATCAAAAGATAAATAATACTGTTTTAATTAAACACAGCAATTTAAAAGAGTGGTATGCAGAACATAAATGCTATAAAATAAACCTATAAAAACTTTAATTTTTATAGGTTCAACAGACATGTTATTTTGTAGTGCTGATAATCTTTAATTTTTAGATGTAGTATTATATATTTATTCAAAATACTCAAGCACATATATACAATACACAAAAAGGGATGGAGAGGGATATTCTACAGAAGTCAGTGGCAGCAACGATGGAGAAAGAGAACTGAATTTTCTTTTTTTTGAAGAAAGGAAATGAAGTTGTTGCTGTTCCATGCTTCCTTAAGCTTGAATTTCAATTTGTGTTAAGTCTAGTCTGTTTCAAGTTCTGAATATAACATTAAATTAAGGACCACACAGGCATGGTAACTGATATTCTTTTCTCATTCTTCTAGACCTTTGACTATGCCCTGGGTAACAGACTTTACATAGCTCGCTTTGATCTTTTTTCCTTGGTTCAGGTGCTATACGGGATATTTGCAATAAAATTTATTTTATTTATATGTGGTTGCAAGTGATGAATTTATATTTAAACTGCATAAGCTTCTCATTATTTGATTTAAATATGTATATATGAACACTGAACATCTACTTTCTTTTGAAATTATAATGTTTGTGCAATTTTATTGAGCTTATGTTGTTTGTTTCACTTCGGTGCAATTTATTAAACAAAGGCTGAGTATCCACAAGGTTGGAAGCAACATGTTGGGCACATTAGAGGATACCAAACGAAACAAGTATGGAAAATGGAATCTATTTCCTGAGTAACTCCAGTTGAATGATTATAGTTGCATGAAGGGATGTATGAGAAGGATTGCAAGGCTGTGATTGGAACTATGGAAAAAAAGTTATATGATCCATGAATTGTATCTGACAGAAGGGACCGAAGCTGAATCACTGCACAAATATTGACTGTTTGTCATGTTAGAATTTGACAGTCATTGCTCTTAGATAGTGGTAATCCACTAAACAAGATTAATTTACATGTTTATATGGCAAGGAGTCATACTGATAAATTTTAAGACAAACCAACATAAGTCTAATTTTATAGGCTCATTTTAACACATTATCATTAGTTTACCTTATACAAGAATACATAAATTTTAAAACACAGAGGATTTGGTGAATTCTGATCAGCATAATGGAACCAAATCATATAGAAATCTTTAGCTGATACTCATCTTTTAAAATCTCCATTTATATTTTCATTGAACTATTTATATAATTTTCATATATTTAGCCAGAATGATACTCTCAATACATTAAAAAAACAGAAACTGTAAATGTTAAAAACTAAAATAAATTTTTCAAAACAAATTTCCATTCAGCATAGCAGACTATTTGCATTAATCAAAACAGAATATTTCTCAATATTGTAGTAAATAATTAAATAATATTTTAATAAAAAATGAAATAGTATAGATTAAAACATATAGGCAGTGGCCAAATCATCATCTCAAAAACTCCATTATCAGTTCTGCCACAGAAGGTTAAACTGTTATTAAAGAAAGGGTTTCAAAAGAGAGCTATAAACATCAAAAAACCATTTTTAAATAATGAAAATAGAAAGAGGTGGCAATCATACATCTAAGACTTTATTTCTTAAGCCATAAATTGACAAAAGTGGATCTCTGGAAAATATAATCAAGAATAAAAGAGCAAAACATCCCTAATTCACATCCATCAGAAGCATTTTGGGTGGTACACAAACATCAAATATAAGGGGGAAATGTTGAGGGAAAAGTTAACATCTCAGTTGATACTTTCTAAAAAATGTTTAGGGCCAGGCTCAGTGGCTCACACCTGTATTCCCAGCACTTCAGGAGGCCGAGGCGGGTGGATCACTTGAACCTGGGAGATGGAGGTTACAGTGAGCTGAGATCATGCCATTGCACTCCAGCCTAGGCAACAAGAGTGAAACTCCATCTCAAAAAAAAAAAAAAAAAAAAACTGTTTAGATAGTTACTGTGAGCACAGATAGTCCATCTTTGTAAAGAACAATAGGGTTAGTCCTGAATTATGGCAAGCATGGATGATATTAATTTAATGCAGAAATAATTCTGTGGTTTGTTTCTTTACTGCAACAGACTCAGCAGCAGAAAAATTACATGGGCTTTTTCCTTTTTTCTACTCATAGGAAAGGTAACCAGGTTGCACTGCCTTTGTGGATTTGTAAATCACTGGTTCCTGGGGGAATGTTATCATTCTTTTGCGTTTTAGCTATGTAGGGTTAAGCTGCTCTGATCAATGTCCTCTCAACTATAGACCTTTAATGGTACATTCAAGAAAGATCATCCAATAAGAGTATATGGGTAGAAATCAATCATTGTAAGAATTGTGAACAGATCAAACCACAGTATATGCTTGGACTTTCCAATCACAAGGAGCTTTGTCCCCACAAAATTCATATGCTGAAATTCTAAGCTCCAATATGGTAGTATTAGAAGATAGGGCCTTTAGGAGATAATTATGCAACCCTTATGAATAGCACTTATAAAAGTGACTTCAGATAACTCTCTAGCTCTCTTTCCACCATATGAGGCTACAATGAGAAATCAGCTGACTGCAACTGAAAGAGGTTCCTCACCAGGACCCTATCATGATGCCACCTTGATCTTGGACTTCCAGCCTCCAGAACTGTGAGGAATACTTTTCTGTTGTTTAAAAGCTACCCAGTTATGGCATACTGTTTAGAAGCACAAACTGACTAAGAAATGAGGACATGGAGGAATGAGAACCTTTCCAGAGGCCAAATTTTTCAGTCTACATGTAACAATTGCTCAGGCGGTATGCAGAGTCCAAGGTAAGTGTGCATGGGACAGGTGCAGAACCATGGAAAATGACACATATTGGATTTTGCATAGAAAAGAGCGAAGGGCTCCTGACAGCTAAACACAACACTATTTTGAAGAATAAAGAATGTGGCATCTCTTGCATCTTAAATAGTGTTATAATGTGGCAAAATAAGATATGTCAAAATAGAAGTACAAAAGTACTTTGAGTATTCAAGAAAAGAAGGAATTCTTTAAAGTTTAGTTTCATGGGGGAGATTATGTTGACAAATACCTGTGTTACAATTCATTTTACATAAACATATTTTCAGGGTCTTGATCAAATGACAAATTTAAGAAATTCTAACCTTTTAAGGACTTTATCAAGGACTTGGGGATATCTACTTTTGTTTAGGTTTTGGTGTCTCTAGTTATTCCAAATACAGAAATTTCTTGGTCAGTGGTAAGCCTCTAACCCTATACTGTCATCCTTGCCTCTGATATGATATGGAATTAAAATCAAGACAAACTTCCCTGCACTGAAACACCCAAGTACAATGACAGGCCATCTTCTACTGATATAGCTCTTGGAAACAAGTCATAGTTTGTCCAAATTTGGAAAGAGCTCTGCAATTTTTAGCTCTGTCTAGGGAGCTACCTGTCTGTCTCTTCTGGGTTTTAGATTCTATTCTTTAGACAAGATTTCCTGCTTCTCATATTTAAGAATACATCATGTTTTGGTTTTTGTGTCTATCTTACTTCATCTCATGAAGAATTTACTAGTTACCTTGGTTCTTTTTTCTTTCTTCCTTCCTTTCTTTCTTTCTCTTTCTTTCTTTCTTTCTTTCTTTTCTTTCTTTCTTTCATTTATTTTCTTTATTTTTACAATTTTGTCTTACCCAACATAACCTTGATTGTTTGGTAATCTTGATTATTTGGCTCCAGCGTTCCTCCATTTGTCCTAGATTCACTAAGGAAGGTCACATATTGGCTCAACGTTTGTGTTCTGCATCAAAATACTTATTTGGTCCAAACTACTGTATTTGTTTAGGTTTTATTAAATTTAAGCTTCTATGCTAGAAGTGTTAATTCAGATATTTCAACAACCAGGCACTCATGTATATTCCTGAGGTTTAACAACTTTCAAAGCTCATATGATTACATATAGAAAAGTATATGTAATCTGCAGAAAAAGAAATGTATTTATTTTTACCTTTATAGAAGAAGTCATTCACGGAGCATTAAACTTAAAGCATCAGGCGATGATGATATAAAGAAGGAAGACAATGAATCTGGGAATAATATTCAAAGTAGAACAAGCAAAATGGCTTTCCTATCTACTTACTAGTAAATGATTTTAAATGAAGAACAAAAGACACAATTTCCTCAAATCATTAAGTTTTAGATGGCTCTTTGTGTGTGTGCATCCATGCACACATGTATGTATGTGCAGCTTTGGGCTGGAGCAGTCAACTTGATATCCTGTCTTGCAAAGAATTTCAGAATAGTGTGTTTGGCTTCAGTTGGAAGTGGCAGGAGTTACAGGCTGAGTGATCTTATGTGTATCATTCAAGTATTCTAACGCTCAGATTCTTCACCAACCTAACAGAGATTAATATCTAGAAATAAACAAAATACTGCTAATAAAGACACTGTAGGAATGGCTGTTTCATAAAAGTTGTGCAATAAATGATAGCTCCTGATTTTGTATCAATACAGTAACAGTAGTAGTTTTTTAGAATCAATGGTTTTAGCATTAAACAGTAGTAGTGGTGATAGTAAGCAGTAATCATCCTTACCATGAGTTTCCAAATGCTAAGAAAAATGATTGTGTTGTGGCTTTCTTTCTTTGAAATTAAACTTCTCAAAAGAAATGGTCACTTTATTCATACATTGCTCGTGAGAGCATTAATTGATACAATCTTATTGGAAAGTAACCTATTGGAAAATTGGAAAAATCCATTAAAGTTCAACATATACAGACTCTCTAAACCAGAAGTTCCATTGTAGCAGGACAAGCCACAGACAAAAGCCCTCAGACACCGGGTTAAAGAAGGAAGAGGCTTTATTTGGCCAGGAGTGTTGGCAGACTTGCGTCTCAAGAACTGAACTCCCCAAAAAAAGAGTTCCTGCTTACAACTCTAAGGGGTTCACGTGAAAGAGTCACGATATATTGAGCAAGCATGCGGTACATGACTAGGTGGGGGTGGTGAGCAAGGCAAGTATTTCTCCATACCATTATCTGTGATCTATAGATAGCACAAGCAGTTAGGGTGGGGTTAATCTTTAACCTACAGGTCTGGCCAGTGGCACTGATCAGTCTGTTATTTTTCAGTTTTTACTTCCTCCTTTTCTTTGGATACAGAGGACAGTAGGAGAAATGGCCTGTCTCCTAATACCCCCCTTTGAGAACCTCACACACTAGTGGGAGTTCCCATTCTCATCCTCACTATCTAGATCTTCCTGTGAGACATATTGATAGTGATTCATGTGATATACTTGTGCTGAGGTCTTTTGATGAACTAAGGTGGTAGAAATATGGGTAACATACAGGGGAGTAACATGCATGTTCCTAACACTATTATTATTCCTATTATAAAAGTTTTAAATCCTCCTAGAGCTGGAAACTATTTTCCAAACAGGGATCAAGGATCAAACCCATGCCAAACCTGCATGGGTACATGTGCCAGCTTTGTCATGTCTCTAACTATATTTTCGACTACTTGTCCTTGACCATCTATTTGCAGACAGCAATTGGTCAAGTTGAATTTTCCACAGACTCCTCCTTCAGCTGCCAGCAAATAGTCTAAGGCCAATCTATTCTGATAGATGGCATTTCTCATTTGGGGTTTCTGCTGGGCTAAAAGAGTCAAAGCTCTGCCAGTTTCTTTAGTGATTATTTCTAAGATAGCCTGTAACAGTATGATCCAGTTGAGCATGTAGATAGGGGTCCAGTATCCCCACAAGCCATCTTGTGCCCATGTGGCAGGCCTATAATACTGTGTGATCCTTTCGGGGGGCCACTCATCACCTTTCCAATTTCCTATAGCTATGCTCCTCTTTTCTCAGGAGACACAGACAGGGAAACCTAGGAGCTCACCTGTTCTAACGGGCAGTAGGAAAACGGATGGCTTACTGGTACCAATGACACAACTACCTGGCCATTGATCAGGTAACTGAGTGTAGACTCTGTGCCCACATATCCAGTATAGTCCAGTAGGAGCCGTCCAGTCTCGATGAGATTGTGGATGGGCCAAGCAATCTATAATTTAGGAAATTTACTGAAGGGATTCTTTTCAGTATGGTTTAGACCCCACCAGGTGACTGTCCCTGTTGTGCCGTTATACAGCCTCTGTCCTAGACCTCTGTCCTAGACAATTGAGCCTTCCTACAGGGATGGTGAAGTCTTTTCATTCCCTAGCTATGCAGTATTGTCCAATAATAGAGGTTTTCAAGACCCAGAAGTCTTCTGGACTGGAATTATGTCAGGAACTGGCTCAGTAGGCACCAATTCTCAGGCTTCCCAAGGCCATCGGTCTCCCATAGTGGTTCCCCCACATACGTAACAGGAAGTAACACTGAGGGAATGAGCTACATTTTCTGCTAAATGGAGAAACAAATTCTTTTCTTTTTTTGGAAGCTCTGGTGCTGGCAGATTCAGCTCATCATAAAAGGTCTGAAACACTGGTTTGGGAGAGAGCCTGTGGACCTCTCCGTGGACTAAAATATTTACTCAGGGATCCAGTCCAGTTCCATTGATTCCTAAAGTTACATACTCTCCTGTTTTCCAGTGGGGATCAAGGGGATTGGTAATTAGTAGTTCTAATAGGTTACAGTAACCACGAGTGCATGAAGAGTTATTCTTTCCTTTTTGAAGGCGGACAGGGTCCTTCTCATATTTTTTTCCAGGTGGCCTAAATAACACAGGACCAGTAACTACATTCATCACTACATAGTCCTAATTCATGACAAACATACTTATTTTCTACTATATAGCCCCTTTCCCAATCTAGAGAGCTACATCTTATTCTATTTCCATACAGGTCACTGTTGATTGCTGCACAGGCATCAAATTTTAAGAAAATTTGTTTGGGGACTCCTTTCTCTTCTATTCTAGTTACTACTCTACTCATATCAGCTTTTCCCCAGCTCCCAGTCCTCAATCTTATTTCAAAAATGGTAGTCATAGGAGGCTCAGATGGGTTAGAGCACACATCAGGCTGGTCACTTCCTGGGCTACATACCTTGTATAGAGTAGCATTATACAAACAAGTTCCTCTTAGAGTCCCGGTACACTCATAATAACTATAAAACAATGGACTACAGCAACCTTTTGTCCTACCTCAGTGACTTGATATATACACTGGGAATAGTCCTCAGTCTGAGGAAGGTCAGTTGAAGTCCTTACTGTATAAGTCCACAATTTAAGGAAAATGAGTCCCAAGATGAGTTTCCTCATGCTTCAGCCGTGTGTGGACCAGTCAGCTTCCGGGTGTGACTGGAGCAGGGCTTGTCGTCTTCTTCAGAGTCACTTTGCAGGGGTTGTCCGGGCTTGGGCTTACCTCCCAGGTCTCAGGTGCTGCAGGTTTAACGTGGCTGTGGTGGATCCAGGCTGGGATTCCCTCTACCTTTATGGCTGTGGTCAAGACGACAGTCTGGGGTCCTTTTCACCATGGCCACAAGGGGGTTACGTTCTAATCCTTGATCCACACCCTGGGGAGAAAGGGTGAACTGGGGAGAATAAGCTGATGGGGCATCTCTCATTTACTCAGGCTGAAATTGTTTGTGTAATTTTCCCTGAAGCCTGTAGCTGTCTCTGTAACTCAATTTCACCTAGGTCTCGAGGAGTACCTAGGAGTCCCCATAGTATGGGAGGGGGCCTATGATATAATATTTCATAAGGAGAATAGCCTGTTCTTTTAGAAGGGGTACATCTAATCTTAAACAATACCATAGGGAGAGCTTGTACCCACTTTAACCCTGTTTCTTGACACACTTTCACTAAATTATGTTTTGGTAGTCTGATTCATCCGCTCCCTTTCCGGAACTTTGTGGTTGGTAGGTGGTATGTAGTTTCCATGTGATCCCCAATACCTTAGCTGTCTTCTGTACCAAGTCAGCCACAAACACCGGCCCATTGTCCAAGCTGATTCGTAAGTGCAGTCCAAACCTAGGCATGAGATCTTGGAGAAGCACATGGGTTACTTCACGAATTTTCTCAGTTCATGTTGGATAGGCCTCCACCCACCCAGAGTATGTACACACTAGAACTAGCAAATACTTTTTACCTCCACATTTGGGCATCTTGGTGAAGTCTACTTGGAGATCTTCCAAGGGGGCTGCTCCATAAGCTTGTATGATGGGCGGAACGGTTGGACCTTGCCTAGCATCTTGCTGCCAGCAGGTAACACATGGCTGCGCCACTGTTTTGGCAAGGGCTGACAGATGCGAGATTTAGAAATACTGGCCTAACAACTTTTCAAGTGACTCTTGGCCTAGGAGGGTGGTCTCATGCACAGCCAGTACGACTGTGGCTCCTAGCAGTTGTGGCACAGCTATTCTTCTGTCCAATAACCGGATCCATCCCTCTTCTATCACCTGCCCTCCCTCTGCCTGGAGAAAGTACTTCTCTTCTTTAGAATAAGTACGTACAAGGTCAGGTTCCTGAGGGAGCAGGGGGTGCTGTGACTGATGCCCGGGAGGGTGTGGATGCTGCTTTTTGAGCCTCTGAGTCAGCTTGGGAGTTCCCCAAGGCAATCAAGGTAGAATCTCACTGGTGTCTACTGCAGTGCATGACTGCCACCTTTTGGGGCTTCCACACTGCCTCTAATAGTTGCAGGATCTGTTGCTGATACTCTACATCTTGTCCCCCAGAGTTCAATAGGCCTTTTTCCTTGTATAATGCCCCATGCACTTGAAGAGTTAAAAAGGCACACCTAGAGTCAGTGTAAATGTTTAGTCTTACCTTCACTTAGCTCTAAGGCCTGAATTAAAGCAATGAGTTCTGACTTCTGGGCTAAAGTACCCTGGGGCAACAATTTGGCTTCAATGACACCATCCAGGGTTACCTCTGCATATCCAGCACACCTCTCTCCTTGGGTTGACGAAGCTGCTCCCTTCCATGTATAGCTCCCAGTCTAGTGATGTCCAAGGATGGTCTCGGAGGTTGGGCCTGCTAGAATAAACTGAGTCCAATACCTCTACACAGTTATGTTCAACTGGGCTCTCTGATATCAGGAGCAAGGTGACAGGGTTCAGGGTGTTGCAAACTTCAATGGTTATGCGGGGATTCTCACAGAGCAAGCTTTGGTTCCTAGTTAGTCTAGCATTCGTTAACTAATGATGTCCTTTGATGTTCATTAGTGTTACCACAGCATGGGGGGCCTTTATGTTTAGGTTTTGCCCAACAGTTAGCTTATCTGCCTCTTGTACTAACAGGACAGTTGCTGCCAAGGCTCTTAAGCATGGGGGCCAACCTTAGAAACTCCATCTAGCTGTTTGGAGAGGTAGGCTACCGGTCTTGGCCAGAGCCCCATCATCTGGGTTAAAACTCCAACTGCCATTTTTTCTCTTTCTGACACATACAGTGTAAAAGGTTTTGTTAGGTCAGGTAGCCCCAGGGCTGAGGCCGACATGAGCTTCTCTTTTAACTCATGAAAAGCTCATTGCTGTTGGGACTCCTATTCGAAAGGTTCCTTGTCTCCCTGCTTTGTGACTCTGTACAGGGGCTTAGCCAATACTGAAAACTTTGAGATCTGCAACTTGCAGAACCCTACAGCTCCTAAGAATTCTCTTACCTGCCTTCTGGTCTTAGGCTCTGACAGGTTGCAGATGACTTGCTTGCTTTCTGATCCCAGGCTGCGCTCTCCCTGTCGGATAGTAAA
Organism: Pan paniscus; assembly: GCF_029289425.2. NCBI lineage: Eukaryota > Metazoa > Chordata > Mammalia > Primates > Hominidae > Pan > Pan paniscus. The sequence goes on along the minus strand of NC_085926.1, from coordinate 75,088,715 downwards.
TCCCAGATAACGTACCTGCTGTCTGCAATCTGAGCTTTCTTCTTGGACACCTTATACCCACAGTCTTCTAGGTGCTGGAGCAGGGTATTCATTCCCTTGGCACACCCGACTGCCGTGGGGTGTCCCAGCAGAGGTCGTTGACCTAATGGAGCGGCACGCAGCCTAGGTCTCTGGTGGGAAACTTCTGGAGGTCTCAAGCCAGCACCTCCCCAAATATGGTAGGGGAGTTCTTGAACCCTTGGGGGAGCGGGGTCCAAGTGTACTGAGTGGTGACACCTGACCCCAGATCCTCCCACTGAAAGGCAAACAGTTTTTGGCTCTCAGGGGCTAGTTTGATACTAAAGAAAGAGTCTTTTAGGTCAAAGCAGGTGAACCAGCTGTCCTCAGCTGGCAGCAACCCCAACAATGTGTATGGGTTCGGTACCGTTGGGTGCAAAGTCACTGTAGCTTGGTTGACCAAGCACAAATCCTATACTGGCCTGTAGTCCCTGGTCCCTGGCTTGGGAACAGGTAGGAGGGGATTGTTCCATGGAGACTGACAAGGGACTATAATTCCAAAGGCCCTCAGGTGCTTGAGATGGACCTGGATGCCCTCAGTGGTTTCTCTGGGGACCCTGTACTGCTTTTGCCTGAATGGCTGGGCCCCAGGCTTAGCTTCTAAGTACAGGGGCCTGGTTGATTGCCAACCCCGGAGGGTTGTCTTCCACCCACACCCTTGGCCACCGCTTAGCCAGAGCTGGTCCTATCTCTTGGCCTGGCTCAGTTAAGAAGAGTCTCCATTCCTCCTCCCAAGGAACCGTAAGAAACACAATGACTCCCATTCCAGGTAACTTTAGCTGTAAAGAGCCATGCTTTGTAAAAGAGATAGTGGCTCTCCGCTTGCTAAGTAGGTCCCTTCCCAGTAAAGGCAAGGGGCAGTCAGCCATGTACAGGAACTGGTGAATCACTTCATGCCCCACACAGTGCAGGTCTGGGGCAAACAGAAAGTTTGCTTTGCCAAAACCCCTGTGGCTCCAATTATATCAAAAGTTTTTTTGGATAAGGGGGTGACCGGGATGGTTAATACTGAATGTTCAGCAACAGTATTGACAAGAAACTCAATGTCCTTGCCCCCGACTGTCATCCTGACCATGGGCTCTTTGGGGTCACATGAGCTCGGTCCCCCTCAGTCCAGTAACCCTTCTGCCAGATTGAACAAGGCCCCTTCGTCCTTGTCTGAGGCCTCCTGCTCAGAGCCACCTTGTTTCCCTTTCAACTGTGGGCACTTGTCCTTCCAATGTCCTATTTCCTTACAGTAAGCACACTGGTTACGCTGCAAGCATGGATGGCCAGACTGGGTATTTTTCCCCAGGCCCCCCTTCTCTTGCCCCTTCGGGGGAACCCCTCTAATAGCTGCAGCTAGCAGGTCGGCGTTTCACTGGGCTTGGCGTTCGCTCTCTCTGTGGTTCTCTCTGTGGCTTACCGCATCTCTATTCACAAACACCTGGTTGGCTATCTCCAATAACTGTGAAGTATTCATACCTGCAAACCCAGCCTGTTTCTGTAGTTTTCTTCTAATGTGTTCTGCACTTTGACTAACCAAAGTCATGTTAATCATGCGCTGATTTTCAGGGCTATCGGGATCAGAGGGAGTGTATGTACGATACGCCTCACATAGTCTCTCGTAGAATTGTGCCAGACTCTATCTTTTCCTTGAATGACTTTGTTAACATTTGTGGCCTTTGAGGTCTCTTTTTTAAGCCTTCCAGAAGGGCTTCCCTGTACCGGTTTAGCCTTTGCATACCCTCTCTTTCATTTGGGTCCCACTGGGGGTCTGTTCCTGGTAATTGGATCCTCACATACTCTTGGGGGTTTCGGTAATCAGCCAGAACATGTTCCTCTAGCCACTTAGTTGCTGCTTGGAGCACCCTTCACCTTTCATCTGAGTTAAAGAGGTACATGAGCAACTGGTGGCAATCAGCCCAAGTAGGGTTGTGGGTCTGGGTAATAGTTTGGAGCAAATCAATTATAGCTTGAGGCTTTTCAGTATAGGATGAGGTATTGTTTTTCCAATTGAGGAGACTGGCAGAGGTGAAGGGTTGGTACACAAAGGCATGCATTTCCACCATATGGCCATCCTCGTCTACCCCAGTATACCGTTGCTCTTTCAGGGGCATTTGTATCCCAGTTCTAGGCCTCAAACATGCTGCCAAGGGAGAGGTTTCTTCCAAGGTCTTGCATCCTTTCTTTTCTACTCTGGGTGGTCTAGGGGTATGTAGGCCTTGTGGAAGCTCGGGCGCAGTGGGCTCAGGAATGGGAGGCCTTCCTTCTTGGTGAAGAGGTGGGCGGGCACTGGTGCTGTTTGTTGCCATGAATCCTCTAATGTTGGGTTGGACAGGACTTTAGGAGCCGACTTCTCTCGGTGGGTGGAGCGGGATTCTTCCTTGGCTCTCTGTCCTTTTGCCACTAGTACTGCTGCTGCCTGTCCTCTTAACCACTGTGGCGAGTCTAAAACCAGATGTAGCCAAGTGTCTACGGAAACTGGCCTGGGAGTCCTGGCTTACCAGTTACCTTCTGCTATGACTTTGAGACTAGGGACTGTGTAGGCTTCCTTCTGATGGCCAACCCACTTCTAATGTGGCCAATCCATCTCACACAAGGTTCTAAGTCTTCCTGGGGTCATAGTAACCCCATAATCTCCATTAAAATATTTTTGGAAATTCTTTAACACAGTCCATAATGGAGTGGGCTTACTTTGCATCTCACCCATTTCCCCCCACTGAGACAAAAACGACGCTCACGACACAAGAAGGGAAAGGCTAAAGGAGTCACTCACTCACCCTGCCTGCCACTGGCCACTTCCCTCGCGGGAATCTCAGATCATCTTAGCTTAGGCAGGCTGGTACCAGGTGGCAGCATGAACTGCCACTTAGCTGTATGAGGTATCCTATGGAACTGCAGCTCGGGGCTCAACACTCACTTCAGACAGCGACCACTGTCCATCCGGTGCCCGTCTCAAACACAAGCATTCACTCATTTTCACTTTCCTTTTTTTAAACAAGCCAAGCCAAATCAAAATCAAAACAGAGACCAAAGTGCCAATAATGGCACGCCGTGGGTGATTAGGACACACTTCCACTCAAATGGAGTGGACACATTCCCAGGACTGGTCCTACCGTATTCCAGATGTCCAGACTCCAAGCACCAGTTCTATCCCGGTGTTCAGCCACTGCACTGATCCTCAGCAGGGGCCTGCCGTGCACCACTCTGACAAGGAGTTCCACCAGGGCAAATGCCTACCCGGGAGCACTCTCAGGATCCGTGTTGCCCAAGCCAGCTGGGGTCCCCCACAGGGATGCTCCATGGGGCAGGCCTAATCTGCCTAAGGGGCTGCCTCGACCGACTGTTAATCACCTCACTTCCTGGTCAGGGAACCATGAAATGTAGCAGGACAAACCATAGACAAAACCTCTCAGACACTGGGTTAAAGAAGGAAGAGGTTTTATTCAGCTGGGAGTGTCAGCAAGACTTGCCTCTCAAGAACCAAGCTCCCGGAAGAAAGAGTTCCTGGCCCTTTTAAGGGCTTACAACTCTAAGGGGTCCACGTGAAAGGGTCATGATAGATTGAGCAAGCATAGGGTATGTGCCTAGGTGGGGGTGGTGAGCAAGGCAAGTATTTCTCCATACCGTTGTCTGTGATCTATAGATAGCACAAGCGGTTAGGGTGGGGTTAATCGTTAACCTACAGGTCTGGCCAGTGGCGCTGATCAGTCTGTTATTTTTCAGTTTTTACTTCCTCCTTTTCTTTGGAGACAGGGGACAGTAGGAGAAGTGGCCTATCTCCTCAATTATTTTAGAGAATCTCTCTTTCAGAAATAGAATAGAGTATCAAGACATGTTCATATTATTACAGTATTTATATATATATAGCAAAAAATGTAGAGCTAATGTAAAAGCTTATTAATAGGAAATAGTTGAATAAAAAGTGGTAGAAGATTATGTAGCTATAAGAAGAATGGGTTATATCTGTATATTTTGAATGGGGGGATTTTCATGATATATTGTTTAGTGAAAAAAGCATGTTTTAGAATAAAGCATATAGTGTGATCTTATTTTAGATATATTTTAAAAAGGATTATATATATAAACATAGAGACAGGTAGAATTAAGTGTGTGAAACAGCTAATATTGGTTACCTAATGAAGCAGACCAGGAGTAGGGTTGGGAGAGATAGATTGTTGACCTACATATTTTCTTATTAGTTTAACAACACAAGCTTTTACTGCATTTGTAATTTTTTAAAGTTTGGTGATGTTAAAAAACTTGTAAGTCACTGTGTTTCTTTGCAGAAAGATAAGTACCACATAAGGGCCACTTACCTTCTGTAGACTTCACTTTATTTAGAGAAGATCTAAAACAGTGGGCATGGAAAGAACGTGGAAAAAGAAATGTTGGAAAATGAGACAAAGCCAAAAAATCCTTGGCTGTAGAGTATTAAAAAGTTCTATTTTTACACTTTGGTTTTAACTCTAAATACGATTGAGAGCAGGGCAAGAGCAGTAAGCTATTCAAGGAGATCAAAATATGCCGCTTTGGCATATTGATTATTTTGAGTTGCAAAAGCAATTGAGAAACGGCAGATACAGGAAGAGCTTTCTACCCTCCCACTATCTTAAGCCAGGGCATTTCCCTCGACAAAGTTCCCCTCCCCATACTAGGAAGAGGAGAGCACTCTTATCACCACATACAAGGAACTGATGCCAGGATGAGTCTTCATAAATAGACCTTATTAAAATAATTCTTATCTTCTATTATTTCCCTCCATATATTTCCTAGTTACTTTACCACAACTTATCGGCCCTAGAAAAGCAAAACCTTTTTCCTTTAACTAGTTCCTCCTACATAATTTATCACCTTAAAATATATACCAAAATCTCACCCATGTTTTAGAGATTTGGTATATATTTTACATATACACCAAACATTAAGTAGGTTATGAATTATTATAACATTTATTGTGCTTTAAAAATCCTGATTCCAGATATCAGACTGCTAATTACAGAAATTATGACAGATAATGCAAGCTCTAATAAAATGTAATATTTTGGTTTACATTTAATGCTACTGTATAAGGCAGGAGAACCATATATCTGAAATATATAACCTCCCAACTTGTAGTTGTATCATAAAAGGAAAGAAAGATATGTTTTTTGTTATTTTCCAGGGTTCTACTTGAGTCCACTCTCTCTATACTCCCATTAATTGATCTAATCTACCACCATGGCTTCCACAACCCTCTTCTTGATGGTTTTTTAAACTGACCTCTAACTAAGGGACTCTTTTGACCTTTGGACACATATGTCTAGCTCTCTAGTGGCCATCTCCAGTTGGATGTCTCATAGTTATCTCCAATTTAATATTACCAAAACGTAAACATGTCGCTACCTGTTACCCACCCCTTGCATATATTTGCTACTGTGCCTATTACTGCTGTTTCATGAAATACTATTGCCATTCAATGTGTCTCTCAAGACATATACTAAAGAGTAAAGCATCTTCTTCCTTGCCAACATTCAGCTCAAGTGGTCAGCCCTTCACTGATCACCATGACTAAAGGATTTCCTGAAACATGAGTTTCAGATAAAATGAGGACCTCTGGGGACAAACCTGAATGAGTTGGTCACAATACATTCAACTGGGTCTAGTCACAGGAGTTTCTTTTCACCATTCTCACTATCCTTCCATTAGTTTATTACCAAATCTCTAGAACAGCATCATTATGGGTTTTCACACCATTCTCCCCTTTGCACTCAGGGCAATATTTCTTGTTTTTTAAATTATTTAAATAATATTTTAATGATTTCAGTTAAATACAACTGAAAATGTGGTGTCACTGAGGGTTGTTTACTGCTGAATTTCAAAGTATAGATTTATGGGCCATCTCTGTGCATGCATATCAATTCCTACTAAATATTCATTTTATTATCTCAGGTTATTGGCAGCTTTGTAATAGGAGGTGGGGAACAAGAATGATCAGCTGAAAGGATATGGTTAAGAGACAAAACAAAAACAGTGCAAGTGACACTTAAAGTGGTACAGATATTACTAAAACAGAAATACGACCCCAACTATTTATCCCTAAATTATTGGGAAAAAAATACAGGCAAAGTTAAAACAATTACAGTCTTCGCAGACTTAGGTAACTTTATTTGCATTTTTTAGTTATTTCTTTTTTATCATTTGTTTGTTCTGAGACAGAGTCTTGCTCTATTTCTCAGGCTGGAGTACAGTGCTGTGATGATGGCAAATTACAGCCTCAACCTCCTGTCTGTCTCCCAAGTAGCTAAGACTACAGGTGTGCACCACCACGCCTGGCTAATGTTTCTGTTTTTATTTTTTGAAAAGATGAGGTCTCACTGTCTCACCCAGGCTGATCTCAAACTCCTTGCTTCAAGTGATTCTCCCTCCTTGGCCACCCAAAGTGCTGGGATTACAGGCATGAGCCACCACTCTTGGCCTGATTTCTGAAGCCCTATGTCCAATGAAACCATTTTAAAAAGTTCTACTGGAATAGGAATTTAGCTATTTATTATACTTTTTCTTTATCAGATCATGAGGTTATTTTTTAAAGCAAGTCCCTTCACTTGAAATTAAATTTAACTATTTAAATTAATTGGATTAAGAGGAGTTAAAAACCTCCCTTAAAGAAATATCTATAGTTTCTCCCTCTGGTTTTTGAAAGGAAGTCTTAAACTAATGAATATGAGTCAGGCAAGGACATGTAATGCATCCTTTAATATCTTGTCAGCCTTTTGTGCCTTTGATTTTCCTTCTTTCTCTTTTAGGTATGTAGTAGCATTTTCTTGTGGTGTTTAAAGATTTTTTAAAAATGAAGATAATACCTTCATAAAGAAAGGTGCCTAAATTATTAGTATACATCTTGATGAATTTTCACAACACAGTGGATTCACTATGTAACTAACACATTAAAAAACAGATCATTACCAGCACCCAGAAATTCCCATGATGCCCTTTTTCAGGGGACTACCTATACCAAACGTAACCAATATCCTTACTTCTTTTTTTCTCTTTGAGAGAGAATCTCATTCACTCTGTCACCCAGGATAGAGTGCAGTGGCGCAATCTCAGCTCACTGAAACCTCTGCCTCCCGGATTCAAGCGAATCTTCTGCCTCAGCCTCCTGAGTAGCTAGGATTAAAGGCGTGCGCCACTACATCCAGATAATTTTTGTATTTTTAGTAGAAACGGAGTTTCACCATGTTGGCCAGACTTGTCTCAAACTCCTGGCCTCAAGTGATCTGTCTGCCTCAGTCTCTCAAAGTGCTGGGATTACAGGCATGAGTCACTGCACCCAGCCTATCCTTACTTCTTACACCATACGTTAATCTTGTTGGTTTCCAACATTGTGTAAATGGAATCACAATACTCCTTTTTTGGTCTATATTTTTCCCCACAACATTGTATTTGTGGCATTTATTGATATTTTGGGGTGTAGTTCTAGTTTGGTCATTCTCATTGCTATGTGCAATGAGTATGTAATTTATTGGTGAATTTACCACAATTTATTTTCCATTCTATTGTGTTTTGTTGTGGTTTTATTTCTATTCTTTACTCCCTCCAGCTTTATTGAAGTATCATTGTTTTAATATACGTATACATTATGAAATAATTACCACAGTCAAGCTAATTAAGATATTCACCACCTCATGTTGTAACCTGTGTGTGTGTGTGTGTGTGTGTGTGTGTGTGTGTGTGTGTATGTGTGTAGTGGGAACACTTGAGATCTCTCTTCATAAATTTCAAGTATTCAATGCATTAACTGTAGTCCCCATGCTGTACATTAGGTCTCCAGAATTTACCTTATAACTGAAAATTTATACCCTTTTACCAATATCTCCCCATTTCCCCTACCCCACAGTCCTTGGTAACTACCATTCTACTCTCTGTTCCTGTGAGTTCAACTTTTTTTTTTAAGATTCCACACAGAGGAGATTAAAAAGTATTTCTCTTTCTGTGTTTGGCTTATTTCACCCAGCATAATGACCTCCAGGTTTATTCATGTTGCTACAAATAGTAGAAGTTTTTTTCTTTTTTTTAAGACTAAATAATATTCCATTTGGTGTGTGTGCCATCTGTTGACAGATGCTTAGCTTGTTTTCATATCTTGGCTATTGTGAATAATGTTGCAATGAACATGAGAGTGAAAATATCTCTTTGAGATAGCGATTTTATTTTCTTTGGATATATAGCCAGAAGTGGTATTGCTGGGTCATATGGTAGTTTAATTCTTATTTTTTTCGATAAAACTCCATATTTTTTCCCATGATGCTTGTACCAATTTACATTCCCACCAACTGTGTATAAGGGTTCCCTTTCTCTACATCCTTGCCAAGGCTTGTTATCTTTTGCCTTTTTAAATAATCTTTTATAAAATTATAATTTTATAATTGCTAACAGTTGTGATATGATATCTCATTGTGGTTTTGACTTGCATTTTTCTGCTGACTATGATGTTAAACATCTTTTCATACACAAATTGGCCATTTGTATGTCTTCTTTGAAAAAATGCCTCTTCAGGTCTTTTGTCCATTTTTTAATTGTATATTTGTGTTTTCGCTATTTAGTTGTATGAGTTTCTTATATATTTTGGTGTAAAATAAGGGTTTGATTTAATTCTTCTCCATATAGATACTTAGTTTTTCCAGAATGGTATATTGAAAAGACTGTCTTTTCCTCATTGTGTATTCGTGGCACATTTTTTTTAACTGGTGAACCATAGATGTGTAGATTTATTCTGGGGCTCTGAACTCTATCCCATTGGTCTATATTGTCTTTATGCCAGTGTTATAGTGTTTTGATTACTGTAGCTTTGTAATATACTTTAAAATCAGGAACTGTGATGCCTTCATTTTTGTGCTTTCTCATGATCGGTTTGGCTATTTTTGGTCTTTTGTGATCCATATTAATTTCAAAATTGTTTTTTCTGTAAAAAAGTCATTGAGATTTTCATAGGGATTGCCTTAAATTTTGAATTATTTTGGGAAATACAAACATTGCACCAATATTAAGCCTCCCAATCCATGAGTACAGGATATCTTTTCATTTGTTTGTGTCTTCAATTTTTTTCATCAGTATTTTCTAGTTTTTAGTATAGAGATCGCTCATCTCCTTGGTTAAATTTATTCCTAAATATTTTGTTATTTCTGATGCTAACATAAATGGGATTGTTTTCTTAATTCTTTGTTACATAGTTCATTGTTCTAGTATAAAATTCCCACTGATTTTTATATGTTGATTTTGCATCCTGCAACTCTACTGAATTCATTTATTAGTCAACAGCTTTTGGTAGAGTCTTTAAGGTGTTCTGTGTATAAGATAGTGTTATCTATAAAAAGAGACTGTTTTACTTCTTCCTTTCCAATCTGAATGCCTTTTGTTTCTTTTTTTAATCTAATTGCTCTGGCTTGAAGGTCCAGTATAATGTTGAATAGAAATGGTAAAAGTGGGTACCCTTGTCCTGTTCTTGATCTTAGGAGAAAAGCTGAAAGATTTTCACTATCAAGTACGATGCTAGCTGTGGGCATTTCATGTATATCATTTATTATGTTGAGGTAAATTCCTTCTATACCTAATATTTTGAAAGTTTTATCATAAAAGCATCTTGAATTTTTTTCAAACACCTTTTCTGCATATGTTGAGATGATCACATAATTATTGTCCTTAAGAGTACTCTTAATAACATTTTACATGAGTCAGAATGCTAACATCAAGCAAGATAATTACTTTATGAAAATGTAGGAGAAATTGTATTTTATTTTTTCTAAAAAATATATTTTGATGATAAAGAAATTTTCACCATATTTCAAAAAATAATACTAACATGTACTCTATAGTTTTGTACAATACCAAAATTTAGCCCAAAACATGGCTGGTTTTAAAATAATTTTCTAAGGTGAATGAACACATAAAATATGGAACAGAAGTTTCATCTGTTCACCAGCTATCAACCCCCTTTTGGCTGTCTGCCCTGTGCTGCATTCTAAACACAGGCAGCTGGTACATTCTGAAAGACTAGAAATGATAAATGGGGTAGAGACTGCTTAAGGTCTTTGTAAAGTTTAATGAAAGATTTATCTCTTGAGGGTAATGTTCCTCTTTCTTTTACTGAAATGAGAGTTTGATAACCTCTCATTGTGCTTTTGATAAATTACACCTCACTGTCATAACTAAAATGACTAAGTGGATTTTTTTTAATGTAGCTAAGCAAGGTCTAGTTATCACCAAATGGTTTAATACTTAGTATCTACAAAACTAAGTTTGAATTTAAAATATTTTTAATTATTAAGCTGAGAAAAACTATAATTCAATAATTTAACAACAATCACTGGGAGACCCTTTAATATTCTCTATACCGATTATAGCCATAGGAATGGGAGATTATGATTTAGAATTTATAGTCAATTTAAGGCATTCTAATCTACAATCACAAAGGATGTTTTTCACTAGAGTTTGCCATTACCTTTGTTGAAGTAATTAATATTTAATTTTAAATTTAAAAGTTTGAATGCATTTTTATCCTTATATACCCACATGCATAAAAATGGAAAAGACAATTATCCAGCAAATAAAAATAATAAAAATAAACACCTCAGGAATTTTACTTAATTCAAACTTGAACATTTTCCCAACACATTGAACATTTTTTCTCACACGTTAGGAATTTAAGTTTCATTTTTAGAACTCAATATATCCAAGAGCATTTGAAATGTACAGTTAGAAAAGGGAGATAATTTTCAAGATGTTTACACAGGTTAAAAAGTACATAATGATTATTTAACACATTTCTCAAACCATCGTTTAGAAACAGTGGTTTTCTGGGCATGGAGAGCATTTCTCTGAGACTGATGTGAATGTGGACAAATGCTGCTTCTCAATGTCTCCTGCTGATGCTCCAAGATTACCTAGATTTAGGTGGTGCTTCCCTTTCTCCTAGTAATTATGTGAAGAACTGTGTATCAGCAGTGACTATTTTTTGTATTTTTAAATATTTTGAGTGATTTTTATTACAAAATTAATCCATGTTTGAGGTAAAAATCAAATTATACATAAACCTATGAAATAAAAATAGTAAAATCCTCCAACTCTTTCCACTCCATCCCATCCTAACTTGCTTGCCCAAAGCAGAGCCCCTATAGACTCACACAGACACTCCTCCATTCCCATTCCTAAAGAAAAACCAACTTCCAATAAGTATGTGCAATTATTATGTATCAACTGAAAAATAAAAATCCAAAAAATAACAATAAACTGCAATGTATACTATATACAAAAACTAATCTATAGTATTCATATAATTAAATTGTAAATATTCATTTTATATAATTAAATATGTTAATTTTATTAATTATATTATGGAACAGATATTTATTAAATATATAATTATATCATATAATTAAATATACATAAATTCGTTTACATATACAGTCGTATGTCACTTAACAATGAGGATACATTCTGAGAAATTCATCATTAGACAATTTCATTATTATGTGAACATAATAGAGTGTACTTACCGAAACCTAGGTGGGATAGCCTACTACACACCTAGGCTATATGGCAGAATCTATTGCTCCTAGGCAACAAACCTGTACAGCATGTGACTGTACTGAATACTATAGGTAATTGCAAAATAATAGTAAATATTTGTGTTTTTAAACATATCTAACATAGAAAAGGTACAGTAAAAATATGATATAAAGTTAAAATATAGCACACTTGTATAGGGAACTTACTACAAATGGAGCTTGCAGTACTATAAGTTGCTCTGGGTGAGTCAGTGAGTAGGGAGTGAATGTGAGGTGGAGGACATTATCATACACTATTATAGCCTTTCTAGATACTGTACACTTAGGCTACACTGAATTTATTTTTAGTTGTCTTTTTTAAATAATAAATTAACCTTAGCTTATTGTAACTTTTTTATCTGTGAACTTTAAATTTTTTTAAACTTTTAGATGGTTTTGTAATAGCATTTAGCTAAAGACCCAAACACATTGTGGAGCTAGACAAAAATATTTTCTTTCTTTGTATCCTTATTCTATAATCTTCTTCCTACATAAACATTATTTTTTTTACTTTTTAAACATTTTTGTTATAAATCAAGACATAAAGACACATATTAGCCTAGGTCTACACAGAATCAAGATCGTCAATATCACCATCTTCCACCGCCACATCTGGTCCCATTGGAAGGTCTTTAAGGTCAATAACACCTATGGAGTTGTCATCTGTGGTAACAATGTCTTCCTTTGGAATACCTCCTGAAGGATCTGCCTAGGGTTGTTTTTCATTTAACTTTTTTTTAAATAAATGGAGAGAAAACATTCTAAAATAACTCTATTAATCTAAATGAAATAGTATTAAGATATAGTAAATACATAAACCAGAAACATAGTATCATTATTATTATCAAGTATTATGTACTGTACATAATTGTACACAGTATACTTTTACAGGATTGGCAGTGCAGTGGATTTGTTTACACCAGTATCACCACAAAGACATGATTAATGCATTGCACTAAGGCACTGCAACAGCTACAGTGTCACTTGGCAATAGACATTTTTCAGTTCCATTATAATCTTGTGGGACAAGCATTGTATATGTGGTTCATCATTGAATGAAATGTAATTATGTGATGCATGACTGTGTTAGCATAAAATAGAAACAAAATATTGTGTGTATTATTTATATATAAGGGGGATTCTATCATACACACTCAACTTTATCTTGTTTTTACGTATTTATTATTTTACTTTCATTAACACTCTATCTAGGAAATCCATCCATTTTGGCCCCCATTCTCTACCTGTGTTTCCTGACCTCATTGCACCATAGCTTATGCTTAACTTTGTATTACTGGGCATTGATATTATAACTCATTAGCCATCATTTCTTGCCACTTCATTACCAGCTGTTATTCAGCTATGAGTACAAATATCAGGGCAGACACTGTAGATATCCTTGAGCTGCTAGTGAGTGATTTTTCTGCTTCCAGTGTTTATTAAACTCCTATTGGAAATAAAAGTCTTACGGCAGGTTGAGAATAATCTTTTCCTTTTCTGGGCCTTCCCAACACATTGTTAGACTTGCTAAGGGAAAAGCAGTCTGATTACACAAACCTGGACAAACATTCTGCCTAACAACACAGATATGTTGCTATGAAATGATTTACAAGTTCTGACCAATTTTTCAATCACTTTAAATTGAAAACCACCTTCTATCACTCAAACCCTGACTTAATATAAATCTGAGAAGCTTTAGTGTAAATAAATTTCAAGTGTCTTATTGAAAGCAGCTTTTCCATTTACTTCTTTGAGTCAAGAATGACGTGAACCCACAGATAGAGTGCTACTCTTAAGAGGCTATCCGATTATTCTTTATGAAGCATTTTAAGAATATTTTTAAAAAAGAAATACAATCATTTGTTGCAAAACTATTGACTCCTTTTGGGGACTGGCTAATCCAGGCAACTTGGCAATTAGCAAAAGTTCTCCCCTTTCATGAGAAGCAGAGGTGTTCAGTGTTTAGGGAGAAGGGATAAAAGGGAAACTCCACCCTCTGTAACTGTTAAAAAGCACAGCTGACACTGCTGAAGTGGGTTGTTCATTTCTTTGGATTAACTATGAGAAATAAACAGGCCAGCTGGCTTGATTCATGATAAAACAGAAAACTTCAAAAATAATTCTACTTTTTTCTTCCAAACAGTGGTTACTTGGTGTTGGCTCTGGAGTAGTAAGTGAGAGAGCTTGGCTCATGTCTATTATCCTTTCCTGATACACTGTGGACAAAGGAATATTAGAAAAAATTGTTTTCTTTGTCATGATATTGGTGATGGGCTCCACAGTAAAGAGTATGGGTTTTGTTCAGTGCTTTTCCTGAGCATCATGTGAGATGGATTCTTAATTGAGTTGTATTGGAAGATTTCAGCATTGAAGGAATCATGAAGGTTATGCCAGATGACTAAGACAGTTAACTGGTGGAGGGTCTTGACGATGAGTCATCCATGTTCTTGGCGTTCTGAACAAAGAGTTTGACAAAATGAACAAACAAAGCAATGAAAGAACAAAGCAATGAAAGCACAGATTTATTGAAATGAAATTACACTCCAACAGAGTGGGAGCAGGATTGAGCAAGTGGCGAAGAGCACCCCTTGAAACATTTTCTGGGGTTTCAATACCCTCTAAAGGTTTCCCTTTGGTTACTTGGTTACACCCAATGTAAATGAAGACTTGGCCTGCGACCAGTCTGATTGGTTGTGGGAGGGAACCATTCAGAGGTACTTTCCATTTTTCATCTGCAACGCAGTACAAAAGGAGTAGTTTCTGATCCTTTTGTTATGGAGAGATTGATGGTATGGTTTAGCTGTGTCCCCACCCAAATCTCATCTTGAATTGCAACTCCTGCAATTCCCACGCATCATGGGAGGATCCTGGTGGAAGGTGATTGAATTATGGAGGTGGGTCCCTCCTGTGCTGTTCTCATGATAGTGAACAAGTCTCACAAGATCTGATGGTTTTAAAAGCAGGAGTTTCCCTGCACAAGCTCTCTTCTCTTGTCTGCCACTATGTGAGAAATGCCTTTCACCTTCCATCATGATTGTGAGGCCTTCCCAGCCACGTGGAACTGTATGTCCAATAAATCGCTTTCTTTTGTAAATTGCCCAGTCTCGGGTATGTCTTTATCAGCAGCATGAAAATGGACTAATCCAGTGGGGTTTTCCTTTGGATTGAGCTCCAGGAAGTCAGTGGGAATTGGCCTTAGGCTTCCTGCCTCCAGACATTCTTGTTCTGCCTCATGTCCCCCCTGAGAGACAAGATTCTCATATATCTTTATGGGAGGCATAGGGACTGATGGTCTTTTTTTCTGTAACTGCTTTATGCTGACTTGAATTTGGGGTGCAGTCCCTACCCACTGGGGCTCACGGAACTCTCTCCTTGCTCTGTCCAGTGGTGACAGGGTAGCTTCTTGATGGCCTGGGGTGGTGTCTTCACCTGGAACTGGCTAGAAACCATGTCACATAATCATCTGAAGCTTGATGGTCTCTAGGTGAGAGGAAATGAATTTGGGTAAGAGACTTAACAAACAGTCCAAAAACCAAGGCAAGTATAATCATTAATAATGGGCCAGCCAAGGGAAGGAGCCATGAAACCCAAATTAGTGCCCTTCTCCAGGAGCCCCATGGCTCAGACAGCTGTTGTTGTATTTTGGAGGCCCGGACATCTAATTTCTGGGTGGCATTCCTTACTAATCTGGATTGGTTGACAAAAAAAAAAACAAAAAAATAAAAAAAAAACAGCATTTTAATGTTTCTAGAAAAAGACATAAGCCACTTTTTTCATTAGTAGGAGATCCAGTCCCCTTCTATTGTGTAAAGCAACTGCTGCCAAATAATCCGATTTTGTATGTTGATGATACTTTGGGCAATGTCTTCCAAGGTTTCCATAAAATCCTTGAACAAGTATTGGTAACAGGATAGGGAAGTTGCAGGTCCACTAATTCCCGTTCCTACTCCCACTGTTAAAACTACTACCTCTGAAGGATTAAGTTCTCCATATGTAAACAATGCACACTCATACACATTACAAATGGGCTGAAATAATTAAAAATAAGCAGTCATTTCTACAGAGAATTCAAACCCAGCAGCATGCCTGGGCTATCTTTTTAGCAAGTCATTCTACCATGGCCAAGTTTGCCAAGAAGAAATATAGACAAACTCTTGATTTAAAAGAGCTTTTCTTTCTATGCTTCTGGGAAACAACTAAACACATCAGAATGCTACCTGGAAAGCAAAGAATGGAAGAGAATGGAGATTTAGACATTATTAGTATGGACTTTTAGTTCATACTATCTTTTAACCGATATGTAACAATTTAATTGGCTGCATAATTTATTCTTAAAAGTATCCACTGTGTTCTGACCTAAAAGCTCACAGTTTTCAGGAGAAAAAAGACCCAGTTCCTCTCTCTCAGATGTGGCTCAACATTGACTAAATTTACAGTATTCGTTAAGTTCTACCTTTCTCACTGTAAAATGAAAAAATATATATATTATTACTTAAGATTATGAGGAACAGCAAATAGAATACTGGCACCTAGACAAGGGATTGGGAAACTAAAGCCCACAGGCCAAATTCAGCCTACCACCTGTTCTGTATGGTCTGCAAGCAAAGAATGTCTTAGTCCACTCATGCTAACTGCCATAACAAAGTACCATAGACTGGGTGGCTTAAACAACAGATGGTTACGTTCTTACAGTTCTGGAGGTGAGAAGATCAAGCTGCTAGCTGATTGGGTCCTAGTGAGGGCTTTCTTCCTAGCTTACAGAAAGGAATCTCTCTCTTTCTTCTTACAAATCCACCAATCCTATCAAATTAGCACTACACCCTATGACCTAATTTAATCTTAATTAACTCCTAAAAGCCCTGTCTCCCAATACAGTTACATTGGGAGTTAAGGATTCAACATATGAATTTTGGGAGGACACATTCAGTCTATAACAAAATGGCTTTTACATTTGCAAATGATTGGAAAGAAATAAAAAGATGAGATTTTTGTGACATGTGAAAATTATATGAAATTCAAATTTCAGCATCCATTCAGTAAAGTTTAATTAGGAACACAACTGCACCCAACATTTACGATTTGTTTATAGTTTCTTTCACAGAGTTGACTAGTTGTGACAGAGGCCCAATGACCCACAAAGCCAAAACAGATAGTAAAATGTTTACTATCTGTTCCTTAATGGATAACATTTATTGACCCCCTGACATAGATAATGCCCAATACATGGTAACAATTGTTAGGACATCAAAACACCTGAATAAAAATTGAAATGTATAATTCTCCAGCATAGATAGAGTGCAACAGAGAGAACATCTGGAAACAACTGGCAGTTTTCTATAAACTGCAGGTCCCAAACACAGGCATCTCCAAGGCCTACATAGAGAATGTCAGTGAGTGGAGTGAACCAGGTTAGGGAGATAACAGGGAGGCATGGGGGCAGTGGGAATCTGCTGTGGATATTGATCAACTCCAGAAGATTGTTGCCATAGGAAATATAGGTTTGGAATTGCCTGAGAAGTATAGTTGGAAGTTTTAACTTTTATGAGAATTTTGTTGACAAGGAATTTTTAAAAAACATTTTATTGCTATTCAACAAAGTGTGGAAGAAACAAAATATGTCCGTGTGCCAAATGCAAGCCAATAATTAGAATTTTGCAAGATTTGATATGAAGAATAAGAAATAGCCCCAAATTTGATAAGATTTTATATTTTTTGAAATATCTACTCAGGTCAACATATAGTTTTGGTCTAGTGATAAGATTATAGCTGATTTTTTTCCCTATTTTTGCTGAATCGACATTCTTGTTTTAGAAAAAGAGAGGGACAGATGTGACTGCATTTTTTCCTTTTAATTTTTTGAAATTTCTAATATTTTGTTCTCATTTTCTTGATTATTCAAATTATGGGGCATAATTGATCAATTACCTTTCTTTCCATATGACTACAAACTCACTGAGCTGAGGTGAATAATTTTCAGAATCCTCAGGACATAGATAGTGCTGGCACATGATGTGATTTTAAATGTCTTTTGAGCAAAAATTGAATGAATAATGAGAACTAATGCCCTATTCCATCTATCAAAGTCTCCAATATGAATAAATTGACAAAAGTGTCAGGGCTGATATACACAAGTGATGACCATTATCCTGAACAGTTGTGATGTAAATGTGTTTTTATTACTACAGCAAGACATAATATTACTGTCACTTCTCTTTATAAACAGACTAGAGAATATATGTGCAACACCTACTGAGTATATTTTTCCCCAGTGTCTAGCCTTGTAGAATATCTATGTACCATAGATACATAAATGTCAAACACTCACTGAGAAACAGCATGGTTCATGGAGGCATTAGTAAGAGATATGTTTTTGTACTTCAACTTTTTATTGTAATTCACTATACAACACAGCTCTTCAAATTGCCAGGGAAAAAGTTATATTTTTCTCTTGAAATAGAGGTTAGAAATGATACATTTGTAATCATCTGTGTACATAAAGCTACTTATTCACCATAGACATAAAATATGGTTGTACTCTTGCTTATTAAGCTTTCAAAGCCTGCGGAAATCATTATGAATGCTGTTAGCATACAGGGAAGCCATGTGGTTTAGGGAAGAAGTAAGGAATCATTGCCATTCACCAGTGTTTTCTTTCCTTTCCCCCACAGTCTTTGATCTTGGGTAGGGTTTTCTATCCCTGGTGAGGTTTCTCTCAAGTACTTCAAGAAATAAATATTTGCTAGACTATTCTAATATTTTATTAAAATAAACTACAGCCTTTGGCTTTAAATGTTTCAATTGTGAGATTTACAGATATATGTTTAGAATCCCTACATATGTGTACCAATAAATAAAAATAGAGATTTATTTGGAGGTACAAGACAATGAATTCACTCCAAAAGATGTAGAAGATTGACATGTTTCAAATTTTCCAAATACTATTGTAGAATGAATCACTATTAAATGAAATGTGCATATGATGCTATTTCTAAATAAACAACCTATCTAAAGAGCTTTAATGCTATCCATTGCCAGAGACAAGTTGTTAAATGGTATTTTTATTAATGGCCCAATTTATAACTTAATTACATGCCCTTAAAATTTATTTAATGTATATTGAAATGCTTTATAAATACTACAATTTACAGGGTCGCTTTCTCTGGTTATTAGAAATGGTCTCTGTATATAATTTCTCAGAGATCAGCAAGATGCTAAAGTTGTATCTTTGTAATGATATTCTGCAATTGCATAGGATCCTTTGCTTAAAGATCTCAAAGAGCTTTACTTAATATTGAGTGATTAAATCATACGGTACTCTTGAGTGACAAGTTTAATTATACCCATTTCCAGAAAGACAGTATGCTGAAAAACTATTCATCTACAAACTCAAGGTTATCCAGATAATCAGGACCAAAAGGTCATTTTGCTGGGGATAGCCATACCTCTTACAGTGGAGAGCTCACGTATGGAAGTGAATTGTCAGACTTGGGGTTTTGCCAATTTCTTCAGCCCACATATAAAGCCGAATGTCACCACTAGCAGTATAGTAATCATATCTTTGGAGGATTATTAACACCTTTAATCCTCTATGATTCAACAGCTATTGCATAGTCTTTTAGAGGAAAAGAATCAAGTGTCAGGCTAATGCTATTTTGTTTTTTGTTTTGTTTTTTATTTTTGCAAAAATACACTAAAATTATTAAAATCATCTGAAAATCAAGAAAGAATTCTGAATATATTTATGTATACTCATTTTTAAACAAAACAGACACACACACAGTACAAACACAAACACACAGATATAGCTTATCCTTCAACCAGTCCTGTTGGTTCAACCACCCAAGCAAAGACTCTCACCTAGATTTTTGCCTCTGCCTTTTCATTTCTTCTTTACATCCTGCATGAGAATGTGTTGTTTACAGGTATGGGAGCCATTGTGTAGCCAGAAGTGAACATGTATGAGAACCAGTGGCTAACACACACAAAAAGGATGAAGCTAAAATTTAGCAATAGCTTGAATCTGATGGCATTGCTAAGCTCTCAGAACATCCCTGAGGCTAATTACCTACCAATGTCTTATAAAGTAAACCATAAATATAGTTATGATTTAATTGCATTTATTTTGTAGCTTGCAGCCAAACACTTTCCCATCTGATACACAGTTTATCCTATTTCCCTCTTTCATTATTGTCATAACATTTTTTCCTATATGGGAGTATATTATTTTATTTATAAATTTGCTTATTGGTTTCTTTGCCTTTCTGTGCATTGAAACATAAGCTGCACAAGAGAAGGACTATTTTCTGTCTATTAACGGCTGTATCCACACAACCTAAGTGCTCTGGCACATTGAAGGCTGCAACAAATCATTTTTTTTTTTTTTTTTTTTTTTGAGATGGAGACTCACTCTGTTGCCCAGGCTGGAGTGCAATGGCACAATATCAGCTCAACGCATCTTCCGCCTCCCAGGTTGAAGTGATTCCTCTGCCTCCGCTTCCCGATTAGCTGGGATTACAGGCACCTGCCACCACGCCTGGCTAATTTTTGTATTTTTAGTAGAGACAGGGTTTCACCATAATGGCCAGGCTGGTTTCAAACTCCTGACCTCAGGTGATCCACCTGCCTTGGCCTCCCAAAGTGCTGGGATTACAGGCGTGAGCCACTGCACTCGGCCAACAAATCATTTTAAATGAATGAATGTATATGTGAGTAAATGAATTTGTAAAATAGCTTACCTATATGTCCAATGACTAAGATTTATAAACTTCATTCAGGTTGCATTACTGGCTATTGGATTTCTAAAAATTTAATTATCTTTCTTAGTAACTTACAAGAAAAGAGATTTATATAATTTCTTCATAGAAAATTGACATACAGCATCTGCTGCCTCTGCCTTAATTTCAGTCTTCATCATGAGAAGCCTGGTTTCTGAAAGCAATGACAGAAGCTAGAGACTGTAACAAACTGTTTCTGCCAGGGTGAAGGTCCATTGCTGAGATGACAACACTAAAAGGAACAAAGCAGGAGGTAACAAGCCACTTTTAACTCTTCCTGCATGTCAGACTCTGTTTCTCTACTGGAAAACCTAACAGGGAACCAGCTGCAAAAAAAAAAAAGAATTATAGTTTTCAGCATCCCAAGTCCAGTATCACAAAGAAACAGATAGAGTATAGGTCTGGGACTGAGCGAAAATAGGTTAATACATGGGAAAAAAACACACAAATAACTGTGTCTTATGGAATCTTGTCTTGCGTCTTTGTAATTCATTAAAGGGTGATTTTTTTCCCCTAAAACACAAATCAGATCAGGTAATATCCTGCTCAATATCTTTCAGAAGATTTCCATTTCTTTCAAGCTACTTAATATTATATACATGACCATTTATGATCTGGATCCTGGTTTTCCCTCTTCCCCCATTCCTGGTATACCCCCGGGGTATAACCTTAAGAACAGACTACATTAGGTTCCCCTCAGTAGCACGTTTTCTCAAGCTTTTATATCTTTTTTATAGTCTCTTCCTGTATTTGTCATTCCATTCCTCTTTCTCTACTCAGCTAATTCTTACTCATATTTGGGAAAGCCTTTGAACTAAGTCTCTCTACACCTGCCAATGGGGATGTTAATAGATGCCATATATCAGGTTGTTGTTAGTAAACCAAATAATGCACATAAATTATTATCACCTACCAGCACTTAGAAAACTCTGAACAAATACGTGCTCTTATTATTATCATTTCCTTTTATAACTTCACCAAAGTATCCTTTTCTTTCATAAACCCTGTCTAATACCCATGTGTATGTTTCCTCAGTGATCCCATAACATCCCATATCATCATGAGGATACCTATCACACTGGATTAGAATCCCTGGCTGATTGGCAAGTCTTTCCCATTAAGTAATAAAATTCAAAGGTGGTGGCCATGTCTTTGATATATTTAACTTCCATACTTGACACAGAGCAGAGCAGAGAGTAATTTTTCAATAAATATTAGCTTAATGAAAATATTGCACTTTTACAAATTTGATATAGTTTTATTGACTACCTTGCATTAAGACAATGCTAGAACACACATATACACAAATAGATTAATTACTATTTAGACAACTGCTACAGCAACTTATTTCATTATAAAGATTCAAGCCATCCCCAGTAGTTACTAACCATACATTTTCAAATTTGTCAAAGCAATGTACTTGTATTTAAAATATTTAGGAGACTATGAAAATGATTCATATGAGCTGTGCCTTGGCCTAAGTTCCACTATGGTCCCCATAAAAGCAGAACCAGAGACAAGCGATCATGTGAAGATTGCTTGTTCGGGAAAGTGATCCCAAGGAAAAGGACAGGGGAGATGGAAAAGTAAAACTGGGAATGAGTGAGAGGCAATATAAGTTTGCATATCGAACTACAGCGTTCAACTGGGCTCGTTCCCAGTGGAGACACCTCGGTGATTCATTTAAAATTCACCTTAGAATTGTCCATCCAAGGGAAAGAATAAAGTATTTATCCACTAGTTTCTAGACCCCATTGGTCAAGAGTTATCCCAGGGAGCACTAACTACCTCATACTGCCTGATTTTGAACACTTCAGAATAGTTGAGTGGTTTTCTTACTGACATCACTGTAAGAAGCAATAGAAAACACCCAGGGTAGAAAGCAAGAAAAAATACTAAATACAGCTAGGGGTGGTGCTGTCAGGTTATACCTGAGTGCAGCTGGTTGCCACAGCAACTGCTAGAGTTTAAAAAAAATGGCTGAGAGAATACTACTCATGTCTTAACCAAGCTGGAATATGTATCTTTTTAAACATTGCTCTATTCATATTAATATCATGAATGGCTTAAAATATACTATCTAAAGAGCTTATAAAAAACTTCTTTTTGTGGTGTACCTTGGAAACATTTATAAATTATTTATTTCCTTTTAATTTCTAAGTAGATGGTACCTTAACAATGTAAAGGGAAATACAAAACCATTTTGAGAAATTTTTGGAAATTTCTCATGGAAAGCCTTCATGTAAAAATTTGAAACATTATCCTAACTAATATGCTAAGACAGAATTGAAATTTCTCAGACTGCTTTTAAATATAAGAGAAGTCTAGTGCCATAACTCAGTTAAATATTCCATATATGCCATTACTGAAGAAATAAAAGAGTGAGGAGCGGCAAAGAGATGGGATCAGGAAAGGGCATAAAAATAGTTTCAAATATATTAGGTGATGTTCTGGTACTTCATTGTGTGATGGGCTTAGAGGTATTCATTTTTGCTTTATAACATAATTATGTGACATGTAGTTTGCATTTGAATATAATATTGCATGGTAAAATTAAAACTAAGGAGATAAATATGATCATATTATGTATTAGAGAAAAATACCATATTATGCTAGAAAAAACTCTAGCCATATAGCTTCTGGAAACACCTTCAATATAAATGCACAGAAAGGTTGAGAGCAATATGATAGAAATATATTTCATGCAAATATTCACCAACATAAAGCAAAAAGAAAAGAAAAGAAGAAAGAAAACTATACCAGAAGAAAACAGCTATTTAAAAGCAAAGGTAAAATTTCAGCAGTTCAACATGCTGAGAAGACAAATACTAGACTTCAGAGCCTGCCACAAAGGAGAAGCTGCAGGGTTTCCCATGAAACCCAACAATCTTAAATCAGCTAAATTTTTATTAGATCCAGGTGATCTGCCTGAACTCTAATGGCCAGGAAATAAAAACTAAAATAAATGACATTCTCAGAGAATGTCATAGGTATGCTTGCTTTCATACCCCAGCCACGAGGAACACAAACACAAGAGATTACTTCTGGCTGAAGACAAGCTCACAGACAAAAATTACAAAGTACCTAAC
This sequence comes from Pan paniscus, assembly GCF_029289425.2. Classification (NCBI taxonomy): domain Eukaryota; kingdom Metazoa; phylum Chordata; class Mammalia; order Primates; family Hominidae; genus Pan; species Pan paniscus. The sequence goes on along the minus strand of NC_085926.1, from coordinate 75,065,228 downwards.
ATTCATTTAACAGGATATTTCAAAAAGAAAAAAAGAAATATTGTTCATTTTAAAAGACATTATTCAAAAAGACCAGGTCTGTTTAATAAACACTTAGAGCAATGAAAAACATAGGTATCAAAAGAAATTCTCATTGCATGGGATAAATAGTAGTCTAGTTAAGATAAGGACAGAGAAACTGCAAAAAGGTTTCCTTCAATATGGTACAGAAAGGCTAGGGCAGGGATTGTTGATAAGGCTCTGCCCTATGGTCTCTACAGCACCCAGTGTGTGAATGGGCAGGGCCATTGCTTTCTTTCTGGTGTTCGCCTGGAGTAGGGTGGATTTAGTCAAAAGGTTCTGTTCTTCAGCTCTACTCTTTTTTTTTTTTTTTTTGATCCCTTGGTGAGAGAGTGGAGACTTTTCTTGTTGCACTGGCTGCACATCCTTTAGGGTTTCTGGGCGGCAAGCTTTTCTAGCACCCAGACTGAGATATACTGGAGGCATAAAAAAAATCCCAGGAAACTCACTACTTGGTAATTCCTCAAGTCCTGAGGCCAGTTGGCATCCTTCTCTTCACCTTCTTGAGTCTCCTCAGATTTGCCTTATGTATTTTGTCAAGATTTTTAGCCACAGTTAGCAAGAGGAATGCGGTGGAATGCACTTTTTTCATTTGGTCTGGAATTAAAAGCTCCACAAGTGATTCTTAAAAGTTGATATGATAAATCAAAGGATTCGACATTCCCATCAGTAGTATATGAGGGCTACCTCATTGCATTAATATATTTTAAAATATTTTCTTTTACAAAAATTTAGGGTCTACAACAGAACAAACCAATTGAATGAAAAATGAATAAGCAAGTCAGTTGTTTAAATATACTATTTTTCAAGATGCCAAATATAGAGGTAATTAAGATTTTAAATGTTAACTTATTTTATTTTTTTCCAGCCAGGTATTTTAAAACGTGTAAATGAGCTCAAGCTTTTTCTCAATATTATGAGTTTGTAAAATTATTAAGTACCTTCAATATTTTAAGTTTTGTCTTTTAAAAATTTATACATTAATATGGTTTGGATTTGTGTCCCCATCCAAATCTCATGTCAAATTGTAATCCCTAATGTTGGAGGTAATTGGATCATTGGGGCAGATTTCCCCCTTGCTGTTCGCCTGTTAGTTAGTGAGTTCTCATAAGATCTGGTTGTTTAAAAGTGTGTAGCACCTCCCCTTCTCTCTCTTCCTCCTGCTCTGGCCATGTAAGATGTGCCTGCTTCCCCTTCCACAATGACTGTAAGTTTCCTGAGGCCTCCCAACCATGCATCCTGTATAGATTGCACAACAATAAGCCAACTAAATCTCTTTTCTTCATAAATTACCCAGTTTCAAGTGTCCCCTTCCCCTTCCCCTTCCCCTTCTCTCTCCTTGGGCTTCTTCTTCTCCTCCTTCTTCTTTGGACACAATCTCACTCTGTCGCCCAGACTGGAGTACAATGGCGTGATCTCTGCTCACTACAACCTCTACCTCCCAGGTTCAAGCAATTCTCATGCCTTAGCCTAGCTGAGACTACAGGCATGTGTCAGCACACCAGCCTAATTTTTTCTTTTTCATATTTTTAGTAGAGACGTGGTTTTGCCATGTTGGTAGAGCTGGTCTCGAACTCCTGACCTCAAGTGATCTGCCCGCATCAGCCTCCCAAAGTGTTTGGATTACAGACATGAGCCACCATGCCTGGCCGCAAGTATTTCTTTATAGCAGTGTTATAATTGACCAATACATATGTTTATTAATATTGATTGGATTTTTTTCTTATTACTTTTATTTAACAATTTAAGTAATGACTTTAGAAAACTTTTAAACTTTTATTTATTTACTTTTTTCCTGTGGAAAGAATGCATGTGATTTAAACTGACACAACTTCACCGGACAAGAAAACATAGCTGGCAGGTTTAATGAAACAGCAATTATAGTTGCCCTTATGAGAAAATAATAATAATAATAATAATGTTATTTGAATATATAGAGAGAATTCAAAGGAAACATGTAACAAAAAGCTTTTTAAAAGCTACTAGTTGTGGTACTTACTTTCAACCCTGGGGGATAAATTTTCATGTCTTTCAGTAATTTTAACTTTCATAATTTCATAAAATATTTCCCACAAGCACACCCAGCCTAAAGTATATTAATTAGTCCCACATTCAAGGTTATTCTTAAACTTCTTAGTTTATATATCCAAAGTACACATGCTACAAAGAGAGCAGAGGGAAGTATCATCAGTAAGCAGTGTGGCTAATGTTTATTTTGTAGAGAAATATCCCCATGCTGGTTTAAAATTTCCATTAAATGAAGAGTCATGCATTTTGGTATTGTTAATAAAACATTATCTACATTATCTTTTTTATCATAATACTTGAGATGCTGACTCTTGCCTTCTTATTCCCCATATACCATTTTGCTCTCAAATCATTGCTGCCAATGGTTCTATTACACAGAGAGGCTGATTTTCCCTTCTGGCAAGAAAAAAATCATTGAAAAAATTTCATTTAAGGATAGTATAAAGTATACACAGGTCGAATCAAGGAGATTCTTCTGGATTTCATCCAGAAGTTGGGATCTTTGAGAATGTTCTCTGCCACCTCAACCTCTAGGAGTGGTTCCTATTCCTGGAAAATGTTATCTTTTATAATCCAATAAGTAGGAGGATATATCTTGATCATCGACAGTCAAACTGAAACTTTTCATCAGATTTCAATTCTTAGTGAATACTAGCCTTAGTAACAAACTCTACTTTAATCCTTTTTAAAAATAGTTCAAATGAGAGAAATGACAACAAATAATCAGAGAAAGGTTATCTGACATTTATTTAGGTTTTTAAAACAATAAAATAGCAATTATGAAAGGACTTTTACTTAAATTATCCCTTTTAAACTTGAAAACATGACCCTCTGGGTTAGGAATTTTTATCCCCATTTTAGAGGAAAAAAACTGAGCTATGGACACTTAAATAACTTTTTAAGGATGGTTCCTAATAAATCGCAGAGGCAAGACATAAGCCCAGGTCTTCTAACTCTTAGTCTAGTACTATTTCAACTGTAATGCAGTTACTTGAAGGAAGGAATAATAATCTTAGAGCTGGATAATTCATGTTAGCCAACTTTTACAAGCTATATATAATAACATTTCTAAACCTTACTATCCTCATTTATTAAAAATAATAATTTTGCTTATTTTCTAGATAGTTGAAGAATAATTTTATGTGAAATCCTGTTATCAATTGCACAGTATTTTCTCCACCCCATCTAACCACACGAGAAAGGATCTTTTTTTCCCCCAGGAATAAAGTTGCAGAGGACACCTATGACAATGTTTGCCCAGCAACTATCTTGCCACTTTTCTAGTTAGTGCCCCTTTATGCTTCCTTTGCCTTTCCAAATGGCTGAAGAAGGACCAGTTTTGTTAAATGGGACCCTTCCTTAACGCTGGAATTGATTAATCCAAGAAATATCACTTGTATTAAGCTAAACAATAGCTTCTTTCCTGCAATTTCTGAACTTTGGATTGATAGACATGTATGTCAGTTTCTCAGCAGTCATGTTACCCCATTGAGCAAACCTCAGGAAAATTGGCAACCTGTGGGCCAGAGAAGCAGAGATAACCACTCTATGGAGAGCTAGAGATAGAGATAGTGACAGAGAGAGGATGAGACAGTGGTTGAGAGAGACAGAGAGGGAGGTTATTTTTAAAAATAAAGATGTGTAGGAAGAAACAAGAAGAGATGAAGTGCTCTGACATTGTTCATCTCTCTGATTCTAGTTATCCCCAGGTCCCTTCCAGGGCATTGAGTATTTGTCATTTCCCATCTCTTTGTAATCAATTCCATTTTTGATTTAGAAAACTCTAACTGGATTTCTATCACTTCCATTCAGTTTAATTTTTTTTTTTTTTAACAAAAAGCATAGTAGAGTATTTAGGCTTAAAACTGGCTCCTGAAGTACTCAAGTCCTAATCTTTGGAACCTACGAATGTTACCCTATAAATCAAAGGTGCTTCGCAGATGTGATTAAGCTAAGGATCTGATGATGAAGAGGTTATCATGTATTACCTCAGTGGGCCCTGAATTTTATCACAAGCATTCTTATAACAGGGAGGCAGAGGTACTAGGAACAATCATAAGCCAATAAGCTGGAAATCCTAGAAAAAATGAAATGTTCTCTAGAAACATACAACTGACTAAGACTGAATCATGAAGAAAAAGAAAATCTGGACAGACCTATAACTAACATGGTGGTTAAATCAGTAATCAAAACCGTTTCAACAAAGAAAATCCCAGAACCAGATGGCTTCAGCGGTGAATTATACCAAATATGTAGAGAATTAATGCCAAGCCCTCTCAAATTCTTTAAAGGAATTACAGAGGAGGTAACACTTCCAAATTCATTTTGTGAGACCAGCATTGTTCTGATATCAAACCAGACAAAACGCTACAACAAAAGAAAATTACAGACTGATATCCCTGGCCAATATATAGTACCTGCCCCTTATCCACAAGGGATATATTCTAAGAGTCCCTGTGTGAAACTGCAGATAGTTCTGGACTATGCATATATATATATATATATATATATATATATATATATATACACAGTTCATTTTATGTATGACATTATATATATAAATGAACTATACAGAGAGAGTTCTTTTTTATATATAATTTTTTTTCCTGTACATACATACCTGTGATAAAGTTTAAATTATAAATTAGGTATAGTAAGAGGTGAAGATGAACAACAATAACAAAAAACAAAATAAAACAGTTATAACAATGTACTATATTAAACGTTGTATAAATGTGGCCTCTCTCTCAAATCATCTTATTGTTCTGTTCTCACCCTTCTTATGATGATGTGAGATGATAAAATGCCTCCATGATGAGATGAGTAAGGTGAATGGTGTAGGCATTGTGACTTAGTGTTAGGCTACTATTGACCTTCTGATGATATGTCAGAAGGAGGAACATCTGATTGAGGTGATCCTGGATCACTGAGCCATGATGATCCTTATGTTAGGATGTCAGGAGCAGATAATATTGATAACTAACAGGCAAGTAGCATACACTGCATGGCTACCTTGAAAACAGGAATGATGGATGTCCCAGGTGGGATGGAGCAGGTCGGCACAGGTATCACACTATTCAGAATGACACACACGTTAAAATTCATCAATTACTTATATCTGGAATTTTCCATTAATATCTTTGGGCCATGGTTGGCCATGGGTAACTGAAATCGCAGAAAGTGAAACCTCATGTAAGGGAGGACTAATGTACATGCGAAAATTCTCAAAAAATACTAGCAAACAAAATTCAACAGTACATTAAAAGGGTCATATACTATGACTAAGTAGGATTATCCCTGGGATGCAAGGATGGTTCACCATATGAAAATCAATGTAATGCAGCACATTAACACAGTAAAAGGTAAAAACAGATTATTGTCTTAACAGACGAAGAAAAAACATTTGACAAAATTTAACAAACTGTTAAATAATAACAGTTTGTTAAAACTGTTAAATAATAACAGTTTGTTAAAACTGTTAAATAATAAGTTTGTTAAAACTGTTAAAACCTTCAACAAACTAGGAATAGTAAAAACTACCTCAATATAACAAAGGCCATAGATAAAAGCCCGTAATAAACATCATACGCTGGTGAAAAACTGAAAGCTTTTCCTCTAAAATCAGGAGAAAGTCAATTATTCCCACTCTTTCCACTTTTATTCAACATAGTACTGAAAGTCTTAGCCAGAGCAAGTAAGCAAAAAGAAGGAACAAAATAAATCAAATTTTGAAAGGAAAAAGTAGAATTATCTCTGTTTGCAGATGAAATGACACCATAAATAGAAAACCCTAAAAACTCCACTTAAACACTATTAGACCTAATAAAGAAATTCAAAAAAGTTAGGATACAAAGTCAACATACAAAACTCAGAAATATTTCTACACTCAAAGAACAAACTATCTGAAAGGGAACTAAGAAAACAATTCCATTTACAGTAGCATGATAATGAATAAAACACTTAAAAATAAAACAACTAAAAAAGCAAAAGACTTATGTGCAGAAAACTACAAAACATTGATGAGAGAAATTAAGGAAAACACAAATGGAAAGACATTCTGTGTTCATTAATTGGAAGGCTTAGCATTGTTAAAATGTTCATACTTTCCAAAATTATTTACAAATTCAATGAAATCCTCCTCAAAATCCCTATGGCATTTTTTTACAGAAATAGAAAAGACAATTCTGAAATTTATATGAAACCACAAAAGACTAGAAATAGCCAAATATCTCTTTTCTCTCTCATGCAGTTTCTGTTTCTTTATTCATTCATTCATTTACTTTTTAAGAACATCTTTACGTGGTGTTTGCTTTCTATCTCTGTATTCATTTTCCAAGGCATTTTATTTTTTTAAATTAACCTTTAAATTTATAATTGACACATAATAATTGCACATATATATGGAGTACGATGTGATGTTTCAATGCATGCATACATTGTACAATGATCAAAGTGGAGTAATTACCATATTCATCACTTTAAATCATTTTCACATCTTTGTGATGATAAGATTCAAAATCTTCTAACGATCTTGAAATATACACTATGTTGTTATGTGCTATAGTCACAATATTGTGTAATAAAACAACAGGAATTACTCTTCCTGTCTAACTGTAACTTTGTATACCAAATCAATATTGATTTTTTTCAAAAAAAAACTGGAGGCATCACACTTCCTATTTTCAAAATATGTTATAAAGCTAAAGTAATCAAAACAGTATAGTATTGGCATAAAGACAAACACATAAACCATTGAAACAAAATAGCCCAGAAACAAATTAATGCATATAGGCTCAACTGATCTTCAATAAGAATGCCAATAATACATAATGGGGAAAGATCATTTCTTTAACAAATGGTGTTGGGAATATATGCATGCAAAAATACCTGGACATCCACATGCAAAGAAGTTGTACTGTGTTCTCATACCACACACAAAAATTAATTCAAAATAAACTCATGACATAAATGTAACATCTGAAATTGTAAAACTTATCAAAGTAAACACAGGGAAAAAACTTCATGACATTAATCTTGGCAACAATTCCATGAATATGATATTGATAGCTCAGGCAACAAAAGCAAAAACAGACAAATGAGATTACATCAAACTAAAAAGCTACTACACAACAAAGAAGACAATCAGCAGAGTGAAAAGTTAGCCTATTAAATGGAAGAAAGTATTTGTAAACCATATATCTGGTAAAGGATTAGTCTCCAAAGTATTTTTTTAACTCCTACAAGGGAATAACAGAAAACTAATAATCTAATTTAAAAATGGGCTAGAGATTTGAGCGAACATTCCCCAAAGAAGATATACAAATGGTCGCAAGTATATAAACAATGCTCAATGTCACTAATCATCAGGGAAATGCAAGTCAAAATCACAATGAGAGGGAAGAGGCAGAGCAAGATGACCAAATAGAAGCCTCCAGCAATCGTCTCCCTCACAGGAACACCAAATTGAACAACCATCCACACAAAAAAAGCATTTTCATAAGAACCAAAAATTAGGTGAGTGATCACAGTACCTGGTTTTAACATTATATTAAGGAAACAGGCACTGAAAAGGATTGGAAAGACAGTCTTGAATTACTAACCCCACCCCTCCTTTATCCCCTGGCAGTGGCTATGTGGCACAGAGAAAATCTGTGCACTTCAGCGGGGGAGAGTGCAGTGATTGTGGCACTTTGCATTGGAACTAATTGCTGCCTCTCACAGCAGAAAGCAACATGGGGCACAGCTTAGCTGGAGCCCATGGAGGGAGCGTTTAGAAAAGCCCTAGACAGAGGCAAATCACCCATTCCAGTAGTCAGAAGCTGAGTTCTAACAAGCCCCACCAGCAGCAGCTAAAGTGCTCTGGGGTTCTAAATAAACTTTAAAGGCAGTCTAAGCCACACATGGGCAAGTTGTGGTGCTGTGCTGGGCTCAGAGCCGGAGAATTTGGGGTGCGCGCAAACTAGCAAGACACTAGCCAGGAGTAGCCAAGTGACTAAGTGAGTGCTTGCATCGCCCCTCCCCCAACCGCGGGCAGTGCAGGCAGCTCACAGTTCCAAGAGAGACTCCCTTCTTCCGCATGAGGAAAGGACAATAGTACAGCGAACTTTGTCTTACAACTTACTCAGCCACAGTAGAATAGGGCAGCAGGCAGAGTCCTGAAGTCCTCATTCCAGGACCTAGCTCCCAGAGAGTATTTCTAGATACACCCAAGGCCAGAAAGCAACCTATTGTTTTGAAGGTAATCACCTCACCTTGTCAGGATTTACCACTTCCTGAATAAAAGAAACCTTGGGCCTTGAATAATCAGCACGTGGTGGCCAGGTGGTACTTGCTGTGGGCCGTGGTTTCAGGTGTGACCCAGCACATTCTCAGCTGTTGTGGTTACAGGGAGAGGTTTCTTTTGCTTGAGTAAAGGAGTGGAAGGAGTAAAGGGGATTTAGTCTTGCAGCTTGGGTACCAGCTTGGTCACAGTGAAGTAGAGCACCAAGCATGCTCCTGGGGTCCCTAATTTCAGGCCTTGGCTTCTGGATGACATTTCTGTACCTCCCCTGGGGTGAAGTGGAGGTCACTACCTTGAAGGGGAAGACCTAGGCCTGACAGCATTCACCATGAGCTAAAAACCCTCAAAAAATAGGTTATAGAAGGAATATACATCAACATAATAAAAGCCGTATATAACAGACCCACAGCTAATATTCTAAGTGGGGAAAACCTGAAAGCCTTTTCTCTAAGATCTGTGTATTAGTCTGTTCTCCCATTGCTATAAAGAACTACCCGAGACTAGGTAATTTATTAAGAAAATGGGTTGACTCATAGTTCCACAGGCTGTACAAGAAGCCTGACTGGGGCAGCCTCAGGAAACTTAGCATCATGGCGGAAGGCAAAAGGGAAGCAGGCATGTCCTACATGGCTAGAGAAGGAGAAAGAGAGAAGTAGGAGGTGCTACACACTTTCACAAACAACCAGATCTTGTGAGAAATCACTCACTATCATGAGAATGGCAAGGGGGAAATCAGTCCCTTCTTCCACCAGGCCCCTTTTCCAACACTGGGGATTACAATTCAACATGATATTTGTGTGGGGACACGAACCCAAACCGTATCATTTGGGTAAGACAAGAATGTCCACTTTCACCACTGTTATTCAACGTATTATTAGAAGCCATAGCTAGAGCAATCAAACAAGAGAATGAAATAAAGGGCATCCAAATTGGAAAGGAAAAAGACAAATTATACTTGTTTGCAGGTAATATGATCTTATAATTGGACAAAACTAAAGACTCCACCAAAAAACTATTAGAACTGATAAATTCAGTAAAGTTGCAGGATTAAAAAACATATGCAAATTAATATATGTTAACATCACACAATTTGAAAATCAAGAATGTAATCCTACTTACAATAGCTACAGACAAAATAAAATATCCAGCACTAAACTGAACCTAAGGAAAGAAAGCTCTCTACAATGAAAACTATAAAATATTAATGCAATAAATTAAAGAGAACACAAGAAAATGGAAAGATATTCCATGTTTATGGATTGGAATAATTAATATTGTGAAAATATTCATGCTACCAAAAACAATCTACAAATCTAATGCAATTTCTATCAAAACACCCATTACATTCTTCACATAAATGGAAAAAACATTCTAAAATTTCTATGTAACCCCAAAAGGCCCAGAAAACAAAAGGTATCTTGAGCCAAAAGAAAGAACTTGAGGAATCACATTACCTGACTTCAAATTAAGCAATAGTAAACAAAACAGCATGGTACTAGCATAAAAAGATACAGAGGTCAATAGAACAGAACAGAAAACCCAGAAACAAATCCATATATCTACAGTGAACTCATTTTTGACAAACGTGCCAAGAACATACACTGGGAAAAGACAGTTTCTTCTCTGGGGAAAAGACAGTGCTGAGAAAATAGGATATCCACAGGCAGAAGAATAAAATTAGAACACTATCTCTAGCCATACACAAAAATCAAATCAAAATGGATTAAGGATTTCAATCTAAGACCACAGTCTATGAATTTATTAAAAGAAAACATTGGGAAAACTCTCCAGGACATTGCTCTGGACAAAATTTCTTGAGTAATTCCCCACAAGCACAGGCCACCAAGGCAAAAATGGACAAATGGGATCACATCAAGTTAAAATCTTCTGCAAAGCAAATGAAACAATCAACGAAGTGAAGAGACAACCCACAGAATAGGAAAAAAATATTTGCAAACTAACCATCTGACAAAGGATTAATAACCTGAATATATAAGGAGCTCAAACAACTCAACAGGAAAAACTCAAATAATTTGATTAAAAAATGGGCAAAAGATCTAAATAGACATTTCTCAAAAGAAGACATACAAATGGCAAATAGTAATATAAAAAAGTGCTCAACATCACTGATCATCAGAGAAATGCAAATCAAAACTACAGTGAGATACCATTTTATCCCAGTTAAAATGGCTTTTATCCAAAAGACAGGTAATAATAAACGCTAGCAAGGATGTGGAGAAAACGGAACCCTCGTACATTGTTGGTGGGAATGTAAATTAGTATAGCCACTATGGAGAATAGTTTGGAGGTTCCTCAAAAAACTAAATATAGAACTAAAATATGACCCAGAAATCTCACTGCTAGGTATATACCCAAAAGAAGCAAAATCAGCATATTGGAGAGATATCTGCACTCCCATGTTTGTGGTAGTAGTATTCACAATAGCTAAGAGTTGGAAGCAACCTAAGTGTCTATCAACAGATGACTGGATAAAGACAGTGTGTGCATAAACACAAAAACCCAATGGAGTACTATGCAGTCATGAAAAAGAATGAGATCCTGTCATTTGCAGCAATAATGGAACTTGAGGAAGGACATTATGTTAAATAAAATATGACAGGCACAGAAATACAAACTTCACCTCTTCTCACTTACTTGTGTGAGCTAAAAATTAAAACAATTGAACACATGGAGACAGATAATATAATGATGGCTACCAGAGGCTGGGAAGGGACTCAGGGAGAAGTGGGGATGATAATTGATTCAAAAGTACAGTTAGCTAGAATGAATAAAATCTAGTATTTGATAGTACAACAGGGTAAGTACAGTCAACACTAATTTACTGTATATCTTAAAATAAAAGAGTATAATTGGATTGTTTGTGACACAAAGGATAAATGCTTGAGGTAACAAATATCCCATTACCGTGACGTGATTGTTATGCATTATAGCCTTTATCAAAATATCTCATGTATTCCATAAAATATACACCTGCTATGTACCCACAAAAAGGGAAAATTTAAAAAATCACAACCAGATATTACCTCACAACTGTTAGGATGGCTATTTTTTTAAAATCTCAAAGAAAACAAGCATTGGAGAACATATTGACAAATTGGAACATTTATACCACTATGGAAAACAGTATGGAGGTCCTTCAAAAAATTAATAATAGAACTATTACATGACACAGAAATCTCACTTCTGGGTATTCTTTATTTAAAAGAATTAAAAGCAGGATCTCAAAGAGATATTAGCACTCCTATGTCATAGTGGCACTATACAATAGCCAAGATGGGAGAAAAAAACTAAATATCCACGAACAGATGAATGGAAAAAGAAAATTATAGTATATGTGTGTGTGTGTCTGTGTGTGTGTGTGTGTGTGTATCATGTAACATTCAGCCTTAAAATAGAAGGAAATTCTGTAATATGAGACAACATGAATGAAAGATGAGGACATTGTGCTAAGTGAATTAAGCCAATAATCCAAAGAGAAATATTGCATGATTCCACTTAAATGTGGTATACAAATCAGTCAAGTTTATAAAATCAAAGACTGAAATGGTGGTTGCCAGGGACCAGGGGGAGTGGTGGGGTGTTATAAACCAATTGACATAAAGTTTTAATCAAGCAAGGTGAATATGTTCTAAAGATCTGCTATACAACATGGTAACTATAGCCAACAATACTGTATTGTACACTTAAAAACGCATTAATAAGGTAGATCTTATGTTAAGCGTACTTACCACAATGAAATAAAATTAATAAAGTTGTTTTTAAAGAGAAAATCAGAGAGAGGTTTGACTACAGAAGATTAAGTCAATGTTAAGACTAAAGCCAGATGCTGCACTGCTGCATCTTGAAATGGAGGAAGATGGAGGAAGGATCTATGGGTCAAGAAATGCAGTTTAGGAGCTGGAACAGACAAAGATAGATTCTCTCTGATATGGTTTGACTCTGTATCCCCACCGGAATGTCACCTTGAGTTGTTATAATTCCCACATGTCAAGGGCAGGACAAGGTGGAGACAACTGAATCATGGGGGTAGTTTACCCTATACTGTCCTCTTAATAGTGAGTGAGTTCTCATGACATCTAATGGTTTTATAAGGGGTTTCCCCCTTCACTCAACTCTCATTCTCTCTCCTCCCACCCTGTGAAAAGGTGCCTTCCGCTATGATTGTAAGTTTCCTGAGGCCTCCCAAGCCATGCAGAACTGAGTCAGTTAAACCTTTTTCTTTATAAATTACCCAGTCTCAGATATTTCTCTATAGAAGCATGAGAATGAACTAATACACTCCCCTAGGCCCAGTAAAAGTTATTCTAGACTTTTGACCTTTAGAGCTATGAAAGAATGAATGTATGTCATTTTAAGTCACTAAGATTGTGGTAATTTGTTACAACATACATTGGAAACAAATAAATAGAGTAGAGCATGAAGAAAACTTTTTTAATGGTACCAGAAAGGATATGTGAGGGGGTGAGTCCTCGGAAGAACATTGAGTGGTTAAATTAGAAATTATTACCTGAGGACCTTCATCTACCCTGTATGTGCCCAAGAACTAAGCTCTAATAACACTACCATTTCTACTCTAAGAAAAGAGAGATGTGCAAATTTGGGTGCATATTCCTTGGCACTTTCCACCCTACTTTCCCATTAGCCGTAAACCCTAGGTAAAGTTCTTAGTAGCAAAGAGCTTTGCTCAATGAAATTATGCTACATGCAAAGATAGAGTTTAAGAAAGAAAAACAAACAAAATGTATGGGAAAATCAATTGCATAACATTGGAGTACCAGGAATTTGGAGCTTGATTATTTCTGACTTACAGCATTGATTTGTGACATTCTCATTGAGGTTGATTACTGCCCTAACAAAAATTGAGTGCTGATTTGGTGGCCACTTTGGGCCTTCAAACTTGAATTTCAAGCACACACAATTCGGGCCATGCGATGGTTTCAGATTTGGCGTTCCCCCTGCTTCAAAGCACTTATGCTTTTTATTTGTATATAACATAGATGGAAGTTCATGGATATTTGAAACAATACTAGCAGCATAGTAACAGTGTTGTGGGAACACCCGAGATGACATATATAGAATATAGTCCATTCCATGAATATGTAAAATTGGTGGATTTAAGGAGAAGCAACTGAAACAAGATGGTAGACGGTCCTAAAGATAAGGAAACATTTGAGGTTTTTGCATACATATCAACTCTCTCAGATCCATATTGAAGCACTCAGCCTCAGCCCAGGATGCAGCTTTCTCTCAGGAAATATCTTTAAAGTGTTCAAGAAGAGCAGATTTAATAGATGAGATATTTTAGCGTCTAGAGAAGGGTTCAGCTAAATTTGATTAAGCGGTTTCTTTTTTTATTTAATGCTTGATATGTCAGCCAAAGGCAGTATTCAATTCCTTAGTGACTTGCTCTGCTAGCTGAGGCATTAGGCCAATTTCCTCAAATAGAACAAACCTGTCTTTTGCCCAAATGTTTGCTCAAGTGGTGACTGCATTGGTTTTTACACCAGTGAAAGGTTTGTTCTACTTTATTTATATTTTGTTGCAAGCTGTCTTCTCAAAATGTGTTTTATTTCATATTTGATCTTCAGGACATGACTGAAGCACAATATTTTTGTGCCCTGCTGACCAGAAGTCAGAATTTATTTAAATACTCAAACATCCATGCAGTTTATTTTAAGAGAGGCAGTATACCTGGTTTACTGATGCTTTTTTTGGAAATTCTGATTCACTGGGTTTTCTTTAAAAAATGCCATAGAAAAGATTGGATACTTTTTATAACTAAATAAAAACTACATTATGAAATGTCTTACATTTAGCATTAATTGTGTCTTCTAAAGAATATACATTGAATATCCAGATGTTCAGGAATTAAACCAAGTGTAATGATCTACTTTTAAGACTTTCCTAGAATTAACATTTGAGTTTTGAGAAAAGTGATATTGTACATCTCAACTGAACTTTCCCAAAATCCAGAATAAACAAGACTGTTAACATTGTGAGAGGTGAGTTGGCAAGAAGATGAAGAAGAATCAATTAGCAACCAATTAGTAATTCGATAATAGAATCATAATATTAAATATCATCTATGAAAGAAACAATCATTTGCGATTGAGAACATGCTGAAAGTGCAGTGGTAAAATCAATTCTCCGCTCTCTACAAGGGTCTTGGAATTGTTGGTAGAAGCAGCAAGTATTTAAACTGCAGCAGTCACAAAGCAATCATTGTAATTCAAGATTTCACTGAGGGGGAAGAAAGGTGATATTTTATGTGATGACTGGTGTTCTAATTAAGAAGGTACCATACTGAAAGACCCATTTCATAAAATTAAAGGGCACTTCTAAAAGAGTCTAGAAAATGAATTGAGTTACTTTAAAAAGCATTGTGAGACATGCCCTGAGAGCTTGAAAAGGAATTAAGGTAAAAATAAATTTATCATGCAAAGAAAGTTTGTGAATTATTTGAGCCAGATGTCTAAAATTGACAATAATTTAGAAAAAAATGCCATTTTAAAAGTTTTTAAAAATGTTTCAATTTCAGGTTAGTTTGTTGAAAATACTTCACATGTATATAAAAATTAATCAGAGGTATTATAAAAATATTTATGATTTTAAAATATGGATATTATTTATTCAAATGCATTTATGTAAAAATTTTTATATTAAAATTTGAAAATAATCAGAAAGAAGGACTGATTCACATAACACCCTGTAGTAATAAAGCATTTTGATTGGCATATAAATTTGAAAGAAGAGGTATTCGAATTATAATCAAACATCTTTCATCCAAGAACATTATCACCTGCAAAGTAAATAACCATGAGCAATAATGATTGTAGAAAGAATGCACTGTAAATCACAATGTAATAAAGTACTTCGAATTTCAGTTGATCAGTGCTTCCAAAAGCAATACAAGCAGTATTTTCACTAGCCTAAATGATCTGCAGGAAAATACTTTTAATTTTCATTTAAAACCCTTTACCATGTCTATGACCTTCAACATGTAAATGGCAAAAGACGAAACATGAAATATGATATGAAAGAAAATTGTATCCTATTATTTGTTGACATATTTCAATTGTTAAAAGATCCACATAAAAATAATATATCAAACTAGCTTTTAAGAAAAACCTTGTTCATCATCGTAATTGGCATATCCTCATGTCCAGTGGCATTCTCATTCTCTCCTCACTCCAGTACCCCACACCTGTCTCCGTAGCACACACTCTGATAGCCATTTGAGTAAAAGCCAAATAGATTTTACTTTCCAAAGAGAAAAAGAAATTTTCTTCTTGTGAAAATAGAAACTTGACAGGAAAACAGTGACATATAGGTAACAAATATTATTCAATATAAAATTATTATTAGCCAGTAATTGTGAGGCAAGGTGTATTTACAGCTGTTTTGGCAGATTTATTTCTCTTTTAATCTGTCATTATAGCTGATCAGTGTTTTGAGTAATATTTTAAAATGCCCAGACATTGTTATTAACTTTCTTAGGTGTGATAATGACATTGTTGTTCTATAAGAAATTGAGTATACATTTTCAGGGATAGAAAGTTTGTCAGGATATCACTGAGAAGTGGATCTGTGGATTTGGTAGCAGGAAACTCTAATACTTGTTGAAAAAATAAAGCCGAAGAAGTTCAATGAATCAAATGTTGCATATGTGAAAACTACTTCAGGCCAGAACTTGTCAAGAAATATTTGAGTTTGGGCCATAATCCTGAAAGATACAATCTCCAATGTTAAAATCCTGAAGGATAAAAATCCCTAAGTTCCAAAATCCTGAAAATCACAATTCCAAATGATCAAAATACTGAAAATATAATTCTGGAAAGAAATAATTTTAAAAATTCTTTCAAAGACATTTATTTTAATTTTTAAAAGGAGATTTATTTGAGAGACATTTAAAGACACAGCAGAATATGTCATAGGCCACTTGACACATAAAAAAGGCAATAATAATATACATATTTTTGCTGGCATAAACACTCAGGTATACTAATGTCAGTCCCATGGGTATGACAGTTATGAGTAGTCAAACCATATTCATAAAGAAATGGATCAAAAGGCAGGAGGTATAAATACATATCACTGTGGTTGGTAATTGTGTGCTCCTAGCTCTATAACTGTGATCATCTGAAATACTGTCATTGTCTTTTGATGAGATGGATCAAAAAACATAATGGGCCACCGCTGCATATGCAGTCACCCAAAGAGCTGAGATCTCAAGAAATTCTATCTTTCATAAATGCGGAATTACAAAAGGACATCTCTTCATTTATTGAGGAATCTTCAATATTTTTACATAGACACACAATGCTTACACACAAAGTAAACGTTAAGATCATTCCCTTTATAGAGTCAAATTTGCAAAAAAAAAAATGCATGGGATAAATTAGAACTCTCTAAAAGTCTTTACACAATTTGTACCCCAAGTATTAGAAATTATTCGAAGACAAAATATGTACCATTGCAAATTACAGAAAATAATGATGACAATTTAAAATAGTGGGAAAAAAACAAAAAAATTAAAAATTTGAAATATGAGAACATGTATTACAGAAATATATTATGGGCAATTATATGGAGGTAGTTCATAAAAGTTGTTACCAATAAAGTTTGTTTTTTGTTTTTTCCATTCAGCCCCATGCATTTGTTGGAAAATTTGAATTAGTGGATTGGCCATGCAATATGGCAAACAGTGAATACTTCAGTGTAACAATGCATCAGTTCTCTGCATTGGCATTTCTTCCAGCTGATGAAATTCTGGGAACTTTTAATGAATTAAAATCACATTTGCCTAAAGAAGGCAGCATAATTACTGATGATTGGTTCAAAATTCACTTTTAGAAGCTAGCTCAAACCTACTTTCACATCTGTCATCATGATTAGGGAATTCAATTGAAATCTATTTTCCTCTGCACTGTCCACCAAATCTTCAAACAAACATTTATAAAGTGCTTCACATTTTTCCTAGTCATTCATATGTAAATGAGATGATAAGTTCTACAATTTCTCGATCCAACAGAGATATCACTTATATAGTTGATTAAAAAAAATAGCAACAGTTTTGAAAGTGCCATCCATTAGCAAAAGTGAATGCAGCATGCACTAGCTTTTCTAAGTTAGATTTAGTGGTAAATACAAAGTCTAACTCCTTCAACAGTCTAATTCTTTACCAAGAATAGGTCGCCATTTGATGTGTTTTGTAACATCGGAGGAACCTCTATATCATCAAATGTCTTTGCTTCAGAAGGTCTCTGAGCTTTAAAGTTTTTTTTAATCCTCTGACAAAGGGTATTTGTTTGTCTTGTTCTTTTAGAGACAGGGTCTCTCTATGTGGCCCAGGTTGGA
The DNA here is from genome assembly GCF_029289425.2 of Pan paniscus. Lineage (NCBI taxonomy): Eukaryota > Metazoa > Chordata > Mammalia > Primates > Hominidae > Pan > Pan paniscus. The sequence goes on along the minus strand of NC_085926.1, from coordinate 75,047,482 downwards.
GGATGAAGAGCAGTGGCTATTCACAGCTGCAACCGTAGCACACTACAGCCTTGATCTGGGCTCAAGCAATTCTCCTGCCTCAGCCTCTGGAGCAGCTAGGACTACAGGCGCAAGCCACCACATTTGTCTTGAAGGGCATTTTTTGAGGGCAAGCTTGGCACTATCCGTGAATAGGCAGAAGTCACACATGATTGAATAATTTATCAGGGAATATTTCTTGTATGTTTTGCCTGTGTTTTCTCTCCTTCTGCGATCCCAGAAACACTCAAAACATTGAGGGCAGATCTTTCCCACTTACTTCACTCAGACTCACACACTAATCTCCATCGGACCCACCCTCACAGACACACCCCAAATAATACTATATAAGGTTTCTAGGTATTCCTTAATCCAGTCAAGTTGACACTTAAAATTAAGTCCACAAATTTACATCTTCTCAACTTGGCACCTGTATACATCTCCCTCCATCATACTTAATTTCCAATAAGGAAAATAACAAAGTAATAGTTCCACCTAACATGGCGCAACTGATATGATGAAGCTACCTTGTATAACTCCAAACCCACTCATCCTTTCTCCAGAATTCAACTTTCAAGATTTCAACATTCATATTTTAATCTTTTGGACTGTGATGTTTAGAATTTTAGATGTTAGGAGATTTGAGGGATTTTATCTTTCAGAAATCCAACATTTGGGACTGTCTTTCAGAATTCTGAATGGTACCACATATACTCATAGTATTCATAGCATCAATAAGTATGCCCTTGATTTGCTTTCAACATCATGTAAGAATCAATATCCAGCCAGATCTAATAGGATGGACAATGAGATGAAAATAATACAATCATCTACTTTTTATGGGATAACCTTTTAATTAGATTTTTCTTAAAAAGCTGCCCGAGTTCCATGATTTCCATGTATTCAGGAGTTATTTTCACCAGTATGTTGTTCAATTCCACAGGTTAAGCCTTCTTCATTATTATTAAAAACTTTAGATATTAGAGAGGTTGCTATTCCTTTCTTTTTCACCTTTTAGGGTAGGCAGAGGCAGACTTGCTAAATTAAAGCTGACATCTTTAAAGGCTTGCAACAAGAATATCCCCACAATAATTATAAAAAGCCACTCAAAGTACCAATGACATTATCAACAGACATACCTTGACATGGCTTAAAAAGAATAGCTGAACAAGTTAAAACTAATGTGGTAAAAAATACTTCATGTATTGGAGTCACTATAAAATTGTTGAATATATTCAGGGCCTTATTTAGGTAATTAATCTGTGGGCTCACACAGACAACAAAGCTCAGCAGCGAAATCAGGTCAGGGCACGTCAAAGCCCAGGTGACAACTCTTTAATAGCAATGCCTAAGCCCTTCACACAGAAGACTGAAAATGCTCCAATTACAGAGTCAATGGTTATATACACAAGAACATTTATCTGTCCATGGCAAAGTCCCACTATAGAGATTAATGATCAGGGACACAATGACCACGAGTGTTGCAAACACCACAAAACCTGAATCACCTAGCTTGTGAAACATTTCCTATAAGTTCTCTAACCCCTCTTCTTTTAAAGCATGGCAGACTGACCATAACTGTAGATCCTAGAATACTTAGCAACTACCCAATATTCCCATGAGATTAAGTCATTCATTTAAAAAGTATGAAGAAAGAGTAGCACTTTCTCAGTCTCCAAGAACTCCTAATGGAATCACCAGTGTGGCTCGTGCAAATGCATCAGTGACATTGGCCATCTCCCCAGCTCTCATCAACAAGAATTCCATCTACAACCTCCATTCTCTAAAATGTGTATGCCCACCTTGACCAGTTGTCATGAGGCTTTTCTCACAAGTTGCAGACCATTTTTTTTTCCTTTTGGAAAATGAAACTCCCTCCAGTGAAAATATTAGAGCTCATAGTCAATCCCAGACCGATATAAAAGTTATCTTTTCCATGCCCCTGGCTTATTTCATTTGTTACTTTAGAGGTTCTTGTGAATCACATTGACCACAAAACAGAAAAACTGTTAGTACTGAAGGAAAGATGATTCCATCTTCACAGACTTTGAAAAGAGAAAGAACATCAGTGAGAATGTCCTAAAAGGAATGAACTCTTTGCTATTCTCAGACCTGGGAATTCTCCACTTTCAACCCTTGGAACTGAAGCTCTTGTAACTGAAGGGCAATCACAGTTGGGAGAGCATGTAAATTTAATATGAACATTGTCCTGAGAAAACAGCTGGAAGAGGTTAGAGGTGACTTATTTACTTTCGTTTCATCGTAAACATTACTTGTTATTCCCATTTAAAGCTTTAAATCCTAGCTGTTTAGCTTTGGCCCCAGTTGGCAGGCTGCCACATAGCTTCCCCTCTACCACCCAGCCCTAGGTCACCTAGGCTCACATGCAGCCACAGAGACTGCAAGGGTCACCCCCACCTGCGCTGATGTGTCCATCACATCCATTGCAGTCCATTGGGAAGTACTAGCATCCAGGCTGCAGCCTGCTAGAGGGAGTGCCTAAGGAACCTGTCCTAACTCTCCACGACTAACGGCAGCCACCCAGGAGGAAGAAGACACATTTAATAACAAAAAAATTATTAGAGTCCAATAAATGTAAAAAGTCTTCATATTTACTGTAGATTTTTTAGAGAGGATTAACGTTTTAGTTGACTGGAAAAGATTTGAATGCATTGTTTGACAAAGAAGGAAGTTTTGGGATGAAGAAGAGGAAAGACAGGTGGGAAGGAAGAAAGGAATAATAATTTTCTTCGAATTCTTTAACAAATTTCTTTTTTTACTACTTACTAAGATATGAATTGTTCATTAAAAAGGATGTATGTGTTTGCATGCTTCAAAGAATAATGACCAAAACACGCATTCATGTCCTTACCACCTTATTTAAGAAATAAAGCATCAACAGCTTTGAAGCCCACTCTGCTCCTCCCCCACTCGCTTTCCTCTACCTCGTCCGTCTATGACAGAGAGAAACACTGCAACATTTTGTGTCTATCACTTTCTTTCCTTTTAAAACATTATTGGGTCACTGATATAGTATACGTACTGAAATATATTGCTTAGGTTTGCAATTTATGCAAAACATTTTTTGAAGTTTACATAGAAGACAGCACGATATATGCATATTTTTACCACTTGCTTCTTTTCATTGAAATTAAATTTGTGAGACCTATCCATGTTGATGCCTGTAGACTGTGTTCATTCACTTGTATTGTGATACTGTATTCCATTGTGTGAATATGTCACAGCTTATATGAAAATTTTACTGCAGATGTATGTTTGGATTATTTCTCAAACAAGGACTACAAAAAGGACATCTATGAAGGTTCTTGTGCATGTTTTCTGGTACACATACAGAAGAGATTCCTCAGTGTTCATGCTAAGAAATGAAATTGCTGGCTCTGAGGGTGCATGCATTATTGCTTTACTGGATAATTTCAAATTGCTTGACAAGTAAATTTTGAATATGCACAATTTGAGGATGAGTGTTCTTTGTTCCTCATTTTTATCTATACTAATACTGTCATATTTTACAACTTTTGGCATGTTTGCCAATCTTGAGGATATAAAATGTAATATTACTGTTTTAATTTGCATTACAGTTATTACTAATAAGATCAACCATGTGTTTAAATCATTATTGGTAATTCATGTTGTCTGTTATGTGTGCTTTTAAATCTTCTTCCTTTTCGATTTGTCAGAGAATTTTTATTTGTTTATTTTTACTTATTTATTGATTGATTTTTAGAGATGAAGTCTTGCTCTGACACCCAGACTGAGAGTAGTTGCATGATCAGAGCTAACTGCAGCCATGAACTCCTGGGCTCAAAAGATCCTCCCACCTCAGCCTTACAAGTAGAGCAGGGGAATACAAGCATGTGTGACTATGCCCAACTGAGAAGTTTTTAAATACATGATTCATTTTGCATGTATATTTATTATATATATAATGTGTATTTTACATACACACACATATCTGTGTATTTATACATAGTCACAAATATCTTATCCCAGTGTGTTGGCTACTATTTATATTTGCTTTATAGTACATTTTTTAAAAATTGTGGTATGAACAATTAACACCAGATCTACCCTCCTAACAAATTTTTACCTGCACAAGACAGTATTGTTTACCATAGGTACAATGTTGTATGGCAGATCACTAGAGATTACTGTCTTGCTTGACTAAAATTTTATGCCCTTTCATTAGTAACATCCCATTTTCCCCTTTTCTCCAGCCCCTGGAAATCACCATTCTATTCTTTGATTTTATGAACTTGACTGTTTAAATACTTCCTACAGTTAAATCACGCAGTATTTGTCTTTCTGTGACTGGCTAATTCTACTTAGCATAATGCCCTCAAGGTTCACACATGTTATCACTTATTGCAGAATTTCCCTCTTTTTCAAGGCTGAATAATATCCCATTGCATATGTGTACAACACATTTTTTAAAAATCCATTCATTTCTGACATTTACATTGTTTTCATTTCTTGGCTATTATAAATAGTGCTGTTATGAGTATGACAGTACTAAGTCTTCTTTGAGGTGCTGATTTTAATTATTTTGGATAAATACCTGAAAATGGAATTGCTGGGTTATATGGTTCTATTTTTAATTTTTGAGGAAACTCCACACTGTTTTCCACAGTGGCTCCACTATTTTACATTTTACCAAGAGTGGAGCAAATAGGGTTCCAATCTCTCTAAGTCCTCTCTAACTCTTTTCTTCTGTTGGTTTTTTATAATAGCCATCTTGACAAGTGTGAGGTGAAATCTCATTGTGATTTTGATTTGCATTTCCCTGACATTAGTAGTGTTGGGCATTATTTCATATAACTCTGTAAGTCTTATTTGGATAAATATTTGTTCAAGTCCTTAGCCAATTTTTCAATTGGCTTGTTAGCTTTTGTGCTATTGAGCTGTGTAGGACTTCCTTATATATTTTGGATATTAACCCCCAATCAGATATATGGTTTGCAAATATTTTCATCCATTTTATAGGTTGCCTTTTCACTCTGCTGATTGTCACCTTTGCTGTGCATAAGCTTTTTAGTGTGATATAGTCCCACTTGATTATTTTTGCTTTTGTTGCCTGAACTTTTGGTGTCAGAATTACGAAATCATTCCCAAGACCAATGTCATGAAGACTTTGTGTTTTCTTCTATGAAGTTTATAGTTTCAGTCTTATATTTATGTCTTTGATGCATTTTGAGTTGATTTTTATGTCTGGTGTAAAATAAATTGTCTAATTTCATTCTTTTGCATGCGGATATCCAGTTTTTCTAACACAATTTGTTGAAGGGACTATCATTTCCCTATTAGATATTCTTAGATCCCTTGATGAAGATCAGATGACCGTATGTGTATTGATTTGTTTCTGGGCTCACGATTCTGTTCCATTAGTCTGTATGTCAGTACTATAACATCTTATTTACTTTAGCTTTGTAATATATCTTGAAATTAGGAAATATGATGCCTCCATCTCTGTTCTACTTTCTCTGGATTGATTTGGCTTTTGTGGTTCCATATGAATTTTATTTTGTTTTTTCTTGGTTTTTTTTTTTTTCTTAACCATTTGTGCTGCCTAGAACTTCCATTTTACAGTGAATGAAAATGTTAGTAATATGCATCTTTGTCTTGATCTTGATTTTTAATGTGAATGCTTTATGCTTCCTCTTTGAAAATGATGCTTTTTTGTGGATAACTTTAGTAAGAATTTGTTTAAATTCACTATATAAAAGATATTTTAATCATAAATGGTCATTAAATTTCATTCAATTTTTTTTTAAATCTATTGATACGGTTATCTTATTTTTCTTTTTTCATTATGGAATTTTGAGAAATAGATAATGCAGAATTAACCTTGTATTACTGGATAAAATTTAAATTGGTCAAGATGTATACCCTCTTCATATATTTCTGAATTCAGTTATTGAAAACTTTTGTATCTGTGCTGAAAATTAGATTCTGGATAATTTGTTTTCCCCATATAGAATTTTTTGTTATTATAATTATTTGTCACATTGATTTTGTTTATCAAGGCTAACGTAACATCCTAAAAGAGTGGAAATCTTGATTCTCTGAAAAAAGAATTGTATAAAATTGGAATTATCTCCTCATTGACTCTTTGGTAAAAGTTGCCTAAAAAAAACTAAACCTGATGTTTCTTTTATGATACTTTTTTAAATAGTTAATTCTATTTTTTTTAATTTCTCCCTGAATGAGTTTTGGCTATATAAGGATATACACTTAGCCCTCCATATCAGTAAGTTATACATCCCGTGGATTCAACCAACCTCAAATCAAAAATATTTTAAAAAATACAAATAAAGAAACAAAACAGTATAACAACTATTTACATAGCATTTATATCATATTAAGTATTACAAGTAATCTAGAAGTGATTAAAAATATACAGAAGACTCCTCTGTGAAGCCCTCCCTGATTCTCCCAGGCAGAATTAGTGACACTGTCAGCACTTTGAAAAGAACAAACCTGCACGTTGTGCACATGTACCCTAGAACTTAAAGTATAATAATAATTTTAAAAGGCACCTATTCTAAAAAAGAAAAGAAAAGACCCCTCTATATGCCACTTGGCATTTGATTTCTATGTCTACTTGTATATCTCTCAGTAGCCTGCAAGTAATTTAAGAGCAAAAGCTGGCTTATTCAATCAAAAATCCCCAACATTCATCAAAATGCCAGGCACACAGTAGGGCTTAATAAACACTGACAGAATGAATAACTAAATCTTTTCCATTTTACTGTGGTTTCTACTATCTAAAATATAATCCAAAATATAATTTTTATGTGTGTGCTGTTGTTATTCCACATGCCTGAGCTATAATTTGGAGCTCAATAAATATTTGCTGAGTAAAAAAATACACACACACAAACACACATACAAACACACAGGTGGATGTGTGTACACTATATGCAAATACTATGCCATTTTATATGAGGGACTTGAATATCTGGATTTTGGTGTGTGCTGGGATTGATGGAACTTAACCTCTGTAGATACCAAGGGACGACTGTAGTTTTTGGTCATGTTTCCCTTTCAATAATGCTTGCAAATGTATTGGCATAATATGTGAAGAATTGAGGAGGATCTGACAGTTTACCTAACTTCCAAGATAAAAAGTTAGCCAACCAAAGTTTCATAGATTCCAGCAGAATACATAAGAACTGAATCAGAGACAAAGGACAGATTTTTTTTTTAATCACAGCAATAGCAAAAGTCAGAATATCAGCATTTTGGTGCTGGCTTCCCAAACCCCAATTCTCACAGGGCAAACATAAGGGCCAGGTGACACCTATTCAAGAAGTGGGTTACAATATAAAAAACAAATTCTGAATTTAAAAACCCAAATCTTTTGTAATGAGCAAAGAATGCCTGACCTTTGTATGAGTGAGAGACATTATCTCCATCTTCCAAAGCTGTAAGCAAAGCCATATTTTGCCTTGAAGAGAAAAGCTTTCTCTCTCTAAATTAGTTTGTTTGCTATGAATCATCATACATCCTTGAAAGATTGTATGTACTTCTGGTTACAGCTGTAACATGTAGAGGACTTCAAAGTCATGACAATCATTCTCACAAGAAAAAAGCTGATCAGGCTAAAAGTCAATGACTTTTCTTGGACCTATCAGAAAATTGAGGCTATTAGGCAAACCATCACCCTGAAATACAGAAAGGCAGATGAGCACAGTATCTCACAGCTTATTGGGAGAGAAGTCACTAGAATCAGTAAGCAGTAGGAACAATTAAATTGCACTGTGATGAATTGATGGAGGCCAATCAGAGGTTAGCTTGAGAGTTAGGAAATTCTGGGGGCCCAGTATTAAGGGATAATCATACTTTCATATGTTTCACCTCCAGAAACACATTCTCACTGTACAGATTGGAGAAAAGTTTCCTTATGTTTTGAGCAGAAGGAAAAGTAACCATTTGAAATACTCCCAGGGGAAAAGTAATTGGTTTAAAATAGTTACAGAGCATTTTCCATAATAAAAACCTATCCTCTATGAAAAAATCACTTTACTAGAGCCTTATCAGGCCTGGGAGAAGGACAGTTAGAAAACTCTAGCCCCCTCTAGCCTCCCTGTCTTACATGAAGGAAGAAAATTTAAAAGGCAAGGAAAGTCTTTCAAAGTTCACAAGATATGTCAGAAACAATGCAACCAGAATGAGACTGGAGTGAAAGTTTTAGAGTTGAGAGAAAAAAATCTTACCAACTTAGAAGTTTTTATTCAGCGAAATCATTTTCCAAAGGAAAGAAAAACAAAGACTTCTTTTTTAACCACAAATAAAAACTGAAGGTTGGGTAATTTGTTATAAGGTGATCTGCCTTACAAGAAATGTTAAAAGAAGTTAGAGAGAAGGAAAATGATATAGGTTACAAACTGAGATCTGCATAAAGACAGGGAGAACAATGGGGCAGAAACAAATGAAGAGAAAAAACACAATATTTTCTTTTTATTTAAATTGATCTAATCATTTATTTCAAAGTAATACTAGTAAAAATTTATTGGGTAATTATAAGATATGTAAAAGTGAAATAAATGAAACAATGTTACAAAACAAGAAGGAAGAATTAACAATACTCTGTTAGGAGATACTTGCATCACATGTGAGTAGTATAGTTTTATTTTAAAGTGGTCTTAGATTAGTTACAAGTGTATAATGCAGACTTTAGGGAAAACAATAACATTTTTTAGAAAAAAGTATATTGATATGCTAATAAAGAAAAGGAAATCACAAAAAATACTCTATTAAAACCAGAGAAGGCCTAAGTAGAAGGGAAGTTTTAAAAAAAGAAAAGAAATCAAGAACAAGTACAACAAATAGAAAATAGTTACAAACATGGTATTAATCCAACTATACAAATAACACTTTAAATGTGAATGATTCAAATACTCTAATTAAAAGACAGACTGCCCTCGCAAACAGCAAAACCCCACTATATGTTTTCTATATAAGACCCATTTTGAATATAAAGACACACAGGGACCAAAATAAAGAGATGAATAAAGATATACTAACAATAATCGAAAGAAAGCTGGAGTAGCTCTATTAATTTTATAGAAAGCAGACTTCAGAGTAATGAAACTATCAGGGATAAAGAGTAGCATTACATAATGACTAGGAGGTCAATTCCCTAAAGACAAAATAATCCTTAATACACACATGCGTAACAACAAAGCATCAAAGTATGTGTGGCAAAAAAATAATAGAGCTTCAAGAAGAAATAGACAAACTCACTATTATAGTTAAAGACATCGACACCCCTCTATCAGTTATTGACAGATCCAGCAGGCAAAACACAGGTAAGGACAGCATCATTAGTAAATTGGATCTAATTGACATCTAAAGAATAATTCATCCAACAACAGCAGAGTGCACATTCTGCTCAAGTTAACACGGAACATTCGCCAAGATAGACCAGATGCTGTTTCATAAAACATATTTTAACAAATTTAAAAGAAAAGACACTCAGAACCCAGTAGAATTGAAATAGAAACCAATAACAGAAAGATAGCTAGAAAAATCCTAAAATATTTGGAGATTAAATACACTTTAAAATAACACATAGGAAAAAAAGGGGGGGTCTCTAGTGTAATTAAAAATATTTTGAACTAAATGAAATACTACTTTTCAAGATTTGTGGGAAAGCAGTGTTTACACAATAATTTATAGCATTGAATGTGTATTTTAGAAAAGAATCAAGATCCAAACTGATAATCTAAGCTTCCACCTTAAGAAACTAGAGAAAAAGAGAGCAATATAGTCCTGCAGAAGAAAAGAAGTAATAAAAATCAGTGCAGAAATCAATGAAATTTCAAATAGGAAATGAACAGAGAAAATCAGTGAAACCAAAAGCTAGTTCTTTGAAAAGTTGAATGAAAATGATAAACCTACAGACAGGCTAGCCAAGAAAAAAGGAAGGAAGACACAAATTATAAATCACAGATGTCAAAAACAAAAGAGTGGTCATCAATACCAATCTCATGGACATTAAAATGATAAATATGAACAAATGTATTCCCACAAATTTGATAAATTATAGAAAATGGGCCAATTCCTTGAAAGATATAAACTATCAAACCCATGCAAGGAGAAATGCAAAATTTCAATAGGCCTATATCTGTTTTTCAAAAACGTAGTAATTAGTAACCTTTCAAAAAAGAAAGCACTAGGCCCAGATAATTACATTGGTGAATATTACCGAACATTTAAGAAAGAAATATACAATTCTCTACAATCTTTCAGAATATAGGAGAAAATTGAACACTTTCTAATTTTATGAGACCAGCATTACTCTGATACCAAAACTAGACAAACATTCCAAGAAAGGAAAACGACAGTCATACATCTCTCATGAGCATAATTGCAAAACTGGTCAACAAAATACTTATAAATTGAATCCAATAATTTATAAAAATAATTGTATCCATGACAAAGTAGTATTTATTTCAGACATGCAAGGCTGGTTCAACATTTTAAAAATCACCTAGTGTAATCTACCTCAGCAGGTGAAGGAAGAAAAAATCATACGCTCACATCAATAGAAGCAGAAAAAGCCTTTGAGACAATCCAACATTGATTCACGATATTAAAAACTACCAACAAATTAGAAATATAAAGGAAATTCTTTAACTTGATAAAGAACATCTATGGCTAAGCTCATACTCAATGGTGGGAAATCAGATGCATTCCCCTTATAATCAGGAACAGAAAGTTTTTTCCCTGTCAGCACTTTTATTCAAAATTAATAGGTGTCCTAGTTACTACAATAAGAAATGTGTTCAGTTTGGGAAGGAATAAATAAAATTGTCTTTTTTCCACAAATGATATGATTGTCTATGTAGAAAATCCAGACAAAATAAAAAAAAAACCCTCCTGGAACCAATAAGCAATTATAGCAAGATTTCAGGATACAAGATTAACATACAAAATCAATAGCTTTCCTGTGTACAATAGAAGAACAATTAAAATTTGAAATTTAAAAACACAAGAACATTTGCATTAACACTCCTAAAATGAAATACTTAGGTGTGAATCAAGCAAAATATGTACAGAATCTATGTGAGGAAAAAGTACAAAACCCAGATGAAATAAATTCAAGATCTAAGTGTGTGGAGATATATTTCATGTTTACAGATAGGAAGACTCAGTAGTGTTCATATCCCAGTTCTCCCCAACTTCTCTTACTGATTCAACTCAATCTCATTCAAAATCCCAGCAAATGATTTTGTTGATATTGGCAGAGTGATTCCAAAACTCACATGAAAAGGCAACAGATCCAGCATAGCCAGCACAATACAGAAGAACAACAAAGTCAGAGGACTGACACTACTTAATTTCAAGATTAATGTAAAGCTGTAGTAATCAAGACACTGTGATAATGATAAAATAATAGACAAATATGTCAATGGAACAGAATAGAGAGCCCAGAATTAGACCCACACAAATATCAACTGATCTTTGACAGTGGAACAAAGGCAATTAGATGGAGAATAGGTAGTCTTTTCAACAAATGGTGCTGAAATAATTGGACATCTATAGGCAAAAAACAAAACAAAACAAATCTAAACACAGATTTTCCTGCTTTGACAAAAATTAACTCAAAATGGATTATAGACTTAAATGTAAAATGCAAAACTGTAAAACTAGTACAAGATAACATAGCAGAAAATAATATTTGACATAGGACTAATATCTACAATGCATAAAGAATTCTCAAAAGTCAGGGTTAAAAAAACTAACAATCTGATTAGAAAATGGGCAGAAGACATGAACAGACAATTCACTGATAAGGGTATACAAATGGCGAATAACCACTTAAAAAGATGTTCAATCTCTTTACCATTAAGAAAATGCAAATTGATACCACAAAGAAATATCAGTGCTCATCTATCACAAAAGCTAAAATAAAAACTAGTGATAATCCCAAATGCTGGCAAGAATGGGAACAACAGAAATTCTCATTCATTGATGGTGAAAATATAAAATGGTATAGCCACTTGAAAGACAGTTTGTCAATTGGTTACAAAGCTAAATACGTTCTTAACATATAATACAGTAATTATGTGTGCTCCTAGATATTTACCCAATTAGTGGAAAATTTATATCCACACAAAAACGTGCATATGAATATTTATAGCAACTTTATCTGTAAATACCCCCAACTGAAAGCAAACAAGATAACTTTTCAATACATGAATGGATACACAAACTGTGGTACATCCATACAATAGAAGATTATTCAGCCACCAAATGAAATGAGCTATAAAGGCATGAAAAGACCTGTAGAAACTTTAAATGCGTATTGCTAAGTGAAAGGCACCAATCTGTGTGAATACAACTATATGAAATTCTGGAAAAGGTAAAACTATAGAAATAGCAAAAAAGTCAGTGATTTTCAGGAATTTGATGGAAGGCTGGGGATGAATTGATGAAGTACAGATAATAGGGCAGTGAAACTATTCTGTATATTCCATGACATGCATTTTTCAGAATCCATAGAACTGTACATCACAAAGAATGAAACCATGTAAACTGTGGACTTTAGTTAATAATAATGGATTAATATTGGTTTGTTAATTATAAGAAATGTATCACTCTAATGAAAGATGTTAATAATAAATGATGAAGAGGGAGGGAAAGCATGCAGGGAGCCTCTGAACCATCCATTCAATTTTGCTGTAAAGCTAAAACTGTTCTAAAAAATATAGGCAGAAACAAAAAATGTCTGTTACTCGCAATATATGTGGAATGTGAGAGGCCTGTTAACCATAGTCCTAGAATATAATGATATAATATCTTATCTTATATTGATCACTTAATTATCGATGCATTTGTACATACAACTTTCTCTTTATTCTGGATATTGTTTATTTCTTCCTCCTTTTTTTCTTTCTTTCTTGATTATATCCTATAAAGCTTGTCAACTGTATCAAACATTTCAAAGTACAACTTTTGTGTTTGCATTTACTCTCTAGATTGCCTTCTATTTCTCATTAACTTCTGCTCTTTAAGATTATGCTGGTATTGTTCCTTTTTTTTTCTATAAAGATGAGTGGTTAATTTATTTACTGCAGTATTTTTCTTTGTTAATATAAGCATTAAAACAGTAATTTTAATCCAAGTACTGCTTTAGTTACATCACAAGTTTTTATATATTTTATTATTGTTTTAATTAATTTCTAAAAATTTAGTGCAATCTTGAATATTTAAACCTCTGAAATAAACACTTTTTGAAATTGTTTTATGTAGTCAATGTTTGCTGATATTTACTCAGACTTTTCTTATTTTACTTTTCATTCTTTTATGTATCTCGCCTTTTTCCTATGAATTATTCCCTTCCTACTGAAATGTATTCTTTAAAAGTTGCTTCAGCAAGGGTCTATTGGTAGTATTTTTTAGTATGGTTTATCTGAAAACGTTATTTTGCACTGGTTCTTAATGGAGGCTTTCACTAGATGTGGAATTTGAAGTTGACAGTTATTTTCTCTCATCACCATGACATTATTCCACTGTTTTTCACCTTTCAGTTTTGCTTGTAAAAAGCAAATTGTCTGTTGTTTTTAGCTTTTTTAAAGTCATCTGTCTCTGTTAACGAGATCCTTTAAAACTTTTTTTTTCTGGTCATTAGGTTTCTACATGTTCCTTCTGATTTGCCTAGGTGTGGATTTATTTTTATTTGTCCTGTTTAATATTTGAGATTTGGGGAATTTAAGAATTTATATCCCTTTATCTAATTTTGGTCTTCTTGACAATTTCTCTTTCAGTATGGTTTTACTATCATTTCTTCCTTCTGGAACTCCAATTGACTTATCTTGGAAATTGTTATTATTCTGTACTCTAGGTCTCAACCTCCTTTTCAAATTTTACATTTTTTATCACTAAAATCTATCCTGGGTAATTCAGATCCATTTGCTGGTTAAAAAATTGTTTATCTAACTGTGTTAAATGTGATAGATATTCACTGAGTTTTGTGTTTTATTATATTTAAATTTCTTTTCCTTCCTCCCTTCCTTCCTTCCTTCTTTCCTTCCTTCTTTTCATCAAACATCCCTGGTCATTTTTCATAGTGTAAGATTTACTTTTTAGATATCATCTTTTACATTTTTAAAAATATTAAACATGATTATTTTATAGTCTGTATTTAACATTCTATCAGCTACACTTTTTGTGGGACTGATCCAATTGTTTCTGCTGATTTTCAGAATGGCTTATTTCCTTGTCTATTACTTACCTATTTATTTGTGAACTCATATTTGTTGGAAGTCTATCTGCAGGTTCTTTAGAAGTTTAGGTTAATAATGATGCATTCTTTTTTTTTTTTTTTTAATTAAGATGGAGTCTCAGTCTGTCTCCCTGGCTGGAATGTAGTGGCACGATCTTGGCTCACTGCAACCTCCACCTCCCGGGTTCAAGTGATTCTTCTGCCTCAGCCTCCCGAGTGGCTGGGACTACGGGTGCATGCCACCATTCCCGTCTACATTTTTTTGTATTTTTAGTACAGAAGGGGTTTCATCACGTTGGCCAGCTGGTCTCAAACTCCTGGCCTCAAGTGATCCACCCACTTTGGCCTCCCAAAGTGCTGGGATTACAGACGTGAGCCACCATGGCCAGCCAGTGCATCCTTTTAGAAACAATTTGTGTTTGCTTCTGTTAGGTATTCATGAGTTTTAGTCTGTAACTACTTAAAACTAAATTTCTGCTTGGGTTTTCACAACTAATATGCATATCCAGAAATGTACATGCTTCCTGATTTTTCTTTAGGAATTAGCAGAGAAGACATTGCCAAGATAGGCACAAATATATATTCATAATCTGTTGGGCGACAAGACATTTTCTAGTTTACTCTCTGAGTACATCACCTTCATAACGACATATTTTTCTGTAGGAATCTGTCTTTGTTCCTATTTTCTGTGATTGTGGCCCATTAAAACCCAGGCTTGAGATCATTCATAAACAGATGACACTTCCTCAGTGCTCATTTACTCTGTTTTCTTGTCATTTCTGGTCTCTGAGTAGTCACTTTATTTTATTGTCAGCTTATCTACGCATGAAAAAATACCTTTATATAACATTTTATCTAGCATATTTTGGCATTCTGTACCAAAAGAAATTTATAAAACAATCTAATCTCCCATATTGGTATAAATGAAATGACATCCTACATTTTCATGGACAATAAATACTGCCATTTGAAACAGATATTAGACATTTTTCTGGTTATTCCATAGGATCAATATAAGGCAGTTTTAAGAAATAACACTTTTTAACTAAAAAAATCAAGATGCAGAAAATTATGTATAATTTAATATCATTTTTATAAAATAGTAACCAATGCATGCACACACAGGTAGACACAAAAATATACACCAATATATATGTGTGTATATATATATGTACATATATGAACACACGAATATACATATACATACACTTGTATGTGTGTATCTAAATGTCTGTATACAGTTAAATTGAGCATGTGTGTGTCTTAGTCTGTACTGTTGTAACAAAATACCAAATGCTGGGTAATTTATAAGTAATAGAAATTTATCTCTCAAATTCTGGAGGCTGAGAAGTCCAAAATCAAGGTACCAGCATGTGGTGTCTGGTGATGGCCTTCTTGCTGCATCCTCACATGGCAGAAGGAGCAAACATGTCCTCATGGTGGAAGGTGAAAGGGCAGAAAAGGGGCCTATTGCTATGTAAAGCCTGTTTTTAAAGTGCTTTAGAGGCTTAAGCTCATCATGGTGGACAGGAGGCAGGACTAGATTGCAGCTCAGACAGAGGAACAGAGCAGCATGCGGGGGATTGCACTGTGAATTTTAGCTTCACACTGACTGCAAAAATAAACCAGAAATCCCAAGAGGACCCATAGGCCCTCTGAAGGAAGCAGACTGATCTTGAAGGACCCAGGAGACACCCCAAATACTGTGAGTGCCCCAACAGCAGAAATGGGAAAGGAAGAGCCTCCTTCCCAGAACACACACCCACACTGGAAAAACTGAAGGTCAGTCTGCAAGAGAAATTTCCGATCTTACCTGAAGCTAAGTCAATTTAGACAGCCAAGTGAAATACAGGGGTACAGGAAGGAACAGCAAGGCCCTGAGAGCTTGCTGTGTCCCTAAGCATGCCATTCCTGCCTGGCACCACAGGGATCCACTGGGAGGGCAGCCAGAGGAGCAGGGGGTGGCGGGGAACACCACAGGGAGAGGGAAATCTCCAGCTGAATTTTGTAACAATTGAATGGACCAGAACTCCTGGCCAGAAATCAGGGCAGGGTGTAAATACGGTGTGCAGACTCCACAGAGGGAGAAGAACCAAGCCCCTTTCTTTCACAGCTGGGAGGCAGGTAGCCGGGGGCAAGTTCTCAAGCCCAGCTTGTCTACCACCTGGAAACAGATTCAGGGCTGTTAGGAGGGACAAGGTGGGTGTGAGACCAGCCCTTTGGTTTGCATGGGAGCTGTGTGAGGCCTGTGACTGCCAGCTTTCCCCTAATTCCCTGACAACCTGCATGACTCAGCAAAGGCAGCCATAATTCTCCTAGGTACACAACTCTGTTGACCTGGGCACCTCACCCCCATCTTCACAGCAGTTACATCAAGACCCACCCAAGGAAAGTCTGAGCTCAGACACGCCTAGCCTTTCCCCCACCTGATGGTCCTTTCCTACCCACACTGGTAGCTGAAGACAAAGGACACATAATCTTGGGAGTTCTAGGGACTCAACCACCACCAGTTCCTCTCCATACTACCACAGATGATTCCCTCTGGAAAGCACCATCTCCCAGTAGGAAGCCAACCAGCACAAAAATAGAGCATTAAACCACCAAAGTTAAGAGCCCTCATGGAGTCCATTGCACCCCTGTTCACCTCCACTGGAACAGGCACTGGTATCCATGGCTGAGAGATCATAGACAGTTCACATCGGACTCTGCAGAGAGCCCCCAGTACCAGCTCAGAAACGGGCAGACTCACTGCATGGCTAGAACCAGAAGAAAGACAACAATCGCTGCAGTTCAGCTCACAGGAAGCCACATCCATAGGAAAAAGGGGAGAGTACTACATCAAGGGAACATCCCACGGGACAAGAGAATTTGAACAACAGCCTTAAGTCCCGAACCTTCCCTCTGACAGAGGCTACCCAAATGAGAAGGAACCAGTAAACCAACACTGGTAATATGACAAAACAAGGCTCTTTAAAACCCCCCAAAAATCACACTAGCTCACCAGCAATGGATCCAAACCAAGAAGAAATCTCTGATTTACCTGAAAAAGAATTCAGGAGGTTAGTTATTAAACTAATCAGGGAGGCACCAGGAAAAGACAAAGCCCAATGCAAGAATCCAAAAAAACAATACAAGAGGTGAAGGGAAAAATATTCAGGGAAATAAGCTTAAAGAGAAAACAATTAAAAATGCATGAAATATTGGACACAAAGAAACGCGAAATGCTCCAGAAAGTCTCAGAAATATAACTGAACAAGTAGAAGAAAGAAATTCAGAGCTCAAAGACAAGGTCATCGATTTAACCCAATCCAACAGAAACAAAGAAAAAAGAATAAGAAAATATGAACAAAGCCTAAAAGAAATCTGGGAATACGTTAAATGACCAAACCAAAGAACAATCCATGTTCCTGAAGGAGAAGAGAATTCTAAAAGTTTGGAAAACATATTTGGGGGAATAATAGAGGAAAACTTCCCCAGACTTGCTAGAGATCTAGACATCCAAATATAAGAAACACAAAGAACACCTGGAAAATTCATCATAAAAAGATCATCACCTAGGCTCATTGTCATCAGGTTATCCAAAGTTAAGATGAAGGAAAGGATCTTAAGAGCTGTGAGACAGAAGCACTGGGTAACCTGTAAAGGAAAATCTATCAAATTAACAGCAGATTTCTCAGCAGAAACCCTATAAGCTAGAAGGGATTGGGGCCTTATCTTCAGCGTCCTCAAACAAAACAATTATCAGCCAAGAATTTTGTATCCAGCGAAACTAAGCATCATTTATGAAGGAAAGATACATTCTTTTTCAGACAAACAAATGCTGAGAGAATTTGCCACTACCAAGCCACGACTACAAGAACGCTAAAAGGAGCTCTAAATCTTGAAACAAATCCTGGAAACACATCAAAACAGAACTTCTTTAAAGCATAAATCACACCAGACCTATAAAACAAAAACACAAGTTAAAAAGCAAAAACAAAAAACAAAAACAAAGTACACAGACTGCAAATAGCATAATGAATGCAATGGTACCCCGCATCCCAATACTAACATTGAATGTAAATGGCCTAAATGCTCTACTTAAAAGATGTGGAACCACAGAAAGGATAAGAACTCATGAACCAACTATCTACTGCCTTCAGGAGACTCACCTAACATAAGGAATCACATAAACTTAAAGTACAGGGGTGGAAAAAGGCATTTCATGCAAATGGACATGAAATGTGAGCGGGGTAGCTATTCTTATATCAGACAAAACAAACTTTAAAGCAACGGCAGTTGAAAGAGACAAAGAGGGTCATTATATAATGGTAAAAGGCCTTGTCCAACAGGAAAACATCACAGCCCTAAACATATAAGCACCTAACACTGGAACTCCCAAATTTATAAAACAATTACTAATAGACCTAAGAAATGAGATAGACAGCAACACAATAATAGTGAGGGACTTCAGCACTCCACAGACAACACTAGACAGGTCATCAAGACAGAAAGTCAACAAAGAAACAATGGATTTAAACTAAACCTTGGAACAAGTGGACTTAACAAATATGTATAGAACATTTCATCAAACAACTGCAGAATACACATTCTATTCAACAGCATATAGAACTTTCTCGAAGATAGACCATATGATAGGCCATAAAATGAGCCTCAATAAATTTAAGAAAATTGAAATTATATGAAGCACTCTCTCAGACCACAGTGGAATAAACCTGGAAATTAACCCCAAAAGTAACCTTCAAAATTATGCAAATACATGGAAATTAAATAGCCTACTCCTGAATGAGCATTGGGTCAAAAATGAAATCAAGATGGAAATTTAAAAATTCTTCAAACTGAACGACAACAGTAACACAACCTATCAAAACCTCTGGGAGACAGCAAAGGCAGTGCCAAGAGGAAAGTTCGTAGCCCTAAACACCTACATCAGAAAGACCAAACATCATTCTCAGCAAACTATCACAAGGACAGAAAACCAAACACTACATGTTCTCATTCATAGGTGGGAATTGAATAATAAGAATACCTGGACACAGGAAGGGGAGCATCACACATTGGGGCCTGTCATGGGGTGGGGGCAGGGGGGGAATAGCATTAGGAGATATACCTAATGTAAAGGACGAGTTAATGGGTGTGGCACACCAACATGGCACATGTATACATATGTAACAAACCTGCATGTTGTGCACATGTACCCTAGAAGTTAAAATATAATAATAAAAATAAATAAATAAATACAAAACTAAAAAAAAAAAAAAGACCAAAAGAGCACAAATTGACAATTTAAGGTGACACCTCAAGGAACTGGGGAAACAAAAACAAACCAAACCCAAACCCAGCAAAAGAAAGGAAATAGCCAAGATCAGAGCAAAACTACATGAAATTTAAACAAAAAATAAAAATAAAAGATAAATGAAACTAAAAGCTGATTCTTTGAAAAGATAAATAAAATTGATAGATCGTTAGCAAATTAACCAAAAAAGAAGAGAGAAAATCCAAATAACCTCATTAAGGATGAAAACAGGAGATACTACAACTGACACCCCTGAAATACAAAAGATCATTCAAGGCTGCTAGGAATATGTTTATCCACATAAACTGGAAAACCTAGAAGAGATAGATAAAGTCCTGGAAAAATACAACCCTCCTATCTTAAATCAGGAAGAATTAGATACCCAGAATAGACCAATAACAACCAGGGAGATTGAAATCGTAATTTAAAAATTACCAACAAAAAAAAAGCCCAGGGCCAGATGGAGTCACAGCAGAATTCTACTACATATTCAAAGGAGAATTCGTATCAATCTTTTCAGCACTATTACACAAGATGGAGAAAGAAGGACCCTCCCTAATTCATTCTATGAAGCCAGCATCACCCTAATGCCAAAAACAGGAAAGGGAATAGCCAGAAAAGAAAACTACAGACCGAGATCCCTGATGAACATAGATGCTAATATCCTTAACAAAATACTAGCTAACCAAGTCCAACAACATATCAAAAAGATAATCCACCGTGATCAAGTGGGTTTCATACCAGGGATGCAGGGATGATTTAACATACTCAAATCAATAAATGTGATACATCACATAAACAGAATTAAAAACAAAAATCACATGATCATCTAAATAGATGAAAAAAAAGCATTTGACAAAATCCAACATCTCCTTATGATTAAAACTCTCAGCAAAATCAGCATACAAGGGAAATACCTCAAGGTAATACAAGCCATCTATGACAAACCCACAACCAACATAATTCTGAATGGGGAAGAGTTGAAAGCATTCCCTCTGGAAAAGACAAGGATGCCCACTTTCACCACTCCTCTTCGACATAGTACTGGAAGTCCTAGCCAGAGCAATCACTCAAGAGAATGAAATGAAGGACATCCAAATTGGTAAAAAGGAAGTCAAACTGTCACTGTTTGCTGACAATATGATCATTTACCCTGAAAACCCTAAAGGTCCACCAGAAAGCTCCTAGAACTAATAAAAGAATTCAGCAAGGTTTTCTGATACAAGTTTAATGTACACAAATCAGTAGCTCTTCTATATGCCAACAGCGACCAAGCAGAGAATATAATCAAGAACTCAACCACTTTTACAATAGCTGCAAAAAAATAAAATACTTTGGAATATACCTAACCAAGGAGGTGAGAGACCTCTACAAGGAAAACTACAAAACACTGCTAAAAGAAATCATAGACAATACAAACATATAGAAACACATCCCATGCTCATGGGTAAGTAGGATCAATATTGTGAAAATGACTATACTGCCAAATGCAATCTACAAATTCAATGCAATCCACTTCAAAATACCACCATCATTCTTCACAGAATTAGAAAAAACAATTCTAAAATTCATATGGAACCAAAAAAGAGCCTACAAAGCCAAAGCAAGACTAAGGAAAAAGAAGAAATCTGGAGGCATCACACTACCTGATTTCAAACTATACTATAAAGCCATAGTCACCAAAAACACCATAGTACTGGTACAAAAATAGGCACATAGGCCAATAGAACAGAATAGAGAATCCAGAAATAAACCCAAATACTTATAGTCAACTGATCTTTGGCAAAGCAAACAAAAACATAAAGTCGGGAAAAGACACCCTTTTCAACAAATGGTGCTGGGATAATTGTCTAGCCACATATAGGAGAATGAAACTGGATCCTTATCTCTCACCTTATACAAAAAATTAACTCAAGGTAGATTAAGGACTTAAATCTAAGATGCAAAACTATACGACTATAAAAATTCTAGAAGATAATATTGGAGAAACCCTTCTAGACATTGGCTTCAGCAAGGATTCTATGACCAAGAACCCCAAAGCAAATGCAGTATAAACAACAATAAATACTTGAGACTTAATTAAACAAAAGAGCTTTTGTACTGCAATAGAACAGTCAGCAGAGTAAACAGACAACCCACAGAGTGGGAGAAAATCTTCACAATCTGTACATCTGACAAAGGACTGATATCCAGAATCTACAATTAACTCAAGCAAATCAGCAAGAAAAAAACAAACAATCCCATCAAAAAGTGGGCTAAAGACATGAATAGACAAGTATCAAAATAAGATATACAAATGGCCAACAAACATATGAAAAAATGCTCAACATCACTAAGGATCAGAGAAATGCAAATCGCAACCAAAATCCGATACCACCTTACTCCTGCAAGAATGGCCATAATCAAAAAATCAAAATATAGTAGATGTTGGCATGGATGTGGTGATCAGGGAACACTTCTACACTGCTGATGGGAATGTGAACTAGTACAGCCACTATGGAAAACAGTGTGGAGATTCCTTAAAGACCTAAAAATAGAACTACCATTTGATCCAGCAATCTAGTCATTATATGAAAAAGTTACTTGTACACACGTTTATATCAGAACAATTCACAATCGCAAAATTGTGGAACCAACCCAAATGCCATCAATCAACGAATGGATAAAAAAGCTGTGGTATATTTATATACAATGGAATACTACTCAGCCATAAAAAGAAATAAATTAACAGCATTTGCAGTGACCTGGATGAGATTGGAGACGATTATTCTAAGTGAAGTAACTCAGGAATGGAAAACCAAACATCGTATATTCTCACTAATATGTGGGAGCTAAGCTATGAGAACACAAAGGCATAAAAATGACACAATGGACTTTGGGGACTTCTGGGGAAGAGTGGGGTGGGTGAAGAATAAAAGACTACAAATATGGTGCAGTGTACACTGCTCAGGTGATGGGTGCACCAAAATCTTACAAATCGCCACTCTTTAGTAACTTACTCATGTTACCAAATATCACCTGTACCCAAATAACTTACAGAAAAATAAAAATAATAATTTAAAGTGCTTTAATCTCATTTGTAAAGGAGGAGCCTTCATGAACTATTCACCTCCTAATGTCCCTACCTCTTAATACTATTGAATTAGAGATTAAGTTTCAACAAGAATTTTGCTAGGGATAAAAGCATTCAAACCATAGCAGCATGCAATTGAATTGGGATGATACGTACTACATTGTTATCATGGATTCTCATGTTGGCATGGCTGATACAATAAAAGAGAGAGGATGGGAAAAAGAAGAATTAACCTAAAAACAAAGGAAAGTGGTGTGTGTGTGTGTGTGTGTGTGTGTGTGTGTGTGAAAACATGCTAAAATATGACATAATATTTATGTATTTGTGTAAAATATTGTATGCTTAAAGCAAAAGACTTATTCTTCCCATTCCCTGTGTAATAAAGATACAGAGCACATATAGGTAGTCTACTGATTTACTAATGCATTTATAAGGAATCCAATAGTGACACCATTGATTGTGGAAAAATAATTTTCAGAGCACAAATACTTGATGAAGCTGTTTAGGAAGGAATCAAGGAGTGGGATGCGGGTGGGGATTGGCAAAGACAAGGTGACTTCTAAGTCTGAGATTCTTTTTGAGTATATTACAATTCTGACACTAAACATTTCCAAAGTAGAATATCAAGTCACTTCAATAACAGCACAAAAATCTTGGTTTTGTTGTATGCCTTGAATCTCAGTGCAGCCTCAAAATTTATAGTGCCAATTGTGTTTTTCTATCACCATACAGGGTGCATCGCATATCCCAAAAGAGAGTCTATAGTGTCATGTTAATTTAATCCCAGTGACTGAGCAGCTGAAAACCCCTTTGTTCTTTAAAGGATGTTTTGTGAGCAACTGGTGCGATACAATTTTGCTTTTGCTTTGAACAAGTCCCAATGTCACCTTTACTCTTTTACCAAGAGCTGCATTTTATTTGCCTGAGCAACAGTGGAAACGCTGTGTAGATGGGTTTGTAGCACGCTATGTCTTTGTGAATTTCTACTACAAAGAATAGGAGGTTAAACACGGTAATTCTAGCATTATACCCTAATTTCACAGTGCATATTTTGTATTATTACTATAAATGTGTTTTTCCATTCCAGAGTGTGTTCCATGTAGGTTATTTCCTCATTGATGATCATAGTAATTTAAAAGGACTTGAAATTGGATGATCTTTTGTAGAAAGACTGATTTGGGCCAAGTTGGTAAAGAGATGAACACAATGAGAAAAAAGCCTTAGTAAAGGAAGGGATTAATTTAATTGCTGAGGAGTGTCCATTTCTTCAAATAATTTATGGATCAACAACATATGTTGCCTTGTTTACCCATCAGATACTGCTGGAACTTCAGTCTTAATGTTGTTCTAGGAAAAGATAAAGTCACTATATCCAGTGTTTTAATTTTTATTTAAAAAACAAACACTTCTTAATAAACTGAATGGGATGTGTAATTTAAATTCTATTTGTACTTCTGAGACCAACTTTTACAGGATTAGAGTAAAATAAAGTAACCAGGGAAAGGCCCTCTTTCAGCCTATTCAACGTGCCTTGCTCTCATTTTCTATAAAGATTTTATACATTTTGTTTTCTGTTTAAAATAGTCTCCTTCCTACCTCTCTAGTCCTCCTACCATATAATTCTTTCTTATCTAGCACAGTCCCGTTTGACCTTCAGATTTTTATCTCACATCCATCTATAGGGAAGGAATTCCCTGTTAGGGAAAATAATCATCTTCTCCTGGAACCATATACTTACTTTTATACTACATTTGTAATTTTACATTTGTTTGAGTGATAATATAGTTAAAATGTGTCTCCCCCATTAAACGTGAAGCTCCCTAAATGACGTGAATGTATCCATGTTGGAGGTAACTACTGCTTCCCAAAGTCAAACACACTGCCTGATGCAGGTGAGCTCTCATTATATATTTATTGAATTTATAAACAAATCAATGATTACATAAACTTGCTAGTATCCCAGAACATAAATTATTCCTGTAATCTCATTCTTACAAGCTTGTTCTTATAAGCAAAATCAACCATCCTCCACCACAGGGCAGCCACTACAGAATGTTGTTAGTTTCTCTGTGCCATTCAATAGAACTTTCTCTGATGATGGAAATGTTTGTATGTCTAAGATCATCCTATGACAATCAATATAGTAGCCACATGTAGCTACTGAGTAATAGAAATGTGGCTACTGTCACTGTGAAAGTGAATTTTATATTTTATTTAGTTTTATCTTAATTGTAATAGTCATATGTGACTAGTGACTACTGTATTGGAAAGCACAGGATAGTTGTTAGGTGACAAAATTTTCTCTTCTCATACTGGAAAATTCAGCAATAGATTGGAGACATGCTGGTGGGAGATAAAGTTTCACGATTAGTGAAGTCAGATAAACAACAAAACCACTCTCAACTTTTGTAGATAATATCAAATCTTAGCAACACCAGGAGAAAGTATCAGAAAAACGTAATAATGTAACTTTGTTTTTCTATTTTCCTTTTGTTCTTCTTCACCAATAACTAAAGTCAAGCACAGCTAAGGATACACTATAATTACTCTTTCACAGTGTCTTCATTTCCGAAATCCAGTTCCAATTCAGCATCTTTGAGTAAATCTCCTCTGACAATTCTAGCCTCCAATGAACTCTCACTTTCCTAATTGCCTTGCATTTTTGGTGCTGTACAACAAGTGCTTTCTTTAATTAGTATATTCTTTATACACTGCAGCTGGAAAATGATTCTTAAAGCAGATTAACCTTTTAGGTTAATGGGCTTCTTTTGGTCCATGACTAACACAATGAAGAAAGAGTTAGCTCAATAACTTGAAAGGATTATTGCACTTCTGAGAGAACGTAGCCAGTACCCTGAGAGTTATTTACCCTCTAGGAGAAATTGACCACAGATGTGACTTCAAATGCACAGGATATATTTGATTGCATTTTCACTCTTGACCTGTCTAAAATATGTTCTCATTATTGATCACCTCTCTCTCGTTTGAAATTCACTCCTTTCTTGGCTTCCTAGACACAGGTTGACCTTATTTTCTTCCCTATTTCTCTATAATTCTCTATCTCCTTTGTTTGCTTTCTATTCCCTCTTTTGTGCTAAGAAACTTGAGGCATTGGCCAGGCATATGTCTCTGTATCTGTCTCATTTTGCTCCTTTCTTTAAATGTTTCTCCTAAAGGGCACATTTTGTACATATTTCCTACCACTATTCAAATCTAAACTTATCACATCACATCTAAATTATTCCAATACTCTCCAGACCATGAAGTTCCCCTGATTATAATCTGGGTTCCTGTGTAATTCATCCTGATACTGCTAGATCATGGTCTTCTCTAAGTGCTGTACTCATCAGGTAACTTCACTGTTGATTTCTTGGCAGTGGTTTCTTAATGACTGGAATCTCAGGTTCCAACTCCATATAGTTATATGAGCTACGAAACTCTTTAATCTTAATCCATACTCCCCTGGAGAGCCCATTAAAAGTTGCTACTACTACTTTTATGACTCATCTACTTACGCTAGGTGAGTCTTCCTACAAACAGCAAGCACACCACACTAATTGCTTCATTGTCATGTCTTTCACATGTTGAATCTTCTTTGATATATCTGTATTCTTATATAATAGCTGACTACCTCATTCATCAAGGTCATGCTTGACTTATATTTTGCCCATAAATTTTCTCCAACTACTTGAAAATCCAGGAATTTTTTTCTACTTTAATGGTTATAAAATCAAATGGCCTTAGGGACAAGACACATACGAGTAAAATGGGCAACATAAATTAGATAAAATCTTACTTTTGAATATTAAGCATGTAGGATTATTCTTTAATTTCTCCCCAGAAACAAGCTCTTGTTTTAATCTAAAACACAAAGCTCTGTCAATTACTTAAATTCCCTTGTACTTCTGTTGGAGACACACTGCATGAGAGAAGCAGTAGCACAGTAAGGATGATCACTAGCCACTGATGCTCAACACATGTGTCAGCAGGACAACAGGGAGTGGTGGAGACTGTGATAACCTGAGAAGCACATGCTTATTCTGAAGGATACATTAATTTTCACCAGCTAATTGCCATAAGAAAATATGGGTCTAGTAATAGTAGACAGTATTGTCAGGAAACTCTAGGAATATTACTACTGTGCAAACTAAACCAAAAGCAGTTATGAGTGGGATACAATCCTTTTACACAAATCTGCTTTCTGTCTTGAAACTCCATAGTGAGGATGCATCTAAATAGTATTTGCTATTGTGAGCTAGTTACTACATATGTGAAGTCTCCTTTCACAAAGAGATCCTAAGTTCTATGAAGAAACAGTTCATGGTTTATATGTTTTTGATCTTTCTCAGTGCTTAGCACAGTGCTGAGCCCATGAAACTCAAAGTGACTTTCTTGTTTATTACCTGCTTATTTTTACTTTGGCTAACCCCAAAATACAACCTTGGATAATACAAATTTTCTACATTTGTTTCATATCAATCATTTAAAAATGTATATAAAGGACACATTATATATGCTCAGTTCATTCAGTAACTATTGTCTAATGAATGAATGATATTCAACAGATGAAACAGATTTATGAATTACTATGAGACAAAAGTGTTAATCATAGAGGTTTTTTTAAACTTCAAAAGCTAAATTGCCATAACATTGCTAGTAGGTTACTAAGTCACTCCCTAGTTAATGTCTGGAACTAGCTAAATTATTAGGATCTGATTACTGGAATCAGAAGGGTATCAGATTGTTTCTAACTAAAATGATCTGTTGTAGATGTAAAGACCTGGAACAGTGATAATCACAGCCAAAAAAAAAAATCTCAAATGGAAAATAACACTAGGAAAAATTGAATTCAGTGCATGTAAGAGGCTAAGGAGGGAAAGCATGTAAAGTAAGCCTACATATATCATATATTTTACCAACTTTCTACAGTACTTATAGGCATTCTTCTCAAAACTATTCTAAGTAACTAGAAAAGTCAAAATAAATTCAGAGAGCCCCAGAAAATATTTTGACCTTCTCAACTTGTTTTCTTGTCAAGTCTATACAAATTATTAATTTGCCTTTGTAAGAAATATAACTTTGTAGTATCTGGAATGAGTTTTTAGTTACGGCAGGCTTAATATCACTACTGAAATTTAAAACAAATATTATGTGCCTTAATTGTTGCCATTCTATATTTTAAAACAGATTTACAATTATAAAAATGGGCTGCTGGTTACTAAATGTCAAAAATAGTTCAGCTACAACTGGGCCCAACTTGACTCTTAAAACTGCAAAAATTTATCAATCATGAAAATACCTAATTATCATAGACAATGTTCAATAGGTTAATGTATGCTAGCCATTTTGTTATATCTATCCTTTCCTGGAACTCTTTGTTATGTGTTAATGTTTGATGTATTTCAAAACAATGACAAGTTTTATTTCTATTACCTACAGGAAAATTTTCTGACATGCCTGATTTCCCATAAGACTTATGTTTCACGAAAATTGAATATACTGCACAAGCTCTAGGTGAAACTTTCTCATTGTTGAAGCACTTTTTTAAAGTCAGAAACTCAAATATGGAAAATTAATATCATAGTTGTGGATTTATTAATTTCAATGTACATTGATCATTGCTATTTATAAAAAGAACTGTTTGCTGCCTTATGATTCCACTGAAATAATTATGCATTAGAGCTCCTAGCCCAAGACTACTTTGGACGTTTGCATAATATATATAAATCTAGGTGGGGTTGGGAGGAAGTACAAGAGTACTTTTGACTCTTTTAATGTTTGTAACTTATTTTGCTTTAAAATTTGAAATGACAAGTAAGGAAAGAGAAAGGAAAGATATACCACAGAAGGAAACGAAGATAGAAAAGTTCAATTGCACCCCATCACCACAAATCTAAATGACCAAGACAAGGTACGAATTTTGCCTTCTTAATGTTTCTAGAAATTCTATCTCTTTCTATTCTTAATAACCGTGTTTCAATCCAGTACTCAATTCTTCGACTCAACAGTAATAAACTCCTAAGTGTGACTCCCATATCTCAATCTTTTCTTTTATTATGACTGAATCACCATCTAGCTTTTCCTTCCTTCCTTCCTTCTTTCTTTTCTTTCTTTTTTTTTCTTTCTTTTCTTTCTTTCTTTCTTTCTTTCTCTTTCTTTCTTCTCTCCTTCTTTCTGTTTTTCTTTCTCTTTCTTTCCTTCTTTTTGCTTTCTTATTTCTCTTTTTCTTCTCCCTCTGCCTTCCTGCCTTCCTTTCCATCCATCTATCTTTGTTTCTTTTTTATTTTTGAGACAGCATCTTACTCTGTCACTTAAGCTAGAGTGCAGCGACCCAGTCATGGCTACTGCAGTCTTAACCTCCTGGGTTAAAGAGATCATCCTACATCAGACTCCTTAGAAGCTGGGACTATGTGTGCCACCACACCAGGCTAATTTTGCCATTGTACAAACAGGGTCTCACTATGTTGCCCAGGCTGGTCTTGAACTCCTAGCCTCAAGTGAACCTCCAGCCCTGGCCTCCCAAAGTGCTGAGATTGCAGGCATGAGCCACAGTTCCCAGCCTCACTATCTTAATACATAGCAAAAATTTGACCCCAACCAATCTTTACATTTCTATCTTTCTTCAACTTCCACTTTTGAGTTTTGCAATTCCTAAACTCATAGTAGCTACCCCATGGGCACCATGTCATTTCACACATCCAAACTTATTCAAGTTTCCTCTGCCTGAAATCTGATTCCATGTTTTTTGTTTTTTGTTTTTTTGTTTTCCACCAGGTTATTTCTTAGTGTACAAAATTTGTTCTTGGTCAACATCTGCCCCTGACAGCCTGCCTTATCTTACTCCCTCCCATACTCCACCCTCAGTCTAGATTGAAGATTTATATTTGTGCTTCTCTAACACCCTGGGTTTACCTCTCTCACTTTACTTACCACATGGCATAAGCTTTATGATAGCAGTGACCATGTCTGTCTAATTCTGGGCTATACATCTGTGCCTAGGGCTATGCTTGGCACATAGTAGGAACTCATTAAATGTTTGTTGAATGAAATAACAAACATGTCTCATTATGTGTCTGTCACCCAAGCAAATAAGATACTAATTTGGCTACATTCCTGTGGACAAGACTTCATCTTATCCCTTTCCTTACCTATCCCCAGAACCTAACACAGAAACTGGCACACAGTATGTGCTTAGTACATGTGTGTTAAACTGATCATTTTATTTTTCTCCTTTTGTTTCTTCAGGCTGAATTCTGATGTCTTCCCTCCCAAATGACATCTCACTCCCCATCTCTTTATTCTCTTCATGTTTTGTAGCACCCAACTGGCAACAGAGTAAGAGAAGAAGACTAATCAGTTTAGAGTCTGGCACACTTAACCTCACAAAGTAAGAAGTAGGTTTGGAGGACATGAGGACAGGCCTATTTATCTTATAATGCAGCCAATGGAAAAGTGACCTGAACATCCCATTTCAGGACAAACAGGCTGTATGATCCCATCAGTTCCACACCAGCTACCTAGAAACTATAAAGAGCTTTTGTCAAGCCTTGTCCACCTCTCCTCTGCCCTACAGTGCTAGGTCAATAATGCCAATGTTAGAAAATATCTCCTTTGGGCCACAGCTTCTCTGGTCTGTGTGTGCCTCTTGCATTATCAGGGAAGAGGACAATGACTGTCCTGTCAGAAAAATACACCAAAAACAAAGGGAATGCATAGAAAACCACAGAAACCCCTACTAATATGATTTTTTGCAAACTTCTGGCCCTCTAGTCTTAGTAATCACGAAAATCCATAAAATGAAAGAATTAGAGAACCCTAGTGTTGTGAGAATGAAATGACATAACTGATTTTGCTTACAACATAACAAATCTCCAGTGATTCACATATTACTGTTGTTGTTGTCCCTGTATTGAAAGGGGCTTTATACTCAATTCGAGAACCAGCTAGCATTTCCAACAGCTTTCACTTAAACATATTCAGGGTCAGATCCTAGGCTCCAGCTTGGGTTTTCTCAAGGGCAGAAATAATGACATTAGGACCCAATAATCCTGTGCTGTGTGGCGCTTTCCCATGCATTGGATGATGTCAGTAGCAGCCCTGACGTTTACTCATTAGATGCTGACAGCAAAACCTCCCACTGAGTGGTGACCATCAAAATGTCTCCAAACATTGCCAAATGCCTCCTAGAAACAAAATTTCCCCCAGCTGAGAATGCTGATTTAAACTACCTTTCCCTCCACTATCACAGAGTTTTATTACTTAGATCATTTTTTTCCCTTACTGAACCAAATTTTGTCTCCTTGCAATCACAACCCATTAATACACAGCTTCACAGCATACACCTGTTTTTCACAAGTCAGATATTTGACAGTGAGGCTTTACATGCAATGCAGGCTAGACCTTTGTGTAAATTGGGGTAGCCTGTTGATGGCTTATCTTCTCAAATACTTAAATAAATGTGCAATAAGCATTCACCTTCATACCCAGATCTTTCTGAAGTGCTTACAGCCTGGTGACAGTGATAAATTAAAATCTAATCTAAAACACTGGGATAATATTATAACTATATATTAATTATAATCCTCAAGTCTCAGATAATTTTAAATTATTTTGTAGTTAAAAATGGAAGAACTAATATTGTATTAAGTTTATAGAATTGAAGATAAAGCAAACAATATTAAGCTCCAATTATACTGTATTTTCTTGGTACGGTGACCAGATAAACAAAGTTTTAAGCACTGATTTATTGTAGGATGATATTAAAATGGTGCATGAATATCAGTTAAGAAGATAATTATTGTTTTAAAAGAAACCTTTACATCCTATCTCTCAAAGATTTTTTTTTAATCCAAGGGCAGTAATAATATTTCTTAACATTAAATACTTTAGATGTGCCAAGCATCGTGCTTAGAGGTTTATATATATTGTCACACTGTACTATTAATGTTTGTACCAATCATACAGGCTAGAATTTACAGTGGTAATAAACAACCCCAAATTTTTAGTGTTCATTGTGGGTCAAAATGGGGTTCTTAAAGCATGTTTTCCTTGCTTTAGGACAAAACCTTCCCCATCTGAAACACTGCCATTGTAGGGGAAAGAAATGGTTTATATTTCACTGGTGCCTTTAAAGACTTTCAACTGACATTTAGTTGGTCAAAGCAAGTCACATGGCCACATCTAATTGCACAGAGCCTGGGTGATGATGAAATCTACTAAGTACCCAAAGGTGGAAAACGGAAATATCTGAGAACAGCATCAATCATCACCACATTATCCCCATTTTATAGATGAGAAATCTGTCATGGGAAAGTTAATTAAACAGCCTGTCTTCACACATGCAATAAGTGTTGGAACTGGGAGTTGAACCCAGATGTATCCAGTTTGCTAAGAAACAACTATCCCCCACCCCACTCAAATCTTAAAGGCATAAAATAATAACCATTTATTTACTTCATGATTCTGTGGGTTGGCCATTTGGGCTGGGCTCAGCTCAATGATTCTTTTAATCAGGTTTGGCTAATTTTTCTTGGTTTCCCTCATGTCTCTGTGGTCAACTTCCAAGTGAGCTGGGAGCTCACCTGTCTAAGAAAGTTCTGTTAGGATGGCTCTTTTTTGCTCCACATGATGTCTCACCCTTTAGCAAGGTAGCCCAGGCTTGTTCTCATGGCTGCAGGGGTAGGTTACTGAAAGAATAAGAGGAAGCATGGAAGACCAGAGTGTCACAACTTTCCTTTTGACAAAGCCAATCACAAGGCCAGCCCAGGTTCAATGGATGGAGAAACAGACCCTACCTTTTGATGGGAGGGACAACAAAAATTATCTTACAAAGAGTATTGATAAAAGGAGAGGCAATCTGGTCTAAGTCCCCACATTCTTAAGCACTATGGTATTGTCCAATGATTATTTTCTCTAATTCAGGGATATACGTCAAAGGCACTCCCCTGAATATTTATTTGTTGAAAACTTATGATCTGTTCTGTGGGTTTTTAACAGTGCATTTTCATTTAATTTTTTATAAGACCTACAGAGCAAGATCAAAGACAAATAAAACAAGTAAGTGGTACACTGCATCTAATTATTTATCTTCAAAACAGTTGCAAAAATAGCACATCTAGTAATTATCCATATGATGATGTTATTTCAACATTTCAAAACTCTCAGTTGGAGCTCAAACATGATAAAAAGCAAGTCAATATCATGTCAAGCAGTGATATTACATGGGAACTGTTAACAAGGTATTGAATTGATACTTGTGAATTTCCTGGTAGTTTTTCAAAGGAAACGTTGCTGGCTACAGTTACTCTTCATTTTGATGAATCAAGTTGTTATATAAGTCCTTTTTACCCCTCTTGTCTAAAATTTAGAACAATTTCTTCAAATTCCCCAGTGGGAAAGTGTGACAGTATGATTAAGAGGCTCTCTTTGCAGTTAGAATTTGAGTCTGTATCCTGGTACCACCATGTAATTATTGAGAGGCTTCAGATCAGTTATTTTACCTCCAAACTCAATTTTTACATCTGCCAAATGGGAATTATCATAGTAGGTACGACCTGTGTCTCTACACAAGACCAACAGTACAAAGCATGAAACCTTGCAGGTAGTAATTTTTAAATAAATATTTGTTCTAATTGGAGCAGTCTTACTTCAGATAATAATGGTAATAAAGACACATTCAGAAACTTAAGAAAGAATAAGAGATGTTTAAATTTTTAAATTGTATTCTAGTCCCAAGGCAACTTTGAAAGTAAATGATTTTTGACATTCATGGAAGTATTTTATATTAACCATCATTCAGATATTTTCTAACTTCCTTCCACATGATATAGATAATAAGTAAGAAGAAATCTCTTCCATCCATTGCCCCCATTTTGTCCTCTTTAACTCAATGAGAGGAGTTTTCTTCTATCATTCCCTTTACCCTGTATAGACTTAATCTGCCCAAAGGACCAATTACCTACCAGTGTTCGGTACCTAACCTTTTCCAGGAAGTTAACATTTGAAAGATTTGCTCTAAAGCTGTAAGGACAAAGAAGGTAAGAGAGGTCTGTGGAAGTCAGACAGAAATATAGGGATTCCACATTCAAGACAATGAAGGCAACATGAGCAGCAAGAAGAAAACTAAGAAACAGAGTCAGAGACTCCAGACTTTAAATTTGGGGCATAGTTTTGGAAAGAGAACAGGCCCGACACTACAGATGAAGGCAATTTACTCAACTGACTGTTACCTACATTACCGTCAGCATAAAAGGATGGAAGTTGAAGAATTTTCTAAATTCAGAGAAGTGAAGCATGGAGTAAACCAATTTCTATCCCTTTCTCCCTCTTTCTTTCCCTCTCTCATTCCCTCATTGCTCATTTTCCATTCCCTCCTTTCTGTGTCTCTTTCAAAAAAACCATAAATAAAGAATACAAACTATCTTTCTATTATTTGCTACATTCTTCAATGGAGATTATGTTTACCAACTTAAATCCACACATGTCTAATAGCAATAATAGCAAATAGATGTTAGTGCTTATTATGTGCTGGTTGCCTTTTTGAACTTTTTTAAGGTTAATAAAAGTCATTTATAGAGTAGTTTTAGGTTCACAGCAAAATTGAATGGAAAATACAGAGGGTCCCCTTGTATCCACTCTCCCCACACATGCACAACCTCCTTTACTATCAACATTCTGAACCAGAGTGGTGTATTTGATACAATTGAACCTATATTCACACATCATTATCATCCAAAGCCCATAGTTTACATTGGGGTTTACTCTCAGTGTTGTACATTTTATGGGGTAGACAAATCTATAATGACATGTATCTATCATAATAGTCTAATACGGGGTATTTTCTCTGTCCTAAGAATCTCTGTAATCTTGCCTACTCATCTCGCCCTCCCCTCAGTCCCTGGCAACTACTAATCTTTTTGTTGTCTTCCTGCCTTTTCCAGAATGTCATATAGTTAGAATCAAACAGTATGTAACCTTTTCAGATTGACTTGTTTCACTTAGTAATATGCATTTAAGTTTCCTCTATATCTGTTTATGGCTTGATAGCTCATTTCTTTTTAGCACAGAGTAATTTTTAATTTAATGGATGCATAGTTTATCTACTTTCTGAGCTTTTTATGTGTGTAAATATAGAGACAAACAGCTGCATATTATGAAATCTAGACATTTCAATGATCATATTATTCTTATTGAACAAATGAGACCACTGGAGTAAAGAGAAATTGACATGGCCAAAAGCACCTGGATTTTAAAAAATAGTAGCTATAGGTTACGTATAGTGGTTCATGCCAGTAATCCCAGCATTTTGGGAGGCCAAGGCAGGAAGATCACTTGAGCCCAGGAGTTGGAGACCAGCCTGGGCAACATAGTGAGACTCTGTTTCTGACTTCATGAATTTATGCTTATTACCTGGGTGACAGATAATGTGTATATCAAATTGCCATGACATGCAATTTACATGTGACAAACCTGCACACATACTCCCAAACCTAAAATAAAAGTTGGAAAGAAAAAAAAAATGGTAGCTAGAAAAAGACCTGAACTCAGGTCTTTATATCTTCAAAGCCTATCTTCCCTGCTATACATACATGAGAGATTGTGTTACTTATCTCTCTTAAAAGTCCATTAACCAAAGTTTTATCAGTTTGTGCACCATTCCCTTTCATTTCTCTTTCAAGCAGTAAGTTTTGCTAGAAACAAAAAGCACTGTAACCAAGACAACTGTATTATTGTGAAGAAATAAAAAGAAGGAAAGAACAGCAGCAACAAATCAACTGTCATGATATATTTTCTGAGCACATCCAGGTAATAAAGCTCTTTCTGTCATCCCAAACCACGTACCCACCCTATTTTACACTACGGGCCTTGGAAGGATATGTATTTTCTAAATTACCTTAAAACTTCAAACTCGAAATTCCCCTATTCTTTTTATTCACAGTGAAGATAAAACTACACTTGAAGTATTTCACAAGTTTACAGATGACTAAGTTCTCACCCATGAGGCTTAAATGTGGTGAAGTGGAGATTGAAGAAAACAGTAAAGCAACTGGGAAGGCCTGTTTGAAATCTGACATTACGCTATGACAGGGAACAATGTTTCACTCTCTTCTGATGATGTCCGTACTTTCAAAGCAACTGCCAACTGGTCTTTTTATATCCAACTTGAAAATATATTGTCCACACTTCATGCTTCAGTTTTGCTTAAACGATCATCTGTTTGCCTTTTCAGCAGAATAATCCTACAGGAGTTTTTAATTCTATGTGTAAATGTTGATTTTTAATATGGAATGTTATAGTAGTAATTTATACCGTGAGTTAAAACCACAGAGATTTCCTTTAAAAATTCTAATTCTCACGGTAATTATCATGTTTACAATAAAATTCAGTTCACTCTTCAAGGGACTGAGAAGCAAAGAAATATTAAATGGGAAATAAGTATTCGATTTCATTTCCTTGGGACTTCCAGGGACAAAGAAATGTATAAACGACAGAAAAATGTTCAGCCATGATTTAATTTAGTATACATGTTCCACTGTAATTTTGAAAAACAAAGTCCTTAGTTGGTATAAGCAACTTACTTTTTGATTAGAAAATTATTTATATGGAGAATGAGGAACCTAAAAAAGGAAAAGGTAGACATTAAGTTGATATTGATATTTATGTGCTTGTGGATAAAGAGAAGAACGAAAACATGGATGAGGTTATAAAAATTTCCTTGGCAGTAGGGAAAAGTGGAGAGGAAAAAACGACAATACGTTTCTTTATGAGAGAGAAGAAAGGAAGAAACCAGTCAGGGAGACAGATAGAGTGGGTCCTTGGTTGAATTCTTTCAAACAAAAGAAAAATCAAGCTGCAGGCATAGATAAGGGAACTTGCACAGGAGGGCCTGCCTAAGACATGCCCACAGCCACACAAATAAGAAAGGCCTACCCAAGTAACTTGCCCAGACATGCCCGCAATAGAAAATTCCATCCCCTGACACATGTGCAGTAAGGGGAACAAAGCAGTATGGAATAGCCTAACCTAAGGGCTGTCATGCACATTAGGAGCACATGGTGGAGCTACTAGAAATCTGCGCCTTATAGAAATGAGACACCCAGCCCTCACGGGTTTCTTATAAAGGCCCTTGTATTCAACTGTAAAAATGGCAACTCTCTTTTGGGCCCCTTCTCCATGGTGGTGAACTTTCTTCTTTTGCTTATTAAACTTTCACTCCAACCTCACTCTTGGTGTCCATGCTCCTTAATTTTCATGGCCATGGGACAAAGAACTCCAGGTGATACCTCAAACAATGAGCGACTGCTATATTGTGATGCAATGGTGAGACTGTAACATTTTGGTGCCTTGGTGAGACTGTAACATTTATATCTTTGCAGACAGTATTGTTTAATTAGTGCCTTAATTTCAGGATGTAAGAGAAAATTAATGAGAGAAGTTCTATTCCCATCAGAAATGGAGACCCCTGGTACGGCTCCTTCTGTGTTTCATGGGCTGCCTGGATAGCATACTCATGATGGGCCCCATCTTCTCCCAAATTATACAATAGCTTCCCTTAACAAGGTGTCCAGGCTCTTTAAAATCTTGTCTAACCTCATCACACACCTTTTCCTTACTCACTGTACTACACTGACCAGTGAAGGGAGTAAGCAATGTTTTACATTTTGGCCCTCTCATATCCATATACAGTTTCCAAGAAAAGTCTGAAAGTACCAATCCAAGTCATGATTTAAAAAGAAAACAAAAGAAAAGCTCGTCATGTGTGGTAATATTTCCTAAGGGAAAAGTGGGAATTAACATATATTGAGAAGTTTTCCTGCTCAGACTTTCCAGTGAGGCCAAAACTATTTTCAAATTTTTATTCCTCCTGAATTTTGGATTCATATTTCTGGCCTCAGATTCCACTAGTATTGGAGGTTGATGAATTTCAGTAAGGAGTTCTTGATTTGTTTAGATAAGACCTCACCCTGTTTAAAGCTGTATCTTGAATTCCTGCTGTATCTCCTATGACTGCTCTAGGCCAGGATATCATCCTCTTTCCCTTGAATTATTGTAATTGACTTTTTACAAGTTTTCCTCATCTATTCAATTTACCACTTCACCCTACTCTAATCCAATCTCAACAGGTCTGTCAGGTCTTTGAGAATGTAAATCAGAGTTTAACTGGAATGTAAAGGGTGAATCAATGGTTTTCTCTTGCCCTTAGGGTAAATCTAAAACTTCGACCAGGTGTTGAACGTTCTTTAAAAAGTTCTGCCCACCCTCATCTTGCACAGCTTTATACCCAAGTACTACACGATTGCTATAATATCTCTTGGCCCCAACAAGAAATAGTTTGGGAGGAAGGACCAGAGAAGTTTGGGAGTAGAGCTATTGCAGATTTGTACAATGCCTTAATGCAAATTAGGAAATAATGCTGACCTCCAGCCTGATGAATTTAACAGAAGATACATTTTCAGGAAAGATTAATTAGGAAGAGTTCCCTCTAACACACCCTAGGTGCAAGTAGCCCCTCACTAGGTTGGCTATACGACACATTCAGTGGGGTGTACACACGGAGCTTGAGTCCCTTGAGCAGGGTACTACGTACTGAACTATTTCCAGTGTTCCTTTCCCAGACTTACAGTCTTCCAAAATTGCCAACATCCTCCTGCTCCATTCCCATTCTTCACTATGTACACAGTAGTAACTTTCTTAGTCTTAAGTGTTTCCCCCCGAGTTTACATACCACTCATAATAATATGAAGTCATCAAATAATTTTATTGTTTTCTTTGTTGCTGTGTAATAGCTTATGCCTCATTAGACTGTAAGTTCCATGAGGCCAGAAGCTCTGTGTTCCATATTCATTGCAGTATCCCTCTTGGGAGTGACTGGCATACAATAGAGCTGCAATAAATATTTAACAGAGAAAGCCATTTGTTTAGGTACAGTAGCTTTCGCTCTTTGCTGTGCATTTAAATTATACAGAGAGTTTTTTTTTAATTTGATGTTGTTAAAAGAAAAACTTCAGCTGAATTAAATTTAAGGAAGTTTAATTGAGTGAATCAGGCAGCCCCCAGAATCACAGCAGATCCAGCACAGCCACATGGTTGAAGAAGATTATAGACATAAAAAGGAAAGTGATGTACAGAAATTGGAAGTGAGGCACAAAAACAACTGGATTGGTCACAGCTCAGTACTTACCTTATTTGAACACAGTTTGAACACTCAGCAGTAAATGAGTGTTTGAAGTACGGCTGCTGAGATTGGCCAAGACTCAGCTATTGTTACAGTTAAATACTTCAATCTTTTTACCTATTAAGTTAGGTTGCAGTTTGTCCACAAGGACTCAAACATAGAAATATGGAGTCCTTCTCAGGCTATATTTATTAATAGTTAGCTTAACAATGCCCAGACCCCCACCTCAGAGAATTCCATTTAAATGGTCAGAAGTGAGGCACAGACATAATTATTAAAATTTTCCCAGGTGATTATAATTTATAGCTGAAGCTAAGACCTACTGCTCTATTTTAGTATTTTTCTAACTTTAAAGTGAATGAGAATTTTTTGTAGATTCTGTTAAGTTAGGATTCTAATTTAGTACACTTGGGGCACAGCCTAGGCTACTGCACTTCAGCATCAGTATTACTGATGCTGCTGGTCCATGGCCCACCCTTTGAGTAGCAAAAGTAACAAAACTTTTATAACCCGCTCTTCTCATATTCACTCAATCAAGTCACTGAGAAAGTAAACATGCGTGGGTCCATGGGCTGTAACAATACCAAAATAATTGGATTGGTTTGAAAAAGAAGGGACTGAATGAAATTAATATCAACAGCTGTGCATTGGATTATCAAATAATGTTACTTAAAATTTCATATATATATAGATGTTCTAGAACCTTGTCATTATAAGTCAACCATCATGATCACAATGTATTATGCAATCTGTGAAACCTGTGGTTGTCAGTAACATGATTAAAGCCTTAGATCCTGTTAAAATCAATTATACTCTTCCCATAACCCGAGCGATGATGATATGTGGGTTGGCAGATTATATGTGACATTCAGTTTGTAGAGATATTTTCTCTAGTCACTGGCTTGGAAATCACTTCTTCAATCCCTTCCCCTTGCCCTCATCACTAGGGTAGGAGAGGAGAGGAGAAAAAAAACATGCACAAAGCTCATCTTAATTCTCTCCTGCCCCCAAGAAAATAAGTTTGGCAAAGGTTAACAATCTCCATCTAGGTTTGAAACTTTTGAGCTTCCACAACCAACT
Source organism: Pan paniscus (assembly GCF_029289425.2). NCBI lineage: Eukaryota > Metazoa > Chordata > Mammalia > Primates > Hominidae > Pan > Pan paniscus. Next base: position 75,007,590 of record NC_085926.1, on the reverse strand, counting down.
GGAAGTTATTGTATGACATGAATTCCATGAAAGAATGGGTAAATTCTTCTATATCCATAATAGATTCTGAAGAGATGCAAATAGAATACCAAACTGACTCTATAAAAGATTAACCTGATAGAAAGTTTGTCTTGCATGATGAGTCTTCAAGCTTATGCAAAAACTGGACTGTTTTTTAACCAACTCTATTTCCAAAGTTTAAAATGTAAATGCAACAAAATAAGCCTTTTTTATATTGAATACGTGACCTCATGTAACAACTAATCTAATATTTATTTTTTCTGGAAGTTGTAAAAATCTTTATTAAAAACACAGAAATCTGGTGATGCTAATACATAAATAAAATGTCTATTCATTGAAGATTAGCCTCTGTATCATTCTAATGTTTAAAAAACTTACAAAGAGACATATCTGAAGAACTAATCAAATACTAAGAAGAAAGAAAAGGGAAAAAAATTGCTAAATTTGAACAAAACATACTGCAATCCTGTTATTGCTCACTTCAAAATGAAATAAAAGATTCCAGGCAAAATGGCTGATTAGACACAGCCAGAAAATGCCTCTGCCATGGAGAGGAATAAAAATATCGAGTAAACTGTTACACTTCAAACCAATCTTTTAAGAGAAAGTACTGAAAATCAATAGAGAGGCAACACAGACACTGTAGCTGGAGGAGGAAGAAGCTGGGAAGCCTACTCACAGCTGCTGGATGCCAAGACTGACCCCAGTTCTGCACTGGATCCAAGATAGGGTTGAGAGAAGGAACTCCAGGGTACCACTCCCATTGTGGACTTCTGGGATCCTGCCTACAGGAATTCCCAGGCCCCTCAAGCCTTTGAACTGGCAGGAGGAGTTGCCTAGAGAACAGACAAAGACACAGCTCAAACCAGTGCAGACCCCAAAAGATTTTGCTACATGGTACAGCTACAGAAAGATATAATCTTAGGTACCCATTCCCCAAGGCTGTCCATCTTGCACTAAGTGGCTGCAGCTTCTGCTGTCTGCCAGGCCAGGAGAGAGCATGGCTGCCATTGCCACAGGACTGGGGTGCATCCAATCCAGATGTAGATGTTCCCTTGCCTACCTGCTCCTCTTTGTGGGAGGGTGCCTACAGCACAGCCTCCACTGAGCCATCTGAGTGTTTTGCTGGTTGCCTGGGAGCAGTTCACTACCCCAGTGCTTGACTGGGAGCAGTTCAACAGCCAGTGCTTGACCTTGAGGGGCCAGAGAACAGATCTGCAGGCCTGGTCCCAACTAACCAGGACTCACAGACACCACTCAAGGGTATGAAGCTGGGATCTGTGGCCTGAGCTCTAGCAGGGTAGGAGCCCCCAATCTCAGAATACAAGGAAGAGTGTGGCACAGGTTCATGTGATGGCACAGGAGATGGGTGTCCTCTCTTCACAAGACATTTCTAGGAAGGATGTGACCTTATAGCCAGCTGTGATTTTTCCCCCAGTGAGCCCTGTGGTCTGAAACATCTGCAGTGGCTCAACAATCTGGGTGAAAATGGCTTGGGAGAAGCCTAACTGGTCGGGTCTGCTATCAAGGAGGACACCAGAGGAAGACCTGCCGGGCTGGGGGATCATGAGCTGGGAGAGCTCCACAGCAATCTGCTGGGCTGAAAAACCCCAGAATGTGGGCCCCATATAGTTGCACACTGTATTGGATTATTCTCACACTCCTATGAAGAAATACCTGAGACTGGGTAATTTATAAAGGAGAAAGGTTCAACTGACTCACAGTTTTGCATTGCTGGGGAAACCTCAGAAAACTTACAATCAACGTGGAAGGCAAAGGAGAAGCAGGCACCTTCTTCACAGAGTGCGTGCAAGCAGTGGAAATGCCAGATGCTTATAAAACCATCAGATCTTGTGAGAACTCACTATCATGAGAACAGTATGGGGGAAACTGCCTCCATGATCCAATCACTTCCTACTGGGTGCCTCCCATGACACATGGGGACTATGGGGATTACAATTCAAGAAGAGATTTTGGGTGGGGACACAGCCAAACCATATCACACACTCATGGCACCACTGCCTTGCCTGACGATCCTCTGCCCTTTATGCACTTCATCACTAGATCATCCACAGACATACCCCACAACCCAAGCTGACTTTGGTGAGCCCAGGGGACCAGCAGGTCCCTGGGGAATTGCAGGCATCCTGGTGGCCTAACCCTCAGCTCAGACTGCCCCCTAAGGGAGTAGGGAGCATAGTCTCCCAATGTCCCCCTTGCGGAAAAGAAAATGTGCGTGCTACCAGTAGTTGAAGGGGATACCATCAAGGCCCAAGAAGGGACTTGGTAAGGTAGTGATCTCTTGCTGCACACTTCCTCTCCCTACAGCACTGCTGCAGAGGCACTGAAATACAAATCCACCACAGGATGCTGAGTATGAGCCTCACTCTGTTTACCCTTACTCTTAAGCACCATCTACTGGACTGCAACCTGAGTTTCACTACCAAACAAAAATACATTGCCTCAACAAACACTTGTAAAACCAATCTACAACCAAGGAACCCATACTGAGCCTTGGCCTTCTGACAGTTCCCAGAAAAAAAAGCCAATCAAGTGTACACAACATACACCACACCCAAAACCTCTAGGGAAGAAAAGAATATAAAAACAAAAAGCCTCATGCAAACAACAGTAAATTCAAAAAGTAAAAGAAGCACTAGCTCCCTCAGACAAGAAGGAATCAGTGCAAGAACTCTGGAAATTCAAAAAGTCATGGTATTTCATTACCTACAAATGTTTGTATTGGTTCTTTAGTAAAGGCTCCTAATCAGATTCAAATTCTGAAATGACAGCCATAGAATTCAGAATCTGGATGGCAAGGAAACTCAACGAGATCCAAGAGAAAGTTGAAATACACTCCAAGGAAGCCAGAAAAATAACACGACATTTGAAAGATTAAATAGCTTTATTAAGAAAGAACCAAACTGAACTTCTAGAATTGAAAAATTTACTAATAAAATTTTGAAATACAATTGGAAGCTTAACGATAGAGTAGACAAAGCAGAGGAAAGAATTTCAGAGCTTGAAGACCAGTCCTACGAATCAACCCAGTCAGTCAAAAAAAAAAAATTAAAAAAGAACAAAGCCTCTGAAAAATATGGGATTATGTAAAACAACCAAACCTACAATTCTTTGGCATTCCTGAGAGAGAAGAGAGACTAAGCAATTTGGAAAACATATTTGAGGATATAGCCCACAAAAATTTCCACAATCCCTCTAGAAAGGTCACCCTGCAAATACAAGAAATTCAGAGAACCCTTGTAAGAAGCTATACAAAATGACCAGCCCCAATGTTCCTAGTCAACAGACTTTTCAAGGTCAACATGAAAGAAAAAAGTCTTAAAGGCAGCTAGACAAAAGAGCCATATCACTGAAAAGGGAACCCTATCAAGCTAACAGTGGACTTCTCAGCAGAAACCTTACAAGACACAAAAGAGTGCGGATCTATTTTTAGCATTCTTAAAGAAAAGAAATACCAACCAAGAATTTCATATATCGCTAAAATAAACATCATAAGCAAAGGACAAATAAAATCTTTCCCAGATAAGCAATCAATAAAGGAATTTGTTACCACTAGACTGGTCTTACAAGAGCTTAAGGGAGTTGTAACATGGAAACAAAAGAATACTATCTGCTACCACAAAAACACACGTAAGCACTTAGACCACAGACCCTACAAAGCAACTACATAATCAAGACTAAAAAGCAACAAGTCAACAACTCTGCAAAAGGAACAAAAATTCACATATTTGTATTAACCTTGAATGTAAACTGTCTAAATCCTCCACTTAAAGGACACAAAGTAGCACTTGGATTGAAAAAACAAAACAAAAACAACAACAAGATTCAACCTTCTGCTGTCTTCAGGAGACCCATCTCACCTGTAATGACACCCATAGGTTCAACATAAAGGAATGGAGAAAGATCTATCACAAACATGGAAAGTAAAAAAAAAACAGGCATCATTATTCTTGCACAGAATAAAACAGACTTTAAAAAAGACAAATAAGGCCATTACATAATGATAAAGCATTCAGTTCAACAAGAAGACTTCACTATCTTAAATATATACACACCCAACAATGGAGCATCCAGATTAATAAAACAAGTACTTCTAGACCTAGGAAAAGACTTAGCCACACAATAATAGTAGAGGACTTCAACAACTCACTGACAGCATTAGACAGATCATCAAAGCAGAAAACTAAGAAAGAAATTCTGGATATAAATTCTACACTCGGTAAACTGGATTTAATAGCATCTACTGATTACTCCACTCAACAACCACAGAATATACATTCTTCTCATCTGCACATGGAATGTACTCTAAGACTGACCACATGTGGGGTCATAAAGCAAAACTTGATAAATTTTAAAAAAAGTGAAATCATACAATGAATAACTCTCTCAGATGACAATGCAATAAAAATAGAAATAAATACCAAGAGGAACTCTCGAAACAACACAATTATAGGAAAACTAAACAATGTGCTCCTTAATGCCTTTTAGGTTAACAATGAATCAGGCATAAATCAAAAAATTCACTGAAACAAATGAAAACAGAGACATAGCATACCAAAATCTCTGGGATGCAGCAAAAGCAGTGTTAAGAGGAAAGTTTTTAGCATTAAACACCTACATCAAGAAGAAATAAAGAGCTCAAATTAACAATCTACCATTTCACCAAAGGAATTAGAAAAATAAAAACAAATCCCAAAGATAGCAGAAGAAAAGGAATAACTAAAATCAGAGCAGAACTAGACAAAATTGAGACCTGAAAAACCATACAAGGAATCAATGAAATGAAAAACTGGTGTTTTGAAAGGATAAACAAGATTGATCGAGCACTAACTAGATTAACAAAGACAAAAAGAGAGAAGATCCAAATAAGCACAATCATAAATGACAAAGGTGATATTACAATCAATCCCACAGAAATACAAAAGATCCTCAGAAAATGTTATGAACACACTCATTTTTACAAACTAGAAAAATTAGAGGTAATGTATAAATTCCTGGAAATACACAACCTCCCAAGATTGAATCAGGAAGAAATCAAAACTCTGAACAGACCAAAAACAAGTTCTGAAATTGAATCAGTAATTCAAAAAGCCTACCAAACAAAAGAATCCCCAGCTCAGATGGATTCACAGTCAAATTCTACCAGATGTACAGAGAAGAGGTCTTTCCAATCCTCCTGAAACTATTCCAAAAAATCGAAAAGAAGTGATTCCCCTATAACTCATTCTACAAAAGCAGTATCTTCTTAACATCAAAATCTGGCAAAGTCACAATGAAAAAAGAAAACTGTAGGCCAATATCCCTGATGAACATAGTCTCAAAAATTCTCACCAAAATACCTGCAAACCGAATCCAGTAGGACATCAAAAATTAATCCCCCATGATCAAGTAGGCTTTATTCCCTGGATGCAAAATTGATTCAACGTATGCAAATCAATGAATGTGTTTCACCACATAAACAGAATTTTAAACAAAAACCTTATGATCATCTCAACAGAAATAGAAAAAGCATTCAACAAAATCCAATATTACTTAATGATAAAAACCTCCAACAAACTAGGTATCAAAAGAGCATACCTCAAAATAATAAGAGCCATCTATGACAAACACACAGTCAATATCATACTGAAAAGGCAAAAGTTGGAAGCACTTCCCTAAAGAGCTGAAATAAGAGAAGGATGCTCACTCTTACCACTCATATTCAACATAGTATTGGAAGTCCTAGCCAGAACAATCAAGTAAAAGAAAGAAATGTAAGGTATCCAAATAGGAAAAGAGGAAGTCAAATTACCTCTTTTCACTAACAATATGATTCTAGACCTAGAAAACCCTAAAGACTCCAACAAAGTTTCCTATATTTGATAAACAACTTCAGGAGTCTCAGGATACAAAGTCAATGTACAAAAATCAGTAGTGTTTCATAAGGCTACAGTAACCAAAACAGCATGGTACTGGTACCAAAACAGACATATAGACCAATGGAGCAGAATAGAGACCTCAGAAATAACACCACACATCTACAACCATCTAATCTTCAACAAACCTGACAAAAGCAAGCAATGGGGAAAGGATCTCCTATTCAGTTAATGGTGCTGGGAAAACTGGATAGCCATATGCAGAGAACTGAAACTGGACCACTTCCTTACACCTTATATAAAAATTAGCTCAAGATGGAGCAAAGACTTAAATGTAAAACTCAAAACCATAAAAACTGTAGAAGAAAATCTGGGCAATACCATTCAGGATGTAGGCACTGGCAAAGACTTCATGATGAAAACACCAAAAGCAATTGGAACAAAAGCCAAAATTAACAAATGGGATGTAATTGAACTAAAGAGCTTCTGCACAGCAAAAGCAACTATCATCAGAGTGAACATGCAACCTACAGAATGGGAGAAAATTTCTGCAATCTACCCATCTGACAAAGGTCTAATATCCAGAATTTAAAAGGAATTTAAACGGATTTACAAGAGAAAAACACAAAACCTCCTCACAAAATGGACAGAGGATATGAGCAGACACTTCTCAAGAGAAGGCATTTACATGGCCAAAAAACATGAAAAAAAGCTCAACATCTCTGATCATCAGAGAAATGCAAATCAAAACCACAATGAGATACCATCTCATGCCAGTCAGAATGGCCATTATTAAAAAGTCAGAAAACAATAGATGTTGGCAAGACTGTGGAGAAATAGGAAAATTTTTACTCTGTTGGTGGGAATGTAAATTAGTTCAACTTTTGTGGAAGACAGTGTGACGATTCCTTAAAGATCTAGAACCAGAAACACCATTTGACCCAGCAATCCCATTACTTGGTATATACCCAAAGAAATATAAATCATTCTACTATAAAGACACATGCACACGAATATTTATTGCAGCATTATTTATACTAGCAATGACATGGAACCAACCCAAACGCCCATCAGTGACAGACTGGATAAAAAAAACATGTCGTACATATACATGATGAAATACTATGAAGCCATAAAAAGGAATGAAACCATGTCTTTTGCAAGGACATGGATGAAGCTGGAAGCCATCATCCTCAGAAAACTAACACAGGAACAGAAAACCAAACACCACATGTTCTCACTCATAAGCGGGAGTTGAACATTGAGAACACGTGGATACAGAGAGGGGAACAGCACACACCAGGGCCTGTTAGGGGGTGGGGGTGAGGGGAGGGAACATAGAGGATGGGTTAATAGGTACAGCAAATCACCATGGCACATGTATATCTATGGAACAAACCTGTATGTTCTGCACATGTATGCCATTTTTTTTAGAAGAAAAAACAAATCAGTTGCGTTTCTATACACCAATAACGTTCCAGCTGCGAGCCAAATCTAGAATACAATCCCATTTACAACAGCCACACGTACAAAAAGAAATCTAGGAATATGTCTCACCAAGAAGGTGAAAGATCTCTACAAGGAGAGGTACAAAACGTTGCTGAAAGAAATCATACCTGACTGAAACAAAGGGGAAAACATTCCATGCCCATTTGTTTAAAAGATATTGAAAATCCTTTAACTATCCGTACTGCCCAAAGCAATCTGTAGATTCAATGCTATTCCTATCAAACTACCAATGTCATTTTTCACAGAGTTAGAAAAAAACTATTCTAAAATTCATATGGAACCAAAAAAGAGCTTGAATAGCCAAAGTAATGCTAAGCAAAATGAATAAAGTTAGAGTCCTCACACCACCCAACTTCAAACTATAATATAAGGCTACAGTAACCAAAACAACATGACACTGGTACAAAAATAGACACGTAGACCAATGGGATGGAAGAGAACACCCAGAAGAAAAGCTACACACCTACAGCCATATGATCTTTGATGAAGTTGACAAAAATAAGCAATGGGGAAAGGGATCCCTTTTCAATAAATGGTACTGGCATAGCAGGCTAGCCATATCCAGAAAAATGAAACTGGATCCCCACTTTTCACCATATACAAAAATTGACTTGAGATGGATTAAAGATATAAACACAAGATCTCAAACTATAAAATCCCTAGAAGAAAACCTAGGAAATATCTTTCTGGACATTGGTTTAGGCAAAGAATTTATCACTACATCTTCAAAAGCAATCACAATAAAAACAAAAATTGACAAGTGGGACCTAATGAAACTAAAGACCATCCACACAGCAAAATAAACTATCAACAGTGTAAACAGACACCTAGAGAATGGGACAAAATATTTGCTAACTATGCGTCTGAGAAAGGGCTAATGTCCAGCATCTAGGATATGAACAGGCTTCCTCTCAAAAAAAGTCACACAGGTGGCCAAGAAACACATGAAAAAATGCTCATCATTACTAATCATCAGAGAAAAGGAAATCAAAACCACAGTAAGATACTGTCTCTCACCAGTTAGAATGGTTATTATTAAAATGTCAAAAATCAGCAGATGTTAGTGAGGCTGTGGAGAAAAGGTAATACTTATGTGCTGTTGGTGGGAATGTAAATTAGTTCAGACACTGTGGAAAGCAGTTTGGAGATTTCTTAAAGAATTTAAAACAGAACTACCATTTGGCCCAACATTCCCATTACTGGGTGTATACTCAATGGAAAATAAATCATTCTACCAAAAAGACATCTGTATGCATGTGTTTACTGCGGCAATATTCACAGTAGCAAAAACATGGAATCAACCTAGGTGCCTTCCAATGGTGGACTGGATAAATAAAATGTGGTACATATACACCATGGAATACTATTCAGCCATAAATAAGAATGAAATTATATCTTTTGCAACAACATGGATGCCGCTGGAGGACACTATCCTAAGGAAATTAACACAGAAAGGGAAAACCAAATATCACGTGTTCTCACTTATAGGTGGGAGCTAAACCTTGGGTACACACAGACATAAAGATGAGAACAACAGACACTAGGGACTGCAAAAGGAGGAAAAAAGGGTGGAGAACAAGGGCTGAAAATCTTCCTATTGGGTACTATGTTCACTACCAGGTGATGGAATCAATAGAGGCTCAAACTTCAGCATCAGGCAATATAGCCTTGTAAGAAACCTGCACATGTACCCCCTGAATCTAAAATTAAAATTAAAAGAAAAAAAACAAAATTAAATACAAATTGTATTGTATCATTCTATATCTCTTATGAGAGAAGTTGCAGACTATAAATATAAAGATTATCTTGATATGGCTATATTTTAATTAATCAATTCATTGACTTAATGAGTATTTGAGTTTGCCAGTATAGGAAATTTTATTTACAGATTTTCTGCCCTGATGGATAGCATTGGTAATATATAACTATACAGCAATAAAGACATTATTAAATATAAGGTTATCATTTTATAAAATGTTTAATATTTCTTAATAATTTCTAAAAATGTCAATCTTTTCACTAAATATTCACTTTTTATCTTTTGATGATTATGGAAAGTTCCAACATATTGCATTTAGAAAATTCCATGTGGATATGTTTTAAAGATTGTGAGGGGGGGTCTACAATGTTTTCTAGGACTTGATTGAAATTGAAATGTTTTTAATGAACATTATATTAAATGGTGTAATTTGTGGAATATATAAAATGATTACTAAAGAAAGAAATGAGCCGAAACATCAAATTCAACTTAGGACTTTTTTTTTTTTTTTTAAAGGTGGCAGGGTATTTTCCAGTCCCCTTTGTAGTAAAAATATCCATCGCTCTAAAGACTATTTTTTCCCCACAATCTTAAAATATTTATATAAAGACATATATATAAGTATTAGAATATGTCAAGTATATATATATTACATTATATTAGAATATGTCAACTATATATACACTTGACATATTCTAATACTTTTTACTCTATAAAGTACCTCTGTTGAAACAGAAAATAAAAGGTAATTAAGACAAGATTGAAAGAAAGAATTTTAATTTTGTTGTCTCTTTTTTATGGCTTCAAACTGCTTTGTTTAGTTTCTCTTATTTTCTTGCCTTCTCCTTCCTCCTTCTTAAATTGTTCAATTCCACCATTCCCTACTCTTAGGACATTTTTCTCATGCTTTTGTAACATTCTGATATTTCCTATTTCAAGGATGTGATCCTTTGCCTGGGGCACCTATTTGCCCACTGATTAACAGACAGTGTTGCATTGCTCTCCCCACTCTCTTGGTGCGTGTCACCACCACCCTCAGCTTCTAACCAAAAGGATATCCTTAGTCAAAATGAGATGGAAAATCCAGATAAGGTCTAGATAGATTCTTTTGTTAGACAATACAAAATGGATCCTCTTATCTGCTAGATACTTTTAAGAGGATCATATTGGAAGGGTCCTGTAAAGATCTAAATATCATCAATTGCTAAAGGAATGGCATAATAAAAACAGATTTCAGCAGCCTGGGCTGGGATCCTGACCATTCTTTTGGGCTAGCCCCATTCAACAAGGGACACCATGTCTCATAGTCGAAACATGAGCTCTGGTATCTGAACACTCAGAGAATTTAAATTCTGAATCCAGCACTAACTCTTTAGGTTCCTTGGAAAAATTATTTAATATCTATGAGCTTAGTTTCTTAACATATAATAGACATAATACTTACTTCACAGTATTGTTATAAAAACCAAAACAAAAAAATGAGATATGACTGAGATCACTTGTAAGTACCTAATAAATGATAGCTATTTTTAAAAATTTTATAGCAGTTGAATGAAAGTTGTCCTTAATATCAAAAAGATTTACAATATAAATAGTATAAATAGGAACAATGTTTTCATAGTATAGAGTTTATAAATACAAGTATTTGGATAGAAATATATGCCTCTAAAGTACCATGGAACAAAGGAAAAGGCTAGATTTCTAAATTCCATGGATATGTACTAAAAATTATATGCACTGATCAATAAAGTGTGAAAGGGCTGATGAAACAGACTGTATTTTTCTGGGACAGTAATTTTGTTCTATGAATTATTTATAAGGAGAGTGAAATAGAAATGAAATATGAAAGCATAAGGCTTACCTTATCAGTCATCATCTTTCAAACATCAGCAATGAAGTTATAATCATTTACCACATGGTGGGACATCCATGAAAAACGTAACATTGTGTCATGTAAAAAATGTATCATAATATGTAAAAGAAATTAATCCCTGTTGAGTTGCTAAGTATCTGCTGTGTTTTCCCTAATTGTGGATTTTTCTTCTCATAGCAAGGTAAAACAAAAAAACTAGGTAAAAACAGATTAGTAGGGAGTGAGTTTGTCAAGTAAGAACATCTTCTGTATGCGGTCTTTTTTAGCATCTGGTACATCATGACTAGCAAATGCCAATACAGAACAAGAGCCATTTATGTCTTATTTTACATAAAGGGAAACTGAGTACTGACGTGTGAGGGAGTAGCACAAGTTAACATAGCTGGCTAGTAGTAATGGCAAGATGCAGATCGTGGCTTTGTGATTATCAGTCCTTTATCCTTCCCACTTCAGCCCCTGCCTAATTTGTAAAGCATTCTGGCAGGAAGTAACAACAAGAAAAAGAAAGTCAGACTTCGCTTTATGCTAAATTTCATTATTAGATTAAGCAAGCTTTATTGGTGCTATGAATACATACTAAGAAAAAATAGTAAGAGGGCATTTTGATTTAGATAATAATAGCTAGTGTACAGGGGCCTTTCTGTGTCCCATACCATCATCTAAAGGCTTTATGTGTATTAACTCATTTACCTCCTGATAAAGGCATTATTATTAATTACTCTTAGTTTACAGAGAAGGACATTGAGTCATTGCAAGGTTAAGTCAAAGCCATAATCACATACTCTAATAATATCTTTTTCTCATTTTTGATGGATGCTTATATAAGATCCAAAATGATTGTAGCAAAGAATAAACACCTTATGATCTAAGAGAAATATATGTCCAGGGTAAATACATAGAATGATTACTTATATAGGAAAATATTATAAGTATATAAGAAAAATGTAGAACTGATTCAGGCCCAAAACAAATAATATGAATCAGGCTGTACACTAAAATCGCTTTCTCAGTTGTTAATGTCTTACAACTTGAGAATAGCTCATAAGTCATTCCTTTCTCTCCCTATTTCCTCACATTGGGACCAAGGACTATTAACTTATTGTTGCCTGCTGTTTTGGGTATGTTGATCTAGTCTGGGTGCCAGTGAAGCAGTTAAGCCAAAAATGGCAGAATTTTATATTGAGATAGCAGAGTAAAGGCCATTTTCTCTTAATGCCTTTTTCTTGAGAGTTTTTTCTTCCAATTTAAGGTAATTGGAGAGATTTCCCCTTTTTCTGAGAGAGGAGCCTTTGATTTGCACTTAGAGCTTTTGGGCTGGCTGTGTGTCTCTTCAGAAGGGAAAATATCACTTTGTAATAATGTATTCTGGCAGTGGGACCTGAAATTGCTAGGGTAAGCATTAGTTAGTGAAGAGAGGATAGACACTTTTTAAATTATTAAAGTACAATTGGTACAGAACATCTCTAACATTTCCAGGGAAAGACTACTGAAGAATTTATCATTTGTAGATTTATTTCCTTGCAAAACTTGTCTCCTTTTAACTTGTCTTCATGAAAATTTCAGTGGTTCACTTCCCATAAAAATATCATTTATGCTAGTTATGATGACAGCAAAAAAAGGGTCAGAAAGTTACTCTGTGATAGAGTAAGCTGCCAGTCCTACATAAAACACCTGTGAATAACAACACAAGGAAATCTGTTCTCCTCATTGTGTTCATGCTTTAGATGCTTTGAGGGTCGTAAGCACCATTTTCATTACTGAGTCTTCAAAAATTGTCAGAATGATTTCACCCTTTCCCAGACAGCATTGAAATTGCAAAGAAACTTTAAATATTTGACATGCTTTTGAGTTTTCTGGGCCCAATTCTCCATTCATTGTAATGAAGCTATTTCCTCTGAATGCTGACCAGACTCTGCTTGAATTTAATTTGAGGAGCTATTTTCATGTTGGGAAGATTTTTATAATTATTAAACACTACCGATAGACATTAGGGAAGAGACTGTTACTATGGAGATCTTTCTCTTCCCAATGCAAAATAATAATGACTTCAAAAACAGAGAACATAGAGGTGATACACAGTTTTTGTAAACAGAAATGCATGGATGGATGAATGAAAAATACCCAAGGCAGACACATAAGAGGAGCAAATTCAGGATGGTTATTGGCAAGCACTGAAGTATTGTATAACTCCCTCAATCATTAACTAACAGAAAGATCTTAAGACTGTGTTTTAGACTTAACGTGGGGAAAACAACAAAAGAAGTATACGATTTATCTAAATAATATAAAACATAATGCTCACAAATGAATAAATACTAATGAACAGTACAAAACCCGCTTGGAAGATAGAGGTAAAGACTAGAGGTTACCAAAACAAAGCCAGTACTACCCCATGGAGTAGAAAACAGGGTTATGTCTAGGAAATGCCCTTCCATCAGTGTTTTTCCCCCTGATGCTATTGCATCTCTTTTGTCATAAAGCAAAAAGTTCTTTGTGAATTAACTTCTGAAAAACATAAATATCTTTGCAAATGCCAGGGTAATATTCCCATAGAATTCACAATACTGTATATAGGTATGAAACTGTCCTGATCACCACCTTGCCATCATTCCCACTACCAAAACAGACTCAAAGGCATTTTAAGGTTTTGTAGGGCTAGTATCACAGGTATGTGCTGCAGGAACTGTTCAGCTGCTCCCTATTGTTCTTAGGGTCAAGTTCAAATCCCTGAATGGGCCTAAAATGTCCTCAGCTCTCTGTTTACCTCTTTAACCTTGGCTCCCCTCTTAACACTTCAAATATATTAAATAATTTCCTAAAATTTCTGATTTTCTTCTGACCTTTGTAAATCTTTGTTTCAAAAACATTCACCTCCCTTTTTCTTTGACAAATTTTGCTCAGGTTTCCACAAAGATGTCACTTCCTCTGGCTAGACTTCTCTAAAGCACGTCTACTTATATGTGTCTCTGCAGCATCCTATGACTTCATTATATAACTGCTCATCTGTGCCTTTTTCCTGCTTGTCTTCCTCTGCAGGCTGTAAGACCTGAGAATGCAATGGCCTTCTGCACCATTGTGTTCCCACCACTGCACTCCCACCATTCTGAACCATTGCATAGCCCAGCATCTGCTTCACAGTTGTGCTCAATAAATATTTATATCTCACAAGATCTTAGAGTCATACCTTCTTACTCTCAACATCTGAAGTTAATCTTTGGCTAAGGAGAGGAGACAGTCTCTCTGTTGAACATGGTAGTAGGGTGTGTCTTAGTTTGTTTTGTGTTGCTAAAACAGAATACCCCAGACGGGGTATTTTTAAAATATATATATTTCTTTAATTTCTGGAGGCTGGGAAGTCCAAGGTCCAGGAGGCTGCCCACATCTGGCTAGGGCCTTTGTGCTGCATCATCCAATGGTAGAAGGCAGAAGGATAAAAGAGCTCATGAAAGAGTAAGAGTGGGCTAGAGGAGACTGAACTCACTTTTATCAGGAACCCATTCCTGCACTAATGACATTAGTCTACACATGAGGCCAGAGACCTCATGGCCTAATCACCTCTTACTTGTTCCAGCTTTCAATTCCCTCACAATGGCAATTAAATTTAAACATGAGTTTTGGAGAGATCATTCAAACCCCAGCAAGGTGGAAAGCAAAACACTGTTTATGGAGTAATTTCTCCCCTATTCTAGCTAACTGAAAACTCTCAGCTGATAAAAAAAAAATGGTGGGTTGCTGAAGCATATATAAAGTAACCTTAATAAATTTTTCTGCCTCTTCATCCAAACTCACCTCATCTTTGTGGTTTAGTTCATATTACACCTCTCCTCTGGAAGACCTGCCTTGACTTCTCTAACAATGTGAGTCTCTACTTATCTCTGCCACCCCTTACTATCTATCCTCCTGGAGGTGTTTGTAATAAAGACCCATACAGAGTGGTCAGGATGAATCTGCTAAAGGTCAGTGGTTTGAAAATACAGCTTTGCAGAGAAGCGTTAAACGTGATGAGTTCTTCATCCGACATCACATTATCATCCTCTACTTTGGATATTGCATCCTCAGACTGCTCAGAATCCTGAAATTGATCAGTATTGAAGAAATTGTTTTACTCTCATCACTCATAAGAGATTGAAGTTTATAAATCTTGGAAGTCTGCTAATTAATTCATAATGAGAAAGATGAGCACTGAGTGGAGCTGACTTTGATGTTAGTGCAACCAGCATTTTCTCCCTGTACCCATGCTACACAGAATTCAAATTATTAGAACTTTGCTTAGTGAACCCTGGAATCAGAACAAGGGGAATTACACAAATATTGAATGGCATCAGGCTCTAATGGCTTTGTTATTCCTTTTTTACAATAGGGCCATAAATATGTTGCAATAAAATTTATCATCCAGACTGAGATATCCTTGAGAGTTGAAGAGAACACTGTTACAACTACACTAGGACAGTAAGTGTCAGGATTGTCCAAGGCAAATTAGGATATACGGTCACTAGAGATTCTAAATGCCTGGAAGACAGCAGGATCCATTCTTTTCTAAAGAATATTCAAATGACCATATGGACAATTTTAATTGTTTCTCTCAAGATCAATTTTTCTATACTTTACAGATGACCAACCCATCTTCCTGCTCAAGTGCAGTAGGCTTAATTCTCAGATTATCTATTAGATTCCTACCTCATTAGGTACACACACTGGGATATATGCCCCAGTCCTGACTGTGACAAGTGAGTCATTCCCTTGATTAGGATATAATGATAGTATAGTTGCTCCTGTGATTACATTTCTTTATACAAGACTCCTTCCTAGCAGACTGGAGATAGTGTCTTCTCCTAGGCTTGGAGAAACAAGCTACTATGTTGTGAATTGGGCCATGTGCCAGGGATAAGCAGCTTCTAGGAGTGAAAGGACTCAGTCCAACATCTATAGGAACTGAATTCTGCCAACAGCCAGTGATCTGAGAAGGCCATGCCTCAGTTGAAACCACATCCCTGACTGACACCTTCATTTTGGCCTGTGAGAGGAGACTGAGCAGATGATACTGTTAAGCTATACCCAGATTCATGAAAATGGTGAGATAATAAGTTTGTGTTGTTTTAAACCACTAAGTTTGTGGTTACTTGTTACTTGGTAATAGAAAACTGATACAGGAGGCTTTACTTGTTAGTTCCTGAAATCAGATAATAGTCAATTCTCACAGGTTGGAGGCAAGAAAGAGTTTTCTCCTTGAGCAAAAAGACAAAAGTTTTATTCTTACTCTGTATATCCCAAAGTGCCTATTATAATTCTGGGCCAGTAGCCAGTTCTATAAAAATATCAGTCAATGAATCCATCCATTCATCACTCAAAAAATAATTTGTTAATTTACAGTGAATTATGTTTATTTCCTCTAATTTTCTGTATTCCACAAGAGAGTAGAAGGCTATTAAAAACAGTGTTTGTGTCAAACTGTCCTGCTTAAAATATGCCCTTTCTTTCTTTCTTCTTTCTTTTCTTTTTTTTTTTTTTGAGTTGGAGTTTTGCTCTGTTGCCCAGGCTGGAGTGCAATGGCATGATCTCGGCTTTTTGCAACCTCCACCTCCCAGGTTCAACCAATTCTCCTGCCTCAGCCTCCCAGGTAGCTAAGATTACAGGCTCCCACCGCCATGCCTGGCTAATTTTTGTATTTTTAGTAGAGATGAGGTTTCACTATGTCGGCCAGGCTGGTCTCTTGGCCAGGCTGGTCTTGAACTCCTGACCTCGTGATCTGCCTGCCTTGGCCTCCCAAAGTGCTGGGATTACAGGCATGAGCCACCATGCCTGGCCTCGCCAGCCTTTTTTACCCCCATTAGTCTCTCTCCAAATGCTCTAATCACTCTGCACTTCATTCCAATGATAACTTTATTTTCTAATAGAGATAGTAATATTATTCATGCATTAGACTTTGTGCGAGAATTTCAATGAAATAAACATTAAAAGAAGTTAGAGCAATTCCTACCAAGCACACAATAAATGCTAGCTCTTGTTACTAATACTAAGGCCTTTGCATATGCTGTTCCTTTGACCCGAATGTGGGGTCAGAGCCCCCACACAGAGTCCCCAGTGGGACACTGCATGGTGGAGCTGTGAGAAGAAGGCCACCATCCTCCAGACCCCAGAATGGTAGATTCACCAACAAGTTGCACCATGTGACTGAAAAAGCCACAGATGCTAAAACAAAACAAAACAAAACAAAAAAAAAACTGCCAGGAGGGGAGCTGTATCCTGCAAAGCTGCAAAGCCACAGAGGCAAAGCTGCCCAAGGCCGTGGGAGCTCCCATCTTGCATCAGTATGGCTTGGATGTAAGACATAGAGTCAAAGGAGATCATTTTGGAACTTTAAGGTTTAGTGATGGTCCTATTGGATTTTGGACTTGCATGGGGCATGTAGGCCCTTGTTTTGGCCAATTTCTTCCATTAGCAACAGATGTATTTACCCAATGCCTATACCCTTCTTGTATCTAGGAAATAACTAACTTACTTTTGATTTTGCAGGCTCATAGGAAGAAGGGATTTGCCTTATCTCAGATGAGACTTTGGACTGCGGACTTTTGAGTTAATGTTGAAATGAGTTAAGACTTTGGGGGACTCTTGGGAAGCCATGACTGATTTTGAAATGTAAAGACATGAGATTTGGGAGGGGCCAGGGGTGGAATGATGTGGTTTGGCTGTGTCCCCACCCAAATCTCACCTTGAATTGTAATAATTCCCATGTGTCAAGGGCAGGACCATGTGGAGATAATTGAATCATTGAGGCAGTTTCCCCCGTACTATTCTTATGGTACTGAATAAGTATCATGAGATCTGACGGTTTTATAGATGGGAGTTCCCCTGCACAAGCTCTCTTGCCCACCGCCATGTAAGACATGACTTTTCTCCTTATTTGCCTTCTACCATGATTGTGGTTTCTCCCTAGCCATGTGGAACTGTGAGTCAATTAAACCTCTTTCCTTTATAAATTACTCAGTCTTGGGTATGTCTTTATGAACAGCATGACAACAGACTAATACAGCCTGTAATACTTTTCTTGCATCTCTCTCCCTCTCTGACTAGGTAAGGAGGTGATTCTGCCTTCAGGTCTCAGATTAAATATCTTTTGATTTGGAAGCCTTTCTGACATCACCCACCAGTATTGCTAGATTAGGCTTCCATTAGGTGACATCACCCAGTTCACTAGATTTTTCTTTCACATCATTTGTTATTATGCCAAATGCTATGGTTTGAGTCGCTCCCTCAAATTTCATGTATTGGAAACTTAATCCCCAAATTCATAGGTTGATGGCATTTGGAGGTTTGGCCTTTAGGAAGTAATTAGGATTAGATAAGGTCACCAGGGTGAGGACACCATGATGGGACTGGGGTGGCTTTACAAGAAGAGGAAGAGACACTGGAGTTGGCATGCTTTTTCCCTCTCACCATGTGATACCCTCTGTCATGTTTTGATATAGTAAGAAACCCCTAAGTAGATGTAGCCCCTTGACTTTGGACATATCAGGCTCCAAAACTATAAGAAATAAATTATTTTCTTTATAAATTACCCAGTATGGGGTATTCTCTTATAGCAATAGGAAACAGACTAAGACACTAAATGTTTATGAGTCATGTAATGTCTTCCTCTTTAACTAGACTACAAGCTCTATGAGGGCAAAGACCCTATCTGTGTTATACATTGTTGGTTTTATAACTTCATTATAGAGCCTGGCATATAAGAACCATTCAAACATATTGTTTTCTGTTTGGGCTACTATAAAACATACCTGAGCCTGGGCAATTTATAAATAACAGAAATGCATTGCTCACATTTATAACGATTGGAAGTCCAAGATCAAGGTGCCTGCAGATTTGGTGTCTGGCATGGGCTCGTTCCTCACAGATAGCATTTTCTATGTGTCTTCACATGGTGGAAGAGGCAAGACAGCTTTCTGAGGCATCTTCTATAAGAACACCAATCTCATTCATGAGGGCAGAGCCTTCATGACCTAATTGCCTCCCAAAGGCCTCATCTCTTAATACTATTGCATTGGAGATTAGGTTTAAACATATCAAATTTTGAGGGGACACAAACATTCAGATTATAGCAATTGTGAAATGGCAAATGAATTAATAAATAAAGGAATAATTACAAGAAAAGCAATCACTGAGGAAATAAGTTCATTAATGGAATGGCTCTTAAATTTTCACCACAACCCTAAAATGAACCAAAAATGAAGAGGGCAAGTCAATGAATTAAAATGAAACATATATGTTTATATTAAGTAAAATTGATTTTGTCAAAGATACCAAACTAAAACTTTTTCAAATATGCAATGACAGAAGAATTCAAAAAGTCACTCTAGCTGAAACTACATGCATTATTACAGATATGGCTGGCAAAAAGCCTGCATCTATAATTTACCTCTCCACCCTTCAAGTGTTAGGCTAATGCTAGCTACTATAATAAAGAGACTCTTAAATTTCAGAGGCACAATGAATGTTTACTTCAGTGTTGTGACCATCTATTGAGGGTATTTTAGTTAAGTGACTTTCTTTCAGGCAGGAATTTAGGGACTCCAGTCTCCTCTCACTTTGTGGCTCTGCCATCCTGTGGCTTGGCTATCTTCCCCCAGAAGGGAAAAGCACAAAGGGGACCATAAGTGGGAGATTTTTATGAACCAGACTGGAAGTGGAGTGCCTCATTCTTGAGACCATTCTGTCACTTACAACTTCAAGATGGCTATACTCCACTGAAAAGTAGGCTGGAAGTGTTGCTTTCCTGTATCCTCCAGAAGAAGAGGAGGCTGGTGTGGTGACAGCTAGCCAATGTCTGACACATCATGCAAAATTAAAAGTGCTCTCCTGATTGCAAGCCAATTCAAAGTTGGGAGGTCTGTAAAATTGAACATGGGTATTTTTTTACATGCAAGTCTTATCTGTGACCTCCAAGAATGTAAAATGCTCTAGGCATATGTTATGTCAACATCACCCCAATTGCCCAAAATTAAGCCTGATAACAGTAACCTTGAGTAAGTCAAGTATCAACCTTTCTAGTACATAAAAACATTACTAAATTAGGTTTTCCCTGCTCTATTCTTAACAGAATATTTGGGAATTTGATTATTACAGCCCAGTTATTTCTAAAAATGAGTAACACTTCCACAGGGCACTGCTAAAATGCACAGAGGCATTTTAATTGCCTATGAATATTCAAAACCTCATTATTGTTGCAGTTTATAATTATCAAATTCCCTTGACAAAAATGTGCAGCACACAATAAAAAAAAAGCCAATCCATTTAGAAGTGTTGGCTTCCATGTTCAACCATTTCACTTTCATTCTTGGCTATGGAGTCTATATCATTACATTTCATTTTGGGGAGATGCTAAGATTAAGCACATCTTTTCCCATTCAAAGTGAAGCCTGTTGATTGTGTACATTTCCTTCTTAAGGTGCAGCATATTTTACACAAGACAGTAGATTCATTGAACTGCTATAAAACTCAAACTGAAGCTTGGAATGGAGATCAAGATGTGTGTGCAATAGAAAGCAAAACCGGAAGTTGAGAGTATCTTCTCTGGTTTTGGAAGAATCGTGATGGCACAGTGGCAGTGGAAACAAATTTGTAATTCAAAGCCTTGAGAAAATGAGAAAAATTTCACTGAAAATTACCATTTTGCAAACAGGTAGAAAGACATGTTTGATCATCAAAACAGATCTGGAAGAAAGTTAACAATAACAACAAAACAAACAAACAAAAAACCTGAAAACAGCAACAACCAAAAAGAACCCTAAGTCATCTCCCAGTATAAAACTGGTTTTGCTTAAAAGTCTGCAGAATAATGGTTTCCAGCTTCATTCTCAGCAAACTAACACAAGAACAGAAAGCCAAACACCGCATGTTCTCACTCATAAGTGGGAGTTGAACAATGAGAACACATGGACACACGGGGAGGGGAACATCACACACTGGGGCCTGTCGTTGGGTGTGGGGCTAGGGGAGGGATAGCATTAGGAGAAATACCTAATGTAGATGATGAGTTGATGGGGGCAGCAAACCACAATGGCATGTGTATACCTATGTAACAAACCTACACATTCTGCACATGTATCTCAGAACTTAAAGTATTAAAAAAAAAGTCTGCAGACCAATTCATTCCTTTAATAAATATTTATGGAATTCATTCCTTGTGCCAGACACTCTGCCAGTAGGAGGGAACACACTGATGAGTAAAATTAGTATCTCCAAGTAGCTAATCTCCATTTTCTTTGTTCTTTTCTTTCTTCTTAATTTCCTTTTTTGAAAAAATTATAATTATTCAGCAAACATTAATTGAGTATCCATTATGTGTCATGGAATGTATAGAATGTATAATTGATGCTACAACATTGCTTACAGTACATTGAGGTAGATAGACACATAAATCTACAATTATAACACTATGTGGAAGCTCAGTGATAAAGTGGAGAAAAGAGCATTTTTGCTCACAACCCTTCCTATACTAGATTATCAGGAAAGACATACCTGAGAAGCTGACACCTGATTTGAATAATAAAGAATACACTCAAATTAGTCAGCTAAAATCGTGAATCTAGAAAAGGTGATCCAAAATTAAAAGCAGGAACAAGGCAAGGTAAAGAGAAAGAACAGGGGTTGTGTATGGAAATGAAGTTTAGGTTCTTGGTATAACATAAAGGTTGGAGGTACAGCCCTATCCAGACTACATGGACTGAATAAAGGAAGAGTTAGATCTTAGATCTTTCAATGAAGGAAAAGCCATTGATATTTGGAAGGCAAATAATCCTATCTACAAAGCAATCGCTGTGAGATTTCACCTCAGCACTTGCAGTGCCAGATCAAGAAGACCAGAATAAACAGAATTCTAGCACTGTGCTTCTCCATAGGGCAGGGTAGGATATGGAGATCACAGCAGGCTTGTTTGATGGTTTTTCCTAAATATTCATCACTTCATCCTCATTCTACTCCGAACCCCATAAATCTATTAGATGTTGACTAATCCTTGAGTTGAGAATGTGAAGTCGACAGGGCTCAGGCATATTTATTTTGTAATTTGGATCTCCTTTCTCTGCTCCACCAACATTAAAAATGACACAGAGTATTTGAATAAACTACTACATAACAGATGATTAGATAAAGAAAATGTTTTATATATACAAGATAAAATACTATTCAGCCACAAGAAGAATGAAAACATATATTTTGCAGCAACATGGATGGAACTGGAGGCCATTTTCTTAAGTGGAACAACTTAGAAAGAGACAGGCAAATACTACATGTTCTCCCTCATAAGTGGGAGCTAAATAATGTGTACACATGGGCATAGAGTATGAAATGATAGACACTGGAAACTTGGAAGCATAGAGGTCGAGTCAGAGAGGGGTGGATGATGAGAAATTCCTAATGGGTATAATGTATACTTATTCACCTGATGAATACCCAATAAGCCCAGACTTCACCTCTACACAATGCATCCATGTAACAAAATTGTACTTGTACTCCTTAAATTTATACAAATTTTAAAATATACATACAGTAAAATAAACACTTTGAAAAAGATAATACATAATTTTTAAAATTATTTTATTTTATTATTATTATAATTTAAGTTTTAGGGTACATGTGCACAATGTGCAGGTTTGTTACATATGTATACATGTGCCATGTTGGTGTGCTGCACCCATTAACTCGTGATTTAGCATTGGGTATATCTCCTAATGCTATCCCTCCCCACTTCCCCCACCCCACAACACCCCCCGGTGTATGATGTTCCCGTTCCTGTGTCCATGTGTTCTCATCGTTCAGTTCTCACCTATGAGTGAGAACATGTGGTGTTTGGTTTTTTGTCCTTGCGATAGTTTGCTGAGAATGATGGTTTCCAGCTTCATCCATGTCCCTACAAAGGACATGAACTCATCATTTTTTATGGCTGCATAGTATTCCATGGTGTATATGTGCCACATTTTCTTAATCCTGTCTATCATTGTTGGACATTTGGGTTGGTTGATAATACATAATATTTTTATACGTTCAAGGAACATTAGAAACTTTAAACATATTCCAGGCCACAAGGGAAAGCAAATTTCCCCAAAAGTATAAATCATAAAGCTCATAGTTTCTGATTACAAGACAATAAAAATAAAACTTAATAACAAAGGTTTAAACATTTGCCAACTGCTTGGAAATTAAGCAGCAGTCCCAGAATTATTTAGTTACTAATTTTGATTAAAATAAATGTAACTAAAGGCTATTTAGGAATTTAAAAATAACAGTGATGGCACAACGTGTTAAGGCATATGGAATACTTTCAACACTTACACACAAATCCAGAGCATTTGTGTACATATGTTATGTGAAACAGCCTTGAATATTTGGCATACTTGTTTGTGGATTTCTGCTGAGTAATAATAGCATCAGTTTCTTCCCTATATTCTTAGGATAAAGTTCAAACAATTAACAATGTTAACATTAAATGTTTATCATTTTTGTTAACAGAAAATAGAAGTTAAGGACATAATTGAAACATTATGGGAATATATTATCTTTCATGTGCAATAAGCTTTATAAGTGGATAGAATAGGATGAAACTGCAGGAGAAAAAGGAGAAATGACCTTAACAGGTGATTTAAGAAAGAAGAAACACACATAGCTAAGCATGTGAAAAATCTCACTTATTGGTAAACAAAACAGATGTGAATTATAATAAGATGCCATTTTTTTTGCCACTCAGAATTTGAGCTAATCTTTATTGAATACTTACTCTGTGGGAAGGCACAGTTCTAAACTCTTCACATGTATCAGCAACCTTAATTCAACAACTTTATAGGGTAGATACTATTATTAGCATTATTTTATAAATAATAAAGTGGAGACATGCAAGGTTATGTAATTGTCCTTGGCAGTAGACTTTGAATCAAATTGACAAATTTTTAACATACAGCATTGTCCAGTGCTGAAATGGTGCAGCAGAATGGCATTCTTATAAATACCTTGAATGTAAATTGGTACAATTTTCCTGGAGAGCAATTTGACAGCATGAATAAATAGCTTTAAATCCCCTAAATATTTGAAGTGTTCCATCTTTATGAATTTGTACTGAAGGAAAACAAAAGTCAGAAATCAGTGATGTTCTATGATGTGTATTGGAATGCTATACTAATAAAAATCCTAATTTTATAATCAAATATTCCATGACAGGGATTTATTTACATACAGTATGGTATAACCAAAAAGCAAAATACTATAGAGTCATTCAAAATTATCCCATAAATAATATGTGATAAGGTAAGGAGATGCCCATGATATAATGAAGTTAATAAAAGGAAGAGTCAAAACTATAAATACTAGTAATATCAGAAGATTCAGACTTTACAGTTTTTGTAAATACACACACATACACACACAAAAACTCACATTCTCACACAGTAAACATAAAGGAAAATAAACCAGTATTTTAATAGAGATGATCAGTGAAACATTAGATATATATTTTAGTTCCTTTCCTGTATAATTTTACGTTAAGACTATTAATCTTGTAATTATAAAAAGAGATTAATTTTTAAAGTGTGCGTTTTACAAGTCTTAGATTTTCAAGCAGGTAGTCAGAGAACATCAACATTGTCACAAAACAACATCTGTTATCGAACTTAAGTAAATGAATAAATATCCTTCACAAGCAGATAGGTAAACAGGACTTTGATTAATGAATATGCTAACTGTTCTTCTCTACTACACACATTAACCTCTTGTTTTTAACTGTGACATATCCTTATGAGAAAACACTTTTAAATTTATCATTTCCTTTCAAATACTGAAGTTACAATTTCGGAACATTTCTAACACGTTTCCTCCTATAAAGAATCATCTTGGGATAAGGATGACATGTAGCCTCTTGCCACAATCCAAATCTCCCATTTGTTTGGCCTCAGCCCTCCTTGAAAGGCCCCAGTCTAATCCTGCTTAGGGAATGAGTCCTGTTCTGGTGGGGTGGGGATAAAAAAGCTAGCTGCACACAGAGTAGGAAAGTGTACAGCCAGCATGGCTTTTTTGAGCCTGACTCCATGTGTCTGTGTCCTGTTCTCATGCACTTGCCTCATGAATTCTTCCTTAACTTTAATTCTTTCTTAGCTAAGTCAGAAACTTAGAAGGTTAGATCCCAGACATAGCACTTTGTAAAACTCCCTTGGTGATTCTAATGTGAAACCAAGGTGGAGAACCACTGCACCAAGCTTGGTTTACTCAAACTGAAGAAAATCATAATCCTTCCTTTGGAGCCATCTTCCCCAGGGCAACACTGAACCTCCTTAGCAGCATCAGGGCACAAATCAGCTGAAACTAAAAGTTATCACAATGGCAGGCAACCCAAGTCAATTCACAAAAGTTAGCAAGATAGTGAACCGTTTCTCACTCTCTTTTTTCCATGCAGTAAAAATAATGACCTGCCTGAGTTGTGAGACAAGGTGCATCCAGGAACTATTGATTTATTTTTACTGGATCCCACAGCAGCATCCGGAAAATGGATAGGCAAGTACTATGCCCAATAGCCTCTCGGGCACACAGTTTTATTACAGCCCCTTTGTTCCCTGACTCCAAGCCTTTCCCTGACCTATCTTGCTCATGTAATCTACTCTTGGTCATCTAATCTCAAACTACATTTAAATTTGTTTCGAGTAAAGCTCACAAGAATGTGTATTGCCCCATCCTTTATTGGAATTCATTTTATTTGTGGCTTAAAAAAAATCTTGCTGCATGGTCTACTACTTGATGTCACTAATTTGTCAGAATTTGTTTCTGTGAAAATATAAACACAAATTCATATATGTGTGTGCATATCTACATAGTCACACATTTGATTTTTAAAACTTTTATTATTTATACAACATTTTTGTACTTAACTCTTAACCTACAAAATTCTCTAATAAAATCAACTGCCCTCCTAAGCAATATCACCTATTGCCTACTTCAGTTAGTTGTGCAGACTGAATGAGAAAGAGCCTGAAAAGCTTGCAGAAGAGTACCTAGCAATGGTAAATCACCTAAAAGACGTGAGCAATTACTATTATAGTGACTCGGAGCTGGTATTAACTTTCAGTTAAACCTCTATTTTTTAAGTGCAGCAAATAGATATTGACTTAATATGGCAATTTCTCAAAAATGTAAATGTTATGCAATTTCTCATAAATGAAATGCCTTTGAACTGGAATAATATCTGTTTCATAATCTGACCCCCTTTCATTAGTATTGTTCAACAATAGTCTTTTATTTCTTACTTTGAATTAGGCAAAATTTTCTTCAGAATCAAATGAAAGAAAAGGAATGATGATTGTACTTCTCTTTGTATTTATGAAAATTGATGTATTTTGAAGATAAGAACTGATGAATGTATCCAGAGCCTAAATTAATGAAGAGGAAGAAGAACAAAACAAATGAGGCTGCAAGCATCTATATGTATTTGTGTGTGTGTGTGTGTAATACTGTGTATATACAGATATATATATATATATATATATATATATATATATATATATATATATATATGCCTTTTCTACCCCATTCCTCATTGTTTGGTTTCAATGGGTCTCTAATTCTAAGGGAGAATTTAGAATCTACAAGCTGCAGTATGAACAGCCACAAAAGTGTGGGGAACTGTGGAGGTAGGGAGGGCTAGAGAGAGAAAGAAATGCATAAGGAGAGACTAGAAAGAACCTTTTTCAAGATTTCACAATTTCCAGGACCCCATTCTCTTTTGATCTTAGCCATGTCCCCAAGGATCCTGGGTACTATAAATTAAGAAGTAGATGGTTGAGATGATATGGCATTTTATGATTAAATGCAATACTCACACCAGGAGAATCAGGCAAAGCTCATTCCCAGTCTAATTCAAGGAGAACCCCTTTCTTCAAGGTTTTCTAAGTTCTAATATCATAACAACTCCCAAAACCTTGCCATGAAATCCATCACCTTCAGACTTGAAAGCACGGTGGCCACCCTTCTTAGTGGGAGCCTTGGAAGAGGTGAAGTGACCATTATAAGGACAGATAACTTGAATTTTCCATCTTAATCTTCTTTCTTGAACAGTCCAGTTGTACCCTTTGATATACACAATGGTTTCTAAAGAGTCCTGACACACATTCACATCTCTAAATTTTAGATTTTATGCGCCAAAACGGTAAAGCATTATTCCTATTTGCTACTAAGACAGTTGTTTTTGGAGAGATTTAGCTGCAGGAATGTTTGTGTAAAACAGACATTTTCATTATTATTAAAAAACACTTAATATAGCACATAAATATGAAGTGCTGTTCAAATGTTTATGAATGTCAGACTCATTGAATCTTCATATTAATTTTAAGTGGTAGATGATATTACTATTATTTTAAATCTGATTTTTAAAAGAGGAAACCTGAAATGCAGATAAGCTAAATGACTTGTTCAATGTCAAATAGGTAGTAGATAAAACACAGGGAGCACAGGTTTAGGGGCAGTGCCTCTAAGTGCTGGGCCATGCTACCTCTGATTCTGCAAAGCCCACCTGCCTCAGAGAGTTCCAGCTGAGATTGGCAGAAGGGTCATAGATTTAAAGTGTCTGATTTCACTTATAATTTAACTTTCATAGGATATGGTCACATGATTACTAATAAAACATATGCTAACAGAATCAGCAGTTTGAATGAAACTGCTGCACATGAAATTTTAGAAAAGAAAGTATTAACAACTCCTATTGGAATACATACTTCCAGATCCTGAACTATAGACCTCTAGCTTTTAGAACTCCAGTTTGATGCTAACATTAAGTAAAGGCTTGCTATGTGCTAGATACTTGTCAAAATTATTTAATGCTAATAACTTATTAATTTCTCATTACAAATCCCATGAGGTAGATGCTACTATTATTCTTACTTCACATAATGAAACTATAGAGATAGTAAATAACTATGCTAGTGCTTACTTATGTTCAAGTTTGAACCATGAATGGTGAATAAAATATTTGTAGGTTGATAATTTTGTACTATAAAATGCTTTAGCAAGTTCCTGATTTTGTAACTCTCCATCTAGTTTTCAGATTAATGTAGGCTGAAATTCTCAGGATAATTTAAGAAATTCAGTTTTCATTCTGTTTTGTTATATTTTGTAGGGAAGCAAACAAGTTAAAAGAAAATGTTAAAGTGTTTCTTTGTTGACTGGCCTGAGAAAGCCACCACCAGTTTTGAAGGTGTCATCTCCAGTCTATGAAACATAGCCAGATTTTTAATATAATCTAGAAAAAAATTATTACTAGAAGGGGGCTTGGAGATTTTCACATTCTTGACTTTCACTCCTTGAAGTTAAAATTGAATCTTTATTATGAAATGACTGCTGATCTTTGAAATCTTCTCATGACTCTTCCTTGAACTGGTAAACAATTTAGAGATCAAAGATTCTAAGAGACTTTTCCTTTTTCTTTTCTGTTCTACTATTTGAAACACACGTAAATGAGTACTTGTCAATTAATAAGGCTGCAAAGAACTTGGAGACTATAGTGGCAAATATTTCATTTTAATCTGGAGTTCATGAAGCCATCATTGAATTGATTCTGATTTGTTTTCATTTATTCATTATTTCAATACATCTTTAAGCACCTAATGTGTGAAAAAACAAAAACAAAAAACTCCTTATTTTCTGGGAACTTGGGAATAGCTATAATTGAGGTTTAAAGATGTTTGATTAACAGAGCTGCTCTAAATCAATTAGCTGGGAAGAAAAGAAAAGAAGTAAAGCCATGTTGCAAATGTGAGTCATTTAATGTCATTCTTTGGAAAGCTCCAGCAGAGATTGTGGAAAAGGTGGTGGTGGTTTAAAGAGGATGGATGTACAATTAAGTTTTTGAGTAAAATTATAAATGTGATAAAAAATGGAAGCACTGCGTGCTACGAGGTTATATTTAAGGGGGACCTGAGGTATTGGGGGATGAGGAACCATCAGAGAAGTCTTCTCAAAGAATGAGAAATAGGTAACCAGAAAAATAGGTGCTGTGTGTGTGCGTGTGCGTGTGCGTGTGCGTGTGTGTGTGGAGAGAGGGAGAGAGAGAAAGATTTTTCAGGCCAGCAGTCAGTAGAGGTACCACCATGTGACAAGAAAGATAGAAAGATCCTGGCCATTTGAAGACCTAAAACAGCCTCAGGCCATTTTAGTGAGTTGGGGCCCAATTTTGCATTCCTGATATGCTTTGTTGAGCTCCTTTGAATGTTATTCCTAAAACAAGAAACACTGGTGGCTGGACTAGGGCTTGGTAATGCAGATGGCAGGATATGAGTATATGTGAGATGCAGTGCAGAGCTTGAATCCACTCAGTCTTTGTTAGATGCTCTAAATAGAACATGTTAAAATCAAATAAATCAGATGGGTTGTTATTTTTTGTAATGTTCTTTTTCTTTACTATGTTAGGAATATACCCATATATTTGTAAAGAGATTTTTAACTTACAAAGTGCTTCTATCCTAACAACAATAAGTAATTACAAACACTTATTTGATGACTCACCTTGAGCTAGAAGTGGGAATCTCAAGCTTAAAGAGCTTAAGCTCTAAGCACTTAACATACACTTGTGCTCTAACTTAATTCTTACAACTACCTTCTTAAGGAAGTATAGTCAAGTGCCCCATAATGACATTTCAGCCAGTGACCAACCGCATATACAATGGTGGTCTCATAAGATTATAGTGCAATGTTTTTAAGGCACCTTTTCTGTGTTTAAAAACACAAATGCCACAGTCTTAGAACTGCCTGCCATATTCAGTACAGTCACTTGCTGTGCAAGTTTGTATGCTAGAAGCAATAGGCCATACACTATAGTGCAGGTGCAGACTAGGCTACACGATCTAGGTTTGTGTAAGGACACTCTGTGATGCTTGCATGACAAGGAAGTCACCTAATGATGCTTTTCTCAGCGTACATCCCCTTCATTAAGTGATCCATGACTGTAATGCTATTATTGTCTCCTGTTTCACAGATGGGGAATCTCAGGTTTTAGGAGGCTAAGTGATTTACCAAGATAATGTAATTTGGTGGCTCAGGGGGTTTCTAATTGTACACACTGCAACTGCCTCCAGAAAGATGTCAATCTGGCCTGAAAAAGTTGATAAAGGTCTCTAAAGGCATGAGAACTCTTCCTTCAGTCAGGTGGCCTGGCATTACCCAAATTGTCTATATTTATATTAAAAGCCTCAGTAAACGATTTATTTCTAGGTTCTAACTTAATTCTTAAATCTTTTGGGAGACTCATACTTCTACTGAATTGTGCAACACACTAACAAATGCACTCACACATGTATATAAATTATCTCTATGAAAATATATGGAAATATGAAATATATTCATATTGAATATATATAATGTAAACTATATATATCGTGTATAAAATATATATTTGAATATGAAAAAATATGTATGTATTCATGTGTCCCCTAAGCACCTCTCACTAAAAGAATTATCTGTTTCCCAATTTGATCTTTCTCCTTAGCTATTCTTGTAAAATCAAGTCCATACCTCACAGCACTATGAAAATCCTGAAATAGAGCTCAGGACATGACTCCTTCTGTAATTTATAAAAGCAGAAACTAGTCCCTACATGCTAAGCTATCAGCCTTAAGAAAGAAGGAAGCACGAGGAGATACTGAGGCAGCTTTCAAAAACATGGTGTACCTGTCAGCAGCCAGCATGCAAACATGTAAAAACTAGAGAATTGAGCATATAAAATCATGCCTATTTCTCTAGTGGTTCAACAGCTAAATCTGCACTCGAAGATGGGTGCTAGTTTTAGAGAATGAAAAGTAACCATAGCTTTCTCTCTTTAAAAAGAAAAGAATCTAAAAAATGTACTAACCAATCATTTCAGACATCAACTAGTTTAAGCTGCTCTGTGTTAGAGCATCAAATATTTATACTAAGCCATCATCAGAAACTGGGAGACTTGTCAGTGGAATGATTCATCTGTAAGTCAAGTAATCAATAACAATGGACTTGAAATTTTAATTATTGTGGTAATTCAGAAAATGAGGAGAGTGATTAATTTTTCAGTAAATTTTTATTGTTTGCATGCTATGTGCCACTTACAGTTCTGAAAACTAGGGAGTAATGAACAAGACAGGTGTTTCCCCTGTGGTAGGTGGAATTCCAAGATGATCCTGGATGACCCACGCCCTTGCAAAACCCCCTTCCCATAACAGTGGGTGAAACCTGGAAATATGATGAGATAGCATTCCTGTGGTTAGGCTACTGATCAACTGAATCTGAATTAATCAAAAGGGAGATGGTACTGGCTGGGCCTGAGCTGAGGTCCTCAGCCTTAAACCCACATGGAACTGATTTCTGCCAATTTCCTGAGTGAGCTTTGCAGAGGATCCTGATCCTCAGCTGAGAGGGACCCCAGGCCCACATCTTGATTTAAGTTATCTGAGACCCTGAGTAGAGGATCCAGTTAAGTCACGCCTGAACCCTTTACTCAGGGAAACTGTGCAATAATACAAGTATCTTGATTTAAAGTGCTAAGTTTATAGAAATTTTTTACACAGCAATAGAAAACTAATGCAGTTCTTTGCTTGGACATATGATGAAACTCTCAAGCCTTAAAATTTTCCCTTTCTTTTGTAATCCCCTAACCCTTTGTGTTTGAGATTGTATTTCCCTTCATCTCTATGAAAGGTGTCAGGAAGGTGAGCAGAAAAAGGAAACACTAAAGAAAGGGGAATAAATATATGAGCTCATCAAAGCATATGCTGGACAAAAGGAAATGAAGTCAGTAACCTCATTTTTCCCAGGATGATGAGCTGTGGTAGCACGATGATCAATAACATTAGCTTCAAAGCCATCAACCAAAGAAATGCAAAACCAAAGGGTAACAGATAAGGCCGTCATAAACACCAGTCACCAAGAGGAATGGGTTCCAAATAAATGAAATGACCAACTTCCAAGACAGTTTATAGCAGGAGCCAGGCCACAGCAGGTAGATTCCCCTAGGCAAAAGGAAATTCAGGAGGAAAAGTAGTTTGGCAATGATATATACTGTAACATGGAAAACTAATTGGCACTAAATGTAAGAAGCAATTTTTACTTTGAGTGTTAAAAGTTTCTGTTCTCTTTGAAATTACACTTTTATCTTGGAAACTCACACAATGCGGACTTCAGCTGCCTCTGCTTCTAGATTTTCATTAAAACACACATGCTGTATGCAGTATTTTGATCTTGGAAGTGCTTGATATGTTAATGGTCTTGCTTTCTATTTGTGGACTTGGCATCACTCTTATTTGGTGGGCGTGATGAACTAAAAAAAGGCTGAATAGTGGGAGGACAGAATGCCCTTCACTGAACAAAGGCAAACGTTTCTAAACAGGCTATTATCTGTTCACTCAGCCATGGGCAAGGAACCTATAGATGTGAGAATTATAGTCGACTTCTGGGAGAGTAATCCTCTATTAAAAAACTCACTTGGCTTTTTTTTCCCCATCACTTGCAAAAATTCCTTTGAATCTCAAACTCCTTAGAGGAGATCATGAACTCCTTTCTACTTAAAATCTCTATGACAGAAACCCACAACACCTAAATAAAAAGAGAATTGAAGCTCTGCTGTGATGATCATTCAAGAGCTAATCTCGGATCCCCAGGCGCCTGTAAAATAAAACCCTTTCTTAGTACCTATCTCCTATCTTCAGAGTCTCTTTGAACACAGATAGGAAAACTCCCAAAGACAATTCAATTTAGAAAAATATTAGCCAATATGCAATAGTTCTGATATAAGTAAAATTAAGAAACACGTCTAATGTAAACATGCTTTGACAATCACTAAAATCATGACAAATAGGTGCTCACGTGAATATCAAACCTTAACATTCTACTACTGAAAGTCTAATATGGGAAAAGTCTGAGTGATATGGATAGATACAAAATACAAGTGAATAAATGAATGAATGAATGAAAGAAAGCACAAATAAATAAAAATAAGATGCCCCTTGCCTTTCAGGTCTTCATGATGTATTGAGACCTAGACATAAATGAGGAACTCTGATACCCAGCTGTTCCTGATCAGTGTGATAGTGACATTCCTTGAAATAGAGTCTGTATTAGTCTGTTTTGCATTGCTATAAAGGAATATATGAGGTTGGGTAATTTACAAAGAAAATATGTTTATTTAGCTCATGGGTCTGCAGGCTGTACAAGAATGGCATCAGCATCTGCTAGGCTTCTTGTAAGTCCCCATGGAGCTTTTGCTCATGGTGGACGAAGAAGGGGGAGCAGGCATGTCACATGGTGAGAGAAGGAGCAAGAGTCAGGGGGAGGTCTCAGTCTCTAAGAACTGGATCTCGCATTAACTCATTACCACAGGGTGGGCACCAAGCCATTCATTAGGGATCATCCACATGGCCCGAATACTTCCCACCAGGCTCTGCCTTCAACATTGGGAATCACATTTCAGTATGAGATTTGGAAAGGCAAACATTCAAAGTATATCGGAGTCCTAGAGAAAAGAAAAATCAGTTCCTACTGGGGAAACCAGGATGCTTAGAGGAGATTAAAAGTAAGTTTGTGTTTTCAAAGAAAGGTGTTAGTTACTTTAGAATTCAAATAATGATTAACTATGTGTCAGATACCTTACTCAGTGCTTTTTTAATTTTTAATTTTGAGATAATTGTAGATTTACATGTAGTTGTAAGAAATAATACAGAGAAACTCTGTATATGCTTTACCCAGTCCTCCCAGTGCTACTATCTTCTATAAATACAGTGCAATATCAAATCAGGAAGTTAACATTGATACAATCCCCTGACCATATTCAACCTTGTTTCACCAGTTATACACTGTGTGTGTATGTGTGTGCATGCACATGCACACATTCATGAGTGCATGCACATGTGTGTTTAGTTCAGCTATTCTCTATGAGATAAATGGCAGGGGTATTCATTGTTTATATCAGCCTTCTCCATGTAATGATACTTTGATATTCCTCTGGATAATAACCCTGTCCCCCACCACTAGCCTCTCTGCCTTCAGTGGTTAAGTCCTAACCTGAGGTCCAAGATTAAGAAAATAACTCAGGTTTAGACAATCAAAACTCTGTTACTTCTGGCCATGTGATAGGCACACAACATAATCAAACAATAAAATTGTGTAGATGTTGCTGAGAGTCTTTCCTTTTTCACTGAATGACCTGAAACGTTCTAGATACAGAAGTGCCGGCAGTCATCTTGACACCTGGTGGAGACTGACAATGATACTAGCGTGTAGGAGAGTAGTTGATAGATTGAGAGAGACAACATTCTAATGATGTTTAAACTCCAGAATCCAGAAGGGAGCCATATTTCCATTTAACTGAGTCATATTCCTATTTAACTGAGTCATAGTCCTAGTTTCTTTAAGCAAATTTAAACCAGGTTTTCTGGGATTTGCAGCAGAAGAATCCGAACTGGTACACGGGCACATTTTATTTATTTTATACATTTTTACACATGAGAAAATGGAGATGCACAGATTGTAAAATATATTGATATTTTAAGGAAATCAGAAAAAGGAAACCCAGTTAGTGCATGATGGAGCCAAGGATAAATCCAGATTGTGTTCATCTAGGTGCTGTACCTCCAGGGTTAGGATATTGTACACTATGTCATTTGGACCAAATCAACAGGGGTTGTGATTCTTCATTTTATACAAAAGAAAACAAGTCTGAGAAATTAGGCAGCTAATAGTGATAGTCATCTATTGCAGCATCATAAAAAGTACTTCAAAACTGAGTAGCTTAAACAATAATCATTTGATTTGCTTGTGGTTCTATAAATCAGCAAATTGGAACTATTCAGTGGGAATGGTCTTCTGCTTGTCTCTCCTGAAGTTACGCATGTGGCTGCAGTTAGCTAGAAGGCTAGAGGGTGGTTGATATGAGGGCCATTAGCTAGGATGGTGTATTTCTGATTGATGTGGCCATTCATTCTGTGCAGGTCAACCAGAAATAGAGGTAGTAGCAGAGTGTCCACCAGCAAGAGGGGACAAGTAGGCAAGTGCTTTTTGAACTTCTGCTTGTGTCACGTTTACTAATGTCCTATTGGCCAAGGCAACTCATGTGGCTTTGGTTTTTGTATCATATTACATCTCTCAAATAAATGAGGAATGGGTTACCAGGAAGAGGGAATAGGAATGGGAAGATATTAGATAGGAGTAAATAAAGTGAAAGATCAGGCTAGCAAGGATAAGAGGAGATACTGGAGAAGCTTTCATGGAGAAAGTGACATTCGTGTACCTCCTAGTAGCAGTTGGAAAAGAGAAGAAGAAGGGCGTGTAGGGAAGAGAGAAGCCTTCAATAGAGGATGCAGCCTTCAATAGAGGATGCAGCTCATTATGTTCCTGGAGCCAGATGGGCTAGAGTACAGAAGGGAGGAGCAGGAGTGGACTGAGACCAGCTCACAAAACACTCAGAGGACATATTGTAAAAAGGAACCTTCTGCCGTCTATGCCAGGAAACTATGGATTGCTTAGGCAACATGGCATTTCAAATTCTCCAAATTTTATTCATTTATTTTGAGACCAAGTTTCACTCTGTCACTCAGGCTGGAGTGCAGTGGCACAATCTAGGCTCACTGCAACCTTTGCCTCCCAGGTTCAAGTGATTCTCGTGCCTTAGCCTCCCAAGTAACTGAGATTACAGGTGCGTGCCACCATGCAAACTCTCCAGATCTTAACATTTCCTAATTAATTGCGCTTTTGGTTCCTCTGCCCTATTGCTATTATGAAGGACTTATATTTTTAGATCACAGATTTTTTATACCTTTCAACTTAAAAAAATAAATGCGTGTACTTTGAAGTTATGAATATGTTTAAAATAACATTTTAAAGTCATCAATTTCTATATAAAATGTAGAAAGTTATAGACATTTCTTATCTTTGGTCATTTCTAGAATTACCAGAAATGTAATTATGCAACTGCTAATAATTATAATCTCAGTTATTTAGCTTTTATAAGGTAATAAATTTTATAAGGCAATAAATCTTATTACATGTTCCCTAAGAGTATCAATTGATTCATGAACTTATAATAAATGCTTTTAATGATTCCCAGGCAAGATGGCCGAATAGGAACAGCTCCAGTCTGCAGCTCCTAGAGAGACCAAAGCAGAAGGCAGGTGATTTCTGCATTTCCAACTGAGATACCTGGTTCATCTCATTGGGACTGGTAAGACAGTGGGTGCAGCCCATGGAGGGCCAGCAGAAGCAGGGTGGGGTGTTGCCTCACCCAGGAAGCCCAAGGGGTCAGGGAACTCCCTCCCCTAGCCAAGGGAAGCCATGAAGGACCCTGTTGTGAGGGACAGTGCTACCCGACCCAGATACTATGCTTTTCTTTTTCTTTCTTTCTTTTTTTTTTTTTTTTTTTTGTGACGAGTTTCACTCTGTCGCCCAGGCTGGAGTGCAGTGGTGAGATCTTGGCTTACTGCAAGCTCTGCCTCCCAGGTTCATACTGTTCTCTTGCCTCAGCCTCCCCAGTAGCTGGGACTAGAGGTGCCCGCCACCACACCTGGCTAATTTTTTTTTTTTTGTATTTTTAGTAGAGACAGGGTTTCACCATGTTAGCCAGGATGGTCTCGATCTCCTGATCTCGTGATCTGCCTGCCTCCGCCTCCGAAAGTGCTGGGATTACAGGCTTGAGCCACTGTGCCTGGCTACAACGCTTTTCTAACAGTCTTCACAACCCACTAACTAGGAGATTCCCTCGGGTGCCTACACCACAGGGGCCCTGAGTTTAAAGCACACAACTAGGTGGTCCTTGAGTCAGACACTGAGCTAGCTGCATGAATTTTTTTTTCATACCGCATTGGTGCCTGGAACCCCAGTGAGACAGAACTTTTCACTTCCCTGGAAAGGGGGCTGAAGCCAGGGAGCCAAGTGGTCTTGCTCAGCGGATCCCACCCCCACGGAGCCCAGCAAGCTAAGATCCACTGGCTTGAAATTCTCACTGCCAGCACAGCTGTCTGAAGTGAACCTGGGAAGCTGGAGCTTGGTGGAGGGAGGGGCGTCTGCCATTACTGAGGCCTGAGTAGGTGGTCTTCCCCTCACAGTGTAAACAAAGCAACCAGGAAGTTTTGACAGGGTGGAGCCCACCACAGCACCACAAAGACCTTGTAGCCAGACTGCCTCTCTAAATTCCTCCTCTCTGGGCAGGCATCTCTGAAAGAAAGGGAGCAACCCCAGTCAGGGGCTTATAGATAAAACTCTGGTCTCCCTGGGACAGAGCACATGAGGGAAGGGGCGGCTGTGGGTGCAGCTTCAGCAGACTTAAATGTTGCTGCCTTCTGGCTCTGAAGAGAGCAGTGGATCTCCCAGCACAGCCCTTGAGTTCTGCTAAGGGACAGATTGCTTCCTCAAGTGGGTCCCTGACTCCCATGCCTCCTGACTGGGAGACACTTCCCAGCAGGGGTTGACAGACACCCCATAGGCTGAAAATTCCAAAAACCAGAATGCCTCTTCTCCTCCAAAGGATCACAACTCCTCAACAGCAAGAGAACAAAACTGGACAAAGAGTGAGTTTAATGAGTTCACAGAAGTACGCTTCAGAAGGTGGGTAATAACAAACTCCTCTGAGCTAAAGAAGCATGTTCTAACCCAATGCAAGGAAGCTAAGAACACTGATAAAAGGTTAGAGGAATTGTTAACTAGAATAACCAGTTTAGTGAAGAACATAAAAGACCTGATGAAGCTGAAAAACACAGCACGACAACTTTGTGAAGCATACACAAGTATCAATAGCTGAATTGATCAAGTGGAAGAAAGGATATCAGAGATTGAAGATCAATTTAATGAAATAAAGTGTGAAGACAAGATTAGAGAAAGAAGAATGAAAAGGAACAAACAAAACCTCCCATAAATATGGGACTATGTGAAAAGACCAAACCTACATTTGATTGGTGTACCTAAAAGTAATGGGGACAATGGAACTGAGTTAGAAAACACACTTCGGGATATAATCGAGCAGAACTTCCCCAACCAAGCAAGACAGGCCAACATTCAAATTCAGGAAATACAGAGAGCACCACTAAGATACTCATTGAGAAGAGCAACCCTAAGACACATAATCATCAGATTCACCAAGGTTGAAATGAAGAAGAAAATGTTAAGGGCAGCCAGAGAGAAAGGTTGAGTTACCCACAAAGGGAAGCCCATCAGACTAACAGCAGATCTCTCTGCAGAAACCCTACAAGCCAGAAGAGAGTGGGGGCCAATATTCGACATTCTTAAAGAAAAGAATTTTCAACCCAGAATTTCATATCCAGCCCAAAACTAAGCTTCATAAGTGAAGGAGAAATAAAATCCTTTACAGACAAGCAAATGCTGAGGGATTTTGTCACTACCAGGCCTGCCTTACAAGACTGCTGAAGGAAGCACTAAATATGGAAAAGAAAAACTGGTACCAGCCACTGCAAAAACAAACCAAAATGTAAAGACCATTGACACTATGAAGAAACTGCATCAACTAATGGGCAAAATAACCAGCTGGCATCATAATGACAGGATCAAATTCACACATAACCATATTAACCTTAAATGTTATTGGGCTTAATGCCCCAATTAAAAGGCACAGACTGGCAAACTGGATGAACAGTCAAGACCCATCGGTGTGCTGTATTCAAGAGACCCATCTCACATGCAAAGAAACAAATGGCTCAAAATAAAGGGATGGGGGAGGACTTACCAAGCAAATGGAAAGCAAAAAAAAAACCAAAAAAAACCAGGGGTTGCAGTTCTAGTCTCTGATGAAACAGACTTTAAACCAACAAAGAACAAAAAAAGACAAAGAAGGGCATTACTTGATGGTATAGCCATCAATGCAACAAGAAGAGCTAACTATCCTAAATATACATGCACCTAATGCAGGGGCACCCAGATTCATAAAGCATGTTCTTAGAGACCTACAAAGAGACTTAGACTCCCACACAATAATAGAGGGAGACTTTAAAGCCTCACTATCAATATTAGAACAATGAGACAGAAAATTAACAAGGATATTCAGGACTTGAACTCAGCTCTGGACCAAGTGGACCTAATAGACATCTGCAGAACTCTCCACCCCAGATCAACAGAATATACAGTCTTCTCTGCACCACATAGCACTTATTCTAAAATTGACCACATAATTGGAAGTAAAACACTCCTCAGCAAATGCAAAAGATGGGAAATCAAAACAAACACTTTCTCAGACCACAGTGCAATCAAATTAGAACTCAGGATTAAAAATCCCACTCAAAACCACACGACTACATGAAAACTGAGCAACCTGCTCCTGAATGACTACTGGGTAAATAACAAAATTAAGGCAGAAACAAATACATTCTTTGAAACCCATGAGAACAAAGACAAAACATACCAGAACCTCTGGGACACAGATAAAGCAGTGTTTAGAAGGAAACTGATAGCACTAAATGCCCACAGGAGAAATGGGAAAATCTGAAATCAACACATTAACATCACAATTAAAAGAACTAGAGAAGCAAGAGCAAACAAATTCAAAAGCTAGCAGAAGACAAGAAATAACTAAGATCAGAGCAGAACTGAAGGATATCGAGTCATGAAAAACCCTTCAAAAAAAGAGTGAATCCAGGAGATGATTTTTTGAAAAGATTAACAAAATAGATAGACCACTAGCCAGAATAATAAATAAGAAAAGAGAAGAATCAAATAGACACAATAAAAATTGATAAAGGGGAGATCACCACTGATCCCACAGAAATACAAACTATCATGAGAGAATACTATAAACACCTCTACACAAATAAACTAGAAGATCTAGAAGAAATGGATAAATTCCTGGACACATACACCCTCCCAAGACTTAACCAGGAAGAAATCAAATCCCTGAATAGACCAATAACAAGTTCTGAAATTGAGGCAGTAATTAATAGCCTACCAACCAAAAAAGCCCAGGACCAGGTGGATTCACAGCCAAATTCTTCCAGAGGTACAAAGATGAGCTGGTACATTCCTTCTGAAACTATTCCAAACAATAGAAAAAGAGGGACTCCTCCCTAACTCATTTTATGAGTTATTATATTTATGAGGCCAGCATCATTCTGATACCAAAACCTTGCAAAGACACAACAAAAAAGAAAATTTCAGGCCAATATCCCTGATGAACATTGATGCAAAAATCCTCAATAAAATACTGGCAAACCAAAACCAGCAGCACATTAAAAAGCTTATCCACCAAGATCAAGTTGGCTTCATCCCTGGGATGCAAGGCTGGTTCAACATACAAAAATCAATAAATGTAATCCATCACATAAGCAGAACCAATGACAAAAACCACATGGTTATCTCAGTAGATACAGAAAA
Source organism: Pan paniscus (assembly GCF_029289425.2). Taxonomy (NCBI): domain Eukaryota; kingdom Metazoa; phylum Chordata; class Mammalia; order Primates; family Hominidae; genus Pan; species Pan paniscus. The sequence goes on along the minus strand of NC_085926.1, from coordinate 74,967,203 downwards.
GGCCTTTGATAAAATTCAGCACCCCTTCATGCTAAAAAATTCTCAATAAACTAGGTATCAGTGGAACATATCTCAAAATAACAAGACCTATTTATGACAAACCCACAGCCAATATTACACCGAATGGGCAAAAGCTGGCAGAATTCCCTTTGAAAACTGGCACAAGACAAGGATGCCATCTCTCACCACTCCTATTCAACATAATATTGGAAGTTCTGGCCAGGGCAATCAGGCTAGAGAAAAAAATAAAGGGTATTCAAATAGGAAGAAAGGAAGTCAAAATATCTCTGTTTGCAGATGACATGATTGCATATTTAGAAAACCCCATTGTCTCAGCCCAAAATCTCCTTAAGCTGATAAGCAACTTCGGCAAAGTCTCAGGATACAAAATCAACGTGCAAAAATCACAAGCATTCCTATACACCAATAATGGACAACAGAAGAAAAGCATGAGCAAACTTCCATTCACAACTGCTACAAAGAGAATAAAATACCTAAGAATACCACTTAAAAGGGATGTGAAGGATCTCTTCAAGGAGAACTACAAACCACTGCTCAAGGAAATATGAGAGGACACAAACAAATGGAAAAACATTCCTAGCTCATGGATAGGAAGAATCAATATCGTGAAAATGGCCATAGTGCCCAAAGTAATTGATAGATTCAATGGTATTCCCATCAAGCTACCGTGAATTTCTTCACAGAATTAGAAAAAACTACTTTAAATTTCATATGGAACCAAAAAAGAGCCCATATAGCCAAGACAATCCTAAGCAAAAAGAACAAACCTGGAGGCATCATGCTACATGACTTCAAACTATACTACAAGGCTACAGTAACCAAAACAGCATGATACTGGTACCAAAATAGATATATAGACCAATGTAACGGAACAGAGGCCTCAGAAATAACACCACACCTCTACAACCATCTGATCTTTGACAAACCTGATAAAAACAAGCAATGGGGAAATGATTCCCTATTTAATAAATGGTGTTGGGACAACTGGCTAGCCATATGCAGAAAACTGAAACTGGACCCCTTCTTTACACCTTATACAAAAATTAACTCAAGATGAGTAAATACTTAAATGTAAGACCTAAAACCATAAAAACCATTGAAGAAAATCTAGGCAATACCATTCAGGACAGAGGCATGGGCAAAGACTTCAAGACTAAAACACCAAAAGCCATTGCAACAGAAGCCAAAATTGACAAACAGGATCTAATTAAACTAAAGAGCTTCTGTACAGCAAAAGAAACTCTCACCAGAGTGAACAGGCAACCTACAGAATGGGAGAAAATGTTTGCAATCTATCCATCTGAAAAAGGGCTAATATCCAGAATCTACCAGGAACATAAACAAATTTAAAAAAAAATCAGAAAGTGGGTACAGAATACAAACAGACACTTTTTAAAGGAAGACATTTATGCAGTCAACAAACATGAAAAAAAGCTCATCATCCTTGGTCATTAGAGAAACGCAAATCAAACCACAATGAGATACCATCTCATGCCATTTAGAATGGTGATCATTAAAAAGTCAGGAAACAACAGATGCTGGAGAGGATGTGGAGAAATAGAAACGCTTTTACACTGTTGGTGCGAGTGTAAATTAGTTCAACCATTGTGGAAGACAGTGTGGTGATTCCTCAAGGATCTAGAACTAGAAATACCATTTGACCCAGCAATCCCATTACTGGGTATATAACCAAAGGATTGTAAATCATTCTACTACAAAGACACATGCACCGGTATGTTTATTGCAGCACTATTCATAATAGTAAAGACTTGGAACCAACACATATGCCCATCAGTGTTATACTGGATAAAGAAAATGTGGCACATATACCCCATGGAATATGCCACAGTGATAAAAAAGAATGAGTTCATGTTCTTTGCAGGGACATGAATGAAACTGGAAACCATCTTCCTCAGCAAACTAACACAGGAACAGAAAACCAAACACTGCAAATTCTCACTCACAAGTGGGAGTTGAACAATGAAAGCATATGGGCACAGGGAAGGGAACATCACACACCAGGGCCTGTCAGGGGGTTGGGTGCTAGGGGAGGGATAGCATTAGGAGAAATGTCTGATGTAGATGACAGGTTGATGTGTGTAGCAAACCACCATGGCATATGTATACCTATGTAACAAACCTGCATGTTCTGCATATGTATCTCAGAAGTATAAAAAATAAATACTTTTAAAATGCAAATTAAATAACTGGAAACACCTCAGTTAAATGCCACCAGGATGTTTATTATATACTTCCATAAGAGATCTGTATTCTTTCCTCATTTTAAAGCAGTGTATTCATAAACATAGAGTAAATAAGATGTTTATTACAGTGGGAGGGGATCCAGAGGTGTGGTGTGTAGGTATGGAGTGGAGAGGTTGCTAATTTAAATTCCAGCTTAAAATGATCAATTTTAAATTATTCCACTCAGAATATCTCTTTAGAAGTAAATCTTTGTTCAATCACTCTGAAAAGCTACTTGACAATATTTCAAAGATGTCCTGTCCTTTCACCGGCCATTTCATTTCCAGGAAACTCTCTAAGGAAATACTCAGAAAGCCATTCAAAAACATAGGTGTAAAGATAGTCATTGAAGCTGTATTCTAAATGTGCAATAACATCTAAATCAGTTTTGTATTTTCATCTGATGAGGCATTATTCAGAAATGTTTAATGGTAATTTTAAAAGATAGTTACACAAATGCAATACATATATAATTTATGGCTTTGTTATAATAATTATATTTTGGGGAAAGATATAAAACCATATTTTCAGCTTTATTTCAATTTTATAAAAATACACATCTATATAAAAATAGACCAAAAGGAATATATTAAATGTTAAGTGAGGTTAATTTGTATTATGATATAATAAATAATGATTGTTATTTTACTTCCTTTTGGTGGTTCTGTGACTGTTTTAAAAATTTTTTTAATTTACTAGAATCTACTAAATTTCTAATTTGGGGGAAATAAATATGCCACTTGAGAGACAGAGGGAAAGAAAGAAAGAGAAAGCAGAGAAGCAACCTTGTTAATTGAGCATGATAATGACTTCAGACTTTAATAAATAATATTCTAGTTGATGACAGAAACCCACAATAACTGAGTCTAAGAGAAGCTAACCCAATCACATATTAAGACTCTTTGTAGAGTTGTGCTCATGCAGAGCAAAAGAAAGCTGACAAATAAGAAACTATGACATAGCCAAGTTTTAAAATAAGCCCCAAAGCACAGAGTTGGATATAGTCTTCATAAGCTAGGTTGACAATAGCTGGGTATTTGAATTGTTTGTGTTTTCTTGCCACTGAAATCATTTTACAAAAGCATCAAATTTATTTATTTAAAATATATTTTACTCCACTTTTAGCACTTAATATATTTTTAACCTTTTATTTGTAGAGATTTTTTTGTTCTTGTTCCAAAATTAATAGAGTGGCTAGATTTCACAATGGGTGCCTATACAAAAGCCCCTGTAAATTCGATTTCCCAAGGCATAAATAAATGTCAGTAACTCTCATATGTCTAAAGAGGGAGCTATTGACTAAGAATGGCTGGAATATGTCAAATTGAATAAAGATATTTCTCAATTCACAGAGGAACTCTCATACCTGTTACTAATTGATTTTGATTCTATTGATACTTAATTGAAAAAAGTACATCACTTTATGAATCAATACCACCACTATGAATCTGAAATACTATTTTTCCATTGGCATCATTTTTCTAGCTGCAACAGTTTCTCATCCCTTCACTGTTCCTTACCCTTACTATAAATTGGTACCAAAAAAACTTCCATTTTTGACAAGTATTATATTTGTATGGGTTCTATAACAAAGTACTATGGTATTTTCCACATTTCCACTATCCATCCTCTTTGCAATATTCATAAATTATAGTATTATATTATCATTATGCTTAGCCTTTAAAAGCTGAGCCAGAAACTAGACCTTGGGAAGATTTGTTTTCAAAATTAATCCATTATGTAATTTTGAATTACAATGGATGATAATATACTAAAGAAGAAACTTCATAGTAAGTAAGTAGGTTGAGTAGTAACAATTTCTGAAGCATGCGTTATGCATAGTACATATGTACACCTATTAAAATAAAGATGGCCAACTTCAGGTACTGGTTATTCCAACCTGGTGATTTGTAAGTAATATTTCTGACACATTCTCATAAAATATAATCAAGCAGTTTCTGGCACTTACAATCCTGAATGCTAAAAAGTTTTCAGAGAGTCATGCTGAGCACAACACAATTTGTATTTCTAAAACATTGCAGAAATATGGTGTCAATGAATTTGCAGGTGAAGCTCCTTTGAAAAGAACATCATACATTGACTGCCATCTTCCTCTTTCCATAGACAAAATAAAACATCTTGAGAAATCTACCCGGTTAATTTTTATTTTCCCAAAGAAGAGATTTTTCATGAAATGACTGTGACTGTGATTTGTGATATGGGTCACACCACTGCTTTCTTCCTATCTATGTCAGGATCGCTATGTGATATGATTTTGGTAACTGGCAGAATTAAGTGCAAAGCAATGTTTCCTTCCAGTTTGATTTTGATAAGCTCTCAAAATCTAAAACACTCTACTAGGATTTCAACTTAGCAGGATACTATTAATCAAATTTCTTAAAAAATAATTAATGAAAACATAGTAAAAGTACACTGACAATAAAACTTGAGCAGTTAAACATTCAAATGATAATGAATCATTTGCATTACTGAAAAAGACATAAATTAATCAGATACTTGAATATAGAAGGTAATAAAGTGACTCTACATTAAATGTAGAATTTATTTTAAAATTTATTTTTAATATGATTACATTTAACTAAAAATTTAATATTTAAATATTAAATATTTAAGAGAAAAACTGAGACTGTACCTTTACAATTGGTAATAATAGGTGTTGTTTATTGTTTTCTATGACATGGAGTGCATACTGATTTAGTTCTTACCTAGACACACTGTAAGGATTTACACAAAAATCATTTTTTGAGTTGAATAGAAAATGAACCTGACCATTATTCTTTCACTTATATCAAATTATAGATCATTACCCATTAGCTGAAAGTCATTGAGTTATCAAGAAAGACTAAGAAGATTAATTGCTTTGTGTTTGAGATAAAAATTTCCCCAAGGGAAACAGGTACCAAGGGTTTAGTAGCACATTTCTAATAGATCATATTTCATGGCTACATTTACTCACTAGGAAGTTGTATATTAATATTATCTTAGGACCTAGGCCATATCTGTGATTTGGAATTTGTAGATATAACCAAAATGTCTATCAAATATGAAGGTAACACTTTTTTGACCCAACTGTAAGTTATAGGTTTCATTATTTTAAAAAATTATTTAAGATGGTGAATTTGCATCAAGCCAATTAAGCTCTTTCACCTCATCAGCATTTGACTAGCAGACTGGGTTTTTGAGTCAATGATTCAAGACTTCAGTTGCAGGCTGGTCAAGAGATTTTTCTCCAAGTGATGCTAAATGGCCCCATGACAATTATGTTACGGCTTTGACCTCCTTGCTGTCAATAATTGACCTAACAGATTCAGACATTTTCTGCAATCTATTTATGGGCCAACATGGATTTTCTTCTATGAAAAATAACTATCAATATCTTTTTTTTTTTTTTTTGAGACAGAGTCTCTCTCTGTCACCAAGCTGGAGTGCAGTGGCAAGATTCCGGCTCACTGCAACCTCCGACTCCCCAGTTCAAGTGATTCTCCTGCCACATCCTCCCAAGTAGCTAGGATTACAGGCATGTGCCACCACGCCCAGCTAATTTTTGTATTTTTATTTCACCGTGTTGGCCAGGATGGTCTTGATCTCCTGACCTCGTGATCCGCCTACCTCGGCCTCCCAAAGTGCTGGGATTACCGGCATGGACCACTGTGCCTGGCCTTCAGTATCTTTTAAAAATACCTTTTTAAGACTTTTGAATAGTCAACACAATGAGTACTGCAAAGATTCTGATTTGTAGTTAAAAACATTTTAAACCAGACTATAGGTAAAAAAAAACTCCTTATATTACTGCAAATAATTCAAACGGAGGCAAAAACAAAAACAAAAAAACCTTAAATATTATCAACTTAATTGGAAATATGAGTTTCCCATAGTAATGTTAGCTTTCTCACTGCAAACAATTGGCACTAGAGGTGAAGAGGAAATTGACATCACAATAGGTCAGTCATCACCCCTCATGGTTTGAAAATTTATTCATAATATTGATTGATACTAACATATTGTAATTGTCTCCTTTAATGCAAAGATGATGACCATGTAGGAATCAATGTGAGCAATGTCTCATTTTTAGAATTGCCGATTTGATTCCAAATTACTGATTAGTTCTGCTCAGAGAACAGGGTCATTATGAACTATTAGAGAGCTCAGTTATTTGTAACAGACATTTTCAGGGTCAGAGTAAGTGAGTAAGAGCAATATTCCTGCACTATATAAAGCAGTTGTTGCAGTTTGGGAGTCTAGAAGGAAATTAAAATCTACAGAGGTGTCTTTTTGCATTTATATTTCATGGGAGAGCAGTCATCTCATTTTTAAAAAGGTAAAGCTTCATTCAGATTACTCATTTATTCAACAAACATTTATTGAGTAACCAGCACTAAACTGAAGGCTCAAAAATAAATAAAACTTGTTGTTCCCTTTCAATGTGCTGTGTTTCCAAATAATTTTTCTTTTGTAACCATTCATTTTGATAGTGGGACTTCCATACCATTTTTAAATATTGTTTGAAATTTTAAAATAAATGAAATAACATGACTAAAACAAATAAAATAGCATTGAGAATTACAAAACACCTCCCAACCACTAGAAATTTCTGATATGAACTCTTTATTCCATCTCAGCCTGTCACAGATCCCCTTAACTAAAATTTCTTGGTATGGGATAAGAATCTGCATTTTTCAGATGTTACCAACTATACAGTTTGAGAACCTCTCATAGAGTGAAATGATAGTGTCTTACGAACAAAGAAAGAACACAGAAACGGCCGGGTGCGGTGGCTCACGCCTGTAATCCTAGCACTTTGGGAGGCCCAGGTGGGCGGATCTCAAGGTCAGGAATCGAGACCATCCTGGCTAACATGGTGAAACCCCGTCTCTACTAAAAATACAAAAATTAGCTGGGCGTGGTGGCGGGCACCTGTAGACCTGCTACTCGGGAGGCTGAGGCAGGAGAACGGCGTGAACCCGGGAGGCGGAGGTTGCAGTGAGCTGAGATGGCGCCACTGCACTCCAGCATGGGCGACAGAGCGAGACTCCGTCTCAAAAAGAAAAAAAAAAAAAAAAAAAAGAGAACAACATAGAAACATTGAAAGAAAGATTGTTTTGAAAATGGCTTTCACTGTTGAAGACAATTTTAAAGATTGTACAAACTATGTGGAAATACTATCTTAGCACAAAAAAAAAGCAATTTAACAATGAGATTTTTATGGGTACCTGGACCCTAAATTTTATTTCCTGTTTCATAGAAATTCACACAAGTAGATATTTTATGCCCAATAATTTCTGATAACATTTTATTTTGTAATATTATCAAAACAAAATCTTTAATATTTGTCCAAATATTGCAAACTTAAATCATTTCAAAATTTTTCTTATTCTTAACCAAAAGCAATGAACCTTTCCCCACCTCTTAACTCCTTCTCTCTTCTTCTCTCTTCTTTAGAACTTATTTTAAAGATCACAGTGTTCTTAGCCTTTATGTGTCTTTCAAAAACCTTAAAATGAAAGCAATATGATCTTGAAATCATAATAAATAAGTTTAATATATGTGTGTATATGGGGTGTGTATATATTCTTTTAGGTGTTTCCTTAAATAAGAATTCAGATACTATTTATAGTGGGAGTGGAAAGAATACCCATTTGGGAGTAAAAATTTCTTGCATCTCTAGACCAAGGTAATACCATTTAATATTCTAGGAAAAATATGGAATCAAATTATTTGTTAAACACTTTCAATACATCAAGTATTTTATTTTTCCCTAAATCCCATAAATAAAATGTAATTTTCATTTTCTACTGAAGAAAAGAAAGGCTTAGGGAAGCTAAGGAACCTGCCCAATATAAGTATCCTATCCTGGTTCAAGACGATTTTATTTAACTTCAATGTCCACATTCTTTCTAAATTATCCTCTATTGTAACAAATGAGCAGAGAACTTTCACACCTGCAAAAGATGCATATCTTTCTTTGTTCACTGTCAGTTTAAGGCAAGAGCAAATGTTGGACTAGTTTCTCTTGACAAGTCATTTATGAGTGGTGGTTGACTAAACAGCAATGATGAAAAGATTCTGAGGTTGAAGTAGGACTTTCCAGGAGCTAGCTAGTTGGTGATACCTGTGTTCCTTTTAGGAGCAGCCACATGTGTACATGTTCATTGCCTCTGACTTAGATCCTACAAACAAGATGCAGCATCTGCTTCTTATTCTTAATTCCATAATGTAAGTCCAATGAGCAGAATATACTTTACATTATTTGCAAACAATATAAGAATGTTTCACAAACATACAATTTGGTGTTACTGTTGCCCCATGTGCTCAATTTGCTGTTATTGTTTCTCCATGTACTCACTTATTTATGCTTTTAATAGTTTAGCACAGTTTTTCAAAGACATATTTTTAAAATGCATAGACAGTGTAATAAATATGAAAAGGTGCATATAAAATATAACTAGACAGGAAATGACAGATCTAAAATTAACATCAATATTTAATCAAATTAATTATTCCTGACAGATTACACTGAACTTACTATTTCTGTGTGCTTTCAGTATGAATAAAATGAGGCTCATAATTAAGATTTATCATTTATCATAAGTCACAAGAATCCTTAATTCATTCCAGCCTCCATAGTCCCATTAATATGAGCACTTATGAAATACCAGATAATTTATGGTAATGATAGTGACTTAACTTCTATGGATATGAGGACTTAGGGGTTGACATTCTAAAAATCTATTTCTAAGTTTATGTAGAAAACTATAGACAGCAAAAGAGCAATAGGTCTCTAACACAAAACTGTCACTTCGATTACATGTCACACCGAAAGAACTTAGAATAAATTTCAGACATCTTACCATACCCTTCAGGGTCCTATACGACCCAGTCCTGCCTATTCCTCTGATCTTAGCACCACTCTCCCCTTCTCCACTTTGTCCCAGAAACCTTGAAGTTATCTCCCATCTCCTGAATCAGCAAAGCTTGTTCCAGTCTTAAGAGCTGTGCACTTCTTGTTTCCTCTGCCTGGAGCCTTTTCCCTCAAATTTTTGTAAGACCGGCCTATCTTGCTACCTACATCTCAGCTCAAATTATACATTCTCAAAGGGGTCTAACCTGACTTCCCCTTGCCTTCAATCGCTTTCAATCTCAATATCTTATTAATCTTAACCACTGTCTTAAAAAATATATAATTTTTGTCTGTCTTCCTCCATAAGAAAATGAGCTCCAGGAAGGCATGAATTCTGTCAATATTGTTTATGCCTATATCACCAGATATGAGACAAGTGTCTAGCCTACAGTATGGGCTTGGAAATATTATTGAAGGATTGAGTTAATAAGTAAAAGAAGAAATGACTGAATGTCAGTACTTTTACTATTTTATTCTATCACAGGATGGTCATATATTCTGAGAAAGCAGGGAATTAGACAATTTTCCCAAGACAAAACTAATCCTAAACTATATAGTCTTAGCTTTTTAAAATAATTTTATGATTTATTCTCTTTTCTGTAGCATCTCAGCTCTGTATTATTGATATCTCTTGTGGGAAGACAATTCTTATATTGGCTTGTATCTTGAGTTGGTTTGAACTAACTTCTAGAATATTCTCTTTGTAGTGCCACATTGCAATGGCCTCAATTAGGTGGACAAGCATGTGTATGATTACTAGAGTGAGGATTTGTATAGTAATTCCTGCCAGGGTTTTTAATAATGCCAGTTAGATTGCCACAGTAAGAGATGACATTAATTCAAAAAGGAAATTTTGTTTTTTTTAAATGCAGTATGTTTTTATTCTGTCAGCACTAGGAGTATATCCAACTACATATAATAGCATTTTATATCAAATCTCCCCTGTGTTAATATGGAAGAAGTGGCTGAAGTGGCTGCAAAATAAAGCTTAGCCTAATAAACTGTCCAATTCTGAGGGTTTCAAATATACTACTGTTTTAGATTATGTATACTAGACTATGATTTTTGATAGACCTTGGACATATTTGGAAATCTGTAATTACCATAAAGCAATATGATATTTATCAAGTGCCTTTTAAACATGTTATGAGTATTCTTACTTGTATAAAAATTCACTCTGCCCTCTAAGAGTGTATTAGGTAGGATTAGATCGGCTTCAAGAGACCAAAAACTCAAAATAATTGAAATATCAATACAGTAGAAACGTATTCCCTCTCAAAAGAAATAAGTGTAGAAAGAGTCTGTTTAGGGTTGGTCAGTGCATCACACTGTCAAACACCAAGAGTCTTTCTGCATTTCTTCTCAGCCATCCTCAGCATGTGGTCTCCATATCATATTCTGAGGTGGCTGGTCTAGCACCAGCTCCAGGACCCAAATCCAGCCAAGAGAATGAAGAAAGGATCAAAGGATTACACACCTTCTCCTTTCTAAGAAGAATTCCCATTGACATGTCATTATCCAGACTTAATCACTTGCATGCATAGGGAAACCAGAATATAAGATTCTTATTTTTGATTACTGTGTGCTCAGCTAAAATTTAAAGATTGCAATTCTAATGAAGAAAGGGAGAAAGGCATTTGGGGACAAATAGAAGTCTCTGCTACAAAGAAGTTACCAAAGAAGGAGACAAGATGGAAAATCTAAAAGTTAAATGTCTAATGTTTAAATTATAAATTGGAGACTGGGTGCAGTTGCTCACACCTGTAATCCTAGCACTTTGGGAGGCCAAGATGGGTGGATCACCCGAGGTCAGGAGTTCAAGACCAGCCTGGCCAAAATGGTGAAATGCCATCTCTACTAAAAATAGAAAAATCAGCCAGGCATGGTAGCGGGGGATTGTAATCCCAGATTCTAGGGAGGCTGAGGCAGGAGAATTGCTTGAACCTGAAAGGCGGAGGTTGCAGTGGGTCAAGATCACACCATTACACTCCAGCCTGGGCGACAGAGCGAGACTCTGTCTCAAAAAAATTAAAATAAACAAAATAAATAAATAAATAAGTTGATAGTCATTATAGGGGGGTTAAGAAATTAGGGCTTTGCAGTTAGGCTGCTGGGATTAAAAGTCTGGTTCTGTCATGTATTTGCAATATGAACTTGGATAGGTATTTAAACTTTGCAAGACTCAGTTTCTCATGCATCAGTAGAGAATAATAGTAGAATTACAGTATTGGGATGACAAAATAAAATGAACATAAGGTCTTTAGTATAGAAACTGGCTCATATTGAGCACTCGATAAATATTATTCATGAAGAAGAAGATGATGATGGTGATATTGATGTTAATGGGTGATAGCAAATATAATGGTATTATTAGCAATATAAGAATGATCAAAACATGATTATTATGATTAGTGTCAGAGAATGCTTGGAAGGCTTCATAGATGGGGGAGTACTTGATACATGGATAGGCTGGATTTACAGAGCTAGAAAGGAAAGCAAATTCCAAGATGACCATATTAATGCATCATCAGCAAGTTCAACAACATCAACCTCCACACTGTTTGAATCCTCCATAATTTTATTGCAAATGGATTTAAAGCAATTGGAAGATGGAAGCTTACTGAACTTCAGTGTAAGCATTGTTTGATGATTGAGTTACTAACATGGACAATTATTCTATTGCTGAACATTTTCTGAGTTCCTTTATAGGAGAAAAAAATATTACATAAATTTGCTACAATCCAGATAAGTGAACTCTTTAGGTAGCAACTTGAATGGAAAACCAATAGTCTTCTAATCTTCAAATAGTAAATCACTCTTACTTTCCTAATAGTAATTTCAATGTTACCAAAACAATCCCCCCCAAAACCAAAACATCTAGAAATCTTAAAAGTTTCCACCGATGGTAAACCAGAGAGTAAAAGTATTGTCATTGTACCTATTTTCCATCCAATGTTTTTGGGTTTACACGTGTGTGTGTGTGTGTGTGTGTGTGTGTGTGTGTACCCAATCTCTTCTTCAAAATGTGAAGAGCTTTGGGCATACCTTCAATTGCTATAATTAATTTATTCTTGCCCAAAACACTAAGAGATTCACTTGAGCATGAATTCTGCATTTTTCCACCATTGGAAATCACTTGAAAAGTTCCCCCATTAGAAAGCCTAATTTAAAATTAATATGTATGCATTTTCTTTCATCTTTTAAATATGCAAAAATAAGCTGTTTCTCAGTGATGAAGAACTGAACAGTTGTTTGAAATGCCACTTATTTGAATTTCATAAGTCAATCTTTCCCTATATCTTTTTTTTTTCTTCCTTTGGCTGTCACTCAGAAAATTGCAGGCAAACAGTTGAAAACTAAGCAATATTCCCCACAAAGTCTGAGTCTTAAAGAGCTAGTGCGGTTGTGACTTTCAATCATCCAGTTTACTCAGCTTATGTGATGTAATTATTACTTTTAATAGCAAAAATTGCAATTACTTTTGAACCACCCTAATACTATTAATCTTTTTACCCCTTACCATGTGCCAGGCACGTTCCTAAGGACTTCACATTCTCTCTCTCAGTTAATCCTCACCAAAACTTGATGAGATGGTTGTTATTATTGTACCAATTTTAGAGCTCAGATAACTGATCTGCAGAGCGGATCAGTTGGCCAATGTCATAGAAGTGACAAATGGTGGACACAAGATTAGAACCCATTCTGTTTTTGTCTACATACCACATATTTAAGCCCTGAATTACTTCGCCTCTCCTCTCATGCATATACACATCTTATTTAAGGCTACTAGACAACAAAAAATTGCTGCTTTGGCATAAAATTATGTTATAAAACTTTATTTCCACAGTAACAATTGTTTGGTACTGCACCTGTGGCTCCATTTCTCAATTCTACAAACATTTGGCTGAAAGCATTGTACACAGTGTTGCTATAGAAAACATGCTGGTGAGCCCACATTTATGCTATAAAAGTCGGCTGCCTCCAGAGGAAATGACACAGCAACATGTTTCATTCTTGTAAAAAGAACCTACCCCAATGTCTACACAACTGTCTGAGATACAGTAAACTCATTTAAAGGCAGAAGAGGAAACTGTGCATGGAAAACTACTGGCTGCTTGATGTGTGTGTGTAGCTAGCTCGGTCTTTACAGGATGAATGATCCATCTGATAAAAAGCTATGAGAGCTACACAAGCACCCGGCGGAGTACATGCATAGCTTCTTAATAATTTCTTGTTGTTTGTTTTAACAAACACACATCATCATAGCCCATTTTGACAGCCAAATAATGCTACCACCAACTTGTCATGATAAAAAATAAACCTGATTGAATGCAAATGGGAAAACACATTTAAAATATGTTAAAGGAATAAACGTGTACCAGTTTAATCAACATGGCAAACAGATTTTCAGTCATCTCAAATATTTTAGAGAACGACAACGTGAAGGTAAATGAAAGGAACAGACATTTTTTCTGTCATAGGAAACAAAGAATTATATGTGCCTGTGAATATAAGCACACTGCTTATTTAGATCAAAGAACACACTAATTTTATCATTCAACTGCCAGTCCTATATGATTCTTCCATTTACCCAAGTGATCTGCATGAGATTTATTATAAAGTGGGGCTGATGGTTATATTCTAAAGGATCAGGTATTGTAGAATGAATACAGTCATCTTGCATATGTTTCATTAAATGCCAAACCTTCTGGAAAAGGAAGGCAAGGGACTTCCTCAAAGACCAATTGATCTGGGAAGGGGCTTAAAGTTGCCTCTCTAAATGTTTTCCAAATAGGTACTCAAGGTAATTTTTAAAACACAACATGATTGAATCATAACATCTCCCCACTACAGCCCACACTCCCCTGCTTAGACTGGCAGTGACTTCACTTTTTTCTTAGGATGAAAGCAATGCCTGCAAGTCCCTGTGTGTGCCTTCTGCCACCAAGCATTAGGTTCCAATTCATATGTCCCCTCCCACACCCCGTACTCCAAGCCTCCTGACCTTCTTTCAGGCGCTAAGACAACAATATGGCTTCTCAGGATCATCCCAAAAGTCTCATGGTAGCTGTTTCCCCAGTGTCCCGTGCTGAGAACAGCACCTGTAATTTGGTCCGCACCCATAACTAGTGTTAAATACAGGAATGAGTGAATGCATGCCCCTCCCTTTCCCTGGTATATTTTCTTCCCATCCATCCTTTTAACTTGTTGTACTTGTTAGTATCCTTCATATTTCAGCTTAAATTTTACATCCTCAGGGAAGCTTTCTCTTAGCCTAACCCACAACTTAAGTGGTACCACATCCCTCTCACCATAGCAATAATTATAACTGTAATTTTATATTTATTTGTTGGATAATTTGGTTAGTACCATTTCTCTACTAAACTTTTAGCTCTGTGAACTCCACAAGAATAGAAATCAAGCCTCTTTTTGTTCATTACTGTTTCCCAAGTGTCTACCATAGCACCTCACACATTTAGAAGCCCATAAATGTTTATAGAGTATATCTGTGAGTGAGTAGACTAGTGAAAGAATGAATCTAAAAGAAAGACCCCAGAAAAAGTAGAGTCCTCACCATTTTTGTAAAATAACCCATCTATCATATTTCCTCTGTCAAATACAGGAAGCAGATAGGCAGAACTCTCAGTGACGAGCTAATGACATCAAACTTGGAAATGTATGACTTTAAAACTTCTAGTTTTAAATATTTTTAATTGTATTTACAATTTTTTGTAAATGTACAATGTACAATATTTTTAATTGTAAATATTTCTCTATCAACAGTTTTAAGCGAGGTATAGGTTTGCTACGTGATTTTATTTCTGTTACTTCAACTTTGGGCTAAGGAAAAAAATCTCATCCGTTTCCGGGGGGATTCATAGCCTCTGGGTCAAAGGTAATTGATTTAAAACTTATTGTGATTCCACAAAAACACAGCAAAAATAATTGCTGCACTTTATTTTCTCCTGAAAATAAATAATAGCTTTTATTTATTTTGTAGGGTTTCTATGTCAGTTATTAATTAAAATTAGAGTGAGCTATTATAAGGGTTTACATGCTGAAGCAATGTTTTTATCTGAAACGGGACTTACCTTTTTATAGTCCTTATGATTCAACTCAAACAAAAACTTGTTGATACCACAACTTATCAAGAATGGATATTTGCTGATATTAACTACAGTGTGGTAGGACATATTCCCTATATTTAAAGGATTGTGGGGTCACAGTCATTTGGGAGAAAGTAGAAAATAATTCAAGATCCTGTAAGTTTAAAAAAGAAAGACTATCAAGGGCACACTATTATTTTCCTTTATTTGCCGTTTCTTTGTTTGGTTTAAACTTTCACTCCCAACTTCTATTTCCACTGTCTTTAAAAAATTCCATTCACTTCAACTTTCAACTTATAACTTTTTTGTCAGTTTTTTTTTTTTCTGAAAATATACTGCCTTGGGAGTTTTCCCACTGGTTTAGAGAAAGGATTTTTGTTTGTTTGTTTGTTTTGTTTTGTTTGACGGAGTCTTGCTCTGTCACCAGGCTGGAGTCCAGTGGTGCGATCTGGGCTCACTGCAACCTCCGCCTCCCGGGTTCAAGAGATTCTCCTGCCTCAGCCTCCTCAGTAGCTGGGGTTACAAGTAAACGCCACCACGCCCAGCTCATTTTTATACTTTTAATAGAGACAGGGTTTCACCATGTTGGCCAGGATGGTCTCTATCTCTTGACCTCGTGATCTGCCAGCCTCGGCCTCCCAAAGGAGAAAGGATTTTTAAAAGAAAACGTTCTGAATGTAATGGCCTTTCAGCCAGTGAGATTTTTATTTATTATTTATTGTTTGTTTGTTTATTTATTTATTTATGTAGACTGATATTTCGTTCTACAAAGAAGGAAAGAATGTTGTTTGTCTACAGAGCTTCCCTCTGAATCTTATTTGAAAAATGGAAAGTAGGGCAAAAGTCACCATATTACACCTGGCTGAAATAACTCCTGACATGTCATATAGGGATGAGTATTAATCTGGCATGATTCTTTTAACTAGAGGCTTTAATATTTTTTCTGGAATAAATGTTCAGCAAGAAGCACAGTCCCTGATAATCAGTGAGTTCTGTGTTGTCATGCAGAGTCAGGAAATGGATTATCCTTGTACAAGCATTAAGTGTAATTAAACAATTTTTCATTCAGTCAGTGCTTCAGTTCAGCACTGTACTAGGTGCTTTGGGAAAAAACAGGTACAACATGGTAACAGTACTTATGTCTAATACCACTAAGGCACCCATGAAGAAAGGAAGTATAGGATATGGAAGTTCGACAGAGTGAGAGTCACAGTAATTATAAAAAAACTCCAGAGAGGAAGGAGCTTGGATATGATGCTGGGGAAATAAACAGGAAATAGTTTTCGCTGGAAACGTATTTCAAGGAAAGAGAACAATGTGAGAGTTCATAGAAAACAAGGTTCCACAGTCATACAATGATAATGCAATGAAAGTATCCTTACAGTTAAAATGATATGAAAAAACATTAAAGCTCGTCAGATAATTTAATAGTCAGCTACATCTTTATATATGCAAATGAAAGTCATCAGCTTTGAAGCATTAAACTCGACATCTGTTAGAATTTTTTATAATTTTAATAATATATTTTAAAAGAATTTGATTTCTGTAAAGTCTATTGTTGACACACACACATATATTTATATGTTTTGGGGTTATTTTTAAACACACACTTTTTAGTGTGGGAATGCTTTATGTCTGTTCATAACTGTCTATATAAAACATATAAAACATTAATGCTTCAGCTGGAAATAGTTACATAGAATGTTACCATTGATCCTAAACCAAAGAGAGTCTAGGTCACATCCATTCAGTGAAGAGCTAAAGCTAATCTCCTTCTTAATGTTATAGCCTAGTCTATTTTTACCATTATATTACTGATTTGTTCTTATTTATTTAAAAATAAACATCTGCCAGGTGAAGTGCTCACGCCTGTAATCCCAGCACTTTGGGAGGCTGAGGCAGGTGGATCACGAGGTCAGGAGTTCAAGACCAGCCTGACCAACATGGTGAAACCCCGTCTCTACTGAAAATACAAAAATTAGCTGGGCGTGGTGGCGGGCGCCTGCAATCCCAGCTACTCAGGAGGCTGAGGCAGGAGAATCGCTTTAACCCGGGAGGCAGAGGTTGCAGTGAGCCAAGATCACATCACTGCACTCCATCCTGGGTGACAGAGTGAGATTCCATCTCAAAAAAAAAAAAAAAAAGTTAGGTGAGTGTGGTGGTGTGTGTCTGTTGTCCAGCTACTTGGGAGGCTGAGGTAGAGGATTGCATGGGCCTGGGAGTTCGAGGCTGCAGTAAGCTGAGATTATGTCACTGCACTCCAGCCTGAGTGACAGAGTGAGACCTTGTCTCAAAAAAAAAAAAAGAAGAAGAAGAAGAAGAAGAAAGAAAAAAATTTAGTGGTTTCTAAATTTAAACTTTTAAAATGCTATATTTTGAAATAATATTAAACTTACATAAATGTTGCAAAGATAGCATGAAGAGATCCCATATACCTTTCATATGGCATCCCACAATGTTAAGGTCATCTGCTACCACGGTACATTCATCAAAATGAAGACATTAATATTGGCACGGTTCTATTCACAAAACTACAGATTTTATTTCTACCATCCTAGTTTTTCTATTAATGTCTTTTTTTTTTTTTCCTGTTCGAGGAGCCAATCCAGGCTATGGTGTTGCAATTAGTCATTACATCTCCTTGGTCTCCTCCAGTCTGTAACAGCGCGTCAGTCTTTCCTAGTTTTTTATGACTTTGACACTTTAAAATACTGCTTAAAACTGGATTTTAGGGGAGAGCTGGAAAGATAGCTGAATACGAACATCTCCTGTCTGCAGGTCCCAGCGAGAACAATGCAGAAGGCGGGGGATTTCTGCATTTCCAACTGAGGCACCCAGTTCATCTCACTGGGACTGCTTAGGCAGTGGGTGCAGCCACGAGCAGAAGCAGGGTGAGGTGTTGGCTCACCTGGGAAGTGCAAGGAGCCAGGAACCTCCCTTCCTCAGCCAAGGGAAGCCATGAGGGACGGTGCTATCTGGCCCACATACTACGCTTTTCCTATGGTTTTTGCAATCCGCAGACCAGGAGATTCCCCGGATGTGTACACCACCAGGGCCCTGGGTTTCAAGCACAAAACTAGGTGGCTGTTTGGGCAGACATCGAGATAGCTGCGGGAGTTTTTTTGTTTGTTTGTTTTCTTTCATACCCCAGTACCACCTAGCAAGACAGAACCACTCACTCCCCTAGAAAGCGGCTGAAGCCAGGGAGTCAAGTGGTCTAGCTCAGTGGATCCCACCCCCACGGAGCCCAGCAAGCCAGGAACCACTGGCTTGAAATTCTCTCTGCCAGCACAGCAGTCTAAAGCCGACCTGGGATGCTGGAGCTTGTTTTGGGGGAGGGGCGTCCACCATTACTGAGGCTTGAGTAGGTGGTTTTCCCCTGACAAGGCTAAGGAGGAGGGGAAGTTCAGACTGGGCAGGACTCCATAGAGCAGCAAAGTGGCTGGGGCTAGACTGCCTCTCTAGATTCCTCCTCACTGGGAAGGGCATCCCTGAAAGAAAGGCATCAGCTCCAGTCAGGGGTTTATAGATAAAACTCCCATCTCACTCAGACAGAGCATCTCGGGGAAGGGCTGGCTGTGAGCACAGCTTCAGTGGACTTCAACAGACTTCAATGTTCCTGCTTGCCAGCTCTGAAGAGAGCAGTGGATCCTGACAAGCAGGATTCTCCCAGCACAGCGCTCAAGCTCTGCTAAGGGACAGACTGCCTCCTCAAGTGAGTCCCTGACCCCCATGCCTCCTGACTGGGAGACACCTCCCAACAGGGTTCGACGGATACCTCATATAGGAGAGCTCTGGCTGGCAACAGGCCAGTGCCCCCCTGGGATGAAGCTGAGAGGTGACAGCGTGCTGGCAGTCCTCACAGCCCTTGCTTGCTCTCGGCGCCTCCTCTGCCTGGGCTGCCACTTTGGCGGTACTTGAGGAGCCCTTCAGCCCACCGCTTCTCTGTGGGAGCCCCTTTCTGGGCTGGCCAAGGCCAGAGCTGGCTCCCTCAGCTTGCAGGGAGGTGTGGAGGGAGAGGCGCGAGTGGGAACCGGGGCTGCATGCGGCGCTTGCGGGCCAGCTGTAGTTCTGGGTGGGCGTGGGCTTGGGGGGCCCCATACTTGGAGCAGCTGGCGGGCCCTGCTGGCCCTGGGCAATGAGGGGCTTAGCACCTGGGCCAGCGGCTGCGGAGGGTGTACTGGGTCCCCCAGCAGTGCCAGCCCACGGGCGCTGCGCTGGATCTCTCACCGGGCCTTAGCTGCCTTCCTGCGGGGCAGGGCTCAGGACCTGCAGCCTGCCATGCCTGAGCCTCCCACCCCCTCCATGGGTTCCTGTGCAGGCGGAGCCTTCCCAATGAGCGCTGCCCCCTGCTCCATGGCACCCAGTCCCATTGACCACCCAAGAGCTGAGGAGTGCGGGCGCACGGCACGGAACTGGCAGGCAGCTCCACCTGCAGCCCCGGTGTGGGATCCACTGGGTGAAGCCAGCTGGGCTCCTGAGTCTGGTGGGGACGTGGAGAACCTTTATGTCTAGCTCAGGGATTGTAAATACACCAATCAGCACCCTGTGTCTAGCTCAGGGTTTGTGAATGCACTAATCGACACTCTGTATCTAGCTACACTGGTGGGACCTTGGAGAACCTTTATGTCTAGCTCAGGGATTGTAAATACACCAATTGGCACTCTGTATCTAGCTCAAGGTTTGTAAACACACCAATCAGCACCCTGTGTCTAGCTCAGGGATTGTGAATGCACCAATGGACACTCTGTATCTAGCTACTCTGGTGGGGCCTTAGAGAATCTTTGTGTTGACACTCTGT
This sequence comes from Pan paniscus, assembly GCF_029289425.2. Classification (NCBI taxonomy): domain Eukaryota; kingdom Metazoa; phylum Chordata; class Mammalia; order Primates; family Hominidae; genus Pan; species Pan paniscus. The sequence continues at coordinate 74,947,111 of NC_085926.1, read as the reverse complement.
ATCTAGTTAATCTAGTGGGGATGTGGAGAACCTTTGTGTCTAGCTCAGGGATTGTAGACGCACCAATCAGCACCCTGTCAAAACAGACCACTAGGCTCTACCAATCAGCAGGATGTGGGTGGGGCCAAATAAGAGAATAAAAGCAGGCTGCTGGAGCCAGCAGTGGCAACCTGCTCGGTTCCCCTTCCACACTGTGGAAGCTTTGTTCTTTTGCTCTTTGCAATAAATCTTGCTACTGCTCACTCTTTGGGTCCACACTGCCTTTATGAAATATAACACTCACCGCGAAGGTCTGCAGCTTCACTCCTGAAGCCAGCGAGACCACGAGCCCACCGAAAGGAACGAACAACTCCAGACGCGCCACCTTAAGAGCTGTAACACACACCGCGAAAGTCTGCAACTACACTCCTGAAGCCAGCGAGCCCACGAGCCCACCAGGAGGAACGAACAACTCCAGACGTGCTGCCTTAAGAGCCGTAACACTCACCGCGAAGATCTGCAGCTTCACTCCTGAGCCAGTGAGACCACGAACCCACCAGAAGGAGGAAACTCCGAACACATCCGAACATCAGAAGGAACAAACTCCAGACACGCCACCTTAAGAGCTTAACACTCACCACGAGGGTCCGCGGCTTCATTCTTAAAGTGAGTGAGACCAAGAACTCACCAATTCCAGACACAAAGCTTCCAGAGGAAGAAGCAGGCAGGAATCTTTGTTGTTCTGCAGCCTCCACTGGTGATACCCAGGCAATCAGGGTCTGGAGTGGACCTCCAGTAAACTGCAACAGACCTGCAAAAGAGGGGACTGACTGCTAGAAGAAAAACTAACAGAAAGCAATACATCAACAAAAAGGACCCCCACACAAAAACCCAATGCAAAGGTCATCAGTCTTATAGGTCAAAGGTAGATAAATCCACAAAGATGAGGGAAAAACAGTGCAAAAAAGCTGAAAATTCCAAAAATCAGAATGCCTCTTCTCTTCCAAGTGATCACAACTACTCTCCAGGAAAAACATAAAACTTGATGGAGAATGAGTTTGATGAATTGACAGAAGTAGGCTTCAGAACGTGGGTAATAACAAACTCCTAGTTAAAGGAGCATGATCTAACCCAGTGCAAGGAAGCTAAGACCTTGATAAAAGGTTACAGGAACTACTAACTAGAATAACCAGTATAGAGAATAACATAAATGACCTTATGGAGCTGAAAAACACAGCAGCAGAACTTCGTGAAGCATACACAAGTATCAATAGCTGAATCGATCAAGCAGAAGAAAGGATATCAGAGATTGAAGATCAACTTAATGAAATAAGGCGTGAAGACAAAATTCAAGAAAAAGAAGAATGAAAAGGAAAGAACAAAGCCTCCAAGAAATATGGGACTATGTGAAAAGACCAAACCTGTGATTGATTGGTGTACCTGAAAGTGATGGGGAGAATGGAACCAAGTTCGGGATATTATCCAGGAGAATTTCCCCAACCTAGCAAGACAGGCCAACATTCAAATTCAGGAAATACAGGGAATACCACTAAGATACTCCTCAAGAAGAACAACTCTGAGACACATAATCACCAGATTCTCCAAGATTAAAATGAAGGACAAAAAAACTTAAGGGCAGCCAGAAAGAAAGGTCAGGTTACCTACAAAAGGAGGCCCATCAGACTAACAGCAGATATCTCTGCAGAAGCCCTACAAGCCAGAATACAGTGGGGGCCAATATTCAACATTCTTAAAGAAAATAATTTTCAACCCAGAATTTCATATCCAGCCAAATTAATCTTCATAAGTGAAGAAGAAATAAAATCCTTTACAGGCAAGCAAATGCTGAGGGATTTTGTTACCACCAGGTCTGCCTTACAAGAGCTCCTGAAGGAAGCACTAAATATGGAAAAGGAAAACTGGTCCCAGTCACTGCAAAAATACACCAAAATATAAAGGCCAATGGCACTATGAAGAACTTGCATCAACTAATGTGGAAAATAAACCAGCTAGCATCACGATGACAGGATTAAATTCACACATAACAATATTAACCTTAAATGTAAATTGGCTAAAAGACCCAATTAAAAGACACAGACTGGCAAATTGGATAAACAGTCAAGACCCATCGGTGTGCTGTATTCAGGAGACCCATCTCATGTGCAAAGACACAAGTGGGCTCAAAATAAAGGGATGGAGGAATATTTACCAAGCAAATAGGAAAAAAAGCAGGGGTTGCAATCCTAGTCTCTGATAAAACAGACTTTAAACCAACAAAGACCAAAAAAATGACAAAGACATTACGTAATGGTAAAAGGACCAATGCAACAAGAAGAGCTAACTATCCTAAATATATATGCACTCAATACAGGAGCACCCAGATTCATAAAAACAAGTTCTTAGAGGCCTACAAAGAGACTAACAGGGATAGCAATTGAGATGAGGATGAAGGTCGTGGACTAACTTAGTCAAATGGTTTGGTATTCAAGCAAGCAGCAATTATTTTACAAGAGGCTCAAAGAAGTGGTCTGAAAGTGGCAATGAGAAGCATAGAATACAAAAATATCCCTTTCAATCCCTGAGGTCCATGATGGGTAACAGACCAACAAGATGCTGTCACTTAACAGAGCTACAGAGTGGTGTCTTCTAGTGAGAGCCAGATTTCAGCCAAGGCAGGGACAAATAAGAACTCAGAAATGGTTAAGGAGAGAGTGGGGCTTGATGATGTTTCTATGAATCAAGTGGTGAAATATGGCCAAGGCAGCATAAAGATTAAGTGCTTGGGTAGGACTGGCTCCATAATTGTGGAGCCCAGTGCAAAATGAAAATGCAAGACTCCTTTTCCAAAAATTATTAATGATTTTAAGACAGGAGCATTAACCTAAGTGGGGCACATTTTTAGATCTGGAACAGTATATACAACAGCACAAATTACAAGTGGGCTCTGGGTCTAGACTGCCTGGACTCAGATCCAGAATAGTCAACTTTCTCAATTTTCACATCTTTAAAAATGGAGATAATCTTAATATCTAACTCAAAGAGTTTTGGGAAAAAATAGATGGATTAATATGTATAAAGTATTTGATACCTACTAAGCACTCAATAAATTTTTTGAATTTTAATACTCTTGGCAATAGAATACATGTCAGCTAGAATTATTGGTCAGTACTATTACTTCATAAAGTTTGAAGTCATCAGAGGAGTTAAATTTCAAAAGAAAATTAGTCCTCACTGATCAGTGACAGTCCAGGAGATCATGAGAATCTATTTAAATTTATTTATGTTATCCCTGTAGTTTTATACAATTGCTTCATCATAGATGAAGACTTGAAAGGTGCTGCCATATTCAATCTGTCCTCAAGTGAAAAGTTAAAATGTGGTTTGGTCTGTCCTGTGTCTTGTGTTTATGAGAATAATTGGGATTCTGCTGCTTTAACAAAAGTGAAAGTTTGGGTATTATGGGATAGTTTTGCCATTGATAGGGAGTGGATGGAAGAAGGTGACTTAACATTCAGCAAATTGGAAATCTGTGCTGCCCCTAAAAAGTGACCCACAAAAGTAAAGGAATGAACTGCAGACTGATCTGTGCTCCTTCCCAGATCCCCATGAAAATCTAGACTTTTCTTTTTTCGAGATTTAAAACTCCTTAACTACACAAGGGATACCACTGCTGGGAATTTTAACTGTGAATCAAGAGTTTTGTGTGGTCCTTAATTGGGAGAAGAACCTGTCAAAAATAAAATATTCTATATTCAAATAGTCTCTGAACCATTATGGGCCTAGCAACACTATATAAACTGTCACACAGCTGGTGGCTGGTGGGTTGATTTTTCTGCAACACTAAAAGCTGGCAGGAGTGTCTTTCAGAAAACTACTCCCTTGAAAATTTCTAGTTAAGGTTTAAGAAGAGGTGAGGAGGGAATATGGGGAGACAGGAAAGGAATTAAATAGTTGGATAACTACTGTGAAATATTTGAACTATGACAGCTGATTTCTGTTTGAGTTTGGAACTAATCTGCTTTGAAATCGGAAGTTTTAGTAAGTTTGAATATTTCTTCACTAGGTTCAGGTTATAGATAATTTTGGGAAAACTAATGAGAAGAGTAGCAGGATAACCCACGAGGGGAAAGAAATAGAAGGAATGAGCCCTTTATGTTTTTATGGAGAGGATGTTTGACAACCTGTATGCACAGGATAGTGGCTGTTTTGTGTCTCATTTTTGTTTCCATATGTATAGAAAATCAATGACTCCCGTCCCATCACTTCCTGTTGTCATGCTAAGTTTTGGTCATGTAAACTGCCTATTGCTCCCCACATGTCTGCAGGTACTTCCAAGTAAAACAGGGAGAAAAACTTGAATGAAAAAATATTGGCTGCTGTTTTCAATTGCCCCTCCCTCTCCCTAGTTTCAAGGGTTCTTAAATGTGTTTTGTGCCATGGGCCTCTTTGGCAATCTGAAGAAACTTATGGGTCACTTCTCAGAATAGTGTTTCTAAATACATAAAATAAAATGCCTGGGATTCTAAGAGAAACCAATGATGATGAAATACAGTCCTGTCCTGAACCTGTGGATAAGAACCCCTGCCCTAGTTCTTGGGCCTTATTATGCAAATCATGCTAATCAGTGGAGGGAAAACCAGAATAGGGAATTTGAATTGTGTCAAGAGAAATTCCTACAAGGGATAAAAGTAAAAAGAAATACAGTAAAGGAAATGGAAAAGGAAAGACCCCTTGGGATGAAGTGCATTTTGATGCTTTGTAGAGAAGGAGAACATGAAGAGATGCTTCAGGGAAAGCCGGAGGGGGTAAAATAAAACACAGAATAAAAGGAATGGCAGAAGTAGGTTTTAAACTATATACCCTTTGATGTTCTTTGAGAGACACAACTAGAAACTGGAATTACTTTCTTATTGTTACCGGAGTCTGTTTGTTTGAAGGTTGGGTCACATGAGGTTCAGAAATTTATTCTGGTTACACATGCCTTCTTGAACTTACTCTTCTTGTTTTGACAGTCTTAAATCCTCTCTACAATCTTCTCAAAATTTAGGATCCATATTCATCTTCCATGACCAATCTTAAATTCCACCTCTTCTGTGATACTTTTCTAATGCCGTTTTCTTCTCTAACAACCAGCCAATTGTCTCAGAAATGTCTCTCTTGCTTTACATTGTAGTTATTTGTGTTAATTTCCCTCACTTGATTATTCCTGCTACCTAGCATATTATGATAAATGAATGAATGAATGAGTGCATTTAATAATGCATGATGGGTACATGGCAAAGTTTCTGCCTACATTTGTAATAGGAGTGCTTTCAAAAAGAGGAGATGTATTTATATCTACCACAGACATGAACTGAGGAAGTTTTAGTTATCATATGCCACACTAAACTCTGCATATATAATTATCTGTCATCATCAAAACAACCCTGAAGAAGAAATTTTGTTAATTCCACATCAATAACAAAGAAACTAAGATTCCAAAAAGTATTAATAAGTGGAAATTTGGATTTGAATATATTTCTTTCTAATTTGAAAACCTACATATATTCCAGTATATGAAGCTGCCTCCCTTTTAAGAAAATGGACAGTTAACTTTCATTGTGATCTTATTAGAATTCTTATTGGTAGTTACTCTTATTAATAAGAAACATTAATATTTTAATAAATTGAAAGTCTCAGAAGAAATAAATCACATAATCATCTCATGCTCTCTGTAAAAAAAAACATTCTATCTACCATGATTTGCTGTATTTCAGTAAAGCTTCAGAAAAGCAATCTGTTACCTTGGACAAGTCTGATAGATTATCCAATTGGATCTCACTTAATCATGATTTTAAATTTAAGTTTTGCATCATCATCATAAAAAGAACATTAAGTTATCTGGCAGAATCGTAACACCGAAAGTATATTTTCTTAATCAGTTACCGTTACTAATGTTTTATGACAGCCAGAGGATTTTGAAAATGAAGACCAAAATAAGCACTCTTCTGATTATGAAACTGCACTATCACAGCCAATTTGTAAGGTCTATATTATGCGCCTTGTTTAGGGAAAGACATTAAATGAAGGTTCAGAGATGTTAGGCAACCCAGTCAAGGAAACACAGCTAGAAAGAGCTAGAATAAGATTTTGAACATGTGAACTACTCATTTACTACTGAAAAAGAATTTCAGGTTTCCTCAAGTGGCTTTGTCATTTAAATATTCAATAAATAACTAATATCTGTCTTCAGGTATCAGGGTGTAAAATCCTACACATTATTGAAACACATGGAATTTGAAATTATTTAAATAGATGGTTAGGGGAGGGAGGAGTAAAGAAAGAAAAGTGTGAAATAATGATTTTCATAGGTCTTATAATTACTGTGGTAAAGAATGTTAATTTCACAATAAATCTGTTTAAATAGTTTTAATTAGTTTATATAAATATATTAAGCCTTATTTTATTACAATAAAAATAATACATTCACAATGTAAACTAATTTTCCATTTCCATGTAAACTCACCACATGGTAAGTTGCAAATAGAAAAAAACTATTTTAGTAATCTCACTTGCTTTTATATTTCTGAAATGGTATTTTTCTTGATATTCCAATTAAAGTATAAAATAAATACTTAATTTTTTACAATAGTACAGTAAGCATCAATAATGATTTTGAAGAATAATTTCTGAGTATTCATTTTTAATTTTATAATGAATATTCTATTTAATATGTGCATAATCTAGCTGAAACAACAAAGAAGTTATAAATTCTTTATTGATATTTCTGTTAAATCACACATGCCTATTAAACATCTCCTATGTACTAAGTATTACTTTAGGAAATGAAACTTATAAAACATCCCTGCTTAAGCTTTAAGTTAAAATATTTATTATCCCTAATTAATTATCATTAATTTTTAAGGGGACATTTATGTCTATATATTTTAGCTGGATTTTGATTTATCAATACGGTTGATTTTCAATTAATGATATAAAAAGATAAGAATCACAATATTTTTAGAAATTTACCTTGTATCCTGGTCCTGAAAATTCAGTGTTCTAGATAGGAAAACGGTGTTTTAAAATTCTGAGATTTCTTTCAATATGAAAACCAAACTAAAGTTTGTGGTAACAAGTAGCAGTCAACATAAGATTATCCAGACTTAGATTTGGGGACAAAGTAGAGAATCATAATAAACTTGCAAAAAACTAATGAAATCTATATCCTGGTGAAATTAAAGTAATATTTCAGTTTGTGAGAGGATTATATTTGTAAGACACAATCCAATTAATTTGAAAAAAAAGTAATAGATATTCATATAATCAAACCAAAGTAAATGGGCCTGGAATAATAGTAAAATTGTTGTACATTTAATCCTAGAAAAAAAAGAGAAATCTTAATGCAAGTCCTGCAATCATGTCCTAATTCACAAGGAAAAGACCACTCTCACCCTCCAATCCAAATTTATAGGTCCATTAGAAAAGGGGATCGCTAAAGGCAAAAATTATATAAAAGAATTCTAAAAGGAAGGAAAGATCTATCTTCTTCTCCCAATAGTAATGAGCTTAGTGCTCAGTAGAGACTGAGAATAGAGTCAGGTCTAGAAGATTGATCTAACAACACAGAATATTAGCTTCTTCAAAAACCCACATAATTACCCTAAAATCACCCAATCACTTGCAATATTAACTCTTCCATGGCTGAAACTAGAGCAATTTGAGCAACCAATTAAATAATTATAGTATAGTATTATAGCCCAAAGAATATTCACCAATCCATACTGATAAAAATAAACGACTGATCGAATAAGTGAATAAAAGGGGCAGAAGTCAGAATTCTTGGAATTCTTGCTTTTAGAAGAATTTTAATTAGTAAATAGAAAAGGAATGTAGGAAGCAGAAAATTGCCATTAGATCACTGGTATAGTTTGGATCACTGACCCTCCAAACCTCATGTTGAAATCTGATCTCTAATGTTGGATGTGGGGCCTAATGGGAGGTGTTTGGATTATGGGGGCAGATCCCTCATGAATGGCTTGATATCCTGATGATGATGAGGAAGTTTTCACTCTATTTGTTGCTCCTAGAACTGGTTCTTTTTTTTTTTATTTTATTTTATTATACTTTAAGTTTTAGGGTACATGTGCGCAACGTGTAGGTTTGTTACATATGTATACATGTGCCATGTTGGTGTGCTGCACCCATTAACTCATCATTTAGCATTAGGTGTATCTCCTAATGCTATCCCTCCCTCCGCCCCCCACCCCACAACAGTCCCCAGTGTGTGATGTCCCCCTTCCTGTGTCCATGTGTTCTCATTGTTCAGTTCCCACCTATGAGTGAGAGCATACGGTGTTTGGTTTTTTGTCCTTGTGATAGTTTGCTGAGAATGATGGTTTCCAGTTTCATCCATGTCCCTACAAAGGACATGAACTCATCATTTTTCATGGCTGCATAGTATTCCATGGTGTATATGTGCCACATTTTCTTAATCCAGTCTATCCTTGTTGGACATTTGGGTTGGTTCCAAGTCTTGGCTATTGTGAATAATGCCGCTATGAACATACGTGTGCATGTGTCTTTATAGCAGCATGATTTATAATCCTTTGGGTATATACCCAGTAATGGGATGGCTGGGTCAAATGGTATTTCTAGTTCTAGATCCCTGAGCAATCGCCACACTGACTTCCACAATGGTTGAACTAGTTTACAGTCCCACCAACAGTGTCAAAGTGTTCCTATTTCTCCACATCCTCTCCAGCACCTGTTGTTTCCTGACGTTTTAATGATCGCCATTCTAACTGGTGTGAGATGGTATCTCATTGTGGTTTTGATTTGCATTTCTCTGATGGCCAGTGATGATGAGCTTTTTTTCATGTGTTTTTTGGCTGCATAAATGTCTTCTTTTGAGAAGTGTCTGTTCATATCCTTTGCCCACTTTTTGATGGGGTGGTTTGTTTTTTTCTTGTAAATTTGTTTGAGTTCATTGTAGATTCTGGATATTAGCCCTTTGTCAGATGAGTAGGTTGCAAAAATTTTCTCCCATTTTGTAGGTTGCCTGTTCACTCTGATGGTAGTTTCTTTTGCTGTGCAGAAGCTCTTTAGTTTAATTAGATCCCATCAGTCAATTTTGGCTTTTGTCGCCATTGCTTTTGGTGTTTTAGACATGAAGTCCTGGCCCATGCCTATGTCCTGAATGGTATTGCCTAAGTTTTCTTCTAGGGTTAAGAGCCTGGCACTTCCTTCCCCTCTCCCTCTTGCTTTTCTCTTCCCCTGTGGTCTCCACACACCAGCTCCTCTTTGCCTTCAGCCATGAGTAAAGGCTGCCTGAGGCTCTCACCAGATGCACAATCTTCCAGCAAATAGAATTGTGAGCCAATAAATCCTCTTTTTCTTTATAAATTACCCAGCCTCAGATATTCCTCTATAGCAAAACTAACACACCAAGATGATTACAATAGTAATAATTGCTGCAAGCAAAGTCTACCAGTGAATATGAAAATTGCTGGGCAAAACCTCAAGGAGAATCAGGAAAATTTGTGGCCTTAAAATATACTCGATGTATGTATTAATTACTGTGGTTATTTTAACATATGCCCACAAATTCTTTGAAACACTTCCCTCCAGGAAGTGTAACGATACTTCAGACATGAACTGAGGAAGTTTTAGTTATCATATGCCACGCTAAACTCTTCATATAGGACTTACTTCTAAAAAGTAGAATATGGAAAGGGAAAAATGGTAACTTTATGGTTTAAAATCCTGGCTTAAAACCCTGTTGGAAATCATCTTAATGAAGTAATCCAGTTTAACGTTAGCAGTAATAAAGAATAATGATATTATCTACCCTCTGCTATAATGCCATTGCATGGCGCATCATGGTACTCTTTCCAAAAGTTATGGAACTTCAGCTTAATTATGAGAAAGTGCTAGACAAACACAAATTGAGGGATATTCTACAAAATATTTAAGCAGTATTTTTTATTTCTAAATCCAGTTTATTTTTTTTTGCCTGATTTGTTCATTCTTTATTAATACAAATTTTCAGAGAGAACTAAATAAGGAGCTACACCTGCACATGACCAGCACCTGAAGAGGAGGGATGGACAAGCACAGTGGTGCATTCGGAAAGAGAAATTCAAGGAAATATTAAACAAAAGAAGACATGAAGTGGAAAAGTCATTACACTGTGGGAAAAAATGACACAGAACAACCAAAATAGACAACCTAATAACCTTACAGAGAAAGGACCATTTAATCATCCTGGCAAGATGATCAGGTTATTTCTAATGAAATTACATTAATCCATTTGGGGTAGGTCAGTTTAATCTCTCATCTTTCATTCCTTTACTAGAATGCCTACTTCATAGGATGTGAGGAAGGCATATAGCACCTCCTGTATTTAATAAATAATAGCTTCTCTTCTGCTAAGTGGAGAATGCAAAAGTGCTTGGAAGTAATTTCTCTTTTTTTCTCTTTTTTTTTTTACTTTAAGTTCTGGGATGCATGTGCAGAACGTGCAGGTTTGTTACATAGGCAAACATGTGACATGGTGGTTTGCTGCATCTATCAACCCATCATCTAGGTTTTAAGCTCTGCATGCATTAGGTGTTTCTCGTAATTTTCTTCCCCCCCTTGCCCCTCAGCCCCCTACAGGCCCCAGTGTGTGATGTTCCCTTCCTTGTGTCCACATGTTCTCATTGTTCAACTCCCACTTATAAGTGAGAATATGTGGTGTTTGGTTTTCTGTTTCTGTGTTAGTTTCCTAAGAAGGAAGGTTTGCAGCTTCATCCATGTCCCTGCAAAGGACATGAATTCATTCTTTGTTATGGCTGCATAGTATTCCATGGTGTATATGTGCCACATTTTCTTTATCTAGTCTATCATTGATGGGCATTTGGGTTGGTTCCAAGCCTTTGCTGTTGTAAATAGTGCTGGAGTAAATATAGGTGTGCATGTGTCTTTATAGTAGAATGATTTATAATCCTTTGGGTATATACCCAGTAATGAGATTGCTGGGTCACACGGTATTTCTGATTCTAGATCCTTGAGGATCCTTGAGGTTGTAGAGTTGTGTTATTTCTGAGGCCTCTGTTCTGTTCTATTGGTTTATACACTTGTTTTGGTACCAGTACCTTGCTATTTTGGTTACTGTAGCCTTGTAGTATAGTTTGAGGTCAGGTATTGTGATGCCTCCAGCTTTGTTCTTTTTGCTTGGGATTGTCTTGGATATATGGGCTCTTTTTTGGTTCCATATGAAATTTAATGTAGTTTTTTTTCTAACTCTGTGAAGAAATTCAATGGTAGCTTGATGGGAATAGCATTGAATCTATAAATTACTTTGGGCAGTATGGCAGTATTGGTTCTTCTTATCCATGAGCATGGAATTTTTTTTTCATTTGTTTGTGTCCTCTCATATTTCTTTGAGCAGTGGTTTGTAGTTCTCCTTGAAGAGGTCTTTGATGTCTCTTGTAAGTTGTATTCCTAGGTGTTTTATTTTCTTTGTAGCAATTGTGAATGAGAGTTCACTAATGATTTGGCTCTCTATTATTGGTGTATATGAATACTTGTGATTTTTGCATATTGATTTTGTATCCTGAGACTTTGCTATGTGGTGCTGAAGAGAATGTATATTCTGTTGACTTGGGGTGGAGAGTTCTGTGGATGTCTGTTAGGTCTGCTTGGTCCAGAGCTGAGTTCAAGTCCTGAATACCCTTGTTTATTTTCTGTCTCATTGATCTAATATTGACAATAGGGTGTTAAAGTCTCCATTCATTTGCCTGAACTTTGGAACTAGCCCAAAGCCTCATCAATACCCTAGTGTCTTCAACCTTCACACAGACAACCCATCCAATTACCTGATCTCCGAATTCCTTGACCTCTAAATCCTGATATTGTTATAGAGATACACTGAAAAAGCTATACCTGGGAACTTGCCATTACCAGAAACCGAGCTACCTCTTAAATCATAAATTTATATATGTTACATTTTTGCTACTGCCTCACTCCTTCCAGTTGAATTGTTGATTTACTCTTTCTTTTCTTTCTCTCTTTTTTTTTTTTTTGCTTTTATCTTTTTTTTATTATTATACTTTAAGTTCTGGGATACATGTGCAGAATGTGCAGGTTTGTTACATAGGTATACACATGCCATGGTGGTTTGCTGCCCCCATCAACTCATCATCTACATTAGGTATTTCTTCTAATGCTATCCCTCCTCTAGTCCCCCAGCCCCTGACAGACCCTGGTGTGTGACGGTCCCATCCCTGTGTCCATGTGTTCTCATTGTTCAACTCCCACTTATGAGTGAGAATATGTGGTGTTTGGTTAATTCTTGACCATGTTGGGGCCTCCCACCCTTTCACCCTCTGATTTTTCCTTCTGCTTAGTCCTTTTTTTATTCTTGACATCTTTCCTTATTCACTTAAGATACCATGGACTACTATTTTCAAATGCTTAAGTCCATACCCATATTCCATTGCATTTCTACCTTTTCATCATATCTGTCTGCTAAAACCTCACCCTAAATTAATCCTAACCAATCCATCCCTGGGTCTGCATTTTAAAAAGCCAAGCAATAATAGCATAGACCTATACTAGACAGCTTTGAATCATTACATACTCATAATCACTAATTTCCAAAAGGCTATCCATGCTGCCAGGCAATTCTCCAAGATTTTGCAGTGTATTTTCTCTTAGGTGGAGTTCCTTAACAACATTGCCTGAAACAAGGACTTTGAGTGAGTGATGTATGAGGGAGTGGTGGAAGTTGAATAGGCAAGAGCATGGGTTCCACTGAGTTCCAGCCTCAACGTCAGTCCACAGGAGCTGGAACATAGTGGCTCCACAGAATTGGACCACTAGGCAAGGGCAACAATACCTATCATCCCCTCACACATCAGTGGTCCATCCTTGTGGGTGGGGAGGGAGCAATGTCCTAGGCATTTCTGGGCAAGGTGGCTACTTTCAGCCCAGTGTGATTCCTAGAGAAATGTAGCTGCGAGTTGTCCATAGCAAACCTTCACAACAGCTGGGTGATAGGATCCGGATGGGGCACCACATCACCGACTACATTCACCCTCTTAATTTCTACTGTGCTTATGTAAAAACTTTTCCATTTTCCTCCGACCCACTAAACTGCCACCTTCATACTAAACCCCACAACTATCTAAGTCATTTTCTTTGTTACATGCTCTCCTAGCTCGATGGTGTTTCTCAGCCTCAGAGGTCTTATTTCATTGTGTGTGTTTGTATGTATAATATGTATCTTCTCAACCAAACTGCACACTCCATGAGAGCAAAGACAAAAACTTTTTGGCCATGAATATTATACCTCTTGGGCTTAGAACAATGGTACATGTAAATCGCTTTAAGAATGAATGGGGCTGGGCATAATGGCTTATACCTGTAATCCCAGCACTTTGGGAGGCCGAGGAGAGAGGATCACTCGAGGACAAGGTTTCAATACTACTTTAAAGTTCATATGGAACCAAAAAAGAGCCCGCATCGCCAAGTCAATCCTAAGCCAAAAGAACAAAGCTGGAGGCATCACACTACCTGACTTCAAACTATACTACAAGGCTGCAGTAACCAAAACAGCATGGTACTGGTACCAAAACAGAGATATAGATCAATGGAACAGAACAGAGCCCTCAGAAATAATGCCGCATATCTACAACTATCTGATCTTTGACAAACCTGAGAAAAACAAGCAATGGGGAAAGGATTCCCTATTTAATAAATGGTGCTGGGAAAACTGGCTAGCCATATGTAGAAAGCTGAAACTGGATCCCTTCCTTATACCTTATACAAAAATCAATTCAAGATGGATTAAAGATTTAAACGTTAGACCTAAAACCATAAAAACCCTAGAAGAAAACATAGGCATTACCATTCAGGACATAGGCATGGGCAAGGACTTCATGTCCAAAACACCAAAAGCAATGGCAACAAAAGACAAAATTGACAAATGGGATCTAATTAAACTAAAGAGCTTCTGCACAGCAAAAGAAACTACCATCAGAGTGAACAGGCAACCTACAAAATGGGAGAAAATTTTTGCAACCTACTCATCTGACAAAGGGCTAATATCCAGAATCTACAATGAACTCAAACAAATTTACAAGAAAAAAAACAAACAACCCCATCAAAAAGTGGGCGAAGGACATGAACAGACACTTCTCAAAAGAAGACATTTATGCAGCCAAAAAACACATGAAAAAATGCTCATCATCACTGGCCATCAGAGAAATGCAAATCAAAACCACAATGAGATACCATCTCACACCAGTTAGAATGGCAATCATTAAAAAGTCAGGAAACAACAGGTGCTGGAGAGGATGTGGAGAAATAGGAACACTTTGACACTGTTGGTGGGACTGTAAACTAGTTCAACCATTGTGGAAGTCACTGTGGAGATTCCTCAGGGATCTAGAACTAGAAATACCATTTGACCCAGCCATCCCATTACTGGGTATATACCCAAAGGACTATAAATCATGCTGCTATAAAGACACATGCACACGTATGTTTATTGCAGCATTATTCACAATAGCAAAGACTTGGACCCAACCCAAATGTCGAACAATGATAGACTGGATTAAGAAAATGTGGCACATATACACCATGGAATACTATGCAGCCATAAAAAATGATGAGTTCATGTCCTTTGTAGGGACGTGGATGAAATTGGAAATCATCATTCTCAGTAAACTATCGCAAGAACAAAAAACCAAACACCGCATATTCTCACTCATAGGTGGGAATTGAACAATGAGATCATATGGACACAGGAAGGGGAATTTCACACTCTGGGGACTGTGGTGGGGTTGGGGGAGGGGGGAGGGATAGCATTGGGAGATATACCTAATGCTAGATGACGAGTTAGTGGGTGCAGCGCACCAGCATGGCACATGTATACATATGTAACTAACCTGCACAATGTGCACATGTACCCTAAAACTTAAAGTATAATAAAATAAAAAATAATAAATAATAAAAAATAAAAAAAAACCAGCCTGAGCAATACAGCAGGACCCATCTCTACAAAAAGTGTTTTCTAAAAAAGAATGAATCAGTTAATTAAAACAGCTATCACTTTATAGAAGCTACTATGTGCCAGGCCCTATTCTAAGTAATTTATGTGTATTAAATCCTCCATCTCCACAGCTGTGAGCTAGGTACTGTTATTATCTCATACCACAAACAAGAAGTTCAAGAAGTTGCCGAAGTTCACATGGCTAAGAAGGAGTTCTGCGTATTAATCCAAGCAATGTGACTTTATAGTCTTTGCTCTTATCTAGTCCGCTGTACTCTATTGTACTGCCTCTGAATGAATGGTGGAATGAATAAAGGACAGATGAAATAGAGGGAGAGAAGACAAGGAAATGGAGGAAGGGAGAAGGGAAGATAGAATGCAGCAGACTGCAGACACACATGCTATGTGTGATGTAGTCAGAAGCTTTTGAGTGTCTCACAGAAAATGGCCTTTTGTTAAACCAGTCTCCTTAATTGAGTGATGTCAACTATCACTCAATGTATAGCCACACTTCCCTGCTTCTAATTTGTTGACTCATTGTAGCAAGTTGTAAAGACCCAATATATGGATTTCCAATCCCAAATATTCAGAAAATTCAATCATGCTAACCCCATTGCAAGTAACCCACAATGTTAGTATTTTTTTTTTTTTTAGCAAATGCAGTTATGATATTGGGCTCTCCGACAGACCAACTGTGTATATACATCAATAAAAAAACACTGAAGGAAAAGTAGCAGTTTTACATAGTGAATGTATCAATTTAAACAAAACTGGATACATAAAGCATCTCAAGAAGGGAAGGGAATAGAATACTAATTGTGTGAGACAATTTGATCTCCTAGGAACCCAGATGGGAAATTCATAGTCACTGAGGTTTGGAAGGAAACTTAAAGGTCATTCTGTTCAAACCTCTCAGTGGCATCTGTTCCATTTAGCATACTTTATTATTTAAAAATTGTTTTTCTCCCCATAAAGTACCCAGTTAATGACTTTATTGTTATTTTTAAGGTTAAGACAGCAAATTGAGGGCAGATGTATTTAGTATCTTCTGTCTGCTCTAAAACTAAACTGGATTAAAGGTTTGTTTCATCAGACACCCTGTTCGATAAATGATCCAACATGTCTAGTCATCATCAGAATGTAGGTTGAACCTCCATGTGTGTGAGAACATTTTTCTCAATTTATTATAATTCCTGTGATTTATGCACAACAGTGATGGAAATAGTCTTGTGTCGATTTCCAAGGCGCAATGTGGGAGGCACTGTGTGTGCACAAATCCCGTTATTTGTTAATAGGATTTGTCCACATACCCTCTGCCCAATCTGTCCAATGCTTTGAAATATTGCAGCTGCTTTTCATTTCCTAAAAAATCCGATTGGCAACAATGTCAACACCACAGCTCAACCTACAAACAGAAGCACAACTCCAAGTAAGAATACACAGTTGGCAAAAATAGTCATTAATGCCACCACTAAGGATGCCATCTGGGGAATTTCGTTACCATGCTAGGGCCAGCTCTAAAGTGAGATATTTCATATTCAACTGAATATGGCTTTTTAACATTGGTGTCCCCACATAATGGTTCCTAACTGGGGCAATTTTGGTACCCATAAACGTTTGGCAATGTCTGGAGACATTTTTAATTGTTATCACTAAAGGGGCCCGCCTATCAAGTGGGTGGAGACCAGGGATAATGATAAACATTTTATAATACACCAGAAAGTCCCCCAAACAAAGAATTACCCAGTACAAAATTTTGATCGTGCTGAGGTTACTGCCCTGCTTGCTCCAAGGCATATCAAACCAATCTAATGTAGCCATAAATGACAGTTGTCCTTCTTTATCACCGTTTAAGATACAGACTACAATGCCCGTTGGGGAACAAGTAGTTTAAATGCATGGGATCTAATTCGGTATTATATTTCTGTGTTTGTGACATTTATGGATACATCTCTTGCTAGGTATTTTAACCAGTATAAAAAGAAGTAGCAAGAGTAAGGTGGAGGGCAAATGCAGATTCTTGGAAATGTTACTGTCACAGGGACTCTACGAATACAACATTTCCAATCCCTATTCTCTAAAACATCAGTTCAGCAAGATGAATGGGAATCCCATGACTAAAGGATTACAAGTCAAATGTCCTGGTGAAATTTGGCTTGAACTAACTGAAATCTGTTTGTGTCCTGTGGGACTATTCTCAGCAACTTAAAATGCTCACAGTCATCATAGCTCTCCAAGAGATGACTATAGTAAAACAAATAAAACATTTTCAAACTTACTGGACCATAAATTGTTTTACTTCTGTAACATGTGTTAATATTGCTTTAAATAAATGATCTACTACAACCAGCATGTTCATCGGAAAAGTATGGTGCAAAAGCTGGTGTTATATGCCCAGAATTATTCACCAAGTAGGACAAAGCAAGGACCACAACAAAGACCACTTATTGTTGTCTATTCTTCCACTATGCAGTGCTTCTTTTTACAGCTATAGTTTTAAAATGATGACATAATTACATTGTTAAATCACGGTATATAGGGCTTGGAATAAAACATTACTTTGGATGGAGCATTTTAAAATCTAGTATCGTGTTTACTATTCACAATTCACATGAAATTATTTTTCCCTCTACTACTCCACTTGTTCCTCCTATTTATTATCATCTTCCCTATCATCATCACTACCACCGTATCTTGAATATAAAGTTAACCACTAGAATTTACCATGAGTCTAGGTCCTTTGTTAACCCAGTGTTGAAAACAATCTGTGGCATATTGGAGTCACTCCATGTATGTTCAGTTCATGGAATCTCCATTTTGTAGATAAAGGATATGAAGCCTAATCTGAAGGTAGAAGTACACAATTTTTAAAAGCACCTACTATGCTAGTTATTTTTTCATATATTATTTCATGGAATTAGTGAGATGTAACAGCAACATCAAAAGACAAAACTAGCAAAATAGCAAAAATAATACATTTTTAGGAAAGTAACTAACAAAAACTAGAGAATAAATGAAGGAAAATTGCAGTAATCTTTTTATTCTTGTTTTCTGCACTCTAAGACAGGGAGCTTGTGGATGCTGGCTGGTCTTGCTTAAGACTTCAGTGTACTGAATCACATTTATTCGGTATTATGCAAAAGGCCAGTGATATTGCTGGGTAAAATTTCTCAGTGGAGCTACAAGAAGAGACACAATGATGAGCAATGAACTTTTCACAACCAGCCCACCAAACTAGCCAGAATTAAACACATCAGTAGCTCCACTTCAATTTTATGTTTATTTTTTATGATTACGAAGTCTAGTCAACTTGATTTTAACTCATAACTCTCAAAAACAAAACTGGAAAGAACTCACTGGAAGAATGAAGCAATGAAAGATAATCTCTAATAACTAATTTTTTTGATTTATTTTTTACTTTGTTTGAGACAGAGTCCTGCTTTTGTTGCCCAGGCTGGAGTGTAGTGAGGCAATTTCAGCTCACTGCAACCTCTGTCTCCCGGGTTCAAGTGATTTTCCTGCTTCAGCATCCCAAGTAGCTGGGACAACAGGCATGCATCACTGCACCCAGCTAATTTTTGTATTTTTAATAGAGACGGGGTTTCACCATGTTGGCCAGGCTGGTCTAGAATTCCTGGCCTCAAGTGATATGCCTGCCTCAGCCTCCCAAAGTGCTGGGATTACGGGTGTGAGGCAACATGCTCTGCCTCTAATAATTAATTACTAAACATGTTTCATTATCTAGTAGGTTAGCTTACTGAGGATCTTTGTCAGTTCTTCTCCAGCCACCTACTCATCTAGAGTCTGGCAATGGTAAAAATAAGCTGGCAATTTATCAGAGAATTATTTTATGGAAGAGCTTCTTATTAGTGAGGAATATTTAACATTAGGTAATGTTATTAACTTAAATATAGACAAACTTAAAAGGGCATTACAGCTGAAAGCAGATAAAATTAGCCTTGATTAGCTAAGTTCTAGATCTAGAAATAATGTTTTTAATGTCCGGCCATTGTCAAGTGTTTACAAAGATCTTAAATTACCTTGAAGCACATGGCAAAGCAAGCTGAAAGACTCCCACTAATACCTGAGTTCACTGACAAGTTCATTTGCCCATCATTTATTCAAACACCATTTTGTACCAATGACATAGAAAACACCAAGCTCAGTGCTACGGAGGGTAGAAGATACAGACTGTGCTCTTGAAGGGGTCATGTACTGATCAGGAGGATTAGAAACTTTTTAAAGGTAAATTCATATATCTGTGAACAAAATTGGAGAGTAAGGATGTTCATTGCTGCATTGTTTGTAAAAATAAGAATTTGGAGGAAACATAAATGTTTATTAAGAGAGAAATGGCTAAAGTAACATGAATTATTCACAATACGGAATAGCATAGCAGCAGTAAACAAATCAAAAACAGCCCCAGTAGCCAGAGTGTGAATGAATAAAGCAAACTGCTGAACCAGTATGACCATATAAATATTATACATTTATGGGCATGTAACACGTATAGAGATTTTTACGGAAAAGGCCTGGAAAGATGTAAATGAAATGAGAACAGTGGCTTCCACTGGGCAAAATACTGGAACTATGGAAATAATCATAACAATCTATAGTTTTACATATAATGTTCCAGTTTAAGATGATAATACATTAATATATTATTTATCAAATATGTGTACATATAGAGATGTAAATATAGATATATATTAACATGAATACCACAGAGAGGAACACATAAAAGGATAAAGAATTTTAAATAGATAAAATTGTTTCTTCTCAGGGGAATTACTCAACATTTTGCATAGGAGAAGCCATTCCTTATTAATTTGAAAAATCTTGAATAGGGCCAGGCGCAGTGGCTCACACCTGTGATCCCAGCACTTTGGGAGGCTGAGGCAGGTGGACCGCAAGGTCAGGAGTTCGAGAACAGCCTGACCAACATGGTGAAACCCCATCTCTACTAAAAATACAAAAATTAGCCAGGTGTGGTGGCGTGCGCCTGTAATCCCAGCTACTCAGGAGGCTGAGGCAGGAGAATTGCTTGAACCCAGGAGGTGGAGGTTGCAGTGAGCCGAGATCATGCCAGTGCACCACTGCAGACTGGGCTGCAGAACGAGATT
The DNA here is from genome assembly GCF_029289425.2 of Pan paniscus. Taxonomy (NCBI): domain Eukaryota; kingdom Metazoa; phylum Chordata; class Mammalia; order Primates; family Hominidae; genus Pan; species Pan paniscus. The sequence continues at coordinate 74,926,990 of NC_085926.1, read as the reverse complement.
CCGTCTCAAAAAAAAAACCCACAAAAATAGAAGAAGGAAATATATAATTAACTACAAAGATGCTGCAGCACACAAAAATTACAAAAATTAAAATTGTAGCCAAAATTTGGGGGGCAGGGAGAGATGAGTAAATGGACCACAGGTAAAACAGTTTCATTTTTCGGACAATGAAACTATGCCATATGCATCATAATGGCAGATAAATAACATGATTTATTTCAGAAAATTCTTAGAACTATACAACTTCGAATCTTAACATAACCTATGAACTTTTGATTATAATAATTTGTCAATATCGGTTCATCAGTTGTAACAAATGTTCCACACTAATGCAAAATATTAAAATAGGGAAAATTGCATGTATGTGAGAGGATAGGGAGTACATGGGAACTCTCTGTACTTTGTATTTGATTTTTCTGTAAACCTAAAACTTCTCTAAGAAATAAAACTTATTTTAATTTAAAAAATGCAATAACTGAAGAATGCGTAAAGACAATAAAACCATAAATAAAAGAATAATTGATGCTTTTGGAGAAAGTGTAAGCAGTGATTATATTATATCTATGATATCTATGACAGAAGTTAATCCATAGACAGCTCTGTCATGCTTGGCACACAAAAGTATTCAATGTTGTTAGTATTGTTGGATCTATCTATCTATTTATCTATCATCTGTCTTTGCTCTGTTTATAAATTTTTATTAAAAAAAAGAGGAAATAGAGTTATGTGAGGAAGGCAAAGTGTGGAAAAATATTCTAAACAGAAAGAACAGCTAGCTCGATGACACAGACAGAAGGGAAAAAGCCCTTTCAGGGACTGGACTTGAATGTGGGGTGGCTGGCCTGCAGACACATGTCAAACCTACTGGAGAGGAAACCACAACCTGAAGCTAGGATTGAGCTTCAAGAACCTTGAATCCCTTGCCAAGGTATTTGGATATAGGTTGTGGGAATCATGGTGTTTTGAATGTGACCTACTTACTTCTGTGCTTTAGGGAGCTGGATGGGAATGAGAAGAGATTCAAGAGTGAGAGTGTAACGAGAGTGATGGTTTGGGAATTAAAATGAGTAGGTTCAAATTCTAGTTCTGACACTTCCTAGCTCTCTATGTAAACCCAGGGCACATGTCTTAACTGTTTTCAATCTCAATTTCCTCATGAATAATAATAAATACGATGATAATAAGCTCTAACAGGTTTGTTGGTGGTATTAAACCAGAAAATAGGTACTCAAATGCCTCATACGGAACCTTAGACATAGTAAGTTCTCTAGAAACAAGATTCTTTGTTACAGTGCTTATACAAGTGTTGTGTTAGAGACCTAAGTATACATAAGTGATAATGATAATGATGTTTTTGGGAAAATTAGCAGGACAATAGGGAAAGAGAAGGTATGATCATTGACCCATTCTGAGTTCCTGGAAGAATGGTGATATTAACGACATATATAGGAAGCAAAGGGAGGCAAGATATTTGAGCAAAGAGGAGTTTGACCACAGACATAAAGCTTCAAGATATTCATCCAAAACTCAAATGGAATTACAGAGTAGTAAGCAATGTCAGATAAAAAGACTTTGGAAGTTAGGAACAGGGAGTGATGTGTGAAATTGAGACATGTGAAACTGACTCACATAGAAATGGGTGGCGTAGGTGCAGAGAGAACAGGCAGGGTAATACCTATGAGGGAGGTAGAGGGCTGTGGAGGAGCAAAGTAGAAGCCACTCACAACCCGGAGCCAGCCGGAGCAGGAGGATAAGGAGGGGCTTCATGAAGGCCCTGAAGAGTTCTGTCTGGAGCACAGCATGTTTCCCCTGCCCTATGTCTTCATGCTTCATCTCATACAGGGCCTCTGCACACAAGCCTTAAAGGCACCACATGCAACCTTGCACAAGTAAATCATAATTAGGACTCATAGTTTTCTGAAAAATAATATTCTAACTATTCTTTAAATTTTAGGATTTCCTTTTAGTAAGGTTGAAAGAAAAATGAAAGACCATTGCATTATTTCTGAACTACTGCACCAAATCCATTATACAGAAATTTCCACACACATACACACACAGTACAGTTTCTAAATAAACATTTAAAAGTATTTTGCAGTGGAAATTTACCTTGTTTAAAATCCATTATTCTTATGACTAGGCTGGGTGCTGTAGCTCATGCCTGTAATCCCAGCACTTTGGGAGGCCAAGATAGGAGGATCGCTTGGCACTAGGAATTTGAGACCAGCCTGGTCTACATAGCTGACCCCATCTCTTAAAAAAAAAAAAAAAAGAAAGAAAGAGAGAAAAGAAAAAAAAATGATTACTTTTATGGCTAAAACTTTGTTTTTTGTGATATATTTTTAAAATAACATTAATCCCCAAAGTCAACACATTAGTTAGAAAATACTTTGTTTATTAGCAAGATGTTACTTTGTATTAGAGATAAAATGCCATATTAGAAAGATTTGGAAGACTTATAAGAAGGTTGGAATGAAATACTAGTCAAAATAATAAAATGATGTGATTTTATATTTTGATAATTTCACCCTCTCTTTTTAACAAATTGATCGTTTTATGCTAATTGCTATTTTTTACACCATTCTTTCAATTACTAAATCAATGGACAATTACCTAAAGTTATTTTTTCTAATCATTTTAAAACAATCACATAATTTTGCATTACTATTACTGCACCACGACTTTACTCAAAGCATAACATTTTACCACAGTTGTAGAAGGAACAGAATGAATTGCAAACATAAAAATTCTATCCTGCTATCATCCAATTATCAGATGGCACATTGGTCTACTAATTATAAAAGTGACCCTGTTCATGGCCAGAGTGAGGGTTACCAAGGCACAAATATTAGTTTCTAGGAGCTTTAATATTAAGTGATTCACTTTTTTCACCAAAAACAATCTCACTGTTTCCTCATTAGACTCAAATTGTATCATATGGTTTTATTCAGTGACTAATTAATGCTATTTTCCAGAACAAATCTCCGACAGTGCTGAGAATAAGAGCCTAATTTAGAACACAAAAACAATGAATGAGGTGGTCATGACCAGTGACTTTTACTCAAAAGTAAATGCCAGCTAATTACAATGCCTGGAAAGTTGCACAAGGGATCAATGGCAACTTATTCTGTTCAGGTTCCTCTCATTAATAACCCAAATGTCCACCATATCACTGTTATTTTCCCAAGAAAAGGGTACAGAAATCAGCAAACAGATGAAAGCAATAAGGACCATAAAATGCTTACCAAAGTGCTGGGAACAAAATAAGTCTTCACTAAATGCTAGCTAATGACAATAAGAGTACTATACTACCAACTTTGCTAAGCACCCTGGTTACAAATTCAGAGAATACACAATAGCAAATGTTAAAAGGATTCCAACATGTAATACCTCTGATTTATAAATATCTAAGTTTATCACAGAAAAATACTTAGTTCAGTTCCTGGAAAATGATACATGCCTAATAATCATTTATTGAGTGACAGCATGAATGAATGCTCTTCAGAACATAAAATTGGGTAAGCTAGCCAAGGAAGGGGTAGGGAAAATGACACTGCAGGAACTGTCCCTTTCATAGTCCCTTGAGTAATAACCATTCGAAGGTGCTCTAATTCGGGAAAGGTACATCCAAATAACTATCACAGAGATCAAGCAAACTCTGCACCTTACCAGACTTACAGCCTGACAAAATTCAGGGCAGCTTTCTAAAAGTAAAAAATAATAATTATCAAATAAAAACTGAGAGAAATGCAAAATCAGGACTTACTTTTACTCGGTCTTTCCAGATAGAGAAAAGACACTTTCCCTTACTCTCTGTCCCCCAAGCCAAACTTGGGGAAGGAGGAGTGGGGTATTTTTTAAGTAATATCCAGACCTTCTGTATTAAATTCCTCTAACATATTAAATATTATTTAAATTCATAGAGCTAGCCACAATTATATAATTTTAGAGTCCGTCTTGAAATAATTAAGGGTAAAACAAGATTCAAAATTACATCTTTAAAAAGATTATGTTTTTTGTCTTTCCTTCACTAGATTTGCAATGACTATTTAAAGTCATTTTAGGCTTCTCTCTATACAACTATTTTAACTTTCTGATTTTCAAGCATCGTTAACATTGAGTTTCCACAATATCCTAAGGGAAATTCTGTTCTAATTGCATTTTAAAAATATTACACATGTGCATGCTGAGTGGGACTTGTCGATAATGTCTCTGCCTATTAGGTAATTTTACCTTGAAGTTTGAAATAATTTGTTATTATAGGTTGTTTAAATAATCCCATGACAACATTATAGCCATTAATATGTCCAGCTATGGTTATTTATTCACGCATAATGTCTATCATGTATCAGTTAATGTTACAATAAGCCAGTCACTAACTCAATGTAAAATTGTAGATCCAATTCTGCAGCTGCTGACCACCTTCACTTGAAAATGTCTTTGAAATTTCTACTCATTCAGCATTATATGAGTAAAACCAACTTGAGATTATTTTCTCAATTATATACAAAGTGATGTTAAATTTATTCAGAAATTATAGGACTTCAGCCTTGATGTGTGTTATTAAGTTACATATACAAAACTTCATAGTTACCAAGGCCAACAATTTTTTAAAAACACTTTAGCAGTAGAACCTTCTCCTCCCTCTATTTATTTTAATTTTAAATCTTCCAGAGTTTTTTTAAATTGACAAATAAAAATTTTTATGTACTACTTCTGGCGTTGGACATGATGTTTTGACATATGCGTATGCTGTGGAATAGCTAAATCAAGCTAATTAACATATGCATCCACACATTTATGGTCAATTGATTTTTGACAAATATGCCAAGAACACACAATGGGGAAAGGAGAGTCTCCTCAATAAATAGTGTTGGTACAACTTGTTATCCACATGCAGAAGAATTAAATTAGAACCTTTTCTCACACCATTATACAAAAGTCAACTCAAAAGACATTAAAGACTTCATCATAAGACCAGAAACTGTAAAACTACTAGAACAAAACATGGGGAAAGCTTTTCGACATGGGTCCGGGCAATGATTTTTTTTGGCTATGACCCCAGAAGCACAGCCAATAAATGCAAGAACAGACAAATGAAGATTACTTCAAACTGAAAAGCTCCTGTGCAGTACAGGGAAAGAAAATCAACAAAATAGAGAAACAACTCACCGAATGGGAGAAAATATTTGCAAACCATATATCTGACAAAAAGTTAATATCTGAAATACACAAGGAAATCACACAACTCAATAGCAAGAAAACTAACACAATTAAGAAGTTAAACAGTTTTAAGATATAAAACAGATAAGACTGGTATTCTCGTTGGTTGTAGCCAATGAACAGAGCCGCCCTGCTATTCCTTCCTCTCTCTCTCCATTTTTTTGTTTTTGTTTTGTTTTGTTTTGTTTTTTTTTTTTTAAACACAGTCTTCCTATGTTGCTCAGGCTTGTCTCTAATTCCCAGCCTCAAGTGATCCTCCTGCCTTGGCCTCATAAGTAGTTGAGATTAAAGGCATGAGCCACTGCACTCAGCTCTATCCATTTCTTTTGATTTCTACATCGGGCGCCCTAATAATCCTCTGTGTGGAACTCAGGACCGCACAGAAAACAGCTAAAAGAACACATCTCTGACATTTCATTTGAACATATACCCACTAGTGGAATTGCTGGATCATATGGTAGTTCTATTTTCAATTTTTTGAGGAACAACCATGCTGTTTTCCATAATGGTTGTACTAATTTATATTCCCACCAACAGTGTATAAGAGTTTCCTTTTCTTTGCATCCTTGCCAGCATTTATTATTTTTTGTTTATTTGATAATAGCCATTCTATTTGTGGTGAGACGATGTCTCATTGTGGTTTTGATCTGCATTTCCTTGATGATTACTGATGTTGCACATTTTTTCATCTACCTGTTGGCCATTTATATGTCTTCTTTTGAGAAATACCAATTCAGATTTTTTTTTGCATTTTTTTATTAGGATGATTTTTTTTTTTGCTATTCAGTTGTTTGAGTTTCTTATATATTCTGAATATTAACCCCTCGTGAAATGCATAGTTTGCATATATATATTCTCTCATTCTTTAGGTTGTATTTTTACTCCATTGATTGTTGAAGAGATATCTGTGAGAAATGCGTATCATTGTGGAAGAGATATCTTAGTATGTCAAAGAGATAACTGCATTCCTATGTTTATTGCAGTAGTATTCACAATAACCAAGACATGAAATCAGCGTAAGTATCCATTAACAGATGAATGAACAAAGAAAATGTGGTATTTATACACAATAGAATACTATTCAACCATTAAAAAAGAATGAAATTCTGTCATTTGTGGCAACATGGATGAACCGCAGGGCATTATGTTAAGTGAAATAAACCAGACATAGAAGGACAAATACCACATAATCTCACTCATAGGTGGAATCTAAGAAAGTTGATCTCACAGAAGTAGAGGATGGAATAGTGGTTATCAGAGGTTAACCAGTGGGCTGGAAGTGGGGATTGGGAGAGATTCATCAACAGGTACAAAGTTACAGTTAGGAGAAATAAGTTCTGGCTTTCTGTTGCACAGGGGGTTAAAAATATTGTAGCATATTTTCAAAATATTAATGCCTGGTGTGGTGGCTCACACCTGTAATCCCAGCACTTTGGTAGGCTAAGTTGGGTGGATCACCTGAGGTCAGGAGTTTGAGACCAGCCTGGCCAAGGCGGTGAAACCCTGTCTCTACTAAAAATACAAAAATTAACAGGGAGTGGTGGTGGGTTTCTGTAATCCCAGATACTTGGGAGGCTGAGGTGGGAGAATCACTTGAACCAAGGAGGTGGAGGTTGCAGTGAGCCAAGATGACACCACTGCACTCCAGCCTGGGCAACAGAGTGAGACTCCGTCTCAAAAAAAAAATCCATCCATATCTATATCTATATTTTTATCTATATCTATATCTATCTGTAGCTAGAAGAGAAAATTTTGAAGGTTCTCACCACAAAGAAATCATAAATATATGTGATAGATATGCTAAATACCCTGATTTTTTATTTTTTATTATTTATTTTTTGAGACAGTCTTGCTCTGTCATCCAGTCTAGAGTGCAGTGGCGCCATCCCAGCTAACTGTAGCCTTGACCTCTCAGGCTCAAGTAATCTTCCATGCCTGACTAAATGTTAAATTTTTTTGTAGCAACAGGGTCTCACTGTGATGCCTAAGCTGGTCTCAGACTCCTGGCCTCAAGCGATCCTCCCACTTGGCCTCCCAATGTGCTGGAATTACGGGAATGAGCCTCTGTGCCCAAATTTTTAATTTTTACACAATGTATACATGTATTGAAACATTTCACTACATCCCATAAATATGCACAATTATTGTGTGTTATTTAAAAAACAAAAGAAAAAAAAGAACACACCTTGTTAACTGCCAAGTGTTCTTTAATAGCCTTTATCAGAAATGACAGTAAAATGGACTCCTATATAAGTCAATTTATCAGAGTTTCTTTTCCAGAATACAATTGTAATTAATACAAGAGGGTGTGTTTATGAACTAGGATCTAATTGTACTAATAAGAGTTTCCAAGAAATGATGCAGAATATAAGTTATATCCATGTGATACTGATTTGATCAATTCAGCTGATCATTTAAATATTTTCTCATTGTAGATTTACGCCACTTTTGAAAGTTTTTGAAAATCAAATGTATCAGGTATTATTTTATATTTCTTAGTATCCTGCTGCCTTTTAAAAATAATATGATATTAGTATTGAGGAGGAAGGAAAGGCAGAAAACTGCATTATTTTCTGATCAATTTCTCTGTGGTAAGGAATTCCTCTCTCTCTCTCCTTTCCTCCCTACCTGTCTGCCCTCCTCCCCACATCCCTTGCTTTGGAAGAAGCCCTGAGGTTAGGGGGAGTGTACATCTATTAACTACTCCTACCTCAGATTTTTCAAAAACAGTTCTCCCTACATATCGGTGCAATAAAACATACCCATCTAAAGCCTTTCCCACATGTGCACACAGTATTCTATGTGTCTCTGGAACTTTATAAGTAATTCTATTTAAGATACTGGATATTTTCCATGGAAGCTCTTATTACACAAATTAACTATTTTTTCTAATGAGATTCAACTTTCATAAATTCTTTATTCTTCTATTTCAGATTATGAAAGACAAAAGCTTTCTTAAAATACCCTGGATCCAGGTCAATAATTCAAAAACAAATATTGTCTGAATTTCAGATAAATTCGGTATATTTTGAAGTTTTTTCAGTTTATTTTTTTTGCTAAAATATGCTTATTTTCCTTTCAATTTCATTGTACCTTTGTCAAAAATCAAATGACTCTATTTGTATAAATTTATTACTGGGATTTGTGTTCTTTTCCATTGATTTATGTGTCTGCCTTTTCAGCAATACCACAGTCATGATTACTGTAGCTTTACATTAAGTTCTAAAATTCATTTTATAACTTACTTGGACTAAAGTCCTATCAATTCCAATTAGAGTTAAAATAATCCTTTGTATAACTGATGAAACATGTTAGACTTGGTTTTACTCATATAATTTTCAAAATCATCTTGGCTATTCCAGTCTGGTAAATATCTATCAGTGACAACAAAAATGTCTGCTGAGATTTTATTAGAATTGTATTGTATTTATAGATTGAACTGGGGAGAAATGACTTTAATGCTATTGAATTATCCAGTCCACGAACATGGTATACCTCCGATTTAGGCCTTTTTTATTTTATTAGTGTTTTGTGGTTTAACTGTACAGATCTGGCACATATTATGTTAGAGGCATGCTTAACTATTTCATTTTTTGGTGCTCTTTTAGATGTTATTGATTTTTAAAGTTTATATTTTAGTAGTTCATTACTAATATATAGAAATACAATTGATATGCATATGTTGATTTGTTACCCACAAACTTGATAAACTCATTGGTTGTGGGAGCTTTTTTGTAGATCTTTGGGATGTCTGACAAAGGCAATCACTTTATTTGTGATCAAGGACAATTTTATTTCTTCTTTTCTAAATTGTATGTATGCCTTTCATTTGTTTATCTTGTAATGGCTACAGTGCAAATAAATGATTTTGCACAGGCCCAGAAGGCACAGGCCCAGGGACCAGCGCCATCTCCTCCTCCTTGGTTCCAGGCAGACTGCTTCCCAGGGCCAAAACAAATACAGGAGGCCGTGTTGCTCTAAAATGGCAGACTAGTCTCTGTCAGCAGGAAATTTGGGCAAGAAGTTTCCCCTAGGGTTGTGAGCATGGAAAATACTGGGTACAATAGCTTTACATATTTGATATAATTTAATCCTCACAGAAACTAAAAGAGGAAAAAAATTGAATAGAAATCATGAGACGAGGTAGCCTTGCCTTTGTCAGATCTTGGGGGAAAAATTCAGTCATTGATTACTATGTATGATTTTAGCTTTGGTCTTCTGACATGGTAAATTTATTCTGATAAGTTGATAATGTTTTCTTCTATTTTTAGTTTCCCCAGTTTTTACTATGAATGAATATCATTTTGTTCCATGTTTTTGGTATCTATTGGCATTATCATTTTTTTCTTAAGTTTGTTAATATGAGTTACACTGATTTTTTAATGTAGAGCTAGGTTACATTCCTGGGATAAAACCCACTTGGATGTGATGCATTATCCTTTTGATGTTTTGCTGGATTTGATTTGTTAATATTTTGTTGACAATCTTTACAGTTATATTCATGAGGGATACGGTCTCTAGTTTTCTTATAATAACGTTTTTTCCTAATTTTGATATTATGTAAATGCTAGTCTTATGAAAATGAACTGGGAAGTTTTTCCTCCCTCTGTTTTTTGAAAGGATTTTGAGGAATCAATAGCATTTATTCATGAAATGGTAGAATTTGCCATAAAAATCACCTGAGCTTTCATTACCTGTTTTGGAGCTTTATAATTAAAAATTCAATTTCAATCACATATAAAGCACTATTAATACAATCTGTTCTTCTTAAGTGAGTTTTCACAGGTAGTGTCTTTTGAAAATTTGTTCATTTCATCTAAGTGGTCAAATTTATGGGCACAGAGTTTTTCATAGTATTCCCTTATTTTTCTTTTCATGTTTGTGGGGTCTTATAGTAATATGTCCTCGTTCTTTCATAACATTGATAATTGTTGTCTTCTGTCTGTGTTTTCCACATCAGTCTGACAAGACGCTTATCAATTTTATTCATTACAAAAATCAGTTTTTAGTTTTCGTTTTCATTGATTTTCTCTATTGTATTTTTTGTGTTTAATTTTACTGATTTTTGCTTTATTTTCTTCCTTCTGATTACTTTAGCTTTAACTTTCTCTTCCTTTTCTAATTTCTTGTGGTGGAACAGATTATTATTTTTTAATCTTTATTTTCTAAATTAAACTTTAAATGAGAGAAATCTCTCTCAATCCACTGCTTTAGCTACATCCTACACATATTGCTATATCTTTAAAATTTTTCATTGATCTCAAGTATTTTTAAATTTTCCTTTAGAATTTCTCTTTGAAATATGCTTCCTTCTTCATATTTTACCAGATATCTTTCTCTTATCAATTTCTGGTTTAATTCCACTATGGTACAAGACCATACTTGGTATGGTTTCTATTATTTTATTTTTTATTTTTTTTGAGACGGAGTCTCTCTCTTTCGCCCAGGCCGGACTGCCGTGGCCCTATCTCGGCTCACTGCAAGCTCCTCCCCCCGGGTTCACGCAATTCTCCTACCTCCGCTTCCCGAGTAGCTGGGACTACAGGCCCCCGCCACCGCGCCCGGCTAATTTTTTGTATTTTTAGTAGAGACGGGGTTTCACCGTGTCAGCCAGGATGGTCTCGATCTCCTGACCTAGTGATCCGCCCGCCTCGGCCTCCCAAAGTGCTGGGATTAGAGGCGTGAGCCACCGCGCCTGACCTATTTTAAATATTTTTGTAGTTAATTTTGTGGTTTAGTGACTATCTTGGTTATATTTTCATATGCACTTCAGAAGACAGTGTATTCTGTTCGCTCTGCCCCACAATGACATCTCCGCGGACTCTTTTCAGTCTTTTATATATGAACCTGATGGGATTTCTTACAAGAAGGTTTGGATTCTGCCAATGTCTACAGCCCACGATGGTTCCCATAGTCCCCTGTCCTGCATTCTCATATTCAGCTTTCACCCATCTGTCAACTATTCTTGCTGACCTCTTCTTGTCAGTATCAGGTGGTGTTTACCTCCAGTGAGCAATGCACAAATCGATTTCCCTTATTTGTCCTTAAACTTTTGGGTCATTTGGGTGCTCTGCCAACTGACTTTTTAAAAGTCATGCATTTAAAGTTAGTCTGACTCTTTTTGTTTTGTTTTAAATGTGGGGAGTGATGCTCCTTCCAATACTTTGCATCCCATGACACAAAGTCTTGTGATTAAGTTGTCTGAAATAAAAAGTAAGTCCCTTACTGCCTACTCTTATAATGTAATTGGCTATTGAGTCTCTTTACAAAACAAATTCCACATGATTCCCAGTGATAATGAAGACATGAGATACTACCCATCTGTGTATAGCTGAAAATTTTATATTTGTGGATAGTGTTTACAAAATAAAACAAAATTATAATCCCAAGGGATGCAAAAATAATGGAATGTAGAAATTATATACTTCATTAATAACTAAAACCAGTCTATAATTTCTTATGTTTTTGGTAATTGCATAGCCAAAATTCTATTAAATGGATCAAAGAAACAATAAAATAAATCAACACAGCTTGTAATAAAATGTCATTGTTGAACCATAAAGAAATAAAGCTATGGATGCTGAATCTAAATAGAAAACAGAACAAAGAATTGCCTGCTTTCATCTACCATATGACATCTGGGAGCAGCAAGCCTCTTGGGAGAATCTCAAGTCACAGTTTAACAATAGTAACCCACAAAATTTGGCTTCATATTTCACATATTTAACTGTAAGGCATTATAACATGGTTATTAGAAGAGAACAGATTTTTGGAATCAGACAGATTGAACTCCAATTACTACTTTCTATTCCATCAGTTAACCAAAGGTGACTTCAAGGATACTAAGAGTTAGACTTCTCAAGAAAATTGACTTATAGTATTTCCTGATTGTGCATAGTTAGCATGAAAATTAACAGTCTAATTAGCTAAAACTACTAATGTACCCAGAGCAAAGAAACATCCATTGTAATCATGTGCTTGCAATTTATTTTGGTTAAATTTGGAGGTCCAACAGCATCTTTCTTTGGCATGACATCCTTACTTAGTGAAAAAAAAGCCAAAAAAACAAAAAAAAACAGTGGCTTTATAAACCAGACACAATTGGGTTCTAATCTCAGCCATGCACTTATTAGAAGAGCAAACTTTTATAAATCACTGAACCACTATGACGTACAGTTTCTGTACTCACAAAATGAAAATTTAAAATATCTATCTCTCAGGACTATCACAAATAATGCATATAAATGCCTAAATTTTTATTACATCTATATTTGTCATTATTTTCTTCACTTCTAATATCATAGATCTTGCGGATATCAGGTTCAAGATTTAATTCCAAATCTAGTTGCAAATCCTTGCCTTTCCCAAGATAAGAAGTATTAGCACTCCATAATGAATTTCCATATTTAAACTCCATAATTAAGAGTAAGAGTACTCAAGATAAAAGCTTTACAATTGTGATAACACAATAGTGCCCTGACAGTTTTTTAAAAGTGATTTCTAAACTCAATTTTACATAACAATTTTAGTTTCACAAAATGAGGTAAACAGGAATAAATTTGATTTCAGGTATATTGATGTTGCTATTATCAAATATGAAATGATTATATAGCCAACTAAATATTAATATTATGTGATATCCCATATTTAGCTCTTCTTTGTATTCTTTATACTACTTGAAACCTTTGATGATATTAATGATTATCTACTTATCTTTTATTGATTTTCTCTGATAATGTCCTCATGAAAAGCTTAGGGATTTATTTCAAAAACTATATAGTGCATTTCTATAAGAACTGAAAAACAATTCATTTGAGTCTAAATTTGTACTAAGTTTAATAGTGAATCCCACATGAATCAATTACTCCTACTTTCATAAACAACGTAATGATTGTAATGAATACTTATTAGAAAGACATTTTACTTGGATTGGTATGTTATTTTCTGCCATGACACTTTCTAATATAAGGCCAACTGACCAAAGCAAACCAAACCAAACAACTGTTGATGAATGACAAGGGCAAAAAAAACTTTAAATGTCTATTTTTTCGAAATCTCTGGCATCACATAGGAAAATTATAAAATACTACATGTTGATTTTATTACAAATACAGGAATCTGTAGAAAAATATCCTTGACTTATTACAGTTCCACATATCACCAAAACAAGTTGGCCACAAATACGCTCAGTAGATACTTCTTTGCCTTTGGTTTTCAGCATAGGCTTGAGCCAGTTCAATTTTATGTTTCCCATTCTGTTTTATAATAATCACAAAATATCTCCATTTCTAATTCCATCTGCCACTGGCCATTGGATGAGCTCCCTTTTCAGGCCTCTTGGTTCCCGCAGGCAGGCTTTCTGTGTAGCCTACAGTTTAAATGTCAAAGGACTGTGGAGTAAGTGTTGGGGGAAAACTGACTGTGAATTACATGTGAATTCTGATCTCCAGCATTTATACAATGTTTCACTCTCCAGAGTATCTCTTGTTTTCCACCCTTACTGTATCTCAACTTCTCTATGTTTAGTTAGGTTTGTTTTTTCCATGCAGAATACTGTTACAACATAAACTCAATGAGTTGCAGATCTCTTAACTTTTTAGAAACAATTCTTTTATTTTAACAATGAGTAGAAGCATTTTCCATATTGTCACTCTAATTTTAGGATACCTACAACATCTCACATAGGTTTCCTAAAGTAATTTACCTCGGGTATACTATAACATAACCATGAGAGATGATAGGTTAAGAAAAAAATATTAGTTTAAGCCAAACACATAGTTCTGATTCCAGTTCTAATCAACTTCACTTCAGCCAAGAAACTGGTCAATTACACATCTCAATACAAAAATTTGCAATCAGAAGCTTCCTTTCCATTGTTATTTAATAATTATTAGAGCAATGGCAAAGTTAGATTTTTTTAAACCAACATTTTTATGTGACAATATATGAAAATTAATATTTCATGAACATTTACTTAAATTTTTACATCAAAAAGGATTTCATCTGACCCTTGGCTGAACTATATATAGAAAACCAAGAAAAATGTCACAAAAAAGAAACAACAAAGAGTTAGGTAAAATTTGGAATTATATGCTATAATCTTAAATTATTAAATACTATCTTACAAAAAATCTCTTTATTAGTGACTTTTAGAGTTTAAGGTGTCACTCCTCCTATTGTTTCCACCAGCTAAACACAGTCTTGACCATTGCACCTAGACAATTGACAGTGTATTCATCTGTTCATCCTTCCACTCATCAATCTAACCATTCCCCTTTACCAATGATCAGCTTGCACAGTTCCTTAGCTAAAGCTGAGGGGGATTAAGATGTGACTAACACAGCACTGATAGATTTACCATCAAAATTTCTAAAGGGCTCTTCTTTACTGCCTAAGGGTATGGGCTTTGAGTTACAAAGATCTAAATCCAAATCCTATTTCTGCTGTGCACAAGCTATGCGTTATCTCTGCTTTGCTTAACCTCCCCTTGCCTAAGCTACGTTTTTGTAAAATGGAGATTATGAAATCTACATTTGAAGGTTGTAGGATGCATAAATGAGATTATCATGCAGGCTGTATATTGCCCTCAGAAATAGTAACTATCATTACTATTCAGGAGGTGTGAAGAACAATCACAAGCAAGTGCTAAGGAAAACATTAAATATTATTGAAAGAAAGAAGTATTCAATAGAGTACAGTGACCTAAAAAGTAAGCAAGAGGGTTATTTTTTCTTAAAGGTAGTATCAAGTGCTTAAAAAAAAAACAGAAAGATTAATATTTTTGTCTATTGGTTCTTCCAAACTATGAATCTGAGAAGGTATGACTAGATTGAGTTCTTTTATTTAATGCCACTCATACCTACAAGCAATGACATAAATAAGCCACACAAGTAGGAGATACCTATATATATAAAGATATTCACCTGTGCTTTGCCACACACAGTGATATGGTTTGGATCTGTGTCCCCATCTGTATTAGTCAGGGTTCTCTAGAGGGACATAACTAATAAAGATATATATATATATATATATGAAGGAGAGTTTATTAAGTATTAACTCACACAATCACAAGGTCCCACAATAGGCCATCTGCAAACTGAGGGGCAAGGAGACCCAGTCCAAGTCCTAAAACTGAAGAACATGGAGTCCAATGTTTAAGGTCAGGAAGGATCCAACATGGGAGAAAGATGTAATCTGGGAGGCTAGGCCAGTCTAGCCTTTTCACGTTTTTCTATCCGCTTTATATCCTAGCTGTGCTGGCAACTAATTAGATGGTGGCCACCCAGATTAAGGGTAGGTCTGCTTTTCCCCGCCCACTGACTCAAATGTTAATCTCCTTTGGCAACACCCTCACAGACACACCCAGGATCAATACTTTGCATCCTTTGATGCAACCAAGTTGACACTCAATATTAATCACCACAGCATCCAAACCTCCTGTGAAATTATAATCCCCGGTGTTGGAGGTGGAGCCTGGCGGGAGGTGATTGGATGATGAAGATGGTTTCTCATGGTTTAACACCATCCACCTTGGTGCTGTCCTCACAATACTGAGTTCTCCTGTGAGATTTGGTTGTTAAAAAATGTGTTGCACTTTCCTGCCCTCTCTTTTGCTCCTACTCCCACCATGTGATCCAGTTCACTCCCCCTTTGTCTTCTGCCATGATTGGGAGCCTTCTGGAGACCTCCTCAGAAGCAGATGCTGCCATGCTTCCTGTACAGCCTGCAGAACCATGATGCAGTTGAACCTCTTTCCTTGATAACTTATCCAGTCTCAGGTATTTCTTTATAGCAGTGCAAGAACAGACACACACAAACACACACACATACACAAACACACACACAATTTGGAAAATTGCAATATATTTTAACGTTAATTTAGAAAAGTTTGAGAACCTTCAAGTGAAGAACTGCTTTAAACCTTTAGCTAGTGTTCTTGTACCTGATGGAAATGAAATGTTCAATTACTTCCTTTACTTTCTGGGTAGCAAATAATGGCATTTATTTGTATAGGATCCTCATATTATATATAAAGGAACTACAAAATAACAGAACAAAACTGTAAAGGAAGTAGAGAAATCAGTTAGAATGAAATCTTAGAAGGCAACCAGCATGTCTCCTACCACAATGCATTCTATTAAAGTTGTACATTAAAACAAATGAAGATCAGTGGAGATATAGCCTTAAAGTTTATTATGTAATTTTCTTAAGCCATTGTTTAAAAGTGCAAAATCTCAGACTAAGGAAGACTTTTGGTTCAAGTGGTTTCTATTTGTAATGGAAAGTGTTTGTAGAATCTAGAGTCAAAGAAATCTGGGGATTCAAAGTACAGCTAGCCTGAGACAATGTGGATAAACGACTTTATCACTTTCAGTCCATGAGAGGTAAGATAGTGGGTTTGAGAAAAGCACAGGTTGATTGGGCTTGTATCCGACTCTACTATTTATTAGGTGCCTGGCCTGGGACACATAATTTAACCCTTCTGACTTAGAGTTTCCTAATACAATGTGAGTAACTGCTAAATTTGTCAATATGTTAGCAACTGTAACAAATAAACCTCAATATTTCAACATCTTAATGCAATAGTTTATATTTCTCTCTCATGTAACCATCCAGCAGGTGGATCCTGTGGACAGGCAGGCTCCTTGGATCTTGTGGCTCCACTAACACCCAGAGTCTCTGCATCCAGCCAGTGGGAGGAAAAAGAAGGAATGATGACAGTAGCCTCAATTCTTAAGAGCTTTGGCCCCGATGTGGTGCATGCCATTTCTCTAATTCTGTTTGTGACACACTGTCACATTGTCACATATCACACCTAGAAGCAAGGAGGCCAGGAAAAGGAGTCCTTGTCTGTGCATTCACTTCCCAGCCACAGTTTTCTACTATGGACTTGGGCACATGAACAGTGGCAGATGGCTAGCCATTTTTCAATTCTTGCATTTTATGGTTAATGAGAAGGTTGCAGAGCACACATGTAGGGAACCCAGCACAACATTTGCCACACCGTGAGCAATCAACAAATAACACTTGCTAATTAGGGAGACTAACTCCTCCAAGTTTACTTGAGATTTTCTTTTGCATTAGCATGGAAGATCCTATGTCCCAGTAATTCCTAGAATTCCAGGCAAACTAGGATGGTTTGTCTAGGACTGTCCTTGCCTTAAAACCGAAAGTCCATTATCCTGAGAACCTCCTCAGTTCCATACAAACTAGAACACTTGGTCATCCTGCTACTAATGTTAATATTATTATCATCATCTTGAATAAAAGGGAACATTTTTACTTGTGTCCTCAGCAAGTGTGTGTGTGTGTGTGCGTATAAAGTAAAAAACTGCTTTGCTGATTTGAATGAAATGCAATACAGAAAAAAATATGCTACAAAATTTTCTAACATTTTGAAAATGATTTACTGCAGATGACCCAAGGAGACATTTGAGATGTTTGTGAGAATGATAACTGTCTTGAAATGCACAAATGCAGGCATGTGCAGGTGTTTTAGATATATTTTGAGTGATTCCAGGCTGAAATGAGACCTACGGGTGGAAGATATGACAGGTAGATGACAGCTCAATATAAAGGATTTTTTTTAAAAAGGGTCTGTTTAGAAGACAGACTAATTCAGCAATCCCCAAGGCAGAATTGGAAAGCAAAACACATGCAGTATCCACATCCCAAAAGACCTACAATATTATTTAATGTGCTTTACATGCAACATCATTCTGGCCCCTTATCCTTGTTCTCAGGCAAAATAGATACTGAGGAGACATTTTAGCAAAAGATATAGAGTGGACACACATTTTCCCTTTATATTTCCTGATCTCTGTGAGCTTTATATTTTAATCTAAAATCCCTGTTATTATCTATTTTTCTGTTTCTAATGTCACACAATGTTACTCTCTGGAAGCAGAGCCAATCCGAGAACTCCCTGCTGCTTAAACCAATCAATTGGTGGTTTTTTTCATCTCTGTGCTTGCTCCAAGTTGGAAGAGCAACAGAATTATATGCTTGGGCTGAAAAATTAATACAAGTCAGAGCCCTTAGAATGGTAATCTTCTAAATCTATGGAATCTATAAAACTGACTTCCCAAAAGAGGCTGGTTAGAATATCATTTTACGAACAGACTCCTTTGATCTTTCCTTCCTAAAGACATTTTTCCCCATGTATTCCAAGGGAGAACATGATACAACTAAAGTAGATGTTCTCTTAAGACCCTGATTATGTGTCAAGCTCTGTGCAACTAGAATTCTCTCTTTCCTCTATATGTTTGGTACATGATTAACAAATACTAATGATCATTTTAAGTGGCCAAAGGGAGAGATGACCACAAGATTTGGAAAAGAGGGAATTAATCATATACTGAAAATGGATCTATTAGTAATCCTGTGTAATTGGGATGTAGAGGTCGTGCTTTTGAAATGATACTTTGTCTAAGCTTGGGCTGCTGTAATGAAATACCATAGCCTGGGTGGCTTAAAAAGCTGACTTTTATTTCTCACAGTTCTGAAGACGGGGAAGTTTGTGATTAAGGTACCAGGGAGAGCCCTTCTCTGGCTTGCAGACAGCTGCCCTGTGTCCTCACATGGCGGAGAGGCAGCACCAGCTCTAGTTTATCTTCCTCTTCTTATAAAATCAAGAATCCCATCATGGGGGCCTCACCTGCAGGACTGCATGTAAACCTAATTACCTTCCAAAGGTCCTATCTCCAAATATTATCGCATCGGACTTACAGCTCTAACATATGAATTTGGGGGGACACAAACATTCAGTCTATAATAGAACCCCTTACACAGGCCAACAGGGATGCATCTAACTTGGCGCCATTGGTGAATTTTCATCAATTATCCAACATATCCATTTGGTGCATCTACTATGGGAAGGGCAATGTGCTTTCTATGCTAGGCTCACTCAAGCAGAAATCATGGAGAACTCTGTGTCAGAAGATAGTCCAGAGGCTTTTTTATTGAGAAAGACATCCTCCACATGTAGGATCTTATTATCCTCTATAAAAGTGTGTGATTTTTTTTCCTTCTTGCTATTACTATCTCATTGTGGTATTTTCCCATCAATGCATTAAATGCCCTCTTGTGTTCCCAAGAAGACAGTACTCAATACATTTTCTGATGAATGAATGAATGTTGGTTGGATAAATGATATAACCTATAAGGAAGAAAGATAAATTATTAGCATTCAAATTGAGCAAATGTGGGTAATTGTTCAAAAAATTATAGAGCCATTAAATTCTACTTGGCTCACAAAATATGAATTCCTCTTATGAGAGCAGAGTTTGTATTTTCTAATTCTCTTTGTCCTCTCTACTTTTCAGAGCACGAAGGCAGCACAATATCATTTCTTCAGTACGTACAATTTGCATATTGGTGAAAATTGGGAAAGACTGGATTGTACTAAATATTTGTAGGATAGAAATGACGAATTCTTGCTGGGAAGGTACATGTTTTATTGGGTAAATAGGGTAGAACCCATGGATACGTATGAAAGTTCTAACCCTTGCCATGGCACCTTAAACTCCCTGAGCCTCAAAATCTTTAACCATAAATGGAGTGATTATTACACCCAAATCATTTATATCCTTTTATATTTTGGTACTTTATTTTTATGTTTCCCCTTACCTTCAGGTAAACTCAGAGTCATACATTATTCATCTAGTCATACTCATATTAACAAATGCTAAAAGAGCATTTATTTGTGTAGAATGAAAAGTCTAGTGAAGCACTGGCTTCAGGCACAGCTGTGTCCAGGAGCTCAAACAATGTTACGAAGATTACCTCTCTCTCATGACTCAATTTTTGGCTATATTTTTAGAGTGTACAACCAACAGATTTAGGCTCATCTTATCTTTCCAACCATCAGTTTTTTTTCTGACACACCACTTTTTTTTTTACTCTAGTGCCATCAAAACTTCTTGAATGTGTCACATTGGCTTGGTTTCAGGCACTTAAACAATCCCTATAGCTGATTGGCCAGACATGGTTTATTTGCTCAACTCTAGGGATTAAGAGTCAGGACAGGATAGATTTAGACACATTGGGACTAAGTGTGGCAAGAAATATTTTCGTAAAAATGAATAGAGAAGAAGTAATGAATTCTGGGCAGATATTCACTACACACACACACACACACACACACACACACACACAATCTATATGCTATTATAATCTGGCTGGCATATTTGAACGTAACTATATTTTAGAGGCAATTTTCAAAATTAACATCAGACAATCCCTTTGGATTATTACAGATCCATAGAGTTCGATTTTTAAACTACTATCATTAGTAACATAATGGTAAGGGCACTTGTCATAAAATATTTGGTCTACATAAACGTAATATAAGATAACTAGACGAATTTAAAAAATGAAAGCAATGATAGCCAACATCCTGTGTAATTATGTTTCTCTTGCTGACTTTCACATTCTATTGAATTTTTCCTCTTGAAGATCTTTATGCTGCAAATATTAGATTAACACAGGTTTAATGCAATTTATTTTTATCCCAAGATTCTATGCATTTTCTCTTTTCAAATAAGAACGTTTTAAAATACTGGATTTCTGCTAAATTATAAATTACAAATTCTAATAAATTATCACTTTAAAATTAGGTTTTACTAAATCTAAGTATGAATACTTTTTTAATCTTATGAAAAGTATGCTGAAAATATGATTATCAAAGAAATGCAATGAAGATTAAAAAGTATTAAATAATAAATCACTCCACAAAAGTTAAAATATGGGTTGATTTGTTTTATGACCCTCTACCTGGGGTCCCGCTACTTATTACATTCCCCTTATACTTACATGAACTTGAAGAAAATAATAATATATTTACAACTGACAGTGTTTTAAAATATGTTATTTCAAACAATAGTTTAAAGAAAACTAAACTTTAGTTAGAACCATGTGAAATTGCCTTCACTGTAGACAAAATGCCACCAAATGTCAGGCATATGTTAATAGATATATAGTTACAACTATAGTTTGGTAACGTGATTGCCATTATATTTTAATGTTATAGTCAGTGATATGGAGACCTTCAGAGGATAATTATACACATTGAATTCACTATTCATCACAAGATACTTTGCTGCAGCCTAAACATCACTGTGAGAAAGTATATTTTCTGCTACATCTTTGAGGTATTTATTGTCAGTCATTGGTACTATTAGAAAATTGTCCGGGAGCTGTAGCTCATGCCTGTAATCCCAGCACTTTGGGAGGCCGAGGTGGGCGGATTACTTGAGGTCAGGAGTTTTGAGACCATCCTGGCCAACATGGGTGAAACCCCGTCTCTACTAAAAGGACAAAAATTAGCCGGGCATGATGGCTGAAGCCTGTAATCCCAGCTACTCGGGAGGCTGAGGCAGGAGAATCACTTGGACCCAGGAGGCCCAGGTTGCAGTGAGCGGAGATCATGCCACTGCACTCCAGTCTGGGCGATAGAGCGAGACTCTGTCTCAAAAAAGAAAATGTAATAATTTGAGTTTTCTTTAAAGTATTCAAGAAAGGAAAGATAAGAAGCAGATGTCAAGTTATGCTTACCCTGTCTATTTCACTTCATTTTCATTTTACCCCTAAGTCAGGCCTTTCTTATTGGAAGAACTGAGACATTCATAATTGCAAGTATCCCGTTGTAATTCAACAGAGATATCCTCATTCCTTTTCTTTCTCTTACTCTTTCATTCTTTGTGCCTTATCACAATATCCAGATATCTCAGAACACAGTGCTTTGAATACTTTAACCCTGTTATTGACGTAGTGACATCACAATATAATGCCTGTGCATCCCAGAAAACAGAAATGGCCATCTTTTTCATCATTTGTACACAGTATCTGAAACACATGCATGTTAAATTAAATTACACACCTTAAAGAAAACTCTAACACAAAGGCAAGACAGAAACATTGCAAGCGTTTTAAAACATATTAAATTTAGTCACAAATGGAAAGTTTTGGATGCCTATGTTTCTGCTAGCAGAAACATTTTTATAGGAATATGACTATATTTACCCACAAATAAAGGAAAACTTTATAAAATGTCGCTTACTAAAATTAGTTTGCTGTGAATCATCTTTCAGATAAATTCAGTCACAATTTAAATATCCTTGGTTTGAAATATATATAAAAAAGATATTACCTTTGTTTTTGAACTACTGGTATTTTGTTGTTGTTGTTGTTACTTCTAACAGTAGTGAATGTATATGGTTAAAAATGTTCAACACTGCAGAGGGCTTATAATGAAAACAAATAGTCTCTCGTCATAGTTCTCCCCACCTACCATATTCTCCTTCAAATAAAATACAAACATTTTGGCTGTTTGGTTTTAGATTCTTCCTGCGGTTGCCTGCAAAACTCTAAATTGTATGCTTATATTGCTGTGTCTACATGTGTACGCAAGGTGTCATATAAAGTTTTCTGCTATGGTAGTTGAAAGTTTAGTTCACATATTCCAACACTATCTCTATCTCCCTTCTCAATTTATTTACACATCACTTTTTAGTTCCTGCCTGGAACTTTAAACAACATACTTAAAACTCAAATTTTGTGCTCCATCAGCCTACACAGAGTATGCCTTCACTTCGACATTTTGAAATATAACATAAGCATTCTCAGCCCAGTACCCAACCTGCCTCTGCTTACCACCTATGTTTCAGCTTTTATCTGTGTCTTTAGGTTTATGTTGTCTGGATTTAAATTTTATATTCCTTTCTGAGATGTGGTTATGTGTTCTGCATTTGGCCATAATTATTGATTCCAGAAAATGAAAACCATTAAAACTACTCATATCACTCTGTTTAGGAAAACATTTTTTATAGGAATATGACTATATTTACCCACAAATAAAGGAAAACTTCATAAAGTATCACTTGCTAAAATTAGTTTGCTGTGATTCATGTTTCAGATAAATTCAGTCACGATTTAAATTTCCTTGGTTTGAAACATGTATGAAAAAAGAGATTACCTATGTTATCCATAACATAACCAATTAGGTCCCTGGGACTGCATTTCCTTCTCTGTTGCCATAATGTCCTATTTTTTTGTTGGTGGTTATATTTTTATTATTGTTCTTGTTTAATAAACTCTTTTTTAGAGCAGCTTTACATTCAAAGAAAAATTAAGCAGATGGTACAGAGATTTCTCTTATACTCCCTACCCCCACAGATACATAGCCTTCCTTATTATCAACATCCCACATCAGAGGGGTACATTTGTTACAATTAATGAACATTTACACATCATTATCATCCAGGGACTACAACACACATTAGTGTTCATGCTTGCTGCTGTAGATTTTATGGGTTTGAAAAAATGTATAATGACACATGTATACCATTCTAATATCATACAAAATAGTTTCACTGCTCTAAAAATCCTCTGTGCTTCACCTATTTATCTCTACCTCCCTCTGGCCCCTGGCAACCACTGATCTTTTAGCTGCCTCCATAGTTTTGCCTCTTGCACAATGTCATGCATTTGGAATCTATAGTATGTAGCCTTTTAATATGGGCTTCTTTTACTTAGTAATATGTATTTATTTTCCTCCGTGTTTTTTTCCTGGCTTGATAGTTCATTTCCACTTAGTGCTGAGTAATATTCCACTACCTGGATGTACCACAGTTTATTTACTCATACACCTATCAAAGGACATCTTGATTGCTATGTCCTAATTTTTAAATGTCTTAATGTCCTAAAGTTTAAATGACTTAAATAGAGTGAAGTTCAAAGTTATTCAACATTTTTTACACTCCACCAAATCCTGATCGTGTTCTCAAAGTTCACCAAGTTCTCCGTCTTACTACTTATTCTCCTTTTTCGCAGGGGCCTTTGTCTTGGAAGCCTTTATGCTTCTACTGTAATCTTGATTACTTTTGAGCAGGTTTACAGCTTTCTTCATGAAAATCCCCCTTGTTGCTTTTCTGTGCTTTCTGGATTTCAAAGTTTCCTGGTTCTTGAGTTAACCTTTCATCTTACTGAAACACATCTACCAAAACTTCCACGAAAAAAAGTGTCTGTAATGTACTTTGAGTTCTTGCATACTGGAAATACCTTTTTTTTGTCCTCACATTTGAATGACAGTTGGTTAGGTATAGAATTTAAGTTTGATAATAATATCCTCTTGATATTTTGAAGTAGTGGACCTAGTAACTTTTACAAGCACATAGTGCTGTTGATGGGAATCTCATCTTATTTGAAAGCTCACAATAACAATGTGTTCAAGCAAAAGTCTTTATTCATTCACTATGTTTGTTTGTTTATAGAGGCAGAGTGCACCCAGGCTGGAGTGCAGTGGCATGATCATAGCGGTCACAGCTAACTGCAGCCTTGACTTCCTGGGCACAAGGGAACCTCCTGCCTCAGCCTTGCAAGTAGCTGGGACTATAGCTTCCCCATGGTCAACATCCTGCACCACCACATCCAGCTAATTTTTGTTTTTATTATTTCTAGAGACAAGGACTCACTATGTTGCCCAGGGTGGTCTTGAACTTCTGGCAATCTTTCCCTCTTGGCCACGCAGAGTGCTGAGATTACAGGTGTGAGCCACCGTGCCTGCCCTTTCTTCAGTGTTATTAGGCATACCAATTTGTAATATCTTCTTGTTGAACACTTCTATTGTTTTCCTTACTTCTGCCTCCTCTGTTTATTCCATTCTCCCTCTGGAAACCTAAGTAATCAGATATGGTATTTCATTTTCTGGTCCAATCCTCTATTTTTCATTTTTCATTTTACATTTGTCTTTTGTTCTACTTCTTAGGAAATTTCTTCAATCTATATTATTTTTACATTCCAATCTATATTTTTTAATCATATTTTTAAATTCCAAGACTTTTCTTGTTAGCTGTTTCTATTTTATTCTTCTTGGCATTTTTTGGGTGAAATCTATATATTAATCTATCCCAGTAATAACCAGAGGTGATTTTAATTCTTTGTTCATTTTATAGTCATTATGTGCCGTTTATCATCTCTGTTTAGCTCTTGGTTAGTTTTTTGTTGATTTCTTTTATTTTTATTTTTTTGGTTGTTGGAATTGTGTGCTTCCTTAAAACCAAGGAAACTTAAATTATCTGTTTGTACATATCTGAGAATGAAGCAAAAAAAGAATGAAGGGGGAAAAAAAAGGACAAGCTGGTTATTTAGTTAATAAGTGACCCTGTAGGGATAACAGACACCATACAGGGAGTTGTATTACCTAGTAATTGAGACTAAGCTCTTGATTCAGAATGCTAGGGTTCAAATAGGAGATCCAGTACTTAACAGTTGTGTGATTTTGGACAATGTGTTTTCCCTCTCTGAGCCTTAGTATCTTGATTTGCAAAATATAAGTAAAAATGATAATATTTATGCCATTATTGTGAATATTAATTTATATAAGATATGTAAGTGATATTAGTGACAAAAGACATGTAACTAAGACAGTGTCAGACCCGGTGAGAAAATATTCCGAATAAAATCCAAAGGTAGCCAGTCACCTCTTAAAAGGAAAAAAATTAATTATTGCAATAAAAGTGACATTGACTTTCCAATATAATATTTTTCTAATCAACTGCTTATATATAAAATATTAAGCAAAAAGAAATAAATGTTATGGGTGTAAATTACTAAAATTATAATATTGACTTTTTTCTCAACTGGACCTTGGCATCACACCCGTTAATTAAATCCAGAAACCCCTTTTTATTTTGTTTTTCTATTTTGATATTTTTATGAGATTAAAGTGTCAATACACATGCAAACAGTATTCTTTCCAAAATTTTAAGTCAGAAATAAACCAAGATGAAGAATATTCAGTAAATGAGATCACACAATTAAAACAAAACAAAAACAGAAAAACTTGGGAAAATTGGATGCTTTTTTTGTTTGTTTTTTTTTAGACAGAATCTCACTCTGTCACCCAGGCTGGAGCAGCGGCTTGATCTCGGCTCAACGCAACCTCCACCACCTGGGTTCAAGCAATTCTTCTGCCTCAGCCTCCCAAGTAGCTGGGATTACAGGCACCCACCACCAAGTTTTGTATTTGTTTTTTGCTAATTTCTGTGTTTTTCAGTAGAGACAAGGTTTCACCATGTTGGCCAGGCTGGTCTCGAACTCCTGACCTCAGGTGATCCACCTGCCTTGGCCTCCGAAAGTGTTGGGATTACAGGCTTGAGCTGCTGTGCCTGGCCCCAGTATTATTCTTAAGGTTATCCCCAGCATACAGCACAATGTCTAGCATTTTTATGAGCTTAATATATATTGTTACATAAAGAAAGCGCATGTCACAAATTTAACCTATTTAGGAAACTTTTTCCTTATCTTTTCAGATCTAAAGGAGTTTAGAAAATTCTATCAGCTTCTATATACAACTTCTGCTTTAATAGAGATTCTATTAATTCAGGAAAAGCTAACCCAGAATTTCAATAGCTTACTAGATAGAAGTTTATTTCTTGCTCATATAAAGTCCATAAGGATCTCCTGATTCATGGGCCGCTCTAGACCAAGCGGAGTTTTAGGAACTCAGGATTTTTCCATTTTGTGACTCTGCCATCTTCAAAACTTGGCCTCCAAGATCATCCCCGGGAAAGTGAAGAGCAAGAAGAGAAGAATATAGGGGGTGCACAGTGCTGTCAAGAACTTCCTACTGGCCAGAATTCAGTCACATGTCTGGCAATAACTGTGAGAGAGACTGGGAAATGTAGCCTAGTTGTGTATCCGGGACAAAGAGGAAACTGATTGGGTGAAAGATAACCAGTCTCTGCCACAGCGATTAAATGGGCATGTCTCTATTATCATTATTTTAAAACTTGGCTTTACTCATGTATGTCTATCACAGTGTCTGAAATACAGTTGGTCTGTAATAAATATTTATTGAGTAAATCATTTTGAGATAGATACATTACATTTACATTTTAAGGATGGCTTATTAACACATAATTGCATATCAAATATACCATGTTTCAGCTTATTTTTGTCTTACAGCATCAAGTAAAAATGTAATACTTTTCTTCAGATTAAAGAAAATGCAAACGTAGATCACAGTCTCTGATACCAATAATTCATCAATTGCACATATACTTGAAATCCAGTGAGTGTTACTTCGTTACGAATATTTGACAAAATTGGACCTTGCATAAGTAATATACTTTTACATGTTTGCTTAGATTTTGTAATTTAGCAGATTTTGACAGATGAGAAAGTAGACAATATCAAAGTCACATGATAAGAAAAATGATTTTTCTAGCTCCCTAAACTCTTATAATCTGTTAGCTTTCCCTGGTCTACTGTGTGAGTTTTCAAAATTAGTTTACCCAGCTGTGTGATGCTGAAAAGTCACATAACCTTTCTGAGTTTTAGTTTCCTCACCTGTAAAACGGTGCTCATACCACCTCCTCAAATAAGCCATATTGCATGGAATCACTATGGAAATATTAACTCATATTGAAACTGAGGATAGAAAGAATCACTATGGAAATATGAGTTAATATTTTCGTACTGGGAAATGGAGGTAGCTATTATCATTCTTGGTATGTTTGCTGGTGTCTCACCTCTTTTTAAATAGCAGTACTCTCTCAATAAAGTCATATGGGAAAAACTTTAATTAGCCCAATCTCATTGTTCATATATGGAAAATGGAGACCATTAAGAAATCAAATGTTTTGAGTTCCAAGAAGCATATCTTATTGGGCTTATTTGCATAAAACCTTAAAAATCTCACCAAGGACAAGTAAACATTCTTAAACATGAAGATGTGAAAATAAAAAATGATTAGACTATTATGGAATCATCGTTATAAAAGATGTTATGCTAAGAGGCTCAAGAGGCAATAATGGACTAGAATCAAATTGAAATCAAGACTAATTCACTATGAAATCAGTTAAAGTGACTATTATATATTTATTGAGATATTCGCAACAGGGAGAAACCATGAGATTTTCT
The DNA here is from genome assembly GCF_029289425.2 of Pan paniscus. Taxonomy (NCBI): domain Eukaryota; kingdom Metazoa; phylum Chordata; class Mammalia; order Primates; family Hominidae; genus Pan; species Pan paniscus. The sequence goes on along the minus strand of NC_085926.1, from coordinate 74,898,844 downwards.
AAATAGGACAGATTTTGAGGCAAGATCTTATTAGGTTTGAATCCTTACTATGCCACAAGTATTTATTAGTTATGAGCATATACCTGGTCTATTTGGACTTCAACTTTCTCACCTACCAATGTTGAGTAATAATCCTTACCATATACAGCTTAACATCTCGGAAAGATGATGTGCTTAAAGTAGGTATCACAATGCCCAGTACACGACAGATCTTACAAAACAGCAACATGGACATATGGCATCAGTAAAGTAAATCTTCAAATCTCACTCCACCAACACCACATTTCAGTCTCATAATTCACACTTGTTTCTTTTTGGCACTTGTTACTATTCAGTCTGGACTTCATGTGATCAGTTTTGTCTTGGTAGAAGAATTTAGCACCCTAATTTAACATTGTAACATTTTGTCAATTTCAATCCCAGGCTGTTATTAAATTTATCCAATCTCATCATGGAAATTGTCACCTAAAAACATGACATCAATTCTCAAACCTACTAATATCAAGGTGTTTTCACTAATAGTCAAGAATCCCCTCCCACCCCCAATAAACATACTGTTGTTGTTATTGGTTTAGGTTTATGTAACCATCTTTTGATTCTCAATGATTGTTTTTCCAAATCCAAACACTACTCTCCCAAGTACATCTTTTATACTGTAACAGTGTGACACAAGGTACTTCTTCAATGTCCCTGACCTTCTCAAAGAGAAATGATTTCAATTTATTTCTCTCCTTTTTTTGTTTGTTTTTGTTTGTGTGTGCACATGTGTCCACACATATGTTTCATGTTGATATTCTCGTGTGTGTATGTTACTGGGTATGCATTTGCCTATAAGTTTGTGTGGTAATTTTCCTGTGTGTTTATATGTGTTCTTACGTGTGTGTATGTGTGTATCCTTTTATCTTTCCTTCTTTCTCAACCAGCCCCTAAAGACAGCGTATTTGCTTTTCTCATCTTTCTGAGTATGTAGCATCATCATAGGGCAAATTTTATGGATGTTCAATAAATATTTGAATAAATGGTGATTTTTATATCCCTGAAACACATTCTTCTATGTGTTTTCTTATCACGTAAGTCCCAATTCCTAATCACATTGGCAGAAAGCATGATCATACTGAAGTGAATATTTTAATATGCCTTATTTTAGATGGAATCAGTATAACTGGGTTTGGAATTCAATATGTCATTTACATATTTCGAACCTCATTAATCCAGGCCTGAAACAATGAAATGAATTTTTTCTAACTTGTGAATTAGAGCATGAATACAAGATCGAAATGTATTTTTCAAAATAATGAAACGGGTTCATGATACACATTGCCGGCTTTTCTAAGGCAATAATACTTCATTCTTCATATACAAATGTGCTATACAACAATTTCTAAAAAAAGTTCTTGCTTTATGACAATACCACTTTCTAATAGCATAATTAAGCATTCAGCATAGTATCGCCAACAAGATCCTTTAGTGCAAATAGAAATATTTGCAAATTGATCCAGTGGTAATTATCTGGATTCCATTTCTTACAAATGGTTGATCATTTTTTTTAAAAATTACATTTAAAATTTTATTTTTAAAAAGTAACAGCTTTACTGAGATATAAATCACATACCATATAATTTTCTCGTTTAAAATATACGCTCATTGGTTTTTAGTATATTTGTAAAGTGGTACAAACATCACTACAATTGAATTTTAAACACTCTCATTATCCCAAAAAGAAATTCTGTACCCATTACCTTGATCCATTCCTTGTCACTTCCACCTTCCAGTCCTAGGAAACTTCTATCTATCTTTGTCTTAATAAACTTGTCTATTTTGGACCTTACATATTAATGAATAATAGAATATATGGTTTTTGTAACTGGCCTCTCTCACTTAACATACTGTTCTCAAGGTCAACCGTGTTGTAGTATGCATCAATACTTCATTTTTTTTTTTTTTAATTTTACTTTAAGTTCTGGGATACATGTGCTGAACGTGCAGGTTTGTTACATAGGTATACATGTGCCATGGTGGTTTGCTGCACCTATCAACTTATCATCTAGGTTTTAAGCTCCATATGCATTAGGTATTTGTCCTAATGCTCTCCCTCCCCTTTCCCCCCACCCCCTGACAGGCCCTGGTGTGTGATGTTCCCCTCCCTGTGTCCATGTGTTCTCATTGTTCAGCTTCCACTTATGAGTGAGAACATGCGGTGTTTGGTTTTCTGTTCCTGTATTAGTTTACTGAGGATGATGGTTTCCAGCTTTATCCATGTCCCTGCGAAGGACATAAACTCATTCATTCATTCTTTTTTGTGACTGCATAGTATTCCATGGTGTATATGTGCCACATTTTCTTTATCCAGTCTATTATTGATGGGCTTTTTATTTCTAAACAACATTCCATTGTATGACATACTATATTTCAGTTATCCATTGATTAGTCAATGGACATTTGAGTTGTTTTTATGTTGTGGCTACTGTGCTTCTATGAACATTTATGTGCAATTTTTTGTGTTGATATGCTTTTAGTTCTCCTGCGTATATTCCTAGAAATGGAATTTCTGAGTCATATATAAAACCTGGATTCTCTATGTCTTTTCTCAGCAATTGTATGAAGAATATTTTGGCTGGGCATGGTGACTCACGCCTGTAATCCCAGCACTTTGGGAGGCAGAGGTGCGTGGATCACCTGAGGTCAGGAGTTCCAGACCAGCCTGACCAACATGATGAAAACCCCATCTCTACAAAAAATACAAAATTAGCTGGGCATGGTGGTGCACGCCTAATCCCAGCTACTTGGGAGGCTGAGGCAGGAGGATCGTGTGAGCTACTGTGCCCAGCTAAAATTTTTTTAACTTGATGAACAATGATTGTACATATTAATGGGGTATGTAGTGATGTTTCCATCATGTAATTTATAGCAATCAGATCAGGGTAATTAACACATCCATCATCTCAAACATTTATCATTTCTTTTTCTTGGAAAGATTCAATATCTTCCTTCTTGATATGTGAAACTACATAATACATTATTGTTTATTACAGTCATCCTACAGTGATATAGACCACTAGAATTTATTCCTTCTACCCAGCAGTAATTTCGTATCCTTTAACAAATTTCTCCCCATCAACCCTCTTCCCCCTACCCCTCCCAGCTTCTAGTATACTCTGTTCTATTTCTTAATTGGGTGTTTTCGGGTTGCTTCCTTTCAAGCCACTCAAATGTAATCACATTTCTTTCAGCAGGGTAAGGGTGGATAATTCAGAAGAGTTAGCCAAGTCATTGCTTAGAAGAGAAGTATTATTAATAAAATTTGAATTTCCACTAATGTGTAACATTTGATTTAAAAATTCTACATATCTGTTATAAATTATTCAATTAAACATTCCGAAGTAATGAATGCAATTGCAATATAAATCATATTGAATCCTAATTTCCCCAGGCTTATATTACAGAATGCTGTGGTGTCAAAATTAACCAGTTTGCCATGGATAAGGCACAAATGGATCCTAGTTTAAGGATCAAAATTCCTATCTTCTGCCACTGCAGTGAAATTGACAGTGGTATCTCCAACCAACCCACTAACCACAGTGGCTGTGTAGTATCATCTTCATTATTACTTCCTATATTCCCCATCTGGAAAACCCCATAGTAAAGATGGAGGTTAAGAGAGGGATAAGGGTGCATGTGTTTCATTTTTTCCCTAGAATTTAAGGAATTCTGGAAAATATGCAATTCCTCGGCATAGCTATGAAATAACAGAAGAAAGAGAACCAAAATAAACCTTGACAGCCAGAGCTGCTCTCAGATTCCAGAAAGCACCACCTGAAAAGCTAAAGAAAGTTGGAACATTTAAATACAACTAAATTACTTTCTACTTTTCTAAGTTTTCACAGTGCAGTGGCCTCATTTCATCTGATTCTAGAGTTCTTATTTTTAGTGTACTCTGCATCATACTGGCTGCTTATTGGGCACAGGAAAAGATGCTGGCATCCAAGGGCAAATGGGGTTGTTCCAAGAAGGCTCGTTCAAAATGGTCAAGCTAATCTATCTCCTGTGAGCAGAAGAGAGCACAGTTTACTTCTTGCTCAATCGTTTTATAATATGAGGTTGTATATTTAGAGTGGACTTATTTGTAATAATTTATCTCCTCAAATTTTATAATTGCGCTGGAGATAAGAGAGACAACACCATAAAATTGATAAAATATATACTCAAAGAAAGGAGGGTAAGCTTTATTTCTTTCATAGACATATGCCAGTTCCTTTCTAATTAAGAAAGGAGATTGTAAGAGGCTTCATTCCTGCCTCTAATATTTAATTGAGGAAAACTCACAGGGAAGAAGTTAGCTTCTCGTCAGTGTGAACAGCCAACGTATACAGACAGGAAGAACAGCACTGATATTTGACATCCTCCTCAAAGGACTTCAATACTAGCTCAGAGAATCCAAAGCTGAGCTAGATTGCCCTGAATGGTTCTATGAGTTCAAACTGCAAAATGGAAAGCATATGGGCTTTATCCAGCCCCATAGCATGGTAAAGTCTTAATAGCTGGTAAGAGGAATATAGGGGAAGGTATACAGGAACATACTTAAATATCAAAGACTAAAAATAAGTTCATGTAGTTTTGCTAAAGATAAGTTTGTATCTCATCTATACTAATATTATTAAGAGAATATAACCAACAATTATTCTAGTGATTTTTAAAGAGCTTATTTGAAAACTGGTTCTTTGTCAAAAGGGTTATAAAAACGTTATTAGCAATAGTTCTAAAGCAAAATAGGTAATATTACACCAGCTTAAAACTTTCATATACTAGAAGGGTATCAAGTGTATACTTTGGCCAAATTCCTTAGGGGTAAATATTAAAATCAATATTCAGATAAAGTAAGGCCAATTAACTCCTAGAATAGCTCCAAGAATAGAATGAACTAGAATAAACATGACTTCAAAAAAAAATCTGTTACTATTACTATTTTGTTATTTAAACTCTTCAGCATTTGGCTTTATATTGGAAAGGCCCTTTCATGTCATTATTTGGTGCTAGATTACTCTATAATTACCATAATGCGTAGTTGCAGTGCTAAGTAGTTGCCTGTTTACAAATTAGGACCATGCAGAAATAAGGCATTTTTGGTTGTTCTGCCACTAGGGATCTTGGTAATGCACCAATACTGATTATCTTCCTCAATACTAGCAACCTATTGTGGCAGAACCATCCTCAGGGCATCTTCTACACATCAACATCATTGGGAAAGATGTAATCCCAGCTACTCTGAAGGCTGAGGCACGAAAATTGCTTGAACCAGGGAGGCGGAGGTTGCAGTGAGCTGAGATTGCGCCACTGCACTCCAGCCTCAGCGACAGAGTAAGACTCTGTCTCAAAAAAATAATAATACTGAATATAAATAAATAAATAAATAAAATATTATGGTGACAATTAAGTATTAAACTGTATAGAACAGGTGTTCTCAAAGCCTATCAGGATTTGAGATTTTTTAAAATATAAAAATTTCAGAGACCCCATTTCTTTATAATTTAATTATTCACAAACAGAAAAACCAGGTCAAGCATTAACTTTGCTCACCTGAGACTCACTGAGACACCCACAGTTAGTTTTTCAACCACTGCTAAGAAAGACACGCCTCCATCCAAAACTTAATACCTGAAATATTCATCTAAAAAGATTGATTGATCACTACAATGGGCCAGGCGCTATTCTAAGCACTGAAGATACCACAGGAAATAAAGAAAACACAATCCCTGCCCTTAGAAGCTTGCATTTTAGTATGGAGGGAGATACAACACACCAGTCATAGTGCTGCGGAGAAAACAAAGTGGTGGGGATGGATGGGATGTTGACAAGCAAAACTCTTTCCCTAAATCAAATAACTATCAGCATTTCTCTATGGTTCTGGTGGAAGATTCCTTTCTAAACTGTGATTATGTCTTGACTGTTATTCAAAGTGCCAAGCACATCTATTTTGGTCATTTTCTTGCCATAAAAATTGTGCAGAGCAAATCAAAATCTAATGTCTCTAATGCTTGAGACAATATTTTATTCTGAAAACATCACAACTCAGGACATAAGAACTATATGTTTTAACTAGATAACATGCTAATAATATTTGGGATGTATTAGTGTACAGTATCTTCAGGAACATTCATTAAAATCTGGTTATCTACTTTGCATAACTGTAATAATGCCTCCTAAGAACATTACATTTTTTGAAATTACTTTACATATAACCTAAAATTTATGATAATTTAATTAAAGAATTATTTTATGTCACCAAATTAGTTATAATATATGGCAACATATGTGTAAAATCAAGAACAAGAAACATCTGGAATTTTATCCAATTATAGATAACAATAATAACACATTTCTAAACAAAGATTTTGTATAATATTTCTACCAATCTGTGTCAAGGTCAAAACATCATTCACATAAGTGACTATGGACCACGGACTTCTCCAGAGTCCACTGCTTTCCATATATTAAGAAGCACAATTTAACTCAATTGTAACCATTAAAAACCTTCATTTTTTTTTAAAAAAAATAGTCTTTATTTATTTCAAATCCCTTTCAAGCCACAGATCAAAATACTTTGCTTTAGATGGAATTCCTACTTCAGAAATTTTCTACTTGTTCAATTTTTAGGTTAAAAATATGGCAAGTAATCATAATGATAATGTTTATCTTTTAAATGTTATCTTTAAGTTCTATATTTTCAAATCACAGCCACTATTTTAAAATTATCTTAGAGTTGTTGGGAATGTATTGTGAAATGGCATATTTTAAGGTGGTACCAGAAAAGAACCTCAAATGAAATCATTATTCTAGGAATTGTATCTAACAGCAGATAGATGTTTTAGAACATGACTCTTCTCTTTCTTAACCCCATCTTTTGCTAAATTCTTTTTTACGTAGACAGTTTATTTTTATTTTTATTTTTTTTTAGAGACAGGGTCTTGCTATATTGCCCAGGCTGGTCTCAAACTCCTGGTCTCAAGCAATCCTCCCACCTCAGCCTCCCAAAGTGCTGGGATTCAAGTGTGAACCACCCCACCAAGCCTGCTAAATTCTTTTATATTGCCATGCCAAGGCTTAAAGAAAGAATCCTAAAATATAAGAAGAAATCTGAATGGTAAACAGACAGAAATCACTATATCATTTAAAGCAAGCTTGTCCAGCCCATGGCCCTCGAGCCGCATGTGGCCCAGAACAGCTTTGAATGCAGCCCAAAACAAATTCATAAACTTTCTGAGAACATATGAGATTTATTTTGCGATTTTTTTAGCTTATCAGCTATCGTTAGTGTTACTGTATTTTATGTGTGGCCCAATACCATTCTTCTTTCAATCTGGCCCTGGGAAGCCAAAAGATTAGACACCCCAGAAAAGCAACCTCAGATGAAATTCATATCACATACAATGTAAAAGACAGCATAAAAACTCAGGGTTTGACTACAAAAGCTTGTTTATAAGCATCATTATAACTGCTGAATAACTTGCTAGTCTGTTCATACACTATGTGTCTGGGTTGCAAACATATGAATGCAAACCGATATATTACTTCTGCATGTGCTGGGTGCATAAATGAATATTACCTTTTGAGCAAGAATTGGACTGGTCATTAATGAATTATTGTGCAAACTAGAATTGAATTGGTTGATGCTATTATAATGATTATAATGATAATTATCATAAAAGAGCAGTTACAATTCACCGAATGCTAACTCTGGGTCAAGAACCTTGCTAAGCACTTGATGTGCATTGTCTCATGGTTTTAAAGCTCAAATAATAATATGGCAGTTGAGAGTAGTTCAATTAGTTCTCACAATTTTATGAAATAAATTCTATTATCTCCATTTTACAGATAAGGATATTGAGGCTTAGAAATATTAAGTAACTTGTAGAAGTCATGGACTTTAGATTATATAAATAATGAAGCTAGTGACTGAATCCAAGTATATCTAAAACTAAAGTTTGCATTCTCACATCTGTGTATACTGCTTCCCACTAATTATTTTCCCCTTTACTGTTGAGTGACTTCTATCTGAAACTTGTGTCATTTTAGACCTTGATTTCCACCTTGTATCTGAAACATAATTATGGGTTACTTTCATTGCTTGCCAATTTGATTGTGTTACATTTGATCTTGCACTACATCCCAGCTTTGATGTGCTATGACCTAACAGTTTAATAAGACACTTGGGCATTCCTCTTCATGAAGTGCTGTTTCCATGATATTTTAGGCATGAAACTAAGGTTTGAAATTGTATGATCATTTGACTTTTCAAAGGGATGCATATCAGCTCCAACTCACACTGATTTTGGACATTTTTATATATTTTAAATAGTTGGATAGAAATTTAATCATCATATCCATATTTTTAAAATGAAAAATACAATAAAAGCCATGAAATGACCCTCATTTTTCATTTTTACTTATCTGTATAGATTCTGATATCTGAAGATTAATGATTTTAAATAAGGCTATATAAAGCAATTAATATATATTGAACGTCATATTCCCCTTCAAGCTTAAAGAATCAAAGGATTTCATTTAGGTATTTTCTTTCCATTTAGAATTGCACTGCATTTCTACTTGGAAAGGAAAATCCACTGATTTTTTCCAAGACAGGTTTTTTGCCAAGACAAAGAAGTTGGATTTATTCCCCTGCTATATAATTACACTTCTACCTCAGTAGCTGAGTCCCTTGTTCAGAACTCATGTTTGTAAGGGACAGAAATCCAAATCAAATTGGCTTAAGCACACAAAGAGAACTTGGCTCTCATTAATGAAAAGTTGTAAGTGATGCCTTGTTCTAGGCACTGTGGATTTAGAGACTCAAATGATGACTTTCTCTCAGTTTCTCTCTTTCCTCTTCCTGGATTTGTCCTTGGTTTTCTCTCCAGTCTTAACCCTAGACTCTGCATAGCAGTTGCCAGCATGACCAAACATATTTTATACACACTACTAATGGATCAAAACATTTTTTAAAACCTTTTCCCTGAAGCTCCCCCAAATTCTCCAGGGGCTCATTTACATGGCTTCAGTCACATGACTATATCTAACCTCAACATGTGGCCAACACTGTGGATTTAGGGACTCAAATGATGACTTTCTCTCAGTTTCTCTCTTTCCTCTTCCTGGATTTGTCCTTGGTTTTCTCTCTGGTCTTAATCCTAGACCCTGCATAGCAGTTGCCAGCATGACCAAACATATTTTATACACACTACTAACGGATCAAAACATTTTTTAAAACCTTTTCCCTGAAGCTCCCCCAAATTCTCCAGGGGCCCATTTACATGGCTTCAGTCACATGACTATACCTAACCTCAACATGTGGCCAACATGTCCAAGCCTGAGTCATGTGGCCGCCCAGACAGAGCAAGAGATTGGATCAGTCCCTCCCAAAGTTCAAGGAGTGAGAATAAAGAAAATGTGATCCTGCAGAGGACAACATGAAAGCTATTTCCAAAAAAGGTTAAAGTAAATTATGCCTATAATTACCAACAGTGTTATGGCTAACTCAGAGGCAGGGGCATCTATGACTAGGTCTCTGGTATGATAGAAACATTTGCAAAGTTTTCTTTTATGTGCATATGCATATATTCTTGGGGAGGTGATTCATAGAGTTCATCAGATCCGCAACTGAAGCATCAGTCCTAAAATGTGTCTGGATTTATATTTGGCAGAGTCTGTAGAAGCTCCTGTTAGATACAAGGCTGAGGAGGAGGATCACTAAGGATGGGTTCCAGAGATCTCTCTGAAAGCTGTTTCACTTTGTTTCGTTCCCATGAAACATTCTGGGAGATAAAGGGATTCACTCTAAGGGTTATAGCATGAAGCACAAGTTTACTGTTATCCGCTTAGTTACTCCCCTTTATCTCATGCGTCCCAGAGAAGAAATGGGTTAGTTTCTATATTTTTTATCTCTCTATTATTAAAAAGCATTCTGCCACCTTAAAATTTTGACACTGTTAGGAACTATGAAAAATTAGTTCAAATGACAGTCTCTCCAGGAATTTGCATGCTAAACAGACATTTCTTCACCCATAGCTGTTGCTACAAAGAGAAAGAAAACAAAAAATCCAGAACTACATGCTCATAAATAAATATAGACATCAAAATGGTTGCTTTGTATTGCAAGTGCTGATTTGGAGAGCTCGACCAGGTTAAGTGGAAATCTTGCCTTTCTTCTAGTTGTTTGTAGAAGTCTGAATAATCTTAATCATTATCTGTTCATATTAGCACCAAAGTAAGAAAAAAAAGTGACAGATAAGAAAGATAATTTTAGAATAACAACCACAGGGTCACATTGTTATCTTATGACCATATGTTTCACAAAGTTAACAAACATTATCGAAGCTATAGAATTTATAATATGCATAATGTAGTGTATTTCAGTATATAATCCAATCATTAAAACATGTTAAATATGCCATTGTGAGCATAAATCAGGTTCATGCAAAATACAGTTGATACCCATGTCATCTGAATGAAAGGTAACTGAAAGCATAACCACTTATGGGTGTCTTTAAGCAGAAAATAAAATCTTGCATTTATTTTTTATACCTTATTTGGCATCAAACTGATATCTCATTTCCATAAGAGAAAAGTAGAATTCTTTTCTATTTTTTTAGATGATGCTAGTATTTCTAGAGTATCACAATCTTATATTCAAGCTGACTTAAACGTATTCACAGATAAGTCAAGTTTGCAGCCTTAACTTTAGAGTCTATGAGGACAATGATACCCTTTACTTAGGGTAAAACTAAGTGCAAGAAGGAAAACTTGCCCAAGCAATGAGATATCAAAGAGGCAGCCAGAGGAAAGTTCCAAGTCTACAGTAAATTAAATTTACTGCAGTCTCAAATACCCATAACATCTATTCAAAGATACCTTTAAAAAGTTTTTGGTTAAAATAATTCAAGATGGTTTTAAGACTCAGATGTTGAAACCCAAAACTATAAAACCTTAGAAGAAAATATAGACAATACCATTCAGGACATAGGCATGGGCAAATATTTCATGAAGAAAACACAAAAAGCAACTGCAACAAGAGCAACAATTGACAAATGGGATCTAATTAAAGTAATGAGCTTCTGCACAACAAAAGAAACTATCATCAGCGTTAACAGACAACCTACAGAATGGGAGAGAATTTGTGCAGTTGATCCATCTGGCAAAGGCCTAATATCCAGAGTCCACAAGGATCTTAAAGAAATTTACAAGAAGCAAACAAAACAACCCTATCAAAAAGTGGGCAAAGGACTTCAACAGACATTTCTCAAAAGAAGACATTCATGCAGCCAACAAACACGAAAAAAGCTCAACATCACTGATCATTAGAGAAACGCAAATCAAAACCACAATAAGATACCATCTTACGTCAGTCAGCATGGCGATTATTAAAAAGTCAAGAAACAACAGATGCTGGCAAGGTTGTGGAGAAAAAGGAAAGCTTTTACACTGTTGGTGAGAGTGTAAGTTAGTTCAACTGTTGTAGAAGACAGTGTAGCGAATCCTCAAAGATCTAGAAGCAGAAACACCATTTGACTCAGGAATCCCTCACTGAGTATATACTCAAAGGAATATAAATCATTCTATTAAAAAGATACATGCATACGTATGTTCACTGCAGCACTATCACAATAACAAGAACATGGAATCAACCTAAATGCCCATAATAATAGACTGGATAAAGAAAATGTGGTACATGTACACCATGGACTACTATCCAGTCATAAAAACGAATGAGATCATGTCCTTTGCAGGGACAGGGATGGATCTAGAAGCTGTTATCCTCAGCAAACTAACACACAAACAGAAAACCAAATACTGCATGTTCTCACTTATGAGGGGGAGCTGAACAATGACAACACATGGACACGTGGCAGAAACAACACACACTGGACCCTGTCATGGGGCAGGAGGAGGGAGAGCGTCAGGAAGAATAGCTAATGGATGCTGGACTTAATACCTAGGTGATGGATTGATCTGTGCAGCAAATCACTATGACACATGTTTACCTAGGCAACAAACCTTCACATTCTGCATGTCTACCCTGGAACTTAAAATAAAAGTTAATGGGGAGAAAAAGAATGTTTTTTTGTTTATTTTTACTTTTTATATAACACTCTCTACCAATAACAAGCATTATGTATATAAATAAATATAAGACAGGAGAAAGCCCTGGAAATCTTCTCTGAAACAGAATACTTTGTTTTCTGCACTGATGATACTTGTTGGCAGCAAAGCCTCGTGAGTCCTTGAGAGAACTTGCTCTCCCCCTTAGAAGGGCAGAGGAAACTTACCAAGTATCTGAAATAGAGCCAGATGGCAAGGAAGAAGGTCACTGGAACAGCTGCTGTGCTCTGGGTTGGGGTCTGAGGATACAGATAAACACATGACCCAAAGATAGGTGACTGAAATGTAACCGTAGTGGATGAGGCTTCCAATAATAATTGTGAGAGGGAAAAAAAAAATGGAATCATATGTCTCTGCCCAATGGCTATTTGAGGGTGCACGGAGGAGTAAGTGCAAATCACTAAGCGGTGTTTATTTCTTTATTCGTTCTAAAACAGAAGGCTAATTTTTAGGTGAAGAATATCCAGAAAATACAGCACAAAAGAAAAACATGATTGATATATTTAATGCTACTGCATTAAAACAACACTACAAGCTATAGTATCTTTTCTTTCACTTTTCTGATATGTGGTTTGTCTTTAGCTCTTACAATAAAATGAATACAATTGTGTGAAAGTTATTATAAGTAAAGATTTCTTCTGTCGTAGAAATACCTTGAAATCTTTCTGCATGAGAAGGGAATGCCCAACCATGCCTCGGAAGAGACATAGCTCTGCCCCAGTGAACAGGGCTGTGGATAAAGATGGGAGAGAGGCAGAAATATAGATACAGGTTGTTTAAGGAAAGGAAAAGAGATAGAAGGATAAATTTTAGGAATTTCTCTCATTCCTAAAATTGGAGCTTCAATTGTATTGGAGCTCCTTCCTGCAGCATGCTTCTGTAAAGGTATGCTGCTTTCCTTATTTTTAAATTAAAATTTATTCATCAAATAACTATATGCAAAGTTTAAATATAAATAAGGAATAATATTTTCAGTTGTTTCCTCTGAAATTTATGTTCACATTCTTAATATACTTCTAATTCATGATTTATCAGTTTCTAACATATTTACTGATAATAATTATCATTCTTCATGTGATTTTATTGTATATTTGTATTACTATGACTAATTGTGTTCTCTGCAGAGACAAATACTATAATGTTCATCCTTTGTATTGATTTTAGTAGCTTCTCAGGTTAATAATTTTCTATTGGATCTTTCAAATGCCTATAAATAGTATTTTTTTTTAAAGAGCTGTTGAAAATGCTAAAAATACATAACTTCAAATTATTTTTCTCCCTCCACAGGTCCATTTTTCTTCTGCTTAAATTTGAGGAATTTACTTCCCACTAAAATCTAAATTTTCAGGAAAAAATATACAAATATCATTGGAAATCCATATGCAATTGAGTGAATTTCGGAATATTTGAATCTTACATGCGAAAATATATTCTATTCTCCCTCAATCCTACACACCCACCAACCCCAGCAATGAACATATAGATACCATCATATTCGTAGTTGAAATTGAGTTGTGGATCACAGTTTTTAAATACTTTTGCTGTGATTCATGTTTAATTATATTAAATCATCGTTTACAACATATTTTCTCTGACAGTTATCATGTTTTCAAACCACTTATCAATTTTTAATTACACATTTATTTGTCTAGGGCTAATGTCTGAGTTCTCAGCTGCTGAGGCTCCCTGCTTTTAATCGTTTGAACACATATGACAGATTCTCACTTACAATTTACAGATCTTACCTATAGACTTTGATGACTTTTACAAAAACACATGTGCACACACCACACACACATACACAAACACACACATATACATATAAGCTATATATACCCATGTAATCACAATCAAGATGTAGAAGGTTCCTTTTACCCCTGAAAATTCCTTCTCACTCCTTTGCAGTCAATCTTCATGAGCAAAATGGGGAGTTACATATTTAGAAACATTTATACATTATTTTAATTTATATACACAGACGCTAAACACATCACTGAACACTTTCTGCAGTATTTCAGCAAAAGCTAATTGAAATGATCACTCTTTTCTGAATGCATCTTTTCAAGGAAAAAATATTAATAACATTGGGCATTCGTATGCAATTGAGCAAAGTTTGGTAGAACTTAATATAAAATGAAATTGGCTTTAAAAAACTTTTCCATTTTTGTTGAGAGTGAGAGTAGGTGAGAGGACAGTGGGAGCTCAGAAAACATTCATTATTGTTCAATATGCAAAGCAGCAGGGAAGGGAAATTAAAGCAGAGGAGTGGAGAAGAACAGCACCAATATCGTTAAAATCAGCAATACTCCTTCATGGGAGTGGAAGCACCCAAGGGGAATAGAATCTTAGAGTGTCCCATCTTCTTGATCTTACTGCAGTCTGTGAGTAAATATAAAGTGGCAATCCAAATATGCTGCCAGAAACTGGAGGAAAAATAGGCAAGTAACTGATGGAAATAGAGCCACCCTCCTGCATTGATAAAGGGGGCTGCTCTCAACATCACTGTGGCTTTAAGCCTATTTTACATAATAGTTTCTTCACTTACAGTGATAAATATCTTTAGTCCAAAGACAATGAGATTTTCCAAAGAGTGCCAAATAGTTTAATAAGCAAAAAAGAATAGAAATTGAATGAAAGAAGTAGCAATTTCTTGTCACCCAATACTAGGTAGGCGTTGCACACAATCCCACTTCTTCAGCAATGAATGTTTAAAATTGGCAACCACATCACAGGAAAACAACAAAGCAATCTGACAATCTGGCAAGCTCCTTCACCTAAAGATTTAGGAAAACACAGAACAAGTAGAGTAGGATATTTGGCCATTGCAGTTTCTGAGCAGAACTGTTATTATCTCCAAAGCTGGTAATTTCTCAGAAAACAAAACAAGCAAACAAACAAAATACCTATAGTGATGAACCTGTAAACACAAGATGGTTTTTGAACTGAAATACAAGGGCCACCCTGCTTGACAGAAGACAAATATGGGCTTCATAATACAACAACCAGTTCAATACCTTATTCCAAATCAATCTGAGGCAAAGGAGACTTAAAAATTCATTATTCATTTATGAACAAACATGAAGTTATCATTTCCAGCTGGGACCAGAAGTTGAACAGTCAAATCAGAGAACCAGAGGAAGACAGATTTTGTGATTTGCACACCTTGTTTTGAAAGCGGGAAATAGGACTCTATTATGGAAGCATATTCAGTAAACATTGCAGTGTAGCCTCATCAGATTCCAGGTATTTAAAACTGATGATTAGAAAATGAAAAATACTATCTGTAACCAAAGTTATACCCAGGATCAATTATGTATGATTCTATACAAGTGTGACACCAAGAAGTAATATAGCTTTTCTGTTCAGTGGAACTAGATGGTTTTCTCTGCATCACTGTATTCCAAGCAGATGGTTTTCTCTGCATCATTGTATTCCCAATGTCTAGTACCAAGCCTGGTACAGAGTAGGTGATCAATTAGTTCTTTCTGAATAAATTGGTATTATGTAAATACATTTTGCCATATCGTTTTCCCTTATGTCCCAGACATGTTTTAAGGATTCAAAGGGAGAAAAAAGAAAAGCATGTTCTCCTTAGAAAAAGTCTGCTATAATAACAGAAATAGAAAAAGAATGAGAAAATGTGTCCTAAAACATAACAGTCATACACTATGCATGGCTTCTATTTATTCTAGAGAGGGAACATGAATTCTTGTATTGTCTTCACAAATATTCACTGAATAATCTACATTGTGATAGTCAGTTTATTAAATTCCACTATATAAAAATGTGCAAGATATGGCCCCTGTTCTTGAGAAACCTACAGTCCAGCAGAAAAAAAATCAAATGTATAATTATAATTCAATTTAATATATTTTAAAATATATATTTAGACAAATATTTTTCTGGACTAGATACTCAGAAGTTAAATGCTGTATTAGAACCACCCAAAATATTGTGACAGCGTAGAGGACTGAGAATCTTAAATAGAAAATAGAAGGAAACCTTACATCTATACATATATACACATACACATATATACATCTATATATATACATCTACATACCTTAAATACATATATATACACCTTACATCTATATATATACACACACGTATACATATATAAACCTTACATCTAAGGAAACCTTACATCTATAGGTAGATAGATAGATAGATAGATACACACACACACATATACATATTATGTGTGTATACATACCTAATATTTACGTTTTTTAGTTTGAAATATAAAGAAAAAGAATAGAAAAAAATTGTTTGAATGTCAAAGTCCAAAATAGGTTCCTTTTTGTTGATTCTAAATAGTGAAACAGACTTTACATCATCTTAGAGATACATCTTATTTCTGAAAACACATTTAGGGAAGCAAAGACTATAGTTACTCCAAATTAGCTATAATAATATCATTAGCTGAGAAAGTAGATGTAATCAAGTTTTGTATACCAAACTAATATTTAAAATGTTCAAAGTTATGAGTGTGTCCAATGCAAAAAGAAAGCATAAATCAAGAATTGAATTAATTTTTTCTTACTCATTTGATTTCCTAGAAAAGGCCTCAATCTATAATGCAGGCATTTAGATTTCTTTCATCGTGCTCCAAAACAAATATTATTTTAAGTTTAATATGCAAATGTAGATGTTCAGTAAAATTTGTTTTTTGTTTGTTTTTGTTTGTTTTTGTTTTTTTTTCTTTTTGGAGACGGAGTCTCGCTCTGTCACCCAGGCTGGAGTGCAGTGGCACAAACTCGGCTCACTGCAACCTCCACCTCCCGGGTTCAAGCAATTCTCCTGCCTCAGCCTCCCGAGTAGCTGGGATTACAGGCGTACGCCACCATGCCCGGCTATTTTAGTAGAGGTGGGGTTTCACCATATTGGCCAGGCTGGTCTCGAGCTCCTGACCTCATGTGATCTGCCCACATCAGCCTCCCAAAGTGCTGGAATTACAGGCATGAGCCACTGCACTGGGCCCAAAATTTGTTTTTATATACTTAATTCTGTTTTTATTTTGAGTATGCTAGCCAGAGATCTGCCTAAGATTTTAAAAATATAGGGAAGACATTTTCACTTTAAAATAAATTTAAACACATGATAGTTCTTACTGGTCTGTTTTGCTTGTCAGACCAGAGTTTTATTCACCACTACTTTATTGTTTCTGAATCAGTTTCTCACCAACATCTTCAATGAAAAAAAATACATATCATGAAATATTAAGAAATTTTATTTGGAAAAAAATATATATTTAACAAGTCTTTAAAACACTAGTTAGAATTTGTGTCACAATTTTTATGTCAAGAATTTCAAAAGTCTTCTATTTCCAGCCAGAAGATACTGAAAGATGCAATAACTATATTCTGAATAAACTTCAAAGAATTAGTAGGAATTTCATTTTATTTATAACGTAGTGAAAGAAATACTATGATATAGGAGAATCTGCTTTAAGCTACTGTCATCAACATAAATTCAAAAATCTGAATCTTTACAGAATGTATCTATAATATATTCCATTTTAAAATGCTTAAATATTTGGCCATATTTTGGAAAGAATGAGTATCCTACTAAAAATTGTGACTGTTTTATCTTTCTTGATCACTTTTTCTAAATTAAAAAATATTTCAAACATATGAAAATGACATAGAATTTAAGGGAAACTTTGCCATAATTGCTGCAATTCTCTTTTTTATAAAATAAAACATTAAATATTGCATGAAAAGTTAAAGCCCAAGAAATCTAACTCACCAAAAATGACCACTTTTCTGAATCTGGTGTGTATACATCCAGATTGCTTTTTTTGTTATTATTTTGTATATTAGAATTCATTATAACAAGTTTACATTTTGTGATTCAGAACTTTAAATAAATAAAATCAAGTCATGCATGTCCTTTTGCAACTTTTAAGAATTCAGTATTGGGCTTTGAGATTTAAACGTTGTCACATGTTGACTTAGCTCATTTATTTTAACTACAGGTTTGCTCTTTCTCATATAAATGTGCGTAATGTGTTCATGCCTTTAGTGAGGGATACTTGGGTTGTTTGGTGGGGGGGGCTATTATTATTATTACAAGCAATTCTGTAATGAACATTTTTGTAAATAACTTAGTACCAAGAGTGCTATTTGATATATTTATCATTCAGACTGATTTGGACATTGCCCAGTTGGAATAGATTCTCTACAACTCAGAATTAGCTAACTATAGAAAAATGGCATTATAACAGGCTCAATATCAGTTCTGCATCATAGCCATAGACAAATATTTTTCTAGAGTAGACACCCAGAAGTAAAGTTGCATAATGAAAATATGTTTAAATTTCTAATTTTGAAATACTGCCAAGTTGTTATTTTAATTTCTATGTCCTTGGTAATTAGTGAGGTTAAGCATTTTTTCAACATGCTTATGGTCTAATTATATTGTTTCTTTAATGTGGTAATTCATAAGTTTCTTCCATTTTGTTCTTTATTGGTATTTCTTTATTGGTAAGATCTCTTCATATATTTTCAACATCAATCTTCTACAGATAATTTTCTCCTAGATCACTATTTATTTTTAACTATGTAATGAGGCCTTTTGTTCTACAGAGATGGTGTTACATCTTTCTGTACCTTTTATTAAAATTAACTGACTTTTCCTGTTTAATTTGTTGTTTATTAATGTTCTTATCATGTAGCTTTTCCTAGTATACATGTTGACTTTTTAACATATATAAACAAATTTTTTCTATTTCTTACAAACTTCTCTATTCATACCATCAAATATTATTTCCTCTCATAATCTTTGATTTATATTTTCCATAAAACTTGTCAATTTAGTCTTATCTAATTTTTTTCCTTGACAAATTCCTCTGTCTGTCTCTCTCTTTTTTTTTAATGCAGAATTGTTCCTGTATTTGTTCTATTTCCTCTGAATTTTAAATTTGTGTCTGGGGTTAGGTAATTCTGTGCTCAGTTGGCCATCTTGGCCGAATTTCCATAAGTTAAAAAAAATTTGAATATAAAAAGGCTAAATGCCAGAAATATTAACTATCTACATCTGTGACCTATCTGAATAGACTGACTTTAAGGATTAGAATAAACAAATGCAATTTTATTAGTCCAGGTCCTCAGTGAGGGAGATGCAAAGACAATTGTATTAGTTCGTTTTCATGCTGCTGATAAAGACACACCCGAAACTGGGAACAAAAAGAGGTTTAATTGGACTTATAGCTCCACAAGGCTTGGGAGGCCTCAGAGTCATGGTGGGAGGCAAAAGGCACTTCTTACATGGTGGCGGCAAGAGAAAAATGAGGAAGAAGCAAAAGTGGAAACCCCTGATAAACCCATCAGATGTAGTGAGACTTATTCACTATCACGAGAATAGCATGGGAAAGACTGGCCCCCATGATTCAATTACCTCCCCCTGGGTCCCTCCCACAACACGTGAGAATTCTAGGAGATAAAACTCAAATTGAGATTTGGGTGGGGACACAGCCAAACCATATCAACAATTAAATTTGCAAGGATTAAGGGAAACACCTAAGACATAAAATATAGAAAGAGCAGAGAAAGGCTGAGAAAGCCAACAAACATGCAAGTCTGACTGTAAATTTTTAAAAAAGAAGGAAAGAAGTTCAATTGGATGCAGTCTCAAAAAAGATTTAGCAGGACTCTTGGCGAGTCCTTGAGTCAAGCCATCAGAGGATTCCTGCATCTCCCAAGAACAAGTTTGCCTTAGTGTCCTGTAATGTCAGCCATTCACTAGGAGCAGTTCATGTGACCTGAAGCCTCAGCAAAAACATAGGGATGGATTTTCCAGGTACTCAAGCCCCTAGTCAGTTAAAATCCCTGTAGCTGGAGATCCGAGTGGCATTTTCTTATAGCCACCAGGTTTATGTATATGTTTTCATCATTTCATTGAGAGTTATGTTATTCAAACTTCATGGAGTGCTGTTAACTATGTTTTCACTTAATTAGTATGTTACCTTCAGAATGGCAGGCATTGTATTTTTTACATATTTTGAACAGTACCTGCAGGAAACTGGTCACTCATTTTATTTTAAAAATATTTCTTATTATTAATTAATTAATTTATTTATTTTTTGAGACGGAGTCTCACTCTGTCGCCCAGGCTGGAGTGCAGTGGTGCAATCTCGGCTCACGGCAACCTCTGGCCTCCCGGGTTCAAGTGATTCTCCTGCTTCAGCCTCCTGAGTAGCTGGGACTACAGGCACATGCCACCACGCCTGGCTAATTTTTTGTATTTTTAGTAGAGGTAGGGTTTCACCATGCTAGCCAGGATGGTCTCAATCTCCTGACCTCGTGATCCACCCACCTTGGCCTCCCAAAGTGCTGGGATTACAGGCAGGAGCCACCGCACCTGTCCTAATTATTTTTTTTTAAAGACAGAGTCTTGCTTTGTCACCCTTGCTGGAGTTCAGTGGCACAATCATAGCTCACTGTAACCTCAAACTTCTGGGCTCAAGTGATCCTCTAACCTAAGCTTCCAGAGTATCTGGGACTACATATGTGCATCACCACACCTGGCTAATTTTTATTTTGTTTTTTTGTAGAGATGGGGTCTATGTTGCCCAGGCTGGTATTGAACTCCTGGCCTCAAGTGATTTTCCTGCCTTGGCCTCCAAAAGTATTGGGATTACAGACTTGAGCCACTGTGCCTGGCCTATAAATACTGATGATTATGAACTTAACGTAACAATCTCTTTATTTCTACCATTGAATATTGATAGTATAAAAGCACCAATTTTATTTGTTATTTATAAGTATTGGGAGAGCCAAAGGGTATTTTAAATTATCTCCATTACTGTGCTGAACAGATATAGCCTTTTCACCCAATTTAGTTCAATGGTAAGTGCATTAAAGACCAATAAATAAACACATTACGGATGGAAAACTGCATATTGGCCAATAAAACTCATGATCAGTAGCTTTTCTAACATTTCTAAACACTACTTTTATAATTGACATAGACGGTTCTGTGAACTTTTTCTTTAGATTTTTTTGGCAACCAAAATGTTTTTTTCTTTCTCTGCTTCATCATTTGTAGTTCTGTTTCTTTCCTCAGTACTCATATCACTAATTTATTCATGCACACTTAATTCATTTAGTTTTTCATTCTCAGCCAAGGGTACACTTTCTCTTACTTTTTTTGTTCTTTTCTCAAACTGCTATAATTTTAGGTTTTTAGTATTCTTATTTTCTGAAATAAATATGATATTCTAGATACAGTCTGCTCAGCAGTGCAACGAGGCAGACAATTACCTCTCCCCTTGCTTCATAACATGATGCCTTTTCAACCCCAAATAGCACGGCAATTTTTTGCCGGCAGCACAGACTGCAAATCCACATTTAATTTGCCATGCACAATCACTCTTCTCTTCACCCCGTCTCCTTTGGATGTCTAGACAATGGAGAGAAATCTAACATATTTTTATTGTTTTTCATTGAGTATATCCCACTTAACAAATGCCATTCTTCATACAGTTAGCAACATGTGTGTTGATTTTGTATTTGTTTTCTTTCCCTTAACTCCTGTTTATAATTTAAAACAATATCAATGTACTTAGGAAAATATTGTGGCTGAGTACATAGGAGGCTCTGCTATTATTTGATAAATGCATCTTGAATTAAAAATGTTAACAGGCCAGGCACGGTGGCTCATGCCTGTAATCCCAGCACTTTGGGAGGCCAAGGTGGGTGGATCACCTGAGGGCACGAGTTCGAGACCAGCCTGGCCAACATGGTGAAACCCCATCTCTACTAAAAGTACAAAAAATTTAGCCAGGCGGGGCGGTAGACACCTGTAATCCCAGCTACTTGGGAGGCTAAAGCAGGAGAATTGCTTGAACCTGGGAGGCAGGAGAATCACTTAAACCAGGGAGGTGGAGGTTGCAGTGAGCCGAGATTGCGCCATTGCACTCCAGCCTGGGCAACAAAAGCGAAACTCCATCTAAAAAAATAAAATTAACAAAAAGTGGATTTATTTTCATCTTGCTCTTTCATAAAAATACTGAAATACAGTTTATGTGGCATACGCTATTCTGATTACTTAAGTATATTAATAGTTTTAAAAGTAATGTACACTCACTTAAAAATCAGAAAATATAAAAATACACACATACAAACAAGAGAAAAACTAAAATGACTAGATGCTAAATATATATGTGTATATATTGTGGACATATAGTATGCATAGATATAACAGCAGTCAAGTTAAAACACACACACACATATATATATATAGGAATTATGCATACAGTTGACCCTTGAGCAATGGGGGGCTTAGGGGAACCAACCCCCTGCATAGTCAAAAATTCACTTATAACTTTTGACTCTACAAAACATTAACTACTAATAGCCTACTGTTGACTAGAAGCCTTACTGATAACATAAACAGTTGACTAACATATATTTTGTATGATATATATATTGTATTCCATATTCTTATAATAAAGTAAGCTAGAGAAAAGAAAATGTTATTAAGAAAATCATAAGGAAGATAAAATATATTTACTGTTCATCAAGTGGAAGTGGATCATCATAAACGTCTTCATTCTTGTCATCTTCACATTGGCTAGGCTAAGGAGGAGGAGGGCAGAAGGGGTTGGTCTTGCTGTCTCCAGGTAGCAGAGGCAGAAGAAAATCCATGCCTAAATGGCCCCAAGCAGCTGAAACCTGTGTTGTTCAAGGTCAACTGTAATTGCAATCATACTTTTAAGCATTATATATATTTTATATATATTTAAACATTATATATACAAACATATGTATATACACACACTTACATAAACATAATTGCAAAACTGCTAGTAATATTATTTCCTATAGATTTAACTGTATGGATCTCTGAGATGTGAACTCATATAACCTGAGCGTTCATGTCTATCTCCTGAATGGCCCTGTGAAAGGCTCACTAGCATTGCGTTACACTGTTGTTTCATTTCAGACTATTAGTGTTAAGAATATTAACTTGATATAATTAAGGGTTTACACTTTTTGCCCAAGATCCTGCATATTTCTGCTTGATGTTCAAAAGGAGTGACACGTACAAAAAAACTACAAAAGTACACCATCTTATGGCTGTCCTGGAAGTGTTAAGACAATGATCTTCTCATCAAGCTGAAGGGGAGCTTGACAGAGATCCCTTAAAATATCACTTAAAATGTGAGCCAAAAAGTTGAAAGAAAGCATTATGCTTCCAGAAAGCCTCAACCTAGAACACTGGGCATCTCAGCATTATTATATTCAAGTACTAAGAGGGACTTCAAATATCAACTAGCTAAACCATTCATTTGAACATGAAGGAAAGAAGGGATGGATTAGAGAGAGTTAAAGGCCTTAATCAAAATACATAACTGGTATGGAGTTGAGAGTGTCAACACAAACCTCAATGAGTAGTCTTTCTTCTTTCATTAGAGGTCAAAAACTGGAGCCTTCATTCCACAGGCAGACTGGCTAATTTGGCTGCTAATGTTTTCTTTTTCTGAAAAAAATTGAATTTTTGGTTAGATTTAAATATTAAAGGTAAATACCTGAAGAAAAATGAGATCTAGCAATTATAGATCCAAAATTCTAAAAATTGCTTTAAAATGAGTAGTGGCTACCAATTTTAGAAGAAACATACCCTTCGAGTGCTGTCCCCACCTGACCCACATGACTCAATGAGCAGTAGTGTTACCGGCCCAGTCATTGCAGACATTAGTGTTTGTCACCAAGTGGCTTCCCTGCTGTAGTACATTAAAGTGGAGATTTATCCTAAGAAGAAAAACAAGTTTCCTATTGCATGACTCAGAGCTTTCCTGGGACACTAGACTATCAAGTCATTCCTCAACTCTTTTCATGGTAGTAGGAGTCTTGTTCACTTCTGAAGTGTTTCAAGAGTGAAAACTATTACGGTGTTCTTTGGCTTCATGTTTCTTTAATACAACGTGGTTTTAATGAATGAAATCCAAATTATTCCTACTAAAGGACCTTTGGTGCTCTCCTAAATGATGTCCCCAATCATGGTCCTGAATATTCTAGAGTAGTCATGGAGGAACTTTCCTGCTCTGGCCCTATGGACATTTAACCTTCCCTTTCTGATTCCCAGTTTCCGTTCTTTTTTGCTTTCCATTTGATTAAAAGTAAGAATCTAGCATCTTTGTATACGATTCCTTGTGCTTTTAGGTACTTAGTGCTTAAGCTACTAGTTTCTCAAAATTCCTTTACATAGCAGAGATCCAAATGTTCTCTCACCAGATGTGAGCAAGAAATAAAATGAATCATACTATGTTTCACTCCAGTGGAGACGCTGTAGTCCATTTCTTGGATTCTTCCCCCTTGAGAGTCTCTAAGGATTGCCTACCAGAAGTCATTGATATTCTCCTCCATATTCTCCCATCTTGGAGGCAGAAATGCTAATCTCTTCCTGCTATGGTTTACTCTTGACATCATCCTGGCCAACGATTTGTAAACAGAATTTTCTGGGTAGGGTCTCTAAGAGACAAATGTCACAACTGCCACAATATCTAAAATGAAAAAGACTAGTCATAGCAAGTGTTGGCAAGGGTGTGGAGCAATGGGAACTCTCAGACACTATTAGTGGGATTTCAATTGGTAAAGTTTCTTTGGAAAACATCTACTAATGTTTAGCACATCCTCTGAGTTATGCAGCCACTGCTAGATATATTCCCCACAGAAATGAATACATGTGTTCACCAAAAAAGAACACAAACTCACTAGAATACTTATAGCAAAGTTCATAGTCTAATATAAGAAATAGCCCAAATGTTCATCAGCAGTGAAATGGGCAAATTAGGAATAACCGTAAAATGAAATACTTTATTACAATGAGAATGAACAAGCTACAATTACACCCAAGGATGACTATTACAACTGTAATACTTAGTATAAGTCACCGACCAAAGAATACTCAGCGTATAATTCCATTTCTGTAAAGCTCAAAACTAGGAAAAACTAATCTTTAGTGTTAGAAGTCAAGATAGTGGTAATCATTGTCTGGAGTGGCATGGGAAGCTTCTTGGAGGCCAGTATTGTTTTAATTCTTAATTGTTAACCTGGATGTTGATTACATGGGTGTGTTCAAACTACTGACATTCACCTATCTGTGCACTTGTGATTGGAATGTGTAATACTTCAAATAAGTTATTTGAAAGAGAGGCAGAAAACTTGCCAGGCACAGCCCCCTTTGCCCTCTGGTCCTCATACCTTATTTCCAGCTGAAACACAGATATGGGTTATGCATGTGAAGCAGTCTTATTGAGACCCTGAGGGTAAAACCTGTAAATCTAAGATACCATAGTGAAAATACAGAAAATGTCCCTCTTCATGATGACTTCACTGAATAGCTATGCCAACTCTCAATGCTTATTTCCAAACTTCTTGTTGCCTGAGACCAATTAACTGTTTACACATTCAGCACAACACTATGCTTTAAATATTACTTACATGCTGTTATATTTTTTCTTACCTGCTATCAAATGCAATTCCTAACTAATACATATTTTTGAGCCACTTCCCCTCAGTTTAGCAGTTCCAACATATGTAAGGTCAATCCAAACCACTAAATTTTACCATTTTTGGTAGCCCAAGAAATCTTCATGGTGGAACATGTTTACACTCAAATTTAAAATACTATAGGATTTTTTTAGTTCATTATTATCAATGCTCTATTCACTGACAAAGATGTCTAATATCTTTGGTAAAAACACAATGTGCTCATGTTTGCTAAAAGAATATACATTTTATTTTGCATTTTCCTCACATCTTTTATGTGTCTTTTTTTATTCTTTTCCACTTACCTCAAATGGCATTAATTACAATCAGTTGTTTCCTGCTGTTCCTCACACTAGTTCGTGGAGTCTTTGAGTGCAGGGATCTGGTTATAACCTCAGCATTTAGTATTGAGTTTTGTAAAGAAAAGATACATTCAATATATATATTCTAAATGTTACATGAGTACATTAAGAACAAATTTTAAAGTCACTGTGTATATATGGTAAACAGCAGACATATTGTCATTGTGGATATCATGTGTTAACCATCCCTGTTTCTCTAGAGTTGACAACACTTTTCTCTGAAAGTACAGATTTTTTTTGGCTTTGCAGGACAAATGGCCTCAGCCACAGCTATCAACTCTGCTACTAAAGCAAAAAAGAAGTCATAGATAGATAATATATGCACAGATAGATTTTAACTGTGTTCCAATAAAGCGTACTTAGAAAAACAAGCAATGATCCAGATTTGGCCAAGGGCCATAGTTCACCAATGCTGATGTGTGTAAGCTTATTGTAAGTAAAATCCCAAATGTCCACTCCTACCAATGAAGACAAAGGGATCAGAAACTTCTCTCCATTCTCTAAAATATATTGAAAAAGCAGAGGTTAGAGAATGTGGCCAATTCAGTCTATTTGGCTGCTCCCTTCTTTCCAGGACTTTGAATCTGGAGCAAGTAACACAAGGCAGGAAAGAAAGTCAGAAGCCATTCACTGTATCCACAGGGAGGTGTTGACAACATTTTTCCTGATATTTTTGGTTTCTAACATTTCTGGAGCTCTGTTTTGTTTTTAATGATTGTCAACATTAAAGTGCAGATTTTATATGAAATCTAAATTATAAGATTCTTTTAAAACACTAGAAAAATCATACAGACCTTATACTAGCATTTAGACCTTATACGTGCATTTAGACTAGGCACGAATCTGCCAGTCCCCATCACTCCCAATTGTTTTCCCTGCTATGAGGCTAAGCATTAGTCATCGTTTTGTGTCACACATATGCGTTGTTTTTCTTAACCTGGCCTTCACTCAGTTAGTTTCCCTGCCTAGTACATGTAAACATCTGAAGGTTCAACTATGGATATAGGTCATCATAATATACTTTAATTTTTAGGATGAACCCCGTGTCTAAAACACTCTCCTCTAGAGTATTCAATAAGCATCATTATTAAACAATAATCCAGATGCAAAGGCGAATTATTATTCTATACTCTGAGTATATGGAATCCATCCTCATTTTATACAATCTGAGTAGAAAAATAATGGCTTTCTTTAACTATAAAAAAATAGGCTGTCTTCTTAGTTTGGGGATAAATGACTATACCCCCCCACCCACTTTGTACTTTTAAAAAAATTATGATGTCCAATCATATTCTCTAGTTTTTATTTGGATCCATGATTTCTAGACAAAAAGATTGGCAATTATACCTTTCTTCCTACAGAAGTATGAAAATATGTAAGTTGAGCTCATTATTAAGTAGACTGCTTCTTTCCTGTTTTTCATGTGTCTTTCATGAGGAGGGAGCTCCCTTCATGTATCATGAGTGGCCCTTCTCCTCCCTTTCAGGCACTCAGTCCTACAGAGGCTCATTCAATTTTCTGTGGGAATGCGCACCCAGTCCCATCTGGTCTAGCAGCAGAACTTCCCTCTTAAGGTATGTTGTCTTTTCTGCTCTGAGAGTCCACAGGTTTACAAGTAAAAGCTTAGGGTGGTTAATTTAGGGTGGTCTGCTTCTTGGCAGATAATTCAGCCCAAATGAAAGGGCTGTATTTCTGTGTTGGAAATTTCATTTCTTGCAAATTTAATAACCATTTTCCCGTATCAGTTTCATCAATAGTAAATGAGCCATTTGACCCCCATGTGTGTAATTCCTTTGTCTTATTTTTAAATATATTCAGAAGCCAGGCAGAGAAGGAGATGTTGCTGGGCAAGCTCCAGAACGCCAACACGTATGAATAACAAACTATTATTCAAATTGTTACTTAGAGGCCAAGTTTTTAAAATGTTAGTCGAATTAATCAATACAACATCTAATACTAACCAAGTGATCAATACAAGTATCTGTCCGGGAAAGGTTATCTCCATGCATATCTAAGGATCTGTGTTTGTAGCTCCCTGATGATAGCGATTTATTGAGGGGAATCAGTTTTCTACTTAAAGGACCATTGGTCTTCTCAGAAAGCTTACAAAAACTGAACCATACTGTTTCATGCATAAGTACCACTGCATCTACCATTTAAGGAGCTACATGTGATTTTAGGTCATTCAAGCAGGTACTAAAAGCCCTCAGTTTGAGAACGGCACAAATGTATCACTATGCTTCTTTAAATGGGGACAAGGGACAATATGACTAAATGTCTTCTCAAAGCTGTTTTTAGCTGGCAGACCTCAAAGAGTTCTGGGACCCCCATCAAAAATTCATCCCTGCTTAGCTAATAGGCCTTTGATACTGCTTTTCTTGATAGCGAAAATATTCTTTGCTCATTCATGGATTATATTTTTAAAAATTGATTTTTCACACTTCACCCTCTGGAACAAGATTTTGGTGATTTAATATGGGGACACTAAAAATTAGTAGTCACTATACAATTCATTCGTGGTCTCTAAAAATTGTAATTATCTGATGCATTATATAGAATACATTTCAGCAACTACCAGACTATTATTAATAAGGGGAGTGGGTTGCCACAGATTACAGTATAATTATATCTTTTTTTTTTTTTTTTGAGATGGAATCTCACTCTGTCACCCAGGTTGGAGTGCAGTGGCATGATTTTGACTCACTGCAACCTCCACCTCCTGGATTCAAGCTATTCTTCTGCCTCAGCCTCCCGAGTAGCTGGGACTACAGAAACGCACCACCACGCCTGGGTGATTTTTGTATTTTAAGTAGAGTTGGGGTTTCACCATATTGGCCAGACTGGTCTCAAACTCCTGATCTCGTGATCTGCCCATCTCAGCCTCCCAAAGTGCTGGGATTACAGGCGTGAGCCACCGCGCCCGGCCCTGTACAATTATATGTTTATTCTAGAAGCACAAGCCTATGTTTTAAGTATTACTTAAGAAAAAAAAAGAATGAGAAATAAAGTTACTTAACAGAAAAAGTAGCATGTATTTTTTACTTTATTGTTTAAAAGAAACTATTGAGAAAGTCATTCTGTTGCATACACTCTAAAAATACATACGATAAAATAGACTACAGTGGAACGGAGGAGGAACATGTAGCTCAATGGGCACTCTAAGATAATATCCATTTCTTTCTTTATATTCAAGTTGTATACTCAACATGTGAAAAATAATATAAATAAGTGATTTCTAGGAATTCTAGATGTATTAGCAATTTAAAAATTCAATTTGAAATAATGTCCTTAAATATCATATTTTTCAGCATTCTTTGAAACACACAATTATTTTCTCTTTCAAACTTGATGTCTGAGCAAAAATGTAGTGCCCTATGAAGGCTATTGAATCTTGTCCTTTTCAATTTTTAAAATAGTCTAAGAATAGCTAATTCTCAATATCTTATTTTTCCCTATCCATAGGAAATCTCTCATGTATATCTTATTTCAAAAAGGTGTATGCAGAACTCTAATGATACATTAAAATTGTTTGAGAGCATAAACTGGAAGCATGACACACCGTGAGTAGATTCTTATCTAGACTAATAGAAGACTAATAGAAATCATTGCTACAGGTCTCTCAACCAAAATTATTCATTAATTCATTATTTTTCCAGAATTCCTTGCATGCAAATTTTTGTTAGTGGTTTAATGGAGAGGGAACATTGCGCAGGGAAAAAAAAAATGGCCGCCTTGGAACTGCCACCCAGTGTAAATATTTACAAACCTGCCAACCTGGTGAGAGGTGACAGCCTGCTGGCAGTCCTCACAGCCTTCGCTCGCTCTCGGCGCCTCCTCTGCCTGGGCTCCCACTTTGACGGCCCTTGAGGAGCCCTTCAGCCCGCCGCTGCACTGTGGGATCCCTTTTCTGGGCTGGCCAAGGCCGAAGCCGGCTCCCTCAGCTTCCGGGGAGTTGTGGAGGGAGAGGCGCCGGCGAGAACCGGGGCTGCGCGCGGTGCTTGCGGGCCAGAGCGAGTTCCGGGTGGGCGTGGGCTCGGCGGACCCTGCACTCGGAGCCGCCGGCGGGCCCCACCGGCCCAGGGCAGTGAGGGGCTTAGCACCTGGGCTAGCAGCTGCTGTGCTCAATTTCTCGCCGGGCCTTAGCTGCCTTCCCGCGGGGCAGGGCTCGGCACCTGCAGCCCGCCATGCCTGAGCCTCCCCCAACCTCCGTGGGCTCCTGTGCGGCCCTAGCCTCCCCAACGAGCGCCGCCCCCTGCTCCAGGGCGCCCAGTCCCATTGACCACCCAAGGGCTGAGGAGTGCAGGGCGCACGGCTCCGGACTGGCAGGCAGCTCCACCTGCAGCCCCCATGCAGGATCCACTGAGTGAAGCCAGCTGAGCTCCTGAGTCTGGTGGAGACGTGGAGAACCTTTATGTCTAGCTAAGGGATTGTAAATACACCAATCAGCACTCTGTATGTAGCTCAAGGTTTGTAAAAACACCAATCAGCACCCTGTGTCTAGCTCAGGGTTTGTGAATGCACCAATGGACACTCCGTATCTAGCTACTGTGGTGAGGACTTGGAGAACCTTTGTGTCCAGACTCTGTATCTACCTACTGTGGTGGGGAGGTGGAGAACCTCTTTGTCTAGCTCAGGGACTGTAAAGGCACCAATCAGTGCCCTGTCAAAACAAACCACTGGGCTCTACCAATCAGCAGGATGTGGGTGGGGCCAGATAAGAGAATAAAAGCAGGCTGCCCCAGCCAGCAGTGGCAACCTGCTCGGGTCCCCTTCTGCACTGTGGAAGCTTTGTTCTTTTGCTCTTTGCGATAAATCTTACTGCTGCTCACTCTTTAGGTCCACACTGCCTTTATGAGCTGTAACACTCACCGCGAAGGTCTGCAGCTTCACTCCTGAAGCCAACAAGACCACGAACCCACCGGGAGGAACGAACAACTCCAGACGCGCCGCCTTAAGAGTTGTAACACTCACCGGGAAGGTCTGCAGCTTCACACTTGAGCCAGCGAGACCACGAACCCACCAGAAGGAAGAAACTCCGAACACATCCGAACATCAGAAGGAACAAACTCCGGACACGCCGCCTTTAAGAACTGTAATACTCACCATGAGGGTCCGCGGCTTCATTTTTGAAGTCAGTGAGACCAAGAACCCACCAATTCCGGACACACTGGCATTGATTTTTATAGAGTGAATGCAAACAAGAAACCCAAAGCCTGTCTTCTTCCTTTGTACAAAAATATTTGCAATAGAGACTTTCAGCGAGAAGCTGGCTAGTATATCCAAGTAAAATGAGATGTAAGCACAGTGTTTTACTGCGTTATATGGTAATCCTTCCACAAAAGTAAAAAGATCTACAATAGAAAAAATCGCAGTTTTTGAAAGTTTTCTTTAATTATATGCCTTATGTCATTTTTGTTTCCCACATTATAAACCAGTCTATATATATTACAAAAATGTATACTTCATGCTTATGAGTAAATACAGTCAGTTCTACAAATTCCATTTTACAGCAGCAATAAATGCCTGCATGATTTATGGAGTGTATATGAAGTAAGTAAACCCCAAAGAAGTCACTTAAAATCCCCTATTCAAACCTGTATTTTTAAAAGACTGCAGTTGCCTATTAATATTCTTATCTTAATTTGATTTTTTTTTTTTTTTTTTTTTTTGCTGTAGGAAATTGAATCAGAAAGTAGATGGTCTTATGAGCTTTTTCTCCTTGGCCAAAACCAACATCATATACAACATACATACAAAAGTCAACTCGCGGTACCATCTGTAAGAAAACAGCTTAGGGAGAAGTAAAAAGTTTTGATTTCCCAATGCCATTATTGAGCTGCAGCTGTGGAAGTAACCCTGAGCCTTTGTAAAGCTACCCATCTTGCTTTTGTTTCCAGGTATTGGCATAGCCTACTATTCAAGGGAGGTGAACTTAGTATCATGAATGCAAAGCTGAAAGGCTCTCTCTTGCCTTTCAGCAAGATTAAGAATGAACAAACTTCCATATATGCTAAGAGATATAATAGACTGGCATAGCCACATGGTGCTTCATCACAGATTTTGCATACTTACTCTAAGAATTATCAACCAAACAATATGTGGGAGTTTGTTTTGTAATTTAATTTTAAAAGATATTGAACAGAGGGTTGCTCTACTTCTCCCTTATCCCTAGCCTTCAATCTGTTGCCATGTCTGGTATATTTTACCTCCAAAATAACTTCTCCCTGCTTCCACTGCTGCTATACTCGAAATGTTGAAATCACTCCCTATACTAGTTTGCTAGGGCTGCCATAACAAAGTACCATAGACGGGTCACTTCAACAATGAAAATTTATTTTCTAAGTTCTGGAGGCTAGAACTCCAACATCAAAGTGTCAGCAGGTTTGGTTTCTTCTTCCTTCCTTGTCTTGCACCTGGCTGCCTTCTTGCTATGTCCTCACGTGATCTTTCCTCTATGCCCGTGCGCCTCGGTGTACATTTTTGTGTGTCCAAATTTCCTCATCTTATAAAGACACTGATCAAATTGTATTAAGACCCACCCTAACAGCTTCATTTTAACTTAGTCACCTCTTTAAAGACCCTCTATCCAAATACAGTCACATCCTGAAGGACTGGAAATTAGGACTTCAATATGGGAACTGGGGAAACACAATTCAGCCCATAACACTCCCTACTTTTCTCTTTACTTCAAACCAGTTTTCCAATCACAGTTTTCTACTTTTGTCAAGTATGTCCTTAACCACATCATATGGTTTCCGTCAATCAATCACTATTTCTGAAGAGACGTCCAAATTTATAGCCTGATTTTTGCCCTCTTATTTTCCAGCATATCTTTTCAGCCACAATACTGTTTTTACATTCTGATCTGCCAGACAACTAAAAGTATGGGTCGTCCCTCTGTCCAGGCAGAAACACCCTATCTCCTCTTTTTACCACTGTTCCAAACTCAAATGCAAAACTCTAATTTTTTATTCTTGGATATTAGATATCTATTGACTCTTGAGAAACATCCATACCCCCATTTTTTTGTGAGCAGTCTCCTGCTGTAATTCCACTCAAAATCCCTAGAGGGTGTTTGTGGAACTTCCCCACCCTCTGTCTTAATCTATGCAACTAAGGTGGGTTAACACCAACCATCTGATCTCACATGTACGCATATAACCCAGAGCTGGCCAATGACTATGTTTGAACTCCCAGGCTGTAGGTATTGTTGAAAGAACACGCATTATCTAATGATTTCTGGGATTTCTTCTGGGACTCCAGGGAATAAGAAGCTTTTTAAGTTAGGGTTGTTAAATAAGTAAAAATAAACCTGAGGCTACTAGCACTTTGCCACCCGGCAGGATAAATAAAAACAAATTAAACTCCAGGAATAGCTTATTTAAACTGCAAAATCTCAGTGATTCAGAGCAATTTTAAATGCTGCCAAAGGGAATATCTTCTTTATAAAATTATGACTAACGGCAGACTTCTTATCAGAACCAGAGAGACAATAGAGTTATTTTATTAAGGAAAAATAACTGTCAGTTTAGGATTTTATATTGAGATAAAGCAGAAGTAGGGAATAAAGTTAAAAATTTGTCATACATATGATAGCCAAGATAATTTACTACCCTTAAATCTGAAAGAAAGAGCTACTAAAGGATATGTTTTATCCAGAGGAAGTTAAAGGAAAGAATAGAAGACAAAATAGTGAGGACAAAAGACTCCAGTAAAATGTGTTCATAAATCTAATGAATGTAGAATTAAAATTATATATATTTATAAAGGTATGGTTGTGATGAGAAGATCACTCTGAATTAAAGTGTGTTGGAGTGTTATTTTATGCAGAAAGATGACAGAGATAATATAACAATAATCATGTTTCTGAAAATGTGTTATTAACTATATATAGAAAAAATCATATATTGCTGATGTGACTGTAAACTGATACATCCACTTGGAAACATCATTTGGCGATATCTGCTAATGCTGAACATAGGCATATCCTATGATCTAGAAATTTCTCAGTATATACCTGACATAAATGCACACATTTTTCAAATCAAAGAAATGCATACTAATATTCATAGCAGCATTTTTAATATCCAGCAACTGGAAATAAGCCTAATCTTCATCCATAGTCAAACAGATACATGAATTGTGGCATATTTATACAATGGAATAATATATATTAATGATAATAAACTCAAAAACTTGCATGAATCTCACAGACATTACGTTAAGCAAACAAAGTCAGACACTCAAGAGCACGTGCTAAAAGATTCTATGTATATGAAGTTCAAGGTTAGGTAAGCCTAATGTATGGGGTTAGAAGTCAGGAAAATATATCCTCATGGGGATAGGTAGAAACCAGAAGGGAGCACAAAATAGCTTCTGGGGTTCTAGGAATGTTACACAGATATGCTTACTTTGTGAAATTTAACAGCTCTTTTAATTATTGTAAATGTATGATACGAATCAGTGTGCTTTACATTAAAATAGCAAAAAAGTTATAAAAATAATTATTGAAATATGATAAAATCTGAAACTTCCAAGTCAGGTGAAGAATAAAAGGGTTTAGAAAACTTGATCAGTTCAATAGAAATCAGATAAATAAGCAAAGCAAATAAAATATTTTGTAAAAGTTGATAATTGATTCATTTATCAAGAAAATATTTAGAGAACACTTCTTAGGTTCCTGGCACTGTTCTAAACTCTGAGATTATGGAATTGAATAAAACAGACAAAACTCCCTGCCATGGTGGAGTTTACATCCCAGTGAAGGGAAGACAAAGTAAGTAAATGAAAGATATAGTAAATTACATAGAGAAATTGCTATAAAGAAAAATATCAGAGGAAGGGGATAGAAAGTGCCAGCAGGAAGGAAAATCTATAACAGAGTGGCCAGGGAAAAGTTCACTGAGAAGATGGCATTATAAAAAGACTTGAAGGGGCGAAGTTTGGAATCCTCTCCAAAAAATAGCTGGTAAAATAAACAGCAAATATTCTGAATTGGTACATGGTGATCTGGGCAAGAAAAAAAGACAGTAGAGAAGTCTATGTGGCTGAGCAGTGAGGAGGGAGAAAGTGAAGGAGAGTGAGAATGAAAACTGGATCATGCAGGGCCTTGTGAAGGGACTGGCTGAGAGAATTCATGCAGGCAGTAAGGTGGAAGATGACTCTAAGGCTTTTTTGCCTAAGGAAATGAGAAGTGGAGTTACCATGAACTGAGATGAGAAATTCTGTGGGAAAAAGCTAATATATAAGTAATAACAACAAATCTAAATGCATTAAACTCATTTGTTAGAAGAAAGAGTTGATGGATTTACTCATTGAACACATAGCAATAAAATATTATATGAATGTATATATATTTCTTTTCCTTTTTTTTTGTTTTGTTTGTTACTTTTTTGTTTGTTTTTGAGACAGGGTCTCACCGTATCACTCAGGCTGGATGGAGTGCAGTGGCGCAGTCGCGACTCACTCACTACAGCCTTTACTTCCCAGGCTCAAGTGATCCATTCACCACAGCCTTCCCAAGCAGCTGGGACCACAGGTTCTCGCCGTCATGCCCAGCAGATTTTTAAACATTTTTTGTACAGATGGGGTCTCGCCATGTTGCCTGGGCTGGTCTCAAACCCTGGGCTCAAGCAGTGCACCCACCTCAGACTCCCAAAGTGCTGGGATTACAGGTGTAAGCCATCATGCCCAGCTTGAATGTGTTTACTTGTCTTCAATAAGATAATGTGTATTTAAGTACTTCGAGGTCTCACCATGTTGCCTAGGCTGGTCTCAAAGCCCTGGGCTCAAGCAATGCACCCACCTCAGACTCCCAAAGTGCTGGGATTACAGGCGTAAGCCATCATGCCCAGCTTGAATGTGTATACCTGTCTTCAATAAGATAATGTGTGTTTAAGTACTTCTTTCCTTTAAATATCAAGTTTCTTGCGATTTTCTAGGAAGATCTCTTCAGGTAAAGATATATTTTATGATGCTTTAATATGTGCAAAAATGTGGTATGTCAATTAGGAAAGTAGAAGAATCTAAAGGAAATTTTGGGGGCAAACTTAATTTTCTGCTCACTTTACATGATTTTTATATGCTTACAAGTCACACGGTACATAAATTCCAAGTTAGTAAGTCCTCGGTAAATGTTTAATAACAGTGTTGTTATTATTATTATTACTTGTAGGTATAGATGCTTAGTCTCCTTACATATGCTAAAATGGCAAGTTTTTGCCTTTATTATATATTGTACTGAAACCCAGTACTAGATTTCAAGTAGGTATCTCCAGATGTATACCAAGAGAAGACCCAATCACTTTAGATTGACTGAGTTGACGTGTAGAAACAGATTTTGAAATAACGGAATTAAAAACCCTGAACTTATTTTTTTTCCTTTTTCAGGACTCAAGAGAAGATATTTTGCTCATTGTATTTTTCAGTTCACTGCCTTGAAAGGGCCTTTCTTTTATGCCCCATTCGCCACTCTCATTACCTTTCCCTCTCCCTAGGTAACCATTTTATTTGTGATTTGTGTCTCACATTTGCATGTTTTCTTATGAAGTCTGTACTATTTTTTTTTTCCTCTGCATGTATATTTACATGAATGGGATTGTGCCATAGATTTCATTCTGTTTTGCATTTTCTCATTCACAACTCTTTATGAGGTCTTTCCATGTTTATGTGGCTATATACCCCATTTCTTTTAACTGTTGCTTAGGATATGTTGTAAATACAGTCAGGGTCCTAAAAGTGTCCTCTGTCCTTCCCATGTCTGTGCACACCTCTGAACTTCCAAATGTTTACACCCACATTTCATTGCCAGAGGACCTCCAGAGACCATAATGCTGCCCATATCATGCCCCAAAAGCTAAGGACTTTATGCCTCCTGAGAGAAGTCCTCAACCTATGATTGGCCATTGTATAACTTCAGCTCCATCTCCTCTCAACTGTATAGTGTGCTAAGCCAGCCTCCAGATGTTCCCCAGAGAAGGGAGCTCCAGTAGCTTGTTGTTGAATTGAGAATACATTCTTCTTCTTTTTTTTTTTTTTTTTTTGAGATGGAGTCTCACTCTGTTGCCCAGGCTGGAGTGCAGTGGCGTGATCTCGGCTCACTGCAACCTCCGCTCCTCCAGGTTTAAGCAATGCTCTGCCTCAGCCTCCAGAGTAGCTGGGATTACAGGTGCGTGCCACCACGCCCGGTTAATTTTTTGTATTTTTAGTAGAGATGGGGTTTCACCATCTTGGGCAGGCTGGTTTTGAACTCCTGACCTCGTGATCCACCTGCCTCGGTCTCCCAAAGTGCTGGGATTACAGGCGTGAGCCACCGCGCCAGACCGATAATACATTCTTAATTAGCTGCTGTCTTCCCTTTCGTTTGGCACTTCCCACCCTCCTACCTGTTACCTGTACATCCCAAATACAGTATCTTTGTCACATGGTCTGTTTCTAGGTTATCCCAAACTAAAAGAGTATTCCATTCACTTTATTATACTAACCAATTACCCTAGTGAGGGTCTGCAGGTTACTTTCTACTCACTACACTATAATAACCATCCTCCTACAAATCCCCTTATGGACCTATAAGGAAATGTCTCTGGGTTACTTACATAGTGCTAGAATTGTTGGGTCGTATGGTTCGTATGGAATTTGACTACAGACTACCAGATTTCTCTCCAAAATTATGTATATGGTTTTCTAGATCCTTCCATCTTGGTCAGCCCTATCTCACCCATTTCATAAGTGTTAGAGGTTTACAGTTTCTTTTGTTTGAATTTCTCTACTTACTAATGAATTCATGATCTCTGCATAAGCTTTGGGCCTCCTGTTCTGTGCATTTCCTGCACAGCTTCTTTGCCTATTTTTCTAATTACATTCCATTTAGGATTTTCTTACATTTTAGAAATCCATTCCTTGTCAAATGTAGACATGGCAAGTATTGTCTCCCTATCTGCCATCTGTTAGCTTTGTGGATGGTAACGTGTTTTGAACAGAAATCTTTAATTTGGATTAATTTAATGAATCTATTATTCTTTCTGTAATATATATATATATTACATATATGTATATATGTAGAATATGTTGTTCGTGTATACCCTTGCCACTCCTAGGTCATAAAGATACTCTCCCACATTGCCCTCTATAATCTTTAGAGTTTTACCCTTAACATTTATATATTTTCTTCTGAATGATCCCTTTGCTTGTGACTTAAAAAAATTCCCAGTATTTGTCAACTTACATCTTCACAGATTATTAGTCAACTCCATGTTATTAAAGGATAAATGCAAAAACAAAATAAACAGGAATTAATAGAAGCAGCACAATTAGTTCTCAAAACTTGAATGAGAGAAATTTTTGAATTACTCTATCCTCTGAAGGCCACAGTTTTGAGCTTTAGTTATGCTGAAACTACTAACCAGTATTATGGTTTTCCTGGTTTTGATCACCGATGCTGGGTGAATTATTCCCTTGAGGAGTAATTTTTTCTTTGGCAAATTTCAGGATCCTGGATTGTGCATTCTAACTATTTTATCTCTATTGCCTCAAATGCAAATCAGATCTCCTTCCAATATTCCTCTGAGCCAAAGGAAACTATGTCAAAACATAAAATTGAGCTTTGTTTGCTATTGCTGTCATTGGATCAGTCCATCAGGCCAGCTGGACTATGGAACTGCCTCAGAGAGCACAGGATTCCCAACTGTGCCTACACTGCTGCATTTTGCTAGGACTCTTGAGTGTCCTCCATTCCTGAACCCATAGTTCCAATGACAGGAAAAACAGACACAGCTCACTTTGTCATAAGTCCAAGAGACATATTAAGAGGGGAAGGCCATGGACAATTCAGCTCAGCAAGGTTCCACCAAGTGCTTCTTCCCAAATTGTACTATCTCTTAGAATTCTTGTATTCTAGGTCTAGTTTATGACTTATAAACACGAGTTTCCAAACATTAAGAATAATCATCAATAGATGCATCAGAAATTCTAGACCCTAAGCTTCAGAAGAGAAATTCTCTGTCTTATCTTCTCTTAATATACTTTCCAATGTGATGATCTCATAGACTTCCAAGATGACTCAGGGTTAAGAGGTCAGTATAAGACTAAAATACTGTGTTAAAATTGCATATGTGTGTGTATGTGCATTCGTTTGTATCCAAATGTAATAAAATATGTGTCAATGGATATATGCTTGTATGTGTATGTATAAAGTGTGTGATAGTACATATACGTAAGTATATACGTATTATACATATATATATACACAGACACACACACATATATACACACACATATACCACTCTATCCCTAACACCTAAGACAGAGTCTGAAAAACAGTAGAAAGTGAATAAATATTTAATGAGTGAATGAACAAATGAATGAAAGAGACTGAAGCTGAATGCCTTTGAGTGATCTCTACAAGTCATGTAGGTGATAAAAGTACATAAGAAACAATTGTAAAGTTTACTTTGGCAGGCTGTAGAGCTCTGTATTCCTAACTCAAGCCATGACTCAGCTGGCAAGATATTGTAAATAAATCAACTTAAAATTTTCTCTTTTTTCCCACTTAGGGAACACAGTAAACAAAAACATTTATCAAATACAGAGTCATAAATATCTAGGTGGCTATATTTTGCATTAATGATTCAATCCAACCTTATCATTATAATGCCTGAATAAGTTCAATAGAAGGGTAGAATTTATAAAAAGGGGAAAAAGGTATTGTAAATATAGATGAACAGTGTGTCCTTTTATAATTATATTTCTCACCAGGGCCATGTGAAAGACAAAAATATACAGGAAACACAAATCTCCAAAGTGTTCCAAAGGATAGTACATTACTATCACTTCCAATTCATCCTTCCAACAAGGAATTACAGTGGCACAACTGGCTTCCTTCTATGATGTTAATTACTTAATTTAATACTGACTTTCTGTGAAATCTTATTTCTTCTTCTTTGTAGATCACTTTTGATTATACATAAATTGAAATTTAGAATTATTAAGGTGGGCATAGGCATTAATATGGTATTTAAGAAATGTAAAGAATTATTCATTCTTTTCTATCCCTATCATGATATGGTGATCATTAACTCAAAGTTTATCTCAATTAATTAAATTTATTAATACTACTGGCTTAAACTACTTTTGCATGTGGAATTTCAGAAGACTATAAAATCTGAAATATCAGAATACTCTAGAATAAAGTATTAAGGTTAGTAATGAGGTAGAATTTCAAATTTATGAAAAGATAAGAAAAAAATGTGTGTGTGTGTGTGTGCGTCTGTGTGTGTATGCATGCATGTGTAGGTCTATAAGAAAATAAAAAAACTGAGTACAAATATAATTTCTGAAAAGAAATATAGAAGACTGATTACTTCTAGGTCTTGAAATTGTACCTAAAAAGTAAAAATCACATAATATTTCTTTTAATTTTCTGGGTTTTTTTTCTATTTTTTATAAGAAATATTTACCATGGAATTAAGATAATATTTCTAAAATAATATGTGTAATCTTTAGTTCCAATATCTTTTGAAACTCTCAACTATCTCATTACAAAAAAGCACTTCGCTGATTTTGGTTTTTTGTTCTGTGATCACTTAAAAGTGAAATGACCCAAAGACAAAACATGGTGATAGAACATAATGAAGAAGAAAATAAACTGGAAAATAACCTTTGGTATAATGACAATAGATCCAATGTTCCTATTATTGGAATACCAGAAACAGAGAAGAAAGAGATTGGGGCTGAAAGAGTGTTGGAAGAAATAATGACTGAAAACTTTCCAAATTTGGTGAATGACAAACCTACAGACCTAAGAAAGTGTGAACCCACTAAGAATAAATCTAAAAAAAAATCTATGCCATGAAACACTTAATTAAACTTTTAAAAATTAAAGTTAAAAAAAGGGTCTCAAAAGCAGCCTGAGAGAAATTACACATTACTTTTAAGGGGGCACTAAATTGAATAGACATTAGATTTCTCATCTGAAACCATGAAGGCCAGAAGTGGCACGATATTTTTGAAGTGTAGAAAGAAAATAATTGTCAACAGTGAATTCTATATCTGTTGAACCTTATCAAATCTAAAATATTAAGAGAATTTTTGTCTGGCATACCTATCTTTAAAGACTGGTTGTTAGAGAAAGTTTTTCAAGCAGGAAGAATTTTTTTTAAAGGAATCTTGGAATGTCAGGAAGGAAGAAGGAACAACAGAATGGAATTATGAGTACATACAATACACCATTTTTTCTTATGAGTTTTATAAATCATATTTTAGATTAAAAACATTATAATGCCCTCTGATATCTAAGACAATGATATTTAAAAACTAGGAGAGTAAAGGAGCTAAATAGAACTGCAACAGAATGAAACTTTATTAGACACAGTTAAAGCAGTGTGAGAGGAAAATTTATAGCACTAAGTCCTTATATTGGAAATGAGTCAGAATCAAAGTTTCAAATCAACAATCTAAGTTCCAACCTCAGGAAATTAGGAAAAGTAGATTAAATAAACCTAAAGCAAGGAGAAGAAAGGGTATAATAAAGATAAGAGCAGCAGAAATCAATGGAAGAAAAAATAAGAAATCAATAAAGAACATCAATGAAGCAAAAAGCTGGTTCTTCAAAAACGTGATAAAATTGAGAAACTTCTAGTGTGAGTTATTAAAATAAAAAAAGACAACCAACATCAGAAATGAAATACGGACTATCGCTGTGGCACATGCAGACATTAAACAGATAGTAATGGATTGCTACAAATAACTTTGTGCTTATGTATTTGACAGCTTAGGAGAAATGGGAGACAATTTCTCAAAACCACAAACTACCAAAACTCAAACAAATTTAAAATAAACAATTTGAATATCCCCATAAGTTTCAGTGAAATTGAATTATTAATTTAAGAGCTTCTCCCAAAAGAAATATCCAAGACCAGATTGTGTCACTGGAGAGTTCTGCCAAATATTTAAAGAATCAACATGAATTTTACACAATGTCTTCCAGAAAACAGAAGAAGAGAGCATTTTCCAGCTTATTGTATAAGACCAACATTGTCCTAATATTACCCTTTTGCCAGATCAGACAGTGGCATGCCAAAAATCAAAAACCAAAACCAACCAACCAAACAAAAAAAA
Organism: Pan paniscus; assembly: GCF_029289425.2. Lineage (NCBI taxonomy): Eukaryota > Metazoa > Chordata > Mammalia > Primates > Hominidae > Pan > Pan paniscus. The sequence continues at coordinate 74,856,720 of NC_085926.1, read as the reverse complement.
CCCTACAGACTAATATCCAATACCTCCACTGAAGTTAGGCTCCAAAATTTTCAACAGTACATAAGAAAACTAAATCCAACAATATGTAAAATGAATTACGCAGGTTGACCAAATAGGATTTATTCCAGGTAGGCAGGCTATTCAATATTCAAAAATTACTCAATTAAGTCTACCATATCAACAAACTGAAGAAGAAAACATATTTTCATATAAATTGACTCAAAAATTCAATACCTGTTCATGATAACAACTCTCAGAGAAATAGGACTAAAAGGAAACCTACTCAAGTTTCTAAGTGGCATCCATGAAAAACCTATACCTAACATTATGATTAATTGTGAAAGACTGAATGTTTCTTCCCTAAGATTGAGGGAAAGATGTCTGCTCTCATCATTATTATTCAACATAATGCTGGAAGTTCCAGCAAGAGCAATAGGCAAGATAAATAAATGAAAGCATACATATTGTAAACAAAAAATCTATCTCTATTTACAAAAGACATAAAAATCCTGAGTAATCTACCAAAAAGGTAAAATAACAACAAAAACCCTTATGAAACTAAGTGAGTTCAGCAAGGTCACAAGACATAAGATTAATGCACAAACTTAATCTCATTTCTATATACCAACAATGACATGCAGAAAATAAAACTGAAACATAATATCAGTTGCATCACTTCCAAAAAATAAAATACTTAGGTATAAGCTCAGAAAACATATATTGGATCTGTATGCCAAAAATTAAAAAATGCTAATGAAAGAAATTGAAGAAGATCTAAAAAAAATAAAGAGACATACTATGTTCATGGATTGGCAGACTCAACATCATAAAGATGTTAGGCCGGGTGTGGTGGCTCACACCTGTAATCCCAGCACTTTGGGAGGCTGAGGCAGGTAGATCACAAGGTCAAGAGATTGAGACCATCCTGGCCAATATGGTGAAACCCTATCTGTACTAAAAATACAAAAATTAGTTGGGTGTGGTGGCACATGCCTGTAATCCCAGTTACTCAGGAGGCTGAGGTAGGAGAATCACTTGAACCCAGGAGGTGGAGGTTCCAGTGAGCCGAGATCATCCCATTGCACTCCTGCCTGGGCCACAAAAGTGAAACTCCATCTAAAAAAAAAAAATGATGTTAATTTACCCCAGATTGATCTATTTATTTAATCCAAGTTTGATCAAAATCCCAGCAAGGTTTTTGTACACATAAACAAGCTTATTCTAAAATTTTTATGGATGTCATTGGCCCTAGAATAGCTAAAACCATCTAGACAAAGAATATAGATTAATGCTTACTATATAGCCACAGTAATCAAAACAGTGTAGTATTAGCCAAAGGATAGGCACATAGGGAGCTGGGCTAGGTAGCTCATGCCTGTAAACCCAGCACTTTGGGAGGCTGAAGTGGGCAGATCATGAGGTCAAGACATCAAGACCATCCTGGCCAACATGGTGAAACCCTGTCTCTACTAAAAATACAAAAATTAGCAAGGCATGGTGGCGCATGCCTGTAGTCTCAGCTACTCAGGGGGCTGAGGCAGAAGAATCGCTTGAACCTGGGAGGCAGAGGTTGCAGTTAGCCGAGATAGTGCCACTGCACTCCATCCTGGCAAAGGAGCGAGACTCCGTTCCCCCCTGCGAAATAAAAAAAATTTAAAAATTAAAAACAAAAGACAGGCACATAGGCAATGGTACAGCATAGAGGATGAGAAATAGATACCCCCCAAAAAAGGCTTGGCTGATTTTTTACAAAGTGCAAAAATCAATACAGAGAAAGATTAGCCACTTTAACAAATGGTGGTAGAACATAGAACAGTAAGACAAACAAGCAAAACACAAACACAAAAGAAATCCATACCAAAAAAACCCTTTGAGTTCAGTGTCACAATTTATACAAAAATGAACTCAAAATGGGTCATAGACTTAAATGTGAAACAAAATCTGAAAACTTTTAGAAATAAAAACACAGGAGCAAACTTTGGGATCTGGAGCTAGGCAGACAGTTATTGGACTTGACAACAAAATCAGGATCCACAGAAGGAAAACTTGACAAATCTGATTTTATCAAAATTAAAAACACTTGCTTTGTGAAAGTCCATGTGAGGAAAACGAAATTACAAGCTACAAGATAGAAATAAATATTTTAAAACCACATAGCTGACAAAGGAATAATATCTAGAATATATAAAGAACTCTGAAAACTCAACAATACAAAAATATTTAATTAGAAAATGGACAAAAGGCATTATAGACCAAAGAGGATATAAAATGGCAAAAAAGCAGGCACATGGAAATATGTTAAATATGTATTAGTCATTAGAGAAATACAAATGAAAACCATAATGAGATATCACCACACATCTATAAGCATTATTAAAATGAGAATTACAACACAAAATGCTGATGAGGAAGTGGTGAAACTGGATCATTCATACATCGCTTTTAGGACTGTGAAATGGTACAGACACTCTGGAAAGCAGTTTAGCAGTTTCTTAAATATTTAAACATGCAACTACCATATGACCCAGAATTTTATTCCTGTACATCTATCCTAGAGAAATGAAAATGTATGTTCCCACAAAAATCTGTGCGTGAATGTTCATAGAAGTTTTATGGTAACAGCCCAAAACTGGTAACAGCCCAAAACTGGTATCAACCCAGATGTGCTTCAGAGTTGAATGGTTAGGCTAGGCGCTGTGGCTCACGCCTGTAATCTCAGCTATTCAGGAGGCTGAGGCTGGAGAATAGCTTGAACACAGGAGGCAGAGGTTGCTGTGAGCAGAGATCGCGCCGCTTCATTCCAGCCTGGGCAACAGACTCCATCTCAAAAACAAAAAGAAACTAACAAAAAAGAGTTGAATGGTTAAACAAAATTGTGGTATATAGGTGTGTCTATATATACATATATAGACACACCATGTAATACTACTCAGCAATAAAAAGAAATACACTATCGATACACAGAACTACTTGAATGAATCTTTAGGAAATCATGTTGAGCAAAAACAAAACTCCAAATTGTTGTATACTACATAATTCCACTTATATTAAATTTTTGAAATGACAAAATTTTAGAAATGGAGGACGGACTAGTGGCAGATAGTTAGAAAGGGAGGTGGAGAAATTGGGGAAGAAGGGGAATGGGTGTGGCTCAAAAAGAATAGGAGGGATCCTTGTGGCACTGGAACCCCTCAGTATTTTAACCAGGGTGATGATACACGAACTTATACGGTAATAAAATGTGTAGAACTTCACACACACATAAAAGAGTAAACTTAGGAAAACTGAATAAGATCGATGGATTGATTGATGTCAATATCCTGGCTGTGATATCATACTACAGCTCTAAAAAAGTTACCACTGGGGAAATTAGGCAAAGTGTACAAGGCTTCTCTTTACATTACTAACTCTTAAAACTGCATGTAAATCTATAATTATCTTGAGTTTTTTTCCTTCTTTTTTTAATGGAGACAACATCCTCAAAGATTTTCCTTCATGAAAATGTTAGCTAAAACGAAAATCCACACTTAATGTCATGAAATTGTCTTAAAATAATACTGGGTGTTTGTGTCTTCTTTCTTCTTTCATCCATTTTTATGACATGATGTGACACAATGATTAAGATGAGGGGATTTGAAGTTAGACACGCTTAGGACAAACTCCTCGGACTTCCACCAACTAGCAGTGTGATCTTTGGCTAGTCATTTAATGTCTCTTAGATTCTGATTCTTCCTTAATCTATACAAATCTCAGGCTTTCGGTGCCTCCAGACTATAAAGACCAAGCCCAAACAATTTTAGAAGGTCTTGAAGCTTCTGGGAGAATTAAGCTGAGGGAATTCTGGGATGGCATTGAAAGAAGGGTTCCTTATCTGAATGTATCCCATTTATAGCACTTTATTTTTTGTAAGTGTTTATTTTCACATATATGATCCAGTGATGGTTTTGAAATATGTCCACAAATTCTTTGACATTCTTGCCTCCAAAAGGTGGAGTCTAACTCTCTCCTCTTGAGGATTAGGTGAAAGTGAGGTATGTGACTTACAAGGGTAGGTCATTGAAGACATTCTTGCTTCTGTCTCTTCGATCACTCCCACTGGGGAGGCCAGCTGACGTGTCATGAGGATGCTTAAGCAGCCATATGGAGAGACCCACATGGCAAGGTTCTGAAAATTCCTGCCAACAGCCAACACAGAAGTGAACATGTGACTAGCCATGAGAGTGAATTCCCAAGCCCCAGTCAAACCTTCAAATGACTGCAGCCTTGACTGACCTCTAGATGGCAACCTCATGGAAGACTCCAAGCCAGAACCATCTAGCTAAACTCCTGAATTCCTGAGCTGCAGAAACTAAGTTTATATATGTTTGTTGTTTGAAGATGCTAAGATTGGAGGTAATTGATTATGCAGCAACAGATTGAATTCATAATCTAATTTTATTCTTTACACAGTTCAGAAATGTTAAATAATTTTTTCATGGTACAGAGTTAGTAAAAGATAGACCCAACCAAATTCTGATGTTCCAATTTCAAATAAAGTGTCATGGGACCTCTTCCAGCTTGTATGATCAATCTTCAATTTAAAATCCTGAATCACTGTTTTAAAGAGAGACAAGTTGCTGTCAGCCTTGGGTGTGGTGGCACCCAAGAATAACAGCAACAGCCCTTCAGAGCCAGACAGAAATAGCCCTTACCCTGGATCCTGTGTTTTAAATGGTTCTTTTTTGTTCCAGTCTCATTCTGCATGCAGAAGCAACCCATGGATGCACACAAAGCCCTTCATGGTGCAGGACAGAGCTTGAGAGAAAAAGAGGTATTTTAAATTATCTTAATATCATACAATCCTTGCCACTCTTACCATTGGAAAGCCATGAAATAATTTGAATAGAATGTGTGAACAGCTAAAATGAGGATGATTTTATTATTCATGAAACTTTAATATAAATACTTTATAATATGAATCTAAACATGGCCTGCAGCCACCCATGTTTCATCATGGGACTTCAAGGAGTTTTCAAGGAATTCAAGGAGCATTTAAAATTTGAATGTGGCATTCTAAGTCATTATGAAGGAATATTTATTAAGCTAAGAGCACAGAACATTACACAGGAAATTTTATTAGCTTTACTTTATAACTTTTAAATATTTAGAACTATGGTATGTGGCCTTCTTATTAATATATGGTATAAGGGGCTCTTGCTTTTAGCCCCTCAAGTGACAAGATTAGGAAGCAGGCAACTACTGTTTTTCCCTCCATACAGGGACCAAGGAACCAACCTGAAATACTATAACTATGATAACCCTTCAGAAAACCCTTCTAGGGTTCTAGTCTATAATTCTAGGTCCAACAGAGGAAAGAAGGATGTGGTCTTTTGAGTTCAAGAGCCTGCAGATCCAGTTACAATAAAAATCTTAAGATTATCGTGTATTGGGGACCATGTTAGGTGCTTTTCATGAATGACATTATGTAGTCCTCACAACAACTGTGTTGGTGAGGTGCAATGAGCCTCATTATGCAGATGGGAAAGCCAAGACTCAGAGGTATGTTCCAGATCCTTTAGCGAGAAAGAGACAGATTACAATTCTGTCTCATCCCAAGGCCAGTGCACATGACTACCATTCTTCACAGCAGCAGATCTACTTTGGAGGAATTTAGGTGTCACATTTCCCTGAGTTCTGGAATAGAGGAAAATCTCCTTTGAAAAGACCACAAGTAGAGTAGTCTTGGGAGACATTTGCACAAGGGTTTATCCCAAAAATCTATTCTAACTCTTAAGGGTTTATCAACTTAGCATATTAGTCACTACTGAATTTTTATGTTGTTATAAAAAATGTTATTTCTAAAATAACATCAAACCGAAAAGAAAGGAAAAAGTCAGTGAATCAAGGCTTTGGGATATCAGAAGAAAGACATGAACCAAAAGTTGAATTTATAGGTATTAGAGGAAGGAAATCTTAAAGGAAAACATAAGGAAACTCCATGGGGACTATGAGTCTACAACCTAGTCTGACAGTTTTATGTTGCACCATAATTTAATATAATGGAGAAATTCAGGCTCTAAACTATTCATGTTAAAGTTTCATGAATAATAAAATCATCTTCATTTTAGTTGGTCACATATTCTATTCAAATTATTTTATGGCCTTCCAATGGTAAGAGTGGCAAAGATTGTATAATGTTAAGATAATTTAAAAGCAACTGCATACGTTGCTTAATCTTTAAATAATTCTTATTTAGTGAGAATTGAAAAGCACTGATGAGTAAATGAAGGATGAAAGACATTTATAAAGGTATGAAACATCACTCAGAAATGATCATATTCTAGTTAACAATTCACATAACAATTTCAGCTTTAAAAGGAGTTCGCCGTATTGTTTAGTGCAATATTTTGTCTATTTAGGCAGAAAATGATAGATTTAGCACTACAATATTAGCAGTGTTTAAAAGTCCCAGCATTTCCATCTTAGAAGTACTTGCCCCAATCTTCCAAGAAAAAGGCTTATATTAATTTGCCATTGAACAAATGACACAGTCCTATAAAAGAAAGCCAAAACTTTTCCTTCCTAGCTTTGCTTTTCAAGTAGAATAATATTGTGTCATATCACCTAGTATTATTACCTACATAAAATTTTCTTCCAGGATGAAAATACAAGAATGAATGATAAGTTTCCTTCTGAGCTGGCATCCTTACCATGGAAGGTAAACCTCTAAAACACTGTAAAATCACAAACTACCTAATATAATAAATTTCTTTTCCGGATAGCATTATCTTTCACTACTTATTTCTTCCATCTTTCATCCATAGAGTTTTACATTATTCTCACGTTGTATATAGTGAGACAGTCACAGGGCAAAACCTAAACAATCTTTGCCCTTGACAAATCCATTAACCAAAAAAAAAAAAAAAAAAAGAAAGAAAGAAAGACAGACCCTGGCTTTAAGCTGGTCGTTGTTTGTTCTCTTGGATATAATGCACTTTTGAGTTTCAACCCACAACCAGGCTTACTTGACTTTACATTTTTTGTCGATTTTATACAGTATTGCTTTTAGACAGAAAGTATGTAAAAGAAACTCACAAGCTTAAAATTATATATACAAATCCTTCTGACTGTGCCAAACTATTCTGAGAAAATCTTTTTCTCTCAAAATCCCAAAGTACATTTTAAAAATTCTCATTTGCCCTTCATAACCTCCTCATCTGTCTGTCTAAAATGCCTTCTCTTTAAATAACTTAACAACACCTGCCTCCAACATTAATATACACATTACCAAACATAAATATATACATACTTATGCATATTCATATGCAACACATACACATGTACATTTGCAATTTATAAATGGCAAACTCACCTTCTCATTTACAAGTGCAACTCATTCTAAATTTATTTTCAGTTTATATCAACAAAGATTTTTTAAATATAAACTCTTTTCAGTATGCCAAACTATCCTGAGAAAGTATTTTTCTCTCAAAATCCCAAAGTAAATTTAAAAATTCTCATTTGTCCTTAATAATTCCCTTGTCTGTCCAAAACCCTTCTATTTAAATAATTTAACATGTACTTCCAACATATACATACTACTAAACATAAATACTTACATATTATGCATATCCATATACTACACACACACATATATACATATGCAATTCATAACTGGCAAACTCACCTTCTCATTTCCAAGTGCACACAGCTCATTCCAAATTCATTTTCAGTTTACATCAACAAACGTTTGGGTTTTTTTTTTAATCTAAAGCCAAACAAAGCACAAGACAATAAATTTAGAATCTCCTGCTTATATTCCAAAAAATTGTCCTGTGAAAGATGGCAATGAGGTTTTACTCCTCCAGAGAAAGAAACCAATCTCCAAAATAATGTCCTAGGAAAGAGCTTTTCCCTGAGATTTTCTTCTTTATTTTTTATAAAGGAAAAAATACAAATACAGAAGGCATTTGAGCAAATCAAATGGTAAGAGGCTTCTACATTAGCCACACTTTTTCTGTTCAGAAAAGGAAAACAGTTTTATCATATGCTGTAAATTCTGCAGAGTATTAAAAAGGGATTTAGTCACTCTCATTTTTTTTTCTAAATTTCTTTCCCACAACTAAGATTATTTTTAGTGAACATGAAAAGGGGAAAATAATTCTTGAAATCAAAATAACTGAATTTGTATGTTTAAGATAAATTCAAAGCCCTAACAATTTCCTCTAATATTAATTTACATTAGGAAACATCAGCCAATTAATCTCAAGTGAAATTTCAAACATCAGTTGTGGACAATGTTTTTCATGTTTGTGGATAGGTAATATGATGCAGATCTTCCAACAAATAGCTACCTTTAAGTCTTCCCTAAGATCATGAGAGAAAGAGATGATATTTCATTTCATTATCATAAAATCCTGAAAATATTCAGAAATGCTCTTTTTCTAACTCTCCACTACTATGGCTCTAGGATTAACAAGTTCTGGGCTTTGGAGTAAGACAATCTGAGTTCAAGATCCAGTTCTTGGCTGAGTGACAGAGAGCAAATTATTTAACACTCTAGACTTGCTTCCTTCTCTAGCAGACAGTCATTACAGGGTGTACAGTGGACTAAATGATATATGTAAAACACTTCATACCATTCATTTCTAGCTCACAGTACCTGTCAATAAATATCACTCAGGACTAGTGTTGCTGAGGTACTGACACTTCTTCCTGTCAGATACACAAAGATTCCATTAAATGCCACCTAAAGGATGTACTTCTGGATAGGTCAAACAAGGACATTAATTGAAAAGGAAAAGGAAACATGTACACTTCCACCATGTTCGACGTGGGATTATTCTTGGCATTCACAACAACTGTGCAAAGTAGGCAATAATGCAACATTATTTTATACAAGAAAATAAAAGCAAAAATGATCGCCCAGCTTAGTGAAAGGCAGAGCTTGGACTCCATCTCCAAATCTCACGGGCTTTCATTTCCGTCAGGCTACAAACATATACATTTAACTTGAGAAGAAGGAAGAAAGAGCTATCAGTCCCTTCTTTTCACCTGATTCATAGGTGTGAAATAATTCTGTTCCAGGGTTTGTCTTCATAAATTTTGTGATGTGAGTGGCGCTTGACAAGTCCCTCTGACAAACTCACAGGAAATTAGTGTCTTGAAGGGTCTCTTAGGTTCCTGTTAAATGTAAGTACTCCTTGAAGAAATTTTATTACACAACCTTCAGGGAGAGTTAAGTTTGACTGCTATCTGAGTGTGAGTGGCTGGCAGAACGGAAGGCAGAATTGGAAAATCAGGGATTAGAGATCAAACTGGAAATGGAAGAGAGGTCCCAGATGGAGGCAGTGAAGTATCACATGAGAAGACAATTCCTTCTGTTTCCAAAGGTTTTGCATCTGAGAGTTCAACCAACCATGGATCAAAAATATTTGAAATAAAACAATAAAAAATGACAGTTGACAATAAAAGTACAATTTAAAAAACAATACAGTATGACATCTATTTACATAGCATTCACATTGTATTAGACATTATAAGTAATCTAGCGATGATTTAAAGTAAAAGGGAGAATATGTATAGGTTATATGCAAATACTGTGCCATTTTTATATCAGGAACTTGAGCATCTGAGGATTTTGATAGCCACAGGAATTTTGGAACCAATACCCATAAATACCAACGGATGATTGTATTGAGTATTTATTAGGCACAGATAAATAATATGTACTTGATAATCCATCTTTAACAAGGCCATAGTAGCTTATTAGCTACTGCTTATTATTACTAACATCATGCTCTGTGGGAAAATTAGTAAAGACATTACACTGGCTTAGAGAGTAAGAATTCTGCCTTCTAGTCACAGTTCTGCCATTTAGTACCAATGTGGCATGAGGAAAATTACTTTACAGCTCTGCCTCAGTTTCCTCATTTGTAATAATTGTCTTTTTTCCTCACATGGTTGTTATGAAAAAAAGTGAGCTGGGCTACCCTCTTTGGGTCCCCTCCCTTTGTATGGGAACTCTGTTTTCACTCTATTAAATCTTGCAACTGCACGCTGTTCTGGTCCGTGTTTGCTATGGCTCAAGCTGAGCTTTTCCTTGCCATCCACCACTGCTGTTTGCTGCCCTTGCAGACCCGCTGCTGACTTCCATCCCTCCGGATCCGGCAGGGTGTCCGCTGTGCTCCTGATCCAGCGAAGGCACCCATTGCCACTACCGATTGGGCTACAGGCTTGCCATTGTTCCTGCATGGCTAAGTGCCCAGGTTGGTCCCAGTCGAGCCAAACACTAGTCACTGGGTTCCACGGTTCTCTTCCATGACCCACGGCTTCTAATAGAGCTGTAACACTCACCGCATTGCCCAAGATTCCATTCCTTGGAATCCGTGAGGCCAAGAACCCCAGGTCAGAGAACACGAGGTTTGCCGCCATCTTGGAAGCTGCCTGCCACCATCTTGGGAGCTCTGGGAGCAAGGACCCCCTGGTAACATTTGGCGACCGTGAAGGGACCTCCAAAGTGATGGGAAATGTTCCCCACAAGGCAAAAATGCCCCTAAGATCTATTCTGGAGAATTGGGACCAATCTGACCCTCAGATGTTACAAAAGTAACAATTTATATTCTTCTGCAGCACTGCCTGGTCATGATATCCTCGTGGGGGATCTCCTCCCAAGGGGGAGAAACCTGGCCTCCTGAGGGAAGTATAAATTATAACACCATCTTACAGCTAGACCTCTTTTGTAGAAAAGAAGGCAAATAGAGTGAAGTGCCATATGTACAAATTTTCCTTTCATTAAGAGACAACTCACAATTATGTAAAAAGTGTGATTTATGCCCTACAGGAAGCCCTCAGAGTTTACCTCCCTACCCGGGCATCCCCCCGACTCCTTCCCCAATTAATAAGGATGCCCCTTCAACCAAAATGGTCCAAAAGGAGATAGACAAAGGGGTAAACAATGAACCAAAGAGTGCCAATATTCCCTGATTATGCCACCTCCAAGTGGTGGGAGGAGGAGAATTCGGCCCAGCCAGAGTGCATGTACCTTTTTCTCTCTCAGACTTGAAGCAAATTAAAATAGACCTAGGTAAATTCTCATATAACCCTGATGGCTATATTGATGTTTTACAAGGGTTAGGGCAATCCTTTGATCTGACATGGAGAGATATAATGTTACTGCTAAATCAGACACTAACCCCAAATGAGAGAAGTGCCACCATAACTGCAGCCCGAGAGTTTGGCGATCTCTAGTATCTCAGTCAGGTCAATGATAGGATGAAAACAGAGGAAAGAGAATGATTCCCCACAGGCAGCAGGCAGTTCTCAGTGTAGACTCTCACTGGGACACAGAATCAGAACATGGAGACTGGTGCCACAGACATTTGCTAACTTGCGTGCTAGAAGTACTAAGGAAAACTAGGAAGAAGCCTATGAATTATTCAATGATGTCCACTATAACACAGGGAAAGGAAGAAAATACTACCGCCTTTCTGGAGAGACTAAGGGAGGCATTGAGAAAGCATACCTCTCTGTCACCTGACTCTATTGAAGGCCAACTAAACTTAAAGGATAAGTTTATCACTCAGTCAGCTGCAGACATTAGAAAAAAACTTCAAAAGTCTGCCTTAGGCCCAGAGCAAAACTTAGAAACCCCATTGAACTTGGCAACCTCGGTTTTTTATAATAGAGATAGGGAGGAGCAGGCAGAACAAGACAAATGGGATAAAAAAACAGAAGGCCACTGCTTTAGTCATGGCCCTCAGACAAGTGGACTTCGGAGGCTCTGGGAAAGGTAAAAGCTGGGCAAATCAAATGCCTAATAGGTCTTGCTTCCAGTGTGGTCTAAAAGGACACTTTAAAAAAGATTGTCCAAGTAGAAATGAGCCGCCCCCTCGTCCATGCCCCTTATGTCAAGGGAATCACTGGAAGGCCCACTGCCCAAGGGGATGAAGTTCCTCTGAGTCAGAAGCCACTAACCAGATGATCCAGCAGCAGGACTGAGGGTGCCTGGGGCAAGTGCCAGCCCATGCCATCACCCTCACAGAGCCCCAAGTATGCTTGACCATTGAGGGCCAGGAGGTTAACTGTCTCCTGGACCCTGGTGCAGCCTTCTCAATCTTACTCTCTTGTCCTGGACAACTGTCCTCCTGATCTGTCACTATCTAAGGGGTCCTAGGACAGCCAGTCACTAGTTGCTTCTCTTGTCTACTAAGTTGTGACTGGGGAACTTTACTCTTTTCACATGCTTTTCTAATTATGCCTGAAAGCCCCACTCCCTTGTTAGGGAGAGACATTCTAGCAAAAACAGGGGCCATTATACACCTGAACATAGGAGAAGAAACACCCATTTGTTGTCCCCTGCTTGAGGAAGGAATTAATCCTGAAGTCTGGACAACAGAAGGACAATATGGAAGAGCAAAGAATGCCTGTCTTCTTCAAATTAAACTAAAGGATTCCGCCTCCTTTCCCTACCAAAGGCAGTACCCGCTTAGACCTGAGGCCCAACAAGGACTCCAAAAGATTGGTAAGGACCTAAAAGCCCAAGGCCTAGTAAGACCATGCAGTAGCCCCTGCAATACTCCAATTTTAGGAGTACAGAAACCCAATGGGCAGTGGAGGTTAGGCAAGATCTCAAGATTATCAATGAGGCTGTTGTTCCTCTATACCCAGCTGTACCTAACCCTTATACTCTGATTTCCCAAAAACCTGAGGAAGCAAAGTGGTTTATACTCCTGGACCTTAAGGATGCCTTTTTCTGCATCCCTGTACATCCTGACTCTCAATTCTTGTTTGCCTTTGAAGATCCTTCAAACCCAACATCTCAACTCACCTGGACTATTTTACCCCAAGGGTTCAGGGATAGCCCCCATCTATTTGGCCAGGCATTAGCCCAAGACTTGAGCCAGTTCTCGTACCTGGACACTCTTGTCCTTTGGTACGTGGATGATTTACTTTTAGCCACCCATTCAGAAACCTTGTGCCATCAAGCCACCCAAGCACTCTTAAATTTCCTTGCCACCTGTGACTACAAGATTTCCAAACCAAAAGCTCAGCTCTGCTCACAGTAGGTTAAATACTTAGGGCTAAAATTATCCAAAGGCATCAGGGCCCTCAGTGAGGAATGTATCCAGCCCATACTGGCTTATCCTCATCCCAAAACCCTAAAGCAACTAAGAGTGTTCCTTGGCATAACAGGCTTCTGCCAAATATGGATTCCCAGGTATGGCGAAATAGCCAAGCCATTATATACACTAATTAAGGAAACTCAGAAAGCCAATACCCATTTAGTAAGATGGACACCAGAAGCAGAAGCAGCTTTCCAGGCCCTAAAGAAATCCCTAACCCAAGCCCCAGTGTTAAGCTTGCCAACGGGGCAAGACTTTTCTTTATATGTCACAGAAAAACAGGAATAGCTCTAGGAGTCCTTACACAGGTCCAAGGGACAAGCTTGCAACCTGTGGCATACCTGAGTAAGGAAACTGATGTAGTGGCAAAGGGTTGGCCTCATTGTTTACAGGTAGTGGCAGCAGTAGCAGTCTTAGTTTCTGAAGCAGTTAAAATAATACAGGGAAGAGATCTTACTGTGTGGACATCTCATGATGTGAACGGCATACTCACTGCTAAAGGAGACTTGTGGCTGTCAGACAACCATTTACTTAAATAGCAGGTTCTATTACTTGAAGTGCCAGTGCTGCGACTGCACATTTGTGCAACTCTTAACCCAGCCACATTTCTTCCAGACAATGAAGAAAAGATAGAACATAACTGTCAACAAGTAATTGCTCAAACCTATGCCGCTCGAGGGGACCTTCTAGAGGTTCCCTTGACTGATCCCGACCTCAACTTGTATACTGATGGAAGTTCCTTTGCAGAAAAAGGACTTTGAAAAGCGGGGTATGCAGTGATCAGTGATAATGGAATACTTGAAAGTAATCGCCTCACTCCAGGAACTAGTGCTCACCTGGCAGAACTAATAGCCCTCACTTGGGCACTAGAATTAGAAGAAGGAAAAAGGGTAAATATATATTCAGACTCTAAGTATGCTTACCTAGTCCTCCATGCCCATGCAGCAATATGGAGAGAGAGGGAATTCCTAACTTCTGAGGGAACACCTATCAAACATCAGGAAGCCATTAGGAGATTATTATTGGCTGTACAGAAACCTAAAGACGTGGCAGTCTTACACTGCCGGGGTCATCAGAAAGAAGAGGAAAGGGAAATAGAAGGCAATCGCCAAGCGGATATTGAAGCAAAAAAAGCCGCAAGGCAGGACTCTCCATTAGAAATGCTTATAGAAGGACCCCTAGTATGGGGTAATCCCCTCTGGGAAACCAAGCCCCAATACTCAGCAGAAGAAATAGAATGGGGAACCTCATGAAGACATAGTTTCCTCCCCTCAGGATGGCTAGCCACCAAAGAAGGAAAAATACTTTTGCCTGCAGCTAACCAATGGAAATTACTTAAAACCCTTCACCAAACCTTTCACTTAGGCATTGACAGCACCCATCAGATGACCAAACTATTATTTACTGGACCAGGCCTTTTCAAAACTATCAAGCAGATAGTCAGGGCCTGTGAAGTGTGCCAAAGAAATAATCCCCTGCACTGTAGGCCATACATTTCAATCCCTCTATTTTTAATCTCCTTGATAACTTTGTCTCTTCCAGAATCAAAGCTGTAAAACTACAAATCATTCTTCAAATGGAGCCCCAGATGCAGTCCATGACTAAGATCTACCGCAGACCCCTGGACCAGCCTGCTAGCCCATGCTCTGATGTTAATGACATCGAAGGCACCCCTCCCAAGGAAATCTGAACTGCACAACCCCTACTATGCCCCAATTCAGCAGGAAGCAGTTAGTGCAAACATCAGTCGACTTCCCCAACAGCACTTGGGTTTTCCTGTTGAGAGAGGGTACTGAGAGACAGGACTAGCTGGATTTCCTAGGCCAACTAAGAATCCCTAAGCCTAGCTGGGAAGGTGACTGCATCCACCTTTAAACACGGGGCTTGCAACTTAGAGCACGCCAACAAATCAGGTAGTAAAGACAGCTCACTAAAATGCTAATTAGGCAAAAACAGGAGGTAAAGAAATAGCCAATCATCTATCACCTGAGAGCACAGCGAGAGGGAAAATGATCAGAATATAAACCCAGGCATTTGAGCCATCAACGGCTACCCTCTTTGGATACCCTCTGTTTTCACACTATTAAATCTTGCAACTGCAAAAAAAAAGAAAAAAAAAACTGAGCTAGTATGTTAAAGCTCATGATAAAATAAAAATAATTCTGGATAGATGCAAATTATTATTATGTAATACTTGCCAAAACAAATATTTAGTGAACAAACCTTCATGCAGGGTATTGCTTTACCATAGAGCAACTAAGTTAAACCAAATATTAATCTTGGCAGGAATATCATGTAACAAAATCATTATTATTACCACTTATGCTGAATTCTTATGTAGAAATAAAATGTAGTGCTACTAAAATGGAATTCTGACTGTTTTCACCAAAGTCACAAATTATTCAGCTTCTGAGCCTAACACACTTGTTAAGATGTATGTACCCCTAGTTTCCACTTCAGATCATGCTATCATCTGTGGATAAAAATTCACATTCATCTCACTTGATCTCTAAATTGATCTGAACTGGAATCCAGACCTCTGGCTAATGGAAACTTTGAAGGGATCCAGTTGGCAATCTCAGTATTTGCACACCCTTTCATATCCACAAAGGTTTTATCATTGCTGCTTGAGTTCTAACCTAAAAGAATAATTGGAAAGATACCTATTTTTAAATTCCCAAGGAAAAGTATAATTAACTGCTGCCCAATTGTGGCTGCCATAGCAGTCTGCAGGGCAGATATTTTACTGAGAGAGAGAACCTCCAGTGAATCCCTTGGCTCACACCAGTATATCTCATCTATCAAGAAAGTGAATACTTCTTCAAAGTATCTTAATCATGAAATCATAAAGTAATTTCCGTCCAAGTCTTCCCTCTAGGCTCTCATCAGTCTATCATTTCTCCTATCGATTATATTGCCAAACTATATGACATACCTTCATTTTCGAAAGCACTTTCCCTCACAAGTGAAATAAATAAAAGCAGTCTAAAATTTGAACTTACTCACATTTATTTCCTTCTCATAATTTCTTTTATTTGTGTTGCCATTGTCTTTGTCCTTGGCAATCACTGCATTTCTTCATATCTGTCACCTTTCTTGGACTCTGCAGCCTTCTTTCCATAAATAATATCAAGGTTAAAAAAAAAAAAGTAAAGCTGAATTTCATGGTGTGTCAATGAGGATTTGAATCTTTTATTTACTACCATAATCACAAAACAGAATTGCTTCCTTCAAATTACACTCATAAATTATCAGCTATTATGCCTCAGTGTGTTGGTGCAAAGGTTGATGCTGAATAAACTTTTAGAGGGGCAGGAGAACTTGTAATTTATATGTCACATGTGGTCTCGACATACTTACTTGTCACTCGCTTGAGTAGCTACAGAGAAATGGAGTAAAGGAGTGCTAATATACCCACAGGGACACCAAAACTTCCCTCTTGCAAATGTTGTGATGCATCCAGAAACATAGCCTGTGAGTTCCAAACCCATCTCGCTTCTTCCACCAGCTACTCAGTTTTTCATTTTCAGCTCCAAAGGACTCAGTTATTTCCCTTTAGGAAACAGAAAAATAAGACCAAATAATGAAGCATACATGTTTTTAGGCACAAGAGATTATTTCTGTCCTCCAAAGGTAAGCCAGTAACATAAAACCCACACACACATGCACAGCATTTCATAAGCAATTGCATATTTATTCCTTTCCAGAGAAGCAATGTGAAATTAAATCATGGACAAGAGATCGTTTCAATCTATTTTCCTCACTAATCCCATCATTCAGTGTTTATGAAGACTATTAAGCCAAGGACTCATTATTCATCCTGCAGGTAAGCTGACCCTTAGGTGTGCAACTCTTTCAAAATAAGAATAATGTCTGCATTGTAAGTGAGAAAAAAATTAATACATACAGTCATTGATGCTAGCTCTGGCATTAAGTATTTCAGCAAAAAGTTAACCAAAGTCACGAGTAAAAAGACATGCCACAGAGTGGGAGAATGTATTTGCAACTCATAAATAAGGAAGTCCTCCAAGTAAATAAGAAAATTACAGACTGCCTAATTTTTAAAATGTACAACATAATTAAATGGGCCTTTCATGAAAAAAGAAAGCCAAATGGCCAATAAACAAACTAAAATCTGCTCACCTCACTGGCAACTTGGAAGATAAATATGAAAATTACAGTGTGATCATCAATATATAACCACTGGATCAACAAAAATTACACTGTCTGACAATGCCATATGTTCGTGAGCACATGGAACTGAGAACTCTCATATATTGTTGGTAGGGATGCAAACTACATTTTGAAAATGATTTAACATGATCCATTAAAGTTGAAGATATGTAAACCCTAAGACAGCACTAGATATATACTCTAGAGAAATTCCTATACATTTGTACCACAATACAGTACAAGGAAGTCGGTAGCAGCATTGTGCATGATGCCTCCAAACAAGAATAACCAAAATGTCCATCACAATACAGGAAACATATAAATTGTGCTGTGCTCATAGAATGGAACACTAAATAACAATGAAAAGAGATGAGCTATAGCTACACAAAACTATATGGATGAGTCCAGGAGTCTATATTACAAATATTTAATCATTGGTATGACATTGGCTTGGAACAAACAGAAAATATGCCAGATATTGACAACTCGTATAGGTCTGCTGGAAGAATATCAACAAGCACTGGATAAATCTCTGAAATATTATGTTGCTAAACAGTGGATTTCAAGAACAAACATAATTAAAGTTTATTTGCTTAGGGAAGCATAATGACTAGTAAAATTAAAAAGAAAAGCAAGGAAATAATTTCCATAAAAGGCAGGGCAGGTTTACTTAGAGTTGGGGGAGCGGGTTATTAGCAGGAGATAAGACGTAAGTACCACATCATGTACATGGTACAAGGGCTTCTAAGGAGCTCATAATCTTTTGTGTCTTTACTTAGTAAGTGGTGCTATAGTCATTCACTATTTAGCTATTGTCACAGCTGTATGCATATGTTTTACGTCATTTTTTATGTATATAAAATATTTTACAATAAAAACAAACAAATAAGCAAAGTGAAAGGGAAAAAACAATGTTATATATACATGGGTGGATATTTTAGTCTAGCATTGGACAGAGACATTTATTGAACTTGTTATTGTCTTAGGTCATCACTTGTTTTTTCAAGATTTCCAAAACTGCTACTCAATTCTTACAACTGTGATTGCTTCCACACTATTTAAGTATCATGACTACTTCAGAACTCATTGCTGATTCTTTCACGTGCACCTCTTTCTGATCCACTCAGGAGAGTCTTAGTAACCAGTGTCCTAGCACAGGCCACAGTAATTCCTTCACTAATTCGTACCACACTCACCATATGCCCACAGGTGATCCAGCTGCAAAATCCATTTGGAAGGTCTACTTTCTTGGGCCAATTCTGGTACCTGCTGTCATAGCTTGGGTTTCTCCAGGGAGATACTAAGGTAGTTGCTTGCATGCAAATACAATATGGAGAGAATGATTCAGGTACCAGGAAGGAGAGACAGGAAGGAAGACCAATACACTAATTCAATACTAGGGGTGGTTAATACTCAATACAGCAAGTCCCTTGTGGACAAAAAGCAGAGGTATTTAATCCACTAGCTCATGTCACCTGTTAATCAAGTGTAACCCAAAGAGATTAACTACTTCCCTTCTCCAGTTTGCACATGCTTGAGTGCTGGATAGCTTCCTGTGGGTACCTGGTACCACAGAGTCAGAGAAGCCCCAGGGCAGGAACTAAGAGTGTGGGATATGGATCTGAGTTGAGGCTCTCTTAGTTGCACTTTCACAAAGCTGATTGAAATTTGCAAGAAACTTGTTACCACAAAAGTGGCTGGGATAATTGACAGTGGTAAAGAAATGCTGTCTAGTATGCTGGTGTAAATCTGCTTATGAACTTCCTAGCATCTATTCAGCCCATTTTGTAACAGAATCTCCATTCTCTTGAGAATCCACCCATCCTCCACTTTCTCACCCTATGATTATTCTGGGGCTGAATCTATACCAAATTCCAGGGGTGAGCTTGTGAATCTGACTGGGCCATTCATAGCCGATGAGTCTTCATGGTGTACTTTTGTTGAATCTCTCTAGAAAGATGAGATTTTCTGGTATTAAAGCTAAGAAGATACATGCCTGGAGATACTGGGGATTACCAATGGAACTAGACTGCCTATGAGTAGAGGGGAAAAAACTGGAAAGCCAGGTACAGAGAATGAATCGGAAAGATTTTTAACAATATTACTTAAGTATCTGCATACTCCTGAGCCTGAAGCCAATACACCTTAACTTTTTTAAAACATGAACCCCTAAATTCCTTCTTGAATTAAGCCTATTTGAGTATGTCGCTGAAAGCTGAAAGACACCTAACTTTTTAAGCATTTGGTGAAAGACGTTGATAATATCTATACCTTTACTCACATAGTGCTGTGTAAGAACCTTCAGTAGACTGTAACCTAGTAAGAAAGACATGGCTCTGATAACTTGAGTCCTAAGCGGGGCTCCTTTAGGGTCACTGAGGCAATCAGGAATAAAAAATCAGTTACAAACACATTTTTGCTAGAAAATTACATATTATGGAGTCCAAAATGAATAAAACAATGAAAGCTGTCTTGATTGCAGTTGATATTGTAATTGTCCAGATTTAATTCTGGTGTGCAACTAGATTGACAGAAGATACGATTTTTTTGTAGGAACAAAAAGCAGAGGTGGAAAAATTGGCATTCTAGGTCTAAAAAAGTAACATAAAATCACAGAGCAGAACTGCAGGTATATAAAAATGAAAGTGGATTTAAGTAAAGCTTCAATTTCAGAAGACAATGTGTAATATCCTATAGAAATTCAAAGCCTGTATGAAAGGAAATGTCTAATAGGTTGACGCCTAGAAGAGACATAACCATACAGTCAAGTCCTCCCAACTTAGTATTTGCTTTGGTAAAGTTGCCACTATAAAAAGTAAGATTGTATCTTGGGTCATTGCCTTGGGATTGAGTTGCTGATTGACTGATAAAGTCAGAAGTCCAATAATGGTACATAACTATGAGGTGGGTGAATCACCTGAGATCTGCAGTTCAAGACCAGCTAACCAACATGGTGAAATTCCATCTCTACTAAAAACACAAAAAGTTAGCTGGGCGTGGTAGCGCATGCCTGTAATCCCAACTACTTGGGAGGCTGAGGTAGGAGAATCACTTGAACCCGGGAGGCAGAGGCTGCAGTGAGCCGAGATCGTGCCATTGCATTCCAGCCTGGGCCAAAAAAGCAAAACTCCGTAAAAAAATAAAAATAAAAATATTAAAAAAACAGCAATATAGTTGAATGATTCGAATGTAAGATGGCAACAAAATCTGATAATCTACCACATCCATCTGGTGGTTAATTTTCCTGCCAGGGTTCTTCTAGTCCAATTTTTGGGGTGAAGATTACCACTGTTTGGCTCTGTGGTCTCAATTTTATGAACTTCTAAGAATGAGCATCCCATCACCACAAAATCCTATAATTTATACTGTCTTTGAATGTGTTAATGCATCCCATCCTATGGCTTTAGTGGGTATTTATATATCTATTCTCTGATTGCTTTCTTTTCTAAAGAAAAATTTATTTCCCACTTCCAAGTTCCCAGCTACCCGGGATGACTAAGAGGGACTCATTTCCCAGTAATCTTCAAGGGCTACAACACAACTGCAGATATCTGGATTTCATTCAATAAGATTAGGTACCTTTTGAAAGACTAATCTAATATCTAAGATAATACATGGGCATGAAAATTGCATATCCTTCAAATTCAGCTTCCTCCTTTTTATTCCTGTGTCAGTTCTTAGACATCCCCAAGAAAAGCCTACTGTGCCTAAGATTTTAAAAAAGAAAACTTTTCTGGTAAGAATGTGATTTGAAAGTTAACAAGCTGTGGATGATTTTTTGATGTTGTTTTTGTACAGTTATTATAGGCAACCAGTTTACATGTGTAAATTCTTGGTCTCTTTAACAATTCTTATCAGATTACATTGGGGGAATAAGACCATCTCAATAGGCAACTTTGGCTCATCAGGGAAAGAAGATATGTTAAAAAAAAAAAAGGTATTTTGAGGACTTGGATGACTGAAAACATAACATATGGCCTCATGTCGCTCCACAAGAATTTCCTTGACTAGCATTTATTATATGAACAGGAAAGTCAGTGCCTGCTAGAAAAAAAAAAAATCCCCACACTTTAAGATTGCACTGGGAAGGCAAAGACAAGTGCATAATTACCTGAAAAGTGCCTTCTTATTTCTTTCTAAAGCACCATAATGCAGCAGAGATTCACATTCCTGTCTGTGGAACATGGAGCTGTTAATATACAATTTAGATGCCATAGCCCTATCTGGCTGAAAAGTCACTTTGATTTTGTATTCTCTTGATAGTTTTGATGTTCTGAAAATTATGATGGAATTGGCTGTAGGTAGCACTGTGAATTTAGTACATGGCATTAGTTAACAAGAGGATATTGTAAAAATAGATGTGACATTGACTGACTATGTTGATGAGATAAAAAGATGGATGGGCAGAGAGAGAGGTGTGATATATACATGCATGAATACATATTATATTTGTATGGGAACTTAAAAATTCACAACTTACATTTATACATTTATCCCATTTAAGTTTCATAATACACTCATGAGAAATTTTAACCAGATTTTAGGATTGTTACATGACATTAACCACTGATATGGACTCAGATATAGAACAAAGCAAAAAACGCTGTTTCTTCTTTTCTCTTTCCCTAATGTTTTCTCATTCCACTGGAAAAGAGGTTTTTGTTAATAAAGAAATTATGCTTTGACAAGAATTGGCCAGGATTTTAGATTTTTTTCATCCTTCCGTGAATTCTTCTTGCACTTATAGTCATAACTAATCAACTTAGAAATAAAAAATTTTTCATTCTTAGATTATTTTATAAAACTTTATAGATCTTGTACATATATCTTTTACAGCATTACTCATCTTGAATTACAATTTTCTACATGTAGTAGACTTCCAGTTGGCTACACAAACCCAATCCATACTTTCTTCTTCATTCATATTTGTTCAAGAATCACGTAGTCATGCACTTCAGTTGATGTTGGCTCCCTTTCCAACACCAGAGGGTAGATTTTGACTATTGAAAAACAAGTCAGTATCTCCATTGTCCTTGTTAATAATTGGTTTAGAAATGGTCATTGGGCACAATTCTGACTAAAGAAAAATGAAGTAGGCCTGTCGTAAGATGTCTGAGCAGTTTTTCTTAATTCAAAATAATTAAATTTAAAAACTTGAGAAAGTGATGACCCATGACTCTCCCTCTCTTTTCTGGCTTTTGAAGACTACTGTGTAAGGATGATATGCATGGAGGTGCTGCAGGCATCTTGATGCTATGGAACGCAGAAGCCTATGAAAAATATAGCACATTAAGTATGACAGAAAGAAAAGATAAAAAGCAATCTGAAGCATTGCTCTCACTTTTGATCTGTTGAATTTTCTTTTACTATGCATGAAGTGGAATCCAATTTTCTGTTTCTTGTCGCCAAATGCATCGTATTGAATACATCATGTATATTTCTTTCTACCAAATTAAACTTTGACATACTTGATGACATAGACTTTATCTGAGTAATCTTCATAACTGCAGTGTCTGGTACGATGCCAGATATAGAGTGGGTTTCCAAATACTGCTTGCAGAATTAATGAATGAATGACTTACAAAATTGTGGAAGAAAGAATAAACAATCATGCAAACACTGTCACTCTTTAACCAATTTTAGGCAAATAACTAACAATCAGAACTTTTGTTGTAGAAGATTTTCAAGGGGCAGAAATTCTGAGAGTATTCATTCCATAAGATCAACAATACACTTTTTCTAGTGCACAGTAATTAAGGTATATTGAATTCATCTAGAAGTCACTGGAGGCCTTTGTCCTTAAGACAGGGTACCATTCATTTAAACAGCAATTTCTGTTGTGCTATTCTTTTCAAATGCCTATTAATATGGATCATCAGCTAACATTAGGGCATCACTTTGTTCTCTGGACTCTCACTTCTATAGGGAAGCTCCCAAAATAAGAATGACATCTAGAGCAGAGACTAAGATAAAATAAGTGAGTACACAGATGTTTTTTTTTTTTTCAAAGCCCAAAAATGATGGATAAGTAAATGGAATTATTTGGAAATTTCATCCTTAAGTTGAAAAGAGAATTTAAAACAAAAAGGAATTCAATTTTCCACATGGTCGGGGGGCACTGTCTCAGCTCGAGGGGACACCCCGCCAGAACTTCTTCTCTTTCTGTGACACTGAACATCATAATGGGGGCTGATTTTTCCCTTTAAACTTTTATTCCTTTGAGTTGTCAAAGCAGTTTTGTCAATCTGCTTGAATATATCCTTCATTATAATTTCATTTAAAATATATATAAAAATAAAATGTGTGTACTTGCCAGAAAAATTTAAATTTAATTTGTTATAGTTTTTTTAATGAAAGAAAATTGTCTCCCACAGAAGGCATATTTTGCATGTATTTTATCCCTCAAATTATGCTAACTTTTAATATTTCATTTATATTTTTCATCCCAGCTTATCTTTTTCAGTTATTTTAAACTGGGATGTTAATCAAAAATGTGAATCAATTTCCTGCAATTCATTCACAGACTAAATCCTACAGTGACTTTAATGTGCATATTACTATAAGCAACAGAAACTAGCATTAACTATCTCAAGGCTAGATAGTTGATTGATAGATATATGATAGATAAATGATAGATAGATGATAGATAGATAGAGACAGACATACATACATACATACACACATACATACATACATACATAGCTGATAAATAAAACAGATAAATAGGTAAAAGCATTTATTGGAAGAATATGGGAATCAAGGGAAACCTAAATAGCCTGTCTCAGAAAGAACAAGAACCAAGGCACTCTAGTATTTAGGTAAGCAGAATTAATGCTCCATGACTTCAGGACATAATGCAAAGAACGAATTAATTCCAAATATGTTTTGTACATGGGTCATGTCATTCAGGATTAAAAATTCAAGAGAGACAGTTTGGCCTTAAACTAGGGAGAGTCTGGCTGTTTCTGGTCCACTATCCTTCCAAGGCAGCCTGAAATATAGAAGGAGTAGTTCTCCAAAGCAAAAACTATGAAGCTATTACCAAAAAGCCTCAAAAAGGAACAAAGCATTGGTTGACCAGGCCTAATGATAATGAGATTTTTAATCTCATCACCAGACATCCTGGGTTTGAATCTCAGCCTAGTTTATAACCTCATCTTGCCCTCATTTGTTAATACTTGCTTACTAGTCTTCTGACTTTTGACTTTTGCTTCCTACAGGATTACACTTCACTCTCTCTCTAATATTTTATACTCACTACTTGGGATAAATATTTTACTGAACCTGGCCCAACAATAGGAGTCCTCTCTTCCTTCATTGGAACATGGATTTCCTCAGCTAAATGAAAAGGCCCAGGGAAAATGGTATTCATATACTCATCCTTTCATCAAATGTGATTTGGTTGCTTGGTTAGGGGTGATAGTAGATGGAGAGGAGATGTAAAGGTGAGCCAAGCAAGAGAAACAACATTTCAGCTTTCATGGAAATCACACTTGAGAGGTGCAGATAGGCATTAAATGATTCGTGGAAATGATTGATAATTATAACTGTGAATAGTGGGTACAAGGTTCAAGGTACAGGTCCATAGACCTATTAGAGGGAGGATATGACCACATCTGCAAGGCCTCGGAGACTCCCTTGAAGAAGGGACAATTATACTGGGATCCAAGAAAAAATAATAGAAATTAAACAGGTAAAAGTTAGTGGCAAAGGAGAACATGCCAAGCAGAAGTGCAGGGTTTGCTAAAATCCTGAGGTGCAATGGAAACTAACCTGCTCAAGGTAAAGAAGAAAGCCAGGGAGGGTGATGGGCAGTTACCATTGTGGGAGGTAGCCTGGGAATTGTGGGTTTGTTTTGGATTGATATAAAGTGATGTTGGAAAATTAGGCAGGTGCCAAACAATTCAAGGTTTTATAAGCCATGTTAAGGATTTGATCTTGGATATATCTAAAGAGTAATGAAAAGCCAGCGGAGTGTTTTTATTATGATCAAATTTGCATTAAAAAAAAAAGCCTTCCATCCAGAGAGTGGAAAATGTTTTGGAGAAAGGCCAGAATGGGTGTGGGAGTTCCAAATATGAAGCTATGGCAGGAGTCCAGGCCGTGATGATGATCATCTGGTTTAGGATGATCGAAATGGAGATGTGGAAAGAGTACAGACTTGAAAAAAAATTAGGAGTGAAAATTGTCAGGATTTGCATGATATGTTGGCTACGGTGAGGGAAGAAGAGAAGGAGGGAGAGGGATATGTCAATGTTTCCTCCTTGTTTCTAGAGTTTATAGCAATGTACATGATGTGATGTGATATTCACTGAGAGGGGATGCACTCAAGATTCGGTGGGATTTGGAAGGGGGTTGATAGTTTGGGATATGATAATTTTGAGATGTCTTTGAGACATACGCAGGAAGATATCAAGTGGGCAATTGGTTATGTGGTTCTGTAGCTTGGAAGAAAGATCTCAATGGGAGATATAAATGTGAGAGTCATCTGAAGACAGAGATGTAAATTCAACACAATCTAATCCATTTCCATAGTCAATCCCATTTGAAGATATCTAAAGAGTTTTCAGAGCCCTATTTTGTAACCTGAACATGACTTCTATAAAAGAGGCAGAGTAGTGTAATGGAAATATGGCAGTTTTTCCTGTTAGACGATTTGGGTTTAAGTCTCGAGGATATCTCTTAAATAATTTTGTAATTTTTAGCCAATAATTTTCTCACTCAGACATTCAGTTTCCTTCTCTGTAATATAGCAGTAGTAAAATCTCCCCATGATTGCTGTTGCAAAGAATAATGTGATGATATCAATGATAAGGGTATATAAAAGTGCTTTGTAAATTGCTACAAACACCTATCTTATTTTATTCCCAAACCCCTACAGCTATGCATATATGTTCAGTCTACTCAGTGCTTAACAAATGTCATTAAACAAGCACTGGTTTTTGAGGAGTCTCAGACTGAAGAGACATGCCAGACTATTACTGGTTAGCTGTTTGAGAGCTGTGTAAAAAAAAAAAATCCAACCTCAATTCACTTTAATCAGATTGGCTTCTGCATCATAACTTCATTCTTTCTAATTAATTATTATGAAAGATACAGAAAGAACTTTGCCAATGTGGAAATTCAGTGGTTATAACAAAATGTTTTATTTAGTTCTTGTCTTGAAAGGCCAAGCATTAAAATGGGCTATCAATGCTTTCTTTTAAAGACAAACTTCTGTTTTACTGTTTTTATCTCTAAATATAATAAGCACCATCTCTCCAACTGCAAGATGAGGAGATACTCTCCCTTGGGAAATGGGACATAGCCCTCATGAGTCTATGAAGCAGCTGCAAATTAAAACCATAGGAAACACCTTCAGGGGGCGTTGTATCAATGCCCTGAAAATGTCTGAAAGCCTGCTTTATGATTTGGGGAAAATCATCAGAGATGCTAGGAGGATCAAAGAAGATAGAAGAAAATGTCACTGAACCTTTATCGATTTGTTACAGAACACCTAAGAAATTACTAGTCGTAAGTCACATTTTAATAGTGAAATGG
The DNA here is from genome assembly GCF_029289425.2 of Pan paniscus. Taxonomy (NCBI): domain Eukaryota; kingdom Metazoa; phylum Chordata; class Mammalia; order Primates; family Hominidae; genus Pan; species Pan paniscus. The sequence goes on along the minus strand of NC_085926.1, from coordinate 74,829,904 downwards.
ATATCACAGCTCTGAAACCATCTTAATAAGCAGAATTAATAAAGAAAATTTCTATGCAAATACTTCTCATATGTCACAATATTCTTTTACTAAAGCCATATTAAACCTTATAAATTAAATTTAAATTTCTCCATAATGTAGCTAAGGTTATATTTCATTTCCATATAAACAATATCAACAAAAACAAAGTATAAGAAGAATTAATATTTTTATTTTATACTATTATTAACTTTTAATAAGCATACCAAAATGTACAATGATACTTTATTAGAATCTACTATCTAGTGAGGGTGAATTATTATAATTTATGTTAGGCTCAATTTCAGGTGGCATCTAATTAACAGATATATGTACTGCTAAATTTTTTTTAAAGAAAACCGAAATGTTGATAATTTTCATTTACTTAGATGGTTAAAAATAAAGGTTACCTTAACCAAGAGATCAAAGTTAAAGTAAACAGAAATGAGGCATGTTGACTTCATGTACCCCCTAATATGATGAACCAGAAAGGACACAACAATCACTTCTAGGGTGCTCTGGCCAGTAATACCTCAACCAAATCATAACAATTCTCAAACAAGGCCAAATAGAGAAAAATTCTAAAAAATAATTGTCCAGTACTCTTGAAAGATAAAGTGACACAAAGACAAAGAAAAATTAAGAAATTCTTTTCATTGGAGGTGCCTAAGGAGACATGAAACTTATAGCAATGTAAGATCCTTGATGGGATACAGGCCTAGAAAGAGGATATTAGTGGGACAACTGGAAAATTTTGAATAGAATGTGAAAATCAGTTAATAGTATTGGCTAAATCATAATTATCTGATTTTGTTAAATTGTACTATGTCTATGTAAGACATTTGGAGAAGTAAAGTATATATGGAAAATCTACATATTATGTTTGCAACTTCTTTGTTTTCCTTTTGTACATCTAAATTTATTTCAAATTTAGAATTTTTTTAAGTTATGCTTTTTGTAAGAAGTACAGCTTATATTTTATGGATATACAGTATAAAATTGTTAAAGAATATTAACTATTTTAGAAGTTGCTTTGTTTCATTAAATCACTTTAGTAATTCATGGTCTGGCATAGTATTATATGATTTATTTATTGTAGTCTGATTTTTATTGTGAGTTCATTTCTCTGCTAGATTTTTATATGTTCCTATAAATTTTTTAAAATATCTGAAACATGGCATTGTTCTTTGTGGTAGTCATTCTAATATAATAGTTCAGATTAGATAATGAAGTTATCTTTTCTTAATAATAGGCATAGTTTTATTTTCACAAAAGAAAAAAGATGTTTCAGAAACAATCACAAAAAACTCATGACCTATGCATCTGAAGATATATAGTTATCATAAAAGAGCACAAGAAGCTATATGACTTGCTCTGTGTCACCCAGTTGTTAAAAAAATGACAGAGCTTCAAGGCAAATTTATGACCACAAACTCCAAATTTATCACATTTTCTAATATGTTACTGAGGCTACTTTAAAATATTTTCTTTAACAAAGCCCTCACTCCTGACCTTAAGAAATTTAGTGAAGCTCAATCATATGGCTGAATTAATCCCACTCTAACAATTCACATTCTATTAATATTTTGTCAGAGATCTCCATGTACTCCCTTGACTGACCTTTAGAGTAAAGGGAGGGTAGGGCTTCAAAGGTTGGGATTCCACAGATCTTTTTTCATAACTCTGTTATGAAGTGATATATCAGGCTGGTTTTGTAGAAATCAGAGGAGATGGAAGAGCAAAAAAAAGAGGTAGTAGTGGCAGATGCCACCTCTACCCAGGGCCAGCATAGGGACTTCTGGAACTGTGCCACATGTGGTGTTCCCTCCATTCTCTCTGTTCGCTTTTCCTTCCTTCCTGTCCCCTATACCCAGTGGCCACCACAAACTCTAGCCTGGCATTTCCAAGACTTCTTATTTCAAAACTGTTGCTTTTTGAAGTGACTTACTTAATAAAGCCATGGGACCATGATAATTCCAATGCATAACATAGAATCTAAGGTAACAACCGTGTTACTGGACATTCTCTGTCCTGTCTCTCTACATAGCCTCTGCCACCAAAGTTCCCTTGCATAATTCAATCGGCTACCCACATAGCTCAAGTCCAAAGTATTTCATTATTCCTCAATGATTCCCCAAACCCTGCGGCCCTCGTTCATCTCAACATACAATTTCAGTCACTAGATACAAGATCATATTTCACCTTCAAAATAGCAAGAAGGGATCCTTTCTTTTAAGGCTGCTTCTGATTCATGATGTGAGTGGCAGCTGATCAGTTAAATATTGCTTTCTGCATCTGTAAAACAAGAATGTAAATGCCAGTATTTTCCAGTTGGATCAAGTGGCAACAACATCTTAGGATTTTCTGTTTCCAAGACTGAAGCTGCCCCTTGAGGGAAGTAGGATATGCAGAATGACAGCTGGTGATCCAGATGAAAACTGCAGATGATTCTGACCCTTCCTGGTGTATTCTTCAAAAATTCGATTGCTTTGGTTTCCTAGATTTATATGCAAACAGATTTTATGTCAACATTCAAAATTCTGACTTCTCTTAAAAATCAGGAAAAGTTTGGATGCACCTTGCATACATCAGTACTCACGAGAGTTCAAGGTGGAGCTGCCACCTTTCTTCTGGGCATCTGATTTCCAGACCACATTCCTCGTTGTCGTCTTCCATCTGGACCATTTCACTGATTTTCATTGCCTGGCTGATTCATATAGCTAGTTAATTTTGTGACCCTGTTTTAGAAATATAGATTAACATCAGCTTATCAAAAACATTAAAAACCTCATTTAACATTAATTGATGAATACTGGGAGTAGTTTTTGTGACAGAAAACTACATATTAACACAGAAATAGAGACATATGCACATGCAAATTTAAGCCGAATAATACATGATATAAAAATAAAATATGTTAGTATATTCTGGAGCCATGTTACACTTGCCACCTTAAGTTGAATGTTATTTTCATTTTAAGTAAATGCATAATGTAAAAGTAATAAAAGACTCACATATTTAAAATTTGTTTGGGTGGAACGTTAATGAATTCCATAAAATGTAAAATAATACAAAAGGACCCTGAATATTTTGGAAGCTTTTTTTTTCACAGAAAATATGTTTATTTATTCTCAAATTTGAAACAATTCTACTAATTAACATTTTTTTAATCTGAAAAGATTATTTAGACAGTTGTAGTAAAAAAATGATAAAAATTATTAGGACTACAGATCTCTGTTATTGCATTCTGTGGACGTTCTCATAGTAAAATAGGTTAAAAAAAGATTAATTGCGTGCCTCCACTTCAAGAAAAATAGACTTGTGTGCGTTACTATGGCAACTACATACAATTCCAACTATTAACTTTCTTACTACTGGAAAAAAAATCAATAATGACATAAATTACTTAAGATAACATATAGCTTTGGAAAATATTTATTTACCCAATATTATTACAAAAACTGCTTTACTATGAAAAACAAAGGCAAATACTTTTTAAAAATGAATATGCCAAAGCTGAAGCAAGTGCTAGCAAACTAGCCACACTCTCCTCTACTAAGTGGCACCAACACATGTCTAGACTAATTATGTGTAAAATATAATCCACTCTGGCCAATCACCCCTGCCGTAATTGTGCATTTTATGCCCATAAAAACATACCACTAACCTTTGCAATATCCTTTAAAATCAAAACAGCAGTTACCTTTCTTTCAATTCAACTAATAATATACTTATGGCCTGAATTCTCCAGAATTGGGTTAGCATACTAAAACCTAAATCAATGAGGTTGTTTTCCTGGAAAAGCTGTCAAATTAAATGTTATATATCTTTTGGGGTTTATCTAAACAATTTCTTGATCCACATTATACTGTAACAGATTTGGCTCTTGTGGCTTTTGGTTTTGTCTTGAAAATTTTTCTCTCATAGGCTCAAATGCTTTGTTTACAATTGTTTAAAATTCAGCTTTATTGTGACAGTTGTGGAAGAGAAGCAGGAAAGAAACACCCAGTTCTAAGGAGTAAGAATATTCTCCTCTCTTAATCTATTCAGTTGTTATGACCTGATCACACAGGCTAAGGCCTCAGTGTCCCATATAGGGTTGCCTTTGTTTTAAAAGAAAATGGTATGATTGAAAAATACTTCCTACTTCTCATTCTAACCTTATTCACTTTATCGATCAGAAAGGTGTTGGGATATTTTTTGTATATATGTTTAAAAGAAAAAAAAACTATAGTCTAAACACTGACTAATACTCTCTTCCTCTCTTCCCCCAAAGCAGAGAATTGAAAATGAAATACAGTTATATTATTTGGCTTTTCCCTTTTTTTCCCCCTCACTCTATTTTTTCCCCTGTAGCCGAAGGACTGGAATAAAAATAAAGTTGCATGATATCTAGTAGCCAGGAGGGTTCCTGGCTTTATCTTTCACACTGAAAATGGGTCTAATGTTTTAGAAGTAAAAAGAATGTGTTATACTTTCATCTCAACATTCTTGTCCCACTCATTAAATAATAGCATCAGAAATTTGCCTCGAGGTATCAAAAATTTTACTCTTATTGCAGCCTAAAACAAAGTACAAGACATAAAAGTAAAGCAGCAGAATGTTTTATAATTCTCTGAGTAATCAGGTCTGGAAGAGCCATGGTTATTTGTATTATTTTTTCATATAGATGATGGTAACATACAAAAACAATTCTTATTGGATTCCATTGTAGCCAATTTGTTGCATAATCACATTTACTCGAATGCATCTGGCTTCCCTTCAAATATAAACACTGCTAGAGTGGGCTATTAGAGATTGAAGAAACTGAACTCTGATGAATCCTGTTCAAAGCGTATCCTAGTTTTTCCATTCATCTCCATTGACTTCACAATCACCTGAATTTCTACCTTGCCCTTGTAATCCCCTAATCCCTTCATTATTCATCATCCTTTGTCTTACTATATCTTCAAAGGAAAAAAATCAAAGTAATTCTGAACCACCTGGACATATTTCAGAAATGGCTTCTGCTACATTAAATATCATTCCACAAACGAATAAGTCAACAATAACTGTATCTAATTTGGAGATTGAATTCTGAGTGGGTATGTACTTGTTTCCACGTCTTCATATTGGACTTTCACTTTATTGAATTTGTCCTCGCTAAATCAAGTCAAGCAGTGTTCAGCTGGACCTTTGCCTCACCATGCAATCCTGATCCACTAAGGGCAGCTTATAACAGATAACAATACTCAAAACAACAACAGCATCTTGCATTTATACCCTTTTTCAAAATATTCAAAACATTTTCTTAAACATAGTGTTTCTCCATTTCCCGACAGGATTTTGAATGCTTATGAGTGTACAGTCACTCTTGCAAACAGTGTAATATTGTGGGGTGTTGTTGTTGTTGTTGTTGTTTGAGACAGAATCTCGCTCTGTTGCCCAGGCTGGAGTGCAGTGGTGCGATCTTGGCTCACTGCAAGCTCCGCCTCCTGGGTTCACGCCATTCTCCTGCCACAGCCTCCCATGTAGCTGGGACTTCAGGCGTCTGCCACCACGCCCGGCCAATTTTTTTGTATTTTTAGTAGAGACGGAGTTTCACCATGTTAGCCAGGACGGTCTCGATCTCCTGACCAGTTGATCCTCCCGCCTCGGTCTCCCAAAGTACTGGGATTACAGGCGTGAGCCACCGCGACCGGCCGCAAGCAGCCTAATATTGTTTAGTGCATTCTTGCTGAAGTAGCACACCTCACTGCACGTGTTTTCCCACAGTGAGGAGTAGAGAATCTGATCATGCTTATTCAACAGGGTAACCTTATGTTAAATTTAGTTAGCATAGCATTTTCCACATGGGAATACTCTTTCTCTGAGTAGTTGGCTGATTTGCCTTGGGTAACATAGCTATTGCAAGACAAAGCTCACCCTTCATCTAAGCATTCTAAGTGATCTTCCTTTTAGGTCACTAGAATTCCCAGCATGCATTTAAGGAGTGGTTTTTCAAATGGGGCAAATCTTTCCATTTGTTTTGATCTATCTATTCTAGATAGATACAACCATCCTGATTTTTAAAGTAGCCTTCAAGAGATAATAAACTGCATTAAGATGGCCAAAGCCTATAAACTGACCTTATCTAGTGATATGTAAATATAAAATTCTTTTTAGTGTGATTTGTCTTTTAATTATCATTTTGTGCTCCAAAAGGGAATTAGGGTCCCATGATGTGTTCCATTCATGAACTGTGCATCTCTAAATTGGATATATAGTCACTCTCAATGCAAATCACTTTATATTACAGTTTATCTAAAGCTGTGACTATGACAATCATCTTCCTGTTTTGGGTGGACTTGGAGAAAAGCCCGCCCAATATAGCTCTGAATGCTTAACCCTGTTATTCAGAATCATAAAAATTGAGACATCATGCCCAAATTATAATATGTAGAGGGTTTGGGTATTGTTTTGTTTTTGTTTTTTTCTTGGTCTCTGAGAATGCTGGTTTTTTATTCCCCTTCTAGATGGAGATGGAAATCTCAACATTTTAAAAATATTAAACTCTTTTGTTCTAATAAACAAAATAAATGACAACAAAATATGTACATGTAATAGCTATTCTCTTAATTTACACTGAATATCTTTTCATTTAATCTCCTCAATTAGTAAATGAGGGCCTTATTCAATGTTATTTAATAGCACTTGGATGATATTGGATACAATCTCTTCACTTTATAGCTAAGAGATAACATCTTCCATAGGAAAAAATTAACATGTTAAATTAAATTAACTCATAAAAATACATCCCTTAAAATTCATTTCTTTTTTTTTTTTGAAATGGAGTTTTGCTCTTGTTGCCCAGGCTGGAGTGCAATGGTGCGATCCCGGCTCACCACAACCTCTGCCTCCCAGGGGTTCAAGCAATTCTGCTGCCTCAGCCTCCAGAGTAGCTGGGGTTAAAGGCATGCACCACCACACCTGGCTAATTTTGTATTTTTAGTAGAGACAGAGTTTCTCCATGTTGGTCAGGCTGGTCTCGAACTCCTGACCTCAGGTGATCAGCCCGCCTTGGCCTCCCAAAGTACTGGAATTACAGGTATGAGCCACTGCACGCGGCACCCTTAAAACTGTTTCTAATTAGATACCCCTAACCACCTCTCTTATTCGTCATCTCTCTCTTTCCCTGCTTTCAATCTCTTACTCTCTCATTTTCTGTTACACACACACACATTAGTTTAATATATTCTTTCTAGAAAAACCATCTTTCATAATAATCTTTCAAAACCTTCCAAAAATAATCTATGGTTTTAAAAGTAGTGATTGTTTTATGACTAGATTTTATAGGCAAGAATTTGGCCAAATCAAGTATTATAACATAAAATGCCCTATTTCCCTCTGCAGCCCAATGTCAATAAGAAGTTTTCTTTGTAAAATAGTTGCAAGAGAAACTCATCTGTAGCTAATTACCAGTTTTATTTCAGGCTTTGCCATGTAAAAGGAGAAAAACTAAGCTGAATTTTACACCTTCAACAACTTGATATCAGATTTCTGAGAAATAAATGGTATTAAAAATCATTCAAACCTAAAATCTTGAAAGTTGAACTTCTGACAACAATTCACTATGAAGTTCAAAAATTAAGGTGACCAACCTATATTTTTTTTTGAAAAATTACTATTATAGAGAAATATTTAAATTGAGTTTCTTCTCTTACTCTTCCCACATTTTCTTTCCTTTTTCAAACCAGCAACCCATAAGCTAGTTTGGTTATCTGAAATACTTGTATTTTAAAAAGAAGCACTTGATGCTATGCAGATTCTTTTTTCTTCAATTATCTTTTATTACACATTTATCAAGGTTAATTTTCTTGCATCGATATTTGAACATTTTTGATAGCATTCAACATTTCAAAACATTACACTGAGAAAAATGCCATATTATGTTAGGTATCCAGAAACCTGTTTGAATCATGCAATATTAACAGATGAGAAAATGTAAAGGCAGCTATCTGAATATAACAACTTCCAGTTGTATAATGGCAATTCAATCTTATGTCAAAAATTAATTCAGTATTTCTTTAGAACAGGTCTGATGATCTGTTGCAAACTGAATATTTGCTTTTGGAAACCTCTTTTTTTTTCTTTTAAGGAATTCAACAGTCTTATGGAAATAAATCTAGGAATACGCCAATTCACAGGATAAGAAAGAAAAAATACCATGACATGAATATGCTTACTATTTTTGAAGCAGATGAATGGCCACGATTTATCAGTCTCTGAACTTGAACCTCAAGCTTCTAATTTCAGAGAGGACACTTGCATACTTCTGAGAATGCATCTTCATTGGAACTTTTAGTTTCTTCTTTTTTTCCTTGGACCTCAGTTTCTCAATCTTGGCACTAATGAAATTCAGACCAGATAAGTCTTTGTCATAGGGGCTGTCCTTTGCTTTGTAGGATGTTTAGTAGCCTCATTAGCTTCTAGATGCCATCAGCACCTCCCAGTCACACTTGTGACAACTAACAATATCTCCAGACTGCGAATGTTCCATGGCAAAGGAGTCAAATTTGTTTCTGGTTAAAAAAAAAACACACAAAAAAAAACCCTGAGCTAGAGGGTTTAAAATTAACAGCTTTTTAAAAAATTAAAAATAGTCCGGGTGCAGTGGCTCACGCCTGTAATCCCAGCACTTTGGGAGGCCAAGGCAGGCAAATCATGAGGTCAGGAGTTCGAGAACAGCCTGGCCAACATGGAAAAACCTCATCTCTACTAAAAATACAAAAAATTACCTGGGCATGGTGGCGGGAGCCTATAATCCCAGCTACTCGTGAAGCTGAGGCAGGAGAATCGATTGAACCTGAGAGGCAGAGGTTGCAGTGAGTCGAGATCACGCTCCTGCACTCCAGCCTGGACAACAGTCTGAGACTCCATCTCAAAATAAATAAATAATAAAACAAAACCTAGGACAGGTACAGTGGCTCACACCTATAGTCCCAACACTACTATGGAGGCTGAAGTGGTAGGATCACTTGAAGCCAGGAGTTTAAGACCAATCTGGGGAACATAACGAGACCCCATCTCTACAAAAATAAAAATGAAAATAAAAAAATAAAACCTAGTGTATGTGTCCCTCTCACACTGCTATAAAGAGACTCCTTGAGACTGGATAATTTGTAAAGGAAAGAGGTTTAATTGACTCACAATTCCTCACGGCTGGGGAGGCCTCAGGAAACTCACAATCATGGCAGAAGGCAAGGGGAAGCAAGGCATGTTTTAGATGGGGGCAGGAGAGAGAGAGAGCGAAAGAGCAAGGAAGTGCCATACTTAAAACCATCAGCTCTCATGTGAATTCTCTCACTGTATTGAGAACAGCATGGGGAAAATTGCCCCCATGATCCAATCACCAGGTCCCTCCCTGGACACGTAGGATTACAATTCGTGATGAGATTTGGGTGGGGATGCAGAGCCAAACCATATCACCTAGAAATTATATTCATAAAACATGCTTTAATTTGGCTTCTCCCAGCAGGAGATAATGATTTGAATGCAGATAGTTCATTTTGGAGGTGGACCCAAGAAGCACCAGTAGAGAACAGAGAAAATGAGACAGAGAAGGCAAGAAGCCAGCAGAGGTTAGTTAATGGATGATTGCTGGGGCTTGATCTTGTCAGGAACCTTGTGGGGGCTATGAAGAATGTGCCTCACCTTTGTCTCACCTGAGAGGTGAGGGATATGAGGTAATCATTCACCAAATCCCTTCCCTCATTGCTGGCAATTTCTCTGGATGGATTTATTCCCTGGCATTTTATTCCTGGTTGATGAGGGAGTCATACATGTGACCAGAGAAAACCCTCAAGGAAAGTGACCGATGTTTGCTACAGGAAGCTTTTGGTGTCTGCAGCAGTGGTTCTTGAAGTATGGTTCCTAGACCAGCAGCATAAGCATCACTTGATAATTTATTAGAAATGCAATTCTCAAGCAGCACCTTTGACTTATAATGGGGACTTCAATGCTGAAGCCCAGCAATCTGTGTTTTAACAAGACCTCCAGGTGATTCTGATACACATTTGTGTGTGGATCATTGGCCTAGCATGCTGTTCTCCACCAGGGCCAATTTTGTTCTCAGGGAACCTTTGGCAATATCTGGAGACCTTGCTGGTTTCTTTAAATGGAGGGTGGTTGGGGGAAGGGTACCATGCTACTAGTATCTAGTGGGTAGAGACCAGGGATGGTGCCAAATATCCTGCAATATACAGGACAGTGCCCCCATAACAAATATCTATCCTGCCCAGTATGTCAACAGTGCCAAGGCTGAGAAACCCAGGTCTAGTGGAATGGGGCATGATGAAGGGATGTGGACAGGGCATCAACAGCATCACCCATATTATGACTTTCCTTTTTTCTGTTTTTGTTTAACTTTCTTCCAAGCGCTGTTGTGTTTTTAACATTACAAACATTACTAAACATCCAATTAATCAGTCTAGATTCCATGTACACACTACTCTTAACCCTTGCTTCTTTTCATTCTGGATAAAGCATCCATTTTCACTTCTCTTTGACAAGTGTCCTTGGAATGTTCTTTTCTCTTGAGTGAGACTACTGTGCTCTTCCAGAAATCCCCTTTCTTTGCTGTATCCAGTTAAAATTGCTGTCACCAATGTCTTCTGTCACATTTATTCATTCATGTGGAACCCTTTAGAAACGCAGGTTCCCTTAACTGTGAGCAGGAAGCTGTCTAATCATCAAGCCCCTGTAATGCTCAGAAGAGGTGTAAGGATTAACAGCTCTTCTCTGATTTTTGTTCCTCAGTTTCAGGTGAATAAAATTGTCATCGAAATACTCTGATATCACCCCACTTCATGATAAAACATCTAAAATACAATCTGAGCAATACACCTTGCAATTTCCATCAGAGTATCACATTCATTTAGAATGTACAGACCCACACATCATGGCAGTATTGTCCTCTTTGCTGCTGTAAACAACTAATATTCAGCATTTATTCTGTTGCAAGCAGAGTGTGCTAATTACTTTGCAAATTAAGGTAAACAGAATCTTGGTCCATGACCTTTGCCCCTGGTGTTACCATCATGTATTTGCTAAATATAATGATGGATACTAATTAGTCGACTTTAAAATAGTGATGGCATCCTGGATTATCCAGGTGAGTCCAATATAATCACATGCGCTCTAACAAGTACAAATAAAACAAGACGTCAGGGACAATCTGTAAAGGGAAGTCGGAAGATTCTAAGTACAAGAGGGATTCAACATGCTATTACTGGCTTTGAAGATGAACAGGACCGCAAGCCAGGAAATGAAGGTGGCCTTTAGGAGCTGAGAATGTCTTCTGGTTGAAAGCCAGCAAGGAAATGAAGACCACAGTCCAAACCCACAGGGAACCAAATTCAAGCGAAAACCTGAATGAGCCTGGAAACATCCTTCAGTGGAGAGAGTTATGCACTGGGGAGTTGTGAGCCCCCAGAACTTTTGGTTAGGAGCCTAGGTAGACCGACACCCAACACCTTCCATTTCAGCTTCATGATACCCTCAACAGAGTACCCAGTTGAGCCTATCTGAATTTATGGCCTACAGAACTGTGGAATAATGAAATAGTTGTTGAGTTAAGACACTAAGTTCACAGTAATTTGTTATGCAGCCATTGAAAGCTAATGCACAAATAGTATTTCATTTCCCTTTAGGCTCAAGGCAACACTATAAGCAGAGGTTTTCCTATTTCTGTAATTAAGAAAGCAGAGGCTTAGAAATACTGAATATCTTGATTAAGATTCCAAAGTTAATAAGTCAGAAGGTTGGGGTCAGCAGAATTTAGATCTGTTTGTCACCAAAGACCACAGCCTTACCAACTATTCAATTCTGCCTTCAAAGGCAAGTGGTCAGAAGTCAAGAGCAGCTTGTTTTTATTTATTAGTTTATTTGGTGGTGTTTCATAATGGTTTTGAACAATTGACTCATTCACACTAAATTTAGATAAATTTAGTTAGAAAAAAATAATTGGTAAATTTATATAGGCCTAAGAATAAATGACTTCTGTTAGGATTTTTGGTAGTAAATGCTACCTAAAAGTGATCTGGATGATATGGTTATAAGATAAACTTTACCACGCCGTTGGAATGAGTATAAACAGAACATTATAGTCCATTTTTTTAAAAAAAAAGAATTCATTTCACTTAGGACAAGATAAGAAGAGCATCGATGCTGCATTATACTTCATGGGGATAAGTTCTTCCTTTCATTCTTCCCTTACCCCTTTCAAATCTAACACTAGATTAACTTTTTTGAAAGCAACATACCCATTCAGTACAAAGTCAACATTAAAGATTCCCCTACAAAGACACTTTAAGAAGAGGAGTATTTGCCCTAGCATTATGTAATGTTGGAAGATCTTTTTTTTCCCCCATGTTCTTATTTAAATCAGCAGTGATGCATAGCAAGTTGCATGAGGCCTTTTGTATAAATACAATTGCACTTAATTCAGTGAGAGAAAGTGGAAAGTGAACAGGTTAAGCAGCACACATTTTTATTTCACGTGTAAAGCCTTGAAAAAAGGAAAGGTTACCAAAAGAGGTTAAAAAAATGAAGACAAATAAATAAAATATGTTCACGACAGGATAACAATCTGGGACCAGCTGCTGCTGAACAAACATTTATTATTACCATCCATCTGAGATTTAATAGAAAATAGAATTTCCAGAAAGACGCCGAACCGGAAATGCATATCTGATCATCAAATATGCAAAGCTCCCGACTCCTAAGGATAATTGTTTTCCAGCAAAAGGCTTGAGCTTGTTTAAGGGACATATAAATAACTCAAAGCTTGTGTGGGGATAAAGGGAACAGAGCTCAAATCTGTACATAAGCAGACCAATGAATAAATTCTATATTATTTTGGCAGCAAAACCTGCCAGTAACTTCAGGTCTCCCTGGTTTGTCCTAAGTCTGAAGCTTTGGAGGTATTTTCCTGGTGAGCTGTATGGTTTTGAGATCTGACCCTTTCTAAGTATCTATACCAAACCCCCTTGATCTGAGTCACCTTTGTCTCCCACCTGGATTACTACAGTAGCCTGCAAGCTGCTTTCCTGCTTCCATCTTTGCCTCTCTATGATCTGGCTGCAATATACCAGCCAGGGCAATCTGCTTAAAATCTAAGTCAAATTTGGGCCATCCCTCCTCTAAAAACCCTCCATTGGATTCCCATTTCACCCAGAGGCAATGTCTAAGTCTGTAAGCACCACATGATCTGTCCAATCCCACAGCCTTTGCCTCCCTGACTTTAGTCTGCTTTTCTCCAGCCTCTGAGGTCTGGCTCCCCAAACAAGTCAGGCAAGCTTACACATTAGGTTTTTTCACTTGCTGTTCCCAGGGCCTACAAACTTATTCTCCATACCTGCATGAGACTTTATTCAAAAGTTCAAATTTCTTAAAGCAACCTGCCATCACCCTTACATTGAAAAATGCCTTCTACCATCCCATCATACCTGATCTCCTTCTCCTGCTCTATTTCTCTGTTTTCCCGTACTATTTATCACCTTCTACCTACCACAGAGTTCACTTAGGATGCTTATTGTTGATTGTCTGCTTTCTTTCACTAGAATTTAAGATCCATAAGCAGAGGGTCTTTGCTGGTGTCTGGAAGAGTGCTGTCCAATAGAAATACAATGAGAGGCACATAAGTGATTTAAAGTTTTCTAGAAGTTTCATTAAAACAGTAAATGGCAAAACGTAAAACTAATGTAAAAATATATTTATTATATGTAATAAGGTATTATAAATCTCAAAAATATTATCACTTCTATATGTGGCACTGGCCACACTTCAAGTACCAAATAGCTACATGTGGCTAATTGTTCTGGTATTGGTTAGCCCAGCTCTGAAACAATCCTGACACATAGTAACTTCTGAATATGTTGGCCCAATTTGCTGACATTTAATTTGCTGACAAATGAATAAATGAGATTTCCGGAGTGTCGTTCTGAGGTAAGCTGTCCGGTGGAAATTAATCACCTGTTCCGTCCTCCTCTTGGCCCAAATTCTCAGTCTAACACACTCAGCAGTCTCTCTGTCTCTCTGTACCTCATCACTTGTCATATTTTGCTTAGTAAGTCACTGAAAGAGGTTTCCCTTCTAAATCCCAAGTGTGAATAAATTGTCTACATTTTTAAAAGACCTGCAATTCATTCTTTCTTGGGGCCTGCAGCCCTTCTGTGAATATGATAAAAGGAATAGACCCTACTCAAAGATAGATACACACACACATTTTACACATAATTTCAAGGGCTTCATGGAGCACTGATTACGAATCTTCATGATAGATTGAGATAGCAGGTAAGGTTTTTGGACTGTTACAGTTAAAATGACCCTTGAAGTTCAAATTCTTCTAACTTTCCAGGGCCTATATCCCAAATAATTACAAACTGGTGGATCTCACGGCAACCTTTTGTAATCAATCTTTTCTATTCCTACTTTCCACCTTCCTACCTGGGATTATGTAAGCCCATACAAATTTCCTTCATTGTTTCCTAATTCTTCCTATTCTCTCAAACTTGACTTTGACTCCATTCTTCACTTTGCACATCCCTGCTTCTGTCTTTCAGATAATGGGACAATCTTTATAAATATGCATTCAAGAGTGTTTGCTCACTTCACAATAAATGGCTTTTCAAAATATATTTAAAGTGGGACAGGTGGCTGTTCATCACAATTCGTCACTTCTTGTAACAATGAACTCTGTATTTTCTGCTTAATCTTTCTAACAATGTATAAATTGGATTTGCATTTAACAAGAATACATACAGTGCCTGAGATCTGCTGATGACTGGCAAGCAGGAAATTATATCTTTATATATATATATATATATATGTATATGTATATATATATATATATCTCCAGTGTATGGAAAGCACATGACCACAAACAAAGGGATACATTATATTTCTAAAATATTTCTGCAAGCAGATGCCATCTGTGCCCCTCCATATTCTCTGACCCTTATCAAGTTAGAGCCTACTCTTTCAACTAAGAGTTCTCACATTTCTTGCCTAAGGAACACATTTTCTTGCTAGTGGAACCCATTTTGCCACAAGACTCATAGGCCAAACGTGTTGGAGAATTAAGGCCCACTAGAATCATCCCTCAACCAATAACTCATGAGATGTGGTATACAAATAGATGAGTGTTAGTATATAAATCCCTTGCCTGCCAGGTGGGATAACTTGGAGCCGTGTGTTTTATTCTGTCTCTGAGAGTTTCCACAGAAGCATTAAATTCCATTTACTCACAGTGGTAGCTGACTTGAAACACACCCTTTCTTTGCTGCCTTCCCTTCCCTTCCCTTTCACACTTCTACAATCCTCTTCCCACATTTCTTGGGATCATCTCCCAGGACTTTACTTGCACTTAAATCCTTATCTCAAATTCTACCCTAGATGAATCCAATCTAAGACATATCATCTGCAAAATAAGTCCCCGAAACAGTGATACAAATAAAATTATATCAGTGGCCTGGAAATGAACACTGAAGTCAAGGAATGAACTTCAGTAATGGTATGAAATCTATTATATTTCATAAACCAATCATGTCATCTCAATAATAGTAAGTAGTGACAAAGGCAAACATTAAAAAAATTATTATAAGGCATTTGTAGAGACAGAATTTTGAACTTCATTCAGTGAATATATATAACAAACTCATTGTCAATGTTAGATAAGGGAAGCAAAAGTAGACAATTTGCAATTCAACAGTACCTGCTGAGTGTAGATTATGGACAAATCACAGTGATAGGTGACGAAATATAAAATAGTAAGTGCTATTCAATTTAACTGGCATTATGATCATTGTTAATAATAAGAGCACCTAACTAGTTTAGTGCCTATTATATACAAAGGACTTTATAAGTTTGATCTCATTTTATCTTCTCAATAAACATATAGGATAGAGAATTTCAGCCCCAATTATTAATTGAGGACACAGGTTTAGGAATGTTAACACACCCAAGTTAGAGAACAATAACTGGTAGAGTCAGGAAAAATATCCAGGTATATTTGACCCGGCTGTATTTTGGTCGCTTAGCACCCATTCTGGTGTGTGCTCACAGGCATTTGGCCATCCAGCTCTCCTCCATGCGCTATCTATTTAATAGATGTGGTACCTTAATGGGTACGTTATAATTGGCTCATAACCAATCAGAATCAGTGAGGTACCATGGAATATTTGCTAGGACATCTGGGAAAAAAACTCACATTTTCCTGAAGGATTTAAAGCTGAGACAAAATAAATTTTGGAAGTACTAAAGTCATGCAAACACCACAAAAAAGGTGAAATTGAGAAACTGGGAGCTGTAGTGGCATCACTTGAGACTTTTTCCTAAACTGAATGTGAGGCTATTCTTATCCCACTAGTATACCAGTTACATGAGAAAATTAATTCCATTATGACAATCCGGTTTTCATTTAGCTCTTTTGTTTCTAACAACCGAAGGGAAAATGACTAATATAGAGCCCAAAATTCACTTCCAATCACGGGCCTTGGCTTCCGAAACCTCATGACTTCTTTCAAAAACGAAGCAATGGTATAAATTCTGTGACCATTTTGTGAAGATGTTACTACTTTTACTTTTTCTTCTTTCTTTTAACACAACGTACATGATTTTCCCTGTGTGGAAAACTGTAGGTCTATGGTTTTTCATTTGGTACGTTTCTAGATCTCTTTAACAGACAATGCAAATTCATTTGCTATTCTACCAGAGTAGTTATTACCGAAAAAGATACATCCTCTTCCAATTACTGTAGCTTCCATCCTTACCCTCATACAGACTATTCTCACCACAGCAGCGAGAATAATTTTGTTTTGGAAAAATGACTGCAAAATGATATACCACTTCACACCCAATTGGATGACTATAATAAAAAAAAAGAGAGACAATAATAGGTGCTGGCAAAGATGTGAAGAAACTGATAGTAGGGAAGTAAAATGATGCAGCCACCGTAGAAAGTGATTTGGTGATTCTTCAAAGAGTTAAGTATAGAATTAACGTATGACCCAGCAATTTCACTCTTAGGTGTGCACACAAAATAATTGAAAACTGGTACTGAAACAACTACTGGTGCACAAATAGTACACATGAATATAATAGTACTATTGTGAACCTCAGTATTACTCACAATAGCTTAAAGGTGAAAACAGCTGATAAGTGGGTCAATGATGGCTGGATAAAAAATATGGTGGATACATACCATGGAATGTTATTCACCATAACAGGAATGAAGTGCTAATATGTAATACATGCCACAGTGTGAATGAACTTTGAAAATATGCCTAGTGAAAGAAGTCAGATCCAAAAGATCACATGCAGTGTGATTCTATTTATATTAATTAACAGAACAAATAAATCTATATAGACAAAAAGCAGATCTGTGTTTTCCAGGACCTGCGGGAGGGGAGATAGGAATGACTGCCTAACTGGTACAGAGTATTTTTGAGAAGTGATGAAAATATTTTCAAACTTGATACAAGTGATCATTGTACAACCTTGTGAATGTACTAAAGGCCACTGAATTGTTCACTTTTTAAAATGGTTAATTTTATATTATGTGGATTGCACCTTCTTTTTTTCAAAAAGTGGGAAAAAATGGCAATTTAATTTGCTCATCTTGTCCAATCCTCCAATGTCTTCCCATTTCACTGAGGGTAAAGGACAAGGTCCTTATCATGCCCCACACAATCTGTCCCTATGTTACTTCTCTGGGGCCCTTGTGTTCTACTCTCCCCTTTTCTCTTTTCATACTGGTTTCTTAGTTGTTCCCTGGAAACTCAGGTCTGCTCTCTCCTACTCCCCCAGGGCCTGTGAACTGCTGTTTCCTCTTTCTGGAATGCTATTCCTCCAGATGTTTGCATAACCCACTCATTCCCTTCCTTTGAGACTCTGCTCAGCTGTCACTTTTAAAGTGAGGCTTTCTCTGACCAAAATATTTAGGGTACATACCATTTTCCACGGCATTGCCTACTCATTCCTGCCTTTATTTTCCTGGACAACATTTCACCATCCAACACCCTATTTTTTTATGTATTTAATTTATTTCCCTTTCCAGAATGGAAACTCCTTGAGGACAGGGGTCTCTGTTCTGTTTCTGGTTGTCTCGCCAGTGCCTACACTGTTGTAGACACGCCAGTCATCCTACAAATGCTTACTGACCTCCTTCTACCTCTATGTTTTATTGATCAGAAGCACTATAGGGAGATTCTGATTCAAAACTGAGTTATGCGGGAAAGAAGGCAAAAATGTTACTTGTTTGATTCCAACTCAGGCTAGGTGGTTGTGGAGATGGCAGCGGGGACAACCACTTCTTGGTAAGGGCTCACACTTAGGCTACCTTGGGGGCCCAGTACTGAAATGAGTTTTGAGACTCATTCCTAGAAGCTCAAAATAGTTTGTTTTTGCAGCCTTCCCAATGATTCCATAAGTTATGTAAGCCCCTTAATGAATCGCTTGGTGCTTAATTAAGACTAAATTCCGTTGTCTTCAAATGAGACACTCGAATGATGTATGATACAGGTAGAATAACATTATGAAGTTATTCTGTATTAAATTAATAAGCTCCCCTATTTCTCAACCAGAAAAACAACTAATATCTCATGAGTGCTTGCTTCTTAAAAAAATTACTTGATGCAGGGAATTTCTGCTCTAAGCACCCCTATGTTTTAAATGTATTACTTTAAAAATAAAGTCTGCTAAATTACCCCAACAGTGAGTAATTTACTTGCTTGTGTTGGGGTATAGAAGAGTTATCCATGAGCAGTGCTATTTACTTATTCTAAATATTCTTTCTCTATATTTCTATACCAGTCAAGTATTGTTGCCTAACCTACAACCAGGGAATTTAAATGGTGACGATGGATGATGATTCTTCACATCTGTGGGTCTGCTGGTTGATGAGTGGCTGATCTAAGGAGAGATCCTCTGAGTGACTTTACAACATCTTGTAGGTCTGGCTGAGTTTGACTTCTTACTCAAGTCTATTCCAAGCAAAGAGGCAACTATTTTTCTTGGAAAGATCTTTGCATTTAATTGCAGAGGAACCAGTGGTCATGTGTAAACCCCCTTAAGTCCTAGATTTGGCCACTGTCACTTTACCCATTCCACTGGCCAAAGTGAGTCTCATGGTGTAGCTAAAGGTCAAGAGGTAGAAAGTATACTCTTTTTGATTTTAGAAGAATTGCAGAGTTTCATGGCAATAAACAAGGATTCAGGACAGGCTAAAAAATTAGGCCCAATAACTCAATCTACTACCCCCATCTCTAGTTTAATAGGAGATTCGAAGCAATAAAAAAAAAAAATCAGACCCTAATTTTATCATTAGTTTTAATATTAATTCTAAATAATTGAGAGGATGAGTTTTATAGATTTTGTTTTTAAATAAATTAACAATTATAATACGCATTTAATTTGTATAAGCCCTTTACATGCACAATATAAGGGAATGGATAGAAACTCCTGAACACCCGCCAGGAGTCCATTTCCCTTTTCCTTAATGAATGAATACCTCTCCCTGGCATGTAGGTCTAGTCAAATTTTAAGTCTTTCACTTTCAGCAAGGCACAGAAGATGACCATAAATTTATAAAATGTGACATTTTAATCAAGCCCCAAGCTGTTGGCTAATTACATTCCACTGCGCTTAAAGGAAAAACAGGAGATGTCATGTTGGTGTAGAGATGAGCATAAAATTGTCCTTAGTACTTCACTGATCATTATGAATACCTTGGTATCAAATTACTCAGAAAAGAGAAAGTAGTAAATCCTCTAAAAGTCATATTTCCAATTTTCTTTTCAATTTCATTTTAGAGTAAATTTGGACACAGGTTTATTCAAAAGCTGACATTTTCTTTCCCCACATCTTTCCTGTATAAAAATATGTATAATGGATCTACTGGTAGCATTAGAGACCATTAAGCTACGGAAGCATGAAATCAACTAGAAATTATTATTTTAATTATATGCACTTGTGCATAACAGGATGATTTCTGTGCCAAATAAACCTTCATCAGGGCTCTACCTAGTATTCTACATACTAATGGGGCTTGAAGTTTAGGATACAGATGTGTGGGGATGCAGCCACAGAAATGCACTCAAAGTCAAAAGATTAGTTGTCTGTCTCCAGGGAATTGTCAGCTGGTGAACTAAAAACTGAAACAAAACATATGCCATTTGTCCACTGTTATTTGGCTTTTCTCCTTGGCAGTGTAACTGAGCTAATCTGCCCCGGTTTTCTAAGCATATAATATGTGAAATACTCAAGAGGCACTCCTATTCTATCAAGAGATAATTTCTCTCTCTCACACACACACACACACAAATAACTAGTGATATATGCTATGTCCACAAAAAAGATAACTGATTAAAGGGACTACTTCCATTATTTCAGCTTAAGGAAGTGATAACTGAGTTTTTAAATCACTCCCTTCTACATTTTTTGCAGGAAGTAATCTCACTCTCCAATGAGCTATTTGCTGAAATGGATAACAATTTACAGTGAGAGGATGGTAAAGAGTAGCAAAGTTATTATCTATTTTGTTACTTTTGCGCCTGGGGAAAGAGGAGGGTAAGTGTGGATAACAAGGAAAATGGATAGGGAAGGAAAATCATTGTGGCACTTGCTACAAAACACCTATTAAAAGCAGGACATGTTTATCTTTGGTTTCATTTCACATTTGAAAATCAAAAACATTACAGAACTAGAAGGAGCTTCAGAAGATATCACCTCCATTCTTTAATTCTAAGGCAAAACCACAGGGAAACAAGCAGTGGAGTGATTGAAACTCGAACTGCAATTGTGTCATTTTTTTCTACTACAACATGTAAAGTATTTGTTTCAAGAAAAAGTAGCATTCTGTGTCATTTACATATGGAAAGATTCAGAAAATCTGCATTTCTGACATCCCTCATTCTATATCTAAAATCTGGTAATGACGAAGATGGATTAAGAATATAAGATTATGAGATAATTGTTATTTACTGTTTCCTTTTTCTTCTTCCTCTTCCTTTTTTTTTTTTTTTTTTTTTTTTTTTTTGCTGAGGTAGGGATTCCACTTAACTCCTCCTTGTTAGGGCTATAAGGAAGGAAGGAAGAAAGAAAGGAATCTGTTTTCAAATATTGCAATCAATAATTGTGATCATGAAAAATTATTGTCATTTCTTTTACCAAGATGTAACTTTTAGGATAGACAATATATGTTAAAAAAAAAAGAAAAAAAAAACAAACAAGAATATGTGCTTTTTCCAGTTCAAGATCCTTAAAATTTATATGAATTTTTGCCAAGGTATCTACCTTGCAAATTTTTTTCTGAATGAATTTATTTAGAGAAATAAAAGATTGTGGGCCGGGCCCAGTGGCTCACGTCTATAATCCCAGCACTTTGGGAGGGTGAGGTGGGAGCATCACAAGGTCAAGAGATTAAGACCATCCTGGCCAACATGGTGAAATCCCGTATCTACTAAAAATACAAAAATTAGCTGGGCGTGGTAGTGTGCACCTGCAGTCTCAGCTACTTGGGAGACTGAGGCAGGAGAATCGCTTTAACCCAGGAGGCAGTGGTTGCAGTGAGCCGAGATCACTCCACTGCACTCCAGTCTGGCAACAGAGTGAGACTCAGTCTCAACAAAAAACAAAAAAAAACAAAAAAGAAACGAAAAAGAAAAAAAAGATTGTGGTGGCATAATATTAGGTTCTCTAGAAAGAATGTTCCCTGAGCTTCTGCCTCATTTTTCAGCATTTCAAGTACCAATCCTCAGCAGAAGCACTAAGTTGAAATTATAATACTATAAATTTTGTCAAATAACAACAAAGGGATATATGATCACCCTGTTAATGATAATGTGCTCTACTGAGTTATCATCTGAATTGAAGTGAGTCAGGTGGGATGTGTTTCACTGAATCATAATGGTGTTTCTAAAAAATAACTTTTCTGAAGTTATAATACACAAGAACATGAAAGTAAACTTCCTGAGCTACAATTCAGGAATTAAATCACATAGTTACAGAATATCATTAGAAATCTTACAGCAAAAATAGGTTTTATTAATATCCTTGAATTCACTGATAAAACCTATTTCTTTTTTTCTGCAATTTATGTAAATTTTGTAGGTTTGTTCGTTTTAAGATGAACTGTATCAAGCTGGGATTTTCAAACTTCTTTCAGTTTCATATTTCTGCCCAATTGTTGTTTTTAATGTGCTTATATTTTTCCAACCCCTCAAACTTATTTATAATGCCATTCGTTATGTGTTAGAAGCTATCTAAATCATGCTTAGGATTTTTGTATGCCTGTCTAAAATGGAAAATGCATTCAGAGACACAGGAGAGATTTATTTATTTATTTATCTTACCAAGCTAAGAAAACCCAACAACCAATACTTTCTGATTCATCCTGGAAACTCAATTTGTCAGATATCAGGGTAGTTTTCTATTTCCATCTGCAAATAAATAATAGGAATCGCAGTCACTCCTTGCTGTAATGACTGCATCATCGACTTCATCAGTTATTTAAAAAGCTAGGGAGAAAACCAGCGACAGCTGTAAAAGGGCCTGGAATTGTTTGAAGGAGACCTTACATGCTATAGTTTCAGGATAAAAGTGGAATTATAAATGAACTTGGGAAACTTTGCAAGGTACTAACTGTAAGTCCCATGCTGTGCAGTCTGCCTGTGCAAAGGAAAATCCCCTTTGAAGAGATTAGCGGAGGTGGTTTGTATGTGATCACAGCAGCTGAGATGATGTGTGACTTTTGCCTAGCTTAAAGTGGATTAGCAAGACTTAAAAAATGGAAAATTGTTTTGTGTGAAGCTCACCATGCTTTTGGAAACATAAATGAAATCACAGTCCTATAAACTTAAATATGATTTCTATTAGTTCAATATGGCAAAAATCCCCTTCTAAAAGATCAAACAGAAAAGGATTGTGGCTTGCCAATATTCACATCGGCTAATGACTGTTACACATTTGAAAATAATTTCTTAGAATTTATTTTTAATTCATCCACAAAGATGTCACTTTAAGTGTCTGAGCAACAATGTGGTAAAATAGACAGAACACTGGGTAAGAAATAGAAACAATGAAATTTGGTTTCCAAGTCAGCCACTGACTATCTGGGTCACTTTAGATAAAACACTTAACCTTTCTTAGAGTTTGTATTCTCATCTATAAAATGAAAGAATATACACCACACAGCCCTTATAATTTTGCAGAGTATATCCAATTACAGTGTGTATTTAAGGGAGCTTTAAAAGCAATGAAATACTAAGTTTTAGTTATTATTATTAACATCTTTGGTTGTAACTATTGATCCTTTTTACTAATATCACATAATAAACAAATCAATGTCTGATTTCTCTGAAAACCCTCTTTTTCCATAATAAAAAGAGAAGGAATAAAGATGAGTTACATAAGAGATCATTGGGGTGATTGAATGTCGTTTTATTCCCTCTCCTCCGCCAGCAAAATATATCATACCATCTCACCAAATAATTTAGGTTGCTTTTGTAAGCCACCAGACCTCACTTCATTTTTCACAAATATGTGAAAGTAAAATCTATACCACATGTTTAATAGTGACCCATGGAGTATATATCTCCTCACAAGAAACAAACAGTATTATAAAAAGGCAAGAGAGTCCACAAAGGGATATTTGTCTTGCTTAACTTTTGTATGGGCCATCAGTGTCCAGCATTTAGTGCTTTCTTCTCTGTCAATCTTTATGAAGAGGAAGACACTTTTCAACAAACTATCAATGTCATTAAGATTATAAATACGAGTCAACCATCTGTTTTTATGTCCTCTTTTTCTCCATTGACTTTTGGCAGGTGCCAGGGAAAGAAATATTTCGGAGCCCTGACATTTCAGTGAAAAACAAAGAGGCCTATTGACCAATTTCTGGGGCACACTGTCTTTGGTAAAAGGTTAATCTTCTCAGCTTTTAGAATTTGGAAGTCCCAATAAACAGCACCTGGTCTGTTCTGCTATCACTTTACCAGCTGCAAAGCTCTAAAATAGGAGAATCTTCAATTTAAAACAAAATTTTAAAAAATGAAATGCATTGCAAAGGAAGTTTAATGAATAAAACAGAATATAGCAAATAATAGAGAAAATGGCACACCACTCAATCACTGACATTCTTCTAAAATTATAAACTTTTTGACCTGATAGATTTCTACTTGATACATCTATACCAGTTACAAAGTAGAAAGTATTAAGAATTGATATATTTAAAATGGAGAAATGATTATCTTGAAGTATGGCATAAAATTTAAGTAGGAAAATAATACCCACCACATTTCTCCTTTTCATTCACTGTCTCATTTCATCATTTAATCCCAATAAATTTGTGCCCATATTTTCTGACAGAACAAATATTTAGGGAGCTGAAATTTGACTCCCAGAAGTCTGAATCCAAAGCCTAATCAGAATCTCATAGACTACATTGTGGTGAAACACACATATTGAGCATTTTTAGCAGTCAAGAAATAGCTTCTGATTTTCATTAAAATTATAAACATATTTATGACATAGAAAATGCAAAAACATAGGGTCATAATTTTTAAAATCAGAATATTGGGATAAACAAATGGCCCATGGTATTTCTGAAATAGTATAGTACATTTTACTATTGGTCAAGCCTTTGTTGACTGTTTCTGTCTAGTTCTGGACTTAAAGTCAATCTAGAATTATTGGATAGCTATTAGAAATCCAACAACTTCAGTGAGGAAAGTCGTAATAATCTGAAAGATGAAGCTTTTGTAGTGGGTATTTGAACAAAGTCCAGCATTTCAAATGATACCTATTACTAGGCAAAACATCCACTGGGCTGATGTGAATCAGACCCAAGACCTTGTCAAGCTGATGAGAAAGCCACAATGTCTCCTTTTTAAAAGACTTGCACTTGAGAGTACGGAAGCCTGTTGATTCTGACTACATGATTCCAACAATGACTTAGCAGAGTTGAAAAATAAAAAGAAAGAAATGAGGTGTGATGGTTAATACTGAGTGTCAACTTGATTGGATTGAAAGATACAAAGTATTGATCCTGGGTGTGTCTGTGAGGGTGCTGCCAAAGGAGATCAATATCTGAGTCAATGGGCTGGGAAAGGCAGACACCCCCTCAGTCTTGAGGGGCATAATCTAATCAGCTACCAGTGCAGCTTGAATACAAGCAGGTAGAAAAATGTGAAAAGAGAGACTGGCCTAACTTCCCAGCCTACATTTTCCTCCTGTGCTTGATGCTTCCTGCCCTTGAACATCAGACTCCAAGTTCTTCAGTTTTGGAACCTGAACTGGCTCTCCTTGCTCCTCAGCCTGCAGATGGCCTATTGTGGGACCTTGTGATCCTTGAGTGGATACTTAATAAGCATATATATATATATATATACACATATACATATATATATACACATATACATATATATATATACACACATACATATATATATATACACACATACATATATATATATATATATATATATATATATATAAAATTCCGTAATTCCATTAGTTCTTTCCCTCTAGAGAGCCCTGACTAATACACCAGGTAACAATGATATCCTCACAGTACTTGGTTCCAGCCATGCCTGACAGACCTATTCCTAGGATTTTGTGTTAGATTAGTCAAACAAATTTACTTTCACTTCTGGGATAGCATTCATTGTGAGAGGATTCTGAAGTTTTTTTAATCCTTGCAGATAAATTTTAAAATTTCCTGCTAGTAAGAAATTTCAAAAATAGAACAGATAAATGTAATAAATTGCCATTGTAAATGTCATAAAATAAATAAATTTGCTCTAGTGAGTAAATCTAAGATGATTTGCTATCAAGTTACATTGTAACATGGTAGGAAAAGCTTAGCACACAATATATTGTCATGAGAACAGAAAGAAAAGAATATACAAAAATACTGTTTGAAAGAAAACAAATGGGTGACAAGAAGAAATAGATTAGCAGTGATTACGCTGATATTTTCCACATTGTAAGAATAAACACCTCTTCATCTTTGTAGTTTAAGAGAATAGAACACCGAAAAATACAAGAAGTAAATAATAGCTGCCAGAATATTAAAATGTCCAATCAAAATGATTTGTGCCAATTTAATATTATACTAAAATATTCTAATATAATCAACCTGTAGGCTAGCTCCAGATGGAGAGAACAGAATTGATAACACTGTAAGATGCTTTCTGCTGTGCTTTCAAGTATCTCACTCAGTAGCTATGAGATCTCAGAATAACATCATTGAGGCAGAGGCTGCTGGCCAGCAGATTTTAGAGTAAGATTATTGGATACAGGTTATATCCCAAGCCATTGTGGTCAGGATACATTGCAGACTAAATCTGACTCGGGGGAAAAAAGGAGTTTTTCATAAATAATAATAATAATAAGTTCCTAAATTAGAATTTCCTAAATATACTCACCCCAAATAGTACTCATCTCATATTGCTACATTCATCCACAGCATGCATTTTGGAATTTTACATTTGTCTTCTAGGTCTTATCCTGTCATTTGATATTCTATTGATGTACCATGGCAAACCTCAAAAACCCCAAACTCTTGAGAGCTGTATACCAGAAGAAAATAACAATTATCCTTTGTTCTTCCCACTCAGTTAAAACCATTATTTAACAACCAAAATGCAGACCAAATTTCTGAAATGACATTCAATAAACACCAATAATTGAATTCAATTAGTTGGAAAAAAAGAGAAATAATTAAAAACAAACAAACAAAAAAAGTCTTATCCAAATGGACATCCAAAGCCATCCTACCTTAAGAGAAAGGGTTTTTGCACTCTCAGAAATAACTTCTAATTATCAGCAATACCATATAATAATAAAAATAGCTTTTTATTGGGCTTGGATTACTACCGGGCACCATTTTTAACACTTTTGCATATGGTAACTCATTAAATCCTCACAATAACTCTTTGAGTTAAGTACCAATATTACTCCCAGTTTAGAAAAGAGGAAACCAATTTAAAGACAGGTTATATAACTTGTCAATGGTCACAAGCTATACCCAGGGTTCGATAGCTATACAACTTGACCATTACCCCAAAGTACTGAGAAATACACATGCAGTGGCTATTTTGGGAACTGCTAGTTGAATCCATGTGGTTAATTCTGGTCATTCCCTGTAGTACACAGCTTAACAAAACTGACTACCCTATTTGGGCTTATAACTGTTTCTAAAAAAAACAAAACCTAACCAAAATAACCAAAATAAAACTTAGAAGCTAATGTACCATACCATATATTGAATGCTATAAAGTTAATTAAAATTAATATTTGAAACATCATTTATAAGCAAAGATTTTTGTTTATTTTTTTCTCATTAGCACTAGCCCTATTGAGCTTCTGCATATATCTCATTGATATTGAGAATTGCAGCCCATATCTATTTATGCAATCATTTTATCTGTTGAAATAAAAAGATACATTCTCCAAAAGAGTTCATATTCAAAGTAGATTGAATATGATGGTTATGCATTATAAAGCCCTATGATGTTTGAGCTGACCATAATTCTCCTAGTTAAATCCTACCATAATATCTATTGATCTGTGTCTATCTATTTATCATCTATATAATTTACATTATAGTCATGTATCCCATAACAACATTTCATTCAAGAGCAGACTGAATATACAATGATAGTCCCATAAAAAAAAAATGGAGCTGAACAATTCCTATCCCGTGGTGACATCTTAGCCATCCTAACATCATAGTGCAGCACATTACTCATGTGTTTTTAGTGACACAGACATATGCAAACCTACTGCATTGCCAGTGATATGAAAGTATGGCACATACAATTACGTACAGTACGTAATACTTGATAATGATGGTAAATGATGATGTTAGTGTTTACACATTTACTATACTGTACTTTTTATTGTTATTGAGAGTACATTCTTTCTGCTTATTAAAAAAAATAAAAGTTAACTGTAAAACAGTCTCAGCCAGGTCTTTCAAGGGGTATTCCAGAAGAAGGCATTGTCATAGGAGATGACAGCCCCATGCATGCTTTTGCCCCTGAGGACCTTCCAGTGGGACAAGAAGTGGAGGTGGAAGATGATAATATTGATGATTCTGACCCTGTGCAGGCCTAGGCTAATGTATGTGTTTGTGGCTTTGTTTTTGACAAAAAAATTTTAAAAAATTAAAAACAGAAAAAGGCTTATCAAATAAGGTTAAAGAAAATACTTTCATACAGCTGTACAATATTTGTGGTTTAAGCTAAGTGTTATCAAAAGAGTAAAGTTAAAAATATTCAAGTTTTATAAAGTAAAAAAGTTACAGTAACCTAAGATTAATTTATTAATGAACAAATAATTTTTAAATAAATTTGGTGTAGCCTAAGTATACTGTCTTTACAAAGTCTATAGTAGTCTTCAGTAATGTCTTAGCTCTTCATGTTCACTCACCATTTACTCACTGCCTCACCCAGAGTATCTTCCAGTCCTGAAAACTCCATTCATAGTAAATGCCCTATGCAGGTGTACTATTTTTCATATTTTATACTGTATATTTACTGTACATTTTCTATATTCAGATACACAAATGCCTACCATTGTGTTACAATTGCCTACAGTATTCAGTACAGTAACATCCTATCTAGGGTTGTATCCTAGAAGTAACAGGCTATACCATATAGCCTAGGTGTGCAGTAGGCCATATCATGTAGGTTTGTGTAAGGATACCCTATGATCACAAAAAGACAAAATCACCTAAAGATGCATTTCTCAGAACATATCCCCATTGTTAAGCAACATATTACTGTACATATACATATATTTTTAATGTATGCAAAGGAAAATTGAGTTCCAAACAAAAGATTCACCTCTTGAATGATGTATAAGAGAAAGCTGATAAATGATTTGTAAACATCACTTTCAGTGTATTATGATTGAAACTGGTCCTTCCCTTTTGTAGGCGTTGCATCATTCCCTACTGGCATATTTAACTAGCAGGTATAATAATTTTGTCCCAGGAATTTGTGCCTTTGTGTGAAAAATGTTTTCCCTCTTTCATTCAACCAGCATTCAAGTGCCTCCTGAGCATCTGGTCCTCACCTAGAGGCCGGTGATACAACTATGAACATGACATGCGCAAAGAGACAATCAAAACACAAATAGGAGATTAATCCCCACAAATAAAGATTGTGGTAAATATTACGAAGGTATTCTAGGTTGAAGAATGTCCGCCTAAAAATTCATGTCCATCCAGAACCTGGGATATGACCCTATTTAAAATTAGTTCCTTTGCATTTAATCAAGTTGCACTTAATTCAAACATCCTGAATTAGGTTGGGTCCCAAATCCAATGTGACTCTTGACCTTATAAGAAAGGGGACATTCCAGCACAGAGACACTTAACACACAGTAAAGAACGTCGAGTAAAAACAGGTACGGATCTGAGTGATGTGTCTACCAGCCAATGAAAGTCAAGGATTGCTGACAACCACTGACCGCCAGGAGCTAGGAAGAGATAAAGAAGGCTCCTCCCCCAGAGCTCTCAGAACATAACCTCGCCAACATCTTGATTTCAGACTGCTGGGCTCCAGAACTGTGAAAAAAATGAATTTCTGTTGCATAAGCCACCTATGTGTGGTACTATTATGGCAGCCCTGGGACACTAACACAGATGAAGTACAACAGCAGAGAATTTAGCAGGGCAGTTAGCACAGGGTGGGCAGTCAGAGAAAGCACATCTGAGAGGTGACTTAAGGGTAGACCTCGAGTGTGAATCAGTATTGTGAGGAATACAGAGGGGAAAAGGGTTCTAGGCACGGGAAATAGCAAAAACAAAAGTACAGAGTCAAGAAAAAGCTCACATTTAAAAGAGAGAACTGAGGTCTGGAGGAGAGAGAGAAAGAGAAAGACCAAGAGATAGAGATGCATAGGAAGAAGTAGGAGAGGCAGATAAGGGACTAAGGATATCAACTCTACCCTAGCCTTGAGAGACATCCACCCCAGTGAGGAGCAAAACCACATTATTAATAGCTACAATTCATGGAATGTACAGAGTTCAAAGAGAGGAAGCAATGATTTGCTTCTGTGCAATCAGTGAAAGATTTGCAGAAAAAGTGCCATTTGTACTGGGTTTTAAACATAAAAATAAAATTTGGATATTGTCTTAGGTCAGAGTCCCTAAAAGCAAAGCCCGAGATGGAGACTCTCAAACAAGAAATTCGTTGAGGGAGAAAGGGAAAGACTAAGTCGGGATGTGGTTTCAAGTGATGTCTAGCCTGTTTGATCCCAAAGGAAAGAGAGAACGCAAATTGCACAGTGAACTCTCTTGCCTTTGAGGCAAAGTAGCTGGGCTTTTGTATCCTCTGTACCAGTTAATCACTGGTCTGGGTGAATTGTGCAGGGGAGTTGATGATGGAGGAACCTCACTCCCCGAGGAAGCAGTTTCTATTGCTCAAGGATATCTCTATGAATGAGAATGCAAACAGGAGACTTTGGCAGGCACACCATGATGAGTGATCCCAGAGGGCTGGATAGGGCAAAAGGGCATCAGTTACAAATACAAAGATATGAGCTGGTCATAGAGATTAGAACTATTTCAGAACAAACGAATCATAAGGGCCAAGCCTCTTCTATTCAAATCCACTCCAGCTGACTAATCTTATAAAATGAATAAGGAAGGACAGGCTAGACCCTGACTGGGGTCTCTGCAAGTAGTCTCCACTAACTTTCCTCATCTCTGCCTCATGGCTGTTACATTCAGCTTCTACTAAACGATAACAGGAGGAAGAAAAGAGCTTGTATAGCTTCCCTCCTTACTGTAAGGTCTCAAAATGAGGTGAGTTGATGACAAGAATTTGTGTTATAATATTGAGAATAGACATTGGTTCAAACAGCATGGTGATTATTTCCAGGCAAAATACCTACAACAAGAAAAAGGCAATTTAATGTGCAGTCTTGTGCTAGGAATAGCAGAAGCATTTCATCTCATGTGCCAGCTTTGTTCAAATGTCCAAGTCACTGTGTTAAGAAAGAGTCTAAGGTTCAAGAGGACCCACAGGCCCTCTAAAGGAAGTCCACAGACTCATGCAGGACCCAGGGGACCCCCCAAAACTGTGAGTACCCCAACTGCAGAAGAGGGAAAGGGAGACCGTCCTCTCCCGAACACACACCCCCACTGGAGAAGCTGAAGTTCTGTTTCTGGGAGACGTTTCTGACTTTACCTGGAGCTGAGTCAATTTGGAGAGCCCAGCAAAATCCAGGGGTAGAGGTGTAGCAGGTTCAGCCACAGACAAAACCTCTCAGACACCGAGTTGTACAAGGAAGGGCTTTATTCAGCTGGGAGCATTGGCAAGCTACTGCCTTAAAATCTGAGCTCCCTGAATGCACGATTTATGTCCCTTTTAAGGGCTCACAACGCTAAAGATTTCACATGAAAGGGTCTTGATAGATTTGAGCAAGCAGGCGGTACATGACAGGGGCTGCATGTACGGGTGGTCAGAGAGAAACAGAACAGGAAAGGGAGTTTCACAATGTTCTTCTATACAATGTCTAGAATCTATGAATAACATCAGTTTCAGGCCTGGCACTGGGCTGCCTGTCTTTGGTTTTACTTCCTTGTTGTTTTTTCTTAAAACAGGTACTGAGTATAAAATAACATAAAACAATATAAGAGGGTCTCTCGCTTCCCTCATTCCCCCCTTTTGAGACTCTCACTTTTTATTAGTGGGAGTTTTCACTCTTATTTTTCTTACTTATGTCTTTTTGTGCAATAGATTAATAGTGATCCATATAGTACACTTGTGCTGAAGTATTTTGGTGAACTAAGGTAGCGATGAAGCTTTTTATCATTTGAAGAAGTACAGGTAGTAAACAAGGGAGCAGTAAGCAGGTTTTTATTATTATTATAACTCCTATTATAAGAGTTTTAAATCTTCCTAGTGCTGGGAACTACCTTCTAAATACGGCTTCAGGGTTGAATCCGTGCTACACTTGCACAGGTACATGTGCCAGTTTTGTTATATCTTTAACTGTCTCTTCAACTACTTGTCCTTGATCATCTATGTGTTAGACAACAATTAGTAAGGTTAAATTTTCCACAAACTCCTCCTTCAGCTGCTAACAAGTAGTGAAGAGCTAGTCTATTTTGATAGATAGCATTTCTCATCAGAGTTTCTTGCCGGGCAAGAACAGTCAAGGCTTGACCGGTTTTATCAGTAATAATTTTTAAAACAGCTTGTAACTGTATGATTCAGTTGAGCATGTAGACGGGGGTTCGATATCCCCATGAGCCATCTTGTGCCCAAGTGGCGAGTCCATAGTATTGTACGATTCTTTCAGGAGGCCATTTATTATTTTTCCTATCACCTATGGCTATGCTTCGTTTTTCCTGCGAAGCATAGACTTGGAAGCCTAGAAGTTCACCTGTTTTTATGGGCAGTGAGAAGAAAGATGGCTTAATGGTGGCAATTACACAGCTACCTGTCCACTGATCAGGCAGCTTAGCATCAGCTCTGTGTCCACATATCCAGTATAACCCGGTGGGGGCCATTCAGTCCCGGTGGAATTCTGGGTGGGCCTAAACAGTCTACAACTTTGGAAATTTACTGAATGGATTTCTTTCTGTGTAATTGGAACTTCACCATATTACTGTTTTTGTGATACCATTATACAGCTTTTGCCCAAGCCAATTAAGCCGCCCTATAGGATGAGTGAATCTTCCTTCTTTAGCTATGCAATACTGCCCAATAGTTGAGACTTTTAGAACCTAAAAATTGTCAGGGTGGTTCTTTTGGGCTGGGAATTCATCAGGAACTGGGTCTGTAGGAACTAATTCTCGGGCTTCTTATGGCCATTGATCTCTTATTACAGTTTTTCCACAAACATAACATGGAGTGGCATTTAGAGACTGGGCTATATGCTCGGCTAATTGCAAAAACAAATTTCTGGGTTTTCCTGGAGTCTCTGGTACTGGCACATTTAGTTCTTCATAGAAAGTCTGAAGTACTGGCTCTGGAGAGCGTTTTTGAACTTCTCCTTTTATTGGGATGCTTACACTAGCATCTAGTCCTTTTCCATTAATGCCTAATGTTACATATATGTTTTTTAATTTTACTTTGGGTCTGAGGGGTTTGTGATTATTAATTCTAAAGGGTTGCAGCTCCCACTCTTGCAGGAGGGGCTGACTTTTCTTTATTTGGAGTCAAACAGGATTTTTTAAATCTTCTTTCCAAGTAGCCTAAATGACACAAGACCAGTATTGACACATCTCACATAAATATGATTTTTGACAGATGTACTTATTTTCTGCTGTGTAACTTTTTTCTTAATCTAGAGAACCGCATCTTATCCTATGCTGTTTACTATTAATAGTGGCGCAAGCATCAAATTTTAAGGTTACATTTTTGGGGACCCCTCCTTCTTCTGTTCTAGCTATTACCTTTCTTGTGTCACTTAGAAAAGGACCAGTCCTTAATTTTATTTTAAAAACTGTGATCATGGGAGGCTTAAAATGGGTCATAACACGCATCAGGTTGGTTATTTCCTGGGCTACATACCTTGGATAGAATAGCATTATACAAACAAGTTTCTTTTAGAGTCCTGGTACACTTATAATAGCCATAAAATAATAGGACTGTAGCAATCTTTTGTCCTACCTCAGTGACTTGATGTATATACTGGAAACAGTTCTCACTCTGAGGAAGGTCAGTTGAAGTCCTTACTGTCCAAGTCTAAATTTTAAGGAAAATGAGTCCTGCAATGAGTTTCCTCATGCTTCGGCCGTGCATGGACCAGTCAGCTTCCGGGTGTGACTGGAGCAGGGCTTGTCGTCTTCTTCAGAGTCACTTTGCAGGGTTTGGCGAAACTGCTCCTATCCACATACAGCTCTCAGTCTACTGATGTTTAAGGATGGTCTCGGAGGTTGGGCCTACTAGAATAAACTGAGTCCAGCACCTCTAAACAGTTATGTTTAACTGGGCTCTCTGATACCAGGAGTAAGGTGGCAGGGTTAGGGTGTTGCAAACTTCAATGGTTACGCAGGGATTTTCACAGAGCAAGCTTTGGTATCTAGTTAGTCTAGCATTTATTA
This sequence comes from Pan paniscus, assembly GCF_029289425.2. NCBI lineage: Eukaryota > Metazoa > Chordata > Mammalia > Primates > Hominidae > Pan > Pan paniscus. The sequence goes on along the minus strand of NC_085926.1, from coordinate 74,795,799 downwards.
GCTAATGATGTCCTTTGGTATTTATTAAAATCACCACAGCATGGGGAGACTTTATGTTTATGTTTTGCCTAAGAGTTAGCTTATGGCTTCTTGTGCTAACAGGGCAGTTCCTGCCAGTGCCCTTGGACATGGGGGCCAGCCTTTGGAAACCCTGTCTAGTTGTTTTGAGAGATAGGCCACTGGCCTTGGCTAGGGCCCTACAGTCTGGGTTAAAACTCCAACTGCTATTTTTTCTCTTTCTGACATATAGAGTGTAAAGAGTTTCGTCAGGTCAGGTAGCCTCAGGGCTGGGGCTGACATGAGGTTTTCTTTTAAACTCAAGAAAAGCTCATTGCTGTTGGTTGTAATAGATGTAGTTTATCTAATACACTTTTATTGACTGTCGTCTACTAAAATATTGACTTAAATCTTGGAACTATTTGATTTCAAGCTTTAAATTGATCTGGTATTCCTTGCAGGGTTCCAATTGCATCTAAATAGATGTGAGAGTTGAAAGACCTATAAGGGGCTTCTCTCACTTTATGATGTCTTTATTTATATATATATATATTTACCTCTGGTTGATGAAATGCCAGGGTGAAAGGGATAGCCAAATGGGCTAAAGCACAATTGCCACTCTAGTTATTCAGCAGAGTGCCCAGTAAAGGTCCACCACAATACTACCACACATCTGCTTGGGGATGAACAAGAGCTGACTGATTGATAAGCTCTTGAAAATTTTTAAGCTCCCTGAATCCTTTCAGGTCTCCAAGGAATGCTGTCTCCTCCCTGCCATGAGAGACACGAAGTGAACTTAGCGTTGGGAGACGGAAACTGGATGGCCCTCGGGGGCTGACCCACAGGGACTTCAGGATATAGCAGAGAGAGCTTGGCATGACTTATTACTCCAGGCTGTAGAATCCTAGAAAAGAGCTACCATGCAGCCCACACCTGGTCGACTGGAGGACCACCTTAGTGGAAGGGGGACAATCAGGGCCTCTGGCTTGCCATGTGCACAAGCAACAATTGCTTTTGTTTAACGTGCAGATGGAATATTTGATACATTTCAACCAGGCATTTGCATCTTGGTATGCTCTCTTCATTGCCAAAGTTTGTTTTAAGTCTTTAACTTCTATGATCCTCTAGTAAAATGAATGTTTCCTTTAGCACCATTTTTTATTAGTTTTTAGACCAAAGAAAGCTAAACACCATTTTATATTTAATAATGCTTCTTGTATGATTTTTATACCAGATAAGCTAAATTTTACCTTTATATTAGTGTTATTAATGTTAATTTTAAGAAAACCTTGTAGACATATTTATCCAATTTTTCATGTTTGACCAGAAGGTAAGATTTTATAGACTCTTTTTAACCTTTTATAATTTTTGTTAAAGAGCAGGTTGATGCTTTAAGAAAAAAAACCTGTTGCATTTTTACTTTAATGTCCAGTTCACAGAAAAACTGGGTGATACCTTTTTAACTTTAGCTAATATGTTTATACACAGAATTTTCTTTACAATTAACATTTTAAAACTTGCTTAAACTTTCAAAACAATAATTTTTTTAACCTTTTAATGTAGGTAAAAATCCACATTCTTATGCCTCCTTATAATCTTTTTACCAAAGGTATATTTTACTTTTTTTTATACACCTTGCACATAAACTTTCTTCAATAGTACTCAGGAGGCCTTATTACTTTTAAATTATACAACATTCTTTGCATAAAATGTTTTTATAACATTTTTTCTTTCACAACTTTCACGGACAATTTTTTTAACATGTCTCAATTTTTGACTTGTTATAAATATTTTTTTCTTTAAACAACCAGTTAATTTATTTCGGGACAAGAATTTACCATATAACTTTTTTTATATGTAAATTCTGCCTCCCCCAACCTTTTTTTTTTTAAAGCAAACATTCTTTATGTCTTTGGACTAGACTGTCTAAGGCCACAAGATTAGAAGTTATCATAATACATGTTACACTGTTAACTTTTAGCAAACTTCACATTTGTTGAAAACCTTGTAAGTTTGGGATTTCAATTATCCTTTGCTAATAATAAGATCTTGTTTAGTCTAAATTAACTTACAATTGGTATAGATGGCTTTTTTTTTTTTTTTCTCTCTGCTGGTCTTTCCTTGCCTCTGCTAGCCACTTATGCTGCTGTTCTCTTAACTACCGTGGGGGGAAAGGGGTTCCAAAACCAGCTGTAACTGTCTATCTATGGAACCTGGTCTGGGTGCCTTGGCTTACAGGTTACCTTTTGCCATACCTTAGAAACCAAAGACCTACCTAGGCTTCCTTCTGATGGCTAACCTACCTCTAATGCTGGCCAGTCTATTTCACACAAAGTTCTAAGTGTTCCTGGAGTCATAGTGACTCCATAGTCTCCATTAAATCCTTTCTTGAAATTCTTTAACATAGTTCCCATTGGGGTGTGCTTACTTTGCACCTGACCTATGTTTTTTCGAGACAAAACACCACGCTCACACCACACACACACCACAAAACAAAGAACAGGTAAAAGGGCACACACACACTTTTGCAGTTTACACCAAACCAAAATCAAAACCAAAATCAGAGTATCCAGAAATTCAAGCCAGGTCAAAAACCGAAATCAAAGTATCCAGCAACTCAAGTCAAGTCAAAACCAGAACAAAGGTGCCAATACAGGCACACCGTGGGTGATCAGTCCACGCTTCCACTCAGGTGGACTGGGGCAAGTTCCAAAGACTAGTCCTACCAAGTCAAGCCAAGTCAAAACCAGAACAAAAGCGCCAATACAGGCACACCATGTGTGATCAGGCCACGCTTCCACTCAGATGGAGTGGGGCAAGTTCCAAAGACTAGTCTTACCAAGTTTCAGATGTCTGGACTCCAAGTGCCAGTTCCTTCCCAGTGTTCAGCCACTGTGTTAATCCTCCGCGGGGGCCTGCTATGCGCTGTTCTGACGAGACATTCCACAGGGGCAATTTCCTACCCGGGAGCGCTCTTCGGACCACATCACTCAGGCTGGCCAGAGTCCCCCTCAGGGATGCTCCACAGGGCAGGCTTAAGCCGCCTAAGGGGCTGCCTCAGCCATCCGTCAGTCACCTCACTTCCTGGTCAGGGAACCAAGAAATGTAGCAGGACGAGCCGCAGACAAAACCTCTCAGACACCTAGTTGTAGAAGGAAGGGCTTTATTCAGCTGGGCGCATTGGCAAGCTACTGCCTTAAAATCCAAGCTCCCTGAATGCACAATTTCTGTCCCTTTTAAGGGCTCACAACACTAAAGATTTCACATGAAAGGGTCGTGATTGATTTGAGCAAGCAGGCGGTACATGACAAGGGCTGCATGTGCCAGTGGTCAGAGAGAAACAGAACAGGACAGGGAGTTTCACAATGTTCTTCTATACAATGTCTGGAATCTATGAATAACATCAGTTTCTAAGTTATGAGTTGATTTTTAACTACTGGGTTTAGGCCAAGCAGGCCCAGGCCTGGTTTCAGGCCTGGTGCCGGGCTGCCTGTCTTTGGTTTTACTTCCTTGTTGTTTTTTCTTAAAACAGGTACTGAGTATAAAACAATATAAAAGAATACATGAGGGTCTCTCTCTTCCCTCAGAGGAAGCAGCAGAAAGGCTCTGGGGGCTCGCTGGGTCCCCTAACAGCCCATTCCTGCCTGGCACCACAGGGATCCAACGGGAGAGGAGCAGGGGTAAAACTACATAGGGACAAGGAAATCTCTAGCTGAAATTTGAAACAATTTGCATGGGGTGAGAAACCTCCTGGCCAGAACTTGGGGCAGGGTGCAAATCCTGTGTGCAAACTCCACAGGTGGGGGAAGAACCAGGGCCTTTTTATTCTCAGCGGGAAGGCAGATAGCCAGGGGCAGTTTTTCAAGCCCATATTGCCCTCCGCCTGGAAATGGTATGGGGGCTCTTACAGGGTACACAGTGGGATTGAGACCGGCAGATCAGTTTGTGTGGGAGCTGGGTGAGGTCTGTGACTGCTGGCTTTCTCCCACTTTCCAGGCAACCTGTATGACTCATCAGAGGCAGGCAAAATCCTCCTAGGTACACAACTCCAGTGACCTGGGAATCTCACCCCCATTCCCCACAGCAGCCACAGGAAGACCTGCCCAAGGAGAGTCTGAGCTCAGACTCAGCTAGCCCTGCCCCCACCTGATAATCCTTCCCTACCCACCCTGGTTCCTGAAGACAAAGGCCATATAATCTTGGGAGTTCTAGGGTCCCACCCACCGCCAATTCCTCCCCATAATACCATAGCTGATGCTCTCTGGAAAGCTCTACCTCCTGGCAGGAGGCCGAGCAGCACAAAAATAGAGCATTAAACCACCAAAGCTAAGAGCACTCACAGAGTGCAATGCATCCCTCCCACCCCCACCAGAACAAGCACTGGTATCCACAGCTGAGAGACCCATAGATGGTTCACATCACAGGACTCTGTGCACACAACCCCCAGTAACAGCCAGAAGCCAGATAGACTCACTAGGTGGGTGGCTAGACCCAGAGGAGAGACAACAATCACTGCAGTTTAGCTCACATGAAGCCACATCCATAGGAAAAGGGTGAGTAATACATCAAGGGAACACCTCATGGGACAAAAGAATCTGAACAACAACCTTCAGCCCCAGGCCTTCCCTTTGACAGGGGCTACTCCAGTGAGAAGGAACTGGAAAACCAACGCTCATGATATGACAAAACAAGGCTCTTCAACACCACCAAAATATCACACTAGTTCACCATGAATGGATCCTAACCAAGAAGATATACCAAAAAGAATTCAGAAGGTTAGTTACTAAGATAATCAGGGAGTGAGAAGAGAAAGGCGAAACCCAATGCAAGGAAATCCAAAATATGATACAAGTAGTGAAGGGAGAAGTATTCAAGGAAATAGATAGCTTAAAGAAAAAAAAATCAAAAAATCAGGAAACTTTGAACACACTTTTAGAAATAAGAAATTAGAAGTAGGAGATTCAGAGCTCGAAGACAAGGTCTTCAGATTAACCCAATCCAAGAAAAACAAATAAAAAAGAATAAGAAAATATAAACAAAGCCTCCAAGAAGTCTGGGATTATGTTAAATGACCAAACCTAAGAATAATCAGTGTTCCTGAGGAAGAAGAGAGTTCTAAAAGCTTGGAAAATATAATTGGGGGAGTAAGCGAGGAAAACTTCACCACCCTTGCTAGAGATCTAGACATCCAAATACAAGAAGCACAGAGAACTCCTGGGAAATTAGATCATTTGCAGTCAAGAGGTCAAGACCAGCCTGGCCAACATGGTAAAACCTCGTCTTTACTAAAAATACAAAAATTAGCTGGGCATGGTGGTACACACCTGTAACTCCAGCTACTTGGGAGGCTGAGGCAGGAGAATTGCTTGAACTGGGGAGGTAGAGGTTGCAGTGAGCCAAGATCTCACCACTGCACTCCAGCCTAAGCAACAGAGCAAGACTCCATCTGGAAAAAAAAAAAAAAAGAAAGAAAATCTTCACCTAGGCACATTGTCATCAGGTTATCCAAAGTTAAGATGAAGGAAAGAATCTTAAGAGCTGTGAGACAGAAGCACTGGGTAACCTATAAAGGAAAACCTATCAGATTAACAGCAGATTTCTCAGCAGAAACCCTACAAGCTAGAAGGGATTGGGGCCCTATCTTTAGCCTCCTCAAACAAAACAATTATCAGCCAAGAATTTTGTATTCAGTGAAACTAGGCATCATACATGAAGAAAAGATAGAGTCTTTTTCAGACAAACAAATGCTGAGAGAATTTGCCATTAGCAAGCCACAACTACAAGAACTGTAAAAGGAGCTCTAAATCTTGAAACAAATCCTTGAAACACATCAAAACAGAACCTCTTTAAAGCATAAATCACATGGGACCTATAAAACAAAAATCAAGTTAAAAAGAAAAAAGAAAAAAAAAAACAAAGTACACAGGCAACAAAGATCACAATGAATGCAATTGTACCTCACATTTCAATACTAACATTGAATGTAAATGACCTAAATGCTCCACTTAAAAGATAGAGAACCACAGAATGGATAAGAACTCACCAACCAACTATCTGCTGTCTTCAGGAAACTCACCTAGCAAATAAAGACTCACATAAAATTAAAGTTACAGGGTGGAAAAAGGCATTTCATGCAAATGGAGACCAAAAAATGAGCAGGGTTAGCTATTCTTATATTAGACAAAGCAAACTTTAAAGCAACAGCAGTTAAATGAAACAAAGAGGGACATTATGTAATGATAAAAGGCCTTGTCCAACAATAAAATATCACGGCTCTAAACAAATATGCACCTATAACTGGAGCTCCCAAATTAATAAAACAATTACGAATAGACCTAAGAAATGAGATAGATAGAAACACAATAATAGTGGGAGACTTCAATACTCCACCGACAGCACTAGACAGATCATCAAGACAGAAAGCCTACAAAGAAACAATGGATTTAAACTGTACCTTGGAACAAATGGACTTAACAGATATATACAGAATGTTTCATCCAACAACCACAGAATACACATTCTATTCAACAGCGCATGGAACATTCTCCAAGATAGAGCACATGATAGGCCATAAAGGAAGCCTCAATAAATTTAAGAAAATTTAAATTATATCAAGCACTCTCTCAGACCACAGTTGAATAAAACTGGAAATCAACTCCAAAAGGAACCTTAAGAACCATGCAAATACATGGAAATTAAATAACCTGCTCCTGAATGAGCATTGGGTCAAAAATAAAATCAAGATGGAAATTTTAAATGTTTCTAATTGAATGATAATAATGGCACAACCTATCAAAACCTGTGATACAGCAAAGGCAGTGCTAAGAGGAAAGTTCATAACCCTAAATGCCTACATCAAGAAGACTGAAAGAGCACAGACTGATACTCTAAGGTCACAACTCAAGGGCCTAGAGAAAGAAGAACAAACCAAACCCAAACCCAGAAGAAGAAAGGAAATAACCAAGATCAGAGCAGAATTAAATGAATTTGAAAAAAAATACAAAAGATAAATGAAACAAAAAGCTGATTCTTCAAAAAGATAAATAAAATTAATAGACCATTGGCAAGATTAACCAAGAAAAGAAGAGAAAATCCAAATAACCTCATTAAGAAACGAAACAGAATATGTTACAAATGACACCACAGAAATACTAAAGATCATTCAATGCTACTATGAACAACTTTATGCACATAAACTAGAAAACCTAGAAGAGACGGATAAATTCAACCAAATTCAACCATCCTAGCTAAAATCAGGAAGAATGAGATACCCAGAACAAACCAATAACAAGCAGCAAGATCGAAAGGGTAATTTAAAAATTACCAACAAAAAAAGTCCAGGACCAGACAGATTCACAGCAGAATTCTACCAGATATTCAAAGAAGAATTGGTACCAATCCTTTTATAACTATTCCACAAGATAAAGAAAGAACAAACCCTCCCTAATTCATTCTATGAAACCAGCATCACCCTAACACCAAAATCAGGAAAGGACATAACCAAAAAACAAAACTACAGATTGATATCCTTGAAGAACATAGGTGCTAAAATCCTTAATAAAATACTTGCTAACCAAATCCAACAACCTATGAAAAAGATAATCCACCATGATCAAGCGGGTTTCATACCAGGGATGAAGGGATTGTTTAACATATGCAAGTCAATAAATGTGACATACCACATAAACAGAATTAAAAACAAAAGTTACATGATCATCTCAACAGATGCAGAATAAGGATTCAACAAAATCCAGCATCCCTTTATGATGAAAACACTCAGCAAAATCGGCATAAAAGGGACATACCTTAATGTAATAAAAGCCATTTATGACAAACCCGCAGCCAACATAATACAGAATGGGGAAAGTTGAAAGCATTCCCTCTGAGAACTGGAACAAGACAAGGATGGTCACTCTCACCACTCCTCTTCAACATAGTACTGGAAGGAAGTCCTAGCCAGAGCAATCAGAGAAGAGAAAGAAATAAAGGGCATCCAAATCAGTAAAGAGGAAGTCAAATTGTCACTGAAGATATGTTCGCTGAAGATATGAGTGTTTACCTCAAAAACCCTAAGGACTCCTCCAGAAAGCTCCTAGAACTGATAAAATAATTCAGCAATGTTTCTGGATACAAAGTTAATGTACGCAAATCAGAAGCTATTCTATACACCAACAGCAACCAAGTGCAGAATCAAATCAAGAACTCAATCCCTTTTACAATAGCTGTGAAAAAATAAAAATAAAATATTTAGGAATATACCTAATCAAGGAGTCAAAAGACCTCTACAAGGAAAACTACAAAACACTGCAGAAAGAAATCATAGATGACATGAACAAATGGAAAAACATCCCATGCTCATGGATGGGTAGAATCAACATTGTGAAAATGACCATACTGGCAAAAGCAATCTACAAATTCAATGCAATCCCCATCAAAATACCACCATTATTCTTCACAGAATCATAAAAAACAATTCTAAAATTCATATGGAACCTAAAAACGGCCTGCATAGCCAAAGCAAGTCTAAGCAAAAATAACAAATCTGGAGGCATCACACTACCTGATTTCAAACTATACTGTAAGGCCATAGTCACCAAAACAGCATGGTACTGGTACAAAAATATGCACATAGACAAACGGAACAGAATAGAGAACCCAGAAATAAACCCAAATACTTACAGCCAACAGATCTTCCACAAAGCAAACAAAAACATAAAGTGGAGAAAGGACACTCTATTCAACAAACGGTGCTGGGATAATTGGCTAGCCACATGTAGGAGAATGAAACTGGATCCTCATCTCTCACCTTATACAAAAATCAACTCAAGATGGATTAAAAACCTAAACCTAAGACCTGAAACTATAAAAATTCTAGAAGATAACATTGGAACAACCCTTCTAGATATTGGCTTAGGCAAGGATTTCATGACCAAGAACCAAAAAGCAAATGCAATAAAAACAATGATAAATAGCTGGGACCTAATTAAACTAACAAGCTTTGGCACAGCAAAAGGAATAGTAAGCAGAGTAAACAGACAACCCCCAGAGTGGGAGAAAATCTTCACAATCTATACATCTGACAAAGGACTAATATCCAGAATCTATAATTAAATCAGTAAGAAAAAAACAAACAAACAAACAATCCCATCAAAAAGTGGACAAAGGACATAAATAGACAATTCTCCAAAGCAGATATACAAATGGCCAACAAACATATGAAAAAATGCACAACATCACTAATGATCAGGAAAATGCAAATCAAAAACACAATGCTATACCACCTCACTCCTGCAAGAATCGCCAAAATAAAAAAATTAAAAAACAGTAGAGGCTGGCATGGATGTGGTGATCAGGGAACATTTCTACACTGCTGGTGGGAATGTAAATTAGCACAGTCACTATGGAAGACAGTGTGGAGATTCCTTAAAGAACTAAAAGTAGAACTACCATTTGATCCAGCAATCCCACTACTGGGTATGTACCCAGAGGAAAAGAAGTCATTATTTGAAAAAGATACTTGCACACTCATGGTTATAGCAGCACAATTCACAACTGCAAAATCGTGGAACCAACACAAATGCCCATCAATCAACGAGTGGATAGAGAATATGTATACACACACACACACACGCACACACACACACAATGGAATACTATGCAGCCATGAAAAGGAATGAATTAACAGATGCTATTAGAGACTTTTATTGTAAGTGAAGTAACTCAGGAATGGAAAACCAAACACCATATGTTCTCACTGATATGTGGGAGCTAAGCTATAAGGACACAAAGGCATAAGAATGATGCAATGGACTTTGGGGACTTTGGGGGAAGAGTGGGAGGGGGGTGAGGGATAGAAGACTACAAATATGATGCAGTGTATACTGCTCCAGGGATAGGTGCACCAAAATCTCACAAATCATCCCTAAAGAACTTACTCATGTAACCAAATACCACCTGTACCCCAATAACTTATGGAAAAATAAAAAAGAAACAAAGTAAAAAATAAATAAAAAATGACTGCCACTTAAAAAATAAAAAAAGAAAGAAAGAAAGAAAAAGGTAAGGCAGGGCACGCTGTTCCCCTGTTTTATGTCTGTCTTGAGACACAGATGATTTATTAGTCATCCCATCCTTAGGAACTGCAATACTTGTCCCACTTCTCTATCAACAAATCTTTGTAGCGTACTTTGTTCACTTAGCTCATGGTCATTGGCATTTATTTACCATCCAACAGACATCATCAATTCCAGGGTAAGTGAGCTGCAAAAAGCTAAACTTAATTTTACTGAAATATTTTGCCAAGGTGAGAATCTGAGTGAGTAACGTTGTTCCTGATATCCAACCGAGTCTGAAATATAATGGAAAGTTTTTATCTCCTAGATTTACCAGTGTAATCAAGGAAATATTAAAATAGTTTTAGGAGAATATAAATCATATATTATAATTTCATATATATATATATATACACATATATACACAGAGAGAGAGACAGAGCGAGAGAGAGAGGTTTCTTTAAAATAATACCAGAGGGCTGGGGCGCAGTGGCTCACACCTGTAATCCCAGAGCTTTGGGAGGCCGAGGCAGGTGAATCACTTGAGGTTAAGAGTTTGAGACAGGCTGGTCAACATGGTGAAACTCCGTCTCTAATAAAAAATACAAAAATTAACCAGGCATGGTGGTGTGCGTCTGTAATCCCAGCTACTTGGGAGGCTAAGACACAAGAATTGCTTGAACCCGGGGAGGCGGAGGTTGCAGTGAGCTGAGATCGCACCACTGCACTCCAGTCTGGGCAACAGAGTGAGACCCTGTCTCAATAATAATAATAATAACACCAGAAAACCTGGGATCCAAGGAAATATATACAGGAAAGAATAGGAAAGAATGGTAGGGCTAGTTCTTAGAGGTAATGACAGAAACATGTTGATTCTTAGCATGATTACCAGTTCTTTATTAAACGCAAGGGGACTTCTGGGTTTAGATCAACAGAAAACTGGAGGAAATCAGAATTGGGAGATTAGTTTCTGAAAGCCACATTAATTGTTATTGCCTTCAATGGCTCTAGGGCATTTTCTGTAACTACTTCAGCTCATGTGATTTTTGTTCCTTTTTCCATTTACTGGGAGGAAACTTTCAGCGCAATAGCCAACTACTATTATTTTTGCATTAATATCAGCAGTGATCATTGTGCTGCAACTGTTAGCAGTTTTCAACTTCTAATAAATAATTTATATATTTCTTAATACAAGCAGTTATGAAGTACTTTTACAGTTAAAATCTTCCCAAATTATTTTTGTTTATTTTAGGATGTTCTCCAGGATAAGAAATATGATTGATTGTAATGTTAGTGGTAACAAATTTTTTTTGCTATTGCTAACTCATCAAGTTTTATCAGCACCATGTCTTGTTATACTTGTACTTAGACATTTCAAAATCACTTGTGGATTACATGAATATATTAAGATAATTTAAATTTTAAGATAGTTTGCTTTCATTGTAAAAAGTATTGAAGATTAATAATTTTATATATTTTATATATTTCTAACATTTCATTATAAAAGCTATTCGATGGGAGTGCACCAAAATTTATATGAGAACATTTGTAAACATAAAGTACTTGCTATGAAAACTTGGCTATTAATTTTATAACAGGCTATATACAAATATGGAAATTTGGTAAATTACATTCACTCACTCTTCAAATATATAGCTGTAAATTATTTTCTCATTTTGTTTATAAAATGTAGTGGCATTAGCTAGATAAATGCTATTTCTCATTTTGAGAGAAATAGTAAGGTTATTTTATTACTTTGCCCATATTCTTAAAGAACTTTTCAAGCCCTAGCTATTGTATTTTGACTGAATTTACTTGAACTGACTGTACTAAGAAATTACATTAGTTTAATTCCCTAAAATTCATGTGTAGTCTAATTATATAAGCACTTGTAATGTAAAGGCCTATCACTCAGGCAATATTGGAAAGCCTGTAATAAGTGTCATTATTCAAACTTTTTCATTTAAATTCTTATATATAAATTAATATAGAAATATTAAAGAGTTTATTTGGCATCTTTACGGAGAGGCAGAGTAACAATTAAGATATGGGGGCTAGAGCTTTCAATTTCAGTTCAGATCCTTGCTCCACCATTTATTAATTCTGTTACCTTCCTAACATTATTGAAGTTCTCTACTTTAGCACCTTCATTTACAAGAGAATGAAAATAATAGTACCTTGTATATATGGTTGTCATGGAGATTAAGTGAGATATTGCATGGAAGGCATTTGTTCTGGTATCTGTCACATAATGAATGCTCACTTAATGTTAGCTATTATTACAGAATTTAGCCAATGTCTAGCTATAGGACAAGAAAAGTATATCTCATTAGCTAACAGTCAGTAGAATGTACATAAGTCAATACATTTGAAATATAAATGATCATTTTCTAATAAAGGCATTATAACAAATTGAAATGATTCAAAATTTAAATAATCTACTCTTATCAGAAACAATAACTTTTTACTTTAAATATCACAGACATACAGAAAAATGGACAAATTCATGAGTGTTCAGTTCATTTTTTTTAACAAAGCAAATATCCCCATGTAGCCACAAAGTAGACCCAGAAATAGAATTTTACCAATACCTGTTGTTAGTAAAATTACCCACCTCTCATCTTAGCCCCCTAAAATTAACCACTATTCTAACTCCTACTGTCATCAATCAGTTCTCCATACTTTTCAAATTTACGGAACTGGAAGCACACAGTATGCATTTTTTGTTTGTTTGTTTCTGGCTTCTCTTGCTCAACATTATGTTTGTGACATCCATCTACTTTGTTGTAATGTAGCAACACTTCATCCATTTTCATTGTGGGTGGTACTTCATTGCATGAATACATCATGATTTATTTATTCATTGTGTTATTGATGCATATGGATTGCTTTCTGAATTTATCTATTGTGATAATGCTTGCTAGAACATTTTTAAACATATCTTCTATGGGACATACATTTGTACTTCTGTTGGGGTTTTACCTAAGCGTGGAATTCCTGAGTCAGAAAGTCTTAGGGAATTTCTTAGTCAAACTGAATTTGCTGTATTTAGCTTGAATAGATACTTCCACAAGGAACATATTCTCATAGAAGTGAGACTTAGTTGTTCTCCATTTCACAGATTGAAAAACAATGGTTTGTGTGGTAATGGATTTATGAAGTACCAGCCATAAATGTGGAGTGAAAGCAGAGTGAAAACTCGCTATATGCCAGCTGCTGTGCTAGGCACTGGGGATAAAATGGCAAGAGGAAAGAGTCGTGACCTTGGCTTTCAGAGAGCAAAAAAATCTAGTACAGAAAACAAATATAAAATAAAAATCCAGCTGATGAGTTCATAATTATAGAAGAGCTGAGTGCTCTGAGAAAAAGAAACATGAACCAAGACAGCTACAAAAATATCATATGTTTTAAACTAGGAATTCAAAGAAGTCTTCCTTTAGGAAGTAAGTTGAAGCTGATATTCAAGGAATGAATAATAGTTAAGCAGGAAAAAGCAGGGCAGAGGGGCTTCCAAATATAAGAAAGAGCATGTGCACAGAAGCATGATGGCGACAAGAAGAGTGGCTCCTATGGCAGGACCTGGAGGCGGGCAGTGGAAAATGAGCCTGCAAAGATAGGCAGCAATGAGGCCACACGTGGTCTTTAGTCATTCATTGTTAACAATTTGGGATTGTTTCCTAAGACTGTAAAGTCATAGAAATATTTTGATTTGGTGATGGGAAAAGGTACATAAAAGATCATGCTGACTGCTAAGTAGGGAATAAATTCGATAAAGGCCAGTGTGAATGCAGGGTACACAATACCAGAAGTTCTGAAAAGAGATGATACTGTTTTGGACAAAGGTGGTAACAGTAGGAGTGATGTGAAGCTGGGTGATTACAGTGTTATGTAGTGAGTAAAATCAGCACTTGTAATGGATTGGATGAGGGTTATGTTAATAAAGAATGCATCAAAGATGACCCTAGGTTTCTGATTGGCTCAACTAGATAGTAAGTAACTGGTTAATTCTGGGAATAAAATTATTCTAGCTTCATGTAGCTAAATCTAATGCAGTGCTTTTTTTAAACTACATTTAAATCCTGGAATTAAATCCAAGAGCAAATTAAGCTGTTTTTTGTCACCTTTGGAAATGCTGATTCTCCTCCTGACACGGCCCCAGATGCTGCCAACTTTCTCTTATCCCTGGCATCCATCTCAAGTCTTCAGTCTTTTTAAGACTATATTCATTGTGTATTTCAGCATAAAACACATTTTTTGGAGGTGTTTAAAGAAAACATCTGTTGTATGTGCATACGAAATAGATCAATGGTAATCACCCATTCACTATCTACTGATCAATTTGAATGCGATTGAGATATCATTATGAATTTCTTCTCATTTCATTTCCTATCATTACAGACACACTCTTTGTGAATTTATTCTGGGTTTAGTTTGTTATCATAAACCTAATGAAAACATTTCATCCATGGAGCTGTCACAAAGATGTTGATGTATGTTTTGATTCAATATAACAGTAGGTAAGAGATGCTTAACTGAATATATCTTCATAAGCAAAAATGTCTCTAAATTACACACATACAATTTAGGATTCATTTAGTACACAACTTGTCATATTTAAGCTGTGAGTGACTCATACTTTATATTGCTCTAGTCAGAAACTAGATTTCGGATGACTAAAGAAAGTGTGTTTTTAAAAACTAGAATTTCTTGAGAAATGAAATGCTAAACATGTATCTTTATTTCCTACTATTTAACTCCATTTTTCCTTTTTAAACTAATTCTGCATATCACTACCAGGTTAATTTTCTTTAAATTACACTTTGCATCACATCATTGAATTACTTGAAGGAAAACAATCCCTCCCTGTTACACATCACATGAAACTGCTCCACATTTAAGGCCTTCCATGCACTCATCTCACCCTAAAAACACCACTTCATTGCTTTCTACTTCCCAGGAGACTGGCTCAACCAAATCTCCTAAGTCCCCTTTCTTCCACAATGCCTGAAGTTTTGTGCATGCTCCTTTTCACTCCCACCAGCTCCTGAAAAAGCCATCATCTCTCCAAATACCATGACTCAAAGCCAAGATTAAATCTTAACTCCTCCATTAAATCTCCCAACAATGATGGTTCATTTCTTGTTACCTTGATTATATATACAATTAATGTTAGTTGGCTTAAGTAATTAACTGGTTTTCAGAGTAACATTTTTATCACTAATAGACATTCTATTATCTACTGAAAGAGATCCTTCTGTATATATTTATATGTCTGTATCACAACGCTGTCTATAGAGGCTGTCAATAAAGAGATGGTCAATTTATTAATTGACTCATTGATTAGCACACTCTGAGATGCTTATTAAACCTGATTCAGTAATTTGACTACATTATTGTTTTCAAAGCTATAAGTACCCTAGGGAATAGAAAATATTTATGTTGTCTAATCTTTCCTTGTAATTTTGTCATGTAATTTTGCAGCAATTGGAGAGAAAGCCAAAAATGAAACCTAAAATGGAAGCCACTGAACCATTTGGAAATTCAAAGTCACTGAAAGAAAAGCTGTGACTAATCTCCAACGTACTGCAACTCCGAAGCAGCATATGGCTGAATGTTTTCTCATGAAGTTTGCTCATTGAACTCGGTAACTGAATATAAGCACCACAAATGCACATCAAGATGTCATCCAGTAATTATCGCTAACAATTTTAGGACCATGTTGAACTGTAACTTTTCAGAACTGAATATGAATTCAAAATGTGTATATGTGAATATATGTTATATGCATCTTAAAGAGCATTTATATATAATTCATGTTAAGATATTCATGAGATAGCTATCTGTACAAATATATTCATTTATTAGTTCAATAATTATCTATTGAGCACCTGCTACATGATAGCAACTGTGCCAGTTGCTGGAGGTTCAACAGTGAACAAGAAAGACATGAACCCTGGTATGATAGAGCTTACAGTTTAGATGTGCTGAAAGACTAATAGCAAAGGAATAAATACAAAAAGAATAAATAGGGATTGTCTCATTTATGGGAAATAAACAAGTGTCATTATAGAAAATGACAGGCAGAATCTGCTGAGAGTCATCTCTGAGGAAATGAAGTTTAACCTGATCCCTGAGGGATAAGAAGGAAGCTGGCCATGCAAAGAGACCAATTCATTATTTTCTTTATTAAATATGTTAGTAGTAGTTATGGCGAGACGTGAAACAAATATTTAATTTTCTGAGATCATAACCTGCTCTTGAGGTTCCAAATCAAAACTTCCTCAGCCAGACGATTCTGTGTTGTAAGCAGTTGATGATTATTTGTTGTTCATCATAGTAATTAAGTAAATGTTAAGAAGGAATATCGTGGAAGATTATAAAAACAAGATATAAATCATTATACCTCATAATTCTTTTTCTACTCAAACCTCTGGTTCTTCTCCAGTCCTTTTCAATTCTATATGACATGTACCTTCTTTTTCTCCAAACGGCCTAGTGATTAATCATATAAGCATAATTAATTAATCATATAAGCATAGGCATATAAGCATATGTCAGTGCAACACAAGCTAACGTATATAACTGGGCTAGAAGTGAAAGTGTTTGGATGCTGGATCCATCTTCATAATTCAATATCTGTCTCAAAACCTTACTTCTTCAAGTAACGTAATTCTCTTCCTGATACAAGGAGGGTCAAGATCCTCAGGCGTTTTCCATCCATGCTTCTGAAGACCCTCGGATTTCAAAGAATGCCTCAAGGACCATCCAGCAGGGAAAGAGGAGAGGAAATGAGAGCGATATTAGAGCAGGAGGAGCATTATGCCTTCTTCTTCTACTTCAATAAAGTAAATTCTGACAATATGTATTTTACATTTTGGGCTGTGGAGTGAGGTTTAATTAAAATCATGGATTTTGGATCTAAAAAGCTTTTATAAACCCTAAGACGAGTTGATGTGATGAATCCATTCTCTTGCAGCAATTTAAGAATCCAGGTTCTTCAGAACTGAGATTAAAGTTATGGTCATTTTCTTAAGATGATATAAATGAATGGGAAAAAATAACATCCAGATGTTCTAATATTATTGGGTTAAACTTTTTAATAAATTGGACCCCTTTATCTGGAAAAGATGGGAACCTGAACGCAAGCAAGATTCAGTGCACAAATGAGTGCATATGCAAATCAAGTTATGCTTCCCACCGTGTATTTTTGTACCACATACCAGCTACCTCCATGAAATGATTCTGTTTTCATCCCAGCTACCCTGGATGTCCCACAGATAAACACTACCTTCAGTCACATTCTCACAGCACAGTATTCACCTGGTTGAACCTAAACAAAGATAGAGTTTCATGTAGCCATTTCTATTCTTAAATTTTAAAGACTCACTGAAATTAAACATATGATGATTTGCATGGCACTAAAGGCAGACAGAAATTCTGATTCAGATTTAAAACATTATATTAGCTCATCAGTCCTTCCCAAAGTATGTATGGTGTCTTATTCCTACAATGAATGGAAACTGATAATCAAATGATGCACAGATTCCATGAAACTTCACTTTGTATATGGTGCATAATAGCAGAAAAGAGATCATTGTAACTACTTCTGATGACTAAATTTCTGTATAAAACAGTAGTAACAATTTGGAAAGAGTCTATTCCATGTAAGTGATTCACTTTAAGTAATGTTAAAAATATATAGATAGTTCCAATAAAATCTTTGCAAAACAAGATATAATCAAGCTTTTGAAATAAAGCCAGTTTTATACAAGATATCTGCTATGAAGAGTGTCTTATAACATTGAAAAAGAACAAGATAGAAAAGAAAATAGAAACTGTTTATCTTTAAAAGTTAAATTACTGAAAACATTTTGCATCAATTTATTCCTTGAAAAATATAGAGAAAATATATTTTTCTCTCTACCTCAAATGATAAAATGTTCATCTGAAAAAACAGAAATGTTTTCGTATTCCATATGAGCCCTTAAGAAACATCCTTTCTTCAAATAACAATTTTCCCAGTTGGCTTTATTTAGGTTTAGAATAGTGTACCTGGATACTAAAAAAATAAATGTAAATCAAATTACTGTCTACACCAACAAGTTCTAATATTTCCACTTATATCTGTACCCTGCTTTCAATGTTTTCATGGAGAGTTTCACCTTAAATCAAATTTCTAATAATCAATTACACTTTAAATGCAGCAGAAGAATTTGTTGTTTAAAGGGTTTTCCCAGAGTGATCTGCAGGACTAATCATCCTTGGAGGTAACGTACAATCTTTAACTGCTTTCACTATTATATATATCTGTCTTTATACTTAACAAATCTGCTTACAATAGGGAATACTTGGACAAAGCAAATGTTCAATTGTCTTTCAAGTGTTTTTCAATGTTACCTAGGAAGATTTTGTCAGTTAAAATTGTAAGAGGGTTAATCATCCCTACGGGTGCCATCACTCCACAAAACTGTCCAAAGGTATCTGTTTCCAGTGACCCCCAGCCAAAGCCCACCAGGAACTCTAACCACTTAGCCATAATGTCACAAGTCACTTTAATTCACAAATTAACACAAATTTGTTTTTCAAAGTCTTTCTTGCTTCAAGCATCCACCCTCTCATTCACCTTTAAATAACGTGCTTGCCGGGTGCCCAATACCATGTTATTTGTTGATTGCTGTTTATTGAGTGCTATGTGCCATGCACTGTGCCAGGCACTTTCCATAAAATAGCTGATTTAACCTTTGAGCAGTCCTATCACTCCAATATCAGAGATAAACCTTGTGGTTTAGAAACATTGCCTATTGCCCCAATTCACAGAAGAGACGTGAGAGTGACAGCTTTAAACACAGATAGTCTAATTCCTGAACCCATGCCCTTAAGCACTACCCAAGTTTTGAATCCTGGGCAAAATGAAAAATTAAAATATCTCATCTCTTAATTCCATTATCTTAAATATCCATGTGCAAAGTTGTAAATAACAGACACAATAAAATATAGACTTCAGAGACAAGAGGAAGCAAATTTGAAACAGGTTACTTAAGGATCTTCCCAACAGTAAATAATTGGGATGGATTTTGATGGTATGTTTAATTTTGACTTGGAAAGATGGTGGGAGCAATATTTGAGTTAACAAATGAGATGTAATGGAGGAAGAAATAATCTCTTTTGGGAAACCCAGCTGGAATAGCTTAACTGGAGTCAGTAGAGAAAACTGTAGTGGAAAAAAAAATGGTTAAAAGATGAAGCAGAGTTTTTCATAGAAGACATTGCATAGAAAGCATTTAAAGATTTCCCTGTGAGAGTACAATGCTGTTTTAATCAGAAGTCAAATACGATGAAAGCAGTAGATTAAGTAGATTAACCTCATTTTTCTACTGATCAAATTTTACTTTGCCTAACTCATGTGTATATATAGTTGGTGTTAACTTTCAAATATTTTACATAGAGCAAACATCTTTAGAAGAGTCTGCTCTGCATAACAGTGGTAGCCAAGAGGTCAAATAGCCTAAGGAAGAAAATAAATGAAATAGGTCCCTTCTCTGAGTCAAGTCAAAAAAACACAGCCTTAATGCAATATTATCCACAAGTTGTTCTCTGTGTAATCCCTGAAACAGCAGCAATGACATCACCTGCAGACTTGTTAGAAATGCAAACTAGTGGGTCCTATCCCAGACTTGCAGAATCAGAAACTCTTGTGTTGAAGTCTAGTGACATCTGTTTTAACCAGCCCTCTGGGTGATTTAAGAACACATTAAGTTTTGAGAATGTCTGTTTCACACATTGCTACTCCAACTGTGATCAACAGCAGCACAAGTATCAGCTTGCAGCATAGTACAAATGCAGAATCTCAAGCCCCACCCCATATGAACTGTATCAGAATCTGCCTGTGAACCAGTCCCTCAGGAGATGCATGGTGATATGGTTTGGCTGTGTTCTCATCCAAATCTCATTTTGAATTGTAGTTCCCATAATTCCCATGTGTCCTGGGAGGGACCTGGTGGGAAGTAATTGAATCATGGGGGTGAGTTTTTTCCTGTGCTGCTCTCCTGACAGTGAATAAGTCTCATGAGATCTGATGGTTTTATAAAGGGGAGTTCTTCTGCACACACTTTCTTGCTTGCCACCATGTAAGATGTGCCTTTGCTCCTCCTTTGCCTTCCTCCATGATTGTAAGGCCTCCCCAGCCACATGAAACTGTGAGTCCATTAAACCTCTTTTCTTTATAAATTTCCCAGTCTCAGGTATGTCCTTATAGCAGCATGCGAATGGGCTAATACACATGGGTACATTAAACTTGGAGAAGCATCAACCCAGAACATGAGGGAGGATGTACATTTTCTAGCTTCTTCTCTGACTGCTTTGTGTGAGAGGTTCTTTCTATGTAGCTCAAAGTAGCTAATATAAGTCCAGTTTGTTTCCATCATGGACTCTCTAGACCGCTGCATACTCCCCCATTCCTATCACTTCCCAACACTCAAAGCCCAATCTGACACTGCACTAACATGTTCCACGTGTCAAGTTCAGGAAAGAAGTGTCAGGCCTACATTTCTCTGCTGAATATGAGCATCTCAAAATACCATGCTTTATGTCTTACTACTTAATCACTGTGTGATTAAATAATTCTTATTCCTTGTTATAAGTCCATGTCATTGTTAGTACTATTTTTAAAATTTTGATCGGCCCCTTCTCCCTGCCACACACATACAAACTGAATTAGAATCTTTGGCAGTTGATTCAGCAGTATGTATTATCAGAGACCAAGGTGGGGAATCTTTACTACTTTAATTTCTTACAAAATGCATTTTGGTCTCAGAACTCAAGAGTAGTATAGTCTCAAAGTAATTCAGTTTTGTTGCCAAATACAGTGTTTTGTTTTTTTTTTTTGTTTGTTTGTTTTGTTTAGACCTTCTCTGGCACACTGTAATGTATCAAATTATGGACCACCATCCACATTTGCTTTAAAAGTCATTACACTTGGGTGATTGACCTATCATTGGCTTAAATCATCATTGGCTAGCTTTTTTATATTTGTCTTATAGCCATATGTATTTTTAAAGCTTATTTTCATTCCTTCCATAGTCATCTAGATGACATTTGAAAGTAGATTATTTTTCAAAATTAATTCCTTCCTCCTGTTTGACATTTTGAAAGATGTCCATAAATCCTTCCCTTGCTAATTATTTATTCTAACCTTTCTACCACCTTCTTGAGAAGTAAATTATTTTATGTGTATCTCCTTCTTAGAATAATGTCTAAGTAGGCGATCTCTACATCACTTGCCCCAACTTAATTTTACTAATTTCCTAATTCATTAATTTTCCTAATTCCTTGCTTTTTCCTCTGTCTTAAAAACAACCAATAAGAAAGACATTTAGATTGATAAGTTCTGTTTTTAAAACTTTTTAAATATCCGAGAACTTTATAAACAAACAGTTACTCATATTTTTATGAAAATATAAAGACACGCTTTGCTTAACTCTTATCAGATAGTCAAAGATATGGAGAATTTACATGTCTTGATAGAAATAGAAAACCTCTGTGACTCCTTTTAAGAATGTCTTGTTTGGTTTCCATTACCTGTACCATTCAAAGTTGGTGCTTGTCCATTCTAGCACCTTGCTAAAGACTTTTCACAAGACTTTTCATATGTGAATCCAGCTAGACTTAGTCATGTAATTAATTCCAAGTCAGTCACCTGTATTAATTCAATCCAGCCATGTAGTTCATATAAAAGTAAGGGCTCTTGTCTTAGTCCATTCATGCTGCTATAACAAAATACCTGAGATTGAATGATTTATAAAGAACCGAAATGTATTTCTCACAGTTCTGGAGGCTGGGACATCCAAAATCAGGCACCAGCAGGTTTAGTGTCTGCTGAGGGCTGCTTTTTGCTTCCAAGATGTGTCTTAAACACTGTATCCTCCAGAGGGGATGAACCTGTGTCCTCACATAGTAAAGGGAGTAGTAGGGCAACAAGGGCCCAGCTAATTTTCTGGGGCACTTTTATAAGGCACTCATCCATTCATGAGAACGAAGCCCATATAGTCTAATCACCTCCTAAAGATCCCATTTCTTAATAGTGTTGTATTGGGGATGAATTTTCACATGAATTTTGGAGGGGCACAAATATTTAAACTATAGCAGACTCCCACCTTTTCCCCCCTCACACAATCAGGTCATTGAAACACTGGAGAATTATATTAGAAAACGTAAAATAGAATGAGCAGAATGAATTTGTAGTGTTTTACTTTGGGAGAGAAAAGAGGCAATGAGTGGCCACTGTGGTGTCTCCAAGCAATTGCAGTTGTGTCTTCATTTCTCTTGCTCCAAAGGGCAAAACTAGGTGACAATATGTCAATTATGCAATGTGCATAATTTTTTTCTTTGGAAATTGGATTGATAATTTCAAAGTTCTGTCTACCTTAAAACCTTGGGCAATGGCCGGGTGCGGTGGCTCATGCCTGTAATCCCAGCACTTTGGGGGACCAAGGTGGGCGGATCACGAGGTCAGGAGATGGAAACCATCCTGGCTAACACAGTGAAACCCTGTCTCTACTAAAAAATACAAAAAATTAGCCAGGCGTGGTGGCGGGCGCCTGTAATCCCAGCTACTCGGGAGGCTGAGGCGGGAGAATGGCGTGAAACCGGGAGGCGGAGCTTGCAGTGAGCCGAGATGGCACCACTGCACTCCAGCCTGGGCGACAGAGTGAGACTCCGTCTCGAAAATAAATAAATAAATAAATAAATAAATAAATAAATAAATAAATAAATAAATAAAAATAAATAAACCTTGGGATATGGCCTGAAAACACAGACAGCATTTACTTTATGATCCTAAGCCATTTATGCACTTCTTCAAACCAATACTCACCAGGTACCACCCATGCTTTAGAGAACAGGAGAGACAAAGTCTGTTTTTAGGAATGTATTTTATAGCAGACAGGAAATGTAACCTATAGAGATAAACAGGTAAAGCAACACAATACATACAGATTGGAAGTAAAGCCATGAAAGAAATAAATTGGTTGCTAGTTAGTAAATGGGGAGAATTGAGCCCACATTAAAAATATTTAAGCTTTAACTTAGATGGTTAAATTATGAGATTAATGAAGCAAAAAGTAAGTTTTCCTTTTTCTGTTCTTTTTTGTTTGTTTGTTTTCACGTATCTTTTCACCTTTAACTTTGATTCCCAAATATCACCAGTTACCGTTAGGATGATTGAGTAGGACAATACAGAAATACCAATAAAATCAAATTTTCTTTAGTGCATAGAAAAACATAGAAACATATTTTGAATATTTGTTTGATTAAAGCATCAACAACCTCTAATTCAGGACAAGTATGGTTCTCAAAGAACCATGAAATTGCCACCTCAGCACTTGGAATATTTTATTTCTTATTTAACAAAATTTTCCTATTTCTTAGCAGAGAATTTATACTGATAATGACTGTATTTATTTCAGGTGTCTTGAAGGAGAATTGATGCTATGGAATACCAAGCAAATGGCTTAACACATCTTAATATGATCTTAAATATGATATTTGCATCCAAAGTATAAAAAGCAACTAAGCAAATTCTATATCACAAAGTAGCATAGGTAATTTAGCAGGATAAAGCAGAAGCAAATGGATAAATCCTTGTTTAATAAGGCTCACAAATCCTTCACTTAAACAGGAAAGAAAAATGAAAACGGGAGAAAAAAACACGTTTCTCACCAACACACAAAAGCTACTACAAAATTGATTAAATGGGGGATTTAGACCTACAAACAAAATTCAACAATAAAAACCAACAGGATTCAGCCAGAAAATCTCTTGTGTTGCTTTAAATAAAAGGATAAGATGAGATTGTCCCGTGAGTCAATCTAAGCCAACAGCTTATGTTTAAATACCGACCATGAAAAATTATTGTGCGATTGGAAGAATTCTGCCTTTTAAAATGGAGCATGCTACTGAAATATTTTTAAACTCCACCAAAGTAATTTGTGCTAGCAATTTACGTGTTGTTTTGGTGGTGGTATCATTTTGTTCTTCTTTTGCTCTGTTTTTAATTTCATGACCAGGTTGAGCCTTTGGAGAATAAGTGGTATTAAAAGAAACTGTTCACTTAAGTCCTCATTATTCAAGCATCTAAAGCGTTTTCATTTATTTACCTCCCACAACAGATCTAGATGACAGGAGTGGAATTCAGGCAAATCCATATGCCTTGCCTATATAAGTGAAACACTGTTACCTCAAATTGTTTTATATCTAAATATTACCATCTACAAAAGGCGTATAAATTAGGGTCAAAATTTTTATCTAATACAGTGTGTCCTTCTAGCTAGGCATGGTGGTGCAATACTGTAGTCCCAGCTACTCAGGAGACTAAGGCAGGAGAATCACTTAAACCCAGGTGTTCAAGACCAGCCTGGACAACATTGCAAGATTCACCTCTTTAAAAAAAGAAAAAGAAACACAAAAATATATCTTTCCGGTTGCAATATTTATATCTATACCCAAATTAATACACTTTTTATTTATGTAGACTTTTTCTTTTCATCCTAAGAGCATATTGTAATTGTCATATAAAGCTACTTATTTTTTATAAAGCTTTTCTTACTTTATTCCAATTTATCAATCTCTATACAATTATTGTTGACTTTCTTTGTATTGTTGTGTATAATTTCGCATCAGAGAAGAATTTCTATGACACTGAAATTGGTCAGTGGTATTTATTTGAAAAATGTTACATGAAGATATTTTTAATTGCCTTGATATAACCAAAACTTTTTCCTAAAAAGTAATTGCAACCAAGGCTGTCTTGCTTACATTCATTACAAGTAGGGTGAATTTATAGCAAGTATTTGTATTATTAAAATGACTATCTTTCCAATTGAAATATAGAAATACTAATTTAATATTCCTATATTAAATTAATAAAATATGAAAAAATGTTATGCCTACCTTCCTAATTTTTAATGAATAATAATGTTTAATTCAGATCCAAAGAGCACATGCTTCAACAATTCAACAGATATAAGAGAATCTGAATTTTATGATAATAGCTAAGAGATGAAATGATGTCTCTAATCATGAAATGGGAGATCTCTAAGCCAAAAGGTTCAAAATCTTTACACTTTTAACTTCCACAGTAAGTAAAGTTTTACTTGTCTTGTCACAAAGAAGGAGGGAAGGAAGGAAGGAAGGAAGGAAGGCCTTAAGATAGACAAAACCTGCAAAGAAATATATTTAATGCAGTGTTTCTCAGATGTGTGGTACATATGATTTAGTCTGAACATATACATTTTTATTTTATTATCTATTTATTATAATGCACATTAGGAAATAGAACCAGAAAATCAAACTAATGACTAAATGGCTATTACTGTTTAGGGTGAATCTAGAATTATTTAAGTAAAAAGATGAGTCATTCTTAGGAAATTATTGAATAAGGGACCATTTAGTTGATGTGGAGAAACTATGAAGGTAGCCCTCAAATAGATAAGGTTTAGAAACTAGTCTACTATAAATCTGTCCTTCAGAACTTGAGATTAGTAAACTGGAAATGTTGTCAAGGAGGAAATAATTGCAAACTTTAAATATTTTCATGTTGTCAAGGAGGAAATAATAGCAATCTTTAAATATTTTCATGACTGATTCCATAGAATAGGATTCAGATCAATGGGAAGAAATTACAGACAGCCTACTTCTACTCAATAGTAGGAAAGAATTTTTATAAGTAAATACCTGCTAGAAGGTTAAAATGTGCTGATTCCATTCCTTGTCATCAATGGAATTTAAGAACAGTCCTGGCAAACAATTAATGGAATTGTGTAGAGGGTGTTCAACAACTGGAAAGTTACTGGATTCAGAAGATCTTTTTCCAACCCAGAAACTTTGTGAGAAAAACCCATATATGCCATTAACTAATTTTTCCACATTTACCAGGGATAATAAAAGCAAAACTAATTTAAATACGCAGAACTTTATTGGCCAGTAAATTCAACTTCCATAAAAGCAAAGTGGGAAAATAGATTTCAGTTTTACTTCATTGTACTATTCATGTTCTCTCAGCTGGGAAAACCTTAAAGATCAGCACAACCCTTGGCCACTTAAGTCCAGTCTCCCATAATGGTTTTTCTGACTCCAAAAGGTACTAATTTATTGAATTAGATTGTCTATACACAATAACCCATCATCGTGTCTGGTGATCTAATCACATGACTCCTTGCATTTTATTAAACTATGCCATGTATGTAGGCTCATTGGTTAAGAATTTTTTGGCAGCAAATAACAACAACAACAAAACAACTAACAGTTGATAAAACCAGAATTACAGTTATTTTACTTGATAACAAGTATAGAAATGTGAAGTCAACGGCTAGAAACAGGAAATCAAAGGTTAGTTCAAAAGTGTAATCAAGTCATCAATTACAGACTCTGTCCCTTTACAGATGCTTCTTGATACATTGGCCTTTTTGTTTTGCTTTCGTTTTGTTTGTCTTAGGCTTATTGCCTCATAGCTGTAAACTCCAGATATCACAATTATATTGAAACTTAGAAAGTAGGAAGGGGAAGTGCTTTCTTTTTTTTAACTTTTATTATAAATTCAGGAGTACAAGTGTAGGTTTGTGATGTAGGTAAACTTGTGTCATGGGGGTTGGTTGTACACATCATTTCATCACCCAGGTACTAAGCCTAGTTCACATTAGTTATTTTTCCTGATCCTCTCCCTCCTCCTACCCTGCATTCTCTGAAAGGCCCCAGTGTGTGCTTTTCCCCTCTAGGGTCCACGTGTTCTCATTATTTGCCTCTCACTTATAAGTGAGAACATGTGGTATTCGGTTTTCTGTTCCTGTGTTAGTTTGCTAAGGATAGTGGCTTCCAGCTCCGTCGATGTGCCTGCAAACTCTTTTATGGCTGCATAGTGTTCCATGGGGTATATGTACCCCACTTTCTTTATCCAGTCTATTATTATTGATGGGCGTGTAGGTTGATTCCATGTCTTTCCTATTGCGAATGGTGCTGCAATGAACATACATGTGCCTATGTTTTTATAATAGAATGATTTTATTCCTTTGGGTTTATACCAACTAATGGGATTGCTGAGTCTTTCTTATCATGAATCTATGTCTTCTTATGAAGAAATAAAACCTTTGCTTGAAGACTCTCAAAAAATGTATCCTTACATCTTCTGGGCCAGAAAATGTTCACATGGCTGTAAGTAGCAAAGGAAAAGTTATATTTGGCAAACAAGAAAGACAGAAGCAGGAGTTAGCCTAGATCAGTCATGATTTACCCCCTAAGGCTAAACATATTGTTGCTCTACAAAAAAAGCTGTGGTTCTGATAGCAGGAAAGAAGGGGAGAGGAGGTGTGGGATAAGCCATAAAAGAGATCTCATAAATCGTATTCCTTCAAGGAGATCTAAATTCCCTGAAGACAAAAAGAGTATCTTCCTTTTTTACTAATCTACTCAATGCCAAGGGAAAAACCGATCATTTAGTAGGGACTGAAAAAAAAATGTTGAATTTAGCTAAGATGCTAATAAAATAAATTGATTTAAATGAAAGAATAATGAGTATCAAAAAATAGATGATCTATCTATTTTCCATTAGTAATTCCACACATTCACCTATGAATCTGTATTTACATTTGGAGAAAGGGGCATATTTATTTTGGGGTAGGAAGGCCATTTCAGTAGAAAAGAAAATAGCTGAAAGAATGAACTAAAACTTTGCAATAAGATTGATCTGATGATACACTAGAAGAAGGTGTCAAGAAAGCCGTTTCTACTAGATTTCATGTCTAGGTGACTGGAAGAAGGATGACAACATAGAAAGAAGGGAAATTAGAGGAAACACCTCAAATTTTAAAAGGAAGTTAAGTTTTATTTACAGTCATGCACCGTATAATGATGTTTTGGTTACCAAGAGACCACATCTATGACAGTGGACTTATAAGATTATAACTGAGCTGAAAAACATCCTATTGCCTAGTTATGTGGTAGCATCATAGCACAACACATTACTCATGTGTTTGTGGTGATACTGATGTAAACAAACCCACTACACTGCCAGTCATGTAAAAATCCAGCACACACTGTTATGTATAGTATATAGTACTTGATAATGGCAATAAACAACTATGTTTCTGGTTTATGTATTTATTTTACTATAGTAAAATGAAATGAAGATTTTGACTTGTACTTTTTTTATATCATTACTAACATGAACGTTATTGGCTTGGAATCTTTTTTTTCTTTTTTTTATTATACTTTAAGTTCTAGGGTACATGTACAAAACGTGTAGGTTTGTTACATATGTATACATGTGCCGTGTTGGTTTGATGCACCCATTAACTCATCATTTACATTAGGCATGTCTCCTAATGCTATCCTTCCCCCATCCCCTTACCCCATGACAGGCCCCAGTGTGTGTTCCTTGCCCTGTGTCCAAGTGTTCTCATTGTTTAGTTCCCACCTATGAGTGAGAACATGTGGTGTTTGGTTGTCTGTTCTTGTGATAGTTTGCACAGAATGATGGTTTCCAGCTTCATCCACGTTGCTGCAAAGGACATGAACTCATCCTTTTTTATGGCTGCATAGTATTCCATGGTACATATGTACCACGTTTTCTTAATCCAGTCTATCATTGATGGACATTTGGGTTGGTTCCAAGTCTTTGCAATTGTGAATAGTGACACAATAAACATATGTGTGCATGTGTCTTTAGAGCAGCATGATTTATAATCCTTTGGGTATATACCCAGTAATAGGATCGCTGGGTCAAGTGGTATTTCTAGTTTTAGACCCTTGAGGAATCGCCACACTGTCTTCCACAATGTTTGAACTAATTTATACCACCACCAACAGTGTAAAAGTGTTCCTATTTCTCCACATCCTCTCCAGCACCTGTTGTTTCCTGACTTTTTAATGATCGCCATTCTAACTGGTGTGAGATGGTTTCTCATTGTGGTTTTGATTTGCATTTCTCTGATGGCCAGTGATGATGAGCATTTTTTCTTGTATCTGTTGTCTGCATAAATGTCTTCTTTCGAGAAGTGTCTGTTCATATCCTTTGCCCACTTTTTGATGGGGTTGTTTTATTTTTTCTTGTAAATTTGTTTAAGTTCTTTGTAGATTCTGGATATTAGCCCTTTATCAGATGGGTAGATTGCAAAAATTTTCACCCATTCTATAGATTGCCTGTTCACTCTGATGGTAGTTTCTTTTGCTGTGTAGAAGCTCTTTAGTTTAATTAGATCCCATTTGTCAATTTTGGCTTTTGTTGCCATTGCTTTTGGTGTTTTAGTCACGAAGTCCTTGCCCATGCCTATGTCCTGAATGGTATTGCCTAGGTTTTCTTCTAGCATTTTTATGGATTTAGGTCTAACATTTAAGTCTTAATCCATCTTGTATTAATTTTTATGTAAGGTGTACGGAAGGGATCCAGTTTCAGCTTTCTACATATGGCTAGCCAGTTTTCCCAGCACCTTTTATTAAATAGGGAATCCTTTCCCCATTTCTTGTTTTTGTCAGCTTTGTCAAAGATCAGATGGTTGTAGATGTGTGGTGTTATTTTTGAGGGCTCTGTTCTGTTCCATTGGTCTATACTGTTTTGGTACCAGTACCATGCTGTTTTGGTTACTGTAGCCTTGTAGTATAGTTTGAAGTCAGGTAGCGTGATGCTTCCAGCTTTGTTCTTTTGGCTTAAGATTGTCTTGGCAATGCGAGCTCTTTTTTGGTTCCATATCCACTTTAAAGTAGTTTTTTCCAATTCTGTGAAGAAAGTCATTGGTAGCTTGATGGGGATGGCATTGAATCTATAAATTCAGTTGGGTAGTATGGCCATTTTCACAATATTGATTCTTCCTATCCATGAGCATGGAATGTTCTTCCATTTGTTTGTGTCCTCTTTTATTTCATTGAGCAGTGGTTTGTAGTTCTCCTTGAAGAGGTCCTTCACATCCCTTGTAAGTTGGATTCCTAGGTATTTTATTCTCTTTGAAGCAATTGTGAATGGGAGTTCACTCATGATTTGGCTCTCTGTTTGTCTGTTATTGGTGTATAAGAATACTTGTGATTTTTGCACATTGATTTTGTATCCTGAGACTTTGCTGAAGTTGCTTATCAGCTTAAGGAGATTTTGGGCTGAGAAGATGGGGTTTTCTAAATATACAATCATGTCATCTGCAAACAGGGACAATTTGACTTCCTCTTTTCCTAATCAAATACCTTTTATTTCTTCCTCTTCCCTGATTGCCCTGGCCAGAACTTCCAACACTATGTTGAATAGGAGTGGTGAGAGAGGGCATCCCTGCCTTGTGCCAGTTTTCAAAGGGAATGCTTTCAGTTTTTGCCCATTCAGTATGATACTGGCTGTGGGTTTGTCATAAAAAGGTCTTATTATTTTGAGATACATTCCATCAATACCTAGTTTATTGAGAGTTTTTAGCATGAAAGCTATCGAATTTTGTTGAAGGTCTTTTCTGCATCTATTGAGATAATCATGTAGTTTTCGTCTTTGGTTCTGTTTATGTGATGGATTACGTTTATTGATTTTCGTATGTTGAACCAGCCTTGCATCCCAGGGATGAAGCCATCTTGACCTTGGTGGATAAGCTTTCTGGTGTGCTGCTGGATTCGGTTTGCCAGAATTTTATTAAGGATTTTCACATCGATGTTCATCAGGGACATTGGTCTAAAATTCTCTTTTTTTGTTGTGTCTCTTCCAGGCTTTGGTATCAGGATGATGCTGGCCTCATAAAGTGAGTTAGGGAGGATTCTCTCTTTTTCTGTTGATTGGAATAGTTTCAGAAGGAATGATACTAGCTCCTCTTTGTATCTCTGGTAGAATTTAGCTGTGAATCTGTCTGGTCCTGGACTTATTTTTGTTGGTAGGCTATTAATTATTGTCTCAATTTCAGAGCCTGTTATTGGTCTATTCAGCGATTCAACTTCTTCCTGGTTTAATCTTCGGAGGGTGTATGTGTCCAGGAATTTATCCATTTCTTCTAGATTTTCTAGTTTATTTGTGTAGAGGTGTTAATAGTATTATCTGATAGTAGTTTGTATTTCTATATCCCCTTTATCTTTTTTTATTGCATCTATTTGATTTTTCTCTCTTTTCTTCTTTATTAGTCTTGCTAGTGGTCTATTTTGTTGATCTTTTCAAAAATCCAACTCCTGGATTCACTGATTTTTTGAAGGGTTTTCTGTGTCTCTATCTCCTTCAGTTCTGCTCTGATCTTAGTTGTTTCTTACCTTCTGCTATCTTTTGAATGTGTTTGCTCTTGCTTCTCTAGTTCTTTTAATTGTCATGTTAGGGTGTTGATTTTAGATGTTTCTTGCTTTCTCCTGTGGGCATTTAGTGCTACAAATTTTCCTCTACCCACTGCTTTAAATATGTCCTGGAGATTCTGGTACATTGTGTCTTTGCTCTCATTGGTTTCAAAGAACATCTTTATTTCTGTCTTCATTTCGTTATTTACCCAGTAGTCATTCAGGAGCAGGTTGTTCAGTTTCCATGTAGTTATGTGGTTTTGAGTGAGTTTCTTAATCCTGAGTTCTAATTTGATTGCACTGTGGTCTGAGAGACAGTTTGTTGTGATTTCTGTTCTTTTACATTTGCTGAGGAGTGCTTTACTTCCAACTATGTGATCGATTTTGGACTAAGTGCGATGTGGTGCTGAGAGGAATGTATATTCTGTTGATTTGGTGTGTAGAGTTCTGTAGATGTCTATTAGGTCTGCCTGGTACAGAGCTGAGTTCAATTCCCGGATATCCTTATTAACCTTCTGTCTTGTTGATCTATCTAGTATTGACAGTGAGGTGTTAACGTCTCCCATTATTATTGTGTGGGAGTCTAAGCCTCTTTTTAGGTCTCTCAGGACTTGCTTTATGAATCTGGGTGCTCTTGTATTGGGTGCATATATATTTAGGATAGTTAGCTCTTCTTGTTGAATTGATCCCTTTACCATTATGTAATGGCCTTCTTTGTCTCTTTTGATCTTTGTTGATTTAAAGTCTGTTTTATCAGAGACTAGGATTGCAACCCCTGCTTTTATTTGCTTTCCATTTTTCTGGTAGATCTTCCTCCGTCCCTTTATTTTGAGCCTACGTGTGTCTCTGCATATGAGATGGGTCTCCTGAATACAGCACACTGATGGGTCTTGACTCTTTACCCAATTTGCCAGTGTGTGTCTTTTATTGTGGGTGTTTAGCCCATTTACATTTAAGGTTAATATTGTTATGCTTGAATTTGATCCTGTCATTATGTTAGCTGGTTATTTTGCATGTTAGTTGATGCAGTTTCTTCCTAGCATCTATGGGCATTACAATTTGGCATGTTTTTGGAGTGGCTGGTACCGGTTGTTCCTTTCCATGTTAGTGCTTCCTTCAGGAGCTCTTGTAAGGTAGGCCTGGTGGTGACAAAATCTCTCAACATTTGCTTGTCTGTAAAGGATTTTATTTGTCCTTCACTTATGAAGCTTAGTTTGGCTGGATATGAAATTCTGGGTTGAAAATTCTTTGCTTTAAAAATCTTCACATTGGCCCCCACTCTCTTCTGGTTTGTAAGAGTTTCTGCTGAGAGATCTGCTGTTAGTCTGATGGACTTCCCTTTGTGGGTAACCCGACCTTTCTCTCAGGCTGCCCTTAACATTTTCTTCTTCATTTCAACCTTGCTGAATCTGACAATTATGTGTCTTGTGTTTGCTCTTCTTGAGGAGTATCTTTGTGGCGTTCTCTGTATTTCCTGAATTTGAATGTTGGCCTGCCTTGCTAGGTTGGGTAAGTTCTCCTGGATAATATCCTGAAGAATGTCTTCCAACTTGGTTCCATTCTCGCTGTCAATTTCAGGTACACCAATCAGACATAGATTTGGTCTTTTCACGTAGTCCCATATTTCTTGGAGGTTTGTTCATTTGTTTTTACTCTTTTTTCTCTAAACTTCTTTTCTCGCTTCATTTCATTCATTTGATCTTCATTCACTGACACCCTTTCTTCCACTTGATCCAATCTGCTACTGAAGCTTGTGCATGCATCATGTAGTTCTCTTGCCATGGTTTTCAGCTCCATCAGGTCATTTAAGGTCTTCTCTGCACTGTTTATTCTAGTTAGCCATTTGTCTAATCTTTTTTCAAGGTTTTTAGCTTCTTTGTGATGGGTTCGAAGATCCTCCTTTAGCTTGGAGAAGTTTGTTATTACCGATCTTCTGAAGTCTACTTCTGTCAACTTGTCAAAGTCATCCTCCATCCAGCTTTGTTCTGTTGCTGGTGAGGAGTTGCGTTCTTTTGGAGGAGAAGAGGCACTCTGATTTTTAGAATTTTCAGCTTTTCTGCTCTGGTTTCTCCCCATCTTTGTGGTTTTATCTACCTTTGGTCTTTGATGATGGTGATCTACAGATGGGGCTTTGGTGTGGATGTCTTTTTGTTGATGTTGATGCTATTCCTTTCTGTTTGTTAGTTTTCCTTCTAACAGTCAGGACCCTCAGCTTCAGGTCTGTTGGAGTTTGCTGGAGGTCCACTCCAGACTCTGTTTGCCTGGGTATCACCAGCAGAGACTGCAGAACAGCAAATATTGCAGAACAGCAAATGTTGCTGCCTGATCCTTCCTCTGGAAGCTTCGTCTCAGAGGGGCACCTGACTGTATGAGGTGTCACTCGGCCCCTACTGGGAGGTGTCTCCAAGTTAGGCTACTCGGGGGTCAGGGACCCACTTGAGGAGGCAGTCTGTCCATTCTCAGATCTCAAACTCCATGCTGGGAGAACCACCACTCTCTTCAAAGCTTTCAGACAGGGATGTTTAAGTCTGCAGAAGTTTCTGCTGCCTTTTGTTCAGCTATGCCCTTCCCCTAGAGGTGGAGTCTACAGAGGCAGGTGGGCCTCTTGAGCTGTGGTGGGCTCCACCCAGCTCAAGCTTCTCAGTCACTTTGTTTACCTACTCAAGCCTCAGCAACAGCAGACACCCCTCCACTAGCAGTGAGCAAGGCTCCCTGGGCGTGGGACCTGCTTAGCCAGACACGGGATATAATCTCCTGGTGTGCCGTTTCCTAAGACCATTGGAAAAGCACAGTGTTTAGGTGGCAGCGTCCCAATTTTCCCAGTACAGACTGTCATGGCTTCCCTTGGCTAGGAAAGGGAAATCTCCCAACCCCTTGCACTTCCCGGGTGAGGAGATGCCCCGCCCTGCTTTGGCTCACCCTCCATGGGCTGCACCCACTTTCCAACCAGTCCCAATGAGATGAATCAGGTACCTCAGTTAGAAATGCAGAAATCACCTGTCTTCTGCGTCGATCACACTGGGAGCTGTAGACCAGAGCAGTTCCTATTCAGCCATCTTGGAATAGACCCCGACCTATACTTTTGGATGCTACAAGTGAACATCAAAGAAAAATATCTTGAGGTCAGAAGTTTGAAACCAGCCTGGCCGACATAATGAAACTCCGTCTCTACTAAAAATACAAAAATTAGCCAGGCATGGCAAATGCCTGTAGTCCCAGCTGCTTGGGAGGCTGAGGCATGAGAATTGCTTGAACCTGGGAGGCAGAGGTTGAAGTGAGTCAAGATAGTGCTACTGTACTCCAGCCTGGGTGGCAAAGAAAGACTGTCTCAAAAAAAAAAAAAAAAAAAAAAAAAAAAGAAGTAAAATGGTTCTGAGATTTTGGAGGAAGGATCATCTCAATTTGTAGCACAGAAGTGTGACAACTCAAACTAGTCTTTTTGCAGCTGTAGAGATGAATAGAATCTCTTTTCTTCACATGAATCTCCACATTGCCAGCTGGTGGTTAAACGTGGATTGTACCTAGTTTACTTTTTTCATTTCAAGGACTCTAATTCTTTCTATTTCTTTCTGCTTCTGGTGTCTCTTTAATGCCTTCAAACAATTGTTTTTCAGTTATTTGTCTGAAGTCTGTAATTATTTCATCAGGAGGGTAGGCCTGATACTACCCTCATTTACCAGAAATAAAACCCCAATTTGTTTTTAGATATAATAATGATGTGATTATTTTAAAAGAAGAATAACATTCCTTCATTTAACCAATATACACTTTATAGAGGAAGCATATACGACTGGGATTCACTTCAAAGTGTTACAAAAGTGGTAAGAGTTGATGAGTGAATCCATACGAACAAATTAGCCATTGTTTGCTGATTCTCAGTTTGGGGTGATGAATATATAAGGATTGACTATTCTATTTTGCTATTTATGGATAGCACAAAAATTCTTCCTAAAAATTAAAATAGTTTAAAAGCCCTACCTATCATGTGAAGCCCAGAGTAGTCAAGGGATGACTTATGAAAAGTAACTTGGAACAAATATAGAGCAGGAACACATATTCACTCACACATATACACACTCACATAAAGCAAAAACATACATTTGTATGCAAAAATGTGTTTCTTCCCTTTTTTGTATGTATAAATATTATTCCAATATTTTAAAACTTACATAAGTGCTTTATGTAACTCTTAGACATTTATAAATATTTGTATGATTGCATAAAATAGTTCTCATAAGGCTATAAAAGACAGGAAAAATACATGTAAATCTATATGCATTAGGTTGAGTAATTTTGGATGACAGAATTTTTTATATGAAAAAGTATTTATCAGAAAATCATATTGATTATTCTTTATTATTTTAAACAATTTGAAATAATTCTACTTTCAACACTTTAAACACTGTGGTGAAACCTACCTGTATTTTGGTATTTCATTGTATTTTTTCCTTTTCAAGACTTGGACGTTGACAAAAAGAATTAATTAAAAAGAATTAAAGCATGATAATGAATTAACAGATCAAGGATTGATAGGCTTTATTTATTAGCATTCTTTGATTGGAAACAGTAGAATAGTATTTCCCATAGAAGACATTTTGAAGAAGAATATGGTGTAACTTATAAGTTTGAAGGAAAATTAGCAAAGGGCTTAGGAAGTTCAGAAACGACATCAGGATCTAAAGAATAGGATCCAATGGACTGTCTCAGAGCAAGCTAGCACACCTAGGTTGGCAGTCTCACAAAGTCTTCACGAAATGAGGAGGAAACTGTTTCTAAAGAATTGAGATGCAGCAACTTGAAAAAATGAAATGGATGCAAATAGGAAAAGCTAATAGGTACCAACATCAGTATTTCAAGACAGCTGGAAAATATTGCTAAGATTCCAATTAAAAATAAAAGATAATACAGCAATTTTGATTTAAAAATACCAGCAGCATTTAAAGCAAAATATCCACTACTATACTAATCAAACAGATAACGTTTTAATGTCAGTCAATAGAAATTGATGTTCTCTTCTGATGCAACTGTAGCAACTGTTTAAATTACTCAATATGGTAATATGAAGCTGGCAGTGTGTAGACTCATATGAAGAAACAAGATACTATTCATCGCTACAACTGCAAGAAGACTAGTTTGAGTTGTCACACTTCTGAGCCACAAACTGAGATGATCCTTCCTCTAAAATCTCAGAACCATTTTTGTTTGATGTTCATTTATAGCATCCAAAACTAAAGATCAAAATCTTTATTTTATTTTTGGTCAGGTAATTTGGTCATGAAAGAAACAAACCTCATAGATGTGTTAATTCATTCTTTAATTAAATATATCAGAAATCAACTTGAGCTAGCATATGGAAATATAATAGTCATTTACTACGAAGATCCAAAGTATTTTTCATTGTCCAAAAGTGAGGATGTAGCAACGCTACAGAAAATAATGAGAACAAGAAATGGAAAGGTATGTGAAACATAAAAATATTTTGTTTCTATTTTATTTGTTTTTTACACTAGTACTCATTCTTCTTTCTTCCTCTGAATTATAAGTAAGGGCTGCATCATAGCACCTTTGGAAAAAGAATATGATTGGCACAGCTTGGGTAAGTCATTCTCTCTCCTGCACACAAGCACAAGTATCCAAAAGAATAGAGCCTCTTACTTCAAAACTAACTGTAACGTACCATGCCTAAGATAAGAAGTATTGATAAATGGATTATAATGAGCCTTAAAGACTTCACCCCTCCCCCAGATTCATATGTTGAAATATTAGCCTGTAAGGTGGTGGTATTATAAGGACAGCCATTGGTTGGTGATTAGGTCATGAAGATGGAGTTCTCATGAATGAGATTAATTCCTTTATAATATAGACCCCAGAGAGCTGCCTTGCCCATTCCACCATGAGAAGAAACAGCAAGAAGTTACCACCTGTGAACCAGAAAACAGCTCCCTACCAGACACCAAATCTGCTGGTGCCTTGGTCTCCAACTTCCCAGCCTCCAGAACTGTGAGAAATCCATTTCTGTTGTTCATAAGCTATCCAGTATTTTGTTACACAGCCTAAATGAACTAAAAGACATTGCAAAAGTTATCTTGTTCAATGGAGTTGTGAAAACTTAAGTTAGCTTCTGTGTGCATGTGTGTTTTTCATTTTTTAAAAACAGAAATTGTGTTTGAGTTTAGAAAGATGTAAAGAGAAAGAAAAACATTATAGAGAACTTTGTGATTTGGATTACAAGTTGAAAATGGTGAGGTAAGACATTGAGCTGGGGGGGTGTCCCCAAAATGACTCACTCACCATTAAGAACAGTATGGCCAGAGTGGCATTGTATCTAAGAATGATAAGGTTGACCATGAGGATGAGGCTCAGTGGCAGTCACCAGCAAACTTCAGGATGGTTCTGTAACAGCAACAATTACTGAAGTGGGACTCAGTAATCAATACTGAGCTAAAAGATCAGAC
The DNA here is from genome assembly GCF_029289425.2 of Pan paniscus. Lineage (NCBI taxonomy): Eukaryota > Metazoa > Chordata > Mammalia > Primates > Hominidae > Pan > Pan paniscus. The sequence continues at coordinate 74,758,031 of NC_085926.1, read as the reverse complement.
CACAAAGTCACCAGCCATAGACTATAGCAGCGGAAATAACTGATTGTCTATGAATAAAGATAACTGCAACTCAGCGGACACTACCAGTGAACACACAAATACCAGATTAGCCACTTTTGAGAAGAGTCCAACACCAGGTAAAACCCCAGACAGCTCTCCCCCATGAAACACAATGAAGATCTTTCATTTACATCCAGATACCGTCTTGGGGAAGGATGAGGGAGAAAATAGAAGCAGCCCTGATAGGAACTTGGCTTCAAATCTGACTGAATATTTAACAAAGAGATTCTATTTAGAACTGAAAGATACTATTAAAACTGGAAAATGCTGAGATATTGCTGATCAGCAACATGTTTTTTCCCCTTGCCCAGAGGAAGAGAGCCTGTGAAAAAGTTTCGATAAGTTACGTAAAATAATTAAGCTATAATTTTCCTGCACATTCAAGTCTATGTGCATTTTGTCAACCCAGTTACATTGTTAAAAGCCCAGCAACTTGGATCTAAACTATAAACACTAAACATAATTTAAAAGAGGAGGAATTAAATAATAGGAATGGGAAAAGATTATAAAAATGTCATAGCAAACATAAATAACTGTAATGGCAGACACAGGAGTGCCATGATAGAGACAGAGCTGAGTCACATCTTACACCGTCATTTCTAACTTAGTATGTGAGAAGAAGAACAAGTATAGTCAAATTTACTCCTAAAAATCTTTGAGATGGCACTATCTCTGTACCATCTCTCAAAAAGGATACCCAAGGCTGTCTTATAAAGCCGTGAGCACTCTAGCTTCTGGAATCCCCAACTCACATATTATCAAACACATTTAAAGCACTCAATTTCCATAATTTTGTGAATATTTTTAAATGCAAGAATTTGCATTACTTTCATGTGAAATAATGTAGCTATAAGTAACTAATTAAATTTAAATTTTTCTTTGGGTTCCTGGATCCTACATATTCAGAAATTATTATAAACAGAGAAAATGCATTATACATATTATTTTCAATTGTGAAAATTCTTTACAAATACTAATTTTACCACCAATCAAGAAAAATGGATTTTGTGTTTTCGTAGACATTTCATTAGATATTGACTCATTTCAATTTTTCAATTTTCTGGATTTGGGGGTTAATATATTTTGTTTCAAATGTTTTCAAAGAGGGCTTTGAAGAACTTCAAAGTCTGATGGCAGCTTGCTTACAAAATAAAGTGTCATTGAGTCCAGTGCAGCAAGAGGAACCAAAACAGTACAATACCCATGTATATATGGTTAACTGCAAGCCAAAAATATTTAATGAGAAATTCCAGAAATAAACAAATTGTAAGTTTTAAATTTTGCGCCATTCTGAGCAGTGTGATGAAATCTAATGCCATCCTGCTCCCTCCTACCTGTATGTGAGTCATCCCCACGGTATAAATTGATTCATCCTATAGACACCAGCACTTATGAGTCACTTGGTAGCCACTTCACTTCTCAGATCAACTGTCAAGCTAACTTCATGCTTTTATCACAGTGCTTGTGTTCAAGGTCAATAGTGGTATAACACTAAGTCACAATGTCCACATCATTCAGCTCACTTCATCTAATCAAGTAGGCATTTTATTATCTTACATTATCACATGAAGGGTAAGTACAGTAAAAAATATATTTTGAGGGAGAGAGAGAGACCACATTTGCATAGCTTTTATTACAGTATGTTGTTATAATTGTTTTATCATTAGTTATTATTGTTAATCTCTTTCTGTGCCTAATTTATAAATTATGCTTTATAATAGGTATGTATTTGGCCAGGTGTGGTGACTTATGCCTGTAATCCCAGCACTTTGGGAAGCCGAGGTGGGTGGATCACCTGAGGTCAGGAGTTCAAGACCAGCCTGGCCAACATCTCTACTAAGCCCCATTTCTACTAAAAATACTAAAATTAGCTGGGCGTGATGGTGAGTGATATCAGGGTGGAAATCAGAGTGCCAGGTAGCGTGGAAGTGAAATTAGAAAGCACCCAGCTGGTGTCCACTGCAGAACTGCTTGCTTCTTCCTGGTGGAAAGAATTGCCACACATTTGGCCACAGAAGGCTGTGTTCATTGTTGCGTGTTGACAGCAGAATCATTTGATTTGATCTTTCTTTTGATTTTTCTTCACAGAATCATATAGCTAGTAAATTTTAGAACAGGTACCCAAACTCATCATTTATATCCCTGTACAATTATTTTGAAAATATTTCATTCATATAAATACTGGTTGACCCATTTATTTTCAATAGTTCATACTGATGGCCCTGTAGTTTTATGGAAGCTGTTGGTACAATTTGTGGTATACGAGATATCCTGAGTAACTAATACATATTGTGCTTTATGCACATTTCGAAGGACTAATAACATATTTTAATTCGATTTCCCTTCATCTTGGAGCGCTATGGGTTTTAGACCTGCCTATCTGATAGGCTGATAAGTTAGGCTCTGACTTACTCCATGCTACTCCATATTAGTTGATTAGAACTCAAAGTCCAGTCATAACATTAGTCCTAGGAGAAATTGTGATCTGCTCCACATTCATGACTACAGAGCATATCACAGTGAAAAAGAGAGAATGTATATATAGCTATGGCCTATGGCATCTGGAACTATAGATTCACTTAATTAGGACCAAAATCACACTTTGGTTAAATTATCTAAGGATATTTAGTAAGTACATGTTGTGTAGATTGAAGTGTGGCAGTAAAATAAAAATAATAGAACCCAGCTGTCCAAGATGAAGGCTCAGTTTCTCCATTATTCTCAGAATGCCCATTGCCTCAATTTGTGTGGGGTTAATTATTACAATATCTGTCTCATATATCAAGTTATTACCAAATCCTGAGATAATCCATTACACAGGAAGCATTTTTTAAAATCTGTTTTTCATCTTAATTTTTAAGTGCGGATAATGAATTCACCTTAACTTTACAATTTTGCTAATAAAATGCCATCTCAATATCTGGTTAGTTACAAATATGCCAGCTAATTCAACTGAGATACCTGTATTATGTCGCTCAACAGAGTCCTTTCCTTCAAAAGACTGCCAAAGAAAACAGTGTTTAAAAACTCAGTGCTTGCTAATTCTCTTCAGAGAACTTCATTGTATTTTACGTAAATGTCTTTGCAGGAGGATAAACATATTTTCTTCCAGTGCTTCATGATCTAAATTGTGATTCACTGAAGTATTGTAGCATGTATAATTCTTTTAGAAAACACAACCCTCCTTGACACTTACCCCAATAGGTATGCATTTAAGTTCCAAGGAACTTATCACATTTATTCTTTTTAACTGTCATTTGATTTTGGTATGGTAGACATCTGCTACACAGCTCTTTTAACTTTCCATCAAGGCAAATTACTGGAAACATGGGTTACTATGGCAATAAGGAGTAGCCCTTATTGTTTTTTCATGTCAGTCATCTCAGCAGTGTTAGTCTGGTAGAGAGTGCTAACCAGTAGGGGAGTTAAGTCTAGCATACCTTTGCAAAGCTTTAGATTGTGAATACTGGGATGGAACCACTCAGATGGAAAGGCTTGTTTCCATGGCAACAGGAGCAGTTCCCATTGTTTCAATTTGTCACTCATCACAGCAATGTTTGCCTTGGGAGACTGCACTAAGCATTTCTAGCTACATTTTGTTGTGGATTCAAGAGATTGGATGGCAATGCTGCTATGGTTACCAGGGTTTTTGTCTCAGGTGAGATCCTAGAACAAAGTAATCTCTCTCATTCCAGTAGAAATTTTAAATAACTAGCAGTGGAATACAAAGAAAAGAAGTTGTGATAACTCCCTTCTGGGACAAGGGCAACAAAGTCTGACTTTTTTTTATTGTTATAGTTTTTGCTTGTGATCGGGGGGTGGTTTGAAATGAGAGGTGAGAAGAGTTAGGGCTGACTAAAACAAGAAATAAGGAGAACATAAAGTGATCATTCACTATTTATTTTAAAAGTACAAGAAAAGAGAATGCCTTAAAGATAAATGTATAGTAAATATTCATATATTCAAGGTATTTCTTTTATCAATCTATATATTATTTAATTTAAATGATTTCTCCAACCTTTATTGCTACGGTCTGAATATGTCCCCATAAAATTCATAAATTGAAACATGATCACTGATATAAAGTATTAAGAGGTGGGGCTTTTAGGATGTCATAAGGGCAGAGTCCTCATAAATGAGATTAATAATCATATAAAAGAGGCTTGAGGGAGCTATTCGTGCCTTTAACCTTTCTTCCCTTTCATCATGTGAGGACACAGCATCAAGGTGCCATCTTGAAAGCAGAGAGTGGTCTTCACTGAACACTAAATCTGCCGGTGTCTTGATCTTGGAATTCTCAGCCTGCAGAACTATAAGAAACAAATTGTTGTTTATAAGTTACCCAGTCAATGGTATTTTGTTACATCAGTAGGAATGAACTAAGACACTTAAAAAATAATTCATTCTGTCAGCCAGATCATGACCCTCTCGCTAGTGTTGATCACTCAGGGCTATGAAAGGATATACGTACAGAAAGCAGAAAACTTTCTAGGTAATAAAATTGTACATTTTATATACTTTTAATTTCCACTTTTCATTGGTCTCAAGATAGATACAAATTATGAAACGACCATTGAGAATTATAGAAGAGGCCACAACCAATATTTTCACCTTTTCTGCAATTATATGGTTACTATTACAACTCCAAAGTATTGGGCCGTTGCAAACTAGACAAACATTAGCACAAATTTATTTTATAGAAAATTATTAAAAACCCAAGAAAATTATAATCCAAACATTCAAACATAAACACTATTTTTATTTTGATTTTATGATTTCATCTTAGAATATTATATCAAGCACTACAATGTGATAAGTATTGAACCACATGCATCACTTGTGTTATTTAACTTAAACTTTACTAAAAATTTTTGAGAAAGTTATTATTATCCCTACAACTAGTTGTTTGGAACTACAACTAGTTGTCAAAATTATTTGAAATTAGACACTGAGTTTTACTACTAAATTCTATAATAAACCATTCTCATTTTTTAAATCTCCCTAAATCAGAATCACATTATCTTACTACTTTATTATTTTCTGTGCCTGATTGAGTTGTGAATTATCAAGAAGTTTGTTAAAGGCTAGACTTCCTTTTTAAATGACTATAGATGGTAATCATTTTCCACTTCATTTGTGCACTTTGACAAATATTTCACGTTTACATGGTTACAATGCATTATTTCAGTCTTAGCAAAATTTAATAAGCAACTAATTATTCTGTGTATATCTCAATAACAGGTTATGAATATATAGGATATATATTGTTTTCTCAGGTTATTCTTTGGAGAATATAGCATAAGATACTTAAGCTATATTTAATCTTTTTTGCCTAGAAATGGAATAGACGCAGCCAGGGTTGATGGGGCACAAAATGCCAAGGAGACATCTAGAGAAGAAACTGGTTCTGCCCATATGGCAGAGACAGATTGTTCAACCCACCAGTACGTCAAGTCTGCTCTAACTCTCTACAGGCCGGTGCAGCAGTGTGTGTTCTCTATAAGTTGTATCTCTTAATTCCAACACTGAGATTAAGCAGAATGGACCTGCAAGAAAATCATATTTTGCTCTTTTTTCTTATCCTGGATTTTGTTCACATTGCAGTAAAAAATGTTTTTTAAATGCTATTTTCCCCTTAAACTTTATTCCCAACATAAGTATGTTCAGATTTAAAAAAAAAAAACATAGCTTGAAATACAAGGCCGTTTTGCAAGATGCACTCAAGGAATGTACAAGACAGGAGGCATGATAACAGTAGGTGCTGGGAAAACAAGTTCATCCTGAATAGGTAGCCTTTTAGTTAAAGAAACTAAGTGCACGTATGTATGTGCCTCTGTGTGTGTGTGTAATATATACACAGCCAATGCCAAGGTTACAGAATTTAATCAGAAGGATATTTGAGATTGTATCAGTACTTTTTGTGTATGTAGCATTCTGCAGCTATTTTTTGAATGATTAAATGAATGAGCACTGTGGGAAAAAAGATGAATATCACTTGGCTACCTTAGGAAGGTTGTTATAACTCTTAAATCAGAGTTTAGAATGTTCATTATTAATTTTCGTTATTTTATTTCTTATTTGGTTAATATTTCTAGTTACTTTTACATTTCATAATTTAAAGGAAATTATTTTGTTATGAACAAGTAGCACTTATAATGTATGTTATGCATTGTATAAATACATTCTTGAGGTTTGGCAAATCGTTTAATCTTTGCCTCCAAACAGGTGCTGACTTCTTGCAACATTCATAGGTTTATTTAATTCAATAAATATTTATGGAGGTCCTCTTTGTGTACTATGCTGGTTATCAATGGGCTAGGGGGAAAGTTGAACTGGTGGGTCAAGCTGACCATATACACACTCTGTGAAGGTTTATCTGGTGTACTGGGATTAAAAGTTAGCATTTTTAATTATCTTAGTTGAAGAATATATTAAGATGATCAATTAAAAGTAAATACCTGCTTTTAAAAATTAATCTAACTCATAACTTCAAAAAATAAACTCAAGTGTCATTGGATCACACACAAACATTTACTGAGTTATGACGGTTAATTTTTTCTTCTTCTTTTTTTAAGTGAGATGAGGGTCTCATATGTTGCCCAGGCTGGACTCAAACTTCTGGGCTCAAGAAATCCTGTGCCTCAGCCTCCCTGATTAGCTGGGGCTATAGGCACGTGACACCACACCTGGCTATGATGGTTAACTTTGTGTGTATATTTGGCTAGGCTAAGAGATGCCCAGAGAGTTGTGAAAATGTTACTGGGTGTGTCTGTGAGTGAGTTTCCAGAAGAAATTTACATTTTAATCAGTAGACTGAGTAAAGAAGATGGCTGTCACCAATGTTGATGGGCATCCTCCAGTCCTTTGAGGGCCCAAATAGAACAAAAAGATAGAAGAAGGATAAATTTCCTCTCCCTGTTTGAGCTGGGACATCTGTGTCCTTCTGCCCTTAGACATAGTAGCTCCTGGTTCTCAGGTTTTTGGACTTAACTGAATTATACCACTGGCATTTCTGGCCCTTCAGCTTTCAAATGGGACTTCTCAGCCTCGATAATTACATGAGCCAATTCCCATCATAACTCTTTCTCTCTCTCTCTCTCTCTCTGTAGTGTATCCTATTGGTTCTGTTTCTCTGAAGTACCTGAACTTAGAACACTGAACATCAATTATGTGACTTAAGCTCTACTGTGGAGAATAGAGACATGAATCATAGAATGTCTTCGAGAACATGAATTGTTCCATGACCTGACTAGTGCCCCAGACACTCCTGACTTTTGACATTTCATCAACTTAGCAGAACCTTCTTCTTCTTGTTCCTCTGTGTAATGTTTGTTCTATCTTCAGGATCCAAATCGAAAACCACCTTTCCGTTAATGCCTTCTCTGCTATTTTGACCTCCAAGAATAGGTATAGTGTCCTTTCTTTGCATTCCCATAGCAGTCCAACCATAATTATATCATAGAAATCAACCAGACTGATATATTTTAACTAAACATTTTAATTTTAGAAAGTTGTAGATACATATACAGTTGTAAGAAATAACAGATAGATCCTAGGTACTTTTATTCAATTTCCCCTGAATGATATCTTGCTATAATATCACAACCAGGATATTGACATTGATACAGTCAAGACATAGAACAATTTTATCAATAAAAGGATCCCAAATATAGCCCTTTTATAATCAAATCTACTTTCCTCCCACATCTCTACTTCCCACTCCATTAACCTTAAACACTGGCAACCACTAATTTGGTCTTCATTTCTATAATTTTGTCATTTCAATAATGCTATAAAATGGGTCATAAAATATGTGATCTTCTGAGATTGCTTTTTCACTAAGCATAATTCCCTGGAAATTATTACACAATAGTCAGGTTGCTGTGTATATCAATAATATGGATGTACCACAGTTTGTTTAACCATTCACCTGTGGAAGAACATAAGGGTTCTTTCTAGTGTTTTACCATTAGAAATAAAACTGTTATAAACATTCATGTACTAGTTTTGCATGAACATAAATTTTCATTTCTCTGGAATAAATGCCCAAGTGTACAATTGCTAGGCTGTATGGAAATTAGAAGTTTGGATATTTAGGAAACTGTCAAGCTGTATTCCAGAATGGCTGTACCATTTTACAACCCCACTAGTAATGCATGAATGATTCAGCTTCTCTGTATTCTCATCAACATCTGAGACTGGCATTATTTTTAGTTTTTATTTTAGTCATTCTGACTTTAAAAATGTAAACAATCACCATAAAATACAAGAAATGCTGATATAGAAGCTAACTAAGATAAAATACAAGGAGTAATACAACCTTTCTAGAAGAAAAGGTAAAATAAAAATCTGCCTGGAAGAACTCATATGTGCCAAGCCCAGGGATAAGAAAAAACATCAGACAATTTGGGAAAATGCAAATAGCTTGGGACAGCCAGCAGGCAATGACGGAGTTGATGACAAGATGGGAAGGTGGGCAGAGATCAAATAATAATGAGCCTCCCATGCCTTGCTGAGACTTGGACTTCATGCAGAAGGTAAGGGCTTGAGAGTGGAAATGAAGGTATCATTTTGAAACACATCTACTTCTTCTTCCCAATGGTAATTTCTCTTTTTCTATTTTTTTGTTTTTTAAATTTCAGTAGCGTTAGTGGTACAAGTGGTTTTTGGTTACATAGATGAATTGTATAGTGGTGAAATCTGGAATTTCAGTGCACTTGTCACCCAAGTAGTGTACATTGTACTGAATATGTAGTTTTTTATCCCTTACCCTCCTCCAACCCTCCCAGCTTCTGAGTCCTCAATGTCTTTTATACCACTCTGTATGCCTTTGCGTACCCATGGCTCATCTCCCACTTATGATTGAGAACTTGTGATATTTGGTTTTCCATTCCTGAGCTACTTCACTTAGAATAATGGCCTCCGAGTCCATCCAAGTTGCTGAAAAAGACATTTTTTATTCTTTTTTATGACTAAGCAGTATTTCATGGCATACACACACACACACACACACATATATACACATATATATATACACACACACATATATATATATATATATATACCATATTTTCTTTATCCACTTATTGGTTGATGGACACTTAGGTTGATTCCCTGTCTTTGCAATTGTTAATTGTGCTGCCATAAACATACACATGCAGATGTCTTTTTAATATAGTAACTTTTCTTCCTTTGGATAGATACCTAGAAGTAGGATTGCTGGATCAAATGGTAGATCTACTTTTAGTTCTTTTAGTAATCTCCACATCGTTTTCCATAGAGGTTGTACTAGTTTACATTCCCACCAGTAGTGTGTAAGTATTCCCTTTGCACCACATCAATGCCAAAATCTACTGTTTTTTGACTTTTTAATAATGGCCATTGTGGTGGGGTAAGGTGGTATCTCACTGTGGTTTTAATTAGTATTTCCCTACTGATTTGTGATGTTGAGTAGGTTTTCATATGTTTGTTGGCTGCTTGTAAATCTTCTTTTGAGAAATGTCTATTCATGTCATTTGCCTACTTTTTAATGGTATTATTTGAGTTTTTTTTCTTGCTGGTTTGCTTCAGTTCCTTGTAGATTCTGGATATTAGTCCTTTGTCAGATGCATACTTTGAAAATATTTTCTTCCCCAATGGTGTTTTGTTAATTTGGACAATTAATACACAGGCAGGGAGGAAAGCCAGAAAAAAAAGGAGGAGTGATCAAAGACATAGGAGATAAAATGCTTGTCTCCAGAAAGCTCAACGATACCAAATAAAATGGGAAGGCAGTGAGGGTTTGAAAGGAGGGATCACAAATTACTCCCATGGGCCAAATCTGGCCAACTCTCTGCTTTTGTAAATTAGGTATTATTGGAACACAGCCATGTACATTCATTTAAATATTGTTTATGACTGTTTTTGCATTGTGATAGCAGAGTTGAGTAAATAAGCCAGAGACTATCTATCCCACAAAATCAAGTGTTTACTATCTAGCTCTTTATACAAAATATTTGCTAATCCTTTGTTTAAAAACAAAGGAACAGTGGATCAAGAAAAAATGTGCCAAGTGTTTTGTGGATTTATCAGTAAGTAGGTTTTTGGTGACTCTGAGAAAGGAGTTTTTAGTGAAATCATTGGTGTTGGGATAAAGGGAAGTGTAGGGAGTAAGTATATGCAACTTTCAAGATGTATTCATCCTCCCACAGCCAGTACACTGCCACTCTCCCCAGTCTTCATCAATAAAATGCATTATCTCCATTCACAGAAGAGGAAACAGAGATTCAGGGAGTTTAAGCAACTTGGTCAAACTTTTCACAGAAGTAAGTGGGAGTCAAAACTGGAATCCAGTTCTATTTATTCAAAGCCCATATTCTTTCTGCTATGTAATATTTTTCCTACAATTTACACTTGAGAGCCCAGAATTAAATGAAAGCCTTATGAAATTTTTTAGATTTCAAGATTGTGGACTTCACCAAAGTATTCTTATGTGGAAATGACATCTTGAAACCTTATCTGTTGTCCCTGCCAACAGGTATACTAAAGGAATGAGATCATTTAATAACTATGTTCAATTAATCCAAAATTATTCTCTCTCCAAATATAAAGGATTCTTGCTCCCTGGACCCTTTTCATTTACAGAAACTGCCTACTCAGAGTAAGCTTTCATAGACATAATGGAGCTCACTTACAACAGCATCTGTTCTGAAATATTCTGCACAGCTAAGAGGGTGAAAAAATGCAAACTTTTAAATTAATAGTCATTGAGGGAACAATAATGACAACAATGACAACAGAGGGAAAAATATATCTCTAATGAAAGGAACAGAAAGAAATCTGGTAGACCAGAAACTCACTACCATAAAAACATCTATGTAGGACACCTCAATAAAAGTACCTAAATGTTTTCTCTTATTATGTAATTCATTATAGTCCAAATTCACGTTATGTGAGACATATTAATCTCAATGTCTTCCTTATTCCTTTGTGAAATTCCAAGCCAACAATTTTAAATAAAATTGCCAGGGTGAAGGGGGAGGGTTGCTGTAATATATGTAAGCATCCATTAGGAATCACTTTATAATAGCACTCAGTGGGGTTGATTTTGCCCTTCAGGGGATATTTGGCAACTCGTAGACATTTTTGATTGTCATAACCGGGGTGGAAGAGGTGCTACTGGCCTCTAGTGGGTAGAAACCAGGGGCACTGCTCACATCCCATAATGCACAGGACAGCCTCCCACCTCACTTCACCAAACAAAGAATTTTCTGGCCCGTAATGTCAATAGTGCCAAGGTTGAGAAATCCTGCTTCAGAGGAACACCATTGTGGCATATTGGCAAGTCCATCAATGACACAGAACCAATATATCAAATATGCTACTATACTTGGGCAATCCTTATTTGCAAAGGCGTGAAATATAGTCCTTAAACTATTATAGTTGCAAATGATAGCTTAAATGAAAAAATACATAGGATTGATAGAATAAAAATAACGTCTTCTCTCAGTATTATGTAATTATTATTGTTGGTGGTGGTGGTGGTGGTTTTTTGTTTTTTGTTTTTTGTTTTTTTTGAGACAGGGAGTCTCGCTCTGTCGCCCAGGCTGGAGTGCAGTGGCGTGATCTCGGCTCACTGCAACCTCTGCCTCCCAGGTTCACGCCATCCTCCTGCCTCAGCCTCCCTAGTAGCTGGGACTACAGGCACCCACCACCACGCCCAGCTAATTTTTTGTATTTTTAGTAGAGACGGGGTTTCACCGTGTTAGCCAGGATGCTCTCGGTCTCCTGACCTCGTGATCTGCCCGTCTCGGCCTCCCAAACTGCTGGGATTACAGGCGTGAGCCACCTCACCCAGCCTATGTAATTATTTTTAATAACAATTGGATCTCATCTTCAAGATGAAATAACATACTTGTGTAATTATGCACAAACATCTTTTAGGTCAGCAGCCTGGAACTACATGAAAACAGCACAGTAAAGACCTATATGAGGCATATTGCCAGTTTATCCAGAAAAAGAGAGATAAACGTGTGACTGAAAAAAGTATTTGTCGAATGAGCTGCAGCTGCGTATAACTAATATCTAATTGCTCATCTAGAACATATTATCCATCAGGCAGAACGAAGGTGGATAATTTTCTATGATCTACTGAGATGATTTACCAAATTACTGCATAAAAATACACTTAACTCATATTAAAGTTATGACACTAACCAATAAAACCTTAGGGTAATCAGAATTATTGATGATTTGACCTAACTTTCTTTTGTGTGTTTTTAGAAATAAAAAGCCCAAAGAATAAATCAAAGGTAGTTTAAAAATTTCAATTGGAAAGCAAGAATTGGCATTTGAGTTCTTCTTCCAGAACTACTATGAAGATTTCTGTAAAGTATGTTAACTCAAAAACTATTATATGGAAAACGTCAGTAATAATTTTAATCATTAGTTAGATTTGTTATTTCACCAATGACTTATCTTTAATTTTAATTTATATGTATATAAACATAAATATACGTGTGTAACTTAATTTGAAAAGAAGGGTAATAATGATGGGCTTTATTCTGGGGGTATCCTAATAACAAACTCTACTTGAAGTGAATACGGACTGTACTTGAAGACTTGAAGGAGAGAAATTCTGACAGCTAACCTTGTCATCAACAGAGTGCTAGAAACTTACTCTAGTAAATTGGATTATTGTTCACTATTCTTCACCCTTGTCCTTTACTAGAATTACAAACTCCTTGCCTTGTCTCACGTGACTTTGCATTATCTCCCACTGAAGTGGGAAGAGAATATTTCCTCATCCTATTAATGCCCAGTTTAGCCATGTGACTTGCCTTGTCTGATAGAATGTGGCCTAAAGTGACAGTGTCCCAGCTATGAGCTGAAGCCTTAAAAGGCATTTCATATCTTCGCTCAGCTTTTTTGCTTTTATGCCATTTGCCATTAGAGAAACATGTCTCAGATAGCTATTGACTAACTAGACATGTGGAGCTGACCCACAGACTTAAAAGCAAGAAAAATATTTGTTACAAGCCAATGAGATATTTGAGGTTGTTTGTTAAGCAGCAAATAATGACTATTACACTTACAAAAGGATTTTCTAGCAATATTTATATTGTGAGTATTTGATGAATACCTCCCCAACACTTGTTTCCTAGATTTGCAACTGGAAATCCACCCTCACCTCCACATTATTGAGAAAGGAGTACCAGGACTGACTTCCAGGGTGAACTGAATCTTGGCATTCCTCTGGTCACTGCAATTTGATTCCATTACAGGCACATGATTTTAGATGGGCCAATCAGAATCAACTTCAGAACTTTTCAAAAAGCTACCAGAAAAAGAATGTCACTATTTCCTCCTAGTCTTTAACTGGAAGAATGAGAAGTTAAGGCTACTGCAGACACCTTGCAGACACAAGGAGGAGCCTAGAGCCGCCTAAACCTAAGCCAACAAAGCCAAAATTGGAGCTGAGAGACAGAATGAAACAAGGTCCTCACAGTGTGGCCCAAGGTCTCAACTCAGCTATCCTTGAAGATAGCTCCAGAGATGGGGCTATCTTTGTGTTTCTTTATATGTGTTGATAGTTTCTTCCTATTCCTTAACCTAATTTGAATTATCTGTCACTGATCTCATATAGATTCCTAATGGACACAGCATCTTTGATTTTAATTAAGGGATAAGAAATAGGGAAAATACTCTTTTTAAAGGCAATTTTCTTTTATTTAATCTAAAACACCCAGTCAGTCTGTAGTGTGTACAGGGGAAAGAATTTACTGCAGAAAGAGAATAATTATAAAAGCCTATGCAAAATACCTGCCCATTTTCTCCTTCTATTCATATAATTTTCTTTTAAGGGGAATATCATTGTGACATAATTATAGTTTATCCAAATCCTAACACGAAATTAGCATTTCAAAGATATAATAGAATTATAATGTTTTTCAACAGGACATAATGTTTTATCAATTCAGGCTAAATTTATAATCTTCCAAACTTCACAGGAAATTTAAGAGACTATCTTAAAACTCTGCTAAATTTTATTTTATTTTTTTTCTTTTATTATTATACTGTAAGTTTTAGGGTACATGTGCACATTGTGCAGGTTAGTTACATATGTATGCATGTGCCATTCTGGTGCGCTGCAACCACTAACTCGTCATCTAGCATTAGGTATATCTCCCAATGCTATCCCACCCCCCTCCCCCCACCCCACAACAGTCCCCAGAGTGTGATGTTCCCCTTCCTGTGTCCATGTGATCTCATTGAACTCTGCTAAATTTTAAATGAGCAAGTTTAATCCCCAGTTTATGAAAAGATACTAAAACCTCTGATGATAAGGAGAATAAAATATTCCTGTCCTGAAGTCAAGTCTGCATAAATTGATTTTTCCAGATAACATAGTTAAGGTGTTTGTTCACCAATTGAGTAACGGAAATTTATTTCTATTAATCAGAATGTCCAGACTCAGTGAGAAGTTTTCCTTAGCAACCATCAGTAATGTGTACACAGCGCCTAAAGCAGCTAAGTGTTTGATCACCATATTATCAGATATTTATGTTTTACTTCCAGTTGCTTAGCTACCACCTATATTTTAGAAAATAATATTATATTTCTCTGGCTATAAATATAATACAAACTTATTTCATATTATTTGAAAAATGCCAAAAGGTGCAAAGAGAAAATAAAAGCCAGCCATGTTCCAAATACAAGATATTTGTTACATGTTACTGTTACATGTTTTTGTGTTTCTCTTCAGAAGTTGTTTTCTAGATTTAAATTGTTTGTACATTTGGGTGCCTTGTTTTTTCACTTATATATTTGAACATTTTCCCATGACAATCATGTACAAAAGTTCAAAAAATCATTCAATTACTTTCCATCTTACTGTTAAGCAGGAGCCAAATTCTTACAATGCTATAGGGTTGCTATCACAAACTACCATAGACTGAGAGGCTTACACATTAAGCACTGCATTAGCACAGTGCTTTGGAGGCTGGAGGTCTGAAATCAAGGTGCCAACATGGTCAAGTTCTGGTGAAAGCCCTCTTCCTGGTTTGCAGATGGCTGTCTTCTTCTTGTATCCTCACATGGTGGAGAGCAGAGAGGAAGGAAGCAATCTCCTCTCTTTCTGTAAGGACACTAATCTTATTCTTGAGGATTCAATCTTCAAGAGATCCTACCTCCTAATACCATCATACGGGGGTTGGAATTTCACAAACACATTTTGAGGGGACACAGACATTCAGTCCATTGCAAATGGTCTCCATGAATTGCATCTTCCCATTATCTCTCTGAACCAAATACCTCCCCTTCCTTAACAACTCTTGGCACGACAGCTTTTGCTCTTCCTCTAACATGCCAGGATCGTACCTCCTTGTTACCTTTGTACTGTCACCTCTGTCTAAAACACTTTTTTTCCTGATACACATGATTCATTCCATTATGTTCTCCACGTGGCATCATCTCTGTTCGATCAACCAAGACCCTCTAGGTGACTATGGTCCTGGTCACTAGATTCAGACTTTCATACTAGCTGTATGATCTTGAGAAAGCGGCTGAACCTCTTTTTCACTTTGGAGAATAACAATAATCACCTTATGGGCCTGCTGTTATAATTAAACTCATCTACTTTGCAAAATCCTCTTCTTTACCAGCGTTCTCAATCCCTAAATTTTACTTTTTCCACAGGCTATTTGTTACTTTATAGCATACTATATTAATTAATAATTATTATGGCTATGATTACAAATTAGTGATTATTTGTACGTTTATTGTGTACTGTCTTATCTCCCACCTTCACTGGGCTCCAAATTCTACCAGGATAAAGATGTGCTTAAAAACAAAAACAAACCAGTTAACACCAGTATAGTACCTGCAATGCAACTGTCATTCTAAGCTTTTTAAATGTATTAATCATTGTAAGTAGAGGACTATCTGTACCTATTCCATGGATTACTTACAATGATTCCACTTATGATTTTTTTTTACTTTATGTTAGTGGGAAAGCCATATGCATATGGAAACCATACTTTGAGTATCCATACAACCTTTCTGATTTTCACTTTCAGTACAATATTCAATAATTTACATGAGATTTTTTTAACATTTTATTAAAAATTAGGCTTTGTGTTAGAAGCTTTTGCCCAACTTCAGGCTAATGTAAGTGCTCTGAGGACATTTAAGGCAGACTCAGCTAACCTATGATGTTCAATAAAGCTAGGTTATTAAATGCATTTTTGACTTGACTTAATATATTTTCAGCTTACAATGGGTTTATTGGGACATGATCCCCTGGTAAGTGAAGGAGCGTATGTATTATTATCTCCATTTTACAGATAAGAAAATTTGAAGCATTGACATTATTAAGCAACTTTCCCAATTGGTAATGGCAATAACTGATGAAGGGCAAATGAGAACCCAGGCAATGTGGCTCCAGAGGGAACGCTATGCTTTCAACAAATTCTTAGTGAGGAAATGTGATGAATAAACCAAAGAAGGAAGCACTGTCATATCATCAGGACTAAGCTTCTTTTACAGCCCAGACCTCCTTCTAAAAAAAAAAAAAAAAGTGAATTCTATTTTCTTTCAGACTGTGATTTTTCCAATCAGCAGAATGTAGATGAGAAAATAGAGGAGTGAGGCTTTCATTTCTCAATCCCACCTTTGACATGAAAGGAACAGGGGCCATCTTCCTTTTGGCTGGGTTCCTGCTGAGTTGGATTTCTCCTGATTTATTTCATCTCCTTTACCTGGCTTTCTCCTCCACACTAACGATTTGCATCCATAAAGCAAATGACCTTTGCTAGCCGATGTGTTTTTCCTTAAATCGGCCATGTTACTTTTGTCCTTTTAAATATTATAGCACAACTCATCAGTATGCTATTGGGGGCAGTGTTTTCGAACAATTACATCATAGTTATATTCAAATACTCAGTTATTTTCCTACTCCATGCAAGCTGCTCTTTAATATAATTTCTTTTACTGGGATGAGTTGCTTGCTGGCTGTACCACGAAACTACACATGGATGTTTTATGAAAGCAATACTTTCTAGCCTTGCTCAGCTCTGCTCCAGCTTTGCTCAAATATGTCATGGGAGAGGAAGGAAGGCTCTTCCTTGAGTCCTTGAAGGGGGGGTGACTATGCTACTGTTCTGTGCCCCTTTCATCAAAAGAAAACTAAAAACTTTGCTATCCTCAAGGGCTACCTTGAACATGATTTCTCAGCATAGAGCCCAAAGACAACTTGTAACAGATACAGCTCAAGTGTTGTCAAAAATGAGGACCTCTGGGCCCCATTTTTACTAAATTGAAATTTGAAAACATGAGATAAAGAAGTTTGCATTTTTAACAAGCACCCCAAGTAATTTGTGTGTGTGTGTGTGTATCACATACATATACATACATATATATGTATAGGTCGTCTTCCCTATCTGTGGGTTTTGCACCTGTGGATTCAACCAACCATGGGTTGAAAATATTTGAAAAAGATTGCCTCTGTATTGAACATGTACAGATTTTACTTTCTTGTCATTATTTCCTAAACAATACAGTATGACAACTATTTATGTAGCATTTACTTTGTAGTAGGCATTATAAGTAATCTAGAGATAATTTAAAGCCTACAGGATGATATACATAGGTAATATGAAAATACAATGCCATTTCAAATCAGAGACTTGAGCATCCATGGATTTTAGTATCCAAAGGAGGTCCTATAACCAATCCCCCAGGGATACCAAGGGGTGACTGTATATATATTACATATATGTACACACATATATACATGTGTGTGCATATATATATATTTAAAACATTATTATTCAATAAATGTTGAGCACACACTACATGCCATGTCCTGTGGTGATTGCTAGGAACACAATGATAAGCAGAAGTAGATATAGTCCCTACTCCCGTTAAATTTCAGCCTGTTGGATAAGCTAGATATTAACAAATGACCACAGAAATAAACATCGACTCTTAACAGAGAACAAGGGGCATGAATAGGGGAAAATATGAAATGTGAGTGCTTGGCCTTGCTAAGAATTCCAAGGAAAACTTCTCTGAACTGAAACCCAAAACTGAGTCTAAATCAACTAAGGAAAGAGGAGAAATGAAAGTTGTGTTGGAGGCAGAAGGAAAGTGATGTCATGAATCTCATGGAAAAAGCATCATGAGAGGAGAGTGGTGAAAGAAGCCCAGGGTAGTGACAGCCACATGGTGAGAGCAAGCAGGATATGGGAAGCTGGAGAGGTGGCAGCCGCCAGACCACACCGAGCCTTGTAGACGCTAGTTTTGTTTTTAATTTATGCAAAAACAATGGGAATCACTTGGAGAGCTTAAAGTGAGAGGGGACACTGGTAGGGTTACAGCTGAGATTTTCTTATTGATCTTTGAGCTGTGGTATTCAATAAGGTAGTCACCAGCTACATGTGGCTAAATAAATTTAAATGTAATAAAATTAAAAATCCAGTTCGTCAATAGTAGGTATGTGTGAGAGAGCCCAGATGTAGAATATTCATGCTTGCAGAAAGTTCAGTTGGCAACACTACCCAAAGGGTTGCTTTGGACCCCAGCATGAGCATCCCGAGAACCAGTTTGAAATGTATGATGTCAAGTCCTGTCTTGCATTCTAAAGTGATTCTTAGGTGACTTGTATGCATGTTAAAGTTTGAGAACCGTAAGTCTAGAAGGTAACTGGCCATTTAATGGGATCCTATTGATAATTTGCTACCGTGAATGGGATGAAAAGCACCCATAAACTTCCAGTATGGAGAATAATGACTGAAAAGATGCCAATATTGCCAAGTAAACTACCAATTTGGACCTAAATTTTATAAGACCTCTACAAGTCCCTTTCAGAACTCAGTGAAATATACACACAACCTAGTTCAAATCAAATCCCTTCCCCATCCATTCCCCTGTATTCTCCCTCTCTAATATCTTGCTGTTGTGAGTAGGATTGCTACATATCATACCAATAGAATTCAGGCTGTGACACAAAGCTTAATTTTTTTTTTAGGGTTCCCAGTGGAAGACTATAATGTGTGAAATGTTATTTGTTGGGTCGTTAAAAGAAAGTAATGAACTCACTGGCTTCCTGAAATTGTAGTTCTATTTTTCAGGAGTATGGGAGCCTATTTATTTTTAACTGTACTATTACCATACAAATAGATCAGCTTGTGTTTGTTACCCATTTCAGACACGCACTCCACTCCACTTTTATTGCACAGTCTGTTACATGACAAAATACTTGAGGAAGCTCACCAAAATCTCAGACTTGTAAACAAACATAACATACGTGAGGAGAGAAACATTTCCAAATAGTTAGCCTATGCTCTATGCTAAGGTTTAATCTTAAGCTGAAGAACAACATGGTAGCAAAGTAATAATAATCTAATAATGAACACTAACCTATTATGAACATATACTATGTGCCATAGATTGAATATTTCTATCATCTCAGAATTCAAATGATGAAGTTCTAGTCCCCATTGTGATGGTATTTGGAGATGGGGTCTCTGGGAGCTAATTAGGGTTGGATGACATCAGAAAGGTGAGCCCCTACGATAAGATTAGTGGTCTGATCTTATCAAAATGGCAGTCATCACCTTGACTGTGGACTTTCCAGCCTCTAGAAGTGTGAGAAATAAATTTTCATTGTTTAAACAACGCAGTATATGACATTTTGTTATGGCAGCATGAGCCGACTAAGGCATTATGTGCCAGGCCCAGTGCTACGTACCTCCCAGGCATTGGCTGATTTGATGTTTACTTATATCATGAAGCTAAAATTAATATTATAACCACTTTACAAATGAATGAAGAAAACTGAGGCTCACAGAGGTTAACTTCCTAAAGTCACTATAATCATTGCAAACTCATATGTTCTGTTCACTCAAGTTCAATGAAATCCATATAAAGCTTTCAGTAATGCATATATCAAATAACAGCAGCTAAAAAGCTACCCAAAGCATTCCATGTACTTGCAAATGCCAACAAATTTTTGGCAGTTATATTAAACTATTACCTGCATCTAAGCAGATGCTATTATTTTATGGATGTAATTAGGTTCTGTGTATAAAACAGATACATCTGTGGCTATTTCCTATTTTTATCTGAGAAACATTACTCACTTGGATTCTTGTAGCACAAACAATATGGCTTGCTGAACACAATTCCACATCAAAAGGGTATTTCTGCATGTATAATAAACCAAAATTCTGCTGGGCGCGGTGGCTCATGCCTGTAATCCCAGCACTTTGGGAGGCCGAGGTGGGCGGATCATTTGTCAGGAGTTCAAGACCAGCCTGACCAACATGGTGAAACCCCGCCTCTACTAAAAAACAACAACAACAACAACAAAAATTACCCGGGTGTGTGGTGGCATGTCTGTAATCCCAGCTACTCAGGAGGCTGAAGCAGGAGAATGGCTTGAACCCAGGAGGCGGAGGTTGCAGTGAGCTGAGATCACGCCATTTTACTCCAGCCTGGGCAGCAGAGCGAAGCGAAACTCTGTCTCAAGGAAAAAAAAAAAAAAAAAGACAGAAAGAGAAACCAAAATTCAGATCCTTTTGTGTAACCTCTTATGCAACCGTGGATAGGTGATTTTATCCCTTAGGACAGAGTGTTTTTTTGTGGAGAAAACAGTGATGGTATTTAACCTTCTCTCCAGATTTAACACTCTGGTTTTATGTTCTCAAAGAAAGTCATAGTGAGAATTCCACTATTTCAGCTGATAAAATAAAAAGTTTGATCTTGTTAAACTAAAAGGAGATGCCTCTGTATTTGAAGCCTTACTTAATGAAGTGCAACCTAAATGAGTACATACGCTAACTGAAAATCTAACTTAGGAGTGCACTGTTAAATAGCTGAGTCTCAGCCAATCACAGCAGTTGAGCTTTAGTTAATCATAGGTGGGCGGCTGATTTGAATAAGGCAACTATGAGTTTTAAACTAAATTTGAGGTAATTTTGACTTTTGACAAATCTTTATAACAAGTTTAGGTTTTGTGACAGGATTACTTTGAATTTTGATCTCCAAGAGGTCAAAAACCAAAGGAATAGGATAAAAAAAAAAAGTCTAGACATTGATCTGTTGATATAATCTGTCCTGTTGGCAAATGTAAAATAGTTAGCTGTATTGGGCATGTGTCATTTACTTACAAGTCACAAAAGCCCACCTCAAAATGGATTCAACAAAAAACAACAACATAATTATTGATTCACAGGACTGAAAAGTTGATGGGTAGGTACGGTTTCTGGCAAAATATCCCTGCCAATAGATTCAGCCTTGCATCCTCTCAGCTTCTCCTTCTTTAAAAAAAGGATGATGGGTGGTCATGTGCCCACATTTGAATCTATCCTATGGCTGAGATAGGTCATGTGTCTATGGTTTGAAGCAGAGATGAGAGGAGTCTCATTCTTAGCTGCCAAGAAACCACAAAGAAAATCCAGGTAAAATTACCAATTGAAGGGAGAATGGACATTTGAAAAGGAAAAAACAATAGTCACCCATCTCATCAAACAAGATATTAAGAATAGTGACAACAATAAGTGACTGAGTGGTTTTCTGTATCTTACTAAAAATAATATAATAATAGCTGTAAATTATTGAGCATTTCCTATATGCTAGAGACTGTGCTAAACGCTTTACACACATTATCTACTTTTCTTTCATACGGATGAAGAAACAGAGGCTCAAAGAAGTTGCATCATTTGTACCAAATCCTAACACCTAGTAAGAGGCAGAGATAAGATATAATAGGGATTTATCTGATTTCCAAGTTCACGTGCTTAAGGGTCTTAACCACTATATTGCTTCCATAAGAACTACTTTGATATTTTGTTTTGATGGAGTACAAGAAAGTAGAAACTGCAAAATAAAATAACTTCAAAATGTGGCTTCAAAAAACAAAGCTTTTTGCAACAACAACAAAAAAAATAGAATATAGCTTATTAATAATGTCCAGAAGAGGCTTGTGATACAATTAGTACTCACAGTGTTTTAAGCAATTCGGTTACCTTACCTCCTAAATACCAAGGTATCAAAAAATAATTTTCAACATGTATTTGTATATGTTATATGTGTGTGTAAAGAAAATTACAATTCAGTGTTTCCAAAACAGTCATTAACCATCAAAACATGTACACTTTTGACAACCATCACAACTCTTACTGGTTATAACACAATTACTATTTATATCAGTTAATAGTGATATCTGTATTATTCCAAGCCATGCAGCTTAAGCTACTAGGACAGCATTAACCAGTAATTTGAATCTTGGCAGTTCATGTGTCTACAACCCACAACTTCTGCACCCAATCATTGTCAAGATACTACAATGACACGACCCCAACATAAACAATTTTCTATAATAGGAGTTTCCAGACAATGCCCTACAGGCCAAATCCAGCCTGCTGCCTGTTTTTGTAAATAAAGTTTTATTGAAACACAGCCACACACATTCACTTACATATTGCCTATTGCTGCTTTTACACTACAACGGCAGAGTTGAGCAGTAGGCACAGAGAGCATCTGCCCAAGAGGTGGAAAATATTTATTATATAACCTTTTGCAGAAAATGTTGTCAATCCCTGCTCTAGAATATGGCATACATACTGCAAGGAGGATCTGAAATGTTAAAGGGAAATTCCAAGAATCCAGAAATATTTCTCCTATTTTGTAAATCATAGAGAGGGAAACTCATACCTTATGGACACAGATTGACTTTCTGATACTATGAAAAGAATATCACATAACACCTCAAGCCAGTCTATGAAAATAGCAGTAATGGAGTGTCTACCAGGCCAGCTGCTCCCAAACAAGCGAGAGTTCACCCAGACACCAGGACTGCCCTTTCCTGATTTAGGGTCTTTTACTTCTTTATTTTCTGTTTCTGTTTAGGTCTTCTAAGAAAGGAGTTAATGAGCTGGAATATTTTCATTCACACTCTTTGGGGTAACTGCCAATTGGGAACTATGACCTAAACTTTTTTTCTTTCAAATGTTCCTGAAAATATTTTAAACCTTAAAACCTTCCTTAATGGTTTCTCTTTCACTGGTTTCTACAAATCATATCTTGTCTCCTTTCCACTAAATCATGTTGAACCTGCAATCATATATAAACTAGACATGTTCAACTCTTAACAAGCATTCACAGAACAGTGGCTACTGAGGGACTTTGCTTACCCACTTGTCTTTTGAAAGATTAACTTGGCCTTTATTGGTCTATACTAGGAATTATTGTATTCTGTCTGTTTCCTTAAACACCTTGGTCTCTGGGTGACCCATTCTCAATAAAGAAGGTATGTGCTTAACAGTAGAGCATATTTTGTATTTCCCTGACTCTGAATTAAACTCTAGGGATGATTCTCCTGTATTTTACCCACAAACAGATTACTCAAACCTTGTCTGATTGGACGGAGAGAGGGATATTTTGGATACAAAATTCAATCCTGATCCTTTATCTTCAACTCTAAACTGAACACGCAACCCGTGATTAAATTTCCAGCAGTTACATGCTGACTTATTAGCCATTAGGATATACCTCTGAGAAATACATCTAATGGCTTGCAAGTTGCTGGAGACATTTCACTTGTGCTGTTTAAATAAACTAGTCATGTTTCATTATGCACCATAATTTTTCACTGTTGGCCCCACAAACTTTAGAATTTTTATATTTTCAAGAAATGCAAGAGTAAAGACATGAATTTGAAAATGTACAAGAAGTATTTACCCAAAACCAAAACAAATATGTCCCTCTTCCCATTTTTGGTTGTAAGAGGACTATATATCTAGCAGAAAGAGAAAAACAACAATCCTTAGAACATTTTGAAGTCAGAAAACAAGAAAGCTGTTGACAAGGAGAACAGAACTGTGATGTATGATGAGAAAATCATAACTCCAAGATAAGCTCTTATTAAGAACAATTCATTCATTGCTGCCTGCCACTGCACGTATAGCAGAAGTTGGTTCCTCTTTCTAAAGCCCACCTACTTCAAAAAATATTTGCATCAGCCCTCATATGTAAATTCCACTCGTGGAATGTCAATTCTGATATTGAAACTGGAAAAACTCAAATAGAATTGCTTTCACTATTCTTTCAGTTACATGCATCTTGATATGACCACCTTAAAGCTTGTTTGAAAATACACTGTGTGTTCAATATGTTGTTGTTGTTGTTGTTGTTTTTTCCCTACCTAGCATCTCTCCAAGGAGAAGACCACATCATCATGAGGCAGTGATCTGTTCTAGCAGCCAGCATAATATCAACAAACCAATTGGATTCACAAACCCCAGGTCTTTCTCTACCATTATTACAAACTATGCATTCTCTTTCCACTGAAGATGCTGAGCTATTAATACATAAGTCTGGAGCTACAGGTACCCTGGCAAGGGAGAGCCTGCCTGAGAATGGAGTCAGCACAGATAGCAGAGTTAGGAGACTCAGAAAGACAATTCCCTAATGGTATTATCTGAGTCCAAGAGTATAGTACTACTTAATGGTAGAACCACTATAATTTTCAGTTAGTTGAGTGAACAAATTTGCTTTTTGCTTAAGCCACCTATTCTTACTTGCCACAGAAGATTAAGGTTCTTAAAAGGATTCAAAACATAATAAACCCTATCGTGATACATTTACCAGACACCATCATTTTGAAGATATGTGATACTTGACAGGAATATTTTGATATGTGATGGGGGGAATAAGAATCTAGAAGGGTAAGCAGAGTCCATAAGCTCCGAATGAAATACAAAATAGCCAGGCACCCCAAAAAAGAGGGTGGTGTGCTGATGATGGGGGGGCATGATAAAAGGGAAGCAAGTAGAGGCTGAACAAACACATACTTTCATATACTTGACGACGATGTTAGTGGTTAGGAATGATTTAACAAAATGTGAGATCTAAAGTTTTATGTAGGGTTAATGCTAAAATACTCCAGCAAAACTATTTCTCCACTGATTTGGGCCAGAGTCATGAGCCATTTATTTCACACTTTTGGCCTCATTACCAAATACCTCTACCATTCTTCCAATCAGAGCTTCCCAATCACTTTGCTGAGCTACTGATTGTCTTACTCTCTCTGGAAGAGCCAGGAGTAACCAAATCCCTTAGCAAGTCATTGTCAATCATGGACAGCTGTCAACAGCACCAGTAGGAACCACCACACATGTGTGTGTTTTGTTAGTTGTTTCACCTCCTTAAGACTTTGTTTTCTCGTCGGCAAAGTGGATTAGTCTTATCTACTATAATCATAGTGAAAATTACAATCAATATAAAATATGAAAATTGTATATGTGGTATCATAATACAGTAGGCACTATTTAAACAATAACTCATACATTTTCTATAAACACATTTTACATTTGTTTGCCGACTATTTTTGCATTTGTGTAAAATGCACATATTTAAGACAAACTATTTTTTTCCCAGCCAAAATAAATACATGAGAGAATCTATGGATGGAAAAGCCTTGACTTTTCAGAATCCTATGTTGTTGTTGTTTAAAAACTGGCACTTCATAAGGAAAATACTTGGAATCATGCAGATATCTACTTAACCCATCTTCCTAATAAGGTAATTTATTTATTACAAAGCAATTATTCACTCTGAAGTGACTGGATGGCAGAGTAAGACATATAATTGGATTTGAGAAATAATCTGAGGCCATAGTCATTTTTATTAGTAAATACTATGTATACATTAAATAAGAGGGCAATAATATACTTAAATCGTAATTTTTATAATTATATTCATGATTTCCTAATTTCAAAATTTTGTATGTTAATTACACTATTTAAAAGTGCATCAGAAATTTCGGTGTACTTTTATAAAAACTGAAACAGGTATAACAGACTTGCAAAAGGTATTAGCATCACCAGAAAGCTAGTATTTGGGAGTCAACGGAAGACCAGCAAAGTTGTAAAAGCAAATATAGAAAGAAGTGCCTATGCATAAAATATTCAGCAAGATAATAAGGTAGTATGACATTATCGACCTGTAAAAAGTGTCATGCAGAGTGCACATGAAAAGTAAGAACAAAATATTTCAAAAGGCTAAAGATTCGTGACTTTATTCCGGTAAGAATATAGTAAAAGTCAATGAAGAAAAAAATTGAACAAATGTATAAGAGAGATGCTATTTTTCTGATCGTAAAAATGGAAACTAAATATAAATTACTTGCTTCTTATCTAAGCCTCCTCTTCCTCTTTACCTAACCTGATCCACAGCATAAACTCTTGTCTCTTTTATAATGCCCTTTCTGAAGTTGAAATAAAACATTGGAACAAAAATGCACAGAAATTCATAATTTTTATTTTGTTTTTCAATTTCCCACTTTTATTTTAAGTTCAGGGTACATGTACAGGATGTGCAGGTTTGTTACATGGGTAAACATGTGCCATGGTGGTTTGCTGCACAGATCATCCAATCACCCAGATATTAACCCCAGCATCCATTAGCTATTAAAAAGTCAAAAAACAATAGATGCTAGTGAAGTTGTGGAGAGAATGGAATGCTTTTACACTGTTGGTGGGAGTGTAAATAGTACAACCATTGTGGAAGACAGTGTGGCGATTCCTCAAAGACATAGTGACAGAAATACCATTTGACCCAGCAATTCCATTACTGAGTACATAGCAAAGGGATATAAATCATTCTGTTCTAAAGATACATGCATGCGTATGTTCATTGCAGCACTATTCACAATAGCAAAGACAAGGAATCAACATAAATACAATTATTTTCTAAATTTATATAAGTGAACTCACATGGTATATAATTATTCTTTGTGGGTTTCTTTTACAAAATATTACAGTCATATGATTTTTTCCCCATATGGTTACTTGTGATAGTTTTCATTGCTATATATAAATATACCACAAATCTTGCTATTAAAATAATGCTGTTATAAACAACCTGGACCAGCCTTTTCTACACATTTCTTTTGGGAATATACTGTACCTAGGAGTATACTTGCTAAGCCAAAGCTTGGCAAATATTAATCTTTAGTTTTCCAAACTCGTTGTGTTAACTTGCCCTACTACTTGGACTGTTTGGATGTTTCCATGGGTTCATAACCCTCTCAATACTTGCAATTACCATGATTTGTTTTGTTTTTAATTGTAGACATTTTTATATGTAGCAATATCTCACCAGTTTCCTTTTGTATTGAGCTATAACATATATGCAATAAAATGGACAGATCTTAAGTGTTCAGCATGATGGATTTTGAAATTTTATTCACTTGTGTAATTACTATCCAAGGAAAAATACAGTTTAGACCATATCCATCACCCCAGAAAGCACTATCTTTACTTTTTCCACTCAATTCCACACTTCCACTTAACATATTACTATCCAAAATTCTATTACAGTAGTCCTGTTCTTGGACCTCAAATAAGTAAAATCCTACGGCATAGGGTATTTTATGTCTGGATTATTTTGCTCAATATTATTTATGAAATTTATTCACAATGCGGCATATATTGGTACTATTTATTTCCTTTTAATTGTCAATCAGTATACCAGAGTATTACTATACCAAAAATTGTTTTTTCTATTCTCTTGTTGATGAGCATTTGAGTTTCAAATTTGGGACTATTATAATGAGGATGTGATAAATAGTTTTATAAACATTTCTGTGGACATATGTTTTATTTTTTCTGTCTTGTGTAAATACCTAGGAATGGAATTTCTGAGATAGATGTATACTTAAAGTTATTAGAAACTGCCAAAGTATTTGTACAATTTTATATGACCACTGACACTCACGAGAGTCACTCCATATCCTTGCCGACACTTAACATTGTCACTCTTAATTATATTCATTTCATTGGTTATAATGTAGTATACTATTGTGGTTTTAATTTGTATTTCTTTGATGATTAATGATGTCGAACATTTTTTACATGCTTGTGTTTATTGGCCACTCTTGTATCTTTTTTGACAAGCATTTTTTCAAAAGTTTCGACCTTTTTATGTGGTTATTTGTACTCTACTGTTTTTTTGAGACACTCGCTCTGTTGCTCAGGCTGAAGTACAGTGGCACGATCATGGCTCACTGCAGCCTTGACCTCCTGGGCTCAAGCAATTCTCCTGCCTTAGCCTCTTGAGTAAGTGAAACTACAGATGTATGCCACCATGTATGGCTAATTTTTTATTTTTTGTAGAGATGAGGTCTCACTGTGTTGCCTAGACTGCTTGTTTATGTTTATAACATTGATTTGTAGAAGCTCTTTATATATTCTAGATAAAAGGTCTTGTTCAATTTATGTATTGCAAATATTTTACTTCAGTCTGTGGCTTGCCTATTCTTTTTCTTAATAGTTTCTCTTGATAAGCAGAAGTTTTCTTTTTTAATATTGATAAAGTCAATATTACTGATTTTTATAATGGTTAGTGCTTTTTGTATTTTGTCTAATAAATCATTACTCAAAATGAAAAAGACATTTTCCTATATTTTATTCCAGAAGATTTATGGTGGTAGATCTTATACTCAGGACTTGGAATCATCCTGAATTAGTTTAATTTTGGTGTATGGAGTGATTTATATAGAATTGATCCAGCATCATTGTTAAAAAGACTTTCCTTTCCCTATGCATTTAGTTTAGCATCTTGGTTAAAATAAGTTGTCTTTATATAGGTACATATATATCTGGACTTTCTAATTGGATCTACCAATCTATTTGTCATTTATTATACCAGTACTACAGACTAATGGAGCTTTATAATAGTTCTTAAAGGTAGGTAATATATGTATTATAACTTTGTTCATTTTTAAAAATTATTATATATAGTAGATTATTTGCATTTCTTTTTTAATTTTAGAATCAGATCATACATTTCTTCAAAAGAGAAGGCATTTTGATACAGATTTAGCTGAATCTGTAAGATATCTGGCTGCTTTTAAGATTTATTATGTATCTTTTGCTTTCAGCAATTTTATAATGGCATTCCTTAACATATTTTTTCTTTCTATCTATATCTGCTTCGGTTTTATGGGACTCCTTAAATCTCTACCTTGAATTTTTAAAATAGTTAACAAACATTTCAGCTACACTCTTTTCAACTCTCCCTTCCACCCAATTTACTCTTTCCTTCGCTTACGAGTCCAATTACATATTACTTGACATTTGTGCTATATTCTTAGTGTCCATTATGTTATTCTCCATATTTTCCATCCTTTTGAAGCTCCTTGCTTCTGTTTGTATATTTTATTTGACCTTACTTTCAATTTATTTACTTTTTTAAATTTTGTATTATCTGGTGATGAAGCTCAATCATTCAGTTTATGAAGACCTCAACCACTGAGATCTTAATTTGTTATTTCACTCATATGTTTAATAATTGTGAATTTTAAAATTTTCCAGTTCTCTGTTAAATTTCCCATTTTGTCACTTAACTTATGAATACATTAATTAAAATTATTTTCAAATCATGGGTTATAATTATAATGTGTAGTTATCCTCTTGGTTAATCTCAGTTGTCTGATTTTCCTTTTATTATTGCAGAATTCTTAACTATTTGTGCCTTTTAAAAATTGTTTACCAACATTATATATCATCAAATATAAAACTGATATCAATAATTCAAAGCTTTATTTTATACCATCTTCCACCTGAAAGAAATTATTTCTGTTATCATCAAGAAGCTGGACACATCATCTTAAAAAGTAAATTTGTATCCAAGAAATCTGCTTTCAAAAAATACATCAAAATATCCTCTGTTGTAAATCTATAACAGGCAGGTTTTCAGTTAATTGATATATCCCAGTTTTTTAGTTAGGATATTTCCATTTTTAATTAATAATTATTGACATTGCTTGATGATAAGGAAAAATGAAATTCATGAGTTTAACTTACAGAATAAAGCAAGATGCTCTGATTAAATGATGCTTAGCTTTGCCTATGAAACTAGCATAGCGAAGGCTTAAAGAACTGAATTGAGATTTAAACCACCACCTACAAAACAAGACAGGTCTTACAGTCAGAATGTAACCGGATTGATTGCCTCCTAAAACAAAAACATCCGCATTCCCAAGAGGATTATAAAAGAAATCAGAGTCTATACAATGCAACATTAACAATAACAAGGATACAACCCCAAATTAATTGACACTGAAAAACCTAGGAAAATGTGACCTATTTTTAAGTGAAAAAACAATCAACAGTTGTGAATCCCACAATGCCCAGATTTTGCGATTATCAGACAAGGACTTTAAAGAAGCTATTATAAATATCTATTATAACATTTATAATGAATACATCTAAAATGTATAAAAAGATGGGAAATATCAGCAGAAAAATAAAAATATAAAAAAATGAAAATGTTAAAAATGAAAAGTACAATATCTTAAATACAAAGTTTAGTGGGAAAGCTCAATAACAGTATACATATTACAGACAAAAATGTCAGTAAACTTGAATATAGATCAATAGAAATTCCACAGCTCAAGGACAGAAAAAAAGTTAATTAAAAAATTGAGCAAGACTAAGGGACCTTTGGAACAATAGTAAAAAGTCTAAAGTAAGTGATATTGGAGTCCCAAAAAGAGAGAATGAAGTGATTAGGGCAGAACTGTATTTTTTTATCTTTCTTTTTTAAAATTTTTTTATTTCTATAGGTTTTTGGAGAATAGGTAATATTTGGTTACATGAGTAAGTTCTGTAGTGGTGATTTGTGAGATTTAGGTGAACCTATCACATTGAACCCGATTTGTAGTCTTTTACCCCTCACCTTCTTCCCACCCTTTCCCCGAGTCCCCAGATTCTATTGTGTCATTCTTATGCCTTTGCATCCTCATAGTTTAGCTCCCACTTATAAGTGAGAACATATGATGTCTAGTTTTCCATTCCTGAGTTACTTCACTTAAAATAATAGTCTCCAATCCCATCCAGGTTGCTGCAAATGCTATTAATTCATTCCTTTTTATGGCTCAGCAGTATTCCATCATACATACAGTTTATTTATCCACTCGTTGATTGATGGGCATTTGGGTTAGCTCCACATTTTTGCATTTGCGAACTGTGCTGCTATAAACTTAAGTGTACAAGTATCGTTTTAGTATAATAACTTTTTGCCTCTGGGTAGATACCCAGTAGTGGGATTGCTGGATCAAATGGTAGCTCTACTTTTAGTTCTTTAAGGGATCTCCACACTGTTTCCATAGTGGTTGCATTAGTTTACATCCCCACCAGCAGTGTAAAAGTGTTCCATGTTCATCACATCCACCCCAACATCTACTATTTTTTGATTTTTGATTATGGCCATTCTTGCAGAAGTAAGGTGGTATCGAGTTGTGGGTTTCATTTGCATTTCTCTGATCATTAGTGATGCTGAGCATTTTTTCATATGTTTATTGGCCATTTGTAATCTTGTGAGAATTGCCTATTCACGTCCTCGGCCCATTTTTTGATGGGATCGTTTGTCTCTTTCTTGCTAATTTGTTTGAGTTCGTTGTAGATTCTGGATATTAGGCCTTTGTCAGACGTATAGATTGTGAAGATTTTGTCCCATTCAGTGGGTTGTCTGTTTACTCTGCTGACTGTTCCTGTGGCCATGCAAAAGCCATTTAGTTTAATTAAGTCCCAGATACTCAGCTTTGTTTTTACTGCATTTGCTTTTGGGTTTTTGGTCATGAAAACTTTGCCTAGGCCAACGTCTAGAGGGGTTTTTCTGATGTTATCTTCTAGAATTCTTATAGTTTCAGGTCTTAGATTTAAGTCCTTGATCCATCTTGAGTTGATTTTTGTATAAGGTGAGAGATGAGGATCCAGTTTCATTCTCCTAAATGTGGCTTGCCAATTATCTCAGCACCATTTGTTGAATAGGGTATCCTTTCCCCACTTTATGTTTTTGTTTGCTTTGTCAAAGATCAGTTGGCTGCAAGTATTTTGGTTTATTTTTGGGTTCTCTATTTTCTGTTCCATTGGTCTCTTTGCCTGTTTTTATATCAGTACCATGCTGTTCTGGTGACTATGGCCTCATGGTATAGTTTGAAATCAGGTAATGTGATGCTTCCAGATTTGTTCTTTTTGCTTAGTCTTGCTTTGGCTATGTAGGGTGTTTGTTGATTTCATATGAATTTTAGTATTGTTATCCTATACACCAATGGTGACCAAGCTGAGAATCAAATCAAGATCTCAACTCCTTTTACCATAGCTGCAAAAAAAAAAAAAAAATGAAATACTTAGGAATATACTTAACCAGGGAGATGAAAGACCTCTACAAGGAAAACTACAAAACACTACTGAAATAAATCACAGAAAACACAAACAAATGGAAACATATCCCATGCTCATGGATGGGTAGAATCAATATTGTGAAAATGACCATACTGACAAAAGCCATTTACAAATTCAATGCAATTCCCATCAAAATACCACCATCATTCTTCACAGAACCAGAAATGTATTTGAAGAAATATAACTGAAAATATCCTAAATTTGGTGAGATACAAAAATTTAGGGAATCTCAAAGCTTAGTAAATTCCAAATAGGATAAATTCTAAGACAACCATGGTTAGACACATAATAAACTACAAAAAAATGACATTACAAACAAAACTAATATATTACATAGAGGGGAATAACAATTTGAATAGCTGTGAATTTCTCATCAAAATTCATCAAGACCAATAGTCAGTGTCACAAAGTCTTTAAAGTACTTACAGGAAAAACATACAAACAAACAGATAAACCTTTCAACTCAGATTGTATATTCAGCAAAAATATACCTTGGGAATGGATGAGAAATAAAAGCATTTTCAAATCAAAGAACAACAAAGACAATTAGTTGCCAGATCAGCTAAACTGTAAGAATTTAAGGAAGTTCCACAGGCTGAAGAAAAAAAATAGTGGAAAAAAATTGGAATCTTTAGGAATGAATTAAAAGATTGAAAAAATGTAACTAAATTCATCCTAAAAAATTAAACTAATTTTAATAGCTATATATAAATGGCAAAGCCTTTAATTAGATTTTTGCCCTAATTATTCAGATTACTCAAATGTTATTTTTATTTCAATTTCTAAATAGAACTATAAATTCAACAGATATATTTAGCAAAACCTGTGTTGTGCTTACAGAGTACTCATCTCTCCATTTACCAGGAATGTTGGCTGCTGAAGGCTTACAGGTGAGTCCCCTTTACAAATTGCACTCATTAAGTAGAAGAATGGTTACCAGAGGCTGGGAAGGGTAGTGGGCTGGGATGGAGGGAAGTGGGGATGGTTAATGGCTACAAAAAAAAACAGTTAGAAAGAATGAATAAGGTTTAATATTTGATAGCACAACAGGGTGACTATAGTCAATAATAGTTTAATTGTACATTTACAAATAACTAAAAAAGTATAATTAGATTGTTTTTAAGACAAAGGATAAATGCTTGAGGGGACAGATACTCCCTTTACCCTCATGTGATTATTATGCCTTGTATTCCTGTATCAAAATATCTCATGTACCCATAAATACATACACCTACTACATACTCACAAAAATTAAACATTAATTTAAAAAATGAGGTCATGAAATTGGATTGAGGAAAAATGGAAAAAGAATAAAACAACAAAGAATGGCACTGGTTCAAAGGGAGCTGCCTCACCCACATTAGGCATCTTTCCCAGAGGCAGCCCACGCTGGTTTCTGTTGGAGTACAAAAGCGCAGCTGCATTGCCTCCATCTGGGACAATTCTGAAGGGTCATTGCAGCTCCATAGCTCCCTATAGGGTCAGCTGATGGCCTTTGTTCCAACCACATCACAATGTAATTTTTCCCTCTGTGGAATCTTACTTCATTACTCCCTTGTAGGTGGTGTTTCAGGGGCACTCTCCAGCACACCTCCTCCTGCCTGCAAATCTCTGCCTCAGACTCTGTTTCCTGGGTAACCTGACCTAAGAGAATTGATCATACGCAGAACCCTTCTATAGCTGACTCACTTGAAGAACTGTGAAAGATGAGGGGGCGAGGAAAAAAAAAAACAAACATCACAGTAAGTTTCAGTTGAAGACAATTATTTAGATTGTTTCTCTCAGTATGATTGGCTCAATAGAACACACTTGTGGAACCCTGTTGAAAGTCAAATGATACCACTGTGAGCCACTTTTTAGCAAGAGACTCCATCAACTCTAAGATCCATGTATGGGTCCAATTTACTGACGGTCTGAAGTGATAGAGATAAAATAATGGAACATGATTCAAAAATGGAAAAATGAGAAAATAATCTCTTAAGCCATAAACTACATAGAGACATAGATGCTGAGTTTTCATAAGGAGCCACAGTTATTGACTGGAGTTCAAAGTAAATAGACAAAATCTTCTTTTAGAAGCAACAACTGATTTATGCTAGAAAAATATTTCAAATTATTTCCTTAGATCAGGCACATTTTTTAAGAATTACATGAACATTCTCAATCATTCTAAAATGCTGGGGATTAAAGCTGTTTGGGTTGATGCTTTTTCTTATCCTATTTCTACTATTTGAAAAAAATTCAGTCAATCATAATAATCTCTTGCATTATATAGATCCCTAGAGTTTAGAGTACACTATTGTGTACAGTATCTAATTTGTATTTTTGTTATTATTCATGCAATACATGACTATTGTAGAATTATTGAAAAATACAGAGAAGCAAGAAGTGCATAACAGATTACAGGTAAACCCAGTACCAAGATAAATATTGCGGTAGACATATTTTATTCTGCCTTTCTAGTTTCCCTTTCTCCCAAAGAGTGCATTCTTTTCCAATAAAACCTCTAACTTCCTTCCTTCTGTGCCCCCAATTCAGTCCATATGTGAATATGATTAACCCTACCATTTAGTCAAAAAAGGGGGATTTTGTCTCAGGCATAACTAATCAAATGTCAAAATGATTGGCTCAGGGAATAATATATGAGACAGGACAGACCAGTGGATACTGGGACATTCGAGGCAGAAACTGAGAAAGATGTATAGCCATGTATAGTCATCTTGACTACCACATGTGATCCCACCTAAGACTAAAGCTAACAAAAATGAAAGCAGAGTAAAGGTAAAGCCAAAGGGCGCAGGACAACATTTAAGCCTTTTAATCCAGTTGTGCCTGAACTGCTTTTGAAATTTTCAGTTCGTATGAACTAACAGTTTCTTTTTCCTTAAGCCTACTTGGATTTTGCTTGTATTACAGAAAGAGCTCTAATCATACAATAACTATTCATACTTTGTTGCTTCTTTTTCTGGCTATATTTTGATAAATATACACAGTTTAATAGATAGCAGAGTGACAATAAAATTGGGAATTATCTTATTTTTATACATAAGATCATCCAGCATGATGTACAAAGCATATACTGTATTATTAATCCTATTTTACACATAAGCAAGAACAAGGAACAAGGGAGAGAGCAAATAAGTCAAATTTTAGACTTGAGCCCATGCCTTGTTAATATGGTGTGGTTGTTTTTGTAGTGCATGACATTGTTCTTCAATTATCTCATTATCCTAACAATCTATTTCTTGAATTAGGATTCTTGAATTAATAAGGATTACTCATAATGTGAGAGTAAAAGTGAAGGAAGAAATCATAAGTGTACAAAGAACTTTGTTGATCCTCAAAATTCTAAATCAAGGAAATAAAGATATTGAAGAGAGGGCCAGGAGTTGCTAGAATGTGGACAAGGGTTTAAAAACATTAATTCTTTCATTCAACATAAGTGTATTTTATGCTTTCTATGTGCCAGGCCTGTGTCAGAACACTGGGACTGTATTCTCGATGAAACCCTCATTGGTCCCTGCTCTCATGGAGTTATAGAGAGGAGATGGAGGAAACAAACCACATTCAAATAAATAGACAAATAAAATGAAAATTTCATCTCTGACATGTCCTATGTATGGGAGATATTTTGGTGCTAAAAGAGTTCTTAACAGGACATTTGACATGATGAGGAAACTTAAGGAATGCCCTTGGGGGAAAGATGTTTAAACTGATATCTTTATGATGATTACGCTTAAAGGGGGATGGAAAAATGTTCCAACCCAAAGGAACAGCATGTGCAAAGGCCCTGTGAAGGGGGTGGTGCCTACACATAATATTTAGGATGATGAATATGTTGTTGAGTCGAGAGTGGTTAGAGCAAGTGGTAGCATGACTAAAGGTACGGCTGACTTTTGTTTTTCAAAACTTAGATTTTTAAGATTGTTAATTTTTTAAAACAGATTTATTCCCATTCTCTCCCAATATACAAGTACAGAAATATTTTCCACACAAATTAGCTTCCTATTTTTTAAATCCATAGAAAAGAAGATTCTTTCAGAAGAATATAACTTAAGAGTTAACTTTTTTTTCCTTTACAATATCTAGTTTAAATTTCTCTTGCTTCAATTTAAGCTATTTTAAGAGAATACCTTTTCTGTGCTAGTCTTCCTGAGAATTATACAATTTACAATTTAGATGTGGAAGTGATCTTAAAGATATTCTAAAATAGTCCATTAATTTTAAGGATGGAGAAACTAAGCCCCCATTGTGATTTATACAAGGTCACCCAGTTAAAATAGCAGAAGTGACTAGTTATTCTCAATTTTTTTTTGCCAACTAAATTCCAATTTCTCTTTCCAATCATTATCTTGTCAATATTTTAATCCTTTTCATTGACCCTCCAGGTTTCCCACACCTCTGTTAAGCTGTAGAGCTCAAAGCATGTCACAGAGAACCTAAATGACAGCATACTGTAATGAAGCACAGGTTAGATTTCTGTAGAGTTTTTCACATTATATTGCTAACATATGTGTTCCTTAATATTACAAATGTGTATCATGCAGCCATTCAAATAAAACTGTAAATTTTACTACAGATACATAAAAAGCTGTCATCATAAAACCACAATTGACTGTGCAAACACAAATATATTGTACAGTGTAGATTTTTCAAACAATCCATTTTTAATAGGAAATAGTCTAAACATTACTTTTGAAAATAGATTAAAGACAGCAACAAAGAGCATTTATAATTAGATAATGAAAGTCATCTGCTATT
This sequence comes from Pan paniscus, assembly GCF_029289425.2. Classification (NCBI taxonomy): domain Eukaryota; kingdom Metazoa; phylum Chordata; class Mammalia; order Primates; family Hominidae; genus Pan; species Pan paniscus. Next base: position 74,720,979 of record NC_085926.1, on the reverse strand, counting down.
AGAATAATTGTTGAAGTTTCCTTTTCCTTGAAATAAGTTAAACATTTCACAATGAATTGCCTAGTATAACAGATTTATTGACTGCTTGGGAACTCATATGTGTTGTAAATTATTTCTTGCTCATTTTCCCTTGCTCTTAAGTCTTTTTAAGAATTAATTTTAGGGTTTGAATCTGCCTTGATTTTTAACTGTCATCTTTTATTTGTTTATTTTCTTCTTTTGATAGTGAAATGAATGAAAAATTCTTAGCAATTGTAAATGGAACCATCCTCCATCGCAAAAACATTAATAATAGAAAAATATTGCTTTTAAATAAAGTGTCATATAAGGGATAAAGCAACATAAAAAGCAAACAATTGGTTTTCTATACTATGCATAAATTATTTATTATAGTAATATAGACATATAATTAAAATTAAAGGATGTATAAATGCATAATAATAATCATCCTCCCAAGTTCATTATGTGTATTATTATCATTTTTTAAATATAACTTTGAATAATATTCTTACAGCTGTATTTTTGTTCCCTCAACCTCAGTTAACATAGACATTTTTATCAAGGTAAGATAAAGATATTGACTTTCTTATACTCCTTTGCTTCAAATTATTCCAGGTCTTAATTTGATTCATACTTGGATCAAGATTTTCTTATATGTAATTTGGCTTTTCCTGGACTCCAATTGCCTTTCCTTTTCCTACCTGGCCAATGAAACCAAAACAACAAAAATCTTCACCATAGTTTCAATTCATTTTATGTATATGTAAAGACATACACACACGCACATACACACACACCACACACACGCACACAAATTCTATATTACATAAGGTCTTTTCCCTAAAATATGTAATTCCTAAAGTGCTGTATATCTGCTTCAATCTGAGATTAGAAGCACCTGGTCAAAAACTCTTACCCTGCAGTATCTCTGCTTTCATAAGTAATATCCACGCTTGTCTGGATCACATGAACTAGGTTTTCTTTGTTTATCTCATAACATCTACTCTTGTTTTCTTCATATTGCTACAGTATATCAGGGAAAGTGCTATGAAAAGATAACAGAGATTGATGGCAGTGGCAGCCTGTCTGGAGTGGCTGCTACCATCACACCAGCTGCAGCAGGGAGGTGCAGCCCAGGCTGCACACTCTGAGGAGTCGGCGGGGAGTGAGGGCAAGTGGGATCCCCACCCCTTCCAAATTAGTGGGTTGGGAGCTTCCTGGGTGCAGCTGCAGCCACCCAAGTTGTGGCAGTGGATCATGGCCCCTGGATCCATGGAGCAGGCAGGAGCCCTGCCCTGCTGGGTGCAGCTGCAGCCACCCAAACTACGGCTGCAGACCTGGGCCCCTGTGCAGCTGCAGGTGCCCAAGTTGTGGCTGCAGACCCACACATGCCTGCACTCTTGGGGACCTAGGAAATCCCCCCTGCCCTTGCAGGCTTGGAAATGCCTGCTCCCACTGCCCGGCTCTTCCTGTTGTTTGTGCCCACTTCAATCTCAGAGCAAAGTCAGGGCTGAGCTGGGGCTCTGTCACAGCCCGGCCAGGTGTGTACATGCTCAGGGCAGTGCTGATATGCCAGCCTCCTGCCACCTCAGTCCCCTTGGGACTTTGGGCACCAATGAACATAGGAGGCAAGTTAGTGTGGGGCTGAGGGAAGCTTGGCACTGGCCTGCAGGTATCCCTTGGCGCCTACAGCCAGGGCGCCATGAATGGCAGTGGGAGGCAGACAGCCTCCCAGGTAAAAGGAGGGGCGTCCCTGGAGATGTCCCACCTTCAGGTCAGAGAGGGCCTGAAGACTGGGGACCAGGCTGCTACTCCCACAATGGAAGTGGGAACTCGTGGTGCCTTTTCTGGATGTGCCCATGGCCACCCGCAGACCAACTGGTGCACACTTCCTCCCTTCTGAGGCCCATAAAGCCTTGGGCTCAGCCAAAGCTGAGCAGACATCAGGATAACCAGCCGTAGAGAGGAGCTACCCACTCCAGGCCTGCTCTCCGCTGAGAGCAGCAGACATCAGAATGACTGGCTCCAGAGAGGAGCTACCCCTTCCAGGGCCTACTCTGAGCTATTCTGTCAATCAATAAAGCTCCTCTTCAACTTGCTCACCCTCCACTTGTCAGTGCGCTGCATTCCTCATGGACACAGGACAAGAACTTGGGACCTGCCAAATAACAGGGCTGAAAGAACTATAACACTATCAAGGCTAAAACACACCCCTTGCTTGCCACGTTGCAGGTGAAGAAAATGAGAGAAGAGCTGTGGCCATTCGGGGACTCCAGGCCTGGGAGCTCCCCAAGCCAAGGCTGTGACTCCCTCTTTGGAGCCCTGTGGTTCCTGGAGTTTCCAAGCTTCTGGGCACCACTGTGTTCCCTGGTGGCAGCCATGTAAGCTGCTTGTGGTGCACCTGGTCCAGCTACAAACTTCAGAGGACTGGGACCTGTTCCTACATCTGGAGCAGCCGCCCTGCTGCAGCAGCTGGCATGCCTGACTGTGCACAGTGGCTGGACCCCATGCCTACTCATTCATATACCCCTCACTGCTCCACACCTGGCTCGCCCTCGGCAGGCATGGGATCCAGGCTGATAGTGTGAGCGGAGTGCCGCCTGCCAGGCCAAGTGGGCAGAATGAGCCCAGTGGGCCCAAGCAAAACTCAGCCAAAAAGGCACCAGCTGCCGCAGAGTTTCCCAGGGAGAAAAGCAACACCCCAAGGATCCTGTAACAAAATGGTAAGTGTCCAAAATCTTGACTATTTCAAATATTCTCAACTGATGGATAGTTTGGGATAGTCTCATTATTCATGATATCACACACGTGTTAATGGGTGTGGTTCTTTTCACATTCATCAATAAACTCTTTCATTTTAAAGACTCAGAGTTCCCTTCCACCTTAGAATTTACTGTGTAATTTTTCAATTACTTCCTCTTTCCTACTTTTTCTAACCCTCCTTCTAGGGCTGCTATAAGCCGGATGTTGAATGTTCTGTAGTAACTCTCCATTTCTCAAGTTTTTTGTTTGTTTGTTTTATTTTGTTTTGTTTTTGTTTTTGTTTTTGTTTGAGATGGGGTCTCACTCTGTCGCCCAGGCTGGAGTGCAATTGCATGATCTCAGCTCACTGCAACCTCTGCCTCCTGGGTTCAAGCAATTCTCCTGCCTCAGCCTCCCGAGTAGGTGAGACTACAAGTGTGCACCACCATGCCTGGCTAATTTTTGTACTTTTAGTAGAGACGGAGTTTTACTGTGTTGGCCAGGCTGGTCTCAAACTCCTGACCTCAGGTGATCCACCCTCCTTGGCCTCCCAACATTTCTCAAGTTTTATAAAATATTTTCTATGATTAATTTTTTATCTTAATTTTTCAATTTAAGATTTATTAATTTATCATTCTTCAATTGATTGTTTTTAAAATCAAATTTTTAATTTATGAGTTATTTTCATGATCTGTAATTTTTCATATTTCATAGCTATTCTTCACATTTTATGAATGCAATAGTTTCCTAATTACTTTGAAAGATTAATATTAGTTTTAGGGTTTTTGTTGTTGTTGTTCTGTTTTGAAGATATCTCTGTTTTTAAAGTGATCATTTTTAAGAATTATCTCTATCCTCGTGTTTCAGCTTTTCTTCAATCTAGAGCTGTCTTTTTTATATTGCTTTTTTTTCCATAAACATGGTCATATTTAACTATTATTTCTTATTTAAGAATGAAGAACAGGGATGAATACTGAGGTAGCTGGTATGCATTTCTTTTACCTTTGAATAAATTTGCTTTTTTTTCTAATAGATTTTTTCTCAGAGTGGCAAGCCAGACCAGGAGGTCTGTGCTATCAACTATATGGTTTCAATTTAGGGTGATCAGGCAAGGAAAGACTGTTGGGTTATACACGGTTCTATTAAATAACAGAATTTAAAAGTCCTGGTTTTATTCCAGGGCACCATCACCTGTACCAAATGCCTTAGTTCTCCCGAGAAGCTGCATCCAATAACTTTGTAGAAGACCCTTCTGGCTTGGTAGTAGCTATTTATAGTAGGCTGCTTAATTCCTGGTTAAGCCAAGCTCAGCACAGCTGTTTTGTTACAGACCTTAAATTAATCCTTCAATTTCTACCTCCATTCTTATCATTTTTCTCTTTCCTTTCCTCCAACTTCTGTTGCAGTGCCTTTCTGAAGTTTTGGTTTGCAGGCTGAATCTCACTCCGCTAGAGTCTTCTAGGGCCATATTCTGGTCAACAGTGTCATAGACTGAAATAGTGATTGCTCAAACTTTTTAGCTTCTAGAAATTTGATGAGCTCTTACTTGTGTTAATTCTCTATATCATTTTGGGTTTATTATTATTTGCACTTCAATGCTATGATCATATTGGGGCTTCAGAGGAAAGAGAGGCTAAAATGTTCTAACCAGTGTTGAAATAGAAGCTAAACTTCTTTAAGTTAATATTGTTTAGTGAATTTTCTTCCTTTTTGTAATGTTGTAGTCGAATTTCGTTCTTTTGATTCATCTATAGTGGTTTCCTGGAATGTGCCTTATAATGTTGTTACATACTATTCTTGAGTAGTTCGTTACGAACCTTTGTGTTTTCAAGTGTCACTTGAGAGAAATCAAAGCATGCATTAAGCCAAATACTTGAGTAAAATAGGTAAAACCTTGTTATTTATAAATTACTAGTTTCTTACAAGGTACTTGGGTCTACCATGAATTCTATGAGCATTAAAAAAGAATTTTATTCTTTCCTGAGCAATTGTATCCTGTCAGGTTTTAACATATAATTTAAAAACAATTTGTATTCATTTGGCTACCATATCACCACAGCACATGATAGCAAACTGGCAGAAAACCAATCTATCTGGAGCAGATGCCATCGGGCCCATGGTAATTTCCCATTACTAATTCAGGGCTCACTGGCTCATCTTCCAACTTTCAGCACCTATGTTGCTTTGTCTGAGATTTTTCTCTGGCAAGATGAAGGCTGCTTTGCTGACGCTACAACAGGCTAAAAATGTCAGGATTAACAACCTTAAGACAGCCCTCAACCAATGACTAGCAGATGTTTAGAGTATTAGTAACCCAGCTCCCTCCTTCCTCAGGTGGAATAACTGTGAGGAGTGGCTTCCAAAGCTTCTCTAGCTCTTATGTATGTATCTGGCTTGAAAATGAAGCACTGTTAATGCTTTTCTTCTCTGCCCACTTTCCCTCTTCCTTACCTGGGGTTACCTTCCAAATATACTACCAGACACAAATCCTTGTCTCACGTTCTGCATCTGGGACAACCCAAATTAAGACAACCTCTAACAAAGAGAACAACTTTAATCGCTTCATATATTAAAACTATAAATAAAATTACCATGGCTGAGCAAGTGAGAATGAAGCAACATATTTGCATGTTGAAATAATCATTTTGAATATTTTCATTTCATTCCAGATTTTACATGAATGGTGAAGTTTTAATCATTTTTCTGAAAATGATTATCAGAAATCAGAAAATATAAATAAAGCTGTACTACTTTTTAAGACTGAAATAAAGAAACATATTTTTAAAACCTTATAAAGGAGTTCTAGTTCCTGAGATTAAGGTTGGGGACTGCAAGTGTAACACAAAATTGTCATTCTCAATGCACAAAAAATGAGCTACTACACTTTGAGAAAAATAATAATATTAACAATAAGGAAAATGGAATAACTTAATAGAATAAGCTTGAAAAACTTGTGAAAAGTAAAATAAAATAAAAAACAAATCAGAAGGCCGGGCACGGTGGGTCACGCCTGTAATCCCAGTACTTTGGGAGGCCGAGGTGGGCGAATCATGAGGTCAGGAGATCGAGACCATCCTGGCTAACATGGTGAAACCCCACCTCTACTAAAAATACAAAAAATTAGCCGGGCATGGTGGTGGGCACCTGTAGTCCCAGCTACTCAGGAGGCTGAGGCAGGAGAATGATATGAACCCAGGAGGCAGAGCTTGCAGTGAGCCGAGATTGCGCCACTGCACTCCAGCCTGGGCGACAGAGCGAGACTCCATCTCAAAAAAGAGAGAGAGAAAAAAAAAAAATCAGATAGTAGTGGCAACAGGAGATAAAGCACTTGCTTTCTAACACTGATCCCATTGTCCGGGAGCTCCATACAAAAAATGAGTCAACAAAATCCCTTGACCACTGACTATCAATGCTTCCCAAAATCTGGAATGAAGTAAACTGAGTGGGCATCCATTTTCTTTTTCCTTTTTGTATTGAAAAGTAATGAAATCAGAAAATAAACCCAAGGAAGATAACAAAAAAAAATGACTCAATCAACTAAAGGGCCCAGGGTTGCATAGTAGCTTGGAGAAAGTTTCAAAGCCAAAGGTAGTCCCACCATGAAAGAAATATCTGTCTTGCATACAGGCAGAACAAAATTTGGTTGAAGACTTTTAGAAAAATCTCAAAAGTGGGACATACAGCCTTAACTGGGTTTTCCTTATTCACTCTCACCTCACATCCCTCATACAATCCCATCTACATCTGCAGAAATGTGCTTAAGATACACAATCCCCAACCCCACTTCTAGCTTGGAGAGAAAAATTAGTGTCAGATATTAGGAGAGTCAGGTTTCATTCACTCTATTTAAGAGTAAATGAATCATGGACAGAATAGCCTAAGTGATATGGTTTGGATCTGTGTCCCTGCCCAAATCTCATGTTGAATTGTAATCCCCAATGTTGGCGGTGAGGCCTAGGGGGAAGTGATTGGATCACGGGGGCAATTTCTCATGAATGGCTTAGCACTATCCTCTTGGTGTTGTTCTCATGATGGTGAGTGAGTTCTCATGAGATCTGGTTGTTTAAAAGTGTGTTGCACCTTCTGTCTCCCGCTCTTGCTCCTGCCATGTGAGACGCCTCACTCCCTTGCTCCTGCCATGTAAGATGGCTCACCCCCTTTGCCTTCCACCATGATTGAAAGCTCCGTGAGGCCTCCCCAAAAGCAGAAGCTGCTATGCTCACTGCACAGCCTCCAGAACCATGAGCCAATTAAACCTCTTTTCTTTATGAATTACCTAGTTTCAGGTATTTCTGTATAGCAAGGCAGGAATAGACTAATACACCAAGCATAAGCCAGATAAAAAGAAATAGCTTGGCAATAACACAAATATATATAAGAGGGAACGAAGGAATGGGAGGAAAGAAAAAATAGTAAAGAAGGAGAGGAAACAGAACATAAAAAACATGAATCCAACTCAGAAAAAAATTAAAATCTTAACAAAAAAATTACTCATAATTGTTCACAACAGAGGACAAATTAACAAAAACATGAATTCTGTAGAATCACATCATAACAACAGTAAAATAAAACAATAGTGTGAGATGAAAATGACGAAAGTTGACACAGACCTTCCACATCAAAAACTAGACTGGTTAGTCCCTCACAGATGAAGAAATAATCCTTTAGGCATTCAGCAAGGGAAACAAACAAATAACATATTAGGGACAAATCTTAGGCAGGATGACTATTAACACATCTGTGGTTAGATTCAATGCCAGAAGACAACAGAGCAACATCCACACAGGTTCCAGAGAAACAAACATAAGCCAAGAATATTGAACCCAGTGAAAACATCTTTCAGGTATTTAAAATAAAAACAACACATTTGCGAACAAGAGGAGATCTGTGAAAATACCTATGTCCTAATTATACATGGTAGGCAAACACAGGCAAAAAATAGGAATCTGACTACCTAATACATTTCATGATCTCTTTTGTAAACCTAAAGGAATCTTTTATGAAATGTCTCTTGTAATAAAGAAATATTTATTTGATGTTCATTAAGTTTACTCAATTTTAAATTGTTTTTTGATAAAATTTTAAAATCAAATTTAATATTTCTAAATTAAAATAGCAGTCATTACATCTCTTTTTCTATATCTACTTATCTATCATTCTCTGTGTTTAGCCTTCTTCTATATGTAAAACATGAAATGGTAGTTACCTAATGTTCATAGTGGTGGATACGGTTTTACAACGTATTTCATTGTCTCTGTTTTTCACTTGACTTTGTAAGTACTTTAATTTTTGTTTCATGTTATTCTTTATACTTGTAAACATAATTTTAACAAAATAAATCAAGTAATGATGATATAGAGAAAGGAGGAGGAGGAAGAGAAAGAGGAGAGGAGAAGGGGAGGAGGAAGGAAAGAAAAAATAGGAAAGAGGAAGGAAGAAGGGGAGAAGGGAGAAGAGGAGGAGGAATAAAGAAGAAAGAATGAGGAAGAAGTAGTAAGAGGAGGAGGCTGGGCTCAGTGGCTCACGCCTGTAATCCCAGCACTTTGAGAGGCGGAGGCAGGTGGACCACCTGAGGTCAGGAGTTCGAGACCAGCCTGGCCAACATGGTGAAACCCCATCTCTGCTAAAAATACAAAACTTAGCCAGGCAAGGTGGCGCACACCTGTAGTCCCAGCTACCCCGGAGGCTGAGGCAAGATAATCACTGAAACCGGGGAGGCAGAGGTTGCAGTGAGCCGAGATCGTACCATTGCACTCCAGCCTGGACAACAGAGCAAGACTTCCTCTCAAAAAAAAAAAGAGAGGAGGAGGAGGAGGAAGGAAGAATAAAAGAGATAAAGAAAGCAAATGGACCAAGATTTCCATAGCAGTTCATTTTGAGAGAGGGAAAATATGGATAATTGTTATTTTCTTATATATACTTTTCTGAATTTTATAAATATTCAAAAGTAGTTTTTTAAATAAATTAAAATTAACATTTTTGAAACGCTGCTTTCAGCAGCAAATTGTTCCTACAATTAAGCTTTTTAGAAGTTCAAGAAACAGCCAAATAGTTCCAAAACTGTAGTGTGAGAATCATTATGTTAACCTCTATTTACAGCTAGAAAAGGGGTTAGGAAAAAGAAGAGCTGAAAAAGTGAAAACATATGCTGTTCCCTGAACTTTTTTGTCACCAAATTGATGGAGAAGTTGTATGTTGATTAAAGAGCAATTTCCAGAGCCGCAGAGATAACAGCCTTCTCATTTGCCAGATTAATTGTGGTTTGCCCTTATTTCAACCCAGTCATGAAATCCATCCTCTTCACAGTTTCCATAATAAATATAGAATACGGAAACATAAAAATTTATTTTTGTAAATGTTATGGCCTTTCCTAAGATGCCAGGATTACTAGTTGTTCTCCCCTTATATTGCAGTTTATTTCATTTGAAAAGTGCCATTCAACCTCTTCTCCTCTCCCAAGTTTCTTTGTTTCATGCTTTTGGCAGATAATTCCTTTTTAAAATCCCTTTCCCACAAGGCAGTGCCTGGTTACTCTTATACAAGCTTCCATTCTGAGATATTCCTCAGGCAATTAAAATCCCTCTCCTCATTATAAAGCATAGCTGCTTAAACATGGCCCAGATCCCACTGCCATGGTCCCATGCCCAAACCCATCACTGCAAGGAACCACCAGTTAATTATAAATTTATGACCGCAGTCTCATACACTTGGAAATTTTTTATATATAACAGAGCAAGTCTATTGACTCAAGTTGATTTCTTCATTGTGGTGGGAAAAATGTAACAAGGCTCCCAATATTTCCACGACTATGTATGCATGCTCTGTATGATTTCCTCCCTTTGGGTGTAGGTGGAAGCTGTGAGCACCGCGAGACAGTCATTCCCTCAATCTGGTTTCACCATGTGACGAAGTTGATGTGATGATCACTCTTATGACTAAACTATGTTATGTAATATTCTGTCATAGGAGACTAATGAGAGAACCTCCTGCTGGTTTTGAGAAGGAAGTTGCCATGTTGTGAGAGCACCATATGGCTAGAATTTGATGGCAGCTTCAGTTGCCAAGCATAGATCCCAATCAATAGTCAGTAAGAACATTGATCCTACAAGCCCAAGGAAATAAATGCTGCCAAAAACTGCAGTGATATTGGAAGAGGACCTCAAATGTCAGATGAGATTGCAGGCCAGCCAACACCTGAATTTGAGCCTAGTGAGACTCTAAACATAGGACCCAAGTAAACCATACTTGGACTCCTGACCCACAGACACTATGACATAATACATGTGTGCTGTTTTAGCCAGGCACGGTGGCTCACACCTGTAATCCCAGCACTTTGGGAGGCTGAGGCGGGTAGATCTCCTGAGGTCAGGAGTTCGAGACCAGCCTGGCCAACTCAGTGAAACCCCGTCTCTACTAAAAATACAAAAATTAGCCAGGCGTGGTGGCAGGCGCCTGTAATCTCAGCTACTCGGGAGGCTGAGGCAGGGGATCACTTGAACCCAGGAGGCAGATGTTGCAGTGAGCCAAGACCACACCATTGCACTTCAGCCTGGACAACAAGAACAAAACTCCATCTCAAAAAAAAAAAAAGTGTTCTTTTAAGACATTAAATTTGTGATAATTTTTACAGAGCCTTGGAAAACTAATATACTTGGTAAGTGAGCCAGAATGAGTAGACAATAAAAATCAGAATATAAAATACAAACAAGTAGACAAATATATGGATAAAAGACAAAAATTCTTTCAAAACAAAATAGTTAAGCAATGCTGTCAAGCAACTTGAATAAATTAATTTCTGTGTAACACTGCAATCATCATGTGCAGAATACAAATACTTTGCATGCTCTTATGGAACATTCATTAAGGTTTACCATGGTTTGGGCCAATAAAATGTCTAAATTAATTTAAAATAAATTTAAGCAGATAAAGTTTAAAACCAAAGGAAATTTTAATAATAATAAGAAGAAGAAATGGAATGAAGTAAATAAGAAACAAATAATAGAGGCTGGGCTCACGCCTGTAATCCCAGCAATTTGGGAGGCCGAGGTGGGTGGATCACAACGTCGGGAGATCGAGACCATCCTGGCTAACGTGGTGAAACCTCATCTCTACTAAAAACACAAAAAATTAGCCAGGTGTGGTGGCAGGCGCCTGTAGTCCCAGCTACTTGGGAGGCTGAGGCAGGAGAATGGCATGAACCCGGGAGGCGGAACTTGCAGTGAGCCGAGATCGCGCCACTGCACTCCAGCCCGGGCAACAGAGAGAGACTCTGTCTCAAAAAAAAAAAAAAAAGAAAAAGAAAGAAAGAAAGAAAAGAAGCAAATAACAGAGACATTGAATAATGTCAGAAAGTTGAATTTTTGAGATGATTAATAAAATTAACCAATTCCCAGCATGCTGGACCAAGAAAGAGAAAATGCAAGCTGAGTATGCAAAGGCATACAAAGTGGCATAATGGACATTGTAGACCCAGAAAGCAGTAGGCAGGAAGGGAAGTGAGGGCTGAAAAACTACCTACTGGGTACAGTGTACACTACTCAGGTGTTGGGTGCACTAAAACCAGACTTCATCACTATACAATTCATCCATGTAACCAAAAGCCACTTGTACTGCTAAAGCTATTGCAGTTTAATTTTTTTAAATAAAAGAAATAGAAAATGCAAATTACCTAACTAACAAATGTAAGAAGGGACATTGAAATAGATCCTGAAAATATGAAAAGGACAATAAGAGAATACTATGAACAAAACCATGCTAATAAATTCAGAAACTTCGATGAAATAGATAAACTTCTTGAAAAACAAAAATTACAAAAACTTTCACAAGGGGATACTAAAAATATCAATAGGCCTATATCTATTCAACATCGAGGTCATAATCAAAAGCTATCTAACAAAATTTCAGGATTCATATGCCTTCACTGTTAAGGTCTAACAAACATTTATGGAAGAAGTAATACCAATCTTAGACAACTCTTTCAAATTAAAAGTAAGAAAGAACCCAAGCCAAATTGATTTTTGAGACCAGCATAACCCTAATACCAAAACCTGACAAGGAAAATACAAGAAAATAAAATTAGGTCAGTATCACTTGTTATCATAAATTCAAAATGTTTATGGCAATACTAGCAAATAGCATCTAACAGTATATGAAAAGACAATACATTATAAACATATGGAGTTTATCCTAGGGATGCAGGGTTAATTTAACATTAGAAAGTCAATGTAAATGACAATGTTAACAGATAACGAAAGAAAAACACACTATCATTATAATAACTGGAATGATAAAAACACTTAGCAAACTAGAAATATAAGAAAATGTTTTCAACCTGATAAAAAACCAAAACATTTACTTAATGATAAAATATTAAAAGCTTTGTCCCTAAGATCACAAACAAGGCAAGGATATCTGCTGTCACCATTGTACCAGAAGTCCTAGCCATTGAAATAAAATAAGCAAAAAAATAAAAAGCATAAAGACAGAAATAAAATTAAAAATTTAATTATATCTACATGAGATCATTGTGTATATTTAAAGCAACAAGAATTTCTAAAACATGTACCAGAATTTATGGATTTAGCAAAGCCAAACAATACAAAGTTAGTGACCAAAATTTCCTTGTAGTTGTACATCTTATTAATGAATAATGGGAAAAATAAAATCTTAAAAATACCTTTCATGTCAAAATATTAGATTGCTAGGAATAAATTTAGTAAGATCTCTACTCTGAAAACTATAAAATGTTGTTGCAAGAAACCAAAGATGATCTCAGTTAGTGCAGAAATGGACCATGATCTGAGTTAGATGATACCAATGTCTATTCTCATCAAAACCAATAGTAGAATGATCTGAATCCCAATCAAATTCACAGTAGGATTTTTAAAGAAATGGACAAACTTTTTCTAAAATTTATAATGAAATGCCAACAATCTGTTTTAATCAAAGCAATCATTTTCTTTTTTGTTTTTGTTTTTCTTTTTTTATTTTTTATTTTTTTTTTGAGACGGAGTTTCACTCTTGTCACCCAGGCTGGAATGCAATGGGCAATATCGGCTCACTGCAACCTCTGCAATCTTGAAAAATTAGAAGTCTATATATAGAACTGTAGTAATGAAGATAGCATTCTACTGGTATAAATAGAGGCAAATAGATAAATGGAACAGAACAGGGAGTTCACAGAAACACATATTTGACCAACTGATTGTTATCAAAGCTGCCAAATTCTTGTTAAAGGAAAAACCATTTAACAAATGATCTCAGAAAAGCTAAGTATCTGTAAAAAAAAAAAAGGAAAAAAAAGAACATCGACTACTACCTTACATCATACACAAAAATTAATTTAAAAAGAATCATTGACCTAATTGTAAAATCTAGAATCGTAAAGAGTTTGAAAACTATCCTTATGGTCTCTTAAGACACATAAAACACTGACAATAAAAGTTTTTCTAAATGAATATATTGGAATTCATCAAAATACACAATTAAGGAAAGGAAAATACAAGCTACAAGCTTAGAAAAAATATTTGCGACAAATGTCTGACAAGACTTATATTCACAACAAATGTATATTATATATATAAACATGTATATATTAACCCAAGAGAACAAGAAAAAATGAAAACCATAAAGAATGAAAAGGAAAAATTTAAATTTTAATGATATTTATATTACATTATTTTGTACATAATAAAACATCCAAAATTTCCAAAACATGTATCAGAATTAGTGAAGTTGGCAAAACCAAAAAAGACAAAATCAGTGAGCAAAATTCCACTGTAGTTCTGTATCTTACTCAAGAGCAATATACCAACAATGTTATACCAACAATATACCATTTAATATAAATACATGTGTATTAATTGCTTCAAACCAATACTAAAAAGAAAAGCAACCCAACAAAAAAGTACAAATGTCTGAAATGACACTTCACAAGTACATAACTGGCCAATAAACACAAGAAAAGCTGTTCAACATTGTCAGTTACTTAGCAAATGAAAAGTAAAACCAGAGTGAGATTTCCTGTTTTTATCCACTAGAATGGCTAAATTAAAAAAAATGTTGGTAAGCAGGTGAAAAAACTGAAATTTTTACACATTTTGATGGCAACATAAAATATTACAAGAACTTAGGATTCATTATTTTGCAGGTTCTTATAAAGTAAAACATATCAGCACCCTATTAATCAGCAATCCACACTTAGCTACGTACTTAGAATACATGAAAATGTATCAAAAATGACTAAAGGATGTGCTCAGCAGCTTTGCTTATAATTGTGCTAAATAAAACATTATTCAATGACACTTGTGAAAACACAGTCAGGAAGGCTTTATTGAGGACCATCACATCAGGTATAGGAACCACTGCAACGGGCTCTTGCAGTGGGAGAGAGATTGGGCTTAACTCCAAATACCGCATGAATCAGTGGGAATTTAAAGCCATGAAGGAATGTGGAGATCAGTGGATAGAAAATTACTAGAGGAAACATCAGAGGTAAAGGGGATTCTGGCTAAACCAACCTAACAAGATTCGTGCTGAAAACAGGTCGGGGTGATCAGACATCACCTGCGGATAATGGAGGATGAGGAACCTGACCAGATATTGAGAATGATCAAATATTGAGGATGAGCTGTTCTTGCTAAACTGACTTAGCGGGATTCTTTGATAAAATTAAATTTTATAAGGAAATTCACAGATGTGCCTAACAGGAGATACAGAAGGCTGACTAGCATTTGGCTAAGTAAAGAAGGTTTGCCAATAGTCAAAGACTAGAAGCAACCCAAATGCCTTCCTTAGGAGAATGATATAAACAACTTGTAGTATATTCATACAATTAATACTAGTCAGCAAGAAAAAGGAACAAATGATTCATATGTGCAGCAGCATGGATGAATCTCCACATTATGTTGTATGAAAGCATCCAGACACAAAAGCATACATACTTCATGGAGCCATTCATATGAAGTCAATGAACTGGCACAACTAATCTGTAGTGATAGAAACCAGGGTATGTGGACTCAATGAGGAGATTGGCTGAAAAGGGGGAGGAGGGTAATCAAAACGTTATTTACCTTTTGGTGCACAGAACTGTTAGAATGCTCCAGAGTAAACATTTGAGATCTGTGCCTTTTACCACATATGAATTATAACTCAATTAAAAAAGGTGAATGGGATTCTTTCACAAATGTTCAAGCAGGATTGTTATTTGTTAAAGTTCCATTGTTAATTTCACTTATACATACAAATTAGCTTTCCTCTTTGAAGAGTATTTTTGGTACTTCAGAAACAAAATGCCCTGCCTGGAACAAAGTGCTCTTATGATTCTGCCACATAGAAAATAGTGTTATCGTTGTGTCTCATTAAATATTATTATATGGATTGATGATTTTGTAGAGACTAAATTACCCATGTCTTTAGTTCTAATTCTGACAACACAACAGTGTAAGTAACTGTACCTATCATTTCTTTAAATGCTTGGGAAAGTGTTAGGCACTTAATGTGTTGTCTCATGAGTTTCTCCAACAACTTTCTTTTGCCAATGAAAAAAATCAAGCTCAGAGCAGTTATATAACTTGCCCATGGTCACGTAGTTTGGTAGTTTGGAAGCCTGAGCCTGTTATTGAATATAAGTCTAATTACACAAACAGTGCTCTGTTCCTTATACAATATTGTCTCTTAATTGGACATGACATCATTTATTCAATACAACAAACTTATTGATACTTTAAAATTGTTACGAACTGATGTAACACTCAGGGCCTAATTAGAAATGCAAAACCACTAGGACATTTTACATATACCCAATTGTACACACATATAATACTAATTATATAGTATACATTAAAAAAATAAAATTACCTATCATCTATAGTGTGGGTGCATGCATGTGGTGTGTGTGTGTGTGTGTGTGTGTGTGTGTGTGTCAAGGGATTTAAGGAATTTGTTGCAGGAATTTGATCTTAATCTCTCTGCAGGCAGTTGGGAAACAAGGATGGATATGCAGCTGGGGAGGTTTTAGCAAGCTGAGATCCACAAGCATGAGCTAAAGTCCATGAGACAACAGAGCTGCACCAGTTCTTGTTGACTTTGATCTTGGTGCTGTGTGTCCAGCAGGCTCGGAGACCCTTTATCACAGAGCTAAACACACACACATCCAATTCAGAGTCCAAGAAGGCAATGGAGGATCCAGGGAAAGGAAGATCTGCCGTAGGCTGGCTCCTTCCTCATAGCAAGAGGTGAGCCAGACAAGGGACACTATGTCAGAGTGGCTGCTGCCTCCCTTCTGCCTCTCACCTCTTCCATAAGAATCTCTCACGTGGCCCAGGCTAACCAGAAGCATATGAGAAGGAATTCTGCGAGATGCAGTTCAGCTCAGTCAAGCTGACACATTAGGAAGGCTCCGTGAGTGATTTGCCCATGAGTTCTACTTATAATCAGTTCTAGCCAACTAAAACCTAATGTAGAATTGTAACAGACCTTCTCCAGAGTGTAAGCCTTGCTTCACTGTTTTGCAGCTGTGTGACTGTGGACAAGTTACTGAAATTCTCTGAGCCTAAGAATCCTCATATGGAAAATGAAGATAACAACACCTATTAATAATATTTCTATTAAGAGAAACAGAGAACCATGTTAAAAAAAAAAAAGAAAAAAACTTAGAACAGTGTTTGGTACCTGACAACCAATCAGTAAATATAACTGTTATTATTATCAAATGAACAAAATTTTCCAAATCACAAAAGTAGAGTCCTATTTTTTATTTAAGCGGGTAAGGCTTATCATTTAAAATATCTTACAAATGTGAACTTACAAAATTACAACAGAATGTACCTCTGTAAACTTAGTTCATACATATACATGTAAATATAAATATATATGTTTTAAAAATTGCTGAAAATCTGCATGTATCAGTGAAAGTTCAGTTTGAAACAGGTATTTACCAAGTATTCACAGTGCTAATAAATATCATTTAATAGAAGCTGTCTAAAATAGCCTATCACTGTGAGTCTCTACAGGATTCATAATGAGAGTAGGACTTTGGAATCATATATATGCAATTCCAGCTCTCCTATAAGAATCTCTCATGTGGCCCAGGCTAACTGGAAACATACAAGACATGAAATTCTGGGAGGTGCAGTTTAGCTTACCCAAGCTGACACATTAGAAAGTCATCGTAACTGATTTGCACATGAATTTTTGTGCAGATATATATATCTGCACAAATATTGCTGCAAAAGTAGAATTTTTTCTGGTATATTTAACAATCGCATTCTATAACAAAACCAGTTGGTTGTGGGCTGATGTGTGACACTTTAGAAAAAGTTGGCGGCAGCTGGGGGGCATAGAAATGCTAGCTGAGCTACAACTAAATTATTTAGTACCTCTTTGAAGGACAGAAGTAGAGCAAGCAGCTGATCAAAAACCTGTCTGTTATCTTACAAAACTTAGCTACCAAAGCAAAAGCATCTGGTCAAATGTGCAATGGCGCAGAAGAAGATCCACCTTTATTTAATTATATGCAAAATACATTTATCTATGCAGAAATTTCTAAGGAATTTACAAAAAAGCTAAGAGAAGTAATAAGTGAGTTTAGCAAGGTCTTAAAACACAAGGTTGATATGAAAAACCCAATTGTATTTCTGTGTACTAGCAAAACCAAATATAAAAATATATTTTAAAATATATTTTTGAAATACTACTTATTAATGCCTCAAAAAATGAATGCTTAGAAATAGATTTAACAAAATATATACAGGGGCTATACACAGAGAAACTATATAATATTGCTGAGAGAAATCATAGAACACCTACATAAATGGAAAATTAAACCATGTTCATGGACCAGAAGACTAAATATTATTAAGATGTCAATTCTCTTCAAATTGACCTCTAGATTCAACATTAAAGCAGTCAAAATTCCTGGAGGATTTTTTTGGAGAGCTTGACAAGCTGATTCTAAACTTGATATGGAAACGTATACAAGGCCTAGTTTAAACCATTTTGAAAACAAAGAACAGAGTTGGAGGACTTGCGTTATAATAAAGCTGGAGTACTCAGTAAATTAGAGTAAGGATAGACATCATGATCAATAGAACAAAAAAAAGAAAGTCCAGATACAGGTACACAGCTATACAGCCCATTGATTTTCTATGAAAGTGTCAAGGTAACTCAATTGGGAAAAAATAAATAGCCTCTTGGACTAATAGTAATAGAACTACTGCATTTCTATGAGCAATAAATAAATAAATAAAGCTTGATCCTTACTTCACAGGATAGGCAAATATTAACTTGAAATGGACCATAAACTAAAATATGGATAAAAATAGACAATTTCCAAAAGAAAACATGGTAGGAAATCTTTATGAACTTGGGTTAGGCAAATCTTTCTTAGATCAGACATATTAAACACGAAGTATGAAAGATAAAAATGCTAAATTGGATTTCATCAGAATTAAGAACTTTTGTCCTTCAAAAGACATCCTTCAAAAAAAGAAGAGAAGCCACTGAATGGGAGAGAATATTTGCAAAACATATATGATAAAGGACTTGTACCTAGAATATAAAAATACTTAAAAATCAATAAGAAGATAAACAACCCAATTTAAAAATACGGTCAAGAGCCAACAAAGCAAAAAAGACATACACATGGATATGAGCAAATGAGAATATGAACAACAGTATCAGTCATTAGTGAAGCTCAAAATAAAAATGCAATGGAATATTATAACACACTTACTGGACTGGCTAAATTTTTTTTAAAGTGTCAAGAACACGAAGGAACTGGAACTTTTGATGTGTTGTTTGGGGTGGGAATGCAAAATGATACATCCACTTTGAAAAGAGTAGGGCTGGGTGCAGTGGCTCATGCCTGTAACCCCAGCACTTTGGGAGACCGAGGCAGGTGGATCAGGAGTTCGAGACCAGCCTAGACAAGATAGTGAAATCCCATCTCTACTAAAAATACAAAAAATTAACCAGGCATGGTGGTGGGCACCTGTAATCCCAGCTACTCAGGAGGCTGAGGCAGGAAAATCACTTGAACCCAGGAGGTGGAGATTGAAGTGAACTGAGATTGTGCCATTGCACTCCAGCCTGGGCGACAAGAGCGAAAATGCATCTCAAAAAAAAAAAAAAAAAAAAAAAAAGAAAAAAAAAAGAAAAGAAAAGAGTCTGGCAGTCTCTTACAATGTTAAACATACATTTTTCCATACATCTGAGAATTTTTACTCCTAGGCATGTATCGAAGAGAAAAGAAAATATGTATTAACACAAAAACTCATACACCCTTGTACAGTCATATTCATAGTAGCTTTGCTCCTAATAGTCAAATACTGAAAAGAACCTGCCCCCATCAAATGGTAAATAGTTATGTCTGTTATATGTATAAATATGCTGTCATAAGAAATTCATTTCAAAAAAGCTAGAATAAGTGTTTTGTGCCAGATCTTGTGGGATACAGTAGCGTTAGTCAGTACAGCTATTGAGTAAGATAAATCTGGATTTGAATCTATCACTAAGTCCTTTTCTAGGCATATGAGCCTGGTCTAATCAATCACTGTCTCAGAATTTCTGCTTCCTCATTTTCAAAATAGAAATATTCTCATTACCTATCTCATAAGGTTAGTAATAAGCAATATAGAACAAAGTGCATGCCTGTTGTGAACATGGGCCATATAATAAAACAGATATAGCTGTTATTTTATTATATCTAAATTATTCCTGGGAATGTATTTATTGAACATATTTTCATCATCATGAAATAATTTGGAGATTTATAAAATTTGTGAAAACAGGATTTTGCTTGACCAGAATACTGTATATAAACTGAAAGTCAGGATATTTATTAATATTGTTATGAAATTTTATTAAATAATTCATTCAGATCTAAGTGTACCTGGACTCTTATCCACTGAGTTTTCCCAAAATTGTTAAATGTAGAGAATAAAGAATTCTTTGTCAATGAATATTCTTTTTTCTCTTATAATTTATTTTTGATTCTATAGTAAAACAATAAATATTATCTTAGAGATATAATTTCACATATATTCCGGATCCCATGTCGTTTATCCAAGATGTGTCAGCTGTGAAACATCTGTTCCTACAGAGAATCAAAAAAAGGGGGTAGAAATATATTGCAAATGTCTTCAACATAAAAAAGACATATAGATAGATCTTACAGATTGATAGACCTTATTTTTCTGACGATAGATAGATGATAGGTAAGTAGACCTTACTTTTCTTCATGTAAAAATTCTCACTTGAAAATCAAATTCAGCAAACTGATATTCTAAAATCATTTTCTTTTCTTGACAATCTCTCACTTAGAAACTAGATGTATCAAACAAACCATTTTTCTTTGGAAGACGGAAAAAAAATGTTTCCACCAACCATATGCCTAATTCATCTAGAAGCAGGAGTATTTGGTGAAAAACAGAATTCACTTCTGCTTCCTCATTCATCTAGAAATGAAATTCCATATTCTATTCCAGCATGAATTTTTGTGATTAGACATTAAACATAAGTATCTTTCATCCTAGAGCAAAGATTTAGAAGGGAAATAAATCCACACTAACATAAGGCAAATACCAAAACAGCCACCTCAAAATGTCAAGTTAAGGACCTTACCAAAATCAGAGCAGTCTAGGAAATAAGCCAACTATCTGTTATGATATAAAAAAGATAGAGCAACCTTTTCCCTTCATCTCTTTACTGTCACTTTCAACTCCATCAAACTATAGCTAAACTGCATATCTGAAATCAATAGCTACAATCTCCTTTGGGTTACGTATATAATGCCAGTATTAATAGCCAAATATGAATACTCTCATAAACAGTAAATGCATTAAATATTCTCAGCCATTGAAGAAGGGATGAGTAAATGAAAACTATTCCATATTCATGGACTGCAAGATACAGTATTATGAAATCTAAGTATTCCTCAAAATTTGTCTACATATTAATGCAATCTCCCAATATCTCTGCAGATTTTTTTGTGGAAATTGGTCATTGACCCCAAAATATTATGATAATGCAAAGCCAAGAATAGACAAGGCATTCTTGAAGACAAACATGGAGGACTTATGATACCACATGGCAATACTTATTATAATTAACACAATGAAGTATTGGTGCTAGGATAGGTTAATAGACCAGCAGAACAGAATAAATTTGATAATCAGATTCACACATATATAATCACCTTATTGGTGGCAAAGGTGATAGTGCAATGCAGTGTAAAATAATTATCTTTTAAAAGGTGGCTTTTGGTGTAGGGGTATCCACATAGAAGAAAATAATTATGTCTCCTTCCTTAAAATTTACACACAAAAAAATTGCAGATCTGAATGTGAAAGCTAAAACAGAAATTCATCTAGAAGATAACACAGGAAGGTATCTTTGTAATCTGAGGTAGTCAAAATTTCTTAAATAATACAGCAAAAGAACCTACCGTGAAGTCAAAGATCAATAAATTGGGACTTCATTAAACCTCCAATTTTGTAATGTTAAAGATTGATAAATTTGACTTCTGTTCATAAAGACACCATTAAGACAGTGAAAAAGCAATCTACAAATTTGGAAATGATAATTGCCATTCATATATATGACACAAGATTTGCATATAGAATGATACAATATACATTGTATTTACATATATTATATACACACATAGTTATAGTATATATCAATAAGAATATGTATCAATAATAAAAATAGAAACAAGAAATTTGCAAAATACTTTGTCACTTTCTGAAAAAAAATTCATATGAAAGGATGTTCAACCATAATAATCATAGGAAGATGCAAACTAAAACCACCATGGAATATGATTATATAGCCAAAGGCTAAGATGAAAATGTCTAATAATCCCACTTACTGTCTAGGATCTAGAAAACCTATCATTCTCATATGCTGATTATCAGAGTGTAAAATTGCTATAGCACTTTGGAAAGCTACTTGCTATAGTTTATCATAAATTGGCTCCATGACCCAGCAATATCTCTTCTTGGTGTACATCCAACAGGCATGTGCATATATGTATAGCTAAGGATACGTAAAAGAATATATCTAGCAGCTTTCGTTGAAATTACCAAATACTGGAAATAAGTCAAGTGTCCAGCCACATTAGAATGGAGATAGTATTCTCAAACAATTGAGTACAGCAATGAGAACAAAGAAATTAACAATAATGCAAATTAACACAGATAAACCCTCTAAGACATAATGTTGAGCAAAAAAACCAGACAAAAAAACTTAAGTATGTATAATTCCATTTGTAAAATAAAAACGGGAGAAACTAGTCTCAGGTATTGGAAGGCAAAGTAGTGGTTACATTTGGGCAGAGGAGTGATGACTGAGGGAGGTTTTCGTGCTGCTGGTAATATGCAAATTCTTGATCCAGATACTGACAACATGAGTGTGTTAACTTTATGAAAATGTGTGACGCTTCACCTTAAGTAACTCTTTCCTGTATGTAAGAAAAAAAATTTAAAAAGAAAACCATCACTCAAACTAAAAAATTAAAAAATGGTTACTTCAGGGATGGGATGGGATGGTAAATTTTATTTTCATTTGGTATTAAAATGACTCTCTGGTCCCGGAGTGGTGGCTTACACCTGTAATCTCAACACTTTGGGAGGCCAAGGCAGGTGGATCACCTGAGGTCAGGAGTTCAAGACC
Organism: Pan paniscus; assembly: GCF_029289425.2. Classification (NCBI taxonomy): domain Eukaryota; kingdom Metazoa; phylum Chordata; class Mammalia; order Primates; family Hominidae; genus Pan; species Pan paniscus. Next base: position 74,698,563 of record NC_085926.1, on the reverse strand, counting down.
AGCCTGGCCAACATAGCGAAACCCCATCTCTACTAAAAAATACAAAAGTTAGGCACACACGGTAGCTGGCTCCTGTAATCCCCACTACTCAGGAGGCTGAGGCAGGGAGAATTGCTTGAAACCAGGAGGTGGAGGTTGCAGTGAGCCAAGATCGTGCCACTGCACTGTAGCCTGGGCCACACAGAGTGAGATTCCGTCTCAAAAAAAAAAAAAAAAAGACTATCTGAATATGTTTTGTTTTATTATATGCAAGTCTTATTTTTATAAAGTTAAGATTCATATTAACATATTTATAAATAGAACCTAAATAACCATGTTTATTTACCATGACTGAAAATCCACGTTCATCTCAGATTTGTCCTCACTTCCAGGGGTTGGCCTCAACAGTTGTAATTGTCCTACACACCACTTTCTCCTGGAAATTGCTAGACCATCAACACCAGCCTAGGTCAACATCTCTATCCTATTGACTTGTAACAAAGAGACTGATAATGTAGTTTTCTACTACAAACATGAAATTGAGAGCTCTAGCATGGACATGTGCATGGAGAAACACTTGTGTTGTTCATATAAGAGATGAATGCAACAGACAAGAAACCATATTATCCACAGGGGAGTAAACAAGTGGAATAGTTGCTCAAATGCCCGATAGCTCTCCAGTTCCTGATTCTAGACAGTCCTTGGGCTGTCCAGTCACACTCTAAGACACCTTCATGTTCCATTGATATGGTGTCCATTTATTATTATTAAAAGATACATTATCAGACACAGATAAGCTCACTTATCTGATATACTAACAGCACCAAGAGAGGCAAAGGACCAGTCAATTTTCATGGAAGCATCAGTGAAGTTCAGAAAAGGATTCTAAAAGCAGATTCCGCTTGGATGCGTTCTTGTGTGGGTGAGAAAGGGGCAAGGCTTGGAGAGGGATTTAGGAATTGTGATAGCAGAGGGTTCTCTGAAGGCATTGAGAGTTAAGGAAAGGAGGAAGGACTAGAGCATAGAAAAAAAAGATAGAAACTAGGAGCAGCAGGTTTCCATATGAAAAACCCTCAAATAATAACACAATAATCCTTTTTGCTGTTAAATCGGTGGCGGTTATACAAAAGATTGTTTGAATATCATAAGTTAGTATGTAATACCTTCAGCTGCAGACCATTATACATTTGTCTGTCCCTGTTGGCAAAAGTGAAGACCTAGCTCCTATACACATAGGAAAATGATATATGTTTATAAAATTTAAAAAATACAATTGCAAATTTTAAAAAAGGGAAAATATTCAGATGGTCAAAATTACAAAAAAAATAAGCAAAGTAAAATTCAAATGGTACAATTCAAGTAAATCCAGATAGAAAAATTATTAAGAAAATAATGAAAACTGAATGAGAACAAGAGCAATCACTAACTGAAACTTCAGGAATCATGTGAAAACCCAGATATATTTTTATCATATGTTATATAAGCCAATCATCAAATGTGACAATCAAATATAAACCTGGTTTGAGAGAACTAGCAGGAAAAATTCACTCTATGTCCTTAGCAGTGAAGATAAAGCTAGAAAGATTTGTAAAAAATGAGTGAGAACTAGGCCAGTGCCTGTAATCCTAGCACTTTGGGAGGCCAAAGCAAGAAGATCACTTGAGCCCAGGAATTTGAGACCAGCCTGGGCAACATGGTGAGACCTCGTCTCTACAGAAAACAACAACAACAACAAAAAAAAAAAAAAAAAAAAAGGAAAGAAAATAAAGAAAAAGAAAAACACATACACACACACACACACACAAAAACAAACATGGCCAGGCACAGTGGCTCACATCTGTAATCCCAGCACTTTGGAAAGCTGAGGCAACAGAATTGCTTGAACGTTGGAGTTTGATACCAGTCTCAGCAACACAGTGAGACCCCCATCTCTACAATAATAATAATAATAATAATAATAATGACAGCTAGCTAAAGAAGTGACAATTGATATTGTAAGACATAAACATTAGAAAAAGATCAGATAAAGAAAAGCCAGAAGAACCACTCTCAGGGTTTGTAAGGCAGTAACATTGCAAGGACCAAAAATCGAGGAAACAGCTAAAGGAGAAATCGATTTTAAAATACTTTGCAAGTCCATAGCAGATACTGATGAATCTGTAGTAAACATGAATTTCAAGTAGGATCATTTTTGTGTGTGGGACCAGTAGGGATAACCAGAAAGGTAGAACATGGGGTAGAGTTAAGTATACAACTCAAGCTAGGGGTCAAAGTCATTCTTCCCAGGGTGTCATTAAATCTTCTTAAGGCCCTTGAAAGATTAAGAACACATCAAAATGCGAAGACCTTTTTTCATGGTTGTGACTGAGGAGGGGTAGAAGTGGGAGGTGATGCAGACCTTTTTATGTCAATGGGCAAAGTATTTAGTGACTGAACCTTTGTTAAAGCCTGAACTATTCAGAGCACAGAAACATTTCATCTATTCATAAAATTGATGCCATTTGGTCTTTCCAGATAACAAGAGTTTTATGGTCCTAAAGTACTATAAGCAGAAATAGATCCAGTAGGAGATTTATCCTAAGATTCAGAATCATTAGGGTTAATGAGCTTAGGTCAGTGAATTAGGTTGTCAAAGTCAAGATAAAAAGAACTAACTTATTGCAAATAATTTGGAGGCACTCCTTACCTTAAAATAGTGTTTCATTATTTCATGTGGATTTATTCCCTCTAGGTATAGATTTATTCTCACACGATGGACTGCAATAAACAAATGACCAAGAAAGAAAGATGGACCAAATAACTTATAGCAGTGGTTCATAAAGTGTGGTCCATGAACCAGCAGTGTCAGCATGTGGAAACTTATTAGAAATGCAGTCTCTTTTCACCTCACTAGACCTTGTGCACCAAAATTATTTCCCTTCTTAAGTATTTAAAAACAAACATTGTGAGATGGTCTCATAATAGAGTTTGCATAAGAGAAATCAGGATACTTCCTGAAACTTTGGCACCCCTTTACCAAATTCATTTAGCCACTGCAGTAAAATTTCATCTTTTCCCAAAAAAATACTTTGAGTAATACATAATTTATTATTATTATTAATATACAGTTATGCATCACTTAACAATGGGGAAATGTTCTGATTAATGCATTGTTAGGCAAATCTGTCATTGTGCAAACATCACAGCATATATTCACACAAACCTAGATGAGATAGCCTACTACACACCTAGGCTATATGGTATAGCTTACTGCTTTTAGGCTACAAATCTGTACAGTATGTGACTGTACTGAATACTTTATTGAATACTAAATCATAACACAAAGATTAGTATTTGTGTTTCTAAACATAGTAAAGTTACAGTAAAAGTATAGTCTCACAATCTCATGACTACTGTCATATATGCAGTCAGTTGTTGATCAAAATCTTATGTGACACATGACTGTAGTTGAATTTGAATGAAAGCAAGTATTAGGATATAAGACTGGAAGCAAAGTTTGAAACATTATCTTCCAGGCTCTTGAATGACAGGCCTGGAAGTATGATCTTCATTTTACAGGGCAGTTAAAAACCTTTGTTGAGTTTTGAGCACTCAGTAAAAACATGTATTATAATCTTATGGAACCATCATTGTATATGCAGTCCATCATTGACTGAAACATCATTTTGCAGTGCCTGACTGTACTTTTTGAATTGTGAATAATAATTACAGTCATAATTTACTGGGCAGCAGTTATATATTACACTACATTCCATTCTAAGTCATTTCAATTTAGAATTATCACATGGTTAACTCAAGGACAGTAGTCCTGGTATGTGTATCACTGAAGAGACACACACATTTCTCATATTGGTATTTATGCATTCGTTTTCATATGAATTAGAAGAAATACAGCTTCCATTTATATTTTCCTTTTAAATGCAAAGGCCAACATGTAGGTACACATAGAAATATTAAGTAAATAACAGGTAATATACAAATATGGAAACAATTGTGAAAGTATAAATGGAAAATTAATATTTTGGAGAGATTTTTTTTTACTAAATCATCAAAACAGTGACATAAAATAGGTATTGAAGATCAGAGAATTTATATATAACTTCCCCAAGATCCTATGGCTCACATATGCAGAGCTAACATTTAAACCCAGAGCCGGTACCCAAATCCATGCCCTTAATCTTATGTTAACCCTTCTTACACATTTCCAATATCATACTTCCCTCTCCCCTCCAACCATATATGTGGTATTAACACAATAACCTATGAATTGTTCTAATATCAATTAATTTCAGTCACTTTACTATGTATTAAAGGAATGTTATTTTAGATATTCTCTATTCTATTGTTATTTCTGGGTTAAACTTTTTGAGATCTTTTTATATACCAATGTAGTTCTAGAAATGAGGATTGTGTCTCATTATTTGTTTTGTAAAATAAAATGAGTATATAATAAACTAACACATGCAGCAAAAATCCTTAAATATGAACCAATTTGGTGATGTATGTTGCTCTGCTAAGCAACCAAAATATCATACTACATAGAACTTTCCTTGAGAGTGGGAAGTCTTTGATGAACACATTGATTCCACTCATTGCACCTGAGGCGTAAACTGTTGGAAGGAGGAAAAGTTGTGGTTCCTGTCTTCAAGGAGTTTTCCAAGAGTGAAAGAGTGCGAGTGTGTGTGTATGTATGTCTGTTGTGCACATCTGTAATTGAAAGGGGTCAAGCTAAAGAGGTGAAGGGAGGAAATAATGAATAAAATGTTAGAATTTGGGCTGTCTATGGAAGAATAATAATGTGTTCATACTCTATGTGATTTAGAGATGGTGAATTCTGTGATGATCAAAAAGAGTAAGTAATTGGCATAGGGAACTTGGACATGAGACTTCAGGCTTTTGTTACTTACTTCTTGCATTTACCCATTTATTCAACAAACACATCATGAATACTATTAGAGTATGTGCAAAGTGCATTGGGAGGTGCTGGAATATAAATAAATCTATGTCTAGAGTAAAACAGAACAGATTGTCATGGTAAGGAGATCTTTGGAGAAATGCAAATGGTGGTCAGCTTAACTATAAATAAATATTTATATATGAAGGAATTAGAAATTCGGAATATATTTGCAAATAATGATACCAATAACTATAAAAGGAAAATAAAAGACTGAGATGAACTACATAATGTTTCTAAGACTTTGAAAGTCTAACGGATACTGAAAATAATTTTAACAGAGAAATGTTCTTCACACTCTCCCAAAAGGCCTCTAGCTTTAGGTTTTAAAATTACTTTTTCAGAAAACTACTAAATCATACCTAATAAATTCAAATTTTTTTTAAAGAGAAACTAATATCTATTTGTACTTTTCTGAAGTGAACCTAAGTTCATGACCTAGTGAGCATGTAATTTTTCTAAGCATTTACTTTTCTGTGTATAAAATGCATGTAAAAATAGTTGCTACTTCATCTGCTGTCTTCTCAATTGTAATGTCAGTAAAATAATAGTAATTACCCTTATAGACAGTGTAGGGTTTCAATGCAATAAACTATGTAAATATCTAGCTCAGTGACTGGCACATAATTAGGGCTGGATAAATACTAGTTAATTTTATTATTTATTCTAGTTAATTTTAATCTATTTTTGTGAATTTTGAATGTGTACTGAGAAACTTGGGAAACATCTATCAATTGTCAAGTAATTGAATAACTGAAAAACAGTATCAATATGTAGATGTGCACAGAATGCAAAACAGAAAATTAAAAAAATTTTAAGAAGAGAATTAGCTACAAATAAGAAAACTAAAGTTCTTTAGAACTTAAAAAATAAATCTTCATAAAATTAAGGTTATTTTGTGGTTACATACATAATTTAATGTCCCATTAACTTATGGTGGTTTATATCATGGAAATTCAGTGACATGAAATATAATTAAGAACTTTTTCTTCTTATGAAAGAGTTACTAGTATGAAACTTGCCCTCCTACCATAAATAATTAGAAAACTTGACCAAATATAGGGAGAATAGTTGCTTTCACATATTTGGAGAAGAAGCAGTGCAGAACTGTGATCGCTGAGAGAAAAGTAAGAAATGAGACATCTTACCATTGCCACAGCTTCCACCTGGAGCCAATATCAAGATCATGCCGTGGTTAAGAACTCAAGCAGTAAATGGAGATATTGCCAAATTGAGGAGACACTAGTTGGAGTTTGGGGAAGCTAAATCAGTTGTGATCTGTGGGACAGAGCATTGGTTGGGAAGGAGTTATAGAGAAAAAGGGCTCCAATAACCTGCATAGGTTTGCTTAGCCTTCAGCTAAATACTAATCATTACTTTCAACGGAAATATTTCATCAGGTGAGGCAGAACAAAATAAAACAAAAAAAATAGCAGGAGATCTATAAGCAGAATCTCCCAACTCACACAGAGCAACTAGATTTTGTTGAGCGTTGAGGCAGTCAGCAGAGACAGCAGAGAGTCACCCATTAATATTCAGACTTAACTAGCCTTAGCATAAAGGTTATTCTAAACCTGTTCTACCAAAGCTTAAAAAGAAGGATCTTAAGAGATAAAAGGAATAAAACAGATAATCAACAAATAACTTAACTGCCTGACCAAAGAAACTTCTTCAATGGATACGCAAAAGAGCAGCACACAATATTGTAACCCAATGTCCCCAACCTTTTTGGCACCAGGGACCAGTTTCCTGGAAGACAATTTTTCCATGAATGGTAAGTGGTGGTGGTTTGGGGGTGAAATTATTACATCTCAGATCATCCGGCATTAGATTCTTATAAGGAATGTGCAACCTAGATCCCTCGTATGCACAGTTCACAGCAGGGTTTGCACTCCTATGAGAGTCTAATGCCGTGGCTGATCTGACTGGAGGTGGAACTCACGCGGTAATGCTCACACACCTGCTACTCACCTCCTGCTGCCTGATTACTGACAGGCCACAGACAGGTGCTGATCTGCTGCACAGCGGTTGGGGACCCCTGTTGTATCCTACAATCTTGAGGAAAATCAGTCAGTTTAAAAAATAAAAAAGCAAAGAAAAGACAGAAATGAGGGATATAACAGAGAAGGACATACGCTTAAGGATTTAGACAAAACCATTAATATTATGAGGAGATAAATGAAATATATAAAAAAGAAGCAAATAGAAATTCTAGAGCAATACACAATATTGTGTATTTAAATTAACATCCTCTGAGATACTGAAGAAGGAAAGCTCAGTGGGCTTGAAGTTAAAACGACAGAAATTATCCAAACAGAGGCACAGACAAAATGAAAACTGAATAATAAACGCACAGATATCTGTTTTCAGTTCTGATATGAAAAGAACTTGGAATCTGCCCTTATAATAATAATAATAAAAGCTAAACAAACTGAAAGTCAATGACTTTCTTTGGACCCATTGGTGAACTGAATTTTCAGGATAAACTACCACTCCTAAATCTGGAGAAAAAGGAAAATAAAGGGAAACAAAGCAAAGATCTACTTTACTTGGAGCCGATGATATAAACTGGTAGAAGCACTTTAATGGTAATTTTAAAGAATTGCTGGAGGCTGAGTGTGGACTAGCATGAAGGGGAAAAGCTCCTGTGGTCTCATTCTTATACCTGACACTTTAGCGGACTTTACCTCCTAAAACCTCCCTGGATTCTCCTGGGAAAGATCAGAGAAAGATCTTCTTATAACTCTAGAAAGGTGAAGAAAAGAGTAATCATTGTGACATATTCTCAGAACATCCTCCATAACAAAGGTGTATTCTTCAAGAGTAAAGTCCTTAGCAGAGCCTTCTCCCAGTTAAGGGAAGGTCATTCCTCCTACTCTGGACCCTTCCAGTCTTCCCATCTCCAATTAGCATAGGGAAAAACTAACCACTAGAAAAACACTTGTGAAAGGCAAAGCCCGGCCCAGAAACACAGGCCCAGTAAAAGACTGGGCTTTAATCGTAAGATTATACAATGCTTCCCCTCTCCTATACCTTACCACCACACTAATAGAGCTCCATGCAATAGCAGTGGCTTACAGCTGAAAAAGTGACAAAACACAGTATTTGAGGAAGAGAATTAAGGGAAAACCAAAGTCAACAAAGAAGGCAAAAAAAAAGACAAAGAAAATAAAAGGGGGATTTGAACCCTCTGGTACCTATAGCTACAGCAAATATCAAACACAATTCCTAGCCAGATTAACATATATCCTCACATTAAAAGCATGTCTCCTTTAGTTCATATTAGATGATAGAACATATCCAGCTTTCAAAAAAAAATTATAGGCATGCTTAACGGCGAGAAAAATACAATATGAAGAAACAAAACGAACAACAGAACTAGACACTGGTGTAATACAGCTGTTAAAATTCTCTGACAAGAAATTTAAAATTATGATGATTAATATGTGAAAGGTTCTAATGAAAAAAATGAACAACATGCAAAAACAGACAAGTAGGACTACAAGATTGTCTCAGAAAAAAATGGAGAAAGAAGTCCCCAAAATTTGCCCCTACATAAAAGCCATAAAAGCAACCAAAAAATGGGCAAAGACTGTGAGAATCAACTGTTTCAGAACTCTGGAAATGAACCAAAAGCTTCCAGCAATTCAGGAAGAGTTTATTCAACTCACAGAATCTCAGTGAGAACAGTGAGCTTTGTGATAGTCTTACTTAAACTCTTCTCTCAACCCCTGCATTTCCTCACTGTACTTCACTCCTTAGCTCAGCAGCCTTGAAAATAACAGCTTGCATTCTAGGTTCCAGTTTCCATGAAAGCATAGCTGACTTCGCTTGCAAAGATTTGTTCTTTAGCTGATCTTTCTGGTGACTACAGAACACTGGCACAAAAGGCTCGCCTAACTCAGAATTGGCCCAGTGCCAAAGTCATCCAGAGGGTATTTGTGGAAAACATGTACAGAAAAGCTTTTTAGTCTTTGCTAAGGCAGGGGATAATGGGGGGAGGGTGGGAAGCAAAAAATATACTATCTAAATAGCCTGGGAGGAAAAGCTCAGAAACGAGATGCTTTGGAGAATAAGGGCTAGGTAAACTTCAGAGATATTATTGGGAATATAGAAGGCTAAATTCATGTTCAGAACTGGGTGCATGCTCAGAGAAGATATGAGAAGTCCCTAAGGGAGGTATTATGTCTAGCACACTTTCAGGATCTGCACAAGCAGAAACTGAAAGCTAAGGTAGGTTTGGAAAATACCTGGCTGAGGTGCTCAAAATATACCCTTATACACATGGAGCCCGTCTGCCAAGACTAGGAAATTTTTTGTTTAAGCAACTTAAAAAAATATTTGTCTAGTCACTAGCTGACAGATAAGAGATCTCAATTGCCACAAACAGCAAAAAAATACAGATTTTAAAAATTATTCAAAAAAGTTACTAAACAAACAACCACAATAAATCCTAAGGGAGATTAATATAATTTCCAGAGATGCCACATCATGGTATTAAAAATATTCAGTGTTGAACGAAAAATTAAGAGGCATGCAAAAAACTAAGAAAGGATGTTCTATACACAGGAAAAAAGCAGTCAATAAAGCCTGTTTTTGAGAAAATCCAGACATTGTCCTGAAAAGACAGAGCACTTAAGTCAGCCAATTTAAATATTTCCAAGGCTAAGGTAACCTCATCAAAAGAACTGAAAGCATGAGAATTATACTTTACCAGGTAGAGAATATCAACAAGAAGATAGAAATTACAAAGAGGGAACCAAATAGCAACTCTACATGTGAGGAGTACAACAACTGAAATGAAAAAATTTAAAGAAATGCTTAACAGCATATTTGAGATGACAGAAGAAAAAATCAGCAAACTTGAAGATAGGTTGGTTGAAATTTTCAGGTCTGAGAAACATAAGCAAAAAGAATTGAGACACCGTCAAGCGAAGCAACATACATGTAATAAGAGCACCAGAGGGAGAGGAGAAAAAGGGACAGAAAGAATATTTGGAGAAATAATGACCCAAAGTTCCAAAATTTGATGAAAATATTAATCTACACTTCCAACAATTTCAATGAATCCCAAGTAAGATAAACTCAGAGATCCACACTGAGACACATTATAGTCAATTGTCAAAAATCAAGGACAAAGAGAGAATTCTGCAAACAGCAAGAGAGAAGCAACTCAGCTCCTAAAAGAGATCCTTGGTAAGATTAACAACTAATATCTCATCCAAAACAATAGAGATCAAGTATATACAGTCATATGCTGCATAACAATGTTTCAGTCAATGACAGCCCACATATAAGATGGTGGTTGCTTAAGATGATATTGAAACATATGTAGACATTTGACATATGGCACTTAATATTGCCATGGCAGATCAAGTAGGAAGAATAATTGATATTCAGTGATAGTGTGGGATATTTGGTTTTCCATATGAAAAAATATACACAAATAAAAATATACATACTATCTAGGTTTGTGTAAATACACTTTATGATGTTCACACAATGACAAAATCACCTACCAACGTATTTCTTAGAATGTATCCCCGTTGTTAAGTGGCATATGACTGTAACCATACAGGTGTATATAAAAGAAGATATCAATGTATTTTGGTCTCATCTTTTCTCCTATATGACTTAGAATCCAACTGCATAAATAAATAATTATAAATATATGTTGATGGGCAAACTGCATATAGATGAAATTTATTAATAATAACATCACAAAAGGGGTAGGGAACAGAGTTATATATGAACAAAGTTCTTCCATGCTATTGAAATTAAGTTGGTATTAATTCAAACTAGATTTTTATAAATTAAGATGGCAATCATCATTCCCTAGGGTAACCATTAAGAGAATAACTCAAAATAATAAGGTAAAAGAAACAATAGTATAATTAAAATGCTATACTACAAAGTAACTAACACAAAAGAAGACAGTAGCAAAAGAATTGCGAAGAAATATGACAAATGGAGAACAAATGGCAAGACAGAAAAAGTAAGCCCTTTTTTATCAGTAATTATTATATATTAAATAGACTAAACTCACAATTAAAAGCAGAGATTAGAAGAATGGATATAAAATCATGATCCAAATATATGCTGTCTAGAAAGACTCACTTTAGATTCAAACCACAAATATGCTGAAAGTACAGGATGGGAAAAGATTTTCCATGCAAATAGTAAACCAAAAAAAAGGTTGAAGTGGCTATTAGCCCTTAAAACACAAATTATTACTAGAGGCAAAGTCTGACATAATATAATTATAAAAGAATCATTCCCTCAAGAAGAGATAACAATTCTAAACACATATCCACCTAAAAGCAGAGCTCTACAGTTAAGGGAACAAAAAACTGATAGAACTGAAGGAAGAAATAAATAATAGAAATAGTTAAATAATAATGGTTGAGGATTTCAGTATCCCACTTTTAATAAAGGACAGAACACCAAAACAGAAGATAATAAAGAAATAAAGGGCTTGAACAACACTATAAACCAAGTAGACTTAGCAGACATTTATATAGCACTCCACTCAACAAGAGTAAATATATATCTTTCTCAAATAGGCATGAAAATTATTCATAATAGACCATAGGTTAGGCCACAAAACAAGTCTTGATGCATTTTCAAAGACTGAAGTCATACAAGCCAGGTGTGGTGGTTCACACTTATAATTCCAGCACTTGGAAGGCCAAGGCTGTCAGATCACTTGAACCTAGGATTTTGAGACCAGCCTAGGCCACATGGCAAAACTAATTCTCTACAAGAAATACAAAAGATTAGCTGGATATGATTGCATGTGTCTGCAGTCTCAGCTGCCCAGGAAGCTGGGGTAAGAAGATCACCTGAGTCCAGAAAGTTGAGGCTGCAGTAAACTGTGATTGTGCCACTGTACTCCAGCCTGGGTGTCAGGGTGAGATCCTGTCTCCAAGGAAAAAAAAATGTTTTTGAAAAGGTTGAAGTCACTCAGAGTATGTTCTCTACCCACAATTGAATGAGATTACAAATTAATAACAGGAAAAAGTTGTAAAAATTCACAAATACATGGAAATTAACACACTCCTGAATAACCACTGAGTCAAAGAAATCAGAAAGAAAATGACAAAAATTACTAAAGAATTTACAAGAATGGAAACACAAAGTACCAAAACTTATGGGAACTCATGAATGGGTAAGTAAATTAGAGCATATCTAGACAACAGAATATTACTTAGACACAAAAATAGATGAAGTACTGATAAATACTACAACATGGATAAATCTTGAAAGCATAGTGCCAAATGAATAAAGCTAAACACTGGTCAAACATTGTGCAATTCCATTTATAAAACATGTCCAGAATAGATAAACCCATAAAGACAAAAAGTAAATGTTTAGTTGCCAGGGGATGGCAGAAGGAGGGAATTGAGAGGTATGCATTTTTTTTCTTTTTGATGAAAATATTCTGGTATTGGATACTCTTAAAGGACAAAACTAAAATTTGCCAAATTATACACTTTGAAATGCCCAAGATAGTGAATTTTACTTTCTGTTAATTATATCTGAATGAAAATGTTTAAGACACACGTGGATATTGTAAGGGTATAGATGGAATCTCTAAGAAAGATAGAAAAGTAATGCTAGAAAGGAAAAACACTGTTTCAGAAATGAGGAATGCCTTTTATGGGTTTATCAGTAGGCTGGCCACAGCTGAGGAAAGAATCAGTGAGTTTGAAGACAGGACAAGAGAAACTAGCCAAACTAAAATGCAAAGGGAGTAAAGAATGAAGGAAGGGAGGGAGGGAGGGAGGGAGAGAAGGAAGGAAGGAAGGAAAGGGAAGGAAGGAAGGAAAGAATTTTATGGATTTATAATTTTAATGTGAGTATGGAAATACAAATTACTGAAAAAGAAGAACATAGTTTACTTTCACGTTAATGAGTAGAAAGACTCAATATTGCTATGATGTCAATTCTTTCCTACTTGGTCTTATAGAGTCAATGAAATACCAATCAAAATCCCAGCCAGTTATTTTGTGAATATTACCAAACTGATTCTAAACTTGATAAGAAAAGTAAAAAAATAGCATAGCCAACAGAAAACTGAAGAAAAAAATTGGAGAACGGACATTCCTTTAAACTTCAGTATTTACTATAAAGCTACAATAATCAAGACAATGTGATACTGGCATAAGAATAGACATACATTAATGGAATGGAAGTGATTTAAAACTATCCATATTAGTAATAAAAGGGAGCCTTCCATACAGATCCTACAGACACTAAAAGAGAAAAATAGTATGCAATAGTGAGAAAAATATTTAAGAACAATTTTTACCAATAAATATAAAAACAAACGAAATGGACAAATTTCATGACAGGTGCTTTTTTCCTAACACTGATACAACAAAAATAAAACTAACACTGATACAAGAAAAATAAAAATTAATACAATAATCCTATATCTATTAAACAAAATAAATTTGTTGCTAGCCTTCCAACAGAGGAAAAATTCATACCAAGGTGCTTTACTGAAGAATTATTTAAAACATTTGAGATAAAAATCTTAAAAAGACTATTTTCAAAAATAGATGAGAAAAGAACAATTCCTTCTTAATTCAATAAGGAAGCATTACTAAGATACAAACCAAGTCAAAGACAATCCAAAGAAAGAAAAGTAATATCCACTGTGAATATAGATGCAAAGAATTTACCAAAATTAGCAAATAATACCTGAAAACACATAAAATCTATAATACATGATGACCAAGTGATATTAAGTCTAGAATTCAAAGGTTGCTTTATCATTAGATATTAATCAACTATGTTTTCAGGATATTTTATAATAAAGGACAAAAACCATTATTATCTCAAATACATAAAAAGCATTTGATAAAAATTAGCACATAGTAATGATGAGAAGTCTCAAAAAAATAGGAACAGAATGAGATTTTCTCAATGTGATCTGACATTTATGAAAAAACTACAATATCACATACAGTAGTAAAAGACTGAATCTTTTTCCCCTAAGATTGGGAACAGTTCAAGGTTGTCTGCTATCCTTACTTCTATTCAACATTGTGCTGAAAGTCCTTGTCTACATAATAATACAAGAAAAAAAGGTATACAGATTGAAAAGGAAGAAATGAAAAAGACATTATTTCTGGAGAGCATGATTACATGCATAGAAAACCTGAAGAAAGGCTGGGTGTGGCGGCTCATGCCTATAATCCCAGAACTTTGGAAGGCCGAGGCAGGTGGACCACTTGAGGTCAGGAGTTTGAGACCAGCCTGGCCAACATGGTGAAACTCAGTCTCTACTAAAAATACAAAAATTAGCCAAGTGTGGTGGTGCATGGCTGTAGCCCCAGCTACTCGGGAGGCTGAGGCAGGAGAAATGCTTTAACCCAGGAGGTGGAGGTTGCAGTGAGCTGAGATTGCACCGCTGTACCACTGTACTCCAACCTGGGTGACAGAGCGAGATTCCATCTCAAAAAAAAAGGAGAAGAAAAAGAGAACCTGAAGAAATGTACAAAACATTTTAAACTATTAGAAATAATAACTGAATTTAGTAAGGCTACAAGATATAAGATCAATATACATAAAATTCTATGGCATTTAAATATTTTATCTAGTAACAATTAGAAAATAACTTTAAAATGTCATTTATATATTCATCATAAAACATCAGCTTCATAGGAATGAATGCAATAAAAATCGAGAGATATCTCTATAATAAAAACTGCAAGATTAAAAAAATTAATGAAGAGCTAAATAAATATGGTAATATGCACTGTTCATGTTTTAGAAGACTTAATATTGTTGAGATACCAATTCTTCCCCTACTGATGTATAGTTCCAATGCAATCATGAGCAAAATCTCTCCTTTTTAATAGAGATTGATAAGCTGATGTTAAAATGTATATGAAAATACCAAACACCTAGAATAGAAAAAAAAAATTTAAAGAAAAAGTCAAGCTCGAAATAAGAGCAAAGTTCTTACTTGATTTTCTAATTTCAAAACTTTGTTTAAAGCTATAGTAGTTAAGACAGAGTTGTGAGGATAGACAAATAAACCAAAGGACCAGAACACAGAATCTTAAAACAGACTGGCAGGTTGATAATCAATTGAAATGTTGACAAAGGTGCCTAGTCAATTTAGTGTAGAAAGCGAAGAACGTTTTAACAAATGACCGGAATAACTGAATATCCATATGGAAAAAATGAACATCAACTGATATTTTACTCCATGTCCTTGATAACCAAAAAATAATTTATGATAGCTCATATCATATGAAAAAAATGAATTTGAATGAATCTCAAATGTAGGCTCAATAAGCCAGATACAAAAGAGTACATACTGTGTGGTTTCATTTATGTGAAATTGTAAACGAGATAATATTGATCTACAGGGTCAGAAAGAAATGCAGTGGTTGCCTGGAGGTAGAACTGGGAGGAAATGACTGCAAAGAGAAATGAAGGAACTTTTAAGGTGGTGGAAACAGCTAGCATCTTAATTTGTGGTGGTTGAATAAGGATACACATTTGTCAAAACTCATTAAGCTCTACACTTAAGTGGGTTCATTTTATTGCATTTAAATTATACCTCAATAAATTGATTTTTTAAAGCATGCAATATTTAAAGTTATAATATGGTTAAGAAGCAAACAATTTCAATCACAAGTTTTTATGCAGACAACACATTTTTAATTAGATCAGAGAAAGTTTCAAGGGCATGGAGAAATATAGAAATTTTTCTTTTTGGATGTGGGTTTATCTTTTCAATGTCTGAAAAATAGCTTTGTATTTTCAGATGAGTCACATACGTTCAATGCTAAAGACAGGTGCTCTTTCCTGTAGATACACATTGAATCCTATACTGCAGATAAACATTTAAGGAGCTCATGTAGTATTTCAGTCATTCATTCACCTCATAATCCAATTTATGAGTATTTACGCTGAGAAGTATGTATGGACTAGGATTAATGATGGAGAGAGGTAGAGAAAATTGATAGGGATGGAGAAAGAACAATTTATTTTTTATTTTTTATTTTCTATTATGTTTTGAGACGGAGTCTTGCTCTGTTGCTCAGGCTGGAGTGCAATGGTGCAGTCTCAGCTTATTGCAACCTCCGCCTCCCGGGTACAAGCGATTCTCCTGCCTCAGCCTCCCGAGTAGCTGGGATTACAGGCCCCTGCACTATGCCCTGCTAATTTTTGTATTTTTAATAGAGATGGGGTTTCACCATGTTAGTCAGGCTAGTCTTGAACTCCTGACCTCAGGTGATCCACACTCCTCAGCCTCCCAAAGTGCTAGGATTACAGGCATGAGCCACCGCGCCCAGCCAAAGGAATACTTTTAAAAGAAGTGGAAATTAGACATTAGTATTACACATTGCTTGTTAATCTCTGTTACAACTCTAGGTGAATGTACCATTTTCTGTGCTTGTTTTTTATGCAACGTCCATTCTGAGACTCAATAATCAACTACAGGAAATTAGTATATTCAAAAGGAAGTTTTTAGGAAGGACGCTAATATAGGTGATTTTGTTATTGTTGTTCTCTATGTGCATTTCACATGTTCACTTAACAGTTAGTGAGCACCAGCTACGGTTGAGAGACAGTGAACATTAGATACAGACTGTAAAATCTTTGGCAAGAATTTGCTTTCTTCAGTTACTTTAGGAGGTCAGTGATAAGGATTAAATGACATGACACATGTCAGTACTTAGCACCCAGTCTGGCACATATAAAGCAGTTAATAACACTTAGCTACCACGGAGATGATAAAGATGGCACTATGAGATGGTGTAGTACTATTTCTAGCTCTGAAAGAGTATGATATAAAAATAAAACAAAACAACTTTTGTTTTCATTATAATTTATTCACTAGCAGTATAAAACATGATTAGTGACAATGCAATCACAAATGTTTTCATTTGTTTCTAAAGGGTGGTTAGACTTCATGTGAAAGGAAGTTTGTTTGTTTACTGAGGAGGCTACTTGGAGCCATTCAGAAAGGACCACAGTGGTGGCCTTTGGGTAGACAGTACCATAAAGATTTAGATTTCTAAAACAAAAGGTAAGAGAGGCCTGCCAGAGGGAGGAATGGTATGGGTAAAGACACTGCGGAGAGATTACAGGATACATTAAGAAAACATGAAGTACCACGCTTTGTGTATGGCATGGGGTTCAGGAACGAGATTCCTGCTGCTACGATAACTGATAGCTACACATTCCTGGCATTACCTATTTATTAAGTGCTTTATTTGTATTACTTCGTGTAGTTTTTACTGCTCCTGTTTGTCTCCTTCTGTGTTAAATAATTTGCCCAGTTTCTAATGGCTAGTATGGGGTAGAGTTAAGAATTTGGGATCCGTCTGACCCCAAAACCTCTATTGGAAGATTTGAGAGGTGTAAGGAAATGTCAAGACTGGCAAAGACTCTAAAGATTCGGACAAAATTGAGGGCAGGTGTTTATTTCTGGCTGGGTAATGCACTTTACAATTAAGTCAGTGAGAAATGATCGCTTGTGCAGGTTTTGGAGAAAAAAAGCATAGGAAGTTATCAGAGTTCTGTTTTGAGCAACTAAAAATTTATGTAATATTTCAAAACATACCTGATATTGAGGCATATGTGGTAGTTGTAAAATCTGTCAAGGACAGCTATAAAGGCAAATCCTTTTTATAAATCCACCTGACAATTAGCAGAAGCTCAAATTGTTCTTTGGTTTCTGACATTTAACTCTTGCCCTACAAAATGACCCCTTACAGCTAAAAGTAGCTCAGTCTTATTTTAATTTTTACATTTTATCAAGCTGTGATGACAGTGACTAAATCATTGACACTTAGACTTGATGACAGTTAGACTCATGGTTCTTGAAAAATACTGGGTACCAAATTCTCTTTGAAGTTCATAACTTTAAAATATTAGTTGTTAATGTGAACTCACATGCACTACTGATGGAAGTGTAAAATGATGCAACCACTTTAGAAGTGAGTTTAGGAGAGTCTCAAAAATTAACCTGTACTCTAACTGTATGACCCAGCAATTCTGTTTTTAAGTATTTACCCCAAATAAATAAAGCATGCATGCACAAAAATAACTCATATAAAAATGGTCGTCCTCTTAATCATAATAACCCCAAATTAGAAGCAACCTAAATATCCAACAGAAGAATAAACAAATGTTGATATATTCCTACAGTTGAATATTATTCAGCAGTAAAAAAATATGTTACTGATATGTGTATGAAGCTCAAAAACATGTGATAAACAAAAGAGGCTAGACACAGAGTACAGTTTCTATTTATACGAAGTCCTAGAACAAACAAAACTAGTCTATGTAGAAAGGAATAAAAATATGGATGTATCTGTGGCATGGAGTGGGACAGAAGATATTGATTGAAAAAGGACTGAAGTTCCTGGGAAGATGGGAAAGTTCTATGTCTTGATAGGGTCGTGGATTGCATGTGTACGCATTTGTCAAGACTCACTAAATTTGACATATATGTTTCCTAATTTAAATGAGACTGGGCGCCGTGGAGCACGGGGCGGAGCTCCTCGGGGAGGCTCCCGCTTCTCAGGAGCCCAGTGCGCGGGGGGAGGGAGAAGAGGCTCAGGCATGGCAGGCTGCAGGTCCCGAGCCCTGCCCCGCGGGGAGGCAGCTAAGGCCCAGCGAGAAATCGAGCGCAGCAGCTGCTGGCCCAGGTGCTGAGCCCCTCACTGCCCCTGGTTGGCGGGGCCGGCCGGTAGGCCAGCCGCTCTCAGTGGGGGGCCGCAGAGCCCACTCCCACCCGGAACTCCCGCTGGTCCACAAGTGCCATGTGCAGCCCCGGTTCCCGCTCATGCCTCTCCCTCCACACCTCCCCGCAAGCTGAGGGAGCTGGCTCCAGCCTTGGCCAGCCCAGAAAGGGGCTCCCATAGTGCATCAGCGGGCTGATGGTCTCCTCAAGCGCGGCCAGAATGGGCGCAAAGGCCGAGGAGGCTCCAAGAGCAAGGGAGCACCGTGAGGGCTGCCAGCACGCTGTCACCTCTCAGTGGGAAATAATTGATCATGGAGGCAGTTTCCCCCATACTGTTCTCGTGACAGTGAGTGGGTCTTATGAGATTTGATGGTTTTCAAAAGGGGAGTTTCCCTGCACAAGCTATCTTTTTGCCTGCCACCATGCACGTAAGATGTGACTTGCTCCTCCTTGTCTTCCGCCATGATTGTGAGGCCTCCCCAGCCATGTGGAACTGTAAGTCCGTTAAACCTCTTTCTTTTGTAAATTGCCCAGTCTCAGGTATGTCTTTATCAGCAGCGTGAAAATGGACTAATACAGGAGTGATATATGTTTTAAATTAACCAAATGAATTTGGATCTGGACATAGTTTTACTTGGTAATGTTTGAAATTTTTTTTGTTTGTTTGTTTGTTTTGTTTTGAGACGGAGTTTCGCTCTGTTGCCCATGCTGGAGTGCAGTGGCGTGATCTTGGCTCACTGCAAGCTCCGCCTCCCAGGTTCACGCCATTCCCTCGCCTCAGCCTCCCGAGTAGCTGGGACTACAGGCACCTGCCACCACACCCGGCTAATTTTTTGTATTTTTAGTAGAGACTGGGTTTCACCGTGTTAGCCAGGATGGTTTTCGATCTCCTGACCTTTTGATCCGCCCGCCTCAGCCTCCCAAAGTGCTGGAATTACAGGCGCGAGCCACTGCACCTGGCCTTTGAAATATTTTTAAAATAACAAGTGAAGAATGAGTTGCAGAATGTGTGTATGTATGTGAGAGTGCACATACCTACTTTATAAATTTATTCATTTGTACCAAAAATCTTCATCAAATGAGTGAATAAAATATGAAATGATACACACCAAAAACAAATGTGTACTCCCAGTTATAAAGTTCCAGTTGAGTGTTGAATACAAATTGTGAAGTCTCAAATAAGCAGTAGGTATTAAGAGTCAAGGAAGAATAAGAGAATATTTCATGTTCACATATTTCAAAAATTGTACTAATTTGTATCAATATAACAATTTTTAAGAAAAGTAAATTTTCCATGTTTACAGCCAATTAATTATACATTTTTTAGTTTATTTAGCTATGGGATAATTATTTTTTTCATGCACACACATTTACACACAATCACAGAAATAATGATTTGAAAAATTTTAAAATAATTTGCCACTTTTTTGTTTTTAGTTAAATTTTCAGCTCTTCAGGAGTTAATTCCCAAAAATAATTATTCATGTGTTTTTCAATATACAGAATATAGTTCTGTTCCTTCAGAACACAGAAAAATATATTTTTTTCTATAGGAATATTTCTTTTTGGTAGGTAGTCATTTTTTCAAAATCACCTTTAATGAAATCTAAATGGCATACAATAAAATGCATCCATTATATTTGTACTGTTAGTGAGTTTTGGCAAATGGATATACCCATGTAATTATCACCACATTCAAGATATAACCTATCCATTGCCTCAGAATGCCCCTTGCGGTGTTTCCCAATCAATGACCTACCCAATACCCATCCCTATTTGCCCATTCTTCTTTTCGTCACTGTAGATCAGGGAACTAAGTTTGTAAAGCCCATAAAATATTAAGCATTTCTTATCTCCATTATAACTAAGTAAAATCATTTCAACTGATAAGAGGTAAGAAGTATATAATCCAGGAAACTCTTCCCTCTATTTCACCTTTCCATGACAGTAGTTCTATCTATGTGTTCCTCCTCTGCGCAGAAGTGTGGCAAAGGAAAATGATGGCAGCTGAATCTGAACACAGCATATGTTAGTACATCGAAACACTCTTTTCTCTGTTCACAGTTCTTCAATCTATGATATCGCATCCAAATATATGACACACTACAACTTATATGCAGAAGGTACAAA
Source organism: Pan paniscus (assembly GCF_029289425.2). Taxonomy (NCBI): domain Eukaryota; kingdom Metazoa; phylum Chordata; class Mammalia; order Primates; family Hominidae; genus Pan; species Pan paniscus. The sequence continues at coordinate 74,677,783 of NC_085926.1, read as the reverse complement.
TAAAATAAGCTTTTTTGTCTCCAGTCACTTAAAATATCTTAATCCTGCTGCATTAGTTTGAGGATGGTTTGGGAAAGACCCAGGAAGAGACAGAAGAGTTAAGCTAACATGTAATGGCCACATTTTGTGCAGAGAGATTTCCTTGCCACTCCACTGAAGATCCTACAACAATTCAGACATAAGAAAAACATAAGGTTCATTTCACCAATTCATTTCTCAAAAGCAACTGATACAGAATCTAGACAAACAACAGAAACTGAAATAAAATATTTTTCTTATCCCTTCAGGAAAGTCTGTGTCAGAATCTTCCCATATGGATCCTTAAGGGATACACAAGCCACTGATAGTACAGTTACATCATTACCACCACTTGTACTGACTTAGTCATTCCTGTTTCGAAAATCCTGCCCATCTACTTTGTAATGAATCTTCACTTTGGTCTTTGGACTCATTTTTGTTACCAAATATTTGTTTCAAAATTAAAAATCTTCCCAGGATTAAGTACAGGAAGGTTACTAATACATACAGGGCTACTGCATGTGGTAGTGAAAGTGTCCTGTGCACAATTGCAGAGGAGTTCTCTATAGGTGATACTGTCAATGGTGTCCTCTAAATTTGCACAGTGCACAACCTAAACCACCACACATGGAAGCCTTGTGCATATCCTTAGCATTTTACAATAAAAAATGATTTGCTGATAACTGCCTATTCTCCATTCTATTTTACAGGAGCTACTAAGTTTTACAGTGCTTAATGTTTGATTTGACAAAATTACAATTTTATGTAGACTTTATATAGGATATGAGAAGTATAGTATTACCCCACAAAGGCTTCCAAATAGAATATTAAAATAATCATTGTTAGCCAGGTGTGGTGGCTCATGCCTGCAATCCCAGTACTTTGGGAAGCCGAGGGGGGTGGATTGCTTGAGCCAAGGAGTTAGGGACCAGCCTGGGCACCATAGTGAGATCAGGAAGGAAGGAAGGAAGGTCTGTAGTCCCATCTACTTGTGATGCTGAAGCAGGAGCATCACCTGAGCCCAGGAGGTTGAGGCTGTAGTGAGCCATGATTGTGCCGATGCATTCCAGCCTGGGCAGCCAGAGCAAGATCATGTCTCAGAAAGATAAAATAAATTGGGCGGGCACGGTGGCTCATGCCTGTAATCCCAGCACTTTGGGAGGCTGAGGCAGGCAGATCACGAGGTCAGGAGATCGAGACCATCCTGGCTAACATGGTGAAACGCCGTCTCTACTAAAAACGCAAAAACTTAGCTGGGCGTGGTGGTGGGTGCCTGTAGTCCCAGCTACTTGGGAGGTTGAGGCAGGAGAATGACGTGAACCCGGGAGGTGGAGCTTGCAGTGAGCCAAGATCATGCCACTGCACTCCAGCCTGGGCGACAGACCCAGACTCCATCTCAAAATAAATAAATTAATTAATTAAAATAAAATAAATTAAATGAGAGAGGAAAAATGGTTGAAGCTTGTGAAGAAAAACCACCATAATCTAGATTTGATCATTGAGTTATTAATAATTATAAAAAGATATTTCTGGAAAACTAAGCCTCAAAACGTGTATGTTTCCTTTTTGTGTATAAAAATGTCAGTAAACATCATGCATTGGTTGTATTTTAGCATTCAGAATGTCAAAGATATCATCTTTAATATTAGACAAAACAAATCAGGGCTGGTTGCTGATTTTAAAATATGTTAACAGAAAAACTAAACTCGGTAAAATATTTTAAAGAGGTATTCTCAGTCAATATGAATGACCATGGCCCAGAGAAACACAGTTTCAAGGAGTCCTGAAAAGATATATGCAAGTTAGTTGGATTACAGTTTGGTTTATACATTTTAAGGGGGCAGGAGTTATAGGCAAAGACATAATGTATGAAAGGTATACATTGGTTTGTCCCAAAGAGATGGGATATCTGGAAATGAGGGCTTAGAGATTGTTGGTGGATTCAGAGATTCTTTAATTTGCAATTGGTTAAAGGAGTAAGGCTCTATGTAAAACTTGGAGTTATTAGAAAGGAATGTTTAATTTAAGGTAATAATGCTATGTCTGAGTCAGCCACAATACAATGACCTGTTAAGGAAGATTGATGGTCTACAGGCATGACTTAACACTTGCTTTACATGGCCTTAGGTCTTATTTATAATTTGGTACTTCTTTGCTACAAGGAATCTGTTTTGGCCATCTTACATCCTCTATTTTAACATGAATGTGAGTTACTTGAGTCTAAACTCCAAAAGGGAGAGGGTATAATGAGGACTGTTGGATCTCCCTTTCTATCATAACCAGGAACTTGATTTTTAACATTTCTCTGGGGTCCTCTTGGCCAAAAGAAAGTTCATTCAGCTCGTGGGAGCTTAGGATTTTATTTTTAGTCTACAAATATCATGTCAAAATTGAAGTAGGTTACTTGTAGTCATTAGAAGTAAAGGGGACTACCATGTTTCTAACTGAAGCATGTTCTATATGTTACAATTTCTAAAAGATGGTCTACTATTTATACAAACTCATTTTAGACAGTAAACTTCAAGATAGTAAAACATCAAATTCACTCAATATAATTCTCTGTTTTCTTTCCAACACAGTAACAATATTTAGAAAAGCAAAACCCGAGCCTCCTGGCTACATAATGAAGATTTTCCACATGGGACTGAGTTAGATTGTATACTGTGGAAAATGAATTATTCAATGAAATATATATAAGGAAAGATCACTCTACTTGTAACTCACATGTAATCATGGCTTCCCCAATAAATACATTTGTAAATGCTTGTTTCATCTCATGTTTCATCTCTGAATGTCACATAGTTACTCTCAAAATATGTTTACATGATCTGTAAACCAATAATAATATTCTAAGCCTCCCAAAACACCTGAATGGACCCCTCTTCTCAGCCAGGACATTCCAAAGTTTACCTGAAAAACTGTTTCAAACCATGATGGGAAGGGAGGGACACACCTCGTTATACTCTCTTCCCTTTTGGATTTCAGGAAAAGCTGACCAGCATTAACATCAACACAGACCTTAAATCTGATGAGCAACATTTACTATCTATTCTCTCTGAAGCCTGCTACTGGAGGCTTCATCTGCATGATAAAACTTTGGTTTCCACAACCCCTTATCATGATAACCCAGAAATTCCTTTCTATTGATTCCAGGTTTTTAGATAATAACTTAACTCTTTCAACCAATTGCCAATCAGAAAATTTTTTAATTTACCTACAACCCAGAAGCCCCTGACTCAAGTTATCTTGCCTTTCTGGACTGAACCAATATACATCTTAATATGTATTTTATTGATGTCTCATGTCCCCCTAAAATGTAGGAAACTAGGCTGTGCCCCAACCACCTTGACCACAGGTTGTCAGGATCTCCTGAGGGCTATGTCATGGGCCATTGGTCACTCATATTTGGCTCAGTATAAATCTCTTCAAATATTTTACAGAGTGTGATTCTTTTTGTCAACAGATCTAACATTTATTGAATGTTCCCTATAGGCCAGGCATATGTAAGTGCTTTAAATGTGTTTTCTCACTCAATCCTCTTCACAGTCCTGTAAGTATCCTTAATATTCTCTAACCCTTCCCATTTTGCAGATGAGAAAAGTCAAGCCCAGGAATTGAAAGTTTGGCTTGCTCAATATCTCACAATTAAAAGTAATGAAATCAGGGCTTGAACCAAGCATGACTCTAGAGCCAGTCTCTTTGCCTCTACATTAAACTCTTCATTTGAAAAACCTTGTGTATTTCATCAGATTTTCTCTTGCTTTGAAAATATAACTGCTTTGGAACTGAGCAGGAGTTACAAAGCAAAGAGTAGCAAAATATGCCACTTTTGCCTAAAGATTATTTTTGATCTGAAAGCAATTGAGAAGATACAGGATTAGCTCTCTGCCCTCCCTATTTGCTTAAAAGCAGGACATATAATTGTCACGTTCCCCATCTCCCCAACAACCAGGAAGGACAGAAGTTAATCACCTGAGACAACTCTCTTGTCAATTAGCTAGAGACAGCACCAAGGAATCTACATAACAATTCTTACTAAAAATACCACTTATCTATACCTAGTTTTCCCATATATTTGCCTTCCCACAATTTGCTGCCCCAAGAAAGTGAAAGTTATGTTCCTTTATATTGTCACTTCTTGAAACATTAGTTGTTCTTTTGTTAAGATGGTATATAAGCCCCAAGTTCTAACTACCTCCTTGAATTACTCATTTCTGAGTGTTCATGTGTGTACACATGCATGCACAATTCACATGGTAATAAGCTTGTTTGTTTTTCTCTTATTAATCTATCTCTTGTTAATCTAATTTACAGAGTGCCTAAGATGGGCTGAGGGAAAATATTTTTTTTTTCCTGAAACCATTGCAAAAGAGGAGCATAGGCTTGACCTATAAAATTCTTTCATGTTTTCACATGTAGAAACTGGGAATAAATTCTAAAGATCATATGTTTTGGCTGAGAAAAATATATGTATAATTAGAAACAAAGGCGCATGCTGGAGTTTCACAATAGAAAAGACCACATTTTTTAAATAAAAGATAAATGAGCCTTGTTACATTTTTTGGCCAGGGTATACCTCCTCATGAAACTTGGGTCCTTGTTAAATTAGATACTAGTGGTAAAAACTCTAATTTATAAGCTTTGTGATCAATCTGGTAACTTTATCCAAGCAGACTGAGATGTTACAGAGATGTATCAATTATACAGAAGATAAACTTCAAATTTTTAAGAAAGAGCTTTGAACACTAACTTCTTATCTCATGGAATCATGTAAATTAAACCCTATAATAACCACATACTTCTTTTCAGGTAATTGTCAGATTTGGCTTTTTAAATCTACTCATTAGCCATATTGTTGGCACATGAATCACAGACATTAGAACATCAAAAACAAACTCTGGCAACAACACACAGTGTCCCTCATAAATATTGTTATGTATCTAAATGCCAAGTTATATAAAATTGGCATAGAGAATTCACATTTTGGTAAGCTAATAAAATTGGTATCCAAAGGCTCTCATTTTTATAACAGGAACACTGTGTATATTCAGCACTTGGATAACAGGCATGGCTGATGTTGTGAATTGGTCCTAACAAGGGATGGAATAGAAAGCTCTACCAATACCCCTAGCTAAGAAGTAGTGAAGAAAGAATATTAATCCAAACAAGGACTTGCTCTTATTGTCTAAGGGTAGCTATCAGCCAAATCTTAAACATGAGAAGATGAAAGCGTCTGGAAGATAAAGTAAAAAGCTATCGTGAAAAGAAAATAGAAGGAAAGTAAAGAGAGGATAGAATTGGAAAGACAACAATGAATGGAAAAAAGATAGCTGGTAGTCTTGTCCCTTGGAGGTGTGGCGAGACTAAGAAAAACACTTTGAATAAAAAGTAGGCAAAAGAGATGGCCTTAACCAAACAAAAACAGGCATAAAAGTATGTTCATATCAGAATTAACTGGCACATAAAACCTCTCACAAAACATTGGGGTTTTTTTTGTTTTGTTTACATTTTTATAATTGCCATTGAGAAACTGATGTTTGTAAAGATGATCCTGATTTGGGGGTCCTGTGAAATAAAGTTGAGTATGATCTGTGTAAGACAGAACAGAAAACAATATATCTGCAGAAAGAAATTTCATCCAAGTGGATAAGATTTAAAGTTATGCCAATTAAAGAGAAATTTGTCAGATACCTAAAAGTCTCAGGGTTCTCCATTTCCTGGTATACTTGGCTTGCTGTGTAACAAATACATCACAATTGCTCAGAAATGGCTTCATTGTGTATTACTTAGACTTTCTGTAATTTCACCATATCTGCAATTACAAAAGGAAATTATGTAACTTACAAAGAGAAACTTCTAGCAATAAAATTAGAAATGAATTTTTGAGGAAATGTTAATGGAAGTTTTACCATATGATATAGAGAACATTTATTTTATTACTGATATTTAACACACAAAATAAAGTGCATAAATAATACAATCCCTTATGTATTTTTTTAACATTAAAGCATCTTTATTAGATGTAAATAATTTATCACCCAGGTGTTTAGTTTACAGAGTACTAAATATTTACATATTTGGTAACATGTAAATCAAATGCTAAATAAAAAATTTTAATTTGCCATCCTGTTATTTTAGCATTATATAAACACATTTGCAAAGATTTTAATGTTTTAATTTTATTTATTTATTTATTTTATTATTATTATACTTTAAGTTTTAGGGTACATGTGCACATTGTGCAGGTTAGTTACATACGTATACATGTGCCATGCTGGTGTGCTGCACCCACTAACTCGTCATCTAGCATTAGGTATATCTCCCAATGCTATCCCTCCCCCCTCCCCCCACCCCACAACAGTCCCCAGAGTGTGATGTTCCCCTTCCTGTGTCCATGTGATCTCATTGTTCAATTCCCACCTATAAGTGAGAATATGCGGTGTTTGGTTTTTTGTTCTTGCGATAGTTTACTGAGAATGATGGTTTCCAATTTCATCCACGTCCCTACAAAGGACATGAACTCATCATTTTTTATGGCTGCATAGTATTCCATGGTGTACATGTGCCACATTTTCTTAATCCAGGCTATCATTGTTGGACATTTGGGTTGGTTCCAAGTCTTTGCTATTGTGAATAATGCTGCAATAAACATATGTGTGCATGTGTCTTTATAGCAGCATGATTTATAGTCCTTTGGGTATATACCGAGTAATGGGATGGCTGGGTCAAATGGTATTTCTAGTTCTAGATCCCTGAGGAATCGCCACACTGACTTCCACAATGGTTGAACTAGTTTACAGTCCCACCAACAGTGTAAAAGTGTTCCTATTTCTCCACATCCTCCCCAGCACCTGTTGTTTCCTGACTTTTTAATGATTGCCATTCTAACTGGTGTGAGATGGTATCTCATTGTGGTTTTGATTTGCATTTCTCTGATGGCCAGTGATGGTGAGCATTTTTTCATGTGTTTTTTGGCTGCATAAATGTCTTCTTTTGAGAAGTGTCTGTTCATGTCCTTTGCCCACTTTTTGATGGGGTTGTTTGTTTTTTTCTTGTAAATTTGTTTGAGTTCATTGTAGATTCTGGATATTAGCCCTTTGTCCGATGAGTAGGTTGTGAAAATTTTCTCCCATTTTGTAGGTTGCCTGTTCACTCTGATGGTAGTTTCTTTTGCTGTGCAGAAGCTCTTTAGTTTAATTAGATCCCATTTGTCAATTTTGTCTTTTGTTGCCATTGCTTTTGGTGTTTTAGACATGAAGTCCTTGCCCATGCCTATGTCCTGAATGGTAATGCCTAGGTTTTCATCTAGGGTTTTTATGGTTTTAGGTCTAACGTTTAAGTCTTTAATCCGTCTTGAATTGATTTTTGTATAAGGTGTAAGGAAGGGATCCAGTTTCAGCTTTCTACATATGGCTAGCCAGTTTTCCCAGCACCATTTATTAAATAGGGAATCCTTTCCCCATTGCTTGTTCTTCTTATGTATTTTTTTAAATGACATTTGCTCAGAAAAGTAGAAAAGTATTACTTTTTTTTTTTTTTTGAGACGGAGTCTTGCTCTTGTCCCTTAGGCTGCAGTGCAATGGCAGGATCTCAGCTCACTGCAAGCTCCGCCTCCTGGGTTCAAGCGATTCTCCTGCCTCCGCCTCCCGAGTAGCTGGGATTACAGGTGCCTGCCACCACACCCAGCTAATTTTTGTATTTTTAGTAGAGACGGGGTTTTGCCATGTTGGCCAGGATGGTTTCGAACTCCTGATCTCATGATCCGCCTGCCTCTGCCTCCCAAAGTGTTGGGATTACAGGTGTGAGCCACTGCACCTGGCCAAGTATTACATTCTTAAATCAAAATCGATAATTGAAAATTCAGATTTCTTTTAATAATTGAAATGACTTAATTTTATCTGTCAATAGCTAAATTGATCAAAAAACTCTTAAAGTGGTAGCCACTGAGAATAATTTGAGATGCAGCAGGAAGAATTATTTCCTTCCTCATTGCACCAATAATGTACAGGAAAAATCTCTCTGTTCCCTACCTTTTTGTTTTTAAGAAAAATGCTAAGTTTTTACATGTCCTGTGTGTGGTTTGGCATGGGGGAGCAAGTGGGAGGAAAGGGAGTGATAACTAAAGACCAGGAACCAGAGAAGCTGGAAGAGAAACAAACTGTGACAGTCATCAAAAGCAGTTAAGGCATGTTTTCATTCTTTACCACCCTGCTATTTCTCTTTAATCATGCTGTTAGACAATCAATTGTACTTAATTGTCATAATCACAGTGGTTGAAAACTTCAAGTCTACCTGCACAACACAGCAATAGCTATGCAAACGTAATTAAATTTACAGAGAAAACTGCATCATTTTTATAAGCAACTTAAATAAGCTTTCAGAGTAGTAGTAATGAAAAAAATCTAAATCATGCTAGAATGAATGCATTAAAGAAAAGATATAACGGTTTTCAAAAACCTGACAACTGCTCTGAATGACAAAATGAACTAGTGCATTGACTTTTTATTTTCCTGCTGAGAGCTTACAGGTATTATTTAGTAATTTGAACAAAACCTTCCTTGTTTAATTGCAGCAGATGCTCTAGCTTTTTTACCTGCTGATCAGTGAACGTTCACGTGTAAAAATCCAAAGGGTGATTTTTTTGTAGTGGCTTTCAAACAGAAGGATAATTTTGCCCCCATTTGAAAATACCTATTTGCGGCTGGGCACGGTGGCTCACGCCTGTAATCCCAGCACTTTGGGAGGCCGAGGCGGGCGGATCATGAGGTCAGGAGATGGAGACCATCCTGGCTAACGTGGTGAAACCCCGTCTCTACTAAAAATGCAAAAAATTAGCCAGGCGTGGTGGGGGGCACCTGTAGTCCCAGCTACTGGGGAGGCTGAGGCAGGAGAACGGTGTGAACGCCAGAGGCAGAGCTTGCAGTGAGCCGAGATAGCGCCACTGCACTCCAGCCTGGACGACAGAGCGAGACGCCGTCTCAAAGAAAAAAAAAAGAAAAGAAAAGAAAAGAAAATAACCTATTTGCATGAATAAAAGTAAAAAGCTTTTGGTTATAAAATTATTGTATTTCATATAACCTAAGACACCTATAATTGATGATTATAAGAAGAACCAATAATTCATGCTCTACTGAAAAAGAGAAAAAGTTGCTCTGATTATCCATTCTTTGATTATCCATTCTTACTACAGTGTCTGGAGTTTTTGTCTTAAATATTGCAGAGCTCTTTTAAACTTAGCTAACATCTTTAATATATCACACTTGTGTACACATAAAAAGGGAAATATAAACCAAAAAAATTGGGTAGAGTATTCTCAAAACATCTTTACTCACAGAGTACAGTTTTCCTGAAGGCCTTTTCTACACATAACCATGTATATCTATGTTTTTTTCCCATGTAATATCATCCCCGGACCATCAACAACTTTAATGATACCGTACTTCTCCAAATACTGCTCCCTTAATGTCTGCAGTGGTTTGTCGTTGTTGTTGTTGTTTGTCCCCTAAGACACACTTCTTGCAAGTTCTGATTTGGTATTTTCTTGACCATACACATGGAACTAATGGAAGGTTTCAGTCCACAACAAGGATTCATATTCTTTCACAAATGATGCTTTAACTGCAAGGGCAAGGGGCAGTGATTGCCCCTCCTGTCGCCACGAATTAATTCCCAGTCTGTGCCTGCACAGCCCATGCTAACTTGCATTGCCTCTGCTGCCCTGTGGATGATTGTTACATCCTATCGATTCATAGAAACGGTCTGTTTTCAGTGCCACCCAGAATGGGAAAATGTGTTTCTGAACAGCAAAATATATGAAATTTGGAAAAGTCAAACTAGAACTCATTTTATATTTTATCCAATACACTTGAATATCCAACATGGATAATTTAAATTAAATCATTTTAAAAATTGCTAAATATTTACTTTTATCAGGATTAAAGTTTAGTTGCTTTGAAGGAGGAAAAATGGTTAATAAAAAATTGCATACTTCATAATTTTCTTTTTGGTGGTTGTTGCTTTTGTTTTTGTTTTCATTTTCTTTTTTCTTAAAATTTTCTTATTTACAGTAGTTATGATTTAGTTTCTGTCTCACCCAACTAGTGTGTTAGCTCCACCAGAACAAGGATTTTTTTGTCTTTTATTTGCTGATGTACCCCAATATTTAGAATAGGGCTTGCAACATCAGTATTTAAGTATTTGTTGAAAAAAATAGATCACAAAGAATTTTGATAATTAATTCTTCATTGGAATTCAGGGTTGTGCCATTAGTGCTTCTCTTTCCTATACTCTATGTCACTTTATTTACTTTTTATCTTTACCATAACTCTTCTTATATCATAAGTTGTATATGAATGAATCATGAAATTGTGAGGTCAGGAATGCTGGTGTCTTTATGAGTAGGCACTTAGTGCTTATCAAAGGGTCCGGCATAGAGTAGGGGCTCAATAAGTATTTGTAGCATTCTAAGCATTTTAGGAATTATCAAAGTTTATTGAAATGTTATGCTAAATAAAAATCAAAACAAATTTGACCAAATTAAGAGTTGGATTAGAGAAGCTACAATTCATCAATGAGACCAAGATATTAAATATGTAACGTCATTAAAAATCAGTATCTAGACTAAATTTTTAAAAACTCTATTGAGTTTTTATATCAGTCACTGAATCACCCAACAGTCATTACTAGTGATTAACTTTACATACATTGGATTTTTCATATGATATTTTCATATTCAGAGAGTCACTTGAATGTTGTCAAAAGACAGGGATGCAAATTTTATTTAAAAGAAACTGGTAGCTACATTATTAACCCATCTACATCACTAATAATAAAAACAATAATAATAACAGCTCCATGAATGGTTCAGTATGGTCAGTATGAAAACACATAGCCTTGGCTGTCTATTCTTTTCTTTTTTTTTTTTTTTTTACAAGAGTCTCACTCTGTCACCCAGGCTGGAGTGCAGTGGCACAATCTCGGCTCACTGCAACCTCCGCCTTCTGGGTTCAAGCTATTCTCCTGCCTCAGCCTCCTAAGTAGCTGGGATTACAGGCACATGCCACTATGCCTGGCTAATTTTATATTTTCAGTAGAGACGGGGTTTCCCCATGTTGGCCAGGCTGGTCTCAAATTCCTGACCTCAGGTGATCCGTCCGCCTCAGCCTCCCAAAGTGCTGGAATTACAGGCATGAGCCATCATGCCCTGCCGGCTATCTATTCTTATCAATTAAAGTAAGAGTCTCTCCCATGTAGAACTCCATTAATAGAAAGCAGTACATTAGGAGTTTTCAAAGTTTAATGTTTATAGATAACATTATTCATGGGAATGTAGAAATGATTACATTATTACTCTACTCCAAAAAAAGTAAGACCCTTTTGTAACATGATGAAATAAGTATATAATTTTTACTATCATATATTACGTCAATAGGGGATTCAGGACACAAACAAGGATATCAGTCCTCTTCATAATCACCTGGAAGGTAATGTTGATCCCTGTCACTCATACCATCCATCTCGATTTGCAAAAAGAGTCTTCATTACATGATGCAAATAGCACGTTACTGCAGAGTGAAGGGGGCTGGTAACAATAAAACCCACCAAATATTTCTTCTTGAGACATTCTTGTAGATGAGGTATTCAAATGGTATCTAAGGGTGAAGAAAGATAGAAAGATAAGAAAGATGAAAGAGAAAGAAAGAAAGAAAGAGAAAGAAAAAGAAAGAAAGAAGAAAAAATATACTTGTGTATGTTCTAAGTCACTCACTTACAATAGGTAAAGTGTGGTGAGGGTTGGCACATGGTTTGCCTATAGGATGCAATCTTTAGATATTGTTGTTATTAATAACAGAAATGCATTCCAGAATTGTAATTCTTCCAAGTTCAAGAACAGTAAATACACATTTTGAACAGCATAATGTTGATTTCAATTGAATTACATGTTTAAAAATAAAGCTGCCTCCTTCAAAATAGGTAAGTCTCTAACAGAATGTAGCCTACATCCCCCAAAATGGGTCATTAGTCATATTAAATAATAATGTTTAAGAACCATAACTCCAGTAAGGGAAACTAAAAATTGACAAGCAGATATTATATTAGAAAAGCAATCAGCTAAACATAATAATATATAATACAAAGGCATAATAATATACAATACAATAGATGATCAGTTTACAAAATGTAAAACTAAAATGTTCAAAGTATGAGTTCCTGTAGTAAATATTTGTCTCAATGATACAATGAAGTTGCATTTTGATGCTCAATGGAGAAGTCCCGAAGTGAAATATTTTGGATTGCCTGGAATGGACAGTCAGAAATTTAGAAGGTTGGTTGGATTGTAGAAATATTAAAGGTTCTTTGCCACCTTCTAATATTATTATTGTTTTCACTTTCTATAGTAATGATTAAAGTGAAATAAAGTATCCTAAATGAGCATTCTGCTCTTCCTTACCTCATGCAAACAGGCCTTTGAGGTTTTTTGGAGGAAGAAGGGAGAAAATTAAACTTTAAAAGCTAATAAATAATTCAGTACACCCCACAGCATGTTACCTCAGCATAATGGGAAATACATAAAAACAGATTTATTTTTATTTATTCATTTATTTATTTATTTGAGATGAAGTCTTGCTTTGTCACCCAGGCTGGAGTGCAGTGGCATGATCTCAGCTCACTGCAACCTCCACCTCCTTGGTTTAAGAAATTCTCCTGTCTCAGCCTCCTGAGTAGCTGCAGCTACAGGCACGCACCACCATGCCCAGCTATTTTTATATTTTTAGTAGTGACAGGGTTTCACCACGTTGCTCAGGCTGGTCTCGAACTCCTGACCTCAAGTGATCCACCTGTGTTGGCCTCCCAAAGTGCTGGGATTACAGGTGTGAGCCACCATGCCCCGCCGTAAAGACAGATTTTTAAAATCATAAATAAAGCCATCACAAAGAGGAATATACATTTCCCATAACTCATCCTGGATATGTGAGGCATGGAAAGTCAGAAGAAAGAATGAAAACAAAAAAGCCTATATTAAAATTAGAGGTCATATTTAACAGTGCATATACCCACTGTAAAAGTAAGCATAACTGTGGTTTATGAAAATCTATGTGGGAAAATGCAAAGGATCAATGACTAGTACAAATCAGAGATCATTGAAGGAAAACAAATGGTTTTGTGCACTGAGTAGCTCCTGTGTCATCTATGATTTCCAAGTTTCAAAACCGTGCCTTCTTCCCACATGAAATAGTTAGCCTTTCTAGTCTTCCCATTGTGAAATGGAGTTTTCCTGAACTGACTGGAACCTGAGGAGAAAAATCAGTTATGCACTCTTGAAGGCACAACCAAAGCCCCAAGTTCAAAAATGAGTTCATCCACCTTCATGTGGCTTTCATGTACTGTGCTTTGCCATAAATGTCTCAAATCCTTTTTCAATGCTGCAAAGCCACATATTTTACAAAATATGTGATAACTTCACACATCTGAGATTAGAATTTGGCTGATTGTTCTTTCAAATGCTAAATAAAAACCAGGTTGATTGCTATAGCACTTTGTCAAAGATACCAATTGGAATCCATACATCACAAATGGAATTGGGACAAACTCACACAGGATTCGATGTCTAAATATATAAATTAGTTCTTCAGAAATATCTTTCAGTAAACCGCCATTAAAACTGGCATCTTTCCTAGTGTTAGAATCTCTTTGGTAATATCACTAGCAAAAACTATTGAAAAAATAGTTCCATTGGCACAATCCAAATGTTTTACATAACGTTTGTATGTTTTTAATAGTACCAAACTTTTCATCTTAGAACAACCTTCTATAAAATATTTATTCAATGACATCTAAAATGTGTAAAAAGTCTTTATCTATCATTCCTGCTCTTTGTTAACTCTCTACAAAGAAAGCTGTAAATAATAGCAGGAAATAAAATGTGTGATAAATGCGACTGTGTATAAAAATTATATTGTTTCTAACCAGATTTTGAAGGAAGAAGTATACTTCAGCAGAAGAGAGTTAATTAATGGTGTGGCAGTAAATTGTTGTAATTGGCATAAAAATAATCTGTACCAATACTCTTTCCTGAAATGAAATTGAAAATAAATTGAACTTTTTTGGCAACACCTTTTGAGAAGTTCATGTAGACAATTTATTTTTGCTTTTAGGGACTTAAAATTGACCTATAAGAACACAAAGGGTGGATTGATGCTGAACATCTTAGCAGCTAAACTTTTCCTGTTCAAGATTTGTCCCATCTAAGAATATCACTGGAGTATGTGCTATTCCTTTCTGGAAAAGTTATGATCTATCAGCAGTTATTCAAATAGTGTTGAAAGTGGTCTTTACCTGATTGGGTAATATAAATCTCAAGACGATAGTAGAAAAACAACTGGGCAGGAGAAATAAATCCTTCAGTGATCCCATAAATCATGTAAAACAGCCTTCAGCCCCTATGTATCAGAGTGACACATTTTAGCACACTTTAATGTAATGCATGGACAGAGATGAGTATTGCATTGGGGGTTAATTTATACTTGTTTTAGAAGTTTCTATAAAACTAATTTTGTGTTTCCTTATAAATTAGTATCACACACCTATCTGGAATGAGTATTTAATGGTAAGCTTTCATTAATATTTAAACTATAAATGTACACAAAATATGGAGAGCTTCCAACAAACACCATTTTCTGAATAGAATTTTGCCAATTCTTTTGAGTTTAATATCTTTCCCGAAGAATAAATCAAGTAATCATGTCAAGGTATTTCTAACAGCAATAGATCTATATGTCAAGGACAGTCTGACATTCATTAATCCATAATGAAAAGTGAAAACTCAAAGAAAAACAGACCATTTCTTCCTTGGTGTCAATTTAATTAATCAAGTAGTTAGACAGTAGCAGGACAGTAGCAGGACAAAAAATGCTGAAACAAAAGTGAAGTATCTATTTGTCCACGTTGTAGAGGAGGTTGGATTAGACACACTAAAAGATTTTATGAATCTAAAATATCACAGGGGTAATAAGAATCAGGATCAAAGAGTACTGAGTCTCAAAATAGAGAAGTTTAGTAAAAACACATCATAAACAATTTATAGTATAGAATCCCTATGTGAACTCATATTTGGCTGTAAACCTGCCACGTTATGCTGGAGTAGTTGTTGACGCCTGCCATGTCATCTTGGCACTTGTCACACCAAAGGCTGCTTGACATAAACATATGTGACTCTCTTTGACCTTTGTCTGCCTGTGGACTATACTTGGCCAGTGTGGAAGGCAAGCCAGAAGTAGTTGAGAGTTAAATCTCTGAGAGCAGCATTCAGCTAATGGTGAAAGTGAGGTGACGGATAAATACCCCAGCTTCCTTGGCCTTCAGTTGGGACAGCTTTGGTCACAACTCTACCCTAATACCCAGGTTCTCCAGCAGGATTTAGCTCAAGTTGCCCAAAGTGATAAAATATCTGAACAATGCTGTGCCATTGCTTAGCTTCCTTTTTGCTCTCTAACCCTCTTCCCTACTTCCTACTGGTATCTCTAGGGATCACCTCCTGAAGAAACTACTTACACAGGACATTTTGTCTCTGGGTTGACTGCTGGGGAACACAAACGCTAAGCAGATATATTCATTCTAGAATGAATCAAAGAACTTTATATGTGATTAGTTAAGTGAGACTGACTAACATTGGACAAGAAAAAGCAACTAGATAATTATTGACTAAGATGCCATTTTATAAAGTATGAATAAAATGTGTGAATGACAAAATGTTGCTAGGTATTCTAGCAGGATTTCTCAACCTTGGCAAACTGACATTTTGACACAGATAATTGTTTGTTATGGAGACTGTTCTGTTCATGGTAAGATGCTTTCCAACATTCCTGGCCTCTACCCACTAGATGCCAGTAGCTCTTTCCCTCCTGTTGTGACAACCAAAAATATTTCTAGACATTGTCAAATATACAGGAAGGAGGGCAAAAATCATCCCCAATATCCCCCATTAAGAACCACTGAATTGGCCAGGCACTGTGGCTCACGCCTGTAATCCCAGCACATGGGAGGCCAAGGGTGGGTGACAGCCCGAGCTCAGGAATTCAAGACCAGCCTGAGCAACATGGAGAAACTCCTATCTCTATAAAAAGAAAAAAAAAACACAAATTAGCTGGGCATAGTGGTGCATGCCTGTAGTTCCAGCCACTTGAGCCCAGAAGGTTGAGACTGCAGTGAGTTGTGACTGTGCCATTGCATGCCAGCCTGGGAAACAGAGTGAGACCCTGCCTCAGAAAAAAAAAAAAAAAAAGAAAGAAAAGAAAAAAGAAAAGAACCACCCGATTACCAAATGACTTCACTTAATGCATCCCAATTAAAGTCTTTCAACTACCACGGAGTGAATGCTATGTACCACACATTATGTTAGTGGATGAAGAAAAAAAAACACATATATGCCTGTTTTCACTGAGTTTTTCAGTCAGAGGAAAATAATGAAAACAATTACCTCACAGTGAGAAACTATCCTTAATTGAGACATTTCCAATGGAGGCTGTGGTAGGAATAATTTCTTTTCTACCTCACCCCCTCCATGTCATAACTATTTCAAAAGTGTGAGTGTCTGTCTGCAAATTGTGTATGATTTTAGTTCTGATGAAGCAAATGACTGTGATTTTTCACAGTAAAATTTCTGCATGACGATGAGATATCTGCCCTGGGTTCTTGCTTCATGGCTCTGTGCTGAAATATGATGGGAAACTGAGCACATTTTGCTGTCTGTCACTACTGCAGCTTTATTCTTTTCCTTTCATTGTTGCATGTACTTTACCAATACCTTCCACCTACCTTCTCCC
Organism: Pan paniscus; assembly: GCF_029289425.2. Taxonomy (NCBI): domain Eukaryota; kingdom Metazoa; phylum Chordata; class Mammalia; order Primates; family Hominidae; genus Pan; species Pan paniscus. Next base: position 74,660,942 of record NC_085926.1, on the reverse strand, counting down.
TAGAAGTTTTATAAAAGAGCATACATGCTATAATTGAACAAATTCAAACGATTATAATAACAGCAAAAAAATAGTTTAAGAAGCACTGGAAGGTGGTTTTTCTTTATTTTTAGATGAATTTGCTTAGAATTTCTATGAAGTTTTTCTCCTAACCTTATGTAATTTTTTTCTTATGAATCATACTGAAATTGTCTTCACCATGTCCTGGTATGACTGTTGTAGGAGGCATAGTCCGGCTCCCCCTACCCCACCATATCTCTTTGTGTTTACCAATCCTGTAGGTATGGAAGGCCTCCTTGACTGACACTCTACTTGAGAGCTTTCTCTTGTCCCATAGACCTGTGCATGGGATACACAAAAATTGAAAAGTGCAGCAGCATTAATGACTCCAGAGCAACCCTCAGCCAATGATGTATGAGAGCTGGAGAATAACTAACCCCACTTCTAAGGTGCTTCCTACACTCTCTTACAGAGTTTTCCAAAGGGTTTGAGCCACAGTGCATCTTGTTCATTGGCTTTCTTTCCTTCCATGTCTCACTTCTTCATGTCCCTACAATGTCATCTAGGATCACATCCCCAATAAAGCATTCCAAAGCATACTGCATTGCAAGAACTCAGCATTTCAACTCAGATTGAAATAATGGATCAAAAGAAAAAAGATCATCACTTTTGAGAGTTAGCAATCTAGCAGGAATGGTAGAAATTATTAATAATAAATAAAATATTACTATTCTTTTACACACTACATTAGATCTGGAGTTAGAAACTCTGGCTGGGGATATGAAATTATTATATGTCTATGTATTTTCTCCCTATTGATTTTCTTTTGAAGGTTGGGAGAGGGTAATGTTACAATAGTATTAAATAAAAATCCTTTTGTATTTTGATTTGTTTTTTAATATCTTGGATATTTTTTAATGCCACCCTGTTCACTTGAAAGTCAGAATTGCGATAATCAGTTCTCAGAGAAGCACATAAGAAAAATCATAATTTGTTCCGCAAGCACATAATCCTTCTTATTCATACTCTGATCTGACGAAAGCTACATTAGTGGGTAATGTCATCACGTTGGTAGTTCTAAAGACACATTCCAGCACCTGGTGTATCTGCAGTGATTGCATTTCTGCAGAAATCCACAGCTGACATTAAGATTAAGATGCTGCTTGGTACTCCACCGCGTAGAAAGTGTAAAATCTCCTAGTTGTAGCAGAAAACAATGGCATATTGTTGAAGTAACAGACGCTCAAAGTTACTGAAGTAAAGGAGAACAACTGCTATTTAAAATTTAACACTTAAATGTTTTATCCAGGTTTTCGAAATTCATACCGCAAGTGATTTATACAGTGCTATTTTGCTATTTTCAAGTCTCTGTTAATATAGTGGTGGGTGTAATACACTCTTAATACATAATATGAAACCATTTTGTGCTCCTTTTAGCTAAACGTGTTAAAAGATGAAATGTGCATATAATTGTGTTTGTGAGAAGAGTGTTTTCAAGTAAAGAAACATTGACTAAAGGAATAATTTTGCAATTGGGAGATAAATATTTCCAATTTCTTTACTTCCCTAAAGACAAAAGATCATATGACAACACAGAAATGACATGTACATTGTTTTGAACTATAAACTACTTTCTGTGTATAAAGGAACATTGCTTTAGAGCAAAAGGTTTTTTTAATTTATTTTCTTTTTCTCTTGTCAAGATACTTCTCAGAATAATGTTGTTAAGTGCATGAACTAAAGGACACAGGAATACCAAGGCAACAAATGATTTTTCAAATACAATTATTAAGCTACAAATAGAACATATATGTGATATAGCAAAATACATGCACCCCTTTAATAGCATATTAAAAAGCAAGATTTAACAGTGGTTCTAATAAACACCATAATTTTTAAGTAAAGATGAGCAATATTTTAAGATGTTTTCAAAACTTATAATGTGATACAAAAAATGTTTGTGATTTCTATTAGCGATGGAGTCATAAATACTGCTAATACTATAGTGGTTTGTTGCATACATGCATAATTAAAGGACTTACTGAAAATATAACTGTAAACTTTGTATATTTTAACACTTAAGTTCACAAACTCCCTGAGTTCTATCAGGAACCACTTGATAAGAACTCCTCTTTTAGAGTATCAATATGACATTGACTGATAATGCTAAAAGAAGCTTGAGGATCTAATCTAACTCAAACTTGTGTTAACAGAGAAGCAGCTAGAAGTTTTCAATGTTTCTACAATATAAGGTTTCATTTTTCAAAAGGAGGATTCTTTTTTTTTATACTTTAAGTTCTAGGGTACATGTGCACAACGTGCAGGTTTGTTATGTATGTATACATGTGCCTTGTTGGTGTGCTGCACCCATTAACTCATCATTTACATTAGGTACATCTCCTAATGCTATCCCTCTCCCATCCCACCTCCCCGCACCCCACGACAGGCCCCTGTGTGTGATGTTCCCCACCATGTGTCCAAGTGTTCTCCTTGTTCAATTCCCACCTATGAGTGAGAACATGCGGTGTTTGGGTTTTGTCCTTGCGGTAGTTCGCTAAGAATGATGGTTTCCAGCTTCATCCATGTCCCTACAAAGGACATGAACTCATCATTTTTTATGGCTGCATAGTATTCCATGGTGTATATGTGCCACATTTTCTTAATCCAGCCTATCATTGATAGACATTTGGGTTGGTTCCAAGTCTTTGCTATTGTAAATAGTGCCGTAATAAACATATGTGTGCATGTGTCTTTATAGCAGCATGATTTATAATCCTTTGGGTATATACCCAGTAATGGGATGTCAGGGTCAAATGGTATTTCTAGTTCTAGATCCTTGAGGAATCGCCACACTGTCTTCCACAATGGTTGAACCAGTTTACAGTCTCACCAACCGTGGAAAAGCGTTCCTATTTCTCCACATCCTCTCCAGCACCTGTTGTTTCCTGACTTTTTAATGATCACCATTCTAACTGTGTGAGATGGTATCTCATTGTGGTTTTGATTTGCATTTTTCTGATGGCCAGTGATAATGAGCATTTTTTCATGTGTCTGTTGGCTGCATAAATGTCTTCTTTTGAGAAGACATTCCTTCACCCACTTTGTGATAGTGTTTGTTTTTTTCTTGTAAATTTGAGTTCTTTGTAGATTCTGGATATTAGCCCTTTGTCAGATAAGTATATTGCAAAATTTTTCTCCCATTCTGTAGGTTGCCTGTTCACTCTGATGGTAGTTTCTTTTGCTGTGCAGAAGCTCTTTAGTTTAATTAGATCCCATTTGTCAATTTTGGCTTTTGTTGCCATTGTTTTTGGTGTTTTAGACATGAAGTCCTTGCCCATGCCTATGTCCTGAATGGTATTGCCTAGGTTTTCTTCTAGGGTTTTTATGGTTTTAGGTCTAATATTAAAGTCTTTAATCCATCTTGAATTACTTTTTATATAAGGTATAAGGAAAGGATCCAGTTTCAGCTTTCTACATATGGCTAGCCAGTTTTCCCAGCACCATTTATTAAATAGGGAATCCTTTCCCCATTTCTTGTTTTTGTCAGCTTTGTCAAAGATCAGATGGTTGTAGATGTGTAGCATTATTTCTTGGGGCTCTGTTCTGTTCCATTGGTCTATATCCCTGTTTTGGTACCAGTACCATGCTGTTTTGGTTACTGTAGCCTTGTAGTGTAGTTTGAAGTCAGGTAGCGTGATGCCTTCAGCTTTGTTCTTTTGGCTTAGGGTTGACTTGGCAATGCAGGCTCTTTTTTGGTTCCATATGAACTTTAAAGTAGTTTTTTCCAATTCTGTGAAGAAAGTCATTGGTAGCTTGATGGGGATGGCATTGAATCTATAAATTACCTTGGGCAGTATGGCCATTTTCACGATACTGATTCTTCCTATCCATGAGCATGGAATGTTCTTCCATTTGTTCGTGTCCACTTTTATTTTGTTGAGCAGTGGTTTGTAGTTCTCCTTGAAGAGGTCCTTCACATCCCTTGTAAGTTGGATTCCTAGGTATTTTATTCTCTTTGAAGCAATTGTGAATGGGAGTTCACTCATGATTTGGATCTCTGTTTGTCTACTATTGGTGTATAAGAATGCTTGTGATTTTTGCACATTGATTTTGTATCCTGAGACTTTGCTGAAGTTGCCTATCAGCTTAAGGAGATTTTGGGCTGAGATGATGGGGTTTTCCAAATATACAGTCATGTCATCTGCAAACAGGGACAATTTGACTTCCTCTTTACCTAATTGAATACCCTTTATTTTTTTCTCCTGCCTGATTGCCCTTGCCAGAACTTCCAACACTATGTTGAATAGGAGTGGTGAGAGAGGGCATCCCTGTCTGGTGCCAGTTTTCAAAGGGAATACTTCCAGTTTTTGCCCATTCAGTATGATATTGGCTGTGGGTTTGTCATAAATAGCTCTTATTATTTTGAGATACGTCCCATCAATACCTAATTTATTGAGAGTCTTTAGTGTGAAGGGCTGTTGAATTTTGTCAAAAGCCTTTTCCGCATCTATTGAGATAATCATGTGGTTTTTGTCGTTGGTTCTCTTTATATGCTGGATTACATTTATTGATTTTCGTATGTTGAACCAGCCTTGCATCCCAGGGATGAAGCCCACTTGATTTTGATGGATAAGCTTTTTGATGTGCTGCTGGATTCAGTTTGCCAGTATTTTATTGAGGATTTTTGCATCGATGTTCATCAGGGATATTGGTCTAAAATTCTCTTTTTTGTTGTTGTGTCTCTGCCAGGCTTTGGTATCAGGATGATGCTGGCCTCAGAAAATGAGTTAGGGAGGATTTCCTCTTTTTCTACTGATTGGAATAGTTTTAGAAGGAATGGTACTAGCTCCTCCTTGTACCTCTGGTAGAATTCGACTGTGAATCCATCTGGTCCTGGACTTTTTTTGGTTGGTAGGCTATTAATTATTGCCTCAATTTCAGAGCCTGTTATTGGTCTATTCAGGGATTCAACTTCTTACTGGTTTAGTCTTGAGAGGGTGTATATGTCCAGGAACTTATCCATTTCTTCTAGATTTTCTAGTTTGTTTGCATAGCAGTGCTTATAGTATTCTCTGATGGTAGTTTGTATTTCTGTGGGATCGGTGGTGATATCCCCTTTATCAGTTTTTATTGTGTCTATTTTATTCTTCTCCTTTTCTTCTTTATTAGTCTTGCTAGCGGTCCATCAATTTTGTTGATCTTTTAAAAAAACCCAGGTCCTGACACGCATAGGCTCAAAATAAAGGGATAGAGGAAGATCTGCCAAGCAAATGGAAAACAAAAAAAGGCAGGGGTTGCAATCCTAGTCTCTGATAAAACAGACTTTAAACCAACAAAGATCAAAAGAGACAAAGAAGGCCATTATATAATGGTAAAGGGATCAATTCAAGAAGAAGAGCTAACTATCCTAAATATATATGCACCCAATACAGGAGCACCCAGGTTCATAAAGCAAGTCCTTAGAGACCTACAAAGAGACTTAGACTCCCACACAATAATAATGGGAGACTTTAACACCCCACTATCAACAATAGACAGATCAACAAGACAGAAAGTTCACAAGGATATCCAGAAATTGAACTCAGCTCTGCACCAAGCAGACCTAATAGATATTTATAGAACTCTCCACCCCAAATCAACAGAATATACATTCTTCTTAGCACCACATCGCACTTATTCCAAAACTGACCACAAAGTTGGAAGTAAAGCTCTCCTCAGCTAATGTAAAAGAACAGAAATGATAACAAACTGTCTCATAGACCACAGTGCAATCTAACTAGAACTCAGTTTTAACAAACTCACTCAAAACCACTCAACTACATGGAAACTGAACAACCTGCTCCTGAATGACTACTGGGTACATAATGAAATGAAGGCAGAAATGAAGATGTTCTTTGAAATCAATGAGAACAAAGACACAACATACCGGAATCTCTGGGACACATTTAAAGGAGTGTGTAGAGGGAAATTTATAGCACTAAATGCACACAAGAGAAAGCAGGAAAGATCTAAAATTGACATCCTAATATCACAATTAAAAGAACTAGAGAAGCAAGAGCAAACACATTCAAAAGCTAGCAGAAGGCAAGAAATAACTAAGATCAGAGCAGAACTGAAGGAGATAGAGACACAAAAATCCCTTCAAGAAAGGAGGATTCTTAAAAGCTGTGGTAGCAATTCAAATACCCACAGGAAATGTAAATGTAAATTAAGAAAATTGGCCAATTATAAAATGATAAGAGTCATAAAGAATGTGGTGAGCTGCAGAACACAGGCTCGTTATAATGGAAATTACATATATGTGTGTACATTACACATACATATGCCAAAAAAATAAGTCTCAGGCTCCAGCTGGTCCAAAGGCCTCCTATTCGCAACCTCCTATAAAAGGTGCAAAAGGAAAAGACTGTTTTATACATTTTATGTTTGTATAAGCTATTCGCAAGTACCATCTTCTGTCTCCCACATCCCTATGTTTATACAAGTAAACAGACAGTATTACTTCTGTTTCACAGGGTAGGAGAACAGATGAGGAATAATCTATGTCACCTAGCTTGCTAGAAAACTTAAGCATAATAGCCAGCTAATGACTTATTGCTAAGATCCTGTGATAGTGAGACATATTTAGGAAAAAAAGTCAAATTCAGCTTAGTGCATAAACAAACAATAAAACTTACTTTCAAATACATGCATAGGAGAATAAATCCCTGTGTTTTGAATTTTCTACCATACATGTTGTGCTTAATTTTTTACTGATAGGTAATTCTGGTCATAAAAATTCTGCAAGGTAACTGTTGGCATCAATATTGGACACTGGAACTAGGATTACACAGAAAGGGAGTACAATTACGGAAATCTCAGAGCAACCATTGGCACCATATATTAAAACCATATTATACCATCATCATAACACTGTCTCACATTTCCACTTCCCTCTTGGCATGAGCTGAAACTTCTAAAACCAATACCAACATAGAAATAATCTTTTGATTAGAATGTTGCTGTGTCCAGCTTTATTAATTCAACATCTCAGAGAATCTTGTGGCCTTTGTATCTCTGTTGACATTATATTAAGGATATCTTATTTGTGCAGGTTAATTCACTCTGAATTTTTTAAAACTAAAATTATGTGATCCATAACTCACAAGAGAAGCAAACCTATGGCAAAACTCAGTTTTGTTTGAAATGTTTTATTTTTTACTTAGTCAACTAAAAATAAAAATGAAAAAATACATATTTATACATCAGTGTCAATTAAATAACAATTAAAATCTCCAATTCGCTAAACAATGATACATTGTTGAAAATTTTGATTTAAGCATACTCACCACAAAAAAGTGATATGTCAGGTAATGCATATATTTAGTCATTCCACAATGCATAAATATTTCAATACAAAATGTATGTGATAAGTATAAGTAATTTTTATTTGTCAATTAAAATAGGTAAAGTTTATGTTATTTTTACTTTCTTACAGACACTTTTTTTTTTTTTTGAGATGGAGTCTCACTCTGTCACCAAGGCTGGCATCCAGTGGCACGATCTCAGCTCACTGCAACCTCCACCTCCCAGGTTAAAGAGAGTCTCCTGCCTGATACTCCTGAGTAGCTGGGATTACAGGTTCCCACCACCACACCCAGCTAATTTTTTTTGTACTTTTGGCAGACACAGGGTTTCACCATGTTGGCCAGGCTGGTATCGAACTCCTGCCCTCAGGTGATCTGCCCTCCTCGGCCTCCGAAAGTGCTGGGAATACAGGCGTGAGCCCCCGCGCCTGGCTGATGAATTGATCTTGATGTCAATAAATCACTTCTAGTTATATCTTCGTATCACATAACTTTCCAAATTTTCCACCTACCAAGTAGTTAAAATTAATAGTATATAATAGCATTGTAATTTTCATCTAAAATGTGATGATAAACATCTTATTGGTATTCCAAGCTTTAGAAATACAAGCAGAAAACAAAATCGTTAATATTTGTAAAGAAAACCCTGGGAAGTGTTAAACTTAGATATTAAGCATGTTTACCTCATTGCATAATACAGGTATTTTTTCTTTTATTTATACAGTTTCTAGCTTTTAACAAAGAACATATATTACTGTCATAATAAAAATCAAACTTTAAAATGTGTTAGAATTTCTTACTTTTTTTCTGTCTATAGAAACATAATAGTTTATTTCATAAGTGAAGAAAAATAAAGCAGGATAATGGACTAGGAAAACCTGCACAGGGAGAGTAAAACTGAGATGATAAAAGTTCTCTATAACAAGATAATATTTGATCAAAGGCTGAAGGAACCAACACAGCCACATGTGACAGTGTTGAAAGAGGCTTCCAGGCAAGATGTCAGGGAGGCAGCAAACTTTCAAATAACATGTATTAACACTTACTATGCATATTTTCCTTTCTTACTGTTGGGAAGTATGAAACAATTAAAGGTTATGATCTCTTCTCTCAATGAATTTTAACTTGGACCAAGGAGAAAGTGTGCGACAAGTAGAAGAGAACTATAAAACAATTCAAGGTAATTTCTCTTAAATGTGAAAAAAAATCTAAATCTATAAGTTGTTTTAATCTTCTTTTCCATTTAATCTAAAGTATTTAAGACAGATTTTGCTTTATTGCTAAAGCTTGCAATATCTATGCTCCTATGATTAAAAGCCATTCATCTTTGAATTTAAGTCTTTTCAAATGAATCAGGATTAGTAGTCTATACTTTGTCTATAATTTTTATTTTTAAAACTAATTTGTATTTTTCCATGGTAATAGAAAAACAGATCCTATACCTCTAAATTATTTCTGATAAATCCTGAGCAGACTAAAACATCAAAGTGGCAAAGATATAGGAGATTTAGCATTTATGAAATGCTCTTTGTGAAATGCTATTATTGTCATACCTAAAAATGTTTAAGTGTATTTTTCCACAAATTCATTTATGTCTTGCCTTATAATGCCATGGCACACCAATTAACTTGTAGCATCTTTATTTGTGTGCCAACATTATCAATCATGTGCGAAATTCACTTCTGCTACAGCTGAAGAGCTGTCTTAAACTGACACATCTGTTAAATGGAATGTTTAGTTGATCAAAATGTGGATATCATGTAGAGTTAAATAGTATAATAGCACGTGAGCATTATATCAGGCCAGCCTTGAGAAAGGCTGACCAAAAAGAACTTTGACTTAGGAGAAAGAAGGCAGTGATTAGAGGATTGGGAAATAGTTGTACTCAAATAAAAGATGAAAATAAAAGGTTAGCAAGCACCTTGCGCAAAAATAGTGGGTACAGTTCAGTCCCCTTTGAATGTGTCACTGATACTCTCAGGTGAGCCTCGGCACAAAATAATTGAGAACTAATGAACAACCACGAATTAAGCTCGCCAAATGAAATTTATACAGTGAAATTCTATGAAGCTGCTTTAATACACAAATACATTAATTAACACATTAAATATTCAACAAATATTTATTGTCTACACGGTTAAGACAGGCAATTGTAAATGAATTAACATTTTCCCTCTCCTCACAAGGTTCTTAATTTAGTAAGGATATTAGCAAGTCAAAACATTTTTACAGAACAATCACTTTGGCAGTATGTATACTAAAGTCAGAACATTACAGAGAAGATTTGCATGGCCTCTGAGCAAGGATGACATGGAAATTCAGGAAGTATTCTCACTTTCCGAAACTTGGCTTTCAAGAGAAACATTACTATAGAAGATAATATTAAAATGGCTGTGAATATATATGTACAAACACACATATATGGATAGATAATACAAGATGCAATCTTATGCTATGCACAAGAAAACTGTTTTCATATAAATATTAAATTAAAGGTAAAATGTTGAAAATACATTTACTATCCACACCCTAATCTAAAATAAAAAGAAAGGGGTCTTTAAAATTGGAAGAAAGAGGTGGAAGAGTCAGTCAAACTGATTCAATGTAAGAAGAAGTACCTGTTACTGTTGGCTTTGATGATGGAGGTAGAGAGCCATGAACCAGGAAATATGGGCAGCCTCTAGGAGAGGGGAAAATTGAGGAACTTTGTTACTATAGGTGGTTTGAAATAACGTATTTATTAGCTTACAGTTCTGTAGGTTACAGGTCTAATACAGATTTCACTTGGCTAAAATCAAGGTGTGGGCAGGGCTGCATTCCTTTCAGGAGGCATTAATGCCCTGCCAAGACCTTCATTTTAGCCAAGTGAAATTTGTATTGGACTTGTAACCTATAGACCTGTAAGCTAATAAATCAGCTGTTTCAAGCCACTTGTAGGAACTTGTTAAAGCAGCAATAGGAAGCAAACATATCATGTAATGAAATATTATTCAGCCATGAAAATGAGTGAGTATTGATACATACTACAGCATGGATGAATCTTGAGCACATTATGTTAAGTAAAAGAAACCAGTCACAAAAGACCATGTATTTCATTATTCCAATTATATGAAATGTCCCAAATAAGCAAGTTTATAGAAACGGAAAGATAGATTCGTGTTGTGTAATCCTCGGGGCAGGGAATGAAACTGACTACTAATAGGTAAACAGTTTCTTCTGGGGGAACAAAATGTTCAAAAGTAGGTAGTGGTGATGGTTTTACAACCCTTTAAATTTAAGGAAAAAGTACTTTGACTGAGCTATATGATATGTGAATTACATCTCAATAAAGCAATTTTAAAACAGAAAGTAAAAAAAGTTAGAATGGCTATATTAATATCAAAGTTGACTTCAGCACAAAAATATTACCAGAGATAAGGATGGACATTCTATGATGAGAACTATGTCAAATTACCAAAGAAACATAACAATCCTAAATGGATATGTACACAACAGCAGAGTTTCAAAATACACAAAATAAATATTGATGAAATATTAAAAGGAAAAGTAGACAAATTCACAATTATAGTTGAAGACTTTAACTCTCTTCTCTATTTGCTAGGTTTGTGATATGATTTGGCTCTGTGTCCCCACACAAATCTCATCTCAAATTGTAATCCCCATGTGTTGAGGGAGGGATCTTGTTGGAGGTGATTGGATCGGGGGGCAGTTTCTTCCATGCTGTTATCCTGATAGTGGGTGAGTTTTTACAAAATCTGATGGTTTAAAAGTGTGTAACCTGACAATTCGCCGCTTGTTCTCTCTCTCTCTCTCTCACTCTCTCTCCTGCTCTGCTGTGGTAAAGACATGCTTGCTTCCCTTTTGCCTTCTGCCATGATTGTAGGTTTCCTGAGGCCTTCCAGTCATGCTTCCTGTAAGCCTGCAGAACTGTGAGTCTATTAAACCTCTTTTCTTCATATAAATGGCCCAGTCTCAGGTACTTTGTTATAGCTGTGTAAGAATGGACTAATACAGTGTGTTTACTGAAAAGACCTGGAAGCAATGAAACTATTAAAAAAGGACACCTAGCATTCATATCTTGGTTTCTAAATATCCTCACTAATAAAATGTAGTGGGTGTCCTTGATAAAATGGCTGATTTCAGAAGGATGAAGCCGGAAACCATCATTCTCAGCAAACTAACACAAGAACAGAAAACCAAACACCGCATTTTCTCACTCATAAGTGGGTGCCGAACACTGAGAACACATGGACACGAGGAGGAGAACATCACACACCGGGGCCTGTCACGGGGTAGGGGGCTAGGGGAGGGATAGCTTTAGAAGAAATAACTAAGTGGATGACAGGTTGATGGGTGCAGCAAACCACCATGGCACATGTATACCTATGTAACAAACCTGCACGTTCTGCTCATGTGTCCCAGAACCTAAAGTATAATTAAAAACAAAACAAAAAAAGAACTACGACATGGAAAGTATAAGATGAGCATACAATATTTTGCACCGGATGTAGGAAAGTGTTCAGTGAATCATGGGGACATATCAGAACAACACTGAAGTCAGTTTGAAAGGACTACCATGGACCAAATCTGAGAAAATTGAACAACAAAATACGTGGTCATAGTAATGAATTATAATCCATAGAATAAAATAAAAATCCATAAGTCCATATTGATTTAAATAATAATGCAATAAGCTTTTTCTTAAAAGATAATTCTAATAATAAATACAGAAGTAATGGTGGAATGAGAAAACAATAGTAGGCAATCAGTATAGTAATAATTTTTTTTATTTTTTTGAGACAGAGTCTCACTCTGTTGCCCAGGCTGGAGTGCAATGGCACAATCTCAGCTCACTGCAACCTCCACCTCTGGGGTTCAAGTGATTCTCCTGCTTCAGCCTCCTGAGTAGCTGGGATTACAGGCGCACACCACCACGCTTGGCTAATTTTTGTATTTTTAGTAGAGACGGGGTTTCACCATGTTGGCCAGGCTGATCTCGAACTCCTGACCTCAGGTGATCTGCCCACCTCAGCCTCCCAAAATGCTGGGATTACAGGTGTGATATAGTAATAATTTTAAGGCAGGGATCATAAATATATGCTAAAACTAATGGGCAAAGGTCTAAAAGTATCTCCTTACAAGACATTTGTTAAATATAAGGAGGGAATTAATAACTTTTTAGTGGAGAGAACTGGCAGAAAACTGCCACCTTAAACAGGTGACCAAAGTTAATATTATCACTAACAGGAGAAATTGGCATCACATACCTACTAATATGATGCACTGAGGACACTTTTGTGATATTCCTGCCAAAAATGCATGACCTGAATCTAACCATTAAAAAAGTCAGATAAACATATTGAAGCGCTTTCTGCAAAATAATTGGCCTGTACTCTTCAAAAATGTCATTAACATGAAAGACGAAGGACTGAGGAAATATGTCAGAAAAAGACTAAAGAGGCATGAAAACTAAATGCACTGTGTGATCCTGCATTGATCCCTTGACCAGGACAAAAAAATGGTGTCAAAGACGCTAATGAGATGATAAAATTTGAATAAGGACTATAGATTGAAGTATTGTGTCAATATTAATTATCAGATTTTTGTAAGTGTCTGTGATGGTGTAAGAAATTTCCTTGTTTGTAAGAAATACATGCTGATGTCTTTAGAGATTATAAAAGTGCTGTGGACAAGGGGCAGTGGGAGGATTTCTGAGGAGCGTGTAACCTGACTCCGAATGTGATGAAAGGCTTTCCATAGGAACTGAGAGACTCACTTGTCTTTTAGTTTCCTATGGCTGCTATAACAATTCACTGCAAACCTGGTGGCTTAAAACAACTCAAATTTATTATCTTAAATTTTGGAGACCAGAAGTCCAAAATGTGTCTCAGTGGGGTAAAATGAAGATGTCACTAAGGCTGTGGTCCTTCTGGAGGCCTCAGAGAAGAACCCCTTCTGTACCTTTTCCAGATCCTGGAGATTGCCACATTTTTTAGCACTTTGCCTCAGTCTTTCATCTTTAAAGCTAGAAATGGTGGATCAAAATTTTCTCAAATTGTATAAATTTGGCACTAATTCTGCTTCTTCTGCACTCTTCCAATTTTAAGGGTGTTTGTGATTACTCTGGGCCCACCCTAATAATCTAGGATAATCTCTCTAATTTAAGGTCATCTGATTAGCAACCTTAATTCCATCTGCAATCTTAATTTTCCTTTGCCATGTAGCCTAACCTATACACAGGTTCTAGAGATTAGGGCATAGATATCTTTGGGTGGCTACATTCAGATGACTACAAAAAAGCTTACTTTTCCTTCTGTACCAGGTATGATACTGTTATTTAGTATAGAAAACCAACTCATATTGGCATATTGGTTTATTGATTAAGGGCATTTTTTGGTTTATGCAACTGAAAAGTGCAGAGGAAGGAGTTAGATTTAGAATAGGCTTAATACCTTGATACAGATCAGCTGTTTCTTCCTTGCATTTAAGAGCTAACCAAAGACTTCATGTTTTCTAATTATCAGGGAACACAGAGAAGGTGTTGGTGCAGAGTCAAAAACAGTGTCTGGTTGGTTTTACCTTGAGATTGGGTAACTCATGCAATATGAGTTTGTGACCAAAAATTGAATTTATGAGACCTGTGACAAACAACTTGCGATCACATGGGTAAATGACAGGATGACATCAATGTGAAGACAACAGAGCAGAGAGATTGGCAGAAACCAGGGTAAGCAAGAACTTCACCTGAGCCCCTTGATAAGAAGCGTTTTCTGGCCAGAGGACTTTGTCTCTGGGGACAAAAAAGAAAGAGAAGTTTGTGGTTATAACATTCAAGGCCCTTCCAGTCTCACCAGATGACAAGGCAGCACATAGTACTGTGCCTTAACTTTAGGCTTTGCTGTAGTTTGAATATTTATTTCCTTTAAAACACATGTTGAAATTTAATCCCCAATGTGGCACTAATGAGAGGTAGGGCTTTTAAGAAGTGATTGGATCATGAGGACTCTGTGCTTATGAACAGATTGATCCATTCATGCATTAATGGATTAATGGGTTAATTTGGAAGGGAAACCAGTTACTTTATAAGAAAATCCAGCATGTTCGTATGCTCAGCTCCCTTGCCCTCTGATGACTGGTGCCAACTTGGGACACCACAGAGAGACCCCACCAGGAAGACGGCTCTCACCAGATGTGTCTTGTCAACCTGGGACCTCTCAGCCTCAATCACAAAACAAATAAATTCCTTTTATCTATAAATTGCCCAGCTTCAGGTATTATTATAAGCAACACAAAACCGACTAAGACAGGCCTTATACAACAGATATTTTCTTCTATTCCTAGTTTGTGGAGAGTTTTTATTATGACTGGATGTTGAATTTTGTCAAATGCTTTTTCTGCATCACTTGGGTTGATTATGTAGTTTTCTTCTTTCTACTGTTAAAATATGGTGCATTTTATTGATTAATGTTCTAATATTTTAAAGCCTTATAATTCTACGATAATTCTCACTTGGCTATGTGTTGTGTATGTTATACACAATATATATTGTGTGTATTATTCTTTTTATAGATTACTGGATTCCATTTGCTAGTATTTATTGGGGATTTTTGCATCCATGCTCATGATTAATATTGAACTGTAGTTTTCTTAATTCATACTGCCTTTATCTGATTTAGGAATCAGGATAATGCTGGCCTCAGAACACAAATTGAATGTAATCTGCACGGTCTATTTCCTGGAAGAGATTGTGTAGAATTGTTGTTATTTCTTCATGAAACATTTGGTCGATCTCATCAGTGAAATTGTTTGTGCCTAGAAATTTCTTTTGTTAAAGGTTGTTAGCAACAAATTTAATTCCTTTAATACATATGAGAGTATTTAGATTAACTATTTCATTTTGGTTAAATTTTGGTAGTTCGTAGTTTTTAAGGAATTGGTTGATTTTATCTAAGATGGCAAATTTATGTTCATAGAGTTGTTGGTATATCACTTTATTATCATTTTTTTATTTTTATAGGGATATTTTCTTTTTCCTGATATTGATAATTTATGTCCTTTCTCTTTTTATCAATCTTGACAGAGATTTATTAATTTTCCTGATCTTTTCAAAGACTCAGATTTTGGTCTCATTGAGCATTCTTTATTTTTCATTATTTTTAATTTCATTAATTTTTGCTTGCTTTGCTTCATTTTACTTTTTCTTTTCTGGTTTATTATGGTAGAATTTTAGAGTGTTGACACTTTCTTTTGAATTTAAGTATCTCATGCTATAAATTCCATCTAACAACTGTAGTAACTGCATCACACAAATCTTAATATCTTGTATTTTAATTTTCATTCAAACCAAAATGTTTTCTATTCCCTGGAGACTTCCTGTTCTACCAATAGATTATTTGAAAATGGATTGTTTCATATCCAAATGTTTCAAGATTTTCCTGTTTTCTTTCTGTGAATGATTACTCTTCCAATGCTGTTATGATCAAAACACACACTTTGTACGATGTTAATTCTTTTAAATTTGTTAAGATGTGTTTTATGACTCACAGTTAGGTCTCTCTTGATGAATGTTCTGTGTACATTGGAAAAAATGTGTATTCTGCTGATGATACCAATTAGACATATCGGTTAGATCCAATTGGTTGATGGTGTTTTTCAGTTGTTCTTTAACTTTGTGATCTTCTGCTTCTTAGCTTTATTAATCACTAAGATAGAAGGGTTGAATTTTTTAAAGATGTCTGTGGTTTATCTGTCCCAGCTTTCAGCTTTGTCAGTTTTTCCTTATATTTTAATTTCTCATTGTTTACTTTGTACACATTTAGGGTATTATATCTCCTTGGTGAACTGAACTTTATAATTATCCCTGCAAATTTTCCTTGCTGTCATCTTTTTAGAAAGTCTACCTAGTCACTCAAGCTTTCTTTGATGGTTGTTTGCATGGTGTATCTTTTCCTATTCTTTTACTTTTAATTAACTTATATGACTATATTTAAAATTAATTTATTTTGGAAAAAATATAGCTAAATCATGCTTCATATACATTTTGAGACTTTCTTTCTTAATTGTTGTGTTTAGAACATTTATATATTATGTAATTATTGATACGTTTGAATATAGCTCTACTATTATTTGTTTTTTCTCTGTTTTTGTGTCCTTATTTTCCCTTTCCTGCCATCTTCTGGGTTATTTGAACATATATTTGCATGTCATCTTAATTTACATATTTTAGTTTTTGACTATACAGTGGTTGCTTAACTTTTCACAGTCCCCTTGCAAAAAATATTTGACCACTTCCAGTTGTATAGTCATGTTATATATTTTATCTACAAACACTAACAATATCCAAAAATATTATATTTTTGCTTTAAATTGTCAAATACATTTTAAAGAACCAAATAACAATATAATTATATATTTTCCCAGATACCATGTCTGCTGCTCTTTCTTCAATGTTGTATCACCTCACTTTGGTCAACACATTTTCTTTGGCGGATTTTTTTAGAGCAGACCTTCTGATAAGAAGTTCTCTTAGTTTTCCTTCATCTGTATTTCACCTTCATCACTGAAGGATATTTGCATCCTTCAGTACGTCTAGAGCATTATCTGTGTATTTCGACTTCATTACTGAAGGATATTTTTGCTGGATATAGAATTTTGGCTTGACTGTTCTTTCCTTTCATCATCTTAGAAATACCGTACCTCAGCATTTGTCCTCTCCAGAAGCTGCAGCAGGGCACTACCTTGGAAGCAGAGAGACCAGGCTCTCACCAGCTATCACCTTGGTCTTAAAGTTCCCAGCCTCCAGAACTGTGAGAAACAAATTTCTATTATTTCTTTTAAAATGTTATGCCTCCAGAGTTTTTTTTATGATAACTCAACAGTCATTCAAATTGTTCTGCTGTAAAATGTCATGTATCTCTCTTTGCTCTCAATTATATATATATATGTGTGTGTATATATATATTTTATTATCATTTTTTATGTCTGTAGGGATATTTTCTTTTTCCTGATGTTGATAATTTGTATATATATATACATATATATATATAGTTTTAAATAGTTTGATTTTGATGTGTTTAAAAGAGGACTTAGAAGAGTTATCATGTTTGACGGTTGCTTGAGCTTCTGAAAGATTTATGTCACCAAATTTGTGAAGTTTTTAGTCTTATTATTACTTCAGTTTTTTTCCCACACCACATGCTTTTTAATCTCCTTCTGCAACTGCAATGGCATGTACATTAGACTCTTTGATATTGTTCCATAGGTCTGTGAGTGAGGCTCAGTTCAAAAAAAAAAATCGTATGTCTTTCTCTTTGTTATTCAAGTTGAATCATTTCTACTGATCTATCTTAAGGTTCAATGACTTTTTTCTCCATCATTTATATTCTGTTATTGACTCTATCTAGTGAATTTGTTGTTATTATATGTTTTTAGTTCTAAAATTTCTATTTGGTTCTTCTTTATATCTTATATTTCCTTGCTGAAACTTTCTCTTTCCATTTGTTTTAAAACTCTTCATCCTTAACTTGTTAGAGCATTTTTATAGTAGCTGCTTTGAAGTCTTCATCAGGTTAATTCCAACAATGTATTATGTTACGATTAACACATTTATTTACTTTTTCCAAGTGAATTGAAATTTGTTTGTGTTCTTTATATGGCACATAATACTGAATTATATTCTAGACATTTTGAATATTACATTATGGAACTCTGGGGATATTGTGTAAATCTGAGGGAAAATGTGTATATTTTTGTTTTGGCAAGTAATCCACTGGGCTGGCCTCATCCTGCAAGTTCCAATGAGCCCTCTGTAGAATGTGGTTCCAGGAGCTGTTATGTTTTCCAAGACTCTGCTGTGCTATTTGAATCTGCCTCATGTGTGCCTCACCAAGCAGTCAGTCTGGGACCTGAGTAGTGGGAACTTCTCCTGGACCTTTCTCTGTCTACATCAATGTTGATTTTATGTTGAGTTTCACTGAGTTGAGGTGAACGGAAAACAAGAGGGGGAAAAATGGTAACCTCGCCATACATCCTAAGTCTTCTTTCTCAGTCCACCTGGTACTATTTATATTTTTTAATTGTAGTAAAATAAACTTAATATACAATGTAGCATTCCTGTTTGCCTGCTACAGCTGCCATCAAAAAATTCCTCAGACCAGCTGGCTTCAATAGCAGCAATTTATTTTCTCAAGTTCTGAAGGCTGGAAGTGAAAGCTCAAGGTGACAGTGGGTCTAGTTTCTCCTGAGGCCTCCCTGCTTTGTTGAAAGCAGACATCTCTTTGTTATTTCCCCACATAGCCTTTTATCTATGTGCACATCCCTGCTGTCTCTTCCTCCTTCTTATAAGTTCCACCTTTATGATCTTATTTAAACTTAATTACCTCTTCAAAGTTCTTAACTCCAAATACAGTCACATTCTAAGGTAATAGGGGTTAGAATTTCAATATATGAACTTGGGAGGGGGGACACAATTCAGTCCGTAATACCATCTTAAACATTTTAAGTAAAAAAATTCAGTAGTATTAAGTACATTAACATTGTTGTGCAACCACCACCACCACCATCCATCTCCAGAACTCTTTTCATCTTGCAAAACTGAAGTGCTATACCCATTAAACAACTTGCCATTCTTCCTTCTTCCCACCCCCTGGCAACTACCCTTCTACTTTCTGTCCCTAAGAGCGTGACTACTCTAGGTGTTACCAAGCAAAAAAGGCTCACTGCCCAATGTGCTAGAAACCAACATTATGGCACTGGGTTTTGAGGAAAGGAAAAGCATTTTATTGCAGGTTGACCAACAAGGAGACAGGAGTCCTGACCAAGTCTGTGTTCCTGTGCTGACTTTAAGGCAGTCCATTTATTAGAAAAAAGTTTAGGTGGTGAATTCTGGGATTAGCAGGTGATTTATGGAAGGAAAGGGAAGGTCTGGAAAGTCCTTAGCCATACATGGGTCCCATGTGAAAATTTGAGAGAGTCAGTATGAAACATGTAGTGGAAATTCAGTCTGTGATGTCAGCAAGTTCATTCAATGCAAACTCTGGTGAGCTATATTGGCTCCAATAAATTTCAGCCAATTTTGTTATCATAGAAGTGAAGGGAGTTTCAGCTTTTCAGCAAGTTGTTTCTTTTCTTCTTATATGCCATCCTGCAAACTTGACAATTTCTGTTAGTCATGGGTTTCCTTAATTCTTTGGAGCACAATTTTTTAGGTATCTCATATAAGTGGAATTATTCATATTAGTCTTTTTGTGACTGGTTGGTTTCACTTAGCATAATGTCCTCAAGGTTCATCCATGTTGTTGGTCGTGTCCTAATTATATTCCTTGCATGTATGTTCCATATTTTATATATTCATTCATCATCAAAGAACATTTGGATTGCATCCACCTGTTGGCTATTGTCCATATATTTACTTTTTAGAGTCCTCAAGTAGCTGGTCCAAACCCGTTGTCTTAGTCTATTTTGTGCTGCTATAACAGAATACCTGATATTGGGTAATATATAATGAAGAGAAATTTATTTTTTCTCTGTTCTGGAGGCTGGTAAGTTTTAAGATCAAGTTGCTGGCATCTGGTGGGGGTCTTCTCGCAGCATCATCACATGGCAAAGGGTGGAAGGGCAAAGAGCAAAAGGGGGCCAAATTTGCCCTTTCACAATGGCATTAATCCCATCTCAACCTACTACCTCCCAAAGGTCTGACCTTCTCTCCCCACCACAGTGACAACCAAATCTCACCATGAGTTTTGGAAAGGACAAACATTCAAACCATAGCACCTGTTCCCCAGGTTTTGTGGTTGCTTTCAATAGGACAGACAGGGTGGAGTGTTCTTATGCTATATTATCCAGAGCCAGAAGCCACTGAGAAGTTTAATTTTAACCTGCAGGCAAGACACTCCTTATAGGCATAATAGAAATTGTTCTGTGGGATAGTATTTGAAAGACAGCATTCATCCAAATGTGTTTCCTATTTCTTCTTCTATCTAGAGACATTTTGTTTAAATAAAAATATATCCACTGCCTGGCATCCTGTTTGAAGATAGGCAAAAAAAACTTCGAAAAGATAATACAAAATTTTAAATACAATATTAGTCACTGATATCTTAATGTGACTTTTATGGGTACTTTTTTCTTTACAATTAGTTGAAAAGTGGGACTTTGAACAGCTTATGAATAAATAACAACCCACGATGTAAAAACATGCTGTTTTCATTCCCTCTACTTATTGCCCGCCATTGTCCTGAAATGACATTTGTTAGCTACTTTGAGATAATTATATATGACAATAAAGAATATTTATGAAAAAAAAATCTCTGTCAATGAAACTACCTGAATTCCAATCACCATACTAGGGAACTCAGTGCAATTTTTAGATTCTCATTAGGCCTTATTTAAATTAGACCCAAAAATAATTTTAAGCCAGAAACTTTCTACAGATGTTCCCTGATGATGCTGAATTGGAGATTAGGTTTACAGGAATGAAGAATTGACCATCTCAGTAAATGCAGACTAGTTACTAGCAAACAATCAATCCAATTCCCTTCGACTTAAGAAGTTTAAATTAAGCCTTTCCTAATTTGGAGAAGGTTTCAATTGCTAATAGTATAATTGCACCTGATTTCAAAGTACATGCTGTAGTTTTCTTTTTTTAAGAACTCATTTTTGGAAATAGAGCAATTCCCTCAGCAGAAGGATGATGAAAAGAAAACAACTGAGCTTTCTCTCATCCTCCAGTTTACCACTATGTCTCATACCTGATATAACTAATAATAAATGAACAAGTCCTTTTGTTTGTTTGTATGTGTTCCCATATTGTCTTACTACGTTATGATTATATTAACAATTATTGAAGGAGGAATTTGTTCTGCACCTTCTTATTACCATCAACCTATTAATTTACATTGAAATTCCCTCTATGCTTTGCCATTCTGTACTCTTCTGTGTTGAGCCATCTGAGGTTTCAGAGAGAGCTCTCATTATCAAATTAATTCTGAAAGAAGTAAGCTTTTGCCCTTCCCATTTTTTCAGGAGAGACGTACTAACAGATGTTCTTTTATATTATACACATACTTCCGTTATCCACTTTGGGGGAGTACATGACATATCTGCTTTGTATGATGCAAATGAAGTGTGAATTTGAAAAAAAAAATAGTGTCATGGACTTCTTTGTACTTATTTTTTAACCATTTAAATTTTATTAGAGAGTAACCTTTTCCTTATTTCATGTTTAATTAAATCTCTCCCACTCTTCAAAGAAAATAATTTCTTTCCTTCATAAGGTGAATTTGAGACTGCTGTTGAACATTTCCTCTCAGTCAATAGCTATTTAGTATCCTTTTCTTAATCAGCAAATGTAGTGCCTGTAAAAGGTGCATTAATTGAGTCAATACTTATTAATTGTATGTTTATGTGAAAATGGCTATGTCTCAAAAGATATCAATCTATAAACTTACTTTATTTTTCAGGGTAAAAGTTAACCAATTTTTTTTCAGATTTCATTTGAATATAAACTAGGAGACAGTAACCAAACACCACCTGTTCCCCAAAAACGTACTAAAAATAAAAATAAATAATTAATTAGTTAAAAAACAAACTGGGACACAATGTAAAAGAGATAAGATAGTTTTACAGCTGTAAGATTAAATTTTTTAAGTTTTGTTTTATAATAGCATTCATAATTTAGAAGAAAAACACCACAATATAGAAAACAAAAGTTATTTTTTACTCTGGGTGAAACATTTCCATTAGTCTTTAAAGACTCACAATGTACCATGTATTTCAGATGTATATAATTACAAAACTTTCACAGCATACCTGCTTCTACTCCAAAAATTTTCTATGATCTATGCTTGTACTGGTGTTGAAATGTTAGAATGTTTTTATTTCAATAAATACAACTCTATAATAGTATTCTTTCTAAAAGATGAAACAAGTATTCTGAATCTTTGTGTGAGTTGGGGCTAACAATGCAAAATGAGCTATCACATCATATTTTTGCTTACTACTCTGTAGTTCTCAGTAATTATTTTGTCCCATTTGCTGAAGCCTGTGCTTTAAACCTACCTTTTAAAGATAAAGAATATTTTGGTACCTTTTATTTCATGGCTTTGCAATTATAGTAAATCTAAAAGATCAAATCTGTCATATAAAATGATTCATTTATTGAACAAATATTTATTTAGCTCCTACTGTGTCCCAGACACTGTCCTAGGTGATTAAAATATATCAGGGAACACTACAGACAAATATTCCTGTCCTTATGGGGGTTACCCTTTAGCATGGAAGTTTAGAAATATGTGATAAATATAGTAAATATATCATCTAGTGTTTAAAATGATAAGCACAATAGATCAAAGAAAAAGTCAACCAGAGTGAAGGAAAACAGGAGTTGTGGCTGGTGTGGAAATACATGTTTTAGTGCTAAACAGATGGTCAGGGTAGGTGGTTAAGGGCAGGACAGAAGGAGGGGAGGAAGTTAACACTGGATATTCTTGGGAAGAACATTCCATGCAGAAAGAATTGTTGATGAAGATCCTAAGGAAAGATTGAGGAGAACAAAGAAGTCATATGCTTGAAGGTTAAAAAGCAAGGAGGGAAACATCAGGTCTTCGAGGAAGTGAAAGTGCTAAGTATTAGGCTTGATTGCTGTCCACCAACAACAACTATCTCTCATTGCATTAGGGCTTGTTTATGTCACCTGCAAAACTTTCAGCTTTTCAAAAATCCCCCATCTATCTTTTGTGAGTAAATATTACAACTGAATATTTAGATTATTCTGAATTATTTTTAACACATTTAACAAATTAAATAGTATAGGATTGCATCATTTAAAAAGGTAATGAATCAGGTTGGGCACAGTGACTCATGTCTGCAATCCCAACATTTTGGGTGGCCAAGGAGGGAAGATTGCTTGAGGCCAGAAGTTCGAGACTAGCCTGTGCAACACAGCAAGGTGACGTTCCTACAAAAATTAAAAAAATAAAACAATTAGCTGGATGTGGTGGCACATGCCTGTAGTCCCAGCTACATGAGAGGCTGAGGTGAGAGGATCATCTGAGATGGGAGGATCGAGGTTGGAGGCTGCAATGAGCTATGATCATACCACTCTGTTCCAGCCTGGGTGACAGATTGAGACCCTGTCTCAAAATAAATAAATATATAAATTAAAAAGTAATGAATCAAATATGTTCTGCTTTTAATAGGGGGAATAAAGAAGTCATCTGCAACAATCATCCCATTTCTATCTCAACATCTTATTCTGATAGATTGTTGCCCTGGCTAAGAAGCCTATGAAAGTGAGTCAATGTTTAGAGTTTTATCATTGTAAAAATGTTCACAAAAATTTTGGCTCTAAAAACCAAGTCTCAGACCTAATATTACAAATAACCATAGAAACAAAGCATGCATCCATTGTGTTCCTCTGATTTAAACTGAAAAGAAAGGAAGGAAAGAAGGAAGAAGGAAGAAGGGAGAGAAAGAAGAGGAAACAAAGGTATAGAAAGCCTGCACAATGACGGGGCACACCAGATATAAAATGAGGCTTAAAATCTCGACAAGGCATGTGTACTATTTCAATATAGAAATCAGATCTGTTGAGAAAAGAGTATAAAATAAGCAACGAGCAAAACACATTCACTTCTCCTAGACTTTGACTAAATGAACACAGTTTACTAGAAACTATATGGACATTAAGATGAAATGCCTCTAGCAGTTTTCAAGCAATAGAGGACATTTTAATTGGTGACACATTTTAAAAGCACAATACATTGGACCTAAATGATTCAAACCAAAACCTTTTCTTTTCCAATGTAGCAAGGACCCAGTCAGCTATTCATTTCCTATCATAAATGTCAGTATGCTTGGTAAAGAGCTAAGATTACCCAGTTTAGTATCATTTGGGGATTTAATAATTGTTATTTCTCTTTCATCAGGCCTAGGATGAAGTTCACTTATTTGATGTTAGAATTTCTATAACCCTACAGATTTGAACTAAGGGATCTGTCATTTTAAAAACATCAACAGACTTGAATCTAATTAAAACTTGGAATATATGAAATTCAAAGTCATATAATTGAAACCTTTGCACTAATTGAATTCCTTCATCACTAATTTAGAAACATGCATCAAACTATAATCAGCTACTTTTATTAAGTGTAATAAAACCACAAAGTTTGTCTTATCATCCATAATAGCTCAGGTGCTCTATTACATGTATAAGGTTTTTTTTATTTTATATGTATAACCTGCCTATTTATTTTTAAATCTGTCAAAGAGAGAAATGTTTATATTTTAACTAAGGTTGAACTTTAACCTCCTATACAAATTTTAATTCTCACACAGTTAACTTCAAAACATGACAAATTCCAAAAAACTCAACTGTGATCATGTATTATTGCATTTTCTTTTTATCTTTCAAGGACACTAGTGATTATGGGGTTGAACAAGCTCATTTTTAAGGAGATGATTCTCACCTCTAATTACAGCAATAGGAAGTGCGTGCATAAACTAATATAGTTGTTTAAAAGACTATTCTCAGCTTGATAACTTAGATAATTCTCTTCCTTTTTGCATCTACAGGTAAAATAGTAAACTCCTTTTACAGTAATCCCTATGGCCTGTAGAATCTCATCTTTAGAAAAAAATGATGCCAAATCTAGAGAAAGCACAATCAATGGCCTCTCAGAATTGGCAATCATCCACAATTGGCAATCATCAAGAGTTGGCATTTCTGTACTTTCTCTGCACACTTAGTCTCAAGCCAGTGAAATCTGCATCTTTCCTCTTCAGAAATTCAATATAAATTTTAAGTAGAATCCACTAACAAGAAAATGTGTTCCAAGTAACTGACAACTATTATCTTTCCAGAATAGAAATGAAGAAAATTTTGCCAAAATAGCAAACATCACTTATCCTGCTTATAATAAAACCATGGCATTTACAGTTCACTGTATTCTGTGATGCCAATTCACCTCTGCAAATTTCACTATAAATCGCATGCATTTAATAGGGACAATGAAAAAATACAAAAGAGATTTGTAGGTTTCAAATCTCTGCAGAAAAGAGATATCTAGTGACATATAGCTCAGAAGCTTCTTTTTCTCTTATTCTCTTTTCAGCACAGATGTTTGTATATAGGAAAATTATATATATATACAGGAGATGCTGAAATAAATATATTTTGTGGAACTTACAATGTAAGAGGTTCACAAAAATGAAAAGAGAATCCAACAGTGAGGAAAGAAGAAAATATGATGGGGCAGATAATAAACTTTGAGCCTACCAGAGGGTACACTACAGAAGTAGAGTTGGCTTTTGGAAATAAACCTATATCTTCTGGGACATGAAAAAATCTAACATTTAATAAATGGCTACCATAATGACCATGATACCATTACCCACTCCAATCTATTCTCTGATGACATATTCTGCTCCTAACATACCTAATTTATTTTACCCTAAAATTCTCAGCTCTCCCAGAACTTTAGCATTCCTTATATTTCAGTGTTCATTCCACATTTTTCATGGGTATCACTTTTGGTGATATAGTGGGATATTTTTGGACACCTACCAGGAGGAGGCAATATAATCTTGGTCATCTTTATGTCATCCACTGAAATATATCGCTGGATCACATTATCTAATACTCTATCCTACTCATAGTCCACAAAGGTTGGGAAAGTGAAGTTACAACAGCATTGCTTCAACCTTCTGGCTATTTGCTCTGATTCTGTAAAAGATGCAGTGGGCTACACAATTCTCTTGCCATTTGTGGTATTTCATTTCTTGAGTTAGTCACATTGGTGGTACATACCGAGGATTATTTTTGAGGGGCTGTTTTTCTATGTTTCAGTTAGGGAGTATCTATGAAGTTGTGCAGGAACATTTGCATACTATTAGCAGTGGTTTGCAGATCCTATAAAGTTTATCACTGTAGCCCCAAGTTATCCATGAACTTCAGGTTAAGAGCCCTGGCTGCAAGAAATCCTTAAAGCACTCCTTGCCTACTTTATCCCCTATCAATCACCATACAGACCAGAAGCAGGCAGCTGTGCTGAGTTGCTTTTCACTTCTGTCTATAAGGAGATGAATTATTGACTCCAGCCCCTCCAAGAAACTGGATGGTGTTTGTGCTCAATAAAGTTTACCTTCAGTGAGTCAGTGAATAATATTTTCTCAGTATTTTCTGTGTATGAGAACTTATATTCAGCATTATAGGAAGAGGTCAAAAATAAAAACAAAAACTGAGATGTTTATTTTACCATAAATGACCTCAAAATATACTTGGAGATCAAACCCCCTATATGTCCCATATCTTACCCCAATGAATGGTATCTTTATAGACTGACCTTTAATATAAGATGTGTACTTTTCAAATTGGGTTTATCTTTGCAAACATGCTTTTCCTAAGCAAATATTGAACACTGTGTTAGGAATCCCAAGAAGTAACCAAGTGGACATAATGTCTACCATACAAAGGCTTTTACTTTACCTTTATTAGCATAGCATATTATTTTGTTAATATGTTTCCTATACATAAAGATTTTTCTTCTCGTCATATTGGGTTTGAGGTTTGAATCATTCTCATCTCCTAGTGTAATTAAAGCATAATTAGGCTTAGGACACAGTTGACACTTGTCAACTGACTGAATAGTTGATGGGAAGAAAAATACTTTTCATCCCAAGTTAAAAACTACCCATTGAAAAATGTCCTGGACCAAGCAGTCTTGAAGGTCACCACCAACCTAATGTGAAAGAAAGAGCCCTTAATCTAAAATACAAAGACTAGACTCACATCCTGCCTATCAGTGACTGCAGCTGTATGACCTTAGACAATTAACATAACCAATCTGGAGCGATTTCTCATTTAAAAATTGGCTGTAATTATGCCTGCCCTATATACCACACAGGGATATTTGAAGCCCAAATTAAATGATGAGCTAGATCTTCTGTCCTAGATATGAGGAAAAGAAACAGAGAAGAATAAAAACAATGTGAGAGCAGATAAAGTAAGTCAGAAATCTTTTCGAAGTTACTACTTTTTATGTTGGCTAGACATTACCATTGCAGGAAATGAAAGCCAAAGAATATTTTTAAATGTCATGAAGGAACCATCATTAAAGATTTGTGTCCTCTCTTGCAAACTAGTGCTGCTTCCTAGGTCTCCATTTTCTGATCTGATCCATCAACTGAAAAAAATTGCAGTCCCTAAAACACTACAGTTCTGTATTCTTTTAAAAATGAAACTAATTTTACTATATGCATGAGAAAGGATTTTAGCAGAATACAGTCATCCCTTGGTATCCTTAGGGGATTGGTTCCAGGACCCCCACAGATACCAAAATTCGAGGATGCTCAAGTGCCTTATGTAAAATAGTGTAGTGTTTGCCTATAACCTATGCACACCCTCCCATATACTTTAAATCATCTCTAGATTATTTATAATACCTAATATAATGTAAAGACTAAGGAAATAGTTTTTATACTGTGTTGTTTAGGGAATAAGAATAACAAAAAAATGTCTGTACACATTCAGTACAAATACAGCTTTCCAATTTTTTCCCCAATATTTTTGAACCACAGTTCATTGCATTTGTGGATGCAGAATCCAAGGATATGGAGGGCTGACTGTATATGTAATCAGTCCACATTCTTATACAGTTTCTTTCTAGTATTTTTGATGATTTTTAAAACTATGTGAATTTTTTTTCAGGTAGCAGCAATAAGGGAACTACCACACTAAAAGTGTACTGTGTGCCAGGTTCTAAGCTAAGTTTCTCACATAGTTTATGCTGTACAAACCTAATAATAACTAATGATCTGGATATTTTCATTATTCTAATAAATGAGGCTCATTCTTAAGTATCAGAACCTAGATTTGAGTTTGTATTTGAAACCATCTCTTTCTGACGAAAAAGCCCACATTCACTTCAATGTGCTGAAACTGTGTAAGGTAACAGGCATTAGAAAACAAAGTTAGGTAAGGCAAAACCCTTGTTCTTAAGAAGTTTACAATTTAAAAGAGATAATTAGATGAGTACACAACTGATTAAAAAAAGATTAAAAAGAGAGTAAAAAGAGCTCATATTTAATGATTGTTTATACAATGCCAGTTCTGTGTTAAGCATTTGACACCCCCAACAATCCTATGAGATCAATGTGACTGTCATCTCCATTTCACAGATGGGAAGACTGAAGTTTCAGAAAGGTTATATAATTTGCCCCCACTCCCATAGCTAGGGAATAGCAGCAGTACTGGGACATGAATTCAGACACTCAGACTCCAGGGGCATCTTGATAACTATTGTAAGAGAAGCACAAAACTCAATGGCTAACAGAGTGTAAGCTAGCAAATGCTGACTTCGGGAGATAAGAACATAAAAATCTTCATGATAATGCATGTGTGTGTGTATATATGCATGTAAACTAATATATGTTTATGTATATAAATAACTTGAAGATTTGACCTCTTATCTGGAAATTACCAAAGTTTATGAAGGTATCCACGAAATGAATTACTTTTGCCTGCTAAAATCTAAGTCTGGCAGAATTTTGCAGCAGGTAAACAGGAAATGAATTAGAAAGCATGATAAAGCATGGCACCACAGCTCAGAGTACTTGATCCTCCCACAAATACCAAATCACTATGCAGACCTCCAGGCTTTGTCACTATGTAAGAAAGCTGACTGGTTTCCTTCTTCCAACTGTCCTCTGACTTTACATACCCATCATCAGTGCTATGACCCCTACCATGTCTTGAGAATTAAAGGTGAATGGGAACCAAGAAAGAAGGAAAGAGAGCTAGTACTAACTTGGAAGAATTGCAAGACAAAGTTCATGATGTTAAAATGTTCAGTCATGCTACACTAAAATGAACTTGCTGAAGCCTTACAAAAATGATCAGGATAAAAGAAAACTCAGAGAGGCAGAGCGGGTGTGCAAACATGGACAAGTGTGCTTACTGAGGCTGAGAGCAACAGACTGTGGTGATACAATTAGTATTTTTTAATAGCATTAGAAATTAATGCAGGTGCAATTGAGTCCCAGAATACACACATTTAACGTAAGCAAATTATACTTGATGAAGTCAGCAAAATGGGGGAACCATTTCTGTATTTTCCACCTAGAACTCATCACCTTCAACCCCATCCCCAAGTTAAATCTTACCCCCAGTAACTCACAGCATAAATGCAGGGAAACAAAACAAGTTACTTTATGGCTGTTAAATCTTGGGAGCACTGGTCAAAGACAATACAAGGAATTTAGCACTGACTTTCCAACCTAATCCTCAAGTAAGCTACAACTTCACTGCACATATATTCCGATTTCCCATGATTCCAAAACTTCTATCTTAATGTACCATACTATGCATAATAATTAAATACTCTCACCTTAGAATACTATGACTGGATATAAGGTCAAATATCTTCATTGGTTATGTAATACCCATTTTTGTTGAATGTATCTAAGCAACAGTAGGGTGGTTGGACTGAAATAATTTAAAGCTCTTTCCAAAGCTGGTTTCCTGTGATGGTAATGAAGAATATATTTATATACCAACATGCACCTAAGAAAGGTTATTTGACTCTCATTTTAGTTACTCATTGTCTAACTAATAGAAGTGGAATTTTACAGAAACAAATTGCACATGTAGGGCATTTTTATTTTTATATACTCTATTAACATATGGTTTCTTTTTATTTCTATCATACAAAGGAAATAACACAGATTACAAATTGTTCCTTAATGTAGAGGCTCATTCCTGTTCATAGAGCCAATTAATGGCAGAAAGGAGAAAAATGCCCACATTTCCTAAATCCCAGAATGTGCTGCCGTTCTTATCTGTGCTACTATCAGCAACTTTATGGTCTCAGTCACCTCTCTGTGACACATTAATCAAAGACAAAGCAAAAAGCCAGTCAGACAAGAGAACCAAGGATGAAAAATTGGGTAAAATTGAATTTTAAAAAATATGAGTCTAATTCTGTGGCTGTACCCATAAGACACAAAATGGAATGATCAGACACTGATCCTCTCGATGTGATCGTTGTGATCAGTCAAATCCAACACAGTCCTTTGGAATGTGACCATGACCAGCTAGCAACACCTGGTTCTGTCAGGTACAAAAGAAGTTCCTCTTCAAAGGTTTGGCTTGTTCAGCGTCCTTGTTCTTTGTTCCCTACTTTGAAGGCCAAACTAACTTCCTTATCCTTTGTGCCTCCCTGTTTCAGTTTCAGAAACAACTTTCCTGCCCATCCTTATCTACACGGCCCACATCTGCTACCCACTCTGTAAATTACCCCTCCTGTCATAACGGCTCTTCCCACCAAAACTGCCCTATCTGCCAGTGTAACCACATTCCTGCACCATTCAAGTTAACCAATCAGGTTCAGCTTAGATTTTGTGGTCCAACTCCAGCCAGTGGAGGTAAGACACAGTAGCAGGGACAAGCCGCATTAGGGATAAAAACCCCTTCCCTCCTTCATTCAGTGTGCTCTTATGGTGACCAAACTTGTGAGCAGCACCCTTTTGCAGAAATAAATTTTGCCTTGCTGAGAAATCCTTTGTTTAAGTGCTCATTTTCTTTGCAACTCCAAGCTTTACTTCTGACAGTTCCAGTCCTAGCTCGAGGACTTCTGGACTTTGTGTCCTTCTGCAAATCATTTCTCTTCCTTAATCCTTAATCTCCTCAGCTATTAGATAAGGAATATAATTAATAACCACTAAGTACCTGAAAGCCCTAACATTGTTTACCCCCATCAGGGCAACCCAAGCCTCAATAACCTTAACAATACAATGTGGTTTCAGACCTCTCCCTCATATCTCATGGTTTTTGTTAAGATGATTTTAAATAATATCTGTGAAGGAATTTTATCAATTGTGGAGCACTCTATTGTTTGTTTCTGGTCTTTGGGAGTTGATTTGATTGTCAGTATTAATGTTAAGATTTGAAAATCTTCAAATTTGCACTTCTGTTCATATATGTTGCAAACTTCCCCCTCCTTTAAAAACAATCAACTGGTTATCCCTCAGTTACCTATTTTAAACTATTCATCTTTTAAAGAATTCCAAGAGTTATATGTGAATTGTGGATTTCAGCAATGTTTACTTTGAATGCATTGGTAAAAAGCAGTCTTCATTTTTTTATAAATTCAATGGATTCAATGAATGGAAATTATCAAATTCAAGGAATTATACCTATTCTTCATAGACTTCAGCTTGCTCAGAGAAATAACCAAAGTTTTGTCTTTAATTTGTGTCTGAAATTACAGGTTAAAGAGATGATAAAAATTGTTGTTCAATATGTAAATGAATATTTGCAATAGCAATGAGCAGAAAAGAGCTAAATTTAGACTAGCAGCCAATAACAAAATTCGGGAAAAGAAACATAATAAAAAAGTAATACTATCAGAATCAAAATCAGTATATTACGATTATTCCACAGTTCTGTAGCTTTAACATTATTGTTCTCAACTTTTAGTTTAATGAAGGTATGAATAGGTGTATGCCCATGAATCCATTATTACCTGACACTAATCTCTTTCTAAAAATTAAAAGATGTTTGTTTCCTATTTTTGCCATAAACTAGAGTCTTTCTATTTTCTCTCCTCTTCTGTTTCTTGTCTCCACCATCTTTGTCTTCTTCTACTCTCTACAGCAACCTGTTTCCTTCTGATAAGTCTCATATCAACTTTTCTACATGATTCTGAATGTGATGCATTACATAATCCTGGCAAAGAGAGATAGGGAGATTACTCCTGGAATTCAGAGTGAAAGTGGAAATGGCTCAGGGTCACTTGTCATGCAAGTGTCACAATGTATTCCACAGATCCATTTAATTCACCCCCGTATCTAAACTAAGAATCACCTGTAATATAATGGGAATGGCCATAGATTGGGAGTCAGGACACCTGTCATTGCAACTCATTTACTGCAAGACCTTGGAAAAATCACCTTGCCTCTCTGTACCCATATTTGTCTATCTACTATGTGGCACTCCTTCTTTCTTAATATCTTGCAGGCCAATGATTTGCACACTTCAGATTATTTAAGAGTCACCTGAGAAAAGTGTTAAATACAGATTTGGGGGCTCTCTTTCCAAAATATTCTAATTTAAAAGACCTAGGATGTGGCCTGGGAAATCAACAAGCACTTGAGGTAGCCCTGATGTAAGGAGTACATTAGGTTTTTTTGTTTGTTTTGTTTTGTTTTTAAATTAATTTATAAATTTATAATAACCTGTCCTTGGCTTCTTATAAATGGAATCATTCATATATGATTGGGAAGTCTGGCTCCTGGTATGCAACATAATGCCTTTAGTATTGGTCCATGATATTGATAAATAGTGTTGTTCAAGTCTTCTGTTTTGTTATATTTTAAGTCTGTTTCATAAAAAATAGCATATACTTGGAGCTTGCTTTTATATCTAGTCAGAGAATGTCTGAATTTTCATCAGTGTTAGATCATAACATTATAAACCATACTAAACAAAAAATTAGGTCCCTATGAACATATTTTGATAAATGTAGAAAAATGTGCCGAGAGCACATCAAGTGCTGTATATTTTCCACTTTTTCTGGCAATATTGTTGTGTCAACTTAGTATTCCTGACAATAGTTGGTTAGGAGAACAATGAAAATATGTATCTATAAACTGGTGTTGATGTTGCACCATAGTTTTATAGGTTTCACTATGAAGCACAGGCATATACAACCTACAGAAAGTATTATTGGTAAGAATATGTCTTAAAACAGAGAGGAAGTTGGAGGCATTTACAAATCTGTCAAGTTTATAAGCCAAACGAATAGACACAGTTGTCAAACTAAATCCAATAATTTTATTTTAAAAGTATCCTTAAAAATAAGAGATATGTTAATAAACTAATAAGACCAGAGCTAAAAGACCCAAATGAAAAGAAAAAAATAAGTATTGCCAGTGGAAAATTTTTAACTAAAAAAAAAAGGCAGTGGTTGGGATAACACAATGGAAATGACTTTTGGGAAGTTATGATAATAGACTCTATTTTCCAAGAGTAGTTATTAACTATATCCCAGAATTTGTGATTAATTATACATATAAGATTATGTTTAAATCCTTTGTCTAATATAGTAAATCTTTAGTTTGAAAATGGAAATATTCCATTTTCTTCAGGAATGTCTAATTTACTAAGTATCAGAATGAGGCTTTTATTACTCAATATGTTCAATAATATTTGTGAACTGATTTTCTAAATCCTTAATATCTGTGGTTATTATAAACAAAGGAAGCATTCAAAGGGGATTAGAAATATGTGAGTGAATTACCATTTAAATAAATTTGATTCAGCCCAGAAGGTACAATAGAAAGGCTTTCGGTCTCCATAAATCCACTTTAATGTCAGTAAACAAATGGCCCAAAGTAGTTTTATCTGGTTCTGGCTGTAAAGGGTGAAATGCAAGAAACAAGACTGGGAAAACGGTCCTTTCTGTATTGCAGCCAGAAAAAGGGAACTGGCTTCGATTGTGTGCCAGTATGATTTTAGCTCCTTAGCATAAATGTTATCTGTTTGTATAATCTCCTAACTTAATTTATTCATCCATTTTAATATATTTCTAAAATGTAGTTTCCATACATGGCCTCAATTTGTTTCTGAAATGGTCATAATAAAAAGCTCCGAACTACTATTATAAATGACTACAATGGAACTTTAAATGGTACCATTTAAAGATTGAAAATATGTTGCCCTTCTTAATGATTCAAATTCTGTTAAATTATGTTCATGCTGTTTACTGATTTGTATATTAGAAGAAGGCAAGCATATATATATAAACATATATATATGTATATATGTTATAACATAGGAAGTTGACAGAACTAAAGCAAAGGAGGGGTAGTTAATGATGATAGTGCTGATAATACCAGATTCATGTATCTGATGCTTGTAATAATAATAATATAGTACCTAACATATGGCTCATAGTTCTATATCTCCTGCTGTATGATCATTGTCTCAATTAATCTCCACAACTCTATAAAGTATCATTCTTATTACCCCCATTTTACAGTTAAATAAACTGAGGCACAGAAGGATTGGGCTCCAACAGCCAGTCTCTAGAGCACATATTATATAATGTAGGTAGATGGCTGTTTATTTCCAGTGTCTAGCACATAGTAAGATCTCAAAATTTATCTTGGAGGATTAAAAGATTTGAAAGATTTGAATGATTAATTTTTTTCCAAATTTATGCGGTAGTCCTCATGTTGGTATTTCTATATCAAAAGCCAAAATAAGATTAATCCATTGCATTAGTTCTGCTTTTTTCATTCAATTATTGACTTTTAACTATAAAAGTATCTATACTGAGGCAATGTTTCTCTATATATAATACAACTTTTTATTTGAAAGTAATTTTGGAATCTCAGGAAAGTTGCAAAGATAGTAGAGCAATTTTCTGAATAAGCTTCATCCAGTTTCCCTAATGTTATCTTGAATAATAGCAAGTATAGAACATTTGTCAAAATTAAGAAATTAACATTGGCTCAACACTATTACAATTTAACCTCAAACTGTATTTGGATATCGGTAGCTTTTCCACTAATGAGCTCTTTATGTACTAGGCTCCAATCCAGAATACTGCATTATGTTTAGTCTTCTCTAATCTGTGGCAGTTTGCCAATCTTTTCTTGTTTTCCTTGATATTGACAGTTTTGAGGAATATTAGATTTTTGGTAGAATGTCCCTTAATTTGGTTTGTCTGGTGTCTTCAAAGGATTAGGCTGGGTTATTGGTTCCGAAGAAGAATGCCAGAGAGGTGAAGTGCCCAACTCATGACATTACATCATGGGGTATATAATATCAATTTAAGTTACACAGAGTATGTTAACCTTGATCATTCGGTTAAAGTATTATTTGTCAGGTTTCATCATTGTAAAGCTATTCTTTTTTCCTGTTCATAACCTATTCTTTGGAAAAGAGATACCAGATCTAACTCGTAGTGGAGAATTAATCTCCACTTCCTGGAAGGGAAAATATCTACATATGTTATTTGGAAAACTTCTGCAAGGATGATTTGTCCTTTATTAAAGAATGCCTCATTTGCACCTGAAAAGAGAATGAAGGAAGTCAAGAAAACTGGGGAGAAAATCATTATCATAAATTTTGTAAATATGATCAATCACTGTGGTCAATTTAGAAATTTGATCATGCTACTGGAGTGGCCCTTTCCAATATTCAGCCACTGAGCACATTTTCTACTCAAATCTCAAAGCTCTCTGTCCCCAAGAACCTGGGGAAAAAATATATGTCCTCTCATACTCAGCTACATTATTTATTGTCTTCTGAGACCCAACCTAAAGAAAAAACATAAAAGCTTTGTATTCCCAATATGACTAAGCTATCAAAAAAAGTGAGGGGAGCAAGAATGGGGCAGATAAAGGAGATGAGCAGGAGGTGGTCTCAGTTAAGTCTAGGCTTGACCTGGTCCACAGTGGGCTCTGGATGTAGTTTCTATCAACTGAAGCAGTGTCTTTGGAGAAGGGAGTAGCTGCCAGCTGTTAGTTGCCACCATTCACAGTAGCTGTTAAATGGGTGCACTGGGCTGTAAAAGCAGAATCTAGGTGGGAAACCAATGGCATCCATTATGTTGTATGCTTCACCTCTTAATTCAAATGACTAAATATTTATGAAGAATAAATTATGCTCCATGTAGATAGATGTAAGGTGTTATAATAGATATCACATACATGATTTTATGTAATTGAGGCATGGTTCCAAAACTCTGGAAGAGATTAATAATACAGTAAATGTTAATAATTGCCTTCCTTTATGTTTTTCATTGTATATATACACACATATTTACATATTGCATATTTGTGCACATATATAATGTATATATTACATAACATAAAATGTATACATTATATATAATATATAGTGTGTGTATTAGTTTGGAGAATTATTTGTTTTTTTTTCCCTTGCAGAAAATAGGCAGAAATCTATTTTGAATGGATATCATCAAAAATAATAAGACAAATTTTAGA
Source organism: Pan paniscus (assembly GCF_029289425.2). Classification (NCBI taxonomy): domain Eukaryota; kingdom Metazoa; phylum Chordata; class Mammalia; order Primates; family Hominidae; genus Pan; species Pan paniscus. The sequence goes on along the minus strand of NC_085926.1, from coordinate 74,624,586 downwards.
AAGTAGATTAAGATTCAATGATTTCCAGTGGAAAATCCTCCAAAGCACTAGAGTATATTTTCACAATCTCTAGAGTACTAAGAACAAAACATAATTCTTTATGTGAAAAGCACATGCCATGCTTTTCTTGTGTAAATGGCATGAAATTACCCTTATAAATGGGGTATCTGATAGCAAAAAGGAATCATGTTTGTTTAATCCAAGCATTCAAGATAGATGGCTCAGCATTAAAAGAATTTGGAAACCAATGTCTTCAAACAACAAGTCCATGAGTAGCCACCAGTGCATATCTTGTGACTGAAGAAATGTATAAAGATCTGTTGTGCAACAATAAATCAACCCTTTAGAGAAAACAGGAAGTGTCAGGGATTGTAACTAGGTCAGATACAGAATATAAATTCTTTCACTTCCTGGTTACTAAGAAGAATTTGTGCTCTTCTGAGCATGGAGAAGTGAGGTGATTTTAGGATAGAAAGGTGCTAACACCAAGTAGCATTTATTTTAAAGTCTCAAAGGCTCAAAAGAGAGAAAACACCTCAAAGTTTTGAATAAGTAACTAAATTTATGCCACAATTAATAACTGCCCATAAGTGTAGAGACCATGCCAGATTAGAGTGGTGTCCTTATGACCCAGCTGAGGGCTGGAAATGTAGGATATTCTCCAATATCAGCTGAATGAATTAATGTAGGAATAAATGAATGAAAATATACCAGGAAGCTGTAGAATGATCATCTTTTCCTTTGCTCCTATAAATGTAAACAGCCACATTGCTTAGCAGGCTTAAGTCTGTGCTAATTCTGCAAATAGCTACCTCTGTGACCTTAATCAACAGCCTTAACCCCATGTAGCCCTCCTGTTTCATCTGCAAGATAAGTTATTCAAAAAGAGTTCAAAGGTCTTCAGCAGATCTAAGTTTTGAAAATTTGCTCTTTAATCAGAACTATCATCTTAGTGCCAAGAAGGAGAACATACGGCAACAATGAAGAACAGTATTGTAAAGCCACTAAGTACATGGACTGGGATTCCAGAATAGTCAGACAGATATGGTTTGAGCTCCATGTCTGCCGTCTTCTAGCCTTATGATCACAAGGCGGCTATTTAACAGTTCTTTTTTTTATAAAATTCAGATGTGATGAAGATTACATAATTTAATTATGTAACATACCTAGCATAATGTCTGGCACATAGTGAATACTGTCTTTTGTTACTATGGCTGCCGTCAGAGGTTGAGACAGTAAGGTGTAGTCCCTCCAAGCAGAATTGTTGTCTTTGCTTTCCTAAGACCAGATACTTTTTTTGTTCTCCAAACTAATAGTGTCATATGAAGTCAGTGTTCTAAGAGCAGACACAAATAATTTAAATACTGTTCTCAAGAATAATTATACAAAAGTAATGAAACCTGGCCAGCCAGGTGACTCACACCTGTAATCCCTGTACTTTGGGAGGCAGAAGCTGGAGGATTGCTTAAGCCCAGAATTTCAAGGCCAGCTTTGGAAACAAAGTGAAACCCTGTCTCTACAAAAAAAAAAAAAAAAAAAAAAAAAAGGATTAGTGGGGTATGATGTTGGCATGCATCGGTGTTCCCAGCTACTCGGGAGGCTGAAGTGGGAGGATCGCTGGACCCCCAAAGATTGAGTCTGCAGTGAGCTGTGATCACACCACTGCACTTCAGTCTGGGCAACAGAGTGAGACCCTGTCTAAATACATATATGTATATACAAAAGTAAGAGAACCCAAGAGATTGTTGTTATGACCCCTACCTCCACATGCAGAGGTTTGTAGGTTCTTTGATAGTGTAACTATTCCAGGTCAAAAATAAAGATTTTATGTGTGACATTATTCCCCTAGGGAAAGTAGAAGCCAAAAATATTTTACAGAGAAAAATAATTGTTAAGCATCGCATAGTTCCTAATTTTGCTGTTGTAGTAAAGGCCTGTTGGTTTGTGTAGTTGTTATTAATGCTAGTTCACCAAATAGTTTTTGGTTTCTGCATTTAGTCACATGGTAGGTGTATTAATCAGGGTACTCCAAAGAAACAATCATTTATACTGTGTGTGTATATTAGTATATATATTATATATACAGTATATAATATACACAGTATATAATATGTACACTATATAATATACACAGTGTACAATACATACACAGTATATTCTACACACAGTCTATAATACACACAGTATATTCTATACACAGTATATACAATATACACAGTATATACAATACACACAGTATATACTGTATACAGTATATACAATACACACAGTATATACTGTATACAGTATATACAATACACACAGTATATACTGTATACAGTATATACAATACACACAGTATATACTGTATACAGTATGTACAATACACACAGTATATACTGTATACAGTATATACTATACACACAGTATATACTATACACACGGTATACACTGTATGCAGTATATACTATACACACAGTATATACTGTATGCAGTATATACTATACACACAGTATATACTGTATGCAGTATATACTATACACACAGTATATACTGTATGCAGTATATACTATACACACAGTATATACTGTATGCAGTATATACTATACACACAGTATATACTGTATGCAGTATATACTATACACACAGTATATACTGCATGCAGTATATACTATACACACAGTATATACTGTATGCAGTATATACTATACACACAGTATATACTGTATGCAGTATATACTATACACACAGTATATACTGTATGCAGTATATACTATACACACAGTATATACTGTATGCAGTATATACTATACACACAGTATATACTGTATGCAGTATATACTATACACACAGTATATACTGTATGCAGTATATACTACACACAGTATATACTGTATGCAGTATATACTATGCACACAGTATATACTGTATGCAGTATATACTATGCACACAGTATATACTGTATGCAGTATATACTATGCACACAGTATATACTGTATGCAGTATATACTATGCACACAGTATATACTGTATGCAGTATATACTATGCACACAGTATATACTGTATGCAGTATATACTATGCACACAGTATATACTGTATGCAGTATATACTATGCACACAGTATATACTGTATGCAGTATATACTATGCACACAGTATATACTGTATGCAGTATATACTATGCACACAGTATATACTGTATGCAGTATATACTATGCACACAGTATATACTGTATGCAGTATATACTATGCACACAGTATGTACTGTATGCAGTATAAACTATATTGGTAGGTCTTGGGCTAGCAATGAAATGCTTTAGCTCAAAAGCAGCATACATTACTTTGGCTTACAATAATGATCCCACCTAATTTCATGGCCCCAGCCAGCATCAATAAAGTCAGGAAATGCAATTCTGCTGTGATGGTAAATTACATGTGTCAACTTGAATGGGCCATGGGATGCCCAGACATCTGCTCAGATATATACAGTATATACTGTATATAGATTATGTAAACAGTATATAATATATACAGTATATAATATATACAGTATATAATATATACAGTATATAATATATACAGTATATAATATATACAGTATATAATATATACAGTATATAATATATACAGTATATAATATATACAGTATATAATATATACAGTATATAATATATACAGTATATAATATATACAGTATATAATATATACAGTATATAATATATACAGTATATAATATATACAGTATATAATATATACAGTATATAATATATACAGTATATATGTACAGTATATATGTACAGTATATTATAGATATACAGTAAATTATATGTACAGTATATTATAGATTTACAGTATATTATATGTACAGTGTATTATAGATAGATACACACAGTGTGTGTGTGTATACTAGTTTGGATAATTATTTGGTTTTCCCTTGCAGAAAATAGGCAGAAATCTATTTTGAATGGATATCAGCAAAAATAATAAGACAAATTTTAGAAAGTAGATTAAGATTCAGTGATTTCCAGTGGAAAATCCTCTAAAGCACTAGAATGTATTTTCATAACCTCTAGAGTACTAAGAACAAAACATAATTCTTTATGTGGAAAGCAAATTCCATGCTTTACATGTGTAAATGGCAGGAAATTACCCTGCCATATAAATGGGGTATCTGATAGCAAAAGGAATCAAGTTTGTTTAATCCAATAGAAGATAGATATGTTTGTACATATATCAAAGGCCTGAGGGCAAGAGCCAATATGTAGATTCCAGTCCGAGTGTGAGGGCCTTAGAATCAGGAGTGCCAAAGGTAGAAGAGGATTGATGTCCCAGCTCAGGAGGAATCAGGCAGAAAGTAAATCTAAACTTCATCCGTCTTCTTGTTCTATTCAGGCTCTCAATGGTTTGGAAGATGCCAGCCCAGGTTGTGGAGAATCATTTATTTTATTCAGTCCATCCAGTCAAATGCTAATCTCTTCTAGAAACACTCTCACAAACACACTCAGAAATAATGTTTAAGCAGATATCTGGGCATCCCGTGGCCCATTCAAGTTGACACATGTAATTTACCATCACAGCAGAATTGCATTTCCTGACTTTATTGATGCTGGCTGGGGCCATGAAATTGGGTGGGATCATTATTGTAAGCCAAAGTAATGTATGCTGCTTTTGAGCTAAAGCATTTCATTGCTAGCCCAAGACCTACCAAAAGTCTCTTTTCCTCTGCTACAGTGACCAGCAGTGTTCTAGGTCGGCACTGTCCAGTAGAATTTTCTGCAAAGATGGAAGTATTCTCCACATTATCCAGTATAATAGCCACTAGCCACATATGGCTCTTGAACACTTGAAACATGATTAATGAAACTGAGGAGTTGTATTTTAAATTTTATTCAATTTTAACTAATCAGCAGTTAAATTTAAATGGTCACCTGTGGCTCGAGGCTACCATATTGGACAGCATAGCTATAGGAACTGACGGCTGTCTCTGGGTTCTAGAGAATGATCTAGAACAGAATCTCCAGCAAATGTGCTGAGAATTAGAATTAAAACTTGTTTAAGTTCCTGAGACTTCAAGGCTGTTACCAAAGCCTAACTTAGCTTTTTCTCATAGATATGGGTTCCCTTCCAGCTCTTTTAGTTGCTGAAAACTAGCTACCTCACAAACACACCCAGAAATAAGGTTACCCACAGGGATAGTCTCTCAACAAACATGTTGTAAAGAGGTGACGCTACCCTTCTATTGCTGATGGGTCCAAAGTTAGACAGTTCATCCAAGCTGGGATGATTAGATCATCTTTCTTGAAAATTTAAAGACAGAGTGTTTGGAAGCTATTGGAAGCTGAATCATTATGCTGATACTCTTGAATGTGCTCTTTTTCTTACCCTTCATTGTCAATTTTTTGTTTAGATTTAGTGAAGTAACACAGTATCTTTCTAATACAACCTCCTTTTGCCACACAAAGAATAATACTTAGTACCAAGGAATATGGATTTATATGTCTGCAATAAGGTAAAAAAAAATCACTTGAAAACTGGATAAGAAAATTAATTTGCTAATTTTTTCAGAGTGCTAGGAGAGTAGAAACTTCTCAAAGGTATTGTGTTTCAGGCCAAGCGCAGTGGCTCACAGCTGTAATGCCAGCACTTTGGAAGGCCGAAGCTGGCAGATCACTTGAGGCCAGGAGTTTGAGAACAGCCTGGCCAATATGGTGAAACTCTGTCTCTACTAAAAATACAAAAATTAGCTGACTGTGGTTGTGCACACCTGTAATCCCAGCTACTCTGGAAGCTGAGGCAAGAGAATAGCTTGAACTCAAGAGGTGGAGGATGCAGTGAACCTAGATCACACCTGGGAGATAGAGCTAGACTCTGTCTCCAAGAAAAAATTTTTTTAAAGTTTTGTTTTTCAATGCCCTCTCTGATAAATGTATTCAATAAACATGTATTTAGTGCTTGTTATATTCTGGATTCCATGCTAGAAACTGAGGATTCAGTAGGAAACAAAACAGATTTGGTCCCCGTGTCCATGGCATGTGATAGAATACAAATAGGTTTGAGTACTCCAATGGAGACAAGTGTCTTCCACTTCTAAAGTCTATGCATGGAGTCACACTGATGGCTTGGGAGCACTTTATCATTGCTCAAGTGGCTGAGATCATAGCACATGTCACTCCTTCCCTCTCCCATTTTCTGTGCTTAAGAAAATCCTGGCAAATAGAGTGAGCTAAAGATTGGCATTAAGAATTTGGTTATAGGCCAGGCACGGTGGCTCACGCCTGTAATCTCAGCACTTTGGGAGGCCGAGGCTGGTGGATTACTTGAGGTCAGGAGTTCGAGACCAGCCTGGCCAACATGGTGAAACCCCGTCTCTGCTAAAATACAAAAATTAGCTAGTCGTGGTGGTGTGTGCCTGTAATCCCAGCTACTAGGGAGGCTGAGGCAGGAGAATTTCTTGAGCCTGGGAGGCAGAGGTTGCAGTGAGCTGAGATCACACAACTGAACTCCAGCCTGGGTGACAGAGCGAGATTCCAACTCAAAAAAAAAGAATTTGATTATAAAAATATAAATACCCTAAGATATTTTATCCTTACTAGCTTCCCCAGACATTCATAGGTAATTAATTATTACTATCTTAAGTGATCAAAATAGTGTAACTCCCTGATTAACAAACCATCTTACCAGCAGGAGACAACAACAATAACAACAACTATAACATGGTAACAGCCACAGCATTAATTATTCACTGACATTTTTCCAGGCAGTACGCCAAGGGTTTCTATATATTTGTCATTTGATCCTTACAGCAACCCTGTGAAGTAGGTTTTATTGTCTACGATGTATAAGTCAGGAAATTGATGAAAACCTAGTAGGAGGTAGAAACAGGACACAAACATAATTATACCTGACTTCAAAGCCTTGGTGTCAAATCACTATCAGGAGAAAAAAAAAGAAGAAGAAGAAGGCACAATAACCAATGAGTAATGACACCGCATAGACCTCCAGCTTCCAGTGTGTGAGATGTTTTAAGCTTTTTGAAATAAAATTTTTCCATTTTTTCATGCTGATTCTGTAATTGATGTATTTCAACATATCGATGTGTTTTTAACATTGGTCAACACAAAAGTTTTGCTATGATCAGACCTCTTTCTTGGTATTTTCACTGAAGCCTGGGATTGATCTAGAATCAATATTTGAAAACCAAATTACTTTAGCTGCTATACTCATAGTGTAAAGGTTTGGGCAAGATGAGAAATAATCAACCACTGCAGTCTCTAAAGTGTATGTTTGTTGGCTGTTTAAAGCATACCCAAATCCTGTGGCATTCAGCTTTGTATATGCTACCAGTTCTAATTCAGTAAGTTAACCTTAAATAGTTAAAACATAAAACTCTAGTGGGTAAGCACATAGATACACAGAAATATATACAAATTTCATCTGAATGACAGTAAATGATGTCAAGCTCTGCCTTCTTTTATAGATAAGCATGGTATTATACTAAACATTAGTGAAAATAATTAAGAGTAATCTTTCTGAAGACTTATTATTTTAAAAAAATCTCTTAGAAACTAATACTCAGTTGTGAAGATTACAATGTGGAAAATTATAATACAAAGAAAGTTAATTTGCCCACATTACTGACAGCTAACCAAAACTTGGGAATTCTTCTTAGACAGAATAAATAAAATTCTGCCTGGTAAAGCAAATATAGAAGTGTAACTTGAAAAAAAAATGTAAAAATTGCAGTGAAGTATAGTGCCACTAATATTACATGGTGCCATTTTCTCAAAGATAAATTTAGAATCAATACATTTGGTTTGAAGAAAATTACACTTTTAATTGGTAAATGGAGAAACTAATTTTCATATTTTTCTGATGAGTACCTGTCTGTAGGTTCACATGAAAATATGTTTAAATTTGAAAAGTTTTTCAGAAAACGCTGTTGAAATGGGAGAAGTTCCCTTATCCCACTGGCAGGGAGTGTGCAACAGGGCTGTGGCTCCCTTCTTCAGTGCCCTGCTGCTCAAACCCCCAGGGGTAGCATGCAGATGGGCAGGTAGTTGGGGGAGCACTTTTGGGTTCTGACCCCACTGCAGTGTCTATGGTTGAGTGTTTACAGTTCCCAAAACCCCAGTGGGTGTGTGTTACAGTGTGCTTTTTCAGCTTTGCCATCTGCAGGTGGCTTGTGTTAATGAGCTCAGTTAGATCCTTTGCTTTATCACAAGGACAGAGGGCTTTCTGTATCCTGAGTTCTTGCCTTAATGTCTCAGAAAAATGGGATCACATGTGGGCTTGTGGGCTTGGAGGATGAGTGCAAGATTGTATTGGGTGGTGGAGGTAACTCCCAGTGAGATGGATGGGGAGCCAGAAGGGAGATAGAGTAGGAAGGTGATTCTCCCCTGGAGTTGGGTCGCCCAGCGGTTGGACTCTCCTCTGACCACCCCTGGCTGAATTCCCCTTGACGTCTGCATCTTTTCACGATTGCTGGCCTGCCAGTGTCTGCCGGTGTCTGCTGGTGTTTTCTTCTGCTCCTCTTGACATCCAGCCACTTGTGTGTGTGCCCACTATGGTCCTAGATTTTTATGGGTACAGGATGGGGGGCATGGTGGGCCAAAAGGCAACTTTTGGGGCATGAAAACAGAAATGCCTGTCCTCATTTAGGTCCATGGACATAGGCCCAAAGGTAGAGCCCTGGCCAGGGACCCCGGCTTTCTCTACCCGGAACTTCCCTGGCCCACACCATATCACTATCAGAATTCAATATTATGAAATGAAAAGAAGTAAAATTAATTTCTTTTAAAACCACAAGGGACATTATATTATAACATAATTTTGACGATTAAAATTCTGTATCTCCACATCTATAAACACACACAATAGATTCAATATACATTCATTCCATCAAATTCACTGATTTACTCAAAAGCAAATATTTATATCTGGTTTTTAAAATACGTCAATCTATTGTTTTTATATTTGTCTAGTCAGATTTTATTTTGCTTTGAGAAGACTCAAGCTGATCTTAAACACTGTTCTTAATCTTTTTAAGGTATCCTATCTCTAATTATGGCAACATTGCAGTGATAAGAAAAAAGATCCCTGAGAGAGGAAAAAGTTCCTTATTGGAGTAGTAACCTGGGTTTAATGTAATCATCCTCATTTAGGTAACATTACATAGTGTTGGGATGGTGGGATTAACAAGGGATTAATCACACTGATATATCTTCCTATATTCTTTACGAGATGAATATGTTCACCTTTTAAAATATACATTTTATACATATAGTTGTCTAGTACAGTTTAAAAGAGCGATGGATTTATTTATTTTTTGAGACAGGGTCTCACTCTGTTGCCCAGACTGGAGAGCAGTGGCACCATCATGGCTTACTGCAGCCTTGACCTCCTGGGCTCGAGTGATCCTTCTGCCTCTGCCTCCCAAGTAGCTAGGACTACAGGCACGTACCACCATGCCTGACCAATTTTTAAATTGTTTGAAGAGACAGGGTCTTGCTATGTTGCCCAGGCTGGTCTCGAACTCCTGAGTTCAAACAATCCTCCTGCCTCATCCTCCGAAAGTGTTGGGATTACAGGCGTGAGCCACCACACCCAGCCAGTGATGGATTTCTGAGAGAAAACATTCCTCCAACATGCTAACAAAAAGTTTTCTGCTTTAAGTCATTCTATTATTGCCACTATCCTCTATTGAATCCCATCCAAAATATTCAAAGACTAATGGAAAAACATATGAAAATATTTTTAGAAAATAAAAATCCTCCATCTAGTATATTGCACCAATAAATGTAATAAGTTGTTGGAGAGAGAAGGGTTTACATTTTTCTTTATAGCCATCCTTTATATCTTATTCCAAAGTATTGCTTAGTGGTGAAAGTAAAAATGATTGTTTTTGTCATCTGTGTCCTACATAAAAAGTTTACTACCATAACAATGACAGGTTGACCTCTGCTATGAAAGGCAGATAAGAGTGGTAAAGCACAGACACTGAAGAAAAGTGCCCACTCCACCCTTTTTATCTGTTGCTGAATTGTATAGCTCTACTCCAGTTGGGTTTTGTTTTGTTTTGTTTTGTTTTGTTTTGTTTTGTTTTTGTATCCTCTCACTGTTTTCAGATGAGTTTTGGTGTGATTCGGAATCTATATTTTTTTAAACAACAAACAGTCTGGGCACAGAGGATAAAGAAATATTGGCTTTTCTGGAGGAAAAGAAATTCATCATCCAAAAGATACCATCAGTCTTGATTCTACTATAAAGAAACATTCCCTTCTGATGCTTCTACCAAAAAAAAAAAAAAAAAGTGTGTGTGTGTGTGTGTGTGTGTGTGTGTGTGTGTGTGTGAGAGAAAGAGAGAGAGACAGAGAGAGAGAGAGAAAACTGACTGTGTGTGTTTGGTTAAACACCAAAACTAATATGTTCAAAATATTTCTTACTTTCCTTTATCTTTCAGCTCTATTCTGCCTTGCTGAAGACTTGAACATCAATGTATTTGTCCTATGTTTAAATCAAAGAGCTACTTTTGATGCTGTTTTTAATCTAATAGTCTCACTGAATACTACACTTCCTCCCACCAAAATTAATTTGTCTTACAGTTCTCCCTGAATTTTAGATTAATTTTAATTAACTCTTATATTAGTCTTTCAACAAAATGCATTTTTTCCACTAGATATACTGTTTAATTATGGGAAGAAAAAGTTTGTCTTAGTCTTTTGTTTTTTTTTTTCCTCTCCATCATCTTTCCTTTGAAGAAACCATCTCCTCACTTTCTATTTTTGTAATGATTATGCTGAGTTATAACATTCAGTGGACCCAGTCTTCTCCCTTTAAGCCAAGAGCAAGCGATCCAGGTCCAACCAGGGCTCTGGTGCCAGATAGCCTAGATTAGAATACTGGTTCCACCACTCACTAGCTGTACAATTTCCAGTAAGTTACTTAACTTCTGTGTGGCTTAGTCTTCCCATTTCTAAAATGGGGAAATAGGCCAGGCTAGGTGGCTCATGCCTGTAATCTTAGTACTTTAGGAGGCTGAGGCAAGAGGATCACTTGAGGTCAGGAGTTAGAGACCAGCCTGGGGAACATAGCAAGACCTCATTTCTACTTTTTTAAAAAAATTAGCTGGGTGTGGGGGCACATGCCTGTAGACCCAGCTATTTGAGAGGCTGAGGTGAGAGGATGGCTTGAGCCAGGGAAGTGGAGGCTGCAGTGAGCAATGATCAGGTCATTGCACTCTAGCCTGGTCAACAGAGTGAGACCCTCTCTTAAAAAAAGTTTAGATGGAGAAATAATAGAACCTGTCTCACAGAGCTGCTGTGAGGATTAAAGAGTTAATACATGTAGAGCATTAGCATAGAGTAGATACTTAGTAAACTATTCTCAATCTTAGTACTTCAATAATAATAATTGCTATTTCAGTTGCCAGCTACTATCTGGCTGCCAAATAGAGAAAGCTTACATCAAAATGAAGCCAAGATGAGGTAAGTGGAGCCGAGACAGGAAAACAATTTCTTGATGACAGCATTTTATCCCTGGACTCAGCTGAGTCAGAAACAGGCCTTTAGACTTCCAACTATGTGAACAACATACCCCCTGCTTTTATTTTTGCCTAAGCTCGTTTGCATTGTATGATTGGTACCTGTTAAGTAAAAAAGCCAGTAAGTCAGTGAGATTGTTACAATAAAAGCAGCATCGGGCCGGGCACGGTGGCTCAGGCCTGTAATCCCAGCACTTTGGGAGACTGAGGTGAGTGGATCACTGGAGGTCAGGCGCTTGAGACAAGCCTGGCCAACATAATGAAACCACGACTCTACTAAAAATAATAAAAATAAAAAATAAAAATAAAAATAAAAAAATAAAAAGCAGCATCAAAAGTAGGAAACTAAATCAATCTACCTGAGGATGGTGATTAATACAAAGTATAAGCTTTCACATAGGATAAGGTTTTGTTTTTTTTTTTGTTTTTGCCCCTCCTAAAATGGATAACTAATTCATGATCAAAGGTACTGTGGGATTCTTTTGCCAAATAGACAGCCTGGCTGTAAAATTTTTTGAACTTTCCATTAAGATAACCTAAGTGATTTTATATAAATATATATATATACACACACACACATATATGTATACACATATATACACGTATATATATACACATATATACACGTATATATATACACATATACACGTATATATATACACATATATACATGTATATATATACACATTTATATACGTATATATATACACATATATATGTGTGTGTTTGTGTGTGTGTGTGTATATATATATATATTTTTTTTTTTTTTTTGAGACATTATCTCGCTCTGTTGCCCAGGCTGGAGTGCAGTGGCGCAATTTCGGCTCACTACAACCTCTGCCTCCCAGGTTCACGCCATTCTCCTGCCTCAGCCTCCCGAGTAGCTGGGACTACAGGTGCCCACCACCACGCCCAGCTAATTTTTTGTATTTTTAGTAGAGATGAGGTTTCGCCGTGTTAGCCAGGATGGTCTCCGTCTCCTGACCTCATGATCCGCCCGCCTCGGCCTCCCAAAGTGCTGGGATTACAGGCGTGAGCCACGGCACCCGGCCTAAAGTGTAGTTATTAAGCTAAGTATAAAAGGCATCAAAGGTCTTGCTGCACTGAGAAGTGTCATGACCACCATTCTGAGTGTTGAGGCCTATCTTGGTTCTCCCTCTTTACCTATTAAGTTATATTACTTTTTCCTGTATCCATCATGTATCCTGTCACCAAAATTCCCATCTTGGCTTACCAGGAGTTCTATATCCAATTAATTTAGCCTTTACTATATGTTATTTTCCTTCTTCTACAAGTTCTTGTTTCATCTTTATGTTGGTTATATATGAAGGATGCATGCATGTCATGTTCCCTGCGTATTCGAAAAGGGTTTTTCTCTGAGCTTTTAACACTTCCCTTTTATTTAATCTCAGAAAAATGTACAATCTAGTTGGGACATCGGGGTCTTTCATAACCATTTATAATGATATTGTCTTTTTTTATGACGAACTTACAAAATAGTATGTAGGTAGATCTGGCCCTCCTACAACTTCCTAGTGTCATACATTTTATATGTGGGAAAAACTTCCAAAAAAGATGGACTATTTCTGTGTTTCCCAAACTTGGTAGCACATCAGCATCATCTTGTTGTGCACAGAACCTGTAACTTTTTCCCCTGAGATTGGAGTTCATGGATTTGCCAAATAGCTCAAGCACCTGCTTTTCAAAAAGCTCCCCAGGTAATTCTAATAGAGTTCATCGTGAACTACTGTATTGATGAGGAATCCAAGTTTTAGAAAGATCCATAATTGGAAATACAACTAGCTTTGGGTAAAGTTTGAACTAGAACCCATTGTACTAACTGCCAAATCAGAACTCCAGGATGCCATGCTCCCTGAAGCTCTATAGTGATCATCTCTTGCAGCCAACTGCTCAGCCTCTTTTATCCCTTACACAGATCTGACAGAGAGAGAGAGAGACAGACAGACAGACACACACACACAGAATAAGAAAGACAGACAGACAGAGACAAAAACAGACACAGAGAGAGGATATATGAAGTGAGTTCCACTACTGGGCTTCCCTATGACATGAATCAATACACTCTCTTTTCCTTTAGGGTAATTTGGGCTGGATGTCTGCTATTAAAGAGCGAGACACCATCTCAAAAAAAAAAAGTGTCCTAAATAATATATATTCATTCCAAATGCTAAATGGGATAAAGACCATATGCAAGTTGAATAAGCTCAACACATACTGATTTGGCATAGAAATTTCCTGGCATCATAATGAGTCAAGAGTAGTAACAAGAGATGGTCAGTAATGACCAGGACCCTGTACATGAGATAGCAAAATGTAGGGACTTGCAGATCCAGCAAGAATGGCCCTGGTGTACCAGATTTAACCCATGGTTCTTGAGCAAAGTATATTCCCCTGTGTTCGTCTTTTAAATTTCCTCCTAGATATGGACCGCTCAGGATCAGAGATGGTGATCAAAGTCAGCAGGTGGCCAAAGGCCTGCAAGAATATCTTGGTTCTGCGTAAGACTAGAAAGAGATGCTATGTTTAGAAAGCCTGGAGAACAGGAATCAGCTTTTGTCCTCCTGGAATAACAAATCCTTCCCAGCATTGTCTTCAAACAGTGAAGAGGCAGAATGTGTTCTTTTAAATGCTAGCTGTAATATTCCTGTCTAGGAAAAAAAAATTGCCTTTGTCCAAGAACATTCCTGAATGGGCACATTTACTTATGAAAGTGAAGTCACCTGGGTTCTGGCTGGATGGCTTTGAGATAGAAAAATCAATTGTGAAAACTATTCCGTACAAGAAATGTGTGTTTGACTTGCATGAGGGGAGTGAGGAGAAACAGAAAAAATGAGGCCAGGATAAGACAGAGAAGGACTGAGGGGTAAGATGTATGTCACCAAGTGTTGGCCTTAGGCAAAACCAGGGCAATGCGAAATTCCTAGCTGAATGAGTTTTTAAAATGCAAATGGCTAATATTTAATTTCCTTTGTTTCATAAATTCATAATTCATAAATGTCACTGTCTATGTAGAGTTGGAGTGTAAACTCTCCACTCCACACCCCCCACAACATCCCTGTTACACAGGCCAATGAGCTGCCTGAGTGGTGTGCAGAGCGTGGTCTAGGCTACATCAGCAATGCAGTTATGGGAGGACACCCCTGCAGGCGCAGAGAGTAACGGGGACAGTTCTGAGGCAGCGGGAAATCAGAGAACAAGGTTACCATGAAAGCACATGCTCTTTGGGATTACATCCCAGAGGGAATATTATACTTTCTATGGAAACAAGATGGGTTGCAACTAATTTTATTTGAATCTCACAGGACAGGATGAGTGACTTCAGTTGTTATCTGGGTTATACCTGGAACAAAACTAGTACTTAGTAGCTCTTCCCAAATGACCTACTTCTAAGTGGATTCTTTAAAAGTTGGGAAACCGACTTGTTTTTTACAGTAAAGATTTGCCCTGAGTATTACACATTCTGTCAGGCATTTTAACTAGCACTAATTGTTGGAGTTTGAAAGCCAGAAGGATATCATTTTTTTTGCATCTATCATATTGGCAAACTCTAATGACAATACAATTTATTTTAATTACCTGGTGTTGTCTGGAGTGAGAGAAAATAGCCTGCTTGCAAACTGACCATGATAAAATCATTCTAGACAGCAGTTCTGAGATCTATCGAAAACCTTAAAAGTATGAATTCTGACCAGGAAATTCTACTTGTAGAGTTTGCTGTAAACAAATGCTCAGAGACACATATGGTGAAAACTCATGATAATAAATTGGTTGACTAAGTCTTGCCACATCCATACAAAAGATAAAATATGGATGTAAGGAGCTTTTAGAAGACTGCTTAATGGCATGGTGTTGGGAGCAAGTCCCCCAAAATCTGGCCATAAACCGGCCCCAAAACTGGCCATAAACAAAATCTCTGCAGCACTATAACATGTCCATAATGGCCCTAACGCCCACGCTGGAATATTGTGGGTTTACGGGAATGAGGGCAAGGAACACCTGGCCCACCCAGGGCAGAAAACTGCTTAAAGGCATTCTTAAGCCACAAACAAAAGCAGGAGGGATCTGTGTCTTAAGGGCATGTTCCTGCTGCAATTAATTCAGCCCATCCCTTCGTTTCCCATAAGGGATACTTTTAGTTAATTTAATATCTATAGAAATAATTCTAATGACTAGTTTGCTGTTAATAAATATATGGGTAAATCTCTGTTCGGGGCTTTCAGCTCTGAAGGCTGTGAGACCCCTGATTCCCCACTTCACACCTCTATATTTCTGTGTGTGTGTCTTTAATTCCTCTAGCGCGGCTGGGTTAGCGTCTCCCTGACCGAGCTGGTCTCGGCAGCATGGCAATTATTTTTATAAAGTATGCTTAAAAATCCATAAAGTATATTGTGAATGTTATTTTGTAAACATGTGTACATGTGTATGTATATAGGTACATGTATGTAAAAACTATAAATATATGTGTACATGTGGCCTCACTTTTAAAAATATTTATAGTACACATGAGCACAAATAAAAGACTGAAGGCATACCCTTAATAATTTTAACATTAGTTATCTTTCAGTGATGGAATAGTGAATGATCTTTATTTGTGCCATTCTCTGGATTTTTTTGCAATTTATATATGAAGGATGTCTGTATGGTAGCTTTATAATCATAATCTCCAAAAAATGAAATTTATGGTATTCATATAATAAAATAAAAATATTTTTAATGTTAGAAATAAATATATCACTTTAAAGTGGGGAGACAAAAACTGGGATGGGTTTCAAAAACTGGAGCTTGAGTTCGAGTGATAGTCCTGATTCCTGACTTGGCAAAGAGCTTAGTAAGTCCAAGTCTTTGATTTCATCTCTATGAAAATAATATGCTTTGGTGTGATTTCCATTTTATCTTATTGATTTAAGTGCATTTTCATCACAAAATAGCCATAAAAATTTCTTATTCTAAAATATTAACAAAATAAATATGTAAATTCTAATGTGAATGTCTCAATTCTCCCCAGTCTTCTAATTTACCCCCTCAACACACACACACACTCACACACAGCCCTCCTGCCCCCTTTATAATTTAAATATATTTTAAAATAAATAAATATATTAATAATATATTTAAATAATGTGTATGTAAATATATAGTGAAAGATATAAATTAAAATGCTATATTTTCCCATAAATATTTATATTAATATAATGTTCTGTCCTGAGCATTCCTCTATGTTAATACATAGAGTTCTGTCTCCTTGTAAAATATCTGCATATTCTTTTATGGTATTGGGCATTGGAATTTATCCAATGATCCTGCCATTGGATATTTATTTATTTTCTATGCTTACAAAATGTAGTAAGTATCTGTTTTTTGAACAGGTTGTAGAATTTAACATACTTGAGCCTGTACATGATTTAGTGACAAATTTGTGAATAGTTTTTCCATTTATTTTTCAGATATTCACTTGTGCAGGCTTGATATTTCTTGAGTCAATTAAGAATATTTATTTTGATGAGACCTTTCCTCCTCACGATTAAAAGAACTTCATATTTAAGAGAACTTCATGCTCTATTAGTTAAAAACTCAAGGAACTGAAACAGGTCTCTGATTTACTCCCTTGAAAAACATCAGGACTTTTACAGATTTTCAATGTAAAACCTCCCTCTGATTCCTCAAGGAATTCAAATGCATTTGACCTCTTTTCAGTGGATATTATCAGTGCTTTCCTTTCTCATAGCCTTTTAAAACATGTTCATTTTATAAGATCCTTCCTCTACTTTGGATCTTTAAATTAATTTATAGAAGCTTTTGCAGGGCTAGGTGGGAGCAGGAGGTCCTTGGTTATGGTCATGTATAAAAAAGAGCTTAGGGTGTTAGCAACTGATCCCTGGCTTTTTTTGATGGTCATTCCCTATATTTTTTCTTTCTACATGCAAATCTTTAAGGAAATACAAACCTATATCAAAATTTCATACGTGTGGTGGTTTTTTCACAAAATATTTGCCTGGGAATTCATGAATTTAGTCAAGATGATATTCACTTTTTACTTTTAAATTTTTCCCATATCAACAACTGTTCCCTTTTTTCCTTCTTATTTGTGTTTATCCCTGTTTTTTTCCTCTTATTTCTAACTCAGACCTGGAATTTGCTTTCACTTGTATATAAAATTTTTAGCAGCATGAATTTTCAGACTTATCTTTAAGTAAGTTTTATGGCTTTTTTTTTTTTCTTTTTGCCTATGACAAATTCTTTTTTTTTAAATTTTATTTGTTTATTTTTTTGAGACAGAGTCTCGTTCTGTCGCTCAGGCCCGAGTGCAGTGATGCAATCTCGGCTCATTGCAGCCTCCACCTCCCTGGTTCAAGTAATTCTCTTGCCTCAGCCTCCCGAGTAGTTGGGACCATAGGCGCAGGCCACCACACCCAGTTCATTTTTGTATTTTTAGTAGTGACAGGATTTCACCATGTTGGCCAGGCTGGTCCCAAACTCCCGACCTCAAGTGACCACCTGCCTTGTCCTCCCAAAGTGCTGGGATTAGAGGCGTGAGCCACCACCCCTGGCCTTGCCTATGGCAAATTCATATAACCAAACTTTTAGTTTCCTCTTCTTCTTTCTTTTTTTTGCGGGGGAAGGGTGTTGGGGGTGGGATGTGTTTTTGTTGTTTTGCTTTGCCGCTACATATCCTGGAGTCATTCTTCCAGACAAACACTGTGTATTAAAATTCTGACTCCTTCCATGATAAAATATGTTTTGTTTGATCATACGCTTGAATCTTAATTTGGTTTAGAGAATATTCTGGATTTAAAATTCTTCTCTTATTGCTGTCTTATATTTGTGGTTACTGAAAACAACCTTGATGCCCTTTAAATTTTCATTTCTTTGTAGGTAATTCGTGTTGCTTTGTTCTGTTTCTATTACTCACTGTTTGCCTTTTAAACTTTTTTTTTTTTAATCCTTAGAATACTTTCTCTGGGATGTTGAAAAACTGGGTACTTTTTGCTTCATTCACCCTGCTGTCAAATGGAACATTTTTCCCTCATTTTCTCTCCTGCCATCTGCATCTCATTGAAGCCTCTAGATGAGTCCTCTTATCCTTCATATCTTTTCATACTTGTTTTCTACCTCTTTTGTCCTTTGCACTGCATTTCCAGAAAATCTCTTGGCTTCCTTTTCCAGCTCTTTAATTTTCACTTCAGTTATGTTCATTCTGCTATTTAGTATTTTTTTTTTAATTTCACAGGATTTTTTTTTAAGAACTGTAAGTTCTTGAATAGGTTGCTTTTCCAGCCTGTTTTTGTGCTTAGGATATTAATCCTCCTTGATCTCTCAGAGATCATTAAAGCATCTTCTGATTCCTCTCTTAATTTAACCTCCAAGTTCTAGTGCTTTTCTTCCATTGTGTCGATTTTCTTCAAATACTTGTCTGCTGAATACTCACATTGCAAATTGAGAAGCTGATAACAATTACAGGAGCTCGGCCTCAGCCATTTGAGGAAAGTAGCACAACAAGCCTCTGGACTGGATGTGCCAGTAGCTTATCTGCTGTGGAGAGAACATCCTGTTCCCCTGGGAATGGCCAGCTGTCTGACACAAGGCCCACTGACTCGTTCCAGCCCTGAATAAACAGCACAGGCTAAGGAAGGCTCAGAGATCACTAACTCGACCATCGTAAATGTAGGGACCCAATTAATCACTCAAGTTACCTTCAATTTTCTGCCCCCACTCCACTGACTCTGAGCCTGAAGCACCCTCAAACAACAGGCCTTAGGTCCCATTGTGAATTCTGCACTATTTTTCTTTGTTCTTATTTTTCTGTCACTTTCTTTGCTCTGTCAGTTTGTTTCTGTCCTCTTATGTTTCACTTATGTATAAAACTTTTATGGATCTCTCTCTCTCTCTATGTCTCTCTCTCTGTCCCCACCTCTCCCTCTCTCAAATTTCAAGGAATGTGGGACAGAAGGGGATGTTAGGGGCATGTGCTTATTTTTCCCCCTGAATTCAGATTCCTCAGCATGCATTTTGTGTATGTTTTCACCCTTGAGTTCCCTTTGCCAAGATTGTCTCACTTACGTCTATTTTGAAATAATACAGTGGATTCATTTTTAAAACCTTCATAATTCATCCCAGAACCAGGTGTGATAGAAATAAACATATAACCTTAACACATAGGCCCACATCTTCCTCAAAAGATTCTTGTGAGCATTAAATAGGACAATGTATAAAAGAACCTTGTAAAATGTAGAGTGCTGTGTAAATATGATTAAAATAGTGACTTTTATTTTCAGTTTCTTGAAAGTATGAACCATGTTTTAATCCCTATTTTTTCATAGTGGGTAGTCATCTACTCAACTAATGGATGAGTCAAAATTTGCTGAATGAATGACCTCATTCACATCACATTTTATTTTCAAAACATCGGAATTATGACAAATATATTTTACATACCTACTAGAAACACTTATCCATGGAGCTAAAATATACAGTTTACATTTATTCTACACTTAAGATGTATGAGATATAACAGTATATAACAAGTATATAACAAGATTCTCATACATCTTAAGTGTAGAATAAATGTAAACTGTATATTTATTTTTAAATAAATTGTGTCCCTAAGATTCATATGTTAAAGCCCTAGTGCCCAGTACCTGAGGATGTAACTGTGTATGGAGATAAGGTCCTTAAAGAGGTAATTAAATTAAAGTATTTAGTGTGGGTCCTAATTCAACATGACTGGTGTCTTTCTAAGAGAAAATTTGAACACAGGCATGTGCATAACTGGGAAAGACCATTTGTGAACACAGTAAGAAGGTGGCTGCCTGCAAGCCACTGAGAGGGGCCTCAGGAGAAACTAAACCTGCCAACACTTTGCTCTTGAACTTCTAGCCCCCAGAACTCTGAGAAAATAGATTTATTTTTTTTAAGTCACCCACTCTGTGATAATTTGCTATGACAGCCCTAGCAAACGAATACAAATGCATTGCTATGCTTTAAAAGCAATATATTTTAAGCCCCCAAACAGCACGGTTGAAGTAGATATATTAATCCCACCCAATTTATAGATGCAGTAACTCAAGTTTAGAGTTATTTACTATGGAGGTAATCATTCCTTAGGTAAGTAATGGAATAAGCTTTGTCCAACACCCCTGTCAGAACTCTTTAGTGCTATTAGGCTTTGACTAGTTTTAGGATGGCCAAACACCAATTTTGGACTTTTAAAAATTGTGGTAAAATACGTATAACATAAATTTACCATCTTAACCATTTTTAATTGCATATTTCAGCAGCATTAAATACCTTCACATTGTTGTGCAGCCAATCTCCAGAACTCTTTCCATCTTGCAAAACATTAAAATACTATTCTCATTAAACAGCACCTCCTCATTCCCCTCTTTGCTCAGACCCTGGCAACCTCCATTCTACTTTTTATCTCTATTAATTTGACTACTTTACTTCATATAAGTGGAATCGAACAGTATTTGTCATTTTGTGATGGGCTTATTTCACTTAGCATAATGTTCTCAAGATTTACCCATGGTATAGCATCTGGCAAAATTTCCTTCCTTTTTAAGGCTGAATAATATTCTGTTTTATGTACTTACTCCATTTTGTTTATGCATTCATTTGTCCAGGAACACTTGGGTTGCTTCCATCTTTTGGCTATTGTGAATAATGTTGCTATGAATATAGGTGTACAAATATGGCTTTGAGATTCTGTTTTCAATTCTTTTGGATATATACCCAGAAGTGGAATTGCTGGGTCCTAAGAAAATTCTATTTTTAATTATTTGAAAAACGCCATTCTGTTTTTCATACCACTGGCACCACTTTACATTCCCACCAATAGTGCAAAAGGGTTTCAATTTCTCAATATCCTTACCAGTACTTGTTATTTTCTTTTTTTTTCTCCAATAGCTATCATAATGGGTGTGAGATACTAATTTTTCACTTTAAAAATTATCATTAGCCAGGTGTGGTATCTCTCACCCATACTCCTAGCTACACTGGGAGGCTGAGGTGAGAGGATCACTTGAGCCCAGGAATTTGAGGGTACAGTGAGCTGTGACCATGCCACCACATTCCAGCCTGGGCTACAGAATGAGATGAGACCTGATCTCTAAAAATAAAAATAATTATTCTTATAAGGCAAAACTTATGTCACAAACCAAAATGCCTGTGTATTCATATAGGTGAATTTCTACACCACCTTAATTCTGCTTATCTTTGGGAAGCAGTATGCCTGAGGCCAAAAGTTCCCCATCATGCCCAAACTGGCTAAGACTGGTGGGATTCAAGATGGCAGCTCACTTGACCTCTGAAGAATCCTCTAACTTCATCATAATCTAATTTCGATGCTAAATGGCACTCCCACCAGTGCCATGACGGTTGATAATCACCATGACAATGACGTGAAGAAACCATAAAAAGACAAAAAGAAAGGTTTCGAGGAGTTCTCCTCTCATTCCCAGAAAGACATGAATATTCCTTCTCTTGCTTTTAATGATGAGCCTCTTCTTTAAAGATGCCCTATATCTGTGGCTTCCTGGCTCTCAGGAGCTGAGAAGTTGATTTGTGAACCAAACTGCTGCTTCTCAATTCTATGGTCATAGAATTAAGCCTGCATTAATAGATGCTCACTTTTGGTTTTGTGTATTGGCTTTGCAGCACTGAACAGGGAAAGACCCTGTTTTTGGAGGGGACCAGCTTTGTCAGTAACACATAAAAAATTAATAAATATGGCTAACAAATATAGATACACAAAATAACAGATATATAACAAACATAGAGTCACAAAGCGTTTACTTTAAAAACAAACAAAAATGTCACATTTTTACCAGCAAATTTAGTATGTGTTGCTTGGATTTGGGTCATTCTCAAAGCTGCAATAGACATTTATATATTCTATTATTTACAACATTTTTCTCCCTTTAACCTTCACTATAATCTTTTGGGTATGGTATTCATTTAATACCATTCTCAGGTACTAAATGAAATGAGGAAACCAACATTCCTCAAGTGTGAATAACTAATTCAAGACCTCATGACCAGACAGCAAAGAAAGAGTGTGATTCCAAGATTCCAACTGCAATTTATGCCCTTTTCTCATGATTTCATGTTGCCACTCTCATTATGTAGTCTTTAATTAAAACTTGCAGGAATCACTTTATAGCAATATAATACTTGAAAATAGGCAGATGAAACATAAATTGTAAAAAAAAAAGGAAGAATATAAGCTTTTCCTTATCTGTGTAATATAATAATGTCAACAACGTATGGGTTGTTTTTAGGCACTGATGTCAGGTTTAAAGTAAAGCAAAACAAGGATTACTTAATACAATTTTTAAAAAGGCTAAAAGTATCTGATGCACTAAGATGAATAAATTTAAAATGTCAAAGTTCACAATCCATACGCTCCAGCAATGTAAACTGAGGCCAAAATAACACATTTTTTGAGATTTATTATTAAATATTATGGCTTATACAGGATAATTAAAACATTGTGTGTGTAATATGTAGACACTAATTGTCCTACCATTCCAACACATGCATTCGAGGTTAGTCAGTGAATAGTCACTCTCCAGTTGCTCGGCATTACTGCATTAGTAATAGTAATAATAAAGCAATAAAGTTTATTATGCAATTATTACATTACAGATATTTAGATGTAGATTTAGATAGATAGATAGATAGATAGACAGATAGATAGACAGATAGATAGATAGATAGATAGATATCCCTCAAATTACATGGGCTTATATCCAGATAAACCCATTCAAAATGGAAAACATCATTAAATTGGCTTGTTTTCAGTATAGGATGGGTTTATCCAGAGGTAACTCCATTGTAAGTCAAGGAGTGTGCCGAATGTGTATTGCTTTTGCATCATCGTAAAGTTAAAAAATTTTAAATTGAACCATTGTTAAGTCAGGGACTCTGTGTGTGTGTGTGTGTGTGTGTGTGTGTGTGTGTGTGTGTGTTTGTATTCTTAAAAACAACTATTTAATTTAGGTATCATGATCCTCATTTTTTAAAATAAGAAAATGAGGCTTAGATATTTGCCCAAGCTTACAGATCCAGGCAATAAGGAATCAAGATTAGAGTCACCAGGTGGGACTGACCATAAACCTATGTCTTTATCCTCCCTACAGGTTGACAGAGGTTGGTTGAAATGTGATCTAAACTCAGCACACATCCCATCAGCAAGTTTTCTTCCAATTGATAATATCTCCAATTGAAATTTTTAAAAAATGTTGTTAAATTGATTGTCTCCTAGAATAGACTTAGATGCAGATATCATTGTATCATATCCTAGTTAGTATTGACAGTCTAAAGGGAGGCAAAGGTATTAATAGCTCCATTGTTGGAAAAATATGCCTAGGTTATATGAATACCATTTACAATGACTAATTCACACAGTCCTGGCAGTATTTGCTTTTTCAGAAGTTTCAAAGTGCTGTTCTACTATAAAAGAAAAAGAAAAAAAAGTTGCTGTAAAACAAAAATTCAAATTACAAAATTAGCTGAGTAATTGGAAGAGAGAAAGACAGAGTTTGCATTATGTTAATGAAACTATGGTCCTTTAATGTGATGTTTTACTGAAAATCACTAGTCTAATTCTGCAAGTGGAAAAAAGAAAGGGGTTTGAAATAGAAAGAATATGTTCCCATGGAAGTGAAAAAGGAAAACGTATAAGATCGACAGAGTAAGAAATAAAGGCAGATGGGAAGTAAATTAACCTGCAGTTTCATTGCAGCATGATAAAGGGAGATAGAACCGAAAGTTGTATTCAACGTTTCATTCCAGATTGTGAGGAAATATTCTAGCTGTAACTGCTCTTAAGGTGATCTGTTACCAGTAATGAGATGATTATATTTAAACTATAAATTTGAAGTAGAATAAATCACTGTTTCAGTTAATCAGTGAAATATTCACTGATGTAAAATTCACAAGGAAAGGTTCAAAACATATCTTGTCGAATATTAAATAACTACATTTATCTAGAAGTTTAGTTTACTTTTTTTAAAATGTAATTTAATTTTTATCTGCTCATCTATGGTTTCTGAGTTTAGTTTACTTTTAAGATAAGTTTATTGACAATCTGGCTACAACATCTGTAATACTAAGTGATACATTTTAAGAAAAATGATGTTGGTCCTTTAGTCAACCTTCAAAAGAAACTTGAACACAAGTGAATATTTTGGGATAAAATAACTCAAATATAATTTTATATCAATAGACAAACCACCTCTTTCTAATTTCCACCTTTTAGTAAA
This sequence comes from Pan paniscus, assembly GCF_029289425.2. Lineage (NCBI taxonomy): Eukaryota > Metazoa > Chordata > Mammalia > Primates > Hominidae > Pan > Pan paniscus. The sequence continues at coordinate 74,599,784 of NC_085926.1, read as the reverse complement.
AAATTTCAAGATCAGGATATGATGTGCTGATTTGGGCCAAATCACAAAGAACAGTCTCTCCTTTCTGCACCATTCAAGCACCTGCTTGACTTGAGCCCACCAAACTTGCAGCAGGCATTTTGCTGCTTTTATTTCAATCACCTGTAAAACCCTCTGATCTCCAAGGTTCAAGGAGACACTCCATTTGAGTGTTTTTCCTATTGCAAAGACCTGAATAAACTACTTATTCCCTTGCAGTTTGAGTCTTGGAGAATTTTTGAGAGTTCAACACAAGTTTTTAAAATGACACCTTTTAAAATAAACACAATAGCATAACGTCTGGTCTTTTGCACTAATGACAGAATCCTAAGGCATCTATGTATTTTAATATATATTATCATGAAAATTAAATAAAAACTGTAGAAATCAGAATGTCGTAAGAAAAATGTATCTATGGTACAGATATTAATTCCTTTTAATTGCAAAAACCACAATTACTTTTGCACCAATATAATACTTCGACAAAATGGGGAAAGATTCCCCAGTTGTGCATAACAAAATTAAAGTGTTTGTCCATTTGTATTCAACATTATAAATTCAAGGTGAAACTTCACTTACAACGAATAGAAATTCTTTTTTCTAAAAATAATATATAATTATTCCTGTGGAAATAATAAAATGATATTTTTATACTTATTCACAGATGGTAACTAAACATTAATAATATTCTCATATGTTCTTCCTCATTAAAAATCATACTTAAAGTTAACGTGACCGTATTCAATCAAATCTGTTGCTGAAACTCTTTAAAAGGCAAAGTCTTGTCTTTTCTGTTATTTCACCTGAATTATTAAGGAATTAACAAACATATTATCAGGTCTGGAATTTAAATTTTACACTACTTGTAAGCTAGTGTGGCCCTGTACTTTTCATGGATGCTGCCTAAGACTTGAGACTCCTGGGTCAGACACAGACTGTTACTCATAGCACAGCAAGCAACATGAGTATTCACATATTTATATGAGTTACCCTTGCCCCCACATTCCATGGAGAGGGCAATGTGTTGAGTGTTACACACACAGTGGGTTTGTACTGCAGTGAAAAACACTGAGCTTGGGGAACCCACAACTCATATAGCAAACATTAAGTGTCTTAGTCCATTGGAGCTAGTACAACAAAAATATCATAGACTGGTAGCTTAAACAATATCTCTCACATTTCTGGAGTTTGGGAATCCAAGATCAAAGCACCAGCAGATTCTATGTCTGGTAGAGCCCTGAATTCAAAGATGGTCATCTTCTTACTGTGTCCTCACATAGCCAAAGAGGTGAGAGAGCTCCCTTGGGTCTCTCATTCAAAAGGGTTCCACTTTCATGATGCCATCATCTCCCAGTGGCCCCACCCCCTAATACTATCACACTGGGAGTGAAGTTTTCAACATACAGATTTTGGAAGTACGTGAACATTTAGCCCATAACAGAAAGCAAACCTGCTCTTGTCCACACAAGACGTAACCTCATCTCTCAAGGTTAAGGTTAACAGTTGGATAAAAATTCCTGATAAATTGTCTGGGTAAGAGCTTGCAGCCACTACACAGCCAGCCAGATGTATAGAAGAACAAAAGGCCCAAGAGAGACTGCCTCTATGAACTGTCTCTTCAAACACAGATCAGACAATAGAAAAGAACGAAGAAAGAGAAAGAGAGATTTTCTTGGTAAACCAAGCCTAAGCCCGGCCCTCAATAAGTAAGCTGTTCTATCTGCACCCTTCATGCTCAAGCACTCCAGCCAGCCATTCTGGTCTCTTTTCACAAGAACGCCTTCTCTTCAATCTCTAAATATTTCCTTCTCATCATTCCAGCCTCAGGCTATATGTAACCTCCTTAGAAGACAGATTCCTTACCTATCCATTTAAATTGGTTACCCTGTGTTCATTACACCCCTCATCATTCTTTGTCTTAGCAACCACTCAATTTTCTTAAGGGGACTTTTCATAATACAAAATATGCATATTTATATATATTCATTGGTCTTCTATTTTTTGTCTGTCCTTTCACAAGGCTCTAAGCTTCAAATTGCAAAGAATTACGTGTCTTGTGCACCTTTGTAGCTCCAGCACTAGTGTTGCTTTGTGACACAGTAGGTCCTCAATACACAGTGGATAAGTGAAAGAATCAATACAAAGTTTTAATTAATGTGTACATCTAGAATCAAATAAAAATTAAGCTAATAACTTAAACTTATAAAAAACATTCAAGATAAAAAATATTCAAGGTCAAAACATACCCTGCCTTCTTCAATGTTACTTGGTGTAGAGAAGTAATGAAAAGTCTGAGGTCCTTTCTAAAATGGATATTAAGAAACATTTTACAAACTTTTCAATAAAAATATATCCCAGAGTACCCTCTGACTTGATGTATTACACTTAGTTCAGTGCAGTCCACTTAGAGGATTGCTTTTAACATAGTAGAATGAAGTCCCAAAAGGCAATATTCTCTTTTAATTAAAATATGGAAAGACTATTGGAGGAGGATTTACAAGTCCTGAGTTTTAGTCCTTTCTTCTTTACTAGCTGGTTGTGGGCCCTTAAGCAAGTTATTTAACTGCTTTAATTATCAGTTTCCTAAGATTCAAAATGTAGATATCAATAGGTTCTTCATTCACTTTTAAGTTTTGTTATTTTTTCCACAGATAGCATTTAATTTCAGGTGTATTATCTCACAACTTGTTCACCAAAGACATCAGAGAAATATCATGCACCTAATTAATGTAATTTTTCATATACTTAGGGTATGGTTTTTAATCAGGAGAATTACATAAAAATGCATTCAAACATCTACGTATATTTATTTTTCATCTACCTAATTATTATATTAACTGCCTATTTTGTTCCAACTTTTGTGTTAGGTGTTGGGGACAAAACAATGAACAAAATTGGCATGGCCTCTGTTGTCTTGGAGAGTTCTGGGAATCACAATATAATCTCACACCCATATCTACACTGGACTAAAAAAAATCATCCTTTGTCACCAGGTGCAGTGGCTCACGCCTGTAATCCCAGAACTTTGGGAGGCTGAGGCTGGTGGATCACCTGAGGTCAGGAGTTTGAGATCAGCCTGGGCAACATGGTGAAACCCCATCTCTACTAAAAATACAAAAATTAGCTGGGCATGATGGTGCATGCCTGTAATCCCAGCTACTGGAGAGGCTGAAACTGGGAGGTGGAGGTTGCAGTGAGCCGAGATTACGTCACTGCACTCCAGCCTGGGTGACAGAGCAAGATTCCATCTCGGGGGAAAAAAAAAAAACAGTGATAAAAACAAATGACTTAAGCTACATCTGGGTAGGGATTTCAGACCTACATAAAAAACCATATATCAACTACAGTTGGAATGACAGGAAATTGCCATTTCTGTAAGCCAAAAATGGTTGGATACTGGAAATTTCACATGGCTTGTTCAATCATTAATTTTATTCAAATTGAATAAAGTTGGTATCAACCTGTGCTCTTCATTATACTCACAAAGTCCAAGGAAATGCTGGACACGGTGGCTCACACCTGTAATCCTAGCACTTTGGGAGGCTGAGGTGGGTGGATCATTTGAAGTCAGGAGTTCAAGACCAGCTTGACCAACATGGTGAAACCCCGTTTCTACTAAAAATACAAAAACCAGCTGGGCATGGTGGAACACGCCTGTAATCCCTGCTACTTGGGAGGCTGAGGCAGGAGAATAGCTTGAACCTGGGAGGCAGAGGTTACAGTGAGCTGAGATCATACCACTGCACTCCAGCCTGGGTGACAGAGCGAAACTGTCTCAAACAAACAAAAAAAGACAAAACAACCAAACTCCAGGGAAATAATATCAGTCTCATACCTATGAGTTACTTAAAAGAGTTTTGAAATATCTTTCATTACAGGATCCCAAGTGAAAAAACATTCATCTTTTAATATAGGATACTGGCTTTGTGCAAGAAGATAAAGATAGGAAACATTTCAGAATGTGGCCCTCAATTACTTGAGAATTGGGTATGAACTGCCATTAGATTTAGCATATGAAACATGATCATAGAGCAAAATCCATTTTAGTAAGAAGAATAAATGTATGACTATATGTATAACTGTCTTTACCATTCTAATTAAGAATAACAGATTGATTGATCCGAGATGTGAGTATAAAAATGAAAACAAGGCCAATCAAATGCCTTTCCTAGATTACTCTTTGTTAGTCCCATGAGGGACAGGCTCATTGCCAGAGTTGCTAAGTTGGTGGTTTGGTTAGCTATGATCCTCACTACATACCTAGAGCTTTGCTGATCTGGAGATAAAGGCCAGTGTAGGGAGGAGATGCAGAGAAGGACACAGACACATACAGAAAAAATCCACGAAACACTGACTCTTCATATTCAGTACCTAAGGCCTTAGATCTCCTTTTCATTCTGAGAACTAGCCTGTATCATTGGTTGCAATATTATGGATATATAAATTATTTGAGCTAGTCTTATTGTGTTTTCTATTACTTGCAACTGAAAGAATCCAGACTAAGAGAAAGGTAGAAATGTTTATGAAAAAGCTTGACAAGTGCTGATAATGAGGACAAAACAAATTCTAATTTAAGATCTTTCTCTATGTGGCAAGAAAATAAATTGGGACAATCAACTCAACGGGTGTCATTGGATGGAAGAGTTTTTTTTTTTTTTAGCTCCCTCAGGAGAAAATTGCAAAAGAGATCTGAAAGTACAAAGGTTAATCAACTCAACCCAAATTTGTGTTGAAGAGACAAATATGTGACATAATTAACTAACTAATTAATTGAAAAAAGTTAAATAATTAATTAGATTTGTCCTAACATTAGGAAAAAAATATCACTGCATGATGATATTTTTGAAAAAAAACAGTTTTATGGTAAATTATTGTACATGGGCTGGGCTAATCTAATGTGAAGAAGTAGAAATGAGAAGGAAAGAAGATACTCCAGCCAAGTTATAACACATGAATAAACAGACAAGGGTGACATTTTGAAGAGACTTTGAAGGCACTAAGGTCTGCTAAACCAGTATAAATTGTCAAATGTGGTAGAAAGATTGGAAAGGAGAGCCAAGATTATAAGAAGTAATCTTATAGCATCAACCTGGAAAAAATGCAGCTAACTAAACTTTGTGGTCCTTTCTCCTGTATTGTCATCTACGGCTCTATCTAAGAGGGCTGTATTTACAAAGGTCACATATTTATGTTTCCTATATCATTAAAGATTACCAATAAAAAGATACGGAAATGTAACTTTATTTACATCTATATTTTGTTTTATTGGTATATGATTTTTAATATTGGTATAACTATGTAGCATTATGTAGAAAAAAGAGAGAGAGAGAGAAACAGAGAAGAGGAGAGAAAGAGAAACATCAGAAATTGCACTTTGGTTTCAAGGTCCCTTCCTTGGTGGTAAACTCTATTTTTGATTTCACATCTGAGAATACTTATTTTACTTATCAAATGATGTCAGACTGGCTTAGCAAGTGCTAGGAGATGTGATTCAGAAAGCAACACACAAGGTCCATGAAAGCCTGAATCTGAACTTGTTACAAGTTGAGGAGAAAACTGAAGTCATAAAGATAATGATCGATGGATGTGCCACCATTCTAATTAAGAACACCAGAGTCTGTCAGATGTTTGAAAATAGAATTGATGACCTGAAAAATAACCTCGGATTAGAAAATATCAGGCTTGTGTTGCACCAGGGGCTACTGAGACAGCAGTGTCGACTGAAATATTCTTTAAACGGTGGATTATAAAAGTGTAGGAAATTGATAAGTTTGACCACTTTCAGCAATATATCATGGCATTCAACATAAACTAGGACAGCCACACAAATGTTTGTAGATGTATAGGCAGACGGAATTAGAAACAAAGTCTGTTGAAACTAACATTCTTCCATTTAAAATGTTTGTCATTCCAAGTGATGATTTCACTCTGATGAAATTATTCACTTGTTATGAATAAGAGTGTGAGAATATTTTAGAGATAGCTACTTTCTTCCATCTGATGTAAAGCATTATGGAATTCAGATTTATGCTATGTTTTAAACCTAACTTGAAGAAATTTTAGGTTGCTTTTTCCACTCTATGAAGACCTTTAAATAAAAGGGTATGTCAGTGAATAATGCCATTAGCATTATTAGTAATTCACTGTAAGAGGTTACAGCATTTAAATTTACCTTTTAAGCAAAAAGATATTTGTTTCCCTATAATTCAAGTACTGCATAAGTTGACAACCTCTTCTATGAAATTCAGAACAGAAATTTACTAGCTTGTGGTGGCTTTCTTAATGGAAAGTACCTTTTAAGCCACAGTTTTTCAGATACTTAATATTTCCTTTTCTTGCTATTTTGGTTCCTTATCAATGGAATTTACTCTAAGTATATTCCAAATCCACCCACAGGGAAGGCTTAAAAGAAATATTTCAGATCTCTGAATTCCATAAATTGTAAGTTTGGATATTTTTAGGTTAATGTTCATGAATTTAAATTTCATAATATATTGTTTATGTAAGAAGAGTTATAGAAACGTATTCTCAATGTAATTGCAAAATGAAAGACGTTCATGAGGCAAGTGCTCTTCTGATCTAAGTCTTTCACTTCATATCCCATATTACTTACTTCTCCACATCTGCTGTCATTCTCTTTGTTTTTCCCCCAGCAGAGGGTGCAAAATAGTAAACCTTGAAACTGCTGCAAAAACTTGTATTAAAATCACAGTGATTTGTAAATCCAAAAGAAAAAAAATCTGTAACTGTTTATGGAGGGTGATTCGTTATTAGGAAGAAGGCTAATTAACATTACCTTTCTGAGGAGAGGGTCGTTATTATTAGCAATCATTGAGGAGGCAATTTCACTTGGGGAATTTGCAAAACCAGGATCATAATAAGGACAACCTAGACATGAAAGAATCTAATCTTATATTTAGTAAGCATAGCGCAGCAATATTCTTGTATCAATAAATGTATACAATTTTATTTTAAATGCAGTAAAAACACAACTCTATAAGCATTATTTCAAGAGACCTTCACATGCGATTTAAAGTAGAATCTTCCTTAGATATTTTGGACACAGACCACAAATAAATCCTAGAACAGCAATGACTAAATTAAACCATCCAACTCTAGGACGGTTATTTCTTTCACACATTCTCTTTATACCCTGATAAGGCAGATTGAAATGTTGGTCACAATTCTTCACCTTTACCTGTATCTATACCTTTCGTCTCAAGATATTTCGGTTCTTCTCATAGGCTCAAAGTGTATTTTTACCCACCCCATTGACTTTAGGCTTAGTTATTTTGCTATTTCCACTCGCCCCCCCCAACTGGATGGGAGTATCATGATGCAAACAAAGGTTTGAAATAGGTTTACATGGTAAAACTTACTGTTTTGCACCTCAGCCATCACCATAAGAAAAGTTTCCCTGGTTTACTACTGCAACTTCAGCTGGGTCCTCATAATCAATGCATATGGTACAGACGGCCAAATCTATGGTAAGGAGCTGAGCCCAGCCCAGGCAGACCCACACTGGGAAGCGCAGCTGTACAGCCAAGCCAGCAGGACCAGCTGAACCACAGACATATGAGCATGAATAGATGGTTATTTTTAAGCAACCAAGTCTTGGGGCAATTTGTTACAAGTATTAATATGGTGATAATTAACCAATATGTCAGAATCCATTCTTCTTCCAGGGAACTTGTTTTACAGTCAACTCATTGTTCCCTCCATTTCTTATTATAAAAAGTTATTATGGAACAGATGCAGTGGCTTACACCTGTAATCCCAACACTTTGGGAGGCTGAGGCAGGAGGATCATTGAAGTGAGGAGTTTGAAATCAGCCTGAGCAATAATGCAAGACCCTGTTTCTATAAAAAAATTTTAAAAAAAAGGAATTATGGACTGAAATTTTTGATCTAGGCTCTGGGGATACAAAAAAATAGTTCTTGCCTTTTGAAGGGCACAAAATAAGAAAATGTGGCAGGCACATAAGCTGGTAAATGCAATGGTGTAGTAAAAGAGACAAAGATAATGTGGTTAATTCTATGTGATTGAAAGTTAGAGAGCGTTGCTAAGGCCAACTTCTTAGAGGGTAAGCGGGCATAGGACAGGCAACAAAAGCAATCCCAAGACCCAAACGAAACAAATATAACAAAGGACAAATTATTTTATCGGACAGGTTTCCTGAAAGGTGGGGAAAAAAACAACAGATCAATGCTGAATGACCAAAATGTTCCCTGCTGGATAAACAAAACACACTCACAAAAAATGATTCAAAAGTGTGAAGGAAAAGATGCTGTATTCACTTACTTGAGGGTAGCTCTACATCTTTGCATATGCCTTGAGTGAAGAGTTGACCCCAGGTCATTCTCATTTCTGATTTCAAGAACGAGATGATAGGAATAATTATAATTATATTATAAAAAGTCATGTTGATTGGGGAATCACTATGTCCCATACACTATTCAAAATACTTGTATCCATTAATTAATGTAATCCTCATGCCAGCAATGTATTTATCATCATTATCCCCATTATAAAGCTAAGGAAACAAAATGTTCAAAAAGGTTAATGATCAAGTCTGACTATAAAGCTTGGCTCTTCATTACAGTCATCCACTAGGATCTATCACCATAAAGCTATAAATATCAGAGAGACTTTTTGGAGTAGAACCTATGGTATTGTATTGCTAACAAGCTCCCAAATCATGCTAATGCTACTGGTCTTCAGGCAAGAGTTTGAGGAGCAAGGGTCTAGAAGACACCAGAAAATGCCTATACTGCTTGTCCAGCTTTTCTGGGTGGCCGCGACTTGTGGGAAACAGGCACGGGCTAGACTCCCAAAATTCGTCTACATCAAAAACTTGCCTTTGCATCCTATTTTCTGTTGGGGATCCACTGCTTAGCAGAATCATAACTTTAGGAAATAGCCTTTGGATAAGTCAATGGGGTAGGCAACCAGGGGACTATTTAGACTTTCCTGTTTGACCACTGCACTGCAGTGAAAATCTGAGGTGCTTAATTCAAATGCGAAGCCCAAGGGGTTGGAACAATTAGCTTACTATCTGCTCTTTGTGATCAATACATGACTAAACCTGTGTTGAATATATGATTAAACATCTCAGAGAGGCCACAGCCACTAAAACTCTGAGGCCAAAATTAAGCTTCTACCTTAACAGAAGTCCAGTCTCCCCAGTGACAACTGTCTTTAACAATGAGATTTGATTTCAAGGCTGTGTTTTGGGCTCAGAACTGGTAGAAAGATTTCTTGAAAGCCCTTACATGGTTAACTGCAGTCTCTTAGGAGGATGACTATGCCTTCCTAAGACATGACTGAAACTCATAACTTCCAATTAGGCAAAGAATCTCCACTGCCATTCCCCTGGTTGCATGGTAAGTAAAATCAGGGAAGACTTGATTACAGGGTGTTGGGGGGAAAATTGAGAAGACAAGACAGGAAATGTAGGCTGTGGCTTCTGATGGATGCCTACTTTTCATCTACAGGATCTTACTTTTCCCATGAGTATCACAGTTAATATTTTTTAGGTAGAGTTGATTGCATGACTAGTTCTAAGGGTGAGAATATGGCTCAAGTCTGTCAGTCATGACATTCATCTTCCTCCAATTTCAGAGGTTGGCTCAAGGATAGGTGGGTAAATCAAGGAAGACCAATGAGTGCATCAAGACATCCTTCTGGAACTTATATTGAAAATATTTACATTACAAGCAGTCTCTTCCTGATGGACTTGAAGCTGAGAACATGTAAGACCGGAGCTGTGAGAGGTCACCAAATGGAGAAGATATGTTTAATACTAAATTCAATACAATGAAGAGAAGAGGCAAGAAAGAAGAGAGAGACACTGCTGATGAGATGATTTGAGGCTCTGAATCTAGCTGTATCTGAAGCTAATGCTAGGCCTGGTATTTTTAGTTCTATGAAGAAATACATTTTCTTTGAATACTTATTGTTTGTTGTCCAAAGCTTTCTGACTCAGATAGAGTCCAAATGAGAAAATCAGAATGTAAAGCTGAGAAATTTGTATTTAATTTAAAAGGCAGTTGCAAGTTTCTTGAATAGAAGGTGTTGGGTAGGGTACAGAAGTGGTCACAAGCTGTGAAATGAATTTGCTGTTAAGTCAACTACAATTTACTTCAAAAAAAGAGAGAGATGGATGGGTGGATAATAAGAGTGTTAAATGGATAAATCAGGAAATTCTTTCTAGACTTACTTTACGTATGTATTAAAATATGTAGCAGTCCTCTAAGTCACTTTTACAGTTTGATAATGCAGGTGGGTGGAGGTGTGGATAGAGAAATTATGTCAGACAACCAGAGGTGTCCTGTTTGTTGTACATATCTATACAATAATTTTTAATTGCATGGGTTTCAGAATAGAGAGATGATCACATTCAAGACTGATTCAGAAAGACAATAGTGCTTTCCAAATGTCTAATCTACAAAACATTGCAACAGATGCAGGAGGTTGGAGGCTTTGACAGTTCTATTTAGCAAGCAGTAAAGAGAGAAATAAGGAAGGAGAGACACATTTTCCCCCGCTCTCCCAGATTTAATGTCCAGAATACTTCCTGACTCATTGTAGTCCATATGCCTCTACCCACTTTATGTTTTAAGACCAAATATTTTATTCTCAAATTGAAGGTAGTTGGACCAAGTGGTTTTCCAGTTTCCAGGATGAAATGTTCTACCACAAGCCAGAAACCATTTAAAAAATCACCTACTACTCTCCCATGAGTCCTGTAAGCAAACAGATGTGCTACACAGAGAAAATGAATGCATCGTATTGCTGTCTGTGGCATAGGAATACGGTTATTCTAGTAGAAGAAAAGAAATAATGGTATATTTGGAAAAATATGTTTTAAAAGAGATATTTATATTTAAAATTGATATTTAATTGGGGGGAGAAAATAAATGATACATGGGATATAATATAAACATCTCTATCTTAAAATAATGTTCTCATAATACTAGTTTTTGCCTGTCTTTTACAGACACACTTCATTTAATTTGGTTTTAGAAATGGGGTTCTGTTTTTGCATTGATGGGTCTCAGTCAATGATGAGATTCCTTATGACTATTCATTACTTGTTACAGCTAAATCTCTAGTGAGGTGTGAATATTTATGAAGGCTATTCCTTTTTTGATTGGCTCTGATCCTGGTAGCCTTATTAAGAATAAGGTTTACAATAGATTTGCACTCTTGGTAAGCAGGGCAGCGTACCAAATACAGGGTAGAGCTGGAGTGTTTTCAACAAAAGCAGCACCTGGGAGTAGTAAAACTTGGAAGAGTATGAGTAGCCTCCAGGCTGCTTTCTTGTAACGTATGCCAGTTTTGAGATTCTGCCATTCTTTGCTCGAAGTTAATGATCTAAATTTTAAATGCAAGAATCCTTTAAAAAAGAGTGGTGGGAAAAGTAGATCAACATTGGGGAAAAGGCAGGTTTACTCTCAAAGGATCTATCACTGAATAATATAGCCATGTGTCTAAGAACCTTATCATCATTTTATAAAACATATGATATAAAAATTGTTCCTTAAGAGAAAGACATCAATGTGAATAATTACAGTATTTGTGTGTGTGTGTGTGTGTGTGTGATAGAGTCTCATGCCATCACCCAGGCTAGATTGCAGTAGCATGATCTCAGCTCACTGCAACCTCTGCCTCCTGGGTTCAAGCAATTTTCCTGTCTCAACCTCCTGAGTAGATGGGACTACAGGCACCTGCCACCATGCCTGGCTAAGTTTTGTATTTTTAGTAGAGACGGGGGTCTCACCTTGTTGGTCAGGCTGGTCTCGAACTCCTGACCTCAGGTGATCCATCCGCCTCAGCCTATCCATCCGCCTCAGCCTCCCAAAGTGCTGGGATTGCAGGAGTGAGCCACCATGCCTGGCCTACACTGAGTTTTTAAAAAATACATAAATGCATATAAATGTGTTCAACGAGGGAGGGTGCAACTGTTTGTGAAATTATATTGTTCTCTAGTAAACATGAATTGCCCACACCTTGTTAAATAGATTTCATACATCCAGAATATAGAACATGAGTAGCTCCCAATAGCAAATTTACAGCATGAATCAAAGAAAAAAACATTGGAAAAGGAAAAATAAGAATGAAGAGTATGCTTACCTATTTCACACAAGAAAGCAATTGATCTTCACTAAATCAAAATTAAGATACAATACCTAAAAAATCAAAGCATTTTTTAAGCCACTCAAGTAACCTATTAGCTTGAATGTTTTTCACCATTACCCCAAACGTTAAATTTAAATCCAGAAAATCCTATGTTAGTGGAAAGGTGGAATTAAATTTGAAAATTGTAATTATGTAATGGCTTTGCCCAGAGAAGCTTTAGGGTGATATGGCCTGCCCATTCTCATAGCACCACTTGCTCAGAAGAGTCCTGTGCTTGCTTTAATGCTATGCTGTAGCTGTCTTGAAATTCTTAATTATTTTATCTTTGAACTTGTATTTTGTATGTAAAATGCAACGAAACAATGCAGCATATGCTTGAGTACAGAATATATGTGCAATATGCATGTCTGACGTACCTTGTTGTGCCATTCACAGATAATGTTCTTCAAGGCCCATGAACACAGATTTCCAGTGCACTGGTGCTGTATGTGTGGAGGTTCAACAAGACCTCAATTGAGTAAAGAGTAAGCTGGTTGTTGGGGTAAGCAATTGAGTAAGCAATAGACAACTAAGTAAGCAATTGCCGATAGCCCTGAGAGGCCACACTTTCAACTGGAATCAGAATTTCGCTAGAATCTCAGAAAGAGGCCAATTATATTCTAAGAAATACTAATGACCAAGGAACCTTACTATATCTTTTCTCATTTATATTACTTCCCTGCATTAGTCAACCACTGATGTGAAAATTATGACATAGAAGGACAGTGAAAGATAATGCAATTCGTGTTCCTTTTTCTTTCAGTCATTCCTCACTCGTTAGTAAGCCAAAAGTGGAGAGCATTGGTAGAATGTGTGCATACCAAACTAAATAGCAACATCCAAGTCAGCTTTGTTCAGTGTGTTTCCATTGTTCTGGTAAGAAAAATACATAAACATGTAGAAACTACAAGTTACAAATTGTATAATTTCAGTGATTCTGTATTTGAGTTAAGTGCTCTTATATTTAAACTGGCATTTAAAACTGGCATGGTACAATATAAAGATGAATGGTGAAGTTCATGCTAATAATTAACATTTTAATTATTCTTTACTTAGAATGACATTAAAGAACAAGTGAAAAACATCATGACAATTTAAGAAAGGCCATGAAAGAAAGGAAAAATGTTCATATACAACACCTGTTTCCTGATTTTTGAACAAGGGGTCCTGCATTTTCATTTTTCACTGAACACCATGTATTATGTAATCAGCCATGAACTATGTATAAAATATGTTGGCTTTCATAGGGGAAGAGATCTTCTTCTCCAATCATCTAAGTAACATAATCCTAATTTTCTGCCTTTCTGTGTGTTTCCCCCTCTCAGGATCCTAAGGATGTTAAAGCCTGAAATACCCTAAGGAATTTTTCCTAGTGGCAATAATAAGATTAGCCAAAATACTAATAATGATTATTTCAAGGAACTATCAATATTTGGTAAGAAAAGTTAGAAGCTTTCTCTCTCTCCACCAGTGGTATTTCTATTCATGTGACTCACTTCTAATTTTAAGATATCTCTATTTTCTGTCTTAAATGGTCAACTAACATCTTACTTGATAACTCTCCTGATGCTTTTTATAGTTGCATAACTCTCCTGATGCTTTTTATAGTTGCATAACTGCATTGATAGTCATAGTTTCTGCTAGCTTGGGTATCAGATAGGTAACAATTATATTCGGGAGTCATAGTTCATAGTTCATACACTTCTAAACCTGCTTTGAAACCTGAATATACCTCATTAATTGAGGTCAAACCTAAAGTTACTTGTTTAGTCAAATGGTTGACTGGGAAGAGGATTGCTTTATCAGCATTTTGATTACTATGTTATTTGCACCTATGTCCAAACCACACCTGTACTTTTCTTCCAGTGATTGAGATAATTGTCATAATAGTTTAAGGATGCCAAAAATCACTTAAAGTTTTTTTGAATCTCATCTTTAAAATTGCTTGTAGTTTAGGATTATTTCATAATTACCAAAGAAATAATGGAAGAAATTATTTCATGGCAAAATATATTTGTGAACCCATCATTTTGGACAAAAGACTCAAGAAAAAGAAAGCCACCTGTTTTTCATTGATTTCAACTTTTGAAATATTTTGATTATACTGATTGTATCCTGGAACAATTGGACTTGGTTAAAAGAGAAACTATTGGAGTGATGAGACTTACACAGTATTTTATGGGCCATGATAGAAAGTGCTCAGGCAAACAAATGCTTGGAATAACAAGTGGAAAATTCTAATCCTTGAAACTATAATGACCCAAAGAAATGTTTCATCAAGGTAAGTGCTTTGAATTCTTCTGCCTTGTTTAATGACAGTGGTGGGGCATGAGAGAGGGATGGGAGGACGCAAAATATTTACTCTAGCAAAGTCAGTGGAAATGGCTATCAATTTAGAACCTGCCCACCATTGCGACTCGATGGCTAAATGTTAAAAAGGGGAGGAATTCCATCCTGCAAATGAGCCCTCTCCTTGGGTTGACCAAGAAGTGCTGTATTAGTTCCCCAGGGCTGTCGTACCACAAACTGAATGGCTTACCACAACAGAAATTTATTCTGTCACAGTTCAGGAGGCCAGATGTCCAAAATCAAGGTATCAGCAGGCTTGGTTCCTTCTTGGCAGCTCAGGCATGGGGAGAATCTATTCCATACCTCTCTACTAACTTCTGGAGGTTTCTGGAAATCCTCAGAGTTTCCTGGCTTGTAGCTATGCAATGCCAATCGCAGCCTCTGTGGTCACATGGCCATCTGTTCTCTGGGTCTGTCTGTCTCTGTGTCTTCATACAGCATTCTCTCCTCTTTGTATGTCTGTGTCCAAATTTCCCTTGTCTGAAGATACAAGTCATCAGATTAGGACCCAGCATAATCCAGTAAGACCTTATCTTAACCAACTATATCTGCAAAGACCCTATTTCCAAATAAGGTGACATTCACAAGTACCTGAGGTTAGGACTTCATCATATCTTTTGGGGGTACACTGTTCAACCCACAGTAAATACAACTCAAACTTATGTGCACATTGGAATCCCACAGACAATTTAAATAGATCCTGATGCCTGGGTACTGCCCCTCAGAGATTCTAAACTAATCAGTGTGAGGTGAAGCCAGGGCATCAATATTTTTGAAGTCCTCCAGGTGATTCTAATGTGCAGCGAAATCTCAGAATCACTAGACTAAAGGATTCTAGTGATCGGTTTCTCCAAAGGAATATTTTAGCATAATAAAGTATATGTTCCAATGAGGAAAATCTCTTCTTTCATGATTTTGAGAAAAATGAAAGGAAAATTCAAAAATCAGTAATCCAAATAAATGACAAGAAAGAATTTTAGAATTTTAGAAACCTAACCACTTGAGGTGTGTTCATTCAATGAACATGTTAATGCATGCTGTATGTGGGGCCATGAGAGAGCACCAAAGGTGGCCTTTAGAACTTTCAACATCAGCTGCTTTTCCTCCGATCTCTGGAGGAAACAAAGGATTCCTTTTGCTTTGTTTAGTTGTAACTTGGTATGGAAATTACTCATTCCCCAAGACACTGCTCAGTTGGTAGCAAATAGTGAAACGGGACCTTACTTCTATAGATCAAATGGCCATAGAGAGAAGTTAAACCATATGAACAAATGAATTACTTTGTGATCTTTTATACCAATGATTACTCATATTAAGGCTGCAGTAAGTTATTAAAGTAAAACCATTTCAATGGAGGTAAACTTGTTGAAACAAAAACTACTCTTTTTATCTTCTTTTTTTAGAGCCCAAAACACCCCCTTGATACAGATGCCTATGAATGTTGTCATAATATTATTTGTCATACAACCTTATAGATTCCGTCGGGATCTATAAATGAAAATAAATATAAACTTTTTCTTGCTTGTTTCTTAGTCTCCTCCTCCTTCTTCTTTTTTTTTTTTTTTAGACAGGTTCTTGCTCTGTCACCCAGGTGGAGTGCAGTGGTGCAATCACAGCTGACTGCAGCCCCAACCTCCCAGGCTTAAGAGGTTCTACCTCCAGAGTAGCTGAAATTATAGGCACATACCACCATGCCCAGCTAATTTTTCTACTTTTGTAGTGATGGGGTTTCCCCATGTTGTCCAGGCTGGTCTTGAACTCCTGGGTTCAAGTGATCCAGCCACATCAACCTCCTATGTGTTGAGATTACATGCCTGAGCCACAGTGCCTGGTCGATCTCTTGGTCTTCTATATAATTGCTTCTTATCTCCCATAGTATTTTACCTCAACTTCGTTTGTACCACTATTGTGGACTAAATGTTTTTGTCTTCCCAAAATCCATATGTTGAAATCTTAATCTCTAATGTGATGGCATTAGAAGCTGGGGCCTTTGGGAGGTAATTAGGTTATGAGGGTGCAGCCCTCAGGAATGAGAATAGAATCCTTATAAAAAGAGACCAGAGAGCTTGCTTCCTCTCTCTCTGTTGTCCACCTGTGAGGATACAAGAAGAAGATGGCAAGCCAGGAAGAGGGCCGTCGCTAGAACGCCACCATGCTGGCATCCTGACCTTGGACTTCCAGCCTCCAGAGAAATTATGAGAAATCAATATTTGTCATTTAAGGCGCCCCATCTATGGTAATTTGTTATAACAGCTGGAGTTGATTCAGGTAACCATTACTTTCATTCTTTATACTTCATCCAAGATACTTTTTTGCCTAATACAAGCCATCCTTCATATATGAGGAGCCATTTTTCCCCACTGTTAAACTACCCTGTGAAGAACTTTCTTTCACACTAAGTTTTAAGAAAATCATTTGTCTCAACATATCAACTAAGGTTTATTTAGATATAAAACATTTTAAAGATACACATAAAGCAGAAGTTTAATCTTAACATTTACTAATGTCAGAAAAGTAGCATAACAATATGAGCAGAACTAAAACACAAATAAGTAAGGAAATGTTTTGTACATTTTAACAAATGAAAAAAATCTTCATTTTTACTCCAAGAAACGTTGACAGTCTTGGAATGAACATTTTAGGTAGGTGATAAAATAGATACTTGTTGAAATCTACCTTAAAAAACTGATCAGCTAAATTAATGATAGATACATAATTTAATACAAAAGCTTACTTTCAACGAAGTGATAAATCTATGTGCATAATAATCTCTTCTTTAAAACATGATATTTAAATGGAAAATATAGTATTATACCCATTAATATTTTGGGGAAAAGAGAACATAGACAGAATTGTTAATTCAGAAACTTATGTACCCAAGAAAGAGTACATCACGAACATTGGGGTGAACAGTCTTTATATATAGTATTCTTTAGCATTTTATGTAACACATTTTCAATTCAATAGTTGTGAACTTCAACTGATCTATTTTGTTCCTTAGGTTGCAACAACCTCATTCCTACCAAAATGCAACTGATAACCACATTGGTGCACACCTTCTTTACCAACTCTCTTAACTTTGTCAGTGTGTTGCTATTTCAAATTTCCATGAAATCTACCTTTAAAAAACTAATTGAGCGGAGCCAGGGTATTATGGTCAGAAAGAGAAGACAGTCTTCAGGGCCTGCTGGTTCCTGAATGAACTGGGGAAAGTTGCATAATCTTTCTGTGCCTTAGTTTCTTCTTCTGCCTAGAAAATTAATATTTGCTGAGATTTCACTCTGTGCTAGCCACTGTTATCTTAGAATAAATAATTCTAAATGGAATTCTATGATTTTTATGACTAGGTAATTCCAATACTGTTTTTAATTTCCATTAGTCCGATCCTCTAACATCTGGGATGTGTCAAGTGGCTTATATGTGAACATGAAAGGTTTGGATTATATCCTAAATCCTCGAAGTTCAGTCTGTGGATCAGAAGCACCAGCATCATCCAAGAGCTTGGATGAAATGCAGAGTCCCAGGCCCCACCCTAGACCTGCTGAATCTGAATCTGCATTTTAACAAGGTCTCCAGGTGATTCATAGGCACATTAAAGTTTGAGAAGTGCTAGACTAGATGGTTGATAAAATCCATTTGAACTCACAGGGTGTACAGCACAGAGCAGAGAATCTGGCATTAAATGTCTGGATTACAGTTTGTATAACCTCAGAAGGCTGAGCTTCCAAATATATGAGTTTCCTTTTTTGTGTCTTAGTTCCTTCATCTGTAGAAAGGTGATAAAACAGTAGTTTCTTCATGAAGTTGTTGTAAAGACTGCAAAGTGCCGAGAATAAGCAAATAATACGGTGCCTGGCATATTGGAAGTTCCTCAATCATGAAATATACATTTACTGCACACCCATTATGTACATGTCAGATTCGTGCTGGGAGCTCTGAATGCAACAGTACAGAAAACAAAGCCCCTACCTTCATGAAGCTTACATTGTAGTGAAGGAAATCAGCAATAATAAAAAAAAGGCATGTAAAGAATTGTCACATAACCATTTGCTCTATGAAGTAAAGAGAATGACAGCAGTGCTATTATAGACGGGAAATTCAGAAAACGTCTTTGGAGAAGAAAAGAAATGAGTCGATACCTGAATTAGTTATTATGTGATTAGTATGTGGAGCTAAGTTCCAGTCATAGTGCTAAGCAATTTTATATGAATGCATATAAAGAATTTTTGACACTATTATGCACTTACTGTAACAACCTTATTGCCTTACTCCAATTTGGATGCTGAAAACTTATTATTACTCTTTAGTCTGACTCAAAAAGCCTCTCAGAGCCATCCACCCCAGCAATGGAGATAATATAACAGTATCATACACCCTACAATTTAATCACAGCATCTAGATATAAACTAGAACTTTGGATCAGTACCGTGGTGATAACAATAAGACTTCTATTTCCATATGTGGAAATTAAGACTCCCTAACCCCTTTTATAGAAAAAGATGTGTTTAACTTAGTAGCTTGGCTATATTCCAATTTATACTTTTACCTAAGAATTTCAGTCTTTGAGTTTAGTAGATATTTTTCTTCATTTCCCTTTGCTACACAATAAACATGCAAACAAATAACTGTTATGTGGTGTCACTGGCATGAAATAGCTTCTATATTCCAACACAGATGGGGTATCTTAATAATGGGAAGATGATCTCACACTTTAAAGTGCTTGATATAAAAGGTGCCATATAAAAAGGAAGTTATTATTCTTAGTTATAATACCCTAAAAAAAGGATTTGCCATCTAAATGGCTGCTGAAACTTAACTGCAGAATTGCTTATAATGCTACAATCAGTTGAGGCCAAATTCAATAAAAATTCCATCCGGCATTCACACTGAGAAGACCCACATGTGCCTTTAATTTTTTTTTAATTTCCTGGGCTTCCGGCCCAGAAATTGGATGGAAATTGTATTGAAAACTGCCCTTGTGTATCAACTTTTGGTAAATACCAGGTTTTCAGTTGACTCACATTATGCTTTACATTTTGGGCAAAGGGAGGGTATAAAATGATTCACATCTCTCTCTATACATATATTTATACACCTTTTACCTGTCTATGAGACTGTGGCTTATATTAAATGTTCATCATTATTGCTACAATTTTTAGGATCTGCCCGCCCCCACCAACCCCCCCACTGCAACCATAAGACTCAAAATTCCATTAAATCCCTTTCCAGCACTAATCAGCTTTTACTAGCACAGGCAATGTAATCTGAGTTTAGAAATGACTAATTATTTGGAGAGGGCTGGAAGGGGTTAGGGTTTAGATTTCTTTCTAATTTAAAGGCGCTTCTTTCCTGTCTTTCTCCCTGTCATTTTGCTGCCTGGGGCCAGCTCCCCCTCCTTGATGAAAATGCTCTTTCCCTTCCCATTAGACAAGGTATATATGTATGTATTAGCAGAAAAATGTATTAGGAGACATCAAGTTGAAAATATTAAAAGAAGAGCCATGCCTGTGATGGATGTGGGCATGGCAGTAATTGCACCTGCTAGGGGCAAGGCATGAGCATAATTTGCATGTAAAGTTCTCTCGGCTCCTTTCAGAACACACCAGTTCTACCCAATAAAACATTTTGTCACCCGCAGGGGGTTTGCCAACATGTTCCCAGATTGCAAGCAAAAAGATTATTTACAGTAACCAGTAACAACTGAAACAACCATAAACAACCTTTCTGTACCTGTTCTATTTCTTTTTCTTTGGCTAAGTAGAGGAAGCTTAAGGAGTCCAAATTTACTGCAATTTAATTCTGATGGGGAAAAAGCACATGATTTTTATTTATAGCAGTGTGCTCTATCTATTCCTGTCTCCCCCAACCTCTTTTTAAAACATAAATAACCCCGGAATTTTTTGTAATCCAGCTATTACTCTTGTGGGGATGAGCAGTTTCCTGATAAAGTGAGAGAGGGCAAATGTGGCCAGAAGTTCCCTAATGTATTCAAGAATCCTGTTGTATGCTCATAGAGTAAGGGGGACTAGGGAAAAAATCACCTGGTCAAGCCATTCATGCAATTTCTTTTTTTGTTATTGTTGTTGTTCTGTTTTGAGACAGGGTCTTGCTCTGTCACCCAGGCTGGAGTGCAGTGGTTCAATCATGGCCTACTGCAGCCTGGACCTCCCAGGCTCAAGCGATCTCCTTCTGCCACAGCCTCCCAAGCAGCTGGGACTGCAGACACACACCATCATGCTCAGCTAATTTTTAAATTTTTTGTTGAGAGGCGGTCTCACTGTATTACCCAGGCTGGTCTCAAACTCCAGGGCTCAAGGGATTCTCCCACCTCAGTCTTCCAAAGTACCAAGCAACTTCTTTGTGGCAATTGGAAATGCAGGGGGCCTACATGCTGACTTTGCTGTAGGGAGCGGCACCTTGCATCTGACTGACCTGGGTCTTACCTCTTGTCCTCAAACCCCCTCTAGGAGAGTTTTTCCAGAAGTTCAAATTTCATTCTGAATTGCAGAGGACCACACACGTATCTCTTGAGAAAATGATCAAACGTGAGAAAGTGCAGTTAAACCAGGCCTGGTTTGCCCAGGTTGCTGCTCTTGATGAGGTGTTGCTTCATTCCATCTGCAGGAATCACAGGGAGAGGATCAAGGAGAGGAAACAGGGCCATGAACTGTCAAGTCTAATTAAATGTGACTAGATTATTTAATATGAAGGGACAACATGATACATTTTTGAAACAATGTCAGAAAATTATAAAATGAAAAGTATAAAGTCTCCTCTGCTCCAATTTCAGTCTCACTCACCAGGACTAACAATTGTTAACAGTATCCTTAGACATCCTTTCAGAAATTGTGAATGCATAAATATGGATACATACACACAAAAGGGTGCGTGCGTGTGTGTGTGTGTAAGTGTTTGTAAGCACAAAAACGGTACAGGTACCAACTTTCCTGTGCCGATCAACAGTACATGTCCCAAGTTCTCCTAAAAATACCGTTTATTTATTTTTTTATTTATTTAGAGACAGGGTCTCCCTCAGTCTTTTGGGCTGGAGTGCTGTGGCACAATCATGGCTCACTGCAGCTTCCGCCTCCTGAGCTCGAGTGATCCCTCAAGTGATCCTCCCACCTCAACCTCTCAAGTAGTTGGGACAACAGGTGCGTGCCATGACGCCCACCTAATTTAAACTTTTTGTTTGTTTGTTTTTTGCAGAGACAAAGTCTCCCTATGTTGCCCAGGCTGGTCTCAAACTCCTGGGCTCAAGAGATCCACCTGTCTTGGCTTCTCAAAGTGCTGGGATTACAGGAGTGACCCACCTCCGCCCAGCCTCTAAGGATACCTCTTGGAGGTCATTTATGCCAATACTAGTAGATGCACCTTTCTCTCTGCCGCTGTATGTCTCCACTGTATTTTATCAGCCACTCTCCTAATGAAGGACAGGTAGGTTGTTCCCAACTGTTTTTCGTACAACTAAAGTTGCAGTGTTTGCACGGGTTTGACTGGAAGTAAGTCAGCAGCGGTTCAGCGCAAAGGCTCAGGACTGCAACAGGCTTATTCAAGTCCGGGTTCTCCAACCCACCACTGTGTGTATACTTGGGCAAATAAAGGTGGTAAGATCTACTTCATAGGGTCCTTGACAGAATATAGTTGCGATTATTCTCACAACTGACTCATTGAAACCTTAAGCAAACCAATTTCCTCATCACTAAATCCGGGAATAATAATAGATCCAGGTTGCTCTGGGGACTGCATGAACTAATTCATTTAGCGCAGTCCACTACCTGCTACCTAGTGAGCCCTTAATAATTATCCGCTTTAATATTAAAATTGGCAATCTTTGCGCGCTTGTGGGAGCGCAGCTGCAGGAGGCTTTCCTAGAAGTGGAATTCCTGCCTTAACCCCGTGTTCCGAGGGCCCTAACTGCGTGGCACGAGGCCACCCGGAGGTGACACGGTGACCGCCGCCCAGGGCCCTGCGGAGGCCGGACACACGTGGGTGCACGCGGCCGAGCGCAGGGCCGCGCGGGGTCCGGCCGGCGCAGAGGCGCTGGGGGCGCCGCAGACGCGAGGCTCGGGACCCAGTTGGCTGCTCCGCCGCGCTCCCCGCCCCTCCCTCCCTCCAGTCCGCCCGGTCTCCCCTCCCTCCAGCGTCCGCGTCGGAGCCGGAGCCGGAGCCGGAGCCGGAGTGGCGGAGGCACGGGCAGTGCTCGCTAGGCGCCGGCAGCAGCCACAGCAGCCTGGCGCTTGGCGGCAGCGGCGGGCGGGCTGGCGCCGTGGGCTGGGCCGGGAACCGTGCAGACGAGGGCGCTGCGCCTGCGGCGGCGGCGGCTTACGCGGGCGCGCACGGCGGTCCCCCGGGCCCGGACTAACTGCGGCGGCGGCGGTGGCGGCGGTGGCGGCGGCGGCGGCGGGTGGGCCGCCGGGCGGGCGTCTGGCGAGCTGCAGAGACCAGGTAAGTCCGGGATGCCCGACTCCTGGCGTCGGCCGGGCCACAGGGATGAGCCACCTGCCAGGGCAAACTTTACGCCCTGGCTTCATGGCTCCTCAGCCCCGAAGTTTGTTTGCAGGGAAATGCACCCGACGGGTCGAGAATAAAAGATGCTTCTCTCATCGGACTTGCTCTGGGGAGATTATTTTTCCCCTTCTGGAGCGAGGATTGGTTTCGGGTTGGGAAGGCTGCATCCCCAGCTGGAGCGCTGAAAATTGAGTGGTAGGTCCCTTGGGCTTGCTCTTCGCGCAGTGGATTTGACCAGTTAAAGTTGGGGGAAAAAAGTTGTGACTCTTAGGGATGCTGAGGAACAATTCCAGGTGCATGATGCAGAATGTGGGAATGTGATACCTCTTTGCTGGAACCACCCCCCCAGGCCCAGATTCCCAGGTCTGAGAAAGCTAGGGTGGCCGATTCTTTCATTAGCGATCAAGTTTTCTAAGCTGCATTTTCTTTCTACTCACAGATCAGCAGCTTGGGACGGAATTCCCCATCGCGTTTATTTGCCAGGTTTACCCTGCTGCGCTGTAGTCCAGGTTTCCTGAGCTCGGACCCTGGTTTCAGCTGTTTCTGTGTTCTCTGAGGAGCCCTGCAAAGCTAACCAAGCAGGTGACAGAATAGCAGAAACAGAAAACCAGGAAGTGCCAACCGGGCACCGGGGTCATAGCACCATCAGGAATTTTTTCTGGTCGCGTGAAATGAACGAACAGCTTCTGGGCTCTGCTTGTGCAAAGCTCCGTACAACTCTCCAATCCGTATGTCTTTCCCTGTATTGCATTTGCTTGTTGATTTACAACAAGGAGATGTGTCCGGAGGTATTATTTAATAACAAACGGTGTCCGCTACGGTAAGGACAGCAAACCTCCTTTCAGAGGCAAAGAAAGGGGAGCAGAGCTCTGGGAAAGGGGTAGCCAGTCTGCTAACCTCAATCCAAGATGCAGGGAAACAGAGCTAGAAAAAGCAACAGACAAGGAGGGCGTGATGTGCAGGAGGGAGGTCAGAAACCCCAGCTCATATGGTGAGTAGGTAAATCCAGAAATAATTTTAAAATGATTAAGCAAGAATAACTAAAAAAAAAAAAAAAGTAGGAAGACTGTACGTGCTGTGGTTTCTGTCTACCCCCACAGAGATGAATATCACACTAGCTGAAAAAGAATCCTGATCTGTAAATAGATTAAAAACAGGAATTAATCAGAACAATGAGTCAGAGCCCTTCAGAGATTGAAAGGAGGAGTAATTGCCTTTGAAAGAGCTTATATCTCAATATCAAGTCAAATGTGTTACTTTTGCTTTGCTAGATGTGTTTATTAACAGTAACCTGACTTTGGCTGCAGTAACCTGGCATCTTGGTTCATGGTTTTAACCATTTGTGGGTCATGGGACTAGGGAGAAAGTTGACTGCAGGTTAATATTCATATCAATTTGTGCAACATTTGTAAGATGCCTAATACGTGCATGTCACTGGTTGCAATGGGAGAGGTCCTTGTGAATGTTCATTAAAGAAATCTGATCGGGTTCAGCCTCACTAAATGGAAGGATGTTGGCTTGCAAATAATAAAGAGTGGGGTCGGGAATTATTGGTCTTTGAATACTTGCTTGAAATTAGTTGAGAGTAAACATGTGGTTTGAGGACCCCCAAAATGATCAGTATCCACCAGGGAAATATAGCAAATTGCTGTACACTTTTATAAGATGAATAGTAAGGCTGAATGCATGCAAGTGGCCCTCCTGTCTAAAAGTAGGATAACCGAGACACCGAGTGGCTAATTGATATGCAGGGTAATAGATTCAGGCTGTGGCCGCCACAGACAATAACATTCAGCCTCATGTCCTCCTCACTGTCTGGATGTCATTAATGTCAGCCCGAAGACATGAAGGTGTTAAGTTCATTTCTCCAGGAGAACTCTTAACTTTTAAATATTCTTCACAACACAACCAGATAGCCCAAGTGTACCTTAAAATGGCAACAAAGCATTTAATAGGAGCAAAGTGCTGAGCACTTTCAAGTAGAGAGAAGATTAGCCATGGACAACAAGCTGTAGCCTTTCCTTTGCTGATTTATGTTCAATTTTATCACTGTCACATTTCATATATGCCCAGTTATTACAAACTAATAGCCTCTTTTTTCTGCTTGCAAAATATGCATCTTTCTCTTTTACAAGTTCCTAACTCCTTCTCACACATTCAGTACACATCTTCCAGCTTTGTTTTTACTGCAAAATTTAAGTGTCCAACTTGAAGTTCTCATTAACTCTTAATATGGTTCATGCTGAAATAGTATATAGATATAATTGCCACTTCCAAACTGCCAGATCTGTATATCGCTATACTGTGGCAATACTACAAAACAGAGAAGATTTGACTGGTTTCCAATCACCAGTTAGTAAGTTGTTAGCAGTAAAACTAATGTTAATTTTATGTAGTGGAATATATTCAGATGGCAGGAGGATTTATTGATGCTGTGCATGTTTGCCTGCTGTCTCTGACTTAGTTGTCACCACCAGTCTGCCTTTAAGCCTTCTTATCTTAGCCAGGTACTTTGTCTCTATGAAGGTGAGCATCTTTAAGGTGCTCACTTGTAGTTTGTAATATGCACACATGCATATAATTTTAACATGCATATAAAATTACTTAATGCTGGTGGACAGTTTCCTTTCTTATGCTTGAAAAAAGTGCAATGGAGAATATTATTGTTGCAAAGATAGTTGGCAAGAGAATATGGGGCCACGGAACAGTTTAAGATAGAACATTTCTTTGAAATTGAGGGGTGACAGATCTCATTCTCATATCCAATTTGTATAAACATTTCAGAAATGGATCGAGTGTTGTAAATGGTTTTTATCTTATAGTCTCCCCTGCACTCATCTCTTAAACACAGTGGGACATTTCTTTGGAAAAATTGCTGCAGGAGAAATGCACTCCCTGGTTGAAACTTTGTATGCCAAGTTTCAATCCATAGTACATTTTTATTTTCCCCCTTTTATGTACATGTTATAAACAAGAAATAAGGGTTTGTAATAGAAGTGCTGGCAGAACTTTATAGCATTTCAAACAGCTTTGCTACTTGGAATGTAAATATTTGTAGAATCTTTACTGCGCAAGAACCTGCCTTGCAAGGAATGAGGAAAAATGACTATTTTCTTAAGTAGGATAAAATAATTCAGTGAGTTTGCATATTTCTTGTTGCAGACATATTGGCATTTGAAGACATAGATTATCTATGTTGTAGTGATTCCATAGCATTCTCTTAGGTGCCTTTATAACTCAGCTTGTAAATTTCCTATGTTCTAAAACGAGAACAATTTTGTCCCATTTGTTTTTTAAGTCCCTTGACTTTGATTACCTTTCAGATGTTAAGATATGAGATCCATATTTCAAAACTGCTTGATTATATTACTGATAAATGAGGCTGTCAGTGTACTGTTTTAATAGGGTAAATCTTGACACCATCACAATACTTCAAGTGCTTTTATTTTGGGGAACTAGTACAACTCAGACCTTATATGTCCTTTTGGTTCTAACCCTGAAATATTTCTCACATTCGCCCACTTCCCTCCATGTTCACCCACGTCCTCCTTCTCCAAGTCCCCATCTTCTCTCCTGGGATAACTACACTGGCTTCCTTGGCTCCTTTCGTACTTCTTCCCCCAAATCATCCTGCATAGCAGCCAAGACTTCTTTTTTTTTAATGTAAGTTAAATTAGTACTCATCTACTCAGAATGCCTAAATGGCTTTTCATTGCACTCAGAATAAAATCCAAACTATTAAATATTACCTGCAAGGCTGTGTAGGATTTAAACACTACTGTCCCTTTGACAATTCCTAGCAAGCTTTTAGGAACAAGAGCTTCTTAGACCCTTTTTCATTTCTGCAGATGTGTTGAGCTCTTTCCTATCTTAGGGATCATTCTGTTCTTTTGCCCAGTAGCCCTGTCCAGCCCTAACGCCTAAACACACATACGCACACACGTGTGCACACACACAAACTCACAGGGGTTTTTTTTTTTTTTTTCATTTTTGTTTTTTTCGACAGGGTCTCACTCTGTCACCCAGGCTGGAGTGCAGTGGTGCGATCATGGTTCACTGGAACCTCGACCTCCTGGGCTAAGTGATTCTCCCACCTTAGTCTCCTGAGTAGCTGGGACTATAGACACACACCGCCATGCCCTGGCTAATTTTTGGATTTTTTGTAGAGATGGGAATTCACCATGTTGCCAAAGCTGTTCTTGAACTCCTGAACTCAAACGATCCGCCCACCTCGACCTCCCAAAGTGCTGAGATTATAGGTGTGAGCCGCTGAGTCTGGCCCACATAGAGTTTTTGACTGCTACTCATCCCTTAGGCCACAGTGTAAATATCATTTGCTTAGAGAGGGCTCTCTGATTTCCTTCCTACCCTGAATGAGGGCACTTCTGATAGGCTCTTTCTGTTCATTTCCTTGGTATGCTTAGTATAACTTGGAACTGTACATTTCCTTACCTGATTGTATGTTTATATTCTGTAAGTACCTTGTAAGCAGTTACCACATCTATTTTATGCATTATTGCAAAGCAGCTTCTGTCAAAGTATCTGGCCCACAGTGGAGTTTGATAAACCTATGACAACTAAGCTTATTGGTTTGCTGAGCTTGCCATATGTAACCAAAGATCCTGTCAAGAAGGTCCATATTCAGCAGAAGTCTGCAGCTGACTTTGACAGTATTCTTTCTGTCACATTGCCCATGATCTCGTACATCTCTTGGACACCTGCTACTTCAAACCAATGTTGTCCAAAATGGAATTATCATTTTTCCTCTCAATCCGTTTCCTAAGAGCTTAGGTGGTCTGTTCTTCCTTTAGCTATCATTGGGGTCATCAAGGCATCTGGAGTCAGTGGTCTTTGTCACCATCTTCTCCCTTTGCCATTGTAGCCAGTCCACCGATTAAAAATACAAGAACATTCATTCAAGCAATGTGCCAGGCTGGGTTTTAAGTACTTCTCACCTAAATGCAGGAGATTAAGAAATGACTTTCTCCTCACTCTCTTTCTTGTTCCAATCTATTTGACGTGCAGTGCTGTATTAATCCATGAGGCCGACCCCTTGGGTCACTGGACACCCACTGCATAGAGAAAAATATGCTACTGATGCAGCCTGTCTGTATGTGACTTCTCCCTAATTCTCCCCTGATACTTAACACTCCAGCTATAATATATGGGTCTTTTAAAACTTCCTTGAAAACTCAACATGGCCCTGCTTCAGTGTTCTTGCATGTGCTTGGAACACCCATGACTTCCACTCCACTCTCCTTATTCCCGTGTTGACTCATTTCCACCCTCAGTTCTTTGTTGTTTCGTTCAGGAAAGCTCTTTACTTCCAACTTTACCATTTGTCAAGGTGATACCCAACCTAGCCATTCCTCCAGGTAGCCTTGACTGTCCCCCTAGACTAGGTTTGACCTCTATGCTATCTACAATCAACCATTTAAATTTTGTTTCTCCTTTAGGGGGTAAATGTATTATAATCTAATTAATATTGTAAAATTGTTTAATATCTGCTTTTCCTGATAGTCTATTGATGGAGTAGCATGCACATGTTAAGACTTTGGTAAATATTTCTGGAAAGATAGAAAGTCTAATCTTTTTAATTGGCATGAAGTGCAGCTATAGTTATAGTGGGGCTTCTTTTTCTAGGGCTAAAATTTATTTTAGTGTATAAAGATTTTATTTTATTTTGCAGAGTTTCTGAGTGACAAATCATTAGTTGACAACAGATGAACATCTTGATATGATCTGAATTTAGAAAATTCTGTGACAAACATATGCTCTAAAGGAAGCATAAGCCAAAGATTGTGAGCACCGAGGACTGGTCCTTGAAGTAATGAGCTGATTTTAGCGCAAGGAAGTAATGGGAAGTTCTCAAAATTCATTATTGTATTAGAGTGAAACATTAGCGTATGAAAGAAATAACTAAATGACTGCATCACAACAAATCAAAAGCACATCTTCCTAAACCATAAATAATTACTTATAAATGGGGGAAATTTTGTAGGCATTAAACAGTCTCACCAGTCATCCTTCAAAGAGGAAGCCCCTGTCATAGAGCCGAGAATAGTCTATTTCACTTGCACTGTTTCTCAACTTCTGATGTTTCTGCAGAAAGGTTAACTGGGGATCTGCTGAAATAATGGCGATACCTTAGCCCTTACAAGATTTTCTGAATCATCTCTGGGGTACAGCTTGCTAATCTGCATTTTTTAGCTTTTTATTTTAAAGTAATTTTAAACTCACAGGAAGTTGTAAAACATAGTACAGAGAGTTCTGTATAATCTTCATCCAACTTCCCCGTATGGTGACATTGTATATATCTGTCCTGTAATACCAGAACCAGGAAATTGACATTGGTACATTACTGTTAACTAGACTGCAGACCTTATTCAGTTGTCATCATTTTTTAAACCTGATTTCATGAATATGTGTATAGCCCTACACGGTTTTATCCCATGTAGAGGTTCATGTTTCTAGGATTTTAACTTAAAGAACAAATGTCCTGAGAGGTGACATTTCCATGTCAGCATACACTAATGTGATAATTTTGCAACTGTATTCTAGCATTGAAAAATTCCACTTCCATGGATCTTTTTCCATGCAAATATTTGTCTTGTTCTTAAATATCATGAACTCCTTTACCTTGCAGATGCCTGTATGGAAATGGAAGTCTTGGGATTTTATAAGCCAGGATATAACATTTGGGTGGTTCTCTGTGTCTTTGGTTTGGGAATCTGTGTTGACTTCCCCATGCTACGTTTGAAAAGTTCTGCAGATAGCAAATATGTTTGTTTATCAGTGTGGTCAGGCTTGGGCAGGATTTTGATGCCACCAGGGCAGGGCCCCAACTGAATGCTTCATGCAGGTTCTAACTCAATTGCAGTTCATTTTATTTCTTGCACAGAAATAGTCACTCTTTAAAATAACTTAATGCATTGCAGAAGATGGTAATGACACTTTTCAGGCAATTAAAATCAACCCGAACAATATAGCTAGTGATCTAATCTGATGCCTGCTACTCACTTGGTCTGGCCGCCTCCCTGAATGTAAAGTAGCCGAAAGTTGCTGATTACCAATTACTAATTCCGGTGAATATTCTGAAAGCTCTGGAATACAGATAAGGCATATTTGTACCAAAGTCGGCTGTGTGTGACTGCACCTCCCTCGCCCCCGTGCATTCCCTTTGCCTAAGAAGCTTTCACATTTGCATATACGAGGCAGGTTAATTTTTCTCTTCTTACTAGGGCTTCTATTTATTTTAAATAAAACCGATCAAAAGCTTTGTGCATGGACTGTGTGGTTTTGAAATGTGAGCCATGCAGGCCCAAGTTTCTCCTTTTATTCATTGGAGTACATAAATTTTTTTCTTCATATGTAATATGGAGATATACATGTTTCTATTTAGTAGTAATGTATTGCGCTGTTGTTTCATTAGTGTTAAGCAGCAGTTGCCCTGTGAAATTAAGTCTGTAAACTTTAGTGGCAACATTAGTTTTTAAAAAGAACAAAAGGGTCTTAATATATGGGTTTCGTTATATTGTGAAACAAACCATGCATTCTATGAAGATGCTTACAAGTGAAGGGTGTATTTCCATATAATGGCAAATTCTAGAATATAGTCAATATCCTTTTTAATCTGATAGTGCCATAATTGTCTGTTGCTTTAAATAGTTCTATATTATGACTTGCTTGGAAAATATCATTTTTTGTCATTTTTCAGAGTTAGGGCATTTTTCTGAGTTTTGACTTTTTATATTCTATTTTTATAATATGATTATTTCTGTCATTCTTCTTCCTACCCTACTTTGACCTTCAATAACCCAACCCACCCATTCACACATACATACTCTCACATGTGTGCATGTATACACACACAGACACACACCCACACGGACACACACACAAAATGCATAAGACATAGATTAGGATAGGGGATAGAGTTAATCCCAAATCATAAACTTGTGAGGGATGAATTACAGACATCTTGTAAGCGTTCAAGCAGAAGAGATTAAAATCAAATGATGAGGAGGCATTTTAGATTGTATATAAGATTAATATGCCCCTGTTTTTAAAGTTACTCAATCTCTTCTTCCTCTGCTGCTTCTTCCTCCATCTTTTTATCTGCCTCTCTGTATCCGTCTCCCTCTTCTTTTCCTTTTTTTAGTGTTCTTGTTTGCTTTTGGTTGTGTTTTTGAATGGACTCTTCTGTATTGACTCATAGTGGCTGAATGCTTTCAATGGTCTCTAGTGGAAAAATTGCATATGTTTACTCACACTTTTTTTTTGAGGGGAGAGGGCAGGATGGGAATAGGGGATATAAAATGTATTAAGTTTGCTATTTAGAGAAAAATAACTTCAGAAAAAGATAAAACACACATCAGGCCTATAATAGACTGTTTGCAAGATGGTGGCCACAATACCTTCCTTGGCAGTTTGCGTGGTGACTCACTCTTACCTTCAAGCAATGGAGTCCATTTCCCTTTCCCTTGAATCTGAGTTAGCCTATTGAATTTGAAAAATAAAATGTGGCTCAACTGACGTTATTGTGAATTCTGCTCCTAAGCCTGGGAGCTTCTATTCTTGCACACTGAGTCTGCCCTGTGGAGAAGTCCAGGCAAGCCTCCTTGAGAAACACAGGTCACACAGAGATAGCTAGTAGCCAATAGCTGGCCAGTAGCCAAAACTGGTAGCCAGTGATGTGAGTGAGGCCATCAGTCCCAATTAAGCTATCAGATGACTTATGTTACTCGAGTGGCTCCGGGCAAAACTACCAAACTAAATGCTCAGCTGAGCTCAGGTCATATTCAAAATCATCAGATAATAAATTCTTTGTTTAAGCTATTTATTTTGGGGGTAGTTTATGCAGCAATAACACACACAAACTTTTTAAAAATTAATATAATTACTTTTAATTTGGAAAATTATATATATTTATTGTATACAACATGATGTCTTAAAATATGTACACATTGTAGAATGAATAAATTGAGCTAAATAACATATATTATATCACATGCTTATTTTTTGTATGGTGAAAAAGCTTAAAATCTATTCTCTTAGTGATTTTCAAGTATACAATGCATTATTAATTATAGTCACCATGTTGTATAATAGATCTCTTGAACTTATTCTTCTTGTCCAACAGAAATTCTGTATCCTTTGACCAACATCTCCCTAAACCTCCCTCCTCACCCCCCTGGTAACTACCATTCTATTCTCTACTTCTATGATTTCAACTTTTTTAGATTCCATATATAAGTGAGGTCAAGTGGTATTTGTCTTTATTTGTCTGGCTTATTTCACTTTACAGAATGTCCTTCAAATTCATCCAGACTGTCACAATTGAAATAATTTCCTTCCTTTTCAATGGCTGCATAATATTCCATTGTGTGTATATACCACATTTTATTCATCTGTTGTTGGACACTTAAATTCGTATTGAATATCTTGGCTATTGTGAATAATGCTGCGATGAACACAGGAGTGCAGATATCTTTGACATACTGATTTCGTTTCCTTTGAATATATGCCCAGTATTCCTATTGCTAGTTCCTATGGTAGTTATATTTTTAATTATTTGAGGACCCTCCATACTGGTTTCTATAATGGTTACAGCAATTGACATTCCCTCTGTCAGTGTGCAAGGTTTCTCCACATCCTCTCCAACATTTACCTTTTGTCTTTTTGATAATACCTGTTCTAATGAGTGTAAGGTGATAGCTCATTATGATTTTAATTTGCATTTCTTGGATGATTGGTGAGGTTGAACACCTTTTCATATACCTGTTTGCTATTTCTATGTATTCTTTTGATAAATGTTTTTTCTGATCTTTGCCCATTTTAAAATTAGGTTATTTGTTTTCTTGCTATGGAGTTGTTTGAGTTCCTTATACATTCTGAATATTAACCTCTTACAGATGTGTGGTTTGCAGATATTTTCTCTAGTCCGTGGATTGTCTCTTCTTCCTGTTGATTCTTTCCTTGGCTGTGCAGAAGCTTTTTAGTTTGAATTGAGCTCATTTAATTGTTTTCACATTTGTTGCCTGTGCTTTTGGGGTTATATCCAAAAAATCATTGCCTAGACCACTGTCATGGAGCCTTTCCCCTGTGCTTCCTTCTAGTAGTTTTATGGTTTCAGGTCTTGTGTTTAAGCCTTTAATTCATTTTGAGTTAATTTTTGTAAATGGTGTGAGATAAAGGTTTAATTTCATTCTTCTGCATAAATCTAGTTGTCCCAACACCATGTATTGAAGAGACTGTCCCTTCTTCATTATGTGTTCTTGGCAATTTTGTCAAAATCAGTTGACTGTAACTGCATGGATTTATTTCTTGACTCTCTGTTCTGTTCTTATGGGATATGTGGTCTGTTTTGATGCCAGCACCATGCTGTTTTGATTGCTGTGCTTTGTAGCATATTTTGAAGTTAGGTAGTGTGATGCCTCCAGCTTGTTCTTTTTGCTCAAGATTGCTTTGGTTATTGAGGGTCTTTTGTGATTCCATATAAATTTTAGGATTTTTTTTTTCTGTTTCTGTGAAAAATGTCTTTGGAATTTTGTTAGGACTTGCACTGAATCTGTGGATTGCTTTGGGTGATATGGACATTTTAATAATATTAATTCTTCTAGTCCATAAACATAGGATATCTTTCCATTTATTTGTGTCTTCTTCCATTTCAAACTCAGTATAAAAAAAGTACTTAAAAAAAGTAAGTAACTGCTTAAAAATGTGAGATATCTTTTTTGTTGTTGTATAAATGTAACAGTCGGCTTTTGCTTTGATAACAATTCAAAAATCTCAGTGGCTTCTAGCAAGCATTATGCATCTGCGTTACATGAGAGCTGTGGGTCAGCTTTGGATCAGCATTGCTCTTCCATATTGTGCATTGGCTATGTGCCTGCTCTATGTGGCTTATTCTTCTAGGATCCAGGTTGAGGAGACAGTTTTGTAGTGGATACTGTGGTGCCCAATCCAGGCCCACTATTTAAGGACCACATATGTATCCACCACCTGACTGGAATATCAGCTGCCATGTAGCTGACATCTTCACTCCCCACTGGGAATTTCCCTTTGCCTTAGGGGAACTGTCTCAGCCAAGGTTGTGCTTCCTCTGGGTAGTGGTCCATAATCAGTGACTGACTGTTGCAAAAGCACAAAGACTGGAGTTGGCTTAATTTGGACAACTCTGTGCATGTAATTTATATACCTGTGACTAAGAATATATTTTGTGTGTATGAGATCAAGAGAGGTAGCCAAGAGGGGCCATCCCAGCCCTGGAACACCATGTAAGGATCAGCTGAGACCTCAGTTGCAAGTACTTTAAGTTTTAGGGTCCCCCTCTGCCTTTACAGTAGTTTCTTTCAAGAGCACTCCTCAATAAACCTTCTTCATTTCAGATTTTGTCTCTAAGGAGCCCAAGTTAAGAATGACCCTTATCTGGGACATTCTGTTCACATTAGTGAGGGCAGAAACACAAGAGACTTAGCTAGACCATGCAATTGCATTCAAAACTTTGGTAGGACTGGTCATATGTCAAGTTTTCTCACATTTTATTGGCCAGAAGTCACAGGGCTAATTAAGGAAGGGGAGGTAAGCAAGTGCTTACAAACAGTAGTATAGTTTATATGTGTATTCTACCTCTCTTGATCTCATACACACAAAATATACTCTTAGTCACATGGACATAAATTACATCCACACCCTTAACAAGAACTATGTCCCAAAAGTTCTTATCTAATCAAGTAATCTGACTGGAAGTCTGAGATTTTATTATAGTCTCTACAGCTTATGGCAGAAGTACAAAAAACTAAACCAAACCACTAAAGCTGAGAGTGAATAATGAATATTTGCAAACAAAAATACCATTTGCCCACATGAATTAGCTGTTACCACAATAATTCTATGTAGAAAAAAGCCCCCCTCCCCAAATTTCAATAGTCTAAAATAACATATGTTTATATATCTCTCACTCTGTCACATTGGCTAGGGTGGCTCTGCTGAACTAAGTTTTGTTTGTTCTTTTTTTTTTTTGAGACCAGGTCTTGCTCTGTGGCCTGGGCTGGAGTATAGTGGTGCGATCATGGCTTACTGCAGGCTTGAACTCCTAGGCTTAAGGCTCAAGTGATCGTCTCACCTTAGCCTCCCAAGTAGCTGGGACTACAGTCATGCACCACCATGCCTGGCTAATTTTTAATTTTTTGTACTTCCAGGCTGGTCTCGAACTCTGGGGCTGAAATGGTCCTCCTGTCTCAAGCCTCCCAAAGTACTGGGATTATAGGCATAAGCCGCCATGCCTGGCCTGTTCATATTTTTATGGGTCAGCTGGGAGTTGGCTTATCTAGGCTGGGCTGGTATGGTTACTTTGCTCAATCTGCAGGACTGTCTGGCTCTATTGTTTCCATATGTCTCATGGTGGAACTGATTCTGAAGGAGAAGTTCCCTGATGGAAATTATTCTCATGTCAATTGCAGGCATGCAAAGAGATAAGAGGCAAACACACAAGGTCTCTTAAGATCTTGTATTGCTACTGGAATATTACCACTTCTGCCTCATACTGTTGGCCATAACAAAAAAACATGGCCAAACCCAAGTCAAGGGTGGGGAATTATCCTCTGCCTCATTAGTGGGAGGAACTGCAGAGTCACATGACCGAAAGCATAAATACAAAAAGGGTGAAGAATTTGGGCCAATAATGCAATCTGTCATACCACCAAACCTCACATCCATTAAGCATTGTAAATGCCCTCTAGTTTTTAGTTGCCTTTCAAATTAGAAACAGGAAATGTAAACTGTCACTTTATTGCTTATGAATAAATTATAGCTCTAATTACTGCCTAAGTGAAGGAGCCTTTTGTGAGACCCAATAACACACAGAGGTGGGAAATATAATGAAATTCTTCAAGAGTGTACCGTTCAATTAAAAGAACTCAGATATGTATTTGGAAATGTAGTGAAGAGTATCAGTTAGTTTTGTCTAGTAGTAATCTGTATGCTTCTTATTCCATGGAATCTGTGTCTGCCACTTGATAGTTTCTTACCTTGGGCAAATTAACTGCCTTCTCTAAGTCTCAGTTTCTTCACCTGTAAAGTTGGAATAATGGTTTCTACTGTATAAATCTATTGTAAGGAATCCGTGAGATAAGGCCAGGCCCTTAGCAAAACTCATTAGATGCTACCCATTGAGCTCTGCAGTTAGGTTAGTGTTGTTGTCTTTATTATTCACTACATGTGACTTTTATATATATATAAAAATATAGGACATATATGTGTAAATATATATGATATACATATGTTTATATATGTAAGTCTCATGTAGTGAATAAGAAAGACAACAACACTAACCTAATAAGAGAGATGCTGTATGCTAAAAGAACAGAGAGTTGGGAAGAATTAAAGGAAACTGAGGTAGAATGATCAAGGAAGGCTTCATATGAATGTAGGATTGATGACTCCTCCAGATTTGGAGAGTTGGAAGTCAAAGTACAGGATTTCTGGTTGAAAAAATCTGGCCTGGCATGCTCTTAAACCCACGAATCACTTCCATGGTTGGATTTGAGAGTGTGTTTTAGCAGCTACTTGGTGAATTTTAGTTGCTATAGTGAAAGGCCATGATTTGGGTAGTGTT
Source organism: Pan paniscus (assembly GCF_029289425.2). NCBI lineage: Eukaryota > Metazoa > Chordata > Mammalia > Primates > Hominidae > Pan > Pan paniscus. Next base: position 74,563,107 of record NC_085926.1, on the reverse strand, counting down.
GACTACTTGAATGTTATTAGAGTGTGAAGGTAAATCTGAGGTCATGGCCTGTTTTGAATCTAAAGTAATAGACTGCACACTGGGGGGTTGGATCTGGGTGAATTATCTCTGTAGATAGCTTTTAACTTTCATTCAAAAAATCTTATAAAGCAAGTCTTAGAATGCATTTTACCAGTGAGACTAAAAAGATTCATAGAGTGCCTCAGGTCAAATAACAGGTTAATGACCAAACCAGAAATGAAACCCATATTTCCCACGTCCAGAAGCAGTGCATTTTTCATTCTAGAACAGCCTCCACTTGGAAGAAAAATTTATATAACTGTAAATGGGAACTATTGCTTTCTCCTCCGTAGTGATTGTGAGTGAACTTTTCTACTGATCTCAGACCCCAAGTTGGTCCCACTTTTCTCCACATTTATAGGATTTCATCTATAGGGTTGAAATTGAGTTTGCTTTTCAGGACGTCTTTCAACTCCCCTATTCACCTTAAACCTTTTTTCTTCCTTTCTTTCCAAGGCTCTCCCTCTTTCTCTGCTCTTTAGGTCAGAGAGCCCTTGATTGTCCCACTCTTCTTATCCCACATATGATTAATTCATTTTTCCCTCTCTTTCTTCTTCCTCACTTGTAAAGAGAGAAACATGGAGATAAATAAAAAACTGTCATCAACCAACTGTGCTTTCCTTTTCATTGCCCTACATTTATGCCTGGAATCCTCTTAATGGTTTTCTTTACTTCTGTCAAGATCATACCCATCCTTTTTAAGGTTCAACATAATGTTCTCTCTTCATGTCTCTGTAGTCCCATCAGCATTATGTAAAGATCTAGACCTATCTATCCAAATGTTTGCCTTATTGCTATTGAGAAATCATTGGGAGTCATTACTCACCTCTGGGAGAGGGTGCATCTTCTCTGCCCCATTGATGTTGGAAGGCTTGGTCAGGTGACTTGCCTTGGCTGATGCAATATGAACATTTCACATTCAGTTAGTCATTTCCCACAGAGGCTTTGGTGGCTTGTACATGGTTTTTTGTATCCTATTACTGACTATTACCTATCACTGCCTGAGCTCTGCCGCCTGTCAGGTCAGTGGTGGCATGAGATCCTCATAGGAGTGCAAACCCTTTTGTGAATTGCGTATGTGAGGGATCTACATGTGGCATGCTCCTTATGAGAATCTAATGCCTGATGATCTGAGTTGGAGCAGTTTCATCTCCAAACTATCCCTGGCCCCCACCTGGTTCATGGAAAAATAGTCTTCCATGAAACCGGTCCCTGGTGCCAAAAAGGTTGGAGAGTGCTGACCTGGGTCATTCTTACTCATCTACCAAGTTTCAGATTAAATGGCACTCTCTTGAACAGATGACAGTCTTTTGCTCTGCTTTTCTTTATCACTCATTACCCTTATTTCATGTCTGTTTTCCAAATTGAGCAGTATCAAAGCAGGAAACTTGTATTTCTTGGCTACCCGTGTATCCCAGTGCCTGGCATAGAGTAGGTTCTCCAAATTACTGAACAAATTAGATAAAATCCATAAATAACCTACAAACCACTCATGATCTCTCCCTGCTTGAATTCTTGTAACCATTTATGTAGTTCAGATTTTTAGCATCACTCAATGTGGATTAATTATGTGTTAAGTGTTATGCTAACCACTTCAATCCTTACAACAAATGAGCAGTGTAGCTACCTTTCTTATGATGCTTTTCATATTGCTTCAAAATAGTTATATTTAGATTTTAAAAATATCTCTACATCTAAATGTTAACTCTTTGTTATGATAGCAATTATTATACTGTATTATATTTGCCTTTTGCTTGCCTGTATACCTATCTAAACTGCGAAATTTCTCTGAATGTTGGTCACCTGTGCCCAGCACACTACCTGGATCTTACTAGACATTTCATACATATTTGATGACTAACTAATCATATTTAAGCTCACATTAAATGGTTGATATTACTAGAATTAATGTTATCTTAGTGCCTTATATGTAGTAGATGTCTCAGGAAGTATTTTTCATTGATTTTTTTATAGAATTAGTATGAATTTCTTACTATATTAAAGGACACAGTAACTTTCACTATAACGTAAAATCACATTATATTGAATTCTACTGTAAATTTATTGATTATCTATGGCTTGGGCCAGGGAGGTCAAGACTTCAGTGACCTGCGATCATGCCACTGCACTCAGCCTGGGCCACAAAAAAAATAAAAATAATTTTTAAAAATTGACTTTATTACCTACAATTCTTTGTGGGTTTGGAGTTTGAAGAAGGCTCTTCAAAGACATCTCATCTTTGATCCATATGGTGTTGGTTGCTATAGCTTGACTTGGGCTGGAGAATCCAAGGTGTCTTCACTTACAAGGTTGGTGCCTCCGGTGGGGCAACTGAAACGGCTGGGATCTGGATGGCTTGGTGTCTCTCACTTATCATCATCCAGCTTTCCAGGTTTGCTTTCTTTTCTCTTATATTCCAAGAGAGGGAAGGTGGAAGCTGGAAAATCTCTTAAGTCTAAGTCTGGGACTGGCAGAGCATCACCTCCCCACTTTATGTTGGTTAAAGCATGTCATAAGGCCAGTCTAGAATCAAGAGTAGGAGAAACAGACTCTACTCTTTCTGGGGAGGAGCAGCATGATGTAAACCATAAAAGGAATCATAGGCTATCATCTTTATAATCTTCCACTCTAAGGAACTACTTGAGCCCACATATTTCCTGTGTTTTATTCTAGAAGCTTGCAAGATACACTTAATTGTTATGGGTAGTAGGAAGTTTTATATCTGATGTCTTTTGATTTACTGAAAGTGAACATGACTTGTAAAATTTGAAGAAATTTTTTCAGCTCCTAGCTGACTTTTCCTATTTTCTTCATCATTACCACATTTATTTTTAGTATTGCTAGAGTTATCTAATTTTTATGATTAAGAACAATAAACAGAAACTTCTCTTGATGAGTGAATTAGAAGTATCACCTGCAAAGACGGCTTTTAACATTGTAAGCTTGTTTTAAATATGTTGTGATGATATTTGATTGGCTTTAAAATTTCCATATGCAAAGTACAAATCCCTGAAGAAGAAACTCCCCAGTCCACAGTAATGCAAGTTAGCAAGAAGTTCTCTTCCTATATGAGTGCTGCTCTAACTTCATTTGTTTTTAAAAATAAATGTGCTGATCAATATCATGAATAATTAAGTGAAAGGAGTTGTGGGATTTGGGGCTGTTTTCTTTTTAGTAATTGTAAATTCCATTTCACAAAGCCACAGCTCAGTAGCTAGAAGGAACCACGTCTGGGTTACTCTTTATTCATTAAAATAGCTGCCTGATAACATGTAGTTCTAGAAAGATTTTTGCTTAGGGAAGATCTTTGAGTGCAGAGAGTTTTTACATCCATTAAATCATGTGAAAAGGTTTATATAGCTAACGAAATCATTATTCTAAGGACAGTGATAAACTCTTTCTGAAATAGTTATAAAAGATGATTTTCTGTTTTAGAACTAAAGTGAGTATGAGTCTGATTTAGAGAAGCTTGTGTACAAACAATATGCATTAACAAATTTTTAAATGTCAGACCTGTGAACTAATGGGTAGAGACTGGAGTTTCCCTCCCCCCTCTCATTAAGTTGTAACCTTAGAATTTTATGTAAATGGAATGGATGGAGTGTTTAAATTGCCTACTTGCCAGTGTCATTAGGAACATGAGAGGGATCCAACTGAATTTCAGCGCAACATTGGTCATACTTCACTGGAAGGTAACGGGATTACTCCCAGGTCGTTTGCTGTCCTTATGGCACATAATGATGTTATGCTGAAGATGTTGGATCTCTGCCTCTTAAAGAGTAATATCTTCTAATGATGGAATTATACCATTTCCAGATTGAAGAACCTGTGGTGGTCAAGTCCATTGCACATTTTTATTTTATATTCACTGATTTGTTTAGGGGAGAGGCCCACTGATTTCAATTTTGATACTGTATTTTGAGGTGTTTTTTGGTATGCATTGTTTACTCCTTTTTTGAAATAAGAAATACAGTTTTGGAAGGGATCCAGTTTCAGCTTTCTACATATGGCTAGCCAGTTTTCCCAGCACCATTTATTAAATAGGGAATCCTTTCCCCATTTCTTGTTTTTCTCAGGTTTGTCAAAGATCAGATAGTTGTAGATACGTGGCATTATTTCTGAGGTCTCTGTTCTGTTGCATTGATCTATATCTCTGTTTTGGTACCAGTACCATGCTGTTTTGGTTACTGTAGCCTTGTAGTATAGTTTGAAGTCAGGTAGCATGAGGCCTCCAGCTTTGTTCTTCCAGCTTAGGATTGACTTGGTGATGTGGGCTCTTTTTTGGTTCCACATGAACGTTAAAGTAGTTTTTTCCAGTTCTGTGAAGAAAGTCATTGGTAGCTTGATGGAGATGGCGTTGAATCTATAAATTACCTTGGGTAGTGTGGCCACTTTCACGATATTGATTCTTCCTACCCATGAGCATGGAATGTTCTTCCATTTGTTTGTATCTTCTTTTATTTCATTGAGCAGTGGTTTGTAGTTCTCCTTGAAGAGGTCCTTCACGTCCCTTGTAAGTTGGATTCCTAAGTATTTTATTCTCTTTGAAGCAATTGTGAATGGGAGTTCACTCATGATTTGGCTCTCTGTCTGTTTTTGGTGTATAAGAATGCTTGTGATTTTTGTACATTGATTTTGTATCCTGAGACTTTGCTGAAGTTGCTTATCATCTTAAGGAGATTTTGGGCTGAGACAATGGGGTTTTCTAGATATACTATCATGTCGTCTGCAAACAGGGACAATTTGACTTCCTCTTTTACTAATTGAATACCCTTTATTTCCTTCTCCTGCCTAATTGCCCTGGCCAGAACTTCCAACACTACGTTGAATAGGAGTGGTGAGACAGGGAATCATTCTGTCTTGTGCCAGTTTTCAAAGGGAATACTTCCAGTTTTTGCCCATTCAGTATGATATTGGCTGTGGGTTTGTCATAGATAGCTCTTATTATTTTGAGATATGTCCCATCAATACCTAATTTATTGAGAGTTTTTAGCAAGAAGGGTTGTTGAATTTTGTCAAAGGCCTTTTCTGCATCTATTGAGATAATCATGTGGTTTTTGTCTTTGGTTCTGTTTATATGCTGGATTACATTTATTGATTCGCATATATTGAACCAGCCTTGCATCCCAGGGATGAAGCCCACTTGATCATGGTGGATTCCTTACACCTTCTACAAAAATTAATTCAAGATGTATTAAAGACTTAAATGTTAGACCTAAAACCATAAAAACCCTAGAAGAAAACCTAGACATTACCATTCAGGACATAGGCATGGGCAAGGACTTCATGTCTAAAACACCAAAAGCAATGGCAACAAAAGCCAAAATTGACAAATGGGATCCAATTAAACTAAAGAGCTTCTGCACAGCAAAAGAAACTACCATCAGAGTGAACAGGCAACCTACAAAATGGGAGAAAATTTTTGCAACCTACTCATCTGACAAAGGGCTAATATCCAGAATCTACAATGAACTCAAACCAATTTACAAGAAAAAAACAAACAACCGCATCAAAAAGTGGGCAAAGGATATGAACAGACACTTCTCAAAAGAAGACATTTATGCAGCCAAAAGACACATGAAAAAATGCTCATCATCACTGACCATCAGAGAAATGCAAATCAAAACCACAATGAGATACCATCTCACGCCAGTTAGAATGGTGATCATTAAAAAGTCAGGAAACAACAGGTGCTGGAGAGGATGTGGAGAAATAGGAACACTTTGACACTGTTGGTGGGACTGTAAACTAGTTCAACCATTTTGGAAGTCAGTGTGGCGATTCCTCAGGGATCTAGAACTGGAAATACCATTTGACCCAGCCATCCCATTACTGGGTATATACCCAAAGGACTATAAATCATGCTGCTATAAAGACACATGCACACGTATGTTTATTGCGGCACTATTCACAATAGCAAAGACTTGGGACCAACCCAAATGTCCAACAATGATAGACTGGATTAAGAAAATGTGGCACGTATACACCATGGGATACTATGCAGCCATAAAAAATGATGAGTTCATGTCCTTTGTAAGGACATGGATGAAATTGGAAATCATCATTCTTCTCAGCAAACTATCACAAGGACAAAAAACCAAACACCACATGTTCTCACTCATAGATGGGAATTGAACAACGAGAACATATGGACACAGGAAGGGGAACATCACACTCTGGGGAGTGTTGTGGGGTGGGGGGAGGGGGGAGGGATAGCATTAGGAGATATACCTAATGCTAAATGACGAGTTAATGGGTGCAGTGCACCAGCATGGCACATGTATACATATGTAAATAACCTGCACATTGTGCACATGTACACTAAAACTTAAAGTATAATAATAAAAAAAAAGTTAAAAAAAAAAAAGAAAAAAAGAAATACAGTTTTGGATATCTAACCCTAGTACTATGTGTTTAATAGTGCTAGAGACTGGTGGAATTGTCCATTAGGAAACAACTCTAGAGCCTAAGAAGGCCACACAGACTACACTAGGAAGTGCACAACAGACTCAGTGCTTACAATCTATGCAGAGTTTGCCTGCCCTTCTCAGCGCATCCCCATCTCTTACTGGGTATGTAGCTAGGAGAGTAAAATGTTTTGTTTGGAGTTTCATCTCTTCTCTTCCATGCTGCCTACATCTTCAATCCCCTCTGTGGCCTCCATTCAAAGTCTTATATTTTTTCTCCACCTCCATAGAGTGAATTATCAGTCACTCTGTTCCAAGTTACTCTGTTCTAGGGTGGCCCAGAGGTGGGAGAGTATTGGGAGAAGAGATATATATTTAATATTTCTTTTCTATTAGAATTTCCAAGTCCGTGAGGCATTTCTCACACAGTGGGCTTCCTCTTAGCAGATGCTAAAATAATAAAAGCAGCAGCTAATATTTATCCCATTTGTCCCAATCAAGAAACAGACCCGTACACAATTTCACCCTCCTAACTATGTAGCCTTGGAAAGTTAAACTTAACTAAGCTTCAGTTTCCTCATCTGTATAATCAACCTGTCATAACTCTTGTGAAATTAAAAATAACAGTTTCTGGCACAGAGGTACTCTATCATTGATAGTTGTAATTATTCTACTCAAACAGAAGTAGTGTATTTTTCACATTAATGAAAATCATTTCCCTCCATATGAGCACATAGGCATTATAGCACCATTAGGAATTCTAGATTAATTATGTTACATTTTTATATTTTTGGAAATTTAAAGTCACACGGAGTTGTCTTCTATCAACCCTCTATGTCTGTCCGTTGTTCTTTGATGTTTATAAGCAAATCACCTTTGTACCAGAAGCTGTTACAAAACAATAGAGAAAATAGAGTTTGTGTTCTTTCAACCACTTACATGCCTTGAAATTTTAGAGAGAGATGATTCAGGAGGCTCTGAGATGAAACTGTCACAAAGCTAATGTATTATGTATGTCAAACCCCAAAAAGTCATTAATTAGCCACAATGCACTATAGACTCTTGTCATAAATTGTTCTAAAGTGAAAACAAATTTGCCAAGCTATAAAACTCTCAGTTAATTTGCTAGTCAGCATTGGTGTGACATTTTCTAAAAACAAAACAAAACAAAAACTCAGCATCCCATAATATATAAATTAGAATATTGAGTCAATTTGCATATTCATTTATATTTTACAAAGCTAAGTTTATTTTAAAACTATAGTTGTGCCTGGAATATACTAGGTACTGAATAACTGGTAGTTTTATGAAGGGATTAAAGGCAGCAATTGCTGAATTAGTAAATTTCACTTATTTTTTGTGTAAAATAAGAGAATCTCTTTTTGGGGAGTTTACACAACAAAAATAAGTGCAATTTATGATCAGTGTGACATATAAAGTGTAAAGTTTTGTTTAAGGTTTTTAAAAAATCAGTTTATTAAGAACAAGAGAGGTTATTCTAAAGATTAACTTCTTTGTTAGATGTGGGTTAGATGTGACCCACATTTACTGTGAAGGAGATTTCTATTAAGATTTTTCACTTTATTCTCATTTTCCTTCAGGAAAACAGTGACTCAGCATATCACTCTCATGGCCAAGCCATAGAGGACAGCTACTTTCTGAAGTCTGAGGAACTAGAAAAAGTGCTGGTGTTCCTCTTTTTGACTTCTTAAGTAAGAATCGTTGGATACTGTGTGTGTATGTGTGTGTGTGTGTGTGTTTCATTCTGTTTTTCTTTTTGCCAAGTGATTTTTAGAGTAAGCGTATTTTTTTTTAACAATTCTTGAGTCTGATTTGAAGCTGCTATCTACATAAATCAACATTTCTCATCATACTCTATATTGCAATCAGTAACGGTGACCTGTTAAACTCCTTTACTCCACTGAGCTTCTAGAACAGGTGCCCTGCTCCTGCCCCCTGCATTTCTTCTCCTCTCTCATTGATCATCTTCCAGTCTGCCTTCTGATCTGGCCACCACAGAAGTGGCAATCCTGAGGATCACAAGCAGTTTCTTAATGTCAAGTTCTGTGGTTGAGTCCTGGTCCTCATTCCTTCTAAGATCTCAGTGGTATTTCTTCATGGATTTCACCACCACTTTAGCTGCTTTGACTTTTATACCACTGAACTTTTGGAGATTTTTTTATGTGTCTCCAGCTGCTGCTCTGGCTGGTTGATATTTTAGCCTTCTTCCCTTGCTTGCTGGTAGATTTTTTCTGAGCCTCAGCCTGGACTGAATTTTCTTCACTCTCTTTTTGCCTGATAGGGAGCCCATCCTCTCTACATCTCTGGTGCTTCTGTGTCCTGATTATCTAACCTGTCTTCCTTGGGCTGAGTTCCACATTGCCAACCAAGGCCCACTATTTCCATCTGAATGTCTCGCTCTTGATTTAAACTCAAGGATGTCTGAACCTGAACTCATCCTTTTTCCCAGACATAGCTTCTTGCCTTACCCTTTCCTATTTCTGTCTCAGGACCATACATCTTCCCTGTCAGGAAAGCCAGAGACCTTGGAGTTACCATTGATTCTTTCCTCACCTCTCCAGGCCACTCACTTATCTCGATGGAGTCTTCTTTGCATTTTTCCTCAGCTCCATCTTGCCAGCTGTTTCCCCGCTTCCAGGCCTTTATTACAACATTACAGTGACTACAGCTGCTGCCTCTCTGGTCTCTCCTCTCCCCAGATCACCCTACACAGTACTGTATGAATTATCTTAGAACACAGCTGTCTTCACACCACTTTCCCGCTGCAAAACTGTAATAACTTCCTGCCGCTTGCAGGGAAATGTAAAAAATAAAAATAAATAAATAAAACACACACACAAGAAAAAAACTGCCAACCTGGCATTCAAGGCTTCCCACATTTTGACAAACATTATTATTCCTTCAGTTGCTCTTCTTGGAGTCAGTGGTTTTCAAACCTCATTGATATTACTAATAATTTCTAACATCCCCTTTATGTACGGACATGAAATAAATAGAATATGTAACAAACTTACTCACATGACCTCAAAAAAACCAACATAAGGCCCTAAGTATAATAAAAGTAGAAATACGGGGAAATTAATTTGTAATATAATCTGTTGTTTTACTCAGTAAATGATTAGCTGTGACTACACCGGAATCTAAGATGAGGTTGCCAATGCTTGCATCTGCTTGTAATAATTAAGCTTGGATTTCAGAGAAATAAGATAGTTGTCAGCTAAATATCTGAGTCATTTTTCTTCATATCTGACATTTAAAATAACTAGTTATGTATATTTGTATATATTTATAGCATCACAGTGAATGCGATGGCTGCAGCAGCAGACCAATATCACCGAGTCAAGTTGTTGACTGGGTTCCCATTGAAGGTGTAGTTGCAACTGTTGATGTGTTTTCTGATATGTTGCACAACTCTTAGTGACATCTGAATGTTATGAATTCAGTCTTCCTTTGGTTGGCATAAAAGTTGCATCTTTATGTGTTAAGATAATGCAAATAATTATTTGTAAGCTCAGAAAACAATGAGTAGGTTTTTCTCTCATATGACCATCACATTTGAAAGCCATATGGCAATTGCATTGCAGGACATCTAGCCCCATGGCCTGTATCCTCTAAAGACCCTGGTATATTCCCCAATCGATGAGTCAACTAAAATGCCCCCATATGTTTTCCAAAGTGATAGGAGCTCCAAGAGCTGTTGCTCTGAGCACTGCCCAGAGTTGCTCTGAGCACTGCATCCCTGTCTCTGTGTTGTACATTCATTCACCACCCGTTCTTCTTCTCAAATGCTAATCTGTGCTTAAAGTTTACCATTTGGTCCATTGTCTGCTTAAAAGTGTCTTGTGATAGTTGGGAATCTGTGTTACAGTTGTATATGTTTACTTTACTTTTCCCACATGAATATAGTTCTGTCCTGAATTGGAAAGTATACTTCTGGTTGCAAATGTCAGATACCCAAGTCAAATTGGCTCAAGCCTCTATCCTCCACTCCCTTCCAAATGTATTGACTTTCTTTATTGAAAAGTTCAGGATAGATGTAACTGAGTGGAGTGAGGTCCTGGAGTTTTTGGTTTATTTATTTTTTATTATTATTATACTTTTTTTTATTATTATACTTTAAGTTTTAGGGTACATGCGCACAATGTGCAGGTTAGTTACATATGTATACATGTGCCATGCTGGTGTGCTGCACCCATTAACTCGTCATTTAGCATTAGGTATATCTCCTAATGCTATCCCTCCCCCCTCCCCCCACCCCACAACACTCCCCAGAGTGTGATGTTCCCCTTCCTGTGTCCATGTGTTCTCATTGTACAATTCCCATCCATGAGTGAGAACATATGGTGTTTGGTTTTTTGTCCTTGTGATAGTTTACTGAGAATGATTATTTCCAATTTCATCCATGTCCCTACAAAGGACATGAACTCATCATTTTTTATGGCTGCATAGTATCCCATGGTGTATATGTGCCACATTTTCTTAATCCAGTCTATCATTGTTGGACATTTGGGTTGGTCCCAAGTCTTTGCTATTGTGAATAGTGCCGCAATAAACATACGTGTGCATGTGTCTTTATAGCAGCATGATTTATAGTCCTTTGGGTATATACCCAGTAATGGGATGGCTGGGTCAAATGGTATTTCCAGTTCTAGATCCCTGAGGAATCGCCACACTGACTTCCAAAATGGTTGAACTAGTTTACAGTCCCACCAACAGTGTCAAAGTGTTCCTATTTCTCCACATCCTCTCCAGCACCTGTTGTTTCCTGACTTTTTAATGATCACCATTCTAACTGGCGTGAGATGGTATCTCATTGTGGTTTTGATTTGCATTTCTCTGATGGTCAGTGATGATGAGCATTTTTTCATGTGTCTTTTGGCTGCATAAATGTCTTCTTTTGAGAAGTGTCCGTTCATATCCTTTGCCCACTTTTTGATGGGGTTGTTTGTTTTTTTCTTGTAAATTGGTTTAAGTTCATTGTAGATTCTGGATATTAGCCTTTTGTCAGATGAGTAGGTTGCAAAAATTTTCTCCCATTTTGTAGGTTTCCTGTTCACTCTGATGGTAGTTTCTTTTGCTGTGCAGAAGCTCTTTAGTTTAATTAGATCCCATTTGTCAATTTTGGCTTTTGTTGCCATTGCTTTTGGTGTTTTAGACATGAAGTCCTTGCCCATGCCTATGTCCTGAATGGTAATGCCTATGTTTTCTTCTAGGGTTTTTATGGTTTTAGGTCTAACGTTTAAGTCTTTAACCCATCTTGAATTAGTTTTTGTATAAGGTGTAAGGAAGGGATCCAGTTTCAGCTTTCTACATATGGCTAGCCAGTTTTCCCAGCACCATTTATTAAATAGGGAATCCTTTCCCCATTGCTTGTTTTTCTCAGGTTTGTCAAAGATCAGATAGTTGTAGACATGCAGCGTTATTTCTGAGGGCTCTGTTCTGTTCCATTAATCTATATCTCTGTTTTGGTACCAGTACCATGCTGTTTTGGTTACTGTAGCCTTGTAGTATAGTTTGAAGTCAGGTAGCATGATGCCTCCGGCTTTGTTCTTTTGGCTTAGGATTGACTTGGTGATGCGGGCTCTTTTTTGGTTCCATAGGAACGTTAAAGTAGTTTTTTCCAATTCTGTGAAGAAAGTCATTGGTAGCTTTATGGGGATGGCATTGAATCCATAAATTACCTTGGGCAGTATGGCCATTTTCATGATATTGATTCTTCCTACCCATGAGCATGGAATGTTCTTCCATTTGTTTGTATCCTCTTTTATTTCCTTGAGCAGTGGTTTGTAGTTCTCCTTGAAGAGGTCCTTCGCGTCCCTTGTATGTTGGATTCCTAGGTATTTTATTCTCTTTGAAGCAATTGTGAATGGGAGTTCACTCATGATTTGGCTCTCTGTTTGTCTGTTATTGGTGTATAAGAATGCTTGTGATTTTTGTACATTGATTTTGTATCCTGAGAGTTTGCTGAAGTTGCTTATCAGCTTAAGGAGATTTTGATGAATATTGATGCAAAAATCCTCAATAAAATACTGGCAAACCGAATCCAGCAGCACATCAAAAAGCTTATCCACCATGGTCAAGTGGGCTTCATCCTTGGGATGCAATATACACAAATCAATAAATGTAATCCAGCATATAAACAGAACCAAAGACAAAAACCACATGATTATCTCAATAGATGCAGAAAAGGCCTTTGACAAAATTCAACAACCTTCATGCTAAAAACTCTCAATAAATTAGGTATTGATGGGATGTATCTCAAAATAATAAGAGCTACCTATGACAAACCCACAGCCAATATCATACTGAATGGGCAAAAGCTGGAAGCATTCTCTTTGAAAACTGGCACAAGACAGGGATGCCCTCTCTCACGCCTCCTATTCAACATAGTGTTGGAAGTTCTGGCCAGGGCAATTAGGCAGGAGAAGGAAATAAAGGGTATTCAATTAGGAAAAGAGGAAGTCAAATTGTCCCTGTTTGCAGATGACATGATTCTATATCTAGAAAACCCCATTGTCTCAGCCCAAAATCTCCTTAAGAAGTCCTGGAGTTTTACGATGGTTATCGGATAGCTGTGCCTGTATATCTCTTTTTCTCTCTTTGCTCATGTATCAGTACAACAGGTTAAATCCTCAAAATCACCTATAGCTTAATGCATCTAGAGCTTATTTCTTCCCATACTGCATATCCACCATAAGTGGCAGATGGAATCTGCCCATTGTAGTTACACAGAGACCCAAGTTGATGGAATCACAATTTTGATGTGTGCTTCCAGTCTTGTAATGACGTAAAAAGGGAACATGATAAGTTGTGCAGTTGTTTTCAAGTTTCTGCCAAGAAGAGACACAAATCACTTCTCCTCACATCTCATTGACCAGAAACAGTCTTATGGACATGACTATATTCAAAGTGGTGTATAGTCCTATCTAGTGTCTGAATGAGGAGGAAAACAATGACTTTTGTAAACAAATAAGCCCTGATGTTGAACTCAATCGGGCTTCCTTTGTATCTATCCTTAACTGCCTGCCTCCTTCTGCCCCCACCTCCCACCCACATTACATTACTCTTATGCTTTTATTGCTTTTTTTTCCCCTCCATGGAAATAGAGGTCACTTTCCTATACATACCAAGTAATAAAATTAATTCTTTTTGACTAGGTTTGGACTGTACTTCTCTCCTTGCATCTTTGAGAGACAAGGAGAAATGGGCAAGTCCCACCTGAATTATGTAAAATAAGAGTGGCTGGGAGAGGCAGTTCACCATAGTTAAGTCAAGGCAGGATAGATGCTAGGCAGGCAAACACTACAGATACCTCGGTGTTCCCTAATTAGATTAAGAATTACTTGAGAAAAGACATTTAACATCTTTTTGTCTGTTTTTTTTGGTATGTTCTGGGTAGTGTTCAAGATAGGGTCCTGCTTGAGTTACAGCTTTAATCATTCATTCATTTATTATGTTATTAGTAGATAACGTGTACTAACTAATAGTAGTTATTACAGTATGTATTGGGTACTTTCTAAGTGCCTTATGAATATGAATTCACTGAATGCTGTAACCAACTCATGAGGTAGATATTACTATTAACCCCTTTGATTAGATGGGAAAATTGAGGCTCACAGAGGGAAGTAACTAAAAACCAATGTCTCAAAGCTAGACAGTTCTGTAGCAGGGATTTGAACCCAGCCAGTCCAAATTTGTGCTCTATAAATTATAAAGCAATCACTTGATAGAGTTTCTTAATAAATTTTGCCTTAAATTGCATAGTATATTCTTCATCAGTATTGCAGGTTAAAAGACAGAGAAGGTGTATTAATTCTACAAATGAGGGGAAGTGTTTCTGTTAGTCAGTCCAGGTATAGAAGTTTATAGGGTACAATGTATATTTTAGCATTTTCCCTTCAGTCTCTCATTTTATTAATGACTTTATATTTTTTTGATGAAATATTCATTACATGTTTAGTTAGAAACCTCTCCTATCACTATAGAGGAACAAATATTTTCATAAGAGGTTTTCTCAGATTTGGAATCTCTGTAGAAAAATAATTGCCTGGGACTACTTGCCCTACTTTGTTTGCTGTCTTGTCCTGTGCCAGCCAAGATAAGGATATGTTGCTTTTCTTTGTAGTTTGAAGACATCTAGCAACTTGTCACAACTTCCAAAATCTTTGAGGAAATGAAGTCTGAATTCCAAGACAGTAATTTTACCATTATCCCAGTGGGTTGGTATTCTACTTGATACATGGTAATTTTAACAAGGAAGTTACAAGAAAAGAATTTCGTACTGTGCCTCTGTGGAAAGTTGAAATAAAAGAATGCAATTCTCATTTGTTCTTCTGTAGCTCATTTTGACAGTAAGAAAACTGTCTTAAATGGACATGAATAGATCCATTTTTTGTCTATATTTATCCAACATTAAATACATTTTTAGCTTTATTATTTGAAATAGAAAAATCATTAGAGTGTTTTTAAGACAGTCATTTGGTATTTTTGATCATGAATATAAATGTTTTGTCAAGTTAAGTATCTTGAATTTAATTTTACAGTGGGCCTAAAAGTGTATATATACTTACTATTTAGTGATCAAGTCATCGTGTAACTTTTTGGTATTTGGTCCTACAAAAGATCAATATTACTTTATAAGATATTTTGGGTCAAACAAATATGAAATATGATTCAGTTCATTATACTATATAGGATGGTCACTTACTTGTAATACTTTACTTCTCTAAAACTTG
Source organism: Pan paniscus (assembly GCF_029289425.2). Lineage (NCBI taxonomy): Eukaryota > Metazoa > Chordata > Mammalia > Primates > Hominidae > Pan > Pan paniscus. The sequence continues at coordinate 74,547,884 of NC_085926.1, read as the reverse complement.
AATTCAAAATAAGAAATCTGATGCAATTTAAGCCCACAAATGTCAACAAATGGTTAATTCTGTAGTTTGCCAAGATTCCTTCAGCTGTTTTACAGAAAATTCATGGAGTTTGAGCTTATATATAGTTATTCTTTAATATTTAAAATAATATGAATTACATACTTCAATTTTGTTTTGATCGTACGTAAATGCAATACAGAATTTACAACTTAATTTGTGATTCTCCCAGTAACTCTAGCTTGGTTTCATTTGCACATGTCCACACTTTGTGATTTATGGATACTAACCCATCAGAATCCTTAAATCGAATCACTCTCCATGTATGTAAAAATCTCAGCTACAGTATTTTATTAAACGTAGATATGCCACTTTCTACTTACCTTCTTTCAAAAAGAATTATAAAATGGTGGAAACACTCTGTATTTGTTACCTGACTGGTTAGATTATAAAGGAACAAAAAGGGAAAGACTTCTTTCTTCTTTCTGGACTTTGGATCTTGTGTAAATATGTGATGCCTGATCTATAACCATCTTGCAATCATGAGGGGATTGGCCAATTTACTGAGGATATTATGATGGAAGATGGAAAGAGCCAGGGTTGTTAATGATAAGATCAAATCCTGGCTGTACTGCTTCTCCACCTTGCATCTTGGAGCATGACATTTCTATAAGCCCCAGTTTTCTCAACTCTCAAATGGAAGTAATAATAGTATCTATTTAATAGGCATGCTGTAAGGATCATATGCAATAATACATATATAACACGTCAAAGTACATTGCAGACCTTATGTGAAACAAGATGTCTTAGTCTGTTTTTGCATTGCTTTGAAGGAAATATAATACCCGAGGCTGGGTAATACATAAAGAAAAGAGGTTTATTTGGCTCATGGATCTGCAGACTGTACAAGAAGCATGGTGCTGGCATCTGCTTGTGGCGAGGACCTCAGGAAGTTTCCATTCATGACACAAGGGAAAGGGGAGCAGACGTCACATGGTGAGAGTAGAAGGAAGCAAGAACTCACTCGTTACCCTCAGAATGGCACCAAACCATTCGTAAAGCACCTATCCCCATAATCCAAACACTCCACACTAGGTCCCACCTCCTACATTGGGGATAAAATCTTAATATGAGATTTAGAAGGGACAAATATCAAAAGTATATCACAAGATTATAATGGACATGCTGTTTTCCTATATATTATCTCATCTGGGTTATAACAACTATGTAAGGTATCAAAGATGAAGCTATGTAAGGTGTCATATTTTATTGTAAATAATGAAATACAAAATTCATTGTGTTGTAGAAAATACAAATAAAGAAATCACATGTAATTGTCTAGCCCAGAGATATATTTGATATAGTTTTTAACAATATTTTCGTTAATATTAGCTTTGCTGTGATTACTATTATCAATATATTGTGATATTGCTAGAGTGTTTATGTGGGAAAGAAATAAGTATTGTTCCCTCCATTTGTCCAAATGAAAAAGCTGAGACTCAGAGAGAATTAGTTCCTTGGTTCAAAAGTCATGCAGATTTCAAGATAAGAACCAGGGACAAGAGCTAGGGCCAGAAGTTAGGTCTGTCTATATATAAAGCCTATGCTTGGAAAAACTGCAATTAATTGTTGTCTCTTAGTGCACCCTAAATGAGGGGAAAAAATGGAAAACATGCAGCAAAAATAGCCAGAGCAATTCTGTCCTTAAAATGTATAAACTTCTCTAATAGATTATTTTCATTTTTGAAAATTGAAGTATAATTAATACACAACCTAATGCACAAATCTTGTTTTCACTTTGATGCATTTTGTCAGTTGATTATACCTAGCTAGTCACAGGTACCCACAGAAAGATATACAAGACTTGCATTCATCCAGAAATTCCTCTCATGGTCATTTCCAGTCAATTCTGTCTCCCCAGTTCTCCACGTCCTCCAAGTCAGCCACTTCTAAATCCTGCTACAGTAGAGTTTTGCCTGTTCTCACACTTCATGTAAATGGAAACATAATGTATGTATTCTTTAGAGCCTCGCTGTTTTGCTGAGTATCCTATTTTTCAGGTTTATCTAGGTGGTGTTGTATGTATCAGTGGTTTTTTTTTCTTAATTACTAAGAACTTTTTCATTTTAGGGATAGATCATAAATCGTTTATTCCTTCATTTGCTCATGGACATTTGTTTCATTTCAGACTCGAGTTATTATTGTTTGACTTATGTTTACTTAGCTTGTTGTTTCTTTATTTGGCATCTAACCTGTGATCCAGAGGTCACACTCTGAACCACATCCTTCACCTAACTCTCACACACCAAACCAGGATTTCCCCTGCCCTGAATCACTCTAGGCCAGGTACCAAACAACTACTGACAGCCACTATGCCCCAGAGCCTGTTAGAATTACTCGAAATAGCCCATTCTAAACTATTTTTCTAGCCCTGCCTTCTGTTTCTGAATACTGACCAACTCTGGTGTGTCTCCATGTAGCCCTGTGTGGCATGGTACCAGCCTCTCCATATTGTCATTGAGTCACTTCTGTAAATTAAAATCCCACAGGTTCGAATGAGACAGCTGTAAATATGGATTATATAAGCATTTGTGTTCAGGTCATTTGGTGGGTATGTTTTCTTTTCTCTTGGGTAAATGCTTAAGAGTAGAAATTCTGTGTCGTAGGGTCACACACACACACACACACACACACACACACACACACACAAATGCATTCACATGCACTTGATGGGTATCCACAGTGGTTGTACCATTTTAGATTCCTACCAGCAAGGTTGGGGATTCCTGTTACTACTTTCTTTGCTAACATTTGCCAGTCTCTTTTATTTTAGCCATCCTATTAAAGAAGAAAGTATATCCTACTGTGGTTTTAATTTGCATGGCTGATGCTATAAGCGTCTTTTCATATGCTAATTTATCATGTATAGATCTTCTTTTGGGAAGTGTTTGTTGAAGTATTGCCTATTTTTATGGGGCTTTTAATCTTTTCATTATTTATTTACCTATATTCTTCATAAAAGTGTACTGCTAATATTTTTCCTAGAGTGTGGCTTGTCTATTAATTTTTAAATGATTTTTTTTTTTTAGACGGAGTCTCGCTCTGTCGCCCAGGCTGGAGTGCAGTGGCGTGATCTTGGCTCACTGCAGCCTCTGCCTCCTGGGTTCACGCCGTTATCCTGCCTCAGCCTCCCAAGTAGCTGGGACTACAGGCGCCCGCCACCGTACCCAGCTAATTTTTTGTATTTTTAGTGGAGACGGAGTTTCACTGTGTTAGCCAGGATGTTCCCCATCTCCTGACCTCGTGATCCATCCACCTCTGCCTCCCAAAGTGCTGGGATTACAGGCGTGAGCCACCATGCCTGGCCTAAATGATATTTTTATGAGAAGAAATGTTTAATTTGGGAGAAATCTAGTTTGTCATTTTTTAAGTTTTGAGATTAACATTTTGTCCCTCTGTGATCATGAAAATATTTTCATTATATTCTTCTGGAGAATATTTTGTGATTTGTTGTTTTATGTTTAGACCTATGATCTATGTCAAATAAATGTTTATGTGTAAAGTCACATAAAGATTGAGGATAATTTTTAAAATGTAAGTATTCATTTTTTTTCTAGCAACATTTATTAACAAGACTTCCCCCGTGCACTGCCTTGGTGTCTTGGTTAAAAAGAAAAGACCTAATAGTGGGGTCTCTTTCTGAACTCTTTATTCTTTTTTCTTGATCTATTTGTCTATCTTTATGCAAATTCTACACTGTCTAAATTGTCGTAGGTAGAAATCAGTTAGTGTAAGTCTTTCAAATTTGTTCTTCTTTCAAATTTCTTTTGGCTCTTCAAGATCCTTGGCAGTTCCACATACATTTTAGAAGCATCTTATCTCTTTCTTCAAAGGACCTATTGGGAGTTCGAAATGAATTGAATCGAAACTATAAGGCAATTTAGGGAGAATGGACATCTTAACAATGATGAACCTTTCACTCAATGAACATAGCATCTCTCTTCATTTATTTAGATTATCTTTAATTTATCTTAGCAATATTTGTGGGTTTTAGTGTAGGAGTATTGCACATATCTGTTAATTCCTGGTTATGTGATGTTTTTATATGCTAATGCAAGTATGGTTTTTAAGCATTTATTTTCTATTTTTTCATTATTATATTTAGAAGTACCAATGATTTTAATGTATTGGCATTGTATTGTATTCTGCAGCATTGTTAATTCACAGTATCATTCAAGTAGTTTTTTTCTTTTATAGATTTTATGTTTTTTTTAAATACACAGTCCCATTATGTGTGACAGTTTTACATTTCTTTTCCATCTGAATGCCTTTTATTTTCTTAGTTTGACTTACTACTCCTTGTAGGACCTTTAGTATAATGGTGAGTAGAAATATTGAGAAAGGTTATCCTTACCTTCTTCCTGATGGTAGAGCACAAGTGCTTGATTTTCCCCATTAAGAATGAAGTCATGCTGAGCATGGTGGCTCACGCCTGTAATCCCAGCAGCACTTTGGGAGGTTGAGGTGGGCAGATTCCTTGAGACTGGGAATTCTTGAGACCAATGTGAGCAACATGGCAAGACCCCATCTGCAGAAAATTTAAAAATTAGTTGATTGTGATGGTGCACGTCGGTAGTCCCAGCTACATGGGAGGCTGAGGTGGGAGGGTCACTTGAGCCCAGGAGGTTGACGTCCAGGCTGCAGTAAGCCATGTTGGCACCACTACTATGATGTTAGTTGTAGGTTTTTTGTTAATACTCTTTATCATATTGAAGCAGTTCATTTCTATTTCTACTTGGCTGGTAATTTTTATCATAAAAGTGATTACTTTTGTCTTAATCACTTTCTTAATCTATTGAGATAGTTACGTTTTGTTAATGTGGCATTTTACACTGATTGGTATTTTGAGTATTAAACCAATTTTGTATTCTGGGACAACTGCATTTTTAAAATATACGAATGTGTTTGATTTGGTAATATTTTGAAGGCACTTTGTATTTTTTAGGACTTCAAGGGACTTAAAAATTTTTTCTTGAAAAAATATTGTTGTGTAATTTTCTCTTCTTGTAATATTTGTTAGCTTTTTGATATCATGATAATGCCAGTCTCATAGAATGAGTTAAGAAGTGTTCCTTCTTCCTCTATATTTTGAACGAGATTTTGTAAGATTGATATTTTCTTAATGTTGGAATTCATGACTAAGGTCTCTGGCCTGAAGCGCTCTTTATGGGAAGGGTTTGGATTCCAAATTTAATTTATTTAATAGATAAAATTTATTTTGATGTTCTACTTTACCTAGCATCAACTGTGATAATTGTGTCTTTGAAGTAATTTGTTCTTTATATCAAATGTCGTGAATTTATTGGTTTATACCAATAATGTATAATTATTGTCTGCTCTTATTTTAATTTAATGTTTGTAGCATCTGTTGTGATGTTGCCCTTTTCATCCTGCAGTTGGATTTTGCATTCTCCCTCTCTGTTCTTTTCCCTTTCAGCAGTACTGATATGACTTATCAATTCTACTTATATATATTCAAAGAAACAGTATTTTACAGTATTTTACTTTGTTGATTTTCTCTATTATTTGTCCTTTTAAAATGTTTTGTTTGTTACATATATTTTAAGTTTCATTTGTTCCTCTTCTTTTGTTCCTAAAGTGAGAGCTCCGATTGTTGATTTAAAAACCTCTCTTCTTTTCTATTAAGAGTTTAAACTATAAACTTCTTTTTAACAACGCTTCCACTGCAAACACAATTTTTATATGTTGTGTTTTCATTTTTATTGATTTTAAAATATTTTCTATTTTATCTTTAATTTCCAATTTAACCCTTGGGTTATTTAGAAGTATGTTGTTTAGTTCTCTAATATCTGTGGATCAGTTTACCCTTTGTTATTTCTAATTTAATGCATTTGTTGTCACATAACATACTATTTATTATTTCAGTTGGGTGATGTTTTTGAAACTTGTTTTATAGAGCAAAACATGATCTGTCTTGGTGAATGTTCTACATGCATTTGAAAAGACCATATGCTCTAGTGATGTTGGGTTGGTGTTCCATAAATGCCTGTTAGGAACACTGGTTGATTCTGTTTTTCAAGCCTTTTCTGTCTCTACTGTCTTTTTTTTTTTTTGAGGGGGGTGGGATCTGCTTGTTTTATTCATAACTGAAAGAGTGCTTTTAAAGTCTTCAACTATTATTGTGGATTTTCAATTTTTCTCTTTAGATCTGTCAATTTGTGCATGCTGTATTTTGAAGCGTTGTTGTTAGGTGCCTACACATTCAAAATCGTTATCTCCTCCATAATGACATGATTTTTTAATCATTATGGAAAGGACTTTTAATTTTTGTATTCTTTGCCTTGAAGTCTACTTTGTCTGATATTGGCATGAAATACTAGCTTTCTTATGCTAATTGTTTACATGGAAATTTTTTCAACCTCTTTTTTTTCAAGACATCTGTCACCCATATTTAAAGTATATTTCTGTAAAGAGCATATAGTTGCTTCTTTGTTTTCACCCTCATAGTCTTTGCCTTTTAATTGCAGCAGATATTCTCTTCACATTTAATGCAGTTATTGATATGTTTGAGTGTACATATCATGTATTGGTATTTATACATAGACCAATGAATGTGTCATTTAATTTTATCCTGCCTTGCAGTATTTCAGGGAACCTGAGTTCATATTAATTCACTAACGAAAGTGATGTATTACATCACTAGAGTCCTTTTGAGGAAGGGACGAATTCACAGGGTTTGAAAATCAAGGCTAGTAAAGCTTTTAAGACTTTTGCAACTAGAGATTAAAATTTTGTGAATTTTTACCCTTTCCAGGAGACATGGAAATGCAGGAAGTTATGAGACCCTTTATATCACTTAGCCTTTCTGTACCTTGCCTCTTTAGCCCACTATAAGTTCTGAATGATACCTAACTTTATGATGGGATAGTCTGAGGGTTAATAATATGCTTGTAAATGGACTTGCAAAATGGACTTGTAGAGAACAGATGTCTATATTTCATTGTGTGTAAGAAAAGTCCTCTCATTTAACTCTAGCTGACCTAGAAGTAGTTCACAGAATCTTATTTCACCTTAACTTATTAAGAAAAGTGATGCATTGCACAAGAATCTCCTTAAATTGTTTGTTACTTTAAATTTTTTACATCAGTTTCCAACAGTGGAGAAACATTGGACTGTGCCATTTAGCAATAAGTTGCCAGATTTTATTTTATTAATGTATTTTTTTCCAGTAGTATTGGTATAGTTTCAGCTTAAAAAAACATCTTATAACCAGAGTCTGGTTGAGGGGTTATTTAATGGTCTTACCTCTGCTAATAACTTACTGAGCAAAAATGTGGATTTCAAATATGTAGTCATTCATGCTTTCTTTAATAAGGAGTTAATAAATATTAAATAGCGTCAACTTGACCTTGTAAGGAGGTTGATATTTTCAGTGTTTAATTTGCAGATTGGCAGGGGTTTATTAGAAATTTATTTCAATAAAAGTACAGAACATTTGAAATAAATATATCTCCTTTTTACATTTAAAATGCAACTTTCATCAGTGAGTTAGCATTCATTTGTTCATTTAACAAATACGTATGGAATGCTTGCCTTGTGCCAGGCATGTTTCAAGATTCTGCAAATTGCATATGTTTCAGTAATGTAATTAATATTAAAATATCTAATCATGGATTTCTGTCAGTAACATCTATCATTAGTTCAAGATAAAACTTTTGGCTAAAATTAATGTTAGTATGTGACCCAAGACCTTAACTTTTACCCATATTATCATGATTATTTTTTGAGATATTCAACCTTCTTTCACTTAAAAAAAAGGCAATAGGTTGCAAATGCTACTGATCAAGAACGGATATGGCTTTCTGTTTTGGGTGAATGAGAACATATAGATGTTACCGAGAAGGAGTAATCATGAATAATTTAGAATAACTTGAGATCTTGTGAGGTAGTAAAAATGAAATATGCATTGGTTAAATGAGAGAGAACTATGCTATTTGGGTTTGAGGTCATTTCAGTAACATACACGTACTCTAATTCTTTTTTTCCCCCCACTCTCGAGAAAGTATAATAGAATAAGTAATGCTGAGTAGCCAATTGAGGAATGAACCAAGATACATTTTAATGCAATCACTTGGGAAGTTTTAGCAGTTAGAAATCATACTTCCAAGAAAGAAACTGTTGATATCACTTGGATTAACGACCTGTTTTAGTGAAATATCTCTTCATTTTCGTAGTGCATGGAAGCATTTGATACTCATTTGATATTAGTTTGTCCATTCATCTAAAACGTCTTTGGCATGGCTCCCTGAATGGCATTTTTCCTAAATTTAGGTCGTGATGACTTGACTTTGTGTTTTGGGTGTAGTAACTGTATCTTCTCTAGGGAGAGGTATTTGTTTTGTTTTCCTTTTTGAATGAAGCCTGGGAAGGGTAAACTCTGAGAAGTGTTTATCTCCATCACCCTCAAGTATGGTAAGAGGACTGCTTACCAAGTCACTGCTGCCTCTCCTTAGAAGGCTAAGGTTGCTCACTAAGATTCAACAGACACTGTTGATTTACCTGAGAAGTAGTAAAATAAGCTTTTAAGTGGGAGCTTAAGCCCAGAATATAAATATTGTATGTTTCCAGTAGGGAAGTACGATTTAAGGCTTTATTTGAATTTATTTTTAGAAAAACATGCACTAGTAAAAAAACAGTATGTAGGAAGGAATACTTCCTACATTTCTAAATAGAAAAAAAATCATTACAGGTCAGGAGATTTTTTTCTTTCCTTTTACCTACCATAAATTTAAAATTACAATGTGAACAATACAGAAAACTTTCCAAATAATAGAAAAAATTTAAGGGTACTTTTAATAGAATAAGTGTGATCACTCTGATTTTTACCTCAGCTACATAAAAAGAACCTCTTTTCTAGTTTACATATAAATGATTAATGTAATTTCAAGTCTTATTGATTTATGAAATTTTTTCTTCCTTGCTTGTGTCCAGGTTAAGAATTATTTTTTTTTCTCTGCTCAAGAAATTGTGTGTACTCTAGTCTAGTTTTGGGAATGAATTTCTGTTGTTCCATTTTTACTTGACATATTATCTATAACATTGAATATTTTTATTCTTAAGTGGGAAGGAAGAGGCTATGGAGATGGGAACACTGGAAGTTTATTTGATACGCTCAAGTTCAGGGGACTGTGTTGTTTTCACATATATGTATGGCAAAATAATTTTTGAAGAAATGAATCTGTGTGATGTTCCTAATGTATTCCTTTGTAATACCTCCCAGGAAAAGTTTGCAACTGTAGATTTGAAGGAAGGAAAATGGAAGAGAGGAAAGAGACAAGGAAGGCGGGGAATGAGGCCAAAAGAGGCGGGAGAAGGGGTCTTCACATTAGGAGGCAGAGGGCTGGAATGTTGGAAGGAGCAGACGCCTAGGGCCCAACACTCCACAGGAGGCAGACTCTTCTGAAGAGACTTAGGGGAGGGGTTGGTTAGTGTAGGAAGTACTTGTGGTGGAGCTGGGGAAGCTGGACACTGGGTTCCAGGACGGCCATCCTTTACCCACCTGGGCATATCTCTGAAAACTTTACCCACCTGGGCTTGTCTTTGAAACAGTAGAGGCACTAGATTCCAAGGAACCACGTGGGCTTGGACAGTTAGTATCTTCATAGTAAATCACTGGGCTGAGAAGCCTCTTAGAACAATTTCACATGGTTTAAGACAGCCACTATGAAAAATGAAAGAGATGAGGGAAAAGGGGAGCAGGAGTTGATGTCTTCCCCCAAATATCCTCCCCCTAAATCAAAGGACTATAAAAGCCCTGGGTGTGTAGTTTGAACTTTGTGTGTGTGTGTGTGTGTGTGTGTGTGTGTGTGTGTGTGTTGGGAGAGACTGAAGAGGAAATGAATCACAGTTGAATATCTCAAAAATTATCTAATCAGCTCGGTGCGGTGGCTCACACCTGTAATCCCAGCACTTTGGGAGGCTGAGGTGGGCAGATCACGAAATTAGGAGTTCAAGACCAGTCTGGCCAACATGGTGAAACCCCGTCTCCACTAAAAATATAAAAATTAGTCAGGCGTGATGGCACCTGTCTGTAATCCCAGCTTACTCAGGAGGCTGAGGCAGGAGAATCGCTTGAACCTGGGAGGCAGAGGTTGCAGTGAGCCGAGATCACGCCAGTGCACTCCAGCCTGGGTGACAGAGCGAGATTTCATCTCAAAAAAAAAAATTAATCTAATCACTCATCTTTAATAGATAGAAAACACTTCTGGGTGGTGTCTCATGCCTGTAATCCTAGTACTTTGGGAGACTGAGGTGAGAGGATTGCTTGAGCCCAGGAGTTCAAGACCAGCTTGGGCAACATAGTGAAACCCTGTCTCTACAAAAATAAAAAGAAATAAATGAGGCAGGGTGGCACATGCTTGTTGTCCCAGCTACTTTGGAGGGTAAGGTGGGAGGATTGCTTGAGTCTGGGAGGTCCAGGCTACAGTGAGCCATAATCGTACCACTGTACTCCAGCCTCAGTGACAGAGCAAGACCCTGTCTCCAAAAAAAAAAAAAAAAAAAAAAAAACAGAAAAAAAAAAAAGAAAATGCTTCTGGGAAAAGCATTTGCTTTCCTTTCTCTCACAGTGAGCAGTTCTCTCTCTAACATCCCATCTTCACTTTCTCACCAGCCATTTTATCATTTTCAGTGATAAGACTAAGTATATAGAGGTAATGTAGATTTTTCAGGAAATGTGTGGCAGAAGCTATAACCTTTGATTTTTCCAATAATTTTCCAAAATGCAACTTGAAGTTAACCCAGTTTGGTAACATGGTTCTAAAGGTGATTGTTGCAAGTGGAATGATTGAAGTTATATGTGTAGCACTGGGAAAAACGGTTTACAAGAGAAAAACAGCATGACTTCCATGGGTAGTGCTTCCATGGTTCATGCTTTACCATTGAGAGCAAACCTAGATGGCTTTGTGTTTTATTAAACTAAACCTAAACGTGGTTTAATTTAATGAAACATAAAGCAGGAATCTTAGAAGTTAGATTTCAGTTTTGATAAAATGTTCTAAGCCAGTATACCCTACGAGTCACCATTTTAAAGTGCACAATTCTGTGGGTTTTAGTATATTCACCAGATTGTGACAACCATCACCACTATCTAATTCTAGAACATGTTCATCACTCTAAAAGAAACCCATACCCATTAGCAATCACTCCCCAGTCTCTTCTCCCCCTGCCTTCTTCTAAGTACTAATCTACCTTCTGTTTTTATGGATTGTCCTATTTTGGAAGTTTCATAAAAATAGAATCATAAAATACGTGGCCTTTTGTGGTTCCTCACTGAGCATAATGTTTTCAAGGTTCATCCATGTCATAGCATGTATCAATAGTTTATTCCTTTTTATGGCTGAATAATATTCCATTTTATTCATATAACATATCTTGTTTATCCATTCATCAGTTGATTGACATTTGGGTTGTTTCCACTTTTTGGCTATTATGAACAATGCTGCTCTCAATATTTGTGTACTTTTTTTGTAAATATGTATTTTCAGTTTTCTTGGGTATATGAATATGAGTAGGACTGCTTGGTCACATAGTAACTCTAGGTTTAACTTTTTGGAAAATGGCCAGACTGTTTTCCAGAGAGTTTGCACCATTTTATATTTTACATTTCCATGAGCAATATTGGAGTGTTCCAATTTCTCCACCTTCTTACCAACTTGTTATTTTCCTCTTTCTTTTTTTTAATTACGGCTATCACTGTGAGTGTGGAGTAGCTTCTCATTTTAGTTTTGATTTGCATTTCCCTAATGACCAATGATGTTAAACATCTTTTCATGGCCATTTGTGTATCTTCCTTGGAGAAATGTCTATTCAAATCCTTTTCCCATTTTAATTTTGGGTTATTTGTCTTTTTATTGTTGCAATATAAGAATTCTTTATGTATTCTGAGTACCAAACCCTTAACAGATACTTGGTTTACAAGTATTTTGTCCCATTCTCTGAGTTGTCTTTTCAACTTTCTTGATGGTGTCCTTTGCAACACAAAAGTTTTTAAGTTTGATGAAGTCCACACATGCTCATATGGGTATCATATCTGAGAAACCATTTCCTAATTCAAAGTCACAAAGATTTATACCTATGTTTTCTTCTAAGACTTTTATAATTTTCTTTGAGACTGGCATGGGATGGGAGTGGGGGATGGGACAGGCTAAAAAAAAAAAAAGAAAGCACTCTTCAATTGTGCACCCTTGGACACTGTCTGCTTTGCCAGTCCTTCCCACCCCTTTCTCTGAGGCCTGGGGTGTCCTAGATAATTTAGGCCTAGAGGATATTAATACATTCATGTTGACTAGGTCTTTCCCAATTCACTAGATTCCTGTGGGTCCCCTTCATGGGTCTGAACATGCAGCTCTGGGCTGCAGGCATTTAGGCAGGGAGTCATGTGCCCTGTGGGAATCTACTCTCCGAGGCTTGCCTCAAATGCCCTGGTAATGGAGCTGAGGCCATGAACATCCACACTTCCCACCCTGGTCTAAGTACATTTCAATGTGGTGTTTTAAAGATGGCACTGCCCAGGCAGCCATGTATACCTCCATGAACAGCAGATGAAGTCTTAGACCCTCCTAGTTTTCTAGATAACATGCATCCTTCAATACAGGCAGTTACCTCTTGTCCTGGGCTTCCCCTGGTGTCTCATAAGTTCTCACCCATCATTAGATTCTCTGCCATCAGGGGAAGAGCAAAACAGAGGTCTTTTGTTCTGCTTTTAGAAAGTGGAATTTTATAAGCAAGTATTTAATTATGCAAGCAATTAATATGTTATTTAATAAAATCCAAAAGTTACAGGTAGGCTTTCCTCGCTGTTACAGAGAAAATCAAATTTAAGAGTTTAATTAGTGTGTTTGGTGCTGTTTTTACACACATATGCACAGAACATGTTAAGTATTGTATATGTGTTTTACATGAACAATATTGTGTACCATTTTGCGTTTTCCTTTTTTCTTTTAATATTATATTTTGTTACAAATAGATAGAACTCTTCCCTTTTAATTTCTGCATAGTATTTCTTGGTGGAGTCTATCATAGTTTCATTAGCTGTTCTTCTTTGTATAAACATTTATGTTGATCCCAGAGTTTTGATATTACAGGCAGGGCTGCAGGGAGTATCATGGGCTATGCCTCCTTCTTCAAATGTGGAAGGTTTCTTTGACATTAGATATTTGGAAGTGCAATTGCTGGTTAATCAGGAAGTGTATTGTACAAGAATAAGTGCATTTTAAGTTTTGCTCATTTCAAATTGCCTTCCAAAGTTGTAGTACTAATTTCACTTCCTCTAGTAGTACAGAAGAGAACTTACTGGCTTACTTCCCACCAGTGTTTGATATTATCAGATTTGTAAATGTTTGCTAATTTGATGGGTGAAAAATGATAAAGTATTTTCTTTTAACTTACTTGACCTGGAAAAACAGTTGATGAGAAGAGTTGCAAAGGCTTGGAGCCAGTGGCAGGTGGAGGGCAGGTTAGGGGTAGTTAAGACAGAGGTCATTATGTGACCCAAAGCCACCAATGAGATATTTCATATGATACCCTGACTCGTAGGTGAGAATAGCTGCAAAAGACTGCAAGGCCAGAAAGAGCGAAGACAAACTTAGGTAACCAGTAGTTGAACAAGAAAAGTGATAAAACATTTTTAATAAAGTATTCATAACTGATATTAGTGAGCGATCCCAAGTTCTATAAGTTTTGCTTCCCAGTTTCTAAGTATAAAATGATGGTTTCTAATATATGTAACCTAAATAAATGGCAGGATTCTTTTGACAAAAAGCACCAATAAATATGTGTGTTCAAGTTTCCTGTTGTAGTAGTTTTTATTATTTCTGAATAATAACTACCACTTTGTGAACATATACCACAAGAACTTTGCTAAGTGCTTTCCATATATTGTGCAATTTAGCCCTAATCACCCCATAAAAGCAGGCAATGGAATAATTCTCATGTTACAGATGAGGGAGCTGAAGTCATGAGAGGTAGCGTATCCAGGGTTCCACAATCAATGAGGGGTAGAGATGGGATCCAATTCTTAGGTCTGTACCGCTAAGCTAATCTCCTTCATGTAAGCCCAATGCCCAGGCTGCATCCCAGGCCAATCCCATGAGAATCCTGCAGGTTAGAAGGCAACATCCCCTGGTGATTTAATGCTCCCCAGCTGAGTCAATGTCTAACTCAAGTGGAGAGCTGCTGTTGCGGATGCCGCTGCCGCTAGAACACTATCTGCAGTACGGTGATGCTTATGATGTGCAGAAATGATATTCAACACTTTATATGTATTAAATGACTCTCAAACTACTTGTACTGCAACCTAGGGGAAGAATTGCATTCTATATCATAAACAAGTACAAATATACAGATATATGTAATGGAGAAATTATTGTTTCATGGAAAAGCACTTATCTTTGCAAATGCACTGTGGTGTTTCTATTCTATTGTATTATACTTTTATTATCTTAGAGATGCTTCTACTTCAAACGTGAATTAACTTTTCATTATCATATTTCCAGGGAAAAAGTGAAGTCTACAGATTAAATCCCCTTAGGAGTTAAATACCAAACACATTTCAAGTTCAAATGAATTAAATTCTACAGTCAAATTCCTCGTCTTTCAGTTACAAGTTCGAAATTATTATGTAAAAATAGAAGCCCACATCCATCTCTCCAATTTACTCTAAGTGATACGTCAGAGAATTGGTGATTCTTCAGCAGCTGCAGGCTGAGGGAGGAAGACCTCAGAAATTGAGACCAAGACTCTCATATCCTTAGTTTTTAAAGAGCCAAAGAGTTAATATGATACATAAAAATTTTACATAGCATTGGCCACACTGTAACATAATCAGTTTTATTCAAAAAATTGCCAGTCTGTATTCTCTAGAGCACTGCCAGTCATCCCAGGTAGGATCATTTTTTTTTTTTGTCCTTAGAAGACACTCTTTTTTTTTTTCCTTTTGCGATTTTTTTTCCCGCATTTAATGTTGTGAGAGAGCCAGTTCTCTAAGACCAAAGAGGGTTGAGAGAAATCAAGAGAGTTTCTTGATTTCAACTTTCTTTGCAGAATGCTCTACATGAACAGAATACTCTCTGTAGTAAGAGGTTAATACTATATATTTGCCATACCTGGTAGAAAATCTGCTTTTGTGTACTGTTTCCTAACTCAGAAAATGGCATTTCAGGCACTACTGCTACTTTGCAAGTATGGTAGGCTGGATTCTAAGATGGCCCCCAGGATTCCCCTCCTCCCCTTCCATATACATGTCTTGTAGTACCTACTTGGGTATGGGTAGAACTCCATGATACTCCATGATATCACATCCTATGATGTTATTACTTTATATGGCAAAAGAGAGATGTCCAGGCAAGCCCACCCTTGTTGGACGAACCCTCTAAAGCAGAGGTTTTTCTCAGGCTGCTTGCAGAAGCCGGCTGTGGGGGTTATACATAAGAGCTTCCTCTGGCCTAGAAAATAGCAAACATCCCTGTTGTGAACCACCTAAGGAGACACTCCCAAGTGCATCCTATGGTAGTAAGATTGGCCTTTGTCCAACCCAACCACCAGCAAGATAATGAGGACCCTAGTCCTACAACTTCAAGGAATTAAATTCTGCCAACAACCTGAGTCAGCTTGGTGAAGGGCCTCAAGACTCAGGTGAGATCTCAGCCCCAGATGACACCTTGATGTCAGCCTCCTGAGAGCCCGAGCAGAGGACACAGCTAAAATGTGCTCAGACCCTTGACTTATGCAAACCGTGTGAAAATAGTGTGCTGTTTAAACCACTAAGTTCATGGTTATTTGTTATGCAGCAATAGAAAATCAGTACACAAAGCTTAAGAAAAATCTGCAATGATGGTGGTCCTTATCAAGATCTTATTTAAGATACTTTTCTTTATTATTCAGTGTATCTTTCTTCATTTTCACTCACTGAAGTGCTGAGTTGAGAGTGAGCTTTCTCTCCCAAGAGAAACGTTCCCTGGGAGACACTGGGCTTGGGCAGTTTTATAACGCGAGACAGTAAGAACAGCTGCTGAGGCACAGAGCTGAAAATGCTCAATAGTGAAAGAGATACAGCTTCAGGGATCTGTGGAGTGTAGATTGCACCCCATAGTTTGTTCCATTTTGTAGTAAGGGAGCTGGCTTTCATCCTCCCACACCAATCAGCCATTGGCTTTGGGTCACTCCAAGAGGTGTAATTCCCAGGCGTTTTCAGTTTAATGCTTGTGAAGGTGACACAGTTCCGGTAATATGAGGGCAGGCCTGTACAAGAAGTCACAGGTAACAGATATAAGTCTTTAGAGGCAGAGCAGACAGACAATGGGAGCTAGGCATACAGATGCTCTAAAATGGATCTTGGTGGAATATCAGGAGTATCTGCTTAATCTGCCAAGTTCAAGGTACCATATGGCTCCGGGCTTAAAGCCTCCCTCCCAGAGCACTGCTCTTAAATTCTTCTGACCTCATGGGCTGTAAGCTTTATCCACCCATTAAGGTTCATCTCCTTTGCCCACACATTAAAGTCCAAGACCCAAAGCCACAGGTCGTGTCAGAAAAGCACATTTGTTTGACCAACTTTGACATTTTGTGTATTTCATAGTACTCCAAGACAACTCACCAATGGCTGAGGCCTTTGAGAGAGCCCCCAAGAAACAGAAGCCCTTTGCCTGCTCTCATTCTATAATACAATGAGAAATAAAACAAAGAAGAGGCTGTGGAAGCCTTTATCACCTATGTATTACCGGTAGAAGCCAGGTTGGAGAACAGAACTTTAGTTTTGTTGGCTAAGTGGGCTTGTTGTAAGGCTGACTTTCAGAATTTAGTAGTTATATCTACCACTTATAGGCAGAGATGGGTTGAGGTAGGCCTTGTTTAGCTTTATGTCTCCTCCGTGTTACTCTGAGCATCTTGAAAACTGGTACCCAGAAGCATCATTAGGTTGTCATCCCAGGACCTGCTTCAGAACAGCTGCAGAGCAAGCTTGGAGCCAGGGAGAGAGAAGCATGGAGTAGGCTGAGTTTGTTCAGTTTACTGTTTCCAGATATACCAGCAATTATGTCTCCCCATATCCTATGGAGCAGGGCAATAAGGAGGTGCCATATTAAGTTAAAGAATTTTGTCCACTTGGATGAACTAGTGAGAGAAAATGTTTTCCCCAAACACATATACATGTGCTGACATTCATGTGCATACATATGGCTGCAAAGATCATAGGCATACTTAGCGGCAGTGTTAAGCTTCCTTTAATACAGGTGAGAATATTCCTGTTTTCCTTCATTAAATCATTAAGTAATTCCTATTTAAATGTCATTTAATTTTTTTTTTAAGTTATCATAGGCGTGAGAGTTGGACCCACTGGGAATCTGTTTTTCAAAAATAGGAAGTTGCTGTTGATGACTTCTAAAATGCTTAGAAATTTCTTTCTATTTTGGTTTAGAAAAAGTGGGGGCTGCCTTTGTGAATGTTCTTGGGAACAGTCACCCAGAGGGCCTCAATTAGTAACTCCCAGTTTACAGAGAATGACTGGGAATTGTTAAAATCTTGCTAACGCACATTTTCCCCATTTAGTTTTCATAGATTACCAAGTTTTTAAGGAGACGGAATCTAGTAAATTATAACCAACAGTGTATTGAATCTAGCTAATTGCTTCCTCATTTGTATTCTCCTAGCGCTTTCACATAGTTAAAACTCCCCTCAAATTATTTTTGTTTAACTGTGTATCTCCTCCATGCTATTCTGAGCATCTTGAAAACAGGTACCCAGAAGCATCATCGAGTGTCAGCAGAGGAAATGATCCACTCTTTGTCTTCTCAAGATTCAAAAAGGTCCCTTCTTGGAGGATATGCAAGTGCCCCCTGCTCCCTAGTAGCAAATCTGTAGGTATCAGATTTTAGATTATGTAGTCACTCTAGTGCTTAAAGTGGTATGTATCACACAGCAGGAACTCAAACGTGTTGAAATAATTTGTACTATTTCATAGTCATCTATCAGAGATTCAGAAGTCATGCTAGGCCAGGCATGATAGCTCATGTTAATAATCCCAACACTTTGGGAGCCCAAGGTGGGAGGATCACTTGTGCCCAGGAGTTCAAAACAACCCTGGAGAACATAGTAAGACTCCCTCTCTACAAAAAAAAAAAAAAAAAAAATTAAAAATTTGTTGAGTATAGCGGCATGCATCTGTAGTCCCAGCCACTCAGGAGGCACAGTTGGGAGGATCACTTGAGCCTGGAAAGTCAAGGCTGCAGTGAACTGTGATTGTGTCTGTACTCCAGCCTGGGCAACAGAGTAAAACCCTGTCTCAAATAAATTAAAAAAAAGAAGAAGCCACATTGTGCTTATAAGGCTCCTGTGGTAGACGCATTATGTGGCCCCTTGTACAGACTGTGCTTGTGCTTTCATATCTGCTACCCTCTCCAGCCTGCTCTGTGCCCCAAGAGGCTGACTTCTATGGACTGCTATATTGGCATCTCTGGCCATATCTCCTCAAATTCTAATTGGATTCAGCCAGTGGAAAGCAGGACATCAGAAGGTGGGAGGAGAGTGCACTGAGGGTATTTGTTCCATCACCTTCTTTCATGTAGGATTGCCATAACTTGTCTGCATTCCTGTATAGAATGCCACAGCTTTTCTTGAGCTGGAATTCTTATCTCCAGGACCTTGTAGACTCTCTTGCTGTGTGTTGAATTGTGTATCTCAAAAAGATATAAGTCATAATGCCCTGTACCTGTGATTGTTACCTTATTTGGAAATAGACTCTTTGCAGATGTAACCAAGTAAAGATGAGTTTACCGGATTAGGGTGTGCCCTACACCCAATGACTGGTGTCTCTACAAAAAGAGAGACATGTGAAGCCCAGAGGAGACACAGGGAAGAGGACCATGTGAAGACAGAGGCAGGGATTAAAGTTAAGATGCCCTAAGCCAAAGGAGGCACAGAATTCTGAGCAAGCACTAGAAGCTAGAAGAAGCAAGGAAGGATTCTGCTTATTGCCTTTGGAGGGAGTGTGGCCCTGCTGACACTCATTTTAGGCATCTCTCCTCTATAACATTGAGAGAATACATTTCTGTTATTTTAAGCCACCTGGTTTGTGGTAATTTGTTACAGCAGCCCTAAGAACTGAATACACCTTCCCTTTGCTCCCTTCAAAGGGAAGGTGGCCTGGGGGTGGTAACAGCTCTCAGCTGTTGCTAAATTTAGGCTGCATCACCATCTTAGGTTGGTTTCCTTTAACTTTGTTCATATGTTGTGAATAGTCCCTCTATTAAACTCTCCTCAATTGTACCAGTTCCTGCCAGGACAACTGTATTAGTCTGTTCTCATGCTGCTCATAAAGCCATACCTGAGCCTGGGTAGTTTATAAAGGAAAGAAGTTTAATTGACTCACAATTCCACATGGCTGGGGAGGCCTCACAATCATAGCAGAAGAGCAAGGCATGTCTTAAATGCAGCAGGCAAGAAAGAGCTTGTGTGGGGGAACTCCACTTTATAAAACCATGAGATCTCATGAGACTTATTCACTATCACAAGAACAGCATGGAAAAGACTTGCCCCCATGATTCAAATACCTCCTACCAGTCCCTCCCATGACATGTGGGAATTGTGGGAGCTACAAGTCAAAATGAGATTTGGGTGGGGACACAGCCAAACCATGTCAATACATCAGGATATACCCAGTTTTCATTCTTCCTATTTTTCTTTCAATTACAGAAACCTTCCCCCTTTACAATTATCATCACATTTTGGCAGGGCACAGGCTCACCAAGGTTGACTGAAATTTCCAAGCCCCCTTGCAGTTGGATGTGTCTAATGTCACGTTGGAGGTTGTGAGTGAAAATAATAGGTTTCATTTCTGGGTTCCATTCTGGGGTAGGTTGAATAATGGTCCCCGAAATGTGTCCACATCTTCATCACTGGAACCTATGAATATGTTACCTTCCATGGCAAAATGGACTTTATATCTGTGATTAATTTAGGGATCTTGAGATGGGGAGAGTGTCATGGATTACCCATTTGGGCCCAGTGTGATCACAAGGGACCTTCTAAGAGGGAGGCAGGAGGATCAGAGTGGTAGAGGAGATGTGACGATTGAAGCAGAGCTTGGAATGATGTGCTTTGAGAATGGAGGAAGGGGCCACAAGGCAAGGACTGTGGTCAGCCTCTATAACCTGGAAAAGACAAGGAAACAGATTTTCCCTTAGAGCCTACAGGAGAAGAGTGGCTCTACTGACACCTTGAATTTGCCTAGAAGACAGTTTCAGACTTCTGACCTCCTGGACACTAAGGCATTGCATTTGTGGCGTTTTAAGCCAGTAAGTGTGATAACTTGTTATAGTAGCAATAGGAAACAAATACAAAAAGGAAAACTACTTGTTCTCCACCCATGTCTTTTTCTTTTCTTTTGGGTTGAAATGTAGAAGTGGTAGAAGGTAGATTTGCCCTTGCAGAGGAGGATGGTGGAGCAAGTTAGAAGGAACCTAGATCCATGGCTCACTGGGTAGCATAGCTCTGGGTTGTTAAGTAGAGAGAAAGAAATAATATTCTGTCTTATTGTGGCCACTGTGTGATGTATTTCCTAGTACCAGCCTGTTCTCTAACATCACATTTCATTGTTCCACGATGTCGGTATCTTTGGAGTTCTTAATTGCAAGCAGTAGAAACAGACTCTGGCTGTTTAAGCAGAGAGAGAATCTGTTAAAAGGATGTTGGATGAATCAAGGAGAAAATATCTGAGGCTAAGCCAAGAGATTACACAGCCAAGAACATTAAGAACACCATGAACCTCACAGCTTGTATAATGAATATCAGGACCAACCTAAGATCCAGGTACTAGAACTGCAAACTTCTGCTGTCCTTTTATATTCTTTTTGCTCTCTATTCTATTTCCAGTACCCGTACAGGACTTTGTGCCTACTAGATCCTTCATAAGTGTTGGTGGAATGAATGGCTTATTGAAACAGCTCTGTAACTGGTCTCCTGCCTTTGACCTTCTCCAGTACCTTCTCCCTGGGGCAGCAAACACACATATCTAATCATGAGGCCACTTTCTTGCTGAAAACATTCCAACAGCTTCTCTTGTTTTTGGAATTTACCAATTGAAAAGGCTTATATTCTAGCCCTGATCTCCTCTCTCATCACTCATCATTCTGTACCATATCCTGTATGTGTCAGCAGCCACTCCCATCCTTGCTCCAAACCTCCTCCACCTCTCCTGCTTCCTGGCCTTACCATTAACTGTTCCCTTGGCCTGGGATCCCCACTCTTCTGTCTCCTTTTGTTTGACCTGCTCATTGTTTCTTATTTCAGCTTGGATATCACCTTGCTGGGATGGGACTCCATCCTTGATCTCCTCCATAACATAAGCATTGTACACACCAGAGTATCTCCCTTGTCACTTGGCTAACAATATTTCATCGCATTTTTAATTGACTGACTTCTTTATAATATGAACATCATCAGCGAGCAGGGACCGCTCCTATCCATTGGGCTTATTGCAGCTCCTGGCTTGGTGCAGACCCAGTAAATCTTTGTTGAATGAATGAATAGATAAACAAATAGCCCAAGAGCAATGTGAACATTGGCTAATATTCCCAGGCTCTAAAAATTGGATGGGAGATAGAGTTAATTCAGGGTTTATTCAGAAAACACACAATGAGAACGGGCTCTGTGTTAAGCCCTGGAATTAGACTGTCATGAAAACGAAGTGTCTCAGGAAATGGTGTGGTGAATAGATAGTACCACCACAACTGTGCCACTGCACTAAAATGAATTCTGTCAGTCTGTGTGTCTTTGTGCCATAAGCTTCCTGTTCAAAATCTGGGGTAGGTGCATTTCCTTTTCAGAGCCTAGGTCATGTGCTATATACCATAGCTGCAAGGGAGCCTAGGAAAA
Organism: Pan paniscus; assembly: GCF_029289425.2. Taxonomy (NCBI): domain Eukaryota; kingdom Metazoa; phylum Chordata; class Mammalia; order Primates; family Hominidae; genus Pan; species Pan paniscus. The sequence goes on along the minus strand of NC_085926.1, from coordinate 74,525,939 downwards.
CAGGTTTCTGGCAATTGGAGTTTTGTTCCAGGGTATTCTGCCTCAGAACTTGGGGACAGTTCTTATTTGTAAGAACTTACTGGCTGTCTAGATAGAATGCTAAAGCCCACTCCACCAGTAAAAGGAATGTTAGGGTAACTGTAAATTATTACATATTAATAATAATAATGGAATGAAAAAACTGTTAACATGTTTGCATTTGTGGATTCTACCACATATGCCATTATTAATTCATAATAAACATTCTGGAATTTGGCACTTGTAGATGTAAGCTTTTTTGTCTGTGTTTTAGCTTCCACAATGCGAAGAGCTAATGTAGCATTTTCCCCCACTTTGGGCTTACTGGGTTTCAAGTGAAAAAGGTATTCTGAAGAGGAGAAATGAGAAAGCAGAAACATCTGCGACTTGGCAACCGAAAGAAGCACTAGGAATATGTGGGTTGAGTGGTGGAATGTATAGAAACCAATAGATGGAACCCAGCAGCTGTGGTGGGAATGCTGTTTAAAGCCATTCCTCCAGAAAAGGAACAGTGGGAGGATCCGTTATTGAGTTGCATGATGCAGTGGAATGTTGAGCTAATCAGGCAATCTAATTGACTGAACATCTGCAGCCGCTTTATCATTATTCTCAAATGGGCATTATCTCTTCGCATGCCAGGGCTGCCTAAGTGTCTCTTAGCCTTTCTACTACTAGCTCACTGTGGGGTTTACATTTTGACTGCTTTTAATTGCACTGAAATTCAAGTGATCTGCTTTAAGGTCAAATGCAGTATTTTTTTTTTCTTCTGTCTGAACTAGTTGAAGGAAAGGATTGGAAAAGTTGGCATGTCCAGGCAGAGCAGGGAGGAAGTCAGAGGTGCCGCTAATGACTTGGGAGAAAGCATTCTGATAGTGTGTTAACATAAAGCATCCAGATGAGTTCAGTGCGGAAGCCATGGTAGCAGAGGAGGAGAAACTGTGCAGGCAGTGTTTCCAAGATATAAAAACCTTCACAGGCCTACCATGAACTCAGTTTTGGAGCAAAAGCACTTGCCTTCATCATTAGCCTCTCGTTTTCCCTTTTGAATTTATTACCTGGATATAATTTGTGTCCATGCTTAAGCCTTAATTATTTTCAATAATCATTTTCTGGATGCAGTTGCCATAGCATCTAATTCTTTGGCAAACACGGAAGGAATAATGACGTGTGTGCTTTTTAAGTATATGAAGCAAACATTGAAAGAAATATTTAAAAAGGGAAGAAAACACACAATGAAAATTTACAAAGAGAGGAAAACACTTTTTGGGAAATTATGAAAATAACACCAGTGCAACGAAAGCAGGTCCTAATTCTGACTATGTAAAACTTTGAATGTGTTTATTTTCACAGCTAGTCATATGTGCTAGAATCCATACCTGCAAACATGTTAACAGTTTTTTTCACTTTGTTTTGTCAATCCTTTCTGCTGGGAATAAGAATAGAGAATGATGTGGCTGGTGGAAATATGGGGAAAATGCCAGGAGCCTCATGGAGTCTCGGTCCCAAGGGTTTAAATGAATTACTGTCTCAGATGAGTCAGGCTTGGGAGAACAGCATACTTCGTACCTCCTGTAAGTTTTTTCTAAAGATCTTGTGAACCTGCGTTTTGAATGCTAAATCCAATGCAACCTTTCTTATTTGTGAAATATGTGTCAGTAAGAATAAAAATAAATTTTAATGAAAAGACATGATTATGTGTTGTTTTGGCATGAAGAGGTATTCCTTCTTTAAAAGATGGTTTAAAGAATCCATTCATTGCAAAGTACCTGTTAAGTTCTAATGATGCATGAAGTATCATGGAAAGTGGTGAGGATATGATAGTGGTTCACAGGCTCAGTCTATTGTAGCTTTCATTCTAGTTGAAATGAGATAAACACTAAACCCAGAAATAAATGAACATCATAAATCCAAGGAATAATTGATCTGAGGAAAATACAGCAATGATTTGTAATGGGGGACGTGAGGGGAAGGAGGACACTTCTGTGCGGGAGGGCTCTGCTGAGCAGAGACCAGAAACATGAGAAGAAAAGCAAGTCATGGGAGAGTGCAGCATGAGGGAGCTTTGTAGATAGACTTCAACAAGTGCAAGTGCCCTGAGAAGGGGATAAACTTGATGCATATGAAGAACAAAAAGGCAGCCAGTAGGATCTGGATGTGGTGAAGAAGTCAGAGGGTCAAAGGGAAAGACACAAACTGGAACATGTGGCTCTTGCAGGCAGGATTTTATTTCATGGACAATGGGAAACCATTGAAGACATTTAAGCAGGGAAATAAGTTCTGATTTAGATTTTGAACATTGGCTGCTGGGAGGAGAATAGCAAGGAGGATGGCAGGAACGGAAGCAGACTAGTTAAATGTCAGTTTTTTTTTAAGTAAGATTTCATTTTATTTTTTGTTTATTTTTTTTTATTATGCTTTAAGTTCTAGGGTACATGTGCACAATGTGCAGGTTTGTTACATATGTATACATGTGCCATGTTGGCGTGCTGCACCCATTAACTCGTCATTTACATTAGTTATATCTCCTAATGCTATCCCTCCCCCCTCCCCTCACCCCACAACAGGTCCCTGTGTATGATGTTCCCCACCCTGTGTCCAAGTGTTCTCATTGTTCAATTCCCACTTATGAGTGAGAACGTGCAGTGTTTGGTTTTTTTTGTCCTTGAGATAGTTTGCTGAGAATGATGGTTTCCAGCTTCATCCATGTCCCTACAAAGGACATGAACTCATCATTTTTTATGGTTGCATAGTATTCCATGATGTGTATGTGCCACATTTTCTTAATCCAGTCTATCATTGTTGGATATTTGGGTTGATTCCAAGTCTTTGCTATTGTGAGTAGTGCCACAACAAACATATGTGTGCATGTGTCTTTATAGCAGTATGATTTATATTCCTTTGGGTATATACCCAGTAATGGGATGGCTGGGTCAAATGGTATTTCTAGTTCTAGATCACTGAGGAATCACCACACTGTCTTCCACAATGGTTGTACTAGTTTAAGATGAGAGTGGTTTGAACTAGAATGCTAGCCTGGAGGTAGAGGAGCATGGATAGATGGAATATTTCTAAATTTCTATAAATATGTGCATGTATTCATATGTTTGTATATATGTATCCTTGTCATTTTTATTATATATTTTATTTTTAAACACAAAATTAAAACTCTTAAGGCATTTGTAAGCAAGTAAGACATCTAAGGCATGTATAATAGCCAGCTGTCATCTGTGGATATGAGATTACCATCAATAACAACAACATCCATAATAAGTGATAACCCTTATCAGGCAGTCACTCTGTGCCATGCCCTGCACTGAATGCTCTGTAGGTATTAACTTATCTGATCCTCAAGAGGTGTGTGCCATTGTTATTCCTGTTCTAGAGATGAGGAAGGAACTTATACATTAAAGAGTGTGATGATGTGCTTGATGGTATCTAGCCAGTGAGTGTGCTGCTGAAATTTGCACCCTGGGCTATCTCGTTTCACAGCCTGAGCAGGACTGATAGCGTATATTGACATCCTCTATGGTCATGCAGTACATTTGGGTGACTGCAGAAATAGCATGCCTGTTGAGTTGCCACTCTTTGAATGGATGATGCATGATGTTAGTTTCCTTGGAGGTGCATATTCTGAACTAGGTGAAATATTTTGGATTTAGGGATATTAGTGTGCCCCAGTGTCTCAGATGTTAATGATTTCATCACACATTAGAGAGTTGACTCCATAATTCTGGTTATCGGTCACTGAAATATACTTTGAGAAACTACAAAATTTGTATGTTATTATATTAAGCAATTGCATGGTATAATCAGGAAGTCATTTACAGAGAAGAAAACAAATTGAAATAAAATAGGATGGCTGCACCTTCATTTTTTCTAAGAAGTCAGAATTTTTATCTTTTCCTTTTTCCCCCTTTGAGCAATGCAGAAGTACTAAAACTGTGCTCAGTATTGCTTTTTTCTTTTCTTTTCTCTTTTGGTCCAAGTTGGTTGTGTGTGTCTCATTTTATTTTAATCTTTTATGTTTACCCTTCATTTCTGTGAGGACTGACTGCCAGCCACAGGCTCCCTGCTGGTAGAGGTAGGCTATGTAAGCACAAGGTACACAGCAACTGCCACACGCCAAAGCTTCCTGATAACAAGGAATCCTCTGAGCTGCTGGGGAGCGGGCACTAATGAGGCCCCAAAGGAGCAGGGATGGCCATTGCTTCTCCTTCACTGCGGAAGAATCGTCAACATCTCAGGGGTTGTTAGTACCGAAAAACCACTGATGCAAATCACTGGGTCCTTGCATCTAAAGAATCACAGCTTTTTGGAGCAGAAAGATAGCTTAGTGACTTTTCATCTGCCTTCCTCATTTTGCTGTTGAGAAAAGGGAGGTCCAAGGTAGACAAGGAAACTTTGTAAAGTTTAACCAGTGTCAGAACTGGGGTTTAGGCCCTTGCAGGTATGTTTCTTTCTAGTAGTAATATTAATTATGATACTAATAATAGCTAATCTTTATTGAGCTCTATGCTTAGTTCTTTTCTATGCCTTAGGTTATTTAGTTAGTAAAATGAACTTTGACTGCAGTTACTATTATTATTATTATTATTATTATTATTATTATTATTGAGACAGGGTCTCACTCTGTCACCCAGGCTGGAGTGCAGTGACACAATCTCAGCTCACTGCAACCTCCACCTCCCAGTTTCAATGATTCTCATGTCTCAGCCTCCAGAACAGCTGGGATTACATGTGTATGCCATCACACCTGTCTAATTTTTTTGTGTTTTTAGTAGAGATAGGGTTTTACCATGTTGGAAAGGTTAGTCTCAAACTCTTGGCCTCATGTGATTTGCCTGCCTCAGCCTCCCAAAGTGCTGGGATTACAGGTGTGAACCACTGCACCTGGCCTGCAGTTACTATTATTAATTCCATGTTACAGATGAACAAATTAGGATATAAAATGTCAAGTAATTTACTGAAGGGCAAAGAGATAGTCAATAGTGGATCAAAGACTCAAATTCAGGTTTAATACACCAAAGACTATGCAGACCATCTCTATGCTGTTCTGTTTCCCATTTGGTTCTTAAAATTATATATGTCTGTCTTTAAAAGTATTCAGCAAGAAGACTCTGCATTCATCAGTTTATCATTTTAAATATATAGCTTAGGGATATGTAGATAAGACTAACGGTTGTGAGGAGTGTTGCAAAAATTTACTCCTAATAAGTTTCTTAGATTGCATTCTTTGGGAAATGGACTCTGAGACAGAGATCTGCATATACGAAGTTTGTTTGGGAGTGTCCTCAGGATCAACTCCTGTGTGAAAATAAAGGAAGTAGGATTAAGAAGAGGGAGGAAGGTGAACTATGATGCAGTAGTATCAAAGGCTTAGCCCATCCTATGGGGGGTTCTGGACTGCAATGACCCTTCAGAGTTGTCTCATCTTAAGGCAGGGGACTGGGCTTTCATATATCATGCAAAAAACAGTAATTGCATGAAGATTATCCCTAAAGAGGGAGATACAATTTGGGGCAACTCTGGCCGAGGGCAGTTCCTGGAGAGACTAAGCTGAGAGCCATCAGCCACCTGTATTTCTAAAGGCTGGGGTAATGAATATTTCATTCTGAAGGGGAACTATTACAGTCCGCCCCTTGTGTTCCATGCATCCATTTGTTTTGTTTAATAGAGTTTGGAAACAGCTTCTTCAGTGTTCTTGTTGGTTTCTCTACCTGGAAAAATTTACCAGGGAGCAGCTAATAGGACAAAATACTCTATCTCTGCAGCTGGCCTCAAGGTGGAAATGGACAGTTACTATTTCTGTCTTTTAATATTCATTCCAAGCTCTCTCTGACTGGCATTTCCTTCTTTTTTTTTTTTTTTTTTTCATCTGTTGCTGTTCTGGCATGAGAAGCCTGAAGTGACAGGGTGGAAATTATGGCATAAAACTTAATCGTGTCTGGCTGTGTTCCTGGCGGAAATGTTCCCTTTCTAGGAACAAGAATTCTTAAGCCCTTAGAGTTTCAGCAAATAGCAAAAAGAAATTTCCCATATGGATTGCTGAGGCTACTTCTGCTTCTATCCCTTGGTTCCTAAACCTGTATGTCCTACCTGTTGAAGACACAGCACTATATACTAGTCATTGACTCAGGGTGTGTACGATGTCCTGGAGGATGATGCCACATCCATGCAAGAAGGCCTCTACAAGCGGATGTTTCAATCATATTTTCAAAATGCCATCACAGTGATGGGAAAACTGGATATCCATCTGCCAAAGATGTTGGACCACTACCTCACACTATTTACCAAATTATTTCAAAATGGATTATAGGAGAACTCCAACAGCTAAAACTAGAAAACTCTTAAAAGAAAATGTAAATATAAATCTTCAGGACCTTGATTTAGGCATGGGCTTCTTAGATATGACATTAAAACCCCAAGTGACAAAAGAAAAAAGAGAAAAATCAGATTTTCATCAAAATTAGGAACTTTTATGCTGCAGAGGACACCAGTTAGGAAGTAAAAAGACAATCCACATAATGGGATGAAATATTTATAAATTATGTATCTGGTAAGGGACTTATATTAGAATACAAGAAAACTCTCACGATGCAACAATAAAAAGACAAACCTGTTGAAAGGTGGACAAAGGATTTGAATTGATGTTTCTCCAAAGAAGATATACAAATGGCCAATAAGCACATGAAAACATGGTTGACCTCATTAGCCATTAGGGAAATGAAAATTGAAGCCAAAGTGAAATATATTTCACACCCACTAAGACAACTAAACTTTAAAAAGGACAAATATAACAAATGTTGACAAGGATGAGGAGAAATTGGAACTTTCCTACACTGCAGATGGGATAGTAAGATGGTGGAGTTACATTGGAAAACAGTCTGGCAGTTCCTGAAAATGTTAAATATAGAGGTCCCATATGATGTAGCATTTGCACTCCTAGATATCTACCCAAGAGAAATGAAAACATACATCCATGCAAAAACTTGAACACAAATGTTCATTGCAGCATTATTCACAATAGCCAAAGAGGAAAAATTCTGAAGTCCATCAACTTATGAATGAATAAGCAAAGTATGGTATATCCATACAGTGGAATATTATTCAGCTACAAAACAAAATTTACTAACATTTCATGAATGTACCTTGAAAATACTATGCTAAGTGAGAGAAGGCATTACAAAAGATCACATATTTTATGATTCCATTTATATGAAATGCCCAGAATAAACAAATCCATAGAAATAAAAAATAAATGAATGGTTTCTGGTGACTCTGGGAGGAGAAGAGAAGAGGGGAGCCTGCTACAGAGTACAAGGTTTCCTTGTGGAGTGATGAAAATTAGATAGTGTTCTTAGATAGTGATGATGGTGACACAACTCTGAACATACTATAAACCATTGAAGTATTCACTTAAAAGGGTGGATTTTATGATGTGTGAAGTATACCTTGATAAACCACTTGGTTATTTAAAAAGTGGGCATTATCACCATAATAAGAAGACAAGCTACAAGCTATGAAAAACATTTGCATTTCTGATAAAGGGCTGTTAACCAAAATAGACAAAGAACTCATAAAACTCAGCAATAAGAAAATGAGCAACCCCACTACAAAATGGGCAAAAGACCCAAATAGACACCGTATTGTTAATTTTCACACTGCTATAAAGAACTTCCCTGAGACTGGGTAAATTATAAAGGAAAGAGGTTGACCTTCAAAAAATGAATGAATTCAGGAGCTGGTTTTTTGAAAAGATCAACAAAATAGACCACTAGCAAGACTAATAAAGAAGAAAAGAGAGAAGAATCAAATACATGCAATAAAAAATGATAAAGGGGATATCATCACCGATCCCATGGAAATACCAACTACCATCAGAGAATACTATAAACACCTCTATGCAAATGAACTAGAAAATCTAGAAGACATGGGTAAATTCCTGGACACATATGTCCTCCCAAGACTAAACCAGGAAGAAGTTTAATCTGTGAATAGGCCAATAACAGGTTCTGAAATTGAGGCAATAATTAATAGCCTACCAACCAAAAAACTTCAGGACCAGATGGATTCACAGCTGAATTCTACCAGAGGTACAAAGAGGAGCTGGTACCATTCCTTCTGAAACTATTCCAAATGATAGAAAAAGAGGCAATCCTCCCTAACTCATTTTATGAGGCCAGCATCATCCTGATACCAAAGCCTGACAGATACACAACAAAAAAAGAGAATTTTAGGCCAATATCCCTGATGATTATTGATGCAAAAATCCTCAATAAAATACTGGCAAACCAAATCCAGCAGCACATCAAAAAGGTTATCCACTACGATCAAGTCGACTTCCTACCTAGAATGCAAGACTGGTTCAACATACACAAATCAATAAATGTATTCCATCACATAAACATAACCAATGACAAAAACCACATGATTACCTCAATAGATGCAGAAAAGGCCTTTGACAAAATTAAACAGCCTTTCTTGCTAAAAACTCTCAATAAACTAGGTATTGATTGAACGTATCTCAATATAATAAGAGCTGTTTATGACAAACCCACAGCCAGTATCATACTGGATGGGCAATAACTGGAAGCTTTCCCTTTGAAAACCGGCACAAGACAAGGATGCCCTCTCTCACCACTCCTATTCAACATAGTATTGGAAGTTCTGGCCAGGACAGTCAGGCAAGGGAAAGCAATAAAGGGTATTCAGATAGGAAGAGAAGAAGTCAAATTGTCTCTGTTTGCAAATGACACGATTGTATGTTTAGAAAACCCCATCGTCTCAGCCCAAACTCTTCTTAAGCTGACAAGCAACTTCAGCAAAGTCTCAGGATACAAAATCAATGTGCAAAAATCACAAGCATTCCTATACACCAATAACAGGCAGAGAGCCAAATCATGAGTGAACTCCCATTTGCAGTTGCTACAAAGAGAATAAATATCTAGGAGTCCAACTTACAAGGGATGTGAAGGACCTCTTCAAGGAGAACTACAAACCACTGCTCAAGGAAATAAGAGAGGACACAAACAAATGGAAAAACATTCCATGCTCATGGATAGGAAGAATCAATATTGTGAAAATGGCCGTACTGCCCAAAGTAATTTATAGATTCCATGCTATCCCCATCAAGCTACCACTGACTTTCTTCACAGAATTGGAAAAAACTACTTTAAACTTCATATGAAACCAAAAAAGAGCCCCATAGCCAAGACAATCCTGGACAAGAAGAACAAAGCTGGAGGCATCACGCTACCTGACTTCAAACTTTACTACAAAGCTACAGTAACCAAAACAGCATTGTACTGGTACCAAAACAGATATATAGACCAATGGAACAGAACGGAGGCCTCAGAAATAACACCACACATCAACCACTAGCTGATCTTTGACAAACCTAACAAAAACAAGCAATGGGGAAAAGATTCCCTATTTAATAAATGGCATTGGGAAAACTGGCTAGCCATATGCAGAAAACTGAAAAGGGACCCCTTCCTTACACCTTATACAAAAATCAACTCAAGATGGATGAAAGACTTAAATGTAAGACCTAGGACCATAAAAATCCTAGAAGAAAATCTGTGAAATACCATTCAGGACATAGGCATGGGCAACAGCTTCATATCTAAAACACCAAAAGCAATGGCAACAAAAGCCAAAATTGACAAATGGGATCTAATTAAACTAAAGAGCTTCTGCACAGCAAAAGAAACTATCATCAAAGTGAATAGGCAACCTACAGAATGGGAGAAAATTTTTGCAATCTATCCATCTGACGGAGGGCTAATATCCATAATCTACGAAGAACTTAAAAAAATTTACAAGAAAAAAACCAAACAACCCCATCAAAAAATGGGCAAAGGATATGAACAGACACTTCTCAAAAGAAGACATTTATGCAGCTAAGAGACATATGAAAAAATGGAGAAATGCAAATCAAAACCACAATGAGATATCATCTCACGCCAGTTAGAATGGCGATCATTAAAAAGTCAGGAAACAACAGATGCTGGAGAGGTTGTGGAAAAAATGGAATGCTTTTACACTGTTGGTGGTAGTGTAAATTAGTTCAACCATTGTGGAAGACAGAGTGGCGATTCCTCAAGGATCTAGAACTAGAAATACCGTTTGACCTAGCAATCCCATTACTGGGCATGTACCCAAAGGATTATAAATCATTCTATGATAAAGACACATGCACATGTATGTTTATTGCAGCACTATTCGCAATAGCAAAGACTTGGACCCAACCCAAATGTCCATCAATGATAGACTGGATTAAGAAAATGTGGCACATATACACCACGGAATACTATGTAGCCATAAAAAAGGATGAGTTCATGTCCTTTGCAGGGACTTGGATAAAGCTGAAAACCATCATTCTCAGCAAACTGTCACAAGATCAGAAAACCAAACGCTGCATGTTCTCACTCATAAGTGGGAGTTGAACAATGAGAACATGTGGACGCATGGAGGGGAACATCACACACGGGGGCCTGTGGGGATTGGGGGGCTAGGGGAGGGATAACATCAGGAGAAATACCTAATGTAGGTGACGGGTTGATGAGTGCAGCAAACCACCGTGGCACGTGTATACCTATGTAACAAAACTGCATGTTCTGCACATGTAACTCATAACTTAAAGTACAATTAAAAAAAGAAAGGAGTGAGGTTTAATTGACTCACAGTTCTGCATGGCCTGGGGGGACTCAGGAAACTTCCAATCGTGGCAGAAGTGGAAGCAGGCACCTTCTTCACAAAACAGCAGGAGGGAGAGAGCTTGTGAAGGAGGAACTGTCAAACAGTTATAAAACCATCAGATCTTGTGAGAACTCACTCACTATCATAAGGACAGCATGGGGGAAACCAGCCCCATGATCCAGTCAACTCCCCTTTTGTACATGTGGGGATTACAGGTCCCTTCCTTGACACGTGGGGATTACAATTTGAGATGAGATTTTGGTAGGGACACAGAGCCAAATCATATGAGACAACATTCCAAAAAAAGATATGAAAATAAGTGTATGAAAAGATGCTCAGCATCATATGCCAGAGGAAATTTCAAATTAAAACAGCAGCAAGATGTCACCACACATATATTACCATGGCCACAATCCAAAACACAGGTCACACAGATGCTGGTGAGGACGTGGAGCAACAGAACTCTCACTCATTGCTAGGTGGCAATGTAAAATGGTACAGCCATTTTGGAAGACAATTTAGCAGTCTCCTAAAAAATGAGGCATACTCTTTCCAAAAGATCCAGCAGTTGCACTTCTTGGAATTTACTCAAATGAATTGAGAACTTATGTCCACACGAAAATATCCACATGGACGTTTATGGCAGCTTTATTCATAATCATCAAAATGTGAAAGCAATTAAGATATCCTTCAGTAGGTGAATGGATAAATAAATTGTGGTACAACCATAAAGTGGAATATTATTCAGTACCAAAAGAAATGAGCCACTGGCCATGAAAAGACATGGAGAAATCTTAAATGCTTAGTACTAAGTGAAAGAAGCAGATCCGGCTAGGCGCAGTGGCTCACACCTGTAATGCCAACACTTTGGGAGGCCGAGGTGGGTGGATCACCTGAGGTCAGGAGTTTGAGACCAGCCTGGCCAACATGGCAAAACCCTGTCTCTACTAAAAATACAAAAATTACCGGGGTGTGGTGACATGTGCCTGTAATCCCAGCTACTCAGGAGGCTGAGACAGGAGAATCTCTGGAACCCACGAGGCAGAGGCTGCAGTGCACCGAGATCGCGCCACTGCACTCCAGCCTGGGCAACAGAGCAGGACTCCATCTCAAAAAAAAAAAAAAAAAAAAAAAAAAAAAAAAGAAGAAGAAGAAGCAGATCTGTGAAGACTACATACTAAATGATTCCAATTATGTGGAAAACACAAAACTATATAGACAGTAAAAAGATTAATAGTTGCCAAGGGTTAGATGGATGGAGGGAAGGAAGAATAGGTGAGGTGCTGATGATTTTTAGGGCAGTGAAACGATTCCTGCATGTTACTGTAATAGTGGATACGTTGGTCCAAATCCATAGAATGTAGGACACCGAGAGTGAACCCTAATGTAAACTATGAACTTTGACTGATAATGAAATGTCAGTGTAGGCTCATCAGTTATAACAAATGTACCACCCTGGTTGGGGATATTGATACTCGGGGAGGATGTGTGCATGTGTGTTGGGGGACAGGAGAACTTTGTACTTTCTTCTCAGTTTTGCTGGAAACCTAACACTCCACTAAAAATAAAACCTATTAATAAAAAGTGACCCTATACCTCTTTATCAGTCTGACAGCTTCTGAGTGTCGTGGAGTGTATTAAGATAAGTGGTCTTTGTGCCTGCATCTCTCCTGCACCTCTTTTGCTGTAAAGTAGGCTGGAGGTTCAAACACTCTGTAAGCCCTTGGATAGTGACATTAGCTAAGGCTCGAACAGGAAAGACAAACCCATTTCTGGAATATGGATCAATTTCTGTCAGGATGAATTACTGCACCTTCTAAGGTACAAGGAGTCTCATGTAATCAACTTACTGCCAAGTGGCATGTTGGTTTCCTAAAGGCTAGTCCGTATTGGGGACTCGACATTGGACTCTTGATGGCAGGCTGGCATAGCTTTGCTAAGTGAAGAGACCATGCTTTAGGGCCCATCTGTAGCCTCCATCTGTGCTGCTACTCCATTCATGCATTTATTTTGCCAGCCCTATGGAGGCTGATGATAAAAGCTGGCTGCTGGCCGGTACAGTGGCTCATGCCTGTAATCTTAGCACTCTGGGAGGCTAAGATGGAAAGATTGCTTGAGCCTAGGAGTTAAAGACCAGCCTGGGCAACATGGCAAGACCCCATCTCTACAAAAACATTTTGAAAACTTACCTGGGTATGGTGGCACATGCCTGTAGTCCCAGCTACTTGGGAGGCTGAGACAGAAGGATGGCTTGAGTTGAGGAGCTCAAGGCTGTAGTGAGCTATGAGTGCACCACTGCACTCCAGCCTGGGTGACAGAGAAAGAACTGTCTCAAATAATAATAATAATAACACCAACAACAACAACAGGAGCAAAAAGTGGCTGCTATCAGCTGACCAAGCAGTTCTTCCTTACCTGAGTATTTGTTGCCTCTTCCAATGCAATTGCAGATGCTTTCTGGTGTTCCTTAAGTTTTGAAACTAAGAACTTCACATTTTGTGCCCACTCCCATGTTTCTGATCACATACCTATTCTTTATCTACCAATCTCTTCTTTTAGGCTTCTGACCAAATAGCCAAACTGCTTGCCAGTGTCACTCAGTTCGTATGTATTCTTCCCTTGGGCTCCTTTTCTTTTAACAGAAAACGGATGCCCTGCTCATGGTGAAAATTTCCATTCACTGCTTTCTTGCAGCATCACCCTTATTGAAGATGAGGTGCAGGAATGTATTTTTGACTTGAACCCACATATGCAGCTAGATGGTCTGACCCAGCTCATGCCCCATTCCAAATCTACCACTTCCATTTTGTGCTGGATTTCTCTTGTGCCTACCTAGACTTATGACTTGGTGTATCTGACGGAACCCAGGTTATGATGGGCAGTTCTGTCAGAATCATCATGTAATGTACCATTAACAGGCATCTTTCTCTACTCAGCACTCTAGGAGCTGTTTTTCAAATGGTATATAGTTCTCCACTGCAGATGGCATGTCCCTGTTCCAGGACCCTGAGGGCATATGCTGTGATTCTCTCATTGGAACTTGCAAGAAACTCTACAATGCATTTACCTCTTGCTCGTAGTTCTAACACCATAGCATCTGTCAGGTTGTATGACCCCATGAGAAGGGTCACTTGCACACCACCTTAATCTGCTGCAAGGTCTTTTCCTGATCTGGGCCCATTTAACACTGGCAACCTTTGTGTCCCCTGGTGCACAGGTTAGAGTATTCAGAAGAGGCCTAACTGGTGATGGGAGGTTTGACAAGCAGTAATTTTTCCTTTACTTTGATGGAAATGTCCCAACAAGCCCCAGATCACCGAACCTATTAAAAAAAAAAAAAAGTCCAGCTAGGAGGCAGACCTTTGAATCTTTTTAGGATTTTCCATCCATCTTTTGGAACACATGTCAAGGCCTCTAATATACTTGCCCTATGTTGCTCATTTGGTCTGTGTATCAGTCCATTCTCCCACTGCTATAAAGACACACACACCTGAGACTAGGTAATTTATAAAGAAAAGAGGTTTAATAGGCTCACAGTTCTGTGGGCTGTACAGGCTTCTGCTTATGGGGAGGCCTCAGGAAACTTACAGTCGTGACGGAAGGGCGAAGGGGAAGCTGGCACATTTTCACATGGCTGGCAGGACAGAGACAGCAAAGGGGGAGGTGGTACACACTTTCCAAACAACCAGATCTTGTGAGAACTCTATTACGAGACAACACTAGGGGGTTGGGGCTAAACCATTGGAAACCACCCCCATGATCCAATCACCGTCCACCAGAGCCTCACCTCCAACACTAGGGATCACAATTCAACATGAGATTTGGGTGAGGACACAGAGTCAAATTGTATCAGTCTGATTAACATGATGTTGTTCATATAATGGACCAATGTGATATTCTGTAGAATGTCCATGTTACCTAGGTTGTTTGAGAGTATATCATGTCAATGGGTGAAAGAGTTACCATATCCCTAGGGTAAGACCATGAATGTACATTGTTGTGTATCCCAAATGAATGCTCTAGAGAAATGTAGGAAGCTCAGCAATTCATTTTATGAAGCTTACATAATTTAAATGTAAAAGCCAATATTGTATGTAAGTCTTCAAAGCCAGCAGGTTCTTAGAAACTTTGAACTTTTTCTCAGTGAAACAGCATACAGCAGGTCATTGAATAATGTTATTCCCTTCAGTGTTGTTTCAATTATAATGTTGATGAAAAAAAATAATGGTTTCATTATGTATTGTTCCACTTAAAGTCAGTTTTCAAGAACCTATTGGCGACATTGAGGACTTGCTGTATCTAAAAAATTCTAAACAAAATATTAAAAATTAAAATTTAGCAATGTATTAAAAGGATAATAACAATGAGCAAGGAATGTTTATTCCAGGATTACTAAAGTATTTTACTATATAGTCAGAGTCAACAAATTCTTTGGAAAAACCATATGCCTATATTAAATGGATACTGAAAAAGCATTTGATAATGTTCAGTTGCCATTCCTTATTTAATATGTAGATAAAATAGAAATATAAAGTAGATATGACAAAGACTATTTACCAAAAACTATCAAAACCCATATATATTCATCTAAATGGCCAACTACTGAGATTAAAATCAAGAAATTGTCAAAGGTTCTTTTCATCACCATTATTTAGAGAGACATCATGTAACCAAATCCATCTGATTTGTCATAAAAATAGACAATTAGATTGGTGTAACCAAATCCATCTGATTTGTCATAAAAATAGACAGTTAGATTGGTGGACTAAAATATAGAATCCAGAAATAGATCTTGGGGTGGTCGATTGTATACCAAAGATAGTGTTTCAATTTAATGGTGAATGGATGGTTCATTTAGTAAGTAGCACTGATGCAAGTGGTTATCCATCTGGAATGAACTAAAGGTGGGGCCCTTACCTTCTAATATACATGAAAATGTACTATATGGATTAATGAACTAACTATGAACAAAATAAAACTCTTAGAAGGATGTTTAGGAGGCTACATGTTTAATTTTGTGGCGGGAGAAACATTCTTAATCAAGATAGCCATTTAGAAAATCTAGGCATACTTTCTAAGTAAAACTTAAAAGCTATCATATGGAGAATGTTAGCATAAAGAGAATCAGTGGAAATTATGTTAAGGAAAATTTGTGAAGTACATAACAGCCAGAGAATTAATATCTATAGTGTACAAATATGTCTTACAAGTTGAGGTTTGTAAATTATATTTCTATATAAACAGCTCAGTAGATGAATGAACAAGGAAACCTACCAGCAATTCATAGAAGAGTAAAACGAGGGAGCTATTAAATGTGTAAAAAGATGCTCAAATTCAGGATGGTCACAGCAAAAGTAAAAAGGTGATAACATTTGTTTGCCAGGTAGAAATATGAATAGTTTCACCCTTTCAGTAAAATAATGTTCTTTCTATTATAACTTTAAAAATTATAAATTACATATATTTTGATTTCTGGGAATCTACCCCATATAAATAAAGGTGTCAATGTGTGTGTATGTGTGTTACCTGACAGCTATCGAAACGTTGGAAAAGGTTGAATACATTTTGATGTATCTACTCGTGATAGGTAATCATTAAAAATGAAGTGTTAGAATTATCCCAGTTGATATGGAGAAATTTTCATCAGGTGTTATTAAGAATAGCAAGTTGCTGTAGAAACAATATCTGTAAATTTTATAAACCACTGACAAACCCTTAATGTATGTATATGTTTGTGCATGAATGTGTATGTGTAAATGAATATATGTATGTGTAAATAAAATTAAATTAATAAAATTAGGGAAAATTATGGAAGAATACTTGTTCTATTAGTTTGTTAACCTGGATAAGTGGATGGGAATGACAGCGCGATGTGTATAGACAGAAGCATGAGTGAAGTGGAGAACATAAGTCATAAAATAAAAAGTTAATTTTGCGAAATCAACAAAATAAGGAGAAATGAAATAAAGTAAATGGAAAACTTGAAATTATTTGAATGCTTGTGAACATGAGTGTTTGACTGTGTATTAGCCAGGGTTCTCTAGAAGGACACAACTCATAGGATAGATGTATACATAAAAGGGAGTTTATTAAGCAGTATTGACTCACACAATCACAAAGTGAAGTCCCACAATAGGCTGTCGGCAAGCTCAGGAGCAAGGAAGCCAGTCCAAGTCCCAAAACCTCAAAAGTAGGGACGCCGACAGTGCAGGCTTCAGTCTGTGGTCGAAGGTCGAAGAGCTCCTGGCAAACCACTGGTATGAGTCCAAGAGTCCACAGGCTGATGAACTTGGAGTCTGATGTTTGAGAGCAGGAAGGATCCAGCACAGGAAAAAGATGTAGGCCTGAAGACTCAGCCAGTCTAGTCTTTCCACATTTTTCTGCCCGCTTTTATTCTAGCTGTGCTGGCAGCTGATTAGATTGTGCCCACCCACATTGAGGGTGAGTCTGCCTCTCCCAGTCCACTGACTCAAATGTTAATCTCCTTTGGCAACACCCTCACAGATACACCCAGGAACAATACTTTGCATCATTCAATCCAATCAAGTTGACACTCAGTATTAACCATCACAGACTGGTTGCTTAAAAGTTCAAGAAATGGGCCGGGCACGGTGGCTCATGCCTGTAATCCCAGCACTTTGGGAGGCTGAGGCGGGCTGATCATGAGGTCAAGAGATCGAGACAATCCTGGTTAACACGGTGAAACCCTGTCTCTACTGAAAATGCAAAAAATTAGCCGGGCATACTGGCGGGCGCCTGTAGTCCCAGCTACTCGGAAGGCTGAGGCAGGAGAATGGCATGAACCTGGGAGGCAGAGCTTGCAGTGAGCCGAGATCGCGCCACTGCACTCCAGCCTGGGTGACAGAGCGAGACTCCATTTCAAAAAGAAAAAAAAAAGAAAGGAAAAAGTTCAAGAAATGAAACCAAATTAAGAAGAAACTTTTAAAACTTAGTAAGAGATGGTGTGGTTGAATGGCAAGGAGCAGAGATTGGACCCTAGTCTCAAATTTCCCTTTGGGGACAATGCACAAAGTGTAGACTACTTAGGATCAAGACATCCATATTGACATTGTGATAGAAATCGTTCTTTAAAAATCTTATCAGTTTTGGGGGTGGGGGTTGGTAATAAATCACACAACAAAAACAAAATTTTAAAAATGGACATTATTTGCTTTGTATCACTGAATATCTGGGTACCCCTAAGAAAGTAAATTTCATATTTAAAGATTATCCTGTATCAGAAAAAAGCAAGATCAAGAACTTGTTCCTGAGGCACTATTTAAACGAATTACTTTTCCTTTTACCTTAGTGAACTTATAGCCTAAATTAGTACAGCTACTTGAACTGGGATTATATAAATAAAATAATTATAGTGATGTCTGTGAATAGACAGATGGGGTTTTACAACACTTCAGACATGGTGGTGGAATTTAAATCTCATAAAACTGACACCAAGTGGATTTAAAGTTATGGAAATATCAAGGAGTGTGAAGGGATTCCAAAAAGATAGTTTTCACAGAGTCTTAACGATTGAGGAGGATGTAGGTGGCCACACAGCATAAATATCTTCAGAAAATTATTTTGACCGTTTTGAAGAGCCTAAATTGGCATCCCACCAGAGATTGGAGACATTTTTAAGTAGCTTTCTATTTAGAAATTTTAAAAACAAATAATAGACATCCTACTTTTAGTTTGGAGTAATAGATACTTAATTGCAGTTTATTACTTTTTATTATTTTTGTTTTATTATTACAATTACTTTTACTAATACCAAAGGGTATTTGAAACATTAACCTGCCTAAACCCCAACCTAATACTAGAGGGTATTTGAAGCATTAACCCTGCATGAACTCCAACAACCATCCCTAGAACTTTTGTCATGTTGCATATGGTATTTTGGAATGATGTAATGTTTTGGGGGATTGCTTATTCTTTGCCTGAAAATTGTTATCAAGATTTTTCCATTACTTCCCCATCTTATTGTGCAAGAGATTCATCGGCTGGGCATGGTGGCTCATGCCTGTAATCCCAGCGCTTTGGGAGGCTGAGGTGGGAGGATCATGTGGTCAGGAGATCGTGACCATCCTGGCTGACATGGTGAAACCCTGTCTCTACTAAAAATACAAAAAAATTGCCAGATGTGGTGGCATGCACCTGTATTCCCAGCTACTTGGGAGGCTGAGGCAGGAGAATTGCTTGAACTTGGGAGGTGGAGGTTGCCTTGAGCTGATATCGCACCACTGCACTCCAGCCTGGGCAACAAAGCAAGACTCTTTCCCCCGCACCGCTTTCCCCCCACCAAAAAAAGAGTTTCATCTAGGATACGTGTATTAAATGAAGATTCCTTGATCTCACACTGATGTTTTCATTGAGTTAGTCCAAGTGGGGAGGAGGGTTCTGTCATTGAATTTTTAAATAAGTGCCCCAAGGGACTCTGGATAAGCTGAAGATATCTGTACATCATTAAATCTTCTTGTGTTCATAAAACTGTGCTATAAATACTACATTAAAAGCCAAACATTCTGACGTGTGTTCAGTGAAGAGTTCAACAATATGATCTGAAAACGCAGAAAGGCTCTTTTCAACTTCAAAGTTTCTCAGAGTCAGGCATGTTATATTCTTGAGCTATTCAGTTACATTGTTATATCATAAGGTTTTAAGTTCATAGCATAATATATTGAGAAGAAATTCTAATAATGCCTTTTCCCTTTCAGTGCCAACCTGACCTCCCTTGTCAAGTTCCCTCAATGTATTTTCTGCCTCGTGGTCTGTGATCAATACAGAGAAATCAGTTTGTGTTCTTTCTGACTCTTGCATTCCTGGAGTTTCTGATTAATTTTGCCTCAATGACTCTACAAACTCCTCCATTGCAGATTGGAAGTTTAACTTGAACTTGTCATTCAAATATGATTAAAAACTATTTTTGAGAAGTGGGTTTTTAAAATACGTTCTTTTAGCAGTCGTTGAACTTGGCCTTCTTTTAAACTGGAAAAACTCTTAATATGAAGACTTGATTAGGTGGTCACAAAATCACTGCCCTCCCCAGTTTCATTTTTTCGACTGTCTCAGTTTTTCTTCCCGGCTTGAGTGTTCCTGTGATTTTTCTGAGAATGGGAAAATGGAGCTGTGAAGTCATTTATGGCCCACTTACTTGTTTGACTATATATTGCTCATATTTTTGTGGCTACCTTGATGACAGTGACGCTTAGAGTATTTTTTTTAGGAGGAGGGGTACAAATTAATATCTATACGTAAAATGTGAAATCTGCAAGTAAAATTGGAAAATAATACTGAAGATCTAATATGTAGTATTTTCAGTGATCTACTACTAAATTAGTTCATATCATTTTACCTGGAAAATTCATTAGCTTATTTATATTCATTAATGTTTCCTATTAATCTGTATTTTCATCTTTCTCCATTTTGGATCTAAGAGTACATTCTCACACCATTCTAACACCTTCTTTTAGAAAACAGTGATAAGTATCCAAACTAGCACTTTGCCTGGAGCATTAAATACCAAAACCCTATCTTGACCAGGTCACTCCTGAGATGTTCTCAGAAGATCTGTTCCCATCAGAAATTAACATTCCCAAGCAATAAATGATACGCTAGTTTTAAATCTTATTTTTTGGTCGCATCATCTTCTTAAATACTCCTATATTCAAGTTTATCTTGATTGTTTATGTCCTACTTTTTCATGCATTTCATGTACTTTCTGCCTGTTGAATACTTTGAAACTTAATACACAATTTTTTTTTTTTGTTATTTGAGACAAGGTCTTGCTCAGTTGCCCAGGGTGGAGTGCAGTGGTGTACACTCATAGCACACTGCAGCTTTGAACTCATGGGTTCAAGGGATCCTCCTACCTCAGCCTCCCAAGTAGCTGGGACTACACTACAGGCACATGCCAACATGCCCGGCTAATTTTTATTTTAATTTTTGTAGAGATGGGAATCTTGGTATGTTGACTGTGCTGGTCTGGAACTCCTGGCCTCAAGCAATCCTCCAGCCCCAGCCTCCCGAAATGCTGGGATAACAGGCCAAAAATTCATTCTTTCAATCAGTAATTTTTTATGTTATAAAGAAAATATAAAGCCATGAGAGAACTTTTTCAGTTTTAAAAGTAGAAAGCCATAAGTAGGAACAAAATTCTCGAATCTTTTGAACACTGTTTAAACAATATATATGATTGACAAATTTGCACTGTTAGCTACAGTCAAGTCTGTGATTATGGCCCAGTCATGTCAAACTGAAAAGTTAATTGTTTCTCATTCATCATATTATCTAGTACTACTTAATGCATCTTAGCTGAATAGTTAATGTTAGTGTACCTAATGTTTCTCACATCACTGTGTGGATCAGTATGCGTTAAGAACTTTTTCAAAAATGTGCTTTCTCAGGCTTCAGATTTTGCTTGGGTAGAGGAAATACACATGGATTTTGAAAAATCTCCCTAGTACTAAATCCACTATTTTAATAGTCTGATTTATCTTCTTATAATTATGCAGATTGCTTCTAGGTTAATTTTCTTAAATCACTTCCTTAAATGAATCTTTGTTCCAAGCCTTGGTGGCTCTTCATCTCTATAGGATGAAATTTATAATTTTCAGTGTTTCATTAAGCCCCTTTTCACCTCTGAAGAGGCTAGAGTATACTACATTAAAAAAATTATTTTATTTTTCATCACCCAGACTAGAGTGCAGTGGTGCAATGAGCTCACTGCAACCTTTTATTCCCCGGGCTCAAGTAATCCTCCTGCTTCAGCCTCCCAAATAGCTGGGACTGTAGGTGGGCACCACCATGCCTGGCTAATTTTTAATTTTTTTTCAGAGACAGAGTCTTGCTATGTTGTCCAGGCTAGTCTCAAACTCCTGGCCACAAGCAATCCTCCTGCCTTGGCTTCCCAAGTGCTGGTGTTACAAGTATGAGCCACTGCACCCAGTCCATACTACATGTTTAAACATAGTTTTTCTGAAAGCTACAAACAAGCAGTGAGAGTTGAAAACCAATTTGTGAGATACAAACAATTTTCCATTGTATTCTACCTGAACTCTTTGTTCTAATCTACAGCTTTATAGAGTTCAGAAAAAAAATACTATTTTCTTTTATAGTGAAACATTTTTTCATACAAAAGAATATATGATGCATGTATGTAACTTATAATGAACAATAAAATAAACTTTCATGACCCCAGCACATAGCTTAATGGGACATTGTCCGTGACTTTGAAGCCTAATTTATGTTCCTCCCTATTTGAGGCTCTTTCCTTGTCCTTGGGGTCACTACGGTTTGGATTTTACATTTATTATTTTCTTGCTTTTCCTTTAGTTTTACTATGTATTCATGTAACTCTACAATTGTTAAGTTTTATATTTTTGTATTTTATATAAATAATATTATACTCTATTCTTCTGCAGTGTACTTTTTCACTTTGATATGTTTTTGAGTTTTGATTAGGTAGATGTGTAAACCTGTACTTCATTGATTCTTTCTGCTATGCGGTAGTCCATCGACTGAATCTACCACAGTTCATTTATCTGCCCACTTATTGAAGGACATCGGTTTATTTTATGTTTTTGCTATTAGCTATGATGCTGCTGTGATCATTTTTGTGCATGTTGAGTAGTGTAAAAGGGCAAGAGTTTCTCTAGTATGGGTGTCAAGGAGAGTAACTGCTATGCCTTCAGCTTGAAATGGAATTGCTATGCCATTTCAGCATGAAAATGGCGATGGCACGATGTTTTCCAACATGGTTAGTATGGACCTACACTCCTACAGTCAGGATATGAGAGTTCCTTTTGTTTCACTGACTCATGAACACTTGATACCCTGTAACTTTTTACTTCCTGCTATTAGTTTTACCTAGAGTGTGAGATTTTCAGTAATATTTGATGTTACTCTTTTTGGTTTTCTATATTTTATGCAGTGGTTTTGTATTACTAAGTTAAAGCAATAAATTTAAAGTATTTTGATAGAAGAAATAGGCTACATAGCACTCTTATGATTGCAAACATAGAAATTAAATATACTGCCTGTGTATATATGCACATATAAACTAGAATGAATGATTACTTATTAGTATTGATTAAATAGGACCACTTGGCTTTCTAATTTATTTTTTGCATACTTGTTGAATTAGGGATGAGGTATGTAGTTTGGAAAAAGAGAAGCAGAAGAAAGTTTTTGGCAGGTAGGAGGCAGTGTAGAGAAGTAGAGAGGTAGAGCTTTGGGGACCTTCTACCAATATGTCACTTAGCCATGTGCAAATTGCTTGATTACTCAAATTCAAATTCCTCATCTGACAATTGGTATACCAGTAGTACTTACCCTGTTAGTGTGAAGATTAATACATATAAAGCACTTTGTGTAGATGCTGACGTATAGTAAGTAAATATTCAACAAACTTCACTGACTGTTGTTAACTAAGGTGCTTACCATCTGCTTGGAGGAACAGGATATACATAAAGAAAAAACAAAGAAGACATATTCTAAGTGCCCAAATCAGACCAATTCATTGTTTATAACCAAATCAATGTTCATATCAACTTGTGGTGGGGAAAGAAATATTAACCGTTAAGCACTATGCAAAGGAAATCCCCTAAACTTTAGAATCTAAAACTGTCCCTTACACCTATTCACGCTTCTCCACATGCCCCCACTACTTTTATTGAAGAGAAATGAGAGGGAATCCATGAAGAAAATCTTGGGTATATGTATACACACAAATAGAAATCAGAGAATTAGGAAGCTCACAGAGCAGCCAGCTTTCTATTTCAGCTATATAATTCTTCAAACATGGATGGCTGCCAGCCCTCAAGAAGGGACGTGTTTTGCTAACTGTGCACTTTCCCAGTTCTTAGAAACATTGTCCCCTGGAGTGGTAACCTTGTAGAAGGCAAGCTTCCATAATAGAATGTGCTTCATGGCGGGTCATACAGGTCTGGATTTTATGTGTGCAGTTCTGGAAGGCTCTCTGCTGGGTCCTTCTGTCACCTCTTCATAGCAAATGGAACCTCCTTTCCAAACAAATACGATGTGGAAATGGGAAATAAAGCCTGTACGTTTGGACTGTATTAAGGGTCTTTTCCTTGTAACTGCACATTCTTTTTTCCTCCTCATTTCTAATCCTAGTTCTTTACCCACCCACTCCATCCACTCCTTAGAGCCTTAATGGAGCAAAGTATGTGTCAGTAAGCTCAAATGTGAAAATAGGAATGAAGGATAACCAGCACTTAACAGAAAAGCAGCACCGGAATCCCATCTACAGATATCTATGTAGGGACTGCCTGGATGATGACGTATTAATTTTTTTTTCATCCCAGAAGAAACTGGTGTTTTCAACTGGTAAAGGAGTCACGTGGCTATTTCAGGAGGTGGAAACATAGCAGCTCAAATTCTAAGATTCCACTGGAGTAGACTCTAGAAGCTTGGTGATGGTGGGCAAATCACTTTGTTGCCCTAAGCCTTAGTTTCCTTCTTTGTAAATGGGAATAGTCATAGTACTTCCCTCATATGGCTGGTGGAAAGATTAAACATACTCATCACTGGGCACAAGATAGTCAATAAATGACATGAATTACCATCAGCATTTGACTTTTTAATACTTAAAAAAGAAACATTTCTTAGCATCAATATTCAGTACTAAATACTTTTAATAAATTGAACCCTGATGTCCCTAAGTGACAGTCCTGCTTAAAATGGTACATTAAATTGTTGGATCTCAGTGTCTTCATCTATCCTGTGCTAGATATGTGTTTATTGATGCTCAGATCCAGGTCTGTGGGAGACCATAGGGTGGAAAGAAAATATCTTAGCATATATTGAAATTAATGGGAGGCTTTCTTTTTAAAATATTAGAAAAAGACCATTTAGATGGTCCTTTTTAAGGTGAAAAATCAACTGAAGTATTTTTTTTTAATGTGAGAAGGGTGACATTTAATATGTTTTTGAAAGAGTATGGTACTGCCCAGTTAAAATGGGCAACAGCTGTGCATAATTGGCACAGCTGAGCTGTGTACACCTGGGCTAAATATCAACCTGGAATCTAGTGAATGCAAGGGTTGGGTTGTGGCTACAGATCTTCAGCAGTTTCTTGGCTTTCAGTTACGAGTCTCTATAAAAACAGCAGCTTTGTTTTTGATTTCTGTCCTCCACTACTGCCTTAGGGAAGCTTACTTCACAGAAAAGCACCACCTACCAAAGATCTGGATGTCCATACATCCTTTATATCCTTGATAGCATAAAATATGTATGTTTTCAAAATGCTCAAATGATAACAACCTTTATTTATTCAAATACACATGCTCCAATAAAATAGAGCATCTCCAAAATGAACATTAAACAGAAAGACTTTTAGTAGGATACGTTGGAATCCATCCTTTTTGTTGTTCCTTGAAAATATGTCTCAAAGCACCCGTTTTGCTAAGTAAAATAATAGATCTCTGACCCTGCAAATAATTGGGCTCAGGAGGCATACACAGGGAGAGAATTTTAACTGAAGTTCAGTGTTCTCGGCTTTCTTAGCTTGTGATAAAACCTTGATCACTCTGCTTTAAAACTGTAAAATTAGTAGATTATGTAACCAAAATAAAGAACATTCTTATTGCACCCAACAAAGTGTTTCACAAACAGTTACTAATTAATCTGCACAAAATCCTTTCAACTAAGTATCAACACCCACCCCAAGTTTATATAAAAAGCCTCACTGTAGTTGGGTGTTAGGGATCTCAAATGCAACTCATCAGCTCAGATGACACAAGAAATTGTGCCTCCTGTATTTCTATAACTCAGCTTTTTTTTTGTTGGTGGGCAAACTCTCATCCTGCTTCCCCAGGTGTCCTGTCACATTTCTGAGTCATTGCAGAGCTTATGAATTAAGAAATGTGTGATGAGCAAGACTTAGAAGGATGGGCCATGGGTCATTCATTCATCCATCTATCTAGGTTGTCTCTGTCCACCGTCCCTTCCCCTCGGGCTGCCCTTCTCTGTTTCTGGGTCTTGGAATCTCTTGTAGATCCATCTCCTTGCAAGCTCTGGGTTACCATTCTTCTCTTCAATTTTGCCATTCCCCTGTAGACCTCCATCCCTCCATCTCTGGGAAATATTGGTCTTGAAGGAAATCCTCCCTTCTCTGTTAATGTACTTCTTGCTGAGGCTTTTGTTGAATAGTCTCAGTGATTTTTTGGAAACTACTTGTGCTTTCGGAAAACAGCTCATTTGGGGAACAACATGAAGTTTTGTTCCATCCTTCCTCTGCCTTCCCTACTGCAAGGAGTCACAGAGGTGGCAAAAGGGGGAGATTTCAGGGAAAATAAAACCAAGTTAAAAATGGTTAAACAACAACCGAAGCAAAGATGCCACTGAGTCTTGTTATTGACAGTTAGGACTGGAATTTGGAAGCTCCTTGTGTCCTAGCTAGTGGTTCCCAAATGCATTGACAACCCTGCAGCAGAATAACTTTGGAAAGTTTTTTAAAAATACAAATTCTGGGCCTGGTGCCTGGAAATTATGATTCAGTGGACCAGGGGATCTGTGTTTTTACATAGTTCCCCACATGGTCTGATATGGAGCCAAGCGTGGCGACTACTTCCCTAAATCTGATGTTCATTAATTCAACACATATTGTTTTGAGTGTCTGCTATGGCCTGGGCACCATGATAGGCTTTTGGCTTTTGGGTACTTGTGAGGATGCACGTGGAAATGGCTAGGTGGAAAGTGAGCACAGCAGAGCGTATTTTTCTTTGATGAGGAATCTCTTAATAGTTTCTTGTTGTTATTAATGTTATCTATTGTACTATTGTTCCTCCTCCATAAGAGTATGTATTCAGAGGCCTCAAACTCCTGGTCTCAGGACACATCTTGTCTACAGGCAAGTTTTGTTAGGCCAGCTGTGTGTGTGTGTGTGTGTTTTAAATGAAAGTATGACAGGTTTGCAATAATTGTCTAAAACGGAGAAGTAGCCGTCCCTCTTTAGTGAGTGGGTAGGCACCTGGCAGCTCAGTGCCACCACCCCTCTGGCACTCTGCTCTGATTTATAAGGCCTACCTGGTTCTTTAATATCCTCAGATTCTAAGTACCTTGAGAAAATTGGAATATGTGTTTGTGAAAACTTCCACTTGTTTTTGTTACTCTGAAATAATAGGCTTGGTGAAGGGAACTTGTTCTGCTCCTACAAAATAAAATGTCTCCAAATGTCCACATGGTAGTACCTTATCGGAGGGTCTAAATAAGCAGGAAGTAAGTGGAGTCCATGCTCTGAACAAACCACAAATTGCCAAGTTCATTCCAGGAGCATATTTATTACAAATGTATTCGTCCAGGCAGAGTTCTAGGTACCGAAGAAACAACACTGGTCTGGTATTCAGAGTTGGATCTCTACTGTTGCTTTTTAGTAAATTCAATTTTGTCTCCTAAATCTGTCTGGGAAGTGGGGGAAATGAAACCACATTGATTACTATTGTGTGATCTGAAATGTGTCAACTCTCAGTTTCACTTTAGTGTTTTCATTAAGGTCCTCAAACTTTTCCTGCTAGTAGTTACAAATGCCTTCCTAATATTTAGTATAAGGTACAATTAGAAAAGGTTAATATCTGTATGGTACTGAGGTACTGAGGGGAGGCTTCTGTGGCCTACGGCATCCTGTTGACACAGGGCTAAGGAGATCTCCAATCTGGCACCGTTTTTGGGACCCTCTGAACATTTGTTGCAAAGTTTTGGTTCTTACATGGGAGCTCATTCAGGGATGAATGAGGACCATCTCCGTAAATAAAATGTAATACCTTCTTACATAACAGAGATGTCTTTTTCTGAAAAGTGAAAGAGATGCATCCTGTCTCTGTGTCCCACTTCCTTCAGTAAAAAGAGTAAGAAATTTTTTTAAAAAATTTTATTCCTGAATAGAGGAAAATATTGAATTGTTTCTAATACGTAGTGTTGCATATTTCTTTTGGAACAATGGAGTGACCAACCCTAGGTTTTAGAATTTTAGATGGGAAAATACATTTTGGTTAGAGGTTTCAAGACGGGCTGCAGCTGAGTTGCAGATATATTTGGTTTGGTCATCACGAATGTCTTGAAGTTGTGATTTTCGACTTCAAAACGTGGCTTGCTAAGGTTAAAAATTGGGAGATCAAAAAATATATTACAAAAATAAAAACTGAAAGATCTCATTAGAAAACTCTGGAAGTCCAGGGTCTTCTGAAATAAAGAGTTCACAGTCAGTCTGGCAGTTCACTATCAGGCTGTCTGGCAGCCCCAGGCTCGCATTGTATGGCATTGACAGCCCTCAAGGCTGAGTTGGATGTGCTCACACACTCCTGTTCTCAGTCTCCACCCTCCATATGCTTTTGTATCTGGCCTATCAGACTCAGGTGTATCTGCAGATCATTACATACAGGCAGTCAGTTTGTGTCTTTCCCTCTTTCTCCCTCCCATTGTGTTTTATGCTATCATCGTGAATCATTGCTATTTGTATAAAAACAAATGGTGGCTTGTTGCTGCATGAGTTTGGGAGTACTTCTCCCATCTTTCCTCAGCTGAAGTTGATACTGTGGGTGTAAATTCAAGCTGCTATCACAGTTTGCCCCAATTTAGATTTACACTTCTGTGTTGATAGAGTGAATGTTTTATACACCTAGATACAGCCCCTAATAGGTGTGAATTCTAAGCAGATAACTATTCATAGCCATGATTAGCATTTCAAAAAGGTGTCAAAATCACTCAATTTGCTGTGATAAAGCAAATTTGAAAAACACAGGTAAGCTGAACAAGTGTTTAAACAAAAAGATGTAAGCAGCCGAGAAGCAGTGTTTGTCTCTTCAAAATGAGTTAGAGACCTAGGTTTGAGTCCATGCTTTATTTAAGACTTTATCTCCAGACAAGGTGTCAATTGTATTTAATTTTTTTGAAATCATAGCAGTAACCATCACAACTCAAATACCAGCTCAGCACGTAATCACAGTCTTAATTCTTATAACCAATTTATGTGCATACCATTCCCATTTTACTGTTGTAAAATTTAAAGTCTAAAGAGGTTTAAGTATTTAGGTTGGTGCAAAAGTAACTGTTGTTTTTGCCATTATGGTCAATGGCAAAAACCGCAATTACTTTTGCACCAATCTAATAACTCGCCCAAGACTACATATGTATATATCATACTTAACTGTAAGTCATTCTGCCTCTTATACATTTAAAAATGTTCTCTTAGTAAGAAACACAAGTTATTTTAGGGCTCAATACTTAACAGTACATTGCACTTCTATAGCATCATTTTACAAAGCAGTGCTAACTCATTAAATTCAGTATATCTGAATAGTTTCTGTTCTATTCTACTTCATTTGTTTAAAACAAACAAAAACTCTACATACAGCATCTTAAACACAACCTACAGTTTGAGAAACACTGACTTAGAAGCTTAACATAAAATGGAAAGATCTTTGCTGTATTTTACAATAAAAATAGTTCTTTAAGATTCCATGTTTAAAAAATGGTACAGATAAGATTTTTACATTTTGATGTAAGCAAATTACATAAAACCTGTGTGCAAATAATGAAAAAAAATAATAAAGTGGGGATATGAGAGGGTGAGTGGAGCTGTAGACAAAACAAGAATAGCAGAATATTAATATTGATTTTTTTAAGTTGGGTGATGGGCATAAGGGGCTCATGCTATTCTGTTTACTTTTAATTTGTTTGGAATTTCACATGGTAAAAAGGTCAGTTTTAAGAAGTGCACCAAGCTCTTAGATACTGTTTTCCCAGAAGACTCCTGGTTGTATGAGAGTAGAACATGTGAAGGATGAAGTGTGTCCTTTCTTTGGTAAAGTTCTGAACAGAAAGTAGCCAGGCTGGATGGTAGCTGATTCTCCAGTCTTCTGATGATGCTAAGCTGCTCTGAAGTTGGGATTCTCACCTTGACATGATTGTCATTTGGGCTGGATAATTGTTTGCAGTGGGTGGCTGTCCTGTGGTATGGCAGAGTATTTAGTGGTATCACTAAACCCTAACCCCTAGGTGCCAGTAGCTCATCTGTATCCCTCCCCAGCAAGTGGCTACCCAAAACATCCTCAGATATTGTTGAGTGTCTGCTGGGAGCCCAGGTCACTCTCAATGGAGAATCTCTGCACTAGAGCTCAAAAATATTACCTCATTTTTGCATTTATGCCTCTCTAGGCTTTGAACAAAAATACAAAGCTTCAGAGGACCACTTTCTTCCCAAGCCTTAGGGTAAACCTGAAACAGATTAAGCCAAATAATAATACCCAGGGATTGACTAGGAAATACTAGATTCAGGCATCTGTATGAAATTGGGAATGTTGGTTAATGTTTTTCTACCTCAGTTATTTCATCTGTAACATGGGGGTGGTGGTAGTAAATGACATAACATGTGTGCATATTTATAAAAGCAGTTAGAGTATTGCCTGGCACATGTTCAATCTGAGTGTTTGCCATTATTATCTACCTACCACCCATAGTGCCAGAATTGTGGTTTGGATATCTTGGGGAGTAAAGTGATTCTCTGAAGTGCTGCATTAGTATTATGTTTAGTTATTAGTGCTCCTAAATGTATCTGAGTGCTTTGAGCATGTTTGCTTGTATGTTTAGCCTAAGAGAGCTCCCTGAGTAGTTTCAGAGTTAAGAGAAGGAAGTGTGGTGGTAGTACGCAGTTGGTTTCCAGAGCTCCTCAAAATGGAGTGACTCTATAAAATCAAACTATGGTTTCTAAATTAATTTACCTATGAATATGAAAATACAACCACAGGCACATAGGACATGCTGAGCATCTGGCACTGGCCAGGCATCATCATTTCTGTGACCTCTTGGAGACACTGATAAGGAGCCTCCAAGACGAGCCTGATGGTTCTCCAGAAAATGCCTCCATCCCAGAGCCAGCTTTTCTGTTTTGGCCATGGGATAGGGTTCATCACTTCTATTCCCTTTTCAGCATACTTTTGACTTTGCTTATGTGATTTTGGCTAAGGTGGAATCATTATCATGCAAGTTAATCCTGAGAAGACTCTTCCCTCTAGAAAAATCAGACCTTTTTCTTCTTGCATTTTGAATTTTCCTTCTCACTTTATGAATACAGTAGTT
This sequence comes from Pan paniscus, assembly GCF_029289425.2. Taxonomy (NCBI): domain Eukaryota; kingdom Metazoa; phylum Chordata; class Mammalia; order Primates; family Hominidae; genus Pan; species Pan paniscus. The sequence goes on along the minus strand of NC_085926.1, from coordinate 74,495,126 downwards.
CCCCCTTATCTAAGGTATCATTTTCTGTGGTTTCAGTTACCCAACGTCAGCTGTAGTCCAAAAATATTAAATGGAAAATTCCAGAAATGAACAATTCATAAGTTTTAGATTGCATTCCATTCTGAGCAGTGTGATGAAATCTCACACCATCCTGCTATTTCCTGGCTGAGGAATTGAATCCTCTCTTTATCCAGGGGACCCACGCTGTGGACGCTCCCCACCTGTGAGTCACTTAGGAGTCATCTCAATGATCAAGTCAACTGTTGCCATATTGCAGTGTTGTGTTCAAATCACCCTTGTTTTATTTTTATTACAGTGGATTTCTATAATTGTTCTATTTGATTATTGTTGTTCATCTCTGTCTTATTTCTAAATTAAACTTTATCATAGGTGTGTATATATAGGAAAGAATAAAGTATACATAAGGTTTGGTACTATCTGCAGTTTCAAGCATCCACCAGGGGGTCTTGGAATGTATGCCCCACAGATAAGGGGGTCTACTGTATGCTCAGGAATTTTCCAACTGAAAACCATTAATCATGGCTGTCTCTTTACCCTCTACCCATCTCTAGCCATGATCCCATCTCTCTCATTCTCACTTATTGAAAGAATAGCTGATTCTTTCTGTTTCTCTGGTTCCTCACCCATTATTCACACATCTACCCACCACTATGTGGCTGATCCTTCCCAAAGACTCCACTGAATCTGGGCTTGATAACATCACGAAAAGCATTTATTTAGCAAATTAATTTTCTCTCCTTCCTTCCTCTTTCCTCTCTCCCTCTCTTTATCCCTCCTTCTCCTGTTTTTTCTGTTTCTTTATGACTTAAAACATTTATTGAGGTAAAGTTTACATACCATTAAATTCACTCTTATTAGTGTACAATTCAGTGCCTTAGTAACTTTGATGGTCGACCATCACAACATCCTGTTTTGGAATGTTTCCATCATACTAGAAGGAACCCTCATCCCCATTTGCAGTTATGCCCCATCCCACTCCCAGCCCCAGGACATCTATCTGTTTGAATGTTGTCACTCTCTTGCAGAACTGAACACTCTGCACCCTTAGCTTTCCTAACACAGTCCACATGTGAGTCATACTGGGACTCTCAGAATGTTCCTTTTGTCTTCTTCAGAAGGGAGTTCATCTTCCTCTGCTCACACCCTTAACCATTGGGTTTCTCTAACCTTCTCCCTTGGCCCAGTGCTTTGTGGGCTTTCCCCGAGTCATTTCTCTCACTCTCATGAATCACCTATCTGGTCTAGATTTTCCACTGTTCTGTGTCCCTGTGTTTATCTCTTTCCTTATCTCCTAGGTAAGCCGACCTTTTTCTCTAAGAATTACCTCAGATGCTACCTGTTCTAGGATGGTGCTGTGATGTCTCCCGTTTTCTAATTGTTGGTTGTACTTCCTGTCTATAACTGTACATGGAAGAAGCACCACTCATGAGATGTAACCCTAAGTCAGCTTTCTAGTCTTTCCTGCCTGTTATGGGAGTTCTTCTCTTAGCTCCTTTCCTGCTGCAGATGAAAACTCAGGTAGCCCCACCCACTCCACTTCTGATAATGCTTAGGTAAGGGATACAATTTCAAGCAAAAAAATTAAAACGTCCTGTCTTATGTAATAGTTAAAAGGTAAAACTTGATTTAAAGGGAAAACTAATCTCCCTCCCTGGTGCTAATCTGGTGCGGAGGGAAGGTCTACAGTTAAAGAAATAATGTTTTGGCTTCTTTTCTCAGCTAGCTCACCTACACTGCTTCCTCCTAACTCGGTAATTCCAATTCTGCTAAGTATTTTGCCCGGAAGAGAAGAAAGGAGACCAGCAAGTTCAACTTGATGGATCCCGTTGTAGTGGCTTAGCATCATGTCACTTTGGACTTGCAAGAAGTGCAGAACTGGCGTTTTCTTCCAGTGGTTCTTCCATGGGTTCACTTGAGATTCCAAAACACTGGGGATATTTCCCCCTCAGTTCCCTGAATGTAGTGCTGCACTCTCCCTCTTCCCCACCCCGGCTAGCCACTTCCTTCTTTCTCAGCCCCCACAAGTCCAGAGATACCCTAGCTTTCCTCTGTGAGGTCTCTTTTCCCCAGAAGGGGGTTCTCCATCCCAGGATATATAATAACCACATTCCACAGGCACTCACCCCTGTGTGTCTGGCACACAGGAAATGTCATGTATTCTGTGCCCCTAACATCTCTGAGAATCCCGTTCCTTCACCAGTTGCAACCCTCTATTTGGCTCCAGCGTGCTCTCATTCTCATTTAGTGGTCTCATTTAGTATCATCCCAGACCACTGCATCCCTCCAAAGGCAGCTCTCTGTGGTCTCCTTGATGTGTAACCTTAAAGTGCAACTTAAAAAGGAGTACCTGCCTTCCTCTCTGTGAGGAAGAGTTCTTTCCAAAGTCACCCCTTTCTCAAATCCTCTACTCAGTCTCTGGACAACTCTAATGTGAGTGAGCTGTGAGAACCAGGCAAATGGTTTTGCAGGATCTCCTTTAAATGTTTGCACTTCTTTCTGGCACCTCCCTTTGGGATGTAGTACTTGCTGAGTCTTGGTGGTCCAGGAAACTTCGCATGAGCATCCTGTTACAGACCTCTGTCTTCCAGTCTAGGATCTCTTATTAAAATGTAGTATAATTATATTTATGGTCAGTGTGCTACTTGAGAGTGTCAGTGCCTTGAAGACATGAATTTATTTTAAAATATTCTTTCTCTGTGCTTATACCTGACATGCTGCAGGCATGCAGTGAATTTGAGTTTTTCCCCAAGATCACTCTCCTTCCATGATTATGAGGTGAGGAACAGAATGGTCTGGGCTAGTGTGCACAGTTAGAACTCAATGTTGAAACTCTATTTCAGCCAAAAAGTTCTCGTTAGCACTTTTGATTTCATTTACCTTTTTCTACTCAGTGAATTTGAGTTTTTCCCCAAGATCACTCTCCTTCCATGATTATGAGGTGAGGAACAGAATGGTCTGGGCTAGTGTGCACAGTTAGAACTCAATGTTGAAACTCTTTCTATTTAAGCCAAAAAGTTCTCTTTAGGACTTTTCATTTCATTTACCTTTTTCTATTCAACTCCCAAAAAAATATTGTTTACAGATTTTTCACATTTTATCATTTTAGGAATAAATTGTTTTTTTTCTTTTAAAAATGTTTCATTTCATAATTTATACCACTGTGAACACTAGTGTAATAAATGATTTTACAAATTTTTGTGGCAGATTACTGGGACATTGTCCTTAGTGGTAACCTCTCAGTAGTTTCAGAAAACCTTCAGAATGAGACTGAGGAACCACTCAAATAATAAGTAAATTATTTTGATAACTATATAAAAACATTTTAATTCTAAAAGTGAATTTATGGCACCTACATACATGTCGAGCTAAAACAAAATTGATTCTTAGAGTTGCCACTATATTTTCCAGTTGGTAAAGTTTCTAAACACGTGACCCAGGCAGCTGAGGTAGTGACTATGCAAACAAAATTTCAGTGCCACGTGTTGAGCTCTGTACTGTTTGAAATATTTTAACGTGGAAGATACATTACTTTTCTATTGTTAATCCATTGTAAAAGTTTATTAATGCTTTGGATAATAGATATATGTACACTTGGATAATAGATATATGTACACTGAAGAATATTTAAAATTTTTGAGAGACTGTATAGTGAAAATTTTTATCTTTCTATTCTCTATTCCTGACCCCACAGTTTTCCTCCCCAGAGTTAGCTGCTTTTAACAGGTCTCATATATCATTCAAGAACTATTTTGTATAGTTATAAATATATGTGCTGTATATATATATACTATAAACAGCAAATATGGAGACAAAAATACCCATATTTCTTTTTCACACAGTGTTTTGCACCTTATGTTTGTGGTTTACTGTGTCTTTGAAGTATTTTCATTTCATCCCAAAGAGAGTTGCTGCATTCTTCTACATTCGTGCCTATTATAGGGATGGTGCATTACTGCAGTGCATATGCTTGAAATTAAGCAGTGGAATTTTTATGTTAATAGTCAAGTCCTTTCCCTTTACGGAGGAAGTAACTGAAATTAAACTTTCAATTGCCAGTTATATTAATACAGACCTTTGAAAATACATAAAATATCAGGTTATACTTTATGGCTCTCTAATGATCTGATTACTTAAGCATTCCATTGGTATCTATTGTGTGGGGAAAATAGGTTGTAAGTACACAGTTTCTATCTTTATTTCTCTTTGACAGATTTGTTCACCCACCTGTGTCTCTATTTCTTTATCTGAAAAATGGGGGGTGATAACAGAAAGATCCCCATGAGTGGTTGTGAGGATTATAGTGGGTTAATATATAGGAAGCACTTACAGCAGTGCCTGGCACATAATGGGCACTCCATAAAAGTTAGTATTATTACATTACTATTTAGTTTCCTTCCTGGTATTGCAAAATTGTCTTTGCAGAAAAACATTTATATTATATTATATTATAAAGCTATTTTTAAATCCTAAGTAAATATATGGTAGCAAGGAATGTTATGTAGACTTAGGAAAGGTACATTCTTCATTATCGTACCAGGAGGTCTGGAATAATTTTCCATTGAATCAAAGGGAAGGAAAATCTACATACCCTTTATAATTATTTAAATTTGTCTTTTTTCATTTTGTTTCATGTTTAACTTGGAAGATGTCTTGGAAAAGAAGAGATCATGGAAGTTGCTTATCATTTAGTTTTCCTTTCATCATTAAATGTAGTAAGACCCTAAAGTCTAAGTTCCTTTTATGTGTAAAGGTTATTTTTAGGAAAATAATGACACTTAAAAAATGTTCCAAAAAAGCACCTTAGATTTGGCTACCTTGGAAAAGCATTAGACAGTGCTGTTCTCCTTCAGGGATGAAGACTTGCTTTCAAAATCCTGCAACACTGTTGAAACTCAGACTTGCTCTTAAACAAAAAGCTGGTGTTGAAACATGCTACAAGCGACATTATTGCATGTCAAGTACAAATAGTCATCCATAATTGCGGAGAGGCTTGTAAAGCAGTGTGACCTGGAATTGGCCAAGTTAATTTGAGGTTTAAAGCAAAGCAAGAGCATTGAAGCAAACCCTTTGTAAAGTATACTGAAAAAGTGTTGACCTGTTATCTAACATTTTGAAGCTTGTCGGTTGGCATGATTAGGTAACTGTGTCTTGTCCCTTTAGCTTGCACTTGGTTGAAACTAGTGGAATCAATTGAAAAACAGCTTTGTAATTTTTTTCTGGCATAGCATCAGTGATGTTGGTCTTGCCAGAGAAGATCTCTTTGAGTTGAGGACAAATTGAAAGAAGCTCTGAAACCAACACATAGCATCTCAGAATGTTCTGGCAATATTTTTGTATTGCCGCCCCATCTACTGCAATATACATACAACAAGAACTCTGATTCTGTTTGCTACTACTTTTGTCCAGTGATTGCTAGAAGACCAGAAGCAAAAATTAACAGAATGTCAGAGATGACATACCTCACCATATAAAAAACAATCTCATAATTTAAACTTATTTGTCAAATTTTTCAACAGTAACCTCAGGAATATTTGTTTCTTTGAACAGGATTTTCCTTTTCTTCAATTTGTATAGTCTAGATTTATTTCCATTTTCATAAAATTTTCATTAATTTATGCATGAAAAATAAGCAAGAAATATTTGAATATACATACATGAACACACATATCTATATAGGTATACACATATATACATATGATTCCTATGTAAAAGAAATTATTTTTCAGTGTAATAAAGCATAGAGTACACACAAGTTAGCTTATGTCTGTCTATGTGCATTTGGACTACAGAGATAGATGCATTCATAGTTTTGGCTGATTCTAAAAAGGGACCTTAACCTACGAAAGGTTACAAATCACTATTTTTTGAAGATTATTATCTAGTAGGAGAGAGAAGCCATAATCTAAATAATACAATAGAAGGTGTTAGAAGTGTTGAGGGTCAAGGGAGAGAATATAAAGTGCTGTAGGTGTTCATGGGAGCATGGGATGACTTCCAGCCGGCATTCACCCTGTTTGTCCATTGTTCTGTGGTCAACACAGAACTGTGGGTATGGAAGGTAACATCAAACTGGGCACATGATATCCTTCCTTCTTTGCTGCTGAACACTTGTGAAGTGCAGGAAAGATGGGTGAGCTGTTTAAGAATTTTGGATTTGGAGCCCAGAGTTCATGTAACTTTTATTACCTATCTGGCCAGTTTTTGGCAGGAGGGAGGCAGGGTCAGCATGCAGAATGGATGAACTACATCTCTGGAAGATGTGAAGATTATGGATGAGTGAATGAGTGAGTGACTATGAATGAACAAATCGGTTATGTGATGCATGATTTCTGATCTGACAGGATACACAGTCTCAACAAGCCAGTATACTCATTAACTAGTTGACTACCATTCTAGTGTGGTTGCATACCATGAGAGTGAGTTAATGTAAGTTCTAGAAGATTCACAGTACAACACCCAAAGGTATCAAACTTTTATCCACTAATAATTGAATATTTTACTATAATAAATGTCTGTAAGCTGCTCAAGTTTTTTTTTTGGTGAAGATTAGGAATAATATATATTCATAAATATAATTCATTTCCGAAGTATCGAAATTGGAGATGACTTTTTGTAGATGCAAGAGAGGGTGGTGTATTAAGCAATCCTTACAGTTAAAATTGCTGTAGGGTTTTTCTCTTTGAGAAAGAAAATGTTTGTTAGGTACATGTTATCTGAAAGAAATGTTGCCAAATCATTCTCACACCTAAACTTTCTCCACATAAAGAAATGTAACTCTCAGCATTTGCCAAGATGATATTCAAGGTTGTCTGTATACATTAAAAATAATAAATACATATCAATATTTCATGATATCTGCAGTCTTAGTAGCAGTTTTGTAAAGTGTATGACTAGCCACAAATGGTTTCTTCCTTCTTTTAGAGCAACCAGGCACAACTATTTAGAGCATTTTTGGTTTTGAGTCCAAGGTCTAGCATTTTTTAGCTCAGCTGACATTAAGAATAGATAGTACAGTTGTCAATATGCATTAAATTTGGGGGCTATTTAAAGATTGCCATGAGAATGTGTTGTGAATATATTAAGCTTTAGCCCTTAAATGCAAATGTCTATTAGCAGGGAAAATTCTAAAGGTTATCTATTTTTTCTTTGGCTTAAAACATTCCTGTGAATAGTAGAATATTCTTATTGTAGCAGATGACATTTTGATTTGTATTTGTCTTGCTTCAGTAGCTTCCTTTGTATTTATTTTAGCTTTGTGATTTCAGAAGTGGGGAGAGCTTTAATATGTCACCTCTCTCCGTGACGTTACGTGGCAATGCTGAGAAGTCAGATTGTGATAGTATTAATTACCTTCATTATTTATAAAGCCAATGTCCTACTTTAACAATGATTAAAAATAAGCAACATAATTTTAAAAAAACTTCCTGAATGACATCTCTTTTTATCTTCAAACCTTTTACAGTGTATGCATGTGTGTATGTATAAATGAATATTATATGATATTAACATATCTTTTCTTTTAAATCAAATTCTTTGTCTATTGTTTTCTAGTTTCTAATTTCTACGAATTTGTGGGTGAGAGTAAAATTGGTATGTTGCAAAATGTGTTCTCTTTTCATCTTGTTAAGCCAGACACAGATTATAATATTTCTAATTTGAATGTTTATTTCAAATATGATTATTTCACCTCCCTGATTAAACTTGCAGTTAACCTTTCAAGGGTATTATTCTGCGACTAATACCCTTAGCCAGACATACAAGATTGACCCCCATACATCTGCAGTCTCATTTCATACCACGCTGAGCTTTGCCACGTGTATTTCATCTCTTTAGTCTTCTTTCTGTTTGTGCAACCCAAGAGCAAAAACATACCATGAGCACCTAAGCCACAGGGCCTTTGCATATTCTATTTCCTATGCCCAGAGGTGATTGTTAAAATATTTAACCAGCAGTAGGGCATGCATACTGATCAATCCAAAGTGACATGGGCTAGAGCAGAATTCTGGAGGCCCTCTGCTGAGCCTTTTGGTTGGCTCCAGAGAGGTGTGGTGGGGTCCTGGGACAGCATGGAGATAAGGAGTAGTTGATGGGGGAGTGGTGTCCAGACATTAGCTACTCACAAGCCTATCTGCCACCTCATAAATCCATACCAAGTACTTGTCTACACTAGGAAAATTTCCTTCCCTCACTCTGCAGCACATACACACACCTCATTATTTCATCTCTTCTTTTCTTCCTCTGTACCCCAATTCCTCAGAGAAGTTTTCCCTAACCTTCCTGATGAGGACTGTTCTCATTTAGGCTTTCATAGAAACGTCTACCCCTCCACTGTGCCTTTCATGTGGGCAATTTATAAATACCCCATACTCATTTAAACAAGGTGTCACTCGCAATAGTTGATAAACTCTATGAGTACGGGGATTATCAGTCTCCTGACAATCTCATCACCACCTCCACCTCCCTCTAGAATTGTAATCCCAGCACCGAAGAGGTACTCAGTAAATTTTTATTGAATGAATGAGTTTTCAAAAATAATTTAGAGCTTCTTGGAACACATTTATATGTTTTAAATATAACCAATGTACATGTTATCTTGGGGATGGATTGTTGGGAAGATAACGTTTTTTGAAAACAATCACCTTCTTTATGCCTTCTCATACACTTTCCTGAAACAATTTTCAAATGGTGGCCAGTTCCCATGCTGTGACTTATCCTTTGGTTCCGGTAGAAATGCTTTTCACTCACTTGATGTCCAGTGCAAAGATTTAATCTCCTGAGTGACTCATTCATTGTTCTTAAAGCTCAGCAAGAAACATTGCTTGAAAGCCTCCTGTGAAAGGGTATTTGGAACATTGGAGCAACCAGTGATGGGTTAACTGTGGTTCTACCTTCAGAGATTTATCAATCAATCTAGTAATTTACTCCTTATTTATAAGAGTTTATAATATTCTCTTTTCCCATTACAATATTAGGATGCAGACCATGTATTTTTTTCCAAATGACATAGGGCAGAGCTTCATATATTTATTTGAATAGTTTTTGATATTAAAGATGAGGATGATAATGGCAAGGTTACTGCACAATTGTTTGCTAGAGTTTCCCCTTCCTTTCCTGAAATTCCCAACTACCTATTCTTTTTAAGTCTGTTATTCTGTTATTGCCGAATTCCTTCTAAGTTACATTTCGTGTATATACTGGATAGCTATAACTTCTGTGAAGAAGGAAGTACCAGTTCAATCAATGTACTCCTCAAGCCTTTGCAGTGTTCTAGTCTTACCCATTGTCCCTAGACTTTAGTGCATGTTACTATCATTTCCTAGCTTCTCATGAGTCTTAGACATATATATGTATCAGATTAATGTATCTCATGTTTCACATGCCTTTTATAACTAGTTAGCATTGTATTTTATTAGATAATTTAACAAATATTATTGGTTTTCCACTCTTATCTATCTATCTATATGTGTATGCATGTTTGTGTGTGTTTCATCTTTCTCCTGATTTTTGGACCACGGTTTCCTCAAATGCATGATTAGAAGAAAAACTATGGCTGCCAGTTATAAATTAAATCTAATCTAGAATGATTTCAGTTTTCATTTAAATTAGTAATTGAAAATAATTGTGGACATAGGATATGTCATTGATTGAGCAGAAGGAAGGAAGGAAGAAAGGAAGACAAGATACCTGAGACCTTTTGGTCCAAGCAGGGAAAATCAGCCACTGGAAAGGCTTGAGCAGTATAATGATTGATTGAGGTGGAATGTGTGTCTCTCCCTCGTATATTTAAATTATTCAATAATTTTGGCCATCAATCACGTGGGACCTGGTGCTGTTAAAAATAACTTCAAAAAGCCTGTTTTCTATGCACAGTGTAGCAGACACTACGTGTGCCCTACTCATCCTCTTGCCTTCATCACTCCAGTGCACACACCACTTTTAATAGCTAGCATATATGTTTCTTTCCTTTTTTTTTTCCTTTTTCCACCTCTGGAGTTATTTACTGCCCTAGTAGGAGGTTACAAGTACTGGGCAATTACTACTATTATGGGAACTGGTGTCAATACTCCAGCTGCCTTGCCCCTTTGCAAGAATAACTCAGGGATGACTCTTGGATGACTCTTAGGCATTGGTTCTATAGGAACTGGACTTCCAGTCACCCATGGTGTTAGAAGGCTTTATATTTCACCCTTTCTAGGCTGCCTTCCTTTTACTATCTTACTTCTCCATCCTGTCTGTTTTTGTCCTTCACTTCCCAAGTAAATTACTTGCACTTGAATTCATTTTGTCTTATTTGTGTTGTGGAGCCCAAACTGAGACATGCAGTTTGCAGCAGTGGGGATATTGAGTGAAGGTTAAAGGTCAATGTTACTACTGTAAGTTGTTAACCTGCAATTCTTAGAACAGCAGTTCTCAATTGTATTTTCATTTGTTTCACATTCCACTGGACCTAGAGGGAGTGATGCCTAGGCATTCTAGCCGCAATTCCATCTCTTACAACCTACCCAAGAATATATGTTAGATTGCAGGCACCTAAGAATATTATTATAGGAATGATGACTTAACATATGATTTTAAGTACATATTTTTCAAGTTGTCATATTTTTATTATTTGAGTTCTTATTATTTGGGACGTACATAATATCTGATTGCATACGCCACATGTCAGGAACCCATTGTTGGGAACCACTGTCTACAGGAGGCCAAGTTCTCTCTTTGGGTCAGTGACAACTAAAACAGCTCAATCAGTAGCAGCTGCTGAATCAGAGAGTTGTACCTGTTCCTTACTAAAGTAGCAAACTTTAAAATCATTAATTCCCTGTGTGGTACCAACTGAATTGTAGGAGTCCAGAGATTTAGGTCTGTGTATCGCGCATACTTGATCATTAACCATGCAGCTTAACTAGTTTTAAGTGGCCACTCAAAATGACACAAGACTTTCACATAATTATTTCCTCTCAACCAACATATTCAAGTTTATGAAAATTAAAGCAAAAAAGAAAATGGTTTCATTTGCAAGTTTCTCCGACTGAACATTTCTACCATTAGCATTTTAAAATCTGTTTTACACAGCATACATAATTGGGAGCTTTCTGCAGTTTTCTAAAAAAATAGGTCTAAGATGGACATTGATAATGCTATCTATAATTTGCCTGCTTTATTAGGAATTCAGAAACTGCAAAAATTAGTGCTTCAAGATATCTGCTTATTTGACTCTGTTAGTTTTGCCAGAATGCTATCGTTAGAGAAAATGGAAAAAGTTAGAATTTTAGGTTAATGTTTTCTTTCTTGAAATTATCTAGCAAAATTTTTAATAATTAATATATTAAAATTTAATATTTTAATATTGGTAAACATTTCAAATTCTATAAGATCGTTTCCATCTACCTATGAGTTACATGTTTTTTAAGTATCTACATTTCAAGCGTCCTCTATTTTGTATCAAAACAGATTTGTTTTATCTGAGGGTTTTCAGTGTCTCCAAATGATAAACAGTTTTTACGAAAAGAAGAAAATCTCTTTTTTAAAGCAGCTTTTTTTTTTTTAACGAACTTCTTTGTACATATATTTTACAGATTAAAGGATTTACCTGAAGACAAAGCATTCTATTCATCAGAGACTGGACAAGAGTTACTCTTGCATTTGGCAATTAAAGATGATGTTTCCATGGAAACAGTTGATCCTGCTTTCATTCATTGGCTGCTTAGGAGGTAAAAAAAAATCCTGTATTTTCTAAGTTGAGGTTAGAAGTATACTCGAGTCATATGCTTACATAATTTTTAGATGTTGAAATAAAACTCCACCAGTAGCAAAGAAAAACAAATGTTTTTCCCCCCAAAAGGAAAATTTAAATTCTCTAATCTGATAATTGGGTTCTTATTCCTTCCCTTATTTTTGTAAGCCATTTTTATTTCCATAGCAAATATAATGACATCTGATATTACAGATCTACTGTAATATTATGCTTTGGTATTATGAATATAACATCAAATTTGAGCATGTTAATTTGTGACATTTTTTTTCCAAAGGAACTTAAAGCGGTGAGATCTCACATATAAAGGAGCATATAAATTTAAAAAGTGCTGGTATTTTCATATGTTTTACTTTTAGCAAATGACTTATCTAAAGGACCAAAACTGAATATAGATACAATTTTCTTTTTTAATTTTGGAAAATTTGAAATTTAGAATAAAGTAGAAAGAAAAAATGAAAAAAAATTATCGTCTTTGACACATACAAAAGCAACTATTACAAATCATTTGTTGTATTTTCTTTTGTTAATTTTATTTTATTTTCTGGAGAAATAAGTGAAGAGTTTTTTTAAAATAGTGTATATATAACTAACTTTTTGTTTATTTTATTTTGTTTTCCCTCTTTTTATGATATTCTCAAGCACCAAAAAAGCTGAAACAATAATACAATGAATGAATACATCTGTAGGTATCATTGAGATGTAGCTATTGTACCATTTTACTGTATTTCTTCTGTATATATGTGTGTGAATGTGTGCTTTTTCCTTTTTTTTTATCTGTCTACTTATTTTGGCTAACCCATTTGAAAGTAAGTCATAAAAAGCATTACTCCTAAAATTCAATACTCATCTCCTTATAAAACCACTTTTCTACATAAACATAATTTCTTCATGATACCTGAGGAACCTAAGAAAAAAGTAGCTTGAGACTTTTCTAAAAGAAGAAAATGGGTGCGGAATGAGGCCAAATGGAGTAGTCAGGTAAAACACATGTTATTTAAAGACATGAATAGATTGGAATAGACTTTTAGGCTCTTATGTCAAAGTTCAAACATGCTTCAAATATGTACATGATAATATATAGCAAAAATCCATAATCAATAATAGTTACAGATTAAAATCTTTAACTTTTAAAAGAAAGAGGGCCGGGCGCGGTGGCTCACGCCTGTAATCCCAGCACTTTGGGAGGCCGACGCGGGTGGATCACGAGGTCAGGAGATCGAGACCATCCTGGCTAACACGGTGAAACCCCGTCTCTACTAAAAATACAACAAATTAGCCGGGCGTGGTAGCGGGCGCCTGTAGTCCCAGCTACTCGGGAGGCTGAGGCAGGAGAATGGCGTGAACCCGGGAGGCGGAGCTTGCAGTGAGCCGAGATCGCGCCACTGCACTCCAGCCTGGGCGACAGAGCGAGACTCCGTCTCAAAAAAAAAAAAAAAAAAAAAAAAGAAAGAGGTTTTTTGTAGTTTTTGCAGATTTTTACTCTGATGCCTCAATTTTGTTCCTAAAACATTTTCATTGACTGCTACTCATCAAGTACTGAGGACAAAAAGAATAGTTGTTTAAAAATTTCTGACTTTCAAATGGGCTTTGGAAAAAGTTCAATATGGTAAAGTATTTTATTCTTGGAGTCTTTTCTTCATTTATAAAGTTTCAAATATAATCTCTGTTTTAGGAAAAGGAGCAAAAGTGACACAAAATGTACTGCAGCAGTATTACTGTTTATGATATGAAATTTTGTAAAAGCAGTGTTGAAATTTTCCAAATAGTTGAGGAGACATTCACAGAAAGACATACTCAGAAAGGGGAAGACATGTTTAGAAAGTAGAAAGGCAGCAAAAGAAAATGAGATCAGCTTTTAAAAGGTTTCACATTTTTAGTTGTAATTTTACATTATGTGCAATTTGTGTTGTGTTTCAGCATTTTTGAGAAATGTTTTACATATTTACAAACAAATATATAGAAAAAGCAGTGTCCACTTTAGTAAGATGTGAAGACATCATAAAGAATTTAAAGGTCAACTTATTCTCTAGATATGGTGGTAAAATGTTATAAGGATTTGTAAGGGAGAATTGGATTAATTTACATGTGACAAATTATATGTAATTATATATATTTGCACATATATGTAGATATGTTCCCGTGTGTGTAATTGTACATGCAAATATATGTAATGTATGGACCCCTGAACTTTATATTTTCCTCTTTAGGGAATTAGAAAGGCAGTGGAGGCCTATGTCCATATAAATATACACTTAAGCCTATTATAATTGAGACTACAGATCATACTATATGAGAGAATTTAGATTACCTTCATGAAATTATTTTTTAAAAATTATCAATACTATAATGAAGGATAAAAGACATGGTCACCAAACAGGAACATTGGCTTACTTTAGTATTGTAGATTTAGTCATGGACAACATATGCCCACAAAATTCACATATTTGGGCTGCTTGTTTTCACAGTGATAGTTGCAATGTATGCAAATACAGCCCAAGACTGCTGACACACATCTTCAAATGCTTTCAATCATAGCATTCTTCCGTTCTATGTCATGCAAATGTGAATGAATTTCTGTACTAGTCTTCCCTTAATAGTGATTAAGGAATGCTTTGAAAGCAAAATAAACTTTTCAAGTTCTTCCTGAAATGATTGAGGAGTATTTTTCATTTGGTGGGTTTAATAACACCACTCTTACAATCACTGAGAAAATGATCAAGAATGCCTCTGGACTGCAGTTAATCTCAAAGCAGATTTGGAACTTTGTGAGTTTGTGGTGTTGGATGTGGCACTTCGAGTAAGCAATTGTCATAAACTCAAGTGTCTGTCATTTCTTCTGTAGTATTTGTACACAGTGTAATATGATTTGATAGCATTGATACTGGTGGAATGGAGATATCACTGATCCCTGCATATAAATCTTGACATCCTCCATGTTTTTACAGATAAACTTATTTCAAATCATCCCCTCTATTGCAGCAGACTAAATCTTGAATTGCTTTTCATTTATACCATTTAAATCTTGACAGTTTATCAGAGTACGCATGTGAGAATCAGTAAAAGATGCAGACACTGTTGGTGTATTTTGTTCTTATAACCTTGATCATTGATTATTCCACATATTGGATGTTTTGTAAGCTTCATGGTGACTAAGAAGGCATGTGGGGAACTTAAAAAATATATTGCAAGTGCTATTAGAGTTCAACAAACATTTAAGGTTAAATACAACCCACGATTTTATTTAGTTCTTAAAATAGCAGTCTCAAAAGTATCTGTTGGTTAGTTAACTGACTCCTGCAAATAAAGTGCTCACTCAAATGAATTTAATTGACTGTTGCCTAAGTGTTAAGCTGTCTTAAAGTACTCACCACATAAAAGTGTTTTTAAATACCCCTGAGTAGGAAGTCTGTTGAAAGCAAAAGAATGGAAGCTGGTATATTTACAAGGGGTGGGTATCATTGCAGGAGATCAGGATAGGGAGGTGTTTGCCTGGTGACAGCAACAGAGGAGAAGGTTTAAGGATGAAGTATGGAGAATTAAATGAAAGGGGCAGGCCGGAACCTAGGGTGAAGTGCGAGAGCTTACAAAAGATTGAACAGAGATGTGGAAGGATCTCTAGTGCAGCAGGATATCATGGAAATTGAGGAAGCAGTTCAGGAAAAGGGAGAGGTGGAAGAAGAGGATGTCTGAGGAAAAGCCACTGAGGCTTGTGAGTAGGAAGCCTTGAATTACTGGAATGTAGGGCTTTAAGGGGGGAAGAAAATACATTGAGGTCCATAATACTTTGATAAAACTGAATTATACTTACTGACATGTACACATGTATACAGTTGACCCTAGCACAATATGGGTGTTAGTGTTACTGAACGGACAGTTCAGTAAATGAACCGTCTGCTTTCCTGGTGCATTAAAGCCAGACATCCACACCAAGTCCTTGCAGTGGGAGAAAGGAGAGTGTTTATTTGCAGGCAGCCAAGCAAGGAGAATTGGGCAGCTCACACTTAAGACCTGACCTCCTCAGTGGCTTATAAGCAAGAGTTTTTAAAGGTAGTGATAAATTTCAGAAAAGCAGAAGTTAAAGGCCAGATCGTAAGTCAGCACATGCAGGTTATACATTGGTTTGGCCTAAAAAGGTGGGTATCTTGAAGCAAGAGGAGAGGGAGGTTACAGGTCTCTCTCCTAGATGGATTCTGGCTCTCTGATTTGAGTTTGGTTGAGAAAGTGAAGCTTTGTCTAAAAACTTGGAGTCAGGAGAAAGGACTGTTAAGGTCTGGCCTGTGGGCATGACTTCCTCTGGGGCCCTCAGGAAGAAATTTAGAACCAGGAACTGTGGCCAGGGTTCAGTCCTCATTTCCCCCTTATCGGAGGTCTATAGGCCAGAGGTTCCATTTGGTAAAGGTCCCTCTTACTGAAAAACAGCTCAGGGACATATATTAACATGTTGTCTTTAGTTTCTAGAGGAGCCAGACATCTTGTGACTCCAACTTCCTTGGATATTGTTTCAAGCTATTACTATGTTCTTACTTACCAAGTTGCTCATTTACTTATCAGGGCTAGCTCAGCGCCTGGAATTTCCGTTGAAGGAACTCAAGATTTTTCTTTACTTCTATGCTTGGGAAGGCCTGGCAGGCCCCTAAGAAGGATCTCTGCCCAATCTCAATAGGTGTGTTGACCATCCCCCCAAGTATGACAATCTATGTATAACTTTTAACTCCCCCAAAACTTAACTGTTATACTTAGAGCCTACTGTTGACCAGAAGTCTTACCAATAAAATAGTCAATTAACACATATTTGGTATGTTATATGTATTATATTCTGTATTCTTACAGTAAAGTAAGCTAGAAAAAAGACAATGTTATTAAGAAAATTATAAGGAAGAGAAAATGTAGTTACTATTCATTAAGTGGAAGTGGATCATCCTAAAGGTCTTCATCCTCATTGTCTTCACATTGAGTAGACTGGGGAGGAAGAAGAAGAAGGGGGGTTGCTCTTGCTGTCTCAGGGGTGGAAGAGGCAAAAGAAAATCCATGCAAATGTGGACTTGTGCAATTCAAAGCTGTGTAGTTCAGAGGTCAACTGTATTTACATGCGTATCTGTGTGCATTCCAGGCCTGCCCATGTTGTAGATGACACAGTGAGATCTAAAGCATTTCAGGTACTTGTTCAAAGTCACATAGCTTGTTATTGACTCAGTAGAGCTTTTTCTAGACTGCCTGAATTTTCATCTAGGGGGTTTTCAGCTGCACTAAGCCTTTCATCTGTATGGTGTGTTGTACATTCTTCTACAGAAAAGAACCAAGTGGTTCCTCCTTGGTGGTGGATAAGGGAGACTGTTGATACTTATCAGCGATTGGGAGACAGATGTGTGTGTGCACAAAGACCTGGGTGTGCACTGAGAGGAGTTGAGGAGAGTTGTCTTTTGAAAATATCTCTGAAGATTTTCAACTAATAAGTGTTCTCAAGGTGAAAAGCCTTAAGTGAATGGTCAAACGCTGAACTTCCCAGGAAGGTTGGGTTGCTGAAAGGAAAATGAATTCTTACAGATAGAGCTGCTTCTAAGTCAAACAAAACTTGAGGGTTCATTGAGATCAACTGGCTAGGAATTTCCTTGACATGCCAACTGGCTTAGTGAATCAGAATTTCATTCACAGTGTAGATATTTGATATGTTCAAGCCCTGGCTGCTATGTTGACCTACCTTGTTTTTCCCTCTTGAAGACTGTACACTGCTCTTTCGGAATGAATAGTGAACACATACCAATGGTTTCTTGCGTCAAATAATTCTTGCTGATTTATTTCACCCACTACTGAGTGTTTGGGAGATTGGGTCCTTAAACAGGGTGTGCATTTCCTTTATAGTATGTGTATGCCATCTTGCCAATAATGATATGAGTTTGATGGTATGAAAATGCTCACCAGTGTGGAAAGAGGCCATTTCCTCATGATTATCAGTTGCCAGTCATTGTCTTGAAGCTTGCATGCAAGTAATGACCACTATCACTTGACCGTCTTCAGAGGTGGGCCCTGTGTGAGGTATTTTACATATGTTTTTCTGTAATTCTCATTTCAACTGTGCAGTGTCTATCTCCCACATACTTTCTATGTTCTGTTTCCTCTGAGTTTTAAAAATTTTCTTTTTGCTTGATATAACATTCAGACTCTATGGAGTGAAAAATCCTGTGGGGTATCCCTTGAGGGTCCCTTCCTCTATTAACTAGAGGACTTTTCCAGTGTTTATTCTTTTCAAACTTCCCACATACCCAACTCCCTCCCCACATCCAGAAATTCAAAGCTTGAACATAAGAAAATATTCATTTCTAAGGACCATTTCTGCATTCTGTATTACTTTTGAGGCAAAATTCTAACTCGAAAATGCTTGCATATTTTAATTTGAGAATTGGCAGAGCTCCCTGCTCTTGTTTTGTTAGGCCTAAGTTGCTGTGTGTCTTCTCTTTTCCCACAGATAGCTATGTAAAACAATTTATTTTCACTTCTCTGCATTTTGCTTCCTTTGAATATCAACCAATACTAAGTTTGAGACAATGCATAGTGAAAGAACTCTGTGGTTACAAATCTAACACTGGATACTATTTTAAATAGAGATATTTTGCATTTAAAATTATTTTGCAAGAACTATATACAGTAGAGAAAAATCAAGTTACACATGCATCCCTACATATATAAGCATCTGGTTGTGTAATTGGATGAAACTATGGGAGAAGATAGAGTCATTTTATCTTTTATGGTATTATTCTTATCATTTTAAAGCAGTGTCACGTTAATGAACAACTTTTAGAAGTTATTTGCCAACTGTGGTAAGGAAAAGTATAGCCCAGATATTTTCCTAAGGTGGCTGATTGTGTAATGGTTGCCAGTTTTTTCATTTGCCCTAAGACCAACTAATAATGGCTACAAAAACATCATATTAATTTCTTTGAAGAGTGTACAGTGAAATGGCAAATGACTTCTAGAAATGGAGAGATTGTTAGAATTTATTTCTCTATCAGTAGATAAATACATAAATGAAGATTATTCAACATCCTTTTTATTGATTCCTTGGTCTGTCAAATTGTTGACAATTATTGGAGCATATTATCACTACCATTGCATTACAAATTCAGTTGTCCAATTTTGTATCATTGTGATCCCACTATGCACATGTGATTTCATGTTAGACGGTTAAGGCTGAACTATTGGTGAATATGACATCTTTCCTCAATGTTCTATTAGTTTTGAAAAAATAACACTTTATTAAATATTAAACACTGATTTTTGGTTATACTACATTGTTGATATTTATCACTTGAAAAGAAGGAAAATAATAAACCTGATGTTGACCAAAAAAAAAAAAAGTCAAAAAAATTCTGTACCCCTAGCTGGCCATTAGACTTCCCAATGTGTTTCCAACTTCTGCCTGGCAACTAAGGAAGCAAGCTCTTGTCTTGGCATTTGACTTATTACTTTCTCTTTATACCATCTGGGCTTACTTTATTTATAGGACTAGGGGCGACAAAAGTAATATTCCTACCTGTCACTTTAATAGGAGGCAATTTATTCCTCTTAACTACAAGGACAGTTCAAAACAAACTTTTTGCACAGGCTGACCTGGGCCTCAGCTAGTGGTGAGTGCCCTTGTGAAATTATTTCTTTTTAGGAAGCTGCTCTTTTTTTTTTTTGGACTGCTCGCACAGCCATTGAAGATCCAGCCCTTATTTGTGGAAGCTCTTGAGGGCTAGTTATGGGGGTGTGAAATGGTGTGTTAACACATGAAACCATATTCCCTGAACTTTGTGACTGTTTGGTTTCTTTATCTGACAGCTTTCTAGTGTCTGCTGGCCTGAGAGAGTGGAATATGTAGGCTGCCATTTTATAAATGGCTCTGGTTAGTTACTCATTGTTTATTCTAAGCATGTGTACATTATTTGCTCCTCCAATCTTATAAGCAGGGAGGTTGTGGTGAAAGCTGCTATTGGCTGAACTTAAGGCATCAGGCAACCCTGGGATCAGTTGCTGCCATTGTGACATTGATTGGTGTCACTTGTGGACATGGAAGCACTGGTACGATTAAAGTTTTAGTCCAAAAGCACGTGAATCCTGGGAATAGTCTTTTCCTTTTTTACTTTGTTCACGGCAACATCATTCATTCTGTCTTGTTCTGAAAACTTTTTTGATTTAAAGGGCAGTCTGAGTATGTCACCCAGTAAGTAAAGGGAGATGGCAACATTTGTGTGTTTTTACGTTAGCCTTAACCTTTTGAAGCAGAGCTCCTAGATTTTGTCTCCAAATAAGTTTTTCATTATTAAATTTTTAGTGGATATTAAAATACCTTGCATGACTTCTTCACTCTATGGCAAAATAGAACTTTTCATTCTTATCCCATGAGTGTGTGTGAGCAAGTGTCTGCACACTTGCAAGCGATATTTAAGCTCAGACATATGTACAAAACGAGAGAAGTGGTATAAAGTGGAGCATAATTACGTAGATAATTATGAAGCATTGACTGTTGAACAGTGTACCGTGTGGGTTTCTGAGTGAACATCTATTTTTTCATTAAGGAATAATTTTACTGCAGTATATACAAGGCCACAAATGACATGTTTCTTTCTTTCTTTCTTTCTTTCTTTCTTTCTTTCTTTCTTTCTTTCTTTCTTTCTTTCTTTCTTTTTTTTTTTGCTTGATTATGCAGCCAAACAAATGAGAATACTCAGTGCTATGGCCATTATTTCTATTATGGGAGAAAATAAATAACAGTATAAAAGAATCTAATGCTTTTTTTCTGCCTCATGGGGTTTTTGAAAGCTCTTTGCTGCTTATTTTGTTGAGTTTCCCATTGATATTACTTTGGTGAGTAATTATTTGAAGAAGGGGTAGAAAGTAAATACTTGCTGGAGAATTGTCTCTCAATGAGAACTGATCCAGTGGGCATTATACTGATTCCCCCTTTTCCCCCTCTTTTTGAAGTTACTACCTTCCACAGATTAATAGGAACCTTTTGTCTCAGACTTAATACTTGCATTTATTTGCTCAAACCAGATAACTGAACACAGGTACCAGTATTCACAACTACCATGAAGATAACGACAATTCCATCCTATTTTTCAGGCCATGTATATAGGAGGCTATAGTGAATAAAATCCCATAGTAGACTGCTTCCCATAAATTATGATTCCTCAGTCAGAGGTAATTAAAAGTTTGATGCAACGCTAAGTAAACAATATGCAATAATAATATCAAATAACATTTATTGCATTGCCACTGCTGCAATGAAAAAATACTGCTTATCTTTGCATCAAAAATCCTATATTATAGATATCATTCCCATATAACAGTAGAGAATTCAGTGGCTCAGAGAGCTTAAATGACTTGCCTAAAGCTAAATGGAATATTAGTGGGAAAAAAAATCATGTTTATTGTGGTCCAGAGTCACTGTTCCTCCTAGTAGACATGATCTTTCCTAAAGCTGGGGTCAGCAGAATTTTTCATAACATGTGCTAGATAGTAAATATTCTCAGCTTTGTGGGCCATGTAGTCTCTGTCATAACTACTCAACTCTGCCCTTGTAATGTGTAAAACAGCTATAGACAATATATAAACAAGTCAGTGTGGCTGTGTTCCAATAACATTTTATTTATGGACATTAAAATTCAAATTTTATATAATTTTCACATGTTATGAAATGTTCCTTTGTTTGTTTTTAGAGACAGGGGTCTCACTTCATCACCCAAGCTGAAGTGTAGTGGTAAGATCATAGTTCACTATAACCTTGAACACCTGTGCCCAGCAATCCCCTGGCTTCAGCCCTCCCAAGTAGCTGGGACTACAGGCACACCACCACGCCAGGCTAATTTATTTGTTTATTTATCCTACTTCTTGTAGAGATGTGTTGAATTGAATTTCTGATAAAGTGGTATTATACTTAGGTGTACCTTCAAGACTTTATGCCTTGAAGGATAAAGGGCAAAAATATTCCAGGAGGAAGAATGACATAAATCAATCCAAGATATGTTATTTGATAAACCAACTTATTTTGCAAGTAATTATATGTGAATTTCTTGCTGACATCCATGGATGTCTTACTCCCTGTAGGGCTGTAGTCTATGAATATGGAAATTGTGCTCTGTCAATATGGAACTGCTGAATTGAAGATTGCTAGACCTTTGATTTTTTGTTTGTAAGAAGGTGAAATTTGACTTTAGGCCTAAATCTCTGGATTTTTTTTTAAATGAAGCCATTCAATTTGAAGGAAGTGTTTTCTCCCCTCCTGAAATTCTTTGATCCAAATTTAAGAAGTGTTCAAGATAGATTTGGCCCAATAGCCACCATCGTGCAGCTCTGCAAACCTAAATTCCCAGTATCTATGATAGGTCATATACGTATCATATGATTGTAGAATTTGTGATTTGCAAAAACTTGAAAAAAACAAACTAGCCCAGGTTCTATCTGAAAAGCAGACCCAAAGCTCAAACTGAGATTAAGGGACCGAGATGTGGAATGTGTCCAGGCAGCCAGCAGGTGACTGATTTGAATCCTAACTTTGGAAGATTTAGATTAAAGTAAGAATTGCTTGTTGATTACTTGTTAACTAAATTCATAGCTTGCATAAATGATTTCTCATAGATTTGGGGATATTTTGCCAAAAGATACATTCCGTAGGAATAGTAAGGCCTTTGCAAATGCTGACCCTTCCTGAAGGTAACTTTAACCACAGTAAACATTCTTAGAGATTTGAGTAAGTGAAACACCAAGCAGAACTCAGCATTTTTGTTTTGTTTTGTTTTAATGTCTCAGGCAGCTGTTAGTTTCAAACAAGTCATTAAAATGCAGAAAAGGGACTTTAGTTCAGCACTCTGAGGTTTGCCAAAGATTACTATTAGGGTGCTATTGCTGTTGAAAGTGCTATTTTTGTATGTCCTTTCATGAAGCTAGTCCTGTCTTGTACCTGTACTGATGGTACTCAGAAGGGTGTGCACGGGGTGTAGATGATCAAGAATCTGCAAACTGCCTAACAGAAATAACTGCCTCTGTAAGGACACAGTGAAGGTGTTTCATGAGAGTCATAGACACATTCACTGAATTCGCTTCCGTTATATGTTCATATTTTTATGTAATGAATTGTTTTATAGTTGGATGCATAAATTACAGTTGGAGTTAAGTGAATCTGATTAGGGTGGTCTCAGGAAAGTCCAAAGTCTTTCTGTGATCAGCTATAACATTTTGTAAATTAAAACCATCTGCAATGATGCTTAAGTAAACACACCTATAGACCCAGGGAGATTCCCAGACAATTGCTAATTTACTAAGTTTTCATATATATATATATGAAAACTTATATATATGTATATATATGTATATAAAATAGGTATGCTAAGAGGTTAGAAGTGTGTGTTAAATATGGTCACTATCTTCTGAAAGTATAAAGCCCGGGGATGAGGGTGATAAGAGTGAAAAACAAGTACATGTAATATATTATAGGATAATGATGTTGTGATGAGTAAAATACACAAACATTGTTCTAGGAATTCAGAATGAGGAACGATTACTACAAGGGAGATAATGAGGGAGGATGAATGAAAGAATTGAGAGCAGAGTTTCCTCAGACTTCCTTACACAATTTGGTGGCTTCTCATACATACTGCCAAATGCTTCTTCCAAAACGGTGGTACCAAAAAAGTATAGAGAGATTCCGGTTTAACTCATCCTCTCCAGCCCTGTGGGTTACTTATTTATAATCTGTGCCATTATTAAGGAAAGCAATAGGAATTAAAAGGAAGCCGGGCACAGTGGCTCATGCCTGTAACCCAGCACTTTGGGAAGCCAAGGTGGGTGGATCACGAGGTCAGGAGTTTGAGACCAGCCTGGCCAACATGGCGAAACCCCGTCTCTACTAAAAATACAAAAATTAGTTGGGCATGATGGCGTGTGCCCGTAATCCCTGCTACTCAGGAGGCTGAGGCAGGAGAATTGCTTGAACTCAGGATGTGGAGGTTGCATCACTGCACTCCAGCCTGGGCAACAGAGTGAGACCCCATGTCAAAAAAAAAAAAAAAAAAGAAAGGAAAGGAGCACCACTTTTTTATTCAGAGTGCTTAATAGTCACTTAGAATTAGGTGATTTAGCAAATGCAAAGTGTGTAATACTGGGCCTAGCATCCCATGTTTATTTTCCCTCCGCAGGTTGACATTTTAGAATGTGCATGTGTTTATTAACTAAGAATATATAATGAAGAGGGATTTTGTTCCATACTGTATAGCTCTAAGAAACAATGCTTCCGAAAACAAAATAAAATATGTTTTTGTTTGCCAACATTTTTGGCAATACACAGTATTTCTCTTCTCCCTGAGGCTACAGAGGTAGCAGTTCAGTAGATTTGAGGAGGGCTCTCTTGTCTTTACTGTATCTTGGGCCCAGTGATACTCTTTCAATTTTTAAGATGCTTATATTTTTTCTTACATTGCCAAGGTTGGTTTCATTCCTAAGAAAAGGAAATGAAAGAAATATCTTACAGTTGTCACCCATTCCCTCCTAAAATAATCTGGGGCACTGGTGGCAGGAGAGAAGGTTTCTAGACCAAAGCTTATCAAATTGGGGATAAGAACCCATTGATGTTGTGATGATATGAACATAGTAGTAGTTTATGTCTAGCATTTTAAAAAGTAGGATAAAGCACATCAGATGGAATAGAATAGAGTAGAATAGAATATAAAGGAAAAAAGTTAACAGTCCAGCATGCAGTAAGGATTAGTATTATTTGAAGAAATCTTTTTATCAGTTGTATGTTTACTTTATCAGTTGTATGTTTGTCAGTTGTATGCTTACTGTCTACAATTAATCATGATGATAATTACATTTTTAATTGTGAATCAATTAAAAATAAGTTTAACAAATGTAAGCCTAGGCAACTCTAAGACATACCCCAATCTCCGCACCCCATAGTTCCAGATGCGTTTTGGGGAAAGTTGTTGTAATAGTCCGTTTTCATACTGCTATTAAGAACTGCCAGAGACTGGTAAATTATAAAGAAAAGAGGCCTAATTGAATCACATGGCTGAGGAGGCCTCAGGAAACTTACAATCATGGCAGAAGGCAAAGAAGCAGCAAGGCATTTCTTCACACGGTGTCAGGAAGGAGAAGAGCCGAGCAAAGGGAGAAGAGTCTCTTATAAAACCTTTAGATCTCGTGAGAACTCACTCACTATCACTAGAACAGCATGGGGAAACTGTCCGCATAATTCAGTTACCTCAACACATGGGGATTATGGGGATTACAATTCAAGATGAGATTTGGGTGGAGACACAAAGCCTACTCATATCAGTTATCCTTTCTGTTCTGCTTCCTTAGACCTTCATATCTTACCCCACAACCCAACTCAATCCCTCTCAGTAGTCTGGAAGTATAAAATCAGGATCCTCACTTAAGAAAAGAAACAGGGAGGCCAGGCGCGGTGGCTCATGCCTATAATCCTAGCACTTTGGGAGGCCTAGGCGAATGGATTGCCTGAGCTCAGGAGTTCGAGACCAGCATGGGCAACACAGGGAAACCCAGTCTCTACTAAAATACAGAAAGTTAGCCGGGTGTGGCAGCTTGCGCCTATAATCCCAGCTACTCAGGAGGCTGAGGCAGAAGAATTGCTAGAAGCCGGGAGGCAGAGGTTGCAGTGAGTCAAGATTGGGCCACTGCACTGTAGCCTGCGTGACAGAACAAGACTCTTTCTTAAAAAAAAAAAAAAAAAAAAAAAAGAAAGAAAGAAAAGAAAAAGAAACAGGGAGGGAGAAGTAGATGGTGTTTATACACTCAGACATTTACAAACACAGTGCTGGCTTCTGCTTACTAAGGTGGGGGCAGGAATAGAGTATGCTCTTTTCTACTTTATGAGATTACAGCTGTAAAATACTACAAAATACAATCATTAAGTCGTATTAGTTCTTTTTTTTTTTTCTTAGAGATGGGGTCTCACTCTGTTGCCCAGGCTGGAGTGCAGTGGTGTGTTCATGGCTCACTGCAGTTGCAAACTCCTGGGCCCAAGTGATCCTCCCATCTCAGCCTCTTGAGTAACTGGGACTATAGGCATGCACTACTGCACCCCACTAATTGTTATTTATTTATAGAGATGGAGTCTTGCTATGTTTCCCAGGCTTGTCTCGAACTCTTGGCTTCCTGTGATCCTCCTGCCTTGGCCTCCCAAAGTGCTGTGATTATAGGTGTGAGCCAGCACACCAGGCCTAGTATTAGTTCTTAATAGCTTCTCCATTACAACTAATTTACAAAAGGAATTCTTCATTGGATAATTATTTGCTCATAGAAACAGTGACCTTGAACTAGAGTTTGATATGAAACATTCTTTCTAAGATACATAAAGGGAATTGTGTCTGGTCCTAACAGGCCTTGACCTGAACCCTTTGTTAAAGAATAGAAACTGTTAGAAATAATGGGTTCCATAATAGAAATGAAATCATCTCTATTAAAACTTTTGAAAGTAATGTGTTAAAGAAATATTTTAAAAAGAGTTGATTAATGCACTCTTTTCATATGGTGAGTGAGAACCTTGTGAATTTGCACATTTCAAAAATGTACAATGAGTATAATAGAAAGAGGGAATGTAAGTGTTGTTTTTTTTTTTTCAGATAAATGGACCATTGACTGTGTTCTCCTGGTGTATTGTACACATTGCATATTGCATCCAACAATGGCATTCTAACTTTTTTTTTTAATCATGTGGGGTTGCTATTAAGCTGTCTAGCAAGAAAGGTATAATTATGGTCTGAGAATTATAGAAGGATGTCATGGAGGTTCAAAAACATTAAAGCTCACATTCATAAAAAGAAAATAGCATGAATTTAAATACAGAAAGCTATGAAGTACTTTGAAAACATTTTAATCTCCCAAGACTCCAACCCATCTCCTCCCCCCCTGTTTTTCTGCCAAAAACATTATGTCCTGCACTATAACTATAAATTAACCCTTTCATTCAACTATAAAGAACATTTCAACAAGCAAAAATATAGCCGTTGGATTTAAACAGTATCAACATAAAACACTGGGCACTTTTAGAAGTACTCTCAAGTCCTCTTCTTTTATGGAATTATAGTACAGACTAATGTTAATCAGTCCAGTGAAATAGATCATACCTTTAAATCAAACTCTGCGATTAATTTATGAAAGCAAAGTGCCAAAATCAAGATACTTAACCTTAAACACAAACCATTTTGTACATATATTTTTATATGTGTGGACATTTTTGTGTTTCCTTAGGCAGGTTGCAATTAGAGGATGAATGCAATTCCTGGTAAAATCTCCATGCTTTGAAAGGGCTCTGCCATTCCAGCGAGCAGTATTATTTTACTTGAACATTTATTTCTAGGTCCTGTGAAGCTTAACCAGTCCCTGTCAGTTCCAATTCCCTAATTATTGAATGCCACTTCCCATGCAATGAGAAAAATCATGTAGTGAACTATTAATTTCTCAATTTAAAGGGTTTTCATCACTTTTATTGGTGTTATTTTGCTATCATACTCCAGGTGCATGCTATACTCTAGCACTTTTTCTTTTAACTTAATTGCTTGCTAACATTTCCAGATGTGGAAAACAGACACATTAGTTATTCCTAATAAGTATTTTATTTTCCTTTCTCATCTGAAGTGTATTATATTACCTTTTCCTTTTTTTCTAGAGCATTGGTTACAGTATAGCTTTTAGCTGCAGGTGACAAAATGCATTAGAGGTTTGTTTTTCCAACACATGATGTTTGGAATTATGTGGTTCATGTTGGTTCAGGAACTCAAAGATGTGAGAGCTCTGGGTTGCCTTTTCTGTAACATACTGTGTGTGTGTGTGTGTGTGGTGTGTGTGTGTGTATTTATGCACATATATAAATATATATTTTATACACACACACACACACACACACACACGTATAGTGTTCTCCCTCATGGTGTCCACTTGGTCACAGTAGTTCCCAGCATTCTTTCCTCATGTGAAAATTTCCATATCAAAAAGGAAGCAAAGCAAGGTCAGCATTTTATTTACTTCAAAACAAAATCAGAGTAGAGACTTTTATCTAGAAGTTCTTAGCAGGTTAACCCATTGTTAAAGGTTGAATCGTGCTGCTACCCCACCCCCATCCCCAATTCACATGTTGGAGTCTTGAACTCCAGTACCCTATTATTTGAAAATAGGGTCATTGCTAATGTCATTAGTTAAGATGAGGTCATTAGTGTGGGCCCTCATCCATTATGACTGGTGCCCATATGAAAAAAGGGGAAATTTGGACACAGAGACACACATAAAGGGAAGATGATATGAAGAGAGATACAGGGAGAAGATAGCCATCTACAAGCCAAGCAGAGAGGTCTGGAACAGATCCTTCTCTCACAACCCTCAGAAGAAATCAACCCTGCTAACACCTTGATACAGACTTTCAGCCCCCTGAACTGTGAGACAAAAAATTCTGTTTTGGAAGCCACCCAGTCTGTGGTACTTTGTTATAGCAACCCTAGAAAATGAATACACCCTCTTGGGCTTTTAGTGGTCTCATAAGCCAATCTCCCCTGGCTACCCTGCTTCCCAGCCGAGAATGACAAAGAGTTCTGGAAAGTATCTCTGGAGCTTTCAGTCTCCACAGTGAAAGGCTGACTCTAAGGGCTGGAAAGAAGGGCCGGTGATAGCTATTGAGTGGACTACCAGCAGCATCTGCCACAGCCAGTTTTTCACATGTGGCACATGTCTGGCATTCAGATATTTGTTAAAGAAATGAAATATTCTAAGATCGAATACTTTATCTTCCTCTGACATTGGAAGCATATAAATGGAATTTTATTTTGGTCTTGTTTCTTTGGCATTTTCCAGCTTTAAACTACCATCGCCAAAATAGAAGATATCTCATTTCTAAAAAAAGTTTCCATCTTTTAAAAGTTTTTTCCTAAAGAATAGTGGGACCTAGAATATAGATCTTATTTCATTGGCAGCATATGATTTTACTTTCTTTGACCCAGGCTAGAGCTCATTCTGTTTGGGTTTGATGCCTTGTAAGTGCACGGAATATTCCTTTCTAAATTTATGTCCTCTTACATTCTGTCTTTAATTGCATTGCCTACCCTTACACCCTGTTGTGATTTACCCTGTGTTTTGAAATGCACTGCTGGTTTTTGTTTTCCATGTAGATATGACATAAATCAGTAAGGAAAAACAGGATGTGCTTTCCTGTTCCCTAGGAATTTCAGATACCATCATTGTCTTTTAGGAATCTCATTTCTTTTAGTAGAGTGATGCAGCTTGCCCAGAATCCCTTGTCTATGTTTTCTTTGTCAGTCTTCATAAAAATTGTATAGAGTATGACCATTAGAATTGATCATCTGCGGTTTGATCTTTTACGTGACATTACCTTAGGAGCTCATAAAGCTTGTACTTACATTCAAAGGCAGTTATTCCTTGTTGCCTGTAGGTGTTAGGGGGGAAAAATAACACCTTAGGATTGGATTTTTGGACTTATTAGTCCTGTTCGGAAGTGTGATATGCCCCTTATTTTAGGATGTACATTTAAAATGGAGCTTTGGAACCAGGCTAGCATGTCAAAAAAATGCCCCTGTCACAAAAAGTAAAGTTTAGCATCAATCTGAATGTTACGTTGAATCCATTAGTTAGGCAAAAGGCCCCCTTCTGTTTTCAGACAGGGTGCTTTTTACTGGTTATGAATAGCTGTGTGAATAGTCAAGGCTCTTGTCTTTTTGAGGATCAAAATTCATTTTGAAGAAAATGTTGGATAATTTCTTTTAGATTAGCAGAGACTTCAGAATCTATTCCTTTTAAGTTTATATTGCTGGCAAGAGACTAGAACATAAAACCCAGCATCTCTCATCACCTATTTCATTCCCGTGAAGCAAGATTGAGAGGCCTTGTCTCTTTTCTGAGTATGAAGCATGCACTGACCTGTCACGTTTGATTATTATTTTGTACTTACTTTTTAAGAGGCGTTGGAGGCTCCCAAATGGCTGCTGATGGCCTGAAAGCCTTTAGGAGCCTTAAATTTCAGAGATGGCAGATATGTGCCTCATAGGCCGTTAACTCCTGCGCCATCAGGAAATACTGAAGTTGAAAAAGCAGGCTGTTGGTTAATTTTCACCTCTGACCATATTGAGAACAGTGTGGCTTCATGGAAAGGGAAACAAACCAAGAATATGAGGACTAGGGTTGATATCAGGTCTTTCACCAAGAAACTCTGTTACTATGGTCAGGTCATTTAACCTTTCTAGGCCTCACTTCTTCTGGGGAGGCCAAACCACGTGCAAGGTGAGAAGATGAGCTCTGAAATTAAAATCTTAGCTTTATCAATCACTAGCTGTAAAATAGTATCTGCCTCATATAGAGTTATTATGAGGATTGTTTCATTCATCTTATTCATTCTACAGACAGATATTGAATATCTACTGTGTTCTAAGAGCTGAGTATACAGCAATGAATTCGATACAAATAAATAACAAACACATGCCTAAACATGTGTAGTGTTTATGTAGAAAGATCTCGTGAGGTTGTGAGATGTGCTTTGATATCTGTGACTGGTGGAAATGAAGGGTGTATAATGACTTTAGATGAGGGAGAATGCGGATGGTCACATTTAAGCTGAGAAGGTGACATTTATGCTAAATTCTGAATGACAAAAAGAAACCAGAACACAAGAAGAACAAATGTGTGAGCCCAGAAGTGACACGAAGCTCAGCATGTCTGAGAAGCAGGAACAAGAGCAGTGTGGCTAGACCTCAGAGATCAGGAGCTGGGGTCAGGGGAGATTGAAATAGGAGAAGCAAAGGATGTAAATAGCTGCTTAGTGTGCCTGGCACATAGTTCATGGTGCCTGGTTCAATAAATGTTAGCAAATTAGTAGTTATTATCCTTCTCTCAAAAGGATCTCAGAAGAAAATGCTCCTAGTAGTTTAACATTTTTATTTAAAATTAATAGTGACTTCTGGAGAAGCCATGTAGCATCGTTTGGGACATGACTTTTATTAGATAATGATAGGATGGGCATTTGAGTTTTTATTGTGACCACTTGGAGGAAATTTTTTGAACACCTCTCTTTGCCTTTTTCGTTTAAACCACTGCTTTCTTATCTCTACTAACCTTTCTTCTTTTGGTTTATCTCCCCAACTTTCCTGTTATTTCCAAATTTATACCATTATGTTAATGCATTATTGCTTTCAAGCTGTACATACATCAGAATTTGTCAGAAAAAAATGATGCTATCCCATCTCATAAATAATGAAATATATGTTATCAGAAGTAAATCAGAAGCTATTACACTAGAAAAATGTTAGGAAATGTTCACTATATTTACAAATATTTGTAAAAAGACATATTTTTGACTTTCTAGGGCAATAAATTCAGTTAATAGAACAGAATGGCATTTTTGTTTTTACTTATTATTTCTATTCAGTGAATTGGTTGAGGGGCAAAAATGAAGAAAATAGCAATATTGCCTCTTTTAAATTAGGAGTGTTAGTAGCAATTTTAAAATCCATTTCTTCTGGAAGTTGCTCTTTCCTAAAAAGGGAAACGGAAGCTTTTTTTTTTTTCCTTTGGCAATTTCCCCTGATAGATGAAAGTAATGATCAGGTAAAGATCAGAGACTAAGGGGGATAGCAAGCTGCTTTCTTAAAGGATGGTGGGGATTAGTAAGGGCTAATTGTGTGGTGATGTTGTGGTGCAAAGTTGCCCCGAGTCAGCTGAGCTGTGAGCTTGCCCTTACTTCTAACAGTCTTTGAGTTCAAGAAGTTTCCAAACTATCCTCATTTTTGATAATTTGCTAAAAGGACTTACAAACGTTGCTGAAAACTGTTATACTCACAGTTATGTTATTTACAGGGAAAGTTTCCATTCTAAAATCAGCTAGAGGAAGACACACATAGGGCAGAGTCTGGAAGGTTTCAAACGCACAGCTTTTATTGTCCACAGGACATCTGACCCTTCCCGTATCAATGTGTGACAATACTCAAGGAGTATGATAGCCAACCAGGAACTCGTTGAGCCTCCGTGTCTAGAGTTATTTATTGAGACCTCATTATGTAGGTGTGACTGACTGGTTGCACATGTGGTTGAGCTCAGTCTCCACGTCATTTGATACCACGTGACCCAAATTTCTCACCCTTAATCACATGGTTAGTCTGTCTGATGTGGCCAGTTTCCAAGGCAAGACTATTGGGTGTGGCTGGCCACACCCTAAGATCTAGTGTGGCCAGTCCCCATCCTAAACAGACATTTCAATCAGCTATGGCATAGATTACCTCCTGGAAGCTGAGGGCAAAGATCAGACCTAGGGTAAGGCCACATTCCTTACATAAAGAGTGAGAGAGTATCCCTGCACGGACTGTGGAATCCATTATTCTAGAATGTGTGTTTTACATTCTGCAATGCTGTGTGAACTTGCTCATGCCACCTAACCACTCTTAGGCACAGCATTTGTCTTCTGTTGGGAATAATTATGGCATTTACCTCACAGAATATTCTGAGGATTAATGAACACATTTGGGCACACAGAATTTACTTTAGAATTTCAGCTTTAGCAGCTGCTATTTTTATCATTTCAATGATTATTTTAATCATATTGTTATTTTATTGTTGTTACACTTATGATAAATATTTTTATTAATGTAAACTGCTGTTCGAAGTAGCCAAAATGCCAGTTCATTGTTTTAGGGCCTTTTTTGCTGCTTCTTGATCTCGTTTTCTTTGTCTGACTTTTCATGGATTCTTTGTCTCTTAGTCTGTTTATTCATTCTCTGAGTTAATAGAAACTCCTCTGTAATTTTGCTGAGCATTCCAAGCAAAATAGGAAAGTAAAGAGCTTTTTTTGGGGGGGCGAATTTGTTTGTTTTCAGAAATGCTATGGCAATGATTATACAACTGCAGTCCCATAAGCATTTGGTGGTGGTATTATCTTGTTCTTTTTTAAACACGTAGTACAATAGAGAGATTTGTTTTTTTTTTTCTGTATGTGGAAATTCTCCTCAGAGCACGTTCAAGTTCTCTTAGCCAAAGTAGAAACATCTTTAAAAAGACACTTGTTCAGTGCTGTATCTTTCTCTTCAATTTGCTAGTAATAAAATGGACATCCCACCAAAATATTGAGTGTTTTTCATTCCAAATGGAAAAATAACATAATCAAGCTTAAGGTTTGCATGCCAAGCCGATTTTATGAAAATACTCAGGTGTTGAATTCATTTTGAATTCAGCTTTAGTTTGGCAAAAAGGCTACGACAAGAAAGACTTGGTGTAATAGTTTATTCACCAATCTACACTTAGATGTAGTTTGTTGTAATAAAAAGTAATTGCTGCGGTATGAAATGATCTTAATATGGCAATATTTTTCATACCAACGTTAGTTCTCATAGAGGTGGTACTATGCTGTTGAGTGGGTTAATTGATTCCCTTTAACAAAACAATGTCTACAGAGCATTTTGCTTTGTATGCAAATGGAGCAGTACTAGAATTTTTAGTTCCTTCTTTTCTTCAATACTGGAATGTAACTTTTTACAATGCCTTTTGCTGATTATTATTTTTTGGATGTCTCCCACCCATATAGGTGAGCTTCTCTTACAAGGCCCTGTATTTATCAAAGAACCCAGCAACAGCATTTTCCCTGTTGGTTCAGAAGATAAAAAAATAACTTTAAATTGTGAAGCAAGAGGCAATCCGTCACCTCATTACAGGTACAGTGAAAAGTTTGAAAATTCAAATAAAAAAAAATAAACACACTTATGTGGCGATTGGGAATTTTTTTTTTGCTTCAATATATTTATGCCATCAGTAAGAAAAAAATACGTGAGGCTATAGTTGTATGATATATTCAACAGATTTAATATATGAAGATTTAAATCTATATGTAGCATATACTTGATTAATTATTGATCATGGCAGAATCCCTAAAGTAAATAATGTCTTTTCATTGATGTATAGTGCAATTTAATTTATAAACTTGGATTTACATGTACTTGTCAAGAACACATTCATTGTGGGGATGAAATTGTGTTTTAAAGTTAATTTGAAATCATAGTTAAACAAATACTTCTGTGTGCCACCTTTTGTCTGTTTACCATTTTACTGGATATGTGCTTGGAGGTTCAATAAGTATGGAAGAATAAAATGTATTCTTACCAAAGTCATTTTAGTGATTTTTGAAGAGAAAACATATTTCATTTGTTAGATGTATACCAAGTTAAAGTCTATATTTTTAAGATTATATAAACAATTGCTCTTCACTGAAAACTTTCAAATATCATGCAAAAGTATAAGGAAAAAAGAAAAACAAATCCATACTCCCACCACCTTAAGAAAAAAATATTGATATTTTGGGGATGATGATGGATTATTTGGATCAAATGGGTATTTGTATTATTAAATAACCCAGGATTAATCATTTTTACTCTTAGGAGTGCTTGGGAGACCCACTTTCATGAAGAGATGAATTATTTATAAATTACATGCTGCATTCTTATAAGTGGTTGAAAGAAAGTATTCAAGACACCTTTAAAACAACACGCTCTTTCATGCAATGTGAACATCTACTATGAAAACCCCATTCACATTATTAGTTTGCTTGACAAAACCTTTTCTATAATCTGCACAATAAGCAAACTTCAGCTAGTATTAATAAAATTTTAAATGTTTAGAGTTGTAATTTAGATCTT
Source organism: Pan paniscus (assembly GCF_029289425.2). Lineage (NCBI taxonomy): Eukaryota > Metazoa > Chordata > Mammalia > Primates > Hominidae > Pan > Pan paniscus. Next base: position 74,460,680 of record NC_085926.1, on the reverse strand, counting down.
ATTGAGCCTCTATTGTTCTCTTAAACTATATAAATAATTGAAGCCAATAGTCATTGGTAAATTGGGTCAAGATTGGGGTAGAAGGTAGGTTTTGTATTTTTGCATCTGGAAGTAATCAAGATCAGTCTCTTTCAACAATATTTAACAACATATTTATTGGGGCCCTATTGTATACTTCAACAAAATAAGCATTATAATTCCAGGTTACTGATTAGAGTTGGCAAAGATGAGAAAAAGTTTTTCTCTGCCTCTACCTCTTTCTATAGAAATAAGAAAGTTATTTAATAAAATCATTTATAAAAGGAAGAAACTATTTCATGAACTAGTTCCATTAATCAGACATAAGCATATGCAACATCTGGAAATATTTTCTTCTTATGGGGAAAGTTGAACAGATCAGCTTAACAATATTTTTTTCCAGCATGTTTGTAAGGCATTCTAACACCTTTTAAATGCATCTGTTTGTTTCTCCCTGAAATGAAAGATTATTCTCATAGACATAGCTGTAAATATGATAAAGCAGCCATGTGAATGACTCACGTGTGGGCTGTTTTTCTGTTGTCAGTAAAGTTGTATTTCCTGGTGTTTATCTTACGAATAATTTGGTGATAAATGTGTTCACCTGAAAAGTTGTCAAGATACAAGATTTAGTCATATAGGAATGTATTTCTAAATGAATAGATTAATTGTTTGTATAGTTTTATCAAATAGCCAAAGGTCTTGAGCTTAGACATCCAAAAATAACCTTGTGTAGTAATTATGTCTTTAAATAACAGGTGCCTATTGTAATGCCATGGAGTCTGTATTTAAATATATTGATAACATGTAAAATGTTGATAAAGAAGTTTCACTGTTTGCATAGTGATCTTGTTTTATTATACGTCCTGGGATATCATCCTGGCATTTATATGTTGCAATTTTAACAAAATCTGTTACTGAGACTAGGAGATGTGTGATTTCGGCTGATTTATTAGTTTTAGGTTTGATAAATGAAGAAATTTAACATGTTTGGTATTGTTTGATGATTTTTGGTTTGTAGCCAAATAGAGCAGATACTTTCATTATAACTTTAAAAATTTTCTAAAATTAAGATTTCTAACCAATATAAAATTTCACTTAAACTAAAAGTTTATGACCACTAGAAATTGAGACCTAGAAAACACAAGAGAAGCTCGTTTCATTCTAAGAAATATCAGACTTTGTTTTAACAAGAAACAACCCCTTGTTATTCATGTTATCTGAGTAAGAAATAGATTGTGCCACTGCAGTAAATGGGATATGGAATAATGTGGATTGTAATGACAAATTTATCTTTTTAGATGACATCTTTATTTTTGGCCTATTTTTTTCCTACCTTTTAATTTTAATATTCAACTAGGTAATATTTCACATTATTCTTTAAAATGGTTCAGAATAAAATATGCTTGCCTATTCCTATTTTTTATTGTCCTTCAAAAATCACAAATAAATACTATAAATATATAATGACATCGAGGACATAAAAAGGAAGAATATGGTGGATCTTTTTACATGAAGTCAGAAAAAATATTTTTTAACATATATAATCATAAATATAAGCAGATAGGGAGACAGCCAAGGAGGAATATTAAGGAGCCATGTGAAACCACTTGTTAAAGGCAATCCAAACATGTTTTTAAGGATTCAGAATAAAGTTAAAGAATCTTGTAAAAGAATGTCCTTTGAAAGACCAATCCTGCCTTATAGACTGATGCCAACTTGTCTGAAGAGTGATCTTGTCTTTGTTTTTATCCCATCAGGTAAAAAAGAACTCTTAACTGGCCATGTTAGAAATCCAAAAGTTCAGAAATTCTCAAGAGAAATTACTCGTCTTAGGATTTAATTGAGGATTTTATTCTTTCTTTTGCAGTTCCCTGCCTGAGCCCCAAAGCCTATATTTAAAGGTTAATTAGTATTCAATCTCATTGTAATTGCTGATAGTGCTGAAGGAGGTTACCCTGAGGAAGTATTAATACTTTTTCTAAATGGGAAAGATTTTCTTCCACTTTTTGTGGGGTTAGAAATGTCCAATCAACTAATGCTAAGATGAAAGACCACAAATAGGAGAATCCCTGGTCGCTGCTGCTGATGCCATTTAAAGGGGCCACTTGTTTCAGTGAGATTGGGGTAAAATAGGTACATGCCAACAGGGACCAGGCAAATAACAACTTTGAAAGAGGATGGCCTGCCTGAAGAACATATAGACATATTGAATAATGACTGGAAACTGTCTATCATTCAACCCTAAGCCTATCATTATGTGGTCATAACTGCTTCTCAGCACTGGCCAATTGTTACCATCTAGGAATCCTGGTCCGGTATTACCAAAGCTTTCTAAGAGAGTTTTACAATTTAGATATTTTCATTTTGGAATCTCTAACTTTACTGTTAACTCTGTTTTTCTTTTAAAACATAATGTAGACCAAAAAAGGTAAGTCGTAAGTCTGAATGTGGCCCATGTGGGCCTTGTGTTTCCAACTTTTAGTCTAGCTCAAGACTTAGAGGTTTGCTGTCCAATATGGTAGCCAGTAATCACATGTGGCCCTTGAAATTTAAATCAATTAAGTTGAATTAAAAATTCAGTTGTTCAGTCACAGAAGCTTCATTTCAAGTGCTTGGTAGCCACGTGTGGCTAGTTGCCACTGTATTTGACAGTACAGATGAATATGTCTAGGCTTGCAGAATGTTTCAGGTCGACCCCTGGGCCCACAACTCTTTTCTATAAATGCTTTCATTTTTCTCTCTTCACAAGGAAGTAAACAGAACGTTATTCTCTTTCAGCTCTATAGGAACAGGTAAACAATTTTAATAGAGTGTAAGGAATCTTGGATACAGAAGTTGTAAGGGCTAAATATCATTGCAAAGTGGAGGTCTTTCCTGGCCACAGTTGCCCTTAAACATGGTTGTCTATAATGGAGTCACATCCTGCACATATTTAATTTACTGATAGTCAACTGAATGCATTTAATTTACTGATAGTCAACTAAATGCATTCAGTATAAGAAAGAAAGGGAAAATAAAATAATATGCTAATTTCTGCTAACCATTTATTCAAGGAGTGGATGTAAGGAAGGGAAGTCTGAGTTTATTTCTTGTCTATATATTGACACAGTAATATATATCTAGGCACACAGAGTACTATACATAGTACTGTATTTGGTGCTATATATATATATACACACACTATGTGTATGCTGTCAATTCTATATACATATAGTGTTCCATTTTTAGAATATATAGTACATATATAGTATATGTGCTATATGCTAGTCTATCATAATATAGCATATATATGACATTTTAAGCATAATTTTGATTATATGCAATTTGTCCCTTACATATTTCTTATTGCTATGTAAGATCTGATATCATTGTTATTTTACTTTTATGTGTCAAGACGAGTTATTGTTCCTCTAAATTATTTTGGCACTTAAAGAAATGAAATCCTTTTTGTCAGATTTATAAGTCCAGTTCGCTGTGTTCATGCTCAAGTTCAACTCCTTTCCACATCCTGGCTTCTCCAGCTGGTGAGCTCTGGTCCCCACACCCACAATCAGCCACATTTGAGAGTAATGAAATAGTCACATGGTGGAATGAAGACAAAACATAAACACACTAAAGAATATCTACAGTGCCTGAGGCAAACAGAGGTAGATACACCTCTTACTGGGCAACTTAAACTTGGTTGCACTATCATCTCTCCTAGGAAGCGTTCTTGACATCCTTAGTGCTGGATTCTGTGCTCAAACAATGTGCCCAACCATTGCATTGCATTACCTGTATGATAAAGCTTATCAAAATGAAGTCAGATTGCCCTAGTAGGCTGTAACTCCTTTAAAACTGAAGACACCTTTAACGGTGAAGTGTGTCCTTCATTCTTACATTCCAAATGCCTAGCAAAATAGTGAATGCCTAATTAATGGCATCAACAAAGTGGTATAAAGGTAATAAGGTGGAAAACAAATAATGGAATTTGGGATTGTATTATCTTTCAGGAGTCAATAATATCATGAAGGATCACAGGGTCAGAAGTTGTTAATAGTTTATTCTGTAAGATATTCTTAAATTTGTATTGAGTCTTATTTTTTGGCTCCATTTAAAGACAAATTGCCTTGAGGTGACAAAGATGGCTGCCTGGAACTCCAGGCTACTCATTTCTTCTGCAAAATGTCAACTGGAAGAGTAGGGTATCTTTCTAATAAATGTCATCAAAAACTCCAAATGGTGTCAGAAAAATGTGAAATAAAAATGAAGCTAATCCTGTCAGTAGTCAATACCCAGCAGAGACATAAAGGTTAGATTTTAGATATTAAAGGTGATAGTATAACAAAATAAATCATATCCTTTTTTTGTTTCTCTTTCTTGTGTTTTTTCAGTGGGGCAAGGGGAATGGATGCACACATATTGATCAAACACAAGCTAAATCAGTTGGGTCACATTCACATTCTTAAGCAATCGGTAAGGTTGAGCCATGGAATGTTCTGACTGGCCAGGCCAGGGTCGTATGAGGAGGGCTGCTTTAAAGGAGAATGGAGGAGCTGCTACCAGGAAAAGCTAAGATGGCTGCAGGGAAGGCAATAAGGGAAAACATCTGTAACACTCCTTGAAATAATTTTAAGAGAATCCCTGATTGATATGAACCAGGTTAGAACCATGGAAAGTGAACAGTTGTTTTTAATCCCAGTGTAGCTCTCTAATCTGTTTTATGTTTTTATGTATGTTCAAAATTTATCGATGAGTGAGAAATGGGAATCTATATCATAAAACACATTTTAAACATTCAATTTTTTAAAAAAACAGCATGGCAACTTTAACTCATTTAGGTCTTTAGCAATTATTGCTGAAGTCTAACTAGTTATTTTTGGATAAAGTATTGAATATGCAAATTCAGACATTCATTCTTTCGAAGGCTGCAATTATTCTCATCACTTCAGTAAACATATTAACAAACATTGCATTTGAACACAAACACATTTGCTTATTAACTTGAAAGCTGCATCTAAAACCACAAATTGCTTCTGTGATTAAATTTCTAATTTTCCTGTCAAACCCCAAATAAAGTATTGCCTGTTGATTTAACAAGTGTTTAGTGTGGGCATATTTCCTAAACCCAAATCCCAGACCCCCCCGAATTTTCGTAAGTTATTTTGTTCTTTTCGCGTTGGTTCATGCTGAAGTTTAAAATGCAACGTTTGTTTTTCTCTAGAATGTTGTTTGTATGTCCATTGTCCGGACCAGATCTTGTGTGACAGAGTAGATATTCTGAAAGACAATAGCTTTATATAATCAACTGTGAGGTGAATTCTATTTGGGGTTTATTTTTTAAACTACTTAAAGTCAGTTTTGTTAGCTTCAATTTCAAGTTGTGATATTGTCTAGCCTTATTAGCAAGTTCAAATGGAAGACGCAATTTAGAGCCTGCTGCCTTAAATTATAGCAATGACAAAATAGATCTGTGTTTATATTCATTATTGTTATTCCGTATGCTAGTGTGGTTTTGTGAAAAGGTTGCCATTTCTGATAATACCTAATGTGTTAAATAATAATAACTAGTAAGATAAAGGAAAATAATGATGCATTAATTCCCTCTATCTTTAAGATTGTTTATTGGCAATATGGATGACCACAGTCCGTGAAGACTATGCGGAGGTTAGTAATGGCTAGGGTAGAAAATAGAATTAGATTGCTTTATTCAAGAAACTTCTATTAGTCCCTGTCATGTACAAAATATGATGCCTGATGGTAGAAATTCAACAGTGATTGAAATAGTCATTATCCAGTGGAGTTTACATACTTTGAAAAGCACCTTTTGACTCTTAGAATTTAGGCTTTTTTACTGATTTAACTCATTATTATACAAATTTGTGTTTACAGGCACACACATACACACACACACACATTCATTTTCTTTCTATCTCTCAAACATAGTTTGTTCTTTGTGTTGGAAGGCAGTGATTTTTATACCCTCAGCCATTGATGTTTTAGTTTATTTCCTGAAAGTGACAATGAAAGTTTTTATCATTTAGGAGTAATAACTACCAGTTTTGAAATATCTCCTATGTCAGGTATATTATGCTTTCTATTCAAGAATCAAACATTGTTGGCCTCAGGGCATGCAGCTGTTTTAAGGAAATTGTATTCAAATTCGTTTATAGGTGGAAATCTGCTTTAGACTCCACCATTATATTTTATTAAGCTTGGTCCAGTCCTCTCAGACACTACCTTTTCTAGCCAGTGTCCCTGTTGTGTGTAGAGAATGTAACTAAGATTTAAAAGAAGGGGATTGATCAAAGATACGCTCCTTTAAGTAGGCCAGTAACCCAGGACTTCTAATTCCAGTACCCCAAATATTTCTCTCTGATTATTGACTGAGACACAAGTTCACATAGAACCTTCACACAAACCAGTTTAAGAGGATGAAAGCTCATTGAGAATTACTAGATTTGTGAAATATGAGTAATAAATCATTTCTCACTTGTGATTCTAAAAGCAGATTCTAATTTGTGTAAAATGAGTGTTTGAACACTGAAGGCTGACACTGAACTTGTAGGATCATTCAAGTGTGTTACAACATGATAATTATGCAACAGTGTTTAATCTTGTGACATTTACCACCAAGCTGAAGCTACAAGGCTACTCTGCTTCTGGAGCACAATGTAAATGTTATATGATTGAAATGCTGGTGTGTGTAGCCCCAAGAGACACGAGGTTGTCTTCTTTTGTTCCAGATCACTGCATTAAGCCTTTTGGAATGGGATTTGGGTATACAAATATACTTTTATGAAGTTTTAAATAATTTTCATATTTCAAAAAGATTTCATTCTGATACTTAGAGTTCCTGGTGAACTTTTAAATTCCTTGATAAAAGTAGAAATTTGTAATTTTTACAAAGAATTATGAATATGCAGAACTAAAAGGCAATATTTACTACTAAAAGCTTCCCAAATTTATGACCTGAGTGTGCCATTTACCTGTCACAACTTACTACTGAATGTTTGAATGTTGTGTTCATGAAGCCCGGACAGTTGGATTACAGTTTCCTGCAAAGAAAATGAGTCTAATTTGAAGATTTATTGGACACATACTTTGTAAAAGAAGGAGCTGAACCTGCGTATCCCTTCAAGTTTTTTTTGTTTGTTTGTTTTTTGTTTTTTGTTTTTTGAGACAGGATCTGGCTCTGTTGCCAACACTGGAGTGCAGTGGTGCCATCTCAGCTGGCAGCAACTTCCATCTTCCAGGCTTAAGCCCTCTCACCTTAGTCTCCTGAGTAGCTGGGACTACAAGCGCATGCCATCACACCTGGCTAATTTTCACATTTTTTTTTGTAAAGATGGTTTCTCCGTGTTGCCCAGGCTGGTCTCAAACTACTGGCTTCAAGAGATCTTCCCAGCTTGGTCTCCCAAAGTACTAGGATTACAGGCATGAGCCACTGTGCCTGGCCCTTATTATTCATTTCTTACATGAATGAAAATACTAGACATACTTAGAAATCAGTCCCAAATATGAGTATTTTGCATTGGGAACTTACATATACTAGTTTGTTTCTCAGGATAAAATATTAATATCTGTTGGCAGCTTAGGCCCAGAGATTACTTGCACATTTCAGAGTTTAAACAAAGACACCCCTTTTGAGTTCACATATTTTCAGCAAGAGGAAAAACAATCAATGTTTAATAAGATATTGAGAAATTTTATATAACCTGGGGTGAGTTCCATTTAATGATGAATAGTATTAGGCAGGAGAAAAATAATTATATTGCTTTGTTAAAAGAAAATTAACATTCTTCTGGTTATGGCAAGTATATTTTAGCTCTAAAGAGTTTACTAACGTGAATGCACTAATACTTTGGGAACATATTTAAAAATGCAGGAACATATTTTAAAAATAATAGTCTTTGCCTTTTCATATAGTGAAATAATCTAGGGATTGTGTCTGTATGATGAAGACCGAACTAAAGGAAGTGAGAAGCATTTGTGTGTAATGGAACAAATCTTTCTCATTTTGATTCTTCAGTCAAAACATAAGGATGATAGTTTTACATCTTGGACACCTAATGAAATAAAGTATATTCCAGCATACTTTATGGTTTCTTAAATCTTTCCATCTGTTAAATATGTAAGAATAAGTGCTTCTTCATATTTTTTTATCTTTAAAATTTTCCATATAGCCACTGTACCTTGATTATTCTTCAGCTAAACACAAAAACACAATTTTCAAATGAAGCTATCAGGCATGCTTAGTCAGGCCATAAACATTCTAAGTCCTGAGCTAAAAAGTGTTTTTTCCTATAAAAACTGCTCTTCTTAGGTAAGATAAACTCAAGTGCCCTTTGTCATGAGAGTCTTTCCTTCAAAAGTGTTTGAACGTAACTGCATCTTTTCTGATTTGGGTTTAGAGGAGTTTTTCCCTCTGCAAGCATTTAGTCACTTAGTAACTGAGAAATCTCTTACAGCTTAAAAATTAAACCCACCCACTTGTGATTTACTGTCAGATGTATTCTTTAAAAGTCAATGTCAGTATGTATTCTCATCCCACTTTTTGCTGACATCTCAGGGCAGGTACCATCCAACCATATGTGGAAGACATAGTCTGTTCCATGTAAAAGGAGAGGACTAAAAGCATTCGATCGAACATAGAACCAACATGTGCTTGATGGGAATGGAACAGAAGAGAAGCAAAGGGGACAGATGGGTTTGCAGCCTTTGATGGGACCTCCTCCCATACTAACCATGGCATTTGCCCGTTTGTTGAATGCATTCCCTGTGGAAGCACTGAGCTGAGAGCTTTGCATACATTGTCTGAATAAATTTGAAGAGCAATCCTATGGGATAGATGGAATTCTCTCCATTTTATATGTTAAAAGCTTAGGTTCAGGGGTGTTAGGTAATTTTCCATGGTCATGCAGTGGGTGTCAGGTGAGTCCAACTGATAAACCAATGAGCAGTTGGTACCAAATCCCATTTCTTTTCATTATGCTGTTGGTTGAAAGGCATGACTAAGGCCTGGGGATTAGGCAGAGGGGTGGGGGTGGGAACAGTAACTAGGAAACTAGGGGGAAAAAAATCTAAAAAATGTGAGCTTCATGAAGTCAGGGACCTTTTACCACAACTTCAGAACATAGAAAATTGCCCAGTATAGACATTTCATAAATGTTTTTTTTACTGATTGAGAAGAAGGGAGGGAGGGAGGAAGGGAGGAAGGGAAGGAAGAAAAGAAAGAAGGGAGGCAGGGAGGAAGGGAAGGGGAGGAGGGAGGGAAGGGCTTTCTAATCGGTTGTTGAATATGAAATAGGCTAAATTAAAAGTGAGCAGTTCTTTTCTGCTTGTGTCTACTGTAGGCAGTCCATGGTTACTTGTTGGGGATGGTCTAGATCAGTTCTTCTCAAACTTGAATATGCATATTAGTCACTGGGAAAACTTAAGATGTAGATTCTGACTCAGTAGATATGGTTTAGGGCCATAGATTCTGCGTCTCCAACAGACTTTCATGGGGTGATAATGCTGGCCTGCAGACCATATTGTGTTTCAGAGTATTCACAAAGAGTGTGAATGGATACTTTTTCTTTATTTTACTTGCTTTTCTGAATTTCTGTAGTTCTAGGACTTGGGATGGAATAAGATGAAAGAAGGTTTATGAGTGCTCCCAGTTCAAATTCAAACCTTAAGGGTAGACTTAAAATCAAAATGAGACATAGTGACACAAATGTTCATGAGATATGGACTTGATTTGGGAAGGATAATAAGAGAGTTTACTTTGCAAATAAACCAAACAAAAACCAACAGCAGAAATCTGCCATAAATGAAAAAGATGTTGCAGATTTTTCTTTCTAATTTTGTTCCAGTTCAAAAGAGAAGAGTTGGAATGGAACCTCCAGTTTATTCTCTTAATTTCATTTGGGTCTTCTTATTAAAAATGTTGCTTTAAGACCTGAGGAGGTCATATGTGAAGGAAAACAGAAAAAGTGAGAAAGCCTTGATTTTTAAAATTAGCAAATGATAAAATAATACTTTGAGCAGTACAGATTAAACTTATAAACTCACCCATTTTCTTTACTACTCAGTCATTAAAACTTCATTATGCATTATTTCAGATATAGAAAATGATACAGACATACAATAGGGCGTAATGATAAACATCCATATAATTACTTCTTAATTTAAGAACTAAAACCAAAAAAGCTAAATTTCCTACTCTCTCTCCATGAGAGCTTTAAAATACCTTAAAGTTGAAGTTTATGGCCAAGTGCAGTGGCTCACGCCTGTAATCCCAGCACTTTGGGAGGCCGAGGCAGGCGGATCACGAGGTCAGGAGATCGAGACCATCCTGGCTAACACGGTGAAACCCTGTCTCTACTAAAAATACAAAAAAATTAGCCAGGCATGGTGTTGGGCGCCTGTAGTCCCAGCTACTCTGGAGGCTGAGGCAGGAGAATGGCGTGAGCTCAGGAGGCAGAGCTTGCAGTGAGCTGAGATCGCACCACTACACTCCAGCCTGGGAGACAGAGGGAGACTCTGTCTCAAAAAAAAAAAAAGTTGAGGTTTATAATTTTCATACCTTTTAAAATACACTTAGTACATAATTAATAATTATGTAATATTGATGTATTACACTATATAATTATACAGTATAATTATATATAAATATATAAAATAATTATAATGTATAATGATTATATATTTTAATGTATTATACATTATAATGTAGTAAGTGTATTTTAAAAGATCTGAAAATTATAAACCTCAACTGTGTTTTAAAACTTCACATAAATGGTATCTGACTGAATTTTTTAATTTACCTTTTTATGCACCATTGCTTGAGTCATCCATGTTTATAAAAGTGGCCCATTTTCACAGTTGTGTAATATTCCATTTAACTTTATGCACTTCTATTTGAGATGATGTTCACATTTCATCTCTTTATATGTTTTCTCAAAATATGTGCAGGTTAAATATTGTATATATTAAAGCAACAATTTTTAGATGGCCCATAACATCATTGAAGAACTCTGAGCTGGAATTCAAGTAGGTGCCACTCCTGATCCCACCAATTAATAGTTTTGGGGACAGTTGTCAACTCACATGGTTGCTTTATTAAAATCATTATCTATAAAATGGGCATTATATTTTTCATTTTTGGCAAATTATTATAAAAATAATTGATATGACCATTGTTATAATATGCTACAATTTACAGAACTGATGGCAGCGTAATTTTATTATAAAAATTGGGTCATCTAGGAGCTGGGTGCCGTGTTTTTTACGGTAATGTGTTCTTGAGATTGTGGGATATGAATGAGTATTTAAAGGTGAAGTACTGTGATATGTCAAGCATACTTACTGTTTAAAAACTTTCAGCTTAAAAACTCTTATTTAAAAACCAGCTTCTCTCTTCATTTATCTTTAGGCTTCTCGTTGATAAATATGGCTCTGGGGTTAGTGCCTTTACTTTTTCCGACCCCCTAGGTAGTGTTTATGGTCATTTACCACAGTGTACCATTTTGTAAATAGCACTGTAATGGCTTAAAAAAGTGGAGAATGCCTCGGGGACAGGTATTTACCCAGACAAATTGAAATGGATAGTTGAGCACTTACCCAATTAATTTATTAAATGTGCTCAGTCAATCTGGATAAATCAAAGAAATGTGCTGTTTTCTTCCTTCATTGTCAGCAGGAGCTTGGCCTAAAGTATCTGAGATAATTATCTCAACTTTCTACTTCATCTTTGCCTATACAGACCTAGCCTAATTTTTCCCCAGTGAACAAATGAAATCATTCCCACCTCCTAAGAAACCTTTAAAAACTTTAACTGCTAGATGCTACTCTGTTATACTTTCTACTGTGCTTTAACTTTTCGTTTCTGATAAATACTTGGGCATATTTGATCTTCAGTTATGTAACACTTGAATAATATATGTATCACTTTTTACTTTTGAGGGATAATGTTTAAAGTAGATTTTATAATGGAGAGCCTTCTTTTAAGTTAAAAATACTAAGGGGGGGGGAACCTTGATATTTGTTTTACAGATGGCAGCTGAATGGAAGTGATATTGATATGAGTATGGAACATCGTTATAAGTTGAATGGAGGAAATCTTGTGGTTATTAATCCCAACAGAAATTGGGATACAGGAACTTACCAATGTTTTGCAACAAATTCACTTGGAACAATTGTCAGCAGAGAAGCCAAACTTCAGTTTGCCTGTAAGTTTATGTTCACATGTCTAGCAAATCCAACATTAGAAAATATGTAACTTAATTTGTGTAGTCGTTTTGGATTTCAGAAATAATACATGGGTTTTATTAATTCAGTAAATAGACTGAGAAAGCAATTCAGTATGATTTTTGGACATTTTATAGTGTTCAAATCAGAGCTTTAAATGTGTGTATGTGTGTCTGTATGTGTGTATGCAGGTGTGCATGTGTGCATGTAGGGGGTGTGTGTGTGTGTGTGCTCTATTTTAGTATTTCACAAGGATTCTGTTTAGGGAACAGAAAAGAATGCAGTTGAGGATATTTTTATTGAGCAGCTACTATGTGCATTTTACTGTGGAAAAAATGCAAAAGAATTGTCAGAGATGGTCCTTGCTTTTGAAGAACTTTTAGAAAATTCCATCTGACAAGCCTGAAAATATTAAGGAAGAAAGACTGTCAGAACAAGAAGAAATTACCATATGTGGTGACATGTTGTTGACTCCTCTGGGGTCTTATCACAGATGACCTCACAAATTACCCTCAGCACAGCTCCCACTGACGCCTGGGCTCTGGGAGCCATTTTGTACCATGTTATTTGGACCTAGGTGGGCACATAGCCCAACCTGAGAAAGTCACATGCTTTCTCTAGGAAATTTGGACTTGGACCCAGAGTCTCAATTTATTTTTTATCTTTGCTTATTTTCTCTTTTTTTGTTTCTTTTTATTAGTCTCTCTTTATTTTAGTTGTGTATTTTGTACATAATGCATATCATGATTACCTTGGTTCTGAGATTTCTTGTAGTTATTCACACCTCAATAATTCTGAAATTGCAATGCATGTGTTCTTATAATGAGGTAGTATTCTTTCTGTTTTCCCCATAAACTTTTTATTAAATTAATGATGGGTCATTTAATGTCTAGCCTATTCTTTTGCTTTCTATTTTAACAATGGCAAGGGTTGGCTTTGCTTGTGCCATTATATTCTGTGTGTTCTGTTTTTCATATTTATTTTGTTCTTTCCTTTGTTTTCTCTTTATTTTTTTCTGTAGGCAAAATATTTTTTACTTGTATCTTCTCTGCATATTTTGAAAGCTATATGTGATGTTTATATTATACAACTAGTTACCCTTAAGTTTACTAAAGTACTTTGTATATATTTCTCTAATAGACAGAATTTAAGTTTATTTTTTCAGAGTTTCTCCATTTTAAACAAAGAGTTTGGTTTCCTTTTTCCTCTTGCGCTATATTTTGCAGGTTTAGTGCAATTTCCATGGTTGATTTAAATTATGTTATTTTAATGTATATAGGAATATATATATGTTTGGATATGTATAAATATATATGTAATAGTCTTCTCATAGATAATTGTGTATGTGCATATAGTTGTTAACTAGAATTTTGCCAAAATCTATGATGTATCCATGTTTCACCTGGCATTAGTGCCAACTACTAGACCTCTTCTTATTTTTATATTCTTATTTCTTAAAATTTCTCAATAAATTTTAAAATATTTGTAACATTTACTATGTTACATTAAAAAATTCAAGTATGTTTCATGCTTTTTCGTTTTAAGGAATGTCATCATATTCCTTTGAAAGTGAGGACATCATTTGGTTGATAATAAATGTTGAGTCTTGGAGCTGTTTAACAGAGAATTCCGAGTGTTTTGCTCTGTTGTCTTCTGGAACTAGTGCTGCTGAGGAGAGGAAGGTGGCCAGGCTAATTTCTGGTTTTGGGGAGTTCACCACCACCCCTTGTATTTTGGGGTTCTCTTGGTTGTATATTGGAGGATTATTTTTTCTTCATCTTTCTAGTTTAAAACATATAGATTTCCAGCATATAGCTAAGTTTAGGTTATTTTAATTTACTTTGCTTAGAACTTGAAAAATTCTTTTTTTGTACTTATACATTTTGTATACAGTTCAGGAGAGTTTCCTTTTATATATTTTAGTTTTATGTTCAATTTATATTTTCAAATGGCATGATCATCTATATTGGATTTCTTTTTTTGTGTCCCATTCTTTGAAATTCTTTTCATCTCAGCCTGTTCTTTCCTATGACTTCCTGTTCCTGATTCATATTTTTGTATTCTTTTTGTATTCTTTTGAAGATACAGTCAGTTTTCTGAAATGCTATTTATGATCTTAGAGGCAGGGTTTCCTCCACCGCTTCCATTTGGTGTTTCTATTTTTATGCTTAAGTATGTTCAATAGGTTCTAAAACAAATCTTGTCTAAACTCAGTCTTTGTCTACAAGATGGTGTTGGTGGACTACCCAGGCCCTGCAGTCTTTGCCCTGTGAAGAGTGGCAGATGAGCAATTCACAGCCTAATTCCTTGTTTCTAGGAGTCATTCCTCTTATAAAGTGATACATACATTCCTCTAGTGATGTTTTTCTACTATGGATTCTTAATTTCATACCTGATAACATATGAAGAAATATAATAAACTTACAGGTATTTCCTCAGTCAGCCCCTCCTGAAAAGTATGACTTGTAAGAGAAAAAAAGAATACGACATGTATGAGAAAATACCTCTAAAATTATCTTTCACCTCTTGCAGTCTGCCCCTAGTTCTTGGCCAGCACTTTATATGGGCAGAGTGGGGTGAAGTTGTTGAATGAGGGATGGGATTTTAATCTATTTAGGAGCTAACAAGCTAGTCTTACTGTTTCATGGAGGCTGGAAGAAGACATGAGGCTCCCAGGTCAGTGACTAAGGACTTTATTATTCTTAGAACATAAAGCATCATGAGGTTCAGCATGTTTGATTGAGTTCCCCTTAACTCCAAGTCCCACAGAGAAATGCAAAAAGGTTAGGGTAGATACTGCACCCATCTATGGGAAACACTGGGCTTAGATAATCCATCTCTTTTACAGCAAACAGTAAGCAAGCCTGGTCCTTGTCCCAGAGGGAGACATTACCTTATCCCCCCAGGTTGCTCTCTGCAAACACATCCCTGAGATGAGGGCATGGCAATGAGCAGTTAGACCATTCATTCCTTCTTGGCACACCCAGCAAAAACTTGCAAGAGAGCCCAGAGCACATGGAAGATTGCCTCTCCCAACAGAAATTATTCATTTTCTTTGTTTGGTACTGTCCTTGAGTTTCTGAGTTGGGGTGCACCATATGAGGATACATAAGGTGAGTGAAGTACATACTATTTTCCTACCTTTATTATAATTCTCCCTTTCATAAAGCAAACCTAAGATGTAACATTGAATACCTTAGGTTTCCCCCAGTCTGTCCCCCCTGCTTTACAAGTTTTATTTATTCCCTATATATTGACATTTGATTGCTTAGCTGTGTTGCGGTACAGTGAAATTATATTTTTTGTTTTGTTCTGCATTTTTGGTGTTTTTCTAAGTGTTTTATTTGGAAGTTACAAGAAGCAACATTGGGTATTCTTCACCTGACACCACATTGGACTGGAAAGATAAAAAATGTTGTTTAATATTCATGTGGTTGGGACATAGAGTTCTGATAAAAAACCAAAGAAGATGAGAAAAGAAGTAGAAGATAATTACTATATGAGTAATTCCAAATCATTAGCTACAGTACAGCATTGCTTTAACTTCATAGCCTTGAAGAAAAAGTTATACGCTAACTGAAAGAAGGGATTAGAATGGAGACCCTTGTATTAGTAGGATGCTCATGACTTCAGAGGAATCTTAACTGTCTTTGCTGCAGGCAAATGGATGTTCAAGTGCTGTCATTGAAAAATGTTCTCTCTAATTGTTCAATTTAGCTGTGTCTCTTCTCTTGACTATGTTGTATATTTATATGATTAGCCATAACTTCTTTGTTTCTCTCAGCTATGGAGAAAGTACTTCTGTGTCCTTCATGGGTAAATGAGTAAATGAAAATATGGTTGATGCTCCACTTTTAACACTAGTGAAAAACTAAAGAGATTGTATCTTAATGTTCGAGTGGCTTGAAAATAGTGGTTGTGATAAAACGAAAGTGAAAAGGCCATACATCTGATATGTTTACCCTGGATTTTATAGATTCCCTTTATCATCACATATTTATCAGCTAGTTTAGTTTTTATAATGAATGATTTATTATTTTAAATTCCCTTCTTAGTTTTACTGGGATAGTGATGCCATCTTTCTTTAATATGTTAATATGGTGAACATTTACTAGTATTAGGTGACCTTCTATTCCTGGGTTGGTTTCAAGTTGGAGTTTATGCAGTTTTAAAAAATACTTGGATGTTAGCTGTTTGCTAATATTTTCTGTAGTACTTTTGCCTATTTATCCTTTTCTGGCTATCCTTTTTTGGCTTTACTTTCAAAGTTATTTTCACCTCTAAAAGTGACCTGGAGATTATTCCTTATTTTTTCTATTCACTAGAAAATGTCGAGAAATATTGGAATTATCATTTCCTTGAAAAAAGTGTATAACTTAGGCTTGGAGTTTTCTTTGAGGAAATGTTTTACCTACTCATTGAATGTATTGAGTATTATTTCTTTGTGATAAGTTGTATTTTTTCCAGGAATTTTATCCATTTCATTTATGTTTTCTAATATACTAGTAAAAAATGTTTCAAAAGTTTTAAAATTATTTTTCTCATTTCTGCTTTATCTAGACATGTATTTAATTTTCTCTTATAAATATTATCTTGGTACACTTTTAAAATATAATTTGTTAGAATTTGATGTTATTATTCCTCACTTTCAAATTTCTACACTCTGTTTCATTCATTTTTCTCTTATCTTTATTGTTCTTCCAAAGTTGTTGTATTTTTTATAGTTCTTTTCAAATTACTTAACTTGTATGGTTAACTTATTCTTTTCTATACTTTATTCTCTTCTGATATAAATTTGTATGGTTTTAAATTTCCCTGAAAGTACAGTTTTAGCTGTATTCAAAGAATTAGACATGTAGTGAATTTGTTCTGTTTCAGTTCAGTAAATGTTATAATTTCATTATGATTTTCTTTGATTTGTGAGTTATCAGACGTGACATGTATTTTAAATTTCCAAACATGTGGAGTTTTACTAGTCATCTTTTGATACTGATTTCTAACCTAGTATCCCATTGACCAGAGAATGGACTGTAAGATATTAATTCTTGGAAATTGTTGATATTTTTCCTGTGGCCAAACATATGATTAGTTTTTTTAATAAATGATTCATATGTCCTTAAAAAATGGATATTCTCTAAATACTGGGTATGGTGTTCTCCATATGTTCATTGGGTTAAATTTGTTAATTATGTTGCTCAAATCACCTATATCATTACTGATGCCTAATCTATCATTTTTCTCTCACATTGATGGTGGCTTTTTTAGTTTCTCCTGGTATTTCTATTTAAACTGTATGTATTTAGTCAATTATTTGTGTCTAAAAATTTAGAGTGACTGTATTTTTTTGTCAACAAGTGGTGACACTATCTTCAATAGAGCATTTTGCCTTCTAGTTTATATGGTAATATATTAATATTGTTATATTAATACGGTCTGATTTTTATGTTCTTTTTTTCTTTCTTCCTTTCACGTGGATTGGTTGAACTACTTTCTCCCTGAAAAGCATTGGATGTTATACATCCTACTTATTTTCTTATAGTAACTTCCCTAGAAATTTTAATATCTATGTTTAACAAAATCTAAAGTTAATCAATATCTCCAACAATGAGGATTATAATGTTTTAAATAGTATAGCCCACCTAGAGAACCCTATACTATTTTTGCTGAATTTTTAACCCTGTGAATTAGACATTAGTGCTAATGTTTCATTTATCTTCTAGTTTTTCTTCTATATCAGAAATAATGTGAGCATGTACAAACATCCATATTTTTTTATTTTTAAGGAAAACATCAAGCTTTTGTCCATATTTTCTCTATTTTTCCTTTTTAGAAGAAACTGCTTTCAACATTTTCACTGTCTCTTTTGGTATTTATCTAAATTTGTGTGAATAACTTGCCTATATTGCCACTTACTGATTTTTTTTTTTCAGTTTTAAGTATTACTGTTGACTGTTAACTATGCCAGCTGATGCTACAACACTCTCCTACCACCACCTTACCACCACAGCACTATGATGTTGCATTATTATGAGGCTTACAAAATCCATAAATTTTAAGCCATAATTCTTACAAAATACATAAAGAAAAAAAGTCAAATGCACACTGCATTTCACTGAACGTGCCACAACTGGATAGAGTCCCCAGTGATCACAAGACAGTTTCTCAAACCAGCCCACATCCAAAACTTCACAGAGGATACAAATTTTGGCCTGCCTGTGTTTGAAACTAGAATATGGGAAGAAGACTGTAGAGGACTGGAACCAGTTTCCAGTTGATTCATATTTGAATAAGCATCAGCTTAGGCCATGTTATTATAGGATTTTATTGGGCCATAATTTCAGCTAGGTCAATATTCAGTGTTTACATCACTATGACTTTGTAAAGGATATCCAGAGATGAGTTTTGCAGCAAACAATAATTCTGAATATTTTTCCTTTCATGCATGATTTTTCTTTTTCTATTAGTAGTCTTATTACATTATTTTACTTATTGATTTTCTGTAGTCTTATACTTAAGTCAACCAAAATTTTGGCCAAATTTCTGGATGTCCTCTCAGGTATTGAGACATAATCAGATATTCTGTTAGTTTTATCTTCTTGGAGAATTATATCCTAGAGCCATCAGAGTGCTCCAGTTGGATTGGTTTTCCTGTATATCAGGAACAAAATTGTCTTTCTGGGATCTCCCTTCACCATCACTCACTCTAATGATCCCCTACAAATCTCTGCTGTGTCCACCCCCCAACCCCCACATTCCACATCTTCTTCTTTCTTGGTGTTCATTGTTTTAGGGTGTCATGTCCTCCATGTCCTAAAAAAGGATGCATCATATTTTTTATTGTTCTAGAACATGTGTTCTAAAAATTAGTATGCTGGCATACTCAATCTAGAGACTTGGCTTAACTTAGTATGAATAATATGTTACAAATCTTTTTCTTTCAGAATGTTGAAGATACTTCGCCTTGCTAACTAGCTTGCTGTGCTGTTGTGAAGTCTGATGACATTCTGATTTGTGGTATCTTGTATAGAGAGGCCTTTATTTCTCTAGGGAGGCTTCTAGGTATTCTCTTTGCCCCTAGTTTTCTATTATGGCAAAAAACACAGTTACTTTTGCACCAACCTAACCAAATTCCACAATGACTTGATTTGTTATGGGTCGAATTTTATTTCACATCTTGGTTACTCTGTGGGTCCTTGTAGTTTCAAAACATGAGTCCTTTAATTATGGGAGATTTTATGATTTCCTGTCTTTAGTTTTCTCTGTTTCCTATTTCACACATATTATTACTTGCATCTTGAACCACCTGGAATAGATTGTTTCTCTCAACCCTTCCTCCCTCCCCCAGACAGTCTCTTCAAATTTCCTTCTCTTTGACTTTTATCTCTATTCTTGATAGACTACTTTAGTCCTTTCTTTAAACACTTCTATTGAGTTTTTAATACCTATCATAATATTTTTTACAATTTAAGAGACTCTTATATTTGAAATTTCCTTTCTATAGCATATTCTAGTGTAATAGTTGTAATAGCTTCTCATATCCACATCAAGATATAAATGATGGTTAGTTGCTTTTATGTTTTCTTCCCTCATATGAACTGTTTTATCCAGGTTGTTTCATTTTAGTTTTGTGTTGGTTTGTTTCTCTCTTTCAAGTGGGAAACCTTTTTGCAGCTATCTGGTTATATTTGGTTGTTGGCACAAACTTAGGAGTGCGGAACTAAAAACCTAATGGAAACTTAGATGTGCCTGAGCAGAGTTTGTCTTCAGGAGGGTCGCTATAGTGTCGCTCATCTCACTGGGCTCACCTCATTATTACCTCTTTCTTTTTGAGAAAGTCAGATTCCCCAGAGGGGAAAGAAATCAGTTTTCTTCCTTGAGGGCAGAAGCCTCCACTGGCTACTGGGAGCTAAGTAGAAAAGAGGCCTTGGGGGATTGCAGAATCCAGTGTGCATACATGCATTTAATATACCTTACAAGACCCTCCACAAAACATCACCTGCAGTTCAGACAGCCTCTCCTTACCCTTTTTTGAGAATAAGCCTCTTCTCTTCTAGTGTGGGGGAGGACACTCACCTGGCTATGTGGACGGGACAGAGAACCTGGATTCCTAACCGCAGCTTCAAATTCTTACCTTCCCATTGTCATATTGCATTTCCTCTTCCAGATGTGCCTGCTACCCCCAGTCCTAAGCTGTTGAGGATTCTGCGCACACATCAGTCACTTCCATGCTTGGCTCACTAAAAGCTTAAAAGTCATCTTTCTCCATGATGCCAAACCATTTAATATCATCACACCTGTTTTCTAACATTTACATTTGTACTTTGTTCTTCTGTTGTCCTGTCTTTGTGGGTTTATGCCTTTATAGACTATCTCTTACCTACTAGTAAGTCCTAGTTTGGGAATATTTCAAGACTAAGAGAGAAATGACTTCTGTGTTTCCCCTAGAGCCTTATTGTTATTTCACATAACTGATGTTTGTTTAGCTTTACTCCTGTGTTTACTGTTTCCCTTGCACCCATTCTTGCATCTGGAAGCATTTTCCTTCTTTGAGATCTGTGTTTTTTTAATTTTTTTTAATTTTTAATTGTTGTGCCTACATAGTAGGTGTATATATTCATGGGGTATATGAGACATTTTGATACAGACATACAATGTGTAATAATCACCTCATGGAGAATGGGGTATTCCCCCACCCCAGCATTTATCCTTCGTGTTATAAACCATCCAATTACACTCTTTCAGTTATTTTAAAATGTGCAATTAGCACATCTTATTCTTTCTAACTCTTTTTATTTTACCCATTAACCATCTCCACCTCCCTAACCACCCCTAATCCCCCACTACCCTTCCCAGCCTCTAGTAACCATCCTTATTTAAGCCCATGAGTTTTTATTTTTAGATCCCACAAATAATATGCAGTGTTTGTCTTTCTGTGCCTGGCTTACTTCACTCAACATGATGACAGGATCTGTATCTTTTAGAAATCCTTTTACTGAGTCCCTCTTGCTGGTCAGTACTGTTTTATTTTTCATCTCTTTTCCTCTTTGGTCTTAAAGTGTGTTTATTTTGCCCTCATTTGCCAAAAAATAATTTTTTTAGTAAAGTATATTGCTCAAGGCACAGACACAGTAGCTTACTTTCTGGGTCTGAAGCTTATGTTCATCATTTAGCAGCCATGTGACTTTGGGCAGATTCTAAACCTCTAAGGTTCTTCTGTACAGACAGGATAATAAAATTTATCTCAGTAGGTGTGTGGATTAAGTGAGCTAATATGTGTCAAGCACCTGGAACACTGTCTAGCACATAATGCATGCGATTATCATTTTTATACAATTCTGGAGAGTAATTCTTGGGATGCATGTCTTACGGAAACTCTGGAAAATTCCCAGCCATATATATGTCTTCCACTTTTGCTTATCCCTCATGCCTATTCTTTACTCCTCCTGGTTTTCCTTTTGAGTGTATTTTGAATCTTCTCATTATCTATTCTATCTCTTTTTACCTCTCTTTCATATTTTCCATTCTGTATCTCTTTGTGTTCTTCCATGTTAACTGCTTAGCTCTAGCCTATACTATATTAATTCTTCCGTCATCTCTGCCTACCTTGTTATTAAGCTACCCTTTGAGGTTTTAATTTTAATGAATATGTTTTCCATGTCGAGACATTCTATCTGATTCTTTTTCATGTGTTTCTGTTCTTTATTCAGAGTATCATTATTTTCTGATTATTTGACCCCTCTCTCATTTTCCTTTGTTACTTTGTTTGTTTAACTCTAAAGTATTTAGGTATTCATTCATAGCGTTGTTTTGTTAGATCAGAATATTGCAAATGCTAACCTGCGATTTGTTGATCTGCTGACTCTTGTTGTAGTGAATATTTTTGTCTTTTTAAATTTTTGATGCGAATTTGATCTTTAGCAGAGTTTCTACCTACCTGGACAAACATTTGATTCTTGTTAGCCTCTGTTTAAGTAGTGTCCTTACCTAGCAGCTGTTATTGCTGCTGCCAGGAACCTTAGGGCTATACCAAAGTGAGAACTGTCTTATGTTAGTATATTCGCTTGATGTAGCCCACCATAAATAGTCAATGTTCATTACTCATGGTAGTTATGTTCTATAAAGTCACTGCTAACACTGAATTAATGAATACTGAACTATTGCTCCTAAGGGAAATACAGGATTAGGTTCCTGTGCACCTCTCAACATTTTCCTCAATCAAATAATACCTCACCTTGTTTTGTGTGTGTTTCTCTTTAAAGACACCTTATATATTGTTGCTTCATTAACATTGAACTCATGACCAACCTCACTATAACTCATACCTGAATGAAGCTTAGCTAACACCTATATTTTCTCCGTAGGGCATGTC
The DNA here is from genome assembly GCF_029289425.2 of Pan paniscus. Taxonomy (NCBI): domain Eukaryota; kingdom Metazoa; phylum Chordata; class Mammalia; order Primates; family Hominidae; genus Pan; species Pan paniscus. The sequence continues at coordinate 74,438,074 of NC_085926.1, read as the reverse complement.
ACAAACTTCTTTCACATAGAAACACTAGACTGCACTTCAGTACTATACCTGGGGGCCATTTTAAACAGCAAGATCACCAAACACAGTGCAAACATATGAAAAATGTGGCACAAAATGTATGGTGAAAAGGATATTTGTTTTTAATGAGAGCTGAAACAAGAAGGCAGAATGTCACTTTGGTCAGCTTCAGCTGGGAATGTGCATATGAGGAAACCCCACTGTTTCACCACTCTGCACGTACCTGTGAATGACCTTGAAAGTGCTGCGTATACTGATTTTGGGGTCACAAATAAATTTTAGTGAGTTGGTGCATTTTCAAGTATGAAATCCATGAAGAAGGAAAATTGACTGTATATTACATAAATATGAAACCCCAAACCATGTGAGGTATAGGCCCAGCAGATCGAATTTTTGGTTGAAATCATACTCATTTCCACCGTTCCTTCTATCTATATTACACCAACTTCAATGAGAAAGAGATGAACAAATTAATTTTCTAGTCCTTTCCCCATAAGTACAGCCTTGCAGCGATGCAGGATGTGTGCAAAACGTCTTATTTCTAAATGGCAATTCCCTAGCCTTAAGATCTCATCTCTTCTTTCCACATGGGCAACTGAACCTAAGCTACCAGGTTACCAAACTAATCCTGTCATCCTCCATGCCCTAATTACACTGTTCCAGCAACCACGGTGTAAACTGTAGAATTTATAAGTCTGCTTTGTGGCTTTCTATTTTTGCTTAGATATGCATTTGATTTAATTTTGTTGTATTTTAACCAACATTGCTATGCTATTTGTGGAACTAGAATTCTACGTTTTCTTGAACTCCTTTTTATTTTTTGTTCAGTTCTGTTGCTTAGGAAAATAATGTTAGTGAGTGAAGCAAGTTTTGTTTAAGCAATAAGGAGTATTAGGGTCTGGGATGGACCAGAGAAGGCACATGTATTAGTCTGTTCTCACATTGCTATAAAGAAATACCTGAGACTGGGTAATTTATAAGTCAAAAAGTTCTGATTGGCTTATGGTTCTGCAGGCTGTACAGGAAGTATGATGCTGGCATCTGCTTACATGGCTGGGCTTCTGGGGAGATCTCAGGATACTTAGAATCATGGCAGAAGGCGAAGAGGGAGCAGGCATGTCACATGGCCAGAGCAGGAGCAAGAGAACAGTGGGGAGGAACCACACACTTTTAAGATCTCTCAGCAAAACTCACTCACTATCTCAAGGACAATACCAAGAGGGATGGTCCTAAGCCATTTCTGAGAAACCACCCCCATGATCTAATCACCTCCCACCAGGCCCCACCTCCAACACTTGGCGTTGCATTTCAATATGAGATTTGGGGAAGGACATACATCCAAACTGTATCAGCTTGCTCTTTCTAAAGGGGACTCTCAGTTGGGCACGGTGGCTTATGCTGGTAGTCCCAGCTACTTGGGAGGCTGAGGGAGGAAAATCACTTGAACTTGGGAAATGGAGGTTGCAGTGAGCTGAGTTCGTACCACTGCACTCCAACCTGAGTGACAGAGCGAGACTTGCTGTCAAAAATAATAATAAAAGGGACTATCACTACTCAGCTCCCCATTTTGAGTCATTTTATTACTCCTAAATTTATATTTCCCAGCTTGACCTCTGCCCTGAACTCCTGTGTCCACATCTCTGGGTATCAGTAGACATCTCAAGCTTATGTTTTCAAACCATAATTTTGATTTTGCCCATAAACTTTCTCTTTTCTGATGTTCTCCACCTTGGTAAGAGGGCACATTTGTTGTGTTGTTCAGATCCAAACTGAGAGCCATGTTTCAGCTCTGTCTCTCTCGTATTCCACATCTATTTAGCAATACATCTGATTGCATTTATCTTCAAAATATACCCAGAATCTGGCCACTGCTCACTCTTCCCACCAGTACCACCTGTGAATGAGAGTCAGCTCACCTCTCACCTCCCCCGTGGCAATAGCTTCTGACATATCCTGTAACTATCACTCTTTCTAGTACTGCCCCACTGCTGTAATTTCCTCATCTCCATCCAACAACTAGAATGTTTCCTATAATTTCATGCTGAACATATCGATACCTCCCTGGACAAAACCTCCAATGGTTTCTCATAAAGACTAAGATAAATTTTACTCATTACCTTTGTTCCAAGGGCTCTGTCCTGGTTCCCATATGTGATCTCCTTCCTCTTCCCTGCACTTCTCTCACACTGATCTTGCCTTACTTTTAGGTGCTGTGAATGTTTTCACCCAGACCCTTCCCCCGGGTCTGTACAGTTTGCTCCATCATCAGGTCACTGCTTCAGTATCATTTCCTAAAAATTGCTTTCTACCCTCTGTATTTTCACCACAGTTTTGATTACCTGACATTTTACATCTTTTCTATTTGTTTATTTTTGTCTCTCTTAAAGATTAAAAGACTATGTTGTTCACTGGTACATTCCTACAAACTGGCAGTGTTCCTGGAATGTAGTAGATGCTCATTCAATATTTGTTCAATAAATGAAATGATGAATGAGCAAATGCAGGACCGTATTACCAAAGCTAATCTCTTTTCAAAATAAAGCAGAATCTGTTCTTTACTTGAATTGTCTTGACATTTTAAATGTTGGGGACTAAATTTAAATTTTATAAAAGCACTAAATAGGCCAATCCTGTAAGCATAAAACAAAACAAATCTGAGGGCCAGATATAGCCCATGGGTCACTGGTTAATGATCTCTGACCTAGAAGTTGAGAGCAGATATACTATGAAATTAAAAGGATTTTATTAGATTACGAAGGAGTCTACCCCCTCACATAACCAGATATATAAGATAGCATCTAATCAGTCTGGAATTGGTTTATTTTTGCCTTTTCTTTCCCTGTTTTTTTTTTTCGCTTTTCTGTTTATTTTGCAATCTTTTTATAGAAAGCAGAAATTGACCACATTGCTCCTATCAGCAGAGGGTAGCACATTATTCACTTTTCTTAGATTATATTTTTTTAATTTTTTAATTATTATAGATTATAATATTTAGAAGCACATTTAGACATGGAAAGAGAAGTTTGAAGAAAGATTAAACAAATGCAAACAGTTTTAAGGATGAATCCCAGAGTGGCTGGCTATATCTGAAAATAAAAATTACCGACAATTAGCTAAAATGGTTGTGTTAAAATCAGTAGAAGCCTAATTTTCTCTGAGTTATAGGCTGTGTTATTTCTCATAACTAACTAGTGTGGCTAAAAATGCAAATTTCATCTTTGAACAGAAGTGACTTTGATCACATCCAAAGCTGCTTTGCTGTGATGGTCTAAAACCAAGTTAAATTTAAAGCCAAATGCTACAACTCAGTATGCCATTCACAGTATATGAACTTAAAACAAAACAAAACTTTTTAGTCAAGCACAATGCTTTTCAACCTGGTCTCATTAGAAAGTTGTGACTTTTTAAAACCAAGTTTCCGTCGAGATTAACATTTTATCACTAACTTCTCAGCCTGTGTATTTTATGTCTTTGCATATAAATGAAACATATTTGTTATTTGCCTTTTGAATCATAAAATCTTTTAGTTTGTACAATAACTGAAGATATCTTAGGATATCCATGGTCTCACAGTATTATTTCAGGCTCTACATTATTGGGGGGAAGAGTTAGCTGAGACGATTCCATTGACAGGTAACTTAATCTAAATTTTCACTGGACTTGCTATGTTTACCTACCTATTCTTAGGTTTTTAAGGTGCATATATGTGAATGATTGGTACAGAGAGGGCAAAGTATGATCAAATTAACTAGAATGTTTCCTAATCAATTTTCTCCTAAAAGCATATTGAGATGAGTTTCCATCTGTTGGACACTCTGTTGTGTTGGAATATGGGAGAGTAGTGCATTATTTGAACCACTGAGGTTGAGTTGAATTTGGAATCTTCATCACTGAGATCTTCATTATATGAGCGTGGAATGTTCGTAATTCAACAAGTGGCCTAATCATAGTAGCATAGCCACCAGACATAAAGAAAGGATTTTCACTGTGGAGTTATAATGATAGCATGAACAACCAAAAAACATGAGAGAGACTTCAAAGTTTGAGTTCATTCATTTATTCAGTGAGCAGGAATTGAGCCTTTTCTGTGTGTCGGACTCTTCACAAAAGGCTGAGCATTTAGGAACGTCCTTGTTTTCATGGAACTTATGGTCTAGTTGGGAATAGAATGTCATCAGATTAATGCACAAATATATACAAACTGGGACAGATAACTATAAAGGAAAACACTAGCTTTCCATTTCCCCATGATCCATCTTCGGTAACTGAAATTCAATCTCCATTCTTCCACCTTAAAGAAAGGCAGAAGTGAGAAAGAGCCCAGTATGTTCTAGACTTGAGTCACATGTATTTCAGTGTAGCCAACAAGTCAGAGAATGACATGAGATGAGTTGGCAGAAGTGGTCACAGCCTAGACAGTTCAAGTTTATGTAAACTATCATATTCCAAGCACTTTAGAGGCCCATAAACAGTGGCATATTTTGATGTATAAGATAACGCTAGGTGTTCTGTGGCAGTGAGGCTAGAGAGGATCAAGGATTCAAACAAGGAGAATAGAAAACTAGGAAATGGTTACTTTTGTTTATAGAGTTCATGATTTTTAAGGAAGAAATCGATTTTAAAATCTTGAGATAAAAATGATAAAATGCAGTAATGGATGGCATGTGGGGAATGTGGAGTATTTTTCTTTTTTTTTATTATACTTTAAGTTCTGGGTTACCTGTGAAGAACATGCAGTATTGTTACATAGGTATACACGTGCCATGGTGGTTTGCTGTACCCATCAACCTGTCACCTACATTAGGTATTTCTCCTAATGTTATCTCTCCCCCAGCCTCCCACCCTGCACAGGCCCTGGTGTGTGATGTTCCCCTCCCTGTGTCCATGTAATCCCAGCACTTTGGGATCCCGCTGAGGCTGGCGGATCACAATGTCAAGAGATCAAGACCATCCTGACCAACATGATGAAACCCTATCTCTACTAAAAATACAAAAATTAGCTAGGCGTGGTGGCACATGCCTGTAGTCTCAGCTGCTTGGGAGGCTGAGGCAGGAGAATCGCTTGAACCCGGGAGGCGGAGGTTGCAGTGAGCCGAGATCACACCACTGCACTCTAGCTTGGGCAACAGAGCAGGACTCCATCTCAGACAACAACAACAACAGCAACAAAAAACCGAATATGTTTTGGCGTGGAGTCTTTTTCTCATTGAGTTGGATGGATAGTAGTGCAGTTCACAGCAACATTGGAAGACCAGTATATTTTTTGAGAGGGGTAACAGGGAGGAGGAGTTGAGACTGGTTTATAAAGATCATGTGTTTGTTATTAAACACATTGATTTAATGACATCCTCTGCAAGTAACCTGAAAAGTTTCTATTCCACCTAGTTTCGTTATAGAGTGGTTAATCAGGCAGCCTTGTCATTCATGTTTGCCCGGGCCATACTCTGCCCAAATGCTCCTGGATGAAATCCACCCAAGGCTTTTTTCTTCACTTAGGGAGCCTGGCCCAGGTCTGACTGTGACAGCATGTAGGGGGAGGTGACTTTCTGTCTTTCCCAGAGAAGGCAGCTTTTTATAATTCCTACACAGGCACTGTATGTTCTGACTATGGTCCTGCTGCTAGCTGGGGATGTGGTGAGCTGGAATGGAGAAGGACAGATTCAGATACTATTTTTAAATAACAGCTTTTGAGATATAATTTACATACCGTGTAATTCCCTGTTTAGAGTATACAATTCAGTGTTTCTAGTATATTCACAGAGTTGTGCAGCCATCACCACCATTAATTTTAGAGAGTTATTATCATACCCCAAAGAAACCATGCCCATTAGCCATCTCTCCATTTCCTCCAAAACCCCCCACTCCAGCCCCTAAAAAGCAGGAATCTACTTTCTGTATTATGGGTTTGCCTATTCTGGACATTTTATATACATGGAATCATGCACTGTGTGTTCTTTGATGACTGTTATAAGGTTCTTCATATTGTAGCATGTGTCAGTACTTCGTTCCTGTTTATTGCTGAATAATATTCCACTGATTAGCTATATCACATGCTGTTTATCGATTTATTAGTTGATGATTATTAGGGTTGTTTCCGCTTTTTCATTGCTATAAATAATGCTGCTGTAAGCATTTGTTTACATGTTTGTATGCAGAATATTTTTTTATTACTGTTAGATATATACATACCTAAGAGTGGGATTGCTAGGTTTTAGGATAACTCTACATTTAACGTTTTTAAGTAAATGGCAGACTGTTTTCTAAAGTCACCGCACCGATTTACATTCCTACCAGCAGTATTTGAGGGTTCCATCTCCTCCACATTCTAGCCAATATTTGTTATTGTTTGTCTTTTTATTATAACCATCCTAGTGGGTACGAAGGGGTATCGTATTGTGGTTTTCATTTACATCTCCCTGATGACTAACGATGTGAGCTTGTTTTCATGTGTTTACTGGCCAACTATATACCTGCTTTTGAGAAATATCTATTTAGATCCTTTGCCCATTTTTAAATTGGGTTGTTTGTCTTTTATTATTGAGTTGTTGGAATTCTTTATGACTTCTAAATACAAGTCCCTTGTCAGATACATGCAAATATTTCCCACCATTCTGTGGGTCTGATGAGTTTTTGAGTCATCTCTTTAAATCTCTGGAGTCAGTTGTTAGGAATTTTTTGTACTTAGTAGACTGACAAGGGCTATCTTCAATTTGAGAGTCATCTAGTGGGGTTAAAATGACATACTCTACTAATCACATCAGTGGCTTAGCGTGGACGGAACCCAAGATTAATCCTGGAAGACCTGGGTTGTAGTCCTGACTCCGCTACTAGATGGGAGTCTCTTGTCCTCTCTGGGCCTCAGTTTCTTTATTTGTAAAGAAGGATCAGTCACATTATTTAAAATACTCTTCTGTTCTACCCTTCTGTGATTCTAAGATTAGAATTTATGCTATGAAACAAATTTAAATTGTTTCTAGATTGTGAAACAACTGAGAGCATTAGATGAAATATTTTTTCTCTTCTTTTTTTTAATTGAGATTTTCCCAAGTATCACAGTATAACAATGGCCTTTAGAATATGCTTGCCTTTTTCCCTTTAAAGCAGTACTTGTTGAAAGTAACAACTAAATGACAGGCTTGGAACCTATTTTTGTAAAACGATGTAATTCAGTTGGAAAATAATGTTTAAACCCCTCCCAAATCTGTCATCTGGAGGAGACTCATCTGTCACGTGTATATAGATGTTGATCACTGGAAGTGGCACTTGTTTACTATAACCACAGGTTTGTTATGCTAGAGAATCCAGAAACCTCCCTATTCCTGTGTTGAACTGCAGTTGCATTCATGGAAATCCAATTGATAGTTTAGTGTATTTTTTTGTTTTGTTCTCAGCTGTGGGTTTGTCTTATCTAAATGGTTTTAGCTGATGCCATTAATAAAAAAATAATCTGTTAATTCAGATAATTCAATTAAGATATTTACCCCAGTGGTGCTGGTATTAGAATGGGGTCATCTCTATCAATATGGGCCCATTGATGGATATGAAATTCAGTAAGTTAGACTCTTTGGTACTGATGATAATATGCCTGGGAACTGAGCATCTAAAAGATTTCTGATGTCCTAGTGACATGTACATTTAATTTTTTAAATTGTATTTCATTTAAAAAAAATCTAGATTTTCTTTGATATGTAGCCTTAGCTAGCTCCCTTCCCTTTTCTGTCAGTTACCAGCCATAAGAAACATCTAGACTCAAGATTTTGCTTGAGATATCAATAGCATTTTAACATCTGTAAATGTTGTTTTTGAATACAAAACATGTTATATGTATCATTGCAGGGATCAAAGGGAAAATGTTGATTACCTTTCTGTAAAGCTGATTCTGATTCCTTTCAAATTGAGTATGATTTTATAAGACCTAAGTCCTGTGAAATCCATTCTTATTGGAGTCCAGTATCCCAGAGACTTAGATATTTCCCAAAGCTGGAGACATTATCAGCCCATTTGGCCCTTTGATTAACTGGCATTCTTCCATGCGGGTTTTCTTTTGTTCCAATATAATGCCATTGCAATAGAAGTAGATTGAATGCTTCTTGGCATAGATCAGTTTTATTTTCTTGAACCTCAGAAAGATTCTTGCTTTGAAATCATCTGCCTGTTGTTTTGTTTTACTTTCCCTCTTTGGCCACTGTAGGAGTGTTCCTTTATTACCGTTCTGTTGGGATTTTCTCTGTCACTTCTAAAGAACTCTAAAAGCAATTTCTTGTCTATAGCAGAACAGTTATGGCTCGTCTGTGACAGAAAGGGTTGCCTGGTGAGGGTAGCAGCTGCTTGGGTGTTATATATAAAGTTAAAACCAAATGGCTTGTGAAAGGCTAGAATTGAACTCAACCCCTTAATTTCAGATAAAGCACTATTCTATGTGTGTGGTGTTTTGTAGTGTATCGTGTACCATAATTTTTAGGCTGTTGTGTTCTCTTGCTGTAGGATGCTAAAAATATTCTGTAATTTCTTCTTCTGTGTGAGCATCTATTTAATTGAGTCCTGGTTTAATGCTTATCCATTATACCGCTGTGATTCTGTTTTGCAAATGTTGGAAAATGTCTTTAAAACCATACCTGAAGCCCTGTAATTTTCAGAATAATGATCTCTTTTGGAGGATTTTTCCTTCCCCCATCCCCCACCATTTTTGTTAGATTTGGAGTTACGACTTCAAATCAAATAGCTTTGATAAGAATATTTCCCTCTACATCTTTCCATAATTCTGCATTTGGTAAAATAACTGTTTTTTTTAGTCATTTTAGGATGATTTAATTTGCAAAAGATATCCAATATCATTTTTTTCTTTTGTGACTTGTCTGCCATAATCTTTCTGTGTTAAAGTGAAGATTGTGTGACTCAAGAGTATAGTATATCTTTTTTGAAAAAAATTGTATTTGTATCTTTTTTGAAAAAAATTATATTTGCTATAAATTGTACTTCAGAACTTTAATTTCAAAATCCCAAAAAATATAGTTTTAAAAAATGGAATATATCATCACTTTGGTTATTTAATTTGGTAGAGTTATTAATAAAAATTTCCCATAGAGAACACTAATCAGTTATCTTCTTTATATGTGCAGACTGTGATTAAAACTGCTGTCTGTCAATTTCCCACCAAGTTTTTATTTCTTTGCACTCAGTAATACTAATACATAATGATGTGCAGTCAATAGGTATATTCATTTCTTTTATGTATCTTTTTTATTCCTAATATCTTGATTGTAGCCTCTTGATGATCAAGTTGAAAATTTTTATGTTAAATACAGTCTCAAGTTATTAAATTTGTTTTAATGCATTCACTGAAAATCTCTTCTAAAAATCTACATTTAGCTCTAGGTTGTCCAGTAGACAACTTGTTAATAAAATGTCACATTCAACCCACAATTTTTAGGTACATTTTCCTCCATGACAACTCATCTCGGCTTTAAGTTCCCATTAGAATAGGTATTAATGAGAAGACATATAATTATACATTTTCCAGTTTTTTTCTAACACCAAAACAGTTATGCCTCTTAATGCATAATGATACTTTCAGCATAATAGTTGGGGAATCGATATAAATTTCATTATCATACTTTCTTCTGTTTTTGACTGTGAACTATGAACATCTTTGTTATTGATATTTTATCCATGGTTTTTCTAACACTGTACTTTGGTGCTGTCAGCAGCTCAAAATCCTTTTGTCTTCAATAGGCCCTGAGTCCGTGTGCAAGAAAGTGTCCAGCAAGACTAATGTTATGCCACTTAACATGTTTATCTTTCTCCTTCATCTGTAAATTCTTCCTAACTTTTCTCTGCTCTTGGTGTGACTCACTTGCCCTCCCACTAAACTCACGTATTTTCTCCATGTTTCTCTCCTTCTGACAGCATCTCTTTGTGTCTGCTCAGGTTCCACTTGCTTTAATTTGGACTCTTTCAGTGACAAGTAATAGAAACTCAATGCAGAACGGGCTTAAGCTCTACAGGGAATTTTTGGCATCTGCAGCTGAAAAGTCTTGGGTAAATTGGCTATAGTCCTAGCTGGATCCAGGGGTTCAAACGGTGCCTTCAGGCCTTGGTATCTCTCCATCTCTGCTTTTTTCTCTATTGGCCTCATTCTGGGGCAGCCTCCACCTCCTGGATGTCAGCCAGCATCGGAATTTAGCAGTCTCAGGAGACAGGAACTTGCTTCTCCTTCAGGGTTCAGACACAAATCCCAGGCATAAGCTTGAAATAGGAGCCCTGCCTATCCCTGGACAGCCCTGAGACCTGGTGTCCTCACACACTGGCAGGGTGGGGCAATGGAGGGTTCTGAAAGTAAATATGCTGTTGTCAGAAAGAGGGGTGGATGCTGTAAAAGCAAAGACATGTATTGTGCTACAGACTTTTCTTTGTATGGAGAAATGCATTTTTTGTGTGTGTACAATGACTTCTGGATAGATATAAGAAGAAATGGAAACAATCCTCAATTTATCATTCTTTCTAGATTCTTCCATTAGAAGACACCAGCAGAGAAAAATCATTTCAGTGCTGTTTAATTAATTGAAGTCTGTAGTTGGATCCTTTCCATTATTTTCTGTTTTTACCTTTTATGGTCTAGGTTTTTTGTTTATTTGTTTTTGTTTTAAATCATGTACCAATCCCCACACTCTTTGACTGAATCGTGAGTGTAATAGTAATGATAAAGACCTTTTTGTTGTTGTTGTTGCTTCTACCTGTCCGCATGATACTTAATACTCCTTGGGGGATCATTTGGTATTCTTTGTATCCCCAGAATGGAACACAAAGGCTGGTGAAAAATAATTTTGGAAGTTAGCTTACAGGCCTGCTGTGTACCAGCCACTTTTATAAGTTAAGATCCAGTTAGTTTTAATAGGAAACTGACATTGTCAGAAGGTTCTTAGGGAATGTTTATTTACAAATTTGAACAGGATCAATGGTAATAGAAATAATAAAACAAGGTACATATACTCTTGGCTAGAAATCACCATGACTTTTCCCTGTGGATTTTGTTTTCAAATTCAACAGTTGTGTCATGTGGACATCCAAATTTAGGTGCCTCTTGATTTGATGCCACAGAAAGTGTGTAGCACCAACTATGAATGATTGTTAATATAAATCAATTAATGAATAATAACTTGACTCTAATTAAATCTCTAGGTCTAACTGCCCATTTAGGGGATAGAAGTACAAGTTAAAGACATTTTAAAAAGAGATGCAATTAACCTATTTTATATTGTAATTAATTTAACAGCACAAATGACTGATTTTCTGCAATAGATAAATGGCATGAGCAAAGGAGGAGGAGGAGAAGGAGTGCAAAACTGCTACAGATTTTTAAAATATTATGCCACAAACTCATAACTATATAAGATGGATTTTTTTTCTGAGTAGTCACTTTTCAGATGCCACCTACTGGATTTAGTAGCTCCTAATTAAATATTTGTGACTAATGTCCTCTGGACCGGGATGTAAGCACTCTGGGGCTTGGCAGCTGGATTTTAAGCTGTAAGCATATCCTTCCACTGACATTCTTTCCTTTAAATCCTTCTGCCCATCTCATGCCAGACCACTGTTATTATACATTTCTGCTTTTATATCTGTATATACCATCAAGTATTTCAACAAAAAAGAAATCAGAATATATTAGCTTGGGTTCTATAACCAAGTTTATTCGGGGAGCAACAGATGATACATTTAGTTGAGAATTATGGGGGCTGCTTAATAAATGTAGATTTTATGATTTTTTGCATATGTATTTTTGAGCTATTGTAATTATAAATTATACTTGAGCAATTATTATGGACCAAGCACAGTACTAATGAAAGCTTTTATATAGTTATCTCATTGTATCCTTATAACAACTCTATGAGGTAACACAGATTGCAGGAGGGGAGCTGTATTGAAAGCCTACTATTTTTCATTCTAAAGTTCATGCTTTAACTACTGCATAGATTTTTGACTCTGTTGAAAAAGTACTATGGAGAGCATTTAAGGCCCAGCTAAGTTTAATAGGCAACTGACATTGTCAAAGGGTTCCTGAGGAATGCCTGTTTACAAATTTCAACTGCATTAAATATAATAGAAACAGTAAAAACAGATACATATGCTCTTGGCTACTAACCACCATTTCTTTTCCCTGTGGATTTTGTTTTTAAATTCAACAATTGTGTCATATGAATTGATTTAAAGCTGCTGGTGGACAACACGGAAGACTTTAGACAACAGCGTCATTTCATTAGAGAGGAAGTGAAGGGTTTGAATAAGACATGCCGACTCTCCGGGAGACATTGACCTGGGAACAAAACAACAATAACAGAAAACATGTTTTTCAGGTTTCCTTAAATGATTGACCAAGAAACCAGGTAGAACAGTGTTAAACTGGAAACATGTAAGGTTTCTAAGATAGTCTTGTCCCTGCTGTGAGATATGTCTGCATGAGGTGCAAACTCATTTGACATCTTGTGTAGGAAATCTAGAATCCGGAAAACCAATTAGTTCCTCATAGTGGCATTCACGAAGTGGGTCGGCATCATAATGAGAGAAAGAACCATGGATTCTAACAGCAGGAGGCAGGGATAGGTGTACTTCACTCTCTCTCCTAGCTGCTAGGAATTCTGTTAGTTACATACCCAGCTTTTAATCTTCTTTCACTTTTACTAACAGAAATTCTTGTCTATTCATATTGAAGTTATCTATCAGCCATTTTCAGATATTCATAGATACTAAACTCTATGGGAGAGACAAAAAGACATGCCAAAAACTCATAAGGTTTCCACACTTACTTCAGAAAGGATACATACACAACATACAAATTAGCAAAGTCTAGACACTGTGGAAAGCAAACGCTTAATGGCTCAGTGTTGTTACAGATCTTCATCGAACCAACGATTAGATTACTGAGCTCAGTTTGATGTTGTGTTATTTAAATTAATAATCCTTTAATGAGCAAGTTCTAAGTGCCAGTAACTATGCTAAATGTAGGGACATAAAGACATGCTTCTTGCCCTTAATCGACCCATAGTTTATTGGGAATGACACATGGATCTACAAGGAAGAATTTGAAGAAATTGTGGAAGCACAGAGTAGGAAGAGATTAACAGGGCATGGAAGGATATGAAAAGTTTCAGATTAGAGATGCTGATTGTTTCTGCATTTCAAAAACATGTAGGTCTTTAAATAATGTGAGGACAGGCTTTATCCTAAGGAGAATAAGGGGATCAAAGGTGAATCAGAGAGCTTATAACCTCAGGAAGTTTGAAAACTAGAAGGGGAAATAACATAGGATATAACCATTGAAAAGGAAATGATGTGATCCTTACTTTAATATCAATAGACGACAACAGGAGTCTGGGGGAGTCAATCAATATATTATGGAGGAAGTGGCCTAGTAAGTAGCTTCCTAAAGAACAGTGGGGCTATGGAGCAGGACTGGTTGGCATCCATCAGTGGGATTTACTGGCTGATATTCAGTCTAATTCGTTGGTGCCCATGTTACACAGGCCATTAAAAACTTTGAATATTGACACTACTTTAGATTTTTGGAGTGGTGTTCTAGGCAGTAGTCCATTTTAAAACAAAGGCATAGACATGAAAGTTCCTATGGATACTAGGGAGTAGTTTTATTTGAGTAAATTTTGCACAAAGGAGAGTAGATTAAGATTAAACGACATTAGGTCTTCTATGTCTTTGTATGGAATTTGAGCCTTATTTCACATTGCTATAAGGAAATACCTGAGAGAGTAATTTATGAAGAAAAGATGTTTAATTGGCTTATTGTTCTGTGGGCTGTACAGGAAGCATAGCAGCTTCTGAGGAGGCCTCAGGAAACTTACCATCATGGTGGAAAGTGAAGGGGAAACAGGCACATCTTAAGTAGCTGGAGCAGGATGAAGAGAGAGTGAGAGGGGATGTTCCACACATGTTTAAACAACTAGATCTAAGAACTGTGTCATGAGAACAGCACCAAAGAGATGGTGCTAAACTATTCATGAGGGATCGATCCTCATAATATAGTCAACTCCCACCAGGCCCCACCTCCAATCCCCAATGGGATTACAAGTCAACATGAGATTTGGGTGGGGACACAGATCCAAACCATATCAGGAGGCATAGTTTCCTTAATATCCATGTGGTCAGTATTGCTTGTAGTTATGTTGAAGAATTGAGAAACATAAGTGGTCTTGACAAGAAAATATTCATTAATAAACTGACCACTTATAAAATCATCCCATTGAAATATCCTACTTATTTAACACTAGTGTCTATCATTCCAGTTCCTCAATTTTTTGTCAAACCATTTTAGTTATTGTCTGATACTGTAACTATCTAACAATATGATGCAAAGTAGATAAAAAAAGATTGAAATAAAATTGCAGATTTTACTAATGATGTCAATGGATCTAGTTTGGGAAACAAATGCATGAACCTACTTATCAATTTTAACATTGCTAAAAGAAGGACATCCAAATTTAGATGCCTCTTGATTTGATGCCCTAGAAAGTATGTAGCACCAACTATGAATGATCCTTAATATAAATCAATCAGTAAATAATAACTTGACTCTAATCAAGCCTCTAGGTCTAATTACCAATTTAGGGGATAGAAGAACAAGTTAAAAGACATTACAGAGATGCAATTAACCTATTTTATATTGCAATTAATTTAACAGCACAAATGACTGATTTTCTGCAATAGATAAATGGCATGAACAAAGTAAGAGGAGGAAGAGTGCAAAACTGCTACAGATTTTTAAAATATTAGCAACTTAAATTCTACAAAATATTAAAAGATGTATACATCATGACCAAATTGTTCAAATAGGGTTTATCCCAAGAATGCAAGTTTGGTCTAACATTTGAAATTCAATCAATATAACACATCATATCAGCGAGGGAAAGAAAAATAATTGTATGATCATGTCGATTGGCACAGTAAAAAGGCTTTGATAAAATTCAATACCTATACATGATAACATTTCTCATGAAATCAGAGGAATTCAAGGTAATTATTTTAACTTCATAAAAAGCATCTTCAAAAATCCTACAGTTAACATAATATTTAATGGTAGGAAACTGAATGGTTTCCTAATAAGACTGGAAATAAGGCATAGATATCCATATTCACTTCTCTTCTTAAGATAGTACTGGAAATTCTAGGCACCGCAATAAGGCAAAAAAAAAAAAGAAAGAAATGAAAGGCATATATATATGAAAATAAGAAATAAAACTATCTCTACTTTTAGATGGTAACTGTAAAAATTATCTCTACTTTTGGAGGATAACTGTAAAATCCCAAGGAATCTACAAAAGTATCCTAAAACTAAGTGAATTCAGCAAGGTCACAGGATACAAGATCAGCACACAAAACCAGTGGTATTTTAATATGATAATGAACTGATGGAAACCAAAGTTACCAACACAATATCAATTACAAATTGCTTTAAGGAAATTAAATACATAGGTATACACTTAACCAAACATGTACAGGATCTTTATGCTGAACATTGTATAAAGCTGACAAAAGAAATCAAAGAAGACCTAAATGTAATAAATGGAGAGACATACCATGTTCATACATTAAAATATTCAATACAGTGAATATGTTAATTCTCCTCAAATTGATATGTAGTTTTAATACCGTTCCTATCAAAATCCCAGGGAGGTCTTTTTGTTTGCTAGTTAGTTTTGATTTGTTATTGGATATAAAAAACTTACTCTAAAATTTATATAGAAAGGCTCAGACTGTAAGGTAAAGCAGTCTCAACAAAGAAGATCAAAATGTGAAGAATCACTTGAGCAGATATTAAGGATTACTATTTAGCTACAGTTACCAAGACTGTGTTGTGTTGGTAGAGAAGACACATGGATCAAGGAAGAAAATAGAGAATCTGAAAGTAGACCCACACATATATTCTCAACTAATTTTTTGACAAAGATGCAGAGACATTTCGTTGGAGGAAGGGTACCCTTTTCAACAAATGGTTCTGGAGCAATTGTACAGTAAGACTTGGAGAAAATATTTGAAACCACTGTGTGCAATAAAGGTAAACTATTATGTTAACTGAAAAAAGTTACAGATGTTATAAATAATTCTGAAGTATTTACAGTAAAATAACAAGCTGTTGTTAGAATGTTTTGAAGTGCTCCAGAAAAGTATAATAGCCCGAGTTTATGAAAGTGAATTAAAGGTGTTATGGGAGAATAATAAAAGGCATACCCTTGTTTGTGGGTATTTGGGCACACTACCTTAAAGGTTAAAGACAGATTTTAACTGATAACTACTGGGTGAGTAGGAGGTGAGGAGGAAAATAAAAAGGTAGGGGAAAAGAGTTTCAGCAGAGGGCACAGCATGTACAAAGCCTTAGTGATAGGAAACTCAGCAAGCATAGGACATGCAGAGTTCTGAAAGAAGTTTAATGTTTGAACCCTAGAATTTACAGAGATTAGTGGAGAGACCTGAGACTTCGAAGATAGGCGGGTCAGAGATCTTGCACCCCTTCAGAAGTCAGTAGAAAGCTATTGGGCATAAATTAAGCAGGTCAGTAGGAGCGTGAGCTTTGCACTTGGAAGATTGTCTGGGCTCTTTGCTATTAATAGAATGAATTCATGATGGTGGCCTTGATAAGGATCTTAGCTTGGAAATGAAGAGGAAAGGATCAGGAAATACGCAGAGGAAGAAGTGACAGAGGTTGGTGATAGATTGATTCGGCATGAGGAAGAGTGAGTGAAGGATGATAGTGAGGTCCCTCTGGGTCTTGAAAAACATGTAGGAAGAGGCAACATGGGAAAAAGAGAGAAAGCTCCATAGAGGAAAATTATCACAAACACCTTGATACAAGGCAGAGATAAGAGGATTCAGGGACTGACCCCTGAGGAGTCCAGTCAGTCTGGAATATATGTGGAACACTCAGTGGGAAAGCTAAGTCAAGACAGCCAAACTTCACATGAAGCAGGTAATTCTAGCAGTCTTTCATTGAATAAAAATATAGCTCTAGTATTTAGGGATACCTAAATTGAGACAAAGAATCTGCAGTTGGTCTGCAACTTCCAGCTGGAAGAGAACATACATGGAAAGAAAACTATGTTTCTGTTGAGTCTCTAGGGCTATGGGCTTTGGAACCAAACAGACCAGTTTTTGTTTTTGTTTTCTTAATTATATATGTAAAAATTCACACCATTTAGTGTATAGATCTATGAGTGTTGACAAATATACCAGTGACAAAATCAAGCTACAGAATAGTTCCATCATCCCATAATGTTTTCTCCTGCTGTTCCTTTGTAGTGAAACTTCTCCTATCCCTTACCTTTAATAACCTCTGATCTCTTCTCCATCTCTGTAGTTCTGTTATTTCCAGAAGGTCATATAAATAGAATCATACAGTACATAGCTTTTAGAGTCTGACTCCTTTGTGGGCCATATGGTCTTGTAGCTACTGAGTTCTGCCTTTGTAGTATGGAAGCCACAATATGTAGACAAATGGGGGTGGCTTGTGTTCCAATAAAACTATACTCATGGGCACTGAAATTTTTGTTTCATATAATTTTCACATGTCATGAAAAGTTATTCCTTTGATTTTTTTTCCAGCAACTTAAAATATACAAGCCATTTTTAGCCCTCAGACCAGACAAAAACATGCGGCAGCCTGGATTTGGCCCTCCAGCTGTAGTTTGCCAACTCCTGAAACCATTAGCCCCAGGTATATTGTAAGTCCTGAAAAAGATAAACTACTTTTATTATTAATGACTTTATAAGTTTTTTGATTTTCAATTGGTAATTCCAGATATTTCTTCAGCAGAGAGCTGTGTTCCTAGACCTCTTCCTAGACCTCATCAAATTGCCAGCTATTCCCTTCTTCAGTCTCTATAGAATTACTTTTGCTGATAGATTGACTGAGGGTGACAGTTTGTCTCCATTTGTCTGGAACACTCTTAGTTTTCACCTATTTACCCTGCTTCATGCCTAGTCTTATTTTTATTTTCAAAGGTGTCTTAGTATACATGATAAATTGTATGGTCAAGCCAGGGTAAGCTCATCAGAGACTACAGAAGATGCCTTGGTGGATGTGGGTGTGGGTGGTGCTATTTATAACAGAATTCTCTTCGTGGGGCATGTAGAACTCTTGTTCTGATCTTGATGTCAGGTGTGGTTGTGTTTCATTTAAAATTTCTTAGATCCTTTCAATTTGTTTGTTGTCCTGTATTAATTTATCTCTCCTCTGAGCCATGCAACATTTTTTTTCTTAAGGAAAGGTGTTAAAAATTTAATGGATTTTATATTCTATCTGACTTCATTTATAGATGCTGAATTTAAAATATTTTAATAGTGAGTATGCATGTGGCACACGTGATGAATCACAGTAAACCCTTTTTCACTGGTTTATTTTGAAAGTGTAGTAGAAATTACTCCATAGCGTCTCCTCTCTGCTATACTACAAATAACATTTTATATTTGAATATTGGGTTTATTTTTTGGGGGGCGGCTCTTGTTCAACCTGGCTGAGGTCAATGATATTATTATATAATATCTATTCTACAGATGAGATTATTAAGTCTCAAAGAGTTTAGGTAATTTTCCTTAGGCACATAGTTGATGATAAAGTATAAAAAGTTTTGACCAGTTACTTGTAAATCAGTGGCTGTTAACCCCTATGCATACATGACCTCTAAAATTTTATCATTTTTTGATGGCAAGTTATTTGCTGAAAACTGTTTCCCATTAGGAGTAAATTAGACTTTTGCAAACAATCAAAACACTTTTTCATTGCTCTTACACTAAATGGTGATTTCTTTTTTTCCAACAAAGACAATTTTATAATCTTGTTTATCAAAGGATTCTACAAAATATCAGGTGTTAATAATATTAAAACAAAATAGACCATTAATGGGAATCTGAATTTTGTTTTTTCATAGAACTTTATAAAATATGACATTTTAATAATATTAAAATAAATTTGACCATTAACAGACTGTTGCATATTTGTGAAAGAACTTTTAGAATTTTGTGTTTATTGGCCGTTTGAATTATTTCATTTGCTTTATTTTTATAGTATGTGGAGTGTACATAAAAAAACTTATTGGTAAACAGATTTTATTTTGCCTTTGAGTGTAATCTCAGTAATTTGATCTTTCAACATAAAAAGAACATTTCAAACTCTGTGCTACATGAAATGAGCAGCACATTTTCATGTGCCAAAAAAGTTTTGAGCTAAGTCATAACAAGGAAAAATCACAGCAATTTTTTATTGAAAATATGAATCAGCTACAATGAAGTTTCCTACCAGTCATTGGCTTCCTATTTAAAGAAATGCTCAACAATCCAACTGTTTTGTTTTAGGCAGTTTGCTTTCCACACCTGCCACCTGTGTGAATGTCGGGTACTTTCACCAGCACATACCTCCTAATGGTAAATGAACAGATGATCTTTTTTGTGTTTTCATCCATTCCTCCATGCTGACATTGTTAGTATTTTAACATTGTACTTT
This sequence comes from Pan paniscus, assembly GCF_029289425.2. NCBI lineage: Eukaryota > Metazoa > Chordata > Mammalia > Primates > Hominidae > Pan > Pan paniscus. The sequence continues at coordinate 74,418,555 of NC_085926.1, read as the reverse complement.
GCTGCTCCAAAATAAACACATCATTTTTCATATCTATTCCCCTCCTGTTGAGATCATTAATGCAACATAATCCTAATGTGTTGCCAAAAAATATATACAGAGAGCTGTCTTTAGGATTCCCTAGATTTCACATTTCATGCTACTGCAATAAATTTGGAGTCAGATGCTCCTGGCCTAGGAAGATGATAGGGGTTTTGTAAAGCAGTTTAAAAGTAACTAACTAAACATGAATATTCTTAAATTGCTTTTTTCTTTTTTTTCAGTAGATAGCTCTTCATTTAAAAATAATATATACACATGTAAAACATTAAAGTTATACAATAAAGAGGATGTCTTCCCACCCCATCTCCTAAGTCTCCAAGCAGCAATTGCTATATGCCTGTTCAAGCCTATGTAAGTATAGGACATTTTACAGTAGTAATACAAAGAAGAGTGCTCAGCACCTTACAGTTTTGGAGATTATTCTGTTTTAGGGCATCTGGCTCTAATTTTTTACACATATGTGTAATAATCTATGGCATAAACCAGTTAGATTTCAATGTGGTTCTCCAGACTAGCAGCATCAGCTTCACTGGGGAATTTATTACAAATGCAGATTTTCAGGCCCCATCTCAGACTTGTTGCTTCAGACCCTCCTGGGTGGGGCAGGGCCACAGGTATTTTAACAAGACCTCCAGGTGGTTTTGATGCATGGTGAAGCTTGAAAACCAGGGCTTCCAGGCAAACAGGGTCTGGAGTGGACGTCTAGCAAACTCCAACAGACCTGCAGCTGAGAGTCCTGTCTGTTAGAAGGAAAACTAAAAAACAGAAAGGACATCCACACCAAAAAACCATCTGTACATCACCATCATCAAAGACCAAAAGTAGATAAAACCACAAAGATGGGGAAAAAACAGAGCAGAAAAACTGGAAACTCTAAAAAGCAGAGCACCTCTCCTCCTCCAAAGGATCATAGTTCCTCACCAGCAATGGAACAAAGATGGACGGAGAATGACTTTGACGAGTTGAGAGAAGAAGGCTTCAGACGATCAAACTACGAGCTACAGGAGGAAATTCAAACCAAAGGCAAAGAAGTTAAAAACTTTGAAAAAAATTTAGACGAATGTGTAACTAGAATAACCAATACAGAGAAGTGCTTAAAGGAGCTGATGGAGCTGAAAGCCAAGGCTCGAGAACTACGTGAAGAATGCAGAAGCCTCAGGAGCCGATGCGATCAACTGGAAGAAAGGGTATCAGCGATGGAAGATGAAATGAATGAAATGAAGCGAGAAGGGAAGTTTAGAGAAAAAAAAATAAAAAGAACAAAGCCTCCAAGAAATATGGGACTATGTGAAAAGACCAAATCTACGTCTGATTGGTGTACCTGAAAGTGATGGGGAGAATGGGACCAAGTTGGAAAACACTCTGCAGGATATTATCCATGAGAACTTCCCCAATCTAGCAAGGCAGGCCAACATTCAGATTCAGGAAATACAGAGAACACCACAAAGATACTCCTCGAGAAGAGCAACTCCAAGACACATAATTATCAGAGTCACCAAAGTTGAAATGAGGAAGAAATGTTAAGGGCAGCCAGAGAGAAAGGTCGGGTTACCCACAAAGGGAAGCCAATCAGACTAACAGCGGATCTCTCGGCAGAAACTCTACAAGCCAGAAGAGAGTGGGGGCCAATATTCAACATTCTTAAAGAAAAGAATTTTCAACCAGAATTTCATATCCAGCCAAACTAAGCTTCATAAGTGAAGGAGAAATAAAATCCTTTACAGACAAGCAAATGCTGAGAGATTTTGTCACCACCAGGCCTGCCCTAAAAGAGCTCCCGAAGGAAGCACTAAACATGGAAAGGAACAACCGGTACCAGTGGCTGCAAAATCATGCCAAAATGTAAAGACCATCGAGACTAGGAAGAAACTGCATCAACTAACGAGCAAAATAACCAGCTAACATCATAATGACAGGATCAAATTCACACATAACAATATTAACTTTAAGTGTAAATGGACTAAATGCTCCAATTAAAAGACACAGACTGGCAAATTGGATAAAGAGTCAAGACCTATCAGGGTGTTGTGTTCAGGAAACCCATCTCACATGCAGAGACACACATAGGCTCAAAATAAAAGGATGGAGGAAGATCTACCAAGCAAATGGAAAACAAAAAAAGGCAGGGGTTGCAATCCTAGTCTCTGATAAAACAGACTTTAAACCAACAAAGATCAAAAGAGACAAAGAAGGCCATTACATAATGGTAAAGGGATCAATTCAACAAGAAGAGCTAACTATCCTAAATATATATGCACCGAATACAGGAGCACCCAGATTCATCAAGCAAGTCCTGAGTGACCTACAAAGAGACTTAGACTCCCACACATTAATAATGGGAGACTTTAACACCCCACTGTCAACATTAGACAGATCAACGAGACAGAAAGTCAACAAGGATACCCAGGAATTGAACTCAGCTCTGCACCAACCGGACCTAATAGACATCTACAGAACTCTCCACCCCAAATCAACAGAATATACATTTTTTTCAGCACCACACCACACCTATTCCAAAATTGACCGCATACTTGGAAGTAAAGCTCTCCTCAGCAAATGTAAAAGAACAGAAATTATAACAAACTATTTCTCAGACCACAGTGCAATCAAACTAGAACTCAGGATTAAGAAACTCACTCAAAACTGCTCAACTACATGGAAACTGAACAACCTGCTCCTGAATGACTACTGGGCACATAATGAAATGAAGGCAGAAATAAAAATGTTCTTTGAAACCAACGAGAACAAAGACACAACATACCAGAATCTCTGGGACACATTCAAAGCAGTGCGTAGAGGGAAATTTATAGCACTAAATGCCCACAAGAGAAAGCAGGAAAGATCCAAAATTGACACCTTAACATCACAATTAAAAGAACTAGAAAAGCAAGAGAAACACATTCAAAAGCTAGCAGAAGGCAAGAAATAACTAAGATGAGAGCAGAACTGAAGGAAATAGAGACACAAAAAACCCTCCAAAAAATGAATGAATCTGGGAGGTGGTATTTTGAAAAGATCAACAAAATTGATAGACTGCTAGCAAGATTAATAAAAAAAAAAGAGAGAAGAATCAAATAGACGCAATAAAAAATGATAAAGGGGATATCACCACAGATCCCACAGAAATACAAACTACCATCAGAGAATACTACAAACACCTCTACGCAAATAAACTAGAAAATCTAGAAGAAATGGGTAAATTCCTTGACACATACACTCTCCCAAGGAAGAAGTTGAATCTCTGAATAGACCAATAACAGGAGCTGAAATTGTGGCAATAATCAACAGCTTACCAACCAAAAAGAGTCCAGGACCAGATGGATTCACAGCCGAATTCTACCAGAGGTATAAGGAGGAACTGGTACCATTCCTTCTGAAACCATTCCAATCAATAGAAAAAGAGGGAATCCTCCCTAACTCATTTTATGAGGCCAGCATCATCCTGATACCAAAGCTGGGCAGAGACACAACCAAAAAAGAGAATTTTAGACCAATATCCTTGATGAACATTGATGCAAATATCCTCAATAAAATACTGGGAAACCGAATCCAGCAGCACATCAAAAAGCTTATCCACCATGATCAAGTGGGCTTCATCCCTGGGATGCAAGGCTGGTTCAGTATACGCAAATCAATAAATGTAATCCAGCATATAAACAGAACCAAAGACAAAAACCACATGATTATCTCAATAGATGCAGAAAAGGCCTTTGACAAAATTCAACAACGCTTCATGCTAAAAACTCTCAATAAATTAGGTATTGATGGGACATATCTCAAAATAGTAAGAGCTATCTATGACAAACCCACAGCCAATATCATACTGAATGGGCAAAAACTGGAAGCATTCCCTTTGAAAACTGGCACAAGACAGGGATGCCCTCTCTCACCACTCCTATTCAACATAGTGTTGGAAGTTCTGGCCAGGGCAGTTAGGCAGGAGAAGGAAATAAAGGGTATTCGGTTAGGGAAAGAGGAAGTCAAATTGTCCCTGTTTGCAGATGACATGATTGTATATCTAGAAAACCCCATTGTCTCAGCCCAAAATCTCCTTAAGCTGATAAGCAACTTCAGCAAAGTCTCAGGATACAAAATCAATGTACAAAAATCACAAGCATTCTTATACACCAATAACAGACAAACAGAGAGCCAAATCATGAGTGAACTCCCATTCACAATTGCTTCAAAGAGAATAAAATACCTAGGAATCCACCTTCCAAGGGACGTGAAGGACCTCTTCAAGGAGAACTACAAACCACTGCTCAATGAAATAAAAGAGGATACAAACAAATGGAAGAACATTCCATGCTCATGGGCAGGAAGAATCAATATCATGAAAATGGCCATACTGCCCAAGGTAATTTATAGATTCAATGTCATCCCCATCAAGCTACCAATGACTTTCTTCACAGAATTGGAAAAAACTACTTTAAAGTTCATATGGAACCAAAAAAGAGCCCGCATCGCCAAGTCACTCCTAAGCCAAAAGAACAAAGCTGGAGGCATCACGCTACCTGACTTCAAACTATACTACAAGGCTACAGTAACCAAAACAGCATGGTACTGATACCAAAACAGAGACATAGATCAATGGAACGGAACAGAGCCCTCAGAAATAACGCCGCATATCTACAACTATCTGATCTTTGACAAACCTGACAAAAACAAGCAATGGGGAAAGGATTCCCTATTTAATAAATGGTGTTGGGAATACTGGCTAGCCATATGTAGAAAGCTGAAACTGGATCCCTTCCTTACACCTTATACAAAAATCAATTCAAGATGGATTAAAGACTTAAATGTTAGACATAGAACCATAAAAACCCTAGAAGAAAACCTAGGCGTTACCATTCAGGACATAGGCACGGGCAAGGACTTCATGTCTAAAACACCAAAAGCAATGGCAACAAAACCCAAAATTGACAAATGGGATCTAATTAAACTAAAGAGCTTCTGCACAGCAAAAGAAACTACCATCAGAGTGAACAGGCAACCCACAAAATGGGAGAAAGTTTTCACAACCTACTCATCTGACAAAGGGCTAATATCCAGAATCTACAATGAACTCAAACAAATTTACAAGAAAAAAACAAACAACCCCATCAAAAAGTGGGAGAAGGACATGAACAGACATTTCTCAAAAGAAGACATTTATGCAGCCAAAAAACACATGAAAAGATGCTCACCATCACTGGCCATCAGAGAAATGCAAATCAAAACCATAATGAGATACCATCTCACACCAGTTAGAATGGCAATCATTAAAAAGTCAGGAAACAACAGGTGCTGGAGAGGATGTGGAGAAATAGGAACACTTTTACACTGTTGGTGGGACTGTAAACCAGTTCAACCATTGTGGAAGTCAGTGTGGCGATTCCTCAGGGATCTAGAACTAGAAATACCATTTGACCCAGCCATCCCATTACTGGGTATATACTCAAAGGACTATAAATCATGCTGCTATAAAGACACATGCACATGTATGTTTATTGCGGCACTTTTCACAATAGCAAATACTTGGAACCAAGCCAAATGTCCAACAATGATGGACTGGATTAAGAAAATGTGGCACACATACATCATGGAATACTATGCAGCCATAAAAAATGATGAGTTCATGTCCTTTGTAGGGACATGGATGAATTTGGAAATTGTCATTCTCAGTAAACTATCACAAGAACAAAAAACCAAACACCGCATATTCTCACTCATAGGTGGGAATTGAGCAATGAGAACACATGGACACAGGAAGGGGAACATCACACTCTGGGGAGTGTTGTGGGGTGGGGGGAGTGGGGAGGGATAGCATTGGGAGATATACCTAATGCTAGATGACAAGTTAGTGGGTGCAGCGCACCAGCATGTCACATGTATACATATGTAACTAACCTGCACATTGTGCACATGTACCCTAAAACTTAAAGTATAATAATAATTAAAAAAACAAAAAAGAACCCGGGCTTCAGATAAACCATATTCTTTCAAGAATCATTTAGGTTATTTGCAGCCTTTTTCTTTTGTAAATAGCACTGCAGAGAAGATCTTTGTACATAGACCTTTATAGGGAGAGTCATAGAAATTTATCACACTTTCCAAAGTTACACCAATTTACCTTTTCACCAACAATAATGTATGAGATTTTCTTAGTGTTTCTGAGACCATTTTTCTGAGATTTCCTTCTATGTTTTATAACTGCAAGATTAAAAAAATGTGTTTTGTTCGACTTTATATAAAAAACACATGTATTTTTTAAATGTTTCAAATATTTACAAAGCAGAATCTAAATTCTTTCCTACCAAAGAAATATAGCTACCATTTATTGAAAGCCTACTGTGTTTTATAAACTTAATTCATTTCATTTTCATGAGCCTCCCAGCAAAGGACAATTCTTGTTTCTTAGGTAAGGGCTATTGGGAGGATAGGCTCAGTTTGATTCATTGTCTTGCTATTAAATGATTATGTAACTACATGTGATCATAACAAATTATTATAAAAATAAGAAATGTACTTTAACATGCTTTTTGAGAAATATATCATTAAATTTCCTTATGGTCTAAAACATTAAAATACTTCTTTTGCTTCATGATAATGTTCCCAGAATATTCCTACGAATGCAAAGTTTCTGTGTAGATATTTTTGACTTACTGTATAACAAAGTATTCAGCTATTCATTCTGAGTATTTGATAGAAAACCAATTAATGCCAAGTGGATTTTGGCAAATGTCTGGATTGAAATGACTTCAGCCAACCCAGGCTTACATTTTAATGAAAGCTGAGGTGTATCAGAAGGTTTTCCTGCATAACATATAAATTACCGCTTTCTGCAGTTTCAAAAGGTGTGGTCCTCAGATCACTGGTCTGACTTATCTGTTTCTTATTTTTATATGTGCTTTATATTTAATAGATCCAAAACCCCTTCCCTAACTACAGAATCAGAATTTTCAGGAGTGGGGCCTGGAAATTTGCACTTGAAACATGTTTCCCAGCTGATTATTATAAATAAAAGTGGATTTCATTCTTCTCTTTATCAAAAACAAGTGCCATTTTTTTGATTCAGCAGAGATGACTACAGAGATTAGTGTTCTAAAAGAGTACATAAATAATTCAGATTTAAACTCTGTACTGCAGTGGTATGATTTACTTAAGACTCAGAACCTCCTCTAAAAATGATTAATTTAATTTTTATTTCTTTTCTTTTGCTTTGTCTTCCTTGTGGCAGGATGTCAGTTGGCAATGAAATGGCCCCAGAGCAGGCACAATAAGAAGCCACAAAAAATTACATTAATTTTTATTATATAATACTTAGATATTTCTTTATGATTTATACTCAAGGGCTTCTGTAAAGACCTGAGTTGGCTTACAGAAGGAAATTAACATAAAATAGGACAAGCACAGATAAAAATAGAAGGAGACTATTTAAAAGGATTTGAGGCACCTGGGAGACATTAATTCTAGCAGCTGGGAAGTGTCCTGATCGCTGAAACCAAAATGGAAACATGTTGGTTTATAAATTTTTCATCTTGGATATAGAAAGTATATACAATTATCAGAAGAGGCAAACTTTTTCTTACAACTAGGTAAAGTATGAATGTGTCGTATATAGTGATAGATCTTGTATAACAGAGAAAACAAAAACTGTTTTTCAAAGGATATAGAAAAATAGTTATGAAATGGACCATTCTGGTAGACTCTGAGGGCATTTTATTAAACATAGCCATAAAAGACCTTTTTGTTTGTGCTGATACTTTATAATAATAGCAAATATTTATTCTGCCTCTGTGTATGTTATTTTGTTATCTTCACAACCCAAGAAATGTATGCAACATTGTTCTCCTTGTTTTATAGTTGGAAACCTGAGGTGTGTATAGGCAAGCTAAATAATTTATAAGTTCCTCAGGTTAGCAGGTGTCATTCTGTCTTTAGAGCTAGTGTTATTACACTCTACATGCTACATACTTGTCAGATATTTCTGAGTTGTTTGCTTTGTAATAACATGAACTAAAATAATACAATACACATTTTGGAGAATAAGGATGAAGAGTGAGTTCATGTTTACATCATCATAGTCTCTTATTTTCTAGGCCAAGACAAGTGTCTTAATCACATTATCTACATAGTGTCATGAGATAAAGCCCCTAGTGTCCAGTAGTTCTGCTTTTACTCTATGTTGTTGGTTAAAAGAAACTTATCTACTTGTTTATCTTGTTTGGCAACATACACAACATAAAATTTGTGTTCAGAATGGATGTAAACACCAAAAAGATGAAATTATAGTCCTGTTCTCAACTAGACACTGGGCTCCCCTACCCATGGGAAATCCATGAATCATATTGAGTAAGTGTATGCATACTTGGTTAAAAACCTTAGAATTCTGCTGCATGTAGCATAGAAGACAAAGCTTTAACCTGGAAAATCTTAAAGCAGATGTTCGCAGCTGAGTGTCTCATCCATAAAATGACATCAGGCAACGGTCTACATGGATCATCCAATTTTAAGCTGGGCTGCATCCTGATGGGTCTGCCAGAATGAGTTATTCCCGTAGTAGCTGAAAAACATTGACCTATTAAGATTGTTTTTATCTGCTTATTTAAAAATGGTTCATGTTTTTACATAGAGCAATTTTAACTTGGGGTCCAGGTGAGTCCTGCCCTTACTCTTAGCAACTTAGAACAGAGCAAGCCCTTATGAACTCTCCACCTCAGGGATGATAACATCTGCATATTATGTCATTTGTCCTGTGTGAGAGTTAATGGTAAATCTTAAACTTGAAAATAGGACAGGTGATGAGGATATCATCATGCCATCACTGAAATCAGAAAGAAAATCTCAGACCTGTTAACTAAATTCAACTTGACATGTTTTGGGGAGCATCTTAGTAGGTCTTATTTTCCATACAATTGCTCTTTCCTTTCATTCACTTAATTGACAAGAGCCATCTTTTCGATCAATGAAAAATGCATGTTGGGCTAGATGCCTTCCTTCTATTTCTTCCAGATCCACCTTCCACCCTGCCATATGTCCCAGGGGACCCATATGGACTACATCTCTTGCCTTCTGGCTTTTGGGTGGTTTTAGCTAATGGGAGGCAATGGCAGGAAATTGGAGAGTGGGAAGAGAAAAGGTCAGGATATTTGTTCCCCTGGCTTCCTCCCTGCTGGATCACCATATGTTGTTCAGTAGTCCTCCTACTGGAGGCCACAGCTCCTAACAGTATTCCTTTCTGTACAGCTGCCCTCTCTGAGTTCTGGGAACCTCTCTTCTCCTTACTGTTCAAGCCTAAGTATGGTGACGGTTCCCCACGGTCACCAGCCTTGCAATACTACATCATTCTTTTTGGCTTCTTTATATCTTTCTCATTGTCAGGCGCTCCTCATTTACCACATTGAAGTGTGCCATCTGTACACTGCTAGGAGACTGATGAATACGCATCTGTGAAATAGTTGTAAATGAAACAAAAGAAAGAAAAACATCTTTGAAACTTTTCAACTACTTTGTATTACATCCATATATAATAAGACCTCATATGGAACATTTGTACAGAACATATTAGGGAGAAATTTATTGCCATGACCTAGAATGCAAATCTGTCAGTCTGACTCAAAAAAACTTTTACCCTATGACCCTGATCTCTGGGAATGCATGTAGGAGTATTTTGGCTTCCAGAAGTAAAATACTCTAGGGTAGCACTGTCCAATAGAAATATAATGTGGGGCCACATATGTAACTTAAAATTTTCCAGTAGTCACATTCAAAAAAGCAAAAAAAAAAAACAAGTAAAATTAACTTGAATAATATATTTTATTTAACTCAGTATTATTTTAACATATAATCAATATAAAAATTATTCACAGAATTTTTTTTCTGTACTAAGTCTTTGAAATCCATTTTGTGTTTTACAGTTAAAGCACATCTCAATCCAGACTGCTACATGTCACTGGCTTAGTAGCCACATGTGGCTAGTGGCTGCTCTACTGGACAGCACAGCTCTAAGGTTTATGATATCAACATTTAGTAAAAGAGTTTCTCCTTTCTACACACACACACATGAATTATATTGTAAGCTATTCCCCTGTCAATCTCAATAAACCTAAAGACTTGCCTATCTGCATATCTAAATGCATCTCTTTTTTCTGCCACAATTAATGCATGCAAGTCACTTACAACAGTGTCCAGTGCATAATAAAATTTCACATATGCTATTTTTGTTGTTGCTTCTTAAAAACCTCCTGAGGTAGTTCAGGTACGTATTACTACCATCTTACATATGAGGAAACTGAGTCACAGATCAAATAAGCAACGGGTCCAGAGTTACACAACTATTAAGCATCAGATCATGGACTCAAGGCCAGTTCTTCTGACTCTACAGCCAGAAGAATGAATGTAATAGAAGTCAGGCAGCTGAGCTTTATGGGTTCGACTAGCGATCAGGAGGACAAAGACATGGCCTTTAAACAGTGCTATCACGTATGGTTGTGACAATGAAGTGCCGCACAAGTGCCATTCACATTACTGTTTCTGTGAATGATACCCTCTTGAGTTGTGCAGTGCACAACCTGTGAAGTCCTACATGGCAGCCCCAATTTCAGGTTTATTTCTGCCAAAAACTGAGTTTAGACAAATTATGAAACCTTCCCATCTGTTTTCTTTAAACACCAATGAAGAATGTTTGCTGATGCTACCACAGCAATCCTGTCTTGTCCTGTGATTCTTAATGATAGTGCACATTCTTTTCTACTAGCATTCTTCATTTTTGTTCCATTTGATTTGGCAGTGCACATTAAGAGGCTATATGAAATGCATTACTTTCCAACTTCATGCCTTAGTAATGCTATGTTTGCTTACTGTCATAGTTAAATAAATATCTTATTAAAGCATTTCTACTTAATTTCATTGATTCTGGTAGAAGGCTTTCATAAAACAAGAGCATTTTGGGAGGCCGAGGTACGTGGATCATTTGAGGTCAGGAGTTCAAGATCAGCCTGGCCAACATGGTGAAACCCCATCTCTACTAAAAAATACAAAAATTAGCCAGGCATGGTGGCAGGCACCTGTAATCCTAGCTGTTCGAGAGGCTGAGGCAGGAGAATTGGTTGATCCTGGGAGGTGGAGGTTGCAGTGGGTGGAGATCCCGCCACTGCACTCCAGTTTGGGCATCAGAGGGAGACCCTGTCTAAAAAAAAAACCAAAAACAATTAAAAAAAAAGTAGTTACAATGTTTCTATATGTTATTGTCAGAAGACTATGAAATTTTAGAAAGTGTTGCATTGCAAACATCGTGTAACCTCCTAACTAAAATATATCATTAGTGCATTAAATATTATGAATGCCATTAGTGGCATCAAGCATACTGAAAGACAGATATTCAGTGGAGCAATACCGCAGTAGTTGTCTAGACACTACATACTTTACTGAAGTGATTCTCTTTGCTGACTTCAGGAAAAATAGCTGTATTTAATCCCTTCAAGTCTAGGAATTTTTACCATCTTTTCATATTAGGATGTGTGGCATTGTGGGGAAGAGATTTTGATGCTACATAAAAATATTCATAATTATTTATATTTCCTATTTTCTAATCTTATTCATTTGTGGATTTTAATTAAGATTAATATTTTTATGGTTGATAATGTCCTTTAATTGAACAGTGAAGAAAGCCCATATCCAGCTAGTACCTGATAGTGTTATAATTGAGAAAATTTAAGTTTTTGCTGAAAATGCCTCAATTAAAATGATTCTCGTAGGAGTAGACCAAACCTTCATTAAACTGACAATTAGAAATAAAGCTATCCCACATTTAGTTTAAAGTACCAGTTTGGGTAGGGAAAGGGGACACCAAGGCAAAGAATCTTTGCTTGAAACAAGAAAGTTAGCATTGTTGGACATAAAAAAAAAAATTATGTCATGACCTAGAAACTTATAAGTAAACAAGGAAGGTCTATTGTCAAGTAGATGAAAAGTTCTGGGAAGAAATGCGGAAAGCCTTTCCCATAGCTTTCTGGAAAATATCTACTGCTCAGGCCGTCTGAAACATAAATAGCTTGTGTGAGAGGTGCTGAAGACTTTATTAGTAAGCACCCCTTCTACCCTAGACATAACATTTTCACTTGTTTTATTTATTCATAATATTATTCACCACTTGTTATGAGTTGAATTGTGCCCCCAACCCCCCCAATAAGAGACATGATGAAGTCCTCCCCCAATGCCTCAGAATGGGACGTTGTTTGAAAATAGGTTTGTTGCAGATATAAGTAGTTAAGATGAGCCATACTAGAGTGGGGTGGGCCACTAATCCAATGTGATTGGTGTCATTATAAGAAGACATCCATGTAAACCGGAGACACACAGGGAGAATGCTATGTGACAATGGAGGCGGAGATTATAGTGATGCATCTACAAGTCAAGGAACACCAAAGTTTGCCAGCAACTACCAGAAGCTAGAAAAAGGCAAGGAAGAATGCCACTTTGGTTTCAGAGGGAGCGTGATCCTGCCAACACCACGATTTTAGAGTTCCAGCCTCCAGAATTGTGAGACAATACATTTCTGGTTTTTTTTAAGCCACGCTGTTTACGGTACTTTGCTGTGGCAGCCCTGGAAAACTGATGCACCACCCACTAAGTATTGGGTCTTGACCAAGAGTTTCTTGTCCTCATGAAGCTCACAAAGTACTTAAAAATGCTATGCTCTGTTAAGGAATCTATTAATAACGACCTCTAGGGGAAACAACACCTAAGTTGAGACTTGAGGGATTAATAGTAGTTAGCCAGGTGGAAAGAGTAGAGGAAGGAAGGCCTGAGAAACAGAAAAGAGTGTGTCCTGTGCCATAGAGGGAAAGGACTTCCATCTGACTAAAGTGCAGATGTGCCACAGGGGATGGAGAGATGGTGCAGAGAGAAAGATGGGACTCAGATCATTCTAAACCACATCAGCCATGCGAAAGAGTTTGGGTTCATCTTAAGGCTGGTGGGGAGCCACTGAAGGAGGGGAGGGGCAGGAATGGACAAGTGTGTAAGAAAGATGAATCTGGCCACAGTTGGTAGACTGGGTGGGAGGAATATGAGACTGGTCAGGAGGACAGGTTTTCATTTGTGCTTAAGCAGCATGTTTGGACTTGAATACTCATCACTGGAATGAAGCAGGAAGTAGGTGGTGAGATGGAAAGGATCCAAGGCCCAGAAGGAAGAATAGAGCCAGACAGGCTAGGGACTGCCCAGGGCTTCCCACTGTCAAGCTCTGGAATTACAGCTGTCTCTGGTGGATGAACTGCTTGGTCTGTGCCTTTCTTTACTCCTCCAAACCCAGGACCTTCTCCTTAAAGCTGCTACTGTCCTCCTTAGGGTTGAAATTCTTTCCTTCTCCTCCACCCCAAGGCCTTCCCACTTGCCTTTCTGATTAAACCTGAATGCAAATAAGTATAGAATCCAGGGGAACTGAATGCAGGGATCTTGTTTTGTAACTTCCTCATTGGAGGCAGATATTGAATCTATAAGCATATTGTTTAAGGACATGGGCTGTGGAGCCATGCTGTATGGGCTTAAGTCCCAGATCTGTCACTTACTGTGTGACCTTGGACAAGTCACCTGATGTGATTATGCAACAGTTTCATCTCCAAAACAGAGAAAAATAAAAGTACCTCCTGCCAGGATTGCTGTGAGAGTCATGCTATGAATTAACTCATGCAAAGAACTTAAAGAAGTACTTAGCACTTAGTAAGATCCAATTAAATGTGAGCTATTATTATAGTTGCTGAATCTTTGCACCACCCATGGAGCTACTGGGGAACTCACCTACAGGCTTGTATGTTAGCCAGTCCCTATAGATGGGTTATGCATCTGAATTAAGATTGTGGAAATAAGGTAAAGAGGAAGACAAGGATTTTAGAAATACATGTAAGAGAAAATTAGGTACTTGATTTTATGCATGAAAAATTGATAAGGAAGAAACAAAAAACGTGCTAGACCTTAAAAGGTAGTAATTATTTTTCTTAGGGTGGAAAGCAGAGGAAGAAGACCATCATGAAACAGAATTTTTAAAGTGTGAATAAAATAGGCTATTATTCAATAAAAATAAGGAAGGAAGGGTGTTATCGGCAGCAGCCACAGTATGTACAAATGCAAGCAGAGCTGACATGTTTAGTGATAGACCTTAGCCTAGAAAAAGAGAAAGATACTGGAGGTATTTAGCCAGAGGAGAAGAGACTGATTTATGGTGGTAGGCCATCATGAGTATAAATAACTCTTAGCACATGGGATACAAAAATAATCTCTCTCTGTCTCTCTCTCTCTCTCTGTGTGTGTGTGTGTGTGTACTTGCATGCACTTACCTGTTTGTTTACAAGGTTACCTTGTCATCTAACAATTAGATTTCTGTGTATCAAGGGGAGGTTTCAGAAGGTAGACTTAGGTTAAATGGAGAACCCCATTTTCAATCTATTTTACTGTAAAAGCCTTCTACCTCAGTATGTAATAGTTATGCAAAAAATGAAATTGAATGGAATAGGAACATAGAGACCTTTATGTGTAGAAAGTCAAGCTTATGGAATATATACTTGTATAGAAATATTTTCTATGAGAATGGTAACCTAATTTGTCATGTTAGCTAAATGCAAAAGATAGTTTATTTTATAGGCAGCGATTTTATACATAGGATTGATGGAGTGCATTTCTCCTGCCAGTATTGAGATTTCTGGCATTTTCAATAAACAAACAGGGCCAAAGGATAATATCACCCATTTAATAAGTTGGTACATTTATTCCAACAGACATATGTTTAGATTTGTCCCATTTTCATCTCATTTTATCCTCCACATCAGCACAGTTGCCCTAATTGCTTTCTAATTTGTATACATTTTTGCACTTAAAAAATTTCAACTAAGAAGTCTTTTTCAAGGGCTTCTTAAGTACCAAAGGGTGGGGTTCTACTAAACTAATGTATCCATGTGTCAACCAGCATCCTGTGTAATGCGTTTCTGAAGTACAAAATTGCACTGATTGCACTCTTGCTGTTGGCTTATTCTGGATCTCAGATAAAACTTATAAAGAAAACAAGTAGTATGGATTTATGCTTGTTTACTTAGCCAGAGAAACAAAGGCAAATGCATATTCAGAGGTATACTGATAGCGATGTTTCCATGGAAACAAGGATGCTATCATAATATTTATTTCCATCTATTATGCTTTAGTTTATTTTGGGGTATGGTGTTAAAAAGATAAAATATATGACTTTCTTTTCTCAAAAAACTGTATATTAGGTTGATGGTTTTTTTCTGGGTTAGATGTTTTTAAAGGCCTATGTCATGAAAACTATCAAGAGTCACATTAAAAAATATAATTTTAATTATTCCCCATAAGTTATAAATTACATTCATTTGCTTGCTTATAAAATTTTGAAATTCAGATACATGACACAGTAAGTCTCACCCAATGTTAAAGTTAGGGGTAAATACAGTCATCCTTAGGTGTCCGTGGGGGATTGTTTCCGGGACTCTCATGGATACCAAACTCCAGGGATGCTCATGTCCCTGACATAATGGCATGGTATTTACATATAACATAGGCACATCATCCTGTATACTTTAGAGCATTTCTACGTTACTTATAATATCTAATAAATGTAATGCTTTATAAATTGTTGTTATGCTGTATTGTTTAAAGACAAATGACCTAATGCATATGAGGCTTAAAACCTAGATGACGGGTTGATAGGGGCAGCAAACCACCATGGCACATGTATACCTTTGTAACAAACCTGCATGTTCTGCACATGTATCCCAGTACTTAAAGTAAAAAAAAAATAAATAAATAACAACAGGAAAAAAAGTATACATGTTCAGTACAGACAAATTTTTTCCAAATATTTTTGATCCACAATTGGTTCAATCCACCAATGGGGAACTTATGGATACAGAAGGCTAACTGTACATGCATTTCTCTACATTCCACAGTTATATTTTATGGGAGACTTTTTTTTTTTTTTTTGCTATTTGCTTTTTAAGCTTTAAGTTGGCGATTCAAGAGATCTATAGCAGGAGAACAGAAATCAACTATGCAAGGTAGGGATCTAAGATATTATTAATCTCCCACCAATGGACATATATTACTTGTCTCATGTAAGATTAATATAGGGGTATAAGAGAGTGAGATCTCTTATTGGAATCACTTAATACATCTATTTATGTACTAATATATAATATGTGCGAAGCAGTGTTTTCTGTGCTCAGGATGTAAGAATGATCTGGAAAACTGTCCATGGTTTTGTGAAGCTTACATTCTAGTTAGTGGGGGAGATGGGTACTAAACAGACAAAAAATGCACCACAGAATATTATACAAAATTTGAAAAAACTTACAGGAACATAGGGTTATAGGAAGTGATAACTAATGGAAGCCAGTTATACCCAAATATGGTGTTGTCATATACATTTTAAAAGCTTTGTCTCATTTATCATTGCCTTGGGTCTTTATATCAAACCTCAGGGGGTTCCTGGGTAGGTGTTATTCCTAGTTGCTGAGAAAGAGAAACCAAGGAACTGCATGGTTAAGGAACCAGTTGGCCAGATTCAGAAGGTCACAACACAGGCCTTTTTCACTCAGCTTTGTAGGCACTTAATTAGAGTTGTTGAATAAATGGGTGAATGATTGAAAGAATGAACATACCTAAATATGACTTTCAAATTGGACATATTATCTTTTTCACCTTTTGTAGGTGAAGTTTCTATGGACTGAAAAGGAATCAGGAGCTTAAGCTTTAATTTGGTTGTGTTGTTTCTCTGTTTTCTCCCTGTTAGAAAGAGAATGTGCCATCAGCCTGCCTCTGACACTTAACCAGCAGTGTGATTTTAGGCAAAACCTAATCTCTCTTGTCCTTTGTTTGCTTATGTAAATATTGGGAATAACAATAGCAGTATTGCCCATTTCACAGATTTTTTTAGTATCATATAAGATGAAATATATGCAACTTTAGATGATCATACTTTTTTATTTTTTGGAGTGCAGTGGCTCAATCTCAGCTCACTGCAACCTCTGCCTTCCAGGCTCAAGAGACTCTCCTGCCTCAGCCTCCTGAGTAGCTGGGATTACAGGCATGTGCCACCACGCCTGGCTAATTTTTGTATTTTTAGTAGAGGTGGGGTTTTGCCATGTTGGCCAGGGTGGTCTCGAACTCCTGGCCTCAAGTGATCTGCCTACCTTGGCCTCCCAAAGTGCTAGGACTACAGGCATGAGCCACCACACCCAGCCTAATTGTACATATTGAAGTCATCATTGATCCTTTAAAAAGTAATCTTCATTTCACTTGAATTAGAGAAGCATTTTTTCCAGATAGTTCATAAAATAATCTTTGATGTCCCTCTCTTATTTTGATGAAAATCAAATTAAGCTAATTAACCTAATTAGCTTCTTTTTATATAAGAAGGGTACTCTTTGAATGCCAGATCACAGGAGTTCTCACCACCTGTGAACTATGCTATTACTCTGGAACTGTGTTGTTGCAGGGTGAAGTGTTAACAAATGAACTATTTGTAAGTAAGGGTAAGGATTCTGTGTTCAATATTTTTGTGTTGAGTTAGGAGAATTATTCCATGTGCTAATTTATTTATATTTTTCAATATTGCTATAATTGATAGAAGTCAACTTGTACCATCTTATGTTCATTGCAAAAATCACATGTGTCTTAAAAGCAACTATTTTATGAAATTTCTAAACAGCCTCGATGACTAATATATTTAGCCAAACACAGATGCTAAATATCAAGAGCTTTAAGACTCTCCTGTTGAATTCAACAACTATTATTAAATAACTACTCTACTAACTAGGGGGAAGGAAGAGAAATTATGGTGTTCTTGGAGAGACAGACATGCCTATAAAAAGCAAGAGGATAAATACAGGTAAACTAGAGTAGTTGTTGAAGGCTTCAAAGGAGAAAGCAATAATTTAGCTGGACTTGGATGACAAAGAAGTCTGGATAGATGTGGCTAGGAAAAGACACAGGGTTTATCTTTGCCTAGAGAAGGGGAGCAACATGCTAACACTTATTGAACACCTACCGTATTCCAAAAACTTTGCATTTATTTTCTCATATAATCCTCTCAGCTGGCCTCTAACACGTTATGTTATCTTCATTTTTCAGACTAAGATCCTAAGTATCAAAGTGTCTAAGAAATTTGTGCAAAATCACAGAGAGATTCAATCACAGAGTGGTGGATATTACCACTGAAGTCTAACTGCAAATTCTTTGCTGAAGAAACCACTGAGACATTTTAATCTACACTATTAAAAAGTTCTTTAAAATGTTTGAGTACATAATTAAGATAACTGCATTGAAGTGGTATAATTTGTTCCCATATTCAGAATAATGTCATTTTATATGATCTCTTTGTTTCCAAATTGGAAAAGAGATGTTACTAAGTGAGAAGACCAAGTACATCTTTGTATAACTAATGGTTAAAACTCCTCTATGGCATACCCAGTACAGTGGTAAGTTTTTTAAATATGATATTGTGTAATAGTCTTGAAAATACAGCTTTCTTTATTTGATAATGTTTTATGTGAGAACATTGGCTTTTTCTGTTGCCCCATTGAAATCCTTTTAACATGTACTTTGCACAGAGATTTTCTGAATTATCTCAAAACTCAGATATACCACCTGGAGGTCTTCATTTCAAAACAAAGAATGTGATTCATGCTCTTGCCACAAAAATGGGAAAAAAAAGTGTAGTTTTGATAGAAAAATTCTAGGGCTATATATATGTATATATATACACACACACACACACATATATAAACACTTGAAGTATAAGAAACTCTTTTAAGAAAGCAAAGATTTAGTTGACTCTTCAGTTTGTAGTAACTGTTCGTGTTTTAAACTTTAGTATTGTAAAATTAACATCCATAATCAAATGGGGAGAGTTTTTGTTGTTGTTATGTGTTTTTCCTAGAATAGATACTTTAGAAGAGCAAAACTGTCAGTAGCAGAAACATGGGTTTATTTTTATTTTTATTTTTTTGAGACAGAGTCTCGCTCTGTCACCCAGGTTGGAGTGCAGTGGTGCAATCTCGGCTCAATGCAAGCTCTGCCTCCCGGATTCACGCCATTCTCCTGCCTCAGCCTCCCGAGTAGCTGGGACTACAGGTGTCCGCCACCACACCCGGCTAATTTTTTGTATTTTTAGTAGAGACGGGGTTTCATTCACCATGTTAACCAGGATGGTCTCAATCTCCTGACCTCGTGATCCGCCCACCTTGGTCTCCCAAAGTGCTGGGATTACAGGCGTGAGCCACCGTGCCTGGCCAGAAACATGGTTTTTAATTTTATTTGTTTGATTTTGCAAATGAGCATTTTGTTTTTTACTTTTTGCTAAGTACAGAAGGGGTTTTCTTATTTGATATAGTCAGAGGCAGTACTCTGTTATATGAAAAATTGTTTTAAAACAGGTAATCATTTTTAAGAGGTATATAGATACCATAAACAAGTAATTTTGCTTTGAGTATGCAACTGTGTGTGTTTTTTGTTTTGTAATGTGCCAAGCATTCTTCTTTGAGAAAGGGTTGGACAGTAGGAGTTCACTTTATTGTTTATGTAAGCCACACTCATTATGAATTTTCTTTGATTTCCAATTGCTGTTTTACTTTGCAATTGAGTTATTTAAAAAATATTTCTGAAACAATCTGGGTACAGAAATAGAATAAACAGAATGAAGATTTTTGTTTTGTATTTCCAGCTTTTATGGTTGTCTTGCCCAATCTCTTTTATCTAATTTGGCACTGGTTTTGGGGAGAGGAAGGGTGACTCTCCTTTATTGAGCTTTTCAAAAGCCTTTATATTTGTTTTTATATAAACAACATATTCCTTTTTTCATATTCATATTTCATCACTTTTTTGGTATTTTTCTAATAATTTCAGTGAAATTGTTACTAGCGTAATTAGTTTTGTTAGCAAATACATCTAATTGAAATGATGAAAGCAGAAGGGCTTGCTAGAGAGCAGCTACCAGGCACAAGCATTCTGTTTGCCCTGGACAACTGACAGTACCATGGAGGGAGTGGATCGTACTGCTTAGATTGAGGCCATCTGTACTGGGTAGGTGTGGTGTGAGGTCTGTGGAAGGCAACAAGGGGAGCTGGGGAAGGATCATGCCCTCAGCCTTAGCCTTACTGAGCAGACAAACCTAAAATGCAGTTTCCGTAAACATCCAAAATGTTCAGAGAAGGTATCTTTCACATAGGATGGGTATTTTTAATTAGACCTTGAGGATTATTAGTAAATGTAAGTTGAAAGGGGAAGGATAAAGCATAAGCAAAGAGTTAGAATCAGAAATACTCTAAGTGACAGAGTACGCTCTCTTGTCCAAATACCCTGAACCTAGGCATAAACTTCATGTACACATGTATATGCATAGACATCTGTTGAATAATTGAATGAATGTTAGGACAGAGAATGTGGACTTTATCATCTTGGCAGTGGGAAATATGTGTATAGGTGTTTTAGCAGGTGTTAGAAACTGAGAGTGTGTTTTATAAAGAAAACTGAACTCTGTGTGTAGAGGATAGATGGATTGGATGGGAGGAGAGAGGCTGCAGGTGGAGAGACCAGCGTGAGGGTTGGATGGACCTATTGCATAATACAAAGATAAAAAGAACTGGACTTGAAATCAATGGGACTGGATGTGATCTCAGCTTTATCAGTTATTGCATCATGTTAGTCACATTCCAAAATAGCTTTCAGCCACAGTTTTCTAGAAAATGCAAAGTTAATACTTTTAAAATAGAAATTTTGTGAAAAATAAATGTGTTAAATTCAAGAAAATCTCTATCACAGTGTCTAGCAAAGCCATCCATCTATTAATTCCTTCATATCCCCATTTACTCAGTGTGGATGAAGCATACTCTTATGACTTCATAAGAGTGTAATCTAAGGTGTAAAAGCCAAACAAGTATATGGGCCCATATGCTTCATATGTGACAGCTGAATCTGCATTACAAAATAGTTCCAGGCTCAGTGTGGTGGCTCATGCCTGTAATCCTAGCATTTCAAGAGGCTGAGACAGGTGGATTGCTTGAGCCCAAGAGTTTGTGACTGGCCTGGGCAACATGGTAAAACTCCATCTCTACAAAATAATACAAAAAACTAGCTGGGGATGTTGGTACACACCTTTGGACCCAGCTACTTGGGAGGCTGAGGCATAAGAATCTCTGGAGCCTGGAAGGGAGAGGTTACATGATGCTGAGATGGTGCCACTGCACTCCAGCCTAGACGACAGAGCAAGACCCTGTTTCAAAAATTAATTTAATTTAATTTAAATCATTCCAGTAAAATTAATATGATGGTAATGCAAAATCAGAGATAAATGGGAAGAGAAAGACTGGGTTTTGCGGAACAATTAACTTGATCAAATTTAATGTATTGAGCAAATGTAGGAAAAGAAAGAGCCAAACTGGTTGTGGGAGTCTTTGAGAGAATAACAACAGGGAAGTTGGAAGAGGAACTGTATTAGAGGAAACACCAAGAACATAGGAAAATGCAGTGTCAAATATGAGATGGCAATTGGACATCCAAAAAATATCTGGAAGGCATGCAGAGAATGAATGTTTTGAATCAAAATTTGATGGACATATCATTGATATATACACAGTGGTAGGATCTTGAGACTTGGTGAGTTTCCTGAAAGAATGTGAAGAAAAATGATAGTACCTATCATTTATTTAACATTTATAAATTAAGCAGTGTTTTAAGTAATTTACACGAGTTATCTTATTTCTTCCTTGCAACAATAGCAGAGGTAATTGCTGTCTTATCCTTAATTTACTGATGGGGAACCTGTGGATCAACAAATGAAGTAATATGCCCTGTTCAAATAGCTAGAGAGAATCAGCCAAGGGATTGCACCTAGGTTTGTCTGACTCCACAGGACAAAGACTTGACTTCAACCCAAGTTAAAAATTGAAAGGAAACAGATGTTCATGGACCTCTGGGGGTGGGCAGTAGAGAGAGTGTTCAGAAAAGTTGGGCATGAGATCATTGGAAGATGTGTTTTATTTTTAAGATGGGGTGAACTGTGCATGTTTGAAAAACTGTAAGGAAGACAAAAGAGAGATGGAAACAGGAATCGTTATGAAACCAGAGACTCAAAAGGAAAAATGAAACCTTGTACTTGTATAATTGTTTTCATTTTTCAAAAGGCTTACAGATCTGGGATGCTAAGGTTCCTCTCTTGAAAAGCCCTGTGAGGTTCAAAGAGTGGATATTGTACCCACTTTACAAATGGAATGTGTGAAGACACAGGGCAATCAAGTGACACACCTATAGATCTGCAGGCCTGGATTATGGTCAGAATATCCTGATGTTCTAATTCCTGTGTTCTCTTCCTAAATTTCACTAGTAGAAAGTTAGGAACTCTGCAATGCAGACACCAATAATTTAACTTTGGTGGGAAGACCCATTATGGAGATCCTAAGGAAAATGAGATGATGGATGCTTATTTCAGACATTCTTTGATGACCTACACAATGCCAAGAAATATGTGACAGTCTAGAGATAGAAAGATGAAAATGACAAGGCTCTAATCCTGGCAGAGCCCCCAGAATAAAAGTTTGTTGTTGCTTAGTGTATGTGGCTGGGAGTTGACAGTGTTGGAGCAATGTATGGGAGGCAGATGAAGCTGAACTATGAAATACCTATGCGGAAAGGTCTTGTAGAGTATACTTAGGTGCTTAGGGTCCACCCTGTGCCTGCATTTTCCAGGTGGTGTTTCAGAACAAAACAACAGATCCTGAGGCTGTTATGATCTTATTAGATGCTTTGCTACATTTCCTAAATAGTCTTAGAAAAATACGAAATACGTCAGTCTCTGCTTGGAGACTTACAATGCACACCTGTTTTAAAATCTCTCAAAAGGCTCAGGCTTAAGGAAAAAATCTGTTTGTGGTAGACATTTTTTGATGCCCTGTATCACACCTCTGATGCCCACCTCCCAAAGCATTTGCAGAGCGGGTAGACAGTTTCTTGCAGGTTCGTAGTAGAAGCTCTGATGGAGATGAGGGAGTTGTTGTCCCCAGGGAAATTCCTCCACTATTGGGGTTGGGAGCCTGTATATACCCCCGACTCCCATCTTTCAAATGGATGATTCTGGATGACATTTTGTATGGTTGTCAGAGGTTCATTTGAAATCAAGTTCTCATTGACTGCAGTAGCAACTTCGGTAATGTACCCAGATGTTGAATTTTCCTCCATCTCTCCCCTTTCCTTCCCCACTGCCTCTAAGATCACCCCCCATAAAGTATGTCACCCAAGTCTTTTTGGAGGCTCTGGCTTGGGAGAAACAAAACTAAAACACTATTGAACTTTTGTTGAATAAGCTATTATTTTTCATAAGGATAAAGTTTTGTTTTCCTAAGACACACTTTGCCATGGGAGAGTTTTCCCTTAGGGGCTTTATACATAATTAAATGTTTTGAGAATTGGACCAGCAAGAAAGGGAACAAAAAAGGAGGAGACACTTTGAATTTGGGTGTTGGGAAATAGAGCAAGAAATAATGAAAATAATGATTGAGTTTTGAACATGCTGATACCGAAGATAACTAAGAGTCAGTTGTTTATGTCTAATATTCCGATTTAGGAGATCTTCTAAGTGCTTCTGCATGTGCCATAAGGCAGGAAGAAAGGTGTGGTCATTCACTGAACTGGGATTTGTTTATTTTTATAGTGGGCATGCTTTAATGAGGTTTATCAACTACTTGAAACTTTACCACTTGATTGTGAAACTGAATCATTGCATGGGATTCTTTTTTATAGCAAGCTTGTCCAACCTGTGGCCTATGGTGGCTTCAAATGCAGCCCAACACAAATTTGTAAACTTTTGTAAAACATTATGAGATTTTTTTGTGATTTTTTTTTTTAGCTCATTGGCTCTTGTTAGTGTTAATGTATTTTATGTGTGGCCCAAGACAATTCTTCTTCCAATGTGGCCTAGGGAAGCCAAAAGATTGGACAAGCCTGACTTACAGTAAGGGTGAAAACCATAACTGAATTGCAGTCTTTATTTTGATTGCTTTTCTGGGTATGTTCATTGGGTTTCTTCATGGCAGTACACAAATATCTTTTATTGGCAGCGACCTGATTCTTTCAAAGGCAATCTTGTCATTTACACTGTTCATGTAATGATGTAACTTGATAACTACCAATCACTAAGCATTTCAACATTAAACATTAAAGACATTTAAGATATTATGTATGGAAGACTATTACATTGCCTGTGTCTGTGTTCCTGGTACAAATTGTCACTACTGGATAGTATTTTTCATTTTAATTGAAGAGGTAACACTTCACCTCATAGCATCAAATAGCGTTGTGTTATACAAGTAGTAAAGCTCACATCCAGTTTTCAGTGACAATGATTTCATTTGCTCTTCATGCTGTGATCACAAGTAGATATAAAGCATTTTGAGGCAGAGCTCTTCAGTTTTTAAATGTTGAGACCATTTAGTTAGCTGGCCACCATTTCAGATATATTGCCACTATTATGTTCCATTTTAGTTCTTTTAGAGGGAAAATGGCTTGTTTTACTTTGCAGTCTCTTGACATCTTTTTTAATATTTATGTGCCCAATTGCACATGTGGCCTTTTCAGCATTTCCCATAAAATTGTCTACATTGAATTATTTGGTCAAATACATTTAGAATACTCTATAATATCCATTCCACTTTAGTAGATATTATCCGTCCATAGCTTATATTAAGGTCCCTGACTTATTCTGCAAAAAGAAACTCATTTAACTTGGCTTGACACAAGTTTACTCAAATTTACTTGTTGGGAAATGGTAGTCATTCTTCTGGTTGATTTTAAGTCATACAGAGACAGACTTGTGCACTATACCCCTGCAGTTGTACCAGGTGGTATTTCACATACTCTGCTTGATAGTTCACTACCTAGGTCAATTCAGGTGAGAAACCAACACCAACAATATGTAGGAAGGGGAAAAAGATTGAGCACAGAATATCAGAAAAAAAGTCCGAGTGACCCCAGTTTCTTTTCTCCATATACACTGATGGTTTCCTGGAGTTTTCCTTGCTACTGCATGGGAAGATCAACCTGAAGTGCAGAGCTTGGATAGGCAATAGAAAACCTGGCACAATATAGAAAATTAACAGACATGTATCAAAGTGAAGACTTTTATACAGCAGAAATGGTCCATGTGAATTTTTACAAAAAGCTAGTCACAAGAAGGAGTGTTCTTCCCTAAGGGCTCTGCACACCTTTCTTTGATGTTGACTTCAGAGATACTGGCCCCATGTTGTGGCTGGAGCTATGGGCTCTGGTAGAGTAGCACACACAGCTGATGGCCAGAAGCGGGGTCAGCAAGCCACTTCTATCCTGTAGGTAATGTGGGGGAAGAGAAAAGAAAATAAAAGGAAATAAGGAAATATGAGGAACTGGACTTTATCTTTGCTTGCTTGCTTATTATTTTTTAATTCATATTTCCCTGGTTTATACATACTCATTGTGTATGTGTATTTAGTTCTAATTTTATCACATGGATGTACATGTGTTGACCAACACAGTCAAGAAAGAGGACAGTTCAGGTCCCACAAGGATCCCTCATAGTACCCTTTGATAACGACACTCCCATATCTCCCTCCAATTTCCCTAAACATTGGCAACCACTAATTTACTCCCATTTTGTTTTTATTTTAATTTTTTAAGAGATGGGGTCTCACTATTGCCCAGGCTGGTCTCTAACTCCTGGTCTCAAGCAACCCTCCTACCTCAGCCTCTGGAGTTGCTGGGATTACAGTTGTAAAACACCATGCTCAGCACTAAACCCTATTTCTAAATTTGAATTTTTTAAAGTTTTACATAAATGGAATCATATAGTAAGAACCTTTTGGAATTGGCATATTTCTGTCAGCATAATTTCCTGAAGATTTACCAAAGGGGTTGGGTGTATAAAGATTTGATTGCTTTGAGTTGCAGGGTAGCATTCCATGGTATGGATGTAGCACTGTGCATTTAGCCATTCACACATTGAAGGAACTTGGGTTGTTTCCAGTTTAGGGCTGTTACACATAAAACTCTGCGAACTTTTATGTACAGATTTTTGTATGAACAAGTGTTTTCATTTCTCTAGGATAAATGCCCAAAAGTGCAATTGCTGGTCATATGGTAGTTATGTGTGGTTTGTTTTACAGGAAACTAAAAAACATGTTTTCCATATTGGCTTTGACATTTTACACTTAAGAAGACAATGTCTGAATCATCCAGCCTCCTTACATCCTCTCCAAGATTTAGTGCTGTCACTGTTTTGTTTTTTGTTTTTAGGTATTTTGGTAGGTGTGGAGTGATAGCTCATTGTAGTTTTAATTTGCATTTCCCCGATGTCTAATGATGTTGAACATCTTTTCAGGTCCGTATTTTCCATCTGTTTTTCCTCTTCAGTGAACTGTTTGTGTCTTCTTCCCATTTTCTAATGGAATCGTATGTTTTATACTATTGAATTTTGGGCAGTCTTACTTATTCTAGATACTCTTTCTTTAGTGGATAAGTGGTTTTCAAGTATATCCTCCCAGTCTGTAGCTTTTCTTTGCATCCTCTTCGCTTGAGCTTTCATGGAGTAGAAGTTTTAAATGTTGATGCAGTCTGACTTATTGGTCCTTCCTTTTAAAGACCATTCAATTGGTGTCAAGTCTAAAAGCTCTTTGCCTATCCTTACATCCCAAAGATGGTTTCCAATATTTTTTAAATAAAAGTTCTATAGCTTTATGTTTTACATTTACGTTTGTGGTCTAGTTTGAGTTGATTTTTAAACTGAGTAAAGTTTAGGTCGATTTTTTTTTCTCTCCTTCCATTGAATTGCATTTTTTCAAAAATCAGCTGAGCCCTTTTTTGTGAGTCTATTTCTGTGTTCTCTGTTTTGCTGTATGGATCTATGTGTCTCTCCCTGTGCCACTACCACATGGTCTTGATCATTGTAGCTATATTATAAGCCTCAATGTTAGGTAGAGTGATTCTTCCTGCTTTGTTTTTAGTCTAGATAGTTTTACGCATTCTAAGTCCTGTGCCTTTACATATAAATTTTAGAATAAGCTTGTCTTTATCTACAAAAAAAAAAGAACAAACCCAAAACCATGCTGATATTTCGATCAGAATTATATTAAAATTATACACTCATGTGTCACTTAATGACAGGGATATGTTCTGAGAAATGCATCATTAGGTGATTTCATCAAACATCATAGTATGTACTTATTATACCCAGATGGTATTACCTACTACACACCTAGGCTGTACAGTGTAGCCTATTGCTGCTAGGCTATAAACCTGTACAGCAGATCACTTTACTTAATACTGTAGGCAATTGTGACACAATGGTGAGTATTTGTGTTTCTGAACATATCTAAGCATAGAAAAGGTACAGTACAATATAAAAGACAGGAAACGGTATATCTATACTGAACACTTACCATGAATGGAGTTTGCGGGACTGGAGGCTGTTGTGGGTGAATTGGTGAGTGAGTGGTGAGTGAATGTGAAGGCCTAGGACATTACTGTACATTACTGTAGACTTCATAAACACTGTACACTTAGGCTACACTGAATTTATAAAAATATGTTTCAGTAATAAATTAATCTTGGCTTACTATAATGTTTGTATTTATAAACTTTTAATGTTTTATGAATTTTGACCCATAATAACACTTAGCTTAAAACACACATTGTGAAGCTTTACTAAACTATTTTCTTATACACTTATTCAATAAGCTTTTTTATTTTGTTTTCTTTTTAAGTGTTTTTGCCAAAAGCATTTAAAAACACACATGTTAACCTAGGCCTACACAGGGTCAGGATCATCAGTATCACTGTCTTCCACCTCCACATCTTATGCCACTGGAAGATCTTCAGGGGCAATAACATGCATGGAACTGTCATCTTTTATAATGACAATGCCTCCTTCTGAAAAACTCCTGAAGGACCTACCTCAGGCTGTTTTATGGTTAACCTTTTTTTTTTTCAATTTGTAAAAGTAATATATTCTAAAATAACAATAAAATTATAGCATAGTAAATACATAAACCCGTAACAGTTATTTAGTATCATTCTCAAGCATTATATGCTATACATAATTTTATATGCAAAACTTTTATATGACTGGCAGCATAGTAGGTTTTTTACACAATCACCACAAACTCAGGAGTAATATATTTCACTACTATGTCATGATGCCTATGATATCACTGTTATAAATATGGTCTGGCCATATATGTGGTCCAGCATTTACCAAAACGTTGTTCTACAGCATATGACAGTGTATTAATTTGGGAAGAACAGCAATTATGTTGAATCTAACAATCCATGTACATAGTATGTGTCTCCATTTATTTATGCCTCTGCATTTTTTTTCTTTTTCATTAGCATTTTGTAATTTTCATTATACAGATCTTTTGCATGTTTTGTTATGTGTAATTTACCTGAGTATTTTATTTTATTTGGAACAATTGTGAGTAGTTTTGAGTTTTTAATTTCAATTTTTGCATGTTTATTATTAGTATGTAGAAATTGTATCCTGTGACCTGCTTAACTCCCTTGAATTTCTGATGCTGGGGAGGGGGAAAGCACTCGGTCTTTCACCATTAAATATGATGATAGCTGTAGTTACTTGTAGGTGTTCTTTATCATCTTAGTTTGTTTTTAAAGTCAAAAATTGGACTATATATAGCTTGACTTACATTTGGGTGACACATATAATCTTCCACTAGATATTTTAATGATCTAAAGCTTTTTAGACATTGACACCACTCTTTTCTCATAGTTCCTAGTGTTGCAAAAAAGGAGAAAAGTCTCGCTATACCTTGACTGTAACATGTATGTTCTTACGCATCTATGTTGCTCCATCTGCCTCAGAAAAATGCCCACCCTGGCCCTCTGACTGCTACTACTACTGTCCGTCTACTTGTCCAGGTTCTGCTTGTTGAAGCCTTGGTTACACCTGTAGATTAACTATGCAGTCCTCTGTGTACTTAACACCTTTTCAGCAAAGTGCCACTTACAATGTGCCATTACAATTAAGTTATTTTTCTTTGCTTCCTGATGCTACGTCCATGAACCGGCCATATCAGATATCCAGAACAATATTCCTTGCACTCGTGCACTGCAGAAAGAGTAGCCATGCTTGTCTCTAGACCAATGGGCAGATCTGTGCCAGCTATATTTGTGCTTAGGCAAAAGAGATTTTACCTTTGGAGGAGACATTACTGGTTTCCGTAGAACTATTCTATACATTTTTGCATATTCTAGCTAAAATCAGTGATAGAAAACATCCACACTGTGAAATTGTATGGCAGAAGATAACAAGGAATTAGACAGGAAGGCAGCAATGATGACACATACTTGATCATCAAGAAATAATCTTTGGAAATTCCATGTATAAGCTACATTCTGATATGAGGTACTGCCTCATTTAGCCATTGGGAAACATTTGGATGGTCTAGTTTTGCAGTTCTAACTCAGTTAGTTACATTCCAAGAGACTTAATGTTTTGAGAATGTTGCATTTTAGTTAGATTTAAGGTGATACAACGCTATGTTATTGTATCATTTCTGTTGGATAGCCTGTGGTTAAAATAAGTCCATCAACTGTTTTTTCTTCTTTTCTGGACACACACAAGAGAGTTTTGCTGAATCGCTTTACTCCATATTTATAACCTAGCAATTTAATGCTGTTTTTCAGTAACAATAACATGAGGCACATAGGCCCTCTTATTTCTCTCTGATATACTGCTATATGGTCCTTAGAGTATCCCTAAGTGTCTACAGGTTCTGGTTTTATCAATTTGAAGATAATTATTTTGCTTTTTATATTTTTCAAAGAAAAGTTGAAAATATCCAAGTTGTATTCTAAAATACATATACTGCTTCACTCTGTATAGACACCACTTAGGCAATTTATATCAGCCCTTAAGAGCTATGAAGTGAGTATATTCTTTCAGAAATTGACAGTACAATTGTTCTGATACAGAAAGTGACACCATAGAGTATATTAACGGTGTAATTCACAGGCATTTTTTATAAGTCAGACTTTAAAGAAACAGATCTTTCTTCCTCTTTCCCTATGAACTAAAGCATTTTTAAAAATGAAGTCAACGGAATTTTCTCTCTCCTTTAATTTAAGTTGGAAAGAATGAATCAGTATTTGCTGTACTGGATTGTCATTGGAAGAAATTAAATGTTCTCTAAAAATAACCGTTGGTAATCAAAATAGTATTTGCACTTGATTGCTATTTTTTTTAACTTTTTTAAACACTTGAAAAAATCTTTGGATGCTTATAAAAATAATTATTTTTAGCCACTATAAATAAAAGGGAATATGCTGATTTAAATTACTGTTATCCTTTGAATTCTATGTACTTGGTAATTTTCAGTGACAATATATCTTCCACAAAGCCCTTCAGAATATGGGAAAAATAGGACTTATACTCAGAAACTGAATATTATCAAATATTTTTGTAAATAAAAATAATTATAGGTAGAATAAAATCTATTTAGGCTATGATAAAATATTTTAGGAGGGAAATTCATGAATAGTTGGTCATTATTACAAGTTGAAGCTAAAAGTATTCATGATATGGTGAATCACTGGTGAATGTGAAAGTCATATTTACTTTTGATTTAGGATATTTCATTTCCTTTTTTGAATTATATTGTCTGGTTAGTTCATTCTGATACACGCTTTGTCTTTGGATAGTTCATGCCATTTTAGACACTATTTCAGCAACATGGGATCAGTGGGTATATATTTATATTGTATTGCTGAATTTCTAGAAGCTTTAATAAAGAAATCAGAATCCAGCTTTTCTACCTCAAAGCAAATGGTTTTCTCTCTAGGTTCTTGGAAAGAGATTTTAAAATTGTTTTCCATGCAGGAACAGAAAACCAAATACTGTATGTTCTCACTTATAAGCAGAAGATAAATATTAGGTACTTATGACCATAAAGATGACAAAAATGGACCCTGGGGACGACTACAGTGGGGAGGAAGGGAGAGGGGTAAGGATTAGAAAACTACCTACCTGTTGGGTTCTGTACTCACTACCTGGGTGATGAGATCAACCAAACCCCAAACCTCAGCATTACACAGTATAACCACATAACAAACCTGTACGTGTACCTCCTGAATCTAAAATAAAGGGTGAAATTCTAAGTAAATAAAAATAAAAATTTTTAAAGAAAAAAGCAAAAACTAAAATTGTTTTCTAAGGGAAAGGAAGGTCTTGGTGTAAAATTTGTGATTTAATTGGTCTTTCTGAAATTCAGTTTTGTTTTGTTTTCAAATCAGATCTTGAAAATTTTAAAACCAAAATGAGGAGTACAGTGTCTGTGCGTGAAGGCCAGGGAGTTGTGCTGCTCTGCGGCCCCCCACCACACTCTGGAGGTAAGTCATGCTCTGTTTCTGCTTTTCATATTTATTAAGGTTCAGGGCAAGGCCTGCAGCGCATGTACTGTTATTGCATCTGTAAATTACTCTGAGAAACTTGATAACCTGAGCATTAGATTTTGTCTGCTGAGTTGGAATATGAGGAACGCTACAAAAAATAGTCCATCCAGAGAAGTTTCTAAACAATCGACTCATTGACTTTTTGGGTTATGAAGACAAGAGAGATCACATTTGCTTCAGTCACCTAACGGTGCTAAACAATGCTTTGTCATTACACCATTATCATTTGGTTTTTAGTTTTATGCCATGTCAAATTGGATCTTTGCTGTTTGTCTGCCTCTCTTTCTCTCTCTCTCTCTGTCACACACACACACACACAAGCTTATTAGTATGTGCCAATAAGCCTCTTTATATATGTATTTATATATATATATATACACACACACATAGAAATGATATGTGTGTATATTCACATCATTTACTTAGTATGTGCCAATAAGCCTCTTTATATATGTATTTATTTATATATATATATATATATACACACACACATAGAAATGATATGTGTGTATATTCACATCATTTACATTGGGGCGTTGGAATTGCAAATTTTATTCTATATTGGTATAAATTGAAATATTACTAGAAATTCAGAACCTTACCAAGATAGTGACCCAGAGTAAAAATGAACTTCAGCACATATGAAAATAATTTTATTATCTCCCCAGTACGAGCCTGGGGTGCTGGTTTGATTTTCCTATCGTGCTCTCTATTGCAAACTTGGCCACTTGCAGGAACAAAGAGGGCATTATTAATGAATAAATCACTGTTCTCAGAGAAACACGCATTTTGTTATTGAGAGGATGAGAATTACTGGGAGATAAACAAGTTAGAGTGGATCTTTCTGACCAGAAGTGAAACTGAGAAGTCTACTTCTCATTATAGTAAAACTTATTCAAAGGAAAACATGCTGGACTTTATTTGTTCTGTGACATACAAATTACAGTCCTTTCCACCCAAAGAGTTGTCAGTTTTGATCACAAACCCTCAGCCCAATAAAACAGATATCTCCCATCTTCAGGATCTGGCCACTTGAAATTCGTGAACCAGCTGGAGACTGCAGACTTGGAGCTTGATTAAAAAATAGGATTGCCATCATGTGGTCTGCTGTGGGTTTAAATTGTGTTCTCCAGTTTATTTCAAGGGTGTTTATAATTGCTGGAATCTTGATGTTTCAGAAGAACTTTAAGTTTGAAGGGAAGCATAGAGCCTCTTGATTGCAAACAAAGTAACAGAAGTCACACTGTATTGACAAAAAATTGGGAGTTTGCTGGCTCACATAACTGGGATGATCAAGTGGCTTCTGGTAGCACTGTGAGGTTTTACGAAGAGATACACCACCCAGAAGGACGTGCTGCCTCGCCACGGGGTGTGGGGTTAGTGGATGGCCTCCAGCTCTCACTCCTTCCTGGTCTGCCCCAGCTGCAGAGAGACACTTGCCCACAGTCACACCCCTCCTGAGGAAGCCCACATCTAGTGACTGAGCAAGGCTCGGATATGAAGGGTCAACCATTTCTGACCAACACTGGGCAATTCTGATTTAATCCATAACTTCCTGTCAGGATGACCATGTCTTTGTTGGACCACATCACAATTCAGTTTCTTTCTCTTCCCAGTTGAATCCTAGTTTTTTCCGTTCATGAGTTTTGATCATTGATTAAAAGCTTTTATCCCAAACTCTATTTAGGGGTCTGCTCCCTGAAAACTCAATCCGTTGGATTCAGGGATTGGATCAACTCCATAAGCAATCCATTTTTCTCTGTATTTCTTGACTCTACTTCTCTCCATATTGCCTCCATTCTCATGTATCTTCCTTGTGGAGGCAAAGGTGACCTCTGACAGCTCTAAGCTCTGTGATCCTTAATGCTAAATATCCTAATGAAGCAGACACCCTGTTTCTCTATGGCTCCTGATTCTTTTAGAATCAGCCTTATTTATGGGAGCCCTGAAGCTGAGGGCTTGAGTCAGTCCACCAACTGACAAGCACTGGAATGAGAAAGAAGCAGTTTCCAAAAGAAGTGTTGTATTGTGAGAAAAAAGAGGGAGATATATTAGATAGCAATAAATAATTGCTAAAACTACGTCTGGGAAGGAAGTATCAAAATAATTTAAATTTATATTGTCTCAAATGAACATAACGTAATAGCTGGGTAGTCTTGGTTGTGATCAGTTTTATAGGTGTTGACCCAATTTAAAATTCCAACTGAGTGATTTTGTTTAAGTGTTATTATGATTAGGTACATTCACTGATCGGAAAGGAGGAACTTTTTGGTTGCCTAAGTATGCACAGAGTGAACATGTCTTAGTAAGCTGTTGGATGAAACATGTCCCAAAAGATGAATCTATTCAAATGTTATAAAATTGGAGAACTGTTAGCCCATCACACCTGTCCTAAATAATGATATCCTGATTTTTCTCTCCCTTTGGTGACTTCAGGTAGTCCTTTCATTTTTAAAACACTCGGTTGGGATGACAGTGGAAGTCAAATAGGATTGTAGGTGAAGACGGGAAGAAATCTTCCCAGATGTCAGACATGAACCCATAAGAACCCAGAGCATGCATAGGAGAGCAAATAACATTCACCAAAAGCATACTTCCCTCAGTTCCAGATTGTACAGATTTAGATGCTAAAAAGTGTGATGCTCATTGATCCAAGTGTCTGTAATGCGGAGGTATTCACAATTCACGTCCACTGTCTTAACACATTGGCTTATGAGCTTCTTGAGGGCAGGCCTATGTTGGTGTTCGTCTGCACCCAAGAGCCTAGTACAAGGCTGGTTTGTAACAAACAGTAAATATTGGTTGAAGAAATGAACACATTCATGTAAGGAATACATTTTTTAAAATTTGGCCAGTTATACATGCTTTTTGAGAGTTCACTGGAAACTTTGTGAAGATATAAGCATTTAACAGCCAAAATGCCCTGGGTGCCAACCAGACAGGTGCGGGCATTGACAGATCAGAGTAAACTCTGTCCACAGCAGCTGGTATCAGCCCCGCTTCATCACCTTTTTGACTTATGGCCTTTAATTCAGTAGAGGGTATGAGCCAGGTCAGAGAGCAGCTGAAACTGTAACTCCGGGGTATATCAGTACAAGTGATGAAGGATTAATCAGAGAGCTCATGGCCTGCACTGTGGTCCATTTGGTTTTCTTCCCACAGAGTCTCACAGTCCCTGCAAGACATGTGCTTGCCCTTCTCTGTCTCCCACACTTTATATTACCTATATTCACTTCACATTTCTTCATTTCTTCTTGGTCCCCTCTCTGTGGTTAGAAATGTTTAAATTTGTTATTTTTCTGATTACTGAAGACACAATCGTATTTTATTTATCTGTTGTATTTCCTCTTATATCAGCCTAACAGAGTAAGCAAAGAAAGGCAGTAATAATAATAATAATAGTAACCAGCTGGGCACAATGGCTCATGCCTGTAATCCCAGCACTTTGGGAGGCCGAGGCAGGCAGATTGCTTGAGCTCAGGAGTTCAAAACCAGCCTGGGCAACATGGTAAAACCCCACCTCTACCCAAAATACAAAAAATTAGCTGAGCAAGGTGGTGCACACCTGTAGTCCCAGCTACTCGGGAGGCTGAGGTGGGAGGATTGCTTGAGCTCGGGAGGTGGAGGTTGCAGTGAGCTGATCATACCACTGCACTCCAGCCTGGGCAACAGAGCGAGACCCTGTCCCAAAAAAAATAAAATAAATAAAATAAAAATAATCATAGTAGTGTTAGCCTCTGTCTATTGAGTGTTGCTTAGATGCCAAGCAGTGTTCTAGTCCTTTGTGGAAATTACCTGCTAGTGAGATTCTTTTTGGGTAAAAGTATGGGGAGGAAGATGCGTGACAATGTACAGTAGAGTCTGGAAGCTGAGCCTGCAGATGCTAAGAGCGTGGGCTCTTAACCAGCCAATGCCTAGTGCCTTGAGCCCAGACTTCCTGCTTAGAAATGGCACATGAGGCACGAGGCCAGAAACTAAGCTTCAGCACAAAACCCTCCAGCTTTTATTTAGGGCTACACTTCGGGAGTTTGCAAAGTGTGCCTCAGAGAGGAGGCAGCCAACCTAAAATCACAGAGCTGTGAAGAAGTAAAACTAGAACCTGGAGGCTCTGACTCATGACCAGGGCTCTTTCTAGTATGGCATGCTCTAAACCAGCACCCTGTTGCCATTCTCCAAATGAGAAGGCACAGAGTCCTCAGCAGAAGTGACACTGTCCTAAGCCAAAAGCTTCTGACATTTCAAAATTGGAGACAGCACAGTTCATGGTTTTGTTTTAATTTTCCAGCCCATTGTTTAACACATCAGCAATGCTTAAAATCACATTAGCAGAAATATCTCCAGAGTTAACTAAATGTTTTGACTCATAGTAAAATTGTGTTAAAATCTCCTTTTAGCGCAGTAAGTTTATAACTTTCTTTTGTTTAT
The DNA here is from genome assembly GCF_029289425.2 of Pan paniscus. Lineage (NCBI taxonomy): Eukaryota > Metazoa > Chordata > Mammalia > Primates > Hominidae > Pan > Pan paniscus. Next base: position 74,382,615 of record NC_085926.1, on the reverse strand, counting down.
TTGGGATAAAACCCAGAAATGTTCTCCATAACTAGATTGGGAAGATAGATGTGGAAAAGGCCTAAATAAGGATCCCAAAGTGTGGAAACTGCGTATGTTAATCATATTTCCTTAATTCATCGATGTAATTTACAAGATAGTATCAGCAACTTGGGGCAGCTCTGGATAAGAGCATTTGCCATCTATTTGATACTATAATAATAAAAAATTGTTTTATGGTGGGAGACAATGAAGAATTTTCCTGGGAATCCCTGTAACCTCGCAGCAACAGACTGCTGTCATCTGAGAGGGTTCTTATCTCCCCATCATTCTGTGTCATTTTCTGCCACCTCCCAGTCATTGCTTTCTCTGCAGAGCAATCCAGCACCTCTATGAAGCAAGAGGAATTAACCTCCCAAAGTTTGTCAGAAAACTAGGAAATCAAAAGCCAGAAATAGAAGACTGGACATGCATCACCTGTAGCATAATTATTAATCTAGTTATCAGGCATGTGAAAAGCTGGGAGTTCATGTTAATTACCATTCAGTTGCTGATATCACCACACAATCATTAGACATTGAAATACACGAGAAAAATTACCGTGTTTTCAGTAAGGTCATGAGACTAGTTCATGGGCACCTTATAATAAATACTAATTACTCAGGAATTCATAGGTTAATCAAGTTATTACATACATGCATGTTAATAAAGAGATGAGTTCTGTTCAACAATGGCTGATAGAAATTTATTCTGAATAGAAAACAGGCTTGAGTCTGTCCCAGTGTTTAATCAGCAAATGACTTTGGTGTCTTGATTCAGCTTTCCATATCTCTGCTATGCACATATTCTTGAAATGGAAGTCTTGTATACTGCCATTCACATATTATAACAACATAGCCCTTGGGATGGAAAAAAGAGAATGTGAGATGCCAAACAGCAGGTAATGGAGGCTGAAGTGACATTATGCTAAAAATTGCCTTGTAAACCCTGGTGTGACAAAGGTGAGAACTGTTAGCAACATGCCCAGATGGCATGGGATTTACAACTTCTGTATCAGCATCTTTATTTTTTTTTTCTTTACCCAAGATGCATAGACTGAAAAACAGAAGTCAGCTCAGGTAGCTTAGCTGACAGAACCTGAAGAAAACGCACTGAATAGGCGTTTTCATCTCTAGGAAGACTTGTCCAGTTGCTAGAGTCTCCATCAAGGCAGTGAGACACATGACTAGTGTTTTTGGATGTGATTATGTCTCAAAACAACAATTTCCTTAAACAATTTAATCTGTAAGTATAATACAGCTTCATCTTAGGCACACAGTTTTCCTTGAACAACACTTTGCTACTGTTCTGCAGGTAATAAAGTTAAACTTTAAAACAGGCCAGGTGCGGTGGCTCATGCCTGTAATCCTAGCACTTTGGGAGGCCGAGGAGGGTGGATTGCCTGAACTCAGGAGTTCAAGACCAGCCTGGGCAACATGGTGAAACCCGCCCCCCCTACTAAAATACAAAAAAAAAATTATCCAAGCATGGTGGCGCGTGCACCTATAGTCCTAGCTACTTGGGAGGCTGAGGCAAGAGAATCGCTTCAACCCTGGAGGCAGAGGTGTTAGTAAGCCGAGATCGCGCCATTGCACTCCAGCCTGGGTGACAGAGTGAGATTCTGTCTCCAAAAAAAAAAAAAAAAATTTTAAATAAAATAAACTTTAAAACATTAGCATTTTTCAAAATCTTGAAGTCAAGAATACATAATGTATGTATAGGTAGTGTCAAAATAAAAAAATGTAGAGATGAATCTCTAAATTTGATGTTTTATTTGGGAAGAAAGAATATGCTTTCTAGCTGGGCACGGTGGCTCATGCCTGTAATCCTAACATTTTGGGAAGCCAAGGTGGGCGGGTCGCCTGAGGTTGGGAGATGGAGACCAGCCTGGCCAGCAAGGTGAAACCCCGTCTCACTAAAAATACAAAAATTAGCTGTGCATGGTGGCAGGTGCCTGTAATCCCAGCTATTTGGGAATCTGAGGCAGGAGAATTGCTTGAACCCTGGAGGCAGAGGTTGTAGTGAGCCAAGGTCGCGCCATTGCACTCCAGCCTGGGCAACAGAGTGAGACTGACTCAAAAAAAAAAAAAAAAAAAGGAATATGTTTTCTGCAGTGGACATGGTGGCTCATGTTTGTAATCCCAACACTTTGGGAAGCCAAGATGGGAGGATCCCTTGAGGCCAGGAGTTTGAAACCAAACTGGGCAACATAGCAATACTTTGTCTCTTTAGGGGGAAAAAACAGAATTAAGAATATGCTTTCTGGCTCCCATCACATTTGCATCAGAGGTCACTGTGTAGACTGCTTCTCCAATAACCCAGTGGTTTCCACCTTCCCTAAAGGAGCAGGTGCAAAAGTTGCATTACAGCAGCATTTATGTCACCACAAACTGCAAGATCAAGACTAGGAAGCAGATGATTGATAGGCTATTGAGAAATTGGCATCTGTACAATAGAATATTACTGCTTATTTATTGCTCCTATCCTGGGGATAGGTTAGAATGTCATGGCAAACAGGTAATCCATCTGTAGACTGAATGAATCTCAAAATTGTAAACTATTTTTTGAATATGTCAATACTGATGTGACTATTGACATTTTCAGGAGTTCAGAATATTAACAGATTCATAGTCGCATTAAGACAAGTATGTTCTGAATCAATTGACACATAAACCTTAGCTGCTTTTATATGGATAACTATAAAATATTTTGATCTCTAAAGGAAACATTTGTTGTACTCTATAGACCATTTTGTAGTTGGAAATGGAGATGAAAATCCTGAAGTTCTCCAAAGTGCCTGAATGTGGAAGCTGTGAATTTAAAATATTAATTGAACCTGCCTTCAACTTTCCTTTTTTCTTTCTTTCTAAGTCTGTCCATCCAGGCATATTCCATCCATCCTTCCATCCATTGTATTCATTCATTGATTTACTCAAGTATCCATCAAACAGCTATTTATTTGTGGAAGATGTGATATGTCTTATAATAATAAGGTTTTACTATAATAAATATGTTTCTACACTTGAATAAGATTGATATTAAATAACAGAAAAACTGAGCGTATTGCTCTTGAAGTTGATAGAAATATATCCAAATTGATACTTGTCGAATACTGCCCGAAACCCCTCCCCAAGAGAAAAGCACTGAGTTCAGTTTGCAGGAAATAGGAAGATAGATAGGAATTCTGTCCTCAGGTACATATGGGCCCACAGGGAATGAAAATGATGAGTTTGCTAGTGACTAGTTAACCCTAGAATGACAATAATAGGTGCCATTATTATTGGCCAGACACAGCTTATTGCTCCTAACAGAACTTCAAGGAAGAGAGTATCACTCTCATTCTGCATTGACAAGCCAAGGCTCAGAGCAGTTAGGTGATTTGTCCAAAGCCATGTCATCGTAGATTTGGGCACCTAGGTCTGTTGCTTTCTTTCCTTTCTTTTCTTTTTTTTTTTTTTAATTTTAGAATGTCCCTCTGTCACCCAGGCTGGAGTGCAGTGGCACAATCTTGGCTCACTGCAACCTCCACCTCCCGGGTTCAAGCGATTCTCATGCCTCAACCTCCCGAGTAGCTGGGACTATAGGCACACACCACCATGCCCGGCTAATTTTTGTGTTTTTAAAAGAGATGGGGTTTTGCCATGTTGGCCAGCCTGTTCTCGAACTCCTGACCTCAAGTGATCCGACCGCTTCGGCCTCCTAAAGTGCTGGGATTACAGGTGTGAGCCACTGCGCCCAGCTGGTCAGTTGCTTTCTGATGGAAAATTTTCCTGTGCTCACAAACATTATAGGCTTCAATTTTTTTTTTACTTATACATTTTCCACCTTCTAAAACAGTGTTTTTCAGACTCCTTTAATGGGTACTCTGTAACAATGAAAACCTTTTTAAGCACCACCCTGCCACAATCACACTCACACATATACACATATGAAGGAAGCAGAGAGGGTACAAACTGGGCACCTAGAGCTAGACTGCTTGAGTTCCAATTCTAACACTTTCATTACAAGCTATGGAATTTGGAACAGGTTGCCTAACCTCTGTATCTCTTATTTCTTATCTATACATGGGGAATAATCACAGAACCTATCCTTATAGGATCATTGTGAGTATTTAAGAAGGCAATCCATGTGAATTGTTTGAAATGTCTGATTTATTTATACACATACAAATATACTACCATCTTAATATGTTTATGGAAAAATGTAAAAATTTAAAATATCTAAATAAAAGTAAATCTATGAAGGGGATTAACTGTACTTTCTTTCTGTACCCTGGGGGATTGTCTGGCTGGGAATATCTGAACCCCACTTTAGAAAACATGGTTCTAGAAAATGTTTGGGTTTTTTTCCTCATTGGATTATCTGTGGTGGAGGAGGAAAAAGTTAAAACAATTATGTTTAGAGAAAAGGAATGGAGATGGCTTTGAGATGCCCATCCTGTACTAGCATCAGTGACCCCAGGGGCCCAGCCAGCACATTCCAACTGACTTCAACCGATTGGCCCAGGGAGAACACCTGCCACAAGATGAGCCAATCAGATGCTGTCTCCTGGGAGTTTGATATTTGACCTGTAAGCCTACAAGTCTGAATTTGAGAGTTTGGAACAGAGCCTTTCTATCATGTAGATTAGGCAGCCAAGAAAGCTGATGCCTCAGGAGCTGAGATGTAGCCCGACAGAAACAAGAAGAGACCAGGGGCAGAGATTAAGGACGAAAGACTGCCTGGCCTGCAGGCTCCCCAGCTCTCATTTCTTGGTAGCTGTTTTCTAGCCCTTGGGTTCTATGAAACAGCTTGTGTCTGTATATCATTCTGATGCTTACTTAGGCTGACTGTGGTAGGTTTTTGTTTCTGGCAAACAAACTCATAACTAATGCAATGGACATCATTTTAGGATGATATGTGTGTATGTATGTAGTAATGAAACTGATGCAAGGAGAATAGGAAATTTAATTTAAAAATAAAGAAACAGAAGCTTTATTTTTTGACAGCTGTCCCTGGGGCTGTCACGGCATCCCTTTTGGATTAAAGTCAGCACGGAACATACCACAAAGAGCTCTGGAAAGAGTCAGGGTCATGGAAACAACTTCGAGAAACTGGATTCATTCATTCATTACAACTTACACTTTCAGTCTACAGGTGAATTTCCCCCAAGCTTCAGAAATGCCCCTGACCATTTCTTACATTGTTCTCACAGCAGCATGGCTTCACACTTCCCCCTTCCAGTTTATTCCCAGATCCCCTAACTGGTCTGCAGTGGTAGGATGAGAAAATCATTCTTTCTCACTCTGAAGACGTACGAGTCTTCTTGCTCTGATTCCATCCACCAACAGACAGAGGAGCCTGAAGCCCATCAAAAAATTACATGTGAAAACTCAGGGGTTTAAATCTACTGTTCGAGAGATAGTGCTTCAACAGAATTTATTTTAATATGGCAGAGTCCTGACCGATGTTTTCTGCTTTAAGTAAAAAATTAGCTATAAATCAAGAATGGTAAAGGCTTTGTCTCCTATCCCAAAAAGAAACAGAAAGACCATTAGTTGATGCTTTTGGTCAAAAAAAAAAAAAAAAAAGACTATAGGAAACACCAGGTGAGATCCAAGAATTGATCTGTGCACTAGCAAGTGGGGGCAATAAAACATTGGTTGCTTCCATTACAGCGCATTTGTGTACCTGTGTTTTAATTAATATTACACATGCTGCTGTAACAAAGAAACCTGACAATGTATTAGATCAAACTGATGGATATTTCTTACACAGATAAAGTCCAAATCAAGTGTTTTTGGTCATAGGGCAGTGTTTTGTAAACTCTAGTGGCTCATTTAGGGGGCTTGTTTAAAATGTAGATTCCACAGTCCCACTCCCAAAGATTCTGACCCCATAGGGTGGGGTCTTTCCTGGAGACCTGCATTCTTTATCAGTGACCCAGGAGAGTCTTGATTCAGATGGTTTTTGAGCCATACTTTGAAACACATTGTCTTCAAGTCATACAAATGTAAATGCTTTCAAAAACCATTTAAAGGAATAGAGAAATATTTATGCCAGAGCAAGTACAAGAGTTGAAGTATTTTTGTGGGTGAATTTTATTAGGTAGGACATTTTAAACTCTAGAACAGAAGTGAACTTTGTGGCTTACATGGAACTTTGATAGTCATTTATTTATAAGCTACGTAATTTCCATCTCAGCAGATTTTTTTCCCTAAACTTTAGCTGTCTTGGAGAGACAAAAGTATGAGGATAATTTTAAAAAAACTTTTACAAAAATGCTGTCTTGGAGAGCAAAGTTGCTAGTCTGCCTAGTTGTGTAACTGAAATTTCCTGACTTTCATCCATCCACATACCCAGGTGTGGAGTAGCTGGTGGGTGCTTCGCAGTCAACTGCACTGATGCTCACAGAGACTGAGCACCTCTCTTACCACTTGTTTAAGGTTTTATAGCTTTTGATCCTCACAGGCACTGCTTGGCACCTCACCCCAGAGTAGTTTGGATTTGTTTTTGTTGTTATTGCTGTTATTGTGTGTCTGTGCCTGTGACTGTTGCTCTGTCTGAAGGAAAACCCAGATTGGTCTTGTGGGGAGGGAATTTCAAAATTGATCCCCTTCCTTTTGAGATTTGGCTTTTATTTTAAACCTGTTTTTCCTCATTAAATTGAGCAAGTTGGACTTTGAAATGATACCAGGGTTAAAGGTAAGAGTGGAATGAATCATGCATGAAGTTTTCAGTAAGAATTCATTCACAGAAACTCCACAGTGATCACCTTTCCCTATTCCCACAGGTCTGCAGCAGCCAGCCAAGTGATTCAAACGAAAGGAGGGCTAGGATTTGAGGCTTGGGCAATTATTTTCCTGGTAACGGCTAAATCTCTAAACAGCATCAATTACTTTATTTGCATTTTTTAAAATATAGAAAATGCAGTTCTTTTTTGAGTTTATTGAGGATTTGGCACATGCATTTCCCATTTGCTGGTTACAGTTCTTACCATGGCTTTTTTTCCTAACCGTGGCTAAGTTAAATTCATTAGACACAGACACATTTTGTATATGTATATGAAACACATGGAGATATTTTTCACTATTCGTATGAAATTTGCTCTGCATCTGTCAGCTTTCAATAGGTTATGTTGCAGCAACAAACAACTCCAAAGTCTCAGAGGCATCTAAGAATAAAGATTGATTTCCTATCCATGTAGCCTCTAAGCAGTGGGTTGGCTGAATCTGTATTCCATGTGATTTTGTCGTTTTGAGAAAGAGTGGTCCCTACCTGGGATGTGTCATTTTCATGACACAGAGAAAATAAAACTGTCTGAACTATGCAAGCTGTTCACAGGTGGTATAGACATCATTTTTGCTCATTCCATTTTCCAAAGTAACTGTTAATGGCCAGTGCTGACCAAATGGGCCAGAACTGTCCTGCCACAGAGAGGAGCAGCAAATAATAATAACGTAATTCACCATATGCTCTCTTATTTTTTCTTTAGTTATTTGACCTTTGTGGTCTTCCTTTCAGTTTTTCCATATTTGACAGAGATCTGCATATGATAACCAGTCTACATTATTCCAACTCTACTATAAAGAAAACAATGTATAATGAAAAATGGTATAAAATTCAGTATAGAAGGGATTGTGGTAAACTGAATGTTCCACCTGGAGGGTTCATGGGCTACTCAGCTCCAGTGGATTATTGCCATGGAGAAAGTAAATTTTTAAAGAAAAGCCAGAAACTGTATGCTGGTAAAATTTTCCAATATTTTTTAAATGGTATGGATGAAACACTACATGGTTTGAAGGTGCCTTCAGCCTACAGGACACAGCTGAAAGTCTCCTCCTTTAAGGATATTCTTTACAGATAATAAAAAAATGAATAAGCCTCATTCACTTAGCAATCTGAGGGATTACAAATATGAGAGACAGTCAAGGGGATGGTTTATAAAGTCTTTAAAAATCCACTTTTCATTAGATTCAGGGGTACATAAAATAATTCCAAACGAAGCTAATTAAAGCAGCTAATTATAAGCCCTTGGAGGCCTGTAGTATCTGAAAGTAGCATCTCAGTCCTGGAAATAGTTTTCCAAATTTGTTTTACATACTTTTTCTGAAGTAATTAAACATTCTCCCCTTCCAGTCTAGTTTGCATCATTACTTTTCTTAGCAAATGTTTTATGCCCCCAAAGTGAGGATAAATCAGTCAGCGAAGCACAACAGAGTAGGGGAAGTCTAAAGAGTGAGATTCTATTACACATAAATACAAACTCTGTAATATTTCAGATCGATTTTACCTGGAAGAAGGTGAATTTGAAAGATCAGTTGACAGATGTCAGCTAAAGCTCAGTTCCAGTGAGGACACATCATGTTCCCCAAAGTAAACACCATAACTAAGCAGAACTATACCTAATTCTATTGTAGCTATAAGTGAATTGCTTGTTTCTTCTAATGTAAATTTTATGTAAATTCGGAAATTTAAGGACTTTTCCGTTTTTTCTAACATATGCAATGTTTTCAGTGACATTATTATATCTGAAAGTATTAGGTGTTTTGCAGCCCACTCCTGTTACTTCTTCTAAATTCTGATTTGGTTTTTATATAGCCTGCCACGTTCTGTCTTTACTACTACCATTTGCTGATCACCTTCCACAGCTAAGTAACATTGTTAGCACTGCCTTCCTGGCAAGACTATCTAATTGATGGGTTGATAACGTGAAATACAATTGGTAAAGTCTGTGTTCCCAGCAGAGACTCCTTATTTTCTCTCATGGTTTTATACTTCTGTCAGCATATGTTATGCTTAGACATCATTTGGGTGACATTGAGCAGCATTTTCAGACTGTGTTCTTGCAGAATGGTAATAGGCCCCATGGAAAAGTATGAGGACAATTAAAAAAGAAAACTTTTTCAAAAATGCTAGGGAAACAAGAATGCATCTTTCTTTTATTTCTCAGAGCTTTTAATGGGATAATATTGATTTTACCTATCAAAGAGGAATAATCCAGCATGCAACATTTCCTAAACTTACTTGAGAAGAAAACTCTTTGTTTATGGAGCATCTTGCAGGACCAGATGTTCTGAGCAGCACACTTCAGGAAGCGCTGACCTAGCTTAAAGATAGGGTTCACCAGTAATTTTCAAAATATCCTCTGCTGAGTGCTCTAAAGGTTTGTGAAAATACTCAAGGGGGCAGCTTTGTGTACAAATGCTAATTTTCAAAACTTTCTCTTCAAATAGAGTGACTTTTTTTTACCTATTTTAAATGTTATTCTTCCATATGAATATTTTTAAAGATAGGACACTGGGCTGACAAATTATAAAGAAAGAGGATAGGACACTGGGCTGACAAATTATAAAGAAAGAAAAAGAAACAAAAGAAAGAAAAGGATGGATGGAGGAAGCAATGTAGGAAGAAGGAAGGGAGGGAGGAAAGGATAGAGAGGGGAGTCTCTCCTCTTATTTTATCAGCGAGTAAGTAGAGTCAGTTGCCTGAATTTATTCAGATTCAGCTTGACTGTTCACTTATTGATACGTTAGTGGGTCATTTCTTTACTATATCATTATGAAATCTGGAGGAGAAAATTAAGGGATGCTTTCACTAGCTAATGTACTTTTGGCATTTGTAAATTCAGTTAATTATGTATGGATCACATTGCATCTGTTCTAGTAATAACAGGCTGGTGTTTTCTGGTGGGGAAACTAGTCCATCAATCATCTGTAATCATTGATCTTCAGATAAGGGGACCCATTCTGGCAGGCTTACGGTAACCATAGTGTGTTTTCAACTCTACTGCCAAAACATATTGTATCCCACAAATCTCTTAAGAAGGCCTATTCTGTTTCCACTTGAGACATGAAATGACATCTGAAGTGGTGATACATGTAGACTTAAAGCAATCTTTTTCAATCATTATAACCTTTAAGCACCACTAACATCCCCCAGGATTCTTTGACCTTTTCTCTCTGTATTATGCTTTTTGACAACTCAGAGAAGCAGTACACCTGACATCTGGTATAAACATGACATGTTAATTCTCAGCACACACTTATTATTGCCAACCATTTACAGATACTCACATGATGTGTGTTGTTTTTCCTGTGGCTCTCACATGAAATCTATATGGGTTTTCTTAATCCAGTGCTAGTAAGCAGTAAAAGTTATTTTTTATTTTCATAGCTGTGGTTCTGAGTCTCAGATTCACAGGTTAGGCAGAGGGCAGGGGTTGGACAGTCCTGAGCCATACAATGGGAGGATTCTGTTCTCTGCAGTACAAGAGTAGAGAGTAAGAAGAATTTATGGGCTATTAGAACAAGATACGGATACATAAAGAGAATTGTAACATCCACAGGGTGCAGTCAAGGCATTCTGAATCTTTCTATGAGTGGAGTGTAGGAGAAGCAAAATTCTGTATTTCCAAAATGCATTGATTCACACTTCATCTCATAAAAGGTGTTAAAGAAATCATGACTTCTTTCTGATCCTTGGTGAAGTATGTTGGAAGTAGTATTCCAAGCTGAGAAACATCAAGTATCTTCAACAAAATTGAAAGAAATGCTGTTTTGCTAAAACCAAGTCATCACAATTAGAAAATCATAATGCAATGAAGGCATTTTCCGGGAAGTAAAATGAGCGAAAAAATCCAAATTGAATGGATATTCCAATAACTCTAAGTTGCAAGAGCTTCAAAATAAGCTAAAAATTGACTTCTTAGTCAAAGAAAATGGCATTAAACAGATAACCTGTGAGTCTCAGTTGAAGTGTCATGTAGAGAAAAGTTAAAACAAAAAAATATGAGACAGTTCTGTCCAAGGAATAGTTTCTAGGTAAATTTTTGTGAACTTCCAGTTCTTGTACACATGCTTAGGGACAGACTTCTAAGATAAATTGTAATAGTATGGAACAACCAACAGTTGGATTAATAGTACTGTTAAAAAAAAAAAAACTTTAGACAAAATAAATGTAAGAGAGTTTATTTGAGCAAAGAATGATTCATGGATCAGGCAGCACAAAAAACTGGAAGAGGTTCAGAGAGCTCTGCAACAAAAGTAAAAGAATTTTATATGCTGATCATGAAAACAGAGAAATTACCTGATTGGTGACAGCTAGGTGTTCGCCTAATTTGGGTACAGTGTGTCCAGGCATTCACCTTACTTATCTGGATATGATTCAGTGGGAGATTCCTATCTGTGTAACCAGTTGTGTGCTTGGCTGTTTATGATTGGCTAAGTCTTGCTTTGTTTGGTTTTAGTCAGTTAAAAAAATGTTTCCAAGATAAGTTCCAGTTTGTTTACCTAAGAGCTCTGGTCTCAGAGACAGCCTCAGGCGAATGGTCTTCTTATTTACTTTGACATGACTCAAGACCATGGTAAGACATCCTGATAAAGGGCATAACATATAGCCCTTATATATATGCAAGGCTCTTCATGGAAGACTGCTTATTCTAAGCTGTGTGTAGTGCATTGGCCAAAGAAATAGAGAACCTTTACACTTGAAATAAAAAATAATATAATAGAGTGAAGAACTGTATAGACAATTTTACTGTATGTTAGTTCCAGAAGGATACTAGTTAAGACTTTGGGAAAACAACCTCCAGTTGCTCTTTATGAAACAATGATGTGACTTCATTAGAAGACAAAGGAAAGATGAATGATATGAAATTCTTCTAAGATCAGAGAATGCAAGAGCACCTCCTGTAGGGTAATTACTCTGAAGAAGGCAGAGGAGATTCTTACAAAGCTGCATACAAGATTCCAAATGAAAAGTCTAGAACATAAATACCCTGTCTAATTACAAAGGTTTAATACAATCTCTGCCATAAATTGGGAGATGAGATGTGAATGCATATAGTTGAGAATGGCCCTCGAGATCTGGCCGCATTAGGAAATGCATTGACAAGGATCCAAAAAGCAAGCCAGTTTTAGGCCTCAATTATGTCCCCTCTAAAGACAGGGATAACTTCCAAATCTCAGTTAAAAGAATTAACACATGCACTGCCTCCTGAGTGAGCATGCCGTATCTTTGACTTTCTTTTTCTGTGATACCTTTGAAAAACCAACCACTGTTACTGTTCCTGGGAGATAATCCAGGATAAGACTTACTCAATGCAAATCTTTTATTAAAGGCCTACAACATTATGTTCTGGAGAATTTTGTTTTCCTTTTTTTTAAACATTAGTTAGATCAGATTTTCAAAAGCATCTCAGAAATATTCCTAGTCTTAAATCCAGGGATTTATGTAACACAAACTTGCAAGACCAGTGGGAAATTAATTTCCTTTGAAGCACATTAGCTTGAAGTTTGCACCGTCCCACAGTGGAGCAGAATTTATTCCAATGTTGTTGATGACCTCTCAAGGTCCTACCTTCCCTGAGCTATTAGCTGACTGCAGAAAGCCAATGATTGTCTGGGCCATTCTGGCTAAGCTGGAAAACATCAAGTCAAAGAAAGGTTAACTGGAGACTCACCATGCTGCTCACAACCACCAACAACCATTGGGGAACCTATTGTGCATATGGCCTCTGTGATATGTTTCCTATCATACAGGAGAGAGAACACAGTTCCTTTAAATGTCAACAAGTTCTGATACTTTATCAAAATGAGATACCTTTCAATGGATGCCCTGAGGTGTGCTACCATCAAGTATGTATTTGTCAGTCTTTTACTTTTTTTATTTATATATATTTGTGGGGTACAAGTGCAATTTTGCTACATTGATACATTGCATTGTGGTGAAGTCAGGATGTTCAGTGCATCTGTCACTGTACTCACCAAGCAACTGCTCATCGTCCACTCCCCAGGGTTTTCCAAACTTGCTATTTTTTTTTTTTTTTTTTTTTTTTTGAGATGGAGTCTCGCTCTGTCGCCCAGGCTGGAGTGCAGTGGCGCGATCTCGGCTCACTGCAAGCTCCGCCTCCCGGGTTCACGCCATTCTCCTGCCTCAGCCTCCCAAGTAGCTGGGACTACAGGCGCCCGCTACCACGCCCGGCTAATTTTTTGTATTTTTAGTAGAGACGGGGTTTCACCGTGTTAGCCAGGATGGTCTCGATCTCCTGACCTCGTGATCCGCCCGCCTCGGCCTCCCAAAGTGCTGGGATTACAGGCCCAAACTTGCTATTTTAAGAAGCAAGTTTCGAGGTCTTTTGCTAGACCTAGGTCTTCCGCTAAGAATATTTGGCCTGGCCGGGCGCGGTGGCTCACACTTGTAATCCCAGCACTTTGAGAGGCCGAGGTGGGCAGATCACCTGAGGTCAGGAGTTTGAGACCAGCCTGACCAACATGGAGAAACCCTGTCTCTACTAAAAAAAAAAAAAAATTAGCCAGGCGTGGTGGCACATGCCTGTAATCCCAGCTACTTCGGAGGCTGAGGCAGGAGAATCGCTTGAACCCAGGAGGTGGAGGTTGTGGTGAGCTGAGATTGCGCCGTTGAACTCCAGCCTGGGCAACAAGAGTGAGACTCCGTCTCAAAAAAAAAAAAAAAAAAAAAAAAGAATATTTGGCCTGGCTATACTTTACCCACGTCTTCATATTCTCTCCATTGTAATGCTTCTAGCACCCACACAATATGTGTGTTCTGGTTTGTGGTTTTTCTAAAGTTCCACATTTCTTTATCTTAGCATTACATAGAAAAATAGAACAAATTCCAGTTTAAATTCTAAAACTTAACATCCAACATCCTATTGTAAGAGAGAATGAAAGATCCCTTCCTTTCTGCCACATTATTCTATACATCCTCGGTTTTGAGAATATGCTTCTTAGCAGGAAAATTTATACTTTTCTTTTATTCCTTTTTATACTTTTCAAGATTCAGCATAATAGACAAGGTAGAGTTATCATTTTAGTCCTGAAAAGAATTAGTAAGTACATGTCCTCTGCTGAAGTCTCCTATATGTCTTTTTATTATTGGTTTCTTCCTCTAGCAGAAACAAAATAATTACTAGCAATGAGAGATAATGTGCTGTTATTTATATTTTAGCCATTTCCCTTTGTATGTGTGTGTGCATATATGTGCATACCTATACATACATAGTTTCTTTTCCTTTTGGTGAAATTGTAGATTTGCTAAAGAAGTAAAGTATCTGGATGAAGGAAAATTACACATAGAAAAAAATAAGCAACTTACTGCTGTACAGTTGCCATTGCATACAGTTAAACTAAGGAATCTAAAAAAAGTAAGATTTTAGAATGAACTGAAGCCTTTCTCTTGAAGATAATTTTTAAAAAAAAACACTTACTTCAGTGTGATTTTTTTTCAAATAAGAAAAGCAATGATGCTTATTATAGAACATTTAGAAAATTTAGCATGTTTAAGTAACAAAGGTAAAATCATATTACCACAATGTCAAGATAACCCTCATTTTGGTCTATTTATTCTCAGTCTTATTTTTTCCTTACACATTTTCCGCATAATTGAAAACTATAAAGACAAATTTGTACTTTAAAAATTATCATTATAGTTTAAGCACTTCACAATATTAGTATAAACACCTTAGAAACAATCTTTGTTGTAAAAAGAAATAACTTTAAAATAATATCTTCTGATCATTGCTTATCTTTTAAGGCAATTAGCATTTTGTTTGTCTTGTATGATACATTTTTCCCTAATTTGTCACCTTTCAACATTATATTTTGCGGATTTTATTTTGATTTGCTATTTTGCATTGGAATACTCAAAAGACACTCATAGCATTATAACAGCAAAAGACTAAATAATCTAAATGACCAACAATAGAAAAATGAAGAATGAGAGGCTACTGCCCCTAAAGTGGATCAAGATTATCTATCAGAACAACAGAAAGCAGTATCCTTACTAATAAAAGAGCAATGGGATGATCTTCCTGGATAATTCAAAAATGGCTCTTGTCATTGTATCTTCTGAGAACTCATGAACGTCACCCACGAATCTATTGAAACTAAAATAGTGTCCCACACATTTACAAATAAATATGGAAAACTGGATAGTCTTCTTGGATACTAGCCATAGTCATTATAAAAACAATATGTAAATGGCTATATAGGCAATACATGTTTAAAAAGGTATGTGTCGTTTATGCAGAAAGAAACAGCAGTTTACTGGAAAACATTACAATTTTAATGCTGGAGATAGAAACCATATTTGTGAATATGAAATCTCATTATTGTAAAGATAACAATTTTTCCCAAAGTGATATACAAATAAGAGGTGATTGTAATCAAAATCTTAAAATTTTTGGAATAATGATATTGATAATGTATTTAGAAGAATGAATTTATTTGAAAGATGCTGTTTTGCAAATTCAGTTGTTTAATATGGGAACTTGCCCTATGAATTACTAAAACAATGTGGAACTAAAATAAATATAGCACTGAAATATTATAGTTATTCTGTAGGAACAAGGCAGTAACACAAAATGATGAATCAAAAAATTGATCCATGTATGTGTGTATGTATATACGTATCTGCAAATGTATCTATATGATATTGTTTTATGATTAAGGGGGCATTTCAAAGAAGTGAGAGAAAGAGTAGATTATCGATGAGTGTGGAAATAACTGTCTATTCATTTGGCATAAATGATGTCAAATCCCTTTCTTTACATTTAAATTTAAAAATATTATTCAGGTACTAAGATAAAAATATAGATAAATACATTTTTAGTGTAAGGATAAGACACACTTTACCAACTATGACTCCAAAGACAGAAACCATATATAAATCTAAGAGACATAATGATAGAAAATGTTTAATAGAGTAGTTTGCCTAAATACTGACTTTTTCTTCTTTTCTTCTTTCTTTTCATTTGGTCTATGGAGATTTTTTTAGAGTAGGGGAAAAGAAGTGAAAAATGTGATGGATTCGACTAGAGTGGTTTTCCTTCTAGCTATGGAAATTGGATTACCTGTCCTTACCACTGGTGCTCTTGAAGGACAGTTCACATGAAAAAATCACAATAATCCAAACTAGAGACTGAATTTTATATAGATTTTTTTTTTTATAACTGCTTTAGTATTCAGCAGTATCATGGTGGGCATGAAACACACAGTAGAAAAATCTTGTCTGGTTTCCTTATTTTTCAGATGAGGAAACTGAGACCTCTGTGGGTCTCAGTTTGATTTAAGCAATGTCATATGGTGTATGGCAGACCCATACTAAAACTTAGCTTTCCTGATAACTCTAATTTTTTTTCCAATACAGCATGCTGTCTCCTGAGTTATATTAAGAACATGTTGATGTCTACAAGGAAAAATCATTTCTGAACTTTTCTGAGAAGGAAATAGACTTCAGTCTCTGTTGGGAGGAAAAGATGGAGTTGTAGTCAAAGAGAGATAAGCATAGAAATGATTTGGTATGTTCAAAGTGCCCGAATTAGATAAATCAGAGTAACAGACATTGAGAAGATTTAACAACTATCTTCCTTTCCTTTTATTTATACAATGTGTATGACATCCCTGACACATTGCAAAAGTAATTAGTTGCTGAATTTAAAAAAATGTTTGTAAGTTCCCCTTTCAACCAAATTGAATTAAGAAAGAAAATTCCTGATCTCTTGGCACTTGCTCCACAGAAGAAAGAACTCCTCATAAAGATAAATTTAGCCCAGCAGTTGAGGTAATTGCTTATTTTGTGTATATTTATTTTGATCCTACCATATTCAAAGTATTGTATTGGGGGAGAGGGTGCTATCAAAAAGATAAATCAGAAATGGTTTATGATGTGTAGGAGGAAGATTTAGACCTAGATTTAAATAAGAAAAGACAGAGAATAGCGAGTCTTGTAAGAGCAGAATAGCTGAAAGTATTATGAGTTTGGGAAGAAGGAAGACATCAGGGAGGAGGGGGGCAAGTAGAAAATTGTTTTACAAGATAAGGGGTTTCCTGATTCAAAAAAATAAAAAAAAAGGAAAGAGAAGAGTAGACAGAGCAGGGAGTCTCAGTCAATCCAGAGACAAAACAGAAAAAGAGAACCAGAGAGAGAATTAAACTTTTCTATTTTAATGAGTTTACACACAAATAAGAATAAGGAGATCAGAATATTTCTAAAGGCCCAATACCTTTCTTTTGGTTTCATGATCACCTTGAATAGGCTCCTATTTCTTATAATATTTTATTAAAAGGATGAGCTCTTAAAAATTTAAAACTGAAAATTTAAAATACTGAACACAAATTGCTTTGTGGTAAGCGGATGTTGTAGAGGAAGTTTAAACACCAGATCAGGTTGATAGGATTAGATCTCACATTCCTTTCTGATTGCTGTTTCTGCTTTCCTATCACAGAACTAGAGAGAGCTTCTGAACTGAAGTTTCTGGGTCAAATCTGAATTCTGGTTTCATTCCTAACTCAACCACCTAGTGCTTTGTGACTTTTCTCAAGGGATAACCATCAACCTCCTAACTCCCAAAGTTGCTATGATAATTAATTCAGAAAATGAGTGTGAAGCACCTTCGGCATGTAAATATCACATGAGCTCTATTCTTCTCTTTTTCTCCTACCTTATATTCTGTCAGCAATTCTTCTCAACAAAATATTGCATAGTTTTGTTGAAACTGTCCATCTCTGTTACTTGAGGAGTCCCCTGTTTGATTTCCTATTTCCACCCTGGTTTCCTTCTGCAGTCATCCTCCATACCATAGTCAGAGTTAGGGCTTTAAGATGTAAATTCAATCACATTACTCCCTTGCTTGCAACACTTCAGCAGCTGCTTTTCACAGGTAAAGTCAGGTCTAAATTCCTTACTGTTCCCACAAGGCCCAAAACATCTGGACTCAGCCTACCTCACAATGCCTCTCATTTCACTATCCTAACCCTTCAGATTACCTAGAATTATTGTCCTCTTGCTCCTCCCAGAACTCACAGCACCATGCCCAGTGTTAGGGCCCTTGCATTAGCTGTTCCCTCTGCCGTGAAAGTACACTCTCGAATTTTTGCATGGCTGACTCCTCCTTGCCATTGCAGGCTGAACAAAGAGGTCCACTTTCCTGATATTGCATCTAAAGTAACCTTTCTTCCCAGTCACTCTTTATCGTATCACCTGGGTTTATTTTCTTCATAGCAGTAATCATTTTCTTCCATTATATTGCTTATTTATTTAGTGTATTTTAAAAAGTGTTACCTCTTGTCTACCTTCAGTTGGAATCCACCTCCATAAAAATTAAGGCTTTGCTAAAGTTTTCAGCCCTTATCCTCAAAGCCAAAAATAATGCTTAGTATATAGAAGGCACTCTATTAACAGATGCAGGTATCTGCTGGAATGCTAACAATGTCATTTGCCACCTACTTTATTCAAGGTCATGTGTTACAGGAGGTTTCTATTATAAAGATGAATCAGATATAGTTTGTGATATAGTAGAAGAAGAAAAAGGAATGCCTCTAAATAAGGTAGAAATTGATGAGTTCCAAGGAAGATTTACATTTTGTAAGATTAGATGATATTTAATTTGGTGGGCTACTAGGAAGAGAAAAAAATGGCCCATCGTTAAATCCCAAACTAAACACCATTCATTCATGGCATAGTTTCATATCCATCCCTTAAACAGTGCTCCTATATTTTTCACTGGAAAGAGGAGAGAAAAACACAAACCTTGGGGGTTTTGGGACGTAGCCGTAAGACAGCAACCAAAAAGCTCGTTTCCTTTGGGGTTTCATGCCTTACTTTGAAGATTTATGCAGTTTTTGCATTCTACCCTATAATATATCCACATGGTAAAATTGAAGCCCTGGGAACACATGTGGAGTGAACCCCAGGGCCTAACATTTCACAGGCCTCTGCTCCTGGGGAGCATCCCCTCTAATCTAAGAAACAAAGAAGACCTTGTATCTTTTACAGAGCTTATTCTTAAAAGATGGGCTTTACTCTTCAGTGTTTCCCAACCAAAGCCTATTGCTTTAAGTATAAAGTGATTACAGATACAAAGGTTGGGTTATTGGAAAAAGATGAGAGTGGTTACAAGAATGGTTATTCTGGAAAAATTATGCACTGAGTAGCAGAGGTGAGAGTGGGGGAAATGTGAGGATTGAGGAGCAGTTATCAAAATATTCTCAACTTCCTGTCACCATAGCTCCCTTTAGCATTCTCTGGCGTGAGTTTAATAGCCCACATTACATTATGTTGCTTAATAATTATGCTCTAAAAGGTAGTTATGTTCCTCAGACCCAATTTACTAAGAGAAAGAAGTGTCTCATACATTGTAGCATTATTCTTATGACTGTTATTTTTAAATGTTTCTTTAGTCCCTTAAATCAGCTTGTTTCAGACAACTCTGTGTGTGTGTGCGCGCGCGCGCGCGTGTGGCGTGTGCACTAGAGAAAGAGAGGAGAGAGTGAATATGAGTGGAGAATGTGTAAATTCAGCTAGAGCTATTAAAGCCCTGTGACTTGGAGCTGAATTGCTTTCAAACATTTTCTATAAATAATGTTTTTCAATTCTCTTTTTTATCTTGAGTGCATGCTTTTATGAAAACTAGTTTTGTTACAGTAGGGACAGTTTGAATCTCTTTTTTAGTATGAACATTTAAAAATCTTGGTTAAAAAATCTCATCTTGTGAGTGATTGAGTTTCAAGAGTAAATTAAGTTGGCTCTTCCTAAGCTGTGGAACTAGAATGCATTAAACCTTTTTTGGGGACATTTTCGTTAATAACTGAGTTTATTTCATAGTAGCCAGGCACATATAACCTGTCAGTTGAGAAGCATTTCTCCATTACAAGGCCACGAGTTTATCCCTCTTGAGTTTTTCTTCCCTCCTCTTCTTATACAAGCATTAATAGCTTTAATAGAAGCAGTGAAAATTATGAATCTTTTCTTATTTTGAAATTCAAGATATAGGGAATCCTTCTTTGCTTTGATCTTATAACTAGTATTAAACACTGACCCACAAACTCACGCAAACATAAATACCATATTAAAGTTTCCTTTGGTGTGCAAATCAATCCTTAAAGTCTTGTAGTTATTGCTGGAGTCTTACAAATGTTTCCCAAGAGTTGAAATGTTTATATAAATACCTTTGTAACTCGAGGTAATTACCAGCACTGCTTTATAAAGCTGAATACCCAGAGCTTTAATTTTATGCTTTGTACAGATCACTTGGTATGGCAAATATGGTAATATTAATCCATAAATAGCCCTCTAATTTTTAAAAAATAAACAACTAGAAAGGGCTTTGTCATGTTACCATAGTTGCAGAGAATTGTTGATCACAATTACACTCTTAAACCTAAGATGGCCCAATGATTTTCATAATGGCCTGCAAGTGCATGTTCATATAAAACTTTCTGAAATACACCTTTCTCAAATGGAAGTTTTCCACACTGGAGCTCTACAAAGGATTATTATTTTGCAGGCTAAAGAAAATGTGTTAATGACTAGAGATTCTAATTGAAAGAGTAATGGAAGATGCAAGACTTCTATCACGACCCCAACTGGGACAGTGCCGTTCCTCGAGAAAGCAATTTAACAACAGCTCTGAACTTTGGTGTTCCCATCTGTTAAATGGAGATTATTAAGAACACTGCCTGTTTGAAGATAAACAAATGAGAAAGTTAAAAGAAAAAGTAATGGGATCTTTGAAGGAGAAGAAAGAGCCTTATGTTAATTTGGAGATTTTTTTTCTTTGTGTAAAGTTTAGTGACAAATTTTAATTAGACACATCATTCAGAAATTTATTTTTTAATGATTTTATAACCCAGTTATAAAACTCTATCCAAAACAGCTTAACCATTTGATTTGTGTACACTAATAATGACTTTTTAAAAGATTCCTTCAGTGTAACTAGGTCATTGAATTCACCAAGCATTTATTTTACACTTACTCTGTGCTGGACGCAAAGGATAAAAACATCCATAAGACCCCATGGTTGCCTTCATGTTGCTCATAGTCTAGGAAGCGCAAGAGACATATAATAGAAACACTTTTCAGCCATGTGAGTAAAAAGTAGAATAGAGAATACCAGAGGCTGGGAAGGGCAGGAGGAAGGGGGTTGTTGTGGAGAGATTTGTTGAAGGATACAAAATTAGAGCTAGACAAACTTACACTCCCACCAACAGTGTACTTACTTAGTTCAGCTATTGTGGAAGATAGAGTGGCAATTCCTCAAAGACCTAAAGACAGGAATACCATTCGACCCAGCAATTCCATCACTGGGTATATACCCAAAGGAATATAAATCATTCTGTTATAAAGACACATGCATGCATAAGTTCATCAGCACTATTCACAATAGCAAAGACAGGGAATCAACTGGAATGCCCATCAATGATAGACTGGATAAAGAAAATGTGGTACATACACACCATGGAATACTATGCAGCCATTAAAAACATGAGATCATGTCATTTACAGGGACATGGATGCAGCTGGAGGCCATTATCCTTAGCAAACTAGCACAGGAACAGATAACTAGTTACCACATGTTCTCATGCATAAGTGGTAGCTAAATGAGAACAAATGATCACATGGATGGGGGGGACAACACACACTGGGGCCTGTCAGAAAGTGGAGGGTGGGAGGAAGGGGAGGATCAGGAAAAATAACTAATGGGTACTAGGCTTAATACCTGGGTGATGAAATAATCTGTACAACACACCCACATGACACAAGTTTACCTATGTCACAAACTTGTACTTGTATCCCTGAACTTAAAATAAAAGTTAAAAATAATAAAAGATTAAAAAAAAACTTACGGTTAGATAGGAGAATAAATTCCAGTTCTCTATAGCATTGTAGGATGACTATAGTCAATAATAATATGTTATATAATTTCAAATAACTAGAAGGAGGATATTGAAAGAAATGATAAATGTTTGAGTTGGTAGATATGCTAACTATCTTGATCCGATCACTAAACATTGTATGTATTGCAATATCACTGCATATCCCATAAATATGTACAATTATTATGTGTCAATTAAACAGTTTTTCTTAATTAAAAAATTAACCACGTGATAAGTGATCAATCAAAGCTTATATAAATTGCAATAGGGATAAACAGGTGGGAACCACAGGTTAAACAATCTACTCATTTTTCACCCTTACCTAAGTGTCTTTAATGCCTCGCTAATAGTATGACTTCTCATCATTGAAACTCACTATACCAAAAGTAAATTATTTTAGAACACTGTTTGACACACATTTTAAAAGTTGATCTAAATGAATTTTTAAAATTTAGACAAAAAACATGGGGAAAAAGAAGTACAGACATATCTCAGATATATTGTGGTCTGGGACCCATCTACACCACCTCAATAAAGCAAATATGGCAACAAAGCAAGTCACATAAATATTTTGGCTTCCTAATGCATATAAAAGCTGTGTTTGCTTATTAAATGTACAATTGCATTATGACTAAAAAACAATGTACATACCTTAATTTAAAAATACTTCATTGCTGAAAAATGCCAACAATCATCTGAGCTTTCAGCAAGTTGTAAACTTTTTGCTAGTAGAGGGTCTTGCTTCAGTGTTAATGGCTGCTGACTGATCAGGGTGGTGATCACTGAAGGTTGGGGTGATTGTGGCAGTTTCTTAAAATAAGACGACAGTGAAGTGTGCCACATCAATTGACTCTTCCTTTCACAAAAGATTTATCCATAGCATGCAATACTATTTGATAACATTTTGTCCAGAGGAAAACTTGTTTCAAAACTAAAATCAGTCCTCTCAAACCCTGTCACTGCTTTATCTACTAAGTTTAATTAATATTCTAAATCCTTTTGTGTCATGTCAGCAGTGTCCAACAGGATATTCACTAGGAATTGATTTCATCTCAAGAAACCACTTTCTTTGCTTATCTACAAGAAGCAACTCCTTATCCATTGAAGTTTTATCATGAAATTGTAGCAATTCAGTCACATCTTTGGGCTCTAATTCTAATTTTGTTTTACTTGTTATTTCCACCACATCTCAGTTACTTCCTCCATTGAAGTCTTGAACTCAAAGTCATACATGAAAGTTAGAATCCACTTTTTCCAGACTCTTGTTAATGTTGATGTTTTGACCTCTTCTCATGAATCATAAGTGTTTCTAATGGCATCTGGGATGATGAGTCCTTCCCAGAAGGTTTTCAATTTACTTTGCACAGATCAATCAGAGGAATCACCATCTACGGCACCTACAATCTTGAAAAATGTGTTTCTTAAATATAACTTCAAAATCAAATTTACTCTTCCTTTCACTTGAACACTTAGAGGCCATTGTAGGATTATTAATTGGCCTGTTTTCAATATTATTTGCCTCAGGGAATAGGGAGGCCCAATGAGACAGAGAGAGAGAGAGAGAGAGAGAGAACACCAGTTGGCAAAGTAATCAGAACACATAGAGCATTTATTGATCAAGTTTGCCGTCTTATATGAGCACAGTTTGTGGAGCCCCAAAACAATTACAGTAGTAACATGGGCTGCAGAATAGATGTATTTGCAGGCATGTAAACAGCATTTATCTCTTTGTATATCATCAGAGCTTGTGGGTGCATCGTTAGTGAACAGTAATATTTGTAAAGGAATATTTTCTCTGAGCAGTAGGTCTCAACAATGGACTTAAAATATTTGGTAAACCATTGCTGTAAACAAATATTCTCTCACCCATGTTTTGTTCTTCCATTTATAGACCACAGACAGAGTAGATTTAGTGGAATTCTTAGTAACCCTAGGATTTTTGGAATGGTCAATGAGCATTGGCTTCAACTTAAAGTCATCAGCTACATTAGTTCCTAACAAGAGAGTCAGCCTCTTCTTTGAAGCTTTGAAGCCTGGCTTGATTTCTCATCTCTGGCTATTAAAGTCCTAGATCACATCTTCTTCCAAGAGAAGTCTATTTCATCTACATTGAAAGTCTGCTGTCTGCTGTTTAGTGTTGCCATCTTCATCAATGATCTTTGCTGGCTGTCCTGGAAAATGTGCTGCAGCTTCTACATCAGCACTTGCTGTTTCACCTTGCACTTGTATGTTATGGAGATGACTTCTTTCCTTAAACCTCATAAACCTCTGCTAGCTTCCAACTTCTCTTCTACAGCTCCCTCACTTTTCTCAGCCTTTTTTTTTTTGAGGCGGAATCTCACTCTGTCGCCAGGCTGGAGTGCGGTGGTGTGATCTCAGCTCACTGCAAGCTCCGCCTCCCGGGTTCTCGCCATTCTCCTGCCTCAGCCTCCCCAGTAGCTGGGACTACAGGTGCCCACCATGACGCCCAGTTAATTTTTTGTATTTTTAGTAGAGATGGTGTTTCACCGTGTTAGCCAGGATGGTCTCGATCTCCTGACCTGATGATCCACCTGCCTCGGCCTCCCAAAGTACTGGGTTTTCCCAGCTTTTATAAAGTTGAAGAAAGTTAGGGCCTTGTTCTGGATTAGGCTTTGGCTTAAGGGAATGTTGTCACTGGTTTGATCTTCACTCAAATTTTCTCTAAATCAGCAAAAGGCTGTATTGCTTTCTTATCATTCATGTGCTTACTGGAGTAGCACCTTTAATTTTCTTCAAGAACTTTTCTTCTGCATTCACTACTTAGTTAAGCATTTGGTGCATGAGGCCTAGCTTTCAGCCTTTCCTGGCTTTTGACATAACCTCTCTTCCCTACTACATTTAATCATTGCTGGCTTTTGATTTAAAGTACTCTTCTTTTCACTTGAACACTTAGAGGCCATTGTAGGATAATTAATTGGCCTAATTTCAATACTGTTATGTCTCGGCAAATAGGGAGGCCCAACAAGAGAGAGAGGAGAAAGAGAGAGAGAGACAGGGGAAACACCAGTTAGTAGAGTAATCAGAACACATAGAACATTTATTAATCAAGTTTGCCATCTTACATGAGCAGGGTTCATGGAGATCCCCAAAAATTACAATAGTAACATCAAAGATCACTGATAACAGATTATCATGACAGATGTAAGAATAATGAAAACATTTTAAATATGCAAGAAGTATCAAAGTGTGACACAGAGACATGTAGTGAGCACATGCTGTAGGGAAAATGGTGCCAATGGACTTAGTCTACACAGGGCTGCCACACACCTTCAATTTAAAAAAACACACACACACAATATCTGCAAAGCACAATAAAACAAAGTAAGCCTGTAATGTCCTGAAAACCTCTCTGCTAAATACTTTTTATTTTCACATTTTACCCCTGGCAATAACCCTGTGAAATAAGGAGTATTATCCCACTTTTCAGAGCTAAGAAAACTCAGGCTCAGGGCAATAAAATAACTTTTTCAGAGTTGACTAATAGCCAGCACAGCCTGGGTTGTATTTTTCTAAATTAGGCACTTATATAACCTTTACTAAATACTAGCCACTATCGTAAATTCTTTATAAATAGGTACCCATTGGAAGCCAGACTCTTGTCTGTCTTGCTGTTTTGCTCTAATCTCAGCATATTTCCAGTCGTGTGTGTGTGTGTGTATGTGTGTGTGTATAAAGATATAACAGGCAGTGTGGATGTTTTAACATTTTTTCAGATTACCTGAATCAAGTCAGTCTTGGTTATGTTCTTCAAAGCATGTATGATGCCCTTAGCTGTTGATTGGGTAGAGTGGTTTGATTACATGAATTCTATTCCCAAGCTCTTGTATCATCCTGTACTCTGGGAACACAGAGAGGAAGATAATGTTCCTGTCCTGTGATGCTGAGGGTCTAGTAGGAGAAACAGCAAAGGACATTGTAGGGAAGCAATAAATACTCTAGGCATGTGCATGCAAGTATCTAATCTAGACTTCTCAAGCCACTTTGTTTATTACAATTTAAAAAAATCATTAGATTAATTTATATTATTTGCATTTTATCTTATTAATTTGTTCATATATATTTCATTTGCATTGCACAGGAAACATTTTCCATATATTAATGTAAAATAAAAGAGTCATATTTACAGAATCTTTTTTCTATGAATTCAGAGCACTTCCACGCACATCATTTTACTTATCTTCACAGCATAATAACAAAGAATAATTAAAATCCTATCTTCTTTTAAGATTAAAAGTCATTAATAATGAGTTGAAAGAAAGCAGTGGTTTTCTTGTTTGTAAAGGTTGTTTCAACTTTTGTTGCAAAGGCTTGTAAGCCTTTCTCTAACTTTGTTAGTTTCACACCATCTTTTTTAATCAAATGACTTTACAGAGAGATTAACTTTCATTTCAACATTTGAAAAATTCTGTGTATCTCTAGATAAACAAATACACTTCTCTTAGTGTTTACTTTTCTTTGCTTCTTTCTTTTCATGGAAAATTTAGATAACAATGATCATCTTCATAGTGAGTTTTTATTGTCAACCAGAGAGACAAATTGAGATTGGATGTCATCTCCCAATAAAATGTACGCCCTTGATGTCACTGGAATGATAGATCTTTTGCCATTTTGCTCTATAATGGATTTAAAAATTAAGTCAGCTATTTCTGTTCTCTAATAGCGTTATAATACATTGCTTCAAAATCACATCATTTTGCTATGACTGTATGGTTAATTAACATCTAGAGAGTGTATGTCCTTTATTGAGACTCACTATATATTATTTCCACTAATCAGATGCAGTTTTTTCCTTCAGTTTTATAGTTATTAACTTACTACCCTTTGAGTTTTCACCTTAATAAACAAGAAGAACAGTTTTGTCCATAAATTTAAATCTCAAAATCCCTAACCTTGTGTAAACTCATTTCTATATTAATTTGAGTTGAGCATCTCCACAGACTTCTCTAATTAGATAAGTTTATTATTATTCTTCTTTTTGGCTTTTCCCATGAGGAACAAGCAATTTTCTGAGTGTTTCTTATTCTGCTGCACAATATCTCCTCTACCTAATATCTCATCTTTTACCTTTTTGTTATTGAGATTTTTATAGAATGTACTTTTATGATGCTCTAAGTGCTTTGAATCACAAGTGTTGATCTATCTTTATTGCTATTAAACTTTCAGAGATATATCAGCTACAATTGTGCTTGTCATTCTGTGTTCATTGATGGATAGTAAAAGGTCAGATTCAACATTAAAAGATTCTGCAAATGGAACAGGGAAACTTGGCACACTGTGGTGGATTTGGAATCACAGATCTCTTTCTGGTCCTCGCTTCCTCTCTGACCTCAATCCTACTTTTCCCATTTCCCTCTGTGTTTCAGCCATACTGGCTGTCTTATGTGTTCCTTCTACCTGGCAGCCTCAGTCCTGCCTGAGGGCATTTGTCCGAGATATTTGCACAGCCTGGAACTCCCTTATCTTTTCAAGGTCGGCTCCTCCCTGATAATTACATTTTGGTTTAAGTGTTAGCTCCCTAATAACACTCCCTCTGCAAATCATCAAGAAAGGGAAGGTCACATGCTTCGAAAAATATACCAGGGAAGGAAAAGTGAATTTAAGAGAAGGAAATTAAAAAGTTTTAGAATTGTGTGAACAGATTTTCAAAATTATGAGATAGCAGCACATACACATTTAAACACCAACAATCAGATCTGCACTGTGGTTTGGGAGTTCATAGTGACGTGCATTCTGGCTTGCAGTCATACATTGGTTAGTCAAATGCGTGTTCTCAGACACAGACCTCCTGCTCCTAGTCATGTATTAAGAAAAAAAATATCTCACATAGCTCAGGATGGATTCATGTTTGAAGATGTTTCTTTCAGTCAAATTTGGACTGTTGAAGTAATGGAAGCAAGCTTGGAGTCCATTACTGGGATAGAAGATAAGTTAAATATGGCAGATGCACTTCATGGAGTGTTGTACCCAAGTTAGAAACCACATTAAAAGGTACAATGTGGATAGATCTTAAAATAGCACCTTTTGAAAAGAATTAAGATAGGTAATTGGATATATAACACAGTACCATTTATGAAAAAAAATACCCAAACCAAATTGCTGGGAATGTTCTAGACCTTGATCTGGGTGATACTTGCACAGGTGAATACATATGTAAAAACTCACCAAGCTGTCCACTTAACATGGTGCACTCTACTGTATGAGTGTTAAACCTAAATTCAAAAATTTAAAAAAAAAAATAAGCTCTGTCCCTGACTACCCTGCTCAAAGTACTTCTCCAAAGTCCATTTCTATTGCATCAATCTTTTAATACTCTTTTTGTAGCACCAATCATCACTTGGTATCTTTCTAATATATGTTCGTGTGTGTTCATTAATGGACTACCTCCCACTACTAGAATGTAAGCTCCCTAGGACAGGGAACTCCTCTAACTTGTATGCTACTATATGCTCATTAGCACCAAGTTCTCTCTGTCTTGTTCTGCTATACAATATTCTCTCGACCTAATATCTCACCTTTTGGCTTTTAGATATTGACATTTTTATAAATATTCTTTTATGATGTTCTAAAGCCTTAGTGATTGCTGAATAGATGTTTATTTGTTGAATGAAAGGAAGGAAGAAAGAAAAAGAAGAAGCAGGGTGGAAGGGAGGGAGGAAGGGAAAAGGAAAGACAAAAGTAAGGAAGAATGGCAAAAAGAAAGAAAGAAAACAGGAAAGGGAGGGAGGATATGTAAGTAGACCAAATATAGCCATTGTCTTGTCAGCTCTAATTTACTTCATCAGTAACTCCCTTGCCTCAGCAGGCCCTTTCTCTGTTGGAGTAACACTCTTTAATTAATGTCCTTGAATTAAATACTTCACATTCTTAGAACCTAGTTTATATGTTCTCTCACTGTTGTTTTTTTCTCCTCTGTCTCCTTCCTTCACTTCCCCTTTCTTCTTAGTTCCTCTTCTTCCCTTTTTGCATCACTTCTCATATTTTTCCCCCATCTCAGGGCCTATCTCTAGTTATCTAAGCAAAGTCACATCACAATTCTCATAGAAATTAGAAGACAGTGTCTTACTTAAGAATCTAAGTGTGGGAGTCTGGGCGCTGTGGCTCACACCTGTAATCCCAGCACTTTGGGAGACCGAGGTGGGCTGATCACTTGAGGTTAGGAGTTCAAGACCAGCCTGACCAACATGGTGAAACCCCAACTCTACTAAAATACAAAAAATTAGCCGGGCGTGGTGGCACGCGAACGTAGTCCCAGCTACTCCAGAGGCTAAGGCAGGAGAATCGCTTGAACCCCGGAGGTGGAGGTTATAGTGAGCCAAGATGGTGGCCCACGAATGTAGTCCCAGCTACTCCGGAGGCTGAGACAGGAGAATCACTTGAACCCCAGGGGTGGAGGTTATAGTGAGCCAAGATCATGCAGCTGCACTCCAGCCTGGGGGACAGAGCAAGACTCCTCTGTCTCAAAAAAAAAAAAAAAAAAAAAAAGAAACTATGGGAGTACAAAATACTAATAAGTAACATTTATTGAGCATTTAATTTCATATGGGCCACAGAGATGTACTTTACATATATTAAGTTATTTTATCTTCTCCACAGCCCCGTTATTTTCCCCATGTTACAGTTGGGAACATAAGCTCAGAATGTGTAGCTTGCTCAAGGTCATGTAATTGGTAAGCGGTAGAGCTGGATCAGAGCCCATGTACCTGAGCACTACTTCCTACTATCCCCCAGCATAGTAAACAAATATTTACTAGTAACCAAATCTACACATTGTTAGCAGTGCTATGTCTTTATGGTAGTATAATATTCCATATCTTCTTTAATCTGAAAAACTCCCATTTTAAGGAGGAAGCATGCAGTAAGAGAAAGCATAGATGATCCTGGGGGAGCCTGTTTGCATCAAACAAGGCTGCTACCTTCCATGTAAATCTGGAGATGGTCATCATGTTTTATGGGGCTGCCAAATCCAAAGTTATTAAAACCCTTTCATTCATATTACAAGCTATTATGTGTTTAATTCCTCCGGTAAGACACATCTCTGGTAATTCATGACTAAAAATGAGTTCATATTATCATATGATAAATAGAGTAGCGGCAGAAAAACGAATAAATGTAAAAGGAAATACTTTCACAGTACACAGTGCCTTTTTAATGTCTTTAATATCTTTTTGCCTGTATTAACCTTTGTATCATAATTCTGATTGCCCAGTGACACTCGCCCATTTATCTGAACACTGCTAAATCTTTTATTATTATCCCATTACCACGTTTATAATGGTGTAATTTGTGTTGGGGAAGCATCTGCTAAGTGTTAAGTAGGCATTTGAAGAACATATGGGTGGGTGGATACTGTCAACTAGGGAAGGTTTAGGCTGACCCGATTTGCCTGACAGGCTATGGCTGCCTTGCCGATATTGATGGTAACAGTGTACAATTCCAAGTAAGGACTGCTTACCTTCTGTGACTTCTGCTTTCCTTTCCCATGCCTACCTCTCAGAGTGTATTGTAGAGCTTCCAAATGGGTTAACTCTGTTTCTTGATTTTTTTTTTTCCCCCAAAGCAGCTCAAAGCTTTCTGGGGCCTGATGGAAGGAAGAACACTGACATAGAGAACTGTGGAAGCAGAGCCAATTATTCTGTCATCAAATAGCCTTTTCTAAAAAAAAAAAAAAAAAAAAAAAAGCATTCTCTCAGCAGACTGATAAAGTAAAAACAGCATGCTGTTAGGGCTGTTTAACATTTTTCTTCTATTTAGTCAAACCCTTGAACAAAAGCCCACATTCCGGGCCTCAGTCCTACCGAGGTGAAATACTGCAGGATTTGGGAATCTAGGTCTATTAGAGCCCTAAGTCAACTGTTGGAGTAATGCTTCTTAATGAGATCGGTTGGCTAAGAGATGACACTTTTGTTCTTGTTAGTTCATAGAGTATCTTTTGAAGGTCATTGCATATAATTCCTCGTACCATTTCACTAGAAGGAGAGGTGATGGAGGCATCTGAATGGGGGGTCAGTTCAAAAGAACAGATCTGAAGAAAGGCAAAGGTTTAGTGTTGTCTCCTACAAATTATCACCATGCTTGTTCCCAAGAATCCTAATTATGTCTTTCAGGAGCCCATTATTTATTTCAGAGAGAGTAAGAAGGCTTCCTTCCAAGTCGTTAGGTTTGGGATCTAAATTGTAGCTTCATTTCTCTCTTTTTTCTTTGGCATATGGAATAGAGCTTGGATTTAGGAAGGAGAAGGGGACAATAATGGCCAGTCTGAGTTAGTGTGTGCAGAACTGCTTAGATTTGAGGAGCAGGGACTTAGGAATTACGCTGGGTTCGGACCCTGCTTCCCCCACTTATTATGCCTGAGATCTTTCACCTTTATGGGCCTCAATGCTCTCATCAGTAAAATGGGGATAATACCTACTACCTGATGGGATGGTGTGAAGATTAAAAGAGATGTCAGTGTGCAGTAAGATAACACATGACACGGTCAATTCTCATGAAGTATTAGCTATTACTGTCACTACTGTAACTATTAGTATAGTTATTATTACAACTATAAAATACTTTTCTCAGTATATGTAAGAGTTTTCAAAGCATAGGATGTAATACACAAAAATAATGCTACAGGCCTTTTGGGACTTATTTTTATTTATCATGTTTGTTTCCGTAAAATGGCTTTTAAATAGAGTTTTATGAGAGTCAGACATAATCTTCCCGTGAAAAAAGGAGAATACCTGTTTTCCCTTATGTAACTAGAAAGCTCTTACCTATTGAGCAATGTGTTAAAATGACTTCCAGAATTAATCCAATTTATTAATTCAGTTACCACATAAAGGTGATTTGATTTGTCTTTAAATACTAATATAAAAGCCAGTATAATTCCATAAAGTTTGCCTATAAATATCTACTCATATACAGTATTTGAGAGATAAAGATCAGTCGTTTTTAATAATTAAAATTCTATTTTTAAACACCTCAATTTCTCCTCTCAGTAACTTGCACACAAAGTTGGTTGAAGCTGCATGTTGACGGTATGAATCCAAACTGAAAAATTAATCAGTCGTGTAAGACGAATGGCCAGAGTACATGTATCCATCACTAATACAGAAAACTGCAGGGATTAACTTTAATAATCAAATGAAAATGTGGTAACTAACATAAGAAATGAAAAAAGGAAGTGGTGGACTAGCTGTTTTTTAAGTAAATATAAGTAATTGATGAATCCTTACAAAATATGATTTCTCTGATTTTATCCAGGACTTCCTATGGTATCAAATACAAGGGCTTTCTTTGTTGAAGTTGTAAAGGCCAGTCCATTTTATCTTGCCTGTATGCTTGTAGGCAATTTTGTGGGATGCCCTGTGAAGAAAAAAGGGTAGGGTATATTGTGTATTCAAAGACTATTTTTGCTGTTTCTTAGGATATAATTTATCAGGAAATGCGTATTAGACTAAATATAATTACTGGGATTTATTTTATAGATTTTTGGGGGTAGAGAAGTTTTTTTATAAAAATAAATCTATTACTGGATTTTAAGAGCTATTTTCTATGTTTGTGTTTTTTCTTTTTTTAACAGCTGTGGAAACCTCTGTGTACTCACTTGTTATAATTTTTCTTAAACTGAATTTTTGAGTCACACTTAAAATACTTGAAATTCTAAAATCAGTGATTCAAAAGCCACTCAGTTTGAATGTATCTGATTATCAGAATTACATAATTAATATTCTGGGGATACTTTATATACTCAATAAACTTCTAATATATTAGATTCTCAATAAATATTTACAGTGTAGACTTTTTATTTAAATTCATGTACTTTTTATATTTATCATTGTTAACTGGTTTTTGCTGTATGTTAGGTGCTCACTTTTTGAGAAACACTAGGATGATTTTAATTCAGTGAAATTACATGTATCAGACACTGTCCTGGCACTGTGATGGACTAATGACTGGCTATTCCAAGAGCCAGTGCTAGACCATCTGCCTCAGCCATCAGCCGGGAGGGCTACTATGGGTCCACCATCCACCTTTAAACATTTCCCCTTTAACCTAGGATGCAAGTTTATCAACTACAGGAGAGAAAAGAACATTTTTAATTACGAGGGTCCCATTTAATAGATGAGTTAGAATGTTAAATATAAATTAAGTTTCTTTTCCTACCTTGTTGTATGTCGTCATCAAGCTTCAAAAGTTAAGTAGAATGGAGACCTTTCTTTCATTTTCAATTAATATCTGGATACCACTCAAAACAATGGCATGGGGATGAGCACTTAATGAACAGCTGTTCTGATTTTAAAGGCAAAGCAAGTTCTCTCTAGCCCCATAGGGAGGTGATGAGATATTTCCACGACTTAAGATTAGAGACAGTCTAGTGACACTTAGGAATAATTATTCCCATTTGGAAATAGCAAGTTAGAAATAGAACTCCAAATCACTGCTAGCTTTTGACACTTTTCAGGCCCGTAGACCAACTCCCAGCTCATTCTGCACCACCCGTGCTGTGAACCCCTGCCTTCATGGCAAACTTATCTCTGTCCGATTAATTTAGCAGAAAGCATGCTGTGTTTTGGCATTTCTGCATTTTGAGTATTTCTCAGAATCAAAGCTCAGTCCTATTAACTTTCTATTCAAGGGAGACCAGATGAGTTTTTCTGGAACATTTTCATTGGCTTATATTCTGTTGAAAGTAACATTTTAATCCTCTTTTATTTCCTGCATAGTTCTTTTATTTTTCTCTGTCTATAAATATATACAATTTAGTCAGTTGTTTTGATGAAGGTTTATTCTTGCCATGTTCCCCATCTGTTTTTAATATATAATAGTATTTATGCATCCAGGAGTGTTTATCTCTGTGTATCCAAAAATTGCAGCAAAATACTATTAAAAAGCAGCTTCCACCATTCAATCTGATTGGCCATAGGAGTCACATCTCCACACATCATCACTTTGGAGTTTCTTACTGTCAACAAAGCACAGTAAACTTGTTTGACACCTGCTTGCATCGCTTTCCACTGCCAGTATCTTAAGCTCCTCCAGTTGTTTTTCTCTGCCCCCTCAAACACCATTTCCTCACTTCTTGAATCAGAAAGGGCTGGTTCACTGCAGTATATGTGGTATCCAGCCCTGGCTCTCTGCTTCTCCCACAGAACCTACATTTTGATCCTCCTTTGTAGGATACCCTCTGAGGACAATGAAGCAAGACCAAAATGACAACAAAAATAAGAACACTAACCACAAACGTTTATTGAACACTCATCATTTGTTATGCATTCCTGTATGGACTTGGTATGCATTATCTTATTTAATCCACATGACACACCTATAAGGTTATCATTTTAATTTTACAAACAAGGAAACTGAAGAATAGAGAGGAAAGGAATCTTTCCCTGGCTTACAGAGCTAGCAGATACCAGAACCAGGGTTGGAACTTAGTCATGTGTTTTAATTGTTGCTTTTAATTTGCTTTGTTTGTTTTCTGTGTATGTGTTTTCTGTTTTGTTTTGTTTTTGTGACAGGGTCTCACTTTGTGATCCATGCTGGAGTGCAATGGTGCAATTACGGTTCACTGCAGGCTTGCTCTCCCAGCTAATTTTTGTAGAGATAGATTTTTCACCATGTTGCCCAGGCTGGTCTCGAACTCTGGGATCAAGCCATCCACCTTCTTCAACTTCCCAATGTGCTGGGATTACAGGCATGAGCCACCGCCCAGCCATATACTCATGTTTGTAATCACTACCCTAGACATTCTTTTATACAAAATGAAAGCTGTAGAGGAGATTTAAGATTTTAAGGATTAGAAGAGATCTTAAACACCTGCATTCCCCAACCCTTTTGAATTCTTGGATACATTTTAACTGTCAAAATGTTACTGTTGCTAACATGATTGAGCACCTACATAGAGAAGACAGCTTTGTGTAGTGGTTCAGGCTCTGACTCACACTCCCTGGATTCAGATCCTTCCAACTATATTATGTGGGACTTCCTCCATTATCTTAGTTACCTTATCTGTAAAACAGGATGATAATAGTACTTTCCTCCTATACTTTTTTGAGGAAAAAATAAGTTAATATGTGCAAGTTGCCAAGATCAGTAATTTGGCTCACAGTGAGAAGTCAACTTAGCTGCTTTTATTGGTTTTCATATTTTTGAAAGAGAAACTACATGATACCCAAAAGTTATGATGAATTCAGGCACACTATTTGGCTGAAGTATATTTTTGTTAATCACAGTATTGCTCACACATTTTAAAAAGCAGGACCTGCATACATATTTTATAATATAGAATTAGTTCAGTCTCTCCATCAACCACAGCATGCATATGGATTACCTAATCCTTGTGGAAATTCCACAGACCCCAAAGAATTCACATCCCACAGGTTGGCAACCAGAGCTGTCTCGCACAACCCTCTCATTTTTCAGGTAAGAGAAAAAGCTGAGACCAGAGAGTTTAAATGAATTTATCAAAGGACACATACCTAGAGGACAAAGACCAGTGTAAACCTCAAATCCTATGACTCCAATGCAGAGGTCTGTCCTCTTTCCAAAATTACGCAAAAAGCTCATTTCGGGTTACTTTAAAGATCAGAGATAGCAATAGTCAAACACTTTTGTGTCCTTAAACAGTATTTTCTACTCTGAATTTCTGTTCTCTACATTAGCTTTGTTGTTTCTCCTTGTTAAGTGACAGAGAAACTTCCCTTCATATATTCATATATAAGAGGACAAAATGAAATTTGGAGAGATGTTCTATGTTCTGTCTACTAGCCACCATTAAAGGTCATCCAGCACCCTAGGGGATGATGGCCAAATCCTTGTTGCTAAGACTGTTCTCATTGCCTTTTTTCACATTTCCTCTGGGGACCAAATGGTGCAAAAGAAAATTCGCTAATTTGAATTTGAAAAATCCTTCTCTAACGAGAAGTGATAAAATTTATTATTTTTATCAGAGCCCAAATAAGATAAGTGTCTATGAGTGACAGAAATAAAATATAGCTATGAGGTTGCTTGATCTAAAACATGGCACTCTAAATAGCCTGTGATTTCACACATTCAAATCAGAACCTAGAAAGGCCCTTCAGTACATGCCAGCGGAAGATCAACTAATTGAATTAATGAAATAAAGGGATGAAAGAAATAAACATACTTATAAATATCCCAGAAGATATGTTGTTGAGATAAAATTTGGTACAAAACAAATATGAGCAGTTCAGTAATTCCCAGAGCCCTATACAGCATATGGTCTCAGAAAAGACAGAAAAAGTGTCTAGAAACAGAGGACTCAAGTCCCACGGAGTAACCAAAATAGATGTGTTACTTTTACTTGTAACAGAATATGAACTGCCAAAGTGTAAATGACAGAAAAGATCTTTATATTACCTCAGTTAATATTAAGAAAAAGAATTGTCAAAAACCAAGGTAAATCATCAGGACAACTTGTTTAATAGGAATTTATTTGGAAAATAGGGAGAATAAATGGAAAATGTAATATTGAATCACTAGTTGAAGAAATAAAGTTCAGTATTTCTCCATTTGAAAGAGAATCAATGAGCATTTGTGTCAAACAGATTAGAATTCCTAGGTAAGTTTATTCTGGACTTTGATCAAGGCAGAATCTAATGCTCTTTTACTGCAGATCTACATATTTGCTTCTTGGAAAGAAAAGCATTTTATCATGTTGGCGGAAGAATACTCACATGATTGCTGCTTTTTCTTTCCACAAGGAGATCTGGTTCCTTTATTAGAATTACTTTATACAAGAATGCGTGGAAGAGGGAGCAGGTGGTTGCCCTGCATTTCCTTGTATTGTTTGTTTCAGGTAAATATAGTTGGAACTAAAAAATGTCAGGGGACAGTGCTCTTATAACTTCTATTATAGTTGTTTCTTTTTTGAAAAATATAAACAGAAAGAAAATTATTTAAGTAGTAAATGTAAACTTTACTACAGCCTAGGGATAACTGTAAATAGAACCATCATATTTAGATTATATTAAATATTCAGTTTGGTTTGAAAGGCCAATGCCCTTTCTACCAATTGAGGACTATGGCATGAGCTTTGAAAGCTTTCTGCCTCAGGCAAAAATGAGCTGAGCCACTGCTTTGAAGTCGAATTAGGACACATTTGCTTTTATTTCTGTAACTCTATCTGCCTCAGTGAACTGTTCTGTAATTTCGAAAATCACAATGAAGCCAATATTCAATCAATTCAGTATTTTTATATTAGAGCAAGAATCAGATTAGAATAACTGTCTCCTTAAAAATGAAAAGGGCCAGGTGTGGTGGCTCATACCTATAATCCCAGCACTTTGGGAGGCTGAAGTGAGTGGATCGCTTGTGCTAAGGAGTTTGAGACCAGCCTGGGCAATATAGTGAGACGCTGTCTCTACAGAAAATTAGAAAATTAGCCAGGCATCATGGCATGCACTGTGGTCCCAGCTACTCAGGTGGCTGCAGTGGGAGGATCACCTGAGCCCTGGAGGCCAAGACTGCAGTGAGCCATGATCTTGCCATCACACTCCTGCCTGGGCAACAGAGTGAGACCCTGTCTCAAAAAACAAAAGAAAAGAAAAAATCTGAGATCTGCATAGCCCTGAAATATAGTATTAGAGAATTCCTTGGTTGAAATTTTGCCTTTGACATGTGGTACATCAGGATGCCTCTCATTCATTCTTACATCTTTACCTTTATTGACCAATTCAACACGCATCTATTACTTAAAATGGTGTGCTGGTAAATAGATAGGTGGAGTGTTGAAAAATATAATAGGGAGAAAGAAAACCCATTTAAATAACAAGAATATGGCTACTACTAGAAATTATTTTTAGATTGAAATGTCTTTATATCATTTAAATGACATAAACAGCATCATTTCCGGGAGGCTCATAAGAACAGGGTATGAATAGAATAGAGGCAAGTTTCATGTTTTTGCTAATTTTCACTTCTCACTGTCTAACTGTTCCTTATTCCCAAGTAGTAGAAATTGCGAAAGAGACTCTGAATTAGACTCTGAATCAGCTATTTCTTCAGGGGTAAATCTTTAATTGATCAGAAATTATTTATTGCATTGATGTATACTGTAAAGAAGGGGCAATTGATAGGAAAGTATCAAATATAAAATAATGACAATGGAGGATTTGATAAAAAGGCCAATTGGTCAACGTAAAAACTACTTTCAATCAAAGATCAGAAGGAGACCATTTCTGAAGACATATCTGCACTCCCATTTTCATTGCAGCACTGTTCACAACAGCCAAGATGTGGACTCAGCCTAAGTGTCCATCAATTGGTGAATGGATAAAGAAAATGTTGTATATATACATGGTGGAATATTCTTAAGCCTTTACAAAGGAGGAAATTCTGTCATTTGTGACAGTGTGGATGAACCTGGAAGACATTACACTAAGTGAAATAAAGCCAGGCACAGAAAGACAAATATCACATGACCTCACTTACACTTGGCATCTAGAAAAGTCAAGCTTTTAGAAACAGAGAGTAGAATGGTGGTTACCATAGGCTGGTGGTGGGGGAGTTGGGGAGGAGGGAATTGAAAGGTGTAGGTCAAAGGGTCCAAAATTTCGGTTAGATAGGAGGGACGTGTTTTTGAGATCTATGGAACTGTATGGTGACCGTAGTTAGTGACAATGCGTTATGTAATTCAAAATTGCTAAGAGTATATTTCACTACAAAATAAGGATAAGTATGTAAGCTAGTTGATATGTTAATTAACTTGATTTAAGCATTTTGCATTGTATACATATACCAAAACATCACACAGTACCCCATAAAAATATATAATTATAATTTTGCAATTATAGATAAACATTGCTATTATTAGTTTTTTTTTAGGTGGAATTTTGCTCTTGTTGTCCAGGCTGGAGTTCAATGGTGCGATCTCAGCTCACCTCAACCTCCGCCTTCTGGGTTCAAGCGATTCTCCTGCCTCAGACTCTCAAGTAGCTGGGATTACAGGCGTGTGTCACCATGCCTGGCTAATTTTGTATTTTTAGTAGAAACGTGGTTTCTCCATGTTGGTTGGCCTGATCTCAAACTCCCGACCACAGGTGATCCACCCGCCTCGGCCTCCCAAAGTGCTGGTATTACAGGAGTGAGCCACCACTCCCAGCCAATAAATATTATTTTAAAGTATTTTAAGAGTCAAACATTAAACAAATGAGAATTTTCACTGAAATCTGAATTTGAGCAGTAACCTTGTATTTCTTCATGCATATTTCTCTGTAACATCAGGAGGGCTTTTTTTAGCTAAATTATTAAAATTGCAGAAAGGCTGTTGCAATTATTTTTTCAGGCTTTGAAAGACTTTTCTACAGAGTCATAGAGTGATAGATTTTTTTCCTGGACATATCTCCATAGCCAAGATAGACAAGGATTGGAAAGATAGCGTAGGGGGGTAGGAATAAATGTATGTATAAACATATATATTTATTACTGAGGTAGTACAAACACTATTTTTATTACTCTTTTCTATCACTTTTCTCAAAGCCTATAAAACTACTATCTGTATTTGACTTGAACCTGAAGCAGCTCTGAAGTCTCCAGCATATCCTTTAATGCCTAAAGAAATTAGCATTTATAGAGACCTACTGGTTTGAAGGGCGGACTGGGATTACTTTTGATTATTGACTTCTAGGGGCATTTTTTTGTCATGTTTATTTTGCATATCCAGACATAATTGCATATCCTTTCATAATCATGTACTTATATAGCCACTATTTCTTAAATGTCAGGTGGCTCTGATATATTTTAATTGTGCAATTTATAATGAAGCCATCACTTATTATTTTAACCGATTCAGAAAAGTTATCATTCAGAAAGAGTAAAAGATTCCTTTTAAGATAAGGGTTTTTTTAATGGTGTTTAACTCTGATGAATAGTTTGATGTGCTACTAATGGACAATAGTACTGTGCGTGCGTGTGTGTTTATGTGTGTGTGTGTGTGTGAGAGAGAGAGAGAAAAAAAAAACAATTTCTCCAGCTTTCTAAGGAGTCATTCATTGTCCCTGGTAAGAAGACACTTGTGATTTGGCAGGGCAACTTCATCTTCTGCTAATGACCTCATTTCTGTTTACCAGTGAAAATGGACATTTTATTAAGCTTTTAAAAATCACCCGTAATGCAAGAAGAGAACAATGAAGCCCCCATGACATTCCTTGAAGGAAAGAGTTTAAATTTTGATAAAAGAAAATGAGATGTAATGTGGAGTGGACAGTGTTATTGTGACGCAGCACCTTTATTCACTAGCCCTTAATTATTTCAGATATTTTATTGCACATTTTCCCTGTCTGTATGGTTCTTTTGTATCACTTGCAAACTGATGAAGCCCCTCTCTGGAGTTAGCTTCTGAGAGTTGGCGTGGGAATGATAAACCAGAAGCAATACGTTTGGATTCATTAAAGGATGGGCTTTCCA
This sequence comes from Pan paniscus, assembly GCF_029289425.2. Classification (NCBI taxonomy): domain Eukaryota; kingdom Metazoa; phylum Chordata; class Mammalia; order Primates; family Hominidae; genus Pan; species Pan paniscus. The sequence goes on along the minus strand of NC_085926.1, from coordinate 74,342,509 downwards.
TAGTTAGGTTGTACTAAAGAAAATTTCCATTTTGCAAGGGCAGTGTAAATTTTGCATATCATTTTAATAGCAAGGCAGGTCAATCAAATCATAATTGTCTACAATTAGCACTCCCATGAGATGTAAGCTTCTTTATCTTCTCCGGGACTGAACTGAAAAAGAAATTGTTATTTACTGTCACTGAAGTCATAGAAAATGCTTGCTATTCAATATAAGCGATGAGGAAAGTGCGAGTCTGGCAAAAGGGTTTGGCATAAATTTAAGATCTGCACACCAAAATGCACATTGTATCAAGCGTGGCTATATGCAAAATATGCTATTACAAAGCACTTTCTTTCAGCACACAAAGCAGGTCTTGGCAGTGAAATGTCCAGTGTTGACAGCATTTTGGTTTGGAGCTAATCTTAAGATTGCTTTCTAGCATTTTCAGGGACTCTGAACTCTTTTGAAAAGGTACATTTTGATACTAAAAATGAGGAAGTAGAGAAGAAATGCATTGTATTTCCCACTTCATTCTATCTGAAGTGCCAATGCTGTCGTTTTGGGAATCTTTTCTTGAGTCTCATCACTGTACCAGAAAGTCCAGGTACAAGCTGGAGGTTGCAGGAACTGCAAGCTTGAGGCTGTGGCATGAGGGAATTGTCTAAGCTTCATAAAATATTACAATAACTCTATCCAGCTCTCACTATGTCGCATTCTCTGCTGTGAAAAATTTAAACTCCTTTCTTTAGCAATGCCATGCCTCTTTAGCAGCCTTGCCAAAGGAAGGAGGTCAATAAATGTCTTGCCAATGCTGTTGCTAGTCCTCTTCAGTCCCCCCAAGCCATTGCTGGGCATCCTGTTTCGAGTGTCTTTGAATTTGGTCCCATCATTACACTTCTTCATCTTGAGATGTCTTTGGAGCAAGGAGTGAAGGGTAGTCAGTCCCACTGAAAGAACTTCAACTGGAGATAGGAGAGGAGATGTTCTCTTTAAAAAAATTCCTCATGAGAAAAAGAAAGGATACAGAATGCAAGCAAAAATACAAACTAGCTTCCAGAGTTGCTCTTCACATTTTTTGCATTTACAGATATGAAGGTAAGCACTTCAGTTGGGTACGTGAAGGACATTGCTATATCAATAGCAGCAGCCGTGGCACCAGGAAAGAGACATTTGTTAGGAAAGACGCTTCCCTGGAAGAAGCATTAAAAATGAAGACAATGAGGCAGGTGGATCACCTGAGGTCAGGAGTTCAAGACCAGCCTGACCAACATGGCGAAACCCCGTCTCTACTAAAAATACAAAAATTAGCCACACATGGTGGTGGACACCTGTAATGCCAGCTACTCGGGAGGCTGAGGCAGGAGAATCACTTGAACCCACGAGGCAGAGGCTGTAGTGAGCTGAGATCATGCCACTGCACTCCAGCCTGGGCAGCAGACCAAGACTCTGTCTCAAAGAAAAACAAAAGTGAAGATAAGGGGTGACAATATATTGTAGAGTCACAATGTGGTGAAAGATGCTGGTACCCACTGGTGTCAGTTCCTGAAAGAAAATGGTGGAACTGAATATAGTGGAATAGTATCTCAGGAAACTGTTGTCTCTTGGATAAGTGTTATCTCTGTTACCTAGTAGAAATAGCTCATATATGCTCAACTAAAAGCAGAGACTAAAACAAGAGAGAGAAAAAGGAAATAGTGAGTACCAAAGTCTTAGGGGCCTAGCATGAGCTTTGTGAAGCTTCGTGTAGGAGTTAGGACACCATGGTAGCCCTACAAAAGCAAGAAGGGAAAAAATAAAATAAGACAGTTAAGGGAATGTTAAGCTCATAACTTGATCTCTAGATATCACTGGCCTAGGACAAGGTTCAACAAACCTTTTCTTAAAAGACCAGATAAACATTTTAAGCTTTACGAACCATGCAGTCTCTTTTACATCTGCCTAACCCTTTATTAGCATAAAAGCAGCCACAGACAATAGTAATTGAATGAGTGTGATTGTGTTCCAATATATTTAGTTAACAAAGCAGGCAAGTCTTAGTTCACTAACCTGTGGCCTAGAACCGGCCCTAAAATATGAGGTGAGAAAGGAAATAGCATTTTTAATGTTTTTCCTCCTTGGTCATTGTTCTCCTTATCTTAGGACCCTCGCAAGTCAGACTTGGTAGTATCCTAAATCAGAATGGATTAGTAGACATTTATAGTCAAAACAAAGAAACATACAATATTTAATAGTGTCATCCACAAAGCAACAACTTACAATACAGCTTTTAAAAGATAATGCAGCGAAATGTTAAACATGCTGATAGATGTCTTTCGGTTTACAGTGCGGACTCTTCAATCCTAACCATTGACTATGTGTTATTTGAACCTTAAATTATCCTTAGTTTTCTACATTGTTTTAGATCATTGAGTACATACTGCATCCCAGACTTCCCACCAAAGTGGTGTGATTTGTAAGCATCAGAGCAAAATTCTCTTCCTGATTGTATGAATCGGTGATAAAAATCTTGAATGACATCAAGCAAGTTTTCACACACTTTTAAATATGCTTTGTTTTAAAGTAGGTCAGACTTCCCAGTTGGCATCACAGAAAATGGCCCAAGTTACTTTTAAATTTTGCCTAACTGCAATTTTGTTTGACAGAATTTCTTCTGGAAAGTGGCCATAGAAGGATTAAATCTCCTTCATAATAGAATTTTACAATGGAACTACAGATAAAAACTTGAATGTCAGTATTATATGTATTAGTGTATCTCCAGATAAACACCAGAGTGACATATTTCATGTTAAATTGACTGGTCTTATACTTAAGTGACCAGGGAAGGAATATAGCTAGAGGCAGAATGCCATTCATCACATATTACTTTTTAGAAAGCAGTTTCAGGACCTCATTTTTTAAATTTATAGCTTTGATTGGCAAAACTTTTTGACTTTTGAATTAAAAAAATTCATATTCCTAGTATTCACATAGCATTGTTAATAGAAAGCCCACTGGCCAAATCGTTTGGCATAATGTGCTTGTGATTTACACAGGAGGTTGTGAAAGGTTTTGTAAAGACTAGCTTGTTTGAGTATATCAAATTATCATTTTTATTACAGCTTTTTATTTATCGTAGTACATAAAATGATTTTGAGAAATCTCCAAAGAATGCTGATTTGATACAGATTTTGCTGTGATACAATTAACATTTATTGCAAATGCAGATTTTTATGATAAGTAAACTCTGATATGATCATATTACCGTAGACTTTTTTACTATATTCATAATGCATAAATCACATTATTCTCAAATATTTTAAGTCAGAATGATATATATGTACATATATATATAAACATAGTCATAGAGGCAATAAATGAAAAGTTAGTGCAGCTCTTCTAAGACATAAAAGTTATGTTTCATTCTATCTCAAAAAGTCTATAAACAAAGATAGGTGCTACAAATTTCTGCATACCTCTCATGACAGTGTATAACTCTATTAAATGCAAATTTGATTTTTTTCTATGTCTTTAAGGGTGTGAATCTTTGAAAAAAGTAATCAATCACTATTGGTTTGGGGGTTGTAGTTTGATATCTCTTTTGGAATACCTCAACATTATATTGATCTTATAATCGTATTAAATAAAATCTGATTCTTCTTGAGGCTTTCCAATTACAGCCTTTCTTTAATTTTTTTTTTTGTCTCTGTTCATCTGTTTTTTTTGTTTGTTTGTTTTTTTGAAAATTCTAGCCAAAGCACTTAGCACTATACCTGGCATTTAACAAACACTTGATCATTGTTAGCTATCATCATTATTTGTGTGAATTTCCTATTGCCAATATAACAAATTACTACAAACTTAGTGGCTTTAAGTCAGCAGTCCCCAAACTTTTTGGCACCTGGGATCTGTTTTGTGGATGAATTTTTTTCCATGGACCGGGGTGGGTGTCAGGTAGAGTTTGGGGATTATTCAAGCACATTACATTTATCTATGGTATACTTTATTTCTGTTATTATTACATTGTAATATATAATAATTATACAACTCACTGTAATGTAGAATCACTGGGAGCCCTGAGCTTGTTTTCCTGCAACTGGGTGGCCCCATCTAGGGGTGATGGGAGACAGTGACAGATCAGCAGGCATTAGATTTTCATAAGGAGCACACAACCTAGATCCCTCACATGTTCGGTTCACAGTAGGGTTTGTGCTCCTATGAGAATCTAATGCTGCTGCTGATCTGACAGGAGGCAGAGCTCAGGAGGTAACGTGAGCAATGGGGAGCAGCTGTAAATACAGATGAAGCTTTGCTTGCTTGCTCACTGCTCACCTCCTGCTGTGTGGCCTGGTTCCTAACAGGCCACAGACCAGTACTGGTCCATGAACCAGGGGGATTGGGGACCCCTGCTTTATACAACACACATTTGTTCCCTTACAGTTCTGTGGATTAGAAGTCCAACGCAAGTCTCAATGGGCTCACATCAAGGTGTCAGCAGGGCTTTATTCCTTGGGGCTCTAGGGGAGAATCCATTTCCTTCCCTTTTGCAGTTTCTAGAGGCTGCCCGTGTTCCTTTGCTCTTGGCCACCAGCAAGTGATTGTATGGCTTAGACCTCTGCTGGTGTAGTCATACCTCCTTCTTTGACTCTCCTGCCCCTCTCTTTCCCTTCTAAGGACCCTGATGATTACAGTGGGCCTACCAGAATTCACAGCGAGATGGCTAACTTAATCATCTTTGCCATGTACATTACTTCCCTATTGCTCTTGAAACAAATTACTACAACACAAATTTATTCTCTTACAGTTCTGGAGGTCCAAAGTCCAAAATCAGTTTCACTTGGCTAAAAATCAAGAAATTGGCAGGCCTATGTTGCTTATGGAGTTTCAAGGAGGCAATCTGTTTTTCTGCCTTTCTGGCTTCCAGTGGCCACCTGCACTCCTTAGGTCATGGTCTCTTTCTCCATCTTCAAACCAAGAGCACAGCATCTTGAAATGTCATTCTCTGACTACCATACCTGGTTCTGTGGTCACGTTTCCTTTTCCCTTACTGTGACCCTCCTGCCTCTCTCTTATAAGGACTCTTGGGTTTACGTTAGGCCCATCTGGAACCCAAGATTGTTCCCCTCAAATGATCTTTAACTTAATCGTGTCTGTGGATTACCCCTTGTCATGTCAAGTAACATATTTTCAGGTTTCAGGCATTAGAATGTCAACTTTTTCTGGGGACATTTATTCTGCCTACCCCACCAATATTAGGCCCAGACTCTCTCTTAAGCTTACATTTGAATCTCCCAGCCACTCACTGAACATTTGTGTCTAGATCCTCTGTCTGAGTCTCAAAAACTATTTTTACTATACCTTTTTCCAGCCCCAGAGTGGCTCCTCCTACTTTTCCTGTTTCTTCCATTTATCCAAGCTCAAAACCTTAGAGTTAGTTTTTCTTTGTTGTTCGTCAAGGATCTTTACTCTCTTGATTTTCTGGGGTTGTGTTTGGGAGAATTGGTAGAGGAAGATCATTGGATTATTCAGTTACATATCATTTCAATAGGTAGACCATATTATTGTGCTTTTAATATAAAATTATGCTTACCGTGCTGCTGAGATACAAAGAGAAAGGGAGTGTTTATAAAACCATTTTTTAAAATGGCTTTCAATACTATGAAGTATATAGGATGTGTATTTTCTGGACAGTTTTATATGGATCACTGAAATTTTGCATTGAATGGTTGTTCAAGAATGTAAGTCCAGTGTAATTCAAGGGATATTAGTATACCACTCTGAGATAGACCTCCTAATTTGCCTGATTACACTAATTCCTAAATGAAGGATGCAGAAATCCTAACTTCTACAAAGCAGAAGCTTCTTTCCATTTGTTTTCAAATTTTATATGAAGGTTTAGGGCTGGACAGCAATTTGGCCCATGGAGATAGTGAAATATTTTCTTCTTTGGTGGTGAAATCTGTAAATGGTGAATTTTTTCTTCTTCCTTCAGTGGGAATCTCAGAGTAGCCTCACACTGTTTTTCTCTGGGATGCTGTCTTGCCTTCACTTGTCTGGAGGGCAGGTACCAAGAATCAATCAGGAGTCAGTTTGCATATTTAAAGAATGGGAGTGACATGAGGGGATTGTCTCAGTGGAAACTGGGGAGAGGGACAGTTATCCCTAGGAAAGGAAGTCAACGAAAATGGGCATTCTTTCAGAATTCAACAGGGAGGAGCAATTTTAAATACAGAGGAGAGTCTGTTACTCAATTTCAGAAACCCCATGTTGAGATTCCCTGAGACACATACACCAAGATGGGACTAAAGGATCAGACTTATAAAAAAAAACTGGAGAAGTTTTTTTATTAAAAAAAAAAAATGGAAAAAAGGTGAAGGAGCAGAAATGGGCAGAGAGCCTCAGACTGCGAGTCAGGTCCCATGTTGGTGAACAAAGAGTGGGGAGGAAAACTTGCTTAGGAAGAATGTCAGACTGCAGCACAGTTCTGAGGATGCTGTAGCTGTAAAAATGGGGAGTTGCCGAGCCAAAGTTGCCCGTTAGAGAAATCCTTCATGGGGCAGGAATGAGCCAGCATTAGCACCTCCATTCAGTTCAGTACTAGGAGCAGCGCAGGGAGGTGTGTGGCCACAGTGCTCCTGGGGTAGCAGGTAGAGGCCATCAGTCAACTGTGTTCTGTGCTGTAGGTTCTCTTGAAGTGAAACCTAAGGGGGAACCTCCATGTCTGCACCACTCTGCACCTTGATTTGTACATATCCACTTCATGTTCATTTTGGGAGCAGCCTTAAAATGATTTTAATTTTGGCTTCCTTCCTTCTTCTACCAGTCAGTCAGTTCCTGTGTCATATAGGCAAAGCCACCACAGTATCTCTATAACTACATAATAATGTTTTAAGTATCAAAAATATTAACCTTTGGATTAAAATAAACATTATAAAGGGAGTTATGCAAACATTTTGAGTTGAACATTTTCAATCAGAATTATATTTGTGATATTTATTCCAAGTGTTGCATGGAGTTATTGTTCATACATTCTTATTACTGTATAATATTATCTTGCATGAATTCACCAGATTTTAGGTTTTCTGACTCTGAGTCAGAGTTCTTTTTCTCAACCATTTTTTTTGGTATAAACTGGGTTAATAGGATTGACTTTTTATTCCTAATGCCCTGCTAAGGCCTGCTATACTGGAGAACGGTAGATATCTGGCTGGGTAAAAGGGAGAAGGACAACCTTGTTAGTTTCATGTGTGGAACACTTTGGAAAGCAGAGAAAGATTGCTTTCCCTCCTTTACTGCAAAGTGAGGTTGCCGGAGCAGCAGGAAGACCCTGAAGGGCTCTTGCTACAACAGCTGCCAGTTTTAACAACTGCAGAACAAACTCAACCTACCTTGCTAGTATTATTTTCCTCTATGGTTTATTCAATACTATTGCAAGAGAAAAGCATCATCAGGATAGGCCTGAGAATAACCATAATGTTTGAGATGCATTTGTTTCATACAACCCGATAAGTGACTTTAGAGCTCACAACTTATCACATGACTGACTGAAATTTCATGAAACATTATACCAATATGACAGCATGATTTAAAGATCAGTTTGAGGTTAAAACCAATGTTTCTGGATGTCTGTATAATTTGCAATTGGCTTGCTAATTTTTGGAAACATCAAGCATTTGCATTTGCATTGTGAATGAATGGGAATTAGTCATCATGTTTTATTTCTTCTAGGTCCTTAGCATGTTCTCTTCTCTGCTGGCCTTTTCTCATGTTCTTCACTCTACTTGGAGTGCTTTTATCCCTGCTTGTTGGGGTGTTCTCCTGTCCTTTAAGGCCTGTTCTTCAGCCATGAAAGAATGGCACCTGTCCTTCCTCTGAAACTCATGGGAGCTCTCATCTAACCCTTCTCCTTATCTCATTGTTATTTGCATATTGATTTACTGCTCCCTTTACCAAAAAGAAAGACCTTCACCATAGGAATTATCTCTTAAATATATTTAAACTTGTTATTCATTAAATTTATTTTGATTCCATGTTTTCCAAAAATTTTTTTTTTAAAACTCTATTGGGAAAGCACTACAGTAATGAATCAATACAGTAGAGTTAATGCAACTAAGAGAAAATAGGGCTTAGGAAAGCAGGAAGCCAATAAGCCAACCACAGTAACTGTGCTTAAATCTCAACTTGGCGCTGAACAACCTGGGCCTCCAGAACAAAGTGGCATATTGTTATCTAGCCCTCATTATCATAAAAGAGAAGAAGAATGGTTCCTTTGCAGAAAACTGATTCACCTTGGCCATAAAGTTCAAGAAAACTCTCATACTGTACTTTACATAGATGTTAGTCGGTAGCATAATTGTATCCTTAACTAACTCCATGAATCTTTATTGAGGCCCTACTAAGTGCCTTTGAGTGTTTCATTTTGCTAATTTGGAGGAGGGGGAAGGGCAGGTGAAATAAAAACTAACGTCGCTTGTTTAACAAGTGATAGGAGGACAGACAAGTAAGCAGAATGTTACATACTGATAAGCGTTTTAGTTGAAATAAGCTTAGAATTACTCTGTATAGGAGCATCAACCCAGAGAAGGAGGATTAAGGGAGAGTTCACTTGAGGAGGTGATTCCTGATGTTGGAACCAAGCTTTGAAAACCATTTGAAGGTTATCTCAAAGAATGCGGTTGGTGTTGAAAGTGGAGAAAGCCAAAGACAGGACAGAGACAACAGGAGTTGTAGGCCCCAGAAGCAGCATGTGCAAAAGACTCAGGGACAAAAGAGAGCATGGGGCTTCTCAGAGGCTAAGGTTTTGAGCAGGACCTTAACCATGAAGGGCCTCATATTCAGGTTAAGCAATTTTGCATGATGCCTGAGAGGTTAAAGAACTTCGCCAAGTTTGATGTCAGGAATTGACATGATTAGATTGTTAATTTTGAAATATCATGGTAGAGGCAGGATGGAGATATGAATTAAAACTGAGCAAGACCAGAGAAGCTTGTTAGAAGGTGTCTGAAGCAGAGATATTATGACAGTAATAATATTGCTCCCACCAGGATGCTAATCAACGGTGTCCTCTATAATAATAAAGAATAAATTGAGAGTTATTTCACTTAACTGCTTCTTTTCATGGCCTGCAACAAAAACACTCAGCACTACTTGGAAGTAAAGTTGATGTTTGTATAGATACGTTAAGGACACAATGGAAAACTGTCCTTAATGATGGAATTTCTTTCTCTCTTCAACAATTTTATTAGAACTGTCATATGCTTGGATCTTCAATGAATACCCATCGTTTGTTGAAGAAGATAGTCGGAGATTTGTCTCCCAGGAGACAGGGCACCTCTACATATCTAAGGTGGAGCCGTCTGATGTGGGAAATTACACATGTGTGGTGACAAGTATGGTGACAAATGCCCGAGTGCTGGGCTCTCCAACTCCTTTGGTGCTACGTTCTGATGGTAATGAAACTTCTCCAAGTGCACTTCTGAGAGTAAATGGTGCTGAGGCTGCAAACAAAAGCAATTGGGAAAATGTAAAAAGTACATCTAGAAGAATTGTCACTTCATGTTTTTTGGCACAGACTATTTTATGAGTACAGTGACAAAAATGATTTGATAACTCATAGTCCTTATGCATAATTCTTACCCAGGGGAAGCTTCATAATTTGCAGGGACCAGTGCAAAGTAAAAATGAGTGGCCCCTTGTTCAAAAATCATTAAGAATTTTAAGACAGCAATGGCAAAGACTTATACCAAGCATGAGACCCTTCTGAGCCCGGGGCTTGGGTTGCACTCCCATGAAGTCACCTATCCTGACTTTTGCCAGCTTGAGGTTTTTAAAGCTCTGGATATTTTGTTGTAGGCTAAAAATCATCACTAGAGAAACCATTAAAGAAAAATATCTGTTTCATCAACACCTTGATGGCCATTTAAGGGGAGTCTATGAGCTGCCGAGGAAGCAGATCCGTAAGCCTGGGTAGTTGACCCATTTACACAAAACCATATCTGATACAGCATAATGCTATGACCACAAAGCATTGAAGCACTTTTTTCCAGTCAGTTATAATTGAATTTGACCTTTCCCATTTATTAAGTCATTGTTTCTTAACTCCAGGGAGCCATTTAATAAGTTTAAGATTGGTATCTCTGCTACTAGGGTATCATTAAGTAAATTCCCTGCCATAATTTTTGTTCTTTAGGGAAATTTCAGGAAGCAATAATATATTATATATTTCAGTTTGACTAGCAATGTCAAAATTGAATACACAATTTCAAAGCCTCCCATTTTGTGTAATGTAAAGGCTCAGTGGTTTTCTTGGAACTGCTCTGTACGTGGTAACCTATGAATCAGCAAATCCAAAGTTCTTAAATGTTTATTAATATTGCATGTTTGACCCAAGTTAGTTCAGGTTTTTTAAAGCTCTGGATATTTTGTTAGAGGCTAAAAAGCACCACTAAAAACATTATTAAAGAAAAAAATCTGTTTCATCAACAACTTGATGGCTGTTAAAAGGGAATCTGAGCTGCATAGACTAAATTTTATTTAATTGAAATCACTAGAAGAGCTGGTTCAAAATGGGAGCAAAAGAAAGTTTTATTTAAGAAAAACGAGGCAATTCTAAAGGAAATATTGAAACGATTAACTTTATATTGTGGATTTATAGGTGTGATGGGTGAATATGAACCTAAAATAGAAGTTCAGTTTCCAGAAACTCTTCCAGCAGCTAAAGGTTCGACTGTGAAATTGGAATGTTTTGCCCTTGGAAAGTAAGTTTTATAACATTTACTCCTATGTGCTGAAATATTAGGTTGCTATAAGAAATCAGGATGGTTTTTGAAAGACTCTTCTTTTTTATTTTCTAAAATTTACTTTCATTGTGAGGCAAAGGAAAAACAAAATGCAGGGGAAATACACATATAAAATTGAGTTTGAAACTTTAATATTCAAAGTCGGTTTGAAGAAAATTACTCTGCCTGCCTAATTTCATAAAATAAATTGGTGGGTTTTTTTTTTCTTGTTCATTTGCTGTAATCTAATATAGTGGGTCTGTATTAGGCTTTTTTCTCGAAATCATGTCAAGAAAAATGCAGTTTATTTTATTAAAATATCAACTTAAAGAGTTAAGTTAAATCTTTTTATCAGGTTTATATAATTGACCATTGAAAGTGGTTTTCTGCATTTAAAATCCTGTGCCTTCTTGTTCAATCTTAGAAGCTTTATTTTCTCAAGTTGAAAAGGCTTCCAGACAATAGCAGACAACTTGACGATTTTCTTCTTAGTCCCATACCTCAGATTAATTGGAGAAGAAGTGATGGGCTGCCATTTTCCAGCAAAATTAAATTAAGGAAGTTCAGTGGTGTGCTTGAAATCCCCAACTTCCAACAGGAAGATGCAGGTTCCTATGAATGCATTGCTGAGAATTCACGAGGAAAAAATGTTGCCAGAGGGCGTCTCACTTACTATGGTGAGCATCTGCTTTGGGCAAATTGGAGTTTTTAGCTTTTACTTTCTCATCTATAAAATATGGTTGTTATTTAGGGGTGAGAGATTATAGCAGAATCCCAATGTTCCACTTGTTGGTTAAACATTTTGTTCAACATTTTGTTAAGTGATGATAAACATTGATCATAGGGGGAATTAAAAAGAAATAAATTTTTGTAATGAAGTTGGCGACATAATATATTCATTTTGCATTTTAAAATGATTCATGCAAAGATAAAATATTTCATATTTTTTTCCTAAGAATAACCTCTCACACACTTAAACACATTAGAGAGAGATCTCTTTTCTGTCTGTCTTCTCCTCTAGAAACAGGTTTTGTATCTTTCTTTGTTACCTCTACTAAAGAGAAAAAAAAAAACTGCCTTTTGGGAAAAGTTGCAATTACTGTATTAAACAAACCACATGAACTCTGGCTCTTGTTGAGTTCTTCAGGGTTATTCTATCCCTTCCAATAATGTATCTGCACTCTGTTTGCTGCCTTTAATTTGCAATCACTTTTATTTGATGTACTGCTCAATTTGGGTAAGGAAAGAATAATAATGTCACCTTTATTTAGAGTCTATTTGTAGGAAAATTAGATTGCCTTTTTTTGAAACTTTTTTCAAACCTCTTATTTAAAGAAAACCAGGTTTTTGATGAAAACATGACTTAGAATAAATATATAATTTTACAAAATGGACTTATAAAATATATGGAGACATATATATTCAGCTCAGTGAATATATATTTGCACTTTAATCATTAGAAACATTGCAAAACTAGTGGGAATTGACCACTCTTATAAAAGGTAAATTGCATTATATTCTATTTATTTTAGAATTTGGAAATTGAAACATCTTGCAACACGTCCTTGGATAGCATATGTGCATGTTGCAAGGAAGAAAAGTTTACAAAGGCAAATACTAAAATTGTAGGTCTTATGACACCCCGCCTTGAAAAATATGAAGTCTACCAGTGCATTACTTCTGGCATGATTAACACTTGTTATTATATTGTAAGATTTTAGGATCTGTCAGAAACAAAATGGAGGCATTGTTTGGTAGCATGAGTCATTCTGTTTTGTAACTCTCCCATCTTGTTGCTTGATTAGTTTAGAATGTATATAGCACAGAACTTACCCAGGTTTCAAGGTCTTTGGGTTCCTAGGATTCTATGGAAATAGGGGGTGAGGGAGCAAGCACTTAACCCATGTGGCTGTCCAGCTCTAAGGCCCCAACAAAGCAAGTAACCTTTTCTCATACTCTAGCTTAGTTCCTTCTTTCTGCGCAACCACTGCTTGATCTAGGATAAGAAGTGACCATTATGGGAACACACAGGATATTCCAAATGTATTAATGTTTTAGTAGAAATATTTTTAGCTCTATATAACAGAAACCCTGTATACATAATAAACAATTGTATGCTTCATATGATGAGGAAATCCAAAGCTAAATTGTCATTTAATTACCTTATCGTCAGGCCACGACCCAGTTTCTTTGTGATTACTTTTTCTGCCCTTGTCTATTTTTTTTTCCTTTTTCTGCATGTTAGTTTCCATTATGATCACAAAATGGCTGCCAGCAGTGACTAGCACATCAGTTGTTAGTCATCCTTCCTTTCTCCAAAACATCTAGAAGTCCTCTCCTCAAACCTCACTGGCTACATGTTCATTCCTAAACCAATCAGTGGCAAGGAAAAATTAGATTAGACAATTAAGTGCTTCACTTTGGAACAGAGAATAATGTCATGTTTCTATAGACAATGTGAGGTGATGGAAGAGTGGACAACTGAATTAAAAATTGGTGTTATTTTAGGAATAAGGAAGAGAGGAAATGAATGCACAATAGAAAACCAACAGTGTCTGCTATACTTAGTAAAAGAGGTAGACTATTGCTTTAGTCCATTGTGTAGGTAATATGATACACACCTAAAAAATAAATCAGAAATTAATGGCATAAAGCATTTCATGGAAGTTGCCTTACAATTTCTGTTTAACATCAGTATATTAAGTAGAGGCCATGTAGTTCTCTGGTTATCTGCTCTAATATTTCATGTAAAAAATAGTCTATAGAATATTTGCATCTCATATGATGGAATAAAGGGAGAAATCAGAATTGATGTGGCAGTTATGATTTCAGGATTTTTTAGTCCAGCGAATTATCCTCCCATTTGGAGAAGAGTATTACTATGGGAAGCTTGTGGGATTTTTTTTTTTTTTTTAGAAACTCGGGTCTCTATAAGAGGCTGATGTGTGAGTCTATTCACAGTCATGTTCCATCTCAGGCTGATCATTCCTGAAAGAAGAAGAAAATGTGTTTTAATATAGAGAGAAGTGATTTGGTACTGAACTACACTTCATACTGAGCAAGTTATATATATATATATATATATATGTATTTATATATATATATATGTATATATATATACACACACACACACATAAAAGAGAAAACTTAGACCAATACATTTTCTGTAAAAGCTAAATAACCATAGTTTCTTTTCAGTTTCATTTATAAAAAAGTAATTTTATGAGCTAGAAATGGAAAGACAAATCTTCCCATGGTTGCAATTAAATAGAAATAGATAAACTGTTTCTCCATATGGAGGATGCAAATGTGAATCCCACAGTACACATCACATGCATAATGCAATGTGAAACCAGTAAGACTTCTCACCTCCCAGTTTTGGATTTAAAACACAAGCTGAGACTTGGCTGGATATACTGTATATAGTAAGTGACTTTCATTGTAAGTGGTACGATGCTTTCATCTGTAAAATGAATTTTCCAAATACCCTCTAAAGCATAAGTTGAAAATGATAAATCCACTTGATTGAACTTATTTGCACACATAATTTAAAGTTGCATCAGTTACTTCTTTTTCTGGCAAAAAATCACATGATTGAAGTTGAACCAACTTATCCATCTTTTCCTGCTTTGATCTTAATTCACTCAGAGGTTCTTAAGATGCTCACTGGTTTGTATTTAATTAAGTTATTTCTAACTTGTGGAAAATATTTTTTGCTCGGCTGTAGAAGTTTCTCTCCTATGGATGTTAATTTTTAGTTCATAATTAAGAACAATATATGCTGTCATTCACTTATTAAGTCATCATCAGTTGTGATCTCATGATTCAAAAGTACACTTGGAAAACAAAATCAGTTTTGTGTACCTGTATTACTGTCTACTAATAGATATCTAAATAATATAGTACAGTGCTCAGAATTTTGAAAATAGAGAAAGCATAATTAATTTGCCTTAGGAAATAACAGATTGCAACTTCCATCCTCAAATGTAGAAATGTTTCATACAGCCAATGAGTAGATACTTAGTGAATAAAATATAATTCTAGCCTCTGTTCTCACTTCAGTCTGTTACTCATTATCATGTCCATTTCTATTAATCCAGGTAAGATAATAAAATAATAAATACATTTTATTTGCTGGGTGGTTTAAATGTCTTTTCTTCTCCCTTTTCTTTCATTGAAGCAAAGCCCCATTGGGTTCAACTCATAAAGGATGTGGAAATAGCCGTGGAGGACAGTCTTTATTGGGAATGCAGGGCGAGCGGCAAGCCCAAGCCTTCCTACCGATGGCTGAAAAATGGAGCAGCCCTAGTGCTAGAGGTAAGGTAACATGGACCTAAAATGGGTTTAGAGGCCTGGTAAATCCACCCTTTCCTCACTTGGTGTTTAGCAAATGCTTTCTTTAGTCCCTAGTCCCAAAATAAACTGTTGAGTTTGCACACTTTCCTTTACTTCTAAGCAGTGGTACAGGAGGAAAAATACCAAATCAAGTACCCAGTCTGCCAGTGAGGAGAGCTTTTCAGCATGGCATTTCACTGGGAAGAAGTCATGGTGTGAATTTAGTCTGTAAAATAATCTACTGTTTTTTTGGTATTGAAATTAGAGAAGGCCTTACTTTAATCAAATTTAGGATATAATTTCCTTTTCCTGTTTGACAACTTGGTGTGGCCTCTGGAGAATGAATGTATCTATTACTTGGTTACCTTGTTATGTAAGTACTTATTTTCTCCATCACTCTCCTTCTCAAGCCATGTAATTTTTGCCCTTTTTTTGTATACTAAGTCAATTGTGTTCTTTCAGTTTCCATACCCAACCTTTCATACTACCTAGAAACTCTGGTAAATATATGTGTTTCCCAGAAACATTTCTAATCCACAGATTTTATAATGTTTTTAACTTGCATGATTTGAAAAGACATAGTGGAAACATTTCCAATTGATGGGATAAAAATTAACCTCATAAAACATTTTTTAAAGTCATGGTACATTTTTAAGAAACTTTAACTGTAGGGGAAAAAGTGAAGTGGTTGCATATTTTACCTCTGCTTTGTTATCTATTTTATGATATACTTTTGGGTTGAAGGATGTTAATTCATATTTCTAATGTGTAGCTATTGTGTAAATTAGTCTTTCACATTTAAAATAAGGAAAAGGTTAAATTTCAGGCCATCCTGTCTAATACTCTCAGAAAAATGCAGGAAGTTTGTGTGTGAGTGAAATGATAGTCAGTTCATTTTTATTCTAAAGTGGTATGTTTGTTTATATGAAAGATATTTTTATTATCATCTAGGAGAGAACACAGATAGAAAATGGTGCCCTTACTATATCAAATCTAAGTGTG
Organism: Pan paniscus; assembly: GCF_029289425.2. NCBI lineage: Eukaryota > Metazoa > Chordata > Mammalia > Primates > Hominidae > Pan > Pan paniscus. Next base: position 74,326,436 of record NC_085926.1, on the reverse strand, counting down.
ACTGATTCTGGCATGTTCCAATGCATAGCAGAAAACAAACATGGCCTTGTTTATTCCAGTGCTGAGCTCAAAGTTGTTGGTAAGACTGATTTTCTCTGCTCTTTTCTTAATTTTTTGTCTTAAATCCTTCATTGTTTCCAGAAGCAGTAATATTTACTTTTCACATTAGGTTCCTACATCTAATAATATCTACAGTATTACAACACGATCATTCAGTTTCTAATCAAGGCATACCTTTTAACAGTTTCTAAGGAAAAACAGCAATTATGGCCAGAATTGAGGACCAAGGGTTAAGTTAATCGACAGTAGGAATCAAATATTGGCATAAGATATCCTTATCCACCTCCAATATTACCAACTAAGCAAAGCTTTTTAGGAGAATAAGTGATTTTGGTGTTCCCCGTTGCTGGTCCGTAATAGCAAATACCAAAATTTGAATCAATCGTATTTGATTCAAAAGAGTTGCCTTTGCCTTTAGTGGCTCTGTTAGAAGCTTGACACATTGGATACATTGAGGCTTTCATTGTCCAAGGCTCCACTGCTTGAAATTATAGATGATCTTCTTCTTGTACTTTAGGTACAAGAGAAAAAGAAAATGTTCTATCATGTTTAAAGCAATTGTCCAGAAGAATATTTACATTACAAATGATTGAAAATCCAAGCAAAACACCATGGCATAGTGTAGCATAGCACAAATGAATGGAAGGAAGGGAGGAGGGGAAGAGGAGCAGGAGGGCTTGCTGATCAGTCCATGTTATTAAAATGGAGAATTTGGATTTCAGCATAATTTGGTCCACTGTTCAAATATCATCACCATTATCAGGTTCTATATGATGTTTCCCAACAAAATGAATTTATTACCACAGTCATTCCAGTGGAAGAAAGACGGCTGTCTTAATTGCTCAAAGGGAAGTCAAAGTGTTGCATGCCATTGGCCCCATATAGCCTGATTTGGGTTAATACTTGTTTCTGAACCAATCCATATGGTCAGCAAGTGATAAGGCCCTGCATGATTTAAGTCAGTGTTTCTCAACCAGGGACAATTTTGCCCTGAGGGAAATTTAGAAATGTCTGGAGATATTTTTGGTTGGTGTGGGGAGGTAGAGGACCAGTGTGTGGTATTAGCATATTGTGGGTGAAGGACAGAGAGGCTGCTAAATATCCTACAGTGCACAAAATAGCTTCTCACAAAAGATAATTATCCAGCCCAAAATGTTATATGTCAAGAGGGATTGAAAAAACCCTGCTTTAATGGGCTCTCTCATCTCTAGTGCCTGGCAGTTAGAAATGCATCATCTGTACCAGGAGGAATGATGCCTGGAGGGATGATCAACTGAAAATCTGGCTGCTGTTATCCATGACAGAGAAGTAGCATATTATGACAAAAAGAGGGAGGAGTTTGCATATAAGTCTTAACTTGAAAGACTGTAATTATACTGCAATAAATTAAGCTGATGAGCCATAGTTTATCCATCTTTAAAATGGGTGGAGTCCTACTCAATGTACTGTGTGGGCTTGTTGTGTATGAAGAAATACGAGGTGCGTAAACAAAAGATTGTATTCAAATATAAACAAGTTTTTGTTTTAACAAAAATCACTCTTTTATGATTTTTAATTTTTAAGGCCAACAACCTCTGGATACCATGTTTTCTTTACCACAATCACATGTATAATTATGTAATATGATTCACTCTAAGATTTCCACTAATCAAATAAATAAATTGTATTCACTTGGATTTGCCATAAGACACAGCATTAGCTATTTGGGAAATGCAGTAGGTTTTTAATGTTTTTCACATTTGCAGTAAAAGGAAGAGTGATTTTTTTTTTATTAACATACCCTTTCATTCCAATGATACAATATTATGTATCTTAAATGTTCAAGTGTTGTTTCAGGATTAACATCCCATGTATTATTAGCAAATGTAATATTTTCTACACATTATTATATTTCATGCAACATTATAGCATTTAAAATAATATGTGCGTAATATTATTTTTCCCCAGTTTGGAAGTTCAACCTAACAATTTGAACATTTTATCGTGGAACTTGATACATGCATATGTATGAGAATATTAATTCAGTGCTTAGCCTCTGTTCTCAAAGTTTTGCTGAGCTTTGTTGAATGCTAGGCACTGTACCAAGTGCTATGTCCTAAAGGTTAGCAAGAGAGACAACCCTATTCCTGTCTTCGTGGAGCTAACATTTAAAAACGTTCTATACCAAATGTTTTCCTTTCATTTAATAAACACATGATTGAGCTACTTTGAATCTTCACCATAAACTAAACATTGCTGTATAAAGTAATTGTCTCACGATTTAGACTTGCTAGAAAACATAATAACATGAATTATCCTGTGTGTGGCACACAATAAGCCAAGTAAATCAAGCACTGACACCCTGAATGTAAAGACAACTTTTAAAACTGTAAAAGTGGACCTTTGAAATTGACAAGAAGTTTTGTAAATTATCCACTTCTCCTTCTCTCCTTTCTTGCCTTTCAGCTTCTGCTCCAGATTTTTCAAAGAATCCAATGAAGAAGTTGGTTCAGGTGCAGGTGGGCAGCCTGGTCAGCTTGGATTGTAAACCCAGAGCCTCCCCAAGGGCACGCTCTTCCTGGAAGAAGGGGGATGTGAGCGTGCAGGAGCATGAAAGGTATTCTGATGTCCAGAAAAGTGGTCATTTACTTTCCTCTCACTTTCCATACTGATATCAACATAGGTTTTAAATATGAAATGAAACAAAATAGCATTTCAGTAGCATGTGAGATCTTTAAGAACTAAAATAGTAGTATTTTTGTTCTTTAATACTTTTGTAAGAGTATTCAGTTTTTTGAAATCTAAACACAGAAAATATATCCAAGGTCTTCCCACATAGAATACTTTCTCTTAACAAGGATTTTCTTCCTGAATCGCTGGGAAGACTCAACCAGAATGATGAAGGAATGTTGGTCCCAGAAGCAGATCCACATCCCAGGACAAAGAAGAGAAGGATGTATAATAACAGCACATGCCAAAGAAATACAAATATTGCCGTTATCCTATACTCAAATAATTTAGCATGACTGGTATTTAGTTTAAACAAAGGCATCCCTGATTTCCTGGCTGTAATTATCACACTGAGATGAAGAAGCAGGATGGGCTTAGTGAAAAGCACAGACTCTGGAGCTAGACCACCTGGATTCAAATCTTCATTTTTGCCTTTACTTGCTCAGTGCTGTGACCTAATCTTTCTGTGCCTCATTCCCTTATTTGTTAGTGGGAGTGATAATAGTTCACACCTAATGTCAAGAATTGTTATGTGCATGAAGTACATAAATATTAATAAAGCACTTAGGTAAACACCTGCCAGAAAGTAAGCGTAAGTATTGGCTGTTACTGCTGCTTATCTATTATAAATTTACTATATATTTATTATTTATTATTACAGTTTATTGAGTGTTTATTGCCAGGGATTATGCTCAGAGCTTGTGATAAGCAGAATAATTGGCCCCAAAGCATCCCTCTCCTTATCCTGGAAACCTGTTACTATGTTATATTACATGGCAAAAGGTAATTAAATTTGAAGGTAGAATTAAGGATGGAACTAAAGTCTTAGCAGTTGACTTTAAAATAAGGAGGTTATCCTGGAGTATCTGGGTGGGCCCAAAGTAATCACCTGAGCCCTTAAGAGAGGAAGAGGAAGGCAGAAGGATTGGTCAGAGAGCTGTGATAATCACAGAAGAGGCAGGAGAGACCTGAAGCCTGAGAAAGACTCTGATGAGTGTTGCTGGCTGTGAAGATGAGGGAAGGGGCCAGCAGTAAAGAAAACAGGGACCTCGGTTCCATGACCACAAGAGGCTGAATTCCACCAACAACCTGAATGAGTACAAAATGATTCCAGATTCAGAAGGAACACAACCCTTCTGAATGTTGATTTTAGCACAGTGAGACCTATACTGAACTTCTGACCTCCAGAACTGTAAGAGAACAAATTGATGTTGTTTTAGGTCATCAGGTTTGTGGTCATTTATAACAGCAATAGGAAACTTAACACAGAACACTAAGTGAATTATCACTTTTAAATATTTCTGCAGCTAATGAAAAAACAGAAACTTAGTGGAATTAATTTGCCTGAAGTCACATAGCCAGGATTGGGAGCCATTCTGTTTGACTCTAGGATATAACCACTAAGCTTTATCAGTGCCACATTTTGTACAGGGAGCCCAGAATCTTTGAGGTGGTCTCAGCCATTGAAGTCATAGAGTCCAAATTATTACTTTGGAAATGAAAGGAATACAAACAAACAATAAAACCTTAGGCCAAGAAATGTGGATTTGCTTTTCTAAAATATCACAGCATCAGATTGCACATGACCAGGTTGAACGGCTTTTAGATTATAGGCCCAAAGGTATATTTAGACAAGTTGGTTACAACAGCACAATCTGCAGTTCCTCCAGTATTTAGCCGAAGATGCCTTCATTAAAAGGCAGACACAGCAGGATGACAAGATAAAATTGTGAATTGAGTGGTTCACCATAATCCAACCAAATGCTTGGCTGCACAGAATAGATTTCTGGAACAGGAGGTTAATTAGTGATTTGCAGTTTGATTTTGTAAGCCAGTTTAAACAACTACAGGCTTGTGGCACAAACTAGTTAATTTTGGCTATGCTAGAAGTTAACTCTTCATATGGAGCTGATGACATTTTTGTGTTCAAAAATTTTTTAATCGATTCAATAATATACGTGAATTAAATAGAGATTATTTCCCATGGATATCAATGCTTTGTACAATGCTAAATCAACTTGTCCTCATAGTAGCAAATATAGTAGGTAGAGGCTTTTAATCTTAATTTTTAAAGGGGATAAAAGGATTAAGAGATTTAGCTAGTGATACACAAGGAGATATTTATATCCACATTGTATAGCGATGGTGCTGGTAAAAGTGTGTAAGTTCCAGGATCTAACCTGGAATTTCTGATTTAGCCACTTAATACTTTAACCTATACTTAATACAAGTTTAGATTCGTGGCACAAACTATTTAATTTTGACTATGCTGGAAGTTAACTCTTCCTTTAGAACTGCTGACATTTTTGTGTTCGAAGATTTTTGAACACAAAAATTTAGTGTCATTAGATTAGCTATGTAATACCTCTGAACCTCCGTTTCCTCTTCCATAATATAGAGATAATATATCCTTCCTTACATAGTCACTGCAAAATCAGGATTTAGCCTGATATTTGTACATATACATATACCAATCTATAAGAATGAGATCATGTTATAAATAAAATTTTGAAAGTAAAAGTGGCTGAAAAAGAATTTTTTTGTTTGTTGGTTGGCCGTTCATTGGTTGGTTGGTCACTGTGAAGGCTGACAGTCAAGGCTACCTGGACTCTCCATTCGGCAGGGATGCAGGCCCTGCTGTCTTGCTGTCCCACCACTCTCAACTCATGAACCAAAACCACTGTTTTGTGCCGGCCTCCCAGTGACATCCCAGGCAACAGCAAGGAGGAAGGTAGAAATAAGAATACACAACCCAAATGTCCAACAATGATAGACTGGATTAAGAAAATGTGGCACATATACACCATGGAATACTATGCAGCCATAAAAAAGGATGAGTTCATGTCCTTTGTAGGGACATGGATGAAATTGGAAACCATCATTCTCAGTAAACTATCGCAAGAACAAAAAACCAAACACCGCATATTCTCACTCATAGGTGGGAATTGAACAATGAGATCACGTGGATACAGAAAGGGGAATATCACACTCTGGAGACTGTGGTGGGGTAGGGGGAGGGGGGGATAGCATTGGGAGATATACCTAATGCTAGATGACGAGTTAGTGGGTGCAGCGCACAAGCATGGCACATGTATACATATGTAACTAACCTGCACAATGTGCACATGTACCCTAAAACTTAAAGTATAATAAATAAATAAATAAATGAATCAAAAAAAAAAAAAAAAAAAGAATACACTTCCTTCCCTTTAAGAGTCTTCCCAGAAGTCCCATACAACACTCTTCCTTATACCATACTAATCAGAAATTCATGCCCTGGCCACATTTAACTGCAAGAGAAACTGGGAAATACAGAATTTTTTTTTTTTTTATGGACGGGAATGCACCCAATAAAAAAAATTGAGATTGTGTTTTTAAGGAGAGAGAGGAAAATAATTGCTAACCCAGCAGTGTCTCGTGGTAATAAAAGTTAGTTCTCTATCCCTTTCAAGCCTTCTGACACTCTGCTTTGTATGATATATTTCTAATATCTCCCGTACAGATCATAAGCTTTCATATATGAAGATATCCTTAAAAAGAGGGAACATATTTAAGAGAGGTCCATGGTGTTCCAATCCTCCTTAGATCTGTGGTTTGAATTTTGTTTTTATCTTTTTGGACAGCAAAAAACACTGATGAGCCAGGGCCTTGATGCTTAGGGAGAAGCCTGCTAGAAGCAATTATCGAACAAGTTGCGGACTTGAACCTTCTCCAAGTCCATGGGAAATCAGAGTGGCCGCAGTCATCACTTGGCAACGAAAGCCCCATATCCATCCCTCTTAACTTGGTCTGCAGGCTTCAGCCAAATCAGAAAAACACATTAAATGGTAGATTTATTGTGGTTGTTAGATCATGCATTGTTACAACTTTAAAAATGCAGATTCAATCTTATTTGAAGGAGAAATGAATTCATTGGTGCATTAAAGAATGGAAGACAATATTTAATGGGATATTTATGACAAAATTTGAACTGTATTTGATTTTTTAGTTTTTTTAAGTGGTTAATTTGGACTTGTCGGTGAATAAGAAACTTATGATAAAGATGAAAGCTTTCTCTAGCCTAACATAGAGGCCACTGGCAGCAAATACATTTTGATTAAGCCAATATTCTATATATGTATCATTCAAGGTCTAAATCAGAAGACAATCAAAGGATTAAATACTTTTCTTAAGCACTGAATAAACTGAGGCCGGGTGCAGTGGGTCACGCCTGTAATCCCAGCACTTTGGGAGGCCAAGGCGGGTGGATCACCTGAGGTCAGGAGTTCAAGACCAGCCCAACCAACATGGAGAAACCCTGTCTCTACTAAAAATACAAAATCAGCTGGGCGTGGTGCTGCATGACTGTAATCCCAGCTACTTGGGAGGCTGAAGCAGGAGAATCACTTGAACTTGGGAGGCAGAGGTTGCGTTGAGCCGAGATTGCACCACTGCACTCCAGCCTGGGCAACAAGAGGGAAACTCCTTCTATTAAAAATAATAATAATAATTGGATAAACTGATAAATGTGCCTTCTGTGTAAATCGTATAATAGATTTGAATAATCGGCCAGGCACGGTGGCTCACGCCTGTAATCCCAGCACTTTGGAAGGCCGAGGCAGGCGGATCACGAGGTCAGGAGATCGAGACCATTCTGGCTAACACGGTGAAACCCTGTCTGTACTAAAAAAATACAAAAATAATTAGCTGGGTATGGTGGCATGTGCCTGTAGTCCCAGCTACTCAGGAGGCTGAGGCAGGAGAATGGCGTGAACCCGAGAGGCGGAGCTTGCAGTGAGCCGAGATCATGCCACTGCACTCCAGCCTGGGCGACAGAGCGAGACTCCGTCTCAAAATAAATAAATAAATAATCATAATCCACCTGGTTTATAAAGTTTTATAGCAGCACAATAACAGCTTTGCAATTATGAATCAGCCGTGATCATGTGGATCTCAGTCAGTGAGGCACCTAAATTATAGAATCGCTTTGAAGAAATGAGAGTTGTTTCTTTCAAGTATGGAGAGCATTTCAAGCTAGAGTAGTAAATGGATTACTGCCCAACAGAGGTCTTCAAAAAGCTGCTATGAGTAGATAACAAAGGCTTATCCTGCAAAAAGTGATTCCTGGGCTCTCACAGTTAAGTTCACATTTGCAAATACCTTTTTTTTTTTTTTTTTTCCATTTCACCACTCTTTTTTTTTTTTTTTTTTTTAATTTATTTATTTATTTTAATTATACTTTAAGTTTTAGGGTACATGTGCACATTGTGCAGGTTAGTTACATATGTATACATGTGCCATGCTGGTGCGCTGCACCCACTAACTCGTCATCTAGCATTAGGTATATCTCCCAATGCTATCCCTCCCCCCTCCCCCCTCCCCACCACAGTCCCCAGAGTATGATATTCCCCTTCCTGTGTCCATGTGATCTCATTGTTCAATTCCCACCTATGAGTGAGAATATGCGGTGTTTGGTTTTTTGTTCTTGCGATAGTTTACTGAGAATGATGGTTTCCAATTTCATCCATGTCCCTACAAAGGATATGAACTCATCATTTTTTATGGCTGCATAGTATTCCATGGTGTATATGTGCCACATTTTCTTAATCCAGTCTATCATTGTTGGACATTTGGGTTGGTTCCAAGTCTTTGCTATTGTGAATAATGCCGCAATAAACATACGTGTGCATGTGTCTTTATAGCAGCATGATTTATAGTCATTTGGGTATATACCCAGTAATGGGATGGCTGGGTCAAATGGTATTTCTAGTTCTAGATCCCTGAGGAATCGCCACACTGACTTCCACAATGGTTGAACTAGTTTACAGTCCCACCAACAGTGTAAAAGTGTTCCTATTTCTCCACATCCTCTCCAGCACCTGTTGTTTCCTGACTTTTTAATGATTGCCATTCTAACTGGTGTGAGATGATATCTCATAGTGGTTTTGATTTGCATTTCTCTGATGGCCAGTGATGATGAGCATTTTTTCATGTGTTTTTTGGCTGCATAAATGTCTTCTTTTGAGAAGTGCCTGTTCATGTCCTTCGCCCACTTTTTGATGGGGTTGTTTGTTTTTTTCTTGTAAATTTGTTTGAGTTCACTGTAGATTCTGGATATTAGCCCTTTGTCAGATGAGTAGGTTGCAAAAATTTTCTCCCATGTTGTAGGTTGCCTATTCACTCTGATGGTAGTTTCTTTTGCTGTGCAGAAGCTCTTTAGTTTAATTAGATCCCATTTGTCAATTTTGGCTTTTGTTGCCATTGCTTTTGGTGTTTTGGACATGAAGTCCTTGCCCACGCCTATGTCCTGAATGGTAATGCCTAGGTTTTCTTCTAGGGTTTTTATGGTTTTAGGTCTAACGTTTAAATCTTTAATCCATCTTGAATTGATTTTTGTATAAGGTGTAAGGAAGGGATCCAGTTTCAGCTTTCTACATATGGCTAGCCAGTTTTCCCAGCACCATTTATTAAATAGGGAATCCTTTCCCCATTGCTTGTTTTTCTCAGGTTTGTCAAAGATCAGAAAGTTGTAGGTAAGCGGCGTTATTTCTGAGGGCTCTGTTCTGTTCCATTGATCTATATTTCTGTTTTGGTACCAGTACCATGCTGTTTTGGTTACTGTAGCCTTGTAGTATAGTTTGAAGTCAGGTAGTGTGATGCCTCCAGCTTTGTTCTTTTGGCTTAGGATTGACTTGGCGATGCGGGCTCTCTTTTGGTTCCATATGAACTTTAAAGTAGTTTTTTCCAATTCTGTGAAGAAAGTCATTGGAAGCTTGATGGGGATGGCATTGAATCTGTAAATTACCTTGGGCAGTATCGCCATTTTCACGATATTGATTCTTCCTACCCATGAGCAAGGAATGTTCTTCCATTTGTTTGTATCCTCTTTTATTTCCTTGAGCAGTGGTTTGTAGTTCTCCTTGAAGAGGTGCTTCACATCCCTTGTAAGTTGGATTCCTAGGTATTTTATTCTCTTTGAAGCAATTGTGAATGGGAGTTCACTCATGATATGGCTCTCTGTTTGTCTGTTGTTGGTGTATAAGAATGCTTGTGATTTTTGTACATTGATTTTGTATCCTGAGACTTTGCTGAAGTTGCTTATCAGCTTAAGGAGATTTTGGGCTGAGACGATGGGGTTTTCTAGATAAACAATCATGTCGTCTGCAAACAGGGACAATTTGACTTCCTCTTTTCCTAATTGAATACCCTTTATTTCCTTCTCCTGCCTCATTGCCCTGGCCAGAACTTCCAACACTATGTTGAATAGGAGCGGTGAGAGAGGGCATCCCTGTCTTGTGCCAGTTTTCAAAGGGAATGCTTCCAGTTTTTGCCCATTCAGTATGATATTGGCTGTGGGTTTGTCATAGATAGCTCTTATTATTTTGAAATATGTCCCATCAATACCTAATTTATTGAGAGTTTTTAGCATGAAGGGTTGTTGAATTTTGTCAAAGGCTTTTTCTGCATCTATTGAGATAATCATGTGGTTTTTGTCTTTGGCTCTGTTTATATGCTGGATTACATTTATTGATTTGCGTATGTTGAACCAGCCTTGCATCCCAGGGATGAAGCCCACTTGATCATGGTGGATAAGCTTTTTGATGTGCTGCTGGATTCGGTTTGCCAGTATTTTATTGAGGATTTTTGCATCAATGTTCATCAAGCATATTGGTCTAAAATTCTCTTTTTTGGTTGTGTCTCTGCCAGGCTTTGGTATCAGAATGATGCTGGCCTCATAAAATGAGTTAGGGAGGATTCCCTCTTTTTCTATTGATTGGAATAGTTTCAGAAGGAATGGTACCAGTTCCTCCTTGTACCTCTGGTAGAATTCGGCTGTGAATCCATCTGGTCCTGGACTCTTTTTGGTTGGTAAACTATTGATTATTGCCACAATTTCAGCTCCTGTTATTGGTCTATTCAGAGATTCAACTTCTTCCTGGTTTAGTCTTGGGAGAGTGTAGGTGTCGAGGAATGTATCCATTTCTTCTAGATTTTCTAGTTTATTTGCGTAGAGGTGTTTGTAGTATTCTCTGATGGTAGTTTGTATTTCTGTGGGATCGGTGGTGATATCCCCTTTATCATTTTTTATTGCGTCTATTTGATTCTTCTCTCTTTTTTTCTTTATTAGTCTTGCTAGCCGTCTATCAATTTTGTTGATCCTTTCAAAAAACCAGCTCCTGGATTCATTAATTTTTTGAAGGGTTTTTTGTGTCGCTATTTCCTTCAGTTCTGCTCTGATTTTAGTTATTTCTTGCCTTCTGCTAACTTTTGAATGTGTTTGCTCTTGCTTTTCTAGTTCTTTTAATTGTGATGTTAGGGTGTCAATTTTAGATGTTTCCTGCTTTCTCTTGTGGGCATTTAGTGCTATAAATTTCCCTCTGCACACTGCTTTGAATGCGTCCCAGAGATTCTGGTATGTTGTGTCTTTGTTCTCGTTGGTTTCAAAGAACATCTTTATTTCTGCCTTCATTTCGTTATGTACCCAGCAGTCATTCAGGAGCAGGTTGTTCAGTTTCCATGTAGTTGAGTGGCTTTGAGTGAGATTCTTAATCCTGAGTTCTAGTTTGATTGCACTGTGGTCTGAGAGATAGTTTGTTATAGTTTCTGTTCTGTTACATTTGCTGAGGAGAGCTTTACTTCCAACTATGTGGTCAATTTTGGAATAGGTGTGGTGTGGTGCTGAAAAAAATGTATATTCTGTTGATTTGGGGTGGAGAGTTCTGTAGATGTCTATTAGGTCCGCTTGGTGCAGAGCTGAGTTCAATTCCTGGGTATCCTTGTTGACTTTCTGTCTCGTTGATCTGTCTAATGTTGACAGTGGGGTGTTAAAGTCTCCCATTATTAATGTGTGGGAGTCTAAGTCTCTTTGTAGGTCACTCAGGACTTGCTTTATGAATCTGGGTGCTCCTGTATTGGGTGCATAAATATTTAGGATAGTTAGCTCCTCTTGTTGAATTGATCCCTTTACCATTATGTAATGGCCTTCTTTGTCTCTTTTGATCTTTGTTGGTTTAAAGTCTGTTTTATCAGAGACTAGGATTGCAACCCCTGCCTTTTTTTGTTTTCCATTTGCTTGGTAGATTTTCCTCCATCCTTTTATTTTGAGCCTATGTGTGTCTCTGCACGTGAGATGGGTTTCCTGAATACGGCACACTGATGGGTCTTGACTCTTTATCCAACTTGCCAGTCTGTGTCTTTTAATTGGAGAATTTAGTCCATTTACATTTAAAGTTAATATTGTTATGTGTGAATTTGATCCTGTCATTATGATGTTAGTTGGTGATTTTGCTCGTTAGTTGATGCAGTTTCTTCCTAGTCTTGATGGTCTTTACATTTTGGCATGATTTTGCAGCGGCTGGTACCGGTTGTTCCTTTCCATATTTAGCGCTTCCTTCAGGAGCTCTTTTAGGGCAGGCCTGGTGGTGACAAAATCTCTCAGCATTTGCTTGTCTGTAAAGTATTTTATTTCTCCTTCACTTATGAAGCTTAGTTTGGCTGGATATGAAATTCTGGGTTGAAAATTCTTTTCTTTAAGAATGTTGAATATTGGCCCCCACTCTCTTCTGGCTTGTAGGGTTTCTGCCGAGAGATCCGCTGTTAGTCTGATGGGCTTCCCTTTGAGGGTAACCCGACCTTTCTGTCTGGCTGCCCTTAACATTTTTTCCTTCATTTCAACTTTGGTGAATCTGACAATTATGTGTCTTGGAGTTGCTCTTCTCGAGGAGTATCTTTGTGGCGTTCTCTGTATTTCCTGAATCTGAACGTTGGCCTGCCTTGCTAGATTGGGGAAGTTCTCCTGGATAATATCCTGCAGAGTGTTTTCCAACTTGGTTTCATTCTCCGCATCACTTTCAGGTACACCAATCAGACGTAGATTTGGTCTTTTCACATAGTCCCATATTTCTTGGAGGCTTTGCTCATTTCTTTTTATTCTTTTTTCTCTAGACTTCCCTTCTCGCTTCGTTTCATTCATTTCATCTTCCATTGCTGATACCCTTTCTTCCAGTTGATCGCATCGGCTCCTGAGGCTTCTGCATTCTTCACGTAGTTCTCGAGCCTTGGTTTTCAGCTCCATCAGCTCCTTTAAGCACTTCTCTGTATTGGTTATTCTAGTTATACATTCTTCTAAATTTTTTTCAAAGTTTTCAACTTCTTTGCCTTTGGTTTGAATGTCCTCCCGTAGCTCAGAGTAATTTGATCGTCTGAAGCCTTCTTCTCTCAGCTCGTCAAAATCATTCTCCATCCAGCTTTGTTCCGTTGCTGTTGAGGAACTGCGTTCCTTTGGAGGAGGAGAGGCGCTCTGCATTTTAGAGTTTCCTGTTTTTCTGTTCTGTTTTCTCCCCATCTTTGTGGTTTTATCTACTTTTGGTCTTTGATGATGGTGATGTACAGATGGGTTTTCAGTGTGGATGTCCTTTCTGTTTGTTAGTTTTCCTTCTAACAGACGGACCCTCAGCTGCAGGTCTGTTGGAATACCCTGCCGTGTGAGGTGTCAGTGTGCCCCTGCTGGGGGGTGCCTCCCAGTTAGGCTGCTCGGGGGTCAGGGGTTAGGGACCCACTTGAGGAGGCAGTCTGCCCGTTCTCAGATCTCCAGCTGCGTGCTGGGAGAACCACTGCTCTCTTCAAAGCTGTCAGACAGGGACATTTAAGTCTGCAGAGGTTACTGCTGTCTTTTTGTTTGTCTGTGCCCTGCCCCCAGAGGTGGAGCCTACAGAGGCAGGCAGGCCTCCTTGAGCTGTGGTGGGCTCCACCCAGTTCGAGCTTCCTGGCTGCTTTGTTTACCTAAGCAAGCCTGGGCAATGGCGGGCGCCCCTCCCCCAGCCTCGCTGCCGCCTTGCAGTTTGATCTCAGACTGCTGTGCTAGCAATCAGCGAGACTCCGTGGGCGTAGGACCCTCCGAGCCAGGTGCGGGATATAGTCTCGTGGTGCGCCGTTTTTTAAGCCGGTCTGAAACGCGCAATATTCGGGTGGGAGTGACCCGAGTTTTCCAGGTGCGTCCGTCACCCCTTTCTTTGACTCAGAAAGGGAACTCCCTGACCCCTTGCGCTTCCCAGGTGAGGCAATGCCTCGCCCTGCTTCGGCTCGCGCACGGTGCGCGCACCCACTGACCTGCGCCCACTGTCTGGCACTCCCTAGTGAGATGAACCCGGTACCTCAGATGGAAATGCAGAAATCACCCGTCTTCTGCGTCGCTCACGCTGGGAGCTGTAGACCGGAGCTGTTCCTATTCGGCCATCTTGGCTCCTCCCCCCTGCAAATACCTTGAGTACCTACTATATGCTAGGCACTAGGTATTTGTTATTTATCAGATACATCTATGCCATTGTTTGTAGCTTTTCAGGGTATACAGACAGGTAACAGGACAGGTACAATAAAACTCAATTGGCAAAGTACGGGATATTCAGGGAATCACCTAGGAAGGCTCTTATCTCCAAATTAGGGATCAGGACAAGCTCTGTAGAGAAGGTGATGTCTGCAGCAGGACTTGAAAGATGACCGGGGTTTTTGTTGGAGAAGAGTATTCCAGGAAGAAAGAATAGCATGTGGAAAGGTACAGAGGCCAGTCATGGTTTGGGTACTGCCTTAGTTCATTCGGGCTACTATAACAAGATACTAGATTGGGTAATTTATAAATAATGGAAGTTTATTGTTCACAGTTCTGGAGGCTGGGAAGTCTAAGAACAAGGCACCAGTCTGGTGAGGGCTCACTCTCTGATGCATAGATGGGGCCTTGTTGCTGCATCCTCACATGGTAGAAGGGGCAAGGCAGCTCCATTCAATCTCTTTTATAAGGGCACTGACCTTATACCCCTATGTCTTAATAACTTCCCAAAGGCCCCCCTTCTTAATACCATCACAGTGAGCATGAGGTTTCACCATGGATTTTGGAGGGACATATTCAGAGCATAGCAGGTACTTGAGTAACTGATTGTTCAATGGGCCTCCATTTTAAGGTGCCATGGAGGGGAGTGTTCAGAGAGAATTGGGCAGTAGAGGTAAGCAGGGGTCTTATTGTCAATGACAGTGTATACCGAATTAAGGAATTTGGGCTTTATTCCACAAGCACTGGGATGCAACAGAATAAAATCAAAGTAGAAGATGTACAGGATTAAATTTCTGTTTAAAAAAGAGGACCAGCAGGGTGTGGTGGCTCATGCTTGTAATCCCTGCACTTTGGGAGGCCGAGGCACATCGATCATTTGAGGCCAGGAATTTGAAACCAGCCTGGCCAACATGGTGAAACCGCATCTCTACTAAAAATACAAAAATTAGCTAGGCATGGTGGCACACTTCTGTAATCACAGCTACTGGGGAGACTGAGGCATGAGAATTGCTTGAACCCAGGAGTTGGAGGTTGCAGTGTACCGAGACCTTGCCACTGCACTCCAGCCTGGGCAACAGAGTGAGAACCTGTCTCAAAACAAAACAAAACAAAACAAAACAAAAACACTGGTACCAGCAGATGGGTTGAAGTGGTACCAGGACTGAAAGCAAGATCCCTCATTAGCAGCAATCCACCTATCTGAGCAAAACAGTATTACAGTCTGAACTAAAGAAATGACAGTGGGAATGAAGGGAAGCCTTGAGGAGTTTGAGAAAATGTTATATCAACAAGAGCTGTTGATTAGAGGCATGATTTGAAGAGAAGACAGGAGTCAAGGATAAATCCTAGATTTCCAGGTTAGGATTCAGGGAGCATGGCAGACCCATTCTGTGTGACAGGGAACCTTATAGAAATGGCAGAAATGAGGGCAAATAGGATAAGTTCAGTTTGGGATTGGTTGAGTTTGAAGTACCTACTGAAAAACCAACTGGATATATCCGTGCATACAAAGGTTGACTGAATCTGGAACATAGGAGAAAGACTCAGGCTATAGAATAGAGATTTATGTGTCATGAGCCTGGAGATGGTAGCTGAGCCATTGTAGTGGATACCACTTTCTAGGAAGGGTAGATGTCTTTAAATGGTAGAGGCTGTACAGCTTGCCTCTGAAACTCTCGTACATACAAGTTATCAGTAGAGAGAACTGTGTTACAGTCTCATTTAATGATTTAGTGATTGATTTATTAAATAAATGCCAAGTCACCTGGTGCTCAACTATTCTAAACTTCATAATTACTGGCATTCAGTATTGAGTAAAGGTTTTTCTTTTTCTTATTTTGGCTTTTTTTGTTTGTTTGTTTTATATTGGTATTATACAATCCAATATTGGGTAAAGTTATTGTGCTTTTTTTCTCCCTGCAGCAAGAAACATTTTGGAATAAACAAAAATGTACTGCCTTTTTCAGTATTCAATAGTATTTCACCAGGTGTCAATGTTTTTGTGCTATTTCATTCATTCATTCACTTAAATCCACCTATTTCCAAAAGAGACAAATCAAAACTGTATGTTTTGTCTCTTTTAAGGAAACTAACATTGAAAAAGACCCTTGAGAATGAGAACAGGCGTGGTTTGTGAGAAAGAGCCAGTTGGTGTATTTTAAAGATTATTTAACTTATCTCTATCACTTAGTGGTACTTGAAACATACTAGCTAATTATTTTTTTAAATGGGGTCCTTCATTTTAATGCTATTGCTTATAATAGTAAATATTTTATTGCAATAACCTCAGTCAGACAAAAGTAAAAGAATGGCTCATTGCTTCTAATTAACACATTAAAATTATTTCAAATGTTTTATGCAACATTTAATACTATTGAAAATTAAATGCCTTTTAAAGAAAGAGTGAATTTTTTTCCAAATATGAATAACTATAATCCAGGCAATGTTTTTAAAAGATATTACCCAATCTTAATGTATTTCCTGCACATAGATAAAAGCTGGCATTAAAATGCAGTAAGCATTATATGCTGTATTATTGGATTTATATGACATTTTTGAAAAAGGAGCAGTTTTAGGGAAAAAAAAAAGTGATCACTGCTTGCCAGAGGCTGGGAGTGGGTGTAGAGGTCGACTGTCAGGGACACAGAAGGATTTTTGGGATGAGGGACCTGCTGTAGCCCATGATTGTGAGAGATGACATGACTGCATTCATCTGTTAAAGTGCACAGAACTGTGCATCAGAAAAAGGTGTATTATACTGTATTTAAATTATGCCTTTATTTTATTTTATTTAATTAATTAATTTTTTTTTTTTTTTTTTTTTTTTTTTTGAGACGGAGTCTCGCTCTGTCCGCCAGGCTGGAGTGCAGTGGCGCAATCTCGGCTCACTGCAAGCTCCGCCTCCCGGGTTCACGCCATTCTCCTGCCTCAGCCTCCCGAGTAGCTGGGACTACAGGCGCCTGCCACCACGCCTGGCTAATTTTTTGTATTTTTAGTAGAGACGGGGTTTCACCGTGTTAGCCGGGATGGTCTCGATCTCCTGACCTCGTGATCCACCCGTCTCGGCCTCCCAAAGTGCTGGGATTACAGGCGTGAGCCACGGCACCCGGCCTATGCCTTAATTTTAAAAATTACATGCAATTTTACATTCATCTCCACCCTGATCAAGTAGTTCCATAAAGGAGTTTAAAAGCTCAAGAAATGCTCCTAACTGGCCACTTTTGCCCTTTGTGAAACACTGAGTAATGTGATGATGGTACTTACAAGCAGAATCTAAACTTTTGCAAATAACCAGGATGATTCTATCAGAGCCAAGACCACTTAGCATTTCTGTCATTGCCCCTCCTAGTGGCCACAGCCTCACTTTGATAAAGATGTGTCTAGAAACTCTGTCACTATCAAACAAATCTGTTTTAGGTGGCACTTCCCCTTGGCTCAAGCTTTTAAATGAAGAACAGGGATTCCTTTGCCAAAGGAATGTGTCTGTCTCCATCTCTTCCCCCTTCCCTTACACTACCTGGCTCCTCTCCTCACCGTGGAGTCCACTTTTCTTCATACTGTTCAAAATGCCGCTCCCATCTCTCTCAGCCTTCCACTGCCCCCTTCATCCAAAAAGCTTGACTTTATTTTAATCTTCTTCTACATCCGTGGTCTACCCATCAAAACAGTTGTTCCCTCGCAACTATCAGGTAGGTGTGCAAGCTCAGTGAGTTTCAGTGAATCTATCCTCAGATATGTAGCTGAGATCTCAGTGAGTCTTTTGCTTTTGTATCTTACTTGAATTTCTAACTGTTGAACCTTGAAGCACAGGGAGAATTTTATTTCATATGTGGATGCCATCACTTTTAAAAACCAGATTGATTGATGTCCCTGCCTCCTGCCTAGAAGGAAGGTACTCCATGTTGTTTTCTAATTTATCATATTGTTATTTTTCACTGGGTATTATGTCCGGCTCTGGGAATACATAGATGAATAAGAGACATCAAGGAGACATCAAAAAGCCCACAGTCTGTTTAGAATGTGGATAACTAAACCATCAATTACAGTGGAATAGACTATACGATTAAGGTGACCATGGAAGTTATTCAACAAACCGGGACATTTTAGAAGGGAAAGGGGGCACTGTTAGTAATTACCTCCAAGACAACACATGTAAACTAGGACTGGCTGAGCACACTGGACATTCCATCCTGCCTCTAGTGAAGGTGTTTATAGAGACTCTTGCCACATGGTCTTTTAAACCAGTAAGAAGCAGAGAGAAGAAATGCTGTCTCAGCCTTGGGAAGCAGGAGAGCAGCTCCATGAGGGCAGAAATCTCATAGGAAGGGATGTAAAATGCAGCAAAGCAAAAGAGTAGGGAACATGCTGTCCAAACAGAAAGGATTACACAGGTAAGAAGCAAAACTGGGTATTTATTCTTTTATTCCAGTTGTGTCAGTGGCAAAGTTCACATATGATCGTGAAAATAAGAAAGCCTGGCTTGAGTTCTTCCACAGATAGAAAACCATTTGTCTTCTTCAAAGGAGGTGAACATTGGAGGCAGATCTCTTCTCTTAAAGGGATGATTGAGATGCCTGGGTAAATAAGCAAGAGTTCTAGACAGTAGAGAACAGCTTCCTTCCTGACCTGGCTTCCCCAACCCATACCTCTATTTCTCTTCTGCTTTCAGCTGGAAAAAGAAAAGGAATGAGGTCCTTTGCCAATGACTCCCATACTCTATGAGAAGATTAAGCTGATTTAAGAGTGAAGATAATCAGGAGAAGAGTCAATGAAATCCCAGAGTTTGGGTTTGGGATGGGGCTCATGGTGTGATGATCACCTCCTCTCTCTAATACCCTACCCTCCACCACCAGCATATACTTACAAATCTTCCCCTATTAGCCACCAGACAGCTTCAGTTTCTGTGTGGGTATTTGTATCATTATTTACATGAATTATTAATGCCTAATTGGCATGCAGTATAGGAATTGCTATGCACATTATTCACTGTGTCAGATGAAGTTAAACATACGTTTTACTTGCTTCTTTAATTTTAGCATATGGAAAGGGCAAAGCATGGAAATCAGAAAGATGTGGGTCAGATCTTGGCTGTGTCACTTGCCACCTATGGGGTGTTAGACAAGTTACATAATTCCTGAGCCTTGGCTTCCTTACTGGAAAATGAGGCCAGGAATCCTTAAACAGAGTTAGTCAGCCTCGTGGGTGGCATTTGTGTGGCACACAGTCTTAGTGAGGGATGAGTTAAAGAAATTGGTTTCTCTGATAGGCAGATAAACCCAAGGTTTCCTGTGGACAAATTATTTCCGACTTTGTCGCTGCCCCGTTTTTCTCACATTCTGTGGGACCCCCCCCCTTTTTAAAACTCAGTGGATTGCAAAGATCAGAATAATGTGTGTAAAGTATCAGCTATAATGACTTCTCTGTAGATGCTCAGAAAAAGGTTTCTGATGCTGTTAATATGACTTTCATGTATTTATTTATCTACTTATGTCTTTACTTACTTAATTGTAGGTTCAGAGGGCAAATGTGCAGGTTTGTTACCAGGGCATATTGTATAGTGCTGGGGTTTGGGCCTCTATTGAACCCATCACCCAAATATAGTGAACATGGTACCCTATGAAAACATGGTTTTTCAATCCTGGTCTCCCTGCTTTCCTCCCCACTTTTGGAGTCCCCAAGGTCTGTTGTTTCCATATTTATGTCCATGTGTACCCATTGTTTAGCTCCCACTTTATAAGGGAGAATGTGTTTTTTTTGATTTTGTGTTTCTACATTAATTTAATTACAATAATGACCTCCATCTGCATCCTTGTGGCTGCAAATAACATGATTTCATTCTGTTTTATGGCTGTATAGTATTCCATGCTGTTCATGTACCATATTTTCTTTATCCAATACACTGTTCATGGGCAACTAGATTGATCCCATGACTTTACTCTTGGGAATAGTGCTGTGATAAACATAGGAGTACAGGTACTTTTTCATTAGAATCATTTATTTTCCATTGGGTAGATACCCAGTAGTGGGATTGCTGAGTTGGATGGTAGTTATGTTCTTAGTTCTTTGAAAAATCTCCATGCTGTTCTCCATAAGGATTGAACTAATTTACATTCCCACTAACAGTATATGTGTTCCCTTTTCTGTGTACCCTCACCAACATCTGTTATGACTTGACTTTCTAATATAGCCATTCTGACTGGTGTGAGATGGTATCTCATTGTGGTTTTAATTTGAATTTCTCTGATAATTAGTGATGTTGAGCATTTTTTCATGTTTGTTGGCTGCTAGTATGTCTTTTTTATTATTACTTAACTGTTTCCATCATGTTGCTCAGATGCCTTAAGAGTAATAAGTCTGGGCTGAAAAGAAAGGTAAGTACAGACCTTTCTTTTTTAGAACAATCAACTGAATTGCACATTATTTAAACCTTCTTAAGTAAATTCCACCCAAATGTTATTTTAAACAGATTGCTGACACATGGTCTCTAAAATCATATCAACTAAAATTTTGCAGCTAACCATGCAGTTCTTAGATCCATATTTCAAATTTGGTTTTATGGATCATAGAAGTTAAGGCCACCTTAAAATATATTTTGTCAGTGTTGTGATTTTCCTTGGGGAATGCAGGTTAATGAATCTGAATGTGCTGGGGATTTGAATCTACTTCAAGCCAGTTCGTTGTTAGAACTGGTTAAATAATTCATATCTTTGCCCAATATAAATGTTTTATTTACAGGGAGTAACTACCCATACCATATTATTTTGGTCATACAGCATTTCTCACTCAGGCCCAAAAATCCCACATGCATTTAACCATAGACAAATCCCTGTTCTGTTTCCCTGCTCTCGCTTGAAATTCAAAGAAAAAAATATTAACGCAATCATAGAAATGCCCAATATCATTACATGCTACTTTTGCATTTTTTTTTCTTCTAATATTTTTAAGATGGGGGAAAAGGAGCTTTCTCTAGAAGTAAGAAAATTGACTGTTTTAACAAAATCAAGGTGCAGTACAAGAGTTCATGTATCATTACCTTTTGAATAATTTTGAAAAGAAAGGAGAAGAGAAAGAAGCAGAATTCTCCTTGCATTCTGTATTTGTAGTCTTGTGGTTTTCTCTGGCTGGAATGTCTCTTCTTCTCAATCTAGAAAACCCTTACATATCAGTCAAGGTCCAGCTTTATTGTTACTTGCTATGGGAAGCCTTCCTGGAGCTGAATAGGCAAGATTAATTGCTCTTTCTTATGTTTTACCACTTTGGTTTCTTTATATATTCAGTAGTATCACTTAACACAGTGTATTATGTCTGTTTGTGTAGAAGACCATCTCACCTGTATTCTTGCAAAGCCTTCACCTTATCCCTCTTTGTACCCTAAGCCTCTGCTCTGTACATGTTTGTTCATTTCAACATTCATTTATTCTTCAAATATTTATTGAACATCCACTGTTCCCATTAACTTTTGCTGCATAACAAATCACTCTAAAACATTTTTTTTTAAGAGACAGGGTCTCGCTGTGTCACCCAGACTGGAGTACAATGACATGATCATAACTCATTGCAGTCTCCAATTCCTAGGCTCACATGTGTCTCCTGCCTCAGCCTCCAGAGTGGCTGGGACTACGGGCATATGCTACCACACCTTGGTAATTTTTATATTTTTTTTTATAGAGATGGGGTCTCAGTGTTTTGCCCAGGCTGGTCTCAAACTCCTGGCCTCAAGCAGTCCTCCTGCTTCTGCCTCCTAAAGTTCTAGGATTACAGGCATGAGCCACCATGTGCCCTGCTAAAACAATGTAATGGTGTAAAGCAACAATCATTTTATCATCTCTCAAGGTTTCCATGGGTCAGACATTCCGGCAGAGATTGATTGACAAGGCAGTATTTGCTCAGTGTGTCTCCTGTGGCTGCAGTGGGATGGGGGCTGGAGACAGCAGCTGGAAGATAGGTGTACATTACAGTCTCTCCTCTCATGAAGCCCGAGGCCTCTGCTTGTGGTCTCTCCGCATGGGCGAGTGTAGGCTTCCTATGCTATCATGGCCTCAGCGAGAGTCATAATGCCTACCTAGGGCAGCTAAAGGCATTAAGAATGAATGTTCAAGTTAGCAAGGTGGAAGCTGAATTGCCTAGGCTCTGAAGACACCATCACTTTCCCTGCATTCCACTGGTGACCAGTGAGTCACAAGCTATCCAAATTCAAAGGGAGAGAAGTTAGACTTTACTTTTTCCCCCTCAGTTTTATTAAGGTATACTTGACAAGTAAAAATTACATATATTTAAGGAGCAGAAGGTAACATTTTGATATATGTATACATTGTGAAGTGAGTACCACAATCAAGCTAATTATCATATCATATCTATCACCGCACATAGTTACCATTTTGTGTGTGTGTGTGTTGAGAACACTTAAGATCAGCTCTCTTAGCAATTTCAAGTACATAATACAGCGCAATTAACTATAATTCCCATGCTGTATACTAGAGCTCCAGAGCTTACTCAGTCTGCATAACAGAACCTTTGTCCTTTGACCAGCATTTCTCCATCTCCCCCATCCTCCAGCTCCAGGCAATCACCACTCTACTTTTTTTTTCCAACTGTAAAACATTCCACATATAAGTGAGATCAAACCTATGTCTGGTTTACTTCATTTCACATAATGTCCTCTAGGTTCATCCATGTTGTGACAAATAGCAGGATCTCCTTCTTTTTTAAGGCTGAATAATATTCTGTTTACATATGTACCACATTTTCTTTAGTCATCCATCAATGAACCTTTTAATGGGAGAGTGGCAAGGATTTAGTGGGGCAAGAGGGTTGAGAAATACTGTGTTCACCTTTTGGAAATGCAATCTGGAACACCTACCACGTGCCCTGCCATGTGTAAGGCTCTGAGGATACCACAGTGAATAAGACAGACATGGTCTCTTCTTCATGGAGCTTGCATAAGGAACAGAAAGAATATAAATAAGTGGAAAAGATAAAATTTTTTTAGCCATAAAGAAAAAGAAACTATCATTATATGGTACATTTCAAGAAAGGCCTTGTGGGGTGGACTTAGTGGCTCACACCTATAATCCTAGCACTTTGGGAGGCCAAGGCAGGAGGATCACTTGAGGCCAGGAGTTCAAGACCAGCTTGGGCAACAGAGTGAGGCTCATTTTGCAAAAAGTGTAAAAAATTACCCAGGCATGTTGGTGCACACCAGTAGTTTCAGCTGTTTGGGAAGCTGAGGCAGAAGGATGGCTTGAACCCATGAATTGGAGGTTGCAGTGAGCTGTGATCATGCTGCTGCACTCCAACCTGGATGACAGAGCGAGATGGAGATTTGGTTTAGGGTCACAGTAGTGGCAGCTGAGAAAAAGAGACTGTGTATTCTTGAGGTAGAGCTGGATGAATTTGTACATATGACATAATATTTCCTACCTAATGATCACATTTTATGTTTGTTGTGCATGAATTATACAGCTCCCAACTTGGCCTTTAGACTGTGTCCTGTGTGGGAATAATTCTTACTCATACTTGTATTTTCCAAAACACTTACTGCATTTTAAGTACTCAACAAATATTTGTTGAAGTGCATTTCACTCTTTCTTGGAGAGCTTCCCATGTCTTAAAAGTACTTATAATTTTCCAGTTTAATTTATTGCAACTATTTCTTAGAAATGTAAAAAATTGATTTTTTTATAGATTTCTACTTAAGACTCTCTATTAAAAAATATGGAGTGTGCTATATTTTAGTATGTTCTTCCCCCTCCCTGAAGCCCTTCATGGAAACAGGTCAGGTGAGTGGATGCATGGATGGATGGATGGATGGATGGATGGATGGATGGATGGATGGATGTCAAATGAGATGTCGAGTGAAGTGCCGTTTCCATTGCACTTCTGTGGAAAATGCAGATTGATAATGATGATTTCTGCCTCCTGTATTCTGATCCCTGGAGAGGACTTACTCATAATTTATGATCTGTTATACAAAGTCTATAGAATTGTTACACTGAGGTAAATTTCTCACTGCCTCACTCAAAACAACTCATTTTGTACTTTGACCCATTTTCCACTTTGTGATCTTATTTGTGTGTTTTACAATTCTGTCTTAATGCAGATTTCATTGCTCGAGTAGTATTTATGGGAAGATGAGAGTATCTGACCCCTTTTGAGTCTGAAATTCTAAAACTATATATATATAATTAAGGTGGAATATATAAAAATCTATCCTGTTTTGGAAAAGAAGAGAGATTATTTTCTAACCTTTTACATTCAAATACTAAAAAAGAGACAACTTTAACTTTAGCTTAAAGATTATTTTAAACACTTATTTTTTCTTAGTATTTATGAATTTACTTGAGAAAATAGTATTTCAAAGTTTAATAAAATCTTGTTTTTTAGTTTAGATAATTTTATAAACTTATACTTTATTGTATTTATTTCTTTGTTACTCTAGCCTACTTTTAATAACTTTATATCTTCTAGTCTATTTCATTTACTTATATCGTGTCGTATTTCACAAAGAATTGGAGACAGTTTATCAAATAATACACAAAGTGAACACTGAGGAGAAAAAATATGCCAGTGTTCCAGTTGCCTAGAATGTAAGTTTCTTTAGAACAGCATAAATCCTCACCATGGAATCTTTATTGTTTATGACAGAGCAAGGTCCATGTTAATAAATATTTGTGGAATGAATGTATGAAGTTAGTTTACAAAATATATACCAACTTAGTTGAGATCCACAATTTTGGCTGAGAGCTTTGTGGTAACAAATGAACAGAGAAAAATACTGTGAATTAACAATCCACAGCATCTGTAAGATGAAACCATTTGATAAGGAGATACACAACTCCTCCCGGCCAAGAAATGTTATGTGTGTGTCCAAATCCAGTGGATGCCCACAGAGAGAAGAGTGAGTAATGTACTACTTATATTCCTCATACTTAAAGTAAAATACAATCAATTTTAAAGGTTACTTCTTTTACCGCTCGCAACTTAAGGGTAACTTTGAATATTAACACTCAAGACTCTTGAGGAATACATAGGCCACATTTCTTTTAGCTAACTTTCCATGAATATTATTTCTCACCATTTCTCATTATTTCTCACGTATGTTTTTAGTAGCCTTGGAGTAGATGTTATTTCAAGGTTATGCTCAGAATCAAAAACCTGAGATACAGAGAAGGTGCTGCAGTGCAAATGAAGAGTCAGATGCTTAAACGAGTCCATTGAACTAGCACTAAAGTTTTATTACCTTATGAAAGGTGTGTTGGCCCACCAGAACCTGCGCTTGACTAGTTGGTGATAAACTCTCTGCTTGGAGGAGGGACAAGAATGTTCAGGTTGTCAGGACTGAGATGTTACTGGGAAAGCAAATTGAAGCCCTCTATATTGTATGAGGAAATGTGTGACTCAAGACCCAGGTTCTTGAGCAACATTTCCATTTTGTTTCACTGCAACATAATTTGTAAGGAACCCATCATCAAATGTACACGGTCATCATAAAAGAAAATGTCAATGAAGCACTTCTAGAAAGGCTAGCACTGAAGCAGCTAAGACAAAGGGGTTGCAAACCTACTTCTGCGTCATTGGATGAATGGAATTGCTAGCAGAGGTTCTTAACCTGAGGCCCATATATCTTAGATGATCTGATCCCCTCCTCAGTTGTATGAAAACTGTTATTGTTTGTGTGTGTGTGTGTGTGTATACGTATACATATGTGCACACACACATTTGTTCTACAGAGAGATTTCCCAGATTTTTCAAGTACTCAAAGAACCTTGTGTCCTAGAAAGGTTAAAAACACTGCGTAATGGCCGGGCGCGGTGGCTCAACGCCTGTAATCCCAGCACTTTGGGAGGCCGAGGCGGGCGGATCACGAGGTCAGGAGATTGCGACCATCCTAGCTAACACGGTGAAACCCCGTCTGTACTAAAAATACAAAAGAAATTAGCTGGGCGTGGTGTCGGGCGCCTGTAGTCCCAGCTACTCGGGAGGCTGAGGCAGGAGAATGGCGTGAACCCGGGAGGCTGAAGCAGGAGAATGGCGTGAACCCGGGAGGTGGAGCTTGCAGTGATCCCAGATCGCGCCACTGTACTCCAGCCTGGGGGACAGAGTGCGACTCCGTCTCAAAAAAAAAAAAAAAAAAACCACTGTGTAAGGTTGTAAATGAACTACTTAAATATTGATGGATATTAATAAAAGTGGATGACTTTGGAATTGGAATAAAAGGGCAAAACTGTTCTATCTTGCAAGAACTCAATAGCAGGGCAGGGTGTTAGTTGGTCTACTGTTGATCTGTGATAAAACCTTGTCCTCTCTACATAGAAGATTATTTCTGAACTCTTCATATTTGTTGAGACAACAAATATTTATCGAAAAAAACTACTATGTACAAAGCACCAACATTTCATAATCTGTATCCTTTAAGGGTTTGTGAACTCTAGCTGAGAATTAAGGATATTACAAACAATTATTAGCTAAGAAACAGCCTAACTTAAGAATGTATAGGAAACTGGCTCCAGAAATCTTGGCAGCAGGCATTGTACCATCTTGTTGGAGCAAGTGCTGGGATGAGTGAACTAATTATTATTTTGGTCTTTTTGTTGTAAATCAGAGTCTGAAGAGGGAGAGTCCAATGGACATAGCTTAGAACATTTTCTCTCAAAGCACAGTCCCTGTATCAGCAGCACCAGTATCACCTGAGAATGTGATAAAAATGCAAATCCTTATGCCCCATCCCAGACGTAATCTGATGGTGGGCCCGGCAGTGGGCATTTTAAAGAATCCGCTAGGTAACTGGTGCACAGTCAAGTTTCAAAAATACCGACTTATATGTCTAGCCCATGGCTAGGATAGGACAAGACACCGTGATTCATAGCCCTACCAAGACTGCATTCAATAGGGGCAGAGAATTCCTCAAGGAAGATCAATGTTAGTTGCCAAAGAATGAGGAATCAATTCTGGACAGCCAAAAAATATTCAGCATCCTCTACATACCTTGAGGTGATGAAATTCCCCTTATGCATAAAATGCAGGTATCTTGCACTTTGACATTAGTGTGGAATGACTTCCATTCCAGGGCTTCTAGTCTCTAAGTAGAAGGACAATCACTGGAGTAACATTTGGATCTTTCTGTAATGACTCCCAAGAGAAAGTGTCTGTCTCCTAAATTTCTGTAGAAGGCCCTGACACTCTAGCTCAACTTTTCCCCTTCTTTCTCTTTGGTGTTTGCTGCACATAGAGAGTGGATATATTTTGCTGTTCTCTTTACCACGCAATAATGGGTCTTGCCCTTACGGGGAGGGCCTGAGGTGGTCTGCCTGTGCCAGGAAGGCTAAGCCTGCCTAATTCTGGAGTGAAATATCAGGAAGCCATTGTCGCTCATCTAAACAGTTTTGCATCACCTTTATCTGTAATACAACTAATAAAGCCGACATTTTTATTTTCCCTGGTTAGACTCATATAACTCTCTGAGGCATAGAAGAACAGTGTCAAGTATGAGGGGCCTTTGAACCTTAATAATATCCTCTTTGAAGTTTTTTTTTAATACATAAGACATCAGAGAATTATTTGTCTCATTCGTCTGTTTGTTTTCCTTTGTTTGTGTTACTACTTCGTGCGTCTGAGTATTTATAATTTTTCCAAAGACTCCTTTGTATAAGAGTGCAAATGTTTCAGATGAGAGTATTGCCTGGGCCTTATAAATTACTTAGATGATAGTTGTATATAATCATTTAGACTGGAAATCCCCTTATAGGGGTCTTTTCTTCTATTGGTTTGAGTCCATTTTAGTAGGAAAAACTATTCAGTCATTGTCATAAAAGTGATTTTAGCTCTAAATATATTTGTCATGTTAATATGCATTTAGCAACACTTTATAGAAGTGAAAATGTTCCTTTATTGTTGACTTTTAACTTATGAATATGTGGACCTGTTAAATGATATGAATTCATTATCTTTCCCTAGGTTATAGAGTGGAGCCAAGGTCCATCTTCTCTAGGTGTCTGTTCCATAGAATGTGTATGCTCAACAGAATCACAGAGCTGCTTGTTATTAGCCTGGTACTTACTCAAAGTTAGGATAATTAACTGCTGATCTCCTCCATTCTGCTTTTCCTTTCCTTGGAGATTTACTAACCAATAAATCACTATACTAACACTGTTGAATTTATAACATGAAAGCCCAAAATAGGATAGGTAGAAGAATAAAAACGCTAATACTATTTTCCTAAATACTGTTTGCAGGTTATCTTTGAACTCAAGAGGGAGCAGTTATTTCACCAATAACGTGGGGGTGAGAGCATTTGTAAATGAGAACATATACTCTATGCTCTTTTTCTCTCATGTTTATTTTCTCATACATTTTCATCAATGTATATTTGCTTTTCTTAACTGTCATTATTTATCCTGTAATATATGCATTGTGAGTACTTTTGTCTTACATGTAATGTAAGCATCCATCTCTTAGAATATGTACTCAGAAAGTACCATCTAAAATAGCCTTGTTATTTTCTACACAGCAGTTTAATCATTACGATCTCATGTGATTGCAACTCCACTGAGATATGCTTCCTGAGAAAATGTAGAGTTGCAGTGTGTTTTTTAAAATTCAAGTTGAATAAATTACCGTAATGATCAGAAGAATATAGGCAGGGAAAAACAATATTTTCAGAAATCCTGCTTTGCCATCCATAATGCTTCAGACTTTTTCCATTCTAAAACACACTGCATTATTATAGATGCTTAAATGTCATCATAAAGTACAGGTCAGTGTTGTCTAGAC
Source organism: Pan paniscus (assembly GCF_029289425.2). Taxonomy (NCBI): domain Eukaryota; kingdom Metazoa; phylum Chordata; class Mammalia; order Primates; family Hominidae; genus Pan; species Pan paniscus. Next base: position 74,297,596 of record NC_085926.1, on the reverse strand, counting down.
AACAGTATACTTTATGAACAAACAAAGTTTTTTAACAGTCATAAATTTAATGCCATCACTATAATTACAACATGAGCCATTAGAGCAGCTTAGAGCAATTACATTTACTTATCCCAAACTAACCATAGACTGCACAAAGTTAAGTGAAATAATTAACCTCCTACTACAAAAGGAAGTACCAATAAAAAGGTACAAATAAAGGTATATTATAAAACTGATCAAGGAGTTAAAATGCCACAGTGATTTAAATTGCACATTTCCCTAAGCAAACTGGAGCACTGAATGTTAATTTCATAAATTGTTATTTAACGTTTTGTGCCAAGACAGGAGTCACTCATTGTTATCTACATTTTCAGCTCTACGCATTTGCAGATAAACCTGTTCTCAGAAAGCTTAGAAAGCAAATTCGTTTATAGTGAAGTGGTATAAAATTTTCACTTTGAATCTCTGTAGGGAAGCGTGGGTTATTGAAGGTTTTCTGTTGAGAAACAATTACTCCATTCATTTACTGAATATTGTTTATTTTTATGTTGTGCGAATGCCCTGTGGGCCTCTTAGAACTTACTGGAAGAACCAATTTAGGAAGAAAATATCCAAGTAGTTCAAATTTTTACAATATACATAGAGTTTGCATTCTTCGAGAGTCAATATGTTTGCTTTGAAGTCTTTATGTGATTCCGAAGGTGTTAGGTTTTGTCTCATTTCAACATGGGCATGATTTGCTTGACTTGAAGTTTGCTTAATTAAAGTTACTAAACCTAATACACCAAAGGATTTCTAGTTCTTCCTCTATTCCTAGCACTTCTGTATTTGTAGTGGAAACTTAGCTGTTAAACTAATTCATTGCATAGAAGATACCTGAAATTACCTACCTCTGTTTTGTAGTTTCCAAATCAGAAAATATCAATTTAAGTTCAATAATGTTCAGTCAACAAGAGGCATTTTTACTTTGTTTTAAGGCTTACTAATCATAGAAGTGGTAGATCCCCAGCTTCTTGAAGCTTCCCATTCTATCTCTAACCTATAATTTAGGGCAGATTAATTTGCCTTATTATTTAAGTATCTTCCCAAACTTCTGATATAATCTGCCATCTTCTGGTCTTTGCATATTAAAATTCTCCATCACATCTGCATTTTCTTTTTAATAACAATGATAGGTAAAATTTCCTGAGCAACACTATAAATCAAGTATCATTCTCTTTGGGTGTCATGGCCCCAAAATTTTACTGATGGGATTAGCAATCAGATGGGTTGGGAGCATGGCTCTTAATCATGCTCTCTCTTTCCTCCAAGACTTCTCTGACAGTTTCCTCTCTCACTCTTTTTTTCCATCCCATTATCTTCAGTCTCTCCCTCTCTGTTTACTTATTCTCTAACAAGTACAAGCATATTCTCAGTTCTCTTATCCTGGGAAAGGCATTTCTAAATTCTCTTTATTCAGTCTTCTATTGCCTTATCTTTTTGCTACATATATGTAAACAACATACCTACATATGTGTACATAGTATTTCCTTGATATCCACCAGACCCCCATGGATGCTCAAGTCCTTACACAAAATAGCTTGGCTTTTGCATACAACCTATGCATATCCTCCCATATACTTTAAATAGTCTCTACTTACAATACCTACTACTATGTAAGTGCTGTGTAAACAGTTGTTATACCATATTGTTCTGTCACTTGTACTTTTTTATTGCTGTATTGTTATTATCTGTTTATTTTAAAATATATTCTATCTATGGTTGGTTGAATCTACAGAATCTGCAGATGCAGAAACCGCAGATATGGAGGGCTGGCTATCTATCTATCTATCTATCTATCTATCTATCTATCTATCTATCTGTATCCAATTAGTTCACACATATATGTGTGTGTGTTTGTATTAGTCTGCACACTTTCTGAATCTATTTGCTTATTATTTATAAGGTGTCAGTGCCTTGCAACCCAGCTTCACTAGCCCCAACTCCTTTACAGTGACTCTCTAAAGGCATACCATCATTTACTCATTCAACAAGTTTTATTTTTGAATGTCTACTCTGTACCAGACACTTTTCAAGGGCCTAAAAATTTAGTGGTGAGTGAGCTAGATATTGTCCTTTCCTCCAGAGAGCCTACAGTCTACTGGAGGAGAAAAAGATTAGTCAAATAAGAACACAAATATGTAATTGGACACTCGATGGGTGCTATGAAGAAAGCACAGAGAATGTTTTGATCAAATACAGGAAAATCGAATCTAACTCATGGTTTTAGGAAAGTAAGTAAAGTCTGAAGGATGAATACAAGTCAATGAGAGAGAGGAAATAGTTTTTATAAAGGCCCTGAGACAAAAAGAAGCAAAAAAGTCATTAAAAGAAAGCTTGTGTGATTGGAGAAAAGCAAGCAAGGAAAAGAATTCATGAAGCCATATGAAGTTAGAGAGAGGCAGAGGTCCTGATGTGAGGATATGGTTCAGGCTTAGGATATAGTCTGTATCTCCCAGGCAATGTGACACCAAAGAGGAGGTTCTAAGCAAGGTTTGCCTGGACAGCTGGAGGGAGGAGGGCAGGATCACGTGATCAGATTGACATGTCTTTAAGTTTTTTCTCCATGTTCCTTAAAACTTCCAGTCTCCATATCCTAAATTTTTATTTATTTTTACTTCTCTGCAGGGTTTCTTCTTTAAGTTATTATTACATGCTCATTAGGAAAATCTTTGTTGTCAGATAGGCTAAGGTATAAAGAGATTTTTTAAGTTATTTGATTATCTTTTCCAGTAAAGTTATGGGAGGCATTTCACACACAACAAAATGCATTACAACCTTCAGGGTCCCACGAGAAGAATCAGGTATGTCCCTTTTTGTTTTGTTTTGTTTTTAATTCCTAGGAAAGTTCTTGGAATTTTTGACCTTTCTCTGTAGTTCCTCAAGTTGGCATGCAGTGCCATGGTTCCCTGATGAGCTTTCTAGGTCATTGCTCTCAAACCTTTTTATTTTAAATATACCTTAACACAGTTTTTAAAAAATCATATGCATAACAAACCGTAATAGATAGCTGTACCCAGGATCATGAACCTGTGTGCTAGCTCTAATTCCACCATGATTTTCTCACTGAAGGAAGTGTAACCAGGATGCAAATGAAAGTGAGTAATGGACTATAAAGTAATACGTATATAAAGTGATGGGTGGCAGTCTCCTATAGTCTACTGGAGGAGAAAAATATGGAGAGAGATATATACACGTATGTATGTACACACATATATACACACACACGTATGTGTACACACACAAGTATGTGTATATATACACACACGTATGTGCATATACACACACATATACACACACGTATGTGTATATACATGCATATACACGTATGTGTATATACACACACATATACGCACGTATGTGTATATACACATATATACGCACGTATGTGTATATACACATATATACGCACGTATGTGTATATGCACATATATATGCACGTGTGTATGTATGTGTATATACACATATATGTATACACATATATGTATATATATACACACATGCACATATAAATAAAACAAAATCTATCTTATACATTTTTATACAGAAACTCTTGTAGTAACATTTTTGAAACACACCTAATAATTTTGCAATAAACATTTTTACAGATTGAGATCCTTCATTCTAGTCTAATGTCCTCAGTATTTTTCCTATTTATTCTACTGAATGGCCCAGAATTTGGAGGCATTTAGTTACCATAGTTGGCATATATGATGCCATGCTGATACTGGGGTTGCAAATATTTTTAAGAAGTTTACCATCCATTTTCACTCATGGGTCAAAAATAGGAGCCATAAAAGATAAAGACACTCAAGTGTTAAATGCATTATGTGGATAGTAATTATTTTAGGAATTCAAAGAAAGAGAACATAATTATGAGTAGACAAATTAGGGCAATAAAGATACAGTGATCAGATTAATGACAGGTTAATCCCATCTCATTTTTTTTTTCGTAATTCAAATGACACCACTTCTAAGAGGCTTTTCTGATGCACCCTATCCTAGAAACCCTTCCTCCTAAAGTAATTACTCTCTATTGTATCACCGTGTCTATCTCCTTCTGAGTACTTCTCAAAAATCAGAACTTCTTATTTTTACTTATTTATTTGTTGTTGATATGGTTTGGCTGTGTCCCCACCCAAATCTCATCTTAAATTGTAGCTTCCATAATCCCCACATGTTGTGGGAGGGACCTGGTGGGACATGATTTAATCACGTGGGTGGTTTCCCCATACTGTTCTTGTGGTAGTGAATAAGTCTCATGAGAATTGATGGTTTTATCAGGGGAACCCCTTTCACTTGGTTCTCATTTCCTCTTTGCCTGCCACCATGTAAGACGTGCATTTCACCTTTTACCATGATTGTGAGGCCTCCCCAGCCACATGGAACTGCAAGTCTGTTAAATCTCCTTTTTGTTATAAATTACCCAGTCTTTGGTATATCTTTAGCAGCAGCATGAAAACAGAGTACTACAGTTGTCTATGCTTCTCACTGGAATATTATTCCATGAAGGTGGAGACTTTTTGTGTTGCTCACCCCATAATTCCAGGTTCTCATATAGTGCTAAGTGTATGTAAAGCACTCAGTTATATTTTCTTAATTAATTAGTCAGATGCCAAAGCTTTAAGTACTCTAAGTGTATACTCAGAAACTCTAAGGTAAGGTTTATTGGATTTGCCTAGGCTCTTTCCATGAGCTCACAGGGGACCACCCAAATGTTCTTTTGGAAAATTTCAGTTTTTATTGGGGCGATGTGACTCTCTTAGTTCATAGTAAAAGACATGCAGCTTCTCGTTTCTCATATATTGTTTCAAATTTAAGAGAAATAGTGTTCTGCCTACTTTGTATTTCTTTAAAATTGATTAGGCTAACTCCATGAATAATCTACCACAACATATATTAATATTTTTGGAAAACATTTGACACTTATTTGATAAGTGCATCCTCTCAACTTTGGTGTAATAAGTAATGCTGAGTAAAAATATTGAACAAAGTTCAAATTGGTGGAGCATCTTTTGTCATCCAATGCTGTGCGTGTGTTTATGTATGTGAGTGAGGGGTGAATTTTCTTTTTTTTTTTTTTTGTATTCCCAAAAAGCTAAGGACTGGTTGGTCATGCCTTAAAAATACTAGCTTAAGGCAACATGTTCTATAAAAATATATATATTCATTTGGAAAAAAAAATGGCTATTATATATTTATCTTATTTGTCTTTGCTTTAGAATTTCTTTGTTAAATGATGGAGGACTCAAAATAGCCAATGTGACTAAAGCTGATGCTGGAACTTACACCTGCATGGCAGAAAACCAGTTTGGGAAAGCAAATGGCACAACACATTTGGTTGTTACGGGTAGGTCCATTTCTAAAATATTGCTTTACATACGGATTCACTGTAAGATGTATTATTATGAGGAAAGTAACTATGTGTTTCACAATGTTCAGTACACTATGAAGGTAGAACCTGTATTTGCACTTATGTTATTTTTAACAGGTGAAAGTCAAGGGAACAATATTTCCTTAGCACAGCACAATGTGCACCAGGGAACACATTAGTTACTGTGCTGGGTTGATAGGCAATAAGAGTTACAAATAGCATATGTTGATGATCTCATTCTATTTTTTTTTAAATAAAATTCTATTATGTCAGGTCTTTTGGATACACTTTGTCTTTTTCATTATAGTTGATTTTTTCTGGAGATGTTCAAGTCCAGGAAATAACAGGATATAAATAAGAATTGCTTAAAGTTGTGGATATATTTTATTCATTTATCCATTCATGAAAAAAATTGGAGCACCTACTCTGTGCCAGTTGCTTGGGCTGTATCCTTGAGCACATTGTCACTAATACTGTCCTCATGAATCTTACCTTCTATAAAAGGAGAAAGAAAGTAACAGTAGGAATAAGAAAGAAGAAAATTATTAGAAGGCAAAAATTGTAAACAAGAAAGGTGCATAGTGGCAGAGGTAAGTTAGAGCATTAGCAACAGGATGATCAGAATAAACCTCACTGAGAAGGAGAGATTTGGAAAAAGATTTCATGGAGATGAAGGTGTCAGTTAACAGATTTCTTAGTGATAATTATGCAAGCAGTTTGTAGACCTCCTGAGGAATTATTTCAGTTGGATTGAAAAGTGGAGTGGCTGCAAGGTTTTGAGCAGGGAAGTGCATGAGGTTAAATACCTTTTGATATATCAGCAGGATGGTTATGAGGACCTTGGTGAGGACGGGGGTTGGGAGGACCAAAGTCTGGCTAGACTGAGTTAAAGAGGGAATTGACTAGCATAATTGTAGACAACATGCATAAATGACTCTTTTGAAGACTTTGGTCCAACGTAGTGCAAAGTAATGTGGAGTAGCAGTGGGAAAATGGGGTCAAGAGAATTTTAATTCGTGATAGACAAATGAAAGGTAGGTGGTGACGACAGGGAGAAAGAAATGTGCATGTGGACATTTGCGTTGGGGAAAAACAGACATTAATTAGCATTTTAACATAGTACCCCTCCTTTTCGTACCTATTCTAGCATCTTTTGTATTATATCTTTCAAATCCAGGCTACCATTAAATGTCTGTTTAGATTTTGATGGTGATGTAATTTCTAGCCAAAGTTGGTGAAAACACAGTATTTTCTATTTCTACCCCTACATTTCAAAAAACAATAAAACTAAGTTGAAATTGATTTTGTTAATAATAATATAACTGTTGTTTACACATGACTTTAATTTTTAAACTTACATGTCCTACAAGTTCACATATCCTAATTTCTTTAACAAGAATTTGTGGATCCAGTGAAATGTAGCTCTGCATCAAAATGCCTATTTTAATGTTGAATGCTTTTAATTATATAGATGTATGTATATTTATGTATATGCATCTACAGACATACACAGTATAAGTTAGATGAACAGTCTGCCTGTGCAAATGTCTTTTATCACAATAAAATGCTGTTTCTCTGAAAAATTATTTCCCCAATAGAACCAACAAGAATAACTTTGGCACCATCTAACATGGATGTTTCTGTTGGTGAAAGCGTCATATTGCCCTGCCAGGTACAACATGACCCGCTGTTAGACATCATCTTTACCTGGTATTTCAATGGGGCCCTTGCAGATTTTAAGAAAGATGGATCTCACTTTGAGAAAGTTGGTGGGGTAAGTTGTGGCACTTTCCTCATACTTTTTATATTGCATGTGTCTCTGGCACATTGCTTCTGAAAACTGTCTGACATATAGACAATGCTCTAGAAATGTTTTCTAAATAAGTGGTTTTGGTTGAGTGGTTCTCAATTCTGTTTTGATCTAATTTTATTTTTGTAATTACCAGAAATTGAACACATTTACTTCAACGTATAATTACAATTACAATTGATGGATGTTGTATTTATAGTAAATGTTACTTTTCATTACTTTTTTTTGTTAGTTTCTTATGGAAACGAAGATTTTCTTTTATAGGTGTTTGTTTTCAACATGACACATATGTGATGAACTGGGAGAAAGCTGCACTTACTAAGTGTCTCCTCCAGGTGCTTGATCCCAATTAATGTGTCAGGCCAGGGTACATCATCACTGTTAATCCTCACAATTGCACCAGACATTAGCAGTAAGACGCTTCATTGTACAGGTGCACAAACTGAGGACTGGAAGTTTATCAACTTGCCCAGAGTCACTCAGCTAGTTAGTGGTGGAACTTCAAGTCCAGATCGGTGTGTTTCCACAACACAAATGCTTTCTAATGTTTCCATTCTGTCTCCTCTTTTGTGATGATTCCACATTAGAAAGATTTACAGATTTTAAGGAAAAATTGTCACTTTGAGGAGAATGGTCAAGAAGTGGCTTAATGCTGGTGAGCCACCCAGACTAATGGTAAGCCTCACAGCATGTTTATGAATCTGGAATTGCAAAGCTACCTTCCCTTGTAGGACTGTTTGCACTGACTCAAGGACAGCTTCATTCTTTTGGTAAAGAGGTCCATGGTGGACAGTCAAGTCTGGTTTTGTCATTATGGACTTCACATAGAGGCCTCAGTAAAGTAGAAAGCCATATGATGGTCAACTCAACTGTGTTCATTTGACAAAGACTTCTTATTAAATGTATGTATTTGTATACATCGGCATGTTAACATATTAAAATCATATGCAACTTAAAGGATGGCGTTTTGAATTGAATTGTGTCCTCCCAAAAATATATTCTTAATGTCCAATACCTCAGAATGTGACCTTATTTGGAAATTGCCTTATCGTGGAAGCCATTAGTTAAATTAAGATGAGGTCATCCTGGATTAAAATGGGCCCTTATTCAGTATAACTGTCGTCCTTATAAAAAGAAGGCCATTTGGACATAGACACACAAAGAGGAGAATGCCATGTGAAGCACAGACAGAGGAGAGATGGACCAATTAGGATGAAGGCCCAGAACAGAGGTGTGCTGCCACAAGCCAAGGAAGGCCTGGAGCCACCAGAAGCTGGAAGAGGCAAGGAAGAATTTCCCCTTAGAGATTTTGCAGGGAGCCTGGCTCTGCCAGCAACTTGATTTCAGACTTCCAGCCATCAGAACTGGGAGAGGATACATTTCTGTTGTTTTAAGCCACCAAGTTTTTGGTACTGCCTTACGGCAACCTTAGGAAGCTAGTACAGAAAAAAGAAAGTTTTTAAAAGGAAAAGAGAAATTGAGACGTTTAGATACCTAACTACAATTAAGTATAATTTTAGGACCCTTTCTATTTTCTGTCATCCAATTTATTCTGTTTTGGAATTACTGCTTTTCTAATTGTTCTGACTGATTCACGGCCTTTGAGAACTTCACCAATTGCTAAAATCTTTTAGCTTTACTTTTACTATTGTTGTAAATGTCTATTATTTTTAAATTGTCACTGCTTTTTTCTGTCATGATAGGAAAAGGCATAGGCCATATTCTGAGCTAGCTCTCTACTCCGTACTCAGGCTGTTTTACAAGTTAACAATTTCTTCTTCCTTGGGCCTCAAGAAGAAGCCTAAAATGTTACTTTCATAAAGATCCTTTACCCAATCTGGGAAAGACTTCTCTAATCCAGCTCTTCTACTACTTTTAATTATTGAAGAATTCCATTTGAAACATTAGTCACCTTTGCCATTATAATGAAGATAATTATGTTTGTGATTGATTTCTCAGCTGGATTGTGAGCTGTTGATAATAGTTTATCCAATACGGTTCCTCTGTCTTAGCTACTGCTAAATAAATGTGTAATGAAAGACTGAAAAATCCAAAGTAGTTTGATTGTAATATGCATCAAACAGTTACAAAGAAACACTAAGACTGAGCCAGATTGCAGCTATCTTTCAGAAAAGCTTGGAGTTAAAAACATTTGAGTTTATGATGTAATTTAACTATCTTGATTGACATAGCACTGATAGGTTCTAAAGAAGGCATAAAGTCATCTCTGTACAAGTCAGGTGTCTGAAACATGAAATTTCATAAATTAATGCTATCATTTGCCAATTCTGTTCTTTCTCTACCATGCTAGTTCATGGCCTATGAATTTTTTATTGACTTGTGCCATTAGTAACTTAATATTCTCCCATCAGTATAAAACAGTAAGCCATACAAGATGACATTACCCTTAAGCACAGGCAATTAAGTAAATCAGTTTTCTGTTGCATGAGAAGGGAATCATGTAACAAGTCTTGTCCTCTGATTGTGTATTCATTGCAGCATGCACATTAATACAAAGATAGTCTGCTTGCCTTTTTCCCCAGTGGGTTCATAGATATATCCCGTTTCCAAAAGCAGCAAAATGTGAACAAGGAGGTTGATAAGTGGGAAAGTTGCCTAGAAAGGTGGATAGTAAGAACTATGTTTTAAAAATAGGTTAGGGGTAGTTCAGGTTATAGAAAATACAACTCATAGCTTTGAACTGAATCAGCCAATTATTGGAACTATGCTAAGTAGTCAACAGCCATTCGTTTGTTTTAAAAAACACAGGCCTTTTGGAAAAAATCCATAAGCTCAGAAAGCTCCAATAATTTAAACCAGATCTACTGTATAGATTTGAAATTGTGCCAAAGGAGCATGATGACACCAGTCACAGATTTTTGCACAATTGGAATAATACATTCAGAAAAGCTTTATGAAACTAAGTGTCTAAAACAAATTGGCACATCACAAAGGAGGAGTAGGGGTCCAAAGACAGGTTTCAGTCCATGATCATGGGGCGAATCAAAAAGTCGTATCATTAAATCAGCAGGAAAAGACTTCCACATAAGTTCCTGTTTGCCAAGAAAAGTTCAATCGTAGGCACGATGTGGTTCGGTTTCGGAAGAGGTGGATTTGTATTCAGATACATAAGAGTTCTAGGTGCTGTTGTTTGCTGGTTGATGCCCATGGGTGAGTGAGTCACGTAATTTTTTGGTCTTATTTTCGGATCTCTTTTCACATCAGTTTTTAGTACAGTCACATGTTGCTTAACGATGGGGATACATTCTGAGAAATGCGTTACTAGGCAATTCCGTCCTTATGTGGACATCATAGGGTGCACTTACACAAACCCAATGATACAGCCTACTACACACCCAGGCTGTGTGGTATAGCCTATTCCTCCTGCCCTGCAAACTTGCACAACATGCCACTGCCCTGAATGCTGTAGGCAGTTTAACAGAATGGCAAGTATTTGTGTGTCTAAACATTGAAATGGTACAGTAAAAATACGGCATAAAGGATTTTCAAAAAGGTGCACCTGTATAGGGCACTTACTGTGAATGGAGTTTGCAGGACTGGAACTTGCTCTGGGTGTCAGTGAGTGAGTGATGAGTGAAGGTGAAGGCTAGGACATTGCTGTACACTACTGAAAACATTAGAAACACTGTACACTTAGGATACACTCAATTTATAAGAAGTATTTGCTTTCTTCAATAATAAATTAACCGTAGCTTACCATAACTTTTTTACTTTCTAAACTTTTAACTTTTTTAGATTTTTGACTGTTTTGTCATTAACACCTAGCTTAAAACACACATTGTACAGCTATACAAAAATATTTTATTTATATCCTTATTCAATAAGGATAAGCTTTTTTTCTGTTTTTAATTTTTTTTTTTCATTTTAAACATTTTTGTCAAAAATGAATACACAAAGGCACAGGTTACCCTAGGCCTACGCAGGGTCAGGATCGTCAATATCACTGTCTTGTGCCTCCACAGCATGTCTCACTGGGAGGTCTGCAGGGGCAATAACATGCACGGTGCTGTCATCTCATAGGACAGCAATGCCTTCTTCTGGAATTCCTCCTGAAGGACCTGTATGAGACTGTTTTATAGTTAACGTTTTTAATTTGTAGAAGAAGTACACTATAAAATGACAATATAAAGTATGGTATAGTAAATGGTATAAACTATTAACATGGTCATTTATCATGATTATCAAGTATTATGTACTGTACATAATTGTATGTGCTAGACTATTATATGACAGGCAGCACAGTAGGTTTGTTTACCTCAGCATCATCACAAATGCATCATTAAGGCATTGTGCTGTAATATTATGCTGGCTACAGTGTCACTAGTCAATAGAAACTTTTTTTTTTTTTTTGAGACAGGGTCTCACTCTGTCACTCAGGCTGGAGTGCAGTGGCACGATCTTGACTCACTGCAACTTCTGCCTCCCGGGTTCTAATGATCCTCAAGCCTCAGCCTCCCTACTAGCTGGGACTACCGGCATGCACCACCGTGTCCGGCTAATTTTTGTATTTTTAGTAGGGATGGGGTTTCACCATGCTGGCCAGGCTGGTCTTGAACTCCTGACCTCAGGTGATCTGCCCGTCTTGGCCTTCCAAAGTGCTGGGATTACAGGCATGAGGCACTAGGCCCAGGCAGCTCCATTATAATCTTATTGGACCACTGTCAAATATGTGGTCCATCCTTGACCAAAAAGTCGTTATGTGGTGACACGTAACTGTATTTACCCCATTCTCTCCTGCCATGAGATCTCTTCCTGGAACACAGTTTTCTCTCTTTTTTGCCTGTATCTAGATATCTTCATATATGATGGTGTGAATGTAAATAAGAATGTGTACACTATTTCACATATGCAGAATCACAAGAAAAGATACAGGCCTAGCTATATGTTTATGGTAGTGTTCTATCATACCTATATTTAAGCAATGAATTTTACTCCATTATTTACCCCTGTATAACATCTTTGTTTCCTTACTTTTAAATAGAGCTTAGCATCCATCGATAGGAAAAGGGAGGTAATATTCCAAAGTTCAAGAGAAACCAAAGAACACTGTTGACTGGTATGTGAAGACCTAGGGCCTGGTAATTTAAGTATGATTTTACAAATGTTGAGGGATAATTTTGACTTGCTCAGTAAGCTAACTTTTGGACTTACATGCATTATATGCCAGAGGCTCCCTACAGATAGAAACTTTTGGACGTAAACACACTAGTTCACCCGATATTGTAAGGATGTTTAAATATATATGCTTTGATAAACCCTATGTGGTGCAGTTACTTTAGAAATAAAGAATGTCTAGAGCCAAGGTGTACAGCTTTACCAACACTTTGTGGAATTGGATCTATGATGAATTAGAATGTTTGTGGATAAAAGTCACTGGAAGCAATAAAAACTTGAGCAGTGACAACCAATCTGCCATTCATTTAAATGGCTCACTTCAATATGATTTATTTCCCACAAGCCACAATTTCACTCTAGTTACAGCAGCTACTCATGAGCTTGAGATTTGATGTATTTTTCAGCTCTCAGTGGTAGAAAAGAATATCTTTGAAATTGATCCTTTGTGTGATAATACAAGTAGCCACTTTGACTTGATTTATTTCATAGAATTATTTGTGTGTGAAGACTAAAAGTTTGAAAACAGCAGCTCTTTATAACTATGTAAACAATTTTATGTAAAGGAAAGCACTCATTCCCCAAACAACTTCTGGGGGTATTCTGAGTTTTTAAGCATATCCCCATTGGACTATATTATACATTTTGTATCTTGTCCAAATTCAAAGCATCAGCTGACTTGAAATAATTATTAAGAGAATGTACCCAGAAACAAATTCACAAAAGTGGGGATCAGACCAGAGGAATTATTATTTATCTTGAACCCACGTCGTTGAAGCATGACTCCTCCCATAATGTTATTTGCTGGTAAAGAAACAAGAATTCCCCAATTCCAGCTGGAAAAGGGGGTAATGCACAAAACTGTTGATGTGTAGTTATTTGCCTGACTCATCATTTATTCAACCAGGCAAATAAAGGCTCAGTTCCTGCTTAAAGTGTGATTGATGTCCAAGGGCTGTATTTATCAAGTACAATATTTATGAAGATGAATAGTCCAAAGCCATCCCCAGTGGAAATCCTGTAAGGTAGACTTAAATTTACAAGAATAAGTCAAAACAAACAACATGTGACTTCTTGTACTAAAGCCCATAAAAACAGCAGAGTTAAAACAAACCAAGGCTATAAATGAAATGACATAAAGGAAAATATATGCAGATATTTATTATGTAAATACAACAGAAGGAGAGTGCAACAAATGTTAATTTCCATCAAAGAATAATTCATGGCAAACCTTAAAAGCACAAAGGATAAATATTTTTTGGAAAAATTTCTTTTTGTCATGAAAATAAAATAATACCTCAAATAATGTACGATTAAAACATATCAGGTCAAGAACAAATAACTAGTAAGAAATAAGACTGTGTAGACTTTGAGAGCCCTTCTTTCAACTATCAGTAGATCAATTTGCTAAATATTAGACAGCTTATTCTGATACTGTAATTAATTGAAGTAACAGAAATATATGAAAAAAAAATCCTTCAGATAGAAAATACACACTCCTTTTTATTCTTTCTACATCTTTGCAAAATTTGGTTAATAAAAATAACAAAACATATGTACATGAAGGAGAAAGAACAAATAAAATTCATATAATATCAAAAAGCAATTGATAATCTACAGAATATACCAATGAAGAATAAAGAGAAAAGAAAAACTAAACTTAGACATTAGAAAAAGAATATAAGAGATAAAAAAGAAATGTAAAAACACAAAGGATTCCATATTCAGGTCATATATATGAAATTCTAATTAAATGGACCATTTCTGCAGAAATATAAATTATCAAAATTTAAATTTAATTAATTTAAAATAAAAATGAAATTAAAATTGTCTACTTAGGTAGATTCATTATTATGAAAACTTGCAAATCAATTTTCCACCTCCACCAATAATAAGGATTTTAGGGCTAGATAATTTTACTGGTAATTTTTGTTTCTCAAATTTTAAGGAAACAGATAAATATTTTGTGTTATGTAAACTATTTGACAACATTAAAAGTGTGAAATATTTTTAACTTATTTTGTTAGTCTAGCATAGTCCTATGAACAAAACCTACCAAGATAGTAAATACTTAGTAAATACAAACTGATTACATGAATACAGTAAGAAAACTTAAGGGAAATTTTAGCAAACCAGATTGAACATTATATTCAAAGATTAACCCTTCCAGGCATGGTGGCTCATGCCTGTAATACGAGCACTTTGAGAGGCCAAGACAGGTGGATCACTGAGGTCAGGAGTTCAAGACCAGCCTGGCCAACATGGTGAAACCCTGTCTCTACTAAAAATACAAAAATTAGCCAGGCGTGGTGGCACATGCCTGTAATCACAGCTACTTGAGAGGCTGAGCCAGGACAATGGCTTGAACTCAGGAGGGAGAGGTTGCAGTGAGCTGAGATTGCGCCATTGCACTCCAGCCTGGGCAACCAGAGAAACTCTGTCTCAAACAAACAAACAAACAAACAAAACAAAAAAAAAGATTAACCCTTTATAAGCTACTATAGGATATCCCAGGAAATGTACATACGTCGTATCAAAAGACCTAATAAAACAAACCACAATATTCTCGATTGATACTAAGTTGACATTCAATAAAAATAATGACCAATTACTGACTTTTAAATTCATACTAAAATAGGAACACAAAGATACTTCTTCCACATCCCAAAAGTGTCTTTAAAGGAAAAATACCAGAAATATTGTTATTTAAATCATCAACAAGGTGAGGCTACACACAAATATCATTTGGACATATTTGGGTCAATGCAATAAAGTATGAAACAAATAAAAGGGGACTATGAAAATAAGGAAACAAATGTTATTTGAGGACAAAATTATATTAGGGCTACTCAAAACCCAATAGTATCAACTCTAAAATTTTTTGTATTAGGGCTACTCAAAACCCAATAGTATCAACTCTAAATTATTTTTTTAATTAATGACTTCAGTCAACTGCTTGGATACCAGGTAAATTGCAAAAAATAATAGCTTCCTTACAGCTAGATAGGAGGATATTCATAGCTTTCTTACAACTAGTTGTCTATAGCACTGTAAGGTGACTATAATAATAATTTGTTGTATGTTTTCAAATAGCTAGAATACAGGATTTTGAATGTTCCCAACACAAATAAATGCTTTGAGGTGATAGATGCGCTAATTATTCTATTTTGATTATTATATATCATATACATATATCTAAATATTACACTGTAATGCATAAATATGTACAATTATTATGTGTCTACTTAAAATATGTATTAACATTTTTAAGTAATAGTTTTCCTTTGTATCAACAATAACCAATGAGAAAATATAACAGGACAAAACCTCCCTGAAAAGATAGATAAATTCATGTTAATAATTTGTACAAGAAGTATGTGAGGCCTACATAAAAGCACCTACAATACTTTCTAAATTTGGCCAGAGATAGAAAGAGAGATATAATGACAGACAGAGAGGGGGAAAGAAACATGAAATATTCAATATTTCTAGATGAAATAAAGCAGGCACACATTACAAGATTTTAATTTTTCCCAGGTTTCTCCAAAACTTTAAAATACTACCAATCAGATCTCAGTTTAAACAATTCTGAGAGTGCTTAGAGTAAGAAATCAAGTAGGGATAAAAATAGTTAATAGCATTTTGAAAGACAAGTAATGATGCCTCGTCATTAATTTCCAGAGAATATTCTGGGGGTATTAGCTCAGATAGGAAATTAGTAGATCAGATTGGTGTGACACACATATAGTTTCATCATTCCAAAATCTGAAACAGAATGTCAGCATTTGAAGCCTATGCCTTTCTCTTATATACTGTTGATCTTTATCTCTGTCTCAGTTACATCATCTGCAAAACTGAGATGTTGATAATACTTTACTTAGAGGTATTTGTAAAGTGCCAAGGACAACAGAAGTTAGCTCTTTTGGTTCATTACTACTGCCAGCAGTAGTGGTAATATTATTTCTAAGTTGTTCCCCAGGAAAGCTGCAGCTATTTATATTCCCATCAGTACTAGTAAAGGGGTCCTGCTTCCCCATATTCTTTTCTGCACGAGTTTTTTCTTCATTTTTAAAAAATTTTTGCCAACAGATGGCTGAGAAGCCATATCTCATTACCCCCAACCTCTCATTTCTCAGATTAATGAGATTGAAAATCTCTCCATTTGCTTATTAGGAATTTGGATACTGAGGAAAGATTGGGAATTATAACTGACTCTTCCAAATCAAGAAAATTGGGAGTTGATACTATCTCTTGTGAAATACAAGATTACTTCTGCAGAGAAGAGCAAGAAAAAACTACCTTCTATTTCTAGCTAGAGAAATTCACAACAAAACCTAGTTGCCTGGATTATTGTATAGGATATTAATTTAAAAGAAAATCTAGCATAGAGTAACATTCAAAAGTTATAAAACAAAATGCAAACTGCTTCAAGACAACTCTCAGCTAGATAAGATTTTTTTTTTGCCAAAGACAAAGTAATGAAATTTACATGTGCATATCAGATTTTGCTTTTATTTTTAATAGACATGCAACAATTGTACATATTTATGGGGTACAAACTGATATTTCAATACATGTATTAATGTGCATGTATCAGATTGTTACCTCCTTCATGTGTCCTTTGAAGAGAATTCTTTGGAGCACAGCAGGAAATCTTTCACTTACACACAAATTCCCAATATATATACTAGTTTTCTCTGACAGTACAGGCTCCACCTTTCACAGAGGACAAATTTTATGTCACTTTTCTGCTAACTTTGTCTATTACATCTTTCATAATTTTTTTTCATTTTTGAGTAATCAAACAAGTCTACCTTCTTCTTTGGCTAAGAATTTTGATTAGTTTTCTTGGATTGAGTGGGATATAAAGCTAGGAGAATTTGAGGAGAGACAGACAGATTTTAGAACCAATGTTCGTAAAGGTTACAGAAGACTATTTTGGGATGTTAGAGAAGTTATGACTCTGGGAGAAAAACTTTGAAAGAAATACAGATATTTAAAGAAAACTTCTGGCAGATTTTGCTGTGAACTTCATCTTGTTTCACCACAAGCCTTCAATAAAATTACATCACTTGACAATTCTTAGAAGAGTTGCCTTTGGCCGAGCGTGGTGGCTCAGCCTGTAATTCCAGCACTTTGGGAGGCCGAGGCCAACCAGTCTGGCCATCATGGCAAAACTCCATCTCTACCAAAAATTAAAAATTAGCTGGGCGTGGTGGCACACACCTGTATTCCCAGCTACTCGGGAGGCTGAGACAGGAGAATCGCCTGAACCCGGGAGGCAGAGGTTGCAGTGAGCGGAGATTGAACCACTGCATTCCAGACTGCAAGACAGAGCAAAACTCTGTCTCATAAAAAAAAAAAGAAGAAGAAGAAGAAGAAGAAGAAGAAGAAGAAGAAGAAGAAGAAGAAGAAGAAGAAGAAGAGTTAGTTTGAGAGGGTGTGGGTTATCTGTGTTTTTAATATCTTAGGACATACTGGAGTTCCACTATTGGAATTCATATTGAAAAATATAAGATACCACCAAAGAATTACTACTGTATATGTTTATGTACATGTGAGTATATTTGTGTATATACCAGCATACAAAAATCCAAATACAGTAATATATGGTTTTTTTTAAATCTCAGAAAGTTCTAAGAGAGTCAGTAGTAATTCATTTGATATTGTTTATAATTCCTTCAGTTCCTCCAAATTTTAAATATCAATAACAGATATTTACCTACAGCTGTGACTTGAAAATTAAAAAAAAAAATCTCATCTCTGGGAGGCCGAGGCTGATGTTGACTGGTGGAAAGAGCTGCAGTTTATAATTTTGGCTTATTTTGTTTGACAAAGGCTGACAGGATTAAGGTTCATGAGTACATCTTGCAAAAGGAGACTGAAGTCAAAAAAAGGGGAAATGCAATAAATTCAATAAATAAACAAATAAATCATATCAGATGAGGAGAAAAATGGTATCTGCTGATGATAGCTTTACCTTTACTCATGCTGGCTTAGGTAGTTTTTTAATGGCTTTATTGAGATGTGATTCCCATACCATGCAATGTATCCACTTAAAGTATAAGATGCAGTGGCTTTTAACATATTCACAGAGCTGTACTTTCATTGCAATAGTTAGTTTTAGAGTATCCTTGTTATCTCAAAAAGAAAGCTCATATCCCTTAACCATAACTTTCGAAATCCCCAACCTTCACCCTCAAGCAGAGGCAACCACCGATCTACTTTCTCTATATACCTATTTGCTTATTCTGGACATTTCATATAAATGGAAACATAATATGTGGTCATTTGAGATGGACCCCTTTTAAAAAATAAGCTTTGTTTATTACACAGTTTCTAAGGTTCATAGTAAAATTGAACTGAAAGTACAGAAAGTACCCATGTGCCTACATCCTCCCACACACACACACCCTCCTCGACTATCAACATCCCATACCAGAGTGGCACATTTTTTATAATCTATGAACCTACATTGACACATCATTATTACCCCAAGTTAATAGTTTACATTGGAGTTCATTCTTCATCTTGTGCATTCTATTGGTGCAAATGTATAATGGCATGTATCCACCGTTGTAGTATCTCGCAGAATAGCTTCACTGCCCTAAAAATCCTCTGTACCCTGCCTGTTCATACCTTCCAGCCCTCCTAACTTCTGGCAACCACTAATCTTTTTATTGTCTCATAAAAAGATTGTCTCATAAAAAGTCTCAATAGTTTTGCCTTTTCCAGAATGTCATATTGTGGACTCATATAGTACATAGCCTTTTCAAATGGGCTTCTTTCACTTAGTAATATACTTTTAAGTTCCTCCATGTCTTTTCATGGCTTGATATCTCAGCTCATTTTAGTGCTGAATAATATCCCAGTATCTGGATGTATCACCGTTTATTTATCCACTCATCTACTAAAGGATATATTGGTTGCTTCCATGTTTTGGCAATTATGAATAAAGCTGCTATATACATCTATGTGCAGTTTTTTATTGGACATAAGTTTTCAGTTCATTTTGGGTAAGTACCAAAGAGCATGATTGCTGGATCTTATGGTAAGAGTATGTTTAATTTTGTAAGAAACTGCTGGACTGTCTTGCAGAATGGCTATAACATTTTGCATCCCCACCAGTGATAAATGAGAGTTCCTGCTACTCTACATCCTCGCCAGAATTTTATGTTGTCAGTGTCTGGATTTTGGCCAATCTAATAGATATGTAGTGGTATCTCGTTTTAATTTGCAATTCCCTAGTGAAATATGATGTTGAACATATTTTTGTATTCTTACTTGCCATCTGCATATAGTCTTTGATGAAGTGTTGGTTCAGGTCTTTTGCCTACTTTTTCATCAGGGTGTTCATTTTTGTATTGGGAAGTTTTAAGAGATTTTTCTATATTTTGTCTAACAGCCCTTTGTCAGATTTGTCTTTTGCAAATATGTTCTCCAAGTCTATGGCTCGTCTTCTCATTCTGTTAACATCTTTTTTTTTTTTTTGAGTCACCCAGGCTGGAGTGCAATGTCACAATCTCAGCTAACTGCACCTGCTGCCTCCTGGGTTCAAGCAATTCTCCTGCCTCAGCTCCCCAAGTAGCTGGGACTACAGCTGTGTACCACCACACCTGGCTAATTTTTGTATTTTTAGTGGAGATGGGGTTTCACCATGTTGGCCAGTCTGATTTCAAACTTCTGACCTCAGGTGATCTGCCCACCTCGGATTCACCATTGAACCCATCTGGACCTGGTGCTTTCTGTTTGGGAAAATTATTAATCATTGATTCAATGTATCTATTATATGTAAGACTATTTGTGTTATCTACTTATTTTTGTATAACTTTTGGCAGATTATATCTTTCAAGGAATTGATCCATTTCATCTAGGTTCTCAAATTTGTAGACATAGCATTGTTCATAATTTTTTATTATCTTTTAATATACATAGGGTCTGTAATGATGTTTCCTTTTTAATTTCTGATACTAGTTATTTGTGTCTTCTCTTTTTTTCTTAAGTAGCCTAGCTAGAGGTGATTGATTTTATTGCTCTTTTCAAAGAATCAGCTTTTGTTGATTTTCTTTGTTGACTTGCAGTTTTCAAGTTTATTCATTTTCACTGTTGATTTTTTTTATTCCTTTTATTTGGATCTGATTTGCTCTATTTTTCCAGTTTTCTGAAGCAAAAAGCTTAGATTATTGGTTTTGGCTCCTTCTTTTTGCTTTTATATGCACTCAATGACATAAATTTTCCTCTAGGCATAGCTTTGACTATATTCTACAAATTATGATGTTGTATTTCTGTTTTTGTTTAGTTCAAAATCTTTTTTTAATTTAAAACCACCTTTTATTGAGATAAACTCATATAATATATACAAATTTTATTTTTATTTAAGTATTATTTTAGGATCAGTGGGCACACATACAGGTTTGTTAAAGGTATATTGCATGATGCCAAGGTTTGGAGTATTTAAATCCATCACCCAGGTACTGAGCATAGTACCCAATAGTCTTCAACTCTTGTGCCCCCAGTCCTCTTCCCTCTTGTATTCTCCAGTGTTTATTGTTCTTATATGTATGTTCATGTATACCCAGTGTTTAGCTCCCACTTATAACTGAGAACATTTGGTATTTGGTTTTCTGTTGCTGTTAGTTCACTTAAGATGGTGGTTTCCAGCTGCATCCATGTTGCTGCAAAAGCCATGATTTCATTCTTTTTTTTTTTCAATTCAACATATATTTATTGAATATGTGCTGAATTTCAAGCACTGTGCCCAGTTGAGGATACAGACATAGACAAGACATAATCCTGATTCTGAAGAGCTTACTATTATCAGAGGAGGCTGGCATACATGAAAAATTGCATATGTCCACAATAAAAGTGTGCTCTAAAGGTTGTGCACAGGAGGGAGTGGTTAGTTCTAACCATGAGTTCTAACCATGAGGCTCAGGGACGTCTTCATGAAGTTGGATCTGTCTGAATTTTTTGTTGTTGTTGTTTTTGTTTACTTTTTTGAAAAGCTGCATTTTTTTATTTTATTGTTATTATACTTTAAGTTTTAGGGCATGTGCCATGTTGGTGTGCTGCACCCATTAACTTGTCATTTAGCCTTAGGTATATCTCCTAATGCTATCCCTCCCGCGTCCCCCCACCCTGCAACAGTCCCTGGAGTGTGATGTTCCCCTTCCTGTGTCCATGTGTTCTCATTGTTCAATTCCCACCTATGAGTGAGAACATGCGGTGTTTGGTTTTTTGTCCTTGCGATAGTTTGCTGAGAGTGATGGTTTCCAGCTTCATCCATGTCCCTACAAAGGACATGAGCTCTTCATTTTTTATGGCTGCATAGTATTCCATGATGTATATGTGCCACATTTTCTTAATCCAGTCTGTCGTTGTTGGACATTTGGGTTGGTTCCAAGTCTTTACTATTGTGAATAGTGCTGCAATAAACACACGTGTGCATGTGTCTTTATAGCAGCATGACTTATAATCCTTTGGGTATATACCCAGTAATGGGATTGCTGGGTCAAATGGTATTTCTAGTTCTAGATCCCTGAGGAATCGCCACACTGACTTCCACAATGGTTGAACTAGTTTACAGTCCCACCAACAGTGTCAAAGTGTTCCTATTTCTCCACATCGTCTCCAGCACTTGTTGTTTCCTGACTTTTTAATGATTGCCATTCTAACTGGTGTGAGATGGTATCTCATTGTGGTTTTAATTTGCATTTCTCTGATGGCCAGTGATGGTGAGCATTTTTTCATGTGTTTTTTGGCTGCATAAATGTCTTCTTTTGAGAAGTGTCTGTTCATCTCCTTCACCCACTTATTGATGGGGTTGTTTGTTTTTTTCTTGTAAATTTGTTTGAGTTCATTGTAGATTCTGGATATTAGCCCTTTGTCAGATGAGTATGTTGCGAAAATTTTCTCCCATTTTTTGGGTTGCCTGTTCACTCTGATGGTAGTTTCTTTTGCTGTGCAGAAGCTCTTTAGTTTAATTGGATCCCATTTGTCAATTTTGGCTTTTGTTGCCATTGTTTTTGGTGTTTTAGACATGAAGTCCTTGCCCATGCCTATGTCCTGAATGGTATTGCCTAGGTTTTCTTCTAGGGTTTTTATGGTTTTAGGTCTAACACTTAAGTCTTTAATCCATCTTGAATTAATTGTTGTGTAAGGTGTAAGGAAGGGATCCAGTTTCAGCTTTCTACATATGGCTAGCCAGTTTTCCCAGCACCATTTATTAAATAGGGAATCCTTTCCCCATTTCTTCTTTTTGTCAGGTTTGTCAAAGATCAGATGGTTGTAGATATGCGGCATTATTTCTGAGGGCTCTGTTCTATTCCATTGATCTATATCTCTGTTTTGGTACCAGTACCATGCTGTTTTGGTTACTGTAGCCTTGTAGTATAGTTTGAAGTAAGGTAGCGTGATGCCTCTGGCTTTGTTCTTTTGGGTTAGGATTGACTTGGCGATGCGGGCTCTTTTTTGGTTCCATATGAACTTTAAAGTAGTTTTTTCCAATTCTGTGAAGAAAGTCATTGGTAGCTTGATGGGGATGGCATTGAATCTATAAATTACCTTGGGCAGTATGGCCATTTAAACGATATTGATTCTTCCTATCCATGAGCATGGAATGTTCTTCCATTTGTTTGTATTCTCTTTTATTTCATTGAGCAGTGGTTTGTAGTTTTCTTTGAAGAGGTCCTTCATATCCCTTGTAAGTTGGATTCCTAGGTATTTTATAAAAAGACAGCAGTAACCTCTGCAGACTTCAATGTCCCTGTCTGACAGCTTTGAAGAGAGTAGTGGTTCTCCCAGCATGCAGCTGGAAATCTGAGAACGGGAAGATTGCCTCCTCAAGTGAGTCCTTGACCACCAAGCAGCCTAACTGGGAGGCACCCCCCAGTAGGGGCAGACTGACACCTCACATGGCCAGGTACTCCTCTGAGACAAAACTTCCAGAGGAACGATCAGGCAGCAGCATTTGCAGTTCACCAAGATCTGCTGTTCCACAGCCACCGCTGTTCTACAGCCACTGCTGTTCTGCAGCCACCGCTGCTGATACCTAGGCAAACAGGGTCTGGAGTGGACCTCTAGCAAACTCCAACAGACCTGCAGCTGAGAGTCCTGTCCGTTAGAAGGAAAACTAACAGAAAGGACATCCACACCAAAAACCCATCTGTACGTGACCATCATCAAAGACGAAAAGTAGATAAAACCACAAAGATGGCAAAAAAACAGAGCAGAAAAACTGGAAACTCTAAAAATCAGAGCGCCTCTCCTCCTCCAAAGGAACGCAGCTCCTCACCAGCAACGGAACAAAGCTAGATGGAGAATGACTTTGACGAGCTGAGAGAAGAAGGCTTCAGACGATCAAACTACTCTGAGCTACAGGAGGAAATTCAAACCAATGGCAAAGAAGTTAAAAACTGTGAAAAAAAATAGACAAATGGATAACTGAATAACAAATGCAGAGAAGTCCTTAAAGCAGCTGATGGAGCTGAAAGCCAAGGCTTGAGAACTACGTGAAGAATGCAGAAGCCTCAGGAGCTGATGCGATCAACTGGAAGAAAGGGTATCAGTGATGGAAGATGAAATGAATGAAATGAAGCAAGAAGGGAAGTTTAGAGAAAAAAGAATAAAAAGAAACGAACAAAGCCTCCAAGAAATATGGGACTATGTGAAAAGATGAAATCTACGTCTGATTGGTGTACCTGAAAGTGACAGGGAGAATGGAACCAAGTTGGAAAACACTCTGCAGGATATTATCCAGGAGAACTTCCCCAATCTAGCAAGGCAAGCCAACATTCAGGTTCAGGAAATACAGAGAACGGCACAAAGGTACTCCTCGAGAAGAGCAACTCCAAGACACATAATTGTCAGATTCACCAAAGTTGAAATGAAGGAAAAAATGTTAAGGGCAGCCAGAGAGAAAGGTCTGGTTACCCACAAAGGGAAGCCCATCAGACTAACAGCTGATCTCTCAGCAGAAACCCTACAAGCCAGAAGATAGTGGGGGCCAATATTCAACATTCTTAAAGAAAAGAATTTTCAACCCAGAATTTCATATCCAGCCAAACTAAGCTTCATAAGTGAAGGAGAAATAAAATCCTTTACAGACAAGCAAATGCTGAGAGATTTTGTCACCACCAGGCCTGCCCTAAAAGAGCTCCTGAAGAAAGCACTAAAGATGGAAAGGAACAACTGGTAACAGCCACTGCAAAAACATGCTAAAATGTAAAGACCATCAGGGCTAGGAAGAAACTGCATCAACTAACGAGCAAAATAACCAGCTAACATCATAATGACAGGACCAAATACACACATAACAATATTAACTTTAAATGTAAATGGACTAAATGCTCCAATTAAAAGACACAGACTGGCAAATTGGATAAAGAGTCAAGACCCATCAGTGTGCTGTATTCAGGAAACCCATCTCACATGCAGAGACACACTTAGGCTCAAAATAAAGGGATGGAGGAAGATCTACCAAGCAAATGGAAAACAAAAAAAGGCAGGGGTTGCAATCCTAGTCTCTGATAAAACAGACTTTAAACCAACAAAGATCAAAAGAGACAAAGAAGGCCATTACATAATGGTAAAGGGATCAATTCAAGAAGAAGAGCTAACTATCCTAAATATATATGCACCCAATACAGGAGCACCCAGATTCATAAAGCAAGTCCTGAGTGACCTACAAAGAGACTTAGACTCCCACACAATAATAATGGGAGACTTTTTTTTTTTTTTGAGACGGAGTCTCACTCTGTCGCCCAGGCTGGAGTGCAGTGGTGCGGTCTTGGCTGATTGCAAGCTCTGCCTCCCGGGTTCACGCCATTCTCCTGCCTCAGCCTCCTGAGTAGCTGGGACTACAGGCACCCGCCACCACGGCCAGCTAATTTTTTTTTGTATTTTTAGTAGAGACAGGGTTAGCCAGTATGGTCTCGATCTCCTGACCTTGTGATCTGCCCACCTCAGCCTCCCAAAGTGCACCATGATTTCATCTTTTTCATGGTTGCAGAGTATTTCATGGTATATATGTACCACATTTTCTTTACCCAGTCTCCCATTAATGGGCACCTGGGTGGACTTCATATCTTTGCTATTGTGAATAATACTGTGGTGAACATATGGGTGCATATGTGTTTTTGGCAGAATGCTTTATTTTCCTTTGGTTATGTACCTAGTAATGGGATTGCTGGGTTAAATGGAGTTCAGCTTTTCCTTCTTTGGGAAATCTCCAAAATGCTTTTCACAGTGCCTGTACTAATTTACATTCCCACCAACAGTGTATACCTGTTTCCTTTACTCCACAACCTTGCCATCATCTGTTATTTTTTTACTTTTTAACAAAAGCCATTCTTACTGGTGTGAGATGGTATCTCATTGTGGTTTTGATTTGCATTTCTCTGGTGATTAGTGATGATGAGCATTTTTTCATATGTTTTTTGGCCACTCGTATATCTTCTTTTGAAAAGTGTCTGTTCATGTCATTTGCCCACTTCCTACCAGGGTTATGTTTTTGATTGTTGATTTAAGTTCCTTATAGATTCTGAATCTTAGACATTTATTGGATACTTAGTTTGCAAGTATTTTCTCCCATTCTGTAAGTTTATGCCCTTGATCATTTACCTTGCTGTGCAGAAGCTCTTTAATTAGGTTCCACTTGTCCATTTTTTATTATGTTGCAATTGTCTTTGAGGACATAGTAATAAATTATTTGCCATGGCCAGTATTAAAAAGAGTATTTCCTATGTTTTTATGGGGTATTTCCCTATAAAATATTTTCATAGGGTGTTTCCTAGGATTTTTATGGTTTCATGTCTTACATTTAAGTCTTTAATCCGTCGTGACTTAATTTTTGTGTATGGTGATAGGGAAGAGTCCAGCTTCATTCTTCTGCATATGAATAACCAATTATCCCAGCACCAAAAGATCTTTTTCAATTTCACTTGAGATTTTTTATTTGATCCTTGTGTTATTTAGAAGAGTGTAATTTAATCTCCAAATATTTGAGGATTTTCTAGCTACTGTTCTGTTATTGATTTTTAGTTTAATTCTATTACGGTCTGAGAGGAGACATTGTATGAATTTTTTATACATTTACATTTTTAAGATATGTTTTCTAGCCCAGTATGTGGTCTTTCTTGGTGAACATTCCATATGAGCTTGAGAAAAATGTGTAACCTGCTGTTGTTACTGGAAAGGAATCCCAATCCAGACCCCAAGAGAGGGTTCTTAATTCTTGTGCAAGAAAAGAATTTAGGGTGAGTCCACAGAGTAAAGAGAAAACAAGTTTATTAGGGAAGTAAAGAAACAAAGAATGGCTACTCCATAGGTAGAGCAGCCTCAAGATCTGCTGGATGACTATTTTTATGGTTGTTTATTGATTATATGCTAAACAAGGGATGGATTATTCATGAGATTTCCAGGAAAGGTACAGCAACTTCTCAGAACTTAGGGTTCCTCTTCCTTTTAGACCACATATGGTAACCTCTAGATGTTGCCATGGCATATGTGAACTGTCATGGCACTGGCAGGAGTGTCTTTTAGCATGCTAATGCATTATAATTAGGGTATAACAAGCAGCAAGGATGACCAAAGGTCACTTTTATTGGCATCTTGATTTTGATGGGTTTCAGCTGGCTTCTTTACTACATTTTTGTTTTACCAATGGGATCTTTGTCACCCGTATCTTGTGTCAACCTCCTGTCTCACCCTGTGAATAAGAATGCCTGACCTCCTGGGAATGCAGTACAGAAGGTCTCAGCCTCATTTTACTTTGGCTGTGACTCAAGATGGAGTCACTCTGATTCAAACGCCTCTGACACTGCTGTTGGATAAAGTAGTCTATAGATGTCCATTATATACAATTGATTGAAGGTACTGTTGAGGTCAACTAAGTCTTTACTGGTTTTCTGCCTGTTGGATCTGTTCATTTTTGATAGAGAGGTGTTGAAGTCTCCAAATATGGTACTGGATTCCTCTGTTTCCCCTTGAAGTTCTATCAGTATTTGCCTTACATATTTTGATGCTCTGTTGTTAGGTAAATACACGTAAAGAATTGTTACATCCTCTTGGAGTGTCCCTTTATTATGTAATGCCCCTCATTAGCCCTGACAACTTTCCTTAATCTGAATTCTGCTATATTTGAAATTAATATAGCTACTCCTGCTGTCTTTTGATTAGCACAATCATAGTATATATTTCGCTATCCCTTTTAATCTATGTGTGTCTTCATATATAACGTAGGTTTTTGTAGACAACATGGAATTGGGTCTAGGCTTTTTGATACATTCTGGCAATTTCTATCTTTTAATTGATGCATTTAGATTATAGATATTCAAGTAGTAATTGAGATATCTGAATTAATTTCTATCATATTTCTTACAGTTTTCTATTTTTTAATCTTGTTCTTTGTTCCTTTTTTGCCTTCCTCACTTCCTGCCATTTGTGGTTTAATTGAGAATTTTATATGATTGCATTTTTTCTCATTTCATAGCATGTTGCTATGTCTAAATATTTGTGTCTTCTCAAAATTTGCATGTTGAAATCCTAACTCCCACAGTAGTGGTCTTAGAAGGTGGAGACTTTTAGAAGTGAATAGGGCATTGGGGTAAAGCCCTCATGAATGGGGTTAGAGTTGAAGGAAATTAAAATATTTTCCCCAAAATATATTTATTTGACATATTTTGAAATGGGTACTGCTTGGCCAGCTCCACAAAACTGCTTTGCAAAGCTGTTGTAGTAAATGGGGAAAATTTGGATCTCTAGATAATCTCCATTAATGCAGCCATGCCCCTTTCCCTTTCTATGTCTTTCCCCAGATCCAGGAGAGATTGAGGGTCTGACACATTTAGAAGTCTGAAATGAAACATGTATCATCTATTCTCTCTGAGGGAGGCTTCATGTACATACAAGGCCAGCTTTGCCATCCAGACACTTCTCCCACCTTCCATAACCTGTTTTACTAAGCCATCATTCTTTCCGTAACCTCAAAATGGTATATAAATTTCTGTGACCCATTTGGAAATTGGGTCTTCATACAGAAGACTCCCACGTATGCACAGAAAATAAATTTGTATGTCTTTTCTCTATTAATCAACTGCCTCATGTCAGTGATTTCTAAGCAAGCATTTAGGGAGCCAAGAGTCTATGGCTCCCACACCTCTCTATGGAAAAAGTGTTTTTAAAAATTTTCACTTTTTACAAAATTCTTTTTTTTTTAATCTTTCATTTTCTGTGGTATGCCAAGGTGTTTTATTTCTTGGGTTTTGTTTGCTTGTTTTAGTTTTTGTGACTTTCTATTTTCTTGAGGGCATATATTCTACTTGGTGTTCTCTGTGCTCCCTAGATCTGTGATTTTGTATCTGACATTATTAGAGTGAAACTCTTAGTCACCATTGCTTCAAAAATTGCTTTTTTCCCTTTCTCCCTTTCTTCTCTTTCTGATATTTCCCTTATGTGTATGTTATACCCTCGATAGTTGTTCCATTGTTCTTGCATATTCTGTTCTGTTTTTTTCAGTCTGTTTTTCTCTGTTTTGTAAGATTCTATTTTTGTATCATTGAGCTCAGAAATTTTTTCTCAACCATGCCCAGTCTATTAATAAGCCAGTCAAAGTCATTCCTTATATCTGTTAAAGTGTTTTCAATCTCTAACCTTTTTTTTGTTTTTGATTCTTAGAATGTCTGTCTCTCTGCTTGCCTTATCCATCTTTTCTTACATGTTTGTTTATTTTTTCGCTAAACCCCTTAACACATTAATCATAGAATTTTAAAATTCCTGGTCTCATAATTCCAGCATTCCTGCTATATCTTACTCTTGTTCTGATGCTTGTTCAGTCTCTTCAAACCAAGTATTTTTGCCTTTTATTATGCCTTGTAATTTTTTGTTGAAAGGCAGATGTGATATACTGGGTAAAAGGGACTGCCACAAATAAGCCTCTGGTAATGTAATGGTAAGGTGTGAGGGTGAGGGAAAGAATGTTGTAGTCCTATGAGTAGGTCTCAGTCTTCTAATGAACTTATGCCCCTAGACTGTGAACTTCACCAGTGCTTCTCAGTCTTTGTCCCTTCTTACGTGGAACAGGATGGCTTAAGGGGCCTGGAGTTGGCTATTTTTCTCCCCACCTAGACTCTTAGAAAACCCCAGCAGATTAGGCTGTAGCTGCTGAGGGCAGAGCATTTTTTTTTTTTTTTTTTTTTTTTTTGAGACAGAGTCTCACTCTGTCACCCAGGCTGGAGTGCAGTGGTGCAATCTCAGCTCACTGCAAGCTCCGCCTCCCGGGTTCACGCCATTCTCCTGCCTCAGCCTCCCGAGTAGCTGGGACTACAGACACCCGCCACCACGCCTGGCTAGTTTTTTGTATTTTTTTTAGTAGAGACAGGGTTTCACCATGTTTGCCAGGATGGTCTCAATCTCCTGACCTCGTGATCTGCCCGCCTCGGCCTCCTAAAGTGCTGGGATTACAGGCGTGAGCCACCACGTCCGGCCTGAGGTCAGAGCTTTTTAAGAACAGAATGTTCTAATGTATCTCAAAATGGTCTGTTTTCCCCCGACAACTACCAGAAACATGAGGGGATTTTTTTTTTCCAATATTCACTGTGAGGACCCAGTAGAACTCTCTGAGGCAAAATTAACACAAGTGTGCAGCACCCCCTATGATTGGCTCTTCGTGGAGTTTTAACTCACGCAATTGTCCACACTGAACTTCCAGCAATTACTCAATTATAGTTCATGTTTTCCTGCCCAGCACTGGTTCTTGGGGATGTTTCTACTCCAAGTTGTGATTATCTGTATCCACCTGTCTGTCTGATTAAGGGGAAGCCGTTTGTCCTATGACCTCGCTTCTCTGCCAGATCTAAGAATTAGTTGTTGATTTTTCAGTTTGTTCAGCTCTTTATTTGTTGTTAGGAGAGAGTGACATCTTCTAAGTTCCTTACATGCCCATCAGAAACCAAAAGTCAGGGTAGCTGGCCCATTTTTTAATTGGGTTACTTGTCTCTTTATTGAGATGGAACTGTTCATGCTGGCTTAGATGGTTTGCCCTAATTTCAGAAAGAAAATCATTCTACTTTGCAAGGCATGACATTTAATTATAACATTTAATTGATCTGAACATGATTAAGAAAGTGAATAATAAATGGTTCATTTGGGGTTATTTAAAAGTTTAGACTCAGAGACTCAGGAATTTTAGGTGGATTGGGTTTTCTAAATTATTTTTATGGAAAACATTCTGATTTTATAAACCTTTTTTTTCTTATCCTAACTTTAAAATTTTAGATCATGCACTTTACCAGGAAAATAGTCTATCGATAGTTACAGCTGATATCAAACCTAGTCTTTCCTTCTTTATCTTTTTCAATATGACTTTGAGATGAAAAATTCACACTTCTGAAGTATCAAGAGAATTGCCAGACTACATAGGTCTGTGATTGTAATAAAAATAGTGTGATCTCTTTGGGAGCAACTCTCCTGGGAGAGGTATAAATTTATTCTCTCTGAGCTATTGGGAGTTCTTTCTCTGGCTTACACACAGGCTACTGACACAAATTGAAGGGCGTCTAGTCCAGAGTTTTGCTTTAAATAAATAAATAACCTATCTTGGATTCTTGGCACAGTCAGCTCAAAAGAGCCTGCAAGGATGAATCTTGGCAAATAAATACCCTAAACTCACTGTCCTCTCTCCCTCAGATCTTGTAAGAGGATCCCAAGAAACTGGTAGAGTATAAGGGAACCTTTCCCTTTGGTCCATATAGGTCAGCTGCCCAAGGCAGAGGCAGTATGGCAGGTGCAAAATGGATCTGGAAGGCTGTGGCAGATTGTGTTTTCCAAAGATGGCTGCAGCAACATATCTTATCCAACATGCTCTTATTGCAGCATGACTTTAACACTGCTCCCTACCAAGTAGTAAAATCTATCCCTCTCCTCCTGAAATTTAGTATACTTTTGTGAATGTCTTGACCAATAAAAAACAATAGGAGTGATGCAGTATAATTCCTGAAGCTAGTTTCTAAAAATGTATGCACTTCTACCTTGTTCCACTAGCACAATTACTCTTGGTATCCAGCCACTATAGTATTAAGAACCCTATGCAGCTGTGGACAGGTCCTTCTCAATAGGAACCAAGGTCCCAGCCCACTGGTCCTGCTGAACTCCCAACAGCCAATGCCAACTTGCTGGTCAAATAAACAAGCTTGCCAGTTTCCAATCAAGCCCCCCACCTAGTGAAGTGTCCAATGGAGATGAGTCCTCAATGATGCCTGTTCAACTTACACATTACTGAGCAGAAAAAAAATGATCATTTTCTAATCCACTAAGATTTGGGGTAATTTGTTATATAGCAATAGTAATTGAAACTCAAAGTAAATTGAAACTCGAATGGCATTTGGCATAACATGATCAAGTTTCTATGAAACAGTGGCTCTTTATTCCTTCATATCAGTGTGTTTCTTTTCTCTTATGTAACATTCATATCATTCTACAAGAGGCAGATCTACTCTCTATACTTGCAATATAAAGGTAAGACAAAAATAATGAGATTTGATCCACAAGTTAAACTGTTACCCAGAGTAAGCTCTTTTGACTTGAAATATTTTAATTCAATGCAAGAATTGTCACATCAATCAAGAGTAATCGTAGAATGACTGAGGTTGATTAGCAGTAAATTTATGTATGTATCTATAGCAATTTATCACCATGTTGAATTATGTCAATGACTGTTTCTTTTAAAATTATGATGAGCACACCAAGGCAATGTCATGTCAAGGAAATGAGCCTTGTGCTTGACACATAGTACCTGTTTCACAAATACTAGTTTTCTTGCCCATCTCTCAAGGTGAAAATATGTATAAGAGTATTGCTTTCAGCTTATGAGTTCAGCAGTATACAGCCTACACAGCCTACCTAGATTATTAGAGTTAGGAGAAATCAGAGCAATTATCTGAAGTCTTTTATACCTTCAAGAAGAGTAAAGATGAGGAATGCAATATCCCAGGAGGTTTAATAATTTTTTTACCCTAACTGCTCATTGGAATCACCTAGAGAGTCTCCTCTTTCTAGTCCATTTTAATTTCTAATTGTTCTGGATGTGACCTAGGTGTTTCTGGTATTTTCTTAAAAAGATTTCCCAGGTGAATTTACAGTACAGCCAGCA
The DNA here is from genome assembly GCF_029289425.2 of Pan paniscus. Lineage (NCBI taxonomy): Eukaryota > Metazoa > Chordata > Mammalia > Primates > Hominidae > Pan > Pan paniscus. The sequence continues at coordinate 74,265,112 of NC_085926.1, read as the reverse complement.
CTGAGAACTACTGGGTTTAGCAAACTGGATAGCACAGTGTTTTTCAAAACACAGACTCTGTACTCAACAGGTAGCATTAAATAATATAATATAGAATGAGAGAGTCATTCTATTTTCAATTTTATTTCAATCATTTAGATTAAATCAAGGAGAATGGCCAAGGCGGATGGATCACTTGAGGTCAGGAGTTCAAGACCAGCCTGGCCAATATGGTGAAACCCCATCTCTACTAAAAATACAAAAATTAGCTGGGCATGGTGGCACATGCCTGTCATCCCAGCTACCCAGAAAGCTGAGGTGGAAGGATCACATGAACCCAGGAGACGGAGGTTGCAGGGTGCTAAGATCATGCCACGGCACTCCAGCCTGGGTGACAGAGTGAAACTCCATCTCAAAAATAAATAAATAAATAATAAATAATAAATAATAAATAAATAAATAGTTAAACATGATATTAGGCCTGTCATTAGCTATTTTCTAATACTTGCTAATCTTTAATTAACAGAGCAAAAGTCTCCGGCTCAGGGACTTTGACAGTGTCCAGCTTAGTGAGCGTTTAAATTATTTTGGACAGTGTCTATTTATATAATTTTCTACTCATTATATTAATTTTGCTAGGTAACTATTATTTTGGTGAGCAGATTTCCATTTAGGATAAAAATATACATTTTATATGTCAATTCCCACATTAAGTTGAAGGAAGTTAATCAGTTTAAGAAAAATTAAGTAATAATAGAACATTTGGTACCAGGATATGGCAAAAACAATTGTGAAGACGTGACTCTAATGATTTAAGTGTAGAAAACACTGGGTTAAGATTGCTGGGACAGCAGACTAGGCATCCTGAGATCACCAATTCTTACTCCATCAAAATCAACACATCGCACTGGCCAGAAAAAAAAAAAATTCCCAAGTTGTTAATATGAACTTGATGTTGAAATTAAAAAGCAGATACCTTTGAGGCACCGCGGCACTTGACACAACCTAAAATAGGCATGAAGTGCCTTCAACCAAGTTTTTGTGATCTTTGATGTGTCACTCTTTTAAAACACTTATGATGGAACAAGCTGGGACTCAAAATCCTGTAATGGAGCAATTATTCCAGTTTATTGGTACCCAAGAAAGTCAAGCAAATTTTGATATTAACTGATTGCATCTTACCTGTCTTAAATATCACCTGTTCAGACAACCATGTGACAGTTGAAACTGGTAATCAGTCAGAAAAATTAAAACTGTTTACAATGTTAGGGCCTGTTTTCATGTTTCAGTGACTGCCAATTCTTTCTGCTTTTTGGATGAGCAGCGTACATTAGTAACGAAGGTGAACTTGATGCAGCCATTTGGCATTGGTGGGGGCAAGGTTTAATCTGTGTAGTCAAAAATGCAGAGGTGGGCCATGTCACCACCTGTTCCTTCCGGGAGTCTTACAGAGGAAAACGCCAACCAGGTTCCAGAAGGAACTTACAGGTTCGACTGTTTTCAAGGCACCTGGAGATGATTTACATGTAATGTCAGGGTTTGGAAGACAACCCAGTGAAGGAATGAATGATTAATATTGGAAGCACTGCAATAACAGGCTGTGTAAAGTCATAAAGAAAGAGGACTGCTTACTCAACCTCGGTTCCAAATAGCCATCAAAATGTAATTTTTTTTCTTAAACTGGAAAATTATGCTTCTTGGCAGTCCAGCGGCACCATTTACATTGAGAGTGCTTACTAGTGAATTCATTTTTTGCTTATAATTTATTATACTGAAAGTTTGTACAATATTTGCAAGGTTCAAGAGGTTCCCCTAATTCCAAAGTTTATTTTAAACCTTGATTTTAGCATGTGGTAGATATCACAATGTATTTTCAGCCTACCTGTAATTAGTGATGATCTTTCTGCTTGTTTATTTTTATCTGGTATGGGTTATCAAATCAGGTAGTGTTTTCTTTCTTTAGTGCAGAGTGGTTTTTAAATTACATCAAAAATTCCATTAGTGTCATCATCTAAGAAAATACAGGGGAAAAGTTAATCATATCCTCTCCTATTTCATTTGATACACACTGGCTTTTCCCTTACCATTTATTTCAAGGATGCTTTGGCTTACAAATCCATTTACTGTTAATACTTGTAACATATTATGGAAATATGATTTGTTTTTTTCCTAAGACAAACCTATATGATTAGATGGACAAATAATTGACTAATAAAGTAATCCTAGCTAAGTTTAATAGGTATTGTAAAACTACAAAAAAGAAAAAATATTACTGTCATTAAGATGTAAATATGAACTTGAAGTCAGCTACAGTGAACTTTTTATTTTCTGGGGACAGATTAACTATTTGTGGATTAACTTTACCCCTGACATCCCTATCCCCTGTCCACCCCATTCAGCTCTCCTTCTTGAGTTACTCAAATAAACCGTGTTCTTACCTACCTTAGGTCTTTGCACATGCCTAAGTACCCTAGTGTAGTTTATTTTTTTACCCACTTTTCCTGGACAACTTCTGCTCATAGGTTAAATCTTAGCTCAATGAGCAGTTCACTGAAACCCCAAAAAGTTCTAGATTCCCCCAATGTACTTTGAGTTTACATTACATTATAATTTTACATTGATTTGTGTAGTCATTTCATTAATGCCTGTCTTCCAACTCTATGCCCTATGAACATAAGGACTGTTTCTTTTTTCTTGCCTTCAGCATCGTATTCCCAGCAACTAAAGTAGAATAGTTACTTTATAAACAGTTTTTGAATGAATGATCTTATTTTTAATAAGTGGTGCTTTGAAAAAGGAACTCGATTTGTATAACTTAGAGGATCATATCCTACTTCTTACACTCCTACGTAAGATACTGGAATAGACTTCTCTCACTTCCAAAAACTCCTTTCCTGAGTAAATTGTGGACAGCAGCATAGAAAAAAAGCTGTGCTTTCCGGAAAACAGAATTACACTAGTGGGCTTTGAGGGGAAGTTTTGAGCAAAATAGAGATATGAGGAGAAGAAAATAAAGCTATGAATTTGCACCTTCTCAATTCTGGTCCCTTCCTGCTTGAGGAGGTGGGGAAAAAGGAAGTTTCAGAAAATAATGCAAACAAAGACAAACTAATTTAACAGATAAGCTATTTTTTATTCAAAGTATTATTAGTGTTTCTAAGAATTTGTCCAAAGATGGTTAGTGTTGTGTTACTTGAATTATTTTATACTCTAAAGAATGGCAAATATGTTTCTTATTATTTCTAAATATTAGATGCAAGTTTATCTATAAATATGGTAAATAATCCATCTAGGACTATTTCATCCCATTTCAACTAATTTTACTGAGTTTTTTTTTTTTTGGACATTTCTCTCTCACATCCTTTATCACATTTAATTCATGACTAACTGTATTCTCTAACAATGACAAATTGATGGGGAAAGAATTAGTTTGACATAAGTGAAACTTCCTCTTTGGAGTTTCTTTTACCTTTTTTTTCTTAAATGCCTGGGAATACTCAATTGCATCTTGATAAGAAATGATAAGATATGCTAATAACATTTTAATTAAATTACTATTAATTAAATGTTTAATTCCCATGAAAGAAGTTGGAGTTTGGAATTAGAGTCATGTTACTTGACTTCTCCCATCTATGACCCTATTGAAAGCTGAGCATTTAGGGGTATAGTTGTGCATAATCATAACTGCATTTTGGTAAGCATTGCATTCTACCAAGAAATGAACAAGTCATAAGAGGATAGCCCAATTCATTTTCACAAAATGAGCACATTCAAGTGACCAGCACTGAAAACAGAAACAGAAGATGACCCGCATCCTAGATGTCCTCATGGTGCTTCATCCCAAAACTACCATACCTCCAAAGGTAGCCACAATCCAGCCTTCTCATATGATCGGTCATGATCAAATACTCCTTTCCATCTGGTTTATATCCTTCATGCTTTTGAAACTCAACCATGTTGATCTGTGTAGTTGCAGTTCATTCATTTTCATGGCCTAATAGCATTTTGTTAAATGATTATTCCACTACCTATTTGTCCATTCTACTGTTATAGGGTTGTTTCTATTTTTAGCTATTATGGATAATAATTATAAACATTCTTGTAAAAAATGTCTTTTGGTAGACAGATGCATGCCATTCTGTAGGGCATATACTTAGGAATGGAATTGATGGGTCATAAATTATATGTATGTCCTGGCTTCGTAGATGCTTCTAAACAATTGTCCAGAGTAATTGTACCAAATCTACACTCCTTTCAGCAATAAGAGTTCCAGTTCCACATCTTCAGCAGAACTTGGAAGTGTCTGTCTCTTTCATTTTGCCGTCGTCTACACATGGTATATGCCATGTGATTTTATTTAACCTTTGTGGATTACACTTTCTAAATTTGTAAACATAACTTGTTTCACATGTTTACACCACCTTTTTACCCTGACTTGAGTTTACATCCTAGAAAGCAAGGGTTGTGTGTTAGACACTTCTGTGTCCTTGAATGAATCTAACGTAGCAAGCAATGGATGCGCTTTTGTTAAGATAAATCTTGTCTCTATGTAGTGCTCCCTTAAAAGATCATAGAGTGGGAGAGAGATAGCATTAGAAGAGGAATAATACAAATATATTTTATTAATGGAGACAAAAAATAAGGAGAGGATCTCTCTTATTCTCTGTCAAATTGTATTCTCCTTTTATGTATTCATACACTCAATTCCATGTTGGGGCTGAAAAAAAATCATTTCCATTTCTACTTGTTTTAGTTAATTGCTTCCTTTTTCTACTGTGCAGTGTAAAAGGATAATTAAAAATTATATTTCCCCTGACTACATTTCTTTAGGAAGATGGCTTCATTTTTATGATGCAGCTATTTGTCTTCACCTGTCAGTGCCAAGAGTGAACAGAAGTCAAAAGTCCACCACCAAACTTTTCCTTACTCCTTCAAGAAACAAAGCCAGCCATTGTGCCTAAAAGGTGTATCCAGATATGTGAGGACATAAAGTCCTGACACAATTCTCTTTTACCCAGATGCCTTCAAAATAAGCAAATAAAGGTTGGCAAGAATAACAACCTTACCCCAATGCCTTAGATGGCATTTAATAGTAACAGTTTTTCACCGAAAATAAGAGATTTCCATAGAAGTGATAATCAACCTCCTATGAGTATATGAAGCTCGTAAGACCTAAGAGTTTCTAAAGGTCAGCAAGCATTAAAGGTTTTTGTCCTGGGGATACATTTCTAAATAACCCCAGGAGAAGGAGAGGGAGAGAGGGAAAGAAAAAAGTTTTAACTTGATGAAAGTAAAACATGCAAGCTTAACAGTTTCTGGATTATCATTTAATTACAACTATCAATCATTTCCCATCTGTCTTCTTCCAGTTCTCACAAATTTCATGTAAAACTATGCAATACAACTAACAGAGAACATGCAACCCATTAAGAATCCTAAAGATGGGAAGCAATATTTAAGAAATTACCCTAAGGAAGATTTTAGGAAATTACCTAAAAATAGGATAGTAGAATTCATCTTACAATATATACTACAAAAATTCAAGACTAAAACTTTTCTTTTAATTAAGATAAACGCTACTTATTGCTTCTTTCTCTTTACCAGTTCTGACATGAACTGATGATCATTTTCCAAGGGCTTTGGTTTCAAAATCATATGACTTATTACAAGTCATATTTTTACTAATGTGTGAAACTGGCTTGCAGTTAGTCATTTTATTAACACAATTTTACATTCTCTTAAAATGAGGTCCATTTAACAATTGAGCTTTTAGAAATATAATTGCTCTGTTAATTAGCTCTTGGGAATGCTAGCAAATGTCTTTAAGGACAGCTGTTATTATTATTTATTTTTTGGAGGCGGAGACAGAGTCTTGCTCTGTCAGCCAGGCTGGAGTGCAGTGGTGTGATCTTGATCTCGGCCCACTGCAACCTCCACCTCCCAAGTACAAGTGATTCTCGTGCCTTGGCCTCCCAAATAGGTGAGATTACAGGGGCACGCCACCACACCCAGCTAATTTTTGTATTTTTAGTAGAGATGGGGTTTCACCATATTGGCCGGGCTGGTCTCAAACTCCTGACCTCAAATGATCTACCCACCTCAGCCTCCCAAAATGCTGGGATTACAGACTTGAGCCACCGCGCCCGGCTAGCTGTTATTTTTAAGGTTTAAAATGTTTTAATTTCTTCTTATTGAGGGGTTCATGCTTTTATGCTGACTGTCCCTAACTTCTGCAGCCAAGGAATTAAACAGCGTTAGGCTTTTTAAGCTCCAATGTGTTCAGAAAAGTGTTTCAACCATGGTAATCTGCTTGTCATGCTGCATTTATCTCCCACTAGATACCCACATGTGTCCCTCTTCTTCTCAGGCAGATAATTGCAAAGGGGTTGGAACCAGAGAAAAGAGTTGAGCTGGTGCTGTGCAGTGGATATAAAAAGAAGTGTCACCCTGGTGCAAGTAAATAGACTCTGAGACTGTAATCTCTGCCCTTATTTATTTTTGAAACCATAAATGCCCAGGAGGAAGCTTGTTGTTTATTTGGCTACAGAAATCTTTGACTGCAGTCATGTATGGTTTTTAACTTGTTTATATTTCGATACATTCCATTGTAGCAATCTACTCTCTTATACCACCTTGGTTTGCTCCCTAAATATAGTTTTCATTGCAGTGTTGTTGTTTTTGGCCATAGACTTCAAACTTCTTTGTGTTTTTTTAAAAAAATAACAGTGTATTCATTACCTGTTTTCCCAACAGAGTTCATCTGGTGATTTAATGATCAGAAACATTCAGCTGAAACACAGTGGGAAATATGTTTGTATGGTGCAAACGGGGGTGGACAGTGTTTCATCTGCTGCTGACCTCATAGTAAGAGGTAAAACATTTATGCCCCCTTGAGTCTGTAACTTCACATCTTAACAGCATTCCTTACTGGAGGAAAAACCATGATGAGATAGTATGTGAGCATACGAGTTATAATATTGATTTCATCCCCCCTCATAGACCACAGAATATGACAATAGGGGTGAGTGCTAATTCAAAGAAATAAAAATCTCAACTCTGCCCTTCAAATAGCTCTCACTGTAATTGGCATTCCACAGCTGCTGCCAAGCTGATGTGTTTTTGAGCATGTCATTAATTCAGTGATTGTATTTAATTTGAGAGAGAATATTGTGCAGTGTGTTTGCTTCCAAAATAATCAGGATTTGGGAATAATTGTATGTAGGACAGTTTTCTAAAAATACAAAAAAATTATCAGGATTATTCAGAATGACTGAGAAAATTTGCCAACCTGAGCTGCTGCCCAGGATACTGATTTGCTACTGGGCTGAAAAATGACCAGAGTGTGTCATAAAATAAAACACATCTAGATATCAGATTGGGGAACTACAGAGATACACCAGTGGATTAAAGGGAAAGGCATCACACCAGGAGCAGAGGACATTGAATTTAGAAAGGTACAGGAATCCTGCTGAACAGAGGCTTTTAAAAGTGAATATCATCTGCAATCAGAGAGTATTATGGTTTGGGAATTACTGCCTCACATCCAAATTTAAGATCTAACAACAGAAATGCGGGGAGGGAGAGTAGAGGGAAGTAGTTGTTCTATTACCAGGTAAATGGCCTTTTCCCTAAGTTCTTCTGAAATTGGGAAAAGTCAGAGATATTGAAGTGGTCATGTGACATTCTCTTCTCTTTGATAGGAGAGGATGACATTTATGGAATTGCTACTCAATGTTTCCATTTGTGCCTTCCTTAGGTTCACCTGGACCACCAGAAAATGTGAAAGTAGATGAAATTACAGATACAACAGCCCAACTCTCTTGGAAAGAAGGTAAAGACAACCATAGCCCGGTTATATCCTATTCTATCCAGGCTCGGACACCTTTCTCCGTGGGTTGGCAAACCGTCACAACAGGTAAAGCAGGAGAGGCAGATGTCATCTGCACACATATAAATGGATTTCAAGTCAATGCTAAAGCAGGCAGACTCTTACCTCTGAAATATTCCTTTGTAGTGCCTGAGGTCATCGATGGGAAGACACACACAGCCACTGTAGTTGAGTTAAACCCATGGGTGGAATATGAATTTCGGGTTGTAGCCAGTAACAAAATTGGAGGTGGAGAACCCAGTTTACCCTCAGAAAAAGTAAGAACTGAAGAGGCAGGTTAGTGTTTTTTTTTTTTTTTCTGAGTAATGGATTAATAGATTTCTGTGTACTTCCATTTCCCTTGGCCCTGAACTCCAGGCCAGCAGGGGGTCAGCCTCAATAATCCATTGTTGCAGTTATCTAACCTTTCTAATGGCAGAACTGGCCATATGGCATTTGTCAAAAGAAACACATGTAAGTGACTCTGATGTAGTGTGACATTTCCAAGAGTTCAGTCCATTGTAAACGATCATTAGTGCATGTGAGTAAATATGTTTTTGTCACTTAAGGTTATAATTACTATCTGACATAGTTACCCTGTTAACGAGGGAAGTGCTGTTTTCATTTATAACAAGCATTGGCAAATTGGTAGGATAATGACATTTGGGAGTTCTGCTGCTAGGAAATCTCATTTTGCCACCAAGCTTAGTGAAGGAGCTTAAGCAATTGATGAATAGGTATATTTTGTCACTTCAAGTGTTGAATTAAGAAAAAATCATTAATAGGAATTTCCATGTGAGACAACTATTCACATAGACCATAAGACTGCTTTTATTATTCTAGAAATATCCTAGCATTAAAACTCAAACTAGAAAGTGTACATAGCATCACATTATAGGGACAATTGAGACCTAAAGATTGCCTTTTCAGAATCTGTAATATTATTTAATATTAACTAAAATGAAGTTTGAAATAGAGCTGGTATATCACTTTAGGAACTCAGCTAAGATGGAAGTCATCAAATATGTTTCAGTAATTTTCATGATGCTGTTTCACTCAGAACAATGCACATAATGTTTATGCTAGGAAATATGAGAAATAGAGGAACTGTGCTTGCCCTGGTGTTCTGGTCATTTGTTCACACAACACATATTTTAGGGAGCATCCTCTCTGTGCTCAGCACTTTCTAGATATTGCAAGTACAGCTGTGACCATACCAAAGACCCACCTTCATGGGACTTCTATTCTAGCTGTGTCATGGGGTTCACTAAGCCTAAAGTTCTCAGTGAGAATCTGATGCCCCTGTGAAGTTTATAAATAATATCTCAAAACAAGATTCGAGGGTTTGAGTCTGGGTCATCCTTACATATAGCCAATGTTGTTCTCAGAATTATATTCTACTTGGAATAGTCACAAGCTAAACATTCATGCTGGATTGATTTCCCATCATCTCTGGTGAATCACTTTTTCTTGTTTTAACTCTCATACTAGCAAAGTATCTTCCAACTTGGTCATGTTTTTATTACTGTTTGAGAGATTTTGATTTTTTTTATGATTTCATGTAAATATGTTGTTTGATGATCTCATAAAAATATATAAATGTATATAATATATAAGTATATGTACATAAACACCCATATGTATGAATAATGTGCCAATGATGAAATTATTTTAAATATTAAAAAAACATTGCATTGTCTTTTAGATAAATATTACTAAATGCAAGTACCATTTCATCTCTGTTTCTCTGACCTGTATAGTTCCAGAAGTGCCTCCTTCTGAAGTCAATGGAGGAGGCGGAAGCCGGTCTGAACTTGTGATAACCTGGGATGTAAGTGTTTGGGCAGCATCTTCCCCATCAGGGTCTTGCTGTTCTCATGATCATTATGGCTTCCCAGGTGGTGGTGCCAATGATGCAGGTGGTGGTGGTAGTGCTGAGGGTGTGGCTGGTGGGTGCTGCTGCTGGTGGTGGTAATATAGGTGGTGATGGTGGGATTAGTGGTAGTGGGGCTGGTGGTGGTGGTTGTAGCCCTAGTAGCTACTATTTTTTGACACTTTCTCTGAGCCACCCACTATTCCCAGCATTTAGCATGTATTTTCCTCATGTCATCCTTGCAACAATTTACAGATGAAAATACTCAGGCTCGGATATAAGAAATAATTGGCCCAGGGTCACCTGGTTGGTAGACATAGAGATGAGTTATGTTGCGGCTGTTGCCCCTCAAGCTCCCCTTATGACTTTCCAAGCAGCTGTGCAGCCCCCACTGGTGAAGTCACCTATTCCAACAGGTGCTTGAGTTTGTTTCTTTCCTGGCCATTCTCCCAGCCATTGGTTTACATCATCAGTAGGAAAAAGGTTAATAGGTTTGAAGTCAAAAAGTACTAGAATTACCTGCATTTTTTGAAGATGTTGATGATGTGTCAATAAAATTTTTGACATGACTCAAGTATAGCTTTGAGTTTAATTCGTTAATATTTTTTTCCTTTTTTTTGAGACAGTCTTGCTCTGTTGCCCAGTCTGGAGTGCAGTAGTGCAATCTTGGCTCACTGCAACCTCCACCTCCTGGGTTCAAGTGATTGTCCCACCGCAACCTCCCCAAATAGCTAGAATTACAGGCATGCGCCACCATGCGTGGGTAATTTTTGTATTTTTAGTAGAGACGGAGTTTTGCTATGTTGGCCAGGCTGCTCTCAAACTCCCAACCTCAAATGATCGAGCTGCCTTGGCCTCCCAAAGTGCTAGAGTTACAGGGATGTAATTCATTAATTTATAAATTAGTATTTACTTCCTTTTTTTTTTTTTTTCTTGATGGAGTCTCTCTCTGTCACCCAGGAGTGGCGTGATATCGGCTCATTGCAATCTCTGCCTCACAGATTCAAGCAATTCTCCTACCTCAGCCTCCCGAGTAGCTGGGACTACAGGCGCATGCCACCACGCCCGGCTAATTTTTGTATTTTTAGTAGAGACAAGGTTTCACCATATTGGACAGGCTGGTCTCAAACTCCTGACCTCGTGATGGCCACTTGCCTTGGCCTCCCAAAGTGCTGGGATTACAGGCGTGAGCCACCGTACCAGGCCTTTTTTTTTTTTCCAGTTTTACTTAATTGTTCTTAATCACCATTTTAATGTTTCTTCTCATAAAGTCAACATTAAGAATTAGATAATTTTTATTTGACTTAAGAGATCAGATATTTTCAACTGAAAGTATATCTTACTATTAGAAACTCAGACTTGAGCCATAAGATGATCAGCTAACTGAATAATCACAGAAAATTCCAGTTCATTATCTGGATGGCTATGAAATGGTGACATATGTCTGTTTAAAAGCAGCTGACATGACTCTCCTACTGATGTTTTTCTCCTTTTTTCATGCAACTGCTTAATACAATGTAGATGATTATTTGATGACTTTTACAAATAAATGCCTGTGGATTACAGCTGCATTCATTTTTGCCTTGCCCTTATGTGTAAGGGTGATTCAGTATGTCTTTCCTTTATAGCCAGTCCCTGAAGAACTACAGAATGGTGAAGGTTTTGGGTATGTTGTTGCTTTCCGCCCTCTTGGGGTTACCACCTGGATCCAGACAGTGGTGACATCCCCTGACACCCCAAGATATGTCTTTAGGAATGAAAGCATCGTGCCATATTCACCATATGAAGTTAAAGTGGGTGTTTATAATAACAAAGGTGAAGGACCATTTAGCCCAGTGACAACAGTGTTCTCTGCAGAAGAAGGTATGGAAAACATGACTGTGTATCAATTCCGCCTAATAATAATTATTTGTGCTCCAAAAACTGATTTGGAGTCTCGTTTTGACTTCAAATATATTTATTCCAAAGAACAATCATCCAGGTAGTAGTTAGATTCCCAGTGCAAGTCATAAAGATCAATCATAAATGACTTGAAGTATAAGACTTAATGGATAGTTAGAGGATGTAACCGTGAAAGGAAAATAAAACCTCAGGACCCCAATTCACTAGGCCAAAAGGAAGAAATTAAGCTGAAAGCCAAGTCATGCAAGAAAATGCCTTTCCTTTTGTTCCTAACCAGATAGCTACAGATAAAAGGTTAAATCTCTCTACAGGTAGCTACTCCATGTTCGCCTTGCCCTATGTAAAGTGCTGATTTACTGAGCAGGAGACCTAATTGATTAGCCTCCTATCTGCTCCTTTTCCCTTGCAACATGTGGATTACCATACCCTTCCTCTTTCCACTGCAGCCCACTCTAAATATTAAAGCCCTCAGATTCACCTTTGGAAATGGACACAGACCACAGACTGTTTCTGTGCACCCGTGTTTTTTTTTTTTTTTCTTCTGGGCATGTCCTTAACACCTTGATAAAATAAATCCCAAAATTGATTGAGACCTGTCTCAGATCATAACCATCAATTTAAAAATCTGTTTATGAGGAACAGTTCCTACGTTTCAGCTTGTGAAGCAAGGAAAATCACAGCCTTACCTTGGGGTAATAAAAATATACCCCTTGGAGCTACCCTAGTCCTAAGTTGTATAGTGGTTCCCATGGCCTGAGAAAAGGATGTTACTGGATGAAGAGTCAGGAGCAGCGGTATCTCATTCAACAGACATGCAATGTGCAGGTTTGAGGGATATGAACCTGCTGGTGGAGATACAGACATACTTCACTCTGGACCCATTCTGTTTCTTTGCCTTTCTTTTATACCTGTCTCAGATATTGAGACATCTACATTTTGTCTCATGACTGCTTTAGAAAATAATCAAGGTAAAAGAATTATGCAAAATTGCCATTTCATAGATCAGCAACAACTATTGGCTATCCCATGTAGTTCTACAAAAAAAAAAAAAAAAAAATGGCAGAAACTAACATGTATTGAAGTTTTACTACTTGCCAGACATTACCTAATTTGATATTTCAAATAAAAAATATAGGCACTATTATTTCCCATTTACAAATGAGAAAATGGAAGCCTTGTGAAAGAGAGTAATAAATTTGCCAAAATTCCTAATAGTAAGTGGTACAGCCAGTATTTTAACCAAGGGCCTTTGCCCTTAACCATTCTGAGCTCACGAAATATATCAGTGTCTCCCCTACCCTCCAGACCTGACAGTAAGTTGCAAAAAGTGGCCTGCAGTTGTCATTCCTAAGAATAGTAAGTAGAGTTGATTTTTCTTCGGATCCCCGCCCCTATTCTTGTCTTCTCACTTTTGGTTGAGTTCTGAGAGGGATTTTTTTTTTTTTTAAGGATTATAAAAGTCTTTGCAGAAGAGTCTTAAATTCATAGCCAGACCTCATTTCTAAAAGCTGCCAGGGATTGCAAGGGCAAATCAGGGGTCTGGGGAGTGATGGCCATTATCCAGGGAGTTTTCGGACACTGTTTACCTGTGCATCCAGGACCTAGGTGCTGGCAACTGGAAAAGAGGGGCAGCAACAGCCTCTTACCCATTGTTGCCTCCCTCATTTTTCTTCTCCTCTTATCATTTTTGCTCCCGCTGCAGAGGTAGCTAAAAGTCTTTCTGTTCAAACATGAAAAATGAATTGGGCTTACCTAAGAAAGAAGCAAAAGACTTCTGTGAAATCTACTAGGGTGTCTCTGTGAATACAAGGGAGAGTTATGCAGCAAACCTCACAAAGAACTTCAATCAGAGAAGCCCTGGAACCTCAGAAAATGGTTCTGCTCCTCTAGAGCACCTGCACTGGATCAATGGGCTCCAAGTACTCCTTGACTCTCCAAACCAAGTTTCAAATTCTCAGGAGAGAAAATCTAAGAGGCCCAGCCTTAGATCAGGAATTCATCTTAGCATCAAGCCACCTTGTCTGAGAAGCAGGATCATTTGACAGAGAAATGCACCTGAGGGAGGGGAGATTCCTGCTCAGAGCTGAGCCCTGAGAGGGGAGAACCACTGTGAACCCCATAGAATCTCAACAGTGCTTATTACAAAGGGGAATCTTCTTGCTATATGATAAGCCACCTGCATTTCTATCTACTCCTTCAAAAGAGCATGCCATCCACCACATTTCAGTTGTCTCTGTAGGCCTCGCTAGACAAGGTACTCACTCAGTGTTTATTGTGTAAATGAGCTTTACTTAACCTAGACCTTTGTTTGGCAAAATGAAAACTAAGTAGCATTTGTGGGCAGAGAAGTTCCCAAGCAGTAGGAATGAGATGAAGGGAAGGAAATAAAGACAAGGTGAGGAGAAGACAGGCAAAAAAAAGGAAGATAAGGAAGATGCCAAGAAAGAGGTACAAGGGAGGAAAGTATAGGTTGCCACAGCTGTTTAGCAAAGAAAAGCCTTTGGCTATGATACCATCTTTTCCTAAGAAACGGAAATGGACCAGTGTCTCTATTTTCAACATATGGTGCCAGAATATTTCATACAATTTTCAAATATGTTAAAATGCTTTTATAAAAATAAGAACATTAATCTGTGTTTTAAACTAACTGCCAAAATTATCATCATATTTCAATTTCTGTTTCCGAACAGAGCCTACAGTGGCCCCATCTCAAGTCTCTGCAAATAGCCTATCTTCCTCAGAAATTGAAGTTTCATGGAACACCATTCCTTGGAAGTTGAGCAATGGACATTTACTGGGCTATGAGGTAATTTCTTTTCCGATTAAATTGTGTATGTGTGTTACCGTGCCACTTTGTCTCCTTGAATTTAAAACCCTTAACAATGACCTCTTATTTGAAGTCTGTCTTTGGCTGAAATTTTTTTATCTACACATTGTTTCATCTGATGTTCGATGTATACTGAATTTAACCAGTTGAATGAAAATAACATTAGTTGGAGTAGAAAAGGAATAAAAAAAGAATATGAAAGGAAATCACGTGTCATGTGGGCCAAATATTTTAGATGGGTTGACTAAAAAATAAGGGTGAGATTGAACTGCATTTATCAAGTTCATAGAGTACTTTCATCAACAGGAAGTCACTGTCCTCCAGCTCTTTGTCTTACTTTCTTGGTGGCTTTGTTACATTGTGGGCTTCTTTTATAGGCTCTAGAGAAGCCAGCTGTCTGTAAGATATTTTGAGCCTTCAAAGACCTCTCTGTTTAGTGAAATAGGATGAAACATCTGAAACAGGATAATGTAAGACCAAATATAATGAAGGTCTGACTAGGTCACCCAAAACAGGAAATGTTTGTGTTGTCAAGAAGGATGGGACATACTGAAAGTCTTCATAAGGGTAGTAAGGCTTAACAGGACTTTCAAGGGAAAGTAAGTAAAGGTGGAAGGAGTAGAAAACATTCTGGATTAGGCATGGCATGATAGAAAAGCAGAGGAGTAGAGGCCCACCTGCCAAAGGTTCCTGTTTGGAAAGGTGACTTCAAATAGGCATGGGAGGACCAGGTCACAGGTGGCTTTAAAGGCTAAGAAGAACCATTTGAACTGGGTCCCCCATTTAGTAGTGAGCAGTTAGAGGAAACTGGGAGTAGTAGAGCTGAGAACTGGCAAGATAAATAAAATTCAAAGAAGATTTTGCCAACAATGACATTGTGGGATTCATAGTTGTGATTTCATCCTACCCACAGCTGTCTTCTTATGAAGCTTCCCTCCAAGCATCCCTGAGGAAGCCTGTAACTCCTGATTCAGTGGCAGGCTTACACAGGCAGGTTTGCATCACAGGGCCACATACCCCTCCACTTGCCAACACACCTTCAAATGAGGGCTCCAGGGTGGTCTCTTGATCAAATGTAAATGCTCTGTGGACTATGAAGCCTAGCAAGTCAGATTCTTGTTTGAGATATTTAAATAAGAAATTATAGAGATTATAGTTAGTGAGTGTAATGCAGTAGTGTGTCAAATTTAGGGCTCAGTTCAGACTTCTCAAACTAAGGCCATGGACAGGTAGGACAAAGCTAATCTGCAGAGATGAGATACACTGTCATGCATCCCTAAAGAATGGAGGAGACAAGGGCCCATGGAACCTGCAAGAGGGCAGAATAAGCCAGGTGTGGTGGCTTGCGCCTGTAATCCCAATACTTTGGGAGGCAAATGCAGGAGGATTGCTTGAGCCCAGGATTTCACGACTGGCCTGGGCAACTTAGTGAGACCCCATCTCAACAAAATATACAAAAATTAGCCAGGCATGGTGACACACGCCTGTAGTCCTAGTTACTTGGGAGGCTGAGATGGGAGAATTGCTTGAGCCCAGGAGGTCGAGGCTTCAGTGAGCCATCATCCTGCCATTGCACTGTAGCCTGGATGACAGACTGAGATTCTATCTCAAAAAAAGTGGGGGCAGCCAGAATAAAGTAGCTCTTTGACAGTCATTCAGTTATCATATGACTTGGCTTTATTCTTTTTCATAATGTAACCTTGCCCTTCTTTTTAATAGATTCTCCTTATATTTGAACTGCCTTGAAAGAGTTTCTGTTCCTTGCAACCAAACAAGCGTCGACTTGAATTAATATTAACAAATTAAGAAAAGAAAGGATAGGGAATAGAGCAATGATGCTCAAAGTATGGACTGTGAACCCCCTACAGCAGAATTACCTGAAGGTGTTGTTAAAATTGAGCTCCCACAGCTCTCCCAGGACCCACTCAATCCAAACATTTAGGACTAGGTCTTGTTAGTGTATATTTTTAGTAACTATCTGTAAGGAAACATCTTCCTGCACAGTTAAACATAATAAACACTGGTCTTGGAATAGTCCGGACTTAAGGAAGAGAAAGAGAGTATGAAGAAGTAAAACACCACATAAATACAGGAGAACAACTTAATGCGCATCTTTTAAAGGAAGCCAGGAACAGCTGGATGGAAGGTTCCTTTAATTCCATGACAATAGATGAAAGCAATGAAAGATGATGGGGAGCCAACAGTAGCTCCCTTGTGGTTAAAGAACTGGCAGTGGCATTGGCAATGGAGGTAAAGATATAGGGGATGGAAGGAGCACAGCAGTAAGGGATTGTGGCTCTGAGGCCAGTCCCATAGCAAATCCCAATTCTACCACTTGCCAGCTGTGTTTGGAAAATTACATAAACTCTGTGATCCTCGTTTTCCTCACCTGTAGAATGGGGACAATAATAGGCCTAACCTCATTAGGATATTGGGAGGATTGGATAAGATTAGGTATGTAATGAGATTCTCATAATTTCTGGCTCTTTATTTATTTATCTATCTATTTATTTTTGAGACGGAGTTTCGCTCTTGTTGCCCAGGCTGGAGTGCAGTGGCATGATCTCGGCTCACCACAACCTCCCACTCCTGGGTTCAAGCAACTCTCTTGCCTCAGCCTCTCTAGTAGCTGGGATTACAGGTGCATGCCACCACGCCCAGCTAACTTTTGTATTTTTTAGTAGAGATGGGGTTTCTCCATGTTGGTCAGGCTAGTCTCTAACTCTCGACCTCAGGTGATCTGCCTGCCTTGGCCTCCCAAAGTGCTGGGATTACAGGTGTAAGCCACTGCACCTGGCCAGTTTCTGGCTCATCATAATAAACAGTCAGTAGGTGTGAGACATCCCTCAGAAGAATTTTTGAGATATTAATATATCTGTTTCTCTCCAGTAAATATTCTGTAGCAAATAATTGACAGTAATCTCCCTTAACTCAAGGGATTATGCCAAAAGCTATCAAAAGGAGTTGCCTGCAAGACACTTCCCTTCCTAGCTTTGTTTCAAAAGTTCAGGCCATTAGGCAGATTGTTCCATGTTTCTTGGAGGGTCAGAGGAGGAAAATTGCAACTGAGGAAAACATAGAAGAGAAATTTCCAATGACATTGGCAGACATAAATGTCTGAAGCTTACAAAGCCTCCTGGGGGCTACATCTTTCTAAAGCAGTGCCCAGGTTGACGGCAAGATTGAACAACTGTGTTTCCCACTCAGCAGTGATTTCTCACTCACCAAACATGGCCCCCAGCTGCTAGAATTAAAGGGCTCAAATCAAACACAAAAATAAGTGATCTTGGGGGCTTTGGGAAGGGAGCCACAGGAATGACTGTGGCTGAATCTCCCATTAGCTGAGCAGGATATGGAATTCAATGTTTGATCAAATTTATTTAAAGAAAATAAATGAACACTGCTGGGCGCCGTGGCTCACACCTGTAATCCCAGCACTTTGGGAGGCCGAGGCGAGCAGATCATGAGGTCAGGAGATCGAGACCATCCTGGCTAATACAGTGAAACCCTGTCTCTACAAATATACAAAAAATTTTTAGTAGAGAGGAACACTTTTACACTGTTGGTGGGACTGTAAACTAGTTCAACCATTGTGGAAGACAGTGTGGCAATTCCTCAAGGATCTAGAACTAGAAATACCATTTGACCCAGCCATCCCATTACTGGGTATATATCCAAAGGATTAAAAGTTATGCTGCTATAAAGACACATGCACATATATGTTTATTGTGGCACTATTCACAATAGCAAAGACTTGGAACCAACCCAAATGTCCATCAATGATAGACTGGATTAAGAAAATGTGGCCCATATACACCATGGAATACTATGCAGCCATAAAAAAGGATGAGTTCATGTCCTTTGTAGGGACATGGATGAAGCTGGAAACCATCATTCTCAGCAAACATATCGCAAGGACAGAAAACCAAACACCACATGTTCTCACTCACAGGTGGGAATTGAACGACGAGAACACTTGGACACAGGGTGGGGAACATCACACACTGGGGCCTGTCATGAGGTGGGGGAAGTGGGGAGGGATAGCATTTGGAGACATACCTAATGTAAATGATGAGTTAATGGGTGCAGCACACCAACATGGCACATGTATACATATGTAACAAACCTGCACATTCTTCACATGTACCCTCGAACTTAAAGTATAAAAAAAATAAAAAATTAAAAAATTAAAAATAAATAAATAAATAAAAATACAAAAAATTAGCCAGGCGTAGTGGCAGGTGCCTGTAGTCCCATCTACTCAGGAGGCTGAGGCAGGAGAATGGCATGAACCAGGGAGGCAGAGCTTGCAGTGAGCCGAGATCGCACCACTGCACTCCAGCCTGGGCAACACAGCGAGACTCCATCTCAAAAAAGAAAAAAAGAAAAAAAGAAAATAAATGAACACATATGGCAATCCTCAGGTGAGAGACTGACATGCACACTCACCATGATCAATGTTGTCCTTTACAGAAATCATGACAGGATCATAATTCTTGACCTAGTCGTAACTTGTAAAATAGTTAAGAAAAATAAATGGAAGAATATACATGAATGGCTTGTGGGATTCCAAACCGAACAGAGTGCTAGCAGTCACTGGTGGTTGTTGAACAGCTTAAGGCAGGTAGATGTTGATTTTTTTAATATAGTCATGCACTACATAATGATATTTCAGTTTAGGACAGATAACACATACAACAGTGGTCCCCTAAGATTGTAATACCACAATTTTACTTTACCTTTTCTATGTTTATGTATGTTTGAATATACAAAAATGTACAATTGTGTTACACTTGCCTACAGTATTCAGTACAGTAACATGCTGTACAGGTTTATAGCCTAGGAGCACTACGCTACACCATCTAACATAGGTGTGTAGTAAGTTATAACATGCAGGTTCGCATAATTGCACTCTACGATGTTCACACAATGCAACGACCATCTAATGATACATTTCTCAGAATGTATCCCTGTCATTGTAACACATAACTGTATATAAATTTAGGTCAATAAGAAGTCATCCAGATAAGGATATGTTATAAGAAAGGAGAATTACACCATTATTGGTCATACCAAGAAAGAGAGTTTCACTGAAAGACAGAAAATTTAAAAATCCTCATAGAACGTCACACTGTCTAGTTAAGTCCACACCATTTTAGAATTAGACAAACCTGTGTTCAGATCTGCTAGTTTGAATACAAACTCTACAAGGAGAAGGTAACTCAGCCTTTTTCCTCATTGATCTATCCCAAGTGCCTGGAGTAGTATCTGACATACAGGAGGCATGCAAAAAATATATGTTGATTGAATAACTGCAGTTTGGGCTCTGCTACCCTGTTGCTGTATGGCCTTGAGCAAGTTGTTCGAGCTCTCCAAGGCTCAGTTGAAATAGAGATAATAATAACTCACAGCATTGTTTGCAAATTAAATGAGATAAAGAAGCTATTGTCAAAATGGCCGAAAGAGACTTAGGGCTTTCACTTTTCTCTGTTTTGAATATTGGGCTTTGGGATGAGATTGTACTGAAGAAAAAAAAAGCAAACCAGTGAGGTAATATATAGTGATGTAGCACAATCCCAGTGTGGGACCCAGTGGCCACCATTTCTAATGCATGCTGATATTGCCATCAAAGTGGGGCACAGAAAGATGAGAAGAGCTATGGGAAAATGGGACTTTCTTGAAATTAATTACAGGTTGAAATGCATTGCCGCTTGCCTGTTTGTGTAAAGAGTAGCAAATAGAATGTCCAAATGTAGCATGAATACAGTATTGAAAGGAAACAACGATTAAACATTTCTTCCCCAAATGCTTGGTAAGTATAAAGAAAAAGGAAACAAGCTGAAAGAAGTACTAATTGGGAAAATCTTACAAAATAATTTATGTAATTACACCAAGATAAAAATATGTCTTTTCTTAGTTTCAGTAATGATTTAAAAATTAACCTTGGTGGGAGGCGAAGGACTTGGCAGAGTATTTAATTATCAGTCGTGTGGCTAACTTTCTGGGTTGCAGTTTCCCCAGTTTGGCTTTAAAATTGTTAATAGCTCCTTCCTTTCTCTCATCTCAGTGAGGGTTGATCATGTGCCATGTGGCATGCTGAGCACACATCATCATTAGCATCTAGACTAATTTTCTTTCTGATTTGACCAAGCAGTAGTTGAGAAGCTCATTTCCCTGGGCTCCAATTTATTTCATCAGCTAAGCCGTTACACTCAGGCTCAGATCTTTTCTGGTGCCCTTTTGGGTTGGAACAAGAGATACGGACATGATGAAGAGAGGCAGAAGCCTTTAAGTTCATGGATCCTGGGTGCCTGAGGAATGAAAGCTCCCACGTTCTAGTGCAGTATCTACAGTCCATTTTTTTAAAGTCCTTCTCTGTTTTGAAAGAACCAAATTTGGGAGAATGACCTTGATAAGTGATTAAAACAAGTCTACACTTGTGAAATGATACAGATTAGCATATTTTGGAGGAATCAGTCTTTTTTTTTAAGTTTGGCAGAAGAATGTAATTAATGTGCCATAATAGAATGCCAAACTTAAACTTCATTGATGCCTTCTTCCAGCCTCCTGTTCCAAACAGCTGTACGGAATGTGTTCCTGATATTTGAATTAGAATGAAAAAAGATGTAGGCCAGGCGTGGTGGCTCACACCTGTAATCCCAGCACTTTGGGAGGCCGAGGAGGGTGGATCACCTTAGGTCAGGAGTTCGAGTCCAGGATGGCCAACATGGTGAGACCCTGTCTCTACTAAAAATACAAAAATTAGCCAGGCATAGTGGCAGGCACCTATAATCCCTGCTACTCAGAAGGTTGAGGCAGGAGAATTGCTTGAACCCAGGAGGTGGAGATTGCAGTGAGCCAAGATCGTGCCACTACATTCCAGCCTGGGCAACACAGTGAGACTCTGTCTCAAAAAAAAAAAAAAGAAAAGAAAAGAAAAGAAAAGAAAAAAGATGTCAAATATGTGAGTACTTTTTTTGAGACTATGAAAATGTCACTGGAAAAAAAAGACTTATGCATTAGGTCTAATTCCCTGCAATTGGGCAAAGAATTCACTGTAGCACAAGTTGAATGCACATGGGAAAATAGATACAGACAATTGAGGCATACTGAAATAAATATGACAGGCAAAAATGCATTCAAGTGAGTATAATGCAGACTTTTGAAGAGGGTCAAAGGGTTGGTTTTACTGGAGAGAGCCATAGCAGTAGCCTTTTGTGAGTGAGGGTTGATTAAATGGTGCTGTATTCTTTATTAGGCAAAGATATTCCATACCAAATGGTGGCTCAGCATTGGGGAATGCAGGGTAATAAATATTCCAGCCTCTCTTTCCTTCCACCCTCCCATCACCAGCATCCTATTACCTACACCCAGCGAGAAGCCACAGGGCAAAGGAGCCAGACTGACAATAGTTCATACCAGTCAGCTCTCCTAGGGACTGAGAGCAGAGTGAAGAAGAGTGGAAGACAGATCTGGAGTTGTCTTCCTAAAAGACCTTTAATGCATTTTTACCTGCTTTTGATTTATTTAAATGTGTCTGGTCTAACTGCTAAGTTAAAATATTTGTCTTTGAAAATCTGTTAGTATGAACATAATTCTTTTTGTCTATTAAAAGAGTATTTCTGATATAATACCTATTCTTTAATGGCTGAACAATGCCATTTTAATAGATTATTTTTATAAGCTGCATTTCATTTTTAAATTTAAATTAAGTGAAATCTCTGCTGCAGTGGTATTAAGGACTCTTCAAAATAGGGACATTCTTTATGGAAAAATCAAATTACTGGAACTAATAGGGATATTTTTAATTCTGATATTTCTCAACTGTGTTTCTGTTTACTTACCCAAATAAAAATATATTGGTTTGTGAAATGGTTTTATGATTCTGAAGGAAAAAAATTGTATTGCCTCATCAAGAAATTGGAGTTTTGATGTCTCATGGATGAATACAGTATTGAGACTTGAATACGTAGCCTGGCGAATCTCTGCCATAGGAAGGAGGGAGGCATTTTTAAACTATGTTCAGGTCATTCAACAATTCAACAGCAGTTAATGGTTAGTATGTACAGGCTTTGCTGCGAACAGTTAAAGATATGGTGATAACCAAGACAGACAAGCCCCTGCCTCAGGTGTGTGAATCCACCTTAACATCCTTTCCCTCCTGCTGTCTGCTGGGTGAGGAAATGCAGTTAATTCCTGTCCCAGGTGCACATCCTCACTCCCAAACCAAGGCATAGTCACCCACGACTGCTCAAGAAGATAGCCTGTATCTCTCAGGTGTCTGGCAATGAAAAATGATTGAGAACCACAATTCAATCTTAACAACCCTCTCCCCTGGAGTGGATTTGCCTTTTATTTTTCCTACTCTAAACTCAGAGTGAATTTGCAATAGGAAAATTGCTGCGTTTCTTCAGTTCTGGAAAATTATCAGCCTTTTTCCCTTTGAATATTGGTTTTTCCTCAGTCTCTCCTTCTGGAACTCCAGTTAGAACTTTTCATTCTACCCTCAGTGTCCCTTAACTTTGCTTTTGTAATGTTTATTTCTCTATACAGGCTCTGTTCTGGGTTAATTAATTCTCTTTTCCACCATAAGTCTTCATCTTAATTCTATCACTGATTTTATTTTTTTAATAATTGTAATTTTTTAGGTCTATGAGCCCTGCATATTATTTTTCAAATCTGATATTTTTTTAAATCTTCTGTCATTGCATAGTAGATTCAGTTTCTTCTTTAGTAAATCTAGACATGTTAAACAGTTATTTTTAAATTTGTTTCAGATCAGCGTATTCCAGCTCATCTTCCACTGGTTGGGTCTGCTGACATTTTCTTGCTAGCAGGGTTCCTCGTATGCTTTGTAATACTTGTCTCTCTGCTTATCTTCTGTAGATGCTACCTTCATGTTCTGTCAACCTTATGTTCACTCTTTTCTGAACAATTACATTTCCAAATTTGGTTCCTTCAGCCTAGACACTTTTTCTTCTCCATCCCTGTACTGTAGTTGTGCCTATCAAATCCAAATTAGCATAGAGATAGTCTGTTCTTTCAGTTGTAGTACTTTGACTATTTAAATCCAAAACACAACTAAGAAGGAAAATGATGTCATCTTTTTTATTTCTTTCTTGACTTTTCCACATTTTTAAAAAATGATCTGGCCTCATGTAAACATTTTTGAGCAAAATTGTATAGAACACAGCAATACTTACAGAAAATTGGCAATATTAATGATAACACTTTGTTCCTATTTTTAATTTTATATATATATATATATATACATATATATATATATATATATCTCCCCTTCATTCTCCCACTTATAATCTCATAGTCTGGCTTGCTCAGCATTTGTTCTGTTTGAATTTATCTGGTTCATATATTTATTTGTTCATTATTTTTCTCCTCCTAGAGTCCCTTTTCTCTATCTTCACTGCTGTGACACACAGCTTAATGCAGCACCTAGCACATAGTAGGTCTTCAGTAAATATTTGTTGAACTAATCAGGAAATAAGTCAGTGCCCATTTTAATGAAAATCACTTAATGGAAAGGGCAGAATTTTTTTAAGCCTTCACATGTTTGGTGTCTTCCGCCCACCAGGTGCGGTACTGGAATGGGGGTGGAAAGGAGGAATCATCCAGTAAGATGAAAGTGGCAGGAAATGAGACATCAGCTAGACTACGGGGCCTGAAGAGCAACCTGGCCTATTACACGGCTGTCCGGGCTTACAACAGCGCCGGCGCTGGGCCTTTTAGCGCCACAGTTAATGTAACCACCAAGAAAACGCGTAAGTATATTCTGATTTCTTTGAATGGTACGGAAAATAGTTGGCATTAAAAAGGATCGCCTTCTCTATTATTTGAAATGGACAACCCAAGTCATTAATCTCACTAGATTATATAAACCTAACTCCAAAACCTAACTCCAAAACCCAACTCCAAAACTCAGAGCCACACATACCCTTGTCTTCATGATATCCCTAAATCTTTAGGTAGAGTGTGAAAATGAATGTGCACCTTCTGAAAAAATCTTAGTGTGGGGTGTTAGGTTAAATCTATCCCCTTTTCTTTTAAAATATGATAAGCTTAGTTGGGTTTACTTTCATGTATTTTTAGTTTCCCAAAGCTTGAGGATTTCTGATAAGCATGAATAAGTTAAAATTAATGCCGAAGAATCAGGAGTGATTTTTCCTTCTTTATCTTTCTTTCCTACATCATACAAAAAATGGCAATGTGCATTAAATGGTTATCAGCAAAAGATGATGGTCCTGTGAATGTGTTGACACTTTAAAAAATCTAACCACAGTTGTCAGTATTGCTTTCAAAGCTGAGTTTTTGTTAGCTGTGTATTCACAGGTAAATTCGCCAGCTGCAGTCATGAGTTACAATTATATTAGTCTACAAGAAAGTCAGTGATTTACAATTTGCTAATGTTCCACACATATTTCAGTTAATCTAATAGCATAGTATACATTTAATCATTGTGTTTTATTGTTTTATTGGTACTTACTCACAATGCAAATGTTTAAGTTACTATTGTCATTGCCCTCATCATAGCTAATAGTGATTGAAAACATTCTGTATCCCAAGTAATTTATGCTCATTCCCACATTTAATCCTCATAACTACTCCCAAGAGGTAGGTGCCATTATTATCTCTATTTTAAAGGTGATAGAAGTATGGCTTGAAGGGATTAGGTAACTTACGCGCAGTGATACCATACTTTTACTTGCAGAAAATTGTTTTCTTAATTTATTTTTCAAATTTCTTAATTGAATAAAAATGTTTGCTTAACTAACTTTATGTAAGAATGAGACAATTTTTATGCTTGGTTGCTAATTTCATTGATGCATTTCTGTTTCCATATCATTTCCAATTTTTTTGAAAACATACTTTTTTGTCTAAAATTGCAAAGAACTTCAATAATATAAAGTTGAATATGATTGGCTAGCATTTTTTATGGTTAACTTAAAGTAATGTAAGACAGTTCTACTACTTTAGATGTTAATTAGCACGTGTAAATTTGATTAAAGAAGTTTGTGTGTTTATCTTTGTATTAGGTATAGAAAAAAGAGTGTGGCTAACAATTGGCTAGTACAATGAGCATTGCAGAGCACAAATTTAGCAACAAACCATTTGAATTTCTATAGCAAGACCCATTTGTAAGCAACCGACTAATGTAACAATTTAACATGATCCTTATCTAATTATTATAGGAAGTCTAATCTACCTGTTTTTCACACCACTTGGTTGCTGTTAGACCAAAGAGCACGTGGGTTTGGAAATACAGATACAAAAAAAACTCTGTATTTAGAACTCTTTACTAAATATGTTTGGTTTTCTCAACAATTCTTACTGAATCAATATGGTCTAAATATACATCATTATTTATATATTCCAAACACAGCATCAATCAAAGATTCTGATTGCAAAAATATATGCAAACAAATTTGTCTGGCTCTTTTCTCTGACTTAATATTTGATGTGATTACTTGCTAGGAAATTATGATAGTAAAAGACAGTGTAATATCATGGTGGAATCAGTGAAGAACTTAGTGGATTAGTAAGACAGAAGGAAGAGACTGATTAGAAATCAATAGAAATGTCATGATAATGTACAATGAATGAATGAAAATTTTAAAAAGAAGCCAAATCCCTTTATAATTTAGGGATAGCATATAAACGCCCAATCCGAAGTAGAAATTTGCACAAAACAGTGATGTTGATAATTATGGTTGACACTTACTGAGCAATTTCCGGTCATGGTTCTAAGTAATTTGCATGTATTGATTCTTAATTCCCACAGCAATATCATGACTTGAAGGTATTAGCATGCTTACTTTAGAGAGGAGGAAGCTGAGGCATATGGAGGTTATATAATGGTACTGAGATTGCAGAGTAAGTAACAGGATGGGCATCCAAATCCATAGTCTTAACCACTATGGTATCCTCTCTTTCAGCCATATTGTTAGAATTTCATCACTCATTTAATACCTTTATTTATTGTGATTTTGCTCTGTGCTTAGGAACTGGGTAAGATGATCAGAGGTGGTCATGGCTTCTCTGCTCATGGAGCTTTAGTTTGATGGGAAATCCAGCAACTGAATGAAATCTCTCAAAAACAATGTTCTGCTATTATTCAATTGGAGTTCATCTAGAGTCTTTAGGTTGATCTGTAGATGTTATTAAGGACAATTTCCTACGTTGGGTGGGAAATTCATATAGATCATTAAAATCCCCAGTCATCCTAAAATGGCATATAAAGAACATATGTTAATTTTTAAATTTTATGTTAATAATTTTTAAATATGTACCAAAATTTCAAGTAAAACAGAATCTCTTAGAGCCATTAATAATATTGTTACTGGTAGCTCTAAATAGTCTTCCTAAGCTTTGACATGGTTTAACTGCAAATCCTATTTAAAATTTTGGTAAGGCTCTTGTGATTATCACTATGAAGAGAATTACTTGTCTGCCTTGGCATAAAGAGCAAAAATAACATTTTTGATTACCTGCTTGCTATTGCTCTTCCCCTATGGATTCTAAACTTTACAGAGAAAGAGTCCTTCTGTGTCTTATTTACCCAGCCACAGTGCCCAGCACAAACCCAGCACATAGGAGCAGCATATTAAATGTTGAATGGATGAATGAAACTTAGAGAAGCAAGCCAAACCTCAAGTACTATTATTAATCAAATGTACTTCCTCTTGACTGCACATTGCAAATTCAAAACATGCTACAGTTCTTTACCATCTCACTTAAAATGTGCAAGTTTCATGTACTCATCATTATGGAATTTTGTATGCAAGGCTTTAAATCAGTACAGATTTTAGATGATATTTCTGATTAATGTAAAATAACACAAGGATTCTCAAGTACTGTAGCTTCCATTAAACACTTAATTTTTGATATCCAAATACTTGTGTTTTTTAAAAGCATTTTTAAGTTAAACACTAATTAGCCTCTTTAAGTAATCTGAGATAGGTTTCTGTCATTTGCCACCAAAGAGAGCAAACTCTTAACAGCATCTTTCATCTCAAGGGACTGATGAATAAAATTTGCAGATGGCTTAAAAATGATAAGTTGCATTAGTTTCTAAAAAGAAACATTGAGAATTTTATGTTGAGTTTGCAAGAGATAATCTGTAGGATAAATATTCTGCTTTGTATAATCAAAAAGTCAAGTGGTGATTCTGACATTCAGTATGAATGGATCCAGACACTCAAACAACATTCACCACAATCATGTAATAAGATCTCAAATTTAATAAAACTGAATTATTGGTTCTCCTTCCAACCCATTTAAATCCTCTCTCTTCTGTGATAGTCCCCATTTCCATAAATTCCACTCCAATGTTTCAGTTTCTCAAGCCAAAAATCTCAGAGTCACCCTCGAGTCATTTTCTCTCATACTCTACACTAGATCCAGAATCTTACTTTTAGATTTATCAAGAATTTACCACTTCTGGCCAGGCACGAGGACTCACGCTTATAATCCCAGCACTTTGCGAAGCCAAGGTGGGATGATTGCTTGAGCCCAGGAGTTCGAGACCAGCCTGGGCAACATAGTGACACTGTCTCACTATGCTGAGACAGAGAAAAATAATAAGAGAATTAACCAGGTGTGGTGGTGTGTGCCCGTACTCCCAGCTACTCAGGAGGCTGAGGTGGGAGGATTGCTTGAGCCTAGGAGATCGATCAGAGCTGCAGTGAACCGTAATTGTGCCACTGCACTTCAGCGTGGGCAACAGAGTAAAACCCTGTCTCAAAAAATAATAATAAAAATAAAGAAATAAAATATACCACATCTTACACTGCTGACACATCAAGGCAAGCTGCCTCCAACTCTCTCCTGTAGATCAGGGCAATGGCCTCTCACTGTTCATCCTGTTTCTGCCTTTGCCTTGACATCCTGATAATGTCACTTCCCTGCTCAGAACCTTTTTGTCACTTCCCATCCCACTCCAGGTAAATGCTAAATCTTTAAAATGCTCAATGAGGCCTTATACAATCCACTCCCCAATCTCTGCTCTGACTTATTTCCTATTCTTTTCCACCTTGCTCATTACACTTTACTTCAGGACCTCTGCATGTACTGTTTCCTGTATCTCGAAAGCTCTTCTTCCAGATACCCACATAATGCACTCCCCCATCTCTTCCACGTTGTCACTCAGATATCACCTGGGTGCCACCTGACTGCAGTTCCACCTTTTCTGATGCCCTTGTCTCCTTCCCTGTTTTATCCTTGTGCCTAGCCTCAGAGCCACCACATGTACTGTATCTCATGGCTACTCACTTCATCATTGTGTCCCCAGGACGTCGTTGTGTCCTGCCTTAGCCGGAGTGTCAGCCCCTTCAGGGCAGAGCTATGGCCTAGTTTGATCATTGCTCTCTTCCCAGAGCTCTACTCCAGTGCTTAAGTAATCATAGTCAGCGCCCAATAAGTATTTGTTGAACAATGACTCTCTCCATCACTGTCTCTGCTCCATGGCAGCATCACTCTAACCAAGTTCTCTCTTCGTGGTAGAAAGATTGCCACCAGCACCTCAAGAGGACTGTTGTCTCTCGGCCAATCACACTGGGAAAGGTGGGCAGCTTCTTTCTGATTATTCTACCCAGAGCTAAGTAGGCTTCTCATTGATTCATCTTGGGCAAACAACCAACTGTTGTTTCCAGTTGTGAGAAAAACTGGACCAGCCTGGCCTGAAACACATGCCCAGACTCCCCTGGAACAAGGGGATTCTATATTTTTATGCCTTTGCTAATTATTATATGTGTGAGTATACTTGGGGAAAAAGAAGAATGCCAAATGATACAATCACTTTTGCATTTGAGTCTTTGCTTTTCTAAATGAAATGCTCATCCATGTAAGTGGAGCCAAAATCAGTTACCTGAATGTAAGGAAATCAAGTAGGTATGCTTTTTTTTTAATTCAACTTTTTTTATTTGTTTTTTAATTTTCGTGGGTACATTGTAGGTGTATATATTTAAGGAGTACATGAGATCTTTTGATACAGATATGCAATGTGAAATAAGCACATCAGGAAGAATGAAGTATCCATCCCCTCAAACATTTAGCCATTGAATTGCAAACAATATAATTAAACTCTTTAAGTTATATAAAAATGTACAGTTATTATTGACTATAGTCACCCTGTTATGCTATCAAATAGTAGGTCTTAGTCATTCTATTTTTTGTCCCCGTTAATCTCCACTTATCCCCCTCACCCCAAACCCCTCACTACCCTTCCCAGCCTTTAGTAATCATCCTTCTACTCTCTATGTCCATGAGTTCAATTGTTGTGACTTTTATTTTATTATTATTTTTCCATAGGTTAGTGGGGTACAGGTGGTTTTTGGTTATATGAGTAAGTTTTTTAGTGGTGATTTGTGAGATTTTGGTGCACCCATCCCCCAAGTGGTATACACTGCACCCAATTTGTAGTCTTCTGTCCCTTGCCCCCCTCCCAACCTTCCCCCCAAGTCCCGAAAGTCCATTGTATCATTCTTACGCCTTTGTGTCCTCATAGCTAGCTCCCACATATCAATGAGAACATACGATGTTTGGTTTTCCATTCCTGAGTTACTTCATTTAGAATAATAGTCTACTATCTCATCCAGGTCACTGTGAATGCCGTTAATTCATTCCTTTTTATAGCTGAGTAATATTCCATCATATGTGTGTGTGTTTGTATGTGTGTGTGTGTGTGTGTGTGTGTGTGTGTGTGTATATATATATATATATATCACAGTTTCTTTATCCACTCGTTGATTGATGGACATTTGGGTGGATTCCACATTTTTGCGATTGTGAATTGTGCTGCTATAAACATGCATGTGCAAGTATCTTTTTCGTATAATGACTTTTTTTCCTCTAGGTAGATACCGAGTAGTGGGATTGCTGGATCAAATAGTGGTGCTACTTTTGTTCATTAAGGAATCTCCACACTGTTTTCCACAGTGGTTGTACTAGTTTGCATTTCCACCAGCAGCGTAGAAGTGTTCCCTGACCACCGCATCCACACCAATGTGTACTGTTTTTTGATTTTTTATTGATGGCCATTCTTACAGGAGTAAGGTGATATTGCATTGTGGTTTTGATTTGCATTCCTTGATCATTAGTGGTGTTGAGCATTTTTTCATATGTTGGTTGGCCATTTGTATATTTTCTTCAGAGAATTGTCTGTTCACGTCCTTCACCCACTTTTGTATGGGATTTTTTGTTTTTTTTTTTTCCTGCTGATTTGAGTTCGTTGTAGATTCTGGATATTAGTCCTTTGTCAGATGAATGGATTGTGAAGATTTTCTCCTACTCTTTAGGATGTCTGTTTACTCTGCTGACTGTTGCTTTGCCATACAAAAGCTCTTTAGTTTAATTAAGTTCCAGCTGTTTATCCTTGTTTTTATTGCATTTGCTTTTGGGTTCTTGGTCATGAAATTATTGCCTAAGCTAATGTTTAGAAGCGTTTTTCCAATGTTATCTTCTAGAATTTTTGTAGTTTCAGGTGTTAGATTTAAGTCCTTCATCCATCTTGGGTTGATTTTTGTATAAGGTGAGAGATGAGGATCCAGTTTCATTCTCCTACATGTGGCTAGCCAGTTATATCAGCACCATTTGTTGAAAAGGGGGTCCTTTCCCCACTTTATGATTTTGTTTCCTTTGTTGGAGATCAGTTGGCTGTATGTATTTGGGTTTACTTCTGGGTTGTCTATTCTGCTCCATTGGTCTATGCTCCCATTTTTGTACCAGTACCATGCTGTTTTGGTGACTATGGCCTTATAGTATAGTTTGAAATCAGGTAATGTGATGCCTCTAGATTTGTTCTTTTTGCTTAGTCTTGCTTTCTGGGCTCTTTTTTGATTCTATATGAATTTTAGAATTTTTTTTATAATCCTTTGAAGAATATGGTGGTATTTTGATGGGATTTGCATTGAATTTGTAGATTGTTTTTGGTAGTATGATCATTTTCACAATATTAATTCTACCCATCCGTGAGCATGGGATGTGTTTCCATTTGTTTGCACCATCTATGATTTCTTGCAGCAGAGTTTTGTAGTTTTCCTTGTAGAGGTCTTTCATCTCCTGGTTAGGTATATTCATAAGTGTTTTTTTTTTTTGGCAGCTATTGTAAAAGGGGTTGAGTTTTTGAATTGATTCTCTGCTTGGTCACTGTTGGTGTGTAGAAGAGCTACTGATTTGTGTACCTTAATCTTGTATCTGGAAACTGCTGAATTATTTTATCAGTTCTAGGAGTTTTCTGGATGATTATTTAGAGTTTTTGAGATAAACCATCATATCATCAGCAAACAGTGACAGTTTGACTTCCTCTTTACTGATCTGGATGCCCTTTATTTCTTTTTCTTGTCTGATTGCTCTGGCTAGGACTTCCAGTACTAAGTTGAAGAGGAGTGGTGAGAGTAGGCATCCTTGTCTTTTTCCAGTTCTCAGAGGGAATACTTTCAACTTTTCCCTATTCAGTATAATTTGGCTGTGGGTTTGTCATAGATGGCTTTTATTACATTGAGGTATGTCCCTTGTATGCTGATTTTGCTGAGGGTTTTAATCATAAAGGGATGCTGGATTTTGTTGAATGCTTTTTCTGTATCTATTGAGATAATCATGTGATTTTTGTTTTTAATTCTGTTTATGTGGTGTTTCACATTTATTGACTTGTGTATTTTAAAACATCCCTGCATCCCTGATGTGAAACCTACTTGATCATGGTGGGTTATCTTTTTGTTATGTTTTTGGATTCAGTTAGCTAGTGTTTTGTTAAGGATTTTAGCATCTATGTTCATCAGGGATATCGGTCTGTAGTTTTCTTGTTTGGTTATGTCTTTTCCTGGTGTTAGTATTAGGGTGATGCTGGCTTCATAGAATGAATTAAGGAGGGTTCAGTCTTTATCTTGCTGAATAGTGTAAACAGGATTGGTTCCAATGGTCTGGTAGAATTCTGCTGTGAATCCTTCAGCTCCTGAACTTTTTTAGTCAGTAATTTTTTAATTACCATTTCAGTCTCACTGCTTGTTATTGGTCTGTTCAGGGTATCTAATTCTTCCTGATTTAAGCTAGGAGAGTTGTATCTTTCCAGGAATTTACCCATCCCTTCTAGATTTTCTAGTTTATGTGAGTAAAGGTATTCCTAGTTGCCTTGAATGATCTTTTGTATTTGTGTGGTGTCAGTTGTAGTATCTCCCGTATCATTTCTTAGTGAAGTTATTTGGATTTTCTCTCCTCTTTTCTTTGTTAATCTTGCCAATGATCTATCAATTTTATTTATCTTTTTGAAGACCCAGATTTTTGTTTCATTAATCTTTTGTATTTTTCTATTGTTTTAATTTCATTTAGTTCTGCTCTGATTTTGGTTATTTCCTTTCTTCTGCTGAGTTTGGGTTTGGTTTGTTCTTGTTTCTCTAGTTCCTTGAGGTGTGACCTTAGATTGTCAGCTTGTGCTCTTTAAGTCTTTTTTATGTCGGTTTTTAGAGCTATGAACTTTTCTGTTAGCATTGCCTTTGCTGTATCCCAGAGGTTTTGATAGGTTGTGTCAGTATTGTTCAATTCGAATAATTTTTTAATTTCCATCCTGATTTCGTTTTTGACTCAATGATCACTCAGGAGCAGGTTACTTTCCATGTATTTGCATGGTTTTAAAAGTTCCTTTTGGAGTTGATTTCCAGTTTTATTCCACTGTGGTCTGAGAGAGTGCTTGATATAATTTCAATTTTTTTTATTTTATTGAAGCTCATTTCATAGCCTATCATTTGGTCTATCTTGGAGAAAGTTCTCTTCACTGTTGAATAGAATGTGTATTCTGTGGTTGTTGGATGGAATGTTCCATATATATCTGTTAAGTCCATTTGTTCCAAAGTATAGTTTAAAACCATTGTTTCTTTGTTAACTTTATGTCTTGATGACTGTCTAGTGCTGTCATGGAGTATTGAAGTCCCCCACTATTATTGTGTGGTTGTCTCATTTCTTAGGTCTATTAATAATTGTTTTATAAATTTGGGAGCTCCAGTGTTAGGTGCATATATGTTTAGGATTGTGATATTTTCCTGTTGGACAAGGCCTTTTACCATTATATAATGTCCCTCTTTATCTTTTTTAACTGCAGTTTCATTAAAGTTTGTTTTGTTTGATATAAGAGTAGCTACTCTTGCTTGCTTTTTGTGTCCATTTGCATGAAATGCCTTTTTCCAGCCCTTTACTTTAAGTTTTCATGTGAGTCCCTATGTGTTAGGTGAGTCTCCTGAAGGCAGCAGATATTTGTTTGGTGAATTCTTACCCATTCTGCAGTTCTGTATCTTTTAAGTGGAGCATTTAGCCCATTTAAATTCAATGTTAGTATTGAGGTGTGAGGTACCATTCCACTCATTGTGCTATTTGTTGCCCGTGTACCTTGGTTTTTGGGTTTTGGTTTTTATGTTTTAAATTGTATTTTTGTTTTATAGGTCCTTTGAGATTTATGCTTTAAAGAGGTTCTGTTTTGATGCGTTTCCAGGATTTGCTTCAAGATTTAGAGCTCCTTTTAGCAGTTCTTGTAGTGGCGATTTGTCTGAAAAAAGACTGTATCTTTCTTTTATATGATGCTTAGTTTCGCTGGATATAAAATTATTGGCTGATAATTGTTTTGTTTGAGGAGGCTGAAGATTGGGCCACAATCCCTTCCAGCTTGTAGGGTTTCTGCTGAGAAATCTGATGTTAATCTGATAGGTTTTCATTTATAGGTTACCTGGTGCTTTTGTCTCACAGCTCTTAAGATTCTTTCCTTCCCCTTAACTTTAGATAACCTGATGACAAAGTGCCTAGGCAATGATCTTTTTGTGATGAATTTTCCAGGTGTTGTTTCTGGTTCTTGTATTTGGATATCTAGGTCTCTTGCAAGGCTGGGCAAGTTTTCCTTGATTATTCCCCGAAATATGTTTTCCAAACTTTTAGATTTCTCTTCTTAGGAATGCCGATTATTCTTAAGATTGGTTGTTTAACATAATCCCAGACTTCTTGGAGACATTCATATTTTCTTATTCTTTTTTCTTTGTGTTTGTTGGATTGGGTTAAATTGAGGACCTTGTCTTCACGCTCTGAATTTCTTTCTTCTACTTGTTCAATTCTATTGCTGAGACTTTCCAGAGCATTTTGCATTTCTATACATATGTCCAGTGTTTCTGGAAGTTTTAATTTTTTGTATTTATGCTATCTATTTCATTGAATATTTCTTCCTTCACTTCTTGTTTCATTTTTTGGATTTCCTTGTATTGGGCTTCACTTTTCTCTGGTGCCTCCTTGATTAGCTTAATAACTAACTTCCTGAATTCTTTTTCCAGTAAATCAGGGATTTCTTCTTTGTTTGGATCCATTGCTGGTGAGCTAGTGTGATTTTGGGGGGTTGTTAAAGAGCCTTGTTTTGTCATATTACCAGAGTTGTTTTTCTGGTTCCTCCTCATTTGGGTAGGCTCTGTCAGAGGGAAGGTCTAGGGCTGAAGGCTGTTGTTCAGATTCTTTTCTCCCATAGTGTGTTCCCTTGATGTAGTACTCTCCCCCTTTTCCTATGGATGTGGCTTTCTGAGAGCCAAGCTGTAGTGATTGTTTATCTCTCTTCTGGGTCTAGTCACCCAGCATGTCTACCAGGCTCGGGCTTGTACTGGGGGTTGTCTGCATAGAGTCCTATGATGTAAACCATCTATGAGTTTCTCAGCCATGGATACCAGCACCTGTTCCAGTGGAGGTGGCAGGGCTGTGAAATGGACTCTGTAAGGCCCTTAGCTTTGGTGGTTTAATGCTCTATTTTTGTGCTGGTTGGCCTCCTGCTGGGAGGTGGCGCTTTCCAGAGAGCATCAGCTGTGGTAGTATGGAGAGGAACAGTTGGTGGGCCGGGCCCTAGAACTCCCAAGAGTATATGCCTTTTGTGTTCAGCTACCAGGGTGGGTAGGGAAGGACCATGAGGTGGGGGCAGGACTAAGTGTGTCTGACCTCCTCCTACAGCAGGTCTTGCCGTAGCTGCTGGGGGGATGGGGGTGAGGTTCCCAGGTCAATAGAGTTATGTACCTAGGAGGATTATGGCTGCCTCTGCAGAGTCAT
The DNA here is from genome assembly GCF_029289425.2 of Pan paniscus. Classification (NCBI taxonomy): domain Eukaryota; kingdom Metazoa; phylum Chordata; class Mammalia; order Primates; family Hominidae; genus Pan; species Pan paniscus. Next base: position 74,229,595 of record NC_085926.1, on the reverse strand, counting down.
GCAGATTGTCAGAGAAGTGAAGGAAAGCCAGCAGTCACAGGCCTTACTCAGCTCCCACGCAATCCAAAGGGCCAGTCTCACTCCCACTGTGCCCCCACTGACAGCAAAAAAGTCCGTTTCCAGGCAGTGGGCAGGCAGGGCTGAGAAGTTTCCCCAGGCTACCCACCTCCCAGCTGGGAAAGAAAAGGGCTCTAATTCTTCCTCCACCTATAAAGTCTGCACACCAGATTCACTCTCTCCCCCAGGTTCTGGCCAGGAAGCTTCTCAACCAGTTAAAATAGTTACAAAGTTCAGCTGGAGATTTCCTTCTTGTGGTTTCCTTGTGCCTCTGGCCACCCTCCCGAAGGATCCCTGTGATGCCAGGCAGGAGTGGCCTGCTTGGGGACCCAGCGAACTCACAGGGCCTTTCCCGCTGCTTCTTCTACCCCTGTATTTCACTCAGCTCCTAAATTGACTCAGCTCTCACCTCCAGGTAAGGTTGGAATCTTCTCCCATAAACTAGACCTTCAGTTTCCCCAGTGGGGGTATGTGTTTGGGGGTGGAGGACCTCCCTTTCCCACTTCCACAGTTTGAGCAATCACAGTATTTGGGGTGTCTCCTGGGTCTTGCAGGAGCAATCCACTTCCTTCAGAGGGTCTGTGGGTCCTCTCAGGTTTCCTGTTTTATTCCTGCAGTTGTTCTGGAACTAAAATTCACAATGCAGGCCTCCACACACTGCTCTGTCCATCCGAGTCGGAGCTGCAGTCTAGGCCTGCCTCCTGTTTGCCAGGATCTGTTCCAAGTAGGTGTGTCTTGGGGAAGTGAAAAGGAAATGTGAATAAGGCAAGCACTGAAAGAATGAGTCTGAATATTTCAGATGGTTTTTATTAAATGACTATTGCTACCTCAAACACAGAATTTGGAAGTTCTAAAATTTTCATATATATGACTTAATTGTATAATTGTCCAGTCTGGGTTTGGCTCAGGATACACATTATTGCAAAGTTTTCCAAATTTCATATGTGATCCACCTATTTTGCCATTTTTTCCAACCTTTTCTATTAATATATATCTACTATTTTTTTCTTAAAAATTGACCTTCTATTTTTACTTAGATAAATTTAAAAAAATGGAAACTAGCTTTTTATCTGAGCAATGCAGAACCAGTATCATTGCCATAAATAGATGCTAACCAAATAGTAAGTTTAATAATAATAAGTACAATGAAAAATAGACCACCCTCCTTTTTAAATACTAGGAACATATTCTTGCCTGTTGAAACCTCCAAACCTGCTCCCTCTTTGTTTGTGATGTTAGTATAGAGGGGATATTAAAGACCTACTGGCTCCCAAATCTAACTTTTCTCTTCAAGCCATGGGAAGATTACAAGGGAATTTTTCTGCAGGTGACTGAATGCTATCTGTTGGCTTTTCCGTGCATCACATCCCCCAGTGCATGTGACCTAATCATGTTTGTATATGACACACCATAAATCACACATATGGTGCAATATAAGCCTATTAATGTGCATTCCTCAGATTCAGGAGGGTGTTTTTTTCCCCCATCTATGGGCTTCAGCAAAGTTATTCCTAGTTTTGTAAGCTCTGAAGAAACATAACAATATAATATTGAACTTTACCAGTATTCAAACAGGAAGTTTCTGCTAATATAGAATCAGGAAAAATTCTGACTAAATGTGTAAAACTTATGAACTCTATTTTGTAAGAGTTTTGGCACTTTTTTGAAAATCTGCCCCACTTGCCTGTGAATTTTCTAGACCAAGATTGTCCAACCCACAGCCAGAGAGCCACATGTGGCTCAGGACAGCTTTGAATGCAGCCCAACACAAATTCATAAACTTTCTTAAAACATTATGAGATTATTTTGTGATTTTTTTTAAAGCTCATCAGCTATCTTTAGTGTTAGTGCATTTTATGTGCAGCCCAGAACAATTCTTCTTCTTCCACTGTAGCCCAGGGAAGCCAAAAGACTGGACACCCCTGCTCTAGACAATTGTAAATGTTCTGCTTATAGTTTATAATCTCACATATTTTTATTATGCAAAGGAGAACTTTTGATCAAGGAAATTCCTAGACATCGAAAACCAAAAATCAAAGAAAGACCTTCCCTGGCGTTCTAGGTTGGGTTTCAGACGAGTTAAAAAGTAGATGATTTTGTTGTGTTTTAAAACATTGTGTCAATTTCTTTTGATAAGAAATTAGATCCATTTATAATAGTTTTCCGTGATTCCAAAACAAGCGTATCTTACTATTGGGGGGTGGTGCATAATTGGCTTTTGTTTTTGATTACATGATCGTTGCACAATACCACATGTTTAAGCAGCTTAGTTACAAATGTTAATAATTATCTCAAGTGAAGTCCAAGTGCAAAGCGTAACTTCTAGCTACTAGTTATAACAACTTTTTATCATGTAAGTCATCTCATTACCATCACATGGCCAAGAAAAAGAGTTGAGAAACATACTGAGTTTTGTATAATTAATCACAGCAAACATATGTTCTTAAAATTTCATATTTTGAAAGTAAATGCCAGCTTTCACTGTTACCACTATGAGACATCACCATTGAAAACTCCAGGCAATAATATTCTTTAACAACCTCTACTTTGTATTATATAAAGGAAAACATTTATTTTAGAAAATTTGGGGGGAAAAGTCTATAGAGAAAAAATAAAATTCACTCATAATCCTATCACTCAGAAATACCATGATTAATATCATTTGTCTTTCCTTCCAGACTTCTGTTCTATGAAAAGTTTCTCTTATACAGTGGAGGTTATGCTGTGTATTTTGTTACCTGTATACTGTATCGTAACTGCCTGTGGATGATATTCCATTGTGATGAACGCCACGATTTATTTAGCCATTTTCCTGTGGATAGACATGTCTTATATTCCCAGCTTCCCAGTTTCATCTAATCATGGTTATATGATAGTAATCACTTGTTTTCAGGCAAGTATCTGCAGAGTAAGTAAAATCTATGAAGCTGATGTTGAGGAGTCTGAAAATCAAGTGCACAGAGGATCATGATGGATGCTTAAGGAACAACAATAATAAAAACCTCTCGAGAGAAAGTTATTTCGTTATGTAACACTTAAAATTACTGAAATGATTATGTGTATCCTGTCAATTAGTGTTGTGATATAAATCTAGTGATATGTCATCATTTTACTAGGATTAGTTTTTTACCAGGTTTTTCTAATTTAGCATTCTGCCAGCAGTAGAGGTTGACAGGAAAAACCTATAGGATATGAACATTGACAAATGATTTCCAAAAAATTTCAAAATGTAGACTACTTACCAGTTTAGGTGCAGTAAATTTTGGAACTCAATCATCCTATTCTGGGTTGCACTTCCACACAGGTTCAAATACAAAAAGTAAAATTAGAAGTCCTAGAAGTTACACTATCAACTATCCCCTGCTCATTCCTAATTCACTACTTGACTCCATACTTTTACAAAAGTTCATTGTGTTGCTTCAGAGCTATCTAAACTACTGGTTAATAGCTATGTCAGATTAGGCTAGTCCAGGCTGAGGCACCTCAAATCCCAAAACCTCAGTGGCCTAAAACTATACTTTTTTTTCTTCAACTCATACTATATGTTCATCATGAGTGAGATTCAGATCTGATCCATTCTGTCTCCCATTCTGTCTCCACTCCTGAACCCAGAATAATGGAGGAGCCAATCTCTGGGACATGGCAATCTCATGGCAAAGAGAAAAGAGAGGAAAGCAAACCATACTCTTCAATGACTTTTATAGCTGCCACTTGGGAGTGGCCGATTTCCCTTTGGCCCACATTCCATTGGTTGAGGCAAGTCCTGTGGTGAAGTCCCATATCTATGGGATGCCAATGAGAAGGAGAATTATGCCTATTTACAGGCGGGGAACCACAAGTCCCATAGCCAACGCCAACATCAGTGAGAGCTAGGCAGAGAAGCATAATCCTCTCAAGGTGCAGAGGACTTAAACAGAGCTGGTTGGAATCCACATAATACTTCTCACTAGTCGTGTATCTTAGCAAGCTTTTTTAAACCTTTCATTGTAGTAAAGTACACATAACATAAAATTTAACATACTAAACATTTAAAAACATACAGTTCTATAGTGTAAAGTCTTTTACATTTCTGTGCGATAGATCTCTAGAACCCTTTTCATCTTGCAGAACTGGAACTTTGTACTCATTAAGCAATTCTCCATTTCCCCTTCCACCAGCCTCTGGCAACCAGCATTTTATTTTCTGTCTCTATGAATTTTTGACTATTCTGAATATCTCAAATAAGTAGAATTATAAAGTATTTGTCTTTGGGTGTCTGGCTTATTTCACTTAGCATAATGTCCACAAAGTTCATCCATGTTATAGCATGTGTCCAAATTTTATGTTTTTAAGGCTGAATAATATTTCATTATAGGTAAATGCCCCATTTTGTTCATCCACCCATCTTTTGAATAATGCTGTCATGAACATGCTTATACAATCTTTTTAAATTTTAACTCTCTGGGTCCAGATTATATATGTACAGAAATGGGCTTTATTACAATGCAATATAATGAGGATTAAGTAAATTATATTAAAGCACATTCTGTAATCCCTAACATATTATAGACGTGTACTAAGTATTAGTTACTAATAATAGCATTTTGAACATGGGTGAAAGTTTCTCTGGTCCACAATTTCCCAAATATTGTCATTCTTACCAGTGGTGGTAAGAGATGATTTTAAGGTAGTTCGCGAACATTATAAAAATTTAGAATGTTTATATAAGGCATAAAATTCATTTATTTTAGAGAGTGCCCAAAAATGTAACTAGCACATCAAGCTAATTATTGTGTGAATATTATTGAGATGAAGGTAAAATAGATGTTTAATTTTTCTTAAACCAAGTTTAAATAGCAAAACATGACAAAAATGATACATGACTATCTGACGTTTAGAAAACAGTAATATGATTCAAAAAGAACAAAGTTAGACCCTATTATTTCTTTTTTGTTTTCCTTTTTTTGTTGTTGTTTTTTTTTTCTTTTTGTCATTTCAAAAAGTATTCATTTCAGGCTGAACTCATTCAGCCCACGTATGTTGTGACTCATACAAGATAAACCCCAGTGTTCTATTTGCAGTCATTTCTCCCTGAAGACTGATGTTAGTGTAGGTGATTTAACCAAAATTACTCAAACTTTTTGTAACCTCCAAACACACACCTTTTGTTAGAACAAACCATGCTGTAGTATAGCTCAGCTGCATCAAACCAAACCTGTCCTTTTATAGTGCTGTCAGGCCACAGGGTATCACTGGCTTTGGGAAATTGTCCTAAAAATTGTACATTCATATTATTTGAGTAACCAGAACATGGTCATTAGTATTTCAACCCTAAGCAGCTGCTATAATTTTTTTGTTGTTATTAGCAGAGCATAGCAGCTCAGACAATCTTAGCTGACCTAAACTCATTGTGAATACTCACATCACAGAATTTTAAAGGCAACATAGAATAGTGTTAAAAGAGACAAAAAGCAAAAGAAATCCACAGGGAATACAATCTCGTTTGGTGTCATTAGACTCATAAATGTATTTGAGTTCTTCCTATCTGTAAGTTCAGCTGTATTTCCCCTATGGCATGAGTCAATGATGTTTAGAAATTTCTCTGGATAGCTAATGTTTTATATCATTTTTCCATTACAAATTCAGTTAGCCAAATCACATTCTGTGGTTAAATCTACAAATATAACACTGAGGGCAATTGTGATGCTGTTGTTGAATGAATAATATTATGTTTGTTGTTGTTATTGACAAGAAACTGATTTTTCCAGTGCCGTATCTGTGTTGCTATTGACAAATACTATCGGCCATCCCTCAACACCCTCACCCCTTAGCATTAGTTTACAGTCCAGCGTTCACGAAAAGGAACTAAATTATGAATCTAAGTTTAGAAACCGCAGAGAGTTTCATTAATCCTCTAATGGAATCCTCATTAACTTTTTAGCGTTTTGCCTTATTTTTCTCAAAAATTGATTTAAGCCTGGAAAACGAAAACTTTAAATATAGACTCTCTTGCAATTTTTCATGTGTATAGCTATTACTCCATGGGAATAAATCTAAGTAATTCTTATTTTTGATTGCCTCACATTTTGCCCATCTTATCATACAAGGCTGGCTCCAAAATCATATATACTTCATTTCACACAACTTTAATCTGTCCATTTGGCAATTTCTTCCAGCCTCTGTATGCGTCAAAATAAGTCCCGCCGCCTTCCTTTCTTGGTTTAGGAACAAGCAGCCCTCTAGTGGTAGATAGAGGAATTTCCTTATCCCCCCCCATCGACGTGTTTTCAAGGAGACACGGTAAGTGTGAAATGCTCTAAAGTGTATGATGAGTATGATAAAATGAATTATCTTACACATTAATTGAAATGCCTTTTTTGGGACTTTTATTTTAGATTCGGGGTACATGTGCAGGTTTGTTATATGAATAAATTACGTGTCACGGGGGTTTGGTGTATGAATGAAATGCCTTTCTAAAAAAAGGAAATTTATATACTCTGTTATTTTTTTCTGATTTCATCTATTACACCAAGCATTACCAAAGGCATCCCGTTCTACTTCCACTAGCTTCCTATGATAGCCGTCATCTCCTCCGTGTAAAATATCACTTGTACTTCGATCTGTTTTAAAATTTCTCATTTTGCATTTCAAGCTCCCAGTCAGCCACCAGGAAATGTTGTTTGGAATGCCACAGACACTAAAGTGTTACTTAATTGGGAGCAAGTTAAAGCCATGGAGAATGAGTCAGAAGTAACAGGATATAAAGTAAGTTTTCTCATTTGCAATGCTTCATTTTCGTAATTTTGGCAGTACTTTTCAAGAGAAGCTAGGTATAAGTGAATTTTTCTATATATTGATATGGTTTCTGTAATCTAATTTTGACAAGGATACCAAGCTTTCCATAAAATTCGTAATTTTTCAAAATAGCTTCTTAAATATGGTTTCAAGTGAAAGAATTCTGCTCAAGTGGGAATTTTGGACACAATGTTTCCAAATTGTGTGTTAGTTTGCTACTATTGATGCTCACCTATATACTACTTAAAAATAAATAAATAAAACTATTGGCTCTGATTCCATGGCCAGGCATTCAAGGTCCATACACTATGGCCCTGCCTTATCTCTCCAGCCTCATAAATATGCAGCCCAGCTGGGCTTTTCCATGGGAGAAGTTCACTCTTCCCAAGCCTCCCTGATTTTGAGAACCTGACGATTCTGCCATGTGCTAACCTCTAATCTAAGACTTACAATTAGAGTCATGAATGAAACTTACATTCTAGTGGATATAGAAAGACAAAATTAGTTAATTTCAGAGAGACAAATTCTATGAAGAAAACAAAAATGGGCAATATAACAAGTAAGTGTATTTGTTCATGCATTTTAGGTTTTCTATAGGACTAGCAGTCAAAATAACGTACAAGTGCTGAACACAAATAAAACTTCAGCTGAACTTGTGCTGCCCATTAAAGAGGACTACATTATTGAAGTCAAGGCCACAACAGATGGAGGGGATGGGACCAGTAGTGAACAGATCAGGATTCCACGAATAACCAGTAAGTTGGTTGAAGCCATTATTTACTTTATTGACATCAGTGTTACTATCCCCCATAGTGAGTCAATCAGTATCCCTCTGTCCATTCTTTCTTTCCAGCAAGGCTTACATCCAAATGCCGGTAAGGTTTTGGCAGGTGAGACGAGGGCAAGAGAAACCCCTCAAGAGTGGTGCAAAATAGGGAGAAAAATATGAGGGCATGAAGAAAAGATGTCAAAAAATATTTAGCAAAACTTCATTAATTTGATTTTTTTTCCTTATTCTGAGTTTTACTTAAATTTGCCTTTGGATCTCCTATAAAAGCAGAATTCCCTAATCATTTCTTTTAGATCTTTAATAGTCTAGTTATTTGCCTCCTACAGATTATAGATAAATCTTATCAATTCTTTAAATAGAATGATTAACATTGTCAAAGTCCTAAACCACTTACCTGTGCCAAACTAAAAGACTCCTTAAAAATTCTTCTCCTAGTTTCCAAGGAGGTTCATAATAATTTTTCCTCTCCAAATCCAAGTAAAACCTATTTTACTATAGAAATTATATGTTTAGAGTTGGAAACAGACTTTGGTTTGCATATTTTATCAACTGCCAATGCTAGAATAAATTTTATCCTCACTTTTAAATCCCAGGTCTGGAGTTTTCTGGCCTCAGTTTAACTATTGTAGAGTCCATTTTGACTTCATATGCTATTCTATAGTTCTTAGTGACATAAATGACTTTGTTCCCTGTTTCCATTCATTTAGCATGGGTAATCAGGACTGAAACTTTTGTCTTTAATCTTGGAAAACAAAATGGCAGACATTAGTAACTGAAGAGAAAGGGAAGTAGAAAACTTAGAGAAATTCTGTCTTTCTGTAAAACCATAAAGGCTGCCATACTTAGACTAAAACAAACAAAGCTACACTAAGAAAACAGGAACTACTTATTGCAGAACTAAGTTCTGCAAAGTAAAAGTCTGCAGAACCCATCTTGGACTACAGAACTCTCTAAAACTGTATGCACTTCAATAGAGCAAAAGTAGAAATTAAATTTAGTTTATTATTGTTGTTAATTTAGGTTTTGAAATAATGAATATGTGCTTCTTGTTCCCTGAATGGTGCAAGGCATAGAGTTAACATTACAATATGGGCAAAGTGGCAATTTTAAAAGAAATATGTTCTAGGCTTTTGCAGGGACAGATGTTATTTTAGCATTTTAGGGCTGCTGAGTCAAGAGTAGCCCTTTCATCTGACATCTGCTGTCTTGCTGAGCTTGCAAGTGACCACACAGGGCCATCTCTATGAAAACGAAGCTTTTATTTATTTCCTTTTGAAAAGATTATGTTTTATATTATGTGTAATAATTTATCTGGAAATGCATAAAATAGAAACAAGCACCTATTCTTCAAACCCTTACCCAATGAAGCATTCTTAATTAAACCATTGAATTATCTCAAAGTTGTTTGTAATCAAGTATAATTGTTTTCAAAATGATTAAGTTGTTTTTCCCATTTCAATTAAAGTTAAATAATAGTAGATGAACAAAGCCTGGTATCATTTAAGAAAACTTAAACACATTACTGTTTTTATAGATACTCTTGGCAACTAGTATATGCTGCATTGATAAATAAAATGAAGGCTAATAACAACTTGTGGTGGTTCCAGGATAGGTTCATGTAGTGATTTGGTTTTGATAGGAGAGGTATTGCCTTTGCTCTGTGTCTTAGTCCTTTTTGGCTTCTCTAACAAAACTACCTAGACAGGTGGCTTAAAAACAACAGAAACTTAATTCTCACAGTTTTGGAGGGGAGTCTGAGAAGCCCAAGGTCAAATTGCTGGCAGATTCAGTGTCACCTCTCGAAGTCCCTCACCTCCTAATACTCTGACATTGAGGGTTAGGATTTCAACAAAGAATTTGGGGGGAACACCACAAATATCCAGTCTCTAGCACCCTGATTACATATTGGTACAATCCTTATTAATGAGCTGTTCATCAACTTTGACAGGTATGGATGCAAGAGGATCCACTTCAGCCATCTCGAATGTCCACCCTATGTCAAGTTATATGCCTATAGTACTGTTCTTAATTGTATATGCCCTGTGGTGATATTAACTCCTTTTTATTATTTATTGGAAAGTTATTTGGTTACCAAAAAAAAGTGCTTTCATGAAATGCAGTGATTATGCATGTTTTTTTCAACTCTTATTTTTAACTTTCTACTTCATTATAGGTAAATATGAATATAATTAAAAAAACAGTAAATCCTTTTAGGGGAATCTGAAATGCCTTAATATTAACTTGATAAACCAAAGGAATTTACATATTACATACTTCAGACTTTTGATATAAATGTTCTTAAACTATGAGTTTAAGCACTGCCTATGGATAAAGACTCACACACTCTCACATGTACACACACACGCATGAGAATTTCTTTTTACATTGAAAAACTCTTTCATTTAATTCAAATGCTATTTTCCCATTATAATAGCATTATTTGGAAGACTTAACCAGTATCAATTTGAAATGCTGATTTAAGTCCCCAAGGATGAAAAATACATTTTAAAAATTATTTTGTTGGAGAGGAGTGGCATGTGATTCAAAAGAGCATTGTTGGAAAACGCTACTGTGGGGCTTAGAAGAATGATGTTTGGTTTGGTATGCTGGTAACTAGTTGTAAGACTGTACAGATCACTTTACCATCTGTACCTCTAAATTATTCCTCTATAAAATATGGAGATAATAATACCTATCTGATCAGACTTTGCCCCATGAATTAGTTTTTAAAAGATAAAGACTGAAGTATGAAAGTGCTTTTGTCACCCCAAATGCAATTGACCCATGCAAAATATTAGCATGAATTTATTTAATCACATAAAAGTCATGAAGACCAGCCAGATTTTCAAGCTTCATTCTGTTTCATTCAGTTATATTCTAAAATTCAAATGATCACATTTTATTCTTTCTCAAAAAGAAAAAAGTTTTTTTAAATTAAAAAAGGAATTGTTTCCTTCACAGCTATGAACAAGCTTTCAGGTTTTATTAAAACCTAGAGGAAAAAATCAGGAATGACCTGAATCTCAACCCAAATATTAAACAAAATCCACATAATCCCTCATTTCAATTTCCAATTCCATTAAGGGACCCTCTCTTTTTGGATGGCAGAGATGGTTTTTTAATGAAATCCCACCATCTATCTGAGTGAGCCTGGCAGGCATTTTAGTTCCTGAGTTAAATTTGTAATAGAACCAAGGCGATGCTGCTGACTTTGATATGTATGACTCAGTCTTTCAATATGTGGTTTTCAAAAAATTGTTGAAGACATGACTTCATAGCAATATATAGAGAATAAATTAAAATCGGCAGATTGAGTTTTCAACATTGCAAAATCAGTTTTTTACCTCTTTCCTACCAATTTCACATTTTGCAGAAACTTGTTCATATTTCCAACAATATCAGAATTAGAAAACAGTTCAGATAACAAGAAAGATTAAAAATTAGGGAAATTCTGATATCACCATAAAGCACTATTTTACATTTAGAGATTACATTTAAGATAAAGTCATCATACACAAAAACAATAAATATTTATAACTTTCTCTATAAGGTCCGCATATACTGTATATATTGAAACAATCTGAATGACTAGTAGATTTCATATGACCATTGTTATTTCCACTTTCTCCAATACTTGTATTTTATGCTACATGTAATGAAGTTGGACCTTTTTATTATTTAGTAATTCCTATATGTTCCTATACTTTTCATTTTCAAGATGATTGCTCTATTGTTTCATGTTGTTTCTAGCAATATATCTCCATGAGATATGCACTTTGTTTCATATTGAAAAGTATAAAATTTATCTTTCAATTCCTGTGTGTGTATCCTATGGTTATCTGTATGTATTATTTTCTATTCTAATAAAATTTATAACAAGCAAATGCGTGTGCAGTATTAATTGCGGTATGGTCAAAGAAGAATGTCTACAGGGGGAATAGGAGACTACCATAATAGTTATGCTAAGACTATCATTTCTTAAACTTTTCAGCCAGCGTTTAACTTTTCCATCTTTTAACAGGATATTTAAAAATATTTGTATGCCCTACTGACTTAGTAAAATCAGCAATTTGAGACAATAACCTGTACATTACAGGTATTTCAGCTGTGGGGAGAAGTGGAAGAATGGGGAAGCAGAAAATTCACCTAGTAGAATTATAGTATCTAATTTTGTCTGACTTTATTTGATTACAAATGTCTACTCCCACATTTTTGACAAGTATTTTCTTAAAATTAATATCAATGTATCAAGTTGTTCATAGACTGTCTCATTGGTATCAATGTTAGAGACTCACTTTTAAATAATCCTTATGGTAGATATTCTAAATATTTGAAACATTTTAGTAGAAGATGTTTTTAATTACACAGTTTTAAATGTTATTGTTGATGTAAGGAGAACAACAGCTAAAATATCAATCATTTTCTTACATGATAATTGAAAGATTTGTTTAAAGGCAGGAAAATTAAGTGGGAAAACTATGTGATAGGGGTTGTATCTGGGTGTGCATGTGTGTGATTCTAGATTTAAACCCAGTGGTAATGGCTGCATTAATACACCTTAATGGAGGGGAATGGCCCAGAAAATATGCAGAAACAGATTATAGCACTGAAACAGTGCCAATGTCCTCTCTCCTGCAGAAGGCAGGGCTGATTGGCATGGCAAAATCAGAAAGTCAGCTTTGACTCATACTGCTTTCTAAATAACACCTTTGCCCATTTCCGGCCCTGTGATCTTATTCAAGTTCCATAGCTTCTCTAAGCCTCAGTTTCCCTATCTGCAGAACGGAGCCCATCCTAGAATTTTCCTCACACGGTGGTCAGATCTCCAGCCAGTGCTAAACTCTGTGCTGACGTGTTCTCTTGTGAACTGAAGTGATTAGTGTTACCAACGTCAAGGGCTGAGAGGCAGTAAATGAAATGTGTGTGGATGCTTAGAGCTATCATCTTCCCATCAGTAGGCAAATAGATACAGTGGAAGATGAGACATCCCCCTGAAGGTGTTTTTGCTTTTAAATTTTTAAAGCTCTCTTTAGATCTCATTCTGCTGAGAAGAAAACTATGATTCCAGGAGTTCGTAGGAGATAGGGTAAAGTGATTCTGGAATCAGATTATTTTGTCATTGAAATATAACATTGATAATATTAAATAACATATATTTCCATGCCAGACTCTGAGATAAGCACTTTGTGTTTGCTAAATTAATCCTCACAATAATCTCATTAATTGGGGGGGCAAGTGGCTCACACCTGTAATCCCAGTGCTTTGAGAGGCCGGAGCAGAAGGGTGACTTGAGGGCAGGAGTTCAAGACCAGCCTGGGCAACATTGCGAGACCTCATCTCTATAAAAAGTAAAAACTAAAATTAAAAAAATCTCATTAGTTAGGGTCCATTATCAAGCCTGTTTTACAGATGAGGAAACAGGTTTAGGACAATTAAGTAAGTTGCATAAGGACATCCTAGCGAGGATGTAATGAAATGGGATTCTAACCTACACACTTTGGCTGCAACCTCTGAGCTCTATGCATGATTAGACTCTTAATCCTGCTTGAAATCAGATTCACCAGATTTAGAGGTTCTGAGTAGGCATCTCTAGTATCAATTTGCAGTGTACTTTGTTCTATTATTTATCATATTTTAAATTGGGGAACTAAAAATACATGAGTACTTCCTTCGGCTATTGTAAATTTTGATATTTTCTAATTCTTACACCAAAAGCTATCCAAGCTAAAACTGACTCAGATCCAGAATTCTTTAAATAAATAGTATACAAAAATTTAAATTTTCATTTTACATTTAAAAAAAAATTTGAACATGTTGTGTGTTGATTTTCAATAGTTTCATTATTTTCAATGAAAACCAAACAGCTTAATTCAGTGACATAAAAAAATGCGAAATGATTAGGATGTTACATGTTCTTTTTTCCTAATTAAAATCCCCCCTGCTGTCTCATATTATCATAATGCCGGCTTTTTTTATTTAAAATTAATCTTAATTGGGTTCATTTTTTCTGAAGTATTTTACCCTTTTTAAAAATGAAAATTGCACTGATATTCATTATAATTTGGATACACTTCAGTAAATATTGGAGGTAAAATCAACCCACAGCAGCAATTACAAAATTAGCAATTAGTAAATTGTACCATTCTTTTGAAAGAAAATATGTAAACAGATTGGGATATGGTTCATTTAAATTGTTAGGTTTTTCTACTGTTTTTATTTGAATCCAGTGCCCTAATTTAACATGTCTTGCTTTACTTGTAGGTGATAATTACCTCTTGAACTTGCATGGAGAATTAATGCATGCATATTGAATTAAACTTGTAAGTAAATAACGCATCTATTATTTGTCAGTCTTTGTTCTTATTCTTTATTCTTACTCTGCCTGCTGAAATTATCTTAGAGCCTGGGAATTCTATTTTGATCATGAATACTGTGAGGAAGAGCAAGAATGAGGTGCTGTATAATTGGACATTACCTGGAAAATACAGAGACTAATGATAAGGATGGCAAATTAGTGGCTTTACTTTGGCATTTGACAGTAGAATGTGACAGACACAAAGCTAATGTAGAATGTATATCTAGACTGGCTAATGAGGAAGTGGAAAATGTCCATTCAGTGTGATGATTGTACTGGCATTTCTGAAGCATCCAGGCAAAATTGGCTTCCCATCCATAGCTAAATTTTAAAGATCGTGCAGTGAAATGTTCACTGGGATCATAATCCCTGGCACAGTACTCTTATTGTGCAGGACTCATCTTTATGTGCTCAGTACATATTTGTTGAATTAAACCTGTGGATTTGTCATTGTTTTCTCTCACTGTCTCTTATTTTGTTTGCTTAATTTTTCCTTCTGTGCTGCCTCTAGAAATAATAAGATATGATGATTAACAGAATAAAAGGCATTATAAAATTTATTTGAAATATAGGCCATCTGCATTAAGAAAATTGACAAATTTGTTCCTAGTCATTGATGTGGATTGGAATCCTAGCCATGTCCCTAAATAATTGTGTGACCTTGGGCAAGCAGGTGAATTCCTCCAAGACGAAGAATCTTCATCTCTAAAATGGCACCAATAAAAAGACCTGACCTGGAGGATTGTCATGAGGAATTACATGATCTAATCACAGAAAACTTTTATCATAGCTTGGCTCATGGGTACTCAATAGCATTGTCTAACTTAATAATATTATCGTTATTAGGCTTTAAATTCTGAATCATTGTTTAAGGGTCTATTGTCAAATACACGTAATAACAGTATCCATCTGAAAGGATAGTTCATTCATCCAGAGTTTCAGATGAATCACTCATCTTTGGACTAGAGACATGACAAGTCTCCTTCCCTCAGAGACCTTACATTCTAGTGATAAAGCAGGGGAACGGGGCTAGAGAGAAATTTGAGGGTGTAAAAGGCATATGCCCAGGCCAAGTATGGTGGTTCGTGCCTGTAATCCCAGCACTTTGGGACACCAAGGCAGGCTGATCACTTGAGCTCAGGAGTCCAAGACCAGCCTTGGCAGCATGGCAAAGCCCCATCTCTACAAAAAATACAAAAATTAGTCAGACATGATGGTGTGCACCTGTGGTCTCAGCCACTCAGGAGGCTGAGTTGGGAGGATTGCTTGCACCTGGAAGGCAGACGTTGCAGTGAACTGTGATCACACCACTGCATTCCAGCCTGGGTGACAGAGTAAAACCCTGTCTCAAAAAATATATATTTGTGTGTGTGCATGTGTGCGTATGTGCATGTGTGTGTGTATGCCCAAGTAGTTGTAAGGACTAAAGTATGTTTATAGAGCTTTGAGCACAATGCTGGGCACACCAAAGAGCTCAGTCTATACGGGCTATAACCCTATTCTCTCAAAGCAGGACCCAGATGGCCAGTATCTGATGATGTTGCCACAAATGATAGCCAGCAATCTTATTCAGAAGGACGTTATTTAGAAAGATGTTTGATCACAGATTAAAAGCGCTCCTTGTGTTTTAGGAATGCTTCTGCCTTTAAGTAAATAAAGCCTTTATATGATTTGAAGTGTCCCTCGTGAATTATAGTAATGGAACTGAAAAGAGTCACTTGACCTGGCAAGTCTGGTCTAGGGTGCAGAGAAGTTCTGAATGCTAGTCTGAAGAACCTGAGGGGCTGAGGAATTTTACAGAGTCTTGGCACAGAGCAATACATTGAGTAAAAGGAAGTCATGTGAAGTGTCTAATAGGTGCCCCCATTTTGAGAAGAGAGTGCTGTTTTCGTGTTCTTACCTGGAGCAGTTTACCTCGAATTGCCAGGGCTACTACCCTTGAGTGACTGACAAGGTCCTGTTGGGATTGGAAGCTCTAAAGGTGATCTTTTTGGCTTCTACCATATGAACAAAAGCAATCTCCCTTCAAAAATTAAAGACAGTTTGTCTCTGTGCAACCTCTGACCACGCCCTTTCTGTAGGAAAAGCCCATTTCTTCCTTCTGCCGCCCCTTTTCTAGAAGAGGAGATGGTAAGAAATGTGAAAAGAATCTGGGGGAAGCAGTGAGGAAGAATCTGGTTGCCTCTTTCCATCACTCAGAAGATTCATTTCATAGTAATGAACTAATCTTAAGAGGGAGAAAACAATGGATGTGGGTCAAGATTTGAGTCTAAAGAAAAGGCAAAGGGGAAAATAAGTGGAAGTTCTATTCTCCAACGTAGTAATGATTGAAAATATTTCACTCGTTTTCATTGACATTCACTTTTCACTGAAAAGTCATTCGAAGAGAATTTTCTTTAAAGTAACACATCCTCATACTTCTACACATGAGACTCATTGAGTCCTGCAGAGCTCATTCTGTTTACAGCCACCGTGCTGTTTAAAAGGCAGCCAGCAGGCTACAGGTGTTTCTGATGCTGGATAAGCCCCAGCTGCTAAGGAGAGAAGTTGGAATTTAGAATGCTCCCAAGAAACTGGCAGTGACTTGCTGCAGATGGGAACTTGCCTGGGGGAAGATTTTCCAGATCTGAACAACATATTGGTGGTAAGGAAATTATGCAGAGCTGTGAGCTCAGCACTCTAGTCTTGATAGTTACACATAAATTGATTTTAGGAATGATGACAGAGAAGAGTTTGGGAAATGATTAAGATTACGTGCTTTGGGCTGGGTGCAGTGGCTCACGCCTGTAATCCCAGCACTTTGGGAGGCCGAGGCAGGCGGATCACCTGAGGTCAGGAGTTTGAGAACATCCTGGCTAACATGGTGAAACCCCTTTTCTACTAAAAATACAAAAAATTAGCCAGGCATGGTGGCACACGCCTGTAATCTCAGCTACTCGGGATGCTGAGGCAGGAGAATCACTTGAATCCGGGAGGCAGAGGTTGCAGTGAGCCAAGATCATGCCACTGTACTACAGCTTGGGCAACAAAAGTGAAACTCTCTCTCTCAGAAAAAAAAAAAGATTATGTGCTTTGGAATCAGCCAGCAAAGCTGGCTGGAATAGCACTCATTTGCTTTGTGCTTTAGAGTAAGTTACTTAACCACTTTAAATTTCTTCCTCACATATAGAATGTAAGTGAGAAGTATCTGCCTCTATTGTGTGATAATTGCTCTCTCTCTCTCTTATATATACACATATATATAATCTCTCATACATATGAATATATATGAGAGAGTAAGTATAATATATGTAAATAATATATATAAAGTTATTATGATAGCACCTGGACAAGTAAGCCCTCATATTCCATACTTATATTCAATTTTCTTTCTTTTTTTTTTCTTGAGATGGAGTCTTGCTCTGTTTTCCAGGCTGGAGTGCAGTGGCTCAGTCTGGCTCACTCCAACCTCTACCTCCCAGGTTGAAGCAATTCTGCCTCAGCCTCTCGAGTAGCTGGGATTACAGATGCCCACGACCACACCTGGCTATTTTTTGTATTTTTAACAGAATTGGTTTTCACCATGTTGGCTAGGCTAGTCTCAACCTCCTGACCTCAAGTGACCTGCCCAACTTGGCCTCCCAAAGTGCTGGGATTACAGGCTGAGCCACTGCACCCAGCCTTCTATTTGATTTTTGTTTTTCTCTCATTATTCAGAATATTGCAGGAATTTGAAGGTTGGTGCCAGATTCTTAATACTTCAAATGCTTTGTGCATCTTATTCTGTATTTTATGTCATTTTCATTTATCCCATTAGTAGACTTGCTTGCTACTCAAGATGAAAACTGACACAGCAAATGCCAGATTGAAAGGAGATGCCCAGAGCTTTTTCTGAGGTTCAAAGGGGAGATCAAAAAGGAGAAACTGCCTTCTTTCCTTTACTCCTCAGGAACAAGTGCCCCAAATAGTCATATATAAATAATGTTAGGGCCATGAGTCCCCAAGCATTCAACTCCAGTTATTCTTCCTTGAGACTACGTGGTATTTGTAAAAGAAAAAAAAGTGCGTAGGAAAACATTAGACAGTTTTCTCCCTCATCTGTCATAGCATCTTCAGATCTCAGTGCTTTAGTTGTTGTAAAGCCTTTGTAGGTAAAGAGTAAACTTGACTTTTAGATGCCCTCACATTTTCATGAGTAAAACATGCATGACATCTTGGCACAGAGTCAGCCTTATTTATATTTGTGGGGTGTTTTTGAAAATTTGAGCTAGACTCATATGAAAACAGAGTTTGAGCTCAACATTGTGATTTCAAGAAGAAAAGTTCCTTAATGAAGCATATTGATCTGATCATTTTTCTTTTTCATGGACAAACGTCAGATCCATTGTCACTTCCTAAACAATTAGTCACTTTCCTACACACAGAAAATTCCGGGAAAATTTTTAGCCATTAAACTAACTGCCTGGAAATAGAAAGTCTTTGAAGTCCTTCCCAGCAGCACGTTTTGAATCTGTTTTTCTTTTTAAATGTTTGTTATTTTTAATTGACAAAAATAACTGTACATATTTATGGAGTGCAATGTGATGTTTTGATACATATATACATTGTGGAATGATTAAATCAGGCTAATTGATATAGTAATCAGGTCTCACACTTACTACTTTGTAATGAGAACATTTAAAATCCACTCTTTTGGCAATTTTGAAATATACAGTACACTCACGTTAACATTCTTACAGTCACCATGCTGTACAGTAGATCACTAGAACTTAGTCCTTCTGTCTACTTGAACTTTGTGCCCTCTGACTAACATCTCCACTTTCCTTGGTAGTTTCTTGAGTGTCCAATGTTCTCTAGGCCCAGAGAAGCCCTGTGCACAGTTGCTTGTGATAGATGGGTGACCTTGCTGTCGCAGAGGTTTAGAAATGCCAGCTTGTCCTACAACTTCCTGTACGAGCACATCAAAGGCTATGATCTGGGTACTGCTGCATGGTGGACACTGGAGTAAACATGGAAATGCCTTATTCAGAGAATTATCTTTAAGAAAATTTTAACAGAAGAGTGAGGAATGTGTGATAAGGTATTCTGTCTATATTAGAATTTTTTAAACCTTTCTAAGTATCAAAGTTGGACCCCTCCCTAGCTATTTTAAATCAAAGTTTGTCAGGTTGAGGCAAAACGTCTACAGATTTTCAGCTAATGAGTCAGATTTGGTATCCAATGTTCTAAAAAGCAAACAAGTGAAAAGTATATAAAACAGGACAACAATGTTTAATAAGAAAAATAACATGTAAAGTAAAATCAGACATCAGGATTAAGATCTATAAAGGAATGAATCTAATGAAAACACTGCTTTTTAGATTTAAGAGTTTAAAAACTGTGAGATGTACAACAAAATTTGTGCTAAGTAGTATGCAAAGCATATTTAATGCACCATTGTCTGTGAGAGAAAAACTATTGGGAACAATCTAAATTCCTCAAAAAGGGAAAAGATCAAATATGAGACAATAAATTTATGCTATGGATTAATATACAGACGTTTAAAAGAAATCTGCAAGTAAAAAGTAAGCAAGGCAAGCTGAATATGTTGCCATTTATGTGATAGCTTTAAATAATATTCCCATAGGTATACATTCATGTAAAAAAAGCATAGTTAGAACAGTCTGGAAGAAAATACATTGAACTGGTATTAGTGGTTACTTCTGGTATGGAATGGCTGTATTGGGATTACGAGTTGTAGTCTAAGGTATATTTTGCCTTATCCAAACTACTTCTATTAAAGCATTCACCTTAATTAAAATGATGCATTGTATACTTTGTTATTTGCTTAGGTGTATATAAAAAGTGGTGTAACAGTATTACAAAGTTATGATAAATAAGCAAGATTCATGGGATATAAGCATAAAGCATCTTTTTGTTTTTTGGTCTCACCACTCATTTAAATGTACTTCATGATGTTATTTGTTTCTCTGCTACTGAATAAAATTTCTAGCAAGTCCAGTGATATGTCTGGTCACTTTTAAGTGTTCTAGACCATAAATAACTTCTAGCCTAAATTACTCCCAACAAAACAATACAAAGCTCCTCCCCTCTCTCAGCTCAGGTCTTTTGCAGTCTAGCAATCTCATTGGGAGAGATGGGCTTAACTATTTCTCCTGTTCCTTCATCTGGAATTACTCTCACTAATCATAGCTTCTCATCAGAAAAAGGGTGAGGACAAAGGAATGCACTTAGTATATCAATACCTGCTGGGCATTTGTTTCCTCAATTTGTGACTGTGCCAGATTAAAGATGACTGGAAATTCTTGATACGACCCCATCAGAAGATGACATCATTTCCCTCCTTTTCAATCTGAATTGGCCAGCAGCTGCTTTGTCCAATGGAGTGTGATGAAAGTGATGCGAGCCTAGCCTAGCTAGTACTGAGCCTAGCCTTTAAAAGAGCTGGCACCTCCCATGTTGGTCTCTTGGGCCCCTGAACTGCCATATAAGATGTCTGACTGTCTTGAGAGTCACCGTGCTGGGGGAATGTCAAGGACCAAGGAGAGTCCATTGAGGTCACTTTCATGGGTTCTTTGGAGACATCATTCTACTCACCACCCTATATAGGGAACAGTTATTAAATACTTTGACTAAGGAACTCCGCGGTCCCTTTGTCCTCCTCACCATTAGACATTTTGGATCTATTCATCCAGCGTATTTTTGCTGAGCTTTGTTGATTCCTCAGGTGGCATTTAGAGATAGGATTAAAGATACTATGTGTTTTCTCACAAAGTCCCCATTGTATCCAAGCAATGCACTTAGGTATTCAGTGCCTCACAAACTCGAAATTTACAAGTGAGACCAATGCAGCAGCAACAGATTTTTATTCTATTCCAACTCCAAAAGGCTAGCTGGACTATTTGTCCTATACATATAGCTTCATATAGGAAATACATACTAATCCACTGGGATGTCAAAATACAAGCGGTACACATAGTGGTTTGAAGCTTCTCTCTCAGATCGAGGTGAAGGGAAAGAAATCCACTTTGTTCCTAACTAGGGGGAGAGGAATGGTTATGAGAGCCAGACTCCAAACCCTCCAAAAAAAGTTCTCTATTCTCTCACCCCTAAACGTTTTATGCTAATGTTGGGGCTCAGAAACTGATACCCTAAAATATGATGCTTTGACATGCTGAACTGAAGAAGCAGCATAAAGGTCTCTAACAATTCCCACCCCAACCGCCCCACATACCCTACCTCCTGCCTTTCAATCCTTGGTGTCTCCCAAAGCACAGGATGAAGTTGTACTCTGAGGTTCCCTTTATCTGCCTAAAGCCTGGATCCACCAAAGAAGAAAACAATTACCTTTGGTCCCTTCTCTGAGTTTTCCTTATCTGAACTCATATCACAGGAAGAAAGACTGAAATCTGTCAATGCATCTGGACAGACTTTTGTCACAAACCATTGTCTACTCCACAGGCCCAAGAGACTTTGTCTCAAGCCATTGTATGTTCCTTAAGTCCCTTAAGCTCCCTTAAAATTTACTTATTTTCCCCCTAAAATTAACTCTTCCAGTCTCTGTTTCCCCTCAGAAATAGGGTATATAACCATCTGTACCCCAGTGCATGGCAGGGCAATCCCTCTGTGATTTTCATGCCATGCACGTTAATAAATATGTTTGCCTTTTTTACTCTTAATCTGCCTTTTGTCAGCTGATTTTCTGTGAACCTTCAGAAGGTAAAGGGGCAGTTTTCTCTTGGCCCATACATGTATTTAGCATGAGTCAAGAGTTTGAGTCACAAAGCTTGTTTTGCCCATTCTGTTTTGAAGTCTCATATGGTAGTCAAACTCCACACTCTAAAAGGTGGAATCAATGGTCCAGAGACCGGGCCAGGTGCAGTGGCTCACACCTGTGATGCTAACACTTTAGAAGGCCAAGGCAGGCTGATTGCTGGAGTCCAGGAGTTTGAGACCAGCCTGGGCAACATAGCAAAACTCAAGCTCTACAAAAAATTAGCTGGGCGTAGTGGTGTATACCTGTAGTCCCAGCTACTCTGGAGGCTGAGGTGGGAAGATTGCTTGAGCCCAGGAGGAAGAGGCTGCAGTGAGCCATGCTCATGCTGCTGTACTCCAGCCTGGGTGATAGAGCAAGACATTGTCTCAAAAATGAACATTTTAGATTCTAATTCTGTAACATTTTCCTCTTGGTTGGCTTGAGCCTGTTTTTATTATGGGGCTACAAGCATGGCAGCAGGTGAAATAATGCCAACCAAGGCAAGAGTCTTAAGGAAAAGACAAAACAAAACATTTGTACTCCTCAGTCCTTAGAGCCAAGAAGGTAGACTAAGATAAGACTTAAAATACAGGGTTTCCTCATTGGTTTACACATACAAATGCTTGATGATACGAGCAGAAATTTTTCCTTTTCTAATTTTAAATCATTGTTGGACCCAAATAAAAAAGGACAATGGCAGGCTCTGAATCCGAATAATCCGAATGATATAATAAAGCACAAGCCAGACCTGCATCTCTAGGCAAAGGAGGCAAATGCAGTATTTTCTTTTGGAAATATTTGGTGGTTAATCAGAACAGGTCAGAGGCATTCTGAAATGCTTGCTTCGAAGGAAGCCCTGAAATCAAATTAAGCCTGCTGGATAAAGCACGAGGAAAAGATGTGTTATACAAAATTTGAGTGTTGTGAAAATGTTTTTTTGTTTTACTTACCCTTTCTTTCTTCCAAAAAGATTCTTTAACTTTTAAGCTTTAATCTCTAAAGATCTGGGACAGTGTAAAATATACACAACTGAAATGGAAAAGAGGATGTTAAAGACTGAATACAGAAATTATACTGAAATTTAACTAAAGTTAGTTAAGCAGTATAGGAGTATATAATAATTGGTGCTGTACAGATAGCAAAGAAGAAAAACATATTTGAATAAAGAGCAAGTAGAAATAGACTATAAATGTCTTACATAAAAATTAAAAATATTTCAGAAATGGAAATGCTTTGTTTTTTTTTTTTTTCCTAAATTCTGGGGTGACCTAGGAGACAATGGAAATGCTTTTGTTGAGTGTTCATGTTTACAACTACAGCATGTGCTTATGTTTCTGGCAATGTTAATTTGAAAAGCTTCTTTAAATTTTACTTGTCAGTGTAAAAATATCACTTAGCTTGCAAAACAATTGTCAAGTATATTGCGTATATGTGCTGGACATTGCATAGCTATCTAGTCTAAAAGCTAATTTTATCCTTAAGAATTATTGGAAATCAAATTTAGATAGTGTGCTGGAAAAGAGTAAACTTGTCTCTTTATTGTGAGAATGTGAAAGTTGAAACTATCTGTCAGGCAGTGGCACCTAGGAATTAACTTCAGACAATCAGAGATGATGTTTGGCATGAGAACAAGCATTAATCTGACAGCTTTATGCAATAATAATTAACAATGTATGATTTGGGGAAGCCAAATAGGTTTGTAGACAGCCAAACCTTAAAATATATTTTCTTGTTTCACGGTAATATGGATTTTTCTATTTACATTTGAAAAGTTTATTTCTATTATGTATTTATATACCAAAATGTGTAGTCCTTATTTATTTAATAAATTGTGCCTTTAACATTTCACTAGTGGCTCATAAAAGCATCTGATGATGGTTTATTCTGCACTGCCTTGTTTACTTAGAAATTGGGTATATATTTAACTATTGAAAAGCATTCCATAAATACCATCTATAATAAGAGTTATCGGAGCATGTATTGATTATTGGTTTGTCTGTCTATTCAAATGTCAGTAACTATCTGTAGAGCAGAGAGTGCATTTTATTCATCTTTGTATATCTGGCATATAGCATACTGCTTGGTAATTGGTAGACAATGAATACATTAAAAATTAATAAAATGAATGAATGAATGAGAGTTCCAGATCACTCTCTTCCATCATTCAGTCAGAGGTAATCTTTTCTGTTGCTTCCTATACTTATCTTTAATAACTGACATTTCTGCATGAATCATGGGGAAAGATGTTTTTTCTCTTTATTAACCAGGCACTACATAGTTTCTCTTTCCTCCAACAAGAGACAGAAGTTAAACTAAGATTCATGAATGATTAAGCACAGTGGTAAAATATACAGTGTCTTTTAAAAATAAGCCCAGGATATGACTTGCTGAAATATTCTTGTTTCTGTGGTCTGTTGAGGTAAATGATTTTAGATTCCCTAATCTTCAAAATGAGAATAATAGCCATAGCAATTCAATAAAGTTATGAGAATTCACACAGAATTCATGTAAAGCACAAAGCACAGAGTCTGACATGTATAGGAGCTCAGTAAATAGTTGTTCTTAACTGTGACTTGATGTTTTGATAGAGGATGCTTCAGAACAGGTTCCTATCAAGATTAGAGAAAACAAGTTACAGAAAAACCCATTCTTTTCTTAGACTCTCCTATGCTTTTTTAGCATAAACAAAAGATTTATTTATCTTTCCATTTTCATCATTGCAATATTACCTGTACATTGTCTTACCTATATTTAATGTCTCATTGTCCATATAATATTTTCAAGAAATAATAAGAACATGGGACTTTGATCATAAAACATCTAGTGTGGCTTTGTGGTGTCTATGTTTCGGAAGCTTAGTCTTAATTCCTTCTATGGTTAACAACCTCTCATCTTTTGGCTGGGCACGGTGGCTCAATGACTATAAATCCTAGCACTTTGGGAGCTGAAGTGGGCAGATCACTTGAGCCCAGGAGTTCGAGACCAGCCTAGACAACATGACAAAATCGTGTTTTTACCAAAAATACAAAAATTAGCTAGGCATGGTGGCACAATTGTGGTCCCAACTACTCAGGAGGCTGAGGTGGGAGGATTGCTGACGCCTGGGAGGCGGAGGTTGCAGTGAGCCAAGATCGCACAACTGCACTCCAACCTGGTTGACAGGGTGAGACCTCAACTCAAAAAAAAAAAAAAAATTGTGTGTGTGTGCATGTGTGCAAGCATGTGTGTAATTGCACACGTGTAGACTTTATATTGTTGTGATATCATCCTTGGCTCTGCAGAACTATAATCCTTCATCTGTGACTCATTTATTAATGAATATCTATTGTGGATGGCTGTTTGTGCTAGGTACTGGGATATAACAATTTGCAAGAAAAATTGTGTTTCTGTCTTCATGGAGCTTCCATTCCATAAGTAACAGGCCTTAAACGAATGACCAAAAAATTAGTTGAATAACTATAGACTATTGAAGAATATAAACAGAAGTGGATTAATAATGGCAATGGGAGGAAAGTCAGGGGAGATGGGAGATTTCAGCAAACAAGCTAAAATGTGACAGTTTCTCTCTCTTCTCTCTCTTTCTCTTTCTCATTACGCATTTCTCTAGTTATCCTGTCTTTTGTTATACAGGTGTCAGCCATGACCATCTAATGATGAAGAGAAAAGATATTATCCCCTTTCTTCCCCTACATTTGTATTGATGAATTTAATGGGGAATAAATGAGAAACCAGAAATAAAGTATGCCAACTTACCCTGTTTTTGTTTTGTGTTTGCTTGGCAGCCCAAAGTAAAACTTATGAGCTAATTCATTTTAGATCATTAAAAAAAAAATCCCTGTAGGATAATCCACAAAGACATTTCCCTTTAATGTATACTTGGTCTTGTGGTTTATACCACAGTTATAAACGTTGCCTTCTTTTTATGTAGATTGAATACCATTTTAAACAAAAATCTAGAAATTTATCCTGCCTTTATAGCAAGTTAATATTTTTGGTCTAAAGTTAATTTTCATCTTTATTAAATTAATATACCCATACAACTTAATTTTTCAAATTAAGTTTATTTTAAAAGATATCATCAAATTATTTTTTAAATAAAGCAGCTTAAGAAATCCAGGCGAGTTCTTATGTGGGTAATACTTCCAAGTGTGGTAGAATTGTTAGCATATCAGTGCTTTTTTTGGCAATGTATAAAAGATATGTAATCCTAGAAAATGTTGTAGATTTTTCAAATACCTCTTAAGTTTATTTGTAGGATGTTTTGCTGTAGGGAAAAACAAAGGTTCCAGTGAATTTCTCCTAATATTTCTAACAGCTAGGATAAGATACCACTCATGGACACTGATGTGGTTTGGCTGTGTCCCAACCCAAATCTCATCTTGAACTGTAGTTCCCATTATCCCCACATGTCTTCAGAGGGACCCAGTGGGAGGTCATTGAATCGTGGGGGTGAAGAGGGACATGTTTCCTTTCCTTTCTACCATGACTGTAAGTTTCCTGAGGCCTCTCCAGCCATGCTGACCTGTGAGTCAATTAAACCTCTTTTTTTTTTATACATTACCCAGTCTCAGGTATGTCTTTTTTAGCAGCATGAGAACAGATTAATACAGACACATTTTAGACATTTGCAGTCACAGAATGAGAAAAACAAGGGGAATGTTTTATATATATCTCTGTCTGTAAGTGAGTGGGTCCTCCAATTTTGACATTAGTCTATAATTGATAAATAGTTGAACCATCATTAATATAACCATTTTAGTTAATTCTTGACATTTTTAAATGCATCCTTGATTTAGAATATGTCCATGACATTGATATTTTATCAGTTTTATCTTGTATCATTATCTAGAAAGGAGAAGCCCAGCATTATATTGAGTCACATTCAGTTTTAACTTTACTAAATACTGCAAAATTTCCACAAGCCAGCAAGCAGAAGGCATAGCTGATTGCCCTTTTACTTCTGTATTACACAATATCAAAAACATTTTATCTGTCAATATGTGGTTTCTGTAGTGACCTTTGACATTTTTGAGCGTATATTCTCATGCATCATTAGAAGTTTCATGCCAAGCCAATAACATGCTTCTCTGTTGTTTTCAAATGCCTCCTAAAGCAAAAGGTTAATGATCAATAAAATGCACTGAAATGGTTCTTTTTGCTGCCATAGCTCATCTATTTTTCTTTTCACTCAGTCTCTCCATGCTTTAATATTTCCTGAGCAGCTTTTGTTTTTTCATTTAATGAAGAGTAACTAATGCGCTATTTTCTCTTTATAAAGTAACACTCTCTCTAATAGAATTCTATCCATAGGGACCAGTTGTATTCAAGATGCCTTTCATTTGCCCTACGACAGTGGTTAACTCATCATTTGACAATTGTGTACCTTTAAAAATGAAGGGTTGTGCATAAAATTTCCTATTTGCATGAGTTTGCATAAGGTTATAAAATCCATATAAGTGCTGTCTGGCTTACAGAACTATGGCACTAGCATTGGATGCTAAACAGTGATCTAAAGTAAAGCTCAGAAAACTGTAGCCTTCAGGGAGTCTGGCCCACAGCTTGTTTTTGTAAATAAAGTATTCTTGAAACACACCCACGCCCATTTGTTTATGTATTGTTTATAGCTGTTTTTGTACTACAATGACAGAGTTGATTAGTTACAACAGAGACCATATGACCCTCAAAGTCAAAAATATTTATTTTCTTGCCCTTTACAGAAAAAAATTGATGATTGCTGATCTAAATAAATTTAAGCCTGTTTCTCATTTTAGACTATATAATTACAAGAATATACACAAGTTGACAAATATAGCTTGTGAAAACCAAGAGGTTTATCACATAATTTCATGGGCTATGGAAGGTTCAATTTGCAAAGCAAAACATGAGCTATTGCCTCTTTTAACATATTAAACCCCAATATTAGTCAATTTAGTTTATTCATTTAGTCAATATTAGTCAATGTTTGTATATGCCTCAAAAATATATGAAATGTAATAAATGGCTATACTTAAGGAGGGAAGGAAGGAATTTTGACTTTTTATTCTATGTATTATTTTAGTTTTGGAATTGCTCCACAGTAGATGTGTGACATCTTAGTATTTTCTATTAAATAGATTGGTTATTACTAAAGATTATGTCCTTCAATAGCCCTGTCACAACCCACTGCAAATTATATTCATCACTTACATACTTCAGTTAAAAATTTCCAAGATTTCTGTTAAAATGTAGCTATTAAATAATACCACCTTATAATAATGTGAAACACAAAGGACTATTACAGGCAATATTTCTCTTGAGCTCCATTGTAGCCTGACAAAATGTAGCGAACAGTTTATTCACGTTATGGGCAAGAATAATGATGTTTGAACTGAGTTTGTGACTCTTGTGTGCATATACAGATGATTATGGAGATGACCGTTCTGTTTCTGATGTTAGAATAATAGCTTAAAAGAGTCTAGTAAGTTTGGTTATGTTATCTCTCCTTTAAAAAAAGAAACAAAAGGAAAGCAGGTCATGAGTGGTTGAGTGTTACAGCATAGGTAAGTACAGTTTGAGCATCCCTAATCCAATAATCTGAAATCCAAAATGCTCCAAAATCCAAAACTTTTCAAGTGCCTACCATAAGTAGAAAATTCCTCATACACGTACTTGCCACAAACGTTGTTTCATGCAAAAAATTATTTAAAGTGTTATATAAAATTACCTTCAGACCATGTGTATAAGGTATATATAAAACATATATGAGTTCCATGTTTTGACTTGTGCACCATCCCCAAGATACCTCATTGTATATATGTGAATATTCCAAAATCTGAAAAAATCCAAAATACTTCTGGTCCCAAGAATCTAATAAAGGGATACTCAACCTGTATCTAGATTTATGTAGGCTTTTGATGCCCATCACAAATGTCTGCCCTCAATCATTACAGTGTAGTGCTTCCCAGTAGGTTAAGTAGGTACCCTTAGGCTAGAACGAATTGATCAAGAACATTTACTGAAGTTCTGTGTGCACACATCTGTTTCTGTGCTTTTGAAAAATTACTTAAACCAAATGTTATTGTGCACCCCTATATATCAGACGCATCCGTGGTGCTGGGAATTCATAGAAAATGTACAGATTGTTACTTCTCTATAATCCTAAAAATCTAGTAAATCTAGTCATTTGCCTTTTCTCCTCCCACTTACAAGCATCATTTTTGTAAGTATCCTGGTCCATTTGTGTGCATGTCTGTAGGTTTGTGTTCTAGAAATGAGATTATTATAAGTTTGAAAAATAGATATATTTAATATTTCTAGGTATTGCCAAATTACCCTCCAAAATGATTGCACCAAAATATTTCCATCAACCTTTTAGCCAACTAGCCATTTTCCACAGTTTGTTTTTTATTAAGCGATTTCCTTAGAACCACTAGCATCCCAGTTTATTAAAATTCATCTAATATCAGTACACATAAGCCCTACATCTTACATTTTAGTTGACTGCTCTGAGGTTTTTAGCATATTATGTCTTTTTCTTTATATGGGAATTTAAATATAGCTAATGAATTAATGTAATTAATACTTTTTTAACTATCAAGGGGAACAAATGAATTCGCCTTTTATAGGGAAGTATTCTCTGAGGTCCCTGTCAGAAAACATGTATGTCTGTCCTGACTTCTGGTTTCATGCCTTACATCTTTTACCTTGGACAAGGCAGTTCACGGCTTCCATCTTAGGTTTCCCATCTGTCAAATGAATGTTGGATTAGATCACCCTAAGTGCCCTTCTAAGTTTAAATTTGCATTAGTATGTAAATATGGAATAATGAATAATGCATTGGTTATTGTTAGTTCTTTTTTTTGTTTTGTTTTGTTTTGTTTTGTTTTTGAGACGGTGTCTCGCTCTGTCACCCAGGCTGGAGGCGGTGGCACAATCTCAGCTCACTGCAAACTCTAACTCCCGAGTTCAAGCAGTTCTCTGCCTCAACCTCCCAAGTAGCTGGGATTACAGGTGCCTGCCACCACATCCAGCTAATTTTTGTAGTTCTAGAAGAGACAGGGTTTCACCATGTTGGTCAGGCTAGTCTTGAACTCCTGACCTCGTGACCCACCTGCCTTGGCCTCCCAATGTGCTGGGATTACAGGCATGAGCCACCATGCCCGGCTGATCATTGTTAATTCTTGATTTTGTTTTTTTCTGTTTAAATACCTAATAATTTTGATTTAATTTTCTTAGAAGAAAAACACAAATCAAAAGCCAGGACTTCTCAATTGTTTCCTGCTTGAATGTAAGGTCCATCAGTTCCTATCTTCCTCACTAACATATTGTGCTCACAGCACATACTAAGTTTTTAATGGATGAATAAAATAAATATATAACTCTTTTAGTTTTACTTCGTATGTGTGAAACTATTCAATAGAGCAAATCAGAATATTATTCAAATTTTGATTTCAAACTTGAATATAATATCAAAGAAGTTATAAATAGGGTGTTGCTTAGTCAAAGTTCTTCATACTTTTCCTATATACCAGTCAGATTTTTAAAAATTATAATAGTTTATTGAAAAAAATAGCTTTTGGGCTGGGCACGGTAGCTCATGCCTGTAATCACAGCACTTTAGGAGGCTGAGGTAGGCAGATCATGAGGTCGGGAGTTTGAGACCAGCCTGACCAACATGGTGAAACCCTGTCTCTACTAAAAATAGAAAAATTGGCCAGGTGTGGTGGTGTGCTTCTGTAATCCCAGCTACTCGGGAGGCTGAGTCAGGAGAATCACTTGAACTCAGGAGGTGGAGGTTGCGGTGAGCCAAGATCGCACCACTGCACTCCACCCTAGGCAACAGAGCGAGACTCCGTCTCAAAAAATAAAAGAAATAGCTTTTGGGCCAGGCACGGTGGCTCACACCTGTAATCCCAGCACTTTGGGAGGCTGAGGTGGGCAAGGACAGGAATTCAAGACCAGCCTGGCCAACATAGTGAAACCTCATCTCTACTAAAAATACAAAATTTAGCCAGGTGTGGTGGCACATACCTGTAGTCCCAGCTACTCGGGAAGCTGAGGCAAGAGAATTGCTTAAACCTGGAGGTGGAGGTTGTGGTGAGCCAAGATCCTGCCACTACACTCCAGCCTGAGCAACAGAGTGAGACTCCATCTCAAAAAAATATATATAGCTTTGGATATTTTTGAATGTAATCATTATGGGCATTTCCACAAATCTGTGCATGTAAAATGATTCTAATATAAAATTTAAAATTTATATAACATTGTATTTTTTGAGGAGATTGAATTGGTATTCTCTACTTTGGATTTATTAAGTATTTATAATGATAGATCACTGAGTTGGTGAAATATAACCAAGAAATCTAACTCTTGATTTTGTGAAACAGCAATGTTCATTTTAATTTTAACTCATTTACTCAGCAAATGTTGACCACCTTCTATATGCCAGGTGTCACATTGGATGCTGGGAATTACAGCCAGTAAACAGGCAGAAGAAAGTCCTAGCCTTTTGGAGTTTACACGCCTGCGAGGTTTTGTTATGTCAGGAAGTGTAATGGTTGAGCATAATAAGGCTTTTGTTCTTTTGAGATCCTGAGACTTGTCTTTGTCAGGGTATGCTTTTCTTATTGTTGTAGGAAAAGACAACATACTGCTTAGAGAAATACCTTGATCTAAAATAATAAATCTACTTTTGCTTAAGATAGTGGTATAATTTAACCTTTATTCTTCTTTAAGGATCTTATGGAAGCAATGATTTTTTCCCTGGATGGAAAAATACATTTAAGTCATTTAATTTGGTACACAATTTCCAAGGGCATAGGGGTCCTCTTGAGTCTATCAACAGAACTAAAAGCTCTGACCTAAATCAGCTGTTTGATGATTTAATAGAATTAAGGATAATGTGCTATTAGAAATTTATTGAGACATTTTAAAATCATAAATCCATTATATAGTTTATTCATTTAGTGATCTATTCAATACATGCTTGATTAAATACTAGTGCTATTATATGCCAGACATTGTGCTAGTCAACATCATTATTTTCAAGCAAATTTTTATATGATTGTTTAATATGTGAGTTTCATCACAAAGCCAATCAATGGAGCCTCTTAACTGAACCACTTCAACATTTTTGTAAATTCATAATCAAACATTTGTGCATTTACCTTCCAGTTTGTATCAGGACTTAACCAAACAAGAGACAATTTGTTTCATGTTTTCATCAGGATGGAAACAGGAAGACTTGATTATTTATTTAAAACCTATATTTTATGCAAAACAAGTAAAAGTGAAAATAAACTGTAGGGTATGTCATGTTACATTCCAGTGTATTTCCTTTATGAAGTGCAAAATTATGCATAAAACTAAAAAAAGCAGCAGCTTCACTCATTGAATTTCAAAAGACAAGTTGTTCAACTGGTATACCTGTCAGGTATCTGTAATAATTTGAAGCACCATATTAAATAGTGCATATTTTAATTAACTAACATAGTTTAATTTTTTCCAAGTGGCATTGGAAAGTTTTAATGTAATAAGCATCACCAACTTTAGATCAGGTCTTACAAGACCAAATGACACCAGAATTATAAGTAGGGGAGTATCTGTCATGAAGTGATGCATTGATTTAAAATCAACATACTCAGGGATCTTATGGTTACAAATGAGATTTTAGTCCTGAAACTGGCTTTTCGTGGTTAATCTTTACATCCAAGTATTGTTCCTGTCCATGATTAAGTAGTTATAAGAAACACAAAACCTTCTTTTTTGAGGTTATTAATTTCTTGTAAGTGTAATCCAGTTGGATTATGTGATATTCTAAGTTTGCAGAGTTTTTAATATTAAAACTAGCATAAAATGTAAGTTTCCATGTAGGCCTGTCAATAAATCATGATCTCTTCAAAATATTTGGAGAGAATTATTGATCTTCATTCAATAACAAGAAGAAATACATTAAGAAGGGGGAAGAGCTTAATATGTTAAATTTCTTTTTTAAGCTTAAAATGGCAGGATAATCTATTTCATCTGTAATAGGTTTTTCCTCAAATTAATTAGCAATGCATATCACCAAACTCAAAAGTTTAAATAACTGAAAAAATAGTGTTCAACTTACCTTGTGGATTCCATTTCTAGAAATGTGGCAGTAGAGCAGTGTATTAGTCTGTTCTCACAATGCTAATAAAGACATACCTGCAATTGGGTAATTTATAAAGGAAAGAGGTTTAATGGACTCACAGTTCCACATGGCTGAGGAGACCCCACAAATATGGCAGAAGGCAAGAAAGGGACATCTTACATGGTGGCAGCCAAGACAGCATGTGCAAGGGAACTTCCCTTTATAAAACCATCAGATCTCATGAGACTTATTCACTACCATGAGAAGAGCATGGGAAAGACCTACCCCCATGATTCAATTACCTCCCACCAGGTTCCTCCCACAACATGTGGGAATTATGGGAGCTATGATTCAAGATGAGATTTGGGTGGGGACACAAGATGAGATTTGGGTGGGGACACAGCCAAACTATATCAAGCAGTTATGATCAACCCTTCTGCTAAAAACAATAAAAAATAAAGAAATGTATGTGTAGTCTAACAAGAAAGTACCAAACTTAGGCCAACAGCTGAGTGAAAACAAGAACCTGAGAATAATAGGAACAGTGAAGGCCAGCTTTTATCTTGAGGGCACGTGAGAATCCTAGTTTTACTAAGTATCATTTGTTGACATTTCATGGGATTGGAGTGGGTGCTGGGACATTAAAAAAAAAATCCTAAGGCTGAATCAAAGTGGGAAAGTCAAGGCAGAGTTCCTCTTTTCTTAACAGCGGGGACTCAAAAGTGCTATGCTCTCCGTATAACTGTGAATTAGGAATAACTGTGTACCTGAGTGAAAATAGGGAAATTACCTATCTCCAAACTTGGTACTGACTGGAGGAGTAAAATACCTCCCCTGAAAATAAATAAGCACACAAGTTGCCATTTGCATAGCTTCCCACATAAATTCATACTCTTTGGTCTGTAACCATGAGTTTAGATTTAGATTTAAGTGTTTCCAGTGTTCCTCTACATGTAAATGTTGTTAAGTATTTCTCTGCATGTAAGACTTCTGCCAGAACTAGACGGCAAATCCCCCCAGGAGGAATTCTCTTTCCTCCAGTGCCTCAAAGAAGTTCGTATGTAACTTTACAGGCAAAATGGGAAGCAGACAGTTAAAAATCAATAGACATATTATAAGGAAACAAGGCACCATAATGAAAGCCAGCAGAAACAACAGAAAGAACAATTAAACTCACCTTACTTATAAAATGTATAAATTGTCATCATTGGGATAAAAGTAGTAACTCATTACCTTAGAAAACGTTTAATTATCTTTCAGCCATAAACATTTCATTTCATGATTTTCTAAGAATATAGAATGCTAATCTTTACTAATAAGATAGTGTGCATTATAACATATAAATTCATTTTCCTACATTCTGTTCTATGCTAACATCCTCAGAAACAAAAGGGACTTCAATACTTGAATAGCACTTGGGAGACTTAAATAAGTATATATTCTACAATTCAAAAAATAAACATCCTTTCAGATTGCTTCCAAGATCAGCTGATTGTTATATGTGCATTATAACATATAAATTTCATTTATGGAGGGAGCATAAAAAATGAAAACATGGACTCAAAATCAAAGATCTTTAATCTTATAATATACTTGCCTAAGGCCCCATCAAGTAGTATATTTAAACTTTAAGCTTTGCAGTATTCATTTGCAAAATGGTCTTATGATATCCATATTACCGGTAGCCACAATGGGTTGCTGTGAGACTTGAGACAAAATATATGAAGAATTTATCAGAGCTCACCATATAATAATCTTTTGGTTCATCTTATTGTAATTCCCATTCTTGCTCTCCCTGAGCTAGCCCCATAAGACACAGTAATTTACTCCTCTATGTTTTATGGAGGGTAAAGATGGTCTGCTGCCACTGTTGTCAATGAGTCAAATTTATCCCATGTATTTACCCTTCCTAGGTTCATGACTCCTAGTCTTCAGGTAGGTAAACTGGGCCTTTAATTTATGCACTTGAAATTATGATGCATAATTATGCACCAGGTCTCAGGAAAATCTAAGGACTCAATAAAGACTCATCTGTCAGATAACATACAGTGACACAGTCACACACCTTCACATTGCTTAGGCTCAGATACCCTGTGAAAGATCATCTCCCACATGGACACCCTTCTTGGGCTCTAACATCCCACACTGGGTAGCCTCTGCATCCTGCTTGAACTCTGACACCCCATGCCAGGCTACCTCCTCCACCAGACCACTTATTCTTGAAGACGGTAAAGACATCTTCCTCATTTTTTCTCTGGTCACCACAGTGCCTGCCACACTTCTGACCCCAACCTTGCTCACCTCTACCTGATCACTTTGGGCCTGAATTATTTTAGAAGGGAAAGGAAGAGCCATACCATCCTAAAGTTAATCATGAGGAAAGTGAGGCCAATCAGCTGATCTTGGAAGCAAACTGAAAGGACGTTTATTTTTTGAATTGTAGAATATATACTTATTTAAGTCTCCCAAGTGCTGTTCAAGTATTGAAGTCCCTTTTGTTTCTGAGGATGTTAGTATAGAACAAAATGTAGGAAAATGAATATAACAGATTAATGCATAGCATTTATTTGCACAAATAAGTGAGGACAGCACCCTCAAGGAATCTCAAAATTTTGTAAATAAGTTTTCATTTCAATGAAGTAATCAACTGATTTCTTATTAGAAAGAACTGCAAGATAGAATAGCAGGGTTTCCAAACACCGCATGTTCTCACTCATAGGTGGGAATTGCACAATGAGAACACTTGACACAGGAAGGGGAACATCACACACCACACTGGGGCCTGTTGTGGGGTGGGGGGAAGGGGGAAGGGGGGAGGGAAAGCATTAGGAGATATACCTAATGTAAATGACGAGTTAATGGGTGCAGCACACCAACATGGCACATGTATACATATGTAACAAACCTGCACGTTGTGCGCATGTACCCTAGAACTTAAAGTATAATAATAATAATAATAATAAAAGGAAAGAAAAAAGAATAGCAGGGTTTCTTTACAGGAACTGATATTTGAGATTCACTGGCTAATTTATCTGAGAAATGGTTTCCTTCTTAACACTCTTCACTTGTCAAACTCCCTGATATCTAAAGGCTGTAAATAATAAAGTCTTTGTTAAACTAAGTCCCTAGAATGGACTTTTGAGGCTCTTTAAAACTTAGCTGGACAATATTCTCTTGGGTATTGTAAAGAAGGTCTTTTGAGTGATTTGGGCATGCTTGCTTTGAGACATAAGGATCTCGATTAAGACAAAGGGGGAGAAGGACTCCCAAGAAGAAGCTGAAATTTCTGTGTGCTAGGGAGAATGAATGATGCCCTTTAGGTGTATCTCTGCTGTTTTATATTTTAAAAAATTTTCAACCATCCTTAGCATGTCCACATATGGTAAAGCACAAATCGGAGTAAAAATATTATTGTCCCTTCTCCCAACTTCTTCTGAGAACAATGTTTTAAACTAGACTATCTTTCTATGAAATTTTCATTTATAGCTAAGGCTGTTCATTCCAGATATAGGAGATGTTAATATCCAGGTTTATAGTAAATTACACACTTCGTCTCCTCAATAGAAGAGAAATCTTATCCAAGCCCTGTTCATTGCATTACATAATTCCAATAGAAATTTCTAATATAATTCTCTTTTTATTACTCAGAACTCATTAAGAAAGATATGTGCATTAAAACAATATACACACAGTAAGTGGTATGATTTTCACGTGAAAATAAGTAGACACCTACTTTGTAACCTTTTATGCCGTCGGTTTGACATTTCTATTGGCCCACAAATATAAGTTAGGCTGTTAATCAGTTTCACTCACATACAAAGAGACTCTATATGAATATTTTTAAATTATTTTTGGAAACATAATTCCAGTGCTTTAATATAAGTTTTCAGTAGCTTTGCTGTATTTTATTTTGGCTCAAAAGAGGAAGAAGATGGGGATTTTCACATTCTCATACAAATATGATATCATGAGAAATAGTCCATAGGATTTATTAGAACTGCATAGGTAATGGCTTTCTAAATAATTTACAGTTGGAAAATGAACTGGATACCTGGGAGAACGGATCATTTTTAAAGACAAGTATTTCACTGCAAGTAGATGCTGCTGCTGAACAAGCTGCTGTAACTCTCAGTAGTTGTATTCAGTCTGAAAAAGTGATTCTATGTTTGGAGAGCAAGCTACTTGTGTCCCAAGTACTAAATATCATACACGAAAGCTTTTTTTGAAGGTGACCTTTGAGGTTTGGGTTCTTAATTCAAATCTTTAGTTTAATTGAGGCTAAACTATGCCATGAACATTGTGAAATCTTACAAAGATAAGAAGGATTCAGAAAGTATCCATTTTTTAGTAATCAAGAGTTCAGATTGGGGTTCATACCTTCTAGGGCTCAAGTCTCTGAAATGCTGCTTACCAACTGGCCGACCTTGGCCTTTACACTTTAGTATAAATTAACCTTCAATTTTTGACTAGTAAAATAAACAAATATATATTATATGTGTCTAATATAAATATGCTTATATATAATATAAAAGTTTATATATATACATATATATATATAGCACCTGCTTCTTAAAGTGGCTGAGGATTAAGTTAAAATGCACTGCAAATTATTTATCATAATGTAAAGTAAGTACAGTTGTCTCTCAGTATCCTCAGGGTATTGGTTGTAGAATATCCTTCAGATAACAAAATCCATTGATGCTCCAGTCCCTGATATAAAATGATGTAGTATTTGCATATAACCTATGTACAACATTCCATATATTTTAAATCATCACTAGATTACTTATAATACCTAATATGTAATGCTATGCAAACAGTTGTTATACTGTATTGTTTAGGGAACAATGACAAGAAATAAAAAGGCTGTGCATGTTTAATACAGACAAAAGTTTTTTCTTGAATATTTTAAATCCACTGTCGGTTCAGTCCATAGATGAAAAACCCATGAATATGGAGGGCTGACTATGTATGGTGATATGGTTTAGCTGTGTCCCCAACCAAATCTCATCTTGAATTGTAGTTCCCATAATCCCCATGTGTCATAGGAGGGACCCAATGGGAGGTAATGGAATCATGGGGGCAATTACTTCCATGCTGCTGTTCTGGTGGTAGTGAGTGATTTCTCATGAGCCCTGAAGGTTTTATAAGGGGCTTTTTCCTCTTTTGCTCAGCACTTCACCTTCCTGCCACTATGTGAATACGGATGTGTTTCCTTCCCCTTCTATAATTATTGTAAGTTTCCTGAGGCCTCCCTAGCCATGCTGAACTGTGAGCCAATTAAGCCTTTTACAATTTCCTTTATAAATTACCCAGTCTCAGGTATGTTTTTATTAGCAGTATGAGAATGGACTTAATACAGTAAACCAGGTAGTGGGATGCTGCTGTAAAGATACCTGAAAATGTCGAACTGACTTTGGAACTGGAAACAGGCAGAGGTTGGAACAGTTTGCAGGACTTAGAAGAAGATAGGAAAAATGTGGGAGATTTTGGAACTTCCTAAAGACTTGGGGGTCTCAGAAGTCTGAGATGTGGAAACTTTCGTACTTCCTAGAGACTTGTTGAATAGCTTTGACCAAAATGCTGATAGTAGTATGGACAATAAATTCCAGGCTTAGATGTCTCAGATGTAGATGAGGAACTTGTTGGGAACTGGATTAAAGGTCACTCTTTCTATGCAAAGGGACTGGTGCCATTTTGCCCCTGCTCTAGAAATCTGTGGAACTTTGAACTTGAGAGAGATGATTTAATGTATGTAGAGGAAGAAATCTCTAAGCAGCAAAGTGTTCAAGAGGAAACAGAGCATAAAAGTTTGGAAAATTTGTAGCCTGACAACGTGATAGAAAAGAAAAACACATTTTCTGGGGAGAAACTCAAGCCTGCTGCAGAAATTTACATAAATAATGAGGAGCCCAATGTTAATTGCCAAGACAATGGGGAAAATATCTCCAGGGCATGTCAGAGAGCTTCCCAGCAGCCCCTGACATCACAGGCCTGGAGGTTTAGGAGGAAGGACCAGTTTCATGGGCCAGACCCAGAGCTCCCACTGCTGTGTGCAGTCTAGTGTCTTGGTGTCCTACATCCTAGCTGCTCCAGCCATGGCTAAAGGGGGACAAGGTACAGTCCAGGCTATGGCTTCAGAGGGTGAAAGCCCCAAGCCTTAGAAGCTTCCACATGGTGTTGAGCCTGCGGGTGCATAGAAGTCAAGAATTGAGGTTTGGGAATATCCACCTAGATTTCAGAGGATGTATAGAAATGCCTGGAAGTCCAGGCAGAATTTGCTACAGGGGCAGAGCCCTCATGGAGAATCTCTGCTAAGGCAATGCAGAAGGGAAACATGGGGTCAGAGCCTCCAAATAGAGTCCCCACTGGGGCACTGTCTAGTGGAGCTGTGAGAAGAGGACCACTGTCCTCCAGTTCCAAGAATAGTAGCTCCACTGATAGCTTGCACCGTGCACCCGGAAAAGTCACAGACATTCGACACCAGCCGTGAAAGCAGACAGAAGGGGTTGTACCCTGCCAAGCCATAGGGACAGAGCTGCCCAAGGCCATCAGAGTCCACGTCTTGCATTAGCCTGACCTGGATGTAAGACATGGAGTCAAAGGAGATCATTTTGGAACTTTAAGGTTTAATGACTGTCCTATTGGAGTTTGGACTTGCATGGGGCCTGAAGCTCCTTTGTTTTGGCCAATTTCTCCCATTAAGAATGGGTGTATTTACCCAACGCCTGTACCCCCATTGTATCTAGGAAGTAACTAACTTGCTTTTGATTTGGCAGGCTCATAGGTGGAAGGGACTTGCCTTGTCTCAGATGAGACCTTGGACTTGGACTTTTGAGTTAATGCCGGAATGAGGTAAGACTTTAGGAGTCTGTTGGGAAGGCATTATTGGGTCTTGAAATGTGAGGACATGAGATTTGGGAGGGGCCAGGGTTGAATGATATGGTATGGCTGTGTCCCCACCCAAATCTCTTCTTCAATTATAGTTCTCATAATCTTCACATGTCATGGGAGGGACCTGGTGGGAGGTAATTGAATCATGGGGTGGTTACCCCCATGTTGCTGTTCTCATGATAGTGAGTGAGTTCTCACAAGATCTGATGGTTTTATAAGGGGCTTTTCTCCCTTTTGCTTGGCACTTCTCCTTCCTGACACCATGTGAGGAAGGATGTGTTTGCTTCCCCTTCTGCCATGATTGTAAGTTTCCTGAGACCTCCCCAGCCATGCTGAACTGCGGGTCAATTAAACCTCTTTCCTTTATAAATTATCCAGTCTTGAGTATGTCTTTATTAGCAGTGTCAGAACGAACAAATACATATGGTAAGTTCTCTATTAAGTGTAGGTCTTATAAGTGATAAGGCAGAATGAGTTCTTCCAATCAGGGCTTAAAATATAAGGAGTATTATCTTCCATATTATAGAAACATGTTTTGTTAATCATGGCCAGTTTAGCAATTTACATTAAAATACTCTTTTCCAAATATGACTTTGCTATGAAGCTATACTTCCTTTGGCTGAAGGAGAAAATAACTCCCAAGCTAGTACAGGGAAAACGTAAGGGAATATCTCCCAAGCTAGTAGAGGGAAAAGCAAGGCCCATATACAAATATTTTAAAAGTAACAATTTTCTTAGCATGAAATGGATTCTCTCTGGTACCTAGTTGATATTCTGGGAATTTTGCTGATAGCTTCAAACTGCCATAAAAACGTGGGTTTTGTAGATATGACTCACTGGCTCTCCTGACGACACCTTCTGAGCAAACACATTAGGATATGACATTGTTATAGAGCTGATTGTTGCTAAAATCAGAATTATATTTCATAGGGTTAATCAATAGAAATCATTAACTAGGGTGCCACATAATTAGATTTAAAAAACAAAATATAATGTATGAGGAGGTCTTCAGAGTAAAACTTAGCTGCTATTTGTTTTGATTATTGATTCCTTTCAGTTTAGTCTCCTTATCTAGTCTCTGGTTAGTCATCTGGGCAGAGCCAAATGAAAATCTATTATGTTTATTTCTTTCGGTTTCAAGATAAAGACCACGACAACTATAATATCAGTTTATTATGTGAATACTCATGGATTAGAACCAGAAAACCATTAAAGAAAAAAAAAAAAAAAAAAAAAAACCATTCTCAGGCCTAGTTCAAAAGCTCAGCCTTTCTTGGGGGATTTATTGCCTTTTTGGTCCTCCCCGACCCTGGTCTTTGATTTCAAAGCCTAACATAACCATAGTACTATGTGGCCTTTACAGATATTAATGATCAACATGATTAAAAGTTGTGTCAATTTTTCTGAACTTCAGACTTATAGAGAGAAAGACCTGAATTTCTGTGATACCTTCTTTTAGATGACCAGAGGAATCTCAAAATGAAAATGAACTCATAATCTTCCTTGTCCCTGTGCTTGGAGTATGTAAACCACCATTCATATCCTTGATATTCCCCTCTATCTCATCCCTCATCTTCACTTCACCACCAAATTATCTTGATGATTTTACATTCTGAATGGATATCACATCTGCCCCCATTTTTTCATGTTCACTATCATCATTTTAATGCAAACCACCATCATGTCTGGCCTGAAATATGGAAATAGTTTGGTGCCTCCCATGTTAGTCCTCTCCAATCCATTCTCCACGTCATAGCCAAATAGATCTTCTTAAAAATCACATCTGCTCATACCACACCTAACTTGTAACCCTTCAAATCTTTTCTATTATTCTTAATGTAAACTTTAAATCTTTGACAAGGTCACCAATGTGATGGCTTCTGTGTCCTTCCCTCCTCCTTACTCACTCTGTTCCAGCCACACGGCCCCCTCTTCCTCCACCATGCAAAGCAGTTTCTTATGTTAAGTTCTTCCTTCCTGCTTTCCTTCTCCCTATATTATTCTGTGGTTCAAACAATCCACTCTTATACCTTCTCCTGGAAACCTGTATTTGCCCCTCATATTATTTGTGTCATGAGGACAATAATTACATTTTGTTCATATTGTAGCCTTGGTACCTACTCAGGTGCCTGGTATAGGTACTAAAATAGTTGAATAAATGAGTGAGAAAAGAAAGAGAAGGGATTAAGGATTTTTAGATCATTAGCTTCAAAGGTAGAGTGCTTTTTATGAAATACACCAATTGTTTCTCTAAAGACTAAATGGGAAACATGATTAAATTTAAACTAGAGTAGTTTACGCA
This sequence comes from Pan paniscus, assembly GCF_029289425.2. Taxonomy (NCBI): domain Eukaryota; kingdom Metazoa; phylum Chordata; class Mammalia; order Primates; family Hominidae; genus Pan; species Pan paniscus. The sequence goes on along the minus strand of NC_085926.1, from coordinate 74,187,596 downwards.
TGAAGAACTTAGCCAACAGGGTCATGCAAAAAAAAAATCTGTCAAAGATTTGACTGAGACATTCCGCTGCATATCTGTTTTAATGCTGTCTTTGAACATCTTGAAAACCAATGAATATAGGAAAACGTATGGTGGTGATAAAGTCTTGTGCATTTATTATGATGTCATATGTTTTGATATGAGACAACTTTCAAAATGTCATTGATGTGTTTGTCTAATTGAGTCTTTGATATGCAGGCTTCCCAATTCCCTCAACCCTAATCTGGCTGTCACCACTTCTGCTTGCTTAAGGTGGAGTACTCTGGAACCAGGTGCACTTCAATTAATGGTGAAGTTTCCATTTCAGATTTATTTCTAGTCTAAATAAACTAACTAAGCCGAGTGTTTTGAAAACTTCAAAATTTCACAGCACCTGGAAATCACTCCATGGCAGAAAGCTGCCATTATTGGAAAGTGCACACACAAGCATGCCCATTCCCTTCTTTAATCACATGTAATCCTAATTCTGTCTCTCCACATGCCTCCTGATGGAGGAGTCTGACAAGTCTTGGGCCAGAGAGGTTCTTGTTCCTATTATGCCTTGCTGTTTAAAACCAATGGCAGTGGGGGCCAGGCATGGTGGCTCATGCCAGTAATCCTAGCACTTTGGGAGGCCAAGGCGAGAAGATGGCCTGAGCTCAGGAGTTTGAGACCAGCCTGGCCAACATGGCAAAACCCTGTTTCTACTAAAGACACAAAAAAGAAAATTAACCAGGCATGGTGGTGCACACCTATAGTCCCAGCTGCTTGGGAGGCTGAGGCAGGACAATTGCTTGAAACTGGGAGGCAGAGGTTGCAGTGAGCCACCGAGATCGTGCCTCCAGCCTGGGCAACAGAGTGAGACTCTGTGTTAAAGAAGAAAAAATGGCAGTGATCAATCAGTAAGGTTCTGGAGGCTCCAAACTGTGCCAGGCATTAACATCTGGGTGCTGAATTGCTTGGTAGTCTGGGAGTGAGTCAGGAAGGGAAGGACTCACTTGTCTCAGTGAAGTGGCTATTTAAGAAACTGTACAGAAGTGTTTTTATATGTAGACAAACAGCATAGACAATGTTGTAAGCAAAATATCAGTTCTGACCCAGACTATTCCTTTTAATTGCTTGATCCATAACAAGTTTTGTTGGCAAAATGACTGCTGTTGTTTGTTTAGAACATTTTACTTTGAATATTTTAATTTAAAGTCTATTTTGAAGTTTTGATCAAAGTTTATCATTTGGTAATGATAAAATAGATATTATCTTTTACATCATCAGCTCTCAGTGTGTGGTCTCCAGACCAGCAGTATCCATATCACCTTAAAACTTGGTAGAAATATAATGTGAATTTTCTGTTTATACCTAGAAGTACTGGGGTAGGGCCCAGAAATCTGCTTTAAGAAGTCCTCCTGGTGGTTTGGATGCACCCTCAGCTTTAGACTCACTGCATTCGATCATCAATTCACTCCACACGTGTCAGAATATCAGCACTTCTGACAGTGTTAGAGCCGCGCAGGTGTTTGTGAGTTACATGGCTGCTGAGCGATCAGTGGGCTCAAGCACTAGCCAGTAATTTATTCTTGAGTATCTACCTCCCAGCAGGCAACTCAAATGTGGGGCTCAAAAACATCACAAATGATATGTATCCTAGACATTCACAGTCACTGCTAATTATCAAAATCATAAAATGTAACCCTGTGAATGTCAGTAGTTTACTGTATTTATATAAAGCATTAAAACTAACGTGGTGAAAGAGATTTTTAAAGGCTGAATAATTAATAGGACCTGGGTTTACATTCATTTACTCATATTCAATTTACTTTTTAAAAATTGAATTTTTTTGAAAGCAGGTAAAATGGTGCTGCTATTTTTAAAGAAACTCTAGAAGTCAGATTATCATTCCACCTGGGAAGGACATATCTATAAAAAAAATCTGGGTCATTATATTGTCCTCAAAAAGAGCTTACTTGAAAAATTATAGTTAGAATGTAAAGATTAGATTCCAAATCCTTTTCAAAGGAAAAAGATACATATAGTTTTTCAGGTCATTGCTGAATTCAGTGAGACTTCAATCATCTCTCTATCCATAGGTATCCCCAATTCAAACATCACCACATGCAGCAAAGAAATGTTCTGAGTGTTGGCCGGGTGCAGGGGCTCACGCCTGTAATCCCAGCACTTTGGGAGGCCGATGCAGTCGGATCACGAGGTCAGGAGATCGAGACCATCCTGGCTAACACAGTGAAACCCCTTCTCTACTAAAAATACAAAAAAAAAAAAAAATTAGCTGGGCTTGGTGGCAGGCGCCTGTAGTCCCAGCTACTCGGGAGGCTGAGGCAGGAGAATGGCGTGAACCCGGGAGGCGGAGCTTGCAGTGAGTCGGGATCGCGCCACTGCACTCCAGCCTGGGAGAGAGAGCGAGACTCCGTCTCAAAAAAAAAAAAGAAAAAAGAAAAAAAAAAGAAACGTTCTGAGTGTGTTTGTACTGGTTCTTACCCAAGCTCAAATTTTGTTTTGAAATGCTCTCATTACATATTCATTTCTCTTCTTGAAAGATATACTCTAATTATATAAAATCTGCTCTTTAGTTTATGGATAGGAATTATATTTGAGCAATAAAAATAAAAAGTTCAAGGGTAGAGGTCCAAGCCTATAATGGTTCATAGAAAAACAAACATTGACAAAGTACTGGATAAATATTCTCATCTGGAAGTATTAATCACAGCTCCAATTACGCAATGGGTGTGAAAACTCTTGAGTATTTATTTAAAAAGCCTTTGTTCCTTTAAGCAATTTTCTTTTTAATTATAAATATGTTCTCCTCTATAGTGTTACATTTAGGTGCATTTATATCTCTAGGCCTTTATCCACATTTTGCTTTCTTACAGGGAACAGAATGTGCTTCATTTTCCACTTTTGTACAACTTCCGTTACTGCTTCTAACTCTAAAAGTCCAATTCTACTTCTGCAAACAGCTATTGCTCCTGTGGTCAGCCTGTGATGTTTGTGGTGGGGGCTCTGAAAAGTGTTGTCTGCTCAGAGCTTCATTATCTATAGAAAATTGCACCTTCCTCCTTCCATGTGTTTTTATACTACTATCATTCTAAGACATGGCCTACCCTGTGGTTGTACAGATTGGATAAAGGACAAGAGTGAAAAATGGCTGAGTGCCCCTCTCCAAGCTCTCACCCTAGAGGTAGACTGTGGGGTTCTGGAGGAAGAGAAACATTTTGAATACATCTACACCCAGAATGTGCCTCCTTGTAATTACCTGTTCCATGGTATATTAAGCCATTCTTTCATAAAGAAATACCTGAGACTGAGTAATTTATAAAGATTTAATTGACTCATCATTTTTTTATGGCTGCATATGTAATAAACCTGCACATTGTGCACATGTACCCTAAAACTTAAAGTATACTAAAAAAAAAAAAACATTTAGTTGACTCACGGTTCTGTGGGCTGTACAGGAAGCATGGCAGCATCTGCTCAGCTTCTGGGGAGGCCTCAGGAGACTTACAATCATGGCAGAAGGCAAAGGGAGAGCAGCTGTGTCACATGGCAAAAGCAGGAGCAAGAGAGAGGTGGGGATGGTACCACACACTTTTAAATGACCAGATCTGATAGGAACTCACTATCACGAGGACACCACCGATTGGATGGTGCTAAACCATTCAAGAGAAATCTACCCCCACAATTTAATCGCCTCCCATAAGGCCCCACTTCCAATATACAGAAATACATTTCAACATGATATTTGGGTAGGGACAAATATCCAAACTAAATCACATGAATAGTACCTTTTTATTTTTCACACGACCAAATGAGCCCTGCTCCAAGAGTTGCTGGTGCTCCTGTCCCTGATCTAAAGGCGAGCTCATGTTTGAAGCAGGATGAATCAGTGCCCTCATTTTGATGCCAAATGTGGGAAGAAAATACTTATTGAACACATTCAGTGTGCTAGTGACTGCATTTGATGTTTTAAATAATTTTCTTATTATCATCCCTATGTTTTAGAGGAGGTAAGTAAGGTTTGGTTCAATATTTGGTCCAAGATCTTTGTGTTAAAGCATACAAAAACAGGGATTTATAGCTCTCAGATCAGTGTTCTGTGTTCCTCACACACTGTAACTGTGATCTGGCTATGGTATTTGCCATTTCGTTATTTCTGGGTACAATTCTCCAAACAAACCGACTGATGAGAGATTTTGTTGTAAGAGTATAAAACGTATGTTTGAGTTACAACTAGTACATTTACCCTGATGCTGGCTGCTCTCAACTCACCATTGAAGATAAAATGTAGCTTACTCATAGATTTATGATTATTTAGTCTACTATTTAATAAAATTAGAGGTGACTACATAAGTTAGCATTCAGCTTTAGCTGCTTATCAAAAGAACAAAAATAAAAGTGACAAAGCAAAAGAATTTTTCTCCCTCACATAAAGCATTTAGTGTTAGGAAGTCCAAGTATGATCTGGTAGTTCTAGAAAATGTACAGGGACCTAAGACCTTCCTATCCTGCTGCTGGTCACCTCATGGTCCGAGATGGTTTGTTAGAGTCCTATCTGTCTGCATTCCAGGCCACAGGAAGGAGGAAGGGGATGGCGGGGGAACTTGCTCTTACTTTTGGACAGATTCCATCAGTAACATATAAATAACACTTTCACTTCAATTAGAACTTGGTCACATGACCACATCTAGCTATAAAAGAGGCTGGAAAATACCCTCCTTTAGTTGGGTTGGCATGTGTCTGAGTAAAAATTGGTGTTCTTATAAATAAAGAAGGACAGACTAGATCATGGAAGGCACCTGGTAGGCTCTGCACAATGCTGTTTTGTTGGGGCCTCACCTGAGCTGGGAAAGGAAGCTAAATTGCCAGATATTGGGAGAAGCTGATTAAAACTCAAGCCAAAAATGGAATCGGTAAGCCTGTAATCACTAATTGCCGTGGTATAACAAAGAGTGTAAGATAGGAAAAGGCACCAACTCATCCTGCTCCGTTTTCCTCTGTTTCCTCTGTGGAATTGTTTGTCTGCTAAAGGTCAGATGTATCAGTATAGACTTGGGAGTTGTGTCACTGTTGAGGGAGCACTGAACAAAAGGTTCCAGCAGTTTTGTAGACCCTGAAGTCAAGGAAGGCAGAGTAGGGCTAGGAGTAGAAAAGTACTTGGTGGTGAGACTGATTGGGGAAAAGTGTCTTCAAGGTTCCCCCTCCACTACAGTAAGGAGGCCTTAGTAGAGACACCTGTTGAGAACCTCTGCCCAAGGCCTCAGACAAGAAGACCTAGGAATGAGGTCTCTGGGCTAGTGATGTGAATATATTAAGAGCATGCCTGGCCAGGGAACCCCAGTCCTTGATTGCAACTCTCTTCGGAGATCCCAGTGCACTGGCTGTATACCACGTCGGGGTAGGAAGGGCAGCTTTGCCCCCAAGCTCTGGCAAGGTAAAGTCTCTGTAATTGCTTATGGTAGGGCCTGAAAATCCCTATTTAGGGTTGCAAACAGGAGCCTGACTTCACTAACTCGTGTTTTCTTATAGCTTCTCCCACCTCTTTAATATTCAACCATGTGAACTGAAAGCTGCACTGTAATACATAACCTCTTGAATTTTCTTCTTAATTAATTTTTTTAATGTCATTTTATTTGTCCACTAGGAAAACTTAACATTTCAGTAGGGAGGAATGGTCTTTTTGTCAGTTTCACCAAAACGTCACTTTATTTTGTATCTCGTTGGTTTCTGTACTTAGTTATGTATTCAATATCTACCACTAATGTTTTGTAAGAATATGGTAATCAGGGATCTGCTGTGTTGCAGTGTCTAGCACAGGAATCTTCCTTTCCTCTTTCTTTCCCAGAGGCAGGCCCTTTCAGTCTCCTCTGTTGGAGATAGGCACCCTTTTCTATTATAGTGTGGGGCATGTGTTATGTGCCCCCAAAATAATTGTTGATTTATATAAAGATGATGTCGATTTTTAAGCAAAAAGAAGATGAAATTCCAAAAGGCAGTAAAAGAAAGTGATGTAAAACATTAATATATATGTAAATGTGTTAACAACAGTGCTGTAATAGAAATCCAGAGAATGAATGAGAACTTTCCTCGGGACCCTGGCAGAGAGATGAAGCACTGGTGTTGGCCATAGGACGATACAAAGGCATAGTTTTCACTGTTCATTGTCATTTCTTCCCTTTGTACATGGCTGGTAAAGATACAGAAAGAAAGCCGCTAGGTGCGGTGGCTCACGCCTGTAATCCCAGCGCTTTGGGAGGCCGAGGCAGGCTGATCACAAGGTCAGGAGATCGAGACCATCCTGGCTAACACAGTGAAACTCTGTCTTTACTAAAAATACAAAAAAACCAGGCGAGGTGGCGGGCGCCTGTAGTCCCAGCTACTCGGGAGGGTGAGGTAGGAGAATGGCATTAACTCAGGAGGTGGAGCTTGCAGTGAGCCGAGATCGCACCACTGCACCCCAGCTCAGCCTGGGCGACAGAGTAAGACTCTGTCTCAAAAAAAAAAAAAAAGAAAGAAAATAAAAAAAAAGAAAACCAACACAAGAGGATAGTCACATATGAGAAGAAAGGGGAAAGAGGAAAAGATGATGAAGGCTGCTATGGTCTGAATTTCTAAGTCAAACTCCTAATTCCTAAGATGATGATATTAGGAGATGGGGCTTCGAAAGGTGATCAGGTCATAGGGGCGAAATCTCCTTGATTAGGATTAGTGACCTTATAAAAGAAGCCCTGGAGAGACCCCTCACCCCTTCCACCATGTGAGGACATAGACAGAAGACATCGTCTCTTAGCCAGATACTAGGCCCTCATGAGACACAGAATCTGCCTTGATCTCAGACTTTCCACCTTCTAGAACTGTGAGAAATAAATTTCTGTTCCTTATAAGCCACATAATTTATGGTATTTTATTATAGCAGTCTGAGTGGACTAAGACAAAGATTTTCAAGCCACATATAGAAGATGTTGATTTAGCTAATGTGGAGTTCTGACTCTGCTGCCAATCATTGCTATGCATATCATTGACCAAAAAGGAAAACCACTAAAAGAAGGAATTTGCTTGTAGAATGGAGATATAGACTGTGAAACTGGTGTTAAGCATGCTAGATTTTAGGTAAACATGTATGTAATGAAAATATCCAGCAAGCAGTTTGAGATGTGTGTTAAAATTAAGAGGGCACAGGTCTAGAGATGTTGATTTGGGCCATTATTCAATTAATGGTTATCATTAAATCATTAAACACACATAATAAAATAACAACCATCACAAATACAAAAGCAGATAAAAATCACTGCGGGGGAAATATACAAATGAGGTTTTATCTAACTCCACATTGGAAAGCAAAAGCATACACCACTTAATAATAGTGGTGAACACCATAGAGATGCTATCTCTTAAGAATTCCAGTATAATACTTAGTCTACAAAGTGCTGCACTTAGATTATGTCTTATAAATATACTTTGATTTTGGCATTCAGCCACGTGAAAATTTGACTTAATATTATACACTGAAGAGGAGTCCATTTCCAAAATAAGAGCAATATAGGTTAGAAAACATAATATATTATTTGGAATTAATAAAAATCAGGAAAAGAGGGGTTTAGGCAAGGGAATGTATTCGGGACTGACTGTGTTTCACGTTCTTGTTAAAGAGACTATTTTGCATTGGAGGATGCTTGAGGTTGGCTGATTTAAAAGGGTAAAAATAGAGGCTAGGTACAGTGGCTCATGCCTGTAATCCCAACACTTTGGAAGGCCGATGGCGGGGGGTGGATCATGAGGTCAGGAATTTGAGGCCAGACTGACCAACATGATGAAACCCTGTCTCTACTAAAAATACAAAAATTAGACAGGTGTGGTGGTATGTGCCTGTAATCACAGCTACTCAGGAGGCTGAGGCAGGAGAATCACTTGAACCTGGGAGGTGGAGGTTGCAGTGAGCCGAGATCATGCCACTGCACTCCAGCCTGGGTGACAGGGCAAGACACGGTCTCAAAAAAAAAAAAAAAAAGAATTGAAAAGTACTCTGTTTCTTTGTAAAATAATATATTTTCCCTTGACCATTCTATTGCTTAAGAATAAACAGACTTATGTATTTCTTTCAATAAAATATCAAGTTTGTTTCATAAAAGATGTTTCAACTCTTTAGTCATATATTAAACTAGTGATAGATTCAGCTTGTATCGGTCTAGGTCATTGTGTCCCTGGAAAGCATCAGCTCCTGCCCCTGGATATGCACCAACATGATGCTATTCTCTTACTGCTGAACTGTTGTATCCCTTGGAGTCAGAATAATTTATAACCTAAATCATCTAAATGTTATCCCTGCCCCCCCATAAATCATAAGCTTTGACCACTCTGAATCTAGGAACAATGCATGTCGTTTTATTTTTCATTTTGGAATTTGGGTTGCTCACTCTATAGCACAGGTGTAAATTATGTGTATTTGTGGTACACTGCTACATCTTGAGTTCAAAACTCTTCTTGTTTATCTTCTCTTTCTCCTCAATTCATCCTTTAAGGTTTTCATCAGAAGGGTCGAATGAAATGTACAACCTAGAAAATTATTTTGCTTTCTCTAGACAAACTCACTTGCCAGTCTTTCATAGAAAGATCGCTAGATTGTATTTAGGATATGATTACCTTTCTAGAAATGAAGGGTATAGAAAGACTGGTGATAGAAACCCTTTTTTACGCTCTCTCTTTAATTTCTCTTCAACTGCACAATGCCCTTTCAGGCACCAGATCCCAAGCATTCATTAATACCTCTTTTCAGGGTTAGATCTTACCAGTATCTGATATGGTTTGGCTGTGTCCCCAGCCAAATCTCATCTTGAATTGTAGCTCCCATAATCCCCACATGTTGTGAGAGGGACCTGTTGGGAGGTAATTGAATCATGGGAGCAGGTGTTTCCCACGTTATTCTTGTGACAGTGAATAAGTCTTGAGATCTGATGGTTTTATAAAGGACAGTTCACCTGCACATGCTCTCTTGCCTCCTGCCATGTAAGACATGCCTTTGCTCCTCCTTTGCCTTCCACCATGTTTTGAGGCCTCATCAGCCATGTGGAACTGTGAGTCTGTTAAATCTCTTTTTCTTTATAAGTTACCCAGTTTGGGGAATTTCTTCATAGCAGTATGATAATGGACTAATACAGTATTATATCTATTGTTCACTGAAGTTAAGATGTAAACTCTTCTAAGTCCATTTACATTTTTAAGCTTTGTCTTCAAAGTAAAATGAAAATCTGGCTTCTCACATGGGAATTTCTGGATTATTTCAAGATCATGTGCACATAAATCTGACTTCATGGTAGTATTATAAACATATTTTTGGTACAAGAGAAGGGTAGCAGTACTGCCCACAGGACAGTTTAGATCCTCTCTCCTTTCCAAACATCTTATTAAAAAAAAGGGAACTTTAAATGTTTCTTCTTTGACTTTCTCAAATAGCATCTGTTTCTAAAATATGAATATTTCCAGTGTCAGAGAGTTAAAACTGCCTGTCAGTAACTTTTGAATAGTTAACTACCACAGTGATCCCATGTGTACAAAGCATCCTGTCTTGTAATTATTAGAATATGAAGAAGGAGGCAATTCATATACATCAGCACAGATTGATTTATTTTTAGAAGAAATAATACTTGACTACTTAAGGGAGAAAGCAAAGTTAGACCCCCCACTTCATAAAATGCATCTAAATAAACAATAATATAATACTAAATTATTAAATATATATTATAATAAATATTATATAATACTGAGTCATAAAAGAATAATAAGAAAATAACATATGAAAAGAGAGGTTTTCTAAGTAGAAAGGCAAAGAAAGAAGCATAAAGGAAAATATATATATATATATTGGAAAAAAGGTTAACATCTTCTATATGTGATTAATAATTAGATAAAAATGAGAACACTTGGGCACATGTATTATACAATAAAGTTAATATCTATAATGTATAAAGAATCCTTAGAGGCAATAATAAAAAGGATGCATGACCCTATAAAAATACGCCAAAGATATGAATTGAAGGCATTCACAGAACTAATAAATGTAAGAAGTAACAAGGCTAACTTCATTAATATTCAGAGAAATACATTTTAAAAGAGAAAATTGCAATTTTTTACCTATCAGATTGATCAGTCCTTTTTTTATCTGCTGCTTAAACAAAGAAAAAATGATCTATTTCAGCCCAGTAGAAAAAACTAGCTGTGTTGGATTTCTAGAAAGATAACATGTTGACTTCCTTCAATATGTTCCTTCTAAAATGGATTTTAAAGGGCACATTTATCCATATTTAATGAAAGTGTCCAAATATTAAAAAATAGAATAATACAGTGAGGTCCCAAGTACTCATCAACTAGATTCAACATTTATCAAGATTCTAAGGCAATTTTGATCAATTTTTTTTTACTTTATAACCTAATCTTGGATATGATGCAAATATATATTGTATTTCAAAAGACTTGTGTGCAAATGACTTGGCCCTGCACTTCAACTTCTATGATATTATTCTAAGATAATCTGGAATTTGAATATTGATTTATGTTCCATATGTTAAAAACAATTGAAAATAGCTTAAAAATTTACTTTTTCTACATGAATATTTATGCTATTCATAAAATCAGGCAGAAATGAGTTGCTGTGCTTAAACAAAGAGTTGGGACTCAGTCCAAATCATTAGACTCCAATAGCCCTGCTCTTTTCACAACTTTTCCTAAAAACTAACAGGTATTGGCTCAGTGATTTCATACTTGGATTCATATCTTATAAAAGCTCTGAGTTTGATGCTATGGTTACCCCTATTTTTCAGATGAGGATGAGTAAATGGCTCAATACTAACACAGGGAAGTCACTAGCATCTGGGCACCCGGCCTCCAGAGCTTCCATGTTAAAGTACTAAGCCAATTACTGCTAGGACAAAATAAGAAAATAGAACTGCTTAAAAAATGGAATAAATAAAGCATGAATCCAGAATGATGAATCCTGACGTGTCTATTATTTAACTAGCTTTGTGTTGTTTTTTTCAAAAAGGCATTTATTTTTCTTTTTAATTTGATTTTCATATTGTCTAACTAAAGCACATGTCCTACACACGTTTGTGAAGAGCCTGATCTGTAGAAAACAAATGATATTTCAGTTCTTGGGTAGGACTGAACTTTTGTACAAGACTTTTTCTTGTTATTGTTTATATATTTTTATAATAAAACGTAGTTACAAAAGACCTCACAAAGCCAATGTATGCCTTAAAAATTATTTCACACCAACCATTTTGTAACTACCTCCATGCTATGAAATAGGATTCTGCCAACTCCTTCAAAGTCCTTTCTGTATGTTCCTTCTCAATTATAACTTCTTCTTCTCTCATAAGTAACCACTATCCTATCTTTATAGTGATCATTTTTATTAGTTTTTTTAATCACCCAAATGTGCAACTGTAGGCACTTTAGTTTTAGTGTTGTCTATTTATTTTAATATGATACATCTCTCTCTCTTAATCTGTAGTTCTCTCTCCATTCTTTTTTCCTTGCAATTTATCAGCATAATATTATTTTAAAAATCATCCTTTATAGGTGGTGACAGGCTTTGCCTGTAAATAAATTCAGCTGTTGAACATGAGTAGTTATTCTGTGTTCAAAGATGCATGAATCAAATCACCCTTTAAACCTCAACAAATAACTCTTCATTTCAGGTCCTCTAATGTGAATATTTCTCAATCTTTATTTATTTTACTGCTAATTTGGGGAGGAAAATTGTTTGGAAATTAAATTTAAAAGTTTATTATATCTTATGAAATAAAAGTGGTCGAATAGATAAAATGAGGCTATCTGGAGTCTTAATTGCAGGTAGCAGAAGCTCACTGTGGCTAGCTAATGGATAAAGGGATATTTGTTATGATGACCCAAGACTGTTTCAGAGAATCAAAAGCTTTGACTGAGTGGGCATCAGTAGTAGAATGCCAGTGCATCTTGAATTAATTTGGCTGCAAATTATCTGAGGACTTCATGGAAATTTAGATTCTGATTCAACAGAGCTGGAGTGGGGCCAGAATTCCTGTACTTCTGATGACCTCCAAGGTGAGGTCAATGCTATTGGCCCATGGAATACTCTTTGAGTAGTGAGAGACCACTCATCAACTGTGTCCTTCTGAGTGGTTTCATGTTTATTGCTATGGATGCTTTCGCTGTATTCACCCATCAGAAAGTAGGAGGAAATAAATGGTGTGGGAAGGAGGTAATACAATGGGTATCCTTTACTGCACCCCAAGATGGAAACCCCAAAGAAATTCTGTTTCTGTTGAACACAGAAACATGGGCTAAAACAATCACGAGGACTCCAGAGAAATCACACCTGGAAGTAATCACACTTCCCCTTCTGGCTTCATCTACCATCTTGCCAATATCTTTATCCATACCCTCATTCCTAAATCTGCTCTGCAATTGTATGAAATGAAGTTCATAATAGCAATTAGAATCTGCCTTGAGGGAACAGATAAATCTATTCTATTGCTTCCTCTGTAAATGGAATTATCATCCCTCAAATTTTGTGTATGAGATAGAAAGTTAAAAGCATGGAGCACGGTGGGATGTCCTGGGTTGATTATTTAATCTTAACTCTGTCTCCCCATTAAGCATGCATTGTTAAATGAAGTAACACCCAGGCTTAGAAATTATCAAGCAGGTGTTTAAAAGACATCAGTAAGCATTTCTGTTATAGTCTAATTAGTGTTCGAATACATTTTACAGTACAGTCATCATTATTTCTTCTTCATTAGTTGCTGATATATTGCATAATGCATCTTATAAAAATTCCCCTACCAAGTTTGGGAAAATATGGTTACCTACAAGGAAAAAATGCTGCAAATGTGTATTCTTTATTCTTATAAACATACAAATTAAAGATAAATATACAAAACAGCTTGTAATCCAGATAATATATATTTCTATATGACAAAATAAGCTTGTAGATATTTATGTTTATCCAGTTCTATTTACTCTGAATTGCAGAATGAACTTCATATAGTTAGAAGGATGAGCTGAAGTTACTGCCATCATTGTCAGGGAACTACTTAGTAATTAAAATGAAGTATTCACTTCTCCCCTACACACTCCTACTAGCACACACATAGTTTGACTGAACATTTTTATGCAGATGGAAATCAGATTACAGGAGGGTGAGCCCTGAAAAGGTGATATAGGGTGTATTAAACCAGAGGAGGCCAGGCTTGGTTGCTCATGCTTGTAATCCCGACACTTTGAGAGGCTGAGGTGGGTGGATTGTCTTGAGCCCAGGAGTTCTTGACCAGCCCAGGCAACTGGCTGGTCTAGAACTCCTGGGAGACCCTGTCTCTACAAAATATAAAAAATAAAGTAGCCAGGCATGGTAGCACTCACCTGTGATCCCAGCTAATCTAGAGGCTGGCTTGAGCCCAGAAGGTCAAGACTGCAGTGAGCTGTGATCGTGCCACTGCCCTCCAGCCTGGGTGACAAAGTAAGACCCTATCTCAATCAAAACAAAACAGAGAAAAAGGAAGAAACAAGGAGCCATCCTATCATTTGGTTACAAGGGCTACTTGGAGGCTGGTGGTGTAGGAATGAAACTCAGGTCCTTTAAAGAACAGTCTGTCTAGTCACACCTCCTCTTTAACTTCTGCACCCTTGAGTTGCTTGACTGTAGCATTTCGGTCAGCTATGTTAATTTGGGAACAGCTCCTCTTTAAATAAAACAAAATCCATGCTCTCCAAGATATAGCCTTTAAAAAAAAATCAGCAGATGGAGAAAAGATGCAACGATGAGCATCCAACATAGTTATCTAGCTCTGAGGTTTGCAGACTCCATTCGTTATCCTGAGATAATCAGTATTCTAGGTATGATACAACTTCACAAGCTCGCTGTCTAATCCTCATTCCCAAGCCCCTAGCCGGTCTGCCTGTGGCATTGGCTGGAAGTGTGAAAAGCAAAGATAAAAATTCAAACGAAGCGTAATTTAATGTAGTATTATATTTTGCATTAGATTAAACATTTTTATGGCTTTCTTTCTTTAAATGATGTTCATTGTTCTGATTATAAAAATAATAAAAGGTAATTGTAAACAGTTATGAGAAACCAAAAAAGATAAAGAAAATAAAAGCAATGTGTAACCTCAAAAAAATTTAACCATAATTAGATATCCTCTAGCATATGTATTTTTAAAGGAGAGAAGAGAGATATTATACTCAAAAAAAAAAATCTCTCCTTAGGGAGAAATAAAATTTAAGTTAAAATTAATTAATTAGAAATAATTTAAATTTAATATAAATTTCCTCCTGGTGCAATGTTGCTAGCAAAAAAAAAAGAAATTGGGAGACACCACTCTAGTAGACATAAGTTTAAGAGCCAGAAGCTCAAATTGCAAATTCAGCAAATATTCGTTAGGCACCTGTCGTGTTTGGTACAGAGTGCTGAGTACTTAAGAAAGTCTAAAAGAAAACGAATTTGTTCCTCTAAATTCATTAGGATGTTTTGATTTTTCTTACATAACTCCAATGGAAAAATTGTTTGAATAAGTACATTTGTTACTGAACCGACTTGTAGAAGCCCGGTGATATGTCAACTCTAGGTGTGGCAATTTCCTTAGATCAATTATGTCACCAAAGACATGGGATGTTTCATCTTTCCCTTCTTTTGTGATGGCTGATCATTCTAGTTCTGTAAATCCTGTTCTGCAATACAGATTAAGTAAACTGCAAAAATATGAATAGTCCAAGTTTATTTATCACAGTCAAGAAAGTTGAAGCCTGTGAGTTTTTGCTTTTTGTGATTGATCTCACGGTTGCTTGCTGCTGCCAAGATTTCAAACCTCATCTTTCCCAGTGTCTCTTTCTTGGCAAAAAGACCTTTCCCCAAGAGCCAGCAGCCCCCCTCTTCATGCCATCTTAATCAGGAATGAGATCACGCACCCTTCACTTCATCAATTGTTAACAAAAAGAATGAAGTTTTCAAAATTGAATTAAACAAAACATCTCAGGTATAGTCTCTTTTTAACAGTTTTTAATTTTGTGTGTGCAAAGCTACTGGCTGAATTAACAAGTTTACATACAAAAAATGATGTAAGGAAAACTGAGAACTTACCAAATAAATGCTACATGTTTATATTTATCATCCAAATAAATGATAATCAGCCAAAAATAACAAATGTTTTAGAAGACTCAGTATGGAAAGTGTTTGATAAAGAAACAAATTATACAAGTAATAAGAATAAAGAGTATTCGAAAAAAGGTACCTGAATGCTGTGTATTTTTATTTAGTTTGCTCTTTTTGCAGCTCATGAATGTGTTGTAATAAATGCTCAGACTCATAGTGTTAAGAATTGAATACATTATTCTTTTTGAAAGTATTTTATTCCAAAATTGTACTCAGCTTATTTTTAAAAAGATTTTTGCAATAAAATTTTGACATGAAGATAAAATCAAGTAAAATAATAGTAAAGAGAGCCCATTTAAAGGAGGAAGAAAATTAATTTTACTGGAAAACTGAGTTTATTTAAAAGGAGCTAAAATTTTATTTTTAAACTTTCTTGCAGTGGATTATAGCAATGTCTCATCATGAAAGCTAGATGTTCATATGGGGAGAGAAAATCCAAAGTTGGTAGGATTTCAAGGTTGCTGAAGAGTGTTTAGTTTTTTAAGTAAATTTATTTACAATAGCATGCATATGGTACAGCATACAAGTTATATGACTACAGCTCAATTCATTTTTCCACAAAATGAGCACACTCATGTCACCATCACCTAGAACATTAGTAGCTGTCATCAACCGTGACATCCTTCCCTAGTCACAGCCTCTCAACAGTAACTACTATGTAATGTCTGTCACCATAGGTTAGCTTTGTTCATTAAACTTT
Organism: Pan paniscus; assembly: GCF_029289425.2. Lineage (NCBI taxonomy): Eukaryota > Metazoa > Chordata > Mammalia > Primates > Hominidae > Pan > Pan paniscus. The sequence goes on along the minus strand of NC_085926.1, from coordinate 74,171,688 downwards.
ATTACACTTTTAAGTTTAAACTTTATTAAGTTTATTAAACTTCACATAGATAAAATCTTATATCCTGTATTCCTTTTTTCCCTTTTTTCTGGCTCCTTTCATTCAATATTATGCTTGTGACATTCCTCCGTGCTGCAAGTAGTTTTGTTTGTTTGTTCTCATTATGTATAGTATGATATTATCTAGGTATAATGTATTTAATAATGAATGTAAAAATGTTATTTATTCATTTAGTGAAAGGGGCATTTGGGTTGTGTATTAGTCTGCTCTCATGCTGCTAGTGAAGACTTACCTGACACTGGGTAATTTATAGAGGAAAGAGGTTTAGTCGACTCACAGTTCACATGGCCAGGGAGGCCTCACAATCATGGCAGAAGGTAAATGAAGAGCAAAGTCATGTCTCACATGGAGGTAGGCAAGAGGGCTTGTGCAGGGGACCTCCCATTTATAAAACCATTAATATCATGCGACTTATTCACTACCATGAGAGCAGTATGGGGGAACAGTCCCCATGATTCAATTATCTCCATCTAGCCCCACCCTTGACACGTGGGGATTATTACAATTCAAGGTGAGATTTGGGTGGGAAAACAGCAAAACCATATCAAGTCATTTCTAAATTTTTGGCTGTTTTGAATAGTGCTGCTATGAAAATTCTTTTACATATCTTTTGGTGTATATACAGACACATTTCAAGTCAGTTTAACCCTAGGAGATGCATAGATTCAGCTCTTCTAGATACTGTCAAACAGTTTTCCCAAGTGGCTGAATCAATTTAAAATGGAAACAATTGACAGTGACAAATTCAGTTGTTCTACATCCTCACCAACACTTGGTATTGTCAGAGTTATTTATTATGCCTCTGGTCTCTCATTGTGGTTTTAATTTCCATTTCCCTAATGACTAATACAGTTGTGTCTTTTCTCATGGGTATGTAGCCTATTTTCACATCCTCTTTTGTTAAGCAGTTGTTCAAACTTGGATGGCAATGAGTCTCCATCTCATATACTCAAAATAAACTGTTGTTTGCTGCTATCTTGTGTCCTTCTTTAAAAAACATTTCTGAAGTTATACCAGGGTTCATTTGGAAAGGTGTCTATGATAGCTTTGTGATTTCTGTCATGGGTGGGAAAAGGAAGATGCCATGGATTTGCAGACCTTGATGTGGATCCTTGTACAAGAGAATGAAGGAAAGGGAAATAATTTTTGAAAGCTTCCCATTGAGGAATGGTTTTAAAGTTTTAAAAATTTAATGACATTAAAGAGAATAGTGGAAATGACTTTAAAATTGCCCTTTCTTGTACTTCTTAAAAAGTGCTTAGTCAGTAGCTAGTAGAGCCGTGATTCATCCTTTTGTAATGTATTAATAGAAATATGTTGCCATCACAGAATAGGATGGAAACCATTTCTTGTGGTCACAGAATAGGACTGAAACAATGTCTTGTTCCTGTTCCTGGTATAGCATCCAGCAAATTATAGGTCCTCAAATATTATTTGAGTGAAATAAAATGTCGCAACAGGATATGGAATATTAAAGTCACTTGTCTACTAGTTAGAGGCTATAAATGACCAGAAGAGTTCTGCCAATTACTGTCAACTTGCTGACATATAACCTTTAGTATTAAGCTTATCACCTTTTCAAAATGAACAACTCAATTATTTTTAATTGAAGAAAACTGACTAAGAACCATTAATCCAACAAATATTAACACACACTAAATTCTAAAGAAGAATTTTTTTAAAAACACTCCCCCTGTAATGAAGGATTTCACACTGTATAATACTTCTGATAACAAATACCCAACAAGTACCTAAAACATAAGTTGTCCAATAATGAACTTTTTTAAAACTTCAGCAAACGTGCCATCTCTCTTGACTTTTTCAACTGAACCTCTTTATTTCCTTCAATACCTAGATGCTTTGGAATCAGTGTCTTGTCTTACTTCTCCTTTAAGCCTCACATTAAATAGCCACCAGTTTCTCTCTGGAAATTTATTTCAAGTCTGTCTACTTTTCTTGGTACACTGCCTTAGTGCAGAGCTTTTTTCTACCTCACATAGATTAATATATGTTCCTCATCTTTTATTCTCATCACTGCATTGTCCCCACTCCAGTGAATCTTCCATAGCATTGTTAAGAACAGTATGATATTATTAGAAGAAATCTAGTGTTGCTTATGTAACACATAGGCCATGATGGGATAGCTCAGGCTCTGGTCATGGTGTGTGATGATATGTCAGTCTCTGTTTATCCTGATGCATGAAGCTGCTGCAAACCCATCTCACTCAGTTTACATCTCCTTCATTTTGACTCTACATCATCTACAATATAACCCCGTCCCTGTCCACTGTCCCAAACTCTCTCATCTTCCACCACTCTCTTTACACTCACTGTACCTCATCTGCACTGGCTTTTTTGCCAGTCCTTCAGCAGACCAACGGCTAACAGTTTCTGCTGTAGTTCTTCATATTCCCTCTGATATTGTCATGACTCACTCCTTCTTTATCTTCCAACCTCTGCCAAATGCATCGAAAAGGCCTTACCCTATCTAAAAGGCCTTCTTGGATGACCCTCTATTAGGTAGCTCTTAGTCCCTCTCAGCTCCTTACACTGCCCTCGCTTCTTTATTCTTAGCTGTTATCAACACCTGTTGTATTATATCTATTGTCTGTTTTCTCCTCCTTCTCATCAGGATGGAAGTTCTATGAGGGTGGGGTGTATTGTATTCAGTACACTGCTATTTTCCTAGGACCTATAAAAGGTTTGATTGCATTGTAGTTGTTCAATACATGTTATCAGATGAATTGATCACATTGTCATTGTTGAATACATATTACCAGATAAATGAATCAATGAGCTGATTGGGCACTGAAGGTAAAGATCGGCTTAGATATACTCATAATGGTGTGGCTTACATGTTGGTGAGAAGATGAGAGGAGAAACAAATGAGCTACATTCTTATATTTTAACTAGATATTTGATATTGTTTGACATTGATAAATCTAGCAACATCAGTATAAATGTACTACTTGGTACATGACACGTACTTGACACTTGGAAGTAGTCATTAAAAGAGCTAAGATTAAAATGATCAAAAGTAACTGATTCTGTGTCCTTGGGGATAGGATGAGGAATGGAGTAGAACTGGACATAGTTGCTTCATATTTGGTACTTCCATGTAAATTATTCTTACTGTTTTTTAGTTTAAGATTCCAAAGTTTCAAATAGGCACCTTTTCTCTTCTTACCACCATGATCCACTTACAAAAATAATATATAAGAAGCATGAAGAGGCCAGGCCCTGGGGCTCACACCTATAATCCCAGCACTGTGGGAGGCCAAGGCAGGCAGACCACAAGGTCAAAGATTCGAGACCAGCCTGGCCAATATGGTGAAACTCCATCTCTACTGAAAATACAAAAATTAGCCCGGCATGGTTGCGTGTGCATGTAGTCCCTGCTACTCGGGAGGCTGAGGCAGAAGAATTGCTTGAACCTGGCAGGCGGAGTTTGCAGTCAGCAGAGATCATGCCGCTGCACTCCAGCCTGGGCAACAGAGTGAGACTCTATCTCAAAAAAAAAAAAAAAGAAGTAGCATGAAGATGGCAAAGGGTTTAGCAAAAAATCTCTACATTACAAAGGAAGTCTATAAAATCTTTTAAGGAAAAAAGGAACAATTGATGTAACTGAGTATCTGTCACATTAACTATCACAAACTGCGCTAGGAGAGGAAATTAAAAAAAAAAAACAGAAATTCAGGCTAAGTTGGTGAAGTAATTTTCCATTATTCGTGAGAAGACTTTGGCATTGAAGTTAAGTGCCTAGCATAAATCCATCTAATTTAGTTTTTTAATCCTTTCCTTTGTAAGCCTCCACAATAAAGTCTATAAAGCAAGTTATGAAGAAAACTTGTAAATAATCCTAGGCTATTTAAGTAGCCTAATGATTTCAGATGATCCCAAGACATAACCTTGTTAATGTGCGTTAAAAAATCCAGAAACCTGTAGCTATGATAAAAAAAAAACCCCCCGTTATATAGAAATGTAAACTGAGGTTAATGAAATCAAAAACTTGAAGACAGGGTCTCATCTTAGTACCAATGATGCTGAAGATAATTAAAGCAATTTAGTAGATGGGGCATGGCAATCTGTTTCAAGGGATTGTTTTGAATGGATCTCTGGATTTGACAACTTGTTAAAAATAGGCTGGCGAACAATAGAGCTAATATTTGGTCTTGAGGCTCCTCATTCAAGGAAGTTAAGGTCGATAAGTAAAAGCATGACACCATATAGAAATGTCACTGAGTGAAAACTAGATCTGAAATAGACATTTATTTTGACATATATTGTAGACTAAAGAGTAACACTTGTTTGTTCAGTTTGCAACACATTATTGAATGATGTCAAACAGTGTATCAGAGTTGAATGCCAGCCAACCTTTCGACAGACTTTTGATTATCAGGAAAGGAATTCAAGTGCATTTATGGTATGTAGCAGATATTTTTTAAAAAAAGAGCCAAGCTGACCTTAAATTAAAATAATATCATGCAGTGGGCAGTAGAAAAAGCAGTATAGAATAATCACTGTGACATATTGAGAATTAGTTCATACTAACAACATTTTGGATGAAGATATAATTTCTTGCATATGCAAACTATGTTTTCTTACCCTCTCTATCTCTCCAACTGAAAGATATGTTGAAGATTTCTTCATGAGGGCATTGGAGCATGCAGCCAGAGGAAACCAAAATGGAAAGGCAGTTTCATATAGTTGATAATGGTTTAATGTATGGACATTATATTTGAGTTGACATATTGGTCATCCCATATACAATTAGTTGTGTGTGAATTTCAATTTGTGCTTATCTGGAATGTTGTTCTCTCTGTGAGGTAAGCTGATTGACCTATTTATCAACTAAGTGTAGAAAAGCTATTGTGCTTTATGACCTCTGCAGTTATGTCCATCCATATTAATGAACCATGAAGGAGGATTTAAAAACCCATTAAAATAGCAGTACACTGCATACCTGAATGACAAGGCCTATTCTGTAATAAATGACCACGATCTCAAATATTGAAAATCCCTTTGTAGTACACAGGCCAAAATAGCTTAAAGGTATATTTTAGATGTTGTAAACAACCAAGTTAATATTTGAAGCTCATTATTTTATGAATTACTCTTACCAAATATTTAGAACTGTGTTTTTTAAGAGCTATAGATGATGTCTGGTTCAACTTGATTCATTTTACATAATTAAAAATCAGTAGTGCGAGTGACTTCCTAGCAGTGGGTCATACTCCTCTCCACTCATCTCCTGGAGTGTAGTGAAAGTTACATCACATCATGCTTCCTCTGTTTTCCTTACCTGTCTTTTCTTGGTTATCAAATGAAGCTGGGGTTCTCGATCCTCCCAATATGTTCCTTTGCACTCTTGGGCCCCACATCTGAGCTTTCCTTCTCCCAATAGATAATCTACTATGACTTGAGGATCTTCAATAAAACATTTAGGGGTAGAGAGCATAGTGATGCACGAATATTTGCATTGAGTTCCCAGCCAGAGTATTCTCTACCTCAAATGATATTTTTAGCAGGATATAACTAACCCATGGTTCTGTTGTTTGCATAGGTAGGCTCATTTGGTATCTTCATTGCTTCTCTCCACCTAAAAGACAAATTTATTTTTGATAACGTCTTATTTTACATTAGTACAAACGAGGAATGTGTTCACATTAAACAATTCAGAAAAGCATACAAGCACAAAAACAAGAAAATAATTTTGTGTGGGGTAATTGTCCAGACCCTGACCTCCCAGCCCCAATCACTGGAGCTGGCACTAACTTTGTGACCTAGTCCCCATGGTCACCATTTATTGAACCAGGGTTGATACTTGACTCAAGGTAAACCAGTAATATACTTGTCATTTTTGAAATCAGAACTGCTAGTCAGTCCTCCTGATTGCTGGAAGTGAGAACATGTGAACCTGGGTATAGAGGGGTATTCAACATCTTCAATGTGTACCCAGAAACAAAGAATGTCAGTCAAGGGAAGATAATAAAGCAGGTCTTCAGAGAAGCAGAAGAGTTGACTAGGATGCCTTGAGGAAAGAGGAAGAGTCCAATAATATAACTACTTTGTTTTCTGAAGGCTTTCCATTTTCTAATTCCCATCCCTCATGAGGCCCAATTGTACTTGCACTCTCAACTTCATTTTGATACTCCTAGATTCTTGTAATACATTTATCTTTTATGCTTAAGCTCACTTCCTATTTCTTCTAGTTACAATAGCTTTTGCAAAGAAATTCCCAAAATGCCTTTATTTAGTGGTAACCAAAAATCTCTGTGTCTATACATTAAAACAGGATTATATGGTATATTATACATAATTTTTCATGTTCTGCTTCATTTTATATATCATAAACATTTTCCATATTATTAAATATTCCTCTATGAAAATATTTTTAATTGCTTTGAAGTATTCCACTATGTAATTAAGCAAAACTTGATTTATTTAATTCTACTTTGGATATTTATTTGCTTTTTGACATTTTACTATTCTAAATTACATTGAGGTAGACATCTTTAGAATGAGCTGATCACATTCAACCATTTAGGAAATATTTCTAGAATTAACTTGGCTGCCTCAAATAGTATGAGAACTAAATCTTTTCTAACATATTGCCAAATTCGAGCTTATAGGCAATTAAAAAACTCATTATCAAAAAAACTCATTATCAAAAATACAAATATAACCAAAAGATATTTATACTTAGAATAAGGGCTGGCAGTAGAAAATGTTTGATGGCTTAATTCAGATAGGCTCAGAGTTGACTCCAAGCTCAGCAAGTTAATGCTATACCTTGGTCCCTTGACTTGAAAGTAGGGTTAATGATGCATACCTGAAAAATCCACTGGGGAGAATAAATAAGAAAATGATGCAATATACCTAGTGTAGAGCCTAGCCTATTATCAAAGTTCAATTTTAGAAGATGGTACTTTTGGATATTTTATTGGTAGATATTTTATGTAGGTAGGGATCTAAATCTTCAGTCATGATTCCTATGCTTTAGAACTCAACTACTTACTTAAATTATAGTTTAATTGTATCATTCTTACATTTAATTAAATCTAATGATTTTGTGAAGGATAAAGAGCTCAGTGACTTAATAGACACTCTCCAGAGAATTCTGAAGATGTTAATGGAAGTAGAGGCTTTCGGTTAGCTGGTTAGGGTTTGGTCTTAGGTGAAGGCCTTATGTGCATTTAATCTGTGAGCAGTGTCAAGCATCATTTACTCAGCATTCATTCTATTAAAGCAATTTCAGTTATAAGACCTATGCACAAGTGTCTGGCTTGGTTTTTCTAGGTTAGTCACTTTATTACATAATGGTTTTTTTGTTCATATGTGTATATTTTTCCCCCAAAATCTTTGCTAGCTTTCAGTGATTAATTTTCAATAGACAAAAAAATACTATAACAACTCCATAATATACAACCACTAAGGTTTACATCTGGTGTAGCAGGAATAAAAGAGTTTCTTAGAAGTCTCAGAAAGATGATATTTATTGGGTTGCATGGGTATCCCTTGACAGTTGCCAAGGCTAAGATGTGATCATCTGATTGGTTTAAGCCAAAGTCATATGATCCACTCTTGAGCTGAATGAAGAAAGAAGGAGTTGGCTCCTGAGAGAAAAATCTAGGTACATTTATGAGAAATAAAATGGAATTAATGCTGATAGAGAAAATGAGCAGATGTCCACTGCATTCTAGTTCATGGTTCCATTGGTAGTTCCTGTCAGATGCCTGAGAACTTTTCCACACACCTGATAGTCTCTCCCTACCCATTGAATAAATCAAGTCCTATCTATCATATTTCCTACATTTTTGTATAATCTCTTCTCTACAATCTATCAATATGATTATCATCATGTCTTGTTTTGACTATTGAAACAGTCTCCTACCTGATCTCCCTTTAACAACTCTGAATTCCATCTTCCCAATTTTTCACACTACAGACAGAATTGTGTTTTTATTTTATTTATTTTATTGTATTTTTATTTTTTTGAGACAGGGTCTAACTCTGTCACCCAGGCTGAAGTGCAATGGCATGATCATGGCTTACTGCAGCCTTGACTTTGTGAGCTCAAGCGATCCTCCCACCTCAGCCTCCCTGTACTCGAGAACCTGGGAGTACAGGCACGGGCCACCACACCTGGCTAATTAAAAAAAAAAAAAAATTATGTAGAGATGGGAGTCTCCTGTGTTTCCAGGCTGGTTTGAAACTCCTGGGCTCAAGGATCCTCTTGCCTCAGGCTCCCAGTGTTGAAATTACAGGTGTGAGCCACCATATCCAACCCAAATCATGTTTATAATAAGCATATATGAGTTGGCAATTTCCCCACTTAGCTTAAAACCCTTCCAATTCTTCCTTTTACTCTTAAAACATAATTCCAAATTATGGCCTTAAAAAGTCTTGTATGGTCTGATCTCTCCCTCCAGACAGTTTTGCACTTATTACTTCTGTTCTATTCAATCTGGTTTTCCTGTTCTTATGACATATCTCACAGTCTTAGCACCATGGCAAGAAAGTCACTTATATTCTTACTTGTGTCATTTTGTTGAATCTCGAGAATACCAGATGCTATTATTATTCCCATTTTCAGATTAGGAAAGTGAGGCAGACCAAGAAAGTTAATAAATAGGTGGTGAGGCCAAGATTTGAACACAAGTAATCAACCCCTGAGCCTACATTCTAAACCATTCTACCACACTGCATCTAACTTACCAGGTAATAACTTTTGTGTATGAGTCATAAAAGTTATAATATACTCAGAAATATCTATTTTGTTCTCTGTTTATTTTCAGTTCCTAGCATAATTCTGGGAGTGTGGTAGCTACTAAATGCATACTTGTTAAATAACAAATAATGCATTCCTGTGTTTCTGAGTTGTTCTGCTGAACTTCCTGTTTGAGTGAACTGTATTCCCTCAAAATAGAAACAGGCCAATAAAGCAGGGACTGTTGTCTTAGGGGCCCTCAGTGAAAACTTGAGAATTCTTAGCCAGCTGCCTCTGGCAGTCCTGATGCCGAATCACTCTCTGATCCTTCCTTGCTTTAAGCAATTCAGTCCTTTGGGTGGAAAACAGGCTGATGGCTACCTTAAAATGGGGCTTTCCAAACATTTCATCATGGAAGATGCTTTTTTATTGTTTTGTGATTATTTACTATATTCATATGGTAGCCACTTATTCCCCAAGTTTTTTTTATGTGTGTTATAAAGTGCAAGTAAAGCTTAATTGTTTTTCAAAATTGCGTTAACCAGTGAAAAGTAGTGCCCCAGGATTGTTGATTGGAATGAAATGAAAAGTATCTCCATGCAGAATCAGGTCATTTCATCTTAAAAAAAAGAAAAAGAAATCCAATAATGAAAATAACCAAAATGTTCAATTTCTACATCAAAACTTATTCTGTATCAGGTACTATACTAAGCATTTCACATGCATTATTGCATTTAATTATTGTAGCACTGATAACACACATATTATTATCTCTATTTTCAAGAATGGGCAATTAAGGCTTAAAGAGGCTGAATGACTTGAAAGTCACTATGAAGAAGAGAAGAGGAGATTTAAACCTGGGCAGAACTGAACTGTTAATGACATACTATAACTTCTCCCAATATTCAACATCTTGTTTTTCTTAAATGTCACTACTGTCATTTATTACACAGTTTCTATTAAACCCTTAAAATAACCAAAGGGAGTGCAGTACTTCCCAGTGTTAACAGGGGCCTCAGGATGGAAACCACTAGTCTAATGTCCTTTATGTAGTATACACCAGCGGTTTTAGGCTGTTGTGTATCTATTATCTTTTATTTCTGACAACATAAGCCTGATTTTCCCTTTTTGAACTACCCCGTCTCCATAGCATGCTGTGCTGATGGGATCAGTCAAAATGCCATGTTGTACTCTGGGCCAGAAGTGGGACTGGGCCCAACCAAAGTCAATTAGATTCTTTCTCCTTGGGATTTAAATATTTAGATTGGTTGTAGAGGACAAAATAAAGGGTTCAAACTGATTTATTCCAATGGTGACCCTGTAAATAATGCCATTAGTTAGTGCTATCTCAAAACCTAGAATTACCCTGATTCATATCCTTTTAGAGAAAAAGTCATTCTTTTCATTCTGTGAATTATCCTATTTCCTTCAAACTGACTTTGGTGTGTGAGTGTGTGTGTATATGTGTGTATGTGAGAGAGAGTGAGAGAGAGAGAGAGAGAGCATGTGTGTCCAGATAGAGTATCTTTCTGTGGTTGTAACCAAGAAAGTCATAGAATTTGCTTTTTCTTGAGCTATTCTCTTTTTTTCTCAATTCTTCTTTTATGGCCAACAACCCTGGTTTTTACTCTTCTCCCAAATTTAAGCCAGAAAGCAAAGACAACAGAGAGATCTAATAAAATATGGAAGCACTAATCAAAATTACTTGAATGTACTACATATTTTCTTATTTCCAGATTTCAGATCTATTGGTCAAAAATACAAGGTTTACCTAGCTTATCTCTATGGTCTAGTGTATGGCTTTAGAGTTTTTAATTTTGGAGGATCTGAAGCCTTATCTTTGGTCACTGCCAGGATACTATTCAGACTGAAAATCTAGTGTGACATATTTTAAAACCTGATATAAAGTTCATTCAAATTCCATTTCAAGACATAACTAAGTTGACCCAAACCAAATATTCTCAGCTATCAAAAGACAAGTTCTATCTTATGAAATTACATTTCAACCACCAACTTAAAAGTGCATTCATCAGAAAATCAACAAAACACTACCTAGTGTGAAAAATAGCCACGGTTTGGAGCCAATTTTGCTCTATGAAATTTTAGGTTACACGGCCTTCTCAGCATGTGGCCATTTCTCCTGAGAATCAATTATCAGACACCAGTTCAGCTTATTTTGCAATAATAATTAAACAAGCATTTTACCCCTAAAAGACAAATTTTACATTTTTTTGCTCATGATTTCACTGAAATACCTCTTTCCCTGGGTAGAGTTGTTTGACTTTAAAAACCAGTAGCATCAGTATAATCCTTAGAATCTAATAAAGATTCCATCAGTGTAAAATCATTATCCTTAGGCAGAAAGAGAACCAATTCAATTATGATGTTGGTTGAAAAATTGAAAGCCTTTTTAACTTGAGGGTGGAAAAGTTGTAGTACATATTAAAATGGTTAGTACAAAATTCGTGCATCTAGGCTAACAAATGCTAATATGTTCTTTTGTTACCCTCTAATTTATATGATTCATGTAAGCCTCCAGCCAGTGAAACTTGTTCTAAATTTCATGAGCGTTAGAAAATAGCAAAGCAATGAATTGTGAAGTTATTAACATTCATGTCTACTTGCATTATTAAGCCATACACATCAAATCTGGTAGTACAAGGAAAGAAATGTCATAATGAAGTACAACAGCATTTAATCAAGAGAATTTCTAAAGGTCATCAAAGCACCATATGATACCCGTCCATGCATAACTGCAATCTGAAATAAATATCCAATGTGACCCAATAAGAAAAAGTCCAATAACTGTTCCATGTACTGTTTCTGTTAATGAAAAGATTTACCATTCTAATGTTGGAGATAAAACTGATTCTGATCCCAAATCATATATGCTGCTTCCTAAACTAATTACAGATTAACAAGGAGATAAGAGAGTACTAGCACAAAGGACATTTGTCTGCTTATTTACCTTCTACCAGTGAGTAAATGACTGATGATCCCAATACAAGCTTAAAAAGAGCTATTCAACTTTCATTGTCTCTGGAAGCCACAGGCTGCACAATTTAAGTGACAAAAATAATTTACTAATATTTTCTTACTTGTAATGATGTTTTAGGTGCTTCAGGACAAGTATTCCCATCTTAATACTTAAAAGCTGCAAATATTTGACCCCTCTAAATATTTTATATTAACATTCTAAGGACTTTGTTACGAGGCTTTACTGAGGAAGAATAACAAAATAAATGGCCATATAACTGCCTCACGTTAGATATAGTCATATGTCTATTTTTAATACTTGCAGATTTTGCAATTGCTTTAAAGGTGATTATAGTTTGTGCAGTTGGAAAGACCAACAAGGGAACTAAACCAAATTTAAGATGGTTAACACTGATTTGTGCCTGCAACCACTGTTTACTGCAACTGTTCCTTTTTACTGCTGCCCTTCACACTTGAATTTGACCCTGTAGTCATAGCCAAAGAAGGCCTTCTTCACTCTTTTATAGACTTGTGCCTGGCTAGGCCATCTTTTATCATTTCCCAGGAGACTCTGGGGACACAACCCAATTAGTAAATAGGCTCCAGGTTTTCCTTAAAGACTTTGTTTTGCTGCTTCTGTTTCCTAGAACTCTCTTTCCTCACTGCCCAGCAACTCCTTCTCCCATCCTAGAGCATTTGCTCTGTTTTACCAGCAAGACTGGTTCACATGTCCTATCTACTGCCCAGATGGAAACCAAAGAGGAGAGACTCTTGGATCATAATACTTGAAGATTCTAAAAATTCTAGTTAAATAAATTCATGATTGGAGGGCTAAATATATAAAATTCAATGTTCAAAAAAAGTTTTTTATTAGATAAAACAACATTTAGCTTTATTTCCTCCATTCAATATATGTTTGTTGAATAGCTGCTTTGTTCTGTGGTGAACACATTATGTCATTTGACTTTTGAAAATTTTATTGAAGTATTATATATAATATATACACACACACACGCACAGTATACATGTCATAATTGAAGAACATGTTTTCTCAAAGTAAATACATCCATATAACCATCACCCATAGGTTTAATAAAAGTTACATTATCAGTCTCCCTAAAAGTACCCCCAAGCTATCTCCCAGCCACATTATTGACCAAGGATAACCACTCTTCTGACTTTTAACAACATAGTTTGGTTTGCCCATTTTTCTACTTTATATACAGGGGTTCACATGGTGTATATATTTTTGTGTTTATTTATGTTGCTGAACATTGGGAGATTCATCCATATTAAGTATAGTTGTCAATCATTCACTCTCCTTTCTGTAAAGCTTTGCATTATGTGATTGTTCCACAGGTTATTTATACTTTCTGATATGGAAAGGCATTTTGTTATTTTCTGATAGGAGGGTATTACAAATGATGCTGCTGTGGATCACTGAGTATATGTCTTTTATTAAATGTATCAACACATCAGTTTAAGGAGTATAATCCCAAAAGTGGAATTGCTGGGTCATGGGCTATGTAGCAGATACAAAGGCGGGGGTAATTTTAACAGACCTGTCTGGGTTAAATCTCCTTGATGGCAATGTGATGTTAGAATTCAGGTAAAATAGCCATTGGGGAAAATACTAAATGTCAGTTAAATTATTATTTTAATTGTCTGGAAGCAGTATGAAACTATAGCAAAAACTAGGTCTAGGAGTAGACAGACTGGGTCCAAATCCCATCTTTGTCAGTTTAGGAAAGTTATTGAACTTACTGTGTGTCGTTTTCTTTATTTAAAAAATGCATACAATAGAGTTCACCCCATAAGCAAGTTGCGAGAATTAAATGAGAAAATACATCTAAAATCCTTAGAACAATGTCCAAGTAAGTGCTCAACTGTTGGCCATTATGATTGTTTTATTTATTTGAATTCCAAAAGATAATTTCCCAGGCTGTAGACTTAAACAAAAGGAATGCAATTATAATATTAGAGCTCATAATTATGGTATGTGATTAACAACCAGATTCCCTGAGAAATATTAGAATTATAGGTGAGTTAATCAAATTTCATGAGTGAGTAGAATACCTGTCTTTTGTTTTCCAGATCAAATCTCCTAAATATGACCTACATATGTGAGCTCATATATGCAGCTCAAAAATATCCTGGGTGAAGCCCTTTCTAAATCCCATTCTCTCATCCCCATGTTCCCCTCTCCTCTCTGTATAACTGATAACTTGTATTTAGTCTATGCTATTCTTAACTCACTCTACTGCAGTTATCTATACTTATATAAGCTCCCTGTTTTAAGCTGGGGGCATCTAGAGTACAGGATCAGTATGTTCAACATAGGATAGATATTTAATGAGTTTCACCTGACTTAAAAAGATGACAGAATTTATTGATGTTCAGTAACATTATCTTCCTCTACACTGTGTTACTGGTGGAATCCTTGACCCTGAAACTTCCAGTGGAGTCATCACCATTAAGAAAGTAAAATCTGCTTTCCAAAAATTTCTTATGTGTTGTTAAATAAAAACAAAACATTTGGCTATAATTGAAATAATGCTATATATATGTCAGATGCATTAAGACTTAAATAGAGTTGTATAGACTAATTGTAAAAATGACCTATCATTGTAAAGTGAAAAATGTCTTCTAACATAGAAACAAAAGCCTTAAAATGGAATTCTAGAATGTAATTTATTTATAAGCAAGTTCTGATTTACTATAGGGATAGAAAAAAAATCTTAAATGGAATGCAATATTTGGGGAATAACTTATACCCTTCAGTGTCCTGAAGTTATACTGTGATCAGAAATGTCTGAGAAGAGTGGTAAGTTATTCATTATTCCATAGCTCTTAATTTTTCTAGATTGGACTCTATTGATATATGTGCACTTGTGTACACACACTCAACCCTACAATGAGCTTACACAGGTCTCAGTCACTTCGACTTGACAGTATTGAAGACAACTGAGCTAGCAGATTCAGCGTGTTTGTGGTTTATTTGCTCTATGGCACTGAGTATTGATTAATGACATCATAAATCTTTTTGAGACTTACTTTTCACTGCCAACACACTATTCTGAAATGAGATCTACAAGCATGAGTAGAGGTGATGAGATGCATGTCAAATAAGATAAGTTGGTCTCAGCTGGCAACTGATGAATAAATGCTTTTGGGGAGTTACCTCATAGCTTTTCCTCATCTGTACCTGTAAAATTGTTTTTCAAAGCCATCCTCAGATGCTTTCATTAGTTCCTATTGTATTTATTCAGATTTAAAACTTTCCAGTATGCTTGTATGGTCTTAGGAAATAATCTCAAAAGCTTGATACTATAAGAGGTAATTCTATTCATTCTAGGACTATTAATTTTAACTCAATGATATCAAAAGGCATCCTGTTTTTAAAAACATAGGTGGGGATTTAGGAAGATACGCACTCAAATCTTGCTCCTGTCTCTTGCTAGTTGTGTGACTTTGAACTAAATCTCAGTTTCCTTATTTATAAAATGGAATTTTGCCACTAGAGGGTAATTAAGAGTTGTTATAATGTATGTAAGGCATTTAGTACAGTGCCTTGTACATGATAAAGATTTAACGCGCAGGAGGAAGTGTTTCACTCTTTTCAATAAGGAGAACAATTTCTCCCATCGACATTCATTCCATTTAATCATCATTCATGAACTTCTCTCACATGCCAAGCACTGAGCAAGGTACCAGATATAGGTTGTGGCGAAGTGATAGTAGTGGCTTATCTCCTTTATTACATACTCTAATATTTTATTTCCAAATAGGACACACATTGATTATTACTTAATATGTCAAATTATAAAATATTGTATTTATACAGGGGCATGAAATCAGATAACTGGAAGTTAACAAAGTGACATTAAACCAACTCTCAATGGACTTGAAGGCTGGAACAGTGATTCTTAATCAAAAGTGATGTTTCAGTAGGATGCAGTGGCTCATGCCTGCAATCCCAGCACTTTATGTGGCCAAGGTAGGAAGATTGCTTGAGAACAGGGGGTTGAAGTTCAGCCTGGCAAACGTAACAAGATTCTGTCTCTACAAAAAATTAAAAGTTAACCAGGCATGGTGGCGCATGCCTGTAGTCCCAGCTACTCTGGGGGCTGAGATAGGAGGCTCGGTTGAACCAGGGATGTGGAGGCCGTAGTGAGACATGATCACATCATTGCACTCAACTCAGCCTGGGCAACAGAGTGAGACTCTTGTCTTTAAAAAAAAAAAAAAAAGAAGTGATGTTTTCCCTCAGGATATTTGGCAATGTAAGGAGATGTTTTTGTTTGTCACACTGTGGGGGAAAGGGTTGTGCTAATGGTAAATAGTGGGTAGAGACCAGAAATGCTGCTAAACATTCTACAATGCACAGGATAGCTCCCCAAAACTATCCATCCTAGAGCGTCATTAGTGCCTAGGTTGACAAACCTTGGGTCTACCTGAAGCAGTAAAGGAAAGATACACTAAATCAGATCACAAAGTGCGTTACATAGCAGCTATTTACAAAGGTACAACAAATGTTTGATTGTAATTATTATGGCCACTAACATTATTGAGCCCTACTATGTACCCATTATATGCCTTAACCCATTTAATCCTCTTTACAATCCTGTGATGTGGGTTGTGATTATTAAATCCATTCTACAAATGAGGAAGCTGAGTCCCAGGGAGAATATGTTAATTCCTGAGGTCACAAAGTATGTGACAGAGCCATGATTTGAACCCAGGAAATGCCCGTAGAAGCCTACCATCTTAACCATTTTGCCAATTGTGCAAAGCCTGCTAGAAACTCTTCTAACAGGAAAAGCAATGTTTATGGGATGAGAGATCTAAAGACCTGGAGTATAGCTTCACTGTGCCTATAACCTCACTGAGCTCCAGTTCCCAAAAATGTAAGATTTAGATTTTGACAGTTGAACAGTCCTTTTTTTTTTCTTCTTAAGCTTTAAAATTAATACTTTTCTTGCATTAAGCAGATATTCTTTCAAGAAAGTTTTGAAAGTCTAATAACGTTTAAACAGTATCTGGGTGCTTGAGAAACACAGAAAAGATATTATTCTGTTTGACACAAAAGAGAATAAAATAAGTTTCCTTGACTTAAAGACCTTACAACCTCAAGTAACAGACTAAATTTCATAGGAGGAATTAACACAAACTTCTCTGCACATATTGAGAAATAGCTATAATTGATTACCACATAACATGCCATTTTCTCAATCAAGAAATTGAAGGCCAGAGCATTTGAATGATATCACTGAAGGAATCCAGGAAATACCACTTCAAAACATACTGCTTTGGTATGCTGATTATTTCAATCTAAGAGAATTTAGGGAACAGCCAACACAAAGAAGGGCCTTCTCTGAGTTCTCTTATCTGAAAGGAACTCATTTGCCCCTCTCTGGAATCTCATCAACCAGGGAAGATGAAGCATCACAAGGACTAGACTAAAGATCCATACCTTCCCTTAACCCAGATAACCTTGGTTCACACTGCATTTCCTCCTCTCACCCTCCCATAATGTGTCACCACCTCCCCACAGAAGCCTCAGGCCCCTATATGAATGCTATAAAAACTTCAGCCCTCTGTCCTTTCTTCCTTCAATATTTTGTGTAACTCCAATGCGTATATCCACATAATTAAAATGTTTTTTCCTCCTATTAATCTACTAGTTTATTTTATACACTCAATTATCAAACCTTCAGAGAGTAGAGGTTAAGCTTTTCCCTCTCCTTTATCACCAGTGATATAGATCAAATTTTGTTACTTTCATTTAAAATAGTTTAAATTTTTTATTGAATTTAGAACTATAATATTTTTGTGTTATGAAGTCACATTCTAGCTCTTGTAAGGGGACAGTTTTAAGTCAGTGCCTAAGGTAAAAATAGTGCCAAATTGTGCCCATTACAATTTACCTTTGAGAATGCCTTAAATTTCTCATAAAATATAGAATACTGGTGTGTTTGTTTCCTAAGGCTGCTGTAACAAAGTGCCACAAGCTGGGTGGTAGAAAACAACACAAATTTATTATTTCACAGTTCTGGAGGCTAAAAGTGCCGAGACCAGCTTGGGTTAGGGGACACCCTAACCCAGTGGTACTAGAGAAGTTAAAGACACACACACAGAAATATAGAGGTGTGAAGTGGGAAATCAAGGGTCTCACAGCATTCAGAGCTGAGAGCCCCGAACAGAGATTTACCCACGTATCTATTAACAGCAAGCCAGTCATTAGCATTGTTTCTATAGATATTCGATTACCTAAAAGTATCCCTTATGGGAAACAAAGGGATGGGCCGAATTAAAGGAATAGGTTCGGCTAGTTAACTGCAGCAGGAGCATGTCCTTAAGGCAGAGATCGCTCATGCTATTGTTTGTGGCTTAAGAATGCCTTTAAGGGGGGTGGATCCAAGATGGCCGAGTAGAAACAGCTCCAGTCTACAGCTCCCAGCATGAGCAACGCAGAAGACAGGTGATTTCTGCATTTCTAACTGAGGTACTGGGTTCATCTCACTGAGGAGTGTTGGAAAGTGGGTGCAGGACAGTGGGTGCAGGGCACCAAGCGTGAGCCGAAGCAGGGAGAGGCATCACCTCACCCAGGAAGCTCAAGCGGTCAGGGAATTCCATTTCCTAGTCAAAGAAAGAGATGACAGACGGCACCTGGAAAATTGGGTCACTCCCACCCTAATACTGTGCTTTTCCAATGGTCTTAGCAAACGGCATAACAGGAGATTATATCCCGCGTCTGGCTCGGGGGGTCCTACGCCCACGGAGCCTCGCTCATTGCTAGCACAGCAGTCTGAGATCAAACTGAACCAGTGAGAACAAAGACACAACATACCAGAATCTCTGGGACACATTCAAAGCAGTGTGTAGAGAGAAATTTGTAGCACTAAATGCCCACAAGAGAAAGCAGGAAAGATCTAAAATTGACACCCTAACATCACAGTTAAAAGAACTAGAGAAGCAAGAGCAAACACATTCAAAAGCTAGGAGAAGGCAAGAAATAACTAAGATCAGAGCAGAACTGAAGGAAATAGAGACAAAAAAAAACCCTTCAAGAAATCAAAGAATCCAGGAGCTGGTTTTTTGAAAAGATCAACAAAATTGATAGACCGCTAGCAAGACTAATAAAGAAGAAAAGAGAGAAGAATCAAATAGACACAATAAAAAATGATAAAGGGGATATCACCACTGATCCCACAGAAATACAAACTACCATCAGAGAATACTATAAACACCTCTATGCAAATAAACTAGAAAATCTAGAAGAAATGGATAAATTCCTCAACACATACACCCTCCCAAGACTAAACCAGGAAGAAGTTGAATCTATGAATAGACCAATAGCAGGCTCTGAAATTGAGACAATAATTAATAGCTTACCAACCAAAAAAAGTCCAGGACCAGATGGATTCACAGCCGAATTCTACCAGAGGTACAAGGAAGAACTGGTACCATTCCTTCTGAAACTATTCCAATGAATAGAAAAAGAGGGAATCCTCCCTAACTCATTTTATGAGGCCAGCATCATCCTGATACCAAAGCCTGGAAGAGACACAACGAAGAAAGAGAATTTTAGACCACTATCCCTGACGAACATCAATGCAAAAATTCTCAATAAAATACTGGCAAACTGAATCCAGCAGCACATCAAAAAGCTTATCCACCATGATCAAGTGGGCTTCATCCCTGGGATGCAAGCCTGGTTCAACATACGCAAATCAATAAATGTAATCCAGCATATAAACAGAATCAACGACAAAAACCACACGATTATCTCAATAGATGCAGAAAAGGCCTCTGACAAAATTCAACAACTCTTCATGCTAAAAACTCTCAATAAATTAGATATTGATGGGATGTATCTCAAAATAATAAGAGCTATCTATGACAAACCCACAGCCAATATCATACTGAATGGGCAAAATTGGAAGCATTCCCTTTGAAAACTGGCACAAGACAGGGATGCCCTCTCTCACCACTCCTATTCAAGATAGTGTTGGAAGTTCTGGCCAGGGCAATCAGGCAGGAGAAGGAAATAAAGGTTATTCAATTAGGAAAAGAGGAAGTCACATTGTCCCTGTTTGCAGATGACATGATTGTATATCTAGAAAACCCCATCGTCTCAGCCCAAAATCTCTTTAAGCTAATAGGCAACTTCAGCAAAGTCTCAGGATAAAAAATCAATGTACAAAAATCACAAGCATTCTTATACACCAATAACAGACAAACAGAGAGCTAAATCATGAGTGAACTCCCATTCACAATTGCTTCAAAGAGAATAAAATACCTAGGAATCCAACTTATGAGGGACGTGAAGGACCTCTTCAAGGAGAACTACAAACCACTGCTCAATGAAATAAAAGAGGATACAAACAAATGGAAGAATACTCCATGCCCATCGGTAGGAAGAATCAATATTGTGAAAATGGCCATACTGCCCAAGGTAATTTATAGATTCAATGCCATCCCCATCAAGCTACCAATGACTTTCTTCACAGAATTGGAAAAAACTAAAGTTCACATGGAACCAAAAAAGAGCCCGCATTGCCAAGTCAATCCTAAGCCAAAAGAACAAAGCTGGAGGCATCACGCCACCTGACTTCAAACGATACTACAAGGCTACAGCAACCAAAACAGCATGGTACTGGTACTAAAACAGAGATATAGACCAATGGGAAAGAACAGAGCCCTCAGAAATAATGCTGCATATCTACAACCATCTGATCTTTGACAAACCTGAGAAAAACAAGCAATGGGGAAAGGATTCCCTATTTAATAAATGGTGCTGGGAAAACTGGCTAGCCATATGTAGAAAGCTGAAACTGGATCCCTTCCTTACACCTTAGACAAAAATTAATTCAAAATGGATTAAAGACTTAAATGTTAGACCTAAAACCACAAAAATCCTAGAAGAAAACCTAGGCAATACCATTCAGGACATAGGCATGTGCAAGGACTTCATGTCTAAAACACCAAAAGCAATGGCAACAAAATCCAAAATTGACAAATGGGATCTAATTAAACTAAAGAGCTTCTGCACAGCAGAAGAAACTACTATAAGAGTGAACAGGCAACCTACAGAATGGGAGAAAATTTTTGCAATCTACTCATCTGACAAAGGGCTAATATCCAGAATCTACAATGAACTCAAACAAATTTACAAGAAAAAAGCAAACAACCCCATCAACAAGTTGGCGAAGGATATGAACAGACACTTCCCAAAAGAAGACATTTATGCAGCCAAAAGACACATGAAAAAATGCTCATCATCCCTGGCCATCAGAGAAATGCAAATCAAAACCACAATGAGATACCATCTCACACCAGTTAGAATGGTAATCATTAAAAAGTCAGGAAACAACAGGTGCTGGAGAGGATGTGGAGAAATAGGAACACTTTTACACTGTTGGTGGGACTGTAAACTAGTTCAACCATTGTGGAAGTCAGTGTGGTGATTCCTCAGGGATCTAAAACTAGAAATACCATTTGACCCAGCCATCCCATTACTGGGTATATACCCAAAGGACTATAAATCATGCTGCTATAAAGACACATGGACACGTATGTTTATTGCGGCACTATTCGCAATAGCAAAGACTTGGAACCAACCCAAATGTCCAACAATGATAGACTGGATTAGGAAAATGTGGGACATATACACCATGGAATACTATGCAGCCATAAAAAATGATGAGTTCATGTCCTTTGTAGGGACATGGATGAAGCTAGAAACCATCATTCTCAGCAAACTATCACAAGGACAAAAAACCAAACACAGCATGTTCTCACTCATAGGTGGGAATTGAACAATAAGAACACATGGACACAGGAAGGGGAACATCACACACTGGGGACTGTTGTGGGGTGGGGGGAGGGGGGAGGTATAGCATTAGGAGATATACCCAATGTTAAATGACGAGTTAATGGGTGCAGCACACCAACATGGCACATATATACATATGTAACTAACCTACACGTTGTGCCCATGTACCCTAAAACTTAAAGTATAATAATAAAAACAAAAGAATGCCTTTAAGCGGTTTTCCACCCTGGGGGGGCCAGATGTTCCTTGCCCTCATTCCTGTAAACCCACAATCTTCCAGCGTGGGCGGTATGGCCATCATGAACATGTCACAGTGCTGCAGAGATTCTGTTCATGGCCAGTTTTGGGGCCAGTTTATGGCCAGATTTTGGGGGGCTTGCTCCCAACAAAAAGGCTAAAAGCAAGATATCATCAGGGTCATGCTCCCTCTGGAAAGGGCATGAAAGGGAGGAATATTTTCTTTTCTTTGTTTCTAGTGGTTCCCAGCAATCCTTATTTTTCCTTAGTTTGTATCTGCATCACTCCACCCTCTGACTCCATTTTCGCATGGCCTTCTTCTTTGTGCATATCCCTATTTGTCCTCTCTTCTTCTTATAAGGACATTAGTCTTTGGATTTTGAGCTCCCACCGCTGCCAATAATCATATAACCTCATCTTAAATAACTACATCTGCAAAGACTCTATTTCCAAATAAGGTGACATTCTGAGGGTTTTGGTGGATATTGATTTGGGAGGATCTATTCAACCTACTATATCTAGTATTGTATATGCAATTCTGTATGGAAATAGGAATGTTTACATGTACCACATACACATAGAAAAGAATGGTCTTGCAAAATGGAGTTTTCCAGCACTGTCTTTAAACACTAAAATTAGATGCAGCATAATGTGACACTAAACTAATAACAGCTATAAGACATGAACTAACTTATATTACCATCCCTACCTCATGCATGATAAGCAGCATTGTCTTCATTATTTTTTTCACTCTGTCTTACATGTAGTTGATTCCATTTTACCAAATGATGTTTGATGTGTATTTTCTCAAGAAAAATAATGATGCATCATAGTAATTATTTTACCTTTTGTGTTTTTCCCTAGGTATCTAAATATTTCTATTAAAATGAATATTATTATTTTATATGATTCAAAATGTTCTGAACTTTATTTTGCCACTTTCAAATTTTTTTGACCTTGCTGTTTCTCATTATTCTATTGTCAAGCTTTTTTTTCTGGATATTTAAAATTGTCATTGTAAAAAAATCTATATTCATTATAAATCATACAATATCAGATCTTATATATGATATTTTATATTAGTATACACAAAAATTTTTTAGATTAAATTAACTTCTACATCAAATGATGGTGAAAATATTAAATAAGGTGCCTAAAAAAGCCATACACCAAGAACGATAAAAATTAATCTAAATTGATCTAATACAAAAATAAAAAAGCAAACTAGAAATACTTCCAGAATGGCATAGTAAGGCCCTCCAAAAATCTGCTTTTTCATAACAAGAACACTTACAAAAATAGGAAAATTCAACTTTTTCAGAACTCGGAAAATTTATCAAAATCTTACAACAATAATAGAAATTGTTATTCAGGAAAAACAGCTGAATCTAATTACGAATAGCAAATACATTATGGCATTTTACCTTGCCCTGTTTATATATCTCCCTACCCCCACCTCTTTGGTAGCCTTGAAAATCAGTAGCTTTGGAAACATGGTATATGAAAACTACTGACCTAGCAGGAACAAGAGGAACAGAATTGGTCCAAAACTCCCCTAAAAATTACATGCCTAGAGAAATATTACTACTTGACCTATCTGATAGCTCTCTGGAAAAGCTCCATTTTCTTGGCTTGTATTTATTTGATTGATTCCAAGTTTATTCCACAGGAAAAGATTTACCCCTGGGGTGTTTGTTGAAAATAATCAGGAGCAATTGCTTAACCTTGCAGCAGCCTGAAACAGCAATACCAGTAACAGTAAATAATACATTGCTCAAGAAAACTTAAAAAGAAAAACTGAGAAATGAGATGTTATATGGGACTTTATAAAGCTCTGGCATATTTTGGATAATATCAAAGGTTGTGCATATATGGAGGGCTATGCACATGCCCAACAAAGTCCTGAGAAGGCCCTAATCTCTCAGGTTTGGCTGACCTTGAAGCTCTGCACAAAAAGAGAGAGGGCAAAGGCAGAGTTATAATCTGTTGAGCTTTGAACGTGTTCTCAAGCACACACAGAGTCTCTTGGCAAAGGCAGAGATATATTCACCCAAGGCAGTGAAGAAAATATGTGTCCAATGATTAGCTGACCATTGAGCTAATTGAGCTGAGACTTCAGTGGCATATGACAAAAAATACATACTTTATGTAAGTAGCCCAGGAAAGTCATTAAACATACATCTTCTATAACAACAACAATAACCAAAAACATAACACACACTGAAGGGGATGAATATAATTTCCTGAGTTGTCACATCAAATTATTTAATTTATCCATTGTTTAACAAAGAATGAAATTATGCCCCATAAACAGGAAATAAAGCTGTCAAAAGGAAGGATCCCTGAAGAAGCTCAGACGTTGGACTTACTAGTCGAAGTCTTTTAATGAGCTATTATAAATATGTTCAAAACACGAAACAAAATCATATTTAAAGAATTAAAGGAAAGGAAAGTGCCTAAGAAATAAAAGATGGAAGTTATTTAAAAAAACAAATAGAAAATCTGGGGTGGAGAATTATAACAACTGAAGGGAAAAATTCACCACAGAGGCTCGACAGCAGATCTGAGTTGGCAAAAAAAAAAAGAATTTCAGTGAACCTGAAAATGGGTCAGTTAGGAGTATCCATCAGAGAACAGAAGAACCAAGAATGAAGAAAAATGAACAGAGCCACAGGAACCTGTGGGACACCAAGTATCCAATATATACATAATTAGACTTCTAGAAGTAGAGGGGAGAGAAAGCAGCAGAAAGAAAATTTAAAGAAATAATGGGAAAAAATATTCAAAATTTGATGAAAAACATGAATCTACACATATAGGAAACTCAACAAATTCCAAGCCTTCGAACCCAAAAAGATCCAAGCCTAGATGCGTTATAGTTAAAAAGTTGAAAACAAATAAAAGTCTTCAAGGCAGCAAGATGGAAGTGAGTTATGAAGTACAAGGGATTCTGGGTAAGATTAATAGTTGCTTTTTCATCAGAAATCAAGGAGGTCAAAATTATTCTCCTATTATTAGCAAGTATGAAGGTTTAAGGGGTAGGGAGTAAAAGTTGGTGTTCTGGCTGAAATTAAGAGAGCAAGAATTGGCATTTACCCTTGCTTGCTGATTGGAATTACAAATAGTCATGGAAGCTGAGATTAATGAACCATCTGAAGAATAGAACGATTGAAAAGAATGTTTCAATTCTGATTTTTATTATTTGGTGAGGCAACTTCCCAATGTCGGTTTGACCGACTGATATCACATGCTTACTCTTACTAGGGCAAGTCAAATTAAGGCAAATAATGTAGGAGTATATAATGATGGATGCCAACTGTGTGTAAATACATGGGCATTAAATATTTGAAATAGGCTTTATAGACTGCTACAACTATCCATAGAGCTTTATCCTTAGAACTGTCAGACACCATACCCCTTTAACTGATCATTTGCATTTGTTTGAGTTCATTGTTTGGTGTACATTACAAAAGGAAATAGTCTGGATGCAAAAAAAAAAAAAAAAAAAATCCGAAAAAGATCTTTGTAATTTGAGATGTCCTGTGACGAAACAACTTTCTCTGAGATCAAGGATGGAGAATATATACAAATCATAACTATGCATAATAGACCAATGGAAAACCTTGCTTAACTTCAGTTAATTAATTCCATCCTCATGAATGAAAAATGGCCTTAATTTGTGCATGCATGATTAGCCACACTTTTGTTTATGAGACAATAAAGCATCAATAGCTTTCTCATCAATATGGAATCTTTCTAAAAAATCCTGACCCAGGACTCATAATGACACTCAACCTCTCAGCTTTTACACAGTTTATTAGGGTTCCTATCACATTTCATTTTGTAATCTGATTTCATTATTGCAACCATCATTTGGGCCTTTGCTCGCTTTTCTCTTTTTATATTACCTGTTTGTCATTTTTGGTTATGTCTCTTTCAACACTTATGTAAGCATATGAGTGGTCCTTCATCCCCATAGTTTCTGCTTACTTTTTTACACATTTTGTTGTTGTGACTTGAGCATGATTGACAGCTGTTTGGGATAAATTCCTGCTACTACCCAGAACAGATCTTTTTAAGACAATTTTTTATCAAAGTAGGTGTATATATTTATGAGGCACATGTGACATTTTGATACAGGCATACGATGCATAATAATAGCGGGGTATCCATCACCTCAAGCATTTATCCTTTCTTTATGTTACAGACGATCCAATTCTATTATTCAAGATATTTTTTAATGTACAAAAAATTATCGTTGATTGTAATTACTCTGTTCTGTCATCACCTACTAGTGTTACTCATTCTATCTAATTATATTTGTGTAATCCCAGCACCGTTCTTGAAAAAAAAAAATTCTCAAAATTTGTTTGCTAGGTGAATGAATAGCTAGCTATACTTCATACACAAAGAAAATGCAGGAACAGAAAATCAAATATAGCATGTTCTCACTGAGAAGTCGGAGCTAAACAATGAGCACATATGAACTCAAAGAAGGGAATAACATATATAGGGGTCTACTTGAGGGTGGAGGGTGAGAGGAGGGTGAAGACCAAAAGACTACCTATTGGGTGCTGTGCTTATTACTTGCGTGATGAAATAATCCGTATACCAAACCCCTGCAACACACAATTTACTTACGTAACAAACCCCTGAGCCTAAAATAAAAGTTTTTTAATAAAGAAAAAGTAAATAAAGCTACGTATTTTAATTCTTTTTGGATTTTCTAGGATTAACGTGCTTACCAAATGGTCAAAAATTTGATAAGATTTTAAAGATAATATATTGTAATGTTTATATTAAAACTCTTTGGTGTGTATATTTATGGGGTACAATGTGATATTTTGATCTAGTTATATTTTATAGATTCAGTCAGGCTAATTAACATATCCATCACCCCACCAACTTAATTTTTTGTGATGAGAATGTTAAAAATCTATTCTTTTAGCAATTTTTACAGAAATACAAATACAAATAATCTTATTTATATGAAGTATCTAAAAAAAGTCAATCTCACAGAAACAGAGACTAGAAAGAATGGAGAGAGGAGAGGGATGGGGAAGGGGAAAAAAAGAAAATATAATCTCTTTTTAAAAATTTGGTTGTCCCTTTCTTGGGCTATAGTTTCTTGTTTTCTACATACATATTATAGCTGATTTCTAGTAACCAATCAATATCCACTCTGAAATTTGAAAGCAGATAGCTCACTTCCTCATTTGTAAAATGGAATAAAAATAGCCTTACCTCTTAGAGTGGTTAAAAGGACTACATAATTTATTATATGGAAACTGCCTTGCATATAAACGAATTTATTCTACAGATGTGAGTGAGGGGCTATTACTAGGGATACATCAGAAAACTAAGCAGATACAATTCCTACGGTTGCAGATCTTATCATCTCTTAACAGTTTGAAGACATGACCTGCGTATACAAGTAAACTTGCCACTAGGCCAGATAAAATCCAAAATAATGTATTTTTAAGGTTGACTTGTGAGTTCTTAGAAAAGCAGTAGCTATTGCTTAAAGTGACTGTGAATTCAATTGAAAATTCGCAGAGGACTCAACTCATTCCCATTATAATTTTGCGACCTGCAAACTATAAAAATGACAAATATGATGACTTACTTTTGAGTCTAAATAGTCCATCTGTGGATTGCAGGAATGACACTGTGGCTTAAAGCACCCTACATGGAAAGCTTTAAGGAGTTTAATTGACCACGAGATCAATATGAGGACATATTATGATATGGATATATGAAAAAAAGAAGCTATTTCTTTAATTTTAAGGCTCTCTTAGAAGTATATATTCCAGAATAAGTGTGGTGATGCTCTGGCTCAATTTTGTGCCAGACATTTTATGATTCTCACAACTCACAAAGAAATATAAATAAACTAGAAATGATTCTAAAGAAGAGAAATCAGTATACAGATGTGTGAAATATAATGTTACATGGTAAAATAGGAATTCTTAAAGACACTCAAGATCTGAGATGCAGAGACGATTTGAGGGAAAAATAAGAGCTGAAGGATCACTGTAGAGGAGAAGAGGTATATTCATTCAGCTGTGCCCAAATGGACAGAAGTCAGATCAAAGGAGTCAAGTTCAAGAAATGCAGTTTTATGCTGAAACTGAAGATAAGTAGAAAGAAAATGAAGTCTATGTCCTTGTGTAAGTTCTGAACTTAGAACTTATTGAGGGCTTCCCATGAAGGTTGGATGAAGGCATTCTCACTCTGTTTTCTTTTGAAAGCGTAGCTCCTTCTGACTTTTATCTCATTTTCAAGATCTGTTGACTAATGTTTTGAGCAAGTTTACATAAACTTGAAGCATGTAACTTAAGAACAAATAAAAATAAATGTAGATAACCTTCCAAAGAGCAGGTTCTATTATTGCTACTGCTAATAAGAAACAGCTACTTTCTCTTGAGAAACTACCAGTTAGTTGATTGGTGAAACTTGAAATTCATTTTTCCCTTTAAAAAGCAATGCTTTAAGTAAGTCATGATCAATTATCCTCAAAGCCTCTTTAAATCATAAAATCAATGAGGACTGAGATCCAGAGAATGAGGATGACCTATAACAGGGTACCCCTTTCTTGAATGCTTTGTTGACACTGGATATGGCAAATAGGTTTCTTATCTTAGATCAACTTCATTAGGTTGGAAACAACTACCTACGTATCTGTGTTCAGAAGGATTCTGAAGCAGAGTCATCATTACTGCGAAAAGTACCATGTTAAGTATTGTCTACATTGGCAGAGAATCTGTTTTCTTACACACACATCACATACTAGACATTCCTGATGAAATCAAGAGAGTCATTCATCCTGGTGGGTTCCAATTCATTCTTGAAGGTTTCAGTTTGTCCTTGACCCCCTATTTCACATCTATCTTTACCCTGGAGACTGACCTAGCCACCCTATAGCAGGTGAAGCCCAAAACCAGACACAGGAGCCACAGACTTGAATTGACCTCTCCAGCATCTTCCACCTTTTCATAAAGTCCATACATGGCTCATAGTGGTCTGATTGAACCCTGATTGAGACACAGGATTAAAAGCCTACACAGAATGGAAACAGATGTGAAAGTTTGAACAAAACTAATAGTATTTTCTATTTGTTAATAGTCCCTTATGAGAACACACACCCAGTGGTTTTGTGCACTAAAAAAACATTAAGGCAACACGAAGGCCTCCTTAGGCTCTTGTTTCAGCTGAAAGATGACACAGTCCACACAGTTGACTGCCTTGTTACCATGAATAGGAAACACTGACACACACTTCAGGTGTTCCAGATGGCCAGGTTGATTGTTTATTGATTAGGTGAAATGAAATTTTCTATGAAGCTTTATTTCTAAATATTGATTGGAAATTTATTTCAATAATAATATATGTACCCTGTACAAGAGTAAGATACAACACCTTTATTTGTGGGAAAAAATAGGGATCAGATCCTTTTGTCTTATCACATGTGTGAAAAGATTTTTTAAATGCACAAGTATTGACTTTTAAAAACATACATTGAAAGACGTGGAAATACTGCCTTAAATGATTTTTCCTCTTCAGATTTATTAATTACAAGAAATAATAGATATAGTTATAACATACAATGTATGTTTTTCTTATGATTTCCTAATAAAAATAGGTAACTGGTGAAAAAAAATCACTTCTCTTTCTTTCTCTTTTGTTCTCTCACTCTCTGTCTCCTCCACAGGAAAAATAGGAAAAATACCTTGAATGAATAATGTAAGGAATCTCTCCACTTAGTAGAATGATACATTTTTACAAATCCCCCACCCAGTAGTGGACAGTTTACAGTGTAGGAAAAGTTCTCATTTTTACCTGAAGTTATTGTCAAAAACTTCTTAAGAAACTCCAGCGTTTCTGCTTACCTATATGCAGCTCCATTTCTACAGATAGTTTGAAGAAGATGCCAAAATCCATATCTGAAAATAGATAAATAATACTTTTCCTATTCCCGAAATGTGTGCATAACTCAAACTCAATTTTAACCGAGGGACAAAAACGGAATTCAGAGCTCACAGTGAGTTTGCTTCATGAATGCAGCCGCATTTTGGCATTTTCAATTGTATGCTCAATTTCCTACTTTTAAAATATCCCAAAATTCATCAGTCATTAAGCCCTGCTGGGTAGTGACAAGATGTGCACGCAACAATGCCAATAGAGGGGCCAAGTCTTTTCCTTAGGGATATTCCTAATTAAATCTGGTTGGTGCCTGCAAGTGGCTTAAGTTGTTCTATACAAACAGTACCATGAATTCTGAACCTCCATAGGTGTGAAAGAAAATGTGGTGTGCTAAAAAGAGGAAAAACTAACCACAGATAGGGAAAACTGAAGATGTCTTCTGGATTGATCAAATAAAAAGGGAATTCAAGGATTTCAGGTTTAATCTTTTCTTTCTATACTGCTTAGAGTTCATTCTTTTTCTTGATCTCTCCAGCTTAATCATTCTCAAAACTTCCAGATGCATCAGAATTACCTGGGAAACTTGGTCCTACCTGACTAATATACAGGATTAAAATCCTATACAGGATGGAAACAGATGTGAAAGTTTGAACAAAACTAATAGTATTTTCTATTTGTTAATAGTCCCTAACGAGAACAAACACCCAATGCTTTTGTGCACTAAATAAACATTAAGGCAACACAAAGGCCTACTTAGGCTTAGGCTTCTGCTTCATCTGAAAGATGATACAGTCCACACAACTGACTGCCGTGTTACTGTGAATAGGAAACACTGACACACACTTCAGGTGTTCCAGATGGTCAGGTAAAAAATAAAAGTGCAGGTTTTCAGGGCTCCCACCACATGAACTGAAACCAGAATAAATCCTGGGAATCTGTTTTACACTAAGAGCTTCAGGAATGATGGTACACGGTATGGCTTGACCATGATAAATGGCAGTGAAAAACTCCTAACCAATAACATAAAAGCTTAAAGTGAAAAATACAAAAAATACTCAGTGAAGAATTAGCACAGTGCAATCCTAGATACCCTCATGGCATAATTCTGTACTTTCGATAGCATTAGTAACCATAAGAAAGAAGGTTTTAGCCCCTTCTGTGTGTGGACAACACCAGGTATTTAAGAAAAATGCAGATTCTTAGGCCTGCCCTTTCCTCCAGAGATATTATTCAATACATTTGGCCTGGAATCCAAGAACGTTGAAACCACCCCCAAGGAAATTTTATAAAATTGATTAAGGTAATAAAATAAACTCCAACTAGTCTTGCAGCACCATAGCATCAATCATGAACCTAGCTTGCCCTTTGGCCCACTTCCTTTAATCTGATCACTGCTCACATCCCTAGGATAATGTAGTCTTTGTCACAAGACTCATTGTTTATTTTCTGTTCTATATATAAATTATAAGACATTGTGAGATGAAAAATTTTTCCATTTGAGTTTCTCCTTTAAGTTCTGCATACTGATAAAACTACTGATGCCAGCTGGTCTGAAGAGCCCAGCAAGGAGCTGACTCATGGAAGAATGCAGTTTCCACTTCCTGATGATTTCATTCTCCTTACCATGGCCAATGGAGGATTAGTTTTCTAACCCCTCGCTCTCCATGAGCCCCTTAAAAACCTTTGCCCACAACCCCTAGAGAAGACAGATTTGAAGCTTGAGGATTCCTCACATCTTGTGATTATTAAACTGTTTCTCTGTTGCAAACCCCACTGTCTCAGTGTATTGGTATGTTGCTGTGCATTGGGCATATGAACCTGGCAGTACTGTAACAGTGTCTACTGTTAGCTCAACCCCATATAATTCTGCTGTGGGTGGTTTATGGAGTACTCTTGGCAACGTTCTGCCTAAGGAATGCTATTAACACAATATGGACACCAAATATGTGATTATAATAGTTTATGTATTCAATGATTAGATACCCCTCCTTAACACTAGAGGAAGGGGCTCTTTTCTGGAAAATCTTTTATGCCACCATAAATTAATTGGGAAGAAAAGAATCCACAGTATGCTGTGAACTACATAGAGTTTTTAAATTTTATTTTCTGTTTTTCCACATTGTATATGAACATTTGTTCTTTCCATTAGGCTCCTCTCCATCTAGCAAAAAAATAATTTAAATAATTCCATAATTTTTATAAAATAAAAACCAAAAACACTTGGCTCATGAATTTAAGTAGTCCAGTGTTATCTCTGTCTCCAGGGATCAAATAGTGTCATCAGGACTCAGTTTCTCCCCATTCCCTCTTTAGTTTCTGCATACTAACTTCTTCTTCTGATATCAGGCTCTCCATTTTGGTGGCAAATGTGGTTGTAGGAGCTCCATTCTCATAGACCCTTGGATTCAAATCCAGTAGAAACAACTAGAATCTTGTCAGCTAGTTCCTGCAAAATCTTGAGTGTTACTCTCATTGGACAAGTTTAGATCATGTGGTTGATGGAAAGTGATACAAAGATTGACTTAGCCTCGGCATACATGTTTTGAGGGGAATGACACTCCCCCCAAGATGATACATATTGAAAGAGGATAAGAGATGCATCCAATTAGTTGATTTGATTGTTTGCAATTGCTTGCTTTTGCCAGAAGGAGGAGGGATGGATCTGGAGAGACATCAGGAAATATCCACTATAATACTGTGTATGCACAGAAGCAACCTGACACAATATGGAGGGTTTGTGCCTGCAAGGTTGCCAGGGAACTTGATTTGAAAGAGACAATTTAATATTTTGAACTTTCTTGCTAGCACACACAGTAAAAGAAGTACTAGCGATAACAGTATTTGGAGTATTTAATTAAGCTAGCTTAATTATTACCTTGTTGGGATATTTGGTTTGTACTAGAACTTGCAGCCACTTGCCTAGCATATGCTGTGAGGAATCCTGTGTAGTCTCAGTACATATACCTGTAACCCTTTCCTAGGGGTTCTTAACCTTATTTTGTGCTAGAGACCCCTTTGGCTGTCTAGATAAGTCTATGGACTCCTTATCAGAAAAATGTTTTAAAAGCATGAAATAAAAAAAGACAGGATTATAGAAAAAACAATTATATTAAAATAGTTATCAGTATATTATAAACAAATGTGTGATATAAGAAATGCATGCTGTTTTAGTAATACACTAAATTGATTAGTAAAAATAAATATGATTTTTTTTTCCTTGTTGCTATCTCAGTTCATAGACCCACTATATTTCAGGGAGTGTCTATGGACTCCACATTAAGAATTTCTGTCACATAGATGCTGGTAGCCTCTTAGCAAAAATAACCATGTAACTTCCCAGTTTAAAGTTTTCCGGTTGTTCGCAACTTCCCTCCAGATAAAATCTAAAATCCTTAGCATGACAAAGAGGCTCTATTACACCCAACCAGACTCAGTCTCTCAAGCTCCCCCACCTTGTATTGTAAGCTCAAACCATGGACAGGGGACATACTGTTCAGAAATGAGCAGCATTTTTTCATATCTAGGCATTAACATACAGTGGGCACCCACCTGGATAAGCTCCACCTCTCTCTTCACTATTTTACCTGGCAGAATCTTCCTCATCCCCTAGGATTCAGACTTAATTCCATTTAAGACAGAGCTGGCACTCCTGTGTAGCACTTATATTCTGTACACGTTGATAAACCAGAGAATCAGTAAGAGTAAAACATCAGGAAAGGTCTCACATGTAATACAATATTTACCTTCTTAGCTACTCCTAGTAATGACCAGTTGTCAAGCAAAGGTCTCCTCTACATAGTAACTTCCCATATAATTAAAAAGGTTTCAAAACATTTTTCAATTCTTGTGTCAAATGCTGGTGTGAAAATAATTGTAGTCTTCTATTTAATAATATGGAAGTTGAGATTGAAACAGATTATTGGGCCAGTGAAGAGTGAACTTTCTGTGCATTTGCGTTTATTTTAAATTGTGTCATCAACTGGACAATAAGGCTAACTCTTTATAGCTATGTATAATTTATGGTATTCTAGGCACAGTTTTCAGCATGTTTTGAATATTATCTCATTTTATCCTCATAGCAACTGTATAAGATAGCTATTATTATTATCCTAGTTTTGAGGAAACATGGTTTGAGAAGTTGAAAAACTTGGCCAAAGTCACACAGCTAGTAAGGAATTTGAGTCCAGGAAGTAAGGGGTCAGAGCCCTCATTCTTAACCACTGTGGCATAATCTAATGTTGATTCTTATCAACAAACTCCCATTTCACCTATGCATATAATGGAAGTGCGTATGTATGCATACTCATACATATGTATACATACTTAGTTTTTGCATAAATTGTCCTTATCATGTTTTTCTGTTTAAACATCCTGACAGCTGTGTATATTTCATGTTAACAAGTCTGTGTCTCCAGAAATTGGTAACATTTTAGCCAGGAATAGATATAGAAGTTAATGTTCTAGTTGTGCATGAGCCATTCCCATTTTTTTTTTTCACCTGTACTGATTCTCCACCTTACCAATTTTTGCCAGAATGTCTTGAACCATGCCAGAGTAATAGTTATCATGGAATTTGGAGATAACGATCCTGCATTCAAATCTTAACTGTTTCCTGAACCTTAGGAACTAACCTAATTACCTTACACCTCAAGCTCCTCCTGGGTGAATATGGGCAACATGAACCCTGATAAAACATAAAACTAAGAGAAAATTTAGCCATATTTTGGGTTTTCTATTTCCATTTCTATTTGATAAAATTTAGGAACTTGAGGTATGAGTTTCTTTCAAGGCAAAATGCATTCTGTCTCTTGCAGTCCTTTGCATAACGCCCACTTCTCTATACTCTTAGAAAAGCAGAGGTTTATATACGAATTTATTTCCTAGGCTTTATTTTTTATTTATTTTTTAAAAGTTTATTTTAGTCTCCGGGTTACATGTAAAGGTTTGTTACATAGGTACACTGGTATTATGAGGGTTTGTTGTACAGATTATTTCATGACCCAGGAATTAAAACTAGTATCAAATAGTTATCTTTTTTGCTCTTCTCCCTCCTCTCACCCTCCACCCTCAAATAGATTCCAGTGTCTGTTGTTTCCTTCCTTGTGTTCATAAGTTCTCATCATTCAGCTCCCATTTATAAATGAGAACATGTGTTATTTGGTTTTCTGTTCCTGTGTTAGTTTGCTAAGAATAATAGCCTCCAGCTTCATCCGTGTTCCTGCAAAAGACATGATCTCATCGTTTTTATGGCTGCATAGTATTCCATGGTGTATGTGTACCACATTTTCTTTATCCAGTCCATCACTGATGGGCATTTAAGTTGATTCTGTCTTTGCTATTGTGAATAGTGCTGCAAAGAAAATGTGTGTATGTGTGTTTTTGTTGTCATTGTTGTTTTGTTTTGTTTTGTTGTTTGTTTTGAGATGGAGTCTTGTTCTGTTGCCCAGGCTGGAGTGCAGTGGCATGATCTCTGCTCACTGCAACTTCTGCCTCCTGGGCTCAAGCTATTCTCCTGTCTCAGCCTCCCAAATAGCTGGGATTATAGGTGTGTGCCACCACACCCGGCTACTTTTTTTACTTTTAGTAGAGATGAGGTTTCACCATGTTGGCCAGGCTGGTCTCGAATTCCTGACCTCAAGTGATCTGCCCGACTTGGCCTCCCAAAGCACTGGGATTATAGTCATGAGCCACCGTGACTGGCCTTCATGTGTCTTTAAAATAGAATGATTTATATTCCTCTGGGTTTAGACTCAGTAATGGGATTGCTCCTAGGCTTTATTATTCTAATTCCCTTTTGTGATACTTGTCACATCTCAATATCACATATTCAGAATACTCTTAATTATTCTTTACTTCTAAATTGATTTGCTTTTTATGTATGTAATTAATTTAAAGGAAAACATTATAATATCTGTTAACCCACTGGGTCAATATTTTTTCCTTTATCATACTAAGATAAATAAAATGCCAGATAAAAGCATTAGAAATGACTGTTTAAATCGTAACATCTCACATACCAGCAGGGGTGCATGTACATCTTTTTGGGAAATGTTGGCCTGAGCTTGTCACCTAAAATAGACCACTGTCAAATCTCTGCTATCTAAAGCGACTGGTATGAATAGGGGCCTGCTCACTCCCTGGAGTTTACTGTTGACTTCTCCAGTCCAATGCACATGGCTTACACATGCAGCTTGGACCCATGGCCTTATATATGCACATGCATCAGTCTTTGTTATTGTCAGATACTAAGGGCAAAGCCAGCCCTTGGCAAAACTACACAATAAAACAGCTGTGTAACTTAGCATCACTTTACCTCCTCCTTCTATGTTTTTCTTACCTCTTTTGAACGCAGCTGCCACTATGCTCCACTTCCCAGGCCTCACGGAATGCCCAATTATGGCTTGTCCTCTATATGCAGAAACTTTCCTGGGAGAGATCATTTTCTTCCATCTATATTCATTATGTCTGTTCTGCCTCAAAACTTCAGAACATAGCTTTCCTGGGTAATATTTTCTCAGACACATGGTTGGTAACTCTCTGCTCTAATATACTGATTCTCAATGAGTTTTCTAATTGATAATAATGTGGCCATACTTCTTAGCCTCAGCTAGAGAGGACTTTGAATTATAATGGTGAATGGCCTTGAATCATTCTTTTATTCTATAATGATTAGAGTCTGAGGGAGAAGTTTAATATTCTTACAGGGCAGATTTTTCTCGGATAGAGAAACCTCCAACATCATCCTTCAGGTCATATTACATATAGCCTAGAAATTCTAAATCTTGTGCCATTGAAGTCTCATTAATCTTTCTGTGAAAGAATCTGGGACTTTCAAAGAAATTAGCAAGAAAAAATTTCCCTGAAATATTTTTAAGTACCTGTTAGAGTTCTCACTTTTGGTACATTTTACAAATATGAAGCAGAAGTGCAATAGCTGGAAGTAAATTATCTTATATATTCATAATCATTTCTAATGAAGACCTACTGTCTGGCCCAGACTTTTTCTTTTTTTCTTTTTTTTTGAGACAAAGTCTCACTCTGTCGCCCAGGCTGGAGTGTAATTGTGTGATCTCCGCTCACTGCAACCTCTGCCTCCCAGGTTCAAGAGATTCTCCTGCTTCACCCTCCTGAGTAGCTGAAATTACAGGTGCATGCCACCACACCCAGCTAACTTTTGTATTTTTACTAGAGACAGGTTTCACCATGTTGGCCAGGCTGGTCTTGAACTTCTGACTTCAGGTGATCCACCCGCCTCAGCCTCCCAAACTGTCGGGATTACAGGCGTGAGCCACTGCGCCTGGCTAGCCGACACTTTTTTTACCTCCTATCTATGGCAACTTGTATTCAGTGGAGAAGCACCAATGGCCATGCAGAGGCAAACTTACAGTGACATAAAGGAAGCTGAGCTGAGTTGCAGGAACTCTCACTTGCCTGGGCCCCTTGCAAGGTTCTGGGAGGAGTCCAGCAGTGTGCTCACAATGTGTTCACCACAATGTGTTTTTGTAAAACTTGCAAAAATCGTTTTGACTTTAGTTGTTTTAGACCACTGTCACACCACTCTAACTTGCCCTCCATCACATTTCCTCTCCTGACTGAATGACTTCAGAGTGTCCATGAATGAGTGGGATCCGCTAAAGGAGATTAAATTGGGGATACACTTAGTTTGGATTTATGTGGCTCAAAGTCACTTCCAAGCATCCAATAAAGTTATGAAGTTAGGCTAGCCATCCTGGTTTAAGAATGGCTTCCATGCGGTCCCTACTGCCAATTTTTCTGACATCTTGACTAAAAGGTGCAGGGTAAGATTTATGTCAAAGTATTAATTGTATATTATGTTTTTTTCCCTCTGGATTATGTGATAGTTGTGGCATTTGCCAGTATTTTGATATGTGTAATTTGTTGTGATTTTGTTTCTCATTCCAAATAAAACTCTGCTCTTATATCTATCTAGTTTTGTATTAGTAATTTCGTATTTTTCTTTACTTACTGAGAAGGTCCAAATTGTACAAGCTTCAAGCCCTAAAATTCTACCTTCGGGCACTAACTCTCACTTCTCCAGCAAGTGGGACTAGTAAGGCAACTTCAGCAGACTGTTCCTGATGAGACAAATTCTGCAACTGTATTTGGTTTCAGAAATTTCATTTTTGGAATATAAATTGCTTTGTTGTAATGTGGCAATTAATTAGTGGGAATACCCCGTGTTATTCATCACTTCTGCCACCACCCACTTCAGCAAGAATATGTACCACAGTGAAGGCTATTTGTTTATTATTTTTTTATCTAATAAGTTTCACTGTAGTTTGTTTCCTTTATCCTTAGGGCACTCCTCCCAAGCTAGTCCCTTTGATATTCACTCTCCATCTTCTCTTCCTTGGAACAATTTCTCAAAGATTTAATTAGCTTTTGCATCAGTGAAGCAGTTCTTTGCTTTGGTGCCTCTGTTTGTAAACAAGAATGTCTTTTATCTTTGGCTACCAAGAGAATTTGCTACACAAAATCCATTTTCTAATCCAGTCTATTATTGCAGAGTTCAGATTGTTGAGTTCAGATTTATACATACCTGTGTTTTTTGCTCATAGCTGTCTTACCTTTGGGTCTAAGACTCGGTGACAAATATGGCCTCTTCCATTTCAGTATTGGATTCTTTGTTGGTCAAAATACCCATAAGACTCTCCACATTTCCAGCTTTCACTACTTGGCAAATTCTGTATTTAAGACATCCTTAAATAAAGTGGTGCATGTTCTTCAAACTTTCAAGATGATTTAAATGCAGTTATAAAATAGACATTTTACCAATCAATGTTCGTTCACATTTCTCAAAGTTCACAAAGTGCTATACTCTTATTTTTATAAACACTAGGTGCTTTATCCCATTACGCTGATAGACCTATCTTTCTTCATGTCTCTTAAAATGTTTCCATCTCTTACTCTCCATCCCAGTGGTTATAAACAATTGCTAGAGTAGATATAATCCAACAATCTTTTATATTTGCCTCTCAAATAAATCTCAATAAATCAATTTTTAATGAAAATAAATGGTTTAGTTTAGCTCATGTAATCTAAACTTCCTTTCATTTTAAAATTTATTATTGAAAATAATTTTGAAACACATTTATCTATTTATTTGTGTTATAACATATTTGACATGACTTAATTAAATCTTATTTAGTGTTTGAGGATTTTATTGTGGATAAGGTTATTATTCTGATCAATTCTAATTGTACAACATTTACAGAAACTGTGAATGTCAGCTGGACAGGGTCCAGTGTCAAATAACTCCAGAATTGACTTGGAAAGTTAAAAAAAAGACATGAGGAAAACATGTTCCTTATTTTAGTTTTCCTCCCTAGTAAATTACACAGATTTAAGAAAAGAATATTGTGAATTATTAAAAGTGCAGGTCCCAATTAGAACTTTGTTTCCTAGATACCAGTTTTCAATATGGTAGATTTACTGTCTAAATTACTTTGAGCCCAGTATTGATTTGAGTTTGCATTCTATTAGAACACAGTGGTAATAAAAGGGAAAGGAAACTGGAAATATTCTGCTTGGTCTTCAATAGAACAGTTCTAATACCTGAGCTCTCAGCTACTAAGCTGCCCTATTTCCCCAAATGAAACAGCTATAAAATAATAAATATAGCACTATACTTGTACTTTCCTGTTTATGAAGCACATTTACATTCATTGTTTAATTTTATTTCCACAATGGCCCAGTGAAAGAAGGAGAGATGATGTTATATTCCCTTTCCACAGAAGATAAAACTGATGCCCTGGGAAATTGATTGATACATGGAAAAAATAATTACAGGTCCACCTTGTTTTTTTGCCTTTCATTTTACTGCACTTCACAGACACTGTACTTTTTAGAAATTGGAGGTCTGTGGCAACCCTTCTTTGAGAAAGTCTGTAAGTACCCACTTCGTGTTTCTGTGTCACATTTTTGTAATTCTCACCCTAGTTTAAAACTCACCATTATAATTATATCTTCCATGGTGATCTTTGATCAGTGATCCTTGGTGTTATTATTGTAATTGTTTTGGGGGGCCATGAACTACACCTGTAGAAGAAAGAGAATGTAATCAATACATGTGTTTGTTCTGCTTGCTCCACCCATTTCCCATCTTTCTCCCTGTCTTGGGTCTTTCTCTTACCCAAGACTCCATAATATTGAATTTAGGTCAATTAATAACACTATAGTGGCCACTGTAAGTTCAAGTGAAAAGAGGAGTTGTATGTCTCTCCCTTAGAATCAAAAGCTAGAAACGATTAAACTTAGGAAACGACGTTGAAAGTTAAGATAGGAGGAAAGCTAGGCCTGTTGCGCCAAACAGCTACATTGTGAATGCAAAGGAAAGGTTCTTGAAGGAAATTAAAATTGCTGTCCAGTGAATACACAAATGATAAAAATGCAAGACAGCCTTATTACTGATATGGAGAAAGTTTTAGTGGTTTGGATAGAAGATCAAACTAGCCACAGCATACCCTTTTTAAACCAAGGATTAATCTATAGCAAATCCTTGCCTCTCTTCAATTCTATAAAGGCTGAGAGAGGTGAGGCAGCCGCAGAAGAAAAGCCAGCAGAGGTTGGTTTATGATATTTAAGAAAAGAAGCCATCTCCACAACATGGCAGTGCAAGATGGAGCAGCAAGTGCTCTTGGAGAAGCTGTAGCAAGTTATCCAGAAGATCTAGCTAAGATCATTGAGGAAGGTGGCCACACTAAACAACAAATTTTCAGTGTAGATGAAATAAGCTTCTATTGAAAGAAGATGCCATCTAAAACTTTCATAACTAGAGAGAAGTCAATACCTGGCTTCAAAGCTTCAGTGGATAGACTGACTCTTGTTAGGAGGTTATGCCCTGACTTTAAATTGAAGCCAATGTTAAGTTACAATTCTGAAAATCTTGGGACCCTTAAGAATTATGCTAAATCTACCCTGGAACCCTTAAGAAGTATGGTAAATCTATTTATTCTGCCTATACCCTTTAAATGGAATAACAGGTAGGGCATGGTAGCTCATGCCTGTAATCCCAGCACTTTGGGAGTCTGAGGCAGGTGCATCACTTGAAGTCAGGAGTTCTAGACCAGACTGGCCAACATACTGAAAATTTGTCTCTACTAAAAATACAAAAATTATACTTCTCTGGTGATGGGTGCACCAAAATCTCACAAATCACCACTAAAGAATCTTACTCATGTAACCAAATACCACCTGTACTGCAATAACTTATGGAAAAGTAAAATAAAATTTTAAATTAAAAATAAGATTAACCAGGCATGGTGGCAGGCAACTGTGGTCCCAGCTACTCAGTGGGGCTGAGGCAGGAGAATTGCTTGAACCCAGGAGGCGGAGGCTGCAGGGAGTCAAGATCACAACACTGCATTCCAGCCTGGATGATAGAGCAAGACTCCATCTCAAAACAAAATAAAAAATAATAATAAAAAATAAATGGAATCACAAATCCTGGATGACAGCACATCTGTTTACAGTATAGTTTGCTGAATATTTTAAACCCACTGTCGAGAACTATAGCTCAGAAAAAAGATTTCTTTTAAAATATTACTGCTTATTGACAATACACTTAGTCACCTAAGAAGAGCTTTGATGAAGATATACAAGTAGATTAATGTTGGTTTTATGCCAGTTAACACAACAACCATTCTGTACCCAGGGATTCAAGAGTAATTTCTACTTTCAAGTATTATGATTTAAAAACATTTCATAAGTCTTTTGGTGCCATAGATGGTGATTCCAATGATTGATCTGGGCAAAGTAAATGAAAAACCTTCCGAAAAGGATTCAGTATTCTAGATGCCATTAAGAACATTCATGATTCATGAGAAGAGGTCAAAATATCAACATTAACAGGACTTTTGGAAGAAGGTGATTCCAACCCTCATGGATGACTTTGAGAGATTCAAGGCTTCAGTGAAGGAAACTGCAGATGTGGTGGAAATAGCAAGAGAAGTAGAATTAGAAGTGGAGCCTGAATATGTGACTAAATTTCTTCAGTCTCTTGATCAAAGTTTAATGGATGAGTTTAATTGCTTCTTATGGATGAGAAAATAAAGTGGTTTTTTGAGATGAAATCTACTTCTGGAGAAGATGGTGTGAACATTGCTGACATGACAACAAAGGATTTAGAATATCACTTAAATTTAATTGATAAAGCAGTAGCAGGATTTGAAAGGATTGACTTCAAATATGAAAGATGTTCTACTGTGGCTATCAAACAGCATCACATGCTACAGAGAAATCTTCAGTGAAATTAAGAGTCAATCAATGCTGCAAACTTTATTGTTGTCTTATTCTAATAAATTGCCACAGCCCCTCCAGCTTTCAGCAACCACCACCCTGATCAGTCAGCAGCCATCAACATTGAGGCAACACCCTCCATCAGTAAAAAGATTACAACTCACTGAAGGCTTATATAATCATTAGCATTTTTAAGCACTATAGTATTTTTAAATTAAGGTATGTACTTTTTTAAAACAAAATGCTATTACATACCTAATAGGCAACAGTATAGCATAAACATAACTTTTATACATGGTGGGAAACCAAAAATTCATGTGATTTGGTTTATTTTGATATTTGCTTTATTGTGGTGGTCTGCAGCAGAATCCACAATATCTGAGAAATATACCTGCATTCCCAAAGGTAAATTTATTTATTGTTTAAATGCAGTACATTGTATGTAATTCAAAGTTATAACAATGTATAAGATGAAAAGTGAATCTCTGTCTCTTTCATCCATCTGGATTATTTCTCCAGAGTCAACTGTTATTGCTGAGGTGTTGTTTATCCTTCCAGAGACACGGAATAGCCCTTGGGCTAAATAAAGTTTTCATGGAACACAGCCACACCCAACCATTTATGTATTGTACATGTCTGCTTCTTTTCTACAACAGAGTAGTTGCAACAGAAACCATCTGCTCCACAAAGTCCAAAATATTTGTCATTTGTTCTTTTACAGGAAAATCTCACCAAAATCTGGTCTATACAATCAAATGCATATATAGGTGTATATATGTATATACACACACATATGTACACACACACATATATATATACAGATATTTCCATTTTTTTACTGATTTTATAAAACTAAATATAGTTTTAAACCTTGGTTTTTTAAAAAATTAACAATATTTAGGCAATCACCTCAAATCAGTATACATAAATCTGCCTTACCTTTGCAACTACTTTATTTACTGGGTTCTAGCACTTTACATAATTGCTTTAGTTGAGTTCTCACAAGATCTTATTTTAAAATGCAAATAGTGAAGCTCAGAATTAAGTGACTTACATTTAATTCTCCAGTAGTAAGGGGTTGAGCCCTTATTGCTGTCACTCCAAGACTTGAATATTAGTCGTGGGCAATCTGTATACTCTTTGCTGAAGATTGACTGAATTAGAGAATAATGTCATTTTCATTTGTGTACCCCTATCCATGCAGAGGTGAATGTTTCTTGTGAGTAGGCTATTGACTTGCTTTGCTGGGAAAGTGGCTAAATCCTGAGGGCTATGCGTTTTAAACATGCTCAGCCAGTCCATATTGGCCTTTTTAGCATTGACCTCTGGATTAGTAGTTCTCACACTGTCCATCACACCCCCTGGATAATTCAACAAGTCTGCAAAGTAGCTACAAACACTTTTGCCCACTCAGAGTGAATAATGATGTGGATATGGATCCTGTTATGACAAATACATGGTATCAATTACATCCTCTTAGACTCTCAAATTCTTAGTAAAGTGAAAATTAGGTGTTGTTAAAATTAACT
This sequence comes from Pan paniscus, assembly GCF_029289425.2. Taxonomy (NCBI): domain Eukaryota; kingdom Metazoa; phylum Chordata; class Mammalia; order Primates; family Hominidae; genus Pan; species Pan paniscus. The sequence goes on along the minus strand of NC_085926.1, from coordinate 74,128,157 downwards.
TTGAAAATCTGCCACGTTTCTCATAGAGTTTACAGGCATATAGTTCCTCAGTAGGCCCAACCTGGTCAGTTTTTCCTCCAGTGCTGTTTTGATGTTTGAGGAATAGATAAAGATGTTAGCAGGTGTTTAGGAAAAATATTGTATAAGTACTTAATCTTGTTCACTAGAATCACTGCCTGTGTGACCAGATGCTCACACTATGAGAAGCCATTGGCAACTGAGAAGAGTGAGAAAAGAGCATCTTCATTTCTTCTACCTCATGATAATTTCAGGACATGATTTACTGAGTGCGAAGAGTGAGAAGAATTGCAAATTCTAACTAAATTATTTTCTCCTCTAATTTCTCATGCTTTAAATTCTTCAATTTGTCTAAATTAAATGTCTTAACAACTCTCTTAAATTTTTTTCATATTTGAAACTTTTCCCGTTATATGTTTTTGCAGCCAGTAAATACTAAAAGTTCACCTACTAACATTGAGGGAGTTACAACAGATGTCTCCACACTGAATGCCACTTGCCATGGACTGTTTCAAATGGCCTGATCTTTTCTGAGGAATTCTGACCATTTTCTAGCTTTCCCAAACCAGACAGACTGCGCCCTCTTTTAGGCATAAATAAAACACAAGACATCAACACTTCTGAAACCTCTCCTTAGTGCCTAGGGAATACAGACATCAAATGATATATAAATGAAAGTTTTTGAGCTCATCATTTAACTATTAATAATATAATCTGGTATTTGACAGTCAAGAAAAACAAATGTTATTTAAGGGCCAAGGTAATGTCATTCTAATGAAATTCCAGATAAAATTATGCCACCATAAGAAATGCTTGTAATCATTTGGTTTGGGCAAATCATTATAAAATTTTCCATAGCCCATGATTGAGGACTTGCTTAAAATAATGTCACTTGTCCACTAGTACATACGAATAACAGGCTGTATTTCATTATAATGAAAAGAGGTTAACATATGAGAGTCTTTGCAAGAGTTTCTAAACTCTCTCAGGGACATCTTTCCTAATCAAAGTGAGTGGAGTTGGAAGAATCTGTTTTCTTGTAAAAATAGTAATTTTCCTATAAATAACTTGAGAGATCAATGATGGATAATAAGTCCAAATTATTAGGAAATATGATGCTACCAATTTTCTTAAAAATGGGACTAGAAAATACCATTCTACCTTGTGTACCATTAATTAACAAAACTTGCTAAAGCTGGAAAAAATTTATTCAGTATTTTACTGTAATGCATTTTGTGTGATCCTTATCATCAAAGAAAAGAAAGGGAAAATAGGCAGCTATGTTATCACTTGCATTGTGTTGATTTTTCAGTTAGTGTTAAAAAAGATGCCTGCAAGATCACAACATATACCTGCAGAAAGCTTTATGTGTAAGATAGTTTGGTTTTATTGTAGAACCTAAGAAACAGAATACATATCCAAAGAGAAAAAATATGTAATGCTTTATAGAAGAACCTACTAAATCATATATGCTGTTATCAAGCTTCAGGGCTCCAGTTTGGGCTGTAAATCACTTGGAGCTTATACAATAAATTTCCTAAGTCAATGTCAAGACATTCAAATTCAGAGTCACAAGATTGAGAATTTCATGATAATGTCTGCCACCACAATTCTATAAGAATTTTATTTTTATTTAAAATTAGTCTTGTTAAACAAACCTGAAAGGATCATAGATAATTTCTTTTGAGCTCCATAAGCACACTTTGCAGGAGCACTATAATACATGGAAAAATTACTAGAGTAGCTTTCAAGAAAGTTGGGTGCCTGTTTTTGCCATGAACACACCAGAAACTGTACCTGCCAAATAGGCCTGTGCTCCCCTACATTTCTTGGTCTTCCTTGGAGTGAGGCTAGGGCAACATCACTAGTTCCAGCCAATGGATAATGCCCAGAATAGATGTGTCAACTGGGGACCGAGACAGTTAAGAGAATGTGCCTCCTCCCCATGTCTCTTTTCCTGCCTTTGCAGCCTTACAAGCCATGGTAACATGGCTCTAAGATGGAAGAGGGGTACTCAACCCACTAGATTTTATGTCTGAGAGAAAGGCACCCAGGAGCCACTATGGTTTTGAAGATTTGTCTGATATGACAGCTAATATGAATTATCCACTGATACAGTTAACATAAATAGTTCATCCTATTTTTTATGGAACTTTTATATTAAGATAAACAATATCTGCTCATCTCAAAAATAAAATAATTCTTATAAAAATATCTTATAACACCTAATATTTGTAAATTGCCTGGGCCAAGGATGTATGTTGGAAAAAGTTGTTTTAAACTGTCATAAAAAATTTCATCTGCTCAAATGTGATGTCACAAAGAATGTAATATTGCATTTTCACTAAGATTTTGATCCTCACTCTGGATCCAGCAACAATTTAAGGCCTTCGCAACTTACCCAGTTTTCAGTGAAAGATAAGGCAGGGAACTATTTATTAAAGGGTTCAATGTTCTCCTCAAAGAGATTGCAATAACTAGCAAAGAGATGCCCATAATGGAAAATGTTTTGTTACAAATCAGCATGTGATTAAGCTAATAGCTATGGAGAAGTCATTCAGTGCCTTAAAAAGTTTCAGTTGTGGAGTCAGACACACTCGAATTCTGATTTTAACATCTAATAGCTCTGTGACCTTGGGCAAGCTACTTTACTGTTAAATCTCAGTTTCCTCATCTGCAAAATGGGAACACTGGTAACAGCCATTCTCACTGCTAGTTAATGAGCTTAGCCTTTGGTACAGAGCAAATACAAAGTGAAAGCCAACAAATACACCAATAATAGCTGTATTAACACTTCAGGACAAGAACAGGTGCATGAGTTCAAATAATTAAGTTAGTTATTCTACCAATATGTATTGAGCACTCACTACATTTAAGACTTCTGATGTTTTCTATGGGCAACACATAGTCATATCAGTGTGGCAAGGATGATGGCTAGGATCCACCCAAAATTCATGCTTCTACTTCAGTTCCACAAAATTGTTGCTAAAAGGCTTCTGTACAGCGTGGAATTACACATCTTAACTTCCTTTGCATCTTTGTGTGTCCATGTGACCAGTTCTTGAAAGTGGACTATCAGAGAAACTGTGACCTCCGGGCTGGGGCTTTTGTGAAGCAGGTTACTTTCTCCTTTCTTTCTTTCTTTCCTGTACAGTAGCTGGTTGCAAAGGATTCCCAGGCCATAGGAAATGATGGAACCATCTGATGGACAAAGGCTGAGTCCTTGAAGAACAAACTCAGAAGGAAAACTTCCCACATGGGACTATTCAGTGAACAATAAATACACATTGACTGTTTTAAGCTATTGAAATGCAGGAGTTAATTTGTTGTGACAGATTGTGCTACCCTAACCAACATCATCAAATAGGGCTTTGCCCTAAATGACTTTAGAGTTTATAAGAAACTAGTTATTTCAGCAGATTGCCTTATTAGTTGTTAGCTGGTAGGGATGTCTGAGTAGGAAAAGCTTTGGGAAATTGAGAACTTGTGGCCATAACAGGACAGTTCTTACTTCCTTTTTCTGTGACTTGCCTTTATATCCCCCTTGATGATAGAGACCTGGAATGGGATGAAAATATCAATTCCTTGTCTTTCAGTTTTGTTTCTTCTCCTGTTATTCACTCCTCTACTGGTGAAACTCAAGACTGACTTTGGGAATTTTTCACCACACTATAATGGAACTGTTTGCCACACTTTCTGTGTTCACTCTCCCATGCTGGTCTGTGGTGGAAAAAAAAATGATTCAAGATTTAAATAAGAAGTTAATAGAAAAGATTGTAACCAGAGAATCAAAATTTCTGTAGTCTATAAATATACAATGATATCAAATTAACTTCTAGTGCCCAAGCTGGAATGACTCAAGCCCTATCTTTAAATGGCCTTGCAAAATATTTTTTTGTTTTCGTTTTAACTGATCCAACAAAAATGCTTTAAAAATGTAAATATCATTTTCAGGAGATACCTGGCATTTGCTTTCAGGCAGCTATGAATGCTCAGTATTGGTCCAAACTCTCATCTTTGTGCCTTGGCTACAATGTCTCCTATAATTTGCCTCCATGACTTTTACATGACTTTTATTAACAGTCAAGTGGCATACAAAAATAAGAATTTATTTCTCATGAATCAATATGGTTCAGCTAATCTAGGCCAGGCTCAGCTGGGTGGATCTTCTAATTTTGGCTTGGCTCACTCAGGCATGTGGAGTTGGCAGGGGGTCAGCTGCATTAGACTGGGCTTGGATGGGAACACTCAGCAGTGCTCCACATGTCACTCATCTTTCTCCTTAGAGCAGTGGGCCAGCACAGGAACATCCTTCTCTTGACAATGGCAGAAGGACAAGAACGTAACCCAATCTGGTAAATAATTTTTCAAGCTTCTACTTGCATCATGATTGATGGCATCCTGTTGTCCAAAACACATCATATGATGAAATCCAGGTTCTAGGGTAGAACAATGTACTCTTGATGGGAAGGACTGCATAGTTACATGGCAATGGCATATATTTCTCTCAGGGTAAAGTATTGGTTCTATTAAGGCAATTTACCACAGTTATCCCATCTTTCCCAGCAGAAGACAATTTCTTCATTAAAATCTCCCTTAAACACATGCATTTTCCATTGGAAGCTTAGGCTCATTTTTATTAATTTATTAGTAAAAAAAAAAATCTATGCCCTTAACCATAAGTTAACTTGTAGGCAGGAAAGCTATTCTTTTAAAGGACTTTATTAAAGTTTCAGCCAATAACAACATTTATATTTCAAACAGCATATTCTTTCTATTCACAGAATTCAACCAATATTTTTAGCATTGATAATTTACAAAAATCCTAAATGCTTTAAGACACAATATTAATAAAATAATGTTTTTGCCTTTTAAAATAAGTAGAAATTGGAAAAATGCCCCCTCATAAGACCACCATAAAAATAACTCATAACAGTAGAGAAGTCCAGTAAGGAAATTGGCTTTTTATTAGTTTTGTGCCATTGAATATTGTTCTTATCACATCAACCTAAGTGGGGCACATATTATTAGTTATGTTACTTAATGTTAAATTAAAATACATTTGTTAGCAATCAGTGATATTGGATATAAATGGGATTTTTCACAGGACTCTGTTAAAATGGGAAAAAGTAATCAAATAGAAAAGTTGAGATGCACTATCTTTGCATGAATAGTTGAAATGAGCAAATGAGCACTATGTAGAAAAGGGTAAACATAGCAGACCTGAGACTGCTATCATTAGAAAAACCTGCAAGCAATGTTAGCCCTTGGCAGACATTTGGGAACTGGGATTTCAGAAGGGTTCTCACTATTCCTAGAACTGATAAGAATGCCCCATTGTGCCTAAATTGTCTACGCAAAAAAAATGGTTTATAAGGAATACCTGCTTTATTTTGGGGAGTCTGGAATGTTGGTGTATGCTAGGCAGACAGTGCCTACCCCCAGTAACCCTGGGCTCTGAGTCCTTATGAGCGTCCCTGGTAGACAGCATTTTAAGTGTGAAGTCACATCTTTCTGCTTGGGAATTAAACACAACCTGCGTGACTCCACTGGGAGAAGACTCTGGGAAGCTTGTGCCTATTGTCCTAAGAACTTCACCCCATGAGTCCTTTCCCAGTGCTGATTACGCACTGTGTCCTTTTGCTGTAAAAAGTCATGACCATGGGTATGACTATTTGCTGAGTTTTGTGAGTCCTCCTAATGTACCATTGAATCTGGGAGTATCCTGACTCTTGGTAATATTGTGGCCTCTGACACAAATACAATCTTCTCTTTCCTATTGTGAGCTTTCAAATATAACATTGAATGGCCAACTCATTCATGCATTCAGCTGAAACTTAGTGAGCATCTATTATACAATAGGCACTGTGCTAAAATGTAAGAATAAATTTGAATACAACCCACATGAAACCTGCCTTCCTGAAGACTGGATTAAGCAGAGGTTAAAATAATAAACTAAGATGAAGCCAAAATTATTTTCAGCACATCCTTCCCCCCCTTTTTTTGGCTAAAGTAGAAACATGCCAACTAGTTATATAGAATAGTAGATAAAGGAGCCAATTCTTCTTCTTCTTCTTCTTCTTCTTCTTCTTCTTCTTCTTCTTCTTCTTCTTCTTCTTCTTCTTCTTCTTCTCCTTCTCCTTCCTCTTCCTCTTCTCTCTCTCTCTCTTTTTAAGGCTAGTCAAGTGAATCAATAGCAGAATGGACAAAGAAATATATAATTGGTTGTAATCAATTAGTTGTAAACACCACACCAGCCAGGACCCAATTCTTAAAAAAAAAAAAAAAAAAAAAAAAACAACCAAAATTTAGTGCTTGCCTTTCTGTTTTTCCTAAATAATAATTAATAATAATACCTATGAGTATGAGTGTCATGTTATTTTAAAATTCAATAAAGATCTAAAAGCAATTGTTAGGTAAGCATTGTCCAGTTATGTAGGATAATGCTAAAAAATAGTTACTGTATATTTTCATGACCACGTTTGCCAAAGTACTCCAAGGACTCTCTTGCAAGAGAAAATAACAGATGCCATCCATGTATTATAGCTGGAAACTCTACTGCTATGAATTCTGATAGCACATTCAAATAATGAATTTGTAAGTGGAAACAAAACAGACTGAGTATTGTAACTGATTTTTTGAGGCAACTTCAACATTTCTTGCAATAATTAGGTCAGATATAATATTTGAAATGTAAATGTGGATTTTAAAAATAATCAAATGACGAAGTGAAAATGGTAGCATTATTACCCTGTTGGAATGAAGAAAGAATTGCAAAAACATTTTGGAAATTTAAATTGCTTGCCTACTTCTGCAGCTTTATGCAGTTTTTTATGGGCACAAGTGAGCCTCCAGTTTTTATTTTAAGATGTGCTTAAAACATATGAACCAGATTAAGTTAGCTTCCATCTGCACAAAAGTGGGAAGGTTTCACTGCCTTGTGTGCCGACCAGCAAATATTTTCTCTTCTTATATCAACTTCTGCTGGGAGGTAGAAAAAACTAGATGGTATAGAAAGATGTGCCACCATGATCTAATATTTTTCAATTACTTCGGGTCTTACTGGAGCATACGTCTTGTATTTTATGGTCACCCATTCATCTCTGGTGCTTTGCTGCCTTTGTAATCTCATCATTAACAATATATGAGAAGAGTAGTTCTTCAGATTTAGGCATAACTGTGATTTGTTCTTGGCTGCTAGCACACTGGGGGTGGATTGGCTTTTGTTATGAATCATTTGTGCACATGATTTAATATATGTTTGGGCCATAAGTCTGGCTTTGATTTTCAAACATTTGACAGGTTGAGTCAATCTTGCATGAATGCAAGTAAAATGCAATGTGCACTCAGTATTATCTCCTTAAACATGGGTTTTTCAGGCATGTAATAATTTTCATGGCTGTTGTAAATTCACATTTTGAATTAGAGTTTAACCTGTGTTTATCGCCCAAAATCTGGAACGGAAAGAATTGTCAAGAGAGATTCAGAAAACACTGAATTAAGAAGCATTAAAAACATTACATTTTGTGATAAAGAACATGAATTTGGCATCATAAAGATCTGTGTTCAAATTATGGATTTTTTATTTGTAAAATGGGGCTAAAAATAGGATCCACCTCCTGAACTTATGTCCAAGATTAAGTGACAAAATTTTTGACACGAGATAATCTCAGTGACTCAAGAAATGTTACCCATGATATATAATTGTTTATAGCTTAGCATACATATATAAAAGTGCACCAAACCTAACTGTGCAGCTCAATTCATTTTCAAAAATTAAAGCTTCAGTGTAGGTTGCACTAAGATCAACAAACAGGATATTATTACATGTTTCTTCCAGAAACCATACCCTACCACCCCCAGAAATAGTCATTAACCTGACTTCTATCATCATCGGTGAGTTTTGCTTATTTTTAAACTTTCTGTATAGGTTCTTTCAGATTTTTTACAGATACTATCATGCTGTCTGCCAAAAATTATGTTGTCTTTCTTTCCCACTGTCTTTTATTCTCCCTCCCTGATTGCACTGGCTTGGACTTCCAGAGTAATGTTGACTTGAAATGGGAAGAGCAGCCATCTTTGTCTCATTCCCTATTTTGGAGGGGACAATTTTTTTACATTTCATCATTTTGTACAATCTTTGATTTATTTTTAAAAGCTACTATCAGATTAAGAAAATTCCTGTCTATTCAACTTAGGCTAGAGGTTTTTGTTTTGTTTCTAGTAAAGAATGTTGAATTTTATCACAAGTTGTCTATGCATTTAGGGATATTAATTTCTTCTCTTTTTGTGGCTAATGCATCAAATTACATTTTTCTCAAATGTTGACCAATATTCTTTGTATTCACAGAATAAACCTCACTTAATTGTATTCTCTTGTCCTTTTTATATATCCCTAGATTGATATAATATTTTGTTGAGGATTTTACATGTTGTTGATGAGAAAGATTTATTAAAATTTTATTTCTTATAATATCATTGTGAGATTTTGTATCAAAGTTATGCTAATCTTATAAAATGAGGTAAGAAATTTTTCTTCTACTTTTTTTATTTTACACTTTCTTCCTTAAATATTTGGAAGAACTCACTGCTAAAACCATCTAAACATAGGGTTTCTTGCGTTGGATTTGTAATTGGTGGTTTCCAAGAAATGTCTACTTTTCATCTAAATTGTCAAATTTATTTTTTGTTCTTTATTATTTCCTTCCTTTTGCTTTCTGGGGATTAATTTACTCTTCTTTTGTCAATTTCTCAAGATGGATGCTTAATTCATTGATTCTCAGCCTTTGTTATTTCCTAATATATGCATTTTAAAGTCACAAATATGCTGCTAAGCACTCTATCAGATGTATCATGCAAGATTTGATATACTGGACCTTTATTATTATTTCATTGAAAAGATTTTCTAATTTTTGGTGAGTTCTTGACACAAAGTTTTATTTAATATGTATTGCTTAATTTCCAAGAAGCTAGGAATATTCCAGTTATTTTTGTTAGACTATTTTTAATTAATTATATTATGTTTCAAAAACATAATTTGAGTGATTTAAATCCTATACAATTTGTTTAAATTTATTTGAAGACTTATCATAGACTCATGGTAAATGTCCTGTGTGGACTCACAAAGAATATTTATTGTCATTATTGGTGCAGTGTTCAATAAATGCCATTAGGGTAAATTGCTTAAGAATGTTGTTCAGGGGGGTGGAGCCAAGGTGGCCTAATAGGAAGAGCTCCAGTCTACAGTTCCCAGCATGAGCAACGCAGAAGATGGGTGATTTCTGCATTTCCAACTGAGGTACCGGGGTCATCTCACTGGGGAGTGTCGGAAAGTGGGTGCAGGACAGTGGGTGCAGCACACCGAGCGTGAGTCAAAGCAGGGCGAGGCATCGCCTCACCCGGGAAACGCAAGGGGTCAGGGAACTCCCTTTCCTAGTCAAAGAAAGGGGTGACAGATGGCACCTGGAAAATCAGGTCACTCCCACCCTAATACTGCACTTTTCCAACGGTCTTAGCAAAGGGCACACCAGGAGATTATATCCCGTGCATGGTTTGGAGGGTCCTACGCCCACGGAGCCTCGCTCATTGCTAGCACAGCAGTCTGAGATCAAACTGCAAGGCAGCAGCAAGGCTGGGGGAGGGGCACCCGCCACTGCCGAGGCTTGAGAAGGTAAACAAAGCGGCTGGGAAGCTCAAACTTGGTGGAGCCCACCGCAGCTCAAGGAGGCCTGCCTGCCTCTGTAGACTCCACCTGTGGGGGCAGGGCATAGCCAAACAAAAGGCAGCAGAATCCTTTGCAGATTTAAATGTCCCTGTCTGACAGCTTTGAAGAAAGTAGTGGTTCTCCCAGCAGGCAGCTGGAGATCTGAGAATGGACAGAATGCCCCCTTAAGTGGGTCCCTGACCCCCAAGTAGCCTAACTGAGAGGCACCCCCCCAGTAGAGGCAGACTGACACCACACACGGCTGGGTACTCCTCTGAGACAAAACTTCCAGAGGAACGATCAGGCAGCAACATTTGCGGTTCACCAATATCCACTGTTCTGCAGACTCCGCTGCTTATACCCAGGCAAACAGGGTCTGGAGTGGACCTCCAGCAAATTCCAACAGACCTGCAGCTGATGGTCCTGACTGATAGAAGGAAAACTAACAAACAGAAAGGACATCCACACCAAAACCCCATCTGTACGTCACCATCATCAAAGACAAAACATAGATAAAGCCACAAAGATGGGGAAAAAACAGAGCAGAAAAACTGGAAACTCTAAAAATCAGAGCACCTCTCCTCCTCCAAAGGAACGCAGCTCCTCTCCAGCAACGGAACAAAGCTGGATGGAGAATGACTTTGATGAGCTGAGAGAAGAAGACTTCAGACGATCAAACTACTCCGAGCTAAAGGAGGAAGTTCAAACCCATGGCAAAGAAGTTAAAAACCTTGAAAAAAAATTAGATGAATGGCTAACTAGAATAACCAATGCAGAGAAGTCCTTAAAGGACCTGATGGAGCTGAAAACCATGGCATGAGAGCTACATGATGAATGCACAAGCCTCAGTAGCCGATTCGATCAACTGGAAGAAAGGATATCAGTGATGGAAGATCAAATGAATGAAGTGAAGCGAGAAGAGAAGTTTAGAGAAAAAAGAATAAAAAGAAACGAACAAAGCCTCCAAGAAATATGGGACTATATGAAAAGACCAAATCTACATCTGATTGGTGTACCAAAAAGTGACAGGGAGAATGGAACCAAGTTGGAAAACACTCTGCAGGATATTATCCAGGAGAACTTCCCCAATCTAGCAAGGCAGGCCAATATTCAAATTCAGGGAATACAGAGAATGCCACAAAGATACTCCTCGAGAAGAGCAACTCCAAGACACATAATTCTCAGATTCATCAAAGTTGAAATGATGGAAAAAATGTAAAGGGCAGCCAGAGAGAAAGGTCGGGTTACCCACAAAGGGAAGCCCATCAGACTAACAGCTGATCTCTCAGCAGAAGCTCTACAAGCCAGAAGAGAGTGGGGATCAATATTCAGCATTCTTAAAGAAAAGAATTTTCAATCCAGAATTTCATATCCAGCCAAACTAAGCTTCATAAGTGAAGGAGAAATAAAATCCTTTACAGACAAGCAAATGCTGAGAGATTTTTATCATCAGCAGGCCTGCCCTAAAAGAGCTCCTGAAGGAAGCATTAAACATGGAAAGGAACAACCGGTACCAGCCACTGCAAAAACATGCCAAATTGTAAAGACCATCAAGGCTAGGAAGAAACTATACCAACTAATGAGCAAAATAACCAGCTAACATCATAATGACAGGATCAGATTCACACATAACAATATTAACCTTAAATGTAAATGGGCTAAATCCTCCAATTAAAAGACACAGACTGGCAAATTGGATAAAGAGTCAAGACCCATCAGTGTGCTGTATTCAGGAAACCTTTCTCACATGCAGAGACACACATAGGCTCAAAATAAAGGGATGGAGGAAGATCTACCAAGCAAAAGGAAAACAAAAAAAGGCAGGGGTTGCAATCCTAGTCTCTGATAAAACAGACTTTAAACCAACAAAGATCAAAAGAGACAAAGAAGGCCATTACATAATGGTAAAGGGATCAATTCAACAAGAAGAGCTAACTATCCTAAATATATATGCACCCAATACATGAGCACCCAGATTCATAAAGGAAGTCGTTAGTGACCTACAAGGAGACTTAGACTCCACAGAATAATAATTGGAGACTTTAACACCCCACTGTCAACATTAGACAGATCAACGAGACAGAAAGTTAACCAGCATATCCAGGAATTCAACTCAGCTCTGCACCAAGCGGACCTAATAGACATCTACAGAACTCTCCACCCCAAATCAACAGAATGTACATTATTTTCAGCACCACACCACCCCTATTACAAAATGGACCACATAGTTGGAAGTAAAGCACTCTCAGCAAATGTAAAGAACAGAAATTATAACAAACTATCTCTCAGACCACAGTGCAATCAAACTAGAACTCAGGATTAAGAAACTCACTCAAAACCACTCAACTACATGGAAACTGAACAACCTGCTCCTGAATGACTACTGGGTACATAACAAAATGAAGGCGGAAATAAAGATGTTCTTTGAAACCAATGAGAACAAAGACACAACATACCAGAATCTCTGGGACGCATTCAAAGCAGCGTGTAGAGGGAAATTTATAGCACTAAATGCCCACAAGAGAAAGCAGGAAAGATCTAAAATTGACACCCTAACATCACAATGAAAAGAACTAGAGAAGCAAGAGCAAACACATTCAAAAGCTAGCAGAAGGCAAGAAATAACTAAGATCAGAGCAGAACTGAAGGAAATAGAGACATAAAAAACCCTTCAAAAAATCAAAGAATCCAGGAGCTGGTTTTTTGAAAAGATCAACAAAATTGATAGACCGCTAGCAAGACTAATAAAGAAGAAAAGAGAGAAGAATCATATAGATGCAATAAAAAATGATAAAGGGGATATCACCACCGATCCCACAGAAATACAAACTACCATCAGAGAATACTATAAACACCTCTACGCAAATAAACTAGAAAATCTAGAAGAAATGGATAAATTCCTTGACACATACACCCTCCCAAGACTAAACTAGGAAGAAGTTGAATCTCTAAATAGACCAATAACAGGCTCTGAAATTGAGGCAATAATTAATAGCTTACCAACCAAGAAAAGTCCAGGACCAGATGTATTCACAGCTGAATTCTACCAGACATACAAGAAGGAGCTGGTACCATTCCTTCTGAAACTATTCCAATCAATAGAAAAATAGGGAATCCTCCCTAACTCATTTTATGAGGCCAGCATCATCCTGATACCAAAGCCTGGAAGAGACACAACAAAAAGAGAGAATTTTAGACCAATATCCCTGATGAACCTCAATGCAAAAATCCTCAATAAAATACTGGCAAAGCAAATCCAGCAGCACATCAAAAAGCTTGTCCACCAAGATCAAGTGGGCTTCATCCCTGGGATGCAAGCCTGGTTCAACATATGCAAATCAGTAAACATAATCCAGCATATAAACAGAACCAATGACAAAAACCGTATGATTATCTCAATAGATGCAGAAAAGGCCTTTGACAAAATTCATCAACCCTTCATGCTAAAAACTCTCAATAAATTATTTATTGATGGGACGTATCTCAAAATAATAAGAGCTATCTATGACAAACCCACAGCCAATATCATACTGAATGGGCAAAAACTGGAAGCATTCCCTTTGAAAACTGGCACAAGACAGGGATGCCCTCTCTCACCACTCCTATTCAACATAGTGTTGGAAGTTCTGGCCAGGGCAATCAGGCAGGAGAAGGAAATAAGGGGTATTCAATTAGGAAAAGAGGAAGTCACATTGTCCCTGTTTGCAGATGACATGATTGTACATCTAGAAAATCCCATCATCTCAGCCCAAAATCTCCTTAAGCTGATAGGCAACTTCAGCAAAGTCTCAGGATACAAAATCAATGTGCAAAAATCACAAGCATTCTTATACACCAATAACAGACAAACAGAGAGCCAAATCATGAGTGAACTCACATTCACAATTGCTTCAAAGAGAATAAAATACCTAGGAATCCAACTTACAAGGGATGTGAAGGACCTCTTCAAGGAGAACTACAAACCACTGCTCAATGAAATAAAAGAGGATACAAACAAATGGAAGAACATTTCATGCTCATGGGCAGGAGGAATCAATATCATGAAAATGGCCATACTGCCCAAGGTAATTTATAGATTCAATGCCATCCCCATCAAGCTACCAATGACTTTCTTCACAGAATTGGAACAAACTACTTTAAAGTTCATATGGAACCAAAAAAGAGCCCATATTGCCAAGTCAATCCTAAGCCAAAAGAACAAAGCTGGAGGCATCACACTACCTGACTTCGAACTATACTACAAGGCTACAGTAACCAAAACAGCATGGTACTGGTACTAAAACAGAGATATAGACAAATGGGAAAGAACAGAGCCCTCAGAAATAATGCCGCATATCTACAACCATCTGATCTTTGACAAATCTGACAAAAACAAGAAATGGGGAAAGGATTCCCTATTTAATAAATGGTGCTAGGAAAACTGGCTAGCCATATGTAGAAAGCTGAAACTGGATCCCTTCCTTACACATTATACAAAAATTAATTCAAGATGGATTAAAGACTTACATGTTAGACCTAAAACCATAAAACCCCTAGAAGAAAACCTAGGCAATACCATTCAGGACATAGGCATGGGCAAGGACTTCATGTCTAAAACACCAAAAGCAATGGCAACAAAATCCAAAATTGACAAATGGGATCTAATTAAACTAAAGAGCTTCTGCACAGCAAAAGAAACTACCATCAGAGTGAACAGGCAACTTACAGAATGGGAGAAAAATTTTGCAATCTACTCATCTGACAAAGGGCTAATATCCAGAATATACAATGAACTCCAACAAATTTACAAGAAAAAAACAAACAACCCCATCAACAAGTGGGCAAAGGATATGAACAGACACTTCTCAAAAGAAGACATTTATGCAGCCAAAAGACCCATGAAAAAATGCTCATCATCACTGGCCATCAGAGAAATGCAAATCAAAACCACAATGAGATACCATCTCACACCAGTTAGAATGGCAATCATTAAAAAGTCAGGAAACAACAGGTGCTGGAGAGGATGTGGAGAAATAGGAACAATTTACACTGTTGGTGGGACTGTAAACTAGTTCAACCATTGTGGAAGTCAGTGTGGCAATTCCTCAGGGATCTAGAACTAGAAATACAATTTGACCCAGCCATCCCATTACTGGGTATATACCCAAAGGATTATAAATCATGCTGCTATAAAGACACATGGACACGTATATTTATTGTGGCACTATTCACAATAGCAAAGACTTGGAACCAAGCCAAATGTCCAACAATGATAGACTGGATTAAGAAAATGTGGCACATATACACCATGGAATACTCTGCAGCCATAAAAAAGAATGAGTTCATGTCCTTTGTAGGGACAGGGATGAAGCTAGAAACCAGCATTCTCAGCAAACTATTGCAAGGACAAAAAACCAAAGACTGCATGTTCTCACTCATAGGTGGGAATTGAACAATGAGAACACATGGACACAGGAAGGGGAACATCACACACTGGGGCCTGTTGTGGGGTGGGGGGAGGGGGAGGGATAGCATTAGGAGATATACCTAATGTTAAATGATGAGTTAATGGGTGCAGCACACCAACATGGCACATGTATGCATATGTAACTAACCTGCACGTTGTGCACATGTACCCTAAAACTTAAAATATAATAAAAAAAAAAAGAGTGTTGTTCAGCTCTTCTGTGATGTTGCTGATTTTAGTTGTTCTGAGTGAGAACTCTGGTATACTGCCAGTGGTTCCACCACTTTTGAATGAAAGTCACTAATCTATAATTTCTCTTATTAATTCTGCTACTTAATTGTGATAAAAATTAAAATCTTCAGAAGCAAGTTGATGCTTAAAGTAATTAATGTTACTTAATAGCAATTAATGCTACTTATATTTCATATTCAGAATACGGCTTTATTTGAAAAGCCATCTGAATTCGTTAATTTAACTTTTCTAGAAGATCCTGTTGTAAGTCATGACATTTTCTTCTTGGATGCCTAAATGTTGCTGAGAATGAAACGCTAAATTTTATTTTATAGCTCAATGAGTCAATAGGTAATACTAATAATGCCTAATTGTTGTGAAGTTGGCAAAGTTAACCAGACCAGTTTATGTCATAAAAATTAGGGCTTCATTAACACTAGGTAATTAGGCATCCAGTTTTCCCAAGTGGAAACCTCAGAGGATCTTGCAATGGTAAATGAGTGAACTAAGGGTCCAGGATTTCCAAATGGTAATGGTTTCATGTCAATAAGCTAGATATTTCAAACCAAACTATTAAAGCTTTTGTTCAAGTCAACCAGGAAGCTATATTAATATGTCTCATAGGTAAATATTCTAACTTAGATGGTTATGGTTCAACTTCAAATACAAATAGTGGCATCCCAAAAGTGGTGTTTATGAATGAACTAATAAACCAAGTTTTCAGTATCAAAGCCTTACCTATGAGGCCAAGGAATTGCTTTGCTGTTAAGTTTGGTCTAAGTCATAGTATCTATGAAAAAGTATAAAAAATATAAAGGAAAAATATAAAAATATAAAGGAATAGCACAGTTGGGTTAGTGCTCTACTGCATTTACTTGGGATAACCCTAGTTTGGGAATTAAAATGTGTTAACTGTGTATTCTAAGACTGTCCACTGAAAGAATATAAGGCATGCCAAAATGTCACAATATTCCTTTGCCAATCTTTCTTTCTTTTTCTGGTAATTTCCAGTCTTTGAGAGTCAAGAGCTAGAATGGAACAAAGTTAATTTTTATCAGAGCATTCTAAACAATCCACAACAAATATTCATCATACCCAAAGCCAGTGGTCCAAGAGTCTTCAAAAAATACATGATTCCTATTTTTCTCTAATCCAAAAAACAGTAATACTGGAGCCAAACTGACATATTTTCATGTTCATAAAATGATGAAATGAAAAGTTTTACTTTCACTTTAACTCATCTAAGACTAGAAGTGATGCTCCTTAGGAAAAATAGGTGTTAGGCACTGCAGTTATAGTGAGGTGTGTGGGAAAGGAATGTTATTTACGTATTCTTGTGACACAGCTTTCAGTGTGCAGAAACTTTCTGTTAAGACTGTCAGAGTCAATATTGATTACAAAGAGGATTTAGACTATTGTAGAAGTCATTTTCAGAGATATTCTTATTTTTTTCTGCATTGTGTTATTGAATGGGTTGTTTTTACTTTGTCTCCCATCCTATCTTACACTGAAAAACAGTTTCCATCCATTTTCCCCTAAAGCGTGGTGTGCTTTGATATTCAGAGCCAAACGGTAAGATTCCTATCAAAGAAAGAAGCTTAACATTCAAAGGCACCAGAACACAGTGGACACATTCCTGATCTTAAAATAATTATTTAAAATCCACAATATAGAATTGGCCACACTCTATATTTCAAATTCTGTTATTCTGGAAATGCAATGACCATATTCCTCCTACATGTATTAGGAAAATAATGGATTAAATAGAACGCACTTTAGAGTTCTTTATGATGTGGTTAACATTTGTGTTTTAAGCATTTACCCACTTTGCTTTTTTTCTCATGTAAGAGAAAACTCTTAAGAAGAAAACAGGCCAGTCTTTTAAAATCAGGGAAAAAAACCAATATAATGTATTTTATTTCCAAAATAAATTTTATATTAGGTTGCAAATCAAGTCTAGACAATGACATCTTCACTGGTGTGTAGAATTCTTATCAAAAATATTCATCTTATTCTAGATGTACTCTAAATTGTGGCAGATGACAATAGTCATTGGAATTGGAGAAACGGATTTATTTTCAGATTGAAATCTCTCATCTACTAGCATTAATTTTGGCCAAGCTGGTTTTAGCTACAGAATCTGTGTGCCTTATTTTTTCTGAATGCTTTATTTGATATTTAAAATACATGGGGATAGCTGTCATGATAAGAAAATAAGATTTAATTGATATTCTTTTGAAATAATCTTTAAAAAAGTTCTAAGTAAAAAATTGCTATATTATTTTTTATGACATGTTGAATTATTATCTGGATAGCTTTTCTAAGACAATACAGTCAATATTACATGTTTGATATTTAAAAATTATTTTAAACTTACTTTAAATTAATTACACAACTAGAAATAAAAAATGAAATCATAGAAATATGTATTTTAAAAATTGTGGTAAAATATATACAATATGAAACTTGCCATTCAAAACATTTTTAAGTGTACAATTCAGTTGCATTTGCACAATCATCACTACTATCCATTTCCAGAACTTCTTCATCATACCAAACAGAAACTCTGAACTCCTTAAACAATCACTCCCTGATATAGTTTGGCTGTGTCCCCACCTAAATCTCATCTTGAATTGTAGCTCCCATAATTCCAACGTGTTGTGCAAGGGACCTTGTGGGCAGTAATTCAATTTTGGGGGCCGGTCTTTCCTGTGCTGTTCTTCTGATAGTGAATAAGTTTCATGAGATCTGATGGTTTTATAAAGGGCAGTTTCCCTGCACATGTTCTCTTGCTTGCCTCCATGTAAGACATGACTTTGCTCCTCTTTCACCTTCTGCCATGATTTTGAGGCCTCCCCAGCCATGTGGAACTGTAAGTCAATTAAACCTCTTTCCTTTATAAATTACCAAGTCTTAGGTATGTCTTTATTAGCAACATGAGAACAGACTAATATACTCCACATTATTTCTTCCCAGCCCCTGATAACCTCTATTGTGCTTTCTATCTCTATGAATTTGCCTATTCTAGATATCTCATTGTTATATTTGTGTCTCTCCAAAATTTTCATGTTGAAATCTTAACCCCCAATGTGATGGTATAAGGAGGAGGGGTTTGGGGGAGGTAATTAAGCTGTGAAAGTGCAGCCCTCATGAATGATATTAGTGACTGTGATTGTTAATATTGTCAACTTGATCGGATTGAAGGATGCAAATTATTGTTCCTGTGTGTGACTGTGAGGGTGTTGCCAAAGGAGATTAACATT
The DNA here is from genome assembly GCF_029289425.2 of Pan paniscus. NCBI lineage: Eukaryota > Metazoa > Chordata > Mammalia > Primates > Hominidae > Pan > Pan paniscus. The sequence goes on along the minus strand of NC_085926.1, from coordinate 74,109,496 downwards.
TGAGTCAGTGGACTTGGAAAGGCAGACCCACCATAAATTTGGGTAGGTACAATCTAATCAGCTGCCAGTGTAGCCAGATTAAAAGCAGACAGAAGAACGTGAAAAGACTAGACTGGCTTCACCTCTGAACCTACATCTTTCTCCCGTGCTGGATGTTTTCTGCCCTCAAACATTGGACTCCAAATTCTTCAGCTTTGGGCCTTGGACTGGCTTCCTTGCACCTCAGCTTGGCTTGCAGACAGCCTATTTTGGGACCTCACCTTGTGATCGTGTGAGTTAATACTCCTTAATAAACTCCCCTTTATAGATACATCTATCCTATTAATTCTGTCTCTCTAGAGAACCCTGACTAATACAGTGCTCTTATAAGAAGTGAGATGAGGATGTGAAAGCTTTTTTCTCCATCCTTCCATTCTGTCTCTCTCTCTCTCTCTCTCTCTCTCTCTCTCTCTCTCTCAGCCCCATGAGAATACAGTAAGAAAGCAGCTGCCTACAAGCCAAGAAGTGGCCCTTCTCAGATGCAGGATCTGCAAGCGCCTTGATCTTGGATTTCGTAGACACCAGATCTGTGAGAAAAAAATATTTGCTGTTTAAGCCACCCAGTCTATATAGTATTCTTGTAGCAGCCCAAACTGACTATTACACTCTTACAAGGGAAATCATACAATACTTGCCATTGTGTTTGTGGCTTATTTCACTTAGCTTAGTATCTCTAGGGTTCATTTACATTATAGCACCTATCAGAATTTCATTCCTTTTTAAAACTGAATAATAATTCATTGTATGTATGTGTTGTATTTGTTTATCCATTTGTCTGTTGATAGACATGTGGGTTGCTTCCACCTTTGGCTATTATCAAGAATGCTGCTATGAACATTGGTGAACACTGGTGTTCAAGAATCTATCTGAATTCTTGCTTTCAATTATCTTGGTTATATACCTAGAAATAGAATTGCTTGGTTATATGACAACTCTGCTTAACTTTTCGAAGAGGCACTAAACTGTTTTCTGCAGCAACTGCACCATTTTATATTCCTACTAGCAATTCACAAGGGCTCCAATTTCTTCACATTCCACCAACATTGGTTATTTTCTGCCTTTTTTTTTTTAAATAGCTATTCTAATGGATGTAAAGTGACATTTCATTGTGGACTTGAATTGCATTTCTTGAATGACTAGTATTGGTGAACACTTTTTCTTGTGCTTCTGATCATTTGTATATCTTCTTTGGAGAAATGTCGTTGCAAGTTCTTTGCTCATACCCGTGCCAAGGATTGCAGGCACAGTGGCTCAATGTAATCTCAGCACTTTGGGAGTCTGAGGCTGAAGAATCTCTTGAGGCCAGGAGTTTGAGACGAGCCTGGACAACACAGTGAGACCTTGTCTCTAAAAAATGTACAAAAAAAACCAATTAGCTGGGTGTGGTGTCACATACGTACAGTCCTAGCTACTCAGAAGGCTGGGAGGGGGAGGATTGCTTAAACCTAGGAGTTTGAGGCTGCAATGATCTATAATCATGCCACTGCACTCCAGCCTGAGTGACAGAGCCAGTCAACCATCTTAAAAAAAAAAGAGAGTTATTTGCCCATTTTTGAATTGGGTTTGTTTTGTTGTTGTTGATGATGACATGTAGAATATTTATATATTCTGAAATTTAATCCCATATATATAATATGTGTAATATATATTATATATATATATAACTTGCAAATATTTTCTCGCATTCTGAGTTGTCTTTTCACTCTCCTGATAGTTTTCTTGGATGCACAAGTTTTTAATTTTCATGTTCACTTTATCTCCTTTTTTTATTGCCTGTGCTTTTGGTGCCATATATAAGCAATCATTACCCAATCCAATGTCATGAAGATTTTCCGCATCTGTTCTTCTATGAGTTCTATAGTTTTTATCTCTTTAGATTAGATCTTTGGTCCATTTTGAGTTAATTTTTGTATGTGGTGTAAGGTAAGGATCCAGCTTTATTCTTTGCATGTGGATATCTAGTTTCCAAACTAACTAGCACTGTTAGTAGAAAAGTGCCCATCTCCCAATTGAATGGTCTTAGCACCATTGTCAAAAAAAAATGGACCATATATATATGAGTGTTTAGTTTTTGGATTTCTATTCTGTTTCATGGATTGATATGTTTTTCTTTACATCAGTATCACATTGTTTTGATTACTGTGACTTTTTAGTAAGTTTTACTAAGTAAGAAATCAGAAAGTATGAATCCTCCAACTTTGTTCTCCTTTTCCAGGATTGTTTGGTTATTTGAAGTTGTTTGAGATTCGATGTGAATTTTTGGATGAGTTTTTCTATTTCAGCAAAAAGCTGTTGGATTTTGAGTATTGCATTGTACCTGTAGATTGCTTTGGGTTTTGTATTGTCATCTTAACAACAACTTTAAGTGTTTCAGCCATGAACATGAGACATCGTTCCACTTATTTATGTCTTCTTTAATTTATTTCAGTAATGTTTTATAGTTTTCCATGTATAAGTCTTTTGCCTCTGTAGTTAAATTATTTCTAATTATTTTATTTTTTTGGTGTTATTATAAATGGAATTGTTTCCTTAATTTTATTTTCACATTGGCCATTTTTAGTGCATAAAAATGCAATTTATTTTTGAATGTAGATTTTGTATCCTGATACTCTGCCAACTTTGTTGATTAGCTCTAACAGTTTGTGTGTGTGTGTGTGTGTGTGTGTGTGTGTGTGTGTGTATGTGAATCATCTTTAGGGTTTTCTACATATAATATGATGTCATCTGTGAACAGAGGTAATTTGACTTCTTTCAATTTGGATATATTTTATTACTTATTTCCTGAACGTTCTGGCTAGTACTTACAATACTCTGTTGAACAGAAGTGGTGGTGAAAGTCAATATCTTGGTCTCATTCCTAATCTTAGAGGAAAAGCTTTTAGTTTTTCGCCATTGTGTGTGTTGTTAGGTGTGGGTTTTTCATATATGCAATGTTTTTAATATTGTACACTCTCCATTGAATTTATAGAACTAATTAACTTGTATAATTTATTAATAAAATGAATTTGAGAATGCATATCCCCATATGTCAGTTAAAGAATAGCTTTAGATGTTCATAACAGAAACCCCCCAAAAGAATGGCTTAAGTAAGATTTCAGTTTATTTTTCTGTTATGTGATAAGTCCAGATTTAAGAAGCTGAAGTCTGATATAAGAAGCTGAAGTCAGAAACATTTGGGGTCCAGGCATCTGATACTTTCTACTCAGAAAGGTGGAGTGATCTTCACTATGCTTATAAAATGTTGGTAGCAAGATTGTTTGAGCCAAAGAGCAAAAGCCTGTTATCTGCTGAGTTCCTTCTCTCTATACAAGAAACTTTCCTGGAAACTCCAATACTTTCCACTAGGTTTATCTTATTGGCTACAGTCTAATTGCACATTCAACCTATGTACAACGTATGCTAGGCAATGTAGTTTTTAAGATGGGCACATTACTCAAATTGAGGAAAAAGGATAAAATGGCTATTTATGAAAGTAACAATCTATTCTACTTCATTGCACTTCATCATAGAAACATAATGGTGGGAAAAAGCAATGTCCTAAATACATGTGTGCAAATAATTGGCATAAACTACATATTTTAATAAATATTTATGTAACAAAATGAATGACTGAATTTTTCTATATAAAGTTCTTGTAGTGGAAATGTCAGAAAGAGGTTTTTAGCGGTATTTTCCATTTCCCCTTAAAAAGGATGGTAAAAAATAGGAGGATTTTGTCCTTCACGTGTAAATATTGTGTTTGCCTGATTCAAATGCATTAGCAAAAATTAATAAGCTGCTGACATCCCTCTATGATCTTAATATTTTATTCAACGTTAAATAACCAAATTTAATAGTAAAAAATAATTTAGGGGATGCAGATTTATGAAGTGAACATCTTAACATTATTGTATAAAGCGTGTGCTATATATAAATATTCACTGAAGGCACAAATATCTCAGAGTTCTCTGTCTTGTATGATCCATTGCTAACTTACCTCAATTTCTCACTTCCTCTTACAATTTCATTACTGTATTCTAAGCCAAGAAGATTCTTAGAAGCCAGTGCCTGTAAGAGCCAGTGATATTTTTTACTTCAAGAATTAAAACATTATCTATTTACTCTTGCTTTCTACATGCATTCATTAAGGAGTGCAAATTACACAATTAGATGCATTTTGTTGCTCAAATGAAAATTTCATATTCCAAAATCTGAACTCAGGAGGACCAATTGGTAAAACCCAATCTCAGATTCTGCACTGAATACTGATCTGTATTTTTGCTTGAAGCTTTTCTACTTGAAGGTTTAAAGTATCACTCTTCATCCTAAGTATTGTTTTCTTAGAATGCTTTTGATTTCTAAGACTGGTGAGAATGATGGATTGAGATTAGATAGTTAGATTCATTGAGTGTTGAATGTTATTTACCACTGTTTTTCTTCTACATCGGTAGATAAAAATCAATCAAAATGAGTTTTACTGTAGAACATGGCAAGTATCGCTACTTTAAATAAACTTCTCAGTACAAATCAGAAAGTCTCTTTATGAATACATCAATGATTTTAAAATGCAATAAATTAACAGGGTAGAAAATCTTTTTATCTTCCATCATAATTATTTCTTAAGTGCCATTCAACAGCCCCAAATACTTTATATTACATAAGCTAACATTTATCAAATATGCACTTAGGCTAGGCACTCTTCTACAATTTATTCATTTTACCACATTTACTCTTTAAAAAAACTCATAAGATATGTAATTTTATCCCAATTTTATAAATACATTTTCTAAGCCACAGAATCACAGAGAGTAGAGCCAGGATTGGAATGCAGATTAGCTTCATTTAGAGCTTATAATCTTAACCATTAGGCTATGTGGCTCCCAATGAATATTCATTGGAATGTTCATTAACGGAATATACACGTACATAATATCTACATATGTAGAGATGTGTGTGTGTGTGTGTAAACATACCTAATTTAGGAACACTTTTTTTCTAATGTACATCTATTATGTACTTCCATATGCATGTCTATATGCTCTTCCAGTACACCTGTTCTTCCAATATGCATCTATTAAGAAGCATAATTAACAAAGAAAGATTTTAAATTCTAGTGTATTGCCATTTAGGTCACTTGAGATGGGATATAAATTGTGTCATTCAAAAAAGACAAGTCAGTACAAAATGAATTATTATTTTGACACCCAAATGATATGATTAAGATTATTTTAACACAAATTGAATCTAAAAATGTTTGCCTTCATTCTTTAGTAATATGGGAATCATTGTCCCAAATAAATGTAAGCATAAGATTTAGTAAAGGATAATTTTATCCATAAAATTCTAGGTTTATGTATATCTGGCAAAAGAACATAGTTTAGAAAGTAAAAGTTATTCCAAGGTACTGTATTAAAAATAAAATTGCTTGCATTTTGTCATAATACTCTTTACTAAAAAGTTAAGTCTATTTTAAGTGGCTCCATTTTGTACCCAAATCCATCTGATATACTTACTAATCTACTGGCTGTCAGTTTTTCCTCTAAAGTGGTACCATGGTTTTGGGTCCCCAGTCCTGCTATGCAGGATGAAAATGATAAAATTTTACAGGTAACACTAATGCTTTCATAAATTAGAAATTCTCTAACACAGCTTTTTTAAAGACCAAAACAATGAAATGCTTAACTGTCTCAAAGAATTAACATAATAAGTAGATGATAACATTTTCACATATAAATCATACCTTATCTCTTCTTGTAACCAAAGTCTGTAATGTTTCTTACTATTAATTAGATCATATTTTGACTAGAGTAAAGGGAGTATTGCATAAGGCAGTAGAAATCTAAAATTTCAGACAAATTGCTACTAATGTACTATAATATTATGTTAATGGATACTCAAACTCACCAAGAGACAGACCTGGCAGTATGAGTTACTCTTTCTGGTTTCTGAGCTCTACCATCCTAATAGCTGGGAAATTTAGGAGAAATCACCTCATAGCTCTTGTCTACAAAATGAGGATAGCAATAGTTACCATTCGATAGAACATCAATTAATTAAGGCATAATGTGTTTAGACAGTGCTTATTTTAAAAAATGTGTTTTGATTGTTATTTATAATGTTTTTTTCCAGTAGTGCAATCTCAAAAACTTACATTTTTCTTTGCTTGTCTGGATTTTGTTTACTTTTGTCTAAAGAAACTCTGTAATATAAATGTGGTTGTTTCAATGAGTCCTGATGCATTGTGAAGATAAAACATCAAGGGGCTTTTAAAATAATATTTATTGTCTATTTGATAAAAGTCCTTGATTATTCACTCCTTCACTCATGCACTCATTCATTTATTCACTGAATATTCTTTGAGTGCTAGTCATTGAGGACAAGAGGTTTAACAAGACCAGCATGATCTCTACCCTCCTGGAGTTTAATAGCCATAATGGAGACAAATATTAGTGATCACACTTGCTACAAACTGGGATACATGCTAAAAAAGGACAAAGGTATAGTGATAGATTTAAACAAAGAAACTCAGCTGAGGTTGAAGGGGGCAATATTCTGAAAAAGTGACATCTAAGATGAGACCTAAAGGATGAGTGAGAATTTGCCCTATGAAATTGTTTCTGGAGGAGGGAAGAGCATGCCCAGGTGTTCTGATGAAGGAAATGAACATAAGCCAGTTTGGAGAGAGGGTAGTGGGCAGGAGAGACGGGGGTGGGTTTGACTAGAGTATAGACAAGGCCATGTCTTATAAGCCTCAAAGGCTGATTTAGAAGATTGAGATTTTTCTCCTATTCACATTAAGAAGCTGTTGAAGGGTTTTAAACCAGGAAGAGGTTGGATAGAGTTTGCATTTCGCAAAGAAGACTAGCTGTTGTATGCAGAATGGATTGCAGGAGCCAGAGTGGAAGCCAATAGGAGGCCATGACAGCTGCTTGATAAAAGATGACAAAGTCTAGAATGCTTTGTACAAAGCAGTGAGGATGGAGAAGGGGACAGAGAAGGGGATAGAGTTTGGGGGCACAACTGATAGAATTTTTCAGTAGAATACATGGATGACGGACTTTTGTATAGTGCGCTGTAAGTATCTGTATCTCAAATATTCTGTATATTTTTCCCTTTGTCTTTGAACTGTGGTCATATATTCTTGCCTTTCTAGTCCACCAATAATAAGTCTTAAAATCTTTGCTTCATCCCAAGGGATTTTAAAAATGTTACCTTTCCCATGAAACTCGCTCTCAATTGGAATGAACGCTCAGCCCAGCATGCTTTGCTTTTTGCTACATCTTGGTGTTAGCAAGATGTTAGAGTGCAGCGTTGCCTGCATTGGTGCCTTATTCCTGCTCCTACCCTATTTTATAAGCATCTCAGATGTCACAGCAACATCTTGGTCACACTACACTGCAGATTCTATTACTTAGTATTCAACAAATATTTCCTGACATTGATTTTTGCTTAAAGGTAAGAATAAGAACTTATGTGACAAAAACCAAGACATTCAATTTTTGGGGATATTAGGAATTTTTAAAATAGCAGCATTAAAACAATCAGTCCATAGTACAGAGATTACTATATATTTGATTGTTTTTTTTTTTTTTGGCTCACTTAAAAAATTCTATGGTGTACGAATGCAAATAAATATATCTAATATGTAGCTGCAAAAACTGAAAAGTAAAAATTTAAAAAAAATCTATCAGTCACAGGCACTGTTTTAAAATCTCTTATAGTATAAACACTTCTGGTTTTAATAGTTAATGATGCCAATCTTCCAACACTGTTGTTTAAATCTTTCACCTATGTTAGCTGTGTGGCCACCAATGAGATTGTATTTTTTTTTAAGAGCCGAAAACATATTTTACTTTGTATCTTCCCAGATGTCTGTCCAAATTCCTAATGGCGTTGACCCTCTCTCCCCGGGTCTCACTGTATTCTCACAGCTCATGGCATTCCTTTTTGACTCACCTTGCTGCTGTCTTTGGAGCCCCACACCCTAATTTTGAGAATGTACATTCTCCAACCTATTTCTTCAAATCCAGTTTTATTTCTCTCCATCCATACACTTTGAATCAATGTTTGTCTGCTCAGTTGTTGCCTATTTGCTAATTTCTCTTGGAAGCATTCAATGGATTTTTATATCACAACCTTTTCATATACCCTAGAAAGTGAGTACACCTGCCTTTGTTTGTCCTCATGGGGATTTTATATCTTAACTATCTCATGTGTGATACAGTTCTCAGCATATGCATGTAATTTTTTGGCTCAGTGATCTAGAAAGAAAGATAATGGAGAAATATAAAACAGTCAATTGATACAAAATTCACATTTTCACATAGGTTAATGTTTGTGACAGAAAATGCTGGTTACTGCACATGTCCATTCTGTCCTTCTTTAGCAATATAGCTCCCAAAGTATTGCTGGGCCTATGGCCACCCAGCTAAAGATTATATTTGCTAGACGCCCTTGCAAACAGTTGTGGCCATATAAATACATTCAGGCAATGGCATCCAGAGAGAAGTGATGTGTAGGGTTTCTGGGGCATGGCCTTAAAGGACAAGAACATGGTTTCTTCTTCACTTGCTAGAAAAGTGAAAATGGCAGTGGGAACTGAGGTAGTCCTTTCAGACCATGAAATGGAAGACATTTATTGAGGCTGAAAACATGCAAAGATAGGATTGAATCCCCAAAGTGGAGAACCACCACCGCAGCCCTAGGTCACTTCTATTATGATACTTAATTAATCCACTGTTACTTTGTTTTGGGTACAGCAGCCAAACTTGAATCCAAACACAAAAACACAATGTTTCCCTTGATTTCTGGAGAAGTCCCTGCTGTTCTTCAGGTACTTTATGCTATTCAATACACATAGCTAGTAGTAGTAGAGCTTGGATTTGAACTTTCCTGTGTCCAATTTGCATTAAATTATTGCACAATCCAAAGAGTACATGGTCAGCATTGTTTCTAAAATGTGTTTGCCTACATATATGAATAAAAAAACCACATCTATGCTCTTTCATGTAATGTCTAGCCTTACTATATTACTATCTTAAGTCTATAGTATTACTGTTGTAAATCTATAGTATTATTGTCATATAACTTTATGGGAAAGTTTTTTTTTCCAGCAAATTTAACTCCACATACACTTAGAGAGGACCTATGTGACTTGAAAATGAGTTAGGGACATACATTACCTTGTTACAACAACTTATCTTGTGCCCAAAGAGACCCTATAATACAGTGGCTCAAACAAGCTAGAATTATTTTTCTCCCTGGTAAAAGAAGAAGGCAGATTGCCCATCATGGAGAGACAATTTTGTTTCATGAGGTCATCCAAGCATCCTGTTACTTTCCTTCTTGTTACTCTACAATTCTCTGGGTTAGAAGCTCACAATTTTTTTTCTGTAAAGCACCTCAGTAAATAATTTAGATTTTGAGGACCATGTAATCTCTGATGTCTCTGATGCAACTCCTCAACTAGCCATGTCTACTGCAGTGTAGATTTGTCCTTGAGCAGCTCATAATTTGCCATGGGATAGGGTCAAATAAACAAATGTCTGCCATCTAATATGATGCATGTGCCAATATGTCTAAACATGCACATGCACACACACCTCTATGAGATACAGATGTAGAACAAGACTGGTTATAGAGTATAAAAGAAAACCAGAGAAGGATGTTCACATCTGAAGAAGTCTTTACAGTCTAAATAGGCATTCATCAAGCAGAAAGCATGTAGAGGAAAGGAATTTCTTGCAGAGACACATAGAGGAAAGAAATTTCTTGCAGCTAGAGCCACAGAATTGTGTTAGGATGGGCAAAGTTATACTGTACTAACAAATGACCACGAAAGTTCAGTGGCTTAAAACTAATACGTATTTTTTGATAATTATAAAGATTGGTCTCAGCTTTGCAGGGGCTCAAACTTCTTGAAGCTAGCAGCATTTCCACCATCTAGAGCATCATCAGTCACTGCGGCAGGAAAAGGCACCATGTTTACACCGATGCTGGCTCTTACTTTTCCCCCACAATCACATGCATCACTTTTGCTCATATTTTCTTAGTCAAAACAAGTCCCATGAACACGTCTTAATTCAAGAAGATGGGAAAGTATAATTTTACCATGTATCTTAAGGAGCCAGCAGGGGATATTTGTAAGCCCTAATGTCAACCACAGTTATTGAGGACTCAGAGACAAGCATGCAGGAGTAGCCAGAAGCCAGGTGACTGGAGCTTGTAGAAGAGGAAAAATAGGTGTATTGTGCTCTACCTATAAGAAACTATCAAATGTGCTTAAAGAGGAGCCATCCAAATGAAGGATCACCGTGATGATACTGAAGAGAATAGATTAGAACAGGAAAAAGTATTGTTCTTCCCAGAGTGAAAATGTATATTATGGGTAAAAATTTGGAATGTGAGGATGAGGTCAAGGAAAGAGTCAAGAATGGTACACAAATCTATTCATGTGATAAAGTGACATAGACGTATACACACACACACACACACACACACACAAGCAGGTAAAAACTGATGAAATCTGAATAAGATCTTTATATTGTCCCAATGTCCATTTTCTGGTTTTGATATTATGTAAAATGGGACTTCAGGAAACTGAGGAAAGAGTACATGAGGCCTTCCTGTACGGTTATTTCCTTTTCTGTGAGCCTATAATTATTTAAAAATAAAATAAAATGATCTCAATATTTTAGAGGGTTTTTAAAAACTGGAACGAATAATTAGCATTTGCATAGTGCTGGGTAATTTGTCATCACTTTCACAGACATCATCTTACCCGCATAACAACTCTCAGATATTTGACAGATGTAGTAATTGTTGGAATTATTGCCTTTATAAAAAAAAGTCTTCTGTTGTCCTATTAAACCCCATATAAGAACAAAAGTAATGGAAGTATAATGTAAGAGGAGCTTTTAAAATCTATCCCCCTGTGACATATTTTCAAACAGAATATTGTTCCTAGATGACTCACACTCCTGGCATCTAAAATGAAGCATGATGAAGCCATATATTTTTTAGGTAATGTACATCACAACACTGTCACATGATGAACGTGAAAATGAAATGTTTCCTAGTTGACCACAGCAACAGTAATCTAACGTCCAAATAAAGAAGACCTAATGCCCTTTCCTCTTTTCTTTTCTCAAAACATATAGTGGAAAATGTGTGGGTCTTGAAAATCTTTAGAATATTTATTACATGGCAAATTATTACCAGCTATTGCCAATGACAAATCTGAACCAATACTCATTCTCTGAGGCCAGGCGCAATGGCTTATGCCGGTAATACCAACACTTTGGGAGGCTGAGGTGGGTAGATCCCTTGAGACCAGGAGTTCAAGATAAGACTAGGTAAGATAGGGTGACCCCGTCTCTACCAAAAAAAAAAAAAAAGAAGAAGAAGAAAGAAGAAACTAAAAAATTATTCAGGCATGGTGGCATGCCTGTGGTCCCAGCTACTGGGGAGATTGAGGTGGGAGGATGGCTTGAACCCTGGAAGTCAAACCTGCAGTGAGCTATGGTCATGCCACTGCACTCCAGCATGTGCCACAGAACAAAACCCTATCTCAAAGAAATATTGATTCTTTCTTTATGTGAAAATTTAAGTTTTGGTCCACCATGGGGTTTTTTGTATTAATTTTGATATTTTTAAAAAAGATTACATTAAAACATTATTTATCTTGATTGCTGATAATTTGGTTCTTCCCTTAAGCTTTCTGCCCAAAGCAAATGCCTCATCTGTCTCTCTCCGAGTAGAAAAAGAGATGACTCTTTATGACAGTGAGGGAAGTTGTTTACCTGCAGATAAGCACCAAATATCATTTTGCTGCTAGCCTCACCCTGGGCATCATTCCTGACTCTACATCTTAATATCAAAATGGTTTTCCATGTTATCAGAGAAAATAAATCAGCTAATCTGTGGTTAAAAACAGATCTTCTCTACAAATGATGCAATGATTTTCCCTCAGGAACTTTATAAGCAGGTTATTTGACATGACATACAGCTTTCTTTATGAAATATTCTGTCTGCAAACACTGAAACACAAATTTTCATTGTTTTCAAAATCATTCGGTTTTGACCTTACTTTGCAGGACTATGGATTTTGTTTTGGTTTACTTATTTATTTTCTTTCTTTTTAAGCTGTGGAACACCCGCCAAATCTGAGGAGATATGCATCTAAGCCAATTGTTAGCTTTTAGATTTATCACAGTTTCCAACAGCAAGCTAAAGTTAATGAGTTAATAAATAAAAATTCATCAACATATACATATCATGCCCTTGACAAGAAGGTATCATTTTTCTTGTAAGTTAATGTTCAGAAGTTTTATTGTATACATGGCCGAATTTTGTATAAAAAGGGAGATATTATCAAACTCAAGTACTCTTCCATTTTTCTCAATTTTCTCATTTTTAAAATGAAGGGAGAAATTAATATGAAAATCTTATTAATTTATTTTTACAAAGACCTCATGGAAAGTTCTTGGGCAAAACTCTTAAAATCCATATCAGATTGCTGTCCTGTGATAAATTCCGTGTGCTTACGTCACTCTTGGATGAAAGAGCATATTTTTTATATTCCATTGTTTAATGTAATTATTCTTCATCACACTTATACCTAAGAATCTGAATTCCAGCCAGTTTCTTACATCATTGTTGGTCTTGGGTTTTGAGTGATTTTTCATTTTATCACATATAAAGGGTAATTAACTTGCTATTTTTCTGAGCTTAGATGAAAATAATTTAAGGGAAAACTATGGGTTAGTATTCCAAAGAATCTAAGCTCATTAAAGAAATGACCAGGGTCTGAGAAATAAATATACATATATACATATATATAAGAAATATAAATATATATGAAATATATAAATATATATATAAAATATATATGTTATATATAATTTATATATAACATATATATATAACTTAATACCAAGATTACATCAAGAGGAATTTGAAAGGTTCTATTTGCTTCACATTTTATTAAACTCTATATTCATTTCTTGAATATCTTTATTTACAAAGTTATGTCTAAATAAAAGAGAGACTCAAAATTGGATAGAGAATGAAAACTTAAAAACAATTCTAAGAAATTCTCTTAGAATCAGAACAATTAACCTGGAGAAGAGTAAACAGAAATCTAACTTCAAACAGGGGGACAGGAGCATTTATAAACAGCATCCTTTACTGGGAAATACTCAAATGGAAGTAATTCTTAGGTGCATTATGAGGGACTAAATTGGATAAAACAATAAACTTTCTTCTTGAAAGGAATAGATGAGTTATATATTTTCTTATTTTTTTCTAGAAGAATTTTTAAAGTTATAGAATCACTTGCCTAAAATAGCTTAAATTTGGTTCTATACAAAGACCAATCAGTAGATACACTGAAGTCATCTTTAGAACTTTGAGTTTCTGAAAGTAAAAAATTCATCTCCCAAGCTCTTTAACCTGATGTATAGCTACAGCAAACTCTAAAAAAAGAAAACCCTAGATATCATTTTCTTTAATAGGGTGCAGTGATAAAAATCAGGACATAATATGTTCCAAATAATGACTTTTAATCCCTCTAGGAAGCAACTCATTGTTTCTGTTTCAAACATCACAATTTCAATTTTGAAATATATTTCTGGTTCTGAACATAATTCTAACTATATTTTTAGAACTTTGTTAGGACAAAAATTAAAAAATAAAAAATATCATTAAATAATACATTTTTTTCTGTACTGGAATTATACTGGTTCCTTAGCTTGAAACATAAAAGTGTTCCAGAATATATTAAAATATTCAAAATTCTGCTCCTTCATTATCACTGAAGACCCTCATTACTCTACCTTATGGGTAAAATATCACCAAGTACTAAGAAAGGACTCTGTGTTTAAGCCTGCCTAAAATTCAGGGATCCAAAAGTCTCAGGAGAGATTTAACAAAGTGAAGCCTTAGTGAAAATGTTTGAGTTTTTCCTACTCTTAAAGAATCCCAAGCAATTGGTGTAGCAAAGTGCATTGATCTCCTGTTGGTGTATATTCATTCATTACATTTAGTGTAGTTTTTTAATGTTGCCGATCTAGGTTTAAATTGAACTTGTCATGCTGGAGTGCATGTGTCCTGGTTCTGAATCACTCCTGTTCTTGTGGCTATAGTGACCAGCAGATATCAGGAGGAAAGTGGAAAAGAGGAATCTTCATTTAAGCAGGCATGTCCATCTGACACCCCTGCAAGCAGTAGTTCTCTTTACTTCTGCACCTTTTAAGGTTAATGTAGCAAAAGGAGTTATCCTATTTTGCAGGTTCAGCTTTTATTCTCAGAACTTTTAAAAAGTATGTTTTGGGTTAATATTAAAGTAATAATGGTAACAATGCCAGAATTTAAAAGAAAAGGAAATATTATTTTTATTCTGGAGTACAGTGGTCCCATTATCTTAGAAAAGTATTTCATGGTTTTCACTATTTTCATTTCAGTTTTTCAAGCAGAAGTTCTCAACCAGGAACACATTTGCACCCCGGGGGACCTTTGGCAATGTCTGAGATTTTGGTCATTACAAAGAGGGGGTGCTGCTGCTGACATCTAGTGGGTAGAAGCTAGGGATGCTGCTGAACAGGCTACAATGCATAAGACAGTCCCCTGCAATAAGAAATTATCTGACTCAAAATATTAATAGTACTGTGACTGTGAAACCCTACTTTAAAGCAATGGTGGCACATTTTAAAAACTGATACTACACTGTGAATCTCCTAGGATGACAAGTTGACAATTCTGAATAAGGGCTGATATTCTAATTCTTGGAATGGGGTGGGCAGAGAAAAAGACAAGATATTTAGATATCTGTCTAGTACATTACTCTTCACATCCATAAGCCATGGAAAGAAAGAATTTCCACAGAAAATATTTGAGTGTTTCTCAACCATTTATTTGATGAATCCTATTTCTATTGTGCAATTGTACAAAACTTCTCATTTTCACTTGTCTTAAAAAAATACAAGACTGAGAAGTAGATAAGAGTTCAGTCTTAGTCATGTGACAATTTCTTGGGGTCTGGGCTGGGTTTCTGGGAGCTGCTATTTATGATGATAAAGAGCAGTTATCGGTTGAGTCTTGGGAACCCACCTTGAAGCCTCAGTGCACATTTTCCTGGATGTATTACATTTTGGAAAATAGAGTTTAGGTCCATAGAAAGTTGATTTTCTTTGCTCAATTCACTTAAAAACCCTGAGTTTAAGTAATTTTATATCAACAGTAGATGAATAAGGGAGAGCATACAAGTGGGGCACCGGGCTATGCTCACAAGAGATGGATTTCACATTCAACAAGATAAATGAAACACTTAGCAAGGCTGACCACAGTGTGCTTATTCCACCACTTCCCTCAGCCCTCAGGTTTCCCCTTCATGGACTGTGGTACTTCAAGAATTTATGATAGGGAATGTCAGACATTTCTTCTTTCTTAAAATTGAGTTGGTACAACATAGATGTGTTGGAAGCCTCTGCTGCCGGGTAAAAACAAAGATGAAAAGATAATTCTCTAAGCTCATTTCTCCTGGACTTCTCAAAGGAAACTGTTATATTATGTATCGGTCTTAAAGGCAAATGATGCAGGATCTCTTCTAGAGTAGTATTTTTGTCTCCTTGGTATCCATTCTCCCTTTTCTGACATCGATCCTTTGATTATCCTTTGGGGCATCATTACCCCCACCTCTTCTCAGTTTATATGATTTAAACTGGGTTGGCCCTATCTCCAACTCCACAGGATAAGCACAGACTCAAGATCTTGCCAAGAAGTATCTCCTTGGCTATAAATCTGATTCAGAGACAGGCAATGAAAACACGATCAGGCAATGAGATATATATTTGAAGTTTATTGGACATAATTGACAATTGTGGGGTACAAACAACTAAAAATTAAGGCAGTAAGGGGGAAAAAGCAGAGTCTGGAGAAAGAGAAAGACTAACTCTGACATAATTGGAGCAACTGGATCCAGCAGCACCTGAAGTCAGATACCCATGGATAGTTTAGTTATATGCACCAATAAATTCATCTTCTTTTCTGTTTAAGCCAGTTTGACTTCATTTTCTGCTTTTCAAAACCAAAAGTGCTGAAAATGTAGTAAGGGGGAAAAAATAGAAATGTGAAATAGCTGAAAATCAGATGATATTTGTGTCTTAGCAAATGATGTGCGTATTCCTTTTATCTTTCCTTTAATATGTAAACTTAATTTTAAAGAGATATTTCAACCAATTTAGCCAATTTGTTTCTTGTCTGACACTCTTTTTTTCTCCTAATGGATGTGTTACATTTTGGAAGATTGACTCTGGTTCCACAGAGACTTGATTTTCTTTGTTCTTAGTATCACAGAATAGCCTCCCAATGAATAAAAGAAAATTTTAGTTCACTGTTATCTATTGTGTAGTGAAAATGATTGACTTGCTAAACACCAGCCATGAGACCAGTCAATCTTGTTGATTCAACAAAAGTATCACCTGACATCAAGAAATCTTTTCAGCTCCTGAAGCTAACTTGCAAAATATTTATAATAATCATGCCTGAAAATGTTGAACATAGTTAAGATTCTTACTCAATAGAGTAATAATTTGAGAAATAAGAGAGAAGAAGTATTCAATCAGAAAAGCAATCTTGAACTGTAAACGCTATTTAAAAACAAATACAAATAATTGTTTTATCTCTGAGTGGTAAGACTCAGCAAACTCTCTTGACTAAGTGACCCTTTGTCAGTTATGGATCTATTGCAAATTAAAATTAGCGTCATCAGAATTTGGGAAATCTAAGCATTAATTATATGGCAGAATACATTGAGATTTTTTTTTTTCACCAAAGCACTTTTTACTTGAGGCAAAGAGAAGTCTTGCTGAAGGGATTACAGTTCCAAGCAGTCAAAACTCAACCATTGGCAAGGTGCAGTGGCTCATGCCTGTAATCCCAGCACTTTGGGAGGCTGAGGTAGGAGGATCACGAGGTCAGGAGATGGAGACCATCCTGGCTAACATGGTGAAACCCCGTCTCTACTAAAACTACAAAAAATTAGCTCGGCATGGTGGCAGGCGCCTGTAGTCCTAGCTACTCAGGAGGCTGAGGCAGGAGAATGGCATGAACCTGGGAGGCAGAGCTTGCAGTGAGCCAAGATTGCACCACTGCACTCCAGCCTGGGCAACAGAACGAGACTCCGTCTCAAAAAAAAAAAAAAAAAAAACCTTAACTGTTAGTGGCACTATTTTGACCTGGTATATTTTGCTTCCCTTTGGTCAGAAAAGGGTATTCAGGTTATACTTTCCCCAGTGGGGCAAAAAGAACAAAGCAAACTAGAAGAGACTTCTACTCTACTGACACTGCTCTTCAGATCCAACATCAACCTAGACAAGCCCTTGCTGGCCACTCTACAGGTTGCTGTCCCACTGCTCAGTGACACAGGCCAGGCCATACTACATTTGCAAGAAAAAAATGAGATAGGAAACACAGGTATATGTCACTTGGGGATGAGCAGGCACCCGCAGCTTCAAAACTTCATGGAAGGGGTAGTCCTTGTGGGAGGAACAGCTCACCAAGGCACAGACCCTCCAGTTCCTGTTGTAGCTGAGTAAGGTGGTCATATCCTGGCTGCTTAGTTCAAAGTCAAAGACCTTAAAGTTCTCAGCAATGCATTCTGGTGTCACAGACTTGGGGATCACCTCCAAGTTCCTCTGCCTGGGGGAAGTGGATCAGAATCTGGGCTGTGGTTTTATTGTGCTTGGCTGTGATCACCTTGATCCTGGGATCCTCCAGGATAGAAGGGGCCTCAGGCTTGGCCCAGGGTTTATCAGGAGAGCCAAGGGGGCTATAGGTGGTCACCAAGATGCCTTTGGACTGGCAGTACTGGATTAACTTCTGAGTGAGGTACAGGTGGAACTCAATCTGGTTAACTGCCGGCTTATACCTTAAGCCAGGTTTCTTTAAGATCCTCTCCACCTGGAGATGATTACAGTTGGAGATGCCAATAGCTTTCACCAGCCCTTCATCCACCAGCTCTTCCATGGCTGCCCATGTGTTCACAATGTTGGTGTCACTGGGAACCACGTTGTCTGACTCATCCAATGGGAAAAATTCCTTTCCAGGCTTAAAGTCGGTCAGCCAGTGAATAAGGTGGAGGTCCAGGTAGTCCAGCTTCAGGTTGCTGAGCGTCTTCTGGCAGGCTCCTTTCACCAGGACCTTCTTATGGTATGTGCACCACCCCTTGCTGATGAGCCTCATGCTTCACCAAGTGCTCCCTAAGCTGCTTCTGAATGGCCACCCCTACCTCGTTCTTATTCTGGTGCATGTAGGCACAGTCAATATGGCAGTACCTGACATCGATCGCCACCTTCACAGCCTTGGTTACCTAGCCAGGAGGGGACTTCCAGGTGCCAAGCCCCAGGATGGGCATCTTGGTGCTGTTGGTGAGGACAAGGTGGCTCGCCATGGCTGCGGCACTCCCCAGACCCCCGCCCGGAACCATACATTGAAATGTTTAATATCTAAGTTATCAGGAAAACCCAAGAGGTAATTAGTAGTGCAAAGTTTGGGGAAAGTTTTCATTCGAATACAAATATTGTTATTGTTATCTTTAAGTCATGGTTCCTCAAAATTGGCTGCATATTGGAACCACTTGGGTTTTAAAAATACTGATAATTGAGATACATCATATAGAGTACTGCCTGCACTGGGGAGGGTGTGTAAAAACCTCCCCAGGTGATTCTAATATGCAACGTTCGAGCCTAATTGATTTAAGTCAATTCTACCATTTTAATGTTCATATAAATTACCTGGGGGTGTTGTTAAAATCAGTTTCTGATTCAGTGGGCCTAGAATGCAGTCCAAGATTCTGCATTTCTAACTCTGTTGTTGCTGGTGTGGGTACCACATTTGGAGTAGCAGGGATCTAAGACATTGCTTGTGTTTTTGGAGTAAATGGGTGTAGGAGAATTTTCTAGTGTCCACCTACCGCCTGTCGTAAGACTGGAAATCTCTTGTGATGAAGAGGTTTGTGGTCGCTGAACTTAACCTGTAGAGGACATTCTATTATAATGAAGACTTGTTGAGAGTTGCTATTCCTGTTGATGGTACTACCTTTGCAAAGGGTGCAAAAGGAGAACTGGGGTGCTACTAAGCTTTCTGATTTCACACCCTCTGGCTCTGTTCAAAGCGGTGCTTGGCAAAATGGCAAAGCTTGACTTTTATACCTTCTCCCACACTTTGCCCTTCTCCTCTCCTCCTGGCCTACTAGCCAAGCCAGCCACCTTCTTGAAGCCAGTTTCTCTACTTTACTAATGAAAATACAGTTTTGAAGATCTTACTCCCTCCAGTTGCACCCCAGTGGGAGACTCTTAATTGATTCCAGGTTGGCAGCCCTGTTTGTGGATAATTCAGGAATGTTACGAACTTCCATTTGAAAGTGGGAATGAAATCTCCTCTCTTTTGCCTTGTGTTCAATGTTCTGCTGACTCACTGCTTCCCAAAACAACATCCTTTTCTGAAATAAGATGTAGTTGCAAATATATTATAGTTTGTGATATATTAGCACCCACACCTTATTATTATAGCCCATGAGCTAAGGTGCTAACTTCAACAAAGACCCCAACCCATGTCTCAAAAAACCTAATCACATTCTGTTTGGTCTACTTAAATAGTAGACAACATAAACATAACAACGTGGAGAAAATTTTATTTTCTTAGCAGCAAAGTCATCCCCAAGGAAGTGGTTTTTGGGGGTGAATGTTTTTGTTAAGTTTGGATAGGGTGGGGAGTGAGATCTTTTAAGGGCACACTTAAGGAAAAAAATAAAAGTTTGCTCTTAGAGTTGAATAAAATGCATTTACTTGGCCAAGTGAGGTATATAAGTTGAGCACAGGAGCTGAGAACAGCAGAAAAGACTTTTGGCAGCTGTGTCAGGAAGAGGGAAGAGAGATGGTATTACTAATGGAGAGAATAATTTGTTTAGGGCAGGTGGAGATTAGATATCTGGAGGAAATTTCAGTGCATTTAAAAAAATGTTTTATTTTTAATTTTTATGGATATATCGTAAGTGTATATACTTATGGAGTACATGAAATGTTTTGATAGAAGCATGCAATGCGTGATAATCACGTCACGGAAAATGAGGTATCACCCATTCAAGCATTTATCCTTTGTGTTACAAATAATCCAATTACAATTTTTTATTTATTTTAAAATTTACAATTTTTATTGACTACTATCACCCAGTTGTGGTATCAAATACTAGGTCTTATTTATTCTTTCTAACTATTGTTTTTTGTACTCAAACACCCCCTGTGCCCCCTCACTACCCTTCCTAGTCTCTGGTAACCATCACTCTATTTTCTACATCAATGAGTTGATTTTTAGATCCCACAAATAAGTGAGAACATGTAATGTTTGTCTTTCTGTGCCTGGCTTATTTCACCTAACATAGTGACATCCAGTTCCATCCATGTTGTTGCAAATGACAGGGTGTCATTCTTTTTTTATGGCTGAATAGTACTCCATTGTGTATATGTATCACATTTTCTTTATCTGTTCATCTGTTGATGGACATTTAGGTTGCTTCCAAATCTTGGCTATTGTGAACAGTGCTGCAACTAACGTAGGAGCTCGGATATTGCTTCTATATACTGATCACCTTTCTTTTGGGTACATACCCAGCAGTGGGCTTGTGGGATCAAATGGTAACTCAATTTTTAGTTTTTTTTTTGAGGAAACTCTAAACTGTTCTACATAGCAGTTGTACCAATTTACATTCTCACCAACATCACACAAGGGTTCCCTTTTCTCCACATCCTTGCCAGCATTAGTTATTGCCTATCTTGTTGATATAAGCTATTTTAGCTGTGGTGAGGTGATATCTCATTGTAGTTTTGATTTGCATTTCTGTAATGATCAAGATGCTGGGCGCCTTTTAATATGGCTGTTTGCCATTTGTATCTCTTTTGAGAAACATCTATTCAAATTGCTTGCCCATTTTTAAATTGGATTATTAGATTTTTTTCCTATAGAGTTGTTTGAGCTTCTTATATGTTCTGGTTATTAATCTCTTGTCACTGGGGCGATTGGCAAATATTTTCTCCCATTCTGTGAGCTTTCTCTTCAGTTTGTTGATTGTTTCCTTTGCTGTGCAGACGTTGTTTAACTTGATATTGACCCCATTTGCCCATTTTTGCTTTGGTGGCCTGTGTTTTGGGGTATTACTCAAGAAAATTTTGCCCCAGACAATGTCATGGAGAGTTTCCCCAATGTTTTCAGGTGGTAGTTTCACGATTTGAGGTCTGATATGGTTTGGCTCTATGTTCCCACCCAAATCTCATCTTGTAGCTCTCATAATTCCCACGTGTTTCGGGAGGGACCTGGTGGGAGATGGTTGAGTTATGGGGGTGAGTATTACCCATGCTGTTCTCCTGAGAGTGAATGGGTCTCATGAGATCTGATGGTTTTAAAAAGGGGAATTTTCCTGCACAAGCTCTTTTTTTGTCTGCCACCATCCACATAAGATGTGACTTGCTCCTCCTTGCATTCCGCCATGATTGTGAGGCCTCTCCAGCCATGTGGAACTGTGAGTCCGATTAAGCCTTTTTCTTTTGTAAACTGCCTCTCCGGCATGTCTTTATCAGCAGTGTGAAAATGAACTAATACAGTAAATTGGTAATGGGAGTGGGGGCTGCTGAAAAGATACTGAAAATGTGGAAGCGACTTTGGAACTGGGTAACAGGCCGTTAGAACAGTTTGGAGGGCTCAGAAGAAGACAGGAAAATATGGGAAAGTTTGGAACTTCCTAGAGACTTGTTGAATGGCTTTGACTAAGATTCTGACAGTGATATGAACAATAAGGTCCAGGCTGAGGTGGTCTCAGATGGAGATGAGGAAGTTGTTGGGAACTGGAGCAAAGGTGACTCTTGTTATGTTTTAGCAAAGAAACTGCCAGTATTTTGCCCCTACCTTAGAGATTTGTGGAACTTTGAACTTGAGAGAGATGATTTAAGGTATCTGGCAGAAGAAATTTCTAAGCAGCAAAGCATTCAAGATGTGACTTTAGGTGCGGTTAAAGGCAGTTTTATAAGGGAAGCAGAGCATAAACGTTTGGAAAATTTGTAGCCTGACAATGCCATAGAAAAGAAAATCTTATTTTCTGAGGAGAAAGCCAAGCTAACTGCAAAAATTTGCATAAGTAACACAGAGTCAATGTTAATCCCCAAGACAATGGGGAAAATGTCTCCAGGGCATGTCAGAGGCCTTCACTGCAGCCCCTCCCATCACAAGCCCAGAGGCCTAGTAGGAAAAAGTAGTTTAGTGGGCTGGGCCCAGGGTCCTCAAGCTGTGTGAAGCCTAGGGACTTGGTGCCCTGTGTCCCAGCTGCCCAGCCAGGGCTGAAAGGGGCCAATATAGAGCTCAGACTATGGCTTCAGAAGGTGCAAGCCTCAAGCCTTGGCAGCTTCCATGTGGTGTTGAGCCTGCCAGTTCACAGAAGTCAAGAATTGAGGTTTGGGAACCTCTGCCTAGATTTCAGAAGATGTATGGAAACACCTGGATGCCCAGGCAGGAGTTTGCTGTAGGGGCAGTGTCCTAGTGGATAACCTCTGTTAGGGCAGGGCAGAGGGAAATGTGGGGTGGGACCTCCCACACAGAGTTCCTACTGGGGCACTGCCTGGTGGAGCCGTGAGAAGAGGGCCACTGTCCTCCAGACCCCAGAATGGTAGATCCACTGACAGCTTGCACCCTGCGCTGGAAAAAGCTGCACGCACTCAAGGCCAGCCCATGAAGGCAGCCGGGAGGGAGGCTGTACCCTGCAAAGCCACAGGGGCAGAGCTGCCCAAGACTATGGGAACCTACCTCTTGCATCAGCATGACCTAGATGTGAGACATGGAGTCAAAGGAGATCATTTTGGAGCTTTAAGATTTGACTTCCCTGCTGGATTTCAGACTTGCATGGGGCCTGTAGCCCCTTGGTTTTGGCCAATTTCTCCCATTTGGAATGGCTGAATTTATCCAATGCCTGTACCGTCATTGTATCTAGGAAGTAAGGAACTTGCTTTTGATTTTACAGGCTCATAGTGGAAGGTATTTGCCTTGTCTCAGATAAGACTTTGGACTGTGGACTTTTGAGTTAATGCTGAAATGAGTTAAGACTTTGGGGGACTGTTGGGAAGACATGATAAGTTCTGAAATGTGAAGATACGAGATTTGGGAGGGGCCAGAAGTGGAAAGATATGGTTTGGCTCTGTGTCCCCACCCACATCTCATCTTGTAGCTCCAGTAATTCCCAAGTGTTATGGAAGAGACACAATGGGAGATGAGTGAATTGTGGCAGCAGTTCTTTCCCATGCTGTTCTCCTGATAAGGAATGGGTCTCATGAGATCTGATGGTTTTAAAAATGGGAGTTGTCCTACACAAGCTTTTTTTTTTGCCTGCTGCCATCCACATAAGATGTGACTGGCTTCTCCTTGCATTCCACTATGATTGTGAGGTCTACCAATCCACTTGGAACTGTGAGTCCACTTAAGCCTCTTTCTTTTGTAAATTGCCCAGTCTCGGGCATGTCTTTATCAGTGTCATGAAAACAAACTAATACAAGGTCTTACATTTAAGTCTTTAATCATTTTGATTTGACTTTTGTATATGGCAAGAGATAGGAGTCTAGTTTGATTCTTCTGCATATGGTTGTCCAGTTTCCCCAGCAACATTAATTGAAGAGACTGTCTTTTCCCCAGTGTATGTTCTTGGCACCTTTGTTGAAAATCAGTTCACTGTATGTGTGCGGGTTTGTTCCTGGGTCTGTGTTCTGTTCCACTGGTCTATGTGTCTGTTTTCATGCAAGTACCATGCTGTTTTGGGTACTATAGCTCTTTAGTATAATTTGAAGTCAAATAATGTGATTCTACTAGTTTTGTTCTTTTTACTTAAGACAGCTTTAGCTATTCTGGGTCTTTTGTGGTTCCATATAAATTTTAGGATGGGTTCTATCTATTTTTTTGAAAAGTATTATTGATAGGGATTGTATTCAATCTTTAGATTGCTTTGGATATTGTGGAGATTTTAACAATATTGATCTTTCTAATCTGTGAACATTGAACATCTTTACATTTTGGTTTCCTCTTCAATTTCTTTCATCAAAGTGTTTTATAGTTTTTATTATAGAGCTTATTTACTTCTTTGGTATTTAATTTTATCAGTTCATTTCTTCAACATGATGTGCACTAGGAGTCATTTTTCTTATTGCTTTGTGGCACCTGTAGTAAACGACCCATTTCTTATGAACACAATGGGGCATTTTGGTATCTACTTTATAATCATAAAATGTAAATTAAGTTATATCACTCCTATACTCAAAAATTTCTAGTAGTTCTCCACCATATGCAGAGTAGAAGCTAATGGCTTTATGGTTATCCTCAAGATCCCACATGATTGCTTTCTGACCTCATCTCTTTTTCCTGGCTTCCACACCTCACTGTTCTTAGTACATGCAACTACATTTCCTTCCTGTGGCCTTTACCTTAGCTCTTCCCTCCCTCTAGAACACTTTGCCTAGAAATATCTGCAGGGCTTTTTTCTCCACTGCTTCAGGCCTTGCTCAAATGCCTCCTTCTCAGCAGACAGATTTAAAGTGGCTATGCTCCCTCCCTGCTTCCCAACACATTTGCCATGCTCTACTTCATTCTTCCATACCGCTTTTCTCAGTATGCTTCAGAATGTATTTATGTATTATTTTCATTGTTCTCCACTCTCAAATGCAAGCTCCGTGGAGCCAGGGAGTCTACCTATTCAATGATGCATCTTCAGCATCTACAACACAATCATCGAAGAAATAAATGCATACAAATGCCCATTAAGCTTTCAAAGTGCTCATAGGAAGTCAGCCAAAACCTAATTACTTGAACTCCGCTCATTATATTGCTTCTGACCAGTGGCTAGCAAATTTAGTAGACTGGGAATGTATAAGATTTTCCCCAATGACCCCCCAGACCTCAGCTCCAATCTCTTTTAAGACGCTTAATTTCCCTATATTCAGTCTAAAATATTTGAAGCAATAACATTAAGTTCTTAGAACACATCTGAGGCTATCCTGGCAGAGCCATACTGTGTTAATACCTTTATCTGTTCCTCCTTTTCCCCTACTTCCATAGCCTGCCAACTATTCCCCAAGGGTATGCTGTGCAGATGGTACCTCCTCAGCCCAGAATTTCTCCATGTTCTCTCCTATTTATTTCTTTGAATTTGCACTTGGTCTTCCTGTATCTCTTCCAGTAGTTCCATACCCACAATTTTTTCCTCTGTTTAAGACCTTTGCTTAGAGTCAAGAAGATCAGAAGTTCAATTCTGGCTTTATTACACAGTTGTGTAGTCTTAGCCATGTTATTACTCTAAGTCTCAGTTTTTTGGTCTATGATATGGGAATATTATTTCAGTTCCTTATGCAAAATGGGGATGATGATGTTGTCCTCTTGGACAACATTGACCTCATGGTGAGTGTTAAGTGAGTTGGAGCAGAGTATTTATAACTAGGTGGCCAATAAGTATTTCTTCCCCCTTTCTTCTCCTTCCCCTTTTATTAGCTTTGTTTGTCATAGGATCATAAAATCTTTCGTTTTAAAGGAACATTAAGGCCATTTAGTTCAGCTTATCTAAAAATCTGTTATCATCTTTGCGAGCAATTATCATTCCTACATGATGACTAGAAGCCTTTATTTCCTTCTAAAGCATCTGGTAATCTATTTGGAATAGATATAACTAGTTCTTCTCTCATATTGAGATTGAATTGCTCACCCTAAAACTTCCATTCTTAATGCTGATGTATGAAAAAAATCTAAACTAATTTTTACTGTGTGATAACCCTTCAGAGAGATGAAAATATTTACTCTGTCTTTTGGTGTCTTTAATCATCCATACAAACTTAGCACAGTAATTTTGATTTCTCAAAAAAAATGACAGTTTTGATTTGCCTCCTATGGCAATAATTTCTTTGTGAAGCTCCATCTCATAAGGCAATAGAGCACAGTGATTAAGGACACAGCTAGGGAGTCAGAATAACCTAAGGTTTGAGTCTGAGCTTGGTGACTTATTAGCTGTGAACCTGGGATAAACTTCTTTAAATATGTGTGTCTTCATATATAAAATGGATAATATTAATAAAAGGTATTCCATGGGGGCTGCTTGGGGGTAAAGCAGATGATGTGTTTAGCACACTTAGCACAGTGCCTGGCATGTGGTTTGTGATGTGTGTCAGTGGTTGTTGAGTCCTGCCTGTCAGACACAGCCTGTGTGGTGCAAAACTTGAGCAAGACTATCTCCGTTTGTTCTGGAAATTGTAGTTTTATATATGCAGTCTTAGATAGAATTAGGTTTTGTTGGCACCTACATCAGCCAACTCATTCTCGTTCCATTTGGAATCAGTAGTACTAGGGATGTAAGTAGCATGTTCTCAATGAGGCCTTACAAATGCCAAAGAAATGAATAGAAAAGCCTATAAAACGTTTAAAAGGGATGAAATAAAAAAATTAATTCTACAGCTAGCAAGATCATATGTTAAGAAAATAAGTTCAGTGGGACAACAGTTTATGTATTTATTCATCTATTTTTGAAAAAATATTGGTTTGGCCTCACCTATTTTCCAGACAATGCCAGGCACAGGTATCGTCCCTCACCATGGCATACTCAATAGGGGCAAGTACAACAAAGAATTAAATTCAATGTTACATAGACTTGCCTATCTCCATAAACCTAGGTGGAAGAATAAAATACTGTATGGTTTTATTTTAATTTGGACTATGACATTTGAAAGCATACAAGATGGAAATATTAATAATGTCTAACCGTATTTTAAAAAATGAAGTCATGTGCATCTAAATTTTTTAAGTTCCTAAGAATTGCAGGATATGCATGTTGAGTAACCACTGAGTGACCCACTGACAATGTTGAGGTGATTTCCACGTAAGCTGGAATGCACAAAAACCACCAGCATTTGTTAGAGCTTGACTTGGATTTTGTGAGTTTTGAATTGTGCAAGAACTTTAAAATGCCTCCTCTTCATAAAATAGGACTCTCTTAATTTGTAATTATCAATTCCATTATCACCTAAAGGATTCTTAAAATGTGGGATTTGTGACACCAATAAAATATCCTTCAAGTTATCAATAAGACATCAAAGGATGACTTAGGATGAAGACTTTCAATCACAATCAATCCATGGCAAAGCAATATAGCAACCATGTTAACCATGTGGCAGCAAGGAGTTGCCACCATTCCTTAGAATGGTCATAGCTGTGACAGTGATGACATTATGTAAGCATTCAACAGACCAGGGAAAATAAATCTATAGAGAGACATTTTTACTTGAAACAGTCTGGAATAACAAAAGGATGCTTAGGGATGTGATGCCTGATTACTGACTGAGCTATCCCCAGGAAAAACTTTTTTTTTTTTTTTGAACTGGATACTTTGGCACTGAACATACAGCAGGGAAAGGAATTAGGAATCTACATGTGAATAAAGATATAGTTAAAATATAAAATAGGTCAGGTGCAGTGGCTCACGCCTGTAATCCCAGCAGTTTAGGAGGCCGAGGTGGGCAGATCACCTAAGGTTGGGAGTTTGATACCAGCCTGACCAACATGGAGAAACCCTGTCTCTACTAAAAATACAAAATTAGCCCTGTGTGGTGGTGCATGCCTGTAATCCCAACTACTCAGGAGGCTGAGGCAGGAGAATCACTTGAACCCGGGAGGCAGAGGTTGCGGTGAGCCAAGATTGTGCCATTGCACTGTAGCCTGGGCAACAAGAGCGAAACTCCATCACAAAAAATAAATTAATTAATTAAATAAACACGTATAGTTATTAAATATTAAGAGATTTAACATAAAGGCTGACAATTTCCACCCAGCGATTTCAAGGAGGGGAAAAACTGAGGCTAATGAAAGGGAAGTTGTTCCAAGTGAAAAATTTGTTTTTTAGAGTAGAAATGTTATCTACTCCATTGCAGAGGTCCAGGGTCTTGCCTGCTCTGCCCCAAGTATGAGAGATATGCAGTGTACCAAAATTTAAGTTTACTTCTTGTGGTGTACAAAGTCAAAGATGCTCACTAGATGTGATTCAGGAAACATGTAGTCTCTAACTGAAACGTAGAGTGGAAGGGTGGTAGAGGGGTTTTTCTTTTATTAATTTTAACTTAATATTCAAATAGAATGTAGTCAAAAAAGATTTATGTGTTCATTTATTTTTAAGCATGAAAGGTCTGGTCTGAGCTTCACACAGTATAAGAGAAGGCAGTGCATTATATTAAGAAAGACATGGACTTAGGAACCTAATTTATTTTTCTTCTTCTTTTCTTTCTTTTTTTTTTTTTTTTTTTGAGACAAGGTCTTGCTCTGTAACCCAGGCTGGAGTGCAGTGGTGCAATCATAGCTCACTGCAACCAGCATCTCCTGCACTCAAGAGATGCTCCTTCCTCAGGCTCCTGAGTAGCTAAGATTACAGACATGCACTACCAAGCCCAGCTGTTTTTTGTTTGTTTGTTTGTTTGTTTGTTTGTTTGTTGTTGTTGTTGTTAGTAGTGATGAAGTCTTGCTATGTTGCCCAGGCTGGTCTCCAACTCCTGAGCTCAGGCAATCCTCCTACCTCTGCCACCCAAATTGCTGGGATTACAGATATGAACCACCGTGCCCAGCCAAGTACCAAACTTTTTGGGTGGGTTTCCCAGCTATAAGTTGAGATAAAACAGTACCAACTTACAAAGTTGTTGTAAAGTTACATTGATGCAGGCATAGAGCTTAGAACAGTGCCTGACACGTATAAGCACTCACTATATGTTGCCTATTACTATTATATACAAAAGCAAAACAGAACCAGCTCACAATCTTTGAAAATACCATCCTGCCTTTCAGTTTCCTCCTAAAAGTTTAAAAGCAGAATAAAATATGTAACAGAACAGAATTAATTCCCAAGTAATCAAAATATCCTGCCTTTCTCTGTAAAGGTGGTAAAATAAATGTAACAATGGAAGCCCTTTCCTACCCACTCTCTTTGTCTGCATCATCCCAGGCTCCCAATAAAATGAAGAAAAGGATAGAGAAAGTATAATAGGAAGTAACAGGGGCTCAGCCCATCCCAAAATGTTTATGGAATATTTAAAAGTTAAAACATCGAAAAAGAAAAAAAATGCTGACCCATTTAAAATAAATTGTGTCCAGAAGGAAGAAACTGCAGCACAGAGGAATGCACTGCAGAAACACTCTATAAGTGACAGGTTTAAGGAAGGAGCAAACATGGTTCATGGAAAAGTCGGTGGAAAGTGTCAGGCCCTGGACACCACCCAGTGTAGGAATACTTTCTGAATACTTAAGGTCAGTGAAGCCGCGCCTAAACAGCTGGCTGCATGAAAACCAACATCCTAGCAAGAACATCCATGCTGAGTTCAATGAAATTTGCCAAAATAACAGGGAAAAAGCATTCCTGCAGTTCAGAAAAGCTTGCCAATGTTGCTGTCCTTACTGCCTTTAGCAAGTGGAAACGATGTCCCCTGCTGTTCTGTCGGCCTAGATCCTTTTCCCTCTCTTCTTCTCCGGAGAGGTTATTCTTCCTCGTTTATCAGATCCCAGTATTCCTTCTGAAACCTCTTACCTGTTCAGGCCAACTCCCTAGGTAGCCCTCAAGGGAAAGTATTTAATGAACCCTCTTTAGCCAGAGAAGGCTTTAAAAGGTAGCACTTTAGCCAAGAGAATGAGACTTGGAGCGTGTGATCACATCCACTTCATTTCTGGATGTATTTTGGAGACCCAAACGCTAGCGTCAGCGAGGATTCTAGATAAATAGGTAACTATTGTGCTTCTCTCTACTTCTACATTTATTTCCAGTTTGCTCATTTTCTTTCTTTTCCACTCCCACCTACTTAAGAAATGGTTGTTTTGCTGAGTAGATTGTTTCTAGAAGGTCTTCTCCATCTGCTTTCTGACTCTCAGATCAGGGTGCAGAAACATTTTCAAACAGTTCTTTGGGAAGGAGCTGGTGCTTGCCGTTTTCTCTAGATAAGTGTTAGCTTTTGTTTGTTTAATAGATCTCTGGCTTAGGCCTTTTTGGTATTCTTTACGGTGGAATCCAAGTTTGGTTGGAGGGAGTGGTTTCTAAAATGTATGGGAGGTGATGAGAACTTAACCTGCCAGGATTATTCTATATGTCAAAATTGGTATGCTAGGCATGTACATTTTTAAAAGTTTTATTGACAATCAGCTGAAAATTATGTGCTTGTTATAGCACAATATTATGCAACCAAACATTTAAAAAAAATCTTTGAATAGGAAAGCTTAGTTTTAAAAAAGTCCGAACGGACACACACACGCATATACACACAAACACAGAAAATAATATTAAAGTTATTTAAGTCTAGTTGGATAGCTTTTTGCTCCAACGTTCATTTGAACTTGGAAACAACAATCAAATGTGCCAAGTCAAAAGAATGATTTTCCAACTTTCTCTCTGTCTCTCTCTTTTTCTTTTTTAAACTAGTCATCCTGGTTTTAAAACATGAGATACAAGTCATCAATTTCACTGTGACTTAGCAATTTATTTACATGGTTTTACTGCTTTGGACATAACACAGCTGAGTTTCGAGCTTGATAAAATATTGTTATCTGCATAATTCATTTTCTCCTGCTTCAACAAGGTGTTTGGATTTGTGGGAACTCCCATTTGAGGTTGAAATTGAATTGAAAATTCATGTGAATGCTACACAGATGAGGCAAGTCTGACTTCAGGGAAGCGTCCATTAAATTTACTCGCTATCTCTGGCATGAAAACCTGTTCCTGAGGCCTTGAAAATAGCTCCTATTATCATATCGATTGGAGTCAGCAAATATAACTCAAATTTAAGGTTAGTATAAGTTTATTCCTGGATATGTGTAACAAATTTCTAATATATATTTAATATATTAGTCACATTGGGTTTAATGTAAGTTACTAATGTTTAACACAATGATTTATTGGCTCTTCATGGGCAATCCTCACTTATTAACGATATTATTGACTTAACTGAAAGTAACAATTCCCTATTAATTCATAATTCATCTTTTAGTGGTAGTCATAAAATAAAGGCTACATCAGTCATTAATTCAGAAGCAGACCCCACATAAGAAGGTAGAAGTAAAATACTAACAGTTGTTTTCTCATGGAATACCAAGTAACTTCACAGCCAAAAAAAAATGTTTGAATAGAAAAAAATTGCTCTTCTTCCCTTAAATGTTATTCTTTTATTTAGAGAAATGAGAGCCAATTTTCTAGACTCTAGGGGAAAAATACTTTCACAATCTGTGAAAGCCAAACATTGAGTTTGTTAGAAGATCTTTATATTTTATATAGTATTCAAACCTCACAAATAGAAATACAGGTGTTTTTCAGAAGATGCATTAAATGAAGAGTCCCCAAAAAGGAATTTTTAGCACTCCATTGAGAAATCTTTCTGTAGATTGTAGCTCTAAATTCAAAATGATACCGTCTTACATCTTTAGGAAAGGTGTGAGTGGCAGGGAGACTGGAGAGGATTTTTTTCTCCCCATGTTCTACTGAAAGAGCACTGTTGTGCTTTGGGGCAAATGCTGTTTATTCAAATCAATTAATGCACCCAAGAGTCTCATATACAAGTCCACAGGACAAAGATTAACATCATGAAGAAAAGGTGTTAAATTTGGTTAGCAGAAATGATGAAGATGAATGAGACACAGCCTATAGTAAGAACACGTACCTGAAGGCATGCATTCCCAATGGGAGGATTTTTACCTCCAATGTCTGCTTAGGAAGATGATAATAAACACATGGCTGTGAAACACGGATCTAGCCTAAAGAAAGTCATTAAATTACATGACACAGTAGAGCATAGTATTTGAAAACATGGATTCCTGAAGTTTGACCTGGATTTGAATCTGAGTTACTGCTTCCTATGAAGTCTTGAGCAACCGAGTGCTTCAGTTGTCTCATTCTTGAAACGAAGATAAGAAGAATATCTACCACATAGCATTGTTAGGTTACATGAAGTACTTAAAACATAGTAAATTTAAGTGTTTTTATTGCTATCTCTATTTATTTTTATTATTACATGAATATGAGTTGTCAAAACAGGAAATCTGGGCTCCAATTCCCATTTGGATATTTATGAGCTTTGACCTTGGGCAAGTTTCTTAAACTTGGCAAAATCTCCATATGTATAAGCTGGAAAAAGTGGAGAAATCCACCTTTTCAGGCCTGTTTTGAGACTAAAGTGGCATAATGTATGTAAAGTGTGAGATCCTTAGTTACCAAAGAATAATTCCTCTCCCATAAGATACAGGAAAAACATAAAAAGAAAAAAGAAATGAAAGTCTGTGAAGCTTTCTCTTTCATATAATAATAAACAATTCAGTGACCTCTACATATCAACTGCAAATGTGAATTACTCATGTTAAATATGACTGCAGAAAATGGAAATGGGCCAGACATGGTGGCTCATGCCTGTAGTCCTAGAACATTTGGAGGCTGAGGTGGGAAAATCATTTGAGCCTAGGAGTTGGAGACCAGCCTGGGCAACATGGCAAAACCCTGTATCTACAAAAAATTTTTTTTCTAATTAGCCAGGTGTATACCTGTAGTCCCAGCTATTTGGAAGTCTGAGGTGGGAGGATTTATTGAGCCTGGGAAGCAGAGGTTGCATTGAGCTGAGATGGTGCCATGGTGCTGCAGCATGGGGGACAAAAAAAAAAAAAAAAAAAATGAAGCCCAGCACAGTGGCTCACACCTGTAATCCCAGCACTTGGGAGGCTGAGGCAGGTGGATCATGAGGTCAGGAGTTCGAGACCAGCCTGGCCAGCATGGTAAAACCCTGTCTCTACTAAAAATACAAAAAAATTAGCCAGGCATGGTGGCGCACACCTGTAGTCCCAGCTACTCAGGAGGCTGAGGCAGGAGAATTGCTTGAACCTGGCAGGTGGAGGTTGCAGTGAGCTGAGATCATGCCATTGCTCTTTAGCCTGAGTGACAGAGCGAGACTCCATCTAAAAAAAAAAAAGAAAAAAATGGCTAATAGAGAAAGGTAACTATTGCAAGTGTTAGGTTAAAAAAAAAGTGAGTGAAGTATCCCATTTTGCAGTCACAAGTTGAAGGTCTTTGATCTGGTTTGGCTGTGTCCCCACCCAAATCTCATCTTGAATTGTAACTCCCAAAATTCCCATGTATCATGAGAGGAATCTGGTGAGAGGTAATTGAATCAAGGTGGCAAGTCTTTCCCCTGCTATTCTTGTGATAGTGTATAAGTTTCATGAGATCTGATAGTTATAAAAACTGGAGTTTCCCTGCACAAGCTCCCTTTGCCTGCTGCCATCCATGTAAGATGTGACTTGCTCCTCTTTGCCTTTCACCTTCCACCATGATTGTGAGGCCTCCCTAGCCATTAAGTCTTATAAACCTCTTTCTTTTGTAAATTGCCCAGTCTTGGGTATGTCTTTATCAGCAGCATGAAAATGAATGAATACAGTCTTCAAATAGGATCAATTATTTCGAGAGTGCTTATGGACAGATGACCTTCCTATGTGACTAATTTAATCATTCCCCTCCTCTCCCTTTTTCAGCAATTTTAGTTTATTCTTTTCAGTATTTTGAAGTTGTATGTTGAAGGAAATTGTCCATGTGTCACTATTTCTAATCAGTAGTTGGTAACAACACCATCACACATATTCACGAGATTTAATCTCAAATGTATTCATCAAGTGCCAAAATCTCAGTTCAGACTGGCTCCAGTTAAAAAAAAAAAAAAAAGGTTAATGGGAGTACAATAGTTTCAGGCATGGTTACATCCAGGAGATCAAGTCATTTCCAGATTCTGCCTCTCTTTCTTGGCTCAAAAGATGAAAATTGATGATATAAGGTCCTGGGGAGCCCATCAGGCATTTTTATGCATTATGAGGAAAGAAATCTCAGAAATTCCATGGGGAAAGCTTCTCTTCCTATGTATTTCTAGAAAAAGTTTCCCAGCTCCAAGACAAAAGGTCTTGCATGCATTTCTGAACACGTTGGTATAGTCAAGGGGCCAGAATTACACTGAATTATACATTGAAGGTATCTAGTTTGAAGACTGGTTCTGGAGAAGTTTCTGAGCATGACTTCCTTTCCCAGATGGCTGCCTTTGGAATGAAGTTTGGGAACTTTGCACAATAATTGAATGTTATTAGAGTTAATAAAAGGGA
Organism: Pan paniscus; assembly: GCF_029289425.2. Taxonomy (NCBI): domain Eukaryota; kingdom Metazoa; phylum Chordata; class Mammalia; order Primates; family Hominidae; genus Pan; species Pan paniscus. The sequence continues at coordinate 74,075,269 of NC_085926.1, read as the reverse complement.
AGTCAAATATGTTGCTTTTGAGGAGAAATGTAACAGTTTCAATGGTATGCTTAGAAACCTTTTTTGAAACTTAATTTTTATCATTGTTATACTTTATTGTGGGGAGAGAAAATGGTGTTTAAACATGAAAGCAAGAGAGCACAAAATAAAGGAAACCTTGTTAAGGTCAGTAGACCAGAAAAAGAAAGCAGAATTTCCTTGAATGCTAATCTGCAAAACGTTGTTTTCTTCTAAGTACAAATTGCATCCATTAAAAAACCATGTAGTAGTTGCCTTCTTTCATCTCTAGAAGCTTTTGATGGGCAGAAATGGAGACATGTGTTCCTCTTTTGTCAATCCCATGATCTCCATTGGTTCTCCCAGCCCCCTCATTTATTGGACACACAGATTACAACAATTTGTTTTTGCTTCCTGTCTCCAATTTGTCCTTTAATATTCTATTAGCATTCAAAGTGACATTCTTCTGGATTGAATGAAAGAATGGAAAAATCACTGGACTCAGTCACCTCTGGGGTCTTGAGCAAGTCTCTGATTATACTTGTTCTTTTTTTTTGAAAACATTCTTAACAGAAGACACACAACTGTGGGTAAATTGTTTTACCCAGAGTTCATGAGTGCTCTATTCCCCAAGAGCCTCCACATACCCTGAATTATCTCCCAGGAACTACTAGGATGACCCAGTGATCTGACAACTAGAAGGTAAAAACCAGAGCCGTGCCCCAGCACTGCAGCTGAAGGCTCCTCTGCCTGCTTGGTGCTGGTGTTCTAATGGTTGTTAAACATTCTGACCATCACCTGGCTCCAACCCATTCATTCCATGTGAGAACACTGGCCTTGAGCTGTTGACTCGTCTGATTTGGAAGAAATATTAGAAATCTTAATTTATACATCAAAATTACAAAAATACTTTGAAGTTGGAAATGAATTAAAGGTATTAAAATATTGAAAATCAAAGAAAGAGAGTAGATTTGAAGAAAGAGGACAGTTTTGATGGTAGAGGATGATGAGTTAGGCAAAGAAAAATGTTCCAGGCTGAAAGAACAAAACAAACACAAGCAGGAAGAACTCTTTGTTTATGTTGAATGTAAGAGATTTTAAACTGGCAGCTCTATGTTTATGATGAGTTTAAGAGATTTTAAACTGGCAGCTCCCAAGCCAGGCTTGGATAATTTATTTTTTGTTTGACCAGCTTATAGTTTGCCCTGCACAGTATTTTTAAAAGAATAATACACTTTAATAATATACTTTAGTTCATGGATACCCTGTAATTTTTAAAATAATTTATCTTTGTTGGACATTTAGATTGCTTCCAAATTTTTGCTGTTTTCAACAACCTTGAAAACTATCTTCTATATAAATTATTTTTGCACATCTATAAATTTTGGACAGAAGGGCAAAATAAAAATCCTAGAAATGAAATGGATAGATTAAAAAGGGCATGGATGCGGTAATGGTTGGGATGCATATTACCAATTTGCCCTCTATAAACTTTGTACTAATTTACGCTTCTATGAGTCTTGTGACTGCCTACTTTTTGTAAATCTTTGGTACCAGGTTGATGATTATATTTTAATCAGCACAAAATCTCAGATATTAATATCATTTTATTTTATTATTATCAAGATGAAAACTTTTTTCAGATGACTTATAGAATAGATTTGAACCAGTCTAAAAAAGTCAGAGTTTCTATTTCTATTCTCCCTAGGCCACTCATAACAAGAGAGGTTTATTTATTGGATTTTTATCAATAAAGGAAACTCACATCTAGGTTCTTACACTTATTCTTCCACTTCTTATCCCTGGACAAGATTTTTTCATGGTCCTAGCTTCCTTCTCCCAACAAAATGCAGCTAGGAATGAAATCCTATCGATGGCTTACCGCACAATTGGGCCTGGCCAAGGCTCCTACTCAAGGGGAGTGAGATGTAGAGTCAGATCTTAGAATATCATGCAAACAGAACAGATTTTATGTCATTTCTACAAAGTTGTGTCTGGGTTCAGATCTTAGACCTTTTGTAGGCATCCCTCTTCATGTCCCTCTCCGTAAAACAATGGCGTACTCCTAACTGGTCCAACTCTTATCAGAATTTTCCCTTAGGAGCTGCAGCATATCTCTCAGTGCCTTATCTTCCTGAACCAATCTGGGGAGTATACAGAACTAATGACTAGTGGCCCAACTGATGGAAAATACAAATTTAGAAAATCTAAACTTTTTCTGTTCAAGTTATGCCAACCTTTTTTCCTGTAGCAGATACTGGGTATAAAATGATGAGTAAGATCTGAAATGATACCCATCTGAATGGCACTTAAAATGTAAGCTTAGGCTGGGTACACTTTGGGAGGCAGGTGGATCATTTGAGCTCAGGAGTTCAAGACTAGCCTGGACAACATGGTGAAACCTGTCACTACAAAACAAAAATACAAAATATTAGCTAGGCTTAGTGATGTGCATCTGTAGTCCCAGCTACTTAGGAGGCTGAGGTGGGAGAATGGCTTGATCCTGGGAGGCAGAGATCATGGCACAACACTCCAGCCTGGGTGACAGATCAAGATACTCTCTCCGAAAAAATAAAAGAAAGAAAAAAGTAAGCTTAGTATTATAGCACTTATCTAAGATTCGTAATTGAGTTTAAACAACAACAGAAATGTGATTTTATTTCAATGTGGTAGGTATTTTTCTTTTTTCTAAGAGGTAATAATCATGAAAGTCTGTGAAAAATTCTTTAGCAGTGCTGACAGTTTGTTCTCTTTTTTTCCTTCTAATCTCCCAAAGCACAACAGTTGTACAGAGAACTTTAAATTTCATTAAAGTATAAATCATTTATTATTCAACAAATATCTATTGAAATCCTTGTCTGTATCAGATGCTGTTTTAGGTGCTGGAGATACAGCAGTGAAAAAAATCGGTAATAGAATGAGAGAGAAAGAATGAATCCAAGTAGGTAGTGCTACAGAGAAAAATAAAGCAGAGGAAGGGAATGCTAAGGGATGAGGAGGTTGTTATTTTACATAGGTACATGGGAAAATCAGGGAAGACTTCCCTGATGGGTGACATCAGAGGCAAGAACCAAAGATTCAGGGAGAGAGCTGTGATGGGGAGAGGACATTCTAGGCAGAAGGAGCAGGGAGGTAGAAGCTCTGCTGGACGATCATGCAGGCATAAAGGAGGCAATTAGAAAAACACAGCGGATGTCCTCAGACCAGGGTAGGGGAATGACTGGTGAAAAGTGGTCAGATTCTGCATGTGTTTTAAAGGTAGAAGCAATGGGATTTGTGGGTAGATTCAAGATGTAGTATGGACAAAAGATAGGAGAAGTAAGGATGGCCTCAGATTTGGGGCAAAAGCAACTGAACCTGTCAATTTGTCATTTACTAAGATGGAGACACTGCATAGAAGTGGCTGGTCTGTGCATGAGGTTCCTTGCGTATAAAAAATAGGAGAATTGCAATTAGTACTGTGAAACTTGGGAAGAATATGTTCCCATCTCCCATTCATTTGGGGCAGGTGCTCACAGAAAGGAATAGCCGGCAAAATTGCACACATTTCCATGCTGTTTGTCTTTGTGTTTAGTATGCATGGTAAATATGTGAATGAAGCAACTTCTACTAAGTGACAGAGCTGGAATGAGAAAAATATATATAACACAATGTACTTGATATACGGGATGTACAAAACAATTTCTATATGTGTCACTTCTTGTTTGATTACATTTTTCACTTGGAGCTTTTTTTTTTCATTGGTGGTAGTATAGAACTAAACCACTTGAAAATGTTTAACTTTATCCAAGTCTTATGCTCCCGGAAAATAGCAGCAGTCAAAAAATCCCACCACCTTTTTATATTAAGGGAAATGACTTACTGCAAAAAATCACATATGACTTTTCATATTACTTTTATAAGATTTGCAGGTGCTCCCTCACCTTGTTCAGTTAGGTCAAAGTCAAACACAGACTCTGCAAATCCTCATTCATTATCTCATCAATGATTAGCTGAAATGTTCGGCCTCCATTGGACAATCTGAACGAAATACCTATTTAACTTGACTTGACCAACTGTAATCAGGCTTCTCACTCCCATAGGCCATAGGACATTGACTCATCCTTGAGCCCGCATTAGAACGCAAAACAGCACCTTCTTAACAGTCCCTATGAAGAATAGGTTGACCTCAGGGAAAAAGATTCTCTGACCAACCATGTAAAGATGACACCTGCTCACTCCCTTTCCCACACTCAGTTCTTTCTAATCTTGTTTACTCTTTCCAACAAAACAAAAACCTTTCTTTGGCTTGATCTTTGAGACATCCACAGATCTTTGGATCAGAGTGATCTCTCGAAGGCAGTGACCCCTCTTCTCACTTCCTCATATTTCAGTAGTTTTTTTGAATTAAATCTCTCCTTCCCCAAGTCTAGATTTGATTTCCACTTGACTGCCTTGATTAACTAGTAGTTTATTATTGTAGTGTATATAGTGACTCATTTCTATTCAACAGATATTTGTTAGGCCTGCATACTTAATGAGTTCCTGGGGATACAGTGTGAACAAAATGGACAAAACCCTTTCATTATTTGAGCTTACATCCTAGGTTGTAGAGATAGATAAATGAATGAAATACTTCGTAGGTCTGATGGTGCTTTCTGCTATGGAGAAAATTAAATCTAGCAAGAGAGAGCTGGGTTGGATTGGGTTGAAAGGGCTACATTTTAAAATAACGTAGTCTGGGATACATTTAGATTATTTCCACATTTTAAAGCTGAAAGAAAGGGGTGACTGTGAGTCTCTAATTCTGAAGTCTATAAATGATAATAGTGGAGGCTTCTAAACACAAATGATGCTCAAAGTCAAGTAAGGAGGTCCCCTAGCCATTTGGAGCATTTATAGGTATTTGGTTGCTTTGTTTCAATGAAAGATCATGGAAGTTAGAGGGGTTAAGGAGTAAGATTTCCAAATTGGAGTCCTTGAGGATACAGGGCTGTTCTCCAACATGCATATCCAGGAGAAGTTCCCATCCCAAATACCTTAGGTCAGTGTTGCACTAGCAATAAAAGCAGGTGCTGGAGGGATCATCCCTAGTTCGTTTTTGGTTATTTTCTTTTGGATTTTTTCACTCCAAAAGAATGCCATGTCCTTATCAATTACTAACAATTCTGAAATTAGGATTAGTTGATGATTTGGGTAGTTATGCATTCTAGGTGTGTTTTTAAAGAGCTAATGATTTGAAGTGAAGTATTTTGTACTGTTTTGACAATGTTTCTAGCATTGTAACTTAAGTAAAACATTTCCCTTTCACATGCTTTCTGTTATACATCTGTCAGACTCTAAGACATTTAAATTTTTTTTTAAAAAAATGATACTATGACTCAGTACAGGTTTCCTGAAAGCAAAATGGCTGAAATTTGGAATACTCAGAGGCCACATTTATGAATTAATTGAGCTTATTTATAATTATCATTTGGCATTTCTTAACAGACATCCTTCTGTAATCATAAAATATAAATCAACTGAAGATACAGTCATGTGTTGCTTAACAGCTATATTCTGAGAAATGCATTGATAGGTTATTCCATTGTTGTGTGAACATCAGAGTGACGCAGAGCAGTATAGTGTGGGCTACTACACACCTAGGCTATATGGTACAACCTATTGCTCCTAGGCAACAAGCCTGCACTGCAGGTTACTGTCCCGGATACTGTAGGCAATTGTGACACAATGGTATGTCTGTATCTTATATCTAAACATAGAAATGGTACAATAAAAAATATGGTACCATAATCTTATGGAAACAGTTTCATATATGCAGTCTGTCCTTAACTGAAACTTGTTTATGCCGTGCTTGACTGTATATGGGATGGATTATTTCCAAGGTTCCCCAGACTAAGATACTAAATACCAAGGCAACATTAACTATTTGGTTTTTTTTTTAATAAAGCTCAAGAAAATAGCCCAGGTGAAGCCTAGGTATTTTTTTCCCATTACATCTGGCTGAACATATTCCATCAGTGTCTAACACATATATCAAAACAGGCTTTAAAATAACACCACAGAGTTTTCAAGTGGGTAGTGCTCAGAACAAAATAGATAAATTGGAAAGCCTATATCAAATCTGATAGGCTGATCCTCTTTGATACAAATATCATGAAATATAGCTACTTCAATTCCCCAGGCACTTTAAAGGTAGTTAGCTGGTATTTAAACTCAGCTGGGCTACATATCCCAAATCACTCAAGGAGCAATAATATAAGATCATCACTGCTATCGCATCTCATCCCAACAATGATAGTAAATTATGAAAATTGCTGAAACTGCTCCATATTGTCTAAGCTGTCCACGAATGAAGGTTATATGTTATAATGCCTATCACTAAACTAGAACAATATAGGAGAACACCTTACTTGTAGGGTATTTTGAATCAATATATATAATACTAGAGCTTAGCCTGCCATATTAAGTTATTAATAATTGGAGGGAGAGGAAAACACCCTTTTCGTTTTTAAGTGAGTATGAATTTATTTTTTTGATTTTTTATTTTGTTTTCCACAAAATCAGACTCAAACAAATATCAGGACCTTCTTATTTCCTATTCTAGCCTTCCTCCATTTAAAGGACATGTAATCAAATGTAGAAACTTATATTAATTATCAAATTTTTCATCTTAACTCACCCACCATCATCTGAATCTCGGTAGTGACTCATGGCTGATATTGGCAGGTTGATTGCTCAGCCAATGAGCAGATTTTAATGGTCTGTTTAAACCAGCTTTCGAAATACTAAAAAATTTTTTAAAATATAACTAATTATGTCTGTTGTTAGCACAGCCAATGGGATTATCTTCTGGGCAATTGACCAGTTGAACAGTTATCAGCCTGGGTAACAATTTAAGCTTCCAATGGTCAAATATTGACTATGTAGCCATGGCCTCAGTTGCAGTGTGACTCAAAATTAAAAAATGAACTGAACCATTCATTGACTGATAGTTTGCAAAGATGTCTGAGCTATTCACATGACTTCCCAAGGTGGGGGATTTAATAGAGAGTGGTATTACTCTATTCAGTGATGATAGAAACTAATATAGCTTCACAGCTGTGATTTGTGACACAGGACAGGAGCACAGTTGGCTGCATCTGAAGTGAACCACATTTCCATGGGTGTTTTTCAAAGGAACAGATTGTACCAAAAGCAGACAAAACATCGATGCCTGAATTCCACTGATTTTTTGCTAATAGTGGCAATATTCAGTGGTTTTTAGTTGGAATGGCTGTGTTTGCACTGCTGATGCAACCAGTTTGCCATTGGAAGATCTGCCGGAGCAAATTACATTCCTAGCAGCACAAACATCATTTATTTCCTCATTCATTCAACAATAGTTATTGGGGACTTGTTCTGTGGGAAGACTGTGTTAAGTTACTAGAGATAATGTTGCAAATAAGATTCTGTCCTAAAGGAACTTTCTCCCTAGTGGGACATATGAACAAATGAACATTTACAATTGATTATAATAATTGTAGTGTCTCATGTAAGGTCAAGATGTATTGGAGCTAATTATAGGGTCACCCAGTCTGTCTTGGTTAAAAGTGGCTTCTCAGAAGAAGTGTCTTCTAAGCAGAGACAGGGAGAATAAGTAGGAGTTAGTTTGATAGGGGTGCAGAAGTTGGGAAGAGTTTGTTTTCTACCCAGAAAGATCACCATGTTCAATGTTCCTGAACTAAGAGGGAGCAGTTCAATGAAGGGCTGTCAAAGTTTGTTGGCGGAATGTAGGAATATGTACCAACATCTAAGGGTAGAAGAGAAATCCATTAGCAAAGCTAAAAATAAAAAGAAACAAAAGACCCTTCAACTTTTATTTCTAATCAGATACCTGTTTAATCTACTAGAACAGTAAAATACAGATGGATGAGGCTGAGACTTTATAGTATGGATATTCTATATTTTCCTAAACTGTTAGGAAAACGTATTGTGATTAATTATAGCACCTTTTGAATGCAGTCATACCCCATATTTCATGAACAGTTCTTTCGCTCTTTGGTGAACTCAAAAAGAAAGCTAAATCACAGCTTCGTGCATATGATTTCTCCTCAAAATTTAAATTTTAAAATATGTAAGTAAAATTGCAATTGAAGAATCCTTCTCTGTTCTGCTGTGGAAATGAACTTTGCTTTTTAAAAAAAATTCCAGCTAAATATAGAGAGTGAATAATTATAGTAAAGCTGACCTTCCTGTATACATCTGTTTCTTTCCATAATTGCTTTAATTATGAGATGAACTCCCTGGGAATCAAAAACAAGTTTATTGCAACAGATTATATTATTACATTTTATGAAGTTTTGAACTTTTATTAAATTATTATTATTGTTAGTTTGCTCATGCTTAAACACTCAGACCTTTGAATACCAAGGATCTACCACAGCAAATTTAAGATATTCAAGAGCCAGGTTTTACCCAACTTCAGGAATTTCCGAAGACATTGGCCATATGCTTATTGTTCAAAATGAGGCCCTTTAAAAGCTGCATCTGCCTCGTCCTATCTCAGAGAAGACTATGCCAAATTTTAAAAGAGCTTATCCCTTAATCAAAAATGTCAGACAGGGCTGCTAGATTTAGCCAAAATATTTGAAAAGAAACAGAAAGAAAACAAAGAAAAGGAAAAAAATGTATGGAATGATCCAATGATCTTTGGGATATGTTTATCCTAAAAAATTATTTGTTGTTTACTTGAAATTTAACTATGAATCCTGTAAATGTTTTTGCATGTGGCAACCCTACAAAAAGGGGATCTAGCAACATTTTCCATGGAGATAGTAGCATTTTGTTATCTTTTCTACCCACTTCCCTCACACGTGCTACGAAGTTAACCTGTCCACAAAATTTTCAGATCTTTTTCTATCCCTATAGCATCCAGTCCTTTCTAGGACTTCTCCATCCATTGCTGTATCCTATAAATCGGTGTAGCTTCTTTCAAAATAATGGGGTGGAATATCTACTCGTTAGGAAGAGGAAGGAAGAGAGAAGACTGTTGTGCCATTTGAGAAACTCTCTGTGGAGTGGGTAAAAACACTCTAAACATTCCCAAATCAATTTGGGTTCTATTATATATACAGAAATTCTACTATCTCATCAGAGTGACTAAATCTTTCATTACAGTTTTTGCCTATATATCAGTGAAATTTAAAAGTAAGTTTTGCCAAAATTAGAAATTAGTTCTATGATTATTGGTTAACTAAATTAGCTCTTTGGACTTAAATTGTTTTCTAGTCTGTTTTACACTTTAGCACATTGTTTTAATTTTCCTTCACTATCGCTATGTTGTTCTAAAACTTAGTGTAGCTCATTTCTTTAGAAATCAAAGCCAAACCTTGAATTTATAGTTAATCATATTTCTAATCATCAAATAAATTTCTAATTGTCAAATTCACCTATATGTTAAAACACGAGAAAAATGTGATTGCTCAGTAATATTCAGAGTTGGGAATTATAGACAAGATTCATTAAAACACTGAAACAAGGAAAAGAGCTATTAAAATGCCATTTTTTTGTGTTCTTGAGAAAAATCCAAGAATTCTTTTTTTCTAAGTCTTTGTAAACTAAAAAGGGCTTTGACAGCTGATTGTGTTTATATTTCATGGAAAATTTCAGGTTTATTGTTAGAAAATTGTAATGCTATTAGCAATAATGGCAAAGCCAAATGTTTACAATATAATTACCATTCTCCTAGAAAATTTGTGGTTTTGGAGAAAGAAAATTAGACAAATAACCTCTCAAAAGATTACATGTGGCTAGGACCCTTGTCCAAATGGGGAGATAATAGTAGCATTTCATAGTAATCATTATAATTGAAAAGTGACTTAAGGATCTTTGGCTCCTCATAATTACATTGAAGGTGGTTTTTAATTTGGGGGGGAACATTTTGGAAGAGATAGTTTAATAAATATACAAAATATCAAAGTAAGGAAGTCACTGTTCTAAGATTGAAAACATTTGCCTTGAAATATACATTGATTTTTGTATAGGTTCTTCCTTCAAATGTTTCCAGTTATTCTTTCTGTCTGTTTCAACCACCAATAACACCAAGGAAGAGGTTCTAATAATATTCTTGGCTCATTGTAATATAGTCACCCAGCTTCAACCTCTCTTCCTTCTATCATTTATTCTGCTATAAGATTAATGATCCTAAATGATTACTTTCATTATATGTAATAATGACCTTTCAGCCGGGCATGTTGGCTCATGCCTGTAATCCCAGCACTTTGGGAGGCTGAGATGGGTGGATTACCTGAGGTCAGGAGTTGGAGACCAGCCAGGCCAACATGGTGAAACCCTGTCTCTACTAAAAATACAAAAACTACCCAGGCGTGATGGCACACACTTGTAATCCCAGCTACTCAGGAGGCTGAGGCAGGAGAATTGCTTGAGCACAAGAGACAGAGATTGCAGTGAGCTGAGATTGTGCCACTGTACTCCAGCCTGGCTGACAGAGCGAGACTCTGTCTCAAAAAATAATAATAATAATAAAATAAATATAAATAAATAAATAAATAAATAAAATAATGACCTTTCACTTACTCTATTTGCTTACTTTTTCAAATGTGCACCCTTCATTCCCTGTGCTGATGGGAAGCTTGTTTCAGGAATAGCCATTGGTCAACAACAATCTGTGGTTATAGATGACAGATAGATATATATCTATAATGAAAGCCATGAGTGATATAAAAGAGCTGTGGGCAAGGAGCTAGAATACTGGTGCTTACCTTTCTCTGTACAAACTTGAGTAACTCACTGCCTTTGAGCCTCAGTTTCCTTATCTGTAAGGAAGAGAAAATAGTGGCTATGTTGTTGAGTGATTGTGCAAAGCAACAATTGGGAATAGTTCTAGTGTATCAACAAATGTTTCAGTCTTTATATTTTATCCAATGAATTGTAAACTCTTTTGGAAAACGTTCCATGGCTCTTCATCATTGCCTGGGCCCATCAAGTTGAGATTTCTGATTTGGACATTTTAAATGCCTGATTATCTGGTACAATCATACCTATGCACCTTGTATATTGTTGTTAGTGATTATCAAGTACAAATTATATGTTAGGCACTGTGATGAAAGCTTTGTACCCATTTTCACTTCTGAACATCACAACCATCCTATAAAAAAGGAGTATTAGGCCAGTGAGGTAACTCATACCTGTAATCTCAACACTTTGGGAAGCCAAGGTGGGAGGATTACTTGAGGCCAGGAGTTTAAGACCAGCCTGAGCATCATAAAAAGACCCTGTCTCTATAAAAACGTTTAAAAAGATCAGCCAGGCATGGTGGTGCATGCCTATAGTCCCAGCTACTCTGGAGGCTGAGGCAGGAGGATGAATTGAGCCCAGGTGTTCAAGGGTGCAGTGAGCTATGATTGTGCCACTGTACTCTAGCCTGAGCAACAGAGCAAGAGCCTGTCTCTACATTCTTTTTTTAAAAAAAGGGCTATTAGTACTGTTTTTATTCCTTCTTATGGATAAGGAAATGAGCCTTGGAGAAGTTATGTAGCTTGTCCAAAGTTAAATAGTTGGTGAAGAGGAAATATCCATATTTGAACCCAGGCAGTTCAATTCTATAATCTGACATTTTAGCCACTGAGCTATACTTATCAAAGAAACTTCTTTTTGGGCTTGGCTAATTGTTGACCCTGAACATATATATTTTTGTACATTTTGTTGCATCTATTTATACCTCAAAGTCTATTCCTTTTCTTTTCTCTCTGCACAATTCTATTATTATGACTGTGTATTGCCTTTCCCTGCTAGATAGGTACACCAAATCCTAAACTCTCTCAAGCCTCATGGAGCACTTTTGTATTGTACTAGCGAGAACCACACTGGATTACATTATCTTATAGTTTCTCTGATGCATTCATATATTGAGAAACTGCCAAACTGGACCTACCTCAGGAAAGAGTACCATATCTTTTACCTCTTTTGCACCTCCTAATTTATGTAGAAAAACTAATGGACAACAGAAGATGAAAAAATGCATAAAAAGAATAATTGTTAATTTCTGTAATAATCTTTTGAGATTGGCAGTCTTACAGTGTTCTAGAAGCTGTCCTACCAATGTTTCAGAACCGATTTCTATTTCTGAAATAAGCCCAAGTGATGGGAAAGTCTCTTTCTCTTCTAAGCCACTATACTACTCCTGACTGTTTGTCTTGCCCAATTTCCTCCAGTGGTAATGTTTTGCAAATCTATAGTATCGTATCACAGCAAGGTTATTTCCACTGATGCAGCCAACATGCAGAATATTTCCTTTACTATAGGATTTGTGGTAAAGAGCCTAAAATTAAGGCCCACTGTTGTATGTGCCTGGAGAAAACCAGGAAGAATTCAAGTGGCCTAGCCACAAGCCCTCCTCCCTACTCTGCTCCTGTGGATAAAGCCCCCTGACCAAACAGCCCTCCTTAACATGGGGACCATGCACAATTTCTGCTTATTCCCCATCATCTTGGTGGTACAAAGCCTGACTCCAACAGCTGCTGGGTGTTCACTCCGTTCCAGGGTGTACCTGCTCCTATGTGATTCTGCATGCACGATGTCCTCCTCTCCCTGGCTGTGAGTATATGTGACTAGTAAACTGCTGTCAATCTCATTAGTCCAGTGTTGGATGATCCCCATATCCCTCTTACTGATGGGGTACAGAGGAAGTGATTAAAATAGGATTTTTCATGTGGGCTTTTATAGACACAGCACTTCCCTCCCATGCCTATCCTCTTTTTAACTCCTGGCAAATGCTAACTTGTTTTCTGTCTATTTTTTTCACATCAAGTTTGTTATGTACATAAAATGATACAATGTATCAACATTGGGGATTGGCTTTTTTCACTCAGCATAATTCTCTGGAAATTCAGCCTGGTTGCTATATGTATCAACACTTCATTCCTAGAATTCCACTGTATATGCACTATTATTTGTTTACCCATTCTCCACTGAAGGACATCTGGATTTTTTCCAGTTTTTAGCTATTATGAATAAAGCTGCTATAAACATTCACATAGAGGAGTTTTAATAAACATAAGTTTTCATTTCTCTGGGATAAATGCCCAAGGGTGCAATTGCTGGGTCATATGGGACTTGCACGTTTAGCTTTTAAGAGACTGCCAAACTGTTTTCCACAGTGCCTGGACCATTTTACACGCCTATCAGCAATTTATCAGTGATTCAGTTCCTCCTAATCCTCGGAAGTCTTTGGTGTTCTCGCTATTATTTTAACTGTTCTGATAGCTGTGCAATTATATCTCATTGTGGTTTCAATTTGAATTTCTATAATGGCCAATGGTGTTGAATATCTTTTCATGTGCTACTCAGAATCTATATATCCTCTTTGGTGAAATGTCTGTGTCTTTTGTCCATGTTCAAATTGGGATTGCATGTTCTTTTGACATTGGATTTTGAGAGTTTTTAAGCATATTCTAAATACTAGTCCTTGGTTGGATATGTGGTTTGCAGATATTTTCTTCCATTCTGCAGGTCAGGTGATAATTTGAATCACTTATTTAAATCTCTAGACTGTTACTAGGAATCTTCTGTGATTACTAGGCTGACAAGGGGTACCTTCAATTAAACAGTCATCCAGCAGGGTTAAAATGAAATACGCTACCCATCATATCAATGTGCTAGAGTGGAACAAACCCAAGGTTCGTAGTTGATGATCATGGGCTGGGCATGGTGGCCCATGCATGTAATCCCAGATATTCCGGTGGCTGAGGCACAAGAATCACTTGAATTCAGGAGGTGGAGGTTGTAGTGAGCCGAGATCGTGCCACTGCACTCCAGCCTGGGTGACAGAGCAAGACTAGTCCTGGCTTGGTCACTAAGTGTTACAGGATCTCTCTGGGCCTCAGTTTCTTCATTTGTAAAGAAGGATCAGGCACATTATCTAAACTACTATCTTGTTCTACCATTCTATGATTCTCAGTTTAGAAGTTAAGCTGAATAGAATGAAGCTAATTTCCCTATTATGGCAAAAATACTAACATGTAGGTTTTAAAACAACTGAGAATGGAATACCTTTTCTTCTTCTTTGTTAGTGAGAATATGCTAAAATATCACAGTGCAGCATGACCTTTAGAATCTTCTTGCCTTTTGCCTTTCCTGGTGATGCCCAACAAATGCATCTCAAGAGTTTTCAATTTTATTGTATAGAACCTTGTAGCAGTTTAGATGATAGATTTGGAGTCTAACAATGCCCTACCACTAAACTGGTATATGTGCAATTGGAAAATTACTTAGCCACTATAATCCTCAGTTGCCTTTTTTTTTTAATTTGGTGATAATAACAGCACTTAGCACAAAATATTTCTGTGAGAATAAAATGAAATGACCCATGTGAGTGTTCAGCACTCATTCATTTCCCACTAGCACACAGTAAGTGTTCAATAAAAATTATTAGCAGCTGTTGGGGCTGCTGCTGTTATTATACTAAGTGGTATGGTTTGGCTCTGTGTCTCCACCCAAATCTCATCTTGAATTGTACTCCCATAATTCCCATGGATTGTGGGAAGGACCTGGTCCAAGAAAATTTGAATCATGGGGGTGGTTTCCACCATACTGTTCTCTTGGTAGTGAATAAGTCTCACGAGATCTGATGGTTTTATAAGGGGTTTCCGGTTTTGCATTTCTCTCATTTTTCTTTTGCTGCTGCCATGTAAGAAGTGCCTTTCACCTCCCACCATGATATTGAGGCCTCCCCAGCCATATGGAAATATAAGTCCAATTAAACTTCTTTTTCTTCCTAGTCTTGGGTATGTCTTTATCAGCAGTGTAAAACGGATAGTACACTGAGTTACCCCAAATACCTAAGGTGCGGCCCCTAAGAAGCAGATAGGGGGCTCTTAGGAAGGGGAGTGCTTTTGTTTCCTAACTTTTCTAAACAGAATATGGTTCTCAGCTGATGAAACCAGCATTAACCATTGTACCGGTTATTATTACATTTGCCACTCACAAAAATGGCAAAGGAGGAATATCAGGTACAGATACAAAAGATACAGACCTTTTGCAATTAATCTTCTTCTCACCTTGCCTTTTTCAAACCCCAATGAGCTACTCTAAAATCTCTCCCTTCTTTCATTCCAAGGTCCCTAAACATTTCCTCACAGTCTTCTTTGCAGTCTCTCCTCTCTGGTCACTGGATAAGAGCTTTATTAGTTAGGCCAATTTATCCTTGTTAATTCTGTTCTCATTTTCATTTCCTTATGTCCTGGACTCTGCCCATTCACAAGTGCTCAGGAGCTAAGTGGGCAAGAATAATTCCTTCTTGGAAGCAGTGGTTAATATTTCAAATGTACAATTTAATATCTTTTCTTTTTATCACTGCCACATAAAATATTAGCAATAAACAGAGAGGCAGCTTCTAAAAACCCTGACACTATGACACAAACAGCTTTCAAACTGTTCCTCCTTAAAAAGATCTCAAAGGAATTTTTCCCACCAAATTGTAACATTCACTACCTGCCTGAATGAACAGAACCATTGGCAAGAATTGGCATACTGATGCTTTGTTAAGATTCTCATTCATTTCCTACTCGATTTCTTACATTTCCAGGCTGATTACTTTCCATTCCAGAAATGCAGTTATTTTTTCTCTACATGGCTGCTTGTTTCTTTTTACACCTGTACAATAACTGCTTCTTATAGCCAAGGGGTTATATCATTAATTTAAAGACAACAGCACTGATCCTGTGGATTTTTCAAAGCAGAAGTTTTATTTCTCAGAAAGTTAAATTCTTCTTTCTTTTAATGGAATTAGTGAGTCAGAATCATATTATACATATTTTTTTTTCTTTCCGGAACTGTGATGACACAGGTAATTTGATTAAGCTAAGAAACTCAATTCATGTCACCTGTTCTGTTATAAATATATCAGTACAACGGGGAAAATAATTTTATTGAAAATATTAAATTTGGTGCAGGTTGCTTTTAGATGTCATTTTTATCTCTCATGTAGGACCTTGTCATCCATTGATTTGCCCTGGAATAGGGATGTTTATGAATAAAAAATGCATATAGGGTGGCTACTGAACATGTCTTTAATGAAGAATGCAAATAAGCATGCAGTCCTTGCCAGCAAGGAGCTTACTACCTATTTGGAAAGGCAAGGAATATACACAAATGACGTTGAATTAGAATAACAGAAGTCAGTAAAATCTAAGGCAACAATAAAGAAAATTCACTATGCTGTGCACAAATGAGAGCCAAATATTGGATGGAGACTAACAGTTATTGGAGGGAGAGAGAGATGCTGAAGAAAAAGAGTTACCCTTTTAAAATTTTTTGTATAAAACTGCATCTTCTTTATTTTGCATACTTTAATCTCAGAACAAAATAAACAAAAAACCCATAATATGCAACATCCAATCCTGTTGTCAAATTAGGGAGGGGATGGGGTTAGAGGCCCTTGTTTCCTGCCTTAGGCACAAGGACAGGAGAGAATAAACACAAGACATTAGCAGAGGGAGCCAGGCGAGACAGGACCACTCGAGGCTGTGGTGGGAGCCATGGGGACACTATTCAGAGGGCACAAGATTTCCAAGTATAAACTCCTAGTCTACCTCCTCCATGCAAGACACATCCTAATCGCCCTCGAGTGGGGAGGGAGTATTGTATCAGGAACAGCATCACCGGCTTCCTCAGCTGCCACTTCATCTTCATCTGTAGCTAGACCGAGCTTGTTCATGGTAGATGCTATTGGAGTAGGTCTGAGAATCCTCAGGGGAGAAGCCAGAAGAGAGCCCCACAGTTTCAAACAGCAGCACCCCCAGGTCTTTGACAGCTTTGTCGTCCTTGTCCACCTCAGCCTTCTGCTGCAGTGTCTCCACAATAGGTTGGTCAAGATTGATTTCCAGGTGCTTTTTGGCCATCATGTAGCCCATTATAGAGTTGTCTCAAAGTGTCTGAGCTTTCACAAGCTACTTCATATTGGCTGTTCAGCTGTAAGTGCCAGTCATAGTGCACCTGTGACTGCAGCTGCAGGATGAAGAAACAGACTATTGGAGATTTTCACTTTCTCAATTTTCTTCTTCAAGTTTTCTTCCAGGAGCTTGCAGAGGTTCTCAAACTGCCTTGCTCTCCTCCATTTTCTTCTTCTCCATCCTCAGGTAGCCTAAGACCCTACTAGGTAACTGAGACCAGGCTCTTTCCATCAAACTCATTGAGCTGCTGCATGCAGTACTCATCAGTGAGCTTGGTCATATATACTGCCTCAAAGCCCTGCTTCCTCACTCATTCCACAAAAGCAAAGTTGGCCACCTGCTCTTTGCTCTTGCCAGTGATGTCATAGATGGACTTCCCATCTCCATGTGAGAGGCATGCTCTGACAGAGATGTCATCTCATCTCCAGACTGGGTGGTGTGATAGTGCAGCAGCTCAGACAGGCATCATCAGTTAATAGAGTCCTCATGGATTCCAACCTTTAGATTTTTTAGAGAATTCCTCATGGAATTTCTTATAACATTCCTTGTCTTCTGCCAGCTCAGAGAAGAGCTCATGACACTTCCCAAGAGTGTTTTTGTGTGGACTTTCAGGATTCTGCTCTGCTGCAACACTTCTTGGGAGATGTTCAGGGCAGATCTTCAAAGTCATATATATATATATATGCACACCACGGATAAAGCTGAGATACTCTGGTGTCAGCTCGTCATAGCACATGCCGGACATAGAGGTTGATGTTTTTCTTTTCTCTATTGTTCTCAAAGAGGTCAAAGAAAGCCCTACTCTTTTTCTCAGAGAAGTCAAAGACAGCCTGATGAGGGATGAATAGCAGTGCCCTGAATTCCAACTGACCCTCTACAGAGACGTGCTTGAGTGGCAAGCGGTCTTCCCAATCATTTGTGAGGCTCTCATAGAATTCTCCATACTCTTCCTGGGTGATTTCATCAGGCTTTCTGATCCAAATGGGCTTGGTCTTGTTTAGTTATTCCAGATCAATGCATTTTTTTGTTGTTATTGATCTTGGTTTTCTTTTTCTTATCCTTACTGCTGTTATCCTCCTCACCTGAACCCACATCTTCAATCTTGGGCTTTTTCTCATCTTTATCATCCTCTTCTTTCTCACCTTTCTTTTTTTTCTGCTTTATCGTCACTGACTTCTTTCACCCACCCGTTCCTTCTCCAAACAAAGGGTGGTGGGATAGCCTATAAACTATGAGTGTTTCTTTGACCTGCCTCTCTTAGAAATACTCTCTCTGTCTAGTCTTCTTTAAAGTGGAGGATCACTTTGGTGCCACTGCCAATGGGATCAACAGGGTCAGCACATACAGTTAAGAAACCCCTAGCATAAGACTCCCAGGCATAGTGTTTATCATCATTGTGCTTTATGATCACAACCACTTTTTCTGCCTCCAGGTAGGAAGCATAAAAGCCAACACCAAATTGCCCAGGCCTGGAGATGTCTGCACCAGCCTGAGGAGCCTCCATAAATGCTTTAACACCAGACTTGGCAATAGTTCCCAAATTATTTATGAGATCAGCCTTGGTCACGCCAATGCCTGCGTCCACCAAAGTAGGGTGTGTTCCTGAGGGTTGGTGATGTCAATTTTCAGCTCTTTACCACTGGCTAACTAGGAAGGTCCTGTCAGGTTCTCAAAGCAAATCTTGTCCAAGGCATCAGAAGCATTAGAGATCAACTCCCAAATGAAAATCTCTTTGTGGTAATAGCAGATATTGATGATGAGACACACGAGTTGGGCAATTTCTGCCTGAAAGACAAAAGTCTCCATCTCCTCCTCTACATGGTGCATCTCCTCAGGCATCTTGAAAGGAAAAGATTTACAAGTGCTAGTGAACAAGGTGGGCCGAGACCGTCCAACATGCACATGGCTCCAAAGCTGCGTGGGAGTGACTCAAGAGCTAGAGTTGCCTTTTAATGAGTGGCTATTACCTGCCAGCCATTGTGGTAGGCATTTTATACTTGATTTCTTTCAATTTATAAATAAACAAAGGTATGATTATTTTTAGATCTACATTTCACATGAGGACAATGCTGAGACTTTTAAAATAAATGTTAGTAAGTGGTCCAGGTGAAATTTGAACCCAGACATATTTGGCTGCAAAGCCTGGGTTCTGTTTGCAACCTATACTTCATAAAAACATGCCAGGCAATGGGTAGGTTTTGATCTGATTATTGAAAAAATAGTAAAAGATAAAGTGAGAAAGAGGCAGAGAGTTAAGGAAGGAGCAAGAAGAAATGAGAACATTTTAGGCTACAAAAATAGCATGATAGTGGAGGCAAAAAATACATATATAAAGTGTTTGAACAATGAGTAAATGAATTTGCCTGGATCAAATATAGGGGATGCTTGCAAATGTGCTTAATAGCATAGGCTCTGGATTTTGACAGTTTGGTTTAAATTCAAGCTCATCCATTTATACCTGACCTCTCCTAGGCAGAATACAACATCACATAGAATAGCTGTGATGATTTAAAGAGCTAATACAATTTAGGTGCTGGTAATACAGATGTTTTTGGTATGTGAAAATTCATCAAGCTGTATAATTATGTGTGCTGCTTGGTATGTATATGTCAGAAAAATATTTTTTTTTTGTAAAAGGAGCTAATGCATATGTAAGCATTCACTGAATGTTAATTTATTATTCTCAATGTATTCAGGACAGTGAGATATTAGAATAAGATCTTAGCAGAATGTTGGAGCATTGCAAAGGGCCTCTTACCTGAGGAGGGTCAAAGAAGGATTAGAAAGATGGAGATATACTCACAGTGTTGTTTAGGAAGCTTGTCTTTGTCTCAGTGTGTAGAATGAATTGGAATTACAGAAGGATATAGAACAGTGAGACCAATGAAAAGATGTTGCTGTCACACGGAAGTCCAGTAATATGGTCCTGAGGCAAGTGATGGTGAAAAAGAGAGATTCCACGAAGGAAAAATCAATAGGATTGGACAGTGGGATATAATAGGGAAGGAAAGTAAAGATTCAAAAATAACTTCTCTAGTCTTTAGAGTAAGAATGATTGGAAGAAAAACCTGAGTGGGGGAGCAATGGCAAGGAGGTTGATTTTAGGTAAACCCAGTTCCAAGTGTCAACATCTGGTTGGCAGCTGGATGTGTCAATCAACAATAGAGGACATGCTCCAAGAACTAGTAATTACATAATTAGTAACTACATAAAGTGTGAATAGTTTCTTGTGATTATTACACAAAGGAAAATCCAAAAATCTGGTAGTGCAAACCAAAAAATTTTCGATATGATTACATGTGTATTTCATAGTTTTTCTCTTTGGTCCTATATTTAAACCATATTTACCTCTGTCTCTAAACAAATAATTAAGAAAAAAAGCATCTGAACCTACAGAAATCTATAAAATCCCCAAGTTTGGTGATATTTTAGTTATAGGGAGTTAGACTTCTCTAACCATAATGGATAGAGAATTTAACATGTTGGTAAATTGCAAGTACCTTTTTTGAAGACCCCATATATTCTCTCTTTCAAAGAATGTTTATGATTTCTTGAACTTACTTTTAAGAGATTTAGAAAGAGGGGATTAATTATTTTCTATTTATAAGCACAAATGTTGTTGAGGACATTCTTATACATTTACCAAAAAGGGGACCCAATCATAATATATTGAAAACTTAAATCCACCACACAACAAATTCTGGATGAAAACCTCACCCAATACTGGATTAATGTCATTTCGTTTCTCTGGTATTAAAATAATATAAAGTAAGAATAAGTTCAACTTTAGGATCCAGGAAAAATGCATGCGTGTGTATGTTTGTGTGTGTGTTTGTGGGTATGTGTGGTATGTGTTGTGGGTTTGTGTGTTTACGTACACACATGAATGCATGCATGTGTAAATATAAAGAGGTGGAAGGGAAATGATAAAATAAGTTTATTCTAGTTGTCCAAGAGAAATTGATTTTATAATTAAATATTTAGAAAAATTCAATCCTGTGGTAATGTAACATGTTGAGGCAAGATATCTTTAAAATATCTCTTTAAAAAAATAGCTATTTTTAAAAGTTCTGTCACTCAAGGCTTTTAAATTTTTCTGAATTCAAACATAAATATTTGCATGCTAGAGTATGCAGAAAAATGCCAATAACACAGAGGATATTTGTCTACTAGCCATGCCTTCAAAAATAACAATGCTCTTTCAGCAGACACATTTTGGGGTACCCAAGAGAACGTAGACACAAGGTTAAGTCATTAATGAATCTGCCTCTGAAGTTAAGAACTAGAATGATGTTATTGCTCTGCAAACCTCCTCTTCTCTCCATCTGCCCCAGACAAAATGCCAGTTATTCACTGGTGATTACATCAGTGAAATTTCCTGATTATCTCCTAGGTGCATAGAACTGCTAATATTATAAATAGAAATAATTCTAAGATATAATCCCAGCTCTCAAATAGCCTAGTTAGGTACATGGGTAAGTACTTAAAAAGGAAAGCTAATAATATAAGTAATATATATAATTTAGTGGGCAAATAGCATATAATATAAAATAGTTTGGAGATTAAAAGGGAAGGAAGCCAATCCTAGTGACCCACTCTGTACTAAGTACTAGTCAGCATGAATACTTGAATCAGGATGATTGTTCCTCACTGCTATACCCTCAGCACTTAGAAGAGTACCTAGGATGAATAGAGACTGAATAAATATTTGCTGACTAAATGAGGAAATAATTATCTCATTCAAGATGCACAGAATTCCTAAAGAATAGATATTTCCACTTTATAGATGTTAAAACTGAGAACATGAAAGATAAGTAGCATGTCCTGAATCACATAGTGGCACAAGATGAGATTTGAACCCAGGTCCACCTGTCACCAAAAGTCTTACTTTTGCCACTGAAAGGTGGCAGAACTCAATGGAAATGAACAAGTTCAGTGTTGATTTGGACAAAAATATGTAGTCTAAGCAAATTGGTCAGAATTCCATAGAAGATTATTTTTTAAATGAATATTGTAATTGATAATGTAAAGCTTTAAAATTGTTAAAACTTAGGTACATCTGATCTAAGATGGTGGGTTGTCAGCATATCAATATTTAATTTCCAAAGAACACAAGCATTGTTTCTAAGGGACTGTTAATATTTTCTTACAGCTTAAAATGAGCAGACGGAAAGAATGACCTTCAATTTTCTACAGGATTTTACATCCAACAGTAGAAAGTGCCACATGTAAGATTTACACTTGACTAGACTGGTGACAACTGCAGCTCCTGTCCTAACAACCTGCAAGAAATGCTGATACAAAACGAGAGGAAAGTCATGGCATAAAATTGTATATGAAAGTTCGGTTTTGAAAGTGCACTTTACATACAGTGCAAAGTTTCACAGTTTGAAATAGTTTTTCCTTTCCAAAACTATTTACTTAGTGTTAGTAAATATTCTAGTGTAAATTAGAGTATAATAGATTTAGCAATAAAAAATAAAACAAAATCAACTAGATAAATTAAAAACAAAATTATAAAACAATGTAACATCTGGTATGTGAAAAAACACTATAATGTCTTAGAGCAACAATGAGAATGGGTTGTCTTTTTGTTTATTTCTATAAAAGATATTAATCAAGGGTGCATATTCAACACAATGCCAGGCATGCAGTATAATTACAATGCATGCAGTAGAAGAAAGATATCCTCAGATATTATTCATCTGTTTTCAACAGTGTGGATTTTTGACACACAGAATTAACATAGATCTATCAAAAGAGTAATTGCAGAACTCTTAAATAATACTCAACATGGGTTTTTGGTCAAATTGAAGCAAGAGAGATAAATACATTGCATCTATGCATTTCCTTCTCACTCAGCCCCACATGCCCTTGGACCCACGGGGCCAATATCATTGCTGTCCATTGAAATAGCAGTAATAGTTTTACTGCACTTGAGTGATGTGACCAGTGCTTTGCTAACTCACTTTATGTAATTTATATATATATAAGTTAGAAATTATCTGACACAATTATGGAGGCTGAGAACTCCCACAATCTGATATCTACATGCTGGAGACCCAGGAAAGCAGATGATGTAGTTCTAGTCTGAGTTCAAAGGCCTGAGAGCCAGGAGGGCCAGTGTTGTAAGTTCCATTCAGAATGTAGGAGAAGACTGAGGTCCAGCTTGGAAACAGGCAGAAAGTAAATTCTTACTTACTCTTCCTTTTCATCCTGTTCAAGCTTCCTCAGGTTGGATGGTGACCATGTCACCGGGGACAGCAATCTGCTTCACTTTGCCTATTGATTCAAATGTTAATCTCATCCAGAAACACCCTCATCGACATAGCCAGAATAATATTTGACTAAATATCTGAACACCCCATAATACAGTCAAGTTGACACACATAATTAACAATCACAAAGAATAAACGGGATGATAGAGGAAATTTTATCTTCGTAGAACCAGGCATGGGAAAGCAGTACAGCAGGACCTGCA
This sequence comes from Pan paniscus, assembly GCF_029289425.2. Lineage (NCBI taxonomy): Eukaryota > Metazoa > Chordata > Mammalia > Primates > Hominidae > Pan > Pan paniscus. Next base: position 74,051,860 of record NC_085926.1, on the reverse strand, counting down.
CCCTGCATCTTAGTCTGAAAGCCATGCTCCCTCCCACCATGCTGCATTGCCTGATCTCAGACAAGGCTTCAATGCAGTGCTTTGAGTGGGAACTACAGGTTATCAGGGTTGGCATCCAGGATAAATTATGTCGTCCACCTCTGAACCTTATGATTGCCAATTCTATATTTACAAAAACAAAATAGTATTGTCCTGGGGAAAAGGAAAATGTAAGGGTGGCTGGTAAAGGAAGGTCAGATAACAATAGACTGTAAACAACACACAGAAGAATTTGGACTGACGGCTGCAGAGTATGGTGACCAACTTGTCCTGGTTTGCTTAAGACTCTCAGTTTTAAAAGTGAAAGTCCTGTGTCCTTGGAACTCCCTCAGGTCCAGGCAAACAAATTGGGCACCTTACAATAGAGAAGTGATGCTCAAATTGTCTCTTGTGAAAACGGATTTTTGTTTCCTAACCCACTGAAGACTAATACTTTTATAAAATGCATTAAAATGAGTCACTAGAATGAAATGGAAAAAGGCATACAAACTCACACTTTCGTATTAAATTCAACAGATATAAATTAACAAATGGCTATAAAGGTTACTAAAATGCTTACTCTTAATTTCTATACTTATCTTTCGGGGGACCAGTTACAACCCATTTGAGATGGGTCCTGGTATAAGGACCACACCACTGCAGGAATGAGGATCTATTTGTACAGTCTGAAAAGGGAAGAGGCAGACTAAGGACCTTTATTCTGGCATGATGGATGGCAATTGGAAAGGACTAGAACAAGGAGAATAGACGGTAATAGAAGAGGGAGGTATGAAGGATGGGCAGAGAACAGGTGAGCAAAGAAAGGAAATCCCAGTGACCCGAATACAGAGATCAAGGAATGGAAACAGAGCTCATCTTGAAGTTTCTCACTAAATGAAGTCTTCTGTAGTCACTGGTCTTAAAAGCTAAACGAATTACATTTAAGAAATAATAAAACAAAAGCAGAATGTAGACTGTGAGAGAGTGGGCTTTGGTTGTGAGTAAACTGTCCATGCCCAAATCCAAACACCCCTAGTTGTTATGAGTTACTTGACCATGGCATGTTTTCACCACTCTCTGTCTCAGTTCCTTTATCAATAATACGCCACTTCTCCTACTATCTATCCCAAAGTGTTGTTGTGATATAAAGTGAGATTTTTGGTTTTTTTGAGACGGAATTTCACTCTTGTTGCCCAGGCTGGAGTGCAATGGCACCATCTCGGCTCTCTGCAACCTCTGCCTCCCAGGTTCAAGTGATTCTCTTGCCTCAGCCTCCTGAGTAGCTGGGATTACAGGCATGCGCCACAACACCCAGCCGATTTTGTATTTTTAGTAGAGATAGAGTTTCTCCAGAGTTTCTCCATGTTGGTCAGCTGGTCTGGAACTCCTGACCTCAGGTAATCGGCCCGCCCTGGCCTCCCAAAATGTTGGGATTACAGGCGTGAGCCACCGCACCTGGCCAAGATTTGTATATATCATATATATAAAATAGATACCGATGTATATTATATACTATATAAATAATTTGTAATTTACTATATATAATGGTATATGATATATTTATATCTATATACATATATAAATATCTACCATTTAATACTATAACTGGCACATAGGTAATGGTTACTCCTTGCTCATTATAGATATTAGCAAAGTATCTCAGTAACAATCATTCCAACGTCATTTTTTGGGAAATATTTGCCTCCATTTACAAAGTGATTTAATAGTAACCTATGAAAAAGTGTGATTCCTTATTAGGGAAAATTTGTAGTATATTCTCCTATTGACTTTGAAATTTGTCAGCACTTGCCAACATTGTACATGCTGATTTATGCCACAATTGCTTGGCCCCCTCCAAAATACTATGCACTGTTTAGAAGAAAGAGGTTCATTAACAGTGGTCAATTTGACTCTATTTGGCTTGGGCCTATTTGAAAGACTCCTTGTGGCATAACTACCAAAGTTGTTGTTGTATTAGTTCTTAGCATTTCTCCATTTTCCCTTGATTTCCTTTGATCTCATTTCTTTATGTATCTCATTTACTCTCCAGGTACTGCTTGTGCCTCCTGTTAGGGGTATATGTTTCGTAATGATACTAAGCTTGGTTGATACCTATCCTAGTGCAGTTGTTCTCTATAGTCAACACCACTGGTCCTCCTGGTGCATATATAACACAGAAGGAGTAAAATTGACAAAGGCCCTGGGGCAGTAGGATGCTGGCATGTCCGAGAGTAGCAATAGGAGGAGGGTGTGGCCAGAAGAACTGGGAGCAAGAGGGATGGACAAGATATGGACATTGAGGCCCAAGACAAGGAGGGAGTCAGATCTAGCAAACCTCTGGATCATGGCAGGAACCTTGAGATTGCTTTAAATGTGATAGAATTCATTAGAAGATTGAGCAGACTATGGTATGAACTGACTCACATATAAAAATGGACACTCTGGATGCTGTGTGTTGACTAGACTATCTGTGGGCAAGGGTGGAAGCCACATTACCAAGAAAGACTCAATATACTAATATAGACCAGTCTATTTCTCTTTGCCAATACTAGATACACTGCTGATATCACAGGCTTTGGTTTTACCTATTTATAGATTATTTGAACTTAGAGGCCATATAAAACCACAGAAAAGTCAGCAGAAGGAGAGTAGAAACATCAAGAGTCATGAGAGCTTCTGATGCCCTGAGATACAGAAAAAACAAACTTGATGGACTGTCTGATCCAAGTTTTATACTTTGTGAGGCTTAACTCCCATTAGGAGTAATGCAATGGTGTGCCTGGAAAAGCAAAAAATAAAATGTAGATCTATAGTTTTTGCTAATTTCCAAGGTGTAAATACTCCCACCACGGCCAATTTCATGCTACCAAAGGGACGCCACTGATGTGGAGTCGGGATGAGATATGCACAAGCACTTCTTGCGAAGTGGCTCTAGCAAGCCACTGGTGCATGAGATGAGTGTGAATGCTTCCAGTGGATTTCCTATTTTATTAGCTTCTTTGAGTGAGTGTCCGACCTTCAGTGCTGGATCATCCAAGTCCCATTTCACCTCTTTTGACCCTTGAACTTCTCTTTAAAGAGCTTCCTTGATCGTTCTGGCCTTTCCTTGCTTCCCAGTTATTAGAAACATAAGACGCCTGCAGGGGATGTCTTGAGGTCTCAGGATAGAATATTTAAAGTATAGCATGTAGGTTCACCCATGTTTTAGTATTAATCTTTAAAAAAAATCACCAGTTTTTATTCTGCACATCAGTTCTGTTAGAATTAGAGATTCATAAAGAGATGTAGTTGCTAACAAAGTGGAGAAACAGAATATTCGATTTAGCACACTGACATTTACAGTATAAGTCAAATTGCTTTTAATCAAAACATTAAAAAAAATTCATATTGTCTATAAGTCAGAAAAGTTTCCTGGAGTTGTTAGCTTTGTATACACAAAAGTATTATATGTTTTAAGTGTTTTTTTTTATTCAATCATTTTCCAGAAGTAGATGGAGGATAGCAGACCTGTGAGTGAGCTTTAAAATTAACTTATCCTATCAGACCACTGGAATTCTCATCTGTGAACAGGGAAACAGATCCAGTGAATGAGAAATGAACTTCAGAACTATCCATTATTCTTGGCAAACTAAATTATAGTCTCTACTCTCTATTTGAGAATCAGTGTTTCACCTGGTTTCAGAAGTGATCAGTAAGAGTGACAAGAAAGAGAAAAAAGAGAAAATCCTCCCTGGGTTAATACCTTCACTTTGCTAATAAGATCAAGTCATTAAACCATGAAAAGCATTCTGAAAATCCCTGGGTTGTTTTTCAGACAAGTAACATTTTATAAAGTTAAGGATATCTGAGTTTCTAGCAGCCAAACTGGGTATGAGGAAGTTTAGTGCTTAAATTTGCACACTTCAAACTGTCAGCTCCTTCAATGTGGAGTGATTATTAACAGTAAGTTCTTAGAGATTTTCACCTTATATCTTGGCTATCGTGAATAATGCGTCAATGAACATGGAAGTGCAGACATCTCTTCAACATACTGATTTCAGTTCCTTTGGGTTTATACCCAGGAGCGGGATTGCTAGATCATATGGGAATTCTATTTTTTGTTTGTTTTTTGAGGACTTTACATACTGTTTCTCAAAATAGCTGTAATAATTTACAATGCCACCAACGCTGTAGAAGGGTTTCCTTTTCTCCACATCTTCCCAATGCTTATTTCATCTTTTTGATAATAGCCAATCTAACAGCTGTGAGATGATATTTTATTGTAGCTTTAATTTACATTTTTCTTATGATTAGAGATAGAGTATTTTTTCATATATCTGTTGACAATTCATGTGTCTTTTTTTTGAGAAATGTCTATCTATACAAGCCAAAAATCAACATTTTATATATTCTCACTACAAAGAAAGATGATAAATATTTGGGATGATGGCATGGTAATTAGCCTGATTTGATCATCCACAATGTATACACATCTCAATTAAAACATCACCTTGAACCCCATAAATATATATAATTATAATCTGTCAATTAAAAATAAGACTTAAAAAAGGAAGTTCTTAATTTGCAAAACAATCTCTGCCCATATACCTGCTAATTAAATTACTAATCAGGCAATAATCCCTAATGTTACATTACCTAGAAAATGAAATGACAAGGTCATAATTATCTAAAGCATTACTTTAAAAGACTTGGGGAGAAAAGCTAAGCAAGCCATGGCTGGCTGAAGAGGCGAGATGATATGAGGACATTCAAGTGGCCATAGTTCATTAAACCACCTTTCTGTGCTATTCAGAAAATTGTGTTCAACAGTAACAAGCTCATTTAATACCTGAAGTGGACCATTCAGATGGTTAAACAAATGAGATTCATACAAGCCTCGTCACCCTGTAATTCACATCTCATTTGCTCTTTCCTTTGTGCTAACATCTGCTACATCACTCTTACTATCTGGACAACTCTTGTAAACTCCCCCACTGAAAACTTGCAAGGCAGTGTTCAGTTTCTTTCACATGATGTATGTTCTGCTGTCTCCTTGAAATGGAATGTAGGCAACTTTAAAATGCTGTGTCGCACTTAGACTTTAGGGAACACCTGTGCAATTTTGTTTAAAGTAAACCTAAAGAGGACTGAATGCTGCTTTTCTGAACCCAAAGTCATATTCCTAAAATCTCATGTTATAGAAGTCTAATTCAGCAAAACATTCTTTCACACCCACCGAACACTCTCATAGTTAGCAAGCATCTGATATTTCTGATAACCCTATGTGCTGACTTTACAAACCCTTCTGAAGCATCAAAATGAAACCATGTGAAAGTACCAAGTCTTTCCATTGTCCCAGAGAGTTGCTGACACCTAAATATAGCTCATTCTTGCCCCTTACATCTACCCAGGACATTTGTGGATATCTCTGATAAGCTACCATATTTTACAAACTAGTAAAGCAGATAGAGACGACAGATATCCTCTAGTAAATTTTAATTAAATGCTTTCTCTTTTACAAGGAAATTTTAAAATCCAAGTGTCTGTTAAGCTACGTGGTAAAGAAGGAGGTGAACCATCTCTCTCAAAGATAGGTTTGTGTAGTTATAGTAGGTCTCCTAGGGTCTTGAAGGCATTCAGGTTAGGATGTTTCTGGCTTCCCCAGAAGTGATCCAAACATTGATCTATAAGGCAATTTTATTGAAAAATGCCACAGTTGTGACTGGCTGGGGTCAGAGTTGCAGGCAGTAAAGGAATTTACTAAGAAAGGTAAAGAAAGGCACATTTATTAGAGAAAATACAAAGATACATTGCAAGGGTGCAACAGATGGAACAGCAGAGAAGGGGCTGTCTGCCAAGAGGCAGGGGCTGGAGGGAAGTTTTATAGGGTTGTGCTGGAGCGGACTACCAGTGTAATGAGGTCCTGCTGCTGGGACTACATGCAGAACGAGGGTAGTGGGTTGTTTGTGATGACCTACCTCTCAGAACGATTTTTTCCCCCAACCTGGGGCCTCTTCCTCATTGTTGCTTACTTAACAGGACTCCACAAAAACAATTTATGCCAACCTCAAATTGAAATAATTTTCTAACAGATCTTAAGACTCACCTCAAGCACCAATAAAAATTTTAGAAAATTTGCAATAGTTATGGCCATCTCATTAGGGTGAATACTGTATGCTTTTGTCCATAATATTCAGAGTCTATTCCAAAGAATGAAGATACAAACATGATTAATAAACATCATTAGCAACTTCAAGAAGCTTCAACATCTTTAAGGAGGCAGATATAAAGCCACATTTTATGGTAATACAGGAAGTCCTACGAAGTTTCAGTAAGAGCAAGGGCCATTCCATTATAGCCTCCACTGAGTTCCCAATGCTTATTATGATGCCCGTGCATAGTAGTCACTTTGTTAGCATTTGTTGGAGGAAGGAAAACTGGAAGCACAAATATGTGATCATGAAATACAAACAATGTACATTTTATCCAGACTGGAATTCAGAGTGCTTCCTGGAAGGGATTATATCTCAATTGGGTCTTAAACCATAAATATAAATTAATTTGGCAAAATAAAATTTAAGAGGGAACTGGGTTTCCAAAGGAAATACCAGAAGCACAGAGTCATGAAGTAGCATCTTGCTTCTGGGAAACAGAAGCAGTTTGGTATTATGATGGAGTGAAGTGTAAGATGAGAAGAGCGGGAGGGGGTGGCTGGAGAAAGAGGAGGAGTCAGAAAAGCGATTGGATGCCTCTCTAATAGTGGGCCTGGAGCCATGGGGAGGTTTTAGAGCAGGGAGTAATTTGGTGTCGCTACCATCGTGATAGTTCAGAGCTCTGGGTCTGAGAGGAATAAATCAGTAGGTGACAGATGGGAGGAGGGAGACCTTGAGAGCAGTAATAAAGCTATTGTAAGAGTCTGGGTGAGAGGCACAATGATGACAAGAATGAGGACAGTAATTATATGTATTAGGGTAGCAAAAAAATGGAGAAATATTTAGGTGGTATAATCAGCAGAACTTAATAACAGATGGAAGATGAATGAAAAGTACCAGGTAAGGATGTTTTCAATGTGGTCACCTCACAACCAACTGAGCTGGAAAATACAGAAGGAGTAGATGTTTGGGGAAAGATGATGCATCAAGCTTTGGCCATTTTGAATTTGAGAAATGGTCATAGCCATTCACAAATTGGATGTGTGGTAATTGTTACCTTGGGATACAGATGAGGATGAGAGAGAATGTTACCACTCTCTCTTTGCCTTTTGCTTCCTCATTTCTGCTTTGCTCCTTCCACAAATTGGAAATGTGGGTGTGATGTTCTTGAGAGAGGTACGAGTTGGAGATACTGTTTTTGAATTCATCTGCATATCAGTGGTAGGTTAAGCCATGTGAATGATTGACATCACTCAGGGTATTATGTGGAGTGAGAAGAGATGAGCCCTAGACAAAGGCAGAGCAGACAGAGAGACAGGAGAAAGACCAAGAGGGCGAGGGTAGCTTCTGTAAAGTCTTGTCTGATGCATCAGATTCACCCAAGAAGCTTGTTAAAAGTTCTGGTCTAGGCCAGATGTGGTGGCTAACACCTGTAATCTCAGCACTTTGGGAGGCTGAAGCGGGTGGATCACTTGAGGCCAGGAGTTCAAGACCAGCCTGGCCAACATGGTGAAACCCTGTCTCTACTAAAAATACAAAATTAGCCAGGCGTGGTGTCAAACGCCTGTAATCCCAGCTACTTGGGAGGCTGAGGCCTGTAATCCCAGCTGTAATATGCCTGTAATCCCAGCTACAATATGCCTGTAATCCCAGCTACTTGGGAGGTTCAAGAATCACTTGAACCTGGGAGGCAGAGGTTTCAGTGAGCCGAGATTGCACCATTGCACTCCAGCCTGAGCAGCAAGAGTGAAACTCCATCTTTAAAAAAAAAAAAAAAAAAAAAAAAAAAAAAAGTTCTGGTCTAGAGTAGGATCCAGCTATCAACATTTTAACCATCTCCCCAAATTATGCTCATCAGTGTGATATGAAATTTCCAGAAGAAAAGAATAGTTTGATACCAATTTAAAGATAAATTCTTTAGAGGGATATAAATTGTTTCAGGCCTTTTGGAAGATACTTTGACAGTATCTACTATAATTTTTGTTTTTTGTTTGACTCATTAATTCCAATTTCTAGGAATTCATCTCAGAAACATAGCCCCGTATATGGACAGAGAGAATCTACAAACATCTTCATAGCAGCATTATTTTTATATGGCCAAAGATAGGAAATAATCTAAATGTCTGCAAGTTCAGGAATTCTTAAATTATTTACCATACTTTGCAAAATGTCAAAACAGTGATAAAACACAGATAGAAGTTACACAAGAAGTAGAGGACAGACAGTGGGGAAGTAGAAAACAATGAAAGCAGACCGTTCTTCTAAGAGGTTTATCTAAGAAGGGAAAGCATAGAAAAGAACCAGGATTAGATGAGGATGCAGGATCAAATCTGGGTTTTATTTGGGGTGGAAGAGGTTTGAGCATTGTGTAGAGTGAGTGAAAGAGCAGAGTAGAAATGAAGAAGAAAAAGGCAAAGAGAGAGTGGTAACATTCTCTCTCATCCTCATCTGTGCCCCAAGATAGCAATTAGAATGGATATAGTATTACTCAGAGTGACCACAGAATACTTCATCTTGGCAACACATGTATGCTGTCTAGGTTTTGTAAGGACCTTATTTTCACATTAAGTTGCAAAGAGCTGTTATATTTTATTATTTATTTTTGTAGTAATAGCCCAAGAAGAAAAAGCAAAAGACAGGATTATCTGTGTATTCTCTTCAAAGTTGCAAAGTGCAAACATGGGGTTTTTCAGCACGTTCAGGACAGTATCTGTACTGTGAAATCATGTAAGACACATTAACTAATGCTGGAATAATAGGGTCAAAAAATCTTCTATCCATCCTAAATGCTTGAGGGGATGGGCCTCCCATTTTATATGATGTGATTATCGTGCATTGCATGCCTATATCACAACATCTCATGTACCTCATAAGCATACATACCTACTAGTACCTCCCAAAATTAAAATCAAACATTTACAAAAAATAATCCTGTATCCATTAAAGAGTCACTTCCCTGGCCTTCTGGTATGGCTACTTCCAAAATCAACAATTCTTCAAGAAAATCAGATTCTATGTTTCATTGCAAAACATTCCTGGAAAAAGTTTATGACTTATGGTTCTAGATGAGATCTTGTTTCCATCAAAATGATTATATAACTCTGATCTGCCTTTCTGATCATAAACATGATCTCATAAAAGTAAATACATAAAGCAATGTATCTCTGTAGTCACCCCAATTAATAGTATGGCATAGCCCTGTAAAATCACAGCTATATTCTGACCAATAACATAATATGATTATATTATGTTATATTAAATGTGGCTCTAGCCATATTTGCCTTCATGGGCCCCTTCCTTCATAAAAAAATAAGTCATACTTTAAAAGTTTTCCTTGACATTAAAGTTTTTCTTTTAATTTCATAAGAAATTAAAATGTTTTTATGAGCCCCTATAAAAGTATTGTGGGCCCTCAGCACTGTTCCTACTGTGTCTAATGGAGAAGTAAGCCCTGCATAAAATGGGCATAAATAAATGGTAGCCTATATAAGAATATACAACATATGAAAAATAGAACCCCCAGCCTGGGTAATGCAGTAAGACCCTGTCTATAGAAATAAAATAAAATAAAACCAAAAACCTTAAACTTTAATTTTTAAATGAAAAATGGTGAGCACCTGTAGTCCTAGCTAGTTGGGAAGCTGAGGTAGGAGGATTGCTTGAGCCCTGGAGTTCAAGGCTATAGTGAGCTATGATCACCCCACTGTTCTCCAACTTGAGTGACAGAGCAAGAACCTGTCTCTTGAAAAAAAAGAAAAATAGAACCACATCTAAATATTAGTTCCTAGTAGTAGAAAGCTTACTTAAATATTTGACAAATTTGCTTGCCTTTTTAGAGTATGGATAGGGTTTTTTGGTTTTTAATAAGAGAAATAAATAGCCCATATCTTTTAGGATCTGATCCTAACAAGGGTGAACTGATCTTTATTTCTTTCCTTGTGGAGTTGAAGAGGAGGATTTTAGATTTCTTCATTGATTAGTTATCTTCTTCTGTGGCTGCTATTCCCTTAACATCAATGGCACCTTCAAGAAGAAAATAAATCATAAGAAGAAAATGCAAATTAAAACAGAAAAATATACCATTGCACGATCTATAAATTTGGCAAGAATTTAAAAGTGGTGTAATATTGAGAAGTACTGAGGGATCTGGAACTGTCACGCAGAGCTGGTGGGAGAATAGTCTCCATTTAGTGGAGATCCATCTGGCAGTGCTAAGTCTGATCAAGCCTGTGAATGCTGTTAGACATAGAAATTCATGTCTAGCTCCTAGATCCACAGGAAATATATGCTAGGATGTCCATTGCTGCACTCTGTGGTAGCAGAGAATTGGAGGCAACTTTAGTTTTGCTATTAGGAGAAAGGATGAAGAATTATATTCTGCACAAGAATGGAATGGTCTTCAACTGTCATAAGTAATGAATTTTAAGCATGACCACATTGATCGTAAAAACAATATTGTGTACAAAAAAAGAGATTTGTTTCTTACTGTTTTCATTACTATTCACATAACTTAATATGCAGAAAACAGTATACATTTTCAAGAATCCATACATCTAAATAAATGTTTCCAAGGAGCCATAGATCTACATAAATGTGTAAAATATGGATTGGAAGGACTTTTTAAAAATGCACTAGAGAGGATACCTATATTAAGGAGAGGAAGTTGGAAGTGGAGAAACATGCAAACATTAAATAAAACAAAAGGGAAGGCAGAGTGATCATTGTGTCATGAACTGACAAGTGTGAGCAACGTAAATTCTGAGTACTTTAAACGTAAATACAATTTTTAACAGGGCAACATCTTGACTATGTGTAAAAAGTCAGGTTTGCAACTCAAACGCCAATGGGGACTATTGAAAACAGATGAGTGCACACTCCCTCAAAATAAGCACCCACTGCTCAGCTAGAACTCTGATCCCTTTAGAACATGCCAGCCTGCAATTGCCAGAACTTCTATTTTTTCAAGAAAAAAATGTTAATATTGAGGTATTATCTTTCAATCTTAAAACATTGGTTATGTTAAAGTATAATTGTTAAAAGAGTGTATAACTATGAATCTCATACAAACATAAAAGGAGTACATGTAAATAAACATAAAGTGAGTACATATCAAACATTTTAATTAATGAGGAAAGCAGTAAGATGTTATAACTAGCTTATAAGAGATTCCAAATAACAACATATAAATAAATGTGTGTATGTATATATATATATATCTGCAAACAGGATTGCTGAAATAAATGTGCTCGGCTGGGCATGGTGGCTCACTCACGCTTGTAATCCCAGCACTTTGGGAGGCTGAAGCAGGCAGATCACGAGGTCAGGAGATCAAGACCATGCTTGTTAATGCAGTGAAACCTCGTCTCTACTGAAAATACAAAAAAATTAGCCAGGCATGGCGTCATGCTCCTGTAGTCCCAGCTACTCAGGAGGCTGAGGCAGGAGAATTGCTTGAACCCAGGATGCAGAGGTTGCAGTGGGCTGAGATCATGCCACTGCACTCCAGCTTGGGCAACAGAGCGAGATTCCATCTCAAAAAAAAATGTGCTTAGTACATGTAAATTTCGTCAGTATTCATAGAGCATTAATAACTGTATCTCCATTGGGTACAATTTGCATTTTTATGAACAGGAATCATTTGTGTTATTATTATATTCCACAGCATACAGAGTTGCAAAGTAGCTCAAAGACGACAAAAAGCACTGAAACCCTGTAGAGTCAAATAGCCCAGGCAATCCCTAATTTTCCATTAGAAAAAAATCCAGTAATGCTTTTGGTCAATTTCTAAGTATTTCACATTTCCCCCGTACAATAATGAAATCAATTGAAAATGAGTAACAACTACTTCATAGCACAAATATAAGCTATCTTATGTGCATTTGGCTTCCAAGCCTCCTCTATATTTCTGACGTACTATAGAGAAACAAAGACTAAGCCTTGGTTTTAGTGATGGTCAGAGTTCCTACAAGAACTTTTTAAAACCTCCTTGCCTTCCTTTTTAAAATCCCTCCTTTTGTCATCTTTATGTAAAGGCTGGAACGTGCCTTTCAGGTGTAGAAACTGTCAGATAAATGAGTAACAAAAACAGGTGTTATCCACACTGTGTTGTTGGAGATCAGAAAAAGATATCCCCAAATATGGTACTTTGACATGCAGAGCTAAAGAAGCAGCCTCAAGGTCTCCCTATGACCTTTCTTCAGCTCTTGGTCTCTCTGATCCTCTTTCCTGAAGCATCTGGAGAGACTTTCCAGAATTTTCCTATCTAAGACAACTTCTTTCCAAAAAACAAACAAAAAAAGCAATTGTCTTAAGATCCCCTCCCTAGAAATCTCACCAAATAACCAGGAAAGATTAACCACTGGAGAAGAGGAGACTGGGAGTCATCACCATCCCCAGATAGATTTTTCATCAGTTCTGAGAGCAATTGAGAGATATTACCTAGGGGACTCTATCTGCATAATAAGTCAACCTCTGTTCCTGTGCAGTTCTGCCCCTCACCTTCCCTCTGAAGCCCTACCCAGTTTTCAAAGAGAATTATTTACAAAATAATGTTTGCTTCCTAGATCCATACATTTCTCCCTATAAAGAGAGTATTTAAGCTTCAACCATCTGGCCCCTCTTTGAGTCTCACACTTTATGTATGGCTCCTGTGTCCATATGTATGTTAAATTTGTATGCCTTTTTCTTCAATCAGCTTAAAGTAAGTTCATTTTCAGCAAACCTTTACTGGGTAGAGGATAAACTTTCCCTTGGCCCCTAAAATGTTAAAAAGAATGGCAAATTGGAATGCACATACAACTGCATGCATCTTCAAGGACCTAATTCTTCTAATCAAGGAAAACTTTTCCAATAAGATAACAGCCATTTGCCAGGAGATAGGTCATAGCTTGTAGGAGCTGTGACAAGAGAAACAAGTAGAATAAGTAAATTGAGAAAGCAATCAAACATCTCATGGAGAGCACAGTTTTGAAATTTTTGCCAGTCTCTAAGCTGTGGCTTTCCATTTACTTTTTTAATAGTAGGCAGAAACTGTCTGCTACGTTTTTAGCTCCAAAGTCACTTGATCTTTTGCAGAATTTACAATTTTGCAATATGTCATCTAATTATCTTTCTAAATTCAATGTGATCCATTCTATTCATCCCCTTTTGATTACCACCTGAAGAGGAATGCTTTGTCTTTTCAGGATAACTGGCCCCATATAGCAGAGTAATAAATGCAGTCTGTGGTCTGATCTCAGCTTTTTCCAAAAACCTGTGTTGGTATAAATCCTGAAACATTAACTTGAGCTAAGTTAATTGCAGTCTTGAATTTAAAATACCTACTTCATAAGCTTTCTCTCTATGGGGCAATAATTCCTGTGGACTTCAAACCATTTTGTCACAGAGTTAGGTGGGATAGGTGGATATATGATCCAAGTGCCTGTTTCCAGAAAAGCTTTTGCCTTGCTATTAAAATAATTTAATACTTGCTTATTTGTGTTAATTTGAATGGTGTGACCTGTGGTAGCAGACAGAACTTGCTATGTAAAAAATAAATTTGTTCTGACTTAATGTTTGTCATGAAATGTATACCATCAATTTCCCTCAGTGCTTTTGGTTTAAATCAGATACATCTCTGTCTTGGAGAAGGAATGATGTGCAGACAGCTCCAGTGTGCTTTTTCAGCAATGTTTTAATTTGGTCTAAAAACAAGGACCCTTTCTGATTTGTTTTTCCATGTTCCTCTCATCACTGGTGGCATTTTAAAGCCATTTAGGGGCCCATCTTGGTCATTATCAGAACTTTTCACCTGATTCAACTTTTGGCCTAGAATTGGCATTGCTCACGTCTTTATTTGGGATGGCAGGAAAGTTGAACAAGGCACAAATGGCCCTTTCTAAAAAGCATTCTTCTCTAGATTGCTGGGTGCTTCCTGGGATTCCAGATTAGAAGGGCCACCTTTGGGCATGTGTTCTAAACACTACAGTGAAGAGATCCTCCTCTGTGATTTCAGACGCTCCCATTGAATCAACTTTTATGTTTCTGGAACAAAAGGTGTCAACCGCTTTCAAAAGAATTACAGTTATTTATAAATTGTAGCTTCCTTAGAATCTTCTCTTTCATGAAGAGTATAAGGAACCAAATTTGGAAGGCTAGGCAATGAATGAGTTTTAAAAACAGTTATTTACTCGGTTCAGAAAAAAAAAAATCAGTACATCTATTTAAAGCAGTTTTTCAACCTTGCCACTATTGGTATTTTAGGCTCTACATTTTGGATCATCCTGTGCATTACAGGATGTATAGCAGCATCCCTGGCCTCCACCTACTAGATTCCAGTAGCATCCCAGCCTCCAGCAGTGAAAAGGAGGCCTAGCATGACTAGCTCCATTTTCCTCTTAACGCATCCCCCTTGAAATACACACAATGATATCTTTTAGGTTAACTGCTTTTGCTTATCTCTGCATGTAGGTTGAGCTAACTATGGGAGGAATTTAGTTTATAGTTTAACTTTAAAGCAAAGATTGATAATAGTCCCTTTCCGACAACTAACCCTGCAGGAAATAAGGAGAATGTACACACAAGTAACAGTGTTATGTTGAAGATTATAGGAGCATTGTGCCCTGACCAAAGCCAAAGAAGCTTCACCTTCCCCACCACCCACTCTGACCCTTGCTGCTACCCAGATGTCTGTGCTCATCATTCACCTCTGGATCTCAACCCTCTCCCTCTTCTCCCTTCCCCTGATATCAAAGGAGCCTAAAATTCTATTTATTTAAGATGGTTCTTTAGGACACTAGTACGCCATCTTCTCAGTTTGCTCGCTTTCCAAAATAAAGTCACTTTCCTTGCACCAGCACCTTGTCTCTTGATGTACTGGCTGCCATGGGCAGAGCAGTACCAGCTTTGGACTCATTTACAGTCCCTACTCCTACCTGATGCCCCATTGTGACAACCAAATTTGTCTTCATAAATCAAATTGCACACCCTCCACCCCCTTGATTACACCTGATGTCAAGTCAGGCGGGGTTGTAAAGGGCTGAAAGGGTCATCCTTTATTTCTCTAAATTTGATTCATGAATCATCAGGAATGCACCATTTTGAGAAAAAGCAGAGGAAATAACATACTGGCATCAGTGAGAAATCCATTCTATTTTAACATCGATTTCATACAAAGCACCAAGTCATAACGAATACCATGCAGGCATGCAGTGTGGTTCTGGATGACTCTCTTCTACTTGTTCTTTTGGTATGGTAGGTGCATCTATATAGATTTCCCTCTCAGATTGGATAATTTGATTCGAAGCACAAATTTTATAAGTCAATTCCACGGTGGAGAGCAACACTTTTGAGAACACTAACGAATTGATTTTGTCTGCATTTTTTTTTGCTCTGCTATAAAATTGAATAGAGCTCTCTTAAGAAAGGCCACAGTTGTGAAATCTGTGTCAGATAATAGAGTTGATTTATTTGTATGAACTCATCAGCTCCTCTATTAGATTTGCCAATTAGTCTAAATTCTTCCTCATTATAGAATATTTCAAGAGTGTAAACATTCTCCCCCAGTTAAAACCCCAAAGATCATCAAACTGAGCATTTATGGTGCCTTTCTGCAAACAATGCAGCCATGGTGGCAGCTTAAATAGCTTTCCTGCAGCTCACCTCTTCAGAACACAGAATGCATTTGTTTAAAAATTGTGCTTAACTTAACTTCACCTCTGGGCCCAAGAACATGCCGTAGATTTAAAGATTATTAAGAAAATGAATCAGGTTTGTACCATTTCTGTTGGTAGATGGCTTTCTGTCCTGAGAGAACCTTGATTTAATGGCATTTTTATCTTCTTAATTATATTCAATTTGTTAAGAAAAATAAAGATGGTAAATTACAGTTTTAAGATTATCTGAGCCTGAGACAGGATTACATTTCACGATTAACAATCACAACTTTCTTTCTCAAAAGCCTT
This sequence comes from Pan paniscus, assembly GCF_029289425.2. Classification (NCBI taxonomy): domain Eukaryota; kingdom Metazoa; phylum Chordata; class Mammalia; order Primates; family Hominidae; genus Pan; species Pan paniscus. The sequence goes on along the minus strand of NC_085926.1, from coordinate 74,035,770 downwards.
CTCTAATTTAGCAGATGCTCCTGTCAGCCAGCAATCAGGAGACAGTGTTAAGATCCAGGGACTTAACCTTTATAGGATTCTAAGCTTTTCTGAAGCCAGCGTCAAAGCATCTCCAAGTCCCTTGGCTGGGGAAAAAGGAAAGCAGTGATAACTCTTTCTAGTTACCCATACCTCAAAGGCAGGAAATGGTATCTCAATGTTTTCTCCACTGAAGCCTTAAGTTTTAAAACCATGGTCTCCTGATTCTCAGCTGACAGGAGCATCAGCTAAATTAGGGAGGGTTTTTAAGAAGGAATGTTGTGATTGTTAGTGGTGGAATGTAATCCTGTCTCAGGCTGTTCTAACCTGCTCAATCAGCGGTCTTTTCTTACCTAATTACACGATTCTAAGAAAATCTAATGAGGTGCTGTCAGATTTACATTGGAATTATTTTAAATGTTATCACAGTAGCCATGGTGATGATATATAAATGGACAAAATGCCAAAGATCTGGAGAAATGTCGCAATTACACCCACAGTCGCTCAGCATAGGCATTAAGTCAGCATATTTTAAGCCTTTTGGATCCTCAAGAAAATGGGCTATTTTAGTCAGTAAAAAGAAGTAATATAAGATGGAAACAGTTTAAGTCACATTACCAAGCTGATCTTTATTTCCTTTTATTAATACTCCAGCAGGAAGAACAGAATTCAAATCCATTCCTTCATTGCTTTTCAGTTCTTCAGGTATTGCTATTTGGCTTTTCATAGGACTTGTAATATGAGATTTCTTATGAAAATTTTAGTTATTGTAATGCTTTCATTATGTTTTCATAGCTCCTTGGGGCGATGCAATGATGAAACAACTTTTTACATGCATTTAGTTTTAAAAAACCTAGAAACAAAATAATTGTAATGCTCATTGATCCTAGTTATCGATGAAGCTGTCGCTTACCAACATGAGGCTAAATTTCACTTTCACAGGGACTCACATAGCTAAGTAACCAAGGAACTGTAAGTATACTCAGCTCCAGTGCTAAGAAAGGGCACAAAGAGACCATTTTTGGAATTTTCCAAGTCCTCAAACACCTTGAGAAAAGATTATTTTCATCTACCCTGATATCCATGACACAGAAGCAGGGCAGAGCATGCAGTATTTGCCTTTTCTGTAAAGAAACATCTTTTGTCCAGGCATCTTTTTTATAAGGGTGATACAAAATAGGTTCAGCAAATACACCATAGATATATCTATATAGATATAGATGTAGATATAGATATAGATATAGATATAGATACAGCGCAACTACAGTTTTAGTCTGTTTGGGCTGCTATAATAGAATACCATAAGCTGGGTGGCTTATAAACAACAGTTCTGGAGACTGGGAAGTCTAAGATCATGATGTCAGCAGATTCAGTGTCTGGTAAGATCATACACAAAGGCTCTTCACTGTGCCTCCATTGGTGGAAAAGGTGAAGCAGCTCTCTGGGGCCTCTTTTACAAGGGGTCTACTCCCATTCATGAGGGCTCTGCTCTGGTGACCTAATCACTTTCCAAAGGTTCCACCCCCTAATACCATCACCTTGGGGATTAAGATTGCAATATGTGAATTCCAGGGACACATAAACATTCAGACCGTAGCAACTACCCCATCCAGAAAATATGACAAATATTGCTCATTTTTCTTTGCATATTCTTTCCTCGTATTTCTTGTCAACCTCACTCTCCACAAAGAGTCTAACCATGTGTCAAAGTATGCATGTAAAAAGAATCTAATCTACCATCCCAGGAGTGGAAGACAATAAACCATATTTAATAGTACATCAACTTTCTATCTTGAAACACACTCACAGGCAAAATCAAATCATTGTTTTGAAATAGTTTCAGAGTTGATGCATTGTTTCTTCCAATGGTAGCTGTTCACATCTTGTTCTACTTCAGTTGTACCATCTGGAGTTCTGCAATACATAATCTGTGTGTCTCTTTAGTCATGCAGTTATCAGTGATGACCAAATTAGAATGCAAGTCACCAGAGAACAGGTTCTTATCCACAGCCGATTATCTCATTTTAAATACAATTTTAGAAATCTGGTTGAGTTACCAACTTCCCAAAATTTAGAAGCTCAAGAATGCTAGAGGAAGTGCTACTGCAAGGTGGACAAACTGATAAGAGGAAGCCTCACATCACAAGAAGTGATAGAAAAATATTTTGAATGGATTCAAGATATCAACTTGTTTAATGTAAGTTATTAAGGGTCTTCTGCCCTTAAATAACTAAGATGATCATTGATAACTAATCATTGTTTATGATGGTATCCCATAATTATCAAGAAAAATTTAGATTACGTATGCTTTTTATCAATTGTTTAAAGATAAAACAGAATGTTTTTAGAGTTTTGTCTAAATTCAGGGTCTCCCAATTACAACTTTATTCCCTGCCTTTCCTATTCTGTTTATTGACTGAACACTCCTAAGTCATCATTGGGCCCCTCTTGTTCACTCCATGTGAAGATTTTCTGCTGGCTTCACTTGCCCTTCTATCAGAACGGAACTTGGAGAAGAATCAGGTTCAAGGGGAACACCAGTGCCAATAATAAGAAAGAGAGATGAGGTGGAATACTGTCTGATGTAAGACAGCCCAGATTCACAGAGTGGCTCCTCCACCCTGAGACCTTGGGCACATTATGATGTTCTTGTTCCTCAGTTTTCTCATGTGTAAAAAGGTAGGATAATAAGAATACCCACATCACAATGCTGTGAGCATTAAATATATTTATTAGCTTCGAACAGTACCACAGCCCATGTCAATTGCCTAAGAAATATTAGCCAACACTATTACTAGGATTGCTATTTTGTTGTTGATGGAATTATTAATAAACACAAGACATGATTCTGTTGCCTTTGTCTTTGGATTATAAACTCCATAGAAAGAGGGACCATGTATTTTGCATTCAGCATTATATTCATATTCATGAATACAATAAAGAATGCCAAAGGAATAGTATGAATAGGAATGAGATGTGAAAAGGTATCCAGGATGAACTTATCACTTGAGAATTTTTCCTATCACCCCAGATTCAACTCCTAGCTTTGGAAGCAGACTTTTTAATCATAACAATTATCCAAGCATATTGTACAGTAGTATTCATTTATAAATACGGATCTTTCCCTGCAAAAGGAAACTCAAGGCAAGGAATGTGTCAGATAATTCCTAGAAAGGCTAATTGGTTGGTTGAACAAGGGAAAAATAAATAAATACATTGAAAGTTGTTTATTAATTTTTAGAAATTTGATTTACGTGTGTACGATCTAAATTTCAGCCTTCCTAAATTCATCTTCTCTTGTTTCTGAGATCTATTCACACAGGATCAGAAAGTACCACAGACTGGCAGAAGGCACAGCATCATGCAGAATGCACGATTTCCAGTTCCCTGTGCTGGAATTCTTCAGGTGTACGTGTCATTAAAGGGGGAGCATCAAGTTGTGTACTGAGAGTTAAGCAAGGTCATATGAAAAAGGATACCCATAAAATGAGTTCAAGTAATTACACTAGACAGGGTTTGATTACTCTCTCTGATCCGTTTACCTTCCCTGTAATTCAGAGCCATGCCTGAGAGGGCAGGACTGCCATCAGCCCAAGTCGGTGATTTCAGAGTAGCAAATGATAAACATAATATGTGACATGGCCCCATAACAAACCTGCTGGGAACAGCACTTGAAACCCCATTTCCTAATAATGTCATAGGCCCCTTCATTTATTTGTCTTGGTGCCTTTTTCCTTCATCAGGCTGATTGCTGATAAGGATTCACATCCTATCGCAAACATGTCAGTCACTGAAGCCACTGCTGCTTGTTAATGATGTCCAAATCAATATCTTAACAGAATTTTTTTGTTTTTTCAAAAGAGAGGAAGGTTATGAGAAAGATGAGATAACATGAGTGTATTCATGGCAAAAGGCAGCAAAAAAGAGAATGATCATGAATTGTGTGTGTGTGTGTGTGTGTGTGTGGTGAGGTTGGGAATGAGTGTTGAAAAGCACAAAAGGAAGTGGAATAGAAAGCCTGATGTGTCAATGCAAGGGTTATGAATACCAACCAGGAGAAAATCTTCTGATAGTTAAGGTGAAAGCTCTTTTAAAATAGTTAACTCGAAGCAAATAAAGGTAACCAAGCAGGAGTCTTTTCCCTGGATTTTTAGTAATTTCTAAAGCAAACACCTGGCTTGTTCTTTATTTCTCCACACAGTGCACATGTATCCACATGCTGGGCTATTTTTTGTGGGAAGTGCAGCAGAGCTCTGTTCCAGAATTGCCTGCTCAAAATTACACAACTTGGAGCGGCTTTACAAAACAACTATTTTTAAGAAATGCCAGGAGATTTTCTCTGAAATTCTAGTGTAGTTGGATCTCATGGTTCTTGGTATATTTGAATGGGCTTCAAAGGAGATTTTCCCAAGTGGCCCTCATGTTCTTTTCAAGAAGTGCACATCCTGTCGTAAGAATTATTTGGTGGTGGTTTTTTGAGTTTGGCTGGTGAAGCAATTCTTCACAAATCTCCCCTATAAAATGCAGTGAGAAATACATAGACCTTGTATGTGATAGTATCTTTGGGCCCCTTGAAGTATTGATATGATTGGTCTGACCCTCATGCCTGCACCATGAGAGTATAAAGCCCTCTCCAATATTTCAGTGGATTACCATCTCATAGTCAACTGTGTCCTTCTTCTGAATCTGACAGAAAGTTCAGTCCATTCTTTAATTCCAATGCTGAAAGATAGGTAAAGAAATAAAGTTACTCATACTATGCACAAGTGAGTACGGGTGATTTTACTAAAGATGTGGAAATGATTTGGGAGAGGGGTTTAAAAGTGAGCATTAGATGTCTACATCTATAAAATGCCCATTGGTTACCCTCCAACCAAGGCACTTCCCATGCCCCTCACCACCAAATCAGTGCCAGCCTTCCTCCATCTCACTTGCATTTCCCTGTTTCTAAGCCTGCCTGCTTTGCTTTGTTTTCTTCTTCCTTCTCAGAAGCAAAATTTCTCTCTCCTCTAATAAGATGTGATTAGACTTTCTCTTCTAGTGTCTTGGCTTATGGATAAACAAAACATACATTTTTTTTCAATAAGTGAAATTCTGACACACATGCTACCACATGGATGAACCTTAAAAACATGCTATGTGAAGTAACTCAAACACAAAACAACAAATGTTGTATGTAGAAGTTACTAGGGAAATGGAAGTTATTGCTTAATGGGCATAGTTTCTGTTTAGGATGATGAAAAAGTTCTGGAAACAGATAATGGGGCTTCTTGCACAACATTGTTAATGTAACTAATGCCACTTATTTGTACACTTAAAATGGTTAAAATGGTAAATGTTATGTTATGTATATGTTGCTACAATAAAAAAAGCAATTATGGGTCAGTAGTAGGTTAAAAAACATTGAACTGTATTATTAAGCAAAAATGGAAATTAATAAGTAGACAAAGATTTTTTAAATTATCATGCTTAACACTAATAAAAAGTAAAGTTGGATAACTAACACACTGCTGATGAAATACAAATGCACATTGCATATCTGGAAAGAAATATGGCAATATAGAGTGAAGAGTACTCATTTTTTAATTCAACAATCTCACTTTTCTTAAGTTTGAAGACAAAGACTTATGCATTAATTTTTCATTCAAGTTTTTGTAGTTATTTATTGTGTTGTTAATGTCTTGCACAAAGTAGCTGGGTTTGCTATGTCAGCATTTAAGGAGATGGATTTTCTGTGCTACTAAACCTCCTAATAGGGCACAGGAAGGTCATGGTTATATAGTCAAAACGTTCAGTTGATTCTTTGTTTGGAATATCAAAATATCTAAAAGATTCTATTTTGCCTCAAAGTTTACATGTATGGTGTTAGGGATGTTTAGAGTTCTTCAACATGACTCTAATATTACAGCAACATGAGATAAAAATTAAGAAAGGAATAAGCCAAGTGTGCTGGTATACACCTGCAGTCCCAGCTATTTGGGAAGCTAAAGTGGGAAGATAGTGTGGGGCCAGGAATTAAAGGCTGTGGTGCTTCATAATTGCACCTGTGAAGACCTACTGCACTTCAGCCTGGGCAACAAAGTAAGACCTTGTCTCTAAAAAAAATTAATAAAATAGACCAGGTGCGATGGCACACGCCTGTAATCCCAGCATTTTGGGAGGCTGAGGCGGGTGGATAACCTGAGGTCAGGAGTTTGAGACCAGCCTGAAAAACTTGGTGAAACCCCATCTCTGCTAAATACAAAAAATTAGCTGGGTGTGGTGGCACACGCCTGTAATCCCAGCTACTTGGGAGGCTGAGGCAGGAGAATTGCTTGAACCTGGGAGGTGGAGGTTGCAGTGAGCCGAGATCACGCCATTGTACTCCAGCCTGGGCAATAAAAGCAAAACGCCATCTCAAATAAATAAATAAATACACACATACATACAAAAATAAAATAAAATTTAACTTTAAAAATATTTTAAAAAATAAGAAACGGAAATTTATAGTATTACTCACGCACACACAAAGGCAAACTCTCACAGACTTCCAGCATACTAACTTTTCCTATTACAATATTCCCAAACTTTTAATCTCTTTCAGAGCCACCTGTTATAAATTTGACCCTTTACTTCAAACTCTGACCCTTTTGTTTGCTCTCTCTGAGAGGAGCTAAAAAACAAGTCATTCATGAGATCATATGCACAAAAAATAAATTTTTCATTCCTGTTTAATCATCTTGCTTAGCAGGTTATTTTCAGCAAGTACATGAGGACTTTGAGCTTAAAATTGAAAAATTTGAAATTAGAACAAAAAATCAAACAGAAATGGCTTTGTGAATTTGATTATATGCTATTTGAATACTTTGATTTTCAGAGTCTTTCTACAACAATACAAACTTAGGCCCATACTTAATGCCCTGAACCGTTTGTTGTTTCATACTTAATGCCCTGAACCATTTGTTGTGATTAGTGTTCTGGTAGCATCAATTGTCGTATTATAGAACTCCTACAAAGATTTTACAAATCCAGCCTTACATTTAATTTATTTAATATGTTCACAAAGACTTCATTCATTAGGTTCTTAAGCAGTTTGGCATGTTTACATTTCAAAACTCGGTCAAGCTTCTTTAAGAAAGGAAAAATCTTTCCAAATTGTTTTGAGATTGAAGTGGTGGAGAAAATACTAATCAAACAAAAACTTAAGCCACTTCTGCTAACATAAAAATAAGGCTGTTTAAGAATATTATTTTTTTACTCAAATATTTGACTAAAATCACATAAGCAGCCTGAAATAAATACAGATATATTACTTAGTTTCTCATTATCCCAATAAGAATGAGCACTGTGTAAAGTGCTCATTCACTCATTCCACTCTACGCTACGGTGTGTGAGAACATTCTAGATCCTCAATAGCCAACCAAAGCCCTCTTCTGCCCAAGCATTACTTGTTCTATTAGTGTAGGGAAACAGGAATAAATCAATAATGAAGTAAATCTATAATACTAGGTAGTGGCAATTATTATGGAGGAAAGTAAAATATGGCAAAAGGGTGAAGAGAGGGTTGCTATTTCATATTAGATGGTCAGAAAATGTTCCTTTCATTGCTAATAATTGTCACTAATAGATTTTCTGCCTCTGTTCTGCTTATCTAATGCTATGAAACAAACATTCCTAAAACATAATGTCTTAAAATGATAACGATACTGATTTTGCTCATGAATCTGCAATCTGTATAGGCTATTGTGGGGGCAGCTCCTCTCTACTCCCTTTTGTGCCAGCTGGGGTAATGCGGAAGCTGAGGCTGGAATCACCCCAAGCTCGCTGATTCATGTATCTGGCCCTCATGCCTACACCATGAGAGTATAAAGCCCTCTCCAATATTTCAGTGGATTACCGTCTCATAGTCAACTCTGTCCTTCTTTAATTCCAGCCCATTCTTTAATTCCAATGCTGAAAGTGCCTGAGCTGGCAAGACTGAAACACCTGGTGACAAGAACAGCCAGGACCCCTCAGGCATCTCTTTCTGTCTCCATGGGGTCTCTCTACAGGATGTTTCCAGCATGGTGGCTTTATGGTAACCAAATATCTTGTATGTCGTCCTGGGAGAAGTTGTGACCTACTCAAGGAAGTCCCATAGCATCACTTGTGCCACACTCTATTGTGCCCAGGTTGAAAGGGAGAGGAAATAACCTAAGAAGGCTCTGAAACAGCATGCAGGACAGAAATATTGCTGCGGCCTTTTTAAACAATGCCACGGGATCTCTCTGTTTTACTTCATATGGAAAATAGGAAAATCAACATTAATTGAGCACAGACTCCTAGACCTCTTCTCCAAGGACAAAAGTGAAGCTAATACAGCTTTGAGGTATCAGCTCTGCCTCCAAATTTCTGGGCTACACCATCTTAAAATAGTAATTACTGTTCTTACTCTTAACACATTCATGATGCTGGCATTTCATCAATTTTTTTGTATACAGCCTTCCTTTGAGCATGCTTATGAGAAAAATGACCAAAAGTAGATGTGTATAATCTTCATTTGAACTACACATGAGTGAGCAGGTTTGCGGTGACTCACATCACTTAGATCAACTTGAAAAATATTCCACACTGACACACCACCACTTTCAGACTGGTAAATATCTCAACACAAGGTTATAAAAAGGATTTCATAAATGGTAACATCCTCATGCTGAGGACCTTGGTAAATACAGATTCCATCCAGATTGTGAGTCTAGGGAAAGCAATGGCTCCCAGGCATCTTTCAATGAGGTTTTCTGTTTATTCAGAAAGGATGGCAGCAGCACATGGCACCTACCCTTTCAGAAGCTGGGATCCTTTGGCCTTTTCCTGCCAGCATCCTTTGCTTGTGCTTTCCTTATTAAACTTTATGTAACAGAAGATCTCTGTTCTTATATCTCTATTCTTGAAAAGTCCTCAACAATGTGACATGAGCCCCCGAAGTCAGTCTTTGCCAAAGCCCATCCACGAGAAATAAATAATTTATTGAAGATCTTGGGCAAATGGAGAAGAGAATTGATATACCACATGACACGGTGTAAACTTAATGAAAATCCTCTTCTCTGCCAAGAGACAACTGTCTCATCTCTCCTTCCCTTTTACAACCACATGTGCCTTTTAATAATTCCCTTTATAACCTGAATGGCTATAACCTGACTCTCCTTGCCCATTCACCCATAGGTTTTCCCTATTTCAAACCCACGAGCAGCCCAACAAAAGCACAGAAGATGCTCAGCACTGAGTGTCTATCACTCCTTGAACAGGGCCTTGGAGTCCCATTCACACTGAATCAACCCCAGGAGCTGGGTGCTTGGACTCCGTAGTATAGTGGTTCTCAAGCTTGGCTGCACAGTGGCATCATCTGGTATGTTAGGGCTGCACCCCAGATGAACTGAATTCAATGCTCATGGTGGTAGATACCAGGCTCTATGTTTTCTGATGCAAAGAGAGGAAACTCAACAACTTCTACCCTGTGGGGACATCTGTTGCTTTCTAAAGCTTCTACCACCACTTCCTTCTCATGTTTCTTTTACCTGGTCCCCCTCTCCTTGCCCACTCACCCATATGGTCTCTATCCCAGGAAGCAGCCAGAACAATTCCATGGCTAGGATTTTGTGGTATACATTGTGAGAAGCATTTCTTTCAGCAGTGGCCCAATTATTCCTACAGTTAACAGGACTAATATAATTTTAACATGCTTCACATAAAAAAGTTTGAAAATACCACAAGGAAACATAAACGAATGAGTCAAAACACATGGAAATGTGCCTTTGTGCACTATTGCTGTTACAAACAAACTGGCATGTGAGCTTTAGTTGATATTTTCTATCCCCTAAATGTAATAGGATATTTACCATCTATGTATATTATTATAAATTTATATGTTTTCAAACACAAAGTTATTTCCTTCATTAAAAATATCCAGTTTGCCTACCAAACAAACTATGTACGTTATGGACTGTGATGATTCTTTGAGATAATTAATGTAAAGCTTTTAGCACTGTGCAGAGCTGGGGCTTGGGTGAGGTAAGGGTGTACAAAATTTAAATGCTAAAAAACTCAGTGATCAAGAGAAGTAATTTTTTTTCTTTCCAACTTTATTTTAGGTTCAGGATACATGTGCAGGTTTGTTATATGGGTAAATTGTGTGTCATGGGGGTTTGGTGTACAGATTATTTTGTCACCCAGGTAATGAACATAGTACCTGATAGGTAGTTTTTCCATATTCTCCCTCCTCCCACCCTCCACTCCCAATTAGGCCCCCGGGTCTATTGTTCCCTTCTTTGTGTCCATGTGTACTCAACGTTTAGCTCTCACTTGTGAGAACATGCGATATTTGGTTTTCTGATTCTGCTTTGATTATCTTAGGATAAGGACTTCCAGCTCCATCTGTGTTGCTGCAAAGGATGAAAAGGACATGATCTCATCATTTTTATGACTTTGTAGTATTCTGTGGTTTATATGAACCACATTTTCTTTATCCGGTCCACCATTTACTTTTGCACCAACATAATACTTTTTGACTTTTCAATAACAGCCATTCTGACTGATGTGAGATGGTTTTTCATTGTGGTTTTGATTTGCATTGAGAAGTTACTTTTTCATGTGATATATTTCAAAGTTAAAATTAATGGAAAAATCCCCCAATGAACAAAATATCAACATTTTTAATAAAGACAAGTTCAGTAACAGTACCATGCTGAACAATTTTGGAACCGGAAATAAGAAAAAAACGAATAAAACAGATTCCACTTACATTTGAATATTACTATCTTCTTCATCATGGATTTATTGCATTTATTGTGATTTTAAAAATATATTGCTTTAAAATATTGTCTTGATTATTGAGTTTTTCTTTTCCTTTTTTGGTGTCTTCTTAAACTTTCCACCTGAGACAGGTACCTCACTCACATCACCTTACTCCATGCCCTTGAACAATGTCTGGCACATACCAGGTTCTCACTAAATGGTTGATTTATCATCAACAAGTCATACTTTTCCATCTCTTGCTCAGCCTCAGATGTTCCAAGCCCTCAGGTCTAATAGCAACTAGCTGCCTAACCCAGACATATCCTCCTCTTCACTTTCTTCTCCTGCAGAAAGACTTGGCACTCAATATACCACCCTAGTCTTATAATTTTTACAGGTTAGAGCTCAATTAGCTTCACCTACAGAATCTCTTTTCCACACTTGAATTCCATCTTTAACTCTTGCAAAATGTTCAGAAGATTTCTTCCAATCTCCAGAAAACTCCATCTGCTTCTTTTTTCCTCTAATTAAACCTAGTTCTCGTCAAATAACAGAACATTCTATGAAAATATCATTTTGGGGGCCAGGTGTGGTAGCTCACACCTGTAATCATAGCACTTTTGAGATGCCAAGGCAGGCAGATTGCTTGAGCTCAGGAATTCTAGATCAGCCTGGGCTACATAGCCAAACGCTGTCTCTACAAAAAATAGAAAAATTAGCTGGGTATGGTAACATGTGCCTATAGTCCCAGCTACTCAGGAGGCTGAGGTGGAAGGATCACCTGAGCCTTGGGAGGTTGAGGCTGCAGTGAGCCATGATCATGTTGCTGCACTCCAGCCTGGGTGACAGTGAGACCATGTCTCAAAAATATAAAAAAAGAAAAAATATTATTTTTCCTAGTCAATATTATTGTGACAATCATTAGATTTTCATTGTTGAAAATTTAAAGTTTTTCATTGAGCCATGATGCCAGGGGAAAAATATTGATCTTAGTGTTAAAAGTTCTGGATTCAAATCATAGTTTTCTACTTAATGCTAATTGTATGACCTTGGGCAAGATACTTGTGTCCATTATATTTTCTATTTGGAAGCTATTTGGTAAGCAAAAATGTTACACACTTGTATGCTTTATTTTCATGATCAGTAATAATATTAGAAACGTAATGAGAATCCCTGAGCTAGCTTTAAAATATAGACATCACTATTTAAATCAATGCAATATAAAATGCATCTTGAATTGCATAAAAATAAGTTATAGATTATAAAAAATAATTGCTACAATATGAAGACTTTGTGTGTGTATTATATAAAGCAAGTATAAAAGAGATAGTAGATTATACCGTACTTGATTGTTGCTTGGATAACATTGTACAGTAGGTATCATTTTCTTTCTTTTTCCTTTTTTTTTTTTTTTTGAGACAGTCTCACTCTGTCACCCAGGTTAGAGTGCAGTAGTGCAACCTTGGCTCACTGAAACTTCCACCTCCTAGGATCAAGCGATCCTCCCACCTTAGCCTCCAGAGTAGCTGGGACCACAGACATGCACCACCATGCCCGGCTAATTTGTAGGTATCATTTTCTAAATACAACTTCTTCTGTGTTTCCTAAACTTCAGTGGCTTTCAGACTTTAGTGTATATTTTACTAAAATGCAGATTGCTGGGCCCCTCTGCATTAGAAATTCTAATTCAGAAGGTCTGAGCTGAGGTTTAAGAATTTTAATTTCTAGGGAGTGCCTGAATGATGCTGATGCTGCTGATTCAGAGACCACACTTTGAGAACCACTGTTCTAGTCAAATCCTTACTAGGGGATTTTACCCTAGTATTCAGCATCACTTTGATCCCACTGTACAATGAGACTATGTAAGAGAGAGAAATGAAAAATGAGGCAGAATTTCATCCTTTATTGTTATAGCAACCAGCAATCACTGTGATAATGCCCATAACAAAATAGCATCTTATTGTTTTATGAGTTGTCAATCAGATTTTAATCAAATTGATTTTTTTAACTTGTAGAAATAATTCTCACCCTCATATAACTCCTTGGGCCCATTACATTATATGAGATCAGGGGACACAATTGAGTGAGCAACTTTGATATTTCTTTCTTCTACAGAGTCTAAATTTTGATTCTGAATCCTGTTCCAAAAACTTTTTCTTGGCTTTGACATTGGCTATTATCTCCTCACTCTGCCAACCTGCTCTTAAACTGGCCCAGCTTCAATCTGGGCAAAATGCCCTGATGAAGCCAGGAAGCAGAGTTGATTGCTACCAAGAAAACCTTGCCCTCTTTGTCTGTTCCTGTTATCAGGCTGGAAAGCAATCACTGGAAACTTCATTCTACTCACAGAATATTCAAAGTTGCGTCTGAAGTATTGTTCATTTGAAACCAGTGAGTATCCAGTCATACTCACTAGTATTTGCTTGGATCTCAGTAATATGTGTCCAGCATTGCCCTCTAGTGCTTGTGGGTATGTTTCTAAAGATGCCTCACATCTTCTAATTAGGGAGTTTGGAAATAAATTATTTAGAGAAAGATATCCTTCCATAACTTCACAGCAGGCTGAATGAAAGTTAAGTCCCAGACAGCATAAGAAGTTTTATGAGTACCTCTTACTTGGTCAACCAAAAGTGAAAGATATATATATTTCTACTTTTATTCATCTTTTCTATTATGACAGACAAGATTTATCTATACTTTTGACCTGCCTGAAAAGAAACAGTGTAGACTATTTAAATGGAATAATTTAAGCTGCATTTTTTCCTTTGTGCTACAATTTCTTTTGCTCTGCAAATTTATCTTTACATGTATTTTCTAAACACAGTATGAGGTTGCGCCTTCAGAAAATGCTGCAGAATTTCTTTCAGGATCAGCTAAAAAAGTTCTGGATGGTTGTTTAGTTTGGGATGGGGAGCTTGGTACAAGTTTGAGAAATGTCTGAGTTATATACTGACGCTTTCCCTTTCTGCCTGGAAAAAAAAATTAAAAAGAAAAAGAAAATGAAAGATTAAAGAAAAACCAACCAACAATCTTATGTGTCTCATTTTGAACTCTATTCTTTCTCAACTGTGCAGGTAGCTCCCTGCACAGCGTAGCCACCAAAGGTCACAGACAGTGTCTGCTATGCTCATCTGTTCACGTGACAGGAAAAGTGCCCTCTGCGTTCTGGCCTGAAAAGCCAAAATGCAAGTGTATGACCTCCCTGATCTCCTGAGTTGTGTTTTTTGGGAGACAGAGCTTTTGTGTTTCTAATTGGGCTAGAAGTATAGCTATGGCTTTTGCTTTGCTTGAAAGCAAACAGACAGTGGGATTTTCCGGGCAGCTTTGACCAGCTAGCAATGCTACCTATCAGTCACATCGATGGCGACAAGTAGTAGATACTACAAAAGGACAGTCATTTCTGCAAATAAAATTCTCAAGAAATAAATCCTAACTAGTCAACTTTCCAAGTTAATATACATCAACAGAGAAAGTAAATTTCTTTAAGACTTGCCTGAATTTTAAAATTAAAATCAATAAGACATGATAAAGCTGCAAAGGAAATATGCTGAAATGTATTCTTAAGTGATGAAAAGATCAGTTATTTCTTTATATTTTCTTCATAATCTAAATTTTATACAAAAACACATTTAACAGCTTTATTGGGGATAAATCATACACTATGAAATTCATTCATTTTAAGAAGACAATGGAATGCTTTTTAGTAAATTTAGAAAGTTGTATAATCATCCCCACAATCTGCTTTAGAACATTTCCATCATCCCAAAAAGTAACCTTGTGCAATTTGCAATCAACCCCTCTTCCTACCTCTAACTGCTGGGGACCAATGATTTCATTTCTGTCTCTCTATATTTGTCTTTTCTGTGTAGTTCATAACTTGAATTGCACAATATGTGGTCTTTTGTGTCTGGCATCTTTTATTGAATATAATGTTTTCAAGGTATGTACATGCAGTACCACTTTCTTTTTGGTGGCTGGATAATATTCCATTGTATGGATATCCCCCATCTTGTATATCAGTTCATCAGCTGATGAACATTTGGGTTCTTTCTGTTCTTTGCCTATTATAAACAATGCTGCTCTGAACGTATATTTTTATTTTCCTTGAGTAAGTAACTAGAAGTGGAGTTACTAAGTCATATGGTAAATTTACATTTATGATTGTAGGAAACCATCGAACTGTTTTCTGCAGTGGCATTACCATTTTATATGCGTGATCTAACTTCTCCACATCCTCAGTAGCATTTGGTGTGTCACTATTTTTTATTTTAGTTTTTTTGATATTTCTGTGGTGATATCTAATTGTGGTTTTAATTTGTACATCTTTAATGACTAATGATGTTGAGCATCGTTTCCTATTTTAGGCCATTAGTGTATCTTCTTTGGTGAAATATTTATTCAAATATTTTGCCCATTTAAAAACACAAACTTTATTTTGAATCAATTTCCGATTTACAAAAAAATGCTACAGAGATAGCAAAGAGGCCGGGCGCGGTGGCTCACGCCTGTAATCCCAGCACTTTGGGAGGCTGAGGCGGGCGGATCACGAGGTCAGGAGATCGAGACCATCCCGGCTAATGCGGCGAAACCCCGTCTCTACAAAAAAATACAAAAATTAGCCGGGCGTAGTGGCGGGCACCTGTAGTCCCAGCTACTCAGGAGGCTGAGGCAGGAGAATGACGTGAACCCGGGAGGGGAGCTTGCAGTGAGCCGAGATCGCGCCATTGCACTCCAGCCTGGGCGAAAGAGCGAGACTCCATCTCAAAGAAAAAATAAAAATAAAAAAATAAAAAGATAGCAAAGAAATTTCCTGTATTCCCTTTACCTGCATTTCCCATTATTAACACCTTAGATAAACATGACACATTTTATATGTTTACATATAAGTCCTTTATCAGATATATGATTTGCAAATGTTTTAAAATTATATTTTAGTTATATAATTGATATACATGCCATAAACCCACTAAAAAAGCAAGTGCACAAAGTATATATTGACCAACCCAGTTGAGTGAGGTACAATATGATGGAGGTATTTATTCTATAGTCAGTGTGGAATGCAACTATCACATTAACAAATATTATTCTTAAACAAATCTTTAAAACGTTATATATAGTGTCTCCTGGTGTATTCAACCCAGCCAAATTTTCCCACCAGCATTGGAATTGTTTTTTTTTTTTTTTTCTTTAGTTCAGTTTCAGATAAACTGGAATTGCCTTTGGGGGCCACTCTGTACGAAAATATTTGTCCTTAAATGCTGCGGTATCACTTAACGTGGCATAATATTTGCACAAAAAATCATGCGAATTGGGAATCTTAGAAACACCATGAGGTCTACATGTGAGAGTTCGCAGATACTGCATTCACTGACTCTCTCTCTCTCTGTCTCTCCTCTATTTCTCTCTCTCTCTCTCAGTCCCTCCTTTCTCTGTCTCCCCGCTCTGTGTGTGTGTGTGTGTGTGTGTGTGTCCTTACAAGTGAATTTAATGCAAACACTTGAATTTGTCTAAGTTAAATTCTCCATATGATGTGAGACTATATGAGGTGATTTGTATCTAGAAAAGGCTACACACAAACAAAAAAAAATGGTTTTGACATTATCACCATTTTCTGTCAGCTTTATGGGCTGAATTGTGCCCCCCTTCCAAATTCATCAATTGAAGTGCTGATCCCCAGTACTTCAGAATGTGACGTTTTTGGAGACAGGGTCTTTATAGAGGTAATCAAGTTAACATGAGGTCAGTAGGATGAGACTTAATCCAATATGACTGATGTCCTTATAAGAAGAGGAAGATTGGATACAGAGGTGTATAAAGGGAAGATGATGTAATGACATGGAGAGAAGATGGTAATTTACAAGACAAGCAGAGAGGACTGGAACAGATCTCTTCCTCTTGGAGCCAACACTGCTGACACCTTGATCTTGGACTTCCAGCCTCCAGAGCTGTGAGACATAAATTACTCTTGTTTAAGCCATGCAGTCTGTGGCACTTTGGTACAGCAGCCCTAGCACACCAACACAGCAGGAGAATGACTTCTTCAGTGACGGTGTTGATGTCCACTTGCCCTGGAAGAGAGGTACAGTCAGGGAAATGCATGGAGCAGAATCTCTGGGGACACTGACTTGACCAGCATTTTGTCAAATCAGTGTTTGTTGAGCTGGTGGATGATCTTGTTTGGGCAGCAGCAGGAGGGATGGCTCAGGAAATATCCTTGTTTTCTTCGTAGAACCGCTTTCACTCCTTTCCCAACAGAGCTATGTCTTTCTATTCCCTTTTCTTCTTCCCCAGCTCCCTTTCTCTCAACCATCATCTCCAAGAATACCTCAGGACACTTTGCAACACAGTAAGTGATTGCCATCAAGAAAAGTAGGAAGGTAAGGAAGACCCTTGTGTTATAACAGAGAGAATTTAGTAGTTAGTAGGGAGCTGAGAACACACAATAATACTTACAAATATTATTTTCCTAAATTTTTATTTATGATTATTTAATAGCACAAATTCATGAAAACTGCTGTGGAATTACACACACACAGACACACACAAAGTTGCTTATTCCCTTTTTAATGTTTAAATCATTTTTTTTTTAGTTACAAGTTATTACCACCAGCTAATGGAAATGTTGAAATGAAACCCTCTTAGAGTATTATGACACTGAATATCAAAAACACTTTTAACAAGTTCACATTTTCCTACATAGAGTCTCCAGTGCTGTACCAATGTACCAAATCTACTTGCAATAGATAAGAACATCTAACATTTATTCTGATGTAAGAAAATCTCAATGAGTGTATGCAAAAAAGGAAAAAAAAATCAGATCTCCAAAAATAAAGATGTGGCAGATGGCCACTCACTCTAAGACAGATTCATCTAAATATTAAGCTGACAGATTCATCTAAATATTAAGCACACTGTAATATTTAAATATTCAATTTAAAATTAAAGTCTCACTCAACTTTTCAGGAACAGGCATATTCTGTTAGACTAGAAGTACCTCAATTGGGAGTATTTTATTTTAATCGTTCAACAGATAATGTATTGAGATGACTTTGGGACTAACGCCGCCAGAACAGGCCTTTTGGGATTTGGTGGAACAAAGATAATTGCCACACAGTTTTTGCCCTGTAGTAGTCCACAGACTATGAACAGAAGATGGACCAATAAGGAAAGTTGAGTAGTAACATACACGATGCCAAAAAAGAGTGATGGTCAGTAAGGCATAGTGAAAAACACACAGGCTTGAAATACGAAAGTCTAGATTTGACATTCTAGCCCCATTTTTGAAATAAATTTATTGAGATATAATTTACATATCACACAATTTGCCCATTTAGAGCATACAATTCTATGGTTTTTAGTATAATCACAGAGTTGTGCAACCATCACAATAACCAGTTTGAGAACATTTTCATTACACATCCCCGAAAATATCCCATGCTCATTAGTAGTCATCCCTTATTTCCCTTCAATTTCTTTCCCACTTCAGCCCTAGGTAGTCACTAATGTACCTTCTATCTTTACAGATATGCCTATTCTGAATATTTCATATAAATGGATTCATATAATTTGTGGTCTTCCATGACTGGCTTCTCTCACTTAGATATTGCAGCATGTGTCAGTCATTCCTTTTTATTGCTCAGTAGTATTCCGTAGTATGGATACATCACATTTTGTTTATCCATTCTCAGCTGATGGACATTTGGGTTGTTTCTCTACTCCTGTTTTTTATTTGCTATGTGATCCTTGACAACTAATTATAGACAAGAGCTAAACTCTTGTCTCTAACGGCCTGGCTTCCAAACCTGATATGACTACTTATCCGATGTGTCCCTGCACACAATTTTCGAGTTCCCTGTGCCTCAGTTTTCTCATCTGTAAAGTGGAGATAATAATGCTATTAACCTGATGGAGTTGTCTAGGAATTCCATTAGTGAGCACATAAAAAGCCTTTAGCACAGACTTTGGTCCATTATATATTCTCAAGAAATGGTAGTGACTAAAATTGTTGTCCTCTCAATATTTTAATACATTCTGATTTTTCTTATCTCCTCATCTTAAAACTTTCAACAGTGGACTGTTGTGAGAGTAAATGGAGTGTATGGAAAATTTTGGTACAATATCTGACACATAGCTGGAGTTCAGTAAATAAGATTTAGGGAGCTAAACTCTTTTCTTATATCATAAACAAAAATTAACTCCAAATGAATCATAGACCTAAATATAAAAGCTAACATTATAAAACCCTTAGAATAAAATACAGCAGTATATCTTTGCAACATTGGATAGACAAAGTCTTCTTAGATACCAAAAGCATAAGCTACCAAAATAAATAATAAATAAATACACTAGACTTCATAAAAATAAAAAACTTTTGTGTTTCAAAGCACACCATGAAGAAAGTGCAAAGTAACCCATAGAATGGGGGAAAATATTTGCAAATCATGTTGCTGACTTCTCCTGTCCTCTTCAGAGTAAAATTTCAAGGTTGCTAAGAATCCTTTTATAAACTTTCAAGAACTCCCACAATAATTTCTAAAATCTCTAGCTCTGTTCACCTAGTTTGTTCTGTATTGACATTTCCAGAGAAATGAAATGCTCTTTTGGCAGGCTACTGGTTTTGTACCCATCTGGTGCTCCTCCAACTCCATCATGAAGGCAAGGCTTCTCTGTGGCTCCCTTGTGGCCTGGCCCCAGTTTCGGGTGTCTGCGATGTCCATTTCTGGTTGCTGTCCTGTGGGGCCTCTATGGTTTGACTCTTTCACTCCTCTATTGCGAAATCGAGAAAACATTATAATCAGAAAAGGATGTGATCTTTCATGTTTTAAGAAAGACGAGACCTAAGAAAAATAAATCCTATGGGAAAAGTGAAGGAAAGATAAAACAATGAAGTCATCTGATGTTACGTCTTCAAGCTGCAAAATGTCAAGCAAACCCATTGGCTGGAAGAAATAATTTCTAATTCATTCTGGAAAAACCATGTCATACAAAGCAAGGGACCTAAGAAATTCAAATACACACCTCTGTGGACTCAGAGTCATATCAAAGAGTAGTTTATTAATTTCCTTCAGCCAATTGGTGGAGACTGTGGGACCAAATTCAGCTTTTCTTAGCTTGTGCAAAACTGCCACCACTAGGAATAATAAAGCTAGGCTGTATATTTTGTGTGTGAGATATTAAAACTACTATTCAAATTCCAACCACCATCCAATCTAAATGCCCCTCCATCCCCGCTCTGCCCTAGAGGGAACAACCAACCATTTCAGGCACTAAGCATTTAGAAGCAATCTTACCCATATCCACAGGGAAAACTTCCACACTGCTGCTTCTTGAAACAATAATTACTGTGAAAAAATTACCTAGGCAGTAACTTCTTGTAGAAAAAAGTATTTTGATGCAAGAATGCTCAGGATTTTTACTCCCTGGTACTAATCTCTCATTCATATGAAGAGGTCTTTGAGGGAATTACTTTTTAAAATAGTATTACAAGAGGCCAGAATAATGGATAAAGTCCTGAAGTTTAAATGAAAGAAGATAGTGATTTTCAAAAATTTCTTTTCTCTTTTGCATATGAATGCTTGTTGCTCCTCGAGGGTAAATAAGGATTAGTAATAGCATACGACTGCTTTGCTCCAAGGGACAGAATATTTCCAATTTTTTCCCAGCTCATGAATGTTGACTTACATCTCTTTGCTCTCCCAGGATCTTGTGCCAAAAAAGATCACATCCAGGGCTTGATTTCCTTTTTCAGTAATGGGCCATTAAAATGCAATATTGGTTCTTTGCTTGTCTTTGAGAGTGGCAAGATGTGACTTTTAAAATGAAGTTTCATTAAAGAAAAGCATAGGGAGTCAGATATAAACCCTTTACTTCTTCACCACATTTTTCCTTCTCCTTCCCACCTTTCCCCTTCTCTTCTGTATCCTGCTTCCTTCTTTGTTTCCTTGATTAGCTATCTATAGTAATCCAGAGTGTGGTTAACGTTTATTGAGTCAAGTGCTATATCTAGGAACTTTAAATCATTTTCTCCATTACTGACCCATAGTATGTCCAAAGGATGTTATTTTCCAGGTCATTTTTAGGTCAGGGTACAGGCTCAGTGTTTAGGTAACTTGCCAAGTGTCTTAGGCAGAGCTGATCTGCACATTCTATCTGACCTCACTTTGCTCTACATCTGCTCAGTTCCCAAATCAAAAATATGCAGCAATTCCTTGACTGTCCTTATCTCACACCATATTCCAAAGTAAACAAATAATGGATTAAGATATTGCTTACACAACATCTGAATTTTAATAGTGTATTGTCTCATCCTGTGTGTGAAAGCCGTTCTTCCTTAACTGTGTCATAAACCCCTTGAGGACAGAAAAGAGAGAAATGTCTTACACATTTTAGTGCTGATCACCACACCTCGCAGAGGTCTGTATGTATAGTGGATACATAACAAAGAAATTGACATGATCTGGCAGGGTAAGAGGGTGGATATGAAAAATATGTAATCACTAAATCATGAATAAGTTGTTTTTAATAAAAAAATAAATGTACACAAAAGAAATAAGGAGAAAATAGCAATAAAATATAAAACTTTAGAAGGTGGAAAGCAGATGAACAAATATTGACTAATGCAGCAGATAAATGAAGGCTGAATTCTAAGCTGGCAGAGAAGAAAGTTGAGAACTAAACCAATTTATACGACATAATCTTTAAAAGGCAGAGGAACTAGCACATCTCTGAACCTATGGATGAAAGAGGGTAGAGATAGGTAGGGGATGCATGGATAAAATAGAAAGAATTGGTACAATCTGTTTGAGAAGCAGTGGAATACCTGTATTCTCTCCCTGCTTCATGCCTGGGTAAAAGCACTTTCCCCACCCTAGAAAGAAAACCTGGAGATTTATCATCCAGAGATATTCAGAGATGGGCAACAAATTCCACTAAGAGTAGAAGGTATCCCAAATAGGGGGATTGAATAGCCATATGACAAGCCTATGCTGTGCTAAGGTGCTGAATGTGAAGAGCCCCAACTTCTTTCTTTGCTAATCTCTAAGAAAATTAGCACCCATAACCCTGCAGCTTATGGAAGGTAAACCTTAACAGCCCAAGAAGAAAAATTTAAAGATACTTCATGTCAGGGATTGCCTGGAGTGACCTACTCACCTTACCATACAATAAAGCTCAACATTGAAATGTTCCACTTATATTGCTCAAAGCCTCCAAACAGCTTCTTATGTTCTAAATCTCAACCTAGAATAGATGTCAAATATTTCAGATATTTGAGGAAAATCTCAAATTGGCAATAGAACCAGAACAACAAGCAAATGAAATAAAGCAGTTTGGAGAAAACAGACAACATAGAAAATTTTTGTTTAATGTTAAGATAAAAGGGGATATGCATCCATGAAACAAGAAGAGAATCAAGTCAAAAAGGAACATTCTGAAAACAGAAAAACATCACATAGAGATAACTGTTCCTGAATGATATGTCTTCTAAATATCCAGTTCCTGGACAGTCCTGCGGTTCAGCATGGGTAACCATTACGTCTGCCAGAACCACCCCTTACTTCACCCACTGATTGCCCCAACTGAGCTCTTCTAAACTCAGGAAAGCTGAAAGCAGACACTTACCACAAATCTCTCTTCACCTTGTATTTTCCAGGAATCCTTTATTGAATAATAGTAATATTACCATTCCTTGAACATGGATAGTTTTATGCTTGTAATTTAGCTGTACAAAATGAAACAAATTAAATTTAGGAATTAATATGTAAATGGTAAAACTATTGGATAAACCCAGCTCAAGGTAGTGCTTACCTCTATTTGGGTGACTGAGAAACAAGAATAGAAAGGAGCACATGGGACTTATAGGTTGCTGGTAACATTCCATTTTTTCATTGGTAGTGTGACCTCTGAGTGTTTTACTTAAAACACTAGAGGTAGAAAAATCAAAAGTCTTTCCAAATGCTGTTTTGTAATTTTAAATAAGTATGTTATTCTAACTCTCCATTCTGTAGAGTTAATACCTACTTTTCAAAGATATTATGAAAATAATTAGTTCAGATACTGTTGCTCAGTAGATTTTTAAAAAGCGTTACCTAGATTTGCTTTCCAAAGTTAAGGATTTGTTAAACTAATCTTTATTTGTTGAATCTAATGGCATGGTTCATCTTTTTTTTTTTTAATTTGTATGTTTGTTTAAAATAAGAATACAGAATGTTCTACATTATTTTATATGTTTGTTTTCCCCCCCCAAGTGTTATATTTAAAGCACCTGAAAAAGTCCCTGGTTTAGATTATATTTTCAAAAATCCTAAATAAATGAATTAATTAATATTCAAATTTTAAAACTTTAGCATAGCACATGTTTACTTTTGAACTGAAGTTAATACTCTAAGTTTGGAAACTGAAACACTTTTTTTTAAAAAAGTGTATACTTAAAACTACTTTAAAAATGCACCAAAAGATTTACTTTTTATAAAATGTGGGACATTTAAATTACCACCAGGAAAGCAGTATTACATACTTTCTGAAATATACCTGCCATTGGATATTTATTTTATATATACTTTTTAACATGGATTTTATGGTTGTATATTTGACAATCAGTGATGTCTAGTCTTGAAATTTATGATGCCATATATAATATAATTTACATACATAGCACTAGGATTCTGATTAACTTATTATTTTTCCAGGATTAGAATGTTTCACTCATTATGAAAACTCACAAACCTGAAAAATCTATATTTTAAAAAGCTAAACATGAATGAACAAATATAAACAAATAATCAATCTTACTAATTGCCCTACAATTTAAATGTTTATAAATAGACTTGATGAGGCTGTTTACATAGTGTTATGATTGATTATAACCAAGGTATTGTGTTTTACTGTGCAAAGATCATCCTTATTGGTTTGACAGTGCTCACGAAAATCATAGACATTTCTATAAAGGATAAAGGTGATTCCCTAAGGATGATCAAGAAGCTCCAGCTAAGATATTTAAATGTGGACATAGAAGAGTTGGTTTACTGAAGAGTGACATAAAAACGAGCTGCTTCAGAAATTTTATGTGCAGGGCTTTCTGTTATCTGGAGCTAATCACCAATGAAACAGAGACTGCAAAAGCCATCAGATTCCAGGGCAGATACATGAGGAAAATTGTCAGAAGGAGCAGGAAGACGTGCTTCTGTTTCCAAGCAGTCCTGAGAATTTCATTATCAGCTCATATCTGTTACTGTTAAGATGTTAAGAGGGAGATTATCATTTGCAAACTAAAAGCTTTCTGTGCTACCCCACAATAATTGATTTTCTTTTTCATTAAAATTCTTAATACCTGGCACTCCAGAAAAGTTGAAAAGGTCTTTGTAAAGCTTTATTGGCAGATAATGTATGCCCACAAAAAAGAACAAATGCAAATTTCACATATATATTTATAATGATGATAATTCAATAGTTCTTGGTCCTGTAAGTATGACTAAAATATGCCACTATATTCAGGCAGCATTACCAAGTTAAACAAGGGTACCTATTTAAAAAAAAAAAAAGGCAGCTCTACATAAAAACATTTCAGTCTCTGTAAAAGAAGGAAAACAAACAAACTATATTCAAGGAACTCAGTACCATTTTGCTAAATACTCTGTAAATCAACCTCTGAGACTCTGAAATACATTTCCAAATGTATGTGACATTTTGGAGCTCAAACACAAAAACTGCCATCTTTCTTAAACCTTGTTTGAATCCAAAGTCTGATGATAGTCCTTCCTTAACACCCTACAGTAAAGGTGTACACATCTAAGTAATACTATGCTACAGAACTGTTTGCACAGTGACGGTATTTAGTGATTAGTATGAGTTATCTATTGGTATGATTTCAGGATTATACAGAAACCATGTTTGATAACTGAGATTCTGCAGTAAGAGTCAGTGTTCTAAAAGTTAGTGTTGGGTAGGAAATATTCTCAATTGGTTGCGGGGAAGCACAGCAGGAACAGACAAGACAATGAATAAAATTTTCTCAATTTTAAGGATTTTTCCCCCTCCCATAAAGTTTTCTTAAATCTTTTACATCTGCTTATGATTTGATTGCAGTGCATCAGTACTGACAGAAGAATTGCAAATCGGTGGATCTAATGTACAGTGGTTTAGTTTTTAGGGAAGCGTTTGCTTACCATCGTGATTTTTTCAGACTTTGTTTTGCTGCATGAATATTTCATTAAATTGAGTATCCCTAAGTACCATAAACTTCACCAACTTATTTAAGTTTGTGCTAACTACCTTCATAATATCATTACACGTAATGCTATTTCATTATGTTCTGAAGGGAACACTACAACTTCCAGGTGGTTCAATACTTGAACAACTTTAGGAACCATTGAACTATGAAAATGCCATTTCTTCACATTAAGGCTTTTGGCCCAATTAATATCCAACATCAGTGGGAATTATTGTTAGTCCCAATGCCAGTCATTTACAACTGAATGAATTTATGAATTACCTTTCTATTATTCTCTAGCACCCTGTTTATTTTATAACGTTTTTAAAATAATTGTAATTAGTTGTTATTGAACCATTTTTTTCTTGTCTCTCTCCCACACTAGACAGTAAGTTCTCAATTGTATCTCTAGGCTTAGCAAGTCACAAAGTGAGAGCTCAGTAAATATTTGTTGATTGATTAAATTTATTTGATTGAAAGAAATCTGTGTACCAACTTCTAGTATCTGTTTTTATTTTTTAAATGAATTGATCCATTCTTTGACAAATTGACTACATAGCTACATAATGAAACAAATGCAGTCTAGGGATGTCCTGAGCATGAGTGGGTATTGGAATCACAGTGCTACTAATTATAAAGAACGGTGCTGCAAAGCACAGGTGACTCCCTAAATCCAAGGCGGATGCACATAAAAACAATAAACACTTTAAAATCCATGGCCATTCAGATGTCAGAGGACAAAGCAAACAGTGCAAAAAGGGAAAGTAAGTAAACCTAGCTCATAATAACTGCTGATTTTGCCTGGTAACAAACTCTTAACACAAAAGAGGCCTTTAAAAAGAAATTTTTACTTTTCTTTTTAATTGTAATTTCAGTAATATCAATATTTTCTAGCTTATTGAGATAATATAAATCCTTCCCACTCATATGCCAGAATTATTTCTTTCATTTCACTCCACTAAAATCACATCCTGAACCCCTTTTTAAGAACATTATATCCATAGCTTGTTTCTAAAGAACATAAGTATCACAGGAGGCCATTAAGCACGGCTCTGTTTTGTTTGAATGGATCATTAAGACTACCCCTTTGATGTGTTGATATCTGTATCCCTGGATGCTCCATTGGGGTAACTCTACTACCAGTACCTCACACAGTTTGCCCGTGGAAACGTTTGAGCCTCATTTCAGATGCTGCCCTTCCCTCTGTTTTCTGTCACAATCTTGTCTTAAGCTCTTTCAATTTTTCCTCATGTTCAGCTTTGAAATATATTTTGTTCTGAGGCTATTTGCAGCATACAGCATATCCTCTTGGTTTCTTTGTTCGTTTGTTTGTGTTCCTTTTCTTTCTTCTCATCTTAGACTCTCTCAGATCATGTCAGCTTCTCTCATAACTCATTATTAGAGTTCACCTTTCCTGCTCCCTTGCTCAATTTCTATCTTCTCTATCCATGCCCTTTTAACTTCCTTTGGCCTGAAAAATCCTGGAGTATCATTTTTTTTTCCTGCAACTTGTAGGGTCATTTAGTTAGAAGCACTGATCTAGAAGGCTGGAGATGCTAATTGCAGCTAATTCCGCCACTCAGCATTCATTCCCTCTCTAGGAAGACACTCCTTTCCCATTCATAGCCATACCTTTTGGATGAGGTTAGTGGTACGCAGTGATGTAGAGATCCAGGGGTTAAAAAAAAAAAATACTTCCAGGCATAGGAAAAGAATAAAAGCCCAATAGTGCACAACATTTGCCTATATCATTTGCCTTTCCCCATGGCAATTTCAGGTTGGAGAGGTCATTGAATGTAGGGTCGGAAAGTGATGTGCAGTCACATGCCATTTTACAATATTTCTACCAGACAGACACAATAGATATGAATAACCCCAAGAGCATCTATCAGGGGTCAGGACATGTTTTTCTGTTAAGGACCAGAGAGTAAATATTTTAGGCTTTGCAGGCCATGAATCCTCGGTCACAGTTATTCAGCTCCACTATTGTACTTGAAAGCAGCCATGGACAATACATAAATGAATGGGCATGGCTGTATTCCAGTAAGACTTCATTTACAAAAATAGGCAGCAGGCTGGATTTAGTCTGAGGGCTGTAGTTTCCTGACCTCTGGCACAGATAATAGTAAAATAGGGAAAGTGTGATGAGTTTTGACTAGTTACATCTGTTTTTAATGTAATTGAATTGTTACATTTATATACTTTAATCTTCAATGACATCTGTGTTGAATAACCAGCTTGCAAAATTCCTGATAGTTTAACAATCAGCTCTTGTGAACCTGTACAAGTCAGCTCCACTCACACTGAATCTACCTTCTGCAGGGGTGATCACTTACTGACTGAGGCCAATCAGTATATCTAAAATCTCTGAAAATTTTTTTATTGGTTTAAGAGATAGAGAAGTGATCCAATGCAGAGATTCACAGGAATATTTATATTTAGTGGGGCTTCTGGAAAATAAATTTGTCCATATTCCTCAAGAGCAACAAAGACAACCAAGAGTTGTCCATACTCCCCAAGAGCAGCCTTGGTTAATATGGGAGTATGAATGTGATGTTTGCACAGCGGCAGCCATTTGCTACCATGATGGGAGAGCCTGAATGCTTCTGCAGAGGCACCCACTGAATGAAGCTCAAGCACTGGATTGCCACCATGGAGGAAGGAAAAGAGGCAGAAAAAAAAAAATGCACCCTTAGTAACATCATCGAGTGATTGGATCAAGTCTTGCCTGAAACCAATACTACTTTTCCAGTTCTGAATTATTAAATGCCTTTCATTATTTATGCCAGTTTGATAGGACTCACTGCCACTTGTAACCAAAAGATTTGTCAGTGAGGCATCTGTCCATTCTGCATTTTACCATTTTCTCTCTATGACTCCAGGTTGCAAGCAAATATTACCATCATTAAGAGAGAATTCTTGATTCAGTTTGTATTCAAGTACCTTATTTATCTCCCAACTATTTGTCTTTTTCTCATTAGTTTGTGGTTCTGTGGGCACATTATTTCCTTTTGGATGATGAGGTGTAGGGATGTGTGGTGTGATTGTCTATTCATAGATCAGTAGTCCTCCAACCTAGCAATTCATCCACAATACCTACATGTTAAAAAAACAAAAAAACAAAAAAAAAAAACAAAGATATTGAGTCCCTGCTTCTAGGGATTCTTTTTCAATAGGTTTGAGGTGGAGCATAGGCATCAAAATCCTTGATTTTTATGAGCAATTGAGTCTGATGTGTCCTTTGGTTGAAAACTCCTGTCACGGTGCACGCTTTTCACTGCTTGTATTAGAAGATCCAGAGCATATAGAGAGGAAAAAAATGGTTCTTATTCACTCTATCTAAAGTCAACCATACCATGATGAAAATTTGTTAACTCAATTTATAGTGTTATTACCTAGTAGTTCTTTTATTGTTTGATGCTTTCTATCTGCCAGACAAATGGAAGTGGGAGGTATAGGACAGATAAAAGTAGGTGAGGTTTCTGTTCTTATAGGGTATATAATTCTAGTGTTGGAGGCAGGTATTACATAAGTAAACATGTTAACAGGTATAGAGATAAGTGCTGTGATGAAAGTAAATATGGTCATGGGAAGGCATATTTCTGAAAATGCCTAGACTAGGGTAATGTGAGTGGGGTCCCATGCACTTGCATGGCCCTGACAATGCATGCCTCTGACAATGCATGCCTCCTTTGGGTGAGGCTGGTCATTCACAAAAACTGCTGGGAGAAGGCTAGCTATTCATTCTTTCCTTCAGTCAATAGTGACAACCTACTCAGTGCTGTGTGGCACATGGTAAAGTCAATTGCTTTGTAAAAGACACAGGGCTTTCTGAGTATAGAAATGGAACTAGTAAGATACTACATAGTCATTTACTTACTTTGACTAGGTTATAAAGACACAAGGTATAATATTCAAAAGGCACAATAGATCAACAGTGAAAAGTAAATCTCCTTATCTTGTTCCCCAGCAACTCAGTTCCCTCCTGTAAAAACAGCCACTGTTACCCATTTCCTGTGTGGTCTTCAAAAGAGGCTGCAGACATCCACAAGAGTGTGTACCATGTACGCTGGTGGAAGGAAGGGTGTTTCACAAATGAAGGCATACTGTACATTCCCTTCTGCAGTTTGTTTTCTTTTAATTAAAAAAATAGACATTATTCATATTATACATGTATAACTGGACCTTTTCCATGATGTTATAATCACCTTTTATTTGATTGTGCTATAACTTATTTAACAAGTGCCATATTGAAAGATGGGTAGGTTGTTTCCAAACTTATGCTATTATGACTTCTGCAAGGAGTTTTCTTACATAGTTGTCTTTTAACACATTTGTGACTATCTGGAAAATAAATTCTTTGAAGTGGAATTGTTGGGTTAAAGGATATAAACATTTGTAATTTTGAAAGATATTACTAAATTGTCCTCAATACCAATTATGTCAATTTATACTCCCAATACTTCACAAAACTCTTTGTCTACACACTCACTAGTAGATCATGTTATTTAACTACTATATCTTTGCCAGTCTAATTTGTGATAGGGGAGATTTAAAATTTTTCATTTACATTTTTTCTATGAGTGAAGTTGAGGGGTTTTTTTGTTTGTTTGTTTGTTTTGAGACAGAGTCTCACTGTCGCCACGCTGGAGTGCAGTGGCACGATCTCGGCTCACTGCAACCTCAGCCTCCTGAGCTCAAGCAATTCTCCTGCCTCAGCCTCCCGAGTAGCTGGGACTACAGGTGTGTGCCACCACGTGCAGCTAATTTTTGTGTTTTTAGTAGAGACGGGGTTTCACCATGTTGGCCGGGATGTTCTCAATCTCTTGACCTCGCGATCCGCCCACCTCGGCCTCCCAAAGTGTTTTAAAAAATATGTTTAAATGCCACTTGTGAGTTACATCTTCATGTCTCTTAGAACTTTTTCTATTGGGTTACTAACGTTTTTCTTTTGAGTTGCAGTTGATATTTTTATATTAAGAAAAATTTGAATTTTGTTTAATAATTTTAATTGCAAATAACGTTTAACAAATATTTTCTTTTGACTTTACACAAGATTTTCCCCACAGAGAATATTATTACTTTGAAGTCAAATGTAATCAATTTTTTTACTAAATATTTCTCCATGTTTCAGCCTAGAAAATTCTCACATCTTTTTATGTTTAATTTTTATCTTTTCAGAATTTATTTTGTTACAGGAAATAACTGAGTGATACAATTATCATTTCCAAGAAAAAGATTCATTTCCCTTCACAGACATGCTACGGCCACTTTATCGTACTAACGCCAATTTACCATATGTATTTTTGTCTTATTCTGGACTCTTTCTTCTGTTCTGTTGAACTAAGCCAGTTAAGTTTTGAAGGAGGAAGAAGAGATCAGAAAGGTCCAGCCTAACTGGCAGCAGAGCTTGATGGATCACCAGGTAAAGGGGCTAGTTATAATATAACATACTGAGAATACTGAGAACTAAAGGGTGGCAAACTAATGAAAGAAGGGAAAAAGACATCAAAATGGAAATTCAAGAGAAGGAGGAGGAATCTTGCAAACAGCCTTCCGATCCTACAGTTTTTTTCTAAGGCTAGTTGCAAGTTTGTTGGTTTGTTTGTTTTTCTGTTTTGAGGTTCTCTGTAGGCATAAGTAACTGAAAGGCATCAGCAACCTTTTAAGTACAACTGTGGCCACATCAACATCTTCTACATCTACCCTAAATATCACCCTATCTAAGTTCCTGCTCATTTGACTGGAGGACCTCAGCTTCTCATGCAACTTACCTCTGGGCCCTATCACCATGAACCATATTGAGGGAGGGCCTTAGGATTGTCTGACATACTTAGTAAATCCACTAATGTTCTTCCACTCCAGGCAAGCTAGCTGGCTAGAGGAATTTGGGGAAGCTACTAGGACAGGTGAGCTGAACACACAGGGGTTCTGGCCACTTTGCCTGGCTCAGCGGGTGGAGGCTACTGTCCTGCCACTACACAGTGCCTGTAGGGGCTACCTCTGGGCACTCACATGGAAATAGGGGAAATGCCCATCTTCCCACTCCAGTGGCCTTAATCACCTGGATCGCGAAGGTACTTCAAGTCTCACAAAGGCTTCCATGAACTTGCCTGCTGGAGCTTCTGACTCAAAACCTGTCCATTAGGAGGGCAAGGAAATGACAAACAACCAGTTTACAATACTGTTCTTATCACCATTTATGCCTTCAAAAGCGTAATCCAAACAAAACAAGACAAAATCAAAAATGTTTTCTTTCTTCTGTTTACTCAAAAATACCTGACACAAACAACAAAGTATACATTGCAACCTATAGAAATACGGTGTGTGCTCTGGGGGCAGGACAGCATTGAGTGCTAGGCACTGATTAAATCCGAAGTCCGGGCATGCATAGAACTAGGGCTGGTCCGGTCAGAACAAGGTATGTGACAAATGTGATTGTGGCACTTTTCATGAAGTCCTGTCTAAGGTTTTTCAAAGCCGGAATAATAATTGTAAGCTGCTGTAATTTATGCCTCCAAGCACAGAAAATCAATGATCTAACTGTAGAAAGAGTCCAAATTCTCATTTAGATTTCCTCTCTCAAGTAGGAATGTAATTTAAGTGGTCTGGTTTTCTTTCCCTAGGAATTGCACATATAAATATTTTTTATTTTAAATTGTCAACTTTATAAACAATAATAAAACCTATATAAACAATAGGATTAATATTTTCTATGAAATGGCAGTCCTCTCTTCCCACTTCCTGTCTTTTATACTTAGAATGCAATGATGGATGCTGTAGCTGAATTAATAGGAAAAGGCCATGAGTCCTCCCATTTAAAAGAATCCATCCTATTTCCTTTATTTTTGCCATGGGATAAATATCCATAGCATAATCCACAAGCCATTCAGCAGTGACAGACAACAATTAAGGGCAGAAATAAGAACAGTGAAAATTTTTACTCTTTCTATTTCTCTCATGTATTTATTCCATCCCCAACCCACATATTGCACTCATAGGGCTGTTTACTAAGGAGACTGGGGAAAAGATAGAAAATACCTTATCTGCCCAAACAAAGAAACCATTGAGAATAAATAAAGCATTGCATTTCCAAAACAGTCAAGTGAGTTCTCTGGGTATTATTTATTTTGGCATCCCTGTAGCATTCTTCATCTGGCTATAAATCCTTATATTAGGTTAGGGCTTTTTGTGTCTGGGTGTGTATCCTGTCTGCCTAAGACATGAAAGAAATAAACAACCTACTGATCAAGAGCATGAGTAAAATTATGCCATGAATAGGAAAACAGAAAAGTGATATGACACTTAAAGACACAAACTGGGGTTCTTATCCAAGGCAGGGCTAAAGAATAGCAAATACTTTGACAAATCCTGCTCAAAAATAAGTTTTGTTTTGTCACAGAGACATAGTTATTCAAATAGCTGAGTATTTGAGAGAAGGAAGCCACTTAGACCCCACACTCTGTTCTCCTTTGGTTTCTTTGATTGCTAAAAGAGACTCATCCATGCTCCTCAAAGGATAATGGAGTTTACTGTGAGCATAGACTGAGGTAAAGTCTGGAGCTGAACAATACCAGGACCCCAGAGATCTCAGCGTCCTCTACTAAGAATCTAGCTTGTGCTTACTAGAGCTGAGTAAATGCCGAAGTCTTAGAAAGTCAAAATACATAGACCACCGTAAGCTAAAGTCTCAAGAGAGGCCAATCTTGGTTAATAGCCTGCAATTATGTTTTCTCCATCTCAGAGTTTTTGCTTTCTGATAAGATATGTTCAGCTCATACCTGCTCTCTCATGGTGTCTCAGTCTAAATTTCTCAGCCTTGGTCTTACTGTACAATCTGCCTCATTCTCTTAGTGTTTTCCAGATTATGTTCTCAAAAGAGGGAAACGCATTTTTTCATGTCTTTCTCGTGCCAGACTAAATTGAGGATTCCTTTGGCTCTTGTTCTCACTCTTAGCCCACTTCACTATGACAGGTTGGTGAGTGTGATTCAAAATATGGCTGTTTCAGCAGCTGGGGCTGTGGGCTAAGCAGTATCCCTTCCAGGAGGTACTAAGCAGGCTCCAGTACCCCACCTGCCATCTCTGCTGATACATATATGATTTCCCTGCCTTGTGAATGTTCTAAGACATTTCTGTATTTTGACTGTTCCCATTGTTTTCTTAAGAAACGTATGTTAAATTTGTATCAACTCCATGATTCAATGAAAACTATTTGTTTTAAATCCCAGCTGTAGTGTAATAGGAGCAAAAATATTAATGTGTGAATACTCACTGTCTTCACCCAACCTGGCTTCCAAGGAGAAGAGGCTATTACATTTTAATTTAGATATGCATTAGTAAAATATGTTGTTCTTCTAATGAGTCAAAATTGGTCTTTTTTGAGGCTTGCACTTAGTATTTTTGCATATTTTGATTTTGATGTCTAAGACCCTGGCATTGACTCCTACCTCCAATGATTAACTTCGTTCTAATCTAGACAAATGAGTGTGCTTAGAAGCACTTTATTAATAAATACATCCCCAAATGTAAGCCAAAATTCCAGCCAATTAATCTGTTTCTATGAAGCAGTATCATCGACTTTCCATTATTCAAAGAAATAGAGATCTTTTTATTCATTCAACAGATATTTATAGATTATCTACTATTATTATTACTATCTCCTAATATAATTATTTTAGGAGCTAGGAATACCATAGTGAACAACAATGATAAGGCCACTACATTTATGCAGCTTCCATTATAGGGGAGGAAGACAGACAATAAAACCATTTCATTTTAAATAGAGCAGTGTAAAAGCAAAACAAGCTGAACTTAATGACATGAATTAATAAAAAATAAACTTAATTGTTGAAGTGTATAAATATGACCCTGATTTGTAGTCGTGATATATTCCCTGATCTCTGTACTTTTGACAAGAACTAAAGTGATAGTTCTATATATTTTAATTGTATAGTTCTATAGGCCTACACTTATAATGGGAACATTCTTGTCAGTGATATTAATGAGAGAAATGAATCCCAGTGACTCTAGACGTGCAAAATAAATGTTTTCACTGTTGCTTATGAACTCATGGGCTATGTTTGAATCATCTTTGTATATTCTCCTTGGAGTTAACTGTCTTAAACATATCACCCTAAATTTGGCATGAAGGGGTTCAAGGAGTACAGTTGGGGTTGATATGAAAAGAGGGAGGAAGTGGGGAAAAGTGATTAGTTTTATATAAAAGATTGAAGAGACCCAGTGAGGTGCCTTGATTCATTTCATTTTTGGTATAATGTGGGTTTTGATATGAGGGCTATAGGAAAGAGTTTTAAAGTATCAAGTCTGAATGGTGAGGGTAGGTAACTAGGATATAGCAACAAGGCACTGTTGTGTTGAGCTCAAGTGGGAAGGTACTGTTTTGCTTTATTAAGACCTAGGAAGAGTCAGGCATCTGCCTTTGTATTAGTCTGCTCAGGCTACCATAATAAAATGTCTCAGACTGGGTGCATTTAACAACAAAAATTTATTTTCTCACAGTTCTGGAGGTTAGAAGTCCAAGATCAAGTTGTTGGTAGGGTTGGTTACTCCTGAGGGCTGTGGGGGAAGGAAGGGATCTGTTCTAGGCCTCTCTTCTTGGTTTGTAGATGGCTATCTTCTCCCTGTGTCTTCACATAGTCTTCCTTCTGTTATTCCACAGATGCATGTCAGTGTCCAAATTTCTCTTTCCTATAAGGTTACCCATCATATTGGTTTAAGGACCACCCACATGAATTTTTGGACACCATTCAGCCCATAACACTCCCCATATCAAATCTCTAGGCAGCAATTCTTCTCCTGCCTGCAATTCTTTTTCAACACTGCCTCAGTGTATAAGCTTTATCTTTCCTGAGGTCATATAGAACACGTCACTCTAGACATCAAAAACACTCATTCGATGCCTTTCAGGATCTGAGCCTATTGACCTTTTTAGCTCTATGCCATACCCTCTTTACAGGCTTCATCTCTCGAACACACTATTTATCTTGAAACAAACACACACTTTCTTTGCCTGTTTAAGTCCAATCCACACTTCAGGGACTCGGGCAATTTTCACCTTCTTCCTGAAGCCTCCTCAGGCCTTAAGAGAAGGAAACCTGTCTTTGGGTAGCTTGTCCTAGAGTAAGAAGATGATGGGCACTGGCACCAAAGACTTGGGCTCTTGTTCTGATATGGCCACTTACTAGACATGGGCCTCCAAGCAAGTCAGTTAACCTCTCTGAGCCTCAGAGTGGCTATAACATAGTACCCTTCTCCAACAGTTATCCCAAAGATTAATTTAAATTGCTTATGTTAAATGTCTAACACAGTCTAGCATATTCTAGGTGCTTAGTAATCCTTAGTTCCCTGCTTTTCCATGCTGCTCCTACTCATACAGTTGTCATGTGTGTGTGCTGCTCTTGTTGTACTTATCAGTTTGGTTTGCTTTATAATTGTGTGTGTGTGTGTGTGTGTGAGTGTGTGTGTGTGTGAGAGAGAGAGAGAGGAAGAGAGAGAGAGAAAGACAGGTTGAAGCAATAACCACAATTTACTTTGGCTTCCAAGCTGACTTCTAAAAGCATGCAAAGCAAAAGAAAAAAAAAAACTACCACACACAGAAGAAAAACAAAAATTGTGTGTCAGGTAAAAAGGCAAAGGGATTGGATTTAAAGAAAGAAAAGATGTGGAATTTCATGTCACTGCCACTGTCCCATCTACATTCTCACAACTTGGGACAGAGTGGTGAAAAGTGTAGAAGCCAATCAAGTTTATTAAAGAGGATAGAAGACCTGGGTCATCCCCTGCCTGGATTATTTCTCTCTGGATAAATTGAAAACAGATGGATTTGATTATTTTTCTTGACAGATTGAGAATTTGAAGTGTCTTAAATATAGAAAGATGGATGGATAATCAGATAATACTGTTCTTTTGTCACCAGGCTTTCGTCATTCAGTGCCTATTTCCCATTCCATCCATTACTCTCCTCCAGTATCCAGAAGACAAGCAGTCCATTCTATACTGTCCAGCTATCAATAAACAATCCTTAAAATATATATAGTGAGACTAATTGTTAAGGCTGTTTATAAACATTGGCTAATTAATTAATCAGTAATACTTAAGGGACTTTCTTCCCCCACCACAGTTCCTCCTATGACTTAATTTTGTGTTTTTTTAATTAGGCAGGATTTTGACTGCCCATGCTACTACCACATTATGTCTATTAATGGTAGTCGTAAGTCAGAGCAGGCAAAGGGATTAACTCAGAGCCCAGAAGCAATTGATGCGGCCTTTAAGGTTTTAGACTGACAAATGCACCAGGAATAGCTTCTTAGTGAAATGGACTTGCAGGCATGTGTTAGAGTTTAGATTCATCTAGAGGTTTAATTTCTTTTCTGTGGGGACTTCAGCATGCTCTTAAATTTAGTGTTACTGTATGTCAGTGAAAGAGAAACATATGGACAAGTTTTTTAGCAATAACATATAAACATTGCCGCATTATTTGCTTAAACTCATAAGTGTTAATCATTTCATTTTAACAGGAACTTCTGGACAAACAAAAAATTTTGCTTGTGTTCTCTTGGTTGAGATGTAACTAGAAACTTGGAAGACCAGTCAAATTTGTCTTTTTTTTTTTTTAAGGGCAGTTTTGCAAAGTGGTTAAGAGATCTTTCTCTGTAATCTGCAAGACCAGGGTTCAAATCTGAACACCAACACTTAATAGTTACACAACCTTGGACAAGTTACAAATATGTACAATGCTCAGTTTCCTCATCTGTTAGAGAATTGTAGTATCTACATTATAGAATTGTGCTCTGAGGAGAGTTACATGTGTTAACTTAGAATTCGAATAATGGAATAATGCACATATAGTATATTTAACATAATTCTCAAACATAGTAAGTATCCAGTAAATGTCAACCATTACTGCTTCCAGAACATAGTTTCCACATTGGCTTATTCATCAGATTACTCTTAAACATTCAATACAATGGGAGGCCTGGGACAAAAAAAAAAAAAAAAAAAAAAAAAGAATTAAAAGCTGAAGTTGAAAGGAAAATGATTATTATGGTTCCTTATAGAACCCTAAATCTTCTTTAGGACATTTCAGGTTTGCCAGTTCAATTACTAGTCACAATTACCTGCTGCTATTGCCTGCCCTTTTCTTTTTCTTATTAAGTTGAAATTTATAATAAGCATTTGATGAGATAAAAGGAAAGAGGACTTCCTCCTTTATCATGCTGCAGCTGAGCTGATAGTGCTTAGGTTGTATATCTTGAGAAAGAATAGAACAAGTTGACAGTTGGCTTTTGCAATGTCTGTCTTCAGAGTTTTTCCAGGAGCAGAGAAAATGATGATCAGTGGGTATGATCCATCAGCATAAATGGAAGTGCTCCTGGAAGCCTGCTGGTGAGCTAGGTGTAAACCTTTTAGTTACTGGATCAAGTAGAGGTCCTGGTGGACATTCTAGGTCTTGGGGAAGTCTCATGGAGGGGAACCAGAAAGCGTCTGCACCCTCGAGGAATTCATAACAATGGCTCCTTACCAGTCACTACAGTACCATTTTACTATTTCAACACCAATATGGCCATTCAATAGCACACCAGTTGAATGTCAGCCCTGGGTGTTTTCACATGGTTAGTTGTGATCTTCATGCCCCTATTCATTGGAGCCCCATTTCTCTCAGCACAAATGCAATGATGAATAAGAGTTGGTATATTTGAAGCTCCACAGACAAACAATGAAGGATGGTGATTAAGAATTTGAGTTCTGGAATTTTGATGACCTGGGTTTGAGTTCTATCTCTGTCACTTAATAGCCATATGACCTTTAGTGAGTCAACTATACTACCCAAAGCTCACTCATTCATTCACATGTGAATTTGTTCAACAGGTAATTATCATGCACAAACCCTAAATACCGCAGTAAGTGAATAAAGAGTAATGAACAATACTGAGGTACTTGACCCAAAGCTTTCATTCTAATGGGACAAATATTATATAAAAATACATTCACAAAAAATTTCATTTGGTGATGGATACTATTAAAGAAAGACAAATTTAAGGAATAGATGAGGATAAGTCATTTTGAATGGTGGTAGGGAAAGGACTCTCCATGTAAATGACATTAGGTGCAAGACCTGGACAAGAAGCCACTTATGGAGGGCTGACCAAAGAGCATTGTAGGCAAAGGGAACAGCCAGTGAAAAGGCCATGAAACAGGAATATACCTGGAGAGTTGAAGAAATATAATGAGTGAAGTGTCTGAGTAAGAGCATACCATGAGATAAAGTCAGAACTATAGGCAGGGGCCAGATCATGCAGGACCTTGCCAGCCACCAGGGTTGAGGTTTTATTGTAAGCACACTGGGAGGCTATTGCTATATTTTCAACAGGAAGACTGTATGATCTCAATTTCCCTACCTAAAACACAGGATGGCATTGCTCGTGGTGGAAACTCAGATGGAGTAATGTATGTAAGCTGCTCAGCAGAGTCTCTGGAACATTTGAACTCCTTGATAACTTGTAGATTCAAAAGTTTTGGCTGCTATTATTTAGCCAGCAGACACCTTTGCCTCTCCTACGTGAAAGAAAATGGAACAAAAGGTTAATCAAATGGACCTTGGCAAACAACACCACAAGCACTCTGGGCGCTCCAGCCCACAGAGGTTGATGTTGGATAGCTGTTGACCATAATTCAGGATAACAAATGTCTTTTCATTTCATGGAGCTATGGCATGCTGGGACTATCTTGTTTATGAACTTGAGAAATCAGATGAAAGTCTTTCCCAGTGTTGTCTGATACTAATTATCCTTTAATGAAACCTTCCTGATTGGTATAAAAAGTACTCTGAAGTCTGTTTTCAGGCAATAAGCCAGTACCACACAGTTGGCACCAGCTAATGATACCATTGTGTTGTCATCACCGGAGATTCCTTGCTTACCTTTCCCGAAATAAGGAAAACATGAAATATCAGGATTCATGCTCTCATTTCTATGGTATATTTTCAATAAACATTTCTTTCAGAAATGATATACACTATGTTGGGAGTTAAAGGGGGAAAAATCAAATAATTCTCTCCTTTTCTAAGACCAAAATCCTTCTGATGATATGTTTCCAGCATATCTGCGCTCATCTTTCAACAATCTGTGTTTCAAAAAAGATCATCTCTCAGTTTAAATTTAAAATTATCTGTTATTTCTTCAAGAGGCAAGATGTTTGTCACCCTTCCCACCTGCTCTTGGATGACCCTCTGTAGGAGAAAATGTTCCCTATTTCAAGAAGTAATAAAAGAGAAGAGTTCAGCACAACTAAATGTATCTTCCCAAATCCTTAGTTGCCTTGACATTATTTTGGGATATATTCAAGCTGTCAAAACCCTTCTGCTTCAAGACCCAAGTCAGTCATTGACCAGAGGACATGGTCTTTGTGTGAATGTACAGAGCATGAACACACCTAGCCAAAGACCAGTGAGAATTAATCCACACAGGCTGGCAGGCCAGGTGGGTCTGGTTAAGAAAGGCTGAACTGCTCTAATGTCATGAAGCGGAAGTAGATTGTCTCGGCAGCTGCCGGAGCAGCTGCTGATGCAGCCCTCCTCCCGTTGCTGTGGTCACAAGCTTCAGGAAGTAATTTTGTGTTAACCTTTCCACCTCAGTCCCTGAAGTGTCACTGAGACCTCTAAAAATTAGTGGAGGATGATGAGAGGTAGTATATGGTATTTGATCTTCAGTGAGTGATGGAATCTAAAAGTGGGTGACCAGGCTTGGCCTCCCACTTTGAGGTTTCAGAGACAACCTCTGAGAGCTCTGAAAGTGACCATGAGTAATCATGCTAACTGCAATGCAGAAGACTGAGGTAGAAAGCAGGATGCCAAATTATTAGTGTGCAGTGGAAAATATAACTGCCATGGGAAGCTGAATCTCTGTATTTACATGATCATTTAACTCTCCTCCTATGATAGAGGGCACAAAAATCATAATCAAAAGAAAACTTGTTGAATCACTGTAAATAGAGAGTAAGTATTAAAAAGTCCAAATAACCAGCACTTTTTTTACCTATGGGCAGACTACTTCATTGCAGTTTCTTTGGCTGTAAAGAACAAAAATCAACTCTAACTACTTTATATTAAGGATAAAATTAATAAAAGGATATGGGAAAGCTCAGTTGAAGGAAATACTGAAGAGCTGGATTTTGGAAGAAAACAAAATCCAAAGCAGCTACAGAAACCAGGTTGCAAACTAATGGGTTGATGTGTAGGGTACTCTTGTCATGACGAATCACTCCAATAATATTCCTTTCTTTTATTATTCCATG
Organism: Pan paniscus; assembly: GCF_029289425.2. Lineage (NCBI taxonomy): Eukaryota > Metazoa > Chordata > Mammalia > Primates > Hominidae > Pan > Pan paniscus. Next base: position 73,995,483 of record NC_085926.1, on the reverse strand, counting down.
CAAGATTCAGCTTTCTGGCAGAGAAAGTTTACCATAGCTTGGATCAAATGCCCACCCCTTGGTCAGGGAAGAACAGAGAATCTTGGTAGTCCCACAAATACAGCATGCAGTGGAATTAGAGTCTGAACTCTGGGTAGACCGAAACACAAATGCACTGACAAGAAACTCTCAAGGTTGTTTGATGGACAGGGAATCAGAAAAGGAAGACACACCCACCCACCCACCCACCCACACACACACACATGCACACACGCATATATATATATTCATACACATATACATGTATGTATATATATTTCATAGCCTTTATGTTGTTATTTTTGAATTCTTTGACATCTTATGACCTTGCTGACTCTGGAGGGACTACCCTTCCCAGGATTAGCTAATTCCTAAAGATATTAAACTTATTTTCCTGAAAGTGGGTCTTTCCTATACCAACCATCCAGTCCAGAGCCCATACCCCCAACCACCTCCTTAATTGGGGTCTCACTATAGGTGATGAAGCCTAAAGTGACAGGGTGATTAAGCCACTGTCCACCTGGCTTAATCATCCCAGGACCAGGTACCAGATAATTAGGGACAGCCCCTATGTCCTAGAGCTTGCTGAATCATTCAAACTAGCCAATCCTAAGTCTGCTTACCCAGTCTCATCTATTCCTTCCTATGGAAGCCTCAGTGAAGTCTCTTGCCCAGAAGGCTCTGCCTCTTCTTCTGCCTCCTGAACACCCTGGTGCTTCCCTAGCTGTGGCTCTGTGTGGTTCTGTGTGGTGGTGGCCTGCTTCCTGTTTCTAGGGAACTGGGAGTTAACCTCTCTCTTCACGACGTCACTTATGTGTCTTACTAAATCATACCCAATTAAAACAAATACTGCGTGCACACACGTACACGAGCATTGATACAACAAGTCCCCCAAATGCAAGCCTACTACTTCCTCTGGTGCTCAGGAGACAAGTCAGTTATTGTTCCAAAGCTAATTTGAACTGTTCAAGAGATGGTGGTAGGTGAGACTCTCTGGTGTGGTCTCTTCCTAGAATTCTGCAAGAGTAATTTTGACAGAATTCTATGTGCGTTCCCCCTGCTGACTTGACAACTTGATTTCACGTAGCTCACATGATTTCAAAATATCCTCCCTGCTTCCCCACTTTGTTATCTAACACCAACCTCCAATCCAAAAGCAAAAGCCCTTCCTCAGCTCCTTTACGAAAGAGACTTTCTCCTAAAGTAGAGAAATAATTTTAGAAGAAAAATAATGAGCTGCGTCTCAAATGCCTCTGAGAGTAAAACAAACAAAAACCTTAAATATCCTTGTGACCTTTTCAAACCTCAATACTATCTACAAACACCAACATCTGATTAAGCTAACACAGCAGCACAAAGCCCAGTGTTTGAGTCTTGTCCAAAAGGGTTAATGCCTTTCCCAGATATTCTCAGCTTGTTCCCAGGGAACAGTTCAGGCCTAGTAGTCTCTTTGGCAATTGGTTCAATTCCTAATGCTTTTAAAGAGACAAAAGCTGTATCTGTGTGTGCGCGGGTTGCCTTTTAGGGATTCTCTTACTTTAAAAAATTCCTGCTACACATTTTAGGGAGTGTGATCAGGTAGGGTGCCAAATGAAAAATGACATAAAGGGCTTGAGGGGAATCTGCACATTCTGAAGTTTGAGGTTTTTAAGTTCCTCCTGAGGGTGATTCTAAAGCAGAAGAAATAGTTAATTAAAACAAAAAGGACCTTGAATTTTGTGAAGATGCTTTGGGTTGGAAGGGTGGAGATTTTCGGAGTCAGTGTCTCTGTCTCTGTCTCCGTCTCCGTCTCCGTCTCTGTCTCTCTCTCTCTCTCTCTCTCTCTCTCTCCCTCCCTCCCTCCCTCTCCAGTTTGAGTGCATATATTCTGATTCCCTACGTGTGTGTATGGGATAGCAGAGGCAGAGGAACAGCAATCAGTCTCAAAATGACCATAGTCCAGTTTCTTATGAATACGCAACATTGAGGCTGCTGCCTCTGAGTCCTTCTACCAGTGAGACACCTAAAAGAGAAAGAAGTTTGTACCCCCAAATGGTTATGTATTGCTCTAGGTGGCTTTCCATTTTCTGTTCATTGTTGTACCCTCCTGCAGAATTCTGCAGCCAAAATGATCAGGTGAAAGCTTTCTGAATTCTTCAGGCCAGTAAGAAAGAAGTCCTTGGCTCTCCCTCCAGACACTGGCTCTAAAGTGAACCAGCCAGCAGCTATTAGATCTAATACTATCACTTTTCAGAGTTTGCTCTCAGGTCTGTCTTAGGAGAATTTTCCTGGAGCTGTTAGGCTTTTGCTAAATTGCTACACATCTAAAAGTTCCATGTGGCTACCAAGCTTTTTTTCAAAATCTAGACTCATCCCTCAGCCAGGTTCAAAATGGAATTAATATCTGGAAAACAAAATCCATAAAAAAAGGAAGTCTTAGAACTGTGACAGAGGGAGGAGTGTAAAGGCTTTGTGAGTGAAAGCCAGTGATTCATTCCTTCAAAAATATTTATCGAATAGAGATTAAAGATAAATACCATGAGAAACACTAAAAGCTGTGCCTTTGAAAGAAGAACAATTTCAGATGATGTTGTCTGGCTCTTCATTAGCAAGAGGAATATAGACTGATTGTACATGTGTGTAGCTGTAGTGAGGCTAAAACTACAAGCCCAAACTGGGAACCAAGTATATGGGCATGTTTGGCAGACTGCTGGCTTTTGGGGCTCAGAAACCAATACCCCAAATACAGTGCTTTGATGACACCTTGAACTGAAGAAGTCTCAAGGTTTCTCTGACTTATTATGCCTTTCCCTCCCCCACCCAAAGCACGGGATGAAGTTGTCCTCTGAAATTCTTTTATCTGCCTGAGGTCTGGACCTGCCAAAGAGAAAAACCAATTACCTCTTGTCCCTTCTTTGAGTTTTCATTAACTGAACTCATATTGCAGGAAGAGAGACTGAATTCTGTCAACACACCTGGACAGACTTTTGTCAGAAACCACTGCCTGCTCTGCTGGCCCAGCATACTGTGTCCCAGGCCATTGTATATTCTTCAAGTCCACTGAATTTGCCTAAAAATCATTTACTACTTGCCTAAAATCATCCATATTTTCCCATCTCATTTTTCCCTAAGAAGAAGGGTATATAATCATGTGTATACCATTTCATGGTGGGGCAGTCACTCTGTGATTTTCCCTGTGTGCACGTTAATACATTTGTATGCCGTTTCTCCATTTTTTTTTTTTTTTTTTTTTTTGTACAGAGTCTCACTTCTTTGCCCAGGCTGGAGTACAGTGGTGTGATCTCAGCTCACTGCAACCTCTACCTCCCGGATTCAAGTGATTCTCCTGCCTCAGCCTCCCGAGTAGCTGGGATTATAGGACACACCACCATGCCAGGTTAATTTTTGTATTTTTCGTAGAGACGAGGTTTCACCATGTTGGCCAGGCTGGTCTCGAACTCCTGACCTCAAGTGATCCACCTGCCTCTGCCTCCCAAAGTGCTAGGATTACAAGTGTGAGCCACTGCACCCAGCCACCTTTTCTCCTATTAATCTGCCTTTTGTCATTTGATTTTCAGTGAACCTGCAGATGGCGAAGGGGAAGACTTTTCTTGGCCCCTACATGGCCAAAGCCTGAAGTCAATTTAAAGAGGGACTGAGGGCATTCTGACAGAAAAGTCCTGCTAAATTCCTGCTATGTCTAGACACTTCATGCATTCTCTCATATTTATTTGTCATAAGAACACTATGCAGTGAATTTTATTTCCTTCTTTGTTTTAATTACAAGGAAAGTGAGAGCCATAGAGGTTAAGTGATTTTCATTAATTTGATTCAGCAATATGGATGGAACACCTACCATGTTCCATCCTTTTCCTTTGTTCTAGGAATGCAGCCATGAGCAACAGAGACCAGGTCTCTGTTTTCTTAGAGCTCACATTCTAAGTGTGGGTGGGGAGCAGGCAGTAAACATGAAGAAAACTCAACAAATGAGAGCCCTCTGCATTTGCATGCTTCCATGGACTGGGGCATAATTTTACAACAGATTTCCCATGTCAGTTTTCCACACTGCCAGAAACTTCTCAGACTCTAAAGCCAGACTCATTCTGGAATACCAGAAGAGTTTACCAAAGGAATTTAGAAGAATTGATTGGTGGCTTGCATCTTCACTTTTCTTATATTTTCAGGTGGCGCTTGACATTGCTTTCAATGTCATTTCATCCACAGCGCAGTGCTGGGAAAACTAGATAGTAGAAGTCATGTGTGACTTGCCCTGGATAAGGCTTGATATTGGGTTTCTGGAACTTTCACCCTTTATTACTTTCATAACACTCTTTGAAATCCTCAGCTTGCCTTATCTTTAATTTTATTCAGCACAATTTTCTTGATTTTGCACACCCTTGAAAATGCATATGCACATAATAGTCCAGGGATGAGGAAGTGCGAAGAGAGTTTCAAAACCCTTCCCTGGGAGTGCAGTAGTGATTTGATTGGATTTGAAAACAGAGTTATAAAAGCATGCTAATAATAAAAGAAGGCTTTCACTCTAAAGTACTCATGAATGATAGTGAATATATGCACTGGTACATGTGGTGGAAAGGGAGTCCATCATGTACTGTCGAAATATCAGCCCAGTTAGGATATTTTAAATATAGCTGTATGGGTCTGTTTTGAGAAGTCATAAGTCATCACTTAAGAAGTGTTAAAGAATAATTTTTTTAAGAAGAGGTTGTTGTAACTGAATTATGTCCCCTCAAAATTCATACATTGAAATCCTAACCCTCAGTACCTTAGAATGTGTCTGTATTTGGAGACAGGGCTCTCAAAGAGATGATCAAGGTAAAATGAGCTCATATACTCATAATGGGCCCTATTCCACGTGACTGGTGTCTTTATAAGAAGGGGAGATTAGGATACAGTTATGCACAAAGGGAAGACCATGTGAAGGCAAAGAGGAGAAGACAGCTATCTACAAGCCAAACAGAGAGGCCTCAGAAGAAACCAACCCTGTCAACACCTTGTTCTAGGAGTTCCAGTTTTCAGAATCATAGGAAAGTGAATTTTTTTTGCTGAAATCATCCAGTCTGTGACTTTATTTTGGCAGCCCTGGCAAACTAATACAGATGAATAATCATGACTTCCACAGAAATGTAAAATGAAGACATGTTATAGCCGGTTGTATGGAGAATTTAAAAAGACAGAAACACTTCTAGGCAAGCAAGAATGCTGAAGTAAATTTACAAATGTATATCAAATTGATCAGTATTCATGGGGCAATAGGCAACTCATCTGACTGGATACAATTGCCGTTTCTGTTTCTACGGATAAGAATTACTTGCCTTACTACCAGTATCCTGCAACTCGTAGAGTTATAAAATAGCTCAAAGACAATGAAAGCCAGAGATAATCCAGAAAGATTTGCAAGACAGGATACCTGGTTATCTTGCATTGCCCATTCAAAATATTTCCCATTTTTACTAATAGAACAAAGCTCCAGGCCCAGAGGGGCCTTGAGATCCTACTGCTTTTCCTTAAAATGATGAAGGGGAGCCTAATCTCTTCTGCTTTGAATTGTCTCAGATTCATCTGAGGTTTCCATAGCTCTTCCAGTCTTAGGATTTGCCTCCCCTGGAATGGGGGGATGCTGAGGACAGAGGATAGGACCCCTTCTTAGGGACTGTTCTCCAGAATCTGACATCTAAGCTCTTTCTCCTGTCTTAGCCAAGGGGTGGGAGAAAGTGAGGCGACTCCTTCTGACCCTTTATCTCAGCTTCCAGAGCCTGGCCTCAGGGCAGAGCCTTTTGAAACGCGAATTCCCTAAGCTTTTAAAGCTCAAGTCAAGAATTGTTTTCTATTTTCTCCACATTTCTCCTCTGACACCTGCTCTGGAGATACAGAAGACAAAATGCAATCAGGTAAAGAAGAAATATAGGGAATGGGGAACAACTGGCAGTATTTCTAAATACTGTCTTGGCACCTCATTGTGTAACTTGCATATGTGAATCTCGGTGCTAAGTAATTTCATACTCTCATTTAATGCTCATAATGCCTTCCCTATGTGGGGACTATTATTAGTGCTGTATTTTTGGTAAGAAAGCCTTGTCTTAGGGAAGGAAATATTTAAGTGATGGAACCCAGCTAGAAGCCCAGTTTTGTGTGACTTCTAAACTCAACATTTTAGCCCAATGTTATACTACCCACTTCCTTCCTGATGAGAGGAGGAAATTGAGCATATAAGTAAGTCCCAACCTTTTCACCCAGGCCACGTTCTCATTATCTCAGGCTAACTTTCCCAAAATATCATTCTAATTGACTTCCGTGCCTGCAGCTCATTGAATCTCCCCTGAGTTTGATGGTGAGAAAAACACTTTGCCAGATGCTATTTTGGTTTTTTATTGCTATATAATAAACTCCCTCTAAATATAATGGCTCAAAACAGCAAAGATGTATCATTTCTCAAGATTCTGTGGGTAGACTGAGGGATTCATCCTCTGGTACTCTGGGGCCACTTGTGCAGCTGTGTTCACCTAGCAAGAGGGCTCAGATGAGGGGCCAAAGAGTGCTTTTGTCACACATCTTGAGCCTTGCATTGCTGTGGTGTGGGGCACCTCAATTCTACCCTGTGTGTCAGTGTACTCCTCAGCCTTTCTCTCCACGGGGGCCTCCTTCATGGTGAAGGATAGTATGTACATGGCAGCTGGGCTCTATCAGAGAAAACTTACAGCCTTCTCAAATAGCAGCACTTCTGCGGTGTCCTACTGGTCTTAGAAACTCACACTGCCAACCCAGAGTCAAGGGGAGAGAAAATTGACTCCACTTCTTGCTGGAAGGAATTTCTGGAGGTCATATTTGCACTGCCAAAGGAAACGCATATCCTTTTACAGACCTATCTTGCTGACTCTGGTTGGATAAGTCATTCTGAAAAGTCAATTTCATTAAGTTATTTCTATGATCTACAGGGGTTGTTTATTGCATACAGATGAAGTTCTAACTCCACTCTCTGACATTTAGGTTTTTTGTTTGTTTGTTTGTTTGTTTGTTTGTTTTAATCTCTGTCTACCTTGTCACTGCCACTTCACCATCTCTCTTCTTTCTAGGTGTTTGATAAGGTTTTGATGTTTGTCCACACCAAATCTCATGTTGAAATATGATCCTCAGTGTTGCAAGTGGAGCCTAGTGAGAGATGTTTGGGTCATGGGGGTGGATCCCTCATGAACAGCTTGTTTTCCTTCCCTACGTAATGAGTGAATTCTTGCTTGCTCTATTAGTTCATGTGAAAGCTGGTTATTTAAAAAGAGTCTGGCACCTCTCTTTTCCCCTCAATCACCATGTGAAATGAGTAAAAGCTTCTGCCATGAGTAAAAGCTTCCTGAAACCTCACCAGAAGCCAAGATGATGCTGGTGCCATGCTTGTACAGCCTGTAGAACCATAAGCCAAACAAACCTCTTTTCTTTAGAAATTACCCAGCCTCAGGTACTCCTTTATAGCAACACAAAATGGACGAATACAGTCCTCCTCTACCTCCCTAAACATGCCAAAATTATTCCTGATTCTACAAACTGGAGACAACACTTAGGATAACCTTCCAAAATTCAACACAGAGGAAGACACTTTTCCTTGTCACAGCCATAATGATTGGAACTTTACAAAACTAAACTAGCCACTGCAGTGGGAAAATCAAACCAATTATCTGGAGCCATGCAGACTAAAGAGGTTTGTCTGAACTTGTTCTTTTTCAATCTGTTGTGAGCTGACCGATGTATCAATATATTCTACAATAGGTCTATGCAGATGCTGCTTATTTTAGAAATATGCTCTATACTAGAAACAAACAGATAACCATCAGGCAAATACCCATGAGTGGTCACAACACAACATTTTCAAGCAGGCTTTCCTTTTTGTTAAAGAACATAAAATTGTATAAAAGCTGATATAAATATTTATTCATGTGTCAGGTCATTTCAGTCCAAGTTATGAGGTGAAGCAAACAGAGACATGTATTACATCTAAAATGATGTTTTTAATGTTTTGATTCACATAATGAACTTTTCAGAATTCACTAGTCATGAACACAGCACCTGAAAACCCATATAGTGATCATAAGTCTTATTTAATAAATAAGTCAGGTTTGTCAAAATGATGTATGTTAAACAGTATCCTTAAGAACAGACACAAAAAAGGATGAAGACTATATTTCACTTTTTTCATTCTTGTCTCTGCTACCTGAGTATTTTAAGCAAGTTTTCCCAAAACAGCCATAGAACTTCCAGAAAGGACACTTGAAATTGGGCCATTTTTCTTTTAAATTGTAAATGTTATCATTCATCATCTTTTTGGGATATTGAATACACTATCACATATCTGCTTCCATTGTTCTCACACAATAGTTATCAAACACTGGTGAAAAATGATGAGGGAAAGGGTTTACTTTTTTTTTAGTTATTATCAAGGGCTCAAAATTACCTATCTTATCCATTTCAGGCAGTGTTTACTTAATGTTCTTAGTGTTCAAGAAGAATAAAACAACTCTTAATTCAGTATTCTTCATCTCAAAAAAGTTTAACTGTATGAACCTTTGCATGATTTCATGAAACTTTCATTTTCCTACCTGAAAAGAACAAAACTCAAACAGCAGGTAGGTTTCTCTAGATGAACGCTTTAGGATTGAAATGTGTAAGTAGTGAGATTTTAGAAAACACTGATCTAAGGAATCAAAACATTTTGAAAGAAGCTAATCATGAATTTATGATAAGTCTACTCAATATTTTTATTAACACCATATTAAACCAGTGTTTAGACTTAATTAAAACTGCAATAGACCAGATCTTAATTCCTCTACTTTTTTGGGGGTCACAGACTACTGTGAAAATGCACAGACATACAAATATAGACAATTTTACTCCAAATATTAAGAGTTTTGTGGATCTTTGGAATCTTTAGACCTTTAGTACCTGGAATAAAGAACTCTTGATAGAACTACACCCTCACCTGATCTAGTCCCTTCCCATGTCTCCACCTTCATTTTGTACCAATTTTACAATGCTGTCTCTACTTCAGCTACCTTGCAATTCCTTGGTTCTTTAACATGCCAAACTCATTTTTGTTCCAGACCTTGTTACTTGTTTCTCCTCCAAATTGGAACAATCTTTCCTCAGATCTATGCACAGCAGGCTCCTTATTATTTAAGTCTCAGTTCTAATGTCACCCATACGGAGAGTCTTGGTTCTAATGTCACACTCTCAGAAGCTTGACATTAGAAATTCATTGTGACTTCATTGCGCCCCCAAAACACACATATGCATGAGCACTCACGTGTGCATGCATGCGCACGTGCACGCACGTGCACACACATGCACACTCGCAGAGGCACATAGTCTATTGTATTAACCTGTGCTAATTTCTTCATTACCTTATCTCCCTGACAGCATACACCATGCCTATCTTCCTCACTACTTGATTGGTAATATCTGGTACCTAACATGTACTGACTATGTTTATAGAGTAAATGTATGGATGAAAGAATGAATGGATGCATAAACAAAGATTTTTTGAATTTAAACAGTACTCTCCATTAAATTAATTGAAACCAATTGTTACTAAACATGGCATAGTATATAAAAAAAACTTCTGTTTAGTGAATCTTCACATGCAATTTTAATATCTTGCCTAACTTGTGACAAGCTGAAGTAAAAATGCGACATGAAAAATATTCCCAAACAGGTGTAATCAACAAAAAGATCAGTTGGTTGGGAAGGTTTTAAATAGCTCCCTTTGTTCTTACCTGGAGCAATCATTCAGGTTTTACCAGTGATCAAAGGTGTGGTGTTCATAAGGAGGTAATTCTTAAGAGGGAAGTGTTTTGACAAAGACTATACCAAAAGAGAAACAAAGTGAATAGTAAATGAGTTGCTTGGATTAAGGGATAGGGAAGACATATTTTTGTTGAGGAAATTGGTCCATGGTGATGAAATGATTCATTAGAGACTTTCAGCAAGCAAAGCATATAAATCACAAGATTTATCATTTCATACCTGCTGTTCTCCACATGTCCATTTTTTGGCGCTGGAGTTGGCATCTGGGAATTTTACATGTTGGATCCAAAATAAATGATTAACATCCCATTATTAAAATTCAATGCTCTAAACTCAACTGTTGTTTTACCAAATTGTTGTCTGTGGATGCCGATACCTTGTATGCTTGTTGAGGGCCTTTATTTTGATAAGAACGCTCACAAAATCTTACAACTTGGTCCCAATCTTCAGGAACTGATTTTTCTCTCCAGGGATCAACACTCTCTAACGGTAGCATACTCTAGGCAGCATACACAGCTGTTTTCAGAGCCTTTGCTTGTATTTTCTCAAAGTTAACTGGTAATTTTTGAAGCGCCCACTTGCTCAGTGCCTATCATAATGCTTTGCAACTACTAAATGGGGAACTGAATTGGGTCCTTCAATTATTTTGAGCTTTGTGCTGATAAGCCCACATTTATTTATATGTCCATTCTCTGCTGGGCTAACTGTTGCTCTCTTATGTTCACAAATTAAATTCCTTGACCTAACTCATCATTTTGAAACTGAATTTATTTAATAAGAATAACAATCTATTTTTTTATTTCCAGCCATTTTCACAATAACTGATTCTGCATTTATTCACGTCCTTTTATTTAATATCTGATACCCTGACTAGAATGTTAGCTCCACAAGGGCTGTGATCATGGTTGTTTCGTTTCCTTTTACATACATTGGATACAGTACTTGGCACATAGAAGGTCATATATATAAATGTGTACAACAACTGAATGAATAAATGAATGAAAAATAGACACATGCAATTTTTGTTATTTTTATCTTTCATACCTTCCACTATTCCACCATTGTGGGCAGAGCCAGATCTTACCCACAAGTAGTTCATTGCCCAAGGGGAGAGATAAACCTGCCTGGTGGCAATTATGACATAATCTGGTAGGAGCTACATTGAAAGTATAAGCAGAATAATGAGGGGGCAAAAAGCTAGGAAAATATAAAGCTGGATAAACAACTTAGGCCTAGACAGGAAAGACAACCCAAGGAGTTTGGATGTGATCATCTTGTAATAGGAGTCAACAGAGCTTTCAAACAGAGAAGTAGTCAATAAACCTGGTGTGTTAGAAACAGAATATGCTCAGCACTGCAGAATGTGGCAGAGGGGTAAGAGTTAGTGCCCAGAAGCTGTTAAGAAATATGGTGCTTGGCATGGTCTTAGACTATGGGAAGTCCAGATGAGGAGATGAACAGGTCCAAATTTATTGTTGTTCTTCAGAAAGTGGCTCCAAGTGAAAGTCCAAACTGTTTTTTAGAGTTAGCATTGTTATTATTATTATTTTGGGACAGGATCTTGCTCCATCACCCAGGCTGGAGTGTAGTGTGTGGTGGCATGATCATGGCTCACCTCAGCCTTGACTTCCAGGTCTCAAGTGATCCTCTTGCCTCAGCCTCCTGAATATCTGGAGCTACAGGAGTGCACCACCATGTCAGGCTGTTTTATTTTATTTTTATTTTTATAGAAACTGGGGTTTTCCATATTGCCCAGGCTGGTCTTGAACTCCTGGGCTCAAGCATTCCACCTGCCTCAGCCTGCCAAAATTTTGGGATTACAGGCATGAGCCACCACAACTGGCCTAGAATCATTATTTCAAACTATAAAGGAACTAGCCAATACTGAGAATATAAGGTGTGTATCTCTGATTGCACTGGCTTTGTACTGTATCAAATAAGCTAATCTAGAATGAATTTCCTAGAATTTCCTTTTCTATATTGTGAACCTCAGTGTTAGCTGCAAAAGAAATCTTACCCAATATTCGGAACACAAAAGTGAAGGAGCAGCTACATCTTTACCCTTTGAAAGTTGGAGCTGCGTACCAGACGTGGTGGAGGTGGTGTGCATTGTTACCGGGTCTACTGTTGGCCCGAGGCAGCACCCACACCAGAGCTCCTCCTCCAGATTCTCTGAGTCCTAGACCAAGTGTGGATGCAGCCACATGTGGAGGCAGCCAGCTTCCTCTGCAGGCCAACCACTGAAAGGAGGTTGGAGGCACTAAGAGGTGATCATGAGTTCTACTTGTCTGCCTGGATTCAGCATCATCTTCTTGCTCATCCACAGCCAGCTCTCCTTCCTGAGTACCAGTCCACCTTCCCTCTAGGGATGCTGTGCTCAACACTACACACACAGACAGCAGCCTGCATGGATATCCCCATTAGTGCCCATGATTCTACAAGAGCTAACTGTGTAATAAATCCCTTATTTCATAGCTCTCCCAGCAGTTGTGTTTCTTGGACCACATCATGACTGATACATGACCTCTTTGCTCTTCACATTGTTCATATCATCAGGGATTTACTGAGCATGTCCTATTTAGGAGTCTGTTCCAAATAGCATTTTACATGGAAGATCTTACTTTATCTTTCTAACTATGCCGTAAGCTGTGTTGTTATTCCCAATTTATAGATGAGAAAATTGAGGTTGAGCAAGGTCAATAAGTGACTAAAGTCACATAATTAATTAGTGGCAAATCTGGGATTTGAACCCAGGAGCATCTAAGTATTTTCAGTCACTGCCTAAGCAATTTCTTCCCTGAGAAGCAGTGGATCAGGGCGTGAAATGTGGAACCAGACTCTTGGAGTGGAATCCCAGTGGTGCCGCTTTTTGGAGATGACTTTGGGCAACTTTCAGTGCCGTCATAGGTAAAATGGGGTAAGATCTCCTACAGCATAGGTTTGTTTGAGAGACTCAGTGAGTTGGTATATCAAGAAAAATGTGTGGCAAATAGTGCCATTACTGCTGCTGCTCTTCCTCACCCTTGATCCTCTCTCTGGCTTTCAGCACCTCAGGGCCTTTAGATTCCTCTCTGTTTGTGCCTGTTTATCCACTGCCAGGTATCATACATTTGAGCTAACTCAATCCATTCTTTTGTTCTAACCCAACCAATACTGCCATATTCCACATCTCATTTCCTTGGATACCTGTTGTCTGCTAGATATCTCAAAGTGCTGAAGCCATTTCAGTGAACTTGCCTTTGCTATTCTATTGTCTAGTTAAATTGGGTGCTTGTCAAGAAAATTAACACCTTAATCCTTAACCAGATTAAAAAGTAAATGACATCAAAATGTCCACCTGAAGAGCAATGCGAATTGTTAGAAATAAAGCTCGAGTTCACAAATGAAATGAACACTACGATAGTTGATTTTTCAGCAAGGCAAAGTTTACTTTTGCAGAAGCATGCTGCTCATTAGTTTGGTCACCACGAGAGCACACTGAACAAAGGAAAGCAGCGGCTTCATCCCTAACTCATTGGCTACTACTGCTGTGTCCAGTCTCCGTTGGCTAGAGTTGGACCACACAATCTAAGCTGAACCTGGTTAGCTAATTTGAAAAGTGCAGGGATGCAGTTACACTGGCGAGAAAACGGTTTTGGCTGGCAGTGGGTGGTGGGGTTGGTGATTTACAGGGTGAGTAGCAGATGTGGAATGTGGACTCTATAGATAAAGACTGGGAGGAAGGTTGTTTCTCAGGGCAAGGGCATACAGAGAGTAAGGGAGTCTGGCCTTGAAAGCAGAGAACAAAGGACAAGGAAACTTAAAGAAGAACGTCTTACTGCATTTAACACTAATGATGAGAGTTTCAAATAGGAATACAGATTGGGGTTGTTGACTTTATTGGGTACGTGTGTATTACGTGAGCCGTTTGACTGCTCTGTGTTTCCCAGCTACTTGAACTGGCTTATGAAGAGTAGCTAAGTAACATACAAGTAGCATGATCATTTTAATTTCCACCCTTCCTTCGTAGCTCTACTGAAGTTATTCCAGCTCTTCAGTAAAGCTTTCCTTGCTGTGTTTATCAAAAAGTCCCACATATAAAAAGCAATTCTCCTCTCCTTTCTCTTTGCCTGCCAGGAGGTGTGCTTTTGTTCCTTTCTATTGTTATAATTACATTTTGTGGCTTTTTAAAAAAAATTCTTGCCCTTTTAATATCAATTTACACTTTAAATTATACTGCTTATTATGTGGCAGCTATTAATCATGAACCAATGGACTGTGTGTGTGTGTGTGAGTGTGTGTGTGTGTGTGTGTTTTAATGTAGGATAAAGATCCATAGTCATTATTCTTGGGTCTTAGACATAAGAAATCTGGAAAGATATAATCTGTCAAAATTCCAGTTTATTTAATTCTAAATTAGCACTGACATAAATCAATTGATATAAATGAGGAAATGTGTGTGCATGTATGTGTGTATATACCTCTATTTTGCACATAAGTGACCTTGTATAATAATTCTCTTTCATAGGCTTGACCTTGTGCTGTAATTCTGAAAATCTCATAAAATTGAAAGGCAATATGTAATTCACAAGAAAGAGAAATATGGAAGAGATTTTAAAATACGGAAAATTAGTGAGCAAATGCAATTGTTTCACTTTCTTCCAAAGTACAAAGGTTACAAATGAGAATTTGAATTGTCCCCCCATTTATACATACACAGATACTCCGCTGTTTCTCTTGACCCTCCTAAGAATGATTGAGAAGGATTGTAATGCTGAGTCTCTCTGTGATCCTCATTACCCACTTCACTTTAAAGTTACACTTTTGAAAATGTAATCACTTCCTCTCTCTTCCAAGGCCTATTTCCTCAAACCCAGTGCAAATGTATTTAAGAGGAAAGTAGGGAAATGCATCTTAATTTTTATCAATGTGAAACTTGTCAAGCTGCTCAACTGCTGAAATTTTGCCTTCTAAGGAATCAAGTTAAATGACTGCAGGGGCAATCATGGGTAATATGGACTTTTTTTGGCATAAGTGTCCCCACAATTTCAAAAAAGGCAGTTAAATGCATCACTGTGTCCATTGAACAATACAAAATTTTAAGAACAATCATTGGATGAAATTGTCTGAAAATATCGTAAAACATGTTGACCTAATATGCTTTTGAAATTCAGGATTAATTTCTGGTGTTATTTCCTTCAAGAAGCTTTTCTTGCCTACAGCCTGTAAAAGCCAGTCCTCCCTATTCCAGCGTCACCCGTGGTTCCTCATGACGCAGAGCTATGTACCTATCCTGTGGAGGTTGTCATGTTCTCCTACCAGAGCCCTCCTGAGGGCAGAAACCAAATCTGTTTCTCGATCCTACAGCCCACCCTGTGTAGGGCATATGGCTAGAACCTACCAAACATGAATGGAGTGAATGCAACACAGACTTGACACTTCAAAAAATACAAACGTACTTTGCTTTATATGGGGAGGAGTGCCATCATATAGGCTATACAAAATCTGTTTACCCCATTGGAGGGTGAGCTTCTGAAATCCATATCAATGTTCTAATTTTACTTTATTTCTGTGTTAGTTTGCTATTGCTGCATAACAAATTACAACTTTTCAGTTTAAAACAACACCCAGTTATGATTTCACAGTTCTGTAGGTCAGCAACCCTGGTAAGCTAGACTGGAATCTCTGCTTAGGCTCTCATAAGACCAAAATCCAAGTGGTGTCTAGGTCATGCTCTTATCTGGAAGCTCTGGGGAAAGATCTGCATCCAAGTTCATTCAAGTTATGGTAGAATTTGGTTCTTGGAGTGATGTCTCATCAGATTAGAATCTTATCAGATTCACAGGTTCAAACCCACTCAACAGGGAGGCAATTATACAGCCACAAAGGTCATCAGGGGTTTGTCGTAGTCCATTTTCTTATAACAGAACACCTGAAATGGAGTAATTTATAAAGAAAATACATTTATTTCTTACACTTATGGAGGCTGAAGAGTCTAAGGGCATAGACTGGCATCTAGTGAGGGCCTTCTTCCTGGTGGGGACTTTGCAGAGTCCCAATGTGGTACAGGGTATCCTCACATGATGAGGGGGCTGAGCATGCTAACATGCTTGCTCCGGACCACAGAGCCCTCTTTCTCTTCTTATAAAGCCTCCAGTTCATCTCCCATGATAACCTATTAATCTGTTAACTCATTAATCCATTAATTCATTAATGGATTAATCCATTCATAAGAGCAGATCCCTCATGCTCCAATCCACTCTTAAAGGCCCACCTCTCAATACTGCCATATTAGGGATTATTTTTCCACATGAGATTTGGAGAAGATGAATATGCAGTCCATATCAGAGTTTACCCATCACAACTTTTTTTTTTTTTTTGCAATAAATGCTGTGCACATAGTAAATACTTGGTAAATGCTGAGGAATAAATGAGTGAAATGAATAATAGTAGAAGCCCTTGCCTCCAATAAAATTAGATAAAGGAGACTATGATTAGAGTGAAGATGGGGCCACCTGACCCTTAGGTCTGACTTCTCACTTCCTCCTACCCACCTGCAAGTCCTCAGCTGCTTCCTCTTCCCATGTCTTTGAAACACTGATAGTCTTGACTAGAGAATGTCAAGAAAGAAGAGCAGCAATTAATAGATTTTATTCTAGAACATTTTGGTTATAATGTTGCATAGACACCAATTAGCCTCTTTTTCTTCTTCCATTTTGGAAAGTTAGCGTTTAGAATATTGCCCAGTTCTTAAAAATGCTTAAGAAGTATTTTAAAAAGTGATGGTATTCAGATGCTGAAAATATACATAAAACTGCATTACATCCAATATCATGTGCCTTCCAGTGTGTGGCACTGATAATACAAGCAAATAGGGTCCCCGTTCCTGACGGAGGTAGCTGTGGATGTTCAGGCAGGCACTGGGTTTTAATTTCATCTACAAAAGCCACCTTTAGCCTTGAAACTTGTCCATTCTGAAGATGCTTAAGTTAGATTTGAGTGAGAGATTTCAAATTAGGATAATAGCTGCACCAAATGATTCAGAAAACTAGTTTTATTGACTCTAAAGAGCAGAATCAATAATTCAGTCAAGATTCCTTACAAGCTTTATTCCCCCAGCACCAAACTAGGTGCTGTCAGAGCAGCTATTATTTTTCAAAAATGATATATATGCTTGCACCAAGCATGGGCCTCCTTATGGATGTGGATGGAAGGCTAATTTGTGATATGTAATTTGTCCCTGGCCACAGGAAAGGCTGTAACTGTCCATGGGCTGTGCAATTGTTTTTAAATATCATCTTCTCCTCTCAGCAGCTCAGCCTAGAGTCATCCCATCCCCAGTAGCCACATGACTCCACAGCTCACCTGGAATTGTCACTCTTCTCATGACTGTGTTGCTCAGCTGGGTGCTAAGTTTCATCATCTTTGCCCTTTTCACCCATTTTCTGCTTCTGTTTGACACACCATGTGGAGAGCTGATAAGCGACATCTATAAAGAGAAGGTAATTCTATTTCAAGCATAATATTATGTGGCTTGGCCTTCTGCGATCAAAAGAAATCAGATAACTGGACTAGAGGAATTCAAGCATAAGTGTAAAATCTGTGGGGTCTTTTTTTTTTTTTTCATTTCTTCTTCATGTCATAGGAATACCCAGCCATGGTCAGAAATTGGAGGGCTTTGTGCCAGTCACTATATGAGATGCTGAAGTTATAGTTGTGAATTAAATAAAGTCCCTACTTCCAGGAGCTTATATTCTAGTGAAGAAAATAGATATTACATTAAAATGTTGCACATGTTATCATTGCATGGGTGCAAAGTGCTTTGAAGGAGAGGTTCAGGATTCTGTGAAAATGTATAATGGGGGCTCACTCATCTAGAAAGGATGTGGAACAATGACAAGGTCGGAATAGCTAGAGAAGGGGAAATGAGTTAGAAATGGCACAAAAGAGGGCTGGAGAGAGAGACATTAAATCCCACAGATCCTATTGCATCATGGAGTTTGGGCTTTAATCTCAGAGCAAAAGAAAAGAAAGAGTCAGAATAGGTGAGGTTATGCTGCAGTAGCCAACTACCATCTCTTAAATCTTTGTAATTAGACAGAAGAAAATATTGCATTCATTACTCACACTATATGCATGATCCATATGCAGGGAGTATCAACTACACAGTTTTTCAAAGACCCAGGCAGTGAAGGCTCTGTCATTTTGTAGCTACACCTTATCTGGACCACTAATTATCCTTAGCCACCAAGGCAGGGGAAAAGGGAGAGTGCAGGATTATATATGAGATTTTCACCATTTCAGCCAGAGAGTGACACATGCCACTTCCATGCATATTCTTTGCCAGATTTAGGTACATGGCCCTGTCTAACTGCAAGAGGTCCCCAAAATGCAGGGGAAGAAATGAAATGTTTGATGGGCATTACTGTCTCAGCCAGAGAAAGCAATGACTGGTTATAAGCAAGGGACAGACATCACCTGAGTTTCTAAATGATTGCTAGGTAAACAACAAGCCTGATCAGTACAATGTTATTTTCCTTTCAGACCAGGTTAATATCTGGCTAATAAATCATAAAATGTTACAGATAGTGTGCATCTGGAGTAGAGTGAAGAACTGGAAAAGATTCCTAAAAATACACTCATGATCAGAAGGACAAATAAAGATACTATGTAACCTGTGTGAGATAAAATTGGTTCAGTTATCTTACCAATGGGATCTTATTAAATCTTGGGGAGCTGTCTAAGGGTGCAACACAAGGCTTTGTCTTTAGTCATGAGATGCTCAGTATTTTAAATCAATAACTTGATTAAGGACCTAGAAACTGTGCCATTGAAATTGTCATGTGGATCTAAGGTAGCAGCAATAATGAAAGATCATGAGTTGAAGAAAGATAAAGCTGATGTGGTAAATTTTAGCAGAGGAGACAATAAGAAGGTCTAGTATTGAAATCACAAGACAAGCTCATACAAAGGCAAAATCTGGCACATGTAACTTAGTAGCTTTATGTGTGAAGCAAATTGTTGGAAAAAATGTTAACCTTCAATTCAATGTGAGTTAAGAGTATGGACAAAAACTGAGCTATTAACTTGTGAAGATCAAAAGAGGGGAATCCTGAATCCCATCCACAACCCTCACAATTGTCAAACCAGAGTGCAGGTATAGTGGGAAAAAAAAAAGGAGAAAAGCATTAAGGCTAACCAACTGTAGAAATTACCGTTGCTGGATGGAATGCACATCTTATAAACTTGGACATGTAGAAAAAACAATGTAATTAATTAAACTGGAAGGTGGACAAGGAGAGTGATGTTGGGAAGAAGCGTAAACATAATTTAAGATAGACGTAAGGTGATATGGAGCAAGGTCAAAGGAGAAACCTAGTGTGGTGAGAGAAAGGAAAATAGAGTGAAATGAGGCATGGCTGAGGAAACAGACAGACTAGAGAGGGATATAGTGATTACCTCTAATCATTGAAAGGCTTTCAGGTGGGAGATGGATGAAATCTATTTGACTTAAAGTGTAAAACCAGTGCCAGTAAATGTAAATTACAGGGAGGGGGATTTGGGCTCAATACTTAACAGCCAGACCTGCCCAAAGAAGCAAGGAGCTGCCTCAGAAGAGAATAAATCCCCATCACTGGGAATTTGAAAAAAATTCTTGTTTTCAAGTAGAAAACAAGCAAAATATGGAATAATAGGAGCTAACATGTAAAGAAATGCTTACAAACATTGTGCTCAGTGCTACCTCACATTATGTCATGCAGTGTTCCCAAAAACCCTGTGATAGTCACTGTTATTCTGTCCATTTCATTGATAAGGAAACTGAGGCTCGGGAAGGTTCAATGATTTGGGGGAACCAGGATTTAGCCTCACGAAGTTTGACTGCAGAGCCCATTTCTACTCCTCACGACGGAGGTTTTCTTCTCCAGCAGAAAGCCTCTTGAGCAAATTTAAGGATCAGAGACATAGGAAGTCAAATGATCAAAAGTGTTTCCAATTCTGAGATTTCAAATAAATGAGGTAAGGACTGGGATTTGAAAATGTGAAAAGAGCAATCAAATTAATTTGGGCCAATAAAATGTAATCAATTTAACAATATTCTACAGTATCTTATTTGTCAAAATTAAATGCCCTAAGGGAGTTTCTCTAATATCTGTTAAATTGTATTTCCCTCCCAATTAGAGTTTCTGATTAAAACAGAACACTCTCAGTGTGAATGCCCCACCCATTAATTCCATTCTCTTCATTCACAGGGCCTTCCTGGCTGTTCCTCAAAACCAGCTAACTATACACTTCTGCTCTGGGCTCTTTGCACTGGCTATTCCAATTGCCTTGAATATTCTTCCCGAGTGATCACCAAGGCCCCTTAATCATCCTTTCAAGTATTTGCTTAAAGTTATCCTTTCAATGTGTCCTACGTGCTATACAATATTATATACCCCTTTTTCCTCCCAACATTCTTAGAACATACCCCTTATTTTCCTCCCTTTTTCTTCTTCTGTAGCACTTCTATGGAAATTACTTCATATTTTCATTGGTTATTGTCTCTGTTGCTAGAATGTATATTTTCGAGAGGAAAGAACTTTTGTTTTTGTCCAATCATATATCAGTGGGCCTTTGAATGCAGCTGGCACATAGTAGGTACTCAAAAAATATTTGTGGAATAAATGCAGAATTTGCTCAGAACTTTGCATCCTGAGGCTCTATAAAGGAATGGGGAGTTGACTCTGAGCAGTAATTCATTGTACCGTCCACCCACCTCTTTGGCAGATCATCTTGGACAATTATAGTAAGAGAGCTATGTCCACCATCGATAACTTTCATCCCTGTTAATGTTCTAGAACAGAAGTCAGCAAACCTTTTTAATAAAGGGTCAGATGGGAAATGTTTTAGGTTTCACAGGCTGTATGGTCTTTGTTGCAACTACTTGGCTCTACCATTGTAACATGAAAACAGCTATGGACAATTCATAAGCAACTGGGAATGAATGTGTTCCAATAAAAGCTTATTTACATAAACAAGCTTTGGGCTGGAAGTGGTCCACAGTCTGTAATTTCCAAGCCCTACTCAATAGTGTCAGAAATGTTAAGCTAGATTGATTCAAATGTGAATATCACTTCAAATTACTAAAGTCAACAAATATTTATTGCTGTTTTCCTATGCAGCAGAGACTGTTCTATGGCTAAGAAACAAAAGATGAACAAAAAACATGCTCAACTTATAATCTAGCAGTGAAAGAGAAAAGCAAGTACATAATTTATCGCAAAGGTATAGTACACTCTGTATCAGATGGTATGTTATATAAATGTAGCCGTAAACAATTTGTAATGGTCAGGTGCTACCTGCTATGAAGAAACAAGGCAGGGTCAGGGAATACAGAGAGACAGGATGAAATGTGCTGTTTCAAATAGGCCATGAGAGAGGATTGCTCTGATAAGGTGATATACAAGCATGAGCACATTAAAGAAGTAAAGGAGTGGGCCATAAAGAAAGAATTCTCCAGGAAGAAGTTCTAATTCAGGAGGCTGAGGCATTCCAGGGTGTTCAAGGGGCATCAAGGGAGGACAAGAAAGATAGCAAATAATATATAGACATAGGCTGATTTTAAAAATGATACCAAATAATATAGTAACCCCCAACCCTCCTCCTCCCAAAGCTGTCCATTTCTCTACTGCCCTTCTATATGCTACTGGAGGTAAAATTGTTAAGTCACAAAGGTAAACCCTCCTTACCCTCTTCCAGACCTTCTCCTAATAGCTAGAGATAGATTGCCAGCTTTTGCTTTCAATCTCTTTTATGCAGTTATAGCAAATTATCTAAGAGAGTAGTATAAAAATATAAAGAAAGTGTGAAGTGTTCCTTCCCTCAAAATATATACTTTTGACAAAAGTTATACATCAAAACAAGAAATATCTAATGCTGGACAAGCTGAAATTAGCAAAGATGGGAGATTGGAATTGGTTAATCAAAAATACCCTTAGGTTCATCCTATCCTAAGTGCATGGTTGGTGTAAAGAACTCAATCCACACTTAAGATTTATCTCCCATTCTCCTATTAAGTCCTGGAGTGACCTCGATTAAGTCATTTCACCTTGCTGGGAGTTAGTTTTGTCATCTGTAAATGAGTGGGTTGGGCTAGAACCAGAACGGCAACTATCTGCAGGAGTGTAGTTCTACTCGACATCTGCACTGATGGCAGAGACAGTAGAAATTCACCATGGCTCATTTTGCTATGGAACCTAGGCTGAGCCTCAGAATCCTACTCAACACAAAATTTCAGGTAACAAGGCCCAATCAACGACAGCTGGCCCTTAAAATGAAACATATTTGACCCTTATGGACAAGAGGATCCCTAAGATTCATTTTATTTCCAAAACTAAATATCTAAGTTAGACTCTTGAAGATAACCAATTAGCAACTGGTGAGTAATTCTCCATTTTAGATGAGCCAGAAATTTTACAAATGCATTCGCAGAGAACTTTTGATTTTTGTAAACCTTCTAACCTAGGCAAGCTGGCTCTAGAGTTAATAGAGTAAAACTACTATAATTGTTTTTGTCAGATCATGAAGCCATATATGTGAAACTGGGAGTAGACTGGGGCTTAAAAATCAAAATATCTCTGCATGGTGGTAAAAGAAATTGCATATAATGTTGTTAAAAAGTAGTGACCACTAAAGAAAGAGTCATCAAAAGATCAGAAATAATACAGCCTTTTTATGAAATGATTGATACACAAATATAATTCAGCATCTGACATTTTCCTTATTGTCTTTCCAGAGTGGCTGTGGGCAGCTTATCATTCTTTCTTGCTGGTGTGAATCCCCAGCCCCCAGGGCCCATTTTGACCAGCCACACTACTCAGGGAGGAAAGCAGGCTGTCAGAGGCTCTGCTTACCAACTGTTATGTTCCCAGAGAAAGTTAATAGATCAAGTTTAAGGGCTCTCTGTAAGTTGGTGGCCTTTTGAAGTAATTAAAATGAGCAAGAGAGAGAGAGAAAAAAAACATTTTTGTTGTACCTTAACAAGGTGTAGAATTGGTTTTATTGGGAGTTTCCAAAGGCAGAGAGAAACTTTCTGTTTTTGAACTCTGTGTCCCTTTGAACCAGCGATGCTATTCTCTAGAATGAACATTCATTGATTCCTGGAATCTTAAATACTCTTTATCCTCCCACAGTGTTGCAAGGGGCAAGTCCATGTCAGGATACTCAAGGATACTGAGTATCATCATTTTAGAAAGAAGCAAATGAGTCATGCTTCTTCATCAGCTGACCATTGCTCTCTATATATTATTAAAGTGATAATTGAATGATAGAATCACTTATCATATGAGATACTATAGATGCTAAAAGTAAGGTGTGATTCCTCCTTATAGCACTGTAGATCAAAAGTCCAGTCTCAAGGTGTCCACAGGGCTTCATTCCTTTCTAGGAAAATTGTTTCCTTGCTCATTGAGGTAATTAGAATTCATTTCCCTGTAGTTATAGAATTGAGGCCCACGTTTTTTGGCTGCCGGTCAGCTGAGAGCAGTTCCCAGCTTCCAGAAGCCACCCAACCCAATAGCTCTTGGGCTTCTTCCTCCATATTCAGAGCCAGTAGTGGCCATCTTAACTCCTAAGCAGGCACAGTCCAGAAGATGAGACAAATATTGATTTCCTTTCCCTTTAGGTCATATTTGGTCACTTCAATGTCCATTATAGGTAGCTATCTGTGGGCCCCTTATCTCTTCATCCTGTCCTCTACCACTTCCTGGTGATGGTATAGATTCTCAATGTCTGTCACTCAGCAGAGTTAGGTCTTTTACGATACTTTGGCATGAAGCATCTACAACACTAATGCACTTCTACAAATATTGACCATATTTCATAGCATAACTTTGGTTTGTTTGATTGCTAACAAAGTCACTCTTTTTTTCTTGTTTTACCAAAGAATCTCCCAGATCAGGGAGGAATAAGGAAGTGAGAAGATGCTGGAGGAAGGAGGATCCAAGCCTTACAAATAGGAGCATTGATTTGGGGGCTTTCCTTTTGCCTGAAGGGCGAGCAGATCTACCTTGATCCTGGTTTACAAGCAATTATGTAATATCACCCAAGGATAATGTTGTGCTCCTATCACTCAGACCCTGAGGCCAGTAGTATAATAAGGCTCAGAGTGAATCCCTTCTTTCGATGCAATGGCTTTTACATGCTGAGGGTCATATGCTTCTTTCAGAGTCTGATGAAAATTATAGAATCTTTCTCTAGAAAAATACACAATTTCCTGGATTCATGTACTCCCTTGAGTATGCTTGTAGAGAGCAATGAACTCAAGTTCGTGATGGAAGTTTAAGAGCTGCTTTCATTTGTTAAATCTTCATGTAAGTCACCAAAAAAGTTATCTTTACATTTTATCTTCTTTCATGTTTCCTTTACCTACTTCTTTATCAGACTTGAGGTAACATGACAAGGAGGTTGAAAACATTGAAGACAGAAATTCCTAGACTTAAATCTTGATCCTGTCCTTACTTACCCAGTGACACTGGGCACATGACTTAACTTCTCTGGCCTGTTTTTCTCCAGTAAAATGGGGTAACAATGTCATCTTATGATGTCAATATTAAGAGTGGCACTGAGCCTGGTACAGCCAAGCATTCAGTATATGGGAACTCATTTCATTATTTCCAAAGAGTAAAATGGACTTGATTACTATTTCCTTTACTTGCAAAGTTGAATCCTTTCTTTTCATTTTTATGAATTTTAATTAAAATAGTGAGAGAGCTTTATTACTTTGAGCTCCTAAAATGCCCTACTTGTATTAATAAATGAGTCTCAGACTCATACGTGGTTCTAATCTCTTGTAACCTTCAGGGTTAGAGATTATCGTTGACTCTTTTATAGATGAGTTCAAAATGGAAGCACAAAGCCGAATTCTATGAAGGCAGAAAGAGCACTAATTTGTTTCAAAAGGGCTGTTGCTGTCATTCTGACCCTTTACTTCATGACCTGGGGGAAGTCATATTACCTCTCAGAGCCTCCGTTTCCTTGGGGTAAATTAGATATCATTGTGAGAATCCAAGGAGATAAAATATTACATGTTGATATATTGATGTTGTTATTATTGCTCCTCCATCCCCACTCCCACCAGGTTTATGGCTTTCTTGGAAAGAGTGGGAGCTAGACCACAGCAATAGCTTCCAACCTGATCATGTCTTCCAGAATGATATTTCTAAATTTACATCTCATCATGTCCTTCACCTGAACAAAGACCATAGATCCTTTCAGGAAAAGTCCCACTTCCCCAAGAATGACACCCAGGATCACCATGACCCAGACCTCACTGCCCATTCCAGTCTCTTTCTCCTACACTAACTTGGGCCAGGCACAACCACAGGCCTCTCCTCAACACACTTGGCATTTTCTTCACCTTGAAAACTTTAAAGTACTCTTACCTATGGCATGAAGATTATGTTATAATTAGGTATAGACAGTATTTTGACAGAAAGGGATACCCAGTCAAGAAAAATTTGAAATTGAGCAACTTGGCCTTAAGACCCTTGGTGCAGATAAGGTATCCCTTATCCAAAATGTTTGGGACCAGAGAGGTTTCAGATTTTGAACTTATTTTTGGATTTGGAAATATTTGCATATACATAATGCCATATATTGGGAAGAGACCCAAGTGTAAACAGGAAACTTATTTATGTTTTATACACACTTTATACACATAGAATTAGCCTGAAGGCAATTTTATATAACATTTTAAATAATTTTGTACATGAAACGAAGTTTGGATTGCGTTTGGACTGCAATCTGTGACATGAGGTCAGGTGTGGAATTTTCTATTTGTGGTATCATGTCAGTGCTCAAAAAGTTTTGGATTTCTAATTTTCAGATTAGGGATGCTCAACCTGCAGTAGAACAATGAGCCCTAGAAAATGGAACCTATCTTCCTCTCTTTCAAAGCTTGTTTGTTGCTGCAAATAATCACCTTTTGTTGTCTGTAGGAGCATCTACTTTGTAACTTTAAAGATTCCTCTTTTTTTGGAATGTAAGGAACTAAGTGACTATTTCTCAAGGATACTGAGTATCGTCATTTTAGAAAGAAGAAAATGAGTCGTGCTTCTTCATCAGCTGACCATTTGCTCTCTATATATTATTAAAGTGATAATTGGATAATAGAATCACTTATCATATGAGATACCATAGATGCTAAAAGTAAGGTGTGATTTCTCTTTATAGCACTGTAGATCAAAAGTCCAGTCTCAAGGTGTCCGCAGGGCTTCATTCCTTTCTGGGAAAATTATTTCCTTGCTCATTGAGGTGATTAGAATTCATTTCCCTGTAGTTATAGAATTGAGGCCCATGTTTTTTGGCTGCTGGTCAGCTGAGAGCCATTCCCAGTTTCCAGAAGCCACCCAACCAAATAGCTCTTGGGCTTCTTCCTCCATATTCAGAGCCAGTAGTGGCAGTTCAGAGTACCTCTTGGGCTTCAAATTCCTCCAGCCTCTTCTTGCATATTTCCTCTCTTTGACTAACTCTTCAGCCTCACTCTTCTACTCTAAGGATGCTTGTGATAATTTTGGGCCTGCCTGTGTAATCCAGGATCATATTTATATTTTAAAGTCAGCTGATTGATTAATAACCTTAATTCTATCTGTAAGCTTAATTCCTTTTTCCATAGAAAGTAACATATTTCCAGTTTTGGGGACTAGGACATGGACATCTTAAGGGGCGCATTATTCTTCTTACCACATCTCCCAATGACTTTATTTTATCAAACAAATTAAAAAAAAAACTGTTTGAAGATTTACTTTTTCTAGAAACGACCTCCATTGATGCTAGTTGGAAATGCGCACAGAGGTCATAAGATGGAATTGTTAACAAGGGACATTTAACAGGGTTTAGTAATTTTTCCTACAGGTGTGACCTCGCAATGGCAAACATTGGATGCCTGTTGTAAACAAGGTTTTTAAGATCACTTAAAAGGCCACAGTAATTGGAAAGCATGACTTTACACCTACAGGATGAATAAAATAAACTACTTTCCTCAGGTTACATGAATGAGTATTTGGGATAAATGTGCCTTGGGATAAAATTTCCAGAGATGGCCTCATACTCAAATTTTAAAAGTCTTGAACAACTTTGAGAAATAAAGAGGTCAGAAGACTGCTTCAGGTGACTCACAAAGTAGCTCTAGTGATGACAAAGGCATTGGTGTCAAAGATCAGTAGGAAGAGATTGAGTAAACTTGTTTTAGAAAATATGAGAGTATAATCGCAATAATTTAAAATTAAAACATAATATATAAGTAATTCAAATATGTATATATTTAAATTTAATATACTTATAATGTAATTTAAAAATCATAGGTAGACAAATAGTTGAGATATAATGTAATTTAAACTTTAAAAAAATAAGCATATCATTAGAAAAATAGTTCAGAACTTTAAAAAAATAAGTATATCATTAGAAAAAGTGATCTTACTTTTTGCTGAGGATGGCCTTATCTGTGATATCTAGCTACAACAGAGTCAACTTTATTTTCTAAATTACCTTTGTAGTTTATATTTGGGCTAAAAGCAGGTGAGCATAGTAAAAAATACAACTGATTTCCTTCAGATTTAAGAATTGGTGGTGTTGAATTAATCTTCTGAACTTCCATTGGAAGTCTTAATTTCTTTCCACATGGGATATGATATTGTAAGAAAAATATCACAGACAGGACAATCCGAACCAGACTTTCTTGTTCTTTTTTCCTGGGGCTTCCTTAAAGTTCTACAATTTTTGATATTCAAAATAAAAAATACCCTGGCTACCAGCATCTAAAATTACCATCTTGCTCACTAAACTCCAAGCCTCCGTCTCTCCAAATAGTTCATTACTTCAAACGCTTTTCCAAGCCAAAATTCAGAAGAAAAGTACTTTGTAGAAGTTAGGTGATATGTATATTACCAGATTATTTCTCAGGGCATAACTATCTGTGTTTAGAGGGAAAAATTTGTGGTATTGGAGGTAGTGGGATAGAGAGACCCAAAAGGGCTTGCTGGGGTAACAAGGGTTAGTTACTAAACTTATAATTCAGTAAAACAGAAATACACCTAATTGAATGCTGCAATTTGTAAGGGTTCAGATCTCAATTGTTTTAACAAAGAAGCCAGACTGAATAATGTAGAATAAAAGGGGAGAGGAAAAACCACTTGTACTTTGGAGAAATGCAAATTCCTAAGAATTTAGGGAGTTGCATGAGAGTAGAGTTTCATTTGGGAGAATCCCTCCATCTTCCCTGCTAAATTTTTGGTAAGGGCAACAAGCTGTTCATGATATTTTTAATGTTATCAAGTTTATTAAGAAAAATATGGAGAGAACTAACATCTGCCTGCTACTGACCATGGGGCAGAGTCAACCCATGTAGATGAGGGAACAGTGGATTCATTTGGTTATATACAGAATTAAACAATTATAAACATACAACTGCTGACCCTTATAGTAAATCGTGGCTGTTCTGTGAACAAACACCTCCTCTTTGATTATTTGCAGCTTCTTGGCACTTTATTTGAAATGCTAGAATTTCAAGAGGCAGAGAAGGCACACGGAGATGTTTTATTCCACTTACCAGGATTGGGTTAATTCTCAACAAATTCCAGTATTTATAAAACTTAATTTCATGTGCACCCATTTAAAAGAAATTCAATCTGCACCTACTGCAAAGGAGATTTAGATGTCAAGTACCATATTACCACTTTCTTGCTGGAAATGACAAGGCTGCTGGAAGACTGATAATAGGTCTGGTAGTTATATTTTATTATGCCTGATGCAAAAAAAAAAATTAAATAGACCAATTGAAAAATGAAGCTGTTGCAAGTTGATCTCTATGGAATCACTAGAATGCAGGAGAAAAAAATACCAAAAGCACAAATTAAATTTAAGATAATCAGCCCTGTGGCTTATTCTCTGTGGATTCTGTAGTCTAGCTCTGCCTAATTACATTCTTTGTAGGGCATATTATTTTTGTTTTCCCACTGGCGTTTTTTTTTTTTAATTTTTAAGTTTGAGGAGTACATAATATAATCACTACCTCTTTATGTTAAGAAATGTCATGATTTTGAATAGGAAAATTTCATAGGCTATGTAATGTCAATCATCTGTCTTTATGAGAGTGTGTGCCATTCAGTTTGTTTAAAACGGGCTTAGGGAAAATATCCTTTATTCTGAGAGCAGTTGGTTTTTAAGCCATATATCTACCTAATTTGCATGAGAGTGTAGTTAAAGGATGTTGACACATTTGGGAGTGGAATTGTGCTCTGTCCAAATGTGGCTATTTTATGTTCCAATTATATCCTTCCAAATATCTAAACAGAATTATATAGGAGCCACTCCCCCGCTTTCACACTCATAGAAACTCTCACACATGTTCACATTTTAACATTTGTAGACAAGTTTAGACTTCAGATATGGGCATGGCCTCTCAACTTCTTCCATTCCTTTAAAGCCCAAGTATTGCAATAATTAACACTTCACAGAAGCTTCCTTAGACCTCAGAGCCATGTAAGTTATATGTATTTCATGAAATGACCTAGTCTGGCAGGTCTGATGACCTCAACTAAAACACAATAGAGGAAAAGCAAAGAGGCTGAAAGGAATATGTTCTCCTAGAGTCAGAATCAAAAAACAATTTCCTCAGCTCTTCCACAGACTAGACTGTATGCTAGTTTTTGTATAGCAATGGGCTCCAAATTTACAATGTAGCAATGACAAAGTACAGGGAAATAATAATATGTGAGCCATTCTGTGTAAGCCCCAAATTGAAGATCCAAATCTTGCAAACCTAAGAAATCAGTACACTTTTATTTCATTTCCTTCTCACTTATGATAGGAAAGGGATGCATATATCCAGTAAAATTTACCTTTCCTGTTAGCTGCTACAAATCTTGTTCACCTGAATTTCCACAGGCTTCTAAACACCCTGATACGAGCCTGGGTCTCCTTTTCTCCTGAATCCTGATTTCCTTTAGTAATATGGATCTGTCTGTGTCTTATTTCAGAGATTCTTCTTAGCTATCTGTGGACACTGCATACTAGCCAACTGAAAAACCCAAGTTAAGGTAGGTTGTTAATGGAAAGGCTTCACGTTTTTCTTCTCCAATCCCATTTGTGTTTTAAGAGGAAATCTTAGAGGTGTGGAAGAGCAGAATATGCTGCCCCCAAATATAAAGAATCATTGAGTTGAAGGCAATTAAGAAGAAGCCTGTGCAGGAAAGCTCTCTGCCCTCTCTGTATTTGCCTAAAAGAAGGACACAGATTTACAAAGACAAAAGGTATTCCACCTCCCACCCCCTACCAGGGAGAACAATGGTTAGCCACTAAGACAACTTTAGACCCTTGTTACCCTGGAGATGGTACCAGAGGAATCTACATTAATGAGTTTCACTAACCCATCTTTATCTGCCATGTATTTGCCTTCTCACAAGTTGCTGCCCTAGAGACTTAAAGTTCTCTGCCTTTGTCTTGTCACTTCTATAAAAATTTACTGTTTTCTTTGTTGAAGATGCTACATAAGCCAGAATTAAAAGCCATCTCTTTGAGAACTACTCATTCCCTGGATGTCTTTCATATATATGAAATATACATGTGAATACATTTCTGTTTGTTTTTCTCTTGTCAATCTAT
Source organism: Pan paniscus (assembly GCF_029289425.2). NCBI lineage: Eukaryota > Metazoa > Chordata > Mammalia > Primates > Hominidae > Pan > Pan paniscus. The sequence continues at coordinate 73,965,057 of NC_085926.1, read as the reverse complement.
CTTTTGTTGCAGGGGTTTATTCCAACTGGGAACCTATGGGGGTTAAAGAAAAAAATCCTCTTCCCCTACAGAGTAAAGAAATTACTTTTTAATGCAAATTAGTCTATCTGCATTTGATACTCAGCAACTATTCAGTGCTGCTTCTGATACCAGTGGGCTAGGGGAGGTCCCCAAATTCCCGTGGGACCCTGCCTCTCACCAGCATCCAGGTTCTTGACACCTTCACGGGAAGGAAGTCAAGGGTGAGTCAGAAAAAACTGGGAAAGTACAGAGATTTATTGCAAAGTGAAAAGTGCACACTCATGAAAGGGAACTGCAGGTGTACTCAAGAGAGTGAGTCACACCACTGGGTTTGGGAGTTTGGGGTACTATGGGTTTCTTTAGCCAAGGGATGGAATATTTATGAAGATTCTTAGAAAAAGATAAAGATTTCTCGGAACTGCGGTGTCACCCATTTTTCCACCAAATATGGGTGTTCCTGGAACTCTCAAGGTGCTGGGACGTGTGTGATTGAGCTTGTTGATGAGTGTATAATGAGATCCTAGGTGAAACTTAGGTCAAAGCCAGTGCCATGTTTGGTCCAGTCAGTCTTCGCCAGTTTGGCCCACATCCTGGTTTTCAGGGTCTTATGGGTCCCTAGCTTATGCAGCTACTTCAACAGTTTCCATTTGCTAACCACGTAAACCTGATGCCTGGAATTTTCTGTTCTCCTGTGACCAGCCTCTATTATTCCTGTCTGATTTTTTACCATCTTCATGAGTAGAGAGAGCTTTCACCCTTTGACTTTGGACTTGGCCATTTGGCATACTTTAGTCAATGAAATATTAGCAGACAAGATGGAAGCAGTGGTTTAAAATGTGCTTGCATGATTAAGCTTGACCTGCTGAGTTTCTTTTGCAATGACAACAACATACAACTGGTCCAGGGAGGATGAGAGACACATGGAACTGCCCTGGAACCAAGTTATAGCTTGAGGCTGAGTGCCCCTACATCAGGTGACCCTTAGCAGAATTGCAAATTTGTGAATGGGAATTAAATACGTTCCATATGCCACTGAGTTTTGGAGTGGTTTGTTTTGCAGCAGTTTTGTGGCAATAGCTGACTACTGTGCGTTGGAGTTTTTGTACAAAAAAACTGACTCTGAATAAGCTAATTTTTAAAAAAATTATAAGAGAAAGATAAAGAATAGCCCCCAGAATAAAAGGCAAAGTGAAAGAACCTAGCTTCAGAAAGAATAAAGACAAAGCATCCCCAAAGATCTAGGCAGCAGCAACTAATGGTAAGCCTCTACAAAGCACCAAGGTCAGGACAAATAAAGGCCAATAGATTTCATTATTTGGGTTATTTGCAAGATTCAGGGAGATAGAGATTGGTTCAATTCAGTCACATGACACCCTTTTATTCCTTGGCTACTGAATGAGTGTATACTTTAATGGTAATCTCCACAGGAGACCTAGATCCCCAAAGAAAAAAGGAGCTGGAACTTTCTGAAGAGAAAGCAGCCCTTGAGCACACACAGATAACAACTACAGTGACCTCACAATATTTTGCAAGGAAATCTTCCACTAGCAGGATTCTCTAGGGAAACAACACCAATAGGATATGTGTGTGTATATATACATACATACATATATTTTTCAGAAGACAGTTTTCATGGGAATTGTCTCACGTGATTATGGAAACCAAGAAGTCCTCACTATGCTGTCTGTAAGCTGGAGAATCAGGAAGGCCAGTGGTATAATTCTGTCCAATTCCAAAACCCTGAGAACCCAGGGAGCCAATGGTTTAACTCCGACTCCCAGGTCAAAGGCCTGAGAACTGGAGGTGAGGAAAGTGGGAGAGGGGTGTTGATGTAAGTCCCTGAGTCTGAAGGTTCAAAAACCAGGAGCTCTAATGTTCAAGGGCAGAAGAAGATGGATGTTCCAGCTCAACAAAAAGAGAGATTTGCCCCTTCTCTGATTTTTTGTTTTATTTGGACCCTCAGTAGACTGGGTCTACTCAGTAGGCTTGAGTAACTCACTGAGACCATCTGGTCATTAATGCTCCTACTTTTGAAATGGAGGTAATTTTTGCATTTTACTTCAAGGTGGTTAAGCCCCTACCCCCATCCCCACTACTACCTAAAATATCTGAATACTTAGTATGAACTAAATACTGAGCTAAAAACTTTCTGTATTATGTTATTTAATCTTCACAACAACCATTTTAGGTACTAAATTATTAGCTCGATTTTACAAGTAAAGAAGCTGAAGTGGAGAAAACTTAAGTAACTTCCCCAGAGCCAGACTATAGTAAATGATGTTCCTAGATTTAATCTCCAAGTCTGCCTGGACCCTGAGGCTGAGGTTCTAACCTCAATTATTACACCCAAACAGATTAATACATGTGAGTGTGCTTTGAAAATTATACAATACCATACAAAGATAAGAGATTATTATTTTACATAAACTAGATTGGATTTTTACCAAATAGTAGAAGACCCACTTCATTCTGGTTTTCCTAAATTGAAAAAGTACACAAAAATATATCTATTTGTTTAGCATGAGCATATTGCCTCAAATTCCATTACCCAGGAAGAAAAATAAAAAAAAAAAAGAGAACCTAGAGAATAGGCAGAAAGGAAACTTAAGAAATTAACAATGTGCATTTCAAATAAGCAAAAACCACCCATACAATTGAAGTACCTGAAATTGATTGGATCAAGGTTTTATTAGAGTTTCATAATATTAAGCTTCTCTGTGCATAGTAACGTCTGGGGCTCGGCATTAATTAAAATGTGTTAGACATAGCAGGTCTTATTTAGTAGGAAAATGAAATATAGAAGTTATGTCAGCAGTTATTTTGAGCACTGAGACCTTTCCTCTTAACACCCAACCAAGATGTGGTATGTTTTTAAAGGCTTGAAAGATAAAATTTATTGATTTGTATATAAGACCAAAAATGCTCAGATTAATACATGATTACTTGTAATGTGTTGCTACTTTACAAGAGAATGGTCAGATTTTTGCCTTCAGCTATTCAATGCTAACAAACAAACCAAATACCGTTCTGTGATAAGGCTTGTGTAATGAGAAGAACCTGGGAAAGTTTACAAGAGCCATGACAACATGTAAGGGCTAAACCATGCGAAATATTAATATAAAGATGCTCCACAAGCAAAGGAATCCTTTGGTATCACGTAAACATCTCCATTTCTCAAGAATTCACTATGTATATTAGCATATTAGACTCTGAGATGTCCTGCAATTACACTTATACTTGTTTAACTGTGGGATGCTCTGTATAAGTGAGTAGATAAAATCACATGCAGCAAAAATAACAAAACACATTTCATGGGAACTTTGTATTAGGAAATAATACTTAAATAAAAAAAGGAACATCTTTTCTGAAATTAAGAAAATCATGACCAATTTAACAGAGTTATAATGTATCTGAAGGGCTTATAAAGTGGAAGCATCTGCAGGGCTTATAACATAGAATACACTGATTTGATTTCTGCTGAGGAGAGAACAACATAAATAAGTTTGAGGACCAACAAAATAGAAATTGTTATAGAAAAAAAAGAGAATATCAGCAGAGTGAAATGCTGAAAAGGTTAATGTGCTTAAGCACAGCTCAGATTTTTACAGTATGTCAGAGATGGTTTAAGTGTGATTGTATGGTAGAAAACTACCCAAGAGACACTCAAAAGATTCCATCTAGTCCAATAATTGCTTAGTTATCTAGACTTAATATTCTATTTCGATCCAGAAAAATCCAGTCTTCCAAATAAGCACTTCATGGAGCAAAGATAAAGTTAAAAAATATTCACGGTGGTCCATAAACCCAGACTGGGTCATTATCAAATATTTTAAACATGACGTCTGTGGAAATAAGTGAAGGCCACCCAAATGAGAGCAAGCAAAGGCCATTTGGTCAGTTTGCTATAGTGAGAGACTTAGCCACTACCTTCACTTGTGTTTGATAGAGACTCAAAGGAGGGTAGAGGAGAGAGAAGACTTTATAGTGGAATAAAAAAGAAGGCTTCGGGTGAGCCCTGACTGGAGACTCTTGGCGTGGGGACATGTAGGCAGGCTGAAAAGATCACTCTGCTATTGTTAAAGTAGACCAGACAGAGGGGTGGATGCTAGCAGGGCAATTCATTGGGAGGCTCCTGAAGAAACCCAGCTCAGAGATGTTGGGGATATGACTAGCATGATACTAGCAGAGATGACGAGATGTCACTGGGGTCTGAATATGCCCTTAAGGTAGGGCCAACAGGATTTCCTGACATATTGGATTTGGGTTTTGACAGAAGGACTGAAGCCAAAGATGTCTGTGAGGTTTTTGATGTAAGAAACTGGAAGGTTGGAGGTAAAATCGGTGGAGATGGGAAAGGCTGTGGGTGAAACAGGATTGGTGGGATGAAGAGGAAGAGCTCAGTTTTGGATATATTTAGATTTGAGACATGTTTAGATTTAAGGCCATGGATTATAGAAATGAAGGTTTCTGAGAGATTTAAGTCTGTTGAAGTCTGAAAGAACAGGAACTCTTCCCTCCTGTTAGGAGGTCATGTAAGGAACAGAACCTAAGAGATACTTCACTCTTGACCTTGACTGTCTTGCTTCCCTCTGGTACATGAGGATACTGAGATCAGTTCCTTGCAAGATCACAAGCCTGCCGAGACATCAGAGTTGTCTTAGTCGGCTTGGGCTGCCATGAAAAATACTACAGACTAGGTTGCTTAAACAACATTTATTTTCTCCCAGTTGTGGAGGCTGGAAGTTCAAGATGCAGATGTCAGCAGTCCTGGTTTCTCCTGAGGCCGCTTCTTGCCTTGCAGATGGCCACCTTCTTGCTGCGTCCTCACATGGCCTTTTCTCTGTGCACCCGCATCCCTGAAGCCTCTTATTATTTTTGTCATTCTTCCCATATGTTACCAATCATATTGGATTAGGGACCCACCCTGAGGGCCCTAACAAGATAATTTACCTTAATTATCTCTTTAAAGCCCCTGCCTCCAAATACAGTCACATATCAAGGTACTGGGGGTTAAGGCTACAAAATATGACTTCTATGGGGTTGGAGGTCATAATTCAGTCCATAACAAGAGTTGAATCCAGATTTTCCAATTCCAAGTTCATTACTACTTCCATAGCACCATAGGGATAGCAAGTCAAAATATTACCTAATCAGTAAGGTCTTCCCTGACCACCTTGCTTAAAATCACAAATTACACACTTCCTTAGGGGTACTTGCCATTCCCCTTTTTTGCATTATATTTTCTCATAGCCATTATTTAAATATCTATGTATTTTCATTTATTTTGCATATTGTCCCCACGTCTTCCATCAATGTGTAATTCATGAGGATGGGGATTTTTCTGTTTTATTTACTGCTCTATCTTTGGCACATAGAGCCTCACACATTGCAGGTGTTCAATAAATATTTTTGACTGCATGTATGGATGTGTAAATGCATAAATAAATCTAAGTAAAATATCTTAACCCACTTGCATGCTGGGACTAGATAAGCATTCTCTTAGCAAACCAAGAGTGGAATTACACACATTCTGAAAACAGGGTCTCCATCTGCCCTGTCATATAAATTATCCACACATGAGAACAGGCCATGGCAACAGCCCAGAGCCATGGTGCTTTTGTTCCATTGCTATGTTTTCTGTGCAGTACTCACACTTTCCAGACTGGAGCCTTCCAGTACAGAATTTATGCTTGTGTATCTCTATGGGACAGTCATCAAGTGTGCCTGTCACCAAAGCAGAAATCATCAAGAAACAGTTGCTAAATTAGCAGGAGTTGAACAAATTCTGGAACCCTGCTCCAAGGCCTAACTGAAAAATAGACCTTGAGGATGAGACAACTCTGGTTGTGTCGGGGAATGTGCACATTTATAGATGCAGTTCTCTAGTGAGATTGTCTTGTGCCGAGGAGAAAAGTTTAAAAAGAAACAAAACACTGAAATGGCTTCTTCTGTCTTCTGGCAATCCATCTAGTAGTGTGGGCTGGAAAAAAATCAGGAAGAAAGAAAAGTGATGAAGTAAATATAGCAAAAGCAAAAAAGGAGTGAGGGGCATGTTGGAACACTTCCTATCCACTCAGGAACAGAGAACAAAGCTATTATATCTGCAAGTTACTATTTTCTGTTTTCCTTCTGTATTGATTTGCTAGGGCTGCCATAACAAAGGACCACAAATTGGGTGGCTTAAACAACAGACATGCATTGTTTCACAGTTCTGGAGGGGAGAAGTCTGCAATTAAGGTGTCAGCAGGGCCACACTCCCTTTGAAACCTATAAGGGAATCCTTTTGCCTTTTCTTAGCTTCTCGGAGTTGGCTGAATGTTTTTGGTGTTCCTTGGCTTACAGCTGCACAACTCTAATCTCTGCCTTTGTCATCACACTGCATTCTCCCCATGTGTCTGTCTTCACGTGGCCATCTTTTTATAAGGACACCAGGTGTATTGGATTAAGGGCCGGTCATACTCCAGTATGACCTCATCTTATGTAATTATGTCTGCAATGGCCCTAATTTCAAAGGAATTTGTGTTTAGAAGTACTGGTGTTTAGGACTTCCAACGTGTCTTTTTTTTTTTTTTTTTGAGACAGAGTCTCTCTGTCGCCTAGGCGGGAGTGCAATGGCGTGATCTTGGCTCACAGCAAGCTCCGCCTCCCGGGTTCAAGCGATTCTCCTGCCTCAGCCTCCTGAGTAGCTGGGACTACAGGCGCCCACCACCATCCCTGGCTAATTTTTTGTATTTTTAGTAGAGACGGGGTTTCACCCTGTTAGCCAGGATGGTCTCGATCTCCTGAGCTCGTGATCCGCCCGCCTCGGCCTCCCAAAGTGCTGGGATTACAGGCATGAGCCACTACACCCAGTCAACGTGTCTTTTTTGTGGGAAAGGGGGCATAATTCACCCTGTAACACCTTCCTAGCATATGGAAAGTAAAGAGGACCTTAGAAGTTATTAACTAACCAAGCAGTTTGTAAACTTCTTTATATAGAACCAGAGTTAATCTTTTTTTTTTAACCTTTCATAAATACTCAACGTAAATGTACTAAAAGTGGGGACATCTGGAGGTACATGAGATTGTTAGTATTACTATCAAGAATAGGAGTGGAGACTAGGGATAAAAAGAGAAAGTGGGCCGGGCATGGTGGCTCACTGTAATGCCAGTACTTTGGGAGGCCGAGGAGGGCGGATCACGAGGTCAGGAGTTCATGACTTGTCTGCTAAAAATACAAAAAAACAAAAAAACAAAAAAAAATTAGCCGGGTGTGGTGGCGGGTGCCTGTAGTCCCAGCTACTTGGGAGACTGAGGCAGGAGAATTGCGTGAACCAGGGAGGTGGAGGTTGCAGTAAGCCAAGGTTGCGCCACTGCACTCCAGCCCAGGTGACAGTGCAAGACTCTATCTCAAGAAGAAAAAGAAAAAGTGAAATAAGAAAATGTCAGGAATGATCCCGTGGTGAAAATATGCCATGAAATGAGGAGAATGATAAATGCTGCTCTCAATACTTCAGTTGCAATAGATAAAGAATAAAGTAAATATAACCTAATCAGACTCAAACAGAGCTGCTCCATTTGAAAGTTGGGGCAGGGGAATCTTGAGGGAGGTCACACAAACTGGCTTTCTTTATTCTTCTGGTTGGCCCCTGAAGTGATTCCACACCATTGTTTTCAGCCCAATTCTCTCATTCAACAGGTAGAAGCACTGGAACTTAGAAAGGTAACATGACTTGCCCAAAGGCTCATGGGGGTTAAATTCCTTTCCCACGTGGCGTCTGAGCACTGAGACTATGTGGGAAACCAGGAATAGGTACAGGTGTGCAGAATTTAGGTGTGCAGAAATCCAGCTTTCCTTATTGTACAACTCTGTTCAATTGCTGTTTCAAAATTCCACTCTTCTAGGAAGCAGAGAATTAATTTCAATCAACTGAGGGTCATTTCAATCAGTTTGTTGCCTAAGCCCCAGCCTGTGAGTTGTGTCTCTGTGTCAGGGAGGGATGGAGTAGGACGTTCGGGTAATTGAGCAAAGTGTTGGTGCCACCCACCTGCACTGGCATGTGCAGAGTGTCTGCTTTACTGGGAGTTGTCAGTTCATAGCTGCTCTTCCTTTTCTATCCTAACCCTGGTCCTTTCAGCTATTTCCATGACTACTCAGAGATAAGAAAAATGTTTGATGTTTCTCTTATGATGATGCCTCAGGCCCATCTGCCTGGATAATCCAATCCCTGCAGCAAACTCTATATTCTTTGAAACTCCCCAAAAGATGCTGAATGTGAGGATGCTGTGTGTGACCTGCCATTCCCCCAGGGTCAATTAGGGAAAGAAGCACAGGTCTTCTAAGTTCTTAGATCCCTCCAAACCCATTTGAGGTTTCTTTTGCAATCTACGCAGGGATTAGGTCCAGGGCCACATCTCAGGGTCACAAAGAGAGAAGCTTCCAGCCTGGAGGTGGAGTAGGTTCCTCTCACCATTATTATCTCTCACGTCTACTATTTCTGTTATCAGCTCTGCAGGGCTTTTGAAGCTCAGAAACTTATTTTTCTGCTTTTCTGTTGTACTAACTATTCTCTGAGGCAATGGATACTCCCCAGTCTTGCCTGTAGGAGGAAAAGTCAGAGGACAGAAAGGAGCTCCTAGGAATGAAAAACACATGGGCTGATACATTAAAATATAACTCCACAATGTGCACATCACAATAATAGCTAACATCTGTGAGCCATAAAATAATTTCCAAATTGCATCCTCTTTGGAAAGCCATTTTAATTTAATGGAATCCTTTTCAAGCAGACCACCATGTTTCTTATCCAAATTAAATGATATTATTAATATAAAACTCAAAATACAGTGCCTGGAACAGAGTAATATTTGACAAATATTAGTAGTATTCATAAAATTATTATTGTTTTCCCATGTGCTCTGCATTAGTGACTGTTAGAAGCACTGTACTAACCCCTCTTTGAACTTCTCCTCCTTCTCTGTATGAAAGGTGACATTTCTTGGATCCTAAAATCTTTTGAAGTCATCCTTTTTATCTTAGTCAAGGGAGAAGCCCCCAAGATATCTGAAAACCATAGACAGAACCCATACAGAATGCTTGATTTACTACTGGCCAAAAAAAAAAAAAAGAGGTTGAGTTGAATTGTGGCTGTGTTAAACCACTTGAAGGAAAATTGCAATAATGAGCTAAAAATCAACTCTAAATATATTACTTGAGGAAAACCTTGGGATAGCACAAGCAGGCTACATTCTCCCCCTTCAAATATATTGAGAGGTAAAAATGTCTGTGATTTATTTTGTCATTTAATTTCCCTTCCATCTCTTGGCCTTAAGTCTCAGAGGGTTCAAGTTTCTTGATTGGGCAATTAGAATTTTCATTCTTTGCCCATTATTTTCCCCATTGGCAGCATTCCTATAATAACAGCCTGATGAAAATATGCTTCCTCCAGTGGCTCCTCACTGCCTCCGAAAAATTTCCAAAGGGGTTTGGGCAGTTTCTATCAAAGGAGAGAACTAGGGGAAAGTTCAGATGGGTTTTAGAAATCAGAGTGGCATGGTTTTCTTCCTAATTATGTATGCATGCACACAATAATGGTAGGAAGGCACTCTTCAAAGTTGGGTCTCTTCAAAGATTTCGCGGTGCTGGAGGGTGTTCGCCAAGACTCGGGATTCCTGCTGGGATTCTTCTTCTGAAAGGTCATAGAACTGGAAAGCTTGTTTCTTTTTAAGATGCCACCCCAGAGAGAGGTTATTATCACATTAGACTAGTTCCTACTGCTAAGGGGAGGCTTGGGAGTATCAGCTTGAAAAAGATGCTTCTCTTTTGCATGGGTTTTGGGAAGTTCCCCTTTTCTCCCAATGGGCTCTCACTCGACCAATTTATGCCAGTAATGCAGTCCAGATTTCTTCTTTGATATTAACCTGTAAAAATGTCTGCTATGACTTGCAATAATTAACAAGATCCATATTGTCAGGAAGAACAAACTATCACTGATTGCCTTGTATCTTTAGTATTATGCTTGCTTTGTGTCTCTACCTATCCAGTTAATTCCCATTCCTGGTGACATTGGAATGCTTCCAATTATTCCCCAACATTCACTCATTCACTCAAACATTCAAGAAGTATTACTAAACATCTTCCATGTGGCACGCACTGTGCTGGGTCTTGTGGAAGACCAGGTAGCATGAATTCAATAAAGACCAAATTTGAATAACAGAGTATGGAAGGGTAGAAGGATTCAATTCACCATTTGCCAACCTCGAAGCACTGACTCTTGAATTAGGTCTTTGTTAGTAGCATACTTTACTGGTACTAACTCCTGTAAGTAATGATTCCCTTGTATGAATTAGGTATTCTTATTTTCTTCCAAGCTAGAATTTATTTTACTCAATGTTTCACATAATCACAGTGTTTATCAAAACACTTACCATTACCATGACATAGAAGTAGGTATTCTTAACCACAGAAACATAAGAGGAGCCTGATTCATCCATTTGGTTTAAGCTTTGCTTAGAATGTGTCTCTGAGCTTAGTGTGGATGGAGATGTGTGAGTGAGGCAGTGCAGTTTTCCCAGCTTTTTTTTTTGTCAGCCAAGAAATAAGTGAAGTCAAGTGGAAGCCTAAAGGATGAAGCAGAGCTGCTCTGTTTGAAGCTGCCAGGTCTTTCAGCATGCCCAAAGGCAAGCCTGAGAAACCAGGGCTCTGCCAAGGACCATGGGAAAATCATCAGTGCACTAGAAACACACTAGACAATACTAAAGGTCTGACTGCTAACCTGTTTTCATTTACTAATATATGCTAGTGCAGCTTTCTTGTACCTGTTTCCTGTTTGGACTTTGTGATAGATTTGTGTTTGAGTAAGGAGAAGAAAATATGGGATTGCTGGGTGACAATATTGTCTGTAAGTCAAAAACATGGGCTTTGGTGTTCATGTCTGGATTCAAATTCCAACAATTAGCTATTTTACTAAGCCTGGGAAAGTTATTTTACTCCTATGCCTCAATTTTCTGTTTGTAAAATATTGAGGTTGATGATAATAATGGCATCAACCTCGAAATACTTTTTTCTGAGTATCAAGTGAGATAATACATACAAGGGTTTAGAACAGCTCCTGAAACATAGTCAACACGTAATGAATATTAGCTACGTGGCAGATATTAGGGCTGTTCCTGAAATATTTCTAGCTGTCTGCCTTCTCAACGAAGTCCAGTTGAATTCTTTGGCCCCTGTGGTTGGGAGAGGTCATGTGATTGTCCTAGGCCAATGAGGTGGGAACAGAAGAGACCAGCCAAATTTTCACGTAAAGCCTTGAGTTGCTACATTGAACCATTCAGACTTCAATTTTCTTTTTCCTTCTGGACAGGTAATGTTCCATTTTAGTGGCAGCTATAGCAGCATGGATCCTGTAGTGAGGCTGACAGAGCCAAGTGAGGTCCCAACCACCAAATGACGAATATGTGAACAACAACAAAAAAACCTTTATAAGCCATTTGAGATGTGAGAGTTGTTTGTTACCAGCATAAACTAGCACATCCTGGCTGATGAAACTATAGTTATGATCATCTATTAGACAGTGAGAGAGAAAGAGACAGAACCAAACTTTATCACAAATATGTCAGCATACAAGTCTACTTATTTTTTTAAAAATATGCCGTTATTGAGATGTAACTCATGTATCATACAATTCATCCATTTAAAGTGTACAATTCAGTGTCTCATGTGTGCAATACACAATCAATTTTAGACCATTTTCATCACCTTGAAGGACACCCTTCAGTTATCACCGCCCAATCCCCCCAACACCCCGACATTCCCACCGAGCACTAAGTGACCGTGAGTCTGCTTGCTGTATCTACAGATTTCCATGTTCTGGGTATTTTTTATTAATGGACTCATATAATATCTGGTAATTTGTGACTGGCTTTTTTCATTTAGCATGTTTTCAAGATTCATTCATATTGTACCATGTGTCAATACTTCATTACTTGTTATGGCTGAATAATGTCACGTAACATGGTTTACCCCATTTTTTTCCATTAATCTACTGATGGACATTTGTGCTGTTTCCACATTTTGGCTATTATGAATAATGATGATATACACATTCATGTAAAAGTTTTCATGTGAACGTATGTTTTTATTTTTCTGGATGTATGTTTTTAATTTTTCTTGAGTGTATACCTGGGAGTGAAATTGGCTGGGTCATATGGTAACTCTGTTTATTCATTTTCAAAACTGTCAGTATGCTTTCTGAAGTAGCTGCACCATTTCACATTCCCACCACTTTAGATTTACAGCACCATTTTACATGTGCACCAGGCGTGTATGAGAGTCCTGACTTCATATTCTCATTAGCACTTCTCTGACTTTTTGATTCTAGCCATCCTAGTAGGTACGAGGTGGTATCTCATTGTAGTTCTGATTTGCATTTTTCTGATGACTAATGATGTCCAGCATCTTATTGGTCATTTGTCTATCTTCCTAGAGAAACACCTATTCAAGTCCTTTGTCTATTTTAAAAGTGGGCTTGTTGGCTTTTTGTTGTTGAGTTGTAAAACTTCTTTGTTTATTTTGAAATTACTTCTTCATCAGATATAGGATTTGCAAACATTTTCTCTCATTCAGTGGGTTTTTTGGACTTGATAGGGTCTTTTGATACACAGCATTTTTATTCTGATGAAGTTCCATTTGTCAATTTTTTTGTTTTGTTGCTTATGATTTTGGTGTCATATATAGGAAATCACTGTCAAATTGAATATCATGAAGCTTTTCTCCTATGTTTTCTTCTAAGAGTTGAATAGTTGTAGCTATTACATTTATTTAGATCTTTGATCCATTTTGATTCAGTTTATATGGTTTAAGATAATTTATTTTTTTGCTTGTGGGTATCATTTTCCCAATACTCTTTGTTGAAAAGAGTATGTGTCCTTTTATTTGTCTTTCATTCAGCATAATTATTTGAGATTCACCCATACTATTGTGTTTATTACTAGTTCATTTCCTGTTATTGCTAGTTATATTTTATTATGTGAACATATAACAATTTATTTATTTATTCTCCTGTTGATGGACATTTGTACTGTTCTAGTCTTGGGCTATTACAAAGAAAGTTGCTGGGAATATTATGTATGAACATATGCTTTGATGTCTCTTGAGTAAATACATAAGAGTGAAATAGTTGGATCATCTGGTAGGTGTGCTTTTAACTTTTTAAGACACTGCCAAACCATTTCCAATGAGGTTGCCTGGTTTTACATTCTCACAAGCAGTGGATGAGAATTCCAGTTGTTTTATATCCACTTGGTATTGTAAAACTTTTAATTTTAGCCCTACTAAAAGGTGTGTATTAGTATATCACTATGGTTTTAGTTTGCATTGCTCTAATGACTAACGATGTTGAACATAACCATATGTACTTCTTTGGCATCTGTATATTTTCTTTTCTAATGAGTCTGTTCATAATTTTTTGCACATATTTCTTTTTTATTATTATTCTTATACTTTAAGTTTTAGGGTACATGTGCACAACATGCAGGTTTGTTACATATGTATACATGTGCCGTGTTGGTGTGCTGCACCCATTAACTCATCATTTAGCATTAGGTATGTCTCCTAATGCTATCCCTCCCCCCTCCCCCCACCCCACAACAGTCCCCAGTGTGTGATGTTCCCCTTCCTGTGTCCGTGTGTTCTCATTGTTCAATTCCCACCTATGAGTGAGAACATGCAGTGTTTAGTTTTCCATCCTTGGATGGTTTCCAACTTCATCCATGTCCCTACAAAGGACATGAACTCATCCTTTTTTATGGCTGCAGAGTATTCCGTGGTGTATATGTGCCACATTTTCTTAATCCAGTCTATCATTGATGGACATTTGGGTTAGTTCCAAGTCTTTGCTATTGTGAATAGTGCCGCAATAAACATACGTGTGCATGTGTCTTTATAGCAGCATGATTTATAATCCTTTGGGTATATACCCAGTAATGGGATGGCTGGGTCAAATGGTATTTCTAGTTCTAGATCCCTGAGGAATCACCACACCGACTTCCACAATGGTTGAACTAGTTTACAGTCCCACCAACAGTGTCAAAGTGTTCCCATTTCTCCACATCCTCTCCAGGACCTGTTGTTTCCTGACTTTTTAATGATCGCCATTCTAACTGGTGTGAGATGGTATCTCACTGTGGTTTTGATTTGCAGTTCTCTGATGGCCAGTGATGATTAGCATTTTTTCATGTTTTTTGGCTGCATAAATGTCTTCTTTTGAGAAGTGTCTGTTCATATCCTTTGCCCACTTTTTGATGGGGTCATTTGTTTTTTTCTTGTAAATTTGTTTGAGTTCATTGTAGATTCTGGATATTAGCCCTTTGTTCAATGAGTAGGTTGCAAAAATTTTCTCCCATTTTGTAGGTTGCCTGTTCACTCTGATGGTAGTTTCTTTTGCTGTGCAGAAGCTCTTTAGTTTAATTAGATCCCATTTGTCAATTTTGGCTTTTATTGCCATTGCTTTTGGTGTTTTAGACCTTGCCCATGCCTATGTCCTGAATGGTATTGCCTAGGTTTTCTTCTAGGGTTTTTATGGTTTTAGGTCTAACATGTAAGTCCTTAATCCATCTTGAATTAATTTTTATATGAGGTGTAAGAAAAGGATCCAGTTTCAGCTTTCTACATATGGCTAGCCAGTTTTCCTAGCACCATTTATTAAATAGGGAATCCTTTCCCCATTGCTTGTTTTTCTCAGATTTGTCAAAGATCAGATATTTGTAGATACGTGGCATTATTTCTGAGGGCTCTGTTCTGTTCCATTGGTCTATATCTCTGTTTTGGTACCAGTATCATGCTATTTTGGTTACTGTGGCCTTGTAGTATAGTTTGAAGTCAGGTAGTGTGATGCCTCTGGCTTTGTTCTTTTGGCTTAGGATTGACTTGGCAATGTGGGCTCTTTTTTGGTTCCATATGAACTTCAAAGTATTTTTGTCCAATTCTGTGAAGAAAGTCATTGGTAGCTTGATGGGGATGGCATTGAATCTATAAATTACCTTGGGCAGTATGGCCATTTTCACGATATTGATTCTTCCTGCCCATGAGCATGGAATGTTCTTCCATTTGTTTGTATCCTCTTCTATTTCATTGAGCAGTGGTTTGTAGTTCTCCTTGAAGAGGTCCTTCACATCCCTTGTAAGTTGGATTCCTAGGCATTTTATTCTCTTTGATGCAATTGTGAACGGGAGTTCACTCATGATTTGGCTCTCTGATTGTCTGTTAATGGTGTATAAGAATGCTTGTGATTTTTGCCCATTGATTTTGTATCCTGAGACTTTGCTGAAGTTTCTTATCAGCTTAAGGAGATTTTGGGCTGAGATGATGGGGTTTTCTAGATGTACAATCATGTCATCTGCTAACAGGGACAATTTGACTTCCTCTTTTCCTAATTGAATGCCCTTTATTTCCTTCTCCTGCCTGATTGCCCTGGCCAGAACTTCCAACGCTATGTTGAATAGGAGTGGTGAGAGAGGGCATCCCTGTCTTGTGCCAGTTTTCAAAGGGAATGCTTCCAGTTTTTGTCCATTCAGTATGATATTGGCTGTAGGTTTGTCATAGATAGCTCTTATTATTTTGTGATACATCCCATCAATACCTAATTTATTGAGAGTTTTTAGCATGAAGAGTTGTTGAGTTTTGTCAAAGGCCTTTTCTGCATCTATTGAGATAATCATGTGGTTTTTGTCGTTGGTTCTGTTTATATGATGGATTACGTTTATTGATTTTCATATGTTGAACCAGCCTTGCATCCCAGGGGTGAAGCCCACTTGATCATGGTGGATAAGCTTTCTGATGTGTTGCCAGATTTGGTTTGCCAGTATTTTATTGAGGATATTTGCATCAATATTCATCAAGGATATTGGTACAAAATTCTCTTTTTTTGTCGTGTCTCTGCCCGGCTTTGGTATTAGGATGATGCTGGCCTCATAAAATGAGTTAGGGAGGATTCCCTCTTTTTCTGTTGATTGGAATAGTTTCAGAAGCAATGGTACCAGCACCTCCTTGTACCTCCAGTAGAATTCGGCTGTGAATCCATCTGGTCCTGGACTTTTTTTGGTTGGTAAGCTATTAATTATTGCCTCAATTTCAGAGCTTGTTATTGGTCTATTGAGAGATTCAACTTCTTCCTGGTTTAGTCTTGGGAGAGTGTATGTGTCGAGGAATTTATCCATTTCTTCTAGATTTTCTAGTTGATTTGCATAGAGGGGTTTATAGTATTCTCTGATGGTAGTTTGTATTTCTGTGGGATCAGTGGTGATATCCCCTTTGTCATTTTTTATTGCGTCTATTTCATTCTTCTCTCTTTTCTTCTTTATTAGTCTTGCTAGTGGTCTATCAATTTTGTTGATCTTTTCAAAAAACAAGCTCCTGGATTCTTCGATTTTTTGAAGGGTTTTTTGTGTCTCTATTTCCTTCAGTTCTGCTCTGATCTCAGTTATTTCTTGCCTTCTGCTAGCTTTTGAATGTGTTTGCTCTTGCTTCTCTAGTTCTTTTCGTTGTGATGTTAGGGTGTCAATTTTAGAACTTTCCTGCTTTCTCTTGTGGGCATTTAGTGCTATAAATTTCCCTCTACACACTGCTTTGAATGTGTCCCAGAGATTCTGGTATGTTATGTCTTTGTTCTCATAGGTTTCAAAGAACATCTTTATTTCTGCCTTCATTTTGTTATGTACCCAGTAGTCATTCAGGAGCAGGTTGTTCAGTTTCCATGTAGTTGAGCAGTTTTGAGTGAGTTTATGAATCCTGAGGTCTACTTTGATTGCACTGTGGTCTGAGAGACAGTTTGTTATAATTTCTGTTCTTTTACATTTGCTGAGGAGGGCTTGACTTCCAACTATGCGGTCAATTTTGGAGTAGGTGTGGTGTGGTGCTGCAAAGAATGTATATTCTGTTGATTTGGGGTGTAGAGTTCTGTAGATGTCTATTAGGTCCACTTGGTGCAGAGCTGAGTTGAATTCCTGGATATGCTTGTTAACTTTCTGTCTCGTTGATCTGTCTAATGTTGACAGTGGGGTGTTAAAAGTCTCCCATTATTATTGTGTGGGAGTCTAAGTCTCTTTGTAGGTCACTAAGGACTTGCTTTATGAATCTGGGTGCTCCTGTATTGGGTGCATATATATTTAGGATAATTAGCTCTTCTTGTTGAATTGATCTCTTTACCATTTTGTAATGGCCTTCTTTGTCTCTTTTGATCTTTGTTGGTTTAAAGTCTGTTTAATCCGAGACTAGGATTGCAACCCTTGCCTTTTTTTGTTTTCCTTTTGCTTGGTAGATCTTCCTCCATCCCTTTATTTTGAGCCTATGTGTGTCTCTGCATGTGAGATGGGTTTCCTGAATACAGCACACTGATGGGTCTTGACTCTTTATCCAATGTGCCAGTCTATGCCTTTTAATTGGAGCATTTAGCCCATTTACATTTAAGGTTAATATTGCTATGTGTGAACTTGATCCTGTCATTATGATGTTAGCTGGTTATTTTGCTCGTTATTTGATGCAGTTTCTTCCTAGCCTTGATGGTCTTTACAATTTGGCATGTTTTTCAGTGGCCGGTACCGGTTGTTCCTTTCCATGTTTAGTACTTCCTTCAGGAGCTCTTTTAGGGCAGGCCTGGTGGTGACAAAATCTCTCAGCATTTGCTTGTCTGTAAAGTATTTTATTTCTTCTTTGCTTATGAAGCTTAGTTTGGTTGGATATGAAATTCTGGGTTGAAAATTCTTTTCTTTAAGAATGTTGAATATCGGCCCCCACTCTCTTCTGGCTTGTAGAGTTTCTGCCGAGAGATCAGCTGTTAGTCTGATTGGCTTCCCTTTGTGGGTAACCCGACATTTCTCTCTGGCTGCCCTTAACATTTTTTCCTTCATTTCAACTTTGGTGAATCTGACAATTATGTGTCTTGGAGTTGCTCTTCTCGAAGAGTATCTTTGTGGTGTTCTCTGTATTTCCTGAATCTGAATGTTGGCCTGCATTGCTAGATTGGGGAAGTTCTCTTGGATAACATCCTGCAGAGTGTTTTCCACCTTGATTCCATTCTCCCCGTCACTTTCAGGTACACCAATTAGACGTAGATTTGGTCTTTTCACATAGTCCCATATTTCTTAGAGGTTTTGTTCGTTTCTTTTTATTCTTTTTTCTCTAAACTTCTCTTCATGCTTCATTTCATTCATTTCATCTTCCATCACTGATTCCCTTTCTTCCAGTTGATCGCATCGGTTACTGAGGCTTGTGCATTCATCACATAGTTCTCATGCCGTGGTTTTCAGCTCCATCAGGTCCTTTAAGGACTTCTCTGCATTGGTTGTTCTAGTTATCCATTCATCTAATTTTTTTTTCAAAGTTTTTAATTGCTTTGCCGTTGGTTCGAACTTCCTCTTTTAGCTCGGAGTAGTTTGATCTTCTGAAGCCTTCCTCTCTCAACTCGTCAAAGTCATTCTCCATCCAGCTTTGTTCCATTGCTGTTGAGGAGCTGCGTTCCTTTGGAGGAGGAGAGGTGTTCTGATTTTTAGAGTTTCACGTTTTTCTGCTCTGTTTTTTCCCCATCTTTGTGGTTTTATCTACCTTTGGTCTTTGATGATGGTGATGTACAGATGGGTTTTTGGTGTGGATGTCCTGTCTGTTTGTCAGTTTTCTTTCTAACAATCAGGACCCCCAGCTGCAGGTCTGTTGGAGTTTACTGGAGGTCCAGTCCAGACCCTGTTTGCCTGGGTATCAGCAGCAGTGGCTGCAGAACAGCGGATGTTGGTGAACTGCAAATGCTGCTGCCTGATCGTTCCTCTGGAAGTTTTGTCTCAGAGGAGTACCCTGCCATGTGAGGTGTCAGTCCGCCTCTACTGGGGGGTGCCCCCCAGTTAGGCTACTCAGGGGTCAGTGACCCACTTGAGGAGGCAGTCTGTCTGTTCTCAGATCTCAAGCTGCGTGCTGGGAGTACCACTACTCTCTTCAAAGCTGTCAGACAGGTACATTTAATTCTGCAGAGGTTATTGCTATCTTTTGTTTGTCTGTGCCCTGCCCCCAGAGGTGGAGCCTACAGAGGCAGGCAGGCCTCCTTGAGCTGTGGTGGGCTGCACCAAGTTCGAGCTTCCTGGGCACTTCGTTTACCTACTCAAGCCTGAGCAATGGTGGGCATCCCTCCCCCAGCCTCGCTGCCACCTTGCAGTTTGATCTCAGACTGCTGTGCTAGCAGTGAGCAAGGTCCATGGGCGTAGGACCCTCCGAGCCATGTGCGGGATATAATCTCCTGGTGTGCCGTTTGTTAAGCCTATTGGAAAAGCGCAGTATTATGGTGGGAGTGACTGGATTTTCCAGGTGCCGTCTGTCACCCCTTTCTTTGACTAGGAAAGGGAATTCCCTGACCCCTTGCACTTCCCGGGTGGGGCGATGCCTCGCCCTGCTTCGGCTCACGTACGGTGCGCTGCACCCACTGTCCTGCACCCACTTTCCGGCACTCCCCAGTGAGATGAACCCAGTACCTCAGTTGGAAATGCAGAAATCACCCATCTTCTGCATCACTCACACTGGGAGCTGTAGACCGGAGCTGTTCCTATTCGGCCATCTTGGCTCCACCACATATTTCAAATCAGGTTGTTTGTTTTCTTATTTGGTGGTTTTGAAAATTTTTTATATATTCTGGATGGAAGTCTTTTATCAGATATGTGCTATGCAAATATTTTCTCCCAGTCTGTGGTTTGTCATTGCATTTTCTTTTGAAAATATTTTTTAATTTTGATGATATCACTTGATCAGTTTGTTCTTAGTGAATCATGCTCTTGGTTTTATATCAAAGAAATGTTTGCCTCATGCAGGTACACAAAGATTTTCTTTTATGTTTTCTTCCAGAAGTTTTAGGTTTAGCATTTATTTCTGTGATTCATTTTGAGTTAATATGTATGTATGGTACAAAACTTTTAAAAATTTGTATATGGATATCAAGTGTTCCAGCATTATTTGTTGGAAAAAAAAACTATTGTTCCTCCACTGAGTTGCATTGCACTTTTGGAAAAAATCAGTTGTCCTTATATGCATGATGGATGTATTTTTGAAATATCTATTCTCTTCCATTGATCTATTTATTTACCGAATTAATGCTAATGCCACAATACCTCAATTATTGTAGCTTTTAAATAAGTTACTTTTAAATAAAAAATAAGTTACTTTAAAATAAATTACTGTAACTTTTAAATAGATCAGGTAGTGTTAGTCCTTTAACTTTGTTTTCTTTTTCAAAGTTGTTTTGGCTATTCTAGGTTATTTGCATACCCATATACATTTTAGAATAATTTTGTCAATTTGGAATAAAACAGCCTGCTTGAATTTTGATTGGATTTTCAATTATTGAGAGAATGGTATTGAAATCTGCTGTTATAGACCTACTTAACTTTTTGAATTTATGAAATACAGTTGTGACTGTTTTAATGTCCTTGTCTGCTAATTCCAATACCAATGTCAATTCTGGTTCAGCTTTGATAATTTTATTTTTTTCACCCTCATTATGGTCCTTTTTTTCCTGCATCTTTGCATGCCTGGTAATTTTTGATCAGATGCCAGGCGTTGTAAATTTTATCTTGTTGGGTGCTGGATATTTTTATATTTCTATAAAAATTCTTTATCCTTGTTTTGGTATGTAGTTCAATTACTTGGAAATAGTTTTTTTTATTTTTTTCACTTTTCTCTTTTTAAGATTTGTTAGGCAGGACAAGAGCAGTGTTTAGTAAGGGCTAATTATTATCCACTATTAAGGCAAGACCCTTCTCAGTACTCTACCCCATACTCTGTGGATTATTAGTTTTGTTTTTTTTTTCCAATCTGGCTAGAGAGAACAGAATATTCTCAGTCCTGTCTCTGGGGCTATTCTTGGCTCTGTCTGGGTGCTGCATACTGTTTTTTCCTACTTCTTTCAGATTGTTCTTTCCTGGGTTTCTGTTAGGTTCCTCACATACATGCATACCTCAATCCTCTACTGAAAATCTGAGAGAGATTCTATAGTTCTCTGGAACACTCTGTGTGCAGCTCTCTCCTTGGTACTCTGTTAACTCTACTAGCTTTGGTCTCCCCAATCTTTCAGTTCTCTTTCTTCAACTCAAGGAGCTGCCTCTTCCTTATATTGTGGCTTAGGAACTCTCTCATCACTTAGCTGATTCAGTTGTAGGGCTCATCGCGTAGTTTTTTCTTGTCTTTTAGGCATCATTATCTTTCATTGCTTGATGTTCAGTGTCTTAAAAGCCATTGTTTCATGTATTTTGTCTGGTGAAATGTGACAATTTTCTCTTGCTTCAGGTGAAAAGATAAATCCAGTCTCTGTTATGTCACATTGACTAGAAGAAGTCTTTCCTTCTCTTAATGCATTTTTTGATTAACTAAAACATGCATTGATTTCTAGTGGCAGACCATAGAAACATTTGTGCACTCTTCATAGACAGAATGATTTGCCAAAAGCAGCCAACAGAACTTTTCCTTAATACACAAAATAGCAATGCAATATCTCATTTACAAAGATACCCAAGTGTTTTTAATATTTAATATGCATTGAAAAGGAAACAAATTATCAAAAAGTTTAAAAAGCACAAAGATTCTTGTTCATCCTCTACAATATAATTTAAAATTTCTTTCTCTTCTATGCACACCCAACCTCCTGATCTGCCCACATAGATCTCCAAATAGGCCACTACCCTTGAAATGTTTATAAGCAAGTTTGTTGTCAGAAAGCCACTACCCCACTCTACCCAGATGGTAGTGTTAGTTTGAGGACCATTGAATACTGGGAATTTCTCCAATTTATTACAATTAAACACCTGTGCTAAATAAGTGGTGCAGCTCCACTGCGAATTTAAAGCCATGAAACGGTAACAGTCACAATCCTTTTTTTTACTGAATGGGATGAATGGTGTGAGGGCCCTCCAGATGTTGGTTAAGTATAATGTATGATATTGAGAGCAGTGAGATCCTCTGGAGGCTTCTCAGATGTTGGTGAATCCTCCTGCTTGCATCCTCCATGCTGTGACTCTAATAGCGGTGATGCTGTGTTTAAAGATAAACATTGAGATTCTGCATACCAACTGATCATATCCTTATTTTCATATCATGGCAAACCCACCGTATGTTATTCTGGAAAAGGCATAGAAATTGTGCACAGGCTTGCATAAGGATTAAGAACATGGGCTTGAACATCAAACAGGACCGATTTAAATCCAAGCTTGGTCATTTACCAGCTGTGTGACCCTGGACATGTTACTTAAGCTCTCTGGCCCTCAATTTCCAGCTGCTCCCCCGTTAAAAAGAAAATAATGCAAGGCTTTTGTGAGGATCAGATATAACGATGGATTTAAAAAGGGTCAAACACAACACCTGGCAACAGGAAATATTCAGTAAAGGTAACAGTCTCATACTTGATAAATCTGTAATTATGATAATAAGTCCTGCCTCATTTTTTACCACTCTTCATAATAATTTCCAATGTAATGGTTATTTTCAGAGTTTGATGAGCCATCCGTTTTAAGCAGCTGATATATTGTCCTACTTTTCTCAAACAGATGTCTCACATTGCTGGTCCACAGGCAAATTGCAAATGGTTTTAAAACATTAGAACCAACATTAAAAAAAAGAGATTTCCCATAAATTCCAAATTTCAATAAAAATTCAGATTTCTGGCTTCTCTAAATGTTTGAAATATCTTTGAACAGAAGATTCACAACTCCACATGTTACAATAACTTGAAACTGAGAACCAGTTGTCAATTTGAGCAGGGCAGTGTTTGTCAACTCACCACGGGCCCCAACTGTTCCACTTGCCTTCCCTACACTGAATTGAGAGTCATCCAGCACAGTGACTCTTAATTTTTCCACCTGTTTGCCATTCTGTTTGTGACTCTGCTTTAGGCTACTCATTCTCCCTAAGTGAGTTGCAATAATGTACATGAAGCATTTAGAATATAAAGAGCTGTCTGATATAGAGAGCAGAAAGCCTGTAAATATCCTTTGCCCAAGAAAATAATGAAGTTTTTTGTGGAGCAGTACCAGGCATTCTGCCTTTCAGTTGTTTGGGCAGTGACCACATGAATCCTTCCCTTGTTTCTTTGGAATAAAACCCCTAATGTGAGGTAGACTCCTTGCAGAACCAAATATTGACTCCAAGTATCCCTTTCACACACACCAAGGTGGTGTGATTAAGTGGAAGAGGTATGTGTAGATCTTGGATCATTAAAGAAGGAAGCATATCCTTCTCTTGACCTTTTTTTCTTTCCTTGGGGTCAAAATGTGTGTATGACGGCTGGATGGGGACCAGCCATCTTTTACCATGAGATGGGAAATATGACTTGAGGATGGCAGAACTAATTAAAAGGGATCTGGATTCCTGTTGCTCTTTGTACCACCTTACCTTTCCTGGACTACCTACATTCACTTCAGAGAGTTGTATGTTTCAATAATATTTAAGCTACTATTTGTAGATTTCAATCACTTGTGGATGAACTTAAATGGATACTATTATGTTGCTAATCAACGTAATAGTAATTGTGTCACCTGGAGAGCATGGAATGAATATCCCAGAAATGCCGTAATTCATGAGCATTAATTATATCCTCCCTGAGGCCTCTCTACATTGAAATATTTGAGCCTAAAATACGTGTTACTTCTTCCACTCACATTCTACTGGCTCAAGCAAGTCACAGAGCCTTGGATAGACAAGACTTCTATAGGGAGGGGTCTCATATTGAAAGGCAAATATTTTGAAGAATAATACAATTCAATGACATATTATTGCCCACACTAAATGTGCTTCTGGGGCCATGGCAATAGAATGTATGCAGTAGAAGCAGGAAGATTTGAATAGGTTCTACTACAAATTTCTGGGGTGAATTTGCTGATACAAGGAAATAGCATTAAGAAAAACATTCATTGTAAGTTAATGTATTCAGAAAGAAAATTAACAGATCAGGTTGGATAAAAAATAAAGTGCTTTTATTAAGAGAGGGAAATAATTTTTTTACTTGGGAGTGGTTAAGTTAGAGTGTAGTTAATGTGAGATGAAGTATATTGGAGAATTGTGAATGACAAGCTAAAGTTGATTTTGAAAATCAATTAAAAGAACACTGATAAAAATATGAAAATGACATTAATAGCTGATATGGTTTGGCTCTGTGTCCCCACCCAAATCTCATCTTGACTTGTACTCCTATAAATCCCATGTGTTGTGAGAGGGACCCAGTGGAGATAACTGAATCACGGGGGAAGTTTCCACCATACTGTTTTCATGGTAGTGAATAAGTCTCATGAGATCTGATGGTTTTATCAGGGATTTCTGCTTTTGTGTCTTCCTCATTCTCATTTTGCCTGCTGCCATCCATGTAAGACATGACTTGCTCCTCTTTGCCTCCTTCACTGATTGTGAGGCTTCCCTAGCCACATGGAACTGTAAGTCCAATTAAATCTCTTTCTTTTGTAAATTCCTCAGTCTCGGGTATGTCTTTATCAGCAGCATGAAAACAGACTAATACAACAGCAAACATGTATTAAGCTCTTTCTCTACGATAGGCACTGTGCTATGTATTTTATCACATATCTCCTTTAATCATCAAAACCATTGCAGTAAGTCCTGATATTATCTCCAATTTGCAGTTCACTAAAGTGAAATTCAAAGAATTAAAGTTACATGCCAAATGTCACACAGTACAACAGTTTCTACTGCTTCTAACCAAGAATGATAATTAATATTGAATAGGAAAAAAATCTAAAATAACATACATCAAACTGGTAACAGTGAAACTATGTGATAGGTGAAGTTTCCATTTATTTATACCTTCTTTAATTTCTTTCAGCAATGCTATGCAGTTTTCAGTGTACAAGTCTCACACCACCTTGGTTAAATTTATTCCTAAGCATTTTATTGTTTTTGATATTATTGTAATGGAATTGTGTTCTTAATTTCCTTTTCATATTTTTATTGCTAGTGTATAGAAATACAACTAATTTTTATGTATTGACCCTGTACCTTGCAACTGTGCTGAATTCATTTACCATCTCTAATAGTGTTATTTTCTGTGTGTGAATTCTTTAGGATTTTCTCTACATAGAATCATGTAATCTGTGAGTAGAGATAGTTTTTCTTGCCAATTTGGATGCCTTTGTCTCCTTTTTTTTTTTTTTTTTTTAACTACCTCATTGCTTTAACTAGAACTTCTGCTAAAGAGTTGAATAGCTGTGACAAAGTAGGCTTTCTTGCCTTGTTCTTGATCACAGGGGAAAAACTTTCCATCTTTATCATTGCATCAGCATTTTATTTTAAACACAAAAAAACCACTTAATTTTTTAGACAACTAATAAAATAAGGGCAAAACCCATTTAAGAAGTTTTTCTTAAAATACAAAGCCACTGTGGCTGGGCGCGGTGGTTCTCTCCTGTAATCCCAGCACTTTGGGAGGCCGAGGCAGGCGGATCACGAGGTCAGGAGATCGAGACCATCCTGGCTAACATGGTGAAACCCCAACTCCACTAAAAAATACAAAAAAATTAGCTGGGCATGGTGGTGGATACCTGTAGTCCCAGCTACTTTGGAGGCTGAAGCAGGAGAATGGCGTGAAACTGGGAGGCAGAGCTTGCAGTAAGCCGAGATTGCGCCACTGCAGTCCAGCCTGGGTGACAGAGCGAGACTGTCTCAAAAAATAATAATAATAATAATAAAATACAAAGCCACCATTGGCCTCTATTATGGAAGAGGACAGATGAATACTGAAAGGAAAGCTCAAGGAATTAGAGAGGAAGGCACACATGGTCATAAAGGGATAACTAGACACATCTTTCTTAAAGGGAAAGAAAGACTAAGACTAAACAATCACTTGGATAGAATAAGGCCCGCGACCTTTGATTACTTAAAGTTAGATAACCACCTAGAGATATGATAAGAGAATAGGTTTGCCTGCTGCCTCCCCAAAGAGAACCAGAAACTTGTTTGGGAAAGTCCGGATTGAGATAAAATAATAGTATAGTTCCTAGTTGCCACTAAATATAGTTAGCAAATTATAAAACTAACATGACAAAACAAATAAGGGCCTACCAGAGGCCCTCATAATTGAAGACTTTAGAGTTTTAGAAGGAAGCAAAATTGGGGAAGACAGCAGAGAGCATGACTTGCTGATCAGATCTATTTTAGTGATGGTCAATATCTCATTACAGTTGAAACTGTGGATTCTATATTTATAGCTTCCATTTAATACATTCTTAATAAATTGCAAGCACCAGGCAAAGTTTTCTATTAATTCTTAAAACAATTATATGAGAGATGTATTACTAGCTTCATTATATAGAAGTGGATATTGAGACTCAGAAAGGTTCTATGTTTTACTCAATACAGTGGGTAGATATCAGAAATAGAATTTAGATCTGGAATTTTTATTAAAGTTATAATTTTGTTAGGTGATATAGAGGGATTTTTAAATGTAGGTAACTATATTTATACTGTATGGTCAGGATAGGTAAGACCATGCTGCAGTAGCAAATAGCCCCTGAATTTCAATAGCTTAAAATAACTTTTCACATCTTCACTATGCAACTCAGGATGAGGAATTATCTAACTTCTATGCTCAAACTTCAGTAGTCCACGATGCTGCCATCTCTCTTTTTGTGTGGTGTGACAAATTAATACTTTTTTGTGTGAGCAATCTAAACATTTTTTGAGCATGGAAGAATGTAATATAGAAATCAACATCTACCTATTTCACTGATATTTTGAAGAATAAAAGACTGTATATGAAAGCATTTAAGATCCTTAAAGAAAAGAATTTTATCAGATTTCAGATACTACAATAACAGTGGCTCCTGTTCTTTTCAAATTGTCTAGTTTCAATATAAAGCATCCAAATCAAAACTGAAAATAAGACTTGACCACATGAAATTTTCCAGGAGGGTTTTTATTAAAGTTTTTATTAAAGGGCAGAAGTTCAGCTTAATCTTCAGCAGAATGAAGGACTGCAACCCATTACAATGTCCAAAAAAGATATTGAATTTGATTTTTACACATGGGTAAAGTAAATTTTGGCTTTATGTGTCTGTGTATGTAGAAGAGGCGTCTGAAAGGAGAGAATTAAAAAGACTGTCATTAGTTGTCACACTGTGTGCATAATAACCCACCATGTCCCTGCCCCATCACTATGATAAATTTGTAGTTTTTTTCCTCTGCCAGGACTAGTCATGTGCAATGCATTTAACAACTACATTTGCATATAGAAAGTAACACTGATCTTTGAATTTCAAAGGACAAAGATTTACAAGGACACTCATTCCAACATAACCATTTAATTTGTGTCTCTGTGTTCTCTTGAAGTGGCAACAGAAGTGCAACACTCTGCCAGTTCACAATAAGAAAAATGAGAGGAAATATCTTCCCAACTGGGAGATACAGCAATACAATTTGGAAGCCAGTAGAATTAAATCCAGTTTCTTTTGATTCTTACTTTAAGCCATTTGTTTTGGCTCTATAATTACAAGTGTTAAAACAGCATATAATCACAGTAAGATGGTTCTTCAAAATAAAATAATTTTAGGAGCATGAATTTTTTTTTCTTTAAGCCATATATTCAGGTAGGATAGAAAGAATTCATACTTTTTTTTCCACTCTTCAATGTTGACCATCTAGAAAGAAAAATCTGTGTCTTCTCTCTTTCATAGCTGGCTGCCCCTTGTTTCTTAGCCATTTGTTATCTGAGTTTACCTTAGAGTTAGAGTTATATAATTGTATTCATTTGTTCATTCCTTCCTTATGGTTCATTCATGCATTCATTGATTACTGTTGAGCACATTCTCATGTGTATCAGACAGCATCCTAGTTCCTGGGAATGTAAGTATAAATGGATCCCGGTGAACCTGCCCTCTCAGACCTTACAGCTGTCAGAGGATGAGAGGCAAGAAGACACAACAACAACAACAACAAAATGAACAAATAAGTAAAGAGGATAATTCCAGGGACTATAAGTGCTATAAAGAATATGAAACACATTGATGTGATAAATGGGCTGGGGAGCAATGGGTAAGTGCCATCAATTAGGAACTTAAGCTGCTCTGAAAATGTAGTATCATGTTTGCAATTTCAGGCAAATTGAAGAGTAAAACCAAGACCCAGGAATGAGCATAAGCTTGCCTTGTTCATGAAACTGAAAAGTTCCAATCTACAGTGGCCAGTCTGGCTCGCTCTACATCCTGATATTAACCTTCCTTCCATAACACAAGGAGGCAATGTTACAGAGTGGATAAGATCTTGGGATCTGGAATCTGATGAATTGGGATTGAGTGTGAATTCTGCTACTTCCTGTTCTGTGAGCCTCAGTTTCCTTAACTGTAAAACAGGATTGTATTAATCAGAGTTTCAACAAGAAACATATGGTATATCTAAATTAGGTTAATTTGAGGAGGCTTATTTGCAAAGGAGATCATTACAAAGGTGTGAATAGGGTGTAGAGGAAGCATGAGGAGTTGTACCAGAACTCAGGGTAAGTAGCAGCAGAGCTGTCATTACCTTTAGGTTCTAAACGACAAGGTAGAGAGACGTGAATGGAACCCAAGAAAGAGAAAGAACAGGAGCTATTTTGAGAGAAGCAGTGAAGTAGCTATGAATACCATCATGGGTATGTGACATGGGGCTGATGACTACCATTGTGAATACATGATATATGTCTGTGGACACCATCGTGAGTACATGGCAAATGGCTGTGGATGCCATATTGATCTCAGAGTGAGAGAAACAGACTCTGACTTAGCTTTCCTTTCTGCTTCCAACTTCCTACAGATGCTGGAACTCAGCTAGGGGATAGAAGACAAGAGAAACCTCAGTGTGGTCCATACAGGTGGATATTTTGGGACCCAGAGCAGGAAGCAGAATGCCCCTGGAGGTCAAACTGTTTATAGGAGATAACACATACACCTACCACATTGAATGGTCTAGAGGAACATATGAAACAATGCATGTAAAATGCTTACTCTGAACTCTCTTATTTAAAGTAATTTGAAACAGCCATGGCAAAACATGAATATTTGCTAAATTCACGTTGGATTGGTGGTGTATTTTCTGTAGTTTCTGGACATTTGAAATATTTTCTAACATTAAAACATGCTTGGCATTGTGTCTGTAACGTAGTAACATAGCAAGTGTGCATTAATGTTAGTTACAAGGATAACAAGTACTTCACCAGCATCTGCCTCTAGATATTTTTTCTTCTCTTTTCACAATCATCTGCTTTGAAAACTCTCATCAAAAGTGATAGTTAACCCTACCTCTCAAAATATGCATGATTTTCTGAGAATTATTTCTAGCCTCCGTCTATATCCCATGCTCCAAATTTTTTTAAACCTCACATGAACCCATCTCTGAAACTATTTTATAGGCACTCAAAACTCAGGTCATCTTCTCCCTTAACCTGCTTTTTCTTCTGTGTCCCTTTTGCTTTTAATCAGAATAACTGTTGAATCCACCTACTTATTGCCATTGGCCCTGACACCTTTCTAGTACAAACTCATGTCACGGATTTCTTGAATATCACCATCTTACAGGTCTCCCTGCATCTAAATTGGCTCCTTCACACAGCTGCCAGAGTGATCTTTTTTTAAGAAAGTGTATCAAATAAGGCCATTTCCTGCTTAAAACCCTTTCTTGGGTATAGTTTGAGGATCTGCATTTTAAGTAAACTACACAAATGACTCTGCACAATTTCTATACCCTTTTGCTTCCAAATTAATTCTTTTCTTTTCTTCATTTCCTTTTCTTTCCTTTTATCCTCTTTTCTTTCTTTCCTCTCTCCCCTCCCTTCTTCCTTCCTTCCTTCCTTCCTCCCTTCCTTCCATACCACTTATGGTGTCTAACACACTTGAATTTAAACCCCAACTTTGTGTCTTACTGATATGGAGTAATATACTTAATCTCTCTTTACTAAAAAATAAGGACAAAACATCTACCTCATAGGGTTGAGGTAAGTATTGAAGTGGAAAATATCAATGCAATAACTTGCATAGTGCCTGGCACACATTAAAGACTTAACAAGTACTTGCTGTTGGTGCTAAATTATGGCTGTTTTTGTTCTTGTTATTTACCTCTTTAAAGTCAATTGTCATTAACTTAATTCACATATGAAATCCTTAGCCTGGCATTAAGGACCACATTCCCATTATTTCTACCTTCCCAATCTTATTTCCCACTTTACACTTTAGGCTACCTGTTTCCTATATGTGCTGGCATGTTTTCTTGGCCACTACTTCACTCCCTATGTATTCTCCCTGCTCTTGCCAGAACCCCACCCATTCTACAGCCAGCTCAAAGGCTAATTTCTCCACACAGTCTTTTTGGATGCCTCAGCAGGATAGAATTACTCCTTTCTTTCATTTTCTATAAAATACCATTCTCTCTTATCTATGATATTATATACTTTATAAGTCTTATTTCTCCTATTGGACTATATATTATTTAAGGATACAATTTATATCTCAATTATCATATAGTCCCCAAATTTATATCCCAGATGTATACCACTCAGTAAATACTTATTGATTCGTTAAGTACAAGGTTTTTAAAAAACCTGAGTGCAGAGGTAGGCAAAGTGGGTTGGATTTTGGTAGGTAGACAAAACCAGGAATGTAGGCCTAGTGAGAGAGAAGTCCCTGGGCTTACGCATGAGAGCAAGGAAGGACGTGGTGCTTTTGGGCAAAGGGGTCAGTCCATGTGGGAGATAGGGTTAGAAAAGCAGATAAAGGCCAGATTGGCCAAGGATCTGAATGCCCTGTTTTTGTAGGCAATGGTGAATCATTGAAGATTATGGAGCAAGAAAGGAAAATGAGTTTTTATTTGTATTCTCACAAAGCAGTAAGCATGTAGGCCAATGACACAGCTTTTAGAACTCAAAAAACCTGGGTTTGGGCTCAATCCTGACACTTACTAGCAAGTGATTATGGGGGCAAGTTATTAAAACATTCTAAACCTCAGTTTTCTTATCTCTAAAATGGGCTTAATACAAACTTAAGGTTACTATGAATAACATATACTTTTATATACATTCAGAATGAAGCATCCAGTGAATATGCAATAAATGATGCTTTAGAGAACTTCTTGTCAGAATGGTGAAACACAGGTAAAGATGAAAAGATTGGAATCAGAGAGAGCAAAAGAATAGAGCCTGCAATCACCTTGCAGATTTGATATGCTCATTCCCTCATATATTCATCTTATATTCCCTCAAAGATGGCAAGACTCTTAGGGTGAGAACAGGTCTTTGGAATGAACCTATCGTTGCTTAGCAATGTTTCTCAAAGTAGAGTTCTCCACTAGGTTCTGATCTAGTGGTCTTTGTGTAACTCCTATTGCAGATGGTTCAGAGATTTTTGGGAGAGCTAAACAAATTTATTTTTATGTACATTTCACAGATACAGGATGTAAGCCTTATTGTATTAGTCCCAGACTTCCCATTATATTGTAGGGTTTTGTATGTTTCACCAAGATTGATGATCAGTTCATCTCAGCTAACATGTGGCTAACTGTTAAATTTGCATTTTATTCCTATTGCATATGTTATATTCTTATTCCACAAATATTTTCAAGTCAAAAAAAGGGTTCATTGATATATAAAAGTAATACTGAAATTGGAACATGAATACTACAACTCACAAAGCATTACCAATATAAACAGTAACAGGTGCTACAGAGCAAATCTATAATATGAATGGATATTGTGCTAGAAAAAAGATGAATCTTAAGCAATAATTTTATCTACACTGAAAAAATTAAAATGTAGATAGCAAGTGTAAAGATAAATATCTTTAAAATTGCATGTAATAACACCAGGAAACAGTATAAAACTTTGTTATAAAACTTTATCCAGTGTTGGAGCAAAGCCGTAGAACTGTTCACATTATCTTCAAAGCTGAGTGACCTCTCTGTTTTTCCTGAATAAGCTCAAAATCATGCTTTCTGATGCAAAATTGATGACTTTTGTTGTCAGTGCTGGAAAAAAGACCAGAACTGCAGAGACATCTTTCAAGGCTGCATTCATCTTGGCAAAACACAGGTACAAGTCACACTAGTGCCAAGAAGCTAATGAAAGAAGCTGCCATGTTAATGACAAATAGTATGATCACAAAGAAAGCAGAATGAGCTATTGGCAAAATTCCCTTATCAAATAACACTGATGGATGTTCCAAAAT
The DNA here is from genome assembly GCF_029289425.2 of Pan paniscus. Taxonomy (NCBI): domain Eukaryota; kingdom Metazoa; phylum Chordata; class Mammalia; order Primates; family Hominidae; genus Pan; species Pan paniscus. Next base: position 73,932,852 of record NC_085926.1, on the reverse strand, counting down.
ATCAATGGCATACATTGTGGAAGAGCAATTACACTCTGGTGCATCTGCTTGTAGATATTTCACTTTAGACTTCGGTGATGCTGCTGATGGAGAGGGTATGAATTAGTTGCTCTTGGCATAAATGTAGTACATAAATGAGGGAGAAGTGCTTGACAAGTTTTATTCTGTTTATCCAGGCTATAGGAGAAGAGATGTGTCTATTGGTTCACAATTCTTTTTTGTCATCTATGACCAGCATAGATTTTGTCATCTATGAGCAACATCCAGAAAATATGCATTCAGATCTGTCCTGTTGGAGTCCAACCATCTATGTGCAGCAAGGATGAGTTTTGATTTACAAAGAAAAGGATTTGTGCCATGTCAATTCATGCTTTATTTACCAATTTTTTTGGTGAATAAAAAGTAATTTTACCGACTTCAAATTTTTAAAAAATTACACAAATGCCGATATGAGGTTGGAAGAATGAACATAAGATTCTCATCTTCTACTCTGAAGTATGATGGCTTTCAAGAGAAAGTTGTTCAGAAAGCAATTTTGAAATGAGAGATGATATAAAAATATGCTTTTGTGGTACTAATAAGAATGGGATCTGTCTATGATTTTAAGTCACTTGCTCTAGTGGCATATGTCAGAAATATATTCAATATTATGAATACATTGAACCTATTACTTTAGGGCCAAAGCTAGCATCTCTGGGTTATGTGTTGCTGTTGTTGTTATTGTCTTGCTTTTTCTTTATGTAGAAACTTAAATATATTAAGAGGACAAAACCGTAGTGTAAACAGCTCAACTACAAAGAGTTTGACTCTTCCCAACTTAGGTTATTTTCTTCACAGATCACGAAAATAAGTTAATAGTATATTTTTAAAAATATTTTTAAATGATATTCAAATGGAAAGCATAACTGAATTATTTTAATATGTAAGTATAATTTAGTGGTGAATTAAGAATCTGTCTTCTGCTAACTCTGAAGGTAAATAATCAGCTATGCAGCTTTTTGAGGAAATAGGCTCATCAACTTTGAATTGCATGGCATTCCAAAAGTAGTCTTCATTGAGAACTGCTTTCATTCTGTGTTTATATTTCACATGATTATCTGGAACTATCAACCAGATGCACAAAATGTTGGTATCATTTGTAACAGAACTAACTGTGATTTGGAATTTTCTAATATGGCAGTAATAAAGAATAATAAAAAGCTACTAACTGAAAGTAAAACCTGGCCAGGTGCAGTGGCTCATGCCTGTAATCCCAGCACTTTGGGAGGCCAAGGTCGACGGATCACGAGGTCAGAAGTTCAAGACCAGCCTGGCCAACATGGTGAAACCCCAACTCTACTAAAAATACAAAAATTAGCCAGGCATGGTGGCGTGTGCCTGTAATCCCAGCTATTCAGGAGGCTGAGGCAGGAGAATCACTTGAACCTGGGAGGCAGAGGTTGCAGTGAGCTGAGATCATGCTATCGCACTCCAGCTTGGATGACAGAGTGACTCCATCTCAAAAAAAAAAAAAGAAAAAGTAAAACCTGACCAGTAGCTATGTCTTGAGCTAAATACAATTTGCTGAGAGATTACAAATGATATCATCACTCACAGATTTTTTTAAAAAATATTATCTTTAGTGGTAGTGGGTTCTGATATTTTTTGTTTTCTATTTGAGTGCCAAATATTCAATAAGAATTAAAGATCTAAGTGCTATGTCAGTCGTATCATTGATTAGCAAGTGAAGTGGACCCTCTGGGCTCCAATTGTTCAACCTATAAAATAGAGGCAATTATGTTTCTCCTTCTTTGTGCTCTAAAACTTTATCTTGTCTCTTTTAAAGTATCTCCAAAATTTGTATTCCCTAAACAAAAGAAATGGAAATGAAATGTGTTCCATGTTGGAAAATTTTTAGGAAAACATTGGGAAGGCTTTCTACTGACACCAAGCTAAAGGGCTGAGATGAAGTAGCTGGCAGTATGTATGAAAAAGAGGTAAATCTGTAGCTGATTATTCACCTAGGGAGACAGCAGAAACCTATAGCCAAACATATAATCAGCTACTCAACTTTTTGAAGGAGATAGACTCCTAAGCTTAGAACCTCATGGCATTCCAAAAGTAGTCTTGAGTAAGAACTCTTTTCCTTCTTGTTCATATTTCATGTTTTATTAACCTTGGAAATACCACTAAATGCTATATCTAAAAGCCTTAATAACTAACTGACTCAGCAACTAAGAACCTCAAAAATGTATTGCTAAGAAAAAGTAAGAAGGCAATAATTAAGATCATTCCCTGAAGTCCTGTCATCAGGCTGGTCATTCTTATACCAATTAGACTTTAGAAGGAATATAAAACCTGTGACCTGGAATGACAGTTTTTCTCCCTGAAATTGTTGTCTAATTGACTTGAGTATATCTATATGTCCCAAAATTAGCAAGATACAAACACAGGGATTTCAGTGTGCACATTTTACAGAGATTTTAATATGATATTTGCTATGAAAATAAAACCAAATGAAAGGGAATGTGAAACACAAAAAAATCAAAACTAAATTACAAAGAAGAACTTCATAATCTATTGAGAGTAAGAATTCAAAGACAAATTATTGTAATAAGGTAGATTCTATAATGAAACTTTTATAAGAACTGTCCATATGGATCTAAAGAAAGATCAAAATTAGAATGATAAATGCCAAATATAATTCAGAAAGAAAAATGGCAGTGAAAATAGGAGCAATCACTAATGATGTATCTAAATTTCAGTTCAAAGTTTAAAAGTCAACATAAATCCAAGTATTTGAATAGGTCAAAAAACATTTATCTTAGATTTGATATGAAAGAAGACGTCAAAATCAAACCAAAGTAGTAACAAAACTTGAAAAAAGTAGAAGCCCATGTGATAAAATATAAAGATGTTTAAAATTTTTAATTTTGTATAGTTCATTTTAAACTGACTATGCTTACTTATGCAATACATTAGATTTTATACCAGTTCATATGATCTATCTATTAGAGAATGAAAGAATACTCCAATTAGGCTAGACTTCTTTTTTTTAGAAAGGGTATGCAGTAGAATCCATGCAGACGTCATCCAATTTACCCACCAAGAAAGTCAACCCTGCCCTTGGGTGAGTCCATAAGACATGAATATAATGACTTATGAACCACCAGTGACAAATTTACCTTTTTATAAGCTCATGATTGCTATTAATTTATTAATTGACATTATGTTACAAATTACATTTGCATGAATATTTTAATACAGTGTTAAGTATTTAGAATTCTTTAGAAATAAAAAAGATGAGGCAAGTTAAATGTCATATTATTTTTACTAAAGTTTTGTAAAATCAAATAACAATATAGTACAATTAAAGTGCAAATTTGAATGATCAGGAGATGGTCACACATGCATGCACATGCACACACATACACACACACGTACACACTTACCATAACCATATCTCATTTGTTTTGATTTTAGTCAAATGGCTAAACAGAAATAATGTTCAATACCAACACACACACACACACACACACACACACCCTACAAAAGTAGGTAAACTTATGTTTGAAGAAGTCGGCATTCATAAAAGACATGAAGAGGTAAAATTCACAATAAATATTTTACATTTATAAAGGTCTATGTACCAAGTAGCATGCAGTCAACATTTATAAAGCAAAACAATAGGAGAAATAAGTAGACAATTTTATTCACTTACCTAAGTCTACAACAGGAGAAGTAAAGAAAGATACATGTAACAATGACAGAAATAGATTCTATAGGTATCTGATATAAATAAACATAGTTATGTATATATAGATAGATATGTACATAATTCTGTATGATGTAAAAGGAGAGCATATTTGCTTTAAAAGTTTCCATAGAACAGTCATGTAAATGTTCTTAGAATAGCTCACAATCTCAATACTTTCCAAAATGTATAATTAGAGTTGTTTCTGGTTACAATGAATGTAAGTAGAATTTAAGTATAGAATCACAAAAATATTTCTACAACATGGACATTAAAAAAAAACTTTATGTCAAGCAACTATAGGTTCAAAAGGATGCAAGGTAGGGATGTTGTGTGTCTGAATTTCAAGGGAAGGAGTTTTTCTTTGCAAATAGGAGGAGCTTCACTTCCCAAGAATCTGAAAAGGAACAAATAAAGAATACATTGAGATGAAGTTAAGGAAACATACAATTGGTGCCTGAATTTTATATGACATTAAAATGTTACTTTATATAACATTTAAATTAAAATTTCAGATATTTTCTCTGTATATACAGAAAATTAAGAATTTCAGCATGACAAAGATACCCAACATAACTTAAAAGACAAACAATGGACAGTGAGTAACTATCTAAATGCAAAAAAGGAATAATATTGCTCATGTAAAACATGCACATATAAATTGAAAAAAAGCAATTCAACATTAAGTAGACAAAAGTAATCAAAAGAAAAATTATGGAATAGGAAATGTAAATGACTAATTAAAGATGACTTCAGGGAAAAATGAGAACATCTTTTCACTCATCCAGTTAGAAAAATCAAAGATTGATAACCTTCAGTGATGATAAGTCTTTATAAAAATGGGCATTCTCATTCCTTGCTAACCCATTAACCTATGAATAACATGGGTATTACAAATTGGAGGAGGGGCAGTCAATATATTTCTATATAATTTTTACTTCTAAAATGAGTATGTGTTCATTTGTAGTTTCAAAATCCAAGAACACAAATCTGATTTTAAAATTGTTGACTATAAGTTGATGCTACCTTACATCAGAAAAGAAAAATTGGTAAAAAGAATGAAGTAAGTACTCATGACATGGAAAGACATACATTGTAGGGTTCGATGAAACAAGATATTTTCAGAATATGATGCATAATATATGCCCCTCTGTGTATATAAAATACACAGTGTATTTTATATGTGTGTGCGTGTATATAAAATTTGAATGAAACATATGAAACACTTCAAGGTTTCTACTTTTCTGGAGAATGAAACTGAAGTGAGTTGGAAGGAGATGGAGAGTTGAGGTTGGGGGTCATATGATATTTGTTCATTGCCTATTTCATGAAAAAACTGTATATCAGTGCTCCATCACATAATGTAATAAGAGAAAACTCGCTATTAAAATGGAATGGCAGTTAAGCAAACACTCTGAAGAACAAAAACTACTGCAACAGAAACAGGCAACCACGAAAATAAATGTGCAAGGAGAGGAAGATGAAATCAAAAAAGAAGTAAAGATTGTTATCATCATCATTAATAATCATTGTGATTAATAATAACTATAAGGATGATGATGATTGCAGTGATAGTCATAGTAGTAGTAATAAAATAATTCTGGAGATTAGAATGCTAACAGACTGCAAACAAGAGTATTGAACATTGACCACCTTCACATAGTTTGCCACTGAATTATCTTAATTATCTCAAATGGCTGCATGGAGTTATGACATAGAAAAATAAAAACAATAATTACAAATAAAAAGCAACCAAATACATACATATATATATACATAATGTGTATGTGTATTGTGTGTGTGTGTGTGTGTGTGTGTGTATAAACTTTACATGAAGTTATTTTAAAATTTTTTAACTGTTTTTTGGGAGGTGAGGTGAGGCTGGGTAAGAATAAGACTAACAACTGGTGCTCTTGTAATGGAGGCACATAAATCGTGATGTCCTAATGAGATCACAGGGAAGCAACCAAACTAAAATTCCAATGAAAATTAGTCAAGTCAGAGGTAAAGACATTAGTGGGCTCTAGGAAGTGCATGTCTAGAGATTTCTTGTTTCCAGCCAGAGATAACAACCCTTCTTTTTTTTTCTTCCCATCTTCTTCTCTCCTCTTTTCTTCTTTCTTTTAAATCAGAATTCTACTTGAAGAGACTAGAGACAGCATTCAACTTATATAAAAGGAGGAAAAAAAGCTGGCAGAATATTCATTTATCATGTCGCTGCTACTCTAATAAGTCTCCTCTGTATTTCACTTGAGAAATGAACCCATCTTTATGAGCAAGCTGGACCTGTAGCTGGATCCATGTGGAAACTCCAGCTGTTCATGTTGCCTGATGCACAGGTGTTTGATTTTATTTTTATTTAAAAGTCACCAGTCAGCATACTGATCTCCTGGAGCTTGATTCTAGGTATTGTGTGGACTGGGGAAGCCAGAGGAGATGGCTGCTAGGGATCTTCTCCCATGTGTTCAGATTTTTCCTCTACTTAATTTCCAAAGCCTGCATAGTCTCCCAAAGCAGTGCCTTCTTTTCACAGCTGGAGAGATGCTTGTTTGGAGCCCATCTGAATGGCCCTTATTTGTACCTCACTGTATGTGATAGCAAAATGCTGCACATTCTTCTGCTATCTTGCAATGCAGTCAATTTCCAAACTTCCTCGGAAATTTTCTAAAAAGTTTATTCTGCTGATAAAAAAAAAGCTGTTTGTTTGTGAGTTCTTCCACATTAACATTTCCACATGACACACTTTTGGACTGCATTTGAATTGTACATTTTGCCTTATTTTCTTAAACCTAAATAAAGGAGAGATTTTATTTTTCATTCCACTATACTGCCTTGACCATTCATTCATTCATTCATTTACTCCCTTGTATAGTTATTTATACATTCATATGCTCGCTCATTCAGTGTTTCATCATAAAAAAGAAGATGCCTTTTAGCCTCTTCTTTAAGCATTGGCCAATTGCTTAACCTTTCTGCACCACTGTAAAGTGGAAAACTTCCTACCTTCCTTGTAGGATGGTTGTAAGAAGTGAAGGGGATCTCATATGCAAAGCACCAAGGAGGGCTCCCAGCACATTTCAAGCTTTGCATAAGATGTTCTGATTCATTCATTCATTCATCCATCCATTCAACAGATTTTAACTTAGCAAATTATCTGTGCCAGGCATTGCTGTACATGTTAAGGATGCAGCAGCCGACAAGATAGACAAGATCTGCTTTAATGAAATTTATGTTTTATGAAGTATGGCTTGAAAACATATAAGTAAAGAAGTCAGATGTTTCTGATTATAGAAGTGACAGATTAGATTGGTCATCATATCATAGCCTCCCTAACTTTCTTCCTTCCTCTGTTCTTCAGAAGACCTTGTTCTTACCATCCTCTGCTCACACCTCTTTCCCAGATTAAGGACTCTGTGGGCCAAGAGAATGTGTCACCAAGAGCTAATGCTCCAGGGACACAGAGCCCCAAAATTCCATGTCCAAATATCCCTAGCCACTTAGAAAACAAACCAGGGCCTTTTTCTCACCCTGTGGGACAGTGTAGGTATGTAGGAACCCCCTAGATTTGAGGGATATCCAAGGAGCAGTTGTTGTTTGAAATTGAGGTCTTAGATACATGCGGGTTGGGTGAATTGTCCATTTGCACATGCTTGAGGGTCTATCAGTTGGAAAGAGGCAGAACCAGTATTGAGTAGAGAAGCAAGGGTCCTCCATTTGAACTCTTTCCCCAGCCCTATGAATTACGGGACCAAACCTGAGGGAGATAGTGCAAAGAGGTCTGGAGTAAGGGAACTGGAGGAGGGGTCAGAGAAGGCCCCTGGAAAGAGATGACATTGTAGTAAGTCCTGTGTGATAAGGAGCCAGCCTTGTATAGAGGTCAGAGCAGTGAGTGCCCAGGCCCTAGGAACAGACTAAGTCAGGCCTGTTGGGGCAATGAAAGAAGCCAAAGATGTCAAAGTTGAGTAAACTTGAGGAGAGTGACAAGAGGTGAACTCAAGAAGTATGTGGAGGCCAGATTAGTGTAGGCCCTCTGTGGGTGGGTTAAGAATGTTGGTTTCTAGGTCCTAAAAACATAGATTCCTAAATTAAGCATCCAAATCTTTTAAAAGGGAAACTGGAAATCCCAAGGAAATTTGGGGACACACTGAAATTTGAGAACTCCTATGTACCTTCTTATCAGTAATAGATAAAGCTATATCAATATCCAGATTTAATAAGCAGCAACATTTAAAACATTTTGTATTGAAGTATAATGTGTTTTTTGTTCTTTTTTTTAAGAGTTGGAAAAACTCTTAACATCTACCTTAAATAATCTGCTCTCCAATTGGACTCTTTAACATGTTAAGGATTTGGAAAGGCAATAATAAAGGAGCAGCTAGGAGTAAAGGGGGGGCCATCTATTTTTAATATTTCAGAATATAGCCAACTAAATCTTATATTACAAAATAAAAATCTACTTTGTAGATTGACCAAAACTTTATTTTGTTTTTACCTAGAATTTTATCAACACTGTGTGCCAAAGTTGGTTATTACATATGTCCTTGTTTTAAAATATTGAAAATCATTAGATACTAGCGATGATTCACAGAGTGGTTAAGGGGAACTGACTTTCACTTTAGATAAGTGAGTTTGCATTATGGCTATGCCTCTTACTATATTGCTTCCTGAAGCCTCAGTTTCTTCATTTGTAAAATTGAATTTTAATAAATCCTATTCTCAGATTGTTTTGAGGACTAAATGAGAAAACTATGTGAAAGACTTAGAAGGTATCTAGCACATAATAACATGGCCAGTAATGAAAAAAGTCATTAATATTATTGTTATTTAGTAAAGTCATTTTCTTTGGTAGGCAAAATTCTTTCAAACTGTGGGATGTCCAATATTCTCAGTTTTCAGCTGGAAAATGGAAGTCCAGAGAGGTTGCTGGCCATACCAGGGTGACATCTTACCTTAGGCATGAAATTCAGGTTCCATGACTCTTCTGTCCCAATAGAAATTGCTACCTTGGAATTGTGATTTCTTTCTGATTCTTCTTGGAGAAAACTCTACATTGAGCAGCAATTTCCATGCCTTTCTTTAGTTCAGTTCCTCAACTTTATGTGACGAAAGACACCTTAGAAATTTTACTTTCTTGCTAAGTGTGACAGATGTTCCAGAACCTAGTAGTCTATTGGGAACTAAATTTGTAGTCAAGTAATGACCAGAAGGGCCATTAACTTTCTCTTCAGTTACCTCTTCTTTTTGACTATGCTTGATTTGGCTTGTTAGTTGCGCATTTGAAACTGAGACATAAACCCTTGGAAGAACTGCATGAGATTTCAGCTAAGCTCTTTCGTCTGTGGAAGTACTTCTATTAGAAACATATTCTGGGCCTGTTGAGTATTTGAACATATTCAGAGTGGTCACACTGGCACACAGGTAGCCTTTGGAAAAAGCACCTAAGGACTTCCAAGAGGTCTAATTAGTAAAGAAGTATATTGAGGTATAACATGTTTTTATACTTTTATTTCACTAAAAAGTTAGTGAAAAGTTTTCCAAAGCATATCTCAATATACGCACAGATTTATATAACACAGAACTCTCACTCCTCTCCAAGGCATTTCAGCTGCTCAAAATATGTTCCTTAATTTTGAGTCATCAGAGGCTGTAAAGCATTGAGGTGTATATAAGGAGGGCCTGTACTATGCATGTTAAAACTACACTTGTAAGAATGTTCTGAGCCAATGCTTTTACTTTTTTATGAACAGCAATGACATATATAAATAATTCATTCATGATACCAAAAGTGTAACCACAGAGGCTTCCTCCGCAGGGTGTCTTGGCATACCTATTGACAGTTCTAAAATAAGTATTAACAGAAGAACATCACCAGAGAAGGATAGAAGGAAATCATCAGCAACCCACCGCTTGAGATTGTCTGACAGCTTTTACATATGAGGCTCTGTGTAAATTCAGGTTTGGTGCTATAAAGCTCAAAAAGCCAATGTAGATTAAAATGCTTCCAAGGTATGTTTGCAGGGAACTATATATGGCTAAAGATTATCTTGTATATTTTGGGGGGTTATGGGTAAGAAATAGGAAGTAAAATATCCCCTGCCTTGGCGGTTTCTCTTGGGAGTCTAGAATTCGGAATTCAGACTCAGGAAAAAAAATTCATAGAATTCAGGCGAAAAAATGCCTTGAAATGAGATTCAGACATCAAATGGTGCAGGAATTTTCCTATCGCAGTGGCACAGTGGGTCTTATGCTTCAAACATTGCTTTGGGCAGACTGAAGACTGTGAAATAATCCATTTGCTGCCATACCTGTGGTTCCAGTTATAATAGCTGATATATTGATCTCTTCATGTGCCCTATCTCATTTAATCCACACAACCATCCTATGAAGTAGGTTTGGTTATAATTACTACCCTATTTTAGAGATTATTCAACTGAGGCTGGAGTAAGGAGAGTACTTGCTCAGAATCACCCAGTAAGTAAAGGTGTGTGTCTGGATTTGAACATGTGTCTGTCTGACCAGAGTTTTAGTTCCCTGGAATATAGTACAACAAGGAAGGTTACAAAGAAGACAGGATGCACAAGTTTTTGTCTTTTTTTTTTTTTTTGGCTATCCTGAATGGCAATAGAGGTTACACAGTTGTAATGAATTCTGCAAGTTAACTCCACTGATGAAAGTAGTACCTTAGCCAAGCCAGTCTTCTGAACCCTCATTTTATCATTTATAAAGTGAACCTACTGGGTTTTCTGTGAAGAATAAGTCAGTTATCATGTTCAAGAGTGCTCTGAAATGCAAAAAGGTACAACACAGACGTGAGGTCCTCTTACATCTGTAAGTGGCTCCTCTTAAAGGGAGAAACTTAGAGGCAGAGACCTTGCCCTCAGGACACTGGATCCACTTACCACAATGTAAGAAGGATTCACTTCAAGAGATATACAACAGGTTGGGCATGATGGCTCACGCCTATCATCCCAGTGCTGTGGGAGGCCAAGGTGGGAGAATAGCTTGAGGCCAGGGGCTCAAGATCTATTTGGGCAACATAGTGAAAATTAAAAAAAAGAAAATAGCCAGGCGTGGTGGTGCACACCTGTAGTCCCAGCTATTCAGGAGGCTGAGGTGGGAGGATTGCTTAAGCCCAGGAGTTTGAGAGATATATAACAAACTTCACTTAAATGATTATGCCCAAAGAAAACGTCCCTTAAGGGGACTGAAGGCTCACTGATGAGTGCCTGTGTCAAATTATCTGAAATGCAAATCATCTGGCATGGTTTTGCCTCACCTGTGGGTCAGTCTTATATTCTGGGGAAAGAAGCCTTTTTTGAAAAGGAGAAAGGAAGTCTTATGAGCCAAGGAAAAATGAGGTTTAGAGAAGGATAGTTTAATCAGTTCCACTGTCAGAATAGATGAAAGCAGGAGGGAGCTGTGGTTTCTCACCCATAACCACGATGGAGAGAGTTATGTTTGTTAAATTTTGCAACATCCCCATGCCTTTTGGCAAGGTTTTTGCAATATCTCCACGCCTTTTGGCAGCCGTTTTTGTTTTTCCTTAGGAATTTGTAGCAAATACTTTAAACCCAAAACACTTGTCATTAATGAGAAGTCATATATACTATATTCATCAGCCAGTTCTAGAAACTGGGTTGTGGAATAACCTGGAATAGATGTTCTTAGCTTTAAAACAAAATTGAGGAGTGGAGCAAGGCTAAATCCCTGATGAAGATATGTATGTTGATTCAGTCTGAGAGAGCTGAGTGAGTTGTGAAGCTAAGAATCAGAAGATATCACCATCACCATTAATATCATCATCTTCATCTCATCGTTATCATCACCTTCAAGCTGCTGAATGTTTACTATAAGGCATCCACCGAGCTGTCATTTCACTTGATATTCACAGCAACCCCATATTATACAAAAGGCAACTTTAGTAAAGGAGATTGAATAACTTACCCGAAAACACATGAAAAGTCAATCTCTGTATTAAACTTAGACCTGTCTAATTTCCCGATCTAAGGCAAAACTTCTGTCCTATGCTGAAAATGCATCTTTTCCCAACACTGACAAAGTCTGAAACAAGGTCAGTGTAAACTGTTTTAAAGGACTTCCCTAGAAAAGGAAACCCTGATAGATTTAATGCTATAAATATTAAAGCTACTGTAGTTCCCTTCAAGCATCATAAATAAAATTCAAAGGCAAGTAACAAGTAAGAAAAACATCAAAAATATGTATGGTGAAAGATTAACTTTAGCATATAAAGAACTCTTCACATCTTAATAAGAAAGGCATTTGAAATATAAGTAAAGAAAAATTAATAGATAATAAAAAGAAGAAATAAAATGACCCATAAAATTATATTTTTAAAATTTATCCCTTTTCTCTAGTAATCAAGTAAATCACATTAAATCAATGATACAATATGGATAAGCTGATCATCAATGTATACAATATTGAAAATAGCACTTGTACACGGTCTTAGCAAAACTATAAGATAAGCACTTTCATAATAAGGTTCTAAAGAGCAAGATAATTTGCCAACTTATGGTTAAACTCTGAAAACATTCAAATTATTTAGCACAATAATTTCACTTATGGGAATATATACTAAGGAAATTTCAAGGCTGGGTGCTGTGATTTAGCAAACAGCATTTTCAATGCAATGTTATGTATAAGGATGCGTAATAATTTTTACTAGAAAAAAAGCAGGTTAGCTCTAGAATACAGAGTTTTTAAAAAATCTATGCATCAATAAAAGAACAGTAAGGATAAACAAAAAGCGGTATTAGGTGCATTATGCATAATACTTTCTTCTTTTCTGAACTGAGCTCATTTAACTTTAGAAATAAGAAATTACATACTTCTTTTAAAAGGAGGCAGTGTGATACGAAAGTGTTCTTAAAAGAGGCAGAACAAATTCCTTCCTTAACTACAAAAATCTATAAAATAGGAATTCTTTTTAAAATCATGAAAACTCATTGTAACAACATTATAAATTTATAAGAGAAAAAATGAGAAATGAATCATATTTTATGCACGAAATTTGCAGTAGTACAAGCAATTAGAGATAATTAGCCCAATGGCTCCAGATGGAAAGGGAAGACTTTGTTTACTCTTGCTGTAGAAGGGGCTCAGAGCTGAAGGTTGCAGCCAGATTTGTAAAGCAGCTTGTCGTAGAATAGAGTAAGAATTCTGTAACTTTCTAGCAACAATATAGTTGACAGTAGTTATGATATTACTGATAAACTTGGTTGATCTACTAAAACATTCACAGACTCAATTTTTATTATCTTTAATTGTAGTAAAAAAAAGACATAGAACAAAATTTACCGTCTTAATCATTTGTAATTGTACTGTTCAGTAGTGTTAAGTATATTTAGATTGTTGCACAACTGATCTACAGAATTTTTTATCTTGCAAAGCTAAACTTTATATCCTTTTAAAAACTCCCCATTTTCCCTCCTCCCAGTCCCTGGCTACCACCATTCTACTTTTTGTCTCTATGAATTTGACTAGGTCTCTAATATAAGTGGAATCACACAGCATTTGTCCAATTCTGTGTTGCTTGTTTCATTAGCATAATATCTTCAAGCTCCATCCATTCCTTCCTCTTTAAGACTTGCCAAGGCATTCTTACAATTTAATTACTTTCCATTTATAAGAACTTGTAAAATGCTTACTTTAAAATTTTTATTTTAATTAAAATTGGAGAAAATAAAATTTTTATTCTTTATCTCATGGTTTGTGCTCAAATCAGAAATATAGTTAGATATTTACACTGTAAACTCTACCTATAAATTCTTGACATCAATGATGGTTATTTTACAAAATTTCATTAATTCATCATGCATTCATTCATTGTACTAGATATTGGGGGAATCAAAGTAAAGGGAGATGATCAGGTTAACTGCCTTTGTCTTATTTGTAATATTGTATGGTTTTGCTTACTTGATAAAGTGGTAAGTTCAAAGATATCACAAATTCATCCAAGAAAAATTGAAGACAATATTGGGCAGAAATTTTAGGTGTAGATAGTAAGTTCATAAAATAATCAAATGTGTTTATCCCTGGTGTACTCATCTGATCAAGAAATTTTTAATGTTCATAAAATACTTTATACTTATTCTAAAACGTAGATTCAGTTTTTGGTAGATCTGGCTTGACACTGGTAACTTTAAACGCCTTTGACTGTGAAAAACTATTTCCAAATGTCACATTTTAGTTGGAAGTTTCAAACTGTTTCCAAATTGAAGTTACCTATCCCAGTCAGACATACTCTCAACAAAGGACTGCTGCCAATAGAATCTTTAAATAAATTTTCCTTCTGTACTGAGTGCTTCTTCCTTTCTGCCAGCAAATAGGCTCAGGATTCATTTATCTTTAAAAATCCATCTTTCATCAGGCTCCTATGATACATCTTCTAGTCCTATCACTTATTAATTCCCTTCCTCGTTTTACTACGTTTGTCCTCTTTAATCCCCTGCAACGTCATTTTCTTCTGAAACCTTGTCACCAAAGATCACTAGAGATACCTAATTATCAAAACTCAGGAGCCTGTCTTCATTTCTCATCCTAATTAAATCATCTCCAGCCTGAGAGCAATTCCCATTTTGAAAGTCTTGTTCATCCCTTAGCACAGCTTCATTCTAGTTTTCATCTTCTCTTTCTGCCCACTCCTCTTCTATTTCCTTCACCAGATTATCTCCTCCTTCTCTCTCCCTATGAAAGCACACCTCTTCACTTCTTAAACATGCTTTTTTTTTCCCTCAACTATACTTCATTACTCAAAGATCTCATCGCCTCCTTCAGCAAGTCACCAAGTGGGTGACTTCCCGGTTGATACCCCAGTTCCAACCACTGTCCAACTGCTTAATCAGCTTTCCAAGCTTCCCAGCAGATACATACACCTGAATGCCTGGGAAAATAACTGATTATTCCATCCATTCATTCACTCACTCAGTTTAAGAAATTGGATCCTTCTATGTGTTAGATATCGTGGACCGGCTTAAACAAGATTGTGACTATCTCTGCTTTCATGTGAAGCTTACCATTTGATAGGCAAAAAATAACATAATAGGAAGGTGGCCCTACTCAAGTGAAACCCAGACTTATACTCCCAGACAATGGTTTGTTTTTCTTGCTCTACAATCAGTCTACTTCTCTCTTCTCCACATTGTTAATGGAATCTCTACTCTCCATGAAATCTGAGAAAGAAAAATTAAAGACATATTTAACTCCTCTTTCTTATTCCTTCCTGGAGTCAAATGATTTGCCATGTCCCTCAATAATGGCTCTCAGATGCATCTGACATTATCTCAGCTAGATCATTGTGATAGTCTCTCCTTTCATTCTAGCCTCCAATTCCATCTAGGCAGTTTCTCCTTTCACTGCTGTCAATTTAAAACTCCTGAATTGCCACTTTAATCAAGCACCTTCCTGCTCATAAAACTCTCATGACTTTTCTATGAGCTACCAAATTTACTAGAGAGCCTCATTCCCACTGGTACCCACTTACCTTTGGAGCCCTACCTATTAATGTTCCCAGTCTACATGCTAAAAGGCAGTTCCCAAAATTGGCATGTATCAGAATCATCTGAGGGCTTCTGCACAGATTTCTCCTCCTTTCTAATTCCCACCGAGTTTCTGATTCTGTAGATCTGGATGAGGCTTGAGAACTTGGATTTCCAGGAAGTTCCCAGATGTTGTTGATGCTACTGCTGAGGGAACTGTACTTTGAGAGCTACTGCTTGATTATAAATCAGCTGCTTCCTCTTTCCTTCTATATGCCCTTTATTCTTCCAAGAAAAGTTTACTGCTCTGCTTTTTTTTCTTTTTCTCACACTCTCTCTACCTGTTGACATTCTGCACATTCTTCAAGTTCCCTCCCTCCAGTTCATCTTTTTATAGTGTGTACAATTCATAAAGTATGTGCTGAATGCTTATAAAAACTCTCCTTCCTGCTACCACCTGATCCAAGCCACCATCTTCTCTTGCCCAGACTCCTGCTATAGCTTTCTAATTGGTCTACCTGCTTTTTGTTTTTGTATCTTAGAGGTATGTATTTTAAGAGTGTCCTTCTATTCTTATCAAGAGTACAGTCAAAAGAGTAACTACTGCCAATTTCTCTTACACATTAAAAACATATAGAATAAATATGCCATTATATTAAGAAATTTGATCTTTGAGTCCAATGAAATAGAACAATGTTTTCCCTTGGGTTCATCTCTTTTTTTCTGGTTCATATTGCTAACCCAAATCTGCCTATAAAGTTTGTGGACTTTATAAAATAATAAAAGTATTTAATTTTTCCTACTTTTTAGGGATCAGATATAAAACCTTAAAATCAATTATCTAGTCATTAGTGAAATAAAGATCAAAACCACAATGGGATACCACTTCTCACTCACTAGGGTGGCTATAATCTAAAAGACAATGACAAGTGTGAAGAAACGGGAATGCTCACACATTGCTGGTAGGAATATCAAATAGTGTAGGAAGTCAGTCCAGCAGTTTCTCAAAGATTGCACATAGTTATTATGTGACCAGCCATTCCACTCCTAAGTATATGCCCAGGAGAACTTAAAACATATGTTTACATTAGAACTTGCACACAAGTGTTCATAGCATCATTATTCATAATACTCAAATGGTAGAAACCACTCAAATGTCCATTAACTGATTAATAGATACATATAATGTGGTATAGCCACGCAATGGAAAATTATTCAGCAATAATGATGAATGAAGTACTGATACATGCCACAATATGGACGAACCTTGAAAACATTATAATAAGTGAAAGAAGCCGGTCATAAAAGACCACATATTGTATGATGTGACTTGTATGAAATCCACATAATAGGCAAATCTATAGAGACATCAAGTGGGTTATTGGTTGCTTAGGGCTGAGGGGTGGGGGTTGAAGAGAAATGCACAGTGATTGCTAATTATGGAGGGGGCTTCTTTTCTGGATGATAAAAATGTTCTAAAATTGTGATGGTCACACAACTCTGAATATGCTAAAAACCACTGAATTACACACTTAAAATAGATCAATTGTATGGTATATGAATTATACCCCCATAAAGCTATTATAAAAATAAAAATCAAAACAGGCACAACCTTAAGGTTTAAGGACATCTCCTTGGCCAGGTAAAAGTGAAATGAAAAGAAAAAAAAAAACACAATGAAATAGAAGCCATGCTTTGAGCTTTGTTAGCATTGCGTCTGTATTGGTGCTTTAGGGCTTCGAGCAATTGTTGGTAGTGGGTCTGTATTATTCAACGTTTACATTGATCTCCATGACCTGAAAACACCTAGACTTGTTTTTAACCTGAGCACATGCATGCATTTCTGTAAGCTCTTTAATTCAAAGACTAGTTGACATGAAAGCATTTTCTTAGAGCTTTCCTCTTAAACTTCTTTTTACAATCTAGCCTATGATGGCCCAAGGGATTACACTTAATTACAGCCTCTGCCTGTTGCTGAGCATTTGGTTCTCTTAAATAATTCTAGATTATACTGAACTCAGGAAACTAAGAAAAGAATCTACCCAATGAAAAATACTCATTAAATAATTGTGAAAAATATGTAAAATTTTTTAGGTTATATATAAAATATATTAACAAATATCTACCCAGACCTGAATATTATGTTTGAATGGGTATTATATGATATTTATTTACTGAGTATATTTTATGAAGATTCTTCTTTGGACATATATTTCTATAGTTCTTCAGTTTATAAAACCTACCATCACAGGAATTCGTACTATTTTCACAGTCAGAAGTGGTTTTCTATAAATAATAAAAGTACGTATGTAGCTTTTGAGGTAAAAAAGAAAAGAAATAAGAAAAAATTCTTAGAGTATTTGTCATTTCAAAACTTGGGATTGAACCCTAGCTATTCCATATAGAGAAGAAATGGGCCCCAGACAATACTACGAGACTGTCGGCTTCACGTGGTGGCTCATGTTTGTAATCCCAGCGCTTTGAGAGGCCAAGGCAGGCTGATACTCGAGGCCAGGAGTTCAAGACCAGCCTGGCCAACATGCTGAAACCCCACCTCTACTAAAAATACAAAAATTAGCTAGGCGTGGTGGTGCACGTCCGTAATCCCACCTAATCAGAAGGCTGAGGCACAAGAATTGCTTGAACCCATGAGGCAGAGGGTGCAGTGATCTGAGATCATGCCACTGCACTCCAACCTGGACTACAGAGCAAGACTCCATCTCAAAAAAAAACAAAAAAACAAAAGACTGTCAGTGTCATAGTGTCATAGTTTGCCTGAAATTACTAGCAGAAAAGCTATTAATGGACAACATAGGAGGTCTAATCACTTTA
Organism: Pan paniscus; assembly: GCF_029289425.2. NCBI lineage: Eukaryota > Metazoa > Chordata > Mammalia > Primates > Hominidae > Pan > Pan paniscus. The sequence goes on along the minus strand of NC_085926.1, from coordinate 73,914,789 downwards.
GACTAACTTAATTGCATATCTAATTTTATATGGCTGGATATACAAAACACAGTTTTGGAAAAACAGAAATTGCTAGAGAAAAATTTAAATGTCAAAAGAATAATGGACCAATAGAAGTATTGCCTCAAAGTAATAATTATGGCCAGGCACGGTGGTGTGTGACTGTAGTCCCAGCTACTCAAGAGGCTAAGGAGGGAGGATAGCTTGAGCCAAGGAGTTCTGGATTACAGTGTGCTATGCTGACTGGAATTCTACACTAAATTCTGCATCAATATGATGACCTCCTGGGAGCCAGGGACCACTAGATTGCCTAAGAGGGTGTGAACTCACCCTGGGTGGAAATGGAGCAGGTCAAAACTCGCAGGTGGATCAAAATAATAATTATTCACATATATTATGATCCCCTAGAGTGTGAGGAGGAAATGTTGAAAAGGTCACCTTAATTTTATATCTAAATTATTAGAAGTTAACATTTAGTATTTGATTGATTAAAAATTAACATTTACTAATAATATATTTATATAATTTTAATAAATATAATGCATTTGTACTGGTACCATATGCTCAAAAAATTACTAGTAGAGTAATAGATCTACCATGTATGTTACAAGCTGGTGACCAGTAAATGAAGCTGGGTAGCAGAAACGGGTCTGTTTTTATTTTCTTGGTGCTTAAAAAGTGAAATATTTTTCAACATCTCAGAAACAAAAGATCTACATGAGATCTAGATGTCTAATTGTTTTTGAGAAATAAGAAGACTTGGAAACACAATTCAGAATCCCGTGTGAAAGTAATTGGTTGAGTGATCAGTGACTCTCTCTTTTACTTAAAATGGGCTCTTTGGTTTGACCAAATCTCTGCCATTCTTTATTATCTTCTGGCTTGCTGGTTTTATGACTCTATATTATCTGCCTGGCTCTGGTGCACATTTACATTTATAGCATAAACTATTTCTGACCAAAACCCACAAGCCCAAACCATGGCACTACAGGTATGAGGAAGAGAACCGATAATTGTTCACCACATCAGTTGACTCTCTCCTTCTGAGCACACAGCTCAACTACTTTTTCAGCTTCTTCTACAATTAGGTTTGACCATGCAATTGAATTCTATCTAATAGAAGATAAGTTTGATGTCCTTTTCTTTATCTTCCCATATCTAATGGCTAGATATCAACAACCTGGTGTGATCTTGGAAGCTACACATGCAAAATGCAATGATTCCATCAACCTGTGTTCTTGTACGACTGCCAGGAGCAGAATTTTCCACACCCGTCTCTCCCATAGAAAATTGCATTCTAAATTAGCATGTGTTAAGTCTTCAATATTTGAAGAATTACCTTAATTGATCCAAGATGTAATTTTCTCTTCATTCATCTCTACACTATTTATCCCAGGAAATTCAACCATCAATCCTGACAAAAGGAAAGGAGAGAGGAAGATAAGGGAATATCTGTCTCCTCCCTTCTCAAGTTGTTTTCTTTCTTTGACTTATTTGTATTTCTTTGATGGCGTCTTACCTGTCACTACATTCCTTACTCCATATTATGTTCGTGAGGCTATGTTTGAAGGGACTTCAAAAAGTTCACAGAAGAAATAAATTAAACTCCAGGTTGGACTTCAAGACCAGCCTAGGAAACATGGCAAACCATGTCTCTACAAAAAAAAGAAAAAAGCAAAAATTAGCTGGGTGTGGTGGGATATGTCCGTAGTCCCAGCTACTCAGGAGGCTGAGGTGGGAGGATCACCTGAATCTAGGAGGCAAAGGTTGCACTGAGTCAAGATTGCACCAGTGCACTACATCCTGGACAACAAAGCAAGACTCTGTCTCAAAAATAAGATTAAAAATGTATATAAACTTTATTTCTCAACATAAGCTCTATCAGGTTCAAGGTACTTTTGTAATTGAGTTCCTCCCTAAAGAAATGAGGGTCGTGGGAATGTAACTATGTCAATGCAGTATTTTTTTACATTATTAACTGAAGAAATATGGGTGCTCTTTAAAGATTTTGTTAAATATTAAGAACAAAAGGAAGTCAGAAGGAGCAAAATCAGGATTGTAAAGTGGATCCCTAATGAGTTCCCGTCAAAACTCTCACAAAATTGCCCTTGTTTAATGAAAGAAATGAGCAGGAGAATTGTCCTGGTAAAAGACTCTCTGGTGAAGTTTTTCTGGGCATTTTTCTGTTAAAGCTTTGGCTAACTTTCTCAAAACACTCTCTTAATAAGCAGATGTTATCATTCTTTGACCCTTCAGAAAGTCAGCAAACAAAATGCCTTGAGCATAACAACAACAACAAAAAAAACTATTGCCGTAGACTTTTCTCTTGACCAGCTCATTTTTGCTTTGACTGGACCACTTCTACCCCTTGGTAGCCATTCCTTTGATTGTGCTTTGTCTTCAGGATTGTCCTGCTAAAACCATGTTTCATTTCCTATTACGATTTATTTTATTAAACACTTCAGGATCTTGATCCCACTTGTTTAAAATTTCCATCAAAAGCTCTGCTCTCGTTGCAGGTGATCTGGGCATGATGCTTTTGTGCATTTTACACATGAGGTGTAAAGTTTACTCAGTTTTAATTTTTCAGGCAGAATTGTGTAAGCTGAACCATTCGAGATATCTTTGGTGCTGGCTATTGTTTGTGCTGTTATTTGTCAGTCCTCTTCAATTAGGGCATGAACAAGATTAACATTTCCTTGCAAATTGATGTGGATGGTCTGCTGCTCTGGGCTTCATCCTCAGCATTGTACATCCTTTCTTAAAATGAGTTATTCATTTGTAAACTGCTGATGTCTTTGGGGCATTGTCCCCCTAAACTTTTGGTAAAGCATCAGTGATTTCGCCATTCTTCCACCCAAGCTTCACCATTAATTTGATGTTCGTTCTTGCTTCAATTTTAGTAGAATTCATGTTGCTCTAATAGGGGCTCTTTTCAAACTGATGTCTTATCCTTTTTTAGTGCCTCAAACTAGATCCTATTTCAGACATGTTACAAGTCAGTATGAGTTTATTTGGTGCAAAGAAAATGTTGACGTCCATGAATAGATTTTTTATGATACACATTTTCCATGTATTTTTCAAAGACCCCTTATATAATTCAGGGTGATTTTACTTGAAACATCAAAAAGCTCAGTTCAAACAATAAAAGAAAGTTCCTGGCTCCCATGATTGAAATAGTCCAGAGGTAGGACAGGCTTTAGAAATAGTTGAATGAGGGCTTGCAGTCTACTTCCCTGCAACTCTAACTTTTGCCCTTCTCTGGCTGATTTCTCCTATGGTAGCACAACAGCTGGCTGTAGTTCCCATCTCACATCTGCACAACACATCCTCTAAAGCAGAAGTGCTATTCTCTTCCTTTCTCCCTTATACAAGAAGTTTTGTGCTCCACTCTCATTGGATCAGTTAAATCCTGGGCTCACTCCTGAACTAATCACTATTACTCAAGAGTACCTCGTGCTTGGGTATTCATCCCTGAACTAATATGGCAAGAGAGATGAGCTTGTGCTGATTGTTTTATTACAACTTGGAAACTGGTCAATCCCACCCAAATGGTGTGGCTGATGCTCAGTGGGATGAGGAAGAATGTCTTCTACAGGGTAAATGGGGTAGGAAGTGAAGTCCATGTCAGATGCCGGGGATAGATTAGACTAGTTTCTGGTCCCATGACAGCCTAGTTCTTAATAAGAGTGCCTTATATGTTTTCAACGCTTTATAACGCCCTAAGATTTTATAACTATATAATTTATTATATAGGAGTCCACTAAAATTTTTTAGACTATATGGTACTTATTTTATCAGACTTTACAGATAAATTTTAGGCCCAAAATGATTTAAAAAATTGCCTGAGATCACCGACCAGTTAGTGGCAGAACTAGAATTCAGCTCTCGCAATGTTTTGCTACGTGTTTATTCCACTATACAAGAATGCTTCGTGTCTTCTTTGGCTCTCTTTAAAAATGTGTTAGACGAAGATTGTGTTAAAATTGGGTTTCTGGTTCAGAAAATCTAAACTGCTACAAGGATAATTGCCCCCATAAAGTACCACTGTGGCTGCTTTTCATTCTAAATTGCTTAATCTTTGTGAGTTCAGGTGGCCAAATATACCCTCAATTAGGCTTCTTATCCATGAACACAAAGCTCCATTGATGGACAATGAGCAATTCAACCTTTGTTATGATCAAATCCTAGGGTTAAAGGTAAACATACAATTATAGTTAAGAAAGAAAACAGGCTTTCACTCTTCTATGCTCCTCTGAGAAGTCAGTGTACTGCAAATTAAAGGGAGTGATAGTCTGGCTGCATATAAGCATAAGGCATTGATTAGAGTATTATGCATTACAAGTTCATTGCTGTTGAACAGTGAAAGCATATAATTACTCTTCATAGAATGCAGTGCGCAGAAAGCAGAGAAGTACATTTCCAGGCCCATATATTTAAATTACGAATGCAGAGCTCATTTTCACCTAAAGAGAAGGCATCATGATTCAGTTATTTAATCATTTTTAAACAGAGATAAGGATTCACTAGAATGAGAGAGAGAAATGCTTTCATTAAGAGTCACATTACCATATTCAATGTAGAAACTATTGAACCAGAGAGATATTTATAGAAAATTCATTTGCCTACATTAAAACATACTGAACAAAAAAAAAACTAAAGAAAAGGTACATACTCCAGGTAGTTGAAATAATAGTTTGAAGAAACACAAAATTAGATGGGAACTTGGAAGTAAAAGGTTACAGTTAAGCAAAGCAATCACACACAAAATTGATAATAAATCACTCACAACTGACTTAATCTCAGAAGTCGAGTATTTTAAGGAAGATGCCTGAAAATGAAGTTAGAAAACCTAATTTCTCTTCCCACATCCACTGAAGATTTCTTTTGAAGGAAAGTCACTCAACTTCCTGTCTAACTCCCCTGTAAAACAGAACCATAGAACCATATCAATCCTGATCTTTTGTGGATTTTACAGTTGTTGCACTCTATTTTAAAGCAAATGGGAATTTCTTGCAAATGGCCAAACACATGACTACATGCAATGTATATAAGTGTACTTTGATTATTAGAAGAACAATTGTTCATTTTTAAAAGATTTTTGATTCCTAAACATTTTTTAGGCTATAACATTTTCATTTTTCTTTTTACACTTAAAAAGGTCACTGTAATGTTGTCCTTATGAACCTTTCTGGCATGCAAAGAAAGAATTGAGGGGTCTAAACTTTATTTGTTGTTTTCCTTTAAGTTCTTACTCCCTCATTGACTCAATTAGTGTCCTTTGGTTGCAAGCAAAAGAAACTGGTTCTGGCAAACCTGGGCAGAGAAGGAATGTACTTGAAGTATGAGGCACAGCTTACAGAATCCAAGGAAAGCTAGAAACCTTAGGTGAGGACAGGAGCCAGGGTGACCACAAGAATGACCCCAAGAATGCTTTGGTAACATTTCAAAGCATGAGCTCTGCAATGAAGGAACTTCCATGGATTGTTCGTCTTTGTGCAACTTCCCACAGATTTAAATACCAGAAAAGAAATTTCCTTTGGACTACCTTAGGTTGCCTTTTGGCAAAAGGAGGGCAGGGGCTCTTGAAGGGCTCCCCCTCAAGAAGACTACAATGGAGATATGTTAGAGGAGGGTTGTAATTCTCCAAAAGGAGGCATGCGTGTTGGACAGCCTCAAATATAAATGCCCATTCAATACATTTTATTATTTCATTTCATCCAGCTTATTTTATAGTGTGCAGGGGTGGTTGCTCATTTATTAATATATTTGCCATATAATCATTAATTGGGAGATAGAATTTATACCTAATTGGGGACTACTTGCTGAGAATTGCTAAGACAGTCTGAGCCATTGCCTTAAAAGGAACAAATATTCTGTAAGTTGTAGCCACACTGCCTTTAACACGAGGACATAATGGTTAAGGGATGGGAATTTGCACTGGTATTGTGTCCAACAGCAAGAACAAAATGCTCCTTTTGTTGTTCTATTAATAAACACCTTGCTGTGGAATATATTATGTCAAATGAATTCGGTAACAGGCTGATTGCAGGCCATTTCTTTGGAGATGAACTGCAAAGGTGTGCTCCCTTGTAACTCCCACACAGGTAAATAGAGTTGACTCTTACCAGTTGTTTGGCCACCAATTCTCATCCAATCCCCATGGGAACACAGTAGCTTAAAACAATAGGCTTGCATTGGGCTGTCATTTAAAAATAGAAATTGGTAGCTGCCTCCTTATTTCTGCACAGTGGGTCAGAACCTCTGCTGGCAGTTTAAAATGTTTTAAAAACAGTAGAACAGCCCTCAGATCAATCCATCCATCAATCAATCATGGAATTTACATAGCATCCCTAGGGAACAGCTGTCTAGAGTGCTTTACAAAACACAATAAACTCTGTGAAGGCCAAACCCCAAATCAACCCTAGTATTAATATGAATCTCTTCTGGTAAGAAATCAGTTTAATTTCAGGGGAAGAAATTATAAGACCTTCTCATCTAAAACATTCTCTCATTATAGTCAATAATGTATTAGAGATTGAAGTGAGAAAAATAATACAGCTTAAAATCATCCCCCTGAATAATAAATCGGACCCTTCTGCTTTTACTTTTCCATTTTCTCCTCTTTTTCTTCCTTTTCATCATTTTCTCTTTTTCTTTCTACCCCTATCTCCTATTTGTCTCCTCCATCATCAATAGTATAAATAACTATGTTTACCTCTATAACCCTCGGTATCTATGAAAAGGCTCTTCAAAGCAAAGCTGAAAATTAATATGAAAGGACATATTAACCTGACATTAATTTTGTCAATCTCGTTACCTAGGTGGGTGTTTTCTCTCTCCCTCTTTCCAACATCTGGAACTCTGCTCCTAGAAAAATAGCTTTCTTGTATAAAAGTGAAGAGCTTATAAATCAATGATGTACTAAGCAGAAACAGTGGGTTGTCAATAGTTTTGTGGGAATCATTAGTCCAGTTGCAATTAGGCAATGAGTGCCTGTCATTTTTGCCTAGAACAAACTATAGCCTGAAGTCCAAATCCAACTTGCCTCTTGTTTTTGTATATAATTTTATTGAAACACAGCTATACCCAGCTGTTTGCCTATTGTCAATGACTCCTCTTGCACTATATCAGCAGAGTTGAGTCATTTCAACAGGGACCACATGACCCATAAAACTGAAAATACTATCTGGCCTTTTGCAGATAAAGCTTGCCACCAGCTAGCCTAGGACTTTTCTAGGTGAGTACTACAGTAAAATAATGGGGAGAGTATTGTTTATTTCTCTTAAAAAGCATGTCATCTTATTGAATTGAGAAGCTGATCACAGAGGAGATATTTAGTTAATAAGATAGAATTTAAGAAATGTCAAATTCGTGCAGTATCGATTGCATTTATATAAATAATTCAGAGACAAGCGTCAGTTGGCAACATTGCAGAAAGTTCAGTGATGGAAATGAACTTTGTAGAGTGAGCAGGATTTGAATCAAAAAATTTCAGAGCTGGAAAGCAACTTTGAAGACATCTGATCCAGAGGTTCCCAAAATCTAGGCCATAGGTCAGTGTTGGTCTGTGATGGGGTTTCCCCTAAATATTACCAACAAAAAGGAAATAATAATAATAATAATATGGCTGAAGACTTGAAGGCAGGGCTTTTTCTATATCTGCCCAATGTGGATTGTGTCTCCTTGTATGTGGAGACAAAATTTAAATTTATAAAGCTAAATTTCCTCAACCTAATAATTATCTCCTTCCTATGTTTGTATTGAGATTTCCTTTTTTTTTCCTTTTTTGAAATGACATTGAGAGTAGATAGTATGTGCTGTTTCTGCAATTATTTGTACCCTTACTTCGTAGAATAAAATTTGACCACTTTGTATTTTCTCCCTCAATATTTTTATTTTATTTTATTTTATTTTATTTTATTTTATTTTATTTTATTTTATTTTATTTTATTTTGAGACAGAGTCTCGCTCTATTGCCCAGGCTGGAGTGCAGTGGCGCGATCTCGGCTCACTGCAAGCTCTGCCTCCTGGGTTCATGCCATTCTCCTGCCTCAGCCTCCCAAGTAGCTGGGACTACAGGCACCCGCCACCACACCAGGCTAATTTCTTTTTGTATTTTTAGTAGAGACGGGGTTTCACCATGTTAGCCAGGATGGTCTCGATCTCCTAACCTCATGATTTGCCCGCCTCAGACTCCCAAAGTGCTGGGATTACAGGCGTGAACCACTGTGCCTGGCCCTCCCTCAATATTTTTTAATGATCATTGTGCTATGAAATTGAAGAGACTAGGAATGACAGACCTAAACAGATTACAGCAATATTTCAATGTCTTCTAAGTCAGTTGCACCAAATGGCTGATGGAATCAATGAGAAAAGAAGGCTATGAAGACACCAGGAAGAGGAAGTAAGCTTTAGGTGGTGATTGATTTTGTTAATTTCCTCTTAACTCAGGGCCATCACACTGTATTCGGCTTTTGCACCAAAACCTCTCAATGCTCTAAGGCTCCCACTTGCACTATGCATTGCTCTGTAGAGCCTGCCAGGGGTTTTCTTAGGTTCGAGCACACATTCAGACTCAAAAATCCATCATAGGTCACATGTGACTTCAGTCTGCTAAAAAGGTTGAGATTCAGAATGTACAGTTCCCAGGAGAGCAGCAGCAGGCATTCTGTGGAAATCCTTGCAGCAGCCCCTGGAACAAGTATAATGGTCATCAGAGCATCTCCCTCGAGGTGACAGTTCAAGTGCTAGGGGAACCAGATCCATATCAGGCAGGTGTATGAGCAGCCCTGGCCCCACAGGAGCAAATAGCTCTTGTAACAACAACATAGGCAGAGTTCTTAGGGTGCATGCAAGGCATATGCCCGGTTACAAGAGCACTCACTGCACTCAGGGAAGCCAATAGCTATGGCTTCCTATTAGATATATATAGTTCTCCCTGTCTAAATGTAATCTTCCAATGTGAAGTCATTTTATCCTTAGCAATGTTGCCTAGCAACAGTTGACATATTATCCTTATCAGGTTACCAGGGGAACAGATCTCCAGAATTAACCAAAAGGTTAAATTCTTATGCAGAGTAGGAAAGGGTTTTATTAACCCTTTGCCCACAATTGCCTTCCAATCCCTTAGAACGGCCGGTGACAGGGAACATCTGGTCCTCTAAAGTTACCAAGGAAACTGAACAGCAGCATGTCCCATTTAGACAAGGGAGAATATTGACCCTCTCAAGTAAGTCCTGGAGGCTCTGAGTTGTTATGCAACTATGAATAAAAAGCATTTTGAATGATCACCACCCTCTCATTCTTAAGACCTCTTCTCAAATACCTCCTGTTCCCAGAAGCCCTCTCTAACCGCTGTGATTAAAGTGCATCCATCTTGGCTATTCTCCATCAAGACACTCTCTTCATTTCCTTCCATATCTCTTCCATGAAATGCTAATTTTAAAGTGTTCTGCTTATTTCCATTTCGGGCATCTCCCTCAGTAGTATATTAGCCATGTTCTCCTGGGCACCTAGCTCCATACCTGAAACATTGTATGTACTCAAAACAAGTATTCATTTAATGAAGGAATCGATGAATAAAGCAAAGTGCTCAAAGCCATGAATGCTCATTGATCTAAGGTCCATGTTGCAGTTACATGCTGACCATTTCTCTCTTCCAGGCAAATGTTGAGGTTCATGTGGTTTGATCTCTTTTCCCCTGAAACTTCAATCTGGACCTCACATTTTAACTGTCTCAGAGGTCTGAAAAAAATGTCTGCAGGAAATCTTCCTAGTCAAATTTTAAACAGCTGCAAGTTTTATTTAAATGTCATTTTAAATGCAGAAGGAACATAGTTCAGCAACGGTGTGGCATTCCTTTGGGACCTGTGATTCTCATGAGCTTTGACCGGGGTGAAGCACAATGGGTTTGGCACAGAGAACAGAGACACTTCTCTGTTTCTATGCAGATCGCTTTGATGAGACCCAAACTCAAAATTTAGCTAATCTAGAAATTGAAAGAAGAGATTTTATCCCTTTGCCTCAAGTGAGAACCAGTACTTCAACAAATATCTGAAAATTAAAAGGGTCTATTTTAAAATTAATTAAGGGTCTATTTTTAAAGCTCACAACATAAGGAAGGTAAAATAAGTTTCTTTAAAAGAAAACTTTTGAATTTAGCATACCTTTTCGGGCAAATTCATAAAGGGGAGAAATTCTGAGAAAACATTAAAAAAAAATTTCTCTCTTACACATTCCTTAAGCTAGTAGATATCATAGCAGTAGTGCCTTTGATGATATTCTTTTGCTAATAAATTTTTAAACTGGAAAGAGAAATTTGGTTTCCCAAAATGAGCATCAGCCCTGGGTTTCTGCAGCCAGAATTCTGATGTGATTCATTGAAAACACACACTGGGGCCAATGAGGGCTGTGTTAGGCATGAATAGCATGTCGGGGGATCCACTATCTAGTCATAATGCCTGGAGGTATTGATTCTTATAGAATGAGATTGGTCTATGTGGTGGGCTTGAATTTCAAAACCCCAAGCTGATGTCTTAGCTATCCATGTACACTCAATTTGAGTCAAAGTTTACAAAAAGCATAGAGATTTCTTTAAAGTTGGTTTAACAATTCTCATTTTGTCTGCCTGTATTTACTTTGGATTCAAAAAAGAGTAGAAAGGAAGACAAGAAAAGCATATAATGCCTTGGAATGCTGATCTCTTTGTTTTCTTGTTAATATTGAATGATGGAGCATTTCACAGGTAACAAGGGTTCTAAGCAGCTTTCTGAGATAAAACGCAGATGACCCAATACTGGGGGTACTGAAAAACTCTAACCAGGTCCAAAGTAGAAACTTCCTCTGGAACTGCTCCATCTTGGGGTAGCTTGCTAAAAGATTTTTACATTCAGTTGGGTATGTAACCAAGACGGGATGCTGCCCTTTGCAAACATGACATTAGCAATCATCAATGCACACCATCATCTCCAAGTAGGACAGTTTGCTATAGTCATATTTTGATTACAACTGATTAGAGACCAAAAGAGGACCAAATTCAGTCAGTGTGGCTCTTTTAGTAATCACTTCTTCCCATCCATGTTAGAGAACTATATAAAATAGTCCTACAGCAAACATTTTCCAAAAAGCAATGGGACTTGCAAAAATATGCAAATTAAAATACAGTAAGATACCACTTTTTTAACCTATCAGATAGGCAAGAAGAATGATTATATCCAATGTCAGAAGGGGTGTGAAGAAGCAAATATTGCAAATATTGTCTGGCATATATTGATGTGGAATTGTAAATTGGTTTTAACACAGCAATTTCACTTCTGGGAATTGATCACAAGGAAGTAATTTAAAATGTGGGCAAAATCGTATGTTCACAGAGGTTCACTGAAGTTTTATTTATTTTAAGTATACATATATGTACGTATGTCTGTGTCTGTGTGATATCTATACGTATATATAATATATATATATATATATATATATATATATATATATATATAACCTCATGATTATGGCTTTGCCATCTTCCAGGTGAAAGATGATGGTGCTTTAAATCAATACGATAGCAGTGGGGTTGACAAGCCATTAAAAACCATGTTGTAGAATTATTATGATAATTTAAATGCAAGCAAAACAATCAAACAAATACCTTATGACTACTTGTCATGATTTTGTAAACCTGGGAAAAATTAGTTTAAGAATATATTCCCAAATAATCACACCGGTTATCTTGGCTGGTTGGTGCTGGCTTAAACTTTTTGAGTTTTCTTTTTCTTTTTAGACCAAGTCTTGCTCTGTTGCCCAGGCTGGAGTGCAGTGATGTGATCTCAGCTCACTGCAACCTCTGCCTCCCAGGTTCAAGTGATTTTCGTGCCTCAGCCTCCTGAGTAGCTGGGATTACAGGTGCCTGCCACCATGCCCAGCTAATTTTTGTATTTTTAGTAGAGACAGGGTTTTGCCCTGTTGGCCAAGGCTGGTTTCAAACTCCTGACCTCAGGTGATCTGTCTGCCTCGGCCTCCCAAACTGCTGGGATTACTGGCGTGAGCCACTGTGCCCGTGCAACTTTTTGAGTTTTCCAATCAAGGGTAGAGGAAACTTCTGCATTATTTTTCAATCAAGGGTAGAGGAAATATCATAATTTCGAGTCTCAGAAACCAAAGGACCAAGCCACTGAATTCTCATTACCAGAACATTACCATCTTGGATATGTCTCTGGGGTTTTGCATTGCTCAAGATCTGGGCTCCATTTCCTTTCAGAGAATAGTTTTCTCTTCTTTCCCTTCAGAATACAGAGGAAAACACATTAAGTTGGTTTTTCCAAAGACACTTTCATTGGTTAAGAACTAAGACTCTTCCTGCCAAGGTCACATTGTAAGAGCTGGCTAAACTAATAGTAAGTGAACATTGCATGGTGTGTTGGGATACTCTCTCGAGGACACAAGTAAAGACATTATCTATTGTTCTTACGCTGAAGAGAATGTCCTATTTGCTAACTCATTCTTCTTACCTGAGTCAAGAGGGACTATTCTGATGCTTTATAGTGTCTAACAGCCAAGAATATTGCACTTGACCTGTTGACTGAATGCATTCTACCTATTTGAATTAAATTGTACAATCCTCTTGTTTTTCAAAAATAACTGAGTGTTTTTATCACCAGAAGTGTTTTGCATTGATACTTGGGACTCTGTATTGATTGCATTGATACTGGGACTCTGAGGTTTTTTAGACACGTACTTCTTTCAAGCTCATTAGGAAATGATTTCAGTTTTATTTATTTTCTTTGCTTAGTGACTAGAAAGTGTATAAGAAAATATTTTTATTAAAAAAAGTCGATAGAATAAACTTTTTGAATGGTAAAGATACAGAAATTCTGTGCAAATCCCAATTTTTTTTTCATGCAACTCTAAGAAAAGGGGGTTAGATTAGCGTAGTAAGTTAATTCACACAGGTGGTTAAATCAAGCTTCCTGACTAACGAAACGATACAATTCAACAAATGTTTTGAGCATCTTTACATTTACGTAAGGGCATTCTGATCAGGAGTTTAACTAGCTGAACTGACTTGGAGCAAAAACATGTTTTAGTTATTTTAAAGTAAAGAATATGTATCCAAGCATTATTGTGTATTTAAGGGCATTTCTTAAATTTAGTTGCAGTGTAATAACAGCATCAGAAATAGTAGTAATATTGGTGATCATTGTATTGAAGTGCTGATTTTGTATAAGATCTGTGCTAAGCAGCTGACTTGTATTAACTCATTGTTTTCAAAACAGTCTGAGGAGAAATGTACTATTATGCTAATTCACAAATAAAAAAACTAAATCTTAAATTAAAATAAGTATATTGCTATTATGATTTAATATTTAGAGACTGAAGAGTTAAGATCAGCATTCATGGTAAGATATTCACTTGAAATTATTTAGAGTTATTTTTGACATTTTGAAATTCTCTTGCTCGTTGAAATCAGCACTAACACTTGATGAGTACAGAAAAGTGGCAAAGCTGACTTATGGACAAACTGATCCTGGAATCCTATGAACTGCTTATCAGGATGTGCTTTACTGATTAGGCAGCCAATGGACCAAGTTCTAGTCCAGACCTTGGTCCTTTCTAGTTGTGTGTTCCTGAGGAAGTCCCTTAATGTTTTGGGGTTTAAGATTCCCTAAATTAAAGTCTGAGAACAAGGATTTGGTGATCCCTTAGGTTCTTTCTAGTGGTCACATTTAAAAGTGACAACTGGGTTACTGTCACCAGGATATGAAGCTTGGCATATCAATGGGGGGCCTTCAGTTTCTACATGGAGAAGCTTGATTCATCACAGAAACTAAGACAAGAATGGGCTAAGCATCTAGCTATGTCAATAATTATATTTTCACAGGGAAGTGACTGAGAAAAAGAATATCTAGGAGAGAACTCTGCCTTCAATTGTGTTCGGCTTCATTTCCAAATACATCAAACTAAGCATTCCCTTGGCATACTTGTACTGAATGGATTTCTACTAAACTTTTGAACATCAAATATATTGCTTAGTCTGATGCGTTCTATATACATCATCCAAGATTCTTTCTGATGCAATAATTTAAAAATTGACCCAAATTGGTTTAAACCCAAAGGGAATTTGTTGGTTCATATAACCAAAAAGTTCTAGGGTAGAATTCACTCCACACATGTGGAATCAGAGCCCCAAACAAGTCATCTCTCCATGTTCTATTCTCATTTTCTATATGAAGGCCCATGCAGCTCTAGGATCTTTCCTTATAATGAAAAGGGAAGCTATGTTATGGCTCCTGAAAGCACTACCTGTGAAATTTTCTATGCTTCTTATTCACTGTGATTAGATCACATGACGTTTTCTGAACCAATTACCGTAGGGAGAAACCTGTGATGTTCTGACTGGTTGTACTGAGCTACATCTCACTCCAGGCCATAGCGGAGGTCCAGGAAGATCCACCAGAAGCAGCTTGAATGTGAATTACAACGGGATGGTCCCCCACAGTGTAAAAGGGTATGGTTCAAAGAAGGAGGTTTAGTAGATGATCAGCAGCAAAATTAACACATGTTCCCTACGTTATGTTTCAGAGCAAAGGATAGCAACCATGTTTGGATCTAATGATGGCTTCCAGAATGCCATTTTCTCTAATAACTGAGTAAAATCATAGTATTTCAGAGAAAAAAGGCTTGGAAAGTCAATCTGTCTTCCATCTTTCACAAATGAGGAAATTGACTCCCTGAAGAGGTAAAATATTGGGAGCCACATTGCCTTTACCTGATTTAATTCAATATATTTTTAACATTTTCTATCTTGGAATTTATAGAACAGACTAAAAGAAAGAGAATGTTCCGCTCTCTCTTCTTTATTCCTTCAAAACCACCACCTGGAGAACTTAAGTAGAATTTAAATCTTAGTATGTACCATCAGAGTTTTGATTTTTTTCCCCAAGAGGGCCTTAATGGATATTGGCTTTGTTTTTAATCAACTAAACCTGCAGATCAGTAACCATTTCCATCTGCATTTAGTCACTTCATCATTTCTTCATTTCCTCTTAAGTTAATGTATTGTATTTTGTGGCTAATTTTAAGAACTAGC
Source organism: Pan paniscus (assembly GCF_029289425.2). Taxonomy (NCBI): domain Eukaryota; kingdom Metazoa; phylum Chordata; class Mammalia; order Primates; family Hominidae; genus Pan; species Pan paniscus. Next base: position 73,899,707 of record NC_085926.1, on the reverse strand, counting down.
TTGAAAATGATTAAAATAAATATAGGAAAAATAATGAATACAGATATGTCATTCCTAGAGGCCATAGAGCAAGAAAAAATAATTACCACTCCAATCATCACCCTAGTTTTATTCTGTCAGATTATCTCCCAGTTATAAGTTTGTATTGATACGATTTATGAAGTACAAAATAAATCCAACCAAAAATAAAAAATAAAAAAGGTGACACAAGATTCTTTAGTGTGCAAGTAAGGCCCTTGTATTACTAAAATTAACACACCATAAAAGCAGACTGTGGGTCTGTTCCCCCTCAGGGACAGCTCAGAATTTAGAGGATATAAGAGGCAAGTCAACTGCACCTGGAAATGGAATGAGGGCTGATGCTGTCAAGGAGGTAGCCTTTGGAGGCCGGTACCCTTTTGGGCCCTCACATCTGTCAAGGATTGCCCTCAGGAATCAGCGAAAGTCGATGCAAATCCAGGCAGTTTCCCTGGCAACCAAAAATGAACTGTGGGGTCTTTTCAGGCCTAGGGACGTTTTTGGAGAGCTGAAATAAAAACATCCCTATGACAAAACTCTAGATTGAAACTAATAAGGCACACCAAGTCGAGACAATTTAAAATCAGGAATTTGCTCACTTTTCTGCCTTCTCTCCCCCTCTTTTTTTTCCTTTCTCTTCTCCTGCCTCTTTCCTTTACTTTTGCTAGTTACTATGGATTTGTGGTTTCTGGGTTTTTTTTAACCTGGGGGCTATCTCTACCCTTGGGTGCATTCTACATACTTTTTCTGGTTGAACAGATTCTTTTCCCCCACATTTTCAAAATGATCTTTTGAAAATCTTTATGAAAAATATATAGAATTTTAGCAAAATTTGGTGTGTTAATAAGAAACGAAAATTTCCTATTGGACTCCTGACTGACTTTCTCCACAATCCTGCCCACCTTGTTAACAAATGGAAAGTTTAGTATGCACATTACTCTCTGCTCTGGATTTGCATTCTGCAAAAGAGTGTTGTCCAACTTGCAATCCATGTGGGATGCCTATGGCCTTTCAGAATGTGACTATCTGCATTGTACTTGGTGGCCAGTGATATATGGTGGCCCTTTCATAGGCTGGTGGGCTTTCCTGCTGCTCTGTTTTTCTCCTGGCCTTTTAAGGCTGCTCCCAAACCCAGTGAGAGATGAATATACTCCAGGCTTCTGTGGGTATGGAAAGGAGTTTTGGGGAGCATATAACAAACTGCTGAAGAGCAGGGGCTCTGGGATCGAACAGCCAAGGATGTGAGGCCTTCCAACTATTAGCAATGTGACTGTGGATAAATTTGTTGATAACACACTTCTTTCACACCCAAATTCTTCTCCTATAAAATATGTCATTCTCTATCTTCCTGTATTTTTTAAAAAGGCTTCTTTCACTAAAAAAAAACAACAACAACAATAACAAAAAAAAAAAACTGCCCTGCACCACAAGTTCAGCCTGGCCCATGGCTGTTGAGAGAGTGATTATATTCTGTGGCCTTTCTAGCAATTACCTGGGCCATGAGATTTAGTTGTGGCCAGTGAGATGTGAGCTGAAGTAATCAGTCCAATTCTTACCCTTGAATTAGAAATACTGGGTGTGCAAATCTCATACTCTTTCTTCTCCTTTGCCATGGCTTGGAAGTGGCGATGCCTGGAAAATCCAATTTGGAACAGGGGGTATGGCAGCAGAACCATTCTAGTAGCTCCTTAGCATTCACCTTTGTAAAATTATATGAGAAAAAAAAATCCTCTTGTGTAATCCCACAAACTTTCTTTGTATTAGTGTTTTCATGGTATGCTTTTTTGCATTTATTTGTAACTTTTTGGTGTCTTTATATTTAAGATTTTCTGTTATAAGCATATATATCTGAGTTCCCATTTCAGTAAGTTGGACAATCTTTATCTTTTAACTGTAATATTTTATCTATTTATGTTTAACTGTTGGCATATTTGGGCTATCTACAATGTTGATATTACTCGCTAATTAACTCAACTTTTCTAATGTTCCTAATGTCTATTATATTTCAATGTCAATATTAATTTACATATTCTCTCTTTCCTACTTAACATTTTTGATATGGTTTGGCTCTGTGTCCCCAACCAAATCTCAAGTTGTAATCCCCAGTGTTGAGAGAGGGATCTGGTAGGAGGTGATTGGATCATGGGGGTCTATTTCCCCTTGCTGCTCTCATGATAGTGAGCAAGTTCTCATGAGATCTGATGGTTTAAAAGTGTGTGGCACTTCCCCCGTCTCTCTCTCTCTCCTACCACCATGTGAAAAAGGTCCTTGATTCCCTTTCACCTTCTGCCATGATTGTAAGTTTCCTGAGGCCTCCCAGTCATGCTTCCTGTTAAACCTGTGTGACTGTCAGTCAATTAAACCTCTTTTCTTCATGAATTACCCAGTCTCAGTTAGTTCTTTACAGCAGTGTTAAAATGGACGAATGCAATCCCTAGGGACAGATAAAATATTTTGGTTAATCTTAATAATAAAATTTGTCAAGCATTTACTCATTTAAAACACTTTGCTAAGCATTTCATGTGCATTAATTTATTTAATTTATTTATCAATTAAGTAGGTAGTATTTTATCCCCATTTCACAGAAAGGCAATTAGATACCCAATAATAGGTTAACTTGTTCAAGATTAATCTGTAAAATGCTGGATAATTTGGAAACTCAGAATTGGTAGTTAGAAGATCATGGAAATAAGAATCAGAGGCCAAAAAGAAAGTGAGCCAAACTACCCTACCTTCAACCCTGCACGAGAAAGTCTATTTAGTAAGGGATTTATTTTACTTGTAGGAACTGGAATATTACTCTTAGAAAATCTGAGAAGTAGGTCCATCAATATGGATGTTGATGTCTTGGAGTAAATACTTCTGCTTTCTGGTATTTAGGAATTGCACAGCAGGAGTTTGGCTCTTTACTCAGTTCATAGGAAAGTCTGCCAATCAGCGAGTGTGCTATCCCATTGGCTGTTTAACTGCCTCATCTTTAAGTAGTAATAAACAATGAAACTTTAGACATTAGATGAAAACTTACAACCTGAAAGGAAAAACCAAGATAAATAGAGGAAACTGGGATAATACAAAAACAAAAAAAGAAGAAGCTTAGACAATCTCCATTATTGCTATCAAGGAGATCCATGAGGCTATTGCAATCACAAAACAAGAACAGAGTATGACTGAGAAGGAACAGTCAGGGAATAAGAAGGAAATCTTGCAAATTAAAAATAATTGCCAAAGCTTAAGATAATTCACCAGAGGACTGGAAAATGTGAAGATAAAAAAAAAGAGCTCACAAATGCCCACCACAATAAACAAAAAGGAGCCTAACTAGACACATGGCTGTGAAACATAAGAATAGCACAGGTAAGAGGAAAATCTCAATAGTGTGAAGGAATAAAAAATACATTGCTTTTAAGGAGCATGTTTCATTCTGTCATGACAGTCCTTATCAACATTACTGGAAGACATAAACAGTGCCTTCAATATTCAACTGGAAAATTATTTTAAATCTGAAATTCTGTACCCTGGCCAGGTGCAGTGGCTTATGCCTGTAATCCCAGCACTTTGGGAGGCTAAGGCGAGCAGATCACTTGAGGCCAGGTGTTCAAGACCAGCCAAGGCCAACATGACAAAACCCCGTCTCTACTAAAAATACAAAAAATTAGCTAGGCTTGGTGGCATGCACCTGTACTCTCAGCTACTCAGGAGGCTGAGGTATGAGAATCACTTGAACCCAGGAGGTGGAGGTTGAAGTGAGCCAAGATAGCGCCACTGTACTCCAGCCTAGGCAACAGAGCAAGACTCTGTCTCAAAATAATAATAATAATAATAATAATAATAATAAATAAAATAAAATCTGTACCTTGAAAAACTATCCAACAAAAGTAGAAAAAAATATTTTTAGGCATATAGGATCCCATTTCCTTCCTCAATAGGTTGCATGGTCAACCTCAGAAAGATATATCCATGTCCTAACCCCATAAATTGTGAATGTGATCTTATTTGAAAAAATATGTCTCTGCAGATGTAATTAAGTTAAAGATTCTGAGATGAGATCATCCTCAATTATCTGAGTGGGCCCTACATCCAATGACAAGTGTCCTTAGAAGACACAGGGAGAAAAAGACATAAATGGCAAAGGCAGATTGGAGTGATACAGCCAAGGAAGCCAAGGACCACCTGAAGCCATCAGAAGCTGGCAGAGGCAGTAAAGGATTCTCCTGTCAGCTCTCCAGAAGGAGCACAGCCCTGCTAACACTTGGATTTTGGACCTCTGGCCTTGAGAACTGTGAGAGAGTAAATGTGTGCTGTTTTAAACCACCAGTTTGTGCTGATTTTTTTTTTTTGCATCAGCCACAGGAAACTAATATTCCTCAACCCAAACACTTGGGGTATTATTTGAGTATGTGTTCTAGCAAAATGGGAGAATAAATCATGAAAGAGGAAAAGGTAGAATCCAGGCAAGATTGGTTTCAACCCAGAAGAGTAAAAATGGAAATTCAGGATGACAATGAGCAACAGGCCTAGAAATCAAGCAGTAAAGCAAAAGAATCAATAACTCCAGGAGAAAGGCATTCATTAACTTGACGTTACCCATGAGACATTGCAAAACCATAAGAATACATTAAAGGCAGTTGATAGAAGAAAAAAAATTGAAGAAAAATATAAAACAGAAAATACCAAAACCTGTAAAAGAAATAAAATATAATCATAGTATACTACTAGGCTATGTAGTGAATATTTACAGCATTGTAACAATGCAATTACTGTTTATTGGCTTACATTTTAAATCTAGATTTACAATATGCAATGATTAGATTCAAGCTATCAGTAAAGCAAGGAAGTATTAATTAACTTTCTGAACACAAACTACAAGTTGGGGCAGGGACACATAATAAATTAAGCAAATAGAAGGGATTGGAGGAAAGTAGAAAGAAATAATGGAAGTGATCATGACTATCTTAATACATTTTGTATTGCTATAAAGGAATATCTGAGGCTGGGTAATTTATAAAGAAAAGAGGTTTATTTGGCTCACAGTTCTGCAGGCTATCCAGGAAGCATGGTGCCAGCATCTGCTTCTGGTGAGGATCTCAGGCTGCTTCCACTCATGGCAGAAGGTGAAGGGAAGCCTACGTGTACACAGATCACATGGTGAGAGGGGAAGCAAGAGACGGGGAGTAGGTTCCAGGCTCATTTTAACAACCAGCTTTCCAGGGAACTAATAGAGCAAGAACACACACACTCCCTTCTCCAGAGAAGGCATTAATCTATTAGTGAGGGATCCATTCCTATGACCCAACACCTCCCACTTGTGGGTAAAATTTCAAGAGGAGATTTGGAGGGATCAAATATCGAAACCACAGCAATGACCTTTTATGTAAACAGGGAAATCAAATGCAATTTGTGATAAACAGAATGATAAATAATGGAGAGGTGAGAATATAATTGTTAAGCTTACATATTCTACAAATGTAGAAACTAAAAATAAAAATGTAATTATATTCTAGAGAAGGGAGATAGAACATTGTATCATAATTCAGTCATATAATGTATTTTAGAGCTAAGTCCTCTTCTTCTTATCAGGGAATCAATGAATAGTGTCTAAAATTGATCAATCAATAAATAGCTCTCGTGCTGTCTCTCATATATATATATATATATATATATATATATATACACACACACATATTCAGCAATAAAACTAATTAAGCTTCCAGTAGACTGGGTGAAGTAGATAGATAGATAGATAGAAAGATAGATAGATAGATAAAACTGATTAAGCAATAAAAGAAATAAAACTAGATAAAATAAATACCAATCATTCCCTGTGAGTTATAGCATGTGAATGACAAGGGGTGGCCCAATGGATGGTTTCCTTTTGTTCTAAATTCTTGGGCACTAGTTTGTGCTCTATATCATGTACTTGTATTACTATGAAATATTTGCTTTTATAAAGCAATTTTGAGCTTCCATTTAAGTTGTAAAAAACTAAAAAGAATGTCCCTTCCACATTTACTACATCAAAAACACTAGACAATCTACCAATTCGTAACCTTTCTTGAACGTATCAGAAAGCTGCAACTAATCTGAAATCTAAAGAAAGGCAGGCATATTCAAGAAGTGATTGGATCTGAGTACTTACTTAGCTATGGCAGATGCTGGAAGCCAAATAAGACATTAAGAATTCAACAAGCAGGTGAGCACCTGTAGTCCCAGCTACTCAGGAGGCAGAGGTAGGAGGATCACTTGAACCCAGGAGTTTGAGGCCAGCCTGGGCAGCATATTGAGACCCCCTTCATCTCTAAAAAAAGAAAAAAAAAAGAAATCAGCAAAGGCCAACCGTGGGATGGCAAGAAATTACAGAAACCCTGGAAGCCACATGAGAATTCACAGCCCCCTTGAATGGATATGTCACAATTTGTTCATAAGAAAGATTGAAGTCAGGGAAAGAGCCTGAAATAAGCCTCCCTCCTGGTGCAGGCATGGGATAGGGGAACCCAGCCTGTGTAGGAAGCATGAGGCCCACCCAGGTCCTTCTTCCCTGTCTCCCTATGGAACAAAAGTCTTAAGCCACTGAGGGAACGGCAACAAAACTTGTCAACAAATAGGTGAAGTCCTACTGAATCCCAGGGGAGGAGACAGGAGTACATTTGAAGCCCAGATGATTAGATCTCCCTGAATATGGGAAAGGGGGGCAGCATTACTAACAAAGCCCCACATCATGGTCCGGAGACACAACATTCACTTACATCTGAGGCTGAACCAGGAAGACAGAATACAGCCCCCTACCTCTACCATCAGGCTAGCAACTGTCCAGTAACAGGTGGTTGTCCACAGCTGGAACAAGATCAAGAGCTTGAGAGAAAGCCATCTTCTCTGAGACACAAGGGCATAGGAAACATCTAAAGCTGAGGGCGGAGCAGGTATTAAGAAAGCCTTGTGTCAAACTAACTGCCCCCTAAACACAAAGCAATACTTAGAGGAGTTTGGACACTTGGGTGTTAGAGAATAACCATAACAAAAGCAAAACCCAAATCCAGTTCCACTCCAGGCTAACTTGATTCAATCCTGCAAACTAAAGTCCTAGGAATAAAAAAAAAGTATACCCATTTCCAGGCTTAAATATTATATACCTCATTTGCTACACCTTATACTCAAAACTCAAACTTGTCTCTTTTCCTATGTTCCCTTTTTCATCATAGACTAGCACTGCTGATGGTCAGCATTGTCCTCTTGTTCTGGGAGGCAACAGGGTGCAGTGGAAAAGTTACGCTTTGACATCAGACACCCCAAGGTTTATGCATTGACCATGCACCACTCGGTGACCTTGGACAAGCTACTTAACCCTAAACATCAGTGTTTTCGTCGGTAAAGTGGGGGCTTTATACCGATTCCAAAGAGTTTTTGACAATGAAATTATCTACCGGATATGAAGAACTTACCACACACATCACTGGTGGTCCCTTAGAAAGTGAGCTGAGACTGTTCATTATGGTTTGATAATCTAACAGGTCTTCATCAGGTTCTGCTCTCAGATGTCTCTCACTGGTTCTTAACTCTTTAGTTTAACAGTTCTAAATGGCAGCAGAGTAGAAATTGGGGGAACTAAGGTTCTTTTAGTTGCCAAGGCAATTGGTGTATGAAGGGAATACTACTCACATTTAGTAGAAGGGAATTGGGAGGTTGGATTTCCTGCATAGGAGAAAGCACACAATGAATTGTTCTGCATCCTGCTTTTGGCATGAGGTTTGAATGTCTTCCTGGGCATTTTTGCAGCTGAAAACCTGATTGTAATGATTTGAGTTAAGAAGCTAACTCCATCTTATCTATAAAGACAAAGTATTTTTAACACTCCTTTTATATGTGATTGATTTTGTATGTAATTGATGAGTTGATTTTTATAGGTAATTGCCAATAATGCAATCACAATACAATGTCAAGGAAGATTATCTTTTGTTGAAAACTTTACTGAGCACCTTTAACATTTGGGAAAATTATGTTGCTAATAGCATTGGTGCCTCACTTTTGAATTGCCAACATAAAACACCTGGACTTATCCTTTTTACAGCTATTGCATTCATGGTGATATCACATCTCAGTGCACACGTGAACTGCTTCTCTGTATGCCGGTTCAGTTGTAGCTGAACATTTACATATCAAAATGCATATTTATTATACATTACTTTTGTTTTATGTTTCTTTTTTATTACATTAAGGAATGCATATTGATTTTTTAGCACTATGTGCATAGGTAGGTTACATTATCTAGAAATTATCTAAGATATTTGAGGAAGTGTTACAAAATACTACATATAAAAAAAAAGAGTCAGACGGCTAAGATTGGGCTTCTAAAATCTTTCTTACAAATTGATTTCCCAGTTCTGTAGAAATTGTTGCATTAGATGTTCTCTATCATTTAATAATATACGTGTGAACTAAAAGATATAAGTGCTGTGTAAAAGCAGCCAATTATGTTTAACTAGCATATTTGCCGTTATTGTGTTTATCATTATCCTGAATAGAAAGTCCTTTAAAATTAATATTTTAGAAACCATTTGAATGCATTTTGTTTGTTATTGTATTTATTCTATAAATAATTTTTTTTTGAGACAGAGTCTCACTCTGTCCCCCGGGCTGGAGTGCAGTGACACAATCTTGGCTCACTGCAACCTCCGCCTCCCAAGTTCAAGCGATTCTCCTGCCTCAGCCTCCTAAGTAGCTCGGAGTACAGGTGCATTCCACCACATCCAGCTAATTTTTGTATTTTCAAAGAGATGGGGTCTCACCATGTTGGCCAGGCTGGTCTTAAACTCCTGACCTCAAGTGATCCACCCGCCTCAGCCTCCCAAAGTGCTGGGATTACAGGTGTGAGCCACCATGCCTGGCCAATTCCATGAAGAATTTATTTAGTGCTAAGCATAAATTGGACCCTGTTACTGTGTCCCCTCAAACAATCATATGCTAGATAGGGTTAAATCTCCACTACATTGCCATTTTGTAAATGTCTTAATAAAGTTTAAATGTTCAATAAATTGTATATTCACTTTAAAAAAAAAAAAGGAATTGGGGTGGTCCTTGGGTCCAATGGCTGTATCCTACAAGTCTCATTGTTCGTCTAGGTTTGTCCTGGGTTTGTGTGCTTTAGTGCCAAGAATTTCCACATGGATGCCTCTTTGTAGATTTTTGTCTTCTATCCTAAAACTTCTGTTTTGTGGCCCAGGGATCTGCAGTTTTCATAAATACTTCAGGTGGGGACACTTTCTAATATACTTTAAAAAATTGTGCCCTAGTATCTTAAACCTTACCCAATGCTATTGCACCTCTCCAGAGAATACCAAACTGCCTCTCAACTTGTCTCTCTTTGCTCCCATCCATTCCCAATCCTCCTTACTTCTGTCAACCCTAGTCTTGGCCTCAATTCACTTCTAGCCACCAGTAGTTAAATGAAGGCTCCTACTTTAGCATAGAGTCCTCTCTTTGTGAGCTGAAAGCAGTACTTAAAACACAGAAGATGATCAGACAATTTTGCTATGGTTTGGATATTTGTTCCTCCAAACCTCATGTTGAAATTTGATCCCAAGGTTGGAAATGGGACCTTATGGTAGGTGCTTAGTTGATGGGGGTGGATTCCTCATGAATAGATTAATGGTCTCCTAGCAAGGAGGGAGGGAATGAGTTTTCACAAAAGGTGGTTGTTATTATAGAAAGAGCCTGGCACCTCCTCCATCTCTCTCTTGCTCCCTCCCTTGATATGGGATCTCTGCACACTCTGGGTACGCTTCCCTTTCCACCATGAGTGGAAGCAGCCTGAGGCCCTCACAAAAAACCGAACAGATGCTGGTGCCAGCCTTCTTGCACAGCCTGCTGAACCATGAGCCAAATAAGCCTCTTTTCTTTATAAATTATTCAGCCTCAGGTATTCCTTTATAGCAAAACAGACTAAGACACATATGAAAACATTGTAAAGACACAAAATAGCTAATAAACAGGGGGAAACATCCCTTTAATTCTAACAAAGTTTAACAAGCCTTATATAAGTAAGGTAAATGGAAGCTAAATGAAATAATATTAGGAAGCTTGGCCAAAATTAGAGTAAGAAAATTATTGAAGAAATTCTTAAAGCCCCCCATCATTTTAGCTGTTAAAACCCAATGAAAGAGGTGGCTTGGCTTGTTAAGCTTTGCAAGGTGAAAAGTGTCAGCATGCATTTTTTCCAATTAAAATACAAATATACCTTTTTCATAATTTTTTTACTTAACTGCTGACATTGAACATAATGATTGCATTCAACAAGTATTTAGAATTTGTCACTGAAATTTTCACTGACTTGAAAATGTTTAAAAGAATAAAGCTCCAGGTAACAGAAGGTAAGCACTGTCAATCATCTGACCTGTTTAGTCTTTATGAGACCCATTTGAAGACATGTAGGGAAAATTATAATAATAGCACTATTATTTATTGTACTTTATTAGACTGGCAACTATAGTAAGAACTTTATCATCGTTTATTTATTCACAATTATTTATTGAGCACTAACTATGTGCCAATGCCCTATGCTAGGAACCAGGATATTTCAGTGAACAAAATTGATATTTCCTGATGTTATGGGGCTTACATTCTGCACAACATCATGAGGGACGGGCTTTAATCTTGGCAAAACAGATGAAGACACTGAGAGTAGAGTCATCTGGGGCTTTGCCCAGGGTCATGTAGCTTGTTACCCTGCTGCACTAAGTGTGTACCTTCTAGTCACACACCCAGCCTCGGGTAGCTAGAGTGAGGCTGCCTAGGGCACACAGGACCCTTTCCAGTTCCCAGAAAGATCTTCCTCTATCCCATCAAGTGAACATAAACAGGCCCAAGAACACAGCTGTGATACCTCCCTGAGGACTAAGGTTATTTTTGGTTCCAAACTTTCTGCTCACTTGTTTTCACATCACTCCAGGCTAAACTATTCGAGAAATCAGGGATGGGTGAGTTGTTTTTGTGTCCCAAGGATCTCATGAGAATGAGGAGAAATCCACAAAAAGCCGAGAACCTAGATCACAGAATGTTACTTTATACTTTCTTTTCTTTCAAAACCCTTGAGAAATTGAGAAGCACACAAAATGGATTAGGCTGTCAATTGCTTTTCATTTTTTTGAACACATTTGTTATTTGTTTTAATTAAAGTGACAAGAGAGAATGACATTGAAAAACAATGCCATTTATTTCACAGGTACCCAACACCAGGTTTTATAAACGATTCTCACAGCATCACAAAAACAACTTGCCTTAAAATCAGGGGAAATTTTATATCTAAAGCCCTACCCTCAACTTCAAACCATGTGTGTTGCCAAAAAGATGTGAAATGCTCTCCCTGACAAGATTTGTATAGATTTTTTCTTTCCAGGAGTGACAGATGAGAGAGAAATACTTCCCCCAAAGGCCTGCCAACCACAAGAAAAGAAAGCATTTTCTCACCCTCCTCTTCCTCTAGAAATAAGGATTGTCATTATTTAACTTCTATTCTGATGCCAGTTAAGATGTGATGGATAAAATCCCACTAAAATTAGATACCTTTAAAAAGTGATGATTACTCTGGCTTTTCAAAGATCCCTTAATAAACAGCACAATCAAAATGTTGTCATTTCTCTGTTGTTTTGCTAGATGGACATTGTTAATAAACTCAAGGCCTTGCTAAAGGAGACTTGGAGGCTACGGTGCAGGAGTTGTCTCCAACCCATCCATGTGGTGGTCAGTGTCCAGGAACTGGGACAATGAGATAAAAGTCAAGAGACCCAGCCCGGGGACAAACTTAGAAGGTATGCATTCATGAGTTGCTTTAGCCACACTTTACTCAGGATAACATGAGTAATCATGTATGGTATGGCAACTCAAGTCAGTTGCTGATCATGAACATCTACAGCTTTTGTTTCCGTTTCTTATTTGTGTTAATCCTGTGCCCAGTCTGGCCTGAGGAGCATGATGGGATCATACAGGAACCCATGTGTGGTAGACTAAAGTTCACAAAGCCAGGTTAGGATTCAAATTCTTTTGCTTGCAAGTTGTATAACCTTGGGCAAGTCACTTGATTTTTCTGAATTCATTTTCCACATCTAATTTACAACTTATCCAGATTTTTTGTAAACAACAACAAACTCTAAAATTGCTTACACATGGAAGCCATTACCAAATGTGCTCTATAGCCTTCCCATTGGAAAGCTATAGACTGTTGACGATGACCTAATAAATCATTCATTCGTCATGTAATAGGTGATTAATTCATGACTCAAAGAAGTTGTATACTTGCCCAGTGGCATGTGAGGAGACATACCCAACTTCTCTCTGAAGTTGGAGAGAGCTAGATGACAGTCCTCTTTCTGCTACTTGCAACATGTATTTTTTGAGCAAATTAGATAGTCTCTTAAGTCTCAGTTTTCTCCTCTGGAAAATGAATATAGTCATAATCCGACTTCATAGGTTTGTTAGGAGGATTCAATGAGATATTATAGCCTTATATAATGTTAGCATAATATTTGGCAAATAGTAAGCAATGAATTTTGGCAAAATAAAAAATACAGCATTATTCTGATGAGAAGCAAGATGTGGCTTAGGACTAAATATTAAGTGTAATCAGACTAGAGGGTCAGGGAAAAGAAGATAATCATGACGTTAGATGAGGAAATAGGGATGAGGTCATGAACACAGGATGAGCAGGGCTCAGAAAAGCAACATGCTCTGCTCTGCTGGGTTATAAGATGGCTCAGTCGCCCTGTGCTTTGCTGGGCTTTCATCTGTGCATCCCAAGTAATGCTGAGTTCCAGAACTCTGCTGCATATTGTAGGCTCAGCTGAAAACAAGACAGACCCGTTTTTGCCTTAGTCCTTGGAGCTGATGATCCAGCTGGGAAAAGTTGAATAAGCAATGATGGAAAAAGAGAAGACTGGCTTAGCTGAGAGAATTTTGTATATGACAGAAAGGGGGTAGCTTAAGGGCACATTGGGCTACTTGAATGGAAAATGCGGTAGCTTGGTGGCCCTCCTGGCTGGACCCATGTCCTTTTGGGAGCCCTGTACTAGAAACTAGTATTGGCAACACAAGTGGGTCCAATAAACTTTCTTACACAGCTTGAGCTCATGCTCCGTTTATTTATTATGAGACCTTTGCTTAGAGGATGGAGTTCAGTTTACTCTGTGACAGAGGCCAGGCTATTCACAGTAATCTGGAAATACTAGTTTAGGTCAGAAATTTCTTAAAATTTTCTGTGCCATGTGTGCTTTGTAGCATGGTGAGGCCTATGAATCCCCATTAGTATACTGTTTCAAAATGAATAAGATAGCAGAGGAAGCCAATTATAGTAAAATACAGTTATCAAAATATCAAAGACGTTTGTGATATAATACATCCTTCCTTATAATGAATAATAAGAACTAGCTATGAATCCAATAATTCTAATTTCAAAATAGTAAGCGTAAATGAGATATCTGCAACAATTGTAATATGATTTGGCAATATTGCAATTTTCATTAGTGACAAAGTCACAGTTACTGTTTATCCTACTGTGGCTTGTTTCCAACAACTACAAAAAAATGCTGCATTTCAGTTAGAAGTTAGTGCAAAGAGCAATACTGAGTTTGCCCATCCAAGTTCATGGGCACTGGATTATATCCATGAAATTGGAAAGGTGTGAACCCCAGGTTAAGAATCCCTGTTTGGACACAGACAGCAATAAAGCCATGACAAAGTCTCTCATAGCCAATGTTTCAGATATAGATAATTTATGACAGAATATCCATCTATTCAGATATTCACTCCAAAAAAGTATCATTCCAGGAAACATAACCTTTAATCATCTCCTTATAAATTTTATGTTTAAAATTGTTTAAGGAGATGTTTAATCATCTCCTTAAAGGCTCTACCTGCAGATACAATCATATTGGGGGTTGTGGCTTCAAAATAAGAATTTAGGGGAAACAAAATTCAGCCCATAAGAAGACCACTCAGCAGAGATGGTTCACAAGGAGCCCACAGTCAGATCCAAGTCAAAAATGAGATTTGTATGTCTGCATAATGTTGGCCCACGCATAGATTTTTGAACTCTGTAAATTAATTTTGAACATTAAGACATCAGTATCTTTCAGCCAAACAGATTTGATTTCCAATTTCTCTAGATTTGGAAACCTCGGGCCCAAATTCTCACATCTTATTTGGTTATAGTCACTAAAGCACGGTAACGACTACCCCGTTTATAACACCAGGCCAGCCTTGCTCTTGTAGATACCCACCTGGAACCTGTTAGTATTTGAGAATGCAGCCTCTTGTACAGATAGTATTACGGGGAACCCTAAGAGGCTACAATGATGCCCAGAACAGCCTCTGATTGGCAGGTAAAAAAGAGCGAACAGCTAGAACTTCACACAGTTTGATTTAATAGACGATTTAAAGGTGTTTCCTTTGTGCTTCATTATTAGTGGGAAAGGGGAAGGGAGGTCAAATTACATGTCTAGACTCTTATCTCATTACTGAATTATTCTAACGTCACCACATCTGTCAATTTTCTCTACTACTGTCCTGAATTGAACTAGGGTCTGCATATATAAATATTCTTCCAAAACAACATAATTTGCACAGAAAGGATGAGGCTACACAAGATACAAAAAATAATTTTTAGAAGAAAAGAGAACATAACAAGGTTGATTTTTGTGAAGGTGGATGCAGAAGGTAGATTATCTTCTTAATTTGCTTGTTATAAATTTTACACACACTGAAAGGGGAAGTAAAAGGCAACACATTGTGTTCAGCCAAAAAAATATATAGATTTTACCCAGACATTAGGATCAGCTCCTGTTGGGGCCTTGACAGTATCATTCCAGGAAACATAAAATTTACCAGACTCACTATTATATCTCAACTTAGCCTGAAAACAGGTGTTTGACCTCCCCCGTCTTCCTGGTAAAATTTGATAACAATCATCCTAGCACAACACACCTGTTCATCAACCTAAGCTTGGTAAACATGGCCTTTCATACTTGATTTTTCTTATAGCATGGATCTATGGTACAACACTTACATGCTCCATACTTCATTTTTTATTTTTATTTTAAGTTCAGGGGTTCACGTGCAGGCTTGTGACATAGGTAAACTTGTGTCATGGGGGTTTGTTGTACAGATTATTTCATCACCCAGGTATTAAGCCTAGTACCCATTAGTTATTTTTGCTGATCCTCTCCCTCCTCCCACCCTCCATCCTATGAAAGGCCCCAGTGTGTGTTGTTTCCCTCTATGTGTCCATATGTTTTCATCATTTAGCTCCCACTTATAAGTGAGAACATGCGGTATTTGGTTTTCTGTTCCTGCATTAGTTTGCTAAGGATAATGGCCTCCAGCTTCATACATGTCCGTGCAAAGGACATGATCTCATTCTTTTTTCTAGCTGCATAGTATTCCATCGTGTATATGTGCCACGTATTCTTTAATAATCCATGCTTTTTAAAAATTTGTTTACTTTGAACATTTTTCAAGCTTGTAGAGTATTTGCAAGCATAGTATAAAGAACTACTCTATACCCTTCACTGAGATTCATCAACTTTAATAATTTGATACATCATTTATTCTCTCTCTCTGTCTCTTCTCTGCCTCTCTCTCTTTATATATATACACACACAAACACATATATACATACACATATAAATAAACCTATGTGTATATATACGCACACAAACATGTCTTTATTGTAATTGTTATTTTCTAAAACACGTGAGAGTAAGTTTCAGTGAATTATTTTGCCCTGAGAATATTTCTATTTTTCCAAAGAGTGTTAACAATGGTTAAGTTCATAAAACTACCTAAAAGTCCATTTTAACCTATGCTGTTTGTCAAATTGCAATACCAGTAGTAACACTGAATACTAAGAACACTGTAGAAAAAAGAGGAATGAAAGAGACCTTGTGCGCCTTTGGTATGGCCCTAATTAAATTTTTGAGTAGGAATTTTCTTACATATGGCATTGCCCTTTATATCCTAGGAATATACTGTGAATCAAAATGCACCCCTTTCCCCCTCAGATTTCTCTTGGACCACCCACCCCTTGGCTTTCCTAAAGGTACTGCATGTTATGTGGCACCTACCCATCTCCAGGTACCCAATCCCTCACTGTAATTGACTTTACCTAAAAGTGTTAACAGGGGGTAAGCTGATTGACCCAGTTTATACTAACGTGTGAAGGATGCTATTTACATTCTCAAAGACATTTACATTTCCACAACGACTTCACTGATACGAATTAATTTCCTCAGTGGTGAAAATAAAGGTGATAAATTAAAATCAAATGGAGAAATAAAGATAGGAGAATAAGAAGAGTCAGAAACTGCCACCTAAACAGGAAAAGCCTGCCTCTGTAATCAACTATCTGAAACTATTGCTGCTGTACACATTTTCTTTTTCTTTCCCTGGCTGTAAATCTAAGATGTCACCAAAATATATGGACACTGAAAATTGGCTAATATTTCTGGCATTTAAATAAATCAATAGCTTCCAAATATTTGTCTGACATTCATTTAAAGTAGGGGTTAAAACACTGCATGAGGGAAGAATTGGGAAATAAAATCACTTCTCTTAAAGTATTGCCATCCCAAGCAATTCAACCCTGACCCCAACTTTGCATTCTCCTATCAGCCTAACAAATGGACCAACCTTCTTAGAAGGTGAATTATTGAGATAAGTGTTTGCCGGTTATGGTGACTCAACTGTCCCCTTGGCTGTATTTGACCATTCTTATCACCATCGCACCGCCCAAAGCACACGCACACAATTACACAAGGCTAGCTGATCAAATTTGCCCTGCCAATCACATTCAGCAGAATTTTGAAGCTTGTGACCTGGGTGCAATATGTTTTGCCTGATCACTGGTTAATAAGAAAATTTGAGTTAGATGCCTGCTTTAAAAAATCATGAGATTTTAACATAAGAATCTGCATTTCCTTCTTCTTTTAAAAACCAAACGATGTCTTCACCCTGCAACCAAATTCCTGCACAACAACAACGGACTAGAGCCCAGCAGCAACATCACCTGGAGACCCTATAACCAGGCAGGGTATGCTCCCCATTTGCCACCTGCTGAGCCCTTCTTCCCTGCCCTAACTGTGACCATAGTTAGTTACATCTGCAATCCTGACATCTGAAACTTCCCCTGAGAGAAATCCTAGTAGAGATTATTTTTCCATGCCTTTACTTTTACAGTGATATCTTATCTTTTCCAATGATATTCTTTGACACTGGCACCTTGGCAAACTGCCCAGATTGGCCATTAATTGGGATCAGAAAAAAAAATCTCTAAAACACAGATTTTTAACAAGAGTTTTTGTGGCACAGCAGCTGTTGGGGTAGAGGGATGAGGAAGGAAGGCAGAGAAGGGGCTGAAAAAGGTGGCCTTTGTATCCTTGACAAAATTATGTCAAGGACAGGCTATAAAAATGGAGCTTGGTGATTTTACAGGCCAGTTAAATAGAAGCGAGCATGCTGGCTTATTCCCTTTTCTTGAACGTCTAAGTGGAGTTCTTCTATTCACATTGTGCTTCCTCTTAGAGCAATTCAAACAATTGATGGAGTAAGAGCAGTGGGAATCAAAGTCCAAATTCCAGATTCCTCTCAAACAGAAATTCTCTCAATGATCAATTTCTATCATTTAATCAAATCATTTTTTAACTAAGCAGGAATCTGTCAACTGGTGTTCATTTCATGCCCCATAGCTCTGGTAGAAAGATTTTTTTTCCCCTTTCCTGTTGCTTCCTATGGTGTTAAATTGGCAATTTTCAGAGAGGCGCCTCCTGCCAATTATTAATGAGAATCAGTCTTGACTTTTACAGATTCAATTTTATAAATTGGTTTTATTGAAAGTGAGAAATAGCATAAAGAACTACAGAAAGGAGAAAAATTAAGAGTGTACCCAAAGAACAGAGGCCTTGTTATAATCTGTCTTTAGAAAAGTGATTGTGTGCTTTGGGTCTGGACCTAGCACGAGATGGCTTACGATTCTCTTCCAGATTCAGACACTGTCCTTTCCCACCCTGATCTATACACACAGGGCAGTAAATTATCATCACTACATAACACTGAGGTATTGCAAGGATTAATGACTTACAGAGCAACCTGCATGCTAGGATGTAAAGGGTCTCATTGCAGAGAAAATTATTGTCATAATTCTTTGAACATTACATTGTTCACCCAAAGAGGTGATACTACAGAACTCTACCCAAAACTGAACCCAACGAAACATTTTCTCAACTTTCATTATTTACTGTGTCAAGATTATAAAGAAGCCAACTTTCTTTGTTTTTCTAATGTATATATATTTTTCATATTCTCTTTTAAAAAGTCAATTTTGAGGGTTGATGCTTTATACACAGAAATTTAAATTGGTCTAGTATATCTGACTTGTATCTAGTATTTCTTATTTCTCTTCAAAGAAGAAAAGATGATTTATGGGGCGAAATTTGACTTAGAATATCAAATCCCGCTGATCTACCTTGACAAGAATGCTTCATCTCATCCAAATACATAAATCTACTTTATTTTAGCATGATGTGATTTTCAACATAATGTTTTCATGAAATGTAAAAGAATAGCAAATACGTATCGAATACTTTAGTGTACCATGAACTGCGCTAAGCAGGTACTTTAACTGCATTAAGTAGCTTTAAACAACCCAATAAGGTAAAGATTAATATTCTCCTTTTAAAAAAAAATAAAGAAACTGAGGCTTGGGGAGATTATATAATTTGCCCAATTTCACACAGTTATTTAGTAAAGGAGCTGAGAGTCAACCCAGCTGGTCTACCTCCAGCACTGTATTGCAAAATAAGGCTAGTGAACCTCGCATCCCATGTGCCCTCCTCTTGGGGAGGATATGAGCAATGCCCTGTAGTGTAGAAGCCTATCTAATTTCCCTTTACCTAGCATTTCTAGAAGTTACTTCACTGCAGAACCTCTTCTCCCCCAGAGTGCTGACTAATATTAAGAATCTTCAGAACGTAGTCAGGAAAGCTCTGCCTTAACTATCTGAGTACAGATTATCACACTACACATGCTCGCTCACACAACTCTCTCTGCCTGGGATGCCCCATCTCCATCTACTCAAACACCAGTCATTTAAAGCCTGGCATATCTTTTTTAACTTCCTTTGGGATATCTTCCCTTTGCTTAACAAAAACCGAATAAGCAATAGCACTTTTCTAGCACTAGAACATTCTCTTGTTACTGCCTCGTTCTATGATTGTCTCCACTATTTGACTGTGAGCTCCTTAAGGGTCTGCTTGAATTGTTGTATGACTAGTGGCAACCACAGACCTTGACACAAAATAGATATTCAATGAACACTGATGGAATAACTTATTGGTCCTTTTGCAAGGAAACAAAGTATTTCACAGTTATCCATTGTTCAAGAAAACAGAGGCAATAGAAAATGGTGAGAAGTTAAGAGGAGAAAAGAGGTAAAAAAGAAATCAAGCTAAACATACAAAATGCTAGTATAATCTTTACTCATGAGATTTGTAATTCTATTTTTGCAAGTCTATAAATGTGGATATGCTGTAACTCACAACAAATGACAGGAATAGCATTTTTTGAGGGTTTACTGTGTGCCAGTCACCACTGTCCTCTTCACACATGGGAACTTATGGAAGACCAACCTCAACGAAGTAATTGCAATTCTCACACACAGTCTCCATCAACAAGGAAGAAAAAAGTGGAAATTTAATTCCCAGTTTATAGACCGCTCTGGTGAGTTCTGAAACAGCAGGCAAAACAGATGTTGCCCTGACTTCCACTCCCTGGAATGTGACAGCCACCTTGATTGCCCTTTTCCAGCCATTTAATTTGGTTATTTAGCGAGGCAGTGACATTGATGCATCTGTAAGAGGTAGGCTGACATAAATCAGATCCTCTTACATTTTCTAAGGAAAAACCTCCACCCTTTCCATCAGACTATTGCATTATTTCTATAGTGATGCTGAAAAGGGAGAGAGGTGATTCGTATTCATCAGGATTCTAAAATAAATGAAAAATCTGCTGGCCTGGCAAATAGGTAATGCTGCTATTCAGAAGACTTGCACGTATGACTGGATTACCAACAGATGCCCATAAAATGTTCCTTCTCGCCTCCTGTCACCTAAGAATGAATTCTGTATGTTTTTTTCCTTTACTAATTTCCAGAACATTCAACTCCATCTGGTGTTGGTGGGCCCTGAATAAAGGCCCTTGTCATCAAATCGCTCACTATTGATTAGGAAAAGCAGATACACAAATAGCTAACTACCTTCCATACATATAACGGTAAAACTTCAAATGGCTCCCAGCCAATGAGGACCAACACTTTGCTAGGCTCAATAATGTATTAACCATCTCATAATGAGGATGCCAGCTGTCAGCCACAGGAAATACTAAAACAGGGAAGAGAATATTTTCAACAATTTAGTTAATGATTTCCATAATGTGCTTGCCAAAGCCCACGCAGCATCTTTGGATCACATTAAGGTCCCTGCTTTAAAATCTTCTCTGGCTCCTAATTGCACACGGGATAAAATTCTCACTCCTGTTTTGCATCCCATGGTGGTATGGTACTGTAATTAAGAGTTTAGCTTCTGGAGTCAGGCATGCTCTAACTTACCTGCTATGTGGTGTGTCAATTATTTATATTTGGCCTTCTCACCCGGAAAATGAGGGCAATAGTAGTACCTACTCAGAGAGTTTGGAGAAATTTAAATGAGATAGTCTATGTGGAATGCTTAGTACGTAATAAATGTAGAAATAATGGTGGTAGAGTAAGTTGTGGTGGTGGTAGTGGTAAAATAGTAGACAGGTAGTAATTCTAGTTTTTAGTTTTCCACAGTATAATACAATGTTATATTAACATATTTGTGTGCATGTATGTGTATGTCATATATTTATATATTCATTCATATGCACGTATGTATGTGCATTTATGTATAATTTTAATTAGGCTATCTTAGTTTAAAATAACATTTCTTCCATTTATTTAATATTGGACATTTTATTTAACCTTAACTTTGCTTTGATTTATTATCTATAAACTGGAAGTCATAATAATACCTACCTCAGGCTTATCTTAAGGTTTAAACGACATGAAACATGTAAAGTAACTGACACATAGTAAGTGCCCAGTAAGTGTTTATTTTCAAAAATACCCTTTGCAAAATATCTCTTGAAAGATAAAGCATCTTTATTTCTATAGTAGGAAATATTATTTTTATTACTTCCAATTCATAAAAATTATTTATTTCCTGACTCTCCCCTTGAGTTTGCTAAATTCTAATAAATTTAACAGGCATACATGAAACAACATACCAATAGCTGTACTCCTAGGACACATACACAATTTCTGTAGTATGAGAAACTTCCAGTTTAAAGCCTAGAAACTCTGAGTTATTGAAGTTGAAAGTATAGAAATCTACTCTGTCACAGTCACTTTCGATGAAAACTACAATTTTTGATAAGTTCCATAAAACCTGCTTAATTCAACATTTATGAGAGACACTAAAGATAAATGAAAGGTATAGAAATGGAAACCTTTCTAATCAGTCATTTGTCAAGAATAAAGGACAAGAATGATAGGCATGAAAATAGACTAGATGTGCATATAAATAACCTGCTGGAAATAAATGATTAAATATTTTTATAAATTTAGCCAAAATAGACTTAGGTCCATAACATAAAGCTTAATTCATGTGCCAGTGAAAGATCAGGTGCACTGGTTCATTCAGTACACCTAGGCAGGCCCAGGTTGGGGTTTGGGAAAGCATGTACATTTCACATATTTCAACAGGAGTAAAAGAAAAGACAAGAAAGCTGATTTCACAAGACTAGAGAAAATCTCCTCTCTCCTTTAATTGCCATGGTGGGTGAGCTGCAGTATATAATTAATCCCCTGGAGGAAGTTTTGTAGCCACGTCATATTGTTGGAAATGAGTTAACACTGAAGCACAAAAACAACACCATTAAAGGAAGTGGATAGTTCTATAGAGTGAAGAGGATATCACAGGTAGACCACTTTTTGAATGTCCCTTTCTTTAACCCAGTAGAAGGGGCAGGTGCAGGAAGCTGGCATGGCCAGATGACCAGATCTCAGTGGGGAATGGGAATATGGTTTACCCTATACTGTGGGTTTTGGCCCCACATGAAAGCTTTTGTGAAGCACCAGAGATTGGGCTTTCTCTATATGTTCAGTATCCATTTTCTCAGGACCTTAGGGAATGATAAATTGCTTGAGGAGTGATTTGATAAGTCTCCCAAGTCATGTTATTTTCCACCATTAGAACTTCTGGTTTCTCTTTGCTATTGTGAATAATGCCGCAATAAACGTACGTGTGCATATGTGTTTATAGCAGCATGATTTATAGTCCTTTGGGTATATACCCAGTAATGGGATGGCTGGGTCAAATGGTATTTCTAGTTCGAGATCCCTGAGGAATTGCCACACTGACTTCCACAATGGTTGAACTACTTTACAGTCCCACCAACAGTGTAAAAGTGTTCCTATTTCTCCACATCCTCCCCAGCACCTGTTGTTTCCTGACTTTTTAATGATAGCCATTCTAACTGGTGTGAGATGGTATCTCATTGTGGTTTTGATTTGCATTTCTCTGATGGCCAGTGATGGTGAGCATTTTTTCATGTGTTTTTTGGCTGCATAAATGTCTTCTTTTGAGAAGTGTCTGTTCATGTCCTTCTCCCACTTTTTGATGGGGTTGTTTGTTTTTTTCTTGTAAATTTGTTTGAGTTCATTGTAGATTCTGGATATTAGCCCTTTGTCAGATGAGTAGGTTGTGAAAATGTTCTCCCATTTTATAGGTTGCCTGTTCACTCTGACAGTGGTTTCTTTTGCTGTGCAGAAGCTCTTTAGTTTAATTAGATCTCATTTGTCAATTTTGGCTTTTATTGCCATTGCTTTTGCTGTTTTAGACATGAAGTCCTTGCCCATGCCTATGTCCTGAATGGTAATGCCTAGGTTTTCTTCTAGGGTTTTTATGGTTTTGGGTCTAACGTTTAAGTCTTTAATCCATCTTGAATTGATTTTTGTCTAAGGTGTAAGGAAGGGATCCAGTTTCAGCTTTCTACATATGGCTAGCCAGTTTTCCCAGCACCATTCATTAAACAGGGAATCCTTTCCCCAATGCTTGTTTTTCTCAGGTTTGTCAAAGATCAGATAGTTGTAGATATGCAGCGTTATTTCTGAGGGCTTTGTTCTGTTCCATTGATCTATATCTCTGTTTTGGTACCAGTACCATGCCGTTTTGGTTACTGTAGCCTTGTAGTATAGTTTGAAGTCAGGTAGTGTGATGCTTCCAGCTTTGCTCTTTTGGCTTAGGATTGACTTGGCGATGCAGGCTCTTTTTTGGTTCCATATGAACTTTAAAGTAGTTTTTTCCAATTCTGTGAAGAAAGTCATTGGTAGCTTGATGGGGATGGCATTGAATCTGTAAATTACCTTGGGCAGTATGGCCATTTTCACGATATTGATTCTTCCTACCCATGAGCATGGACTGTTCTTCCATTTGTTTGTATCCTCTTTTATTTCCTTGAGCAGTGGTTTGTAGTTCTCCTTGAAGAGCTCCTTCACATCCCTTGTAAGTTGGATTCCTAGGTATTTTATTCTCTTTGAAGCAATTGTGAATGGGAGTTCACTCATGATTTGGCTCTCTGTTTGTCTGTTGTTGGTGTATAAGAATGCTTGTGATTTTTGTACATTGATTTTGTATCCTGAGACTTTGCTGAAGTTGCTTATCAGCTTAAATGTGGCACATATACACCATGGAATACTATGCAGCCATAAAAAATGATGAGTTCATGTCCTCTGTAGGGACATGGATGAAATTGGAAATCATCATTGTCAGTAAACTATCTCAAGAACGAAAAACCAAACACCGCATATTCTCACTCATAGGTGGGAATTGAACAATGAGAACACATGGACACAGGAAGGGGAACATCACACTCTGGGGACTGTTGTGGGGTGCGGGAAGGGGGGAGGGATAGCACTGGGAGATATACCTAATGCTAGATGACGAGTTAGTGGGTGCAGCGCACCAGCATGGCACATGTATACATATGTAACTAACTTGCACATTGTGCACATGTACCCTAAAACTTAAAGTATAATAATAATAATAAAGAAGAGATTTTTAAAATTACCATAATAATTGACCTATTATCCTCTATGAGTCTCATCGTCTGATAAAGATTTATTCTCAATTGTATAAAAATCATCAGTTATTGTTAAATAAGAAACTCAGTATATGTAGACTCCTCCAGTCTCTTGGATTTACATATATAGTTTTAATTGTACAATATTATTGTAAAAGTTAATATCCTTTCAATGTATCTGATTTAAAATTACCACAGAGCATTGTGGGATTAAAGGAGTACTGTGTCAAGGGAAAAAACAAACAAACAAACAAACAAACAAGAACTTCTGGTTTCTCACACTCTCTACCCCTTGAGTGAGTCCAATGAGCGCGGTTGTGCTCAGTGTGAGGAGTGGCACGAAACCACCCACCTCAACCCAGCCAGGATTCTCCTAGCCTGGAGGTGCTTGAACACATTCCCCTAATGACTCTAATGTACACCCAGGTGGAGGAACACCGCCCAGCCCTTTCTTGACGGAAGGCTTCAGGCTCAGGCTGCTTCCGTATCACTTAGCTCCATTCTCCCTAAGAACTGATTGTCCCTAACACCTGTATCTTCGGATCCACCAGTAACTTTAGAAAGTCTTCCTACTATTCTAGTCCCTTTGGCCAAAATGAGCCTGACCTGCCTGTCTCATGGGCAAGCACTCATTTGGCCCAAGGTAGCTATCTTAATTTTAATTATTTTTAATTTACTTTTGGGCTGCAGGCTAAATACAAATAAAACTGATACTTGCTTTTAGGTTTGTCTAGATTCTCAAAATGTGCTCCCCAAATTAGCAGCATCAGCATCAGCTGGAAATCCATTAGAAATGCAAATCTCAGGTCCCACCCAGGACCCAATGAATCAGAAACCATGGAGGTAGGACCTAGAAATCTGTGTGTTAACAAGCCCTCCAGGTGATGCTGATGCACAATCAAGTGTGAGAACCATGGTTTAGCCTCCCGATGGTTCTCAGATTATAGCTGGGTGGGGCTCAAAAAGGAAAGTTTGGCATGTTCCAGCTTCTTTAGAGTTTTACAATGCCTACGAGAAACCTGAACTTCAGTAGGTGACCTTCTTTTATTTAAATTTTTAGACTATCAGTCACAAACTCAAATGTTTATAGAGACCAAGAAAGTAAATAAGTAGATTGAGAATGGGCACGTCACTTAGGAAGGCAGTGGGATCCTGGTGAATTACAGAGCACTTGCCCCACTTGAGATATTGACAAAAGAATATTCAAAAACCACTATGCAGACAAAGCAAACCATTTCCTTGGGGTCCCAATTTGTCCTGCAGGTAGCCTGTTTGTGGTCTTGATTATGTCATATCTCCTGCTATAAAACAGGAAATAAGGGTGGCTGTTCGCTGTACCAAGTTTTTTGGTTCATACAAAAGGGAATGGTTATTTTAAAACAGGTTTAGTCCTCTAATAAGTTGAAGAATTTTGCCTCAGTATTTATAAATCCTGTGACCAAGGTGCATGCTGTCCTGATGAATGAGGTCCTACAGCCCTAAGAGGAGACTTAAGGGAGAACGTTCTGCAGGAACAGTACATGGACTACCTTAGCTGTTGCTTGGGCATCAAAAGATGTTTCATTTTGCTTCATCTTCCTCTCAACAAAACTTACTTGCAGTATGTGAGCCTCCAAAAAAATTATAGTTAACTCACATGAAGGGGTAATATTTAGTGACAATATGTTACCCACAGAAGGGCCATTTGCATTTAGAAAGGATGGAATCCTGGAGAAGGAATTAAGCATTCTCTAATTCCAAGTGTTGGCAGCAGCTTATAGTGAAGTTGTAATCAGGTCTATTAACTATACATTCATGTAGTGTCAGAATTTCTAATATTACTAACTTTGTTATGATTTTTTGTGTACAATTAAATGTTTTAGTGTATTCACAGAGTTGTATAAGTATCATCACAATTTCAGAACATTTTCATCACTCCAAAAAGAAACCACATACCTACCAATAATTACCCCTCAACACCTCTCCCCAACCCCAAAGCCCTAGGCTACCATTAATCTACTTTCTGTCTCTATAGATTGGCTCATTCTGGACATTTAATATAAAAGGAATTATGCAACATTCAGTCTTTGTGACTGACTTATTTCACTTGCAGTGTTTTCAATGTTCATTTGTATTGTAGCATATGTTATGACATTATTCCATTTTTATTGATGAATAATATTCCATTGCATGAATATAACACATTTTGTTTATCATTCATCAGCTGATGAAAATTTGTTTACACTTTATTATGAATAATGTTGCTACAAACATTTGTGTACAAGTTTTGTATGAACATATGTTTTCTCTTCTTTTGGATACATACCTGGGATTGAAATTGCTAGGTCATATGGAAACTATGCTTAACCTTTTGAGAAACCGACACTGTTTTCCAAAGTAGCTGCACCATTTACACTTCCATCAGCAGTACATAAGGGTTCCAATATCTCCACATTATTTGTCTTTTTGATTAAGGCCATCTTAGCATCCTAGTAGATGTGAAGTGGTATCTGGTAATCTTGGTTTGCTTTTATCTGACGACTAGTGTAACTTTGCTGGTATTAAATACAAATAGTTGTAGAGGATTTATGGTGTACTAAACACTGGGAATACTAGAGTGCACAAAGCTTGAATGGATTGTGTACATGTCACATTCTATTGCCTTATAAACCATGTATATCTGAAAAATAGTAAAGATTTTGGTGGTTTAATGGAGCAAGTTATATTCATTGGGTGCTTACTATATGCCATGGAGTATGCTTTAATGTCTTACAGGTATGATCACAATTATCTCCCATAATAATTCTGTTTTTAAGTAAGTAGTATTTTAATTCCTACCAAACATATAAACAATCCAAGGGATACAGAGTTTATGTGATTGTTCCAGATGACAGAGTCAAATGTTGATATTGCACCTACACAAGCTCAAATCTGCTTGCCTCCAAATTCCATGCACTTTACTTCTAAACTGCTCGTCTCATATTTTCAAGTGAAATTTTACATGTAGAAAAAATAAAACAAGTAAAATTTGCTGCTTGACATTGCATTTGCTCATTCATTTCATGAGAACCAAACAAAGAGTTGAAGCTATGAGTTTGGTTACTTGGGCAAGACCTGAACCAAAAATTCAAGAATGTGGTCTTAATCTCATTCCTGGGTTTAATTGAAAATGAGCAAGTTTACTTATCTGTCTCCCTCTCCACACAAGTGAGTGTGATTAAGTCTAAATTTCCAAGTCTGAAATAGAAAATATTTTGATATTGCTCAATGAATTACCCATGCTAACTTGTTGGATTTAAAATGGGTTTTCTTGGGTTTGTTTGCTATAATTTAAATTTAAATGATTTCTGTGACAGTAACCAAAGCACCATGAAATTTCATTTCATATCAGTTTTATTATTAAATTGACAATGTTACATATGTATTTATATGCTCATCTTCTGACAACATTCTCTTTACCCGCCCACCATTTGCAACCAGTTTACTGACTCAGAATGAATGACAGATTAATTCTAATTATAAATATGAACACCCTTTCTAAAGTTTCCATTGATTTGTTTTTGTCAGCTAAGATACTGTAAATGTCAATGCTCCTTTTGATTCTCACAAAAATCTATGTGGATAAAAGGCAACAATTTCCTGAACATACTGATTATTCCCCATTGACCAATAACAAAAGTATTTATGATGTCAAAATAACATGGGCAAAAGTACTGATGACAATACATTGCTTCTCTATTTTTACATTGACTAAATTAAGCTCTCAGAAAAATTTTCTCTTGGTGCTTATTGCATTGATAATTTCTCCTTCTAACAGGCTAGGAATTTTTGTTTGCCATATTTTCGTTAGCGGTTTTCATTGTTCTGTGTGCCATTTAAATTCCCAGACTCCCTCATCTAATTTCTTCATGAGTGTCAGTTTGGTATCTCTGCTTGTTCAGTGAGTTCACAGCTTAGTTAGGCTTACTTCTTTCAGTCACTGTAAGGAAAGTGATATACTTTAAAGATTTTTAAAAGGCCAATTGCTAAAAATAACCTGAATAAACCCTTTGAACAGACCAAGCATATTTTGTGATTTAAAAAAAAATTCTGGCATTAGACTAGCTAGTTGTAACTACAAAGTTTATATATTATTTCTATATTATGTTTCTATTCAACATTTTATTCAATGTCACCTTCCTACTGAGATATCTCAATTCCCATGGTATGTGTTCTTCTTCTCTGCAATGACTAATAATCTCCATTTGTTAATCACGGATGTGTTCCAGGTGGTCTTTGGCTAGAGGTCATTGCCAAGGGAAAGTTGTGGACTCTGCCAGAGATGTCCTTAAAGTACAGGGAAGATGTGACAGCACACAGTCGAAGGCAGTTATTGGAAAAAAAAACAAAACGAAACCGTGGACCATTTCATGCTGGTGTCCTGCCCTATTCACACTGTTCAATCAACTGATTATGCTTATTTTACTCTTTGTTCGCTAAAACTGAAAATACAAGAGTAAACTCCAGTCTAGTTCCAACCTACAAATCTCAAATTGGTCATGTCAAAATTAATTGGTTGTGGCTGTCTGTTGCTCATTAATGCACTTCAACTGTTAAGAAATATTTTTTGAAAATCAAATGTAGCATTAGGAAAATTTAAAAGCATGAACACATCTAATCCTTACCAGCAGGAGTAATGGCTTTTATTTCTTCTACTTTCAATTCAAATCTGCCTTTGTCCCCATTTACATAATCACACGTAATAATTGTTACTTGACTTGCATTGGCATGTATAAATATGTGAAACGTACTTAAAAATCAAGTTTGCAATAATAATATCAATGAAATGAAAAAATTGGAAGAGCCAGGCCAGCTTGAAAGTGTGACCAATGTGATCCAACTTAATCCTTATTTGCATGCAAGTAACCTTAAAATTTCTCGCCAGAGCTCATTCCGCCTTTCTCTTTTCCTCCCTTCCTAATAAATGGGCGGGTAAATAAAAATTAAGGTAAGCTTATTGTTAAGCTAGAATATTTCCCCTCTTTTCTCTTTTTTTAAAAAATATTACTATAGTACTTTCTCTCCCTGCTCTCAGTTGCATCTCTGGGTCCCCAATTTAAAACATTTTGGAGTTCTATTAAGATATAGACCTCTCAATACCATCACTTCCAAATAGGCTATTTATCCCCCTCTTCCACACCCCCCACCCATAGCACCACTTTCTATTGTTTTTAAAAATGGATACACATCATATATAATTCTGGCTCTAAGTTATAAATAGACACAACCAAGTTATTCATTCAAATGGCATTCTCTTAAATTTTTTAAGACTAGAGATGGTGAAATCTGATGAACTTCAACTTGTTACTCTCCATATTCCTTTCCATATAGCAGAATACTGGGGAGATGATGAGTTTATGTCAAGAATATATTCTTTTATTCAATAAAGCTAAATTTAATTCTCAATATAACTGTCTGCATTAACACTGCCAGGCCATTTGAAACCAATCTCTAACCCTTTTTGAAATAACACTAAATATAAATAAAATAACAAAGATTTTTAATAAATAAATGACTGGAATGGATTTCAAGAAGCAAGCTTGCTATTAAATCAACACTTCTTGACCTTAGAATCCAGTAAATTCTGTAATTTTTTATCCTTCATTAAAAATATTGCTTTTTTTTTGAAGGACCATTTAATTCTAGAGAGTAAATATGAATTTTAAAGAAGTTATTTTTATCTCCCTCCAGATTTCTGGAAAAACTAAAATCCTCAAGGGGGAAAAGTAATTATTGTCCATTGAAGCTCTTATTCAGATAGGAATAGCACTGGGTAGTTGCAGGTGGATGGAAAAACCCAAAAACCAGCTAAAACAAGAACTAGGCAAAGAAACCATATCATAATAGAAAACCCAAAATAAGGAAGAGAAAACATTCAAAATCCCAATCAGGGTGACATGCCATGACTCTTCCAGGCAAACCCAAACAAGGGAGAAAGGGGGTGGCAACTGGAGGGGAGGGTCCCTGAAATCCCCTCCTTTTCCAGAATATCTAGTAATTGATCTCACACCCTAATTAAAGAAACACCATAAAATTAGAAACCCAGACTCATTGTGAGCGACCCCTCAGTACTACCCCTGCACTTCTCTGTTAAGTGTGTACTTTTGCTTTGCAATGAAAGCTTCTTCTGACTTGTCCCTGAATTCTTTCTCAAGATGGTGTCAAGAATCTGAAAAACTGGCTGGGGCTGGAGTTCCACCAGCATCCAGAGGCCCTCCTGAGCCTTCCAGCAACATTATAATCATACTACTTTATGCATCAGGGTCTATCCAAGTATGATATGGAAGGATGTATTGCTAATGGGCAAAACCGTATGTTTGATTTGTCTCAGTGAAATATACAGTGTTTAGATTATTATGAGCTGATATCAATGTGGGCAGGCTGTCAAGATGGCCTTCCCTCTCTGTTTTGGCTCTGGTCTTGAAGCTGAGAACACCACAAAAACTGCCAGGCCACCATAGCAGCATGCGATAAAAAGTTTGTAGAACTAGTTTTGTAAACTTTTAGCTTATCAGCCACTAACTAAAAGGTATAAAAAAGAAGTATTTGCAGACACAAAAAAGAGGACATACGTTGTTTGACTCCACTCATCTGAGGCACCTAGAACCAGCAAATTCAGAGACAAAGTAGAATAGAGCTTACCAGGAGCTGTGGGGAGTGGAGAATGAGGAATACAGAGTGTGTTTGGGATGATGAAAAAGTTCTGAAAATAGATAGTGATATGGTTGCACGACATCGTAAGTGCACTTAATGCCATTGAATTGCACACTTAAGAATGGTTGGAATGGTACATTTTATATTACATATACTTTATCACAAGATAGATAGATATATAGACGAATAGATAAATGAATACATTAACAACATGGAAATTTAAAAATAAAAAGTGCCTGGAAATAGAAGAAACAGGCAGCTTTTTCCTCCTCTCAGGAAACGACAACAGGTACTATCTGTGGACATGCTCCTTCTGAGTACGCACTACCCAACAGATCCCAAATACAAGCATGTGTAACTCTTTGACTGCAGGCTTTCTCTAGCTGACTTGTCCTGTACACAAGGTGGGCAGAAGTGAAGGGGATATAACACCCTCAGTGAAAGGCAGGGGATCTCTCAGTGAAAGGCAGAAAGGAATTGGTGGATAAATGTCCCAGCTCATCTTTCCCCAATGGGGATGACTCCAAGCATGTGCAACACTGTCTCCCAAAACTCCCCAATGAGAATGAGTCCCAGTTGCTTTCAGTGGCATAAACTGCTTGATAATTTGCCCCTTATTGGCTTCCTGCCCTTCCCTGTCTCAATCCCCTAATAGTTCTTCTTGGGATCACCTCTCACACAAATAACTTGTACTTAAATCTTGGTCTCGGAGTCTGCTTCTTGGAGAATCACCCTGAAACTTGAAATGTTGAACTAGTATTTGAGGATGCAGGGTTGGTTCCTGGCACACACCAGAGAGACTTGCCTGGCAGGTAAGGAGAATCTGAGTTTACCGAAGAACAGCTTGCCTTCCCGAAGCATGGAAGTAGCAAATGTGCTCACCAATGTGGACCAGGGAGAAAGAATTATCATAAGAACCATCCTTCCAAGAGGACTCCCTGGAGCCCAAAAGAAGGACGGTCTGGCAGAAACCGGATTCTGAGGGGCTGATCATATCTACAGTGGGCTATGCTTTTATTAGGGACATTTGCAAGGTTTCCGAAGAACTCACAAAATTACCCAGAAAATACAGAATTAGTTTTGGACATTTGAATACCAAGAGGTCACCAAAGCAAATGGTAGTTATACCAGCCTGATAAGGTATTTTTTGATACTGACTTCTCTCTCTCCCCTTCTGCTCCTGCCCTGGAGAAACTAGAGGCAGCCCAGAAAGTCAGACAGTGGATATAAAACATAAGGTGAAGAAATTACAAAATAGCCAGTGAGACTTCCCCCAGCTCCCTACTCCAACCTCACATCAGATTTATAAGCCCAAAGCAGGTCTGAATTGAAGGAGGGAAGTTGTAAGCTGGGTGAGAGTCTGGGATATTTATATGAGATGCAGAAAATTAGTGAGACTAACCTGAGATTTCAACTAAGAGGTGGAAAA
Source organism: Pan paniscus (assembly GCF_029289425.2). Classification (NCBI taxonomy): domain Eukaryota; kingdom Metazoa; phylum Chordata; class Mammalia; order Primates; family Hominidae; genus Pan; species Pan paniscus. The sequence continues at coordinate 73,867,396 of NC_085926.1, read as the reverse complement.
GCACATGTTCATCAGAATTAGTGAGCAGATGCCATTGTAAGAATGAATAAGCTTATTTTCTGCTTGATTTCTATAGATTATGGTTTGCTCAACAAGCTACTACATAAATATTTTTTCCATTTTGATTCTTTAAAATAATAGAAAAATTATGTCTATAAAATATCTAACAGAAATGTTAAAAAGTGTTATCAAAGTTGATTAACACCCACATTATGCACAGAGAAAAACTGTGATGCTCTAAAATCTCATAATATTCACACTGTGCTTTTTGCCATAGTTGTACTAATAGAAAATGACCGGATTTTCCTTTGTTCCTTTGTAACATTTAATCTGTCTTCTACAGTATCTTCAATGAGCGTGTGTTGCTTGTATAAATAGAAAATAAAATAATATTAAAAAAGAATATCACCCGATAACAAAGAAGATGAAATTGAGAAAGTTAAATTAATAGAGGCAACATTGATATCCATCATGTTATTAACCAGAACAACAAAGACCAACAGATTGTATTCCATCATTGGAAGAAATAATTCCTGTTCATAATTTAAAAAAACCCTGAGGCCACTGGAAGATCTTGAAGCACCTTCCAATCTTTGAATGTAGATTGATTTCCAAAGCTAATTCTTTGAAAACTAGTCTAGTTTTCATACCCAAGGTAAAAAAAAAAAAAATACAAGTCTACTCGATTTACTAGAAGACCCCATAGTCTACCCTGCCAAATCACAGAATATAATATGTCTTCTTTTAAGTCCTAGTATGCACAAAAAATATTTTATGATGAGGAAACAGGCTTGTATTATTCAGAGTTCTCTACAGTTCTCCATTCTCAGAAATTCTACATATCATTTTGGCTACCAAACCTTCTTATTTGGACATCCCTTTTGTACAGACATCTCTAAATGTTCAGCTGGGAATTTCTGCTAATTAATTTTCTTCTTCTACAATAATTAAAGACCTTTAAAAGTCATGATCTTCTCTTTTTTTAATTAGATGCAATGATTAGAAAATATTTTATATTACACAGCACTTTGCCTCTAATTGATTACATTTTCCCTTCCTTTAATTAATTTTTGTACAATGATAAAGCATTTTTGCCTTTGGGCCCTTGTAAATGTTTGTGTGCACTTAAAAACCCACATGTGTATATGTATAAGTGCTGTTATTTCACTGACTTTGCCCCAAGAACAGTCTTGAGAAGAGAAGCAAATAAAATACATGTTGTATGTGATATGAATATTGTCACCATATCTTATTGTTTGTTTGTTTGTTTTGGTCTGGTTAGGTGTGTCTTTAGCACGTTTTCATTAATTTTCTTGAAGCCCTAAGCATTTGAGGAGTAAGTGTTTATATGGCATTATCTAACTTTTTCCACCTTGTTTTCATCCCCAAACTATTAAGAACAGCTCATCATTTTGTGCTTGGATGGGCTTGCAATCTGGGGCTTTGAAATACCATAGAACACAGTTCATACTTTGATGAACCCTTGTAGCTCTTCCTTGCCCTAGTGAGAAATGCTGAGTGTGGGGTGCCTAAACTACCACCTACAGCAATATTTCCCCCTCTCTGCATCTTCTCATCTTCACCAGAGATCTTGGTGACTTCACCTATAGAATTTCAGAGTGCATGTCTCAGAGCTCTCCTAATCCCACGATTATTAGGAAGAGCTGTTTGTTTTGGCTTCTTGGGATGGGTCATTATATGTATAGTGGCCTATATGTGAGAAGAAAACAAATGCCTATGCAATAATCACCATAGTCAATGGAAAGACAGCAGCTTCCCTCCCCTTTCTGTCCTATAGAAGCACTGATTTCTCATTCTGTACACTTTTGCACTTTATTTTATTCACCCTTGTATTGCCACATATACGCCTTACTTACGTGTGCTTTGTCATTCTATATGAATTGTAAATTTCTCAGAGGAAAGACCTACATTGCATAGCTGTTGACTAATGTGGAGGTCAGGAAGTACTTGCTCAACAAACCTGACTGAATCAAGTTTAATAGTCCAATGGTCAAAGCACAGGATTGGAAAACAAAAATTATTTCCAAAGAACACAATTACTGCAAAAGTTGCTATACTCTCTTTATTCTCTTCATTTGAGAAATGATCTGAATATTGTTTAGTATTATTTTTTAGTTTTTTTTATTTGCAAAACTCGAGACCATCAATCATACAGTCTGTGGTCTTCAAACCAAGTGTGTTCTTCAAACCAGCAGCATCAGCATCACCTGGGAGTTTGTTAGAGATAAAAAATGTGGGACCCCACTCCAGACCTACTGAAGTGCAATGTGTATTTTAACAAGATATCCAGGTGGCTTTCACATACATTAGTTTGTGAAGACCTGTTGTAAAATACATGACCAATGTTTTCCACCACCACCATCACCATCACCATCTCTACTAGTAGCATTACTAGCACCACCACCATCACCAACACCACCATGACCAGCAACACCATCACCCCCACCACCATCTCCTATTATACATTGAGTATAAACACAAGCCAGAAACTGCACTAAGCCCTTCATATGTGTAGTAGCATGTTCTCACACTGCTAATAAAGACTTACCAGAGACTGGGTAATTTATAAAGGAAAGAGATTTAATGGACTCACGGTTCCACATGGCTGGGGAGGCCTCACAATCCTGGTGGAAGACAAAGGAAGTGCAAAGGGCTCATGGTGGCAGGCAAGAGAGAACGTGTGTAGGGGAACTTCCTTTTATAAAGCCATCAGACTCGTGAAACTTATTCACTATCACAAAAACAGCATGGGAAAGACCTGTCCCCATGATTCAATTACCTCCTACTGGGTCCCTCCCCCAACACATGGGGATTATGACAATTTAAGATAAGATTTGGGTGGGGACACAGAACGAAACCATATCAATATGCATTATTCTATTTGGCACACAAGTACTCTATTTGACAAATAATACTTTATACTCATTTCACATAACAAGATATGACAGCTTATAAATGGAGGATCTGAGTCTCAAATACAGTTCTGTTTGGGCCTGAAAATCTGCTCTGCATTCCAGTGCCTTTCATTTTCAAGTGAGAGTTTATATCAATTACAAAGATGGATCATTTTGAGTGGAAAAACCATCTAATTGACAGAAAAAAAAAGCTGTACTTTTTCCTGCTGTATAAGTGTCTGATTCATTTCTGTTGAAATGTAACTTAAATTTTTTTAAATTATTTTTTCTCTTTGACTTTTTATCCCCACGACCCCTTCTGTAATTAGCCTTCAGTTATTATTTTGAGAAAAGGAAACACTAAAGAGTTTATAAATTATAAATTATCACAATCTTTAATATTATTGAACCTCTTAGCTTTCATTTCTTTCTTTTACAGGTTGGTGCAAAAGTAATTGCGGTTTTGGCCATTATTTTTAATTACTCTTAATGACAAAAACCACAGTTACTTTTGCACCAACCTAATACTTAGGAAATTTATCTTTTAAAAAGGGAGGGAACAAATGCTGTGTCCTCACATGGCAGAAGGCAGAAGGGTAAAAAGGGGTAAAGGGGGCCTAGCTAGTTGTCGCCTACTCTTTTACAAGGCATTAATTTCACCTATGACAGTGGAGCCTGCATGGCCTGATTGATTACCTCCTAAAGACCCTTCCTCTTTATGTACTGTTACACAGGGAATTAAATTGGAACATGAATTTTTGAGGGCACACAAACACAAAAACCATAGTAGTAACTATGTACCATTTTAATTGCAATATTCGGTAATAGGATCACTATTTTCTTGGTTGATGTCGTTTTGCATTCCCTAACTATCAAGAGCTAAAAACTTTCCAGTTCATCTCAAATCTAGTCAAATTCATAATCCTCTTCCATACATTGTCTCCAGCAACTAATCTTGTGTCCCATTACTCTAGATTTTCATAATCTCTTGCAGTAATCTCAAAAATGATCTCTCTGACCTTCCATACACCCAATCCATACTTCCCAACGCCTTCAACTCTGTCCTTATCCAACACATATGACATCATCTTCCAATTTACAATTTTTTTATGGTTCCACATTGCCTGTATTAGTAATAGCTAACGCTTTCCTCATACTAATTTAGTACTGCACGGAGCTAAATGTCTTGTGTGTATTAGGTCATTTACCCCATCAGCATTCAAGTAAGGTAAGAATTGCTATCATACCCACATTACCAATGAATCTCTGAGAAACCCAGTAGTTTGCCTAAGACCACACAGCTATTAAATGTTGGCTCTGGGTCTCAAACTCAATTTTGCCAGATTTCAGACTCCCACACCTGTAGCTCCCATGCCTTATTGTCTGCAGAATAGACGGCAACCCACATAATCTGTTATCCAATACTCTCCATGCTATGACTTGATGTTATCCTCCCAGCTGTGCCTTCTACAATATAGAGCTCAACATTTCACTGTCTTTGAACATCCCTTGGACTTTACAATGTCTATGATTTATTTATGCTATTCCTTCACCTCTATTGCCATTCCCCCTTTTATGGATGTTCAAATTGCCCTCAGTTCTTGGATGCCAACACCTGTATTATATTTTCTGTAATTTCTTTTCTTTTTTTTTTTTTTTTTTGAGATGGAGTCTCTCTCTGTTGCCCAGGCTGGAGTGCAGTGGCGCAATCTCGGCTCACCGTAAGCTCTGCCTCCCGGGTTCATGCCAGCCATTCTCCTGCCTCTGTCTCCCAAGTTGCTGGGACTACAGGGGCCCACCACCATGCCTGGATAATTTATTTTCTGTAATTTTTAAGTTAAAATCAAGTTCCCCCTCTTCCACATCCTAATAGCACTTTTTTCTTGCAACACGTGTAGTTTTAATTACAGGTGGATTTGCCATGTAAGGTTCTTGAAAGCACAGTGCCCAGTAAATACCTCTTGAGTAAAATTGAATAAAAATTTATTCTCATTCCACCTCTAATTTCTGACCTTAAAATGGATATAGTTTAATAGTTAAAAAAATAATTTTTGTTGGATGCAGTGGTTCATGCCTGTAAACCCAGAACTTTGGGAGGCCAAAGTGGGAGGATTGCTTGAGCCCAGGAGTTTGAGACCAGCCTGGGAAAAATAGACCCTTGTCTCTATAAAAATTAAAAAATAAAAAATTAGCCAGGCATGGTGGTGCATACCTGTGGTCCCAGCTTCTTGGGAGGCTGAGGTGGGATGATCATTTGTGTCTAGGAGGTCAAGGCTCAGTGAGTCATGATTGTGCCACTGCACTCCAGCATGGGTGAAACAGTGAGACCCTCTCTCAAAAAATAAGTAATTTTTAATATGCTGTTCACCTGGATTGTGTAAATTAGCTAATGGAAATCAAATCTCGTATTTTTACCTTCTCTTTTGGGATCTTCCTTACATTAAACTAAAAATTGACTTTTGATTGAGCTGTTATTATTACTTTTTGTTTTTATTTTTTACAGTCATGAAATTTTACTGAAAGAATTGTCCCCTCAATGTGTAGAAATATATTTAGTAGGTTCCCTCTTCTTAACCAGGAGGCTAAAAAGAAAATGTCAACACATAGAAATTAAAGAATGTACCTGTGAAGCCTCCCCAGATGTGGTACCTGGTGGTGGACAAGGGTCACGGGGATACTTTTCTGTTCTTTGTAACTTTATGAAAGCAAAAAACCTTAGTTACTTTTGATTTATAATAGTGGCAAGGTCATCTTTATCATGAAAAAAAAAAAGAAAAACAAGGTCTATATTTTCAGACCCTGAGATTCAATTTATCATGAAGATCAATGACAGTTTTATTCTCTAGAGAGATAAACTATTCCTTTTGCTATAAAATTATCACCTTTGTTCAGACCTTGTGCTGTTGCTAAAGTACTGTGAAGCTGGAGTTGTAATAGAATCGTTTAACAATAGAAAAACATTACATTTGAACATTCGTTTGTATAGCTGTCTCCTCTTTCCAAACAAAAGATAGTATATGAATCCACTGCTTGAGTTGTGAGGACTGAGTGAGAAGCAGCCTAACTCATTAAACTGGTAATGTAACTAGAAAGTTAAGTGTTTTCTGAGAGCCATCTAGAGGATGAGAAGGCAAGAGATAAGGCCAGAAGTATTTGGAGGAGAGTTCAGGGGGGGCAAAAAAGGATAAAAAGTAGAAGAGAAATCCTTGCTGAACTAAAAACATTATAGAGCAAAAGGGAGAAAGAAAATAAATTAAACTCTAAATAGGAAGTATACTAAGTATTAGACATTGTTTCTGAATTTAAGAATTCACAGACTAATCGAGGAATCAGGTATACAGCCATTCTGTCATTTATTCACTCATTAAAAATTTACTCAATGTATGTGTACTATCTACCAGGAACCAGGATGGGTGCTAGGGAATAAGATAGACACAAGCCCTACCCTCACATCACTGTCAGTCTAAGGAGATGCACAGGCACTATAAATGTCATCTAAATAAAAAACATCACCAGCAGGGCTGATTCTAGCAGCTTGTCCCACATTTATATTGCCCAGAATTTACATGATCAGAAGAGCGGGACTCCACTTTTTTCCTCCAATGATTTTCTTTCCCAGGAGTCATGCCAAAGAATATAAGTGTAGGTTAGTCCTAGCTGCCATGTGCTCTTGCCAAGTAGATCTGAAATTAAGACATGACCACTGGATGCTGAAAAAGTCACAGTTGATGTCAATGCTTGTAGCCTCAAGCATTGAATGTTGTTGCTACTGCTTCTCTACCTCTTGATGTCACACATCGGTGAAATTACTGGTGATGGATACTCACTGCTAAATGTTATAACTCCTAATTAAAACTTTTAAAATCACTCACACAGACTTTCCTGTAGGATGACAGGGTTAGGAAACAATCTCTCTGACAAAACCCCAACATTACTCTTCCATATAAAACAGTTTTCAGAGAGATTAGTCCACTAGTCCCAGTTCCTTCTACCTTGATTATGAATTATTTTAAGGGCCTCTGTGTACTTTCCTACTAGTAGGTCATGGTCAGATCCATCCCTGTTGATCTGATCCTTCAGTAATAAGGTCTCAAAAGTTACTTGATCATTCTCCAATCCCAGAAGACCTCTCTGCTCCTCTGTAATTTTATGTAATCTCCACTCAACCCTAGGCAGCAATATCCACACTCCATATTCCCAATGAATCTGTTAAAAGTGTGGTAATGTATCTCTGTCTGCTTACAGATTCTGCATCCTGATACTGGCTCACCCTGAATGTCCTGTCAAAAAGTGATTAGGGTTAATTTTTGTATAAGGTGGAAGGAAGGGGTCCAGTTCCTGTTTTCCTCATATGGCTAGCCAGTTTTCCCAGCACCATTTATTAAATAGGGAATCCTTTCCCCCTTGCTTGTTTTTGTCAGGTTTGTCAAAGATCAGATGGTTGTAGATGTGTGGTGTTATTTCTGAGGTCTCTGTTCTGTTCCATTGGTCTGTATATCTGTTTTGGTACCAGTACCATGCTGTTTTGGTTACTGTAGCCTTGTAGTATAGTTTGAAGTCAGGTAGCATGATGCCTCCAGCTTTGTTCTTTTTGCTTAGGATTGTCTTGGCCATACAGGCTCTCTTTTGGTTCCTATGAAATGTAAAGTAGTTTTTTTTCCAATTCTGTAAAGAAAGTCAATGGTAGCTTGATGGGAATAGCATTGAATCTATAAATTTCTTTGGGCAGTATGGACATTTTCATGATATTGATTCTTCCTATCCATGAGCATGAAATTTAGGCTGTGGAGAAATAGGAACACTTTTACACTATTGGTGGGACTGTAAACTACTTCGACCATTGTGGAAGACAGTGTGGTGATTCCTCAAGGATCTAGAACCAGAAATACCATTTGACCCAGCAATCCCACTACCGGATATATACCCAAAGGATTATAAATCATTCTACTATAAAGACACATGCACACATATGTTTATTGCAGCACTATTTACAATAGCAAAGACTTGGAACCAACCCAAATGCCCATCAATAATAGACTGGATAAAGAAAATGTGGCATATATACACCATGGAATACTATGCAGCCATAAAAAAGAATGAGTTCATGTCCTTTGCAGGGACATGGACAAAGCTGGAAGCCATTATTCTCAGCAAACTAACACAGGAAGAGAAAAACAAACACCACATGTTCTCACTCGTAAGTGGGAGTTGAACAATGAGAACACATGGACACAGGGAGGGGAACATCATATAGTGGGGCCTGTTGGTGGGTGGAGGGCAAGGGGAGGGAGAGCATTAGGACAAACACCTAATGCATGTGGGGCTTAAAACCTAGATGACAGGTTGATAGGTGCAGCAAACCACCATGATCCATGTATACCTATGTAATAAATCTGCGTGTTCTGCACATGTATCCCAGAACTTAAAATAAAATAAAAAATAACTAAATAAAAATGATTAGGGTGGGTATCTGTAGTACAACAGTAAAAATATGCACATGATGGAATATAATCAAGTATAAAATGTGCAGAGCTGACTGTACATCTCCTTGGTCCTCTTCTACACCTTCACCATAAGGAGCTGTACTTTTTCTCACTCCACAAGTCACTATCACTGTCCTTCAAATAAAGCATCACTCTCTTATTTAAAGGACAGAAGAGTCATGTATGAGTCAGAGGAAGAAAGATGAGAACTGGTAGCTGATTCAGGACTTTCCCATGAGTCTTTCCTGATTGGTCCTAAGATTTTACATAAATGTTGTATACTTGCAAACATAAAATAAGCCTCTAATAAATGTTTATTGAACTGAATAGAACATCACTAAAACTACTATGAGTATACAGATATACATTGAAGTTGCACCATCGCATTAAATTTTATTAAATATCGTCACTTCTCCTATAAAAGAAAAATAAAGCAAAGAGACAACCAATTTAAATAATGCAAAAGAGATAAATAATTAAACAATGCTGACAATGCCACCCAACAAACACATGCCCTAAAGTGAATGGGCATGAGAAAGATGTAAAACTGCTCTGCCTAAGCATGATTTAGTCCCTATGGAAATACATACTGTCGTAATCACATCATGCTGAGTGTGAATGCGAGGGCTCACTGTATGCACTGTTTATGCAATATGGCACCTCCACATGAGCTGGGTCCATAATCTTTAGCTGTTGCTCAACTGAAGAAAGCAAGGTCTGTTTCAGTGTTGGAGGAAAACTGACTCTGTTGGACTCGTTGAGAAATTCAATATCAGTTTCCAATGTGGTAGCCAATTTTGCATCTACATTACCAAAAATATAGAGAACAGAAATACATTAAGCCGTGGTGCCAAGCACTCTAATGACTACAATGTTGAGAAATGAAGTGAAAGACAATAGTAATTTGACCATATATGCTTTTCACCTACCTGATATCTTTAGACTAACAACCAGAAAGATGCAACTCCATCATATTTATGAAGTTATTCTAAATCTAAGCTTTGGACATATGTACTTATTAACACATGCCTTATTTTCATTATAATTTAATTTAAAATACACATAGCATAGCTGTGTAACCTTGAACTAGTCACATAAATTCTGTTTCCTCATCTGTAAAACAAAAGGGCCAGACTTTGAACACTCATATCCCTTCCAGTAGTATCATTCTCATTCAGAATACATTAAATTCCATTCTATATGCAGAATAATCTAATTGGGAGATGATTGGTTGAAGCTTCATTGTGAAAATCAGAGTTAGGAAGCCATTTCTGTGACATGGAGAATAGTCAGACAGAATTACATGTATGAGCTTTGTGAGTGAACTATTAAGATTAATACTAATGAGATTCTATTTTTATAAGTTGTCCCTTGACAGCAATTCTTAAATAAAAAGATAGGACTAATGTCTCAGGCACAATTCAGTACACAGTCAGCAAATGAAGAAATACCTTTGTTAAATTACCTTCGAGTCAAAAGCCTGTTGTCTGTGAGATTAGTTCTTATAATCATTTTTTATTAAAAAACCAGCTGCCATTTATGGACAGGTGTTTAATTTGAGGTCATGTTAGAAAAATAACTATTTAAAACAGTTTTATATACTTGAAGAATTTATTGGACACGTTTGAAATTCCATTCACAACAAATGCAAGAGGAAAATAAAACAAACATATGATTTCTCATTATTCTCTAGAAGCACTGGGAACTTAACCCTACCAGTCCCATAGTGAAATGATGAAGCCATTCTTTAGTTATGCATATTCTGCTACTCTATTAAGACATTTGCTAAAAAGTCAATTTTTCTTGAGCACATTAATATATATATGAATTGAGGTGTTTCAAATTATATTTTTATTACAAAAGCTTAAATTTTAATCCAGATTTCAGCTTTGCCTATACTTAGGAAGAAAGACTGTCAGTCATGGAGGGAAAATACCATACCCTGTTAAACTCCTTGCAAGAAATTTCTTTTCTAGTAGTTATTTGCTTTGCTCTCAGAAAGCATAATTAGTCACATTTTAATAGTCCCTATGATCTCTTTCTATATAGACAGCTGTGGAAGAAAATATTGAAACTCAGGAATTTGTCAAAGTTAATTGAAAGCAACAGAACCAAAATTTCAAACTTAAGTTATTTGAAATTAGAGTTCAGATTATTCATATGTAATCAGATAATGCTTTGATGTCTTGACCTATGTGTTTTTGTTTCTAATATTTATTGCTATTTCATGGCTCTTCCCCATTTAGGCCCTAGCTTAAGTGTTTTATGTTCAAGATCTCAGGAAAGAATAAAAAGGATGACTCAGAAGAACACAAAATGATCAATTTTTGGCTTTTGGCTTTTAAGATAGCATAATCGTGTAATAACAAAAGATGAGTGCTTTATGAAAGAATACTTTCTGACCTTTGGTCCTTCTCCCTAAACCCCACCACATTCATAACCAAGGGCTGCTAAAACAGGAGAATTAGTGGGGAAAAAGAATGTGGATATGGGTGGGCTTCAAGAAGGACCCCTGAACCCTTGGCTGAGCCCCAAGGTGGGGACAATGGAAAACCTAGAACAGCATGTTCTCACTCATAAGTGGGAGCTGAACAATGAGAACCCATGGACACCGGGAGGGGAACAACACACACCAGGGCCTGTCGGGTCCCCTCGGGGTGAGGGTAGAGAGAGCATCAGGATAAATAGCTAATGCATGTGGGGCTCAATATGTAGGTGACAGATTGATAGATGCAGCAAACCACCATGGTACCCTTTTACCTATGTAACAAACCTACACATCCTACACATGTATTCCAGAACTTAAAATAAAATTTAAAAAAAAAAAGAAAAGAAAAAAGAAAACCTAGAACAGGAAGGAAGGGCCTTGTCCCAGGTGTAGCAGATTCTCCTTGGTTACCCTCAATACATATACCATATCTATCTTCTCTCTCTCTCTCTTCATTAGTAATAGAGATTGCGCATTTTAATCACCACAAAGCCTTTCAGTCAAAGGACTGTATTTCCTGGCATTCTATGCAGCTGGCTTTGATCATGTGACTAAGTATGGCCTATCTTCCCTCTCCTTCATGACTTAAACGAAAAAGAATAGTGAAAACTGGTCTATGAGATAAAGCCACAGCATGAGGATAGCAGAGCAACAAGGTAATGAAGCCTTGATAATGACATATTTAAAGGATTGTATCAGCCTTGAAACACCATATTAGCACAGAACCACCTTCCAGTATTTTCACATGAAGGAGAGATGAACATCTGCCATATTCAAGTGACATTATTTTCATGTCTCATAAAACATCTCAACTACTATCATAATACACTAGCTGAAGCCCAAAAGATGGCCAGATATTGTTTATTTTTTCCACCCAGCACAGTGTGAATGCAGAAAATTTTTCTCTAGGCAGATGGGACTGAGACCTCCTCAGAGAGTTTCAGTGACCACCACAGAGTCTGGAAGGGCCAGGGAGCATAGGAGCAGAGATCCCCAGTACTCAGAGTAGTGCAGGAATGGGGGATGGTCTACCACGTGCCCCCAGATGACAGAGAGAAGAAGGATTGGAAAATGTCTGGCAGGGAGGAATCACAGTAGCCACATGGACTAATGGCCAAAGTCCATATAGGAATGGCAACTTACCAGCAAATGCCAGTGCTAAGAGCTAATAATGACCCGAACAAGCTTGTGCCCACTCACGCTCTAAGTTAATATGTTCTGACATTACAGACACCCACTGGAATTTAGATACAACCCCAGAAAGGGAGGAAATAAGGAAGCCCTGAATTCATTGAAATTAATTTTTTTTACCACTGAGAAAAATGGAATCTTGTCATAGACATTAAGTTCTAAAACACTCAAGTTCTAAAAACTAAAATTGTTACCAGTTCTTACATTTCTTGGTTTGTGGTCTGTGACTTGTACTCGACACCAAAACAATTGTTAGGTGGTAGAGGACAGTGGAGTTAAAAGTTATTAAATAATAACCAGTTTGTGGATTATTCATTACATTCATTCATTTACCAGCCCTTACATAATGTATGAGCACTCAAATATTTCTAAATATCTGTTGAATTATTCCATTTCACTGACTGTGATATTATATGAATAAACTTTCCTGAATAAATTATTACAAGTAAAACTTCAAATTGTCCTCCTCCTCTTTTAAATGTGGAGAAACTGCCTAAAGTTCCTATAAACACTCTCTAATCTATACACCAACTAATTCCTTGAATATACATGTCCAATAGTAGAATCTTTTTTGTAATAGCCTAGTGAATTTAGTGCCAATATGGGGTAACATTTTTCTTTTCAAAGCTATTTGAGTGGTATTTTGCAGGTGATGATACATTTAATATGGCATTATCCACAGGTAACCTTCCAATTTCCCTTTTTGACCTAATAACCTATTACATATTGTATTAGTTATTTATTTAACACATTTTTTAGCATTCATTGTATACCAGGGGCTGGGTTATCACTGCAAAGACAGCAAAGAACAAACCCATTGAGGCTCTTACAGATTCAATAACAAAGGAAAGTATTAAACAGAAGGAATAACTGTTTAAGATGAGGCCTGATAGTTGAATTACATTTACCAGGCCAATGGGGTAAAAGATGAGACGAGGGGAAGGGAATATTTTCCAAAAAGGAGAACACATTTGAAGTCTTAGGTAGAGGAAACTGTGTCTGAGGAATTCCAGTTTCAGTGTGACTGTATCATAGAAGGAGAAATAAAGAGCAAATGAAAAATGAAACTGTACACACAAATGCAGATTTGAGGAGCCATAAATCCCTAGAAGGAACCTATGGGAAAAGTCCATGTTTCTAAAAACTATTCTAGAAAAGTAGAGTCCTGCAATCACAAGTCAAATGCTTGCAAATTTGAAGCCCCCTTGAGGTGCCTGAGCTGAAGTCAATCGTTTTCCTTTCCACCTCTCAGGAGAAAGTATCAAGAGATCCAGAGGGAAGAGTGACCAGCAGATTTGACCACTTTTATGACAGTATATTATAGCAATTATTTAGAACCTTGACATATACTTTAGATTAATTTTATTGATTTTCACAAAATTTACAGTTTATAGATTTTTTTAAAGAAAGTTTTCCCTATTCCCATTGCCAGTCCTCAATATGAGCCTGGAAATCTTTTCAGAAAGGAGACCATCAGTTGAGACAAACAGAAACGAAAACTGATTTGCCTTCCATCCCTCACACTATTTTACTCCAGAAACAGGAAAAGGGAATGCCTGAATAAGGAATGATTGTTGGGGACAAAATTCTTAAATTAGAAAAGCTAATTCAGTTCATTAATAGATCATTAATAGATCTTCACAAACCAACAGAATTTAAGATCATTCAAATATATCAAGAGATAGAAAACTTATGAGTGTTCAAGGAAATAAGAGTACACTTTAGGGAAAAAGTCATATTCCTCACATTCTAAACACTAACTCATTGCAGCAGGATTGCAACCAGATTCCCCTGATGACTTTTGGAGAAGAAACACCAATTAAACAGACGATGACAGAAGGAATCTGAACTTATAAAACAATCACATTGCACAATATTCCCTTAAAATTGCTAAACCAGAAGGCAGATCTATACAGGATGAATTTAAACTCCAGTTCAAGCAGAATTAAGGGGTGTAATGACTACTCCTCAAGGAAGACAGACCAGAAAAATTAGTATGGAATTCCAGAGTTTGTAAGATATTTACTATCCTAGACTACTATATCTGAACCAACTAGTTCACTGAATTGTAAGCATTCAAGGCTTAGAAAATAATTGAAAATAGTGAGAGAGGAAAGAACAGAATAATATTTAAATTCCCCAACTGTGCACAATTCAAAAACTGGCCATACATAAGAAAAATATAAAATATACTACATGACACCCAAAAGCCTTTCCCTTAAAAGAAGATTGTTCAAAGATTCAAAATTATAAACAAAAATAAAGTTTGAGTAACTGGGAGACTTTAAAAATAGACTTCAGGTAACTTTCAAGCAATATTCTGGGAGTAGACTCAACAGTGGAAGTCAATAGAATCTATCCTGTCTTTTGTAATGGACTCAAATCTGAAATGGGGACTTGGTCAGAAAAATAATTGGAGTGAGATATCACCAGTTTAGAAGATCTGCAACATGTAGCTGAGTATTGTCAAAAAGTTCTAGAAAGTAAATAAGCTAGAAATAAAAACAAATATCTGATTCTCAGATAAAACAACTAACCACCCAAAGAGCCAAGGATACTCTGTTCTCTAAGAATCAAGAACCTGTAAATGAGGACACTTACAGATATTGCAAACAAAAGTGTTATTGGAAGACCCATGTCACTTATTGGTTGAGAAACAAAAAGACAACTGTACAAATCTGTTGAAAGATACCGCTCCAAGAAAACTATTGGAAGCTGCCAATTCCTGTCCTTTCACTAAACTCCAGAGGGGAATTGTTTACAAATATAAATGAACAACAATATACTTTTCTTGTTGATCAGTGCCACTCTGTACACCATCAATCCCACTAAAGAAGCAGATCTCATCCTTTAGAGCACTAAAACTACTAAAATGGTGGGATTTTCTAGTGATTCTAAAGCTTTTCCAGTGTTCCAACATAAAATTGTTACTTTGAGACCAATATTGGAAAAACCCTCCTTTCTTTCCTGACACAACTTTTGCAGATTTAATAGGTAAAGATCTACTTTGCCAGTGGAACTGCCAGATTAAACATACTACAGAAGTATTATTTTTAGATGTTTCAGGAAATTCTCCTGCACACAATGAAGTTATGGCTGATATGGATATTAATACATCCTCATTATGTATGATTCAAAAAAATCTTAGAATTTAGCTGTGGTTCCAGAAACACTATGGACAAAAGATTCTTCATACGTAGGCAAAAATAACTAGAGAAGACTCTAGTTATTTTTTCTAGACTCTAGATTGATTTTTCTAAAACTTTACCTAAATTTTCTCAATGGCTTCTTAAAGCTGAAGCCAGTGAAGACCTTAAACTAATTGTGACCCCTACCTGGGACACTCCAATTTACCTATGAAATGATTGAAAAAGACATTTTACTGGTGCAGTTATTTGTAAATTATGTAAGGTCTTGCCCCTTACTCAAAGTCTTCACTATTTTTGTTATTCTCAATAATCTGAAAAAGTAGAAAAACACAAGTAAAACATTAAAACTGAAATTACCTAACCAATCAGTGCCTTTCAGCTCCCATAGTCACACATCCTGCTCTAAGTTCTTTTCGTCCTATCTCCTTTTCCCTTCAGGATCTCAAACATTCTCTTATTGCGAACCATGAACTAGTCACTGCCAGAAACGTGTGCTAAGGGATAATGTCACCTATACTTGACTCCAATCTTTTACAAGTTCAATATTATATAAAACTAACCCAATATACTCGGTCCTATCATTAACAGGCACAGGCTATCTTTCCTCACCAATCACCTAATCTGTGTTTCACAACCTAAAAGCAAGTGAGCTAGTGTACTGGGAAAGAGTGATGTACATTCATGATCTCATACAAATCTTATAGCAACTCTTTGAACTAGGTTTTATTATTATCTCCATTGGACAAAAGAGAAAATTCTTGGTTAATTCATTTGCCCAACTCCGATGTCTGGTATTTGAACACAGGTTGTACAAAAAAAACCTTAACCACTTAGAAAAATGAAGCATGCAAGGATTTGGGCATTAATTGAAATCCAATTTCATTAACACTGGCTAGCTCTTAAAAAATGAAATTAAATTATGTTTGATGTTATATTCCATAGAACTATGGCCAAATTTATTAATGCTTGCCAAAACTCTTCAGTGTTTGGGGTAGTTCTTTCTTCTCTCCTTCATAGATTTGGTCACATTTGTTCATTGGAAATTGTTATTAAAAATGTTGTTTATCATGTGTGCAAAGAACAGGGATAAGTCTTAAAGCTAATGATAAGAGAATGCACAATCCAGCTGTCATACAAGGACCTAACCAAAAACAATGTTGATTTTTGAGAATGGAGTGATTAGTAAAAGAAGAATGATCAGGTTTTCAGAGTCCCAGACAGTTCCATCATTTTGTGGTAGTAGTTATGAAACATGACCTGACTTCTTGAGTACACACTGGGTGACTGCGATTGGGTGAAATTTCCTCCTCCAGCACTTTCTTCTAGATCTTCAAATATGTGACACCGACAGAAATGAAGCTGGCAAATCAATGCATAGAGAATTGTCTCACATATGTAGCTCTACCCAGGTCATACATATGCATATTGTTTTCTCATTAGCATGTACTGAAAGGAAAAGAGCATACAATAATAGAGGCACATTGGCAATCTGCAAAGAAATGGAAATAATGAGGGTCTTATTGCTTTTAAATTTCTTTAAATATATTTTTAGAAGGCAATTTTTGATGATCTGTATATTCACTGGTGTGTGTGAAATAGCTCTCCTGGATTTGTTTTTGTTTTGCCATAGACATGACATACATTTTCCTTAAGTCTGAGAAATTAGATGCAGGCCCCACATGATTTTCTCATCCTGAAACTTACAAGCCCTTGATTTATGGGTCTTTTAAAAGTGCAGAACACCCACAGATCTGCCAACTGACTTTTATTTATTATCAGTTTTCTCTAGTGTGGACTGAAGTAACTCCATCAGTTATTCTCCACTATTACCATATTCACTATCATCTACCTATATTCTTTTTCATTATGCAAAGTATTAATGTTCCTTTCAAATCCCTTTCTGCTCAGTGCTTCTCTTCGTTTTCTTTCCCCATCTTTGCCTTTCATTTCCTACGCTAAATTTTTACTTACCTGGTGATTGCTTTCAAACCCTTTTGTATTAACCTTAGATTTTGAACTTTGTCATAAATGTTTTATAGACCCATTTCCGTTACCCAAAAAAAGCATACTTGGGTTTCCAGATCCATTTGATTATTGAACCCAGCCATTTGACTTCAATGGGGATATGCATAACAAAGGATATATTTCAAATGTACAATATGTCACACAAAATATCTGGATTTTGGCGGCATCAGTTTTCTCATTATCCCATAGGCTCTAAAAACTGAGTCAATTTTAACTGAATTCATCAAAGAAATATTCCTGGATTATTAATGCAATGTGCATCCTTTGCAAGAAGGACCTGTACTTTGTCATGAATTTATGCAGCCCATGAATAAGCAAAATCATGTTCATTTAAAAGACTTGTTAATCCCGAGTGAATTATTTAGATTCTGCCACCAGCCATTTTGCAAATCTAAGGTGTCACACTGATTTAATAAATGAATGAACAAATGAAAGGGCTGATAGAGCTGTGACAAAAATTTAAAAACCACAGACACTAAAGAAATAGTATATTTTAAAGCCTTTTTACAAAAACAAAGGAAAAACACTTTTCTAGGCATCTCCAAATTGTGATCCCAGCATTTCCCCTACTTAGCTAATAAGTCTTTCTAACTTCTGCTCATTATAAAGTTAATCATTGTGTTGTAGTATATTGTTTCTTTTCAATTCTGATATCAAAATTACCCTTGATAGCTGCTATATTTGAAGATGATTGAATTGAACTTTTAATCTGATTAATCAAAGAGCTCAAAATATAATCATAGTAATTTTATATAGGAATATATTTTGCTAGAAATCACAGAAAAGCCTACTACAGTGGCTATAAACATATTTTGGTATGGTGGTCCAAGAGTGCCATGGCAGTTCAGTGGTATCAACAGGGATACAGGCTCTTCTATCTTTCCATCCTCAACCTGTAGGCCTTAACCTTCATTTTGTTTGCCTCATGATCACAAGATAGTTGCTCTGCTACTAAACCTCACATCTGTAGTACCAGCAGGAAGGAAGAGAGAACGCAAAGAGGCATAGGTTATTCTTTTTTTCCTTGAAGAGATTTTGCTTTATTTCAATAAAGAGAATTCTGCCTAAGAACGCTGACGTCATTAGCAAAAAATGGTATCCCTTGACCAACTCAAAACTCTTCCAAAACCAAGAATATGAGTACTTTGGTTTTCTTGTCTGTCTACTTGAGGAAAACAAAGGTGAATAGGACTGTGAATGACCATGGTGTAATCTATCTGCTGTATTTCCAGTTTGTTCCTATTGTAGAATCTAAAAGGAGAGCATGAGAGACTACTGAAGATATTTGATAAGAAAGATAAGGGGATCATAAAGACAATAATAATTGAGCATAAGATATGTGGGTTAAGATTGGTGGAATATGGTGGGTGATGCAGCTAGGTAAGTTTGAACCAGACGTTGAAAACCGATGAAACCAAGCCAAAGTTATTAGCTGTGATACTATGGACCACTATTCTCCACTGGGCTATACGTTAGAATCACTTAGGAGGCTTTCCAAAACTGTTAACGCCAGCTAAATCTGAAATTCTTGGGATAAGGCTTAAATACCTATATTTAACATTTTCTTCATGTTATTCTTAAGTAAATTCAGGGTTAAAAGAGTGACTCTGAAATTTATTTTGAGAACTGAAGGTTTTAGAGTAAGCCACCAATAGAGCAAACTATTTACAGATTCATTCAAAATATAAATATGGAGAAAAATTAGCTTGTCAATATAAGTGTCCTTTACAGAAAACTCAAATAAATATGTCCTTAATGGATAGAACTTGAATATGGATATACATTTAGATCTTGAATATCTCTTTAGAAATTATTTGAAAAAAATTGTAATAGTATGTCATTATTTGTAGTTTTAATGCCATTAATCCTGAAGACCTGGAAAGCCCAAAATTTATCAATGTCAATTCTGAATTACATATTTTAAGGAAATAGCTCCTTCAAAACACTTGAGATATTTTGATTTGTGCAGTAGTCATGAGTATAATGTTTCAAACTTTATGGATTATCTATTTACATTTACTCTGCAGATATTATTTTAAATTGGTCAGGATAGGCTAACTTCTGTAACAAAAAACCCATATCTCAGGAAATAAATATTTATTGTTCTAAAACAAGGGAAAACAGTGAACATGGAGAAGAGAGTGGGAAGTTTTAAAGAACTGGGCATGAACTTTGCCCGCTATCTATTGTCCAGAGCTAAGTCAAATGGCCCCACCTAAATGAAAAGGAGACTGAGAAATACAGTCTTCTGTGCCCAGGAGGAAATGGAAACAGAATGTAGGAAACACATGGCATTGCATCTGCCCCAACTACTTAAACACTTTTGAAAGTGACCTTTTCAATAATCTAGAAAAAGCCATAGAACTTCTCCCTAGGAAAATGCATGCATTCACATCATTTTATATATAATTTCGCAGGTTGTATGGATCCAGCTTAAAAAACCCCACTCTCCAACTCTGAGAGTTGACTATGTAGATTTGCCATGAGTACTTTCCATAACAGAAAAAAAAATCATTGGACAATTTCAATGATTATAAAACATGTATACTCTAGTCTGTCTTCCATATCTCCCAATCATTCTCATAGGAGTGCAAACCCTATTGTGAACTGCACATATAAGAGATCTAGGTTGGATACTCTTTATGAGAATCTAATCCCTGGTGATCTTTCACTGTCTCCCATCACCTCCAGATGGAACCATCTAGTTGCAGGAAAACAAGCTCAGGGCTCCCACTGATTCTAGATTACTGTGAGTTGTAGAATTATTTCATTATACCTTACAATGTAATAATAATAGAAATAAAGTGCACAATAAATGTAATGCACCTGAATCATCCTGAAACTATCCCCTCCCACCACCCCAACCCTCAGTTCATGGAAAAATTGTCTTCCACAAAATTGGTCCCTGGTGCCAAAAAGATTGAGAACTGCTGTGTTCAGCCTTTCAAATATTTGAAGAATTTTTTCTTTCGGTTGCCTCGGTCAGAGGTTACAAACCATCTAAGGACTGGAATGGGCTTGCAGACAGGTGTTATTTAGACTGAACTCCTTTTTTAGGCATTGAGCATGAATGCCTTCCCACCAAGCATTTTCTACTCCAGTTTCCACCACACCTTAGTTTATACCCAATGAGTTTCTTCATTAAGTTCATGCCTGGTGCCTGAAGGCATGTGAGTTTGCAACCCTCTGCTTTAAGCTACATCCTTTCTAGGTAAATCAGGAGTGGTAAATAAGTTTATCTCATATGCCAATTTTGTGAAAAATGTCAAAAGTGCATCCAGATACAGGGGCAAAGAATCTTGTGATTGAAGGATCGTGTCTGCTGTGCAGACAGGAGATGGGAGGAATGGCTTATGTACCATTGTTTGTAATTCCTGTGCTAATCATTTACTGTCCCCTCAAGCATCTTTTAATAACTTCATTTCTAGACTTGACTTTTCTCTAGTGCCCTAGTTTATCAGTGAACCTTTTTAAAAATGGTTCGAAGAATGTGGATACTACATGTGGTACAAACAGCAAATGAGATGAAATGGACTATGACTTCTGCAGACCTGAAGGTATTATGCTAACTCAACCCAGGTTGCATATTTGGTATGAATGACATATAAGTAATTTGTGTCAAACAGATAGTGCCACAACATCCCAGAGTATTCTTCACACAAACTGCAATAGCATCTGACTTTTCTTTATGCCATTTGGGGGGTATGATTTTAAATATTATACATATATATAGTGTAGCCCAATAAACTCTCTTTGAATCCTGTCATTTTTATCTAAGTTATTTGCTATCTTTTCTAATTTTACAATTTTAAATTATCTGTTAATGTGATGACCAGGCATTATCATTTAAGATGTTTTAACTGCAAGAAAAAGAAGGGCAAGTCGAATTTGTTTAAACGGCAAAGGAGACTATCAGCTTATTACCAGAAGTGCTGGGGTAGACCTTGCTTTGGAGATGGATGTTTGATCTGTGTTACAATATGTTATCCAGGACTCAGGGGTTTTCTACTCTTCCTTCAGCAACAGTGTCAGCAGCATCTTACGGCTGTTCTTCCTTATAGTCATGGGTGCCTGCTATAGCAATTGGGGCTATACACTTCCATGCTTATGTATAAGAGATGATATACCTTCTATTCTAGTGACAATTTCCCAGAAGCTCCAAGAAAATATTTCATTGTTTCCCATGGGGCCACCTCCTCTCAAACCCTGATGTCAGGGAAGTGCTATGAACTGAATGACATAAGCCTGGATTCCAAACCAATCATTGGCAAGGATTATAGGATGGTTATGATGGATTTAACTAATCAAGTCCAATGCCTGGGAATGGTATCAGCATCTAGACCACTTAGTCTTTCACAATGAAGTTGGTATGCAATGAATATCAGCAAGGCAACATCAGTGTCCAGTATACTGGTTGCTTCCATCTTGATCCAAGTCATTGATGTATTTTTTTCTCCCAGGAGTCACATTCTTCCACACTCACCCTTGCAGTTTACCTGGTTCTGTTTTAGTTACCTTTTCTCTCTCATTCAAGACAGCATTTTCTCCATACAGCTTCCTTAAGCTTCTATTACTTTCTCTCTCTCTTTGGTGACCCTATACACCCTATAGAACCCTAATCCTGTCATAGTATGCACGCTGTAGTATAGTATGTATCCCTTCCTATCGTTAGCATGTTCTACTTTCTTTGGTTTCTCACAATGAACTGCAAGTATCTTGAAGGTGAGACCATGTCTTAATACCTATGGCATCCCCAATGCCTACCCCAAGCACCTGACACATGGTAGGACATCTATAAATATTCATTGAAATGAAAAAATGTTGAACAAGAAGAAACTACTTTCAGATTGTGTGATCACACCACCTAGAATGTTTCTAAATTAACATTAGTTAATTAATTACTTAAATTCAGTAATTTAATTTAAATAATAATAGTTGAAGTCTGGTTGGCCAAAGAAGTGGCAGTATATCTAACTATACTACCACCCTATCCAAATCTCTTCAAATGGATATCCTGAAAACCTAGAACTAAGCCTTCACGGAAATAGACTATAATTGGCCCACATTTCAAATTTAGCAAATGTCAGAAAATGAAATTCATTTGTGGGACTTGTTCTTAGTAAACCTATTCTAGTTTTCTCTTTTTTTTTTTTTTCTGAGATGGCATCTCGCTCTGCCACCCAGCCTGGAGTGCAGTGGCACGATCTTGGCTCACTGCAACCTCTGCCTCCCAAGTTCAAGTGATTCTCCCGCCTCAGCCTCCTGAGTAGCTGGGACTACAGGTTCGTGCCACCATGCCTAGCTAATTTTTATATTTTTAGTAGAGACGGGGTTTCCCCATATTAGACAGGCTGGTCTTGAACTCCTGACCTCGTGATCCGCCCGCCTCAGCCTCCCAAAGTGCTGGGATTACGGCATGAGCCACCGCGCCCAGCACCTATTCTGGTTTTCTAAGATTATTGATGGTTTCTTTTCTTTTATTCCTACATGTCCACAATTAATCTATTCATTAGCAACATAAATAGAAATATTCAGTATGGTATCACAGATCTAAGTCGAATGTTTCTAGCCATTGTAATGTAAGGCCAGACTTAAGCACAGACAAATAGTGGATGCAGCACTTTGTCATGCTGCTAACTGGGTCTGAAGCATGGTTTTTACTTTCTATTAGTGTTATTTTCTAAGTATTGATTATCACCCCTCTCCCCTCAGATGGTCAGCATTCCTGCCTGTTGTTACGTGGGGGAAATTCAAAGTGTATGAATAATGTATGCTTTTCTTTTGTTATAAAATTTTTCCTGGATTTTTCTCAGGGAGACTAATTTTGCATAGTATAAACTGAAATTACATATTTCTATAAGACAATCCAGAGCGAAAGAAAAACCAAGGAAAGCAATGTTTTACACGAAACCAATAAAAAGCAGGCAGATTAGCTCTAAATCAACTTGCAGTGTGTCAGAGAAGTAAATTTAACTGCTCAGAGTCACAGAGGGAGAATCCATCTTTGTCTCTGTGGTCTAAGTAAGATTTTGACAAGAAATTTAATAACATGAAAGAATAAATGTGATACTATACACAGTGGTTTGTTTCATGAAAGAAAAGGATGAAAAAGTCACTAGATGTAAGTCATTGTTCTCAATTCATTGTTTCTAATTCATTGCATCTATTCATGAAAACAATCCTCACTCAGCCTCTATGACTTTGGCATTTGGAAATAAAAATGGAAGGAGAGAAGGAGTTCCCCAGAGCTTTTGACTGTCTGAGTGTTTGAGGCCATAAACAACAAATCAATACATTAAAAAATACTGCAGCATGAAATGCAATACATTCTTATAGACTGAAATTAAAAATAGATTAATTCTAGATTTTCTGATGGTAAAATTTTGGATAAGTACGTCAAAACTAAATGTTTATCTTTTCTCTGGTATTCAAGTTTTACAAGTCTAATAAACATATGCCTGCCAGTTTTGCCAATTGTGTAATCCCACACTGGAATTTCTACTTGTTCCAATGGGTTTCTACTGTTTCTAACCATTTCTTAGCAATGGGAAAGATACCTAAAACATCAAACATCTTGTCACACCTAAAATGCCCTGTGTGGTTTACGTGCATGCTTTATGACTGTATGCTTTATGGAAGAATTGCATTATTTCTAGAGCTTTCCTGGAGTGAGATGTTTCCTAATGAGAATGTGCAGTTTTCAAAGATAAGGTGAAGGATTTTCTTGATCTCTGAATTTCTTAATACCTAATGTAATGTCTGATACTCTGTGGTGCTCAATAAACATTGCTTGAATAATAACAGAGTGGAAAGACCATGGTTTCAAAACCATTAAGACCTGAGTTCAGATTCTAACTCTTCTACTTATTAGCTCAGTGACTTGGAGCAATTTCCTTTTGTTCTCTGAGCCTTAAATGAAAACAATGACATCAGCTTTGCAGATTGTTCTGAACACTTGAGACCACATGTGAAGGGAAAAAGAACAGTAAGTGTGTTAATTGTGGCTGTCAGTTGCATTGTGTCCCCCCACATTCATATGGTGAAGTTCTAACCCCCAGTACCTCAGAATGTGTGGTCTTGTTTGCAGATAGAATCTTTATAGATGTAATCAAATTGAAATGAAGTGATTGGTGGAGGGAACCTAAGCCAATATGACTGGTGTCCTTATAAAGAAAGGAAGTCTAGACACAGAGATTTGCATAAAGGGAAAATGATATTAAGAGATATAGGGAGAAGACAGCCATCTACAAGCCAGGAGATGGGCCTGAAATGGGTCCTTCTTTCATAGCCCTGAGAAAGAACCAACCCTGCCAACACCCTGATCTTGGACTTCCAGCCTCCGGAACTCTGAGACAATAACTCTCAGTTGTTTAAATCACCCAGTTGAAGCCAGTTTGCTATAGCAGCCCTAGCAGACAAATGCACTAGTTCAGTGAAACTGGTTTATTCCTCACACATGACTCTTTGGTTTCATTCTTTTATTGAATTTCTCATTCTTTTATTGAATTTCCCTTCCTTGAACTCCCAGCATTTTCTCTTTGCTGTGTCTGTGGATGTCGTCTAGGAAATGGCCCAGAGTCACCAAATCTTGCTCCGGTCCACACTGAATCTTGTGGCCAACAGAACTTAATCACAGTCATCATTTTTTGTGTCCAGGCCATATCTGTTTCAAGCCAATTAAGTGGCTCCAATTTAGGCAAGAAGGTCAATAAATGGAATACCAATCAATGGTTCTTGTGTCTAGAAATAAGTAAAAGGTTTAATATAATTTTATCAAGATATAATTAATAACTCCACTGTGGTATAGTGCTACATTTTCTAAAATTCATGTCTAAGAATTAAAAATAAGAATTAAAGAAGAGTTTAGAATCTCCTGGATTTAGCTAGCTTGATTCAAGAGCCCAGATGATAAACCACTCTCTCATCCATTTTCTTGAGTTCAAATTTCTTTCCTGTATACTTTTTAGTATAAAGATAAAAATTGTAACCCTGTCTAGTGCCTTCCTTGGGTAGAAGTAAGAGATGAATCACAGCTTAAAGATTCTGACCCTGCACTGAAATTGCATTTTGTCCACAGCAAATGGACTGAGGATTTAGTAGTCCTGAATTCAGAATCTTTTAGCTGTTCCAACTTGACACAAATGTGCATTTAACTAGCATCCTGGCAAAGAAGCAATTCCCTACTAGGAATTAACTAAATGATATCTGTTTCCATTATTTGTACTTGCCTCCTTCAGCTAAATGCATTTTCATTTCCCCTTGGGTTTCACTTCTTTCAATATTTCTTGGCTGTGATTGGTTTGATTTCTGACATTTTGGCAGCCTCAGTTCAAGAGATGAATGCAACTAATTTGGTAGATAAAATTCTAATCTCCTCTGTCTTGAGTGTCAATTTTTGAAAGGTAATCTAAGATGATGTCTCTATCCTGTAATTTATTTTGTCTAGATTTGACTAAAGCCAGGTTTGAGCAGTTGATTACATTCTCTGATCCAATCACCTGAAGGCTAAGACCAATGACACAGGCTCTAATTGAAGAGGGGGAAAAAAAGCACAGCTCTAAAATCTTTTGTGACAAAACATTAGCCCTAAATTTGCCAGTTGAAAAAAAGTGTTGATGAAGTTGCTAATGAGTGAACTTGGCTTTCTTCCTTGAGGTCTGCCTTCCTCTGCTCTCCTTGGTCCAGCAGAAAACTCTGTTGGCATATTTATGAAGAACTAAGAAAGATTTTCTTTCAGAGAGAATTTCCTTGGCTCCAAAGAAAACTCCATTCCACAAAGTAAACTTGATTTCAGCCTCAACAGGTGCCAGATGCTGGTATCTGGCACTAAGAAATATATTTATTAAGTTACACTTTTAGTTCAGAAGCCATTGAAAAAGGTTTCTACAATTTTAAGTCATCAAAACTGCTTGCATAGCTCTCTTTTTATTTTAAAATTATGTGTGTGTATATATACAGATACATGTATGTATATATATGTGTGTGTGTATAATATATACACACACACACTCCTTTCGAACTCACTATCCCTTAAATCCTTTAATCTCTTCATCTTGGAAGATTGTTTACACAAATGACTTTGAATGTTTTCACTCAAATTCTGTGCTTTTCTATTTAATCCAATAATGAGCTTACCCATCCTTCTGCATTGCTAAATGGAAAAGCACCCCTGGTGTCTACTGACATGGTCACCCCATGCTAGGCCAAGGCAACATCGCCTCAACTTTCTCGGGTTTAACCTTTAATGTAGTATGCAGCATCCTGAGACCTGCATGCATGATGAATGGAATCTCTGGCCCGTCTGAAAACGAGTTTGTGTCGGCAAGAAGATTTAGTATCCCCTGTGCACCCTTGAGATAAAAAATCATCTGGGCTTGTGGGAGCAATTTGTCTAAGAAGAGTAATTTTAGATATTCTTGCAATGACTTTAGAGGGGCTGAATTCATAGTGGTTTTCCCCTTGATTTTATTTCAAACACCTGTTCATCATGAACAGCCATAATTCGAAGCCAAGGTAATGGGGACCCACAGATGCACAGAACAAGCAGAACTGATTCGTGCCCTTTGTGAGGTTTCTCTCTACAGATCACATGTGAGCCCGTGTGTGCTTGAAGAACATTTGCTATCACTGGTCCTTGCATTTTCAAAACTAGAGTCTATTATGAGGCACTCTCAGTGTGATAAGTCTAACTGATAAATTATGGAAACAAAAATAGAAAATTGATAGCTGCGATAAGTTTCCTTAGTGCACAGCTGGTGCAAGCATCTTGCTCTCCCATCTGTGTGTCAGCGTCTGCATCCCTTTTCCACCACCATAGGCACTTCTTTTCTTCTCTGAAGTAAATCTCTTTGCCAAAAGTCTGTTTGTTTGTTCTGCTCAACAAACGGCACATGTCCTTAGTATGAGCCCTCTCCCAGTTTTTCACAAGAACACTTTCAAACATTTTTTCCCCTTTTACTTAGACTCTTGACCATGTACAGAAAACTATGTCTTCTCCAGGTAAGGCAATACTGTAAACAAAGTGTGTCTCTGGCCTCCTTGGCATTTCTCTCAAAAGCCAAACACTGCGACAGTTAGCCCATGCAGTTTGTCCTACTGCCCTTTGTGAGTCAGCCAGTCTTAGAGACCATGAGCACAGGGCTCTAAATCTGGAGACATGCAGTCTCTTATGTTTGCTAAGTGTGTGATCTCAGAAGAATGACTCCATCTGTCTTTGGGCCAGGTTTCCTCATCTGTCATTGTTCACAACATCACAACAATGACACTTGTTATATATGAAATATAGGCAGGAGATTAATTTAGGCTAAAGATAGGCTTTATAATACAAAGACCTCATGACATTTACCCAGTGGCTTAACTAACAAAGAAATTTGTATTTTCCACACCTAAGTGTCTGAAGGGAACATTGCAGATTAGTGGGTGGCTCTATTCAATGCAATCACTCGGATATCCTTCATTCCACGATATTACTCTGCTATCCCCTTGAAATTCATTTTTATCTTCTAGGTTCAAACAGGCTGGATTTCCATGGGTTCTAGCTTGCTGAAAGGGGGACAGAACATCAAAGAGACCTGCCTATAGTCTTATGGCACCAACCTTGGCACCAAACATATCACTTCCATTCATTTTCCATTAGAATGAACATAGTCACATGACTATACAACTGCAAGGGAGGCTGGGAAATGTAGTTTTGCCCAGGAATATGGAAGACAGGTTAAGCATATCGACACAGTTAAGACACAGTTATTGTATCTCTATCACCATAGGAATAGATTCTATATTAAAATCCCAGAAGATTAAATGAAATAACATATATTTGACCTTGACATACAGTCAGTGGTCAATAAATGTAAACACACATTACTACTAGTGGTAGTATTTGATAAACTCAAGTGTTAGAGTGAAAACAGACTACTAGATGACTTAATTTCACTTAGTACTAGCACTAATACAACCCACATCTGACAGGCTATTAGGGATTTCTGCCCCATCCAAAAAGGGATCTGGAATGAGTCTACATCTCAATGCTCACTGATTTGGAACACATAACTTATCTGCCTAAGCTTCCGATATGGCTCAGAGTCCCTCTTCAATTCTTTGCTAGGCTAAGACACTTCCCACTCCACCTAGTTCCTGCCAGTTTTTTTTTTTTCTTCATGATATGGATCCAGCTTTCTCTAACCCCAAGCATCTAATTGGGCTCCCCTGCCTATTTGGCCACCAAGTATAGATTAGGATGGAGACCAGCAGACTAGTTTATGTGCTCTCTGGTGCTATCATGTCACATGGTTCATCTTATTGTAACTGCTTGCTCACTTGACTGTCTTCTGCCCAAAACAATGAATTAGCTGAGGACTAGGACTGGGTATGCCTTATTTACTACATATTCCCAATGCTCATCAAAGGACCTAGCATATAATAAGTGCTCAAAAACTATCTGAAAGAATAACAAAACAAAAAAGCAGAAAAATATCCCTGGAAACTCAATATATCAGTTAGCATTCTTAGAGATACTAGCAGCTGAAGTAGACAGTGTAAAGATTAAGGCAGATAGAGAATTTATTTGAAAAGGCTAACACATGGGAAGTCACGGAATTACTGAAATAGGCCAAGTGACCAACATAGCACCCAGATCCACACTAGAACCTTGGTCAGAGGAGAGAACTGGCATCACCACTGATTATGATGACATTTGTGCTGCTGCTCTTTTTGCTCTCAGAACTTGATTGTGAAACAACAACCAAACCATGCATGGCAGCTTCTGATTGTTTGAGGCTATGTCACATGCCAGGCCCCTAGGAGTGCTCAGCATTTGTGGTGTAATTTTATATCTGCTTTACCCCCAATAAACTCAGAAAGGGTTAACTGGCCAAAAAAAAAAAAGATAATTATTTATTACACTCAAACATACCTCTTGCTATTTTCATGCTCCAATCCAGTCCAAAAAAAGCTGACCTAAGACTCAAGAAAAGTTCCAAGGTCCTATTTCACTTTGTCTTACTTTCTCAGCTCTACATGCATGAATATTTCTGAAAGATTTCTTAATTTATTCATTATGGTACCAAGCCATACTTCAACTCTCTCTGGACATAGAGAACAATTGCACAAAGATTTATCAAAATCCACTACTTTACAAAGACAAGTGCTTATTCATATGCACAGAATTAAGGAGGAGGCAAAGTATTGGCATAGTGGTATGTTTCCTCCATGAGAGGACACAAGACATATTTTGTATTTGTATATTTATGCGTTTGTTTATTGCCTTGTCCCTTACAGAATACAGTCTGTAAAGGCATTTGTTTTTGTTTGTTTGTCTTACTGCTGTATCCCCAGAACCTAGAACAACTTATAATATGGGGTTGGCACTCAGTAAATGAATGGTGAATGAATAAACAGATGGGTATCTGTTACAGGAGTGGAGTGGTTAGCACACAGGTGAACATTCTGACTGGATTTGTTTCTTCTTCACAAAGTGTTGGTCTTTACACGTTATCTTTCCATTAAGTCAGATAGGGGATTATGGGAACCCATGAAGAACTTAAGTCCTGTGCTCTCTACCTCTGACATAGTACCTAAACCCCAAAGTCTGCAGTTCTGAAATTTCCTTCTCTGAACAAAGGCCACCTGCTCCCACTTTTCTCTCCCAACCTCCAACCCTCCTTTGGCTCTCTAAGGCCTCTAGGTTTTTACTATTCATCATCACCCTTGTCCCTTCTTGACTGCCCTGGCAGTACTCTACACTCATCATGTCAAAGGTGCTCTTACCAGCAGCACTAGGTTGAGTAGTGATCTCAAAACCTCATGTTAACCCAGAACCTCAGAATGTGACCTTATTTTCAAATAGAGCTTTGCAGTTACGATCGAGTTAAAATGAGGTTATATTGGATTAGGGTGGGCCCTAAATCCAATGACCCATGTTCTTATAAGGAAAAAGAGAGATCCAGAGCCACAAACTGACATACAGGGAAGAACACCATGTGAAAACAGAGAGAGACTGGAGTTATGCTGCCATAAACTGAGGAATGCTAAAGATCTCCAGCAACTAACGGAAGCTTGAAAAAGGCAAGAAACGATCCTCCCCTAGAATCTTCAAAGGGAGCATGGGCCTTTTGACAAACTAATTTCAGACTTCTGGCCCCCAAAATGTGAAAGAATGAATTTCTGTTGAAGCCACCCATTTGCGGCACTTTGTTAAGGCAGCCGCTAGGAAAGTAGTATGCTAGCCCTGGAGTCTTCACCACTGTTTCCTCCAGCCACTGTCATGATTCCCATCCCCAGCCCTGAATCCTTCCTGTTTCTACTGCTGCTTCCCTTTAGCTGAGGAGCCTGCTGGTAAAGCCACACATAAGCATATTTTGTTTTTGTATAGATACAAAATCCCTCCCTCCCACATCCCTGCCCCCATTTCCCTCCACCTACCCCAGCATCTTTTTCCAGCAAAATACCCACCTCCCACAATCCTGCTTCATCTAGAATGCCTCTCTCTCACTGGCCCATTTGTAAGCTTGCTTACCCTGAAAAAAGACCTCCCTACGTCCCTCTGACCTCTACAGGACTGCCCTTCTTCTCTCTCCCTTTTACCAGGCTTCTTAAAAGAATAAATGTATACCGGGCGCAGTGGCTTACGCCTTAATCCCAGCACTTTGGGAGGCTGAGGTGGGCAGATCATGAGGTCAGGAGTTCAAGACTAGCCTGGCCAATATGGTGAAACCCCATCTCTACTAAAAATACAAAAATTAATCAGGTGTGGTGGTGCATGCCTGTAGTCCCAGCTACTCCAGAGGCTGAGGCAGGAGAATCACTTGAACCCAGGAGGCGGAGTTTGCAGCAAGCAGAGATTGCACCACTGCACTCTAGCCTGGGTGACAGAGCAAGACTCCATCTCAAAAAAAAAAAAAAAAAAAAGTGCCATCTACCTCAACCTTTAAAACATCAAAACAGCCCCATAAATGTTCTTTACCATCCTTGAGAGCTCTGGTCTTGGGCACTACTGAACCCTCTCTTCTTCCTAAAATCTCTCTCATACACCCAATTCTGAAACTGTTTTGTCCTGCTCTCTTCCCACCTTGACAACTTCTTTTCAAATTATTTTTTCTCCCTCCCATATCCCTTAATAAAGGCATTCCCTTAAGTTTGGCCTTTTACCTTACATTTTTTGTTGTTTTCCTTGATGATCATACCTATTTTCATGAATTTCTCTGTCCTTTCTGCTTAATTTATCACATACTTTGGAAAGACCTCAACACATGTTTGAATAAATAAATGAATGAAACCCAAAATCTTGATCTTTCAGATCCACATTTCTAAATGTGTACAGAAATAGGTTTTGTTATGTGTTTCTAATGCCTAGCTGTGTTCTTTACATGCTAAATGAATGAGAATAAATGAATAGCTATTTTTACACAAATACCCCGCTGGCAAACAAAGGTTCAATAAATCCGGATTTCTCCATCTGTACCCACAAGCCAGCTCTTCCTTTTGACTTTTTCCCCCAGCTATGAGTGTTTCACCAATACTAAGGGTTTGCAATCTTGGGATCATTTTTCTTTTTCTCTCTTTCTCTTATACTTTATCTGTTTCATAATCTTTTAAATTCCATATCTTTAAAATATTTCAAATATCTCTTTTTTTCACATTCCCAATGCTTATGCTCTAGTTTAGCATTCATTTCTCTAGTGTTTTCCATGTTCATTTTCCTGCATCTTAAATATCATAATTATAACTCAATGTATTTGTCTGGTTTTTATTGCTTATAATAGAACACCCAAAACTGGGTAATTTATAAAGAAAAAATTATTTATGACAGTTGTAGAAGCTAAGAAGGCCAAGGTCAAGGGACTGCATCTGGTGAGGACCTTCTTGCTGGTAGAGAGACTCTGCAGAGTCCCAAGGCAGTACAGAGCATCACATGGCAAGGGCGCTGAGTGTTCTACCTCAGGTC
The DNA here is from genome assembly GCF_029289425.2 of Pan paniscus. Classification (NCBI taxonomy): domain Eukaryota; kingdom Metazoa; phylum Chordata; class Mammalia; order Primates; family Hominidae; genus Pan; species Pan paniscus. Next base: position 73,835,204 of record NC_085926.1, on the reverse strand, counting down.
TCTCTTCCTCTTCTTATAAAGCCACTGTTCCACTCCCATGATGATCTATTAATCCATTAATCATGAATGGAGTAATTCATTCATCAGGGCAGAGCCCTCACGATCTAATTCTGGGACTCCATGTTAAAGACCCCACCTATCAGTACAGTTACTTTGGGGATTAAGTTTCAACATGAGCTTTGGAAGGAAAATTCAAATCATAGCACCAAAATTCTCATATCTTATCCTTTTCTATCCAGCCTGATTGTCAAGAATATCAGTTATGGTGTAAGCTGGACTCAGACAGAATCTCATCTCTGCCACTTACTAGCTATGTGATCTTGGGCAAGTAACATAATCTCTCTGAGCCTCAGCTCCTCTTTTATAAAATAGGGGAAATAACAGTCCTTATTTCATAAGTGCAGGGCATGTTACCTGGCATATAGAAAGTGTTCAGTAAATAGGGGGTTCATAAGGGTGAAAGTGGTGGCTGTGGTGGTGGCAGCAACAGTAGCCAGAGGTCTGGTCTCCATCCTCCCTTATTTATGCAGTAATCTTTCAGGAGCTCCTGAAAAACTTGCAAGTAGTGACCAACCAACCATTCATTCACAGGTAGCCTCGCAGATCCTGTGAAGAAGAACACAAATGTCAGGAGTCAACCAGCTAAAACCAATTGCTAAAACCAATATCAGAGAATTTTTATAGGAATTCAAAGAGAAATTTTGTATTAAAAAGGTCAGCCCAGTGCCTGGCCTAAATTAAACAGTCAAGAAATGAAATTATTCTTGGAGACATTTTACAGGGGTTTGAATTGTAGTACTAAAATGAGGATGTATACTTATGGTAACCAACTGAGGAGACTGTAGCAGGCGTGAAAAGATTTGTATCTCCTTGCCCTCTTGAATTTAGTCATGCCCAAGTAATTTGCTTTGGTCCATGAAATGCTAGCTAAGGTGACCTTTATTAATTCCAAATAGAAACATTTAAATGCTAACACTCAGTTCTCCAAACTTCCCCTGCCAGGCAGAAACTCTCTCTTCACCTTCAATGGAACATTTAGTGTGAGTAAAAAATAATTCTTTGTTTTTCTAAGCCACTGCAATTTTGGGGGTGTTTATTACTGCAGCATAACCCAGCCTATCCTGACTGTTAGGGTTGATAACCAGTGTCAGGGAGAAATCCTATGGCCTCAGAGAGCCACTTAAATATTCTTCTCACCCTTGATCTATTCTTATTAATAAAGTGGGCTACACGGTTTTCAAAGTTGAATTAGTTAATAAGATCCTTGGGGCTTTGTCTTTAATGAGAAATAACACTGACATGAGAACTGGAACTTGCTAGAAAACCAAACACTGCAGGAAGCTCATCTCTGCTCTTTAGCTTTTATAACTATTCCACTGCTACTCCAGAGTTTCCTTTTGGCTTATGTCTCCTGCTCCCCACTTCATGTCCACCCATTCTGCCACAGCTCCTCAAGTTACACTAGATGAATATTATCCTAGTAACTCCATATTTCCTTCCTTCCCACATGCACACTCACTTTTCCCTCTACATGGAAGGCCTTAAAAAAAAAATCATTCCTTTATCTGCATGACTAAATCTTACCAATCATTCAAGGTCCATCCTAAGTCCTCTCTCTCTAGAAGACTTCTTGCCCTTCCCAGCAGGGAGTTATAATCCCTTTGTGATATCCCTATGGCATTATATGTATATTTTCTTTGACTTGCTATTTTTAAATCTTGTATTATTTTTTATCAACTTATATATTTTAAATGCCTTAATAGATTGAAGCTGTTCAAAGGCTTGATCCATGACTTACATATCTTATCCTGGGCAATTTAATAGATTTCTTTGGCCTTAGGATGTCCTCATAGATAATTGTAATGAATGATGATAAATGGAGTATTGATATTTAGCTGTATGACAAGACTTGGCAATATATAACACAAGAAATAAACTGTACTAAATTTTTTTAATGTCACAATTTGTAGAAAACCTAACCACTCATCATTACCTCTTCCAAATTCTGACTCAGTTTTGAAATCGGCCCAGAAGCTTTGAGTGATCATCTTTATTAGTGGTGAAACTGAATTGGAAAAGGTAATTTGGATTGAAGGCCAAAATGGGGCTTCCTACAACAGGCCTCTGGAACTGATTGTGTCCAACCAGTCGCAGATATAGCAGCTAGAGGTGTGCAGGCCTCCCTGGCAGATTGGACCAGGAGGGCCTGGTCCTGGTGAGATTATGACATAATGGCCAGAGTTACAGGGAGAGCTTGCAACACTTGCTGCAGGCTTAAGAGAGAACCAGGCTCTAGGCAAGGCATGAGCAATGACCTTCATCCAGACTCACCAATGAAATAAGAAAGGAATAAGGTTTAGAGAGAAGTATTTCCTGCTTGAGAGGATCAGGAAGCAACTCAGGAAGAAAAAGAGCAGGGTTATCTAACAAAAGACACGCTCATAAACTTAGGTCATAAGAACAAAACTAAATCACTTAATCACAAGATATAAGAATACAGAAGGAAGGACACACAATTTTTCAAATTTCCTGTGGGTTTGATGTCAGATTTTAAAGACATAATACATATGCTAAGAAAAATAGGCTTTAGATTATGTTTGGAGAATCATATATGCTTGCATTCTCCAAAGTAAATTATTTAAAAATATCAGTTTTGTACTGTTTAGTTACTCACTCACATACAAGTTTTGCACTTTAATTAAAGGATTATATTGTTAGAGGTCAGAAGATGATACCCCAAAATGAAGGCCTCAGAAGCAAAAGATTCTTTCCAACCTTCCCCTGCCTTCCTGTCTCTCAGTCGGGTTCTCCCTCAAGGCTAGCCATAGAAACTAGAATCCCTCTTCTGCAAGGTGGTCATAGACTCCAGAACCCCTTTTTCCCAAAGCCAGCCGTAAAACCTAAAATATTACTTTAACTTTTGTGCTTTCCTTTCTGTGCAAAAACTGGCCATAAAGAAATTATCTGGCCTATCTTGTTTGATTATAGGTCATAAGACCTTCCACCCCATACCCAGAAGGATGACATGTTGCATAGAGAGGCCAAGAAGAATCTAGACAGACAGACCATGCTGGGATCTCCACTCAACCCGTTAGCACTAAATCATAATTTTTTATCCAATCATATTTCTACACAGCTGCTGCAACTTTGTTGATTCTAAGCATAAAAATGGACAGCTTCCCCTGCATGTTTTGGTCTTCATTCTGAAGGCTCCTATGCCATGTAAAAGTATGATTGAATAAATTTGTATGCCTTTTCTCCTATTAGTCTACATTTTGTCAGTGATTTTCAGTGAATTTTCAGGGGGCAAAGGGGAAATGTTTCCTTGGCTTCTACAATATTAACTGGGCTGTATTATATTGACCAAAAGTCTTAAGAAAAACAACAGCTTTGAATAGGCACCGCTGTCTACTGACTGCCCAGTTGGGCCCAGGAAGACCATGGTGGCATGTATACACAAATGAGGTCACATGTTCATACTTGAAATCTGCAACATTTTCAATTCTGACACTACAGTCTTCCCACCTGACCCAGAAATGCAAACATCCCATGTTTTTCAGGAAGAATGTCAACTCTAGAGATGTGGCAATTCAGCAAGTAGATGGCTTCTCTGGTGAAAAACTACATTAGATCTCAATAAAATACATTCCATTAAAACTTAGCAGCAGGACAAGAGTGTGTTACTGCTTTTATTGTCTGAATTGTGTCTCCTATGTGGGTTTGTAATGCAATATTACATGTTAGGGCATTTACAAAGAGTTTTCAAATCATTAAAAGGCTATTGTCAAAAGAATGATGGAAAAAGGATGAGAAAGTATCCCCTCCCCCTCTGCAATCCTCAGCCCTCCCCAAATACCAGCACCTGGAACAAGCCATGCTTTGCCTTCATAAAAAGCTGTTGGAAGCCTGAAAAAAACAGGCAAGATAGAATTAAGAAAAATGGGCATATCCCACTGACCCTGAGTATAGAAGAGAAATGTATAGAATGTATGAGTTATTAGCACAGTAGAAAAATATTTTATTTAAGAACCACATCTTCACAGCTCTGTCTGAAAGGTTTCACTCAAACTGCAAAAAAAAATAAGCGTAAAGATTGAAAGCTCAGGCTACTCAAGGATCTATAATGTTGTGTGTAAAAGAATCATAAAATCATCAGCAAAAAGAAGGACACAGTAGGAGTCCCAAATTGTAAACGATTAAGCTCCTAGGCATGTGTCATACTTCATCCTAAGGGATAAAAAGAGGAGTTTCAAGTGAATTCCCCAGCTTTGTTTATGGCACAGCTCTTTCTGACAATAAGGTTTATCTTTCAAAAAATCAAAGTCAAGGTTTGGCTTGGTTTTGCTTGGCATTCATCTTCAGCAACAAATGAAATACATTTGCATTTTAGGTCCTCAAAATAAAAGATTTCAGAGAACCCATTGCCAATTGTTATCAAAGAATGAAAGAGAGAGGAAAGACAGCAAACAAAAATGCTATATCTTGGCCATTAACATAGTGAGTCCTTGAATGACAATTCATGAGTAACCAGGACAAGGGCTATGTCTAAGAAGTATACACAGCTGCCCAAAACACTGAGAACCTGATCTTCGTCTATGTTAAATGGTCTGTGTGTGTTTGCTCACTTCATCTGCACAACAATCCTGTAAGCTGGTGCTTACAGAGAGATAAAACCGTCTTGCTCAAGGTCACACTATTTGTAGATGGCAGAGCTGGAGTTTGATTCCCATCTCTGACTCTAAATATATGCTTTAAAAGAGGGTTTCTCGACCTCATCAGTATTGTCATTTGGGCGGAATATTCCGTTGTTGTGAAGGACACTACAATGTAGGTCATCCTTGGCTTCTATCCACTGGATGCCACAGCACCTCCCACTCAGTTGTGACAACAAGAAATGTCTCTGGACACTGCCAGATGACCTCTGGGGGGCAAAACGGCCTCTGGTTGAGAACCCTTGCTCTAAACTAGTTTCACTCAAAAACGTAGACTATGCTCTAGTTAACAGACTATGAACATAAGGAGCTTGTGCCAGCATACAAATCAACTATGTCACTAAGCATACTGTTTACTTCGAATGACATTTTTTTTTTTCAATAGCAAGACTTTTTTAGTAAGGAAGCAATGTGTGGATTTTCATTTTGGAGCGAGCTCTTTATCTCATCAAAGACCAGCACTATGTAAAGTGCTGCTATAAATTATTGTGGTATATTGCCTCCCTGAAATGGTAATATTCAATAAGGATTTGATAAATTACTTTTCAAGTTATTTTCCCCCTTAAGCCTGTATTAGATAGTCTTTATTCTGGCAATACACTTCTCATCAATAATCAAAAATTATTATAAAGCTGAGTTTAATAAATGGCTCTTAGGTTTGGTTTGAGTGTTTGATTGTATTGCTCTCTCCCTGACCTTCAGGTTACTAGATGACATTCCTGATTGGAAAAGCTCAGTGCCCAGCTAGACAGCTTGCCCCACACTAGGCTATTATAAGGTTTGACAACTTGGTCCAGAATAGTCATTGCAATCTACAAGTAACTGGAGGCTGTGTGGTTCCCATCCTCTCCCACTCCCCTTAGGGACACTGCAGTTGGGGAAGATGGGAACTACAGAGTCTCCAGTTACCTGTAGATTGCAATAACTATACTAGCTGTTTTCCCAATAAAAATTCTATTGTCTTATCCTCCTTTACCATCTCAGCAACTAATATTCATAAATAGCAACACCTTCTGAGAGTTAAAGTACTAACAGCAGCAGCAGCAACACTATTTAAGAATAATTGAATGCTTCATTATGTACTAAGCATTAAGAGCTGCATATACATTAGCTCAGAGAGTTTTCACAATAACCATATGAAGTAGGCACTATTATAATATCCATTTTACAGATAAGGAAACTGAGATCAGAAAAATCCAGTGCCATGACAGAGGTATTTTGGCTGGAATCAGCCCAGATAGAACTCTGAAATTTGTTCATTTTTTTCTTGAACTTTTTATTACATAGAATTTCAAACATAGAAGAAATAATAGACAGAAGAATATAATAAACTTCATAAATAAGTCACCAGTTACAAAAATTAGCAACTCATGGACAATCTTGCTTTAATCCAAAACCAAATCTGCTTTCTTTCCCTTATTACTGGGAAGCAAATCCCACACAGCATCATCCATAAATATTTCAGTATGTATATCTAAAAGATCAGGACTATTTTTAAGAAACATAAGTTTCAAGCCATTATCAGACGTAAAATATCATTGATTATATCAATATTATTAAATATCATCAATTGTATCATAAATGTTATGAATGTTTCTTTTTGTATTTTATGGTTCTTTAGTTTGCATCAGAATCTAAGTAAAATCAATTCATTGCAACCAGTTGATCTATGACTTCAGTCTCTTTTAATCTCTCCTTTCATTTGCAATTTATTTGTCATAAAAGTTGGGTTGTTGGATGGGTACGGTGGCTCACGCCTGTAATCCCAGCACTTTGGGAGGCTGAGGCAGGCAGATGACTTGATGTCAGGAGTTCAAGACCAGCCTGGCCAACATGGTAAAACCCTATCTCTACTAAAAATACAAAAATTAGCCAGGCATGGTAGTGTGTGCCTGTAGTCCCAGCTACTTGGTAGCTGCTGCAGGATAATCGCTTGAACCCAAGAGACAGAGGCTGCAGTGAGCCGAGATCACACCACTGCACTCCAGGCTGAACCACAGAGCAAGACTCTGTCTCAAAAAAAAAAAAAAGTTGGAATGTTAATCCTATAGAGCAAGCATCTGTGTCATCTATTGTTTATTTTTGCAAACTTTTAAAAATTTAAATACATACATACATACATAAAATAGATCAATAAAATTTAAAACCATCTTTTAACCATTTTTAGCTTGAGGGTGTACAAAAACAGTCAAGGGACAGTTTAACCACTATAGTAGAATGTTCCACAGTCTGAATTTTGAGGATTGCAACCTCATGTTGTCATTAATATGTGTATCAGTCCATTTTCACACTGCTATAAAGATACTACCTGAAACTGGGTAACTTATAAACAAAAGAGGTTGAATTGACTCATAGCTTCACATGGCTGGAGAGGCCTCAGGAAACTTCTAATCATGGCAGAAGGTGAAGGGGAAGCAAGGCACATCTTACATGGCAGCAGGAGAGAGAGTGCAGGTCAAACTGCCACTTTTAAACCATCAGATCTTGTAAGAACTCCCTCACTGTCATAAAAACAGCATGGGAAAAACTGCCGCCATGATCTAATCACCTCCCACCAGATCCTTCCCTCAACACTTGGGGATTACAATTCAAGATGAGATTTGGGTGGGGACACAGAGCCAATATCAACCATATCAACGTGTTTCTCTATTCTTTGTATTTTCTATAAATTGTGGCTGGATCTAAAGCTTGATGAGATTCAGGATCAATCCTTTTGACAAGCTACATCATAGGTGGTGTATTCTTCCACCAAAAAGGACATAATATCTGGCTTTTATTCTTCCCAAATTTCGTTTTTAACATTAATGTTCTGTGTAAGTACTTGACTTCAAAGAACTTCAAATTACCTTATGGGCACATAAAATACATATATATATATATAAAATAAGTGGTTTCCTTATTCTTACAGTGTTTTTTGAGTGACTTCTCTGCTAGGCATTGAATTAGGTATGTGGTATATCGAGATGAAAAAGCCAGAGGCTCTACCGTCAAGGAGTTGTCTTGTGGTAAGTGTTTCACTGATGCCATGTAGCACAGCCAGTCAAATAACAAACCTGGCTTGTAGTGAACCAGGGAAGCTGCACCCAGCAAGAAGGAAATAGAATGATAAACATTCATAGGAAATAGAGATCAGGTTCTCTTGCTCTGGGACAAGGATGCTTTGTAGAATTATGATGTCAGTTGGACTCAAGACAATGGGAAAGACTTAGAGAGATGAGGTCAATCATCTCTGTAGATTCCAATGAAGAGGAATCCTATGAGCTGCAGTACCAGTGCAGAGGGGCATAAGATGTGTGCATGGCCAGGAAGATGAGCAGCTGGGTGAAGCAGAGGGGCTGTTTAAGGGTTATCATGGGCAGACCTATCATTTTAGGCAATCCCATTTATAAAATCTCCAGAATCAGACAATCCTTTGGTAACCATCTAGTTGAGTAACAACAACAACAACAAAAACAATGATATCAAGCAAATTTTTATTATCTTATTGAGTCTTCATAGGAATATCATTGGGTAAGCGTTATTAGTCTCCACTGTACAGCTGAGAGAAAGGAGTTCCAAAATTCTTCATTCTCCCTCTACTCAAGTTTACCCAAGTTGTAAATGCCAAGGCAAGGATCTGAACTCAGGTCTGTGCTACGATTCATTTATAAGGGCAGAGATTTCCCCTGAAAGAATACCATGTTGACCCAATCTCTCATGAAGGATCTCTCATGTTGGGGGTTGTTCAGGATTCCACATCCCAGGAGGGGCTACCACATTCCTTCTTCAGATACTTATTTCTGCCCCTAATCATTTAGACGACTTTAAAAAAATGTTTTTTCAAGAGAAGAACAATATGGTAAAATAGCAAGCTTGAGAAAAGAGGAGTAAAGCAAATGAATTGTCGCTCTGGTCAATACAGTTGCTCTGATATAAAATCTGTCTCTAGGCACCAAGAAAAAAAGGAAATAGAAATAAGAAGTAGAGAAGAAACTCATATTTATTGAGATTGTCTGCACCTGGCACTGTCCTGGCACTAATTAACATAATTCATATAATGTCAAAACATCCCTGTGAGGTAGCTGAGAGATGATAGTTTTTTTTAACTTTTAAGTCCAGGGTACATGTGCAGGCTTGTTATATAGGTAAGCTTGTGTCACAGCAGTTTGTTGTACAGGTTATTTTATCACACACCCAGGCATTAAGCCTAGTACCCATTAGTTATTTTTCCTGATGCTTTCCCTCCTCCCACCTTCCACCCTCTGATAGGACCCAGTGTGTGCTGTTCCCCTCTATACGTCCATGTGTTTTCAGAGAGATAATAGATTTTTTAAAGACAAAGTTCCTACATGTAGACCAAAAGAAATTTCTCACGTAGGAGGATATTGAGTTATGTAAGAGCCAATGCTACAGTATCAGCAAAAACTTTGAAAATAGCACACACAGGGACACCGCTACCAGTTAATACCCAAATCCCCATCCTCAGCCACCTTTGCCTGTTAATACCCACATATTGGCAAACTCATGTGAATGAAATGATCCCACTGTGCAATTTTAGTCTGTCCAAGATTTATATGGGTTCAGACTGAGGTGAGTAGCAAAAACTAGAAAGAGCCAAGAAAACTGGTAAGCAGAAATAATAAGCAGAACAACAATAATTATAATACATGAAGACAAGCAGGTAGTCATCTGAAAAATAGAGTGGAGAGTGTAGAGTAAAATAAGGAAAAAATGCAAACCTGTATAACTTGAACTTCAAAGGCAGATTGGTAAGGCCAACTTCTCCACAGCAGACAGCTTCAAGAGAATGGATTTCTCTGGTTCAAAGTTGGATTCTGAAAGACAGTTTTCCCCACAGATATTTTTCCTCAGTCCAGTCAGTTTAGCCTCAGTAGCATCTGGTGGTAGGAGAACCATGGGGTATCCTATAGAGACAGAGAGGATGATTTGATTATTCCCATAATAATATTCATACACAAGAATGATATGGCTAGGTGTTAAATTGAGGGGGGAGGCCGGGCGCAGCGGCTCACACCTGTAATCCCAGCACTTTGGGAGGCCGAGGCCGGCGGATCACGAGGTCAGGAGATAGAGACCACCCTGGCTAACAAGGTGAAACCCGGTCTCTGCTAAAAATACAAAAAATTAGCCAGGCATGGTGACACACGCCTGTTGTCCCAGCAACTTTGGAGGCTGAGGCAGGAGAATCGTGTGAACCTGGGAGGTGGAAGTTGCAGCGAGCCAAGATTGCACCACTGCACTCCAGCCTGGGCAACAGAGCCAGATTCCGTCTCAAAAAGAAAAAAAAAAAAAAAAAAAAAAGTTGAAGTGGAGGGGAATGTCTATTAAAATATCTAGTTCAAAGTGTCTCAAATTAAAGTATTTCCCAAACAAGCTGAAAATAACATCTGTTAAATGAAATTAAATATTTGTATTGAATTTGACCATTCCTTAAATGCTACTAAACTCAACATTTCCTGTGGTCAGACCATGCAGATCTCCTCTTATGATAAACGGTAATTGCCGAAGGATTATGGGTAAATATTCCCCTGTCATTTCTTTTGAGAGGGAACCTACTAGGTTAATGTGAACTGGGCTAAAAATATTGATTCCAGAAATGAGTATGAAATGTTGTGATTTCCAATTATTCTAAGAAATTGGTCTTTGAAATCCTGAATTATGAAAGGATAAAGTGGCTCCAATTTAATCTGTGAAACAGGACTCTATTTAGACTCCATGGTCAAGTTCCTAGGAAAAAACTTTAGACGGGAATAATGGTTGGCATCTAATATTGTTGACTGGTGCCCTCCAGTGGCAAAACTTGATGGAGTGTTCAATCCAGTAAAATTCAAAGTGTCTTCTGTTTCAATTCTCAGGCCTTTTGAACATATGAGCCCAAACTTTTTAAGAGCCCAATAGTTGGGAATAAAACCACAAAGGCTTTAGATTGTACTTGGTTTTACACTGTATGGTCATAAAATGCTAGAGAAAAAGGTTGTTTGCCTTTAAAGTAAGGCTGGAAAAAGACTGAGAGCCACAGGAGATTAAAATGACTTGGCAGAAAGATATTGGGCAGGCATTTTAGAATCTTCAGGCTGTATCCTCACCCTTTCCCTGTTGTATCAAACTCCTTTATGGTATTTCCTGTTTAGCTGGAAGGAATGACATATCCCCAAATGCGCAGGTCCTGGGCATTGAGGAGATGCCAGTTATCCTGCCTGTTAATATGAATGTGCCCTGAGGATACTGATGTTTTTCACATGACAAATGTCTAGCTTTGGATGTCCTAGTCATACTGTGGGTCATTTATTTTCTTTCTTATTTTAAAGTCTTTTCTTTGGAAGGCCAAGGCAGGTGGATCACTTGAGGCCAGGAGTTCAAGACCAGCCTGGGTAACATGGTGGCCCAGCTATTCAGGAGGCTGAAGCAGGAGAATGGCCTGTACCCAGGAGGTGGAGGTTGCAATGAGCTAACATCACGCCACTGCACTCCAGCCTGGGCAACAGAGTGACACGCTGCCTCAAATAATAATAATAATAATAATAATAATAATAATAATAAAGTCTTATCTTGACCTCCTCAGGATGCTGTGTCCCTGGGCCCTCTCTGTTTCCTTTCTGATCTCCTACATTGCTTTCCCCCGCCTCCCACCGGGGTCTTCCTTTTAGCATCCATCCATGTCCTCACTTCCCTTTGGGTCTGAAGGGGAAGACAAACCTGTCGGCCATCAAGAGAGGACCAGACTCCCTCTAAATTCTTGAGGATCTTGATACATTAAAATATAAAGAAATGCCAAGTTATATTTAGTGATATATTTTGTTTCTGAAATTGGAGTCTGTTTTCCTGTTAACAATTTTGACACAAATGCAATATAATTGTCTTATTTGTAAGATGATTACAGAGACTATTTTTAAAAATCTAGCTCTAAGTGTACTAAGAGAAGGGTGCTCCAGAACTAGGTCACAGGTATGAAAGTATATGATGACATCATTCTCCTTCAATCCTGTCAATACATCTCTGTGACAATAAGTATGAATTTGTAGAGAAAATATGATAGCATTAAAATGCAGTTGCGGCTAGGCACGGTGGCTCACACCTGTAGTCCCAGCCCTTTGTGAGGTGCAGTGGGCAGATCACTTGATCTCAGGAGTTTGAGACCAGCCTGGGCAACATGGAAAAACCCCATCTCTACCAAAAATACAAAAAATTAGCTGGCATGGTGGCACATATCTGTGGTCCCAGCTACTCAGGAGGCTAAGGTGGGAGGATCACTTGAGCTGGGAAGGCAGAGGTTGCAGTGAGCCGAGATCACACCATTGCACTCCAGCCTGGGCAACAGAGTAAGACTCCATCGCAAAGAAAAAAAAAATGTAATCGCCTACCGGGTTCATCTTCCTGCCCACTGCAGGGACAAATTGATTAACTGAGACTGCAAGCATTGCAGTAAAGAGTTTAATTGACACGAGGCTGGCCACATGGACATAGTTACCACTCAAATCAGTCTCCCGGAAGGCTTGGAGATTAGGGTTTTTGCAAGCATAATGTGGTAGGCAGGGGGCTAGGGAATGGGGAATGTTGACTGGTTGGGATGAAATCACAGGGATGTGGAAAATGTTCCCTGTGCACTGAGTCAGCCTGTGTGGGGATCACAGGACCAGTTGGGTCATGAGTTGCCAGTCTTGGTGAAGTCAGCTGCTTGTCAGAAATGCAAAAGTCTGAAAAGAAATCTCAAAAGGCAAATCATGGGTTCTACAATAGTGATGTAACCTACAGGAGAAATTAGGGAAGTCACAAATCTCATGACTTCCAAACGGTAGCTCATTATCACTTAACTATACCAACATCTTAACAGAACTCAGGTCCCTCTCATAATTCTAACCTTGTGGATTTTCATTGGTTTTACAAAGGCAGTTTAGTTTGGGGAAGAGCTATTATCATTCTTGCTTTAAGGATAAACTATAAATTAAATTCCTCCCAAAGTTAGCTTGGCATATGCCCAGGAATGACTAAAGGACAGCTTAAAGTTTAGAAGCAAGATGCAGTCAACTATGTCAGATTTCTCTTACTGTCATAATTTTGCAAAGGCGCTTTCAAAAAGTCTAAAATTATATATCAATAGTCTAAGCCCTTCCTGAATGTGAACTGTGGCCCAAAGGGTGGCTCAACTTGCTCTGGGAGAGTGAGTAAGAAGTAGATATATCTATGCGACTAAACAAGGAAGCCAGTTTGGGCACAGAAATGTATTGGTATTGAGGAAAGTATTTCAATTAGGACAGATAGTTAGAAGTCTCTTAGTAATATCCAACCACAGAACCCACAGTTAATTCAGATTCAAAGTGCACAAATTTTAACTGCACAAAAAGAATGTGAGTCTCCTCATCCCTGCATTACAGATTTGGGGAGAGCGTGTATCATTACAGTGAAAATAATCACCTGGGACTGGAGCCGATGGTTAAGGACCTTTGTTTTCAGATGCTCACATCCACTAGAGATAGTTTATATTCTAATGATTTTATCAATTCTTCCTAATATTTTATACCATCTAGAGGAAATAGGAAAAGCTAATTATAGCTTACCTTCATTATCCTTGTCATCATATTTAAACTACTCCAGTCTGTGTTTGCAGATTGACATAGGCAAGCAGACTTTTGAGTGTGAATCAGAACAACTATTTTAGGAAATAATGTTACTATTCTCTGTACCAGTTATCTCCCTTCCTTCTCAGAGCCCTCTGAGAAAGGATGGGGGTCATTCTCACTCAGCCTAGGTCACACAGCTGCCTTGAAGATGTGAGTTTCTTGACTCCCAATCTCATTATCTTTCCATTTTGCCAACTTAAGAGTTCAATAATAACGACTCTCCTGTTGCTAAAATGTTACACATAATCCCTCTCCATTACTGCAATATTTTAACTAGAATCTACCCCTTCATGGATTTTCTTGCTAAGTAATGCTTGAAGAGAAATGTTCAAAGTCAGTACTCCAACACTAAGGAATCAAGACAGAAAAGCAATGGTACAGTTCAGAAAGATCAAAGTTTGGGGAGGTCATTATGGGAATTTATTTCATTTTGAAAGAATACAGGCAAATGCTTGTATTTAGGGTGTGAACTAATTGGCGATATGCATATAGTGGCATAATTTAACATCTCTTTCTATTCAGTCAGTGATTCTTAGCCTGTTTTGGATCACAGACACCTTTGAGGAGTTGTAGAAAGCCATAGACCCTTTCCTCCCCACTTCACCCCTGACCCAAATCACATAGGCACTAAAAGTTGTATTCAGTTCCAGGGGATTCACTGACCTAGTTTTAGAATCCTTATTCTAGATACATGGCTCCCGACTGGACAATGTTTCCCTTGGGGGACATTTAGAATGTCTGAAATATTTTTGGTCTTCACAACTGGGAAGGCACTACTCACATCAAATAGACAGGTGTCAAGGACATCTGCTAAATAGTCTATCATGAATTGTGCTGCCCCTGTAACCAAATACATTTTTGTTCAAAGTCTCTGAAGTGCCAAGGTTGAAAACACCTGCTACGGATCTGCACTGTCCAATACAGTAGCCAGGAGCTACATAGAGCTCTTGAAATTGTGGCTAGACTGAATTGAGATGTACTAGAAGTACAAAATACACACCAGATTTCAAAAACTTCATACATAGCTGTAAGATATTGCATAAATGATGTTTTGTATTGACTACATGTTGAAATAATATTTCAAATTTACTTGGCTAAATAAAATGTATTAACATAAAGTTCATCTGTTTCTTTATACTTTTTGTAATGTGGCTACCAGAAAATTTAAAATTACATATTTGTCCATAGCTGTGGATACATTTCATTGGATAGACATGCTCTCGATGCTTTATAAAATTGAACTATTGAAAACTAATTAAGATTCTGATTCTAAAGCAAGGGTGAGCAAACTAAAACTAAAACTCATCCACTAGGTGTTTTTGTAAGTAAAGTTTTATTGGAACACAGTCACACACATTTGTTTGCCTATTGTTAATGGCTGCTCTCACAAAAGCAGAGCTGAGTAGTTGTGACAAATACTGTATGGCCAGAAAACTCTAAAATATTTATGATCTGGCTTTTTACAGAAAACATTTGCCAATCCCAGATCCAAGGTCATGTCCACTACAGGGGTGGGATAAAAACTTTGCCATCCTGACAGTAGTAATATTTTCATATTTAAAGTAAGCAAATTTGGGACATTTGAAGAAGAGCTGGCTGAAAGGATGGAAGGCAGGTGTAACAGAACACACTAATTGGCTATGCTGTCCTCATATGACTGTATTTTATTTTGCTATTCAACTGGAATATGGCTCTCTATGACGGAGAATAGGAAAGATAATATCTCCTGTTAAAAATGGGTCACTGAGGCCGGGCATGGTGGCTCACGCCTGTAATCCCAGCACTCTGGAAGGCCGAGGTGGGCAGATCATCTGAGGTCAGAAGTTCGAGACCAGCCTGGCCAACATGGTGAAAACCCACCTTTACTAAAAATACACAAATTAGCTGGGCATGGTAGTCCCAGCTACTCGGGAGGCTGAGGCAGTAGAATCGCTTGAACTCGGGAGACAGAGGTTGCAGTGAGCCAAGATCACGCCACTGCACTCTAGCCTGGGTGACAAAGCGAGATTCCGTCTCAAAAAAAAAACAAAAAAACAAAAAAAAAGGAAAGAAAGAAAGAAATGAGTTATTGCTTCAGCCAACAAGTATTTATTGAGCACCTAATATATGCTAGGCACTGTTCTTAGAGTTGGAAATACAACAGTGAACAGAAATAAAGTCCCAGCACTCCTGGGGCTTATAGTCTACTGTGACAGAACACCTCTCTGAGATAAGTGAAATATCAAGAATGTCAAGTATATCAAGAAGAATACTCGAGTACGTCAAGTGGTGATAAGTGCAAAGAAACACAGAACAAGTTAATAGAATAAAGAGCCTTGGGGTGGAGGTGATACAATTGGATTCGGAATGCTATGGTCATGGAAGGCTTCTCTGAGTAAGCACATTGGAGGGTGTGGAAAACACAATTGTAAGCCTTCCCTGAGGACAATCTGATACTATGTGTCTAAATCTTAAGTGTGACCCAGTAATTCTACCTAGTTATTTAACACAAGCAATTATGGAAACTAGTGTTCCAGAATGTTCCCTGGAGCATTTTCACCATAATAAAAAAAAAAGGAAACTACTTAAGTATTCAACTAAATTTATTAATATAAACAATGTACATGGCATAGTAAGCTTTTTAAGAAAAAGTATTATATTAATACTTATATAATTCCAGTTTCATAAAAATATAAAAACATTGTGTTTGCAAAGAAAAAATTCTTAAAGTCTTAACCCAAATGTTCGGATCCCTAAAAGGTCAAATTTTAAGTGTCTCTTGCATGCATCTGTATATCTCTCTGTAGCATCATCTTTTAAAAATAACTCATAAACAAATCGTTATAAAAAAAAGAAAGGAGACAAGGCCTGGTGGCTCACGCCTGTAATCCCAACATTTTGGGAGGCCAAGGAGGGCAGATGGCTTGAGCTCAAAAGTTTGAGACCAGCCTGGGCAACATGGCAAAACCCCATCTCTAGAAAAAATACATAAATTAGCTGAGCGTGATGGTGCATGCCAGTAGTTCCAGCTACTTGGGAGGCAGAAGTGGGAGGATCACCTAAGCCCTGGAGGTCAAGGCTGAAGTAAGCCTTGACCACACCATTGTACTCCAGCCTGGGTGACAGAACAAGACTGTTGAAACTGCCCTTGCAAAATTATGACTGAGACAGTGAAAGAGATCTAACTGACTCCACCTTGCTTCTAACCTCCAAGCTGTCTATTCACTCCTGGGCATAGGCTGAGCTAACTTTGGGAGAAACTTAGTTTGTAGTTTATAGTTTAAACAAGGACGGTAACAGCCCTTTCCCAAAGCATATCTCCTTCTTGCCTGGAGACTAGACTAACATTATCCACAGGATTAGAAATTATGGTTTAGGAGTGATGCAGCTGGAGGCTGCAAGATTCTGACCCTCCCTAAACTGCTCCTAAGATCAGTGCTTGAGATGTTTTGCAGACCCTGTACTTGATGGATCAGCTGGTACCACCCAGATTGGTAAACTGGCTCATCTGATCTTGTGGCCCCCACCCAGGAACTGACTTGGCACAAGAAGACAGCATCTACTCTATGATTTCACCGCTGACCAATCAGCACTCCTGGCTCACTGGCTTCCCACTACCCACCAAGTTGTCCTTAAAAATTCTGCTCCCCAATGCTCCAGAGACTGATTTGAGTAACAATAAAACTCCAGTCTCCCACACAGCCGGCTCTGCGTGAATTACTTTCTCTATTGCAATGCCCCTGTCCTGATGAATCAGTTCTGTCTAGGCAGTGGGCAAGGTAAACCCTTGGGTGGTTACACTGTCTAAAAAATAAATAAATAAATAAATAAATAAAATACAAATAAAAGAGAAGACTGAATTTGTCAAATATGCACATTAAAAAAATTCCCTTTAATGTTAATCCTAAGTATGATAATCTTCCACTGAACCATCAGGAGCTAACAATGAGGAGTAAGAGAATTAACTTAATGAACACAATGAATTGTCTTTTTAAGCAAATCTAGTAGATTCCAGAACACTGTTCTCTTATATTATCTACCAGAGAATAAAGGTCAATCCAATTAATTCCTTATCACACAGCCATGTTAAAAGGCCCAGGATATCAATGAACCAATGGGAAACTCCAGAGAAAGCAGACAACACCCACCAATTGCAACTGGCAGTTATAGATACTACAATAACCAAGACAACTCAAAGTTACTAGAGCTTCTCAAAGTTCAGTCATGAGACCTCTACAGGAGTATCATTTGATAATGGTGATGGTTAGGGAGAGGGAGGAGAAGATGTCTGTTTAAAATGTGGAGTCGGCCAGGCGCGGTGGCTCACGCCTGTAATCCCACCACTTTGGGAGGCCGAGGCGGGAGGATCACCTGAGATCGGGAGTTCGAGACCAGCCTGACCAACATGGAGAAACCTCGTCTCTACTAAAAATACAAAATTATCCAGGCGTGGTGGCGCATGCCTGTAATCCCAGCTACTCTGGAGGCTGAGGAAGGAGAATCACTTGAAGTCGGGAGTCAGAGGTTGCAGTGAGCTGAGATCACACCATTGCTCTCCAGCCCGGGCAACAAGAGCAAAACTCCATCTTAAAAAAAAAAAAAAAAAGTGGAGTCTTGGGTCCTACCCACAACATTACCCAGGTGGGGTCCATATTTTGCATGTTTCAAAGGTTCCTTGACTAATTCTTATGCGACCAATCTCTTTAAGCTTACAGCTGCTTACACTGGGCAGAGAAAAAGGAAAACCTCTTCTGACTATCTAGAGAGATGTTATTTCTGATCAGAGTCCTTGAGAAAAGAAAAGATAAATTGGGACTTGCCTAATTATCAGTTAATTATTGAAGGAAGCCCTCTTGCTTATGTATGTATAAGTCTCAGTTCTCCCTACAGGGCCATTGTAAGCAAGAGTCCTTTGGCCTACTTTTGAATATTGCTGATACATTTTGTCTGAGAACTGACACCAGCCTAATTTCCTGCCCCTGGTGAAACAATTCTGGGACCAGGCATATTTTCTCATGTGTGTATTAAACAATATTGAGAACAAGCAAAATAAATAGCTGCCTGTTTCTGGAAGGAAATACTTATTCCTGGAAGCTAGGACTGCCTACAAATTAAAATAGCTTACTTATCAAGATGCATGACTTGCTCATTAAGACTTATTCAAAGCCAGGTGCTGTGGCTTACACCTGTAGTCCCAGCTACTCGGGAGGCTGAGGCAGGAGGATCGATTCAGCCTGAGAGTTTGAGGCCAGCCTGGGCAACAAAGTGAGACCCTATCTATTAAATAAAAAAGTACATTTTTTAAAAAGACTCAATATAAAACCTTCTTCTTTCTGAGTCCTCCAATGAAAGCTAATATGTCAAAAAATATGCCCAATCCCAACCATTCTCTACCTTGCAAGACTCAGCTTAAAAGCATTCAAACCCTCCATCTCTTCCCTGTCTTTCCTGTTTTAAAACACTACAAAGACTCTGCCATGTTGGGGGTTTCCCTTATTGGCAACAGGCCTACTACACATGGTTTGGCTTAATCAGCAGCCTATTCTGATGGCCCTTGAGATTTTGAAGGTCCAGATGTTATCATTTCAGTTGATGTAGGTTGGCATACTTCAGTCTCCCTGAGGTGCCTGCTGGATATAATTCTTTTTTTTTTTTTTTTTTTTTTTGAGACAGAGTTTCACTCTTGTTGCCCAGGCTGGAGTGCAATGGTGCGATCCTGGCTCTCCACAACCTCCACCTCCTGGGTTCTAGTGATTCTCCTGCCTCAGCCTCCCGAGTAGCTGGGATTACAGGCATATGCCACCACGCCTGGCTAATTTTTTGTATTTTTAGTAGAGACAGGGTTTCTCCATGTTGGTCAGGCTGGTCTCAAACTCCCAACCTCAGGTGATCCGCCCACCTCAGCCTCCCAAAGTGCTGGGATTACAGGCATGAGCCACCACGCCTGGCTATAATTCTTAAAATTCGGTTTTCAAGCTTCACTGTGTCCCTTTCAAGAAGACTTTTAACTTCTCTTATTCCCAGCTAAGGCTCTTGGCAAACATCCCCAGCTAAGCTTGTATATATCAAAGTATCCAAATAAGGCCAGGCACAGTGGCTCACACCTGTAATCCCAGCACTTTGGGAGGCCGAGGCGGGCAGATCATCTGAGGTCAGGAGTTCAAGACCAGCCTGGCCAACATGGTGAAACCTCATCTCTACTAAAAATGCAAAAAGTAGCTGGGCGTGGTGGTGCACGACTGTAATCCCAGCTACTTGGGAGGCTGAGGCAGGAGAATTGCTTGAACCTGGGGGGCAGAGGTTACAATGAGCGAGATCGCACCACTGCACTCCAGCCTGGGTGACAGAGCAAGACTCTGCCTCAAAAAAAAAAAAAAAAATCCAAATAAAAAGCTGAAAAAAAAGGAAAGAAAGAAAGAAACCAGATCTGTTGAAGTTCCTCTAAGAGTCTCTTCTAGTTTAACTTCTAAAGATGCTTGTGAGCGGGGGCAGCTGAGTTCTACCTTCTGTTAACTTTCGTAGTTCCACAACTGTGTTACTGATGCTTAGGAATTAGAGTATAAGCCCCAAGCTTAGTGGAGAAGACAGATGAACATAAGAGAAGTAATCCCAGCCCTTTGGGAGGCCGAGGTGGGTGAATGGCTTGAGCTCAGGATTTCGAGACCAGCCTGGGCAACATAGCAAGACCCTGTCTCTGCAAAAAACACAAAAATTAGCCGGGCATGGTGGTGCAAGCCTGTAGTCCCAGCTACTCTGGAGGCTGAGGTGGGAGGATCACTTGAACCCAGAAGGCTGAGGTTGCAGAGAGCTGAGATTGCACCATGGCACTCCAGCCTGGGTGCCAGAGTAAGACCCTGTCTCAAAATAAATAAAATAAAAGCAGCAAAAAAAAAAAAAATGCGCAAATGAAAAGCTTGGGCTTTAAGTCAGACATATCATAATAAATATTTGTCTCTCCTCTTTGCTGCCTATGAGATCTTTGGCATCTCAATGTTCCCGAACATCAATGTATTCAACTTTAAAATGTGAAAAAAAAAATTGTACAGTAAGGATTACATGATAAAGCTTAAACACAAGCTCTAGAAATGGTAGCTATTATTGTATTTTTATAAATCATACCTGAAAGCTCTCAGATGAAATTTGAATGCTATAACTTCAGATTTACATTTTAAATATTGGTTCTGTCTCTTACTAGCCTTGTGTCCTTGAGTAATTAATCTCTTTAAGTCTTAGTTTTCTCATCTACAAATCTGAAAACACTACTATCCCCTTGCTATGGTCTGAAAGTTTGTGTCCCCACCCCCATCAAATTCACATGTTGAAACCTAATCATTATTCAGAAGGAGGGACATCTGTTTTTTGTTTTTTAGGGAAAAGAAAAGAAACCTAATCATTGATGTGATGGTATTAGGAGGTGGGCCTGTGGGATGCAATTAGATCAGGAAAGGGATTAGCACCCTTTAAAGGAGGCCCCAAAGAGCTGCCTGACACTTTCTCCTATATAGGACACAGTAAGAGGGTGCCCTCTATAAGGCAGGAAGTGGGCCCCCACCAGACACCAAATCTGCTGATGCCTTGATCTAGGACTTCCCAGACACCAGAATGGTTGGAGATAGGTTTCTCTTGTTTATAAGCCATCTAGTTTATAGTAATTTGTTAGAGCAGTCCAAATGGACTAAGACATCTCTCAATAATAAACAAAATAATGTATTTAAAACACTTAGCACATTGATCCATTCAATCAATTTATATTGAAAACACAGACTCTAGAGTCAGACTACTTATATATTAAATTCCTGTTCACGTACCTTGTTCAAGGTACTTGAACTTTCTGTGCTTAATTCATAGATTATCCTGTGTACTGAATTTCCCTCAGAAACAGAGATTTTTGAGATCACTGCAGTGAAACCCACCATTGTAGTAAGGCAAGGTTTGTCTCCTTCTCCCTTCCACAACGTCTCTGATGTACATCAGTTTGAACTCTAGCCCAACTTTCAAAAAACAAAGAAACTCCTACAGTTCTAAGTCTTTGGCTTTTCTCTGTGAATCACAGCTACCTTATTAGGTTTCTCCCCCTTTGTCCTCCTTCTTTTTCCTTTTTGTTCTATGCTTCTGCATGCATGTTTTAATCAGAGATTTTTAAGAGACTTATCCACAAAGTAGTCAAGAAAGAGAATTTTAGGACCAGTGATCTGATACCTCTTCCGTGACTGAAAATTATAAAATCGGAAGTATGTTAGGAAGAAAATATTTCCACGGTCTGTTAAGATATTCAGAAGCTTTTCACTAGAACAAGTTTGCATTATTTAACTTCTCCAGGAGCAGGCAAGAAAAATATCAAGAGTCTGCCTTTGGGGAGATGCCATTTCATGAGCGATGAAGCAGTAATGAATGGTAAAGATGGAATATCAAGGAATCATTTTTAAGGGAGAAATGCAGCTCTAAAGCTATTCGGTTCAAGAGACTGACATAGGATGTCCTTACTTTCAACTATATTTTTTCCAACCACCTATCTGTCCATGCATATTCATTTAGTGACTACAGCAGGCAGTGTAGTATTGAAAAGAAATTACAGGCCATTCATGGTGGTTCATGCCTGTAATCCTAGCATTTTGGGAGACCGAGGCAGGTGGATCACCTGAGGTCAGGAGTTCAAGACCAGCCTGGCCAACATGACAAAACCCTGTCTCGACTAAAAATACAAAAATTAGCCAGGCATGGTGGCCGGCGCCTATAATCCCAGCTACTCAGGAGGCTGAAGCAGGAGAATCGCTTGAACCCAGGGGGGTGGAGGTTGTAGTGAGCCAAGATCATGCCACTTCACTCCAGCCTGGGTGAAAATGAGAAACTCCATCAAGAAAGAAGAAAGAAAGAAAGAAAGAAAGAAAGAAAGAAAGAAAGAAAGAAAGAAAGAAAGAAAGAAAGAAAGGAGAAAGGAGGGAGGGAGGAAGAGAGAGAGAGAAAGCAAGAAAGCAAGAAAAGCAAGAAAGCAAGAAAGCAAGAAAGCAAGAAAGCAAGAAAGCAAGAAAGCAAGAAAGAAAGAAAGAAAGAAAGAAAGAAAGAAAGAAAGAAAGAAAGAAAGAAAGAAAGATTACAGCAAGTGCATTGAAGTTGTGTCCAGAGCAAGCACAATGAGACAGCCCAGGAACCTGAAGCTAGAGTCAATATTGAGTATGCTGGGACAATGACAGTAAAAAGGAACTGAAGGGAAATTATACACAGAGCATACTTCAGACCACCTCAGTCTGATGGAGGACAAGGATAATGTCCTATTACAAATTTGCAAAATAAACTTAGAGGCATGATTCAGTAAAGATGTGAGGTTTCACCTATTCAAGCACATGATCTGAATTTGCATCTGATCCTGAAGTCCTTGCTTCTAACCACTACACTAGTGTCCCTTTAAAATATTTTGTATGTCTGAACAAAAAAATCATTGATAAAATCCCTTTTAATCACACTTTGGTATCTTTTCTTCTCCCATGAAGGCTTCCCAGATTCGTAAGTCTGTTTTAGCTTCCTGCCTTTGTTCTCCCATAGCAGCCAGTTCCTCTTCTAAAATGACTCCAATCATTTCATATCATTGCTGCCTTGTCTCTCTCTCACAGTGGGATACAGGCTTCTTAAGACCAAGGACCACCTCTTGTTCTCTGTAATCTCCCCAGTGCCTGCCATATTATGAATGCTCAGTAAGCGACTGTTGAACATGGGGATGGATGGGCAAATGGGTGGATACATCTGTAAATGATCAACACACTGAGGGAAGTCACCACATAACTGTTTACCTAAGAAATGTCTATGATAATTAACATAAAGGTAAATAGTAGTCAGATTGGCTACTGTTTGTCAACTTAGATGTCAGTTATTGATTGAATTGGAATTTGTATTCCAAGGTATAATGGTAAGTTTAGTCTAAGCAAGGAGGCAGTAATTTGATGGTTACTGCTCCATTCTGCCATCTCCAGGGCCAGGCTCCCTGCCCCATAACCACAGCTCTACTTTCATCCCCATGCACATGTGTACTTTGAGTACATACAACTCTAACCCAAAGTGGCTACTGCTCAGCTTTCTCCCTATGATCTAGCCTCAGGCAAGGAAGCAGCTGGAGCTCCTCTGCTGCTCCTTTACAACTCTTTACACCATGCTAATGGGGGAACAAGGCAAGTTATAAAACACCATTCACTGTAGGACCCCACTTGGGTTAAAAAAAGAAAGAAAGTCTCTTACATGTGTGTAAAAAAGATAGAAAGGGCATGCCCAAATGATAATGGTAGGTATTTCCGGAAGTAGACAGACGACAGATGGAGAATTTTCTGGCTTTTTATCCCTATTTCCTAATCTTTTCTATAACTATACTAGATTTCTGATAAAATAAAAACAACATTTAAACAATAGCAATTCTGGATTCACAGCAACAATTGTGATGACTATTGCTTTATCATTCAATATATACTGCCTTTCCAATTCACAGTAAGTTCCTTGGGATCCGGTCACGTGATGCCCTGAAGTGTCAACTTCTTAGCCCTTAGCAAAGTGCTCTGCAGAGCAGGGTCTAGATAGTAAACAAATGAACTCTCGGTTTCTGTTTATAATTTGAACACTCATGCTTAGGAATTTTTCAGATTCTCCTCCCAAATTTTGTGAAAATCTAAAGGATATTTGTACATTTGGGGATTGTCAGTCCTTGGAATAATGTTGGCTTGAGGTCAGAAAGAAGAGAAAGTAAATGTCCAGTCAGTTATGCAAAAATATGCATTGATTCTGATGAGCTTTTAATGGTAATCCTTTTTCATCTTTTTTCCTCATTTTTCGTAAACACATTATTTTCCATTGCAAAGCAGACCTGTCTTCATGGTGTGTTTGTGCACAGGCTGAGAATCCAGGGAGAGACAAGGAGGCCAATGTTTACTTTTAAATTAATCCGTCTCTTCTGAAAATGCCAAATATGCATGGCCATAGCAAGACTGTCAGGGTCTTACTCAGAATGCATTTCATTAGGACTGTCATTTCTCCTGGGCTTCCAGCAGACCTGGTGAAGAGCTGACCTCAGGCCTCAAGCAGGGTCAACTTCGATCATAAATACCAAAGATGAGTACAGTACAGGAGGACTATCATGTGGCTGGATCTTGAGTTGTGCCTCAAAAATTAGGGCTATGTATATATCTTCCAAATGGAATCAAGAGAGACTCCTCACACAATATGGAAAGAAACTTCCAGGAGAACAGGGAACAAAGAGTTAACAGCACAAGCTTTGCCATCTGGTAAACTTTAATTCAGTGCTGTGCTCCACTGGACCACTGTGGGTCAATGTCTCTTAACCTCATTTTCCTCATTTGTAAAATGTGGATATTGGTGGCTAGTCCACAAATTCCCTGAGAGGTTTAAAACAGATGACATGTGTGTTTCACTTAGCAAACTGGCAGTGCCCAAAAGACATTTTTATTAACATGAACAGTTGTAGCACAGCAACGTGCGATAGTTGAAGAAAAAAGCCAAAACACCATAATGAGAGAGAGGCTGTGGGTCCAATCTCTATTTTGCCACTAACTACATCATCATGGACAGTTGTGTAATTTCTAGTTCTCAGTTCCTTCATTGGTGAAATAAATAAGTTGGCCTGAATTTAGGATTGCAAACTGGCCAACTACCGATGTGGTTTATTTGGAAATTGGAGAAATTCCCCCAAAATTGAGAAATTTCTCTAAAATACCTATATGCCTGGTTTCTAACAAAACTCAGGAGAGCATTTCCATATGGCTATAACTGAGCAGCAGAAAGCTTTTAAATAGGGCATCTACTCTCCAGTTCACCACAGTCTCCAAAAGGTCTTATACAAAGATCACCTAATTAATTTGCATTAATTTCCTGCTCCCTGTAACCATTTAGGTTTGCAACCCGTGGATGAGACCAGTGGTTCTTAACTTGGGTGCATGTTAGCATCACCTGACAACTATTTAAAAAATAATAGTGCTGCAGCCTCCCCGAGACCAGTTAAATCAGAATTGTCAGTAGAGTCTGGACATCTGTATTTTTCAAACCTGTATCGTTAAAAAGCTCTTCAGGCATTTGAAATCCACAACCAGGGTTAAGAACTGCTAGACAAGGTGTTTTCTATGATTGTGTCAACAAGATAGTATCTTGATTTCGTAATCATTCATTTTAATACCACTCTAGCCTACATGTATAGAAAACTATTATATAAAAATTATATGTTCAAAATACGACTACTATTCATTAAAACATGAAGAAACACAGCAAATGAGAACCTAAGTTAATTCCGTCTGTGTCTTCCCTTTAATAGCCACAAGAACTTGGAGATTAATTTTTTGCTTATCCCCAAAATTATTTTATTTTTAAAAAAATATACAATCTTTGTCACTTTTATGTTTTCTTTTTTGCATCTTATTAGTTACCAGTTCCTACATGAAGCTTTGAAACTTTTTCTAGATTTAATGTTTCGATGTTCTCCTGTAATTACTCTAGGCAAGGAAGAAAATGCATGCTATTACTCACATGCCCCATATTGCAAAGTAACATTAAAAGAAGCCATTAATTTCTTTAGAGAGGGACACCATTTCCAAATTCCAAAATATTCTCTTTACCCTCCCTTTTTCCTTTTGGTTCCTCTGAATATTTAGAGAACCTTCTAATAAATTTTCTCATCTACTTACAACTTTTAAAGTTTATTTTAATGCTCTTAAACTTTTAATTAAGAAAAGGAACATGTCTGATTTTATTACTTTAATTCACTTACAGTTGAATTTTTCATTTCTATCCACTGTGCTGTCTACAGAGTTTGGAGCAAAAAGTTCAAAAGCAAAATTAAGGTTGATATAAAGCAGTGATTTTCAATCCAGGGAGATGTTGCCCCCCAGGGGGCATTAGGCAATGACTGGAGATATTTTTGGTTGTCATGACTGGATGTTGATCCTTCTGGCAACTAATGGATAGAAAATAGAAATGGGGTTAAACATCCTACAATGCACAGGACCTCACAACAAAGGGTAGGCTGACCCAAAATAATAACGGTGCCTAAACTGAGAAACCTGATATAAAACTTTTTTTTTTTTTCGCTTTGCTCCACATGGGTAACTAAGTTGTGGGCTTTCAATCCCTGACCACGGAAAAATCATTAAGAATATGCCTTCAGTTTAAAAACGTGAACTATTATTCCGCCCCCCTTCAAAGAACTTTGTGCTCTGAAATGAAGGGATATGTACAAATTCTGGCCAATTAGTCTGTGGCTTATTTAAGAACAGGAAGAGGACAAGGTGTGGCAAGGACTCAGGAAAGGAGGCAACCAAAAAAAAAGTATTTCATTATATTTATGCTAATTCTTCATGCTTTACGTCTTCATAAACATGGGAAATTTGTGCGGAGAATGATAGCTCTTTCATGGGAAATGAGAACTTGCTGGTATTAACTGGCATAATTACAAACTGGCATGGGGGATCTGTGCATTATACTGTTTAAAAAAATGCATTATCCACAAAGAATGACCAGAGGTCTGTTCAAAAGACATATGGTCAATTTCTAAGACTTGAATCCTCTGGCTTTTAAGATGATGCTGGGTTGCAATGCACGTTCTTGAATTAGGAGTTCTCATGGACCACAGTTATACAGGATTCATGATTTTTTTTTTTTTAAAGATGGCTTTTGAAATGTGACTGGGATCAGATGAAAAACACCCTATAATAGCTTTTTCTTTTTCTTTTTTCTTTCTTTCTTTCTTTTTTTAGAGACATGGTCTCACTCTGTCACCCAGGCTGGAGTCCAGTGGCATGATCTTGGTGCTCACTGCAGCCTAAGCCTCCTAGGCTCAAGTGATTCTCCCATCTCAGCCTCTAGAATAGTTGGGAGTACAGGCATTCGCCACCATTCCCGAATAATTTTTGTCTCACTTTGTTGCCCAGGCTGGCCTTGAACTCCTGGGCTCAAGCAATCCTCCCACCTTGGCCTCCAAAAGTGCCTGCAGGTGTAAGCCAACACACATGGCCCCAAAACACCCAATAACCGGTTTCCTTTGGTCAGAACTGCTAAATTTATTTGGTAAAGGGTTCTTCTTGTCTCTAGCTCTACCTGGCCATTTCACGAAGCTCAATGAATACATCAGGAGTACAAACTACAAATTAGGTAGTGCATGTTTCAGATAAAGGTTGAAAGAGATAAGAACAGATAAGACACATCATGGGACCAAACCAAAGAAAACACACCTTTGGGCTGGGTCTAGCCCACAGGCCACTAGCTTGAAACTGATAGACAAATAAGCTCTAAAGTCCCTTTCAGTCCAAAAATTGTATGGTTTTATTTTTAGCAAGAAAACTCACTGCTGCTAGGCGTATTTTTAAAATGTGGTTATTTCCCTTATTGTGTCATTTCCCTGCTCAAAAGTCTACAGTCTACAGTTGTTCCCTACTGTCCCTCAAATTAAATCCAAGCTTCTAAAAATGCAGAGCTCTACAATCTGGTTCAAGCCTCCCTTTCCCCCCTAATTTCACAGCATCTTCTGACATTCATTCTAGCTTTCAGCCCCAGAAGATTTCACGTTGCCTCAACCAAAACATCACCTTCCTATCATACTTCCCCTCCCTATCATACTTCCCCTCCTGGAGTCTTTCTTTGCCCAATCACTATCTCAAAGCAGACTGCTCTCTCCTACCCTGTCTTGTCCAAAGCCCATCATGCTCCATTCTCAAATGTCTTCCTTTTCAAGTCCTTCCTAATTCCCCCAGAGAGATGACTATTATCCTTAACACTTGAATACACCTCTGGCCACAATCTACCTGACAGGGTGAAATAGATAAGATTTTAGTCCTGGGCATCAGCTTTACCATTAGCTAGCTCTTAACTCAGGGCAATTTATTTAACCTGTTAAACCTCAGCTCCCTCACCTCGTTAATGAGCATGTCACCCAGGTTTGAGCTGTAACCCTTGTTCTCAGCAGGTGACTGCTTAATCTCTCCATCAGTTGTGCTTAGTTCACAAGTTGGTTTCTATAAGAAATCTAGTTATACCATGCATTGTAGAAGCTCATGCTTTTAAGTAAACACCTCTTTTACTTAAACAAGTATTTATATCATCTTCAAATTCTTCCCTCTACCTCTCCCACCCCACCTCCTCAGCACTTTAACCACTCCCCCACTTCTGATTTTTTTCTCTCTTGGTCTCTTCAGACATTGTAGATGTATCCACTTTGATTATGCAGAAAATTTCACTCTGTCTGTGATCCTACATTCATGCTTACAATCCTGAAGTCATCTTCCATTTTCATAAAACAAGGAAATTCTTGGCTTCTTAGAAAGTGCCGGGATTGCAGTGCTATTTACAATAGCAAAGGCATGCAATCAACCTAAATGTCCATCAATGATGTACTGAATAAAGAAAATGTGGTACATATATACCATGGAATACCATGCAGCCACAAAAAAAGAATAAGGTCATGTCCTTTGCAGGGACATAGATGGAGCTGGAGGTCAATATCTTCAGAAGACTAACACAGGAAAAGAAAACCAAATACCACATGTTCTCACTTATAAGTGGAAGCTAAATGATGAGAACTCACGAACACATTGAGGGTAACAACACACACTGGGGCCTTTTGGAGGGTGAAGGGTGGGAGGAGGGAGAGGATCAGGAAAAATAACTAGACTTAATACCTGGGTGGTGAAATAATCTGTACAACAAACCCCCATGACACAAGTTTACCTATGTAACAAACCTGCACGTGAACCCCCAAACTTAAAAGTTAAAAAAAAAAAAAGTAATGGAGATATTAACAATTTTTTTCTACTAACAATAGTAGTACCCATCTTATGGTATTGTCATACAGAGATGTAATCCATATTTATGTGTTTAGCATAGATCCAGCGCATAGTTAAGTGCTCAAATCTTAGGATACTGTGATTACAGTTCATCTTGTTGTGTCTTATAAGACTATAGACACGTTAAGGGGAAGACCCTTATTTTATTCGTCTTTCAATAAATAGCACAAAATTGTGTTCTCTGCCTTGGCTCCACATCAGTCACCTAGAGACTTTGAGCAAACGCTCAAGTCCCCATTCCACATCAAGCACATCAGAATGCCTCAAGTGGGGCCTGCGTATCAATGTTTTCCAGGTAACTTTACTGTGCACCCTGGCTTGCAACAACCATTTAACCTATTACCTTACATGCAGCAATAATAACTGCTACTGCAGGTTACACTCTTCTTACAGGATAAGCATTATCCTAAGCGCTTTTTTGCCTGGATTACCTCATGACAGTAGTTGCTAAAGATCCCCAGGTAATTCCAATATACAGCCGAGTTTGAGAACCGGTTCCTTATTAAACTCTCACTACCGCCTCTTGCAGTAGAGTGTGTTGTTATCCACGTCTTACAGTGGAAACTGAGGTTTAGGGAGCTTAAGCAATGTGCTGGAGTCCTTCAGACAGCAAGTCAAGGGTGAAGATGAAATTCTGACTTCATTCACAGGTCTCTCCAGGCTTTCTTAGGAGGAAACAAGTAAGTGTTGCTAGGTTGAGTTCTCTTGCCCCTAGCCTCACAGCAGTTGTTGCTAAGTGGGAGAAATGTTCTTGTGATGCTCCATTTTCTTTTCCCTGTCACGACCCAGGTCATGTTTTTCACTAGCTGTTCATATTGGTACTGCATTTCTACCCTCTCCATGATGCTTCTTAGCCAAAGAGATTTAAAAGCCCTGATATGTTATTTTGTACCGTAAAATAAATCCTGAGATCTTGGCATAATTAAAGGAGGACATGCCTTGATTTCAAATCCATATTTGCAAATAAGAATATTCTCCCATCCTGTGCATTAAGATATTTGGTAATAATAATGACCTACTTTTGTTATACTGCTTTATGGATTTTAAATGAGGTAAGGTGGAATAATGTCTCTTGAACTCTAAAAGGTTTGCAGTTTGGGTTCTAGCTATGTGTGTGAGTAAAATTTTAGTTACCTAAGACATTTAGCTTAATCTCATAAATGATTTTAATGTAAGAGAAAGTAGAAAACAATCTAAGCCAACATTTCCCTTAAAGTCTTGATAGAAAAAAACCATAATTCTCTAGCTGGAAGAAAGAAGTAGCCAAGTCATAGTGTTGCCAATACATAAAGTGTATGTTTACCAAAATGAAATATTTTTGATTTGCTAATTTATGAAGCTGTGCAGTTGGGCTAGGCTTTTCTCACTGGTTCCTCCTTCTCCCTACACTACTGTAAGCATGCAGGATTCGCCTTATCCCCCATTCACCTGCTCTATAGAAGCCCCCACTTCCAACATCCAGATCAATGGTTCTCAAGCTTTAGGACACATCAGAACCACCTGGCCAGCCTGTTAAACCACAGCGTTCTGGACCCCACCCCCAGAGCTTTTGATTTGCAATTCTAGGAAGTCCAACTATTTGCATTTCTAAAAAGGTCCCAGGCATTGCTACTGATCCAGGAATAACACTTTGAAAACCATTAAGTTATATGATCAAATGATCTATTAAAAGCTGAAAAATTTGTGCTTTTTCTGAAATTTCAATAATCAGGAGCATGAGGGTAAAGCATGAATATCTTTTCATGTCTAAAGAAGCACTTTGACTAACAGCTGCTGACAATAATATATTAACAAGAAAGCAACAAGTATTTATTGAGCCCTGCTACAGTCTAAGTAGATGCCCCTGCGTCTACTTAACATTGGCAAAAGCAACCAGGTATTGTGAGAATTGTAGCAGCCCTGGTTACCTGTAGGTGGCAGAATATTCTAGCATAAATGACTTTTTAAATTTTTCTCGTAAAATGATTGATAACTTTCAGAAAGATTTACCAAAATCACTGTTATTTTTAAAAAGAGAAGGAAATATTTTAAAGTATAATGGATATAATATTCTACACAAGAAAAGGAATGTTATAATTTGCATCATGTATTTGGTAGGTATTGAAAAAGCAATATTTAATAGTGCTTATGAAAAATAAGTATTAAACACTATATGCAAAGCTATGTATTAAGTGTTTTACATGAGTTCTGTGGCTTAATGCTCGTGGCAAGCCTATAATGTTAATATTCCGGTTAAATAAAAAAGAAATCTAAGGTTCAAAATTCTACTCATTCTTCAAGTCCTGTTACATGTAGGCTTTTAGTTGTTTCATAAAGCTTTTGCTTAGCATCCCTTTATAGGAAGCAATCTCGTGCCTTCTTCCTCCTCTCCATCTCTCATAGTAGTTTTCATATTGTTTGTTGGATTACTGGTGTTCGTGTAGTCATCATATTCCTCCTTTACAAGAATGTTGTAAGAATTAAAATTTTAAATGAGGCAATGTATATAAAAGTAATTTGTAAACACACACACATACAAACTATTATAAACATATTCTGTTTAGTGAGTTGAATGGTGGACCTTGTAAAAGAAAATATCAGAACCCCAAAAGGAAAAAAAAACCTAAGCTGAAAGCTGAGTCCTGCAAGAAACTGCCTTTCCTTTTGTTCCTAAGCAGATAGTTACAGACGAAAGGTAAGATATCTCCATAGCGAGCTGCTCTAGATTCACTTTATCTTTATGTAAAGTGATGATTTACTGAACATGAGTCAAATACACGATTGACTATTCTGCTCCTTTTCTCTTACAACATGTAGATTCAGTAATATGACCATACCCTCCCCCTTTCCCCTCCAGCCTGCTTTTCCCCTTTAAATATTGAAGCCCTCAAAATCATCTTTGGAAAAAGGAATGGACCACAGACTTCTTCTGTGATTGTGTATTTCTTTTTTTTTCCGGGCATGTTCTTAACCTTGGCAAAATAAACCTCTAAATGATTGAGATCTGACTCAGATACTTTTGAGTTTAAACCCCAAAAATGGTATGTTCACATCCTAATCTCCAGAACCTGTTAATGCAACCTTATTTGGAAAATGAATCTTTGCAGATGTAATTAAATTAAGGATCTCAAGATTAGATCATCCTGGATTATCCCAGCAGGTGCTAAATCCAATGACAAATGTCATTAAGAAGACATTCAGAGAAGACAATCACAGAGAGAAGAGAAGGCAATTTTAAAACAGAGGCAGAGACTGGAGTTAGGCAGCCAAACACTGAGGAAAGTCTGGAACTATGGAAAACTGGAAATGGCCAGGCACAGTGGCTCATGTCTGTAATCCCAGCACTTTGGGAGGCCGACGTGGGAGGATCACTTGAGATCAGGAGTTCAAGACCAGCCTGGCCAACATGGCAAAACCCCATCTCTACTAAAATTACAAAAATTAGCCTGGTGTGGTGGTACTCACATGTAGTCCCAGCTACTCGGGAGGCTGAGGCAGGAGAATAGCTTAAATCTGGGAGGTGGAGGCTGCGGTAAGCCAAGATCATATCACTGTACTCCAGCCTGGGTGATAGAGCAAGACTCCATTTCAAAAAAAAAAGAAAGAAAGAAAGAAAAAGAAACTGGAAGAGGCAAGGAATGATTCTCCTCTAAAGCCTTGAGAGAGAGTATGGCCCTGCTGACACCCTGACTTTTGGACTTCTGGCCACAGAACTTTGAGATAATTAATTGCTGTTCTTGTAAGTCACACAGTTCATGGCAATTTGTTACAGCAGCCCTAGGGAATCAATCCACACTCTAATAATAAAAGCTAAGATTTATGGAGCTCTCAGTACATGTGTGCCAACCCAACACATAAGTTCGTTCAATCCACATAACCAGCCTATTAGTTGAGTCCTCTTAGAATCCATATTCTATAAACCAAGAAACTGAGGTCTAGAAAGGTTAGGTAACTTGCCCCAGGTCACACAACTACTAAAGGGCAGTTAAGAGACTCCAACTCCAATTGCCCTGACTCTAAACATCCGTCCAGCCACTACTTTAAAGCCTTTTGGTGTACTATAGGAAATACAAGGTGAAGAGACATTCCTCCTTTGTTTAATGAGTAGGTTCATAACTTTTTAATGAAGGAGGATTTAACAAATTCAGAAGGAATGTTTTCTTAGTAACATTGTCTTAATGGCACAGTCATTAAGATTGTTAGGAAGAAATTTTGTTTTAGGTCTATTAGCAAGATAACATTGGAGCACAGAAATTGTCAAACTGAACACGGTCCCCACGATGTGGAGAAGAAAAATCAGAATCTCCATGGGGAGGTGATGCAATTATAGTTTGAAGGAGCATATTCAAAGTTACAATTTTATATTTCTTAGGTGAAAAGAGTTACTTTTCTTTTTAATATTTGTTTATTAGATAGGGTCTTGCTATGTTGACCAGGCTGGTCTCAAACTCCTGACCTCAAGCAAAACTTTCATCTCAGCCTCCCAAAGTTCTAGGATTACAGGTGTGAGCCACCTTGCCTGGCCAATTTTTTTAACTTAAGGAATTTTCTTCTGGAGTCTTCCTTTAAGTTCATGTTCCTGAAAGTGTAGCCATTACTTGTTTGTTTGTTTTTTTAATTTAAGAGATAAGGTCTTGCTATGTTGTCCAGACTGGTCTCGAACTCCTGGCCTCAAGCAGTCCTCTAGCCTCAGCCTCCCAAAGTGCTAGGATTGCAGGCGAGAGCCACCACGCCAAGCTAGTGAAGCCATTTTACTCCAAGTGCCTACTTCACCTAAGTGCTTGGTTTGTTGTTCTTGTTGTTTTTAAAAAAGAAAACTCATGCCCAGACCTACTGAATCAGAATCTCTGCATGTGAACCTGGGCATAAGCCTTTTAACAAGCTCTGAGGTTGAGCAATAAGTTAGAGAACTCCTGCCTTCACACTGTCCACAACTATGGTGCCACCAAAGGAGGATTTCATATTACAGCAGCCCTAGGGAATCAATCCACACTGTAACAATAATAAAAGCTAAGATTTATGGAGTTCTCAGTACATGTGCACCAACCCTACACATAAGTTCATTCAATCCATATAACCAGCCTGTTAGTTGAGTCCTCTTAGAATGGAATTGTTTTTAAGTCAGTCAGTGGATTTCAGATAGGGTCTTAATGCCACTAGTCACTTTCTAATCTTGGGCATCAAAACCCTGAAACTCAGTACAGTGAGTGGTGTATCATCTTTATGCTAGGAGAGTAAGGGTGGTGGATGGTAAATTTTAATGTAAAAACATAAAGCAAAAATCAGTGATACTTAAAATTACTCTTGAAAAAGAAAAATAATTTCAGTTGCCCAGCATTGAGAAATTTCTGCTTCTTCCATTGTAAATGAAGACTTCTTGCTTTTAAGGAATGTGTGTGTGTGTGTGTGTGTGTGTGTGTGTGTGTGTGTGTGTGTGTTGGGAGGGAAGATGAATGCATCTTTGAACACTTGACTTGTTCTCACCCCAGTGTGATTTGTTTTTCACCCAGTGAGAGGAACAAAGTGGTGGGGATTAGGGGCAGAAAAAATAACAGGTCTACCTCTTCTTCACACCAACTCCTGGACACAAGATCTTTATGTAGAACATAGAACAAATTTGGAACATCATTTTTTTTCTCCCTTATTCCTTCAGCTTCTTTCTCCCTTTCTCTTTTTGCCAAAGGACTGTCATCAAATTCACATCAGTGAAATAGATTAATGATGGGATTCCAATACATTCTCCTCCGAAAAATGGATATCACACCTTGAGAGTGTTTTAAATTACATCCTTAGTGCAGTGTCTGGCATGTCATAAACATTGAGTAAAAGGGAGTGATCTTTTTCAAAGCTGCCCCTGCTACTGTCATTAGTGTCAGGGATGTTTGAGAATTAAACAAAATATGTATCTAAGAAACCTAGACTATAGTAGATGCTTTCAAAAATAGCTAGTATAATTATTTTCATAGCATGGCCAAATACCTAGGCCTTGAAGATGCTGAAGATATCCCTGCAGATTGCCATCCTGTATATGAGAGGAACATGTCATACTGGCTACATGAAGGAATTATGAGTTTTTGTTTACATGGAGGGTTTTTTTCATCTCATATTATACTTTCTATCAACAAAGAAGTCTTTGCTTTGAGAATAAAATACCTAGGAATGCAACTTACAAGGGATGTGAAGGACCTCTTCAAGGAGAACTACAAACCATTGCTCAATGAAATAAAAGAGGACACAAACAAATGGAAGAAAATTCCATGCTCATGGATAGGAAGAATCAATATCATGAAAATGGCCATACTGCCCAAGGTAATTTATAGATTCAGTGCCATCCCCATCAAGCTACCAATGACTTACTTCACAGAATTGGAAAAAACTACTTTAAAGTTCATATGGAAAGAAAAAAGAGCCCCCATTGCCAAGACAATCCTAAGCAAAAAGAACAAAGCTGGAGGCATCACGCTACCTGACTTCAAACTATACTACAAGGCTACAGTAACCAAAACAGCATGGTACTGGTACCAAAACAGAGACATAGACCAATGGAACAGAATAGAGGCCTCAGAAATAACACCACACATCTACAACCATCTGATCTTTGACAAATCTGACAAAAACAAGCAATGGAGAAAGGATTCCCTATTTAATAAATGGTACTGGGAAAACTGGCTAGCCATATGTAGAAAGCTGAAACTGGATCCCTTCCTTACACCTTATACAAAAAGTAATTCAAGATGGATTAAAGACTTAAATGTTAGACCTAAAACCATAAAAACGCTAGAAGAAAACCTAGGCAATACCATTCAGGACATAGGCATGGGCAAGGACTTCGTGTCTAAAACACCAAAAGCAATGGCAACAAATGCCAAAATAGACTAATGGGATCTAATTAAACTAAAGAGCTTCTGCACAGCAAAAGAAACTACCATCAGAGTGAACAGGCAACTTACAGAATGGGAGAAAATTTTTGCAATCTACTCATCTGACAAAGGGCTAATATCCAGAATCAAAGAACTTAAACAAATTTACAAGAAAAACCCCCATCAAAAAGTGGGCAAAGGATATGAACAGACACTTCTCAAAAGAAGACATTTATGCAGCCAAAAGACACATGAAAAAAATGCTCATCATCACTGGTCATCAGAGAAATGCAAATCAAAACCACAATGAGATACCATCTCACACCAGTTAGAATGGCAATCATTAAAAAGTCAGGAAACAACAGGTGCTGGAGAGGATGTGGAGAAATAGGAACACTTTGACACTGTTGGTGGGACTGTAAACTAGTTCAACCACTGTGGAAGACAGTGTGGCAATTCCTCAAGGATCTAGAACTAGAAATACCATTTGACCCAGCGATCCCATTACTGGGTGTATACCCAAAGGATTATAAATCATGCTACTATAAAGGCACATGCACACATGTGTTTATTGCGGTGCTATTCACAATAGCAAAGACTGGGAACCAACCCAAATGTCCATCAATGATAGACTGGATTAAGAAAATGTGGCACATATACACCATGGAATACTATGCAGCCATAAAAAAGGATGAGTTCATGTCCTTTGCAGGGTCATGGATGAAGCTGGAAACCGTCATTCTGAGCAAATTATCACAAGGACAGAAAACCAAACACTGCATGTTCTCACTCATAGGTTGGCATTGAACAATGAGAACACTTGGACACAGGGCAGGGAACATCAAACACGGGGGACTGTCATGGGGTTGGGGGCAGGGAGAGGGATAGCATTAGGAGAAATACCTAATGTAAATGACGAGTTAATGGGTGCAGCAAACCAACATGGCACATGTATACATACGTAACAAAACTGCACGTTGTGCACAGGTATCCTAGAACTTAAAGTATAATTAGAAAAAAAAAAAAAAAAGAAGTATTTGCTTTAAAATGTTTGCCAGACCAGCAGTCTCCTGAAATACTGATCTACTCCTTACAGGCCATTAACCCAAACCCAGCTAGACATTTTCTTCTTCTTCTTCTTTTTTTCTTTTTTTTTTTTTTTTAGAGAGAGGGTTGCCCAGGCTGGTGTGCAGTGGCACAATTATAACAATCCTTCCTCCTTAGCCTCCCCCAGCTGAACAGTTCTAATTGGCTACAGAAGAAAAAGCTAGTTTGAATGACCAGCCTCTTTCCTAATTTCTCATTCCTAAAGATATTGAGGAAAGAAGAAGAGATGTCTTGACATGTCTGTACATTACCGTGATCAGTTTCTCCACGGAGCTAAATTTGACCGGTCATTTTTGGAAACATAATATTATTTATTCATTTACAAAACCACAGATCCCTGTCTGCAGTTCTGTTCTTGTATCATTAGCCCTCTCCACTGGATGGAATTATTTGCTACATAATTGCATTCTCAGACTCCTCCATGCTTGGATCCCTGATGTGATTGACCATAATGACTCCTCTGGTGCCCACTGGTATATTTACACAAGCCAATAAGAAATGCAGCAAATCACTCAATATGATATCTGGTTTTAGGCACTGCATCTGGGATATAGCACATCATCCTTAAAAACTGTAAAGAAACCTAGAAATGTAAGAAATCCAGGATGAGGTGAGATCCATCAGTCTATTTCAGTTTCTTTGGTATTTTTTAATCTTATGGAAAAGAAAATAAGAAGGAAAGCTGAAAAACATTCAAATGAGCTTCCAATTGACAAAAGGCAACAATGAGAACAGATATTTAGACCTCACTGTAGACAAACTACTGAGAAGGAAGAATTTAGAACAGTTAAGACACATTGCTGTTTTTTAAAGAGCTTCATTTGCTTTCCTTGACTTAATTTATTTTAACATGTAAGCTGTATCATCTATTTCGGGACTAACAATTCTTTAGTTTGTGGAAGCAGTATTTCATCACAGCATTTCAAGGCTTTACACACATACACTCTAAGGACATACCATACATACCAGATAAGTGCAAAATGGAACAAGGTAGGGCTCAATTTTCTTTGACAAAGTAGATATACCCATTTAAGTAGCAATTAGATCAAGAAATAAGACATTACTAGCACCCTAGAAGGCCTACTCAAGCCAAGGAGCTACTGTCCCCCAAAAGGTAACCAGTGACATCTAACACCAGAGATTTACTTCACCTGTTTCTGAACTCTTAGACTCATCAATTTGTGTTCTTTTGTGCATGACGTCTTTGCTTGACATTATATTTCTTTGATTTTCCCATGCCATTACATTTGCTTGTTCTCATTGCTTTAAAGGGTTCCATTGTGCAAGCTATAGTACTTTTTACGCATTTTATTATGGATGGACATTTGGATTGCTTCCAGCTTGGGGCTACTGTGGATAGTATTGTTATGGACACTCTAGTACAAGTCTTTTATGCACAGCCTGGCCAATTATTTTGGTTATATAGATAGGAGCGAGTTTGCTTACATATGTTTAGCTTTACTAAATATTGTCAAAGAGTTTTCAAAGTGGTTATATTTATTTGCGCTTTTACCAGCAGTACGTGAAACTTCCAGTTGTTCCATATCCTTACCGATACTTCGTATTATCTCCCTTTTAACATAGACTTTCTGGTGGTCTGAAATAATCTCTTAGGTTTAATGGCATTTTCTTGACGACTGTTGAAACTGAAAACCTTTCCTTGTGTTTTTGAATTTTAATTGACACAAATAATTGTACCTATTTATGGAGTACAAAGTGATATTTCAATACATATACATAACCTGTAATGATCAAACCAGAGTAACTGACATTATCCATCACCTCAAACATTTATTATTTATTTGTGTTCAGAACATTCAAAATCCTCTGTTCTAGCTATTTGGAAATGTACAATAAATTATTAATGATAGTCACCTTACAGTGCTAATGAACAGTAGAACTTATTCCTCCTATCTAGCTGTAATTTCATGTCTATTAACCAATCTCTCCTTATCGCTCTCATCACCCTTCTCAGCCTTTGGTAATTACTACTCTACCTCTCCAAGCTCAACTTTTTTAGTTCTCATATGTGGATAAGAACATGTGGTCTTTCTTTCTGTGCCTGACTTCTTCCATTTCATGTTATGTTTTCTAGGCTCATCCATGTTTCCACAAATGACATAATGTCATTTTTTTCTATGGCTGAATAGTATTCCACTGTGTATATATACCACATTTTCTTCAGTTGTTCACCTATTGGTAGATTTAGGTTGATCTCATACCCTGGCTACTGTAAACAGTGCTGCAATAAACATAGGTGCAGAGAGATCTCTAATATACTGATTTCCTTTCCAGTGGATAGACACCTAGCTGTATGATTGCTGGATCATATAGTAGTTTTATTTTTAGTTTTTTGAGAAACCTCCATACTGTTTTCCATAATGGCTTTACTACTTTACATTTCCACCAACCCCGTAAAAGATTTCTCTTTTCTCCACATCCTTGCTGGCATTTGTTATTTTTTGTCTTTTTGATATAGCCATTTTAACTGGGGTGAAATGATATCTCATTGTGGATTTGACTTGCATTCCCCTGGTAATTAGTGATGTTCAGCATTTTTTCATATATTTGTTGGCCATTTGTATGTCTTCTTTTGAGAAATGTCTATTCAGATCCTTTGCCCATTTTTTAAAAATAGGATTGTTTGGTTTTTTGCTATTAAGTTGTTTGAGTTCCCTGTATATTCTAAATATTAATCTCTTGTCAAAGGAAGAGTTTGCAAATATTTCCTCCCATCCTGCAGGTTGTCCCTTAGCTCTGTTGAATGTTTGCTGTGCAAAAGGCTTTAATTTGATATAATTCCATTTGTCCATGTTTGCTTTTGTTGCCCATGCTTTTGAAGTATTAACTATGAAACCTTTGCCCAGGTCAATGTCCTAAAACATATTCTCTGTTTTCTTCTGGTAGTTTTATAGTGTTTGAAATTAAAGTATTTAATCCATTTTAAGTTGATTTTTTATATAGTGAAAGACAGAGGTCTAGTTTCATTATTCTGCATGTGGATATTCAGTTTTCCCAGCATCATATGTTAAAGAGGGTATCCTTTCCCCAGTTTATGTTCTTCGTACCTTTGTCAAAAATCAGTTGACCGTAAATACATGAATTTATTTCTGGGTTCTCTGTTCTGTTCCATTGGTCTATATGTGTGTTTTTATACCAGTACCATGCTTTTCTGATAAATATGGTTTTAGAGTATATTTTGAATTCAACCAGTGTAATGTCTCCAGCATTGTTTTTGTTTATTTATTGTTTGGGGTTTGTGTTTTGTTTGCTTAGAATTGCTTCAATTATTCGGCATCTTTCATGGTTCCTTACAAATTCTAGAATTGTTTTTCTGTTTGTGTGAAGAATATCATTGGAATTTTGATAGATATTCCGTTGAATCTGTAGATCGCTTTGGATAATATGGTTATTTTGACAATATTGTTCTTCCA
The DNA here is from genome assembly GCF_029289425.2 of Pan paniscus. NCBI lineage: Eukaryota > Metazoa > Chordata > Mammalia > Primates > Hominidae > Pan > Pan paniscus. The sequence goes on along the minus strand of NC_085926.1, from coordinate 73,794,694 downwards.
ATCTACGAACATGAAATGTCTTTTATCTTTTTCATGTGTCTTCTTTGATTTCTTTCATCAATATATTATAGTTTTTATTGGTAGAGATATTTCACCTCCTTGGTGAAATTTATTTCTACGTATTCTATTTTGTAGTCATTTTGAATAAAATTGCTTTCACAATTTTTTGCAGCCATTTTGTTATTACCATATAGAAATACTATTGATTCTGATTTTTGTGCATTGATTTTTGTATCCTGCGATTTTACTCAATTTATTTATCAGTTCTAAGGGTTTTCTGGTAAAGTCTTCTAGTTTTTCTCTGTATAAAATCACCTCTTCTGCTAACAGGGACAACCTGACTTTCTTTCCCAATTTGGATATCCTTTATCTCTTCTTTTGCCTAATTGCCCTGGCTATGACTTACAGTAATATGTTAAATAAGGTGGAAGTGGGCATCCTTGTCTTATTCCAGTCCTTAGAGGTAAAGCTTTCAACTTTCCCCTTTCCGTAGGATGTTAACTGTGGTTTTGTGATATATGGTCTTTATTTTATTGAGGTACGTTCCTACCATATCTAATTTTTTGAAAGTTTTTATCATAAAGGGGTGTCAAATTTTATGAAATGTTTTTTCTGTATTCATTGAGATGATTATATGATTTTTCTCCTTTATTCTGTTGATGTGACTTATGACATTTTTTGATTTATGTATGTTGAACCATTTTTGCAGCCCTACGATAAATCCCATTTGATCATGATGTATAATCTTTTTATTGTACTACTGGATTTGGTTTGCCAGCATTTTGTTGAGGATTTTTATACCTATGCTTATCAGGAATAATGTCCTGTAGTTTTATGTTTCTGTTGTGCCTCTTTCTGGTTTCGATCTTAGGATAATGCTGGCCTCATAAAATTAGCTTGGAAGACTTTCCTTTCTTCATTATTTTAGAATACTTTGAATAGAATTGGTTTTAGTTCTTCTTTAAAAGCTTGGTAGAATTCAGCAGTAAAGCTATCCAATCCTGAGCTTTTCTTTGTTGGAAGACTTTTTGTTACTGATTCAATCTCATTAGTTTTTATTTGTCTGTTTATGTTTTCTATTTCTTCTTGGTTCATTCTTGGTAGGTTATATGTTTGCAGAAATTTATCTGTTTCTGCTAGGTTTTCCAATTCATTAGTATATAGTTGTTTATAATAGTCTCTAACGATCCTTCTTCGTTCTGTGGTATCAATTGTAATGTCTCCTTTTTCATTTCTGATTTTGTTTATTTGGCTCTTCTGTCTTTTATTAGTCAAATGGTTTGTTGATTTTATCTTTGAAAAAAACCAACTTTTTGTTTCATTGATCTTTTGCATTTTTTTAAAGTATCTATTTCATTTACTTCTGTTCTGATCTTAATTATTTCTTTTCTTCTACTAATTTGGGGTTTGGTTTGTTCTCGCTTTTCCAAGTCTTTGAGATGCATTGTTAGGCTCTTTATTTGAAATCTTTCTACTTTTTTGATTTATGTTTTTATTGCTATAAAATTCCCTCTTAGTACTGGTTTTGTTGTATCCTATAGGTTTTGGTATTTTGTGTTTTTAAAACTTCCTTCTTAATTTTGTACTGACATATTGGTAATTCAGAGGCATGTTGTGTAATTTCCATGTATTTGTAGAGTTTTCAAATTTCCTCGTTGATTTCTAGTTTTATTGTAATCTGAAAGGGTATTTGATACAATTTTGATTTAAAAAAATATTGAGACTTGTTTATTGGCCTAACATATTGTCTGTCCTAGAGAATGTTCCATGTGCTGATGAGAAGAATATGTATTCAGCAGCTGTTGGATAAAATATTCTGTAAATATCAGTTAGATTTATTTGATCTATAGTGTAGTCTAAGTCTGATGTTTCTTTATTTTCTGTCTAGATCACTTGTCCAATGCTGAGAATAGGGTGTTGAAGTCTTCAACTATTATTATATTGTGGTATATCTCTGCCTTTAGCACTAATAATATTTGCTTTATATGTATATATGGGTGCTCCAGTGTTGGGTGCGTATATATTTACAGTTATTGTATTTTCTTCCTGAACTGATTGCTTTTTCATTATATAATGACATTTCATTATATGAATGACACTCTTTGTCTCTTTTTATATTTTTTGACTTAAAGTCTATTGTATCTGAAATAAGGATAGCTTCTCCTCACTTTTAGTTTTGATTTGCATGGAGTATCTTTTTCCAGCTCTTTACTTTTAGTCTATGAGTGTCTTTACAGGTGAAATGAGTTTCTTATAGGCAGTATATACTGGAGTATTGTTGCTATTGTTTTTAATCCTTTCAGCTAGTCTATATCATTTAATAGGGAATTTAAACTACTTAAATTCAAGGTTGTTATTGACAGGTGTAGACTTACTCCTGTCGTTTTGTTAACTGTTTTCTGGTTGTTTCTGGTTGTTTCAGATATCCTATTTTCCTTTCTCCCTTTCTTTCTGTTTACCTTTAGGGTTTGATGGCTTTTTGCAGTGATAAGGTTTGATTCCTTTCTCTTTCTCAGTTGTATATCTGTTTTACCAGTGAGTTTTATTCTTTTGCATGTTTTCATGATGGTAGTTATCATCCTTTTGCTTTCAGATGTAGGACTCCCCTAAGCATTTCTTGTAGGGCTGGTCTAATGGTGATGAATTCCCTCAGTTTTTGCCTATCTGGAAATACTATTTCTATTTCAGTTTTAAAGAATAGCTTTGTTGGGTATAGTATTCTTGGCTGCCAGGGTTTTCTTTCTTGGCCTTTAAAGTTTCTGCTGAGACATCTGCTGTTAGTCAGATGGGGATTCCTTTATATATGATTTAATGCTTTTCTCTTGCTGTTTTTAAAATTCTCTTTGTCTTTGACTTTTGACAGTTTGACTCTAATGTGCCTCAAAGAGGATTCAAAGGGATTTTTGAGCTTCATAGATCTAGATGTTCATACCTCTCCCAAGACATGAGAAGTTTTCTGCTACTATTTCATTATATAAGTTTTCTATGCATTTTCCTATCTCTTCTGCAATTCAAATGCAAATGTGAATATTTGTTCTCTTAACGCTCTCCCATACGTCCTGTTGGCTTTCTTCAATTTTCTCTTCTTCCTCTTCTTCTTTTTCCTCTGCTTCTTCCTCTTTCTCTTCTTCTACCTCTTCCTCTACCTCTTCCTCTTCTTCATCTGTGTTATTTCAAAAGATCTGTCTTCAAGTTTAGAAATCCTTACTTCTGCCTAGTCTATTGTCAAAGCTCTATTCCATTTTAAAATATTATTAATTGAAATCTTCAGTTCCAAGATTTCTGTTTAATTCTTTTTTTATAATAGGTATCTCTTTGTTGAATTTCTCATTCAGATCCTGAATGGTTTTTCTGATTTCATTGAATTGTCCATCTATATTTCACTGAATTTCCTTAAGATCATTTTCAATTCTTTTTCCGGAATTTCATAAATTTTATTTTCTTTGGGGTTTCTTGCTAGAGAATTATTGTGTTCCCTTGGAGATGTCATGTTTCCTTGTTTTGTCATCTTTCTTGTGTGGTGTAATAGTCACTTCTTTTAATTTTATGAAGTAGCTTTCATAGGGAAATACCTTTTCCTATATATATGCCCTATAGCATTTGTTGGGTAGTATGCTTTGACTTTGGTTCTGGCTAGGCACAGGCATGTAGTTTCCAACAGTATCAGACTCCAGACAAGTGGACTTCTGACCCTTTTCATATGGGTGAGATGCACAGAAGCTCTGATGCTGGGTGGGGTTGCTGGCAGCAGCAGGCCCAGGTGGGTCACTTCTTAGGCTCCTGGGTGGGGGGACATGGGCACTCAGCAGCTCCACTACTGAAGTGGGCAAGATTGTTGGTTGTGGGCCCCAGGCAAGCTGGCCCTTGGGCCCCTGGGGGTGGTATGTGGATGCTTAGTGGCAGAGTGTATGAGGTTGTCAGTGAAGACAGGCCCCAGGCTCTTAGCTCTCAGGCCCTGGAGAGTGCATATATCGGCTCCCTCTGTCTTTGAGGTTGCCTCCCTGCTGTGCTGGACAACCCCAAGTTGCCAGGTGTTATGTGGGCTCAGGTGCCAGGTTTATGGCTGCATTGCTGAGTCCAACAGAGGTTGTGCCCCTGCAGCCTTTTGTGGGTGTAGTAGGATAATGTCAGTACTCCAGAGATGTGGAGACACAGGGGCTATTGGGCCCCTGGGCAGAATGCCTTACATATATTAACCTTTTGGGTAACTCTTTTTGGTCAGCTGCCTGTTCAAGTCTTTTGCCCATTTTTCTATTAGGTCATGTAAATTTTCTCTTATTAATTTGTTGAAGTTATTATATATCTGGTTCCTAATCTTTTCTCTTAATTATGTTCTATAAATATCTTCTACTTTTTCACCCTTAAGTGGTATTTTTGGATAGACATTATTTAAATATGATTCAAATTACAATTTTTGTTTTTATAAGAGCACTTTCTGTGTTCTAGACCTACTCTAGGTCAAGGAATATTGTTTTATTTTTCTAAAATTTTTATCTTTTTCTTTTTAAGTTTTATCTTTCACATTTGGACCCATAGTCAGTCTAGAATTGAGGCTCTTTGTATGTTTGTGTGTGCTTGGAGTGAAGTGCTTCTCAAGATTCACTATATGCTATATAGATGTCTAATTCCACACAAATTTTGTTCTAGTTACTTAGACCATTTCTCCACTGAACTATATAAATTATAACTCATTTTTCCTATCATTTTGCACAAAGGATATTTTCAAAAATTGAATCACATTTTACTTATTTTTATACTTTACATTTTGTAACCTAGATTTTATATCAGTTTGTCATAAACCTCATTAGAATATAGATCTGCATTACTACTTTTTATAACCATATAGTATTCTACTGGATGGCTGTACAATAATTTATTTAATCCATCTTCTATCAATTGATGTTTAAATTGGTCCAAATCATTCAGTAAAATAATCAGTGCTATCAAGGTGATCTGTGACTATATAGTTTTGCATGTTTATTAAAACACTTATTTTTAATGCAACCAAGAATTAGGATATCCACATTTTCAGGCTTTTAATCAGAAGCAGCTATATATACTGTGAATCTAATGAAGCTTAACCTTCAGGGTCCTTCATTTACTCAGGCTCTTTTCACATTCCTGTGCCAAATTTCTTGTTTATAATTTTGTGTCCTTTAGCAGTGATTAAGAGTGGTCATTTTCCTCCATCTTTGCCCCATGTGGCATCATCAACTGAAGGTATCATTTACAGGGTCCATTGTGGCTTTGGGTGTAGGCTACCTTGGGCTTGTTAAGTCCACTGATTACTTTTCCCTATGGCATCATCAACTGAAGGTATCATTTACAGGGTCCATTGTGGCTTTGGGTGTAGGCTACCTTGGGCTTGTTAAGTCCACTGATTACTTTTCCCTGCGCTTATTGTCCAACTACTCATTTGTTAATGGGAAGAAGAACTTAGCTTGCCCAGTTATACAGTGTGCCTCTCTAAAGGACTTCTGGTGACATTTTGTACTGATCTTTTCATAACGACAAAGAATGTCATCCATTTCAATCCCATTAAGAAGGAAATAGTGAGTACATGCTTGTCACTGTGTTGCAAGGAAATAACAGTATTCAGAGGTGTATGTGTGACAGTGTAAATAGCAAAACTTTAAAAAACACAATTTATTTTTCAGAATTCAAGTGATCTGAGCTTGATTTAAAATGAAAGTTAAAGTCAAACTACCATACCATCTGCTTATGTTGCAGCTTTATGTCTTTACCCATAAATTTTCACTATAAATTTTTTCTTCTCAGGCAAATAAAAATATGAGAAAAGGAGAAGTAAGGGTATCGAGCCTGTTTTTGCTGAGAGGTGTGATAAATACAGTATAATCTGATCTGCTTTTCTGTTTAAATCATTAAAATTTTTATCTAATCTCAGTCACTGAGTAATCATAAGAAATGAGTGATAGAACTGCTCTCTGCCCCATTTAAAACATACACTCTAACTACCCTTCACTTAAAACTTAGAGAAAAAATAATATAAATGTTGGAAGCCCTATTAATAAAAAGGACATTGTGTGAGTCATTCACATGGAACATTAATACAAAAGCTACTTGATTTATAAAGCATTCCAATTCGTGTTCTCCCTCATACTTATCAAAACTTTTATTTCCAGTTGGTGGCTTTTTTTTCCTTTTAAATGCCCTTTTCCTCTTTGAGTTTATACACACCACTCTTTAACAGAACAGCTTGTTGGCCATTTGTGCAAGAAGTAAAAATGCTTTCATGAATACAAGTTACTCATTTTTTGATGTAGGGTTTGGCTTTGACCATAACTTTAGGTAATCGTTGCAGTCAACAGATGTTAGAGGGTGCCGTCCATCAGGATGAACAAACCCACGCAGTCAGATTAAGTAAAGGCATCTGGAAACAGCACAACTGAGAATAGGTTTTATGACACCTGGCAAGCAGCCTTCTTTTCTTGTAATACCTAAAAGTTTCTGAGTAAAGAGGGCATTGGCTGATAAGCTTTGTAGAAATGTCACCCAATATTAGGAGAAATGATTTCCTTTCAGAACAAAGACCAAAATGATAAAACAACTCAAATGGGGAATGATATAAATAAATAAATAAAACCCTAAGTTTTTAGGGGACCTCTTTTGAAGGTGGATTTTTTTTCTTGTCAGCTGAATATTTCCTAAATTCTGTTTTCCATTTTCATAGCCAAATCTACTTATGTGGATAGCTTCACTGAATAGGCCCTTTTCTGGGCTGGGGATGACATAGAAAAGAACTAGAAAGGCCCTAAATTACATCATTTCCTTCCACCATAAGAATTTTTTAAAAATGTTCCTGAAAACACTGCATGTTCAATTCCATCCAAGTCCTGAGGGTTCTTGATTATTTTTAAAAGGTGTCACTGTGAGATATTTCAAACATGCTGGTAAGAACGAATAAAATTATAAGGAATACCCGTGCATTCTCCAGTCAACACTGTTATTTCATTTCTTCATTAAAGAATTAGACATAATATAACTGAGCTCCTCTTGTGAATTCCTCTCTGATTCATGTATGTTTTTATAATTTTATTATTTTATATTCATAAACATTAACTATTGTTCTGATATTTTAAAACATTATGTATAGTGTATATTGTACTTCTATTTTGTAACTTGGTCAGATTTTTCAATGTTGAATGATTACGTAATAATCTATACTATTTATTCATCTATTAACAGACATTTAGGCTTCCAATATTTTGTTCTCACAGGTGTGTATAAGAGAGGAGATGGAATTGCTCAGATGATAGGTATGAGCATCTAAACTTCAGAAATGTTGCCAAATTGGAAATATAGCTGAGCAATAGGTTTATACCAATTTTCCTCCTTATTTCTTAGATAGTTTCTACTGTTTCTATTTGAAAGTCAGCTATTATTAGTCTTCTTATTTATCCTTTGGAAGCACCATGTCTTTTTTTTCTCTGGGTGCTTTTAAGATTTTCTCCTGTCCTTTTGTTTTCAACAATTTGATGATACTAAGTCCCAGAGTGGTGGTTTTTATTTATCCGGTATAGGATTCACTGAGCTTATGGAATCTTTGAGTTGAGGTCTTTCACCAGTTTTGAAGCATTCTTTGTCATTATCTCTTTAGCCTTTTGTCTAGTCACCCAGCATCCCATGTATACTCCAGAACAAACTGTCTCATGGGGAAAACCAGCCACATCTCCACAAATTTCCAATCCATCCACCAGGATCAAGCACTCATAAAAGTCCTCAAATTTGTTCTTTCCTCTAGTAGAGTCACTGTGTTTGGATTAAGCCTTACCCTGCCTGCAGCCCAAATCAGCAAATATCCCAGGAGAATAAATGACTGGTCAGCTCAGGTCTGAAAGTTTTCCCTACCCCTGAATTCCAAGTTATCTGGTCTTTGTTACTTCTATAGCTCCCCAGTATCTTTAACTATACAACTTTGGTAACTTATCTAGCTTTTTCTAGTTTTTGCACTGGGAGTGTTGATCTGCTACAAGTTATAACATGCTACCTGGAAGCAAAAGCATTCACTGCATTGCCTAAAATTTGAGAGATCCAAAAGTTGGCATAAACACTTTACAACTGCCTTTGAGCTAGCTCCTGCCATCAAAACCATAAGCTAATCTCGACAATTGAATATTATGAAAAAAATTAACAAACTGGGCTTTAATCAAAATTTTAAACTTTATTTTTTTAGAAGTCTCTTTAAGAAACAAGGAAAAGGTAAGCCACAGACTGGGGTAAAATATTTCCAATAACTACATCTAACAAAAGGTCCATATCTAAGATTTATATTTAATCTATAAAGAAAACTAAGAGGACAAACTCCATTTTTTTAAATGGGGAAAGGTTTTGAACAGATATACAAATGATCAATACGCATTTGAATAAGTGCTCAATGTTATTATTCATCAAGTAAAACCACAATGAGTAACACTACAAGCTCACCAGAATGGCTAAAATTTAAAAACTGACACCTCCAAATGTTGGCCATGATATGCAGCCACTTGAACTCTTTATTATAGCTCATGGGAGTGTAAAACCATGCAAATACTTTGGAAAAAGACTGAGATGTTTCTCTCAAAAGTAAACACAAGACTGACCTAGAACCAAGCAATTCTACTCCTAAGGCATTTACCCAAGAGAAATGAAAGCCTATGTCTACACAAAACTTGTACATGAATGTTCATAAAGCTTTATCCTAATAGCCTCAAACTAGAAACAACACAAACATCATCAATAGGTGAATAAATAAATGAGATATAATCCCCTTTAAAAGAATTACATGGGCCGGGCATGGTAGCTCATGCCTGTAATCCCAGCACTTTGGGAGGCCGAGGCAGGCAGATCACGAGGTCAGGAGTTCAAGACCAGCCTGGCCAACATGGTGAAACCCCGTCTCTACTAAAATACAAAAATTAGCTCGGTGTGGTGGTGCGTGCCTGTAATCCCAGCTGCTCAGGAGGCTGAGGCAGGAGAATTGCTTGAACCCGGGAGGCGGAGGTTGCAGTGAGCCAAGATTGTGCCATTGCACTGCAGCCTGGGCAACAGAATAAGACTCCGTTTCATAATAATAATAATAATAATAATAATTACATGTTATATTTTTGAAACATCATTAATCAAATGACATCATCAAGATTTTTTCCTTTGGAGGAGTAAGGAAGAATCATTATTCATGCATTGAAATATTTTTGTTGTTGCAAATATCCATTATTCCAGATACTGTACTTGGTAATGGTTTAGATATACAATGATGAGCAGATTGGGTATGGCTACTGCCTTCACTCACAATCACATGACAAAATTTCTGAGTTTACAAAGACAAAAGTGTTTATGGACTGTTTATATTTGTGTGTTTGTTAAACAGCAGAGGGGATAGTGATTATTGATCTTGATGTAGCATCTGGAAATAAGTTTCTATTTAAGAATTTGCACTCCACTTAAGTTTGCCTAGGTGAACGTTTTATAGTTTGGGTAGAGAGATGATGGCCACTGAGAAGCTTGGAGCTTTGATGCTAATCTCTGCAGCTTCCTTTAACAAAACTTAGGGTCATTTGATCTTTTTGCGTTTTCATCCCTCCTTCTTTAAAAATAATCCCGATTTTAGGTGTGGGGTGTTAAAGGACCTTTAGCCTGATATAACCACCCACCTTGTATTTCTGACTTTAATAGCACTAGATTGCTTATAATCTGGGCAATTTCTCTGCTTCTTTGGCTGCTCACTTCAGCTCACTTCAATTCCTTCTCTTCCTTAAACTGTACATGTGTTTTTCTCCCCCCCAGGCTTCCTTTGCTGTTTAACTGTACTTCATACATGCAGGTATCATGTCTTTATGAAGGTTTTCAAATTAAGGAGGGTACCACTCCCCTCTGCCCACCTCTACATACCTCTGTGTGCCTAACTTCATTATATCAATGGATGAAAATCCCACAGCTGAAAATAGGCACTAAAGTACGTCACAATCTGAAGCTGGTCCAACAACATGCTCTAAAGGCTTATAAGTAGTTGCCCAAAAAGTCCCTATCACAATGAAAAACTCCACCTGCTATTTCTAATTCACAAAAACTGACTACTTGAGAGGAGAAGGGAGTCAAAGTCAGATGCCAAATACTTTCCTCAACAGTACAATCCCTTCCCATGTCCCCTTCCCAAGGACTTCATCACACTCCACCATCCAAGTGAGAAAGATTTTGAGACATCCATGCACAGAAAGAAGGCATGTATGAAATGAGGGAGAGACTGACAATTCTTGCCCTGGTTGGATGTCTGCTTAGGCAATGGACATGGTTTCTTTCTACTCAAGGGAAAAGAAATCTGGAGAAAGAAGGCACAATCACTTAATTATCACAGTTTAAGCCACTTTACTATTAAATCGCCCAAGAGAGCTGCCTCCCAGCCAAGAGAGACACAGCTGGTGGTTGTGGGGTGGGCCACCAAGAATAGAAGCTGAGGGGGTGGAGGAGGGGGCCGAATGCAAATCTGACTCTGGGGTCAGCTGCTGCTCCCAAGTACCAGTTCTGTATCTCACGAGCTATGTGAGCTTGGGCAAAACACTTAATTTTTCTGAGTCTTAATTTTCTCATCTGTAAAAAGGGATAGTGTAAGTATTGATGTTATAGGATTTTAATGAAGCTTACACAGAATACTAGAAAAAAAAAGATGCTTCACACAGCACTTAGCATGAAATGAAAGCATATTTAATGGTACTAAATATAATAATTGTGTTCTCCGCTTCTAAAACAGACTTTATCCCAGATCTTTATTGGAGTTGGATTCCTGAACCTTCTTTCCTCTCCCCTCACCCCTGGCATGCCTCATCCAACCAGTGCCCAGCTTAGTTTCAAGGTCTCAGTCTTTCTTATCCTATTGCTGCCTATCTTACTGTAGTTTAATTAGCCATGTCTGCCTGTGTCCACATATCATTAAAGAGCTGAGTTTGGTAGTGCAAACATTTTTATCCTACTTTCTAGAATACTCTGAATTGTGTGATAAGAGGGTACTCTGGAAACTTGCAACAGCCAGACATTTAGCAAATCCCAGTGCCCATATTTTGTAAAGAAAACACACACCCTGAGTGTAGCGGTGCTGCAAAACTCATAAGACAGAGCACAGTAAAAATACTAAGAGGCTGAATATACCAATGGAAAATGACTAGGCCATGTATAATAACAGAACTTTGACCTGCAATCTGCAGCAGCAGTCCAGGAAGCCAGGCTGTTCTAAGTCAGACTTGTAGGAAGCCAAATTGCTATCTCGTTACAATCCAGGAAGCCAAATAACAACCCCTGTAGCATTTGGCCCCAAACAACCAGGGCTTGATTAGTACCTGACAGCTTCCCTAATTGTCGTCCCTGCTTACAACAAACCAAAGAAATCCAAATGTGCACCCCTAACCAAATAGATAGGATGCACTACCTCTTAGCTCACCTACAGCTTCCCTGTGTCAACAGCTTCCAATCAGGGCACGCTTGAAGCCTGCCCTTGTTGCCTACTATAAAGTTTTCCCACTCTTCTGCCAACCTTTCAGCCTCTGCCAAATGCGAGTGACAGTGGCTGACTCCTATACTACAGCAAGCTTTGAATATAGTCTGCTTGTCCTGATTTGGTCTCTGTTTATTTCCACAATATTTAAGTACAAAATCTTATTTCAGTTTTATCTTAATGAAATTTGGCCACATATTAAGCTTTGGCTATGTGGTATCATGTATAATGGCTGGTCTCACTGTGGGGTACCACAGAGGCTTAAGCTTAACCTTTGGCATCTCGAAGGCACCCAAAAGTGAAACACAGCTGAATAAGAAATATCAAGACCCCAGAGTACTTGCCGGGAAGGAATCAAATATTTAACAAGCTCTAAAAGTGAATGAGGACTTTGCCCTATTCTAACTAGGTTAACTCTAGGAGAAGATGACCTGGCTGATCTGTAAGGTAATTAGCAAATGTCACGTTAAAATTAGTTACACAGTCTGATGAACCATTGAGTCCCACTAACATCATCATAAATAGTCAACTCATTTTCTCTATTTTTATGTTACCAATAAACCCCAAATGTATTGGGAATTACCAAACTTTATGCAACAATTTTTATTGGCTATTTTTCCCTAATCTCTATATAACATCATTTTTAAAATAATAGAAAGTTAGGCCAATCTATTATTTAATAAATAGAGTATTTGGGCCTACTAAGAAATGTTCAACTTTGTTCAAATGATTACCTCTATTTCTTTTATTTTAAGGCCAAAAGAACTAAGCTGTTTCAGAGGGTTAATTGGTATGAGCGAGGAGGGGAGACGGGAGACCAAATGTACCATCCCATGGAACTTGGAAGAGAATTACTCTTAAACTTTTTTTCAAAGTATATTTTGACAATAATATCCCCAGGCTATAGAGCTAAATTGCTTTGTTCATTTATGAGGATCTGTGTCTCCTCAGTGTGTTTAACTCCCACAGGGGAACAATAAAGCCAGAAACAGTGGTCATTATTAATCCCCACTACAGTGGGGAGTTCAAAATAAGGCCTGCTTGTCTTAGACAATAGTTTCATATTTTAAGTTATTTTATATATGTATATAAAGAGAGAACGAGATTTAAATTTGTTCTATCTGCAGCCTCTTGTGCCTACACAGGGAGCATCAGTGAGTGTAGGTGGCAGCTAACAGCACCTCCCTCTTACTCTTTAGGTCTCAAACTCTGCATGACCATCATTTCCTCCCAGAAGCTAATCTGCCTCCCCACATCCTCCATCCCCTAACCCCACAAAGTTCTACCTCTCTTTCCCCCTTCCCCCACACATTACATTGTTTCACTTTGGCATTTGTTTAGTATGACTATCTCTTTAACATTTGTTTCCCAATAAAACTGTAAGCTCCATCATGATAAAGACCTAGCACAGTTTTGCTCACTTTTCCACAGTGCCAGGTTCTTAGAAGGGACTCAAATATTTTTTGAGTGAATAAATATATTAGTGCCTGTGGGGTGTGGTTGGAGTGGTAGAAGACTGAGACAAAGAAAACTAAACTATTCTACCTCAAAAAGCAAGAACTGAGGAGTTAATACAAGCCAAACAGCAAGGAGGCCCTGGTGCCCAGGTAATGGATTAAAAAAATGGTGGGTGGGCAACATGGCAGTTGGCATGGGGGTGTAATGGAAGCCATGGTGTTAGTTGAAGCCACTTATATGAAATAAATAGCTAATGTTCAATTTGTTGGTTATTTGCTAGCTATGAATGATGGGAAGCCATTTCATATCATGGAAGGACCAGTAACATCCACTATCAACACAGTCTTGAGTGAGTAGAACCCAGTGAGAAAAAAGAACACAGAGGCCCAAACAGAACGGAGAGGAAACCTTAGGAATAAACTTGGGACAAATGTTCTTTCCTCACATCTCCAAATATACTAGAGAGAGGTGGCCAGGGTCGATGCCAAGGCAAGTATGGTACAGAGGTACCACTTGTTAAAGTACAAAATCACTTTCATACTGGCTAGTAGAATCACTGATGTTGACCTTTTTCTCAGGATTTCTTGGAGGACTTGAGCCCCTTCCTGACTCACAGGGTGGACTCACAGCAATCACAGGGTTAACACCTACCATAGAAGAGGGGGTCCAGGCCAGCTATCTATCTTTATTATTGCTCCAAGGGGCACCCATGAAGGGAAGACAGAGGCTAATATCTAGGTTTTACTCCAAAGCTGCCTCAGACCTCAGACCATAAAGAACAGAATACCAGTGAGTTTTGGTGGTATCTCCACAATGCTTTCACTTGTTCCACTTTTAGAAATATTGCCAATTGATCATCAATATGATTGTGCAAGTTATCCTCCCACCTACAGTGTATGAGTTTTTCTCCACATGCTCATTGTATGTCCATACAAAACAAAAATGAATGTCCACCACAGCTTGAAACATAAAGGCCCCAAACCACAAACAACCCAAACATCCATGCACAGATGAATGAATAAATGAGATACATGACCTATACAAGGATTACATGTTGGATTTGTATTATACTTTTATGATTATTCACATCCATCCTTGAGTATTTTAAGTTTATATCTAGAAGAAACTATCAAAACTTTTTCTAAAGTGGTAGTACTACTTTATACTCTAATTATGTATGAGAATTCAAGTAACTCAAAATGATTACCAAATTTTGTAGTGTTAAACTTTAATTTTTGTCATTCAGGTGGACATGTAGACATATCTAATTGCAGTTTTAACTTGCATTTTTGATAATAAATTAGGATACTGATAACTTTTCCATGTTCTCCCCTTTCCTTGTTTCTGTAAGTTGGGTTATTTGTCTTCTTAACATTTAGTTGTAATTCTTTATATACATTGGACAAAAATCTTTTGCCAGATGTATTTTATATATGTAGTGTGTGTATACACACACACACACACACACACACATACACACACACATGAAAAATAGAAAGCAAAAGAAATTAGAAAATCTTAAAGGCATCCAGAGAAAAAAGACTGTATTTTCAAAGGAGAAATAATAAGTCTAAGAGCTGAATTTTCAGCAGAAACTATAAAAATATGTATGTTACACACACACACACACATATATGTAGTAACATATATTTTATATATATATATTACTATATATACTCTATCTGAGTTTGGGGCTTCTCTTTTTATTTTGTCAAGGTGTCCTTTAAAGAGCAAAATTTTAAATGTTTGGTTAAAGTTCCATTTATCATTTTGTTTTATAACTCTCAAATTTTGAGACTGATGTATTATTTGCATGCGGACTTTAATCTCAGAGACAGTTGCAAAATGTTTATACTATCCTTATACTAAAGATATCAACTCACAGATTCTGTGAGCTCAATGATATCCATGTAGGATAGATAAGGAAAACCATGGCTGGATACACTATTTTCAATCTCTTGAAAAGCAAAAGAAAATGGAAAATCTTAAAAGCATCCAGAGAAAAAAGACTCACTATTTTAAAAGGAGAAGCAATAAGTCTAAGAGCTGAATTTTTAACAGAAACTATGAAATCTAGAAGAAAACAGAATGGTAGCTTCTAAGTACTGAAGGGTAAAAATCATGCTAGAATTCTACCTCCAAGAAAAGTATCCTTCAGATATTGGTATAAAATTGAGACAAAAGCACTAGAATTCATTACCAGCAGACTTCTATTTCCAGAAATTATAAATGGAAGTTCTTTGGCTAAAGGAAATAATTCCAGATGGAAGCATGAAATAGTAGTGAGGAAGGAAGAGCAACATACAGATAAAAAATTAGAATAAGAGTCAAAGAATATTTACTGTTATAATATTAATCCTACTAGTGTCTTGTGTAGATTATAAAGTCTGATAAAATAAGTGGCATTCATAACTCAGTGGGCAGAAGGAGGATAGAGTTAAGTTCTCTTAAATTTTTTGCTTCGTTTGGGAAGTGATAAAAGTACTAATCTAAGATAAACTGTCACAAATCAAGGATGCACGTTGAAATCCAGGGTAACCATAGAAAGGATTACAAACAAATGTATGATTCAAAGCCAATAGGAGAGAAAAAAAATAGAATAGTCCTTTCAAAAAAGAAAGCCAACAGAAATAGCAGAATCAAACTGTAAATAGACCACAGAGGTCACCATAGCTAATAAAATATTGTATTTCTTTCTGCCAAAGTATGTAATCACAGTTCCTAATCCATTACCCACCTCATGGCCTGCATTCATCCCAGCCTGGCAGATGAGTGTTTTTATGCTGAACATGAAAAAGAGCATTCCTCTTTTCCAGACACTCAGCTATAAACTTCATGGTCAGAGGCATTGACACTATGATAATCTTCTGGCCAAACTTTCCTCTCAGTATCCATTTTTAAGTGTTGATTATAGATGAAACAGGAAAGAGGAGAACAGAATAAAATAAACACACTGTATTAGTTAGGTCTCTTTAGTTCATGCTTCAATAACAACCCTGAAATCTTAGTGGTTCAAAAAAATAAAGGCTTATTTCTCACTCATGTAACATGACAATGGAAGTCAACATTAGCTCTCCTTCAAGTTGTCTTCATTTCTGATCCTAGCAGAAGGAGTAGCGAAAGGGTAAGAGAGAGTACTGAACAAGGCCATAACTTAAAGTTTCTGCTCCAAAATGCACAGGTCACTTCTACTCACCTTTCATTGCAGAAGCAACTCCCATGGCCAAGACTGATATCCAAAATGTTAAGTATTGTTCTCCAGCAGGGTCAAGCCATATGGGGTGGTGTATTAGTTCATTTTCACACTGCTATAAAGAACTACACAAGACTGGGTAATTTATAAAGGAAAGAGGTTTAAGTGATTCACACAGTTCCTTGTGGCTAGGGAAGCCTCAGGAAACTTACAATCATGGCAGAATGTGAGGGGGAAGCAAGGCATGTCTTACATGGTGGCAGGAGACAGAGAGAGCGAGGTGAAAAGTGCCACACTTTTAAACTATCAGATCTTGTGAGAACTCACTCACTATCATGAGAACAGCTTGGAGGAAACTGCCCTCATGATCCAGTCACTTCCCACCAGGTCCCTCCCTCAATATATGGGGATTACAATCTAAGATGAGATTTGGGTGAGGACACAGCGCCAAACCATATCATTCCACCATTGGCCCCTCCCAAATCTCATGTCCTTCTCGCATTCCAAAACACAGTCATGCCTTCCTAACCGTTCCTCAAAGTCTTAACTCATTCCATCATTAACCCAAAAGTCTAAGTCCAAAGTCTCATCTGTGACAAGGCAAGTCCCTTCTGCATATGATCCTGGAAAATAAAGAACCAGTTAGTTACTTCCAAGATATGATGGGGGTACAGGCATTGGGTAAATGTTCCCATTCCAAATGGGAGAAATTTGCTAAAACAAAGGTGCTAAAGGCCCCATGCAAGTCCAAAACCCAGCAGGGCAGTCATTACATCTTAAAGCTTCAAAATGATCTCCTTGACACCATATCTCACATCCAGGTCATGCTGATGCAAGAGGTGGGCTCCCAAGGCCTTGGGCAAATCTGCCCCTGTGGCTCTGCAGGGTACAGCTCCCATGACTGCTTTCATGGGTTGGCTTTCATTGATTGCCTGTGGCTTTTCCAAGCACATGACACAAGCTGCCAGTGAATCTACCATTCCGGGGTCTAGAGGATGGTGGCCCTCTTCTCATAGCTCCACAAGGCAGTGCCCCAGTGGGGACTCTGTGTGGGGTCTCCAACCCCACACAGTTGGGAACCTCTACATTGCCCTAGTAGAGGTTCTCCATGAGGGCTTTGCCCCTGCAGCAGACTTCTGCCTGGACATCCAGGAATTTCCACACATTCTCTGAAATCTAGGCAGAGGCTCCCAAAGCTCAACTCTTGCCTTCTGCACACCCACAGGCCCAATACCACGTGAAAGCCTTGAAGGCTTGGGGCTTACACCCTCTGAAGCAATGGCTCAACAGCTACCTTGGCCCCTTTTAGCCATGGCTGGAACTAGAGCAGCTGGGACACAGGGTGCCATGTCCTGAGGCTGCACAGAGCAGCAGGGCCCACAAAACCCTTTTCCCTCCTAGGATTTAAGCCTGTGATAGGGAGAGCTGCCTTGAAAATCTCTGACATGTCCTGGAGACATTTTCCCTGTTGTCTTGGCCATTAACATTTGTCTTCTCTTTACTTATGCAAATTTCTGCAGCTGGCTTGAATTTCTCCTCAGAAAATGGGAGGAATGGGTTTTTCTTTTCTACCACATGGTCAGGCTGCAAATTTTCCATACTTTTATGTTCTGTTTCCCTTTTAAACAGAAGTTCCCATTTCAGACCATCTCTTTGTAAACACATATGACTATATGCTTTTGGAAACAGACAGGTCACAGATCAAATGCTTTGCTGCTTAGAAATTTCTTCTACCAGATACCCTAAATCATCTCTCTCAAGTTCAAAGTTCCACAGATCTCTAGGAATCTGTGGGGAAGAAGCAAAATGCCACCAGTCTTTTTGCTAAAGCATAGCAAGAGTGACCTTTACTACAGCTCCCAGTAAGTTCCTCATTTTGATCTGAGACCACCTCTGCCTGGATTTCATTGTCCATATCACTATCAGGATTTTGGTCAAAACCATTCAACAGGTCTCTAGGAAGTTCCAAACTTTCCCACATCCTCCTTTCTTCTTCTGAGCCCTCAAAGCATTCTAACCTCTTCCTGTTATCCAAAGTTGCTTCCACATGTTCAGGTATCTTATAGAAGTGCCCCACATCTCTTGGTACCATTGTTCGTGGCCTGAGAAGAATGCGTCTGGAAGAGAGAAGCAGTGACTATTTTGAACAAATACTATGATCTACCACATATGTGATATTTCCTAACCATTATATTTTTGTTATGTCATCATTCAACTATTATTTAGAAATTATTTCAGTTCAAGTGAGATTGTGTGATTAAAATGCTTCTTCTCTAAGGCTGAGGCCAACATGACATTGTTTCCCATTGTCTTTTTTCCTTATAGATTCTTCTGCTCATTTCTAAACTTGATGTTTCTATATAACATGTATGTGTGTGTGTATATATATATATATACACGTGTGTGTGTATATATATATATACACGTGTGTGTGTATATATATACAGGTGTATACATATATATATAAAAAACTGTGTCTGTGTGTATATATACATATATATACACATATATATGTATATATACACACAGACACAGTTTTTCATGTATATATTTTTTCCTAAGAGATATATTTGAACTAAATGTGTTTATCAATCAATATCATTTTAAAGTACCCATTTTAGGCCAGGTGTGGTGGCTCACAACTGTAAACCCAACACTTTGAGAGGCAGAGGTGGTAGGATCACTTGAGAGCAGTAGTTTGAGACCAGTCTGGGCAACATAGTGAAATCTTGTTACTAAAAAAAGAAATAACTTAAATAAAATATCCATTTTATGTACCAATTCTACCCATGTAAACATGAAGCAGACATATTTTCTCATTTTCACAAGAGCTATTTATCATGACTGTTTATTTATTATGACTGTGTGAGAGCAGAGTTCTCACCTGAAATCATGTAACTTATTTTCCACATAGTTGATGAATAGAGTAGACAAAACATGGACTATATCATAGAGAAAAAATTTTATAGCTGACATTTACTGAAAGTGTTGGACACAGATGCATATCTTTTAGTAATCAACAATCATGAGCTTAAAACTGACTTCCAGAGTCAAGACATTAATCACCTCTGTAATTCTCTGCCCCATGTTTCCCATAAAATTGCTACCCATGGCATCAGGAGCTAGCCAAAACAGAAGAGGAAGAAGGGACAAGCTGTATAAAAACAATAATAATGGTATCTTACACATACACCATGCTTTGTAGTTCACAAAGCAGTTACATGTCTATTTATTACCTCATTTCAACTTGAACACAACTTCGTTGTGAGCAAGACTGGTGGTGTTATCTTCATTTTATTCAAGAATGAAACAAAACTGAAATATTAAGTGACTTGTCCAAGGCCATCCAGCTTTTTAGATATAATATTACCATCCAGTAAAACTCATATGGCAGAAATGCCCTTTGCCCTGTCATTCCTTGGAGACAGCTCTAAAAAGGTCAAACGCCAGGCCTTGATAGGATGCCAATTCACTGATGGACATTACCAACTAATACTCCCCTTATCTAAAAATCCACATTATAGACAATTAAGCACTTCTATTTGCTTGACTGAGTTTTCCTTTCCACTTAGTTCTTTTAAAATGACTTTGAGCATCAGGATTTGCAAACCAGAATTTTGTAGGACTAATACATGTTTAACGAGAGAAGTCAAGAATAATGTTTTAGAAAGATGTTTTTTTACTTATCAGGCAGGTCAATATCAAAGAAAAGTCTCTTTGTGAACAATGACCTGGTGATTTTTCAAAAATGGAACAAGAAACTTTCATGTCACCATGAATTTAATACTGTCTCTTGTGTTTTCCTTTGCAATCTCTTTGATTGGATTATGTTCAAGGATACACGGGGCTCTTGTCTTTTGAGTGCATTTAAGAGTTCATTTTCCAGCTTTGACATTCAGCTCAGGAGTTTCAACAGCAATTAATCAGAACTATCCATATCAGAAACATTGTTAATCTTTACCAGACAGAAGTCGTTATGTTTGCAACTAAACTTCAATAGACTCTTTGGACGTAGGATTTATTATTTTGCAAATGTTTTGAAAGGGAAGACATAGCTTTGAAGCAGAGTCGGAGAAACAGTTTTAAAGAGTTAGAACCAAAATCCAAGAGTCATTCAACCAGACCTGGAAGGAAACATTTGTTTCTGCTGCAGGTTATAAGAATAGTCACTTCAAGGTTGAACACCATCCAAGCGTGCATTAGGGTATATGGTTATTCATCCTCCAAATTTCAGTCCTCAACCCTTCTCTGCCCTCTCCCCTGCATAAGCTCATTTCTTCCTGATTTCAATTATCACCTCAGTGCCTCAGTGTAGATGACTCACAGATTCATTGGTTACCCAGCAGGTATTGAATTCCCACTGCAATAATATATGGCATCACAATAGTTTCCATTTGTTGGGTTCTCACTATTGTCAGATGCTGGGCTAACCTTCTCTGTGCACTGACAGGAGTAAAGCATGGTGGTTGGGATGGTGCATGGTCTGGAGGCCAACTGCCTGGGTTCAAATCCTAACACTGCCACTTGCAAATTTTCTTACTTTGGGCAAGGTATTCAGTTCTCTGGCTCTGCTTTCTTATCTCTAAAATGAATATGAAGAGTACCTACCCATAGGGTCTTGTTTGTTTTGTGCTTAGAATTAAATAAAAGATTCCATGTAAGATACCTTACTCATAGTAAATTTTCAAACATTGGTTATAATAATTGTTACTAATTATCACTCTTATTTTTTATACAATGACACAATATTCCTAAGATGAAGGCACTATTTTATCCAATTTAAAAACATGCCTGTCTTCTTAATCAGCATGATAAAGGCCTCTCTAAATTATGGCCCATGGGAATAACGCGTTGTTAGAAAAGATATCAGTCCTAGACTGCAATTTGCAAGAATATGCAAATAAGAGGACTGAGATAACCATAACAAT
Organism: Pan paniscus; assembly: GCF_029289425.2. NCBI lineage: Eukaryota > Metazoa > Chordata > Mammalia > Primates > Hominidae > Pan > Pan paniscus. The sequence continues at coordinate 73,773,633 of NC_085926.1, read as the reverse complement.
CTCACAAAGTGCTGTGAGAGCTCAAGATCCTAAATGTCTATCTGTAGCCTTGTTCCCCTAAGCTGTTCAGAGTCACAGAATGTCAGAGCTGAAAGCACAGTAAACACAAAAACATAGAACTGTAATCACAATAAAATGCTCCATTTAAAACAAATGGTATTCATCTCAGAGGGTCGAGGGATGTGATGAGAGTCACACAGTTAGCCACACAGGCAGAGCTGCAGACCCTGGCCTCTACTTACTCTGTGGATGCCCCACCATCAACACTTTCCAACACGTTGAAATGTAAACATCATTAAACACATTCATTACCTATTTGCTACTGTTTGGAAAGTCCCATGTTTAGCAAAATGCTCTCTTTCTTACATACACCACATTGCAATTCACCAAAACTATCCACATTGGAAATATTTTTACTGTTTACCAGACAGAAGCAGCTATGTATGCAACTAAATTTTAATGGGGTTCATCATTTTGCCAATGCTTTGAAAAGTGAGGTGATATGGTTTTGCTGTGTCCCCACTCAAATCTCATCTTGAATTCCCACGTGTCGTGGGAGGAACCTGGTGGGAAGTAGTTAAATTATGGGGGCAGGTCTTTTCTGTGCTGATCTCATGATAGTGAATGAGTCTCACAAGACCTGATGGTTTTAAAAATGGGAGTTTCCCTGCATAAGCTCTCTTGTCTGCCGCCACGTGAGATGTGTCTTTCACCTTCGCCAAGTGGAAATGTAAATCCAATGAACTTCTTTCTTTTGTAAATTGCCCAGTCTTGGGTATGTCTTTATCAGCGGCATGAAAATGGACTAATACAGGAGGCATGGCTTTGAAGCAAGGTGAGAGAAGTGCTGCTTTTTGAAGTGCTCAGTTAAAACAAAACACCAAATTGTTTGTTGAACTAGTCCTGGAATGAATCTTTTGTTACTGCTGCAAGATATGAGGAGCTCATCCCCTCATATCCTGTCCAGCAGGAAATTCTGTTGGCTGGTAACATGTCCAGAATCTGACTGCTTCTCACCTCTTCCAGTGCCACCACCCTGTTCCAAGCCATGAGCATCTCTTGCTTAGTGTACTGTGGGGCCTCCTACTTATAAAATCTGCCTTGACTTTTACACCTTAAAGTGTATACTTCACAAAGAATAGACTCCACAAAGTGATACTTTTAAAACAAAGTCAGATTATGTACTTGCCATATAGAAACCCCCAATGCCTTCCCATCAGACTCGGAGAAAAACTCAACTCCCTTCTGATGACCTAAGGTTCTACACTCTCTACTCCCTACCCCTACCTTCCCTGACCTCATCTCCTACAGCTTGCCCCTCATTAATTCACTCTAGCTGCATGAACCCCCAACTACACACCCCCAGCCCCGCATTCCTTAAAACTTTAGAACCTTGCCCTAATTGTTCCTCTGCTTCTCCGCCTGGAGCAATCTTCACTGAGATACCTGTGTGGCTCACTCTCTCACTTTCTTCAGGTCTTTGCTCAAGTCCCTCCTCAATGAGACTTAGCTGGATCAGCATGTTCAATTATTGTATGGGGCCCGGAACGTGCACACATACACACCTGATTCCCATTAACTGCAGTTATGAATTTATATAGCATCTAAAGTAAACCAGGATATGTTTTAGAGCTAAAGAGGATGCTGCTAATAGTTATGCTGGCACAACAGAAATAAACTAAGGCTGCCTTGAGCAAACTGGGACATATATCCACCCACATATAGCATGCTCAATTTTTTTCCCTTGGCATTTATTGCCTTTTGACAAACTGTAATATTCACATATTTCTGATGTGTTTCAGTTATTGTCTGTCTCTCCCTCTTAAAGCATAAGCTCCAAGAAAGCAAAGACATCCGTTTCTTTCTTGATGTATTCTAAGTGTCTAAAATAGTGCCCAACAACCTGGAACGGAGTAGATTCTCAATAATATTTTTCAAAATAAATGAATAAATGATATAAGGAAGTCAAAGATTATCTCAAAAGTTCTTTCAAACTTTTAGCATCGGATGCATTTTTCAGTTCAATTCTATCAAAAATGGCGAAATGAACAAGATGAATATGCAAAACCAAAATTGGCATCAGAGCCATGAAATTCTAGATTCTTAATACTGGATCTGGAAGAGAAATGAATGGATGATCTGGCTCTATTTTCATTGCTTGAAGAAAGCAAATGTTTAAATCAGTATATTCCAGTTATTTTCCTGCTGTCCATCTGTATTAGTCCATTCTCACATTGCTAATAAAGACATACCTGAGACTGGGTAATTTATAAAGAAAAGAGATTTAATGGACTCACAGTTCCACATGGCTGGGGAGGCCTCACAATCATGGTGGAGGGCAAAGGAGGAACATAGGCACATCTTACATGGCAGCAAGCAAGAGAGCTTGTGCAGGGGAACTCCTCTTTATAAAACCATCAGATCCCATGAGACTTATTCACAATCATAAGAACAGCACAGGAAAGACCCGCCTCCATTATTCAATTACCTGCCAGTGGGTCCCTCCCATGACATGTGGGAATTATTGGAGCTAAAATTCAACATGAGATTTGGGTAGGGACACAGCCAAACCATATCACCATCCTTGAATGTCTCTGACTTGCTCCTTTTCATGTTTAAAAAGCTCAGGTGGAAATTCTTTCCTAAAATTTCCCATTTTTTTCACTCCCTCAACCTAAGAAAAGTCATACTCACAAGACAATGTTACTGTTCTCTTATGATGTTATTTCTGTACCTCGTACATGTTCTACAAATGTATATGTCTCCTTACATACATTCTGCCCTGTCACTTTCCACAGTTTACTATTTATAACATCTTCCATGTCTTCCCTGTGCCTTCAGTGGACTATAAGTTTCTTAGAAACAGGTGCTTTAACATTCAGTTTTGACTTCACAACAACTAGCACAGTACGTGGTACACAGTGAGCATCATACTTGTATTCATCAATCTGAATTGGACTTCATTTGATGACTATTAGATTGGATTCAATGACAACTGCACTAACCAAACTACCCACTCAAACTTGGCTGTGTGACTGCTACATTCCAGTTTAACTCTTCAGACTTTACATCGTTGTAATATCAAAGGCCCTTTCTAGCACAATATTTTCAATTACTTATAATTTCTTTCCCTACAACTGACCCCACCCCCAGCTATACATGATCTTTAAACACTTGTTGCCATATTAGAGAGGGCTACTGCTTTCCCTGTAATACTAAAAATAAGGAGTCTAAATTGGGTCCTTCTATTTATTAATGAATAAAACAATTATTAAAAATGAATTTGAAGCTATCAAATCTAATCTATCTCTACATGAAAACTCCTGCAGTTGTATTGTCAGTCATAATTTCCCACATGCATAATGGAATACATGCACACCCATGTATCTATCCCTAAAATATATGGAATAGATATTACCAAAACACATATTCTAATTCCTTAAGATTATTTTTTGACCCTCTAATATTTTGATGCCTGTTGGCCAAGTCCTTATTGACTGTGTTACTGAATAATTTGTCCATCTCTGCTCATATTTTCTGCTTCTGAGTGATTCATCATATTTCATCCTGAGATGCTTTTACCATAGGTTTGTACCACTCATCTCTGTTTCACCTTAATTATATTCAATGTCTACTGTATTCTTAGCTGGAAACCATCTCCTTTTCATCCCTCAAAGCCTACTTTAGATCTGACTCTCCCAACAATGAAATGCCCAGAAATACCTGAAATACAGCATATCATCTAGGCAAGACTATTCAGACTTGCCATTAGCTGTCAAGTTTCATGTATTTTGCCTTCTACAAATCCATCCCTGGAGCCTTCTGCCATGAAAGTATCCAATGTGAATAGGTGTTAATCTCTATCATTTTAAAATCTCCCCCCATTTGCTCCATCAGAGAATTTAAAATGTAGCATATTTTCCCCCAGACTTTCCCAGCATGTTTCCTTTGTTCAATCTAGAATCAGGCAATTTAAATGACAGGTACACTTGATTTAAAGTCTGCGAACTCCCCTCCCCACCAGTAATTCCAGATTCTATCTCCCTTAAATCATCGTTCCAATGAGAAGTCGGGAGAAATAGACAAGCATTACTGAAAATCACAAAGGCAAGTTTCTCACCAGGTTGTGTATATCATCAGATGATCTTGACAAAGTCCAAAAGCCACCAGGGGTATATTGGAAATAGTTGCAAGGGTCAAGCCCTCACAATTACCAGAAATTCAAGCTGCCTTATGTATGTGTGGAAAAGATGTGTAAACTACTGGCTCTCCAAAGCACCTTCAGGAAAACATCCTGTTCACTCAGATGATATCTGTATTTCAGCAAATGTCAGCAAGTCCACATACTTTGGCAGAACAAATGTTATTTTTCCTTTCATTACTGTCCTAAGAGGAATTGTGCAATCCTATAGATTATCGCATGGAGCTCTCATTGGCGTGTGGCCAAGGCTGAATACTCTTCTCCAGAGAAGGCAAATTGTGAATTAGATTCACCGCTGGCAAATTGCTTTTTGTGTTCGATTTAATTTCGTTTTCATGATTTTTCCTGAGGGCTCTTCCGGCCTTGCTCAACTAACTGGTTTAACAGATCAGTTTAAGTTCAGAAAAACCTCAGTATTTCCAAGGTTTCAGAATGCCTTTTTATTGAATTCCTGATTAGGACAAGTGAGAATAACAAATGTTTTACAGGTGTTCAATTCTCTAACACAGATATTGTTTAGAAGAAGGGAGAAAATCACAATAAATTACATTGGGCATAATTTTACTCAAATTTGGGAGCTGGGGAGACGGGGGAGGAAGAGGAAGGAAGAGAATGAGTAAGCAGCTTTTCACTTAAAGTGAAAGTTACATTATCTGGACAGTAACTTCTTTAAAAGTACATTGTGGGGTGGGGGGAGGGGGGAGGGATAGCATTAGGAGATATACCTAATGCTAAATGACGAGTTAATGGGTGCAGCACACCAGCATGGCACATGTATACATATGTAACTAACCTGCACATTGTGCACATGTACCCTAAAACTTAAAGTATAATAATAATAATTTAAAAAGTACATTGAACAGTCCATGAGTAGCAATAATAAGACAACAAAGAAAATTAAGGATACATGTTCAAAAGAAGAGACATGGAGTCATGACCCAAAATGTACAGAAATTTGTTTTCCATTCACACTAACCAGGTAGAACAGTTAGCTGTGAATAAACTCAAGATACCAGACTGGCTCCAATAATGAAACATTATCATTGGAATAATATAGTTCATAGATTTTAATGATAAACTTGGGGGATGTGTTAATTGCCATTAGATTCAGGTGCATAGAACACATACATGGAAATAAAAATTGAAGTAGTTGAAATGAGGCAGAAATGTATATCTTCTTTACATCAAAGAATTCTGGACACAGGTAGTCCAATATGGAAGGAATAATTCCCTACTCACCAAGGACCCAAACTCTCCCTATCTTTACACTCTACAATACTATTATGTGTCTTCAATTCTTAACATTGCTTCATGTTCCAAAATGGCTGCTGAAGCTACAGCCTTTATGTCTGCTTTCCGGGCAGGAACAAGAGGGAAAAACAAAAGGCAAACACCTCTTAGCTGAGTCAGCATTATTTGTAGAACCTTCCTAAAAGAAACACCCTACTAGCTATATACATGGAGAGTGGAAAATGTAGTATTTTAGCTAGACATCCTAGCCAAAATATTGATGGGAATTACATCCTAACCAAAATGTTGGTTCAGGAATATGGCTATTGATTAGGCAGCTTCAGTCTCTGTCACATGAGTAAACTAATATTTTTATGAAACCAGAGAGGAGACACTTTGAAGTCTGTTGGCCTCTTTCGATCATTGTCTTTATCTTACATAAATAGTTTCTTAATGCAAATGCTTATTTGGTTCTTTTTATTTTATGGCAAAATCATCCTATGAACAAGTAAAATGTCATGCAAGAGGACACATTGCTGGCTTCTCACAAAATGGTAGGGCTACACTCAACATGGCACCGGGAAGCCTCATCAGACCAAAACTACCCATAATATATTGCCTAAAGCATCCATCATAAAAGTTATTGCTTCTGCATCAAGATGATGTGCTTTTAAGAAATCTCACTTACAGTGAGTATGTGTTAACCGTTATGCCATTCAGTTCCATTAATCCATTTCTCTGTATTAGTTTATCAAATTAAATATCGTCATGGAAAATATAGAGCAGGGCTCAGAAGGAATAGAAACAAGTTAGGTACATTTCCAAGAGGTAGGCGGGAGAGAAGTTGAAGGCAGGGTGTGAAAATGAGGGTGAATTTGGGAGAATCCACCTAGCAAGGCAGAGTATGTAATAAGAATTTCATTTCTGAATAAATGAATGAATGAAATAAAAATACATGCACAGAATAACTTCTCAATAAACATTTCTGGTTGACTATCAGATAAATGCATGAAGAGATAGATTAATGTATGAATAAATCCTCAAAGATGAATTTTATCAGTGATGATTCTTTTATTTCTTCATGCCACTATCCTTGCTGTATGTGTGCTCCCTATAGCCATCATTGGGAGTTGTTGATTATGCTAAATATTAGAGTAACAAATACAAAAAGGACACTCAGAACCATAGATCACATCCCAAGCTAAGCGCTGAAGCACCAATGAGGCTGGCCAGAGAAGTAACCATTGGGTTATTACTATCAGCTTTAACATGTAATTATTTCATCCAGCACTGAAACAGAGAGGCACTCAAAATATAAACACTCAGCATAAGACTAACAGACAAAGACTTTCTATGCACTTAACTATGCACTATATCATAACTTTTAGTAGGGCTTCCTTTTCTGGTTTGGAGGCTGTGTGGTATAATAGTTAAACACATCAGTTATGGTTTCAGGAAAATTTGAATTCGAATGCTGCATCTCCACTTGTTTCACAGCACTGAGCAAGTTACTTAACTGTTTCACATCTAAGTTCCCCCATCTTTAAAATGGAAGGAATGCTATCGCCTACCTTGTAAGTAATTGTGAGGAGTAGATGAGGACTCAATGATATCAGCCACAGTTATTAGTCATTATGTGCTGGGATCATGAGGGACTGTATAAGCCAGAGTTCTTCTGAGAAACAGAACCATTAGGAGACATATATGAGAGAGAGACTTAGTTCAAGGAATTAGCTTATGCAACTGTGGGGGCTAACCAGTCTACATCCGTAGGGCAAGCTAGCAGGCTGGAAATTCAGTTGTGTTGGTGTTGCAGTCTTGAGTCTGTAGGCTGGCAACTCGGGCAGGGTTTGTATGTTGCAGTCTTGAGTCAGAATTCCTGCTTTCTTGGGAAATCTCAGTCTTTGCTCCGAAAGCTTTCAACTGATTGAATGAGGCCCACCCACATTGTGGACACAAATATGCTCTACTTAAAGTCAACTGATTTAAATGTTAATCACATCTAAAATATTTTCATAGCAATATGTAGACTGGCATTTGATGAAACAACTAGGTGCCATAGCCTCACCAAGTTGACACATAAAATTATCACAGGGACACAATAAATATACCCATCCACACCCGCATTCTTCACAGAGAAACAAGACATAAGAGGAAAGTGCCACTCTAACCTGTATGACAGATAAAGACTAGGATGGAAGCTGTGGTTTGTATTTGCAGGATTCAATGGCTTCAGATACTCCCACCCGCAACCCTCTGGCAGGTAGGTTAACACAACCAACCCAGGCAGTGGTGCCACATAAGACTTACAGCATAGAGAAGCTGGGAAGAACTCACATTTCTGCTGATGAGTTCATAACTGAGAGGACAAAAAGGAAGAGCTAGTTTTTCTTCTGAAATTTTCCAACCAGATAAATCCCTCCTCCTTGCTAGGGTAGAGACAGTGATGCCACAGGTGAAGCCCCCACTGTTTCTGTCAATTGCACCCTTTCACAGAAAGGAACTATCAGGAGCCAAGAAGAAACATTTCCCTCAATATCCTCCTCTCCTCACTACCGCCATTGTTTTTATCACCAGCAGACCGTACTGTTCATATTTCTTGTTGGGACCCTCTAGGACTTAGCCTCTGAAATGGAAACTGGAGGGTTCTGAGGCTTCCAAAACCTAAGGAAATTTTCCAAGACATATCCAGAGAAGTGCAATCCTATATTCAACCAACAGCATATTTCCTCTATCCTAGAAATCACCCTCCTTCCCCATCCCCCAAAAACTTCAGTTGAGAACCAGCTGGAGTTTACAGCACCAGGCTTAGTGTGGATCTCTTGACACCTCTGAAACAAGTTCCCCATCACATGGGAAAACTGCTCTGTCCTTCCACACCAGTCCTGGGAGCCTCTTCCAGCTTGATGCTGAAGAAGCCTGACATCCCCCAGGTAGGGGACAGCCGAGATCTCTTGGGCTCTGTTGGGGCCCGCTTAACTGTCCTTTTAAAGCACGCACCTTTCCCTCATCTGTAAAGAAGTCTGAGGGCAGAAACCAGATGTGCTGACCTCACCTCTCACCTCTCTCCCCCTGGCCTGGAATCCAGGGTTGTTCACTTCCTATTCACAAGAAGCAGCTTGCCTGGGCAAGACTGGTGTCATACTTCGTTTCAGTCAGCACAGGAGAGTGGAAAGTTGCCCGCAAAAGGCAGATGAAAAATTAAAGTGATCTTTGGCCAGCAGATTCGTTCAAAATGCAAATCCACTCGGTGCGTAGGAACAGTATGGCACAGCCCCCATGTGGGAGATTAGAATGCAGCCTTTCACCACAGCTCTTTATTCCAAAGCCGGCAGAAACTGGCTAGGCTTGGCGTTTATCTTTTTGCTCTAAAGCACGTTGGGGAAATTCCTGAATGAGTCCCTAAAATTCCCAGTGATTGGGGAAACCTGAAGGAGTCTAAGGAGCCACTGTTTGCACCCAGCCCAACCTGATTTGAACAGCTGTATGGAACCAGGAACCAGGAAGAGAATGTGGGCTTTTGAGCTAGTACGCCAACTTACCAGCCCTGAAATCTTCAGCTGATTATTTCATCTCTCTGAGAAACGTATTAACCTCTCTAGGCCACATTTTGAGGGGACTCTAAAGCTGACATTTTTGGAGCTAACATTTCCCCTGCCACGAGAAATTACACGTGTATTAGTCCATTTTCACGTTGCTGATAAAGATATACCTGAAACTGGGAAGAAAAAGAGGTTTAATTGGACTTACAGTTCCACATGGCTGGGGGGGCTTCAGAATCATGGCAGGAAGTGAAAGGCACTTCTTACATGGTGGCACCAAGAGAGAATGAGGAAGAAGCAAAAGTGGAAACTCCTGATAAACCCATCAGATCTCGTGAGACTTATTCACTATCATGAGAATAGCATAGGAAAGACTGGCCCTCATGATTCAATTATGTCCCCCTGGGTCCCTCCCACAACATGTGAGAATTCTGGGAGATACAATTCAAGTTGAGATTTGAATGGGGACACAGCCAAACCATATCACTCTGCCCCGGCCCCTCCAAATCTCATGTCCTCACATTTCGAAACCAATCATGCCTTCCCAACAGTCCCCCAAAGTCTTAACTCATTTCAGCATTAACCCAAAAGTCCACAGTCCAAAGTCTCATCTGAGACAATGCAAGTCTCTTCTGCCTATGAGCCTGTAAAATCAAAAGCAAGCTACTTACTTCCTAGATATAATGGGGGTACAAGTATTGGGTAAGTATAACCATTCCAAATGGGAGAAAATTGCCAAAACAAAGGGGTTACAGGGCCCATGCAAGTCCAAAATCCAGTGAGGTGGCCAAATTTTAAAGCTCCAAAATGATCTTTGACTCCAGGTCTCACATCTAGGACATGCTGATGCAAGAGGTGGGTTCCCATATTCTTGAGCAGCTCTGCCGCTGTGGCTTTGCAGGATACAGCCTCCCTACCAGCTGCTTTCACAGTCTGGCCTTGAGCGTCTGAGGCTTTTCCAGGCGCACATTGCAAGCTGTTAGTGGATCTACCATTCTGGTGTCTGGAGGACGGTGGCCCTCTTCTCACAGCTCCACTAGGCAGTGCCCCAGTAGGGACTCTGTGTGGGGGCTCCAACCCCACATTTCCCTTCCACACTGCCCTAGCAGAGGTTCTGCATGAGGGCCCTGCCCCTACAGAAAACTTTGGCCTGGGCATCCAGGCATTTCCATACATCTTCTGAAATCTAGGTGGAGGTTCCTAAAGCTCAATTCTTGACTTCTGTGCACCCACAGGCTCAACACCATATGGAAGCTGCCAAGGCTTGGGGTTTCCACCCTCTGAAGCCACAGCCCGAGCTGTACATTGGCCCCTTTCAGCCATGGCTGGAGGAACTGAGACACAGGGCACCAACTCCCTAGGCTACACACAGCACTGGGCCCTGGGCCCAGCCCATGAAGCCAGTTTTTCCTCCTGGGCCTCTGGACCTGTGATGGGAGCTGCTGCCATGAAGGTCTCTGACGTGGCCTGGAGACATTTTCCCCATGGTCTTGGGGATTAACATTAGGCTCCAGGCTACTTACGCACATTTCTGCAATTGGCTTGAATTTCTCCCCAGAAAAAAATGGGTTTTTCTTTTCTATCACATAGTCAGGCTGCAAATTTTTCAAACTTTTATGCTCTGCTTCCCTTATAAAACTGAATGCCTTTAAAAGAACCCAAGTTACCTCTTGAATGCTTTGCTGTTTAGAAATTTCTTCTGCCAGATACCCTAAATCATCTTTCTCAAGTTCAAAGTTCCACAAATCCCTAGGGCAGGGGCAAAATGTCTCCAGTCTCTTTGCTGAAACGTAAGAAGAGTCACCTTTACTCCAGTTCCCAACAAGTTCCTCATCTCCATCTGAGGTCACCTCAGGCTGGACCTTATTGTCCATATCACTATCAGCATTTTGGGTAAAGCCATTCAACAAGTCTCTAGGAAGCTCCAAACTTTCCCACATTTTCCTGTCTTCTCCTGAGCCCTCCAAACTGTTCCAGCCTCTGCCTGTTACCCAGTTCTGAAGTCACTTCTACATTTTCGGGTATCTTTTCAGCAATGCCCCACTCTACTGGTACCAATTTACTGTACTAGTTCATTTTCATGCTGCTAATAAAAACATACCCAAGACTGGGAAGAAAAAGAAGTTTAATTGGACTTACAGTTCCACATGGCTGGGGAGGCCTCAGAATCATGGCGAGAGGTGAAAGACACTTCTTATATGGTGGCAGCAAGAGAGAATGAGGAAGAAGCAAAGACAGAAACTCCTGATAAACCCATCGGATCTCGTGAGACGTATTCACTATCACAAGAATAGCACAGGAAAGGCAGCCCCCATGATTCAATTACCTCCTCCTAGGTCCCTGCCACAACACATGAAAATTCTGGGAGATACATTTCAAGTTGAAATTTGAATGGGAACACAGCCAAACCATGTCAACATGGTATAGTGGAAAGAGCTAGTTAGCTCTGGTTTAAATTTAAGATTCACCATGTGTCCCATGCGACCTTAGACAATTGCTTGACCTCTCTGGGCCTCACTTTCCCCATCTATAAAAGGGGAACAAGTGGCCAGGTGTGGTGGCTCACACCTGTAATCCCAGCACTTTGGGATGCCGAGGCAGGCAGATCACTTGAGGTCAGGAGTTCGAGACCAGCCTGGCTAACATGATGAAACCCTGTCTCTCCTAAAAATACAAAAAATTAGCCAGGCATGGTGGCATGCACCTGTAGTCCCAGCTACTTGGGAGGCTGAGGCAGGAGAATCGCTTGAACCCGGGAGGCAGAGGTTGCAGTGAGCCGAGATCGCACCACTACACTCCAGCCTAGGCAACAAGTGAGACTCCGTCTCAAAAATAAAAAAAAGGAGGGGGCGGGGGGAAAAAATAAAACTATCTCGCAGAGTAGCGTCAGGAGAATTAAAATAATAAAGCTCTTGGTAGTCTTCCAAAAAGTGTGCTTGCTTGCCCTTTGGTGTCTTTCTTAAAGACTTTGATATTTGGAGAACTGAGATTCAAGTTTCAGGTACAGACAACCACCCTTTTCTGTATTTCTTGATTTTTTTTTTCTTTTGGCCTCTAATATCTTCTATTTCTCTTATGCTTGTCTGGGATACTCACAAGAGGATCTGTGGCAATAGTAGTCTGCTTGATTGCTTGATTCCCTAGGGTCAATTTGTTCATTGGGTTCTTAGGGAAGGAGTTGAGTAGATAAGACAAAATGTTCCCCACGTTTTTGCCTAAGCAGCTTGGCACTGATGAGTACTGGCAGCAGCTCCCTGAACTGTGTTATAAATTTCTGACTGCTGCACAAATGTACCACGTGGGTCAAAGACCAGCAGAGCTGCCCAATTCTCAGAACAGAGTTTGTCCTCATCAGAAAACACCCGGAAGGCCTGTAGTCCCGACAACAGAGACTTATACCTAAGAAGGTTATAAAGTAAAAACATTTTAAGACAGAAACAGGCTCCAATAAAATTATAGTAATATTGGTTAGCAGAGTTGATGAGACTAATGAGATCAATGGGATTAGTATCTTTATAAAAGGGACCCCAGAGAGCTTTTTAGACCTCTTTGGGCTAGAATTGTTAGTGGTACTTTTTAAATTTTTTAAAAAGAAATGAAAGAATTTGTGTATCTGCATACTTATCCACATCATATTTTTAAAATACTAGTATGCCATATTTATCAAGTGCTTAATTTTTGTGGGGTGCTTTTCATACAAAACCTCATTGAATCATCATATTGATTTTAAGGCACAGGCATAGTGACTGTTCATTTTTAAGATCAGTAAATTAAGGCACAGAGAAGTTTGATGACTTTCCCAAAGTCTTATAGCTACATGTAAACCCATTTTATAGCCACTACAATGTAGCACCCTCAAAAATAGCAACTACCACTGTTAGAGATACAATATTGGGCTTTATACCTACTCTCTGAATTCATTTAATGTAATTATCTCTAAAAACTCAGAAGATGGTGTAATTGACTGAATGTCTGTGTCTCCTCCAAATTCATATGTTGAGACTCTAGTCTCCACGAGATGGTATTAGGAGATGGAGCCTTTGGGAGATAATGAGGTCACGAGGGTGGGGCCTTCATGACTGAGATTAGTTCCCTTGTAAGAGAGACCCCAGGGAGCTTTTTGACCCTCTTTCTGAAATAGAGGAATACAATGAGAAGTTGGCAGTCTGTAACCCGGAAGAGGGCCCTCACTAGAACTCAATCATGCTGGCACTCTGATCACAGGCTTCCAACCTCCACAGCTGTGAGAGATTTCTGTCATCTATAGCTTATAGTACTTAGTCAGTTTAGGCTGCTATGCTAACAATGACAGATGATATTAGTACTCTAAGTTATAGATGAGAAAACTGATACTCAAATATACAGAGCATTTTCCCAGTACCACACAGTGAGAAATCTGGGATGCGAATCCAGGCCAGATGGCAGGCTTCTATCTCCACAGAACATCTTGAACTTCACACGGACTTCGCTCCATGTTCCTCACATACAGAGTGCTTTATTATCGTAGATAAGGTGTTCACAGGTGACCCAAGGCAATCTCACACGTGCAGGAATTACGTTCCACCACTCAGTTTCCACAAGGCTCACAAAAGGAATCAGTAGTTCTCACTAAGTATTCCTCAGCCTCCGCCTTCTGCACACACAATAGGATCACACCTCCAAGCCCTTAAGGTTGGATGAGGCCATGTGACTGGTAGTGACCAATGAGCTATGAGCACATGCAACATGTGTCACTTTTGGGCTGAAGCATTTAATTGTCAATTTGACACCATCCAGAGCTCTTACCAGCAGCATTTGAGATGGCAGCTGCTCCATCAGTCTGGATCCCTAAATGACTATCATAGCAATCCTGATGGCATGTTTCATGAGCAAGAATTAAATGTCTGTTATTTTAAGCCATTGTGATTTGGGGGTTGTATCGATCTGTTCTCACACTGCTGTAAAGAAACACCTCAGACTGGGTAATTTATAAAGAAAAGAGGTTTAATTGACTCAGAGTTCCACATGGCTTGGGAGGCCTCAGGAAACTAACAGTCATGGCGGAAGGTGAAGGGGAAGCAAGGACCTTCTTCACATGGCAGCAGGAGAGAGAAGAGCCAGCAAGAGCAGGGAAAATTGCCTTATAAAATTATCAGATCTCATGAGAACTCATTATCACGAGAACAGCATGGGGGAAACTGCCCCCATGATCTAATCAACTCCCTCCAACGACGTGGGGATTACAGTTCCCTCCCTTGGCACGTGGGAATTACAATTCAAGATGAGATTTGGGTGGAAACACAAAGCCAGACAATATCAAGGGTATTTTAAATATAAACTACAAACAAACTAGTCTACCCTGACTGACACAGAACCAGACCCAAAGGAGCTTTTTAAACCCCCCAAGAGACCCAGCAGGTATTAGAATTCTCTACACCCAGAATCATAGTGCTACAGGGATCAGGTAGGGCAGGTAACTAAGGAAAGCAGCTGAGCACATGATAATAGAAAGGGGAAGGGACTGGGTCAAACTGGTGAGCACATGCCAAGGAAATGTGGGCTCCCTGTTGCTAAATCTTGCAATTTTTCAGAAGAATTTGGATATTTGTGTGACTTTTCCCAATGGATAAAAAATTGTACAAATAAAACAAAACTGAACTGCAGGTTAATTTCACTTCAGGGTTTTCAATTTATAGCCCCTGGCCCTCTGCCTCAAGTTCACAAGCAGGCTCCCATTTATCAGCCATAATTGAAAGATTTAGAGCCAGTCCTGTCAGTTACTTACCGTGGGACATTGGAGATGTCAGCCTGGTCCTTAGTACTTCCATCTGTAAAATGAGTCCGTGGGAGAAAACTGATCGTTCTTTGTCTTTCTCAGGTACATCTGCACAATAAAATTTCATATACACACCAGCATGCAATCTTATTTACATATTTTATGGTTTCCAATGATGCTATAAACCTCAACCCCTGACTACCCCTCCCCACAATAGATCCATGAAATCAAGGCTAAGAAATCTGGGCTATATAAAGCCAAAGTTTTCGTCCATCTGAAAATGTCATTTTATCAATGTCAGTGTATCAAGAGGAATGGGATATTTTTCTTCCTGCTGGAGATTCTTAGCATGTCTTCTACTAGAAGAACCCATGGCTCTGATGTTATGGTTGCCTGTGTTCCACATAAAAAGATGGGTCTACAGGTTTTATCATGATGTTTAGTTATCCTTGGCCTCCTTCAGCTTTGTAATTCAAACCACCAAATGTATCGCTGCTTTTAAAAACAATCTTTCCAAACTCACATCCAAACTGCCTCCCTCTCAGTGCAGATGATGAGTGGTTTCCACAGAAAGTCTTTAGAATAAATATTCTGTGGTCACGTTCTCAGCTTCAGTCTATAACCCTTAAAAATACATCCAGATAGGCCTTCAGAGGGAGCAATTGTAATATTTGTGGGGCCAAGAGCATGAAATCACCCAAGTGAGCATCAAATAAATGAAGCAAAGTTCTATTCCAAGTGGACTCTGATTTTTGTCCCATTTTGATAGCATATGCTGTTAATACTTTCATCAATAGCACCTTTTACAGCCTGTCTTTAATAAAGAGGATTCCCACTCCATTTATCAGGATCCCGAGTATATGAAACTGGTCCCTGGGAACCCCTTGATGTGGTTGGAATGAGACTGAAATTTTTATTAAACAATCATTCAGTGGGAATAAAATTTATCATAAAGGGCAACCCTAACGTGAAATCTTTATATGTAGCAAAGAGGTCTTAATTTGAAACAAACAATAAAGTGTAGAATCCCATTATGTCAGGAAACAAGTCCAGGGTCATAGGATGAACGAGTCATAACAAAAACTTTAAAGCTAGAAAGAGAAAACTAAATGGCATTTAAAACTTGTACTACATTAATTCAAGGTAGCTACTGCAAGATGCAATCATACCCAAAGGTACATAGAAATTTCTGGAGATAATCTGATTCTTTTTGGCTGTCCTGCCAACTTCATGTAATCCTCCTGTCAAGAATAATTATTGTATAGTTCCAAATAGCTAAAAATAATAATAATTTTGAATGTTCTCAACAAAGAAAAATAAATATTTGAGGTGATGAATATGCTAATTAGGCTACTTTGGTCATTCCACAATGAATACATGTATTGAAACATCACATTGTAACCCATAAAGTTATACAACTGTTATTTGTCTATTAAAAATAAACTTTGAAAGGAAAAGGAATTTGGGCTGTCTCATTGCTCATATTCTTGAAATGTGTGTTCAATTCAACAAATATGTAATAGGCTAATGGTCCTTTTATTTGCAAGGTACCTTACAAAGTCCTGAAGGGACTGCCAAATAAAAAGACTCCTAATTTAAGGCAATAGTTTCCTAAAGTGGATGTGTAGGCTGGTGACATCTGAGGCATCTTGAGTACCCTAAAAATACATATTCCTGGGCCCCATTCCAAGCCAACAAAATCAGAATCTCTAATGGTAGGATCAAGAATCTGCATTTAAAACATATTCATCAGATGAAAC
Organism: Pan paniscus; assembly: GCF_029289425.2. Taxonomy (NCBI): domain Eukaryota; kingdom Metazoa; phylum Chordata; class Mammalia; order Primates; family Hominidae; genus Pan; species Pan paniscus. The sequence continues at coordinate 73,757,145 of NC_085926.1, read as the reverse complement.
TGACACAGAGTAGGTTTGGTCCTACATATGCCAGAACTTCTCCGTTATAAGTGACAGACATCTAACCCCAGCTGGCTTAAACCAAAAATGGAATCCATCAACCCTAGTAACTGAGAAGTTCAGCGAGGAGAACAGGCTTCAGGCACAGCTGGATCCAAAGTCTCAAACAATGACATCAGAGATTGGGTAGCTTCCCTGTCAACTCTGCCTTCTTCTGCACTGGCTTTATTATGCATCACAGAAAGTACAATCATAGCAATAATAGAATTCGTACTGTTTTAGGCACCACACTTTACCTGTATTGTCACATTTAGTTTTTATGAAAATAATATGAGGTAGGAAGTATTATTTCCATTTAACCAATGATGAAGCAAGCTCAGAGAGGCAACATGATTTATCCAAAGTCACACCGTGATCAAAAGAGATGGAAAGAATTGTATCCAAGGCAGTTTGGTTGTTGCTCCCGCTCTCTTGCCCGTACTTATGTACTCAGAGGTAAAGTAGGCCAAGGATACATAAAATGCTAAAAGAAAAATGAATGTTAGAAGGCAAAAGAAGGGCAAGAGAGTATAATTCAGAGGGCAATCCTTATTTGTGCTTATAGAATGTCCCATATGACCTCTCTGTAAGGCTATAATAGGCCCAGGAATCTGTACTTTGAATGTTTCTCCAGTTGGTCTAATTCACACCTCCTACAACTACATGAATGGTGATTCATCACAGCTCAAGATTTGCTGAAGTGTTTGCATCCATCGACAGCATGCACAGGACTACTGCTGGACTTCGGTTTTAGTAAAGAAGGTATGGAGGGTCATCAGCAAAAAAGTAAAGAAAATTGTTTCAGGGCTGCTGGAGGCAGAAGGCTAACAAAATCTTTGTAGCTTCTGGCTGATAGAGGCTGATAAGCCATAGACTGGTGGTCTCACTATGGAGGGGGTAAAGGGAAGAAGAATGTAACACAGAGAAGCAAGATTTAATAATTAAAAGCATATAAAGCATGAAGACAGCTGTTTATACAAAGCAAATATTAAAAATGGTTATGGGGTCTGGGTGCAGTGACTCATGCCTGTAATCTCAGCACTTTGGGAGGCTGAGGCGGGTGGATCACCTGAGGTCAGGAGTTCGAGACCAGCCTGGCAAAACATGGCGAAACCCCATCTCTACTAAAAATACAAAAAGTAGCTGGGCATGGTGGCACGTGACTGTAATCCTAGCTACTCAAGAGGCTGAGGCAGGAGAACGGCTTGAACCTGGGAGGCAGAGGTTGCAGTAAGCCGGGATTGCACCACTGCACTCCAGCCTGGGCAACAGAGCGAGACTCCAGCTCAAAAAAAAAAAAAAAAAAAAAGTTATAGGGGCTAATGAGTTCCAGATTATTTCTAATTCGGCCTGTCCTAAGAAACTGTGGTAGACTGTGGACCCCATAAACCATGACTTCTGGCGTTCCAACTTTGGGTTACTCTGAAATTGGTCATATGATTTGATTTTATCATGAGACACATCAAACGAGCAGAGACTCAATAAGCACTTGTATATTAAGGATTATCCTGTCGGAATTCTCCCTCTTGCAAGGCTAACTTGAGACTGCCATGCTACTAGGAAGTTCAAGTTCACCACATGGAGATGAAATAAAATATTGTGATAAACATCCCCAGCTGATCACAGCCTCCAGTGATCCGTCAACTACACATATGATCCCAAGTCACATGTGTGACCCCAAGCAAGATCAGCAGAACAATCATTCAGCCAACCCACAGAACCCTGAAAAAGTATAAATCATTATAGTTTAAACCACAGGTTCTGGGGTAGCTTGTTATGCTGCTATTGATAATTAAAACAAACTGGAATATTTTCATCTAGATGACAATCTACTCAATTGTTGAATCCTTTGTGTTTCCCTCTTTGCCCTGGTTAGTAAGATTCTCAGAGCTAAGTTGTATGTTCATTACTGTGTCTTTCTTCAACCAGGAATTCTCATCAGAATTGGTCCATTTCTCTTTCAGATTTTTGTCTTTTATATTAGTTGGTTTGGGTCTTACTATACCTCTGGTTTTCCTTTAAACTGACTAAAATTATTTGGAAAGTAGTCAGCGTACCGGTAAAATAATAAATAAAGGTTAGTGGTAGATGAGTAAAAGAATAATGATTGCTATAGGGAAAATAATAGTAATTATTAATATGTGAATACAACAAAATGTTAATATATTTTTAAGCCAGGCCCTATTCTAAAATATTTTCATGCATCCTATTATTTAATTCACCCAGCGATTATGAACAAGTACTGCTATCTCCCATTTTACAGGTAAAGAAAGTGAGGTACAAACTTGTCGTGGCTTTCCCCAAAGTCGCATAGCTAGTAAGTGGCAGTGCCAGGGCACAATTCAGGCCTGCCCAATGTCAGAGCCCACACTAATGACCATTATGGAACATTTCTTCACATGCCTTTTCTATTGTGTTTAGCCTATTTTGCTGTTGTATCAAAATTTACAAGACAAGGAATTATCTCCTAAGAACTTTTAAGTGTAAAACTTGTCATCAGGTTATTTAGTTCTATAAAGAAAAGATTAGAAAGTTGGAAATGGAGCAGCTGTTCCTAAATCGGGCAAACATTGCATTCAAAGAAAATTAATTTTCTCCACTTTCAAAAAAGAAATTCAAGCCCTAGTTTCTGATGCCACAATCATTGCAGTTAACAAAGCCATTTTAATAACCTCATTTTGTCCTTTGATAGATGGCTGTTCTTTCAAATGAGTATTCTCAGAGAAACTAGTGCTTTTGCAAGACTATCTGAAATGCTCAGAGAAAAGTAAACTACTCTGTAAATAAAGGGCGTTATTGTTTGCAGGTGATCCTCAAACTGTACAACCAACATATTGAATTTAGCTTTTATGCTTTTATTTTTAAATGAGTACAAATTGGAAAGCAAGAGTACTGATTCTAATGATTGAGTGCATTGAAAATTAATGAAAACCTTAAGTTTGAAAGAAGTTATTAGGCATGCCAAATGTGAACTACTTCTAACCCTAGAAGGATTAATTTTACTCTTAGGTGGTCAATTAAGAAGGAAAGGAACAAAAGTTTAAAATGTGTGTTATGGAGCTAGGTCATTGAATTTTGTATCAAAAAGGTAAAATATAAATCAGAAATGTATAATTTTTAGTTTTTACATTATGAGCAGGAAGTCTGCAATTGCAGCATTCTTTTATGTCTAACTAAAAAATTGGACAGCCTTAATGAGAGATTCAAAATTACATTTGTCAATTTCAATGTAAGTTCAGCCCTGAACTGTTACTTCATTAAAGTTGAATATGCCTTTTTGAGGGATATCTGCCATAGGACGTTCACTTTTCTGGTGTCCTTTATGTATATCCTGCCCAAAAGCAGGATGCTGGCCAGGTTGACCTCATGAGACTCACTCTGCCTGAAAGATTCCACTCTCCAATCAGTGAGACTGGCTTTCCGCTCCCCAAAGGTAATTTGAACTTGAACAGCCCAGAAAAGTGAGGAGCTTCTCTGTCCTGATATGTTCCTAACAACCAGGTTCTCACAGGGCTAGGGCCCCTGCCAATCAGACCCCCCCATTCTGCCCCACAAAAGTGCAGATACGAATCTGGCCCTACCTCTCTGGCTTTGTCTAGGCTACAAGTGAGAGCTTTCACTGCATGAAGACAAAGCTTTCTGTTTCCTCTCAAATTCTCAATGACAAACACACTGACAAAAATATTTTGGTACAGTTCTTTTAAACGTTCACTCTTAATGTAGTGTGGGAAGCAAATGTTTGCTAAAATAAACAAAGTGCTAAGAAAATACTATCACTAGCAAAGCCATCACTCTATAGCTAATAATTCATGACCACCTCATAAATAATCGTCAGCCTTCTAATCTGAATGTGTGGATGGTGGGAAACAGGCCTTTCCCAAATCCCCCTTCGATATTTTGTCATCCCTCCTTGCCTGTTTTCTCCTCAGCATCATTAATTTTCAATCACCATGGATAGGGGGACAAAGTTCTGTTTAGAAGTTATTCCTTCTTCCCAAGGATAAGATAGTTCAAAGGAAGAGAAACATCACCCTGTCCTTATTTTTTTTAAGTAAGCTCCACTAGTCCCTATGCTGAAGAGAGCAATTTCTTATATTGGTGAAGAACAAATGCAGGAAAAGATTACTAATTCTCCAAGGTTGTTGACAGCTTTTGTTCCCATCCTAGGATTCAAATCACAACAAAGAACCACTTCAAAGTTACCAAACTAAAGAGTTCTCAAATTTTAGTTAATAGTAGGGTTTCTGCCTATCCCAAGTCTACTGGGTACCAGAAAATCTTTCTGTAAGTGAAAAAAAAATCACATGTTAAATATATGTTCTTCCCCATGCCCCCTAAAATATTATTTACTTTCAAATAAGAGAGAAGAGAAGAGAAAACAAAGATAGACACCTCAAACTTGATTATTTTTCTACATGGTTTTGGGAACGGGTAGCTGAATACAGAACAAGATGATTTGTGAAAACTTTGCAAGTAAAGTCATTGACTAGTCAGGATCTTTTTCTTCTAAAATTATAGCTATTGTTTTCAGGGTAAAGTGTTCAGAAGCGGGTGATGAGCTTCTAAAACTCCTATTTGGTATGACTTGGCTAAACTTTAAAGCTGAGAAAAAAAATCCATACAAGCAGATGCTACTGAAATAATGAATGCCGTAAATGTGAGAGCTTTAAATCATAATGGCAAAAGTAATTAAACAGAAAGGTGACCAACAAACATAGAAAATGGCCAGAGATAAGATATAAATAATTCGTTCCAGCTGCTGGCTTGCTCTTAGAAGTGATGCAGCGTGTGCTATTTTTATCTCCAAAGGGAGAGCTTTTTTTCATCCTGTAATTTTTTTTTTATCCTAAATTGAGTATGAGAGCTTTGAGGTGAAAGGAAAAAAAAACTTACCAATGACTCTCACATCTCAATTTTCCTTGTACAGCCACTTCAAATTGGCAGTGTTTCATCTGACCCATCAGGGGCTGCAGGCAAATTTAGAAATCTAAAACCCAACCATTTTTCTGGAACCAAAAAGCAAAGATACTATTGTTGAGCCACTCTTAGGGGAACAGACATTTTGAATTGGTTGGAGATACAACATAGACATATACTTATGTCTGTTGAATCCTCTTTCTTCTCCTCCCCCAATCCAGAATCCCCCAGAACCCTCCACACACCCCCTCATTTCCACCCCCAAACCCCACCATCCCTGCTGCAGACCCAGAAAATTGCAGCTGCTACAATGTGGTCTCTAGTCACATAGAGAAAGTCATGAAGAAAAGTGAAAGGGTGTAGCTTTAAATGCCAGTTCTGCCTCCTCTTAGCTGTGTAACATTGGAAGAGTCACTTTCTGAGCCTTGGTTTGTTGTCTGGAAAATGAGGAAGCCATAATTTCTAACTTTTGGAGATGTTGTGAGGATTCAGTCACATGACCCACAGAAAGCTCCTGACATGGGCCTAGTAGGTATGAGGAATTTAAGGTTGACTACTGATCTTAGTCCCCATCTCCCCTCAGTTCCTAACTCCATTTTGACCAGCCCCAGCAACGCTGAAGTAGTGTTAAGGGAGAGTGTAGAAGAAAAGACAGGAAACAGGAGGGCAGAGCAAGGCCACAGGCCCTGGAGCAGTGACCATTCTTCTCCCTTCTTTTCACCCTCATGTTAACAATAGCAAACAGCAACCACAGCATTAATGGTAGTTAACACTTTTTGAGCACTTAGTGCATTCCTAACACCACATGCAGGATCTTATTTGATGCTCACAAGAAATACTATTGTTTGTTCACCACAGGTCACATTAGATTTTTTGCAGCCCTGTCTATTATTTATTCGCAGTGAGTCTCCTTTCAGTCTAAACCTTGAAGTCTCTTCACTTCTTATACTTGTACAGTTAGTGTTAAGCATGTCTTCTGTATTGTTATCCAAGTCATTGATAAAACCCATCTCTTTCTAAAACACTTTCAGCTCGTCCTTATCCTAGTAGGTGAGTCCTTTTGGATCTCCAGTGGAGTTTGGGGGACAAATTCTATAATATATTCCCACTGTTTGTAGCAATTGTCTGGGAACACCGGCTGGTCCACCTCAAGGTTCTGGAGACCTTGAGGCCAAACAGGACTTACAGCTACTCCTTGACAGAAGGGATACCCCAACCCCATTAGAAACCATGTGCAGGTGCATCCCCTCCCAATGAGGGTCAAGGAGTCCTCCTCGGGTCCACCTGGTCCTTGCCTGGTCAGCCCAGACTGAGCTCTCACAGCCACATTTAGACAATTATCTAATCTTAAATACTAAAAAAAGTTGAATTTCTCATGGGTTTCCTTGGCCCCTTAGAAAGAACTTATTTCTGCTTTCTTCCTTTCCTCCTACCCTTGCCTGCCTCTCTCTGTCTCTCTCTCTCTCTCTCTGTCTCCTCTCTCTCTCTGTCTTTCACACACACAGACACACACACACACACACACTTCCTATTCCTCCCTCACATCTCCCTAAAAGAGGGGCCTGCTCTGCCTGTCCTTTGGTTTTCCTTCATAAGGGTCTCTCTCTCTCTCTCTCTCTGCTTCTCAGGGATGACAGTGTAAGACCTGCTCTCCCTCTTAAGAAGACTCAGCCAGCTCTCCTTCTCCTTGTTTCCCTACCTTGCTTTTTCTTTGAACACTCTCTCATCCCTGTGGCTGGTGTAGTTTCCAAACTCCAAACAGATACTAATGTTAGGGATTTAGAAATAAAATCAGAATTCTCCAGAATACCCCAAATCATAAATTGAGATTAAAATACTTCCCATATTCCTCATGTACTAGTTCATTAGGAAGATCAAAAAATTGTTCAATAAGTAAGATAGACAGGTTTAGTAAGACTATTTACAAAGAACTGTAGCCTAGATTGAATATATAAGAACTAGAAAATGTGAACATTATTGGGTGGCTTTTAAATGATGTAACATTCTAATCTTTTAAGATTAACAGCTCTACACAGAACCATGCGTAGAGATCAATTGAAGAACTTATTTTGCTTTCAAAATTTTTTATTTCTTGGAACACCACCCATAGGTTTAGTAGAGAGGATAACATGTGAAGAACCTTAACATTCACTTTAATTGTAAGAATTTACCATTAGTGACAGACAGCGTCAGAACTTGTATTTATTACATGGCCATAGCTACAAGCAAAAGTGGTGAGACAGTGATTGTTTCTCACCTTCTTTCCCCTGTCCCAGTTACTGGAAATGTTGACTTTGACCTTCAAATCTGCACACCAGCTTTTCCTGCTCTTGCTTTCTTCTTGACATTACTGCATTCCTTTGAGAAGTAACGTCTCTAAGTTGAATGTTAATCTTTTATTCTCACAGGAGAATTGCAATACTTCCCCCTCCCCATTTTTCTGATTTCTAAAACCCATTTTTCTCAGGATGTGGGATTCAGAAAAAATATATAATTTTCCCAAGAAATGCCAGAAGGGAACCCCCACATGGAAACTGTTATAATGATGAATATCTATTGTTCTGGCCTAACCAAGAATAATTTCCCCTTCTTTTTGTTCATTTTGCTTGTTAGCAAGTTATTTTGCTTGGAACCAGGAAAACCTAACTGATTCCAATGGCAAGGAAAATAGGCTCCAGAACTACTGGCTTGGCCAAGAAAGATTTGATCAAATGGCCCATAATATGTCTGCTCAAGACATTAGGCTAATTTTCTCTCTCTCATTTGGACTTGCATCTTTTTGCTGCCTATATACATTTGGCCTAAAATAGATAATCTTACTAACAGATTAGATGTCCAGGATTTTGGTGTGGGACTTCACAGTGATTCAAAAAAGTCCACCAACCATATAGCTTTGGTAAAAGATCCCAGATTAAATTTTAGCCCAAGCAACAGGAAATTCCTCTTAGGCCTTAGGGCCTTACCCTGCAGAAATATTTTTGTTGGTGCATATGTTAGTCAGGATTGTCCAGAGAAACAGAAACAATAGGAGATAGATAGATAGATAGGTAGGTAGATAGATAGATAGATAGATGATAGATAGATAGATAGATAGGTGATTGATTGATAGAAAGACAGATAAAAGAGATTACTATAAATTATTGGCTCATGCAATTATGGAGGCAAAGAAGTCCCACATTCTGCCACCTGAAAGCTGGAGACCCAGGCAAGCTCTTGATGTAGTTCCAAGGCCTGAGAGCAAGAGAGCCAATGGAGAGCCAATCATAATCCAGAAAGGCACAAGCCCCATCACTAGAATCCTGAATGTTGAAATCCCAAGAGATCAAAATCCCCAAAATATAATTCTAGGAAAAATAATTTTAAAATTATCTGAAATATTTATTTACATTTTTAAAGGAGGATTTATCTAAGAAACATAAAAACATGAATGAATACTTCATGGGCCACTTTATACGATAAAATAAGCAATAATATACATATGTTTGTGAGTATAAACACTCAGATATTCTAACAGTCACATGGGTATAACAGTTATGAGCAGATGTACTGTATTCATAAAGAAGACAAAAAGGGAAGTGTATAAACACATATCACTGTGGTTGGTAATTGTGTGCACCTAGCTTTATAACTGAGGCCATCTGAAACACCATGACAAACCACCTAAATCTTTTGATGGGACCAATCAAAACCACCATTTACACCATCCCCCAAAGAGCTAAGATCTTGAGAAATTCTGTCTTTCAAAATGTAGGTGTACAGAAAGGATATCTCTTTATTTATTGAGGAAGTTTCAGCATTTTTATGTATATGCATAATGTTTAAACACAGTCCGCATTGTGATATTGTACTTCATGGAATCAAATTTGAAAATGCATAAAAAGTATTAGAATTCTCCAAAAGTTCCTACACCATTTACACCTCCAGTATTGAAAATGATACAAAGATGAAATGCACAGTAAGTTGTAAAAAATAATACAATTTAAAATAGTAAAAAATAAAACTAAGAAAGAAAACCAAAAATAAAATTTGACATATGAAAAAGTATATTATTACAAGGATAGATTGTGGCCAATTGCACAGAGATAATCCCTAAGAACTGGCAGACTTTCACAGTCATTAACTACATTTTGAAGTCTTTCATCACAATGAATAGTTGCTTTTTTCTTTTAGGGCATGGCTGTCTTCAGATAACATGTTTAGATTCATTTCCAATGTGTCACTGCTCTTTATGAAATTCTTCTATGATTCTATGTATACTGATATGAGCATTTCCTATTAAAGCTTTCTACCTTCTGTGCCATGCTTCTGTGTTGTTTAGGGTTTACAGAAATCCATTTCACATGCCCTCATATACAGAACACAAGTTTGGCAGAAACAATGCTGGTGATCGAACAGCAATGCCATTGTGAACATTACATCTTCTTATCCTACTGTGCACATAGTAATTTTTGAAACAGTCAGTAAGCTTTACTGGCTTCTTCAGGCAAATTCAGCTTTAATTCATTAAAACCTCCTGAAATGTCATCAGTAGGAAGGTATATGATGCATTTTTAAACTGAAGTTTTCTTTGTTGCTGTATGCAGTGGCTAATCCACTCATTTGACTTTTCCACCAAATGCAAATAAAGACAATAACAAGATAATAGTTTTGCCTAACATGATGTAACTATCCTGCATACAACTGAAAATGCACTAATCCCTTCCCCAGACTTTGGCTTTCCGGATTTCAACATTTGGGATTTTAATCTTTTGGGATTGTGAATTTCACAATTTTAGACGTTAGGAATTTTGATCTTTCAGGATTTAAACTTTTGGAATTTCATCATTCAGGATTATGGCATTTGAAATTGTGTCTTCCAGGATTATGATCCAAAGGCAAGGCACTGATATAAATTCCAGTCTAGAGCTGAAGGGCTGAGAACTAGGAGCATCAAAGGCAGGAGAAGATAAATGTCGCAACTCAAGAAGTTAGGCAAAGTTAATTCAAACTTCTTCCACCTTCTTGCTCTATTCAGGCCTTCAAAGGGTTAGATGATGCCCACTCAACATCGGAGAGGGCCGTCTGCTTTATTAGTCCACCAATTCAAATGCTTATCTCTTCTAGAAACACCATCACAGACACACCCAGATATTTTAACCTGGTATTTGGCCCCCTGGGGCCCAGACAAGTTGGCATATAAAATTAAGTATCACAGTGCGGATAGTATATTTACTTTAAAATGTTGTGAATATTAGCTTGTTAATTAAAAATCTATGGATTTTACTTTTTAAAAATCTGGATTTCCATTTTCTTTTAAACAGGTAAAAATATCAAGAAATACTGAAGCCCATGTCCCAGAACAACAGTCCTTTAGGTGGATCACACATTCTCCACTTCGCCGAGCTCTACTCAGTAAGTTTTGCTTCTTTGCACTTAACTGCCCAGCCCCTGTTGGTGACCAAGTTTGCAACATCTGCTCTGCATGATCCAGTGGAGCAGAGAACTAGAGTTTGAAACTAAATCCTCATTTACATATGCAATTTCCTTGTGCACCTGAAAGGATAGTAGATGGCTAGTTAAGAATGGGATTAGGCCGGGAGCGGTGGCTCACGCCTGTAATCCCAGCACTTTGGGAGGCCGAGGCGGGCGGATCATGAGGTCAAGAGACCATCCTGGCTAATATGGTGAAACCCGTCTCTAATAAAAATACAAAAAAATTAGCCGGGCGTGGTGGCGGGCGTCTGTAGTCCCAGCTACTCACATGGCTGAGGCAGGAGAATGGCGTGAATCCGGGAGGCAGAAGTTGCAGTGAGCCACTGCACTCCAGCCCAGACGACAGAGTGAGAATCCGTATAAAAAAAAAAAAAAAAAAAAAGAATGGGATTCAAAAATTCACTATTCTGGGTCCAGGTCAACTTTTCATTTTTCCTCATATCCAATAAGTCATTGATTTGAGTATAAGCTGCTAAGACAAAGAAAAAACACAATAGCAACAACAAAAATACAGTAGCCCAAACAAACCAGAGATTCATTTCTCTTTCCTGAAATATTTCAGAAGTAGGCATGTGATGCAGGCTGTAGGTAGCTCCTCTCCACTAAATTACCTGAGCATCCATGGGTGGATGCTTCTTTCTTCTTCCTTCTCCCATAGTGCTCTGTCACCCTCTAGTGTGTTTCTCACCAACCTGGGTAAGAAGGGTTCACACTACACATCCAAGTTCCTATTCATGGGGAGGGGGAAAGAGAGAAAGTAGAGAGGAAACAAATTGCATTTAAGGAGGTGGCTCAGCAGGTCTGCCTGTCACTTCCACTCTTGCTCCATTGGTGATAGCTTAGTCACAAAGCATTACTTAGCTGCTGGGAAGCATTTCTAATATTTCTAATTGGCGGCCATGTGACCTGCCAAAAAGCAGTGAGGGGCTGTCACTCAAAGGAGAAAAGAGCAAATGCAAATCGGAGAACAATTGCTGTTCCCTGCTTTAATGATCCTTTAGGGGGAAAAAAAAAGGAGACACAAAGGCCTTTTTTTCTCAGTAACCCCACAAACACACACACACACACACCCACACCCACACCCATAACCACCACAGCCAACAACATCTATCTATATGCCCTGAATATTCACCATTTTTTTAAACCAAACTGCAACAAACAGTGAAATTATGAGGAAATGATTTTCTTATTAACTTCATTGGACAACAAACTCTGGCTTTCAATGCCTCTTTACAGTTTTTCCTTTTATTTATTCACCTAATGGGTAAGACTTCTAATTTAATCAGTATGAAAATTAGACATTTCCTGAAATGTTTGGAGTGGAAAAAGTCCCTCCTCATTCAATGTTTATATTAAAAAAAAAAAAAAAACCGACCTTACAAAAAACAGTAAACCTCTAGGCTATAGATAAGTACCTGTGTTTGTGTATTTAAATAGAGTGTGTCATATCCATTACATCCATCAGAAAAGATGAGAGAGAAAAGCATAGTCAGGCATTGATCTTTCATTGTTTCTTCAAATCTTTGATTAGAATTGCCTAAAATCCTTTCTCACCCAATACCATACCTGCACTCATTTATTTTTCAAAACATACAAGCTACCATCTATGATTTTTATTCCACTGGAAACTTTTAAGGAAATTTTGCATTTAAAGCCAGTTTTTTAAAGATGACTCAAAGAACATCTTTATTTACTCTTCACAAGGAGCCATAGCATGCACACTATTTTCAACCTTTGTGCAGGTCCCAGAAATCTCATTTTCAGAGCCACAGTGTATAATACAGAGTCACTGATGCTCTGGTTAAAGCCGGGGTTGTCAGCCTGGAGCTCTGACCACTGAACATCACTGTCATCTGACAAAGAAGTCCCTGCAGCCTCTTTGAGGAGTCTCCTGACCCTCTGTGAGCATGTCTGAAACCATGCTGCATTGACTCTTTGTTCCTGGATTGAGTAAGAAAAGGGGAGAAAACAATCGGGAAAACATATCTTTTCTATGTAACACCAGTGCAACTTGCCATTCTGTTAATTCAATGTAATAGGAAGAAATCAACAAGATCAAGCTTTACACAGACAAAGCAATGGTGTTAGGAGACTTGTGGAGTTTCGTGTTTCAACCGGACTTGCTAATCTCGCATAGTCACAGCCCTCTTCTGACCTGTATCTGGATATATGTGAAGCAGAGGCTGTGTTGAGATGTAGTGAGATCGTCATCTTTTATTAAATAAGAGCCTTTGGGAGCTTGGTTTCCCCATCTGCAGACAGGGCAATCCCAGTGCTTTCTTGGCCTGGGCATAGGACTCATTCCCTTGTTTCTATGACCTTACCAGAGAGACCTCCCTGTCCACCCTATTTAAATTGCACCCACCTTTCCTTCTGGCATTCTCTCTCTTTTTTATATAGTTATATATATCATATTTTTAATGTTTTTTGTATATAAACATTTTTGAGACAGGTCTTGCTCTGCCACAGGCTGGATTCCAGTGGTGTGATCACAGTTCACTACAGCCACGACCTCCCTGGCTCAAGCAATCTTTCCAAGGCAGCCTCCTAAGTAGGAGGGACTATAGGTGTATCCTACCATGTCCAGCTAATTTTTTAAAATTTTTTGTAGAGATGGGGTCTTGCTATGTTGCCCAGGCTGGTTTCGAACTCCTGGGTTCAAGTGATCCTCCTGCTTCAACCTCCCAAAGTGCTGGGATTATAGATGTGAGCCTCCCTCTGGCCTTCTCTATCCTTATCCTGCTTCATTTTTTCTCCATAGGGCTTATCATCACTTACATTGTATATACTTATTTGTTTATCATCTGTCTTTCATCAGAATTTGACATCATAAGTACAGAAACTTTATTTTGTTTTGTTTGCTGCCATCTCCCTGGAGCCCAGGAGAGTTTCTGTCATGTAGTAGGTGGGCAATAAAGTAAGTTAGTTGTTGAGTGAACCATGAGATTGTTGTGGAAAAGACGAGAATATGTGTAAAATGTTCCACATGGTACATGGCACAAAGGCCCTTGGCACAAATTAGTTATTTTTGTTATTGTCATCACTTTTCCACAGAGACTCTTAAGAATGATGACTATGATCTCATCCAGTTCTTCATGGCTTAGTGGATCTCTTTAATACACTCCCTAAGTTACAACAGAGATTCCCACAACAGCAAAAGGAAGTAGGTGTAGCATTCTACAATTCTGGAGTCAGCACATGGGATAAGAAAAAAAATCACATATATTATGAATTGTCATTGAAGATTATTTAGGAAGACACTACATCAAAGATCAATGTGCCATTTTTCTCTAAACCTAACCCAAACAGGTTTTCTTCCTGCGTCACAATAGATTTAGTGATTATTTGGTTGAATACCCAATGGAGTATTTGACTTGTGTTCGAGACTATGTTGTACCAAAAATAGTAATAAATAATTAAAGCACTATAATACTAATAGTAATATGTTTAAACACCAGAGTGTTTTTCAAGGGGGTGAGATGCTCATACAGTAGGTGCCAAGACCAAATGTGAGGGGTGAAGGATCATGTGTCTTCTAAGTCACTCTGGCTAAGTCACTTCATAGATGTGAAGATGGGCCAGAATTATCATCACTGCTTCATTTATGTGTTTATTCTGTCTTGGTCTTGGGCTCTCTCTCTTCCCCTTTCCACTCCACCTACTCCTTCTCTTTCTGCCAGGCATTCAGTTGAAATAGTCTGAGTTAAATGTGTGCATTTATAGACTCAGAAGCAGTGTCATATAAGACTGTTATGCTCAGATCATTTTCTAGTTGGAAGGAGCTTTAGAAGACATGAGACCATTTTATTTTACACAAGATCCACAAGAAAAGTAGAAATAATTTGTCTGAGTCACACAGTGAGACGTCCAGTGCTAGAAGTCCGTTCTGTGGCTCCCTAATCTGAGGAATTTTCTCCACGTTTCTCAGTAACACTGTCATTCCCCTTTCACTCTTTCCCCTTTCCAAACCATTCACCAAAAGGAGTGTTATGGCCTTTAGTTCCTCTCCTACTTTGCTCAGGACCCAAGCATCCTCCAATGAAGGCAGCATCCTCTGCTTCTCCCTGTAACTTCTTCAGGCTCTTCCCCCTTCCTCACTGCCTCAGGAATCAGCTGGATTTCTACACAGCCTCCTGAAACTGACTCACTGCTCTGTAATTGGGCCAGTGCCTGCCTTCTGCATCCTTTGGCAGCTGCTGTCATTCTTAGTGGGAGACATCATTCATGATGCCCCTGGCACATCATGACAAAACTCCAATGAGTCTACTATTTTCTTTTTGAGTCATGTTGAGCAGGGGCAACTTCCTCACACAAAGATCAGGAAACACATCCAGACAGAGAGCACAAATGGATAGTGCAGAGGACTTAGAGACTCCAACCATATAAACAAATCTGCATTTCTAAAACAATAAGCATTCACATATAATGCCAGATTATTGTTGTAGATTAGATTGTGGCGAGGGATGAACTCACATTACATGTAGGCCTGAGGGGGGTTTTGATGAGGTGAGACATTTCACAGAACAATAGTTTGTTGCTAGAGAGCCAACAGAGTTCTAGAAAATGTTTGACCACTTATGAATTGGATCCTTCTTTAGTGTTTTGATTGGAGCCATTAGGCTGGTTTCTCAATGATTCAAGCACAAATCCACCACCACCACCCTCAGTCTACCTCACCCCCATCTCTCCTCTTATTCATTCCCCCTTCAGATCCCCAGCACACACACACTTCTTTTTCAAAATTTTGCCAACAAATATATGCATCTAATTTCCTCCCACTCCAGATGTGGCCTTTTACATATTCTCAAGGGCTACAACCATGGAGAAAATTATAGAAACTAAAGACGGGGCACCTTGAAGGAAAAGCTAAATTGGAACAATGCTGTCCATGGACCTCCCCATGGTCATTTGATGGTCTGAGGTTTAATTACCAGTGTCCTCTGTCCTAGAGTTCTCTTTCCTTTTGATTCCTATTAGTGATCATAAGCCTCTCCACGTGTTGTTCCATTAGATGCTTTCCCTGCCATTCACCATAATATTAATTCAGGTAGGGAGAGGGGAGAGAAGGAAAGGAAAAATCTGTATAAAATTTCTATCTGCACAACTCTTCCTTCAAACTTTTGGCTGCTGCCTGAGGTAACAACTCTAATAGGCTTTGAAGTTGAAAGTGGATTTGAGTATATTTTAGTAGGTGGCTTCACAGTCTGACTGATGACATTTCTTGTTTTAAAATCGTTTCGCTCCAGTGGTTTCTTCTCCTGGTGTTAGGATGGGAAAGCTCCAATGCAAGAGGATATTGTAGGATGAGTGGATAATAATCAACGGAGACACAGAAGGGTGCATAAATCCACCATGTGTGTTATTTTTAGAGCGTTCATGTGATATGATTCATCTTAAAAGCATTTCTAAATGCGAGGATCTGAAACTATCACCATGATTTACTGAAGTCGTGGAGAACACATGTGACTTTCTTGTTTTGAAAATGACATTATGTGGACACCATTGCTTTCTTCTTCCCCTTTAGTTTCTTACAGACTTGTTAGGCTAAACCGAAAGACCAGCATAAATTCTCTCTGGTACCCTGCTGTCACTGTTCAAAGCCTTGGAGTATTTGGTGTACATGATCTATGTACCAAGGTGATATTCTAACAGAGACAAATTATGTTCAAACATCTGAAAGTCATCATTTCTATGCATATGCAGACATTTTGAGAAAAATCTACCAGAGGATCAGAAACAAGATTAAACCACATCTGTTTGGGTTTAAATGACATTGTCTATGTAGTTCAAAGTTGTTTCCTTTTGTATAGAAAAAACCTGCCCAGCTGTTTTTTATCTTAAATTCTTAGCTTTTATCAAAGAAGTGTTTTCATTGGCTATCCAGTGTTATTTCTAAAAGTTAAAGTATTTAAGAAAGGAGGCTAAAAAAAATGCTTTATTCATTTAAGGTCTATATCCAGAGCCTTCCCTTGGTACTCACAAAATACTAACACAGGGGTTTTGTTCAATTCTAAATAGAAAGACTGTATCTACTGTGTGTCATCATATAATACATTAGAACTTCCATCTTTTTCTACGGGTAATTGATTACAATTGACACTGATAAGAAACATGAAACAAAAAAAAATGAATCCTAACAGGCATTTATTATTATATAAGAAAGAAATATTTGACTTCCTGAATGTTATGCACTGTTAAATGGGAAAGGGAATGTTTTTGAAATCCACTATCTATCAGTAAATAGTCTTATTTAACAGAGAAGTGGGTGTAGAGCAATTTTACCCTGGGAGTGTGTTTCTTCCGGACATCTGACACATTTATATATTAAAGAATCATATGTGATTACAATGTCCTCCTATCTCATGCAGAATAAATAAACTCTACTCTGCAGCTCCACTAAATGGTTTGTTAGAATGAAACTTGAAAGCAAAAATAAAAATGAATCAAAGGAGTATAATATAACAACCAAACCATTGTAAGCAATTGCTTAGCTGCTTTCTGGTTAGATGATTCTTTGTGTAATTTTTAGCTGAGTTTAGCATAACAACATAATACAAACAGGTTCACACACACACATACACACAGACATTGACTCTGTTATTCTTACCATGTGCCAACAATCAGCAGGTAATTTAAAGAGGACATTATTACTGAAAAGACTTCATTGTAACATTTACAATCAGTTCTCTGTTAGACATAAACAGAATTCTTTTTTCTGATCAAACAAAGGCATCTTTACAGCTTTTTGTCCCTAATTTGTGACAAAGAAGTGGTTTCAGTTTTCCTCAATTTTAATTGACATTAGAACATATTTTCAAAAATTAATATAAGTAAGCCCTGGGTATGAATGCAAAATCCAAAAGACATTCATTAGGTCTTTTCCATTTCTTGTTTCCTTAATATATTCAAAATGCTCAGTTTAGCATAGGGCTTGGGCTCTAGAGTCATACTGCCTGCCTTTAAATCTACTCCTAAGTCATTTGGGGCCACTTGCCCTCAGTTTCCTCATCTACAAAATGGAGATAATATGACTAAGTTCGTAAGGTTACAGTAAGAATTAAACAAGAAAAGCATGAAAAGCCTCTAACAGAGGACCTAGCACATAATAATTGCACAATAAATATGTCATTATTTTATGGAGAGCCGTCTAAATCTTCCCTCTGCTCCTCATCCCCTGCTGCCTCATTGCTATTTTGTGCACTAAAATCATAAACCAGATTCCTATACTGAAGAGGCAGTTGAATTATCTGGTAATTTTCATCTTGAGATTCCATTGCTAGATTCACCCTCCCTCTCTTCCTTAGCTCCTCCTCCTGGACAAGTCATGCTCCTCCCTTTGAAGATGAGCTCCTCCATCTCTAAAGAGAGCACATGGGTTGTGCCAAGCTGAAGCCAATGGCAATAATGCCTACAGATCTTGCTCGGGGGAAAGACTGCCATGACCAAATGGTGCCATGGGCCCTAGTCCACAGAAAGGAGATGGACAGAATGAGCGATGGATACATGCCACCAAGTCCCATATTCTAATCCTGGTCCCTCTTGCCTCCCCTGAGCCTTTACTCGTTCATTTATCATCTTCTGCAATCATATTTTCTAGGCCTGCCTCTAGATTATTAAAATATCATCTTAATAGGCCTCCTAACCACTGCCTGACCTTCTTTCATTCCCTCCCCAAACTGCTGCCAGGTTAATTTTGCACAGTTACTCCTGTTCAGAAACCTTCCTGGATTCTATTACAGACATGAAAAAAAATTCCCTCTTCTTAAAGCTGATAGAAAAGAATATCAGAACTTGACTGCCTTTATTGAGGAAAAGAAATTTAAGTTGCCTTTTTAAAAGCAGATAAATTTATGGAGTTTCCTGTGTGCCAGACACTATGCTTAATGCTCTGCCCCTCCTATCTCTTCTAATGCCTACAAGAATTCTATGAGTTAGGCCTTGTTATTGTCACCCATTTTATTACTAAGGAAACTCAGCTTAGAGAAGTTAACCTTGCTCAAGGACACTTGGTTCTGTGTACTGCTGTGTAGTCATTTTTATTTCTGTGTTTCTTATCTCCCCACCACCCCTACCCCAACCACACCCCTACAAGTTCTTTGGCACCAGGGAAAGCATGCTAAATGAAGAGGAGGTGTCTGGTAAATCCCTTTTAAATCGAACTGAGCCACAGGCTTCACACAAATCCCTCATCAGTCCCAAAGTGCAGCTGCATCGCTCTTAGAGTCTTCATTTTTTAAAAAAAAGCTTATATTACATTGGGTCTTCTAGCTCTCAAGGCATCTTCCCATGCCTCTTATTTGACCCTCACAACAACCCTATGATGCAAATCTGAATATCCCCATTTTGCAGATGTGGAAAATAAAGTGCAGGGTGGTCAAGTGCTTTTTCCAAGGTCATACAGCACATGAATTGCCTAAAAAGAAAATGGACCCAAGATTCTCCCATCATAGCTAAAGGTTTCTTAAGCTAAGACTTTAAGAACACCTCTCCAGATGCCTGGAACAGGAGCTCAGAGGCTGCAAAAAGTTGGTAACTTAGATTATTTTTAAGTACAAATAGCCGTTGAAGATCCTAAAAGCTAAGCCAGAGTTCAAGAGTGTGGGCTCCCAGCATGTGGCTTCTTTGCCCACTTCTTGTCTGGGAGGTGAGTTGAGGACAGAGTCTCGGCTTAACAGTGAATGTCTTGGTTTTCCTGAATTTATTTAACAACCACCCTGGATGTTATTTCAACACAGTTTATCTTCCTACGCAGTCATATGTCCCTTTATAACTTAAAGGCAGATCGACATAGACTGGGGCTTTTGAGGTTTTTGGACAAAGGTGGCACTGAGGCTTATTCAAGGGATTTGAATTTCAAATGGGCAGAGGAGGGCTTGGCGAAACGCCTGCCTGGAGACGTTGGGCTGAAATGCCAGCAAGGAACATTAATGCTGCCGCTGTGTTCAGCTGATCTTCATCCAGGAAAGGAACAAGCAAGCACAGAGATACTTCTTACAGTGGGATGAAGTAATCCAACGGTTTTTAGGAGTATTTTCATCTCTTGGTTCCAGAACGGTTTGGTTAAGTGGATTTTCAAAAAACAAATAATGAAATAGCCAGGCAGCGGGATCTATAGTCCAGCCAGCTATGGAAACTCACTCAACAGGCACTGGGGGTGTAGCGATTCTACCGAGAAGAGTCTGCAGCTTGAGGCTAGCCCTGTCCTAATGCTACAGGAAAGGGGTCCCGATCCAGACCCTAAGAGAGGGTTCTTGTGCCAGGCAAAAGAAAGAGTTCAGGGCGAGCCCATAAAGTGAAAGCAAGTTTATTAGGAAAGTGGCAGAATAAAAGAATGGCTACTCCATAGACAGAGCAGCCCTGAGAGCTGCTGGTTACCCATTTTTATCGTTATTTCTTGATGATATGCTAAACAAGGGAAGAATTATTCATGCCTCCCCTTTTTAGACCATAGAGGGTAACTCCCTGAAATTGCCATGGCATCTGTAAACTCACATGGTGCTGGTGGGAGTGTAGCAGTGAGGATGACCAGAGGTCACTCTTATCACCATCTTGGTGTTGGTGGGATTTAGCCAGCTTCTTTACTGCAAACTGTTTTATCAGCAAGGTCTTTATGACCTGTATCTTGTGCCGACCTCCTATCTTATCCTGTGACTTGGAATGCCTTAACCATCTGGGAATGCAGACCAGTAGGTCTCAGCCTCATTTTACCCAGCTACTAATTAAGATGGAGTTGCTCTGGTTCACATGCCTCTGACACTAGCATTGACTGAGTCTTTTGTTGGTGACTTCTGTATTTATTTATCCTGCACATTTGGGACAAGTACACATCTTCATAGATTCAGCTACATCCATCTGTCATCTGAAATAGAAGGAAAAAATTCAACATACCTTGGACCAAAAGCATAGATTATCTGTTCCTTAGAAACAAATTTTCTGTAAGCTTACTATTTTACAGGGAACAACCAGAATTGTCTTTGACAAACCCAGCTGTTTTTCCTTATAGCTAAAAAACTGAAATTTTAGTGGTGTCCAAATTAAAATTTGGTGCTATCCGCTTGTGTTATCATGGCTGGCTGTTTTTAAAACTCAGCTATCATCAAAACATAACCTCTTCCAACAGGCCTTTCCTCAAACCCCAAATCTAAAATAATACCATGAATTATTAACTTGTCTTTAGATGTGATCATGGTGGTGCGGTTTTGTATAAAAGGAAAAAAAATGGTTAGTTATCTTTTGCAAATACTTAATGAAAGATTTACAACTGAAATCATCAGAGTTGGTGGGAAGATAGAATAAGAATGGCTATGAGATGACATTGTTGCAGGAGGCTGTCATTACATGGGGGTTCATTTTGCTGTTCTCTCTACTTTGTATATTTGAATTTTCCCGTAACAAAGAAAATTTTGAATACTTTTTATACTTAATATAAAATGGTTCCCCTTCACTCTACAGTCTTCTTCTCTTTGTCCCATTTTCTATTTCTCCCAGTACCTATCTCCATGGAATCATCTTGTCAATGTGTTTACCACTGCATCTCCCACCATAATTTAAACTCCTTGACGGAAGACACCTGGTCAGAATCATTCATGTCTTAGTAAGAGCACAAATGATGAAACAGTCAGATCTAGGTTTAGTCTCAGTCTCACCGTTTTCTATTTATAAAGACTTGGAGAAAGTTGCCTAATTGCCGAGCCTATTTTCTTACCTTCTACATGGAGATGGTCTCTGTTCCACAGGAATGTTGAGAGTATGAATAAAGACATCTGTAAAGGGCCAACTGGAGGACTTGTCACTTACTAGTCTTTTAACAAATTAACTTCTTTAAGCTCTTTCTTTGTTATGAGTGTGGGAAATTAGTTAATATTTACATTTTAATTGTGTCCATAATTTGGGGAGATTTGGTAACTAAAAATCTCTCTCTTTATTTTATAAATAGACCTAGAGAGCAATGTGTGTTCCTGGCTCTACCAGCTCTGACTTGATCTGTAAATGTTTTCGCTGATTTCTCCTGCAAAATGGAAAACCAGAGTACACAAGTTGGGGTGATTATTAAGATGAGAGAGCTAAAAACTATTTGGAACCCCATATAAATGTCAAGCCAAATTTTATAGAAATCCAAAACGCACTTGAGATATTCAGCAGTTCTCCTGAGGCCTTATTACAGGCTTGATGGCCTTAATTTTTCTCTAATATATAATTCTCTGTTATAGTACTCTACAAAATGCTGTAGCATATCATTAATGCTTACAAAATGTCATAAAAGTACACAGAGCAGAAAACCTCCCAGCTAGAGGAATTTTACAATCTGAAGATAGAGGCAGTTAGCTTTAATCTAGGAAGCTGAAAAACTAACCAGAATGGGTGAGTATCTTGTAGAGAATGCCTCTACTCACTCTTTTGAAGTAGGGAACAGTATTTGGGAGTGGACGGTGTTTTGACCGTAGAGGAAAATCCAAAATAAGATCCAAGAATACTCAAGGTGAAGGGAAAGAGAAATAGGTAGAAGGGCAAGAAATTCTGAACATAACAGAATCCTGTATTGAAATAGATTAAGGAACAAAAGAGGGAAATAATTTGTCAGCAGACAGATTTGCTTAAAAGGCAAATCTATGTTTCAATTTGTTGGAGATAAGAGACAAAAACAGCATTATAGAAATTTGGGAAGCTGTATTACATTGGCCACCAAATGCACTGGAATACAAATAAACTCAGTACATGATTTTGCAGTTGCAAATAATTGAACTGTTAAAAGCCTATGATGATTCTTCTTTGAGTGAAAGAATCAATGTATCCCAACTGTTGAAATCAATCCATGAAAGCAACAAGTATTTATTGAATACTTGCTGTTGTATACCAGGCAGTAGGGTAAGCACTGGAGATATATAAAGAGGAATTGGGCAGACATAATCCCTGTCTTCATAGCATTTATAGTCAACTAGAGAAGACAAATAAATAACTATAGATAATTAAATTAAGAAAAATTAGCAAAATAACCATTCAAGAATCCTCAATAGCATGTAATAAGGAGGTCTATGAAAGTTTAGGTGTATGCAAAACTGGGTGGGGGAGACACAGAAAAGTATCCTTGAGGAAATACCATTTATTCAAGCTTAGTCATAAACCACTGGTTATCAAGGGGAAAGGCTTTCTACGAATAGCGAATAGCTTGTTAAGAAAAAAGAAAGCCCTGTGGCAGGAGAAAGCAAACTGAGTGGGTAAAACTGAGAGAACTTCAGTAGAGCTAACATGGAAAGGGAATCAGGACAAGTAGCCAAGATGAGACCAGAGGAGAAGGTAGGGGCTAGAAACTGTAGGGCCTTGTTAAGGATTTAGGACATTTGGTGCAACAAGAAATAATAGGAGTTAAGGTCAAAGGAAGCATAACGATTCTTCTTGTTAAAGTCATTCCATAGTGAGGTTAATTATCATTGAAAAGTGCTGGAAGGCAGGTCATTTGTACACATTGGCCAAGACACCCAGACACCTCCAGAACTATAGGATTCTGAGAGCTCATTGTGTCCTGCGACTGAAGAATCATAATGCACCCTGCCAAAAGGAAGATAACCACACACACACACACACACACACACACACACCCTGGAGGTCATCACTGGAAAACAGGCAAAATAATTCTGAACCACATCTGAAGTACAAGTGCTTATGAAGAGATGTGAAGTGGGTGGAGTTGACCCACCCCAGAGGCCTGTTGGGAAATCGCAATAAATTGCTTGGGGTGGAGGGATAATCCGAACCATTGGCATCTTCAGAAAGTGCCACTTGCCACAAATGGGAGTGGTGGACTACCATCCCTAATTCTGGTTTGCGGTCTGTTGCACAGGAATCTGCTCAGCATATCTTGGGAAGGTTCCGCCCATTTGCTTAAGACAAAAACCTGGAAATCAACCCTGGTTCCTCCTCATTCTTTATTCCACATTCTGAAACCACCAGCAAAGTACTTGCTTTTCTTACTTTCAAAATTAATCTTGAATCCATTTCTACTGCTACTACAATGGACCAAGTTACCAGTGTTTCTGGCCGTGACTACTGATTGAGCATCCTAGTCCTCTGCAGTCCATTTTCCATGTAGTAGAGAGTGATCCTTTAAAATGTAAATCACATCTTGTCACTTCCCTGCTCAATGGTTTCCCACCACACTTAGAGGAGAAAACCATTCCTTTATCGGGCCTACAGGGTGCTTCACAATCTGGCCCCCAACCACCTTGCCATTCTTATCCCGTGCTACTCACTGTTCTTTAAAACTAGCCTTAGTTCCATTCTTCAAATGTGCCCCACTCTTCTTCCTCAAACCCCTAAACTGGTGCTTCTCAAAATGTGATCCAACCACCTTCTGCATAATCTGAAAGGTAATAGCAAATGCAGATTCTGAGGTTCTACCCTGACCTACAACATCAGAATTTTTGGGATGGGATCAGAAGTCTGTGTTTTAACCAGCTCACCTGATTTTTGTTTGTTTGTTTGTTTGAGTGCTAACCTTTGAGAGTCACTACCCTAGAAAATTTTGTTCCCTGGACCTGGAAGGCTCTAGGATTTCAGCAGTTTACCCAAAAGCAAAATAATAGGAGATGAAAAATGAAGAAATATATTTCTTTTCCTTGAAAAAGTCTATATAGGTAATCTGGGGATTTTACTTTTCCATAGACTCCTACTATCTTTTTGCCTCATCATTCATTGCTGCTGTTCTCAAATTCACATCATGATCCAAGATATCTACTCCAGTTCACATTATGATCCAAGATAACTATTCCAGCTCTAGCTGTCATGGCTTCATTCTAGGCAACTGGAAGGAGAAAAAGGTTATGGCCTTCCCACTAAAGACACCTCCCAGATGTTGCATACACCACTTCCATTTATATCCCATTGACCAGGGTCTAGTCATGGTCATACCCAGCTGCAAGAAAGATGATCAGATATAAATGCTTATTCTGAGTTGTCTCTATGCCCAGATAAAATTTGTGACTATGTTGCTAATATGGTTTGGCTCTGTGTCTGCACCCAAATCTCATCTTGAATTGTAGTCTCCATGTGTCAAGGGAGGTAGGTGATTGGATCATGGGGGCAGTTTCCCCCATGCTGTTCTCATGACAGTGAGTGAGTTCTCATGAGATCTAATGATTTTATAAGTATTTGTCTGTTCCTCCTTCACACACTCACTCTATTCTGCCGCCTTGTGAAAAAGGTGCCTGCTTCCCCTTCTGCCATGATTGTAAGTTTCCTGAGGCCTCCCCAGCCATGCAGAACTGTGAGTCAATTAAACCTCCTTTGTTTATAAATTACCCAGTCTCAGGTAGTATCTTTATAGCAGTGTGAAAGTGGACTAATACAGTTGCTAAGGAAGAAGGAAATAATATACAGAAGGGGACATCCCCTACCCTACATGTGCTTATTTATTTATATGTACTTTAGAAATGGAGTCTTGCTATGTTGCCCATGCTGGCCTCAAACTCCTAAACTTAAGCAGTCCTCCTGCCTCAGCCTCTCCAGTGGCTCCATAACACCCAGAAATATACTTTAATTTAAATTTATCTTTCTGAAAAAGCCAAGCCACCAGGTCAGTAAACCCCATTCCATTGTTTTATTTCACTCCACTCAAATTATTTACTTTATAACTCATAAAAAAAGTGTAATATTGTACATATATATGCACTGTCTTCCCTCCTAAACTATAAGCTATGTAAGGACAGAAGCCACATCTATTTTATTCCATACTGATCATCTAGCCCCTGGTATAGAGTTGGCCTTTAGTCAACATTAGGAAAATGAATAAATGAATGAATAAAGAAATAGCTAAACAAAATAACTCTGCTGTGGCAGATTGAAAAGATCGTGCAGAGAAATATGAGTGTCATTGGGGAGGAGCCACTTATCCTGCCCCTGCTATATGGATTGACATGTACTTCACTTAGGGGACCTCTTGTCCCAGCAACATGAAGAACTGAGCACAAGTCCTACTTCTGTTCTAAGCCTACATACTCTTAATCTATGTAGTAGAAGCCAGGGGGGAAAAAAAAGAATAAAAAATCAAAGAAAACTTCAAATAAAGGTCACAGAAATAAATCCAAATATATTGGTAATCACGATAGTATATACAAATAAAATTTGCCAGTTAAAACGCAGAGGTTCTCAGGTTTAGATTTAGAAAAATAAAATAAAATTCACAGTTTACAAGAGACACATGTAGAACATAATGACATAGAAAAGTCTAAACTAAAGCAGTGTAAAAATATATACAAGGCCAACACAAATCTAAAGAAAGCTCTTGTAAAAAAAAATGTGAATGTCACACAATATAGACAAGGCTAAAAGAATCATTAAGAATACACATGGATGTTATGCAATGAAAAAAATAAGATGTAACTATTCTGAACCTATATGAACCTAACAGAATTTCCAAATGTACAAGTCAAAAACTGATAGAACTAAAACGAAGAATTAGTCAATCTACAATTGTTGAGGGGGATTTAACACACCTGCCTCAGAAAGTGCTTATCCAAAGCTAAATATTAATAAGAACTAAAATGCTATGAACACAGTTAAAAAGTTTGAACTAGTACCTGTTTAGAACCCTTCACCCAACAATATAGTACTTTTAATCTCCTTCAAAAGGATATGCAACATAGACTTTTTTTTAAATTCAGCATACTTGAAGTAACAAAGCAGTGTCAACAAATATCAAAGAATTTAGATGATGCCGAATGTGTTCTCTGCCAAGGATACAATAAAATTAGAACTCAATAAAAACAAATAGTCATCCCTCCAAATACACTCTGCTATTAGTCATTATTAAAAGAAGAAAGAAAATTAAAATATTTAAAAGTAAGTGACCAAAAAATCCCTCATGTGTATAATAGCATAAAAGCTCTACTTGGAGAGCAATGTATCACCTTAAAAACATGTATCAAACAAAAGGAAAATTGAAAGCCAACGAGCTAAGTGAGCACCTCAAGAAGCTGAAAAAAAGAACAACAGAGTAAATGCAAGCAAGCCATAGAAAGGAAATAATAAAGATAAGAGCAAAATTTAAGACAATTTTAAAGAAACAAATAGTAATGAGGATCAGCCTAACCTAACTCCAGCCCTTTGAGAAGCTAATAAAATAGACAGACTTATGGAATAATTTATGAAGAAGCAGAGGAGAAACACTTGGTAAGTGGAATGAATGAATAATTAGCCCACAGGTAACTTGACTTCCGTGATTATAAGGATACAATGGAATTACATAGGTGAAAAGTATGGTCCAGTGCCTGCAACTCAGTAGGAACCCAGTAAGTATCAGTTTCTCTTCTCTAAACTAAATGAATTAAAATGAAGTATTAATGGACAATTATGGTTTAGCATAGTGATTTTGAAATCACTATTTGAAGGACAAATTTGAAATGGAATCTCAGAATATAAAACAAAGACTAGCAGAATGGCTCAGAACAAAGGTGGTGGCAGAGGAGAGAAACCCTTTCTTCACTGTTTCCCAGTAATCCCTTACATATCTCCTGGGAATGCCTAGGACTGTAAGACACCAGTTTCAAAACCAAGCATTTAATGTATTGCCTAACTCAACAAATATCTTTTGAGGACCCACCATGCCCAGAGTACTCTGCTCTCCATTGTCTTCATGTGTGACTGCAAGGAGTGAATGATATGACGGAGATATAAAACAGGCCAATTGCAGGACCTCCTTTTGGACTGCATGAGTCTTCTGGCTTTACTAAGGGTGAAGGTGTTTTCTCTCCCATTCTTTCTATGGCAGAACACAAGCCTAAACCACATCTACCATCATTAGTGTCTCTGTTAGAGTTCTTGGATTGTAAGGAAGGGAAAACTCTGGCCAACAGCCGTCAAAATCATTTATTAGAAGAATACTGGTTGGCTCACTGAATCCATGGAAGAGATGAATAGCAATGTACAGGGAAGGATAAGAAGCAGGACAGCTTCAGCCTTTGGACAGTAGGAGTCAAGGAGAGTTTATTCACACAGGTGCTGCCATGAGATGAATTGAATCCAACATTGACCCAGCTCCATGTACTTCTGTACAAGATATACTTTCCCAAGAGAGAGATTTCAATGGGGCCAGCATCATGACAGGCTGGACTTCCTGCCATGTGACCATGGTCAAGGTCCTTGATGTCCAGCCCTCTGGATATCCGGAGAGCTGGATGGAGCTCTCTGGATTCTGGCCCATTTTCCAAGTCTGGTCCTCCAGCTTCCCTCTGAGTCAGTAAGCCATTGATATTCCCTAGACAAATCTCTTCTCTAGGATAACTATCATCACTGCCTGCTGCTTGCAACCAAAATCTTGGCTAATACAAAAGGGCATTGTTCAAAAGGTTGGGGATAATTGATACCCATATCGGGACTATGGACATCCTAATATTGGTATAATAGTCTACAGTCTTATCAGTCTGTTATGACTTAAAGCTAAAAATAGTGGGGTAATAGACATAACTTGACTGAAAACTTTTAGTAAAACCTAAAAGCAAGACAACAATTTCTGTTATTGGTTGCTATTATATATTTGTACCTTAGTCTGTATTCTGAGTGAATAGTTTTCATTGATTGCAGTTGTCTCCTTGCTTCTGACCATAAAATCTTGAAATTAAAGCAGAAAGGCCTGCAATACACCCTTGTCCCTGCCAAAGTGAGTTTGTCAAAACAACAGACAAAACAGAATTCAATTTGATCATCTCAAGAGAATGGAACTTAGAAATCCTTTGCCAAGAATATTTTCAGAGCAGGCCTTCAATCAGAAGGTGCCTTTTATCTTCAGAGACATCAGTAAGCTGACCTTAAGAAAATGTAGTTATATGCTCTCTAGCCTCAAATGTGTGGGAACCAGACATACGTCTCCATATGCCAGAATTTTTATTACAGAACTAACCCAAACCCCTCAAAGAGTATCGTAAATTCACAGTAACATGTCCATTGAGACTTTTACCCAGTAAATGTGTGGGAAAATACAAATACTGTCTAGGCCAATGTTCACCACACAACATCCAAGAGACCATTAGTGACCCAGCCAAGAGTCTTCAATTGGCTTTCCCTGTAGTCTTTCCTTGACTTTTTACATTTATTAAACCAACTCCACATATAGAAAGTTTGCACAAAGAGAGCAACTTTGTGAGAAAGAACAGAACCCCACAAATCTAGAGGGTGTCTATGTTAAAGAAATAATAAAATCCATGAACTCAGACAGCTGAAAAAAAATGACTGCACTAACTTTGGAAACCATATCTATTCATCCTTAAGGCACTTAACCCTGAAATATATGCCAAGAAGTGGCCATCTGATAAATAGTACCATGGAAATGGCCAGTAAACATATGGAAAGTTTCTTAACATCACTAGTCATCAGGGAAATGCAAATTAAAATCACAACAGGATAGCCCTGTACCCTCCAGAATGGCTAAAGTTAAAAAGATTCACCATACCAAATGTTGCGCAGGATGTGGAGAAACTGAAACTTTCAAAAGCTGTAGGTGGAAACTTAAATTGGTATAATAATTTTGGAAAACTACTGGGCATTATCTACTAAAGTTGAACAGTGTATGCACTATGACCTAGCAATTCCACTCCTAGGTATATGTTCAACAAATTTTATCACACATACACCAAGAAACATGTATGAGAATGTCCTTAGCAATATAATTTATAATTTCCATAAACTGAAAGTAATCAAACATCCATTAACTATAAAGGAGATTATTCCTTTTATACAAAGGTCGAAACCAGGTACAAACAAAACTATGCTGTTAGAAGTCAAGGTGGTGGTGGCCGGGCCCGGTGGCTCATGCCTGTAATCCCAGCACTTTGGGAGGCCGAGGCGAGTGGATCATGAGGTCAGTTCAAGACCAGCCTGGCCAACATGGTAAAACCCCGTCTCTACTAAAAATACAAAAATTAGCTGGGTATGGTGGCACATGCCTGTAATCCCAGCTACTTGGAGGCTGAGGCAGGAGAATTGCTTGAACTGGGACCCGGGAGGCGGAGGTAGCAGTGAGAGAGATAGCACCACTGCACTCCAGCCTGGGCTAGAGAGCAAGACTCCATCTCAAAAAAAAAAAAAAAAAAAAAAAGGTCAGGATCGTGGTTACCCCTGAGGAGGAAGGAAGGGTATTGATTGGAAGGGGGCCACAGAGAATCTTCTGCAGTGCCCAGAGCATTCTACATCTTTAATCTCAGTGGCAGTTATAAGGTATTCTTTTTATGATAAAATTATTGTGCTTTACATTTATGTATTAGACACTTTTTTGTACATGTCCGCTTCAAAATAAAGAGTTTTTCAAAAATCGTACTGCAAGCCATTGGCATAAATATATTTCTAGGCCTCAATTGGAAGAGAACCATAGTGGGTAAATTCAGGGACTCTACAGTCAGTCCAGGATTTGTTACTCCTTGGCCTCAGTTTCCTCATATGTAAAATAGACCTAAGAATTCCCACCTCAGAGGATTACCCTGGGCTTTCCTTTTGTCAGCCCTCTTCTTACAGTACCTTTAACCTGGATAATTCCTACTAGTCTTTATGATGCAAGTGTAGATGTCACTTGGTGTAGGAAGGCAGTAATTCCTGCACACTGATGAGATCACACCCAGTCTTTTCCATGTCACAGTGGGCATCATCAGGGTACCTACTTTTAACAACAGAAAGTGACTCAGATCCGAAAGAAAAGGAGTTATGAAATGAGTAATGAGGGCCCTAGCATCTCTGGAAAGGCTGAAGAAATCACCAGAAAAAAAAACAACATCTAAAACCATGCTTCTGAGAGACTCTGATGAGGAAATTGCCTCACCCATCACAGTCACCATCAGAAAAATTAAATGCCTGCTCCATTCCTTGAGGTACCAGGCCCCTACTCAAAGTCTAGCAAGATGCTGTCTGATTGGCAAAACCTGTGTCACATGCCTGTGACATAGCTGCAAGGGATGCTAGGAGAAAATACTCAGTATTTTTAGCTTTTATAGTTGGAGGAGGTCTTTGCCCCCACCTCAGAATGATAAGAAAAGGGATTTCTCAGTATAGAAAGGTAATCAAATGCTGAGTGGCCAAGATGAATTGCAAAAGTTAAACAAACCATGTTGTAATCTCTAGTTTACTTGTCTGCTTTCCTCAGTAGACAGCAATTATTCATGAGAAAAGGAACCATATCTAATTTGGTACCATTTCGTCTTTGCACTCAGCACAATGACTGACACAGATCAGGCCCTGAGTAAATATTGTTAAACAAATGAATCACTAATATAATAGTTATAAAATATTCAGCATAGTACCTGGCACACAAAAAAGGTTCATTAATGATATACAGTATATATAGGATGAAGCAATGCATTCTCTGTAGTCAGGGAAAATTTCTCCTTCTATTTTGTGTCCCTAGAACCATATCAGACAGTATGTATTCAACAATGTTTGTTGAATGAATAGTTGAATCAAAGAATGAGTGAGTATGCATCAATGTAATTAATCCCTAGTAGGGTATATCCAAAGAACTGCTTAGATCGAAGACTGATGAATGCTTGAAGGTTGAGCAATGACCCATTGAGGCAGCTGGATCCTGCAGGAAGGGGAACCGTGGGAGTGGAGAAGTTTGATGATGGGATGGGCTTCCTACCAACTGTCACTACAAGTCCACTGAAGCCCATATCTGCATATATAATCTATATATGAACCAGACATAATACAAATGCTTCTTTTCTCTTGTTCATCTACTTCTGAAGGTTCATATTGCTTCTCTTACTCCCAGTACCCTACCCATGTAGAAACAGAGGAATATTCAATGTGATTCTTACTATAAAATCACTAGACGAAGTGTAGCTCCTTCTGAAGAAAGCCCAACTAATAGTATGTCAAAATCCCATGTCCCATTTTGCTTTTTGAAAACTCATGGCTGAGCAAGATGGGAGCATGACTTCTAATTTCTGACAGATACTATTAATGTATCCCAGTTTGTTGTAACTGTAGCTCTCTTAAAGATTTCTTTGGAAGCCATCATTCTCAGCAAACTAACACAGGAACAGAAAACCAAACACCACATGTTCTCACTTATAAGTGAGAGCTGAACAATGAAAACACATGGACACAGTGAGGGGAACAACACATACCGGGACCTGTAGGCAGCGGGGTGAGGGAAGGGAGAGCATCAGGACAAATAGCTAATGCATGTGGGGCTTAATACCTAGGTGACGGGTTGATAGGTGCAGCAAACCACCATGGCACATGTTTACCTACGTAACAAACCGCCACGTTCTGCACATGTATCCCAGAACTTAAAGTAAAATTTAAAAATTAAAAAGACTTCTTTAAATGTGGAGTATCTGACTCAGTGCAATCACAAAATCCCAAAGTTTGGCCCAACTGCGTGTCTTCAGGTGCACCCTTCAACACAAATCTAAACATAGATTTGATCCAGACAGGAAGGAACTCTACAGATTGTATCAGGCTCCATGATTATGTGTAGTCCCATCAGAATACAGCATAATGCAATCATTTGTCAGGAGATAGAACGTGAATCAGAGGAAAGCCAACTAAAAATGTTATCAGATTGTTTCAGCAGGCAAGCTAGGCTAAATGAGGAGAAGGAGTTGAAAAACTCCAGATGGTTGGATTTCAAAAATTTCAAAAAAGCAAATTTTGAAGCATGATAATGTTTTCTTTTTCAAATTTAAAATAATTTTGGAACTATTTTTAATGCGTAAGTTTAAGTAATGGTAAATTAAAAGGCTCGGTTAACTATGATTGCCCAGTTCCTGGAATTTTTAACATTCTGAAATACCAGTTAACTGTGACTGATCACCAGAAGATGGCAGCATTACCTCCACCATTTTAATCATCTGCCAACTCAGAGGCTATCAACATTTGAAAGTTAACAATCACAAATTGCATAGCAGCTGCCCAATTTGTTGGCTGTTGTAACCTTTCTTTTATGATGCAGTTCTTCTCTTTTAGAAGAGATCCATTTAGCCAATATACCCTTTAAGTCTTTGCACAATACTAAAGCTGTATTAGCAGTGTGCCAGCTTTCCTCTTTTTATTTCTTTCTATTGGCTTTTATACGAGCAAATCTTTGCATGTCTAATTGTATGGAGACAATTAGCTGTTCTATGAAATGTTGTCTCCTCCTATCTTGCATGTGCAACCACTTACATACAAATGTACTCACAGGTACCAAAGCACTGCCCATGGGAACAGAAAGGTCAGAGGATTTATTTTAAACAGATTGTCATTCACATCCCAATTCTATTACTGAACTTCACTGAGCCACGTTCTGTTGTTATTTCATTTCATTTTGGTTTGGCTTGTTTTGGTATACAAAGATGAAATTACTAGAGTTCGTAATATCTGCCCAGCAGGATTATTGCCGTAAGTATATACACTAGTTGGATTCAGTAAATATTTCCTGAGCCCCTACTATGTGCCAAGCATTGTGTCAAGCACAGAGAATCAGTGCCTGAAGAAGGGCACAGTCTAGAGCTGTGCTTTCCAATAGAGTATTTACTAGCCACATGCAGCCATTTGAATTTAAATTAATTAAAATTTAAATTAAAAATTCAGTTCCTCAGGTGCACTGTCACATTTCAAGTGCTTGATAGCCATAGGTGAGTAGTGGCTATGACTGTACAGATTTGGAACATTTGGATATGTAGATACAGAACATTTCCATTATTGCAGAAAGTCCTATTGGATAGCACTGATCTAAAAGCGAAATGGACTCAGGAGTTTACCACCCATTTGAAAAGTGCTATCAGAGACGAATATATAAACAGATCAAACAAACTGGGGAGGATAAACTCTTTCCAGTGGTGTCAAAGAAAGTCGACACTAAATACAGATATATATAAGATTTTAATGGAAGCCTTTGCACAAAAGATGATAAAAAGTAGTCTGAGGAGTGTCAAGATGTTTTCAGGAAGACTTAAGGGGAGGAAGAAAGGGTCCACTTTTGATCATGTGTAAACATATTAAGAAAGACAAAAAAACAACAAGGTATTTAGGAAATGTGAGCTGTTTTATGTTGTGGAAGGATAAAGACTGAGGATTGAGGAAGGTTACATGGAAGGAGATGAAACTAAGAAGAGATAATCACAAACTAGATTTTGAGTGTATAGAGTAGACAGTCAATATGGGTCAGCTCTTCTTTTCCTAGTGTAAGAGAAAAGTGACCCTTCTTATGCCTAAACACAGGGAGAGGGAGCAGAGAGAATGATTCTTTTCACAACTTTCCATAACTGTATCTGAGTGGAAAATGAAACTAAGTACCTTCCAGAACAAGGCTACTTTCCTCACACAGACCTCAGACTGTGAGAACAACCCACCAGCCATGTCCCCAGTAACACAGCTTCCCCCTCCAGCCCCCCGTGGACACGTTACCCCCAAATGAGTGAGGAACGCCTTCTGCCAAGGTTAGAACATATTCAAGCCTCATGAATCCTGTGCTTTGAACCAATCTCCAACTTTTTGTGGTTAGTTAGTTCATAGTCGGCTGGCAAAATGTGACTTCCTGGTTCTAAGATAAAAGACTTGCGAAGGAGGGTGGAGGGGACTAAAAAAACTTACTTGACATCAAATGGCTCTTGCAAAATAAAACTTTGATGAGCAAAGCACAAATGAATCCTAATCATCCCGATTACATTTCTGAAAATGTCCACACTTTCAAAATTTCAGAAGGAGGAGGTTTGATGGAAATGTGTTTGGGATTTCTCTAGCCTGAAAACATTTGGGAAAGAGTTGGAGGCATACGCTGACTTGCAGCCACAGCTGGGATTACAAGGGCCTTTTTCAGAGGAGAAAAAAGAGAAAGGAGAAAAAAAAAAAAAAAAAAAAAAAAGCCCTGTTGTAATAGATGTTCCAAGAATTGCTGGTCTTTCATAAGAGGTGAGGTGGGGATGGTGGGGGAGGAATCCGGCTGAGCTCTTCATATGGTTTTATTTAAGCTTGAATAGAGATAATCAGCTCTGCTGTTTATTTCCATACCAAATGCTCTGGGGCCAGAATTCTGTCACATTCTTAACCCAGATAATTTTAGCAGCCATCTTTCTGAAATAGAAAACGTACTCAAGACACTTCCTGGTAGAGTTACCAAGAGAATCTAGAAGAGTCCATCCAGGACTCTGACAAGCAAAAGAGTTCTCCTACTCCCTCCCTCCTGGGTGGCCAATTATTTGTGTGACAACACTTCATACTTTCCATGTGATGCCATTTGACAAAGGAGAACCCTCATTAGTCACAATGCACACCCACTTGATACTCAATCTCTATCTCTTTATCAGCCCTCTTAGAAAGGGAAGCTGGCACCAAGGGTCAAGTCCAAATCCTCGTTTTAATGGTGATGCAATAGGGCGTGGTTTTTAAAAATCAAGTTTCGGCATTAAACAACTCTCTTTGGAAATGCTAGCTTGGCAACTTAGATACATTGCTTGACTCCTTTTAGCTTCCATTTCCTCATCTGAAAAAAACAGGAAATTTCAGGTCTACCCCACCGGGTCATTTTGAAATTATGTGAGCTACGTCACCTGGGTGCCTAGCACAGAGCTTGGCACACACAGGAAGTGTTCCATTGTGGTGCTAGGTATGGATTTTGTCATTACAGTGTCACACAAGGTGATGACTATATTGCCAAGCCAGAAGGGATGATTATTCTACTCTCACATTTTCAGTTTCCTTAAGTACAAATGGTATATCCAGGCTTTCTCTTGCCTGATTGCTCTGGCTGAGACTTCCAGTCCCATGTTGAATAGGTTTGGTTGCATGTAGATGTTCATTGCAGCACTATTCACAAATAGCAAAGACATGGAATCCACCTGAATGCCCATTAATGGCAGCCTGGATAAAGAAAACCTGTTACATATACACCATGGAAAGCTATGCAGCCATAAACAAGAACATGTCCTTTGCAGCAACAAGGATGGAGCTAGAGGCTATAATGCTAAGCAAACTTTTGTTTTCATTGTGGTCAGAACATTTAACATGAGATCTACACTTTTAACACATTTTTTAGTGTAGAATATTGTTAACTACAGGCACAATGTTGTATGGCAGATCTCTAGAACTTATTCATCATGCATAACTGAAATTTTATGCCCACTGAATAGAAAACACCCCCCATTTCCCAATTTCTCCAACCACTGGCAACCACCATTCTACACTTGGCTTCTGTGTTTGACTATTTTAAATACCTCATGTAAGTGGTATCATGCAGTATTTGTCCTCCTGTGACTAACTTTTTAAACGTAGCATAATGTCCTCAAGCTTCATCCATATTGTCACATATGGCAGAATTTCCTTCTTTTCTAAGGATGAATTATATTCCATTGTGCGTGTATACCACATTTTCTTTATGTATCCATCCATAGATGAACATTGAAATTGTTTCTTCATCTTGGTGACTGTGAATAGTGCTGCAATGAATATAAGAGTGCTAATATCTCTTTGAGATACTAATTGAACATTTTTGGATAAATATATGGAAGTGGGATACTGGACCACATGGTATTTCTATTTTTAATTTTTTGAAGAACCTCCATACCATTTTCCATAGTTGCTGCCCCATTTTACATTCTCACCAACAAATTTCTCCACGTGCTTGCCAAAACTTATTATCTTGTTTTTTCAAATAGTCATCCTAATAGGTATAAAGTGATATCTCTGTTGGTTTGATTTGTATTTTCCTGATGATTAGTGGTGTTGAGCATCTTTTCATACACCCGTTAGCCATTTGTATGTCTTTTTTTTGGAGAAATGTCTACTCAAGTCCTTTGCCCATTTATTAAATTGCACTATTTTTTTCTGCTATTGAGTTAAAGGAGTTGCTCATATATTTTGGATAGAAGCCCCTTATCAGATATATAACTTACAAATATCTTCTCTCATTCTATTGTTTGCCTTCTCACTCTGATGTTTCCTTTGCTGTGCAGAAGCTTTTCAGCTTGATTTTATCTCACTTGTCAATTTTGCTTTCATTGCCTGTGTTTTTGGTGTCATAGCCAAGAAATCATTGCCAAAACTAATGTCAAGAAGTTTCTCCCTTACGTTTTCCCCTAGGTTTTACAGTTTTCTCTTAGGTTGTACAGTTTCAGGTCTTACATTTAAGCTTTAATTTATTTTGAGTTGATTTTTATGTATAGTATAAGATAAGGCTTCAATTTCATTCTTTTGCATGTGGATATAGAGTTCCCCCAATACTATTTGTTGAAGTTATGCAGCCCAAATTTAACTGCTCCGTACCTGGAAACCTTTTAAATGGACAATTCTGTCCTCATTGACAAAATCTGACCTGTACCTTCCTCATATTAGCCTAGAATCATTAATCAAAACCTTAAACTTAGTTCAACCTATTATCACCTCAAGGGATCATTTCATACCTGTGTTATCCATCAGGGAATGGAATACTTCCTTTCCTTGAAATCAAAGTGGTTCTCTTAAGTGTGATGGGGTTTCCCTTGACAGAGGAGGTAGGGCCTTAAGAAAGGGTCGCACTTTCCTTCTAGCTTTGCCTTTGCCATCATCCTTAGACTCCCCACCCTTCCAAATGGGAAATAATCCAATTTCTGTTGTCATTGTTTTTATCTTTTCCTCCTATGGAATGCTCCTGCCCAATTCCTGGTTTATTTTCCTTACTCTTGGAATTCTCCAGAGCAACACCTATTCAATGAAAATATTTTCTCTCCAATTTACAATTTGCAGTTAAATTAAACAAGCAGAGATATCTATTTTAGCAGAGCAAAGTGTAGCTGCCAGAACTTAGGTCTGGATGTGGTCATTTTGGTGTACCTGCCTAGGCTGTATCCTCAAGCTTTCTCCCTGTGTTTGCTTGTACCACTCCCAAACTCCCTACAAAAACACCTAGCTATGAGTACTAGCTATTCACGGTTTGACTGTGTCCCCTAAAAAGCATGTGTTGGAAATGTAATCCCCAATGCAACACTGTTGGGGGATGGGGTTTAATAAGAGGTGATGAGGTCATGAGGGCTCTGCCTGCATGAATGGATTAATGTTGTTATGGCGGGAGTGGGTTTGCTATGGGGGGAATGGGTTCCTTATAAAGAATGACTTTGGCTCCCTTCTCTTTCTCTCTCTCTCTTTGCCCTTCCACTATGGAATGACATAGAAAGAAGGCTGTTGCCAGATGTCCACCCCTTAGTCTTAGACTTCCCAGCCTCCAGAACTTTAAGAAGCAGCTTTCTGTTCATCATAAATTACCCGGTCTCAGGAATTCTGTTATAATAGCACAAAATAGACTAAAACACTGAGGAAAAGAAAAAAGCCTATTAAGAAGTTGAATCTACTTCTCTTTGAATTAACTTTAGCAAGTATGTATAACCACTTACTTAGCATCCCAAAAGCCAAATTATGAGGGTAAGGATCATTATAACTTCTGTTCTTAAGAAATATTTGAGATACTATACTATGGCATAATAAGAAATACATTAGGTCTTTGTCCCCTACTCTTTGTCCTGGTGCAGAGTACCTAAAACCGTTGGAATTTCCCCAGTGATTGGAATGTCTTTTGTTATTCATAACCAGGCCCTTTCCTTCCACACCTGAGTTTATGCTAATGAGGTGTCTTAGGGGAGGGCCCCTAGAGAGACTCAGGATAGGGCTGCTCATCAGAAAGCCTAAGTTATTAGAAGGCTGGAACATTCCGCCCAACCCACTCACCTCTGAGAAGGACAGGGCTGGAGGTATAGCTGCATAAACATTCTTGAACAATGAAATTTCGTGAGCTCTCAGGATGCTGAACACATGGAGGCGCTAGGAGAAGGATGTACACAGAGAGGGCATGGAAAGTCCATGCCCCTTGCCCCATACTTTGCTCTACACATCTCTTCCATCTGATCATTCCTGAGTTGTATCCTTTATAATAAAACAGTAAACGTAAATGTTTTCCTGAGTTGTATGAGCCATTCTAGCAAATGATCGAACCCAAGGAAGGAGTTGTAGGAGCCTCCAATTTATAGGTGTTCGATCAGCAACATAGGTGACAACCTGGGGCTTTTGACTGGTGTCTGAAGTTGGGGCAGTTTTGTGAGGCTGAGTCCTCAACCCGTGAAATCTGATGCTATCTCCAAGTAGATAGTGTCAGAATTGAATTGAATTATAGGATAGTCCCCAGCTGGTGTCTGCAAAGAACTGGAGAACGGTTAGTGTGGGAAAAACACACACATCTGGTGTCAAAAGTGTTGTGTGAGAGTATTGTGTCATATATTTTATCAGAGATACTTTCTGAGGTTGATAATTATATGGAGAATCCTCAGGCCTGGAGATGGGATCTCAAACTCAAATGTACATGAAGGCCAGGCATATAATGTAAAAGAGGGAAGCACGCAAGTATAAGAAATGTTTTACTTAAGTCTTAATTCATTTTAATTACTCTATTAACTGGAAGTGCATTGATTAAAGATAGTTGTCACTAAGCCTGAGGGTTGGGGGTAACAGGGAGTGGTGGGGACTGTGGCAAACTAGAAAGGGTATGCCTAGTTAAAGAGGGCAGTCCCTCCTTATCTCCAGCTGATTGGTACCCTGTGAGAACAAGAGCCCAATGTGACTAGATGCTTCCATTTTTCAAGAGAAACCAGAAATTTCAGTTTTTTTTTTAAATTAAACCTTCTGGTTTTTAAATGTTGGCAAGTAATCTAGTCAATGCAATCAGAAGTAAAAATATTGATTACTCATACATAAAAAGTACAAATAGAACTTTGGGGTGCTAGTAATGGGTTTTGATCTTTGTGCTAATTACACAGATGTATTAACTTTGTGAAAACTCATTGAACGGGGCACTTATATATGCACATTTCTGTATGCATATTACACTTTCATGAAAAGCTTTAAAATGTGTTGGCAAGTAATTAAAATTGTAGGGAAATTTTAAAACATTTTCTGAGCCAACATCGTGTAGATCAAATAATGCCCAACTAGGGGCTGAATTAAGCATTCAAGGTTATTCTTTTTTTTTTTTTTTTGAGATGGAGTCTCATTCTGTTGCCCAGGCTGGAGTGCAGTGATGTGATCTCGGCTCACTGCAAGCTCCGCATCCTGGGATCACGCCATTCTCCTGCCTCAGCCTCCCCAGTAGCTGGGACTATAGGCACCCGCCACCACGCCCGGCTAGTTTTTTTGTATTTTTAGTAAAGATGGGATTTCACCGTGTTAGCCAGGATGGTCTCGATCTCCTGACCTCGTGATCCGCCCTCCTCGGCCTCCCAAAGTGCTGGGATTACAGGCGTGAGCCACCATGCCCAGGCGCATTCAAGGTTATTCTTTATAAGCTTTAATTTAGAGGATTTAGAAGGGCAAGAAAACGCCAATTTTTCTACCATTTATGTCAAAGACAGGAGAGGAAAGAAAGAGCCAAACATAGCTATTGTTCCAGCATGTGCAGATGTATTTTCAGGGCACACTACCACGGCCCAATGAAGCATCAGGAAAAAATGAAGGTAGTGTGATTGAGAAGAAAATAGACAGGATTTAAAATCGGATGCCACATGGTTCAAATACCAACCTTGCACTAACTAGCTGAGAAGTTGGCCAAGTTACTAACCACCCTGAGCTTTTGTTTTCTCATTTAAGACGTGAATACTGTTCATTAAGGGTATTGAATGCCTAAATAAAATGCCTAGCAGGCTAGTCACGGTGGCTCATGCCTGTAATCCCAGCACTTTGGGAGGCCAAGGCAGGAGGATCACTTGAGCCCAAGAGTTCAAGACCAGCCTGGGCAACATGGCAAAACACTGTCTCTACAAAAAAATAGCCAGGCATGGTGGTGCACACCTGTACTCTCAGCTACTCAGGAGACTGAAGTGGGAAGATTAACTGAGCCCAGGAGTTCGAGGCTGCAGTGAGCCAAGATCATGCCACTGCACTCTAGCCTGGGCAACAGAGTGAGACCCTGTCTCAAATAATAATAATGCCTTGCAGAGCAGTTGTATTAGTCCATCCTCACACTGCTATAAAGAACTGCCCAAGACTAGGTAATTTATATAGAAAAGAGGTTTAATTGACTCACAGTTCTCCACGGCTGGGGAGGCCTCAGAAAACTTACAATCGTGGTGAAAGGGGACGCAGGCACCTCCAAACACTTATAAAACCATCAGATCTCACAGGAACTCACTATCACAAGAACAGCATGAGGGAAACCACCCCCATGATCCAAAAACCTCCCACCAGGTCCCTCCCTTGACATGTGGAGATTATGGGGATTGCAATTCAACCTGAAATGGAGATTTCAGGTTGCTGAACCCATGGAGGTATAGGGACTCAGAGCCAAACCATATCAACAGTGCTTCTCAAACATTCATATACATGAGAATTTTCCTGGGAATCTTGTGAACCTACAGATTCTAATTCAGTAGGGTTTGGGTGGGATCTGAAAGTGTGCATTTCTAACAGGCTTGCAAATGTGCCAATAATGCCGGTTTCTGGACCATGCTTTGAGTAGCAACACTGTAGAGTGCTTGATCACAGTACCTAATATATATTAGTTCCCCACCCCTACCTCCCATAACAGCTTATACTCCCAACAAGAAGTCTGAAATGGAAAGTTGGAGGCAGGTAGCTGTAGGCACTGATTTTGTTCATTTTGCACGTGATTCCAGTAAGCTCTGGGCAACTAGTTTCCTTTATAATGGTGACAACAAACTCCAAGCCTCAGCCATGATGACTTTCACATGGAGAAGCTGGGATCCATTTCAACCCATGGTGGTGGTCAACAGGGTTCCTGAATGAGGAAATGGGACAAGAAGAGTTAAATGTGCTTCTCTCTAGGAGGCTTCTCTTTGTTTCCTCAAGAAAACTACCAAACTTACTGGATTGTTTTTTCATTTGAATGTTTTATTCCATGAATAGCCTAACAATATAAATGTGTTTCAAGTACATGAATAAACAGCATAATAATAAAAAGCACATGACTTTCCCAAGAATTTATCCCTGAAATTCTGAGTTAACAAGACAGCAACTTTCACTCTGGGGGAAGGGAATGAGGGCAAAGTTTCAAATGTACTTAAGCGACTAAAAGAGGAAAGGAAACAGGAGGGAGGGAAAGAAATATTGTTTTTCACTATTTGAATGTTCCCCAGAACTAGAGGGTGAGGGAAATCTGGCAAGTAAAGATGCATCTGGTTTTGTACTGATTTTGAAGATAGGAAAAAGAATACTCTTTGCCGAGGAATATGAGAAAGAGCATAGGCTTTGGAATCAAGCACAGCCTGCTATAAACTGACATCATCTCTTTCACTATTGGGCAAACCTGCGTAGACTTTAGGTGGAACTAAATAAGGAACTACAATTACCTGAGTCTTAGTTCCTTCATCTATAATATAAGGAGAGTAATACCTACCCTGTTGAATTGTTCTATGAAGGCACTAAAACCCCACGTGGGGAAGTGCCTAGCTCAGTGGTTATCTAGCCTCATAGATGCTTAATAAATGTGTGTTTCCCACCTTTTTCTTCTCTAGGAGACTGTATTGGTCTAGTCTCACACTGCTATAAAGAACACCTGAGGCTGGGTAATTTGTGAGGAAAAGAGGTTTAATTGCCTCACAATTCTGCAGGCTGTACAGGAAGCATGACTGGAAGACCTCAGGAAACTTAACGATCATGGCGGAAGGCGAAGGGGAAGTAAGCACATCTTACCGTGGCAGAGCAGGAGAGAGAGTGTGTGAAGGGGGATGGGCTATACCCTTTCAAACAACCAGATCTCATGAGAACTCTATCATGAGAACTGCAAGGGGAAGTCCACCTCCATGATTCAATCACCTCCCACCCGGCCCCTCCTCCAACATGTGGAGATTACAATTCAACATGAGATTTGGAAGGGGACACAGATCCAAACCATATCAGGAACTGAGGCTACTGATCACAGACCCCGAACCCAGAAAGACCAGCATATTCTAATTCCCCATATTCATCTAAATCATCAGGATAAGTCTTTCCTAGGCAGATACTCCACTCCAAGGTGGCAGACTACGGAACACATTCATAGAGTGTGTTACAAATCACCTGTGCTGTCACTTTTGCTCAACACCTACTATGGCCCCCATGGCCAGGCAGCCCCTCATTCAAACCCAGGTTCATCCAGCCTCACTTCACCCAGCACTTATTTAACCCCCAGCCTGCACACCTCTGAGGCTGTTGAAATGGAGTCAGAAAGCTCTAGGTGTGAGCTGCAGCTCCCCTAGTCACGAGCTGTGAGAACTTGGGTACATTGCTTAACTCCACTAAGTCTTAATTTCTCCATCTGTAAAATGGGGTGATAATGACCCTGTTTTATAAGCTACTGTAAGATCAAAATGAAGAGTTAGCCCAGTGCCTGAGACATGGAAAGTACTCTGATGTAGTTGTTGTTGTTGTTGTTGTTGTTGTTGCTGTTGTTGTTCACAATGAGCTTTGCTCTCATTTATAGGTAAGGAAATTTACATTCTAAGTGAGCAAATGATATAGCCAAGCTTGACAATTTGCTGGTTCCATGGGGACAAGGAGGCTCCAAAATGCAAAATAAAAGGTGTTCAAGACATTTAAAATATCTGCTGGGTCCAAAGCCCATGTCCTCTGCACAGCAGCACACTGCTAAGCACTGAAGAAGGTATGAGGAGGTTAAGACAAAGATGCTGACCTAACGTGCTTTCAAGGGCTTGTGTATTAATTCTATATGTAGCAGAAAGCCATGAATGCCAAGAACGGCAATGTCCTGCTTGACTTCTGGGATGTTAGTGTCGATGGACACTTTTCTTTCTGTCCTGTGGTTCTTCCCTCCAGCTGAGTACTTCTACTTACCTCTACCTACAACCCCCAGACATGTTCTGCTTTTATAATTGGTAAGCCTCATAGGTCAAAAGTCATTTCAATTATTAGCTGATGTTACTAAGTCATCACATCTGTTGAACTGCTATTCCGTCTCCTGCTCTGTGTATTTATTGAGTACCTGGACTTGGACTT
The DNA here is from genome assembly GCF_029289425.2 of Pan paniscus. Taxonomy (NCBI): domain Eukaryota; kingdom Metazoa; phylum Chordata; class Mammalia; order Primates; family Hominidae; genus Pan; species Pan paniscus. The sequence goes on along the minus strand of NC_085926.1, from coordinate 73,713,789 downwards.
CCCACCTTCAGTTTCAGGATGTTGGACCTGTCAGACCCTTATCTAACTTACTTACTGCCTGCTTGTTCCCCAAACTTCATGCTCAGTACTTGTTCATTTCAGGTTTGCCTGCCTTTATAGTTTTGGCTCCTCATGCAGCTCTAATCCTGAATACCCCCCGGGTTCCCTGAAGCTTGCCTTGGTTTCTCCGGTACCTGCCATTCAGCCTGCATTCACAATTCATTGTGCCTGAGAGTCTACACCTTCTTTAAAGCTGGTGTCTTATGCTTTGATTTAAATCTGTCTTTGAGAAAAAAAAAAAAAAAAAACCTCTGCTAGAGAAATTCTGTGTACTTATAGTCTGGTGTTTCTCTTAATTAATGAAAAAGTACTGTACTAAATAAGGTAGAAGTGGCATTAAGTAAAATAGAGAAAAATAGAAGCACAAAGATTAGTACTTTTGTTTTGTACCTGGTTATAAAGCACCGTGGCTCTAACTTTCCATCTCTTTATTTTCTAGCAAATTCCTCTTCCTCCTGGCCTATAAATGACAGATTGTCTTAGGGTTCATTGAACCTGTCCTGTCCTCTGTCTAGACTCACTTCCTAGGTGATCTCATCTGGTCTCAGCTTTAAATACCTCCTGTCTACTATGTCTCCTAAATGTGTGTCTCTAACCCAGACCTCTCCCTTGAACTCTGGACATATACGTCCAACCACCCACCCAGAGGGACACTTCAGTGACTTGAGTCTAATAAGCACACATTTAGCAGGTTTAATCCAATCTCTTCTCCACCCATCTTCCCCATCTTGATTGAAAGTAGCACCACCTTTTTATTTGCTCCATAGTTTCTCTCACATACTACATCCAATGTATCAGCAAATCCTGTTAGTTCTACCTGAAAATATGTCCAGAATCTAACCCCAACTGTTACATCAGCTCTTCCAGGACTGTTGTGGTAGCCTCTGATTTGGTCTTCCGTTTTCACCTCGTCCTCGATAGTCTATTTTCAATAGAGCCATCAGTAATCCCGACAAATCAGATCATGGCACTAATCCAAATAACCATTGCTCCCAGGGTCAAGGCTAACATCCTTAAAATGGCCTCCAAGGCAATCTGACCTCCTCCTTCACTATCCTCTACTCACACTTCTCCCTCACACACTTGCCCTTGTGCACTCCCCAAACATGCCAGGTACTTCATTCCAGCTGAAGGCCTTTGCACTTACTCTTCCCTCTGCTGAGAACACCTCCCTCACATATCTGCATAGTTCATCCCCCATTTTATTTATGCCTCTGATCAATGGCCAAATATTCCTAGCCAATATTTCCAAAATAGTACCCATACTCCTCAGCACCCACCATCATCTTTCTCTAGCCCTTCCCTGCATTGTCTCTAATGGTCCTCGTCTCCACCAGCCTTATCATACACTGAGAGGCTTAGTTGTCATCCACTTCCCCCATCGACTAGACTCTCAGACACTCTTTGAGCACAGATACTGTGTTTTATTTATCATTATATTCTCAGCACCTCAAGTGGTATCTAGCATGTAGTAGTGACTTAATAAATTTGTGCCAAATGAATGAATATTATTAATATCCTGGCTCTTTTTCTCACCTGACCCCAGATGGTTCAAGGGTTACTCACAGAGTTCATATCAGTAGTGATGCCCCTGTTTCCCTCTGAGTTGTCTTCAAAGGGCTTAGCAGCCCAGAAAATTGCATGGGTCTGTCTCCTCTTGACTAATCTATCTCAAGTCCAGCTTTACAGGGTGCTAGTTCTTTAAATTCTCTACATTTTTGCATCTTTCATACTATAGTATTCTGGCTTATTTTCATTGTAAGTTGCAGAAACCCAACTCAAACAGGTATAAGGTTTTGTTTTGTTTTGTTTTGTTTTTAAAAAAAAGCAGAGGTAGGGGTTAGAGGGTTTGGGAACCACTGGCAAATAAAACAGAAAACCCTAGTTCAGAAGCAGGTGGGAGAAGGTGCTCAACATATTACATCAGGAATGTGCTTCTTTCCTTCTCTCAGCTTTGCTTTCCTCTATCTGATTCATTTAAATTGATTCTCCTCAATTAGGGATACAGATGATCATCAATGTCCCTAAGCTTATATTCTATGAGTTTAGCAACCTCAGTGTCAGACCTGACCTAAGATGGCATCAATTTCACTCAGATCAAGTGGGTTTAGGAGAGTTCAAGGTGGTTTGCCCAAGAAAAGTCAGCCTGTTGAAACTAAAAGAATGAGGATGGTTGCTGAGCAGATAAAGGAAAAAAAAATCAATGCCCACTGCATTTATTTTACTTTGTATTCTTATCTTTAAGCTGATATTTCCTAACTCTGTGTTATCTAAGAATAGAGACTGGGGCTTACCTCTTTAAAATGCCAACATCTCACACAGGGCCTTAGTTAGACTAAACATGCAATAAATGTTTGAATATAATGATAAAATCTCAAATCCAAGTAGCCCAGCCCTGTGCTATGACTTTATTTTAGGTGTTTTGGGGTTTTGTTTGTTTGTTTGCCATCCCAAAGAAATTTAGATCTTCCTTCAAAGACCGAATTTCGTTTCAAAGACTTCCATTTATGAAGTCTGCTAAATTCTTGCTGTGTTAGCTATCTATTGCTGTGTAACAAATTATCCTAATAGTTGGTGGCTTAAAACAACAGCTTTTTTTGTCTCATAGTTGCTATGAGTCTGGAATCTGGGTCCTCTGGCTCAAGGTCTCTCACAAGGTGGCAAGGAAGGTGATGGCCTTGGCTGCAGTTATCTCAAGGCTCAGCTAGGGAAGGATCCAATTCCAAGCTCACTCACATCATTGTTGGCAGAATTAAGTTGCTCACTGTCTTTTGGACTAAGGTCCTCGGTTCCTCTACAAGCTCTTCACTAGAGCTTCCTTCATTTCCTGGCCATGTGGGCCCCTCCACTAGGCAGTCCAAAAAATGGCAGCTGGTTTCCTTAGAGAGAGGAGAAGAAAAAAATGCTGGCAAGATGAAAGACACAGTCTTTTGTAACTTGTTCCCAGAAGTGACATCCCATCATCACTCTTGCTATCCCATCACCACATAGCAAAAGTGATGATGGGATGTCACTTCTGGGATCAAGTTACAAATCATTAGGTCCAGCCCACACTCAGGAGGGAAGGGCAAGACAAGGATCCAGATCTCAGAAGGAATACTTGGCATGGTAGAAAGCTACCAAAAATGCAGGACACTTTTGGGTCACCTGGAGACAAACACTGACAGGCTGACTACCTGGAGCCGGATTTTGACAAGATTTTGAGGCCTCATGGACTTGCTAGAAATGAGTGCCATCATTGATTAGTGATATCTGCCACAAATGAGAGATGGAAGAGGAACAGTGTAAACCCATATATGTGCATGCCCCATTCTAACAACATCAGAGCCCGTTTGTCCAGGCTGGATATACATAAGCATTTCTCCACGGCATTTATCAGAGGAAATGGTCAGCTGGCTAAAATTCATGTATCTGATAGCTGTGTCTCAATGTGCTCTGGACGAATGGCACAGCTTGAGTTACTGTGAACAACTGGTGCCTTGTCTTGTTTGCTTTTTTTAACATACGCCCAAGTCAATATTGAACCATTCTGTGCTTCTGCATCCAGTTCTCCACTAAAAACATGCCTAAGAAACAGAGCAGGATATATTGTTCTATTTTTCTGGTTTGGGTTCTGAGGTTGTGTGAGGAGCTTAGCCCAGCTGCCGCAATCAGTCCCTAAGTTACATATCGGTGTCCTGATGGTGGATGACCAAGTCTTCCCACTCTCACAGTCAGTAACTGTAAATGCTGGACCTATAGGTAGAGTAGCAGAGGGAATTAACTCGAGTGTCCATTTTTTGGTCCATGGCAAGAAACAAAGAAAAGAAAAGAAGTCTGATTAAAAACATGTTTGTAAACACTCCCTTCCTTTTCACTTAAGCAAGAAAATAAGGCTAAATTATTTTTACCTTACCCTCAGAATAAGTTTGTTTCGGATAACATAATAAGTGAAAAAGGAGAGCCAATCTCTACTACCTTAAAATATTAAGTGATGTTTCAGAAATTAAAATATTTCTTTGCTCATGCATGTTGGGGCAACAGAGTCATGTTTCCTAAACTTTTTAGATGGTCAGTTATTTTAAACTAGTTTTGTAGTTTCCCCTCTCTCTCCCTCTCTTTCTTCCTCCCTCCGTTTCTTCTTTCCTTTTTCTTTCTTTCTACCCAATTGTATTCAAGGCTTGGGAATTAATAGTGGAGTCTACAAAATATAAAATGAAAAAAATCAAGACCAGAATAATTTGTAAATATTCCTTATTTTAGAGTTTATTTTTGTCTTTTCTGTTTGGATGGCTTTGTTTGCCATGAGGGGACCAGAGCCATCCTGAGATTAAAACTTGCTCAGAGAATAAAATCTCCACTCCCACACATGCAAACTGCACTCCAGGCAACTAGCCTTCCGGGAGTTTGCATGTTAGTATGGTCTCATGTCAAACTCAATCTGCTAAAGGGTATTACAGCCCCCGAAATCAGCATCTCAGGAAGCAAGGCCTGCATCCTGTGGCCATCTGGAGACTGCTTTGCTGAGCCATCCATTTTTCACCAGATACATTGCAGAAAGGGTTAATCAATCACCATGCCAGTTCAAACACACAGCCTTCCTCCGGCTTGCTGAAGCTCACACACCCCAACTCCCAGAGCTCATTGAACAAGGCCCAACATCAAAGCCAGGGCCTCAAAGCAAATGTGCCAAAAGCCCAAATGGAAGAGGCCAAATTGGAGAAGGCTTATGAAGTGTCACTTCTTCATACAGCCCACGATACCAGCAGAGGTGATGACACTCACACCCAAAGCAGAATTGAGGCATGCCAGCCTGAGTGGAGGCTACGGCTTCCCACCAAGATCTCTAGTCTAACCTCGAATTTGCTTCTTTAATAACCTACCTTGCAAATGCTGCAAACACAAATGACCAAAGTGCCGTTTCCCCCACGACACCAGAACAAGCCGTGCCCATGCACCCTTCTGTGGGCTTTCATGAAAATGTGCAGACAGCATGCCCCACTGCCCTTTTTGAACTTTGCTTTGAATTGGACACAGATGGCAATTCCTTGACCATTCTGCAGGTCCGCTAAGAAAGTGCAGCTGGAATAGTTCTGTTGTCTTTTCTGACCTGGCTCTTTGCCCCTTAGAACATTTTTCATTATCCTTCAGGGTAAAAAAACTGTGTAGTTCAATCTTCCAGTTTCACCAAACAGCATCTTCAAAGTCAGATGGACTTGTATGGAAACGGTGGCTCTGCTGCATACCCATTCTGTGGCTGTGCACCTGTGAGACTGAATCTTCCAAGCCTTCATTGTATCATCAGTAAAGTGAGGATAATAATCCTTGGGGAATTGGAATTGTTGAAAGGATTAACTGAGGGAATGCTTATAAAGGTTCAGAACAGTGCCTGCCAGATAGTAAGCACTCAATATATGTGTGTTGCTTCTGCAGTTGATCATGTATTCATTCAACAAACATTCTCTGAATGCCCTTTTTGTGCCAGGCACTGTCCTGGGCACCATGGGCAGTGGTGAACAAGATAGACAAAGTTTTTGCTCTTACGCAGTTTATGACTTCATCAGTGGAAACAGAAGAGAAACAAATGAATAAACAAACAAGGCCGCGACACACACAATGTAGAAACATACAGGTTAATGTGATAGAGAGAGACCTGGAATTGGGAAATTTTGACTAGGAGTCTGGGAAACCCCTCCAAAATTGTGAAGACTGAACTAAGGCCTGAATGAAAAGAGATGTGAAGCATGTGAAAATCTTGGGGTAAAATGTTCAGGCAGAGGGACAAATGTAAAAGCTGTGAGCTTGGCATTTCTGTTTGTGGACAGAAAGAATGCTGATGTGACTTAAGCACTGTGAGACGCAAGCATAGAAGAATGAAGAGAGGGTGGTGTGGTGGCAGCATTATTACTTCTGTACAAGTCCCAGGTTTTCACCTGACTCGAGGAGTATGTTTGCATTTCGCTCTGCTAACTTCGTTCTCAAATTTGCCAGTCCATTGCATCGAACAGGGAGAGTGTTAATTTATTCTCCCATAGCCTAAAAGCCCCCCTGTGTTATTCACAAAGGCACAGACTGTTTCCAAGAGGTATGCAGAACCTGCAAATCAAGCAGCTTTGAAATTTCTGGAGGGAAGTTCACATACATGTGAGTGAAGGCAAAGTGGAAACATCTTTATTTTCCTTCTCCAAAGCTGAAATGAACGTTATAATTGTAAGATACCCAGTGACTAATAATTCAATTCCGTGTAGTCTTTCATGCTTTAGGCAGAGGCCTAAACATCTGATTATCTGTGTTGGCTCTTCTGTGAGATACAGTGGCTTGTGATAGACAGAATATGCTGTGTGGAATTATGTGCCATGATTCACTTCTCGGGTCTGTAACTTAATCACTGTGTGACCTAAACAATTATCTCACCCTCTCTGGGCAGAGCCTCTATTTCTTCATCTGTAAAATAGGGACAATAATATTTATGCTAGAATATTATGTTAGGATTAGATAGGAGGAGGAGCACTAAACATGGTCCTAGCCGTGAGTAGGGACACTCAGTGGCTATCAACATCTACAGTATCAATGGAATACACTTGAACTCAGCAGTCAGCAAATTGCTTCCCATGAGCCACATCCTCACTCCTTCCTGTGTTTGTAAATAAAGTTTTATTGGAACATAGCCACATCCATTTGTTTCCATATTATCATGGCTGCTTCCACACTACAACAGCAGAGGTGAAGAGTTGCAACACAGACTGTATCACCTGCAAAGCCTAAAATATTTACTATCTGATTCTTCACAGAGAAAGTTTGCCAACCCATACTCTTAAATCCAAATATTACTGCTCCTTCCAATACTTCAAAATGCCTGAAATTTCACTCCCTGTCATAAAATTCTCTTGTATTCCCCACTGTGACTTGCACATAGAAGGCAGTTACTACATAGCGATTTAATTGTATTAAATTAAATGGAATTGAATTAAATGTATCTATTTAATATGAATTACTTTGGGGCTGTTGCTGATGCTCAGCCTTTTATTTTCCCAGAAGGCCCTTGCCTCAGTTACATGTTCATTTTCTTCAAATCAGTTTTGGCTCCTACAATATCTGTGCATGGCTGACAGATATTATAGGTGTGCAGTCCCCCAGATAACCCTTCCCCTTTATGGTATCTAATATCCATGGGTCCAGCAGACCCTGCCAACCAGCTGATGCTTGAGCATTCTATCTTAATGCTCTCACCCCTAAAGGTGTCAAGCAGAAAGGTTAAGTGACTTGCCCAAGGTCAGAGCAGGAATATGTCAGAGTGAGGGCTGGAGGACCACTTAATCTGACCCCCAAGGTGTACCTGGGGTCAGTACCCCTTGGTATATCCCATTTTTAACCATTCTACAAATATGGCTTTGTTTGCCATGTGGGGAAAAACATTGGAAGGGGTCACGTGTTGGATGGGGTTACTGAGACTTTCTAACTGTCCCCAAGAAGGAACTGTAAATTCCTTGACTATAGGGGTCAGGAGATGGGATCTAAGTAAAGCAGCCAGGACCAGGATACCCTACACAGGTGTCCCCACTCTGGCTTCATTTCCTGCCTTGCTAGCCCCACTCACTCCAGTCCAGACACACTGGTCTATGTACTGTTTCTCAGTCCCCCTCAGGTCTTTGCTCCAGCTGTTCTCCTGCCAGGAGCACCCTTCCCTGAGATAGCCACAACTTTTTACTCAGGTTTCATCCTCTCAATAAGTCCTACCCTGACCACCAATTAAATACTGCAACCTACAACCCCACGGACATTCCTGATGGATCCCCTCTATCCTGCTCTACTTTCTCCATCAAATGTATGACCTTCTACCATACTCTGTTCCCTCCATACATGTAAGCTTCACAAAAGCAAGGGTGGTGATATGCTTTGTTCACTGATATATTCCAATCAAGCCAAGAACTTACTGACTCACTTGTTTATTTGTTTACTTATTTATCAAGGGCACACAGCACTTATTCTGTGCCTGATGTTATTCTAACCTCTTTAGAAAGAATCAACTCCTTTAATGGTAAGTACTCAATAAATATTTGTAGAATGGTTAAAAATGGGATATACTAAGGGGTACTGACCCCAGGTACCCCTTGGGGGTCAGATTAAGTGGTCCTCCAGCCCTCACTCTGACATATATTCCTGCTGTGTGAACTTGGGCAAGTCACTTAACCTTTCTGAACTTCCTTTTTCTCCCCTGAGAAAATAGGAATGAGAATTCTCATGTATAAATTTCAGGTAGGATTAAAGAAGATATTGTTTATAAGGTCTTGTTATAGTTTGCTCCACAGAGAAAGAGCTAATGGTGGTAACAAAGTGATGGTGATGGGGCTGTGACACTAGGCAGAGTCTTTAAAGTACCAGGTTGGCCATGATAACTTCCTGTTTCGATGGATCGCTCTCTTTCTCTTTATTTACAGGGCAAAAGAGAGATAAGAGGCCTATTAGAGTTGTCCATAAGATATCAGTTGTTTGAGACAAATTAAGGAAGGAACCAGAATAAGTTTCTTTAGCTAAGTTCCCTTAAGATTAAGAGGAGAATTTTTTTTGAATTTCAGTTCTTGTGCGTTCTTTTTAAACTTTCAATGTAAACACAAGGATGGATGACTTAAATATAAAAAGGGATTTATTTAGTTATGCAACAAACATTTATTGCGTTTCTTGAATACCTGATGTGTATTAAACCTGTGTGTCAGGAGCAGAGGACACGCAGTGATCAATATGGTTGGGGTAACCACTAATACACAGCGTTCTCACTCCCACAGTGGTGATGGGTGTGTTAACAATGTGACAAATGCCAGGATGGCGGAACACAGAGCCACAAGTACACAGAGAAATTACATTATAATGACTAAGGCTATTGACTTTACCATCTTTCAAGTACTGAGTATTATGGTAAACATTTACATATTAACATTTCATTTAATATTTCTGCCATATCTGTGAGGTAGTGTCTATCAGTATCCACTTAGTTTAAAGAAGTTAAATTGCCCAAGATCAGAGAGTTTATAAGAGATGTAGGTGAAATTAAATCTACATCCCCAACCTTAAGCCCAAGCATGGATTTGTAGTTGGCTGACACTAGCTCTCCTAACTTAGCTGATGGTCATTTTCTGAGTTTCTTGCCTTTTTAGAATTTGTTTTATCATCTGTGGAGATAGTATCTACTACCTAAGATCATAAAAAGAATTAATAAGATAATACATAGCAATCAGCCAAGACCTATCTCATAGTACTCAATAAATGTTAGTTCTCACACCTCTTTCTTCTTCTTAGATAACGTTATGATTATAGAGTTCTAGGTGGATGAATAAACATATTTACCAAATAACTATACTGATAATAACTAACATCAATCAAACACTTACTATGTGCTAGGAACTGTGCTAAGCTCTCTTCATGGATAAACTCATTACATCAACACCATAACCCTATGAGCAGGTACTGTTATTATCTCTTCTTTCTACAAAGGAGACAGAGCCACAGAGGTGTTAACTGCATTGCCCCAACGTCGCAGAGTTCATACATGGTGGACCAGGAGTCAATCCCTGGTGCCCTGGTTCCAGAGTTTACTCTTCACCACTTGCTGTCTACAGGCCATCATAACAAGGACTGTAGATGTCCTTGGAGGAAGTTGCTGGTAGTGGTGGTGCCATAGTTGGTGTGATACAAAAAACCCAAGTACTTTATTTGTTCTCAAAATAATGAAATACTATTTACACACTTATTTGCAAAGCACATTTTTCTGTCACCTACAGTTTCACGTGGCTGATGAATGCATCCATTTTCCTCTTTTAGCATCAGTCAATGCCATAAAAAAGTCTGCATTATCTTAGAATGTGCTCCTGCTTCTCACTTGTCTTGCTTAATATTAGTGCATAATAGTGCATAATCAAGTACAGTAAATGGCCCCCTGGATAGTTTTACTGACCTTATAGCACCTACCATGATTTGCGATAGAGCTCACAATTTAATTTGAGGATGAAAGATTGAAAAATCTTTCTCCATACTGCTACTTTCCAAAACTGCTCAGATGTTTATATTTTATTAACTAAAAGTCATGCCAACTTTCTCAATGACTCTATTCAACTCAAAGCATGCGGTACAAATTGTAAAAAATTCTTTTTTTTTTTTTTAAGGCATGCTGTCTCTGTTGCCCAGGCTGGAGTGCAGTGGAATGATCACAGTTCACTGCAGCCTAACCTCCGGTGCTCAAGTGATCCTCCCGTGTGCACTACCAAGCCCAGTTAATTTTTTTTTTTTTTTTTTTTTGTAGAGACGGGGTCTTGCTAGGTTGCCCAGGCAGTTTTCAAACTCCTGGACTCAAATGATATTCCCATGCTCAGCTTTGTAGAAAATACTTTCTATTCTTTGACAGAATTATCTAAAGAAGACTTGAAGGCAAATAAGGAGAGGAAAAGGGGTAATTGTTTCTTTGTGCTCCTTTTCAAAGCTGCAAACTCAGCCAGAGATCCCAAAACTTGAGTCTTACCTCATCTGGATGCTGCTTTGCAAAAGAATTGGTCCTTTTTCAGGCAGTAAAATATTTGCAAACTTTTCCTAATGAGTGTGATTTGCAAACTGTAATTTCAATGCAGCTACATTGCCAGGGCAGGTTTGGACAAAAATATGCGAACAATAAAGCGGGACAGGGCAAGCAGAGTTAGGTCATAAAACGCATGTCCCCTGTGCGTTGTGAGGCAAGACGCCAACGGCCTTGTGCCCTCAACCACCTGTGTATGATTCTAGCTGATCATCTGTGACTCACTGGAGGCTGATTAGATTGTTTCTGTCCTGAGGCCATTTTATTATAACGTTGGGTTGTGAATTTCATTAAGTTTTACAATCCTCCACACGTGTGTTTATAACAAGAGTTATCTCCCCTTGTGGGATGACATTTGTTTTTGTAAAACCAAAATTAAATCAAAATCTAAGCTTGCAAAGGTTTTTTAAAAGTGTGTGAAAAACAATAGGCAGAAGATAAATTGTCAGCATAAACTACCATGAACGTAAATAAATGTCCATGGAGGAGCTTGCAGAGATTTTTTTGGCATTACTCAAAATTCAATATGAGACATAAATGGAGATGACATGGAGACATGCTACATAAACCACTGAATAGTTGAATTTTTATTTTTATTTATTTATTTACTTTCGAGACAGGGTCTCGCTTTGTTGCCCAGACTGGAGTGCAGTGATCACAGCTCACAGCAGCATCAACTTCCTGGGCTCTCACTATCTTGCCCAGGCTGGTCTCAAATTTCTGGGCTCAAGTGATCCTCCTGTCTTGGCCTCCCAAGGGGCTGGGATTACAGTTATGAGCCCAGCCAGAGTCTTTAATTATAACAAGTGTTAAAACATACCTAGAAAGCACAGTGTGAAATTTTGTTGAGGAGACAGAAAGGAACCATTTCCATCTTCGTTACAGAAAATGGCAGATCCAAGTTGCATTCTGCAGAGAGTGTTAAGGGAGTGTCACGGACCATTTCATCTGCATTTCCTGCTTTCTCAGAATGTGGACTCAAGGAGGCAAACAGATGCATCAAGTATTCTGTTCACCTCTGTCTCATGGGACAAAAATGTTCAGTCTCAAACCTTTTAAGAACCATCTAGAATTATGACATTTTGTATCTGGGGGAATCATTTAGTCCAGAGATTGGCAAAGATTTCCTATAATGGGCCAGTAAAGATACAGAAAATATTTTCAGCGTTGTGGGCCATACGGTCTCTGTCCCAGCTACTCAACGCTGCAGCTGTAGCACAAAAGCAGCCAGAGACAATGCGTAAACAAATGAGCATGGCTGTGGTCCAATAAAGCTTTTTTATGTCGCTGAAATTTGAATTTCATATACTTTTCACATGTCACAGATTATATTCTTGTGTTTTTTACAACCATTCAAATATGTTAAAAGCATCTCTAGCACACAGGTGGTACAAAAACGGGCAGTGGGCCAGATTTGGTGGTTACCAGATTTGGCTACCAGCCAACTTTTGTTAACCCCTGATTTAGCTCAATGACAAAAAACCCCAGGGTGAGAGTGAGAAATTGTTACATGCAACCTGGATAGCTTTGCACATTTGCCTCAGCGTGGTGGCTACTTCTCAAATAGGCTGCAATAGAAACATTTGAGAAGCTAAAAAGCAATGACAATTTTCTCATTGACTTTCTGATATTTAATGATATACTTAATCTATAATTTTTATGGAGATCATCAAATGTATTTAATTTTGACTTTTAAAAAGGGTAGTTGATAGAACTACCGTATGACCCAGCAATCTCACTTCTGGGAATATACCCAAAGGAAATGAAATCAGTATGTCAAAGAGATATCCTCCCCACAAAGCTCACTGCAACACTATTCACAATAACCAAGATATGGAATCAACCTAAGTGCCCATCAACAGATTAACGGATAATATATGTATTAATGGATAATATAGTATAGGTACCACTGTGTATAGTGGTACATATACACAGTGGAATACTATTTGGCCTTAAAAAGAAGGAAATCCTATAATTTGCAGCACCATGGATGCACCTAAAGGATATTGTGTTACGCAAAATCAGTCAGGCACAGAAAGGTAAAAATTGTGTGATCTCACTTATCTGTGAAATCTAAAAACATCACATTCATAGAAACAGAAAGCAGGATGATGGTTACCCAGGGCTGGGGATGGTGGAGGTGCTTTTGGAGAGATGTTGGTCAAAGGATACCAAATTTCAGTTAGACAGGAGTAATAAACTCAAGAAATCTATTCTACAATATGGGACCACAGTTAATAACGAGGTATCCTATACTTGAAAACTGCCAAGAATAGATTTTAAATGTTCTCACTACAAAAAAGTTGATAAGTATGTGGGGCAACAGTTACGTTTACTAGCTTGATTTAGTCATTCCACCATATATACATATGCTAAAACATGTTGTACACAATAATATATACAATTTTTATTTGTCCATAAAAAATAATGAATAGGTAGTTTCATAAACATTGTTTCCTGATTTGATCTTTGGCAGGATAGATTTTTCTCTGCCTATATGGTCCAAAGCCTTATTTTACAAATTTAAAAAATAGAAATACAGTTGTAACTTGAAATCTAGTTGTGGCAAATTCTGGTCTGTTTACTCCTCATCCCCCTCTAAGGGAGGAATATTCTCCCCTCAGCCCCACTCCCAACCTTGCCGTTTGATCCTAGGTTTGGTCAGCTGGCTCAGTTTGGCCAATTAAGGCAGAGAGGCTAACCAGGGTGGAGTGACCATGTGCCAGTTCTTAGTACAGGGTTTAAGAGGAATCAAGGGTTTCCATTTGGACCTCCAGCAGTTTCTTGCCTTCTTCATGAAGAAGAATATGCCCTAGGTAGCTGCTGCCTTTTCAGCCTGGCTTGCCCTCACCTGATGCGGGGCCACCCCAGCTGACCCTCAGACCCACCACCAGAAGCAAACCTGTGCCTGCCAACCCACAGTCCAGTGAGGAAGAAATCAGTGCTTATTGCTGCATGCCACTGAGATTTCAGGTGGTTTGTTTTGCACCATAATCACCATTTCCTGAACAAGATAGAAGAATTGATGTTTATGGGGTGAAATCATTGATGAACCCTAATTCTTAGGTGAAGCTTCTGAGCTCCCCTAGGGTACCAACCCTCACCCACCTTCTGCCACTTTTTGAGTTTGCTTCCTACGTTGTCTCTCATCCTGCTTTGAATAATTGTTACTGTACGTATTTTTCTTCCTTTCTCTTTTTGCTTTTATGCCCAAGAAAACTTGGCACATTTTGAGTGAGGAATCTCATTTTGTTTGTCTTGAAAACGGATTTGAGAGCAAAAGATCATGTTCCCTCCAAGTGAAAAACACAGTGTTATAATGAAAAAAGCAATATAAATAAAGAGCTAAAGAATGATTCAAGTAGCATCGAAGCTCAAAAGAAACCCATGGGTAGAATAAGTTTCAATGGAATTGTGTATGTCTGGAATTTTTTGAGATCATATCCACAAATTGTCACTGGGAGGAACCAGCTAGCTTTGTTTTCTTGAACAATTGTTATAAATTTGGTGCCAGGCTTCATTTAATGGTTGGCCTAAATTGGGCCAATATTTGCCATACTGACTATATACTTGAGAAGCACAATTCAGAAACAAAAGAAAATTGATTCAATTGAGCACAGTATTTTTCTCCATTACCATTGATAATTTTCCCTGGGCTCAGTGGTTTGCGGGGAGAGCCTTTCTAGTAAACCATTTTGTTTGTTTCCCCCTAAGTTATTCAGCAACTAAAACTACATTTTAAAAAAATTTCAAAAACTAAGCATGTTCCCTTTATACCCAATTGGTACCAGTTTGGACTTTCTGAAGGCATAAAGAGCTGTAAGTTGGGGCCTTTCTAGACCAAGAATAAAGAGAGAGAAAATGCCAGAGAGGTATCTGCATTCAAGAGTTGTTTTTCTAACAGAGCAGAGATGAACACTATAAGAAAATAGCAGAAACTGTAAATGAACGGTGTCCTTAATCATAACTAAATTTGCTGAACTTCCTTGTGGAAATAAGACGTCAGTTGTACAATATGGCCTAATTGTCATCACTATGGAAGATAAGACTGGGTTACATATTGGATCAAGTATTGGAAAGCATATAAACAAGGAGGTAGTTTGCAAATATTGCTTTTTTATTTTTCAATTTTCCTGTGAAAAATCATCAAAATAAGAGATGAGGCGAGCAACCTCACAGTCATGCCTTGCATCACAATGAGCACAGGACAGAAGGACCACTTTCCAATATCTGATCCAATACATAACCCGGTCTTATCTTTCACACTGATGACAATTATGTCATATTGTACAACTGACGTCTTATTTCCACAAGGAAGTTCAGCAAATTTAGTTATGATTAAGGACACCGCTCATTTACATTTTCTGCTATTTTCTTACTGTGTTTATCTCTGCTCCGCTAGAAATACAACTCTTGCTTGCAGATACTTCTCTGGCTTTTTCTTTCTCTTTATTGTGCCTGGCACAGAGGTCCCCAGATATGGGGCCAAGTGAAGCTGAAGTGCAGCCTACAGTCCCCCTTGTTAAGCCATACATCTCAGTGTGATGCCACACTGATGGAGTGGGAGAAGGCTTATCTTTTCCTTATCCACATTGACAACATATAAGATCACTATGCCAAGTACCTGCCATGGGGATGCC
This sequence comes from Pan paniscus, assembly GCF_029289425.2. Lineage (NCBI taxonomy): Eukaryota > Metazoa > Chordata > Mammalia > Primates > Hominidae > Pan > Pan paniscus. The sequence goes on along the minus strand of NC_085926.1, from coordinate 73,698,549 downwards.
ATTTTCTAATTCACACAAAGGGTCTGTATGAGCTAGGACCAGCCCTGAAGCAAAGCAATGCGATTGCCAAGTATTGCGTTTGACTAGGAAGTGATATTTTCTTTAGAAGCCTCACCAGGAGTGTCAACAAATACCCATGTCAAAAAATAATGGAAGTTTTCATGAAAATGTGTTCTAATTCAGCACGCTGTCCAAGAATATCATGGAGTTTTGTCAGCTCAGCGATAGCATTCTTGCCTTTAGCCCACATTGTTCTGCTCTGTAGATACCATATTTTTATCCGACTGAGAGGAGACTCAGGCCAGGATTAGTGGCGGCAAAATGGTTCTTTGATGAAGCCTACCCCATGTGAGGGGCCGTCTGGTTATTCTGCTGATCTGTTGAGCTGGTGATATGGATGTCTCCTTTAAGCCCAACCAGATGAGATCTTATATATGGACCATAAAAAGGAGTCACAAACACTGTAGAGTGGTATTTCTTATATGTTTTTGCAGATTCATGCGGGTTTACTCAACCTTCTCAATACCATATCCATTATCCCATATTTAAATTTGCTCCTTAGAATGGTTTAAAACTCAATGGGGCATTTTAAATGTAATATAATTAAATACAGTATGTTTCTTAACATTTTACTTTTACTTTTTACTTAACTTTTTACTTAAACTAAGACCTGGAATTACTGTATCCTTTCAACCAGCAATTCTTTCAACCTTCTGGCTGTGCCTGCTCCCCTAGTACTGACCATTGTTTAGTCCTTTGCTCTAGAAAATTCCCTGCTGCCCTTAAGACTACCTACTGTTCCTTCTCCCTCTGGTCCTCTTCCTTTCTCTCTTTACCTAATTGTTTCCTGTTCATCCTTCACATTCCAGCTCAAGTGTCACTTCCTCAGGGAAGTCTTCATAACTTGCCTAAATTAACAAAATCTCCTGCTCTAGGTCCCCATGGAGTCATGTATCTCTTTGGCATAGTGCTTGTTGCAACTGCTACTTTAACATTCTTTCTGTGTGGCTATATGATTATTGCCTATGTCTTCCACATGAAGGGGAATAGATCTGTAACCCCAGAATCTCACCCACAGCCCAACACCGAGGAAACATTCAGCAACTGTTATGAACTAAATGTTTATTTCCCCCAAAAATTTATAGGTTGAATCCCCAACTCCCAATGTTGTGGTATTTGGAAGCAGAGCCTTTGGGTGGTAATTAGGTTTAGATGAGGGCATGAGGTTGAAGCCCCCAGGATTAATGTTTTTATAAGAGGAAGAGAGATGAGAGCTCTCTTCCTCTCTCCCTCCCTCTGTCTTTCTCTCTTTTCTCTCTGTCTCTGTCACATAAGGACTTAGTGAAAAGGTGGCCATCTGCAAGCCACGAAGAGGCCCCAAATCTGCCAACACCTTGATCTTGGATTTTTCAGCCTTCAGAAATGAGAGAAATAAATGTCTGTGGTGAAAATTACCCAGTGTATGGTATTTTGTTATATAGTAGCCCAAGCTAAGACAGCAACTGTTTGTTGATGTCTTCCTCCCATCTATTGGATAAATGGATGGGAGAAAGAAAGGGAGGAGGGAAATGTATATGCAGGAAATAATCAGATAAGTGTACAAGATTTAACTATTCAGGATGTTTATCAGACCAATAGTTACAACTACAAAAGCTTGGAAGCCAATGTTTTGCGTATCAATATTCTAGCCTCTACCAACGATACCCTACAGTTAGAGAGATGACCCCAGCATATTGTCAAGCAAATGAAAAGAATTATAAAGCAGTGTATACTGTATGGATCTCATTTTCTTTTGAGAAAAATATAATAGAATGACACAAATGTGCACAATAATCTAGAACAAGAACCAGACGACATCAACACATTAACAATAGCTATCTTGGGCTGGTAGAAATCTGGATATTTTTTCCTTCCTTGGACTCCCCCATATTTTCTCATTTTTCCACAATTAGCATGCGCCTCTTGTGTGTACCATATGTCAGTTTCCTCCCACTCAGGCTCTGTTTTTTCCTGACACCCAATTTGAGGCAGACACAGCACCTCTGCATTCTCCAGAAAGAATCTACTCCACCCATGAGCTTTGGTGAGCAATGTAAATTCTATGGAAGTTTTTATGTGAAAGAGAGAGAGGATGCTTTCATCTCAGAGCCCACAGTGTTTATCTCAAAAAAAAACCCACAAGACATTCTCTTACATCAGGGCTCTTTTCCAAGTAACCAGTGGGTTTCCTGCTGTCTCTCATCTTTTTCCCCAGGTAGCCTCTCAGTCTCCCGTGGCCCCTCGTCCTGACTCCAGCTCCTAATTCATATAAATGTAGAGTCACTTCTTTCTTCTGTATGAAATCTTGTCCCAGCCCCATACTGTCTCCTACTCCACAGCTGGCTGAATGCAACTTCTCAGCAAAGAGCATATTTCCTCTGTTAGAAAAAATTCTCAAACCAGCTGCTGGGAAGATACAATTTCATCCATATTGTTGCACATAAACAATAAAAATTAAACCATAATTATCTAAAGATGAAAAAGTTCATGTGCAATTTATCATTTTCCCACATGATACACTATCAGTTCCTAGTGAAGGCCATTGCTAGCCTTTAAAGCAGAAGCATTTCAATTAAGAACAGAAGCGTCAACCACAGCTTGATCTAAGATTTTGCTGATCTTTGGGGAACATTATCTGCTGCACATTGGTCTAGTTATCAAATATCCCATCATGCCCTAGACATTGGTTTTCAAATTCTCAGAGCTGATAGAACTCTGGAAAACCCAATTCTTGGCAGGATTTTAGGGCATCTTAAAAGGCTTGGCACAAATACAAATGAATATATATCTACTAGGATCCTGTTTGCTTAAGTCCCAACTGTTGCCTTCTGAGACTTAAGGACTTCACAAGACCCAATAAGAAACCATAGTTCTTGACAAGGGAGCAAAAACCAGAAGGGAGGTACACAAGTTCTGAAGCAAACTTCCACAATTCCAATTCTAATTAACCCCAATTTTCATCCAGAGCGTCCATGTATAACTCAAGTCAGAACTGCTTTTCTTTTTGTAAACAATAACAAGAGCAAACATTTGTTGGTGTCAGTAATGATAACCCTCTCTTATTGAACCGACATGCCAGGTCCTGTCCTAAAAGCTTACCATGGATTATCTCATTCAATTCTCCCAATAACCCTATCTATAGCATATAGATACTATTCATGTCCACCATTTTATTGGAAAACTGTGAACAAGGAGTTAAATAACCTGTTCAAATTCCCACAAAAGTCATGGAAGCTACACTTGAAACCATGGCTAAAATTTTTGAGATACTTCTGCTTCCCTTATAAATTTGTATCTTCTGTCTTCAGTTTAGCAGATAACTAGAGAGAATTCTATGACATCTTCAGAACAGATGCACTCATAATATATGTTTGCACAAAAGGTTTTGTTGTTCTGGCCCAGCCATTTCTTAAAATGACCCCTATTAGTTAACAGACATCTGTGTTCCCAAATGATTGAGAGGAACGCTGTCACATGTGTTCCAGCCTCTAACAACGTAACTACTAGAACAGACATAGAGTAAAAGAAAATTCAAGGACTATTATTATGAAATATATTAATATTATATTGTTCCATATATTAATATTATATTGTTCCAGCCTCTAACAGTGTAACTACTAGAACAGACAAAGAGTAAAAGAAAATTCAAGGTCTATTATTATGAAATATATTAATATTATATTGTTCCACAGTCCTGGTCTTCTGAAATTAAAACTATCATATTACAAATCTGGCAAAAATTGGCATATATCTATACATCCGGCATATACATACACGAGTGCACAATATTGCAATTTTCTTTAAAATTTCAGAAAGTATATACTAGTATTTTATCTTTTCCTAACTGTGTAAGCTCAAAAATATTTCAATTATTTGTCCTTTAGAATCTATTTTTCAAAAATATAAAGGGAGAATATACAATTCAAGGTATACTTTTATGAACACAAAAAATTCTCTCTCCATATAAACTTGTGGAGATTTTCTTTCAGGTCAAATTCAATTAATCTTCATTGTGTCTTCATAGAAGAGCTGTTTGTAATTCAGCAGAAAACAAAACAAAGGTATAATGAAAGTGGTCAGCTTTTTTGGCTTTATTTTTCAATTACAAAAATTGAGGATAAGGCTTAAAGAGTATTCTAGTTACAATCCAAAGTATTGACTTGTGCTATGAAATATTATCACATGCAGAAATAAATTATAAGGAGGGAAAGTCTTGTTTGTATCCTAACCAGTCCCTCTGAATTTTATTATATCTGTTTTTATGGTATCAAAAATTAGATGTCCACAGTACGTTTTCAGAAATCCCTGCTTCTTGCACTCTTGTCAGTAGGATTCTCTGCCATCATCAACCTGAGTTCCAATCTCAGCTCCACAAGCTGTGTGACCTTGGATCAATTTCATAATCTCAGCTTCTGTGCTTACGAAACAGGATAACTGTAAAGTATGGATTATATGGGATCATATCTGTGAGGGTAAAAAGCCCTGCAGGGTGCTCAGCACACAGCAAGCACTTAATATATAGCAGTTCTCATGACAATTTCTAATATTCCTCTAGCCTCTTCTCAGGTCTCTTACTGCCCAAAGATGAATGTGACCCCTCCAATCCAGCTATAACTCCACCTGTCTGAGGTAAACAAATTTATGGTCATTAATAGCCATGACTATTTATATGGTGTTGTTTAATGAGCCCTTTGGGGTCCTCCCTGACATTCCAAATTTCCCACTTAACACTTTGGGATGAAAACGCGGTCTTAGGAAGACCTATAACATAATACAAATGTCTGGGATACCATCTCAGCACATATTAACACTGAGTCAAGATTTTATATCACCTAGCTCTCATGTGGCAACAGTTCTTGAGAACAAGGAACACAGACAGAGGACTTTTGATGAGGGAAACGGATGGGGAAAAAGTACTAAGCAAGAGGTGACATCAAGAGAACATATATCTGAGGGGTCTGCTTGCCCACCATTTTTTTATGCAACAGAAAAGGAATCTTGTTTCCTACCTTACTGAGGGGACCCATGAATGCCAGAATCCTTCACTCACCTGCCTGCTGCCCCTCCATCGCGGAGTCCTTTGGGGTGAGAGCTTATGTTCAGTTTTGCCAACACACGTGGACCTTATTAACAACAATTGCAACTTTTATTATATAGTCCTTTAGAGTAGTACTTCTGAAACCAATGATGTGCATGCAAATTCCCTGAAGACATTGTTAAAATGTAGATCCTGATTCAGTAGGTCTAGGGTGGGGCCTGAGAGTCTGCATTTCTAACCAGCTCCTAGGTGTGCCAATGATGCCCAAAGGCCATAAAGAGAATCCTTACAGCTTACGGATCATTTTCACAGTGACCTCATGCATCTTTACAGCAAACCAGGGGAGAGGGAGGACCAATATTTTATCTCTATTTTATAGGTGAAGAGCCTAAGGTGCATGGAAGTTAAATGGCCTTCTTAAAGCCAGATGAGCAGACATTCAGGATCCTAATCCGACATTCTTCCAGCAACGTTGTGCTCTCTCCCTTTAATCTTCCGTGTCGTTAAGTATCATTACTGACTTCAGATCAGTTCATAAATTAACTTTAGAGGAAAAAGGGTAAAGGATGTAGCTGACTCTTCTTTCTGGTGATCTTGGATCTGTTATGTACTGCATCATATCCACCTCCTTCCCTCCCTTTCCCAGGTGTGCCTCCTACCTCATCCCATAGTATTCACTATATAAATGCATCTGTGGCATGCAGATGAACCTCTTTAATTCCACTCCACAAATATTTGTTGACTTTATATTTGGGCAAGGCATTGAGTCATGATCTAGGGACAAGATTTAGTCCCTGCCCTCAAAGAGCATACACAATAGCAGAGAAGACCAGTGTCTATCCAGCTCGCTACACTAAAAGGCATGCTATGCCAATGCAAGGCATGATTTGACAACAAGAGTAAACACGCTGCTAGGAAAGCAGTGAGGAGGGGCAATTTGTCCCAACTTAAGAGGATCAAGGAAGATCCTCAAAGAAGGCAGTATTTGTGGCTTGACCTTTAAAGTAATGCAGAATTTCAACACGTGGGGAAAAAGGTGGAGGAAGAAGAGAGGGAAGCAAGGACAAATCCCAGGCATGAGTAAAGGCTCCGTGGAAGTGATTTGCTGGGTTTGTGGTGGTTGGTCTGTTGCACCTCCAATTGCCAATCAGGTCTGTACATCTGTAATTTAGTCCAGGGGAAAATGCAATACCTTGCCTCTGAGGGTACTGGCGGCAGAGCTTATAGTCTGGTATCACTTGCCCTCGGAATGGAACCCATCCAGGTTCCCACATCTCTTTCTTCCTGAGTCCAATCCACCTCAGGAAAAGTATCACTTTTCAAGAAGGGACTTAGAGGCTCCGATAACAAAGCTCTTATTGGTAGGTCATGTTCTTCTTGGCAGTCCCACAACCTGCCCCTGGATATTTCCTTTCTAGCCTCTTTCTTTTCCAGTCATCCCTAATGGAAACATTGCCTCACACCTTCCTTTGCCAAGCCCTCCAGCTTACCTTAAGCCCCACTTCTGGGATGTCTTGCACGAAATCAGTTCCTATCTCCTACAAACAAATCAGTCAGGCTGTCCTCTTTGAGCCGTTTGGTTGCTAAGCACAGGTGATGCCAAAGCTTCTGATTCATGGACCTCACTCTGGGCAGCATAGATCTAAAGTGCCATTTTCCCATATTGACCCGTCACAAGAATTATCTGAGGCACCTGTGAGAAATGACCATTTTCAGGAAACCCCCCATCCTGCTGAATCAAAATCTCTAGAAGAGAGGCCAGGAAAGCCACACATATGTCAGGCACATGAAATGACTCAGGTCATCAGCCAGGTAGGAATCCCTGGTCTAAATTACCCCAAAAATCAAAGCCTGGCACTCTCTGATACTATGGATATACGGGAACAACTACCAACTTTAAGAATCCAAGTTGTGCCCTCTTTCAATGTGTTGTTTTAACTGATCTATGCTTAACGATTTATGGGATCTCATTATACAACTAACTGTATGTATACTAGGCAGTCTTAACAACATGAGCCCCCTCTGTCTCAAAGACCCAGGTATAAAACTTTGCTGAGAAATGAATTAAGATGAACAGATACTATACATATGCATGCTTGGTGTTGATATCTGTGTATGGCTAGGGTTTTATTTGTCCAAGCGTGTCAGTTACTCAGTGGTTAAAACTGGAGGGGAAGAAGGAAAAGAACTAGAAGAAAGGTTATAAGACTTGAAAACCAGTAAATTTGGGGAATGTTTGGCTTTTTGCAAAATATTTTTTAATCACAGATTGTCAGTCCTCTTTCAGATGTGCCAGGTTCTTGTTTAATTACTGCATGTAAATGTCCATATTATAATTAGCAACTGATATATATACACATAAATACATACGAACAAGCACATACACATATAATTTTTACATTTGCAAAGAGTGTTCTCTGGACAATCAGAAAGTGTATTTGCATAAATTGTGTTTAGGACTTCCCTAACACAGCTCTGCACCCCCTTCCCACGTCCACTACCCCTATTCTTATGAAAAAGAATTGTTGGGATTAATAAAATTATCTGTCTTATATTGATTAAATTATACAAATACTACTATTATTAAACTGTATTCTTCAGCTTTCTGAGACAAGGGAAAAAATACTTTCTGGTATGTAAGTTCAAAGAAATAGACCCCTTACCAGACATGAGCAGTTGTCTTGGGAATGCAGATTTATGAAAATTGATAGCCTGCCTTTGTCTGGCAAAACAAAGTGCCTTTCTTTCCCGTTTTGTTCTCTGCCTGTGTAACAGAGACAATTCTTTTTTTTTTCTTTTTTAGGAAGGGAGGGGGATGTGACTTCTTAAATTAAACATACCTCTCAAGTCCTCTGCAAGGAAACACCTCTAGGGTCTCTGCAACTCCTTTGAGCCCCAGAAAAAAAGATGTTGACTTCAAGTTCAAGCTAAAATAAAGACTGAAAGCAAATAAGTTGGGGTAGAAGGAGACAGATGTTCAGATCATGTGTTTAAATTGATGATAAGTAAACAGGTTATTATAAACAAAGCCAAACAGCTGGACATGGTTACAGAGTGCTTTTTTAAAAAGTAAAATAAATAAAATTAAAATTTTCTTTTAAAAAATGAGAATGTAGAAAAATGTTAAAAGACGATAATTTTGTTCTATTTTGGTATCAGGGAGACAGTATCAAGGATTTTATATTTTTCATTTCCATAAATTATGTTTATATGCATGTTACACTTACCTAGGCTTACTTGGCATATGCTAAAAATAATACGGACTTTTTGTGTCCTGGGACACATCACGTGTTCCTCCAATTACCCTGTTTTCAGTTTCAGGGCAGTGACCAGGGCCGCTCAAAAGGTAAACAGGCAGCTGACATAACACTACAAATTTAAAACGTCACTTGAACATACCCATTTAATAAGGAGACAAAGGGACCACGGTGGCCTTTTTTTCCGCCCTAAAAATCTGGAAAGCGACTGCTTTTTCTATCACGCTTTTGGGGATTTGAACAGTATCCAGACATCTGTAAGACGTGTATTTTTAATCACTTCTGACTTTCACTTCCAAGTCTTGTGTATGAAAAACTTGAAACTGCCATGTGGCCTAAAAGCCTGTGAAGGTCTCCCCACCCCACCCCCAAACATGTGGGGTTCCAAAATCATTTGTTCCCAATTTCCCCAGTTTGGGTTAGAGTATGTCCATAGGGCTCGCTGACTCTTGGTAAACTGGAAACCTGATTTGATTTGGCAATGTTTCTGCTAGCTGCACCTTCCCAGGGGGTCTTGCCTTCACTCTCTTTCTGACCTGAGTTAACTATATATTTTTTTCATTTGCCTGGAATAGTGGAACAATTTTACTACTAACTAATCACAACACTTATTAAGCCTTTATGAGTTATAAGGCATTGTACTAGCATTGAAGTGAGAGGGGCCCTGTAAACAACACAGTACCTGCTATTACTGAGTCCGGCATCCAGTTAACAGAGAATATACAAGCAGGTGAAATGATCAATGATGATCAAAGATGTAAATAACAATCTGAAAAAGAACAAATAGCAAAAGGTATGTTTGTAACTATTGCCAAGGATGAAATATAAGAATGATTAGAGTTCAAAATGGCAGAGAGAGTATTATAGTGGAAATACAAACTTAAGTAAGGGGCTATTATGATTGACCAAGTATACTGATTTGGCTGTGACAACATCAGTTTATACTTGTTGTCCTGGTATCATATTTATTCTTTTCATTCTTTTTTTTTTCTTTTTTTTTTTTTTTTTTTTTTTTTTTTTTTTTTTTTTTTTTTTTTTTTTGAGACGGAGTCTCTCTCCGTCACCCAGGCTGGAGTGCAATGGCATGATCTCGGCTCACTGCAGCCTCTGCCTCCCAAGTTCAAGCAATTCTCCTGCCTCAGCCTCCTTAGTAGCTGGGACTACAGGCACCCGCCACCACACCTGGCTGATTTTTATGTTTTTAGTAGAGATGGGGTTTCGCCATGTTGGCTAGGCTGGTCTTGAATTCCTGACCTTAGGTGATCTACCCGTCTCAACCTCCCAAAGTGCTGGGATTACAGGCATGAGCCACTGCACCCAGCCTCTTTTCATTCTCATAAGTGTTGCAGTTAGTATAAGAAATTATGTGCTCACCCTATTTATGGAAGAGTGAATTTAGACACAAGGAAGGAAAGTGAGAAAGATACTCCAAAATGACATAAATGAAGATTACAAAAAGAGAAAGGGGAAAATAAGGCATGTACAAAGATTCAGTGAGTAAACCAATGTGTTTAGCAACAACACAGATAAATATATGTAGTGTATTTGAAGCTTATCACAGCTAATCCACTACCTATGTATAGGAAATGATTTTTAAATTATTAAAATTACACAATCTAATATATGGTGAAATGAACAGAAAATACAGATGATGAAAAGATTTGTAATTGCCCATAATTTCTCAAACCCAGTATTCATCATTGTTAATATGTTCACTGCATGTTATTTAAGAGTTTTCTTTGCAGATGTAACCAAACAATGGCATCATCATATTGTCCATATGATTTTAAATATGCTCTATTCACTCACTACACTATGAATATCTCTCCATATCAATAAATAGATGTATGACAATTGTTTCATGTAATAGCATTATATAGTGAACTGTGATATGTTAAACAAGTTCCTAGGTTTGATATTTGGAAAAACTCATGGAGAATTTTTTGCTATTATGAACAGCATTGCAATGTATATTCTTGCACAAAATCTGTGTTCAGTTGTCCAATTACTTTCACTTAATACATGATGAGAAGGGTAATTTCTAAATAGACTATTTTTTAGAATTTTTAACTTGCAGCAGAGAAGTTGAGTCACCCAGGCCATTGACCTATTGTCATTTTGTTTCCACATGACCACAAAGAATAATCTTAAGATCCTTGACTTTTCTCCACTGCTGTTATAGCTATCTTAGTTTTGCTGAGGCACTGTGATAGCCTCTTAATTTATTTTACTTCTTCCACTCTAACTCTGTCCCAAATATTCTCCACACTGCAAGAAGACGAGTTATTTTAAAATGTCACCCAGATTATGTCATTCACCTGCTTGAAACCCTTCAGTGTGTTCCAGTGAAACTCAAATAAAACCCAAGCTGTTCACAATAGCAAAGACATGGAATCAACCCAAATACACATCAATGATAGACTGGATAAAGAAAATGTGGTACATGTACACAATGGAATACTATACAGCGATAAAAAGGAATAAGATTGGCCAGGCACGGTGGTTCATGCCTGTAATCCCAGCACTTTGGGAGGCCGAGGCAGGTGGATCATGAGGTCAGGAGATAGACACCATCCTGGCTAACACAGTGAAACCCCGTCTCTACTAAAAATACAAAAAATTAGCCGGGAGTGGTGGCACACACCTGTAGTCCCAGCTACTCGGGTGGTTCAGGCGGGAGAATCACTTGAACCTGGGAGGCGGAGCTTGCAGTGAGCCGAGACTACGCCACTGCACTCCAGCGTGGGCGACAGAGCAAGACTCAGTCTCAAAAAGAAAAAAAACATAATAAGATCATGTCCTTTACAGGGACATGGATGCAGCTGAAAGTCATTATTCTCAGCAAACTAATGGAGGAACAGAAAACCAAACACCACACCTTCTCGCTTATAAGTGGGATCTGAACAATGAGAACACATGGACACAGGGAGGGGAAAAACACACACTGGTGCCTATTGGGGGCGGGGGGTGGGCGGGGGAGAGACAGCATCAGAATAAATAGCTAACGCATGCGGGGCTTAATATCTAAGGTGATAGGTTGACAGGTGCAGCAAACCACCATGGCACACATTTACCTATGTAACAAAACTGCACGTCTGGCAACACATGTATCCCAGAACTTAAAAAAAAAAAAAAAAAAAAACAAGCTCAAGCTCCCTCACATGATCTGTCCTGTGCCCTCCTGGCCTTCCCAATCTCCTCCCCTCTCCCCGCCATCTACCACACCCCAGTACCAGGGCCACCTTTCAGTTCCTAGAAGGAGTCAAGCTGCTGGCTGCTTCTGGGTCTTCACCTACCACTTCCTGCAACACTCTTCTCCTTTATGACTTTGCTCAAATCGTAATTATATCAATCTATTTCTAGCTAGTTTATTTTTCAGCTCCTCTAGTGGATTCTACGTTCTGTGGTGGCGCTAATGAAATTGGATTTTTTCACTATCGATTTGGCAGTAATCCTAATACAGTGATTGGCACATAATAGGTGCTCAGGAACTATTAGAGAGGTAGAGGGATGGGTGAAGTTTGTGGCCATGGACCCAAAAAACCACCCCCACATAAGCCTGGGTCTTTTACTCTTTTAGCACGGTATTCTTAAAACCTTAGCTAACCATAGCAGGAATAGAAGCACTGTTGGTGTCAGATAACAAAATGCCAAAATGGGAAGTACCTGGAGATAGACTAATATTATCTGTAAACTCCCTAGAGACTGGCACCTTGGATAGCCCCTTAGTCCATGTGAGGGCTTGGCTGACCCAAGACCAGGACGGAGGCAAGCAGTCCAGCATTATCCATCTGACTTTCCAAAGGAAAGCAGAAGTCACCCCAAGGGTAGGATGAGTGACACAACACAGCCGGCACCAGGATGACCAACAGGATTAGCTGGGTCAAGGCATCAGCCAGCCAGAGCAGCCGCGACAGGCCGAGCAGATGCCGAGGAGTGATCGGGTGTCACCTCTGCTCATCTCCATCTGTTTGTTTGGCTGACCCCAGCGCTGGCCCCAGCTTTCTTTCTGGACTCATAGGCAGCTGGGACCCAGGGAAAATGAGTATCACGGGAGAGTGTTTGGCAACTGTGGGTCTGATGTGCACTCATAAGTCATGGGAATGACCAGGGCGAGGTGTCAGCTAACAATTTCTGCATGCTTCCCCTCACTCCTGAGCCCACTCTTCACAAGCAGAGAAAGGGGAGATGGCGATGGCAGAAATCTTCGCACAGGTAATTCAGAGGATAAACAAACCTCAGGGAGCTGGTCAGAAGTCTGACTGGGGCTAATCCTTTGCATTACCTTGCATTCACCAGACTGAGAGAGATAATCTTGAGCCCAAGCCCTCTGGATTCTAAATGCCTGCTTAAGACTGACACTGTGTAGGTAAACATTTTAGGTCAGAATATTAGCTCAGTCATTTCCTGGCTGTGTGGCCTCAGGCAGATTTCCTAACTTCTCTGAGCCTCAATTTTCTCTTCTGGAAAATTATGCTCAAAACATATCCTAAGGCAAAAGACAAATGAGAGAATGTTACTTGGGGTCTTAGCACAGGCCTATAACATATTAAGTTGTCAATTAATAGTTGTCAATGACAGCTATTGTTATTATTAAAATGTATATAGACAGAAGTATGCATATACACATGTGTTTTGCTCAAAGAGCCTCATATTCTTTGGGGAAAGAAAGAATCATAGCATTTCACTTAGAGCTTTTATCCTATCCTACAAAAATCTCACCAATTTGAGGGCTCAAAATACCAACTGGCAAGTACTGTTCACACAGTGTTTCTATACAGAAGTTTATTGAAAAAAAGGTGTCAGAATATTCAATGAGCAACACGTATATGGTTGCTCATTGAATACGAGATACCACATTCAAGATACCAAGATAGTATTCTGCCAAGTTACGGAACAACTTGGAATCTTAATAATTTAGTTATCGAAAGCCTACAGAAAATAAACAAGAAAGTCCCTGTGTTGCCGGGCGCGGTGGCTCACGCCTGTAATCCCAGCACTTTGGGAGGCCGAGGCGGGTGGATCACGAGGTCAGGAGATCGAGACCATCCTGGCCAACATGATGAAACCCCGTCTCTACTAAAAATTCAAAAAAAATTAGCAGGGCTTGGTGGCGGGCGCCCGTAGTCCCAGTTACTGGGGAGGCTGAGGCAGGAGAATGGCGTGAACCCGCGAGGTGGAGCTTGCAGTGAGCCGAGATTGCGCCACTGCACCCCAGTCTGGGCGACAGAGCAAGACTCCGTCTCAAAAAAAAAAGTCCCTGTGTTAAATGATTTCAGTCTTATGGGGGAAATAAGTAATAAGGGAATTAAAAACAGAGTGATACGTGCTTTGATTGGAGTAATCATAAGGTACTGTGGGAGTACAGGGGAGGGATACCTTAGCTACCCTTAGAGGATGTGTGTGTGTATTTGTGTGCATGCACCCATGCAGTTTTGCACCCTTTTGAGTGTAGGAAACACTACCTGACTATAGGTGACAGGTAAACTCTAAATATAAGATAAACATTGGAGGGAGAATATGAGGAATGAGATGAAAGGGTAACTGCAGGGGGAGTAAAATATAGTAATGACAGTAGGCTACAACCTATCAGCTGTGTGACTCTGAGAAAGTCAATCAACCTCTCTGAGCTCAGTTTCTTCACCTATAAAATAGGAATGTCAGCCCCTCACAACACTGCTATGAGGATTAAATGACACAAAAATAGCTCAGTGCCTGCATATTGAAAGTGTTTGACAAATAATAGCTGCTTTTATTGTCATTGATATAAATTATCTTAGGTTTCTCACAGTCCTTAGAAAGGAATCAGAGAATCCCCCAAGATATTTTTGAAGCTTTGGAACCATTCTGTGATATTTGTCTTGTTTCTACATTTCATCTGGTCTGAGAAGTTCTCTCTGATCTTCTTTGGTGGAATGCTTAAGTATCTTCAATCTCATCTGGAGTGCTAACTCTGACCTGTTGCTAATGACTGCCTCAAGTGAAAAAGGGCACTGTGATCCATTGGCAATGTCGGTTATGGGGAAGGGTGAGGAGAGCAGTGCTACAGAGTTCCTCGTATTTGCTATCCAGGAAGCACTAGTACCATTTCTGTCACCAAGATGGCCTATTGTTCTTTCTAAGGACACCTCTGGCCTTGGCAGGTGACATCTAGCTCCCTAGTCCTCCCTAACACTAGTATATGCCCTGTATTCCTTCTCAAAGCTCCCCCATTCCCAGAAAGAAAAAGGCAAAACAGCCATATGCTACCAAACACATTTCTTCTTTCCAGGATGTCTCTGATTCTCTTTCATGAATCTGAGTCATCTCTCCACACCCACCAGCAGTCCCAGCTGAAATTACTGTTTTCCACAGCACTTCAAATTTTTATATCCTCAGGGCCTGCTTTCTATCTGGATCAGAATGCCTTTGGGGGAGGGGGAAGGCACCCAGCCTTCTCTCCTACAGGGATTTCTTCTTGAAATGTATTTTCTCCTCCACATCAAAGTCCATTGAAAACACAGAAACCTCAACCCATCAGGGGTTATATACACATATAAATATATTCATCACTTCCGCTAACCCTGGTCAGTATCAAGAGTAACCCCTCTGCGAGGGCACAAGAAGTACATTTCATAAGGCAGCCGACATGATCACTGGCCCAACACCATTTTCCTCTGCATTGCAAAACCCTGCATGATGTCCACACTGCAATCAGTGTGCTCTCAGGGCCTGCAAGCCCCATTCCTAGCCATCACTTAATTGAGGCCACTTCAAGGAAATCTTACTGAGTAGCAACAAAATCTGTGCACAGCGTGATGCAAGCCACAGCTTCTGCAGCAAAGGAAATTCCATTGTAGCGGGAATGTCAGCCATTCCCAGAAGAGCCAGCTTCTCTGGCTCTCTAAGCAGTCAGAAAGCTGAGCTGACAAACAGATCTGAGTAAGCTCACTGCAGCACGACAAGCTGGCAGCACTCTTTCCCAACTCTTGCCTCAGTCATGAAAAAGACAAGAATCATTACATCTAAAGCAAAATTCTCAAAGCCTGGATCAAAACCATGAAGAGGAGAGGGGAATAAAGGATGAGGAGGAAGCATTTGTTTAAAATGCAGATTCCCAGGCACCCACAGGACCTACTAGACTGTCATCCCTTAGGGCAGTATCCAGGAATCTGATTTAAACCCAAACATGCACAGGTAGGCTTGGACACATATGCTGAGATTCTCACGCACAGTGAGGTTCAAAGCTGCAAAGAAAAGTTTAACTCGTCAGCCATAGTACTGCCTTCTTCTTCACAGACCAGTAGAGAAATGTGCTACTTGATTACTTAGCAGAGGAAACTTTCATAGCACCAACTTCCCAGAGGCAGGAAACGTTTTCAGCTCTTATTTTTCCCATGACACCTCGTTTGTTGTGAAGCCTTTGTTGCCCACATGCAAACTCTGCACCATCTTCAATATGAAGCCTAAGTTTTCTCCATCTTTTTCAAATTTGTAAACGGATAAGCCCCATAGCCACATCTGCTGATAAAAGCCAACAGGCAAGACAATTTTAATTCGTATCTATAACAGTCCTTCTTTAAACTTATGAGAATATCAAACCATTTTTTCCGTCACTTACATTATCTTCCCACCTGCCTTTGTTTTACTTCTGGATCTTTTTGGTTGCAAATAACATAATCTACTGAAATGAGTTGAAGCTATAAAAGAAAGAAGATTATAAAGTAACAAGGTAGGAAATACAGTTAGGCTTCCCCAGGAGCTAAATCTGGATCTTTGCAAACACTAGGAATTAGAGTAGACCCTGTTTACTGTCTGTACAGCATTCTCCTCTTCCTCCTCCCTCACAGAGCCCCAGTTTCCCTCCAGCATCCATCCCTCCCCTGGAGGCTCAATGGTCTCTGAGGAAGCTGCACCCATCCCGGCTCCCAGTGTTGAACCTGAGGGATCCAAGCCATTGATTCCTGTTCTAGCAATTGTATTATCCAGAAATGAAGCTCAAAGCTAGTATAATCTATATATTTTATACAATCTACATAATTTCCTAACTATGATATAAAAGATTTTAAACATTTCCTATAATAAGATTATATGCATTCCAATCAGAAAATGCCCAGGCATGACTCCTTTAAAGCACATAATAAATACTAGGAAAGTGGTGTACTTGTAAAAAGAAGCATTGTGAATTTGAGGACTCTGAGTTGACATCATGTTTTCTCAGCCTCAGCACTATTGACATTTTGGGCTAGATAAGTCTTTTTGTTGTTGTTGTCGGGGGCTGTCTTGTGCATTGTAAGATATTTAACAGCATCCCTGGACTCCATCTACTAGACACTAGTAACACACATACATACACACACACACATACACACACATACACACACATACCTCACAACCGAAAATGTCTCCAGACATTGCAAACTGCCTCTGGGGGAAAGATTACCTCTGGCTGACAGCCACTGGTATAGACTGATAGAAGATGTGTTTTTTTGGTAACCGAAATACAACAAATAGTGTGGTTGCCAATTGTATCTTGCAAATCAGTGCTTTATGTTTATATGTAAATCAGTCATATAATGCACTCAAATGGTTATAGAGATATTCCCACCTGCAGATCAGGGAAGAATGTAAAATGGTGCAGCTGCTTTGGAAAACAGTCTAGCAGTTCCTCCGAAGTTTAAAAATAGAGTTACCATATGACCCAGCAATTCCATTACTAGGTATATACCCAAGAGAAAGGTAAGCATACGTTCACCCAAAACTTTGTATGTGAACGTCCAAAACAGCAAAAAAGAGAAAACAACTGAAATGCCCATCAATGATGATTCAATATTCATTATGATGAATGGATAAATAAAATATGGTATCTCCAAACAATGAAACATTGTTCATTCACACTGAATATCTTATTCACACTGAAAAAGAATGAAGTACTGATGCATACTACAACATGGATGAACTTTGAAAACATGCTAACTAAAAGAAGCCAGCCACTGAAGTCCACATATTGTTTCATTTGATTTACAGTCATGTGCTGCTGATGTTTTGGTCAATGACAGACTGTATACACAACAGTAGTCCCATAAGATTACCATACCATATTTTTACAGTTCCAATATAGTTTGTATATATATATATCCCCACCAAATCTCATGTTGAAATGTAATACCCAGTGTTGGAGATGGGGCCCAGTGGGAAGTGTTTGGGTCCTTGGAGTGGATCCCTCATGGCTTGGTGCTCTCCTTGTGATAGTGAGTGAGTTCTCACAAGATCTGGTTGTTTAAGTGTGTGGCACCTCCCCACTTCTCTCTCTTGCTCCTGTTCTGGCCATGTGGCGTACCTGCTCCTGCTTTGCCTTCTGCCACGAGTAAAATCTCCTTGAGACCTCCCCAGAAATCAAGTAGATGCCAGAGCTATGTTTCCTGTGCTGGCTGCAGAAACATGAGCCAAAGGAACCTCTTTTATTTATAAATTACTCAGCCTCAGGTACTTCTTTAGAGCAATGCAAGAACAGCCTAACACAGGTACTTCTTCTATGTTTACATATGTTTAGATACATAAATACTTTTGTGTAACAATTGCTTACAGTACTCACTACAGTCACATGTTGTACAGATTTGTAGCCTAAGAGCAACAAACTATACTATATATCGCAGGTATGTAGTAGGCTATACCATCTAGGTTAGTATAAGTACACTCTATGATGTTACACAACAATAAAACTGATAATAACACATTTCTCAGAAAGTATTGCCATTGTTAAGTGACACATGACTAGGACAATCTATAGAGGCAGGAGGTAGATTAGAGATTTCCTAGGACTGAGAGTGGGAGGTTGAGTGATTGCTATGAGTATGGGTTTTTTGGGAAGAGAGAAAGATGAAAATGTTCTAAAATTGATCATAGTGATAGTTGTAAAACTCTTTGAATAACCTAAAAAACATTAAACTGTGTACTTTAAATAGGGGAGTTCTATGCTATGTAAATTATATCTCACTAAAGGTCTTTTTTTAATGTCCTGCAGGTCAGAGGACAGTTTAGTACTGTGTGAGACTATATTGTCATCTTCTTTATGCTTTGCAAGACATTTAACTTCTATTCCACCTGTTCTTTCAAATCATTGTGACAACAACAGCCCCTTACATTTCCTCACAGTGCTAGTTTCAGCCCCTTGGAGAATCAGGAACCACTCACTGGTCTAAGCCGTTTCTATAAATCAGTTCTTTCTTGCCAGTGATTGGTTGAGAAATTCGGATTTAAGCCAATCAGTAAATATGTTTAGCAAGGTGGTCACATGACTTTTGTTGGCCCAATCAGAACAAAGAAAAGACTTTTAGCCAGCGATTTTGGGGAGCCTCACTTTCTCTCTCCCTGACTGGGTTTGAATAAACACACAAATGCTTCTGATTGCTCCTGACAGCCACTTTGAGATGAAGAGTAAAACCAGCTGTAGAATCAAGCCAATGGTGTGGATGGTAAGGCAGAAAGAATCTGAGTTCATTGCTGAACTGCTGAATTAACCAACCCTACAGCCCAGGCTACCTTTTGATTTCCTGTTTTGTGAAATAATAAAGTTCTTTATTGTTTTAACCACTTTGAGATCTGTTTTCTGTGAAATAGAAACCAAAGTGGACAGAGGATAGGGAGTGAGATTTACTACTACCCTACAACAAGTTGAGGTCCCAGGATATCTGTTCATTCCTGGCAAGATTTCCAACTCTGCCAAGGAAGCACAGGAAGTGGAATCAATCCCATTCTAGAGGAAGCAACATATCAAAGAGCATGTTTTGGGACCCCAACTTTAAAATTAGGGTTCAAGTCAAGGCCCAGACCTAAAATGGGAAATTGGCAGACCAGGCTGTGTAAAGAGCTATGGTAAAGGGAAAAGCTAATGAAAAGACTCAGCTACAATGATACCCAGAGCTCAACTCTGCCATTTTTAGAGTTTCCCATTGCTTGTAGGTATTCTCAAGCTTGCTTTTTATTGATGTAAATACTCTGAATTCATTGTTTTATAATTTTGTATTGATGAATCCAATATCTGAAGTCTTCATTGTTTTTGCTCTCTGTTGTCCCTGCTGGTTCTCACTCTCAACTCTCACTCTTGTTGCCTTATTTCCTTGTTTCCTTATGTGCTTGATTATTTTTAACTATATGTTGGTCATTGTCCTTAAGTATTTGAGGGGATTCTATGTGAGTTAAGTTGAAGTGACTTCCTCTGGAGATAATTTGAGTTTGCCTCTAGCACATACCTAGATACATAGGCAATCCAGGACAACTTTATTGTAAATTCCTGAGCTGAGATCATGATGAACTTCCCAAACGAGGAGCACATTATCAGTACCAGCATCAGCCTTATTCCTACCATTATTGAGCATTCTGTGCATGTATTATCTAAGCTATTGGTCCTCAACCTTTTTGACACCAGGGAATAGTTTCATGGAAGACAGTTTTTTCCATGGACCAGGGAAGAGTTGGGGGAGATGGTTTAGGGATGAAACTCTTCCACCTCAGATCATCAGGCATTAGTTAGATTATCATAAGGGGCACTTTATCTACAACCCTCACATGCACAGTTCACAATAGGGTTCACACTCCTATGAGAATCTAATGCCACCACTGATCTGACAGGAGGTGGAGCTCAGACAGTAATGCTCACTCGCCTGCTGCTCACCTGCTGCTATGCAGCCTGGTTCCTAATAGGCCTGTGTATAGGTCTGCAGCCTGAAGGTTGCGGACCCCTGATCTAATTACTTCACTGCTTTCTCACACTTGAACTTCACAGAAACTATGATGCAAGTATCAAAATAACCTGCGTAATACAGAAAGAAAATGAGGGCACAGTATATTAAGTAATTAACCCGAAGTCATATAACCAGCTATTGGTAGAGATATAAAAGACCTATAACCTAAAGTCCTATATGCCATGACCTACTTACTAAGCTATAAGTACTTAATAAGTGTATGTTGATGATGTTCATCGCTGTAAAACTATTATTCCTGTGAGTGTAGAAAGGAAATAGAAATAAGATACAAGCTTAGCTGGATTAAAGTTTTGAGATGAAGTCCTCCAATCTCCATTTTTCTCCACACTACGTAGATGAACTGAGTATGCCTGGTAGTGAAACACCAGGCAAAGTTTGAATGTTATGCATTCAATCCAGTCAAATGTTATGCATAAAACAGCAGACCAATGCCAACTCCTTAAAAGAATAGACATCTGAGAATCACAACTACCACTGAACTCACAATTAAGTTTAAAATTATTTTACAGGAAGAGGAAGTTTTGCAGAGGCACTGTCAGTAGCAGCCTGAATAAGTTATCCATGAAAAAAATTGGAGAGAAATTTCTCGGAGTTTCCTGCTATCATTAAGCTAGAGAGTCAGTACGAATTGAGGGTTCCCAAGGGCAATTTTCTGAAAGGGCATAGGCACTTTATCCTCCTCTGCTAGCCAGATTCTTATTGCCTGTCCTTGGGACCCTGCCATCAAGTGCTCTGGAGGCCACCAGGGCAGATGATGAGGCCACAGAGCCAGGTGATCTGAAACATTGCCACTTCCCTAGATTGAGCTTTTCCTCATTATTCACCTGGACAATTGAAATTGAGTCCAGACTGGACTCCAGCCTCTAGTTGTCTGCAAGTACCTTAAGAGCAGGAATTACTGATCTTTACTCATTAGTGCCCAGTACAGTGATGGCACATTTGCCCACTGGTTCAGCAGCAATTACTTGTTGAACATCTACTCTCCGCTAGTCACTGAGGATACAATGGTGAACAAAAACTTGCGTGGTACATGCTCTTATGGGGTGCATGGTCTAGGGAGGAGCATATAGTTGCCAAATAATAAAAGCCAAATGCATAATTACAAACTCTCTTATAAATGTGATGAAGGAAGGGAACTCAGGACACTGAAAATCTGATCTATTCTGGGGGTACAGGGGAACCTCTGAGAGAAAATGGCATTCAGGTTAAGTTAGGAAGAGTACAGTTTATTCGAGTAAAGAGGGGAAAAACAAAGACGAAGAGAACTATAGTTGCAAAGGCCCTGTAGTCAGAGGAGTAGAGCATAGATAACCCAATAAAACTTGGATGTATAAATTAATGATTGAGTGACTCAGAATAACAACTAACATTTCTATGGTACTTACCATGTGCCAGGAATTATTCTAGCGTTTAATTTATACCAACTCATTTAACCTCCACAACAACCCTATGTGATAGGTATTATTTTTGTCTCCATTTTGAAAATGGGGAAACTGAATTACAGAGAAAATATGTAACTTGTGAAAGTTGAACAATTATCAAACTGTGCAACTGGGATTTGGACCCAGGAATCTGGGCTGAAGCAGATAACTAGGGCTTCTTTGGTGATCTATGAAATCCCTGGAATAACATGTTATTAAATAGAGCAAATATGGTGGCCTGAAACAGGGAACATCGGTTCTAAAATTGAGTCTACGAGATCCAGGAGCAAAGTTTTTTGAAAGATGTGAGCTACTCAAAGGAATATGGAATAAGAAGAAGAATGCAATGGAATTAAACATGCTTGAAGGTTTTAAAAACTCAATTAAAAATGCCATTGTAAAAGAAAAAAATGTTAAATTCTATAAATTTGCAATAAAAATAGTAGAGAATAAGAAAACAAATACTACATCAAACTTTGGAGTGAAAATATTTACATAATCAGCATTGTTTCTTTTGAATATCTTTCCCATGCGCGTACTCTGAATATTATGAACATCATTTCTTCTTGTATTTTTTTCCTCCCTCTGTCATCTATAAATGGACCCTGCTTAACATTTTATATCCAAGTGCTAGAAGCATTGAGAATTGGGAAGCCCTGGAAAACCCCTTATTTCTCCACAGTAAGGATGCACTCATGAGCTCTGCTAGGAAATTCATTCTGGTTGTCAGCTGAGACTTTATTTCCTCTCTGATGCTCATATTTGCATGAATCCAAAATCCAAATTAAGTTATAGGTCGTGGGACTATGCAGGCAGGCAGCCAGCAGCTCTGCCAATGCCAGTTACCTTCATAAAACCAAGACGTCTTTTATTACCCGAGGATCCTCCGAGTGAGGCTTGCCCTTTCCACTGAAGTTTTCAGCAAGTTAAGTCCAGGGTACTTAGAGCTGCTTGTTTACTTTAAAATTTCCTTTCTTGCTCTCTCTCTCTGTCTCTCTTAACCCGCGACCCTCTTTCTCTCTCTTGTCTCTCTCTTTGTCTCTTTCTGGTTTTCTTTTTTCCTTTCCAGCTTCTTTGCTCCTCTTGGCTACTCTTGAGAGCAAGCACTGGCAGGCAATGAATCAAAGTGGGCTATTTTTGCTCTCGCTGTGAGGATGTTTACAACATATTGAAAACTCGGCCTTGTAGTTTAACGTCATTTTCAGTATATTTTCAGAAAAACTGACTGGCTTCCAAATTCAGTAGATGACTGTGAAACCCACAGAGGGCCTTATGTACTTCATACCTTACCTTAGGCGGCTGCCCTGACTCTTAACGGCTCACATTGCATCAAATATGGCCCCACATGTGTAGAAATGGAAAGATGGGCATGCTGACCAAATTTATTTCCTAACAATGCTGATTTCATAAACAGTAGCTCAAAGTTGTGAAACAAGAAATTTAAAACTAGCTGTGTACAACAAGAAATTCTATGAACACTCTATCTCTGGCCTAATTAAGCTATTTTTCCTTCCCACCCAACCAAGCTGCCCCCAAATGTTTTGGATACATGTACCATCCCATTAGAATATAGTTAATCTTGAATATATTTCACCATGAAATATGAACATAGTAATTAGAGAATTTTCCATTCAACGTCCCCTATCATATTCCTAGCATATTGGAGTCTGTTAGAATAGCATTTAACTGTTTTCATATGGGCTTCAGCAGACATCCTGGAAGATTTGAAATAGCCAATAAATTCAACACACTGAAACCTAGTCAAACTTCTGTCCTTTTCCTTCCTTTCCTTTCTTTTCTTTTCTTTTCTCTCTCTCTCTCTTTCTTTCTTTCTTTCCAACTCCAAGTTCTAAATAAAATAAGATTAAGCTTGACCTAATTTTCTAAGAGCCTCCTGCTGATTTATCAGCTGATAGCATGTCTGAGGTATTCAAGCCAATTAAACTGGTTCACAAAGTATTGCTCAGTGGGTAAATATGAGGTAGAAATGTCCAGGAGGTCTTCTTTTTATCTGATGCTGGAATCAGAGGTCTGGGCAGGCTAACTGGTGTTTGTAAGGGTGGTGGGGAAATAGCCCACTGGTGTTCACTAAAAACTCTACTAATAACTCATTAACAGAAACCTCAAGCAGAGACACTCACATGTGGACAGTGCAGATAGAGTGGGGCTGAAATCGAGCTGGCCTGCTTTCTTGGACCAAGGCTAACTTTCCACTGAGGTTTTGATCCGTAGCACTGTATTAAGTCCTTGTTTGTGAGTGACTTCTATTGTCTAGGTACTTTGCAGGCTCACACCAGGCAACACTGGGCCTGTTGTTCCAATCCACTTTGAGATTCTGTAATTTAAACAGCACAGAGCGTGGGCCAGCCCCGAGAGTTATAACCTAGTTTAACTGGATTTAGAAAACTGGTTAAACTAGGCTACAACTCCCTTGGTCTTGAACCTGCAGTTTTGGTTTTGGTTTTGTTTTTCTTTCCCTTCTGTTCAGAGTGTAAGTTCACTTGCTTTAGAAAAATGGAAACAATAAGAAAATGGAAAATGACAAATATGCTGGGGAATTTATTTGAACTGGCACAGTAGTCTTACCTATAACAAAGAAATTCTTTAAACTTCTAGCATTTGCTAATGACACTTGCCAGCACTATACCATAACTGCTTAAGATCTGACTTTCCCACTAGACCAGTGGTTCTCAAACTCCACCCCACATCTGTGCTGTCAGGAGGGCCTGTTAAGATGCAGACAGATGCCCCACTCATGGTGTTGCTATTTCAGTAGGTCCAGATGGGATCTGAGAATTTGTCTTTCTAATAAATTCCCACATGATGCCAATGCTGATGGCCCAAGGAGAACATGTCAAGAATGACCGCACAAGACTGGCAACTCCTCGAGGGCAGGAATAGTCTCATTTGTCCCAGTATTCATAGCACCTAGTGCTGTGTCTGTTACACATCCATATTCTAATAAATGACTGTAGCTATTTATCTAAGTAGTATTCAATATCTACAATTTGTCAGAAATTGTTCTAAACACTAGAAATTCCACAGTGAACAAGACAAAGATGTCCCATGTCCTCAGAGAGTTTCCATTCTAGTGGTGCAGCCAAGTAGGAAACAAAGAAATGTATAAAGTCATGTCAGTTTGTGCTAAGTGCTATGAAGGAATTCAAAGCAGGACAAGAGGACAGAGAACAATGGAGGCAGGAGGCACTGTTAGATGGGGTGTCAGGGAAGGCCTCTCTGAGGAGGAGACATGTGCAGAACACTGAACGAAACAAGTGAGCAAGTCATGTGAAGATCTAGTGGAGGAAGATTTCAGGTGGAGGTAAAGCAAGTGCAAAGGCCCTGAGACAGGAGTAGGATTGGTGATATGGTTTTGCTGTGTCCCCACCCAAATCTCACCTTGAATTGTAGTTCCCATAATCCCCATGTGTTGTGGGAGGGACCCAGTGGGAGATAATGGAATCATTGGATTTGGCAAAATGGAGGCCCTTGGTGACTGTATTAGTTCACTTTCATGCTGCTGATAAAGACTGGGAAGAGAAAGAGGCTTAATTGGACTTACAGTTCCACATGGCTGGGGAGGCCTCAGAATCATGGCAGGAGGCAAAAGGCACTTCTTACATCGTAGCAGCAAGAGAAAATGAGAGAAGTGCGAAAGCAGAAACCTCTGAGACTTATTCATTACCACAAGAACAGTACAGAGGAATCTGCCCCCATGATTCAAATTATCTCCCACCAGGTCCCTCCCACAACACATGGGAATTATGGGAATTATGGGAGTACAATTCAAGATGAGATTTGGGTGGGGACACAGAGCCAACCCATATCAGTGACCTTGACAAAAGCAGTTTCAGTGAAGTGGTGGAGATGAAAACCTGATTGGAATGAGTTAGGAAAGAATGGTACATGGAGAAGAAAGGACAGTGAGTAGTCACTGGAGTAACTATCCCAGTGAACATATTTTATAAAGAAGAGCAGAGAAATGGGACAGTGGTAGGACATGGAAGTGGAGACTTGGGAGGTTTTTCAAGAAGGAAGATTGCTTATCCTGTTTCTAAGCTGGTAGAGACAATCCAGAAGAGAGCGAGAAATGGATTATGTAGGAAAGAGCAGTGTCAACTGCAGGAGTGAAGTGTGTGAGTAGATGAGAAAAGAAGAGACCCAGTACACAGAGAATGAGAATGCAGATGCAGTACATGTTCAGAAGTGATTGGGAAGATGGGCAAACTCTCTTCCACCCAGGATTAGGGAAACACAAAGCTTTAATAAACATGAGTCACCTAGATGAGTAAGCGAATAAACCAACTAAGGATATGTAATCAAGTTGCAGAACTACACTCTTTCCCACTTGATATGGTGTCTGTAAATGTAATGTGGAACCCATCAGCAGCGTTTCCTCACTTCACATTTCCTTGCTGGGGATTAAGCATGGAGCAGGCAGAGGGTTGGGTTGAGGATATAACTAGGGATGGGATGTGCCAGGGCAAGAAATTTGCAGGTATATGGAAGACAAGAATAAGAATGTTAGACTTCAGACTCTCACCTGGGCAAATGGGGAAAAGATATGAGAGGTGTCTCAGAAGAAGACAAAGTGGTAGAATCAATGGCTAGACGTCTTGAAGGAATGGATGGAATTATTGTGCTGGGAAAATGATTTGGAAGGATAAGAGGAAGTATATTTCTTGATAAGTGTAGTTCTGGGCTGATTGAGGTAGATAGAAGAAAAGATTATTGGAAGTGATGAAGTTAATGAACAGAGAGGCTAGTGGGTTGGCTTGATCATAGAGCTGGCAGATTGAAGCCAAAAGCCACCATTGAGCCATGGTGGCTCATGTCTGTCATCCCAAAACGTTGGGAGGCCAAGGCAGGTGGATCACTTGAGCCTAGGAGTTTGAGACTAGTCTGGGCAACATAGCAAACCCCCTCTCTACCAAAAAATAAAAACATTAGCCAGGAGTGGTAGTACATACCTGTAGTGCCAGCTACCCAGGAGGTTCTGCTGGGAGGATCACCTGAGCCATAGGAGGTCGAAGCTGCAATGAGCCCTGATTGTGCCACTGCACTCCAGCCTGGGTGACAGAGTGAGACCCTGTCTCAAAAAAAAAAAAAAAAAGAAAACATGAAAAAGAGCAAATAACTCAAAGCAATGAGAAGTTACCATTCTATGTAGAACCCCTAATCACCTACAATTTCAAAGTTTTGTACAAAACATAAGGAAGCATACAAATGTCAAGATAAATAATGTTTGGGACATAATCTACTTTACAAACAACGCACTTGTTGCACAAAGCCAAACTTACCCATAAACTAAATGCAATTTGGAGGGTTTTTGTTATTTAATTCAAGTCCAAATCATTATATGACTATAATGTTTATAGCCCAAAGAGAAACCTGGATGAGTGAATTTTATGATTCGGATTAATACTGTTAAACTAAGAGTTAGATAGATTATTGCAGGTAATTCCCTGTGGCCTCAACAGCAGGAGTATTTGGGTAGCTCTATACAACTTGTTTGCATTCGTTTATTTAATTCTTTTAATAAACCTATGGAGTTCCAGAAATAGGTGATAAATAAGATCAATCTCTCCAGTCTGGAATTTCACAGTTTCATGTCTTTTATGTATGCTGTGACTCTTTTTTTTTTTTTTTTTTTTTTTTTTTGAGACAGAGTCTCACTCTGTCCCCCAGGCCGGAGTGCAGTGGCGCAATCTCAGCTCACTGCAAGCTCCGCCTCCCAGGTTCACGCCATTCTCCCACCTCAGCCTCCCGAGTAGCCGGGACTACAGGCGCCCACCACCACACCTGGCTAATTTTTTGTATTTTTAGTAGAGACGGAGTTTCACCATGTTAGCCAGGATGGTCTCCATCTCCTGACCTCGTGATCCACCCGCCTCGGCCTCCCAAAGTGCTGGGATTATAACCAACTTCACTGTACTTTTAACCTTGGCTCTTGAAATATCAGGGCTAAATGTGTGGCCTACCATGAAAATGTACAGAACTTCCCAGCAGATGCTTTGCAGACTAATATATTTTTTTCCTCTCTTTTGCTCCCTTATCTTGTTTTCTTCGACTATTTTTTAAACTCTTGATTTTACAGTTGTATGTACCTCTGTAAACATCTTTAAGTTCTTCATGAAACAGATTTAAGAATAAATGAATAAGTAAATAAATAGCATAAGGCACTGTACTATTGACTTTAGTAAAACTGGCTTTAGTTTCTTAAAAAATGACACATTAGCTCAGGTAACTGGAAAACTCTAGGGCTGGACTTTAGGCATAACTGGATCTAGGTACTTAAGTAATGTTGTCACAAATCTGCCACTGTTCATTTCTGAACTCTGCTTTCTTCTGTGAAAGCATTAATTCCAGACAGGAACTCAAAAAGTAGGGCAAAGAGATATACTGGAAATTTCTAGCAATCTCAATAGAAAAAAAGTACTCATATTTCCCCATCAGTACCTTGGTGGAGTCAATAGACATTTCCAAAGCAATCCCTGTTGCTAGGGTAATGCCATGTTCTATTCAGATAAGTCTGGGCCACACATCCATCCCTGGGGCAGAATAATATTAGCCCAACCAAAATCACATGGATTAAGAGATGGAGAAAGGATAGTTTCCATTAAGGAAAATCAGAGTGCTGTGCCAAAGAAGGCAGATTGGATCATTCGCAAGATGAAACCACAGATGTCACCACTCCAAACTTACAATCTAGTTGGGAAGACAGGTCGTGGGTACCAGAAATGAAGTGAGGCAGTGCATACACGATATACAAAAAGAATGGTTCAGCCATGATGCATATCGCACGACAACAGATGAGGAGGAGGTCATTTTGAATGAGACACGTCAATCATTCAAATATCATTTCCTGAGGACATTCTATGTGCCAGCCTCGGTCCTAGGTGCTTGGAATACATCCATGAGCAGAACAGAGATTCCTGCCCTTCTAGAACTGACATTCCAGACAGTAAACCACAGATGTAAAAATAACTGTAGAGTTTATTAGAAGGCAATAAGTACTGTGAAAAATGGGAAAAGATGGAGTAAAGTAAGGATGATTGGAGATGCTGCAATATTAGAGTAGGCCTCATTGAGAAGGTGACATGTGAGTCAACACTGAAGAAGCTGAATGAACCATGTGAATATCTGGAGGAAGGGCATTCCAGGCAGAGGGACCAGCCAAGGCAAAGTCTCTGCAGCCTCATTGAATCTAGAATATTCCAGCAACAGCACAGAGGTCAGTGTAGCTGGGCTGGTGTGAACAAAGGTGAGAGTTGAAAGAGATCAGGTTGGGGAGATGATGGTGGGGAAGTGGGAAGTGGAGCCGACGTGGTTGGGTCTTCCTGGCCTTTCTACACACTTAGACTTAGAATCTTAGTGAAATGCGAGCCATTGCAGGGTCTGGCAGAGGAGTGACCTCTTTTGACGTACATTTTTAAAGGATCACTCTGGCTGCTGTGTAGAGGACAGGCTGTAGCTGGAAAAGAATAGAAGCAGGTACAACCATTAGGAGGCAATTGCATCAGTCCCAGAGCCAGTTGATAGTAGCTGGGACCACAGTAATAGCTATTGGAAGCGGGTTTGAGCCAGATTCTGAATAATTGTTGAAGGTAGAGCCCACAGGATTTCCACTTCCTATGGCTCTACCTTCCACCTCCACTAGGTCATGTGCTTTAAGAAATGGGCAGGATTTACAAGAAGAGAAAGAAAAAAAACATTCCAAACTAAATGAAATAGAAAAGCAAAGCAGAAAGAAAGAAAACACAATTAGTTAACAGGCCATTGTAAATAGAAAATTTGACTAGAGTGGATATAGGGAAGGCATGGAAGGTCAGTTTGGAGTCAGATATTATAATAGATGTCTTCAGTGTGGGTTAAGAACTTCTGACATCATCCTGTCCTCAGTGAGAAATATTGCAATGTTTTGGGAAAAATAACAAGACAGACTGTTAAGGCTTAGGGAAATGAGTTAGACTCTGGGAAGCATTTTGAGGGTGAGTTTCTGGTGGCAGCGAGATTTCTCACAGAACTTCTAACAAAACAAGTGCTTTAACCAAAGCGATGCAGCATTTTGTAGGGAGTAAGAGAACAGGTTTTAGCATCAGACAAACATGGGTGGGATGCTGACTCCATTCTGTTGACCATGGTCAAATTATTTGGCCTCTCTGGGCCTCCATTTGCTAATCTGTAAAATGGACATAACTGTATCTAATTCAAAGGGTTACCATGGGCATCAAATGACACCATGAGTGTTCAAGTGTTTTGTCCAATACCTGGCACCAAGTAAGCACTTAAAAAAAAACTATTCATGACTATTTTTACAGTAACAACTTTAAATTCAAATGAAGTTGAAGGAATTAATAAATGTAAAGAGAATGAGGGAAATAGAAAATCACTGTTAGAACATCACAGTAATAATTAAGACAGGCAAGATCCACTGATGGATGCTAAAATTAGTGGGCAACAAAACGATACAATGGCGTATCTGTAGAATCTCAAAGTATCTTCCTTAAGATACTTATTAATTACAAAGCAGAAAGTATTAACTTGAGAGCAGAGGAACCCAGAAGACATATTATCCAAGTAATTAAGATGAACATGATCATTGTTTCAGGCTGGAGGCAAGGAGATATAATAGCTAAATGTACTTTGGGATCCTGGAGCTGAAAAAACAGATATTACTGGGAAAACTGATGAAATATGAATAAAGTCTGTTGTTTAGTTCATGGTATTATACTTAGATTACCTTCTCAGTTGTGATAATGGTACAATGGTTGTGTATGGTGTTAATATTAAGGGAAGCTGGGTGATGAATGCATGGGAATCTTCTGTACTAGTTTTGAACTTTTCTGTAAGACTGAAATTATTTTTAAACAACTTTTCAAATGGCATGGAAATTATCTTTGAAAGGTATCACAAAAGGAGGCATCCACAGTGCTTAATGGGTTGGCTTTGAGGAATGAAGGCGTTGGTGGGTCAAAGCCACCTTGAAGACTGTTCCTTGAGATATTGTGGTGCAGGATCCAGGATTAGGAAGCCTTTAGTGAGGAGCTGCTTGTGTGAGTGTGAGCATGGGATAGTGGAGTGTGTGTGTGGGGGGGGTGTTGGAGAGGCGATAATCACTCTTACTTTAGACATGTGTGCAGAAGCTTTCCAGGCTGCTGGATAATGGAAGTATGAGATGAGAGTAAAAAAGGCACAAGGCAGAGAAATCAGGTTAGAACCAAATGAGAGAAAATAATAAAAGACAATTGTAAAGACAAGATCCTCAAAAAAGAGGGCTTAGAAAGGTATGAGGAGACCTCAGTGGACAACTGAACATTATGACTTTCCATATAACAATTAAAGAAAAACCAAAGAATGACAGAGATGAAGTCAGAGAGGGAAAGAGAATCAAGCTGACGTAGCATCACAGGAACCAAGAGAGGAGACTGCTACAAGGTCAAGCCAACCTTGACCAATGCTGTTGTCATACCAGGTAGGAAAAGGACTCAGAGAAAGAGTAAGAAGCAAGAGGTGATTTTCAAGACCATTTCATTAGACCAAAGTACACAGAGGGTGGATATCAAATGGGGTAAGAGGTGATAAGTTGAAGGTGGTATGCCCTTAAGGTCTGGAAGCCACAAGTATGGCCCTAATTAGATCCTCAGACTTAGAGGGAACTAGCAAATTAGATATTCTTTCGTTCACTCATTGAATACATATCTGAGTGCCCACTATGTGCTTGGGGCTTTCCAGAGGAAGTGAAGCAGATATACAATGATCGCTTCCTCTGGAAAGCTTCAATCCTAGTACAGTCATCCCTTGGTATCTGAGGGGGAGTAGTTTCAGGACCTCCCTCAGATACCAAAATCCATGGATGTTCAAGTTCCTAATTTAAAATGATATATTATTTGCATGTAACACATGCACATTCTCCCATATACTTGAAATCATCTCTAGATTATTTGTAATACCTAATACAATGCAAATGCTATGTAAATAGTTATTATACTATATTATTTAGGGTATAATGGCAAAGAAAAAAGTCTGTACATGTTCAGCACAGATGCAGTTTTTTTTTCCCCAAAATATGCTAGATGACGGTTAGTTGAATTCATGGGTACAAAACCCACAGATATGGAGGGCCAACTGTATATTCTGCACACTGACATTCAAACTCCTCAGTAACACAGTAAGCTTTGAAGTTTGTTTCTGAAAGAGACTAAGAATAACCTGGATGAGTTAGCAGTAAGACATCTTTTTAACTCAGCACTAGGAGTTTGGTCGAGATGGCAATGATTTATGTGATTAAGGCTTTGAACATTTGATCCACAGTTCAATCTCTGAGGTGCAACTTGTTTTGTTCCTGGGTTTGAGGAAATCTCCTTTGTTCTCCCACAGAACACAAAGCCGATGACACTATGCTTAGTATGGCTGAATTTCCCACATTTCCCATCATGAGCTTTTATGAGTAATATGCTTTCTTTGAAAATCTCACTCATGAATTGCTGAGTTTAATCTTACAAATAAGAATGAACTAGCATATTAAAACAACAAAATTATGCTTTTATTTTTACAGTAGACAATTTACAAAGAGTAAGTGTATAAGACAAAATTTATACTTGGTTTGACTAGAATAGTACAACTTCTCATCCCAAAATGACAAAATGCATAAACAAAGAGCAAAGAATATTGATTTGCACAAGCAAGGTACATATACAGGAACACAGCTTCAAAAAAAAAAAAAAAACCTTGTACGTTGTAGAGCCTCAATAAATGTTAAGTTAAATGTCTAGAAATGGTGAAAATCCAAAGATAATTTATCACTTGCCTAAATTTCCCAAAGGCTTTTAACTACTGTTTTATAGTGGCTTTAAAGCTTAATAGTAAAGAGTAGGAGAGTTTATGGTAGGAGTTCATGTTGGTCTGCAGGAATTCTACCATGCTAGGAGAAATGAGAAACCGAAGACGGTTATCAAGAAAGGATATCTTAACTCCTTTAAATTTCCAAGGATGACTCAGAAGCTTTTGGAAATGCTGGCCTATTTACTAAATATGTGACCTCAGTCAAGTTACTTAACTTCTCTGAGCCTCAGTTTCCTTATCTGCAACAACCTTATTTCATATGGTTGTTTTGATGACTTACAGCACAGTGCTAGCTCTTAGTAAATGGCCAGAAAATGGCCATTTATCTTCTTCCCTTTCTTATCTTCCCTTAAATAGATTTGGCAGAGCACGTTATATTTATTTATCCTTTGGTCTTTAGTATAAAAACCCTGAGCAATGTGTTCAGCTGAAAAAAAATTACTTTTCTACCCTCCCTTATACATAGGGATGGCCAATGAGATGTGTGCAGAAGCTTTGGGCAGAGGGCTTCTGGGAGAGACCCTTGCCCTTGCTCTTCTCTTCCCTCCTGCTTGGCAAGCTGAGGGTTAGAGCTCTAGTGGCCATCTCAGGACCTAAGGATGGAAGCCATGCATTGAGGCTGGCAGAGCAAAAAAGATAGTGGGACGCTGGATCCACAGTGATTGTATGGAGCCTCTAAACTAGCCCTGGACTACTGTCACCAATTTTCTTTTAAATGAGGGAAAATTCATCCCTAATTGGTTTGAGCTAATATTGTTGAGTCTCTGTTATCAATAGCAAAAAGTAATTTCTAACTAATACACTAAATATTGAAAATCTTCAGCATTTCCATCCACTTTCCTGTTGACCTGCCAACAAACACTTGCACAGCTGTAACTAGTTTGTCTCCGTTTTCATTCATCACTTGCCTCTGTGGGAATAATCTGCTCCTTCCATTTAACCCAGGATTCACTTTTCCTTTGGGGAGATGAACATCCCTCAGTTACCTACAACTTTACTTATTGAATACTGTACTCTCATCTTCCTCTTCTTCCTTGATCCACACATACACACATAGAAACATGAGCTCTGATCTAGACATGCAAGGATGTCTTGAATAGGAAGATGAGAAGAAATTCAAGAACAGTCTCTGACAGTGGAACTGAAGCCTTGGACAAACAGATTTCTTTTTTTTTTTTTTTTTTTTCTTTTTTTTTGAGACAGAGTCTCGCTTTGTTGCCCAGGATGGAGTGCAGTGGCATGATCTCAGCTCACTGCAACCTCTGCCTCCCGGGTTCAAGCAATTCTTGTGCTTCAGCCTCCCGAGTAGCTGGGATTACAGGCGCCCGCCCGCCATCATGCCTGGATAATTTTTGTATTTTTAGTAGAGACAGGCTTTCACCATATTGCCCAGACTGGTCTCAAACTCCTGACCACAGGTGATCCACCTGTCTTGGCCTCCCAAAGTGCTGAGATTACAGGTGTGAGACACTGCACCTGGCTGGACAAATAGATTTCTCAAACAAAACAAAATAATTAAAGTGTGTGCATGAGTGAAGTGTATTTTTATCAGAGGACTATGCATTCTATGGTGGCTTCTCTCCACCCCCATAGAAATAGAAAAGTTAATCTCTCCTGCAGTGGAGCACTGACCTCATCCTCCATTTCAAACATGGAGTGATAAGAAAGAAAAGAGATCAAAGATAAGGAGGCAGGAGGCCTACTGGGCAAATTACATGGTAGGGTCATTTTCTACAGCTTGGGGGTACAGAACACAGATCACTAACTCTCTTGCTTCAGTCAGATGGGTGTGAGAAAAATCACATGAACACCTGGTTTATCTTTCATTTTCCCCACTTTGATAGAGACACATGTTTTAGGATGATTTCTACACTGTAAGAACAACAATATTGTAAACACAGTAAGAAATGAAAATCTAAAAGAGCCTCGGTGTCAGGGAGAGAAAAAGCAAGAATGCCAGGGACCATGAGGAACAAAAGGGCACCTGTCATCTCTAAAAGGGGCCCCTTTGTTCTAGCAACTGTTTCCATGCCAGATCTTCAAATTGCTCAAGAAAAGCAGGAACTCATATTTTTGTGTGAAACCTCCTAACTTTCAAATGTTGACTCATAACCTTAAAACTCTACGTGAGCCAAATAAAACACATTGGTTGGCCTAATAGGGCCAACCTGCAACTGGGCCTTGGTGGAGAAGAACTAGGGAAGAGCAGCAGGGGAGGAAACTGAGATAAAGTCAAGGATTCATTCATTTAATAAATGTCCATTCAGGTGGCCTTCATATGCACCCAGGACTGTGCTAAGCATTAGATGTGAATGAAAAACCAAGACAAGAAGTAGGAGGTGATAAGAAATTGTTAAATCCAGCAAAGAAACTTTGAAGTAAGATCAGTAAGAAGGAAATTATTAAGTTTGTTGAGAGGAAGTCTGTAAAAACTCAGGCAGAAAGATGAAAAGGTACATTATTAAGAATTAACGGTGAGATGTGGGGACTCATGCCTGTAATCCCAGCACTTTGGGAGGCCAAGGTGGGTGGATCACTTGAGCTCAGGAGTTTGAGACCAGACTGGGCAACCTGACAAAACCCATCTCTATATAAAATACAAAAATTAGCCAGGAGTGGTGGCACACGCTTGTAGTCCCAGCTACCCATGAGGCTGAGGTGGAAGGACCACTTGAGCCTGGGAGGCAGAGGTTTCAGTGAGCTGTGATTGTGCTACTGCACTCCAGCCTGAATGACAGAGGGAGATTCTGTCTCAAAAAATAAAAATAAAAAAAAGAAAAGAAAGAGAAAGAAAAAGAAAAGAAGGGAATGAATGGCAAGGTGTGTCCAGCAGCTTCCCAGTGGGTGGTGTTTAACCAGGCTCTCAGAACTCTCACCTGGTATGCACACCCTCGCAGAGTTTCCTCCCATGCTGAACAGGGTTGGCCTATGTAACCAAGAGGATATTGCAGGACAATGGAGCACAACTTCCGGGGCTAGGTCATAAAAGGCACTCTGCCTTCCATCTTGCTGTCTCAGATCACTCACATGGGGGAAGCCAGCTGCTACGTCATAAGGACACTCAAGAAGCCCTATAGAAGAGCTCACATGGTAAAGAACTGAGGCCTTCTGCCAACAGCCAGTGAGGAACTAAGCCCTGCTGGCAGCTGCCAGATGAGCAAGCCATCTCGGAAGAAGACCCCCAGCCTGTTAAGCCTTCAGATAACTGCAGCCCCAGCTGACACAAGAAACCAGAGTCAGAATCACTCAGCAAGGCATTCCTGAATTTCTGACCCACAGAAATTGTAAGATAAGAAATGTTTGAGTTTTTTTAATCCACTAAGTCTATGGGTAATTTATTATGAGCAGTGGATAGCTTATACTCTAAGAAAAATAGAGGCATTAGATATAAACCACCAGTCCAAAAATTTTAACAAACAGAAAAAAAAAAAAAAGACAGCAAGTGGTGGAGTGGAGTTGGAGGGAGGAGAGGCTGAAAGAGAATAGTGTCTGGTAAAGAGCATGGGTTTTTAAGATAAATCAGACATGAATTTGAAACCGGCACTGACACCTATTAACTATGTGACCTTGGGCAAACACTTAGAGTCTCTAAGCATCAATGTCTCCTTTTATCTGTGTTCTCAAAATAATAGTAACTACTTCACACAGTTACTATAGATCAAAAGACAAAATGAACAGGAAATACCTACTTCACACATAGCAGGCACTAGACAGGTATGTTATTAGTGACCGCTTCATTGAAGGTAAACATGACACACTCTGCTGACCTGCACTGCCTGACTTTGCAGGGAACAGAGTACCATTTCAATGCTTATCGGATTTTTCTTTTCTTTATTTTTTATTCTAAAATATATCAGAAACACGATTTACTATATTTAACTGGATTGTCTTAAACTTAAGTTCTGTGTATCCAAAACATTCCAAGGAGAGCAGAAGCAAATAAATCTGAGAAAAAATGTATTCAAATAGAAATAAAAATTGTTTTTAAAAAATTCTCCTTTTCTTGTCCTTTAGAGCAAGGTAGACACCATGCTTAGTACACACACAAAACCTCCAACATCATCTACTGACAGATGGTTCATGTCAGTTCCCTGTTTATTACTTTGAAGAGAATAAATTTCTTCAACAAGAGCTACTATGCACTTAAGGCATATTCTCAAAGTCTCCAAGGCTTAGTGTTCATATTTATAGTAGCAATTCATTTAAAAACAAAAATAAATAAATAAAATAAAAACATTTAAAGCAAAGTAAATTAACCTCAGTAGTATAATACTTTTTTCTTTTTTACCTTTTTTTTAAAAAAAATTAATGATGGATTTCTTTTTTTTCTTTTTTTTTCCTTTTTTTTGAGACAGTCTCACTCTGTCGCCAGGCTGGAATGCAGTGGCACAATCTCGGCTCACTGCAACCTGCAGCTCTCTGGTTCAAGCGAATCTCCTGCCTCAGCCTCCCGAGAAGCTGGGATCACAGGCATGCACAAACATGCCCAGCTAATTTTTGTATTTTTAGTAGACATGGGGTTTCACCATGTTGGCCAGGATGGTCTCCATCTCCTGACCTCATGATCTGCCTGTCTCAACCTCCCAAAGTGCTGGGATTACAGGTGTGAGCCACCGTGCCCTGCCCCAGTGATGAATCTAATCTACCCAAAGTGTGAGCCATAATCCTTGCTTGGTCATTAACAAGTCAGCACCAGCAAGGATTAGTTTGTTCTTACCAAAGACTGACAAGGTTTATGCCCTGGTTGTCAGACATCAGTGTTTTCTAGGTGTGGATGTGGGTAGGATTTGAAATGTGTCTCCTATTTGCTTTTTCCTTTCCGGGTAATCATCTCATTCTTATAATAAAATATATCTGCTCCCTTCAGAGTGGTTCAACAGTCAGATCAACCTCACCCAGCTAGTTAATAGAAAAGCCTGACCTAAACCCTGGTATCTTGTCCCCAAATTGATTGGGGATGTTTTCTTTTTCTTTTTTATTTTTACTATAGTCAACTATCTTAACAGCTTTCTTAATTGGGTCACCAAGTCAGTCCTCTTTTCCCTTCTAGTAATCCTGGTCTTTCTTGACATTCCCTTACTCAAGAACTTGTACTGGCTCCCTTTTCTCACCCTCATCAATCTCAGACAAAATTATCCACCTTTCTGCTCTGCTCTTATACAATTAGCTGTTTTTCTAAATGTTCCTAAAAATTGACTTTCTCATTGAGCAAGGTTGCTATCCTTAAGCAATTAAAGCTCCTAAAAGAGACCATGCCAATGTACCCTGGTCTGTGAACTTCCTACCCGCTAAATGCCCTCTCCCCTCTCCCCTCCTTTTGAAACCTTTATAATCACTCTGATGAAATTCCATCTCCTCCACGAAATCTTCAACTCTTTCAGGCTGCTTGGCTTTCAACCATGCTTGAACTCCCATCACACGTGTAATTAACACTTTTTACTTCACAATCTGTTGTGTTTTATTGTCTATTGTGCCAGGTATCTTCTGTTTTCCCCTCTAAACCCATTCTTCATCCTTCTCACCCTGTTCTGTGCCCCTGGAGCCTGACTTGTTCAGTCTACTGCAGTGGTTCTCAAAGTGTTACCCCAAACTGCAGCATCAGAATCACCTGAGAACTTGTTAGAAATGCAAATTATCATTGGGTCCCCACACAGAGCTGTGGAATCAGACTCTGGGGATAGGCTCCAGCAGTCTATCGTGCAGCAGGCCCTCCAGGTGTTTCTGACGCATGCCCAAGTTTGAGAACAACTAGTCAGTATCCACAGGCTCTCCTGTCTTCTGGCTTTAGGGTTGGGTCTGACCTATGTTTAACCCTGGCAGGAGATAGAATGGAAACAAGATTGCAACACTGGGACTATTCCTTGTGGTTCCCCTACCCCTGGAAAACACCTTTTTTGTTTGTTTGCTTGTTTGTTTTTGCCTTGTTTTTTTTTTTGGAAAACACCTTTGAAAAAAGTCACTTTACTAAGTCCTTTGAGTGTGTCATCTATTTCCTGTTAGTACTGTGACTGATATACAAGCCATATTTATTATTAATATAAGTGATATTACTCAATTATATTCTTATTTCCCCTCTCTGCTTCACTCCAATCTACAAAGATGTTGAGAAATGCAGGCAAGGATTTTTGTTGATTCCTCAAAAATCTAGACCTCTTAGGTGGGGTGGTAGACTAAAATAATGCCCCCCGCCCAAAGATGTTTCATGTCCTAATCCTCAAAATCTATAAATATGTCACCTTACATGGCAAAAAAGGGACCTTGCTGATATCATTAAGTTATGGTTAGGGATATTGGGAGATTATCTACATTATGAGGGGAGGCAGCTAATCTAATTACAAGGGTCCTTATAAAAGAGAGGCTGGAGGGTCATAATCAGTGAAGGAGATGTGACAAAGAAAGAGAGGAGAGGGAGAGAGATTTGGGATACTGCCTGCTGCCTTTCAAGATAATGAATGTAGGAAAAGGCAAGGAAATAAAAGATTGTCCCCTAGAACCTTCTGAAGAAACACAGTGCTGCCAACACCTTGATTGTAGCCTGGTAAGACTCATTACAGACCTCTAGCCTCCAGAACTATAAAAGAACACATTTGTGGTTTTGAGCCCCTAAGTTTGAGGTAATTTGTTATAGGAGCAATAGAGAAATAATAAGGGTAGTTTATGAAAAATGAGCCTCTTGATCAAATAAATTTTGGAAACCCCGCACACCCTCCTGTTAGAGCTTTTAAGTGAAAACTACCATGAGAAATATCGCACTGAAGAACCTTTTCTAATTTCTTGAAATCCACTGTTTCCAAATTTTTTTTCCTGGGAAGACCTATTAATACTCCACAGGCTAATAATGATAGTAATAATGGCAGTTAACATTTATAAAGTGCTTACTACCTTGCAGACACTGTGTTACATGCTTAAATACTATATAATTCTACCAACCATTAAGAGGTGATTATTATTCTCATTTTATAAAGTGGTAAACTGAGGTTTGGAAAGGTTAAGTAATTTGATTCATAGCCACACCATTAGTAAGTAGGAGAGGTCAGAATTGAGACTTTGTTTAACTCCAACATTCATATTCTCAACATGCAACCCTGTTCTTTATTCTTGAGAAACATACTTTGAGAAACATTAAGTATAGCCAGGCTCCTCTATGGCTAAAATGAAAACATTAACATATAATGTCCAATGCCTTTACAAATTCCAAATGCATCTCTTGTCATAGTTCAAAATGTTCCATGTTAATTTCATTACTAACCTCAGGGTCAAGCACCAAATGGAAACCAATTGCTGTCTGGTTTGAAAGCAATTGCCACTCTGTGTGTGTGTGTGTGTGTGTGTATGTGTGTGTGTGTGTGTGTGTGTGTGTGTGTAAGATTAGAGGAGCTCACCTTTCCATGCAGGCACAGCTTTCAGATTATAAAGTAGCTGAGGTACAGGGATGTGGCTTAGCCAAAGGATTAGCACAGTTGAAAAAGTCAGCCCTCCATGTCTGTGGGTTCCACATCCATGGATTCAACCATCTACAAATCAAAAATATTCAGAAAAAAAGGACGGTGTGTGTGTACTGAACAGGTATAGACTTTTTTCCTGTTATTAGTCCCTAAACAATACAGTATAATAACTATTTACATAGCATTTACATTGTATTAGGTATTATAAGCCAGTGGCCCCCAACCATTTTGGCACCAGGGACTGGTTTTGTGGGAGACAATTTTTCTACGGGACAGCAGGGAGAGGGGTAGAAGGTTTGGGGATGAAATTGTTTAACCTCAGATCATCAGGCATTAGTTAGATTCTC
The DNA here is from genome assembly GCF_029289425.2 of Pan paniscus. Lineage (NCBI taxonomy): Eukaryota > Metazoa > Chordata > Mammalia > Primates > Hominidae > Pan > Pan paniscus. Next base: position 73,658,413 of record NC_085926.1, on the reverse strand, counting down.
TTAAGAAGCGTACAACCTAGATGGCTCACGTGCGTAGTTCACAATAGAGTTCCCACTCCTATGAGAATCTAATGCCACTGATCTGACAAGAGGCGGAGCTCAAGTGGTAATGCTCTCACTTGTCCACTACTCACCTCCTTACAGGCCATGGACCAGTATAGGTCTGCAGCCCAGGGATTCAAGACCCCTGTTATAAGCAATCTAGGGACAATTTAAAGTATATTGGAGGATGTGAGTAGGTTATATGTAAATACTATGCCATTTTATATCAGGGACTTGACCATCCATGGATTTTGGTATCAATGGGGGGCAGTCTTGGAACCAGTACCCACCGATAACAAGGGATAACTGTATAACTCAGAAACACCATTCAGAAACCTCAGGCCTATCAACATTTCTCTTTTAGAGAGCTGTGATTTGCCCATCAAAATGAATTATTGGCTAAAATTAGAGAAAAATCTCAGACTATTAAGTACGAAATGTTTTTGCAAGCAATCCAGTTGAGAATAATGTTTGAAAATTTACAGAAAAGAAAAGCTCTTGCAGCAGTTAGATGAATTTTCGTTTCTTAAATAAATATTTATCACTCAAAAATAGTTGCCATAGGGCATTTCTTGTGTTTCAAATGCATATTTTGGTAAGCAAACATGCTATTCTGTGCTACAATATTTTACTTGTACATTGGCATGTGCTTAAACTTCTTTAGTGATTACTACCAAAAAAGAAAGTTTGTGCTTTTAATTTTTCTAACTAATTTTTCTGTCTTTGTCAGTTTCCCTGTTAAATATCATGAATTATTTTGACCTGCATAGGCTCTCATGAACAGTAAGCAAATTTTAAATTAGTTGGTATACTTTAGTTATCTTTCACACATGTTTATACGGAAACAAAGTAATTTCAAAAGGTGATCGTGGCCAGCAGAGTGCTTTGCGCCTGTAATCCCCAGCACTTTGGGAGGCCAAAGCAGGAGGATGTCTTGAGCCCAGAAGTTTGAGACCAGCCCAAGCAAGATGGTGAGAGCCCATCTCAACAGAAATTTAAAAATTAGCCAGGCATGGTGGTACACACCTGTGGTCCCAGCTACTCAAGAGACTGAGGCAGGAGGATTCGTTGAGCCCAAGAGTTTGAGGCTGCAGTGAGCTGTGATTGCACCACTGCACTCCAGCCTAGGCAACAGATTGCGACCCTGCCTGTCTCTTTAAAAATAAAATTAAAAAGTAATCATATGTACTGATGGAGGTTTTTTTAAGCACTTCTTTCTAATTTATAATTCTTTATCCCCAAAATGAATAACACTACATGCAATATTTACTTCTGGAACAGAAAAAAGTCATTAGTGAGACAACTGATTACAGTCTGGAGTTTAATGGATAGAAAGGCACTAATGTTAATTTCCTAGTTTTCACAAATGTGCCTCAGTAGTGTAAGCTGTTCACATTAGGGGAAACTGGGTAAAGAGTATACAGGAGCTCTCTGTACTATCTTTGCAACTTTTCAATAAATCTAGAATTATTACAAAATAAAACACTTAAAAAGTTGAATAAAATCAACCATGTTACAACACATGGGTTTAACGATATTGTTAATTATGTATTCTACTCAGAGCTCAGATGACTTTTGAGACCTCATCTTCTGCTCCCACCTCAGTTGCCTATGTTTAGATACCAAGTATCTAGTAGGAGTCTAATCACGAAAACAAAACCAATTAGCAAAGCAGTAAAATGCCCTGTGGTTGAAACTTCTTAGGGGTAATAGCTGTTTTGTTTAACCAAATTCTTTTAACTTGAGGCTTCCTGTGGGTATCACCTTCTTACACAAGGTGCCATACAAAGTAAAACACAAGCAAACAAAACTCTACATCAAAAGGTCACCTCACAGCCAGTCTGTGTGTGATCCACATTTACCTGTTTGTTGCCATCTCCCCATCTAGATTTCAAATCCTTCTAGGGCAGGAACCATATCTGCTTTATCCCCTGATCAGCCCCCCAGGTACCTTGCCTGACATAGTGGATGCTCAAACACTATTTGAACATGGATGTGTGAATGAATGACTTAGCTGCCATTTATATGAAAGGAGTCTTGCAGGATGTAAAGTAAGAATTGGCACCTCTGCATATACAGGCAAAACAGAGCTCTTGTACCCACATGTATGTTTTTCAGTCAGTCAAAGAATAAAGTCCCCAGTGTCCTGAGTCATGAACGTGGATTCAGAGCTGAATGAGCCCATGAGGCACAAATAATATGAAGAGTAATTTGCTCCTTAGGAAAACAAATAGGTAAACAGAGTTCAAACCAATTCCAACATGATGACAGTGAAGAACATGACTGCCACGTCAAAGCATGACCCTGTATTTTCTAATGTGGGAAGGCTCCAATTCATTCATGTAAAAAACAAATTTTTTTAGCTCCAGGGATTTGGTAGTCAAAGAATAAGTCAGACAGGAGCTCTGCCTTCACTTGGCTTACGGACTAGTGGAGGAGATTGAGAATAAATATGAGAAATAGGAAATAATATAATTGCAGGTCAAATGCCTCTCCACAGTGCCAGGTCCAAGGATAGTAGCAGGAGAGACAGCATTCATGATTTGAAGTTGCAAGTCCTGGGCAGGCTTTCTGAGCTAAAGAAATTCAGGCATCAGCAAGGATATTATGAGAATCGAGTGAAATTACATGGAAATTCTTTATAAATCTAAAACACTAGAAAGTATTAGTGTGTAATGCATACATTCATTTGGGTCACTATTTCCACATTTATTCATTTTTCATACTTGCACTGAGCACCTACTATGTATGTGCCAGATGCTGTTGCGGAGATATAAGAATAAAGGAAATGCAAACACTACTGTCAACACAAATTATAAGTGTTTGGGTTAAATTCTGGAGTCTACTGCCTTAATCAGTAGCTGGGGTCACAGTGACCCTGGTTCTCAGACACACCCAAGAGATAAGCCTCAACCTTTGAAATTAGCAAAGTCAAACAAGCCTGTCACTTCATTTTCTTTTTCTCCTCAGCATTAGGAATTACTGTCAGTGGTAACATACAATTTCCCAGAAGTTGACAGTTCAACTATTTTGGCATCTTCTTTGAAAATTACCATTATTACTTTTAGCATGTGAGCAATTTCTTACAGCCTAGTGGTTTGCAGAGTTTTTCCTTAACCTTTCCACTAATGATGGGATGACATACTTTATTTATTTTTCAAAGTCTCTTCTAGATTCTACCAATAGTAAGACCCTTTATTTTTTGAATTGCTATTTTAAAAATGAAATCAGTTTAATCTTCTTGCATCTCTACTTTATTTGGATGCTATAAGGTTAGTCATGAAGGTCAAAGAAAGAAATTGGAAATCATTAATATTCATTTCTCTCAGACATTAAAACGTCAGCATTGTGAAGAATTTGGCAGGTAAGTAGGTTATGCCAAGTACTAATCTTCTGTTTAACTCTTGGCTTATTATCATCCTTGCGATATGGAGACAGAAAGTGAGGAGCATTAATTTATACAGACTTACAAAGGGCTAGTGCACAAGTAAAGTTGTTAATAAATAATGATAAGGACAATCATCATCATCATCATCATCATCATCATAGCAAAGCCTTATTATACTAAGTGCCAGGCAACACTCTAAACACTTGATACAAATTAACTCTTTTTTCACTATGGTAAAATAAAGACAACTTGAAATTTACTGTCTTGCCCATGTTTAAGAGTACAATTCACTGGCATTAAGTACATCTACGTAGTTGTGTGACCATTGTTACCATCCATCTCCAGAAGTTTGTCACCTTGCAAAACTAAAGCTATGTACCCATTAAAAAATAACCCCTCATTCCCCACTCTTCTCATCCCCTGACCACCACCATTCTACTTTCTGTCTCTATGAATTTGACTACTCTAAGTACTTACATAAAGGAATCACACAATATGTATTCTCTTTTGACTGGCTTATTTCACTTAGCATAATATATTCAAAGTTCATTCTAGTTGTGGCATATGTGATTTTTTTTGTTTTTAAGGCAGAATAATATTCCATTGTACATATATACCACATTTGACTTATCCATTTGCCTATCAATGGACATTTGAGTTGCTTTCACCTGTTGGCTATTGTGAATAAAGCTGCCATGAACATAGTTATAAAAATATGTTTAGTCCCTGATTTTAACTGAGTAGATAATCAGAAGTAGAATTGGATCAGATGGTTATCCTATGTGTAACATTTTTATGAACTAACAACTGTTTTCTACAAAGGGTGCACTATTTTGCATTCCCACCAACCATTCACAATGATTCCAGTTTCTCCAAATCCTTGCCAACACTTATCACTTTCTGTTGTTTTGGTAGTAGCCATCCTAACAGGTATAAGGTGTGAGGGATTATTTTCATTTTGTAACTGAGGCATAGAGAGGTAAAAATAAAACCTGCCCAAGGTCAGATTGCTATTAACTGTTAGAGAACTGGGACTCAAACCCCAGGTAATGGAGTTACAGAGTCCATGCTGTTCTCTACTGACCTTTTAAAAATAAGATAAGCTACCATTTATTGAGCACTTACCATGTGCCAGGCACTGCATTTTACATTAATTATTTAATCCGCACAACTGGCCTGTGAGACAGTTCTTATAATTGCATCTACTTTTCTAATGAGGAAGATAGAAATTAAGTACAGTTATTCCTTGGTGTCTGTGGGGAGATTGGTACCAGGCCTCCTACCGATACCTAAATCTGTGGATGCTTAAGTTCCTGAAATAAAATGGTATAGTATGTGCACAACCTCCTGCATACTTTAAATCATCTCTAGATTATAACAATACAATGTAAATGCTATGCAAATAGTTGTTATAATGTATTTTTATTTGTAATTTTTAATTGTGGGTTTTTAAAAATATATTTTTATTTTTTGATCTAGTGATGGAATCCACACATACAGAACCTGCAGACATGAAGGGTGAACTATATTTTCCACAGTTACTGAGCTAGTTAATAACAGAGCTGGAATTTGAATCCAGATCTCTGAATCCAGGGCTGGGGTAATTAGTCTCTCTCCTATACTGAGTTTTAGATAAATCATTATCCTATTAAATTCTTTATCTTTCTGTGTGTCCTCAGTGGAGATATTTTTCCCTCCCTATAGCTAATCAGCTTCCTTCAAATTGGATTTCGTAGTGATATGGATCTGTTCACAGTCTTATGGAGGCTGATGCTGGCATTTGAATGCAGTTCCTCGAGGCTTTCCGATGAGCTAAGTAAGTTGAAACATGTACACCTGATGTAACATTCCTTCCCAGGTAGAGTAAGTTGGCAGGATTCAACATTTCACACGGGCTATGACTCTCAAAAGAGCCTCTCATTTACCACTAGTCCTTCCCAGTTACCTTGTTCTTTTCCTTAAGATACTTTCCTCCAATAGGTAATGCTAAAAAGAAAAATTTCTCACGGCCTCTCCTGATAACTGTTTCCTCAAATGTCTTTGGAGCAGACAAGCAAATTTTGCCATCTGCACTCTTGGGCATGCCCCAAATACCAATGTCTCAGTGTCCTTCATAAACTCTGTTAGGTCTTCCCAACTATGTATAAATTGGCTTTGTCAAACATGAGTCCCCAAGGAAGTGGGAAATGCTATTCAATGTAATGGGATGTAAGCACAGGAGAGTGGTTGCTGGAATCATTTAGACATGGTTATGAGTGGTTATGAGTATGGACTTTGGAGATGAGTGGTTATGAGTATAGACTTGGGAGCTCACCCAATTTAGCTTCAAATTTCTACTCAACTGTATCATAGATGCTTTCCTTTGGGCAAGCTATTTTACCTCATCGAGGCTCAGTTTCCCCATCTGTAAAGTTTGAATTTAAAAAGTATCTGTGTCATAGGGTTTTAAAAGGACCAAATAAGATCATATTCATCAAAATAATAGCATGGTATTTGGCACACACTAACATCTCCATACATGTTAACTGTTCTATTAAATCACAATTAGATGACAGCATTCCAAGAGTGAAGACTATTGTCCTGTCTATCATGGAACCTTAGACTTAATAGGTGATCAAGAATTTTTTTAGATAATGATTGCTCATTATTTTAATGGGATACTCAAGGCATTTTCAACATTGTGACTACCCACTTCAAAATCACAAGTTTCAAAACTAAAGAACAAGAAGCATAAACGTAAGGAAAATAAGGAGGCTTGGGGAAGCAGGCATGGAAGACAGGCACACACAGGAGTTTCAGAAGTCATCATCCTCTGAGCTCCAGCCTTGCAGATTCCTCATACTTCAGGCCAAAAGCAGTTGGCTAGAGTCTCTGTGTGAAGAGATAGGTTGTTGAGCAAGGATCTGCATGTCTAAACGATTCCAGCATCTTGCCCACCGGAGAAGTTGTCCTGACACTTCTCATCAGCTATTATTCTGCATTTCCACACTTACACATTAAGAAATTTCTTCTCTCTAGGACATCCTATGCCAAATCATCTTGATTTGGACCTTTGAATGCAGTCAGGCCTGGAAGCATTTTGCTTGTAATTGGAATGTTGTAGCATTGTACTAGAAAGCTGGCCCAATGCTTTCATCACTTCTGGAATTTAACTCTATCTCTTTCCTTGTTGTTCTACAATTGAGCTTCCCAGTATAGTAGCCACTATGCACATGTGCCTATCTATTTAAACTTGAATTAATTGGAATTAAATAAAATTTGTATTCTGTTCTTCAGTCTCATTAGCCATATTGCAAGTGCTCAGTAGCCACTTGTGTATTGGTCAGAGCAGATATAGAACATTTCCATCATCATAGAAAATTCTGTTGGGCAGTGTTGCTCTAGGAAATAAGCTTAAGCATCATGGAACAAGTGATTCACATGATAAATAGTGCCATAGCTGGTTAAGGAGCAAGGCAACTGTTAAACCCCCAGACACTGTGGTGGTGCCATAAATTCCTTGACATACCTCCAGTGAAAATGTGGAGTCTAATTCTCCTTCTCTTGAGTATGGGCCAAACTTGGTGAACTTGCTTCTAATGAACAGAATGAGATGACAGTGATGTTATGGGACTTCTGAGGCTATGTCAGAAGAGGCAATAGGGCTTCTGCTTGACTGTCTCTTTTTTAAAATGCTCACCTTTGGAACTCAGCCACCATGTTCTAAGAAAGCCCCTGCCATGTAAAGAGGCCACATGAAGGTGCTCTGGCCAACAGTTCTTACTACAGCTGCAGCTGATAGCCAGCATTAAACTCTAGACCCAAAAGCCTTCTGATGATTCCAGGTTCCAGCCTTTCAGCTACTTGAGCTAATACTGGGTGGAGCAGAGACAAGATGTTCCCACAGCATCCTGTCTTAACTGCAGAACCATGAGCCAAAAAATGTTGTATTAAGCCCCTGTATTTAGGATGGTTCATTACACACAAATGGATAACTGAAACATACATATTCTCAAAAAGTGGCACATTTTAATGAAGTATCTTTAGCAAAGTATCTTTAATGAATCTTTAATGAAGTTCAGACCACGATGAAAAGATGTTAGCGGAAACACAAGGGTCCCTCTCTTCAGTACCTAAATGAAACATCAATGGTCAGAACATGAGACAAATAGAAAGAGAAGGAAAATTATTATGTGCTTTTAAAAATGGAAACTTCTCCACCATCCAATTGCAGTAAATCTACTTCTGGCTAGACCCTTTCTCTAGCCCCCTTCTCATATTCTGTGCTTGTTCCCCAAGATGTCAGAATCTCTGATTCAGTGGCATCTCTATGATCCTCTGTAGGGATTATAATCTGGTTGGAAGAGGCTTTATCTTGATATTTTATTTGCATAGAAGCCTTGATGTTTTTAATAACATTATATTTGACAGTTAAAACAAAATGTCAAAGATTTCTAAAGATGCTTTTTATTCTTAATTTACCTAAAATTGAGAAAATGTCAATTGTCCATAACAGTTTTCTCAAACTGCTTTAATTTTCATTAGTTTTGGATTTCCACAAGAGTAGACTGAGGTGCAAGTAGCTTATTGTGAGGGTGTTGGATAGATAAACACAGAGAATGGGTAAGACAAAATACAAGGATGCATTATCATGTTGTCACTACTGGGGGAGACTGGATACTTAACCCCATGGGACTGTCAGAAAAGTTTGATCTACCCCAGAGGAATAAAGGGGGAACCATTTATCTGTTGGCTTCCATTTCTCATGGATCAATTGTTGATTTGACTATGCCATGTGAGTGCCAAATGGGTTCCCAAGGGCATCTCATACCATGACATGAGAAAAATCTAAAGCAGAAAGAAAGAGGGATGCCATGGAAGCCAGAGGTGCAACACAGTCACATTTCTCCCGCAGGAAACTGGATGAAGCATGAGTGGAACCAGTTGTCTTGGACTGGCTGAAATGAGAGGTGAGGATAAAAGAACATCAGAAGCTTTGAGATGGTGCATGAGATGTATTTGATACAGTCCACCTCTTGAACAGCTCAGCTATGCTTTTGCCTTCTAAGTTCAAACAATACACAGTCTCCTTCAGCGTGGTAGCCACCGCAATCTCTGCAAAGACTTCATGCAAGGGCATTAATGAACCAGGTTACCATATTACTTACAGCTGGCCCTGAGGCTGTGATTGATATTCAATAAATTTCTCTTTCACCAACCAGTCTAGATACCTTTGATGGTTAATTTTAGGTATCAACTTGACTGGATTACTTTTAGATGTCAGCTTGACCGGATACCCAGATAACTGGTAAACATTATTTCTGCATATGTCTGCGAGGGTGTTTCCAGTACATGTTCACAAGATTAGCATTTGAAACAGTGGGCTGAGTGGGGGCAGGCACCAGCCAATCAACTGAGGGCCTGGATAGAACAAAAAGGCTGAAGAAAGGAAGATTTATTTTCTTTCTTTTTCGGAGATGGAACACACTTTTTTGCTAGCCCTTGGACATCAAGACTCAAGGTTCTCTGCCCTTTGGCCTTCAAGACTTGCACCAGCAGCCCTGCAGGTTATCAAGCCTTCAGAATTTTAATTTATGAGCAGCCATCTGAGTGGAAATGAACAGCCAAAGGAATTGCTTTGAAGCCACAGATCATAGTAAACACACTGTATTCTCTTAGTTTGCTTATTTGGAATGACTGTCAGCATGGTGAAGAGGCATAAATATCACCCTTTGGCACCTGGGTGCCATTCACATTCAAGTGTACTCTTCTGGTAGGAAAGTAAATGGATGTATTTTAGAACAATTTTCCACACTAAGGATTGTAATAGGAACCCATCATAGCAGATTACTTTTTGTCTCCTGTGTTCCATCAGCTAGGCTTGTTTCCTGTTGCTGTCACAGTCCCACCCACCTCATGCTGACAGTTGGCACTCCCACAAGTGCATACCCTACACCTTACATTCTGCCTCAGTACCTTTTCTGGGACTTCTAGAAGCTACTGGACCCAGAGCAAGCCCAGCTCCTGAGGGTGAGGAAGTTAATTCCCAGGGGCAACCCTCATCTAAAAGGGGTTGGGGTGGATGAATACCCCAGCCTCTCATCTTTGGGGTAGACAATTCTGGAAAGCATTCCACACACTTCTCAGATGTCCAGCAGAATCAAGCCACCATTTCCCAGAGCGGCAGTCTCAGTATTGGCTTTTGTTCCTTCCCTGTTCTATCCTTCTTATTCCCTCACTCTCAGTTCTTGGGATCAGCTCCCATATAAAAAATATAAAGCAGACTTCAGAAAAAGAAAACTATCAGAGATAAATAGGGGCATTTCATGATGACAAAGAGCTCAATTCTCTAAGAAGACATAACAATCCTAAATGTGTACGCACCTGACAAGGGAATGTCAAATACACGAGGTAAAAACTGATAGAACTCCAAAAAGAAATAGATGAATCCACTATTATAGCTGGAGATTTAAACCCCCTCTTTCAGTAATTGATAGACCAAGCAGACAGATAATTTATAAGATATAGTTGACCTGACTAGCACTATCAATCATTTCAATCTAATTTATGCTTATAGAATACTTCACCCAACAACAGCAGAATACACATTTTTCTCAAGCTTACATGGAACATTCACCAAGAGAGACCACATTCTGGGATATAAAACCATACCTTGATAAGTTTAAGAGAATACAAATCATGCAAAGTATGTTCTCAGACTGCAATAAAATTAAACTAGAAATTAATAACAGAACAATAGCTGGAAATTTCCCAAATATTTGAAAACTAAGCAACACACTTCTAAATAAGACATGGTCAAAAAAGAAGTCTTACATGAAATTTAAAACCATTTTGAACTAAAATGAAAATATAACTTATCAAAATTTGTGAGATGCATTAAAAGCTTAGAAGGAAGTTATGGCATTAAATGCTTATATTGGAAATGTAGAAAAATCAAAAATGAATAATCTAAGCTTCCATTTTAGAAAACTAGAGAAAAAAGAAAAACTTAAGCTTAAATAAAGCAGGAAAAAATACCATAACAAAAATTAGGGCAGAAATCAATGAAATTGAAAACAGGAAAACAAAGGGAAAATCAACAAAAGTAAAAGCTGGTTCTTTGGAAATATCTATCAAATTGACAACCCCTGGCTAGACTAACCAAGAGAAAAACAAAGAAGACACAAATTATTACTATCAGAAATAAAAGGCCATCACTACTCTATGAACATTAAAAGTATAATAAAGGAATTATACTTGTGGCATTTGTGAGCAAACTCTATACACACAGATTTTATTATTTACATAAATGAACCAATTCCTCGAAAGACACAAACGATTAAAACATACATGAGCAGTAACAGATAATCTGAATAGGCCTATGTTTATTATAGTAATTAAATTAATAATTAATAACCTTCCAAAAAGAAAGAACGAAGGCCAGATGGTTTCACCAATGAAATCTATCAACCGTATGAGGAAGAAATAATAACAATTCCCCATAATCTTTTTCAGAAAACTGAAGTGTCAGGAAATACTCTGTTACTCATTCTATGAGGCCAATATTACTTTAATACCAAAAAAAAAGATAAAGGCATTACAACAAAGTAAAATACAGACCAGTATCCTCCAGGGTCTTCAACAAAATATTAGCAAAAAATATTCACCAAAAAATTAGCTAATAAAATTCAACCATGTATAAATTACACACGGTGAAGTAGGATTTATTCAAGGTATGCAAGGGTGGTTCAACATTCTAAATTCAATCAGTGTAATCCACCACATCTATGGACGAAAGAAGAAAAATTATATGATTATATCAATTGCTGATAAAAATCTTCAGCAAAATAGAACTGGGGGTACTTCCTCAATTAGATAAAGAACATCTACAAAACAAACAAACCACCAGCTGACATCACCCTTAGTGGGGAAAAACGGGTGCTTTCTCCCTGCTCATATTTACACCATACTTGAAGTACCTAGTGTAACGGAATAAAAAGCTAAAATAAAAGGCATACAGTTGAGGAAGAAAGAAACCAAATTGTCTGTAGACAATGTGATTGTCTATGTAGAAAATACCAAATAATTTTTTAAACCCTTCTGTAACAAATAAGTGAGTATAGCAAGGTTGCAGGATAAAAAGTTAGTATACAAAGTTCGATTCTTTTTTTTTTTTTTTTTTTTTTTGAGACGGAATCTTGCTCTGTGGCTGAGGCTGGAGTGCAGTGGCGTGATCTCAGCTCACTGCAAGCTCTGCCTCCTGGGTTCATGCCATTCTCCTGCCTCAGCCTCCCAAGTAGCTGGGACTACAGGCACCTGCCACCACGCCCAGCTAATTTTTTGTATTTTTTTAGTAGAGACGGGGTTTCACCATGTTACCCAGCATGGTCTCGATCTCCTGACCACGTGATCCGCCTGCCTCAGCCTCCCAAAGTGCTGGGATTATAGGTGTGAGCCACCATGCCCGGCCAGTCGACTGTTTTTCTATATACCAGCAATGAACCATTGAAATTTGATTTTTTTGATTGCCATTTACGGTAGTATCGAAAAAAAGCATAGATATAAATATTTTAAAATGTAAAAGATCTATATGTGAAAAAGAACAAAACTCTGATATAAAAAATCATAGAACATGTAAATAAATAGAGAAATATTCTGTATTCATGGATTGGAAAATTCTATTTATCCCAATTTGATCTAGAATTCAGAATTCAACAAAACCCCAACCAAGAGCCCAGCAAGCTATTTTGGTGATATTGACAAACTGATTCATACATACATAAAATGCACATTCTAATATGTATATATTAGAATGCATGTAATACACACACACACATACACACTAAGGCAAAAGGCCTAGATTATCCAATACAATAGTAAGGAGTAAGAACAAAAACAAAATGAAAAAAAAAAAACCACAAAGAAAAAAAAGAAAAAGTTGTAAGACTCATACTACCAAATTTTAAGATTTACAAACAGCGTGGTATTGAGGAAACTATAGACACATAGATCAATGGAACAGAATAGAGAGCCCAGAAATAGACTCATGCAAATGTAGGCAACAGACCCTTGACAAAGAAGCAGCAGCTTTTTTTTTTTTTTTTTTTTGAGACGGAGGCTGGAGTTCAGTGGCCTGATCTCAGCTCACTACAACTTCCACCTCCCCGACTCAACCAATTCCCCTGCTTCAGCCTCCCAAGTAGCTGGAATTACAGGTGTGTGCCACCATGCCCAGCTAATTTTTCTATTTTTAGTAGAGACAGGGTTTCACCATGTTCTGGTCTCAAACACCTGATTTCAAGTAGTCTGCCCACCTCAGCCTCCCAAAGTGCTGGGATTACAGGTGAGAGCCACCCAGTCTGGCCAGGAGTAGGGGCATTTCAATGGACAAAAGTTAGTTTTGTCAACAAATAGTCCTGTAACATCTGAACATCTACATTGAAAAAAAAAATGAATCTAGAGGGAGATGTTATGCCTTTCATAAAAAACTGGATTTTAGACTAAATGTAAAATGCAAAAATATATAGTTTCTAGATAAAAATGTAGGGAAAAATCTAGTAACCATGATTTGGCAATGAGTTTTTGAGCCTAACACCAAAAGCATAATCCATGAATGAAATTCGATGTTAGATTTTATAAAAATTAAACATTTCTGCTCTGTGAGGAACATTATTAAGAAAAATTAAAAGACAAGTAAGAGACTGGGAGAAAATATTTGCAAAACACATTTAAAGGGACTTGTATTTAAAATAAAAGGACTTGTATCTGAAATATATAAAAAACTTTAAAACTCAACAGTAAGGAACCAAGAAACCCATTTTAGAAAGCTCAAAGAGTCTGAACAGACATCACACAAAAGAAGGTGTAAGGGCAAATAGGACACACATGGCAAATGAGCATAGAAAACGATGTTCAATGTCGCATGCTGGATAGGATCCTGGATCAGAAAAAGAACACTGGAGGAAAAAAAAAAAAAAAAACTAAGGAAATCTGAATAAAGTATGTAAAGTATAAACTTTAGTAAAATAATAATGCATTAATATTGGTTCATTAATTGAATCAAATGTACCAATACTAACGTAAGATTTTAATAATGGGGAAACCAAGTGTGAGGTATATGGAATTTATCTGTGCTAGCTTCAAAAATTTTTTATAAATCTAAAACTGCTTTAAAAATAAAGTTTTGTTTTTGTTTTTAAAAAAAAAAAAAACACCTTTCTTAACCAAGAAAATTGAGGGTAATAAAGTAGAGCACAACATCGTGTTGGTGGGGGGTGGAGGAGTAAGCATGGGACTGGAGACTCAAGACCCCGCTCTATTTGAGCCCTTTTATTAATATAGCTGCATAGCTGCATGACTCAGCTTCTTGGAATTTCAGTCTTCTTCATTTATTATAATAATGGTAGTTAAAATTTTAACAAAAGTCATGAGATCAGGAACCCCAACTATCTTGTTTATCACTATAACCCCGGTGCCCAGAAGAGGTTAGACACATCATAAATATTCAATAATTATTTGTTAAGTAAGGGGATGAATGAGGGAAGGAAGGCAGGAAGTGCTCTCCCACCCATTACTCCAAGTCATGCACTCAATACTACATGAGGTGGGAACTACTGTTCTTCCCCATTTGGCAGCTGGTGCACTCCGGCTGAAAGAAGTTACATTTCTTGCCCACACACAACCAAAAAGCAACACAAACAAGACTCAAAGCAAACGGTCTGACCCCAGACCCCACACACCTAACCTATGCCCCCTGGGCCCTTAACTTCTAGTGTAAGAACAATATGGAAGGAATTTGCCCTTTCAAATATCCCATGCTGCACTGCTTCTGCACCATGATGGAGCCTCATTAGATTGTCTCTAGGGTCCCTTCCATGGTGCCAGTTATAGGACTCAAAAGAACAGAATCTTCTCCCCAAAGACTCTCCCTAGCCTCGCTCTGTTCCTATTTGCCCCCTACCCCATTTATCTCCATTCAAACTTTGCTTGGATTAAATCACCTCATCCATAATTTGCCTTTCTCTGGATGCTGCAGGGGAGACAGAGACAAAGATAAATGCATGACCTCCACATTCATTTGTATGATAGCAGTATCTTGTTCTGACATCCAGAGGTCTGGGCGTACTCCACAGGTTCAAGTGAAAAGAAGAATAAGGTCTGGGCTGGGGGTAGTTGGACAGGAGGCAGAACAGAGACTTTTCCCTTTAAACGCCAGGATGATAAAAAGCAGCTCAACTCAGATAACATCAGAAAACTGCAGCCCAAGTAAGATCCCTGTGTTGGAGTTCCTGGTTTTTGTTGTTGTTGTTTTACCCTTAAGTTCAGACCTAATTGTAAGATAATGACTCTAGAGTAAGATAAAACTCAGGGAAAATGTCAGATTGTGGAGGAGAAAGCTTTTATTCAAATTAAACATCTTTGATGCTAAGAAAAAATATATATAGGGCAGATGTCAACTGCTATTTTATAGCAATCATCTAATTGCTAAATTCCTCCTTAAGCATAGTGCATTTCTTTTTTTTTTTTTTTTTCTTTTTTTGGAAGAAGAAAGAGCAAAGACGAGTTCTTTTCAGCAAGGATTCCAAGCCAGTCATCTCCTGTGTTTTGAAACAAGCTGACATTTTAGTAGAAAATTAGGCTTTCAATATACTGCTCAAGATAAAAGCTTGCATCCTGCACTGTGTAGTCCGTGAATGCTGTTTGGATTTTTTTTTTTTTTTAATGCTTTTACAGTTTTTAGAGGATTTGTAAGCACCACACATTTTTTTTCCCTGAGTAATAAAACTGGGGGAGATGTTTGCAAGTCATAATGTTCCATAAATGGTTCCAAATTTACAGTTGCACTATAAACTATATTAAGTGATCCAAAAGCTAGTTTGTTTCTTTCACCGGTGCTTTCAGAGTCTATAAATTAGACAGTTTAAGCCACGTAAACACCAAACGAACAGTCACGGAATCACTCTGGGACAAGATGCACACGTTGACTTTTCAGAACATTTTGTGTCCCTCCACTTCCAGGCATTTTAAAATAAATCTTTGGTGGAATGGAGTCAACGTCCCCACCTCAAAAGGAACCCAACAGGCAACTGGATTCTGATGTCAGATTCCAACCAACTAACAAAGATGAGAAAGGTGACCCATATGGTGGAGAAGGCTTACTGTGTGACAACTGCTTTGTCCTCAAGAGACAACTCTGCCTTTCCATCAGAATGCTTCTTTACACAAGACCCAAGGTTGGCCTTGCAGAAATTGCTAGAGAATAATAATAATAAATATGATTACTGTTATTATTTTGTATTGAAATTGTATAAGGTCCAGGTACTATGTTAAACCCAATACATGAATTATTCATGCTAGCCTCACAACCTTATGAAGATTATTAGATGGGGCAAGTGAGGCTCAGGTTAACTAATGCAACTACCTGGTTCAAGGTAAAACAGCCAAGTCTTTGGGCACCCAAAGCTAAGCCATTGGCTTTGGGTTTATAAATGGTTATGTCTCGACAAACATAATTATTTTGAGCCTAAGCAGATAATAAAATGCCTTGAGTCAGGCTTGTGTGCATTGTATCATGCACTATGAATTCAGTTTAGCCAAAATAAGAGCAGTAATCATAAGGATGAGAAGGAAGAGGTAGCTTCATTACCTTTATTGAGTGATTACTACATGCCAGGTACTGTGCTAGGCACAGTTCATGAAGGTTTTTGTTTTCTCTTATCATAGCCCTCAGAAGTAGACTCCATTAGCTCCTCCATTTTGCAGATGAGAAGCCTGAGGCTTAGACAGGTAAAGTAGATTTCCTAAGTCACGTGACTAAGAGTCTGAACTGTGGCTTGAAACCGTATTGAACTATGAGACCCATTCCCTTTCTACTGCACCAAGCTGTCAATACCATCTTTGCAAAAATGACAGGATTAGAGGCTTAAACATTTATCACATATATGCTGAAACCCAAGTCCTCTTCCAACTTTTTAATCTGCTGTGCATGATAAAACAGGACCAGAAAGCCCTAGAGGTCAGGCCATACCCTTTGCCATACTGACCTACTCCTCCCCAAGTCACAAAGAGAACTTTCTAAGTCCGAGTCATGGTCACATTTACCCTTTCTACTGAGAGCCCATTGCCCTGTTTTGTTTATTTGTTTGTTTTTAAAATATCATTGAAAAACACAAATCTCACCTTTCAAATCAAGTGTAAATCAAGTCCCCATTTTCCTTTCTTTCTTGTCCTGCTACAGTGGACATTTGTTGTTTTTGCCTCTCCATCATCCCTTCCCCTTACTTCTGGTAACAGAAACTTAATTTGCATTTGCAGAATAACCCTGGCCTGCTTCTCAATCCATGTCTCAAAAAATAGAGACATATTCATGACAACTTTATTTTAGCACTTGGATCCATTCTTGTTTGAAATTAATTGCTTAACTTTTCTGCTACATGATCCAGTAAATTCCCCTTTTTGCTTAAGCCAGTTTTGTATGGGTTTTGCCCTTTATAAGCAACAGAGTCCTGAGCCTTCCCAAGCCACAGCTTCAAGCCTAAGTCACAATTACAACTGAAAGATTGAAATTGTTCTTCATCTCTACCTCCACCCTTTCCTCCAGTGTCCTCCACAGTACTTCCAAGCACTTAGCACTAGAGTGCACATTTCTCATAAAAGGGGATCACATTCATTGGATTCAGCAGACTTCCTAAAACACCTTAGATACAGACAGCACACTCTCCAATTAGCAACGTAAAGACCACACCATCATCATTGCTTTCTGCTTCCTGGTGTTGGTAACTAGATCCCTTGCAGCTGTCTGCACCCTTGAATCCTCCTATTGTTTTGGCGATTAAGGGCTGGGGTATGAAGTGTGCTCAGAGGTTGACAGCCATGATTATTATGAGTGCTCAAATATTGGAAGGGCTCCCAAGGAAGGGCGTGGAAAAGTACGCCTATGTGTACCTTTATTATGCAAAACAAAAACTAACAGATAAAAGCCATGAAAAGCAGCTTGACTTTTCTGATAAATACAGCTTTGGGCAATTATATTTTTAATAAACTCCTCCAGATGATTTTGAAGGACACCTGAGGTCGGGAGTTCGAGACCAGCCTGACCAGCATGGAGAAACCCCATCTCTACTAAAAATACAAAATTAGCCAGGCGTGGTGGCGGGTGCCTGTAATCCCAGCTACTCCAGCGGCTGAGACAGGAGAATAGCTTGAACTCTGGAGGTGGAGATTGCAATGAGCCGAGATTGCGCCATTGCACTCCAGCCTGGGCAACAAGAGTGAAACTCCGTCTCAAAAAAGAAAAAAAAAAGAAAATCACAGCAAAGTTTAATATTCAATGATTGACTATATGAGGAAGGGACTCATGTGAAACTTAATGCTTGAGTTGATCAATATTAAGGTATATTATGAAATCTGGAATACCACCTCTATGCTAATGACTCCCAAGTTTAATACACCCAGGTCAAAAGACTCCTTTAAACTTCAAACTTCTATATCCAGGTGCCTGCTTAATGGGCATCTCAAATAGAATTTTTGATGTTATTATCTGCACTCAGTTGCTGCCAGTCTCCCCCATCTTAGTAAAGAATACCATTATTGACCTATTTGTTCAGGCCAAAAATCTTGGAAGTCGTGCATCTTTGGCTCTTCCCTTTCCCTGGCATTCACATCCAACCCAACAGCACATTCTTCCACAGGTGATCCCTTCAAAGTTGATCCCAAATTAGACCTCATATCCTTCATTACTGCTAATTTCATCCAAAGCACCATCATTTCTTACAGACAGCTGCCTTAGCCTCTTAAGTATCCTCACGCTTCCTCTCTTGTCTCTTGGAAAAAAATCCTCCACCCAGGAGGCAAAGTGATCTTTTAGAAATGCAAATCAGATTATGTCTTTCCTCTAACCCTTGATTTGCTTTCCGTTACACACCCAGTGTGATGGTTAATATTAGGTGTCAAGTTGATTGGATCGAAGGATGGCTGGTAAAGTATTGTTTCTGGGTGTGTCTGTGAGGATGTTGCCAGAGGAGATTAACATTTGAGTCAGTGGATTGGGAGAGGAAGACCCACCTTCAGTGGTGGTGGGCACCATCCAATCAGCTGCCAGCACAGCAAGAACAAAGCAGGCGGAAGAAGGTGGGATAAGCTGGCTTGCTGAGTCATCTGGCTTTCATCTTTCTCCTGTGCTGAACGCTTCCTGTCCTTGGACATCAGACTGTAGGCTCTTCAGCCTTTGGACTCTTGGACTTATACCAGTGGTTTTCCAGGGGTCCTCAGGCCTTCAGACACAGACTGAAAGCTGTACTGTT
The DNA here is from genome assembly GCF_029289425.2 of Pan paniscus. NCBI lineage: Eukaryota > Metazoa > Chordata > Mammalia > Primates > Hominidae > Pan > Pan paniscus. Next base: position 73,639,702 of record NC_085926.1, on the reverse strand, counting down.
GGCTTGCCTACATTTGGACACAGACTGAAAGCTGGACTGTTGTTGGCTTGCCTACATTTGGACTCAAACTGAGCCACTGCTGGCTTCTTCCTTCTTCAGCTTCCACACAGCCTATCGTGGGACTTTGCCCTGTGATCAGGAGAGTTCATTCTCCTTAATAAACTCCCTTTTATATATACATATATCCTATTAGTTCTTTCCCTCTGGAGAACCCTGACTAATACAGCCAGAATGAAATCCAAAGTCCTTAAGTTGGTCTACACATAAACATATATGGCTTGCCTGCTTCTCTTCCTAACCTCATCACCTACCAGGACATACAGCCAACATCCATCCTCTGCACTAGACATGCAGAGTTCTTATTCTGCCTCTGGAACTTCATTCCTGCCTCAGGGACTTTGCACTTACTTTTTCTTCTTTCTAGAAATCAACTTCCCGCTTACTCATGTGGCTGACGACCTCTCTTTCTTCAGAGCTCTGCTCAGTTGTCACTCCATCAGAGAGGAGGTCCCTATCCACCCTATAACACAGCCCCCAGAATCCCCACCTGCTACATACAAATGCTCCACACCGACTCTTACCTTGATTTATTATTCTTCATGGCACATATTCTAGTATGTATTTTTAAGATCTATTTCTCTGTTTCCCTCACTAGAATGCAAGCTCTCTGAAGGCCCAACAATTATTTCATTCACCACTGTGTCTCCCTTGCCTTGCAGGGGCCTTCTCATATCAGGACTCAATAAACATTTGTTGAATTAACTAATTAACAACCAAGTGCCAGCTTCAGCCATAGCAGCCTCAGAGCTCCCATTTTTACCTTCTCCCCATACCTTTGGGAAAACATCACTCACCTGCAGTTTCCCCACAGATAGGGGCATTCATCTTAAAGAGAGAAATAATTAGCACTCAGATATGCTAAGCATCACTCTGGGGCAGGTATTACACCTAGCGCTTTGCCTGCAAGGTCTCATGAATTTCAAGAACAACACTATAAGAAAGTTAATGATAATTGTCCCCATTTTGGTGACAAGGAAACTAGGATACGAAGAGAGGTGCCTTGTTCAAGGCCTAGGATGCAGACAACTCAGAATTGAACCCAAGCCTTCTGACCTCACAGTTGCACCGTTCCTCTTCCTCATCTCCTCTTTATCCTCAACATGCTGAGCAAGTTTCCCAGAATCGTAACAAGCAATAAACAACAACAAAAAACAGGCTATTCCCTTTTTTTTTTTAAGCTTTTGATATGTTTCACTGGGTTTTTAATGAAGACATACCAAAAGAAGGTAAACTGTAGGTAAGGAGATGCAGTTATTACACAAGAAAAATGTGACCTTCATCTAATCCCACCACTGCACCTCTAGGATTATATAGGTGACCTCATTTGGCAGTAATAATTTCAGTAATAACTGGAGGCACCTGGCTGCTGGAAGTCCTAGGCTAAAAAGCCCTACTTCCACATGTTTCTCACTTTGCAATAGGCCCTGACAATGATGAAAAGAGCTTAATTGAGAAGTCCATTGCAGCTGGTGGGACCATAGAGGCAAAAGCCAAAACCTGGTGCAGGGATGTCCAATCTTTTGGCCTCCCTGAGCTACACTGGAAGAAGAATTACCTTGAGCCAAACATAAAATACATGAACAGTAATGAGGAGCTAAAAAGTAAATAAATCAGAAAAAAAAATCTCATAATGTCTTAAGAAAGTTTACAAAGTTGTGTTGGGTTGTATTAAAGCCGTCTTGGACCGTGGGTTGGACAAGCTTGACCTAGTCGTTGAGTTCAGAATCCCCATCCCCAGGCCTCCTGCATTAGTGTAATGGCACAATCCACATACGGGGGCATGTGCACCAGGCCAGAGGAATGTGTTCTTCTGAGTTCTCACTTGCTTGGCCACTTAGCTAAGTCCCGATGACCAAAGCTGATTCAGACCTTGGTCACACCCACTTCTTTTTTATTTGGGGAAATGCTAAGAGAACAAATCTCTTAAGATTTGCCTTTATTATGACTCATGCATTTCAGAGTTTTCTCTTGCTTTTCCTTTCTTATTTTCTTTTAAGCTGAAGTTGTCAAAACGGGGGTACTGTCTCAGTGTGCAGGTTGCACACTGCTCAACTCTGGGTAGCACCATTTACAAAGACCACAAAGTGAGACTCAATAGCTCTGGCTAAGGTGCTTTGGTGCCCTTTAAGTTCTGGAGCCTCATTTTTTTCATTTGTAAATAGAAGACAAAACCTAACTTATTCCCTGAAGTCATTTGAGGATGTATTGAAATAATAGACGTAAACATGATTCATGAATTGCAAAGTTTATTAGAGAGGGCGTGAGAGTGTGTGTGTTGGGGTGGGGTGAGAGGGTTGACTAGCTGCATTTCTATAAGCAGAATTCCATTGTTACAAATGGCTCAGTTACTTTATCCATAGAATGGAGGCTCCCAGCCTACCCTCTACTTACTACATGGGAATGTTTATTCAGACTACAAACAAATGTAAAGAATTACAATTTTTACACCACCTCCCTCAAAAAATATATGCTAGATAAAATAAAACAAAATAAAGTAGTGTAGGCTCATTTTTTAAGTGGTTGCTATTTAACCAGATATTTAAAAGGTGAACTCTGAACTCCGAGGTATCCTTGAGCAAGTAGGTCCATGTCCACATAATCTCAATCTAAATTTTTAATCAAGAAGACACCTCTTTCAATCAGATTTTTACAGTGAAATAAATGTTGTTTTCAGGATACATTTGATGAAATGGATATACCAATCAGGAGAAAAGTGAAATAGCCAAGCAAATCAGACATTCCATCTTAGTCCAAGCACGACCAGCCCAGAAGCAACAATAAAGTCCTGCCAGAAAAACTGATGTTATCGCTAGGGAAATAGGAATTTCTTGAGCCATGTTTTGACTCCCCTTATAGAAGAGAGAGCAGTGTGCTGTAGCCAGGAAATAATTATAATACAAAGCTTCGGCCATCTGCGTGATTTTTGAAAATCGAACTGCTCTAAAATTACATGGAGACAATCACATTCTGGGTTGCCTTCACTTCGTATTTTCAATTAGTGAAAGAGTAGACGATTTCAGCTGCTTACAGTTCTCTGCTCAATAAAAGCAATTCACAGTTACATTATTTTTTTAATTGATCTTCATTCATTAGTGCCAAATGAGAGAAATAATTGGGCTCTAATTACCCTGGCATCTGAGTAAGTGGTAGTATAATTTTCCATTTGGCTCCAAAGTAGTCTCAATAATTAAGTCATGTCTCTCCTGCTATCTAATTTAAGAACCTGAAAGAAATGAAACAGTGAAAAAAAAATTGACAAAAACTTAATCACAAGCCTTATTGATATGCAACTTCTTTCCTATCTGCAGCTTCACTTTGGTTTTAATCAGGACTGGGGCATAATGCCAAATTCAGGGAAGATGGGAGCAAATAGCAAACTACATTAAAAGCATAAGTCTCCTCCATTGCTTATTTGAGATAGAAATCCAATGCTCAAAAACGTTTAATGCTAAGATGGACAGAAAAATAAATACCAACCCACAGCATGCCTGAGTGTTTTTATTTTGATTAACATTAATTTGATTGCAATCCAATCACTTTCGAAACCCAGATAAAGATGTAACATGAATAATTATGATAGTTATTCACTTATATTTATATAACCCCTCATAGTTTTCAAAATTCTTTAACGTACATTATCTCATAGGAACCAGAGAGGCAGCGTAACTTTGTACTTAAGATGCCAGACCTGGAGTGAGATCTCCTGGGTTCTAATCTGAACTCTACCGTTTCCTAGTTTAGTACAACCTTGGGACAAGGAATTCATCTCTCTGTGGCTCATTTTCTTCATCTGTAAGATGGAGATGATACTAGTACCTTTCTCCTATGTATGTAATAATAGGTAACATATATGTAATAATGCTTAGAACATTGACATATAGTAAGCTTGCCCTAAATGGCAGCAAATGGTTGAGTCTTTCAGAATAATTATAAACCCAAAGTTAAGTAGTGTGGTATAGAACAAGGGTTGGTGGCTGGGTACGCTGTCTCACAACTGTAATTCCAACACTTTGGGAGGCTGAGGTGTGGGAGGATCGTTTGAGGCCAGGAGTTCAAGACTAGCCTGGGCAACCCCTTTGGCAAGACCCTGTTTCTACAAAAAAATTTTTTAAATTAACTGGGGGCAATAGTGTGCACCTGTAGTCCCAACTACTTGTGAGGCTGTGGCAGGAGGATCCCTTGAGCCCAGGAGTTCGAGGTTGCAGTGAGCTATGGTTGCACCACTGCACTGTGGCCTGGTGACAGAGCAAGACCCTGTCACACACACACACACACAAAAAAAAAAGAGAGAGAGAGAACAAAGATTGATAAACTATGTTGCCCATTTTAGCATGGCTTATGAGCTAAGAATGATTTTACTTTTTTTAATTGGTGGGGAAAAAAACAAAAGAATAAGAGTAATTAGTGACATGTGAAAATTATACGAACTTCAAATTCCAGTGTCCACAAATAAGATATTATTAGAACATAGCTGCACCCATCATTTATGATTGTTTATGGTCACTTTCATGCTACAATGACAGAGCTAAATAGTTGTGACAGAAACCACATGTCCTAAAAAGCCAAAAAGATTTACTATCTGGCCCTTTACAGAAAAAGTTTGCTGACTCTTCGTATAGGTGTTAAAGTAAGTTACAAGAGCAGGACCCTCAAAGTAAACAATTAGGAAAGAAGGGAAGAGAAATCATTTTGCATTTTAAGAAAGAAGAAGCTGGGGTAGTACTTTGGAGCCAAACAAACCAGGTTGGAATCCTAACTCCAAACTTAGACTTCTCACCTGGAAAATGGATTATAATAATACTTAAAATAATCCTGCATTCCTCACAAGATTGCTTTAAGGACTATACTAAATATATATGAAGCACTGAATATTCAATAACTTTTTAATAAATATTCACTATGCGGTGGACTTAGGCTATGGACATGTACAAAGGTCAAGGTCAAGAATGACAGAATGAGAAAATACAAAATCAAGTTCAGAAACTTCAGTCTGAGAATCAGAGAACCAAGTCAAAGTTCAGGAGAAAGAGGTTAGAGTTAGGAAGGATAGGAAATACATGTCCTCATTATTATAAACTTGGCAAGACTAAGGACAGGGAAACAGAATTCACCTGGATGCTTCTAACAATGTGGCCTCCACCTAACCCCTGCAGCGCTTTCCCCACCTGAGTGTGACACGTACTTGTGGTTTCAGCTGTTTCTATTATCCATATTTATCCCCAAGGGTGTAGCCAAGATGAGAAGTATGTACGCAGGAGTGAAAGAAGTTGATGTGTTCTACTGGGGATCTGTCGGGTTTGAGGAGCCAATGGGACAGTCAAGTATACATGAACAACAGACAACTGGAAGTGAGGAATTGAGACACAGCTACAGCCAGAATCCACTGGGGGAGTAGCGGTCATTAAGGTCCTCAAAGATGAGATCAAAAAGAACACATAGGTAAGGAAGATGAGGAAGCCAAGATCAGAACTGGTACAGATGTTGGCCAGGTGCCATGGCTCACGCCTGTGATCCTAGCACTTCGGGAGGCCAAGGTGGGTGGATCACCTTAGGTCAGGAGTTCAAGACCAGCCTAGCCAACAAGGCAAAACCACGTCTCTACTAAAAATACAAAAATTAGACAGGCATGTTGGCAGGCGCCTATAATCCCCGCTACTCAGGAGACTGAGGCAGGAGAATTAGCTTGAACCTGGGTGGGTGGAGGTTGCAGTGAACCACAATTACAGAGAAAGAGCAAAACTACATCTCAAAAAAAAAAAAAAAAAAAAAAAAAGAACCAGTACAGATGTAGTTGGCCAGATAGTAAATCTTTTTGGCTTTTCAGGACATATGGTTTCTGTCACAACTATTTAGCTCTGTCATTGTAGCATGAAAGTGACCATAAACAATACATAAATGATGGGTGCAGCTATGTTCTAATAACATCTTATTTATGGACACTGGAATTTGAATTTCATATAATTTTCACATGTCACTAATTACTCTTATTCTTTTGTTTTTTTCCATCCATTAAAAAAAGTAAAATCATTCTTAGCTCATGAGCCATGCTAAAATGGACAGCATAGTTCACCAATCTTTGTTCTCTTTCTCTTTCCCAACCCCTTTGTCATTGCTTCCTTTCACCTTGAAGTCTGGAAAGCCGATGCTCACTTAGCTGATTTCATCTCAAAATTCCAAGTTTGGGGGAGTTCTGGGTGACAGAAACCCGCTCAAACTCGTTTCCATTTTAAAAAAGGAATACACTATAAGAACACTAGACCATTTCAGAGACTACAAGAGTAAAAAAGAGGCAGACTTTACAATAAACTCTATTGGGAGGCTGAGGAGGCCCAATACATAGACTTCTTCATTTCTTCGGTTCTAAAGCAGTTGGAAAATAAGGCCGAAGGGTCAAGAAATGAGAGACTATCAACTTTTGTGCACTTGTATATTCTCAGATCCTAATATAATAATGTCCAACATATGGTAGATACTCAGTGTTTACTTGCTGAATTGAATGAATGAATGAGTATAAATAAATGAATGAAGTTTTTGTTATCCCAGGCAAGAACTTTTTAATGTAAAAGAATAAGGCCCAGATGATTAAATTTCAAAAACCAGTGGTAAGTGATGAGCATGTATTATAGCTTTTAACAATATGTTGAATATTGAATTAATGTCTGTCTCTCTCATGAGATTATAACTTCTTAAGGGTAGAGGTTGTGTCTGTTTTGATCATGATCTAGCACAGAGTCAACAAATGTTTTTGATAAAGGGCCAGATAGTAACTATTTTCATCTTTGCAGGCTATGTAGTATCTGTTGCAACTACTCAATTTTGCTATTGTAGGACAAAAGCTGCCATAGACATATGTAATGAGTGGGCATGGCCATGTTCCAATAAAACTTTATTTACAAAAATAGAAAGTAGGCATATTTGGTCCACAGTCTGCTGACTCCTCTTCTAGCAAACAGAGTTCAATAAATACTGAATGAATGAATATTCAGTATCAACTCGGTATCAGCTCAGGAAGATCTCACACTGTGTCCTGACGAACATCAGTGTAAATGATGTCTCCTTCCTCTCCTTCTCTACTGCAGATTCCGTCAGATCCTCAGGTTTTATTCACTTAATTTGGTTGTCAGTTAAGAGTCATCCAGAATACAGGAGGATGACATGATGATAATATTTTTTAATTTAAAGAAAAAGAATTGGGGGTTCTCATAGTAGACCTAGAGCAAAGGAAAAACTGATTTGTCAGATTTGAAGTGGCCCAGATATGAGAAAGCTATATGCAAGTGATTTTATGAGACAACCACCTGGGCTTTCAGGTCAAAAGGCCCAAGTTCAAATCTCTTTCTGTCACCTCCTATCTATGTGACATTGAGGAAGTGATGTCTTAGTGATGAGCCTTAGTCTCCTGACCTGTAAAATGGAGAAAACAATACCTTCTTTGCAAAGTGATTGTGAGGATGAGATAGAGTTTGTAAACACTTAGATTTGCTTATGATGAAAAAAATGCTCAACAAATCTCAACTTTGTTAGTGCTGATATTATCATTGTTTTTATTCAGTTCTGAAACTCTTTTTTAAAAATGGATTTGTTATTCTCCCAAAGATCTGCAAAATGCCATTTGGCCCCAACCAACCTTCATGAAAAATTCAAGATCTTTACTCAATGTACACATTTCCTTTGACATCATTACACAATGCAGAACATGTGCACAGTTACAAAGGAGAAAACAAGGCTTTGTGGCATAAATTATTGATATGTTTTGAAGCATATGCAAAATGAGACATGGGGGAGGGAAATAAAGTGAATAAAGAGATGAATTTGAAAGAAACACAATTTACAAGCACAATTAAGTCCCTATGAAATGATCCTGGCCAAGTAACAATAATTTAAACAGGCTGCCTATAAATTAGGGAAAATTAAGTTCATTAAACTTGTTTATTGGCAGGGGTGGTGGGTGGGGGGTGGTTATTCTAAAGCCATATTCCTCATGTTACCCCCAGCAAACAACAGGGCTTATCTTTAACAAGAAAATAATGTTGATGTATGTAATCAGCATGCCTTAATGGAGAAGGGAAAGAATATTCGTCTTTGGGGTGTTTTGCAGAATCCAGCTAGACTACAAAGTGCAAGAAATTCAACCATCATTTGGTTAATTCCCCACCACCACGCATGGGTGCACACACATATTTTGTCATTGTAATTAAGGAGTTATGTTCTTTCCCCCAGAGTGTCTCTAGCTATAGCGTTTCTCAATTAACATTGGCTCCTGTGAGAAGCCTGATATGTAACCTGAATAAGAGTTAAGTAACACTCAAGTGTGCAAGTAACCCTTAAGTGTGCTCTCGTTTCCTTTCCAGTTGTATATTTCATCTATCCTTACAAACAAATTTCAAACAGGAGCCACAGAAATTGCTTCTCCCTAAGCAGAACTTTTCTTCCAAGTGGAGAGCAGGTGAATTTTACCAAAATAAATGGATCTTCAAATAAAAACAGAATTATTGGTCTTGCAGAATTTGAAACATCATTCATCTTATTTTGTATTTTGTTTTTTTTTTTATTTCCTGTAATGCTTGGAATCTGAGGACAATACAGTGAGATGCTCCTATAATTTCTTAACCTGAAATTGTGAGAAATAGGAATGCTTCCAAAGAGACAGGGTATATGGGAAACCGGTAGAAAGAAACAAAACCAAGTCTCTTTCTCTTCCCTTAATCCTAACTGCTCAGAACTTCTGTCCAGAAAGCCTTTCTCACAACTGTTTTGGTACTTATCAAGTTCTACACCAACTTAAAAAAATTATCAGATACATATTGAATCTGCAGGCTTCCTGAGTACAGCAAGTCCTTGACTGCAAAACTTACTGTCTTTTATCTTTCTATTTGTCTTGTCTACAGAAATAGGACCCCAAACTCAAATGCCCACAGGGATCAACAGAATATAAATTAATGTAACAAGCCAGATATTTCCACATTAAATACATAGATGTATTCTTTACTTCTACAAAGAAATACACTCTTTCCATCTTTCTTGAAAGATATGGTCATCTGTACTTTTTTTTCACTCTTCTGAGTCATGGATACAGAGAAATATTTCCTCACTGCGTAAAGTGCTTTTGCAAGCTCAATAACAAATGGCAATTTGCGCTGTCGTATGGGAAAAACAATGGTGAGCGGTAGGCTTTGTGGTGAGCTGAGAATACAGTGGCCTCACCCAGAGAAGGCTGAGGCTGCTGAGCAACACAGTAAATAAGGAACCAACCGGGAAGGTTTGTGTGAGGGATAACAAGCACCTCCTTAGAACAGTACCTGGCACTGATCAATCATTCAACAAATATTAGCTGTCATTATTATTGTCGTATCATTGTCACTGGTTGGAAATGTGTGGGGTTGGAAATGAGAATTAATGCTGAGTTAGGTCTGTAGCCAGAGATCAATTTGCATTTAAAGAAACAATTTATTCACTTTTTCCATTCCTGCCCCATGCTTTTTGTCCTCGGATTTCTTTCCTGATTTTCTCTCAGGAACACGCCTCCCCACCCCACCCCAATACCCAGAAGCAAAATCCTACATAGGCTTCAGGCTCAACTCCAAAACTCAAGGGCCTCCTCCTGCTCTATTCTGCCCTCAATTTAGAATCCAAATTTTCATAGCCCTTTGTCCAGCAGTGTGCTGAAGCGGGCTTGTACCAGCTCAAGAACAGCAATTGTTAAATTTTCAGGAATTTTCTAAGCCAGTTGTTCAACACAGCATCGTTTAAAATCAAATTATATAAAATTAAAATTCAATGAATTATATTAAAAACAAAAATAATACACTTCCTAATTATTTTACTGTTGATACATTTTACTGCTATGTTTTTGAGATTATTTAGGTGTATCCTACCTGTATGGTAGAGATACTATTTAATGGTGGGCTACTACACGTCTCTTCGCAACTCTTTGTTCAGTGATTTCAGTTGGGTAGTTTAAAGTTAGCCATGATGAAAATAGTTACATTATGGAAACCAGCAATCGCTACAAATCAGGGCTTCTTCCCATGCCACAATTGAGAGCCAGGTGTTAACTATTTAGTGGAATAACGTTGCTTTTATCCTTCTATTGAATGCTCATAATTTTTAAAAAATCTACACCTCTCTTAGGACACTGTGTTCTTCTTTGTATTACACATCATTGGTTACAAGTCATAAAATTTCTTCTAGACTACATTCCTGGAGGCCAGGATAGATATCTTGTTCACATTTTTATTCTCCAAAGCACCTAGCACAGTATATGTTCAATATTTATTTATCACATGGAATTAATTACAAGTCATTACTCAGTTCTGGGAAATGGAAAGATGGGCTCAAGCATCACATTTAAGTAAAAGAACATACTCTCTCTGTGCATCGACCAAATCAAAACGGGAAGAGTTGGATGCAGGGAGGCCAGCCAGAAGCTGGTTGCCAGAGGAGTTTGTAAGGGAAGAGACAAGGTGAAGGGACGTGCATTCAGGGGTGGTGTGGATGGAAAACGACAGAAAGGGGAGATCAAATTTGGACATAATTACTTTGGGGACACTGATAATATTGAAGTCCTTATTTTCTTTGTTTCTTATATTGGGATAAATAATTCTCCTTCACAAATCTCTCTGCTTCTTCTGTGTCTTTCAAATGATTTGGTTGAAAGTATGTGAGAATAGAAGCTAGAGTGATTTTCTGTGCCAATCCTTGGTATTTCAGATGTCAATTATTTCCTTCCTGCCTGCCCACACCTCTTTCTAAGTGGAACCACCCTATGTAGAACCATTACAGCCCATATGGGCTTGTTTTCTATCCTGAGACCTTGCTTCCATGGCTGAGTGGCTCAGGGATGTTTAATATCTGACCCAGTAGGCTGGCCAGTGATGTGCTAAATGTGAAAAAACTGAACCGGCCAGTCACATCATTGCTCGTAGGAATTTCACCTGGGAAACACAGAGAGCTGGAGCCAGTTAGAATGGGTAGAAAGAACTGAAAGGGTGCCACAAAGATGATACAGATTAGAACTGGTGCCACGGCAAACAGAAGCCTTGTTCTAAAGCAGCAGAATTTTTGAAAAAGCAGAAAAAGGCGTTTAGTGGATAGAAGAATTTGCAGCAAATAGACTGTGAGAAAGACAGTGATTGTAATAGCTAGGTCATGGGGCTGTTTTAGTTCCTTGTTTAACAGTTATAGTTCATAGTTGTAGACACAGGAAATGTAAGTTATCTACCCAAGGTTCCACACAGTAAGCAGTCTGACTTCTCAATCTCAGACAGGTGATTTTTCTAAAACAGATAAGTGGTATATTGGCTACCACTCCTACTCCATGCCCCAGACAGAAATGGCTGGATTAAACCGGTAACATTTATCATGAAGCCTGAATTTAGCTACTAAACTCTACTCACACTAAGCTCTCAGCAGCCACTCTATGATTAAGAATGATTGAGTCTATTACTTATATGTTCATTCTGCTATAAAATCCATTACAAAATATTGTTCAATGATATTGATAAGTTTCTTTTCAAAAGTCAAAAAATGATCAATGAAATTAGTTAAAATCCAAATAAAATATCCAACAAATTTTAAATGTTTTTTGAATAGGATATGGCTTATAATTTTGGCCAGCTATGAAGAACTTGGATTCATTAAAGAAAAAGAAAGAAAGCTATTTTTTAGATAGAGACATGGTAAAGAAATTAAACCCCATTATGGAAATCGAACTAGAAAATCACAGAAAAAGACAAAAAATATATAAAAAATTAAAGATCATCAGCAAACAATTGCCCATAGAATGCAAGACTTTTCTAATGCTGTCAAAGATCAAATTATTCAAAATATGAAAAAATTGCAACTACTTTCTTGTAGCTTTCTTTTTTAGCAGGTACACTGCCCAATTATTACTCTGGGTATATTTGATCTTAAAGGATTTCCAAATTGACTAAGAAATGCTAAATCAAACAAAAAAGTCAAACTTGGATATATATTTTTCAACTTTTCATGTCTGCCAAAGAAGCATTTTAGCTAGATATGAAAGTTTCTATCATGATGGATGGCATTCCAGGTATGTTAGGTCAAACATTCAAAGTTAATGCAACTTTAAAGCAAGAGATGGGTGATACCTTTATTGTTTGGTTCTACTATAAGATTTATATTGAAAATATTTGTGCTCCATTTTCTTAAAGAATACTCTGTGAAAAGTGTCATGGTACAATTGTTAAAAATCATTCAGTATATGTGCAAATGCTCGAAATTATTGCTGCATTATAGATTTGCTGATGAGAATAGAAGGCAATGATTGTAATGATCTTATGTATTTTGTCAATATCACTGGTTGAGTGATGGAAGAGTTTTATAAAGATTTAACTCCAACCCTAGATTCTCTTGAAACAAAATGAGTGCTTGCCACATATTCAATAATCAAAACCAAAAAATGTCAGGATGATTTTGTTTCCACCAATATCACACTAGATTTGAATAAGCTAAATTTGAAGCTTATTTGTGACCCAGCTAGACAACTATGAGAATTTATATTAAAATGTAAACTTCTCATAATACAAATCAATAATGATTTCATGTATTTTCTAACATTAGTCAAAATGAAGAAGATAATTATTATAAGTGCTAGCCTTATACAAAGTCGCTTCCAAAACTACAAGAAAAAATTGAGGAATACTTTGTTATTAGAAAAATTGAGAGTTGCTTTTCAATTTATCTTACACCTATTTTGATTTGATGTTAATAATTCTGAATTGACGTAAGAGAAGTGAATTTGTTTAATCTGGACACTATCTGAAACTGATATGTGAATCTCGTTTTTCAAGTGTAAATTTGGAGAATTTCCAATGCAAATAGAGTATTCAAATTGAGATGTGCTTTTTTTCCCCCTGCACTCAGCTTGTGGCCCCACCAATGATCTTCTCTCTGTCCTATGAGATGTATTTTAACTGTAAAATATGCACCAAATTTCAAAGAGTTAGTATTAAAAAATTAAAATATCATGTTAATCATTTTTATATTGATTATATGTTGATGCGATACGGTTGTGGATATACATGCTTTAAAGAAATGTACTATTAAAATTAATTTTACCTATTTCTTTTTACTTTTTAAAATGTGGCTACTAGAGAGTTTAAAATTGCCTATTGACTGACATTGTATTTCTATGAGACAGTGCTACTCTAGAGATGTGACACTTTTATGTCAAGATTTGTGCTCACAACCTTAGATTTTCTCAATTATTAAGAGAGTATTAAGATACCAAAATCTACAATGTAATGTCTATTTTTGTCTATGGGATCCCACCGAACTTCAATTTTAACATCTGTAATATTATTTTACAATCTGACCAATGAAATCAGCACCCTGTACTAACAATATAGAGATATCCTACAGCTGAATATTAACAACTGTAAAGTATGTAGCTCATTGGGCCTTTCATAATTGTGTCTTAATGCTTGGAATATGTGTGCTGGCTTGACGGATGAGAGTAGCATAACTTAGTCAAAAAGTGAAATTACAGGGCAACTCTAAGAGTTATAGTACTGAAATTCATATCATTCTCAAGATCAGCAGATGTTGCCATTATACTACATACATCAATGTCTTCTGCTAGGGAAAAAGATAGATGGATGGATGAATGAATTAGATGAGATTGAAGTTTATATAACATATATGTAGGCTGTAGGCTATTTCCACATTTCTTCATCTCTGTTTTTTCCAAGAGAAAAGTCAAATATTATTTTTAAATATATCAACAACCAACTCATTTTGTCATTATATGTTTTCTTGACTCTACAATGATTGTTGGAATAATCTATGCCTGTAAACACTTAAATACAAGTTCGTATGCTTACAAACAACCAAAAGACAAAAGGATCAATAAACCTCCAATTAATTCCCACTGTACAGATACTCTGCTTTATTTTGGAGGCTTACCAAAGGGTAAAAGAAAAATCTTTTTTTAATAGAAGAGAAAATGAGATGATGTAGGAAAAGTACTGAACCAAGTTTCACATTAGTGCAAAAAAACTCATTAAGTTATTGAAAATGTAAGAAATGAAAGAAGAAAAGGAAGTGGCTCCTGGTAGTAATACGTTACGGAACTAGAAGAATCTTTAGCATTCACATTATTATTTGGTTGATATTTTAGAGATGACACTGAGGCTAGGAGGAGGGTGGATATGACTCACCCAGGGTCATAGCTGGGGATAGCATAGAGCTCCAAGCCAGTCCGGTTCTTTTTTATCTCCATCCCACATGGTATACAGTCCACATCTGGTCATGTAAAACAAACAGGGCTTTCATTTATTTTTTTCCTTCATAAATGCAGGAAGTATCTGCATTTCCAAGGAAAATATTTATGTATTTTTAAAGTGGATTCTAAGACCAATTGAATACACAAATTAAAACAAACAAATATACTTGCCTGCTGGCCAATGCATTTCTGAGGCCCAGTTTTGCTTTACACATGAAAACAGATATAAAGGTTTAACTGGAATAAAAGAGTGCCTTTGATTTTGTTATCTTGTTTTTGGAAGAATGTATGCCCCTCCTTCCCCTTAACATTCATTTCATCAAATGGTGTTACTGCCTTAGCAAAAACACAACAAAACAAAACAAGGCAGAAGTGATTTGAAAACCTTAAAGTTGTATTTCAGTTGTTCTTAAAGGAAAATGGATGAGTGGGCAGTGAGCATTTTTAGGGTTCCATTTTCACTTCAACATAGGATTGTGAACTTGTTAACCTAAAGTGTCAGCACAGATTTGGAGAACTATTTTTCATTTAAGAATGGCCAACCTAGCTTTCTTTTTCCATTTTAATGGAACAGTTACAAAAGCCCATCATGGGGCCACTACAGAAAAAACTCATTATCTCAAGGCCATGTGACATCCTCAGCTCAGTAGCCAAAATAATCTCAAGAAATTAAAGAAAAAGAATGGTACCCCACTGCACTTTATAAACATGATTAAAGTCAATGTAGGTGGGGATAAAATAGGCTTAGATCTGTGAGGTTTCTATATTTGAATGAACTGCGTTGACTTTGTGGCTGTGAGAGCATGCCACCCTGGTATCTTCCCCATAGTCATGTTGATTAATTGGCTAATGTAAATTCCAAGGAGTCTCATTGGATAGATTAAAGAAATAGCAGTAGGTCATGTTAAGTTTAAAATTAATTGTGGAACTTAATCATCAGTAACAACCTTGAAATTCATCCTTGAAATATTTTCCAAAGGCCAAATAAGATGTAATAAACAAGAAACCATTATAAATATTAAAATGCAGCCCTTTCTAATCTAGACAATATTGGAGCTCTAAAAAGAGCCATTTAACTGGTGTTTGGGCGTTTTTCTTCCACTGTTTTCTCTTAACAAGCCTATACTCATGTACCTAGTCCCATGTTAACCTCTTCATCCTTATATTCATTGTCATCTGACTGCCCCCAAGTCAGGACAAAGGACAGCCATCAATAATTGCTGTCATTGGCGACTCTAGGCCACAGCTGCAAGTTAGACTCTTCCTCTGACCCCATCTACAGGGTTCGCTGCCGGATGACCTTGGTCAGCCTGAAACCTGCTCAGCAGAGCTCTCACTGGGCCTGGTCATTAGACTCCAGGCCAAAAGTTGCTAGGGTCAGTGCCAAGAATCTCGTGTTCAACTTACTGCTTCCACCAGCATGGTTCTTTGAGCCTTCCTCTGGCTTGACAAGAAGCCACCTTGTAGAGGAAAGAAGTTTATGACATCAATAATTTTTTTTTTGTTAAACTTTTAGACTTGTTGGTTCTGCCTCCAAAAATATATTTCAACTCTGTTCTTTTGGAGGCTTGGAAGACTCCATTTTGACAATCTACCCCAAGCCACTGTCAACTCTCATCTGAATAGAAAAATGACCTCCTTTCATTCCATTCGCCCATGATTTATTTTCACCCAGCAGGAAAAATAAGTAAATAAAAATACCTCTTCAGAATATAAATTAGAGTGTATCTATGTTTAAAATCCTCTGACGGGCCGGGTGCAGTGGCTCACGCCTGTAATCCAGCACTTTGGGAGGCCAAGGCAGGTGGATTACCTGAGGTCAGGAGTTCAAGACCAGCCTAGCCAACATGATGAAACCCCATCTCTACTAAAAATACAAAAAATAGTCAGGCATGGTGGCAGGTGCCTCTAATCTCAGCTACTTGGGAGGCTGAGGCAGGAGAATCACTTGAACCTGGGAGGCAGAGACTGCAGTGAGTGGAAATCACACCACTGCACTCCAGCCTGGGCAATAAAGCGAGGCTTTGTCTCAAAAAAAAAAAAAAGAAAAAGAAAAAAAATCCTCTGATGCGTTCATTAACTATAACCCACAATGTCTCCCTAGTACCCATCCTCATTTACATTCAGGGCCAGCTAAAAAACCTGTAGGGCCCAGTGCAAAATGAAAATGTGGGGCCTCATGTTCAAAAATTATTAAAAATTTCAAGATGGTGACAGGAAAGTATTAAAACAAATGTGGGACCTTTCTAATGATGCCAGCCCTGTCTCCACTGCCACCATGACTAACCATCCAACATATTATATTCTTTTTCCAACCAGTACATTGGAGCACTGAATCCTGCTTTGGAAGACAGAACTGTGTGTATGCCATGCATTCCCATCACTGTAGAGTAGCAGGGTTTTGGAACATATCTTTCTGGCATTTTTCCTTTATGGTTGTCACTATTTTCAACTGTTACCTCTTTGGAACAGTACAGCACCTGTAGTGATATCACCTTATGTAGGTATGGGAAAATCAAGAAAAGTAAGAATGTTTCAACTCTGCAGTTTTACTGGTATATCCACAAGGAAATATAATTTATGGTAATAAAACAGGTTCCCATGACATGTACTTTTAAATAAGAAAAGAGCACAATGTCACAGAGATTAAAATCAAGGAAGCTGCAAGTACAGAAGATTGGACTGACCAACATGATTAGTTGATAGTAGTCTATCTACCAGTTACTAAAGCTCATTTGTTGACTTGGCCCTAGAACCCCACTGTCTAGTATTTAAGTCACTTTAGTACTTCTTTGACATGACTTTTTAAAATAGCAGTAGTGATAGTCATAATAATTGTGATATATTGAGTTCTTATCATCTATCCAGCAGTGTTCTAGGCATTTGACTGACACCGATCCACATTTCAGGGGGCATACCATTATAATGGTTTTACAGATAAGCAAAATAAAGCCTAAGGAAGTTAAAGAATTTGACCAGTGATCAATGCTTCAGCCAAACCTATGCCATCTGGCTTCCCAAGTGTGTGTTCTTTCCTCTACCAATTAGCACCCACCAAGTCAGTTATTTCTGAAAGGATAGTCAATGGACTACTGCCTCCAAGTACCTGGGAGCTTGTTAAAAGTACAGAGAGCCTTGCTTAAGACTTAGAGAATCAGGTTCTCCATGACTGGGGTCTAGGATACTGTGCATGTGTGTGTACATGTGCATGCGAGTGTGTGCTTTAGCAAGTTCCTGGTAAATCTTTTTTTTTTTTTTTTGAGATGGAGTCTCGCCCTGTTACCCAGGCTGGAGTGCAGCGGCACGATCTCCGCTCACTGCAAGCTCCGCCTCCCAGGTTCACGCCATTCTCCCACCTCAGCCTCCTGAGTAGCTGGGACTACAGGCTCCCCACTACACCCGGCTAATTTTGTTTTTGTATTTTTAGTAGTGACAGGGTTTCACTGTGTTAGCCAGGATGGTCTCGAACTCCTGACCTCATGATCTGCCCGCCTCAGCCTCCCAAAGTCCTGGGATTACAGACGTGAACCACCACGCCTGGCCAGTTCCTGGTAAATCTTATACAAAGTAATTTGAAAATTGCTGCTCCAACTATCCTCCTTCTTCACGCATTTGTCTTCTGGAGAAATCTTCCCCCCTCCTCTGGTCCTTTCTGGAGGCATTTGAGTTCTCTGGTCTTTATTTCATCTTAGTAAATGATGGGAGAGAATTTAGCATATGGCATAGCATGTTTTCCATGCTAGTGAGCTATGCAATTCAAGCGAAGATACAGTGAAAAAGTTAACTAATCCCATGCAACAAAACCTAAAGCAGATCATTTTCCCACATATGATATGAAACAAGATAGGCAAAACAAGGCCCTGAATGCTCGGATGCACACTTTGCATCTGCCTCCATGCATAGAAGGTCATTTGTTATAATACATGTGACATTCCACAGCACAGCCTAGGGCTCTGAAGATCATGAGCTGCATGGAAGAGTGAACCCAAAGGGATGACACAAAACAGACAGTGAGATGAGAGCCATCTCTGACCTAAGGACCATTTACAACATTGCATGATCAGCATTGCACTGAATTCCCTAAGTTATGCTGAGCTTACATACGTTTTGAGATCTTGCCTCCTATCACTAAAGAAGATTGCAAAATCTTACTATGTAAGCCCTCAACCTATGTTTTCCTCCACCTAGTCTATATCTTGTCATTAAATTCCAGCCTATGTTTACTTTCCAAATACCAAGTCATGATGTCATGTTATTGAAACTGCATTCTATTTTAATTAATTATACCAGTTCACATATATATCACTCTTCAGGTTCACTTGGATCTTGTATTTTAGGAGTCATCTCTTACCAGTAAAAAGTGAAAAGACAGAAGGTGGCTGGTTGACTGTAATAATTATCTGCCTTGTGAAGTCGGAGGAGAAATATGAAATAATGGAATCTGGCCCCAGGATTTTTAAAAATCAGTATGCAGGAAAAAATAAAAACATTGCCCAAATAAAGAATTTTATACCAACATCATGAGCATGCCTTGTGAGGTGAGAATTCATCCAAGTACAAATAATAAATAGATGGGAGAGAAACAACATTATTAGGCTTACATTTTCCAATTAGCATGCAGAACATAAAAGTTCTAACAAGATGTGAAATCCTTTCTATGGCTGAGGACGGGGAGCTAGGTGAAATCATCATATCTCTCTGCAAAGGGAAACCTCCCTTTCAGAGACCTTTGCTTTGAATACTCTTGGCTACAGCTCAGCAAACCTCACGACCCTCCTGGTCCTGTGCTATAACAGTACATGCTCTACCCTGAAAAAGCCTCCTGTCACAGCTGAACGTTTCTTATCTCTGGGAGGATTGAAACCAGAGTGCCCTCAAAGGGCCCAGGACTGTTTAAAAATAGCAGAAATATGGCTTGATCAGACCTCGAGAATGGAGAATTCTCAAAGAGAGGAGAAAAGTGCCTGCTGACGGTCAGCATTTGCCCTAAGCACTCATTCTTGCATTCAGTTGTTGTCTCTGCCTGATTTCATTTAAGCTTAATTATGAATATAATCGTTTTTCCTTTGAGGAGCAAGTGCTGGTTTGGGAAAAATGGCCTTTATTCCTCAAAATCCTCACTGCATGCTTCAAAGATGCCTAGATTTGAACGCCAAAAAAGTATAATCCAATGAGTTTGGTAACTCCTGAGAAGGTTCTTTTTTGAACAGAACAAGAAAGACATTAACTTTCCCCAAGTATAAAAACACAGGAAATGTCAATGTGAAAGACTGATGGGAAAGACATGAACATTTATAGTGTCATGGGAAATAGAAATATAGAACTATGCTGCAGTATCTGACAGCATTAGGTACCTAGGTGTACCACCCATGGCTTAAACGACATGGATGTATAATATTTTGACATGCTAAGGCATATTTATTTTGCCTTAATACAGTGAAGTGAATCTAGTTTCAATCCAAAGAAGAGTAGTGCTAAGGATTTTTGTTTGGCATCTGAGTAGACTTGTAAAATGGTGAAGGACACGTACCCAGTAGGCATATGTCATCAATACATTCTTCACAGAGTATCAGTACTCTGCGTGGTTTCTGCAGAAAAAGCTAAAGCTGTGTAAATAACATTGCCCTAAATCCCTTACCAGAGCTATTCATACAAAGACTTTATTGTAGCTATCTCCATGAGCATGACTATGTAGAGATATTGTATTGTTGACAATCAGATAATGTAAATTACATTTGCTCTGAAATAGCTCTGGTTGTTGCTTTTGAAGCTAGCCATGGTCAAACTTAGAAGATGGAGAACATATGCCCATGTGGCTTAAGAACTAGATTGCTGTCTGTTTAAAGTCTCAATTCCTTGAAACTATCAAGACTGATGCTCATGGGAAAACCCCACATGCTTGTAACATACCTAAATTTATCCACTTTGGGAAGGTGCACAGGATTATCTGGGGAACTGAAATGAGGGGAAAAAAGGGGGGATTTGGCATATGCCAGGAAAATGGACACTGCACTAAGTAGTTTACATTTATCACTTCTTGAATGAGAACAAAAATAACACCTTTCATTTGTGTTGTGCTTCGTAGTTGCAAAGGACTTCACATGCACTTTCTCTTGTAATCTCAGTTAATCTGGCCATCATAAATGTGCAGGTGACACACAGCTAAAAGTTTTTGTTAGAAGACAGAATTCAGATTTCAGGCTACGTAGGGCAGTGATGGATCATATCTAACAAGATTAATTCGTGGGGTAAGGGTAAGGACTAATCAGCTGTGTTTGTGCAAGGAGTGGGTTCAAGAGCTGGTAGAAGAAGCACTTATGGAAACAACTCGGGGGTCTTAGTTTACAAAAAGCTCAATTAGAGTTGACTGTGGCTGATGAAATGTACATTTCACCTCAGGCTCTGTTACTAAGGGTCTGAAATGAGGAAGCTGGCATCCCACTCGAACACACCTGGAGTATTAAATTCCATGTTGGGTCCCCTACTTGCTAGAGGCTTACTATGCTCACTACATGCAGACACTATGCTAAACCTTTCATACACATTAGGCTGTTTAAGCTTCAAGACAACAAATGCAGCAGTAACTATTATTATCCCCTACTTGCAAGTGAGGACATGGAAGGTTAGAGTGTGCAGTGGCCATCTGCCTATTGGCCTGGCCAATATCCATTCCATCTCTTTTTCTTTGGGTAACTACCTCTCCACCTTTATGGACAGGCTTAGTTGAACACCAATCAAACCCTAAGCCAAAGGGTGAAAATTTGAATCAAACCAAACCCATAGTATTACTTTTTTTAGGAATTTGAATAATGAATGGAGTATTATAAGAACATAAAGTAACATAAAGTAGTAACACCTCAACATCTCAACAGTAGTCCTCTGAAAGGATGGCCATAGAGCTCTGGCCTCCAAGTTCTTTTCCTTTCTGACTTTTCTAGGACTTGATACTATTTTTTTTTTACCATATGTCTTAGCCAGTCTATATATCTCTAATAAATTTATCTTTTTATTGTTTAATTTAGTTACTATTGCTTATTACTCAAGAATATCAAATGACTTGTGTCAAGGTAAACAAGTCGTTAGTGGTGGAAATTGGATTTGAACCTTGCAGTCTGACTCTAGAACTCACACACATAACTACCACACTGGTTTGGCACCAGCGCCTGTGAGAAGGTAGCTGGCAAATTGAATGGAGGAAAGAAAAGGGAAGCAAGAAGGGAGAGGATTAGAAACCACGTGTAGACCAGTGATGGAAATCGGATTGTATATTCTAGAAAAAAAAATGATGTGGAAATAAGTACCTATCTCCAAATGATGAAAGGATAGTTGTTTGGAGGAATTATTAAAAATGACCTATATTCATTTATTCATTCACTATTTTCGTAACATTACTTCATTAAAATGCGGTAAGCATTAGGGTTACAAAAGTGAGTAACACAAAATCCTTGTTCTTGAGGAGTTTGTGATCTAGTGGGTTATAAAATAGACATATCAACTAGCAGGAGATGAGAAATGCTATGAAGATCATCAAAGCTGAGAATAAAGAGTAGTGGTGATGTCTGAGATTGGGGGGGCCAGAGGAGACCTCTCTTGAGGTGGAAACACTTGAGCAGAGACCTGTAGAAAGTAAAGGATTTAATCATGTGGCTACCTGAAGGAATAGCATTATAGGCACAGGGAACAGCAGATGCAAAAGTTTAGATTTTTTTCAAAGGATGTCCAAGCATGGTTAGAGAGCAGTGAATTAGAAAGAGGCAGGAGAGTTGATTAGAAAGAGAACCAGGGGTCAGATTACATCATATACCCTTGTATGGCTCCACTATGGGTGGGTTGAGAAGGCACTAGCAAGTTTTTACAAAGAGGATAACATAGAATAGACAGTCATGCTGCATAATGATGTTTTGTTCAATTACAGACCACATATGCAACAGGGATCTGTGAGATTATAGTGGGGCTGAAGAATTCCTGTTGCCCAGTAACATCATAGCCATCCTAATGTCATAGAGCAATGTATTACTCACCTGTTTGTGGTCATGCTGATGTAAACAAACCTCCTGCACTGCCAGTTGTATGAAAGAATAGCACATGCAATTATGTATAGTACATAATGCTTGATAATAGTAATAAAAAACTATGTTAACTAGTTTATAACTTTCCTGTACTGGGCTTTTTATCATTATTTTAGAGCATACTCCTTCTACTTCTATTTTTTAAAGTTAACTATCAAACAGCCTCAGGTAGGTCCTTCAGGAGATATTCCAGAAGAAGGCATTATTATCATAGGAGATGACAGCTCCATGCGTGTTCTTGCCCCTGAAGACCTTCCAGTGAGACGAGACGTGGAGGTAGAAGACAGTGATATTGATGGTCCTGACCCTGTGTAGGCCTAGGATAATGTGTGTTTGTGTCTTAGTTTTTAACAGAAAAGTTTAAAAAGTAAAATTTTAAATTAAAAGTTTATAGAAAAAGAATATAGAGCTGAGGCGCAGTGGCTCACACCTGTAATCCCAGCACTCTGGGAGGCTGAGGTGGGTGGATCACCTGAGGTCAGGAGTATGAGAACAGCCTGACCAGCATAGCAAAACCCTGTCTCTACCAAAAATACAAAATTTAGCTGGGTGTGATGGTGGGCACCTGTAATCCCAGCTACTTGGGAGGCTGAGGCAAGATAATCACTTGAACCTGGGAGGCAGGGTTTGCAGCAAGCCAAGATCACGCCACTGCACTCCAGCCTGGGCAACAAAGCTAGACTCCATCTCAAAAAAAACTATATATATATATATATATATATATATATATATATATATATATATAAAATATTTTTGTTAAAATGTGTTTGTGTTTTAAGGTATTATTACAAAAAGTCAAAAAGTTTTAAAAAATTAAGTTTATAAATTTAAATAGTTACAGTCATTAATTTATTATTGAAGAAAGTAAAATAATATTTAAATACATTTAGTGTAACCTAAGTGTACAGTTTTTATAAAGTCTACCATGGGTACAGTAATGTCCTAGGCCCTCACATTCACTCACCACTCACTCAATGACACCCAGAGCAACTTCCAGTCCTGCAAGCTCCATTCATGGTAAGTGTCCTATACAGGTGTACCACTTCTTATCTTTTATACCCTATTTTTACTGTACCTTTTCTACATTTAGATTCACAAATACTTACCATTGTGTTACAATTGTCTGCAGTGCTCAGGACAGTCACATGTGGCACAGGTTTATAGCCTAAGAGCGATGGGCTATTTCATATAGCCTAGGTGTGTGGGAGCCCATACCATCTAGGTTAGTGTAACTCTATGATGTTCACACAACAACAAAATTCCCTAATGACACATTTCTCACGAAGTATTCCTGTCGTTAAGTGATGCATGACTATATTTTTAAAAACATCTTCTTTGGGTGCTACAGAGACAACAAATGGTGGCAGGCAACTATGAAAGCATGAACCCTAGTTAGAAAACTATTGCCATAGTCCAGGCTACAGAATGATGGTG
Organism: Pan paniscus; assembly: GCF_029289425.2. Classification (NCBI taxonomy): domain Eukaryota; kingdom Metazoa; phylum Chordata; class Mammalia; order Primates; family Hominidae; genus Pan; species Pan paniscus. Next base: position 73,615,894 of record NC_085926.1, on the reverse strand, counting down.
ACTTATATTAGGGCGGTGGACTTGGACAGGAAAAAGGACAAAGCTTGGCATAAAATTCGAGGGCGGATCTGACAGTGTTTGTGGATGGATTGGAAAAGGAGTATGCGACAGAGGAGAATAAAGAATGACTCTTAGAATTTTGACATGAGCATTTGAGTAAAGATTCCATTTGCTGTAGGGCCTTATAGGGTTGAATTGGGACTGATGGTGGATGGACTGGGTTGCTATATAAATAAAGTCTTCCCAATAGTCCTATCTGGCAAAAGAGAGCATGAAGTATTAGGTTGGTGAGAAAGTAATTGCGATTTTTGCTGTTAAAAGTAATCACAAAACCACAATGACTTTTGTACCAATCTAATACCTCCAAAGATGACGAGTTATGCATACAGGGGGTTGGTACAGGTAAGACAGATGACATTTGGTGAGGGCTTTATAAAGGGATGGCAAATGCTAGGAGGGTATGGAACTCAGTGATCTGAAAGCATCCTTCCAATCATGCAATTCTGCCAATATCAGGAGGTTTACAGAATTTATAAGTATCTCATTATCTATTTTAGTTCATGCCTGTAAAAGATAATAAAAATACACAGTCCAATTTTATTTTACTTGTTTCAGACTTGGGCAAATTGGGGAGAGCGAATGTTGATATATCTGTCCCACAACACACTGTTTATTACTTAAGTGTAAGGCAATCCCTTTTCAAAGTCAGAACATCCTACGAAAACAACAGGGTATGACTTGTTATTCTTTCTCTTTTCTGTTCTTTTCTCAGTGTAAAGCTGGAAAATTGTATGTGTCTGTACAGTCTGGTAAGGTAGCGGGACTATAAAAAGCAATGGCTGGGATCTGACTGCGCCTCACTCTGTGTGTTAACTGTCCTTGGAACTGGCAGAGATGATAAACGGAGTTCCAGACAAATCAAAGAAAAGAAATAAGAACCAGGCCTGCTGACATTTTGTTTTTTGGAACAAGAAGTAACTCCTATAAATTTGATAAAAGAGCTCCAAGAGTTCTGAAAGGCATGTTTAAAGCTGATTCCACATGTTCAGGGAGTACAAAGGTCTAAACTCTTTATTTCCCCTTGATTTCATCAGTTTTCCCAAGTTTCCACTTCCCTCTCTAGATATGCCACGTGTCTCACCCTCCTGGGGGCAAATCAAAGTGGTGAGTGTTTCCAAGCCTAACCCACTCCTATCTTCATACAGAATAAATCAAAGGGAATACATACACCTTGATTCCATTTGCTTTTTAATTTTCACTGTCCCTGTCTTCCTTTGCTTGCTTCTGAGAAAGAATAGCCCCTTTTCCTTGCCAAGACTAACCTGTGAGCCTGTATCCATCTCTGCTTGACTCCCCTTAGGAATTTCCCTGGTGAACCATCCACTCTTCTGCCTCCTTTGCATTCCATTCAAGCTGTTTTTAAATACCTTTGAGTGCCTGTCCATGTCTAGCACTATGCTAAGATGTGTAACACGAAAGACATTTCTTCACCCTTGCAATAGTCCTCTTTGTTCTGGTCCATGGAGGAGAGATTCCAGTGAAAGGGTATGATCTTGAAGTGTGAAGTTCCCTCCAGTTCTTTGTCATGCTAAGGCCAGACACCTAGTGTCAATGGTCCGTCGTGTAGCAGAACATCACCAGGAATTTGGGGATACACAAAAGTCTAGGCATGAATTGGAAGTAGAAAGAGAAGAGCTCACCTGGTAGGCATGAAGAAATAAACCAGTATTTGTGAGCAGCTGCCTATTGGGGATGGGGGAGGACAGGTATTATGATTAGGGAGAAATTTTCCAGAGGTGAGGAATGGTTATTAGATTGTGGGAACTGTGTGGACAGAGGATGTCAAACACCAAATCTGGAATCATATCTGGCTATGGTCTGTGATTACCCAAAACTTCAGGAAAAGGCTACTACTCTCCACAACATTTCTGCTTAAAGTGCTTTAGGGAAGGGAAGGAAAAGTGGTCCAGTCCAGGGTAGAGGTGGTGAGAGTAGATGGCAGTGCCAAAAGACAAAACCAGAAAGAGAAGAGAGACCACAGAGGGGTCAGCATGGTGAGCAACCCCCATTTTCATAAAAATACTTAAAAGGGGGGATTTGAAAGTGGCAGGGAGATTTTATTACATTACATGGAGGAAGCAAAAAATAATAAAATATTGGTCCTCACCTCCCTAAATAGACTAGTATCCTTCATCCCTTGGGGACCCACCTAGATGACATTCTGTTTCCATTAATAGCACCTATCCCCTCATGCCATATTTATACTATGCACATTCGCCTATGCCACTATTTTCATGATTTCCCTGAGAATGAAATTAGTCATTTATTCAACAAACTTTTATTGAATGTCTGCTATATACCAGGCACATGGATAAGCCCTGGTCATGCAAAGATGACTAAGACATGGACTATAAATTTGTTCTTGGTGAGCTCTTAATCTGGAAAAAACAAAGGTACAGAGAAAAGATATTTTCTTTTTATGTCTTTAATGTGCCTGGAAGAAGGTGGGTTCATAATGAATATTTGTTAAGTGAATATCTATGTTGAAAGGGTCATAAATTAGATGATGAATACATTCAACAACAGAAACCACTGGAAAGAAAGCAATCTATGTAAGTCATTAGATTGGAAAGCACTTTCTTCTATTTTTTGGAATTATATGAATAGTAGTGACTACTTTGTATGAAGGAACTGATTTGTGTGTTTTACATTTTCCTAATGTCGCTTTGATATTTCATCAGACAAGAGTGCATCCTCATTTCTTCTCTAAATATCACCCCCTATCAGCCTAAAAATGATCTGCTTTTTGCATGCAATTTTTAGAAATGCAAGACAACAATGAAAATGAAAAGTTAAAAACCGTGCATGGAATAGATGACACAATGTTACCAAATCACTGAAAATTCAATAAAGAAAATTGGACAGACTTCTTTGCCAGTTATTGTCACTTGGCTTCGTTTGAAGAAATTTTACTTATATTTTAATGAAAGTTTTCCCCCTTTTGCTGGTTTAATCCCAAGCTTCCAACATTTTTAAATATTGTAAGCCAGATGAATGCTTTGTGGTCAAAAAGAAATGAGGAATGCAAGAAACACATGGCAAATAGCAAAAATTATTCATGTGGCAATTTAATGATGCTAAAAATAAGACTGCTATGTTAGAAATGTAGGTCATAGTCTGTGCTCCCTGGGGAGCCTCACAGTATAGATTCTGGTTCAGTGATGGGAGACCTACCATGGGTGTAAATAGAGTAGATCACAAATTATGATCCAGTTCCACAACCCTAGTGCACTAGTAGTCAAAGTTCTTGGTTACAAACAATGGAAACCTCTCTGGTTAGCTTACTCAGAAGAAATTTATTGGAAGGATATCCAATATTTCTTAGTCCCAAAGAAAGCAGAGACACTCACAGCTCAGGCAGAAACCAGGAGAATGCATTCAATTCCAAGTTTAGCCACAGGAATGTTCTACGTAGGGTGCTGTGAGGGCCATTGTCACTACCACTGAAGCCATTGGCATTGATGGCTCCCTTCATGCCCCTGGGCTCTCAATGCTGCAGCAAGACATCTCTGATACTGAGCCTTTGTGTCTTCACCAAGACTCGGCACCCGATGACTCCTGAGCCCTTGATCTCACTGCAGGGAGCAGGAGAGGGCATGGGCATTTAGCCTCTTAGCTATTGGGCCTTGCTTTACTCTCATCTTGGAATTGCCCAATGTAGAATATTCAGAGGTTATGTAGTCAAAATGTCAGAGGACCACTCTTTCTGAGTCTGGGGTCAGTACTGTGTCTGAGAGAGAGGAAAAGCTAAGCCAAAGATGGTTCCCCTAAATAGAGGTTGAAGCAATATTGACAGTAGCTGAGAAATGTGAGCAGAGGTGGCTTGAAGTTGACATCAAATAACCAGGAAAGACATGATCGGAGACCAGTAGGTCACAACTAGAACCAGTTGGGATATACTATATGGCCAAAGTTTAAAGGCAGGTAACCAATGCTCATGGATATGGTTTCTACCATCCTTAGATATTTTGGGGGTAGATCTTGAACACTGAAAGAACAGAGACAAGCTAGATGCCTGTGAACACTATTAGTTAACATTCCCCTTCTCGACTGGGAGCGATGGCTCATGCCTGTAATACCAGCACTTTGGGAGGCCCAGGCAGGTGGATCACCTGAGGTCAGGAGTTCAAGACCAGCCTGGGCAACATGGTGAAACCCTGTCCTTACTAAAAAATACAAAAATTAGCCAGGCACGGTGGCACATGCCTATGGTCCCAGCTACTTGAGAGGCTGAGGCAGGAGAATTGCTCAAACCTGGGAGGCAGAGGTTGCAGTGAGCTGGGATTGCACCACTGCGCTACAGCCTGGGCAACAGAGCAAGACTCTACTCAAAAACAAACAAACAAAATTCCCCTTCTCCTCCAAACACTTCTGCCGTCCATCTGTCAGCACAGTACCTTCCCCTACGTCAGTGTTTCCCAAATAATGGTACACATACCATGAGTGGTATGAGACGTGATTTTTAGATGGCTATAGGGTAAACATTTTTTCATATTTATGCATTTATTTTAATGGCATTCAGAACTATATAACGACAAGTAACATTTACTTACTCTGTGCTAGGCATGGTTCCAACTCCTTTACATACATTCAGATTCATGTAATCCTCACAACAGCCTAAGGAGATGATTACTAGTATTATGTATTACCCACATTTTGCAGATGATGAAACTGAGGCCCAGAGAGGTTATGTAACATGCTTACCATCACAGGGCTAGTGAGGGAGGGAGCCAGGATTAGCAAAGGGGCAGTCTAGCTCCAGAGTCCTTGTTCTTCCTATGCCATGATGAGGGTCTTTACCATGAGATGAGCAGCTACCAGGGCATTACGAACGAAAATCATAATTTCACCTTTTTTCTCTTTAATAAACATGAATGTGTTTCCTCACCACAACCCAGTGAGTGTAGCAATATTTACATAGCGAACATATAGTATTTAATACATGCCAATTACTATTTCAAGTGCGTCACATATAATAAACTCAGGACCATGAGACAGAGGCTCTCATTATCCCCATTTTACAGAAGCAGCAAATGAGGCACAGAGAAATTATTATGTGCCGAAGTTATCCAGTTAGTAAATGGCAGAGATAGAATTTGAATTTTTTTTTTTTTCCTGAGACAGAGTTTCGCTCTGTCACCCAGGCTGGAGTGCAGTGGTGCGATCCTGGCTTACTGCAACTTCTGTCTCTCGGGTTCAAGCAATTCTTCTGCCTTAGCCTCCCGAGTAGCTGGGACCACAGGCATGTGCCACCACACCTGGCTAATTTTTGTATTTTTAGTAGAGATGGGGTTTCACCATGTTGGCCAGGCTGGTCTTGAACTCCTGGCCTCAAGTGATCCATCTGCCTCAGCCTCCCAAAGTGCTGGAATTATAGGTAGAATTTAAATCTTGATCATCTGGCTTCAAAGTCCGTGCTTTTGCCCATGTATTACATTGTCTCCTAAGTTGTCTGCCTAGAAGGTAGTTACCATTACTATCTCATTTCATAGATGAGGAAAGTGAGGCTCAGAGAAATGAGTTGCCCTGGGTTAGGTATCAGAAAACTTTATCTGTAAAAGGCTAAATAGTAAAACTTTTGGCTTTGTGACCTTAGGTTTCTGTCCCAATTATGCAATTGTGCTGTTATAGTACAGAAGTAGCCATAGACAAAACATAAACAAATGGGCATGGCTATGCTCCAATAAAACCTCATATACAGACAGTGAGATTTGAGTCTCATTTAATTTTCACATGACACAGATTACAATTATTTTGGCTTCTTTTCAACTATTTAAGCATGTAAAATCTACTCTTACTTCATAGGCTAAGAGTACCATCCCTGAGAGTCAGCCATTGACAGTCACTAAAGTTGGAGCATTCTGGTGGATAGAAAGAAAAAGAGACAAACCATACCAGTGCTGCAAAGAAGCCTGTATGTTTCCAGCTAGGGTTGATTGTGGAAAGCAACACTTAAAATCCAAAAGTACTTTTAAAGCATGTTTTATAAAATGTCCTCTCCGTTACAAAAACACTGCACACTTTTTCAGGGTCACGATGAAATGGATAGTTTTGAACCATGGCTTGCATTTTCCTCTTTACCCCAAAGAAAATCAAACTATAAAAGCATGAATTTCCCCGAGAGGGTTTTTTGCCCATTCAGCCATGTCTTCTAAGGGGTTTGACTTATTGAAAAATAGAAACCACTCGTGGTTGTAAAACCGGTGAACCTCTTTCCTTTATTTAACCTACTGCCCCTGAAAATTTACTTTTTTATGGTTCGCACGTGATCCAACCAAGCCTGCTCTCGGCTATCCTTATGCATGAGTTATATATAGAAGCACTTCAAAGAGAAAAGAGAAATGCTGCATAAATTCAAGGTAGTAGTGTACTCAAATCCAGTCTTAACTCATAATGGTGAACTCTACTGCCAAGTACAAGAGTCTATTATTGAGACAGGAATTCCTTGGTGTGTGCTCTGTTCATGTTTCCACTCCCCTTAATCCCTTTACCATTTTTGTGCACACTAGTTCTTATAAAATGATCGCACCCGACAGCCAGCACCTGTAGCTGTTCATCAGCAAGTGCCTTTGGGCGACTTGAGAGGGCCTTGCCTACCTGCAGAAGAGAAGAAGTAGAAGTACCTAGGAATTTATGCACCCTCATTCTTGGGGCAGCTCTTCGCCAATGACTGATGGGTGTGGGGCTATAAACACTCACACTCCTTCACCCCTGACTGAGAAAACACTGAGGTGTGAGCCATGATGTGTCCAGAGCTCCCCACATAGGATCGAGTTACCTCTGGGAGGATATGTTACATAATATGGCATCCACGTTTGACCTTCTCCTTCTGGTTTCATACCCCACTCTGTCACTGGTTTTTCCCAGGAATACTTCCTAATTAATTGCTTTCACACAAATCCCTATGTAAGGCTCTGCTTGTGGGGACCAATCTAAGCCACAGGGTTACAAGAGCATCTTCAAGTTCTGTCTTTTGATATACAGTATTTTGAAATTAGAACTCATTACTTTGTATAACTCTAAAATGTTTACCAAATGCTTCTAGAGCATTATCTAGATAATCTTTTCAACTGATGTTATTACTTTCATTATACAAGTGAGAAAACTGAGGTTCAAAGAGGATAAATGATTTTCCCAAGGTCGCACTGATAGGAAGTAACAGAGCTAGGTGCTCCTGCACGTATGGTAGCAGCACTGGGGTAAACAGTCATCAAGTTATTATTGATGCATCTATGACCATTATTTAACATTAAACTGTGATCGCATGTTTTCTTAGTAGTCACTCTTATAAGGCAAAGGAAAAGAAATATGTTAGGATCATATATTCATACCACAAATACTTACTGAGCACCTACTACATTTCAGGCAGTAGGCTAAAGGATACAGATATGACAGCCAGCTCTCATGGAACTTAACTTTCAGCAGGAGAATTTACAAGGAAAAAGAAACCAGTTATGATGGCAATAATTGCTATGAAATATACAAGGATCTGAGAAAGAGAAACACACATGGGCTTACCTTTAGATAAAGGAATTGGAGAAGGCTGCTCTGAGGAGTTAACATTTAAATTTAGAACTCAAGGAGGAACAGGGGTTAGTGAGGCAAAACTTTGGAGAAAATGTGCTCAAGGAAAGAGAACCATATGCCCCCCTTTACTTAGAAAGGTAGAATTCCAACATTTGGGTTTATTGTTGGTTATAGAATCAAATTTCTTTGTAAGCAGAGCAGATGATGACTTTGTAGAATTTCAGGGCCACCTGTAGGTGCTTAGATAAAATATCTACCACTCCATGGGCCTGGCCCTTTGACTGAAATATCCGGCATTTGTCCTCTTCTTTAAGAATCCCCTGGAGAAGCTCAGTTGATTTACTTTGGCTCCACATCTGCTGTTAACTGAGAGAGGAAATGCGTTTATTAGCTTATGTTCAGCACCACTAGCCTATTAGACTACCCCTTGACAAACCCTTCTCAACACTGGGAGGCTTGTGGATGGCCCAAAGCCAAATGTCAGAGACTGCAGTGAGTGGGAAGGGCAGAGAATGGAGACCTGGGTTTGATTTCCTCTTTTGTCATTTAGTTCCAGTGTGATCTACAGCAAGTAACTTGTCTCTCTGACCCTCTGTTTCTTCCCCTGTTAATGGTGAGGAAAAACAAGTGCATATTGTCTTAATCTCTTCAGGCTGCAATAGCAAAATACCATTGACTGGGTAGCTTATCAACAACAAAGATTTATTTATCACAGTTCTGGAGACTGGAAAGTACAAGATCAAGGCACTGGTAGATTCAGTATCTGGTGAACGCCCACTTTCTAGTTCAAAAATGGCAACTTCTCCTGAATTCTCACATGATGGAGGAACTGGCTAGTTCTTGGAGGTCTCTTTTATAATGGCACTAATTCCATTCATGAGGGTTCCCTCTTCATGGTCAACTTACCTCCAACTTACCCGACCTCCTAGTACCATCACTTTGGGGGTTAGGATTACAACATGGGAATTTGGGTGAAAACATAAACATCTAAACAACAACACATTCCTAGTCTGCTTGCAAAGGATCAGAAAGAATGTTTGTAAGTAAGAGCTTGCCTCAGTATCTGGAACAAGAGCTTGCTCCAGTATCTGGAACGAGAGCTTGCTCCAGTATCTGGAACGAGAGTTTTGGTTTTAGTAGTGGCTGTAATAGTAGCAAAAATTGTAGCATTAGAGTGGTTGCGGTAGGAATAGTCACACTAATGAGCATTCATATTGTTACTGTTAGTAGTGCTCCTGCCTTTACTTCAATCGCTGTGGTAACAAATTAGGCCCTGAAGGGTGAACAGTAACTCTCACACCATCTAAAATACCAGTTGTTGCCTATTGCTATTGGGAAGTGACTTGAGCTTTGGAAAGTTTCCAGCACAACACTGTTCAATAGAGATAATGCAAGTCACATATAAAAGATACATTTTTCTAATAGTCATATCTTAAAAAGCAAAAATAGGCAAAATTCATTTTAATAATATATTTTATTTAACCTAATACATTTAAAATATGATTTTATATGTAATCAATATAAAAGAAATTATTGGCGAGATATTTTATTTTTTCACACTGTCTTCAAACTACAGTGTATATTTTACATTTGGCAACACATCTAATTTCAGACTAGACATGTTTCGAGTGCTTAATAGCCAAATGTGGCTGCTGGCCACCATTTGGGGTAGTGTAGTTTTAGATAATAACAATGTATTTGGAATGGCTGAAAATACAGTGTCAGAGTAGTTCATGGGGTAGTTTACATGTTCCCAACTCCATAGGAAAAAAATGCAATTATTTGAAACATAGTAAAATGATGTTTAAAAAGCACAAAATCAGCTATGTAAACTGTGAATATAAGAAGCAATCTGTTCATTCTCTAACAGAAAAGCTTGCATTTCTTTCCACCATGAAGATATACAAATGAACGAATCAACAAATAGAAACTCTGAGCCCTTTGGTATAACCTGGCTGAGATGTAGCTTAAATTTTACTTCTTCCCCTCCTTCAAGTCTCCACTCCAATGTCACCTCTTAGAGAGGTAACTGCCTCACATTTACACACCTTTGCATGGTCTGGAACACAAATGTCCTCTCTGTCACTTGTGAGTTCAGTTACATGGTTTCTGTCTTAATAACTATTACCAACTGAAGATGCCCTCACTAGGAAGTCTCTCTTTTTCTTCCTGGTGATCTCTGTGCCTCCAGCACCCCAATTATCTGGCTGAATCCTGCTCTAGTTGCCTCCCACTTCTTTTTCTCAGTGGACTCAAAATGCTTAGAAGAATTTTGTGCAGGAATCACTTAGTGAAGGTTCAGGAGACACAGCCACACAGTGGACATTGTTGGTGGTTCTGGACCACACAAAGCTGTACAAGGGCTCTTTACCCACTTCCCTCCCCTCAGTGCTGGACCTAATGCTACCGTCTAGGGCCTCAGTTTCCTCACCTGTAAGATGAGAGTGTTAGACTAAGCCAGTGGTTCTCAATATTTTTTATTATGGGGACTCAGCCTATGTTTAAAAATAATAATAATTTTGAGATATGTAAAAAGTAATAAAATAAGATTTTAAAATTATACCTCCCCAAAAATTGCTCAGAATACCCAGAAGTAACAATTTTTAATACCCTATGATAATTTAATTCAATATTTCTTTGCACATAAGATGAAAAGGAAGGCAGGAAAGCAGAGAGGCAGGAAAAACAAAGAAAATGAAAGAAGAAGTGGGTAGGAGGGATGGAAACGAAGGGGAAAGAAGGAAGGTACATTATAAATTAAAGCTAGTCCTGAGGATGGCAAAGCAGAAAGATAGAAAGAGCTTGGACCTGTTATGATGCTGTTGAGCTGTGACTCTACCAACCCTGAGATCCCACCTACTTCTAGACTTTTAATGCAGAAGTTTTCAACTATAGCTTCACACTGGAATTTCCTGAACTGTTAAAAAATAAAAATGAAATGTAGCCTGAATCCCAGAGTTTCTCATTTAATCAATACAGGGTGCAGCCTCGGTGGCAAAATTCCTCAGAGCTACTAGGAGAGTCTAATGTACAGCTAAGGTTGAGAACAACTGTTAAAAATAAATCCTCTATCATTTAAGCCAGTGTTTCTCACACTTTAATGTGCACCTGAATCACTAGGGATTTGACAGGAATCTTGTGAAAATGCAGATTTTGATTCAATAGATCTGAGGTAAGGCCTCAGATTCTGCATTTCTTCCTTTTTTTTTTCTTTTTTCTTTTTGAACCATAAATGTTTATTGCAGAAATTTGGCCAAGGTTCCAATTAGGGGGCCCCAGGGGCCCTCTGCCCAGGGCTGGGCAGATGAGATAGGAAAGGGTAGAGGGAGTGTATCTGGGCCTGGGGCCTCCAAGCTGTGAGATGATGTTGGGTGCCAGGCTGCAGGTGAGGCCTGTGCCATCTGCTTCCACATTCAGAGCCTCCACTATGTCATCCTCTATTAGCATGGAGAACCTCTTGAGCCATCTCCCCTGCTGGTGGGACTGTCATTCAGCCTGTGGCAGCAGCAGTGGCACCAAGACAGCTACGTGAAGGAGGGTGGGTGCCTGGCCAGGTCCACAGTTTCAGCAGAGCCACGGCAGCCATGGCCCCAATCAAGGTGGGAAATGCCATCCCTGCAGTTATGGTGTTGGAGGGAACACAGTGAACCTGGCAGAGCTGTTCAAGGGCAAGAAGGGTGTTCTGTTTGGAGTTCCTCAAGCCTTTAGCCCCAGCTGTTCCAAACACCTGCCAGGGTTGGTGGAGCAGGCTGGGGCTTTGAGGGCCAAGGGGTCCCAGCGGTGGCATGTCTGAGTGTTAACGATGCCTTTGTGACTGGCAAGTAGGGATGAGCCCACAAGGTTAAAGGCAAGGTTCGGCTCCTGGATGACCCCACTGGGGCCTTTGGGAAGGAGGCAGATTCACTGCTAGATTCTGCATTTCTAACAAGCACTCAGGTAAGGCCAAGGCTGCTGCTAAAGGGTCGCACTTGGAGTAGCAACGTTGCAAGCCAATTTGAGTAAGGCTTTCTGTTCCTTGTGGCCAAAAGCATCCCAATGGAAACATCTTGCCAACATGCATGTTATTTGATTTTCTGCCCTGAATGCCCCATTCTTCTTGTTTACAAAAAAACATCAAATAGGCCAGGTGTAGTGGCTCACACCTTAATCCCAGCACTTTTGGAGGCCAAAGCAGGAGGATGACTTGAGCCCAGGAATTTGGGACCAGCCTGAGGAACACAGGGAGATCCTGTCTCTACAAAAACTTTTTCAAAATTAGCCAGGCATGGTGGTGCACACCTGTGGTTACTACTCCAGAGGCTGAGGTGGGAGGATCACTTGAGCCCGGGAATTTGAGGTTGCAGTGAACTATGATTGTGCCACTGCACTCCAGCTTGGGCAGCACAGCAAGACCCTGTCCCCAAAACAGCAACAAACATACAAACAAATGAAAGTGTAAATAATATTAAACTCTCCCAGGATATATCTTCTGTTCATTGCAATGTTTTCTTTTTCTAAGAAACTGATGTGGCCTTTGGTCTCCAAATTAAAGTGTGTATTTCAAGAAAGTTTCTTCTATTTTATCTTTAAATGTATTCCACTGCATTTGTTGATACCCTTCTTTGGTAACCCAGTTATGCGTGTGGAATCTCCTTTGTCTTTATTCTATATCTATTGTCTTTTCTACAACTGTTTTTATATGTTTATTATGTACATTTCATTTTGTACAATTTCTTCAAGACTTTCACTAGTTTGGAGTTACAATTTCTTTTTTGTTCCATTTAATATAGATTTCACTATGTATGGCTTTTTTCTTTTTCATTTGTCTTTCCAAATATGCCAAATTACTTTTTTATCTCCTTCTGTTGTCTTATAGTCTCTTTTGTGAATCTTTGTATCTCTTACTTGAGATATTTTCTTAACAACACTATGTTGTATGTAATTCCTTTGAGATTGCTTCTGTCATATTTTCTGTATTTCTTCTTGTTTTCCAGATATAGAGAGAATGAGAGACGGAGAGAGATAACATGTTTAATTTTTTCTGCTTATATTATTGTATTAGGGTTCTCTAGAGGGATAGAACTAATAGGATAGATATATATATAAAGGGGAGTTTATTAAGTATTAACTCACACAATCACAAGGTCCCACAATAGGCCATTGCAAGCTGAGCAGCAAGGAGAAACAGCCTGAGTCCCAAAACTGAAGAACTTGGAGTCCAATATTCCAGGGCAGGAAGCATCCAGCATGAGAGAATGATGTAGTCTGGGAGGCTAGGCCAGTCTAGTCTCTTCACCTTTTTCTGCCTGCTTTATATTCTAGCCACATTGGCAACTGATTAGATGGTACCCACCCAGATTAAGTGTGGGTCTGCCTTTCCCAGCCCACTGACTCAAATGTTAATCTCCTTTGGCAACACTCTTACAGACACACCCAGGATCATACTTTGCATCCTTCAATCCAATCAAGTTGACACTCAGTGTTAACCATCACAATTATTTGTCTTATTTTTCACTTTTTATGTGTATATTACATATTGATTCTTTTCTTAGTGCTCATCTTTGAATAAGGCACACAGACCGCGAAGGCAGTGAGGAGTGGTGTAATTAGTGGAGTTAGTGCTAAAACAATCTGTAGTTTCCACTCAGTGTTATGGTCTGTTATATACCTTTTCACCAAATCTGTACCTTTTTATTCCCTGGGGACACATCTGTCTTATTTTTGACAACCTCAAAATGAGAATGTCTTCATGTGAATGCCTTAATAAGGACCAAATTTTTACCATTAAAAGAGAGGGAAATAGGCTCTTGAGAAATAGGCTCATACAAATTACCAGGGTCTAGTGGTCAGGAGATGGAACTGGGGGAAATTTCGTTTAAAAAGGCAAAATGAAACAAAACAAAGCCTGGATTAAGAAAATACCTAAAGACGAAAAGCCAATATGAATTCATTAACATCCTAAGTGAACTTGTGCTTTGGTACACACAACAGCATCTGCAAACATTTGACAAAGAGCCCATGTGTGTGCAACACATGTTATTTACTCTGTGGAAAATGCCTTGTCTGCACATGGATTCACAGATCTCCTTTTCATTCAATTCTATTTATCAGGTGCTCAACCTGTGCCCTCATGGAGTTTGGTTGAGTGGTGAGACAAACAGTAAATAAGTAAAACAAAAAATAAGCATTGTAAAATGTGGAAGTGTGTGAAGGAAATAAATGAGGTGTTGAGATGAAGAATAACCTGTGCCTAGGGTTGGTGTCTTTAAGCTGGGAACTGAAAGACAGGAAGGTGAGAGTCACGTGAAGAATTGGAAAAGAGGGACAAGCAGATTAGGTAGATGTAACACACCAGGAGCTTACCTTCAAATGGCTTGCATATATACTAGAAACCAAGAAAAAGCTTAGGGAAGTGGATATGTGTAAAGGAGTTGGTACAAAATCACATTAGAGACGAAGATAAATTCAAAGCATAAAGACCCCTTTAGACCTCCATGAGGAGATAATTCTATGTCCAATGCAAAGCAATGGCTGTAGTGTAGAAAATGGATTGGAAAGTCACTGTAAATGGATTAGGAAATAGATGTAGACTACTCTAGTAATCCTGGAGACTGTTGGCAATCCTTGAACTAGGGCGAAGGCAGTAGGGCAGAGGGAAATCTGTGAAGTTGAGATATATTCCAGGGATAGAACAGATAAGATGCTATGAATGTCTTGAATGTGGGAGGTGAAAGAGAGGGAGGCATCAAATCTGTCTCTCCAATTCCTGGCTTGAACAGTTGAATAATAGACAGCAATGTCTCTTACAAACATGAGAGCAAGAAAAGAAAATGTCTTCTGTGGGGAGAAATCAGAAGTTCAGTTTTAAAAATGTAACATTGAAGATGTTTCTGAGTTTCATACTGTGATAGTTAATTTTAGGTGCCAACTTGACTGGGCTAAGGGATGCCCAGATAGCTGGTAAAACACTATTTCTGGGTGTGTCTGTGAGGGCATGTCTGGAAGAGATGAGCATTTGAATCAGTAGGCCAAGTAAAACAGATCCATCCTTACCAAAGTGGGCCAGCATCATCCAATCAATCCATCAAGGGCCCAGATACAACACAAAGGCAGAGGAAGGACAGATTTTCTCTTTCTTCTGGACCTGAGACATCGTCTTCCCCTGCCCTTGGGCATCAGAGCCCCAGATTCTCATGCCTTCAGACTCTGGGATATACCCTAGTGGCCCCCAGTATTCAGGCTTTTGGCCTCAGACCAAGAGTTATGTCACTTACTTCCCTGGATCTCCAGTTGCAGATGGCATATCCTGGGACTTCTTGGCCTCTGTAATTGCATGAGTCAATTCCCATAACAAATCCCATCTATGTTTCAATATACAGAAAGAGAGACCTTCCTTGGTTCTGTTTCTCTGGAGAATCCTGACTAATACACCTGGTGAACACATCAGGAAATAATTTTGATTGAGGCATTGAGGAAAGATCTGGAAAGCACATGCGAATTTTGGAGTCATCACAGCACAAAAGGTATTTAAAGTCATATAAATGAATGTGGCAATATAGGGAAACTAAAGAAAGGAACCTAGTGAACCTGAACAGTTCTAAGTCTCACCATGGCCCACATGTTGAAAACCATTGCATAGAGTTACACAGGCTTTATTTTAAGCAAGTCTTTTGGTCACTCGTGACAGAAACTCCATTCAAGTTATATTAAGCCAAAAAAAAGGAATGACTGTTTCATACAGTATAAGACCAAGAGTCCATATGCCTTCAGGCACAGATGGATTCAGGAGATCATATATGTCACCAGGACTTAGTCACTCATCATTTCTTGGCTCTCTTTTCCTCTATGTTGGCTTCATTCCAGGCTAGCTCTCTCTACATGGTACCCAACAGGGCAGACTTATATTCTTCTATTAACAAATGCAGCATTAAAGAGAGCTCCTTCTTTCCAATAACTCCAGAAAAATTCATGGATTTCTTCTGATAGTACTATCACAGATCATGTATCCAGCCTTATACTGATCACAGCACCCAGAACTTACTGATTGGCCAGGCCTGGGTCCCATGCCCATCCCCAGATCCAAGAGATGTGGACAATGAATGACTTGACCTGAAAACAAGGGATGTGTGATGCCTCAAAGAAAAAAAAATCAGGGTATCATTTCCAGAAGAAGAGTATATCAACACTAGGCAAGGAAAAGCAACAGCCATGCATACAGAACACTTCTCTCTCTCTCTGAAATGTAGTCTCTCTGACTACATTTAGGCATCTGAAATTTCCATTTTTCCCATCAGACAATCAACATAAAAGTTGTCTTACCTTTGGTGGGTGGTAGTTGTGTGTCAAACACTGGAGACAGCTGTGAGTGGGGATGGGACTGGGACTGTTGTAGGATGATCCCAAAATTACAAAGTCAAAATAAAGAGGTTAACTTCCTGTCCCCTAAAAAGTAAGAATACAAGTGGACAGATATAGGGGAAGGCAGAAGAAATGAGAGCAGCTTCTTATGGAAGTGGCCAATCTCAGGATTCTAAACCAGAGTGACACTGTGGTGTGATTGATATCTAAGAGCCACCTCTGTATCTCTTCTTGCCCCAAGGCCAATGGCTGACAATTCTGTCAGGTTCTAGGGCCTGGACTCTAATAAGGAAACTTTGACAGTGAGTGTGATAACAAGTAAGTTTAATACACAAAGCTTACAGACCCATTTTTAAGCTTTGCAAGAAATAGTGTTGAGTTAGCTGAAATATGTGTAGTTTTTTTAAAATGGAGCCTGACCCAACATTTCTGTGAAGCGATAGCTTGGAAAGCACAACTGTGGTAATAAGTCTTAGTGATACTTTATATGCTTCATTCAAAAATACTAAATCAAACCCAGGCCCAGACTGCAGCCTGCAAGTAGCACACAGAGTAATTAGGTGTATGTATGAGCTATATCTTTGTTCATCATATAAAAGCATAAAGCCAGAACCACAGGGGGCTGTAACTGGGTGCCCTGTCTATACCTTAATTCTATGCACTTTTCCTCTCTCTACCCCAGTGCAAAATGTAGAGCAGAAAACAGAGGTTTTGTTTCCAATTATCTGGGAATACACAATAGGCACCAACTTCAGTAAAGGTAGTAAGGTAGTTCTTTGTCATTATGCTTTCAGGATTTGGCGTATCAAATATGAATTCTCAAACTTTTAAAATGCAGTGGTTTAGGAATGGTCCACAGGTAAATTAATTTTAAGGCTAAAAGAGGTTCTTATGCTCGTTTTCCAAGAAAACTACCACAGTTCTATGTGGGTTTTGTTTGTTTGTTTGTTTTTGTTTTGTTTTGTTTTGTTGTTGTTTTGTTTTGTTTTGCTTGTGGCCATGGGGACAGGGAGGCTTGGTGGAAGGAAGCCTCAAGCTGAAGGCGAAGAACCCACAGACTCGACAGCTCACTGTAACCTTGCAGATGTCACTTAGTTTCTCCAGACTTCAAACCACCTGGAAAATTCATAAAAGTCAAGCTGGCCCAGAGGCCAGATACTCAACTAAATAACATGTGACTGAGGAAAAGGAGGAGAGAATCAAGTCTAGGCAAAAAAAAAAAAAAAAAAGAAAAGTCACCAATTAAAAAAAATAACAATAAACAGCATTCTCCTGTTATTAGTCTGAAATAATTGAATAGTCAGAACACTTTTCAGCTTGAAAACGAGCATTGTCTGATGTCGTTTTCACATTTTCCCTGCCAAACAGCTGTTTTGCTTTATTTGAAGACAAGGACAAGCATAAACAGTTTGAAATAATAGCCATGTCTAACCAGTCATCTTTGAGTTAATGTTGTCTCAGGATCATGGAGAAGCTTGTTTCATGAAACCACTGGATTCATTTTCCATTTTCTCCTGCTGTCTGGGTACTTCTTTTTTGCTAGTTAGATGAGAAAAGGGAAAATTTAAGGCAAAGAAAGAAGTTGTATTAATTAGTGTAGTCTGAACTACTATAGTCAATAAGGCCTAAAAATTTTGATGGCGTAATCACAATAAAAGTTTATTTCTTACTCATGGAAGTGTCCTGAGGGATGTTGTTAACCAGCCTCACTCTCCTCCATGCAGTGCAGTTAATCAGAGACCAAGGTTCCCTCCATCCCCAAGTTCAGTCATCCTTTTTTTTTTTTTTTTTTTTCTTTTTAGAGCCTGTTGCCCAGGCTGGAATGCAGTGGCACAATAATAACCTTGATCTCCTGGGCTCAAGGGATCCTCCTGCCTGTTTTCTGAGTAGCAAGACCTATAAGCGCACTCCACCCCAGCTAATTTTAAAAATTTTTTTGTAGAGATGTGCATGTTAATTTTAAGATGCATACTGGTTTACATACATTGTTATTGGGATTTTTGGGGGTTTTATTGGTTTTTGAGACCGGGTCTTGCTCTGTTGCCCAGGCTAGAATGCAGTGCTGCGACTTCCTATGCTTAAGGGATCCTCTCACATCAGCTTCCCAAGTACCTGGGACCATAGGCATGCACCACCATGCCTGGCTAGTTGTTTAAAAAAATTGTTTGGTTTTTCTTTTTGGTAGAGACAGGGTCTTGCTATGTTGCTCAAGCTGGTCTTGAAATCCAGGCCTCCAGCAAACTTCTGCTTCAACCTCCCAAACTGCTGGGATTATAGGCATGAGCCACAGTGCCTGGTTCATCCTTTACGTGTTTCTTGTCCTGTGAATTCAGCTAGTGCAAGGGGAAAAAGAACACGGAGAAGGCATGCCTCCTTCATAAATATGTTGGTCCTGTAGTGGCACCCATCACTTCCAGTCACACTCCATTAGTGAGTGTGAGTTTTATGGTATACCACAATGCAAAAAGTGTCAAACAAATGTTGTTCCTAGCTGGGAAGCCATTTCACAGCAATATCATCATGTCATAGATGGGAAAATGGATTCGAAGTGTACCTGGCACCCTCAACCACAAAGATCTTCAGGCTTTTCACTACATGGAACGCTTTGGACCCCACTGCATGCCATGCTGAGTTCAAGATCTGGCAACACATGGGAGTCTGAAATTCTGCTTGGTTATTTGCAGGTCTGCCCAAAAGTTTTGGGTAAATATGGGCCTCACCTTTCTCATCTTTCAAATGAGAGTAACAGTATCTACCACACTAGGGTTGTTCTGAGGACTAAATGATGTAATTTGCATCTTCGCTAAATTTTGGGCATATAGTAAGTGCACAGCAAATTCCAGCTATTATTATCATTATTACCCAACTAGGGACAAAATTCCTCGATGTTTATTTAGGCTCGGTTTGATAATTTACAGCTTAGGATTTTTTTTTTTTTTGAGACGGAGTCTCGCTCCCTCGCCCAGGCTGGAGTGCAGTGGTGCGATCTCCGCTTACTGCAAGCGCCGCCTCCCAGGTTCACGCCATTCTCCTGCCTCAGCCTCCCGAGTAGCTGAGACTACAGGCACCCGCCACCATGCCCAGCTAATTTTTTTAGTTGAGGCGGGATTTCACCGTGTTAGCCAGGATGGTCTCGATCTCCTGACCTCATGATCTGCCCCCCTCGGCCTCCCAAAGTGCTGGGATTACAGGCGTGAGCCACTGTGCCTGGCCCAGCTTAGGATTCTTTGACAGTTTGCTCTTATTTCCGTCTTCCCAGCACCACCCTCACTCTGATGTGGCTTCACAATCTGTCTATGCCCTCTTCTTATTCCAAGGCTTCTTTCAGCTGTTATGCACACCTTCCATCCATGACCCCAAACAATTCTAGCCAAGTAGGGGAGGAGAAAGGAAGGCTCTGAAGCTGGCCAAATGTCTGCAGGTTCTCTGCAAAATTGACAGAGCATAGCACAGTGATTTTCACAGAAAAGTCACAAGATAAAGATTTCTTGAGTAGCATACCAAGGTTCTGAGAAGCAAGCATGAGCTTGCACGCATGGGCCCAGGTTTGCACACATGCAAACAGTGAAGCTCCGTGGAAGGGCTAGTTTCAGTACACAGGTACTGCTTGCCTTATCTACTCCTAGAATTAGGATGATAAAGATATTCTGTCTCTTGAAATATCTGCCAGAGGCTACCTCAAATGGATGGGTCAAGGTAAAGTCGTGAAGTCCCATATGGTCTGGTTAGCAGAGGACAGTCACTGTCTGTCCCATCCCCCAGCTGGTTATCTCAGGAATGTCTGTAACCGGCCCCAGGGGTCCTAGGAGGACAGAGTGAATGGATCATAGAAATAACTAATATTCATAAAATGCTTACTATGTGCAAGGTGCTGTGTAATTCAGTTCACACAATGTTACCTTGAAGTAAGTATTGTTAGCCCCATTTACAAGGTAAGTAAACTAAGGCTCAGAGAGATCATGTAATTTCTTACAGTATTCCTAGCATTGTAATAACTGGTAGAAATAAGTCTCAAAACCAGATCTGACTCCAAAATACATGCTTTTGGTATGTTGGTAAAATATCTCTTGCAAACATTAGCACACACATGTGCACACACATACAACTAGTGTATGTCCTAGAAAGGGAGGAAAAAGAGGGTCCCTTTATTACAGTATCCAGGTTCACTTACAGAATTCTCAGGATCTTGACAAAGAAAGAGGTGTTTGCTTTGCAGGCTCAGAAGTCTGACAAGAGGGGTTGAGAGAGAAGACAAAATCTAATTGACTGAAGAGAAAAAGAAAGTAAGTTAAAGGTATGAAGTAGACCACACACGTCTCTCCTTATGGCCCTGTGCTAAGGAAGCACACAGACCTGTCGGAATGTTTCACCTCTTACCTCAGAGAATGGCAGGGACTGGGTAATGTAGGGCTCACATATTTATCTGCATGTGAATGTAAAATGTGATCCTAGGGATTATTTTCAACTTTACTTAGCAGAGGGTAGTACAGGGTTAATAAATCATATCACATATAGCTTAGCTTGAAAAGTGCAGGGCTAAAAAGCAAATTATTTCAAAACCAAAGGCAAAGTATAAATCCATATGTTGCTCTGAAATACAGAAATGCACCAACTTTTGCAGATGTTCTGGCCTGCTAAGGGAAGGCAGGTCCCTTGGTTTATGGGAATTCTGGGACATAAGAGACTCTATTTCTCCCTGGCTGCTTCTCCCTCATTTTCTAATGAGAAATATGAATGCCTCTCCCCTCAGTCAGTACCATGGTAAGACCCATGTTTGCCTCCTCTACCATAACTGTTGGCTTAGTGCAAAAGTAATTGTGGTTTCCCCTAAAAATTGCTTTCCCCTGAAAATTACAATGGCACATAGTAAGCCAGTCAACAACCATTTACTGAGGGACTTCATGTGTGCCTATGAGTGGTGAACATTATACCAGTAATCACAATATTGCTACATAGGAACATTAGAGGCAACTGTTAGAGTGTTCATTTAGTCAGAGGATCACTGGAGGTTCCCTGAAAAGGTGATGTTGAAGGTGACATGTGAAAGTTAAGTAGGAGATAGCTAAGGGAGAAGGGGGTATGAGCATTTCTGCAAAGGAGACAGCACGTGTGAGTCCCGAGTGATTGGGGGAGGTCCTGGCATGCTTGAGGAGAGTGAGAAGCCTGGCATAGCTGTTTAGGTTGTTCTAACACAGTAATTCTCAACCAGGGGTGACCTTGCTCCCCAAGGTACACTTGGCAATGTGTGGAGACATTTTTTAGTTGTCACAACTAGAAGATGAATGCTGTTGGCATCTAATGGGTAGATGCCAAGCACGCTGCTTATCATCCTACAATGCACAGCACAGATCCCTAAAACAAGGAATTATCAGATCCACAATGTCAGTAATGCTGAGGTTGAGGAACTCTTCAACAGAAGCCCACATACAGAGGCTTAAACAAGATAGATTTACTTTTTAGATTTAACATCCCAAAAGGGCTGTTTTGACTAATATGGCCAGCTCTAAACTGCCGTAAACCAAGGCTCCTTCTATCATATTGGTCTGCATCTCCTAGGACAGGGGTTGGAAAATTTTTCTGTAAAGGAGCAGATTGGAAATATTTGGCTTTGTAGTTCAGATGGTCTCTTTTGCAACTTCTCAACTCTAACCTTGTACTGTGAAAGTAACCACAGACAATGCCTAAGGGAATGGACATGGCTGTATTCCAGTCAAGACTTTATTTACATAAACAGGTAGTGGGATGAGTTTGGCCTGTGGGCTATTGTTTGGACCCCTGCCTTGTCAAATGTGCTTGGTCTACATGCTAGCCAATAGGAGAGAGAAGAGTTGGAGCGGAGGGTAGGCCTCCTTCCTTTTAAGGAACAACATGGAAGTTTTCCACATCACTTCTGCTTGTGACTTATTGGTCAGAACTCTGAAAGACTGGAAGTGGTGTAGTTTTTGGATGGGTCATCACAGGCCTAGGGAAAACTCAGCTTGTTTTATTTAAAACACACACACACACACACACACACACACACACACACACACACACACGGAAGAATGGCTATTGGGGGACAATTGGCAGTGTCTTTAATTGCTGGATGCAGAAGTAGAAGGAACTCAGAATGAGGCTGGCAAAACAGGCAGAGTGAGATCATGCCCAGTCTTAGAAGTGAAATGCAGGATGACAATTTTTCTCTTAAGAGAAATGGGAACCTATTAAACAGCTTTAAGCAGGGGGTGGTTCTGGACCATTTTTCCATTTTAAAAAGACCTTTCTGGCAGCAGTGTGCTGAATAAAATGCAAGGGTCATGCAGGGATGGGGGTGGGGCTACTTTGAAAAGCATCCATTATCCAGGAAAGAGAGATGGTGGCTTGAATGAGGATGGTGGCAAAGGAATGAAGTAAATGGATGGGAGAGAGATTTAGAAGGGAGAGTCTATAGCATCCTACAGATCAAACTCCCACTTTGAGATTTAAGGAAAAGCAGCTTTATTCATAATTTTTTTAAGCTAAGAGAAAACTAGGAAATGATCTCTATCAGCACGGTCCACATTGGGGATCTGATTCAGCCTCAGCAGGTCCTTGTCTGCTACTTTTGTCTTTTCCTTCTGTACTCAAATGCCCATTATTTGTCATCTTCTTTGGACAAAAGCCATCCTGATTCTCCCAAGCATGGAACTCCAGGCTTAAGTGACTCAGGATATAGACATAGAGTTCACAAGTCCCAAATGTAATGAGTGGGCAACCCCAGTGCTTGACATAAGCAAAGGGAGGATGTGACATGTGTTTTGAGACTGGCAGGCACCAAGGGAGACAAAAGCCTATGGTGTAATTATGCCAAGCATATAATATGATGCAATCACTTTCTGTCTCCAATATGCCCCTCAGCACTGTGAAAGGGCTTTGAATAGCAGAATGCTCCAGACCTGTGTGTCTGTGCCCTTGGAAGTCTGAGAAAGCCATGGCACCTTCTCTTCTTTCAGTCAACAATGCCATGGGCACTTATTGAACATCTACTGTATGCCAGGGACCATGCTCAATCTTGGGGACACAGAGGTGAATAAGACATGAACTTATGACTTCCTCAAACAAATAGCTCTCCAATTGCTGCCTCCAGTTGGTCCCTGTAAACAAAGGATGAACAAATGTTTTCCTCATTTGTCAAAAACACATTTTTAGTAATGAGGGCATCTTAACTGGCAATCTCAGTTATAGGGTTCCTGCAAAGTTCCTTTGGTTTTTTAGTTAGCTTGGTGGACACATTTGGCTTTGAAAGACAATGACGTCTAGTTATTCACTTTCAGGGAATTGCCTGAAAGACTATTGGCACCATTTCTTTTTCTAAAGAGAGAGGACTTCGCGTTCTTTGCATCTTCATTTGTTTCACGTGCTGTCAAAATCGTTATAGTGATTAACTGGCTAATAAACAGAATAATAAATAACTACAAGAGACAGATGATTCACATGTAACTCTGATATGGCCTTTTCTTATCTTTTGTCCTCTAATTCCTTTATGGCAAAATTTGCCAGAAAACTGCTTCTTAATATCACTCCATTTCTCCCTCCATATCTATAGCCCATAAATAGTCATGTGCCACATAATGACATTCCTGCCAACCATGGACTGAATACACAATAATGGTCCCATAGTTTACAATGGAGCTAAAAACTTCCTATAGCCTAGTATTTGCTAAACTGTACTTTTTATTGTCATTCTAGAGTGTACTCCTTCTATATCTTTTTTTCTTTCTTTTTTTTTTTTTTTTTTGTTTGAGACGGAGTCTTGCTCTGTTGCCAGGCTGGAGTGCAGTGGCATGATCTCAGCTCACTGCAACCTCCGCCTCCTGGGTTCAAGCAATTCTCTTGCCTCAGCCTCCCAAGTAGCTGGGAGGCTCATGCCACCACGCCTAGCTAATTTTTGTATTTTTAGTAGAAATGGGGTTTTACCATGTTGGCCAGGACTGTCTTGATCTTTTGACCTCATGATCCACCTGCCTCGGCCTCCCGAAGTGCTGGGACTACAGGTGTGAGCCACCACACCCGGCCTCTACTTATTTTTTTAAGTTAACTATAAAACAGCCTCAGGCAAGACCTCCAGGAAGAATTCCAGAAGAAGGCATAGGTATCATAGGAGAGGACAGCTCCAGGCATGTCATTGCACCTGCAGACCTTCCAGTGAGAAAAGATGTAGAGGTGGAAGACAGTGACACTGATGATCCTAACCCTGTGTAGGCCTAGGATAATATGTTTTGTGTCTTGGTTTTTAACAACAAGTCTAAAAGAAAAAAAATTTTTTAATTAAAAATAAGAAAAAGCTTATAGAATAAGGATATAAAGAAAGAAAATACTTTTGTACAGCTGCATAATGTGTTTGTGTTTTAAGCTATTACAAGAGTCTAAAAGTTTTAAAAAATTAAAAAGTTTAAAAGTAAAAAAGTTATAGTAAACTAAGATTAACCTATTATTGAAGAAAGAAATTTTTAAAAATTTGGTGTAGCCTAAGTGTACAGTGTTTATAAAGTCTGCAGTAATGTCCTAGGCCTTCAATTCACACACCACTCACTCACTGACTCACCCAGAGCAACTTCCAGTCCTATAAGCTCCAGAGTAAGTGCCTTATACAAGTGTTCCATTTTTCATCTTTTATACTGCATTTTTACTGTATCTTTTTTGTGTTCAGAAACATAAATACTTACCATTGTGTCACAATACATGTTGTACAGGTTTGTAGCCAAAGAACAGTGGACTATACCCTATAGCCTAGGCGTGCAGTAGGCCTTACCGTCTAGGTTTGCAAGTACTCTCTATGATGTTTGCACAACAATGAAACTGCCTAATAGTTCTTAGGACGCATCCCCTTTGCTGAGCAACGCTTGATTGTAGATCCCTGGTATCTTTGAGTTCCATGGCTCCAGGGCAGAGCATCTGGGCCTGGGCCTGGTTTGTGGGTGATGGCTTCAGGAAGCATAGGCAATCCTATCCTCCTTACAGCCATTCATTTAGTCTTAATGTTATTCAGCTCAGTGTGTGCCCTGCACTATGCCAAGCACTTTACCTGTGTTTCCATTTAATCTAGCTCAACTCTATGAAGCAGATACTAATAATATCTCCCTTTTACAGAAACTCAAGTGAAATGAGTGACTTGCAAAGGTTGTACAGCCAATAGGTAGTAGAATCAGGATTTGAATGTAGGTTTTTCTGACTTCCAAGTTCATACAGCACTACTGTCTCCTTTAAACAATCTTTTTTTTTTCCTTTCGAGACAGGATCTCACTCAGACACCCAGGCTGGAGTTCAGTGGCATGATCATGGCTCACTGCAGCCTCAACCTCCTGGGCTCAGTTGATCCTCCCACCTCAGACTCTTAAGTAGCTGGGACCACAGGTGGGTGCCACCATGCTTGGCTAATTTTTAAAAAATTATCTGTAGAGATAGGGTCTCCCTATATTCCCCAAGCTGATTGTACAATCATTTATTGAGCATCTATTTATTATAAAGTCCATATTAGTCTATTTTGTTACCATGGCCTCAGTAGTCTGAAGTTCTAATCATTTTGTCTTGCCAAAAAAGCAGCATATTCATAGATAGTTGCGGAAACTAAGACAAACTAAGGCACATGTACCAAATCCAGCCCTTTTGAAAATAAAGTTTTATTAGAGCACAGCCACATGTATTCATTTACATATTGTCCATGGGCTGCTTTTGTGCTACAACATCAGATCTGAAGAGTTGTGACAGAGACCACATGGCCCGCAAAGCTGAGAGTATTTACTATCTGGCTCTTTGCAGAAAAAGCCTGCCAACCCTGATGCAGAGCACAATCATACATATTGTTTCTTTGATGAAATTCTTTCTAATGAACAGACTCGTCTTATTCAATGACTCAGGGTTGGTTTAACCATATATACTATTTGCTCAATTCAATGATTTTTTTATCAAATGCCAAAAAACCAAGATAAGAAGCCTATCCATGGGGTGAATTCTGCAAGGAGAAAAAAATGCGTCATTCCCAATTAAAGTATGGAATGTGGAGCATCTTTTGGCTCTGCCCAGAAGATACTCATAAGTCTTTGCTAGTCTCTGGAATTGTGTGCAATTTTCAGACCATCACGCTTCATCCCTGCCTACCCCATTCCATTTGTAAACTGGTTAATCCCCATCATGGCTAGGCAGTTATGACCCTTCTGGAAAAAAAAAAAGAAGAAAAACAAAAAACGTACATTACAAAAGTTAGAAACACTTCCTCTAGTTTAAAGAACCATCAGAAACTTAGAATAGAGGGAAAATCAGTAGGAGCTCTCTGATTCCAGCTTTATCTTCATCTGTAAGCTTACACAACCCACAGATAAATTATAAGTTACTACGAAGATTCCCACCAATGACAAACTGACTCACTGTCCTTCAAGTCCTTTCATCTTTCTGGATTCCACTTCTAAGGCTCTTTATATTCTGTCAAGATGGAGTGTGATGTTTGCCAAAATTACAGAGAGTATGCCAGCATTTGGACACATTTTCCATTTTACCTGTATAGAAAAATATTACCATTGCTGAAGTTTTTTCCATGATTACTTTTTGTCCCTGTAGAAGTTCATAGCCAGCTTTGTGAAACGTTACGTGTCTGTTCTTGTACAACAATGAAAATAGAATGAAAGGTTAAAGTGAACTTTGTTAAAATATAACAAACGACTATCCTAGAAACACCATACCACTGTAGGACTAGTTTTGTTAATATTTTGTTTTGGCTTTTTCATTGCCAAGTGCCAGTTTGATCTGGGTACCAAAACCACAGTCTCAGGACACGATTTCAAAGAACAGGAATGTCACATTTCTCTTGGTTGGCTGACATCTGAAAAATGTTCTGCCTGAAGCCCTCCCAGAAGAAAAGATGTTATTCTTTTGTCATAAAAATGATTTAAAAAAAAAAACAGCAACAGAAAAACAAAACAAAACAAAGGGCAAGCCTAATTTTTTAGTACAATCAAATGACATTTAAATGAAAGCATTGTGTGCTATGTATTATGGGCAGGAGGCTCTCCGGAAGTCACTAGTTTTGAGAGCTGCAACACTGCATCATCTGTGTTCAGGTCTGTGTAGGCTGATGTCCCTGCCAAAGCAGTTTATATTTTACTGTAAAGAGGCCCCCTTGGATGAAACACTGAACACAGTTCTGGGTATTTGAGGCTCTAGACATCAAGAGAAAGTGCTATCATACTGCAGGGTTTCACATGTCAAATCAATCAGCAATGGGATGGCCCATGGAAGAAGTTTATAATATTCCATTCCTGAAGAGAATGCAATATTTGAGTGTGACCTGTCTCACTTGAAAACAGAAAGTTGAATCTTTACCACCACCCTAAAATAATAATACTCAGCACTTGTGTAAAATCTTCAGGGGGTTCTACATATAAAAATTAGTTAATTAACAATTATTACTGTATGCTAGCTAAACATGGATTATTATTATCATAATTTTACAGACTGAGTAAATGAGAGTGCAGTAGAAGGTGCCAGGAGAAAAATTAAAATTAATGAGTTCCTAGATCACAGGCTTGAGCTGCAAGGACTTTAAAGAGCTTGTTTATGTTAAGGAACATACTGTAGATTGATACTTAAATATTGGAAAAGCAGCTTTTCCAAATTAGTTATTAATGAAATTAGTGCTTGTATTTGTATGTATGTGTACATATATGTATGCGTGTATGTATATATATGTATTTTTATGATTTTATAACTTCCCATGTATTTGTGATGATTAAGTTGTCTTATTTTTGATAGAGGAATTCATGTAATCATAAGTTATACTCTTCAGATGTCATGGCTTGATTTTTTTCACCTTAGGAATAACCAAGTATCTCTGAGGTTTAAGAACCAAAAAGTGTGTTAGGACCAGGAAATATATGGGTAAATTACAAAGCCAATCAACACGTTTATTGAGTGGCCGGTAGGAGCCAAACAACATCCCTGGTCCTGGGGATGCAACACTGACCAACATTACAGATATCTTTTACACTTTAAAACTTTAAGTTTCACTTCAGAAACTGTACCTTTCATGTGATTTAGCTGAAGGAAGAGGGTGATGACTACTGATGACTCTTGTAATAAGACTATAGTGGACATACTTTTTTTTGTCTTTCTGGCATCTCTTTGTGGGAAACCCCTCATTCCCTTACCTTCATTTCCTGTGGTCTGGGTGAGAATGTTTCCACTCCCTGGCTCAGGAGTTGGCAGATAACCTAAGGCAGGTCAGGAGTCATGCCTTGAACACATATTGGAACTATTAGGAAAATAGTACTCTTTGTGCTAGGGATGATAAGGTAGCGAGATGCAAATACGGACTGCAGAAGGTGTATAACCATGTGGGGAGAGTGCCTGAGAAGGAAGCTAACCCAGGGGAAAGCAGAGCAGATTCTTAATGTGTTCATGTGAGCACCTGGATGCAGCCGTGCCTGAAGTCACTTTACTCCCTGGACTTTTTAATGATGTGGACTATTCTTTCCATTTTAAAAATTCCTATTCACTTTGAACTGGGCTTCAGAAACTTGCAGCCAAAAAGAGTCTGAATGCAATTTAATTCAGTAATCTTTAAACATGCAGCCTTTAGCATGAACAGGAAAATAAACCCTAGTTTAATACAAATAATTTTGAAAACAAAAATAACTTATGAATGTATATAGACAAATGGAGAATGACACTTGTGTATCTAATAGCCATCAACCCCTTCTTCCTTATTAACAGAACGCTATTACCATTTTTGCACTTTTAGAATAGCTTTATCAAGATGTAATTCATATGCCACAAAATTCACCGTTTTAAAGAGTACAATTCAGTGTTTTTTAGTATATTCACAGAGTTAGGTAACCATTGGCACAATTAATTTTAGAACATTTTCATCATGTGCAAAGAAGAAACCTCTACCCATTAGCAGTCATTCCCCATTTCCCCCTTCCCCAAGCTTTTGGTAAGCCCTAATCTAATTTCTACCTCTACATATTATATATAAATGGAATAATAAACATGTGGTCTCTCATTTGTTCTTTCACTTAGAATAATGTATTCAATATAAATCCATGTTGTAGTATGAATCAGTACTTCATTTCTTTTTATGGTGAATGGTATTCTATTGCATGGATATACAACCTTTTGTTTATACATTCATCAGTTGGTGGATATTTGGATTGGTTCAACTTTTTGGTTATTATGAATAATGCTGCTATGAACATTTGTGTATGAGTTTTGGGGTGAACATGTGTTTTCAGTTCTCTCCATGAGAGGGACTCCTAGGTCATATGGTCACTCAATATTTAACATTCTGAGGAACTGCCAAACTATTTTCCAAAGTGGCTGCCCCATTTTACAATCCCAACAGCAACATGTGGGGATTCCAATTTCTCTGCATCCTTGTCAATACTTGTTACTGTCTCTCTTTTTGTCTTAGGTCGTCATAGTGGATGCAAAGTGATATCTTAGGGTAGAACCTATTAATATTCCAGGAAGCAATGTGCCTTTGTAAAAGTGTACATTTCATAAATTCTGTTGCTGTTGAGATGCAAGAGAAGGTAGTTGGGTGGAGCTTCCAGAAAAGCTCCTGAAGGAAGGGGCAGGCCAACCTGAGCTACTTCCCCTAGGTTAATCAGGTTGGCCTGCCCCTTCTTCCTCCATTTTTCTGCCTGGAATGGTTGGCTGTGTAGCAGCTATCTCGCTCCATGAAATGAGCATAGAGGCCAGGCCCTACAGATGGTGGAGCAGAAAGAGAAAAGAATCCTGAGTCCTTGATGACCTGGAAGCCACTATACCAGCCTCAGCCTGCTAACTATGGCTCATATTTTTTTACTTGAGAGAGAAATTAATTTCTAACTAGTTTATTCCATGGTTATTTGGATGTTCTGTTATGCTCAGCTAAACAATTTTTTTGTTCCACATGCATGTATGTATGCACGTACATGTATGTTTATAAATACATAGGTATGTATGTGAACATTTATATGTATATATACACATGCATATTCTATACAAAGCCTACGAATTCACAACCAGATAGTGATCTACTTATTCATGTGGGAGTTGGCTGTTCATAATTCTGAATTGATTTTGTTATGGGAACAATGTTCTAAATGTTGATAGGTACTCCAACTAGGACACAGAGGCCTATTTAACTCATACTGTGATACAAATACCTCATGCTGGTAGTACCAACCCACGCTTAAGAGCTGAGCAGCAGGAACTTACATGGAGCAGGAAGAGGGAACAGTTATTTGTTCAATATTTATTACGTTTCTACTAAGTGTTAAACATGGGGGACAGAACGTGAACATGATTGCCCTACTCTATAATAGAGTGTAATATGTGGCATGGAAACTAGACATTGATCAAGCTGTGCTCCTCTGCTGCCCAAAATACTTCAGTGCCAACCAGCACTAGAATCAATTCAATCTCTTTCCTCCACAGGTCCTGCAGGCCCGTGTCCATTTGGTTCTCGCCTACTTTTCTACCCTTGTTTGATTCTTCTTTGCTCAGCTTACTCTGCTCCAAGTTCTAGGCACACTCTGTTTAATTCAAATAGACCATGTGCTTGCTTCGAACCTCAGCACTTTCTCTTGTTCTGCCTGGATTGTTCTTCTCCCAGCTATTGCTGGCTCAGTCTCACCTTTCAAGTGACAACTCACACTTCCCCTCCCCAGACAGCCCTATTTCAAATGGGCCCCTTTGATTTTTCTCCACCATGTAAGCTGCTTTTATGGTGTTGACAGCAGTGATTCTCAAACTTTAAGTGCACACAAATCACTTGGTGATCTTTCTAAAAGGCAGATTCTGATTCAGTAGGTCCAAGGTGCGGCCTGAGATTCTGCACTTTCAACATGCTTCCAGGTTATGCCCATGTTTCTGGTCCCCAGACCACACTTTGAGCAGCACTGTATTAGGGAACTTATCATATTCCACAATCATCTCATTTATTATTCATTTATTGATATCTGCTGTTCCTTATCCTGAAATGAAGGCTTAAGAGGGGAGGGACACTGCTTATTATTTTTGGTAGCCTTTGTAGCCCCAGTGCAAGAACAGCCTCTTCTTTGCATATAATAGCTACTAAAGAATTATTAGATAAATTAAGACACTTCAAGTGTGATCACTGTTATACAAGGGTATGTGCTTGGGGCTGTGGAAACTAATCCCATCTGGAGAGTTGGGAAAGGAGAGCCAGACTTTTGCAGACCAGATTTGCTCAAATTTGTAAGAAGTATTTTTGCAATTCTTGTTCTTCTGTCTAGTGTCCCTACTGTGATAACTCATCCTGACTTACCAAAGTCTTCAAGTCTCCAGAATAGAGAATTACCTTCTCTTCTCCCTACCTTTCAACCCATGGCCAAACGAATGTGTCAGGCTCCAGGATGGCTGACATTGGCTATGTTAACAGGCAAGCAGTCTGACCGAAATGTTTCACACTTGTTTTTGTGGATGACTGCTGTACCTTATTACGCTCTGGTGGTACTTTCATTTGGTAAAAGCAGATCCTTATCTAATTGTATAGTGCTATTTTAGCTAGTAGAATACAAATATCTATGCCTGGGGAAGAAAATTTAAAAAACAAATGTAAAAACCCTTGACTTTCTTTTTGTTTGTTTTTTCTAGTACTGAAGCCACAAATTATCCAGACCCTACGAGCAACTGAGGATTGATAACCAGCAAACATGGAGGGGTGGAGTCCTTATCCATATCATTTGTAAGGGAGTGCCTCCTGAGCTGGAGCTTATGGAGGAGACGCATAATGCTTATGGTGATTAAGAGTGAGGGTTCTGAAATTCTCCTGTTGACATCCCTGACTGGAGGGATACCTTATGTAACCTTATAAGGTACCTACACCTACTTAGATATCTTATGTAACCTCTATAAACCTCAGTTTCTCCATCTGTAAAACAGGGTGGACAACATATCTACCTTTCTATGTGCAGTGAGGAGCAATGAGACAATGAAGGTCAAGTGCTGAGCACAGTGCTTGATACCTAGTAAGAGTTCCCAAAAAAGTGGTAGATATTATTATCAACTTCTGATTAAACATGCTGATGGAAAGAACACTAAAAACAGAGTTTAAAATCAGAATGGGATTGTGGTGAATATAGAAATAGTATTTTTATTAGGCTTGGGGCCACATTTTGGTTAGAAAGTGCAGAATCAGACGATAAAAGGAAGGGGTAAGAGCAAGAGGTAGTGGAAGTCACAAAAATAATTTGCAAAGTGACCAATCCAGCTGTCCACAAGGAATTCATCCATATATAAACACTCAGATGTTTCTGGGACGGTTGAGTAAG
The DNA here is from genome assembly GCF_029289425.2 of Pan paniscus. Taxonomy (NCBI): domain Eukaryota; kingdom Metazoa; phylum Chordata; class Mammalia; order Primates; family Hominidae; genus Pan; species Pan paniscus. The sequence goes on along the minus strand of NC_085926.1, from coordinate 73,583,678 downwards.
TATCTAATCCATGTCAGAAAAATCAGCTACTTTTCTCAGGAGGCCTGCCACACCAAACATTCATCTTCCTACAGTTTTTATTCATGTTTATTGGTATGGTGCCTTGAGTTTTCGATTTATAATAACATCCCTCTCTCACTGTGCAGCATTCACCAGGTGGTTCCACAGCCAGCAGAAAATGTGGGCTGACAGCATTGCCTGACTTCACTAATGAGCAGAAAGCTTCCTTAAAACTGTGGTTCTCAACCTGGTTGTCACAACAAGGGGTTGTTACTATGTCTATTGGATAGTGGCCAGAGATGCTCCTAACTATCCTGCAATGCAGACGATAACCAACCCCCCACCCCCACACACACCACAACAAATAATTATTTGAATGAAAATGTCAGTAGTACCAAGGTTGAGAAACTCTGCCCTCAACTCCTTTTTCCTAATATTTTTGGCTCTCGTTTCTCCTGTTAAGTTGGGTGACTGAAATAATAGTCTTGCCAGCTCTGACATTGTAGGATTTTTTTTCTAACCTCCAAGAATTTTGATACTAAAATTAACCATTGAGGAGTGGCACAGACTTTCCTTTTGCCTAAAGAGGCCAATCCACAGTAGGCTATGGCTTCTCTGTGGCCTCAGCTGTAGCATTTCAGCAACAACCTCTCAATCTGCCATCTGGGAGACCACCCGAGGGGTGGTAGAACATCTCCAAAAAAGTGTACACCCCAAGTAAGCACTAATTTACATTTATGGTGTAGGACAGAACTTCTCTGTTTCTCAAAACCAGTTTGGTTTGAAGATTATCACCCTGTTGACACTAGCTCATTCTGTGAAACTGACAAGCCCACACACCTTTGGTGAAAGAATTTGTTTCCTACCCATTATCTGAGAGCCCATGAGCAGCTTAATGAATATACTGATGGAGGATTCCCTGGCACAAGCTTATCTGAACAAAGGCCAATAATATTCCACCCCATGCAGAATCCTATCAAAGCAATGCATTAATTGATTAAAGCAATTAAAAGAAAGTCTCCACCTCAAATAGGCAACAAATGCCACCAAAACTGATTAAAGAACACTGTCCAGTGACCTCAACTATGCACTGAAAAATCTAGTGAGTGACAACTTTTTAAAGGTCAGTGTGAAACAAGTAATCCTTATGAACATCAAGGCAATTCTTTCACTCTGATGAAGCAGTTAAATAGTGAAGGTCATGGGGCTTTAGCAGCCACATAAAAGAAAGAAGGAAAGCAATTAGACAAAATGGATGCTGTAATCCCACTTTCCAGGCCCCAGAGTCTCGCTGAATACAGAGCTCCTGCTTCACTGTTCAGAACTCTCCCGCTTCACTGTTCAGAAACTGGCAGCAGATTCCAAATGACAATTCCATAGCTCGATTCCACTCTCACCAAAAGCTGACTGCGTGTTTCTTAGGAATGTCTATAGCCTTGGGAGGTAAAAAAATAATAATAATAAAATAAAATAAATGCATGATGCTATGAACTTTACACCCAGTTTGGAATTCCAAAAATATTCCTCCATTGCTCAGGAGTGTTGCTGAATGCTACCCAGCCAGGTTTGCTGTACTGCATGCAGGGAATGAATGTCCAGATCTATGGATCGCCAGGGTTTTCCAATCAAGTGGGAATCCAAGAACCAGCATGGACTAGCAGCATTGGCATCACTTGGAAGTGCTTTCAGCATGGAGATTCTCAGAACCCGCCCCAGACCCACTGTATCAGAACCGCAACCACATTAAAATGTGAGAAACACTGACCTACAGGACCCTACAGGGCACTTTTGTTTTGTTTTGTTTTCTGTTTTGTTTTTATCCTTCTTCTAGCCTGAGTTTCCTCAATGGAAAGATGACAAAGTGTACACACAAAACAAACCAAAACTGAAGGAGGGCAGTTGTTGACATGATCATGGGGGTGATGAGTCTTCTCCCAGTTCTAACTTCTGCAGTCAGCATCTTTTGTAATCGCGGGAAAATAATTTTCAAATGGAGCTAACCCTCTCACAACATTGTACTAATGATCTTTAAAGCGACGGATTTAGAAGCGCTCAGCACCACGCTTGCCACACTGCAGGGCAGACACTTCAGAGGTGTTAGGTGAAGTGGATGGAGCCAGCACGCTGGCCTCTCCCACTCCGACAGCTGGCGAGCAGCTCTTGTCCACCAAAACTTCCCCGGGTAGATTCACCCACCGGTCCTGGAAACCTGCTAAATCCTGAAGGTTCACAGAACCTCTGGTCAGAACTGAAGTTGCAGCCGGAGCGTCCCGCAGGCTCTGTAACTTTCCCTGGAATGAAATAAATAAATAAAGACCGTAAGTGCTGAGATAGCGGGCCCCAAGATATTTTTAGTCCTCTGCAATCAGCCACTAGAGGAAGGGGGAGGGAGAAGGGAGTAAAAAAGTTTTGATCCGTTCGGGAAGGGGCTCGAAGAGAACCCTTGGGAGAAAGCAGTAGCCTCAGCTCCAAACTCAGCGAGCTTTTCTCGGCTGGCGTTTTGTCTCCTATAGCGCAGACTGTAAGAGAACAGAAAGGAGTTTCCCGAGAAGATTCAGGCTGGCGTCCTGGGCTGGCCCGTCCCTTCTGGCGAGCCTCAGTGTCCTTCCACGCGCTTCTGCCTTCCAGCCTCCTCCCTTTTTCGGGGGGCTGGCGGGAGGCATCCGAGGCAAGATGTATGTGCGCTCGCGCTCGCGCAAATACGGCCGGAGGAGTCCTGTTCCTCGGGCATTTTCCGAGGAAGTCTGGATCAATTAGGCTCAGTCCGGGGAGAGCGAGCGAGCGCGCGGGCGGCGTAGCCGGCCTGTCTGGGCCGCCTCGTGGGGAGGGAGGGGGCGCCCGGCCGCCCGGCGGCGATCCTGGGGCCTGGCCGCCACCATGGGCTTCGAGCTGGACCGCTTCGACGGCGACGTGGACCCGGACCTGAAGTGCGCGCTCTGCCACAAGGTCCTGGAGGACCCGCTGACCACGCCGTGCGGCCACGTCTTCTGCGCCGGCTGCGTGCTGCCCTGGGTGGTGCAGGAGGGCAGCTGCCCGGCGCGCTGCCGCGGTCGCCTGTCGGCCAAAGAGCTCAACCACGTCCTGCCGCTCAAGCGCCTTATCCTCAAGCTGGACATCAAGTGCGCGTACGCGGCGCGCGGCTGCGGCCGGGTGGTCAAGCTGCAGCAGCTGCCGGAGCACCTCGAGCGCTGCGACTTCGCGCCCGCGCGCTGTCGCCACGCGGGTTGTGGCCAGGTGCTGCTGCGGCGCGACGTGGAGGCGCACATGCGCGACGCGTGCGACGCGCGGCCAGTGGGCCGCTGCCAGGAGGGCTGCGGGCTGCCCTTGACGCACGGCGAGCAGCGCGCGGGCGGCCACTGCTGCGCGCGAGCGCTGCGGGCGCACAACGGCGCGCTCCAGGCCCGCCTGGGCGCGCTGCACAAGGCGCTCAAGAAGGAGGCGCTGCGCGCTGGGAAGCGCGAGAAGTCGCTGGTGGCCCAGCTGGCCGCGGCGCAGCTTGAGCTGCAGATGACCGCGCTGCGCTACCAGAAGAAATTCACCGAATACAGCGCGCGCCTCGACTCGCTCAGCCGCTGCGTGGCCGCGCCGCCCGGCGGCAAGGTAGGCGCCTGCTGCCCGCCCCGACCTCCAGCCAGGATCCCTGGGGACCCCGGGCCCCGCCCCATCCCTTTGGGTACAGGGATGCCCGGAGCTTCCCGGGAACATCCTTGCTTCCTCCCTCTTCTTCCACTGCTTACCAGCTGTATCACTACCTGCAGGTCGCTGAACCTGCCTGAGGTGGAACACTGTGGTCCTTTATAGTCTAGACGTAACCGGTAAAGTATAGCTGCACAGCTTCAGGGATTCTGGAAGGACGAAAAAGAATCCACAAGCAAGTGTAGGATAAGAATGAAGAATGCAGCTCCAGAGTCAAAACTGCGTTCAAAGGCTTTGCTGCTCAGACCAGCTGGGGGATCTCGGGCAAGTTGCTTACCCTCTAGAGGTCAGAAACCTATAGACTGACACTTAGGAGAGGAAAGATGGACACACTGGGTGAATTGTATCCGTGCATCCTCTAGGATTCCAGAAAAAAAATAAAGGGAACCCACAGCCAGTGTAGATTAAGAAGGATATCAGAAGAGAGGCCTCTGGGGTAAAAGCTGGATGCAAGCGTGGGTTTTGCAGCCAACTAGCTGGCTGACCTTGAGCAAGCTGCTTAACCTCTCTAAAGTTGGAAACTGTGGTCCCTAGAGACGTGGTATACAGAGTAAAAACACAGCCAGGCACCCCTGAGGTATTCATCCAGGGATTTCAGAAAGAATTAAAGGAGCACTCTGCCCCCAACAAGTATAAAGTAATAATTAAGTGTGAGTCCTCTGGAGTTAAAACTGTTTTCAAATCTGGGCTTTTTGCTGACCAGCTGGGTGAACTTCTGGCTTAATTCCCAGGTCCCTCAGTTTCCCTCAGTGCGAAAGGTTTTTGTCAGGCTTCAGGGAGAGAGTTTAGTAGAAGGGCCTCGTACTGTGCCTGGCAGAGAGTAAATAAATGCTCAACAAGTGTTACCTAGAATTATTTTTAACATCTCCACCTGAGCGGTCCCCTTGGGCGAGGGTTTACTTTGCTCCAGGCTGGGTGCTGCATTCTTCCCAGTCATTTCCTTTTTAATCAAGTGAGGTTGGTGTGACCCTTCCCACTTAGTAGATGAAAAAACTGAGGCTCATTAAGGGGCAGTTTCATGCCTGGGTCACAGCTTTTGGGTGCAAAGCTGCGTGTTGAACCTTTGTGTGCCCATCTTTCCAGCCCACGTTCTATAAACTATCATGTTGCTCCTCAGTGCAACCACAAGGACCATTTATTGAGTGTTTATTAAGTGCCACCAACAATAGGAAGTACTTTACATGCATTACCTATGTTGTCCTTTGAGATGAGGGAACAGACTCAGAGAAGTTATATAACTTGTCCAAAATTAAATAGTGACTCAGGGAGCAGAGCTGGACTCAGATTCTACCTCAGAGTTCTCAGTTTTGGGGCATATTGGCATTTTGGGCCCCATAACTCTTAGTTGGGAGGGGAGGTACTGTGCTGTGCATTGTAAGATGTTTAGCAGCATTCTTGGCCTCCCTCCCAAGTCGTGACAATCCAAATATTGTCAAGTGTCCTCTGGAGGGGCAAAGTCGCCCAGGTTGAGAACCACTGGTTTCCCTGATTGCAGAAGCCACATTTTCAACAGCTGGGTACTTCTGCCTTCCTGGGGAGGGGCCTGGGCCTGCTGCCACCGCTCTGGTTGCCTGCTCCAGATGGCGTGGCAGAAAGGGGAAAATATTTGCCCGCGGCTCCCCCAAGGGCCTGTGTCTGCTTTGCCTCCCCCTGCCCTCTCCCAGCCCCCTTTCCTTACGTGCACACCAGGCCTGCAAGTTTTCCGACCTGGCCCCCTTCCTGGCCCCTGGCCTGTCTGTCAGCTGCAGTCTCAGCAGCTGGCCAGCTCTGGGCGAAGGGCAAATATTTACAGCTCCACAGCTCACCCAGGACCTCACAGGCACACAAAAGACTGGTGTGAGCCTTTGAATCACCAAAACAGAGGGCAAAGCTTGGTCTTCAATCAGGCGCCAGATTTAGGGTGAAGGAGTTCCCGAATTTCTGCTGTTCATGCTGTCATCTGGACTTCCTTCGTCGTTTTAAGTGAGGCTTATTTATAAATAAGCCATTCACTGCCCCAGAGTTTATGCATCATTTATTGTTGAGCTAGTTTATTATTTCTTCTTAACTTTCTGTTTTCTTTCTGGAGTGTTTGGGTAAAATCTCCCTCAGAGTCAAAAATATGATACTTGAATCAAAACTGTGGATGATTTTGAGGCTCTGTTGAGTTAGTGGGTAGCATAAAGAAGGATGTTAAGCTTAGAGACCAGATGTTGATTTTGAACTTACGGAGAAAGGTTTGTTCCGGAGTTGGAGCCCTGCTTGGAACTTTTACCAACCTCAGTGCCAGCCTTGAGAACAGCAAAGGATGGTCTAGCCCAGAAGCTGCCCTAGATAGTTTCCCTGGCCTCAGACCCAGCCTGGCCTCAGCTGAGGCCTTAGGGAAGCTTGCTGTCTCTCCTTGCCCCGAAATTAACCCTCAGTGGCCCTTACTGAACGCTTTTGCTGTTCCTGGGTCAACCATAAAACTCCTCCCATTGGAAGCTGTTTAAGAACTTGTTTATTTCATTGGGCCGGCTCTCTGCTCCTGCTGGGTACTGTTTATTCTCTTCTAAAAGGCAGAAGGATTTATATGTCCTGGAAACTCTCATGTGCAACATTTTTATTTTCTTTTTAAAATAAGCCCTAATGTTTGCTTCTCTGTTGTAAGCTGAAGGAGATTAGAAACACTCAGATTTTCAGTACCAGCTCTTCAGCAGCCTAGAACTTGCACAAATGATGTGGCATTCTTTAAATTATCTTAGGTTTCAGTTTTTTTGACACCTGCTGAGCGCTTAGGGTTTGTTAGTGCTGTACCAGCATAGACGTTGTCTCTTCTGTTCTACCATGTGAGCTATATTAAGGATTCTCAAGCCTTAGCGTGATTGGAGTCACTGGAGAGCTTAACACAGATTCCTGAGTCTCACCCCTAGAGATTCTGATCCATTAGGGCTGGCCAGGGGCCTGATATTCTGCATTTCCAATGAGCTCCCAGATGATGCTGGTGCTTTAAGTAGCTGCTAAGCTAGACGAAGAGCTTACGCTCAGGTAGATATAGACCAAACATGTATTGGTCTTCACACAGTTATGGTTTCACTGGTCATTGTCTAAACACCTTCCTAAATTTCTTAAGACCAGGATAAAATTTTAAAACCCAGACTGCCTAGGCCGGGCGCGGTGGCTCACGCCTGTAATCCCAGCACTTTGGGAGGCCGAGGCAGGCAGATCACGAGGTCAGGAGATCGAGACCATCCTGGCTAACACGGTGAAACCCCGTCTCTACTAAAAATACAAAAAATTAGCCGGACGCAGTGGCGGGCGCCTGTAGTCCCAGCTACTCGGGAGGCTGAGGCAGGAGAATGGCGTGAACCTGGGAAGCAGAGCTTGCAGTAAGCCGAGATAGTGCCACTGCACTCCGGCCTGGGTGAAAGAGCAAGACTCTGTCTCAAAAAAAAAAAAAAAAAAAAAAAACCCCAGACTGCCTAGCAGTTAAATGACAGATAATCTTAGCCTAGACAGGCATCTCTGATCTCGCTGAGGCCACATCTGAGCTGCAACAGACTTGGGATTGCTACACTTGAGTGAGTTAAAGAGTTCTGCTCCCAGCCTCAGTTTCCCACCCTGACTTACCCCCTGATTCTTAGAGCAAAAGCACTCCAGAGCAAACATCTTTTTTGCTTTTCTTTCTGGGAAAGGAACAATTCTGGACATAACTTTCCTTCGATTGATTGAAAAACTTGAGATGCAGCCTCGATACCTTTTGTTCTTTAACCTCCCATCCAGTCTGTCTTTGAATCCTGTGGATTTTACCTCCTAAATACATTTTGAATCTATTCACAGCTCTCCAGCTCACTCAAATGACCACCGTGGTCCAAATCAGAGTTTCTGAATCAGCACTGCCAACATTTTGGAATGGATAATTCTTGGGTGTGGGTGTGTTGGTGGTGGTGGTGGTAGTGGTGATGGGGGTGGGAGGCTGACCTGTGCATTGTAGGATGTTTAGCAACATCCCTGGCATCTACCTACCTACCTACTAGAGGCTAGTAGCGCTTTCCAAGTAGTATCAACAATATTTGTGGACATTGCCAAATGTCCCTTGGGGGGCAAAATTGGCCTTTGTCTCAGACACTCTTGCCTGGACCATAACTCTTTCCTCTACAAATCTTCTTGCTCCTCTTCAATTCCTTCTTTACCTAGCATCAGGAATTAATCTCTTAGAAATGTGTATCTTTTATCACTCTCTCTCAAGCCTCCTATGCTGTCCCATTTCTCTTGGTTGGCTATAAGGTCCAACATGCTCTGGATCCTACCGGCTTCCACCTGCCTGGATTCTTCTCCCCTTCATCCTCTTCTTTCAGCTCCTCATGTCTCTGAGAGTCGATGCATGTGCCCCTGAGCTCCTTTCTGCCTCCAGGCCTTTGCACTTGCTCTTCTGTCTACCTGGAACAATCTTACCAAGTACTCTGCACTAAATAACCTGCAAAATTTCCACTTCTCTCCTCTTGCCCACAGCCTTTCTTTCTGCACTTAGGATTTGCTTATCACTAGACAATGGTTCTTTCTATTCTCATCTCAGCTCAAGCATCACTACCTCTAGGAAGCCAGGCCTCTCGGACCTCACAGACTACATCTGGTGCCCTGAGACTCTTACTTTGGTTATCCTCCTGCATGGCATTTATCATAGCTGTAACTAAATAAGTGGAAGAGTCTGTCTTGTCCAGTACCATGTCTATGGCACTAATCCATTGCCATGTGCACTGTAAGCTCTTGATATGTATTCATTTGGTGATGAGTTCAAGATTGAAAGGCCTGTCTTGGCAGTCATCAAAACTTTTCAGGTTGCTAACCAAAAGTGGGCTCGTGTTTAAAAAGAATGAGTTTCTCCGTGATGACCCAGTTAACAAAATTGTTTTCAGGTTTAGGGGAGGCATTATTTTTGTTCCACTAGATCCACCCAGATCAAGTTTTATAAAGCCCCAAATCCTAGAAACTATTTTGTCCTTTTCAGAACTGGAAATAAGTAAATCTGATAGACAGTTGTATCAAAAGGTGTTCCAGATGTCCAAACACTTTGAAATGTATCTATTAGAGTATTCACCATGAAGTATATTTTGTTTCCGAAAAGCTCCTGCATAGGACCATTCCATTGTATATCTAACAAAACAGCGCACTTCTGCTAAAAAAAAAGTTACAGATTGTCACTTCTATTTCATTTCTGTGATTTATAAGGAAAATTAGAATTTGTTTTACGAATATGTTACCCAGCTACACTGGATTAAATGAGTATAACCAGACAATTTGAATTGGCAATTCTGTTGAGATTTGTCTGTAAGTGGCTCTTTCTGTGTTCAGAAATGGTGCTTGCCTCGCTGTGAAAATATTTGATGAGTAAGAATCTATTTATAAGGCAATTATGCATTGGACCGTAGACCAAGGAGCTTAAAAGGAAAGAAAATAATATTCATTGAGTTCCACTGGGTGCCATACACTTAAGGTGCTTTCTGTATGTGCATACATTATCTTCTCCATGTTCTTCATTAGATAGACCTCTTTTTTTAATGGGAGTAGCAGATTATGAAAGATTAAGGCTAGAAGTTAGATTCTAAATGTAGAGCTGGGATTTGAACCCAGTGTGGCCCATCTCCGAGCTCACGCTGTTACCAAAATAAGAAAAGAATTTTTTCCTGGGGCAGTGCCCTTCTCTGAAGTCTCACACAGGCTTTCAAAGCACCATTATTATGTATGCCAAGTACTGTTTGGATTGGAGGTGTACATGCATTATTTTATTTCATCCTCAGAAAGACCCTGTAAGGTAGGTGCTCTTACCCATTACTCTTTCCTTCCATTTTACAGATGAAAAAACAGAAGCTCAGAAAGTTAAATAACTTGCCAAGTGTCCTCCACTGGCTCATGTTAGTTTGCCTGTTGGCTTCTGGTCCATGAAATGTTTTCATCCCATACCATGTTCCCATTTACATAGGTCCAGTGTAGAGCACATGGAGTACAAAACAAAACAGATCCTGGCTGTGAAAGAGATTTAGGCTGGGCATGGTGGCTCACGCCTGTAATCTCAGCAGTTTGGGAGGCCTAGCCGGGAAGATCACTTGAGGTCAGGAGTTTGAGATCAGTCTGGCCAACATGGTGAAAACCAGTCTCTGCTAAAAATACAAAAATTAGCCAGGTGTGCTGGTGCACACCTGTAGTCCCAGCTACTGGGGAGGCTGAGGCAGGAGAATTGCTTGGACTCTGGAGGCAGAGGTTGCTGCGAGCCAAGACCAGATCGTGCCAGTGCACTCCAGCCTGGGCAACAGAGTGAGACCCTGTTAAAAAAAAAAAAAGATTTAGACAAAAAAGAGATAATGTGCTGGATGGAATATGAGCACAGCTCTTTAATTTTTTATCCTGGTAATTTTAAGAGTGGTTAACAGTAGGAATGAAGTGAAGTTCTTCCAAATGTATTCTGCAGTTTAGCTCCTCACATTCTCATACCTCTAGTGCCAGGCCCTGTGGTAGGCACCATTGGATAGAAAGGTAAAACTGAGTAGCTTTAACCCAGGGGATCAATCAGACACCCACATATGCCTTTGAAAGCACAAGTCTTCCTATTCTTTGCTCACCCAAGCTTTTATGCCATGGGTTAGCCTCTGTCTCCCCTTGACTAATAGTGTCCTAATAAACCTGTTACAATAAGAAAGGGAAGTGGTATAACATAATGATTACTCTTGTAAAGAAAATAACTACCAGATGGACCTGAGCAGCCATCTTTCTCACTCATTCCATCCATATATTTACAGGGAATTTAAAGAGCAGAGGCACCGCGTAATCTTTGTATGTTGCAGGCCTTGCAGCCACCCCATCCCCAGGAAGGGCAGTGATGAGCTTTTTCCCTGGCATCAGCAGTGTGTGTGCAGAGAAGAGTCCTGGGCAGGAGATCACCCCTAGTATTTTGCTAAAAGCTGTTTTTAGGTGCCCCGTGTCTTTGCTGTGTTTGGATAGGTGAGGGATGAAGTCCCATCAGATCGTGGGTCAAGGTTAGATGCAGGCGTTGGGTCCACAGGCTGACTCCAAGGTGCCCTGAATAGAGCTAGTGTATTGTGTGTGGTTAGTATCCATATCCTGGGATCAGCAATATTCGGGTTCATGTGTTCTCTTTGCCCTGTTGTCGAGGGCCCCTGGGAGGCTCTTCTAACCTTCAAGCCTTAATTGCCTCACCTCTAAAATGGGATCATAATATGCCTGTTGTTAGGGTTGTTATTAAGATGAAATGAGATGATGTACATAAGGGCACAGTAAGTCTTATCAAGCATTTCTTGACCGTCTATTAAGTGCTGGACACCTGTAGGATTTTAACATTTTTTCAAATAAATCACTGAAGAAAGTTTAGGAATTTAAAGCAGTTGTTATCTAGAAGAAAAGAGATTGTTACTCAATAATTTGGTTTCATTGTAAGCCTCCTGCTGCCCCTGAGTAACCCATTCTCTGGATTTCTATCCTCTGTCTGTTTTGCAATGGTGGAAATGTGTGAAAGAGGGATATTCAAGTTCATTTGGGCTAAGATGTAAAGGTGGAGGGCTAAAGCTTATGAATAACATATGGGTTACAGAGTTGTTTATGTTTTTCCCACCCAAATTAACAAAGCTACGGAGAGACTGGCCAGAAAAACCTCCTACCTTCATGTAAGCAAGTGCACTTATGGTTTTATAGATGAGTAGCCTCTGCTTTCTATCTTAGTCTATTTGTGTTGATATGAAGAAATACCTGAGGCTGGGTAATTTGTAAAGAAAGAGGTTTATTTGGCTCATGGTCCTGTAGGTTGCACAAGAAACATGGCACCGGCGTCTGCTCAGTTTCTGATGAGGGCCTCAGGCTGCTTCTGATCATGGCAGAAGGCAAAGACTAGCCTGCATGTGCAGAGATTACATGGAGAGAAAGGAGACAATGGAGAGAGAGAGGAGAGAAGTTCCAGGCTCTTTTAACAACCAGCTCTTGCAAGAACTAATAGAGCAGAGCTTACTCCCTGCCCACCACCACCCTGGGACAGCATTGATCCCTTCATGAGGTGTCCACCCCCATAACCCAAACACCTCCCATTAGACCCCACCTCCAATGTTGGAATTAGATATCAACATGAGATTTGGGGGGACAGTCATCCAAACTATAGCACTTTTTTCTTTATTTAGGGAAGAAAATGCTTCTGGTTGGTAATTGGATGTATACATTTGAAAACCACTCTGTCTTAGGCCATTTAGGCTGCTGTAACAGAAATACCAGAAACCACTCTGTCTTAGTGCATTTAGGCTGCTGTAACAAAAATACCAGAAATTGGATAGCTTATAAACAACAGAAATTTATTTCTCGTAATTTTGGAGGCTAGGAACCCCTAGATGAAGGTGCTAGCAGATTCAGGGTCTGGTGAGGACCCACTTACTGGTTCACAGATGGCTGTCTTTCCGTTGTTGTGCTCACATAGTAGAAAGGGTGAGGGATCTCTCTTGGGCCCCTTTATAAGGGCACTAATCCCTAATCACGTCCCAAAGGCCCCACCTGCTAATACCATCACTTTGGGGATTAGGATTTCAACATATGAATTTTGAGGGCACATAAACATTCAGATCGTAGCACACCCCATAATTAAGTGGAAGTGTTAAGATGCTGTAACACCTTAAAGGTTTGTTGGTGTCATTTTTGGTGAGCATTGCTTGTGGTTGTTCACCAGAAAAGCAGATGAGTCAGTGACAAAAATGAGAGAGAAAATTTGAAATCAAGCTCATGGAAATAAGAAATTAGACATTTATGGATTTTTTCAGGTTGTGTAAATATAGTAGCAGACTTTTTTAAACGAGGAAAGTACTGAAACATCTTCTCATATTAGTTTTCAAATCTCGTTTGGCTTAGGACTGTGTGAACTATTGTGCAGATATTATGACTCTGGAAAAGCTCATTTTTTTTTTCTACCTGTTCCCCCATGCCCTTTGTCTCCCTTCATTCTCTCTACACCTTTTTCTGATGACAGAAACATCCTATTAATACTTTTGTTGAGTGTCTCATCCAATTTCAACTTAATTTCAAGCACCGTCCTTATGACTACCTTCAGTCTTAGGCTTTGGAACAGTTTCCTCTTATGTTCTTCTGCAAGAATCACTTCCTTAGAGCTGGGTTGAATTACAAGGCAGGACTGGTCCAAACTGCTTCACCATTAAGAATTTTAAACTTTTAACTACAAAGAGAACAAAAGCATCTGAGCATAGGGAGTGAAGACATCAGCAATTCTTCAGAATTTCTGGCAGCCAGCTCTACCTCTTGGTCCCCTCAACTCCCATCTCTGCACATTTTTGCCTGGAAACAGCCAAATATACAGTGCTTTCATGTCACTAGTCAACAGACAGAGCTGTTTCCCAGCTGTGTGAAGACTAGCGAGTCTTTGTGAACTTTGCATAATCTGAGGCTGCGAGGTGTTACATCACACAGACTAGCGGTCAGTCAGTTACATTTCTCAAAACCTACTGGGCAGCTTTCCAGTCTAGCCAGTTCTCTGCTGTGAGTCCCACAACAGACATCATTAGGGAACACCTGTCCTTAGCCAGAAAAGGAGTTTTTAAAAAGAGTCCACATTGACAGTGGCGTGGATGGACCCTGTGAACCACCACACTGATTAGGAGATGTCTTGTGTCCAAGATTTTGAGGCTGGATGGTTTGGAGGAGAATGGTGACAGAGTAATACTAAAGAGAAAAGGGACTTTGCCAATAGATGGTTCACATTCTTGGATGCTTAAAAAAATGCAGCCTCATAAGATGTCTTTTTGACATTCAAATTACATTCAATTTTTGATTTTCCACTGTGACTTTTCTTCCCCCAACCAATTCTTATCCAATTAGACCTTGAGTTGAAAGCTGAGAAGATTATTTGGGGTAATTTTAACATCGATCTAATAGTTACATGTTCAAATATGATAGCAAAGCTTCTTTTAAACAAAATCAACTGTATCTTCTTGAAAAGTGAGCTTGCATTTCTGCTTGTGACTTGGCTTAGGCACTTTGGATGGTTCATGTCAGTGTTAAGGTCTGGACACCCACAACCCCTTCTCCAAGGTTAATATGTCCCTGCTTTTTTCTTAATCCTAAAGACCTAAGCTTCTCCCAGGGAGATCCTATGTTGCATTAGGGGCCCAGCTAACCTCTTGAATTGGGTTTGGGTGGGGGCTGGGGTGCTAAGTATCTGATAGAGCTTCCTGCCAAGCCCAAGGAAACAGATGTCACTGGGCTCCAGAATATGACCAGAACCGCCCTTCTGCACCCTGCATCCCAGGTTCTGTTGAGAACTTCTCAGTCTTCAGGGTCGGGGTTACTGAAGGGAAGAGACACTTGCCCTCTGGGAAGAGTTACTGAATAGAAGGCAACTCTGTGAAAGCTGCCAAGAAGGTGCCACTCCATTTCCATTTGTTGTTGTTTTTCCTCTGTTCTTCACCTTCTTTTCGTACCAATCCATCGAGACCCACTGATATGGTAGAACTTGGAGCAGTCTGTAGTGTGTAGCAATCCCCAAGTACCCTGTACTCCCAGACTCCCCAGCTCGTTTCTGTCTCCACCGTTCCTAAGTTCACCGTTTCTTAGTCTTGATGTTTCTCCTATCCTGTTGTGAGCCAAAATCTGTTTCCCATCCCCTTTGCTCCTGTGGCCATCCCCTTCCAGGTGTGACCATGTTATGTATGTGATTTCCCCTTCTCCTGGCCCACAGCCCACTTGGTCAGTATCATCTCCCTGTCATATCTGTGCTCTACTGAAAGTCCAAGCGGAGCTGCTCCCCTCGTCTTCCTTCCCATGTCTCCTCCCACCACCTTCAGAATAAAAATTGTCTACCTGGTGGTCACTCTACTGGTCCCCTAAAATGTGCCACTGTTTTCCCAGTCATGGAGAAAGATAGATACAGTTAGGAATATATAATGATATTTATTTACTTAGCTTTCAGGCCCCAGCTCTTCCAAACTTGTTTTAGCCTAAGTTAAAGCGAGATTAGGCATTCTCCATTGCCTAGATTTTGTAGAAGAGTAATGTATGTGGGAAAAGAGCATCATGACCTCAGTGTTGAACTATGTGAATGTCCAGCTTAACACTGTGCCTTGTGTTTTGGGTGCTAATTATTGGCCAGATGCCATACTGAGGCAGTCTTTGGGTATCTGTCTATCTTAGTCAGGCATCCTAGTAACCTGGTGACATGAGAACTGGTGACATGAGAAGGAACCATTATCATTCCCTTTCTGTGGATGAGGAAACATCACAGGTTCTGACTCTGATGTTGCGCCAATCTGAGATGCCTGAAGACATCTTAAGTCCAGCCCTGAACTCAGAGAATCTCTCTCAAGGGACAATTAAGACAATGTCCAAAACACATTTCTCAGCCAGACAGCATCTTGCAAAGAATGTTTTTGAACAACCAAGTTCACCTTCTGTGCTTCCTTGCCAGATGCAATGGACGTAATGGTCCGAGAACTTAACCATTATGCTGCTCCTGTCATGGCATAATAGTCTTATTATACTTTTCAGGGTATAATAGACATTCTTACTCTTTGCAATTATTATTGCGTAGTCCAAAGAAGCCTTACTTAAAACTCTAATTGCCAGATGAATTAATTGTCTGATCCTTCATGCCAGGCTCAGTCTTTGGAGGCAGAAGGATTTAGAATAGGGTGCAAACATCTACCAGCACAGTACAAAGATCGTAGGCACCAGAGTCACATGTGGACCTGGGTTCCAATCGTGACCTTCCCACTTTGCCACTATGTGATCATGAGCAAGTGTCTGATTTTCCCTGAGCCTCCGTTTTTCCAGGTTTAGAGCATTGATACAATGCCTGCTTCGGAAGGCAAGTGTGTTTGTTGGCTTATCAGTTTCTATGAAGTTAGGCTCATTTCCCTCTTTGTTTTACTATGTTTTGAGACCATTGCAAATCATGGGTTATGATAAACTACCCAAACAGACCAATACTGGTTAAATTTTCCTGTAAAGGAAAGATGCTGCTGCCTATCACAGTTACCATGTCTGTGAACAGTCGGGAAAGCAGCTTCGATAAGAGCCTTTGCCCTTATCCCATTTACACCTCTTTTCAATTGGTGGGATATAACTGAATGATAATTATTTAAGTACCCTCTATCCTGAAGCATTTTGACCCTAGGAACAGGTTAAATGGGTAAGCAGAGGTTAATGTTAACATGTTAAATGTTTTATATGAAGACTATCTGTTTACAATCTCAATTAATACTTCTTGTGAAAAATTAGAAGTTAAACTAAAGTAGTTAAGGTTGTTTGTGGGGAAAGGAGTGAAAAGGAAAAACCAGAATCAAGTTGTCAAAGAATAGCAATTAACCTTTGGTAATTAGTTGGAGAAATGAAAGGAATTCAGCCCAGACTGAACATTTTCTTTTATCCCTCCCTGCATCCTGTGTCGAATCTTCTACGTGTTGCTTTACTACTGTAAATCAACTCTAAAATAGGCAATGCAACCTAAAGCCAATGTCTGACACTTGTGGACAGTAGACTAGATCAAGATGCTTATAGAAAATAAGAACACCCTTGTTTCTCCCCAACATTGCATCTGGCAAGAAAGCATAGAAGGTCAGCTTAGTTGTTCAGAAACATTCTTTGCAAGATGCTGTTTGGTTGAGGAATGTTGTATTTCAGACATTGTCTTAATTGTCCCTTGGGAGAGATCTCTGAGGTCAGGGCTGGACTTAGATGTCTTCACACATCTCAGATTGGTTCCTTTGGAGATAAATAGTTCAGTAAACAGTTTGGAATTTTGTTCTGATACTGGCCTCCTGGGTAAGCCTTCCTTTGATAAGTTCCTTTTTGGAATTTCAACAATAAAACCATCTTGAACAGGACCTAAGATGTTGCTAACCCATGTGGAATTATTTTTTATATTCTACACAGAAAGAGAGTAGTATAGAAGTGTAATGAAGATGTAGGATTGGGAAGTATGGGTCTGAATCCCAGCTCAACATCTTACTAGCTCCTTAGCATGGGACAACTTTCTTAATCACACTACCTCAGTCTTCCCACCTATATCATGAGGATGGTAATAGTGCAATTTTTAAGATTGGTTGGATTAAAAAATGAAATAAAGCACTTTATTGTCAGTATAGTTTCTGGCACATAGTTTGCAGCCAGTAAATGTTAGCTGTTATCATTGTCAATGCAATGTAATAAGATTATTTTCTTCTTTTTTTCTTGAATAAGTGGTTATCACACAGTAGATTGAAGACCAATCTTTTAAATCATGTGATTGTGCATTATTCTTTGTGCATCACTTGAGATTGTCAAACTAAAGCCATCTGCCTTGGATTACTGTGTAACTGTGCAGTTTCTATCATTGATTAATTATGAAAGCCAGACATGTAAGATACGTAGGATAACTTGCCAAATTCCCATGTATTTCTAACTTTTCACCCCTTTAAGATAGCAAAGTAAGAAATGGACTTAGTGAGATTTTCAGCATCCTAAGTAGAAAGACATAAACTGTTTCCATTTGAAACTCATGTTTATATCTCAAAACTATTAGGTTGATTCTGGATTTTCTTTTAGAGCAGTGAAAGTTATTGCCAATTAACTTGTTACAGTTCAAATTGGTTATAAAGAGGGATAGTGTTGATAGATGCTTTTGATGGTGGTGCTGTTTGTCAGAACATTTTTTAAAAACCAATAGCCTGTCATTAAAGAGGCTCTGCTGTTTTTCGTTGGGTACAGTAACTTGATAGAGACTAGCTTCTTTTTTATATATAATTCTGTATTTTATATATTAAGTGACTCTTAAGAAATGAATGTCCTTATAGGACACCTAGTTCTTTCATCAGAAACAGAATATCTTTTTCTCATAATAAATTGTCATTTTTGTTTTTACAGTGTATTTCTAATTGATGTTGAGGCTCACAAGAAAGTTCTGAAAATGTCTTTAATTTGGTTGTATAATAACTACTCGTGAGAAAGGGGTTGTGGTTATTAAGACTTTAAGCATGGAGATAATTCTACATAGTGAAGCCCATTGATCTTTCATAATATTTTTTTAGCTCTACTGGGCACAGTTCTCCTGGCAAAATGTGAAACCAGAGTTGCACATTGACAGCCATAGCAATAAATGAAGCGGTGCTCCGGAAAACTCACAGGGCACTGCAGGTAGAAACAGTACTTTCCTTTGCCAGTGTGGTTGAGTCAGAGAGTTGCATTCATGCCTTTCAAATATGGCCATTTATTTCCCCAGAAAAGGTAGAAGACAAAAGTTTGAACAGAAAGCAACAATATCAGAGTAAAATCTCTCTTGTCATAAGCTGTCAGTGTTATTTTTAAAACAGCTTATTAAATATTTTATATTTAAAAGAAATACCACATTTGAATACTACCATGTTTAAATAGAAAACGTTAAGTGAAGCAAATGCCGATTTATAGGCAGTACACAGGCTGTGATGTTTTGCATATCATCCATATAATTGAAAACTGTCAAAGGTGTATCAGCGAGTTGAATGTTTATGTCAAAGAATATTACGTGACAGTTTTCACATAAGGTTAAATCTATTTTTATCTGTCTGCTGTCACTTGAGAGTGTTAGTTGAGAACACTCTCCCTGGCATCTCTGTTGCCTTTGACTGTCGAACACTATGCTCTGTGACCTGCCTGGGTCACTTCTACTTTTTTGATTTAAAGGTCACATTGACCAGCCTTAAACAGAGTGCTTTCTGTTAAACAGCTCTGCGTCTCGTGTGGATTGGACAGTAATTACTTTGTGAAAATGCCCCCTCCCCCTTTTCAGTAAGATGCAGGATTT
Organism: Pan paniscus; assembly: GCF_029289425.2. Classification (NCBI taxonomy): domain Eukaryota; kingdom Metazoa; phylum Chordata; class Mammalia; order Primates; family Hominidae; genus Pan; species Pan paniscus. Next base: position 73,565,212 of record NC_085926.1, on the reverse strand, counting down.
TTTGTTTTCTGTGTGTGTTTGCATCTCACTTTTCATGCACTATTTTTCCCCGAGTCTCCCAAACAGAGATGGCTATTGATGGGCCATGCATGCACTCACACTTCCGAAAGGATTGCCATTTGAACCTTTCATGGCATGACATGCCATGGCATGGCATGACATGAATGCTGCTGTTGAGAATAGTTGAGAAACAAACAGAAAGTAGCCGTCTAGACAGCCTGCGTACGATGGGCCGGTCAAAAGAAAGATGCATTTGCAGACCAAGGTGTCATTCATAGAAAATGTTCATTGGGCATGTCTGGACATCTCCAGACATTCTTAGGTGGTCATTCCAGGGTTAGATGGTATCTAGAAATGTTTATAAGCTCTTAAACACAAGACAGAGTTTCAGATTGGGTTCCAGAAGTTTCCTTGGTTAAACTTCCCAAGAGATAACAGGATTTGTAATGATTAGCTGAGTAGTCCTTGTGTACACTTAGATAGAAGGAAAATTCCTACCATCTATTCCCTGTTGGTAAATAAAAGTTTGATCTCATTTGTTACCTGCAGGGCGAAGAAACCAAAAGTCTGACTCTTGTCCTGCATCGGGACTCCGGCTCCCTGGGATTCAATATTATTGGTGGCCGGCCGAGTGTGGTATGTTAATTACTAAAATGTGTTTTTCCTTTTCCTGGTGTAGCTGGAAAGAGAGGTCAAGGTTTGAAGGGGACAGTGAGGAGCAGGAAACGTTGCTCACTTCATTCTGCTCTCTGTCATTAGAGAGTTCATTGGCTGTCTAACATCTTCACACTTAGGGATTTTTATTGCGTAGTCTCCTAAAACAGCATTGGCCTAGTAATATAACAGCTAATTTAAACTGTTTGGTTTTGGGGGTGCATTTCTTTTTTTGTTAGGGGGTACATTTCTGTTTGTATAGCAGTTGGGCTGAATGAAGTTGCCTGAGATGTGTGCAGTTGGAACTGGGTAACCAGCCACCGTCCTAGACCGAGCTGGAGTGTGGGCTCCAGACTGGAAGCCTGATCTTGAATTCTGCTCTGTCAACTGTTCATTAGTCAGAGACAATTCTCTAATTTGTGGGTGACTGCATCCCTTTGCTTTCTCTTCCCACTGCAGCTCTTTGACCACCACATTCATCAGCAGAGCCTCCTCTAGAAAGAAGAGGCCGAATTCAAATCTGCCAGTTTAATTATGGGGAAAATGTTCAAAGAACGGGCTCCAGAGAGTAGCAGTGGATGTGTTTCAGAATCTCACACTTCAAGGGGGATTATCTGAATATGTCCCATCCTTTACCCTTTTCTTTTCCTGACCATCTCCTTGTTTATTAGCTTAAAAGGAAAGTAGTTAAAGGAAAAGAAAACAAAAATCTTTCATTCAACAAATAAGTATTGAACATAGGCTGTTTGCTAAGGGCCAGGAGATACAATGGAGGCCAGAAAGACTGAGGCCCTGTGGTCATTGAGTCCTGGTGGGGATGTCAGACAAGAGACAAGTGAATACAATAATTAGAGATTGGATTGGAAGAAGTATGATGAAGGAAAAAAAATGGGAGGATGGTACATGGCAGATACCAGCCAAGAAGCAAAGGGTATCATTAGCTTGGGTTATCAGGAAAGACAAGAGGAGATAGTAGTAAACAGAAACCTAAAGCATGAGAAGATGCCAGCCATCCAGATAGGAATAGTGTGTGCCCTGCCCTCATGGAGCTCACCTCCAGATGGAGAGACTGATGAGTTGGGAGAGCATAGCACTGCTCTCATTGATGTACTCTGTGCCTGCCCACAGCTAATGATGCCCTGGGATGAGTTAACCCTGCGGGAGGAGGTGTCCTGGGGAGGGGCCGTTGGAGCTGAGTTCAGAAGGCTGAACAGGAGTTTGCTAGATCAGAGGACCATATTTTATTTGTATATATAATGTGTACACAGTACCAAACGAATACATTATGTGCCTTATAAAAAGTTACGTACAAAAGGGAGTATTTTAAATAATGAAATTAAAATATGACTATGAATAAAATGTGAAGTATGTTCTCCTGCCATTCCAATGCATTGTGTTAACACGCATTCACCTGTGAAGACCCCTGAGCTAGAAGAAAGTGGTTGGACGCTGGGGTTTTGCAGGGGTGGGGATTGGCGCTCATACAAGGCCTGGAGCAGGAACAGAGTTGGGAACTGGGGGAGCTGCAAGTAAGCAGAGTGTGGAAAGAGTTGAGGGATGGGCAGGGAAGTGGTCAGAAAGAGGCCTGGTGAAGAAAACAAGGGCTTGACCCCAAAGGGCCTAAGTCTTGAGTCTGGGATTTAAATTACCTAGGGCGGGAGTGGCCAACACATGGCTTCAGTTGAAGGGAGTGACACAAAGAGATTTATGATTAAATTCCCTTTGCTTTTAGCCCATTCCGCAGTTTCAAAAAGAAACAAACAATGGCTTATTATAAGAAACAACAACTTAATTATGTGTTTGCAGTTGTTAAAATGAGGAACATTATCTGTCTTATCAAACATACATATAAAAAAGAACATTTTAAATGGTGAGACTAAATTGTAAATATGAAGGTAGATGGGGACAGGGATAATTCCCACTTTATTGAGCCCCAGGGATGTCATCACATGGTTGTATTTCTTGCATTCTCTCCGTGGAATTCTTAAAAAACTATAGAACCGCGTGAGGTTGGTATATTTTTATTTTTTCCTTTTACCATTTGTCTGAGATCCCAGGCTACATGTCATCATGTGCTGTTCTGATTTAGTCCTTGCTGCCAGGGGTCCTCCGTACTCTCTGGCCTTCGGAGGGACTGAGGGAGCAAACTGCACTCAAATATCTAGACATTTGGCTCCAGGAAGCAGCAGGGTCAGACTTGAGCCCGTGGGTCAGAACATGAGCCCATGTTCTACAACTTACCATCAAGAACATGTTTTGCCATTTAGCACAGATGAGTTGGCTGTTCCTTGTTTACACTCATAATTATTCCTCCACCCTTTGTTACCAGTTTTGAGAAACAACTTTAGTAAATTAAGATTCACTTCACAATTAGGTGTTTCACAAGCTATAGCAAACAAAAGAACCCAAACCAAGAAGACCTATTCCCTGCCCCAGGTCTAAACCACACCAAAGCCTAATGTTGGAAATTGCTCAAAATGGAGAGGCCTGTGGCCAAGTGATTGTTGGGAAACCTACTGTGTTAAAGCCAGTGAAGATGGTGTTCAGTTTCCACACTCACCAGGTGCAAAATGACATTCCAACCCCACTGGAATACAGTTCTTCCCTGTGCTTATCAAAGAGCATGTTTAAGTTATTTTCTTTTTCTTTTTTACAAAAGGTGCTTTAAGTACAAGCCAGACCTGATTTTGTAGCTTGCATTAGTATTTTGAATTTATGTGGTCTTTTTGCAAGAACTGCCTGCATGGTCCCCAGAGGAAAATTTAATTCCATGTGCATGTGTTTGCCATATAGTTTTTCAAAATTTGCCCTGATTAGCAGAAATAGCATCATGAAACCTGAATGTATTCTGCACTGTTGCCTGGAAAATCTGGCAGGTCATTGAGTACATGCTAAAAAGCCAAGATGAGCAACAATGCACACACGTTGTTAGTTACTAGAAGAATACAGTACAAATGATGTCTGTGTTTCCCAAGGAATTCCTGTGTTGGATGCTTGGTTGGGTTGTGAAATAGCCCAGCCATAGCTCTGACATAAGGCTTTTCATTGCATGATCAGTATGCAATACTCTTAGCAAAATCATATCATTCATTTGTTAGTCCTCATAACCCTAAAGAAACAGCAGCTAGTCTGTTGTATCAAACCTCTCACTTAAGCCTTTGGGAAGTGTACTTTATTGTTAGGTACCCTTGCTATGAAAACAGTCCCCTTTCATTTCTCTCTTACTCAAGGCAGCAAAACAAAATAAATTCCAAGTCATATTAGTTCACCTTGATAAATAGCTGTAACTAACTCTCTTAGGAGAGGAGCCAAACAAACTAAGAATAAGGAGATGCCTTTTAAGAGAAAAATCTAGCTTTTTTTTTTTTTTGAGACGGGGGTCTCACTCTGTCACCCAGGTTGGAGTGCAATGGCACAATCTTGGCTCACTGCAACCTCTGCCTCCCAGGCTCAAGCCATCCTCCCACCTCAGCCTCCCAAGTAGCTGGGACCATAAATGCTCGGCTAATTTTTTGTATTGGTAGAGATGGGGTTTCACCATGTTGTTCAGGCTGGTCTTGAATTCCTGAGCTCAGGCGATCCACCAGCCTCGGCCTCCCAAAGCGCTGGGATTGCAGGTGTGAGCTGCCATGCCTGGCCTGCTTTATGTGCTTTTTGCATCCTTCCCCACCCCTCACCACTGTCTCAATTTAATGTAACTGCTGGTGTTTGTTCTTGCTTCTTCCTCTCTGATTTTTGCTTGAACTTTCTAGTACTCCTTAAGAGTTATTACTTATGTGCAGTGTGGTATTTTGCAAAACAAACGAAAGCCAAAATCCTATCCCCTATCTCCCTCTTTCTCTCCAGCCAAGAAATGCAAAGTGGTTAAATCAGAGTAAACACAGATCTCTTTTCATTTGATATATTGACATCACCTCTTAGGGAACTCAAGCTTGTTCATAAATCTTTTGTGGTCCATTGAGACTCTTCAAGTTCATCTAGTGGAATATTCCATAGCCTGAAATGTTGGACTTCTGAATTCCTGTGTGTTTTGAGTTTTCTCAGTGGGAGACAATATTGCACACAGAGCATGTAATGTGCAAGAGGATCTGCTTCGCCTCAGTTTGAAACTGAGCTGTACCACTTTTTAGCTGTGTGACCTTGGATGAGTTACCGAACCTCTCTCAGTCTCAGGTTTTTCACCTGTGGAATGGGTAATAATAGTACTTATCACTTGTGGTTATTGTGAGGATTAAACAGTGCACATAGAGCACTCACTATGTACCTGGTACCTAGTTTGTGCTCAGTAAAGGAAGCTGCTGTGCAGCTTTATACATATATTTCAGGTGTGCATGTAGGGAGCTACACAGATGTGTTCAGACTAGTGCCTCAGTAAGGCTGCCGTGAGAGAGGAAGGAGGCACAGAGGTATTCAGATGGTAAAGGGTTAGTGTGCAGGAGGTCTATGCAAAGCACTGTGATGCTAGGCAGGGATGCCTTTTGAGGATAGATGATCCTACACAGCACCCACAGGCTCCCTGACCCTTCTCTTGGAAGAGCGTTGATGGAATCCAGATGCCAGTTAGAGACATATCTTTGTCATGTGGGGATAAATGTCAGGAAAAACACTTAATGCTCATTTTAGGTTGTGATTTTGGTTTCTTTTGGTGAATCATATAACATTTTACTCTGTGTGTGTGTGTGTGTGTGTGTGTGTTTGGGGAAGTGTGAAGAAGGAAGGAGAGAAGGACTGAGAAATGTACATTTTTCCAAGCTTAGTTATTGCTGTTGCATTTGAAGGGGTAGACTGAATCACACTTGAAGTCGTTTCCTTCCCCCTTTAGGATATAGGGATTGTTTTTTGGTTTTGTTTTTTGCTGTTTAAAGCGGAAAATGTTTTATTTGCAGAGTTATTTTTAACAAATGGAATTTTTATGTATTTGTATTCAGAGTAATTGTTATTGAAATAAATCTTCTAATGACATACGGCAAGGAATTTACCATGACTAGATTTTGGAGTTTTTGTGGAACATTCTGAGCTTACATTTCAAATGATTTTGTTTGGAAATATCACATGCTTGTGCCATTTAATTTATAAATCCATCTGTTAATCACTAGAAATTTAATCCATACACTTGGAGAGAATTCATTGCAGTGCTGTTTGAAAAGAAGTTCGTGAACAAGCTGTGAGGGTTTTTTATGAGCTTGTTGGAGCCTTTTGATTTTAAGGAAAGGAAGGAGTTTGAACAGTGAGCTGTCTTCGTTCCCAGAAAGTTTTAGTTCTGACATTTAATTCAAAGATCTAAAGAGATTCAAGGAGGTCGGAGATCAGAATTTATTAGGACTAGAGTGATGGTAGTGCATCGGAACAAAAACAAAATATCTGTTTTCACAGTCAAATTATTAGATATTTACAAGTTTAATAACATTCTGTGCAAATGAGGATGTGGGAAAACACTCTGTCTAATGAACAATAAGTATAAACTCTCTGAAAAGCCATTTGGCAATATCTTTGAAATGTACATATCCTTTTACCCAACAGTTCCATTGTTAGGGATTTGCCCTAGAACTATAATAGCAAAGATAACTTAAAATACAAGTAGGAGAGTATTATCACAGCATTGTTTAATCGCAGCAAATGAAAACAGTGTTTATTAGCCTCATGTTGGATACTGTTCAGTCACTTTAAGAAGTAAGGCAGACACGGGGAATTGGTAGCAGAAGATCTTCATGATTTTTAGAGTTAAATGAGAGAGGCAAGGGCATAAGAGTCAGACTAGCATAATCGCATTTGTATGCAAAAAGGAACAAATGCATATTTAGGAATATGATGTGTTAAAATGTTTTCAAAAGGATGCATAAAGTCAAATAGCTACCATAGGCGGGGGAAGGACAATGGGTTGGAGATGGCAGGGATGCATCATTTTATGTCCTTTGGTGTGGTTTGAAATATTTTACTGTGTGTGTATTTTAGTTTAAAACAGAAATTAGGAGAAACAAATACCTTTTACCCTATTGCCACTTTTGACACAGCAAGAGTCAATTACTGTTTTAAGAGTGCAAGGTTTACTTTCATGCTCAACTTAATGCCTAGCATTCATGCATGTTTTTTTTTTAACCCAAAGGATAACCACGATGGATCATCCAGTGAAGGAATCTTTGTATCCAAGATAGTTGACAGTGGGCCTGCAGCCAAGGAAGGAGGCCTGCAAATTCATGACAGGATTATTGAGGTATGTGAATACTGGCCAGTGTCTTTGAATAGGCTAAATGCCATCCCGTCTTCGTCTAGCTCAAAGCAAGATGTTTGACTGGGGAGGGAGGCCTAAAGTGGTAGATGGTTGAGCGGGAGTCACACTTTTCCCATTGTGTGGGACCAGATTGAGTGTTGATTGCCTTGGTGTTAAATTTTTGTTAAATGTAGAAAAGCCAGATTATGAGTGGAATGTTCACAATTTGGCTTTTTTCATGTGGACCTCAATCTGTTTCGTATGCATCAGTTACAGTTTCGCGCGAAAACCGTTGAAGAGTTGGATGTTAGAACCAGATGAACGATCCCTGTTGTACAAATTGTGCACCCTGTTCATATTGATTACCAGGGTACAATTGTGTCAGCTTTGGAGTCATTCTAATGTCCTCAGAGCTCACACAGCACACACTTATTTCTACAAATGCATTGTTCTCTCTGTTACGTTTGTCGTCTTTGCCTGTTGTTAGTTGTACAACCTGATTGCCCAGGGATTTGCAGGCAGAGGTTGATATTAGGGTTCACATATCATCACTTACTCCATTTTCAGTTCGTCATTCATCATTTCAAACTTTTATACAGCAGGTTTGTAGACTCGTGGGGGAAGTGGATCTCTCAGCCCCACCAGACAACACTTTGTAACAGGGTTGCAGTGTTCTAGGATGCTCTGAGTCACTAAAAGGGAGAGAATGATTTGTTGCCTTCTCATATGGGCTCTTGTTGCAAAGTTTGATATAAATGAGTAATTTTTTACTGGTGTTTTGACCATTTTCATAGCTCTTTGGATGGATACACATATGGGCTAAATTGATTGGCTTTCCTATTAGGCAAAAAGTAAATTTGAGAATCCACGATGATATGCCAGACCCCACAAGAAATTCACCCATGGGCCACAGCCGTAATATAGTGCAAATAGAAGAAACCAGAAAAACAGCACCGATACCAGTGGGTGTTTGTTTTCCACATGCATTTTTATCATGTCTGTATTTCCTGAGTATTTTCATGGCCTATTTCAAAATTTCGGACTGAGTGGGAGCTAGGACCACGAGCTAAGCCATAAGTGAAGTTCACATCACTCACTGGAATGTGGCCACAGGCTTCTCCTGGGGAAAGGAGCCTCAGCAAGACAGAGAACAAAGTCTTGCATTTCCAGTCTCATCTGGACACATTCTGCAATGTGCAGTATGCTTCAGGATAATTTGTAATCCTCAGGAAAATACACAGTTAAATCTCACAGGGAAAGCAAACTGAACTAGTTAGGGTGTAAGGCTCGCTCCTCGGAGGGAGTGTGATGTGCTAACTTACATGCTAAAATGATACTTGATTTTGTTTTAAGGACATTATTAATATTGTTGCATCCCCTTTGAATGTTTGAAGGGTTCTTAAACTTGGAGCTTTTTTTGCTGCATGGTTTAGAGTCAGTCTTTGTACTTCCCAGGTCAGGAGACTGGATTTTCCCTAACAGGAATTTGCTTGGGCAAGAGTGCTTTCTTAAGAGCTCAAATGCGTTACTTACTGTCTTTTTTGAGAGTGAATACATTTTCTGAGACTATTGTTCAAAAAGATAAGTACAGCTTCCGTTGCCAAGGGTTTGGTGGAACAGCCAGTTTCTCGAAGTAATGGAATTTCATTGCTCTTATGTTTTGCAAATGAGAAATCTACAGCTGGGCAGGATTTTCTCTTGGCAAAGGATGATCTGCATTTGAAATGTTCAGTACGGTTTCTGGTAAGTCACATTCCTATTTTGGACAGTATGTAAAATATTAATCATGTAGTGTTGAGATGGAAAGAAGGATGACCACAATAGAGAAACGATATATGTATAATTGCAATTGACACACTGTGCCTTTTGCAGTCAAATTCTAATCTCTTTTGACATGATACAGTGATTCCCATGACTGAAAATATGTTCTCTGGTTTACCTCATCTGCGTCTGAGTTTATTACCAGGAGGCATAAATGTGATTATTTTGAGAGAGAGAGAGAGAGAGAGAGAGAGAGAGAGAGAGAGAGTGTGTGTGTGTGTGTGTGTGTTTCATTACTAAGAAGAGTCAAAGTCTCTAGTTTTCCACCAAATGTCTTCTTTTTCAGGGGAATGGGCAAACCACCACCAGATCTTCACCGTAAGACCCTTAATTCTTGCAAAGGGGTATTATTAAATCCAGAGATACTAATTGAGTCTTTTCTTTGCTGCAGAGTTCCTCTGCTCTTAATGGTATCTGTTCTCTGAGACCAGAGCAGCGGCTCTTACCCACATCGGTACCAGCCCAGCTCCTCCCTGTTTTTTAATAAGAAATATTTTGGAATTCCACCAATACTGTGGTGAAATGAAATTTACAAGTAACATTTATATGCATACATACACAAATAATTGTAAAAATATATAGGCTGTTGCATAAAAGAAAATCAAAGGAAGATAATTTATAATAAAATATATCAATATGCCAGTGTTCTGGCACAGTGACATTAGAAACCATGGCACTGTCAGATGCTCTCACATCTGTGTAGACTCACTGGGATGCACCTTATGTGGCTGCAGATGCTGCCAGATACAAGAGGCATCTGCTGGTGGCCCAGGCGCCATGAATGGCCTTGCCGTACAGGATGTGAATTTCCATGGTAGTGAACAGGTCATGGTTAAATTCTGATACAGGCAACTACAGTGTTGCTTTGATTTATACAAGAGTTGCATTTCTTGAAATGTCCGTGTGTGTATATGTATATATGGCAAGACATACATGTGGTAAAATATACATAACAGAATTTACCATTTTAACCATTTTAAGTGACAGTGCAGTGGCATAAACTACATTGATTTATGTTGCAAAACCAGTACCACCATCCATCTCCAGAACTTTTTCATCTTCCTCGACTGAAACTCTACACTCACTAAATACTCCCTCCCCACCTCAACTCCTAGAAACCACCATTCCACTTTCTGTCTCTAGGAATTTGATTTATAAATGGAATCATGTAGTATTTGCCTTTTGTGACTGGCTTATTTCAGTTAGCATAATGTCCTCAAGGTTCGTACATGTTGTAGCATGTTATAATTTTCTTCCTCTTTAAGGCTAAATAACATTCTGTTGTCTGTATTTACCACATTTTGTCCATTCATTCACCCAGTGATGGACACTTGGGTTGCTTCAACCTTTTGGTTGTCTTGAATAATGCTGCTGTGGACGTGGGTGTACAATGTGTGTATGTTTAAACTGCCAAAAACCCTGTTGTGTTTATATGTAAAACAGAGCTAGGTCTATGCTCAGGTAATTATAAAAAGCTCGTTATTTTATCTTCATGACTGTCTGGTGGGATATGTGATAGTTGTGCTGAAGGCAGAACCATTCTTCATTGCAGGAGATTCTTCGTGTCATCTCTGGCACATACCCCTATTGTTGTGATGGTGAAAAATGCCCCTGCAGATTGCTGAAACTCCCACTGGGGAGTGACAGGGACATCAGGGACAATCACTGAGGTAGAGGTTTGACTTATTCCAAAACCTTGAGATAGGAATTGAGTTGCTCAGGGACAGAGATGTCAACATCCCTTTCTTCCAGCTAGACTGCCTACATGATGTCCCCTATTTGGGTTCCCTACACGAGTGCTCCCAAGGCCTGATAAGAAAGCCTGAGCTGGCCTGTCCTGGGGCTGTGGCTGGGAATCCGGGGCCCCCTTAGATGAAGTGCCCTTCCAGCCCACATGGCTGCAGGGCCCATGCTGTCCCCTGGAATCCTGTGTGTCCATCTGCCCTGGGCTTGTTGGGCAGACTTTGGTCATACCTATTCCATCTCACATTTGGTACTGGGATTCAGCAAGTTCTGACTTACTCAGTATTGGCTTCTGATTTTTTTGTGTCTTCCCTGCACTCCTCTTACCTGTGAGCTATCCTGGTCCTTTTTACAACTTCCGACCCCACCTTTGATTGCATATACTTATTGCAGTTAGAAAACTAAATTTAATTTCTCCCTGATGTCTTTAATATTCATTCGAAACTGTAAATATCTCAGTGCCTTTTGTTTTTCTGCCTCTGAGCCTACTGTCTGAACTATATTTTAAAGACAATGCAAGGTTCCTATACTTTAATATCACCAGATTTGTTAAAGGAACTATGCTCATATTCTTTCAAATAGTTTGAGAACTTTGGAAAAATTTTCCCAGTGCCCAAAGTGTGGGTTATCCAACTGAGGCAGATTTCCTCATCCACAAACACACCACCTTTCTCTGTGGACTCTGGAGTCTACTTTAGGCCAATCTTACTCTACTGAAAGTTATTTAGGAGAAGGCAAAAATGTGAAAAATCACATAAGATCAATATTACCCTCAAAATTCTCTTAGGGAGGTGACACGTGGAGAACATACCATCTCTTAATAAGTCCAGCCAGCTGGTTTTGCACAGCATTGGATCACCTCACTGTTTCTCAGTTGACTGTCATATGGAGTTTTTGGATTGTTCTGTGAATACCTCATTTGACAAAATGCTCACACTGAGAAAACACCGAGAAACTGAGGCCTACTAAGAAACCAGCAAATTCACTTTGAGGCATGTGCTGTTCAATATATTATTTCTCTCTTCATCTTTTTTTTTTTTTTTGGTCATGGCTTGCCTATAAGTTAAACACTCCTCTGATGCAACTCCACTGAAATTCTTTCTCAAAGACTTGTAGAGGCCATCCACATCTATATTTCTTGCCAGCCTTCAAGCCATATGGCTTGGAGAACCAAGCTCATTTTTGTGTTACAGGAGGCTTGCCTTTGGTGATAAATGAGTCTGTGTAGCGATTGTGTGGGTTAAACGCTGTTCTGCTTTGAGCTAGCAATCTTGATTCCCTGGATCCAATGAAAGTGGGAGACTTAAGCCCTCTATTCCCAATAACCATTATTTCGTACAATCTTCTGTAAATATGCATTCATCTTGCAAGTGTTATGATTTGAAGACCCGAGGATATGATTACAGAAGCTGTGGAACCTCAAAGGCTTTTGTGTAAACCGGTCATTCTCTTTTTTTGTTTATTTTTGGTTTAGTTGGACTGTCATTGCTAACAAGGTTTGTTACAGGGTCAGCTAGAAAGGATTAGCAATGCTTTCCCTCCCAGAGTCAGGCTACTTGGTGGAACAAAGTGAGATTTCACTGCTCTGAGACCCACTAAAGTTGCAAAATGGAATGTGAATTAAGCTGGAGTATTTATTTAAAAATAAAGTAATAGAAGACTCCCCTTTAAAAAATGTTTCGTTTCGACATAATTTCAGACTTGTAGACTTGGATTTCTGTACACCGTTAACCCAGATTCCCCAAATATTAACATCGACTACGTTTACTTTATTCTTTTCTTCCTCTACTCTTTATCACTAAATTCATCAGTGTGAACTTTTTAGGAATAAGACATTCTCATATGTAACAATATGGTAATCTAAACCAGGAAATTCATGTTGGTACGAAACTGTTATCTAATCTTCAGAATTTATTCTGATCTTGCTAATGGTCCCTATGATGCCCTTTATAGCAAAATAAAACCACTGTCATGGGTTGTATTCCATTTTCATATTTATTTAGTTTCCTTTACTTTATAACAATTGCTCAGTTTTTGTCTTCCATACCATTGATATTTTTAAAGACTCCAAACCAGATCTTTTCTGGACTGTCCTTTAATTTCTGTTTGAAGTTTCCTCATGGATGGATCCAGGTCATACGTTTTGGGCAAGAATACCACAGAAGTGATAGCGTGTCCTTCTCAGTACATAATGACAGGTCTCACATGAGGTGAAGTTGTCCCTTTATGTTAACTTGAACCACTTGGTTAAAGTCGTATCTCTCTGTCTCCACTATAAAGTTACCATTTTCTTCTTTATAATCAATAGTTATCCTGTAGCTAGATGCTTTGAGGCTATGTCAATGTCTTGCTACTCCTCAAACTGTCACACACTGGTTTTATCATCCATTGACTGTGTTTGGTTGAATCTGTTATTGTGATGATTGACAAATGGTGATTTTTCTAACTCCAATCCTTCCACATTAGTTGACTTTCTACTATAAGAAGTAGTATTCCTTTTTCCCCTATTTAATCTGTTTATCTGTCTGTCTCTTCCTCTGTCAATATGGACTCATGAGTTTTTATAATTTGGTGGTCACATTGTCCAAGTTTTGGCCCAATGGAGCTCTTTCGAGCTTTTAACCTGTGTTATTTTGACATGTTCCCACCATGTTTTGAGCACTTTCCTACTTCCTGGCACAAGATACTCCAGGTTAATCTTCTGTCCTTGCTCCACTTCTGACATGTGCATTTTTTTCAAGGACCTCTAGCTTCATTTAGTGGAGAATAGTGTTTAGAAACCAAAATATGGGTGCTAGGGTGCTCATTATGATTGAGATTTCATTGCTTCTAGGCACCTTCAGCAGATAGAGCTAGAAAATGTAAATATGTAATATAAACACATGTACACATGTACCACGATAATAACATATACGTCTGTCTTTCTGCATTCATCCATCTGTATATCTTGGAAACTATGCCTATATCAATACCTCTAATTTCAGTCCAAGTCAGTTTGTAATCCAGTTTGTAATTCCTAGAGGAGTCCTTTTTAAAATACTGATCCACATGCTTTTTTCCTTTGAATTAAATCTGTGATCTTTGCTTAGATGTTATCAGTGAATTAAAAAATTATTGGTGAAAATTGTTTAAAGTGTTTTAATTTTTGGTTTGGTTTTGGAGAAAAAAATATGCTGTAAACCAAATGATTTTGTAATTATATATTTTTTCATTTTCTTTCATTTCTTTAAGAAAGACTTGATATTTCTTGCTTAACTATACACAGGAAACTTATTTTGCTAAACACGCACAGATATGCATGATCCATTTTTGGTTAATGTTAAAAATAAACACATGAGGCTATACTCCTCTCCTTCACAGGGACTGATCCCCATTTACCATATTCAGCAGAGGAGTATGAAAAGTTTGATAGCAGTTATCCACTTAAGGAGTAAAACCTATTCATGTTATTTGAAATCTCTGTTTTCTTGGTTACCCAAATATTCTGTTTTGATTAAAGAAACTTGATATAATTCAAGCTGCGTTGAGAAGATTCTTTGTTAGCTGCAAAAGTAAGCAGATTTTAGAGATCAGTTATTAGTAATGGACTCCAACTCTCCGTTTCCAAAGGTGGAAGCTAGAGTTTCTTCTTATATATCAATTTCAGTATACATAATGACAATGACATCACCTTGGATTATGGTGTCAAAAAATTCTGAGGACGTTCCTGGATTGAGTGGAGATGAGCATTGTGATCATTTGTTGATGTTTGTCATGGGCACATAAACAAGGAGTAGGGTGACTTTTTGCTGTATATTTGCTATCTCTGGATAGACTCACTTAAATGATGTTTTTGGAACTATTGCATTGTCATTTGGTAGTAATGACTGTCTTTTCACTAGCATAGCTGCACTCTCAATAAGTCAGTACATCTCCATCTTTTTAGTCTCCACTTGTAAAATAAAGTGAATATCATATTTTCCCCTCTCTTATTCCCTGATTTAGCCACTTTTATCACTTTTGCTTTACCTTAATAGTCTTTACTACAGCAACAGAAGACTCTAACACAGTTAGGTAAGGCTTCTCTGAAATGCAGCTGATCTCCTTACTATTAGAAGGAACATGTTGAAATGGAAAGAACCATTAAGATTTAAATCAGGAGACCCAGGTTTAAGTCTCCACCCCGGTATTCACTCTGGTGTTGGGATTCTAAATGTTGAGTCTTCATCTCTAGAATGGGAGGAGTATTTACTGCTTGTCTTTCCTACCTGTCATGCTGTCTGGGTGGACCAAGGAAACAATGTAGGTAAAGGATTTTTGCAATTAAGTACAAAGGTGGAGAATTGTTATTTCAAGTTAAAATTTTTGTACAGGATACGAGAACTTAAAGCCAAATATAGAAGTTAACAAAAACTTTTCTGAGATCTGTTTTCTTCTTGTTTATGTGTATCAGCAAGAATGTGGAGCTGCTATAGAATTATTGAGAAAATCTTAAACTATTTCATGGAGACATACTTTCCAGAATTAACAAGGTGACCAATTAAAAACAAATAGCCCCCCTTTAGTCCATGGTTGCCTTAAACAATATATTATGTATTAATTTCTTTCTAATGACTGTGCATAGCTTATTGTGTGGTATATGGGCTTTGTTATATTTATTACTGTCATTATTTTCCTTATTTTCCTATCAAAACTAGCCTTTCAGTGAATATCTTTCTAACATACATCACTTTATACTAGTCAGATAAATAGAAAACTTAGGTGAAGAGTGGACAGTATGGAGTGCTACAACTCTTGCAGAATTTAGCTAGCAGGTTTTTCACTTTTTACTAGAAAAACCAGTAGAAACAAAAAAAAAATATATGGTATGATGCAATTTGTTTATTTTTAAGGCATTTATATTAGTCTTTGCAGGGGAAAAATGCTCTGAGCTAATGAACAGTTTATAGTTATTGTAGTTATTTTGTTTGATGGGATTATGGGGAACTTTAAGTAAAGCCACGTTTCTGTAATGTTGGAGTTCTCCAAAGTGTGTGTGTGTGTGTGTGTGTGTGTGTGTGTGTGTGTGTGTGTATTTATTTCAGTAAACAGTAAGAATTAAAAACTTGGTAATTTAAAAGTGTCTTTTGATTTTAAATATCACAAAGTGGATACCTGCTTATATATTTCCTTTTAAAAGTCACTTAACATTCTCATTTCTACCAGCTCATAGCATATGGCACCAGGTATGGAAACGCAGAGGCATCTGTCTCCTGCTGAAACCCTGCAGTCAGGATATTGGGTGCTTCTCTTTGGCAGAGTGTCTCTCCCATCCTCTGCCAGTGTTAGAGTTTACTTTGTATTGACATTATGTACTTTTTTGGGAGTTCTGACTCCACAGAAGTTTTAAATCTGTCCCTCAAAGTCTTCCTTTCATAAAAAGATTTAATTAGGTAATCCACAAAGCATTTTAAAATGAAGAATAAATTAGAAGTAACCAATGTCCGCATTAAATTCTTGAGTGAAGATTAGGTCAAAAAATTAAATCTTAGGTAATTTCCTGAGGACCATAAAACAAAACAACAAATTCTTGACAATAATACAGGTCAAATATATTTTATATTGTCATCTTTACATGTGATATCTAGACACTTATCTTTAAATATGGGGGTTTTGAGAGCAGTAACCTTATCTGTTTTTTTTTTTTAAGGAAGTTTTTGTCTTTTCATCTGTTGCTGTAACACAAAAAGAGCCAGATGCATTTTTATTCAATTTGGAAGGTGTGTTAGGGATGGGCTGACTTAAATGCTAATCTGTGAAGTATATGTAACATGAGCGAGCACTAGGGGAACGCTTCAAAGCAGTAGGCAGACATCATTGTTGAGCTAAACTAAGCACAGTGCCTATAGACCAGGGTGCTATGAACAGGTGGAAAGAGTGTTGACAATCAGAAATTGTCAATGGTAATTGCAAATAGGAAGACGCAAGGGCAGAATGGCAGCTGCAAGCACTGATTTGCAATTATGCCACTTTCACTGGGAACTCTGAGTACTCCAGGGTGGGTAGCTGCTGCAGCTTGCTTTCTTCTAATGAGGATTAATGATTACTTTGAGCCTCACGGTGGAGAGCAGCTGGTATGGAATGAGTCTGCCATGCCAAGTGCCACAGTGCTCAGTGGAGACCTCTGGCTCTTACCCTGTTTAAATCTATTTTGATGACCACGTGAACTGCATAGAAACTGGGTCTCACCCCTTTTCTCCTGAGAGTGGCACTCCCCTCTGCCCTTTTGGCTCTTCTGATTCTCTTTATTTCCTTCTTTCATCACTTCCTTCTTTCCTGCTAACCCTAGTGGGTCATTTGACAGCTTTCAGGGATCGGGAGAACTCAAAGCCTAAGAGTGTTTGGTTTCCTAGGCACTCCCACACCCCTCAAAAAAAAATGCAAGTCAGCATTAAAACGAACTAAATATGTTTATTTTTTATTTTTCAATATTTGGAGACACTCTAGGGTGGAGCAAAATTGATGCCAACAGTCTAATTTAAAAAGACAGGTTTTTTTTGTTCTTTTCATAGAATGATTGTTGCTAGGAAATGGATATATGTTTCCAGACATATTGATTTGAGGATCTGTTAGCCAGATAAATGCAACCCATATCCAAAAACTGGTTAGGTGTTGATTTTAAACATTGGGTAGGGGATGAATTATATAGCATGATCTGTATAATTGTTGTGACTTGTTAAAAAATCTTCATGTTGTGTGAGTTGTTAGGATAAGAGAGGATAACAGGGGAAGAGAAACCATTAGTAGACGTATGTTCACTTGTTGGGTGTGCACTGAGTTCTGCCTAATATGAGATAGGTCAGGATACCCAGAGAACTAGGACATAATCAACTCCCTGGCTCTAGGGAGTTTACATGTGAGACCTATGTTTATAGGAAAACAACACCAAGTTAATTAGAAGGGCAGCCAGTATATGCAGGGGTTAAGAGCCAAGGACTCTGGAATCAGATCAACTTTTGAATTCTAGTTCTATCATTTGCTAGCTTCATGATCTTGGGGAAACTTCTTATCTCTGAGCATTGCTTTCTTCTGTAAAATGTGGATAAAGTTGCCATAATAAAGAAAATATTCTTTGTGTGTCTGAATACTGTAATTTTGGCCCCGGAATAAATGCTCACCAGGTGGTTAGCTATGCTGTGTTGTTTCCTGTGGGTCTTTAGAGGCTGGCTGGAGGAGGCTTCCAGCAAGCCAACACTTTGATGACAGCTATATGGCACAGTTTCATAAACCTGAAATTACAGTTGTGAGTAGACCATTTTAATTTGTTTTTTATTTCTTTTTGATATTAGTGAGCCTTTGTATCTGCATTAAGAGCTGCCACTTCCTAAGGCCATATAAATCAGAATAATTGATCAATCAGGAATAATTCTTAATTTACATCTTAGTGTGAACAACATGGTAATTCATTGCATATGTGCTGACATAAGAGTTCCAAAAATAAAGTCAAACAATTGTGTGTTCAATATCAGCTATTTTTAAAGTGCCAAAAACATTAAGATTTCTGTTTTTATATTGACTCACCAGTAATATTGGGATTTTCTTAAAATTAGGAACAGTTCATCTTTCTTTAGCAAAAATGTCCCTTAAAATTGAAATAGTTTAGTTTCTTTTTAGGGTAACTATTTATGTCTTGATATGAATGTAATACACCATTGTAGAAAAATTGAAAAATACAATAAGACATAAAGATGAATATAGAAACCCTTACTGATACTAAGTATTATCTTGACAAAATATCAGTTTGATCATTCAGGAATGCATATAGTGGCTTCTGTGTTAGAATCTGATGGGGCATGGGAATTGCATAAGGATCACTAATATTTTCATTACTTGTTCTAAACTCTAGTTTAAATGAAGAGGGAGAACTTCAAGTAAAATAGGATTAAGTATGATTTTGTTGCAGCATTATTATTGGATTTCTGATGCTTTGTGTCATTCTTTGAAATATCTGAAAAAGTCAGTGTGCTTGTAAGAAACATGAGTGAGATAATATTAACGTATGAGGGGGACTTGGAATAGAATTGCTGGTGATACAGGAATTTGTAGAAGCAAGAGAATCAAGCAAGAAAAAATATTTCATCATTTTTATTGAAAGCTTGAAACTTTTTAATACTCTCAACAGAACAACATCTTAATTTTACAAGGTAAATTTGAAAACTAGAAAAAAGAACTACTTTCTTTTTAGATGATGGTACCAAAGTTGTTGACGTTTATTATTTCTCCATTCAAATGCCCAAGTTAGCATCTTAGTACCTAGAGGACTAATTCCCTCTGGTATGTGAACCAGTAGAGAGAGACCTAACCAGAGGAAGGACACTAAGTGCCAAGTTAGACGGAATTGTTTTCTCAGAGAATTGTTACCTAAACCTTGGTATTTGCATTTTAATGAAGTTCCAGAAAACACTTTAACTTTTATTAGCTACAGTCTTTTAATCTGCGTTTTTTCTTTTTTCATTCTCTTTCTTTTTTTTTTTTTTTTTGAGACAGAGTCTTGCTTTGTCACCCAGGCTGGAGTGCAGTGGTGCGATCTCAGCTCACCATAACCTCTGCTTCCCCGGTTCAAGCGATTCTTGCGCCTCAGCCCCCCAAGTAGCTGGGATTACAGGTGCCCGTCACCACACTCAACTAATTTTTGTATTTTTGGTAGAGATGGGGTTTCACCATGTTTTCCAGGAGGGTCTTGAACTTTTGACCTCAAGTGATCCACCTGCCTTGGCCTCCCAAAGTGTTGGGATTACATGCGTGAGCCACTGAGCCCAGCTAATCTGCGTTTTGACAAATAATATTTTTCAGATTGCTTAGCATTAAAGAGCTTGTAAAATATATATGAATATGTATGACTCTTTATGAATATATATATAAATCTGAACATTTATGCCTGAACACAAGCACTTTGTTGGCTTCACATTAGTAACTCATGAGATTTTGCCTTCATTTTGTGTAAGTCACTTGAAGACCCAAGACAAATTGGATGAAGTTTTAAGCTGTTTTGTATATAGTCTGTGTTTAATAATCTTCATTTGTACTTTGTAAGAAATGAAAGGAGAATCCTTTGGGCAGATGGTATTATGTAAAGTGGTGACAAGGAAATCTTTATTTTGATGCAGGGACTTAATTACTTGTGAAGCCTATGTATAGGTAAGTTTAGGTTGATTTGCTTGATAGACTTAGTAAATCTTACAAGTGAAATTCGGAGATTCTCATCTATTAAACTTAGCAGATTTAACAGAACATACAGGGAGTTACACTGATTCAGAGGGAAAAGGACAAGGAAGGAAATTGCTATTTCTCTTTAAATAACATTTTTCTTTTCTCCTTTAGTTTGTTTGAAAGTTAAGCCCATAACAAGTGTTCGTTGCTTTTTGTCATGATCAGAATATTAAAGGATTCAGTAATAAGAGCCATTTGTGGCCTTTTGTAATAATCCATCCCAGTTCTAGGTGATCTTTTAAAACTTAAAATAGTAGAGATAGATGAGAGAAATTCAATGTTCTTCCTTTCATTCTGAGTCAGCTTCTTCCAGTCTTGATTAAGCATGTTGCTTGTGACAAATACAAACCAAAAGTGTCCCAGCTACTTGGGAGGCTGAGGCAGGAGAATGGCGTGAACCCAGGAGGCGGAGCTTGCAGTGAGCAGAGGTTGCACCACTGCACTCCAGCCTGGGGGACAGAACGAGACTCTGTCTCAAAAAAAAAAAAAACATATCTTCTGGGAGGATGGCCATTAAACTGTTTTATGAATATTCAAGAGAGGAAATCAGTCCTTCTGATATATCACAGGGCAGTGGAAAGAGTCCCCCTTCATCGGAGAAAAATCAGAGTGAGGGATAGTCAGTGAAGCCTGTTTAGCATTTTGCATCGATCATCAAACCTAAACAAGTGTTTCTCAGACTTGAGTCAGTCATACACCACCTGCTCAGTCTTTGCTATATATGTGCCACCTGTTTTGCTAAATGCTCAACATTATTCTTAAAGCAACATTCTTTTAACTTTATTTTAAAAAGAAACTGTGTGTCATGACTGTAAATGGAAAGTCATTGTCATGTGTTGTAAATAGAAGATAAGAGTAAAAATAAACACTGAACATGTAGAGGTAGTCAATTTAAGCTAGACAGCTGAAAACTCTGGTCTTTGAGCCTTGCTTTCTCTTTGTCTAAGAGCAAAACTAATTAGTGGGAGTAGAAGTCAGGACAGTGGTGGGAAACAGGCCTGAGGAGGGCTTTTGAGGGTGCTGGTCCCATTCTGCTCCTGATCTGGGCAGTGGTTCAGGAGCATGTTCACCTGTGGAAATACACCAAGATGTACACTTAGGATGAGTTCACTTTCTTTATGTTACATTTGGATAAACTTTATTTTTAAAAGTGGTGTTACCTGTTTACAATAGTAAAGATGTGGAACCAACCCAAATGCCCATCAGCGATAGCCTGGACAAAGAAAATGTGGTACATATACACCATGGAATACTATGCAGCCATAAAAAGGAATGAGATCATGTCCTTTGCAGGGATGTGGATGAAGCTGGAAGCCATCATCCTCAGCAAACTAACACAGGAACAGAAAACCAAACACTGCACGTTCTCGCTCGTGAGTAGGAGTTGAATATTGAGAACACATGGACACAGAGAGGAACAGCACACACCAGGGCCTGTTGAGGGGTGGAGGGTGAGGGGAGGGAACTTAGAGGACAGGTCAACAGGTGCAGCAAACCACCATGGCACACATATACCTATGAAATAGCCTGCATGTTCTGCACATGTATCCCTGTTTGTTTTTTTTTTTTTTAGAAGAAATAAATTTTTTTAAAAAAACAAGTAGTGTTAACAAACATTTTTGCCTCAGATTGACTCTGTGCTCTAGATGTAAGCAGATGGGTTAGTGATTGACAATGGAGTGACTTGGATAACTTGGGTTAGAGATTGACAGTGGAATGACATCATGTCATTGAAGGTCGTTTTAATGGCAGAGCCCAGGGTCACCTAAAATAAAGTGAAGTGCTGCCTGACTTCAGCATGCCCAGGGCTGTCGTGTACCAGTCTGAGCTAAACTTTTCATGTGCCTGCTTTGGTTTGGTTGGTTGAGGAAAGAAAGAGTCCTTGGAGATTAGAATCCACTATAGAGAGGAAGAATTCTTTCACTGCTAAAACTTCAGAGGCAGGAAGATAAATATTAATGTTACTGACCAGAAATTGGGGAATCCCTCTTTGATAAACAAACTTTTGTTTGTTTTTATACAATTCTGAAAAACTATACTATCTTTATACATTTGTAGCTATTTACTGTATGTACATTTGTCCGTCGTGCGGCCTAAGCATAGATGTAAGTTTGACTCAAACAGCAAC
Organism: Pan paniscus; assembly: GCF_029289425.2. Lineage (NCBI taxonomy): Eukaryota > Metazoa > Chordata > Mammalia > Primates > Hominidae > Pan > Pan paniscus. Next base: position 73,543,430 of record NC_085926.1, on the reverse strand, counting down.
TCATTCTACACTGTTCTTTGAAAGAGTATTCTGCAAACTTTTTTGGTACTGACCTACAGTAAGAAATACATTTTATATGTGACCCAGTGCAGCACTCAAATGTAAGTGGGCCTGGGATGTATGTATAAAAATGGAAAAAAAGTTTCATGCGAGATATTTACCCTTACTGCATACAGTGTAGTCTGGCATTGGTATTTTACTCTTTTTCTTCTAATGCCATTTGCCACTCACTACATTGATTTCATGGCTCACTAAAGGGCAGTGGCCCACAGTTTGAAAACATGCTGCTTTGGAGGATAGGGCTGTGCCTTCGTGTTAACAGCAGATGTCTTTCTGATATTGTACCCTGTGGTCTGTTGGATCTGCTCATGGCAAAACTAAATCAAACCTGTTGCAAAAAGAATGGAGTCAAATTTGATATTAGACTATATTTGTAAAAATAATCTCTTCCTGTCACCTTTCCACTTATGAACTTCTTATTTGAGGCAAAGTTCATGGGCCCTGCACTCCATCAGCAGTTGGATGGCATTAACTGGTGGTCGTTTGCATCATCATAGACTTACCACAAAGGGACATAGCTCCAGCCTTTGGAGGCATAACTCATTTTTAAGTGTGTAGCTTTGGTGTGCAGGGTAATTTCATCTCCAGTTGAGGAGATTTGTATCAGCTTGATGTTTGATGGGGATGCTTTGTGTGGCATGTGTGGTGATTGCCTGCACTCTGGATTCTGGTAGGAAGGTAGTAAGTTACACCTAAACAGGCCTCTGAATCCAGCATCTCTGAGACCCCCCCGGTGAAGTGTCCCTGTGAGGTTTGCAGTTTGTTAGGAAAAGATCAAGGAAGGCCCTGCTTGAGTGTAAGCTCTTGAGAGCAGGGACACATTGATTGTGCTCTGTACACCGCATATTCTCAGTACTAGCACCATGCCTGGTACAGAGTATTCAATCAGTAAATGTGTGTTGCCTGACTCCGAAATAGATGTACAAGTCACACAATCAACTTCTGAGGGTAAAACTGCAGGCAGTCTAACATTAGAAGTATTCAGGGCAGGTGACAGTATGTCATGAGGCCTTGGGGACATTTGATACTTCGACAACACCTCCTGCAGACAGGTGGAATCTGCCAGCTGTCCATACAGGAATAGCAGCGGGTTAAAATAGATATCTCTCCCAGTGCCAGGAGGAATTTAGGAGTAAAGAGTTCCTTTATTTAGAAGCAGGGGAATGAATGGGGTTGCCAGAGAGAAATCGTGAGGAATCCCTGATTTTGCTCTTTTTAAAAAATATAAATATAATGGTATCATAAGAAAATTAGGAGTTTAATTTTTGGTATGCCACATTGGGTTTTGTAAAATCTAAACTTTAAAAATCTGCATTTATGAATTCCAGTATTTGTATTTCAAGTAAACCTTTTTCTTAGTCCTGTTTAACAATAAGACTTAGGAAATTGTGTTATTTCTGGTTAACTGGTTCCATGCAAGACAGTGTAAGTTTCCTTTAGCAGTTGTGCTTTTTGCTTATGAAGGTGCCAGCTTTGCCACCATTTTTGGAAAATATTTAACATTGGTCACCTTTGTCCTGTCTTCCTTCAATGACTTGGATCTTATCTGCCTGTCAAAACCCATTTTGGCAACATAAAATCAGTAGCAACTAAGTTCTGGAAGATGCCTTTGCTGACACCTATTTTGAGTGTGCCATTTCTTCGATGGAAGTTTAGTCACTGTTGTTGTCACAGAATTTCCATCCATCTTCCAGGAAATAATTGCTTTGCCACAGCTGCTTAATTAAACTGAATTCTCAGTGAAGCAATAAAACACAGTGGAACTTTCTGAGGGTTTCTGGGGGTGTGGGGGTGCGGCAAAGGGGTGGATGCAAATGAGGGCATTAAGCAAAGGCCTTGAGAAAGGTCTTCATGGCTTCCTACCACCAGGCCACAACCTTGCTTTGATGAAGAAGATGATGTTTAAAGCCTATTGTAGTAAACAGATTTATTTTACCTTTTTATTGTTAGCTATCTGCCAAAATGTTGATTTGTGTTCTGTGCTGAACTAGTGAGAAAATGTGACAAGCTGAAAATAGAGGAATATTCTCATAGAATGAAAATTATGCTGAACACAATGTAAATCTTAATATAAATGAAGAGACCAAATAGAAACTTCCTAATAGACATTTCTGATCTGTTTTTCTAATATCATTTGCTAAGAAACTTTAAAACTTGAATTCCTAAACTTTAAAATGGTAAAACTAAGGGCAGCTATCTTAGTTTTTGCTTTAAACACTCAGCCAAGAAAGGAAACTAAAATTGTTTAGAGTTAGTGGGGCATCTGCTTATGTGTTTATATGCCAGCCAATTTAAAGCTGAAATGTTATCTCTTCAAAGTGGAGGCAGCCTGGACTCACATTAAAATAGTTTATTTTGAAAAAAAATTTTTTTTAAAGATTTCTAAAGGAGTAAAGGAGAAGATAAAACCAGTGCAGTTTCTTTGTCCTTTTGGAGTGTTAGATGGCAGAAGTCATTCAAATGGACGTTTTTAGTGGGTGATATCCCAATTACAAAAGTTAAAAAGATAGTGATAAGCTCTCTGCATACTTAGCTGCTTATGTCAAAATATATTGGTAATTTTGAGTGCATTTAATGTAGCATTTTGCTTAGCTTGGTATTCTAACAAGAATGAACATATTAACGATAGAATGCAACATAGCTTTTGTATTTAGAGAGACTGCCATGGAATGCTGTTAAGGACATACCATAGTAATACTAGAATCTAAATCAGAACACTAGAGGAATCAAAATAACTGTTACAAGTGACTTTAAAACAAACAAAAAACTAGGTAGTTTTATTAAATTTAATTAATATTTTCTCTGTTTTCTAAATCAGCTTTTATTTTCTTATCCACAATGCATATGCATACACACACACACACACACACACACACACACACACACACACACACACACACACACCATTAAATGAAGCACCACTTAACTTGTGCTGGAAATGTAGCCACTTAGTTGGACAAAACTTGTTTTTAGCACTCAAGTTCAACTCCAAAGTGAAAGGGTCTGTCTGTCATTATCCTGTTTCCTGAATGGAAGTGGTTATTCTTCTCTATTGATCATTTTTTTTCCTTTCCTTCCTAACTTAACCCCTGTGCCACCTAAAGTTCAGTAGCAATCTTGGAAGATGCTCCTGTAACAAGGATGCCAGATTCTGTTCATTAAGAGCATTGAAGTAAAAGTCGCAAGTTATAAATGGCCTGCTTTTTTTTTTCCTTTTTTTTTTTCTCCCCTCATTTACCACACTAGACAGAGGGAATGTCCTGGCCTTGTCAGAGAGAGAAGAGAACTGCCCTGGCATTGGAAGGGAAAGCATAAAGCTAATTGTTGGTGGCTTCATGTTACAGACCACCTAGGAGACAAAGTTAGAACTTGACATCATTTAGACCTTATTTAAGGAAACTAAAATGCCATTTTCATTTAATTTAGGGAATACTGAAAGTGGTGGTAGACACCTTGCTGAATGTCTCTGGAGATTGGAAATAAGCCATTTTTGCTTGATGTTAGGGTTGCCTAGTAGGTTTAATAAGCTGGTCATGGCATTCCTGTGAGCAGAGTCTAAAGTGGGATCAGTCCTTCCATCATACGTTTGTGAGCTATTTGCTGTCATAAGTTGGCCACCTTGAGGGTGGACTCCTACAGTGACAGATTGTGTGAGGTACTGTGGTTTTAGGTGAGTACAGACCAGAGGCCATCCTGTCCTATTTTACTTGCGGAGTTTTCTCCCTTCCTGTTGTTAAATTTTGTTTTGGGTCCTGAAGGTGCTTATGGCTGCCATGTTTCCTTGGCAGAGTGTGACCAGATGGACACATAGGGAGAATGGGAGGAGGGTGCAGAATATCACAGTGGGCTAGTGTTGGGTATCTAGTGGAGTTCATGCATATGTTCCCAGGTGAAAAGGTCTCGAAACCAGTGCTGAGAATATCAACTGCTAGCCTGAGGCTATTTTCGCCATATAGTTAATCTGTTATTACATGATTCATAGAAGTGCTTATGTAGGAAGAATTTACTTCCATAAAATTCTACCTCAGTCGTAGCATTGAGCAGCAGTATGTATAGTGGATAAGGGTAAGCTAGCTGTGTGGGTTTGCATCCCAGCTCTGATATTTTTGCTACGTAGCCTTGGGCTAGTTCCTTAAATTTTCTGGACCTTCATGTTCTTGCCTGAAAAATGAACACGACAGTTTCTATCTCATAAGGTAGGTGTGCTGATTTAAATGAATTAATAGATCTTAAGATGTTAGGGGCTGTTAGAAGAGTTCTTAGTACGTAGCAAGTCCTCAGTGACATTATCACATTATGATTATTGATAGTTTCCATTGTTGAGTGGCTCCTGTATGCAGTTGAGTACATACACAATGAGCTCAGGCAGTGAGTTGGTCCAAAAAATGCAAAAAATGTAAGGCTATATCAATAGAAGTATCACTGAATAAGCTGGGGTCACATCCCTGTGATGAAATAGTATGCATTTATTAAAACCTGTGAGTTATATCTGTGTCTATTGGAGGAATGGGCTGTTTCCTAATGTGCTATTTCATTTCATTGTCCTCACAACACTGCAATAATACATAGTATCATTCTCATTTTACAAGTGACACCACTGAGACGCGGGGTAAGTGCCTTCTCAGAGGTCACACAGCTGACCATTGTGGATGACAGGATCCAAATCCATATCTGGCTCTGTGTGCTTTCCTTTATGCCACATTTCTGTCCAGCCAGATCCCATGCCAGTGGATAGTTGGAGCCTCATTAAGTTGTTGGAGCCTCTTCGAGTGAACAACTATATACAAAACTGTGTGTGTATAAACAATAATCATCATAAAAACATTTAGCCAACTGTGTATATATATATATAATATACATTTTGTTTTAAAATTTATTTTTGTTAGTATACGTATAGGAAGTAATGAGAATTTGTACACAGCAAGTTGCCAGCAGTGGCCTGTCTTGGTGAGTGGAGTGGTTTCTGAGATTTTTGTACTATAATGTATAGTTCATTTTCTTTAAAAGAAATATTTTATTGAATGCACCATCCCCCAAATTAAAATGTTTTGTGGAGTTGCCACAATCATTGAAACAACAGACATTTTAAAATAAAAAAAGACAAATCTCCATGTGCCTTCCTCTCCTTTTCTTCTTCCCATACCCTGAGGTAAGCAGTTTGCAGCCCAGCACAAAGCCTTCCATAGCCTTCTTCATGATTATACAAAATAGAAACACATGTACACATATGAGATGTCAGTTTTTCTTTTCTTTTTTGAGACAGGGTCTCATTCTGTCACCCAGGCTGGAGTGCAGTGGTGTGATCTCGGTTCAGTGCAGCCTCAACCTCCTGGGCTCAAGTGATCCTCCCACATCAGCCTCCTGGGTAGCTGGTACCACAGGCACGTGCCACCACACACAGCTAATTTCTTGTATGTTTTGTAGAGATGGGGTTTCTCCATGTTACCCAGGCTGTTCTTGAACTCCTGAGCTCAAGCTATCTGCTTGCCCTGGACTCCCAAAGTGCTGGGATTACAGATGTGAGCCACCATGTTCAGCCTTTTTTTTTTTTTAATCATTGTCTTTACACAGAAGCAACCCTCCTGTGCTCATTTTCCAACATGTTTTCTGTAATAGCATATTGTGCCCATTCCATCAATAGATACAAATATAACTTACTGGTTTTAATAAATGCATGATGTTGCATCATATGAGTGTGAGTCCACTTTATTCAGTGACAGTTCCATTGACAGAGCCATAAATTGTTCTGCATTTTTTTGGACCTACAAGCAGTACTGTAATAATGTCCCTCTACCCATTTCCTATAGTCCTGGGACTCGGACTCCAAGAAGTTGAATGTATAACATACACTCATACAGTTTTTAAAATTGTATTTTCCACAATAAGCAGATATTTCTTTATAATCAGAAATCTTAAATAAAATAGAAACGAAATCTTAAAATATAAATAACTAAATCATGCGTTCACACCCACACACAGACATACCCACACAAATTCCAAGGCTGGTTATTGAAAGATGTGTCTTCCAAAAGTAGAGTCATGTTTATTCAAAGACAAACATAACATAGTTGAGTGTGTATGTTCACAGCATGGGGAGTGTTTAGTGTGTTTTAAAATATGAGGAAAAATAAAAAACATCATAAGCAAACCATCAGTTCTCTTTGAGAGAAAGCTGCTCTCACACACAGGTGATTCTTTCCATGAAAACTCCAAAAGGAATGTTGCTTATGCTTTTTCATAGGTCTGTTCTTCTTATGTAGGAGTACATCTGAACTTTAGAAATTTACATTTGAGTAAACCTCAAACTCCAAAATGTATCCCTCCTCCCCAAAAAGGGACATTTTACTGAAATAAAATCTGTTGCTTGTTGCTTCTGGTATGTTATGTCAAAGTTGTTAACTGGATACAGCAAAGGCAGCTGCATTGTATTTCAGAATTAGTTTGAGGTAGATTTTATTGTTATAAAGCAAGACGCAATTGAAGCCACACTCTGGGAAAATAGCAGTAACACAAAACATAGTCATTTAGGCAGAATTACTCAGTCACAGATGTCCAGAGAGGTATAGGAAAAGGTCCATATGCATTTTTTGTAGGCAAACAAGTCAAGGTTAAATAAAAACCCTATTTTGAGTCTTAGGCTGGATGTCAAGAAATTGCCTCACAGGTGAAACAGGTCCAGCCACAGAAGAGGCTCTGTTGTTACTTGAGTCACTAAACCATTTGGATGGAGGCCAGTGCAGCCTTCTCCTCTTTATGTCAAGTTCCCATCTGTAGGAAATAGCGCCTGGTGACATCACAGGATCACTTTGAGTTGGTAAGGCATAATGCAAAGAGTAATGGGAAACACTCTACACTTGAGAGAATTCAGAAGAGCAGGGAAGATGCTGGCGTGTTTGCCTCTCTGGCTAAGCCAGCATGGCTGTGAGAGCTGGCTGCACAACAGACAAGAGGCCTGCGTTATCTCTCAGCTCAGATTCTTTGTGGTTTGGGGAAGACAGAACCCCATAAGGATCTGAGGAAAGTTATGGATCTTCATGCCAAAAAATTTACATTCTCGGAGGCTCTCATCCTCTCTCCCTCTCACTTGTATACATACAATTTCATGGGACTTGTGGACTCCTTGGGACCATTCATGAACGTCTGTTAAGAATTCTTAAGTTCTTTGCAGGGTCCTAGACAAAGCTCTGAAAATTGATATTTTTCCTCAGTCAAGATCAACTCAATCCTAAAATGGATTTTCAGTTTTTCAGCTGAATAAATCAACACCCATAGGAGCACTTTACAGAATATGGAGACTTGGGAGTCTGAGGTACCAAATAACATGGAAATGATAGGTGGAGACTTCATGGGGATGTGAAAGGCCTTCCTTTCATGGGTTAAGTTCATCGGGAATCATTGCTGCTTCGGTGAGATTTGAACTTACACATTTTTCTGTATAGGTCTGAAGGAGCTTAGTCTAAATATTATGTAAATATGACCCCATATAAATATATATATACACACACACAGACACTCCATACATAATGGGATAGATCCCATGGAGCAAACCTCAACAGTGGTGCCGTGATTTACAAAATAACCTGTCAGTTGCACCCTTATTACAGTCAGATCCTCAGTGGCGGACTTCTTCTCTCAGAGTGAAATTCACTCTTACACAGGGGCAACTTGCAGTGTGCCACATTCAGAAGAGCTCGTTAAAGTGTAGTCCCTGTCGTTTACAAATGTGGGCTAATTCTCAATACCTATCGACCTCCATGTTCTCATCCAAAATATGGAAATCATAGTAGTAATTTTAAAATAAGTTTGTTGGAATCTGTAAATTAAAAAACAGTGTAAAGTATTTGTAAGGGCCTTGGCATATCTAACACGCTAAATAACTGGTAACTCAAATTGATTACTCTTTATGATTATCTAGCAGCAGCTGTTTATTGGCCTTAGACCCCACAGAGTAGGACTACCTTTTATCTATGTAGGTTGTTATAATAAAATGCCTTAAACTGGGTAATTTATACACAACAGAAATTTACTGTTCATAGTTCTGGAGGCTGGGAAGTTCAAGGTCAAGGTGCTGACATATTCAATGTTTAGTAAAGGCTGTCTGCATCAAAGATGGTACCTTCTTGCTTTCTCCTCACATGGTGAAAGGGGCAAGGGAGCTCCCTTGATCCTCTTTTGAAAGGGTGCTAATCCTAGTCCCAAGGGTAGAACCCTCATGACTTAACCACCTCCCCAAGACCCCACCTCTTAGTACTATCACGTTGGGTATTAGAGTCCAACATATGAATTTGATGGGGACACCAACATTCAGACCAAAGCAAGGACCTTCCAAAATCAGTGCACCTTGGAAAATTTTTGTCTTCAGATATTACTGAGGTAATTTTAAAAGTCTAGGGAGTAGGGACCGGCTAAGAGGAACTGTGTTTAACCATGTAATACTCTTTTAGCAAACCAAGTGCCTACGTAATTTTTCACACAGTTCAAGAATGGAGAAATACTTCTGTCCTAAACTCTTTCCACTTCATTAACTGAAATGTTCACATTTCTCATATCCAAGCAGAAAGGGGGGCAGGTTCCTCATTGGTCCCTAAAGCAAACTTGGATTAATGGCTCCTATTAATTTATCTTTGAAATAAGAAAGAAATCCTGTGGATCCCCAGTGTATTGACAGATTTTTAACACTTTACCCATAAAATCAATCAATCTCTCTCTTTCTACCCCTTCTTGCCAGGCTTTTACTTTTTGTCACTCATTCTCCCTTTCCTTTTCATCAAAACATTTTGTCCTAAAGGAATCTTTAATTTCCTTTTCCCCTATGTAATGGGAACAGTTATAGTAACTAAAGGTACCTTGAAAGAATGGTCGGCCGGGCGCGGTGGCTCACACCTGTAATCCCAGCACTTTAGGAGGCCAAGGCTGGCGGATCACGAGGTCAGGAGATCGAGACCATCCTGGCTAACACGGTGAAACCCCATCTCTAATAAAAAAATACAAAAAATTAGCCAAGCATGGTGGCGGGCGCCTGTAGTCCCAGCTACTCAGAGACTGAGGCAGGAGAATCGCGTGGACCTGGGAGGTGGAGCTTGTAGTGAGCTGAGATCGTGCCACTGCACTCGCACTCCAGCCTGGGCAACAGAGCGAGACTCCGTCTCAAAAAAAAAAAAAAAAAGAATGGTCCAAGACCATATCATAAAGGATCCCAGTAGTAAACAAATGGTACACTTAAGATAGGATCCATCAGAGAGTTTAGTAAAAGGACGATTTTCAAGGATATGAGAAGAGTGTAGGACAGAGATCGGCAAACTTCTGTAAAGGGCCGGATGGTAAATATTTTCAGCCTTGCAGGCCATGTGGCGTTTGCTTCAACCATTCAACTCTGTTGCTCTAGAGGGAAAGCAACCATGGACAGTACCTAAACAAACAGGTGTGTCTTCCAGTAATATGATTCACAAAAACAGGCTTTGGGCTGGATCTGGCTCCAGGGCCATAGTCCATTAAACTCTGGGGTACAGGAAGAAGAGCATAGGGCAGTAACTGGGCTAGTAGCAATGCTGTGACCGGCCTTTGGCTTGAAGGGCAGGAGTGGAAGGAGGTACCAGAACCTAGAAGAAAGGCAGTCTGTAAAGAGGGCTGTCCAGACAGGAGCTGTGCACTCTGGAGAGAGTGCTATCAAGAGACATCCCACAGGAAGAAACTTTGGGGCGGGGCACAAATCTAGGGCGCATTTCTCCTCTCTCCCTTGGTTTTCCTCTGCTGTGCCCCATTGACTGGTCCCAGCTAGAAGCCAGGGAGTGAGGGAGACCAGAGAACCATTCTATACAAGGTATCCTCCCTGGGGACAGAGAGCAGGGTGGAAAAAGGGAAACTCTCTGGCAGGAGGAGGAAATGAGATATGGCACACAATGCACTTAGCATGGATTCCCCAGGTACCAAGGACTCTTGTTATTTATTAATCCTAGTCATCACAAACATCTGCGTCTCTGATTACGTGTGGGGTTGCAATGTAAAACATAAGTGAGTAAAGGGAGCATGAGTAGAACTTTCCACAGAGATCCAGTCACAGCAGAAGCTAGTCATGTAAGGGTTTCTCATCCCTTGGGTTTATCAAGCTTTCCTCTAGATTCATCGTTCTGAAAAGTTGCTTTTGGAAAGACATTATACCAAGCACTCAATTTGGGTTTGAAAGCTGGGAAAAACCCTCTTTGCTAGAATGAAAGAATGAAAATTGACCTCTTATAGAATGATTCATCAACCATGCATGAGTGAGCGACTCCATTTAGAAAAGTATTAATTTAGTTATGTCCCAAAACATCACATCACATTGCAGATTAAGGTCAGCAAAAATGAATGTTTTGACAACCCTGTAATCAGTGCTAATAGAAGCATTGAAAATAAGTGTCTTGAGAATGTGGGTTGTGCTTGATTTAATGTGTTATTTTTTTTTTACTTATTCTAATTTAGTCTCATTGTTTCTCCAGAAATTTCACTTATCTCTAAGACTTTGACTTCTTTGTCTATAACTCTAAATGTATAGTAACACACACCAACAAGATGACAGTTCTGTAAAGTCCCACTTTTTTAGCACACAGGGTAGATATTCATGTCTATCAACAAGTGTATTTAGGCAGTGAGTTCAATCATGCAAAATTGAAAAAGGCAAAAGTTGGATGATTTCACCAGGCTCTTTAAGAAACTTGTGTTTGGTGGTGATGCTTGTCTTGAAAAGATAAATTTCCTAGTACTTGGGGGGACTTAGAATTCTACTTGCATCACCCTGAAAACTTGTTTCTCTACCTTTTATATAGCTGGGATCACTGATTTTTTTTATACAGAAAGAAAAAGTACATGTAAAGTCCCTGCTAAAGTCAGGCTATGGCATTCTTCTTTGGCACACTGGAACCTAGAAACACTAGCAGTTGTCTTGACTCGTAGATTGATTATGGGACACAAGGCATCTTAGGTCTTGAGGATGCAGTTTCACTCGGCCTATATCACGTATATAGATATCAGCTTTATATCAGCTTTAGTTTTGAATGGCTTTGGGTAACACCTCTAATCATATATCTAAACTGTGTTATTTTAATCCATCTCAATTTAGACCTTATTCTCCCATCCTTAACACTGGATAGAGCTCATTTCCTCAGTTTGGGGTAGTGGAGGGTAAAGGAAAGAAGTTGGCGGAAAATAGGCAGCTCCGTATGCCACTGTGTATATGTGTGTGTGTGAGAGAGAGTATGCATGCATGTGCATCATTTCTTCCAAAGGACATATAATGACTCCCTGCAGAATGATAGCAACATAACAGAAGATGACTTCGCTTGATTTTTCTCTCTTTTTCTTCTGTCCTTCTTTCCTCATCCCTCTGCCCCTCTGTGTCTCTCTTTCTATGATATTTCTCCTGAACTTTCAAATTGTGTGACTCTAAGTTTTGGCAGTCAAATATACATTTGTTAAGAGGCTTACTGCTTAGGTAAAATACAAAAATTGGTTTGATCACCATAAATAATCATAGGAAAAATTTAAAAACTCAGGGATCAGTTAATTTGGTCTCCTGTTTGTCTAATGAGAAAACAGGCATACAGAGCTGAAGAACCTGTTCCCATTCTGTCATCTGATGGCTGCAGAGTTGGGACTAGAGCCAGTCTTCATTTGTCGTCTCTACAACACAATGCAGGTTCTTTCTATAATGCCCTTCTCTTTCTTCTTCCGAACTTTCTCAGATAAAGTTCACATTTGTCTATAAGCATTTTTTAAGCACAGCTCACATTTTTATCCCAACTGTAAAGTCAACATTATGAAATTTGATAGTTAACTTTCTATTCAATTTGACTGCTGTTTCTCACGTTTCTACTTGAGAAGTTCACTGTGTTTGATCAAATTCTGGGAGAAAAAGATGAGATGAGGCTTCTTGGAGCAACTTCTTCTTGTGTGGTGCTTCACTGAGCTTGTGGCACATGTTAGTTTGGAAAGGAGATTTGCCTTGAAAATGGGGTCTCTGAACCTTCTGGGAGGGATAAGGTAGTGCAGTGGAGTTGGTCATGCAAGGATGGCTTTTCCAGGTTCCAGGCACCGACGTGAACTGCAAAAAACACACATACTGTATTTGCTCTATAGTTATTTGTGAACTTCTCAAGAAGTACCTGTGTAATTATAAACCCCTGTTCTTCCTTGTCAGTACAGTATAATGCTGCTTACGTTCATTACTTCTTTAGGCGACCATGTTGAATTACAGAAATACTAATTTTTGTGATAAACATGAAATACTTTAGAGCTTGGGGATTTTCTGCTGTATTAACTTACTAACTTTTTTATTTTTAAAAAACAAAACATCACTTTGCTCTCTTGTACAACACTTCAAAGGAATGACACCTTATCAAGCCCTTTGGTGAGCTGAGAGATATAAAACTCGGTTATATTTGACAGCATGCTCCAATAGGACTGTGCTGTAAATGAAGGGATTGTTTAGCACAGGGCTGAACTGCCAGAGACGGAAAGGGGCTAGATGAGGGGGGAAGTTGAATTTGTTGTAAAAAGCACCTTCTTATCTTTTAGATTTAGTCGATACTGGTTTCTGCCTTTTGGCTAATTTTGCTGTATTAAAAGTGCTTGTTCCCCCTTTGGGAGGCCAAGGCGGGCGAATCACTTGAAGTCAGGAGTTTGAGACCAGCCTGACCAATATGGAGAAACCCCATCTCTACTAAAAGTACAAAAATTAGCCAGGCGTGGTGGTAGGCTCCTGTAATCCCAGCTACTTGGGAGGCTGAGGCAAGAGAATTGCTTGAACACGGGAGGTGGAGGTTGCAGTGAGCTGAGGTTGCACCAGTGCCTTCCAACCTGGACAACAGAGTGAGACTCCATTTCTGCCCTCCCCACCCCCCCCCCACCCCCAGCCAAAAAAAAGTGCTTCTTCCTGTGAACTCATTGACTTTATTTCTGTTTTTAAAGAAGTGTTGTGAGGGGAGCGGCTAAGAAGGATTTCTCAGCTATACCAGCTCACTCTGCCTAATTACCATGGTCAAGTACTCAGTTTGGTTTTATCTGGGGGCAAGTTCTCTTGATGGTGAGAAGATTAGCAGTCAAGAGGCTCCAAGAGAGGGGTTAGAGTGTACTTAGAGGACAGCCTTTAGCTTTAGAAGATAATTGATGTTTGACATTTTTTCCCTTTGTAGGCTGAGTGTCAGATATCGGACAGGGCGAGAGCCCCCTCATTAATCCTGACAACTGTTACTTCTCTGTGATGTTAGAATAAAGGGTATTTGCCCTTTTAATGTCAGGCCTTCTTGCCTCCTGCAAACCACTCATGTCCAGAGGATGTACTAAGAAGCTAGCTGCATGCTTTTCCAGGCAGCTAGAAGTTTGCATATATGGCAAGGCAAACTTGGCCAGCTTATCTTGAATGGGATAGAAACACCCTTCTATATTTGCTGTGAATTTTTTTTAAAGTGGTACAATATGGGTTAATGTTTAGAGCTGACTATGGTAAGGACCGTATATGTATATGTATATGTGTATGTGTATGTATATGTATATGTATATGTGTGTATGTATTTGTGTGTGTGGCTATTTTTAAAGCCTGCTAAAGTATTTTTGGTGGACTTGCATAGATTGGGAAAAATGAAAACCATCTCTGACGCTCACCTTTTACAACTGAGGTATTACCATAGAACGGGGGTTGGCAAACTTTTCCTGTGAAGAGCCAGATGGTAAATGTTTTCGCTTTGGGGGTCATGCAGTCTCTGTTGCAGCTACTCAACTCTGCCATTGTAGTGTGAAAGCAGTTACAGGCAATATGTAACTGGATGAGCATGGCTTTGTTCCAATAAAACTTTATTTAATAAAACAGGTGGTGGGACAAATATGACCTGGTGAGTGAGGTGTGTTAACCTCTGCTAGAAAGTTCTACTGCTTAAATATAGCTCTGGCTTTGCGGCTAGATTTCATCTTAGAGGACACTTTGCCCCTCACTTTGCCTCCTCGTCTTCCCAGATGCCACATTGCAGATTGTCACTTGCTACAGTCTGTAACAAGAACATATGATTCTGGGTGCTTTATATATACTCTGTCTTTCCCTGGCAACTGAAGGCCCTGGAGATCTTGCCTAGCTGTTGATCTGCTCTGGGGTCCTACCTTAATATGTTCTGGGGTCTTGTCTTGCCAGAGAGGGTCACTGTAGGACCTCAGAGAGGCCCTTGGGACAGGTAAGACAGATCAGCATTTCAACAGATGACCCCTGGTTTCCAGTCAACTATCAACAACCAACCTCTGTATCTTATTAGAGGCTCTGAGATAAGCCTTAATTCCGGCACACTGTGGGACACAAAAGAGCCTAAAACCTCCCTTTTGCTAATGAGTTGTGTGTTATTTCCTCACTTTATCTCAGGTCTCCAGCCTAACTGCTCCCGGAGCCATCTTTTCAAAATTCCAACATTTTTTTCCAAGTTTCCCATTAAATCATTGAAATCCAAATGATACATATGCATAGTTTTCCCAAATGCAGGAGGGAATCTGCATTTTTTTATTGAAAAAGGGAGGGGGCACTCTTGCAAAATAAAGCTACTTCCTCTGCCTCATCCCTCTTGGCTTGATGTAATTATTTCTCTGAGTATCTGATTTGTTGCTGTCTCTGGACAGTGCTGCTCCTTTTTTGTACTGCTGTCCCACTGCTTGCAGTGACTCAGGTGTGCTTGGAACCAGGACGCAACCAACTGTGGTTGAATTATATGCACCCTGACAGCTGGAATGTACAGTGTGATTTATGGGAGTTGTTCACACAGAGATCCCCAGGTAGCTTGGTTTTCTGACATACATGTGAAGTTTGAAGGCCCAGGGTAGAGGAATACACTCCAAGGAACCAATGGATGCTAATGACATTTCTAAGCACTGTGATGAATCGATCCAGGACTTTTTTATGTCAACTTAGAGTATACTGGAATAGAACACAGCATTGGATTTCCATAAAACTGAATTAGCAGCTAGCAGTTTAACCACATGAACTTTGTTGCTTTGGAAGAGCTTATTAAAATCTCTGAAAGAGGGATAAGAGATAAAGGAAGAAAATCAATCCGTGTGGCCACACATTAAATGGGTCAAAACTTAGCAAATTCACAGCCTGGGAAAATAGATTTAATGGTTTATTTTTATCAATATTTTACAATAGAATTTGAAACAAGAATGACTTTGGACACCTGAATTCTACCTATTCACTCCAGCTTGCTTTTCTTTAAAAGAAAGGTACCAAATGAAATGATTTTTAAGACCTTTTTTTGCACTGAATCAACATTTTGTTGTCACAAACCTGATTAGATTTCTAAAAAGTATCATACTGTCCCTTGCTCAAGTTAAGTACAAAATTGCCTAGGAAATTTTTTCTAAACCCAATGCCATGTTCCATTCTTTACCCTGCCGTTTCCCAGCCCGAGGATTGGAGTGAGTGGAAAGTATGTTCCTGTTTTTTCAAAACAGTGCTCGGGACACATTTGTGACCACACCAGCTTCCATCTCACTGCCGCTTCTGCTCTTCCGGTTCTGAGCAGCCGTCTTAGAGGTCACCTCTTGGAGCAGTCTGTTGATGAGGTGAGGGCCGCCTGCTCAGGGGAGATAAAGGTAGAGGTCTCCAGGCTCTTCTCTGGGGGCAGGACTCTCACCCCGGCAGCTGCGGCTTTGATTGAAAAGGTATGTGGCCCTCTGGAGCTGACTTCAACCAAATGGCATTGGTCTTTGAAAAATGTACTTTAGCACGGCCCCTGTGGAACGTGTTTACTTAAGGATTTTACCCTTGCTTTAGAAGTGAGAATGTGACTACAGCTGGACTGCCCCTCACTGAAGGCATTTGCTGCGAATGTGTCTTCTGCTAATATGTTTAAGGATCTATAATGAAAACAGAGTCATTCTGAAATAAAAGGACATTGACATAAAAAGCAGTAATGGTTGATGCTATCTGTTTTTGAAGATAAGGGTTTTGTCACAAAGGCACGATTTATGGTGGGAATACTGAATAGCGGGAGTGTGGCAGGTGATAAATCACTGTTCTCACCACTGGATATTGAGAAAAAAGGGATACAAAGACCTTTTAAAAATAGGAAAAATAAAAGCACTCCAGGGCATGTAATTTTATGGAAAACATGGTAGAGAAAGTACAATAAGACTGAGATTGTATGTTGTTGACTGAAATGTTTTAATCTCATTTGGAGGAAAACCATAGTTAAGGTATATTTTTGTAAAACTGAATCTTGAAAAACTTAGTCCATACACTGAGCAGCATATAATCATGCTTTTTAATGTAGGGCTTTCATGGTAGCTATGATGGTGATAAAAATCACAATCTTTCTCTTCTCTTTATCTTGTGCACAAGTTTTCTTCTGCCCACAGCCAGGTAGATGACAGCAAGCAAAAGCAGATGTATTTATAGGATGTTAAGGGCAAGAACAAAACTAATACCTTAAGAGACTTTTTAGGAACCTCTTGGAAGGCACGAGTCCAGGGAGGGGTTATAGAGTCTGGGGACCTCCTGGGCACCTTCATCCTCCTTCTCCTCCTCCTCCTCTTTGTGCTGCTGGAAACCTGATACATTGCCACATGGATGGGGGCTCATACGGGCCACCATTGATGCTTCCTTGTAGATGGGAAGGCTCTGCTCCCGGATCAGTCAAAATCAAGGGCTAGCTTTTGAGGAAACCTGAATCTAGGCAGCCGGTCAATTGGAGCAATAGATTATCTTAGAGAGGATTCCTTCTCTTTTAGAGGACTCTATGAATGCATAATCCCATCAGTAAGTGAGCATGTGGGTTAATGCCGCATTTATTACATATCTGGGGATATGTCAGGTGCAGGTGTGAGGATTCCTGTGCCACATAGCAGAACACCAAAAATCAATTCAAGAATTATATTCATACGCAGCCTTTACTTTTTGGCCAGTACAAAAGCAAGTGAAATATGCCGGTAATTATTGCCATAAAATAGCAGTTCATAGTCTCACATTTTGTTAACATTCGTTGTCTCTTCTAGATGTGTGCCTCATAAGTTAGTCAGTATTCGTTTGTTTTGTCATTCATTTATTTGTTTTTTCATTCATTCATTCATTCATTCATTTGAGAAATATTTGAGACCTTCTACATGCCCATTGTTGTCCTTGGTGCCAATACACAGCAGAGAAGAAAACAAGAGTCCTGCCTTCATGCTGCTTAATCCTAGTAGGACAGAGCCAGGCAGTAAGCGAGACCAAATATATAATGTGTCAGCGGGGTAGTATAAGGGCTTGGAAGAAAAATGAAGCAGGGTAAGAGAACAGAAAATAATAGAAAGCTAAAGGCTGAAATGGCATCATTTTCTCACCCCCTCTCAGGAGTCAGTGTCACCCAACTCCTGTCTGCCTCCTGCCTTTTATCCTAAAAACAGCCCTGTGAGGGGGCAAGCAGGACTGTCATTTCCATTTACAGATGATGAAACCAAGGCACAGTGTTTAAGAGATGGCCAAGATGGCACAGCAGGTAGATATCAGGTCACTCAGAGCCCCTGTTCTCAACCCCTCGAGAGTTCCTTCTCTTCACCACTGCCAGCCCTAGTCCAGCCCAGCGCCTGGCCCTTTGGCCAGGGGCAGGCTCAGTGAGTGCATGTTTGAACCAAGGCACTGTGCTAAGCACTAGGGAGGAAGAGAAAGGTAACCTCAGGTCCTGCCTGGAGAAGACCCCAGACACAGGGCTGAGGTTTGGCACAGGGCTGTCTGTCCTCTGTGTCTGTCAATGTGTGTGCGGGTGTGGGGGTGGGAGGCTTCTGAGAAAGCTTCACTGAGGAGCAGCTGATCTCATTGCAGAGAAGAGGAGAAAGGCATTCTGTGCAGTGGAAATTGTCAGTGCAGACGCCTCGGGGCTTAAGAGAACGTGACATGGAAGAGACAGGAAATATGTACTCTTGTACAGGTATGCGGCACACATGTGGCCCCCTCCCTCCCAGCCTCCTCACTAAAGATTATTAACCTGCTTATTCTGCTGGTTCACCTGAGGCTGTTTTGAGAGAATCTCAGTATCTCAGTCTTCATTTCATACGACATTCTTCGGGCTCCTCTTGTTCATCTTTGCAGAGTGAAGTATTTATGAAGGACCTTCAGAAATCTGATTCCTCCTGATGAATCAAAGAGTAAAGAAGAATCAAACATGATTAACCAGGTGAGGCAATGTGATGAAAAGGGGTGTGTGATTTAGAATAGGTGAGCTGGGTTCAAAGTTCAGCTGCAGCACATACTTTGGGCCAGTTATTTTACTTCATAGGACCTCAGTTTTTTCATCTAGAAATGAGAATAATGATACCTACCTCCTGAGAGATAAAGGGCAGAACAACAATTTCAGCAAGGCTCTATCATTTCAGTTATCCTTCCCTGCTACAGTGCAAATCTCTCTTAAAGACTGTAGGTCTGGCTTCCGCGAATCAAATAGACACAGTTACAGCATAAACCTGGGCCACTGTGTTGCCTTGGGATATGCATATCACCTGTTTTAATCCCAGGATTTTACTTTCCTCCTAGTGCTGTGGCTGATTATTTAATTTTTAGATAATCGTGTAGCAAATATCATGTATTAGAAGGTAGGGCTATAAAAAGAGTATGCCACAAACAGAGTTTGGTTGTTGGCCAGCAAGTCCCAAGCTGCCTCTGCTGCCATGTGCTACCATATCAAGTGGGTTGCCTGGGAATCCCCTGCTGACATCGGTCTGTCTCACATGGGTGATATTTGGAAGGTAGTTTTGGTGTGTATTTGTGTTGATCATTATAGTAATGACATGCATTTACCACAGTTTTGTAGGAGAGCGACTCTCAGCTGCGGTTTAGAGACATAGCCCTTTGGATCTCCAGGTATCTCAAAGGCTGTAAAACTTCTCAAGTCAAAACTAGTTTTAATTTTACTGCTTGAGAGATGCAGTATGAAACATGACAGCAATGAGTGTCTATTTCTGTAGCAACTCAAGCCGCGTGCTTTTTTAGGGGAAGATTTATAATAAAGGCACATAACTATAGGGCTTTTAACCTTGATTTAAAAAGAAAAAAAAAAGACTTTCCTGTTCATTATCATATCTAGCTCTGGGGAGATAGACAGGTTAATGATGATCTGCACCATTTTACAGATGAGATCCCTGAGGTGGCTTGTGGCTTTGGTCCAAGAAGCCATTTATTTTTGATTCCTGGCTTCACATGGCTCCTCCCTTGGCTGGCTCCTTCTTATCCGTAATCCCCTATCTTTGTAGCTTGTCTGTTACCTATCAAAAGAAGCCATGCCTGGTTTCTCTATTGGAGGTTAAACTGCTTTTCCCACCTCTGGTTTCCGTTCAACTCCTTATTTATTTCATTATCACATTAGCCACTAGTTTTATTTCTTGGGTTTTCAAATGGTAATTATTATTTAATTTTATTGATTAGTCTGTCTCCAGCATTAGAACAAAAACACATAAACTCCATGAAGGCAAGGACCCTATCGTTGTATTTCTGTTGCCCTAGGGAGGTGCCTGACACACCAGACACCCTTTGTTAACATGTTTGGAAGGGAGATAGAGGCTAAGTTTTAAAGACTAAGCTGATCATTGAGTTCCTATGTTCCAACAGTAGGAAATGGACTGGAGGAAGGCTGTTTGAGGTATGAGGATTATTATAAAAGGACATTTTTACAAATGAACCAGGTTTAGACTTCAATATGTGTAGAGTTCTCTGAATCATGTCTGGCAGATAAATAAGACTTGCTTTTGGGGGAGTTTTTTTTAATTCAGTGGGCTTTGAATTAGAAGGAATTCCAATGCTTGTTCTTGTTCTGCTTGAGTAGAATTGATAAAATCTGTTAATCATCAGTTTTGCTTTAAACCCTTGAGGAATTTTTAAACTTTGGAAACTCAGGTCATGATTTTGAACTTTTATTTCTACTAATGTACCTGGCATTTTTTTAAAAACAGATTTTGTTACTATTTTTTTTAGATCATTCTCATATTCACATATAGTTTGAAAGTCTTATTCCTAAATCCCCATTTGACAGATTTTAGAGTCCAACATATGGAAATAATTAAGGCATTGTCTGCTCGATGTGGAAGTATCCAGGAAAGTTATGAAAAGCCCCAGGAAGGATAGATGTCCATGTTGATCAAACTACCAGATTCTTATAACATGTTGCTTTTACATTGTGTCATATGGCTGAACCAGAATAATTCTGTTCTGGATGACTTTTTGAGGGCATGTCTAATAACAACTAGGTTTTTCTCTTATATTTTTCCACTGGGTCAACTCTATTACTTTAGATATTTGGGGCTACAAGTAATAGAGATTTCAAATCCAAATAGCTTACACATATTATTTTAGGTACAAGGACAGGTGATTCCCAGGTTAGTGAGTTGAGGAGCTGAGTGGCCTTGTCAAGGATCCAAGTTGTTTGTGGTCAACCTTAGCGTGTTGGAGTAGTCTCCTCATGGTCAAAATATGGCTGCCACAGATTCAGGCATTGCATCTCGGCATGACAGTCTCCAGAGACACCAGCAAGACGCCGTTTTCTTGTCTTTATAGGTGTGAGGAGAGCTTTCCAAGAAGCTCTAGAACAGACTGCCCCTTGTCAGTGGTTTGTTGGACAGAATGAAACAAACCACTAATCCTATTATGGGCCATAAATTACCGTGAATGGCTTGGACCAATTGGGATTTATGCACTTTCTCTGAGGGCAAATAAAATATGGGTCACACCATCAAAGGAAAGGCAGCAAAGAGATGAGTAGGCAATAAGTAGTCATTGCCATACCAGATTCATCCTACTGGAACCCCCCTTTATGGATACATTTTTTTGCTCTCAAATAATGAGCATTTTCAAAATCAGGACAAAGGAGTGGTTCTTTTGTTGCAGAGTTCCTTACATAAATTCATATTTTCCTTCTAAATTTTCTAAGAGAATTTTATGGATAAAGACTTTCCTTCAGTATTTTCTCTTATGAGTTGAATGTTGTGCTCACAGTTCATGTAAATATTTTGAGAAAATGTTATAATTCCATTTTAATCTAAAGACTTGTGAGCCTGCCTGTTTATCGTTGAGATTTTCTGCAACCCTTGTACTAGAGGAAGTGTCATTTTGTGTAAACCAGGAAAAGAAATTGGTTCAAGCAAGTCTAATTGCAAAGTTGCTGAATGAAGATATCCCTTTCTCTCTCTTACACCAAAAATTTAAAATATAATTTAAAATTGTCAAACAATGATCATGTCACATCTGGAAATTTCAGGTTTTTACTCCCTTGCCTTTTTTCCTAATTACCTGAATGCTCTGGATATTCAGGCTTTCAGCTGTTTGACTTTTCTGGAGGTAAGAAAAGGTATCCAGTTTATTTCACTTTTCTCAGATGTGACTCATGTCTTTGACATAAAAATCCTTATCGCACAGGATAAGCCTCAGGAATTGGTTTGAAGAATGAAGACAAACCTGGTTTTTATGAGAATAAGGAATTTTTTTTTATTGGAAGCATAGTTTTCTCTCTCTCTCTCTGTGTGTGTGTGTGTGTGTGTGTGTGTGTGTGTGTGTGTGTGTGTGTGTTTGTGTTTTGTATTTTTAGTAGAGACAGGGTTTCACTATGTTGGCCAGGCCGGTCTCGAACTCCTGATCTCAGGTGATCCACCCGCTTCAGTCTCCCAAAGTGCTGGGATTACAGGCGTGAATCACCGCGCCCAGCCCCTGAAGCATAGTTTTCAATGAAGAGTCGGCTTGGAAAGCGGTAGGATTTGTCCCAGCTTCCCAGGGCATAGTGGAAGGTGAAATAAGACCACAGATTTATCAGCCTAATCCTTAGAGACAACATTCATAAACGTGAACTGTCAGTTCATCCAACCTTCTCTCCTTTTCAGATGAGGCCTAAAGAGATTAAGTGACTTGTTCACTTCCATTAATTTTTGGTGGATATAGGCCGGGTATGGTGTTGCACGCCTGTAATCCCAGCACTTTGGGAGGCCAAGGCAGACGGATCACAAGGTCAGGAGTTCAGTACCAGCCTGGCCAAAATAGTGAAACCCCGTCTCTACCAAAAATACAAAAAATTAGCAGGACATAGTAGCAGGCACCTGTAATCCCAGCTACTTGGGAGGCTGAGGCAGGAGAATTGCTTGAACCTAGGTGGCAGAGGTTGCAGTGAGCCAAGATTACACCACTGCGCTCCAGCCTGGGCAACAGAGTAAGAATCCATCTCAAAAAAAAAAAAAATTGGTGGATATAGTATTTCCCTAAAGCCCTGGAGAACAGGTGGTATATACAGTATTATATAGTGCTATGCTGTCTGATATTGTGTGTACAGTTACCTTAACACTCTGTACTTGGGTAACTTTGATAATGCAGATGTAGAAATTGGTAGTGGTGGTAATGATGATGAGAATGATCATGAAAATCATAAGAGAGCAGCTACCTGACATTTATTGAGCACTTACTGTATGCTGGGCAACATGCTTACACCTATTAGCTGTAACACAATAATTATATTATTGCCCCATTTGACAGATGAAGAAAGTGAATTTAGAGGTTAGGCTTGCCCAGTGTCACACAGCTGGAAGTAGCAGAGTTAGCATTCTAGCTCACATTTGCCTAATTTCAGAGCCTGAGTTCTAAATTATGAGGCTTACCACTAATTATTGGGGAGGGAAAGGATAGTATTTATGATGCTGAGAAGGAAAGTTCCTGAGTGGTACCAGGAATGACCTGGAAGAGTGAAAAGCCTTAAGAGGGATTGGACCATCCAGTGAGCATAGGGGATTGTGTAGATCAGGTGAAAATTGGACCTGCTTCTTCGACCCACAAGAGAAAGTGCAGGGCAGAGAAGAAACCTCAAGGAACGGAGTTGAGCTTTGAAAGGAGAAGTTGGCTACAGGTGCTGGAGAGGGCTGATGGAATGTAGATGGGGCAGAGGTTGAGATCCTGGCCCTCCCATGTCACACACCCTAAATTGAGGCCACATGGCTGTCAGTGAAAACAAACCCAGGTGCTGGTTTCAATAAAAGGTGGGACTAGGACACAAAGAAGGGTAGGGAGGGCAGAGAACAGCTAAGGTCTGAACAGCTCTGCAAAGTAGGTACATGGCTCCCAGGATTATCAGACACATTTTTCACATGGGAAGACAGAATTTTCAAGATGTTAAGTGACTGTTCTAAATCATTCAGCTGAGACTTTCAGTCCCCATATTTGGGATATTTGATGTAGAGTTATACAGGTTTGGCTACAGAAGGCATGACTCGGGCAGAGAGAATTAGAGGAGCCAGGAAGAGGGCAGAATAGGCACAGCCTCTAAACCAGCAACCGTGCTCACAGCAGCCCAGAAGCCCAGGGGGAGAACATGTGTGTTCAAGGTGGTTGCATGTTCATGGTAATAATTACACTAATACCCAATAACAGAGAGGTTACCTTGTGGTTATGAGCCTGGGCTCTGGAGCCAGCCTGCCTCAAGTCCTACCTCTGCATCTTCTCGCTATTTATGTTCTGTCAGATTGTTTTCCCCCTCTGGGCCCCAGTTGTCTCTCGTGCAAAATTAGAATAATAATTATACCTCATAGGATGTTGTAAGAGTTTATTAAGCATGTAGAGCAGGAGTCAGAAACCTTTTCTATTAAGGACTCAATAGTAAATGTTTTTGGCATTTATGGCCATATAGCATCAGTCATGACTACTTAACTCTGCCATAAGTTGGTAGAAAATTCAGGCATTTAAAAAATCTGTTTGCCATAGGAAATTTGCAGAAGCCCACAGCAGGCAAATGTCTCTTGATTTATAAATGAAATTGTATAAAATAGTAGCCATAGAAAGTAGACTTCTGATTCCAAATTATCAGCAAAGTCATGCAGAAAACAGGCAACTTTTTAAAAAATATAAGGTTTTAGTCTGTGTAAAGGTGATTATAAGAGGAATATTCCTTCTACAGGTCTGCTTAGCTTTCTCCTAACCACTGCTTTTGATTTATCCAGTTCATCATCTTTTTTTTAAATAGAAAATATAATTTGGCAGCCGGGCACAGTGGCTCACGCCTGTAGTCCCAGCACTTTGGGAGGCCGAGGCGGGCGGATCACGAGGTCAGGAGATTGAGACCATTCTGGCTAACACGGTGAAACCCCATCTCTACTAAAAATACAAAACAACAACAACAACAACAACAAAAATAGCCGGGCGTGGTGGCGGGCACCTGTATTCCCAGCTACTCAGGAGGCTGAGGCAGGAGAATGGTGTGAACCTGGGAGGCGGAGCTTGCAGTGAGCAGAGATCGTGCCACAGCACTCCAGCCTGAGCGACCGAGCTAGACTCTGTCTCAAAAAAAAAAAAAAAATACATATATATATATATATAAATATATATATATATATATATATAATTTGCCAACTTGCAGCCCATGGTTAAATAAGTATCACCAGAAAGTCTGAAAATGTATTTTCCATTCATAGAAAAAAGGATTAAGCTGACTTAGAAATGTTTTATGTTGACAGTATCACTTAAAGGAGATATACTTCATTCTTAATGTGAGAAGTGTATCTTGGAATCATTTCTGGTAAAGAATTCTCTTGCCCTTTCCCCAAATTAAAAAGAGGAATAAAAGCAAATGAAGTACAAAAGCCTTAAATTTCAGTGAATAGACAGCTGTGCTCTCTATTCGGGCTTTGATGGTGGGATGAGGGTGAATCCATTGTACCCCAAATTATGTAAGCTTCAGAAGCATTTGCACTACCTGAAGTCCCAGAAATGTAGATGGCATGCATTTAATGGGGCTGACCTTGGTAAATATAGGTTTGTGATTGGGAGGATGGTTTTGTGACACAACTTCTCCAAAAGCAAAGTGACATCTGAGTAATGATATACTTTGTGTGTAGTTTACAGGGAATGGAGACTTTTTTGTTTTATTCTTTTAAAGGGAATCTGGAAACCACGTCTAATTTCAATCTAATGAAACACCTCCTAATGCCAGGGGTTTCTCAGGTCAGTTTACTAAGAGAGGCATATCATGCCCATCTTATACCGGATGTCCTATGTACAAAACACTATCTATATTACACTCACCTACTAGATTTCTTTTATTAGCTTTGACCCTGGTGATGTTAATGGTATTCTCGTGACTCTTTTTTATCTGTGGGACATTAATGTGTTAAGGGTTAGTTAGCTCCCACTGCGTGCAACAGAGAGAGGTAGGGAGAGAATACTGAGATATCAGTTCATACATCTCTATACATGTGAGTGTAATGGGGATTTAGGCTTTTCTATTCTGTTTTAGAAACTGTAAATCAAACCAGATCAAAAGATGGTTTTTGACCAGAATTTATGAATTTCCTAGTGAGTGTTGACACAGCACTGAAATTTAAGGAGCAGATATATCTTCTTGAAATTCAGGAAGCTCACATGAATTCCTAATGAAAAACAAACAGCTTTTCCAGCAAAAAAAAAAAAATGACTTGGGTTTCTCTGTGATGTTAATTGTACCAAGTTCTGATTATGTGTTTCAAATCACAGTAAAAATCGAGGAAAGAGGATTTTTTTTTTTAAGTTTGCTTGTCCAGGAATTGAGACGTGGGATTTCAGGAGTTCTGGCCCAAACACGTGCCTCAGAAAATGGGGTAGACAAGTGCACAAGCATCCGCATGTGAGGATCCGCATGCGAAGATGCACGTGAAGACCACAGCTTCCTTTCCGGTGCTCACCATGTGAGTGCATCATTTTTCAACAGTAGTTCAGTTCAGCCTTTCTTAGATAATAGCCTTGCAAGTGAACGGACAAGCAAAGTCAGTTGCTGAGAAATAACGCTTCCGAGCTTACGCATCCAAATGTTTAGGATACACCTGAGATGTCTCTCTTACTGAATAGAAACAACATCCCTGGAAGCTCTAGACTTCTGAGGCACCCCAGCTTTCCCTGGTGAGTATATTAACCTTTTCCTTTCTTGACATGCTGTGGAATCAGCTGGAATGCTCATTTCATTGTAGCCACTGGACAAAAATGCAGCTTGCCCTGGTCACAGCAGTAATGACAGATAAAGTATGGGAGTTTGTCTAAGAGGGGGTGAGCCCTAATGGTTGAAAGGTTGACAGCTTTCAGAATGTTTGCCACCTCTCTTTAAAAGCAGCTCCACCAGAGCAGTTTGGCAAATGTAAAAACAAAACAGTTATACCGCTTGCAGCTCTAGGATTTTAAATCACAAACAAATTCTATATTTTATTCAACCATCCGGTAGATCAATGAGAAGTAAAGCATCCTAACTGAAGGTGAGAAAGTCGTGTGTGTAAAGTTTATTGTCGGGATCTCTTTATGTGGTTATGTTCTGCTAATAGGCAAATTCATTTAATTTTTACATGGTTTCCCCAGATGAGCTGTTTACATAGTTGCTTGTTCTTCCCTTCCCTTGTCTTCCCTGCTTCTCTGACCATTACCATCTAGACCTAGCAAATAGACTTTAGTGTACCAATGTGCCAAACGCATTTCATTTGCACGAGCCGTGACTCATTGTCAGTCACCTGGAGCCTAGGGGGCTTTCTGCATTAAGAAATCTTTTACTCCTAATAATGCTGTTTTCTGGATCATGAATGAGGCTCAGCCATGATCTCATTATTATTAGCCATGATCTGCTAAATACAGAAATATCTGTGTTCTAATATCTCCATCTCTACAAAATTAATCTGATGCTGATGCAAAGGGATCCATCTGCCGAACATTTCCATCCCATGAATATGGGAAAAGGGGCAGATACAATTGAGTATGCACAGGTGCATTTAAACATTTAAACAACCCTTTGAATGATGAGTAGGTTGAGTATTTCTCAATGGAGCAAAATGTGTCTGACATGCCATTGAGCAGGTATATTTAAATGATTTCCCAGTTCTTCCACCACATATACAGTGGTGCATATTTTCTTATGGAAGGTCTTGTTTCTCCATCTCTATATTGTGCTCCAGAGCTTTTGCCCCCAAACACACCCTTGTATAGTTGGGGGATGAGGAGCACTCAGCCTCGAGGTTGAATTCTGTCCCTTATTCAGCTCACTCTCTCTTTCCTGGCCTCTGTTTCTTCATCAGTAAAATGGGGACAGTAATAATGGTAAGTCATAAGATGCTTGCTTGTAACAGTCAAATTTGGCAGATTTGTGAATATTGTCCAGCATAGCTTTTGGCACATAAAAGGAGCTCTTCAAAAATGTTTTTCTTCTCTTGAGGGTTTTCAGGGAAAAGGTTTTGAAGAAAAAGATTTCAAGCCTTATTGGATTAAAGTCATGTTCGTACCTACAGATTGTTGGTTCTCTTGAGAGCAGGCACTGTCTGGTGCAGACTCTGGGAGATGTCCCCTGCAGAAACCTAAGTTTTAACATAACCCATGCTAATTACATCATGTCAGTGACAGTGGGCATGGCAGAGCTGCTCCCGCCCTTGACAGAAAATAGTGTATGTGATTTGTAAATGAACTGGGTGCTCACATGTTCTCTGGGAATGTAAATATTGACTCTAAGGAAGAACTAAGATAATTTTGTGGTGAGATAGTTTCTAGTTGTTTAGGCTTTCATTTTGCTTTGTTTTAATTGCACACACATTGAAACTATATTCCAGCCTTGGCCAAACTTCAGTCATTCAGATACCACCATCCGTCCTTCTACTATCCATGTTGTTATTTAATATTTTTATTTAAATCCCCTCTTTTAAAGTGTAAACTTATTTTAAAAGCAAACCGTCTCTTTCTTACATAAATAGGAAACAAGTATCACATGCAGTAACTAGAAGGTGGCCTTGATGTGCAGTGAAAAACAACATCTTCAAATCAACTGAAGGCCCCAAGGCCTGAAACCCATGTGCAAGAGGGAGATTAGCAAGTGTGTGAGAGGCGTTTAAGACACTTTCACACCAAACAGAGAGGTTCTCCTTAATATAGACTCCTGAGACAAGTTTGGAAGGTTTTCTTGTTTGGATTCTTGTGTCAACATATTTTGTAGATTAGACCTCATTTAATGTCATAATCTCATCTTTTATTAATATCATTGTCATTGAGGGGTTTTGTTACCCCTTTCCATAAAATGGCACCGGAAACAAAAGAAAATAAAATTCTACACATTGTTGGGCCAAACTGTGAAACTGTGTTTAAAACAAAACAAAACCCACAGTTTTCAGTAACTCTTTCTCAGTTAAGCCTTCAGGTTGAGAACAACATTGTCAACCGGGCATAATATTAATTCCAAACCCACTGAAAGGCATCAGCCAGAGAAAGGTTGTGACAACCCCCGCCATCCCACTAATTGTGGTTAATTGTGTCTGCCTGGGTGTTCCAGTTGCTTGGTGTGCCTGGGGTCTTATTGAGGGTAGGAACTGTGTCTCAACACTACTGTAGCATTTCTCTTGAATTCTTAGCCTAGTAAGATGCATATGGTCAATTCCATCAGTAGTTCTTGGGTAAACTTGAAGCCTCCCACAGCTTGCCAAACAGAGCAGACACATGTCCTTGGAAGCACTTGTGATCCCTTTGCGTAGGCTGTCAAACAGTGCAGCTCTGGGCTGTTCCTGGCTTGCAGGGTTAATGTCGAAACTCATAGGCTTAAGAGAGTCCATGATTAAGAGGTTATTGTAAAGCTTACACAGCATATTTAGTTAATTACAGTTCTTCGTTTACCCTATCCTGCCATTTGCATTTGCAAGGAATAGAGGGAGCCTGCTGTGTTTGTCTTGGAATGGATTCTCCAAAAGCTTAGAGACCTACTTCTCCCCTTTCCTTATCAGGTCCTCTGGGTCCCAGCCCCTGACCCAGGGAGCGGGACTGAACAGGAAAAAGAGGAGGAAGGGGAGTTTGCTCATTCACATTTCTGTGTCTGAGTGGCTGTGTCTCTTGCTGCAAAAAGGCCAGTGAAGGATGAGTCATCTAGTTTATCCACTTTTGCCTATATATCTGTTTTGTTGGAGTAGATACCATAACTTGAGAGTATACCGTAATTTATTCTGGGGAGAGTTGTTAATGATAAAGAAAATTTAGTTTTTCAAACAATATTTTTGAATCTTGCCGTGATACTTAGACCTTAGAAGAAACTTATCACACTGTACAAAAATTAGGACATTTAAGATTCATATTTAGTACTTTGTTTTTTAAATTATCTCCCTGCTGACTTTCCAGATATGCTCCTGGATTTTTTTTTTTTTTCACATACCCAAGCAGCTTTCCCTCCATGGTATAGAGCTAGCCAAAGATTTTATTTGCATTACATAAACATAACTGGTTATACTACAGAGGGCTATTTTTGGCAACAGAATTTCTGTATTTGATTTTTTCAGTCCTAAAGAAAAAAAGCATATATTAAAGATATAAACTTTTTTAATGTAAAAATTGTGCATTTTCATTTTATAGAAAATACAGGAAAATATGTGACAAAGTGAAATTCTATACCCCAAAGATAATCAGTTAAGATTTTGGTGTGTTTTTTCTTTTTATGCATAGAAAAAAATTGAGGTCATACAATTTAACTCTTTGAGTTTTTGTATTTTTGCTTCTCACTCTTGTCTGCAAGACATAAGTTGAAGTAAATGGTATTTAATGTTCTAAAATCACTGATTACAGAGTTAAGTGATTTTAAATAATGTTTTAAAATTTGATTAAATTGCATACCTTTTGAATCATAACAACATAGTCTCCAATATCTTTAAATATTTTTTCAGAAATTTAATGTTAGTCATAAGACATAAGACACAACCTTTAAATAGTGAATGGCAGAATGGCAGAAAATTGCCCATGAGATTAATTGGTTAAGAGTGCTGAGATAAGTTCCAGCTTTGTAATTACTTTTCTGTTATTTACGGCCATTAGTTTGATTACATAGTTTGTAATATGAGGCCTTGGATTTAAAGTATATCATTGTTAACCTAAAATGGGAATAAAGAATAACCACATGCTCAATTTTATTGCCACACAGCAATGAAAAATTCATATCATAAGATGAGAAATAGTCACAGAAATCCAACTTAAAACTAGTGATCAGGTTCCAAGCGAAGATATTTCAGATTTTATTAGCTTGAAGCAGCTGTTGTCTCTAATATGACACACCCCACAGAAATGGAATCGGTCTTATAAAGAATACTTGTGTTTTTTCTTTTTTAAAGCAGCTGGCTTCCCATCATTGAGCTGTTTTTGAGTTCAGGAACTCCAGCTCTTGGCCTTTTCCTTGTGAGAAGGAAGGCTGAGGCTCTGGAGATTTTTCCCTGTGCAGCTGCTGGGAGGACAGGGTGAAAGGGGAAAGAGCCTTTGACCAAGTTCTGTGCAGGATCTGGGCACAGTGGTGGGGGGATTGGGAAAGAAGGATGGATAAACCCTCCCTGCATCTATGGGCACCAGCCTTGCTGCTGGGCGTCTCATTGTCATAAACTCTCAGTAATAGGAGGGACAGGACAGGGGACAGTCCCAGGGGCATGTGGGAGGGGCTGGAAAGAGGAAAACAGGCCGATTCCAAGGGGCAGCTGCCAGGAGGGAAGGCTGCTCCTCAGTCAGGTTCAGGGTTCCAGCGTGGAATTCCAGGAGGAGTACTTGAATCGCAGCCTGCAGCATTCTTGAAAGAGACAGGTGGGGAAGACCCTCGGGCTGGAACGTACTGGAGTTCCTGGCTTGCTGCAGTTGACTTGCTGCCTGATCTCTGGTGTTCTTCAAAGAGCTGCTCAGATGTCATTCTTCAGGTCTGCCTTTGATTCCCGGCATGAAATCATCTCCGTGCACTGGGTGGTTGTCCCTCCCACAGCTTCTAGTTATGTATTAGCATGATTATTTGAGTAATATTTTCCTCCCCATATTTTATCCAACATTCTATCCCCAGCACCAGGCCCTGTACCTGGCATCCTGAAGTCCACCGTAAAAATTCATCAAAGGAAAAGATGACCTTTTAAAGGTCATTTTACTTCTCTTTGCTTTATTTAGCTTTCTGAAATCTTTTGATAAAAATACATGTGAAAATTTTGGTAGCTCTTTTTTGGGTGAGATAGCAGTATGTTTTCCAACAGGAAAAGGACAAATTACTATTTGTATTATTGTATATTTATTATATTTCAATATAATTATTATAAAATAATTTGCTGTTTTATATAACTTTTATATCCTTAGTTTCTGAAACCATTTTTGGAAAAAAAATCTTAACTTTCTATTTAAATATTTTTCTCAAATGAAAAACTTTCATAGATTATGATTATTACTTATTAAATATGAGATTTTCTTGATGTTTAAGCCACTAGAAAAATTTCAAAGAGGAAAGAGTGTGTTGGCAATTATTATGTTCATTTTATGATGAAGATATTGAAAGTTAAGAGGATTTCTCAGTCAGTGGTGAATTGAGGAAAGAAAATTGGGAGGTGGGGAGCATTTCTAGGAATTTTCTCTTATGAATCCTTAAGCATATTTTGTAATTATTGCCTTTTCTGAATCACCCTCTTCAGTGATTAGCACAGTACTCTGCATGTATTAAGTACTGGAGTTACAATTGAATTTATGTGTGTAAGAACAATAAGGATGTGGAAGGAAGAGGTATTTCCAGCTATAGATAGTCTTGTGTTTAAGCCTATTCTTTTTATTTTTCTACATTTTAAATAGCTGATTTCAATTCAGAAATAGAAAACCAAGGTTACCATTGACTTTCCTTTCACCTCTCCAAAGTTCAAATCCTGAACTTCGATCTTTTCCTAGAGTTTTCTCTTCTCCTGCTGTTAAATTCACTGGGTATATTTTCTGTCAGTGTTACCTCCCCAAAGTATAGGACTTGGTACACATGCCGTTGATTGAGACTCAAGCAATGTGGAATTGGAGGTCATCATACTGGAGCAAGCCTGAAGACAACCCTTATTTTCCGTAAGGAAAGGGTATACCAAAGAGAATAATACTTTTAACAAAATGTCAGTGGGAAAGTTTTAGTTACTTCATAGAGTTGGATTCTTTCTAAACATCCTGGACTGCAGGAATCTCTGCAAATTAGGATTCTCCCTACAGGTTTGTGGATTCAGAGTTTGGCTCTGCATTTCAATAATCATTGCAGCTGTTTTATTTTGTTGTTTTACTTTGAGAACAAAGGTGTTTCTTCCGAGAGCTTCCCCAGGGCCTCACACTCAAATTTTCTTCCTCGTCCCAAGTGACATGGCAAGTTTTAGTAACTAGTGCTTGTTCTAGGGAAACAAAGTTGTGGCTCCAAAATGTTCCTTAAAAATGTCAGTGATTATGGTATAATCATCCTCTCTGAAAGAAAAAAAAAATTACTGGCTCTGATTCAAAAAATAACAACACATTGGCTATAAATCCCCTAATTGCCTCTGAAAAGCAAAAACAGACATGTTTAATTTTTCTATCCCCCCTGCAATTTATCTGCTTTGTCTGGTGATTAAAATAGGCGACAGCCAGTCAGGCCTGTTGGAATCTGGTCCCTTCCCTGCCACTGAGGGCTTGGGCTCAGACCTTATCATGTGGAAAAATGTAAGAGAAAAATCTAATTGTTATTAGACATACTCTCCAAAAGTCACCTAGAACAGAATTGTTCTGGTTCACCCATTTGGCATGATGTAAAAGCAGCATGTTTTAAGAATCTGGTAGTTTGATCATCATGGACAGGAGCTTCTCGTAACTCATTTTACCGATAAATTACCAAGACACTGAGAATATTTGTGTGAAAGAGCATAGTCACTGCCAGTGAATGTGGATGAAAATTGTGGAATTTGGCTTATTTTTTTTCTCTTACCTTTATGTCTTGGAGACCTTTCTAAGTTGGGATATGGAAGTCTTTACCTCAGTTTTGAAAACTGCAGTGTGACAGTCCATGGTATAGATATTTATTTCCTTGGCCATTTCCCTTTGAATGTACGTTATGGTTTGTTTCTGATTTTTCACTGTTGCAAACAACGCTGTGGACCATGCTTCTGTGAAGAGTGATGATGATGATGATGTCGATGACGATGATGACAGCAGCAAGCGGACACTTACAGAGCACTTATCTGTGTCTGGCCTTGTTCTCATCTTGGGGTGTGTGTGTGTGTGTGTGTGTGTGTGTCTTAACAATCCTGTGAGATATTCTTATATACCTTCTTATTCTCTTTTTATATTTGAGTAAAATGAGGCGCAGAGAAATTTTGTGACTTGGCCAATGTCACACCTCGTAAGCTGCATACTGGATTTGAATCCAGGTGGAACCTCATGGGTATATATAAGATTGAAAAAATACACGTTCCCCTTCACCAGGCCTTTCTTCTGACCTAAGTGGTGGCCATTCTCCACATCAGCCCTTGGCCCTCTATTCTCCATCTCAGGCTGCATATAACCTTCACTCAGCAGCTCTGTGCTGGTCATGCCCAGATATCCAGGCCTCATGGGCCTCTACTTTGTACCTCCAGCTGCCAGTGAGATAGTTGTATACAGTTGTCAGTTTCTTCCTTCCAGCCCCATTCTTTCTCATTCTTGTTTCCATGAGTCCTTATGCCCGTTGTGGCTCTGGCCAGCATGAACTTCCTGGTCATGTGTGTGCCATGCGTATTCCGGCATCTCCTGTCACCCTGTCCATGCCTTCCTCACCTATCCAGATGCCGCCACTACTTTGCCAGAGCTGAAGTAGGGATAAGGTACTCCCTGTCACCTTGGCCTACTCCTCCAGCCTGTATTGACATTTCTCCCTGCGTGTTCTGAATTCTTAAGGATATAAACTTTGACATTAGAGGGCTTGAGTTCAAATACTGCGTCTGGGCTACTTTGCTTTGCTGACCTTTAGTTTCCTTGTCTCTGAAATGGGGATAATAGTTCTTTTTTTTTTTTTTTTAGATGGAGTCTTACTCTGTCACACCCAGGCTGGAGTGCAATGGCGCCATCTCGGCTCACTGCAACCTCTGCCTCCCAGGTTCAAGCGATTCTCCTGCCTCAGCCTCCCGAGTAGCTGGGATTACAGGCATGTGCCACCACGCCCGGCTAATTTTTTGTATTTTTTAGTAGAGATGGGGTTTCACCATGTTGGTCAGGCTGGTCTTGAACTCCTGACCTCAGGTGATCCACCCGCCTCGGCCTCCCAAAGTGCTGGGATTACAGGCGTGAGCCACCACACCTGGCCGATAATAGGTCTTACCTCATAGAATCAGGAGGAATAAAAGATCATTGTGTCAACCGTGTTAATTATCAGAAGCGTAAGCACTATTCTGAACTTGGTGCATGACCTTCCCATCTTGGTGCATTTTTACAGGCTTTTTCTGAAGTTAAGACATGTCCGCTTACCTTGAGTCAAACATGAAATGTTTTACATTTTCAAAACACTTTCCCTTCCTTATAGTCTCTACCTTAACCTTTAATTATTCCATTTTATATGTTAGCTTTCTCTCTTTCAATTATCTGGACTAGAGTCACCTGATACTCCTCTCCTCACCAGGGAATCAGCCACCGTGGTGAGTACGTAGTAGGTTGTGTTTATTATTGTGTGATCCTTAGTGAGTCTCAAATAGGCTGAAGCTGCATGATGAGTCATCACACTGAGCAACTGTGCTCGGTAGGACTGTGTTGTTTATACTCTAATAGAAATATTTACCTTCCTTCTGAAGATCTGTTTTCCAAATACCTATTTGGGTATCTCAAATCCTAAACAGTGTTTATTAATCATACTTCTTCCAAGGACTAGCACCTGTTCTTCTTGGGCAAATAATCCGTAAGCATACATCTAGATAGGTCCAGTTAGAATTCGCTAACATAAATAGCGATGCCTTGTCAGTAATGTTTTAATCACATTTCTCTTATGTTCTCCAGAATCTAGTTGATAAGAATGACTGTTCTTTTGAAAGCTACTGTGGACACAGACACTCACATGCACAAAACCCTCATATACACCATAAACATATGTTCTTTGTATTTTGTATTTCTTCCAGAGAAGAAAACACCCTAATTTTACAGGGTCATGAGGAATGAATGAGATAATTGTGTAAACTCCTCAGTGAATCTGCTGCTTAGTCCAGTTATTATCCATTTAAAGTTAATCATGAAGACACTTCATGAAGGAGAAAGTTTTGAGTGGTGAGAAAGTTACTAGGGTAGAAGTATAATAGTGATTATGTATATAATGCTATCTCCCAGGGACTGTTCTAAGGTGTTTGGGTACACACACACACACACACACACACACACACACACACACACACTCCTTTAATTCCCACATGAAACCTAAGAGGCAACATTTAGGTGGGGAAACTGAGGTACTGAGATGAGTAACTGGGAGGATAGAAGATGAGGACTTGGGAAGGAGTGAGAAAAGGAATGTGCCCCAGGTGATTGGAGTGTTTCGCTTTGTAGTGCTGACCCTAAACTCAGGACTGTCCACAAAGAAGGAAAGGCAGTGAAGGGGGATGGAAGGTCATAGGCATCAGTCACTTGGACAGGCATGGGTATTTCAGCTCAGCCACTGCCTAGCAGTGTGGCATTGAGAATTACTGACCTTCTCCAGACCTCAGGCTTTTCACAGGTACAACAGGGGAAGGATAATGGCCTTTGTGTTGCTATGAAAAATAAATAAAATCACATGCAGGTATAAACATAGGCTTAGTCTACTGCTTCAAGAAGGTAGCATCTCAAAAATATGACCCTTTAGCACTTTTAGGATTTTCTCTGTAGGCTTCTAATATTAGAAGTGGGGAAATAATTATATGTTTCTTTTTTTCCTTTTTTTTTTTTTTTTTTTTTTTTTTTTGAGACAGGGTCTCACTCTGTTGCCCAGGCTGGAGTGCAGTGGTGCAATCACAGTTCGCTGCAGCCTTGACGTCCCAGGCTCAGATGATTCTCCCCCATTAGCCTCCCAAATAGCTGGGACCACAGGCACATGCCAATGCCACCATGCCCAGCTAATTTTTTTATTTTTTGTAGAGAGGTCTCACTGTGTGGCCTAGGCCAGTCTCAAACTCCTGGGCTCAAGCGATCCTCCCATGTCAGCCTCCCAAAGTGCTGGGATTACAGGTGTGAGTCGCCACACCTGGCCTCCGTAAGTTTCAAATGATGCCAAAGGAACATTAAACAATGATAGCCATTACTTTCATTTGACAGAGCTGATGATTTTTTGCTACATTGACTTTTCTTGGTTCCCTCCTTTTTTTCTTTCTATACCAAAGTATTTCAAAGCTCATCCAAGACAGTGTATCATTTTCCCCTACAGACTGCAGTAGCCACCTCTCAAAAAAATACATTTTCTTAATAAGCCACAACAGGTGTGACAAAATTAAACCTAAATTTAAAATTGGCAATATTACACCCTTGGCCCTGCACATACAGGGATGTTTAGCTGGTTTACTTGTTCCAAGTGATCTTGTTTCACTCAAATTTAAATGAATGACATCACACTTTTTACAATTTCAAACACAAGGTGTTCCTTGAAAGCATCCAGCGTTATTCTGCACTGTTCAGTTTTAGCTAGTTTTCTTTCTGATAACTCTCATTATAAACATTTAAAAGAAAAAGAACATTTTGCAACATTCTGCTTCTCCAGGGCAGAGACACTTCAGAGTATTGCTGTCTGTATGACCCTTGTTCCAACAAATCTGCTGATTCCTGAAACAGCGTGTTTTTGTTTTGTTTTGGTTGTGCTTCCGTTTCAGTTTATTCATCCTTTCCTTACCCTGATCATTGGCACTTCTATTTCTTTATAATTCACAAACCTGATATTAGACCAGGACATCTTTGGGTAGACGTCACCATATATAGGTGTGCCTTCATTTTTTAGAAACCAGCATTTAATCAATAATAGTAAGTTGCTTTGGGGTAACTACTTGCAGTTATTGGCATTGTCTGCTGCTGTGAGATTTGGCTTGAAGCTGCACAGGGCAGGTCTGCTTACAACAGTGGTTTTCAATTTTGCCTTTGCAGTCAAATCAGGTGGGGGGGCTTTTAAATAAAGACTGATTCCTGGGCCCTGCCTTAGGGATTTCTGGTTTAATTGGTCTAGGGTAAGACCAGGTATTGATTGTTTTTAAAAACAACTCTCCAGGTGATTATAATGTGCAGCCAGGATTGAGAACCAGTGCCTTAGAGTGTCCATTCTCAAACTTGAACGTGAAGCAGAATCACCTAAAGGGCCTGTTAAAACGCAGGCCACTGGGCCACACCCCAGAATTTCTGGTTCATTAGGTCTGGGGGTTGAGGGGTGGTGGCGAGACTTTGCATTTCTAACCAGTTCCCGGATGATTCAGCTGTTGCTAGTTCTGGGAACCCACTTTGAAAACCACTGGCCTACGGAGATCTTTCCAGTAGCTTTATAAGATTTTATAACAAGAAAAAAGACAGGATTTCCTGTGCTTTTAAGTAAAACAACTGCTTAAGGCACAAATATTAAAATATTATGCTTCCCAGTTCATAGGCAAGTTGGACCATACCCTCTGTTTGCTGAGCCAACATCTGCACTAACAGGCAGCCAGGGCCCAGGATCTGAAAGGACATGGATTAGAGGCAGGTGAGAAGTTGGTTTTTTAAATAAAAAATGCTACAAGGACCTATAGAATTGTTACTAAGGTTAGCAAATTACCTATGGATTGTACAGCTCTACTGAGATATGTAGCTTAAGATGTGAATAATTCCCTGGGCAGCATGAAATATGGCACAGAAGTACGAAGGTGACTCAAACAAACATGGTACTTGATCCCCTAAAGAGGGCAGTTTAACAGTAGAATGTACTGTCTGTGATGAGACATATCCATTTCTTATTTAAATTCATACCCTAAATTTCTCTTTCTCCGATTCTTGGGACTTCTAGTTCCATTTCCTTTTCCAAACCCTTCTCTCCGTCTTTGAGTGAAAAACCCTTTATGAAATGTTTGGCAACAAAGGATGCCACCTTTGCCAGTTACCAGGAGTGTACTTGCTGCATCATCGTCCATTTGTCCTCACCTGAGTTTATAGAAGTGTGAACTTGTATAAGCAGCTGTTCTGTGTCCAAAGACTTGGGATTTGGGCTTGCAGGGTTGGACTTTGAACCTAAGCCTGCAGCAGACAGGGCAGCTTGATTCACTCTTCCTGCCATGCAACTTCTCTCGAGTAAAGTGCCCTTTGCTAGCTGACAGAGAAGAAAAGAGCCTATTCTATCCATTTGACAGACCGCTAATGAATAGTAATCATGAAAATTGAAGTCGTGCACTGCCACTGCATTCACCATTGTTATATTAGCAATTCCTGGACTTCATGAACAGAGCACTCGTTATTCTGCAATTAAATGAAAAATAATGGCATCGCTTA
Organism: Pan paniscus; assembly: GCF_029289425.2. NCBI lineage: Eukaryota > Metazoa > Chordata > Mammalia > Primates > Hominidae > Pan > Pan paniscus. The sequence continues at coordinate 73,505,194 of NC_085926.1, read as the reverse complement.
GCTATAAGGAAGGAAACGTTCAAGTGCAGCCTCTGTATAATTAAGCTTAATATTATTATCAACAGAAAGTGATTGTAGTTGTGTTCAGAGGCGAGAAGAGATATGCCACCAACCATTTGACCTATCAAAAGAAAATGGCTTTTGTGATGTTTGATGTTCTTCCTAACAACCAGCTTTGTGCCTTGCATGGGGCAGGTGCCATGTTCTGCACCATTTTCTCTCTATTCCAGCTGTTTTAAAGTTCTTTCTCATCAGTTCTCATGACTGCCTTTGTAACACTTGTCTGTTTTCCATTTTTCCTTATGTCTTCCCCAGCATCTGTTCTGCTTTTTGTTTTATCTTTTTCTTTCTTTAGCGACAATCTATTTTCTTGACTCAGACACACTGGCTTTCTGACATATAAAATTAAAACAATCCATTTAATTTTTAACTAAAACAGGTGTTGAGTGATTGACCCTATCAAGCAGCTCCCTGCAGAAACCTCATTTACTACTAGCTTCTTTATTGCCCCCTCATAATTCATTAGCTTAATAAATGCTTGTGTGAAAAGGCAGAGGCCAAGATTACCAATCTTACAATATGGATGTCTGCCCACTCCCTCTCCAGCCCACATCCCAGGGAAGTCAACTAGGTTGAGCTCTCCGCAAGACAGTCGAAGCTCCAGGGTGTGTGCTTCAAAAAGCCTCAAATTAGTGAGTGCTCTAAAGCAGGATCCCTCCTTTGCTTCAGCATACAGAGTGTTCACCTCTTAGGGACATGCTGCCTGCATCCCCTTTAGTGGAATCTGGGGAAATAAAACATCTGTATCTTCTGCTTCGTAACTCCCAGCAGCCAGCAAAATATTCAATATTTTGGAGCTGGTTACAAGAAACTTCCAAATCCTCAAACATCATCAGAGAAAGCCACAGACCCCAAGCGCCTGTCACATTTGGGTATGTAGTGCTTGCTGTCTCTCTACGTAGCACCTAAGGTTAGCTGGTGGATATCAAAGCCCCATAGAGGAAGGGGTGTGGGCACGGGGTTGTTGGCCTAGTCTTAATTTAGGTTCAGCATATGTCTGAAGCTTCCCCCGCTTTAACATTTTCACAGAGCCCAGACTTATCTCGGCAAGCACTCCACAACCTCTTCGTTCTGAAACCCCTGTGTATTATGAAGGAAATGAAATCCATATGTTTCTGATTCATTTACATGTAGCTCATCAAAATGTAGTTTTGTAAGAGCTCTTTGGTGTCCAAGAAGCCTTTGGAGCCTTTTTATAAGACTTTTAACCCTCCCCCGCTTCATTCCCCTTAGAACCAGGAAGTTGGGACTTGCCAAGAGTAAATAAAAGCAAGCTTCAGAGTTGACTCTGGCTCTGGCCTGACCCATCTCTGGTCTGAGTCTGCAGTGGACTTAGCTTCAGCAAAAACAGAAATGACTGTCTTTACCCTTTTTCTGGAGCCATGGAAGTAGGCACTAATCCCACTTACACCCCACGTGACAGTGAGTTTGGGCTCACAGCATCTCTTGGAGGCAGCCACTTGACTCTATGCAGTTATTTCCAGCTGAGCCTCTTCTCTCTGTCCTGTGAGCAGAGAGCTGATAGGGCCAGATGGCCACACCTGGACCAGAAGCTCCAGGAGGAGCTCCTTTAAGCAGTGCCCCTCATCTACCCGCTTGCAGGCCACTGCACTGTGTCTCCAAGACTTTCCAGGCCAGATTCTTACCAAGGGACTGCCTATGCATCAGGGACTTCTATCTTTTCACTGGGACCGTGACAGAGGCACCCACAACTATACCAGGCTTCATGGTGGTATTGTTGGTGCTGCTGTCACTTAATGATACTTTCGAGTGTTTAGTTTTTCTTCATCAAGAAAGGCTTATAAGCTTTAAAGAAAACAACTATCTACTGCCATGAAGATTCCAGAGCTTTTACTCTGAAAAACCACAGAAATGAAATGAGTCAACCTGTTTCCAGAGTTCGGCTAGGGAGAGGTTGTGGGGTATTTTTTCTCCTCTATCCTAGGATGATGAATTATGGAAAACCATTCAAGAGCTTAGTATTCCTTACTTGGGCTGTTGTCGTGAGTGGGGTGGAAGGAATTCTGCCCTCATCTTTGCACGTCCTGGCTTGTTTCCTTGATTCAGAATGGTGCTGTGCCTTTCAGAGGCAGAACCTGGGTACATGGAAATGCATAGGCATGTAGTGGGGAGTAGAGCTGGACCTGGGAGTTCTCACCTCACCTTCCAGCTGCTGCACTCAGGCTTTTTCCAGAGTTTTATTTCTTCATGTGGATGCATACGGTGTAATAAAAAATCATCCGCTCACTTATAAATTATATCACCTCCAAGCATTCATCTTCAGAAACACGCTTCATCTTCCAGGATACAGAATTTGATAAAGTCATTGCTCAGCTTCAGCGTGAAGACACTGCATTTAAATTTTACCATACACATTTTGTGTTATATGTAAATGGGAGAATCATTCTCAGCAGAATTTTTGAAATACTTCAGGGCAACTATAAAATGTTTTAGACAAGTTGGAAAGCCATCTGAATTACGTATTGCAGAACCTTGAAATCTGAGCTTCACCTGAAATCCCGTGGCAGGGGAAGCCATTACAAAAAAGCTTGTATTGAAGCTGTTTCCTCACTGATGAATGGGCATGGCACAAGTATGCTGGGCTTATTTGGTTACTTTTTTTTCTCAAAATGAACAAGCCAGTACTTTTATGATCTAAGGACAGACAGCTGTGAGTCCATCCCAAAAGTACTTTCAAGTGGCTTTGAAATTTCCCTTATAGACAGTGACGATCATTTGATGCAATGTGGTGGTGAGATCGTCTTCGTTTTGTGTTGCCTCCAGCAGGTCCGTACTCTCCAGTAATACTGGTTTACAGATAATGAAGCACTACACACATCTTCCTTTTAATACCCTCACTGGGTCGCCTGTGGTATCATGCCAGGTGGAGAAACAGAAGCTAAACTTCCTCCAGTGAATTTCACCCAGTTATTCATTCATTGATTTGCTCATTTATTCAACATATATTGAGTGCCTACCCTGTGCTGGGCCTTATTCTGTATACTGGGGACACAGTATACAGAATAAGACACAGGAGGCCCAAGTCCAAGACACAGGAGGCCCCTGCCCTCAGGCAGCTACTGTTCTTGTGGATGGAACTTATTTGTATTTTAGCAGTAAAAGGGAGTGGCAGAGCCGGATGGTGACCTGGGCCTTTTAGCTTTGTTAAAAAAATAAAAGATCCTCCGATCCTCCCCCTCACCTCCCACCAACCCCTCCTCCCCGCAATAAGTGTCTTCCCTCAGAACAACCCTTCTAATGTGGTGTGGAAAAAACTCTGCCATGGCCCTCAGCAAAATCCACACACTAAAAGCCTTTGAGGGAAAAGCATTTTCATCAGAAAATTGCTGTGGTCAAGAAGTTTAAAGATCCAGCGATTTTTGTTGACATGTTTTGAGTACTTTCTAGTTGATAGAGTCTCAAAACTGGAACTTCTGGAGTGTACCCTGTGAAACTTCTTTTTTCTTGTAGGTCAGAATGGTTGGACATTGGCAATTCCTCATAGTGCAGACCGTGACATTTGCCTCCTCTTTGTATCTGGTGTGTAGTAAGTGCTCAGTAAACATACTCAGAATTGCTGTTATGTCCCAGGCACTCAGACATCTCTGAGCAATCTTAACCATTTGCCTCTTGTCCAGTTGCATTTTTTTTCTTACGTAGCTAAAGTTGTAGAACATATTATTAAAATTTGGTTTTCGTAAACTTTACAACAGTAGCTACCAGGGTTTTTCACAGTGTGATCCTCCCTTCCCCAAAGAGTTTCTTAAACTCTCTGATCCCCAGATTATGACCTTTCTAGGAAAGAGGTTGCTGTTATTATCACCTATGGAGGCTTTAATGAAAGGGGCCCTGGTGGCACAGGAGATAAAGCAGACTTGAATTCAGCACCATCCGTCGTGGTGGGGGCTTCCACTCATCCCTCCCCAGGCCCTGTCAGGAGACACCAGGCACTTGGCACCCAGTGTGGGCTCAGTAAAGGTTAGCAATGATTTTTGTTATTGCTACTAAATGCCAGTATAGGTAGGCATGCTGTAAAATAAACAGGATAATCTAAGTGGACCTTTTTTTTCCTTTTATTTCTTCCCTTTTACATCATTTCTGTTGTTTTGCCGTTATTTGTATATATGTGTGCATGCATTGGAGATGGGGAATACAGCTACGGAGGTTTTGAAGAGGCACAGTATTGGGTTTAGTTTTCATATCAAATCTCACACATTCTGAAATCTGTGAAGAAATGTGTCACATGGTGATGCCTGGCATATAATCAGCTCCTCTGAAAATGCTGTGATTAACAGTAACTCCAACAGATATTTCCTTCTCAAAAGAAAAGCACATGATTTTATAGCATTTTTAAATGCCAGGGCATCTCATCAGCTCAGTCTTTTCAGTAATTAAAAAAAAAAAACTCAGATAGTGGAAATTCAGGGTAGTCAATGGAAAAAATTCAATAAATATCTTGGCACCACAGAGTGGTGTCCTTTGAATGTTTGTTTATCATTCAAATATAATAACATCAAAAAGAAAAAAGCATATGAGGTGATGGATATGTTAATTAGCTTGATTATGGTGATTTCACAGTGTATACACATACTATCATATCAACTAGTATACCTTAAATTATTTTTATTTGTCAATTATACCTCCATAAAACTAGGGGGAAAAGCCACTCTTTTAAAGGCTTAGTAGGAAAAAAAAATCCAAAAATACATAACAGTTCAAAATGCATTGTTAAAAGAGCAAGTTTAAAAATACTGTGTATAATATGGTCTCATCTGTGTAATATAATAATGGACATGGGAGTAGAATAACAGTAGAAAGAAACACACCAACGGTGTGGGGTTGGATAAGCACACAAAACTTTAACTAGTTCCTTTGTTTTTGAGACAGAGTTGTTGCCTAGGCTGGAGTGCAGTGGTGCAATCTTGGCTCACTGCAAGCTCTGCCTCCTGGGTTCAAGCAATTCTCCTGCCACAGGCTCCTGAGTAGCTGGGATTACAGGTGCCCACCACCACGCCCAGCTGATTTTTGTATTTTTAGTAGAGACCGAGGTTTCACCTTGGTGGCCGGGCTGGTCTCAAACTCCTGACCTCAAGCGATCTGCCTCCTTCGGCAGAGCGCTGGGAATAGAAGTGTCAACCCCCACACCCGGCCTTAAATTAGTTCTTTATACATGTTTTATTTTTTAAACTTTTTGTAATGAACCTATATTTATTTTGATAATAACAGCTAAAACTACTGAATCTGAGTTAGGCAAGTTGAATACCCTTTTTGCTTGTTGGTGTCTGGTCAGTTTTAATAGTCTGTTTTAGATGTTAAAGGTATCAGATGTTCTGTGCCATAGCCCCAAGGATTGACTTTGCTGAGCTAACTCTCTACAGCGCACTTCATTTCTAAGTTAAATAGTTGGTCCAGTTTTATCAGCGTGCTCTAGCATCTGTCAGTGCCAGCTATGTTTACAGCTTTCCTTGGAATTGGACTGTGGAAGAGCTGAGAAGCCTAAAGGAAATATTGAATCCTTTATCTGTTAGAAACCCTAGTAAAGAGAAAGAGAGAGCACCAAATAGCATTGCAAGCATGCAAGAATAAATTCTTCCATTGTAAACATGCAAGAACAAATTTAAAGTCTTGATGAGATACCTTTTTTCTTTTCAATGTTAAGACTCAATTTTGCCTCATTTGTAGAAGAGGGAACCCCCTCACCTCTCAGGTGCTGCCTACATCTCACTGCAGAAGCTACCTTTTTGCTTCTGAGGAGGTGATGGGCCAGTTAAATGTGTATAAGGCAGTTCTGCTGTCCTCCTGGGAAATCCAGTATGCTGGGTGCTCACACCCCAGTGCTGGCCTCCAAGGTGCAGGGCACTGGACTTGCTTGCCTGCTAAAACCAAATCCTTTGTCCCCTTTCTGCTCTGGATGCTGTTTGTCTTGGCATGCCACTCCTAATAACACTTGGAAATAGAAAACAATCCTGAATCCTTGGGGTTTCTCTCTAGATGTCATCTTTACCTTCTTAAAGCTGTCTGTGAATATGAGCAGTGTGTATTTGCATTTATCCAGGTAAAATATTAATCACCAAATAGAGTGTGGAGTGTCCAGAAGTACCAGACACTTGGAGTACACACAGGAAAGTATCTTTTGCTGTGGCAAACTCCAGTTATGGAAGGGGTGTGAATGCTTGAGGTTCCTGAAGTACCAAATTTGATGATGACATTCCACATGACTGTATGAAGTTAATGTATATATGTGTGTCTCATGTAATGATCTTCAGCAAGAGAGTCTTTTTTATTTTTATTTTATTTTATTTTATTTTTTTGAGATGGAGTTTCCCACTTGTCGCCCAGGCTGGAGTGCAATGGTGTGATCTTGGCTCACTGCAACCTCCACCTCCCGGGTTCAAGCAATTCTCCTGCCTCAGCCTCCCAAGTAGCTGGGATTACAGGCGCCTGCCACCACGCCCAGCTAATTTTTGTATTTTTAGTAAAGACAGGGTTTCACCATGTTGGCCAGGCTGGTCTCAAACTCCTAACCTCAGGTGATCCACCTGCCTCGGCCTCCCAAAGTGCTGGTATTATAGGTATGGGCCACCACACCCGGCCAGCAAGAGAGTCTTAAAATGCCTTTTTTTATGTCATGGTCCACGTGGAAGACTTGTTTACATTTAACCTATAAATCTCCTAGAACAATCAGTTACTGAAGATCCACTGAGACAATGTTGTTGGCCTGGGATTGATGCCCAGGCAGTGTGATTGTGGGGCCGTTGCTCATGGCAACCATGTAAACAAACACATCCTTGTATTCTTGCCCAGGTGCTGGTTACCTGTTGCTTTCTGGTCATCTAGAGAGACCTGTAAAATATTTCTGCTGATTTCATTTTTGCTTTGCCTTTCTCTGCCCATAATTATTTAATAAAGCCATCAAAGTGGGAATTTCATTGTGTACTTTTTTCCTTAGGTTGTTTATAGGACTGTGAAGACCTGTCCTAATGCAACCCCATTAATAGTTCCCTCTGCAGAAAAACTCCAGATTATTCTTTTTTTTTTTTTCAATTTTTTTTTCAATTTTTTTTCTTTCTTTTTTTTTTTTATTATACTTTAAGTTTTAGGGTACATGTGCACATTGTGCAGGTTAGTTACATATGTATACATGCGCCATGCTGGTGCGCTGCACCCAACTCCAGATTATTCTTATCTTCTCTTTTTCTCCCCATAATTTTAGGTTCTAATGGCATCTCTTTTATCAGTAGCTCGGGGTCTAGAATATTTCCAAAGGTCTTTTGAAAATTATTACTCAAATACTACCTTTTAGCTTACCACTCTGCTGAAACTATTTCAAGCACCCATAGGTTTCTAGCATTTACAAACATTTACGTAGTATGAGAAAATTGGAAAGTGGAAATAAAATAAGATGTGGTCTCTGCACTCAGTGACCTATGCAATACATTGAGCTAAACACCACAGTGTAAAATACTAGATGCTTGAAATTGCTAAATTAGCCACTTAGGAGACTGTGTGGATTTGGAGACACCTAGAAAGTCTTCTTGGTAAAGATGAGACTTTGCTAATAGTTATTCAAAAAAAATTGCTATAGAAGTCCAACATGTATATATCACATATATAATGTAGAAAAATGACTGGAAAGAAGTAGCAGAATCCCAGCCAAGTGACAGCATGTGTAATGATTCAGAGCTTGCAGCCTTAAACCAGAATGCGTAGTTCTTCCTATTACTGGCTGTTGGACCACATAACTAAGGTTACTTAACCTCTCTCTACATCAGTTTTCTTGTGTAAAAAGGAGATAATTATGGTACATAACTCATAGGCTTATGTGGGTTAAATGAATTAATATGTATCAAGAATTTAGACCACTGTCTGACCTAAAGAGTACTCAATAAATGTTAGCTATATTGGGCATATTTAAATGGTGAGATTAGGGGAGATTATATTTTCTTCATAGTCTTAAATTTTCCGGACTTTCTACAGTGAACATGTTGGACTTTGATAGAAAAAAATATTTCTAACGTCAGGTCTTTCAGTAAGCTTTTAAAGATATGTATACCACAGGTGAGTCATACTTTGATGACTGAAAAGTCAGTTTGAGCATATTTTAATGAAGGTTAGGCAACATTTTTTGCTGACATTCAATTCAAAATTTTTTATTAACCTCCATAAATGGAATTAAAAATTTTCCAGAAGTTCCCAGGACCCCTTTGCTTCTTAAGAAGTTTTAGCATACATTAGAGTAGACAGTTTGATTCCCTTTGTCATTTGTAATAGTAAGGTATAGTTTAAGAATTGGGTAAACATGCATCTCAGGGCTAATGTAATGTGTTACAGTTGTTTCCAGAAAATATTAGTAAATGTAAGTGTTTATATCTTCTTAGAGTAACTTTCTGCTAAATTGTAGTCTCTAATCATTTGTTATACTCACGTGCTTTATCATTGCGTTAGTCTGTTCTCATGCTGCCATAAAGAACTGCCCAAGAATGGATAATACATAAAGGAAAGGGGTTTAATTGACTCACAGTTCTGCATGGCTGGGGAGGCCTCAGGAAACTTACAATCATGGTGAAAGGGGAGGTAAACAGGTCATTCTTCACATGATAGCAGGAAGGAGAAGTGCTGAGCAAAGAGGAAAATGCCCCTTATAAAACCATCAGATCTTGTGAGAACTCATTCACTATCACAAGAACAGCAGCATGAGGGTAACCGCCCCCATGATTCAATTACCGCCTACTGAGTCCCTCCCACAGTACGTGGGGATGATGGGAACCATAATTTAAGATGAGATTTGGGTGGGGACACAGCCAAACCATAACAGTCATTTTATAAAATACTACATATGTCCAATATAGAGGGTAGTTCCCTTATTTCCCAAACAAGATTCAAAAACATGTTTTTTGGTTTTGTTTTTATTGGAGGGGAGTAACCTGAACAGAATATGTAAATGTTTACAGAGGCATGTGAAATACCCATTCATAACATTTTTTTTAGCTATATATATTTAGGGTCACAGATAAATCACATATAAAATGCTAAGTGAGAAATACTGACTTTTTCCTGTCATATTTTATGAAAATTTTATTAAAATTTTTCTTAGTATTTAACACCAGTTATTTGCTTTGTTAGCTCTTGAGAACTGTTTTTTTTGTTTGTTTTTTTTCTTCATCCAACAGTTTTCAGAGCATCTGTCCTCACTTTTATCTAAGTCGTTAAAGACACGGCACTTCCTGAATCATACATGTCACAGGAAGTATTATCCTGAGCCATAAATCTTCATCTGTGCAGTACTTTAACATATTTTTTCCATTCCTTTTATGAAAGTATATTTATGCTCACCACAATTAACCACTTACTGATTGCTTTTTAAATTAATCTTAAAAGTTGTTTTCAGTGCCATCTGATGCTTGGAATTGTGTAGCTATACCTAGCAGGAATAAATACTAAGTCTGTGTCAATATTCTTCCCCTTGGTTTCAGTTATCTATTGCTGTGTAAAAAACCATCCCAACTTTGTTGCTTGAAGCACCCAGGATTCATTGTTTCTCATAAGAATTTTCTGCTGGTCTCATGCGGACTTGCTCATGTCCTAGCTGGATGGCTGGATTGTTCATGTTGCAGTTGGTGCTGGACAATGGTGGGCTCTCTCTCAGTGGCTTTCATGCCCAAGGAGGCTCACACAGGCTTCTTGATACAGCAGCCTCAGAGCATCAGAAGGGCAAGAGTGGATGCTGTCTGGTCTTTGAAGTCTCACTCAGAAGTCACCTGTTGTCACTTCTGTGTTCTATTAGTGCAACTGAGTCCTGAGGCTTGCCCAGGTTTGCACTGAGGAAATCGATTCCACCTCTTGCTGAGAGGAGCAGCAAAGAATTTATGGCCATTTTTAACGCACTACAACCTCAATTTCAACTGATTGTCTCTAATGACTTCTTCTGTAAGCATCCAAAACATCCCTTGATTGAAACTATCTCAAGGTGACCTATCTTCCTTCAACAATATTTTGTGGTTCGAAACTATGTCATTAAGAGAGTGACTTTGAAAACCTATGTAAGGACTCAGATGTGAGGTGACTGCCTAGTCTGAGGAATAATGACTTTATGTTATATTTGTAGAGAGTGTAGAGAGGTGGTAAAGCCAGCGAAGCAGACCCATGGAGAAATGCAAATCTGTCATCAGCCTTGAAGGATGGGGCAAATTTGGTGGTGCCCTGGTTAAGGAGGAACAGCACTGTGTCTTGCTGGCAAAGCCTAGGAGACTAATTTATAAAATTAACATTTCTTTGAGAATATGCTTTGTTACTAGAAAGCAGTTTGATCAATGTACTCTTGTATAAGCAACTGGATTAAGGAACAAAAGAGACACCTTAAAGAAACACAGAGAGCCTTCAGAGGAGGAGAGCCATCATATCACTGTAATTAGCAAACGTCTCTTATGCATCAGTTGGGCTTCCATGAGGCTGTAATTACCAGGTCTTAGAGTTTGCCTCTACCTACATCATTGTATAAAATGAAAACCAGATGAAAAAATCAAATGTTCTATGCAGGAGAAAAATGGATGCAAAACAAGGCTTGCAAAACTCTTAAGTGCTCTATATTGCTAAAGGTTAACTGCATTGCCTGACATAAGGAAAAACCAGGAAACTACTCTAAATGAGGAGTAGCATCAAGAAACCACAAAAGAAAGAGCTCGACATAATAAATACATTATTAAAATGCATAGTATACAGTGTAAAAGGCAGTCTGCAATTTTTGAATTATGTGTCCTATAAAAGTACATCAGGTAAATATGTGTAATTGGAGTCCCTGGTGCTCTGGCAAAGCTCATTTTGCTGACCTTCAGAAAACTACACTGACTTTTTTAGGAGTATTATTTTGATTTGAAAAAGCTCTTCTTTGCCAGTAAGGAAAAGTACAGTATTTACAGAAAATGAGACAACCACAGTGTACTTAAAGTGTATGTAGTGCATGCGTGTTCTCTGCAAGAAAATTAAAAGTCTCTGTTTTTCATTCAGAAGTAATTAGAGAATGTCTTTTGTGGCTGCTGGAAAACAGATGCAAGACTCCTAGAAGTCTGAAGTGTAAAATTAAAGTAGAATGTATCATTGGGTGTCCTAATCTTCAGGTAATGGCCCAGGCCTGGGAAAAGTGAACAGACTTTGTGTTCCCAGTTGTAAATGTGCTCCATGGAGTCTATGATCATGCCCACTCAAGATGTGACAGAGCATAAAGAGTCATTTTGGTCCAGAAATCCCTGTTGGAACATTAAACTGGGTGCTGATATTGACCATGATACCTGGAAGAAAGGCCTCCCATCATTTCTTAAAGAAGATAACAGTTGGACCAGGCGCAATGGCTCACGCCTGTAATCCCAGCACTTCAGGAAGCCGAGGCGGGCAGATCATTTGAGATCAGGAGGTCGAGACCAGCCTGGCCGACACAGTGAAACCCCGTCTTTACTTTAAAAAAAAAAAAAAAAAAAAAATTAGCCGGGTGTGGTGGTGCAGGCCTGTAATCCCTGCTACTTGAGAGGCTGAGGTAGAAGAATCGCTTGAACCCAGGAGATGGAGGCTGCAGTGAGCTGAGATGGTGCCACTGCACTCCAGCCTGGGTGACAGAGTGAGACACCATCTTGAAATAAATAAATTAATTTAATTAAATTTTAAAAAAGAAGATAACAGGTCTTATTGGCCTTTCATTAACTAGTACTGTCCATAATTTCAGAACATTCCATAGAAGGTGGAAAGTTGAGGCCCTTGCCTGGGAATTGTTGATGCCAAATATCAACACATTTCCAAATATTAGACTGATTAAGTGTCACAGGTTTAAGCCACCTGGTCAAATAAAGCAAATTTTTTACCCTTATTAGAGTAGGTTAACTGTTGTAACAAACAACTGTAACACTTCAGAGGCTTAACACAATATTTATTACTTGTTCAAGTCAAGGGCCAAATACAGTTCAGCAGGCCAAGGACTCTGTTCTTTGCAAGGATTTAGGAACACAGTCTTCTCCATCTGTGGCCCCGCCTTCCCTAGGATCTCTGAATCTTTCCACTTGGAAAGAGGATGAAGATCCAACACGGGAGATTTTTATGGGGCAGGCTCGGGAGTGGTGTACATTGCATCTGCTCACATTCTGTTGGCCAGAACTCTGTTACCTGACCCCCAGCCAACTGCAAGAGAGGCTGAAGGCTGAATTGAGCTCAGAGCCCAGAGCAGCATCAGTGAGCATTAGCAGTCTCTGCCCTAGCTTTCCTGTTGAGGACCAGGGCAGAGGGTCATGGCAACTGGGACTCTCAGACATAGTTTTCAGTCTGAGTACAAAATAGGAGGCCTCTCCAGTGGGCCTGGATTATATGCAACGAAAACAACTCTTGCAATACAGGAGAAATTCTCTGCAAACAGAGAGATTAAGACCCCACCTCTGCAACCCCCGTGACCTAACAGAAGTAAAGCCACTTGATCATATTTATCTCAGAGTCCATTTCCTTTCTTGTGTCTGATGCATTGGTTCTTGAATGTGGAAAACCTCTTTCCCTTGGGTAGAGACCTACCACCATGTGGGACTTAAGGACCAGGACAGCTGAATAACACGTGTGGCATTCTAGACACATGGCCTTCCTTTCAGTCTCTAAATTACGTATATTGGTTTAAAGAAGCCTTTGTTTCTTAAAATAAGTTCTCAATGCTCCAGATTAGAAGCAGCTGGAAATCTTTGGGAAGGGGCAGAGGTTTCAGATGTGCTTCTGTGTATTTTTTTCAGTGGACACAACAGATGCTCCAAAATGACACACATACCTGTCATGCCAGCAAAGCCACATCCTCAGGGTGTCTGCCTTAGCAGCAGTGATGCCTGGGTTGTCAGGGTGGGCTCTGGACCACCACAAGCAGTACTGCTGGGGATCCCATTGTGGGACACGCTCCACCATTTCCATCCTGTCAACTCCTCTTGCAGGCAGGCTACAAGGACTCCAGGAGAGTATGGAATGGAGCACTGGAATCAGAATGCTCATTCTTGATATTTTATTAATTCAATGTAATGAAGCTTTCAACATCTCTGGGATGCACAGTTGGTTCCTTGGAGTCATTAAAGATAGCAGATGCCAAGACCTATTAGAAATGGCTTACAGTGGAGTGCAGTGGCAGAGACCTTTGTATTTATTACCATGAGCAAAGGTTACATTCTAAAGAAAGAAATTACAGTTACATTCCTTGGGATTGTTGTTGTTGGTGTAGCTCAATCACATTTATTGTTTGTATGTGTTAAGGGGACCTGTCTAAATCATATCATATTTTCCTTTTACTTTGGTGTTACATAATATATGATTACAGAGAAACCCCAAATCCAAATCCTTGTAAAATTTCCCTTTACCTGCAATTAATTCCTAAGCCAAGTTACTTCAGGGCATAGCTAGAGTCTGCTTTGCTTGTTTTTGCAATATGCCATGCATGTGGGTGCGTAATAAATGGTATTCTACAATCACCTTCAAGGTGTACATTATGGGCGAGATTTACACCATATGTAACAACAGAGGACTGGAGAATGACAGTTTAGGAAATGCAGGTTATAAGCGTGCAATTACTCTAATTATGGACCTAAATGGAACTTGACTTGTTTTCACTCTGTAGTCAGTCCATGTGAACTGTCAGGCGAAACTTTCACAAGATATTCTCTCCCCAAAAAGGCAGCTCTGTGGATATGTGTCTGTTTTTATTTTCTCGAGAGCCTTTGCTTTCACTTTAAGCTTTGGGAATATGGATAGGGGCACTGATAGCCCATGGCTTGGCTGATACATCTTTGCCTTTGCTGTTACTGGGCATTTGTATCACTGATGCTCCAGTTAAGTCTCCATTCAGGTGTAGAGAGAGGAATCCTTGGATACTGTGAGGGCATTTCCAAGTCCTTATTTGCATATCTTGATGATATATTGGAGTGTGAAGAAATGCATGATCATCACAAAGTGATTGTCACTGTATTGCTCTGCTTAGAGTAAGCTCTGCCGCAATAACAAACAACTTGGAAAATTTCAGAGGCCTGCAACAATAATATATTTCTTGCTCTTGATACATTTCCATTTTGGGTCAGCAGCTGCTCTGTTCCATGTCATTAGCCTTCTAGAACCCAGGCTAAAGGAGCAGCCTGCCACCTGGGTCATTGCTGGTGTTAAGGCAGAAGGAAAAGACAACACGGCAGACCCAGGTGATGGTCCTTAGCCTTAACCCCCTAGAAGGGGCAACCAATGACTTCACAAGGCACATTGCATTAACAAGTGACAGGATGAAGTCTGACATCACCAGGGCAGGGAAGTATCATCTTCCCACAGAGAGGGGCAGCAAATAGACTGAGCAATAAATAATACAGTCTACTGCACTCAACAAGACACAAGAGTGACTTGCTCAATGCTGTCCTTTGTAAACCAGAAGTGTTTTGAAGACCGGATAGCAAACTATTAGAAAGACAGAAATGACATCTACCCTCTTTTCTGAGCCTCAGTTCCGTAAAGGTATCTTAGAATCATCAGTGTCAAAAGATGTTATCTACAAGATATGAAGAGAAGAATAGGAAATCTGTGAAAAGTGGAGCAGAACAAGAGCTTAAGGAAGGCAGTACTGCCGAAGCAAGACCTAGGGGCTCCTGCTGGCCCACAGACGCCTTGTAAATCTTGACCCATGGTTTTCTGAACCTCTTGAGATCTGGTCATTAGTTCCCATGAACATATTCCTTTCTACAAGCATTTCATTCCAGGAAACTACTGGAATGAGTCTGCTCCTTTCACCAGAACTCTTAAGTGTTAAAATAACAAAAATCAACACATAAAATGAGATGCACTAGCTGTAAAATTCATTTCCAAAGATGTAGGGATGTCCCAAATTCAAAAAAAGAGAGACGGAATTTAACCTCCATTGGAATCTTGACTGAACATGGAAGATTACTGCCAATGGAATTAGCATAGCTTCAGAATAAACAAGAGTGGGTCAACTCATTCACCCACTGATTCAGCCCTTCATTGTTATGTGCTGGGCATTGTTGCAGGTATTCGGGGGTTAGAGGAAAAGACTGAGACAAGCAGGAGCCCTGCTTCTGAAGCATTTACCTTCTAGTGGGTGTGACAGTTAATGATCAATCATTTGCTCACTTGTAAATTAATTATTCAAAAAAACGTATTATTAAATGTTGGGGACTCAACGGTAAGCAGAAGAATCAAAGGTCCAGTCCTCATGGATCTGCATTTTAATGGGGGAATAAATAGAAAATAAGTTATAAATAGAAAATAATAACTGCCAAATTGACATATAAGACATCCGGTGGTACTAAGTGATAAAAAATGAAGAAAGGAGAGTGGGGGTAGGGAATTTGGGGGT
Source organism: Pan paniscus (assembly GCF_029289425.2). NCBI lineage: Eukaryota > Metazoa > Chordata > Mammalia > Primates > Hominidae > Pan > Pan paniscus. The sequence goes on along the minus strand of NC_085926.1, from coordinate 73,489,782 downwards.
AGGGACTACAGAGTTGTAATCAGATGTGCTATTTGGTATAGGGTGGTCAGGCTAACCTCACTGAAGAGGTGACCTGCATGCAGAGGGGAGAAAATGAGGCTGATATTCAGTGAAGGAACACAAAATGCAGAGTGGAACACCCAGTAACACACCTATAGCTGATTTCTTTGCCTTCTCTATCCTGGGTTTCTTATTTTGTGTATTACACCTTGTAAGACCCTCCCACTTCAAATGCAGGGGCAACTGATGACTTCACAAAGATAGTGGTGGTTACTGTGGACATTTGGTGGATAATCTGTTTCTTATATAGGATACGTTCCCAACATAATCCCCTAGGCCACTCTTGTTACAAAATAAAAAAAAAAAAAACAATTTTTTAAAGTCCTTTGAGTTTCTAATATGCCATGGATAGATATGTTTTCAATTATTGCATTTGGAGTTCAAAATAAAAAAAAAGATTGATATGTGATTTAAAATTCTGGTGATTCTACAGCTCTGAAAATAATTGAAATTTGTTTTTGAAAAGATTTGAGTAAGTGGATAGAGGTAGAAGTTTTGGGAGGAAGTTCTGTCCTTCGCAATGGCTCCATTGTCAAGCAAAATTAAGGCAAGTAAAAATTGCAGTTGGCTTATGTGCTGAATCCCAAATTAGTTTGGGATTCAGTTGCTTTTGCCTTAACTTTCGCCATAAACAATATGGAAACTTGATTAAGTTAACATAATTAAGAGAGATTGCTAGATGAGGTTATTAGACTTCTTTTGTAAAATGCTTCATTTCTGATCCATTTGATGTCAAACATTTTTTCCTGTCTTTGATGTTGAAATAATCAGATTAAAATCAACTTGTTAAATATGAAACCTATGGACGTAAAGACCCATTGAGTTAAAGACTTCTCAAAGAGTGTCTAGGTTTGCCTTTTTTAAACTGTGATTTTCAGTAGCAGATTTGTTTGCGAATGCAGTTAGTGGCTAGATTTCTAGATTCTTCTGGTCAGGAACACTCTAGCCGGCAATCACTACACTGAAGGGCTGAATGATAAATTTGAAATGAGATCATATTTCTCGCTTCTTACATTACCACAATAGACCATTGACCCTCTAAACAACAGCCATGGCAATATGTGCCCCCAGCAAATAACATGGAGATCTGTAATGCCTCTTCACTTATTCTCCCAGGACTGAACATGCTCCTTCTGCGAGGTCATCTTTGTTCTTGGTTGTTTCTAGATGCAATTCAGGGTGTTTAGTGGAAAGCAGGTAGATCTTAAAGTCATGCAGACCCAAGTTCCAATCCTGCTGCTGTCGGCCTGTGAAAACTTAGACAAGGTATTTTCTAAGCACCTTTCTTCATGTGTTTGCCAGAAGTAACAATATCACAGTGAGTGTGTAATGAGGATCAAAGTGAGATGACTCAAGGAACGCCATCAGCACAATGCCTGGCGCACGATAGGTGCCCATTATTTGTTATTTATGTTTGCAAAGCTGGAGAGATGGAAATTATTATTCAGGTGTCCTGACCTTGTTTGGGAGTATCTCCGCAGTTGGTAGGCTTGAGCTGAATGTCATCAAAGAAGAGTTTTATTGAACTAACACTGTGCTTAAAAATGCTTGGAATTTGGCTGGGCGTCGTACCTCACGCCTGTAATCCCAGCACTTTGAGAGGCCGAGGTGGGTGGATCACGAGGTCAGGAGATTGAGACCATCCTAACACGGCGAAACCCCGTCTCTACTAAAAAAAAAATACAGAAAATCAGATGGGCGTGGTGGTGGGCGCCTGTAATCCCAGCTACTCGGGAGGCTGAGGCAGGAGAATAGCGTGAACCTGGAAGCAGAGCTTGCAGTGAGCCAAGATCGCGCCACTGCACTCCAGCCTGGGCGACAGAGCGAGACTCCGTCTCAAAAAAAAAGTTTGGAATTTATTGCCAATGATTCAAAATTGGGAGACTTTTACAGAAAAGTCTGGAGTTTTGGCATTATTTTATACAACACTGTCCTCTCCCTGAGTCCCCACAGGGCCAGCTATCAGCAGGGGCTGAAAGTGGCTGCTTCCGTTGGGTGGAGATGTATGTGCTGGGTTCATTTCCCTCCTTCATGTTTCTGCCTGAACCCTGAATGCAGCTGAAGTGTTGATGACACTCGGTCTAGACATTAGGCTGATTAGACTCGATGAGCAAATGTGTGTATTTTCTGTGTGTAGCATTGGGAATTTGGGAGGCTACGTGTAGGCCTTGAGATGTGTTTGTCTCTGGACCAGGAAGGCAGTCCCTTACACACCACTGACTGAAGGAGAGATGCCTCCTTCTGAGGAGCCTGTCTCTTTGATTGAGAATGCAGCTTTGGTAGCAACTAATCAGAAGTAGTATTTGGGAAGAGGGTTGGGACACTGGGTCAGGCAGAAAGATCAGCCACTATAACCAGCCATGGAGCACAGTGATAGATACAATCCCAAGTCATCCTCAAGTGTAACACAGGCAAACATGGTTGTGATAGAGATAGGAACAAGGGAAGATTAGGGAAATAGCATCAGTAGAATAGGACACATGACTGACCGTGGAGAAGCCAGGGAGAAAGGCAGTATTCATTTGATTCAAAACAAACAGGATAGTTCATTTTCCAACACCTTTTGGGACAGTGGTAGCACTCCTTTTTTTTTTTTTTTTTTTTGAGACAGAGTCTCGCTCTGTCACCCAGGCTGGAGTGCAGTGGCGCGATCTCGGCTCACTGCAAGCTCCGCCTCCCGGGTTCATGCCATTCTCCTGCCTCTGCCTCCTGAGTAGCTGGGACTACAGGCACCTGCCACCATGCCTGGCTAATTTTTTTGTACTTTTAGTAGAGACGGGATTTCACTGTGTTAGCCAGGATGGTCTCGATCTCCTGACCTCAGGATCCGCCCACCTTGGCCTCCCAAAGTGCTGGGATTACAGGCGTGAGCCACCACGCATGGCCAGCACTCTTGATAAAGTAAAGATAATTAGAAATTATAGTCAAGTAATAACCTTTTCCATTTATCTGGTTTTCTTCAGAGCTTTATCCCTTATCTGATCTTCATAACCTGCTGAATTTGTCACAACAAAGTAACAGAAGAGTTGTCAATATGCTGGTCCATTGAACGAATTAATGACATCTCTTTCTTAAAATTCAAAGTTTTGATTGATTAAATTTTGAGGTACATAAGAAATGAATAGAAACCAAAGATTTTCCTGATTTTCTCTCTAAGAAATAAATCCAAAATTTCTGGTTTAAATTTACTTTAAAAAATAAACAAAAAAGAAGATTTGATCTGCATTGTTCTCATCACAATTTAAGAGACTATATTCAGCTATGAATGCCATTTACGGTTTTGTTCTTATATTTGACCCGGATTTAGCATAACCAGGTAAACCAGGACTTTTTACAAGATCACTTTAATGGTTACTTTGATTTAAAAAAAAATTCTCAAAGCACCAAGAATTGCCTTGGTTTTCATAAAAACTTGAATATGTTGTCATTGATACTGTGGTTATTCATGTTAAGTTCTCAACTAATGTCCATTTCTGTGAAGGATTTTGTAGGGAGCCAGTACATAATCGTGGTTTTGTCATTTGGTAGTGGTCTTATGTAACCACTTAATTTTTATTGCAAGAGTGTTAAGTCATAAAAAGTGTCTACACTGTGCTCAGTAAAAGAACCAGACCTCTCTAGACATCTTTGTGGTCAGTGTTCTAGCATTCCAGCGTTAACTTCAGGCTGACAGAGAATTCAGATCAACAGAACCACTGTGGTGAGGCCAAAATTTGACCCCCAGAGTGCGATGGGAATTTTTGTTCTGTGGCTTTGCACTGGGCTTTCGTAATGGTTATCAGAGTTTAAGAAATTATGATTACGTGAATGGGTAAGAAGTAAAATCATGCTAATAATGATGATGATGATGGTGACAGCTAACATTTATGGAATGCTTACACTTGCCAGGTACTGTTCTGAGGGCTTGCTGTGCATTAATGCATATAATTTTTACAACCATCCTATAAGGAAGGGACTGTTACTCTCTCCTATTTATAGATGACGAACCTGAGGCATAGTGAGATTAAATGACTTGCCTAATATAGTGCATTTAATGAAGTAGCAGAACCTAGACTCAACCCAGCCTGGCTGATGTTTGTTTTTGGTTTGTTTGAGGGAATTAATGAGTAAGTCAATCAAGATGATGTAGTTGGACACAGGCTCTTTGAAACAGATTTCTTATCTTTCTATCCAGCCCCTTGGCATCACCTTGATAACCAGCTTTATTTTACTGTTTCTGTGATTTCCTTGCCCCACCCTCCCACAGCCCTTTTGCTTAACAAAGTGCTTTGTGGATAATAGAAAGCCAGTACTTGCTGGCTTGAATTAGAAATGGATGATCTGAGCCATACTAGAGTGCAGTGAGGCAGAAGGAGTCCCAAAGGTGGCAGTGCAAACGTTCTCACTGTAGCAGGGGTACAGAGCCATAAGGGGAGGGGTGGGGACTGTGGGCAGTGAAGAACATGTAGCAGAGAAACCTCAGGTCACCTGTTTGCAGCCCTGGATAGAGGCAGGTGTTTGTTTGCCCTGGCTTGGTACAGTTTTGTCTTAATGCCTTGGGACAAGCACATGGCCAGTGGCAAGGGTGCTGGCACCAAACACTTGCACAGTCTCTTTCCCCGCAGCTACTAAACAAGAAGCTAGACCACCAAGCTCTTGAGATTTCTTAGTCCGTGTTTAGAAGATAATCAACAAAACCTTTATATAGAAAGACAGACTGTAAGATTTTTTCCAGCAGAGGTGCTTACTTTTTATTTGCCCACATGGACCCCAGTTCCAAATCCTTGCTCCACAGCGCTAGCCACAGAGACACAAAACAAAAACCCCTGAAATATCTGTAAGTATACTTTAACCTTGTCAGAGTGATTTTGGAAAACAGGGTGATCAGCAAGTTTTATCCCCACTAACCTTTGGGTTAGCGATTTTTTTGTTTAGAAGGTTTGCTCTGTGTGTGTGTGTGTGCGTGTGTGTGTGTGTGTGTGTTTCCCACAAAAGATTCTTAGGACTAAATGTGTCCACTTTACCTTGCCGTTCCCCTTCTTCCTCCACTCCAAAAAGCACTGATGCACAGACCTCAATGCCAGATTGTGTACAACAAGAAATTCTTTACCAATATCCAATCCCGCAATCTAGTTCATGCTGTTTCACCATCCTGTAAAAATGGTTCGTTTTGTTACTTTTTTTGATCTTCACAACATGGCTCTATTATATTCACAACATGGCTGTGAATATAATTGAAATCCAGCTGGAAATAGAGTGAAGAATAGCATTTAATGTTTAAATTAGCAGAATTTGAGATCATCCTTATTACTTCGTAATCGCATATAAAAGATCATTCTCTTTCTGAGTCAGTTGTTTATTCTTGACAGTTTATCCCTGAGAGTCTCCCTTGGGCTAAAACTGGGCCGTGTTTTCTTTTGGTAACGTTACTCTAACTTTAACAGTGCTCCCCTGTATATTGCATGATTTGTCTAATCTTTATTGATGATTGCTTGCCTCCATTGGCCATTCTTCCCATTGAAATGTTTTTCTCTACACTGGTAGCCTCGAGACTCCTTAGGAAGCTTCCCCTGGCCTTCGGTAAGGTTATAACAGATAGTCAGCCTTCCTGGCACACCAGTTAAAGCAGGACTGGGCGTTGGAAGGTTTTTAAAGCCAGCTGCTCAAAATACCTGCATCCCAGGCAGGTCTAAGGAGGAGAGATCCAAGGCAACCACATCAGTAATAAGGAGCCATCCAGCCCTCAATCTCTTTAGTCTGGGGGAGCAGCCCTTGACCTCTGAGCCCACTGCTTTTTGACCTTGACCTCCATACTTCTGAGTGTCAGCAAGAGCGATTTGTCCAGGTTTATTGTGTGTGGACATAAGCCGGTGGGCTTTTGGCTATGCCAGCACAGAGAGACCTCATGAGTTGAGCCAATGAACATCTGCTCATCGTGGGATAAGAGTTCTCTGTAGTTCGTGTTTTGCCTCATGCGAGTAAATAGGGGTTTATTTCCATCCTTTGGTTTTTAGGTCAAGTGGTCTTTCTGGGTGGTCTGGGACATGACATGAAAAGTGATTATTTAGGATTCCTCTTGTACTTCTTTCAACAATGCCGAGCCCACATTAACCAGAGTTCTGGAAAATGAGTCTTTCTACTATTAGGAGTGGGCAAATTCTTTTCGTAATTAGTTAGACCACTTTAAATAGCTCAAAGAAAGACAGCCACTTTCCCTGAAACAACTTTATTCATAGACCTGAGAATTCTGAGAACAGCTCAGAATGTATGATTTTTTTTTCATGTCCTAGATTTAGGAATTGGAAATAGCGAGGCTGACAGTCAGATTCTAGTACAGATGGAGTTTTTGATTCTTCATATTTTATCATAAGAGAAATTAGAAACTTTTAGAAAGAATCGCCTAACCTAATATCTACTGCACATTCGAGGACCTCAGCATTCTAGCTGCCCTTTACTATGAATGCAAGATATCCGTTTCTAATGGATTTTCAATATTGAATTGATAAGATCTAGGATGAAGTATAACTTGTGGCCTTAAAAACCATTTACTGGTTCATATCCTGTGCGGAGGATAGGAAGTGAGTAATGGAAGCTGCCTTTTACTGAGCACCTACTTGATGCCAGTCCCTGCATGAGGCCTTCTCCATATATTGTCTCCTTTCATCCTTACCACTGTGCATCAGGAAGGTTATATTGTCCCCATTTCACAGAAGGTAAAAACTAAGACTCAGCCAGGTGCAGTGACTCACGCCTGTAATCCTAGCACTTTGGGAGGCCAAGGCAGGTGGACTGAGGTCAGGAGTTTGAGACCAGCCTGGCCAACATGGCAACACCTACTAAAAATTAAAAAAAATTAGCTGGGGGTGGTGATGAGCACCTGTAATCCCAGCTACTCGGGAGGCTGAGGCAGGAGAGCCGCTTGAACCCAGGAGGCGGAGGTTGCAGTGAGCCAAGATCATGCCATTGCACTCCACCCTGGGCGACAAGAACAAAACTCCAACTCAAAAAAAGAAATTAGCTGGGCATGCTGGCAGACGCCTATAGTCCCAGCTACTTGGGAGGCTGAGCCAGGAAACTTGCTTGAACCCAGGCAGTGGAGGTTGCAGTGAGTCGAGATCACGCCACTGCACTCCAGCCTGCGCGACAGAGACTGTCTGGAAAAAACAACAACAACAACAGCAACAACAACAACAACAACGAAGACAAAGTTTATGGGACAGGACTAGAGAATATGCACATTCTCCACATTGCTCTGTCTGTATGTCCTCAGTTCATAATTGAATAAGCTTTTGTTTCATGGCTACAGATTTGTTCTTCATAGATATATTGTACTTTGTTTCTGACTGCTCTTGGATGCAAAGTTGATGTGAAAACCTGACAGGAGAGATGTAATGGAGATAATGTTCTGAGTTTATGCTGGTGAGGTGCTGGCAAGGCTGGGGCTTAGAAAACAGAAGTCTCCAGCTCTCTAGTTCCTTATCTGTGGAATGGGTATGGGGATACTTGATGGGTTGGTATGAGAATACTCTGATTTAATTATGAATATACAAGTAAATTGATTTGATGACTCCTTATTCAGCATCTTTTAGTATTGAGGCTGTGGATGGCATTAGATATACAGTGGTGAATAATAACAGTGCTCATTTTACAAAGGGCTTATTATGTACCAGAGAGCATATTAAGTGCTTTCCTTGCATCATCACTTTTGATTTCAAGCACAGAAAAAACATGAGGTAGGTAATATTAACCCTACATCTACTTAAGATGAAGAAACTACCGCCCAGAGAGGTTCAGTAACTTGCCGAGATCACGTAGTCCGTGCACAGCAGAGCTGAGATTGGGAGCCGACAATCTACCTCTAAAGCCTGTGTTTTCACCATGACATCCTAATGTGTGGCTCTATCTACTGACACAGAGGGTCCCTGCCCTCAGGAAGCTCACAGTCCAGTGGGGAAAGGACAGAAGCAAAGCAAACATAAAGACAATGCACAGCTAAGTGCCATGAAGGAAAGGGACAGAGTGAGATGAGAGAAACAAGCAAGGAAAACCACGTGAGACTGGCGAATGCAGGAAGACCTCGCTGAGGGGGTGAGACCCAGAAAATGCAGGAGGCAACAAGTAGGGAGCAGCATGCCTCGCCTCGGCAGGGGGACCACCATGTGTGAGCCTAGACATGGGAAAAATCTGGATACCAGGGGCTCAAATAAAGTAGCTGCTCATCATGAGTGCATGTGGTTATTGGTAAAGAATACTTTGAGCTTAAAACGTATTCCCAATCAGTTGGAAGAAGAACTCTGCAGCTCCCTCTCCGGATTTAGTGCCTTCTCTATTTTGTTACATATGTTCAAATTTATGAACATGAAAGGGATTCAGCCTTTGCTTGAATGCCTATAAGTGGCCACATTTCACAAATCCTCTCCCTTCTCCCAAATGTGGGAAAACAGAAGGAAGGAGAAGTTTTGAAGTTCTGCCTCCAGATATTTCCTCAGTGGTCTTTTATGGGGCTTGATTCCTTAGAAACTGACATGTGTTCATAAAACATGGCATTCCTCTGCATATATATACACACACGTATACATAGATACATGACTTAACAAAATTATAACTATGAGCAAGGAAGCCCTCAAAAAAGCAGTTATTATAAATGCTGAAACATGCTATGCATACAATTAATGAATGTTAATTTATTTGCTCTGCTTTTAACAGAGCCACATCATGGAAACCACCAGAAAAGATTTCAAGAAAAACCTTTCTGCTAGTACCTACCCAGATCTTTTGACTCTGGCATAGAAGGCAATATTTAAAAAAGAAATTATATAGATAATATATATAATTTTATTTATATACATACATATTTTATTATAAATTTATAATTTCTTATATCTGTGATTTTCATATATATGAATCAGATCTATGATTTTCATATATATGAATCGGATCTGTGATTTTCATATGTATATGAAAGATGAAAGATCATATATATATGAAAATCATAGATCTCCTGCCCTTCTGTGGTATGTTTTACCTCCTGAGACACACTGAATATTTTCTCAAAATTTAAACTAGGATTATGTTCACTTTTAATTTGCATGCCTGGGTAACAATGTCACTAACCTTTGCTACTCCTTTATAAATCGAAATTAATTAAACTGGAGCTTGCCAATGAAAACACAGCCTTTTAAACACAGATTTCTGGTCTGTAGCCCCGTCTAGGAAAAAAAAAAACTCTTTTATTAGAAATTGTTGATCTCACATCAAAGCAGCAAGAGAAAACCAAATTCTCTTTCATTTTTAATAAAAAGGCTTTCTGATCTCCAAGGGCACACCTGACCGTGGCAGTACAGGCAGCCTGTGATGAGTGGCCCACAGCAGTCAAAGCCTGTGCTTTCAGAGGTCACTGTTTTTTCCGAACTTGAACTTGATCTGTTCAGAGAGGCTAATTTGTTAATCAGAGGGAACTTGAAATCTCCCTGTGATTGCCTTGATAGCTGGTGGTAATATGCATCACTGTGGTTTTTAAGCTTTTTTAAAGACTTACTTTGACTATCTTTAAGAGAAAGGAGTTTTGTATTTTCTTGCTTTACATAAATTAAGCCTCAACTTTAAGTTTGCAGCTAGATTGTCTTCTGGTCTCCAAAATTATTTGATATTTTTACAGCCTTGACTATTAAAAAGGATGATGGTATCTTGCCATGCCTTCTTTTTTGCAGGATTCTATATTAAATAGTAAAAGTCAGCCTGTTAGTCCAAATGTTTCCCAAATACCCTGAATATAGTGCCTTGTGAAAGGAGAGGTCCCGGGGAAGTGTAAGCATGCCCTGTGATATCTACTTGTAAGAAATATTTCGTTTCACTGAAACTATCCATTACTGATTTTTGCAAATCCAATAAATTGACTCCCAGGCTCTGAACTCCTTTTACAGAATGCTTTGGATCCTTTGCCAGGGTCTCAGTGAATGCGTTCTCTACTTGTTCATTTCCTGCTGCTTTTTGAAAAGCCTTCTGCCTCCTTTCTGCCAGTTGCATCTGTTCATTCCTAAATGAGTGCAGCTTCCAGAAAGCAGTGGCCAAGGACATCTGAGCAATGGGAGGGCTGTGTGCTCTCCTGCTGTGTAACACTGAGGTTGATGCTTGTCTTATGAAGCCATTCCATCCCTGTAGTTGTGCCACCATATTTTTCTTCGGACCTTTAACCAACTGTTCTGTTTTTGGGGTCATATTTTTCACTTATTTGAAGTGCTGTAGTAAATATTCTTTCATAATATTCCTTATGACCCTCAGTAAAACTTTGGGTTTTTTTCTTCCTGCAAAGAATCCCTATACAGTGCTTTTGTTGTCTGATATTTTATATGCATAAATGTGTGTATTTGTATGTATGTACATATATTAATGTGTACATTATATATAGCTATTGCAATTTGTGACTATTTAAATAAATGGTATTATAATTTGTTCTAAAGTTTCTTAAGGTAGTCCATTATGTAATCTCTAAATAATGAGAATTGTTTCTCTCTTTCAAATATCTCTTCCTTTTGGGCCCGTATAGTGGCTTATGCCTATAATCCCAGCACTTTGGGAGCCCAAGGTGAGTGGATCACCTGAGGACAGGAATTTTAGACCAGTCTGGCCAACATAGTGAAATCCTGTCTCTACTAAACGTACAAAAATTAGCTGGGCATGGTGATGCATGCCTGTAGTCCTGAGCAGCTACTCAGGAGGCCGAGGCAGGAGAATCACTTCAACCAGGGAGGTGGAGGTTGCAGTGAGCCAAGACTGCGCCACTGCACTCCAGCCTGGGCGACAGAGCGAGACTTCTTCTCAAAAACAAACAAACAAACAAACAAAAAACTCTTCCTTTTATTGTATTTTTCTTGTCATATTTCATTGGCTAGAACATCCTGTGCTATCATAACTTTTCATTTAGACACACATCATTGAGGTTTGAGTGAATTCATAGTTAACAATTATGTCCTAGAGTAGTAATTCCAATTTTGTCATAAAATATAAAAACTGCTGACTGATACAAGTAATTCATATTAGGTACAACTATTGAAGACCAAATTATGTCATCTCTAAATAATGAGAATTCTTTCTCTCTTTCAAATATCTCTTCGTTTTGGCCGGGCATGGTGGCTTATGCCTATAATCCCAGCACTTTGGGAGGCCAAGAGCAAATCTTCTGTAAAGTGAAATATTCCTCCGAAAACAAAGAGGAAAATTATTGCAGTTCCATTTATCAGGTGCTTCCAAGAGGTCAGATACCAGGTTCAGAGGTAAAAACTCACTGTATTTGATTCTCACATCAAATTTCTGAGGTCTTACCATTGTGCCCCTTTTACTGCCAAGGAGACTAAGGCCTAGAATGTAAGTAACTTGTTAGACATTGTCATAGCATGGCGATAAATGCAGACCCTTCTGAGGAGCACACAGCCTGCTCACTTTATAGCACTAGCATGTTTTGATGTTTATGGCCCCAAGGTAAGTTAAAATGTCTTTCATTTTTATGTCAGTAACTGGAAAGTCTAAAAGTTAAAAAGAATTCTACTTGTGAGGAAGATCATATCTGGATGTCTATCTCATGTGTATCTCCACATTTAGTGTTACTGTCGATCAGGGGCCAGCATACTTCTTTAAAGGGCCAGAGAGTCAATATTTTAGACTTTGTGGGTTATGCTGTCTCTGTCGGAACTACTCAGCACTACTGACGTGGCATGAAAGCGGCCGTCGACAAGATGAAAGTGAATGGGTGTGGCTGTGTTTCAATAAAACTTGATTTATGGACAGTGAAATTTGAATTTCATATAATTTTCACATGTCATAAAATATTATTATTTCAACCACTGAAAAGCTTATAAGCCTTACAGAAACAGCCCATGGGCCAGATTTGGCTCACGGGCTGTAGTTTGTCAACCCTGCTCACTACACTGAAGTCTTAGAACTTTGACAAAACAGAGGGAGAGGTGCATGCAACCACTGCTTCTACAAATCGTCCTTCCCCATGACAACAGGTATTTAACAAACATTTCTGAGGGCCTGCTACTGCATGACAGCCCCAATTTGGGCAGGAAAGATACAGAGACAAAACAAATGTTTCTCTGGAGGTTTTGTAGTCTACTTGGAGAGGCGTTGCAGGGTGGAAGAGGTAAAATAATAATAATAATAATAATTACAACGCAGTATACAAAATGCTTTAGACTTACAGCAGAGTGTGCAGCAGCCATCAACTTCAGCAGGCATCTGGTGGATGCTGGGCTTCTAGAATCTCAGGCCCTCTGGAAGTGCATCTCAATCCCCCTCAGTATCTTGTAGCAGGCTAAGTCTTTTTGGAGAGACTCAACAAGTTTTTAGGTCGTATGATGGAGTTCCTGATTGCACACTGCTGTGCTGGAGGCAATTCAGAGACCTCAGAGCAGCGAGCGAGCCCAGCATCTTTTTAATCTGGCGCCATCTGCCCGCCTACCCCTCCCAAATGCACATTTTGATCCTCTGAAGCTTGGCAAAGCTTTCCTCAGCTGATCTCAGCTCCTCAAAATGAGAGTTAATGGGGAATTGGAGGGCTGTGCACTGGCCCCAGTAAAGATGTCCAGAGCGTGAAGTCTTTCTGCAGGCTGAGCAGAGGAGGGGTGCTGACGGAGTGGCACGCACAACGACCCGTTTAAAGAGTCCACCGGCAGCCCAGTGCTCCTGAGGGAAAACATACATTGGCAGCACTTCCCCGTGCCTGTCTCCTCCTTTTTCTCTTGCTGACACGTCTCACTTGAATTAAATCCTGGGCTCTGCCATGCCAAGAGTTCTTTGGTTGTATTCCTGCTGGCCTTTTCCAGCTGCCTAGCTTCCAAGCCATGTGCAACACATTCCTTCACTAGCTCCTGTTCTTAAATGTAGAGGTTCTCTGGGGCTCTGGCCTCAGCCCACTGATTTTCCAGTGTTTACACGCACCTTGAGTGATCTTATCCTTGCTTGTAGTTGTATTACCATCTGGGTGCTGATGGCTTTTGAATCAGTATCGCCAGTGAGACCTGCCCCCTAGCTTCAGGTTTCTTCCTCAAACACCTCCCCAAGGGGCTCACCTCTTCCTTATCAACACCTGCTTGCCCCTGCTCCCCCACGCCTGCTTTCATTTTTTTCTGTGTGTGTGTGCTCGTGTGTGTACAGACACGCATGTAATGTAGGACCTGGGAGTCTTTCATTGTCCTCCTTTTTCCTTTTCCCGCCCCTCTGCTAATTGAGACCCAAGTATCTGGAGGCCTTGATTCAGGGTTGGGCTGTAAAGACAACTTGGATTCTATTTAAAGAGTCTTTTACTTTAGTTCACTCTTGTTGTTGTTGTTGTTGTTGTTGTTGTTGTTGCCGTTGTCGTTGTCACAGGGTCTTGCTCTGTTGGCTGGGCGGGAACATGCAGTGGTGGGATCTCGGCTCACTGCAGCCTTAGCTTCCCGGGCTCAAGCATTCCTCCTGCCTCAGCCTCCAAAGTTGCTGGGACCACAGGCACACGCCACCACACCCAGCTATTTTTTCATTTTTAATAGAGACAAGGCCTCACCATGTTGCCCAGGCTCCTCTTGAACTTCTGGGCTCAAACAGTCCTCCCACCTCAGCCTCCAAAAGTGCTGGTATTACAGGTGTGAGCCACCACACCCGGCCTAGTTTACTCTTGATATAGCTAATTAGCAGCCCCAAAGATATATAGGAGACAAAGCAGTTTGATATAGCTCTCTGTTACCTCTTTCTTCTCTAAGGAGAGTGCCAGGGGTGTCTTTCCATATGCAAACCTGATGATGTCATCTGCCTGCTTAAAACTCTCCTGTGTTCCCCCCTGCTTTAAGGGCTGACAGGTATGGATGGGATGCAGGTTTTGCAGTGCGCCACCCCCAAGGAACGCCATTCTCATCATAGTCTATGTGAATAACACCTCCTACCGCTGTAGGAGCATTGTACAGCCTGTACTGCTGTCTATGGCAGCTCTGGCCAGTAAGGTCTAGCAGTGCTTGGCCTTAGACTCCTGTCCCACCACATCACATATGACCTTCTCCCTGGTAGATAATCCCAAGGTTTCTGAGTCAGTAGTTCTGGGGTCAGGTATAAAAATCTGCCTTCCTATCACGTTCCCGGGTGATGTGATGCTACTGATCTGGGGAACACACTTTGAGAACCACTGGCATAGCCATAGCTCGACGTAACTTGATGTTTTTTCTGTTACGACTCTTTACTCACTTAGGGCTTCCAGGACATGCCTGGACATGGGCTGCCTAACCCAATTTTGCAAAAGCTGGGGGTATCTCCATTTTATAGAAACAATTAATGATCCCACTTACTCTTTTTAAATTAATATTGAACTCTCCATGAAGCCCATAAACACATTCCTTGTGGAAGAACTTGAAACAGTACAGATTAGTCTAAAGTTCCTTCTTTCTCTCATCTTTGCCCCAGAAGTTAACACTCCTGTCAGTTTGGTATATATCGCTTTTAGACTCTATTCTGAGTTTGCTGGTAGAAAATAGCCTTCGTGCTGGCATTTCCCCCTCCTCTTACCATGAATCACATCATACTGGACCTCCTGTTCCACAGCTTGCTGTTTTTCATTCAGCTGTATGCTCTGGCCTCCTCTTTATGCTGGCGTGTATAGATTTTGCTCAGTCTCCTTGCTCTTCACAGCCACTCTTTCCCACCCTACTTTCTGCCCAAGGGACTCCATCAGCCAGTGCTCCCTGGCTTCCAGGTGGGTGTGGCCAGTGGGAGGAGATCAGAGTGAAGTAGATAAGTGAGGTTGGGGTCTCTCCCTTCGAGGTGGTCTCATGAGGGCTGTGGCTGTGGAGGGAAGTTTCCTGAACTCACTGCACCTCTTCCAAGCACATTCTGCCCTCTGCACCCACTTTGCAATTAGACCTGATTCATCTTAAGTACGTCACTTGTCTCCTCAGGGAACCTCACTACATAGGTGCTATGGGCTGGATATTTGTGCTCCCACAACATTCATGGGTTGAAACCCCATCTTCACGGTGATAGTGTTAGGACGTGGGGATTTGGGGAGGTGATTAGGCCATGACAACTCTGCCTTCATGAATGGGATTAGTGATTATAAAGGAGGCCCCAGAGAATTGCATAGTCGTTTCCCCCATGTGAAGACAGAAGGCAACATCTATGAACCGGGAAGCAGGCCCTCACTAGACACTAAATCTTCCAGTGCCTTGATCTTGGAGTTCTCAGCCTCTGGAACTAAGAAAATAAATGTCTGTTGTTTATAAGCCACCCAGACTATGGTATTGTGTTATAGCAGCCCAAGCAAACTGAGAAAGTAGGTATACCTCAGTCTTTTTTTTTAAGTTTTAAAAAAATTATTGTGGTAAAATATAAATAACATAAAATGTACCACCTTAACCATTTTTAAGTGTACAATTCAGTGGCATTAAGTGCATTCATATTATTGTACAACCTTTACCATTATCCATCTCCTGAACTTTTTTATCATCTCAAACCAAAACTGTATCTGTTAAACAATAATTACCTATTTTCCCTTCCCCCAGCCCATGGCAACCACCATTCTCCTTCCTGCCTCTTGAATTTGACTACTCTAGATACCGCATAGGTGGTATCATACAGGATTTGTCTTTTTATGACTGGCTAATTTCACTTAGTATAAGGTCCTCAGCGTTCTTCCATGTCATAGCATGTATCAGAATTTCCTTTCTTTTTAAGGCTAAATAATATGGCATTGTATATCACATTTTGTTTATCCATTCATCCACTAAATGAACACTTCGGTTGCTTCTACCTTTTGGCTATTGTGAATAACACCACTATGAATGTGGGCATCCAAATATCTCTTCAAGACCCTACTTTCCATGCTTTTGGGTATATACCCACAAGTGGAGTTGCTGAATCATATGGTAATTCTATTTTTAATTTTTTGAGGATGGCCATACTCTTTTCATCTCCAGTTATGTGTATTCTTTGCTTTGACCTGAAAGACATAACAGTTATAATTGCCCTATCTGTATGGTATCCCACATCAAAGAAACTTATTTTAGTCGTGCATGTGAGGTCAGCTGTTTTTGTCTTAACCCATTTATAATTTTGATGCTGGAAAATATTTTGGTGCACAAAACATATTACCAAAGTATTATACATTACAGAAACTCTACATCGTCTTGCTTATGAAATGTGAAGCCATTTTCAAAGCAGATGTGTAAATTACAGATATGGATTCAATTATATGGCATACTGAATATTTTGATTGCCATTGCTACAGATTCTACAAATATCCTGTAGTTTCCTCCCTGCCATTTTGAGAATATTCTCTTGTGTACATTTCATTCAGCCTTTTAAAGAATCTCTTAGCATCCTTTGGGGCCTAAGCCTCGCTGTGACGTTAACTTTGAGGGCTTTTGTTTACCTAGTATCTATTCTTCTATAAGTAAATTTTAGGTGCCAAAGAGCTCTCGATAATTATGCAATGTTTTGTTGAGAGCTCTTTCACATAGAAACATGACCAGCATAGCTTTTTTCACATAGAAAGAAGACCTGTTTGGAAAATCCTTGGCAAACTAGGATTATAAATTTAAAAGAAACTGTGATTTGTTCTGAATTGTATTATAACTTGCCAAAAGTTAGTCACACATATAAATTATACAGGTTAACTAAGTTAGCCAAAGTCACAGGGCTAGGAAATGGAGGATCCAGAATTTTAAGTGTGGATCTTTCCACTGTATCACCTTTCCATCCTTCCACATGTGGCCACCTGTGATAGGGTAAATGCACCCACACACCTCCTTTCAGATGTTTGGACTGTTTCAACATGCCCTTGGTGGTAGACCGCGAGTACTCTCCCCAGATAGGAAGTGAAATAAGCACTTTGTATTCTCCCTCTAGTGATGGAATTTGGGTTACTGGGATTGAGGAGGGGCCACCAAAACTTCAGCATGGCTGTGATAACCCAGCACAGCAACTTGTCCTCATTTTCCATTGTATGTAGTGTTTGCTTTGACCCGAAAGGCTCCTCATAGCCCATTCCGTAGGCACATGAGCACAGCCAGCACCAGACCAAGACCATAAATGGATCTGTAGAAGGTTTGGGCAGGTGTCCAGGACTCCGTGTCCTGTAAC
Organism: Pan paniscus; assembly: GCF_029289425.2. NCBI lineage: Eukaryota > Metazoa > Chordata > Mammalia > Primates > Hominidae > Pan > Pan paniscus. Next base: position 73,472,640 of record NC_085926.1, on the reverse strand, counting down.
AAGTGTAAACGTTTTCTGGAGTGTTTGTTTTAAATGTCAGAACTTGAGGATAATTTTGGCCAGGGTTGTTTTTACATTTTTCATGGATGCCTATTTATAGGTCTGAATCTAAATCTATTTTTTATCCAGCCTACCCAGAAACCATAAAGAAAAAGATTGGTCATTTGACTATATAAAAATTTAAAACTTATGTATGGCAAAAAACATAACAAACTAGCAAGAGGAGATGAAGGGCTAATTTTCTCCTTTCTTAACGTGTTTCTACATGTCAAGGAAAAAGACACACTACCCAATAGAAAAGCAAGCTAAGAATATAATCAATAGACATGTGAAAAGGTACTCAACTTCATTCATAATTAAGAAAATACACAACCAAATGATGTTGGCAGAGATGTAACAGTTGGATAATAGGCAACATTGATGGGTGTGTTGACATAAGCACTCATAAACTGTTGGTGAGAGTTTACATTGGTGCAGCTTTTGGCAATATCTATTAAAATTAAAATGTTCATTCTGTCTGGCTTATAAATTCCATAATCTGTACTGTGGATGTAATCACAAAAGAGTGTGCCAAGATATGTATGTATACAGGCACACATACATGCACACAAGAATGCTACTTGTAACATTATGCAATGGAAACCCACCACAACAATATATCCCTTCCTCCCAAATTAGAAACAAGATAAATGTTAAATAACAATACATCTATACGGCAGGAAGCCCTATTAAAAAGAATGAAGTAGAGCTCCAAATGCTCAGTTAGACAGATCTACAAACTTTGTGGCAAGCATTTATAGAAGTTATTTCTTAAAATGAGATCTCTATACTGGTGTATGCTTTTATCTGAAAGGATACATTAAAAATGAGCAGTAGTTAAACTTTGGGGACTGTTGTTTTAGGTATGTGCATAGGCCTGGTTTGTCCTGTTTTTATTTTATACTTTTTAAAAGGACTTTTCACCCATGCATTATTTACTTAAATTAAAATTTGATTGAAATCCATGTGAAAATGGTTCTAACAGTTATAGATAACTAAATTTAGCTTTAAGTCTTGATTTCATCTCTGCAATATAATTGTCCAGAGCTATGCTTTTGGAAAGGAAAAAATGGAGCTGAGAGCTGATTTCCAGAGTATGATCTAGATATATCCTGGGCTCTGCTTTTCTGTGGAAATCGATCTTTAAAAAATATTGGGTGGAGTTAAATTTGAAATAGAGATTCTGTAATGTGTGGATGAGGTCATTTCCTTATAGGAACTTTTTGGAGTTGGGAGAGAAGCACATTCATTTCTAGGTGTTTAAGAAGGGCTGATTGGGCCGGGCGCGGTGGCTCACGCCTGTAATCCCAGCACTCTGGGAGGCCGAGGCAGGCAGATCACGAGGTCAGGAGATCGAGACCATCCTGGCTAACATGGTGAAACCCCGTCTCTATTAAAAATACAAAAAAATTAGCCGGGCATGGTAGCGGGTGCCCGTAGTCCCAGCTACTTCGGAGGCTGAGGCAGGAGAATGGTGTAAACCTGGGAGGCGGAGCTTGCAGTGAGCCGAGATCGCGCCACTGCATTCCAGCCTGGGTGAGAGCAAGACTCCGTCTCAAAAAAAAAAAAAAAAAAAAAAAAAAGGGCTGATTGTTGGTGGAAAAGGAGGCTCTCACCCAATTACCTAGTCAGAAAAGGACACCTAGGCTTTTGTGTCCTTGGAGTCCTTTGTTTCTATACCACCAATGAATCTGTAGGGGTAAAGTACTGGGGTGGAGTGGTTATTCATGTTAGAAAACAGTATAGGGGGATTTTGCTTTACAATCAGGTATACTAGATTTAGATATGGCTTCCATCGCTTTCTCACTTTGTAATCTAGCTGAGTTTATTTACTCGTCTGTAAAATGGGTTTATAGATAATATCTCCGGTACAGAATTAAGTGCTAAATGAGATTATGCAGGTGAAATGCTTATCTTTGTACCTGGAACATAGCCTTTATTTGTATCTGCCATTATTTTTGGACCACAACTGTACAATTTTAGCTCAAGATTATGTTCATTTCTGCCAGGATGAAACCAGCAAGCTTAGTTCATTGCTTGGAATTCTGGTAGTTAATTGGGTTATAGAACCAGCACTGGTCAACCAGGAAAGCAAGTCAGAAGATCAGCCCTCAACCTTTGGCTAGGTACCTGATGAGAAGTGCAAAATATAGAAGATTCAGACCAATTGCTTGAAATTTCTTACGTCATATATTTACTGGAAGTGTAGGAATTTAAGTATATTTGTGTATTCATGGCCCTTAAAGCCCAAATCAAGACCAGAAAAGTTGCCTAGATAAGATGTAAGTAAACCCTAACTATCACTCTCCTTTCCTCCACCCAGTCTTCCAGCCCAGCCCTTTTATCATTAACTTTTCTCAACCAAAATCTTGATAGAACTGTATTTTATTGTTACACACATGCACAGATTACACATTATAGTCCATTTGCGTAATTCATCCATCTGCCTCAGACCTGCCCTAACCCTGAAGAGTAGTTTAGGGTCATCCCACATGTTTAACAGCATTAATTCCAACTTGAACTAAGTAGAATAAACAGATCCCAGACCTCCTACCTTAGAGACCCAGCTTTTCAATCTTTTTTCTATCTTTCTTTCAACATGATCAAAGCAGCATTCCCTAATCCTGAAGACAACACAAGTACTTCTAAGTATCCTTTGTTTGTCTTGCTTATCCCAACCAAGGGTAATTTTACATTTGCATTACTAATCACCTTCCTAAAATGCATTGTTCCTAAAATTAGATTAAATGTCTCTAAATGGTTTTATTTTGTTTGACAGTGGCAGCCTGACCCTTAAATATCCTATCTGTGAATGTACCAACTAGAAGGACATAGAAGGTTTGTATATAGAAACAAATAAGATTCTTCTATTTTGTCATCTCTGAAGTATAATTTCATCAATGCACTTAAATTTTGTGGGTGTCTCTTTTCGGGTGCAATAAAAATTCATCCAAGAACAACAAACTAAGCTATTACCAATTACCATTCAACTGTGGGTCAGAATATTTTAGTCTAGTGGGAGAGTAATATTTCTTTGGTTGGTTCAGTAAAGGTTCAAAAGTCTTAGAAAATTGAATGAGCTTTATGCTTAGGTCTTAGTTCGGGACCTCCATGTTAAATTCTTGGTTTGAGGCAGGGAAAGATGAAAACTTAACTTGCAGTGTAGTTAGTGTAGAGAGAGAAAACAGTGGCTGTAGTTAGGAACAAGTGAATGTTAACAAGTTTGCTTCTCAGGGGCATTGGTTAAACAACTTCTTAACTGGCCAGGGTCCAGCACGTTAATCATTAACCTAGGGCTGAGCATCTGCTGCCTGATGTATCCAGAATTAGTTTATCATTACCTCTAACGACCATCTTTTATGGTTCCGAAGAGCCTCTATGCAGTCTCTTATCACCGCCATGCCTAATCTTCATTTACCGGGAGCAGTGTGCTGATGTTTCTTAGTTAGACCAGAGTAAGAAGTTTATGGTCAGTTGATGAATTTTTAATTATAACTGTTTAAAAAGAAGACGATGACTATGAACAGCAGCTCACTCGTAGCAATCTTTGGACAGTACTTCGAAGTGACCCACTTTCCCATTTAACTCTTGGGAAGCCTGGGTTGCCCTGTTTTCGACTTTGGAGGTCTGTGGGCTAGATTCAGAGTGCCCTGGCAGGCTGGCTTGGGTTTGAGGCTGTGGCTGCAGCCTCCGCAACACCCTATCTCAGCACCTGGGAACTGGCCCTTGGTACCCGATTCTTTCTTCTTTGTGTGTGTGCGTAAATCATTTTCATTTTTTCTAATGATCAAAGTATACATTAAAATAAATGAAAGCAATACAAGTCCATGTGTATGGTAGAAAATCTGGACAATACTAAAAATGTACAGAAATGGCTTTTAAAGATTAATTTTCAACCTATAAACTAAGCTACCTTTCATTTTAGTGTCTTTTTAAAAACAGCTTTTAAAAACATTTTAAAGGGCTCATCATGTTCAAGAATGAGGGAATGTTTGGCCACAAGGCCTTCAGTATGACTCTATCCTATAGCTGGAGGTTTAATAATCAATTATATTAAAGCTTTTCTAAGCCTCCAGAAGGGTTTGTCTGGGTCTTATTTACTATAACAGGCAAGTTAAAGAAACTTGAGTTTAATTTATATTTCAGTTCACTTTTTTTTAGACAACAAGTGCAATTTGGGCTTTATTTATGGAAGGAGAGAGTTGTCCTTCCCCCCGGAAAAAAAAAAAAAAGAAAAAAAACAACTAAAATTCCCATATGACGCTATTAAATGCCTGCCATTGGGTTTTATGTTTCCAGGATATTGTCCACATAAATATATGCAATGTTAAAAGAATGTGGATGCCTAGTAGCGTGTACGTTTTAGCCTTCTGAACCAAGGGTTTATGAAACTGGTTGAAGAGTGTTTTATTGAAACAAGACAAATATTTATGAACAATTTAGAATCATCTGTTTTGAAATGTAAAGTGCGTTCCTAGTGGTGCACAGAGTTCCAGGTGTTTCCTGTCTGAATTTGGAACGGTTCGCTGCTGTGATGGGCTTACAAAGTTGTGCTCTCCTAGCTTTTAATCAGAACTGAAGAATCACGCAGCTTCCCTGCTAATCCAGAGCAACTGAAAGCACTCACAGGAACACACTTGATTAAATGAGTAGAAAGCCTTCTTGAGACACCTAGGTGTGTGTATGCTGATCTGTTACATTTGTCATGGAATTAACAACAATAACAAACTTGCTTACCAAAGGAGCGCGTTAACTTCTGCAAGTGTATAAGTGTATAGGCTCTGCTGCTTAAACACATTTGTACCAATCAGAAGTTTACTTTCTGGTCTCTCTGGCTTCTGTGTTGTCACCATCCCTGGTTTCTGTGAAATGGAAATATTGTGTATTCGCCCAGACGGTTGGAAGCCGTTCATGTAAATATGGGCCGTTGTGATTTAACTGTCAGCCTGAAAGGCCCTGCTTCCAAGGGCTCCTTTTAAACCAAGCACAATGAGGTGTCTGTTTTAGATGCGGCCGCCAGTCCTTGGTTGCAAATACATGGATTTGTTAGCCGTTTGCCAGCAGAACTGCTTTTTACAACATGCCCCGCTTTGTCTGCTGGCGTGGTGGACGGTACTTTAGGGCAGTGAGAAATGCTGCCATTATCTGCCTCCATCCCCAGATCTGTTCCCCTCATTGGCTCCGGGTTGGGATTGTAGGGGGAGGCATGCAGCAAATCATCTTCTCTAGGAGCAGTCGGAAAATAAGAAGGGAAAAGCTTACCCCACAAAGAATGTCCAAATGCACAAGCAAAACCACATGTGAAATCCCACCACGTTCACCCCCTGGAAACCCAGCTCTAGAGGATGCAGACGGGGGGCCCAGCCGACACCCAGGGCTGGAGTAGAGGTGTTTTATAAAGGATGATCTTTTTTCTAGCATGGACAACAAAGGGCTAAGAGAGTCGTCCCGCTTCCTGCTTGGGCCTTTCTGTTTTTGGGTTGGCGGGAGGCTTCTTCAGTAGACTTCACTTTCCCTGATGGTGAGAGTGTCAGAGACCACGATGGGTTACAGGCTTGCTTAATTGTTTTTTTACTGGGGGTAAGAGAGGGGTGAAAAATAGAGAAAAGCATGAAAGAGAAATGAAGTCACCATATTTCTGCCATAAAAAAGTAGCCACTGGTAACATTTTGCCGCCTCTGCCTTCAGTGTTTTGTTTTCTCCCTTTGTATATGTTGAAAAGCAATATCTGAATATTTTTCCTTCATATTTTCATGTCAGAACTGTAGAGTATTTCAGTGGTCCCCCCAGCCACGGTTTCTCTGTCCAAGGTTTCAGCTGCTTGTGGTCAACCATGGTCTGAAAATAGATGAGTATAGTACCTATCATAAGGTATTTTGAGAAAGAGACCACATGCATATATAACTTTTATTACAGTATATTGTTTTAATTGGTCTATTTTATTGTTAATCTCTTACTGTGCCTGATCTATAAATTAAACTTTATCATATATATTTATGTATAGGGAAAAAATGTATGTAGGGTTAGGTACCATCTGTGGTTTCAGGCATGCATTTGGGCCCTGGGCAATATATCCCTAGAGGATAAGGGGGAGATGACTATGCATATATAATTAAAGCTGTCCTTGGATCTACCTCCTTGACTCCAAGCTCCAAACCAGCCTCCTCCCCACTGCAGGAGTCGATCTCTATGAATGTTATGTTTTCTTTCCTTCTGTATTTTGTGCTTATGTGGTCTTTTAAATTTCCTTCTGACTCAGGCCTCTTCACTGGCATAGAGCACATGCTTTATTTATTCCCCTATAACTGGATATTTAGACTGCAGCTTTTTTGCTTTTCCAAGCAATGGTGCTGCGAGCCTTCATAGACCTTTTTCCTTGTGCGTGTATATGTGCTAGTGTTTCTTCTCGGGTAGAGATCTAGAAATGGAGCCACCAGTTTCCAGGCAAGACCAGACGTAAAAGGTCGTACATGAGGAGCACTAGTTTTACATACCCATGAACTATATTTATTACGGTCGTGCTTGAGTTCTGGCTGAAGAATTACGTGACACAAAAATGGACAGAGTTAGCTACAGGAGGCAGAAAGCGTGCAGTAGGGATCCTGTTGAATCCTCAAGCTAAGTAGTTTACCAAGCTGGTTGCAAATCTATTTGGTATTTTCCTGATTATCAAAATACTTGCCTCTGATAGGAAACATTTGTTTGAGGGCCTCTCCTCCTCCACCCCCAACCTCCAGTGTACGACAGATGAATCAGTCATGGTAGAAGAAACAAATGGCTTTCTGTTGTTGCTGCTTCTTTAAAGATAATCCGTTGTTTTCAAAACATTTGCAACGATTGCTTTCAAGGAAAGGGTGGCTGGAGGCCTCGGCCCCTGATTTCCCCAGGTGGAAACATTTGCAGTGGGTTTTCAGGGAAGTCACAGAGAAGAGCCGCCCGCCCGTGCCAGGATTCAAGGCAGGAAGTTGTCTGTTTGGTATTTACTCAGGCGTCTTTGGGCAAGAATTGATTATTCAATCAGAGTTGAAAGTTACTGCTAGGAGTTGCTTAGGCAGTAAGAGAAGAGGCTGTTTTCCTTGGAAAGGCCTAAAAGCCTGAATCTCCAATTTAAAATTAAATTTTGCTGTGACTTTCCTGCAGGATCTCAGGTGAGAGATACTTCTTGCCCTCCAAGACTGAAAGCCTAGTTTGTCAGTACGTTAGTTGAGTACTGAGGGAACGCCCCTTTGAGCCATAGCACTGGGAGATCCAGAAGGGACATGAGCCACCATCTCTTTCAATGACCTTGTTTTTATAGAAGAGGAAACTGAGCCAGGGGAGATGAAATGATCAGCCTAGTGCCCACATGTTGGAGAAATTATGGGACAAACAGACAGAGGTCCAATTTCTGCACCTAAAGGGCTGAGACCGCATGGGTCTGCGTCCTCCTGGGTCCGCCCTTTCCTGTGCCTGTCGCATGGTAGATGCTTAGTGAGCGTGTTGCCCTGAGACCATCCCATCTCCAGATGGCTGGTTTCCAATGTGTTTATGAGGGCAAAGTCACTTCCTCACGGGGGGCTTGGAAAGTAAAAAAGGAGAAGTCAAAACACATAAGAAATGGAAATAACAGAGTAAGCCTGTGTGTTTTAAAAATTACTATTTATATCTTGCCTCCTTCCACAAAGGATTTAAGGCAGCTTAGGAGAGTTAAACACCAACACCAGAGCCCTCACTACACAGTAAGTAACTAATTGCCACGTGAGGCTTACAGATAAATGCTGAGAGCCTGGGTTGGGGAAATTGTCTTTGCTGCTGCAAAAACGTTTTAGGCCTGTCTGGATAAACCATAGGCATAATATATAAATAGAACCTCAAAGGGACACTAGGGGCTCTGTTGCCAGAGGTTTATTTTTCTTTTTTGGTTTTTGTATGAGAGGGCCTTGGTTATGGCTAGGGAAGTGGACAGGGGAGAGAAAAAATATTTATTTTCCAATGTATCAATTTTGTGTGCCATACCCTGCCTTTTCACATATCTCTTTCAGAAAGTTCTCCACGTTTACATTTCTGGAGAAGTTAAAATGAAAGACCCTGTTTACATTTATAGTTAAAATTAAAAACAGGATTTACCTGGGAGCTAATACCCTCCAGTGACTTAAGGCTTCCTGGCTTATCTTTCTTAAGGATAGAAAACTGTTCACTCCTAAATCGCCCCCTAGTGGTCCCTTAAGTCACTGATAGTCTCCTGCCCGAGGAGCTGCACGGCAGGTCCCAGTTGGAGGCACCATCATCTATTGCATTGCTCCAAGGTGAAATTGGCCATCACGATGACAGAATTCTGCAAGGAGAAACCTCGGTTGACTTTTCTTCTTTCACTCCCAGGGTTTTCCTTTATGTCTTCACTGCTGTTTCCAGATTTCTGAAGAACAGTGCAGGACTGAGTTTATGCACGAAGCTCTGAGGACCAAAGGGGGAGGGAGGTCTTCCTTGAAAATTACTTTGCTGAGGCCTTGCTCCTTGTTCAAGGCAACACTATGGGAGGGGTTGTATGGTGGTGGCTGCTGCTCAGCAAGGGTGTCCAGCATGTGCCGGGGAAGAGAGGTTTTTTGAAGTACATTTCTAGTCGATAGCCAAGCCTATTGTGAAGAGTGGGAACAGGGCTGGTAATAGCTGCATCTCTTTTTTTTTTTTTTTTTTTTTTTTTTGAGACCGTCTCAGTCACCCAGGCTGGAGTGCAATGGCACAATCTCGGCTCATTGCAACCTTCACCTCCTGAGTTCAAGCCATTCTCATGTGCCTCAGCCTCCCAAGTAACTGGGTTTACAGGCACGTGCCACCATGCCTGGCTAATTTTTGTATTTTTAGTAGAAACGGGGTTTTACCATGTTGGCCAGGCTGGTCTGGAACTCCTGGCCTCAAATGATCGCCCACCTCGTCCTCCCAAAGTGCTGGGATTACAGGCGTGAGCCACTGCGCCCAGCCAGCTGCATCTCAGAATTTTTGTTAGCGAGTCTGACTTACAATTGCCAATACCTGAGAGTTCCTTTAGTATGCAGTTTTAGATCTCCACTAAGGCTTCATTTAAATACATCTTTTCTTTGCCAAGTGTTCAGCTGCCAGTAGTGATTTCTCATATGGCTGATTCTAATTAGACCTGACATTATCAAACTCCATAACTTCTCCAAGTTACAGAAGTGATACAGTTTCATTTCTAAAAGCACTGGAAAGCTCAGAGTGAGAAGTAACCTGTCATCTCACAATACAGAAAAATACCTATGCCTTACGTGTGCTTCATGAGGGGGTGGTAGAAAATGAGAATGAAATGGCCGGGCACGGTGGCTCATGCCTGTAATCCCAGCACTTTGGGAGGCCAAGGCGGGCGGATCACCTGAGGTCAGGAGTTGAGACCAGCCTGGCCAACATGGTGAAACCCCATCTCTACTAAAAATACAAAAATTATCCAGGCATGTGGTGGCAGGTGCCTGTAATCCCAGCTACTCGGGAGGCTGAGGGAGGAGAATCACTTGAACTCGGGAAGCAGAGGTTGCTGTGAACTGAGATCTCACCATTGCACTCCAGCTTGGGGGACAAGAGCGAGACTTCGTCTCCAAAAAAAAAATGAAAATGAAATCTATGCTTATATGTGTGCATAAATGTTTTTAAAAAGAGATCATTTTCTGAGTGTATTGTTGCCTACTTTTACTTCAGTGTTCCACAAACAATATTTTGTCATTAGGTAGTTTTTCAGCCTCAGGGCTTTTAATGGCTATGTGGTATTCAACCTATATCTGTGCTGGCTGTGATGCAATTTACCTCACCTATTACTATGGTTATTTTTACCATTAAAAACAATGCTGGGTTGAAGTTTTTTGTTTTTTTTTTTTTGTTTTTTTTTTGAGACATGGTCACCTGGGCTGCTGGCGTACAGTGGCACACTCATAGCTCATTGAATCCTCAACCTGGGCTCAAGCCATCCTCCTGCGTCAACCTCCCTAAGTACTGGAGTTACAGGCATGAGCCACCGTGCCTGAAGATAATTATATGTAAATCCTTCCATTAACTTATGTTTTCCTTAAGAAAAATTTCTAGAATTGGAATATTTGTGTCATCCTTTTAGATATCTCTCCAGAAAAGTTGTGACTATTGCTTTCCCACAGATCATATTCGAGTAAGTCTTTTCCCTGCCCCTTCCATAATACAGGGTTATTTTCAACTTTGGCCATGTTGTTGAGTAAAAAGTGGCACTAGATTATTTGAGTAGCTGATTGTTATTTAGTTGGATTGAATTTTATTTTCTTTTTCATTAGCCAATTGTATTTCTTCTTTGGTGCAGTTGCTTATGTTCCCTGTTACTGGGCTGGGCTGTTTATCTTTTTTCTTATTGATGTAGAAAAGCTTTATTTGTATTAAAGATGTCAACCTTTTCATCTTTGTTGCACACATTTATTTCCTGAATATGGTTTGCCTTTTCCTGAGACTGGGAGATGCCAATCATTAATTATATGATCAGAAAACTGTTATCCTGCCCAGGCCGGACTTCAGAAACAGACGTTGCAAGATCAACCTGACCAGCCCTGGGGCTTGTGCTCTCTCAGCCCTGAGGTACCACCTGCACCCTGTTATTCTGCTTATGTTGATATTCGGACTTAAAATTGTTCTGAGGATATCTTGTGTATTTTATCTCAGTGCAGAGATAATGAGTTTCACATGGATGGGGGGGATCACTGTGGACACCATTTCCTTTATTTTTTTTCTACCTTCTCTCTACCTGCCCATACCTGAGTTCCATGGTTTGTGGCTGTGTTGATTCATGGGAGTCTTAGAGGGGATACTTGGCATATTTAAATGAGTTCACTTGACCATCCAAAAGATGGTTGAGTGCCTCCTCTGTGCTTATTACAGAGGGATTGGTTGGAAAGTCGATTGGGGTCTCTAATCCAGCACAATTTTATTTTTTGCCTCAAATTTTTAAATAGAGCTTATTTTTCCTCACACTGACTTTATGTGCTGTTTTTTTTTTTAAACAAGAGGACATATAAAATCACCTATAAACTGATGCAGTTTGAATATGTGTGCTCTTCTGATACCCAGTAAGTTTCTGATGATGAAAATAAATGACCTTTAATAAACAAGTTACTTAGTAATATGTATATTAAACAAATAGTAATTCATATTGTAAGGTTCCAAGCTTCAAAGGCTTGACAAATTCAATAGAATATCATCCACAAGGTAGACAATTTGAAAAATCCTGATTTTCTGATAGGTCTACTGGTTTGTTAAATAAAATGTTTTTTTAATTTGAATAACCAATTGATGTTTTGCAATTTTTGTTTGGGAGAGGTATTTTTGCATTATTATTTCTACCCAGTGTATTTGTAGTCTGATTCTGCTAAAACAATAACAAAAATCTTGATGGAGTAAAGATAGTTGGGTGAATTAAATTCTATGGCTTTTAATTCTGTGCCTTGAATCCTGAAGCAAAGTCTATCTTTAAGGACTGGGTTTTCTCAAAGGGCTCAATCAGAGGGTAATTTCATATCAGAAGTGCTCCCAAATGATTATTCATGGGTAACCAGTTACATAAAATGCCATCGTGTATAAAAGTATAGTTTAGTTCTTAATTAAAAAGCAAAATCTTTGCCTTCAGCTTCGTAATCTCATACTCTCAAATTCCAAGCCACCTCCCATGGGTGTCAAGCTATCTTAGACTAGGAATGGGATTTGGCTATAAATAAAAAACTAGATAGAATATCATTTCCAAAGAGCCAAGAGCACTTGCTGGAGTTGCTGCAGAGACTATCCTGTTCGTATCACAAGCACATTCATAAGAAAACATTGTTGTTTTGCTTTTTCCATACTTACTTGGAGAGAATTTCCCAGGAAGCCTTTTTGTGTATTTCCCCACAGGTCAATCAATTATGTTGTTAATTAATATAATGAAAAATTAGATCATATACATGCACTTAAATGATACTAACGCAGTTATCTTTATATATACAAGCTAGTGACTTATGTGGGTATAAGACCTCCTTAATAAAAAGTGGTATACTTTGGAGATGGGAAAGTGGCTTGTGGTTGCAGGGAGGTGTTAAGTCACAGCATTATTTCACTTCTTGAAAATGAAGCCCTCAGAAAATGGAGTCATTACAAAATATGTCAGATCTGTAATCACCAACCAAATGATTTGTCAGAAGCAGCCCAGGTTAATAATGGCTGTCCAAGACAGAGTGTTCAGATGCATGTCAGGGCCGAATTGAGTCCACTGGTGTGGCTGAGATGAGGAGTCCAGAAAAATAACATTCTCTGTTTGGAACCAGGAAGGTTGTCATGGAGATGAAAATCTTCCTGGTCCCATAAAAACCCTGCTTGTCATCTGACTTGAGCCCCGTATTTGCACAGGTGGTTCTCCTAACTGAGAAGGGCTGAGTAAAAACAAATCTATTCTTCCTGAATGGCGCCTTTATGTGTCCAAGAGAATATGTTTCCTTTCTTCAGTCCCTCAATTAATGACCCATTATCAGCTAATTAAATCATGTAAATTTTATGTGAGTTCATTTGTTACACCACATGCTAACTAACTCTATTCCTGTGTGCTTAACCATATAACTGTTATAATTGTGAGAATGAGGTACATCAGGTGGGCATCTGGAGAGAATAATAATATACTCAAGAAAAGCAGACACACATACACAGCAGTGTAATATTAATTTCTGTTTATAAAGAAGGCAGAAATATGAATAAGTGAATGTCTAGCACATGCCCTGTGACTTTGGGATACTGTGTTCAACTCTATTCTCTACAGAAAAGGAGTCACATGGCTGGGTTTCTGTTGCGCTGAGTTACGTTTCAGATGCAGAAGTCGACTGCATAATACAAAAACACATCTGTTTAGGCTCTCCCCCTCCCCACTCTTGCCTTCTTTCCTATGTGTCAGAGAGCAGAACTTGATCTTTGTATACATTTTGTATAAAAGCCTTAATTGTAGGTTTAATTTCAGTTTGTGATACCTTTCTGCCCCAAAAAAGTTCAAAGCTTTTACCAGGTTTCTCAAGGCACGTTCATGGTTGCACTGAGAGAGTTGAGTTCAGACACAATAAATGCTGTGTTATATTTTTGGAAACGTACTTGTATTGTCATTTAAGACCTTGCAAAGTACATAGGGAAAAGCATTAGATGATGTCCTCTATAGTCAAAAACTACCAAACAAAGCAAAAGAAGAATTTTTTATTGTTCATTGGATAAGGCCAAGTAGACAGCAATGGGAATAATACTTTCATTAAAGCTTTACGGATAAAGAAATGATTTAAAGTGAAGAAATTGTACTTTTTTGAAGCCTGGTATTTAAAGAATGAAATAATACTTCCTTGAGGTTTAAAAATATTCATGTGTAATGCTAGACTTTGGTTATGCATTCCCAGATGTTTAACACACTCATCATTTGTAAATGGAACTTACATCAGATTTATGACCTCAGTAGAATCTTCAAGTAAATAAAGGACCACTTATACATTTGCTTGTAAAGGTAGCACCTAATAGAGAAAATTTGAGGGAACCATTAAAACAAGTATAGGTTTAGCTTATAAAGGAAACACTAGTATCTAAAACTAGTTTAATTTCTTTTAAAAGGACTGGGTTACCAAAGTACTTCATGACATTTTATGTTAGTAAAATGTTAAAATTTTTAAGTTAAAATCAAGAAAGCATTGAGATAAAATTGCTTTATTCAAAACAACAAAACTACTATCCATGATAGTATAATATTCTCTGACCAACAGTATTCATATACACAGCCCCAGAAGTGCAAAACCACAACTGTGTTTTCACACCTGTCTCTTGCAAATTCTTACTTAACAGATCAAAATGACCATCTTGTAGGAAGTATTTTGTGTAAGACACTGTCACCTGTGAGCCAGCAGGTGGTGCTCTGGTACCACGTCTTGATCATTCCTTTCAACTGAGAGAGGAGGGCTGCAGTCTCAATGATACCAGGCTCTAGGATTTTCTGTAAGATGCCACACAGCTGATCTTTAGAAATACCTGGCCCCTGAGGGATTTGCTTTCCATCTGACCATTTAACATCCTTGACCGAGCTGCCTTCTCTATAGCTGTACTGTTGAAATTTGTCATTTCTTACAGCTGCCTGGTTTCATGATGCCAGTCTCAGAACATAGCATACCACAAAATAGGAATTCTGACCACGCAGCCTTATGGGTAAGGCGAGGGAGGAAGTTGGAGGGAAACCGCTATAGTAAAAGAAAACTCAGAAAGATAAATGTTAAATAGAATCAATGGATATTGGAGAAGATAATTTTAGTTGTTGATGGCCTTAACTTACGGAGAACTCAGTATCTTTTCTCAGCTCCACCTAACAGTTCCCCTCTTTTAGGAAAGCAATTATTTAGATGCCAGAGAACACCATTATGGAAATGGAATCTTTTTAAAATAAAAACCTATCATTTTGACTGCAACCAAGTTATAATTTTGACTGAATGCGTAATTATTACCCCAAACAAAAGGTTTTATACCTGATTCCATGCCATGATTCTTCATTGTGACCCTTCACTTGATTCTCCATCTTGAGCAACTAAATCAAGATGCACATGTGTAAGTAACGCCTTATTTTTTTCTCACTTAGCCCACTGTTGTTTCTCTTTGCTTAATAGCACAGCTCTAAGAAAACGGTTGCATTTGGTCTACAAGCTAGCAGCAATTCAAGGAGCTTCATTTTCTAATGACTTGTTTTATTTTATTTTATTTCATTTTATTTATTTTGAGACTGAATCTGGCTCTGTCACCCAGGCTGGAGTGCAGTGATGGGATCTCAGCTCACTGCAACTCCGCCTCCCAGGTTCAAGCGATTCTCCTGCCTCAGCCTCCTGAGTAGCTGGGATTACAGGTGTGTACCAACATAGCCGGCTAATTTTTTGTATTTTTAGCAGAGATGGGGTTTCACCATGTTGGCCAGGCTGTGCTTGAACTCCTGACCTCAAGTGATCTGCCCGCCTCAGCCTCTGAAAGTGCTGGGATTACAGGTATGAGCCACCACACCTGGCCTTCTAATGACTTGTTTTAGAATATGGATGTCAATGTCACCCACCTTATTCTCGCCAAATATGGAGCCAGAGAGCCAAGTTTAACGAGGTTTTCCTTTGACACCCTGAGAGCCTCGCGTTGCATCCACTTCTTTCCAACATTATTATTTATGCTTTTTACATAGTAGGCACACAGCAGGTATTTGTTGAATGAGCCATTGCTAGATTAGAAGTGGGAAAGACTGACAGTAGAATCGTTAGGAGTCGTCTGCAGTCGTCAAGGTGAGTGATGACAGTGGCCTGTATAGGGAAAGGGGGAAGCTGGAGATGGGATGGATGTGCCCTGTTGGAGAGACAGATTCCACAGAATCTATGAGCAAACTCCAGGAACATGTTAAAAGTAGATGAGATCCTGAACGGAGGGCATCACCTCCAAAGCCCGTGTCCCAGTTGACAGTGGAAAGGACTCAGAGAGATGCCTCTAGCTCAGGTGAGGAGTGGATGTGATTTTAAGCCAAGGTGGAAAACAAGTGGGGAAACTGGTTCTACTGTTAAGAGCCCAACAGCTGTGGCTATGTGCTTGGATTTTGCGACTCGAA
Organism: Pan paniscus; assembly: GCF_029289425.2. Classification (NCBI taxonomy): domain Eukaryota; kingdom Metazoa; phylum Chordata; class Mammalia; order Primates; family Hominidae; genus Pan; species Pan paniscus. The sequence goes on along the minus strand of NC_085926.1, from coordinate 73,456,994 downwards.
TCAGGTTCATTAATTATGGCCAAATGTTAGCAAGAGTTTATAATGATAAGCTGTGCAAAGAGTTTCAAAAATTACAAGTATTTCTGAATTGCTTACACAGACATTGGTAGGGAAAGAGAAGAGAAGATGGAAAACAGAAGGAATATACGACACCATGCTTGCCCTTGAGAATTTTAGAGTCTGTCATGGGAGACCAGACTTGCACATAGGAGGCAAAACACCAAGTAAGAAAAAAAAAGAAATGATATAGCTCAAAATGAGCAGAAGAGTTGGTGGATAGATTCACATAGGCAGCAGTGGATCAGTTAGGCTGTGTGAAGAAATGAAAGCCTTAAGATTGAAGGCTTTGGAGAGAAAAAGAGGTTTCTTTAGAAGGCATTGGTATGGTGGACAGAGGTAGAAATGACCTGGAATATATTTGTAGGTGGTTTAAAGGGGTGACCCAGCTTGGGTGGAGGTGAGAACTGGCAGGTGGGCTAGGCTAGGTTAGTAAGATGCCAACATAAAAAGATGAGGAGCTTTACCCTTAATCCACTCTAGAACAAGAAGGCATTGTTGGGAGGAAAAGAGCATGTTAAGGCTGTGTTTTAAGAGGATTATTCTGGCAACAACACTTATATAGAGTGGAGCCATGGCGATTAGCATTCAGCAGTCCTGGCAACTCAGCTCAGAAATATTCAGGGCCCAAAGTGAAATGTGGCAGAGCTCATGTGGAAATAGGCTTGGAGAGGGGAGTATCAGAAAGCATTTTAAAAGGCCAAGTTCAATCTTAGTAACAGATTAAAAAAATTATAATAAATAATAAGGACAGCCAGGCACAGTGGCTCATGCCTATAATCCCAGCACTTTAGGAGGCTGAGGTTGGAGAATTGCTTGAGCCCAGGAGTTCCATACCAGCCTGGGCAATATAGTGAGACCCAGTCTGTACAAAAAATTTAAAAATTAGCCAGCTGTGGTGGCATATGCCTGTAGTCCCAGCTACTCGGGAGGCGGAGGATCACTTGAACCCATGAGATCAAGGCTGCGGTTAGCCACGATCACGCCATTGCATTCTATCCAGGGTGACGCAGTGTGACCCTGTCTAGAAGGTGGGGGGAAAAAAGCAAGGGCTTTCTTTGTAACCCCCATTCCTGTGGTGATGGGGTTTTCCAAATAATGAAAGAAATCCTCAACACTAAATAGCAATAACAACCACAACAATAATATTAGCTAATATCCACCAGGCTTTCTGTGTGGCCAGCTGTGGTCTAGGCTCTGTATGTTGACTCATTTCATCATCACAATAATGTAGAGGTAGGTACTTTCATTATCATCAGTTACTATAGGCAAGGAAGTTATGTCATGGAGAGATTATGTAACTTGCCAAGAAAATACGACTAGGAGGTGGGAAACCCAGGTATGAGCCAGGGAAGCTTCCCCAGATCCCCTTACTGCTTTTTGTAATCTAACAGAAGACCCAACCACCACCACCACCTCAGGCTTTGGGCATTTTTGAGGATGTCATTTAGATGCCACAGTATTAAAATTTCATCGATTTCTTATCTAGCGATTGACTAGAATAGTTTCAGAATTAGGATCATTCCAGAAAATCCAGAACTTGTGGTTGTTAATATCTAGAGCATCCACCCTGGAGCCTTACACGAATAGTAGCAGATGCCTCAGATATGTTTTAGGTGGTGAGTTGGTGTAAGGACTCGAGACAGAGATGACTGTGAGTCAGGTCTGAGAGCCTGGGAGGGGAGCGGCTCATGGCTCAGCCTACATGTGTGAAAACCACAGCTTGTGGCCATGTGAGTTACCAGCGTCACCTGGGGCCAGCCTGGGCCTCGTAGGTTTATAATTTGGTCATGGGTGCTCCCTAATCACACTATACGGATTACAAATGAAAACTCCATGAGATCAGGACTCGCCGGTCTTCACTGATGTTTGTAACCAGTGCCCAGAGCAATGCCTGGCACCTGGCATTTGCTGCAGGGGACAAGGAAAGAGGCATGCTGTTGGCAGGTGGTAAGGGATCCAGGACACTCGGCAGAGTGATTATGGAGCATAAGAACCAGCCGTGTGGTTGTTTATCCCTTTCGTGCAGTGTCACCGGCCACTGGGAATCTCCTGGTTAAACCTCGTCTCTCAGGCAGGAACAGAGCCTGGTTTCTGCCTATGCTGGGACCCTGCTACCCCAGCTTGTATCTCAGAAGACAAGCAGCAAGCCTGACCAGCGACCCGCACAGCCAGCATCTGGGTCTATGCTGTGTGTATTGTAAAAAGTTAACATATGGGCCGGGCACGATGACTCACACCTGTAATCCCAGGACTTTGGGAGGCTGAGGCAGGTGGATCACGAAGTCAGGAGTTCGAGAACCAGCCTAACCAACATGTGAAACCCCGTCTCTACTAAATATACAAAAATTAGCCAGGCGTGGTGGCGTGTGCCTGTAATCTCAGCTACTCAGAAGGCTGGGGCAGGAGAATCGCTTGAACCCAGGAGGCGTAGGTTGCAGTGAGCCGAGATTGTGTCATTGCACTCCAGCCTGGGCAACAGAGCTAGACTCCATCTCAAAAAAAAAAAAAAAAAAAAAAAAGTTATGAATCACTGTGGGCTTGGAGCATCTCCCCCTTTCTCCTGCTAGCACAAAAAGGTAGCGTTAGGTTATAGGGAATAGCAATTAATTCATTGTTTTTGATGTCGCAGTTAGGGAAAAAGTACTCAAAAGTACTCGACCATTTTTCAAATGCCTAGTTGTTGTTGTTTAACTCTGGTGAAAGCAGTGCTTAGAGTCCTGTGTTCTCTTTTGATACTGGAGCCAGCGGTAGTTTGGTACATACTACCAACTGTCCCCCAACACTAACCACTGAATGTCTACTTATCCCAGCTGGGAAGGCCAGGAGCTTTTCAGGTTAGTCGGGATACACATAAAGTCACTGTGGATGGACTTGATAGATAGAAACTCAAGTCAGGAGGATGGAGAAAAGGGGATGGGTCTGGGAAATATTTTCAAGTGGAGTGACAGGGATTGATGACTTACTATGTCTGGAAAGTGAGGGAGGGAGAAAGATGATTTTTGTATCTCTACATGACAGAGGCAGATAACCAGGATTTGTGGCCTTACCTTCTCTGGGGGAACTTCAGATATAACAGATCTCTGCCTAGAGGAGAGGAAGGAGTTAGAACCAGCAAGCTCAACTGTTGTTACCTCAGCATCTTCCCAGACCCTACCACCCTTTCAGGTCTCTCTTCAATTATCAGCATACTATACCTAAAGTGCTTCTCCCTTGGGCAGTGGCGGGGGGTTCTTGTGGGTGTGGGCCCAGAGGTTCAAGTCGTGCCCCTGTTACGTCCCCATCACTGCGCTGAGCTGTTGGTGGGGGGGACGGGGGGGGATGTGCCGGCCCTAGATGAGTTTTCTTTCCTCCCTTATATTCCTAGATATATATGGAGACAAATCTGTTGCTGTGTGCTGCCCCTGTTGTAAAACCATTTGAGGTATATTTGAAACAAGATTAACACGTTGATAACTGTTTAAGCTGGGTGATGGGTACGTAGAGTTTCAGGACGCTGTCCTCTCTACTTTTATATACGTTTGGAATTTTCCAGAATAAAAAAATTTTACAATGGCAATAATCACCTTTAATTCTTGAGCCTTTCTGTACTTTGAGTTTTCTTAAATCAGGATGCACCTCTAATATCAGCAGTGATAATGAATCATTTGCTTTATAATAGTAGCTGATATTCCAGCTCTTTTGATTAGTAAAAAAGTTAAAAAAATTTTTTTAAAGTAGCTGAATTCACAAAAATCTGATCATTTGGCTTAAAGATGAGTTTTCATGGCTTTCTTCATTATTGATAAATACACCAAGAAAAGCAGGACCAAAATCCCACAGAAGCTGTTTCCACATTTACCTAAGTCTCCCTGTAAAATGCATGTGTGTTACTGCTCTCCAAATGTACATTTTTTTTTTTTCTGTTCTGAGTGTAAAAAGCAGACAGAACAGGGAAGCAAATGTTCCTGAATGGCCACATTTAAATTAATCATATGCTGTCTTAAAGAAAGCAAAATAAACAAGCTCCAAACCCAAATACTCTGTAGTATTTACCCAATTATTTTTAAGCATAGAAAATAAGGCCCAAAGTATGTATTAGTCACATTTTAACATCAGAGTCACCATATAATTTAGTTCATTTGTTAACCACATCAGCACACGTGCGAATCTCAAAACCCTACCAGTTGCCGTGCCCATACGTTAATGATTCTGCTGAAGACAAGGCCAAATACAGGATGGGAGAGGAAGAAACTGTGTCCTCAGTTAGCTTCCTTGAATATAATTAGTAATGGTCAGCGAGCTATTGATTACATAGTAAAACTTACTATTGTTTGCTAATTTGAGGGATGGATTGGCCACCTGGTAAAGCTTTAAGTAAAATATTTTTTAAATAATGTGGGGTTTTCTTGGGTTTGTATCTTTTTAATTTTTTTACCTTTTTTATTACTAACTATAAAAGGACTTTTTGTGTGTTGAAATTTGAATATGGATGGATGTTAGATGAAATTAAAGAATTGCTAATTGTGTTACGTGATATTAGCATTGTAGTTATGATTTTTTTTTAAGTCCTCTTTACTTAGAAATACGTTATAAATTATTTCTGTGTGAAATGACATGGTCTCTGGGATTTGCTTTAAAAAAAAACACCCAGGAAATAAAAAGAATGGCGAGTTGACATATGAAACAAGAATGGCAAAGTGTTGATTAATCATTCAAATTGTGTTGGGTACATGAGAGTTTATTAAGTTAGTCTATGTTCGTATATATTTGAAAATTTCCATAATAAAGTGTTAATAAGGAATCAAAGGAAAGTTAAATGTAAAAATCAGAATATTTACCTGTCCGAAGAAAAAGAATGAGGTAATTGGATTGTAACCCTCAATAGGCATCAACAACTTGGAGAATGTTCTTAAGTTAAATGATGGGTACAGGGTATTTTTTATTATTTGTACTGTATATACCGTGTGTGCATTATTTTGTATGTATCATACGTTTCACTTTAAAAATAAATGAAGTCCATCAATATGGAGCAGTTTTTTTTTTTCAAGTACATATCTTGACTTGAGACTTAGTCTTTCAGGCTGTACTTTGATGAACAGATAATCCTTATAATTAACACATCAATTAAGAACAGATATATGGTGCTGAAAATCTTGGCATGGGGATGGGGGAAGGGTAGGGAATTAGATCAAGTAAAAAATCGATGTTGAGTACCAGCTATGGTTTCTATCTTAATTAGGCAACCTTCCTTAAAGATATAGCAGTTCTTGAAAAGCAAGAAGAGTGATCTGATCCTTAAAAAGTGGAGAAAAATAAACAACTTTCATTTATATAAACTTTCTTTGGCACTGCATTTTTGCTATTGCCAATATCATAAAAGTCTGCCTTGTGTTTTATAACACTGGAAACGTGAGCATAAATCAGTCCTAGAGAAGTTCTAGCCTTATGTGTGTAAAGAGGCTTATGCCTCGATGTTCATTGCAGCATTGTTTGTAATAGGGAAAAAGACAATCAGAAACATCCTAAGTGTCCATCAATAGCAGAATAATTAAATAAAGTATAGAATTAAAAATAATAAGACAAATATATGTGCACGGATAAGAAAGGTCTCTAAGACATGCTGTCCAGAGAAAAAAAGTTACAAAATAATACATGATGTTTGATGGCATTTATGGGAAGATGCATATACATGAATCAATATAAATCTGTAAGTAAAAAGATCTGTGAGGGCATACCCCAGGTAGATGTCAGTGGTTTCTCCTTGGAAGAGGAGATGACCAAAAGGAATTTTAGCTATATTAAGCATGTTCTAATTTTTTTATAAACAAAATATATTTGTTTCTTACTGCCATAATTAAAAATTCTTTTAAAAAGCAAAACTTGCTGAAAGAATCTTGCTATAGAAAGAAGCTTTTCAATAAATGATTTTGTAAAATGATTGTTTTTCAGGGTAAAGTGATTGTTACATTTTGTAAAGTGATTGTTACATGGGTATATTGCATGATGGTGAGGTTTGAGGTATGCCTGACCCCGTCACCCAGATAGTGAGTAATACCCCGTAGGCAGTTTTTCAACATTTGCATTACTCTGTCCCCCCTCTAGTAGTCCCCAGTGTCTGCTGTTGCCATGTTTATGTCCATGAGTACCCAATGTTTGGCTCCCACTTATAAGTGAGAATATGCGTTATTTGGTTTTCTGTTCCCTTGTAACACTATCTCTTCAAGTTACATGTTTTCTCGATTTGGTGTTGGAAAAGTAAGCTATATCTTCTATACTGTGGAAAGTTAAGGAAGCAGAAATCATACTTTTCATTCTCTAAAAAATTATGTGTGCTCTTTAGATATTATCTTTTGATACTGAGACTACATAAGTGTCCTTCAAATAATGCAGAAGAAAAAGATCATAGGCAGGCAAAAATTACTTCATAAATTAAGCTTTTTAAAGAAGTGAAAGAATTATATCCAGAACCAACAGCTCTTAAATATTCTATTTCAATAAAAACAATTTATATACAATTGCTGTGAAACTTATTTTTGGCAAATACTCTTCCGTAAGTTATGAACATTTCTCTTGATAAATTTTATACTAGGTATATAAGTTCCTTTATTGGTGTTTTGGATGACAGCAAATGACTTTACATAAGGCAGATGTAGATTTTATTCACACAACTTTTCAGGAGTAGCTTTATGTAAATATGTTAGGACTGTCCTTCCTTGAGCTTCACAGTTAACCAATGAAAGTGAGTTATTTTAGGGAATGGTTAGATTTGGACATGGACCAAAATTAGTTTTCTAATGAGTGGTGTTAAAGATGTGTAACTACTATTATAGAGATAATGTAAATGGCCTTCTACTTTTTAATTCTCTGATTCTGATCTTGTTTTGTAGTAAGAAAGGCTCAGTATGAATTTGAGGTACTTAACTAACTTGATACAGTGGTGGTCAGTGAAGAAAGATTCTATTGGGCAGGACTCTCTGGAATGCATGTGTCAGAACCCCAGCCCAAATTGGCCTCAGCAGAAAACAAAACATAGCGAAAAGCAAATGACAATTCATTGGCTAAAGCAATGGAAAAATACAAGGATATCTAGCTTGAGACTCAGCTAGAGCCAAATATTCAAATCTGGTCATCCAACATTGATTGGTTTCTTTCAATTTACTTAGCTGTGCTAAACACTGTTGGCTTGGTTTTGGGGCACGTTCTTCTCAAACATGGTGAAAGTGGCCCCTAGCACCGCCAAGATTGATCCTGTCACAGCTCAGCAATCCCAGTGGTTGCTAAAAGCAAGTCCTTTTCTTGATGATTCTAGCAAAAATCATAGGGAGGTCACCCATTGGCCCAGTTTAGGGCATGTGCCATCCCTTAACCAATCAGCAATCTGATTAGCCAGGCCTGAGGCACGTCTTCATCACTAAAACTAGTCGTGATGGAATCAACTTAAGTGGAACCCTGTTGAGAGAAGGAGAGGAGGGATGGCTGCCCAAGTGGAAATGAGCTATTACCAAGAGTGGATGAGGGCGGGCAGAAACAAGAGGTGCACATTACAGGGATACCAGGGATCTGAGTCTGCAGTCTCTCTGGTTTTCCATGAGTGCTTATCTTCTTGGGGGAGATGGGGGCGGTGTGTGAACATCCACACAGCCTCCTGCTCCTCCTCATCTACTGGGGCGCTCAGTCACCCAGGTTTGGAATGCTTCTGAGATGATACCTAATGTTACAGTTCATGGTCACGTGCTCCATGTACGTGAGGTCATGTGTATTGTGTATTGTCACTGTCTCTCTTCCCAGTTATTTTTTTCAGTCAGGTGCTAGGGAATTCTCCTTTTCTTACCATGTCATGGCTGTCCTCCCCACTCCATGGGGCTTTCAGAAAGACAGGTAGAACATAAGAGTCTAGAGAGACCTTGGGTGTCACCCAGGCCATTGAGGCTCCATCTGGGCTTGAAAGAGCCCTCACCTGCAGTAAAGGTGCCTCTGAGGCCAAGGAGAAGTTATGGCATAAGAAGGGAACACCAAGGAGTTGGGGGCCTGGACATACCCTCTCCCACCCCCTTCAGATTTCATTCTTTATAAAATTTCACATAAGGGAAGAGTCTCCAAGGTGTAAGGAGGGCCAAAAAAAAAAAAAAAAAAAAAAAAAAAAAAAAAAAAAAAAAAGGTTGAAAAGCCTTCCATCTAGTCTAACCCTAAGAGTACTCATTTATTTTTGTTTTAATTTTTAAAAATTGATACATAATAATTGTACATATTTATGTGGTACATATGATATTTCAATACATGCATACAATATGTAATGATCAGATTAGGTAATTGACATATCCACCACCTCAACCATTTATCATTTATTTGCATTGGGAACATTCAAAATCCTTTCTCCTAGCCATTTTGAAATACGCAGTACTGTTAACTGTAGTCACCCCACAGGCCTATGGAACAGCAGAGCCCTTTCTTCCTGTCTAGCTGTCCAAATGCCAGTGCTTAGCAGCAGGGCCTCAGTACCACACTGCCTCCTCGGGTGCTTCTCTGCTTAATGTGCCTTACCTTTTCACCCTTCTCTAAGCTCCTGTGAAGAGGGATGTTCCTAAACACCTCTGCAGCCCCAGATCACTGAGAACAGCACCATGCACCCAGACATCCAATGAACACCCTTCACGTGTGCTTTGGATAATTGTTAAGTCCCATATTTTTCAGAGCATATTCAAGGCAAGGGTCATAAATTCAAATGCCCCCTAGGGCCAAGAAGGCAAAGGACAAGAGGGAATGAGACCAGGGACCGTAGCGAGCTCACAGGCACACAGCCCAGCCTATGATATAAGCTACTCCAGAGCCCTAGTTATCCCCAGGAGGAGATACAAGCCCACAGCTGCCTGCACATCCACATTTTTGCAAGAGAAGACAGAAATCTGGGTTTTTCTGTGAAATATTTTGATAATTTTATTTTGGAAACCAATTTAGAAATTTCAGAGGCCCCTTGAAATTGGTTTGGGGGCCTGATATGCTCAGGAAAGGGATTCTACAGTTAGAGAATATGAGAAGCACTAGTTGAAACTTTCTTCACTGCTAGTTTTCAGAATCTTTTTAAGAATGTTCTTTTCAGTGGTCTGTGTGTTTTTCCTTTAGAGAGGGTGGGGTGTGAAGAAGCACATATCAAAGGCAGAGGTCCCTAAATTCATTTCTTGCTAGAGCCTTGGAGTACCCTGAGACGTGTGAACCCTGCACCTCTGGTCCAATCAAGAACCTTCTGGCTTCATGGTCGCTCATGCCTGTAATCCCAACGCTTTGGAAGGCTGAGGCAGGAGGATTGCTTGAAGCCAGGAGTTCAAGACCAGGCTAGACAACAAAAAGGGACCCCCCATCTCTATAAAAAATAAGTTAAATATTAGCCATACACAGTGGTATGCACCTGTAGTCTCAGCTACTCTGTAGGAGGTGGGAGGATTGCTTGAGTCCAGGAATTCAAGGCTGCAGTGAGCTATGATTGTGTCACTGCACTCCAGCCTGGGCAACAAAGCAAGACCCTGAAGACCCTGCTTCTTAAAAAAAAAAAAAAAAAAAAAAGGAACCTTCCACACAAGGTTTTTCTTTTGCTCTTCCTGTTGACTGGAAGTCTCTCTACTTGAATTAACAAGGGCTCTTCTTCCCATGACCTCATACTCCTCTCAGTTTAAAATCTGCATTTGAGCAATGGATGCAAAACCTAACTGGCAATATAAATTTGCATCTTCTTGAAATGGGCTCCAAGAAGCAGGTTTGTGGCCAGTAGAGCCAGCTCAGAACCCAGGAGTGGTACAAAAAGCATTCAGATATCAAGATTCCCCTCCTGGCTGCATCTTCCATGGGGGAGGCCATGAAAGGGGCCCCTGGTGAACCATTGAGTCATTTATAGGCTAATCTTAGTACACTCCCTGAAGTAGGGAATGACATGGGCTGCAAGAATTCTTCCTAAGCACCCCAGAGAGAACTTCACCGATTTAAAATATGAGTTTCTGTAACCTGAGCAGGAGCTTGCATGGTGCAAGGGCTTATGCAGCCTGCCTGCCAGGAGGCCAGAGGGTCGCACTTATGAGCTTGAGCAAATGGGGCTTTTGGGAATCAGCAGCCTCCCTGAGCTTTCCTGGAGCGAGCTGAACTGACCCTGAACTTGGAGGGCTTGCCTGGCAGGCTTTTGCTGTCTCCTGATATTGCAGTTTCAACATGAGAGGGGCAGGAAATAGAAGCCCCGTGCGTTGAAGGACTGCTGTGCCTGCACTTATCTCTGGCCAGGGAGTCCTTGGACACTGTTTTCTTTGGCAGCCAGCTGGTCTAGGTCACTTGAATTCCTTTGAAGTTCAGGGATACAGGGAGCGGTAGCCACTGCCTGCATTCCTTACTCAGGAGGCAGGCATGGGGTCTGCCATTGCTTACCTGCCAGAGAACCAGGCCTTCATTAGAAAGGTCATTTTTATGTGACTATGACTGAATAGTCCAGCCTTTTCCCCTTAAGTGGGATCTTGTGCTGATTCAGCAGTAAAGAATAAGCCCATACCCCCCATTTTTGTTGCCATTGCTCACATTTGAATTTATAGGTGGAGAATTGGTGAAGAAAAAAAACCTTCGATCTTTGGTACAAATACAGCTGTGGGGCTGTTGCCCACATTTGCCGTGATGTAGATGCCCATCCCAAAAGGAGCAAGATCTGCTCTTGCAGTGGGTGTTGAGAGGGGCTGGGAGGCTTTTTCAGTCAAATATGGAGCTGAAAACTGTCAGAATGTGCTGGTTGTACATTATCAATAAGAATCCTAACAGGAGCACAGTGTGATTTCTCTTCGTAGTGGGCGTACACGGTCTTGGGTTTCCATGTGCAGCAGTGAGAGTTGGTCTCCAAAGCAGAATGGTCAGCATTAACTTCAGCCAAGCAAGCATTCTGTATGGGGTGCTCCCTTTAAGCCCAAGGGAAAGCAGGCTCTGCTGCTTTTGCCACCTTTCAGAGGGAGAGGTGTGCCCCACCAGGGGTGCAGGTGTGCTGGGGCGTGAAGATAAAATTAGTTGTTTGGAAAAAAATAATGTCTTTAAGTTTCTGCAGAGCAGATCGTACCAATTAAAATCAGTTCATCAGAGGATTTTTTTAGTCAATCCATACATTCACACATAAAGAGATGTGATTATAAGTAACTTGGCTGATTCCACAAGCTACTCACAAAATCAGGTCATTATTTTGTAATCACATTTGTGGGTTTAGATGCCTGAGAGACATTCTGAACCATCACCGTTTTGGGTGCCTGTGAGAATATTTGAAACTACCGGCCGGGCGTGGTGGCTCACGCCTGGAATCCCAGCACTTTGGGAGGCTGAGGCAGGCAGATTACTGGAGGTCAGGAGTTGGAGACCAGCCTGGCCAACTGATGAAACACCATCTCTACTAAAAATACAAAAATTAGCCCAGCATGGTGGTGGGCACCTGTAATTCCAGCTACTGGGGAGGCTGAAGCAGGAGAATCGCTTGAACCGAAGAGGCGGAGGTTGCAGTGAGCTGAAATCATGCCACTGCACTCTAGCTTGGGTAACAGAATGAGACTCCATCTCAAAAAAAAAAAAAAAAGAAAAGAAACTGCCCATATGCATGGCTAGGACAGCCTTGGTGTTGTATTTAGTCTTATGCAGGGCAACTCCTCTGAAGTCTCCCTCACACTTCTCACTATCTTACACTATTTGTGATAGACAATGGAGAAAGAGGGTTTTCTTCAGCAGAGTTGGAGTATCTACTCTGTACTGGATGCTAAGGATACAGTGCTAAACAGGATCAGCCACATAATTTGCAGGGACCAGTGCAAAATGAAAATATGGGGATCCGTTGTTTGAAAAAGCAGGAAAAGGTACCATTAAAGATATGAAAATATAAAGCTTTTCCTTTTCTTTCATGATCTTTCTGTCTCCCTGTCCTGCTATTTGCTATTTAATGCCATGCATTTTCAGGCAAGGAAATATAGCACAAGTGGAAGAAGCTGCACCCTGCCCACTAGCTGCTGGGTACTTCTCCTGCTAGTCACCTGCTCAGTGCACTGTGCCTTGGCTGGGGCTGGGGAAATCAAGCCAGGTATCTCCCCCATCCCATGGGCCTGCAGCCCTAATCCACACTCAATGCATGATGCCCAAAGATATGGCAACCAATGTGCCAGGATGCGTTAGGCCTATCGAACACACTGTGGCACTGTCATGCCCACCCACTACAGGCACACACACCTGACTCCAACCCTCGCCTCTCCCAGGCCCCACCAAGGATGGAAGTCAGCAGCAGAGACAGGGAGGAGGGGGCCAGGAGGGGCCAAGCCTCCAGGTCCCCAGTGCATGCTCCATGATCCCATCAAATTTCACTTACAAAACACAAATTTTAAGATAAAATTATTTAGAATTTTAAGACAACCACTAGAGCATTAAGCCCCAAGCACAGGGTTCTCCTAAGTGCACGAAGCCAGCCCTGTTGGTAATAGAAAGATAGGAAGATGCCTCCCCTTACCTATGAATATAATTTCTTCTAAGGGCTAAGTAAGACATAAACAAAGAGGTCAGGGCACAGAAAGGCCAAGAAGGTGAGAGACTTGTAGAGATGGTAGGCAGGTGGCTTCTTGGATGACAAGTCATTGAAGCCAAGTCCCAAGCTATGAGAAGGTAGCATCCAAGGGAAGAGCTGGGAAGATTGTTCCAGGCAGCAGGGACAGCCTGTGCAGAGACCCTGTGGTAGGAAAGAACCTGGCTCATTGGAAAAACCGAAAGAAGGTTTTGTGACTGGGGCCTGGGGACTAGGGAGGAGAGTACCATGGGAGATAGTAGGAAAGGTTGATAGGGGCAGGCAGATATTTGGAGACAGGGTAAGTTTTATCATCATAGCCCTTAATTTCCCCAAGTGGTAGCTGTATCTTTCTACTCCTCCCCATCTTGGGTTAATTTCTTCCTAAAAGGCAGAGGCTTTAATCCCAAGGAAACCTTTAATAGAAAAATTTACATTTTAGTTCATTTGTTTCCTTAAAAGGGGGTTTCATCTGGTAGCTATCAGACCTGTGCTGGCACCTGTTGTGGCAGTTAATTTAAAACTCAGAACACACTTTGTGCCTTTCATTTGCCCCCTTGAAATATAAAAGCCTAGTGCCACCGTTGCAACCTTATTGAAAAGAGCTTATCTGAAATTGGGGAATATCAGCCCACAGTAGGCATATAATGTGTTTTTCTCCTACACACTGCTGTGAGATAAGAAAATGGTTTCTAGGGTTCTCATTAGGTGATGTTTCTGGGAGTCTTTGCCCTGTTGTGAAATGGCCTTAAAGGTGAATGCTTTAAGTAATGAGCAGCCAAAGGCCCCGCTTCTGGCAAAGAGCAAGAAATTGCTGGAAAGGTCAGATGGGTTTCAAAAATGTTCTGCATTTGCCTCAAATAGTGACACAGGAATTATTCAGCTTACATAAGAGCTGTTTATAGATGCTTGGAGAAAATCAAGGTTGTGATTGTTTTGGCTATTTAATGGGGCATATTTGTCCCAAATTTATGGGGGGAAAAAAAGAAAGAAAGTTTTAGCCAAAGAAGAAAGCTTAGGGTCACAAGAGAACAGAGCTTCGAAATGGCCTGGACAGTCCCAGCAGTCATTAGCTGGGATCAAGCAATTGTGACATCTTCATCTTGTGTATTGTAATGAACTGATTAGTCCACCCCTCGGAAAACATAGAAAAGCAAAGACAGCCTTCTCCTGGGAGGTGTAAAGAGTGAACGTTTAAAATGACTATCTAGGTTCCTCTGCTCCGTTTTATTATTTAAGTACTTATATTGGTGGCTTTTCCCCTCAGAGGTAAAAAATCATTTGCTTCCTTTTTAAAGAAGAACATGACCCTCTAATAATAAGGCACAGAATTAAATGCCACTTAAATTTATAATAGTTAAAAAAATTTTTTTTAGAAAGTGGCTTGAATTTTAGAACCTGACACTATCATGTAGGAAATACCTATAAATTTAGAGATATTGAAGTTATTGAAAAAAAATACAGCAAGTTGACATTTAGATGCCCCTATTAAAAGTCAATTAATATTGTGGATTTTTTATTATATTGCTATAAAAATCCATTTGATTCTCATGTAGATGAGAAGTTTTGAATATTTAGATGTTTTAACTAATTTATTGGGGGAAAGAGGAGACAAGGTGTAAAATACAATGGGCACCAACTTTGGAGCAAAAAGACATTTTAACTAGACAAAGAAGATTTAGCTTATAATAGGCCATAAGTTTAAGGCTGTTTCTTAGGTTGATTTATTTATATCTCTCCAGTCCTTTCCAAATAATTAGTTTTCCTGATATGAAATAAAATATCTGACCTTTGATATGTCTGATGATAATGTTTAGTTGTTATCTATGCCAATCAGTTACCGCCAGCTTTGCAAATAATCACAAAACAAAATATCTTCCAGCTCTGCCTCCCAACTTAACCAATGCTACATTGAGGAAACTTTCATAGACCTGACAAATTGCATGTATGACTTTTTCCTTCTTTTAAAATTATGGTAAAATATACTTATTATTTTACTATTTTAACCATTTTTAAATGTACAATTCAGCGGCATTCATTACATTCACGTTGTCTTACGTCCATCACTTCTATTTCTTAACCTTTTCATTACCCTACACAGAAATTCTGTAACCATTGAACAAATGCATGGCTTTTTGTTTATTTTTTGGCTGGTTTAATGGGGCTGTTTTCAGGCTTTTAAGAATCATAATGCTTGGTGGATTGATTTTTTTTTTCCTTCCACCTCATGCTCTTCTCCATTCTATGAGTGCCCTGCCAGCTCCAAAGCCATGGGAATCCTCAGCTGTACACTTGTGCCTGGATTGGAATCCCACCCCTCCTATCCGTGGGCTCTTACACAGGCCATAGAACTTGGAGTTTTTGCCCATCAGAGTCAAATTCAAGCTGTTGACCTAAAAGCGAGCCATTCCCAGCCACTGGCATCTCCCAGCCCCCACTGTCTGCTAATGTGCTTATTATTTTTCTGTTTCCTTCACTATGAAGTCTCTTCTTGCAGCGTGCTCTTTCCCAGCTTCCTGTCAGCTTTATCCACTTACCTTCCTCTGATGAAGATAAAGGTTTTTTGCACAAAATCTGCTCAGCCGCATTCCATGCTGTGTGCTGGCAAGGGCATTGCTAATAGCTTTAAAATTCACTTAAAGAAATTGGAAACAGCAAGTCACGTGCAATCATTGTCAGGCATGTTGTTAATTACTTGATAGAGATGCTATATGGACTGCCTTTTGGTTGTAATTAGAGGTTTTTATCATCTTTGCCTTGCCTGTAAGCTTTTCCAAATTTCTTTATGAACATTGCAAGTGGAGATGGATAGGCTAACACATATCAGATTACCTGCCAGTTTCCCTGAAATTGTCTTATTTAATTGTCACTCTTTGCATGCCACTTACATTTCTTTGGGTGCTGGGATTAGAAAAATGATTTTTCATCGTCTTATAGTTTAAAATTAGCATTTCCTGCTACCAGTAAGTTTGGACTTGACCAAGATCTCATTCAGGAAGTTGTTGGAAGATTAAAATACTCTCACCTATGCTAAAATAAGAGCTTAATTCTTTGCAATGCTTTGTAGTATTTGACTTTGAAGCTGCCAGAAGTTTTAGTAGCCAAGTAGTAGTAGGAAAACTACTTCAACCACGAAGAATCTGAATTAGGAGCAAGCTCTAAACCACTGAAAAATATTTCAAAATTTGTTTGAATCTGTAAGGGTCTTCTTTTGTAAAGAAGTAAAAAGAGTTTGAGGAAAGTATTTCTTATTCCACGATGATGCTATTAAAATATTAATATTATAAATATTAATATTATAAAATAATATAAATTATTTTGATATTAACAATTATAAGTTAATTGGTAATTTTCTTGAGTGCTGAATCTGTTTGTCAGATTTTTTTCTCGGGCTATGTGTGTCTATCATGTAATATTAGGTTGGTGAAAAAGTAATTGCCACTCAGTGGCAAAACCGCAATTATTTTTGCACCGACCTAATATTTCATGCTGAGAACAGTCTTGAGACAGGTATCTTCATTCTTCTTGTTTTACAAGTCAGAGAACTGAGACTAATAAAAAGCTTGTTTTTGTCACTTATTTGGGGCAAAGGAAGAAAGGTTAGAATAGATGAATGCTCCTTCTGGTTTCATTTTAAAGTTAAATTTACTCTATTTTAATCTCATCTCACTTCCTCTAGGAGAAGGTTGGCTCGCCCTGGTTTCGGGTGCCTCCCAGTCTGCTCAAAAAGAAAGCCCAGGCCTCCTTTATACCAGCTTCTAGGACTTTCATATGCAAACGCATCTGCTGGGAATCTTGCTAAGAGGCAAGTTCTGATTCATTTCCTCTGCAGAGGAGCCTGAGATTCTGAATTTCTAAGAAGCTCATGGGTGTTGCTGGTGCTGCTGGTCTGTAGACCACACTAGGAGCAGCGAGTATATTTCTATATTTCACTCCTTCCCAAAGCCATACCTAGTCCTCTTCAAGGTACTGCTACATTTCTCTCTTATCCTTTAATACTAGTCAGCTTGAAAGAACAATCTGCTGCAGCTTTCTTTTCTTTCCTTACTATCTGTGCTATAGTCTATCTTCTTCCCCCAGCTCTCCATGAAGCTCTTCTGTCAGAGGATTTGTAGGGCCTTTCTGCCATCACATCCAACACATACTGTCAGTTCTCACCTTTCCCTCTGTTCTCTGGGGCATCGAACTAACCACCCCCCTCCATTGGAAAATGATCCTCTGACCTCACCACTCTGGTGCATACACTGGGTAATCTCATGACTTTGGCAACTCCCAAATCACCCATGCGTCTGCTCCAGAACCCTGATCTGGGACATCTCTGCTCAAATGTCAATATACCTCAAACCTAAGGATATGAATCCAAACTCTTGCACTTTCTCTTTCTCCTCCTCTTTGCCTTTCCAGTCTTTCTTAACATAGGACACCTTAGAGATGCTTTAGACTCTGCTTCTCACACACCCCCTGTCAATTCCTTCCAGTTCTAAATTTAAATTATTTCTCATATCATCCCCTCCTTATCCACCCCAGGCCCCCGCATCATGTTTGCCAGGATTGTTATACCTCCTTCCATAGATTCTACGTCCCTCCACTTTTTTCTTCCTTCCTGCAGTCCTTTCTTTTATAATACGTTCAAGCATTAAAATTTTTCTAAAACCTTGATTTGATATATATTTTCCTAATGGGTAAAGTTCTGACGGCTTCCCAGTGAAGAATATGGTTCTAGTCACTTTGCCTGGCCTCCAAGGCCCTTCACAGCCTTTTTCACACACACCACTTCCCACTGTAGCCGGCTCTGCCCAACCCAAACGTCAGCCAGACTGCCTCCCAAATACATCTGGGAATGTTCTGCTGCCATGCCTTTGCATTCACTGTCTCCTCCTTCTGGGCTACCCTTCCTGGTATGGTCAATTAAACCCACCTCACCTTTTCACTGATTGGGTTGTAGTTGTCATTTCTAGATTTCATATTATCTACCTCACTTTGTAGCATATGCAATTAATTTATGTCACTTCCATATATGCCACTTAAAAAATAAGTATATATTTGCTTAACTATGTGGCAGCCACTTTCCCCAGACAAGAGAGAATGGCAGGAAACCTGAAAGAGCATCATGATAGCATCTGGAAAATGCAAAAATAAATTTCTTCTTTTCTGTAAACACTTCAGCATTTGTGAACCCAGGGCACATCTCCTCCCTGGGACAGCCAACAGCACTGTGAAGATGTGGTTGACAAGAGTATCCAGCTTACATTAAAAATGCATCTAACTAAAAGGCTTTAAGTCAACTGCTCTTTCTTGCATCTTCATTATGTTGACTTTACAAATGGGGAAAAAACGAGTTCAAGAACGAACGTCTCTGTGGCTTCCTATAGATTGCTTCAAAATGAAGCCTCTTCCCTTCATCCTTGTAGATTTTTCTTGGTGACATTCTCCTTTCTGAGTGCTTTGAGCAGCCACTCAGATGCCTGGTATCTCTGTGACAATCACAGTAATCTTTTCTTTGTTAATTGACCTCCTCTGAAGTTCGGAGACAGTTTTATCTTCTACCCTGGATTATAAAGCAAAGGCAAGGCATGCGTGTTTGTTCTCTTCTGTTCTCTAATGCACTAGAGTTTAATTTACGGTAAAATAAGTACCATCAAAAGCAATTTCCTAAGCCCCTTGGTGTCCAAGGAAAAATCTGCATACGTAATGATGAAAGCTAGAGAGCAGTGCCTCCTTTGGATTGACCCAAAGCAAGTAGCATAGCTTCTGAATCTGCACTGAATAAACAACAGGTTGTGGCCTGTCCTCAGAAACAGTATAAGTTAAAGACCCAATAAATTCTGTGTCACTATGTAATGGTGTCTTGTAGCAACCCGGGGTCCTTTACTTTTGTTGCTGAGGGGCTGTCCAGACCAGCCCTGAGGATATCCAAGGGCACTACCCAACTCCTTAAAGTGTGTTTAGGTATTTAATTGAGCTTGCCTAGGGGATTTCTGAGATAGAGGAGAATTGCCACCTTTGGGGTACATGATGTTTTAAAAAATGGAGTTGAAGACTGTCAGAGATTTAAAAACAAATACAATAACAACAACAAAAGCCTCAGATGAGCCAGGTAGTAAATGTGTGATTTGGCCATTCTGAGACGCCTAGATGAATGACAGTCACTATAAACGCGTAGGAGAGGTTGTGTCTATCTAAAGTTGTCCACTATTTTTTTTAGAAGAGAATGAAGAGTTGAGACTCTCCAGTGGATTTATCTCCTTTTCTTTGTGGCTTTGCTTTAAGGATGGGCCCAGGGTTTATATCAAAATGTGTTTTCTCTTAGAAACAGGGAAACAATCTAATGAACTAAACCTGTGGTGGTATGCATATAATTGTTCTTGAAATGAATTATAAATACAGTACAATTAAATAGACACAGTTCTGTGAAAAACAAACTTGATAAGGGAGCAGCTAGCTCTTCCCTGCTTCTATCTCATACCTGCGTCAGACATAACTAATCATCACATTCTTATCCTCAGAGTCCACCCATGGCTCCAGAGTGCTCTCAGTGTATCACTCCAGGCAGCCACTGTCAATCTATCAAAGATGCTCTTAATGTTGAAAACCATTTGTTTGCCATTTTCGCATAATGGAAAGAATGCTAGGCTGTGATTTAGGACATCTGTGTTTAGTCCTTAATGCTACCACTAGCTAGCTTTGTGTGGGGGTGCGAAGGGATGGTTTCTGTTTTTTGGAAGGGAAGGAGGAATTCTTTTTTTGTCTTTTTCTCTCTTCTGGACTGTTCTTTTCTATAAAATGATTGAATAATCGTTGAGGTCCATTATACTTTTAAAATTACACTCTTTAAGTTTTATGAACAACCTATTTATAAATTTGAATATTTCCATTTTTAAAGGGAAGAAATAAGAGTAAGAGGTTTGCTGCTCATGAACTCAATGGGTATCTCTGTGTCCAGCTTTCAGTCTTATAGGAGATAGAATCCTGCCCTCAGGCCAGGTGTGGTGGCTTACGCCTGTAATCCCAGCACTTTGGGAGGCCGAGGCAGGCAGATCACCTGAGGTCGGGAGTTCGAGACCAGCCTGACCAACATGGAGAAACCCCATCTCTACTAAAAATACAAAATTAGCCAGCCATGAAGGCGCGTGCCTGTAATCCCAGCTACTTGGGAGACTGAGGCAGAAGAATCCCTTGAACCTTGCGGTGAGCCGAGATCACACCATTGCACTCCAGCCTGGGCAACAAGAGTGAAACTCCATCTCAAAAAGAAAAAAAGAATCCTGCCCTCACACATTTTATTAATTTTAATAAGTTGTATTCTCTTCATTCTTGGTTATTTTTAAGTCAAGGGAAAAGTTTAGTCTCTGAAGTGATAAACTCCTGGCTGAGCACTGTGACCCATTTACCCTCTGCTGTGCCTAATGACCGCACATAGTCTTTGTGTCAGAGGGCTCAGAGCCATGTAGGAATCATTAGAGAGCAAGAAGTCTTTATGCATAGAGGTGAGAGCACGGGTATCTGCATCAGTACAGGCTGGGGCCACATTTCAACTCTGCCATTTACTAAATATGACTGTGGGCAATCACTTACTCAAGCCCTAATTCCCTAGCTGTAAATGAAGAATAATATGAGTATGTAATTCTTAGGATGATTGGCATTAAATGAAATAGTATATATAAACAAGCTATCAGTGACCAGAAAAAATTATAGAAACAGCTTGTGCTCTTATTTTGTTGGGAGAGAAAATGTTATGGAACATGTTAAGAAAGTAATATGAATGCAAGGGTCTTTGGCCAAAGTATGCGTACTAGGTTGGGAGCAGGGCTTGGGGAAGGACACTGTTTCTTTAGACAGATATATCATCTGGTGATGCTGTTGTACTGGATGCCGGAGATACAGAATCAATTAAAGACAAGACTTGACTTTTAAGGAACACACAGTATGGTGGGGAAAGAAGTGGAAATATCAACCCTGCTTCTCCATGTGCTTTTACAGAGGCAAACGTGCACTCTGGGTGATGGGGTAGGCAGGAGGGCCAGGGGAGAACTTTCTATGTCAGGCTTGAAAAGCTGGCTAGAGAGTATGTCCAGGAAAGAACAGGGTGGAGTATGCAGTCAGCATGATTGAGAAGAGAGCCAGACAAAGAAGTTAGACTAAAATTTGGAAGCCTTCCCAAGCCGAGAGACTTATGTGTGCAGAAAACCAAAGGTCTGAGACTTCTTGCCTGGATCTTGAACAAGAGCCAAGGAATTCTGCTTGAATTTCAACAGAGGCAGAATATGGAGGGTCAAGGGAGGTGTTAAAACCAGATCACAAAGGGCCCGCCCCAGGTGCTAACCTCTGAGAGGTTTGAATTCTTTCAGTCCTTATAGCCTGTTGGCCACTGTTTTGACAACAGTGGCTTCAGCCAGGCTGGCCTTCATGCCCCAGTGGTTTTAGAATCAGGGCATTCTCTGACAGGTAGTCACAATGGCCAAGGGCAAACTGCTATGTCTAGTGATGGGGGAGTATTAATAGAGTTATTAATAGTTAGACCCTGGCCTCAGGTCCTACCCCAAGGATGGTGGCTTGAACTTCTTCATAATTGGATTGCCCCCAGTAAAATCACATTACAAACAAAAGAGTTTATTGGAACACCTGGTGCCTGCATCTGTATTGGAAATTGTATTCCAATGTACTACCCTGTCCCTTGCAGCTAATCTAATTTCCTTTCCTTCCCCTCATCATCTACCCCCCCAAAGCATACATGTTTAGTTTTACAAAATAATACCACCTATAGCCATGTATGAATCATATTTTTCTTTTATAGTGAACGTGAGTCCCCACCACATTTGTGAAAGGGTAGTTGAGTTCACATAAGGAATTGGGAGCACAGGCCTGGGCTGGGGTCAGGCAGGGGAGATGGGATTTTTGGGGGTTGCTCCATCTATCTGGTCATGTTATTTGAGGAGGCTGAGACCAAGGGAAAAGGGAAAGGCTTGGGCCTGTTCGGCAAACTCTTATTACAAAGACCATTTTGAAGCACTCTGCTGTGCCAGCACAAATTGTGATTGGCTTCTCAGGCTGAGCCATGCATCGATGAAGGGTTTGAACAATTCCAACAGGTGCCTGGCCTGAGCTACAGCAGGCTGGTGGATGACTCCCCTTGGTATTCCTGGAGAGTTATTGAATGTGGCCAAGCAATGAAATAACAGTGAAAAGGGAAGTCACTTTTTTTTTTTACTTCAAGAAGGTGTATGCTGGCAAAAAGGAGCCTGTCCATGCCAGAGAGACCCTTGTGGTCATACTCTGCTAATTGGTCTCTTTACAACTTGAAAACATTGATAAACAGAAGGAATTTAACTTTTCTTCCTTGGGGGCTGAAAGAGCATGGATGCTCAGAGTGGCAGTTTTATTTGAAGTTGCTGGGTTATTCTGATATACAATGATAGTATCCTAAAGAAATGAGATCTTTAAAAGCCAGGACCTTTTTCAAGCAGTCTAAGCTCAAAGGAGCAGAGAATTATTGAAGGTAGAACAGGATTCAGGCCACATTTCTTTTAAATGCTCATGGAAGTCAGTCTTGATAGTGAACAGATGTTCATTCAGTGCTGAATTATTAGGTTGGTGCAAAAGTAATTGCGACTTTTGCCATTACACATAGAACCTAAGTTTCTGCTCTGAGAATAAAGGCTAAATGCTGATTAATCCATTCTGTAAGACTTGGCCAAAATATGTTTTTAACCATTATTAGCATGTAGTTTCTTTTAGCCCCATTTTAATCTTGTGTGGGTTATAACCCCACTTGGGATGCAGTGAAGAAAAAAGCAACATGGTTCAGAGAACTGGACCTTTCTTTTGACAGTTTAAAATTCTACAACTATTACTGACCTTTTACAACTATTAAAACTACCTTTTCAGTCAGTGGTCCCCAACCTTCTTGGCACCAGGGACTAGTTTCATGGAAGACAGTTTTTCCACGGACTGGGCGGGGCAGAAGTTGATGGTTTTGGAATGATTCAAGCCTCTTACATTTATTGTAATGCTATTATTACTACATTATTATTATTATTACATTATTATTATATTATTATTACATTGTAATATATAATGAAATAATTATACAATTCACCATAATCTAGAATCAGTGGGAGCCTTGCAACTGGATGGTCTCATCTGGGGGTGATGGGAGACAGTGACAGATCATCAGGCATTAGATTTTTATAAGGAGTGTACAACCTAGATCCCTCTTAAGCAGAGTTTGCAGTAGAGTCCATGCTCCTATGAAAATCTAATGTCGCTGCTGATCTGACAGGAGACAGAGCTTAGGTGGTGATGCAAGTGATGGGGAGCAGCTGTAAATATAGATGAAGCTTCACTCACTCACCCACCTCTCCCTTCCTGCTGTGAGGCCCAGTTACTAACAGGCCACAGACTGGTACCAGTCCTGGGGTTGGAAACCCCAAGTTTAAGGTCACAGTTCTTTACAGATTCAGGATTTGGCCAAAGTAATGCAAATTCACCCTTCTTTGCTTTGATTTCATCTCAAAGTGATGTCATTTGGCTGTGTCCCCACCCAAATCTCATCTTGAATTGTAATTCCCATAATTCCCATGTTTCTTGGGAGGGACCCAGTGGGAGGTAATTGAATCATGGGGGCAGGTTTTCCCCATGCTGTTGTCATGATAATGAATAAGTCTCACAAGATCTGATGGTTTTATACAGGACAGTTCCCCTGCACACGTCCCTTGCCTGCCACCATGTAAGACATGCCTTTGCTCTTTATTCACTTTCCGCCATGATCGTGAGGCTTCCCCAGCCATGTGGAACTGTGAGCCCATTAAACCTCCTTTCCTTTATAAATTACCCAGTCTTGGGTATTTCTTAGAGCAGTGTGAGAATGGACTGATACACAAAGATAGTGATGATTTAGGGATTCATGGCAGCATCTAGCCAGTTCCATACCCTAAATGTCATTGACATTCAATAAATCCTTAAATAGGAATTTAAAAATCTTGATTTATGGGTGATTTTTTGCTCATGAGCGTTTGTTTTCATTATTTTTGAATGTTGGAGAACATTTTTGCACATTAGGGAATACTGTTGGCTCAGCAGCCCTCACCAAGCAGACTTTAATTTTAATAATCCAAGACTATGGTTAATCCAAGACTGTGGACAATCCAGGAATTATCTGTCTCACTTTTAGCATGCATTTCTGTTTGTTCATTGGAGACTGCTTTGTCAGAGATGACATTCTGAGTTAAGAAGATGGATCTTGGAACCAGAGAGACCCGGAATCTATATTTTTTGCTTCCTAGTTATGTGTCCTGGAGCAAGATACTTCCTCTTGCTGAGCCTTGGTTTTCTCCTCTGCCTAATGGGTATAATAATAGTCTTTATAGCTAACATTTAATTAGTGCCTACTGTGTGCCAGGCACTGTTCTAAATGCTTTGTCATTTAATCCATAATACAACCCCATGAGGTGTATCAAGGTATAATAATGATGGTGCCTGCATAATAGAATATGATCCATTATTAAGCAAGATAGTTCATGAAAAACATTTCACATGCTGTCTGATACATTATAAGAACTCAATAAATATATGGTATCAATGGTAGTTACTGTAGTTATCTATTGCGTGTAACAGATTGGCCTAATATTTAGTGCTTTAAAAAAACCGATTGTCTCACACAATTTCTGAGGGTCATAAACCTGGAAGACACTTAGCTGGGTAGTCCCATGAGGTTGCAGTCAAGCTGTCTACTGGTACTGCAGTCATCTGAAGGCTCAGCTGAGGGTCGGCTTCCATGATGGTTCACTCACAGGGCTGTTTGCCAAGGCCTCAGGTCTTCACTGGCTATTGGTAAGAGGCCTCAGTTTCTCTCAACATACGTCTTTCCAAAGGGATCCTTGTGATACGTCAACTGGCTTCCCCCAGAGCAAATGATCAAAGAGAGGGTACGTGTGTACAAGAACAAGCAAAAAATGGAAGATGCGGTGTCTTTTATAACCTAACCATGAAAGTAGCAGCCATCAGTCCTGCCATCTTCTGTTGGTCACACACAACAACCTTGGGACAGTGTGGGAACATACTACCTGATATGGTTTGGCTCTGTGTCCCCACCCAAATCTCATGTTGAATTGTAAACCCCAATGTTGAAGGGGGGTCCAGGTGGGAGATGATTGGATCATGGGGGTGGTTTCTCATGGTTTAGCACCATCCTCCTAGTGCTGTCTAGTGATAGAATTCTCACAAGATCTGGTTATTGGAAAGTGTGTAGCACTTTTCCCTTCACTGTCTATCTCTCTTCCCTGCTCTGGCCAGGTGAAGATGTGCCAGCTTCCCCTTCACCTTCTGCCATGATTGTAAGTTTCCTGAGGCCTCCCCAGCCATGCTCCTGTATAGCCTGTGGAACTGTGGGCCAATTAAACCTCTTTTCTTTATAAATTATCTGGTCTCAGGTAGTTCTTTATAGCAATGCAAGAACGAACTAAGATATTATCCAAGGGCCTGTGTACCAGGAGGCAGGGATCATTAAGGCCATGTTGGGGGCTGACTGCCACAGTGGTCTGTGTTTCTAAGAATGTTAAATCACATTCCAAAACCATGAAGGTGGGAAGCTGAGCTTAGGAAAACTTCCCTGAAATTAAGGATTTGCCACCAAAAGCGTATCAGCCTAAGCAATCAGTCTGTGGTACATTTTGCAGGTAGGTGCAACCACCATGCATGTTTGAAGGGTGTTTCCTGTGGCTTCTAATTTGCATATCCTGAGATGGTATCAAACGCTTGTATTTGCTCCTTTGCCATTTGTTCACTCCAGCTTTTACTTTAATATTCTGGTACATATTTTTTGATCATCCAGTACTGTGGGCATGGCTCATCTTACAGTCAGTTCCAAAAGTATATAGCAACCCCTAGGTAAAAGTTCATTTCATTACCAACTGGCTGAAGGCAGTGAATTTATATTCAATCACCCATCTGAGTGTTTTCCCCCAATTTTCTGGGGATGGATTCACTGCAGTATTCCCTTAAATTGATTTTTTGGCCTTTCTCTCAGGCCTGCATTTGACATTTTCTCAAGAATGTTTATTTTTTAATTTACAACTTTGAGAGGTTTATTTTATGAGATGGGTTTTATGCAACAAAACATAATGGGTTCAGAGTGGGGGGGAACCCTGTGAATTTGAAATTGACTGCCATGAGGAGGAATTATTCATTTCATTTGTGGGAGAAAAATGACAGCTAACAGGAAAGTAGAAAGGTTTCAGGTCTCAATTCACAGATGAACAAATCGCCTTTCATAAGTCAGCACGCTTGGTGTTTTGTATTTGCCGTAAATATCTATCTGTGAGGCTTTTGGAATGATGTGATTAGGGTATGATCTCTCAGTGGAGGGTTTTTGCAGGGTCTTCTTGGTTAAAGGGGCCTTTTGAATTAAAACGGAAGAAAATGAAGGCCCTTGCCTCATGAACATCAGAGCTTGGAGCCAGACTGGCCTGTCTTTATTCCCTTTCTTCTTTGTAGAGCTGGTGGTCCCTTCTGTTTTTCAAAAAGAAGATGCTGGGATACTCAATGCCTGGACTTGCTCATTCTAATAATATAATGGTGAAATATTAACTTATCTAAGTACTGGAAGCTTCAATAACCATTCTGCCTGACTCTTTGAGCAGAAAAGACTGTGGAAAAACCACTGTGCTCTCATTTTCACCCTCACACCCCACAACCCTCCATTAATTTCCAGGCATCACCCTTCATTAGCCACCCCAGGGCTGAAGGACTGTGTTATGAGGCTGCAGGGTCATGAACCTCACCATCCACCCCTTGGTTCATTTCACAGCTTGCTCCTTTCTTAATACCTTATGGCCCATTTTCCCCCCTTCACTTCGCAAGGGGAACCTTTCCCAGGGCCTGAAATGGATGGGGCTCCTGCTGCTCCTCTTTTGTTCAGTGCCTCCCTATTCTGTGATCTTAGAAGTGTACACCCTTGCCATAACCATAGCATTTGCTCAGTACTCTCAACATAAACGAAGCTTAGATCGCAATGAAACTGCGGACCTGCAGGCTGCCTTGCTTCACTGAGTCAATTTTTAAATGAAGATGGAACACAAGAGGATGATCTTATTGTTCAGTAAATTTACTCTAATACATAAACCCCATGGTGGAAGATGGTATTTGGTGAGTTTAATCTGCTCCACCTTTTTTAATGAATAAGATAATTATAAGATGTGATTGTATTTGCTCATTATACACCACCGATAGCAGTTTGCTTTAGAAATACTGCATATGTAAAGTAAACTTCCTAAGCTGATCAAAGCAAGGAGAAGGGCGCACCTGCCAAGCACTGGGAATTTTCCCATCTGTCTGTACCATGAACCATGTTACCTTTGATCTTTT
Organism: Pan paniscus; assembly: GCF_029289425.2. Classification (NCBI taxonomy): domain Eukaryota; kingdom Metazoa; phylum Chordata; class Mammalia; order Primates; family Hominidae; genus Pan; species Pan paniscus. Next base: position 73,430,050 of record NC_085926.1, on the reverse strand, counting down.
TCTTTGGTGATTGACAGGCTGGTGAAAACCATAGCAACTTCTGAAAGTGCCTATCAACGTGGCAGTGGGAGCAAAATTAATGTGTGTTTTCCCCCAAAGAAGATACTAGGTGTGTAAAGGAGTGGTTTAGAAGCATCAGGGAGACAGGGTAGCACTGTGGTTAAGAACATGGACCCTAGAGCCAGATAAGCTTAGGTTTGAGTCCAGGCTCTACCGCTTAGTAGATGTGTGACAAGTATATTAGTTATCTGTTTACTGTGTAATAAATTACTCCAACACCTAGTGACTTAAACAGCAACCATTTATTATGTCACGCAGTTGCTGAATGTCAGGCACCCAGGAGTGGCTCACCCGAGTGGTTCTGTTTCAGGGTCTCTCACAAAGCTGTGTTAGGATGTTGACTGGGGCAGCAGTCATCTGAGGCTTGACTGGGGCCAGAGGATCCACCTCGAGGTTCACTCCCATGGCTCTTGGCAAGAGGCCTCAGTTCCTCACCACGTGGGTCTGCTCCTGGCATTTTACTCAGAGTGAGTGCCTAACTTCTCTGAGCCTCTGTTTCTTCATATATCATATAAGGAAAAGAGTAGTACTTCAAAGGATTATAGTGAAGATTGAATTTCAATGAAAGTGCTTAGCATGTCATCTGATTCATGATTAAATTCTCCCTTACTATTCTTACCATTTTTATCATCATTGTGATCGTCACCTATCCCATAATTCCTATAATGTTTAAATGAGCCTATGTATCTCCAATTTCTGTTTTTTTTTTTTCCTCTTTGCCACCAACAATCTTCCCATTCCTCTGAATTTCACATTCTTTCTTGACTGCCTACAATTAGAACCCATCAAAATGTCAATACCCAAAGACAGATGGAGCCCTGCTGGGGTCTCAGTTGGCTGCCAGGACATGGAAGGATGTGGCTAATGGTAGAATTTGCAGAGAACTTGCACCAAATATTGGCCCTGTCATTAAAGCAAAGAGAAAAAAAAAATATTTCTGCGAAAGAGTTTTTGGTCAGAGAACTATAACTACAGTTTGAGATGAAACACAGGAAAAAATACATAGTGGAAGGTTGTAGAATATATACACAGAGTTCACTTAATAAGAGATATTAAGTAGAGAGCATCTCTATCTGTTACACTCCTTTTAGGGGCTCTTAGGATCTTTGGACTGTCTTCAGTGATAAGGCTCAGGTGTACACATCCAAGTTTGCCTAGAATTTTGAGAGGTCCCCAGATATCATCCATTCACTGCACGTTAATTCTATATAAAACAGACAAAGAATGCAGTAAAGACCAACATAGTATATCTTGAATGCATATTTGTATTGGAAAGTGAATAGTAATTTGATATTCCTTTGTACATGTCAAACAGTCATTTATACAAGCACACATATTAAACTTTTGGTGTTTTTGACAATTTACTTGCTAATCCAGCTTTCTGAACGATACCAGCTACCCATAATTTGTTTTTCTCAGCCATGATGTAATCATTAAGTTGCCATAATGAAGATTGAAGGTTTAATAATGGAAAGTGTTACAAATTTCAATTTAATCATTCCTAAATTGATTAGCAACTTTCCCCAAATGCCTGGCCACAGAAAAACAGAGAGCTAAGAGAGACAAAGTGCTGTGGTCCGAGTTTGATAAATGGTGCTTTGGTGCAGCTGTAATTGAGTTATTGAATTTACTCATCTTCCAAATGATGTTTGCATTGTCTCGGCCATATGTGTTGAGGGCCAGAGAAAGGTCATTAGAAGCTTCAGACCGAGGGCATATACGGGTTACAGCAATTTTGAACAGCAACACCGTGGTTAGTCAATTAAAAGGAACACCCAGCAAGGTGTCCCTGAGCCTCTTGCCACAGAATGGTCAGTGGTGAGATCCCAAAGGCCTATTTAAAAGAGTCTGAAGATTCTGTAAGTAAATGTCTACTCTCGGCCTCAGGCTATTTAGCCCTGACAAATGACGTGGGTGAGCCCCTATGGGCAGATTTGAAGGAAAGGACACCTATAAACAAATCCAGCCTGGCAGCTCTAACAAAGCCAGAATTGAAATAATTAGATAACAGCACTGGCCTCGCTCACCAAAGAGAGGAGCTGTGTGTTGTTTTCTGCATTGCTTTGCTAACACCAGATGTGAACTTTTTAACTTTCACCTAGATTTCTCTCCACAACAGTATCTTAAAAATAGTAAATCAGCATGGCACTTCAGCTTAAGACATTTTGAGAAAAGGCTTTGTTGTTGGTCTTTTCCCTGTAGCCCACTAACTTATCCCTGTCTACCCGCATTTCAGGTGAGTGTGAACATTAATGCCGCTTGTGTTTCAGTGATTACTAGTCTTCCTTTTTGTCCTGGACCCATTTATATAGCTGTCACATGGTAAATTTTTAATCTAAGATGTGATATTTTACAAATCCATTAGAATTCATGTGAATAAACATTCTAAACGGAAGGGGCTAAAGCCAGGAGGCCATTTTGCCTGGGAACTAGAAAAGACAAGCCTTCAGGATGTGGACTGAGAGGCCAAGAAGCAGGGAGAAGCCAGTGACAGACAGCAAGGGAGTCCCAGCCCTCCTTGAGGGCAAAACCAGTAGGGAAGGCTGACTGGGCCCAGCTGCCAGTTGGCATGGGTGAGGACCCCTCAGAGGACATGGCCCGGCTCCAAGACATGCATATGGCAGGCACCACTTGGATGACAAGCCACCTCAGAACACTTGGTTTGCTTTACAGTCATAAGGGTAAAGTTCTCTAGAAGCCCCTAGATTAATTTATTACATAGATACTATATGAGTTTTTTAGGGCTGCATTTACAAAGTACTGTAAACTAGGTGGCTGAAAAACAGAGAAATGTATTGTCTCAAAGTTCTGAAGGCTAGAAACCCAAAATCAAGGTGTTTTCAGGGCCATGTTCCATGTGAAACCTGGGGGGGACCTTTTTTTGCTTCTTCCTAGCTGCTGGATGGTTTGCCGGCAAGCTTTGGCATTCCTGGGCTGGAAGATGCACCACTCCAATGCCCTGTCTTCACATGGTGTTCTATATCTCTTCACATCGTTGTCCCTCTGTATCCAAATATCCCCTTTTTATGAAGACACCAGTCATGTTGGATTAGGGCCAACCCTAATGACCTCATTTTTACTTAATTGCCTCTGTAAAGACCCTATTTCCAAATAAGGTCACATTCTGAGGGACTGGCCGTTAGGACTCTAGCATATCTTTTGAGTCAGTCGGGGGTGGAGGGGCACATTTCAACACATTACAGACATCAAATTTTAAAATTGAAAAACGGAATCTAAATTCTTTCCTTTTGTTGTCTTAAGTCAATTTGGAATGTGTTTCTCCCAGATATTTTCATTGAAGGTTAATTTTCTGGATGTTTTAGGGGAAAAGAATAGCACATACTAACAATGGATCTCAAAAATGTCCGTTTGGGACTAGTTGGTTGGAATGATTGGCACAGTGGGTCTTTGGGTCCTGCATGTAGACTTGAGTTAACCATTTCAAGTGGCTTCAGCTCTAGGTGACAGATTTCACTCCACCTGTGGCTGGCTTCTCTGTATGTCTGTGCATTGTTTCCAGAAGGACTTGTCAAGGAGCATAGGAGTATTTCCCTCTTATTCAAGAACAGCATCCACAGCACATGGCGGGCAGTAGGTGGGGTGGGGGAGCATTAGGCTTTGGAAAGTTACAGCCCTGGATTCAAATCCTACCACCACCTCTTACTAGCTGAGTGACCTTGATCATGTTCCTTCTCTTTCCTGAGCTTTTCCTCCTCCATAAAACCTAGTGGATGAGGCTCAAATGAGCTGGTATGAACAAAGTACTTAGCACATAGCACAGACTTCATGAAGGTTAGTTCTTCAAGCAGCCCATCCTTTATATAGTCTCAGACCACACTGATATAATTTTAGTTATCTAACACTATATAGTTTACACGGCAATTTCACTTACTATATTTAATTTGTATTTATTGATTGAGGGACACGATTAAAAATATAAAAATGCTTCTTTTAAATTATTCACAACTGGTAGCTATAACTATGAATCTTCCTATGTTCAATATTTTAATTTTTTTTTTAGCCAACAGCCACTAATCTTGATTAGTTAGTAATCTCAGAGCTGATATCATACCCCAATGCAGTGGTTCTCACCTGGAGGCAATTTTGCCCCCAAGGAACATTTAATAATGTCTGGAGACATTTTTGGTTGTCACTGCTGAGGAGGAAGGACAACTAGCATCTAGTGGGTAGAGGCCAGGGATGCTGCTAGACATCCTACAACGTACAGCACATTGAACTAACTACCCACTTTCAACATAGAACTATCTGGCCCAAGATGTCAACAAGGCTGAAGTTGAGAAACTCTGCCTTAAGCTACCAAGATATTTTCATGAGTAAATGCTCACCTTCAATCAGTGCATCCAATCAGAAAATGGGTGCCATGTAAATAGCACTTTGTTTTAATTTCCATCCTGCAAAGAAAACATTCAAATCAGAAGTAATATTTTCTAATGTTATGAAAAAAAAAACCCCATCAGCTTAAGTCAATAAGCGTTTGATGAGTACATTGCCCTGGGGTATTGTGTTGCTGATAAATGACAGCTGTGGACAAACCGGGCATTTGGGTCAGGCTTTAAACGTGAGTTGGCCAAAAGCTTTTGGGCTGACCCCTACATGAACGGTGATTGTAATCACAGTGAGTAAGCACAGAGTGTTGGTGAATTTCACTAAAAGCAGAGCCATCCCCAAAAGCATGCATACCCTGCCTTGATGGAAGACTCCAAAGTCACCTGACGCCAAATAATGCAACCTCCACTGGTGGCTAGAGTTGTTCAGATCTCATTCGTATTAAAGAGATGAATCATGACCGGGAGCGGTGGCTCACGCCTGTAATCCCAGCACTTCGGGAGGCTGAGGCGGATGGATCACGAGGTCAGGAGTTCAAGACCGGCCTGGCCAACATGGTGAAACCTTGTTTCTACTAAAGATACAAAAATTATCTGAGCATGGTGGTGGGCACCTGTAATTCCAGCTATTCGGGAGGCTGAGGCAGAGAATTGCTTGAACCCGGGAGGCGGAGGTTGCAGTGAGCCGAGATTGTGCCACTGCACTCTAGCCTGGGTGACAGAGTGAGACTTCATCTCAAAAAAAAAAAAAAGATGAATCTTTTTTTCTTGAAAGAAATAAAATAGATATTTGGTAGCATCAGAATGCCTAGTAATAATAAGCATAATCATAATAATAATAGGAGCCAATATTACTTGAACACCTATTAGGTGTCAGGCGTAAACCAAAAGTTGTCATGCTTCTTCTTTGATTCTCATAGTAGCTCCTTTGAGGGAGGTACTAATGATCCCATTTCTCAAATGCAGAAGCTGAGGCTCTGAGGTTAGGTGATAAGCCCAAGTTTATTCAGCTGGTAAGTGGCAGAGCCAGGGTTAAATCCAGGATCGCTGGCTCCAGATCTCCAGCTTAACCTCTGGCGCACTTTTGCATCAGTCAACACAATGAGAGGGTTTGGGTGGGGGTGCTTTTAAAAATTAAAGAACACTGCCTCAGTTGGGGTTATTTAAAGCTTGTTAAATACCTATTTCAATCTGTCACCATGGTAATGATGCCTTTTGTGTATAAGAGATTTTGGAAAACATGGTTTGACTTTTACAGCCCAGGAGATAGGGCTTCTGTTCAAACATTAAGCATTCTCATGCCATCTTCATGGTTTTTCCATAGACATGTACCTCGTCACTATAATTTCCAAATGTGCTTTAATTGACTCAAAGAAAAAAAAAGAGTAAGCGACTGTATTTGGGGCATGGAGAGGGGGGAAAAGGTGCTTAAAACAACACAAATTTGTAAGCCCTGGAAGCCAGAATCAAAATGTGTAACCAAACTATAATCAAGGTGTGAACATGGCTGCATTCTTTTCTGGAGGCTCTAAGGGAAAATCTGTTTCCTTGACTTTTCCAGCTTCTAGAGGCTGCCCACATTTCTTGGCTCATGGTCGCTTCCCATTTCCAAAGCCAACAGTGTGCTATCTCTCTGATGATGCTTCCATAGCACAGCTTCCTCTGATCCTCCTCTCTGCCTCCCTCTTCAGCTTTTTAAAAAATTATTATTATTATGGTACAATATACATAACATAAAATTTGCCATCTTAACCATATTTAGGTGTGCAGTGCAATGGTGTTAAATATATTTGCATTGTTGTGTGACCAATCTCCAGGATTTTCTCATCTTGCAAAAAATGAAACTATTTATCCAATAAATGACAGCTCCTAATTCCCTCCTTCCTCTAACCCTGGCAGCCTCCATTCGACTTCCTGTCTATGAATTTGACTACCCCCGGTACCTCATATAAGTGGAATTATATAGTACTTGTCCTTTTGTAACTGGCTTATTTCACTTAGCATGAGTAACTGTATTTTCCATGAAAACATTCTCTGACTTCTAGAAATGGAAAATCAGTAATGCTTGTCATAAATAGAGGGACTAGCCATAAAAATGAACAGAATGAAAGCAGCCCATTATTAGATGCTAGCTGAGTTCTACTGTGTGACACTCTGAGGTTCTTATCTCCCACTGAGATTAGCAAATATTAGCAAGGCGCAAAAGATGTAGCAGCACCGAACTGAGACTCTTTCATAATCTGGAAGATGGTAAGACATTTGATAAAGCCAAACCCTCTTGCTATGGGACTCAGTGTTAACTCAAGGCCTGCCTTTCCTTCCACTACTTAAAAACAGTTCAGGTGTTACTGGGAATCGCTGTGTAGAACATCTAGGCAGGAAAGAAGAAATGAACAGGAACACTGAGTGAGCAACTAATCTAAGTGGAGAAACAAATATTTGTCCTTTTGTATTTGAGCGTGTGTGTCATTGAGTATACTGAAACAAAAAAATTGGCTTTGCCATCCTGCTGCTTCCTTCACCTGGGTAGATTCCAGTTGATTGTCAATTATATGTCACCAGGTGGTATCAAAAGGCAGTTTAATTCCCCATGAAAATTAGGACTTAACCTGACTCTGTGGCTTTACTGCGAGTACATGGTGCTTGGAAGCTGCTCATTAATCCCATTCTGTAATGCCCTTGAGATCACCAACCTGAAAGTGAATCTCCATTTCCTGCACCATCTCTGCAGCTGGGGTCAGATGGAACATCAGATGGGGTCTGATGACAGTCCCTAGATTATGACTGTAGACAATAAACTGGGGGTATCTTAGCAGCAGATCCAGGATAAATTCCTGGGGACCCATTTTTGCCCCTTTTTAGAATCTACCCAAATGTCCTACAGAGGAAAAATGAAACGATGTATCACTTAATATGTTCAAGTGGAAAGAGAACACAAATCCTTGCTCTGCTTTTTCTGGAAAATTTGCATACATTCTGCCTAGTGTTTTATGTTCCAGAATAATCTTTCTTTCATTCTTTTGTTAGTTAAAACAGAAACCAGAGACCTCATTGGGGGTGTATGGTTTTAAGCAAGATTTATATTATAATAAAGAAGCCCTTTTTGGATCCACATCAAAACAATTTGACCCTTTCTACAAATTCATTCTAGAGTTTCTGCGTGTTAAGGGAGAGGGTGAGGATAAACCCAGAATTGTTGGTAGTTCCTGCATGTCTTTTATTTCCTCTTAATTGCTCTGTGGACCAGCCCCATCCTAAACTGAATAGACTCACTAAGGATTCTCTCCTGGGCCAGAATCCTTACTCCAAATGAGCTAGCCATAATCACCTGTCGTTATTGAAGCACCAGTTCAGGTGAGGTTTTTACCATCATTTCATCACCAACTCTTGGAGACACAGCCACCGTGAGTGTCTTGCTTTTGTTGTTATTAATAGGTTTTTTGTTAAGACCACAGATTTGCAGGCCCCATAAAAGAACTCCAAGGGCCCCCTTTTTTTTTTTTCTATCACTCTTTGTAGTCCTATCCTGTAATAACTGCATTTATTTGGGGAGATAAGGAACTTTCGTTGGTCATTTTAGATAGGATACCATATGTCAAATTTGTAAAATCTTGTTAACACTGTGTTTTCTTCACTAGAGAATTACCCTCTAGTAGGGGAAAATGGAACTGCCAATTACAGCAGGCTCCTGCTGTGAATAAACTGGTGTTATATTCCCAGACATCAGGCTCTGCAAGGAGAGAGCCCCCAATTGCCTTTTCCTTTCTAGCCTGATAGACAAAGCTTTAGAGTAAAGCATAATTAGCTTGACTGACAATCAGGAAAATACAATCTTCAGTATCTGTTTTTATTTTAAGGTCTACTTGTTTTGGAGACATATTCCAAAGTCATTCAGCAATTCATTCCTCAATGCAAAATTCAGTCAATTGAAAGGCCAGAATTTGCTTAAAACATTCAATGTGTGTTTCAAAAGAGAGATAAATGAATCCACCTAGTGACCAACAAAACTTATGGTATATCAGACTATAACTATTAAAGGAGAAACTATAAATCCCCGTGGCAGTAGAGATAATAAATTTTTTTAAGCTGACCCCTTTGGGGGAAATTTGGATCTTACACTGCGTTCTTAATTTTATTGAGGCAAAGATATTGCAGAAAGAAAATCGTTTCTCTGGCACTAAACACAAATAATGTACAACAATAATCGTGACTTCCTGGTAGCCGTTTTCTCATCCGCGGGCCAGCTTCATCATTGTATAATGGTGAGATCTTGTTCATCAACTTCTGTCCCTTAAGAGGTTTTCCTTGCAAAATTGGAAAGGGATATTTTGTATTTTGTTTTGTTTGTTCATTTTGGGTTTTGTTTTCCAAATCTTCTCTAATTCTGCAGGCTGGAAACAGGTAGCTCAGTGAATGTTCAGATCACATCCTCTGGCACCATCTATGTAAGGCAATTTGTTATAGAAAGAAGTTAATTGATTTAAGGTAAAGGAAGGGAAATATACAGAAAAAGAGGAGAGACGGAGATTCAAAATGCAAAAACTAAAACACATAGAAGAAGGGGTATACTTCATCATCCATTGGCTATTTAGTACCTGCTGTGTACCAGGCAGCAGGCTGGGCTCCAGAGATAAAGTGATGGATTTTATACCAACTCTGCCTGTGAGTGCTTTCATTTAGCATGGGAAAGAGATGGTGCATACCCTATTCCAACATAATTAAGACTCATTTTATTACAGATAAGCAACCTAGAGACAACTTAGCAACAGAAACTTGTGATCACAGGTATTCAGAAATTTAGCAGAGCAGATGGTTGGGAAGACGTTGGTCAAAGGTTACAAATTTTCACTTAAATAAGAGGAATAAGTTCAAGAGATCTATTGTACTACATGATGACTACATAACAATATATTGTATTCTTGAAAAGTGGTAAGAGAGTAGGTTTTAAGTATTCTCACCACAAAAATGACCACTATGATAGGTAATGCATATATTAATTAGCTTGATTTAGCCATCCCACGATGTATATGTACTTCAAAACATCATGTCATACATGATAAATGCATACAATCTTATCTGTCAATAAAAAATTTAGAGCAGAATCTAGGTTCCAGATTTTTTTAAAAAGAGACACCTTTTTTTTCTTTTGAAATATAGGAAAATTTAAGGATGCCCTTTATCTTTATTTTAATAATGATTCAACGTTATACTGGGGATTCTAGCCAATATATTAAGAAAAATAAACAAGATACAGAAACTGGAAGGGAAGAGACAGAATAGTTATCATTTATAGATGATATAATTACCAACATAGAAAATCTTAGCAGAGTTTAGAGCTTATGTGAGAGTTCAACAGTGACAATTAGAGCTCATATGAGAGTTCAACAATGTTATTTGATATAAGGTCAACTTACATAAATCAGCCGTGCACTTTCTATACCAATAATAACCAACTAGAATATGACAAAAAAAGATATTACTCATAATAGTGAGTAACAAGACCCATGAAGTATCTAGGAATTACCCAATAAAGAATACATAGGGCCAGGCACCGTGGCTCACGCTTATAATCCCAGCACTTTGGGAGGCCGAGGTGGGCAGATCATGAGGTCAGGAGTTCAAAACCAGCCTGGCCAACATGGTGAAACACCATCTCTACGAAAAATACAAAAAAATAGCTGGGTGTGGTGATGTGCGTCTGTGATCCCAGCTACTCTGGAGGCTGAGGCAGGAGAATCCCGTCAACCCAGGAGGCAGAGGTTGCAGTGAGCCGAGATCGCCCCGTTTCACTCCAGCCCGGGAGACGGTGTGAGACTCTGTCTCAAAATAAATAAATAAATAAAAAATAAAAAAGAATACATAGCACTTTTTTTAAAACTTTTAAGTTCAGGTGTAACATGCAGGATGTGCAGGTTTGTTACATAGGTAAACATGTGTCATGGGAGTTGTACAGATGATTTCATCACCCAGGTATTAAGTCTACTATCCATTAGTTATTTTTCCATGGTGTATATGTACCACATTTTCTTTATCCAGTCTATCACTGATAGGCATTTAGGTTGACTCCATGTCTTTGCTATTGTGAATAGTGCTGCAGTGAACATACATGTGAATGTGTCTTTATAATAGAATTATTTATATTCCTTTGAGTATATATCCAATAATGGGGTTGCTGGGTATTTCTGTCTCTAGGTATTTGAGGAATCACCACACTGTCTTCCACAATGGTTGAACTAATTTACACTCCCCACACAGTGTAAAAGTGTTCCTTTTTCTCCACAATCTTGCCAGCATCTGTTATTTTGTGACTTTTTAATAATAGCCATTCTGACTGGGAGACACCCTTTTCTGAGTTACAGGTCCCTTCATAGTAAATGTATACATATGGAGTTTTCAAATAATGGAGAATGTCTGTAATAAGTAGTAGCATGTGACTGAAAAAATGGCTTCTGGTGCTACTAGTGTCTCCAGTCATCTCAGGGACGACACTTTTTCAGAGTAAGTAACCAGGCACGTTTCAAATACTGTGTCATAGGAATTAGCTTCTTCCACCTGAGAGACCAAGCTCTCTGTTTCATGGTTTGGGTAATCCTTTCCTGCTGGAGTCTGACCAAGTAAGGATGGGCCTTGGTTGAAGTCACAATGCAGCGAGCCCTGGGAAAGCAGGAATTTGGCCATGGCTCGCCCAACAAGATGACCACCTCTTTTTGACACTAGTCTTCCCTTCTCACATGTATGTCGTCCTTACTTGCAATGGTAACACTTTGTCCTAGCATCTCTCTTTCCTATTCCTATCAGAGGTGGTCTTAATAGTAAGCAGTCACAAAACAAAATGACTGAAGGTGATTGCATATTTAGCTGGTCAAAAGCACAGGGTTTGGAAGCAAGACAGACCTGGCTGTGAATCCTGATTCTGGGCATAATACTTAGTCCCATTAAGCCTCCTTTCTCATTTGTAAAAGTGTGGGCCAATAAGACTTAAGGCAAAAGGTAGTTGCAAATGTTAAATGTGCTAATGTGTGCAAAGAGCTTAGGGTGGTCCCTCTATCTGGTGGTGGCCACTTAAACGATGGCTGTTGTTAAGTGACAGAATGAGGATAACCCCCTTCCACCACATGCAGAGAGGTATTGAGAATACAAGTGGAAAGCTCAGTTTTCTCTTGACATGCCATCACACCCAAACTAAAGTGTTTCAGGCTTACCTCTTGCTACTTTCTGCAATATGATGAAAAATTCAAGTTCTTTTTTTTTTTTTTTTTTTTGAGACGGAGTCTCACCTGTTGCCCAAGCTGGAGTGCAGTGGCGCAATCTCGCTCACTGCAAGCTCTGCCTCCCAGGTTCACACCATTCTCCTGCTTCGGGCTCCCAAGTAGCTGGGACTACAGGGGCCCACCACCACGCCTGGCTAATTTTTTTTGTATTTTTAATACAGACAGGGTTTCACCGTGTTAGCCAGAATGGTCTTGATCTCCTGACCTCGTGATCTGCCCGCCTCGGCCTAAAGTTCCTTTTTAAAGGTTCACAAACTATGTGACCTTTTAATGACAAAAGTATGACTTTATACCTCTAGAGAAAATTACTATTCAGATTGTTCTGAGCTGATTACCCTTGCCTTTCACCTGCAAACCTTCCCAATCAAAAGTGTGAGCATAAAGAACAGCATCATTGCAAACATGTAATCTATCTGACATCTTGCTTTTCATATAATTGAAAGAACACATATGTCAGTTTATACTCAAGCAAAAATGATATATGGTATCAATGTGAAACATGAGAGATGATCTAATTTTTTCTCTCATTAATGAATATTGAGCAAACAGAGCATTTCAGGATCAAGGAATATATGAGATTCTGTGTATTTATTTTCTTCATTACTCTAGCTACAATGTCACCGGAGAGTATCTGGGAGATGACAACCAGGCAATTAAAGGCAACTCTGTCCAAGCGCTGGCCCTGCGGTAGTGAATCATGACCCTTTCTCTGGCCTCCCCATGGCTGAACCCCTGTCCTTGGGGAACCTAGGCTGTGAATGACTTGGCAGTTACCACAACACATACTTTTTTTATGTACACATGACATGTCTGTGATATGATGCATCTGCTGTCCGCAAAACCATCTAAATGGCTTAACTTCTCCAGATTTCATTTTAAAAGAAGAAGTCACTAATCTACATGAAAAGTTTTGTGTTTCATGTCCAGATTATCTTAGGAACTTCAACTGTTGTTGTAGGTGAGGATGGGGAGATGGTGTCTCTCAATAGATGAATGAAGCCAACTGCCCATTTTTAACAAAACACATTTGTGGTGACCATTACCTAATACATTCATGAGATGGGTTCCACTAACACAGATCTCTCTGGTGTTTGTTTATTTAATTAAATGGGAGACATGTCCAAATGATTTCTTTTGAGATTTCTTTGGTCTCCAAACTCATGCTGCGCATTCCATGTTTATATAGCTTCCTGAATTATCTGCAAAATTGACTAAGAATGCTGCAAAATGCTAAAAATAAAAACATATACATGTAGAATAAGCCTGGCTAATGGTTCTTTTCAGGCATATTTCTTTTCACTGAAATAAATGATAGGGTTTAGATTTTCAACCACTTCCTAACATGATAAAATGAGACACAGTGCTGGTCTCTACTGATTCATTCGTTCTGAGATCAACTTCCACTACAATGAATAATAGCAAATATAAAATAAATCTTGGCCAGGTACGGTGGCTCAAGCCTGTAATCCCAGCACTTTGGGAGGCCAAGGTGCTGAGATCAGGAGTTTGAGACCAGCCTGGCCAACATGGTGAAGCCCCATCTCTACTAAAAATACAAAAATTAGCCCAGCATGGTGGTATGCACCTGTAGTCCCAGCTACTCAGGAGGCTGAGGCAGGAGAATTGCTTGAACTTGGGAGGCAGAGGTTGCAGTGAGCCGAGACTGTGCCACTGCACTACAGCCTGGGCAACAGAGCAAGACTCCCATCTCAAAAAAAATAAATAAAAAAAAAACAAATCTCTATGTTTCTGCCTCATCATAGAAAAGGCTGTGTTAAATTCATTTACTAGATGAAAATAAGTATTATTAATTTGTTTCTTTGTTCTTTGATCAACTTCTTATTTAAGAACTCTTACTAAGAGCACCTTCATGCTATATTCAATGCTATAACTTTGCATTAAGAAAATGTGGTTATCTTAAAGAAAATGGCGAGGCCACATTTGTCAGATACCTGACATACTCCCTGTGGAGAATTTTTAAATTTCTTACTTTGTAAGAAGCCTGTCGTTTCCAGTGGATGGTCAAGATGAATCAGGATTTGAGGCTTAAGATTGTTGGTAGTGTTTACTTTGATTTAATGACTCCAACAGATGAGGGGCCACTGGGCTTGCTGATTGGGTCTGTACTGACTTTTAGCCATCATGATGGAGAGTAAAGCTCATGTCCATGAAAGACACAAATCATAATGCAGGGAGGAAGGATCAATGGAGAGAATGTTAGCATAGGTAGTGATTTGCCCTGTCATCGCACTCTCACCTATTGATATATTTTTTCAGTGACAGGATTCTTTCGCTCAGACTTTTTTCTTTTGCTATTATAATAGTTCTCAAAATCAACAAACTTTTAGTTGCATAGAACAACCACCACAAAAAAGAATATGAATGTTTATTACCACTGAACTGTACACTTGAAAATGGTAAAGATGATATATTATATATGTATATTTTACCTCCATAAATCATTTTAAAAGCCCCCATAATGTATATATGAGAATTCTAACAATAACAGATTCTGTCGTCTTCCACAAACATTGTCATCTACATTTTTCACTTGGAAGGGGAAGTGCAGTGAGCTCTAGTGAAAAGGCACGCATGGACTTCCCCAGGCAGACATCTGGATGTGACTCCTGCCTGCCACGTATTAGCCGGGTGACCTGGGCAAGTTCTTTACTGTTCTGAGTCTCAGGCTCCCCATCTGTTAGGCGGCTATAAAAGAAGAGTGCTTCTATTCACAATAGCAAAGACATGGAATCAACCAAAATGCCCATCAATGACAGATTGGATAAAGAAAATGTGGTACATATACACCATGAAATACTATGCAGCCATAAAAAGAAGAAGACCATGTCTTTTGCAGGAGCATGGATCGAGTTGGGGGGCATTATCCTTAGCAAACTAATGCAGGAACAAAAAAAACAAATACCATACGTTCTCACTTATAAGTGCGAACTAAGTGATGAGAACTCATGGACACAAAGAAGGGAACAACAGATACTGAAGCCTACTTGAGGGTGAAGGGTAGAAGGAAGGAGAAGAGCAGAAAAAAAATAACTTTTGGGTACTGGGCTTAGTACCTGAGTGATGAAATAATGTGCACACCCCCATGACATGAGTTTACCTATAAAACAAACCTGCCCATGTACCCTTGAACCTAAAATAAAAGTTAAAGATGAAAGAAAATAAAATTAAAAAGTACTTAATTCATGATATGGTTTGGCTGTGTCCCCACCCAAATCTCATCTTGAATTATAATCCCCATGTGTTATGGGAGGGACCTGGTGGGAGCTGACTGAATTATTATGGGGGTGGTTTCCCCAGTACTGTTCTTATGATAGTGAGTTCTCAGGAGATCCGATGGTTTTATAAGCAACTGGCATTTTCCCTTGCTGGCACTCATTCTGTCTTCTGCCGCCCTGTGAAGAGGTGCCTTCCACCGTGATTGTCAGTTTACTGAGGCCTCCCCAGCAATGCCGAACTATGAGTCAATTAGACCTCTTTTCTTTTTTTTTTCTTTTTCTTTTTTTTTTTTTTTTTTTTGAGATGGAGTTTTGCTCTGTTGCCCGGGCTGGAGTGCAGTGATGCAATCTTGGCTCACTGCAACCTCCACCTCCCGGGTTGAATCGATTCTCCTGTCTCAGCCTCCCAAGTAGCTGGGGCTACAGGCGTGTGCCACTACGCCTGGCTAATTTTGTTATATTTTTAGTAGAGATGGGGCTTCACCATATTGGCCATGCTGGTCTCGAACTCCTGACCTCGTGATCTACCTGTCTCAGCCTCCCAAAGTGCTGGGATTACAGGTGTGAGCCACCGCACCCGGCCCAAACCTCTTTTCTTTATAAATTACCCAGTCTCAGGTATTTCTTCATAGCGGTGTGAGAACGGACTAATACAACTCAAAATGTATGAGATGCTCAAAATGCATGCTTTGAGATCTAAGAGATCATGCAGGTCCGTTTCCTAGCATTGTACCTAGTATGTAATAAGTGTTCAATAAATGCTAGTTTGCCATGAAAACTTCAAATAAGCATAAACGTTGGAGAAAAATTACTTTAAATGGGAAAAAAACCTATTTAAAAACATCTCATTGAGGCATAGGATCTGTGCACAGGGAGTTTACCTGGCCCTGTAAGATAAAGTCCCTTGGCTTTCTTCAGCAGCAGAAGAAACCAGTACTTAGAGGTGGCCAGTCTCTGAAAGAGAGGTATTGGCATCAGACTTGGGAGTGGTCAGTTAACAGCTGTTACGGGCATCTGCTGGGCACCGAGCAGAATCCACTCATGAAGACTGCCCTGTTGCCTCCTGTTTTCTCATTGTGTGGATGAAGAAAGCAAAGACACCCCAAGCTAAACTGTAACCCATTGACAAGGGCCACATTTGGAGGGTCCACTGTGCTCAGAATCCTTTAAGGGAGAAAAAGAATAAAAAGCAAGGACAGACCACATTTTTCCCCACTGGTAACAGAACCTCAGTCTCTGAGCCCTGTGTGCCTGTCTCTCCAGTTTCCCTGGTAGAACTGCTGCTGCCTCTGCCATTGCATGTCTGTTTCCATCTGGTCAGGCTGCTATAACAACATACCATAAAATAGGTGGCTTATAAACAACAGAACTTTACTTCTTGCAGTTCTGGAGGCTGGGAATTCCGTAATCAGGATGTCAGTAGATTTGATGTCTAGTGAAGACCCATTTCCTGGTTTATAGGTGATGCCTTCTTGCTGCATCCTCACATGGTGGGAAGGGCAAGGGTGCTTTCTGGGGCCTCTTAGAAGGGCACTCATGGCATTCGTTGAGGTCTCAGAATCACCTGCCAAAAGCCCCACCTCCTAACACCGTCACATTGGTGATTAGGTTTCAAAATACGAATTTTGGAGAGACACATACATTCAGACTACAGTAACGTCTCTGTGGTGGCAAGTACTGGGCTTGCAAAATGATGAGAAACAGGACCAGGCCAGATACCGAGGAAGAGGTAAGGGAATCCAGGGGGCACATGGAACAGCACGCACCCTAGGAGTGTGGCTGTCAATATCCCAGAGTTGGTTCTCTCTGGAACCCAACAAACCCATATTGGGGCCATTCGCCACTCAGTATACCATTTCTTCACAAACACTGTTTCTCTACTCCAGAGCCTTGATGGTGCTCTTACTATGAGCTAAGGTACGGCCGGGCACGGTGGCTCATACCTGTAATCCCAGCACTTTGGAAGGCTGAGGCACATGGATCACCTGAGGTCAGGAGTAGAGATGGTAAAACCTCATCTCTACTAAAAATACAAAAATTAGCCGGGCATGGTGGTGGGCGCCTGTAATCCCAGCTACTTGGAAGGCTGAGGCAGGAGAATCACTTGAACCCAGGAGGCGGAGGTTGCGGTGAGCCACTCCAGCCTGGGCGACAGAGTGAGACTCCGTCTCAAAAAAAAGTGAGCTAAGGTAGAAATTTCTTTCTCCCTGCCATGAATCCATTCATATTACTTTTTTAAAGTAAGCATTTTGTTTTAACATACCAACAGGATACATACATTTTAAATGGTAATGTCTATTAAGTACCAGGTTTTTTTTTTTCCCCCTACTCCCCTTCTGGAGAGACCATCCTCTCAAAAATCAGCAGAAGAAATTCATAGTACAGAAATCAAGTTCTTTATATATTATTTATCTCTCTGGCTAAATTATATATCACGCTGGGCAGTATTTATGCCTGTGGTATGATTATAGCTACCTTTAACATTTGGCCTAGTCTTGAATGTCAGTCTAGGAAACAAAACTTTTCAGCCCTACGTATCTTGCTTAACCTATCAATGGTTGAATAAATGGATGCCTTTTATCTTAATTCCTATTTATACATGACGATGTTATTGTGATGGGAGGCATATATCTGTGTACTGTCCTATCAGTCATTTTATTCTTCAGGGGAAAAACTGTGAACATCATCTGGCTTCAGATTTGGAAATGGTGACTATTTAAAATGTTAAGCAGGACTTAAGGCAGATAGTTTTTTAAAAAGAATAATTTTATTTTTTCTTTCTTTGTAGCAATAGACATTATTTTGTTTCACTTCTGTCAAATCTTTATTCAACCATAAATGTAAATCTTGATTGCCTCTTAGAAGAATAAGATTGGCTCACTTGGGACTTTGTTTAGGATGAGCAAGGCTAAAATGAAAGCTCCTGTGATATCAGGGTCAGATACAACAAGTATTTATTTGCCAACTCCAGGAAAGTTTCACCATCTGACCTTAATTATTCCACAGAAGGGAGGGTTTCACCATGATAACAAGGAGAAGCGCGCGCGCGCATACACACACACACACACACACACATTTTTCTTCTCTTCAGTACCTAAGACGTCAACATTTATACGTAGACCATATGAACAATGTATTAGGTTTCTGCCCTAACACCATTCCAAGAAAGCAAAGCCCATTTTCTGATACTAACAATTTAGTTTTTGAATCTGTTTCTTCCTTCCACGATTACCACTATTTTATAAGATACCCAGAAGAAATGGTTATTATTTATGCAGGGTTTGTGCTCCCTCTGCTGGTTCTGTAATTAACTAATAAGTCTAATTCCCATAACTATGCTGATGTCATCAATTATTTTTGTGCATGGACATGGAATTACCCAAATCAGCATGTTCTGCTCAAACATCATCAGGAAAATTAGCAGGGGGTCAGAGGAGGACAGTTGGCCTACCCGAAGAAAGTGTACCTTTTGATTTGTCCAAGTCTGTATTTGAAAAACCTAAATGCAGTTTTATGCTTTTATTTGCTCCATGCTAGAGAAAAACGATCTATTATTATTTAAACTAGCATATTACATCCCATCCTTTCAGAGGTACATAAGGTTGGAGATAAATAAAGGTTGTTCATCTTTCGAACAAGATTTATTATAATATCTGTTTTGCAGGTGAGAAAAAAATAGAAGTTCAGAAATCATGTATGCCTTGCTGCTGAGAGTCTCTGCAGGCTAAAAAAGTAGATTTCTATAAGTGGCACATAGTGGCCAATGTCTTGACTTCCCAGATCTGATAGGTCTTTTTCACAAGTGTGGAGTCGGGACATAGCCATTTCTTAATGTCAGCACAGCATCATGTATTCATGAAGACCATAAGCTCTGTAGCTGGGTCAACTGAGGTTTAATTCTGGTTCTAGCACTTACTCTGTAATCCTGAGAAGGTTAGGGTACCTAACCTTCTAGACCCCACCTTTCTTGTCTACAAACTGAAAATAGTATTGTTGGCAAGAGTTCTTACCTTGTAAAGTCATTGTAAGGATTAAATGAAATAACAAATGGTACTTAAAGCAAATGGATGATGATGATGTTGATCTGAAAATACTCTGGTCATTACTCATGGTGATTCTTTTTCCAACATGAGAGCAGCTTCTTTTCCTGATAATAAAAACTTACTGTGAAAACTGGGAGGGTAACTTTCAAATGATAAGGGTTCAATACTCCAGGAAATACTGTACTTGTAAACAAATAGTCTGAAATAAGAGGGGCATAATTGAATGGAACTCCAGGAGAGATTAGTCAAGATAGTGTAGAAAATCAAGACATTTCATACAGATGATAAGTCAGTCCAACCAAGATCGCAATTAAAAAAAAAATGAAGAAACTTTAAAATGGGTAATATCCTGATACATAGAGATGATATTTGAGTATATATCCTCTGGATGTTTTATATTATTTATTCATGCTTTTAAAAAATCTATTTAGTTACTTGTAAAATAATGCCACACTTTTCAAGCTTTTTTGAGAACCTCCTTATTCTCAATCAGTACCCTATTCTGGCCATCTTTCCATGGCAGTAAATGTGGGTTAATGGTCAATATTATTCTTGGCCTCCTTGGTCCTGTCACTCTTAGCATTTATAGATACCACTCCACCCAGTTCAATGCCTGTATTCTTAGATGATGCAGATTAATTCCAATAACAACCCAGGCAAAGCAAATGAGTAAATCCGGAGTCAGGATAGGTTACGTGTCGTCCTTCCCAAAGTCAGGTATCAGGAACTCTTGGACGACTCAAATCAGCCCCTTTTTCATTACCTCTTCCAAAGGAGAGTGGTCTGGAGACACAGTGATGTTGCAGGGCCTCAGCCTGCTCAGGAGGGGGTTGAGGTGTCATTGCTGATGGGTTTTGGTGAGGGAAAAGAAAGAGGTGGCTCCAAGTGCTAGGCCCCTTCCTCTCCCTACTCCGAGTTTCTCTACACTCTCTGGTTCTCTGGCTCTTGTAGGCTTCTCAGAGACTCTCTGGGTTTGTATAGATGGTGGTTATTTCTGCCATGTTTGGGAAACTCTTGTGAAACATATGTGCCAGGGGTAGGAATCCCAGGCCTCCTCTCCTGCCCAGGGGATACCATCATCTATGTTTGTTTTTAAGCTGGTCTTAAAATGAGGAATCTTGTGCTGGAATAGCTTGCTGTGATCTATTTAACTATAATTTTTACCTGTACTTTTCACAGGCCTGACCTACTCTCTGTCGTGAAAATATTTGGAATTTATACTTTAAACAGTGTAGGCCACTTTGGTTGTTGATTTAAAACATGCTAGAGGTTTTTATAATGGTTATTTATATTGGCCAACACTGACCCCTCTGCAATGACCTGTTGATGTTGGACAAGGATAAGAGGCACTGAATACAATGCAGGAAATGGAAAGAGATCAAAAAGAATGAATATGTGAGCTTAGTAACAATGCTTTGTGGCTTAACACGGAGATCAATTGTCTGTGTGTGTGAGGTTTTCAGAATTGCGGTATTTGGCCCACTTACAGGAATTAAGCACTCTCTTTGGAGAAATTTAAGAGTTTTTCAAACTGTGTTTTGCATTACAATATCAACGTTGCTAACTCTATAAAATCATTCTTGATTATATACAATTATATATAAATGTATATATACTTAAAGCATGAAGAAAATATTTCATATATCTATATATTGAAATTATTGTACCTTTTTTAAAGAAAGCAAAACAGCCATTGAGTAAAGCAAGTGTCTCTGGAAAGTAAGGCCATTTCTGTGGACTGTTCAGGAATTAACAGCGAATTCTTTCTTCTTTCTTTCTTTTTTTTTTTGTTTTTTTTTTTTTTTTGAGACGAAGTCTCACTCTGTCTCTAGGCTAGAGTGCAGTGGCTAGATCTCGGCTCACTGCAACCTCCGCCTCCCGGCTTCAAGTGATTCTTCTGCCTCAGCCTCCCAAGTAGCTGGGACTACAGGTGCACACCACCACGCCCAGCTAATTTTTGTGTTTTTAGTAGAGATAGGGTTTCACCATGTTGGCCAGGATGGTCTTGATCTCTTGACCTCATGATCTGCCTGCCTTGGCCTCCCAAAGTGCTGGGATTACAGGCGTGAGCTACCACACCTGGCCAACAGCAAGTTCTTTCTAGCCTGACTGCTGGAAAGGGAAAGTGGCATACTTTCTCCAACCTGTTTCTCTTGCCCCCATACTCCGTTTCTTCCTTGTATTCAATGGCAGAATGTCAGTTTGCTTGTAGTCCATTTCCTATGTCATTTATCACTGTACAAATGTCAGCTATGAGACAGGAGAACATGCGTGTTTGACAGCTGCCCAATAAATTATGCAGAAGAACAAGTTAAAGACAACTGCATGGACTTAAAACACACACACACACACACACACACACACACACACACACACACACACACACAGATATATGGACCGTTAGAGAATTTCCTTTGGAAAGCTTGCTTTGTTGGCACTAGTCGTTGCCTCATGAATATCTTAAAATATTATTCAACTGTAACCACTGAGCGAAGTGTTAGCATGGTTTGAGAGACAGCATCAGAGTAACTCACAACTTAAAACCAAGTAAAATCTGGTCCCCCACAAAAAGATCTGAAAGGAGATGCATATGCTTTAAAAATCCAAGTTTTCAGTGAATGCCTGAATAATACCACCAGTTAGGATGGTGGATGAGATGATCCTGGAAGCCTGGCCCAGCCAGGACTGACTTGGCCATACATCTTGTTCCCTGTGAAAGTAGAGGTCCCAGCATGTGCTTCTGCCTTCAGTGAAATAATAGAGAGAAGCAAATTTAAATGGAATTACCTTTGCAAAGTTAAAAAGTATATTCCTATACCAGTTTTGGAGAACTCTCTGTGGCAGCTATTTTGTGATTTCTTGGAGAAGATAACAAATAATTATCATGTTGGTGGTAGAGAAAAGCCGTGTGTTTTGTGGCTCAAGTCTAAATCCATTTATTTACTCTCTTTAGTGACCCCACCCCTATTTGAGACCGTGCTACTAACCTACCACCTTGACAGTGCCTTTGAGTCGTGTAGCCCCACATTCCACCCTGAGAGCTTATATCTGTGGAATGATGGCTGGAGATAAAGGAGTCAGTCTGTAGCCAGGAGGTCATTTGTCCTCTTCACATGGGAATCAGACTTATTGCTGTGGCCCGAGCTATATCCATCGTCTAACCAGCTGAGCTAATTAGCCCATAGCTGAGCTAACTAGCCCATAAAGACATAGCAGGTTATTGCTTACCCACATTAGTAAAGATTCTTTTCTGTTTGGCCCTCACAATTTTCTCTGTGTTCACAGTTCATACCAGCAAGGGATTCCTGTTCCTTAGGAGAACTGACTTCCCAGTAAACACCGTGAGCACAGTCATCTTTAAATCTCTGTTTATAAGGCTGTGTGTGTGTGTGTGATGAGAAGCTAGAGCATCTGCGGGATTCAATAGGCAGAAAGCTGATGACCTATCATATGATAGTAAATGATTATGACATGAGTGAGACTTACTTGGCATCAGCAAGCTGGTAGTTATTTTAAGAAAGGGGAAGCGATGTTTTAACACAGTGGGCAGGTGTGCTGGGGCAGGAAATATATTTTACCTAATCAAGTAGCATTTAGCCAGGTAGTTGGCAGCTCAGCCTCTCTCTAAAACCAACTTTGCTTTGGTATTTTTCTCCCATTTATTTACTCTCTTTAGTGACCCTGTTTGGCACATCTTTGCACCATGACCAAAGTGACAGACTTTGGTCTCTGTTGGACTAATCAGTGTGTTCTCTGATCCATGACATATGTTCCCTGTAGACATTTAAAGTCAACATATTCAGCACTTGTGGTCTGGCAGGTCAGAGTTATTAACTGAGCTGATAGACTGGTTTGGATATTTGCATCCAAAAGACTTTCCTCCTCATCCTCTAACACATAGAGCCACACATCCACTCCCAACAACACAAATATTGACTGTACCAATCATTCATTAGCAGTAAAAATTTGAGAGCAATTATTTTTTTACTGCGCTTGCCCTGAAAGACACCATTAATTACTTTATTGCCTGTGGATTTGAGCCAGTTTCGGTGTCCCAGGGGCCTGCTCCCCACCCGGAAGAAGTATTTGCAGCTCCGAGGAACACAGAATAGGATGTCATCTGGCAAGCAGTGCACTGACATTGTCTTCTGAAGTGAGATGTCAAGACTGTTTCTGCCATCCTATTGGATTCCTCCTGACTTGCAGTTTACAGGTCAGGATTGGTGGTGACGGTAGGTTTCCCCAGTGGCCTGAAAACTCCAAATAGAGGTGGGTGTGGGTAAAATTTGAGATGTGCCAGCTTTTTTTTTTTTTTTAAGAGCATGAGAAATATTCCAAATCATCCTAGAATAATTATCAGGGGAAGAACTTTTTTGATTGTTGATTCTGCAGGTCTCATCCAGAGGGTGAAAAGAATTAAGGCTTCTGATGGGCAGCACCAGCCAGTCTGCCTTTTCAGTTCTGATCTTTCAAAGGCAGGTGTGATGCAGAGATAGTAATGGTGCTGTTGGATGGTTTTCCTCCTCTTCCTACTCTAGTTAGCAGAAATGCAAAAATGCCTTTTGGAATTTAAACTTGTACCCTAAACCAGTTTGACCACATTTTTTGCTCAATTTGGAAAATCACACAAGCCATTTGGAATGTATGTATGTATTTATTACAAGTGGGCTATTCCTTTATTAAAAATATACTGATTAGATGTATAGCATGTCCTCCCTGCTAAAAAGAAAATGAATTGTGACTTATTAATGTGCCTGATTACGTGATAGGCCTCGATATCTATTGGCTGCACTGATCAGCTTGAGCCTAGCTCTTACCACACCTTTTGTATTTTGTGTGTGTATTGATTATGATGCCAATATGCACATCCATGAGCAATGTCACCCATTTTTAAATATAACTTGGAAAATAGCTAAGTAGTATGTTTAACAAGGGCTTGAGAATGTTTAGTACGCTCTATAGGGTAAGGAAGAATTGCTACTGAGAAGGCATATGGGATCAGTGGCATGTCAATGTAGAACACAGTAATGTAGAATGGACTGGCATCATGAGAGGGAAGTCTCTCTCACATTAAATATAAAAATATCTTAGGAAACATTTTCCAAAAACCAATGCTGTTAGAACTTGCAGTGGAACTGGGCTGACTTATTTTCTTCCTTCAGAGGTCTTTAATTAATAAAAAGTGAACTGAGAGTAAAGGAAAAGGCACAGTCCATCCAGTGCCTCTTAAGGACCCTTCTCATCATCATCCTCCAGAGGAGGTACCTATGGCGTGTGCTGCCCAGCTGTTGGTGGTTGGGAGTGTGAATCAGACTGAGACTCTGTCTAGGGGTGCTGGTTTGAGTTTTTTAAGTCAATTGCCTCGTCTACGTAAAGCATGCAGTTAGAACAGGCTTTTCTTACACCCCAGACTGAAGCATTTTTTAGTCGAGAAGTCAATTTAAGGGAGGCAATATATTGTTTTGCAGCCTGTGCCATAAGAATAAAAGTCCAGGCTGCCACTTATTACAGTTTAACTGAATGATGGATTCTAGCCTGTTTTAATTAAATTACATATTCAATTATTTTTGTTTGAAATTAAAAGCTTGATTATATTACCGAATGCTATGTAATTTTACACGCGTTGTTCGCTTATTTAACAGTGAGGCGTGGGATATGATTAACAATGTGGCTGCCAGTAGAAAGAAGTAAAATAATTATTTGTTCAATATACAAGTCCTCATCATGATTCAGAAATCAATATGCATCCACGGAGGATTTGCTCGCACTGTGGATTATGGACCTCAGGGTGGCCTTCCCTCATTTCCCTATGAATGTAAAACCTGGAGACTTTGGTTCACCAGGCAGGTTTTTATTTCCTTCTCTCTCTTTTTTTTTTTTAAAGACTGATGTTTAACTACAGCCGTTGGGACTTAAATCAGAGCATCCAGTGCCCGAATATGAATATTAATCAGACGCCAGGCCATGGAGTTCCTCGCTGAGTTTGACAGTTTAAAGGATCAGTTAGTTAATTAGAAGATGACATGGCACGCTGGGTCCCAAGGCTCTGTCCTGCCTTCTGTCTCCTCTTTTCATTTCCCTTTTTGACAAGTTGGATTACATCATTACTTGTAGTTTCACTTGTTGGCCCCACCATGAAATGAGAATATTTTATGCTTTAATTATCTATGATTTCTTCCCCCTTTCTCTGCAAAGACGAGGCTTAAAATGAAACTCAAAGAAACATAAGAATCAGAGGTTCAAAGTCCCATGAAAATCAGTCTTGTGACTCCAACCATGCCACACACCACATTGCAGTGAGAAATAGAAGGTTTGTGGTAGCATGAGAAACTGGGTTGTGGTAGTCATGGTGACTGGTTTTAAATATAAAAGGTGCCTGTCCTGACTTTCATGCCACAAGTACAGATGTATCACACCAGGTGTTTCCATGGCTTCTCTGGCTTGAGGTGTTACATACTGTGAATATCCTCAGGGGTAGCCACAAATTATTCTGGCCTGTGTTTCTTGCCCACCCTAGTAGCTAAATGCACCCCAATGTCTGAACGATTCTGTTCTAAATGTTTTTTTCTTGCCATGATATTGCTCACTTGTGAAGCTTCTATTAAATAAAGTTTACATGTGGTCTGTATAGCAGCTTAGTCCCCAGGAAAAAAAACAAGATTGAGATTAGTGTTTAGCTCTTCAAATGAAGGTTTTTCTGATGCCCTAAGTAGAATTAACTCTTCACTCCTTTCTCCCCATCTACTCTGCAGACAGCTGCTGTGGCACATCTAAAGTTTAATTACACCAGACACTGAGCTATACAAGGGATGGAACTAGGGTTCAGCATCATCCCTAGCAAACATTGAAAGTGAAAATGTAAAAAAGAAAGGAAGAAAACTAAAATCTACTGAGCATTTACCATTAATGCTGCAAGCCAGCCACTTCACTGAGTAACTCTGTATGAGTAATTTCTCATTAGTCTTCACAACAATCCTAGGTGGTTAGAAGAAAAAATGAAGACTTGGGAAGAATCTTGCCAGGTCACAATGGCATGTGCTAAAGAAGCTGAGCTTGGATTTGAAATTAGGCAGTCTGATCCCAGATTCCCCTCCTGTGCTGAATCTCACATGGTAGGTGCTTATTTACAGGTGATGAAAGAGAAGGATGTTTTTGGTTGTCAGAGGGCATTTCTAATAGGTTGAACTCCCGCTGGCAGTATATGGAGACAGAAGAGAGGTGGGAAGAAGAAAATGTGTGTGCTAGATATGATCCTTACTACTGGAAAAGCTATGATATTTAGAGTATATCTATATTTATGTAGAATGCAAGAGGAAAAGGAGCTAGCAGGCATTACCAGAGGGATCTGGGTAGATGAGGAATGTATACTATGAGAGGACCAGGGAAGAGTTAAGAAGGAGTGTATAGTCAACAGGGTCAGATGTTACAGGGAAGGTCAAGGCAGGTGGTGGTCTTTAGGAGAAAGAACATCAACATGGTTAACAGAAGGCTGGGGCCACATCTCAGTTCTGCCAGTAAGTAATCTTTTTGGACTGCAACTGAATTATCTCTAAAGCTAGTGGAGGCAAAGCTTGAACTATGGACCTCCACGTCCTCCTATTTAGATATTTTGAATGGAGGACTTACAACAAGCTCTTGGTTGTGGCAATTGGGAGGTCATTATGACCCCAGATGGGACAGCTATAGTAGTTTGTGTTTGGCTATGGAGGAAGGATTGCAGAGGGCAAACCAAAGAGAATGGGTGGAGATGAGAAAGAAGAGAAGTTAAGTGTAGACTGCTCTATGTAGGAACGTGGCAGCAAAAGAAGGGAGAGGGAGAAGACTGGGGAGTGGCAGATTTGGGAGCCTTCAGAATGTCTTGAGAAACCTCTGTCGGCCTGGAGAGGGAGGAGACAGGCAACAGGAAGCTAGGACAGACAGCACGGGTGGGAGGGATGGAGGTCTGGGAGAGCCTGAGTCCGAGGGCACGAGGCTTCGATTTCCTGCACAAAGAGAAGCAGTGCAACTGAAGGGAGGGCAGAGCAAGGATTTGCAGTTTAAGAAGGGGCACAAAGTTTGTTTCTCCACCATGAAAATAATTTGGGGATGGGAGTGAATACAGAGACAAATAAATGGATTGCAAAATTATATATTTTATATATATATATATATATATATTGCAATTATATATATATATATTGCAATTATATATATATATATTTATATATATATATAATCAAGAGGTTGGCCAGAAGCAGGGAAGGTTCAGCTCACGTCCATCCGAATTAGTCAGGAATCCTTCCATATCATTGTCTGACTGTCACCAGAGGGCTGCAGCAAGCTGGGAAGTGGGAGAAGGCAGGAGCTAGGAGCCAGCTCACCCAGCACTGTTGAGATCAACAGAATGCACAAGTCACGAGGGTAAGACATGAAAACCTACTCACTTGATGCAGTAGGATTCAGTATTTTAAAGAAGGAACTGAGAAGAAAAGGTCCTCAATTCTCCATTCTTCTGTGCACCCTGGTTACCCTTCTTCCTAAGGTAAGGGAAGGTTCACATCGCCAGAAGCAGTCTGTTTTCCATCCACGTTCTTCCTCAGCTTCCCTGGGACATGTTGCTCTCTGTCCCCGCCAGCAACTGAATCCTTGTACAGAGAGTCAGGCAGATAAGAAAGTGTAGTGAGTATTTTGTAAATTTAAACTTACTCTGTTTTGAAACTCCTGAGGTTATGTCTGATAATTTTTTCAGGTTTTTGTTTTCCAATTAAGGTACTAATGCATGAAGTTTTTAAATGTCCTTATAGGACAAATATGTATTTGGCCACTCTGTTAGTCCTCAGCATTGTTCCCCTCTAATTTTACCAGTCCATGAAATCCAAATGATGGAATAGTATTGGTGTGTAGAGCACACGGTATGATTGGTCATTAGCTGCTGTGGTGGGATCGTGGCATGGCTTGGCCAAGCAAAGCTTTGAAGAAACGCTCACTGCCCATGTAACTGTATTTATTCCTTTTCCTGAAATAAAATGCCTCACGCCAAGGTAGGTCATGGTAGATGGACTCAAAGAGAAGGTGGGCAGAACTCAGAGTGCTGATGGGGACCACTCTGCAGTGAAAGGTGTAAAATGAAATAAGCTGTTAATGTTCCCCATTTCATTCCAAAAAATAAATTGTGGTTTCAGAGCACCCACTTATCACCTTTCTAGTTGATAACACCCAGCACACTTGTGCCTACCCCCAGGGACGAATCACCTGAAAGATGTTGGGGTCAAGGCATCAAAACATTTGGACGCACATTGATGGGTTTTACACCTTTGTATCTCTCTGATATTACTGTTGCGCTTCAGCAAGCCCACTAATATCAGATATATCCTATCAGGGACTATTTTAAATCACTTCAATTTTCCCTGCCCCTGGGCTCTGGCCATCAGACCAGAATCCTAAGCATGTGTTGCCTGTGATCTAGTGTTTTCCTTTCCCCCATTTATAGGAGAGGGAACTTTATTAGCTTTTGGACACACATATATCAGTTTTAAGGATTAAGTACAACATCAGTAGTTCTTACCCGGCTCTCAAGTCTATCGAGTTGTTATATTTTCTCAGAGAATGTTAAAAAATTAGTATTGCCATTTGTGGAAGCATTTTTCTCTTAAACCATTGGTCATAATGGTGTTTACTTACTTATTCTCTGAAGTACTGTTTTATAGAGAAAGTAAATCTAGGATAGAGGCTTGATAAGTAATTTCAGACTTGATAGCACATGAACCTTATAGGTACGAGTGAATTATGAAGCCTCACTTTGCAATGTTTTTTGTTTTGTTTTGTTTTGTTTTTCTCAAGTGTCTTTCTTGCAACTACTTGTTTTATCTTCTGGGTGACTTTAAAATAT
Organism: Pan paniscus; assembly: GCF_029289425.2. Classification (NCBI taxonomy): domain Eukaryota; kingdom Metazoa; phylum Chordata; class Mammalia; order Primates; family Hominidae; genus Pan; species Pan paniscus. The sequence goes on along the minus strand of NC_085926.1, from coordinate 73,401,226 downwards.
TAAACTAGCTTCCCTTTAGTGCCTAAGTTATCCATCCAACTCCTGCTTCTCCTAGCCTCCGAATTCTTTCAGACACGAACACCCAAGTTGCCTATGACTCAATTACCGGCTGTTGGAAAGGACCATCTACTACGAGGGCATGTCCTGAATCCTAGAGTCTGGCCAAGAATAAAAACAAAAATCTGTGTTTCCCAGATCCACTTCTGGCTGTGGTTTGACCTGAGATCTACCAAGCAAGATACAAAGTAATTTGGCAATTGAGATTCCCAGTTCTGAATTCAGATTTAGGTTCTCCCTATCTCTGCCCCAGTGTCACCCTCTCGCCATTTCATACCTTCCTGCTTCACTTCAGCCTACACGCCAGTCACAGGCCTCTTCACCAGAAATCATTTCTATCCCATCATTCATTTGCCCTCAAGACCGCCATTCATGTGGACTCACCTTCCCTAGGCACCACAGCCCATGTACCTGCTTCATCTCTAGTCAGAGAGCTCTTTCTGCGTTTCCTCGTGTGTGGCTCTGGCCTGGCTTGTTTTTCCCTATGTCTGTATTCCCTCCATCTTGCAACAACCAGCTCAGATTGTGCCTTTTCCACAAAGGCTGTAGTATCCACAGCAAACCAAAAAGCATGGCCCCAAGAGTTATATTGTAGTTACCCCATGGGGGTTATCAGGAGAAACCTTCCTTACTCCACCACTACCTCCGCTCTCTACAGCTGACTTCTCTCCCCCTTTATGGTTTAGTCTTGTTTCCCAGGAGACATCATCAGCTGCTTGAGTATAGAGACAGGCTTTACAATTTTTCTGTATTCCCTGAGCTGGGACGATGTGTAGCACAGATGCTCAATAAGTACTTGCTTGTTGATTAATCACGGTAATGAAGCTATTTATTGGTCATAAACCATGGTGGGGTTTTTGTCTTCAAGAACTTGTTGCTTTCCTCTGAGAAGGAAGAGGCTGGCCACAGTCACCATTCTGTCCTAGACACTTAGCATAACATTCACCTGCTTAAATGAAAGGAGTAGGAGGACAGATGGGCATGCCCTCAAGAAACTGGCACAGTGCAGATGGCAGCAAATCCTCTGGCAGAGCACCTGGGAGCTAGAGATCAATTCTGATGGACAAACTGGGGTGGGCTTTAATATGCATGGGATTGGAAGGATGGAGCTCACATCTCAACAAGCACAAATGTATGTGTGGAAGGTATTCCAGGTAGGGCTAATGGGTCCAATAAAAGCATCATGGATTGAAAGGATTAGGGATGTCAGTCACAAAGCAGACCCAAGCATGGGGTCAGGGGCAGGATAGCAGGAGACAGATAGGAAAGGCTGATGAGACAGATGTGGGAAAGGTCACAGTGAGGCTGAAATTCAGTACCAATTGCGCGTTCGTTCCAGCCATGTTACATATGGTGGGATCAGAATTATGTGGCATAAAGATGAGCCCTTTTTAATTTTGAAATTGATGTGATTATTTTATAGTAATTTTTAATACATAGCAAGTGATGCTGATTTTCCATTTACAGTGGGGATTAGATTTTATTTCAAAAGTACTTTAAGTAAAACCATGTGAGTAGCTTTAAAAAAAAAAGCTGGACCAGGCTCAGTGGCCCATGCCTATAATTCCAGCACTTTGGGAGGCCAAGACAGGAACATCGCTTGAGGCCATGAGTTCAAGACCAGCCTGAGCAACAAAGTGAGACCCACCCCATCTCTACAAAAAATAAATTAAAAAATAGCCAGGCATAGTGGTGGCCATTTGTAATCCCAGCTACTCAGGAGGCTGAGGCAGGAGGATAGCTTGAGCCCAGGAGTTCAATGCTGCAGTGAGCTATGATCATACCACTGAACTCCAGCCTGGGCGACAAAGCAAGACGCTGTCCCAAAAAAAAAAAAAAGAAAAGAAGAAAAGGAAAATAAATCAAGTTAATAGTAGTAGAGGCTGTAAGTCAAAAATCATGGTATTTCCTGCAGCCGGAGGTTTGGAATGCACAAATATGGAAGTGGGAAGACTCCACGTGGAAAGTCACCCAGGCCAATGACTCCAAAGACTTGGGGATGGTTGGAGTTTGGCAACTGGGAAGCCATCTGCGAACTTAGAGCAGCTGTTGTCCTGGGGTGGCTGCAAATCAGATGCACACAGCAGCTTCAGGAGGGTAGGGGGGTTTTGTGTGTTTTGTTTACCACTAAACAACAGTGTCTGGCTCATAGTAGGCGATCAATACAGAGGCATGAATGAATAGATGGAAGGTATGAGGTGAGGTTTTCATTTCCACCCATGACACTGACACCCACTGGGCCGGTGGTGGGGCGCGGCTGGGAGCAGCCGGATTCCCACGCCCCCACTTGAAGTGAGCTCATAGGAGACACAGCCTCCCTTCAGGTGAAGGAGGAAAAAAGGGAGGGAGGGAGGTAGGCTGCAGTCTCTGCCTGTGATCTTATACCAAGGCTCTTCTGTTTTATATTGTCCTTTATAAACAACACCACAGGGACCTAGGCACCTTAGCGTACTCCAGCTGAAAGTGGCCATTGAAGAGGCCTGGGAGGAGCTGTGGCATGGGGGGACCACATACCCCATCTCAAGGGACAGCTTTACCCTGCTTCTGCTCATTTTTGTCACATGGGAATGCAAGGTCATATGTGCCACACACTAGGAATTTTCAAAAGATGTAAAAAAAAAAAAATCCACACATTTTCAGACGACTGCTGCTGATTTTTTTAATTAGTGCCTAAGTTAAAATGTTAAAGACACCACAACAGCCCACTATAGAGTTTGTGACCTCTCACCTAATTCTTTTAACTTAATGCCATCACATCTCCCTCGAGGATTTGTAACACCCAGTGTTCCTCGTAACATTTTTCCCAGCGTATTATTCTAGTCATTTTTCTGAATCCACAATAACACAATTGGTGTCACGTTCACGTGCCCTGTAGCGCCAGTTCTTAATCTCTCCCCTTTCTTCATCCTATCACTTGTTCTCCTTTTCTCTCCTTAGGGTCTCTCCCCTTGCAGCTAAGCCTGGCTTAAGCTACCTAGGACTTTGAAGCATGCAAAGGCCTGCCACCTGAATTCCTGCAAATCCTGGCCTGATGCCCTCCCTACTTCCCCTCTGTCTCGAGTGTTCACCATGCATCTCCATTGGTTTCTACCATCTGTCCTGCCTGGACTCCAGGCCTCAAATCTCTTTTCCTGCTGTCAGGTGGAACCCCATATCCAAGGGTTGAGGCAGGTCCTCCAGGAGCCCAGCAGGGAACCCCCAGGGTGGCTAGGAGCCTGGCCCAGATCACAGAGCCACAATGCCCACCACTGCCCCACCATGCCATTTAGAATGGAGCCTTTGATACATTGGGCACATTCACATGGGCAAAGAGACTACCCATGGACCATGATTGAGACCCTTCATATCCCCCAGACTCAGCAGGGACTTTGTGATCAGGCCATTTGGTAGCTGTAAGTATTAAAAGGAAACCTCATATCTAGAAGGAGATAGTCTCAGCAAGCCATGCCTTGTCCTGTTCAGCAGGCCAGTAATTTACAGACTCTGTATGTTGATCGGCATCCTCACAAGTACATTGTGTTTCCTGGATTGTTTTCTTTACCAGCCCCTGCCATTTCCCAGGAAGCCAGTTTTGAAAGCCTGTTTGCCCGCCTCAGCATTCCTAATGAAGATGTAAGGTCTTACTTGCTTTGGGGTTACGAATTCTGATCTCATTTCTGCCATTTGCAGGCTGTGTGCTCTTGGGCAAATTACTCTGCCTCCCTGAGCCCCAGTTCCTTCCTGGGTAAAATAGGGGTAAGAGAAATACTTCATCCTGACCGTATCATCACCAAGTGTCAAAGAACTCTTAGCTCAGTCTGTGATTGTTTTGTCATCAAATTATGGTCCACATGCCAAATCCAGCACACAGCCTCGTTTGGTACAGTTTGCAATTAAGAATGTATTTTACTTTTTTTTTTTTTTTTGGGACAGAGTCTCACTATGTCACCAGACTGAAATGCAGTGGTGCGACCTCAGCTCACAGCAACCTCCGCCTCCCAGGTTCAAGTGATTCTCCTGCCTCAGCCTCCCCACTAGCTGGGATTACAGGCATGCTCCACCACGCCCAACTAATTTTTGTATTTTTAGTAGAGACGAGGTTTCACCATGTTGGCCAGGATGGTCTCTATCTGCCGACCTCGTGATCTGCCCGCCTCGGCCTCCCAAAGTGCTGGGATTACAGGCGTGAGCCACTGCTCCCAGCCGTATTTTACATTTTTAAATGGTTGTTATATAAGTATCTATATACTCTTCTTGATTTTGCCTCTTGACCCACAAAGTGTAAAATATTTTCTGTCCTGTCCTTTCTAGAAAAAGTTTGCCGACCCCTGCACCAGAAAATGCTGGAAGGGCTTTCCGCCCCTGGTTTGTGACTGTTCCTTTGGTTTAGTGCATACCCACAGACTGTGCTTCAATACCTTTCAAGGCTTTCTCTCTTTTCAGGAACCGTCCCCCTGGTCGGAGGATTGCCCCACTGTTAGTAGGGGAAACCAAGTTCCTAAGAGGCTGTGAATTTCCCACACTCTATGCAAGTTGTTCTGAGGGACTGGGCTGAGTTCACTCTCTACACTTCCCTGCCCCATCCCCGAGACACTCACTGTGCGAACTCACAGTTGTTCATTCCAAACAGTTAGCAAGGGCCTTTTGGAGGCTGGGCGTTGTCATAGGCATTTCAGGGGTTACAAAGATGACTTGCTCGGGAACCGCCCTCAGGAATTTCCAGTCTAGTTGGGGAAATGGGGGTACCCATTTGTCGCCAGTGTCGGGAAACACAGTGTGTTCTGGGACCTCCAAGGAGTCAAGGTGTCTCACGGGGCATCCGTGAGGCCTCAGGCCCCTCAGCTTGGGCTGCATGTTGTGACATCAAGGCCCATCAAATCTCCTTTCTGCTGGTGGCCTAGGGCAGGGATGCCTGTATTCTGGCCTCCCCATTCCCAGTTCCTGTGGCAGTTGCAGCAGCCTGTTTCCGGGTCTGTTGCATGACTTTCAGAGACTGATGCTCACTGGCCTGCGTGGGGTTTGGAGCTAGCCATGGCAGGCACACAGTAGGCTGCCCTCACCAGCTGCCTTGCTCCCCTTCCCAGCAGGGCTCAGCATGTGCCTCCTCTCCATGTTATTATAAAAACCGCAATTACTTTTGCACCAAACTAGTACTTCAAATGAAACAGTGAGCCATCAGTCTCAGGCAGCCAGGATGTTCCTCAAGATCTCTGCAGCCCAAAGAAAATGCCCTCAAGACAGCGGCACCTCAATCAATTTGGCAAAGGAAAAATATTTTTTCATTAAAAAAAAAAATAAGAATCTGGGTGTGGTGGCTCATGCCTGTAATGTCAGCACTTTGGGAGGCTGAGGTGGGTGGATTATTTGAGGTCAGGAGTTCAAGACCAGCCTGGCCAATATGGTGAAACCCCACCTCTACTAAAAATACAAAAATTAGCTTGATGTGGTGGTGCATGCCTGTAGTCCCAGCTATTCAGAAGGCTGAGGCAAGAGAATCGCTTGAACCTGGGAGGTGGAGGTTGCAGTGAGCCGAGATCACACCACTGCACTCCAGCCTGGGTGACAGAGTGAGACTCTGTTTCAAAAAATAAAATAAAATAAGATATGAGGGCCTAAGCAGATGTTCTGAGCTTACATAGCTTTTCAGAAACAAAAACTGCACTCACAGCTGCTGTTACGTATTTTTTACTTTGACATTTTTTGTGTGTGCATTCTGACATCTTTGAAGTTGCTTTTTTTCTTGCTATGAAGACACAGTTTTCATCCACGTCTTACTCCTTGTTCAAGAACCAGTGGCCACTCACTAAATAGGGTTCAGACAAGCTGTTGAAAAGTCACTTTGACAAGGGTGAGGGTTCACGAGTGACTAAACCATTTCTTCAACAGATTGTGATTTGGGCTCTCTAGCCATGCATAGTATACAGGGCTTGTGGGAGCAACTGTCCTACCAAAGGCACAAAAAGCGATTCTTTTAGGTCTACAGCCTTGACCTTCTTGTGAGAGCCAACTTCTTTGTTCATGTCAGACACTATAGTCCATCTGCTCACTACTGTACTCCCAAAGCCCAGAAAAGTGGCTGGTGCCGAGCGGGCCCTCAGTATGTATCTGATGCTGAATTTATTCATCAGGTATTTATGGAACATCAGAGGAGGAAGTTGGTGGGCATATACCGCTGACTGAGGCCTGGTTCTTGCACTGGAAGAGTGCTCTCCAGGGAAGAACAGAGGGATGCAAACAGAAAGTGACCATCCGTGTGAATCGTGCCATAAGGAGGCACCTGGGAAAGTGTGCAGGGCACTGAGGAGGGTGGGACAGAGGAGGTGAGACTTAAGGGGCACCCTGAAGGTGATGGAATTGAGCATTCCAGGCAGAGGTCATGGCCTATGTGTAGACGTGGAGGTGTGAAGGAACCTGACCCAGTTCATTCAGCACTGCCAGAAAACAGCACGCATGTCCAGAGGACACAGATGAGGCTGGGCAGACTAAGAGAAGTTGGGTCCATGCACATGAGAAATTGGGCTGTGTCTTGAGCTTGATGGGTTTATTGGCTGTGTGTGTATTGTTAAGGACTATTCTAGCCCGGCGAACAGTAGTAACTGAAGGGAGAGTGGGGTTCCACCCGGGAAGAAGATAAGTTAGTGAATCTGTGTGATCCAGAAGAAAGATGGAAAGATCCCCAGGAAAGAAGAGCCAGCGGGCAGGTCTGAGAGATTTGAGAGAGGAAGAATCTATCCCGTGACTGGCCGGTGCCTAACAAAGGGATGCCATTGCTCCACACAGACCTGTTTCCTCCTCAGTCCTGCCATCTCACTTCTTTTTGACATGACTCTTCCAGAAGTCTATATGGCTGGACTGGAAGTTCATAGCATGGTGAGACCTGTGCTCATCATTACAATAGAGAAAACAAGGTTGTATTTCAGGTATCAGGCAAATAGACAATCCAATCAGTATGCTGAAAATAATATGCTTGAATTAGATAGCTTATTCAGCAATTAAATAAATATAAGTTCATGTCTACATCTGCTGACTGTCTGTAGCACCCTGATGACTTATGGAAGTTCAAAGAACGATTATGAGGGATATTCCCTGGGCACTTTAAGCCCTTTGTGTATATGCCTTGTCTATCTGTTTGTCTCATTGTGTGTTCCTTGGTGACCCCTCTTTGCACTTTATTTTTAATTTCCATGAAGGCAGGAAGAGGCAGGCGTCTGATGGTGCAGAGCACCCGAGAAGAGTGCCTTGTGCTCTGGTGAGCTTATTAGGCACTTTCCAGTGATGTGATTACTAACTTGAAAAAGACGTTAAGCATCTTCATCAAACAATGTGTGCCTTTGTGTGGCCAGTAGTTTTTTCATTTTTACTGGGACAGCTGTTCTCTCAAAAACAGTTCTATTATAAACAACTTGCAATCACTAACAGACTTTCTTTGCCCTTACACTGCCTCTGGGATGAGCTTTACTAAATGGTAGGGTGTGTATCATCAAGCAGGTGAACCTCCTTTTTTACACAATTGTGTGTTCCTTACTATAGGAAAGCAACATTTTGAAAATAAAACACCATTCTAAATGTGCCAGATGATTTTCCAAAGTAAAGGGTACTTTAAATTAGAAAAAAAAATCACTTTGGTATGTCTCATTTTAGGCATAATGGGTGCATGAGTGTTTTCCATTTTTTATTCCAAATAACACATATTAATCACAAGAATGGAAACTCAAGCATGAGTCGAATTTGTATTAGTATCCTTTCCATTCCTCTCCGCCTCCTGCAGTGTGAGGCTCTTAGACACCAGACTCACCAAAGTACCCTTGTAAGGCAGCTGTTCTCAAAGTGAGGCCCGGGCACCCCTGGGGGTCCAGCACACTTGTTTCTGGGGATCTGTGAGGTCAAAAACATTTTTGTAAAAATAGCAAGATGTTATACTGTCATTCTTTTATGAGCATGTAGTACAGTGGAGTTTTCTAGCGGTTACATGACATATCACAAGCGTTTGAATTCAGAAGAAAATGTGAAAATCTAGCTACCTTCAATTACACTAGCCCTTAAAGAGCTTTTGGAAGATGTAAAACTATGCTTTCCTTCTCAAAAACTTCTGTTTTGGAAAATATAGTCATTTCATAAAAATGTTATTTATATTATTATGTAATGGGTTTGTTATTGCTATTTTAAAATGAATTAATGAATAAATTTAAAATTTCTGATTATTTCTAATATGATAAATATTGCTTAATATAACCCATATAAACAACAGTCCTTGAGGTTCTCAGTAATTTTTTTTTTTTTTTTTTTTGAGACAGAGTCTTTCTCTGTCGCCAGGCTGGAGTGCAGTGAGCACCATCTTGGCTAACTGCAACCTCCACCTCCCGGGTTCAAGCAATTACCCTGCCTCAGCCTCCCAAGTACCTGGGACTACAGGTGTGTGCCACCACACCTGGCTAATTTTTTGTATTTTAGTAGAGACAGGGTTTCACCATGTTGGCCAGGATGGTCTCCATCTCCTGACCTCATGATCCACCCACCTCAGCCTCCCAAAGTGCTGGGATTACAGGCATGAGCCACTGCACCCAGCCGGTTCTCAGTAATTTTTAAGAGTGAAAGAGTTCCTAAGGCCAAAATGTTAGAGAACCACTGCTCGGAAATACAGTGCCATATGCAGTAAAACTGTCCCAGCTTGTTATTGAGATTGGGAAACTTTCTAACAAAGAGTAAAAGGATGTGTAAAATTTCCCTAATCATGTAGCTTAGGCCCATTTCGACTTTTATTTGTGGATGTGCAGGAAAAAGGTGAAGGACTACTTTGAAACCACAGAATCTTATGAAAAACATAACTTAAAGGCCCTCAACTTTGGGGGAGGAGAGCCAACCGTGATTGCAAGCCTTTTTTTGTGGGGACACCCAAGCACACTTTGTTTTCCTCTCCCTGCTGGTACTTGCCAATTGTGCTGTGACTGGTGGGTCTGTGAGACCGCACAGGTCATCCTTCATCTCTTCATGCAGTGAGTATGTTTTCCTGAGCACCTTCACGGGGCCTGGGCTGGTAGAAATTCAGACCCAGTCCCTGTCCTCAGGAAGCCAAAAGGCTTGCACAAGGAAACAGTCAGCAAACACATAAGCGTTAAGTGAACAGAATCATTACTGATTTTGGAAAGCGATGCAAAGTAAATGAACGGGGTGATACGACACAGTACTTTGGAAGATCTGAAAGTAAATTCATACAAGATACCTGGCAAAGGCTTTTCTAAGGAGGCTTCATTTGAGCGGAGATGGGGATGGGGGTTGGAAGGAAGGAGAAAGGGAAGAGTGGTTCCAGCAGAGGGACCTGCAGAGGCCCTGCAGAAGGGCATGGCTTGCTGGCAGTGTGGTGACCACCAGAGTGGGTGAGCAGTGATGGGTATGAGACATTGATGGACAAAGGTGAGATTTTACAGAGCATTATAGGCGCTGGTGAAGAATTTGGGTTTCAATCCAAGAGTGATGGGAAGTGATCTGAGGGCTTTTCAGCAAACGGTGGCGTCATCCCTTTCTGCTTTGTAAAGACCAGCCTGGCAACTGTGTAGGGAATGAACTAGGGGAGAGAAGCAACTGGTGAGTAGGCAGGAGAGGAGGCAGAGAGCACCCAGGAGGCTCTGGGCATCATCAAGTGAGAATCCATGGTGTGCAAGGGCAGAATGGACAGGTTTGAGATCTAATTTGGGGTCGAACAGACCAGACTCACTGATGGACCAAGGGTGGGGATGAGGCAAGGAGAGTGAAGAAATATGACCTCTGTTTTTTATTAGAGCTGCTTTTGTTTTCTCAAATCATTGCAACAAAACTCTGCAAGGTAGTTAGCATCATACCTATTATTTAGAGATTAAGAGACCAGAGCGCCAATAACGTGCTCATGGGTTAATAGGGCCCTGCGCAGCATCAAAACAAGTCAGCAATTACTGCAGCTGCCCCGCCCCATCTGTGGCTTCCTTTCCCTGGTGGCACGTTCCAGTTTACTGCTCCAGTCCAGGCAGTGACACCAGGTGAGGACCTGGAAGGAAGGCTCCTCACCCTCCAGCAAGTCAGGGCTGTTAGCTGGTGTGAGCCAAGTCACTGTGCCTCGTCTTCGGTGTCTGAGAAATGGGTCCAGAGGCATCTGCTGGCCATCAGCCCAAGTGGGATTTTATTGGGACTGGTTTATTCACGTCTCAGGTGTGTCTCGGCTCCCTGAGAAAGGGAGCATTATTCTTCAGGCCCCATGGCACGTCTCAGCAAGGGACGTGGGAGTCCTCCTCGGAGACAGTTAAACCTTTGTAAAATGAAACCTTTGTAAAATGGTGAAGGCTCTGGAAGCAATTGTGAGAATTTTAAACATCGACCATTTTCGTTGAGAAAAAGGTACCTGTGCATTTCGTTCAGGCAATGGGGCAATCATTTATTTAAAAACAAAGTTTTTAGAAAAGGTGTCAGGCTTACTCAGCAGGACAGAGGCTGAAGGAGGAGAGAAGCAAGGCAGCAAGAACCAAAATTCTTAAATGTTGCCTGTTCTCACCTCCCAGGTATAATCTGGCAGCTCTCTGCTTTCTTCACACACAACTTGAGGCACAGCTTCAGAGGTCTAGGCAGGTATGGAACATCAGATACAGATCCGTAGTAACCAGTGACAGTCAGCCCAGCCATATCATCTCTGAAATATCTGCAGCATCTATATGGCTGAGGGGATGGCATGAAGCTGACTGCTTCTCTTCCTTCCAGTTAGTTGGGCAGCCCTTCAACAAATAACTTTCTGCTTTTGGAATTGAAAATGCATTTGGGGAATGATTATCTGCTTTCTCACCTGTAGGGCAGCCTCTCTCCTTATAACCCCTAGCTACTTTGCATACTCATGGATATATCCTGCAATTTAAATGTTTATATTTTATTCATATGTGGAGTATTTTCCCTGCAACTTTGTAAAGCACTAAATATTATATGAACATTATTCAAAACATGTCCTTTCCATAAAGTCCGTTTATATGCCATCATTATCTGCAGCATTAAATACATTTTATATCATCAGAAATTTTATGATATATTTAAAAATGAATTTCTACCTAGCCAAAACACATTAGGGATTATCCTAAGAGACCTTGCTAAAAATGCAGTCATGTTTATTTGTAACTGCCAGAAAATAGCTTGCAAAATTGTTAGTGTCTTTTATTATTCCCTACCACTGGAGCACTTGCTTGTTAATTAGAGAAATTTCAACTGTCATAGTTGGCAATTATAGCTTCTGTATCATTGTCTGTTATGAATAGTCAATGAGAGCTGATTAATATGCATGAGCAGCAGTATATATAGCGTGTGCATTGGACCACAATCCAGCTGCCAGAGTCACTCAGAGGAGGGAGTGGTGTGCGTGTATGTCTGTGTGTATGTGTGTGTGTGTGCACGCGCGTGCATGCATGCATGCTGCGAGGGGAGGAAGGGAAGCGTGGAAGGGGGGAGAGAGTTGTTGTCTAGCCTCTGAGAGCAGCGCCAATGTGAAGCGTTGCAGTCGCCTGACTCACCTGAGGCTCTCCAAGGATACCTTCAATGCCTGCACTGTAAGGGAGCTGCTTTTCCTGGGTGCTGGCAAGAACGGAAGCCTTCCTTTGACGTTTTTCTAAACATGGGATGCAGTCTGTGCAGCCTGCAGAAGCAAGAGGAGCAGTACAAATTACTCTATGAAGTTTGTCAGGTAACACCCTGCATTTTATTCCGTAGAAGTGCATAGGCACCCACCTGGCCAAGTGTAACTTCTAGGAAAGGTAGTGGGGATTTTTATGTGTGTTTTTGTGCATATTTTGTGTTCTGAAAGACGCAGCCTTTCTGACTTTTTTGTGTATTTTCTCTTAAGTCTGTTATAAAATTTTCCATCCAGTGGCACTTTGGTGCCTGCATTTGAAAATATAAATAGATGTTGATGGTCATAAAATGTGTTTCAAGCAGTCTTGTCACAAGGCTCCTTCACAACTGACCTCTCTCCAGAGTGTCGAACTCAAAGGGTCAAAGAGTGGTCATGCACCGTTTGAACAAGTTAGAGAAGACATGGATGATGATTAATGCTAGCAAGGTTTCGTCTGTGTTTACAAATAGTTATAAGGCGCTCCTTTCAGTACAGCCCAAGCCCTCTGCTGACTTGGTTCTTTTAGCAATTCTTGTAGTGGGACATATGGTTCAAATTGGTACTTCTCACTTGCCATTTCTGTACCTCTGTCTGTGAAATTTTTAAGAACTTCAAAAGCAAGTGACTTGATCTTGGGTGCTGTCATTCACATCAGATGACTTGTATCTTCTGAGTCATTGTGAGCAACATGAAAATTTCAGTTGAGATGAAATGGGATATTTACGATACAACCCAGATAATTTATCTTACATCTTTGTCAAATGTTTTATTTTTAAATATTCAAGTCCTACTCTCAACTAGGAGGTTTAATACTGCTGTTGGTAACCTACCTTGGCAGGTAAGGATTTTCTCCTAAAATCATTCTTCAAATGTGTCTTGGCAGTAATAAAAAAAAAATCATAATCCAGCTAAGGTTTTCTTTTTAGATAAGCACTTTAAAAGAAGGTTGTTATAGCAAGTGAGAAACAAAGGGTGTGTGTTTCTTGATTTATAACAATCAATGGCATATTAATATATTTTTTAAAGAGCCAGAGTTTTTAAAAAAGAATTTGATTTGAGTGTCATTTTTTGCTTAGGCCACCAGGGGGTGATATGCTTAAAGAGACACAGGGAGACGCGGCAAAAGGTGGGTTGGCTGCCTCTCTGGAGAAAACCTAAAGATAAAATGACCCTGGGTGAACAAAAAGTATCTCTCTGTCTGCCTGCCTTCCCCACTGAGACAGAGAGAGGGTCAAAACAAACCTTTTGAGGCTTGCTACTCTCCTTAGGCAAGGGGTACATATCTTACAAAAAACAAGCATCTTAAATAAGTCTTGTGAATAAATACATTTCCGACCTGTGACTTCACACTCAGGACTTCACTGGACTTAAGTTCTTTTCAAAGCATTTGGGAGACATGTTGGAGATCTCGGGCAAAAGCGCTGTCACCACTGGCGATCTGGCCCCCATCCCTTGTGTGATCATGTGGTGAGTTGTAGTCCTCAGTTTGCCAAGTTATCCCACTCAGTGAGCTGGGGAGTTCTCAGTGAGTCCAGCACGCAGGCAGGAAACAAGTGGAACAGCAGACGCTGCCATTTGGGCAAGGTGGTTGTGTTACAGACTTTTGACGCTATATTTGAAATAGCTGAACATAGTAAGTCAAAAGGTAGTTTTTAAAATTTGCCTTTTAAAAATGTTTTGCTTTTTACCATCAATGCACATAAAATATCATTCAGCAGTCACAGTTGTGGATGTATTAATTACACTGGCACCCTCCAAAAAGTAACTCTACTACATCTCTGGCAAATCTAAGTGAACCTGTCTTTTATTCTTCTGTATCATTTGTGCTCAGTCCCCCCAGCCCCACCCCTAAACACACACACACGACTGCCCCCAAAAGAGGGAGCCTGGATTCTGTTGTTTGTTTTTTACTAGGTGAATTTATGTGGAAATATTTCTGGCTGAAGCATTGCTCAGTAAATTGCTGATAAATGACTTCCATCTGGAATATACTTGGTCAGCAATTTAGGAAGCCATGCAGATTTATTTTCAAGAAACTCAAACTACTTTTCAGACCCATTACCCTTGTGCCAACTAAGTAAAATCCCCCCTGCTCCTATTCTTTGGGAGTCCTGAACCGTAGCATAAAGGAATTCACAAAACACTTGCAGGAATTAATAATTGCATTCTCGCTCTTATTATGCAAAGCCTTATTAGAGCAGAGAAATTAAGGTTTCCATAAATTACAGTTCCAGAAGGTCCGGTGCGTCTGGCTTCAGTAAGCCCTCGTAACAGCAGCACAAAGAGGATCAAATATTCCAGGGCTCAGACTTTATCCTTTCCTCATCCAGAGATAATTCAAAGAGATGCTCTTCATTAGGGCCATTGGCAAGCTGCCTACAGTTTCTTTTTGGGGGCTGCTGTGAGCTTAATGATGCAGAACAATGGCTTTGCCTCTTGTTGCACACATACCTCATTGTACCTTTAATCACATTAGAAAAACAACACCACCACATAAAGTTGCCTGGTCATTAAAGGGCATTGCAAAGAGTGCAGATGCATCAGTGATTGGGGCCTTGCATTAAAAGATGCACCAAGACATTTAGGGACACTCAAACACCTCTATAGGGAGGAAGCCTCCTGCCTACCTGGGGATGTAAGGTCAGGTCAGACAAGTATAGCAGTTCTTTATGCTTTTATGATAACTGTGGTGTCCAGGTGGTGGGGGTTGCAGGGCAGTGTGAAACGTCAAGACAGGGCCTCTGCCTACCAGAAATTTGAAATTTAACAGTTGCTTCATGATTTGGAAAACTTTAGCCTGTCTTGTGTACCTTTGAGTACTCAGAAGCACTATTAAGGTGAAAGGACAGGGAAGTAAGGAAGATGCTTTAAGGTTGTCAAGGAGTACAGTCTCCTACTTGGATAAATTAATTGGCACAGGAGATCTCATGTTCTGGGAGTAATGGGATAGGGAGCCTCACAGCTCTTGGGCTGTGGCTGGAATCCAGCTAAGGGTGGTTACCAGGTGTTGGGGCCAGGGAGTGGGAGTTGGGGGTGTAAGGATGGGAAAGTCTGTGGCTCTGTGGGTTTGATGCCAGTGACTCCAGCACAGGCTAAGCACCAGCCTTGTTTGTAGCCATGTACTGTCAGGTCAAGGGGACAGCCCGTCTGTGGATGCTTTGAGGAGGGTCTTTCAATGGAGGCCAGGAAGAGGGGAACAGAGTGCCACCCCAGCCAGTGTCATTTACTCCCTCCACCTCTTCTAACATCGACCAGAGACCTTTTTGTAAAATGGTGACCTTTTCTAATTTGATGAGGCAACAAGGAAATAATTCTGATTGGGAGTTAAGCTTCAAACTAGAAATTATGAGTAGCACATTGTCCTAAAGTCTGCATGCACATTTTCAGGATAAGGAAAACTTATCTATAGTCACAGGACTATTCATTACTGACAGCCAAAGCATTATTTATTGTGCACTTACTATGTGCCGGCACAATGCTGAGTGTCAACTGTGCACTTTCCCATCAGATCTGTACACAAGCATTAAGAGATAGGTGATACCGTCATCCCTATTTCAACTGAGAAGAAACTGACATACAAAGGAATTATAGTGGGACTGGGAGTCAGATCTGCACTATAATTCCCACATCTGTGAATTCTTTTCTTGTATAAATCATTTTCCAGCATTGTCAATGAATGAATGATGATCAACTTTATAGGGAACCTGCGGGTCAGTTTCCAAAAATCATGCTTGCCTTTGTGGGGCTAACATAAAGACCTTGCTGTCTCAGACAGGCCCAGGTGCTACGTGGTACCTCCTGAGAAAGGTTCCTACGGGGTTGCTGGTCCTTCATACCTGGAAAGGGTGGTGTGCAGAGAAAAATAAGCTCCGGAGTAACACAGAGTTCCCATTGGCTTATCAGGCAACCTGAAGAATGAATGATTTGAGAACGCCGATGTCCTTTTGCCTCTCAGTAATAACAGGAAACATCACATAAGATTAATTTGTGCCTCTTATGGCACTTGAAGTTGTTAGCTTTGAGAAGCAAAAACTTTACCACTAACTGTGACCTGCCAGAAAACTATAGATCTGATACAGATTTGTGACCCTTTATACATCAATCTCATAGCCAGTTGGATAGAAAAACACAGATTTCCAAAGTAAATACTAATCAGAATCAAGTTTATGGAGAAGTCTGGAAACTTGACTTTGCACAATCCTGCTTGCATATTAGCTAGATGCAGTACTCAGATGAGTTTACTGCTGTAGAGCAAAGAGACTCTGCATCAGCTGAGAGTCAGATGGGTCACGGTTCGATTAAGTATGGACCCAATTAATGACGGTTAATCGGATGAACATAAACTTGACCTCCACACAGCAGTTTTGAACCTGGCAAAATTTTCCTGCAAGTAGGAGTGTGTTTGCTTAAACAGCCTATTAATTCTAAAAGCTTTGTTTTAGAAGCAGCTTTACATTCTGAATTCATTTAGGCAAAGTAGGTATGGAAAAAGAAAGCTCATCTTGGCCAGGCATGGAAGCTCATGCCCTATAATCCCAGCACTTTGGGAGGCTGAGGTGGGAGGATTGCTCGAGCCCAGGAGTTCAGGAATGGCCAGGGCAACTCGATGAGATCCCGTCGCTACAAAAGAAAAAAAGAAAGAGATTTAACTTAGCCAGGCATGATGGTGCATGCCTGTAGTCCCAGCTACTCAGGAGGCTGAGGTGAGAGGATCACTTGAGCTTAGGAGTTGGAGGCTGTAGTGAACTATGCTGGTGCCACTGCATTCCAGCCTGGGTGACAGTGACAGAGCAAGACCCCTTCTCTGGGGGGAAAAAAAAACAAGCCCATCTTCTCCTCCCACCTTGACAAACAGGGCCCTTTATTGAATATGGAGCCAGCATATGGCTGAGAAAGTCACTTTTTAATACATGGCCGTTATTTGTCACTAACTGTTGTTTTCTTGTTAATTAACAATGGATTATAAACCACTTTTATGTTGATTCTGAAAAGAAACGACCTAGGGTGGGACCAGAGATTACCTCTCTTCTTTCTGTTTGTCTCCTCTTAAGACACAAAGCTTTAGAGGACCATAAAGGAGTTTTCCTTCCTTTCCCTTAGGACTAGGGCTTGATACCCACCGTCCTAGCTTAGGTGTCCTTCTGAAGTATTCCAAGGTACCCTGCACTTCCTTCCACCTTGTTTCCATATATATGTTAATTGGGCCTCCCATGTTACACTGTAAACTAGGAAGTCTCATCACCACTGTTACTCTCAGCACATGGTTGGTTGAATAAGTTGGATTTTGTAGTGTTTGTTAGGAAGAGTGAGGAGCAAGAAAAGAAGAATACAAATTAGGAATTTAGAAAGAGAACTAGGTGTTGAATGAAATGACCGTGGTTTGGACCAAGGAGGTGAGGATGTGGAACAGAGGGGACACAAGACATTCATTTTTCATTCATTCAGCCAACACGTTCACCCAACCCACCAAGTGCTGAGAACCGAGGTGCTCACCCACTTGCTCACTGGCTCCCCAGTGCCCTTGGAATTCAGTGAATTAACTGTGGCTCACAGAGCCCTGTGAGATCCAGCCCCTTCTGACCTCTCCCATAAACCTCCTGCCCTGCTCATCTGCCCTGGTCCTGCAGGCCTCCTTTCAAGACCCAGAACCCACCTTATTCCTTCCTTCTCAAGACTTTGCCGCTGGCTGTTCCTTTCTGCCTGTAAGTTAGTTCACCAATTCATCTTTGAGCTCAGCTTAAATGTCCCTCTCCCTGGAGGCCTGACCTGACCTAAGAAAATCCCCCCACCCACTCTAACCTCTCTGTGCACTGTTGATTTCGCTCCTATATTTTGTTGACTTGCTTATCACCTGTTTTCAACCCCAACCTCCTGGACAAATGTCAGCCCCATGAAGCTAGGGACTTTGCATCGTTCTCTGTGAAACCCCAGGTCCTGGCACATGACTAGTAACTGTTCAGGATGTGTTTACCAAATTAACTTCTGAGTGAGAAATGTATCAAGTGGATCCCACTTTGGTTTGGGAAGGGTTTTACCCTGACAAATGAGTCCATATTCCTGGTCTCTAATGGTTTCCACAGATACAGCTGCATGTTGCCATGAGGCAGATGGTACCGGGTCACAAGGGAGAAGACAGCCCCTCTCTCTGTGTTCCTGTCACCCACCTGCCATGGCATGCAGAAGGAAACACATGGAATAGTGAAAAAATCCAGCTTTAATAAATGAGTTCTCTTGTGTTCATTAATAATGCAGGAAGAGGTCATGGTTAAATGTGGGCGGTGGGGGGGTGGTGGGTAATGCACAAAAGAATACCGTCAGCAGTTCGGGGTGAAGGCACAGCAGAGCCCCACTAATCCTGCATTCTCCAACCAGTGTGGAATTAAGCAGGGAACAGCCTTCACTCTCTGAAGCCCACAAAGCCGGTTTCTGGCAGTGCCACTGTCATTTATGTGACAGGCGTCATAACGTTGGTAAAACGTAGTCGAGCTGTGCTGCGGAACAGCTGGTGCTGCCCTGAGAAATGTCAGGAATGAATGTGTCCTGCCTAGAGTGACCTGTTTGCCTACTTGTTCATCAAGGGCGTTTTGAGTTGTGTATTCATTGGTGAACTTCAGGGAAAGGATCCCTTTTCCATCTACTAATTGTCTGCCTCATGGGATAATTTTTTTTTTCCAAATACATTTGATGATATTCATCAGCTTGTGATAAAGAATATGCCAAAATTATGCGGAAGTGAAAGAATATTATTGGCACTAATGTTCAGTTGTGCTGCATGCTGGTCTTGATTTGAGTGGCAGTAGGAAGCAAGGACAGCTTTTGACTGTGGAAGAGTCTCTG
Organism: Pan paniscus; assembly: GCF_029289425.2. Classification (NCBI taxonomy): domain Eukaryota; kingdom Metazoa; phylum Chordata; class Mammalia; order Primates; family Hominidae; genus Pan; species Pan paniscus. The sequence continues at coordinate 73,382,739 of NC_085926.1, read as the reverse complement.
GAAGTTTCTTTTAAGTCATTAGTTCTCAGAGTAGGGTCCTGGCCCAGCAACAGCATCATCACCTGGGAACGTGTTTGTTAGAAATGCACTTTCTCAGGCCCCGCCCCAGAGCTACTGAATCAGAAACGCTGGGGTGGGGCCCAGCAATTTGTTTCACAAGGGCTCCAGGTGGGTTTGGCGCAAGTTCACGTTTAGGAGCCTCTGTTCTATATTAAATCAAAAATGCTGGAAGAGAGAGGACTGCTAGGTGACCTAAGCCTTCTGACAGATTTTCTTGAGTCTTTGTCGGATGAGTAGGCAGCAAAGAAGTCACATCTCAGACACTTAGATGTGGATCAAAAATTTAGCCATCTGTTGGTTAATACCAAAAATAAATTATTTTGTTTGAGAACTTTTTTCAAGCAAATAGTTCTGTAATATCTAGTTTACACGTAGAAAATTGAAGGTTATTGAATTTTGTCTGTAAAGGAGAGAGAATATATAAAATTTTCAGATACATCTGATATTCATCAGCTTGTGATAAAGAATAAGCTGAAATAGTGCAGAAGTGAAAGAATATCATTGGCACCAGTATTCAGTTTGTGTTGCACACTGGTCTTGATTTGAGTGGCAGTAGGAAATAAGGACAGTGTTTCTGACTATGGAAGAGTCTCTGGAAGTTGCTGTATATACATGATAAATATTATGTATACATTATATATATAATGTATACATATGCATGTGTGTATATATATATCTCACCATATTCTTTCTCTGAATCACTCCAGGCTCCAGCATTATCCTATATCCTCCTAAACAAGACACCCCCTGCTCCTACAAATACTCCCTTCCCAGTAGTAAATAAGAAAGTAACCTGATTAATTTCCAATAATGTGAATGATGATGGGTAGAATTCTCCTGCCAGAAGAGAATGTATTTTTAAGAAGGACCTTATTACCCAAATGAATCTGAATTGGCAGAATTCTTGTGGAAATAAGTTTGGGCAGGGGCCTCTTTCTGATGAGAGCTATATAGCTATCACCATAATGACAGGTCATGATTTATAGACACCACATCTGGGGGGCTTTCAGGTTACAGCCTGTCAATTAAACAACATCATTGGTCAATCTTTAGTGTACATTTCTAGAAGTAGATTTTTTTGTATCTGAGAATGACCATATTTAAAAGTCGTAATAAAGATTGCCCCTAAATGAGTCTGTCTGCGTAATACCCACCAGTGTATAAGTATCCGCCTTACCTCGCTCTTCACCCCAGTACTCACTGAGTGAGAAGGGGATTCTCTTTTTTTTTTTTTCTTATTTGCCTCTTTGGTGTTCAGCTTGTCAAGGTGACAGACTGGTAAAGGATGGAATCCTGTTTTTAACTCACAGGATTATATCAGTCACAAGGTAGAAAAATTCCGCTAGGGCAGTGGTTCTCAAACTTGAACTGGCATCAGAATCACCAGGAGAGCATGTTTAAACACTGTGCGCCACACTTTACCCCTAGACTTTAGATGCTTCCGGCCTGGAAATCACCCTTTGAAATCTACTGCTCTAGGAGAATCATTATATAAGACTAAGACTGATGATGGCTGGGCGCGGTGGCTCACGCCTGTAATCCCCCAGCACTTTGGGAGGGTGAGGCGGGTGGATCACTAGGTCAGGAGATCAAGACCATCCTGGATAAATGGTGAAACCCCATCTCTACTAAAAATACAAAAAAAAAAATTAGACAGGCGTGGTGGCAGGCACCTGTGGTCCCAGCTACTCAGGAGGCTGAGGCAAGAGAATGGCATGAACCTGGGAGGTGGAGCTTGCAGTGAGCCGAGATCATACCACTGCACTCCAACCTGGACAACAGAGCGAGACTCCGTCTCAAAAAAAAAAAAATACTGATGGATGAGTGGATGAGTGAAAGGATTGGGGAAGAGAGGGCATTTATGTGCCTCTTCAGTTCTACTAGTGTCAAATTGCTTTCCATCATTATGGTAGAGAAGTTCGTGTTGCTTCACATCCCTGCCAACACTTGGTATTGTCTGACTTCTTAGTTTTCCGATATAGTGAATATGAAGCGGTATCTCACTGTGGCTTAAATTTGCTTCACCCTGACTATGAAGTTAAGTATATATTTATGTATATTGGCCATTTTTTAGTTTCTTCCTTGTGTGTAAAGTGCCTGCTCCAACTTTTTGCCCATTTCTCTGTTGGATTTTTCCTCTTCTTCCCTGGTTGTAGGATTTGGAAAAACATAGTCTGGATACCAACCCCTCAGATGTAAGTGTTGCAGACATTTCCCAGTTTGTATCTTGTCTTTGCATATTCTTTTTTTTTTTTTTTTTGAGATGGAGTCTCACTCTGTCTCCCAGGCTGGAGTGCAGTGGCGCGATCTCAGCTTACTGCAAGCTCTGGCCTCCCGGGTTCACTCCATTCTTCTGCCTCAGCCTTCCGAGTAGCTGGGACTACAGGCACCCGCCACTACACTCAGCTATTTTTTTTTTTTTTTTTTTTTTTTTTTTGGTAGAGACGGGGTTTCACCATGTTAGCCAGGATGGTCTCAATCTCCTAACCTTGTGATCCACCTGCCTTGGCCTCCCAAAGTGCTGGGATTACAGGCGTGAGCCACCATGCCTGGCCTGCATATTCTTTATCATGTTTTCTAATGAACCAAATCTCTTAATTTCATAAAGTCAAATATATCCCTTTTCTTTTGGTTTGTGCTTGTTGAATCTTTGCTAGGAAATGTGTTTTCTCTCTCTCAGTCAGAAAGATATTTACTTATATTTTCCTCCCAAAGTTTTATATAAATTTTGTCTATCACAGTTACTTTTTTATATATGGTAAGATGTTAGAGTCCAACTTCATTTTGTATAAATACAGATTTTCTGGTATATCTTATAGACAAGCCCATCTCTTCCTCGTCACGGGGAAATGCCAATTTCCCTCTGTGGTTGGTAGGTTTAACAGGCATTCATTGTAACATTCTTTGTAATTCCATACGTATATCTTAGAAATTTTAAAACTTATTTGACATTTAAGAAAATATTAAGAGGACATCCAAGAATAAATATCTTTTATTAAAAGCCTCCACTACCCCAAATTCTGAAGGAAAGTAAATCAGAAATACTAATAAGGGGAAGACGGAGTGGGCTGGCTGTAAACATCTTTACAAAAAGTACAAAAAGCCACTTTTAAAAATATATATATAAAGCATTCTTCATCTGTAAAAAGATTTTCTCAAACTGTAACATTTGTTGTAAAAGAAGACACATCTGTAAGACTACAGTTAGAACTAATGTTTTTATAAACACATTTCCTAAGTTTACATGTTTCTAGCTAAAGAAATCTTAAGCAAAAAGTTTATCTTTTTTTGTGAACAAACAACACATGAACCAAATACGGCAAACAAATGCTTACTATTCACAGCACTAAACCAGTGAAAACAGAGGTAATTTGTTAGACATCTGGGAGAATAACAGTTTTCTCCCAGTGCGTTAAGCAGTTTACCATAGCACAGACACATTCCTGTTTTGCCTCACATGACAATTATTCCCCTCCCTTGCCCAAAAGTGTCAGTGGTTGTGGCACATAACATTAGAAGTGACATGCACTTTAATAAAGTAAAACTCTAAAGAATATGAACCAGTTTTCCTTTATCAAGCAGCTGTTTTCTATTTTGGGAGTCTCAAAACAGAGAAATTACTATCCTTCATAACAATATTTCAGTTAGCAGCGAGAGATGAAAAGCAGCAGCTATTTCCCCTCAGAATCACAATGGTATTTTATATTCAAAATTAAGTTCCTTTTATCTAGTTAGGGGATGACTGGCAGGAATAACTTGTAATGCACATATTGTACATTTTATATACTAGTTACTATATGTTGCAGCTAACTGCCTCCATTGATAAGTTCCTATCTGGACTAATTCCTTAATAAGAGATACCTCTGTTTCCTTTGCTTGGTATTTTCTCCTTTTTATTTCTCTCTCTGGCAACTTTCTAAATCCAAGATTTATAGCATTGGACTGAGTACCTGGAAACTTCCCAGTATTTAAAGTTTGAGTTGTTTAGCATGTCTGTCTAATCTCTCCCTCCCCAGTTAAATTAACTTGAACTTTTTGTTCCAAGTTGCGCCATGGATTGGAACAGGAAGTAGTGGCTGTTCCCCAAAGAGGAAAGGGAGGGAGTCAACCACCACCGAGAAATTGACCAAAAGGGTCCATGCATCCTTTTTCTCAAAGTTGTCCATGAAGTCTCAGAACCAACTCTACTCCATATCCAACCATGGTTAAGAAAGCCAGGGGAGGGAGGACACAGTTCCAGTGTTGTATTTTTTATCCTTGAATTAACAAGTGCCAACCCAAATTAATATTTCAGTGATTTTTTTTCCTGTCCTCATAAGAAGAAAGATAAATAGCTTTTGAGTGTTACTTATCCTGCACAGGCTTTAAATGCATGAGTTATATACAAAAGCTCATGTATTTCTCACACAGCCCCTTAAAAGTATAGATACTGTTATTATTTCCATTTCACAGATGAGACAGCTGAGGGTTAAAGTAGTTGACAAAGCAGCCTGGAGTCACACAGCTGGTAAGTTGCAGAGACAAGATCATAACACAGGACTGTCTGACTCCAATGACTTTGGGCAGGCTCCCTCACTCATCCTGTCACTCATTCCATTAAAAGACATTAGTGGGCATCTCCCTCTAGTGTTCTGGAGGAATGTTCCAGTGTAGTACAATGGAAAGGAAAGTCCCTGCCCTCAAGGGGCTTACATTCTAGAGAGAGATGGGGTCAGAAGTTAAATACTACACTGCTGAGAATATAATTACAATGTGGGGTAAAGGCTCTAAAGAAATGTGGTTCTACTGCAGAAACATCATATAAAGACCCAAACAAGAAACTCCGCCCAGTTTTCTCCTCTGTAAAATGGAAGTACTTGGCCAGGCACAGTGGCTCACGCCTATAATCCCAGCACTTTGGGAGGCCAAGGCGGGGAGATCACGAGGTCAGGGGATCAAGACCATCCTGGCCAACATGGTGAAACCCCGTTTCTATTCAAAATACAAAAAAAGAGCTGGTCGTGGTGGCACCCACCTGTAGTCCCAGCTACTTGGGAGGCTGAGGCAGGAGAATCGCTTGAACCTGGGAGGCAGAGGTTGCAGTGAGCCGAGATCATGCCACTGCACTCCAGCCTGGCAACAGAGCAAGACTCTGTCTCAAAAAAAAAAAAAAAAAAAAAATTGAAGTAGTTTTGTAGCTTTAGCAGTTAAATTGAGGTATCAAGGTGATATATCTTGCTCAAGTGGAAGTTCATCCTGTTTTGTTAAAGCAGGAGAAGGATTCCATTTGCAAGTTACCACAGTCTAGAACCACCTGATTGTCTTAAAGGCAGCATTTAGTGAGTGCCTACTATGTTCTCTGGGTCATATGCTGTGCTGAGGGACAGGTTAAAATAGCCACTTGCTCACAGTGTTCATGTCCTACTTCAGAGGACCTCCCTCTCCCTCAGAGCCTCAGTTGTAAAAGGGGAAGGCTTGGGTTCTTTTTATGGCTCTGCCATTGAGTGACCCTGGAAGAGTCTCTGGGCCTCTGTGAACCTTAAACTCTTCTTCTGAAGCTCAGGAATATGAGCTGTTTCTCCTAGGGTGTTAGGAGTGTCCAGGTGAGCTTTAATGTGTGTGTGAGTGTATCTGGAACCCGTATGGCACGGTGTAGGCTCTTTATGTGGGCATATAGTCAGCACTTCATATCTATGGGTTCTTCATCTGTGGATTCAACCAACTGATGATCAAAAATATTTGGAAAAAATAATTCCACAAAGTTCCAAACAGCAAAACTTGAATTCGCCACATGCCAGTACTATGTTGAATTCCCATGATGTAGGCATTGTATTAGGTATTATAAATAATCTAGAGATGATGTAAAGTATATGAGAGGATGTAGTTGGTATGCCAAGCCTACAATAGCAATTAGGACAAGTATATGGCCATGTGATTTAAACTATATGAGAGGATGCAAATACTCTGTGTGCCATTTTATATCAGGAACTTGAGAATTCATGGATTTGGGAAGATACTGGAGCCAATATCTCATGGATATGGGGAGATGACTGTATTGTCTAATAAGCCAATCTAGGGGTTGAAGGAAAAAGCCAGCATTTCTAGAGAAGGTGGGGGCAGCCAGGCTTCCAAAATTGGGTCAAAGAGGGTCATCTTTATGGGTTGAAAGTCTCTTGTGGGACAGTTAAAATGATGGGAATAGATCCAGAAAGGTCAACTTATGTGGACATCTTCAGAGATCATTGGTGCTACATCATTTTCTTGAAAGGAACAGTGAAGAATAAGGGTTTCAACAGAAGTATGTAAATCCAAAGCTTCTTAAAAACAATATATGGTGGTGGAAATATGCAGTACTTTTAGAGAAAATTCTCAGATTCAGTATTTGTTCAGCAGGGTATTTATTGGACACCTCCAGTGTGCCAAGTAGGGGCATCCACTGGCAGGACTGCAGTGGTCCAACTAACAAGGTCCTGGTCTTAGATGGAGGAAAACATCCACCAAGTTTTATCACACAGATGAAAATGCACCAGCGCAGCCAGCACTTGGGGTGGCCAGTGCCAAGTGCAAGGGGAACAAAACAGAGGATGGGACCCAGTTACGATGGCCAGGCTGGGCTTCCTGAGTCATCTCAATATGGAGCAGTCAGTGTCAGCCAGGCATAGTCTCCAAGACAGAAGGAGTCGTGGATTTCTAGGAAAAGCATTTCACTGATAATACTTTAATGTGCATCTGTGTCCTACACTGTCTCGTATCCAGAGAGGGCCATGTTTCTAAGGGGCTATCCCAAGTTTGACACATATTCCTGGAGCTAAAGCAAGTGAAAACACTTAGGAAAGTATGAAAGCTCTGTGTGGATGGTGGTGTATGACTCTGCAATGTATATTTTAAAGAAGAAATGTTTTGGAAAGTCATTAAAAATGTTAACCACATCCCCCTCCAAACTAAAAAGCTGATGAAGGGAACATATTTTCAAATTACACACTTAAAAACATATATGTTTATATCAACAAAAGATAGCCTATGTTAGACCCAGATATAGTTGATATGCCAAGCCTGCGATAGCAATTAAGACACGTATATGGCCAGAAATGTCCTCTGGACATACTCAGCGGATGGTACCGCTGCAAAACACGTTTTTCAATGAGCTCATCTGTAAGGCACGATGAAACGAGGTCAAAGAAAAGCTTAGAGAGCTTCATACTCACAGTTTTAAACTCAACTGAGAAAAGATTTAAAGGAAAAAAATCCCTGACCCAAACAAAAGCAGGGGGAAACTTAGTGTTGCCTAAAGCAACTAAAGAAAAACACCGAGTTCTCCTGGTGGCTGTTCTCTGCCGTTCTGGGTGCAGGGGATCCGTATTTTTGCCTCCAGCATGCTCATTTCTGTTTCTCAGACCCACACACCATTTTGCTGAGACAAAGCTGCAAGTGCATTTCCACCCAGCTGGGCACACTTGCTAACTACACTGATGCATCAGAACTATAAATGTCACCCCCGTCATCTCCTTCTACCCTCTGATAACTTTACTCTTTAAAAATTTGTTAACATCCTTTTTCCAGCCTTACATTTGACATAATCAAAGTCATGTACATGAACTCCCCTCTCTCTCTGAAAAACCCCTACGTTTCCTCAAGTTCTAATTGCATTATCAAGGGTTTTGTTTGGCTCATTAATTCCTTCCCAGATGATTTGCTCCTGGTAGGTTTCTAGCAAATTCTACCCATGTCTAATAAATCATCTTACAAAATGCTGCAGGTTTTTCTCCGTCATAGGGATCTAGTCCACACGCTAATTGCTGTGCCCCTGTGAAGTTTTATTCTCCTACTTCTCACTAAAAGCAACCCCTTTAGCTTCATTGTTAAAACTCTAACAATTCGACAACAGAGAAAAGATTTCAGAACTGTGCTTTGGCCAGGCCAAGTCCCCAGAGTCATTTCAAGCTTGCTGAGCTGGAATATACCCAGGGTTATTCTGTCATCTAAACAAACTTTCTCCAGGTGAATCAGGCAAGGCGTCTATCTCTTCTGTGTCCCCTGTTGGACCTGGGAGTCAGGGAGATGAATGATCCATTGTCCTGAGGCAACACTACCATGTAACTAACCTGAGAACAAGAAAATGAAGTCAAGAAGTTTTAACTGCATAGCCATAGGGTGGGGAAGGACGGGGGCCCAGTTCCTGCTTCCAGGATGTGATAGGATTATTGGGGCTGGAGACTGTGGAGTTGTAGCTACAAAGGCTGTAAAGCATTCATAGAAGACCAGATGGGGAGTGATCTGAAATAATTCAGAAGGGTGTAAGTACCAGTCTAGTGAGGTTCCTCTTATATTAAAAATCATCATTATCTAATTTCCCAGTTTCTACAGGTAAGGAAATTGAGGTCCAGAAATCATCAGTAGTTTCTTCAGATGCAAGTATACTATTTTGTTTACTTTATCATTTGATTCCCGGCATGTATCAATGGACTCATCTATACATGAATCTTGCAGTGTTTTTAGCCCAGTTCATACTTTCCACAAACATGTTTAATTTTATTTCTGTTCAGTTCTCCAAAGGTATTGTGGGCCTCCTATGTATAAGTCAGGTGTTCTGTGCGGCTAAGATAAGGTATTAACCCACCATTCTTATTTTTTAAAATGTAATCACAAAAAGCAAGGATCTATTATTATAATATGGTCATATTTTAAAGCCCTTCTTTGCCTGTGAAGTCGAGAGGGTGAGTCATTTTATTTCCCATTTTACAGGTGATAAATATCTTAGGATGTCATTATTATTCTTTTTGTGCCATTTGTAAATCACATTTATAAATCTTTGAGAAAGAAGTACACACTTAAGTTTACTTTTGATTCATATAGGTTCTAAATCTTCCCAATTTCTGTGTCTTCCACCGTAGATGTCTCCAATGTTAGTTATTCCTGCTCATTTTCATTGGTTCTTCTTGCAAAGCCAATATTTCCAGAAATCTGCACCAATTTCTCACAGTGATTGCACATTTCAATGGAGATAGATAGCTTGGAGACAGTTTATACATTCTACTGATAAAAGTTGTCTCTGGTTGCATGGAAGGGTCTCAGCAAACTGAGAATATTTTGGCAATTCAGTAGATAGAGCCAGATTCATTATTGCACATAAGCACTCTTCAGTGGAATATTCATACATATTACAAATTAAGTTTGAGCTGATAGGGAGGGTTTCTTTTTCTCTTATAACTTAGTCAACACAGCAGAAGAGAGGCAAATATTTTCTCCTCTAGCCTAAATTTCACCAAGTTGAGCAATAATTTGCAATTAAAATACAGAATTTTGACAAAGTTTAGGACAAACATAAAGTTAGTTTTTGTGCTTTAATTCTGTATGTGAACTAGATAAGCAATAAAATGGTATTTCCCCGCACGTGCACACACAGCATAGTTCTCCAGAATAGTTCAATTGTCATAACTCAGTAGAATAAAATATGGACCACTGCTCCTCACTCTAAGAAAGCCTGAGCAGCAAGGGCTGCCCTGCTAACTGCAGGCTTCTATTCAGTTTTCCTTATGGGGAGAAGCAAGAGGGAGAAAATTATCAAAATTTTCATAATGAAAATGAAGAAAATCACCCATGATAATGCCACTTTGAACTGTTGATGTTCCTTAACTTACGACGGAGTTACATCTTAAAAGTCAAAACTAAAAATCATCCGGGTGTGGTGGCTCATGCCTGTAATCTCAGCACTTTGGGAGGCCACGGCAGGAGTTCAAGACCAGCCTGGCCAACATGGTGAAACCCCGTCTCTACTAAAAATACAAAAAAAATTAGCTGGGCCTGAGGGCGCATGCCATCAGGAGGCTGAGGCATAAGAATCGCTTGAACTCGGAAAGCAGAGGTTGTAGTGAGCCAAGATTGTACCACTGCACTCCCGCCTGGGTGATGGAGTGAGACTCTGTCTCAAAAAAAAAAAAAAACCTAGGCAGGTTAAAGATGGATATGGTTTGGATTTTTTAATATGGTTCTAAAAACAACGTGGGACAGTTCATGTGAAGAACAGAGTTTTAAGAGCAAGTGGGTAGAGCTTCCCCCACTGGGGCTAGGGAATATGCATCCCATTTTGCAGAGAGTTTCAGAGATACAAGATTCAGTGGCTTTTCTAGCCAGTCACAGAATAAACCATTCTTCCTTCTGCATCCAACCTTCCTGTGGGGGGAGATAAATGATTCCAGAGTCTTAAGAAGCAAAGTTTCTAGAAATAAATAATACCCCAGGTTAGGGTAAGAATAGTAGGCAGTGTCCGCAACATCCACATGTACTTGTGAGGGAAGCCCCCAAGAAGGAACAGTGACTTGGGATCCAGAGCCCATTACAGAAAGACTATGTCGGTATGGCGTGATCTAGTAGCAGAACAATTAAAATACTCAAGAAGCCCAGGATCTATCTAAGTCCTAATTTATTTCAAGCTTTTGAAATTTAGTATTTGCATTTGCTTTGTCTTGAAACCTCACACGTCAAGTATTTTAGCTTAACAAAGAATAATGTACTTGGAGGTAAGAGGCCAAGTTCAAGCTCCCAAACTACTATTTAGTAGCTAATAACCCTTAGGCAAGTCACTTACTTTCTGGAGCGCTTACAGTGGGAGGGCTACCCTTCCTGTCCCATGTCATCCTAATTTTTTCTAATCTCTTCTTCACACAGCAGCCAACTCCCATGATCATGTCTCTAAGGTACAAACAGAAGGAAAAACAAACAAACAAAAAAAACCCTTAATCTTGTGGATTCTCCACCATCCTCTTAAATCATCTCAAAATCAAAGTCTTTTTTTTTTGGTGATGAAAGTACCTAAAAATCTACTCTCTTGGCAAATGTCCAGTATGTGACACACTATTATTAGCCATAGTTAATACTAAAAAAATGAAAAAAGGTAACTATAACATGATGGATATGTTAATTTTCTTGACTGTAGTAATCACTTCATTACACATATGTACAGGTGTTCCTTAACTTACGATGGAGTTACATCTTAAACCCATTTTAAGTCAAAAATGCATTTAATATTTCTAACCTACTGAACATTGTAGCTTATCCTAGCCTCCCTTAAATATGTTCAGAACACTTTCATCAGCTACAGTTATGCAAAATCATTAAACGCAATAATAAAATTTTGAATATCTCATGTAATTTATTTAATACTGTACTGAATGTGAAAAATAGAAGGATTATGTGGATACCGAAAGTGCAGTTTCTATTAAATATGTATCTCACTGTAAAAGTGAAAGATCATAAGTCAAACCATCATAAATTGGAGATCATCTGTATAGCAAAATATGCTGTACATCTTAAGTATAAACAATAAAAAATAAAAATATTTTTTAAAAACTGAAAGTCCAACCTGAAGCCTCCAAGAGTCAGCATAGCCTGCCCTTGCCCATGCTTCCAGGCTTAACGCATGATAGTCTGCACCCCACTCACGTGCACCAGCAGCCCATCAGTTGTACCAGGTTTTCTCCTACCACAGGACCTTTGCACATGCCTTTCCCTCTCCTCTCTTCCTCCCCACTTAAATCCTGCCCTTTGGATTGGTGCTTTACACCTGTTCCTCAGGGGACCTCCCTCTCCCTGCCAGGTTTTCTTTCCTTCTCTCAGTAGTGGGATTCCTAGCATCCTTCTCCTTCACCAGACTGTCAACTTCCTAGGGACAGCTTCCATTTCTAGTCTTGCCCACCACTATATTGGCAGCCCCAGGCAGTGTGCTGAGCATGGAGTCATTCGCAATCATTATTTGACCAATAAACAAATGAATGAGCCATTGAATGTACAGTGCCAAGCATACTGCATGGTATGTAGAAAATAACTCGGAAGTATTAAGCATTGCTAGAGATTCAAAGAAGCAAAAGATGATTCCTGCAATAAAGTGGCTTTAGTCTTTGAAGAATATTTCAAATGCATGCCATACTCTTTAGTTTATCGCTGATGTGGAATTATTTTTAAATGCTGTCTAGGAAATTGGAGGCATTTGAGAAGATCTGTCATAATTTATTTAGAATGTTGATTATGGACAAGCCAACTAATGATTACTGTTATAGGAAAACAAAAGAAAAAATAGCCCATTCTATCAACATTCAGTGGTAGGTTTATATTCATACTGGCACCAGGCTCTTTTAAACTGAGTTGTTTGTTTTGAACCACTAAAACCATGGTTTAATATAAACAGCATTTTCTTCCAAGGATCCTATCACAATCAATTTAATGAAAGTTTTTCCACATGGTCTGTAAACTGCAAGATGAACTAGTTGGCTATGCAGGAGCCAAAATTAATTTTGATCAAGTGATACACGTCATAATTTTATTTCTTTGGATAGAAAACAAAACAAAAAAAAGAACAAAAAAGATGCCAAACCACTCTTTGTAGGTTACACTAAAATTCTGAAACACAAATCCACAAGAGCCAGGAAATTCTGTTTACAGTGAATCAACTTTAGCTTTGATTTTTCCTGGCATTCATTCATTTGTTACCTGACTTTTGTGTTTAAGGAATTTTCATAGTCGTGTAATAAGCGGAACAAATAAAGTATAGGACATTAAGTCCAATAGCATTTTTCAAAATTTGCTTTCTAAGATTCAGGCGCTTCAAAAAATGTGTGATGTTGCTTGTTTTCTTGCTGCTCAGAGATTTCTCTGACTCTGAGAAATGACTGACATTACTTTTGTCTTAACTGTACTATTTTTTATGCCATTCCATCCCAGGGGCTTTACACATTGCCTATAGGACATTTGTAGGACAAACACATTGAAATCTGATGAGACAACTTAGTAAGAAATGAATTGACAGAAGAAAATCAATTTCCGGTAGGTAGTGAATATCCACAACTAGTGTTTTTCTCCATCCTGCTTGTTAAACATACCATTACCAAGGTGAGTTCCTGGGAAAGGTCAGTAGACTCAGCTGACTTGGTTCTCAGGGTAAAGCTCACGTGCCCTTGCCATGGCATGCACCATGAACGTTCTCCTTTGGCAAGTGTCCTTCTCACTGGAACATCACCTTCCACCTCCGGGCCCCACCTCTCCCTCTTGTTGATGACTGCCCCTTTTCACTACACCCTCACATCTTGGCATCATACAGTCACCGGTGAACACCTCAGCTTCCTTTGCTTTACAGCCCAGGTCAGGTAACAGCACTGCCGGCTGTGCTGCTTGGTGGTTAGAACACGCATTTCGAAGCCAGGCAGACCTGGGTCACATCCCCATTTCTACTTTCATAAGCTGCACAACTTTTAGGAAGCTGCTCAGCTTCTGAGGTGGTAGAGATAATACCACCTACCTCACCAGTGACATCCTTATTCTGAAGATGGGATGAAATCATGTGTGTGAAGCATTTATTGCACTGCCCGCCACAGAACAAAAACCCATGTGTGGCGTTCAGTGTCATATCCTTGAAATGGCTCCTCCCATAGACATGACTGCAACATAAACTGCTTTTCATGGGTTTTCTTATGTGACTTATTTGGAGTATGGTTTTTACTGAAATTTGGCAGCTGGACTTTTTAGGAGCCCAAACCTAGGCTAGTATTTCCCATAAAAGATAGCGTTTACTGAGTGTGCTATGAGCCAGGCGCTCTTCTAAGCTCTTTACAAGGAATCTTCACAACCCTGTTTATAGATGAGGCACAGGAAGAGGCTAGAAAATTTGTCTAAGTGTGACAGTTATAACAACAGCTGACATTGGGCACTGTGCCAAGAGCTTTACTTTAATTACATCATTCAGGTATCACCTATGAAGCATGTACTTAAATATTCCTCATATTCTATTGAGGACACTGAGGCACACAGAGATGGAGTAATTTACCCAAAGTCACACATCTGATAAATGGCAGAGCACGGACTTAGACCCCCATGTGTCTCACCCTGGAGCCCCAGTGATGCCCACTCTCACCCAGTGTTACTGAGCCTTCCTCACCACTTTATCAATACATGGCACATTGATTCTGCAAATCAATGAGGATAATAAATAGCTAACCTTCACTGAGCACTTGGTATGCACTAGGCATGAACCATAACTACTTTCTATGCAGAGCCTAATTAATTCCAGCAACAACTCTGTGAGTTAGGTCCTGCTGTTAACCCATTTTACAGAGAAGAAAACTAAGGCATCAAGAGATGAATAACCTGCTCAAGATAGCACAGCTCACAAGTGCTACAGCCTACATGAACCCCAGGCAAACAGACCCAAAGCTTTGCACCTTGACAATGGCCCTCATCAGATGTAGAACTCCTGCCTGCTCCTCTGCATCTTCATGCAGCATCCTTAAGGCTCCTCTAATTTTAAATGTAAATGACTATGGTGACACAAAATAGAAAACACCATTAAACACTCTTTTTAACTCCGTGTGATAACAATTCCGTTGATGGAGGACTCTTCCTGTCCTTTCCTCTGATGACTAGAGGCTTGAGAGTAGAAATTTTATTGTAGCCAGCCCTCTAGACTCTGATGAAAACAGTTAACAAATTCAAGTTTATTCAAGGTATTTATGAGACCAATATGAAGTTTACACCAGGGAGAGGAAATGGCGTAATAAAATGGCTTTCATAAAGGCTTCGGGCATGATGCTTGCAAAAACCTAACCACACCTTCCTCCTTCAATTTGTGGCTGTATTTGCCTTTACAGCAAGAGATAATGCCAAGGGATCATTAAATGCAATAACACTGACGTGTAAAAAAGAAGCATGTCATCTTCTATATTGTGAACTTAGAGCATGCCTCTCCCAATTCAAGGTGAAAGCCACCAGCATCTTAAATGAAATGTCTGCAGATGCCCTCTGTGTCTCTCGTTTTTGTCTGCGAAACAGTGATAGTAGCTGTACTTCCCTTGTGTGAGGATTACATGAGTAAATGTAGGTAGAATGCATAGAATAGTGTCTGGCACAGAAGAAGTGTTGTACCACTATTGGGTTTATCATGATTAAAGTGTCAAAAGCTCCAGCATTTTATTTGAAGTATTCCGGACACTCATATATAAAAAGGCGAGCAACGAAGCACGGAGTGGCTGATAGCGACTTTCATGGACTGTTCAACCAGGAAGTGCTCTGGGAGACACCGTTTTCAAGCCCTTTTGCTATAGAGGATGCTGAGTCACCCAGCAGCCCCTTCTATGTGTCCAGGGCTGAAATGCAGGAGTCTGGAGGCCAGATCATCACCTGCTGCCACTATGGTGGACTCCCGACCTAGTGAAAGCCAGAAGCAGGACCACCACCAGCCCATACGAGCACTTCTGCGTGATTTAGAGGAAGGCTTCTCTTCCTCTGGATGGACACGGCCTCTAGCCCACTGCCCTACTTGCCACCTTGCCTTTGCTCACACCTCAGCCTACACATCCCTAAGCAGGGGTACTACAGAGAAGTTCTAAAACAGAGACAGACAGAGAAATCAGTTATCCAAGAAAAGCCACTTTGCATGTTGTGATTTTCTGTGAGGTCTATAAACTTGGTATTTCTTGTCTCTTTCCTCTCTGTCATTTTTCACTTGACATGGCCCCACCTTGTCACTTGCAGTGCAGAAACCAGAGACAGCAGGAGAGCTTGGCCAGAGCCACTTGGTTATTTTGCAAACACTCCAAGACCTTCTGGACCTCATTTTTTCATTCTCGACAAAGCAGAGGATACTGTCCTTGATACTATTTTTATCCTATCAAGAAATGGTCTAGAATAAGCTTAAGAGCAAAAACACTTCTCATTGAATACGTGTGTACTTTTTACTGGAGAAGACCCTCAAGTTCCAAAGAACTTAGGAGATGTAGAAGATAGGGAGATTTGGCTGTAGAAACAGCTTGTTGCCAAGTACTTGCCATTGGCTTTCCTATAATATCTGGAGCTGCTGCTTCAAATTATCACCTGTAAGGTGATGCAAAAATGTACATGTTAATTTTTTGATTCATACTGGTTCAGATATACTGTAGCTTAATGGACATTTGGATGTCATTGCTTGAAATGAGATTTCATGTGATGATAACAAGGTTTCCAAAGGCGATATTAAGGTGGGATTGGTATCTGAAAAGAAAGTATTTACTTTTTAAAAAGTAAGTACATGTATGTTTTTAACCTCTAAGACTCATCTGTTTTACTAATCAGAGGCTGGTAGCCAGATGTATTCTACATTTAGGAAAACAGTAAAGGATTTTAAAATGTGAGACACATCAGTTACACACAAAGAAGACTTTTCTAACAAGGAAATTACCCAGGCTATAAATTTATCTGTGCAGGATGCTTGAAATGGAGTAAGGAGGGGATCTGATGGTTGTAAAAATACCAAATCTAGGGAAATAACATCAGGATGCATTTAGAAAATACCATGGACAAACTGCTGAGGTCCCAACTAGAACCCAACACATCCATACATAGAAACTGACAGCTGTGGCAGTGCCATCTACAGATCTCCATCTCTGAAGTGAAGTACTTTCCTCAGAAACACATTAATTTGAACACCATTCATTCCTGAAACTCACATTTCTTCTTAACTGCCATAATACCTGCATTTTAGATAAGTTGCCTTCCCTTCTCCAAGCCCTAGAGGAGACTATAAATTTGAAATAAATCAAGACAGACAGGAGTTGCCTAAATGAAAAAAAGATTTTTTTTATCCAACCTAAATCAGGGCTTGAAACCTTTTACTTTTCAGTGTATAGTGTATTATTGTCTATTGCTTCCAGTGAATTCTATGTTTTAATTAGTTTGAAAACATAGGTGTGATATTTTACAGAATGAAATCACTCCCCCTGTATTTAATTAAATGAACCCTATAAAAGTTGGATTTTAGCCAGGGGCATAATTTATACTAGGCTGAATTTAAAATTGCATTCGTACTTTATATGAGGTCATTTGCACATGTAATACAAATAGAGGTGACTGTGATATGCTGAACCTCAGAAACCAAATGTCCCCCATAAATAGGTACTTAGTTTCTAATTTGGAGAGAGTATAGTATGCCTTTTCCAAATACTACATTCTAAAATATCCTGAACTGCTTACGATTAAGTTGTAGAAAACTGTGAAGGCTCTCTGGGACTCTGTGTTTTGAAAGGTGCTACTGTATGACAATAGTTTAACCCATGGTATTTCTAAGTAGACCGTGAAAACCAAGCCTCTCTCTGGTTTATGGGCCCGGCTAGCATTCCATCGTGTGTAGTCTCTGAGTCACTCGATGTCTTGGTAAAACGCCACCCATAATGCATTCATCTTTCCATTTCTTAAGTGATTCCCATGTGTTGTAGCTTCATTTTTCCTCCAAGAACTTCTTTCAGTGACATTCCGTCAGCCAAGAAGGGAACTGGTCTCACTAAATAAGCTCAGTAAATTCTTGCTGAATGAGTGAATGACTGAAAGATAGACAGATGGGTCGTCAGTGAAATTTACCTCCCAAATGGAAAGCTCGCCAGCTTTGTGTTAGTTCTCAGGACCAACTGGAAAAGACAGCTACAAGTACCTCCTAGGAAGAGCAACAGCAATGTTATTCCGGCCCAAATTGAACCCGGAAGGAATGGTTCCATGCCCTCAGCATCATTGTCTGTCTTGTCTCAGGAGACCTTATGCTAAAGGACCTCTTTAAGGTCCCTTAGTGTCATGTCATATTTGCAGCAGGGATGTTTGCCTTCAGACTAACTGATTGGATTTTTGCCATAATTGCACCTAAGTCCCAGGGGACCAGCCAGAGCCTTAGGTGAATAATTTAAGCATTTAATTTATAATAAAGTTTGCAATCAGCATTTCTTGTTCCAAAACATTCCATTTACTTGGTTTTAAAGCTGCATAAACTGTTTTAAAGGCAATCTGCTCAATTGGGCAAGTTAATGATATTGAATTTGACTGAGCCAAACGTCACTGGGTGCATCCCGTCTATAATCACAGCCATCATCACCACTGTTTTGTGTAATGTAGATGCAATGCTAATCCTGAGAATAAAAGTTGTCATTCTCGGTTGGCTGATGGCGTGCACCGGAGTCATCATCTCGCTAAGAGTCTCAGTGATGTGATTCCAAGATGACAGTGTAATAAGTGTTATGTGCACAAGGTAATTCAAAACAAATTTGGCTGCAAAAATGGATCGTCTAGGATAGTAAACTCCCGCCTTGTCTCATCATCTTTTAAGAGAATGTAATGATCCCTAAAATACCTTGTCAAGAAGCTCATGTGGCAGGGGTCAAGTCCTGTAAAATTTATCTGTTGGACCCCCCTCCTCCTCCAAGAATCCCAACTCGAGGGCTGAAAATATCCATGTGCATATTGGTACCCCAGGAACACACAAGATGGGCAGGGAGCTTCTGGGAAGTCAAGAAGCCTTTCGGCATACACATGTCTCTTAAGAACACCTCACTAGGCTGGGTTTTGCTTCTTTGATTTATAGATTGTTTCCTCCTGGGAAAATATGTCTCTTCTACTACAGGATTCCCATGAGCACTGGAGTTTTAGTAAATTCTTATTATTGGCATTTAGGCATTACAAGTAAGTTATCTCATCTAAACTTTATATTACCCTAAAAAGCATGATGCTATATTTATTTTGCAGATGAGGAAACTGGAACTGAGAACAGTTAAATTGCCCAAAGCCCACAGCCAGGATTCCAACGCTGGCTTCATCCCACAATTGCTGTCCCTGCACACTCCACCTCTGAGCTGTAAAAAAGGAGGAGGTCATCTGGCTTGTGGAGGGGCTTATTTGAACTGTATTTGATTGAAAACTGCATGGGCTACTAAAATTGTTTTCTTGGGCACAGTTGTCAGAAATGCCTTTCTGTGGAACCCAGCTGTAGGCAGGGGGGACATTCTTGTGTGAGATGACAGGGCATTTCTCAGTCACCCCAAAGTCCCAGTTCTCCCTTTGGGGTTGCTACTGCTCTTCCCTCTGTAACCTGGGCAGTATGGATGCTGTTGTATCAATGCCGTGTAACAGTACCCAAAGCTGGACAGATTCAGAACAGCTTTCCTGCTTTTTGTAATTGAGTATGCCTCAACACAGAGGAGCTCTTTGTAGCCAAGAATGCTTTTAGCTTTAGACTGATCCAAGCGGGTCCTTCATGCATCATTTTCTTGGTACCATTTAAACATCCACTCAATGGTACTAGCATTTGGTTTATAAAAATCTATCCAAGTAAAGCAATAGTTGCCATCACCTTGCTATAAAAATGAACTAAGATGTACTCCTAATCAGAGAAGGATTTTCACTAATTATTTTACCCACATAGAAGAATGTCTCTAGGAATGAATGAGAAAACATTTGTGCCTAATTTTACAATATATCTATGTGATATTTACACTTTTTAGGATGTTTTGGACTGTAGGTAGTTAATATCCAAGTCAAATGACCTAAAGTATAAGGAATGTATTATTGAATATAACAAGAATTTTGGGGATAAGACGTTCTAAACTTGGTTAATTCACTTATTCAGTGATATTATTAGGACCACAATTCTCTCATTTTTCTACTCTGCCATCCTCAGTGTGTTAAGCTGGCCTCTGAGGCCAGCTCCCCACATGGTCCCAAGATGCTGCCACAAGTCCAAGAAAGCATGCAGATGACTTGTCTAGAGGCAAAAAATGGCCCTTTCCTATCTCATGTCCTAGTTTAAGGATGGACAAAACCTCAGAGCTCCCTAGCAGCTCTCTCATCCCATCCAACCAGCCAGAATTATACTGTATACCCATGTCTAAATCCATCACGAGGCAAAAGGACCAAGACCACCATGATAGGCGGGAGCCAATCACAATCCACACCTCAAATCTCCCCCAGAGGGAAAGATATAGGATCTGGTAGAAAGGAAACAGAGAGTTCTTTTAGCAGAGAGGGAGCATTGGGGTGAGGATGGGTGCGTGCTGCCCAGGCAGCTGACATTGCCTGCTCTAGTGTTTGTAAGAATTATGTGTCTCTAAAAAGTGTAAACTCATAGGTTCCTTTCTGGACACAACTAGAAGATGCCTGGATTCTAATTCCCCATCCTCTCCTCACTTAGCTTAGTGTTCCTCTTAACAAGAACAGGAAGTTATAAACGAAAAATATGCCATAGTAAGAAAATCCCATTCTTATTCCTTTTTGGCAAAAGGCCTGGTATTTATATACTATTAAATAGAAGAAGAACAAATTTGACACATCTTGTAGCACCCACTCGAAAATCCTAATATCTGAATTCATTGTGGGTATAACTAACATTGGTGCAAGCCATTCCCAGGGAATACCAAGGGCAGAAGACCAGCGTGACTGGGTGGTATTGACCACAGCCACATCTCCTAAGGGTGCTATATGTTGCATTAATTTATTCTCAGCAACAAATTTGCTGTAGCATTGTAAATTCCTGTATTATGTGACTCTTGGTGTCACACATTTAATGAAAGATATGGCTCCAATAGTCCGGCCCCAGCATGAATTCCACAGCACCCCAAGTTGTTTTTCATCCCCATCTACACCCCATTCCTTCCCATGCCAAGCCCTCAGCATTCTAGGGTCTAAGCAGGGAAGCACTTACCAAGGTCACTTGGGATAGAAAGCTAGAAAGAATTCTTTCTTGTCCTTTCATTCTTTTCTCAAAGGGAGAAACATGGCAACAGTCGTAGTGTTAAACCCTGCTTTCCAAGTCCTCCAGGATGGGGAATTTAAAAGTTTGGTGGTTCAGACAGTTCCTTATTTACTGGTGCACTCAAGTCATTTTGTGACCCAGAGTTCTTTTCTGCCGAACTCCCTCGTGATGTAAATAAATTACTTAAGTGGATTGAATCCAAATCATTAATAACCTCCACTGGCATGATTCATTTGGGCTTCATTACAAGGAAAGAATTCCACATCTATTTCTCAACCCAACAGTTGTTTACAACGCACTTCAGCCTAAGAGTTGTTGTCCCTACAGGGCCAGAGTGAAAGGGTTTGGGGGAAAAAAAGAGAAAAACAGCTTTACAATCAATACTTATGTTCTGCCTGGACATAGGGAAACTGAAGTGCTCTGAGGATAGACCTAATTGTCAGCATGCTTTGAAGTCCAAGATACTAAGGGAGGAAAATGTATATATGCCAAATAGGAAAAGGCTGTGGTTCAGTGTTCATTTTGACATTTATAAATACATGCTAAAAACATGCAGATTGCAAGAGTGGACTATTAATCTAAGAGATTTAAACTCAGGAATTGCTATGAGGAGTGACTTGAATGGGTCAGTGTCCTCCAGAAAAGCTTTGAGAAGCTGAGCAACTTCTGCAGCCGTGTGTCCTATGGAATATGATTCCTATACCATCATTTTACATTTGCTTTTTAAAAACCAACCAAACCACTTGAGGAATACTATAATATTAAAATATTGTGGAGCCTGATACATTCTATGCAGTCCAATCATAAGATGTTACCAGACTTTCTGCATATAACCACCTGAACATAGTTCCTTTGTTTTATGGGGGAAGGGAAAAGAGAGGATAAATTAAATCATTGGACTTCCATCTAACTTGGAACGACTTTGATTTTTAGAAATAAGACTCTGATTTCTATTTCATCTTATGTCAGCTGTTCTAAAGATAGCTGGGTTGAGTGAGTTTTGATTGTACCGTTTGGGAGAATCCTGGACACAGCGTCCAACGTTCTGACCCAGCATAAACTAGTAAGGTCCTCTCATGAGGTTTGAGGCTGTAGGGAGGGAGATGATCTTACTTTCAGTCCTGCCAACTTCACAGGACTATGATGAGAGAACTGTTGAGAGGTATCTTCATTTAAGTCATGCAGCAGACAGTAGTCACTCAATAAGTGCAGGCTTTGAGGATGCAGTAATAGCAAAGCACTGCACACAGTGGGAACCAAAACAGCAATTAAGCCAGCGGTCACTTCCCCCAGACGCTGGCCATTTGAATTCCTTCTCCATAATAACTTGCCATATGCCGCTATGGCCTGAACTGTCATTTACTTAATATTTTTAATGGACTTTTTCAAGAGCGAAAGGATTATTAAGAGGAAACTTCATATTACTTCCATGAAGGGAAGACTGGTATCATCTGACACAAACTGGAAAAATACACACTATTAAAACATAACAATGTAATGAATTTCTAGTTAGCTATTATTGCCTGATAAAGGCTCGGAGCCTGAGGCTGGCCTTTTCTTTCACAGGCAAGATTAGCAAGTGATGAAATTGTGTTAAAGACATTCCACGGGGAAGCTAAGCCTTCCCACTGTGAGATTTATTATTGCATGCCAGATCTGAATACCTCCAAACTCACTCTCTTTCCACCAGGCATTCTTCGGGAAACCTAAACACAGAGAACTGAAGTTCTCTGACACCACCACCTGCTTCTTTCTTTTAGCTGCTTACACATGAAAGCAGCCAATTCATGTATTTGTCCTTCCATTTTCTGCTTCATTCTAACCTTGTCCCACCCTAAATATTTTTCCACAGGTCAACGGCAAAGACTTATCCAGAGCAACTCATGACCAGGCTGTGGAAGCTTTCAAGACAGCCAAGGAGCCCATAGTGGTGCAGGTGTTGAGAAGAACACCAAGGACCAAAATGTTCACGCCTCCATCAGAGTCGCAGCTGGTGGACACGGGAACCCAAACCGACATCACCTTTGAACATATCATGGCCCTCACTAAGATGTCCTCTCCCAGCCCACCCGTGCTGGATCCCTATCTCTTGCCAGAGGAGTAAGTAACCTAATCTTGAACCCCTAATGCGTTAAGAAGTATTTCCAAGTTGGTTTCTTTCTCTTCTATGTGGTGAAAAAAATTAATGCACACTATAATTTTCCTCCAAGTTGCCCGTATTTAACTTTATTGTTTATAGAGGCAATAAATCGAGTCCTGCTCAAAACCGCTCCGACATATTAATTACTTTATTATAACCCTGGAGCGGACTTATTCAAATTATATCCTAAGAACAGAATTACTTACAAATGTTGTAAAAGTTGTTTCAGAATAAAATGTAATCACCCCAAATGGTAATTTGAAGATCCTGCAGTTATTACTAGGGAATGTTGATCATTCTTTTAAATAGACAACAAAGTAAGTTGTGTGTGTCAAGAGAGCCCTGGAGGTTGTGCCTTCTGCTTTCTTGGGTCTCATTTCAAGCCTGGATCCATGTAATAAGCCCGCACATGCCTCATCTAAGACTGCATCAACCAATTAAATAACAGCTGCAACTCAGCACGCCACATGGATTTCTTTACACACACCTCTTCTCTCAACTTATTTCTGCCAGCGATAAAGAGTCCTTCAGAGGCTTCAAGTCAGACAAACCTGATGCTCAAAGTAATTTCTAGTTGTGGAACTTGGGTAATTTACTTTGTTTTGTGGGGCTGTATTTTTCCTATATTAAAATGGAGATAACAGTATCAATCTCTTATCATTGAAGGATTAAATGAAACAATATGTGGGAAGTGCTCATGGGGCATATGGTAAGCACTCAGTAAATGGTACCAGCGATCACCGTTAATTTAGTGGGTGATGTAAAATATTCAGGAAAAAATGAAGAGCAAGACACTTTCTGTGATAGACTGCTGGCCCCCAAGGTGTCCAGTTCGACATAGCTTTTAACATAGCTTTTCAAGGCCAGGCGTGGTGGCTCACACCTGTAATCCCAGCACTTCGGGAGGCTGAGGCAGGTGGATCACAAGTTCAGGAGATTGAGACCATCCTGGTTAACACGGTGAAACCCCGTCTCTACTAAAAATACAAAAAACAATTAGCCAGGTGTGGTGGCGGTCACCTGTAGTCCCAGCTACTCGGGAGGCTGAGGCAGGAGAATGGCGTGAACCCGGGAGGCGGAGCTCTGCAGTGAGCCGAGATCGTGCCACTGCACTCCAGCCTGGGCAACAGAGCAAGACTCCGTCTCAGAAAAAAAAAAAAAAAAAAAAAAAAAAAGCTCTTCATGTGTGACTTTGCACATCTGAGGACACAGCCTCTCCAGCTGATGTTAGGGTCGCCCCTGTGTTTTCTCATCTTAGCTCCATCTTGGATCAGATCATTGACTTGATACATTATTTCAAAGGGCATTTTCACCTCTTACAGGAGAATCCAGTGGGTAATACCTGTTGGATTCCTACTAGTAACTCAGTAGCTGGAGTGAGCACATGTTTCCTGTGGTTCAGTCAAGTTCTGGATAAAGGCTTGCCCTTCATCCGTTGGTCTTAGTGGCTAGCTGTCATTGGAACCCAGGGCTAATTCCCCAGGCTTGACAGAGTAGGTTTGGCGGCAGCTGGTAGCATAAAGACAGAGGACAGGGCATCCGTCTCACATTCACTCACAGTGTGCACATGTGCAAAGAACTATTATCTCCTTTATTTCTCATGACTGTCCCTTTATACAGATGAGGAACTGCAGACTCACCAGGTTCCACTGAGCTGATGGAAAGGCAGGTCAGTCAGACCCCGACTCCCAGCTCTGAACCACAGTACCCTGTAGTGACCCATTCCATCCTCTGGAACAACTGGCTGATTCACTGAGTATGATGATCCAAACCATTTGTCTGACGTTACAGACCAAACTGCCTCACATTATTGATGAAGCCTTTAAGGCTACTTCTGACTCTTAAATGTTGACCTGTCACAGTGATGGGCCTTTTAGAAGCTAAACCTGTAATTTCCTCTTAAGTCTAGTTAACATGACATGACTTATCCCCTGACATGACATGACTTATCCCCTGGGGGCGACTTGAGAAATGTCAGAAGAGTCCAGAGGTCAGGCCTCTTCAGGTTCTGGCTGCAAGGTCAGACAACAGCAAGAGCGTGTGTCGGGACTGAATGGGGAATGTTAAGTTGATGCTTGAAAGCCCAGACCTTCCAACAGTATCCTCAGTACTAAAAGCCCTTTAAGTGCAGGCAGTATATTTGCCTGATGGGTCCAGAAAATTGAAAGCCAGCCCTTGTTTGAATGGCCACTCATGTCTGATCTGTTGTTTCAAAACTAAGTGCCTGGGAGGGAAGACTAGAGCCCATTGATTGCTGTGCTGACCTTTGAGGACATGAAGGTTTGGGTCCCCAGCCAACAATCAGAGGCTGAAGCTTTGCATCTGGCACCGTGGACTGTTAAGCTCCTTTCAAAGCTGCTGATGGAGTATGTTATGATTCCCACTGCCTTTGCTCCTTGAGGTTGCATTAATGACGTTTCCAAAGATGTCGTGAGTTCTGTGGACTGTGTTTTGCATATGTTGTCCTAGGGAAACATAAGCTTCCAGTCTCCTAGCAGAGTGAATGTGTGTGTACTCATTATATGTAAACATATACACACAGATGCACTTATGCCTACATGTTTGTACGTGCATTTCAACCATGTAAGTGCATACTGTACGTTTGTGATATCAAACATATTATTGTGGGTAACATTCAAAAAGACACGGTCCTAGGTAACAGCAGAACAGTTTCATTCTCAGCCTTTTGAACTGATCTCAGAGGCCAGCACATATCTTAGACTGTTGCCTGGGCTCGAGCCTAGTTCTCTGCAGAGATAAAATCTAACAATGAAGCAATAAGCAGTAAAATATTGTCCTGTTTCCTGCATAGAGATGGAGTTAGAAATTAGTCACGCTGAATCACGTGACTGGCAGGCTCCGGGATGGGCTCTGCAAACAACAAAGCCCATCAGGCTGGCACTTTGCATCTTAAGTCCTTCAGGAGGAAATGGACTAAAGGCAAATGGTAAAATTAGGATGATGGAGGTCCTGACCGTGCTGAGAGCCCCATCCAGAGGGAAGTGAGTCATGAAAGGGCCCACACCCTGGGAATCGCTACTGTGCCACTGGCCTGACGATGGGTGTAAGAGAAACAGATACTGACAACGGAAGAAGGGCTGTAAAGATGTTGCATCTCTTTTCAGGCATCCTTCAGCCCATGAATACTACGATCCAAATGACTACATTGGAGACATCCATCAGGAGATGGACAGGGAGGAGCTGGAGCTGGAGGTATGAAGAACATCCTTGTCTCATTTTAGGAGTCATTATTAAGAACACAGAATGCCTAATAAGTTCTCTATAAGCATAAATTAGTTTACGGATGCCGATGGAAAGTAACAAAAGCAGAACCACTTTTACTGATGCCCTTTGAAAGGCACAACTGAGATTCTTCTTCCCTCCTTGGAAACAGAGCTTAATAATCAAGTCCCAAAAGCAGAAATGTAAGCTTTTTTTTATTTGAATCACTTAAAAGGTAGGACAGTAAATCCTGTTGTCAACCTTTGAATCCACATAATCCATACATTCTTGTAACTAACATAAGCCTCCTCACCTTCCTCCCTTTTATGTCATCACCACTCTTTACTCAAAGGCAGATGGCTCAAGAGTAGGTGGATAAATTACTTGAGTGAATGCTAGCCCGCCCTAACAAAAGGGTTTGTTCACTGCTTCACTTGCTTCAAGTTTGCTAACATTGATATAGAAGAAATTAAACAAGTCTGTAACTCTTCTTAAGTGTTATTTGAGGCCACACAGGAATAAAGATTCAAGATGCTACATAATGTCAAATAGGTCTCTGTTAAGGTTTAAAATATTTAGAGGACACCAGGTTGCCAACAGAGTTCTACTTCCCATTTTCCTTTTATTAAGGGTGATAGAAAATACAGAAAACACTAACTTGTATAATGTATTTATATTTTGGGGAAAACACTTTTATATTGCAATGGGGTTTCAAAAAATATAACAGCATTTTTGAAAGCTGATTTTATGGAATAAGGTAAAAAGACACCTGATGTTGACAGGTAAGCCCTTGGGTACCATCAAAAGGTCACCCAGGAAAAATCGAACATTTTATCCAATTTCATGGCTAACTGTTGTGTAATCTATGCTGTCCTACCAATACTTCTGAAGTTGAATTGTTCAGTGGCAGTAGGTTCTGTGCAAGGACAGAAGCAGTCAAATAGTAGAAAACAGCTATGTTACCAAGAGTTCTCATTCCAAGACAGAAGTTAAAAATCAATAAATGTGTGCAAACGATGACTTAACTGACGGTTAGCCAGATACAGTCAAATCAAAGGACTTGTTGCCAGTGGCATGACTGACTCTATGCAAGTTTTCAGAAATTTAAAATTTTCCCTAAACGCACCTGGTCTAAACAGGAATGGCCAGTATTCTCACTATAAAAACTTGACTGTTTCTGCTTGCTGTCAGCCACTTACCAAAGCGCTTGCCATTTAACAATTGTTCCAGGAAATGTAGTTTTGTCATTTTCAAAAATCAGGATTCTGCCTCTTATTTAGTGTCCTATCACCCCAGCTTCAGGGCTGTTTGGTGAAGCAGCCGTGACTCCTTCAGGACACTTGTTCCTTAATTTGTTATGTATGTTCCTTCCAAAGGGGGTTCATAATGAAATACATTTGGGAAATGCCAGATTGAAGACAACGAAACAGATTTCTTGGAGGACTATCTGAGAATCTTGACTATCTAACTAGAATCCCCTGGGGGAGTGGGCAGAATTTCCCCCACCTCTCTGGCCAAGTACCTGTTTATATTTCCTCAGTCTACAGTTCTCTGGAACACTGTTGGAGAAACACTGCTCTCCAAACAGAGGGCTATTTCATAATCTTTATGGGACGACACTGCTTTTTGATGATGTAATTGTGGCAAAGTAGAGTTCTTTTAAAAAGCTGTAAAGTGTTTCAGAAGCTAGAGTTATGAAGTAGTAGAGACTTTGTAGTCTTTGGTATTTAGTTAAACTTGACTTTATAGCAGTGGGTTCTTTAGTTCTTTTTTTAGTTTCTAATACCTTTGAGAATCTGATGGAACCTACAGCCCCCCCGCTCTGGAAAAATGCTCCTGTCTGTGAGAGCTTGCATATGGTTTCAGGAGATTCACTGAGCCCCCACAGTATCTGCCCAATTTGGGCCATTCTGCCTTACAGTTTTTCCTTATATCTGACTATCACCAGAACTCTTACGTGCTTTCTATTTCTCTTTAACTCGACTCAACTTATTTAAACTACGGTAATTTTATTTTAAAGGAAACACTATACCACTGCCTCAAGCAGAAAGTCAGCATCCATTGCCTTAAATAGAAAATCCCATACAATTAAATACAGTGGACACAAGCCAGTGTTATTAAATCCTGGTGCTCAATAAGGGTGCCTGCTGAGGGTTGGGAGCCTGGGGCCACTACATCCTGCCTTTTCTCTAAGGAGATTAGCTAGTATTAAAGAAGTGTTAAGACTAGCCCAGACTGAGTCTTTCTCCTCAAAGCATGAAGCACCTGAGAGCATCCTGCTTTCAGCAGGAGGGAGCCACTCAGAAACTGTTCCCTAGAACCCTGTTGTTCAAAGTGTGGTAGGAGGACCAGCAGCCTGGCTGGTCAAAGTAGAGTTCTCACCTAGGAGATGTGGGAACTGCAGAAACTTGGCCCCCCAGATCTTCAGAATCAGAATCTGCACTTTAACAAGGTCCCTAGGTACCTCGGTGCCCATTAAAGCCAGAGGACCCCTGACCTACAGGCCACAGACCCAGATAAAGCAGCCCAAGCTATCATTTCCTCTTGTTCTCTTGAGTCACACCAGCGAGGCTTTTGTGGTGCCTTTCATTCACTGCAGTGTCGAGATGTGCCGCCAAGTCACGAATATTGTCCACACTGTCCATGCAGTGTAACATTATCAGGGCCTAGGAACGACTGAGCCCCTCGTAGGCATGTGACACTGTGTTCCTAAGACTGCTTCTCTCTTTTCATGAATAAAAGCAGACACAACGCAGGTGTTTAGAAAACTAGTCTGGTAGTAATATTTTAAGCTAGACCTTGGATGCCATCAGACTTTATATTCGTGTTTATTTTCAATTCTGTTCATTTTACTGTCTCTTACATTAAATATACTGTTTGGCCCTAGAAATGCAAAATCAGGATTACATTAAATATACTGTTTGGCCCTAGAAATGCAAAATCAGGAAATCACCACTCTGCCTGCCCTTAAGGAGCTCACAAGCCATTAGGACCATTAGACATTAGCTTTTTGTTTCTTCTTAACCAGAATAAGGGCATTCTCCATCTCTAGCCCCTTTGAACGGTTACCCTAGAGTACTCTGAGTCCATAGCAGCCAGGAAGTCTTGCTTTAACATTTTGTCCACAGCAACTCAGATGTCACCAGGTCATTTCCCTTACCTAAGTACCTTCTCATAAAGTGAACCTGGAAGTTTTGGACAGATGTCGTCCTCAGTCCTGTGGTGGTGATGGCTCAGGCCTCCTAGGCTAGGAACATATCAGCTAAGGCCTACTGCAGCCACTCACCAGAAGGGTCTCTCCATTAGAGAACAGTAGCTGCGCCTCCAGCATTGCTCTGTTTCAGAGGTGTGTCTTTCTGGTTAGTCAGTTCGAGAAGGTTAATTAATAAACCCCACATGCTGAGAAGTGAGTTTCCTAAAGTGGGCCCAGTTTTCAGGGAGACTGGCACATGCCTGTCATCCCTGCATCTACACGAGATTTCTTAGAACAGTCGCAGTCTGCCTTCTAGATTCCATCCTGTTTTGTTCTAACTCTTGGGTTCAATTTTAGAAAAATCAGGCTGTTATTTAAGTAAGGGGCCAATCTCAACAGACCACTTATCATCTAAATTGAATTGGACTAAAGTCAGCGCCTTCCAAAGAACATCTAGTTCCATGGATATTATATACGAGGAAAATATGTATGAGTGTGTTGAGATATTATTAAAGCAAATGCACAGAGAAAAACAGATGGTTCTGGCCAGACGCAGTGGCTCATGCCTGTAATCCCAGCACTTTGGGAGGCCGAGGTGGGTGGATCACAAGGTCAGGAGTTCGAGACCAGCCTGGCCAACATGGTGAAACCCCATCTCTACTAAAAATACAAAAATTAGCCAGGCATGGTGGCATGCACCTGTAATCCCAGCTACTCGGGAGGCTGAGGCAGGAGAATTGCTTAAACCCAGGAGGCGGAGGTTGCAGTGAGCCAAGATTATGTCACTGCACTCCAGCCTGGGCAACAGAGCAAGACTCTGTCTCAAAAAAAAAAAAAAAGAAAAAGAAGAAATAAAAGAAAAACAGATGTTCTCCCTTTTAAAGTACACAAAATGATCATATTTAGGTAAGTGTCAAATCCCTGTTATTATGAGACTGCTTAGAGTTAAAGGGATTACACCCAAGTGTACCCTAGGGTTGAGCAGACAAATAATTACCCATAAATTTTCAGGCACTGAACACCTACTCTACATCTTCCTGTAGGCAATTAAGAAAGAAAATACATGCCCAAAGAAGGCTTTTCCTTTCGTCTATTGTTTTAATTTCCCAGGCGATTCATCAGTAGCATCCTATGTAGGCTGCGAAACTGCTGTCACCTGTATTGTATTCTCAGGATGTAATTCTGAGACCAGAAAGGAAAGGAAAACTACAATTTCAATAGGAGACTAAAATGCTCTCCAAACCTGATTTCATAGAGGAAGCTAAGTATATCAGAAGGGAACCAGGATTGACCTGGAGATCATGCAGGATGCCCGAGCCAGTCTAGAATTTTTTTCTCTAGCCTTTGAGGCACAGGACAAGGAATAGATCTAGGGAACCTTTCCTGGTCAGCCCCATCCTAGATTGAATTGGCTTCCTCATTACTTTTCCTGTGTAATCAGGGTCTTTGCCATTTTTTGTACTACGCCTGCAAACCAGGACCTATCTCGGCCTGCGTGGCAGTGCCCCAGATCGTTACATGCCTCAGTCTTTTCCCAAATGTCATCTCTCCAGAGGATCTTCCCTGGCTACTCTCTGAAGCATCCCTATGCCACCAGTACTATTATTTACTTTTGTTTTTTGTTTTGTTTTGAGACTGCGTCTTGCTGTCGTCCAGGCTGGAGTGCAGTGGTGCGGTCTTGGCTGACCGCAGCCTCTGCCTCCTAGGTTCAAGCAATTCACCTGCCTCAGCTTCCCAAGTAGCTGGGATTACAGGTATGTGCCACCATACCTGGCTAATTTTTGTATTTTTAGTAGAGACAGGGTTTCGCCTTGTCGGCCAGCCTGGTCTCAAACTCCTGACCTCAAGTGATCTGTCTGCATTGGCCTCCCAAAGGGCTGGGATTACAGGTATGAGCCACTGCACCCTGCCCATTATTTACTTCTTGTCTTTCTTCCCCACTAAAATACAAGCTCCCTAAGAGGGGGACTCTTGTCTAACTCATTTACTGTATATTCCTTTTGCCTAGACCATGTCTGGCACATAGTAGGTACCTAGGAAATATTTTTTGAATGAAGGAATAAAATGCCTTGTTACCCTATCTCAAACATAAGGTCCTTGAGGGAAAATGCAGTCTTTAGAGATATTTCTGTATCCCACATAGCACCATGACTAGATACAGAAACTGTTGAGATAACTTAAATGTGCACAGCAACCTGGACCAGTAAGTTGAAGAGTTATGCTTTAGTGGCCAGTCTTCCTGGAGGTGGATAAAGCATTGAAATTAGTCTTTGAGATCCCCTTTGATTAAGGTAGCTGATGCTGCAACAGAGAGTTTGAATCAACAAGGTGGAATGGCCCTCTTTTTTTTTTTTGAGACGGAGTCTCGCTCTGTTGCCCAGGCTGGAGTGCAGTGGCGCGATCTCGGCTCACTGCAAGCTCCGCCTCCCGGGTTCACGCCATTCTCCTGCCTCAGCCTCCCGAGGCCCTCTTAATACTCTTAATTGGAATATCGTTTCAATTTCATCTGAAATGTCAGGCTTAACTGTTCATTTTTATCAGCAGTCCATCTAGACCAGTAAGCAACAAGATACCAGTAACAGGGGTAGCTGTAATCCAGATAATGCTACTACATTATTCATACCAGTTTGATTAATAGTCTTCTTTGAAATCTTATCTCCATCACAGACAGATAACATATTGATAACTTCTTTGCTTTCAGCAATATGCTTAATTGTGTAAAACTAGATGAGAGTCACACAGAAATGCTGAGAATTTACAAACCACCCAGTAAGTTTGAGGAATTTTACTTTCCACTGAGCCCCAAAATACTGTATCTTGTTTTAAAACCACAGAATGGCTGAGTAAGTTTGTCGAAGTTCAATGACTTGCTCAAGGCAACCTCCCTCATTAAAGATGGAGCCAAACTGGTTTTTCATTTGGATCATCCTGCCTTGGACTCTCAAGCTCATTCATTCAATTTTATTGAGCACCTACTGTGCACAGCATACAAATCTAGACACTGCTTTCATTGCACAATTCATTATTCAGCTACTATTGCCTTACTGTAATCTTTATAAGAAAACAAGGTAAACCATAAATCCATACAGATCCAGAGGCAATACCAGCTCTTACACTGTTGTTTTTCAAGAGCTTCTGAAAGCCTATTATGGATCACTCTGTGCTTAACTGTCAGCAACCAGATTCTTCTCTGTGATGTTGAACCATCCCTTGAAAATTAAATGACCAAGGCTAAGTGGTATCCTGTGCCTTCTAAATGAAGCTTTTCTAGCTTTTGTTTAGAGTTCCTAAGAAGGGCCAGATAAGGCAAGGAAATATTATAGCCCACACCATCCTGTCTCACATCCATGTCAAGTAAATACCTAGAGTAAGCTCCAGAATACCCTTTGCTTTTTTATTATTGGAAATGTGCTTCACCAGCATTTGTTCATCCAATATCACTCATCCTTTGATAACACAGACCACTTCTAAGATAGAAAACTGCTCCTGGAGTGCTGCCCTTGAGGTAGAACACTGCCATTCTTATGCCTGTTTTAAAGATCCAACTGAGAATGTGACTGTCCCCATGACGGTTTGTCCTGAGAGGATTTATGATGGGAGTTGAAGGCTAAACACAGCGTTGGGCTCTATGCCATTCTGCTATTGTGAGGGAGTATGTGTTCTAAAATGAACACTAACTGGGAACAGAACTATTAATTGGACCCTCTTCTCTCCCATGCAAAAATGTCAAACCACATTTATGGAGAATCGAATCGATTACTAATTTACTAAACACAGGTGAGGTTAGTGGCAACGTATAAAAAGTGTGTAAGGAAGGAAGCGTAAGTGGTTCTTGATTCAGATGAAAATATCTTAAAGCAATAAATTTTTGAATATCTTCTGTTGCAGCCTGAAAATTTGTTCTAAGAAAGTTTTCTCCCTGATTAAAAAAAAAAGTCATAAAGATTTGTTGGAGGAATTGACAGATTCAGAAGGAAAAATGTACAGAAAAATCATGATTAGCAACATGAACAATGTCAACTACTCTGTAGCTTAACAGTCCTCCAAATCTCTGTCAATCAAAATACTGACAAAAGATAGAACAGAAATGCTTTTCAGGTTAGGTTTTATCAAAATTGTATTCTAAAATCTCGTGATATCAGGCCACCTACATGTTTGGTAGTAGGCCAAATAAATCTAATCGTTTTTCTACATAACAGAGCGTCACTATCACATTCTTTAGGAGTCTTTTTCTTGCTTGAATACAAGCAAGAAATACAAGCAAGGAACGAAAATACTCGTACCTTACACCTCTCAAATGGAACACTCAAATCTAGAAGTGTATTACAGAGTTGTGCTTGTCAGACTGTGCTGAAAAGCCACAAGGACCAGGTTGGCTGGTTTGTTTACTTTTCAGTCTGTCTCTAACCAATACACGGTCCTACTGTGTGTGACTGTGTAACTCACCCCATCTGCGACGCGTTCACCAACACCTGAACTGGTCTACACCTTGTCCAGTGAGACAAGTCTGCTAATCATGCCCTTGGTTATCATGACAATGTCCAGCTGCTATAGAGGTTTCTGAACACTTCCCTCAATTTCTGTGCTCACCTCGTCATGACCAGGAAGCACGCTTTGAGTAGTAGTAGTAGTAGTAGAAGAAAGTCCAGTAGAACTGTAGAATCTTCTGTACTTCCTTGAAAGATAGTCACCTTGGTGGCCAGCCATTCAGAAAAAGCTGCAACTTGAATTATCAACATTTCTCGTCTTTCTCATTTTTCTTCCTACAATCTTCCCACTGCTCGCTCTCTCTGCTTGCGTTGCACGTGGACCTGTTTCAGCAAGATGTGTCTCCTGCAGGGGTAGCACTGGGCGAGCTGCATCTGTGCAGTTGGACCTAAACCGTCATGATATTTCGTTGATTCACACTAACCTCGAGGAAATGTCAAAACTGAAAAAGTGTTCCCTCTTATGCATATTCAAATGAAGTGTACCCTAAGAGAGACAGGGGGATGTGTTTGAAACATAAGAGGATGTATGACTAGTATATTTGTGGTATGCAAATTGGTTATTCCAAAGTATTTGGAAACCCAAGTATTTAGGCTTGCTCTCATTGTTAAATATGACCCTTAAACCCACTTAATTATCAGAAATTAATGGGGTTTCATTTAATAAGAACTTACCATATTGCTAGAGCTATAATTAGGAAGCTGTTGAATTAATTAACATATTGGTGTTCAGAAAAGAATCTTATTAAGAGGGGCACTGAAATATACCCACTCTGCCACAAACAACTTCTTGTGACTTCAGGGAAGTAACCATACCTGCATGTAATTATTATACTACCGGTGACCGTGGACTTTCTATGGGGCAGTCAATGTGCTAAGAGCTCTTGTGTGCCTCATGTTGGTGACTCTGGGAGGCAGGATGACAGGTACTAGTGAGGACACAGACCTTAGATATAATAACAAGCTCATGATCGAGCTGCTAGAAAGAGGGAGAGTTGGGATCTGAACATCTGTCTTTACAGTTCCAACTCTTCCCCACCACATTATACCCCATATATCAGCAAGACAGACTGCTGAAAGTCGTTAAGATCATGGCAGTCCTCACTTAAAACCTTTTGATGGGTTCCCATTATGTTGAAATAAAATCTTAGCTACTCATGCTGGCCTGTGGGCCCTGCCTGGTCTAGCTCTGCCACCTGGCCACCCTCAGCCCACTTCTCTCTTCCTTGATCATGGGGCTCTGGCCATGCTGGCCTAGGGCTTTTGCACCTGCTGTTGCTCCACCTGGGAAGTGTCCGTGGCGCTTGGCACCCGCCTTTCATCGGGGAAAGTTCAAGAAGTATCTTCCAAATAACTGCTTTGAGCTTCTCCACATAGACAGCTGCATTCTCCTTCCCCTCTAAAAAGACCCTTGAGAGAGGCCACTTGGAAATAGTCCCCAGATAAAGTGGCACGAAGACCCCATCTCAGAGCCCCTCCATTCTCCTGCTTGGTGAGCAGATAACACTAAAAATTAGACCAAAGGATCTACCGGAGAACTTATCACGTGGCCCTTCAAATAGGCTTGCAGCTTGGAGCTACAAAAACTTGCACAAGTCATTGGCAGAGTGGGCAGGGGAGTGACTTAGCCTGGTTACACTGAGAGCCCCAGGATGGCACCCTAAGGCTCCAACAATTTCCAAAGTTCTGACTTCATTCTGAAGCACAGACTAATTGGCAAATACAATAGCACGTATCCCACATTTGGGCTCACTTTGCTTTTCTCTTATTTAATTTGCAGTAATAGCGGCTGAAACTAATTTCTCAACTGTAAATATCACAGCTGTTGTGGAGAACATTAATTGCACACTATCACATTACCCTCCTTTCTTGGATCAATTTATGTGTAATCTGTTTGCAAGTTCTATGACTGTGAATATTAAGGGAACGCAGTGTGAAATAATCTAACCAAACACATTGGAAACATTTGTACTGAAGTGGCTGGGTGGTTTGGGGTATGGAAATATTCTTGTTTGTGGCAGACATTGAAAAAGTGTTTTTGAAAAGCCCTGCCCCAGAAGTCTTGACGCTGAGTGAAATATGGGTAATTTTTCTTTGGGGGATCAATGAAATAACTGTTTTCAAAATGACTTTATATTGAGTGAAAGGTCAGAAATGCCGTAGGCATTGATCCTGTGTCCATAATCACTTTTTGTTTAGTAAGTTAACCGGCCCTACACAGTTGAATGCAAAGAAATCCAGTTCATCATTTGAAGATAATATTTTTAAAGCATTTGACATCCCCTCAACTCGCATTGCCTGCTGGAGTCTCACTGGGAATGCCTTTCTTTGTCTAGGAAGTGGACCTCTACAGAATGAACAGCCAGGACAAGCTGGGCCTCACTGTGTGCTACCGGACGGACGATGAAGACGACATTGGGATTTATATCAGTGAGGTACAAAGGCTGATTTTGTTTTTGTAACTATCGTATCAAGACCAAAAGGGTTTTTTTTTTTTTTCATGTTCACCAACCCTAACCCACCTCATCAAGATCTCTCTGGAAAGACACAAATTATTCTGTCCCCCTCATCACACTCCATGGCGCTGCATCTTTCCACGGAGGTTAAGTTCTAATGCCAGTACTTATGGCAAAATTACCCTTGAGAAGCCTGCAAATCAGCCATAAAATGGAGCCGTTTACATGGTTTTGTGTGTGTAGCCCCGAGGGAAGAGCAGATTCACATTTCCCAACTCATGTTCATTGAGTGGAATGGTGGATGGAATCACTTACACTTTTTAAAGCCTCTCTCTCTCACACACACACACACTTTTTTTTTCTCTTGGTGGAGTATATATAGTTGACTTCATATAAATTAAATGTGACTTGCATGTACTTATCAAACTACATAGATGCACGCTGTTTTGATCTTCCTTGA
Source organism: Pan paniscus (assembly GCF_029289425.2). Classification (NCBI taxonomy): domain Eukaryota; kingdom Metazoa; phylum Chordata; class Mammalia; order Primates; family Hominidae; genus Pan; species Pan paniscus. Next base: position 73,346,218 of record NC_085926.1, on the reverse strand, counting down.
GAAGATAATACAAAGCAACTGATTTCAGTATGGAAACTTTACAGTGCACACCCATCCTTGCAAACACAGAAACCCAATTTTGTCAGGAAATAAAATTTGTCGCCACAGAATGAACTACTAGACTTAATAATTATCTCTTTGGTTGTATGTCATTCACCAAGCTTAAGTTAACCCAGCCTTTCTGCATTTGGGGACATCCCTCCCCTTACCAGTCCCCCTTGTCCCAATTATATTTCAATTTTAAAGTTATTTTCCAAATTTTAATACAAGTGTTTGGTATAAAATAAGGTATTTAATACAAGTGTTTGGTATAAAATAAGGTATGGTTGCTAGTCCACATAATGAAGGGTATCCTTTAACCTGTTCTACATCATCGATTTGATTTTAATTACCATGCATGCAACAAAAGTCAGCTGTGCCTCCTCAGATCAGCAGAGCCTGCACACACTGCTGCGTAACAGGGTTGCTACACAGGGATCCAAGAACCAGCCCTAGAAAGGGCTTAGAAGCAGATCAGCTCATGTTTGCCTCTCCTTGCACGACACTAAGTCTTGTTTATTTCTGTGCAAAACAGAAACACAGGGATGAGCATGACTGTGTTTTAGAAATGGTTTTGAAAGTGCTGTTGCTCAACAATGATAGACTGGATTAAGAAAATGTGGCACATATACACCATGGAATACTATGCAGCCATAAAAAATGATGAGTTCATATCCTTTGTAGGGACATGGATGAAATTGGAAACCATCATTCTCAGTAAACTATCGCAAGAACAAAAAACCAAACACCGCATATTCTCACTCATAGGTGGGAATTGAACAATGAGATCACATGGACACAGGAAGGGGAATATCATACTCTGGAGACTGTGGTGGGGAGGGGGGAGGGGGGAGGGATAGCATTGGGAGATATACCTAATGCTAGATGATGAGTTAGTGGGTGCAGCGCACCAGCATGGCACATGTATACATATGTTACTAACCTGCACAACGTGCACATGTACCCTAAAACTTAAAGTATAATAAAAAAATAAATAAAATAAAAAAAAAAGAAAGTGCTGTTGCTTATTTTCATGCATGTCTGCATTTGCGCTGAGATAGTCCATGTGTGTTTCAGATTGACCCTAACAGCATTGCAGCCAAGGATGGGCGCATCCGAGAAGGAGACCGCATTATCCAGGTAAGTCCACTTCCAAACAATGGCCTCATAATGGGCCTATCACTAAAGAACAAACTGATTCTAATGATAGGTCTAGGGTTGAAAATGCGGAAGAGGTTAAAGAACAGGGATCACAAACGCAGATGTGTAGTGAGGCCAGACAAGTTAAACTAATTGTGAGGCTATCTCTGAGTCATAAGACGTAAGAGGGAGTGGTGAGGACTGGGACAAACTAGATGGGGCATGTTCTCTCCAAAGAGGGCCTTGCAAAATTTGAGCCAGTTCTCCTTATTTTGTTTCATTCTGTTTGGATCAAAACAAACATCAGTGAGCCAAAGTCAGGCCAACAGTTTACAACTTGTGAACTAAAATAATTCTCGTTTTAGATTTCTCTGAAAGATTAACTTTGGACCAAGCATTTCAGAGGCTCGTCCATAAAAGGGGAACATTTTTGGCAAATTTAGCAGAATCGATTGAAAAGTCTTAGAAATTTTCTGACTCAACATCTAACCATCCTGGAATCGCTTCTAAGGGTCATTACTTGACCTCGAGCCCTGTTGCTCCGTCTAGTCCAAATGAGACCATTCATGTCTCTTTTGGCTACAACCTTCTTTAATCTCACAGAATTGAAATTCTTGGCTTCATTGTGTCCACAAGGCTTAGCTTTCTACCTCTTCTCATCCGTATCCTCTCATTCTTAATCCACTGTGTTTTTCTCATTGCATACCTCACCACAAGTCATTTTGATTTTCTTCTTCCACTGCCTACTCTGGGTTTCTCTAGCCTTCAGCCAGAACCTGTGCTGCTCAGGATCGCTTGCCCTAGGGAAGTGACCCAAACCTTCACACCTGAAGGGTCAGGGTCCTCAGCATACTGCCTCTTTTTTTTTTTTTTTTTTTGATTGCTGGAGTTTTCCATTAACCTTTACTACTGAGAATGGAAGCACTCAGAGGTACTCCAAGGAATCCTCTAGGTTCCAGACACAACCCTCCCTGCCTCCACTGTGTCACAGCAAGCCCATCTTCCTTGGTAATTGAGGGCAATCACTCCAACCAATAGAGTCACCCCTTTTGCTGCCTGTTGGCTCACTAGTGTAAGGAGGCATGTGGAAGGCTCCACTTCCAATTCAGTGGAACCATTGCTGTGTCCCCTGGAGGCGGCGTTCCACCAGGACTAAGACCTCCAGACCAGCAGGGCTCAAAGTCACCAGGACATGCAAGCAAAAATCCTGCAAGAGGGTTAATCAAGTGTGATAGTGAGAGTGTCACGCCCACTTGACCCTCCGCCTGGCCCAAAGAAGTTTAAGTGTCAAACTGGGGACACAAAACACCATGTATAATTCTATTCCATTTTCTTAACCTCAGTTTGCTGCTTTTTCTTCTATATTATCCAATAATGTCTACATATACTCCTGCCTGAATATTATGTCTAATTGCTTCCATGTTCCCTCTGCAGAGCATTATGATTTTTCTCAGTGCCGTCTTCTGGAGGTCCAGCCCCTTCTGTTCACAACCCACACATCACAGTCACCTCATGAACTACACTCATGGAGGCTCCCTTATAGACCAGAGAAACTGCATTGGTCTGAGCAAGACCTTTCCTTCCTAACATCATTATTCTTTTCCAGCTACACGGAAGTTGTATGTTCTAACTGTGAGTGGGTGACAAATGCAGGTCTGAAATAAAATAGAATGATTTTGCACCATCTAATCAAGCTATTTGTCTCCCCACTCTCCCCATCCCCCCCCCTTTTTTTTTAAAGATTAATGGGATAGAGGTGCAGAACCGTGAAGAGGCTGTGGCTCTTCTAACCAGTGAAGAAAATAAAAACTTTTCATTGCTGATTGCAAGGCCTGAACTCCAGGTAAATCGGCTTCCTACAGATGAAACTGGGTCTATATTTCTAAAATCAAAAGATCCCCAGGCCTGCAAAAGAGCACCTGAGTATTGGCTGTGAACTTGAAGGTGCTTTGTTCCCTGGAAATGTAATCAAACTTGCTGTGATTCAGAATTCACTTTATGAGTTAGCCATTTAAGGTTGGTTAGATACCCACCCTGGCATCTATACTGCAGGCCCACCACATTCGTTAATGCAGGGATCATAGGGAAGGAAAAGGAAACAGAATTGAATGGAAAACACAACCGGGGTCACGTCAAGACATTTGACTTCCCAAGGCCTGACATATGTTCCAGCCTTGATCTGTGCAGGTTTCATTTACAATAGCAGAGTATGGGGAATTAAAACTCGCTCTTTCAAATTAAAAGAAACATTGAATGATAAATAATTAAAACTGATATGACCACCGAATAAGTGCTAGGCCCTCTGTGGAGCACTTTACACACAGGAGAGCCTTCCCAGGAGATGGAAGTTTCCAGAGATTCAAAAGTTACCCAGGAAAGGCCCAGAAGGAGGGTGATAAAGCAGGGAGGGGTTCAGGCCCAAGTAATCTGATTCAGAAACTTCTGTGTTGTAATAACTCCTTCCACAGGAGGAATCATGAACTCACCCAGGTGGCACTCTTGATCCACTTAGAATGGCTCCAGCAACACATCTAGGGCAATCCAGTAGTAGATCTCTTTAGGTATGTGTATTAGTCCGTTTTCATGCTGCTGATAAAGACATACTCGAGACTGGGTAATTTATAAAGAAAAAGAGGTTTCATGGACTCACAGTTCCACATGGCTGGGGAGGCCTCACAATCATGGTGGAAGGCAAAAGGCACGTCTTACATGGCAGCAGGGAAGAGAGATGAGAACCAAGCAAACAGGGTTTCCCCTTATAAAACTATCAGATCTCATGAGACTTATTCACTACCATGGGAACAGTATGGGGAAAACTGCCCCCATGATTCAATTATCTCCCACGAGGTCCCTCGCACAACACGTAGGAATTATGGGAGCTACAATTCAAGGTGAGATTTGGGTGGGGACAGCCAAACCATATCAGTATGAAACCCGATTGAAAAAGTAGCCGAGAGACAGACAGTGGCATACAGGGCATCTGATTCTCCACAGATGGGAGCCTCATGAGCTCAAAGGGAACTTCAGCAATCATCTCACCCACAGTCACAGACTTTTTCTTAAAGGGCCAGATAGTAAATGTTTGACTTGGGTGGCCATACCATCTCTGCCATGACTGCTAGACTGTCACTCTAGTGCAAAAGCAGCCATAGACAATTATGTCAGCGAATGAGCATGGCTGTGTTCTCATTCAGCTTTTTTTATTATTTATAAAAATACCAGGCTGGATTCAGCCCATGGGCTATAGAGTACCAACTTCTGAATAGTTCACTCTTTTTTGGGCAAGGCAGATAAAGGCCTCTTAAAAGTGATATCCAGCCAGGCTCAGTGGCTCACGCCTATAATCCCAGCATGTTGGGAGGCTGAGGCAGGAGGTTCACTTGAGGTCAGGATGAGGCCAGCCTGGCCAACATGGTGAAACCCAATCTCTACTAAAAATACCAAAATTAGCTGTGCATAGTGGCGCATGCCTGTAATCCCAGCTACTCGGGAGGCAGAGGTTGCAGTGAACTGAGATCGTGCCACTGCACTCCAGCCTGGGAGACAGAGTGAGATTCTGTCTCAAAAAAAAAAAAAAAAAAAAAAGTGGTATCTTGCCCAAGCCAAACAGCTAGTTACTGTATCAGAAAGAACTCTTTTCACACTGAAAATCGTTTTTCTATGGGACCTGTTAAACTCGTGTCTGGTCCAGCAAGCAGGTGGACCAGCTAAATCTACCTGACCCTCCTACACAGGTGTCCTACTGCACTGAAAGTAGCTGAGATGGATGAAAGAGTTTCACCCTGAAAAAAAAAATCATGGATATTAAAGACTTCCCCAGATGTAGTGTAGGGTTGGAGGTCTGTTTAATGTAAGGGTTGGATAGTTTCCTGACTTAACAGCAAATCATTGGGCAGACTGCATTTTGATGACTCTTAGAGGAAGCCCTAGAAATATTTTCCCCCAAGGTAATGTCATTTTTAAAAAAACATAAATGAACATGAAAGGAAACTTCTAAGGCATGTGTTGGCTGCTCTTGCCTGCAGCTGGATGAGGGCTGGATGGACGATGACAGGAACGACTTTCTGGATGACCTGCACATGGACATGCTGGAGGAGCAGCACCACCAGGCCATGCAATTCACAGCTAGCGTGCTTCAGCAGGTAACGCCCACGCACCAGTCCCTGACACTCTGCCCTGCTGAGCTGGAGGAAAATCTGCTTCCTCCATCTCCCTTTATGGTGCTAAAGACCATCAGAAGCCCATCCACCTGGAAGGCGCAAGAAAACAGCCTCAAGTACTTTTCTATTTGCGCACCAGACCAATGAAATGCAAGCTGGTACTGTCCCTAGCTAAGCTTTTAAATCTAAGCAACATTGCCAAAGCAAAGCTGACCTTCTGATAATTTGTTTGGAAAACATATGCGTCGGCATTACCATAGATTGCAAAAAGCCATGTTTTCCAAAGTAAAACAATCCCCTCTGTTTAACAGGAGCTGCTTGGAGCTCTCTAGCTCCCTACTATGCTACTACCATTGTCAGAGTCTTAATGAGCCACTTACTGAGTCCTTATTGAGTTAAACAAGGACCTTTATACATCCTTCTACCTGTGTACTGATTCATTTAACAGAATCATTGAGAATCATTCATTGAGATAAAGTGACTATTATCCTTATTTTACAAAACTGAGGACAAGAACAAGTGACTTGCCCAGGTAGATACGGGTAGGTGTAGCTAAGGCCCACGCTATTGACGTGGTCCTACTGTCAGATGCTGTCCCTTGGCCTTAGAAATGTACAGCCTGCCCTAACCAGAAACTGCAAGGAAAGGTCAAACCTGAGTACCTGCTGCGCAGGCCTCCCTCACTGTGACCCTTTGTTCTTGTGTTTATGCAGAAGAAGCACGACGAAGACGGTGGGACCACAGATACAGCCACCATCTTGTCCAACCAGCACGAGAAGGACAGCGGTGTGGGGCGGACCGACGAGAGCACCCGTAATGACGAGAGCTCGGAGCAAGAGAACAATGGCGACGACGCCACCGCATCCTCCAACCCGCTGGCGGGGCAGAGGAAGCTCACCTGCAGCCAGGACACCTTGGGCAGCGGCGACCTGCCCTTCAGCAACGAGTCTTTCATTTCGGCCGACTGCACGGACGCCGACTACCTGGGGATCCCGGTGGACGAGTGCGAGCGCTTCCGCGAGCTCCTGGAGCTCAAGTGCCAGGTGAAGAGCGCCACCCCTTACGGCCTGTACTACCCTAGCGGCCCCCTGGACGCCGGCAAGAGTGACCCTGAGAGCGTGGACAAGGAGCTGGAGCTGCTGAACGAGGAGCTGCGCAGCATCGAGCTGGAGTGCCTGAGCATCGTGCGCGCCCACAAGATGCAGCAGCTCAAGGAGCAGTACCGCGAGTCCTGGATGCTGCACAACAGCGGCTTCCGCAACTACAACACCAGCATCGACGTGCGCAGACACGAGCTCTCAGATATCACTGAGCTCCCGGAGAAATCCGACAAGGACAGCTCGAGCGCCTACAACACAGGCGAGAGCTGCCGCAGCACCCCGCTCACCCTGGAGATCTCCCCCGACAACTCCTTGAGGAGAGCGGCGGAGGGCATCAGCTGCCCGAGCAGCGAAGGGGCTGTGGGGACCACGGACGCCTACGGGCCAGCCTCCAAGAATCTGCTCTCCATCATGGAAGATCCCGAAGTGGGCACCCCTACCTATAGCCCGTCCCTGAAGGAGCTGGACCCCAACCAGCCCCTGGAAAGCAAAGAGCGGAGAGCCAGCGACGGGAGCCGGAGCCCCACGCCCAGCCAGAAGCTGGGCAGCGCCTACCTGCCCTCCTATCACCACTCCCCATACAAGCACGCGCACATCCCGGCGCACGCCCAGCACTACCAGAGCTACATGCAGCTGATCCAGCAGAAGTCGGCCGTGGAGTACGCGCAAAGCCAGATGAGCCTGGTGAGCATGTGCAAGGACCTGAGCTCTCCCACCCCGTCGGAGCCGCGCATGGAGTGGAAGGTGAAGATCCGCAGCGACGGGACGCGCTACATCACCAAGAGGCCCGTGCGGGACCGCCTGCTGCGGGAGCGCGCCCTGAAGATCCGGGAAGAGCGCAGCGGCATGACCACCGACGACGACGCGGTGAGCGAGATGAAGATGGGGCGCTACTGGAGCAAGGAGGAGAGGAAGCAGCACCTGGTGAAGGCCAAGGAGCAGCGGCGGCGGCGCGAGTTCATGATGCAGAGCAGGTTGGATTGTCTCAAGGAGCAGCAAGCAGCCGATGACAGGAAGGAGATGAACATTCTCGAACTGAGCCACAAAAAGATGATGAAGAAGAGGAATAAAAAAATCTTCGATAACTGGATGACGATCCAAGAACTCTTAACCCACGGCACAAAATCCCCGGACGGCACTAGAGTATACAATTCCTTCCTATCGGTGACTACTGTATAATTTTCACTTCTGCATTATGTACATAAAAGAGACCACTACCACTGGGGTAGAAATTCCTGCCTCGTTCAATGCGGCAAGTTTTTGTATATAAGATAAGTACGGTCTTCATGTTTATAGTCCAAATTTGCAAACCCTACAACTCTGGGTGTCATAGGTCTATTTTAAGGGAAGAGAGAGAAAAACACCCTTACTATCTTGGAAGGCAATATTAACAAACAGAGCTTTTTTCAAATAGCAATTGTACTTTTCTACCTGTACCCTTTTACATAAAGTGTTTAAATTTCAGAAAGATCTTTTATTAAGCATACTTTCACAGAATAATTTGTTTAAACTATATTCATATTAAAAAGTTAAACACGCTTTTTTTCCTGCCTAAAACACAAATACAACTGCCAGTATGTATTTTTAATGGAACCCTATTTTATAATGTTACGTTACTGAATGTGTTTCATATGCGTGACCGTTAAGATATTATTATTTAGGTGAAGGTTTCAACTCAAAACCACCCAACCCGGTGGTTAACGATTTAATACATATAACCAAACCGGCAGCGTTTAGAGTTGGGATATACATTTAAACATTTTCCTGGTTAAGGTTCCCAAGAGAGTGTAAAGGTTTTAGCAGAAAGCAAAATATCTTGCATCTTTATGGAAGTTTAAAGCATGTTTGCAAATATTGCAGCCCATTGAAAGAATTTGCATGTACAGGAAAGTTGTGGATGGAGACGGTTTGTGGAATTTTAAGTGCTCATTGTAGTAAACTTTTGCTTTGTAGATTTGAAGGTACAGACTTATACAGGCAAGTTCACAAAATCATGATTAGTTACAAACAGTAAAATGAAGTTAAAATAAATTATTATTTTCTATTTGATATGTTTTGATGTGATTCCTCATTTTGCAGTGGTGCCTATAAAATAAAAGCCTTTTGCAGTGTTTGCTTTTTTTCCCTTGGTTGTGGTTGTATTACATGCTACTTTGGAAGGATTTAAGTATTTTAGACCATCTGATGTCTTCACATTCAGCCTCAAACCTAATGATGGATATAAAGCCAAGGTCTAGCAGTGAAGAATACAGGGTCAAATTTACAATACAACCCTGCATTCTCACTGCCTGTCTCAGAAAGTTTCAGCCTGGCCCAATATCCTATAAACAAGAATAGCTATGAGCAACTTTATCAATCAGGGTCATGTTTACAGTGAAATCTCTTTCGTTTATTGCAACCATTACTGCCTGTCAGTAATAACAACTCCGGGTGGCTAGGTCCAGCTTTCCATTTCTAAGATGCATCTGCAAATCAGGCGATATTTTCATAGAAAAACAGGGGTCACCAAACTGGGTGGGCTTCAAATCTGGTATCTTTCTGACTACTGCAACCACCAGGATCCTAAATAATGAATTTGCTACAAATTGTTTCCTGATTGATTGTAATGTTTACACCAATTTCAGCTGTAATACTTACTGAAAAAAAGTAAGAAAGATAGATAGGATTAGGAAGAGTGTCATTTTTATTTGCCATGATGCCATACATCTGGTTTACTCTCCAATCCAAATGGAATTTGGATTGAAATGACCAGGTGTTTTAGGCATTTCAGACATACATTCCTCCCACAGACCCTGCTCGAACCACAATCCCTCCTTTGGGACCAGAATCTTGAGACTAATTAGTAGTCACGCTTTTAATAAAACAACTTAATGAAAATAAAACACTGAAATACTTATTCCTCATTATTAAGATGTCTGTTCATTACCTCTTCCAGAACCAGGCATTGTTAAGATAATTACATCTGCTACATTATTCTAATCAGCCCTCCAAGGTGAAATTTTTGCAAAGAGTGCACTATTAGGGCCTCGGTTTTCCAATATTCTCCAAGTTTTAACTTTCCACAAAATCTGATCCTTACCTCCCAGGAGAAGCTCCCCTTTCACAGCCATGTCACCTCATACCCTGTCTTCCTAGTTAATGTTTCACAGTGAACAAACATTAGTCAGATGAATTATAAATTGCTGCAAAGCATATATAAGCGTATGAGTTTATATGGGGAAATAGCTTTCCTCCCCTTGTGTGTTCTCGCTGAAGGCCAGAGGAGGCTACGTGGCCACAGGAACTGCTTTAACCTAAACAGTCAAGCACAAGGGTTTCTAACCAGGTCTCCCCATGTGTCTCTGGATTTGGGGGTCAGCTCGTGCACTTAGAAAAAGTAGAGGGAAATAATAGCGTGCATTCAAATCCAATTCTAGATCCTTTGATTTCAACGTATTTTTAAATCACTTTTATCATCTAGATATACTTAGTCATAACATGCAGTGTAATATGAGGCTTCCCAAATCTAATTTAGCCGATTAACTTCTAAAAGAAATTGGAAGAGATCTTAGAAATCATCACTTTGTCAATGAACAGGGCACTCAGGGAGGCAAAGAAATACAGTGCAGCTCATTCATAACCAAACTGGGATTTGAACTCAGAACCCAACACCTGGTTCCACAATTCTTAGCACCCCATACTCTGAAGAATCGTCCTCATGTGCACAGTTAACTTAAATGCATTAAATCCTTTGCCCTCAACCAAAAAACAAATGCATTTCACCAGTGGATGCCCCAGAGTGAACGTAAGAGTAATCATGAATCTGCCATTTCTTCCAGAAGCATGAGCTCCAAGTGCCTCACAGTGCATTTCTGAGCTGGCGGTTGGGATGAAAATTTTCCTGGGTAATAGTGATGAGACAATTTCTAGCTTCTGTTCTCACTGATGTAAAGCCCTAGTTTCTGTGTAAACAGAACGTCCACTGTAACTAACAGGCCTTTCTACCGCCCTGGCTGCATGTACTTTACTTCTTGGACCCACTGAAGGATCTGGTGGAAGCTATAGATTCTATCTGCAGAAAATGTACTTATAATGAATAATACATTAAAAAGTGCATATAATCAGAGACTTCACATGCCCCCGAAGTCCATTCACAGATCCCCTCTAAGCATGCAAGAACCCCAAGTTTAGAATAACCAAATTTGATAGGTTTATTTCTCAGACTTTTATTTCAGCTTCATCTTATAGCACACTATTTGATTTGAATGCCTACTTTTAATATCAAGGCCTACTTTTCTTCCTATTAGAACTATATTGTTTAACACAATTAAAATTTACCAAATCACTAGTACCTACACTCTTCCAGTCATTGTGCAGTTTTTCTCACAGCTATGTAAATTGAGGAATGATTAATACAGATTTCTGATTCTCCATAGCAGCCACCCCACTGGCTGGATGACTCAGGTTTAAACTAATTCTAAAATACAAAAGAAGGAAATGACAATGTTTTGACCATCTAGAGCTGCACTGCCCAATACTATAGCCACTAGCCACATCTGGCTATTAAGCAGTTAAAATGCGGTTAGTCCAAATTGAAATGTTCTGAGAAAATGGATTTCAATGACTTTGTATTTAAAAATGAAAAGTATTTTGATAATTTTTATGTAGAAATCATTTTGCATATGTTGGATTGAATAAAATACATAGTTATCACTAATTTAACCTGTTTAACTGTTTAATGTGAATGCTAGAAGATTTTTAATTACATATGTGGCTTGCATTATACTTCCATTGGGCAGCACAGATACAGAAAATATCGGGCAAGTACACGCTAAACCCTTGCCCTCATCATCTCACTAAATCCTTGGAGCAGTTCTATGAAGCAGATGCTTTATCAATAGTTTAGACTCAGATTAAGAACTTTGCCCAGACAAGCATAAAGGTGTGATTTGAATTGGCATCTGCCTAATACCAAACCCTTTACCTGTGCTTCCATCTCCTCCTAAGAAGCAATTCAAAGTATGTTCAGTTTAGGTTAATATTTGTAACATATTCATAATCACAAAGAAATTACTTCAAAGTAGCAAGCATTTCACTCAGTTCCCTTTGAGTTCTAAATTGCAGAATATTCTAACTCTCGGCAAGAACACATGACAATGCATAGATATCTAGTAATGTGGGGGCACAAGCTAAGTTTTTCATCTTCTAAATGGAAACATGAGATCCCAAATAGCAAAAATCACAAATATGATAAGGTGGGATTATACATCGCCTAAGGAATACTAGTTGGAGAACTAATTAAGACTATAAGCTGAAATATGAAAATTAACCAAGTAATTATCTACTTGTAGCCTTCAGAAGTAGGTTACAGGTTACTTGTTAGCAACATTGCCCAAAACCAAGGAAGCAAACACAATTCTGCCACAAGCAATTGAGACTCCCACTTTTATTTCTGTTTCTCGCTTTTAAGTATTTTAGGATTTCTGTGGAGCATCAACTAATTAAAAAGAAAATCACTAAAACTGAGATAAGATGCAAGAATTCTCCTGGCAAATGCTGTAGTCTTCAATTTTGATTAAATGTGAATTCCCTAAAGCAGTTATAAAACAAAGTGTCGTTCTTTTGAGTTTCATTCAGATGGGGTTTTTCTGCTTAAATGGTTCATTTTCTTTAGCTTTCAGTTGCAACTAATCCTGAAAGGGCACAGTCCACAGGGACATGTGGTTTGCCTATAATGTGGTTTTGCCTTTCAATGGCAGAATGCTGACCTCCGTGCACTCAGCATCTCTTTAAAATGAAAAATGGGGAATTAATGATCCCTCCTTCATTGGGGCTATTGCAAATTTAAACTTGCTCACCAATTAGTAAGTCTCGCTAAAATCCTCAAAAGCCAAAGGAAAGTCCCTAAACCTCATCAGAGTCTCTCAAAAATATACTAGGAAGTAATTAAATTGTGTTTTTAGTTCTCTTTGGAGAACTACATGTCTCCCAGACATTGTGGGCTTGACTTAGCAGTTTCAGCTCTGTGGAATTATGACAACCTTATGCATCGAGGAGCCATGTCAGAAGCCAGCACGGATTCCTTCATCCACTAGTTACTATGTGCATACTCAATCTAGGGCCATGGGGAGGTCTCTGGAGCGTACAGTCCGGTGAGAAAGAAAACAGTAATCCAATCATCACACAAATACTTATAAAGCATCAACAAGATTGGAGTAAGGGTCAGATAGGAGAGCCAGTGCCACAGATTTCACAGAGAGTCTCCCTTAAAAAGTTATGTTTGATCTGAGAGCCAATAGATGAATGTGAGTTAACTAGAAAGGTAGTTAAATAGAGAAAATAGCATGTACAAAGGTCCTGAAGTGAGAGAGATGTGGCCTATTTGAAACAGACAGACAGTCAGGTGTGACTTGAGCTCAAAAACAATGCACAAAGAGAATAGAACTCAGTGTGAAAAGACAGGGAGCTAGGAAGGAATGACACTGTCTACTAGACCATAGATAACCTATTCGTTATGGCCAACTTTTATTGAGCATCTAATATGTGCCAGAAACTGTGCTAAGTCTTTTACATGTGCTAACTCCCTTAACCATAAGTAGCCTACCTGATGGGTGGGATTGTTCTTATTTTGTGGATAAGGAAATAAAGAAGGCTTAGAAAAGCAACCAGCTGGTACATGGCTAAGGGGAAAAGTGAAACCATCTCTCTCTGACCACACTGAATCGCTGGGCTGGAAGTAGCACCTCCATGACAGGCACTGTGGAAAAGGCTCATGTATTTCAGCAGATACCTAACATCTGGAGACCTTTGGTGACTATTTTGTGCCCTGCCTTTTTCTACTCAGGACTAAATCTGTTTATAACCCTGTTACTTCCCAATTTTATGCCACAGCAGATGAAAACTTAACATGCTTTGTCAATCCACTTCTGCAAAGTCAACCACCTTGACCACTAGATAGAACATATTTCCCAATCCAGGGCTCCATTTTCCATCATCCACCAGGAAACACACAGGAGCTTAGGAAGAGAGCTTCCTTTCCCTTGCTTACCAGCTACAGTCTTTACCACCAGTTCTCACCACCACCCCAGAGAAGTACCTGATCTGATGAGATGGTCCCATTGAATGCATAATGAAGAAGGCAATTTAAGTGGTTTGAGGACCACAGCTTCTCTGCTTACCCACCCCCGTGAAATACCTGTCCTGAATTGTACCTTGCTGTGTAAACTAATGTGGGTGATTCCACATTGAAGAGCAAGGTTCTGCAATCCCTGCTGCCACCCAATCAGATCTTCCTTCCATAAATGATCTCCAAAGCACTGTAAGCAGAGGCCACAAGGTTTCACAGGCACTAAACAGCCACCTTTATAAACAAGTTTCTCAGTGCCCATGAACTGGAGGCACAGACAGCACACAGGGGCTAAATGAATTCCTAACTATAATTTAAGCTTTGCCATTTTCTGAGATGCAGGGGATTTAAGACATAGAATGTGGGTTTTATAAATGCTTAACAGTTACCAGAACAAACAAAATCTGCCTGTTGGGTTTCAGAGGAGAGTCTTATGGATAAAGGGGATTGAGTTTTGACTGAAAAATGAGAATCTAAGTACCACTTTCAGTATGACCTGTGTCTTTGGAAGTTGCCAGTTTAAACTGGGCCTTGTCACAAACATTTATGGACTTCGTTACCTTAAGAACATGGGCACACCCACTCTGGATTCCAAGCCACCAATGTTTTAAGTGGCACTTTTTTGGGAAGGCTTATCAAATATAAACCAATATATACGCAATTATAAATATATATATAATACCAATATATACCAATTTTTTAAACTGGCTGCTAAACTTCTGGCTCTTTTTGAGGCAGTCTTTACAGGAATGAGACCTGTTTCTATTTCTAGTCCATCAACTCTCCTGCTTTTTCCTCCTCCTGACTAGGGACACTTCTGTAATACTAAGATATCATGATGTTTCCCTTATGAACAACAGGTACAATCTATAAAACAGGCTTGGAGTGTATTCCTTCATTCAGCATCAAGAATAATTCCAAAAGAAGTATGTACATTGGGGCCGGGCGCGGTGGCTCACGCCTGTAATTGCAGCACTTTGGGAGGCCAAGGCAGGTGGATCACCGAGGTCAGAAGTTCAAGAGCAGCCTGGCCAATGTGGTGAAACCTCATCTCTACTAAAAATACAAAAATTAGCCAGATGTTGTGGCGGGCACCTGTAATCCCAGCTACTCGGGAGGTTGAGGCAGGAGAATTGCTTGAACCTGGGAGGCAGAGGCTGCAGCGAGCCGAGATCACACCATCGCACTCCAGCCTGGGCAACAAGAGTGAAACTTCATCTCAAAAAAATAAATAAATAAAAGGAATATGTATATTGGTACATAGTTCTGCATTTAGAAACAAAGCCAAATATTTAAACACCAAGAGCTCAGTGAATACCTCAGCCTACATGGAAAAGCCCTGCAAGTATGATGGATCCACAACCAAACCCAATTAGCATATTCACAATCTTACCATACAGTGAACATGCCTTTCAACTAATGCTTTGGGAAATGTCAGTAGTCAGAACTCCAAAGCAATCAACCAGTAATTCATAGTATACCAAAATGCTTCCTTGTTATTTATTTTTGACACAGAGACTCTTTTAAAACTCCAGAGAAAGCTACAAAGAATGCACACAAGTTTTCATATAATTGGGAGGGATTTATAGAACCAATGTGCCATCTTAAGCAAAGACATGATAAACGTTGACTTGATCTCCTATCCCAAAAGGCATCATTCATCTTCATGGCCTTGGATTTTGCAATGGACTCTTAGATAAGACACCAAAAGCATAAGCAATGAAAGAAAAAAATTGATAAATTGGACTTTATCAAAATTAAAAACTTTAATGCCCCAAAGGACTCTATAAGGAAAATGAAAAAACGACCTATAGAAGGGAAAATATGTGAAAATCATACATCTGATAAGGGTCTAGTATCCAGAATACCTACAGAACTCCAGCCATTTTGCATTAGGAGACCATTTCAACAAAACAATAACCCAATTAAAAAATGGGTAAAGAACTTCAGTAGACATTTCTCCAAAGATGATATACAGATGGCCAATAAAGCACAGGAGAAGATGTTCAACATCACTAATCATTAGGGAAATAAAAAATTACAATGAGATATTACCTCACACCCACCAGGATGTCTACTATCAAAAAAAAACCCAGAAAATCATAAGTGTGGGCAATGATATGGAGAAATTGGAACCCTTGTACATTACAGTTTGGAAGTTTCTAAAAAAGCTAAACATAGAATTATCATATGATCAAGCAATTCCACTTGTATACCAGAAAGAATTAAAGATAGGGACGCAAACAGATATTTGTACACCAATGTTTCTTGCAACATTATTCGCAACAGCCAGAAAAGGTGGAAACAACCCGTGTCAATCAGAAGTTAAATGGATAAACAAAATGGTATATACATACAGTGAAATATTACTCAGCCTTAATAAAGGAATGAACTGGGGGAGGAGCCAAGATGGCCGAATAGGAACAACTCCGGTCTACAGCTCCCAGCGTGAGTGACGCAGAAGACAGGTGATTTCTGCATTTCCAACTGAGGTACCGGGTTCATTTCACTGGGGAGTGCCAGATAGTAGGTGCAGGGCAGTGGGTGCAGCGTACTGTGTGCAAGCCAAAGCAGTGCGATGCATCACCTCACCTGGGAAGCGCAAGGTGTCAGGGAATTCCCTTTCCTAGTCAAAGAAAGGGGTGACAGACGGCACCTGGAAAATCGGGTCACTCCCACCATAATACTGCGCTTTTCCAATGGGCTTAAAAAATGGCACACCAGGAGATTATATCCTGCACCTGGCTCAGAGTGTCCTACACCCATGGAGTCTCGCTCATTGCTAGCACAGCAGTCCGAGATCAAACTGCAGAGCAGCAGCGAGGCTGGGGGAGGGGTGCCTGCCATTGCCAAGTTAGCTGTTTGATTAAGTAAACTAAGCAGCCAGGAAGCTCGAACTGGGTGGAGCCCACCACAGCTCAAGGAGGCCTGCCTGCCTCTGTAGGCTCCACCTCTGGGGGCAGGGCACAGACAAACAAAAAGACAGCGGTAACCTCCGCAGACTTAAATGTCCCTCTCTGACAGCTTTGAAGAGAGTAGTGGTTCTCCCAGCACGCAGCTTGAGATCTGAGAGCGGGCAGACTGCCTCCTCAAGTGGGTCCCTGACCCCCGAGTAGCCTAACTGGGAGGCACCCCCCAGTAGGGGCAGACTGACACCTCACACGGCCGGGTACTCCTCTGAGACAAAACTTCCAGAGGAACAATCAGGCAGCAGCATTTGCGTTTCACCAATATCCGCTGTTCTGCAGCCACCACTGCTGACACCCAGGAAAATAGGGTCTGGAGTGGACCTCTAGCAAACTCCAACAGACCTGCAGCTGAGGGTCCTGTCTGTTAGAAGGAAAACTAACAAACAGAAAGGACATCCACACCAAAAACCCATATGTATGTCACCATCATCAAAGACCAAAGGTAGATAAAACCACAAAGATGGGAAAAAAACAGAGCAGAAAAACTGGAAACTCTAAAAATCAGAGCGCCTCTCCTCCTCCAAAGGAATGCAGCTCCTCACCAGCAATGGAACAAAGATGGACAGAGAATAAATTTGACAAGTTGAGAGAATAAGGCTTCAGATGATCAAACTACTCCGAGCTACAGGAGGAAATTCGAACCAATGGCAAAGAAGTTAAAAGCTTTGAAAAAAAATTAGACGAATGGATAACTAGAATAACCAATGCAGAGAAGTCCTTAAAGGACCTGATGGAGCTGAAAACCAAGGCACGAGAGCTACATGACGAATGCAGAAGCCTCAGTAGCCGATGCAATCAACTGGAAGAAAGGGTATCAGTGATGGAAGATGAAATGAATGAAATGAAGTGAGAAGAGAAGTTTAGAGAAAAAAGAACAAAAAGAAATGAACAAAGCCTCCAAGAAATATGGGACTATGTGAAAAGACCAAATCTACATCTGATTGGTGTACCTGAAAGTGACGGGGAGAATGGAACCAAGTTGGAAAACACTCTGCAGGATATTATCCAGGAGAACGTCCCCAATCTAGCAAGGCAGACCAACATTCAAATTCAGGAAATACAGAGAATGCCACAAAGATACTTCTTGACAAGAGCAACTCCAAGACACATAATTGTCAGATTCACCAAAGTTGAAATGAAGGAAAAAATGTTAAAGGCAGCCAGAGAGAAAGGTCGGGTTACCCACAAAGGGAAGCCCATCAGACTAACAGCTGATCTCTCGGCAGAAACTCTACAAGCCAGAAGAGAGTGGGGACCAATATTCAACATTCTTAAAGAAAAGAATTTTCAACCCAGAATTTCATATCCAGCCAAACTAAGCTTCATAAGAGAAGGAGAAATAAAATCCTTTACAGACAAGCAAATGCTGAGAGATTTTGTCACCACCAGGCCTGCCTTACAAGAGCTCCTGAAGGAAGCACTAAACATGGAAAGGAACAACCGGTACCAGCCACTGCAAAAACATGCCAAATTGTAAAGGCCATTGATGCTAGGAAGAAACTGCATCAACTAATGAGCAAAATAACCAGCTAACATCATAATGACAGGATCAAATTCACACATAACAATATTAACTTTAAATGTAAATGGCTAAATGCTCCAATTAAAAGACACAGACTGGATAATTGGATAAAGAGTCAAGACCCAACAGTGTCCTGTATTCAGGAGACCCATCTCATGTGCAGAGACACACATAGGCTCAAAATAAAGGGATGGAGGAAGATCTACCAAGCAAATGGAAAACAAAAAAAGGCAGGGGTTGCAATCCTAGTCTCTGATAAAACAGGCTTTAAACCAACAAAGATCAAAAGAGACAAAGAAGGCCATTACATAATGGTAAAGGGATCAATTCAACAAGAAGATCTAACCATCCTAAATATATATGCACCCAATACAGGAGCACCCAGATTCATAAAGCAAGACCTTAGTGACCTACAAAGAGACTTAGACTCCCACACAATAATAAGGGGAGACTTTAACACCCCACTGTCAACATTAGACAGATCAACAAGACAGAAAGTTAACAAGGATACCCAGGAATTGAACTCAGCTCTGCACCAAGCAGACCTAATAGACAGTTACAGAATTCTCCACCCCAAATCAACAGAATACACATTCTTTTCAGCACCACACCACACCTACTCCAAAATTGACCACATAGTTGGAAGTAAAGCACTCCTCAGCAAATGTAAAAGAACAGAAATTATAATCAACTGTCTCTCAGACCACAGTGCAATCAAACTAGAACTCAGGATTAAGAACCTCACTCAAAACCGTTCAACTACATGCAAAATGAACAACCTGCTCCTGAATGAGACTACTGGGTACATAACAAAATGAAGGCAGAAATAAAGATGTTCTTTGAAACCAACAAGAACAAAGACACAACATACCAGAATCTCTGGGACACATTTAAAGCAGTGTGTAGAGGGAAATTTATAGCACTAGATGCCCACAAGAGAAAGCAGGAAAGATCTAAAATTGACACCCTAACATCACAATTAAAAGAACTACAGAAGCAAAAGCAAACACGTTCAAAAGCTAGCAGAAGGCAAGAAATAACTAAGATCAGAGCAGAACTGAAGGAAATAGAGACACAAAAAACCCTTCAAAAAATTAGTGAATCCAGGAGCTGTTTTTTTGAAAAGATCAACAAATTTGATGGACCGCTAGCAAGACTAATAAAGAAGAAAAGAGAGAAGAATCAAATAGACACAAAAAAAAATGATAAAGGGGATATCACCACCGATCCCACAGAAATACAAACTACCATCAGAGAACACTATAAACACCTCTATGCAAATAAACTAGAAAATCTAGAAGAAATGGTTAAATTCCTTGACACATACATCCTCCCAAGACTAAACCAGGAAGAAGTTGAATCTCTAAATAGACCAATAACAGGCTCTGAAATTGAGGCAATAATCAATAGCTTACCAACCAAAAAAAGTCCAGGACCAGATAGATTCATAGCTGAATTTTACCAGAGGTACAAAGAGGAGCTGGTACCATTCCTTCTGAAACTATTCCAATCAATAGAAAAAGAAGGAATCCTCCCTAACTCATTTTATGAGGCCAGCATCATCCTGATACCAAAGCCTGGCAGAGACACAACAGAAAAAGAGAATTTTAAACCAATATCCCTGATGAACATTGATACAAAAATCCTCAATAAAATACTGGCAAACCGAATCCAGCAGCACATCAAAAAGCTTATCCACCATGATCAAGTGGGCTTCATCCCTGGGATGCAAGCCTGGTTCAACATACGCAAATCAATAAATGTAATCCAGCATATAAACAGAACCAAAGACAAAAACCACACGATTATCTCAAAAGATGCAGAAAAGGCCTTTGACAAAATTCAACAATGCTTCATGCTAAAAACTCTCAATAAATTAGGTATTGATGGGACGTATCTCAAAATAATAAGAGCTATCTATGACAAACCCACAGCCAATATCATACTGAATGGGCAAAAACTGGAAGCATTCCCTTTGAAAATGGGCACAAGACAGGGATGCCCTCTCTCACCACTCCTATTCAACATAGTGTTGGAAGTTTTGGCCAGGGCAATCAGGCAGAAGAAGGAAATAAAGCGTATTCAATTAGGAAAAGAGGAAGTCAAATTGTCCCTGTTTGCAGATGACATGATTGTATATCTAGAAAACCCCATTGTCTCAGCCCAAAATCTCCTCAAGCTGATAAGCAACTTCAGCAAAGTCTCAGGATACAAAATCAATGTGCAAAAATCACAAGCATTCTTATACTCCAATAACAGACAGAGAGCCAAATCATCAGTGAACTCCCATTCACAATTGCTTCAAAGAGAATAAAATACCTAGGAATCCAACTTACAAGGGATGTGAAGGACCTCTTCAAGGAGAACTACAAACCACTGCTCAATGAAATAAAAGAGGATACAAACAAATGGAAGAACATTCCATGCTCATGGGTAGGAAGAATCAATATCGTGAAAATGGCCATAGTGCCCAGGGTAATTTATAGATTCAATGCCATCCCCATCAAGCTACCAATGACTTTCTTCACAGAACTGGAAAAAACTACTTTAAAGTTCATATGGAACCAAAAAAGAGCCCTCATCGCCAAGTCAATCCTAAGCCAAAAGAACAAAGCTGGAGGCATCACGCTACCTGACTTCAAACTATACTAGAAGGCTACAGTAACCAAAACAGCATGGTGCTGGTACCAAAACAGAGATTAGACCAATGGAACGGAACAGAGCCCTCAGAAATAATGCTGCATGTCTACAACTATCTGATCTTTGACAAACCTGACAAAGACAAGAAATGGGGAAAGGATTCCCTATTTAATAAAAGGTGCTGGGAAAACTGGCTAGCCATATGTAGAAAGCTGAAACTGGATCCCCTCCTTACTACTTATACAAAAATTAATTCAAGATGGATTAAAGACTTAAATGTTAGACCTAAAACCATAAAAACCCTAGAAGAAAACCTAGGCAATACCATTCAGGACATAGGCATGGGCAAGGACTTCATGTCTAAAACACCAAAAGCAATGGCAACAGAAGCCAAAATTGACAAATGGGATCTAATTAAACTAAAGAGCTTCTGCACAGCAAAAGAAACTACCAACAGAATGAACAGGCAACCTACAGAATGGGAGAAAATTTTTGCAACCTACTCATCTGACAAAGGGCTAATATCCAGAATCTACAATGAACTCCAACAAATTTACAAGAAAAAACAAACAACCCCATCAAAAAGTGGGCAAAGGACATGAACAGACACTTCTCAAAAGAAGACATTTATGCAGCCAAAAAACACATGAAAAAATGCCCATCATCCCTGGCCATCAGAGAAATGCAAATCAAAACCACAATGAGATACCATCTCACACCAGTTAAAATGGTGATCATTAAAAAGTCAGGAAACAACAGGTGCTGGAGAGGATGTGGAGAAATAGGAACACTTTTACACTGTTGGTGGGACTGTAAACTAGTTCAACCATTGTGGAAGTCAGTGTGGCGATTCCTCAGGGATCTAGAACTAGAAATACCATTTGACCTAGCCATCCCTTTACTGGGTATATACCCGAAGGATTATAAATCATGCTGCTATAAAGACACATGCACACTATGTTTATAGCGGCACTATTCACAATAGCAAAGACTTGGAGCCAACTTAAATGTCCAACAACGATAGACTGGATTAAGAAAATGTGGCACATATACACCATGGAATACTATGCAGCCATAAAAAATGATGAGTTCATGTCCTTTGTAGGGACATGGATGAAACTGGAAACCATCATTCTCAGCAAACTATCGCAAGGACAAAAACCCAAACACCGCATGTTCTCACTCATAGGTGGGAATTGAACAATGAGAACAAACACATGGACACAGGAAGGGGAACATCACACACTGGGGACTGTTGTCGGGTGGGGGGAGGGGGGAGGGATAGCATTAGGAGATATACCTAATGCTAAATGATGAGTTAATGGGTGCAGCATACCAACATGGCACATGTATACATATGTAACAAACCTGCATGTTGTGCACATGTACCCTAAAACTTAAAGTATAATAATAATAAAATTTTAAAAAAAGGAATGAACCTTAAAATATTACACTAAGTGAAATAACCCAGACATAAAAGGACAAATATTGTATGATTCCAGTTATATGAAATATCATAGAGACAGTAAGTTTAAAACTTGTTACCAGGGACTGCGGGAGAGGATGCAGTTGTTGTTTAATAATGGCTGATTGACTTGCCCCTTGTATTGCTATCATTATTAATAACTGCATCCTCTGTTTCTGTTTGCAATAATGAAACATTTTCGAAGTAAATAGTGGTGAAAGTTGCACAATATTGTAAATGTAATCAATTCCACAGAATTGTGTGCTTAAAAAATGGTTTAAATGGTAAATTATATTTTATATATAATTTTATGTATATGTACCTAATTACAATAGTTTTAAAAAATCATGCTTTCTAACTAAACCAAATTCCCTTTGGTTTTTGGGAGCATAGATTGCCTCAAGCATTGTTGAAAGTTATGTACAGTCACCCAAGAAATGAACATATAGGCCACATTTTATTTGCAACCCCAGGGGGTTCATAGTTTTTATAAAAGCCCTCCTAGATGCCAGAATGGATCCGAGGCAAAATGAATCTGATGTCCTTGGTCTGCAATGAGAGTGCTTTTATTAACTTCGGTACCCAGGAAATGAATTATGCCCATGTCTCCTAGGTCTGAAGACTGTTCAGGGCATGGATCAAGGCTTCTTTGAGACCTGTTGGAGGAACTATCAATTATAAATGGTGTCAAATGATACCAAAAGAATTTTTAAAAAAATTCCTTCAGCTGCCCAGATGTGAGTTCCAAAGACACTTTGTGCTCTGGTATAACTGGGAGGGACAGAGGTCAGTCTCAAGAAAGGAAGTACAGCTGATTGATTTGCCTCTTGTTGCCCTCATAGGGAGATTTCATGGCACAGAGTTCTCTGGGTTAATTCTAGCCTTAAAATAACCTAGGCATGAAGGAAGCTCTCAACAAGAGTCATTTTACTGCCCAAATTCTGGGACTCTTAAAAATTGCCTGGATGTTTAAATGCTACAGGGTCTCTGGCTGCAAAACCTTCCCTCCCACTACCGATCCCATAGCTGTGGACATCCACTATTAGAATCCTTCACTCTCACTCTTTTACTTACTCACCTGCTCCATAACATTACCCCTTGTGGCATTAAGCCTTGTTTGCTCTGCAGTAACAGAACTCACAAGATTTTGAGGAGGGCATGAGAAGCTAACCCAAGTTCTGCCTGTTCCTACTGCCAGGATTTCCCATGGGAAATGGAAGTGGCTGAATGAAGAAAGGCACATATGTAGAGATAGGAAGGAGAAGTTTTGCTTGCTGCCAGCCTTTCCACCTTCACCCCTTCAAGTATTTATAAAGCACCTACTGTGTGCTGGGCACCCAGATGCAATGAAAACAAGGCGGAGATGGTCTCCCCTTCAGAGACTGCCTCTTCTGGTAAGGGAGGCAGAAAACGCAACACAAGGAAACAAAGAAAGAAAAGACAAAATAGCAAACCATGAGAAGGAATAAGCATAGGACCAAGAGGAGCATGACCCATGAGACCAACTGTTCTCAAAGTTGGGTTCCTGGGCCCGAGCACCAGCATAACCTGGGATATTGCTGGGAAGGCAAACCATCACGTCCTGCCCCAGACCCACTGATTCAGACCCTCAGGGGAGGGGGACTAGCAATCTGTTTTCCCAAGCCTCCAGATGACGCAAATGGATACAGGCTACAGTTTGAGAAACACTCAAACTAAGCAGGGGTTTCGACTGGTCCCCCACCCCATCGTTGAACCTCCTGTCAGTCCTTAGAACAATTCCTAGACATAATAGGCACTTTGTAAAATATGTTAAAAAGATGAACAAGCAATTGGATGGAACCAAGGTGGGTACTTTAAGTTGGGTTATCCGAGAATTCTCTGAATATTTAAGCTTAGACCAAAAGTTGGAGAAATCGTCGCAGTGAGTCTGAAGAAGAATATTCCAGGCTGACTAAAGCAGCAAATGCAAAACCTTGGGGAAAGAACTTTCTTCAGGAGCAGACTGCCTGGGCAAGCCACCCTTTGCAGATCAAGAGTCCAATTTCTGACCCTGGGACCCGGAGTCTTAACTATCCAAGGAACAGAGTAGGTATCCTCTTAGCTCAACTATCTGGTTAAAAACTTGTCTTTTCCCCGAACACAATTGCCTTTCTTGTTTGGCTCTACATATGTAAAGCCACCAACCAGGGCCACGCTGCAGACACGGGCATCATTTACAGAGCCTGGCTTGTTCTCCCGTCAGGATGAACTCTCAGCGACCTTGGACAAAGGGGTTCCCAGGTGTCTCCCAGCGAGCAAGGAAGGAAAACTGGCATAACATGGAGGAGCGCCATGCCAGGAGTTCTGACTTTCGACAATTTATTCTGAAGCTAGCCCAGTCCTCGTCATTTCAAGACAATAAACAAAGACTGTTCCAAGAAAAATTCAAAATGGCAACACAAAGAGCAGATGAAAGGCAGCACAGGAGAAAAAGCAGTGAGAAACTCCACTGTAGTGATTCAAGCCTCCTGGAGCCAGAGCAAGGGAGCTGGAGCCAAGTCCAGCCCGATGCAGATGACATCATTCAGACCCAGGCCAGGCCAGGCTATGCACAAAGCCAGTCAGCCAAAGAAATGTGGACAAGGCAGCTAGGAGAAAATGCAGGCTTTATTCTAAATTATACCCACTGGGAAAATTTCCTTGATTTTATTTTTAACATGAAAAAATACCACCAAATATTAAGAGATTTTTTTAAAAGGGCAAAAAATAATCATGCCGTTGATATTAGGATACCCACAATAGGCCAGGCATGGTGGCTCACACCTGTAATCCCAGCACTTTAGGAGGCCGAGGCAGGTGGATCATTTGAGGTCAAGAGTTCGAGACCAGCCTGGCCGACACAGTGAAACCCCATCTCTATTAATAATTCAAAAATTAGCCAAGCATCGTAGTGGGCACTTGTAATCCCAGCTGTTCGGGAGGCTGAGGCAGGAGAATCGCTTGAACCCAGGAGACGGAGGCTGCAGTGAGCCAAGACTGCACCACTGCATTCCAGCCCGAGTGACACAACAAGACTCCATTTCAAAAAAAACGATACCCACAACTTGGACAAAGGGTTGGCAAACTTTTTCTGTAGAGAGTCAAACAGTAAATACCATACATAGGATACAGGAGCCAAGAGACAAAATCAAAACTGCTATATAGGTATTTACGCAAGAAGAAAGAAAATAAATTTTCACAATTTTTAAACTGATAAATTGCAAAGTACATAAATATAATTGTGAGTAATATAGTTCTAATGAGAAGAATGGAATTCGAGAAGCATAACACTTTGTTTGCTTGAGGTTCTAAGTTAGTGTTCCCTGCCATCAAATTGGTTACAAATATTCATTGGTAAAAATCATTTTTAGCTCATGGGCAATAAAAAATAAAAACAGGCATCAGGCTGGATTTGGCTGGTGGGCCATAGTTTGCTAACGCCTGGCTTAGACCATGTATTGGTTAGGTTTCCCCAGAGAAACAGAACGAATAGAATGTGTGTGTATGTGTGTGTATATACACATACATACATATTAAAACATATATATACACACACACACATATATATGTAATACATATAAATATTTCCAAAACATTTATTGGAAATAGTATATTACATGGAATTGGCTTGCACAGATATAGAGGCAAGCAAGTCCCAACAGCTTCAGGATGAGTCAGCAAGACAGAGACCCAGGAGATGTCTGGGTCCTCTCCAGTGTAATTCCAGTCCCAAAGCTGTCGTTGCTCAAGACCCAGGATAAGCTATATTTCAAGCTTCAGTCTGAAGGCAAGAAAAAAGCTGATGTCCCAGTCCAAAGGCCATCAGGGCAGAAAGAACTCTTACTTGAGTGATGATCAGCAATTTTGATCTATTAAGGCTTTCAACTTATTGTGTTTGCTCTGTTAAAATAACAGTGTTGGCCGGGCGCATGGCTCACGCCTGTAATCCCAACACTTTAACACTTTGGGAGGCTGAGGCAGGTGGATTACCTGAGGTCAGGAGGTCGAGACCAGCCTGACCAACATGGAAAAACCCCATCTCTACTAAAAATACAAAATTAGCCGGGCATGGTGGCGCATGCCTGTAATCCCAGCTACTCGGGAGGCTGAGGCAGGAGAATCGCTTGAACCCAAGAGACGGAAGTTGTGGTGAGCCGAGATCATGCCATTGCACTCCAGCATGGGCAACAAGAGTGAGACTCTGTCTCGAAATAAATAAATAAAATAAAATAAAATAAAATAGGCCAGGCACGGTGGCTCACCACTGTAATCACAGTACTTTGGGAAGCCGAGGTGGGCAGATCACGAGGTCAGGAGATCGAGACCATCCTGGGCAACATGGTGAAACCCTGTCTCTACTAAAAATACAAAAATTAGCTGGGCATGGTGGTGCATGCCTGTAGTCCCAGCTACTTGGGAGGCTGAGGCAGGAGAATCACTTGAACCCAGGAGGAGAAGGCTGTAGTGAGCCGAGATCACGCCACTACACTCCAGCCTAGGCAACAGAGCAAGATTCTGTCTCAAAAAATAAATAAAATAAAATAACAGTGTTGTTGCAGAGTAGATGGGTACCCAAAACAGTTCTCAAATGTTATACAAAACATGCAAATCATCTGGTGCTATGTAGACATGACCTGGGCCTCTTACAGGTCATATCAAGGCAGTGTCTACAGCTCCCTTCCTCCAGCTTTCCATGAGGAGTGGGAGATGCTGTGGTATCATCACCCTTCTGGTGATCACCAATGCTCAATATTATTAAGTGAATTGTGCCCCCTTTCCAAATCCATATGTTGGAATCCTAACCCCCATGCCTCAGAATGTGACCTTATTTGGAAATAGGGTCTTTGCAGTGGTAGACAAGTTACAATGTAGTTATTAGGAGGGGCTCTAACCTAATATCACTGATATCCTTATAAAAAGGGGAAATTTGGAGACAGACTCACACACACAGGACACCACGTGAAGAGGAAGGCAGAGACCAAAGGAAGGTGTCTGCAAGCCAGTGAACACCAGATCTTGCCAGCAAACCACCGGGAGTGAGGAGAGAGGCATGCAACAGATTCTTCCCCCAGGCCTCAGAGGGAACCAACCCTGCCAACACCTTGATGTAAGCCTGCTGGCCTTCAGAACTGCAACAGAATAAATTTCTGTTACATAAGCCAACCAGTTTATACTACTTTGTTATGGTAGCCCTCACCAACTAATACTCAAACGGAGGACGGGGCAAAATGCTGCCTTGGTCTCTGTTTATTCCGAAGTGGTTTTCTGTTTGTTTTTTTGTTTCTTTGTTTTTTTGAGACAGGGTCTCAATCTGTTGCCTAGGCTGGAGTGCAGTGATGCAATTGTCTTGACCTCCCTTGACCTCCCAGGCTCAATCGATCCCCCTCGTAGCTGGGACTATAGGCATAATCCCCCTCACCCAGCTAATTTATTGTAAATTTATTGTAATTTATTGTAAAGACAGGGTTTTGCCATCTTACTCAGGCTGGTCTCGAACTCCTGGCCTCAAGTGACCAGCCCACCTTGGCCTCCCAAAATGCTGGGATTTTAGGTGTGAGCCACTGCACCCAGCCTATTCTAAAGTTTCTTATCATTCTTCTCGGTTTCTCTAGATAGGGTCATTGCCTGTATTTATGAGTGCCTATTTTTAAAAAATGAAATAAAATCAGAGCCAGTTTCAAAGTGCCTGGCACAGGTACCACCCCTGGGTCAATATGTGGGGGAAGAGGCTGGAGCCTGCTGGGGTAGAGACAGGGAATGTCAAGTCTCCTGGCAGGAAGCAGAGGACTTAGGTTTCCATTGTTAGAAGATTTTAGAGACCGGAACATCTACTTGAGCACTGGCCTACCTCAGTTCTGCAGAATAGGAAGAGTGCTGTCCAAGAGGAGGTTCTACATCCCTCACATCTGATTCCAGAAGCCTGGCCCAGCTATAAAAAGGCCCAAGAGGCAGGGGAGAGAGATCTCTCACAGCTCCCCAAAAGGTGCACACAATCTGGTAGGGAAGGCAGGAGAATGAGTGAGCCTCAACAAAGAGAACTCATACAGTTGCATCTTAGCTGGGCGCTTGGTAGTCAAATCCAGAACCCTCTACAAGGGTCCTTCTAAATAGAAGCTACAGTTTAGGGTTCAACTCTGCTCAAGGGGCCAACGCACAATCTTGACTCTTTTCAAAATATTAGTTCACCAATATGCCAGGGAGTGTTATTATTTACAAAAGGGTTCCATATTCTGAAAAGATTATGGACACATTGGATTAAACTACATGGGAAGTGTTAGTGTTTAATATAACAAGGTACTTTACGAATATCAAAAAATAATAAAAGAGACACACAAGAGAAAGCAATGTCACCAACATCTAACCAGACTCAGCCAGAGCCAAGGCCCACAGCACCCTGCAAAGAAAAGTAAAGTGTGTTGCTGCCATTTTTTTCCTAATGGGTTTCTCCCTGGGGCAGAAATAGCTGGAGTTTTCCAGAACTATCCACCAGTTCTCCCACACCAAAGAATCAAACTATCACTTAAAGATTTGTTAGGCAGTAAAAGCAAGCAATTATTCGAAGCAGAAAAACTCAGAGAGCTTAAAATGTGATTAGCTCTGCTGATAAGAGCATGGCATTCAGGTGACCATAAATTGTTGATAACAGCCTTCTGCAGGCCTATCAGCCAGTGCAACAAGATCAGGAAGCAAATAGAAACAGAATTCTTTGTTATTAGTCCCCCAGTGATCCCTTCTAGCCTAGGGCACACAGATAACTGACCTCTACCTGTAAGGTGGAACTAGATAGTCAAATAGGTTTTATCTGGTCCTTAGACCATGCAGTCACAGAATTAGAGACACAGAAGTTTTCCCAGTCTAACTTAACTTTCCTTAAAGTTAAAGAAACAGTAGGACTAAGTGGTACTGAAGGTCATACAGAGGATTTATGGAAAAACAAGGGTAGAGAAACCCAGTTCTTTGCTTACAGTCCAGTGCTTTTCTCACTACACCATCTTCCTTTCAGCGTGGTCCCCAAAGGATGGAAAAGCCAAGTAAAATTGAGGGGAACCTGTCAAGTGCCTGGAAGCAGGTAGTAACAATCTGTCTAGATTTATCAAGCACTCTAATATGTGCCAAGCATTGAGCCAAGCTCTTGAACGTCCCCTGGCTCTTAGGAACCCCTCTGAGGTTGTGTGCCTTTGCACAGGTGAGGATGCCAAGCTTCTGCAAGGCTGAGTGACTTGTTCCAAGTCTCATGCATAGCAAGCAACAGAGCTGGATACACACTCAGGACTCCAAGGCCAGTGCTCTCAACCAAAATCTATGTGGCCTGCTGAGTACTCATTGTGGAGGGTACCACTTCAAATAAACAAGTGAAGATTTTTGGATTTTCTTTTAGGGGTACAAAGACAGTCCTAAAACCAATTGTATGAGAGAGAGTGGCCTTGTGAGGTCACTCTGCCTTGGTCCTTATGTCACGGCAAGTGACCATCTAAATCCTCACAAAAGCAGTCTTTTTGTTTTTTCCTCATGCCTTATGAGAGCAAGCTATGAAGTTTCTTGCACAAGAAAACACTTTAAAAAGCATTTCTATATTTTCTTGGAAGCTGGCATATGCTTTTCTGTTTATTAACAAAAATAGGAACACAATTTCTGTAACATTCTTTTTCCCCTAAAAGAGGTCTTGTGGACATTTTCAAAAATAATTTCCACTTTTATTTTAGATTCAGGGGCTAGATGTGTAGGTTACATGGGTGTACTGCATGATGCTGAGGTTTGGTGTGTGCTTGCTCCCATCACCCAGGTACTGAGTATAGTACACCCAATAGTTTTTCAACTCCTCCCTGTCCCTTACGCTTTAGTAGTCCCCAGTGTCTGTTGTTGCCATCTTTATGTCCATGAGTACCCAATGTTTAGCTCCCACTTATAAGAACATGCAGTATTTGGTTTTCTATTCCTACATGAATTTGCTTAGGATAATGACCTCCAGCTGCATCTATGTTGCTGCAAAGGACATGATCTCATTTTTTATGGCTACATAGTATTCCATGGTGTATATGTACCACATACTCTTTATCCAACCCACCATTGATAGGTACCTACGTTGATTCCATGTCTTTGCTATTGTGAATAGTGCTGCAATGAACATATGCATGCATATGTCTTTTTGGTAGAACAATTTATTTTCTCTTGGATATATATCCAGTAATGGGATTGCTGGGTTGAATGGTAATTCTAAGTGCTTTGAGAAATCGCCAGATTTTCACAGTGGCTGAACTAATTTACATTCTCACCCATGGTGTATAAGTGTTTCCTTTTCTCCACAGCCTCACCGATATCTGTTGTTTTTTGACTTTTTGAGAATAGCCATCTGACTTGTATGAGATGGAATCTCACTATGATTTTGACTTGCATTTCTCTGATGATTAGTGATTTATAGCATTTTTTCATATGTTTGATGGCCACTTGAATGTCTTCTATTGAGAAGTGTCTGTTCATGTCTTGCCCATTTTAAATATAATTATTTGGTTTTTGCTTGTTCAATTGCTTAAATTCCTTATAAACTCTGGATATTAGACTTTTGTTAGATACATAGTTTACAAATATTTTCTCCCATACTGTAGATTGTCTCTTTACTCTGTTGATAGTTTCTTTTGCTGGGAAAAAGCTCCTTAAGTCCTACTTGTCAATCTTTGTTTTTGTTACAATTGGTTTTGAGGACTTAGTCATAAATTCTTTCTCAAGGCTGATGTCTAGAATGGTGTTTCCTAGGTTTTTTTCTAGGATTCTTATATTTTGAGGTCTTATATTTAAATCTTTACCTCATGTTGACTTAATTTTTTTATATGGTGAAAGGTAAGGGTCCAGTTTCATTCTTCTGCTTATGGCTAGCCAGCAATCCCAGCACCATTTATTGAATAGGGATTCCTTTCCCCACTTAGTTTTGTCAAGTTTGTCAAAGATCAGATGACTGTAGATGTTCAGCTTCATTTCTGGGTTTTCTATTCTATTCCATTGGTCTGTGTGTCTGTTTTTGTACCAGTACCATGCTGTTTTGGTTACCATAGCTTTACAGTATGATCTGAACTCAGGTGGTGTGATGACACTGGCTGTGTTCTTTTTGCTTAGGGTTGCTTAGGGTTGCTTTGGCTATTCAATCTTTTTTGGTTCCATATTAATTTTAGAATAGATTTTTCTAGTTCTGTAAAAAATGATGTTAATAGCTTGATAGGAATAGTATTGAATCTGTAGACTGTTTTGGGTGCTACAGCCATTTTAGGGATATTAATTCTTCCAATTCATGAGCATAAAATGTGTTTCCATTTGTTTGTGTCATCTGTGATTTCTTTCGGCAGTGTTTTGTGGTTCTCCTTGTAGAGATCTCTCACCTCCTTGGTTAAACATAGTCCTAAGATTTTGCTGTTGCCGTTGTTTGTTTGTTTCAGCTATCGTAAATAAAATTGCATTCTTTATTTGGCTCTCAGTTTGAAGGTTATTGGTGTATAGAAATGCTACTGATGGCTGGGCACGGTGGCTCACACTTGTAATCCCAGCACTTTGGGAGGCTGAGGCAGGTCAATCACCTGAGGTCAGGAGTTCGAGATCAGCCTGGCCAACATGGTGAAACCCCATCTCTACTAAAAATACAAAAATTAGCCGGGCATAGCAGCACACACCTGTAGTCCCAACTACTCAGGAGGCTGAGGCTGGAGAATCACTTGAACCTCGGAGGCAGAGGTTGCAGTGAGCTGTGATTGTGCCATTGCACTCGAGCCTGGGCAACAAAGCAAGACTCCCTCCATCTCAAAAAAAAAAAAAAAAAAAAAAAAAAAAAAGGAAAGAAAGAAATGCTGCTGACTTTCATACACTGGTTTTATGTCTTGAAACTTTACTGAAGTCATTTATCAGTCACAATAGCATTTGGGTGAAGTCTTAAAGGTTTCCTAGGTATAGAGCCATATCGTCAGCAAAAGGAGATAGCTTGATTTCTTCTTTTTCTGTTTGGATGCCTTTTCTTTCCCTTTCCTGATGGCTCTAGCAAAGACTTCCAGCTCTATATTCAGTAGGACTGGTGAGAATGGGCATCCTTGTCTTATTCCAGTTCTTGCCCATTTAGTATTATGTTGGCTATGGGTTTGTCACAGATGGCTCTTATTATTTAGTATGTTCCTTCAATGCCTTACTCCTTGAGGATTTTATTATGAAAGGATGTTGGACTTTATTGAAGCCTTTTTCTGTCTACTGAGATGATCACATGATTTTTGTTTTTAATTCTGTTTATGCAGTGAATCACACTTATTGATTTGTATATGTTGAGCCAGCCTTGCATCCCAGTAATGAAGCCTACTTGATCATGGTGAATTAGCTTCTTGATATGCTACAGATTTGGTTTATTGAGGGACATTTTTCCATGTTAATGAATAACTATGTGCTTTATCATTTTTCACAAATGAATAGTACACCATCACATGGATACACCATATACTCAATTAGGCCATGAGAAAGGCCATTTAATTTGTTGCCAGTGTCTGACTATTATAACCAGCACTGAACTAAACTTCCTAATAGAACCATATTTGCACATTTGGTCAATTATTTCATTATTTTGCAATCTCACAAGTGGAAGTACAGCATCATTTTGCAGTTTGAGAGATACCACCTCCAGGTGGGCTATGCCAACTGATACCCTGCCCAGCTGTGTAAGTGTGTGTTAGGAGATGACCTTCACTTGACAACTGTACAAACACCCAATCACACAAATGTCTTTTTTTTTTCCAGAATATTCTTTCGCACTCAGGGTCTTTGAATATGCTATTTCATTTTCTAGAATCCCCTGCCCCCGCCCCCTCTTTCCCTAGTAACTTCTCTTCTTTTAGGTTCTAGATAAGATGTTACCTCCTTAGAGAAGCTTTGACATTCACACTCACCGTCCAGACTAAGGGAGGTCCCCCACTGTAAACATGCAGAGCACCTTGGAGTTTTCTTTCTTAATATTTACAGAAGTGGTAACAATGTGTTTAATGTCTGTCGCCCCTGATTGGAAACTCCAGGGCACACAGCTCTCTTGATGAGTACTACATGCTACACAGTGCCTATGACACAGCAGATACTTCAAAAAGATGTGATGGATGGAGGTATAAGGAGAAGTAGCAAGTAGAAGGTATAAGTAGAAGGAAGGTATAAGTAGAAGTAGGGTGGAAAAAAGGAAGGGAGGAGGAAGGAAGAAACGGAAGGCAAGAGGAAGGAAGTGAAGGAGAAAGAGAGGGAGAGAGAGGGAGATAGATTTTCCATGGAGGTTTTCCAAAGAAATGGGAAGGGATGAAGAAAGAAAAAGAGGGAGGGAGGATCAGAAGAAGGAAGGGGTTTTCCACTGAGATCTTCCAGGGAAGTGGGAATAAAAGGAGAAAGAAGGCCGGGCGCGGTGGCTCATGCCTGTAATTCCAGCACTTTGGGAGGCCGAGGCGGGCGCATCAAGAGGTCAGGAGATTGAGACCATCCTGGCTAACATGGTGAAACCCCGTCTCTACTAAAAATACAAAAAAAAAAAAAAAAATTAGCCGGCCGTGGTGGCGGGTGCCTGTAGTCCCAGCTACTCAGGAGGCTGAGGCAGGAGAATGGCGTGAACCTGGGAGGCGGAGCCTGTAGTGAGCTGAGATCGCGCCACTGTACTCCAGCCTGGGCGACAGAGCGAGACTCCGTCTTGGAAAAAAAAAAAAGAGAGAGAGAGAGAGAAAGAAAGGGAAAGAAG
The DNA here is from genome assembly GCF_029289425.2 of Pan paniscus. Taxonomy (NCBI): domain Eukaryota; kingdom Metazoa; phylum Chordata; class Mammalia; order Primates; family Hominidae; genus Pan; species Pan paniscus. Next base: position 73,312,350 of record NC_085926.1, on the reverse strand, counting down.
AAGGGAGAGAGGAAAATTTTCCACAGAGCTCTTCCAGGGAAATGGGAAAGCAGGAGGAAGAACTTAGTGAAGAATGGGAGGTGGAGAGATATTTTATTATCTAGAACTTGCTCTAGACTTGGCCATTAAATACTTATTAATCAGGAGTTTATCACGTGCCAGGCACTGTTCTAGACACCAGGGATATGGCAGGAAATAGCTCAAACAAGGTCTTTAGCCTCCTGAAGCATGTGTCCTAGTTGGGTAGGGGACAAGAGAACAAATGGATGATCCACAAATATCTGGACAAGGCAATCTTAGACTGTTCAGGGTGCTAAAAAATCCATAAAGCATGATACTAGGTTTCACCATTACTTTTAATGGCGAAAACCACAATTACTTTTGCATCAACCTAATAGTGAGCACTGCTGTTCCAGAGGAGACAGAGGGGATGGTCGGAGAAGGCCTCTCAAAGGAGGTGACATCAGAGGAGATGGCTACAAGAACTGGGGCAGGGTGCTCCATGGCTGAAGGACACCAAGGGCAAATGCCTTGAGGTAAGAACTCACCTGAAGAACCCGAAGGGCATTTTTGAAAACAAGATGGAGTCAACGTACTCTAAAGCTAAGGTTTAAAAACCTTCCAATTGGGCCGGGCGTGGTGGCTCATGCCTGTAATCCCAGCACTTTGGGAGGCCGAGGCAGGCAGATCACCTGAGGTCAGAAGTTCGAGACCAGCCAGGCCAAAATGATGAAACCTCCATCTCTACTGAAAATACAAAAATTAGCCGGGCTTGGTGGCACACGCCTGTAATCCCACCTACTCAGGAGGCTGAGGCAGGAGAATCCCCTGAACCTGGGAGGCAGAGGTTGCAGTGAGCCAAGATCGCACCACTGCACTCCAGCCTGGGCAACAGAGTTCTCACTGTCTGTCTCAAAAACGAACAAACAAACAAAACCTTCCAATTGGCAGAAACAAACTGTCATAGAAATGACTCCTCAGTACTTGGATCATTTCCTAGGGCTACCATAACAATGTGCCACAAACTTGAGTGGCTTAAAACAACAGAAATTTATTGTTTCATTGTTCTGGAGGCCAGAAGTTCAAAGTCAAGGTAGTGGCAGGGCCCCGTTCCCTCTGAAGGTGCTGGGGAAGAATCCATTCTATGCCTCTCTCCCACCACCTGGTAGCCTCAGGTGTTCCTTGGCGTGAAGATACAACACTCCAATCCCAATCCCCACATCACCTGGCCACCTCCATGCGGTCTTCCTGCTGCGCATGTCTGTCTCTGTGTCCAGATTTCCCCCTTTTTATAAGAACTCCAGTCGTATAGGATTAGAGCCATCCTACAGACCTCATTCCAAGTTGATCACCTCTGTAAAGACCCTATCCCCAAATAAGATCACATTCCAGGGTACTGGGGGTTAGGACTTCAACATATCTTTTTTGGGAGATATGATTCAACCCATAAGAATATTTGTGCACAAATATAGCCTTGTGATATACAGAAGCCAATCGGATATAACTGTAATATCAGTAAGAATTTGATTCTGCAAACAGAAAAATACATAGGATTTTTAAGGACAGAGGTCTGCAAAGTTCAAATATTTTAAAGGTCAGAGAATTACAAAATTCAGTACAGTCTGTGTGGATCTGTATGACCAGTGGGCTGAGTTACGGAGACCCCGGTATAGACTAACAATTTTGCAGAGCTGTGTCTATCAGGGCCATGATATAAATCTAATCTGCATTCTAGCTGGTATCTCTGCTCTTTCAGAAACTTCAGAAACCTGAGAAAATGAGCTCAAATACATTTGAAAAGGTGGCCCCCACATTATTGAAAGGACATCTGTTTCCTGGTATCTTTTAAATAAATATTTAGAATTAAGTAAAGAAATATTTATGAGCAACAAAGCCATTTAATATTTTTGCATTAGAGAATCTGTGCTCATTTCTTTTCTTATATGGAGAACTTTGCCTGATTGAGTTAATCAATCATCCTTATAAATGCCAGTTTGAAATGTGTATTTGAGTAACAGATTTAGGCTTGCAATACTTAAGTTGCAATCTGTTTTAAAAACAATATTGCAACATTTAAGAGACCTTAATGCTCACCATATTGACATAGTTCAACTTATTAGAGTTATAAGAATTACTAAAGCACATGGAAAGTTCTAAATACTCGTACAACTACAGTAAACCAAAGTTCTTAAAAAGGAAATTAAATATAGTCTGCTAATAAATGCAGTTTAAAATGTTTAGAAAGAATTAACTCAGTTAAATAAGCTCCAATGGCAAAGTCTCCTTTAATGAGATTGTTAAAATGTGAGATTTATATAAATATGATAATGAGATTTATAAATTAGAATTAAAAGTTTGAGGAAAAATTAGAGTATAACTTTAATAACTTGAATACTTTAAAAATAACTACTTAGTAGTTTCTATAACCTCCAAGACATCACAAAATTCACATTAATAGGAAGAAGCAAGCCCCCACGCCAAAGACTGGCATAGAAAGAATTGAAAATTAACCCTTGTTTTGCTGTGTCAGAATTTCCTCATTATGATAGGATGGTTGCTTGCTCTGTGTGTGTGTGTGTGTGTGGATTAGATTTTCCTTTTTGAGTCATTTACATACTTTACTTCACATCAGTTTAAATAGCTGAAGGATTCTTTGAGTTCCTGGAGACTCTACAAAGCCACAAAATCTGTAAGCACAACTTTCGGGCTACTGAAACAGGACACAGTGTTCACACCTCTCCCTCCCTCCAGCCTGGCCCTTAATCCCAGCCTTACAGCCTTCCCAGATTGGAAGTGCCTTTGACATCGCACCCACTCCGTTCAGACACAAGGCCCCAGGCCCAGGCTGGTTAAGTGGCCTAGCTCAGATCACACTGGCTGCTGGCAGATAAATCAGAGAGAACGGACATTTACTCCCTGGCTCTCTGGAGCGAGTGGTTACATTGGTGGCTTTCTGGCCCTAGACAATGGCCAAAGTGCCAGTACTGCCACCAAAGAGCCAGGGGAAAAAAATTCCAAGGCAACCCCTAACATATTTGCCCTCAAGAAAGGTCAGTTCATAGTCTGCATTTTATACGCATCCACTGCAACTTACAAGCAACTGTCAGGGGAGAGGTAAAACGGGTTGACTTTAAGCCTTGAAAAGAGAAGATTAATCCTAACAAATGGGGTGGGGGCCTTTGACAATGACTGGGATGTGTTAATGGTGTGTCTCTGCACACCCAGGCGCTGTCCTTTATGGCTCTGCTAGGGCAAGGATAAACCACAGGATCCATAATAGCTCCCTCCGAAGGGTTGTGATAATCCTAGCTGTTGTCTGAGCTGAGCGAGTAATGGTGAAAATGGATGAAAAGTATATGTTTATGTCTTTGCTATTCAATCCAAAGCCATAAACACGGAGGGCACTAAAGTTGATAGTGTCACTGACAAATGCCTTCTTTTGAAGAGCGCTGAGAAGGTTAAAACAACAAAGAAAAAGGCAGCAACTCTGGGACCTGAGATTTTCCATCTAGCCGTCTCCCGCCCTTTGCCCTTCCTTTCCCCCTTCATTTAGTTTAATTTCACAAATACCCTTTGTGGGTGGAAGGAGAGAATGAGAAAACAGATTTTTTTTTTCCTGGGCTTGGGAATTTAGCCTTAAGGTGACCCTGGAGCAGTTCCTGAAGCCTGGCACTATCCCAAAGTGTCACATGCACAATCGATTCCTATTCTACATCCTCCAGCTAATTGGGAAACTCTTAGCCCCTAGAGTTCTGAGGTCAGTGTATGATTTAGATTTTCTGAGATTCTTAGAGAAAGAAAACATCCAGGGCTAGAAATAGCATGAGACAAGGGAGGCATTCACCTGAGCTGTAAAATTTAAGGGAGAGGGGCCAAAAACTCAAAATTCAGAATATTATTTTAAGGCAATAATATTTTTAAAATCAAGTCATTAAACTATGGCTCTTGTGTCAGCCACCTGTTTGTGTTAATGTAGCTTTGTTGGAAGTCCAGGGCCAGGATTAGGGTAACCCAAGTGAGGCAGGGCGCACGCTTGTAGGGTCAGATCATGTCATTATTTAAAATTTTGTTCAACATGGAGTCTGATGTTTTAAAAATATTATAAGAAAGTACTACTTATCAGGCCGGGCGCGGTGGCTCACGCCTGTAATCCCAGCACTTTGGGAGGCTGAGGCAGGCGGATGACGAGGTCAGGAAATCGAGACCATCCTGGCCAACATGGTAAAACCCCTTCTCCACTAAAATACAAAAAATTAGCCAGGCATGGTGGTGAACGCCTCTAGTCCCAGCTACTGGGGAGGCTGAGCAGGAATCGCTTGAACCAGGGAGGCAGAGGTTCTCGGCAGTGAGCCGAGATCATGCCACTGCACTCCAGCCTAGTGACAGAGCAAGACTCCGTCTCAAAAAAAAAAAAAAAAGAAAAAAGAAAATACTACTTGATTACTGAGCTCTGTGGTACCCCCTTAAATCCTGCACTTCCAGTGAGTACCCCATACTCTTCGCCCACTTGGCCCTACAAAGACCACATCCCAATCTTCCCAAAGGCCTCTTACATCATAACTTGATATTACTGAGTTCTTACTGTTCCCAGGCACTGTTCTAAGAACTTTGTTAATACTTATATTCATTCACTGAATTCCCTTTCTTGTGTGCAAATTGAGGCACAGAGAAGTCAAGTAACTTGCCCCAGGTCACACAGCTCGTACAGCAAGTGAGCTGGGATTCAAACCCAGGCAGCCTGGCTCTGCAGCTTGGCTCAGACACCACTACATTCCTCCTCCCTGATTTTTTATTTTTTTGTCTCCTCTCTTCCCTTTCTAAATTTATTCTGTCCACTTTGTCGGCACACAGTGATTTCTTAATCTAATTTTCCCAGGCTTTATGCTGATAAGTTATTTCTACCGTCAGACACAGATGGCTTTATAGGAGACCAGCCAGCTAAGTGCACCGCCTAAGAATGCAATAAAACTTGTTTTTTTTAACCAGCTAGATTGGTTTACGTGGTGAGATAAATACTGCGCTAAGAGCAGCTCCCAGCACACCTCGGGAGAGAGTTGTTGCCCCCACTCCGGCTGGTAAGAGAGACAGCACTCCCTTCCCTGGATGCCCCAGAGCCAAGGGCATGAGGTAGTGGCTTCTTTGCCTTGTCTAAACCCTGATATCCTTGTTTTGGCCTGCAGGCACTGACGGCTGGGAACTGCCTACCCAGGGTCTGCCAGGTATCTGTGGTCTCATTGTGTGGTTGCCCAGACACTATCTACTCCCCCAATTCCCTTTCCTTTTCTGGAGAAGGACAGTTAGAGGCGATAGGCTTAGCACTGTAATTGCAAGTGGCGCAATAGGAAGAATTACTACAAACTGTCATTGTCATCCTCACCACCACCATTTATTGAGGGCTTAGTAGGCAGCAAAGCAGGTTCTCCCCTTCTCCTCCATGCACAGTGTCCTACATAAACCATATCATTTCATAATCTTCCAGGATAGCATTCCTCAAAGTGTGGTGCACGGATGACCTGTGCCAGAATCTCTAGCAAACACTGGACAAGACAGCTCAAGTTACTCAGGCTCTGTGAGTGTGGAGCCTGGGAATCTGCTCTTTAACAAGCACCCCAGATTTCTTATATGCATCTAAACTGGAGAACACTTACTCAACACGCCTGTTTTGAAATGGTGGAAATAGGAGTGTGAGAAAGTTTAAGTAATGTGTTCAATGTCATATCTAGACATGAGCAGAATCCACAGGACCCCACGTCTGTCTCACTCCAAAGCTCAAGCTCTTAACCCCTGTGCAATACTGCATTTCGGAGGTTTATTTCTGCTCAATCTGTCCCTTGTCAAATTCAGTTATGCCAGCTAGAAATTTTGTCAGTTTTGTGGGAGCTGCCCCAAGGGAGTCCTTGCTCAAGTAAATGACTGTCTTAAGTTTCCCTGAAAGAAGAACCTGGAACAAGAACTTGGGGACATGGGGTTTATTTGGGAGGCAGTCCCAGATAACAGGAGCAAGAGGGCAGAAAGAGCAAAAGAGGGAGTAAGAAAAGGCCAATGTAAAGGTCACGGAGGCAGCCGTGAACATTGGGGCAGTGTCCCCCTGGGACCTCCTGAGCAGATGCACTGCCTCCCAGAGTCACCCAGAAAGGTGGGAGGATGGTGATTTCAGCCGCCAGACCCCTTTGGTTGAAGGCTGGATCCAGGGGCATTTTCTCTCTCTCTCTCTCACACACATACACACACACGCACACACACACTCTTACCTACTTCTGGGTGGTGCATGTGCCAGATAAGTGCGCTTCCATGACAATGCCCAATGCCCTGGGGCAGAATTCAGAGAGATGGGTGGACTTCAGGTGGGGTCACAGGAGACTGAAATTGCTTCTGAACTTGCACGGAACAGCCTCCTGTGGCTTTGGCTGAAGCCAGAGGCAGGCTAAGGGGATGTGACTCAGGTACCAACGTTGCCTTCTACTCTGATAGATTGAATTCCTTACTATTTCCATCAGTCAAGAAGATAACACAGGTAGATGACACCACATGTCACATAATCCCCAAATGATGTGCTAGAATGTGTGTGGCAAACTGATCCTTTACAAATGGAAGCAAAGCGAAGAAGATCTCCTTTGACAATCAGACGTGGAAGAAGCCAGAAATCAGTTCTGCTTCCTGATGGAAATCAGGAAAAGCACTTGTCAGGTTAAAAGCCAAAAAGCACCAAATTTAAGGCAGTCACCTGTTCTCTCTCTCTGCTTTCATTCTGTCTCTACACTGTGATGGTGGCTCTGCAGAGGGGAGCAGAGCACACACCACGTTGTAATCAAGTGGCCTTGCTCCAGCTCCACCACTGGCAAGCTCTGTATCTCTGGAGAGCTGACCTCATCCCTCCTAGGGTTGTTGCTGGAGCTAAATGTGTCATTTATGATGTATGTTCACCTGTGCCTCACTGGTACCCAAGCATTTGAACATGGCTGGAGCAACAAAGTTACAACTGTGCTGATTGGTTTCATTTGAAATTCACACTTGCAAATCTCAAGTAGACACTGAACTTCATGGCCAACAGCACCCCTCTGGTATGTTTACTTCCTTAGTTTCTCAATTATTCTTTTGCACCTTCTTCTCCATTCTCATACCCCTGTATCTCTCTCCTCTCTACCCACTTCCCAGACAATGTCCTTGCCTAATACTTCAGGAAGAAAATGAAAGCAGGGAGATGTGAATCCAGCACCTTCCCTGCAAGAAAAACTCACTCTCTCTGCCTATGATTTGTTATCATCAGAGATATATCCTTATTCCTTAAAATACATTTGTGCTCTGGACCCCTCCACTTCCCTGGTACATAGACTCACTCTTTCCTGAGTCATCACTTCCACTGGATCATTCCCAAGAGCTCACAAACTTGTATGCCTATCTCTCATCTTTAGAAAATCCTCCAGGTTAATCCCATCACCCCCGCCAAACACCATAGCATGTTTCTGCTCCCCTTCACAACAGTTATCTAATTTTGTGTCCTCTTGCTGTTTCCACTTCTTCACCATCCTACTTCTTTCTTCACTGACACCAGCTGTACATCTCCCCCACCAACAGGTGAAATGGCTCCTCAGTGTCACCAGGGTCCCTCATGTCACTCAGGGCAAAGAACACATTTCTAGTCTCTTTTACTCATTCTTTTAGCAGCTTTCAGCATATTTGACCATTCTCTCCTCAAAACACGATCTTGCCCTCCAGCCCACCAGGGAGCCACTGCCTCTCCTACCTGATGGCCCTGCTGAGTTTCCTAGTATGAGTCTGCCCATTCTGCTCCAAATCCAACTGTCTGTACCCCCCAAGCTATGACAGTAAGGAAAAACCTTCTGGGTTCTAGCCATCATCCCTGTTGTTAATTTCATCTAGTTCCATGGCTTTAAACATCATGTATATGCCAAATGGCTCCCAAAGTTTTCCCTGTAGCTTGTCCTCCAGACACTTACTTAATATCCCTACTCGGGTGTCTAGGAGACTTCTCAAACTAACACATTCTGGGTGCCAGTAAGGTTCAGTGCCTTGATCTGTGAAGTGCTTATGTGAACATGTTCACTCAGTAAAAATTCATCACTGATGATGGCTGTTGCTTTTCTATACATAGCTAAGGTTTATACTTTTAATTAAAAGCCTTACTTTTAAACATTAACATTCCTGAACAGTGCTGCCAATTGCTTTTTCTGAAAACTTGCTCCTCTAAAATCCCCCAAAGAAACCCAAAATCCCAACATTATTCTTTTAAAAAAAAAAAATTATTTCCATAGGTTTTGGGGAACAGGAGGTATTTGGTTACATGAGTAAGTTCCTTAGTGGTGATTAGTGAGATTTGGGTGCACCCATCACTTGAGCCGTATACACTGAACTCAATTTGTAGTCTTTTATCCCTCACTCCCAACCCATCCTTTCCCCTGAGTCCCCAAAGTTCATTGTATCATTCTTATGTCTTTGCATCCAACATTATTCTTGATTCTTCTTGTTCCACATCTAATCCAATTGTATGTCCCGCCTTCTCTATTGTCAATCAAATCCCATCCACTTCAGCTGCCTGCTCGCCATCTGGCTGAGCCATCAGCACCTCTACCTGAGTTACTGAAAGTTTTCTACTGGCCTTGTGGGTTCCATTCTAGCCTCTTGTTATGGACTGAATTATGTCTTCCCAGAATTCACAGGTTGAAGCCCTAACCCCAATGTGACTGTATTTGAATATAGGGCTTTTGAAGAGATAATTCAGGTTAAATGAGGTTATAAATATGTGGCCATAATCCAGTAGGACTAGTGTCCTCATGAAAAAAGGGAAGAAGCTGGGTGCAGTGGCTCACAAGTGTAATCCTAGTACTTTGGGAGGCCAAGGCAGGCGGATCACCTGAGGTCGGGACTTCGAGACCAGCCTGGCCAACGTGGTAAAACCCCATCTCTACTACAAATACAAAAAAAGGGGCTGGGTGCGGTGACTCACACCTGAAATCCCAGCACTTTGAGAGGCCAAGGCGGGTGGATCACGAGGTCAGGAGTTCAAGACCAGCCTGGCCAACATAGTGAAACCCCGTCTCTACCAAAAATACAAAGACTTAGCTGGGTGTGGTGGTGGACGCCTGTAATCCCAGCTACTCAGGAGGCTGAGGCAGGAGAATCACTTGAACCCAGGAGGCAGAGGTTGTAGTGAGTGCAGTCGTGCTACTATACTCCAGCCTGGGTGACAGCGCGAGACTCCATCTCAAAAAAAAAAAGAAAGAAAGAAAGAAAGAAAGAAATTAGCCGGGCATGGTGGCGGGTGCCTGTAATTCCAGCTACTTAGGAGGCTGAGACAGGAGAATCGCTTGAACCCAGGAGGCAGAGGTTGCAGTGAGCCAAGATCACACCACTGCACTTCAGCCTGGGTGACACAGCGAGACTCTGTCAGGAAAAAAAAAAGAAAAGAAAAGAAAAAGAAAGAAAGAAAGAAAGAGAGAGAGAAAAAAGGGAGGAGACACCAGGAGGACACACACAGAGGAAAGGCCATGTGAGCACACAGCAAGAAGGTGGCTGTCTGCAAGCCGAGAAGAGAACCATAAATTTCTGTTGTTTAAGCCACACAGTCTGTGGCATTCTGTTGTAGCAGCTTGAGCCAGCTAATACACCTCCTATCATCCTTTCTGCTCAGAATATCATCCAGAGTGGACTTAGAAAAGTTGCAATCAGATCATGCTGCTTCCTCTACCTCCCCCGCAGCAAAAATTTAAACTTATCAAAGCTTCAACTTAGGGTGAGATTCAAATGCCTCACCTCTCCTAGAAACCCACACAGTCTCATCCTGCTGAATACTCAACCTCTTCTAAAACTGCTCTCTCCCATAACCCTCTGTACCCCAGCCACCTCTCTCTATGTTTCTTGGATGCTTTATGTTTCTACCTTGGAGCTTCTGTTCTAGATGTTCCCTGTGCTTGTGCAGGCTTTGCCATAGCTGGCTCCTTCTGATTACTCAGAGGTCAACTGAAAGTCCCCTTTCCAGGGAGGACTGCCCTGACTACCCAGTCAAAACATGTCCCCTCATAACTTTCCAGTACTCATATATTTTAGTTTCCACATTGCACAGCACTTAAAACCACCTGACAATGTTGACATTACTTTTTTGTTTACAGCCTGTCTCCCCACCACCACCTAGAATACAAGTTCCCCCAAGGAAAAGATATTATCTGTTAACCTCTGCATCTGCCCCTCTCCATTTAAAATTATGTCTAGCATATGGGAGGTGCTCAATAAATATATGTTGAAAAAACCTAATTTGTACAGCCCTACCATAATGCATAGAGCCCAGCAAAAACAGAAAAAATCAGTCTTCCCTGCTTTCTATCACATTCTTCAGCGGTGTGTAGACTTTAAGATATGTTAACAAAGAGTAATTGAGACTTCGGAAAGCATTGATTGAAAATATGCAGTTATTTCTGCTTCCTTCCGAAATTCCATTTAAATATCAAGAAAGGTACAAGAAGATAGAAATTCACAAGGACAAAGAGAATAGGAGATAAGATGCCAACAGTTGAAAGATATCAGCAAACTTCTGAACACAAAACGCTGAGACCTAAATGTGTTTGGGTGGTGGGGGTTGCCAATGTGTGCTGGACCCCAGAAAGATGCAGGAATTGGAGCACCAGATATCTCTAAAAGAAGGGCAAGGGATAAGACTAAAAAGAGACTAAATTTTTTTTTTTTTTTTGAGACAGAGTCTTGCTCTGTCTCCCAGGCTGGAGTGCAGTGGCACAATCTCGGCTCACTGCAAACTCTGCTTCCTGGGATCACGCCATTCTCCTGCCTCAGCCTCCCGGGTAGCTGGGACTACAGGCGCCCGCCACCATGCTCGGCTAATTATTTGTATTTTTAGTAGAGACGGGGTTTCACCGTGTTAGCCAGGATGGTCTCGATCTCCTGACCTCGTGATCTGCCCGCTTCGGCCTCCCAAAGTGCTGGGATTACAGGCGTGAGCAACCGCGCCAGGCCAAAAGAAACTAAACTTTTAACTCAGAGTTCATGAAAGGAACCGTTAGACTTCCAGGGCACTTTTCGCAACACCTCACAGCCAGTTTGGAACCCATTCTAACCCCAAGAGTTAATGGGGTTTTTATATCTGTAGATGTCAAATCAGACATGTTTTCCAAACCTGAAAACTCTTAAGGCACAGCAAAAATATAGATGAAGCATTGAACAGAAAAGAGGGATGCAGTAAAATTCTGCATACTGAATAATGAGAGCCCCTGTTCCTTCTGCCCATTGTGGTCCCTAGAATCATCCTGGGAGCTGAGCTTATTCTTCCTGAGGCAGGAGACTGAAAGATTCCTAGGTTGACTGATCCAAGAGAAAAAAACCTCCAGACACTTACATTTTAAGAGTATCATGGCAAAATGGCTGGAGTGGGCTTGCTTACTTTACAGTGAAGCCGCCAATCTTTCCCTGCCAAACATACTCCAGACACACACACCCCCAAATCCACATATACCCCAAATGCATACACACCCTTCCAAAGACATACACAGTCACACAGTGCATAATGACATTTCAGTCAATGGCAAACCATATATGTGACAGTGGTCCCGTAAGATTATCATACTGCATTTTTACTGTACCTTTTCTATGTTGAGATATATTTCAATGCACAAATACTTACCATTGTGTTACAGTCGGCTACAGTATTCAGAACAGTAACAAGCCATAGAGGTTTGTAGCTTAGGAGCCACAGGCTGTACCACAGAGCCTAGGTGCATTGTAGGCTATACAACCTAGGTTTGTGTGAGTACAATCTATGATGTTCACACAAAGACAAAATTGCCTAATGGTAGACTTCTCCAAATTTGTCCTCATCATTAAGCAACGTGACTATATACGTACACATCCCAAACACACACCCCAAATACATATCCCAAACACACACACACACCCCAAATACCACACACATATTCCAGGCATGCACACATACTTCAAACACCCCAAACACACACACTCAATTTCAAGCAGCTTTTTCCCTGATTCCCAAAATATGAATGGACAATCAAACCAGATATGTGAATAAACCTCTGAAAACAAATGATCAAAACCAAGACAAATAGATGGTGGTGAGTTGGGGAGGAAGGAAAGGAGGAATTCAAATACTATAATCACAATAGTTAGCTTTAAAAAAAATGACATCCATGAAACAAGAATAGGATTCTGTAAAAGGAAGCACTTTGAGAATAACAAAGAGCGTCTAGAAATTTAAAATACAATCATAAAAAATCAATACAAGAAATGGTATAAAGAGTTGCGAAAAATCTCTCAAAGTATAACAAAAAGACAAAATATATGGGAAGCAGAAGAGAATCAATCAAATCAGAGGCTCAATCCAGAGAGTCCAAAATCAGAGACTCAGAGGAGCAAACAGAGACAATAATGGAAAGAAAACCATCAATGATAAAAAGCAATAAAATGTGCCAGAGCTGCAAAACCTGAATCTCTAGAATGAAATGGCCTCTGGATGTGGAGCAGAAGGAATTGACAAAGTCTGCTTTAAGGTGTATCATTAGGACATTTCAGAACACTAGCAATAGAGAGAAGACTTTAAGCTAAGGACTTCCTAAGAGACAAATATTTACAACACATCACCTGCAAACAGGAATTAGCATTAGACTTCTCAACAGCAAACCTGAAAAGCAGAAAGCAATGGAGTAAGGCCTTGAATATTCTGAGAAATAATTACTTCCAACCCAAAATTACATAGCCTAATAAATTATTAATCAAATGTAATAAAAAAAGTCTTTATGGCCAGGCGTGGTGGCTCACGCCTGTAATCCCAGCACTTTTGGAGGCTGAGGTGGGCGGTCCACGAGGTCAAGAGATCGAGAACATCCTGGCCAACATGGTGAAAACCCGTCTCTACTAAAAACACAAAAATTAGCTGGGTGTTGTGGCATGTGCCTGTGGTCTCAGCTACACAGGAGGCTGAGGCAGGAAAATTGCTTGAATCCAGGAGGCAGAGGTAGCAGTGAGCCAAGATCACACCACTGCACTCCAGCCTGGTGACAGAGTGAGACTCTGTCTAAAAAAAAAAAAAAAAAAAAAAGTCTTTATATTTTCAGACATATAAAGTCTTAATATTTTGGTGTTCAATGTATCCTTTCTTAGCAAGTTACTGGGAGATATGTGCCACTAAAATGAGTGAGTAAACCAATAATAATTTCTAAGAGATCCAAGAGAAAGAGCATCAATCAAAAGAGGAAAAGGAAACCCCCCATTTGATGGTAAAAGGAAATCTCTGAAAGATAATTGTACAGCTGACCTACAGGACAACTAGCTCAGGTGGGTGCAGGAATGCCTTTCCAGAAATAAAACTGATGGTTTGCCTTATGTGTTAGCCTATGTTGTGAAGAGTCGTATACTTTTATCAGTGTTTGAGAAAAAATTAATGACAAGAACATGGAAAATTAAGCAAATTAAAATAAATAATCAAAGCAATTATTAACTACCAGAAAAAGAAAAGGCTGTACAAGAAAGGAAAAGTTAGCTATAGTATATTCCATGGTTTGGCAGTGAACGATATTTACATAATAAAAACAATATTAACACAGAATAGTAATTGACCAAAACTTATGACATAGTAATGGAAGAATGTGGAAAGGGGAAGCTTGCACGTGGGCTGTGTCTGTGTGTGGTGGGGGACATATGAGAAGTACATATATCATCTTCCATTTTAGGAAGTCAATAAATAGTCTAAAATGAATAAGCCAAGAAACAGCCAGGTAAGTGTATTTCTTAAAAATATGGAAATAAGGCCGGGCGCGGTGGCTCACGCCTGTAATCCTAGCACTTTGGGAGGCCGAGGGGTGCAGATCATGAGGTCAGGAGATCAAGACCATCCTGGCTAACACGGTGAAACCCCATCTCTACTAAAAATACAAAAAATTAGCCAGGCTTGGTGGCAGGCGCCTGTAGTCCCAGCTACCTGGGAGGCTGAGGCAGGAGAATGGCGTTAACCCAGGAGGCAGAGCTTGCAGTGAGCCGAGACTGTGCCGCTGCACTGCAGCCTGGGCGACAGAGCAAAACTCTGTCTCAAAAAAAAGGAAATAAACATCACATAAGAAACAGAGAAAAGTGAAAAAAGTAGTTTGCCTCTATAGAGGAAGATCCAAGAATGGGAACATGACATCTGGTATACATTTATTACTTTAGTAAGATTAAAAATTAAATTAAAAATAGAACAAAACATAAAGTAAATTAATAAATGAGGATATATCATCACAGATAGGTAGAAAGCTGGACCTACCATAGATAAGCTTCACTTTGATGAGGCCAAGCATGAATAACTGTAAGTAGATCATATGGAGTCCAAGTACATGAAGCTGAAAGTGTCCTCACCTTTCATGCTCACCTCTTGCCAAATCATCATAACAGTAAAAATAGCAGCTAAGATTGGGGGTGTACTGTGAACACAGAATAGTGCAAGCAATTTCCTAACAGAAGCTAATTCCTTTCTCCACTGCTTAGAACAAGATTATATCATTTCACCTTTTTCAAATGAGTAAACCAAGGCCCAAAAAGGACAAATAACTGATCCAGGGTCTGCACAATTCTCTCTTGTCCCTGAATAAGAAAGGAAGGGAAAGAAGAAACTGTACCTGGTACTCTGCCTTTCCAAAAAATAAATGGCCAAAGGCTTGCAATTTTAAAGCCTTGGGAAAACTTGGCGAAAGACTAAGCTGACTTAGACTGGAAAAAGAGGCCGCCATGAATCGGGGGTGGTGGGTGGTGAGATGACGCACTAAAGAAACAAAAAGCCCAGGCTGCTTAAAGCCAGACACAAATCTGTCCAATCATTTAGGGAGAAATTGCCAAGCTTGAAGCATTTATAAATCACCCCCAAACTAATCAGCCATTTAAGGACAATCCCATAAAAATATAAAAGGGACCACAGCAGGCTGCTCTTGAGAGATAAATGGCTTTGCAGCCTCATCTGGGGTATGCAAATTGGAGGATATCAGCAGGCATTTTCTGAATGATAACTTGGTTTATTTTTGATGGCAGCTCATTGGGAAACGGAGCTGAAAACCTGGGGAGAATTCTCAGGCTTTGAGATGAGCTATGTGTCCGAGGAGTTCCAGTGTAGCTTTTCTAAGAAGCCCTTGGGCTGTAAGCTTGGAAGGCAGACAGGGAGTCAACCACCTCAGCTTTGGGCCTAGCACTAGAATGCAGTTGGTGAAACCAGGTTACTATAAAAGCCACTGCTGAGACACGTCCTTTCTTTCATCTCAGTGTCTCTTGAATTTTTTTCTCTCTCTCTTCTCTCAGTGCCATCATCCTAATGCAAGGTAGAGGGTTTCAACATTTTAGGGCTGGCTAGAATTGTCAGTGTTACTGAGTTTCTTCCATTCCAAAATGGGGAGCAGAGACCCAGTGCAGTGGGTTAAATGACAGACTCCCAAAAGGTGTGATCATTTTTAATCCCCAGAATCTGTGAATATGGCCTTATTGGAGAAAGTCTTCACATATAGGCAGGGCGCAGTGACTCACGCCTGTAATCCCAGCACTTTGGGAGGCCAAGGCGGGCAGATCACGAGGTCAGGAGATCGAGACCATCCTAGCTAACATGGTGAAACCCATCTCTACTAAAAAATACAAAAAAATTAGCTGGGCATGGTGGCACACACCTGTAGTTGCAGGTACTCGGGAGGCTGACGCAGGAGAATCACTTGAACCCAGGAGGCAGAGGTTGCAGTGAGCTGAGATCATGCCACTGCACTCCAGCCTGGGTGACAGAGTGAGACTGTCTCAAAAAAAAAAAAAAAAAGAAAAGAAAAAAAAAAGAAAGTCTTCACATATAATTAAGAATCTGGAGATGACCTCATCATGGATTATCTGGGTGGGCTCTAAATCCAATAAGTGGCGGGGCATGGTGGCTCATGCCTGTAATCCCAGCACTTTGGGAGGCTGAGGGGGGTGGATCACAAGGTCAGGAGTTTCAGATCAGCCTGGCCCAGAGGGTGAAACCCCATCTCTACTAAAAATACAAAAATTAGCTGGGTGTGGTGATGCACGCCTGCGATCCCAGCTATTCAGGAGGCTGAGGCAGGAGAATTGTTGAACTCAGGAGGCAGAGGTTGCAGTGAGCCAAGATCATGCCACTGCACTCCAGCCTGGGCAACAGAGCAAGACCCTGTCTCAGGGGAAAAAAATAATAATAATTAAATCCAATAAGGGTCCTTATAAGAGACAGATGAGAAGAAGAAGATAAATAGGAGAAGGCCATGTGAAGATGGAGGCAGAGATTGGAGTGATGTGGCCACAATCAGCTGGAGCCCCCAAAAGCTGGAGGAAGCAAGGATGAATTCTCTCCTCCAGCCTTTGCAAGGAGTGTGGCCCTGTTGATGTCCTGATGTTGGACTTCTAGCCTTCAGAATTGTGAGAGAATACATTTCTGTTACTTTAAGCTGCCTGGTTTATGGAAGAGTTTTAGGGCTCCAAACAACTGATATAGTTCACTAATTTTAGAAATAAGGAAAATGGGGAACAGAGAGTGCTATCTGAAAGTCGCACAGCTTCTTGGTGATGGTTAATGTACCTGGTTTGACTTTGAGTTAGTTGCTTAACTGACTTACCTCAGTGTTTTCATCTAGAAAATTGAGATAACACCACCTACCTGATAAGGTTGTCTTAATGACCAAATGGAAGAAGAGATGCAAAATCCTATCACGTTGCCTGGCCTGGAGCAACTGAGGACAACAGCATTGCTTAAATCTCCATTTTTGATTTACTGGACGAGCTGCTTCATTCCATCAGCCCACCGCACAATTCATTCCAAAACTCCTTCCTTAAATGCCACTCTAGACCCATGAAATGTCCTGAAAATGGCTCCTACTGCCTGTCAGATTAATTCATCCCATACAAATGGTGCCAGCATCAGCCGTGGGCTGTGTCATGTGTTGGCACTGGGGTTTCAGGGGTAAGCAAGATGACAGCATGTCACCTCACCAGCCATTGCCCACTTACTAGCTGTGCCCATCCAGTGACTAGCTGGTGTCACAGGTGGGACAGGAAGTGTCTGAACAGGGAGGGGATCAAGAAGATGCTGAGCCTTGGGGCTTGGTTCTGTTTCATTCCCAAAGCACACCAAGAAA
Source organism: Pan paniscus (assembly GCF_029289425.2). NCBI lineage: Eukaryota > Metazoa > Chordata > Mammalia > Primates > Hominidae > Pan > Pan paniscus. Next base: position 73,295,227 of record NC_085926.1, on the reverse strand, counting down.
TTTCATGCTTTTAGGCCAATGATGCTTAACAACGGTGGGTGGGTAGATTTTTTTCCCCCATGGAACATGTGGCAAGATCTGGAGACATTTTGGTGTCACATAGGCAGGGGTTGGGGGGTGAGCATGAGGTGTTTCTGGCACTACTGAGTAGAAGCCAAGGATGGTACCAAACATCCTACAATGCACAGGACAGCTTCCCACAACAAAGAATTCTCCTGCCCTAAATGTCAATCAGCCAGAGCCTGAGAAACCCCACTGTAGGCCCAAAAGAATCCCTGTTCAAACACAAGAAGGCAGGGAGAAAGCAGCCTAGAAGATTTTGGTAACAAAGCCATGGGAACATGTCCCATAAGTGACCAAAACTATATGTCATGCTTTTTTCTCAGCAAATGACCTGCCCCTGGGGGACCTGGGAATGGATCTATCATACTGGTGGGGCCACTTGTGAGACTGGGCTCAGCTTGATCCCATGGACACACATGGGGACCAGAAGAAGGCAAAGGACTGCATGGTAATGAGTACCCCACCTCAATCTTGCCAGCTGCCTCTTTAAGACCCACTCAAGGGTTCCAAGATGGTCGAATAGGAACAGCTCCAGTCTACAGCTCCCAGCGTGAGTGACGCAGAAGGCAGGTGATTTCTGCATTTCCAACTGAGGTACCGGGTTCATCTCACTGGGGCTTGTCGGACAGTGGGTGCAGCCCACAGAGTGTGAGCCAAAGCAGGGCGGGGCATCACCTTACCTGGGAAGCACAAGAGGTCAGGGAATTCCCTTTCCTAGCCAAGGGAAGCCGTGACAGATGGTACCTGGAAAACTGGGACACTTCCACCCTAATAATGCACTTTTCCAATGGTCCTAGGAAACAGCACACCAGGAGATTATATCCCGCACACGGCTTGGAGGGTCCCACACCCACGGAGCCTTGCTCACTGCTAGCACAGCAGTCTGAGATGGAGCTGCAAGGCAGCAGCGAGGCTAGGGGCGGGGCGTCCGCCATTGCTGAGGCTTGAGTAGGTAAACAAAGCAGCCAGGAAACTTGTACTGGGTGGAGCCCACCACAGCTCAAGGAGGCCTGCCTGCCTCTGTAGACTCCACCTCTAGGGGCAGGGCATAGCCAAACAAAAGACAGCAGAAAACTGCAGACTTAAATGTCCCTGTCTGATAGCTTTGAAGAGAGTAGTGGTTCTCCCAGCACGCAGCTTGAGATCTGCAAAACGGACAGACTGCCTCCTCAAGTGGGTCCCTGACCCCTGAGTAGCCTAACTGGGCGACACCTCCCAGTACGGGCCAAATGACACCTCAAACAGCCAGGTGCCTCTCTGAGACAAAGCTTCCAGAGGAAGGATCAGTCAGCAACATTTGCTGTTCTGCAATATTTGCTGTTCTGCAGCCTCCACTGGTGATACCCAGGCAAACAGGGTCTGGAGTGGACCTCCAGCAAACTCCAACAGACCTGCAGCTGAGGGTCCTGACTGTTAGAAGGAAAACTAACAAACAGAAAGGACATCCACACCAAAACCCAGTCTGTACGTCACCATCATCAAAGATCAAAGGTAGATAAAACAACAAAGATGGAGAGAAACCAGAGCAGAAAAGCTGAAAATTCTAAAAATCAGAGCACCTCTTCTCCTCCAAAGGAATGCATCTCCTCGACAGCAACGGAACAAAGCTGGATGGAGAATGACTTTGACAAGCTGACAGAAGTAGGCCTCAGAAAATCGGTAGTAACAAACTTCTCAGAGCTAAAAGAGGATGTTCGAACCCATTGCAAAGAAGCTAAAACCTTCAGAAAACATTAGATGAATGGCTAACTAGAATAAACAGTGTAGAGAAGACCTTAAATGACCTGATGGAGCTGAAAACCATGGCACGAGAACTAGGTGATGCATGCTCAAGCTTCAGTAGCCAATTAGATCGAGTGGAACAAAGGGTATCAGTGATTGAAGATCAAATGAATGAAATAAAGTCAGAAGAGAAGTTTAGAGAAAAAAAAGTAAAAAGAAATGAAGAAAGCCTCCAAGAAATATGGGACTATGTGAAAAGACCAAATCTACATCTGATTGGTGTACCTAAAAGTGATGGGGAGAATGGAACTCAGTTGGAAAACACTCTTCAGGACACTATCCAGGAGAACTTCCCCAACCTAGCAAGGCAGGCCAACATTCAAATTCAGGAAATACAGAGAATGCCACAAAGATACTCCTTGAGAAGAGCACCTCCAAGACATATAATTATCAGCTTCGCCAAAGTTGAAATGAAAGAAAAAATGTTAAGCACAGCCAGAGAGAAAGGTCGGGTTACCCACAAAGGGAAGCCCATCAGACTAACAGCTGATCTCTCGGCAGAAACTCTACAAGCCAGAAGAGAGTGGGGGGCCAATATTCAACATTCTTAAAGAAAAGAATTTTCAACCCAGAATTTCATATCCAGCCAAACTAAGCTTCATAAGTGAAGGAAAAATAAAATCCTTTACAGACAAGCAACTGCTGAGAGATTTTGTCACCACCAGGCCTGCCTTACAAGAGCTCCTGAAGGAAGCACTAAACATGGAAAGGAACAACCGGTACCAGCCACTGCAAAAACATGCCAAATTGTAAAGGCCATCAATGCTAGGAAGAAACTGCATCAACTGATGAGCAAAATAACCAGCTAACATCATAATGACAGGATCAAATTCACACATGACAATATTAACCTTAAATGCAAATGGGCTAAATGCTCCAATTAAAAGACACAGACTGGCAAATTGGCAATTAAAAGACACAGACTGGCAAATTGGATAAAGTGTCAAGACCCATCAGTGTGCTGTATTGAGGAGACCCATCTCATGTGCAGAGACACACACAGGCTCAAAATAAAGGGACGGAGGAAGATCTACCAAGCAAATGGAAAACAAAAAAAAAAAAAGCAGGGGTTGCAATCCTGGTCTCTGATAAAACAGACTTTAAACCAACAAAGACCAAAAGAGACAAAGAAGGCAATTACATAATGGTAAAGGGATCAATTCAACAAGAAGAGCTAACTATCCTAAATATATATGCACCCAATACAGGAGCACCCAGATTCATAAAGCAAGTCCTTAGAGATCTAGAAAGAGACTTAGACTCCCACACAATAATAATGAGAGACTTTAACACCCCACTGTCAACATTAGACAGATCAACGAGACAGAAAGTTAACAAGGATACCCAGGAATTGAACTCAGCTCTGCACCAAGCAGACCTAATAGACATCTACAGAACTCTCCACCCCAAGTCAACAGAATATACATTCTTCTCAGCACCACATCGCACTTATTCCAAAATTGACCACATAGTTGGAAGTAAAGCACTCCTCAGCAAATGTGAAAGAAAAGAAATTATAACAAACTGTTTCTCAGACCACAGTGCAATCAAATTAGAACTCAGGATTAAGAAACTCACTCAAAACTGCACAACTACATGGAAACTGAACAACCTGCTCCTGAATGACTACTGGGTAAATAACAAAATGAAGGCAGAAATAAAGATGTTCCTTGAAACCGATGAGAACAAAGACACAACATACCAGAATCTCTGGGACACATTTAAAGCAGTGTGTAGAGGGAAATTTATAGCACTAAATGCCCACAAGGGAAAGCAGGAAAGATCTAAAATTGACACCCTAACATCACAATTAAAAGAACTAGAGAAGCAAGAACAAACACATTCAAAAGCTAGCAGAAGGCAAGAAATAACTAAGATCAGAGCAGAACTGAAGGAAATAGAGACACAAAAAAACCCTTCGAAAAATCAATGAATCCAGGAGCTGGTTTTCTGAAAAGATCAACAAAATTGATAGACTGCTAGCAAGACTAATAAAGAAGAAAAGAGAGAGGAATCAAATAAACGCAATAAAAAATGGTAAAGGGGATATCACCCCCAATCCCACAGAAATACAAACTACCATCAGAGAATACTATAAACACCTCTATGCAAATAAACTAGAAAATCTAGAAGAAATGGATAAATTCCTGGACATATACACCCTCCCAAGACTAAACCAGGAAGAAGTTGAATCCCTGAATAGACCAATAACAGGCTCTGAAATTGAGGCAATAATTAATAGCTTACCAATGAAAAAAAGTCCCAGACCAGACGATTTCACAGCCGAATTCTACCAGAGGTACAAGGAGGAGGTGGTACCATTCCTTCTGAAACTATTCCAATCAATAGAAAAAGAGGGAATCCTCCCTAACTCATTTTATGAGGTCAGCATCATCCTGATACCAAAGCCTGGCAGAGACACAACAAAAAAAGAGAATTCTACACCAATATCCCTGATGAACATCGATGCAAAAATCCTCAATAAAATACTGGCAAACCGAATCCAGCAGCACATCAAAAAGGTTATCCACCATAATCAAATGGGTTTCATCCCTGGGATGCAAGGCTGGTTCAACATACATAATCAATAAATGTAATCTGTCTTGTAAACAGAATCAAAGACAAAAACCATATGATTATCTCAATAGATGCAGAAAAGGCCTTCAACAAAATTCAACAGCACTTCATGCTAAAAACTCTCAATAAACTAGGTATTGATGGGACATATCTCAAAATAATAAGAGCTATTTATGACAAACCCACAGCCAATATCATACTGAATGGGCAAAAACTGGAAGCATTCCCTTTGAAAACTGGCACAAGACAGTTTTCAACTGTCCTCTCTCACCATTCCTATTCAACATAGTGTTGGAAGTTCTGGCCAGGGCAATCAGGCAGGAGAAAGAAATAAAAGGTATTCAATCAGGAAAAGAGGAAGTCAAATTGTTCCTGTTTGCAGATGACATGATTGTATATTTAGAAAACCCCATCGTCTCAGCCCAACATCTCCTTAAGCTGATAAACAACTTCAGCAAAGTCTCAGGATACAAAATCAATGTGCAAAAATCACAAGCATTCCTATTCACCAATAACAGACAAACAGAGAGCCAAATCATCAGTGAACTTCCATTCACAATTGCTTCAAAGACAATAAAATACCTGGGAATCCAGCTTACAAGGGATGTGAAGGACCTCTTCAAGGAGAACTACAAACCACTGCTCAACAAAATAAAAGAGGACACAAACAAGTGGAAGAACATTCCATGCTCATGGATAGGAAGAATCAATATTGTGAAAATGGCCATACTGCCCAAGGTAATTTATAGATTCAATGCCATCCCCATCAAGCTACCAATGACTTTCTTCACAGAATTGGAAAAAACTACTTTAAAGTTCATATGGAACCAAAAAAGAGCCCACATTGCCAAGTCAATCCTAAGCCAAAAGAACAAAACTGGAGGCATCATGCTACCTTACTTCAAACTATACTACAAGGCTACAGTAACCAAAACAGCATGGTACTGGTACCAAAACAGAGATATAGACCAATGGAACAGAACAGAGCCCTCAGAAATAATACCACACATCTACAACCATCTGATCTTTGACAAACCTGACAAAGACAAGAAATGGGGAAAGGATTCCCTATTTAATAAATGGTGCTGGGAAAACTGGCTAGCCATATGTAGAAAGCTGAAACTGGATCCCTTCCTTACACCTTAGACAAAAATTAATTCAAGATGGATTAAAGACTTAAATGCTAGACCTAAAACCATAAAAACCCTAGAAGAAAACCTAGGCAATACCATTCAGGACATAGGCATGGGCAAGGACTTCATGACTATAACACCAAAAGCAATGGCAACAAAAGCCAAAATTGACAAATGGGATCTAATTAAACTAAAGAGCTTCTGCACAGCAAAAAAAACTACCATCAGAGTGAACAGGCAACCTACAGATTGGGAGAAAATTTTTACAATCTACTCATCTGACAAAGGGCTAATATCCAGAATCTACGAAGAACTTAAACACATTTACAAGAAAAAATCAAACAACCCCATCAAAAAGAGGGCAAAGGATATGAACAGACACTTCCCAAAAGAAGATATTTATGCAGCCAACAGACATGTGAAAAAACGCTTATCATCACTGGCCATCAGAGAAATGCAAATCAAAACCACAATGAGATACCATCTGACACCAGTTAGAATGGTGATCATTAAAAAGTCAGGAAACAACAGGTGCTGGAGAGGATGTGAAGAAATAGGAACACTTTTACACTGTTGGTGGGACTGTAAACTAGTTCAGCCATTGTGGAAGACAGTGTGCCAATTCCTCAAGGATCTACAACTAGAAACACCATTTGATCCAGTCATCCCATTACTGGGTATATACTCAAAGGATTATAAATCATGCTGCTATAAAGACACATGCACACGTATGTTTATTGTGGCACTATTCACAATAGCAAAGACTTGGAACCAAACCAAATGTCCATCAATGATAGACTGGATTAAGAAAATGTGGCACATATACACCATGGAATTCTATGCAGCCATAAAAAAGGATGAGTTCATGTCCTTTGTAGGGACATGGATGAAGCTGGAAACCATCATTCTGAGCAAACTATCACAAGGACAGAAACCAAACACTGCATGTTCTCACTCATAGGTGGGAATTGAACAATGAGAACACTTGGACGCAGGGTGGGGAACATCACACACCAGGGCCTGTTGTGGGGTGGGGGGGAGGGGGAGGGATAGCATTAGGAGAAATACCTAATGTAAATGACGAGTTAATGGATGCAGCACACCAACATGGCACACGTATACATATGTAACAAACCTGCACGTTGTGCACATGTACCCTAGAACTTAAAGTATAATAATAAAAAAAGGACCCACTCAAATCAGGATTAAGAAATAACCACTGGCTTGCGGTGATGAAATCTGGAAAGTGCTAATCCACATTTAGCCAGGGATACGTTGTCTGGCATAAACCACTTCCTCACATTTTGTGAAATGAAACCCTAAAGAAACAGATACCTCCTCCACCTGATCTCCCTTGTAGGACAAGATAGGCTGAATTAAGGCATCTGGTCTTTCTGGATGGCATATCAAATAATATTGGATTCAAAACCAGAGAGAAAGCTGTTTCCTTACTAATTCTCTTTCAGTTCTTTTGAAGAAATAGCCTCAGATTCATGTAAATGGATCCTTAAAAACTTAGTAATATTTGCCATTTCTTTTTTAAACAGAGGCTTGGACCTGTGGCTCAGAGCCCTCAGACAACAGTATTTAAACGTCAGTTTGAACTAAACATCAATATTTGGTTTTCACAGCATAATTTTTTTATTGTTACTGCTATCTATTGTTTTTTTAAATGGCCATGCAGGAATTATTCCAGGGATATGAGGGTGGTTCATGTTAAGAAATCATTAAGTTATAAGAAAATATCATATAATCAAATCAATAATGTATTTTACTTTGTTAAATTTAGAACATACTAATAAAACACTAGCTAAAATAAAAACAAAAATAACCTACTTTGCCAAGAACAGCATATATAATTTTTTAACTTTGTTAGTTTGTGTTTTGAAATAATTTTGAACTTATGAGAGTTGAAAAATAGCATAAAGAATTCTTATATACTTTATATTCCGATTCCCCAAATGCTAACCTCTTAATATCCCTAGTATTATTAACAAAAATCAGGAAATTTACACTCATAAAATACTATTTTCTAGTTTATAAGCCTGATTCTAATCTCACCTATTGTCCCATTGGTATCCTTTTTCTGGTACAGGATCTAACCCAGGATCAAATGCCTCATTTACGTGTGATGTTTCCTTATTCTCATTTAATCTAGAACACATTCTCAGTGTTTCTTTTTAAAAACTTCTTAAAACTTAAATACATTTTTTGCTAAAAAGATACTTGCACACGTGAGTATGTGAGTATGCGAGTTTATAGCGGAACAATGCACAATTGCAAAAATGTGGAATCAACCCAAACATCCATCAATCAATGAGTGGATAAAGAAAATGTGGTAATGTGGTGTGTGTGTGTGTGTGTCTATATATATATATATATATATATATATATATATATATATATATATGATGGAATACTAGTCAGCCATAAAAATGAATGAATTAATGGCATTTGCAGCAACCTGGATTGGATTTGAGACTATTATTCTAGGTGAAGTAACTCAGGAATGGAAAACCAAACATTGTGTGTTCTCCCTCATAAGTGGGAGCTAAGGTATGAGGATGCAAAGGCGTAAGGATGACACAATGGACTTTGGGGACTTAGGGGAAAGGGTGGGAAGGGGATGAGGGATAAAAGACCACAAATTGGGTTCAGTGTACACTGCTTGGGTGATGGGTGCACCAAAATCTCACCAGTCACCCCTAAAGAACTTACTCGTGTAACCAAATACCATCTGCGCCCCCAAAACCTATAGAAATAAATTTTTTAAATTAAACATACTTTTTTGAGAGTAGTTTTAGGTTCATAGCAAAATTGATCAGAGAATTCTCATATATTCCCTGCCCCTCCCCAGGCATAGTGTTCTCTGTTATCAACAGCCCCCACCAGAGTGGTCAATTTGTTTCAATGGATGAGCCTACATCAACATGTACATCAGTAGCACCCAAAGTCCATAGTTAACATGAGGATTCACTCTTGGTTTTGTACATTTCATGGGTTTGGACAAATATATAATGACATGTATTTATCACTATAGTATCATACAGAGTAGTTTCATTGCCCATAAAATCCTCTGTGCTCCACCTCTGCCCTCCCTCTAACCCCTGGCAACCACGGATGTTTTTACTATCTTCATAGTTTTGCCTTTTCCAGAACATCATGTAGCTGGAATCATATGGTATGTAGCCATTTCAGATTGGCTTCTTTCACTTAGTAATATGCATTTAAAATTATTCCGCATCTTTTCATGGCCTGACAGCTCTTTTTTTAGTGCTGAATAGTATTCCATTGTTTGAATGTACCACAGTTTATCCATTCACTTACTAAAGGCCGCCTTGGTTGCTTCAAAGTTTTGGCAAATACCAGAGTACAACTGCTGGATCACATGGTAAGAGTATGTTTACTTTTGTAAGAAACTGCCAAACTGTCCCAAACTGGCTGTGCCATTTTGCATTCCCACTAGCAATGAATGAGAGTTCCTCTTGCTCCACATCCTTGCCAGCATTTGGTGTTGTCAATGTTCCAAATATTTGCAAAACACATCTTCACTTTTTACTTATTTTCTTATTGTTGCACTTTAAGAGTTCTTCATATATTCAGAAAACAGTCTTTTATAAAATGTCTTTTGCAAATACTATCTCCCAGTCTGCGGCTTATCTTCTCATTCTTTTGACATTGTCTTTTGCAGAATAGAAGTCTTTATCTTTAATGCCGTTCAACTAACTATTTCTTTCATGGACTGTGCCTTTAGTGTTGTATCTAAAAAGCCATTGCCATGTCCATTGTCCTCTAGATTTTCTCCTGTTCTTGTCCAGGAGTTTTATAGTTTTGCATTTCATAGCATAATATTTACTTTCACAGTTACCTCCAAAATAAATGTCAACATCTATTTTCCACTGACAGTCGCAACTTAGTTTTTTTCTTGTGCATGCCAATTTAAGAATAAATTTATTTTTAAAATATTAAGTAATTAATGGCAAAGGCAGCAAGTGGATATGTAAAAACATGACATGGAATAGAAATGACTCAAGTTTGGAGGAACATAATTATGGGATGTGGGATCTTCTGCCAACAGAATGAAAGCAAAGCATTACAAGGAAGTCTTAAATGGCCTCCCCCTACAGCCTGGGAGCTTCTGAGTTCTCTAGTCACCAAGCAGGGGGTTTTTACTTGAGCCAGGCATAGGAGGAAAATGGAGCTAGAAAAAGACTACATACTTTTTAGGGAATTAAAGAAGAACCTGAGCCAAGACCTAGGGTTCTTTCTTCACACGAGGTGTTGGGGGCCAACTTAAAGGAGCAAAAAGGCTCTTGCAGATAAACTCAGCTCTGAACCAGAAATGTAAGCTGGACTTAGGCACCACTTGCCCTCAAACCTAGCACACTTGGTCAGTGCACAACCTGAACAATCATACAAGGAGCCCTGTCAAAAGCAATCAGCTTTTGACTGTACAAAAAGATCACAAATAGAGGAAACAAAATAAGACTAAGCAAACTTGATTGCTCATGAGCTCAGCATAGCTGGAGTTGAGTATTCAGTCTATAACCTTGTAAATGTCATCCTTCTAAACATTGTGTGGGGCACTTTTGCATCTGGGGCTGAAATGGAAAACATGTTTAATCAGCATACTCATGAATTGGCCATGGCTACTTGAAACTCTTTTTAATAAGGTCTGTGGGACCACATCTACATTTACAATTCTGATTGATTAGTTAGGTCGCTCTAAGCATGGGATTAGGAAGGGGCAGTACCTGGGCCATGTACCTGTAGGGTCCTGCATAGGAGCGTCACTGCCTGCTCAGCACAGTAACAGGAAGCTGTAAGACTAAGAGAAAAAGGGATTTGTTGGAAAAGGATTCCAGACCTACCATGCCTCTTCCTGACATACCTCTGGTCCCCACGCTTCCATTTCTGAGGAGTTCTATCTCATCTTTTGGCCCAAACACCATCTCCTCCACAAAGAGTTTCCTGACCCTCTCAAATGGGCAATCTCCTCTCATTCTTACTCCTATCATCCATATCACAATCACTTGAGATATGGTAGACGAAGTTCTGTCTATCCACCTTGATCTCAGCTTTAACCTGGGTTTTAGGAACAGAATTCAAGGGTCCCTGAACTTAGATGCAAAATAAACCTACACCTCCACTTTCACTGACATCTAACAGAAGTTGAGCATATCCTTCAGTTACAAATAAAGGCAACAAGTATCTGTGACTTCCCCATTAATAGAAATTGTATATTTTATACATCGTAGTTATTATAGATATATAAAAATATTATTTATTCAAATTTTTAATCTGAAATTAGCTATTAGCTCTATCATTAGCTGAGTTATTGAAGACATTAAGAACCATATTCACTAATATATCAAAAATTTTTACATCTATTGATAATTGCCAGTATAATTGGTTTCCTTTGTGACTCTGCCATTTAATGCATTTTCTCAGCTTTATTGAGGCATAATAGATGGGATGGTTTGAATCTGCATCCCCACCCAAATCTCATGTTCAATTGTCATTCCCAATGTTGGAGGTGGGGCCTAGTGCGAGGTGATTGGATCATTGGGGCAGTTTCTCATGAATGGTTTAATACCATCCCTGTTGGTACTATCATGGCGATAGTAAGCTCTCATGAGATCTGGTTGTTTAAACGTGTGTAGTACCTCCCTGACTCTTTTGCTCCTGCTCCTGCCATGTAAGATGCCTCACTCTCTCTTTGCCTTCCATCGTGATTGTAAGCTTCCTGAGGCCTCCCCAAAAGCAGATGCTGCCATGCTTCGTAAACAGCCTGTAGAACTATGAGCCAAATAAGCTTTTCTTTTTTTTTCAAATAAATTACCTAGTCTCAGGGATTTCTTTATAGCTATGCAAGAATGGACTAATAGACAAAAATTTTATATATTTAGGGTGTAAAATGTGATGTTTTGATATACATATACATTGTGCAATGATTACCACAATCAAACTAATTAATGCATCCATCACCTCATGTGGTTACCTCTTTGTGGTAAGATCTACTCTTTGCAAATTTCAAGCACACATTATTGTTAACTACAGATCTCACTTATGTGTGGAATCTAAAAAAGTCAAACTCGTAGAAATAGAGAGGAGGAGGGCAGTTGCCAGCAATTGGGGGTTGGGGAAATGAGATGATGTTGGTCAAAGGGTACAAACTTTCAGTTATAAGACAAATAAGCTCTGGAGGCCTAATGAACAGCAGGGTGCCTATCATTACTTAATTTTTAAAACAGTGTTCTGAGAAGGGAGCCCAAGTCTTCATCAGATAGCTGAAGGGATCCATGGCATACAATAGGTTAAAAACCACCTCTCTCCTCCCCTAGTAGCCCAGAGGGTGAGCTCTCTGACTTGAGGACAAAGTCCAGGCCTCACTCAGCTTTGAACTGCTGGCACCAAGCACAGTGCCTGGCACATAAGAGATGCTCAATAAGCAGTCCCTGATAGGCTGCTCATCGCATTGAGGTAAGCATTAAAAGCTGCATTTTAGAGACAGGCTGGGTTTTCTTAGCCAGTTCAGTCCTGGAGAGAACTGACCATTTCTACTGCCTCTCACTCTTCCTTACTCATCTGTGCCCACATGTACCCATTTTGGTGTGGAAGTATCTGCTCTCCCGCTAACAACAAGGCCCAATTTGATGTTTGATGTCTGTGTTAGAGATGGACAGTTGGACCCCTTTCCACAACCTACATGAGGACTCCACTCAGGAACTGAAGTGAGAATCCGAGGGTGCTGACGAGCCAAGTGGGTATGTTCAGTGCCCTCCAGAAGGCATGTGAATCACTGCTGCCCCATAGCTGTCAGGTTGCAAATTTCTCCATACTCTTGGTAGTCTCTCCTTGATTTTTGGCTGCTTTCATTATTTAACTCTAAGTCTCCTCTCAGAGGACAAGAACAACCAATAGTTAATGTCATGGCTCAGAAAACATGGCAAGGGCCAACCAGATACCTGAAACTGATTGTGCCAGGGGATGGTTTGTAACAAACCTATTTCTCCTGCAACAGGAGCAAGCGGGACTCGGGAGAAACTTCACTGTGGTGTGCAGCAGGCAGCAAGGGATGGCCTCACTGTGAATGTGCTCTGCTTCTTTCTACAAATTTCCTTCTTATTTTGGGATTACTCTGATTGGCTAATGAGATGTCAAAAGCATGAGATTAATCAATGTGAATCATAACCTCAGCTGTGCTTACCCTGCAATAGCCTTCACTGCCATCACCAAAAATATAGGCTCTCTCCACAATAAACACTTTTTATAATACCAATAAGACCACACCAGGGAGTGCTGTTATCATGAAATAATCATGGCCCTGTGGGACTCAGCCTGGCTGTGTTTCATGCCTCATAATGCTGGGGAGGGGGATGGCAGAGGGGAGAAAGGAGGGCGAGATAAGGGGTGATTATATCAAAATAATGGCACCCCCTATTGTGCCCTTTTGCTTAAAGCTTCAGATACCTCAGCTGAGAACATGTGCCTGTGAATCATACCGGGTTGAACAGCTGTGACTTTTGTGCATACAGCCATCTGCATTCATTTATTTTTAATGGGCCACTTTGGGGCTGTCAACCTGCAAACAAAACTTAGGTTAGGTTTTGAATCCTGGTCAACAATATTGAATTCTGGCTCTTGGTTATTCCTCCTTACCAACTTACTTCTTCTGCAAGAATTATTAACAAAATTGAAGTTGTAAGAAAAACAAGAAGAAAATGCAGAATCTTGCATCTCACATTCACAAAAGGGGTCCTGACAATGGATGGATGTGAGAGGTCTCCAGGGTTGTTGACTCAGCCCATTTGACTTGATTTGGACTCATTTTGATTACACGTGAATTTCCTTCCCTGATTGCCAATGTGAATTTTTGGATACTGTGGCAAATTAATCAGGTTTACATGGTAGACAGCTACTCGGGTGGTTCATATCTGTCCATAATAATGCAAAATGACAGCCAAAAGCAAAGACAGAGGCGTATGAAAACTGCTGTTAAGATGTGTGGTTTTAAGGAATATGGCATGTGTGTATAATATATATTCTGCTAGTAATAATGACTTAGTGAATGAAAGCAATTGTTTACCAAAAATGACTTCTGAGCTCACTTAGATTTTCTCCACACATTCTGTGAGGCCGAGAATGCCATATTTCCTTCCAGACGCATTATAAATTTGAACATGCATAGAATCAAAGGTAAGTTTTTAAAGTTAAGGTAATTTTATAGCCTAAATAGGCAAAGAGTTTGCTTTCTCATAACAGCTAAACTATTTAAATGGGTTAAGCTGATGGTTTGTTTTATGGTGATGGTTGTTTAATGTCAGTCTGTTTTATAAGGAAGTCTAGATATGGCTCAGGTGCAAAGGTGATTATGTCCATTTCTCCTCCTGCCATAAAGGAACCACACAAAAAAACCCAAAGAAATCAATCAAAACCAACATTTATTTGAGGCAATTTTCCTCTTTTCAATTCTTTAACATTAATTCAGAATGGTTTCAAAGTTACAAGAGTCAAATTGGACTCTGAAACACCAAGAAAATTATTTTTCAAAAACACGTACACTCATTGGGCAGGGAAGTAATGCCATCAAATGCTCCCATGCTGAGCCCTCAAATCCCCTCCTAAAATAAAACCATAACTTGGTGTCTTCCCCTGATAATTATTCTCACTAAGCAACTATCTTCTTTTTAAGCTCCTTAAAATCATTTCGTGGCCAAAGAAGAGAGGAGCAAGATGGTTTTGATCTTTTAGTGACAGTGATTCAACCACTTCAGCATTTGCTGGAGACTGGCTGTTCCTTTTTTTAATTTCATCAAGCCAAAATTGTTATAAAATGTCCTCTGTGAAAGAATATTCCATTTTAATCATGATTTCTCTTAAGAAAAAGAAACATAAACATGTCAACATGACACTAGAGAACCACAATGTGTCTTCCTAATACAATAATAGCCATGGTTTTATGAACCATTCTATGAAACAGCCAAAGGAGAAATTAGATCCTTTGGCCCTGGTTGCTGAATGTAATAGATCTCCCCTCAGTTAGATAGCTGGGAACAGGCTGAAATGATTAATAGGAAAGCTTGATGGTGTAAAAACTGCTTAATGTAAGAGTGCAATATGGCATGCAAACCAAACTAAAACAGCCATAAATATTTTAGGCATCTTATAAAGATTTAAGAATATTTATTCCACATATAAATCCATTGTGTAATATCAGTGAAAGCTAAGAGTCCAGAGGTCTGGCAGCCTGAAGTACAATGCGGTGGATGAGGGCTGTGTGTCTTCTCTCTGTTTGCATTTTCCTGTGATGATTAAACCAAATTAGTTGGCTAACTGCTTCCAAAATGAGGCAAAACTCCCAAGTGCCAATCCTTTTACAGCTTTGTCAGCACTTACTGCTCAGAGAAATCTGATCTCCAAAGCTTTGCGACAAGGAGTAAGGTTGGGGCCAGAGCCTCCCCCTGGTAGTTTTATCTCACATTTCAGGTCTCTTACATCTGTGCTAACCAAAGTGTTATCTTGGGTCAGCTGCAATGGTATGGCCTGGATGCTGGTTAGAAATGCAGAATCCCAGGCCCCAGCCCAGACCTGCTGAATCAGAGGCTACAGTGTACCAACATCCCCAGGTGGTTTGCATGCATGCTAAAGTTTGGGAAACCCTGGGTTACACCTTCAGCTCCCTCACATCTCCCATTCCTGCCTTTATCCCCAAGCACCAGATGGCTCCCAGAGTGTAGCTACTGAGTGGCAGCTTTGTCACTGACAGGACGTGGATTTTTGTAATCTTATTTTGCCTCTCCGAGCCTCCATTTTCTCATTTAAAAATAAAAGGAAATAACGATAACAATTTCACGGGGATGGTGAAAAGACTAAGTGAAATTATGTATTCAAAAGCTCACAGTGAGATGTCTGGTATATAGCAAATGCCCAATCAATGGTTGAAATTGAGGGTGATAAAAAGACACAGACAGGACAAATTTCAGTTTTCACAAAACCGTTAAGAGCTCCCATATCAATTTCTTTATCTATTCGATGGGATCCATAAAACAAAGATGTTTGGAAGTTGGGATAAGAGCAGAGAAAAGTGTCAGTTACTAAGGGAGAGAAATAACAGCAATAAGAGTGTGACTGTGGATTAGTTATCTTGTCCTATGTGTCAATTACCCTAAAACTTAGTGGCTTAAAACAAACATCTATTATCTTGTCATGTCTGTGGGTCAGGAATTCAAGACCATCTCAGATAGGTAGGTTCTATCTCAGGTTTTCTCATGAAGGTTAAATCAAGAAGTTGACTGGGGCTGCAGTCATCTGAAGGCTCAACTGGAGCAGGAGAATCTTTTCCAAGAGAGTTCATTCACATAGTGCAGAATGTTAGCAGGAGGTCTCAAGTCCTTCCCCTGTGGACTCTCCATGGGCTGAGTATCTTCATGGTATCATGCCTGGCTGACAGAGAGGACATGGAGGAAGTTGTGGTGCCTTATATGGCCTGGCCTCAGAAATCATGCACCAGACACCCTATCTGAGAAGGATCCATAGTTGTGGCACTAATAGGTGGCCAGGGGTAAGCTTTGGTCCTTAATCTCTTCAGACCCTAAACCCCTGCTAAAAACAAAAATTAGATCCACGTACAAATTGTTCTTCTTATGCAAATACTACTTCAAAGCAATTCTCTCTTTCAACCAAATTGTTGCCCCCAAATCTCTACTATATAGAAATGCTGCAGTCTCCAATGTATCTCTACTACAACTTGTAAAATAGCTTCTAAAGTGTCATAAATCCAGATAGTCATAAAAGTTTTCGGTGATTACATTTTCAGTTCAGTCTGAAACACTTCCCCACTCCCAATACACCTTTTTATCCAGCTCAAGTCCCGCAATCCTTCTAGTTATAGGTTAAATAACCCTTTCCCTAGGAGGCCCTAGATTAGATAGGACTGTTGCAGTATCTCCCAGAACCCTCTCAAATTCCTTTAACATAATACTCTTCACATATTTGGGAATTTATGTGTTTGTGTCAGTACAAGCTTTTGTGATTGATCTTTTAATCAATCACAAAATTCAAGATGGCAGGGACCACGTCCAGTCTTGTTCAATTTGTATATACTGGAACCTGATACAGGGCTGGCACAGAGTAGGTTCACAAAATCTGTTGCATAAATTTTTGTTTATCCATTTATTCAATAAATATTACTGAGGGCCTACTGTGTGCTGGGCAGAATTCCATGCACCGCAGATATAGCTGTGAACAAAATCAAACAAGTCCTAGATGGGTGAAGGCAGATTAAAAAATAAATAAATAAATAAATAAATAAATAAAGAGGGGAACAACACATACTGGGGCCTGTCACAGGGTCGAGGGCTGGAGGAGGGAGAGCATCAGGAAGAATAGCTAATGGGTACTGGGCTCAATACCTGGGTGATAGGATGATCTGTGCAGCAAACTACCATGGTACACATTTACCTATGTAACAAACCTGCGCATCCTGCACACGTACCCCAGAACTGAAAATAAAAGTTGGAAATTAAAAAAAAACTAATAACCAAACAAAAATTCAACACATCAGGATACAAAAAAAATTATTCAAAGAATAGAAAACAGCAAGAAGACAGTGATGGAGTGGTTCTAATTTAGAAAAGGTGGTTAGAAGAGGCCTCCCCAAGATGGTGGTATTTGAACAAAGGCCTGAATAAAGTGAAAACACAAGCCATGAAAATAGCCACAGGGAGAGTATTCTAGAAGGAGGGAACAGCTAGTGCAAAGACTAAGGGGGGAGAATATTTGTCATATCCAAGGACCTGCAAAGAGGCCGATATGCTAGAGTAGAATAGGACATGGTAGGTGGCAAGGTTGGAGGGGGACATGTGGGGACAGCAAATCACATAGGGCACTGAAGGCCATTCTATGGGAGGCTTGACCAGGGGACAATATGATCTGATGTGAAAGGTGTTATAAAGACCCATCTGGCCGTTTCGGTGGAGGAGACTATGGGAGCAAGGCTGGACATATAGAATGTGATGAAATTCAGCCCACTCTATTGGATACTGAGAGGGATAGAAGATGAAGACAGCATTTGGTCTTCTTTGATGGAGGAAAGAAACAAGTAAACAAATAATTCAAACATGGCTAAGCCATGGTACGAACAAGAGCCATCAATTCTGACTCAGCGATAATGACTGCCACTTCTTACTCACTGACAACATGCCTCATGTTCCTCACCGTTTATCTGGCTCATTCCTCCAAAACACTCCACAGGGAGGAAGCATTAGCCACAGGCCATCAAATGGCAAATGCCCCCCTGTTTCTCAGCACTGACGTTGTCAACAGCACACAATGACAAATGGAGGCCCCAAGAGGTCCATTTTTGTCCTTCCATTTTTAAGCAACTTGCTCAGAAATCAAGCTCATTGTAAATGGCAGAGCTGGAATTTAAGCCCAGGCAGCCTGACTCCAAAGCACAGCTCTGAACCAGGCCACTACATTGCCACCAAATGTCTTCCCTGTAGGTATTTGGGCTTCTGGCCTCTGGTTTGGGGAAACAGAAAAATGAGCAATGAAAATACAAAGAGCTCTCGAAATGATAAAGCAGAGTTTTATGATGCTGAGGATGGTTGTAAAAGCAGCAATAGGTTTTAATGAGCTAAGAATTCTTTTAGCCCAGAAAAGTGATTTGTATCTTTCCCAGTGCTATACTCCCAAATGACAAAAATCATCATTTTTTCCCAGCCTCCTACAAGTTGCTCTATCTTATTTATATTGTTCTCCACGCAAATGGAGAAAACTCTTTTCTTCTTAAAATTCAAATCCATTCCTGCTTAATTTTCCTCTCCTTTTATTTTGGTTTTGTCCTTTCAGGGAAGTCCCCCTGCTAATTGTAAGGGCAGTTGTGATGGACATCCACTAACCCCAAGATGGCAAATGTCTGGCCATTGTGCCATCTCTCTCTCTCTCTCTCCTCTTGTGTCCACAGCAGACATCTCTAATTGATACTGGTGTCCTTCGCCTGTCCTTTCTGAGATTTCACAGTGCTTTCACAGCACTCCAGAGCATTAGATGCTACCAATAGATCAACGTTAAACCCATGTGCCATCTTTGAAGTTATAGTCTTTCTCAAGGCCTTGGTTATGAAAACGGGGATCATCTCACTCAGGGATACTCTTTGAAATACTCATCAGGTTTCTTAGCTCAGAAGCCATGGTGAATGCAGATATCTGGTAAGAGGCAGCATACGCATAGTAAGGAGGGCTGGTGGGTTGTATTAAAGGGGGCCTGGAAAGGGGAGAGCCGAGAAGCATGAATAGCACTTGGGAGGCTACCATCTCGTAATAATCCAGACAAGAGAGGAAGATGGCCAAATTGAGGTAACAGCAGCGGAAATGGGAGAAGGTTTTGCAGAGTTTTTTCAAGCTGTGGGTCATGAAATCAATTTGCTGGGTCATGACCACCACCTCTTAAAAATGAAGTAATAAAATAGAATAGGTATTGTTTGGTGAAGCTCATTTCAGCCCTTATATTACATGTGTGTATCAGGTTGCAACGTAAAAGATATGTCTTACTATGGGTTGCAGTCTATGATAGGTTAAATAACAGTCCCCAGGCCCCTTACCAAAGACCTCCATACCGTAATCCCCTGAACCTGTGAATATGTTACATTACATGGCAAAAAGGACTTTGCAGATAGAATTAAGGTTACTAATTAGCTAATCTAGAAATATGGAAATTTTCCTGGATTGTGGACCCAGTGATTTCAGACTGGTGGGACCTCGAACCAAGAAAACAGCCTGGCCCACAGGACTTTTGGCCCACAGAATTTTTAGATAATAAATAGGTATAGTTTCAATCCTCCAAACATGTGGCAATTTGTTGTTGCGGCAGCAGAAAACTAAAAATGGCTTGAAAAAAGTTTGACAGTTTCTGATGCAGGAGTTTAGAATCAGATTACTGGGTTCTACTTCCTAGTTATTCTTGTATTTAGTAGCCTGTGACCTTGGGCATGTTATCCAACATTTCCTTGGATATAAAACTGAGGTATAATAGAGCAAACTCACTGGGTTTTGGAGGGACCAGGACCAAAATCAATGGTGGTAATGCACATAAAATGTTCAGAGTGATAATTATTATTATGACTTTGATTTAGTAGAAAGGCAAGCTCTTGACCTTCAGTTTCTTATCTGAAAAATGGAGATAATACGACTCCCTCATTTGGTTGGGGTCAAGAACTAATCAAGTATTATAAAATGAGGCCCAGAAAACTCCCTAAAAATTATAGACAAAAGATGACAAGAAACTACTAGTTCTTCACTTCAATATCTGCTCTCTTATTCTTCCTTATTAATATAACCTCCAACTTTTAGCAGAGACATGTCTGCTCAGGATAAAGAGGATGTGACCCAGTCTCCCTGGGAGCTTGATGTAGCCATATGACTTAAGTGCTGGCTAGTCACATGTAAGCAGAAGTGTTATATGCAGCTTCCAGAAAGTCTTCTTAAAAGGCTGTGGACAGACCCTTCTTCTACTGTCTTTTCTGTTGACAGGCATGAGGTCATGATGGCAGGAATTCAAGCAGCCGTTTGAGACTATGAGATTGAGAACTCCAGAGCAGCAGGATAGAAAAAAGGCTGAGTCCTTGGGGATTTATGGGGCCACGTTTACAGCCTGAATTGCCTATCTCAGTGCTTTGTTTAGACAAGAGAGAAACAAACTTTATTAGTATGCTTTCATACTGTTGTAAAGAACTGCCTGAGACTGGGTAATTTATAAAGAAAAGAGGTTAATCGTAAGTTACACCTGAGGCTAGAGAGGCCTCAGGAAACATACAATCATGGTGGAAGGTAAAGGGGAAGCAAGGTACCTACCTTCTTTGCAAGGCAGCAGGAAGGAGAAGTGCAAGCATATGCCAGATGCTTATAAAACCATCAATCAGATCTCATTCACTATCATGAGAACAGCATGGGGGAAGCTGCCCATATGATCCAATTACCTCCACCTGGTCCTGCCCTTGACACATGGGGATTATGGGAATTACAATTCAAGATGATATTTGGATGGGGACAAAACCAAACCATACCACTTCTGACACTTGTGTTGTAGAACTTACAGGGCTCACAGCTTTACAATTTGCTACTCACAGCATCAAGCAACTCACCACAAGTTGAAGCTCTTTGATCAACCAGTTTATTATATTAATGATGCTTTAAAACTTTGCAAACTGCTATACACATATGCCAACAGCTCTCCAAAGGATCCCAAATATTTATAAAACAACTATATAGATTCTTTTAAATGCTTAAAGTAAGGTGAAGTATTTACATGGAAATGTTTTAACTCAATAAGACATTTTTCAAATGGCTCAGTTTGTCTCATGGATCAGTCATCAGGAAAAATAAACTAACTTGGCATCTTTGTGTGGACTCATAAAGGAAATTAGCTTGCAGTCCACAAGGAAGTTGCTTTTCATGCACCCAATTGTGTTGTGTCAAAAGAATCAATAAAGATGAACGATTTCAAGATGAACATCCCAATATAATCCATTAGAGTGCATGGGTCATTTGCATTTTCTAAAGATGCAAATAATGAAATCAGGACGAAGAGTAATCCAAAATAATTTTCTACCTTCCAGAGAAGCCAAAGCATACAAGTGGAATGAGAAGCTCTCTCTTATGTTATTCAGAGCAAGACTCTGGCCCAACCAGTTCATCTCACACATAACTCCGAGGTCCCCAAATCCAGAGGCATTTGAAATTTATTAAATTAACTGGCCCTTCCTGACAGAAATCATGAACCAATTTTAATTCAAAAGGAAGCCTCCAAAAAAATACATCATTGTGTGATTTGAGAAAAGAAGGGCATTTACCATGGGTGGCACAACATACTCATGATCTTACTTAGTCCTTATAATATCCCAGGAGGCAAGTATTGTTCTGTCTTGCAGATGAGGAATGTGAGATATGAAGCGACTTCTGCAAGATCACAGGGAGACACTGGCAGAATGAAGAAAGAAACCAAACTCTGTTTGATGTAATAGCCTACAGCAGAGCTGTGCAGTAAACATCTAATATGACCCACATATGTGATTTAAACATTTTAGTAGCCACATTAAAAAAAGAAGCAAGTGAAATTAAAGCTACCACTCTTTCTGATTTTGACCCAATAGATTCAAAACATTATCATTTCAACATGTAATCAATATAAAAATTGAGATATTTCACACATTCCTTTGTATTAAGTCTTCAAAAACTTGTGTGTATTTGACATTTATATCACATCTTCATTCTGACTAGCCACATTTCAAGTGCTCAATAGACATGTGTGGCTAGTGGCGACTGTATTAGACAGCATAGGCCTAGAGTAATACTCAGCATTGTTACCTACCATTTCATTTTTACATACAGTGATAAGCCCCAAATGCCTGAATTTGTAGACTTATAAAATTGTAATAACCTGATGAGGCCCTACAGGGTTGCCTATTTTTAATTTTGCCAAGTATATTGGTTTGCTTAGGCTATGTCATGATGCACTAACAAGCAACCCCAAATCTCAATGGCTTGCAGCAACAAAATTTTATTTCCCTGCTATGCAACATACCTATTATGAGTTGGCTGCCACTCTGCTCCTCGTCATCCTCAGTCTGAGACCCAGGCAGATGGTACAGGAAATACCCTGTGGAAGAAGGAAGAGAGATACTAGAGAATGTTTCTCTCTAGATATATACTGTCTCTTAAAGATTCTGCTATGAAAGGGTACATTTGACGAATGAAATAGCCAAAGCAAGTCTCATGGCCAACCTTCATATCTTGGGGGACAGAGTAGGAAAGGACATGTGGTTCTCCTCTGCAGATGGGCAACAAATACTTTGAATAACAACCTAATCTCCAACTCCAAGGAAGGACTTAATAACACTAAATTTATTATCGTTTCAAAAATGATCTTTTAAGACCACAAAAGTGGGAAGGAGAGAATGCATTATTCATATTTTCTCATCTCACCAGAAACTGGTGAAATCTATCCCTTGGACAGACAGTCAGGATTTGGGATCATTGATCTATGGAGTGACCACACCTACTCTGCTTTGCCCCATTTTCTAAACCGTATGGTTTCCAGACGTTCTGAGTTTTCCAAGTCTTTTAAAATCCATGTAATGTGATATGCACCAAGTAATAATTTATTTCTAAAAGTGATTTACACAGATTTTCACTGTCTACTTTTTTACATTTCTGTACTATTTGATTTTTTAAAAAATATATAGTTTGGCTATAAGAAAAAAATAAACATAAACATTTAGCTCAACTCACAGGGGACCAGTGATGGGGTTGAGGGTAGGTTTTGCCTCCAAGTATGAGTGAGGCAAACAGCCTCCTGTGTACCATAGGGGTGCCAGCCACTCAGGCTCATTTCCCCTCAAGTTTTGCTTTATAATGCAGTTTAAGACTTAGGAGATTGGACAGGTTTAAATTCCTCAAAGGAGCCATGTTGACCCATCCAAAGGAACCATCCAATAGCTTACAGAGTGAATTGAAAACCTGCCTTCTCCCTCCAAAGCAAATGTTTGCACAAATAAAACACCCAGCAAATATTACACCAGTAATGCAAAGATGTCCATTTCTCTTAGATGGATGAATTACAAAGCCCCAAACTTCCAGTCACAGTTCAGTAAAGTCCTCATGAAATCATAAGGCATTTTCCTTTCTGGAAAAAAAATGAGGTAAGTATGACCAAAAGTCATAGCACCTTGTATAGCCCCAGGAAACCAGCAGAACTTTATTAATCTTTAGATTAATATTTGGACACTTTAATTAAAAAAAAAAGCAGCTACCCTGGGTCTCTCAAGAAAACTTATTATATCTTTAAAGTATATCTATTTTTAAATAATAAATATCTAAACAAATAAATGCCACAGGCCCAAAGTCCCACAATTCACAGGAACAATTTCATTGCTCTTTTTACTGCTCCCAATATCACAAAAGTTTACAATTAATAGCCACCAACGTGAAAGAAGAAAAAGATAAAGAAAATATTTATTGCTTTAGAAAAAGTGGTGCTCCCCTCTCAGCTCTGTAAACACCCTCCTTTCTGAGTGTCGCTGAGTAAAAGAGACAGAATAAAACATGTTCTTAATGTGGATGCCATGCATTTCCACAGACAGAAGCTGAGACGTGGCAGGAAGCACGAGCTCCAGAGCAGGGGGCTGGAGGGAGGAGGGTATCGATGATGCTCCCTAACGCAATTACTGCCAATGACAGACAGTGTAAATTTCATATCGCCTCTGAGCAGGATAAAAAATGTGCCAAGGGGCATCTGAGTTTGAATTAAGGTCATCAAAATGCCAAAGGGGGAAGAATATCTGAAGTTAAAAAGAAAAAAAAGGGGCTTATCTTGAGATTTGTGAGTTTTCTTTTTTCCTTGTGCATTCTTGATTTCAAGTATATATGTAGTTCATTCATTTATTCATTCAATAAACATATGTCAGGAACTGGAAACAGTAATAATAGTAAAATACAATATTTTTTATGTTCCTAAGTATGAAATTGCATCAATTTATGATGAATTAAATTTGAAGAACGTCACAGATTTAAAAACAAAGTACAAAAGTGCCTGATTCTTTTTAGTTCCACAAATACCTAGCATCCCAAAGTAACATGTAAACAAATTTCTATGCTGCTCAATGAATCCTTCCAATTTCGATAATAAACTAAATAGTATCAGATCTAGTATATGACTTTGATGTGTTAAGTTATGGTTTTATCCATTACTTTGACAATATTATTGATGTAACAGATGTAATATATGATGTAACAGATGTATTTCAACTATTGTAAAATACAATATTTTTAAAATCCAAATAACTTAGTATTTTTTAAAAATAGTACACATTCTAATCTTGCCATGTGTTAATAGTATTGTTAAAACAACAACAACAACAACTTTTAACTAGGTTTCTTGTTAATTTGGTGTTCTTGATAACTGGACCAGGTAGAATGAGAGCTGATTTTTACTGCGTCTCCAATAAAATACACACACACACACACACACACACACACACACTCACCATGTTTCTTCTATACTGCAGGAAATAAGCAGCTTTTGCATGTGTCAAAAGGATATTTTACTAAGTATTTTTCCTTGTGATTTTTTTTTTCTTTTTATTTTCCCTTCAGCCCTTTCACCACTGAGGCTAAGCCATGATGCTAACTGGGAAAGGAAAAGGCAGTTTCCCCCACAACAATGAAGTCCACAGAGCAGGGAGATATCAAGACACCAGAAGCAGCAGCTCAAGAGAGAAAGTAAGACAGAGACTTAACAGCTCAGAGCCCTCAATTCGCTCCTTCCTCTGCCCTTAGGGTTGAAACTTGAGAGAAGGAAATGGTAGAAACTTTTGGGCTGGCACCCTGCTTCCCCCTAGATCACCTGGGGGGACCCTTCACCCCTTTGAGAGAAGTATGGGAAGAAGACAGTCCCGGGTAAAGGTCTTGGCCTCAGGTCTGGCCTCCGATTCCCTCTACCTGCATGTGCTTAGATGAGACGTTCCTAAGGGACCCAGGAGGCGGTGGTGGAAGTTCTCAGAGGACTGGAGAGATCTCATGAACAGAGGTGTGGCCAAGTCTGCAGTCACCAGCAGCAGGGGACAGATGCAAAACTCAGAGACTGAGCATTCACCAGAACGACAGCCCAGCCCATCTCAGCCACACCACAGCAGGCACCAGTCCAGGCACAGAGGGTCTCCCGTCACCCAGCTGTCCCGTGAGGTGGTTAGCTTGCTCCTCAACCAGATACCACTCAGGGGTAATAGAAAGGGGAAGAGAGAAGAGAATCAACATTTATTCAAAGACACAGTTACCCTGAGAGCAGCTGTTTGAAACCAGAAGAGGCACAGCAACATTTACTTGGCAAGTCTGTTTCTTTGGCCTAGTGGAATAAGCAGGTGCAAACACTAGTATTTTTTCAACTTTCTCGGTAACAGAATCCTGGTTTTCAACTGGGTACATTGCCTTCAAACCAGAAGATTGGACTTCCCAACCTCTCTTGCTACTAGGTATGACCAGGTAATTAAGTTTTGGCCAATAAGATGTAAATAGATCCCAATAGCTTTGTTCTTTTTGCTTAGGATTGCAGTGGCTATTTGGGCTCTTTTTTGGTTCCATATGAATTTAAAAAATTTTTTTTAGTTCTGTGAAGAATGTCAATGGTAGTTTAACAGGAATAGCATTTAATCTATAAATTGCTTTGGGCAGTATGGCCACTTTAACAAAATTGATTCTTCCCATCCATGAGCATGGAATGTTTTTCCATTTGTTTGTGTCATATCTGATTTCTTTGAGCAGTGTTTTGTAGTTCTCCTTATAGAAATATTTTACTTCCCTGGTTAGCTGTATTCCTAGATATTTGTTTTCCTTTCTGGCAATTGTGAATGAGATTGCATTCCTGATTTGGCTCTCCGCTTCACTGTTGTTGGTGTGTAGAAATGTGAGTGATTTTTGCACACTGATTTTATATCCTGAGACTTTGCTGAAGTTGTTTATCAGCTTACGAAGCTTTTGGGCTGAGATTATGGGATTTTCTAGATATTTCCTACAGGGCTACAGTAACCAAAACAGCATGCTACCGGTACAAAAAGAGGCACAGAGACCAATGGAACAGAATAGAGAACCCAGAAATAATGCTGCATACCTACAATTATCTGATTTTTTACAAACCTGACCAGAAAAAGCAATGTGGGAAGGATTCCATATTCAATAAATGCTGCTGGGATAACTGGCTAGTCATATGCAGAAGATTGAAACTGGACCCCTTCCTTGCACCATATACAAAAATAAACTCAAGATGGATTAAAGACTTAAATGTAAAACACAAAACTACAAAAACCCTGGAAGACAATCTAGGCAATGCCATTCTGGACATAGGAATGGGCAAAGATTTCATGATGAAGATGCCAAAAGCAATTGCAACACAAGCAAAAATTGACAAATGGGATCTAATCCAACTAAAGAGCTTCTGCACAGCCAAAAAAAATGAAAACTATCAACAGTAAACAACCTACAGAATAGGAGAAAATTTTTGCAAACTGTGCATCTGACAAAGGTCTAATATCTAGCATCTATAAGGAACTTAAACAAATTTACAAGAAAAAAACAATCTCATTAAAAGTGGGCAAAGGACATGAACAACACTTTTCAAAAGAAGACATACATGTAGGGCTGGGCATGGTGGCTCACACCTGTAATCCCAGGATTTTGGGAGGCCAAGGCGGGTGGATCATGAGGCCAGGAGATCAAGACCAGCCTGGCCAACAAGGTGAAACCCTGTCTCTACTAAAAATATAAAAATTACCCAGGGGTGATGGCAGGTGCCAGTAATCCCAGCTACTTAGTTGGGAGGCTGAGGCAGGAGAATCGCTTGAACCCAGGAGGCGGAGGTTGCAGGTTTCAGTGAGCTGAGATTGCACCATTTCACTCCAGCCTGGGCGACAGGGCGAGACTCTGTCTCCAAAAAAAAAGAAGACGAGGTACATGCAGCCAACAAGCCTATGAAAAAAAAGCTCAAATTCACTGATCATTAGAGAAACACAAATCACAACCACAATGAGATACCATCTCATACCAGTCAGAATGGCTACTATTATAAAGTCAAAAAATAACAGATGCTGGTGAGGTTGCAGAGAAAAGGGAATACTTATACACTTGATGAGAGTGTAAGTTAGTTCAACCATTGTGGAATATGGTGTAGAGATTCCTCAAAGATCTAAAAACAGAACTACCATTTAACCCAGTAATCTCATTACTGGGTATATACCTAGAGGAATATAAATCATTCTGTTATAAAGACACATACACATATATGTTCATTGTAGAACTATTCACAATAGCAAAGACATGGAATCAACATAAATGCCCATCAATGATTGACTGGATAAAGGAAATGTGGTACACGTACATCATGGAATACTATGCAGCCATAAAAAGACGAGATCATATCCTCTGTAAGAACATGAATGGAGCTGCAGGCCACTCTGCAGGCCACTATCCTTAGTGAAATAACACAGGAACAGAAAACCAAGTACCATGTGTTCTCACTTATCTGTGGAAGCTAAATGATGAGAACACACAGACATTGTTGGGAACAATATACACTGGGTCCTATCAAAGGGTGGAGGGTGGGAGGAGGGAGAAGATCAGGAAAAATAACTAATGGGTACTAGGCTTAATACCTGGGTGACAAAATAATTTGTACAACAAACCCCCATGACACAAGTTTACCTATATAACAAAGCTGCACATGTACCCCTGAATTTAAAATAAAAGTTGAGTAAACTTTTTAAAAAGATGTAAATAGAAATATTGTGTGAGACTCCCACAAAGTCTCCTTAAAAGACTGTGGGCAGAGACCTCTCTTCTTTCTCCCTCGTGCTGCCTGGAACCTGGCTGTGATGCTTGGCACTCCAGCAACCATTTTGGGCCATGAGCCAATGATCACACATTCTAAGGATGGAGAACAAATGGCTAGAAGCAGCCAGGGTCTCCAATGCCTTTGTGGTACCATCATATTAGCCCTGAACTTCCATCTCTAGACTTAGCTTTTTAAACATAAAAGAGAAGTTAAGTTAATCTTATTTTTTCCTTTCATTTTTCTGTTACTACAATATACAGCTGAAACAGTCTTAATATAGTGGCATGTGAGCTGTATGACATCAATAACAGCACATAAGAAAATAGAATTTTTAGATACCTAATAAATAATGTAATATTTCTCCTGCAACAACAAATATATCTTTTTATATTTTGTACCATGTTGGAAGTAGTTAGATGTAACTACAGTAGGGGCCAAAATTTATTTTTAAAATAACTATTAAAAACTGTCAAAACAGGTTAATTCCAGTCTTTTGGAGGACAAACTGGTTTGATCTTATTGTCTTAAGAGGATGACAAACTATTCAACTGATTGCTCTGGTATAATGGAAATGTAATTCAATTTTTAACAATTCTAAAAGTTTATCAGCTGTGACAGTCTTAAATAGAACCTGAAAACCCGCCGGCCACTCTGAAAGCATGTCTCTGTGCCCACCTCCCCCAGCTTCTAAGATAAAGGTGTGCATAGGGTTCCAAGGAATTTCAGTCACATCATGATTGTTTCAAAACTGCATTTTGACACTTCTGGATACATTAGTCAGACTCACATCACACATTTTAGAATTTGCCCTTGCCTTTCAAAACTCAAGAAAATGTGCATGGTAGAAAGTGGTTTAATAGTAAGCAAAACAGGAGCTATTTCCCCCAAAGCTACCAAATCAAATAGTGGCCAAGATATTGCTGGTTATTTGGAATTATTTATGTGCCTGTGAGAATAAAGAACCTAAGATGAGGGTATTTTTTTATCCTAATGATAAATACAGATAGACCATAAAACTGCCTGTTAGCTGGCATAGACAATTGTATTAAAGGAAACCTTGTAAATTTCAAAAGCCTATGAACAAGATGTAGAAAATTGCCTACGTTTATGGTGCCATTTATCAAAAGACTTCAATAAGTGTTAGAAACTTATGTGTGTGCTCTTATGGGAAGAATTCACGTGGACCCTAAAATGAAACAAAATTCTTTTTTTAAAAAAAAAAAAAATCATAGCATCAACTCTAGCCCATTAAGAGGGAGTTTAAATGGGCTAGATTCAAGCCTTTATTATTAAATGACTCGCAAGAACATCAAAACCCCATCATTTATCCAGGTAAGGAGAGAAAATGAGACAAAATTTAACTGATTGGATTTGAAAAAACGCTGAGCAGCTATTCTGCAATATTGCATTAAAAATACTTAGGCTTTCTGATTCTGAGCTTTATTTCGATTCTACCAAAGCAGCATAGTTTTTTTTTCAGTAGCGGGAATGCAATGTCCTGGAATTCAAAGTTTGGCTGGAGTAAAGCTCTTAAGCTAATATGGGTACTGACACAACAACAACAATAACAGTAATTATAATAGGAAGAAAAGCAAAATGTTAACATAACCTATCACCTGTTTGATAATGTGGTCTCACTGCCTTGTCTCACTGCCTCCTCGCGGAGGACTTGGAATGTTATGCCATCTATTTGTACATTCCAAACCCCATAAGGCAGGGATTTGTATCATTTGATTCACTTCAGCATCCTGTCCAACATCTAAAACAGTGCCTGACATATCATAAGAGTTCAAAAAATATTTGCTGTAAAAATGAACAAAGGAACAAATCAGAAGCCTTCTCATCAATAGAAATTGCCCAGTTTGGCTAGGTGCAGTGGCTCACGCCTGTAGTCCCAGCACTTTGGGAGACCGAGACAGGCAGATCACAAGGTCAGGAGTTCGAGACCAGCCTGGCCAACATGGTAAAACCCTGTCTCTACCACAGATAAAAAAATTAGCTGGGTGTGGTGGCATGTGCCTGTAATCCCAGCTACTCGGGAGGCTGAGGCAGGAGAATCACTTGAACCCTGGAGGCGGAGGTTGCAGTGAGCCGAGATTACACCATTGCATCGTAGCCTGGGCAACGGGGTGAGACTCCATCTCAAAAAAAAAAAAGAAACTGCCCAGTTTAGGTATGCAACGGCTGGGCTTCTAAGCAGACCTTATCGTACTTCTCAGGGTGACAAGAGGCATTGCAATTTAAAATCTCAGCTCTGGGGATATGTTGCATCCTTACTGCCGTCTAGGGTGAGGACAATGGGTGTAACATCTAACTTCCCTGTGGCTCAGGCTCCAGCTGTGCAGAGTAGGAAATAATTGCTGGTAGGCAGCTGAGTATTAAATGCTTTAATGTATATAAATCACTCAGCACAGTGACTTTCAAGTGGGGCCATTTTGCCTCCCAGGGGATATTTGGTAATATCTTGAGGCATTTTTAGGTCTCACAACTGGGAGTAGGGTGCCACTGGCATCCAGTGGATAGAGAACAGGAATGCTGCTCAACACCCTGCAATGCTTAGGATAGCTCGCTACAACACAGAATTATCTGTCCGATAATAGGTCGTTAATGCCCAGGTTGCAAAACCCTTAGTGATGTGTCTTACTCGGAGAAAGGACTCAGTGGGTACTTAATATATTTAAGTAAGGAGTGACTAAAATGAGCAAGGAAAAAAAGCCAAGGTGCTGTTTGTAAATTGATTTGTTTTTCCCCTGAAGTCTAGATTAGTGTCTTCTCAGTCCATCCTGGCCTAATCTCAACAACCGCCATCCCTAAGAAAGGTAGCCAGTCACACCCCAGCAGTCTAAATGCACCAGCCTCTGGCTCCATGTTGCGGTATCCCTGTAGCTTCTGTTTAAAAATGCCTTCCTCCAAGTTTCCCCAGCTGATTTCGGAGAAAGATGTGCCTGGGACAGTGCTCTTGCCTGCAGAGCCACAGGGCAGGGTTTTAAACAGATTTATAGGAGACTAAGTACAGAGCAAGAAGTGCCAAGGAAACTACAACCCTTCTGGCAAAAAAGTCAGTGCAGTTTTCTTGTAGGAACCTTGAAGTTTTCCAATGTAGATACAAAGAAATTATAAAGAATACCTTGTTCCAACTCCTAAGCTGGAATAGTGACATCCAAATTCCTATGGGCTGAACTGTGTTCTCCCTAAAATTCCTATGTTGAAGTCTTAATACACAGTAACTCAGAATGTGATTGTATTTGGAGATAGGGTCTTCAAACAGATAATTAAGGTAATGAAGCCTTATGGGTGAGTTCTAATCCAATCTGACTGGTGTCTTTATGAAAAGAAGAGATTAGGACATACAGAGTGACATCAGATATGTGCATGCACAAAGGAAAGACCACGTGAGGACATGGCAAGATGGTGGCCACCTCCTGCCCAGGAGAGAAGGCTCAGAAGAAACCAAACAACCGGCAACTTGATATTGGACTTTGAGTCTCCAGAACTCTAAAAAAATCAATGTCTATTGTTTAAAGCCACCCAGTCTGGGGTATGTTGTTATAGCAGCCTATGTGTACCCATCATGGATGGTCCAGCATGACTGTTACATATTGCTGGCCCAAGGTAGAATGGGCCACAATTTTATTTCTAAAAAATTTTCTAAAGGCTGATTTTCCCTCATTATAACTGTGAACTCTTACTTGGAGTAGGCAAATGATTCAAGAGATCCTGGGTCCCCTGCCACCTTGGGCAAGTTACCTAATCTCTCCAGACTTCACTTACTGCATCTTTAGAATACTGATTCATTCGTGGATTCAACAGTAATTTTTTGAATCCTCATTTGCTAGACACTGCGTTAGATACTAGCAACATATTGGTGAACCAGAAGAAATGATCCCTACCTTCATGAAGTGCAGATTCTTTTTTTTTTTTTTTTTTTTTTTTTTTTTTTTTTTTTTTTGAGATGGAGTTTTGCCCTTGTTGCCCAGGCTGGAGCACAGTGGCGCAATCTTGGCTCTCTGCAACCTCCACCTCCTGGGTTCAAGCAATTCTCCTGCCTCAGCCTCCTGAGTAGCTGGGATTACAGGTGCTTGCCACCATGTCCAGCTAATTTTGTATTTTTAGCGGGGTTTCTCCGTGTTCGTCAGGCTGGTCTCAAACTCCCAACCTCACGTGATCCGCCCACCTCGGCCTCCCAAAGTGCTGAGATTACAGGCATGAGCCACCGCGCCCGGCCTATGAAGTTCAGATTCTAATGGGGGTAAGGGGATCAAAACAAAAGTAAACAGACAAAATTGTTACAAATAGCAGGGACCATGACAGTACCTCTTTCAATGGGTTGCTGTGGGGATTAAATGAGATAACACATATCAAGGCCTTAGTGCAAAAACTGGTCCCTAGTCCATGCTCAATTAACTCCAAGTATTAAAATTTTTGTTATAATCTCACCCCAGGAAGATCCATCTTTCCAGCATTAAAAAGCAGCATACTGCTGACAAAAGGATGTCCACCCAGTATTTATTTACTGTCTCAAGGTAAGCATTATCTTCAAAACCCAAAGGCACATGTGAACAGCAGTTGGGGCTGGGGACAGGGGGAGGGATTTAGGACTATCATCACTAAGAGCACAGGAGGGCTCTGGAGTCTGAGAGGACTGGGTTTCAATCACAGCTCACTGTGCATTAGCTGTGTGATCCTAGGCATATTATGTAGCTTCTCCCAGGCTTGGCTTTCCCATCTGTAAAATGGGCTAATAATGATGCCACAGATGGGTTTTATGAGCAGCTAATGAAATGATGTATGTAAACCATTTAGCATAGTTCCTGTTGCATAGTAAACTCTGGGTACACATAATATACTTTCTAAATTATAAAATTAGGATAGTTCAATTCATCTCCAAACACATCTTGGAGTGCATTTTCAAGGGTCTGTCTGGATTCCCTTAGCCTGCTTCCCCTCCTTCACATCCTATAACACTCATTAAAAAAAAAAAAAAAAAAACTTGCTAGCACCTCCTGTTTCCTCTCAAACCACCATATCTTGTGCCTACTAGGACCCACTGTCCTCTGGCTTCTCTGTCACTCCATTGTTTCAGTCACTGTTGTCTACAAGTTGAGGAATGGTTGTAATTGCAAACAAAGTCTGCCAGTGATTGCAATAATCTCAGGAAGAATCACAAGGAGTAAGAGTGAGTATGGGGACACTTAAAAATAGATATAGTTTTGTGTAAGGCTTTTTAAGAAGCTGTGCAACTGGACCCAGGTTAAACTCTTTTGATGATACAGGAACTGTGCCTTACATGTATGTATATGGGTGCCCATGTGGGTGAGTGCATGCATGCACACACATAGCCTTCCTGTCCCCTCCCTACAGAGTAGCCCTGCGGGCTCCAGAAACCAAAAGACAAAGAAGCCAAGAATTAGACATCTACAGACATCCCAGGAGACAAAGATCTACTGGGGGACTGTCAACCCAGATGTCAGAACTGCCTGAGTTTTATAATCTGTCATGTGCAGGTGATCTGAAAGCAGCCTTTGGTGACATAAAGAATAATTCCAGCTTAAATAAAATGCCATGCATCAATTCCTCTATTTAATGCAGGAAGGACTTTAAAACAGGAATGCAGGAACATTTTCCTGGAGAGTAAAGGGCCGCTTGACTTGTCTCTTGATTCTGTTTTGTTTGGTTTATGCGTGGCTTTAAGAGAGAAAAACCCCTGCCCACTCTGTTCAACATAAAATCCACCCTCTCCCCGCAGCCTCCTGGGCCACAGTGAGCCCACCTCCTGCTCCAGTTAGTACCCAGTTTGAGGCCAGAGGAGATCAGGCCATCTCACAAGCAAGATTTCAACCCAGATGTGGGAAGAGCAGAAATCTACAGCTAAATTGTAAACCAGACAGAAAAACTCATCAACTCTTAGTGATGAGGGTAGCGGCCTCATCACTGGATCTGTGCCTGCCGCTGCAGGAGAACAGGGCTCTAGGCTATAAATTGATATATGAGAGCAAAGGAAATCATGCCCAATAACATGAGCAGCTTGATGCAAACTCCTGCTGAGAGACAGCACCTATCCCGGGCCCAGGAAACTCATTCTCTCGGCTACTTGATGTTACTCATAAACAGATTTTCTCTCATTGTGTGTGTTTGGGGAGAAACTGTAGTTACCAGGCCACTACTAACCTATTCTCCTATCTTCCTATCTAAAGCAGAACACACCCTTTGGCCTTGCAATTCTACTTCTAAAAATTCATAAAGAAATGTGGATAAGAACAGTCATTAATTTATTGCTAATAATAACAAACATTTGAAAATAACCCAAAACATCTATGCATAGAAGGAGTAAATATAGTATGAAATGCCATGTAGCTATTTTAAAAATTAGATGTAGATCTATACATATTAACATGGAATTTGGTATCAATAACATTTAAATTAAAAAGACAAAATATTACATACAACACTGCCCCATTTATGTTAACATGTGTGCATGCATTTGTATATACATACATTTGTTTTTAAATAACAAATAAGTCTGGAAGAAAGTATATCAAAGTGTTAACAGTATCTATTTCTTTTTTTTTTTTTTTTTTTTTGAGATGGAGTTTCGCTCTTGTTGCCCAGGCTAGAGTGCAGTGATGCGATCTCGGCTCACCGCCACCTCTGCCTCCTGGGTTCAAGTGAGTCTCCTGCCTCAGCCTCCCAAGTAGCTGGGATTACAGGCACCTGCCACCGTGCTCAGCTAATTTTTGTATTTTTAGTAGAGACGGAATTTCAGCATCTTGGCCAGGCTGGTCTCAAACTCCTGACCTCGTGATCTGCCCGCCTTGGCCTCCCAATGTGCTGGGATTAGAGGCGTGAGCCACCACGCCCAACCAACAGTGTCTACTTCAGGTAGGTGGGATTAGGGGTGCTTTATATTTGTTTCATATTTTGCGTTATCCAATTTTCTTAAAAAAAAAAAATAACAGTGATAACCTGAAACAAAGTTTGTTCCTTTCTTAGAGAAAACAAGAAAGGAGTACAAGAATTTGTCTAAATGTAACATTTTGCCTAACATAAAGTCTGAGGAATGTGACCAGGTTCCCAGTTTGGTCAGGGCGAGCCTGAGTTTTGGTTACCAGATTGAAAGGGACCACGTCTTGCCAGCTCTGCTAAGTCATTGCTAAGGTGTCTGCCAATAATGACTGACCACTTAGGGGCATTTGCAGTTTAGAAGTGGGTGGGGGAAGCCAATGTGCAAAGCTTCCAGAGCAGACTTTTTGTGGTTCTTGTAAATCTCCCCAATCCACAGGGATAGGTGTTCTTTCTCCCTACCCCAACCCACCACGTTGATTTTGTTGGAGGTACATGCCTGTCGCTTGACTCAAAATAGGCAAGTCAGTTTCCATCTTCTGGAGGCTTGAAATTTAGACAGAGAAAGAATTGGTGTCACGGGTTGAACTGTGTCTCCTGAAAATCCATATGTTGGAATCCTAACCTCCAATTCCTCAGAATGTGACCTTATTTGAAATAGGGTTGTTGCAGATATAACTAGTCTGGATGAGGTCATTAGGATGGGCCCTAATCCAATGACTGGTGTCCTTACACGAGGAGAAATTTGAACGCAGACACATGTACTCAGGGAGAACATCATGTGAATATAAGGGCAGAGATGGAGGCAATACTTCTACAGGCCAAGGAATACAAAAGTTGCCAGAAAACCACTGGAGAGAGGGGCATGGAACAGATTCCCACAGCTCTCAGAAAACCAACCCTGTGGACACCATGTTCTTGAGCTTCACACCTCCAGAACTGTGAGACAACAAATATCTGTTGTACTTTAAGCCACCCAGTCTGTGATACTTTATTATAGCCACTCTAGCAAACAAATACAACTGGTCTCTGTAGGTGTCCAGAACTATAATATATAAGCTCCAGAGGTGGATCAGCAGGGTACATGTGGCCACTGAGCCCAAGACGGAAGAAAACCCATAGGCAAAAGCAGGCACAAGAGGTGCACAAGAAATCCTCAATCCTTCCTAAGCCTATTTCTGGTTCCTTCCTGAGGTCTTGTTTCCAAGGTATGTTCATCACATCCCACATTCTGCTTGAGCTAGTGCTAGAGGATTTCTGTTTCTCCTAACTGATACCTCAGGGGACTGACTATTTATAGATCTTGAATCTCCAATCCACAATAATAGTAAAAAGCAGACCACTAGCATGTAGAATTCAATAACATCTTATTGGATAAGACAATCCGTAAGTATGCAAATACATTTATCTGACACAAATTGATCAGTAGCCACAAATCCAAGAAGGTGGTTGCTTTAAAATTCACAGGAACTTCTAGGCAGAATGAGACTGCCTAGAAATAAGAAGGGAAGAAGGAGACATTATTTGGTGCCAAAATTAGACAATATCAGACAAAATTAGATAATATCAGATTTGGCTGTAAGGCAAAGGACAGAATAAAATGGGACCAGTTTGTACTTTTGCTCTCTGCCCCTATACCTTTCCTCCTCTCCTTTGGTAAAAGTCACCCTCTCCCTACCTCTTCCCCTTCCAACCACATGATTTTGCTGCAACTTCCAATGACAATTCCTATTCGCCCTCACCCTAGGGTCATTCACACGTCTCATACCCCCCTTCCCAGGCCATAGTGATTATTTCAGTAAAAATCTATCATCCAAGTCTGGCCTGTCAGAATCTTTCTCTTGGATTTTGTGCACTGTCAATTTGTCAGCTCACGTGGCCTGTTTCGGATTTATGAAGTGGTAGAAAGAGAAGAAGAGGAAGAGAGAAGACAAACAGACCCTTGATGGTTTTGAAGTTCCTGAATCCTGGCATCCCCAGGCTAGTTAGACCTCTGCTCTTTATAACCTTCCTCTTGGCTGTAGTCAGTTCAAGTTGGTTTTCTGTTGCTTACAGCCCAAAAGCTCTGATTTGTAGAGAGAGGATATAAGGCCTTATTCATACCAAGAATGATGAACATTGCCCATACCCCAAGACAGCTGAGCAAAAGGCCCCCATCTGGGGAGTCTCAGAGTGAAGGACCCCTCTCCTGTGGGTGGCTGCATCACAGAGGTTGGCTTGACTGAGGCTGCCAGTGGGGTTGGCAGCAGATCTACAAACAGGTTATGGCATTGGAAGCAGTCTTGCCTGAGAGCTCTGCCCACAAGGACTGCTGCAGTGGATGGCTGCAGGCTGACTAATCCATCTCCCCTTTAAAGCATTTGATCCCAAAAGCTGCAGAAAGGAGGTGTTAGTAGATAACGCTGGAGTAGTAACAACAGAGACAGACAAAAGCTGAGCCACAATAACATGAGTTGGAGCAGAAAGTCAACTCCTGACTGAGCACCTTATAGAATTGCTGTTGACAGAAGCAGTATAGCGCAGTGGCCACTAGAACAGACCCAGGCTCAAACCCGGGCAGCTCCACTTCTAGGGGCATGATTTATGTGACCTCTCTGAGCCTCAGTTTCCTCATCTATATAATGGGAACCTGAGGCCAACCTCAAAGAATTGTCATGAAAATTAAATGAAATAATGGTGTATAAAGGCTACATCTCAAATCAGAGAGAAAACATGGGTTTTCAATAAATGGTATTAGGATAACAGGATAGCCACCAGAAACATACAAAGAAATACACACATCTTGTACCAGAATAAATGGCAATAGATCAAAAATGAAAATACGAAAATGAAGCTTTAGATGTACTAGGAAAATAACATGGGAGTATGTGTGGGTAACATCACAAAGGGAGGCACCCTTCTGATACAGCACAAAACCTGGAAGAAAAAATTCAGTTACATCAAATGCTTTAAAATTACTACAGCTAAACCGCATATATAAAGCTTAAAAACCAACTGACAAATGGGGGAATATCAGCAACTCACATCACGGACAGAAGATTCACCTCTCTCATGAATAAGAACTTCTAGAACCAGTCAAAGAGATAAGCCAAAGCAGAGAGAAAATATAAATGCAAAATGCAAATCATCAAACACACAAAAAGATGTTCACTCACAATAAGACCAGTGCCTGTTTTAACTAAACTAAAGCGGCAGTTTTTGCCTAGCTCCCTAACAATGACACAGAAGTCAAAGATCTCAGTGTGTTGTGGGGAACAGAAATGTGTCCGCTGCCATATAAATAAATAGACTGACCACCACGCAGGGCACACTGGCAATATCTACCCAAAATGATAAAGACATATACCTGTTGACAGGCCGGGTGCGGCGGCTCATGCTTCAAATCCCAGCACTGGGAGGCTCAGGTGGGAAGATCACTTGAGGTCAGGAGTTTGAGACCAGCCTTGCCAACATGGTGAAACCCCGTTTCTACTAAAAATACAA
Organism: Pan paniscus; assembly: GCF_029289425.2. Lineage (NCBI taxonomy): Eukaryota > Metazoa > Chordata > Mammalia > Primates > Hominidae > Pan > Pan paniscus. Next base: position 73,256,969 of record NC_085926.1, on the reverse strand, counting down.
AAATTAGCCAGGCGTGGTGGCAGGTGCCAGTAGTCCCAGTTACTTGGGAGGCTGAGGCAGGAGAATCACTTGAACCCGGGAGGCAGAGGTTGCAGTGAGCCGAGGTGGCACCACTGCACTCCAGCCCGGGCAACTACAGCAACTCCGAGGAAGGGAAGGGAAAGGGAAAAGGAGAAAAGAAAAGGAGGAAGGAAAGAAGGAAAGAAAGAAAAAAAGAAAAAAGACATAAACCTATTGACTTGGCAATTCCGCTTCTAGGAGTATCCTACAGATCTACTGGCAATGGAAATATCTTCACACAAGAGGTTTTTCATTGCAGCACTATTTCCATTTGTAAACAAAAAATTTCAACAGTTATTAACAGAAGACTAAACAAATTATGTTATCCAAACAATAGGATATAATGCTGCCCTCCCCAAAATGAAAATGAATGGGTTCTTTTATGTTCTTCCCTGGAAAGAACCACAAAATCATGACACATCGTTCAGTGAAAATGCTGAGTCTGGAACCGGCATACAGAATGCCTCTGTTTGTGTTTAAAAAGTACAAGAGGCAGGGCATGGTGGCTCACACCTGTAATCTCACACTTTAAGAGGCTAAGGGAGAGGGGCACATCACGAGGTCAGGAGATGGAGACTATCCTGCCCAACATGGTGAAACCCTGTCTCTATTAAAAATACAAAAATTACCTGGGTGTGGTGGTGCGCGCCTATAATATCAGCTACTCGGAAGGCTGAGACAGGGGAATCGCTTGAACCAGGCAGTTGGAGGTTGCAGTGAGCCGAGATGGCACCACTGCACTCCAGCCTGGTGAAAGAGTGAGACTCTGTCTCAAAAAAAAAAAAAAGTAAAAGATAGGGTATAGAATAGATACAGATACTTGTTTATGTATGCATGAGACATCTCTGCAGGGATACACAAAAATAATAACACAGTTGTCCAGGGGACAGGAATATCCATTTATGATTCTCTGAGTTGTGACTCTGTTACCTATTTTTAAAAAATAAAATTTAAAAATGAAATGAAACAACAACAAAAAAGAGGTAAGGATATGCAGCTTAGTGCAGTGCCTGGAATGAAATAAGTTCTCAGCAAGTATTAGTGGCTTTTGTTACAATAATAATTACCATCATCATGGCAGCCTTTATCAGACACTCAGACTCCTGCTGTGTCCTCAGTAATAGCCCTGATATCATGGGATGTCCTGTATTCCTTACATGTTCTCCTTATGCTAACTTCCCTTTACCCTTCCCCATTATCACCTAAGGAAGCCGGTTCATCACTTTAATCCTTTCGATGTGAAGGAGTCTGCCATCTATGCAAGGTAGATGTAGGGATGTTGACAAGCACGAGACAATGAAATGCAAACTTCTGGGTTCTCTTCTTACACAAACCCACCCAAGCCACCTCCACCAGCACACCAGTCATCCTGTGCACACAGAGGATTTCTTTAAGGGAAGTCCTGGCACAATGCAGTGGGAGGGGAGAGCATACTGCTTAGCATCTACTTTCCATCCATGGTCCCTGTTCCATCAGGTATGAAACTCTGCTAGCAAGAAAGAGGCGATTTTACAGATGGAAAGTAGACACATGGGCCACTTGCTGTGGTTTTGCTTCTGTTGCTAGTCTGTCTCCACACCCCTATACCCACTCTGACAGGTGTGTGGCTGTTAGGCGCGTCGGAAGAAAATGTATTCTGGAGCACTTTGTAATTTTAAAATACTGTCTTTGCAAGGTACTATTGTAAACCCGTACAGAACAGGTGTTAGATCATACATGTCTTCTGTATTCCTCCTAGAATTTAACTTAGCGCTAATCAATGCACAGCAGTTCCTCAATAAATGCTACTTAGTTGAATGAAAGTACAGCACAAATCAGTTACGCATATTACAGTGCAGTTGGAAGATTCAAAGATCTTTACATGGTGCTCTCTAACCCTGAGTAGAATATTTTTATGCAACATAAGCAATTTCCAGGTCTGGTTAGGAAAATGTTACATCTTTTTATGTATACGCACTCATTCAGAGATATGTGTGGTAGAAATTGGGAGGAATGCATTCTCCACTCTGTTAAGAGATAGTTGCAGTGGAAGCATTGACAATGGATTCTTGGTGCCTCCTTCCTGTTGCCGGGATCGTGCCTCAGAGGTGCTCAGGGAATCATTTCTGGAGGCCAGGACTTGAAGTATTCCTTCGATGCTTCCTGGGATTTTATAAGCCTCTTATTTCCAACATAAAATCTCTGCCTGCTTAAAATACCTGGAGTAGTTTCCTTCTCTTGCCCTGGTCTCTGATTGATCATTTCTCAATGGAATTGTCTTACTCATATTTGCACATTCAGTGGCCAGCACAGTATCTGGCAGCAGGTGCTCAATAAATATTTCCTGAAAGCTAATGAAATTAAAATATATGTGTAATTTCTTGGCAACCAGAGATTAGTACTACAGACCATCCAAGCATGTCTGGTCTCCTATGTTTAGCTTTCAAACCCAGGTCTTGGTACCAGATATCCTGCTGTTTGGGAAAACAATGTAACAACGTTTGACAAAAGATATCCAAAATCTCTGAGGGACAAAGGGCACCTTTCCTTATACAAACATTGACCCGTGGTTTATACAAGCACAGGCGCTGATAACACACTGGCGTTATTAACAAAAGAAAATTCTATGATCCTGACATGGTCTGGTGATTTAGCACCCGCAGGTAACTTTTATTCTGAATCTTAATTTACTACCCACTGGTGACCCTTGTATAAAAATCAGGACAGGGGAGATTTGATCTTGCATGTAAATTTTATGTTTTGTCTGCTGGCAGATTTATGGTTTGGGGGGCGCCCAGCGCATTCAATGAGGGAGAGCCACATAATGGCCATACGTGTCATCACCCAGCACATTAAGCTGCCTTGCAATATCCCAGATTACAGTAGTACATTGCAAAGCATGGCCATTTGAAGGTAATTCATTCCAAATTCAACTTGGATTGCTTTTCCTCTAAAACTGACAGAGGGCTATGCAACAAGATCATCGGTGTGTGTCTCCATCCTAAAAATGAATTTCTTGTTTTTGGAGTGCTTACAACAAAAGGCTAGGATATTCAATCCATAAAGAGAGAGCAGGACAGGGTGAGAGAGAGATCAAGATATCTCGAGAGAGAGAGCCTTGTAAGATCACCTGCCCCAAACAAAAGAAAACAGAAATGCCACAGAGACAGCTGAAAAGAGTGAGTAAGAGAATGGACATTCGGGCCATTCAGATCTGGGGTCCTAACTCTAACTCAGCAGGGTGTGCCATGGACAGGTAACTCCACTCCCTGAAGCCTCAGTTGCCCAAGTGTGCTGTGTACTTGCCCTCAGGCTCATCGTGAAAATTTATGGTGCTACGTACCCAATGCTTAACAAAAGATAAGTACACAGTGTGAGGGATGATTACTTTTTTCCCTGCCCAGTCAGTTCTTCTCGAACTTTTTCCACTAAACAACTTAATGGCAAAGAAGAGTCTGCTTGTTTTCCTGGAGAAATAGACAGCAGCTTTTCCGGGGTCAGAACCTACAGTGACCCATAAAGAGCTCTGACTTATTTGAAGTCTGATATTTATTTTTAAACATCAGATATACTATTGTAATACATCTGTACTTGCTTTAAGTAGACTATGTGATTAAAATTGACACTCCGGGAGTGATTATGGGGTACATGCATGGGTTGAAAATTTGAGTTGTGCAATTGTGATGTGTGCTTTTCTGTATATGTGTGTGTATTATACTTCAACAAAAGTTATTTTAGGGACAGGCGCAGTGGCTCACACCTGTAATCCCAGCACTTTGGGAGGCCAAGGCGGACGGATCACAAGGTCAGGAGATGGAGACCATCCTGACTAACATGGTGAAACCCCATCTCTACTAAAAATATAAAAAATTAGCCGGTCATGTTGGCGGGAACCTGTAATCCCAGCTACTCGAGAGGCTGAGGCAGGAGAATGGCGTGAACCCGGGAGGCGGAGCTTGCAGTGAGCCGAGATCGCGCCACTGCACTCCAGCCTGGGAGACAGAGCAAGACTACACCTCAAAAATATATATATATATTTTTAAAATGACTCTTCAGGAAAATACCCTGGGTTTATTCTGGAGCTCTGAGGCGACCCCTAGGGTAACCCTCCCTTGTTCACAAAGCTTGTCACAAAGGAAGCAAAATCTGCATTGAAGTGACAGTATTACTGGGGAAAACAGTAAGACTTCTTCACATGATGGGGGACATGGTAGAGTCAGGAGTTTATCACAGCAGATGTGGATTGGTGCTGACTGCCAATTCCCAAACACTCATTTGGAAGCTCGCAGTTCAGGCAATTAGGGCTGATTCTCTGCTGTATTTGAAATACAGGATTTTTTTTTTTAACCAAAACTCATCATCCACGACCACTGAGTCAATGCGCTGGTTCATTTTTTCCAGTGGCTGACCTTTAAGTGTCAATTATAAAGTTTTATCATTTTTACCCCCTTTTCGACATTACCCCCTTGGGAAGGAAAGAATTCAGGGCTAAGAAGAGTACAGAATTTGAGGCCAGAATTTGATTAGAAACTGCAATTATAAAATCTCTAAACCCAAACACCATAAACAAATTTCCAAGAACAATATTAACATCAACAGCACAGATTCCCAGGCCTAAATATGATTTTATAAAATTCCTGAAAAGATAATTCATAACATTATTATGAGGGCATGGGGTTGTATGACCTTTAAGATTCTGTCTAGCTTTAAATGTATACGGAATATATTGATCTTGAAATAATGCCTAGGCTACTGCGTCCCAAAATGTTTTATAAAAATAAGCGTGGCGGTGGGTGAAGCTCATGTGAAATACATTTGAGAAATGCAACACCTTATCTTCTGCTCCCAGAGCTCTGTGAGTCATATTAAAGGCTCTGAGAAGTCCTGCAGCAAGTAAATACGTTTAATTTTCTTTAACCCAGCATTTCCCTAACTTATCTGATATGTAATACCAAAGAATCATCTAGAAATTGGGGAAATGCTAAGTTCACCCTGGTGAGCTGCTCTACTAGTTGTCACATTTAGTGTGGAGCTTCTAAAGCAGGATGCTAATGCAGTGGCCTCCGGGCCCCATGTGGCACATATTCATGCATCCTATGGCTCTCTGGAGTTTTGAATTTTTACTTGTGAATTTTATATCACACTGAACTCTTCGGGGCAAGTTGTTATCATAGGTCTCCTTGGGCTGACAGTGATTATACTGTAACTCCATAGTCCCACAGAAAGTAGAGCTGTCAGGAACTGTGAATAACAGTCATTCCATATTTGGTTGAAAGTGGGAAACAGGCTGAACTGAAAAAAGAGCTCACATTTGCACAAACAAAATCTAAGAAGCTCTTGCCTTCTGCCTCTCCACGCACTTTTTCTCCTCATTCTTCTTCTAAACCTCCTTATTTTTCCCCATTTCCCTCCTTTCCTTCCCATCCTATTTACCCAGTACATCTTTATCAATGTCAGGGAGTGGTAAAGTTTCTCTGTAAAGGGATCAGATGGTAAATATTTTAGGTTTTCACGGCCATTTGGACCCTGCTGTAACTACTGATTCTGCCACTGTAAGGTGAAAGCAACCATAAATAACACGCAAACAAATGAGTGTGGTTGCGCTCCATTCAACTTTATTTGCGAAAACGGGTCGTGGGCCAGATTTGGCCTACGTGTTGTAGATTGCCTATCCTGGATCTACGCTTTAACTGGCCATGCTAAGGAAGGCAAACATGTTTCTTCATGTTTTTTAACTCCTTGAATGATGTTACCCATTTTCCTGTTGCTAATCCATTCCCAATGCTCTTCTGTAAAACCGATTCTCATTTCAAAGCTGATTCCAAATCCCACCTCCATCAGAGAGCCTCCCAGAACTGCCCCCAGCCACCTACTCTCAATTAGTCTTTCCCCTCACACTCCTAAGTCAATGTAAATCGGCATAAATCCTAGTACTTCACACTCTGCTTTTTCTTAGAATTTAAAATATCTTGTCTATTTCAAATGCAGTATCTCTCATGCTTGCAGCTCAAGCCTTACACACAGTTTTCTCTCAGTAGATTCAAATGTCTGAAATTCTGATTTAATTTTTTTAAGGAGAAAAATTTCTAGGAATAAAAATCAATCACAAAAAAAACCTAAATAAGGATGCTTTTTGAACGAGGTGCTTGATGAGCGTTTTCTTGGAATTGATGAGTGCTGCAAGGGAAAGTAGCATGAAATGGAAAATAATCTGGAAGAATATAAGAAGTACCTTTCTCCTCTCATGCCTCCAAAACATATGCCCTACTTATGCCACCGTAGTATGAGCACCAGGGCTTTTGAGACATACCAACTAAATTTATTCTAACAGGGACTCAGTCATAACTCCTAAAAAGCAATGCCTTCAAAGGAAAAGCAAGGGACACTCACCTTGCAAAACCATCAAAACTATTCCCACAGACGCCACATGAGCCCCCATTTATCTGACTTAAAAGAAGCAGGGTCTGCTGGGATTCGAATCCTCTGGTTCCAGAGAGAGAAGGTATTACCAAGACTTGCTTTAGCACACAGCTTAAGAGGCACGCCACTGGAATGTGCCTTGGCCCACTAGGTTTTCAACTAAATCTTCTCCTCCCTCCCAGATGCAAATGAGGTCATTACTGAGGCTTGGTTCCCCAGGAAGAACGGATGGGCTGCCGAGGAGTTAGGGGGCACCGAGGAAAGAAGGCGGGGAGCCAGCTCTCCAAAGATCAAAGACAGTTGTGGCCAGCCTGGATTAGGCTGTCAGAGTCACCATGGAGGGTGATGGCCTCACCTGTCGGTGACACTACTTCTGTAAAAATGCTGTAGCTGCAGTGTGTTCTCAAAAGTGCTTGCTGGCTGGGCGCGATGGCTCATACCTGTAATCCCAGCACTTTGGGAGGCCAAGACGGGTGGATCACCTGAGATCAGGAGTTCAAGATCAGCCTGGCCAACATGGTGAAACCCCATCTCTACTAAAGATACAAAAATTAGCCGGGTGTGGTGGTGCACACCTGTAGTCCCAGCTACCCAGGAGGTGGAGGTTGCAGTGAGCCCAGATCACACCTCTGCACTCCAGCCTGGGTGACAGAGCAAGACCCCATCTCAAAAAAAAAAAGTGTTTGCTTAGGGTAGGGCATGGTATTGAGGGGTGGGGGCCTGGAGTCCAGTTCCTGCTTACTGTGTAACCCTTGGAAAGTCATCTGACCTCTCCATCCACATTTTCCTCATCTATCAAATGCAAGGTGAGCACCTATTCTCTAGGGTTGTATTCATAGATGTAAAAGTGCCTAGAATTGTGCCTCTTGATGTCTCAATTTCCTCACATGTAAAGAGGGGGTTAATGATGACATCTGATTCAAAGCCATTGTTGAATTAATATAAATGCCTAGAACAGTGCCTGGTCCATGGAAAATGTGATATAAATGTTCACTATTATTAGTGATGATTAACAGGTAGGTAATTGTGTAAGGATCAAGAGGGGTGGGCAGAATTTTTCTGTAAATAGCCAAATAGTAAACATCTTAGGCTTTGCAAACCATACAGTTTCTGTTGTAATTAATTACTCTACTTTGCTGTTATGTAGCAGAAGTAGTTCAGACAGAGCATACATAACAAAGTCTTTGTTATAATAAAACTTTGTTTATGGACACTGACATTTGAATTTTATATCACTGTCACCTGTCACAAAATATCATTCTTTTGATTTTTGTTGTTTGTTTGTTTGTTTTTTTGAGACAGACTCTCGCTCTATCGCCCAGGCTGTAGTGCAGTGGCGTGATCTTGGCTCACGGCAAGCTCCGCCTCCCAGGTTCACGCCATTCTCCTGCCTCAGCCTCCTGAGTAGCTGGGACTACAGGCACGTGCCACCACACCTGGCTAATTTTTTTTTGTATTTTTAGTAGAGACAGGGTTTCACCGTGTTAGTCAGGATGGTCTCGATCTCCTGAACTTGTGATCCGCCCGCCTCAGCCTCCCAAAGCGCTGGGATTATAGGCATGAGCCACCACGCCCAGCCCATTCTTTTGATTTTTCTAAAGCCATTTTTTACCATTCTTAGCTCATGGGCCATACAATATAAGGCAGAGGCTGGATTTGGCCTGTGGGCCATAGCTTGCTGACTCCTGATTAAGACTGAAGGTTCTAGAGTGATCCCTATTATGTGACCTTGAGTGAGTTAACTCCAAGCCTCAGTTTTCTTAGCTCTGAAATGGGATAATGTCCCCTACCTCCTAAAGTTACTATAAAAATTGACTGAATTAATGTGAAAAAGTCATCATGATTCCTGACACATAATAAGTGTTCAATAAAAGTCAACTCTCATTATGAAAAAAGTTTAACCACGTTTAACATGAGCTACATAGCCACTTTCTTAGTGGCAACACCAAAACACCAGTCTCTTCACAAGACCAGAACCAGGTTGTCACCATTTCCAATGTTGTTGGCATTGACCAGGCAGTGTTGGCAGCTGACAATTTGATGTCTCCAAATGAAAAGTGATTCTCGGCATCTATGTCCTTTAGACAGCCTGGAACTGGTCAGTTACAAACTACAAAGTGCACGTCCCCAACACTAAATCCCTGGGAATGTGAATGGTCTGCAGGTGACAGAAATCACTTGAGAATGGACCCACACTCTTCCTCACTTTGGAGCAACTTGGAATTTCTAAAACATCAAACTGCACACTCCAGACAAAATATCAAAATATCATCTAGTCAAACAGCCAGACCCCATTTTCCTGTCTTCCTGAGATCTAGTTTGAGTTGTTCCTTCAGGTGGGAACATTTTAGGCTGGTTTTGGTGGTGGTGGTTGTTACTGCTTTGGTTTTTGTTTTCTCTTTTACTCTCCCTTTGAAAACATCAAAGCAAAGCCCAGCCTACCGTACGATTTATGGGATAATTGGAAGCTGATCGCCTGCCAAGTCTCCCTGAGTCTTTAGATGCTCAAGCAGACCCATTCTTTAATGTTCTGGCCAAACTTGAGTGTCGGGCAGAAAATTCATATATTTTTTAAAGTACACATTTCAAGATTAAATCCTACTAATTCAAATTGAGCCAATATTAGCACACCAGAGAAGGTGAGAGGAGGGTCTAGTTTGTGGAAATCTGGACCGTTAATCCTCCTCATCAGAAAAGGGTAGCAGAGAGATTACTTTCAAACAAATAAGCAACAGTGAAGGGAAGAGCAGCACTAGGGAGGGATTATTTTAAGAAAGGCTTGAGGCTCATCCAATAATCTGTCTCCCTAAAGCACTCCAGGTAGTAGTAGTCAAGGTAGTAACCACAGCAAGAGTAATAATAATACCTGACATAGACAACTGACATCATAAATCTTGCATAAAATGTGAATGAACACTTCTTTACAAACACTTGCTGTTTTGTATTTTAATCCATCTGTAATATGCACTCCCCTTTGGAACAGTCCATGCCATGTATAAGGCAGCCCACAATCAGCCCCTAACAGCAACACACAGCCACACTCCATTCAGAAGCCCTGCCAGTAGACAAGTGCTGGAGAACCATTGCCCACAGGGAGCTCAGGGCTTCCAGTGCCTGGGATTCAGAGAATGGCACCTCCCGGGGAGCCTAACTCTCTCATGCCCTCTCAGCCACTAAAGGGTTGCTGGGCTCTGCGTGTGGCTGCCAGCACCACCCCAGATGCGAAGGGACTCTTGTGAATCCCGACAGTTGCGATGGTATGGACAGGTGTCTGATTACAAATCACACTGCCATTATGTACCAGGCCACATCTGAGCACCCCTCAAATTACGAAGGCAGGCAAACAAATGGGAGACAAAGCAGATTGCAGTTCTCTCAGGTGGGGTTTTATTAAAAAGGTATCTTGCCTCCATAATTCATTAAGCCAAAGCTCGGTTTGGGCCAGCTTGGAACCCGAGATGGTTATTGCAGAGCAACAGCAGATCAACTGCTCTCCCTTCTGCCAAGGCGGAAGGGACTGGTCTGCCTTAAAAGCAACAAGAAAATGTTGAGAAGTTGCGCTCTGACTCAATATTGTTCTGAATTGTGTTTCATTATTTAGCAGTAAAAGGAGAAAATATTTTAAAGACTCAGTTTCCCTGTAACAGCAAAAACTTGGAAGTAATTTAATGTCTACTAATATGGAAATGATTCAAAGAGCTCTTTACAATACCGTGAAACACCAGGCTGCGGTTAAGAGGAATGAGGAAAAGCTACATTAATGCTGAAGAGAAACCTCTAAGACCTGCTGTTAAGTGAAAATATACACATTAAAAGTGGAAGAAGACAATTTTAAGAACAAGATATTCTAGCACAATGTGAATGTACCTACTGCCATTGAACTGCGTGTATATTTAACAATGGTTGACGGCAAATTTTATTATGTGTATTTTATCTCAGTGTTTCATAATTTTAAAAGACAAGGTGTTCTTATGATATCATCTATAAAAAACTAAGCTATATTTTCTCATATGTATGGCTTAAGCATGTGAATGAGTGTCAACAAGGCCAGATATTGACCTCCAGAGAGAGGACTTGAATTGAGGATAGAAACAGCACAGAATTTAGCTTTGGCAGCATTATACAAATGTCTTATAACAAGAATACAGCCATAGATACTATACTTAATAAATAATTTAAATGAAACCTGCAAGTGAAGATCAAGTTTCTTCTCTAAGATGGGGGTATTGAACTAGGTCAGCATTTCAACCATTTCTTCCTTTAATAGTGATATCCATGGCATTGAAAGATTTGTGTTTATGGAATTACTATAATTACTAGGCATCAAATTGATCCCGTGCAATTCTTCTTGGTCTAATTTCTTGAAAAATATTATTTAACAAATATTTATATGGTGCTTGCTATGTACCTGATACTGTTCCAAGTGCTTCACAACTGTCAGCTCATTTAATTATCACACCAACTCAATGACGTAGGGCTATCATTGCCCCCACTTTACAGATGAGGAAGACAAAGCACAGAGAGGTTAACGAACTTATCCAAGGCCATAGAGCTAGTAAGCGAGGCAACTGGAACTCTATTGCAGGCTCCTGAGTCCATGCTCTTCGAAACAACTCCATGCTGCCTCTCTTGTCATTGTCTACGATTCCTCTCTACTAATCTCCTTACCATTCTTCACAGATACCAAGTTGATTCCTACCATGGGGCCTTTGCACTTGCTGTTTCCTCTCCTTATAATGCTCTTCCCCAGACCTTTGTATGGCCCAATCTTTCTAATGGCTTAAGTCTTAGCTCCAGTGTTGACTCCCCAGGAAAATTTTCCCTGATCATCTTATCTACTGTGGCTCTCCCTCATCTCGTTCCCTCTACCACACTGTTTTACCTCTTTTATGGCAGTGACCACTATCTGAAATTATTTTGTTGCCTTTTAAAAATTATGATTAATATTTTGTTCACCTTTTTGTCTTTCTCCAAATAAACTGTGAGGTTTGTGAAGTTAGGGAGTCTGTCTGCCTTGTTCACCACTGTGGCCCTGGCTCCTAGCACATAGCAGGTGTTCAAGAAGAATACTATTGTAGAAATGACTTTGAAATCATTCATTTACTTTTAAAAATAATATATAGTTAGATGCCTTTGATATTTTGATTATTAGGATCAAATCACTTGCAACACAGCTCACAATGAGTAGAGACATCTGTTGATGGGACTAAAGAGTCTTTATGACAAATGTTTTAGTCTATTAAGAAAAACTACCCACCTTGAAAGGAAATGATACCGTTAATGCACTGCAGCAACATAATTTTGGGTGGTAAGGACTCCTAGACCCTGTGACAAAATCCTCAGCAACACAAGGGCACAGACGAGTGACCCAGCAGCACCCAGGATTCAGCTGTTTATCTGGTGTGGCTAAGTGCTATATTTGCACACAATATAGAAATATAGAAATATAGAAAACACTGGTTTTCTCTGGTCTTCTAGTCTCCTTTCATTAAGCACTTTTGAATGCTTTGCTTTAAAAGAAAACAAGAGAAAATATCCCATAGCATGTTCCAGATATTAGGAATCTAAACAAGTAATCTCCAAGAGTAAAGTATGAGATATTGAACTGGGTTCCCTGGAGCAGCAGTCTACTGCATGCAAGTAATTTTAGGAAGATGGAATTGATTTCTGACCTTATGCCTTGGTGTATTTATAAGCATTTGTATTTGATGAAAAACAGTCAAAATAAAGGGCAGTTTGATTTTTCAAGACTTGCAAAGTATAGACAAGGATAGCAGGGGGTAACTTGCATATTATCTGGCAAGTGGACAAAGGAAAGTACTGACGACAGCAGGCAAAAAAATAGCAATAACCAAAACCAAACAAAATTTCCCATTTCATTGTTTTTCCTTTTTATTTTAAAAAAGGATGTCTTGGTTGGATGAACTCACAACAGACAGCTTTGTTCAATAAGCACAGTTCTCCTCCCTTTCTTATTCCCTCACAAGCCCTTAGGCAGATCTGAACATTATGTAGCTCAGGAAAATTTCCTTGGTTTCATTGTGAGATGGGTCTCATGGACCCAAGGGAGTAAGATTTGAAGGTCCCAGACCCTATTGAAAGAGAAATCCTGACACCAACTCCCACACCAAACTCTCAGGTAGCACTTAAGTGATTTCAGTAATTAGACATTAATCTAAAAAGATTAAATGAACATGTAGTGTATGTAACAGGAATCTACTATCCTTACACACACTTTTCTTTATAATTTCAACAAGTTTACAGTAAATCCAAGCTCTTCTAGCTCAATGACCTTACAGAAATTTAGATACCAAACTTGCTTTGCACAAGTAGAGAGAGAGAGAGTATCACAAACAATTTACAACTTGAAGGCCTGTGATTAAGCCTTTAATAAGATTCGGCTTCCATTTCAAAGGTCCCTCTCAACGTTCATAATTAAGGAGTGATGAGTCTGATAAACATGGTTCAAGTCAGACATAAACAGAATTGGGAATTTCATGCTATATCTACCCCATAGCAAATAAACTCAAAAATGGGACAAGGCAGGAGGCTGTACCAATGGAGCTGCCAGCCCTAGAGAAGGCAGTCGGTTCCTCAAACACTAGGGACGTTGTTTGAGAACTGTTCGATGATCCAACGAAACAGCAGCCTTCTTCGTTGCCAAGCCTTTGGAGACAGGGCTTATCAAGGAGTACCAATCACATGATTTAGTTGAAACAGCCTAGAGGTAATTTCAGCATTCACATCTGAGATTTGGGGGAAATTCTAAAGCCCATGTGACTTTGCCAAAACAGAAAACTCTCATTCCTGACAGTTTGTGTTTTGTCTGAATATACAGTTTCTCATGGCATTTTCCAATCCCTTTTCTTGCAAATACTCTTCTGCCTCTCCTTTAACCATCCCACCCCACACAGTAGGCATGAGAGTAGCATCAATTATCTCCTCAATGCAGATGCCAAAAATTGCAGCAACAGAATTTTATTGAGATACCTACTCTGGATAATCATTGTGATCAGAGGTAACTACCATTTGTAGAGAGGTGTTTGCAACTCTGCCTGGGAGAAAGATTCTCTTCCTTCCAAAGAATTCACCAAGGACCTCTATGTTTCAAACCTCTCAATTCTTCTACAGTGAACAAGCACAAAGATGGTGGCTCACTTAATATTTACTAAAGGGCCCCACTGTCCCGGGGCCTACACCTGGGCACCACAGTAGAAGTAGCCCTCATGCTTGGAAACCACAGTAAAGGGTACAAACCTTGCTGAGGCATTCTCTTGGCTGCCATTAGAAAATAATATGTAATTAGAAAAATATGCTATATGCATAATGAGTGGGTAGTAGTAAATTACACAAATAAATGCAGAAGGTAACTGATGAACAGAAGCTGACTCCAAGGTTGAATCTAGTAAATTATCAAATTCAGTTGACACTCTCATGACAGGGCTCAAATTTGCTATTGTCTTAGCCCCAGAGCTCATTAGCACTTACATGGACCCACCTGAAGCACACATCTTTCCCTGTGCTCCCAGAACTTTCTAAGACCCAGCTCTGTCAATACACCTTTAAGAACCCCCAACTGGCCATTCAATGGCCTCCTCTCCTCCAGCCCCACAAGTCTCCAGACCATGTGCTCTCTGCCAGCCCCACTTCATTTCATGCTCCCAGCAATGCTTTGAGGTGGGCATTGTTACTGCCATCTTTACCAATGAGGAAACAGTCTGGGGAAGTTTAGTAAATGGCCCAGTTATACAGTCAGTAAGCAAAGGAACAAGAGTGTGAAATCAAGCCTGCCTGATCCAACACGTTTGTTCTTTCCCTTCCATTGCTCTAGCCAGATGGAGAACAATATTTTACTTCTTGAAAAGTGCTTGCGGTATAAAGTGAAAACTCAGGAACTTTGTACAGAACTATTCTGTAGAAAGCACAAGAAGGATGTCTTTGGACTCCAGAAGGGAGGCAAATAGGAAGATAGAAAGAAACATGGTGGCACCAGGAGGTGGCAGAAAGAGCCACATGGATCCTAACATTGCTCCTGTCTGTGTGCACCCGCAAATTTTCAACAGTTCCTATGCTCACCAATTGCTAGGGTGTGAGTTGGTGTTCTGTGGAAACCAGGGAAAGACCTGGGCTTTGTTGTTCAGATATTAACTAACAAAGATCAAAGCAGCATGCCCAGATGAGGGCAGAGTAGAGGCAGAAAGACACAGGCAGAAATGAGGGGATGCTGGACTCACAGGGTCTGGTACAAATGGAGCTGAATCTCCAAGGGGCGAGGAAGTTTCTGACTTTTATCTAATGAAGCACTGAGCTCCAGTGTGTCCCCAGAGCCACCTATGTGTTTGGTGTTATCCTCACCCCTCTTTACTTCTCTCCTGACCCTTTTACCGTCCCCCAGCCGAGGAGCACTCTCTTGTTCTCAGAGGTCCAAGATTTTCTCTCACCTCCCACCAAACCCCCATACAGGGAAAAGGCTTAGAAAATATTCATTTACCTTAAGGAGTAAAAGTGATTCAGTGCTAACATTATCACCCCTCCAGGGCTAAGATCTTCATTTTTCAAGCAAAAAGGAAAGGAGCTGCTGAGGTGGAATTCCAGGCAATAAAGAACAAGTCAGGGCTTTCCTGAATGTTTAGGAAGCTCTACTTTCTTTTTTGCTGATGATGGCCAATCCTACACCTAATATGATATCTCTTGTTTTCTGGCTTTAAGAAAAAAAATCTATTTAATGAAATCAGGAGTTTGGGGATAGCCAAAGACACACAAACATGAAGATATAAATTGCCAAGGGCTCTGAGGTGGATGCTATATGATTGCATTTATTTAAATGGATCCTCCTTTGGCTAAATAGCGTATGTAAGAAGATTATATAGTATTTAAAAAGAAAGCTATAAGAACACACACAGAGGTGTACACAAAGTGAAAAATGAAGCTACAGAATAGCAAAGATTCTATAGAGCATTCCTCTTGTTTTTTTAAATTAAAGTGTATGTGTGTGCACGTGTGTCTAACTAGCATTCTTTCCTTTTTCTAGTGCCAGCAACTCCCTTCCTTCAGTTCATGTGGTACTGTCATTTGCAACATCCAATGATAACCACCACCCCACCTGGGCACAGAGATAAGAAGTAACCCAAGTCCAGCCTGTTAGAATCCCCACTAGCTGCAGAGATTGGTCTAAGCAGTAGGAACATGGCCAAAACAGAGCAAGAAGTCACTGTCCTTCCCAGGGATTGATCTACAGGATTGTGGCTACAGACACTCCTCCTTCTACGGGAATCACTGAATAGGTGCATTGTGAGTCTGGGGGTGTGGGTGAGCACCTTTCCCACCAAGGGAAGGAAATCCATCTGCAGTTGATTGAAATGAAAAGAGAAGAACAACTAAATGATGGAAAAGGCAAAAGGCAGAAAGAAGAGGGAAGACTTCAAATTAACCCCAGGATCAAATCATGCCAGAAACCAGATCCACACCTGGACTTCCCAATCACATAAGCGATTGATTTCACTTTGGTGTAAGCTAGTCTGAGTTGGGTTTGTCTTGTGCAAGTAAAAGAACTCTCCCAGATACCATGAATGTACACATAGATACCTACATATATGACCCCTCCCCAAATTCAAAACATATCCAGGCAGTTTAACAGTACTTACATCTGATTGAGATTTGAGTTAGGGAAAAAAAATTATCAACCTTATTCACTAATTTTAACTTTTTTACAATAAGCTATTATTTTACGATTTTTTAGTAAAAAATTTTTTTTTTCATAAACAGAATCTGTATTCACTCTTAAGGTAGGAACCATGGCATACACTGTAGGCAGCAATATTTGAAACAGGCAAAACTGCAGATGCTATGCAAAATCACACCTCTAGTCTGTTTGCTTGATTCAGTTCATTGTATAGTGAATGGCTGCAAACTAGAGTCTTCCAGAAACGTAATTTAGCCTCCCTTCATCTTTGCCATTTCTGCTCAAATGCTCTTCTTCCATGTAAATATTACTCTGGGCACTAGAAAAGCAAGATTTCTTACAGATTCCAGCTTGTCGCTCTATCATTCGAATAACCCCCAAATTATGCTCCATTTTCTCTCTTTATGCCAACTAAGAACAAGGAAGTTACCTCTGAGGAATACATAACAACATGGCCAGATTCTGTCAGATTAAAATATGAGACAAATTAACCCTCATTAAGAGAATGCACCTGCAACACTGCCTACCAACTGTGAAAAAACAACTTGCCGCATCTCTGAGTCCATATTGTCTTCACCCCTCATTAAGCAAACCCCCCTGGATTTTGCTGAACAGCCACTGCCATGAGAGGCTCTGCAGTAGACAGCTCTGGCTGGACTGCACGGAGGTGGTTTTGCAGGCACATTGAGGCTTTTCAGTCTGTTCTAAAATACATTTTTCATGGAAAACAGAGGGAAGTTTGATTTTAGAAATGTATCTTTATTTTCTTGATGAGAAAAAAAGTTAACATGTTTAAAGGATGCCAGTTACTGTCTGGTTTACTCCTTGATTTTTAAAGCAAAATATTTTTGGTAGATAGTTTCCTTTCTGATGCTTTATGTTGCTCAGAGTCTCAAGTGGCCACAGGATCGTGTTTTGCCAAGGTTAAAAGAAGGCCTAATCTTCTGCTTTAAAATAGGATTTTTTTTCTCTCCTACTAAAGAGATTCCATTTCTAAGTAGAAGGTACAATGTTCCTGATGTAATTTCTCTGAGTTGATAACAGCAATGTGAAGGCCTGTGCATTTTCCTCATCGGAGCTCTTTGATTCCTCCAAACTTTAATAAGTTCAGGGGAGTCAATGTCCTCCCCAAGGTCACACCACCAGAAAGCCGTGGAGCTGGCATCTGACACCAGGTGCGTTTCATTCCAGAATTCACATTTGTAATTACAATGCTATAGTGCAGGGGCATGCAAACTACAGTTTGCAGGGGCCAGATCCAGACCACCTTCTATTTCTATAAAGTTTTATTGCAGGCCAGGCACAGTGGCTCATGCCTGTAATCACAGCACTTTGGGAGACTGAGGCGAGCAGATCACTTGAAGCCAGGAGTTTGAGATCAGCCTAGCCAACATCATGAAACCCCAGCTATCTCTACAAAAAAATACAAAAATTAGTGGGTGTGGTGGTGCATGCCTGTAATCCCAGCTACTTGGGAGGCTAAGGCATGATAACCGCTTGAACCGGGGAGGTGGAGGTTGCAGTGAGCTAAGATCACACCACTGCACTCCAGCTTAGGTAATAGAGCGAGACTCTGTCTCAAAAATAAATACATAAATAAAGTTTTATTGGAACACAGCCTCGCCATTTGTGAATGTGCTGGCAAAGCCTGCTTTCAAGCTACAGCAGCAGAGCTAAGCACAATGAGTGCTCACTTAACACCACTGATAGGTGTTTGGAAACTGTGGCACTAAGTGAAACCATGTATAACCAATTTTTTTCCTCATCAACATTATAATGAAATGATGTTATTTGAGGACCTGCTGTACGTTCTTTCATTTCGTTGCAGTTTCCAAGAACCTATTAATAACATTAAGTGAAGGCTTACTGTATTTGTGACAAAGACCCCTTGGCCTGTAAAACCAAAAATATCTACTCTCTGGCCCTTTACTAAAAAGTCTGCTGACTGTTAGCACCATACAATTCCCTAGTTCATGTGAAAACTGGAGCTCTACTCAACGTCACAGGAGACCAAAAGATGTCACTGATAACGTTCATTGCCAAAAAGAACCCCACCTCATGGCAGATACCAAGCCCAGGGGGCTGCCTTTTATGCCGTGATGACCCAGCCTTATCTGACCAACTCAGCTCTTTCAAAGACTGCATTCTGGCCCACAAAAGAAGGTTCCTGCTTACTGGAATCAAGAGGTCAAAGGTAAGAAGACCAAGAGGTCTTTCTGGATTGTGCACAAGCTCCTTCCCTCTTCAGCTACCCCTACTCCCAACCCTCTCACACATAAGGCCCACTCCAGTTGTGGCAAGGACTCACAGGTATTCCAAATACTATCTGCCAGCTTTTCAGTGATGGCCTTTTATTGGGAGTGGGGAGACTTAAAGGATAACGATGCTGAGCAAAAAAAAAAAAAAAAAAAAAAAAAGAGGCCAGGCACGGTGGCTCATGCCTATAATCCCAGCACTTTGGGAGGCCGAGGCAGATGGATCACCTGAGGTCAGGAGTTTGAGACCAGCCTGGCCAACATGGCGAAACTCTGTCTCTACTAAAAATACAAAAATTAGACAGGCACGGTGGCACGCACCTGTAGTCCCAGCTACTTGGGAGGCTGAGGCAGGAGAAGTGCTTGAACCCAGGAGGTGGAGGTTGCAGTGAGCTGAGATGCTGCCACTGCACTCCAGCCTAGGTGACAAAGCGAGACTCTGTCTCAAAAAAAAAAAAAAAAAAGAAAAGAAAAAGAAAAAGGAAAAAAAAAAGAGGGCAAGAAGAAACTACTCTATCTATAGGACCTGTTTCCCAGAATTTTATTTGAAAGAATACCACCAAAAATGAGCACTTCAGTCTAATTGAGGCAAAAAGTCATATATGGTTCACATTTGTCATCATTTTTAACTATGCTAAAATGTTATATACCTTTCCAGGTCAACAAATTAGATTCTAGCAGCTCAGGTTTCTTTGATATAATATTGCTCTGGTATAGGTTTTTCATTTATCAGATATTTATTGTGCACTTACTATGTTCTCAGTGCATGAGATACAATGGTCCCTGTGCTCATGGAGCCTCCATTCTAATTGAGAAGAAAAAATAATAATAAATAAGAATATTTTAGATAGAGGTAGATGTTTATGAAGAAAATGAATAGGATGTTTAGTACGGAGTAATGGTGATTGGAGATAACTTTAGGCAGGAAACAGAGGCATCTACCTGCCATGCACCAGGAGTTGCGGTAGATGTTAGGGACACAGTTGGGAAACAGTAGCCAGAGAGAGAAGGATGGGGTCAGACATCAGATCTACATAAAGGCGGCTCAGGAAATGAAGATAGAGTTGTCCTACAAAGCTAGGCCTATGAACCATCTCTGGTGGTAGAACAACAAAACATTTTGTAGGGAGGCCTTTCGTCCCCTATGATGTCACCACAAATATATTACTTCCTTACTTACATCTCTCCTGTTCCAGAAATAATTTTTGGTAACTGCATCAAAAACCTAGGAATGACAATATAAGTATCCAACAATGGTGAAACAGTTCATTAAAATGCAGTGTAATTTTTTTTTTTTTTTTTGAGACGAAGTCTCGCTCAGTCGCCCAGGCTGGAGTGCAGTGGCACGATCTCAGCTCTCTGCAACCTCCACCTCCCGGGTTCAAGCGATTCTTCTGCCTCAGCCTCCTGAGTAGCTGGGACTACAGGCGCCCGCCCCCATACTCGGCTAATTTTTTTTTGTATTTTTAGTAGAGGCGGAGTTTCACCATGTTAGCCAGGATGGTCTTGATTTCCTGACCTTGTGATTCGCCCTTCTCGGCCTCCCAAAGTGCTGGGATCACAGGCATGAGCCACTGCGCCCAGCCTAAAATGTGGTGTAATTTAAAAGGTGTTGCAGAAGACTATATAGTGAAATGGGGAAATGTTGCCAATATGTGATGTGGAGAAAGTAATTCTAAAACACTATTGTATTGTATAATGTCATTTTTGCTACAATATGGGTGTATAAATACAAGAAACTTCCCATTAAACATTAACTGCGTGGTTATAACTGCATAATGGGATTACAGATGATTTCTATTTTCTCTTCGGTGCTTCTCTGGATTTTCCAAATGCTATTCTAACAAAATTTTTTTCTCTTTGTTAAAGGCAATTTGGAAAAATTTTAGGCAATAGACTTTGAGTCTTTCAGTCTCATGGATAAAGCTATCCCTGGACATCTGGGAGATGACAAAAACGGGCAACCTCTGCCTATGGCCTGTGGACTTACTTCATTCAACACCCTGATGTGCGTTCCCTGCTTCCCAAGCAGCCTTCTGGGTAGGGCTTGGCTTTCCACATGGTTCTGCTAAGAGGGACAGAAGCGGGTGGTCATCTGGGCATGGGCATTTCTATCTCTTTGGCAGCTGCAGTTTTCACTGGAAATGAATAAGTTAATAGTTTGTTTTCAGGTCACAGGAGCCTGGTCAGCACAAGTGCGTCCCTGAAAGACAGGCACAGTGGTGACGGTGCTGAGACAGGAGTCTGAGGCCCAATGCCTGAAAGCCAGACCCCGAACCAAAGAGAGCTTCTGTCCACACCCTAATTAAATCTCTAAATTGACACTTCCCATCATTAAGTAACAGTTCCTAAGAATCACCTGCCAAATGGTGACATTTCCTGCTCTCATTTCTAAAACTAACCCATTCAAGGGTCAAAGGGTGCTCTCCAATTTTAGTCTCTCCTCTCAGGATGTGGTCTTCAAGCCCTCCAATCACACTTGGAACTCATCTTCATTCAATCTTCCATGACTCAAAGTTGAAAAATACTAAATACAGAAGAAAATAATACTAAACACTACACTTCCCAATACAACTTCAAGTAATAAGAGAATGTGATCTGAGTCTTAAAACAAGCTTCCACGGCAGTAGGCATGGCAGGCAGGCATCAGCAGCCCCATTGTATGAGTGAGGACACTGAAGCTCAGGAGGCCTCAGCTAGACCAAGGTCATACAGCTTGTTAATGGCACAGACAGGCTTAGTCTTTGTTCTAACGAATGGCTCCAAACTAAGAGAACCATCTACTGGAGCCTGCCGGCCCTTGTTCTCTCTTCCCCACCCTCAAGTGTCCATCTTCATTCCCCTCCCACTCAGCAGTGACACCAGCTATTTGAAGACATGACATATAAAGGATTTGAAGGATGATGTTATGCTTTGAGCTCATTCCTACAGCCTAGAAGGTGCAAACTTAATAACCTATAAAAGTCTGATAGGTCATGTAAATAAAGCAGCAGTCAGTTCATGGGAGGGAATGGTCTGTGGGAACCTGAAGAAAGGATGCCCTATCTACACAGTGAAGTCTCTACAACCACTATATCAGAGGTCAGCAAACTGCAACCCATAGGCCAAATCCAACATGCTGCAAATTTTTGTATAGCCCATGAGCTAAGAATGGTTTTTGCATTTTTAAACGATTATATAAATCACCACATAATATCCTTGATTTTGTCTTTTGACCTACAAAACCTAAAATATTTACTATCTGGCCCTTTACAGAAAAAAAAAAAGTTTGGCAACCCCTATACATTACAACCCATGTTGCCATGGATGAATGCAGGCCTGGTGTGGCCACATCTTCTAATTGTTCAAGAACTGTTATCTTAACTTTCCTATTAGTAAATGTTCATAACTAGCATTTGAACTCAATGCAACACAGGTCAACAATTTGCAGGCTTTCCTGTGACCTCAACAACTGAAAGGTAGAAAACAGACACTTATTTCAATTCATAACCATAAGTTCTTCATATATCATTTTCCATGATCATATTTATTTTTATTATCTGTAAGGTGGGAATGAGGTATGGGGTTGCTGGAACACTTCACTCTAATTTTGAAATTACTAATGAAAGTTCATAGGGTTAATATAATGATATAATGAGATAATATATACAGAACACCTTACACCCTTCATAAAGAAAGCACACAGTAAATATTAGTGACTGCTATTAATACTTATTATTTTCACTAACCATATTACCACAGTTTCCCTAAACATACTATGTTGTTTTCACTAAATATATCTACCAGATACTATGAATTACACTAGATGTTGCAGACACTGAGATGAGAAAGAAAAGCCACTCAAGCAACTTAGACCCTAACCAAAGAAAGTATGTAATCAGCTCATTTCAGTTAGGTGTTGAATGTGCCAATAGGGGCATATGTGAGGTGCCTTGGGAGCCCAGAGCAGGACCCATAACTCAACCTCAAAGGAAACAGGATGAGAACGGGTAGAGACAAGTCCAGAAGTGGGTGGTTATGGAAAGTTGAGGTGGCTTATAACACATAAACATTTTAAGTTTTTTAATGAGATAGTCTTGCGTTTTGTATCATTTTATTATAGGGAACAAAAAAAATTAGTCTCTATGAGGTATCTAAATCTGGTTCACATTATGTAAGTATTGAAGAAATTCCAGAACCAACTATATAATTACAAACCAAAGGAGAAGTAGACACTTGGGCATAATCTCTGTTGCCCAAAAACCAAAGCTGTGATATCCTCCTCTTTTGTGTAAGAGCTGCCTGCAAACAAACTAGAGACCATGGGTCATCGCTATAGAAGCTCCTCTACTTATGAGTTTTCAACCTGTGAACACAAGTGTTCACCAAAACCACCTCATGCCAGAGTCGCAGTCCATCAATAATTCCCTCTACCAGAGGGCATCTGCAGTTACTTTGCAGCAGGGGTTGGCAAACCTATGACTCAAGGGCCAAATCTGGTCCACTGCCTGTTTTTTTAGATGAAGTTTTATTGAAAATCAGCCATGCCTTTTGTTTATATATGGCCTATGGCTGCTTTTGCACGACAGTGGCAGACTTGAATAGCTGGGACAAGCACTGAACAGCTTGCAAAGCCTAAAATATTTACTATCTGGCCCTTTATAGGAAAAGTTTGCCAACTTTTGCTTTACAGTCATTTTAGCCTTCAGAACAACTGGACATATATCTACCCACAGAACCTAAGCAAATAGACCTATTTGTCTGTTAAAACTCTCCAAATCAATCATTAAGAATGAGGCTATTGTCCAACCTATGTAATGGATTTGCATTGCATAGTACTTTTCTGGGATAGCACCTTAGCTCAACAGTAACTTGGTGACAGCCACTGCTTGATACACACAAAACCATCCTCCTCTCATCTCCATGGCAGACATCACTAATCAATTGTGGCACTCTTTCTTGCCAAGGCCAGGGATGACCTCTGAATCCTTCTCAACACAGCAGTTCAGTCATCTACTACTAATAAATCAGAGTTATCCAAAGAAAGAAACCCACCTGTCATTATGGGTTGTGATATTGGAGCAAGACTTTGAGAGATGTTTTGAGTGTTGCTAGCTAATTTCTTCCCTTGAATCCCACAACTTGGGCCCATGTCCACACTTAAGGCCAAGAGCTAGCTTGATTTTCACGTTTGGTTCAGAGAAGGTGGAAAGAGGCTATATTTGTCCCATAGTGCTTCCTCAAAGTCTATACGTTAGATTTGAGAACTGAAGCTCCATTCAAAAGCCTCTGATTACTGAACCTTTCTGTGGCTAAGATTTCAGCACTAAAACTGTATTTTTATTTTAAATCATTTTCTTTTCTTCCTGCATTTTCCATGCTACTGAAGCTGCCTCAAAGAAAGCCATATGAACATTGAGCACAACAGATATCTATGATTTGTAATTACTTCTGGCTTCTCAAAGTCAGGAAAAAAAAAATAAAGGCATCCAAATGCATTGAATCGTTTGCTAGCTTCCAGTTTTCCAGTTCTTCTTCCACTCTGCCGCTCCCCAATAACAATCCCCTTCCCTCAGAATCCGGCAGAAACCCAATATGCCTTTACACTCCCTCAACCACACACTTTATTATCTTAAGGTCAATACCTTTATAAACGTGCTTTTGACTGGCTTTTCTTAGATAACTTGAGGGCACTTCTTCTTTGCAAGCAATAAAAATAACCTGACCTGGGATGTTATCAAGATGAAAGTAATTACAAAGTCCTGAGCTGAACTGCCTGGGAAAGCCAGCACCCCTTATTGTTAATTCTTTGAACAAGGAGGACCTAGCTTTATGTAATTATCAATCTCATGCCTGCCTTGTTTCAAAAGGGCCTCACCCTTAAAACATAGGTCATAAGAAATTATATATTTGGTTTTGCTAGCAATTCTTCATCACATGTTAATATTTTTCCATAGTCATCTCATTGGAACTTTCCTATAGGCAAGTGGATATCGGGCCACCCTTACCTTTGTAAGTAACCTTGACAATTCAGTTTTCCGCATAGTATCCTTTTTTCCCCTCTACCCCCCACTGAGATCTCAGGTTAGCTGGATGCTAAAGGCTATTCCAGCAGCACCAAGTTCAGTGTCAACAGTGTCAAACATAATGAAAGAAGCGGAGCATTCGAGGGAAATGAGCCTAACCTGTCCTTTTGGCATTTCCTCTACTCAGATTTTTCTGAATCATGCATCCACGGAGAAGAGCCCATTGGGGCTATTCCAGCAGACAGCAATAAGGATGTCTATGAGCTTTATGTTGCTGTTGGAAGCTGGGATTCTACTCTTCCAGAAGAATATGACCTCAAAAGGAGCCACCACAGGTAGAAATCATGTTCACTTGGGATGCTTTAGGACTAAGTTCCAGACATCTGTTAAGAACACAGACCTCTGGGTGTGAGCCACCCTTCTGCCGTTTTCCAGCTGTGTGACCTTAGCCAACATAGTCAAACTCCTTGAGCCACAGGTATTTCACCTAAAAGTGGGGATAAGGAAGAGTGGTTGGAGGATGAAAGAGCTAAGACCAGTAAAGCATTCCATAACAATAGAGCAGCCAGGAGTTACTACCAAGACCTTGGCTCCTTTACCTATAAAACAAGAGGGTTTCTTCTGAGTACATTCAAGATCCATCAGCACCAGCATTCTATTGGTCCAGTTATTGGAACAAGAGACTCAAGGAGCCCAGCTGAAAATAACTTTAGCTTAATGGACTTTGGAGACTCAGAAGTAGGCTGGTAAGGGGATAAGGGACAAAAAACTACATATTGGGTACAATGTATACTATTTGGGTGACAGGTGCATGAAAATCTCAGATTCACCACTATACAATTCATCCATGTAACCAAAAACCACTTGTACTCCAAAAGCTATTAAAATATTTAAACTTTAGCTTAGAGTTCAGGAGATGTGGGGTCCAAACCAAAGCCGATTCACTACTCTGACAAGTGACTCCTGACAAGTTACCCCAGGGAACTTCTAAAACATTGTATCATCTCTTAAGCCAATACCTACGTAAGATGGGTTTAAGCCTTTTAACTCACTTACTCTTCACAACAACTTAGTAACATTGGTGCTATTATCATCCCCATTTTACAGATGAGGAAACTGAAGCAAAGAGAGAATGACTTTGCATATAGTCACACAATGGAATACTACACAGCCTTTAAAAAGAAGGGAACTTTCTCATCTGCAACAACATGGATGAGCCTGGAGAACATTTATGCTATGTGAAATAAGCCCGGCACAGAAAGACGAACACCACATGATCTCTCATATATGTGTGATATGATTTGGCTCCGTGTCCCCACCCAAATCTCATCTGGAATTGTAATCCCCACATGATGGGGGAGCCTGGTGAGAGGTGATTGGATCATAGTGGTTTCCCCCATGCTGTTCTCATGATACTGAGTTCTTGTGAGATCTTATGGTTTGAAAGTGTGGCATTCCCCCATCACCCTGCCACCATGTAAGATGTGCATTGCTTCCCTTTTGCCTTCCACCATAATTATAAATTTCCTGAGGCCTCCCTATCCATGCATAACTGTGAGTCAATTAAACTTCCTTTCTTTATAAATTACCCAGTCTCAGGTAATTCTTCACAGCATTGTGAAAATGGACTAATACAATGTGGAATCTTACAAAGTCAAAACTATAGAAGTAGAGAGTAGGATGGTGATTACCAGCATCTGGGGTTAGGTGATAGGGAGATGTTGATCAAAGGGCAAAAAGTTTAGACAGGAGGAGTAAGTTTTAGTGGTCTATAGTACAGCATGGTGACTATAGTTAATAATGTACTGTATGTGTCCAAATTCCTAGAACAGTAGGTTTCACACATTCTCACACCACAAACAAGTTAAGTAGATGAGGTGCTGGATATGTCAATTAGCTTGATTTAATCATTCTGCAATGCATACAGATATCAAAATGCCCCATTGCCCCCTATAAATACATACAATTATTTGTCAATTTGAACAAAGGTGTTGAGAGAAATAGAGGGTGTGACATGCAAAATAAGAGTGAGATGAGAGTATAGACTGGACAAGGAGGCATCTTTACACTGGTGCTCAAGGAAGGTCTTCCTGAAGGAGGGTCACTTGAGCTGAGGCCTGAAGGACAGAAGAAGCCAGGCACACAATGATCTGAGGAAAGCTAGTCCAGAGAGAAGTGAGTATGTGACGAGCCCAAAGCATGGAGGAGCTGGATATGAGGTAGTGTTTCTCAGACCGTACGTGCATCATATGCACCTGGAGGACGTGTTAAACACAGATTGCCGGGCCTCATCCCCAGAGTGTCTGATTCAATGTGTCTAGGGTGGGGCCAGGAAATTTTCATGTCTAACAATTTCCCAGGGATGCTGATGCTACTGAATTAGAAACAACTTGAGAACCACTAGTCTAGAAAAAGAGTCCACTAACTTTTTATGGAAAGGGCTAGTTAGTAAATATTTTTCATTTTAAATGACTAGAAGGTCTCTTGGTTGCAACTACTCAACCCTACCGTTGTATCACAAAAGCAGCTACAAATAGTGTGTAAACAAATGAGCACGGCTGTAATCCAATAAAACTTTATTTATAAAAAGAAACAGCAGGCTGGAGTTACTTCATGGGCCATAGTTTGCTGGCCCCTGGTCTAGGGGAAGCACGCGCCAACTATAAACCCACCTTAAACTCCCTTCAGGCTAGAAAGCAAAGCAAGTACCTATTGCCCCACATCATGGCCCCCACCAGAAACAACTGCATGGTTCTCTTCATTTTGATTACACTTTCGTGTCTCAGCCTAAAAGCCACTTCCCTGGGAAGCCTTTCCAACTCCCTAGGTTAGGTTTGGGTGTCCATCTTCTGTATGCCTATGGTGCCACTCACTTGCTCCATCACAGCACCGAGTCCAGTGTGACATGAGTGACTAGGTGGTCCTCTTTCTTGGAGAGGGGGACCGGTTCTGTCCCCTCCAGGCCCCATCCCTGGTACCTGGCACAGGGTCTGGTGTACAACAGGCCACTGAGAGCATTGCTTCTGTTTTTCCCATTTCCGCATCCATTTCAGTGGCCTTGAGCTGCTGTCTCCATGCACACAGTTGACCTGGGGGTCTTGTTAAAATACAGAGTCTGATTTCTTCAGCCTGGGGTGAGACCTGAGACTCTGCATTTCTAAACAAATGGGATGAGATGTCAAGGCAGCCAGCCTGTAGACCACACTTTCTATGGCAAGAATTTAGAAAACAGAATAAAAGCATCCCTCTGAAGCTACCATAGAAGTGGAGGCCCTTGAATCACTTTCTCAAACACAATTGATGTAGAAACCCAGGACCCCGGGCCTGGCTTCCTGACTGATGTTGAAAGAAACCATACTTAACAACAAACAATGGAATTATACTTCACAAGCCTCATTATATTCCCTGTTATTTTAATTATCATTGTAATTAAACTCAAAGATTTACCACACACAGCTCACTTTGGCACATTGTGCACACTTTGATTTTCAGCATATTCAACCTACTCTGGTGCCCTTGAAATTCATTTGTCAAACAAAGGGATGTCACTGGCTATAAATCATAAGAGCACTTTATTAGGCAAAGCTCCCAACTCTCTTGTGCCAGGTTTGTCAAGAAACAGAGCATTTCGATATGTTCTAAATTGCATGTTGTTCTCATGCTCCTGGCCACTGGCATCTGCTGCACAGAAGACTCTTAAAATCAACATGGAATGATAGTGCCTTGGAGCTAGTAGGGATCTTGTATTTCTCGGCTCCAAACCCATTTATTGACAGACAAGTTGAACTCAGAGAGGTTAAGTAAGCCACACAGCTCACTTTTTTGAGAGCCACACAGCAAGGTACATGCAGGAACTATAATTGGTGATTCCTGAATTCTGAGCCTGAAAGCTTTCATTTTTCAATAATGATTCTCAAACTGTGGCCCATCCTGGCACTGGTTCATGAACTATTTTTTACCTGTCTAAAACAAGATCAATAAAGAAATTGAGAATATGTTTACTAACTTTTACAGCAAGTTGACACTGCTGAGACATCTGAGCATAGGGTCTGTGGCATGTCTCACCAAACCAGGTATAGGTCATTTGGGGTGCTTTCTCCCTGGCAAGTTTGGTGTGGCCCAAGCTGCGTTGGAAGTAAGGCCATGAACAGATCTATGATGAACTGGAAATAAAGCCTAGTACTGGCCGGGCGGGGTGGCTCACACATGTAATCCCAGCACTCTGTGAGGCCGATGCAGGTGGACCGCCTGAGGTCAGGAGTTTGAGACTAGCCTGGCCAACATGGCAAAACCCGTCTCTACTAAAAATACAAAAATTAGCTGGGCATTGTGGCGCACACCTGTAGTGCCAGCTACTCGAGAGGCTGAGGCATGAGAATCACTTGAACCCAGGAGGCGGAAGTTGCAGTGAGCCAAGATCACACTGCACTTCAGCCTGGGTGACAGAGCGAGACTGTCTCAAAACAAAATTAAACTAAAACCTAGTACTTCACCAGGACTACTAGTTTGAGAAGCATTGATTTATACCATGAATCTCTTCTACTCTATTACCACAAATTTGTAGTGCTGCCCTAATTCATAGTTTAATTCAAAAACATATTATTGCATTACTTATCAGTTGGAAATCCCTAAGAAGCAAAACTCTAGCTACCTCCCAGGACAAATTCTCAGTCTGGTAGGGGAATGAATGCAGCCTCTTGCAGCTAAGAACTTCAGCTCTTGGGAGAGCTAATTTGTGGGCTCATCCTGGTCCACCACTTCCCTCCCATTTGACTTTAGTTAGTCTCCTTCAAGTCTGTAAGCCTCGGTTTGCTCTTCTATAAATTGGGGGTAAGAGTAATATCCACAGCCTGTAAGATTGTTGTGAGAATTTAAAAAAAAAAAAAAAAAGAAGAAGAAGAAAACTCTGATAATTCACATGAAGTGCATAGCACAGTTTCTGGCACATAGAAAGTGGCCCCCAAGGCCGGGTGTGGTGGCTCACACCTGTAATCCCAGCACTTTGGGAGGCCAAGGCGGGCAGATCACAAGGTCAGGAGATGGAGACCATCCTGGCTAACACAGTGAAACCCCCGTCTCTACTAAAAAATACAAAAAAAATTAGCCGGGCGTGGTGGCGGGCACCTGTAATCCCAGCTACTGAGGAGGCCGAGACAGGAGAATGGTGTGAACCCGGGAGGCGGAACTTGCAGTGAGCCGAGATTGCGCCACTGCACTCCAGCCTGGGGCCACA
Source organism: Pan paniscus (assembly GCF_029289425.2). NCBI lineage: Eukaryota > Metazoa > Chordata > Mammalia > Primates > Hominidae > Pan > Pan paniscus. The sequence continues at coordinate 73,227,335 of NC_085926.1, read as the reverse complement.
GTGCAAGACTCCGTCTCAAAAAAAAAAAGAAAGAAAGAAAGAAAGAAAGTGGCCTCCAAATGTGCACTGTTGTAATTATTAGTACAGGAGGTAGCAATATAGACCCGTGAAGTCAATTTGCTTGTATTGCAATCCCAGTTTCATCACTTACTAGCTGGGTGATATTAGGCAAGCCACTATCCTAAAAACCTCCTCACCTGCAAATGAGAATATTTCTAGAATATTCTAGAAGAATATTGTGAGGATTAAAGGGAATAATCCATACAAAGCATTGAGCATCATACCAGACACTCAGCAAACACACAGCCAACATCTAAGAGGGCTGTCTCTTATCATCCCAGTTATTTTGGAAAGAATTTGCCTTAGAGGGAATTCAGATATAATAGTTTATGTGGGTAAATTCCTGGCCTCTTCCTCAATTTGTAGAACTATAAGTTATGATTAAAAAATAAAAGGCAATGATAGTCAGACCACAGGGGACCAATGTAGGTTTACTCTTAGAACAGTTAGACAAGTTGCAACGTCCTCTTCAACCCAAGAGCAGATTCAAACATTTTTACCATTTCTTGTGGCCTGTTTCTTTTATGGGTTTAAAATGATTTGATCTATTTACAAATGAGATTATCCATAGCTTGGGCTTGCCAAGAATTAAGTAACTAGACAATACAATATGACATTAATTTCTCTTCTGCTGTGGTCAGGAGTAGGCCACAGGGCATCTCCATGTCTGCCAAAAGCCATTTGGCAGCTGTTTCCTTGGGCAGTTTGGTCTCGCTCAATTCTGGCCCCGCTGGTCAGGGATGAGCAGATGGAGCAACACTTTGCAAAGGGACCTGGCTGACTCTCCATCAGATGTATTGAGCTCAGACCTGCAGTGAGCCATACTGTGTTACTAGTTACATGAACAGAACAAACAATACTGAATATATTACAAGCTAAGCATTTGAGGAGTGAGAAACTGAAACCCTAGATTCTAATCAAGGACTGTCATCTGTTGTTGAAGAGGCAGAAGGAAGCAGGCTCATCAATTTCCAAACAAACACACAAGCCAGGTGGCAAAGCAGCAGAGAAGGCTTTTCTGGGGCTTCCATAGCGCCCTGGAAATAGGTCTAAATATAACAGGGTATGAGAAGCAGCAACCTTGGACAACAGAGAAGAGAATATAGTCAATTACTGGGTACACAACTTAAATCCCCTATAATGAAGAAGTGTCCCCAGTACTCTGGGCTGGTGGCCTTCTGGGAATACTGCTGAGTGACACAAGAAGAAAAAGGAAGATTACTTCCCAATAATCATCCCTGGTGGTTGTACTGCTATGTCACCCCGCTCCCAGCACAGATAGAAGAGAGCCCTATATGAGCTCTAGAGCAGTAATGCACTCTGTGTTCATGGTAAAGAGAGTTCAGAGATGAACTGCCCAATACAGTAGCCACTAGCTGTATGTTGCTATTTAAATGTAAATTAAGTTAGAAATTCACTTCCTTGGTTTTGTGTCCGGAATTGGTGGGTTCTTGGTCTCACTGACTTCAAGAATGAAGCCGTGGACCCTCGCGGTGTTACAGCTCTTAAGGTGGCGTGTCTGGAGTCTGCCCCTTCTGATATTCAGATGTGTTCGGAGTTTCTTCTTCTGGTGGATTCGTGGTCTCGCTGGCTCAGGAGTAAAGCTGCAGACCTTCACGGTGAGTGTTACAGCTCTTAAGGCAGCGCGTCTGGAGTTGTTCGTTCCTCCCGGTGGGCTCGTGGTTCGCTGGGCTCAGGAGTGAAGCTGCAGATCTTCGCGGTGAGTGTCACAGCTCATAAAAGCAGCGTGGACCCAAAGAGTGAGCAGTAGCAAGATTTATTGCAAAGAGCGAAAGAACAAAGCTCCCACAGTGTGGAAGGGGACCCTAGCGGGTTGCCAATGCTGGCTCAGGCAGCCTGCTTTTATTCTCTTATCTGGCCCCACCCACATCCTGCTGATTGGTAGAGCCCAGTGGCCTGTTTTGTCAGGGCGCTGATTGGTGCCTTTACAATCCCTGAGCTAGATACAAAGGTTCTCCACGTCCCCATCAGATAAGTTAGATACAGAGTTTCCACACACAGGTTCTCCAAGGCCCCACCAGAGCAGCTAGATACAGAGTGTCGATTGGTGCACTCACAAACCTTGAGCTAAACACAGGGTGCTGATTGGTGTATTTACAATCCCTGAGCTAGACATAAAGACTCTCCACGTCCCCACCAGACTCAGGAGCCCAGCTGGCTTCACCTAGTGGATCCCGCACCGGGGCTGCAGGTGGAGCTGCCTGCCAGTCCTGGGCTGTGCGCTCGCATTCCTCAGCCCTTGGGTGGTCGATGGGACTGGGCGCCTGGAGCAGGGGGTGGTGCTCGTCGGGGAGGCTCGGGCCGCACAGGAGCCCATGGAGTGGGTGGGAGGCTCAGGCATGGCGGGCTGCAGGTCCCAAGCCCTGCCCCGCGGGAAGGCAGCTAAGGCCCGGAGAGAAATCGAGCACATCGCCGGTGGGCCGGCACTGCTGGGGGACCCAGTACACCCTCCGCAGCCACTGGCCCGGGTGCTAAGTCCCTCATTGCCCGGGGCCAGCAGGGATGGCTGGCTGCTCCGAGTGCGGGGCCCGCCAAGCCCACGCCCACCCGGAACTCCAGCTGGCCCGCAAGCGCCGCACGCAGCCCCGGTTCCCGCTTGCGCCTCTCCCTCCACATCTCCCTGCAAGCTGAGGGAGTGGGCTCCAGCCTTGGCCAGCCCAGAAAGGGGCTCCCACAGTGCCGGGGGGTGCTGAAGGGCTCCTCAGATGCCGCCAAAGTGGGAGCCCAGGCAGGGAAGGTGCCGAGAGCAAGCGAGGGCTCTGAGGACTGCCAGCACGCTGTCACCTCTCACCTTCACATATATTATTGCCTTTAATCTTCAGAACAACCCTCAAAAATAGTAGCCATTATTCTTCCCATTTTAGAAATGAGGAAGCTGAAGCTCAGAAAGCTGGTCGTCAGGGACCAGGAACATACATTGGGGAAAGGACAGTCTTGTTAATAAATGGTACTAGAGGTCAGGCACGGTGGCTCACGCCTGTAATCCCAACACTTTGGGAGGCTGAGGCGGGCACATCACCTGAGGCCAGGATTTCAAGACCTGGCCAGCATGGTGAAACCCCATCTCTACTAAAAATACAAAATTTCGTTGGCATGGTGGTACACGCCTGTTGGGATGCTGAGGCAGGAGAATAGCTTGAACCCAGGAGGTTGAGTTTGCAGTGAGCTGAGATGGCACCACTGCACTCCAGCCTGGGCAACAGAGTGAGACCCCCGTCTCAAAAAAATAAAATAAAATAAATGGTGCTAGGAAAACAAGATATCCATATGCAGAAGAATGAAGCTAGGTCCCCATCTTTCACCATATATTTAATCAACTCAAAATGGAGTAAAGACTTAATTTTAAGACCAGAAACTATGAAACTACTACACTTTCTACTACTTTCTGTAGAAGAAAATGCTACAGTACATTGGCCTGGGCAAAGATTTGTTGAGTTAAGACTTCAAAACCACAGGCAACCAAAGCAAAACTGGACAAATAGGATCACATCAAGCTAAAAAGCTTCTGCACAGCAAAGGAAACAAAGTTAAGAGAAAACCCATGCAATGGGAGAAAATATGTGCAAACTATCCATCTGAGAAGAGATTAATAACCAGAATATATAGAGAACAAATGAAGACATACAAATGGCCAATGGGTATATAGAAAAATGCCCAACATCATTAATCATCAGGGAAATGCAGATCAAAACCACAAGGAGATAGCTCCTCATCCCAGTTAGAATGGCTGTTATCAAAAAGGAAAAAAATAGCAAATGCTGGCAAGAATGCAGAGAAAGGGGAACCTGCATATGCTGTTTGTGGAAATGTAAATTAGGACAGCCATTATGGAGAACAGTATTGAGGTTGCTCAAAAACCTAAAAAACAAAACTACCACATGATCCAGCAATCCCATTGCTGGGTATATATCTGAAAGAGAGGAGATCGGTATATTGAAGAGATAATGTGCACTCCCATGTTTATTACAGCACTAGTCACAGTAGCCAAGATATGAAATCAACCTAAATGCCCATTGATGAACGAATGGTTAAAGAACTGTGGTACATATATACAATAGAAAACTGTTCACCCTTAAAGAATGAAATCAGCCAGATGTGGTGGTACATGCCTGTAATCCCAGCACTTTGGGAGGCCAAGACTGGAGGATCACTTGAATTAAGGAGTTCGAGGCCAGCCTAGGCAACATGAAAAAACCGTCTCTCCAAAAAAAAAAAAAAAAAAAAAAAAAAATAGCAAGCTACTTGAGAGGCTAAGAGAGAATTACTTGAACCTGGGAGGTTGAGGCTGCAGTGAGCCAAGATCACACCACTGCCCTCCAGCGTGGGGGACACAGTGAGACCCTGTCTCAAAAAAAGAATGAATCCTGTTATTTGCAGCAACATGAATGGAACTAGAAGGCATTATGTTAAGTGAAATAAGCCAGACACAGGAAGACCAATGCCACATGTTCTCACTCACATGTGAAAAGCTTAAAAAGTGACTCTCGGGGAGGTAGAGAGTAGGATGGTGGATACCAGAGGCTGGAAACGGAAGTGGGGAGGGAGAATGAGAGAAGGTGGTTACGGGGTACAAAAATGCAGTTAGAAGGAATAAGCTCTAGTATTCAATAGCACAGCAGGGAAATTATAGTTAACAATAGTTTGTTATATATTTCAAAATAGCTAGATTTGTTTTGAGGGGGATACTTCTAACTTTTATTTTAGGTTCAGGGGTATATGTGCAGTTTTATTGTATAGGTAAACTCATATCACAGGGGCTTGTCATACAGATTATTTTGCCACTCAGGTACTAAGTCTAGAACCCAATAGTTATTTTTTCTGCTCCTCTCCCTCCTCCCACCCCCCCACCCTCAAGTAGGCCCCAGCATCTGTTGTTCCCCTTTGTGTCCATGAGTTGTCATCATTTAGCTCCCACTTATAGGCAAGAACATGTGGTATTTGGTTTTCTGTTCCTGCATTAGTTTGCTAAGGATAATGCCTCCAGCTCCATCCATATTCCCACAAAAGACATGATCTCATTCTTTTTTATGGTTATATAGTATTCCATGGTATATATGTACCACATTTTCTTTATCCAATCCATCACTGATGGACATTTAGATTGATCCCATGTCTTTGCTATTGTGAGTAGTGCTGCAGTGAACATATGTGTGCATGTGTCTTTAAAATATAATGATTTATATTCCTTTGGGTATATACCCAGTAATAAGATTGCTGGGTGAAATGGTAGTTCTGTTTTTAGCTCTTTGAGGAATCACCACACTGCTTTTCACAATAGTTGAACTAATCTACACTCCCACCAACAGTATATAAGCATTCCCTTTTCTCTGCAACCTTGCCAGCATCTGTTATTTTTTTTACTTTTTAATAATCGCCATTCTGACTGGTGTGAGATGGTATCTCATTGTGGTTTTGATTTGCATTCCTCTAATGATAAGTGATATTGAGCTTTCTTTCATATGCTCATTGGCTGCATGTATGTCTTCCTTTGAAAAGTGTCTGTTCATGTCCTTTGCCCACTTTTTAATGGGTTTTTTCTTGTAAACTTAAGTTCCTTATAGATGCTGGATATTAGACCTTTGTCAGATGCTAGTTTGTAAAAATTTTCTCCCATGCTGTAGGTTGTCTGTTTACTCTGTTGATAGTTTCTTTTGATGTGCAGAAGCTCTTTAGTTTAATTAGATCCTATTAGTCAATTTTTGCTTTTGTTGTAATCGCTTTTGGCATCTTCGTCATGAAATCTTTGCCTATTCCTATGTCCCTATGTCCAGAATGGCATTCCCTAGGTTGTCTTCCAGGGTTTTTATAGTTTTGGGTTTTACATTTAAGTCTTTAATCCATCTTGAGTTTATTTTTGTATATGGCACAAGGAAGGGGTCCAGTTGCAATCTTCTGCATATGGCTAGCCAGTTATCCCAGTAGCATTTACTGAATAGGGAGTCCCTTCCCCATTGCTTGTTTTTGTCAGCTTTGTAGAAGATCAGATGGTTGTAGGTGTTTGACCTTATTTCTGGGTTTTCTATTCTGTTCCATTGGTCTATATGTCTGTTTTTGTACCGGTACCATGCTGTTTTGGTTACTGTAGCCCTGTAGTATAAAGTAGGGTAGTGTGATGCCTCCAGCTTTGTTCTTTTACTTAGGATTGCCTTGGCTATTAAGGCTTTTTGGTTCGATATGAATTTTTAAAGTTTTTTTTTTTCTAGTTCTGTAAAGAATGTCACTGGTAGTTTGATATGAGTAGCATAGAATCTACAAAATGCTTTGGGCAATGTGACCATTCTAATGATATTGATTCTTGCTATCCATGAATATGTGATGTCCTTCCATTTGTTTGTGTCATCTCTGATTTCTTTGAGCAGTGTTTTGTAATTCTCATTGTAGAGATCTTTCACCTCCCTCGTTAGCTGTATTCCTAGGTACTTTATTCTTTTTGTGGCAACTGTGAATGGGATTGCATTGCTGATTTGGCTCTTGGTTTGGCTGTTGTTGGTGCCTAGGAATGCTAGTGATTTTTGTATGTTGATTTTGTACACTAAAACTTTGCTGAAGTTGTTTATCAGCTGAAGGAGCTTTTGGGCTGAGACCATGGGGTTTTCTCAACATAGAACCCATGTCATCTGCCAACAGGGAAGTTTGACTTCCTCTATTCCTATTTGGATGTCGTTTATTTTTTTCTCTTGCCTGATTGCTCTGGCCAGAATTTCCAAGACTATGTTGAATAGGAGTGGTGAGAGAGCGCAACCTTGTCTTGTGCTGGTTTTCAAGGGGAATGCTTCCAGCTTTTCCCCATTCAGTATGATGTTGGCTGTGGGTCTGTCATATATTGTTCTTATTATTTTGAGGTATGTTCCTTCAATACTTATTGAGAGTTTTTAATATGGAAGGCTGTTGAATTTTATTGAAAGGCTGTTCTGTGTCTATTGAGACGATCATGTGGTTTTTGTCTTTAGTTCCGTTTATGTGATAAATCACATTTATTGGTTTGCGTATGTTGAACCAACCTTGCATCCCAGGAATGAAGCCCACTTGGTCATGGTGGATCAGCTTTCGGATATGCTGCTTGATTCAGTTTGCAAGTATTTTGTTGAGGATTTTTGCATCAATGTTCATCAAGTATATTGGCCTGAACTTTTCTTTTTTTGTTGTGTCTCTGCCAGAATGAGTTGGGGAGGAGTCTGTTCTTCTCAATTTTTTGGAATAGTTTCAGTAGGAATGGTACCAGCTCTTCATTCTACATCTGGTAGAATTCGGCTGTGAATCCATCTGGTCCTGAGCATTTTTTGGTTGGTAGGCTATTTATTACTGATTCAATTTTGGAGTTCATTATTGGTCTGTTCAGGGATTCCATTTCTTCCTGGTTCAGTCTTGGGATAATGCATGTGTCCAGGAATTTATCCATCTCTTCTAGGTTTTCTAGTTTGTGTGCATAGGGGTGTTTGTAGTAGTTTCCGAAGGTCATTTTTATTTCTGTGGGGTCAGTGGTAACATCCCTTTTCTCATTTCTAATTGTGTTTATTTGGAGCTGAAGAGATTTTAATGTTCTCAACACACACAAAAAAATGTTAGAGATGATGTATGTCCCAATTACCTTGATTTGATCATTACACATTGTATGCAGGCATCAAAATATCACATATACCCCTAAAATATGTACAACTATTATACATCAATTTTTTAAAAGAAAGCTAATTGTCCAAGGTTACACAGCTGGTAATAGGAAAACCCAAGATTCACACTTCGGCTATGGACTCCAGCGCCTGCATTCTTTACCATGTCATAAAATGACCATACATTTTCTCGTCCAACAGGACACTTTTAAGAGTGAAAGAAGAAGCTATTAATAAGTATTCCAGGACAATAAGTACAAACTGCAACTGTCCTAGGCAAATCAAGATGTCCCAGGCAAAGCTCTACCACTAGGCTATGCTGCCCCTCTACAATGTTGCTACAAGAGTCTGCTGGACCCTGGGAACCATCAGGGGATCTCAGTATAGCTGAAAGGACAACACTGTTGTAGGTTCCCAGGTACCTGTTACATGACAAATTATAGACACTTGCATTTTGGTGCTCCCAAAATACACACCAGCATCTGACTGCCGAAACTAGCCTTGTGGGCTGACTTGGGGACCCCAGAGCAGGGAACGAATACGAGAAACCCAAGCTCATGTTTCCATGGGATGAGGGTGGAAGGTTCCATCTTCAGCCACTGAGAACAAATTCTTGTCAATGAGAACAAAGACAAGTCTGGGTCAATTTCACGCCAATCATAATTCATCATCACATGACTCCCTGCACAGTCCCTCACATATTATTTAGAGGAGGCAGACCGCATTAGGGGGAGAAGAGCCTGCTAATCAACAGATCTGAATCACTGCTCTGCCCCAGGAGCTGTGCTCTGTGGAGCTCACCCACTGCAGAACGAGCTCTGCACCCATCTATGAATGTATTGCTAAGGATCAGCGGGGATGGGGTGACCCAGAAGTGAACTGGCTCCATGATCCATTAAATAGTCACCCTGAAATCCACAGTGCCAGTCAACTAATGGGGCTTGGAGACATCATTAGGTCACTGGAAAATATCTTCCTGGAGGTTGATACTGGCTTCACCATCCTGAGAGCAGAAGGCTTGAGGGAGGAACAGCCTCCTGGGCCTGGAGGCACCTGCCATCCCACATCAAATCACAGAGCCATGCTTAAAAGGTGGGTGGGGTATGGTGGGTGGGGAGATGACGACAAATGAGGACAATGGGGCAGAAGGCCTGGCTCTACTGTCATCTTGCAATGTGTCCCAGAGCCCATCTCTTCAATCCTGTATACAAATTTCTTTTTGCCCATCTATAATGAGCAGAATGATTATACTCACCTAGAGGTTTTATGAAGATTAGATGAGATGATAGATGAAAAGTATCCTTAGTATCCTCTTTAGCACAGCATCTGGCTCATATTAGGGGCTCATTAAATGTTACTAGTGATAAAAATTATTATTATATCAGCAGTGATAAAGTATACCATGATATCAACTCGTATATTAATATTATGCAAAATATTAATGATATAATAACAATGGTTATCATTATTATATATTGTTATTACGTGTTGAATCAGAGTTACTTGCTAAATGTGATACTTAAAATCAAAGACATACGGCTAGGTACAGTGGCTCACACCTGTAATCCCAGCACTTTGGGAGGCCAAGGCAGGCAGATCACCTGAGGTCAGGAGTTTGAGACCAGCTTGGCCAACAGGGTGAAACCCCTGTCTCTTCAAAAATACAAAAAAATTAGCCAGGCGTGGTGGTGTGCACCTGTCATCTCAGCTACTTGGGAGGCTGAAGAAGGAGAATCGCTTGAGCCCAGAAGGCAAAGGTTCCAGTGAGCCAAGATCACGCCACTGCACTACATCCTGGGCAACAGAGTGACAGTCCCTCTTGAAAAATAAAAAATAGGATAAAATAAAAGAGATAGAATGGAGTAAAACAAAACAGATTACAGTGAAAATATACAAAGAATGAGGCCCCAAATTCCTAGGTCAAAGATCAAGGTCAAGATATCACTTATACAAAACACCTCCAGATTTCAAGATTCTCCCAAAAGTCACTCTTTGACATAACCCAAGAGTGTGGGGAGGGCAGGGAAGGAAGTAGAATCAGTATTCCATGGCCGTGTCTAAATGAACATTGATAATCAACAGAAGTGAGCTTCAGATCCCAAATCCTAGCTGAGCAGAGAGGCACAAAAGTACCCACGGCACCTAAGTACATAGTGTTGGGAAACATTAGATCTGCCTCACTAAGACCCAACTGGTCTATTGTCTCCACAAACAAATCTTCCTTTCTGGGACCAATTTTTCAGCAAAAGAAAAAAGAGAGAGAGAGAGAATGAATTGAATAGCTTTATTTATTATTTATTTATTTATTGAGACAGAGTTTTGCTCTTGTTGCCCAGGCTTGAGTACAGTGGTGTGATCACGGCTCACTGCAACCTCCTCCTCCCGGCTTCAAGAGAATCTCCTGCCTCAGCCTCCCGAGTAGCTGGGATTACAGGCATGAGCCACCACACCTGGCTAATTTTTTATTTTTAGTAGAGACAGGGTTTTGCCATGTTGGTCAGGCTGGTTTTGAACTCCTGACCTCAAGTGATCCACCCGCCTCGGCCTCCCAAAGTGCTGGGATTACAGGAGTGAGAAATAACTTTATAATATGGCAATAGCAACATTACAAACATTTACTTTCCCCTCTCTTCTTCCCCAGGGATGCCTCTGAGTTCAAGGGTGAGAGCTACCGTCAGAACTGTTTCCTTCGATCCCTGATTGACAGATGTCACCTTACTCCTTGCCTTATTTACGTCACCTCATGTTTGGTGATCTTCTCACTAGTACTCTCCTCCCCAAATCCCAAGCAATCATCTACAAGCACAATAAGATTTCACGCTGGGCTATTGCTAAACTAGTGCAATTCACAAAAGACTTTTGAAAATCTGGAGCTAGAAAAAGAAGGGAGGGACTTCCATGAATTACAGCCCACCCACACAAAATCAATACCATGCAAGTGGCAGTATAGCATGGAGAGCTGTTTCCCCTTCTGAGCAGGATGCAGCAGTTATCAGTTCAGCTAATATAACATGTGAGTGACAACTTAGTAAAATTGAAAAACTCGATGACTTCCAGCCATCATTCAAGGGCTGGGACTATAATTCATCAAGTTACTGCCCAGAGTTCAATCGTCATCTGTCCTTCTGTATCCACACCCTTCCACTAGCTCTCCCCTGCCCTACATTCTAATTCTCTCACTGTTTCTAAATTCCTTCTTTTTCAATAACTCATAAAGGGATGGCCCATGGTAGACAGCTTTTACCTCCAATTCTGACCACAACAGACAACTCCTCCAGTCCACAGCTCCTCGAAGGCTCTCCCTCCCTTCTCTACTGGCCTTCAAATTGGCCTATTTATAAGCAATGCTTAAGATTCCCCCAAAGCAAGGTCATAAACTCAAATCCCAATCAGGGCCAGGTGGATGACTTATGTGGAAGAAGTGAGCCGGGTGAGGATTTCTACTTTGAGAAACCTTGCTCGAAGCGCTTTCATGATTCTCTCCTACACAACAAACCCTGAACTCTTAGAAGCAGCTCTTGGCACAGGAGCCTCCAACCCGTTTTTCAGCCAGCTTTCTCTACTTGTTTCTCATTCCGTGATCACAGAAAACAGCTCCATTAAGACTCTTTTCAGGTCTACCAAAGAGCTAGTGATTGGTACGTTCTGCTTAACCTCTAAATCTAAAAAACCAGTGACTTTGCCAGCCTCTACAATTAGGGCAACTAAGATAGGAATAGCAGCCAGTAAATTTTCCTGCATTATTGATTTTCACTAAGCGTGTGGCACATTGTATTTTCTCCAATCGAGTGGAGATACTTGTTTCCTTAGCACTCAATCGATGTTTCTTCGGCATTACTCAAAGTGCAGCTGTGAGTCTGGGCTGCAAGGGACGAGACCCATGTAACAAAAACATCCAGAGTTTTCAACATCCACTTCTGACTTTTCTAGTTCAATCTCCTGACTCCACTTGGAGAAACTCCAAAATAAATTTCCTTCCACCTTTAAGTCACCTCTTTTCTTATTCTTTTAAATATACTGTCTGCCAAAGAGAGCTAGCATTGCCTGTGGATTATTTCACTACCTTCAGGGAAAGGACATGATTTTTCCTTTTTGATTCATTGCATATTAACTCTCTCCAGAAATAGCAAGAATTCCTTTGAATTAGCAAACCCAAGTTACACACGAAATTCATGTGGAGAAGCCAATCAACCCCAGATGGAGTAGTATGTTGACAAGAGGCATATCCTGGGGGGATGCATGTAGACTAAGAAATGGTGAGGGATGAGAAAATGGAAAAAACCTTACTGGCTGCTGATTGTCTTCCCCACCCCAACACACCCACCCATGTACCCCACATCCCTCAGGATTAGATGATCTTCCTGGAAAATAGGCTGATTTGGTCCAAAGTTTCAAAAAGAATTCATTGATTCAGAACTGGCCAATGAACTTTTTCAGGAACGAATATTCCATATTTGTGCTATCCAATATGGTAGCTACTAGCTATATGATGCTATTAAGCATTTGAATATGACTAGTGTAAATAAGAATTTTAAAGTGTGCTTTAAATTTTAAATGTAGGAAAAGATTGCTGTTTGCTGAGCCTTGCCAACTTTGTCTTCCTGTCAGGGCCAAAGGATGCTAGAAGGGATCTCCAGGTTGTGTCCAGAGGCAGTGCAGATTTTTGGAGGAAGCTAGCATCATCTGATGGCAGCATCTGTCTTCTATCGATCGGAAAGCCAGAACTGATTAGGCTAATCCAGTTGATTAAGTAGAGTCTCCTTGCTTTTCTGCCCTCCTCCCTGAACCTCCCTTAAGAAACATCCAGTCCATTCAAAGAATAAACAGGTGATCAAAGGTGCCAGTTAATCCCACTCCTCCTCAAATTTTTATGCTGAAGATGTGTAGCAAAGCAATTTTCCTCACAATTCCATCCACAAAACAAAAAGAAAAATGCTTAACCATTTGCTTAGGTCTGAATGCACTAATCCTAGTTCCTGGTAATTCTCAAGCCCCTATATAATTGTTGCTTTATCTCCTTACTGTTAGCTGTTTGTGTCCTTTAAAATCAACTCATACTTTTCTATCTAAATTTATTTGCGCAAGTGACTTTATACCTCTATACAGAGGCAAACACACAGGTCTGATGTCCTGATGACATTTTCTAATTTACTATTTTTTTTTTATTTTCCAGACAGGATCTCACTCTGTCACCCAGGCTGGAGTACAGTAGTGTTAGCTTACTCCAACCCCCAGCTCCCAGGCTCAAGTGATCCTCCCACCTCAGCCTCCCAGATAGGTTGGAACTACATATACGCACTACCACTCCCAGCTAACTTTCTTTTTCTCTTTTTTTTTTTTTTTTTTTTTGTAGAGATGACGTTCCACTATGTTGCCCAGGCTGGTCCTGAACTCCTGGGCTCAAGTGATCTGTCCACCTTGGCCTCCCAAAGTGCTGGGATTACAGGCGTGAGCCACCATGCCCCACCAAAATTTTTGAATAATATGTGCCTAACACACTCACTGACCTGAGGAGTGTGGGTGGGTGGCTACATTTTGGACAATGTTGCCTATTATCCTGAAATTCAAGGATAATTACGAGTTGTTCATTTCTTTCACTTCAGTTTTGCATAGACATTTGCATTATGCATTACTTTATATGAATCCTAGGAGAAAATATTGCACCTGCAAAAAGTGTAGGGATATGTGTAATTGTGAAAAACTTCTTTGTGCTTAAGAAGGAAAAAAATCTGTAGAAAGAGGACCTGCTTGCTTCTGATCACCAGATTTTCAGATCTGACCCTTTGTGACTCTACGTCCCTTCTCTGCAGCACAGGATTCTGTCCTCTGAGCCTTTTCTTACACTAGAAGTGCAACCTTGCAATTGCCATTTAGGCTCCTTGAAAGACTATGCTTCAGCCAGGACCCCTCGTTCTGGACACATGATGCCCTTCACATGCAGACAGCTCTGACCTCTGCGATGCTAATCGCCTGTCTGTGCAGCCGCCCCTCGCAAGTCATCATCGTGGATGGCCTCCTTGCCTAATTTTACTACTCTTTCAGAAACAATTAATTGAGATTAGCCTATAAACCCTCCATATAAAATGGGCGATTATTAATTACTGACACTTCTCCAGCTCCACTCCTCTGTAAGAGAAGCACTCCAGGGCTCCTTAATCACCCGTCAAGTCTCCCTCCCACCACTGTCTGACCTAGGCTGTGATGGGCAAACACTGAGAAGTCAACTCAGAGCAAGGGGAAGCCAGCTTGGCCTCCAGTTTCCCCAAATGTAGCCCAAGGGCCATAAAAATCTATCTTCAGGTTTGTCTGGAGTTGCTGATCCCTTGCAGCAGTTGTCACAGAACAAAGTACCTGCAGCCCCTGATTTAAAGGATTCATTTATTCAACAAATATATCTGTGGACCTACTACCTGACAGGGACCTTGAGGCAGTCACTCAGCAGTGACTGAGGCAGACACAGTCCTTACCCTCTGGAAGCCAATTTCTAGTTTGGGAGACAGATTATACACTAGTAATCAAGTAAATAAACAAGACATTAAAATTTGATCAGGGCTACAAAGACAGTAGACAAAGAAATATGAGAGCGTAACCATGATATGAAAGGGGCCCCATGGAATTGTACAGCCCTTAAGCTGCACAAATCTATGTGGTGTCCATGTAAACATGGATGGCCAAGGAAGGCCTCTCTAGAAAGGGAACATTTGAGCTGATGCTCAAACAGAAGGAAGGAGCAGCCCAGCCAGAGAAGACAAGGGCCAAGACCTGTCATGGGGCAGGGCTCGACCTGTTGGAAGAACAGAAAGGAGGCCCACGTGCTGGTGCATGTGTGAGATACGGAGACAGTGTGGCTGCAGTGTCAGGAGGGAGTAGGTTGAGCAGAGTCTGGAGGTACCTGGAGTACAGATCCTGAGCACATGGGAAAGTAAATGAAGTTGTTTGAAGCAGAGAAATGCTGTGATATTGGCCAATTCATATTTTAAAAATAACCTCTGCTGCTGAGCAGAGAATGAGTGACAGGGCACAAGACTGGAAGCACAGAAATGTGATTTAGGCCAAGCCAGTGCTTCTCACCTCTGGCTGCATGTTGAAACAACCCTTGGAGCAGAGCATTTAAAAAATAGTGATGCCCTGGCCCCACCTACAGACACCAATTCCATCAATGTGGGGTGAGTCCCAGGGGTCCGTATTCTTAAAAGCTCTCCAGGCAATTCTAAGGTGAAGCTAAGGATAAAAACACTGGCCTAGAGGTTATGCTGTGACAACCTATAGAGAAAGTCTACACAGTGGTTCTCCATGTGGGCTCCCTGAACTAGCAGCATCAGCTTCACCTGGGAACTTGTTAGAAATTCAAATTATTGGGCCCCAATCAAATCTACTCTATCAGAAACTCTGGGGGTGGGGCCCAGTCATCTGTTTTAACACAGCTTCCAGGTGATTCTGTTACTGCAAATATTTGAGAACTTCTGGTCTAGATGGTACCTTTCTAGAAAAATGAGAATATTCCAGGGCCAGAATTCCTGGTACTGGGAAGATGAATAATTATGCCAATAGAAAATGGTACTATTATAGAATATCTCAGAATTAAACAATAGTGATAAAGCTGCTCCCCATTTACAAAGATAAGGCATTAGGCATTAAGGTTTCATCACCAGGACATGTGCTTAGAGTAGCTTTTTTTTTTTTTTTTTTTTTTTTTTTTTTGAGATGGAGTCTCACTCTGTCACCCAGGCTGGGGTGCAGTGGCACAATCTTGATCATTGTTCCTCCCTGCAACCTCCACCTCCAAGGTGCCAGCAATTCTCCTGCCTCAACCTCCCAATTAGCTGAGATTACAGGCATACACCACCATGCCGGGATAATTTTTCTGTATTTTTATTAGAGATGGGGTTTCACCATGTAAGTCAGGGTGGTCTCAAACTCCTGACTTCAAATGATCAGCCTCCCAAAGTGCTGGGATTACAGGCATAGGCCACTGCACCCAGCCCAGAATAGCTTTTCCAATAGCGGTAATGAATTCATGGTGAATCAGTGATACTCACCATATTAAGTTCAAGTCCCAGATCTACAAGACCCGTTGGATAATAATCAAATAGCAAGGTGTTGCTTTTTCATACCGTCTTACTTATACAAAATGTTTTTGTATACATCACCCAATTTCTGCTCCATGAGGTACATACTGCTACAGCATTCCCACTTTACAGATAAGAAAACTGAGGTTCAGATAGTTTAAGTGACTGAAGGTCATACCGCCAGAAATGGATTCTGTGGCTACGTTAAGCCTTCCACTCCACATTTTTTCCCATCCCTAAGACACTCAGCCCACAGCTTCACATCAGATTTATCAGCAGAGAACAAAAGAAGTACTTGAAATTGCCACTTACAACGTTTATGAGTAAACTGGAATCCAAAGTCTGGCCTCTAGCCAAGCGGGTGAGTTATCGCCAGTACCATGCAAAGGCAGACATCTAACTGTGTGGGAGGAAAGAGACCTGCAGGTATCTGGGACTGGAGATGGGGAAACAAGGAAGTAGCAACCCTCTGCCCTGCCCAGCCCAGCCAGAGGTCAGGTTCTGACCTGCGTCTTGCAGAGCCATGGTGCTCAGACCATTGGAGTCACCTGGGGAGCTTATAAATTACAATACCAAGGCCTACTCCATGGGATCCTAATTTCAGTGGTCTAGGGTGCAATCTAGACCTCAGTATCTACAGAAAGCTGGCTGTGGGGCTCCACTGTGACAACCCCAACTGCAGAGAGCAAGGTAGCCCAGGAGACATGCAGGGGCTGTTTTCAGGAAGAACCTCATGGAGCTCTGGGTACACACAAGGTTGCTTTATAGAGGGAATTGGAGAGGGAGCCTTGGGACCTTGCAGACTTAGGAAGACCATGGTGGGGAATAGGAGAGCAACTTTAGTGCTCAGAAGAGCAACTCAGAGTGGCAGTAGTGCCTGTTTGGCTGGACCAGGCTGCACCCTGGGATGCACAGGGTAGGATGCAATGAGGGGGCTGGTGCAGAGAAGCAAAGAAGGTGTGCTTAGAGTGCTCACCAGATATGGCCCCTGGAGCCCCCAGAATTAGCTGCTTGCATGGGAAGGATTCCACAGGTGAGGGTCATTGACATTTGGTTAGCAACGTTGTTCTCTTGTGTAAAATACTATGAATGCACTAGAGTCTGCTTCTGCAAGTCTCCATCCAGTTGCTGGACTTGTTTCATCCTTCATCATCTCCTTGTTTCCACTTCTAACTCCCCCTGACTACAAGGTAATCAGTCCCCTAGTGCATAGCTGTGGGGGTGGGTGGCAGAGAACGAGACATCCTGATGAGGACCGCCTCAACACTGAAGTGGCAACAGAAATCCTTCTGCAACTTACAGCTCACAACAAAGCTTCCTCCCCCTTGGAAACCTGTTTTTCTTCATTGCAGGGGGAGTCCCTTAGCAGAGGTGTTCCTGGTGCTAAATGTCTTGACTGAGGTTTGAAAAACAACAACTCCTCATTGAAGAATTAGCTGAAAGCCTGTGACTCCAGATGCAATCAAAGGTGCTAATGGGAAATTTTTGGCTAGTGCCCTAGAAATAGATGCTGCCTTTCTCGTGGCCGTGTACAGGAAAGGGGCCCAGGACAGCATTTCTAGGAGTAATTATGCTCTCATCCCAACCTCGCTACTAAGGGAACATGAACTTTACTGCAGTGTTCAACACCAGTTTTCATTTTACTGCACAAGCAAACTTGTATTCCACCAGGAAGAGGAAAGATTTCAGGTTCTGAGGCTGTCAGACATTTCCACTTATGAATTTAGAGAAACTCCTAAATCATGACTGAGGCAGAGCTTCCGAAATCTCTCCCCTCATTTTCAGGTTTTCTAATAGTTCCCCGCTCTTGTGGTATCTTGGTGCAATCACGCTAATAGGAACAATTTAACAGAGTCCTGGGGAGGCAAAGGTTTGGAGGATTACATTTCAACACTCAGCTCCTTATCACAGAGAAACACCCTTCCTTAATAGACTCCCTGGATTCTAGACCTGCTCACTTCTCTCTCAGCAGATCCAGCTGCACCTGAACAGGAGAGAAGCATTAGAAACTTGGTTACTGCTCCTTCTTGAATCTCAGTCCCAGACAAAAATGGGCTGAGGGAAGGTTAAATTCTAATCACAAATTAGGAGGATTCATCAACATGCAGAGACCAAAGAATCATTTTTCTCAATGCTCGGAACACCCGGTCTTAAAGCACAGCCCTCTTGTACCTGTCCTGTTTGTATTAATAACCATCCGCCAAGTATCTCCAACTAGAATCCTTGAGGCTTGCTCCTCCAGCTTCCTCATTCCCCCCAATCATCTAGCCAAGAAGTAAATTCCCTTAAAGCTCTCTCTGAAGTTTCCCTGAAACACATCCTGTTCTTTCTACATTCAATGCCTTTGTCCTAACTTAGGCCTCGTCAGCTCCTGTTTATATTCATCTCAACAAATATTTAAGGGGCTGCCACTATGTACCAGGGCTAGGTACTGGGATCACAGGATTCCATGCTCTCGTGGGAAAGACACGTTAAACAAATAAGTATGCAAATAGTTATTTAATAACAAATCCCATAAGTGCTACCAAAAAACTGCTATTGAAGTTTGTGGGTGTAACCTGCCTCAGAGGTTCAACTGTTGGAAGATAAATTATATTACTTCCTTAGAACATATAGGAGTTCAGCTTCTGGTCTGGCTAAAGAGACTCCTACAGAAATCAGGGGTCCCAAACATAACAGCTGTAAACTCTGGAAAAAACACAAAATAACGAACAATGACTTGAAGGTACTAGAGAGTGAACAAAAACAGACGTTCAGGAGGGTAGTCAAAACCTGGAAGAAAAGAAAGGCATAAAATGAGCCTGGGCAACATAGCAAGACCTCATCTCTATTAAAACTCAAAACAATTAGCCAGGTGTGGTGGTGTGTGCCTTTAGTCCCAGCTATTCAGGAGGCTGAGGCAGGAGGATTGCTTTAACCTGGGAGATTGAGGCTGTGGTGAGCTATGATCGTGCCACGGTCTCTATGGCTTTAAGCCTGAAGGCAAGCTAGTCAGCTCCACATGGAGTACATAAAACCCTGCAAGAGGAATTATGATTTTTCTGACCTGAAGAACAGGAGAACAGTCTGGGGCCATCACAGCCATGAGAAAGTAAGGAGAGAATTTTTGAGAAGAGAAAGCCAAAAGGGAGAATTCCAATTTCTGCATATGTACGCTACCCAAGTGTGTGTCTGACCTGTGAACTAAGTATGCACAGAGCAGATTTTGAAATAGCCTAGACAAGGATGCAGAATTGAACTGAGATTTGAGCTGCTGCTCAAAAGACAGAGTGGTTTTTTTTTCTGCTTTTTTATTTTGAGCAGTCTCACTCTGTCACCCAGGCTGGAGTGCAGTGGCACCATCTCGGCTCACTGCAACCTCTGCCTCCCAGGTTCAAGTGATTCTTCTGCCTCAGCCTCCCAAGTAGCTGGGAGTACAGGCACGTGCCACCACACCTGGCTAATTTTTGTATTTTTAGTAGAGATGGGGTTTCACCATATTGTCCAGGGTGGTCTTGAACTCCTGACCTCGTGATCCGCCAGCCTCGGCCTCCCAAAGTGCTGGAATTGCAGGCGTGAGCCACCACACCTGGCCCAGAGCTTATAATTTTAGTACAACCAAGTTAATGACTTGATAAAACAAAAACACCAATGCTCTTCAGAGGAATATGATGGTGTCTAATGTGTATCCAGGATACAATCCAAAGTTACTCAGGTAAAGAATCAGAAACTGTGATCCAGTCTCAAGAGTAGAGACAATAAATGGAAACCAATCCTGAGATGACCCAGATGTTGGAATTGAAAAAGAATTTGAAGCAGCTATTCTAACTATTGCCAATGAAGTAAAGAAAATTTTGCTTATAATGCATGAGAAGAAAAATGGAAATTATTTTTAACAAAAAGAACCAACACCAAGCATGGTGGCTCACGCCTGTAATCCCAGCACTTTGGGAGGCCAAGACAGGAGGATCTCTTGAGGCCAGGGGTCTGAAACCAGCCTTGGCAACATAGCGTGACTTAATCTCTATTTAAAAAAAAATTAACCAGGTATGGGGCACATGCCTGTAATCCCAGCTACTCAAGAAGCTGAGGCAGGATTGCTTGAGTCTGGGAGATTGAGGCTGCAGTGAACAATGATCGTACCACTGCACTCCAGCCTGGGGACAGAGTAAGACCCTGTCTCAAAAATAAATACAAAATAAATTTAAAAATTTTAGAAGAACCAAATGGAAATCCTCTAACTGAAAACTGCAACATTAAAAGTAAGCATAGGCCAAGTGCAGTGGCTCACGCCTGTAATCTCTACACTTTGGGAGGCCAAGGCAGGCAGATCACTTGAGGTCAGGAGTTCAAGAACAGCCTGTCCAACATGGCAAAACCCCATCTCTACTAAAAATACAAAAATAAGCCAAGCATGATGGTGTCCTCCTGTAATCACAGCTACTTGGGATGCTGAGGCACAAGAATCACTTGAACCCAGGAGGTGGAGGTTGCAGTGAGCCGAGAATGTGCCACTGCACTCCGGCCTGTCTCAAAAAAATTAAATAAATAAAATAAAAATAGAAGTCAGTACAGGGGCTTAACAGAAAATGGAGATGGCAGAGGAAAGACTGTGAAATTTAAGATAGATCAAAAGAAATTATCAAATCTAAAGAAAAATATACAGAGCCTCAGAGAACTTTGGGATAATAACATATTGTCTAGCTTTTGTATAATTATAGTCTTAGAAGGAAATAAGAGAGAGGGAGGGAAAGAGAGAGAAAGAAAGAGATGGGTAGAAAAATATTTTAATATATAAAATTCAAATTTTCCCTCATTTGGTTAAAATTATATATTTACATCTTTACAAAACTAAGCAAATCTCAAGCAGCATAAATACAAAGAAAATTATGCCTATCACATCATAACCAAACTGCTGAGAGCCAAAAATAAAGAGAAAATCTTGAAAGCAGCCAGAGGAAAATGACACATTACATACAAGGGAGCAACATGATCACAGACTCCTCATCAGCAACTGTGGAGACCAGAAGACAGTGGAACAACATGTGTAAAGTCCTGAATTTAAAACACACGCACATACACGCACACACACACACACACACACACACACACACAAACCTAACTGTCCAAAGAAAGTTCTATATACAACTAAAATATCTTTCAAGAATAAAGACAAGTATTCACTTTGGCACACATACTAAAAAAAAAATTTGAAGACAAAATAAAAATATTTTCAGATGTAAGGAAATTAAAAGAATTTGTCACCATCAGACCTGAACTCTAAGAAATGCTAAAGGAAAATTTTCAGACTGGGAAATAATTTTTCAAAATCAAAACGATTTTTTATTCCTAAAATTATCAATGATTCAAATACTGTCTAAAAATTACATTAAAGGAGGTATAAGGTATTAATAGTTATCAAAATGGGATATTAACTTTAAATTATTAACAGCACTCTAAATAGAAGTCATCAAACTGGAGCAAAATGGTTAAGTAAGGTACAGTAACTGTATACCTGCATATGCTTCAAAGAGTAAAATGGTACTTGTGAATAGTTTTTAGTAAATTAGAAAAAATGACTATGTTGCAAGCTAACTAAAAGTTATATCTCTAAAGCCCTAAAATATTTATAGTCTTTGACCTAATTATTTCTCTTCCAGGAATCTACCTTAATAGAAAGTCACACCAAGAATAATGTATGAAGAGGTTCATCACTGTTTTTTCCAGCAAAAACCTAAACCTGGAAGTAACCTGTTTTAATAATTGGCTTGTTAAATATACTGTAATTCACCTTTATAATTCACTGTTGCAATAAAAAGATCTATAGGTGTAAAGTCTATTTAATGTCAAAAATCATTTTCATTGCAAGAAACATAGCAATTTTATATTTAATGTGTGTATATTTATACTTCCATAAAAAATACTGTAAAGCCTATTGCAAATATTAATGATTATCTCTGGATGGTTTATCATTAGAAATTTAATTTTTATCTTAGTTTCTAAATTATTTTAATAAGGAAATTAATTATTGGATAAATTTGGGTATTCAGTATAATCTTAATTATATTTTGATGTGCATAGACAAAGATCACTGAAAGAAAGAGAATATATATATGTTGGTATACTCTTTCTGCCATGCAATTTGGTAGTTTTATATCCAAATTATGGTCCATGATGCTTCCTTGCTTCTTGAAGACAGGAAGAAGCTGTATAAGTTGACGGTTAAGGAAAGACCCTGTAGTCAAAGTGCCCAGACTGTAATCCCAGCTCTGACATTTATTCTGGTTACCCTCTCTGTGGCTCACGTACAGTATGAAGTTTGTAATAAATCCTGACTCCTAGCATTGTTATGAGAATTAAGTGAATTAATTTTTATAAAGTGCTTAGAGCAGCATCAGGCATTTGGTGTTATTTAATAGTGTTTATTAAATAAAAACTAAGTAGAAAATTATCCTAAGGAAAAATGTTCACTGCAACATTGTTTTAAAAGGGGGAAAAAAAAAGACATTGCCAACAAGAGATTAATTAGAATTGCAGAGTAGTTAAAAACACAGACTCAGAAACCAGACTGTCCACGTTCAAATCCTAGTCCTGCTACTCACTAGCTGGATGACTTTGGACAAGTGACTTAATTTCTGTATGTCTCATTTCTCCCCATCTATAAAATGGAGAAATAATAGTACCTACTACATAGTTGTTTAAAGACTTCTAAAACTCTCAGAACAGTACCTAGAGTGCGATAAGCACTATAATTAAGTGTTCCCTCTTGTAGTAGTGATGTGGATACGGTGGTGGCAGTAGTAGTACCTCCATATATGATAATAGATGTCTTCCACACATTGCTAACTGAAAAGATCAAATTATGAAACAGCAGAGGTGCCGCCTATATTTGAACAGCTTGAATCTTGCACAAACCCAGGGAGGCAGACGAGAGCTGTATACACCAGGAAGAGGGCGCCTTTTTATAATTTGCACAAAAAGCACACAGCACACGACAGCTGGCTCTCTAGAATAGTTAAGTCGAATCCCATTTCTGTAAAATTCAATAAATGGACATATATGTGTTTTTCAGTGTGCACCATGTTAATGTGAACGGTGGGCCTGAGGTATTATTATTCTCTTTTCTCAACCTATCTACGTCCCCTCTCTTCCCACCTCCCCCGGCATGCTTTTTTTCTTTTTCTTTTTTTTTTTTTTTTTTTTGAGATGGGGTCTCGCTCTGTCACCCAGGCTGGAGTGCAGTGGCGCCATCTTGGCTCACCGCAACCTCTGCCTCCCAGGTTCAAGCCATTCTCCTGCCTCAGCCTCCCTAGTGGCTGGGATTACAGGCACCTGCCAACACACACAGCTAATTTTTGTATTTTTAGTAGAGATGGGGTTTCACCATGTTGGCCAGGCTGGTCTCAAAACTCCTGACCTTGAGGGATCCGCCCACCTTGTCCTCCCAAAGTGCTGGGACTACAGGCATGAGCCACCGCACCCGGCCAACAGGCTTTTTTATATGAAAACAATAAAGCTTTGTTGTGCAACATAGACCTGACTACCGGCTTAGAAAGATATCCATGATAGAATATTAGGTGGAAAACATCTCATTTACATATATGTATGTGTGCAAGAGTCTTTGGGGAGAATAAACAGGAACATTTATATTCAAAAACGAGCAGTTACTATCTCTGTACCCAAGCGTTGCATGCTATTATCACAGCTTTCTGTATTAATAAAAAAAATGTTTTAAGTTTTTTAGATTCTGGCACACATGAAAAGGAAATATATTGAGTGGTTGTCTTTTGGTGGTA
Source organism: Pan paniscus (assembly GCF_029289425.2). Taxonomy (NCBI): domain Eukaryota; kingdom Metazoa; phylum Chordata; class Mammalia; order Primates; family Hominidae; genus Pan; species Pan paniscus. The sequence goes on along the minus strand of NC_085926.1, from coordinate 73,203,803 downwards.
ATGTCCTAGAAAATTCTCATTTTCTTTTTTATATTTTTCTATAATAAATACATATGACTTTTATATTCAGAAAATATATATTTAAACTATATGTGGTTTATCTACATACATCCTTAGTTGTAGTATAGAATAACCAGAATTAAGATAATTTATAGGTGAAAAGGGGAGTTTTGTACATTCTCCCCCATCCATCCCTCAAACCAATGCAAGCAACTGAAATATTTGTTTCCAGCAGACAACTCTATTTTATCACTTAGCAAGATACATGTCCGTGGCAGATTCACTGCAATAAGCTTCTGCCATGGTAGAAAGTTCAGGAAACCTCATTTCCGAGTTCCACTTATGCCATGTTCCCAGCTTCCCCTAGGAGTGCTCGGGGAAGTGACTGTCTTATTTATAGATTATTTTTATTTCTTATATTCCCAGCTGTGCTGTACTCAAACATCTTCTGAGCTAGAGCTGAGCAGTAAATACCTCCGTACACGTGCATATGCGCATGCACAAACACACACACACACACACACACACACACATGCCAGAGTGGAGAAATATAAACCAGATATTAAACACAGATCAGACCCTACAGACTGTCAGGCTGAGGGATGACTAGGATACGCGCACTGGCCCACAATCTCCAACGTGTTAAAATAATTTAATTGGGTATTTCATGGCACATTTTGCATTATTATGGCTCCCTTTGGATGCAACAAATGATTTGCTTCAGTAATATAGAGTCCCAAGTAGTGGCATTATGTGATTAAGTAAGTGAGAACATCAACCATTAAATTCAGTTCAGTCAGGCTTACATCCATCTTAATTCTTTTTTATAATTCAAATTTTCCTGCCGGTATATATTCACTTGAGACCATTTTTAAGTCATATGTTTATGAGAGTTTCTCTTCGTACTTTTCATCCAATTACTACTGCATTTAGAGTTTCAAAACTGCAATTTGATTCTCCTTTGTTAAGTGGATTGATTGTTAGGTTATAAGGCACAAGAATACCATCCTCAATTTCCATATTTATAGCAGCTCTCCAAAATATCAAAAGGCTTGTTTTGTGTGCCTCATAGCAATTCTAGTTTATTAGACTTGAACACTTGATTAAAACTTGCATAGTCGTTAAGCAGTGCTCTTAATCAGCCTCTCTGCCTATTAAGCTCAAGGTGTATAGGAGGTTAAAGGGAAACATGGTGAATAGTTGAAAAACAGCTTGAAAATTCTAGAGCAATGGCTCTTAACCTGGCTGAGCCATTGACCTCCTTGAGAATATAATGAAAGTTGTAGGCACTCTCCCCAGAGCAATGCATGTATACACAACAACAGTTTCACATTATTTTAGGGGGTGCACGCATACATATCCTACCCAATAGTTCATAGAACTCAACTTCAGAATCTCTTCTCTAGAACAGTAGTTCTCATCCAGGAGCAATTTTGCCACCCAGGAGACACCTGGCAATCTCTGGACACATTATTGTTTGTCACAAATGGAGAGGGGCAGGAGTGGTACTGGAATCTAGTAGGTAGTGACCAAAGATGCTGCTAGACATCGAACATTGCAGAGCACATTCCCTCACTCATGATGAAGAACTATCTGGCCCCAGATGTCCATTAAGCCCAGGCTGAGAAACCTTGCTCTAAAGAGTATATCAAAAATTCTTATGGGATATCGAGACACCTCCCTCCCACCCCTCAGATGGGAAACATGCCTAAGGAGAATAAATATAAATCATGGAAAAATCCATACATTTTCACCTTGATTTATTTATCCAACCAATTATTTATTCAGCAAACTTTTACTAAACACCAATTTCCTGTCGAGTACTATTCCAGTCACTGGGAATACCACTCATCAGAAATAAAGTCAGTTAAGTAAACAGCCAGTTAAAAAGTTGCACTAGATTAGTTAGGAATGTGTTCAGCCCCTTATAACACAATAATAAAATAGGAATTTAACAGAAACATGTCCATGTAAAAAGAAATCCAGCCAGGAGTGGTTGCACGTGCCTGTAGTCCCAGCTACCGGGGAGGCTGAGGTAGGAGGATGGCTTGAGCCTGGGAGTTAGAGGCCGCAGTCAGCTATGAGTGCACCACTGCACTCCAGCCTGAGCGACAGAGCAAGGCTCTGTCTCAATAAAAATACAAACAAATAAAAATTATTTTAAAAAAAGAGAGAGACAGAAATCCACGGGTAGACAGCCCCAGACAGTTAAGGTAGCTTCCTATTGTTGCTAAGACCACAGGTCCCTTCAATTTTCCTGCTCTGCCATCCTTGGTGTTTGCCTTCATTTCTGATTTCCTAAGATGTCTGCTGCTCCTTAAGGCTCAAATCCAAATTCCAAATGGGCAGAGGAGACAATGTGAAGAACAAAGGCAAAACAATGTACAGACTAGTTGAGCCTGCTTCTGCTTTAAATGGAGACAATGACTTTCTGGACATTCGATCCAGTAGGCTTCCCTTACATGTCATTGGCTATAACTAGGTCATATGACCACACACAGCTGCAAGGGAGTCTGGGAAGGTTAAGTATTTTTTAACTGAGCACATTGTTACTCTGAGAAAAATCAGGGCTCTACTAATAAGGAAAAAATGTAGAATGGGTGTTGGGAAGGCAATTAGCAGTGCTGCTGTAAGTGTGGTAAGTGCAAGAAAACAGGATGCAGGAAATACTAAAGGAGCACTTAACAGAGGTTTGTAACACACTGTTGAGCAATCAGGGGAGGCAGAAAAATGAGGAAGAGTTACCCTGCGTGTCTGCAGGTGTGTGTGTGTGTGTGTGTAAGAGCAGTGGGATGGGTGTGGGGTCAGTACCAAGGTGATTCAAGCAGGCGGAGCCACATGTAAAAAAGGCTGGAATTGGAGGAGCAAGGAGTAGTGAACAATGAGGTAAGATGGGCAGGTAGAGCAGTGCAGGCCCTACTGTTGAGTTTGGCTATTATCCTAAGGGCAATGGGGGCCTTTCATAGGTTTAGAGCAGGGAAACACACTATCATAACAGTCATTTTAAAAGATCACTCCAATTTCAACGTGGAGTACCCACTGTACAAAGGGCAAGACTTAGCACAAGGAGGCCAGGACAGCGTCCCTGAAGACAGAAACACTGGGTGCTCATCTTTGTAAAATATAAGCATGCTGTCCCCACCCTCAGTCATTCAGCAGGGGTGACAGTTGGAAGGCTTTGTCAGACACAGGGACACTACCTGAATGTGCTATATGGAGCTGTTCTAGAAAATCCCCATGGGGATACGTTCCTGAATCACGCAGTAACTTCCATTTTCTTCAGGTCTTGAAGATATAACTTTCTCAAGCTAGAGATTTTTTTCCCAGAAGTCCATCATTTAACTGTTGATCACTCATCCCGGTGGACAAGGTTTGTTCATGATAAGGTCAAAAGACTCCTACCTGTCTCCAAGTGTCTGCCGACTTTGACTGCATTTCCTCAAGCATTTCCCTGCAAGCACATCGACCATTCTTAACTAAATGCAAGTCTTGCATCTACATCTAACTGGAGGCTCTCTCACTGATTCTCTGGAGTAAGCCCCGTACTATCACTTGTGTGCCTCTGATACCATTATAAGTCACATCAGTAACACACAATGGTAGAAAGTCTGTGGATGAATAAACACAGGTGGCTGAACAGACTCAACTCAAAATAACATGGGAGAATACTCATGGGCTGAAAGCTTTTACTGTATGATACACACAGCAACACTTGTCAGCAGATCATACACTGCTACCTGCCAAACACCGTTGGATGAGGGCGTGTGATATAGCATGCAGATTATAAGGAAGAATGTATTTATAGTCTAACAACATACTATGAAGGAAGGCTATATATTAATGTATTTTGAAAGTATTTCCCCTAAGTAGCACTATAAAAAATATGAGCTAGTTGGCATTTAACAGGGCACGTCCCTAAAGGAAGATACTTATTCATCAGGATATTTTTGCACCAATAACATCTCACAAAGCTGAATGATTGGGAAAATGGATTCATGGTATAGTTCTGTGTATGTATGAACTATAGGTCCAAAGTAAAATTAAGAAAAGTATTACAGATACTCATTTCGAAAAGCTTCTCTCATATCTGACCATAGAGTAAAGATGTTCAGAAACCCAAACATTGGAAGCATTTACCTGAATTTTTTAATGAAACTCTTAAAATAATTCAATATTTTATGATTTAATATTTTTACAAAAGCCTTATTGAGATATAATTTATGTATTATAAAACCAATTCATTACCCCCACAATTTCCCCCATTTCTATGTGCACTCGATCCCCATTTTCTTTGCTAGCCCTAGGCAACCATTGTTCTCTACTAAATGTGTCTTTTCTGAACACTTCATATGAATGGAATTGTACAACATCTGGTCTTTTGCATCTGGCTTCTTTCACTTAGCAAAATGTGTTTGAGGATTATTCATGTTGTAGCATGTATAGGTTCCTTTTAATTTCTTAATAGTATTCCATTGCATGAATATACCACATTTCGCTTATCCATCTACCAGGATGGACATTTGGATTTTTCCTGTTTGGGGCTGTTATGAATAATGCTGTTATGTGTACATGATTTTGTGTGGACGTAACTTTTCATTTCTTTTGAGTATATTCCTATGAGTAGAATTGCTGGGTGATATAGTAAATTATTTTCAACATTTAAGAAACTTCCAAACTATGTTCCCAAGAGGCTTCACCATTCTACATTCCCATCAGCAATGTATGATACTTTATTTCTCCACATATTGCTAACATTTAGGATTGTCTGTCTTTTTGATTATAGCCATTCTAAGGATGTGTTTTAATTTGAATTTTGGTAATGATTAAGATGTTGAACATCTTTATTTATTTATTCATTTATTGAGACAGAGTCTCACTCTGTCGCCCAGGCTGGAGTGCAGTGGCGCGATCTCAGCTCACTGCAAGCTCCACCTCCCAGGTTCACGCCATTTTCCTGCCTCAGCCTCCCGAGCAGCTGGGACTACAGGCACGTGCCACTAGGCCCAGCTAATTTTTTTTGTATTTTTAGTAGAGACGGGGTTTCACCGTGTTAACCAGGATGGTCTCAATCTCCTGAACTCGTGATCCGCCCACCTCAGCCTCCCAAAGTGCTGGGATTACAGGCATGAGCCACCGCTCCTGGCCAAGATGTTGAACATCTTTTTATATATGTTTATCAGCCATTTATCTATTTTCTTTGTTGATTGTGCATTCAAATTGTTGTCTATTTTTTAATTGGTTTGTCTTATTATTGAATGATAAGAGTTCTTCATATATTTTGTAAACAAGTCCTTCATTGGATATATGATTTGTGAACATTTTATCTCAGTCTGTGGCTTGTCTTTTCGTTTTCCTAATGGTGTCCTCTGAAACACAAATATTTTTAATTTTGATTAAACCCCATTTATGAATTTCTTTTGGCAATTGTGTGCTTTGTTTTATATTTAAGACATTGTCTTGCTTTAAAAAAAAAAATCTAGCTTGACAGTCTCTGCCTTTATTGGGGAATTTAGATCATTCCTAGTTAAAGTGACCTACTGATATGGCCAGTTTTACATTTGCCATTGTATTTGTTTTGTGTGTGTTTATTTTCTTTTTAATTCCTCTGTTTTTCCTTGACAGCCTTCTGTTGAACTAAATGAATGGTTTTTCATGTATCATTTTAATTCCTCTGTTAACTATTTTAATTTTTTTATTATCTTCTTAGTGGCTGCTCTAGAGATTACAACATGAATCTTACCTTATTGCAATCTATTTCAGATGAATACCACCTAATTCTAATAAAATATACAAACTTTGCTCCAGCATAATAGCTTCATTTCATTCTCCTTGTGTGTGTTCAAATTACTGTTTTATCTTTCTTTCAAAGAGATTAAGAGAATATATAAAATATATATAAAAGAAATATATATTTGTAAAGTTTCTTATATTAGTGTATATATCACTTCTGGTGCTTTATATTTCTTCTGTGGATTCAAGTTATGTCTAGTGTCCTGCCCTTTCAACCTGAAGGATTCCTTTAGTATGTATTGACAGTCGGTTCTGCCAACAACAAATTCTCTCAACCTTTGTTTATTTTGAAATGTCTTTATTGCCTTTATTTTTGAAGGGTAGTTTTTCTGGATATAAATTCTTAGATATACCGTGGAGTATTTTTTCTTTCCTTTTAGCACTCTGACTATGCCATCCCCCTGCCTTCTGGCTGTCATTGTTTCAGATGAGACGCCAGCCATCAATCACATTGGTGTTCCTATGTTTGTAATAAGTCACTTTTTTCTTGTTATTCTTAAGTTTTTCTGCCTTTCACTTTCAAGAGTTTGGCTGTACTGTGTCTAGATGACAATCTTGTCTTCATTCTAGTTGGGATTTGTTAACGGGTTAGATGTGAGTTTTTAAAATCAAATTTGGGTGCTCACTTCAGTAGCACATATACTAAAATTTGGGATGATACAGGGAAGATTAGCATGACCCCTATGCAAAGACGACACACAAATTCGTGAAGTGTTCCATATTTTTGAAGCCATAAAAAAAAATCTCCCAGTCAAGAAAAGCCCAAGACCTGATGGTTTCACTTCTAAATTTTACCAAAGGTTTAAAGAAGAATTAATAGCTATCCTACTCAAACGATTCCAAAAAACAGAGGAGGAAGGAATACTTCCAAACTCAATCTGAGGCCAGTATTACCCTGATACAAAACCAGACAAAGACACATCAAAAAAATGAAAACTAGCCATGCACGGTGGCTCACAGTGGCTCTCATCTGTAATCTCAGCACTTTGGGAGGCTGAGGCGGGTGGATCACCTGAGGTCAGGAGTTCGAGACCAGCCTGGCCAACATGGTAAAACCCCATCTCTACTAAAAATACGAAAAAATTAGCCAGGTGTGGTGGCACAGGCCTGTAATCCCACCTACTTGAGAGGCTGAGGCAGGAGAATCCTTGAACCTGGGAGGCAGAGGTTGCAGTGAGCCAAGATTGCACCAGTGCACTCCAGCCTGGGCGACAGAGACTACGTCTCAAAAAACAACAACAACAATAAAAACAACAACAATGACAAAGACTACAGGCCAATATATCTGATGAATATTGATGCAAAAATCCTCAACAAAATACCAGCGAACTAAATTCAATGATACGTTAGAGAGATCATTCATCAAGACCAAGTGGGATTTATCCCTGGGATGCAAAGGTGGTTCAACATGCTTAAATCAATCAATCTGATACATTATATCAAGAAAATGAAGGATAAAAACCATGTGATGATTTCAATTGATGCTGAAAAGCCATTTGATAAAAATTCAACATCCCTTCCTGATAAAAACTTTCAAAAGGCTGGGCGCAGTGGCTCACGCCTGTAATCCCAGCACTTTGGGAGGCCAAGGTGGGTGGATCAAGAGGTCAGGAGATCAAGACCGTCCTGGTTAACACTGTGAAACCCCGTCTCTACTAAAAACACAAAAACAAAATTAGCCGGGCGTGGTGGCGGGGGGCCTGTAGTCCCAGCTACTCGGGAGGCTGAAGCAGGAGAATGGCGTGAACCTGGGAGGCAGAGCTTGCAGTGAGCCGAGATGGCGTCACTGCACTCCAGACTGGGTGACACAGTGAGACTCCGTCTCAAAAAAAAAAAAAAAAAAAAAAAACTTTCAAAAAACTGGGGATAGAAGAAACACACCTCAACATAATCAAAGGCATATATGACAGATTTCACAGCTAGTATCATACTGAACAAGGAAAAACTGAAAGCCTTCCCTTTAAGATCTGGAGCATGACAAGGATGCCCACTGTCACCACTGTTATTCAACAGAGTAATGGTAGTCTGAGCTAGAGCAATCAGGCAAGAGAAAGACATAAAAGGCATGCAAGTTGGAAATGAAGAAGTAAAATTACCTATGCTTGTAGATGATATAATCTTATATTTGGAAAAACCTAAAGATTCCAGAGGAAATCTATTAGAACTGTTAAACACATTTAGTAAAGTTGCAGGATACAAAGTCAACCTACAAAAATCAGTACCATTTGTATATGCCAACAGTGAACAATGTGAAAAAGAAATGTAAAAAGCAATCCCTTTTACAATAGCCACACATAAAATAAAATACCTAGGAATTAACCAATGAAGTTAAAGATCTCTATAATGAAAACTATAAGATACTGATGAAAGAATTGAAGAGGACACCAAAAAATGAAAAAATATTCCAAGTTCATGCATTGGAAGAATCAATAGCTAAGATCTGGAAGCAACCCAAGTGTTCATCAACAGATGAGTGGATAAGGAAAACATGGTACATCTACACAATGGTACATCTACTATTCAGCCATAAAAAGAATGAGATCTAGTCATGTGCAACAACATGGATGGAAATGGAGATCATTATGTTAAGTGAAATAAGCCAGGCACAGAAAGACAAACATTGTATGTTTTTATTTATTTGTGGGATCTAAAATCAAAACAACTAAACTCATGGACATAAAGAGTAGAAGGATGGTTGTTACCAGAGGCTGGGAAGGGTAGTGGGTAACTGAAGCAAGAGGTGGGCATGGTTAATGGGTACAAAAAAAAATAGAAAAAATGAATAAGACCTACTATTTGATGGTACAATAGGGTGACTATAGTCAATAATAATTTAATTGGTCAGGCACAGATGCTCACACCTGTAATCCCAGCACTTTGGGAGGCCAAGGCAGGCAGATCACTTGAGCCTGGGAGTTCAAGACCAACCTGGCCAACATGGAGAAACCTCATTTCTACAAAAAATACAAAAAGTAGTAGGGTGTGGTGGCATGTTCCTGTGGTCTCAGCTACTTAGGAAGCTGAGGTGGGGGGATCACTTGAGCCTGGGAGGCGAAGGTTACAGTGAATAAAAATTTACCACTAGACTCCAGCCTGCATGACAGAGTAAAATCCTGCCTCACAATAATAATAAAATAATAACTTAATTGTTCATTTTTTAAATAACTTAAAGAATGTCATTGAATTGTTTGTAACTCAAAGGATAAATGCTTGGGAGGATAGATACCCCATCTTCCATGATGTGTTTATTTCACTTTGCACACCTGTATCAAAACATTTCATGTACCCATAAACACCTACTATGTACCCACAAAAAATTTAAAAATAAACAAAATCAATTTTGCAAGTTTTCAGTCATGACTCATTCAAATATCTTTTCCAACCCCTTCTCTGTATTCTTTATTTTGGGACTTTCAGTAATTTCATTCTAAATATATGTCAGTATATTTAATGTTCCATGTTCTCTGAGGCTCTGTTCATATTTTCTTTATTCTTGTTTTCTCTCATTAATTTTTATTGATCTATTTTTAAGTTCACTGATCCTTTCTTCTGACATCTTGAATCTGCTATTGAGCCCCTCCAGTGAATTATTCATTTTATTTATTACACTCAACTTGAGAATTTCCATGTGACTCTTTTTGGTAATTGCTGTCCCATTATCGAGACTCCCTATTCGTGGATTCATTGATGTCATACCTTCCTTTAATTCTTTAAACATGGTTTCCTTTAGTTCTTTGAGTGTATTTATACTAGCTTCTTTGAAATTTTTATGCACTAAATCCAACCTCTGGGGACACTGAGAGACAGTTTCCATTAACTGTGTTTCTTTCTAAAAATACTTTCCTGTTTCTTTGCATGTCTCATAATATTTTGTTGAAAACTGAACATTTTAGATAATAGGCGGTAACAACTCTGGATTCTGATTTTCCCCCTCTGATGGCTTTATTGTTGCTGTTTTGTCTGTTTTAATTACTTAGAAACAAACTTAGAAACTATATACTTAGAAACTATATACCAAACTTATAAACTTTAGTATATAGTCACTGATGTCCCTGCTCAGGTTTGAGTTGTTCCTGCATGAGTACAGCTTAGTAGTCAGCTAATAGTTGGAAAGAGATTGTGCTCCAGTGTCTGAACCAGTGCATCTACTATCCTCTGATTATGGTAGAGAGTAGGAGTAGACATTCAAAGTTCAGGCTATTCTCAAATCTATTCCTACTTTTACTTCCTGCTAGGCCCTTTTGAGTCTGTGGATATGTGCAAAGTTTCAGGGTTGGCCAGGAATACATGAACAGCTTAGGCTCTCTCCTGTCTCTACTGTGAATGTGCACAGCCTCAGCCATGAACATCTTACCCCGAACATGAATGAAAACTCAGGCTACTAGAGCTATTTGCCCTCTCCCACTTGCTGGCCACCAAGATCATCACTTTCACAAATAACACCACTGCATCACCCACGGTTCCAAATCAAGCAGGCCTCTGTGATGGTCAGTTTCATGTGTCAACTTGACTTGGCCATGGGATGCCCAGATACCTGGTAAAATATTACTTCAATGTATGTCTGTGAGTGTGTTTCTGGAAAAGATTAGCATCTGAATTGGTGAACTGAGTAGAGGAGATGACTCTCCCCAAAGTAGTGGGTGTCATCCAATCCACCAAAGGCCTGAATAGAACAAAAAGGCAGAAGGTTGAATTTCACTCTATCTGATGGCTTAAGCTGAGACATCAATATCTCCTGCCTACAGTGCTCCTTATTCTCGGGCCTTCAGATGCTGACTGGGATCTACACCATCAGCCATGGCTCTCAGGACTTCAAGTTGCACCACTGACTTTCCTGGGTCTGGAGCTTGCAGATGGCAAATCATAGAATTTCCTAACCTCTATACTTGTGTAAGCCAGCTCCTTATCATAAATCTCATTCTAGATATACACTGATACCTAAATATACAAAAATAACCAATAGAATATGGCTCTGTGTATGTGTGTGTGGCTGTTCCTCTGAAAATGTTAATACAGCATCCCTTTGACTGTAGCAGCACACACCAACCCAACTGAGCAGAGAAGGGGAGCAACTCTATTCCAGACCAGAACACTACAGACTACCACTGTTCTTACCTGAATTTCAGCAGTTGTTTAAGCATGAATGCTTCTCAGATTGTTGTATGCCATTCATTAATTTCCAGAACACTGAAAGGGTTGTTTTTGTCCATTTTTCCCATTTTTGGAAGAAAGAATTAACTGACTTCCTTACTCAGCCATATCTGGAAGTCCTGACAATAATTCATTTTTAAAATTGCACCATTGTAATTTGCACACAGAACACAGTGATGGAATATTTGCAAAGCTGTGAATGCCTAGTGGGTGATGTCATGACAGACTGATCCATCAGCTAGGACAGAAGGGGAGAGGTCAAAATAGCTGGTCATATTTGCATTACTATCAGTCCCACACATAATTTACAAGTTGAGAGAGTTGATGTAGGTCATTTATATGTCTTGGCAGGTGACAACTGTTTTTTTTTGGTTTTTGTTTGTTTGTTTTTTTAAGACAGAATCTCGCTCTGTCACCAGGCTGGAGTGCAGTGACACGGATCTCAGCTCATGGTTACCTCCACCTCCCGACTTCAAGCGATTCTCCTGCCTCAGACTCCTGAGTAGCTGGGATTACAGGCACAAGCCACCACGCCCAGCTAATTTTTGTATTTTTAGTAGAGACAGGGTTTCATCATGTTGGCCAAGATGGTCTCGATCTCTTGACCTCGTGATCTGCCCCCCTCAGCCTCCCAAAGTGCTGGGATTACAGGCGTGAGCCACTGCACCCAGCCGGTGACAAATGTTTTAAAGCACTGAGTTACAATTCTGCCTATAAATGTGTGTATGTGTATATATCCAGGTATATGCACATATATCATATTACATATGCACATATACACATTTCATATAATCACAATAATATACGTGTATATATATAGATTGATATATAAATATGCATGCTAAAACAGCTTTCCTCATCTTTTTATTCACATTATTGTGATTGTTATAAAGTTTTATAAATTGCAGATTTATTGTTAATCCAATAGAGAGCAAATCCCAGAAACTCCGGGAACACTCTTCTACAGAGGCAGGGAAAACACTCCAGGTACACTATCCTTTACTTCCAGGCAGAACATTTTGAACAGAAGAAGCAAATGCTAATGTGAGCCCAGTTCCATGAAAATTAAGCATAAAACCCTATTATCAAGTCTAAAAGTGATTTCCAAAACTATGTCAATAGTACTTAATTACCCAAAACAACTTGATTGGCTGTGATGACTGCCTTGGGGGTGAAAGAGGCTAGCACTTAGTTTAACAACATCCTCAAAGTGGTCCAGAATCTTAAACTTGCAAAAGAAAGTAAAAAGTGCAAATTAATTTCAAAGCCCAAAGTGGCTTCAGTACCAATTTTTCATGCTAGATCACGAATAATGTCAGTTGGCTGAAACTCTCTGATGACGTGTGTCTCCAGGGAAATGTATAAAGCACGTGTTAATCTTCATCCTCTACCCAAGAGTTTTTCTTCACAGTCATTTGCCACCTGTCACCATCCTCCCTGTGACAGGGTGAGCTTGGTCACTGCGGTTGCCATGAGCAAGAGCAAAAGAGATGGTGGTGACGAGGAGGTGGATCTGAGACTTGCTGGCAATGTCCTTTGACAAGGACTACTCGAGACGGCAGTGGGGGCTGCTGTTCCTTTTTCTATCACCCTCGGAGGTTGAGAACACACTTGCATTTTCCCTGATGCCTTGGGTTGAGGCAAACATAGAAGCGTATTCATAAACCAATATGAATGCACATTACCATAGCAGCCACTATTTATTCTGTACTTACCCACTGCCTGGCCTTGTATTGTAGTTATCTGAAATTAATTTGAGCTTTTTATTTACAGTATAACACAGGCTGCCGAGAAAAGCCATTGCTGTGACTGTCATTTTTACAGTCACCTTTGTCTATTTTATTAATGCTTCATTCAAATAGATAGCATTGATTCTTCACACCAACTCTGTGAAGTAGGTACTATTAATATTCCCATTTTACAGACGAGGAACCAAGAATTCAAGTGGTAATAAGTCACTTGGCCAGTGGCTAGTTAGGATTCGAATAATTTTATTCTACTCTCAGTATTCCTACTTCAGCCATCGAATTAATCGGTTGGAGTCTTTCTATTAGAAAATGGCTCCTGCTGTACTATTTTTATTAGGCTAGTTGTAATGTAAAATAGGAAGAAAGATACCGCTCTAAAGGGACTGCCTTGAGCAACAGAGATGATGTGAAACCGAAGCTAACATTTGATCTTTAATGTATTTTTAACAAGGGTATGTCTTGGGTGAAGTTAAGGAAATATAGCAAGGGACTGGGAGAAAAATATTGACTTTTAATGATTTTGAATTCAAAAGCAAGCCCATATGCTAACACTGGCTTTACTCATTTATCACTTCATTCATTCATTTATTTAAACATTGTTGAACACTGATAAGGTGTAGGGATTTTGCTAGACACAGAGGATATAGCTATGAACACGATGGCTTGCTCTCAACCTCAGTAGAGAGAAGGGCAAACTAACAAGAAATCGGGCAAATAAAATCTGTTGCAACAAGTGCGCAGACAGAAGAATTGCAGAGTCTTGTATGAGCATATGTAGATGGAAGAGGCCCCAGTGTCATCTTGCATTTTGAGACAGAGCTTCCCAGAAGTTCTACATCAGCTCAGACCACAAAGAGCAGTCCTGGTGAATTGGGGGTGGTGATCAGTGTTTCAGGTAGAGGAGAATTTTCAGAAACAGCACCTCATGAGCAAATGAAGGAACAAGAGCAGGAATAAGGATTATTCAAGAAACAAAAAGAAGTTTGCTATAGTTTATGCTTAGCATGCCAGTAAGTAGCAAGAGATAAGAATAGACTGGATAAAACTGGAGCTGTTTTTAGAGCAATGAAAGTAGAAATGCAAACTTGCATAACCAGAGTCCTTGGCTTGGAACAACAAGCAAGGGAGATACAGAAAGCTAAGGAAACCATCCCTTACTGGTCAAGGTGCATGAAGACATGAATAGTGATTTTTTTTTCAAAGCCAGTAAACAGGAACATATTAATACTCCCAATCATAATTCCGGCCTGGCTTCTGACATACTCTTCTCTACAAGGTACATTGTGGTGAACCATGGAGTAGACCCTTCTTTCAAAATGAGCCAAAAATATGCTATAAAGGGAAATGCCATCTAATAAAGCATTCAATCTGGTCTTACTGACCCCATCAAATAAGACTCTTTGGAGAAAAATAAAAACAGTAATCACAGAGCACAATTAATTCTCATTTTAAGAAAAATGAAGTGTCTTTAGGAGATGAGGAAATGGTGAGTAATAGGACAGTGGAGATAGAGAAATTGAGGACTTGGAACCAAGGCTTATTTCTAGAAACCCAAGTATCCATAAAACTCGCACAGCTGCCAGGCAGTTTGGAAAAAGAATGGCCTTGGTTGTAATATAAAACAGGAAAAAAGATCACCACTATAAAAAGGACTGCCTGAGACCTGGGGACAGATGAGACCCTTTGGTGGGTGCCATAAACCAAGCTTGCTTATGGGATGAGTTGACCTGCTCTGTGCACGGCGGTCAGTGTGAAATTCCTGATTAGAAGTGAGAGTAGGCTCATTATCTAGAATATTGTTTCTCCCCTCTCCTCTTTGCCTGGGAAACACCTAAACATTTTTCAGGTCTCAGTTTACACATTTCTTGATGGTGTCATACTAGTCAATCTTTTTGATTTTCCAGGAAATATGTGGGCTGCTCATCAAACCCACCCAGAGTGCCACCTCCTCTCTCCCAGCGCTGCTCACCACCCTGACATCAGGCGTGTTTGTAAAATGTGCTTTGACGGCATTAAACCTTCATAAGCACAGGGCCCTGCCTGTCTTGTTCATCACGGATTACCTAGTTATCAGTTCATTTTTTTAAATGATTCTTTCTTAATTCAATAAAATGTTGCACTTCCAACTTAAAAACAAACATTTGTTTTACACCAACTACTTGCCAGACAGCACACTAGGAATTTTCTCAAGTGTTCTCTCATTGCATCTGTACAGCCGTCAGTGTTTATCAGCATTTGGTGGGAGAGGAAACCGAGGTTCAGCAAGAAGACAGACTTGACCAAGGCCATGTGCACAAGAGGTGGCAAAGCCTGGATTCAAACCGGTCTGACTCTAATCCCCCATCCTATCCCTTGTCCTTGTAAATGACATCAGCCTGCCTACCATAGTCTCTGCTGACGCACACCTTAGCAAGGCATCCAAACCTTAGTCAGTGCCACCAGCTACATTATTTTACCATACCCAGGCACCACCCACCCTATATATTTATGTTTGATTACATATAACATTAAAAATAAAGCTACTGAGATTTTAAAAAGAAACTAAATCAATTGCTATAAGTAAAAAATAACCTTAAAATATGATATTAAAATAAAGCAAAACCAAAAAGAGTTCTATAGCTCTAGCTAGATGTCAAAGCTTCTGAGCCTATAGCCTGCTCACTGTGGATTAAAGGAAGGAAATAAACAAGCCATGTCAGCACCTAGCTCAGATTTCTCTCCTTGATGCAATTAAGACTATCAATTTATAATTGGTGCTTAGAATAGTATCTGGAACATAATAAGCAGCATAAAAATGTTTGTTAACATGAAAATATGTAACTGATGGGTGTTAGGTGTTACCATCTGGTGAGTATGAAAGAAGGGAAGGAAGGAAGGAAGGGAGGGAGGCAAGGAGGGAAGGAAGGAAATGAATAATAATGAAATAAGAAATGAAAGAAATTATAGACATGAGGCTGGGCGTGGTGGCTGACACCTATAATCCCTGAACTTTGGGGGGCTGAGGCAGGTGGATCACTTAAAGCCAGGAGTTCAAGACCAGCCTGGGCAACATGGCAAAACCCCGTCTCTACTAAAAATACAACAATTAGCTGGCCATGGTGGCACATGCCTGTAATCCCAGCTACTCAGGAGGCTGAGGCACAAGAATTGCTTCAACCTGAGAGGCAGAGGTTGCAGTGAGCCAAAATCACACTACTGCATTCCAACCTGGGTGATAGAGTGATACTCCGTCTCAGAAAAAAAAAAGAAAAAAAAGTCTGGGCGCGGTGGCTCACGCCTGTAATCCCAGCACTTTGGGAGGCCAAGGCGGGTGGATCATGAGGTCAGGAGATCGAGACCATCCTGGCGAACACGGTGAAACCCAGTCTCTACTAAAAATACAAAAAATTAGCCAGGTATGGTGGCAGGCACCTGCAGTCCCAGCTACTCAGGAGGCTGAGGCGGAAGAATGGCGTGAACCCGGGAGGCAGAGCTAGCAGTGAGCTGAGACGGCGTCACTGCACTCCAGCCTGGGCAACAGAGCGAGACTCCATCTCAAATAAAAAAAAAAATTACTGTATAGACATGATATATACATAAAAAGAAGAAAATATCTACATCGCTATATGATGTGCTAGTTAATATTCTCCCAGGACCCACCTAAACACGTCTTTCACACCCTCACATTGGACATCCACACTTTGAAAAAGAAGAAAAAAAACATTTAGAAAATGTTTCAGGAAGGAAAAAGTGCAACTTAAAATAAAAAAAAATCCCAGATGTTTTCCCACAGGAGAAGAATAGCCTATTCATATAAGGGGCGACAGCACTTTTTTTGGGGACATATCTTGATGGAGTCTTTGTGCAGGAAAGGTGAGAGTCCCAAACCCGGGACAGATCTAGAATGAGGCTGTCAAAACAAAAAAGAGACTAAAGACAGAAAAATGAATAGAGTGAGAGGGATTTGGAGTTTCCTAGGTGACCTGGGAAAAGAGGGAGGTATGCAGGAATATGAAGAAGCAGGGAAGCTATTAATCTTGCTCACAGTACCCAGTTCTCTACCTCCTTGTCCTTATTATCATGTATCACAGCGAGTATATGTGCACGTGCATGTGCTGTGCGATGGATCTCTCCTCTCCTCTTCACTCCTCCACTGAAGGCTGAAAGCTCCATGGTATCAGGGCTGGCATCTGTTTTGCATTTACTGCCCTGTATCCAAGCATTTTCCAAGGTAGGAATATCTCCATTGCTCAAAGCAGTTGCTTCACAGTGCTCTCTTCCTGTTTTATATTACAACTAGCCTAATAAAAATAGTACAGCAGGGCCGGGCATGGTGGCTTACGCCTGTAATCCCAGCACTTTGGGAGGCCGAGGCAGATGGATCACGAGGTCAGGAGATCGAGACCATCCTGGCTAACATGGTGAAACCCCGTCTCTACCAAAAATACAAAAAAATTAGCCAGGAGTGGTGGTGGGCGCCTGTAGTCCCAGCTACTCGGGAGGCTGAGGCAGGAGAATGGTGTGAACCTGGGAGGCCAAGCTTGCAGTGAGCCGAGATGGCACCACTGCACTCCAGCCTGGGCGACAGAGCAAGACTCCGTCTCAAAAAAAAAAAAAAAAAAAATAGTACAGCAGGAGCTATATTCTAATAGAAAGACTCGAACCTATTAATACAGTGGCTGAGTAGGAATATGGAGAGTAGAATAAAATTATCCAAATCCTAAGTAGCCACTGGCCAAGTGACTTATTATCTCTTGAATTCTTGGTTCCTGATCTGTAAAATGGGAATATTAATAGTACCTACTTCACAGAGTTGGTGTGAAGAATCAATGCTAAGTATTAGCCCAGCTCCTGGCACATAGTGGATACTCAATGTATATTTGTTGAATGAATGAATAACAAGAAGCAGGGGCTGCGCCACGGCAGGAGCCCAGAACCTGAGGAGCAAAGGCCACTAGTGAGGGCTCCCCTTGGTAAGGGAAACCAAGGCACGGTTCAGAAAAGTGATGTCCAGTGTTCAGGTGTAACGTGTTCTCTCTGCTCTCCTCTCTCCCTTATCCTCAGATTTACTAAAATGCTGTTCTACATTCCATCCATGTGTTAGTGGGACTTCAGGAATGGGGATGGGCGAAAGGAATCAATTCCCATAGAAATGGTGAGAAGACAGTCGTTACCAGACATCTGCCAGCTTTGAAAAAGCCAGCTGAAGTGTGGGGTGGCCTGGAGAACACAAGCCCCCTGTGACTTCTTAGAAGTCGAGGGAGGCGGCAGGGTGTGGGCTCCAGGCAACTTAGAAGGCTGGCAGGCATGGAGACACTCTTCACCCTGCTCCTCCCCGGCCAGCTGACTCTTGGAACAAACTAGAAATTCAGCAAATCAAGTGGAAGAGCCACTGAAGTTCCAACACCCACCAGGTTCCGGCAGACAGGAATGGCATTGCATGGGTAAACGTCACGCCCAGCATAGATTCAAACAAAGACAATCTAGAAAGCAACCCTTAGCATCTTCTATAGAATAAAGCACAAGCTATAAATGCCTCTTTCCCCGTGGAGCCATCCAGGAAGTAGATGGGCCTATATTCCAATATCAGCAAAAGCTATTGATTGGTACTTATTAAGTACTCACATGCTCCTGGTGCTGGACAAAAGATTCAGTTTCATTTATAAAAGCACTCACTCACTAAGAGTATCAACACTAATATAAATACCAAATGACAGTCCCAAGATGACCCTTAGAGGCCACATCAGAGAAGACCCTGGTGGTTCAGAAAATAAGTTGTTGTTGGCACAATCCCCTCCCATATGACAGGCAAGAGCTTCAATGTGCTGGTTACAAAGGACGTTGAAAACAAATGCTGAGATACCTATGGAAATAAAATGTTAATTCTTTAAGATACATACAATAGTGAGCAGTGGTCTGTTTCTGTCTTACAATGTAAGTGTTACATCTCCATGGTTTCCCCCAAAGGTAACAAAGAGGTTTACAAATTTTAAATTCTCCTGTAAAGGATTTCCAAAAGGAAGAAGCTGTTCTTCCAAAAGGTAGGGATAATTTAGTATTTCTAAAGCTATAAATGTTTGGCCCTAGGAAGTGGGAAAGTGGTGGGGGACAGGGATGGAGTAAATAGAAGACCTTTGCCATCTATGCTCCACTGCTTATCATGACATCTAGAGGAAAAATAAACAATACCTCAATTCAAAGATCGGTTCCTGAACTGTAAGTCATTTGTAGGAATAAGTTCCCATTAATCCCTGGAAACATTTATATCTATGAAGTTTGAACAGCTCTTCCATCAATTTATTGGGGATTTATAATAAGGTAGCTGTCATTTTCCAACAAGGAGATGATACGCCCGTTGATTCCATTTCTCTTTCCGGCACATGAGAAAATAGTGAGTAATGCTTCTCACCCTGTGGGGAATGAATCAAGGGTGGCATAAACACACCCGGAGCCTTACAATGGAGAACTCTGGTGTTCTGCTTGTCATTCCTTCTCCGGCAGCTGATCAATGACAATATGGAAATGCACATCCAAGACAACCCGCCCTCGTCTGCCCGAATTCCAGGAGCCCCTCCCTCCAGGGTGCCTTTGTGCATCTGTGACAGAGAGGCTTGATGAATGGTCTCCCTGATGCTATCTATCTCATTAGAGGACAATCCTTTGCTCGATTCTTAATGGAGTTTACAAATTGGTCACCCTCCCTCTGGTACAAGATTATTATAATTTTATTATTCATTCCGGGAATTAGTTGCCAAAAATGACAACGTGATCAGTGCCACTGACAGATACAAGGAACATCTCCCATGGCATCTTAGGAGAAGGACTATCTGAAATCATGTTTGATCGCTAATTAGGAAGAAATGATTGGCTACCTTTCAGCAGGAGACGTGGGAAGCTGCAGCAGATGCACCCTCTGCTCTGAGAAGCCTGCAGGCCCCGCAGCGCCAAAGGCAAAAATTAAGCAAGCTAATACATGCTGAACAAAGCCCTCACTATGCCAGCTGTAATATGCAAGTCAAATGTTAGTCATAGTCAACCTCAGTTCTATGTCGTGAGTCAAAAAATGTAGACATGTAGACTCAGACTTTGGATCTGACACCAAGCTGTGTGGGCAGGTCATTGATTCTCTTCTGGTGCCAGTTTTTCATAAGACTACAGGGTAAAGCAGTGGTCATTAAGTCTTTTCAGTTTCAAAACTCTAGCTATGGCTGACACTGCTGATTATCAACACAGCAGCCTGGCACTTCTCCCTTCTGCCCTATAGGCAGCATCCACTTCCCACAACAGAAATGGAAAATGCTAGATACTCACTTGCCCAACCTTCCTTGCAACTAGGGACAGTCGTCTGATTCTGTTCCACCAATGAAACATAAGTGAACATGTGCAGCGGTAGGGAGGTATCTGGGATTTAAAGAGGAGAGGGAGCGAGAGCGAGAGAGAGCACAAGAGAGGGGAGAAGAGAGAGAGGGAGAAGGGAGAGAGAGAGGGAGAGGGGGGAAAGGGGGAGAGAGAGAGGGAGAGAGAGGAGGGAGAGGGGGGTAGAGAGGAAGAGAGAGAGAGGGAGGGGGAGAGAGAGAGGAAGAGAGAGAGAGGGAGTGGGGAGAGGGGGAGAGAGAGGGAGAAGGAGGGAGAGAGGGAGAGAGGGAGGGAGGGGAGGGGGAAGGAAGAGAGAGAGAGAAGTACAGAAAGAGAGAGAGGGAGGCGGGGAGAGAGAGGAAGAAGGAAGGGGAGAGAAACAAAGAGAAAGAGAGAGAGATGAGCAAGTAGAGCATGTTTATCCTCTCCTCCTTCCTTCCATCTTTGGGCATTCCTGCGTTAGGATATAAGCTTGGAGCTGTAGGAGCCATGTTTAAACCGGGGGTGGGGGTGGGGAGAAGGGTCAAAAACTGCAGAGACAATGCCCCAGGACCACGGCATTAAGGACCTGCTGAACCAACCCGGTAATTCCTAACTTCCCAATGTCTTGTTAGAAGAAACAGAAACGCAAATTAACGTAGCCACTTTCAGATGCTATTTTCTTTCTGGTAGTCAAAAGTATCCCAAATAATTTGTTGTCCAAAGCATCTCTGCCCCTTTTTTTCGTATTTTGTTTCACAGATGACACCTGCCTACCCCACTATGATGGAAGTTAGACCAGCTCCAGTGGGAGGCCCACATAACCCCCAGGAAAGACTCGAGGGAAATACCCAGTCCTTCACAGCCACACCCCCAGCCTGAACTGGGATCAGGACGTTTCTTTTCTTTCTACTTCCCTTTAATTACTTCACTTCTGTGGTCTCGGTCTCTCAGTAACTTAGAACCTTCAACTGCCAAGATGCTTCTGAAGTCTTTGCCTCTGGATTCTAGTTAAATGTTTTTGTTAAAAAAAAAAAAATCCTTAAGGAAACATCTTCAGAGATGATGCCGGATCTTAATATATACCAAAGTTTTGCAAAATAATAGCAAATGTTACAAAAGATGGAAGTTTTAAGTGTATTTAAAGAAATGTTTTTAAGTTATTTTTTCAACCATCTAACAGTGTTTTAAAAAATAGTTTCAACTTTTATTTTAGATTTGGGGATACTTGTGCAGGCTTGTTACCTGGGTATATTGCTTGAAGCTGAGGTTTGGGGTACAATTGATCCTATCAACCGGGTAGTGAGCATAGTACCCAATAGGTCTTCAACCCTTACTCTCCTCTCCCCTCCAGTCGTCCCCAGTGTCTGTTGCTGCCATCTTTATATCCATTAGGACCCATTGTTTAGCTCCCACTTATAAGTAAGAACACGTAGTACTTGGCTTTCTGTTCCTACATTAGTTCGCTTAGGATAATGGCCTCCAGCTGTATCTTTGTTACTGCAAAGAACACAATTTCATTCATCTTATGGCTGCATAGTATTCCATGGTGTATATGTACCACATTTTCTTTACCCAATCTACCTTTATTAGGCACCTAGGTTGATTCCATGTCTTTGCTATTGTGAATAGTGCCATGATGAACATACGAGTGCATGTGTCTTTTGGTAGAATGATTTGTTTCCTTTTGGATATATGTCTAGTAATGGGATTGCTGGGTTGAATGGCAGTTCTGTTTTAAGTTCTTTGCATCTCACAACTTTTAAGAATCTACTCAACACCCAAGATATCAGAGATTTTTAGAAGGAATTAAATGTCCACTTTCCTGCTAGATCCCAGAAATCATGACTTTTACTGGCTAAGTGCTCCTTGAAATGCCAAACTAACATACTTTTCTCCAAAAATAAACAATACCATTCTGAGTAACTCAGACAGAGTCTATTTTTTGCCTAATTTTGACATAATTTCCACTCATTTTGGAATAGCAGGAGCAGCCTAGCCAACCTCATATCTGATTAGTTCCAGGGAGTGAAGGGGACAGTTAAGAAATTGATTTATGGTCACTGGATACTCTCTGAGCTCTCTGCTCCATACCAAAGCTAAGGAGGCTGGAAGGAAATGTCACTATGACAACCATTTATGTGGCTAAAATGGAAAAGCAAGATTTGATAGGAGGAAAGAAATGCATGCACCTATAACTCTAAAATATATGGCAAGTTTTATGTTTTTTTTTTTTTAAGACTAAATCCACCACCTGCCCCCTCCCCTAGATGTGTGTGTGAATAAAAGGGACCATAATGAAACCATGAATAATAAGTAAAGGGCTTCAGAAAGAATAGCACAGTGTCTCCAAATACTCTAATTCAACCCGCACGCAACATATGCATGTGCCCTAACTAGCCAGCGGTCATAGGAAATTCATTTGCCCTTGCCCACTGTTTGTTATTTTCTTTCCCCCATTTGAAATATGTTCTGCCAAAACCCCCACAGCAAAATATTCAAAGTGTCTCAATGCTGCCTTTTTAAAACAACAGGTAGAACGAGTAATGAGTTATTTCAATGCATGCTTGGCCAAGTCTGCTGACGACAAACCCCAAACTGCCTTTGGGGGAGTTGACAGTCTCGAAAGCCCCTTGCCAGTCAACTTCATTCTCCTGGAAACCCTGAAAAGGTGTCACTGAAGCATACAGTGCTGCATGTAAGTGAAAACCAGGGGATTAACAGCCAGGGCTTTTTGTTGTTGTTGTTGTTGTTGTTGTTACTTGGTTGGCCTGAGTTTTAAATGAGCCTTCAGGAAGATGAGAGGCTTCCATAGGTGAGTGATACGGAATAACTAAGCTGTTTCCATTAAAGAAAAGAAAAAGTTGTTGGGCAGGTTTGAATGTAATCTGAGCAATCCCAAACCTCACCAGTGTGAAAAGTACAAGCGAAATTACATTTATGTCTCAATTGCACTGGCTCTGTGGCCCCCACTTCAAAAGCTCCTATTACTGAGGGGAGTTTTTTTCGATGTATCTTTCTTCTCTGGCATCCTGGTTGGCACCTGCTGGGTGGAGCAGCCCCAACATCATCTCCCTCCCCTATTGCCACTGCAGCCCAGCCCCTCAGAGAATGCTGTTTCTCTGTCCAGAATGCAATCTCACTAGTGCTCCCAAAGAAGAAAACCCCGTATGGCACTGAGCTCCCTTCAGTCTTTGCTGCACTAAAGCCATGCTTGCTTTCCATGCAGGAAAAAAAAAAAAAAAAAAATGTCCCTTTTTCAAACTCTGAGTCCTGCTCTGTTACCATGGTGCAGGGCAGCCAAGCTTGTGTCTTAAATCTCAAAAGTCGCTCAGGAAAACAATTTCTTTAGATATCTACCTGAGGCCCTCTGGATTTAAACGTCAAACTTTGTCCTAGAGGCTGAGCTGGAGAATTCCTCTTGTCTCCTCCCACCCTCAGAATGACCAGACATTAGTCTTCCTCCTCTGGGCCACTGTCCCTACTCCCACACGTATTCAGGAGACAACTGTGAGGATGTGGGATCTGCCCCCATCTATGGGAATGCCACGTTTCCACCAAGTGGCATTTCCTGCCTGGCCATAGCTAATTGGACTTTTGAGTCGAGCTGGGTTTATTCAGATTCCCTCTCTCTCTCTCAAACCAGGGAGATACGATAATGATGAAGATAGCCATCTCTACCATCATCATCGCCAACTGTGGCTTTAGTAAGAAAGTATCATTTTTTTTTCCCGAGACAGAGTTTCACTCTGTCACCCAGGCTGGAGTGCAGTGGTGCAATCTCCGCTCACTGCAACCTCTGCCTTCCGGGTTCAAGCAATTCTCCTGCCTAAGCCTCCCGAGTAGCTGGGACCCCAGGCTCGCACCACCATGCCTGGCTAATTTTTGTATTTTGAGTAGAGATGGGGTTTCACCATGTTGGTCAGGCTGGTCTCAAAATCCTGACATTGTGATCCACCCGCCCCAGCTTCCCAAAGTTCTGGGATTACAGGCATGAGCCACCACACCCAGGAAACAAAGTCTTTTAAGGGTGCCAGAGAATCTCCCTGGATCTCTGTTGACTTGAGCTGAGCACTGGAAGGTCTGAGCCTGTCACTCCCTTTTGGTAACAGTGAGTACATTCAGGAGAACCTGCCTCACACCACACTCCTAAGAGTCATCATTACTGCTACAGTGGTCAAGGGCAGCAAGCAGTCACTTGGCCCCCCAAGTCCCTGGCTTCAGTAGGCACTTCCTCACAATCACCCAAATCTGACTCATCTTGATGCCATTGCACATCATGGATTACCAGCATTGCATTTCCCATGGGTGAGAGCTCAGTGTCACACTCGAGCCTGAGGACCCCAGGAAACAAATCCCTAAATCTACCTGTTTCCTGGGATTGACCCTGGTACCAACTTCCATAACATCCAGGGTTCAGATGGGAGATAGAAACACCAAGTTTAGGGGCTTTTTTTTTTTTTCTTGAGACAGAGTCTCACTCTGTCACCGAGGCTGGAGCGCAGTGGCACGATCTCAGCTTACTGCAACCTCTGCCTCCCAGGTTCAAGAAATTCTCCTGCCTCAGCCTCCCAAGTAGCTGGAACTACAGGCTCATGCCACCACACTCGGCTAATTTTTTTGTATTTTTAGTAGAGACGGGGTTTCACCATGTTAGCCAGGATGGTCTCACTCTCCTGACCTCATGATCTGCCCGCCTCGGCTTCCCAAAGTGATGGGATTACAGGCGTGAGCCACCGCACCTGGCCAAGGGTTTTTTTTTTTTTTTTAACAGAGGGAATGTAATAAAAAATAAGTGTCATTTAGAGATAAGGATATAACTTTGTATAGGGCAAAAAGGGAACGTGAAGATACCACACAGGCAGCAACTGCAGGAAGTTGCTCCCACTCTTATGGATGCAGGAAACAAAGGAAGAAGTTGGAGTTATTAATTTAGAGAAGGTTCTCTCAAAGTAGACCTCTGAAGAAAGGGTACTACCCAGATGGTGCTGTTAACCCCGAGGTTAGAGGAGGGATTCCCATGGGGCTGGGACCCAAAACTCTATAAAGAGATCACTGGCCAGCCGGTACTGGTATCGCTGGGCAGGCATACTGTGGCAGATATTGCCAGCACTGGGAAAACTACAGATGAATCCCAGTGCTGTTACGAGAAGGAACTGCTGCTGCCAGGGTGAAGATGCATTATGGGGCAGTCATTTCAGGAATAGAATATCTTCCAGTATCCTCTAGTTCCCCATATGGGTAGAGCCTCACACAAAGCAGTTGGCAAATGCAGAAATGTGGTTTGTACAGTCCAGTCCCAGCATCACAAAGCAGAGTATAGAAGCATAGATTTGAAACTGAGAGACCATAGCTTAATAACTGGCACAGAAAGTGTGAATAGAATATCTTCCAGTATCCTCTAGTTCCCCATATGGGTAGAGCCTCACACAAAGCAGTTGGCAAATGCAGAAATGTGGTTTGTACAGTCCAGTCCCAGCATCACAAAGCAGAGTATGGAAGCATAGATTTGAAACTGAAAGACCATAGCTTAATAACTGGCACAGAAAGTGTGAGATAATATTTATCAAAACAGAACAAGGGTTCTAAATGGTAGAGGTGAGAAAAGAAGAATGGTCCTGGCTGAGAGAATTGCATAAGCAAAAACAAAGACCCAGTGAATGGTGGTTGTTATACACAGCTGAGAGATAGAATTCCTGGGAGTGGAGGGCAGAAGAGAGGGGAAGTAGGAAAGAGATGGAAAAGTCATTTGCAGTCATATTGCAGAAGGTCTTGAGTGGCAAACCGGGAGGTTGGGACATTTTCCTGTAGTCATTTGGAACCAACCAAACGTTTTTAATCCGGAAAGTTAAATGATCAAAGACGGGTTTTTACAGAGATGGCAGAATGGAGAAAGGAATTGTCACTGTTTTCACTGTTTTCATTTTTTAAAACTGTCACTGAAACAGCCAAAAGATAGTTTTATTTTAGCCACATCAACCATTCTGCTTAAGTTTTCTAGGACAAACCATATTTTTCAAATGAAAGCTTTTTAAATGGGGGTTGGGAAGAAGGGGAAATTTTCTCCTTCTGTACAAAATTTTATTTCCCTCATTGCCATGCTACCAAGTTAAAAATCACAGATTAGGTTTTCAACTACAAAGGGAAATATAGTGACTTGACAGGGAAGAAATTTGGCAACCGCCAACTTAGCCAAGTGATCAAGGAAAACACCCTCTGTAATAAGACATATCAACATCACACACCCCTTCATGTAACTCACTGAGGACACTATATTTTTGTGGAATTCTTGCCAAAAATGCATAGCATCAGTCCAATTATGAAAAAACATTAGATAAACCCAAACCGAGGGCAATTCTATAAAATAACTGATCAGTACTCTTCAAAAGTGTGAATGCAGGTCATGGAAGACAAGTAAACATTGATATACAGTCCCAGACTGGAGGAAACTAAAGAGAAATGACCACTAAATGCAATATGGGGGCCTGGATGAGGTCCTGGGGCAGAAAATGGGCGTTGGGATAAAAATTGGTGAATTTTGAATAAGGGCTATAGTTCAGTTAATAGTACTGTACCAATGTTAATTTCTTCTTCTTGATAATTGTACCACAATTACAAACATTTTGTTTTTGTTTTCTTTTGAGATGGAAGCTTGCTTTTTCACCCAGGCTGGAGTGCAGTGGCAGGATCTTGGCTCACTGCAACCTCTGCCTCCAGGGTTCAAGCAATTCTCCTGCCTCAGCCTCCCAAGTAGCTGGGATTACAGGCGCACACCACCATGCCCAGCTAATTTTTTTATGTTTAGTAGACAGGGTTTCACCATGCTGGCCAGGCTGGTCTTGAACTCCTGACCTCAAGTGATGCACCCAACTTGGCCTCCCAAAGTGCTGTGAGCCACAGCTTACGGCAAAAGTTTTGAGGTTTGTTTTTATTTGAGACAGGAATTCAGTGTGTCACCTAGGCCGGAGTGCAGTGGTATGATATCAGCTCACTGCAGCAACCTCCTGCGCTCAAGTGATCCTCCCACCTTGGCCTCCTGAGTAGCTAGGACTACAGGCACATGCCACCACACCCAGCTCATTTGTGTGTGTGTTTTTTGTTGTTGTTGTTGTTATTTTGTTTTTTTTAGAGTTGGGGTCTCACTGTGCTTCCCAGGTTGGTCTCAAACTCTGGGGCTCAAGCAATCCTCCTGCCTTGGCCTCCTAAGGTGCTGGGATTACAGGCATGAGCCACAGGGCCCAGCCTAAGATCTTATCATTAAGGGCCGAGCCCGGTGGCTCACACCTGTAATCCCAGCACTTTGGGAGGTCAAAACAGGTGGATCACCTGAAGTCAGGGGTTTGAGACCAGCCTGGCCAACATGGCAAAACCCCATCTCTACTAAAAACACAAAAATTAGCCGGGTGTGGTGGTGGGTGCCTGTAATCCCAGCTACTTGGGAGGCTGAGGCAGGAGAATCACTTGAACGTGGGAGACGGAGGTTGCAGTGAGCCAAGATCACATCACTTCACTCCTGCATGGGTGACAGAGCAAGACTCCATCTCAAAAAAAAAAAAAATAGATCTTATAATTAGGGATGTGGGTGAGATATATAAGAAAATTCTCGGTGCTCATTTTGGAATTTTTCAGTAAACCTAAAATGAGTTCAAAATGTAAAGTTTTTTTTCAAAAAAAAAAACCCACATATTTATTTACATGGATTGGAGCCCCATAAGATTTCCAGCCATTATCAGCCAATTTAGCTTGGGTAAGTAAACAATTCCATGGTGCTTTTTCTAGACAACAAAGACATGGGCAATAGTCTCGGCACACCAGACAGGTAGGATGTTACTTAGGACAGAGGCATGGGTAAGGTAGATTAGACAATGGGGCCTAGTGAAGGAGAGATGAGAGGTGAGCAAAGACCAACATTGTCTGCTTCCTAATGGAGCCAGTGACCAGCTGGGTTTACAAGACAGAATAATAAGCCTCCTTCAACCAAACCACACCTCGAAACCTGCTCCCAGGACCCACACCTCAGTCATCTTTGCCTCCTCCTTCACATCCCCATAAATCAGTCATCAAGTTCTGTTGACTCCAGCTCAATATTCTTCAACCCACCACCGCCTCTTCCCTTTATCCCGCCTTCAGCCATTGTCTGTTGCTCTCATGTTGTAATATGACCAAAGCCAAGTGGCCATGACCAGTCGTCAAGCTCTTTTGGTGAATATGGGGGACCTCCAATATTTGGAGGTGATTGAGAGTTACAGGCTCCTCAGCCCTTCCTCTTACCCAGGTGGCATGTCACAACGCAAGCAAGCCTCAGATCGAGTTCTACCATACTGTCAATCATTTATGGGTAAGTAGGTCCCCAGAGAATCAAACCACCTGGACCTAAGCAGGGCAAACTCTCTGTTCTCAGGGTTTTGGGGTACTTTGTAAAGCACAATTAATAGTGTTCTAAGGACAGATTTGCTTCCCACCTAATTAAATTAGACAACAGAATTCACCCATGATTGGGGGACTTGGACCTTTCAGTGTCCTAGACCTGTAATAGCCTTATTCTTGAACCCCATTTGTGCAAGAACAGATTTCTAACCAATTAGATATCTTGAACATCATTTATTTTACCAATAAAAATTATTTCTAACATCCTTTATGTTAATTAACAGACCAGATAGTACAGACTCAGACAGGGATATCAGATGGCAGGCCTGGAATGTGAATTCCTGACTAGATTAATCCAAATGTTAACTTCTTCTAAATTATAATTTAAAGTTAACTTACACCTATATGGAGAGATATATTAAACTGTCTATATTAATTTTTTTTTAGTAAATTACAGGAAATGTAACAATTTCTATATTCTGGTAGGTGCTGGGGATAATGCTGAACTAGAACAGACGTGGACCCTGTCCACAAGGCGCCTATAGTCCAACAGGGACAGACACCACTCATACAATCCCACCAATCAATATAGAATTAGCCAGCGATGTGTGCTCTGAAGAAACTGAACACTATTCTAGAAGAACCAATAACAAACAATATGGCCTTTCAGGAAGAATCAAGGAACATCACCATTTTCTGGGGTTTTTTTTGTTTTGTTTTGTTTTTGTTTTGAGACAGAGTCTCACTCTGTCACCCAGGCTGGAGTGCAGTGGTGTGACCTCAGCTCACTGCAACCTCCATCTCCTGGGTCCAAGCTATTCTCCTGCTTCAGCCTCCCTGAGTAGCTAGGATTACAGGCACACACCACCACACCCAGCTAATTTTTGTATTTTTAGTGGAGACAAGGTTTCATGATGTTTGTCAGGCTGGTCTCAAACTCCTGACCTCAAGTGATCTGCCCACCTTGGCCTCCCAAAATGCTGGGATTATAGGTGTGAGCCACCATGCCTAGCCGCAATTGAGCAGAAATCTGAAAAATAAAAAAACTCGGTAAAGGGAAGTGGAAATGGGGACAAGAACTACAAGCAGATAGGACAATCTGGCAGGATAGAAGGACAGAAGGAAGGCCAGTATGGCAAGAACAGAGAGAACCCTCTCATAACCTGCTCCTAACTGGCTCCCCCATCCCTGTGGTCTGTCTCCATTGACTCCATTGCCTACACCTGACCACTAGCAATTTGCAGGCCGCATTTCAAGGTCGTGACAGTATATTATTCCATTATGTATTTGGAATTTTTTCTTTAAATAGACTCACTTTTCGCGTTTACACAAAAATGAGAAAGGAAGTTTGCACCCTCTCTCTGAGTATAAAACAAGTATCACCCATCATAAAGGAAGGTAATTCTAAATATAATACAATGCAAATGACATTATTAATTTCAGGCTATAGACAGTCTCAACAGAAAGCTCTGAGTGGGTCTGTTCTCTTAGTTAATAAAGCAGTGTTAGACTGTTCTTAGAGAAAAGAACTCTAAATTAAGACTTTATCCTTGAGTTAACAGAAAGATTCTAAGAAAAACAAGAGAAGACCATTTTATTTAATGCCTTGTCTGTAAAACTCCTAAAACCATGTAAACCTCCCAACAGTGGCATGTGTGTCACATATTGAGAAACAGTCCTGTAAGAAATATTTCTAGAGTCCCAAAATGATAGGCATGAGGAAGGAGGCATTATTCTCCCATATTGCTGATAAGGAAGCTGAAGTTCAAAGAGTTTCGGTGTCCTGCACAAGGTGCACACTAATAGGATGTGATAGAACCAGAATTAGTACCAGGAAGTCCAACTCTGGAACATATGTTTTTTGTAACTATGAACTCTGTCATGTTGTACAATTTGTCAGAGAAGGGGGAAGAGGAAAGGTATAAGGAGGAGGAGGGAGAAGAGAGAGACAAAGAGGAGATGGAAGGGAAGGAAGAAAAGCAGGTAGGTAGGAAGAGAGAGAGGGGGAGGAGAGAAGGAAGGAATAAAGTAGGAAGGAAAAGAAAGGAAGGAAAGGGGAAAGAAAAGGAAGGGAAGGAGGGAGGAAGAAAAGGAAAGAACGAAGGAAGGAAGGAGGGAGCGGAGGGAGGGAGGGAGAAAAGGGAGGGGAGGGGGAAGAGGGAAGGGGAGGGGAGGGGAGGGGAGGAATGAGAGGAAGGAAAGGAGGGAGTCAGTCTTAATTAAAGTCCATCAGATATGTTTCCTCACCATGTTTTCTGACTCAGTCATATGAAAGGAATCAAAAGATAGTGATTTCCACAACCTGGTTCCAACATTGGTCTGCAAATTCAGAGCCACTCCTCCTACCTGGACTCCCAGCAGATAACTAATTGCCTATGGCATTCTTGCCACCAAGCCCAGCTGTAACTTCAGAATTCTTCTCAACACTGCACTCCAAGAAACCTCCAAGAAGAGTGAGGGTAGGTGCTTAAGATAAAGCCTATTGCCAATCCCTCTCCTAGCTTATCCTCCATCCTAATTCACCCATAGTTCTTGACTTTCATGAAGAATGAAATGAAGAAAGAAAGTAATAAACAGGTGATGAAAGGCTATTTTTATATTTTTCAACATTAATAGTCTGACTTTAAGTTTCTAACATTTACCCTACAAAAATTGTTCAAATATCCCATATAATCTTCCTAAATGGCCACTCTCCCTCATTAGGTCTGTATTATAGAAGAACAATGTCAGGTATAATGCCTTCCCAATTAAGAACAAAACAATTAATTTGCTGCTTCTTCCAGACAGGACTTTCAAAGAGAAGATAAGGGGTGGGGGATCACAAATGAAACAAGTAAGTCCCAGGTTTTGTCCTGAGATCATTAGAAATGCCACCTGCTGGCTTATACTTTCTTCATCTGTGGTCCAGTGGGTTAAAGACCCACCAAGAGGCCCCTGGACTTTCCAGATCAGACTTAGTTACACTAGTAAGGCATGCTTCGTAGCTTTCCAACAAGTGAGTCAATGAATTTATGAACACCTTGGTATTTTTGTTGAAAATCTTCCTATCGTCAATGTTCTCCTTCCAGATCTCCGGCCCCTTACTTGGCTTTATTTTTATTGCACTTTGCACAACCTGAAATTACATTATACACTTATTTGCTTCCTTGTTTATTGTCTGTGTCCTCCAGGAGACTATCTGCTCCTTGAAGACAGGCATCCTATCTGCCATAAACATGCCTGCTCCCGAGTGCCTATAGCAGAACACAGCATGCAGGGTGTCTACATGAGCACCTGAGGGAAAGAGGGAGGGGATCCATGTGATTTTCAATGCCTCCCACTAGAAGGACAGACAGGAGGTAGTGAAAACAAGCATAGTGATGAAGAATGTGGACTCTCTAGGTTGGCTGCCAAGATCTTACTCCCAGCTCTATTACTGGCCACAGTTTTCCCTAAATAGGGATAATGTGACCTACTTCAAATGACTTTCAGAAGGAAGAAAATGAACTCATGGATGTAAGACATTCAATGCCTGGTACAGAGTAAGAATTCAATAATAATTAAGTTATTAAGCAAGGCCTTTCCAAACCTCTTTTTTTAAATTAAAAAAAAATCTAATCCAGGGAAAATCATAACAAGATCTCAGCAAACAATGAATTTGTTCTTCCTCCTACGGACATCTAGAATAACAACGTCTAACTAAGCTGATGCCACTGATGTCGGTTTATAAGCTGGGAAGCCTTCTTGTGATTCTAATGCCTTCTTAAAAGAATTCCTGGGGATATGAGGTAGTGTGGGAGGTGAAATCCATTTGGATGCCTGGGAATTTTTATCTTCTGATCCTCTATCTAAAGTGTTCGTTTCTAAGCTACAGAGATTTGCTCTGGATCATCTTCAACATGCATTGAGTTGCAATAAATGTTCTCATCAGTTAGGTGTTTATAAATCACACCTCAATTTTCTGATTTGGAATCTATTTGATTTTATCACCTTTCCTATAATTATATACTCCCCCTCCTATAAGTAGATCTCATTCAACTTGTAACAACAAGTTCAAGGGCATGCATTATACTTCAAGCTCTCTGTAACAAACATTCAATAGCAATGGCAATGAGCATCTCAGAAATTCATTTCTAATTTTTAAAATTATAGCAACTGTTATAAATTATGAGCATCAGATGCAATAAATGTCCAAGATGAAAAATAATAAACGTGTACACTGCCTATGATGCTTAGATTTGCAAAGTAGAAAGCAAAAAGTACTCTGATGTACAAAATAATAGGTAATAAAGCCTTTTTAAAAAATCTGGTGTAAAATTTGATTCCAATAGCCTTCTTGGCAAAGAGATTTCCTGTTGCTATTTAAATGTAAATGAGTCATGAAGGTTGTGTCAGAAATATTTAACTCAAAACCAGATCCAATACAGCAAAAGAAGCAGAGAATGAAGCCCAACCAACCATTTCCGCAATAAAATGTTTGAGTTTCCAGATTTTGATAACTTTATATATCTAGAAACAGAGGGAAGTGATAAATGGCTACAATTAAGATACTCTACATGCCATTTATTAAATATTGTGTGACATGCAACTGTATAGATTTCTAGCCTAACCAATCACAAATCTAATCAAAACATTTAACACTTTGTCTTGATGGTGCTTTGGAGAATTCAACTATCGATTAAAACATATTTATGTGTCCTTTCACAACAATCCATTTTAAGAGTCTTTGATTTTTTCCAGAGGAAAAAAAAAAAGACATTTAATTGTGGCCTTAATGTCCTAACAAGAAACATAAGCTTGAAATCATATCTTTGTTTCATTCCAGTGAAGCAGACATGCAATTTAAAAGAATTTAAAAGAATTAATCACAGCTGTGAGAATGTGGTCTACAGAGACTTTTACTTAACCAAATATTAATGCAATTCACCCAGCTAATTCTCCTTGTTTGGAGGGAAAATATCCATGTAGACTTGCAATAGAAGATAAACATTAGAATTTGTTCAAGAATAAGAACAACAATAATAACAGCAACAACAACTTATCAAGCACTGACTAGGTACCAGACACTTGGCTAAATTTTTTTATTTTTATTTTTTATTTTTTTGAGACGGAGTCTCACTCTGTCACCAGGCTGGGGTACAGTGGCACCACCTCGGCTCACTGCAACCTCCACCTCCCAAGTTCAAGTGATTCTCCTGCCTTAGCCTCCTGAGTAGCTGGGATTACAGGTGTGCGCCACCACATCCAGCTAATTTTTGTATTTTTAGTAGAGACAGGGTTTCACCATGTTGGCCAGGATGGTCTCAATCTCTTGATCTTGTGATCTGCCCACCTCGGCCTCCCAAAGTGCTGGGATTACAGGCGTGAGCCACCGTGCCTGGCCTCTGCTAAAATTTTATATGCAAAATCTTATTTATTGAAGACAACCCTGTGATGTGTAGGTATTGGGGTCAGTAGGGTTATTGTCACCCTCTCCTGTTTCCATGTGATTGTCAATGCCTCCCACTAGAATAGATAGTGTGTTTCTGCCTATCAGGCTTGGCCAGGTGACTTGCTTTGGTCAGTGAGATCCAGCAGACATAATGTCATAAGAAACTTCCAGTGGGTTTGCAACATTTTCTTGACCTCTTGTTCTTCTGCCTTATTTCATGGCAAGAAAATGCCCCAGGTAGCTGCCAAGTACCAGAATGATAAAGGCACAAGGAGTAGATCTGAAGCCAATTGGCCTGGAGTCTGTACAAACCACAGTCAACCCACAGGCCATGAGCAGGAAAAATAAATGTTTTCTGCTGTAAGTCATTGAGATTTTTAGATTAATACATAGCATCATTATATATGAAGTTGGCTCATTCAGTGTATTAGTTTGCTAGGGCTGCCATAACAAAGTACCACAAACTGGGTGTCTCACACAAGAGAAATGTATTATCTCACAGTTCTGGAGCCTGGAATTCCAAAGTCAAAGTGTCAGCAGGGTTGGTTTCGTCTGAGGGCTGCAGGGGAAGGATCTGTTCTGGGCCTCTCTCCTTGGTTTGTAGACAGTCATCTTCTCCCTGCATCTCTTCCATCGTCTTCCTTTCCTTCCTTCAGAAAACGTGTCTCCGTGTCCAAATTTCCTCTTTTTATAAGGGCACCAGTATTGATTAGGGCCCACCCTAATGACCTCCCTTTAACTTGATTGTTTCTGTAAAGTCTTTATTTTCAAATAAGGTCACATTCTGAAGTACTAAGATTTGGGACTTCAACATACAAATTTTGGAGGGACATATTCCAACCCATAGCATTCGGGTACTATTTTTAATATCCAGTTTACTTCTGTAGAAATTGAGTTTCAGGCCGGGCGCGGTGGCTCACGCCTGTAATCCCCGCACTTTGGGAGGCCAAGGCAGGTGGATCACGAGGTCAGAAGATCAAGACCATCCTGGCTAATGTGGTGAAACCCTGCCTCTACTAAAAATACAAAAAATTAGCCGGGCATGGTGGCGGGCACGGTGGCGGGCGCCTGCAGTCCCAGCTACTCAGGAGGCTGAGGCAGGAGAATGGCGTGAACCCGGGAGGTGGAGCTTGCAGTGAGCTGAGATCGCGCCACCACACTCCAGCCTGGGAGACAGAGCGAGACTCCATCTCAAAAAAAAAGAGAAAGAAATAGAGTTTCAGATAACGTAACTTTTTCAAGATCACAGAGCAGAGACATGTGAAGCACTGAGCTTGAAGTCAGACATCTGACAGAGTCTTTGTTCTTAAAACGTCCGCTATCCTGCCTACTCACTACTTTGCACAAAATGCCCATGGTGAATTTTTGGAAGCTGATGGGTTTATCTGTTATCTCTTATTCTCATACAGACGTATATAGACACTACTTATGAACATGGCTTTCTATTTTACTATTTTTTCAGAAATACAGGAACTCTCATTAAAGCCTTAAAATATAAGGACTGGTATTGTGTAAGACTTCATTTATTAAATATTTCTGGAGCACCAACTGTGAGCTAGGTCCCCCAGAGGGCAATGATGAGCAAAATCATTCTCATTTCCTGCCCGTACCGAGCCCACAGTTAAATGAGGGTGACAGATGGATCAAACCATCACACAGCTTCCTCTGAAATCACAGCTGTGATCCATATTACAAAAGGAAGTTACATGGTTCTATGAGAGTGTAAAAGACTCAACAGTTGTAACCTAGTGAGAGATGCCAAGGGCAGCTAAGAAATCAAGAAACTAGCCGAGATCTCAAGTGTGAGGAGGAACCAAGTAGGCAAAGGCATGGGAGAAGAATATTCTGGAAAGTAGGGAGACAGCATATGCAGAGATTTAGTAGCAGAAGGGAGCTGATATGGTTTGGCTGTGTCCCCACCCACATCTCATCTTGAATTATAGTTCCCATAATCCCCACATGTCATGGGAGGGACCTGGTGGGAGGAAATTGAATCATGGGGGTGGCTACCTCCACGCCATTCTCATGATAGTGAGTTCTCAAGAGATCTGATGGTTTTATAAGAGGATTTTTTATTTCCTTTTGCTTGGCACTTCTCCTTCCTGCCACCATGTGGAAGAAGACATGTTTGCTTCCCCTTCCACCATAATTGTAAGTTTCCTGAGGCCTCCCCAGCCATGCAGAACTGTGAGTCAATTAAACCTATTTCCTCTAAAAATTACCCAGTCTTGGGTATGTCTTTTTCTTGGGTATGTCTTTATTAGCAGCGTGAGAATGGACTAATACAGGAACACAGCATACCCAATGAAGTGAAAAGAAGTCCAAAAACAAACAAATAAAAACAAAAGAAGTCCAAATCATCTAGAGCATGAAAATTCCAAGGCAACATGGCAGGAGACACATCTGGCAAGGTAGGTGTTATCAAATGTGAGCACCTACTTTTCAGCGATCCTATGCAGTAGGTACCATCACTAGCCTCATTTTCAGATGGAAAAATGGGCTCAAAACCTTCCCCTAGGGCAACCAGCTGGTACATAGGAGAGCAGAGGCTCAAACCCAAGCATGACAGACTATGGGGCCAGGCACTAGCCACCACACTGTGTTGTCACACAAAGCAAAAGAAAAAAGGACCACTACTTAGTGGAATAGCTGCTACAATCACCACCCACACCATGATGGCAACATCATCATGAAGCCTCTTTTGGGCCTATATATATCTTGTGACCACTGATATATTTGATGGTATTTTCAAACTTGTTTTATCATTTCCTGGGTAAAAATATATTATATTGAATTTTACACAACTGCCATTTTTTATATATTAAAAAGTGGCCCACTCTTAGCAATTTCATGTTGTAACTTAATTAATATAGCAATGTAAATATAACATGTGAACTGTTGAACCAATGATCATGAAATGAACTGGTGTGGCACTCCCATCCGGATAAAGAGACAGAATGTCAACAGTGACCCTCTGCATCCCCTTCGCAAGGACATGTGCCCATGGATGTGCCAAGGGCTGGGGAGACAGCAGTGGTCCACCCTCAGAGCAGATAAGAAGGAAAACGGGTATTTCCATGAAAAACGATCCACTTTTGAGGTCAGATATGCCGGGCATGTGTCTGCTCTGATTTGAGTCTCAACTCGAGGGCAAGAAGAGAGCCAGATGAAACATTTCTTCAGCAACTGCAACAGTGCTTAGCTTCCATGTCATTTAGAGCAATTCATCACAGCTTTTCCACAGACAGTTCTGAGTCTTAATGAACTGCTGCTATCCAGCAGCCCTCCCTTCTTGAAGAAAACCCAACTTCCAGCCCCCACAGTAGAATGAATCACCTCGTTGACCATTGTCCAGGAGCCCAAGAAGGTCAAAAAGCAAGGCCCTGTGTTGGCCTCTTCCACAGTCACCCTCTTTGGGTGGCTGCACATCCTCTATGTCAGGTAAATGCTCTGCCCTGGGCCCACCCTGACAGCTGGAGCACCTGCATGTTTAGCTTGGCTCTCAGCAAAGGCGCACTGGAGGCTGGTTTCCAAAACAGCTTAAACACAATTAACTTTCATTTGATGTGGCCTGCCTCTCTCTGCTCCTAATGTTCCCTCAGGACCCGGGATCCAATAAAGTCCACCATGTGACTAAGAAAGCCAGGCAGAGAAACTGACCAAATATTGTTCAATGCGATATTACAAACCTATGGGAAAGGAGTTTAATTAAAGACCACAACAATTCTTTGGGGAAATGTTTCTTTTATTAACCATTCCTGCCGAACAAAGCAGCTTTAAACAAACCCTGACTGCTTGGAAAGTGTGTGTGCCCGAGATTTCTTTTTTCTTCTTAATCTGTTCTGCTTTTTGGTTATTTGGTCATTAGGAAAATCAGAAGTGTCTTGGACTCAAGAAATCCAATTTAAGTAAGCTCATTCTACATTTATAAATATGAGCAGATGACATTTAAAACAGACAAACCAACAGGGACAGTTCTAAGTGTGAAATTGTAGTTCAGCATAAAGTATTACCATAAATATATAGAAGAGCTATTTGTGGATCAACTAGCAAGTTCAGGGCATTTCCGTGAAATGTATGCACAGCCTGAATGTGGATAAGACATTTAAAAATGTAGAGGAAATGCAGTTGTTTTACGCTGTAGTATAACAAAACCACTAGTTAGTGTCACTGATATGATAGCACCAATTGCAAAACAGTGAAAAGGCAGAAATCAAAATGGAAGACCCACATCTGATAGAGCAAAGAAACTGGATTTTTAGGTATTATTGGAAAAGAGGAAATACCACTGAGGAGTTAAGACAGAGTGTATGCATTTTTTAAAACTCAAGAAAAGTCAGAGGATATATAAATCTAAAATTGACTCATGAGTACATTCAAACATTCCAAGGCTATGCAATACATTGGAGGCACTGATTATTGAAGTCTCGCTCATGAAGAAAGTGTGTAGGACAAATGAAATACATGTAAAAATGTGCATGTGATATGAGTTTGCTTTTCTCAAAAATGCCAAGAAAATATGCAAAGAAACAGAGTAAACATTCTGTAAAGATGGAATTCTACAATATTCTACCACCCACATTTCCATTACCAATAAATGCACTTGTTCCTAAATGATACATATAATATGACCCTCGTATCTAGGTATATGCACCTTAGGAGACTGTTTCTTTGCCTAATCTTGAGTGAGTGACATGTGACAGATTGTATTTTCCAAAGATGGCTTTGGAAACATCCCCCATCCCACATACTCTTTTTGAAATGAGACCTTACAATACCTCATCAAGTAGTGGAGTTTATTTCTATGCCCCTTTGAATCTGGGCAGGCACCATAACTCCTTTGAACAGTGGAATACAGCAGAAGTAACACTGTGCCAGTTACACATGTCATCCTTAAGTGGCCTGGCAGCTTCCAGTTCCTGCTTCTTGAAAGTCAGTCACCATGCAAAAAGTACCACTGCCCTGAAACCATCTTGCTCTGAGAAGCTGAGCCACATGGAGAGGCTTTAGAAAAAATTAGATAAATAATGGATGGATGGATGGATGGAGGGATGGATGGATGGATGGATGGATGGATGGATGGATAGACAGACAGACACACAGACAGACAGACAGACAGACAGACAGACAGACAGACAGACAGACAGACAGACAGACAGATAGATAGATAGATAATGTCAAGAAACACTGCACTACCAGGTATGTGACTGTAAAGGCTATCTTAGAAGTGGATCATCCAGCCCCATAGGCCCAGCTGACAGCCTGCAGGTCAGACTCAAACTGCCCCACCAAGCTCTTCCCAAATTCCTGACCCACTAAATCAAAAGCAGAACAAAATGGTTATCTTAAGCTACAAACTAGGTAGTTTCCTATGTAGCAATAGATAACTTCAACATTGTCTTCCATATTGGACTTTACCTGGAATACATGTGCATTCTACCCAGGTTGAAAATCCTAAGGTTTTTACCCTTTCTTGAAATTTTGAGTCATGTAACCTTTTAATATTTCTTCAGAAATCTCGATGCTACCAACAACTCTAATGTTCAGTTTTCTTTTGTTAATGAATTAGGAGGAAATATCAGGGTTTTGCAAACTGCTTTCTGAGGACCCCCTTCATCTGCACACCTGGGACTGTTTGTGAAATATGCAGATTCCTGGGCCTCATCTCAACCCACTGAATACTCTTTGAGGGGTACAGCTTAGAAGCCTGTATTTTTTAAACATTCCCACCATATCCAACACACATACATTCTGCTTTCATGACCCTCCTAAATTCTGAGCCTGCTTATTTTCAAGGCAATTTCCAAAATAATCCTAGAGGCATTTTGGCAGCTGCAATAGTAAGACATTTGGACCTGTCAATACGATGATTTCACCCACTTCAACATACTATTTGGTACAATTGTACATGGCATAAGATGAGTCTGTTGTACTCACCCTCTTTAGTTAAGCAACCAATTTTCTGCAAAATAAACTTGGTATGTGAACACCAACAGCTCATCACAAATCTACCAGCCATTTTTTCTGGTGAAGGAAAATCAGGAGCAAAATTCAATTCAAACAAGCTTTCTTAGGTAATTACAATAGGATACCTTGCAAGGTGGCATTGGTAATGGTATAAAGAAGAGAGGGGCCCCTGACCTCTGGCAACTCAATTTGGTAAGGAAAGCAGTCAGTTACATAAATAACACTTCCCATTATGCAGATGGCAACAGACAGCTATAAAAGAAGCATTCTGCTGTACTTGGCATCTAAGACCTACCGATCTTGAGCAAGAGACCGGGCTATGTTTGCAAAGCAGATCTGAGAGGAGCCTTTTATTTTCAATAAGGAGAACTTCTTCCTCCAGGATAGAACTGCCATAGAGCACAGTCAAATCCTTTCACAACAGATGAGGGTGAAACAATAGTTAATTGAGAGGACCAGGGCCATTTATGAGCAAAGCAATGAGTTTGGTAACAAACTATTAATGACACAGATTAATGATTCACTGAATCCTGTCAACATGATGACAACCCAAACTTTTCATGTAGGAGAAGTAAAATTCCACTGAGGAAAGAGATAGTCCCAGGCCACAAGAAACTAATAAGCAAATAAATGACTTCAATGTCCATGCAGTGATGTCATGGCTCTGTTGGTGGAGATTTTTAAGGACCAGGAGAGGTGAAGAATGTGATCACCCAGGGACTGAAGCAAGTAAAGGCAGATCAGAGCAATTAGAAGAGTTCATTATGTTATCTGTGTGGTGCCTATAACTCACTAAAGGCTTCCAGTATTTTCATCTAATCCTAATCATCTTAGTGCCATTGGTCAAGCCAGTGTTTTAGATTTTAATAATTTTAGATCAAGGGAGGTCAAGTGATTTGGCCAAGGTCACACAACAATAGCAGCATGAAAGCCAGACTTCCAGATGTTCTAACATTAATTCCACAGCTCTGTGCAGAGGGCATTCAGAAGTGCATCCCCTGTATGGTGAAGAGTTGGCTCCCACTGATGGAGAGGTACACAAACAGGTTGGGCTTCAGGTGGAAGAACCTAGGCCTAACCCAGCCTCCAGCAGTGTAATTTTGCCCAAATCCCTTCATCTCCACAGGCCTCAGTTTCCTCATCTGTAAAATCAGCATGCTGTGCCAGACTCAGAGAAATAAGAGAAAAATGCAGAAGCAGGCTGATATCACCCCCGGCCCTGTGTTTTGTAAAAGTCCGAGGCCATGAAAGACATAATGCAAGAAGAGCTGAGGAAGAAGAGAGGAGAGGAAGACAGCTTTGGGAAAAGAGCAGAGAAGGGAGGAGTAATTCCCTCAGACCAGAAAGGAGACAGGGGTCTCTGTGTCCTTGGAATGGCTGCAACACAGAACCTGCTTGCTGCCTAATCCCTGGCAGGTGGCCAGATCTCAGGAGAGATGGCTGTGTAGAGCAAGGGAAGGAAGACAAGGTGCCCAGGCCTCAGCTGTCCTAGCTTGGCCAAAGAGCCCCATCTCCTCAGATGGGCAGAGCCACCAGAACCAAGGGTTCTATGCAATGGACACTTGTAAATAACAAGTAATCAGTGTGGACCCATGCCTTATCACCCCAGATGTTTTATGGTCAGTGCAGATGTGGCAGGAGGGAACACAACTTAAGAACAACTGAGGTACCACATTGCTACTAAACTGTCTCACTC
The DNA here is from genome assembly GCF_029289425.2 of Pan paniscus. Taxonomy (NCBI): domain Eukaryota; kingdom Metazoa; phylum Chordata; class Mammalia; order Primates; family Hominidae; genus Pan; species Pan paniscus. The sequence goes on along the minus strand of NC_085926.1, from coordinate 73,162,360 downwards.
ATTAACTCCTCTGCAACTAGTTTTTCCTTCAGCACATAACACATCATTCTCTCTTCTACTGAGCCCCAGAAGAACTAGCTCACTTGCCTTAAGGGATGATGTTTCATGAAAAGAAAAAAGCAAAATATTAGACTCACTGAGGGAAAAGTGGATCCATGACTCTGTCATCTCCTGCTCGCTTGAGGGCATCTGCTCATTGACTAAAACGACAAAGCCAGCGAAGACCACCATTATAACACTTCTCTGCTGTGTCGTCTCCAATTCCTAAAGACAACTGAATTTAGTTGCATTGGTCTGGTTGCCTTTTGTGTTTCAAACTGCAATCAATATTAGCCACCAAAAATTCTAATGTGGCTTCCCTGCTTGCCTAACAAGGAAGGTGAACAGGGCATACAGGGCTGCTTCACTAGGACCACCAAATAATTTTTATTAGCAACTCCATCACATTTAACTAGCTCCTTTAGAAACATTAAGGAAAATCTATGTCAGAGATTTGTCAGTCTTTGATGGATGTTTTCATTCTTGGAGCGTTATTATTGCTCTCCTTATGTGGCCAGGCTGCAATGGGGGAGTGTACGCTGATTAGACACTGTACTCCATCTGCCACCATGCCCTGGGGCTAGGATGTTGTCGCCGGAGCCCAACACTGGTCTTGACAATTACATAATCCCGCTGAACAGAAAGGACAGACAATTGTTTCAGGGAGGTTTCTCTATTTCTTTTACCTAGAAAATCCTGAGCCTTTCACTGGTGCTGGTCTGAAATATCAAGACGAATTGAGAAGAAATCAGTTCGTTTTTCATTTGGCCAGTCACACTACCAATGCCTTGTTCTATGTTGAACAGGCTTACTGCAGTCATAGTCAGTGATCAGAGTGGCTAGATTAGGGCAAAAATCCACACTGTATACTGGCCACAGCTTTGTTCTAAGATCCTATAACAAGCATTGTTGTTGTTGTTTTAGCCAAAGTCTCTTGTAATTTTTCTGGTAGTGGTGGTGGTAGTGGTGGTGGTGGTGGTGGTGGTGGTGTTTTTGATGGAGTCTCACTCTGTCGCCAGGCTGGAGTGCAGTGGCATGATCCAGGCTCACTGCAACCTCCGACTCCCTGGTTCAAGCTATTCTCTTGCCTCAGCCTCCCAAGTAGCTGGGATTACAGGCACGCACCACCATGCCTAGCTAATTTTTCTATTTTTAGTAGAGACAGGGTTTCACCATATTGGCCAGGATGATCTCGATCTCCTGACCTCATGATCCATCCACCCTCCCAAATTGCTGGCATTACAGGCACGAGCCACCACGCCCAGCCAATTTTTCTGGTGTTTAAAGGAATGTGTTCTCTTCAAAAATCAGAAAGTTATATATTTTTTAAAGGCTATAAATGTCATCTTTAGTGTTTGTGGCAGTTTGTATTTTCTCAAAGATGGCTACATACACACACCCCTACCCCAATCCTCAAGTTCTTCTTACAATGGGATATTAACACTTCTCTACACTGAGAATCCATGTTCTCTTCCCTTGAAACTATGTGGGTCTTTGTAACTTCACTGACCAATTAAAATTCAGTGGAGATGTTGCTATGTAACTTCCAAGGTTAGGTCATGAAAGGTGATGTGGCTTCAGCTTGACACTTGCCTGCTCTCTCTCTTTTTTCCTCTTCCTCCTCCTCCTCTTCTTCAAGCTTCTCTCTCTCTCTCTCTCTCTCTCTCTCTTTCTCACTCACTCTCTGAAAACATATGCCTTGGGGAGCCTTGAGCTGACAGGTAGGCAGTCTCCATGCAGGAGAGATCACATGGAGAGATTAGATAGGGAAAGATGCTCAAAAGCCCTAGCCATTCCAACCTTCAGCTGTTTTAGTCTCCCCAGCTCAGGCACCAGACATATGAGTGAGCCTTCAGATGATTCCAGCCTTCTATTCATCCCAAATGACCCCAAGGAAAACAGAGATAAGCTGCCCTGCCAACTCCTAGACTGCATCCAGACTGCATACTCAAGAATCAACTAAGTTTTGGAGAGTTGTTTGTCATACAGCATTAGATAACTAGAACGACCTCATCAACTACAGATAGACCACTGTTACCACATTGGTGTCTATTACTATCAAATGATAAATGAATTTCTTACTCATTCCAAAGAAAGAAAAACTTGCTCAACCAAGCAGTTTTTGTTCCAGATGACTGTTTTTATAAATTATCAGTTTGAAATGTAGAACCAATCCTCTTTGACAAAGCAAGTTATCTTGGTGGGCCAGGCCACAGAAGCCTGCTCAACCCCTAATCCAACAGGATAGTCCTCCAACATTGAAAGTAATGTTTCTTCCTTTATTTTAGCTTTATAAGGATGTATTTAACCTCCAGGATGCTTTCATGCTTGGATGTGTTACCACCATAAAAAATTTGATCAATTTCATACAGTAAATGTTAAGGAGTTCAGTGAGGGATAGATTACTATTGATTGTAGTTATTGGGGAAAGTTTCATGGAAAATTTAGAAGCTGTGTTCATTGAGCCAAAGAGGTGAGAAAATGGACTGACAGAAAGGAAGTATAGTGGCCATCTTTTTCCATCCCCAGCATCATGACGCCTAATGGTAACTACACTAAAATGTTCCTTAAGACCCTTTTACTCAGCTGGGCGTTTAAAGGCTCATGCCTTTAATGCCAGCACTTTGGGAGGTTAAGGCGGGCAGATGGATTGAGGCCAGGAGTTTGAGACCAGCCTGGCCAACATGACGAAACCCAGTCTCTACTAAAAATACAAAAATTAGCCTGGTATGGTGGTGTGCACCTATAATCCCAGCTACTCAGGAGGCTGAGGCAGGAGAATCGTTTGAACCCGGGAGGCAGAGCCTGCAGTGAGCCGAGATTGAGCCACTACACTCCAGCCTGGGCAACAGAGTAAGACTCCACCTCAAAAAAAAAAAAAAAGGAAAGAAAGTAGTAAATATCCAGTTGGCAGACAAATTGCTTGACTCAGTTGTCCTTGCTGTAATATAAAGGAGAAATAAAAAAGAAAATAATCCATAATGAGCTGTGTATTTCAACATATAAATGTGTGAGCATTATTATTGTAGGCCGGCAGTCAGCAAACTTTTTCTGTAAAGGACGAGAAGGTAAATATTTTAGGCTTTGTGGGCCGCATAGGATCTTTATTGTATAGTCTTTTTTTTTTTTTTTTTTACAACCCTTTAAAAATGTAAAGACCATCCTTAGCTCATAGGTTGTGCAAAAGCAGGTCACAGGATGGATTTGGGCTACAGGCCCTAGTTTGCTGATTCTTGCCCTAGGCTAGACCATATAACAAGATGTCAGGGGCTGGCATCTTCTTATAATGAGTGGGTTTGCAGTTGACACGTTGAAATAAGGGCTAAATAAGTACACTTGTGTATAACTGTGCATCAAACCACCCTGGATGCCACAGTCAGTGTGGATTCATACAGACACGCTGTATCAAGTGTCCAGTGTCACTAGCAGTGTTGCCATCCATGACAAAATTTCAAAGATAGCAAATAGTTCTTGAATTGGTTCCAGATGAAACAAACTATAATATTCCTTCTAATTTGACTGTACTTGCATTCCTGAAATGATGCCGTATATATTAAAAGCATGCAAAAAGTATATTGTACTTATGTGGAAAATGGCATCAAGTTCCTGGCTTCTGTAAATGAAACCAGGGTTTACCTACAAGAAGATCTGATTGGGTCATTTGAATGTCATGTGGGACATCATGTGGGGACACAGGAAAATTCTGACATGTGGGACCATAGGGTGCATTGTGGCAGTCTAGCCTCTCTTACCTCTACCCACCAAGGGCCAGCATTTCCCTCTTCCAATTATCATGCACTGAAAACATCCCATTAACTTCTAGAAAGTACTCCCTAACAGCACAGGTAGAGTCAAAGCTTAGACAATTTTGCATAAAAATAATTTTTAAATTTCTAAAGGTCCACCCAAAGCCTTGAGAGATAACCTGCAAAGGAGAAGCCATGAGGCTTTAAGGTCACTGGCTTCTCAGTCCATCCACCTCTGTCTTGCAGGTGAGAGCATCAGCAGCAAGAACCTCTATGCTGGACTAGAATTAGTGAGGCCAAAGAATGATCCAGGACCTCGAATTACACCTGCCTGGAGCAGGGGCCCAGTAACAAAAACATCTGTGCAAAACAACCATGGGCCTGCAATCAAGACTGGCTACATAATTTGGGAGATCCAATGTAAGATGAAAATGCAGAGTCCACTATTCAAAAATTATTCAGAATATCAAGACGGTGACAGCAGAGTATTAAACCAATACAGGGCCCCTCTGAACACCTGTCCTGCATGACTGCATTAGAACACCTGCCCAGGAAGCCAGCCCTGCCATCAATCAAGTTTATGTTAACTGGTGTTTTCATATCCATCCGTTGGTTTTGTTTCACAACCTTGGACTTATCCTGACTTCCAAGATGAGAAAAGTGAAGCTTGTGGAGTATTAATACATATGGAGACCTGGCTGGGTGGCTCATGCCTGTAATCCCAGCACTTTGGGAGGCCGAGGTGGGTGGATCACTTGAGGCCAGGAGTTCGAGACCAGCCTGACCAACATGGTGAAACCCTGCCTCTACTAAAAATACAAAAATTAGCCGGGCGTGGTGGCACACGCTCTTAATCCCAGCTACTCAGGAGGCTGAGGCAGGAGGATCACTTGAAACCAGGAGGCGGAGGTTGCAGTGAGCTCAGATTGTGCCACTGCACTCCAGCCTAAGCAACAGAGTGAGACTCCATCTCAAAAATAAATAAATAAATAAATAAATAAAACACAAAGGGAGACATCTAGAACAGAGGGGAAGGAAAATCAGAACCAGAGATCCTGATTTGTTCCCCCATCCCTGGCTGCCATTCTGCAGCTGGGAAGGCTTCTTGCCCCTTGTCCTGCTTGCCAGCCTCAGCAGTAGTGGTTGAGGATCTAAATGAAAGCAAATAGTTTGGGCCTGTGCCCCAGTAGAGAGATGGTTGCCGTAAATTGCCATGAACATCACACACCTTGATGCTGGCTTTGCTGAGTCCCTTTTCACTGGAATGCCTACATTTAATTTCAGGAGACCTCCAGTTATTTCAGGAAATCTCCAGTTATAGCAACGGTACCTATGATTTGCAATGAGTTTTAAACCTATGGCCTGGCTAAAAAGGGAGATTTAACTAATTCTTGCCGAAAGCACTTTTGAAATTACTGGGGAAGTATTAGGACTAAGGCCAAGACAATGGCTGTCTGGCATGACAGTGGAGGCCCTGGTGATTATATTGCTCCTAAAAAGACTTTGCCAAATCCCACCCCTACTGTTGTGTTGAAAGACAGAGCACGTCCACATTCGAAATGTGCTACAAAGCAAGCAGGAGAAAATAGGTGGAGGAAAAGCCTCTGTAAACTGTCCTCTTGGAGTGAAAAACTGCTGAAAAATGTCGTTTATGATTCTTGGATTTCCAGAAACTGAATTTGTAGATATTGCCCAGTTTGATGGTGGGGAAACTGGACACTTCTCTATTCCTGATTATCTTAAGCCTCCTAAGTATGTTTCAATCTATACGTATCAATAAATTGCAGTATTTGCAACAAAAAAAATGCTAACAGAAATCTCAAATACACGCTATAATAGCCAGTTACCACCCTGCAAAAGCAACTAAGTTTTATTTAAAGTTTCTATACCTTAAACACACACACACTCACACACACACACACGCGCACACACACAAAGAAAACAGGGAATAAACAAGTTTATTCCAAGATGAAAACAAGAGATAAAGCAAACAAAGCATAGGTCGTTAGCAAGAGAAGTCAGGCTGAAGGGAATGGGGAGGGACAGAGAAAGGCAAGAATAGTTACCAAGTTGTCAGCAAAAGCCCAGCATGAGTTACAACTTATGGAACAAAGAGAATACAATTGAAGCACCAAAGATATTTCATCATAATCTACATAGACCACTGAGTTTATTTGGTAGTTAAGGAGGTAATGGCTTTCTTTCAAACTCATTTTAAAAGTTCTTTTTTTTTAATGGTGGCAATAAATGTTTTTTAGTGCTGGGACTATATTCACTAGAGTGGCCACATGGCCACATTCAGCCCTTGCTAAGGATGCTTAATGAAGTGATGCTGGTTTAGCTAAAATATTCTGTGCTGTTTCAACAATTTCATAGTTAAGAGAACTAACTCTCAAGGTATGAAGACAATGCAGGGGAGGCAGGAGCTATTTTACCCAGTGTGTGAGCCACCCCAGGGGTTTTTTTAAGTATGATGCCAACTCTTTCTTTCCCATGAAGTACTAAGTGGCATGGAACTTTAACTGGGGCATAAAAACAAATTAACAGAAGTAATGTATGAAATAAGCTTTTGCCAGTATCCAATTATAGCATCAAATTATGCTTAAAAGTTGATTGATGTATTTTAACATCAAATAGCACGGAGTTTCAGGACTATGTGTGTTACAGAGTCTCATCCATCCATCAACCCTAAAATTTAAGACCAACCACTAAGATAATAAGGAATTTGCTGCTGTCTCTCTTGCTTGAGAAGACCAGGTTGCCACTCAGGAAGTGCAAAGTCAGATCAGGTTTTTTCTATTAACCAATTATCTTATGAAGAAATGCCATTGTTGAAAGTTCTTTCTCATCAATGCCGACACCATCAAGTCAAGCAGCATTGTTAAAATCATTATAATTGCGTGTGAAACATCTCATGTTTCCAAGTCGCCACAGCTCCTGGGAGCATTTAGCAGTTGGGTTTTGAAGAAAAATAGAAAAGGAGGTATCGGGGGAAAAAAGGTGAAAATTCTATTAAAAAACTATTGTTTGGATAGCAGTTGATGACATAAATACACACACATATACATAATGTATATATATATGTATGTGTATATGAAATATTTTAGGTTTCTATTTGCTACAACTAAGTCTCCACATTAATGTGACTATAATGCAATAGATTAAAAACAAAGATAATACATTGAGGTTGAAAAACAAAGCCAAATCTTGAAAATCAAATTGCATCCAAAATTAAACAAATATGCCCAATATTGAAGAAATGAAAGTATTGCAGGTTGATGAATAATTAAACAACTCAAAATCAAACCAATGGGGGGGGGGGGAAGCTGCTTTAAAAAATATCAGAGACTTAAGGGCATAAATCATGATTTATAACCTATCCCAACTTTGACCTCATAGAAAGCAGGAAAGATCAAAGGTGATGTTTCATTATGTATTTATCGCTTGGCCAAACCATTTTTCATCGGTCTTCATTTTGAAAGATCTATATGGAGTATGTACAAATTCTTATACATAGAACCGTTGCAGGGAAATTTTTATGTACAGAATTTACCATGAAATCTGCAGATAATAGTACAATATGCCTAATTTGTAATTTCCCTGTCTCTTTCTAGATGTATAGCATTGCAGCTTTATAGCCAAAAGATGCAAGCTGCAATGTATCATGGGAAGATGGCTAACAGTTCAAATACAGTCACCGTAATTCCGCAGAGACCTTATTCTTTAACGCTGTAATGAGGATATCACTAAATGACAACCACTGCCACCATTAGCACACATATCCACACATGTGCAAGCTAGAAAATCCCATTTAGAAAGATTGCCATGTTATATCTAAAACGAGGTCAGGTATAAAAGATTTGAGGTGTGATTGCTTTTTTAATTGGGAATGCTTCAATCAAATTAGAGAATACGCTTTTCTACGCCTTTCTGTGGGGAAAAGACTAGATGACATCACTAGTTTGCCTCTAACTCCAGAATACGATAATCTGTTAACTAAGCACTGAAAGCAGTACTGACCCCAAAGGTAGTTTTGAAATACTTAAGAGACCCCTAGTTACCTTGACTGGTGTTATAACAGTCCCAAAATCTATTTTAATGCATTTTAACATTTTTAGAAGATGGCACACCAAGTTAGCGTGCCTGTGTATTTGAGGAAGAAAGGAAAGAGAAAGTCACTCGGAAAACATAAGCTATATCTTGCAATGCAGGCAGGTCTAAAGAGGAGCTGGAAATTCTGAACTAGCACCAAAAGGGCATGACCTAGACCACCCCCCACCATTGTGGCACAGCACCCCCAAATTACCAGGTTATTTTCCCCCATGCCTCAAAGCAGCCACAGCCCATGGACAGATCATCTCTGGTTATGAACATCTTCATCAGTTTACCTAGTAGGAAAATGTTGGTACAGTAAAATTTTCCTAAATGATGTTCATTAGAAGAGATGTTAATAAGTATTGTGTTTTTCAAGGTCCAATTAGGTTAGTAATTCTGAGTTAAACAAAGCTCAACAGGGTTTATTATCTTAAGGCTTTTCGGATCCTCTAATACACTATATGCTGTGAGTCTCTGGAGGGAGATAATCTCCTGTAGCTTTCTCCAGGTAGATGCAACCACAGGTATTTTTGTTTGCCTCTTCTTTGCAGAATGTCTCACATGACTGGAATTCTCAGGAAAACACCCTGGGGAATGATAGAATGATGGAGAGTCATTGGATCTACAAAGACTAGGATACAGCTCCCAACACTTTCCAGCCATGTGCACCCTTGAGCAAGTGACTCTCCCAGAACCTTGTGAAATGGGATATCTGGGGAGGGTGAGCAGTGACCATAACCAGCTCCTCCGGAAGCAGGTTTTGTTGATATTGAACCAGGTTCCTTCTGCTGCATGTAGCAAGCCAATCACTATGACAACAGGTTGGGTTTTTTGTCGTTGTTGTTGTTGTTTGAGATGGAGTCTTGCTCTGTCGCCAGGCTGGAGTACAGTGGCGCAATCTTGGCTCACTGCAACCTCTGCCTCCCGGGTTCAAGTGATTCTCCTGCTTCAGCCTCCCAAGTAGCTGGGACTGCAGGCATGTGCCACCATGCCCAGCTAATTTTTGTATTTTTAGTAGAGACAGGGTTTCACCGTGTTGGCCAGAATGGTCTCAATCTCTTGACCTCGTGATCCGCCCACCTCGACCTACCAAAGTGCTGATATTACAGGCATGAGCCACCATGCCCGGCTGACAACAGGTTTTACAAAAAAGAAAGAGTTGATTCATGAGGCAGCCAAGAAAGGAGGTGGGAAAACAGGTGTCAAATCTGCCTCCCTGAAGATGGAGTTTTAGGGATATTTATGAGATAGAGGCTCAAGGCAGGCCAAGGTGTGGGGAAAGATGATTGGGCATAAGAAAGAGTGAGATACTGGGTGACCTGCACAAGGGTAGTCAAGATTCATGGATCTTCATAGAACACATGTTCAGAAAACAGCGGCATTAGCATGATCTTAGGGAGGAGTTTTCAGCTTTCTGATGCCAAAAAATCACCTCGCAGCCAACTGTGCAGGGCCTAGTTGAAGGACTGTGGTTTCAACCAGTTTGAACTGGGTAAGAGCTGTCCCCTAGTTCCTAAAAAACAACTTTAAGCAACTGTTACCATGGTGACCTATCTGTCAGAGATGTTCTCTCTAAGGAGCTAGTGGATTGCTTAGCGACGTGATGTTTAACTATACAGGTTTCAAGATCAACTAGAGGTGGGCAATTAAAAGCAAGCAAGGCAGGTTCCTTTTGGCAGCTTCATCGGGTTAGCCCTCAGGTTCATAATGGCACAGTGGTTGCTATCCCAGGCCTTGGGGTCCGACCCACCTGAATTAAAACTCAGCTGTCTTGAGCCCAGGAGGTGGAGGTTGCAGTGAGCCAAGATTCCACCACTGCACTCCAGCCTGGGCGACAGAGTGAGACTCCTTCTCAAAAGTAAAAATAAAAAATAAAAATGAAACCCAGCTGTGCTACTTTTCCAGCTGTGTGAACTTCTGTGTTGCAGCTCCTTGGGCAACAGATGAGTCAGTTCATCTGTAAACCAACTTAAATGAGATGATGCTCTTAGCCAAGAGTCAATAAACAGCAGTTACTCTCAGACCCTCCCCAGAGAGACCAGAATAATAATTAACAAGGAGCCATCTTTCATGGAGCATGTGGTGAGTACTTGTCCTCTGGTGGCTGCTCAGCTTCCATGTCCCCTTCCCAACAGTGGCCTGATTCCCTCCAGGGAATCACCTCTTCGTGTGCAGTCTTAGTGGGATGGTTATTACAGAGACTCATGCCCATTATGGAATCCGAATCACAAAGCTCCTTCTTCCCATATCCATGTCCACTGGTACAGACAGAGGGAGCCATGTGACTCAAGCTCAGCCTCTAGGATTCTCTCTGCTGGGACTCTGAGTTTTGGGGGTCACCATGCTGGAAGATGAGGTTAGAGTCAGCCATGTGGGGGGTAGCAGGAGCATCCCTATTCCCAGGGGGCTTCCAGGCTTTCTACCTACTCCCAAGTCTGCAGCTCTAGTATCCGGTTTATTAACTAAGCCCCCTAAATCCATCCGATCAATTAACCTTATAAACATGAACAATATTTGTTATCAATAGCACACAGAGGAGCAGAGACATAAGTCTGGAATAATTTAGGTCTGGTCCTTGCTGGAATCCAAGGAGGAGGATGAGAAGAAGAGGAATAGACATTCCTAGAAGTGAAGAATAAACTGAACAGCGGCCTCATGTATGGTTCTCATTGGGGTGTGTCCTTCATGATCCTACCTGAAAACCAGAAACTTCTCTATATTTGAAACAGGAAATTTAAAGCAGGGAATTGGCCACCCAATGGAGAAAGAGTTAAGAGGCCACCAGGGGCCAGTGAGGCAGTCCAGAGATGAGCAACAGCAGGATGCCATCACAGCCTAGAGGTTAAAGAAACAGGTGGGGGGCCAGGCGCGGTGGCTCATGCCTGTAATCCCAGCACTTCTGGAGGCCAAGGCAGGCAGATCACGAGGTCAGGAGATCAAGACCATCCTGGCTAACATGGAGAAACCCTGTCTCTACTAAAAATACAAAAAACTTGCCGGGCTTGGTGGCAGGCACCTATAGTCCCAGCTACTCAGGAGGCTGAGGCAGGAGAATGGCATGAACCCGGGAGGCAGAGCTTGCAGTGAGCCGAGATGACACCACTGCACTGCAGCCTGGGTGACAGAGTGAGACTCTGTCTCAAAAAAAAAAGAAAAAAGAAAAAGAAGCAGGTGGGAGCTAAACAATGACAACACATGGACACACAGAGGGAAACAACACACACTGGTGCCTTTCACAGGGTGGGGAGTGGGAGGAGGGAGAGAATCAAAAAAAATAACCAATGGGTACTAGGCTTAATACCTGAATGAGGAAATAATCTGTACAACAAGCCACCATGATACAAGTTTACCTATGTCACAAACCTGCACTTGTACCCCTGAACTTAAAAGTTAAAAAATAATTAAAATCCCAAGAAAGTTAGCTACAGTTCTTTGTCAACCATCTTAATTCTAAGTTAGTATAAATAATCTAGTTGTATGGGAATAGTCCACACTGTGGACTACCTGGAGGGGAGGAAGAAAGAGAGGGGTGGGTTGAAAAACTAACTCTTTGGTACTATGCTTGTGACCTGAGTACAATATACCCATGTAACGAATCAGCACACGTACCCTCTGTATCTAAAATAAAAGTTAAAAAAAATTTTTTTTAATTTTCTAGCCGGGCATGGTGGCTCACGCCTGTAATCCCAGCACTTTGGAAGGCCGAGACGGGTGGATCACCTGAGGTTAGAAGTTTGAGACCAGCCTGGCCAACATGGTGAAACCCCACCTCTACTAAAAATACAAAATTAGCCAGGCATGGTGGCATGCACCTATAGTCCCAGCTACCTGGGAGGCTGAGGCAGGAGAATCACTGGGACCCAGGAGGCAGAAGTGGCAGTGAGCCAAGATCATACCACTGCACTCCAGCCTGGGCAACAGAGCAAGACCTTATCTAAAAAAAAAAAAATTAATTCAAGATGGATTAGAAACTTAAATATTATACCTAAAACTATAAAAATCCTAGAAGAAAACCTAGGCAATACCATTCAGGACATAGGCATGGGCAAGGACTTCATGACTAAAACACCAAAAGCAATGGCAACAAAAGCCAAAACAGACAAATGGGATCTAATTAAACTAAAGAGCTTCTACACAGCAAAAGAAACTACCATCAGAATGAAGAGGCAGCCTACAGAATGGGAGAAAATTTCTGCAATCTACCCATCTGACAAAGGGCTAATATCCAGAATCTACAAAGAACTTAAACACATTTACAAGAAAAAAACAAACAACCCTATCAAAAGGTGGGCAAAGGATATGAACAGACACTTCTCAAAAGAAGACATTTATGCAGCCAACAGACATGTGAAAAAGTGCTCATCATCACTGGCCATCAGAGAAATGCAAATCAAAACCACAATGAGATAGCATCTTATACCAGTTAGAATGGAGATCATTAAAAAGTCAGGAAACAACGGATGCTGGAGAGGATGTGGAGAAATAGGAACATTTTGACACTGTTGGTGGGAGTATACACTAGTTCAACCACTGTGAAAGACAGTGTGGTGATTCCTCAAGGATCTAGAGCTAGAAATACCATTTGACCCAGCAATCCCATTACTGGGTATATACCCAAAGGATTATAAATCATGCTGCTATAAAGACACATGCACACGTATGTTTATTTCGGCACTATTCACAATAGCAAAGACTTGGAACCAACCCAGATGTCCATCAATGATAGACTGGATTAAGAAAATGTGGCACATATACACTATGGAATACTATGCAGCCATAAAAAAGGATGAGTTCATGTCCTTTGCAGGAACATGGATGAAGCTGGAAACCATCATTCTGAGCAAACTATTGCAAGGACAGAAAACCAAACACCACATGTTCTCACTCGTAGGTAGGAATTGAACAATGAGAACACTTGGTCACAGGGTGGGGAACATCACACACTGGGGCCTGTCGTGGGGTGGGGGGATGGGGGAGGGATAGCATTGGGAGAAACACCTAATGTAAATGATGGGTTGATGGGTGCAGTGGGCCAGCATGGCACATGTATACTTATGTAACGAGCCTGCACTGTGCATATGTACCCTAGAACTTAAAGTATAATAATAAAAAAAAGAAAAAATTTCTAAAAAAGAAATAGAAGAAGTGTGATATGGTTTGAATGTTTGCCATCTCCAAATCTCCTGTTGAAATGTGATTCCCAATGCTGGAGTTGGGGCCTGGTGAAAAGTGTTTGGGTCATGGGGGCAGATCCCTCATGAATGGCTTGGTGCCCTCCTCATAGTAATAAATTCACATGAGATCTGGTTGTTAGAAAAGAACCTGGGATATCCCCTCTCTTGCCCCACCTCTCACCATGTGATGCACCAGCTCCCCCTTCACCTCCTGCCATTACCGGAAGCTTCCTGAGGCCCTCACCAGAAGCAGATGCCAGCACTGTGCTTCTTCTACAGCCTGCAGAACAGTGAGTCAAATAAACCTCTTTTCTTTATAAATTACCCAGTCTCAGATGTTCTTTTATAGCAACACAAAATGAACTAACTCGGGGTGGCTTTATCTAAGCCCGGGATCTGGGGCCACCAGCATAAGCTAGAACCATCACATGCCTTCAGGCATACAATGGAGACAGAGCTGCTGCCAGAAACACTGCCCAAGGCAGAAAGGTAGGGCTAGTGGGGAAGATTCCCTTGTTTATTCCTGCCCCCTGGCCTCTAACCTCCCACCCCTGCATCCCATTGGCCCAACCCAGACAGGTGATAAAAGAACCTGAGAAACAGCCTGTGAGGGTCATTCCCCTCTTCCTTGAGCACAGTAGTAGAGTGACAAAGAATGGATCAGAGGCAAATAGGCCCAGGACTGGCCAACAACCCCTCACACATGAAGTACATGATGCCTAATAGGCTTTGGTTTGTATTATTCAGGGGTCCTTGGGAACCTCCTGGCCTAATCATGTTTTATCTTCCATGTGAAACAAAGCACTTTCAGTCACCTACCTCCTACTCCCCAAGTCCCATTTGTTTCTCCCTAAAAATCCTGCAAGAAACATTTTATTTGCCTCTCTTCCAGATGTTCTGTGGACTTATTAGTCTCAGAGGCTCCCAATGCTCCTAATTTCAGTAAGGATTCTATCCCACACTGAAAATGGAAGACACTTGCTGTATTTATTGTTTCTATGGTAAAAATAAAATCTCTAAGAAGTGAGCACTAGCAAAATAAGGATGAATGCCTGGGTCTTTTTGGTCTCATCACACAAAGGACATATTTTATAGGGGCTGTCTTTGTATGTAATTAGGATTCCCTCAACCAAATTTAATACTAATTTTTCCTCCAGGGGAATTTCTGATGAGATTGTCCAGCAAAGGGGCCATCTCCTAATGGGATTAGCTGATCAAGATTGTCTCCTGATACATGGTGCCATTCAGCAGCCATTTTAGAAAAAAATCGCAACTGGGGGAGGGGGCATAAGTACAGCTGATGAAAAACAAAAAAAAAAGCAAAGACCGAAACAACTTGCTGGCATGGCTTGAAGAGCTGGGTTGGCACTATTTCTGCCTCAGGTAGCAAGGGGGAGGGCTGGTATATTTAAGCACCTTGGTAAAGAGATCCAATCTTGATACCGACAATTTACCTTTGCTCTATACTAGAGTTAATGGGCATTCTGACCACAATGAGACACCTGGGGGTTGGGAGTGAGCATGACAGTGATTGAGACAAATTCACCCCCTCTGGTGGGCGACTTAGAGCTCCTATTTTCATGGGGGTAGAGCAATGGCTCATACACTCAGACTGGACTACATCCTCCAAAAGACTGCATTTCCAAAGAATCCTAACCCTGGCCCAGATTCTGTTCTTGAGGACCTCTCATTGGAGAAAAGTGGTGGGAAAAGAGAGTCTTGAAATGGGCTAGAAATAGCTCAAAACATCTGAAGCCAAAGCAATCCTTTCAATAGAGATTACTGAGGCAGGGTATATGATCCTGGAAATAAAAAACGACAATAAAACTACAGTACCTAGGAGTTGGTCTCCTTTTCATAATCACCATACACTGGCAACTAAAGAATGTTAATGAAAAAATTATCCATAAAACAAAAACAACAAAAAACTCTCATTGGTGTAAGTCTAAATAATCGTGGTTACTCTGTTCAGTTTCAATAATACATATATGTAAGCTTCAAATTAGCATGGCTTTCCAATTTATCCTTTAATAAACATCATATTCTACATGAAAGTAAATTCTGAGAATGTATTATAGTCATCTCTGAACACACAGGGACTCAACTGCTCGTGTTGGTATCAAAAGTAAGTTCCCAGGCTGGGTACAGTGGCTCATGACTGTAATCCCAACACTTTGGGAGGCCAAGGAGGGCAGATCAATTGAGTTCAGGAGTTCAAGACCAGCCTGGCCAATATGGCGAGACTCAGTCTCTACTAAATATACAAAAATTAGCCAGGCATGGTGGCGCACACCTGTATTCCAGCTATTTGTGAGGCTGAGGCACGAGAATTGCTCGAACCTAGGAAGTGGAGGTTGTAATGAGCCAAGATCGCACCACTGCATTCCAGCTGGGTGAAACAGCAAGACTCTGTCTCAAAAAAAAAAAAAAAAAATTCCAAATAGTTTGAGCTTGCTGTGGTCACAGTTCCTATTTCCAATCCCCAGAGGACAATATATTTCTGTGTTTACACAGAAGCTCCAGAACAAAGACAAAGACAACACAGTGGTTCTAAAACCAACAAACAGAATTCCAGGTCATTCAATTGTGTCATTCAGTGTGATCAATTGGAGTGTTTATGTTTAAATTTTTTCAAGTGCAAAGACGTTTGAAATCCCCTAAAATCCACCCTGAATAAACAAAGACATGGGCAATGTTGTGAATTCTAGAACGTGCGGTGAAACAATATTTTTAGGAATCACTGTCAAATTTAGCCTTATATTTAAGACTTTCCCCAGTATTTGTATATTTGTTGCTGTGTGTGAAAGAAATGTTTTAAAATTAAAATTAATAACTGTTGTGTGACCAATCATGAGCAAGGATAGCTTGACAAAACTGGCTACCATCTGCTAAACCTGCATATGTGAAGATCCACTTTATTAAAGTAATTGACAGATTGGCAGAAGCTTTAAAAAAAAACTATATTACTACAATAGAATATCTGTATAAAGATTCTCCCCATTTAAAAAAACACATTAATATAATCAAGTTTTAGTTCACTACTTTTTTTCCATTTTGGCGCAGTAACATTTATTTTTTAATAGCATGACCATACATAAAGTTGATAAAAGAAAATATAGACTGAGTGTCCTTTTTGTCCATTACTATCCTTTGTTTCATTTCATAATTGTTCCTGAAAATAATTTTGTCATATAGAGAAGGGAGGGGTCAAATATAGGAGGTCTCTCCTACAGGTAAATCTTTATTGAAGAGGAAAATCATCTTGTTTATTCCCCTTCATCGTCAGCCTCCAAACAACCAAAACAAGAGTTGAAATTCTTGATTTTATTTTCCTTAAGAAATTCTGTCCTAAATTTGACTAAAATTAAATTCGAGTCTGACAGGTTTTTCTGTTTTTGTTTTTTTTTTGTTTTTTTTTTGTTTTTTTGAGACAGAGTCTAGCTCTGTCACCCAGGCTAGAATGCAGTGGCGCAATCTCAACTCACTGAAACCTCCGCCTCCCGGGTTCAAGCAATTCTCCTGCCTCAGCCTCCTGAGTTGCTGGGATTACAGGCAACCACCACCAAGCCCAGCTAATTTTTCATCTTTTTTTAGTAGAGATGGGGTTTCACCACCTTGGCCGGGCTGGTCTTGAACTCCTGACCTCATGATCCACCCCCTCCACTGCCTCCCAAAGTGCTGGGATTACAGGCATGAGCCATCGTGCCCGGCCAGGGTCTGACAGGTTTCGAGGGTCACTTAGTGGAGCTTACACTGGGATGCCATTACACTAGGGTGTCCACCTACTCTCTTCTAGGATGGACTTCCCAGACTCCAAGCCAGATTTCCACCTTCCCTTTGCCTACAGATTTATCCTCTTTCTATATAAGAAATATAGCAGGTCCCATTTCACCAGATCTCATCCCATGACCAGTCTCACCCCAAACAAATGGAATATTTCCACAACCTACACCATCTTGTCTGCTTCCTGGCTAAGTCAGACAACAGTTCCTAAGTAAGACTTCTTGTGGTTGTAACAAGAAGTCCTTCACTGTCTGAGTCCTCCAAGAGCTTTGTTCAAGATGTCAAACTAGAGCCCTAGGCATCACTGAACATAGACAAAGCCTCCGGGATGGACCTAAAGTCTGGGATGCCTTGAGCATGAGAGACTGGGTTGGTAGGACCTTGAGAATAACTCCATTAGAACTTGGACCTCTTGAGATTCCATGGGAGTCTTTTCATTGCACTGACACTCCTGGCAGAATATACCTATTCTGTTCTATGAGGTCACTCAACCAGCAGACATCTTAATGCCATTTTCTAAAGCTCCTTCAATTTTGGGGAGGACATTTTGTTAATTCACTGACTTTAGCATCCAGGCGACCAGGGGTGGAATCCCAGCTCTGCCACACTAAGGCAAATTCCTTAACCCTCTGAGCCTCAGTGTCTCACTTGTCAAATCATGATGCCCCCATTGACCTCAAAAAGAGATGCAAGGATTATGTGAGTAAATATATTTATTCACCCCAGCACCTGGCACGCTGGAAGTGTTCAAAAACTGGTGGATATACGCCACTGCTATTATTTGAACAAAAATTGCCGCCAAAAGAAGACAGATGGACTGCATAGGTTAAAGATTACTCATGTGACAGAGGATGTCAAATAAATGTCATTAACTAAAAGAAAACATGTGGTGGCTATTGGCATGGCAAATATCAAATTACAGCAGTCACAACAGAGAGAAAAATCCACATCACTAGTGTGTCACATGGGTATTGATGGATGAGAGTCCCTTGGGAAGGTTTGCTTTCATCCAGACAGGGCCAGCTGAGAAAAGATGTGGTGGGGGAGAAGAAGAAGGAGAAGAAGGAGGAAAGAGGAGGAAAAAGAAGAGGAGAGGGAGAGGGGAGGAGGAGGAAGAAGGAGGGGGAGAAGGAAAAAGAGGAAAGAGGAGAAGGGGGAGGAAAGAGAAGAAAAAAGGGGGAGGGAAGAGAGAGGGAGAGAGAGGAGGGTGAGGAGATGATTTATTATACTAGTCCCAGATTGGATCTCATAAAACTTCCAAGAGGGTGGGGAGAGAGAACCAAGTAGGAAAGGAGTCAGCAACAGAATTGTTATAAGGCCTTGGGCGCATCTCTAAGAACTCCACAGTTCTTTCTCCTCTTAAGAGGTACTCCAAAAGAAAGGCAAAGTGTGGCTATATAGATCAGATGTTGTCAAAAACGTTCTAACAGGGAGTGCTGTAAAATGCAAGCTCTTGAATAAAATCTAAGTTTGGAAGATTAAGAGTCAACTATGCCAAAATATTAACTGAATTATCTGAGGGAAGTAGAACTGAGCAATGTTCATTTTCTCCTTTGTATTTTCTTAATCTTTTAAGAATTAAAACTGCGTTACTTTTTGAATCAAAATGGAAACCTTAATTTTTGACCTCATAAGTTCAATATAGGAATTATGTATGACCTCAGTGGTCCCCTTGGGTTAGATATGGTGGGAAAAATAGGACAACTTCATAGATTCTGGAAGTGAAGTAGAAAAAAAAATGTTCTGGTTTTGCAATCAGCTTGTTTGAAAATAAATGAGGCACTATAGAACATTGAGAATTTTTAAATGGGGGTAGGGTACAGAGGGGAGCAAAGTACAGGGCAAAGGAAATGCTTTACGCTATTGGAAATAGATGCTAAGTCCCAATTAAATCATTAAACTTTATCTTTAATCAAATATCATTGTAAACACAGGCCCCAAATCTTACAAGAAGCAGCCTACAAATTATGTTTTTGGAGCTGGGAACACAATCTTTCTTCAAATCTAGGCCCTAGAGTCTTTAGGCCCCCTACCTCAATTCAAGCCAGAGCTATGAAAAAGGTAGAGATACAGTTAGGTACTCAATGTATGAGTCACGTTTTGCAAACAGTTGTCATTCCATTTCTAGAATGATCTCTGGGATACTATAATATAAAGACTCTGAACACACTGGATGGCCAAGAAGAAGGAAAAACATGCTTCTACATATAAGCAGACTTTAATATTTCAAATTTGGGCCCACCCGATTAGGGGGTGGGAAAAATTAAATACTTTTATATAGTAGAAAAACAATAAAAGAAAAAGAAGAGGGGCAATGCCAAGGGGAACATTTAATCTACCAAAAGAAACCAGTGTTTTCAAAATGTGTTTCCTTGTGTGTGGTAGTTATCAAAGATCCCTGGACTCTACCCAAAACTACTGAATCACTATCACAGAGCAAAGCCCCCAAATCTGCATTTTACCTCATTTTCAGGACGTTTTTGGCACGTTCTAGTTTGAAAATCTCTGCTTAGGAAATTATTAAGAGTGAGATATTTCAGTAACTCATTCGAGATCTACCAAACAGCTCTTCATTTTCTTATGTGAAGTAGTGAAACTACTATCTTTCTGAGACTATTTTCTGATTGGCCTTTTGCTAACCAGACATAGGCCAATATAAATGAGCAAGAAGTGAGTTTCTAAAACCAAGTGAATTCCCTAACGCCATACACAGATCTTAAGAATCTTTAATACTCCTGGTATACTGTGGCTACTTGCCTTGAGCCATATATTCCTCTCTGGGTATCTTCCTAAATTCAAGAACCTTTTATGATGAGGAATTAAATGTCTCCAGTGAACAGAGAGAAATTAATTAGCACCCACCAAATGAACAACTATTTCATTCCCTGCATGAATGTGTATTTTGCTTTTGACACAGCCTGAAAAACACGGAGAAAATCTCTGTAAGAATTAGTTATGCTCTATGGTTTCTGGTGGAGCTGCAGAGACTCCCCCTTGGGCTGTTATTTGCAGTATTTACTTTTTTTTTTAACTGAATTATCAAGTGAAAATCCAATTGTTCCTAATGGTGCTCACTCTGTGTGTTTCCCATTCTCATATATGAGAAAGGGTTTATTATCCATTTGTAGTAATTAAGACACTGATGTTATATAGATCCATAAAAATCCTTCATTAAGCCAGTAAAGAGCTTTTCATCAAAATCACGGTAGCTAAATATTTATTTAAAAATAAAAACCAAATTAAAATGAAGGGCCCCCCAAAAAAAAAACAACAAAAAATTGCTATGAGACTATTTTGAAAGTTGCTGTGGGTATGCTGAGCAGTTTCAAAGCATGTAACTATATTTTCTTACAAAGTAGGAAACAACCCTAACTGGCAATCCATCATGGCTGGCTATAAAGAAATGAAGTAATTAACCATAAGGAAATAATTCAGCAAGATGCTAACAGTTTAATAACATTTAAGTATTTGCATTTAAGCCTTATTGTTTTTAAATGATTTCATAATTGTTTTAGATTTGCAAAAGGTGCTAACACGTGAACAAAATAAAAAGAAACACAAGATTTTGTGTTAGATATGGTCAGTTGAATGTGTTATTAGATACAGGAATAAGGTTTGTATTGTCCTCATGGAATTTGGAATACAGCCCTTGGCAACGCAGGTCTGTACAGAGAAAACTCCTCAGCCTTTAGAAGCTTATACACCTCCCCAGCCAGGGGAAAAAGGAGGAAACTAAACAAATCTTTCTCATGCAGAGAAAAACCTCATGTTGTTATCTTCCTTCCTATTACAAGGGAAGTTCATCTAGAGAGCCACAGCTGAGAAAGGAAAACATGTTGATTGGAATACGTAAGAACCCCCTTCTGTGTACCACTTGGGGATAAAGATTTTATTAGAAAGACCTTTCTTTATCTTTGAAGCATCTAAAAAAATTACAGCCAAGAAAAAAGCTGTAGTTGTCCATTATCAAAACCTTCTGTCCACAGTGGAAGCTTTCTGCATTTCCATCACCAACCATGGGGAGAAACTAGGGCTACTCCTATTTTCCATCAAACACCAGAACTGTGTTTCTCTCACAGGACTCCAAGGATAGATTCTAAAAGTTCTATGAGTCCTCTACATTTTATTTAAATATCCTGCCTTAATTTCTATGATAGCTTAAAAAATATCTGAAGGACTAAGTATTACCATAGGGCCATAGGGCCTTCCCTCCTTTGCAATTGCATTTATGAACATATTGGCACCAATGAACATAGCTTCAATCAATGAGGGTTAATGAGAAGAATAATAATGGTAGACTTTAGATTAAAAATTATATTGGTGGCTCGGCACGGTGGCTCATGCCTGTAATCCCAGCACTTTGGGAGGCTGAGGCGGGTGGATCACGAGGTCAGGAGATCAAGACTATCCTGGCTAACACAGTGAAACCCCGTCTCTACTAAAAATACAAAAACAAAATTAGCTGGGCGTGGTGGTGGGTGCCTGTAGTCCCAGCTACTCAGGAGGCTGAGGCAGGAGAATGGCATGAACCCGGGAGGCAGAGCTTGCAGTGAGCCAAGATTGTGCCACTGCACTCCAGCCTGGGTGACAGAGCGAGACCTCGTCACAAAAAACAAACAAAAAAAATTATATTGGTGCAAAGTAAAAGCCAACAAAACCTGCTGCATGCCCTAGGAACAACCATTTTGTAATTTTCTGGTAGCTTTTGTAGAGAGACATACTAAGAGAAGTGAGTTATCCTCCAGCTTATGGAGTTTAGATACAACAAACTGAAAAACAACTAGCACCAAAGCAGTCAGGGCCACCCTTGTATTGTGAGCAGCAATTTAATTTCAGCAAAATAACTCCATCCTTAACTTTCAGTTAACATTGTAACTTTGAATTTCAGTGGTTCTTATTTACATGCAGTTTGTAAACGTGTGTTGATTTTACGGTTGTGCTGTGATAGCAGATGTGAGTGAAGATCTAAAGTGGGGTTTCTCAACCTCAACACTACTGACATCTGGGCTGGATAACTGTCTGATGTAGGGGACTGTTCTGTGCATTGCAGGATTTAGTAGCACCCCTGCCCTCTACTCACTAGATGCCAGTAGCAAACATCCCCAAACCACCTCTAGTTGTGACCATCAACAGGGTCTCTACATGAACAGACACTTCGCAAAAGATGACATACATGTGGCCAACAAGCACGTGAAAAAATGTTCAATATCACAATCATTAGAGAAACGCAAATCAAAACCACAGTGAGATACTAGCTCGTACCAGTCAGAATGGTTAGTATTAAAAAGTCAAAAAATAATAGACGCCGGCAAGGTTTTGGAAAAAAAGGAATGCTTATACACTACTGGTGGGAATGTAAATTAGTTCGACCACTGTGGGAAGCAGTTTGGTGATTTCTCAAAGAACTCAAAGCAGAATTACCATTCGATCCAGCAATCCCATTATTGGTTATATACTGAAAGGAATATAAATCATTTTACCATAAAGACAATTGTACTCATATGATCATTGCAGCACTGTTCACAATAGCAAAGATATGGAATCAACTTGGGTGCCCATCAATAGTAGACTAGATAAAGAAAATGTGGTACATATACACCATGGAACACCATGCAGTCATAAAAAAGAGCAAGATTATGCCCTTTGCAGCAACATAGGTGGAGCTGGAAGTCATTATACTGAGTGAACTAACAGGAATAGAAAACGAAATACCACACGTTCTCACTCATAAGTGGGAGCTAAACATTGAGTACACATGGACACAAAGAAGGGAACAGCAGACACCAGGGACTACTTGAGGGTGGAGGGTAGAAGACGGGAGAGGACCAAAAAACGACCTATAGGATAATATTCTTATTACCTCAGTGACAAAATGATCTGTATACCAAACCCATGCAACATGTAGTTTACCTGCCCATGTACCCCTGAACTTAAAATAAAATTTAAAACCAACAAAACAAAATAGTGTCTCTAGATACTACCAAATGTTTCCCGGAGGGTAAAATTGTCCCCAGTTTAAAACCACTGACCTAAAGTATGTGTTGGGGTCCAGGCAGGAAAGAGATAACATACTCAGGTTGAATAATTTAAGGAGAATTTAAAATAGATACTAGTTATAAAAGTGTAGGGAGGGTATAAGGAAAGATAATTACCAAAGTCCTAAAGGAGCAAAATAAGGGTGAAGTATGTTGGGGGTCGAGGGAGAGACAGAGAGGGAAGGAGGAGAAGGGGGGTGCAGAGATGGAGATAGGGGCACAGATCCTATAGAGAAGACATCCTATTAGAAGCTGAGACCTGCAGGTAAGGGGTAAAGTGATACATTAATGCCCTGACTTCACAGTCTGGGCTCCCCATGAGCTGAACCCAATCAGGTGCCAAAAGACAAGGGAGCCCACTGATAAGGTTCAGACAGGTCAGCCTCCCAGGACATAGAGCAGAGTGGAAGGAGGGAACATAGTGTAGGTTAGAGGAGCAAACAGAAAACATCCACCACACCTAGTTCTCCAATTCTGAGAATTTAAGAAACGATTAAAAATGGTAGGGAGCCGAGGCCCTGAAGTCCATCGCCGGTCGGTGCACGCTTGTGCAGCACGCACTCCCTGGAGCTGAACCAGGGTGAGTAGAGAGCTGTCAGATGCTATAGCCATATGAAGTTGAACATGGCAGAAGAAGAGGACTAACATCTAATTCCTTCATTAATGTCCAAGAAGATAACAGACCAGGCTTGCCAATGCTAAGGCAAATCCGGGAAGCCCGTGGAAAAGAAGAAAAGCAACAGGAAGCTAACTTGAAACACAGGCAGAAGAGTTTAAAAGAAGAAGAACAAAAAAGACGTAACAATGGGTTGAAGAATGCACTAGGCTGTGAAACAAAGGGTTTACCTTGCTCCAAAAGATGGGCTATAAAAGTGGTCAGGCACTTGGCAAGGGTAGGAGTGGTATTGTTGAACCCATTCCTCTCAATATCAAAACAGGGAAAAGTGGCATTTGGTCATAAGGCATCATTAAAACGGAAAGCAGAGGAAAAATTAGAAAGCTACGGAAAAAAGATTCACATGAATAACCAAACTGAAGAAAAAGCTGCAGACCAGTTTCGAATGCGACTTAAAAATAAGCAAGATGAAATGAAGCTAGAAGGAGATCACAGAAGAAGCCAGCGAGTCTGTCAACAATTGGACACCCAGAAAAATATTCAGGTTCCCAGGGAAGCATGGTACTGGTTGAGGCTTGAAAAGGAGACTGAAGATGAAGAAGAAAAAGAACAGGATGAAGATGAATATAAGAGTGAAGATTTAAGTGTACTGGAAAAATTACAAATATTGACTAGTTATTTAAGAGAAGAACTTCTGTATAGTATTTGGTGTGGAACAGCCTATGAAGATAAAGAAGACCTATCTTCAAATTGTCCAGGACCAACTTCTGCAGATCATGACTAAGATTATTCCCAATAAACTGGAAACTTGAAAAATGTTATTATTTCCTAGGGATAGACAATTCAGCAGTTAGAAATCCCAAATTTTTTATGCCAGTAAAGAAAGAGGGACTTTATATAATGTTTTCTTCTTTTTGTACTTTAGAATGTGAGAGTTCACTGACTTGAAAAAAATAATGCAATGCCATTTCAGAACACAAGTGTCATAGAGATGGACAGTTACAGTTTATTGCTGTATTGTGATAGGTGAGGGGTTTAAGGACACCAATGGGTAACTCTCTTATTCCCCTCTTCACTTTGGAACAAATTGAGAAATAAGAAACAGGAGTCAGAGGAAGAGAAAAATATCCACTTTATCAGTGAATAAGCTGAAATAGAGAAGGCTGAATTTTTCTCCAGTCAGACACTGTAATATTTCTCCCTGATTGGAGAGAACTGCGGGCCTCTGCCTTGTTGGGGCAGAGCTCATCTTTGCATTCTGAGACCAGTTAGCTTTCAAGGTCCACCAAGGGCTGGACCACACATGCTCAGTTCCTTCTTGTATCACCCATGGGATGAGACAGTTCTTTGTTGGGAAGGAATGAATGAGGGTTCAGAGAGCTTTTTCCTACACTTCTCGCTTTGGAGGAGCAAGGAGAAGTTCCCTTCCCTCCATCCAAGCATGAAGAGGAGGGGAAACGTATTCCCCGCAATAAGACTGATGTCAGAGGAAATGTTCCACCAGTACTACTAAATTCTAATCCATTTTACAGACAAAATAACTGTGATAATTTGTGGTAAAATCATGAGTTTTCATGACAATGTCTACATCCATTAAATGTGATCTATTGGAAGTTTTGGCTATAGAAACTTAAGAATTGTGAGGAAACTCAAATATCATGTGATCCAAGTACTTACTGAATTTGGAAACCCCTTGATAGCATTCCCAGTGAGTGGTAATTCAACCTTTGCTTTTATTCTTCCCACCACAGAGAGCTCACTGCTTTAAAACCATTCCAGGCCAGGCGCCGTGGCTCACACCTACAATCCCAGCACTTTTGGAGGCAGAGGTGGGTGGACCATGAGGTCAAGAGATCGAGACCATCCTGGCCAACATGATGAAACCCCATCTCTACTAAAAATACAAAAATTAGCTGGGCATGGTGGCGCATGCCTGTTGTCCCAGCTACTAGGGAGGCTGAGGCAGGAGAATTGCTTGAACCCGGGAAAGCAGGTTGCAGTGAGCCGAGATCGTGCCACTGCACTCCAGCCTGGCAACAAAGCAAGACTCCATCTCAAAAAAAAAAAAAAATCCATTATTACTGGGTAGCCCTAAATTATTTTCATTGTTTTCTCTTAAACTGCAATCTGCTTCCCTGTAATTTTACTGAATACAGCTAAGGACATACCATGTGGCAT
Source organism: Pan paniscus (assembly GCF_029289425.2). Classification (NCBI taxonomy): domain Eukaryota; kingdom Metazoa; phylum Chordata; class Mammalia; order Primates; family Hominidae; genus Pan; species Pan paniscus. The sequence goes on along the minus strand of NC_085926.1, from coordinate 73,136,694 downwards.
ACTATGAGAGAGCTCCATCCAGGGTGAGGCATCAAAATCATGAACCTTTTTAAAAGTTCATATGCTCAGATGTCTCCCCTAGTGACTGATTTTGATTTATCTAGTCTAAAGCAGGTCCTGGATATCTATATCTGTATTTATTTTGAAGTCCCAAGAATGAATGACAAGCACCTGAGGATAAGAACTAGCGCTGAGATTAAGTATGGTGCATCACTATTCTTTGGATAGAGTTGTGATCACCTGTGTCATTTTATAGCTCACCTTTTAGTTGCATTGAGCAAGAGATCAACCTCTTTTTTTATTAGAAACAGCATACATAAGAAAATCACAAAAACTAACCTGTACTTGCTAGGGTAAGATAATCAGTAGTACAACTTGTATTAATCTCTGACCTAATATGACCTAATTCACTTTTCAAGTTTAACTTAGGGACCTTTACAAAATAATAATAAAAGGATCCCACCCCAAGAGATTCTGATGCTACTGGTCACTATGACTTGGGCATCAGTGGCCTTGATTCTAAAATGCAGCCTAGCTTGAGCCACTAATCTAGTTAACTTCTGGGCCTCAGTTCTTCATCCAGAAAACTAATCATTATTTTTATGAATATAAATATATATATATGTGTGTGTGTATATATATATATGTGTGTGTATATATATATATCTCTCTAAGTTTATATGGTTGGATGCTATTGTTTAATAATTTTTTTTTTGTTTAAAAAAATTATAAAATTGGCTGAGCACAGTAGCTCACTCCTGTAATCCTGGCACTTGAGGAGGCCAAGGCAGGCAGATCACTTGAAGCCAGCAGTTTGAGACCAGCCTGGCCAACATGGTGAAACCCCGTCTCTACTAAAAATACAAAAACTAGCTGGGCATGGTGGCACACGCCTGTAATCCAGCTACTCAGAAGGCTGAGGCATGAGAATTGCTTGAACCTAAGAGGCAGAGATTGCAGTGAGCTGAGATCATGCTACTGCACTCTAGCCTGGGTGACAGAGCAAGGCCCTGTCTCAAAAAATATATATATATAATTACATTAGTAGCTATTAATAAAATAGAGGAGTACATTTTACCCTTGCAATTACAGTCAATATTTTGGTGTCACTTCAGCCAACATTCCAACATTCAGTCAAATCCCAAAGCCAAATGGATATCTTCAGATGGAATCGAGATAGACAGGAACTGGCTTCCCTTTCTCCTCTTACTGACTATGGGGACAACACACACCTGCTCAGTGACCTAAAATATTTTAAATATGTTCATGACAATTATGCTAAGAATGCAGAATAACACTGATGGAACCCAGGATTGTGGTCTACATTTACAGGCCTAGGACTAGAACTAGACCAGCTTAGAGAGTGGGAGATATCCCTCCGTTCTTGTCCATCAAAGGATAAAAATATAGGCTTTCGGCCGGGCGCAGAGGCTTACTCCTATAATCCTAGCACTTTGGGAGGCTGAGGCAGGCAGATCACGAGGTCAAGACAGCGAGACCATCCTGGTCGACATGGTGAAACCCCGTCTCTACTAAAAATACAAAAATTAGCTGGGCAAGGTGGCAGGGGCCTGTAGTCCTAGCTACTCGGGAGGCTGAGGCAGGAGAATCGCTTGAACCAAGGAGGTGGAGGCTGCAGTGAGCTGAGATCACACCACTGCACTCCAGCCTGGTAACAGAGCCAGACTCTGTCTCAATAAATAAATAAATAAAAAATACAGGCTTTCAGCTGGGTGCGGTGATGCAGACCTATTTTCCTAGCTACTCAAGGGGCTGAGGTGGGGAATCCCCTGAGCCCAGGAGTTTGAGACCAGCCTGGGCAACATAGTGAGAGAGCCCCATCTTAAGGAAAAAAAAATCAGGTTTTCAATATGAGTAAAAACTTATTTTTAGGCCTTTTATGACTTTCTAAATAGGTAATAATGAACACCGAGGGAAGTAAAACATTGAAAAGAATTTTAAAATTTGTTTTAGAACATTCATATGAAATTTGAAACTGCAAAACAATGTAAAATTTAATGCCATGTCATTTATTTTTGTGTATATTGTGTTATGTTTATTTTCAAAGTCCTATCTAGAAATTCTAAAATGTCTTTTCTTAATTAAAAATCAAAAATACTGTCGTTTCTGAAATTCAAAATAAATACTTTAACATACAAGAAAAATTTAAATTAAAATGGTAAATCAACCCTAGAAGTCCACAAGTCAGCTTTCATTTAAAAGGAGGTTGCTTCTCTGCACATCATTGAAGTTTGTAAAATTACATCCCAAGTACCTTCCTAATGTTCATACCAGACCCATTGCCTGCCCTGGCCTCTTATTGCTGGGCTCATTAACTCAACAAATGCTTATTTATATCCCACCATGGTCAGAGAACTGTACTGGTGCAAAGTGGCTGAAGAAAGGGCAGTTCATTGGAAATGTCAGACCTGAGCCTCATGTCTCCATCAGGAAACAACTAATGCACGTGGATAAAATAGCACTCTCCTCAGCCATCACCAGTGTGAGGACAGTATCACAATAATAGCTTCAATGTCAGTGGTTCACGTCCACCTTGCCCCTGCAGGATTCCATCATTGTCTCTGCAGCTGTATCTAGGTATCAGCAAGAGTCTTAAATACCTTTGCTTGGGTATCCCTTCCTCTATTCTCTTATTTCCAAGGGGAGGCTTCTTCCCTATTGCCTGGAAGGGAACAGCAGTAGAGTGACCCCCTTCATCTCTTACCTGCTCCTCCCCTTGGAAGGAGGAGTAATGAATATGATTGGTGAGATGGGCCCAGCTGACATCCCTTGGGCCACCTTTGTCCTGGGCAGGGCCCCTGCACTAAGCAAGGACAGCAGGAGCCACCTACTCTTGCCAAGCATGGTGGTTGCTTGTGCCACTTGCTCCTTCTGGTAATCAGATGAAGTACAGCCTGCTGCAGGCCAGCCTGGCCAACCTTCCAATTTACCAGTTCCAGTTCTTTAGCCTGCAACTAAATATGCAAATCAAAGTCATGTGAATCCCAAGGTCTATGTGAGAGAGAGAAGCTCCGTTGCCAACTGACCTAAGCCCATAGGGCTGCTCAACATTATCAGATTTGGAACAAGGAGGCAACATTGGTCAAGCCAAACTTTAAAGGCAGCGGGGAGCTAAGTGGCTCCTCCCCCACAGCTCACTGCTATGTAGCATGTTAGAACAAAAACAAGTCTTAGACCAAATTTTCTGTTTGTGTAATCATTTCTTAGAGCATGTGGGCTCAAAATAATCATGCAACCTGTTCTGTAAACTCAGAGACATCTTGTTTTCTATACTTGGGCTCTCCAATAAGAAAACTTCAAGAGAATTTCATTCATTTGTAATCAATTCCCTTCTAGTTGGATCAAACAACAGGTGCCTCTGAGAACTGGAGGACACAGAGCTAAGTGACCTTCTAACCTTCAGTTTGTGCTGTCGTATTATCCTGGCCGGGGTCTTAAACCTCCTTGACTCAAAGGTGGTGATGCCTGCAAAGTCTTTCTGGCAAGCAAATATTTTTAACCAATCACTCATCCGGTGAAAATTATTATTTCTACACATCCCTTATGCAAATAAAAACCCCTCATTGGAGATTTCAGATCAAGATATTTGAAGCCACCTCTGAAAGGTGGATTCCTCATTAGGCTCTTTCAAATCCCAGCTAATTACCCAAAGAGTGGGAATTTCAGATGAGAATTATGATGGATTGGAGCTGGCTGAACATTTTTTTTTATGCTCCTCTGTTTGGAAATCTAATTCCCCTCCCTCTGAAACTAGGCCAATAGGATATAGACAGATAGAAATAGAAATAGAGATACAGAGACAGAGAGAGAGAGAGAAAGGCAGGGAGCGATTTTAAGGAATTGGCTCATGCAATTGGGGAGGCTGACAAGTCGAATCTATGGGGCAGACCAGCAGGCTGGAGACTCAGGGGAGAAATGCTATCATTCATGTTCAAAGGCAGTCAATGGGCAGAATTCCCTCTTCCTCAAGGGAGAACAGTCCTTTTTCTCTTAAGGCCTTCAACTAATTGGATGACTCCCACCCTCACTAGAGAGGGCCATCTGCTTTACTCTGAAAGTCTGATGTAAATGTTAATCTCATCTTTAAAAGATATCTTCACAGAAACATCTAGAATAATGCTTGAACAACTCTCTGGGTACTGCAGCCTAGCCAATTTGACACAGAAAGTCCACCATCACAGTCAGCATTGGTGGCAGGAGATGTGATGTCGCATGACTTCGAGGGCTAAGTGATAAGAAGCCTTGAAACCTTGGCATGGGTCTCCTGGAATGCTCTCTTGGAAGTCTGGCTCCCTGAGATCACCATAATGTGAGGAAGCCCAAGCTAGCCCCGTGGGGAGACCACATGGAGAAAGAGATGCCCAGCTAGTCTCATTGTTCCAGCCATCCCAGCCCAAGCACTGGACACACAAAATAAATCATCTTGGATGTCCAGGCAGATGAGACTTCAGATGCCTCCAGCCCCCACTGCCATCAGGCTGCAAGCACATGAAAGACTCTGAGAACTGCCCAGCTGATCCCATTCAACCACAGAACCATGAGAGAGATTCATATATTGCTTTCTAACTCACCAAATGTTAGGGTGGATTTCCATGTAAAAAATAGGTAAACAGACTACGAATACTTGAAATATTAACCTACACTCCCAGGGTACATATTAAACTTAACTTCACACATATGCACATCATCGACACCAAAGTATTTTAAGAAAATTACAGCCAGTATAACTGTCCTGCCACATGCTCTATATATTCTGAGCCCATTTGCCTCCTGTGTCTGTTTCCAACAAGTTAAGGACATGGAAGGGTGTGAGGGGGTTAGATAGGACCCAAAACCATCAACAGGGGCCCACACATCTTCTCCAACAGCACTAAAGTGTCTGCCAGGCCCTGCCAATAACATAACAGGTGTGCTTACAGTGTGTAGAATAAAACACAGGTGGGTTGCCTGTGGGGTAATGAGGGAAGAATGTCTCTTTATCTCTTTTATGTCCAGCTCTGTCAGAGAGATACCCCAGAGTTTGTAGAGAAAAACTCTTCCTTCTCTACCTGTTGCTCTGCACTCTAAGGCTACAGAGAAGCCAATAGGAGCTGGGAGAAATCAGGTGTCAGGCACCATGCCATTATCTGATAACTGAGCTTTCTCTAACAAGGCCAGGCTCTCCATACCTGGTTCTCCTATTTCATCAGGATGAATTGTTCCCCAGGAGGGGCCTCAGCCCTTATGCAAATTGGCTTTCCAGGGTGCCCACTCCATCAGCACAGACATGGCCAGACTTTCTTAATTCCTCTTAGACTCAATCTAGAAGCTCTGCTTCCCATAAATGAAATGGTGGCAAATACTGACAATCTAACAGATTAATCAGTGTAACAGAGTGACCCTGGAGTCAGAATTTAAATTTATTTTTTAGCAAGAAGCTGACAGCTGCTTCTTTGTAGAGCAAGGTTAGCAACTCAAATGGCTCCAAGCAGGGGAGATATTAAAAATATTTAACAACTGGAACCACCTGAGCCCAGTGGGCTCAGAGCAGGCCCTGTCAGCCATAGATATCAGCCCTGCTCATACAAACCAGGCAGGTAAGTGGGAGGAATGGACACGTGGGGGCTGTGGAAGAGGACAGTTCACGCTTCATGTAAAGAAGAAGCTGCTATCCAGCTCCAGGCAATGGAGGACATGGGAATGGAAGCCTAATGTTATCAAAAAAAAAAAAAAAATAGAATATTTTTTTCCCAGAGAGGCTGCCATGAAATTTGTGAAATTTCCTGATTTAAATGTTAGCAACTAGTTTGAATATTTACAAAAATATCTTTGCAAGCTGCTATGGTCTGAATGTTTGTGTCATTCTCCCAAAATTCATATGGTGAAATTCTCACCCCCAAGGTGATGATATTAAGAGGTGTGGCCTTTGGAGAGGTGGATTAGGTCATGAGCGCGGAACTCTCAGGCACAGGATTAGTGCCTTATCAAGGGGGCTGGGGGCAGGGTGGGTGGGGTGGCTCCTTCACTCCTTTCGCTGAGTGAGGAACCAGAAGGCAGCCATCTGCAGCCTGGAAAAGGGTCCTCACCAGAACCTGACCATCCTTATCTTGGATTTCCCAGCCTCCAGAACTGTAAAAAAATAAATATCTTTTGTTTAGAAACCACCCTGTTTATGTATTTTGTTATGGCCAGAATGGAATAAGATACAGGCCAAACCACATACATGACCTTCATGCTATCATTGTTACTGCTTTTCGAAAGGCAGGCCCAGAAAACTGTCATTATTCTATGTAGGGTCATGTAAGTAGCCTGTGCATTATGCAAACAAGGTTAATAGGCATTTGCACTTTGAGGGGATGAGCCTACTGGTCCTCTGAGTTAGCAGAGCTGTTCTCCGCCTTGCTACATAGACCTCTAGAATGAGAAAAGTCAAATTAACATCAAGCTCTAGGAAACTCCTGGGTAAAAATATTGGGGATCCCAACTTCTATTCTCCCAAAATTAAAGTTGCAGCAACTCATCAGGATGAATTTCGATGGACTAGGTGAGTTCTGCCACCAAAGTTGCCCGAATGAAGCTTCAAAACCATGGTGGACATCTGGGTGAGCATTCCACGCTCTACCAAGAGCGGGCCCTTTCATAGCATTTGTGATCTGGGGAGAAGTCACTGGTCATGTTGTGGGAGCTCCAGGAATAGGAGCATGGCAACCTAGGCGGAGCCTGGGAAAGCAAAGGCACCACTGCACTGTGGCTAAGTAGCATCTATTGAAATGTACAGCCTTCACCTTCAACTACAACATCATTGGCCACCAGAAGCAACAGCTTTGTGGGCGCAGCCGATTCTCCCTTCTCTCCCAGCCTGGTGCTTACAGGTGGTCTCTTAGACTGACTAACCCCAGAATTCAGGGCTGTCTTTGTAGGCATGTGACATGTGCAACCACAGAGGGCCCACAGGTTTGGTTTAAAGCTCACCTTGAAAGTCTTAATTTTTATTTTAATTTTATTTATTTATTATTTTTATTTATTTTTTTTTGAGATGGAGTCTCGCTCTGTCTCCCAGGCTGGCGCAATCTCATCTCATAGCAACCTCTGCCTCCCAGATTCAAGCAATTCTCTTGCCTCACCCTCCCAAGTTGCTAGGATTACAGGCGCCCACCACCACACCCAGCTAATTTTTGTATTTTTAGTGCCGACGGGGTTTCACCATGTTAGACCAGGCTGGTCTCAAACTCTTGACCTCAGGTGATCTGTCTGCCTCAGCCTCCCAAAGTGCTGAGATTACAGATGTAAGCCACAGCGCCCGGCAAAAGTCTTAATTTTCCAACAAGGGGTCTTGCATTTTCACTTGGCACTAAGCCCCACAAATTATGTAGCCCGTTCTGCCCTTGAGGTTCTTGAACGATTGCAGAGGGACAGCATCGAAAAGAAGGACTTAAGAAGTAAGTACAATTGATTCTCCTTATTCACAACAGTTATGTGCTATAAAGCCGTTGCAAACACTGAATTAGTGAATACTGAACCATTGCTCCTAGGGAAAATATAGGGTTAGGTTTATGCAAGCTTCTGTTCATAACGTTTTCATCCACCAATCAATACATAACCTTTTTTCAATGTGGTTTCTGTTTCAATACATGTTATTTAATATATACAGTTGATTAATTGACATTGAACTCACAACCAAGAGCACTAAAATTCATGCTGGAATGAAACTTACCTAACACACATATTTTCTGTGTAAGACACATTGTAGCCTTCCTGCAGTTGGAAACACTGGACAGCATTTCAGCACTATGCTTGGGGACCATTGTAAACAGCGAAGTCACCAAGAAAAAACACAACAGTGTGAAAAACAGCTCTAAATAGACCATGAGAGGGACATTGTTGACAGTATGAGAGCTGAAGCGAGAAGGGAGAGTGTCATGTCATTCCACCTCACCTGGGAACATGCATATCAGGTGACTCAAATGTCGCCACTCTGTGCAATGTCCACAAATGCCTGTGAAAACCCCTTGAGTACTGGTTTGGGGATTATGAATAAAATCTAGCAAGTAGAAGAGTTCACAAATACACAATCCACAAATAATGAGGATCAATCGCACCAACTTCCTTTTGGTATGTTATATGGGAGACCAGGTATTTGGTGGGAAAAATAACATGACCATATAAGACCGCATGCTCTTAAGATAGAGCAAAGCACTTACTTTGATATAATATGATATATTGATATAATATAGATATAATAATGATACCACATACTTATATAGCACTTACAATTAGATGATATTATGAACACATTACATTAAGTAACTCGAGGGAACATCATAACAGCCCAAAAAGGTACTGGTACAAGGTCTGGAATTTACTTTCAAATGCTTTTATATACACAATGTGATGCTAAGCATGTGCTGGCTAGTCCAACCTTTAACTCTAAGGCCAATTGGTTGTTTTCATTAAACAGAACACTCAAGAGTGGTGGCCAGGCACAGTGGCTCACGCCTGTAATCCCAGCCCTTTGGGAGATCTGAGGCGGGCAGATCACAAGGTCAGGTGTTCCAGACCAGCCTGGCCAACATAGCGAAACCCTGTCTCTACTAAAAATACAAAAATTAGCCAGGTATGGTGGCACATGCCTGTAGTCCCAGCTACTCGGGAGGCTGAGGCTGGAGAATTGCTTGAACCCAGGAGGCAGAGGTTGCAGTGAGCCGAGACCACGCCATTGCACTCCAGCCTAGGTAACAGAGTGAGACTTTGTCTCAAAAAAAAAAAAAATAAGTGGTTTAATGTCATATCAGAAAGGCCATTGCCCCAGAGGCGTCTGCGACAAAGTTTCTGTTTTCCATATTGCCATCAACACTAAAGGTTGGGCTAATTAGCACAGTGAATGTCATAACAGGTTCTTCTTGGTGAAATGGTTGGCAAAACCCCATCTCTACTAAAAATACAAAATTAGCTGGGCGTGGTGGCACATGCCTGTAATCGCAGTTACTCAGGAGGCTGAGGCAGGAGAATCACTTGAACCTGGGAGGTGGAGGTTGCAGTGAGCCAAGGTCATACCATTGCAATCCAGTCTGGGCAACAAGAGCAAAACTCTGTCTCAAAAACAAAAATAAATAAATGGTGTAATGAATGTTCAAGAAGTACTCTTGGCAGGCAACATTAAAGTAAAATATTTGGGGCATATCCTCCTCTCTTCAACAAGGTGTAAGAATCTAGCAAGACCTGTGATCTGCACCCTCTGGAATGGCACCCAAATCTCAATCCCTAAATGGTCCTGTGTCTGTCCACTGTGGTAGGAGGATTTCTGGCTGCCTAATGCTAACCGCAGGAGAGTTTCAAGTCAGCATTGCATGAAAGGTGCTAGCCAAAACAGCTAAAAATCACAGAGCGCTGAGAGCATCTCACACTTGCAGAAAAAAGGGTACGCACCGTTATCTGTCTGCTCGTGACTATTTGGTTAACGAATCTCTGTGTGAGTGACGGGATTTTATCTGAGGCCACTTTGTCATACAGTACACCCTGGTAGAGACAGTATAGGTAAGTAGCTAACCCTCACTCTCCTCCAACTTCTTCAGTGGGTTTTGTTATCCACTGATGGGGACAATGGTCCCCAAGTTACACAGCTACTAAGAGGTAGAGCCAGGATGTCCACCCAGGCCATGTGGCTGCAGCTTCTATATTCTTAACCATATGCCATACTGCCTCTTCACCTAAAAGCAACATGCGACCTAAATCCATTGCAGCTTAGATTAATTTGGCAAATCTACAGAGCCCTAAAAATACACATATTTGCAGGAAAGAGGAAAAAAAGAGTCTGAAATTAAAAAAACATGAAGACAATGAACAAGGCTAAACTATCAGGAACTTTAAAATGACACAAAGTCCATATTCACATCTATCCCTAATTCTAACACCATGGTTTAAGGTGGTATGTGAATTTTCTGTCACAGCATCTAAACATGCACATCGGTTAGAAAACATGATTGTAAAATTACTGAAATACGAAGAAATGACCCTCTTGGAGTTGATGAATTAGGGTATTTTTGTCACTGTCCTTTCAGCCATGGTCACAAACCCACACCTCCCTGAGCAAGCGTAGGCCCTGTTGACTCGTGGCTCTCCTTATAAAACCATGAGCTCTTTACCAGGCTGAAATGAAATTCATAGATAATATCTACCTATGTGTGTACTTTTTAAAAATTAATATAATAGCCTAACTGTAATATACACAATAAACAAAAGGACAGGAATTGAAAATATTACTTTAATATGTAGATATGGAGACAAGACACACTGAAAGACATAATGATGCAGACATGTGCTTGCACCTATATGTACAATCATGATAAATGTCATTGTTAAAAGTGCAGACTGAGGTGGGCATGTAGAATTGACAATCTAAATACAAGTAGCTTCCAAGAGCCAGGGAACTTACTAAAATGCTAACTCTTGGTGGTTACATTATTGGAATGCTCAGCATATACTCAAATGGTAAAAAAAAAAGAAAGGTTTTATTATATAAAAAAGAGTTAGTGTCTGGCCAGCGTGGTGGCTCATGCCTGTAATCCCAGCACTTTGGGAAGCTGAGGCAGGCAGATCACGAGGTCAAGAGATCGAGACTATCCTGGCTAACATGGTGAAACCCCGTTTCTACAAAAAATTAGCCCGGCGTGGTGGCGGGCACCTGTAGTCCCAGCTACTTGGGAGGCTGAGGCAGGAGAATGGTGTGAACCCAGGAGGCGGAGCTTGCAGTGAGCTGAGATCATGCCACTGCACTCCAGCCTGGGCGACAGAGTGAGTCTCTGTCTCTAAATAAATAAATAAATGAATAAATAAATAAATAAAAGAGTTAGTGTCTAGATAATTACACAGGTTTTTCTCCCATATGCACACCCAACAGGGCATTTCAGAGCTATACAGGGTTTCTGGCAATCACTCTTGAGTAGAACTATCCCGCACACTGCAGGGCATCAAAAATCCCTGTTATCCACCCATCACATGCCATTAGAGCCCCGCAATCCTTGTGAGGACCCCACCAATTCCCAAAGCACCTCCCAGAAGGCAGCACTGCCCCACTGAGGACCTCTGCTGTAAGGTTTTTTCTGAAGCTTTGCACATCTCTAGGTCTATGGTACCAGGAAGCAGTTGATGCTAGGGAGGAAACAGCCTGCCTATGGCCTTGAGAAAAAGGAAATTCCTTCAGCTCTCCACAACCTGGGCTCTGATGTGGGGACTCAGGAGCAAGTTGGCCTGGAAGCAGACTGGGAATCAATGATGTTATTAAGCCCCTAACTCAGTTCCACTAGTGGTGGCTGCAACTGCGTGATTATAGCAGAACTGCATTCAGCCCACTGCAAGTCAAAGTAACAGCCAATATCCAAATCTCTCCAAATTCAAAAAGGTGCTGCTGAGTTCTCTAGCACTATCAAGAAATCAAAGGTATCAAGATTGACCATTTGTACACAAGAAGAACAGTGCAGCTTAAACTGCTAAGAGTCCCGGTTTGAATCCAGGATGTCTCAAAGGCTTGGGTTCCTACTCATTGCACCAAATCAAGGTTCTAATAGAATAAGGAGGATCAGAGCCACAGAATCCTCACAGGAGGCTACTGCAAGAAGGCCAGTCATGAGTAACAAGGGGAGAAGCCAGGAACAGAACTTTATTCATGGGGAGCATTGGCCAAGTCTATGCTGTATTATAAAAGGACTGTCACGATTCACACACGAGTCAAGGACTCTTTGCTTCAGGGAGAGATTGGTAACCACCAATAATGATGGAGAAACTGGAAAAACACCACCAGCTTTGCAGGAAAGAAAAGCTTCATTTTCATCAGGATCCAGGAATAGGCTAGACAATTAAAATGAGACTGAAAGAAGGGGAGAAAGAAAGGAAGAGAATAAGCATCTGACAGCCACTGAGCCGGGGCTGCCATCAAAGGGGCCTTGAAGAGAGGTAGAGGGCATGGATGCTCTGAATGCAGATAGAAAAAAGAAACAGACAAGAAAGAGAAGGTGGTAGAAAAGGTGAGAAAAGCAAAGTAAGAGAGGTGATTAAGAGGGTCCAACATCACTAAGTTGAGAAAAATGCAAGTTTCCAGGAAGAGGGGCAGCCGACAGTGTCAGAATATGTGAGGGACTGAGAAGCTGTGAAATCATTGTATTTCAGAATGTGAGGTCAGTAATTCTGAGGATAAAAGTAAAAGCTGCAATGGAATGCAAGATGAGGCACACAGGCAAGTGTAGAGGGATAAAAAAGGACTTTGCTAAGAAGAAACAAATGCAGAGCCTCCTGGAGATAGTGAGCTACAAAAGATGCAAGAAAAAGAAGGTGTTTGCTAAAAGAAGACAGTAGGGTAAAGAGGTTTCTTCCCACAATAAAAAAAACTAGCATCCATAGAAATGGAGAAGTGGCTGGGCGCAGTGGCTCACACCTGTAATCCCAGCACTTTCGGAGGCCGAGGCAGGTGGATCATCTGAGGTCAGGAATTCGAGACCAGCCTGGCCAACATGGTAAAACTCCATCTCTACTAATAATACAAAAATTAGCTGGGCATGGTAGCGCATGCCTGTAATCCCAGCTACTCCAGAGGCTGTGGCAGCAGTATCGCTTGAACCCGGGAGGCAGAGGTTGCAGTGAGCCAAGATCATGCCATTGCACTCCAGCCTGGGCAACAAGAATGAAATTCCATCTAAAAAAAAAGAAAGAAAGAAAAGAAAGAAAGAAATGGAGAAGCAAAGGAGAGAAACCAGCTGTAGAACAGGGGGTGGCAGGGCTTTATGTGAGTTCCTGTAGGGAAGGACAAGGGATTGGCTTTTGAAGGTTGGATAACCTTTCCCTCCAAACTTCCCACAGAGAGGGTAGGCAATGAAAAGCCAAGAGTGTGGCTCTAGCTATCACCTTTCCTTTTCCAATGCGGGTGTCCTCATCTCAATTTGTGTGCAACCTCTGGTCTCCAAGTAACCCATTTCTACTCTGACAAGCTGAGAGAAACAGCCATGGGCCAAGACAAATTTGAGCTGTGGCTCAGCAAGTGTTCTGTGGTGGGAAGGCTGTGGCTAGGAAGCTTTAGCAAAGGGGAAACTTAATTCTCCCTAACAAAACTAGAGGTTCGTAGTAGTCCTGGAATTGAAGAAGTCCTGGAATTGAACATGTTTAAAGGGACCCACTTTAACAAACCTAGAAGTTCAGCATCTCAGAAAGGACAATTTTTAGCACTGAAGGCCATGCAGAGACAATGCAGCTGACAGAATCGCTACCCAGAATCTGAAACCAGCTCAAGGCTGACAGCCCAACCTGACTAAGAAGACCAGCCAGGGCTTTGTCCAAAACACCACAGATGAGGAAAATAATCTTCTGTCTAATAATAAGTTGGTGATGACAGAATCCCAAATGTCACTGCCAGCTTAGGAAAAAACCCTCTAATAACAAGGTAAAGATGATTTTGTCAATCTGTGGAAAGGATAAAATTTTAAATTACATTCTATTTCCTAGGACAATTTTTTTGGGTCTAACTTACAAGGTTGGTGAGACTTAGCTCTTTACTATTTTAAGCACCTTAGGCACATACAAAAAAAATGTCTGGAACTTGTTATACATAATTCATTCTCTGGAGCTGAGAATAAGAAACTAAGAGATGAAGTTTGAAATAAAGGTTAATTAAGGGGGAGAAAAAAAATGGGACTTATTGGAGTTAAAAAGGATAACAGCTGAGGCATTTCTCACCAAACTGAATAAAAAGAGCCGATATTTCCTTCTGGAGTATTTACGGAGAACCCAATATGTTCCTGTGGGGTGATTTTAAAGTATGGCCACAATTTTTTTTTGGTTTGTTTTTTACATTCCTCCCTTCAGAAAGTAGACCCTAATCCTCTTCATCTTGGATGTGTGCTGGACTCAGTGAATCACATGTAACAAATGGAACATGGCATGATGGCAGTGTGTCACTTCTAAAGCTAAGTCATAAAAGACATCACCACTTCCATCATATCTCTCTTGGATCACCTGCTCCAGGGGCTGCCAGCCGCCATGTTGTGAAGACACTCAAGTGGCCTGTGGAGAGGCCCATGTGGGGAAGAACAGAGGTCTCTCACCAACAACCGGCACCAACTTGCCAGCCAAGTGAGTCAGCAACCTCTTTTAGCAAACATCTTTTCTTGCATCTTTTATAGTTCAATATCTCCAGGAGGCTCTTCACTTGTTTCTTCTTAGCAAAGTCCTTTTTTTCCCTCTACACTTACCTGTGTGCCTCATCTTGCATTCCATTGCAGCTGTTACTTTTATGCTCAGAATTACTGACCTCACATTCTGAAATATGATGATTTCACAGCTTCTCAGTCCCTCACATATTCTGACACTGTTGGCTGCCCCTCCTCCTCCAGCCCCAGTCAAACCTTCAGATGATGACATCCCCACCCAACATCTTTAATGCAGCCTCATGAGAGACACCGAGGCAGAACTATCCCCTGACAAGCTGCTCCCAAATTCCTGACCAACAGGAACCATGAGGATAATAAATGCTTATTATTTCTCTAAGCCACTAAATTCTGGGCTAATTTGTTACACACTGAGAGATAACTAATACAGTTTGACACTGTGCAAAGTTCTGGCAACACAGGAGCAAAAAACTGATAGTCCCAACCATCAAGAAGCTCACTGCCTACTGTGGAGATAGTCTGGTAAAGCCAACAATAACAAAACCACATGGCTGGGCACAGTGGCTCATGCCTGTAATCTAGGCAATTTGTGAGGCCGAGGTGGCTGGATCACTTGAGCCCAGGAGTTCAACACCAGCCTGAGCAACATGGTGGAACCCCGTCTCTACCAAAAATACAAAAATGGCCTGGCGCGGTGGCTCACGCCTATAATCCCAGCAGTTTGGGAGGCCGAGGTGGGTGGATCATGAGGTCAGGAGATCAAGACCATCCTGGCTTATATGGCAAAACCCTGTCTCTACCAAAAACACAAAAAAATTAGCCTGGTGTGGTAGTGGGTGCCTGTAGTCCCAACTACTCTGGAGGCGGAGGCAGGAGAATGGCGTGAACCCAGGAGGCAGAGCTTGCAGTGAGGCGAGATTGCGCCACTGCACTCCAGCCTGGGGGACAGAGCAAGACTCCGTCTCAAAAAAAAAAAAAAAGAAAAGACAAAAATTAGCCAGGCATGGTGGCACACACCTGTAATCCCAGCTACTTGAGAGGCTGGGGCAGGAGGATCACTTGAACCCGGGAGGTGGAGGTTGCAGTGGGCCAAGATCATGCCATTGGACTCCAACCTGGGCAACAGAGCAAGACCCTGTCTCAAAAAAAAAAAAAAATCATGTGATAACTACTATAATAGAGGTACATCCATCAGGACGAGCATGAGTATACTGTACTAACAAGCAACCTAAAAATCTCAGTGGCAGTCGGGCACAGTGGCTCATGCCTCTAAACCTAGCACTTTGAGAGGCCAAGGTGGGTGGATCACTTGAGGTCAGAAGTTTGAGAACAGCCTGGCCAACATGGTAAAACCCCATCTCTACTGAAAATTTAAAAAAATTAGCTGGGCGTAGTGATGGGCACCTGTAATCCCAGCTACTCAGGAGGCTGAGGCAGGAGAATCACTTGAACCCAGGAGGCAGAGGTTGCAGTGAGCCAAGATCGCACCACTGCACTCCAGCCTGGGTGACAGAGCGAGACTCCATCTCAAAAAAATAAATAAAAATAAAAATCTCAGTGGCTTAAAACAACACAGCTCATCTCTTGTTCATGTTATACACCAGTTGCGTGTTGGCAGGGAGCTCCACTTACTCCAAGGCCTGGTATCACAGAGCAGCCATCATCTGGCTTACCGTAGCAGAAATAAAGAAAAAATGGCAAATTGTGACTGCCTATTGACGTTTCCATCTGGAAGTTACGCATGTCAATTTCACTCATATTTCATTGCCCAAAGCAAGTCATTTGATAGTGCTGAAGTTTAAGGAAAAGCAGGGAAATATATGCTACCATGTTTCCAGAGAAGGGGAAATAAGAAGTTTGTGAACATCCCAGTGGTGACCAGATGTATGCTGGGTGCTACGAGAACACAGAAGAAAGACAAACTAATTCTCCCCAGAGGAGAGGTGTCAGAGATGGCTTCTGGAAGAATGAATACAAAGAAAGAAGAGTTTATTAACCAGTCAAGGATGGAAGAGCATTCCAGATAGAGGAAACAGTACACGAAAAGCTCATTTGCACAAGAATATTTCACATTCTAGAGAGCAGCAGGGAGCAGAAGTACACGGTATTATGCTAGGCGGAAAACATAGTCAGGGACCAGGTGTGATGAGGTTCTACGTGCCTTGCTAAAGTTTGTGCTTTGATGACTACCAATGCTTCCCAGTGAGGACACCTGGAGTGGGACAATTATGGGACTGTCTCATGTATTGCAGGATATTTAACACCTTGGGCTCCAGACCACCCATAGTACCCGCAGCCATTATGACATTACCAATGCCCGTATCCATCCTAAGTAACCTCAGAGATGGGGGGAGAATAATGTGCCCTACTGAGAACAATTGGTAAGTAGGATAATCTGTTTTTCTAAGACACATGAAGCATAATCAAATTTTGACAAAACTCAAGAAATACAAATAAGACATAAATCATAGCAATAAACAATGATTGCCACAAAATAAATGCTGCAACAGTAACAGTTGGTTACTATGATACAGAGACACTAGACTACAGATTATATGTAATTTGTATCACATCCCTCTAACTCTGCCCCTCAAGAAAGGATTGCTTTCACTCATTTCAAGAAGAATGCAAGTGATTGAGAGTAAAGGATTAGGAATGCCTTTGATTCTGCTCTATTGTATTTTTTCTAAGTAGACAGCACTAAGTCTAGTACTTGAATAACATTCTTTTTTTTTTTTTTTAAGACAGAGTCTCACACTGTCACCCACGATGGAGTGCAGTGGCGCAATCTCTGCTCACTGCAACTTCTGCCTCCCGGGTTCACACCATTCTCCTGCCTCAGCCTCCCAAGTAGCTGGGACCACAGGTGCCCGCCACCCTGCCCAGCTAATTTTTTGTATTTTTAGTAGAGACGGGGTTTCACCGTGTTAGCCAGGATGGTCTCGATCTCTTGACCTCATGATCTGCCCACCCCAGCCTCCCAAAGTGCTGGGATTACAGGCGTGAGCCACCGCATCCGGCCTTGAATAACATTTTCTAACACAGCTCAAAAGTTTGTGACACAACCACTGCTAACTGCTAATATGGAATTTAAATAGAGGTGTTATCAAATTTACATATTTAGAAGATTATTCTGGTAGTTTAGAGTCAAGCAAGACTGGTTCATACTTTCGTAGAAGTTCAAGCAACCAATACTGAGGACTGGGAAACAGTAAAAGGGATGGATTTAAGATATGTCTGGGGAGGAAAAAAAATCAACAAGATTTGCTGGCCACTAAGAGAGGTGAGAAAAGGAAGAGAGGAGACCCAGGGAAAGCCGCCGGCCATAATAAGTAAACAGAGGACACGAAGAGACAACAAAATCAAGCCATAAGGTAAAAAAGGAAATTTCCAACAGCCAATTTAGTGAATAAAGGACAGCATTCCCCAGATCCTGGCCTGCCAAATTCTAGACTTGCAAAAAATCATACTGTAAAAGGGTTCTGTGGTCAAGTAAGTTTGAGAAATATTTTATACTCTCCCATCTTAGAGATTTAGTATACATATTTAGTGTATTACTATTCTAAGCTGTTTTACAGGAAAGAAACAAGTTTAAATTGTATTTAACCCACTGCATCCCATAAGTTTGGTCTCAGAACTCTTTTTCCTCCAAAAGCCATGAAGATCCTACCAAACCAATGTTCCAGGGAACACACTTTGGGAAACAGAATTTTAAAATGTATGTAGGAGAACTCCTACAAGTCAACAACAAAAAGACAAACAACTGAATTTTAAAATGGACCAAGGACTTCAATAGACAATTCTTCAAAGAAGACATACAAATGGCCAAAAAGCACATGAAAAGACACTCAACATCACTAGTGATTAGGGAGGGAAATACAAATCAAAACCGCCATGAGGTATCTCTTAACATGAGATAGGAAGGCTATTATCAAAAACAGAAAGTCACAAGTGCTGGAGACGATGTGGACAAATTCAATCTTTGTGCATTGCTGGTGAGAATGTAAACTGGTGCAGCCACTGCAGGAAACAGTAGTTCCTCTAACAGTTTTTTGTTTGGTTTTTCTGTTTTTCTTTTTTTTAAGACAAGGTCTCACTCTATCGCCTCAGCTGGAGTGCAGTGGCGTGATCTCAGCTCACTGCAGCCTCAACCTCCCAGGCTCAAGCAGTCCTCCCACCTCAGCCTCCTGAGTAGCTGGGACTACAGGCACAAGCCACCATGCCCAGCTAATTGAGTTTATATGTTCATGGAATACAAATACGGTTTTGCTACACTGATATACTGCATTGTGGTAAAGTCAGGACATTCAGTGCATCCATCTCTGGAGCAATGCACATTGCACCCGAGCAACCTCCCATCATCTACTCCCATCCCACAGTTCCTCAGAGAGTTAAACACAGAATTACCAGGTGATCCAGCAATTCCACCTCTGGGTATATCCCCAAAAGAACTGGGGCCAGGCGCGGTAACTCACTCCCGTAATCCCAGCACTTTGGGAGGCCGAGGCGGGAGGATCATGAGGTCAAGAGATTGAGACAATCCTGGTCAACATGGTGAAACCCTGTCTCTACTAAAAATACAAAAATTAGCTGGCCATGGTGGCACAGGCCTGTAGTCCCAGCTACTTGAGAGGCTGAGGTAGGAGAATCGCTTGAACCCAAAAGACAGAGATTGGAGTGAGCCGAGATCATGCCACTGCACTCCAGCCTGGAGACAGAGCGAGACTCTGTCTCACAAAAAAAAAAAAAAAAAGAATTGGAAACAGGGATTCAAACAGATATCTGTACACCTATATTCAACAGTAGTATTATTTACAATAGCCAAAAGGTGGAAATAATCCAAATAACCATTGACAGATGAATGGATAAACAAAATGTGGTTTATACATGCAATGGCATATTATTCAACTTTAAGACAAAAGGATATTCTGGCACATGCTGCAATATAGATAAACCTTGAAGACATTATACTATGTGAAATGTTGACATTTTAAATTCTGGTTGATTTGCATTTCTCAATCTTTCCACCCATTTCCCATAGACCCAGCAGCATTTATCTTCTTTTTCCTTCTTTTTTTCTGAGACAGTACCCAGCCTGGAGTGCAGTGGCATGATCTCAGCTCACTGCAACCTCTGCCTCCCAGATTCAAGCGATTCTCCCACCTCAGCCTCCCAAGTAGCTGGGACTACAGGCACTCGCCACCACATCCTGCAAATTTTTGTATTTTTTGTAGAGCCAAGTTTCACCATGTTAGCCAGACTGGTCTCGAACTCCTGAGCTCAAGTGATCTGCCCACCTCGGCCTCCCAAAGTGCTGGGATTATAGACATGAGCCACCGTGCCTGGCCCATTTCATCTCCTATGGCAGTGTTTCTCAGCCTAGCTTCTTAGAATCACCTGGGAAGAGTTTGGGTTTTGCTGTTTTTTTTAATTTGTCACAAAAAGACAAATACTATATGATTCCCATTATATGAGGTATCTAGAGTAGTTGAAATCATAGAGACAGAAAGTAGTATGGTGGTTGCCAGGAGGGCAGGAGGGAGGAGAGAATGGGGAGTCCTTGTTTAATGGGTATCGAGTTTCAGCTTTGCAAGATTAAAAAGTTCCAGAGATTGGTTATACAACACTGTGAATATACTTAAAACCACTAAACTTGTAGATGTAACTATAAATTTACATTTTTTAAATGAAATTTTTTGTTATGTGTATTTTATAACTAAAACATAACTAGGATCAGGGAGCATCTGAGACCCCTGAAATTTGAAGCATAGGCAAGTATTTGACTACTTTTGAATTCTGGTTGATTTGTGTCTCTCAATCTTTCCCTCCATTTCCCATAGACCCAGCTGTATTTCATCTTCCATTGCAGTGTTTCCCATCCCAGCTCCGGAGAATCACCTGGGAAGAGTTTGTGGGGAGACGGGGTGGGGGGGTGGTGGGGTGGGGTGGGGGCGGGGGGGGCCTTTTTTTGTTTTGTTTTTTTAATGCTACTTTCCCTCAACCGCCACCCCCCCCACACCTCAATAATGTTCTATTTAGTTGGTCTGGCATTGGGCAGGGGTTTTTCTTCAAAGATACCCAGGTAACGGGCAGCCAGGATGAGAACCACACTTGTCATTGAACACTGTAGCTCACCAATCCCATCCCATGTGCTAGGCAAGTCCTGTGCCAACCTCCTGCTAATGCATTTTCTCTCTTGAATTCCACAATAGCCCTAGGAGGGTTCTCGGTGTACAGGTGAGGAAGCCAAGGTTTGGAAGGGTTATAAGCTGCACATATCAGCCTAGCAAGTAAATCGTAAACACAAAATTCGAACTGTGCTTAACTATAAATCCAATGCCTCCTCCCCTGAGGTTGCTGCCCCAAAAAGAAAAGCCTGCTGTGATTCTGCAGACAATCAGGTAACTTTGGTTTCATATCTTCTCTCTTGACAGCACAGTGATACCCATCTTCTGGCAGGACCCAGTATAACAGCAGCACCACGAATTTAGGATCAGAAGAAACACACTTTGGTCAGCAAGGAAAGATGTCATACAGGAATCCCTCTAAGAAGCGTCTTAGCCACCCTATGGCAGAAGACAGTTCAGGTATCAAATGATTACATAAATCTCATTGTTCATAACAACTCAACATTTGCTACTTAATGTTAATATGTGAGCAAGATCAAGTGCTCATATGTGGTGTACCTTAAATCCAGTTGCTTTGTCAAAAAGGAAGATGTAACAGATTGATTGATTTGTCCACGAATGACTATTAAAATGGAGGAATTGGATGGACAGAAAGTCTCTTGACAATGGCTATAAACAAAAGTCCAGCTCTTCTAGGAAGCCCATCTTTGCCTAGCTACTACAGGAATAAACTAGCTAACATTACATCTGTAGTCCCCATAACAGGTCTTTTATGAAATGCCCTAGTTCCTAGAGCTGCCTCTATGCTCTTATTTCTTATAATCAAACCAAAGATATAAAAAGCAAAGTGAAAAATTTACCTTTTGAATGTGTCATTTTATTGATTTTAAGTATTCTACTCATTGCATGATTTTAATTTATACTTTCAGTCTTTATTTTTATAAAAGCCCTTTCTTAAAATATTTTAATTTGTATTAAAATAGTTCAAGCACATGATTTATTTTAAAAGAAAAGTCATACTACAGAGATACAGTTAAAGTAATACTTTTATGTCACATTGACAGGTGAAGCCGGCTGGGCTTCTAGGTCAGGTGGGGACTTGGAGAACTTTTCTGTCTAGCTAAAAGATTGTAAACACACCAATCAGCGCTCTGTATCTAACTAAAGGTTTGTAAACACACCAATCAGCACTCTGTAAAAATGCACCAATCAGCGCTCTGCGTCTAGTTAAAGGTTTGTAAATGCACCAGTCAGCACCCTGTAAAAACGCACCAATCAGTGCTCTGCGTCTAGCTAAAGGTTTGTAAACACACCAATCCACTCTGTAAAAACAGACCAATCAGCACTCTGTAAAATGGACCAATCAGCAGGTGTGGGTGGGGCCAAATAAGGGAATAAAAGCTGGCCACCTGAGCCAGCAGCGGCAACCTGCTGAGGTCCCCTTCCACGCTGTGGAAGCTTTGTTCTTTCTCTCTTCACAGTAAATCTTACTGCTGCTCACTCTTTGGGGCCACACTACCTTTATGAGCTGTAACACTCACTGTGAAGGTCTGCGGCTTCACTCCTGAAGTCAGCAAGACCATGAACACACTGGGAGGAACAAACAATTCCAGACGTGCCACCTTTAAGAGCTGTAAAACTCACTGCGAAGGTCTGCGGCTTCACTCCTGAAGTCAGTGAGACCAAGAACCCACTGGAAGGAACCAATCCCGGATACATTTTGGTGAACCAGATGGGACTATCGCCTATCGCCAAGCAGTGAGTACCATCGGACCCCTTTCACTTGCTATTCTGTCCTATTTTTCCTTAGAATTCGGTGGCTAAATACCGGGCACCTGTCGACCAGTTAAAAGCAACTAGCGTGGCCACCAGACTAAAGACACAGGTGTCAGGCTTTCTGGGAAAGGGCTCTCTAACAACCCCCGACTCTTCGGAGTTGGGAGCGTTGGTTTGCCTGGAACCAGCTTCCACTTTTCCTGTACTTCTGGGCTGAGCCGAAGGTTGATGGAGAGGAAAGCCATTCAGCTCCGGGGTGCCAACAACAAGTTGGTTGACCCTGCAGCCATGAGCAGAACTCTCAAAGTCATGTCACCCAAGCGAGACTCGCCCATCTACCCTATCTATCCTGACCCTTGCCGCCTGGGTACTAAAGCCTGTCAGACAAACTTCCTCTCACCTCTCTTCTCCAAGGCTAGTCCCACTTCTAAAAACCACTCCCTGTCTCTAGTGCTTTTCTAGTTTCTCCTACAAGAATGATTTCTAGTATAAACTTCAGGACTCTGTTACCTTCTTTAGGCACCCAGGCTTACCAATCAGAAAACATAATTTTTGCCCAAAGCCCCATCGGGGCAGGGGACTATCTTATCTGGAATTTTAGGATCCCTCCTCAGACTAGCAGGCCTAACAAAAGCTATTCCGGAAGCTAGGATATGGGGAGCTTCAGAAATGATATCCTTCTTATTCATATAAGTGAGGATCAAAAGGCAGCACTCTTCCAACTCTGGAGATCCCTCCCCTCCTCAGGGTATGGCCCTCCATTTCATTTTTGGGGCATAACATCTTTACAGGACACAGGTAAAGTCCCAATACTAACAGGAAAATGCTTAGGACTCTAACAGGTTTTCAAGAATGCATTGGTAAGGGCCACTAAATCCAATTTTTCTCAGTCCTCTTTGTGGTCTAGGAGGACAGGCAAGGGTGCAGGTTTTCAAGAATGCATTGGTAAGGGCCACTATATCCAACATTCCTCAGTCCTCCTTGTGGTCTAGGAGGAAAACTAGTGTTTCTGCTGCTGTGTTGGTGAGCGCAACTATTCCAGTCAGCAGGGTCCAGGGACCATTGCAGGTTCTTGGGCAAGAGGTGTTTCTGCTGCTGTGTCGGTGAGTGCAACTATTCCAATCAGCAGGGTCCAGGGACCATTGCAGGTTCTTGGGCAAGAGGTATTTCTGCTGCTGCGTCAGTGAGCACAACTATTCCAATCAGCAGGGTCCAGGGACCATTGCAGGTTCTTGGGCAGGGGGAGAAACAAACAAACCAAAACCACAGGTAGTTTTGTCTTTCAGATGGGAAACACTCAGGCATCAACAGGCTCACCCTTGAAATGCATCCTAAGCCACTGGGACCAATTTGACTCATAAACCCTGAAAAAGAGGCGGCTCATTTTTTTCTGCACTATGGTTTGGCCCCAATATTCTCTCTCTGATAGGGAAAAATGGCCACCTGAGGGAAGTATAAATTACAATACTATCCTGCAGCTTGACCTTTTCTGTAAGAGGGAAGGCAAATGGAGTGAAATATCTTATGTCCAAGCTTTCTTTTCATTGAAGGAGAATCCACAACTAAGCAAAGCTTGCAATTTACATCCCACAGGAGGACCTCCCAGCTTACCCCCATATCCTAGCCTCCCTATAGCTCCCCCTCCTATTAATGATAAGCCTCTTCTAATCTCCCCTGCCCAGAAGGAAATAAGCAAAGAAATCTCCAAAGGACCACAAAAACCCCCAGGCTATCAGTTATGTCCCTTTCAAGCTGTAGGGGGAGGGGAATTTGGCCCAACTCAGGTACATGTCCCTTTCTCCCTCTCTGATTTAAAGCAGATCAAGGCAGACCTGGGGAAGTTTTCAGATGATCCTGATAGGTACATAGATGTCCTACAGGGTCTAGGGCAAACCTTCGATCTCACTTGGAGAGATGTCATGCTATTGTTAGATCAAACCCTGGCCTTTAATGAAAAGAATGTGGCTTTAGCTGCAGCCCAAGAGTTTGGAAATACTTGGTATCTTAGTCAAGTAAATGATAGAATGACAGCCAAAGAAAGGGACAAATTCCCTACTGGTCAGCAAGCCATCCCCAGTATGGATCCCCACTGGGACCTTGACTCAGATCATGGGGACTGGAGTCGCAAACATCTGTTGACCTGTGTTCTAGAAGGACTGAGGAGGATTAGGAAAAAGCCCATGAATTCTTCAGTGATGTCCACCATAACTCAGGGAAAGTAAGAAAATCCTTCTGCCTTCCTCGAGCAGCTACAGGAGGCCTTACGAAAATATACTCCCCTGTCACCTGACTCACTCAAGGGACAGTTAATCCTAAAAGATAAGTTTATTACCCAATCAGCCACAGATATCAGGAGAAAGCTCCAAAAGCAAGCCCTGGGCCCTGAACAAAATCTGGAGGCATTATTAAACCTGACAACCTTGGTGTTCTACAATAGGGACCAAGAGGAACAGGCCCAAAAGGAAAAGCAAGATCAGAGAAGGGCCGCAGCCTTAGTCATGGCCCTCAGACAAACAAACCTTGGTGGTTCAGAGAGGACAGAAAATGGAGCAGGCCAATCAGCTGGTAGGGCTTGTTAACAGTGTCCTTTTTTAAAGGACACTTCAAAAAAGATTGTCCAATGAGAAACAAGCTGCCCCCTCGTCCCTGTCTGCTATGCCAAGGCAATCACTGGAAGGTGCACTGCCCCAGAGTGCAATGGTTCTCTGGGCCAGAAACCCCCAACCAGATGATCCAACAACAGGACTGAGGGTGCCTGGGGCAAGTGCCAGCTCATGTCACCACCATCACTGAGCCCTGGGTATGCTTAACCATTGAGGGCCAGGAAATTGACTTCCTCCTGGACACTGGCACGGCCTTCTCAGTGTTAATCTCCTGTCCTGGACCACTGTCCTCAAGATATGTTACCATCCGAAGAATCCTGGGACAGCCTGTAACCAGGTATTTCTCCCACCTCAGTTGTAATTGGGAGACTTTGCTCTTCTCACATGCCTTTCTTGTTATGCCTGAAAGTCCCACACCCTTATTAGGAGGGATATATTAGCCAAACCTGGAGCTATTATCCACATGAATATAGGGAACAAGTTACCCATTTGTTGTCCCCTGCTTGAGGACGGAATTAACCCTGAAGTCTGGGCATTGGAAGGAACAAACTCAAACTCCAGCCTTAAGCCTTCCCACAGGACAAAACTTCTCTTTATACGTCACAGGGAGAGGAGGAATAGCTCTTCAAGTCCTTACTCAGACTCGTGGGACAACCCCACATCACTGGCATACCTAAGTAAGGAAAATGATGTAGTAGCAAAAGGCTAGCCTCACTGTTTATGGGTAGTTGCAGCAGTGGCTGTCTTAGTGTCAGAGACTATCAAAATAATACAAGGAAAGGATCTCACTGTCTGGACTACTCATGATGTAATGGCTTACTAGGTGCCAAAGGAAGTTTATGGCTATCGGACAGCTGCCTACTTAGATACCAGGCGCTACTCCTTGAGGGACCGGTGCTTCAAATACATATGTGTGTGGCCCTCAACCCTGACACTTTTCTCTCAGAGGATGGAGAACTACTTTTCTCTCAGAGGATGGAGAACCAATCAAGCATGACTGCCAACAAATTATAGTCCAGACTTATGCCACCTGAGGTGATCTCTTAGAAGTCCTCTTAGCTAATCCTGACCTTAACCTATATACCATCGGAAGTCCATTTGTGGAGAATGGGATATGAAGGGCAGGTTATGCCATAGTTAGTGATGTAACTGTACTTGAAAGTAAGCCTCTCCCCCCAGGGACCAGCACCCAGTTAGGAGAACTAGTGGCACTTACCTGAGCCTTAGAACTGAGAAAGGGAAAAAGAATAAATGTATATATAGATAGCAAGTATGCTTATCTACTCCTACATGCCCATGCTGCAATATGGAAAGAAAGGGAGTTCCTAACCTCTGGGGGAACCCCCCTTAAATACCACAAGGAAACCATGGAGTTATTGCACACAGTGCAAAAACCCAAGGAGGTGGCAGTCTTACACTGCCGAAGCCATCAAAAAGGGGAAGAGGAGGGGAGAACAGCAGCATAAGCAGCTGGCAGAGGCAGGGAAAGACCAGCAGAAAGGAAAGAGAGAAAGAGACAGAAAGCCAAACAGACAGAGAGAGGAAGAGACAGAGACAAAGAGGGAGTCAAAGAGAGAGAAAGAGACACAGACAGTCAAAGAGAGAGAGGAAGAGACAAAGAGGGAGTCAGAAACAGAGAGACAAAGAAGTCAAAGAGAAAGAAAGATAGAAGTAGTAAAGAAAAAACAGGGTACCCTATTCCTTTAAAAGCCAGGGTAAATTTAAAACCTATAATTGATAATTGAAGGTTTTCTCTGTAACCCTATAACACTCCAATACCATCTTGTTATCAGTGTAAACAAGGGCATAGCCCAAAAGCACTGAGGCCACTGACAAGCCATAGCCTTCCTATCAAAAATCCTTAACCCAGCAGGTTTCCTAACAGGGGATCTAAATCTTAATTAATTACCATACAAAGGTCTGACCAGATCTAGGAGGAACTCCCTTTAGGACAGGATGATAAATGGTTCCTCCCGGGCAATTAAGGAAAAAAGACACAATGGGTATTCAGTAAATGATAAGCAAACTCTTGTAGAAGCAGAGTTAGGAAAATTGCCCAATAATCGGTCTGCTCAAATGTGCGAGCTGTTTTCACTCAGCCAAACCTTAAAGTACTTACAGAATCAGAAAGGAGCCATCTATACCAATTCTAAGTTAATAGGGACTGAATGAGGTCTTATTAATAGCAAAGAATAATTGAAATCCCAAACTTACAAGGTTTTCAACAAAAGTAAAGTTTGCTAAAAGTTAACAGTGTAAACATATATTATCCTAACTTCTAATCTTGTGGAAATCAGACCCTATCAGTACCCCTCAAAGCCCAAGTCCGTCAGCGCACAGCCATACAACTAATACCCCTACTTACAGGGTTAGGAATGGCTACTGCTACAGGAACCAGAATAGCCAGTTTATCTACTTTGTTATCCTACTACCACACACTCAAAGGATTTCTCAGACAGTTTGCAAGAAATAACGAAATCTATCCCTACTCCACAATCCCAAATAGACTCTTTGGCAGCAGTGACTCTCCAAAACCACTGAGGCCTAGACCTCCTCACTGCTGAGAAAGGAGGGCTCTGCACCTTCTTAGGGGAAGAGTGTTGCTTTTACACTAACCAGTCAGGGGTAGTACAAGACGCCGGCCCGGCGTTTACAGGAAAAGGCTTCTGAAATCAGGCAATGCCTTTCAAACTCTTATACCAATCTCTGGAGTTGGGCAACATGGTTTCTCCCCTTTCTAGATCCCGTGGCAACCATCTTGCTATTACTCACCTTTGGGCCCTGTATTTTTAACCTCCTTGTCAATTTGTTTCCTCTAGAATTGAGGCCATCAAGCCACAGATGGTCTTACAAATGGAACCCCAAATGAGCTCAACTAACAACTTCTATCAAGGACCCCTGGACCGACCCACTGGCCCTTTCACTGGCCTAAATAGAGTTCCCCTCTGGAGGACACTAAAACTGCAGGGCCCCTTCTTCACCCCTATCCAGCAGGAAGTAGCTAGAGTGGTCATCGCCTAATTCCCAACAGCAGTTGGGGTGTCCTGTTTAGAGGGAGGATTGAGAGGTGAAGCCAGCTGGGCTTCTGGGTCAGGTGGGGACTTGGAGAACTTTTCTTTCTAGCTAAAGGATTGTAAACACACCAATCAGCACTCTGTGTCTAGCTAAAGGTTTGTAAATGCACCAATCAGCACTTTGTAAAAACACACCAATCAGTGCTGTGTCTAGCTAAAGGTTTGTAAATGCACCAGTCAGCACTCTGTAAAATGGACCAATCAGCACTCTGTAAAATGGACCAATCAGCAGGATATGGGCAGGGCCAAATAACGGAATAAAAGCTAGCTACCCAAGCCAGCAGCGGCAACCCACTGGGGTCCCCTTCCAAGCTATGGAAGCTTTGTTCTTTTGCTCTTCACAATAAATCTTGCTGCTGCTGACTCTTTGGGTCCGCACTACCTTTATGAGCTGTAACACTCACTGCGAAGGTCTACAGCTTCAATCCTGAAGTCAGCGAGATCACGAACGCACTAGGAGGAACAAACAACTCTGGATGCGCCACCTTTAAGAGCTGTAACACTCACTGCGAAGGTCTGCGGCTTCACTCCTGAAGTCAGCAAGACCATGAACCCACTGGAAGGAAGAAACTCCAGACACATCTGAACATCTGAAGGAACAAACTCCAGTCACACCATCTTTAAGAGCTGTAACACTCACCGTGAGGGTCCGCAGCTTCATTCTTGAAGTCACCGAGACCAAGAACCCACCAGAAGGAACCAATTCCACACAACATCTCTTTTACCCCCAGAGGCAACCAATTAAAGCCATTTCATTTCTCATTCTTCTGGTGATCACCACCATATAATTTACTGAATTTTCTTCATTCTCCATATGTAGCCACTTTGTTCTCATCTTAAGGCATAAAAAGAAATTCACATATTAAAACAGAATATGGACTTAAACTTTTTTAAGAATACCGTTTCTAGTATATAGGTAAAATTTCTCATTCCCCTAAGATGTAAAGGCACACAGGAAGGTAACTTTTGCTATCATTCCTTTTATTTTTAAAGTAAAATATGTGGCTGGGTGTGGTGCTTCGTACCTATAATCCCAGCACTTTGAGAGGCCAAGGCAGGAGGATCACCTGAGCCTGGGAGATACAGGCTGCAGTGAGCCAAGATTGTGCCACTGCACTCCAGCCTGGGTATCAGAGTGAGACACTGTCTCAATCAATCAAGTAAAAAATTTAAAAGGCCATGTTTGGCTGGGCGCAGTGGCTCACGCCTATAATCCCAGCACTTTGGGAGGCCGAGGGGGGTGGATCACGAGGTCAGGAGATCAAGACTATCCTGGCTAACAAGGTGAAACCCCGTCTCTACTAAAAATACAAAAAATTAGCTGGTCGTGGTGGCAGGCACCTGTAGTCCCAGCTACTCAGGAGGCTGAGGCAGGAGAATGGCATGAACCCAGGAGGCGGAGCCTGCAGTGAGCCAAGATCGTGCCACTGCACTCCAGCCTGGGCCACAGAGCAAGACCCCATCTCATAAAGAAATAAATAAATAAATGGCAGTGTTCTGACACTCAAAATGTAATATTTTCCTACATTCCCTGTAGCAGAGTAGCTACCTGCTCAGTATCTATCCTCCCCACCATCCTTTAATAGTTTTGGCTCAGCATGAGGCCACCTGTCTCAAAACTGCATATCCCAGCCTCCCATGTGCTTCATACAGTCATATGGCTTTCTGACCAACAGGATGTAAAGGGAAACTATGTGTGCCAATTCAAGTCATATTTTTAAAAGATATAAGGGAAACCGGCTGGATGCAGTGGCTCACGCCTGTAATTCCAGCACTTTGGGAGGCCGAGGCAGGTGGATCACCTGAGTCAGGAGTTGGAGACCAGCTTGCCTGGCCAACATGGTAAAGCCCTGTCTCTACTAAAAATACAAAAATTAGCTGGGCATGGTGGCGCATGCCTGTAATCCCGGCTACTCAGGAGGGTGGGGCAGGAGAATCACTTGAACCCGGGAGGCTGAGGTTGCAGTGAGCTGAGATCGCACCACTGCACTCTAGCCTGGGTGAGACAGCAAGACTCTGTCTCAAAAAAAAAAAAAAAGATATAAGAAAAACTCCCTGAGTCATTTTTTAATGACTTAATAATTAACGGTGGAGTCTCAATCCTGTATGAGTGATATTTGAAGAGAGACACCAGAGATCTCTACATGCAAGCACAGACAAAAGGCCATTTGAGGACACAGTGAGAAGGTAGCTTATCTACAAGCCAGAAGGAGAGCTCTCACTAGAAACCGAATTTGCTGGCACCTTGATCATGGACTTCCAGCCTCTAGAACTGTGAAAAAATAAATAATTGTTATTTAAGCCACCCAAGTCTGTAATATTTTGCTATGGCAGACCTAGGAGGTGAATATGGCCATACGTTGTTTAATGACAAAGATGATGGAAATATGTTCCAAGAAATGCATTGTTAGGCAATTTCACCATTGTGTGAACATCATAGCCTGTACTTACACAAACCTAGATGGTATAACTTACTGTTCACCTGTACAATTGGCTACAAGTTTATAGCCTATTGCTTCTAAGCTATAAATCTGTACTGAATATGTAGGCAACTGTAACACAACAGTAAGTATTTGCGTATCTAAACATAGAAAAGGTACAGTAAAATACAGTATTATAATCTCATAGGACCAGAGTGACATAAGCAGCCTGTCCTTGATCAAAAACATTGTTATATGCTGCTTGACTGTACATCTGTCAATCAAAGATTGATTATATAATTTGCCCCATATTTATACAACTAGAGTACTGTGAAGACTTCTAAAGAAACAGGTGGGGCCAGGTGCAGTGGCTCACGCCTGCAATCCCAGCACCTTGGGAGGCCAAGGCAGAGGATTGCTTGAGCCCAGGAGATTGAGGTCATAGAGAGCTATGATCAAGCAATTGCACCCCAGCTTTGATGACAGAGTAAGACCCTATCTTAAAAAAGAAAAGAAAAAGATGGTACATTCACATATAGTGCCATAGAAAGATGTCTCCACTATCTTGCATGATAAAAACAAATTGTCAGTGCATGTATAGCATAATCCTGTTGAAAAGCAAAGTGCTATATTGGCTCATGCAGACTTTTCAGGTCTGGAGAGATAGTGGCTACAGGGAGATAAAAAGCAATAATGGGAAGAAAGAGACACTGGGAGGGGTTTCATTTTTTAAATTATATGTAACTGTAATTCTTACGTTTTGAGATAACATGGGTTTTTTATAGCAAATGAATTTATAAATATATACATTTTATTTATTTATTTATTTTGAGATGGAGTCTTGCTCTGTCACCCAGGTTGGAGTGCAGTGGCACAACCTCGACTTACTGCAATTTCCACCTCCCAGATTCAAGTAATTCTCCTGCCTCAGCCTCCCGAGTAGCTGAGATTACAGGTGTGCACCACCACACTCAGCTAATTTTTTGTATTTTTAGTAGAGATGCGGTTTTACCATGTTGGTCAGGCTGGTCTTGAACTCCTGACTGTAAGTGATCCACCCGCCTCAGCCTCCCAAAGATCTGAGATTACAGGCGCGAGCCACCACACCCAGCCTATAAATATATACATTTTAAAAAACAAAGAAAGACAGCAAATTCATGTTAACTGAGAATTTCCCAAACTTCAGAGTTCCTGAGTTTGCCTGTAAATCAGGACTTTTGTGAGTCTAAGAGTGATTTCTTTCCTAGAGCTTGGGTTTTATATAAGTGAGAATCCTATATGATAGAAACTTGACCTTTTTCTCTCATAATATCTAATTATAAAAATTTTCATACATACATAAAAGCCGAATTTGACAGTGAACGTCTATATGCCCACTATATTGATTCTACAATTAATACTTTACTATCCTTGCTTTACGACATGATTTTCCAACCCTCTGTTCCTCGATCCATCTTATTTTTCTATGTATTTAAAAGTTGCAGACATGAGTTTACCTCCTCCTAAATATTTCCATATGTATAGCATGCAATGCACTTTTAAATGGATAAAAATAACAAAAAAACTTTCACACGCCAGAAGACCACACACTTAATGTTAGACAACAAAAGAGGGGGGCTTGGAAACAGAAGAAGTGGGGTGTAGTTCAAACGGACTAATTAGATTTTGTTTGCCACCGTGGTCCAGCCTTCACCAAGAAAGAGCAGTAAAGCACCACACCTCACAAGCCAAACACCAATATGTTTGTCATTAGTCAACACTGCAGTTTAAAAAAAAAAAAATCAAAGGGAAAATGAGGATCTGGACATATTTGTTGCTGTGAGCATTTGCCAAGAGAAGTTTGTGTCTCAAACTGGGAGGTTTTGCCCAGGTTGGCTCTAAGCCTTTAGTTTCTGGGAAGATCATGCCCGCCAAACATCCTTTGAAGTGCTTGAGATATGGTCTGTTGCTGTTTTCCTACAAATATTTGCATGTTGATATCATTGAATATTCTCAATTTTTTCAAGTGTTAACTATAGAAACACCTAACTCCAGACAGCCCAAGAAGACTTTCATGTAACATAGTGTGTCAACTTTTTCACCCTACCTTCATTTTCAAGGTAGTTCCACATCTTCTCATTTCTAATTAGCAGGTAACTTAATAGGATTTAAAAACCATGCAAACCAGCTTCCCTTTCATAGATGGGCTCACCAGACAGCCTGGTTTATAGGAAGCAAAGCAACACAATCCTCTTCCTAAACCAGAGATAACATTTGCTCCTGCTTTAATGAGTGTGCCCAGCATGGCACTGTCCGTAATCATATTTAGAAACACAGCTGCTTGATTTATTTGCAATGATGGTGCCTTTCCATGGTTCCCACCAGAACAGGAATTACTGAATGTCTCAGTTCCCGCTCAGAAGTCTGACACTTAAAGGAAATTCCACAGAGATTTTTGTTTCCAAGGAAGTCAGTGCCTGCTTGATAAGGGAAACACATAAGATTCCAAATTTTAAGACTGCTAAAAAGAAAAAAAAAATCTGGAATAAAGCACTATGTATTAAAAGAAAACACTGCTAGAACATTTGTCACCAATATTAGAAAATCATTAGATGTTATTATTTTACTCCCTAGGTACAATGCTCCCTTCTCACTCCCAACTCAACTAGAAACTACAGAAAATACATACAGGTGCGATGCAGGTAATGCATGATTTTTTAAGTGCTTGCATGGTATGCTTGGTTCAGAAAGATTTGAGTCTGGCCAGTCATGGGGGCTCATGCCTGTAATCCCAGCACTTTGGGAGGCAGAGGCAGGCAGATCACTTGAGGTCAGGAGTTCGAGACTGGCATGGCCAACATGCAAAACCCCGTCTCTACTAAAAATACAAAAATGAGCCAGGCATCATGGCACGTGCCTGTAGTCCCAGCTACTCAGGAAGCTGAGGCAGGCAAATCACTTGAACCTGGGAGGTGGAGGGTGCAGTGAGCCAAGATTGCACCATTGCATTCCAGCCTGGGTGACAGAGTGAGACTTCATCTCAAAATAAAAATAAAAATAAAAAGATAAGGCCGGGCACAGTAATCCCAGCACTTTGAAGGCCGAGGCAGGCAGATTACGAGGTCAGGAGATCAAGACCATCCTGGCCAATATGGTGAAACCCTGTCTGTACTAAAAATACAAAAAAAAAAAAAGATGAGAGTCCAAGGAGAAAAAGCAGCATATATGTCTTTTTAAACATATCTGTTCTAACTTACATTCGTCTTTTTCTTCCCCTTGTTTAAAATTCAAGAATAAATCAAAAGCTAAATCCACTAAGACTTTAAATGGCCTTCATAGAGAGGAATAAATGACTTTACATTTATCTGTTGAGAACATCAAGGAAAAACTAATTTGAAAAAGAAAAGGCTAATTAATAAGAGCAGAAATGACTACTTAACTTCCTTTGATCTTAGAAATTATTAAATAGTAAAATAACCACTCCATTTTATTAGGTACAATAAACCCGAGAAGGAAAAGGAAGATGAAGCAAATAAAGTGCTGACCTTAAAAGACAAGGCAAGTTCTCTGCCATGGGAGCTCCAACCCACTTGGGTTTCTGCAGAGAACTCGGGATCTTTTGTGTGGTTTACTGACTTTGGAGCACACCATTTGCAGGTCTTACCTCAATAGCAGGGATGGAAAGCATGTGTTCTGAACATCCTACCTGCCCACTATGAATCGGTCAAGCTTCAGAGGGACTGTGAATAAAACACTGACCTGAGAACGGTGAGCAAATCTTAGAAGTAGCCATAGTCAGGCCGGGCGCGGTGGCTCATGCCTGTAATCCCAGCACTTTGGGAGGCCGAGGCAGGCGGATCACGAGGTCAAGAGATCAAAACCATCCTAGCCAACATGGTGAAACCCCGTCTCTACTGAAAACACAAAAATTAGGGGACTGCTGGTGCATGCCTATAGTCCCAGCTACTCAGGAGGCTGAGGCAGAAGAATCACTTGAACCCGGGAGGTGGAGGTTGCAGTGAGTTGAGATAGCACCACTGCACTCCAGCCTGGCGACAGAGCAAGACTCTGTCTCAAAAAAAAAAAAACAAAAACGAAGAAGTAGCCATAGTCCCTGCCCTCAAATTCCTTAGTCTCTTTGGAAAGCGCTAAATAAACTCCTATATAAACCATAGCAGCACACTTGGAAAACAAAAACACAGGAGAGATGTAACACAAACAGAAGGTTCGGGAAGTTTTAGAACTCTGGGGAAGAGGGAATGCATCTCTGCACTCTCAGAAGGCTAAGGAATTAAGAGTTTGGATCAAGTTTAGTCAGATCTCCATGGAGCACGCAACTGACATCTGCAATGCACATCTGATGCCCCTGGCTTCCTTGCAATCAGTTTACCTATACTTACATAGATGGGACTGAAAAATATAATTAACGCGTCTGAATCTCCAAAAAGTTCTATCCCCACAGAACATATTATCTGCATATCATAAAATTGCTTTGTAAACAGAAAGGCCTGCACACAATTGCTGTAAATTCTGTAATGGCGCAATTATGTCTTGACCATTTTGTTGTTTTTGTTGTTCCCAGGACTTAGCAAAATGCCTAGTACTTGGGAAGGTGCCAGATTAACAAGGTCAAATGAATTAATTGTCTTTAAAGTGGTAAAAATAAACTATACGTGAACTTTAAAACCACAAAATATATGAAACTAGTTACATTTCTAGGGTTACTTGATTTTGTTAATTTCTAAAAAGAAAGGAAAAACTGCACAAGGGCTGGGCGCAGTGGCTTACGCCTGTAATCCCAGCACTTTGGGAGGCCGAGGTAGGTGGATCATTTGAGGTCAGGAGTTGGAGACCAGCCTGGCCAACATGGTGAAACCCTGTCTCTACTTAAAATACAAAAATTAGCCAGGTGTGGTAGTGGGCACCTTTAATCCCAGCTGCTTAGGAGGCTGAGGCAGAAGAATTGCTTGAACCAGGGAGGCGGAAGTTGCAGTGAGCCGAGATCGTGCCACTGTACCCCAGCCTGGGCGATGAAGTGAGACTGTCAAAAAAAAAAAAAAACTGCAGAAGAAATTTTGCTGAAGTGAAATTTCTTTGTACAGGAACCTGATTTAGAGAAGGCATCTGTATACTCTAAGGCCCTTAGAGTATTAGCTCTGTGGAATTTCAATAACTCCATGTACTGAGAAGAGAAGCAGCAGGTACCAGGAACTATATTATAGCTTCCATTTCATAGACAGGAAGACTAAAGTTTAAAGAGCTTAAAGAGCTTGTCCAAGGACCTACAGCAACTGAAAGCCAAACTGCTTCCAAGCCCACACTCTTAATGCTCACACTAGATTGCTTTACCCAAAATCTTATCACAAACACACCCTTACCAAAACCTTGAACTATAGAATTTATTCCAAGAATGGCCTTAAAGAAGCCCTTTGTAAGAATTATAATTCTCCTATCCTTGTCTTAGGTAGGATTCTGTTCAGCTGAGAGTGATATCAAATCCAAAATAATAGGGCTTAACTCACATAAATGAAGCCTAGAGGTGGACAGTGCAGGGCTGGTAGCACAGCTTCAGAAAAGTACACAGGATCCTTCGATCTTGCCGTCTACCATCCTCACAGCACAAGACAGCTGCTGAACTCCAGGCATCATATCCATAGTCCATTAGCAGGAAGTAAGAAGACAATAAAATGACAGTTCCTGGAAATCACACATTTATATCCAGTATGTGGCCATGCCTAGCTGCAAGGAAGACTGAGAAATACAGCCTTTATTCTAGGTGGCCATATGTCCAGCTAAAAACTGGAAATTCTATTTTTAAGGGATGAAGATACTAGAGTAATATCTAGTATCTCTGTGACAGGCATATGATTAACTTGTAAGTAGCTATGAGGACAATGTGGCTACAAAGCTTGACACCATCCATCAACAGGATTGATATTACTGTACATAATCATCATTCTGTTCCTAATAGCTTGTTCTCCTGTTTAGAGCAAAAAGTTCTTTCTGAATGAAATCAAAAGTTTGTGTTTTTTCAAGTTTCATCTTCCACTGTATTTGGAACAATGCCCATTAGATTTCATAAGAAGCACTTGTTTGCCTGCAGCATGCACATCCATCCAAGCTCGTATCAAGAGCTCATGATGTACCAGGCACATGCCTGGCACTGCGCACCACCAGGAACAAAATAGGGCCTGCCCCTCCTGGAGCTTCAGTCACACCCATATTACACAACAAGCATGCTACAAAGGATAGTCCAGAGGCCATACGGGCACAGGCTAGGGTCCTAGATTCATTCCTCTGGAATGGTCTGAGAGGGGTCCCCCAAGGCGAGGTATTTACACCGAACCCTGGATGATCAAGCGGCTTCACTAGACCCAGAGTCACCAACCAAGTTCATCTGGAAAGACTTCTCAAACTGGGTTCCCATGCAATAAAGTATATGCATTTTTTTCTTCCACCAACAGTCTTCACACTTACAAGAACTTCCAAGTCCTCTCCCCTCAAACAGGCCTCTGAGATAACAGATGTCACCTCTATTCTGTAAGCTGAGACAAGCAGGAGGAGCCCCATAATCAGACACAAGCACACAGACCATGACACACCCTGGCTTAGGACACGGATGCGGTCTGCCATTCCCATTAAGCGTAATACTTGGAGAAGGGAAAGCATTTGCATAAAGCCACAGAGAGAGAGAAACGATATCAGAACTGACAGCTTCACAGTGGGTGGTTTGATTCATAGGCTGCTCAGTGACATAAATTTAAAAGCCCAGGCCCTCAAGCAACATTTTAGCTTGGGTTCCTTTCCCCTTAATTACAAAATAAACTAAAGCAAAGAAGGTCTCTGCTCTCCTGAGGCTCCCCCTGAAACGCAGGGAGCCTGCTGTTTCCGATTCAATACAATCTCCATTGCACCAGATCAATAGACCCTTTGGCTTGTGATGTCGCCTTCCTCCACCGCAGGTTCAGGGGGATGGGGACAGAGCTGGGTCTCCCTCCCGGGGGTCTCAGGCTTTTTTTCCCCCTTTTCATCTACAAAAAAAACAAAAGCAGAGGGATTCTGAGCTGGCACAAGGATACTCAGACATGGGCAGGCAGCTGCATGAAACAGGCCATAGGAAGGCTCCTTTAGTCAGAGACAGAAATCTACCCAATACAGAGCTACTCAAAGTGTGGTCCCCAGACTGGCAGCACCAGCATCACATGGAAGCCTATTACAAATGCAGAGTCTCAGGGCCCCCGCCAGAGCTACTGAGTCGGAATCTGCCTTTTAACAAGATTCTCCAGGCGATTCACAAGCACAGTGAAGTTTGAGAAATATCGTGCTAGAGAGCTACCAAACAGAAAAGGTACAAGCAGAAACAAGTTCTATAGTTAGGCAATCGCTATTGATCTGGTTTGGAAGGAGCCCTTGATTAAAATGACCAGAAAGCTAAGTTTCTAACTAGCTTCCATTCGCTGGCTTAACACAGTAAAACAGACCAAACACACGTGTGGGACATTAGCAACATGTTGGTGTGCGCATGGTGATGGTCACTGTGGAGAAGGTGTTAAAATTCAAATTCACTGATTCAATGGGCTATGGCGAGGCCCAGGAACCTGTATGGGTGAATCAGCACCACAAGTGATTCTGAGGCAGAGAGTCCCAAAACACACTATAATAAACTCCACACAGTTTATTAATTACAGTATGAAATCAAGAGGAAATGCTGCTTATGTTAGAAGTGCTCTCACAGCCGGTTGAAGGAGAGACCTCAGGACTACCAAGGTGAAGCTGGGCAAGAAGTAAACCTTGTCTGCTCCTAAATATATTACACATACACACACACACACACATGCATGTGTTAAGTTTTATAGCAAGGGGCCAGGAACATGTGATTCCCAGATGGTGATGGGGTGTTTATAAGTGGCTTACTTGGAATAGACCTATTCCTAATGAGAACGGGAGGGTGTCTCATCCACAGCTGGTGTAGTTAATTGGTGGGAATGTTTTGGGTCCTGTGGTTCATGCGTTGGGGAGTTCTGTTTAGTCTAAGACAAATGACAACACTTATTCCATTGCAGATTCCACCTGAAGGTAAATAGTCAAATCGACATTAACTCCTAGTGGTCCAGGTGAGACAGGTTCTTATAGAAATGGATGAAACTTCTATTTAGAGTTGGCCAGGACTTCAGAAAGCCTCTGGTTCTTGCCGGCCTCTGGGCCGTGGCGCACCTGCACCAGAATCGCCTGGATGACTTGTTAATAATATGCTTTCCTGGACCCCATTGCCAAGATGACTGCAGAACTTCCAGGAGCAGGACCCTGGACTTCACGGTTTTTAGAAACCCCCATGCAGTTCTGGTGACCATCACATTTGTGAACCACAAAAACTGTATCTCCCAATGAGAAAAAGAAAGTGGCATGCCCATAGACACGAGCCCTCAATTTCTATCCGGTGCCCACGGAAGGATGCTGTTAGCCATGCCGAAAACCACCTCTGCCCCAGGGGCTGGCCTTGGGAAAAGGAAAGCAGAAGCATCAGTTTGAGGGGACTTTGTGCCAATCATGAGCCAATCCCCCCCACCACTGAGTCTTTGGTAGATACTCAAAATGTAGCATGTTGGCTGGGCACGGTGGCTCATGCCTGTAATCCCAGCACTTTGGGAAGCCGAGGCAGGCGGATCACCTGAGGTTAGGAGTTCGACACCAGCCTGGCCAACATGGTAAAACCCCGTCTCTACTAAAAATAGCCGGGTGTGGTGGTGGGCAGGCGCCTATAATCCCAGCTACTCCGGAGGCTGAGGCAGGATAATTGCTTGAACCCAGGAGACAGAGGCTGCAGTGAGCTGACATGGTGCCACTGCACTCCAGCCTGGGTGACAAGAGTGACACTCTGTCTCCAAAAAAAAAAAAAATGTAGCATATTACACAATCCCATGTCTCCAGCCTAACCCCAGAGCATGGCTCCAAACCAGCTCCAAATCTCGTGGGAGGAGCTGATGTTTGTACACATCTGTTTGGGATTATGCAGTATTTAGTATGAGGGAAAAAGCAATAAAATTGACACAGGCATTATCACATTCCCTTCCTAAATTCTGCCCTAGAAAGCAACACAAACATCTATTTAAAAACGTTAAAAATCAGTGTATGTAGTATGCTACCATTTGTGTTAAAAGAATAATTCTATATACATACCTCTATCTGCTGTCATTTGCATAAAATTCCTTCTAAGTTATACAACAAACTAGAACCCTGGGATAAGAGACGGCTTTTCACCATACCGTCTTTTATACTTTTAAAGTTTTGAACCATGAGATTGAATTGCTGATCTAAACCATTAAATTCACTCTTGCTTTTGTTTTCAAAAAAGGATTGCATTAAACTTGCCAAGTTTGCAGTTGACCTTCTGCATCTGCCTGTTCTTAGTCCAGTGGGGCCCTATGACTCCGCAGGGTCAGACCAACACTCCCATTTGTCTCCTCTACTGGTTCCAAAGAGCTGGGTTGGTTCACAGGGTGTGGTCTCCCCACTGGGCACGGGGGTTAAACACTTCCATCCCAAGCACACCTCAAACCCTATTCACCATTCGCCAGCTTAAAGTGCACAGGATTTAGTTTTCCTAAATAATGCCAAAATTATGGCCAAATAAGTAATCTGCATTGTAAGAAAAGGATCTGATTGGAACATAGCAAGCCGCCCACTTGGCACCATTTACATCCAGACGCTAGCCAGCAGCCACCAAGTAAATCCCAA
Source organism: Pan paniscus (assembly GCF_029289425.2). Classification (NCBI taxonomy): domain Eukaryota; kingdom Metazoa; phylum Chordata; class Mammalia; order Primates; family Hominidae; genus Pan; species Pan paniscus. The sequence goes on along the minus strand of NC_085926.1, from coordinate 73,096,829 downwards.
AGGCCTCCAGCAGAATGAACAAACTGAGAGAACACTCAAGGTCCCACAAGGAGGCCTTGCATGGGAACCAAACAAAAAACTCCTGGGTGTGTCTCTGCTTAATTCCTCTTCCAGGTGAAACTGCTTACCCACCTCCATTTAAAAAAAAAAAAGATGTATACTTTTGAGCAGATTCTCAAAAGGCTTTCTGACCCCTAGAGGTTTAAGTGTCATGGCTTTGGAGCAGTTTCTCCATGTGTGGTCCTACAGCTTCCCATCCAGAACCACCTGGAGCACTTTTCTCAAACGCACATCCCTGTGCCTGCAAGGAATAGGAAGTGCCTCCTTCAGAGTATCTGGAGGCCTAGGAATCCACCTGTAAAATAAGCCATTCTCCCACTCACTTCACTAACGATTGAGAGTCACTGATCTCATAAGCATTCGGAAGCTACGGTGTGAACTCAATGAGTAGTGTGTAAGTTGCTAGAATGAAAATGAGATTACTAAGGTTAAGAAAACTCTGACAAACAGAGCCAGGGCAGGTCGCGGAGAGAGAGTTCTCACGCTTGTAGGCCTGATTAACGAAAAAGACTGCAAAAACCACAACCTTGCGCAAAGGCCATGACAACCTCACACAAAAAATACTTCGCGAGGACATCTGCCTGTTCACCCTTGGATTGGTGTCACCCTTGCTATTGATCACTGAAGGCAAGGATAATTATTTCAAAGCACTGATGTAATCCTCCTCATTTTTTCCTTTAAAAACCTTTGTCTTCCTTTACCTCTCTGAATGCACACATTGTTTACTAGGCACATTCTCATTGCAATACGCTATTCCCAGATACACATCTTTTCTTTTAGAGAGCCTCTCTCTGTCCGTTATTTAGGTTGACAGTAGTATATATCCCCTTTTGAAAACTCATGGGGATGGGGAATGAACCAAAATCTCCCCAAAAAGGAAATAAAGTGCTGTGTGTTTGAACTTCCCCTGGAATTGTTTTTCCCTTAAAAATCAGTGTGTGACAGTCAAATGCAGAAAATGCCACAATTGTAATAGCTTTTTCAATGCCATATTTAAACAGCTGAGTGTATAACTTTTAAACCCTTCTTCAAAAACTCATGCCTGACTTCTATTTAAAGATTAAAAGAAAGTCTGACTTGTTTATTGATCATTCACTTAATTACCAAGTATAACAGTTTGCATTCTCAATATGATTTATTAATGACATAAACTTAATATTAACTCATGCTCAACTTGATACCATAATAGCCTTATACAGGAAGCTCTAAACATGTTACACTATTTTTACAGCCTTCTGGGGCTTAATTCCATCCTATCTCTTGATTGAAAACTTCCTCATCTGATCCAGAGAGTTTTCTCCCCAAGTTTTCTTATTGTGAGTCAAGATCTGTCCATGTAAGATTCTTTTTATGTTGGTATTTTAATTGAACACTAAAAAATAATAGTTCTTGGAATACAAGATTTAGTGTAGCCCATAAAAAAATAAAATGACAATAATAAAAAAAAATCTAGCTCACTCACATAAATTAAGGCAAAGCCCTAAAAATTCAACCCTCTGAATATCATATATTCTGCAGTTGATTTTCCATTTTCACCTCAAAATGCAATAAATTACAAAGTATTAGCATGTAGCAGTGCAACATGGATACAGATCAGACACACAATTCTCCCTTAAAACATGGAGGCCATTTCTTATATTTGTCTTTCCAAATCTTTATTAACTCCACAAAAAGAGCTTATTGAAGCCCTACCTTCACTTTGACCTCAGGGGCTTTCAGCCAGTAAAAAAAAAACAAAAAACAAAAAACAAATTAGAACTCTGATATTCACATACATATGGGGGAAAATCAATAGTTTTAATTTTCACATTGAGGCCCACAATTTTCAACTGATGGCCTCAGCAGGTTTTAATGGACACAAACAATTTACTTTTACTGTTTTAATTGTTTTTAGTCAATCACTTTTTATTGCGCCTCTACATCTGACTAAACAAATTAATCGAGCTATATTCATAAATGATGACTTGGTAAAATGGCCGGTTATGTGTATTTTACTATTTGAGTCTCAATTACAGGCGGCATTAGGAACAAGCTGGCCCAAAAGGTAGCACTGGTCATTAAAGCAGAAAGCAGAACAAGTCGGGAAGAAAATGACAGAGCCGTGGCCTTCTGTGGGTTAGGGCATCGAGGGCAGCTCCCAGCAGTTCCCTTTCTGCCATCTGAAAGCAAACGGCCCTCAAGTTGTTCCCTGGGGAGAAGTGCAGGGTCGTGGGTTTTGGGGATGGCAAAGGCCGTGGAAGCCAGAAGGCAGGTGAGAGCTGTTTGTGTCTAGTTAATTGGAAGACTCTATTACAGCCCAGGCCAGCCTGTAGTCAGACATGCAGACTGTTGTGTACACAACCCACTTTCTTTGGAATCAAATAAACCCTCTTCACTTTGCAAAAGCCCATAATATCCTGGAGCTGCAAGTTATCACCTCTAAATAGGTCATTTGGGGACCCTTTACAAACATCAGGAAAACCCCCTTCTCACTGAAAAAGCTTAAACACAATTTCTCCTAACTTAAAAATCTCCTTACAGATCTAAGAGTTGATCTGTAAGAGCCTCGCCAGAGATAAATATCTATGCCACCAACACAATGTTACATTTTAACTCCTAGAATCTGCTTTGATCATATGATCCAGTCCTGGGCTTGATTTGAATCATTAGTGAAAGTTAATCAATTCCAGTTGTCATCATGGTTTATAGGACACATTTTCCAGACCTGCCACCAAAGTGCTTTTTAACTTTGAAAAGTCATGGCGGTTTCTGGGTATCTCACTAGAGAGCAGCTGTATCGCAGTGGGTATGACTTTTGCAAATTCGGTTACATGCACTGGCCAAAAACATAAGTGGGGGAAGGTGAAAAAGGAAATAATTCAAATAGTGCAAATGATTGTGCCATCCATCCACTTGATGAGCACGTGTCCCGGAGAGGGCATGAGATTGGAAATATGATTCAGCTGTCCCCATTGCTGCTCTAAGCTCTGTACCAATTCACACCTACTTGCTGCTCAGCTGAAGAAACTGCAATGAGTTCTAATTCATGAGAAGTTAACTGTGTTAGACTCACTGACAAACAGAACCTTAACTTCCAAAAAGCAGTGGCTTCCTAAGGGAATGTCAAGGATAATTTGGGCTCCCCTAATGTGTTCCCAAACACCATCTTTTTTTTTTTTTAATTTTTTTTTGGAGACGGAGTCTCTCTCTGTCACCCAGGCTGGAGTGCAGTGGCACGATCTCGGCTCACTGCAACCTCCACCTCCCGGGCTCACGCCATTCTCCTGCCTCAGCCTCCCGAGTAGCTGGGACTACAGGCGCTCGCCACTACGCCCGGCTAATTTTTTGTCTTTTTAGTAGAGACGGGGTTTCACCATGTTAGCCAGGATGGTCTCAATCTCCTGACCGCGTGATCCGCCGGCCTTGGACTCCCAAAGTTCTGGGATTACAGGCACGAGCCACCGTGCCCGGCCCCAAACACCATCTTTAGCATTAACTCCTCTGGGCAACCCAGTCTGAAAGTTCTGCTGCCTCAAACCAAAATCCAGGAAGATTCCTCCCTAGCTTGATTTATTTACACGTTCCAGTAGTCAAACCCTCAAAATCCACGACTTGACCCAAACGGCAAATAATTATTCCTTTTAATTGTGGTAAATCACTCTGGAGTAGGCAAATATTTGATTCTCAATTAATTCCCCCCCAGCACTCTCAGCAATTACAGTGCAGCTGCTCCACGACTCCCTCCACTTCCCCATTAGGACAGAGCATGGGTCTGATTGAAGGGACAGGTGGCTGACAGTGACTTATAGGGGACAGGCTGTGCTCTGAGAGTATATGGCAAAAGCAAAAATTATGAGGAAATTAATATGCAGCTGTGAATTGGCATTCAGATGTAGCAGACGAATCGGAGGCCATAGTCTGATTTGGCTAAACTGCTGAAAAAGATAAAATGCTGACTACAGCTAGCACACATCCCTAGTGCCTAAAGGAGCAGTGATTTCTTTGAGAATTCAGTTATCTATTGCATCCTCCTCTCTAAAGACAGGGGTTTTATCTATCTATCTATCTATCTATTTATTTATTGAGATGGAGACTCACTCTATCTCCCAGGCTGGAGTGCAGTGGTGCTATCTTGGCTCACTGCAACCTCCGCTTCCTGGGTTCAAATGATTCTCCTACCTTAGACTCCTGAGTAGCTGGGATTATAGGTGTGTGCCACCATGCCCAGCTAATTTTCTTATTTTTAGTGGAGATGCAGTTTCACCATGTTGGCCAGGCTGGTTTCTGACTCCTGACCTCATGATCCGCCCGCCTCAGCCTCCAAAAGTGCTGGGATTACAGGCGTGAGCCACTGCACCCGACAAAGACTGGGGTTCTGTAGAAGAGCAGAGAACTAGAACATTTTTCCAGGTTCCACTCCTTACTAGCTATGAGACTGTATTCAAGTTACATAAATGATCTGTGCCTGTTTCCTCATCTTTAAAGTGGAAATAGGCATAACACCTCCTACTCCTTAGGCTGGTTGCTAGACTCTAATAAGTTCATACACATATTTGTTACATGAATGAATAAATAAGTGTTAGTTGCTATTATTACTACTCATAACGATATCATCTTCATTACTATGAAAGTTTAAAAATATACAGAATAGGCCAGGTGCGGTGGCTCACGCCTGTAATCCCAGCACTTTGGGAGGCCGAGGCGGGTGGATCATGAGGTCAGGAGATCCAGACCATCCTGGCTAACACAGTGAAACCCAGTCTCTACTAAAAATACAAAAAATTAGCCCAGCATGGTGGCAGACGCCTATAGTCCCAACTACTCAGGAGGCTGAGGCAGGAGAATGGCGTGAACCCGGGAGGTGGAGCTTGCAGCGAGCCGAGATCACGCCACTGCACTCCAGCCTGGGTGACAGAGCAAGACTCTGTCTCAAAAATATACATATATATATACAGAATAAAACAATAACGTAAGAAACTAACACATGGCAAAATTTCCTCCCACTACATTCCCTTTCCACAGTCGCAGCCACTTGGTCATTGTGTATTAGGAGGCTGTGCCTCAATTCTCTCTTCTGCCTTCTTTCTTTTTAAGAGATGGGGGTCTCACTATGTTGGCCAGGCTCAAGCAATCCTCCTGCCTCAGCCTCCCAAGTAGCTGAGACTACAGGAATGCACCACCATGCCTAGCTCTCTTCTGTCTTCTTTCTGTGCAGCTGACTGAAGAGCTGTAAAATCCAAGTCTTGAGTACTGGGGAGATTAAATACAATAAAGTCACAGAATCTTCTTTGGCCCAGATCCAAATGACCTAAGAGAACTAGGGAACTCCACGTGTACCAGTCCAGTTTACTAGACCCCTCCACATGGGGGTTTGGGGTCTGTGGTGGTCATCCTAACAAAGTCCAAGAGTTACTTGCATCTCACTCAACCACATTACATAGTAAAAATGAAAACATAAATCTGGATCACAATTACTGCCAGGTCACTGAAGTAGCGCTAGATGGGATATTTGGTTTCAAGTCTGGGCTTAGGAAACCCCAGCAAGAGACCTACTGTGAAGAAAACTGAAGCTATATCATGTTGACTAAGCATCTGAAAAGAGAAGATAGAGGTCGCAACCCAAAGCTATTCAATCAACACATTTTGCTCAATTGCCTTGCCTAGACACTAGGGCTATAGTAACTAACTGGGGAAGATGGTCTTAGCCCCCATGAGATTTATAACCCACAAACGAATTATCTTTTTACCTAACTATGGAATACAAAACTATACTATCCAGGTTCTTTGCTTATAAGCAAGAGAGATGGACTCTAAGAAAGAAAAGAGGGCTTTACTAGAGCTATAACACTGTGGTAGTTTACAAAGATGGCCCTAATTTCTCACCCCTCCTAATCTCCACACCCTTTGCCATGTAATTTTGCAGTATCCACCCACCATGGCAGGGCTGAGTTGTTCCTCTTTGGACACGAGGCTTACCTGTGTCACTTGCTTTGGCCAGTGGGATATTAGCAGGCATGACATAAGCAGGGGCTAAAAAAAGGATTCGAGGGTAGCAAGCTGTCATAGACTCAGTTTTTCTATTCCTCACCTCTAAATACAACTAAATACCCTGTAAATAATTCAAAAGATATGATAAAAGGTGAAGAGAGAAACTAGACTGCCTAGGGACCTAAGGACTTGAAGAATGAAAGAATAGTAAATTCCCTGGGTTTTCATTTTATCTCCCATGTATTCCAGACCGGGTACCAGAAAGCCTGTAACCCAGAACCACCAACAGGCATGGACCAAAATAAAAAGAGAAAAATTAATAAAGAAACAGAAAAGGCCCACTCTGGCCAGAGTTCCCATCAGGGATTTAGAAAGGAGACCCATTCCCAGTGAGACTGGCAGCCTGATCTACCTTTACCATCAGCACCAGCTCCAGAAAACAACCATCCTAATCTACCCACAGCATCAGCAACAAAGTAAACCGGGCAGGGGAATCACCCCCCATCCCACATCCCACACCAGGCTGCACCAGCAGACCCAGCATCTCCCAGCCCTCTGCCCAAAAGGCAACCCAGGTCTAGCATTCCCAGCCTTCCACTCAGTAGCAGAAGGTAAACCAGGCCCAGGGCCTCCTGATTCCCACCTAGTGGCAGGGAACCACCAGACCTTGTAGCTCTTGGCTTTCCACCCAGCTGCAGAAGGTGGCCTACAAAGGCACTTTTCTTCCCTAGGAGCACCAACAGAGATAGAGTGAGAAGCTCACCTGTACCAGGTGGCAAAATAAAAGGCCAGGAGAAACATTCTCGGTCCTCCAGGTCCAGCAACCCTAGGTCCAACTTAGTAACACCAGATGGCACAGGAAAGCACTTTTGCCCTCTCCTATTCTTAAATTCTACTCCCCATTCCTGGGCAGCACCAGGAAGGACCCAGCAGAGGCTCAAAGGAGCCAAGAGAACAAAGCAAAGCAGAATAACATTGCAGGAACTTAAAAAACTATATTGTCATTGGAACACAAGCCTATTAAAGTAGGCCAGAACCTACACACTAAACCTAAAAAGGGAGTTTTCCTGCTAAAATAAAGATGATTTAAATAGAATCAAGAACCAGGAAAATCTCAGCTTGAATAAGAAAAGACAATCAACTGGCACCAATACTGAGATGAATCAGATATTGTAACCTGACAAAGATTTTAAAGCAGCTGTCATAAAATTGCTTCAACAGGTAATTATGAATTCCCTTGAACAAATTAAATTATATAAAACTTCAGCAAATCAATAAAACTTATTTTAAAAATGAAAATTACAGAACTAAAAAATACAGTAACTGAAATAAAAAATTCATCAGATAGGCTCAAGAGTAGAGTGAAGATGACATAATATAGAATCAGAAAATTTGAAGACAGATCAATAGAATTTTCTCAATCTGAACAAAAAAGAAAATTGACTGAAAAAAAAATAAGCAGGGCCTCAGGGACTTACAGGACAATAATAAACACTTGTATCTTTGGGGTTATTGAGGAGAAGGAGAAAGAAGGTGGAGCTGAAAAAAATATGTGAAGAAATAATAGGTGAAACTTCCTAAATTTTACAAAATACCTTCCCAAATTTGATTTAAAACCTCTAGATTTAAGAAGCTGATGGAATCCCAAGCAGGACAGATCCAAAGAAATCCATGCAAAGACACAGTGTAAGTAAACTCCTGAAAACTAAAGACAAAGAAAAACCTTAAAAGCAACCAGTGAGAAATGATGCATTATAAGAGAACATCAAGTTAAACAAGAGATTGTCATATGAAAACACAGAGATCAGAAGGAAGAGGCACAATATTTTTCAAGTACTGAAAGAAAATAACTGTTAACTATGAGTTCTGGATCTGATAAATCATTGTTCAAGAATAAAGGAGAAATAAAAACATCTCCAGGTGAAAAAGAACTATGAGAATTTCTCACTAAAAGACCTATCCTTAAAGTATAGCTAAAGGAATCTCTTCAAACAGAATGAGAATGAGAAAAGAAGAGCATTAGAACTTCATAAAGGAAAGGAGATACTATAAACCTAATATTTGTCTCCTCAAAATTCATATATTGAAATCCTAACCTGCAATGTGATGGTATTAGGAAGTGGAAGGCTTTGAGAGGTACTTAGGTCATGAGGACAGAGACCTCATGAATGGGATTTATGCATATATTACATGATCCCAGAGACATCCCTTACCCTTTCTACCATTTGAGGACACAGCAAGAAGACAGCCATCTATGAACAAGGAAGTGGGCCCTCACCAGACACTGACTCTGCCAGCACCTTGATCTTAGACTTTCCAGCCTCCAGAACTGCAAAGAATAAATTTCAGTTGTTTATAAGCCACCCGGTTTATGGCATTTTGTTATAGTAGTCCCAACACACTAAGACAGACTACATGAAATAGATAAAAATAAGGATTAAAATTATAGACTATTGGCTGGGCGCGGTGGCTCACGCCTGTAATCCCAGCACTTTGGGAGGCCAAGGTGGTTGGATCACGAGGTCAGGAGTTCAAGATCAGCCTGGCCAACCTGGTGAAACCCCATCTCTACTAAAAACAAAATACAAAAATTAGTTGGGCAGGGTGGTGCATGCCTGTAATCCCAGTTATTCAGGATGCTGAGGCAGGAGAATCACTTGAACCCAGGAGGTGGAGGTTGCAGTGAGCTGAGATTGCACCACTGCACTCCAGCCTGGGTAACAGAGCGAGACTCCATCTCAAAAAAAAGACAGAAATTATACCCTTGCCCTCCAGAGTTTTAAAAATCATATTTTATGGTTGAAGTAAAATTTATAATACCAACTGATGTTGCACTTAATGTATGTAGAGGAAATACTTGAGACAATTGTATTTAAAAACTATGGAGAGTAAAGAGACCTAAATAGAAGTAAGGCTTCAATGCTTCATACAATGTGATAAAACATTGATATAAGTAGGTTGTGGAAAAGTATATACATACATTGTAATATCTAGAGCAACCATTAAAAAATCTATGAATACTATATACAAATAATACAAACAATATAAATATGCTCAAAACCAGTGTAAATAAAATAATCCCTAAAAAATGTTCAAGTAATCCATAGGAAAGCAAGAAAAGAGAAACAGAGAAATGAGAAACAGAGGAACAAACAAAAAATAAAGAAATGTAGACTGAAGCCTGATATATTGATAGTTATGAATGTTAGTGATCTTCATGTAACAACTAAAAGACAGGGATTGACAAAGTGGATAAAGACACATAGTCCAAAGGTACACTGTCTACAAGCAACTTACTTCAAACACAATGACAAAGTTTGAAAGTAAAAAAATGGAAATGAATATATCATGCTAACATTAATAATAATTAAAAAGCAAGAGTGGCTATAGTAACTCAAATAAAGCAGAGCTGAGAGCAAATAAAACTATAAAGAATAAAGAAGGATATTACATAAAGATAAAACAATTCACCAAGAAGTCACAGCAATCCTAAATGCATATGCACCAAGCAACAGAGCTTCAAAACATATTGCTATCATCTGAATATATGCCCCAAAATTGACATGTTGGTAACTTAATCCCCTGTGTGCAACAGTGTTGAGAGGTAGGACCTTTTTGGAGGTGTTTAAATCATGAGGGCCCCCCTCTCATGAATGGATTAATGTCCCTATAAAAAGGGCTGGCACAAGTCAGTTTGTTCTCTTGCCCTTCTGCCTTCCGTCATCTGAGGACACAGCAAAAAGGACCTCATCAAATGCTAGTGCCTTGATTTTGGACTTCTCAGCTTCCAGAATTGTGAGAAATAAACTTCTGTTCTTCATAAATTGGCAAGTATCAGGTATTCTATTATAGCAATTCAAACAGAAAAACTGATAGAGCTGAAGGGAGAAATATACAAGTTTACAATTACTGTTGGGGACTTCAACACCACACTCTCAGCAACTGATAGAGTTACTAGACAAAAAATAAGCAAAAATATAGCAGACTGAACAATACCTTCAACTAACAGGAACTAATTGGCATTTATAGAATACTCAACAACATCAGAATACACATTATTTTCCTCAAAAAAAATGTGGAAAAGAATACCACAATAAACCATATTCTGAATCATAAGGCAACTCCCAACAAATTTTTAAAAATTAAATCATAGAGTTTTCCAGCAAGAATGAAATCAAACAAAAAATCAATAACAGAAAGAGAAAACGAAAATCTTCAAACACTTGGAAATTAAGTAACACCTATTTAACCAACCCAAAGGTCAAAGAGGAAACCTCAATGGAAATTTGAAAAAAAACATAAACAGAATGAAAATTAAAATACAACATTTAAAAATATGCATAGCATAGCTAAAGCAATGTTGAGATGAAAATTTATAACACCAAGTGCTTACATTTAAAAAGATGAAAGATCTCAAATCAATAATTTAAGTATTAAATCAAAAAACTAGAAAAAAAGAAAAACAAAGTAACAGTAAAGAAAGAATGATAGTAATCAGAAATCAATGAAATTTAAGATAGGAAGAAAGTAGAGAAAATCAATGAAACCAAAACTGATTATTGGAAAAACGTTAATAAAAGTAATAAACATCTAGCAAGACTAAAAAAATAAAAAGAAAGGAGACACAAATCACCAATATTAGGAATCAAACACAAGAGCTATCACTACAGATTCTGAAGCCAAGAAAAGGAGGCTAATCAGGGAATACTAAATACAACTTTACACTCATAAATTTAACAATTAGAAGAAATGGGGCTGGGCGTGGTGGATCATGCCTGTAATCCCAGCCCTTTGGGAGTCTGAGGTGGGCGGATCAGTTGAGGTCAGGAGATCAAGACCCCAGCCTGGCTAATGAGGTGAAACCCCGTCTCCACTAAAAAATACAAAACTGAGCCGAGTGTAGTGGCACACCCCTCTAATCCCAGCTACTTGGGAAGCTGAGACAGGAGAATCACTTGAACCCAGGAGGCAGAGGTTGCAGTGAGCCAAGATCGCACCACTGCACTCCAGCCTGGTGACAGAGTGAGACTCCATCTAAAAAAAAAAAAAGAAGGAAGAAGGAAGAAAAGAAGAAGAGGAAGAAGGAGGAGGAGGAGGAAAAGAAAAGGAAGAAGAAGAGGAGGAGGAAGGAGGAAGAGGAAGAAGAAAAGGAAGAAGAAGGAGAAGGAGAAGGAGAAGGGGAAGGGGAAGAGGAAGAGGAAGAAGAAGAAGAAGAAGAAGAAGAAGAAGAAGAAGAAGAGGAGGAAGAAGGAAGAAGAAGAAATGGACCAATTTCTTGCAGACTACAAACTACCAAAATTAACCAAGCTAAAATAGATAGCCTGAATACTCCTATAATCATTAAAGAAATTGAATATATAATTTAAAAGCTACAAATAAGAAAAACCCTCTGCTTCACTGAAGAATTTTACCAAACATTTAAAGAAGAATTCATTCAAATTTTACACAATCTATTCTTCCAGAAAATAGAGGAGGAAATTAGTCTCAACTCATTTTATGAAGCCAGTATTACCTTGACACTAAAACCAGAGAACTACAGTACTAAAAGAAAACAAACAAGCAAACAAAATACCACAGGCCAATTAGTTCTCATACCACCTAGATGTAAAAATCTCAACAAAATAATACAAATAGAATCCAAAGGTATATTTAAAAAAATCATACACCATAACCAAGTGGGATTTATTCCAGGCATGAAAGGCTGGTTCAACATTTGAAAGCCAATCAATGTAATCCAACATATCAACAGCCTAAAGAAGAAAAATTATATAATCATTTCAATTGATGCAGCAAAATATTTGACAAAATCCAATACTAATTTATAATAAAAACTCTCAGCAAGCTAGAAATAAAGGAGAACTACCTCAACTTGATAAAGTGCATCTACAAAAACCTATGGATAATACCATACTTAATAATGAAAAGCTGAATGCATTCCCACTAATGCTGGAAACAAGGCAAGATGTCCTCCCTCATATTCTTCTTTAACATTGTACTGGAAGGTCTAGCCACTGCAACAAAGCAAGGGGATAGGGGAAGACATACAGATTGTAAAGGAAGGAATAAAACTGTCACTATTTGTAGATGATAGAACTTTCTACATTAAAAAAAAAAAAAAAAGCCCGAAGGTATCTACCAAAATAAACAAGCAAACAAAAAACATTCGTAGGCCGGGCACAGTGGCTCACGCCTATAATCCCAGCACTTTGGGAGGCCAAGGCAGACAGATCACCTGAAGTCAGGAGCTTGAGACCAGCCTGGCCAACATGGCAAAGCCCGTCTCTACTAAAAACACAAAAATTAGCTAGGTGTGGTGGCACACGCCTGTAATCCCAGCTACTCGGGAGGCTGAGACATGAGAATCACTTGAACCCAGGAGGCAGAGGTTGCAGTGAGCCAAGATACTGCACTCCAGCCTGGATGACTGAGCAAGACTCCAACAACAACAACAAAATTCCTAGAACTAATCATTGAATTCAGCATGGTTGCAGAAAACAAGATTATACAAAAACAGAAAATCAATTGCTTTTTTTTTTTTTTTTTTTTTGAGACAGAGTCTCACTCTGTCACCAGGCTGGAGTGCTGTGGTGCAATTTTGGCTCACTGCAACCTCTGCCTCCTGGGTTCAAGCGATTCTCCTGCCTCAGCCTCCCGAGTAGCTGGGACTACAGGCACACACCAACACACCCAGCTAATTTTTTTGGTATTTTTAGTAGAGACAGGGTTTCACCATGTTCGCCAGGCTGGGGTCTTGATCTCTTGACCTCATGATCCTCCTGCCTCGGCTTCCCAAAGTGCTGGGATTACAGGTGTGAGCACCAAGCCTGGCCCAATTGCATTGTCATATGCAGTCATATGCTGAATAGCAACGTTTCAGTCAATGGTGGACCACATACATAAACGTGGTCTCATAAGATTATAATGTCATATTTTTGCTGTACCTTTTCTTACTTAGCACTGTGTTATAATTGCCTACAGTATTCAGGACAGTCACATGCTGTATAGTTTTGTAGCTTAGGAGCAATGGGCTACACCATCTAGCCTGGGTGTGTAGGAGGATAGACCATCTAGGTTTGTGTAAGTACACTCTGTGATGTTCCCACAACAATAAAATTGTGTAACACATTTCACAGAACATATCCCTGCCATTAAGCGATGCATGACCGTATTAAAACTTAACACATGATAGCTGAAATTAAAAACACAATACCATTTACAATCACACCTAAGAAAATGAAATGCCTAGATACAAGTATAACAAAATACATACAGGATCTGTGTGCTAAAAAATCACAAAACTCTTAGTAAAGAAATCAAATAAGACCTAAATACATGGAGAGATACATGCCATGTTCATGAATTGACAAACTCAACATATTAAAGATATCAATTCTCCCCAAACTGATCTATAAGTTTAATGCCATTCCTATCAAAGCATCTAAGCAAAGTTTTTTGTAGACATAGACAAGCTTATTCTGAAATTTATACAGAAAGGCATAAGCCCTAGAACAGCCGAAATAATCTTGAAAGAAAGAATGAAACAGGAGGATTCACTGTACTTGATATTAAGGCTTACTATATAGCTACATAAGACAATGTGGTATTGGTGGACGGAGAGATACATAGAAAAACAGAACAGAATAAAGAACTCAGAAATATAGCCACACAAATATGGCCAACTGATTTTTCACAAAAGTGCAAAAGAATGGAGGAAGGATGACCTTTCTGACAAATGGTGCTGGAGCACATGGACATCTGTAGGCTAAAAATAAACTTTGACCTAAATTTTACACATTATATGAAAATCAACTCAAAATGGGTCCTGAACATAAATGTAAAATACAAAACTGGAAAACATTCAGAACACACATAGGAGAAAATCTTTGAAATCTGGGGCTAGGCAAAGAGTTCTTAGACTTAAAACCAAAGGTATGATCCGTAAAAGGAAAAATTGGTAAATTGGACATCATCAAAATTAAAAACATCTCTTCAGAAGACCCTGTTTAGAGGCTGGATAGACAACTCACAGACTAGGAGACAATACATCTGACAAAAGATATATAGAGCATTTAAAGAACTCTCAAAACCCAACAGTGAAAAAGCAAACAATTTAATTCAAAAATGGGCAAAACCGTGAACATAAGTTTCACTGAAGAAAGTACACAGATGGCAAATAATGACATTAAAATTTTTGTTCCACATTTGGATTTATTTTAAAAAGACATTAAAATATTTTCAACTTTATTAGCCATTAAGAAAAATGCAAATTAAAACTGTAATGAGATAATACTGCACACCTATCATAATGGCTAAAATTTTTTAAAAATAGTGACCACCAAATACTGGAAAGGATAGAGAAACTAGATTATTCATACATTGCTAGTGGGAATGCGGAATGGCACAGCAACTCTGAGGTTGGCAGGTTTTTTTATAAAAACCAAACATGGAACTGCTATACAACCCAGTAATTGCACTTTTAGGCATTTATCCCAAAGAAATAACACTTTATATTCACACAAAAACCTATACACAACAAGAAAACAGCTGTTCATAACAGCTTTATTTGTAACAGCTAAAAACCAGAAATAATCCAGATATTTTTCAATCAGTGAATGGTTAAACAAACTATAGGACATCCATATGGTGGAATATTACTCAGCAATAAAGACGAACAAACTACTGATTAGCAACTTGGATGAGCATCCAGAGAATGATGCTGTGAAAAAAAGCCAATCTCAAAAGGTTATAGACTGTATGATTTTATATATAACATTCTTGAAATAAAATTATAAAATCTGGCCAGGCGCAGTAAGTTCACGCCTATAATCCCAGCACTTTGGGAGTTCGAGGTGGGTGGATCACCTGAGGTCAGGAGTTTGAGACCAGCTTGGCAACATGGCGAACCCCATCTCTACTAAAAAATACAAAAATTAGCTGGGTGTGGTGGTGTGTGCCTGTAATCCCAGCTACTCGGGAGGCTGGGGCACAAGAATCACTTGAACGCGGGAGGTGGAGGTTGCAATGAGCCGAGATGGCACCACTGCACTCCAGGTTGGGCAACAGAGTAAGACTCTGTCTCAAAAAAAATTATAAAATTGAATGCACACTCAAACATTCTTGAAATAAAATTATAGAATTAAATACACACTCATACACATACATACACACACACACACACAAATGTGTACAAGTTAACTGGGAAGACCTGAATAAGATCAGTGCATTGTACCAATGTCAATATCCTGGTTGTGATACTGTACTACAGTTTTGCAAGCTATCATCACTGACAGAAATTGGGTAAAGGACACATATATTACTTTTTCTTTTTTTTTTTGAGACGCAGTCTCGCTCTGTTGCCCAGGCTGGAGTGCAATGGCACAATCTCGGCTCACTGCAACCTCTGATTCCCGGGTTCAAGCAATTCTCCTGCCTCAGCCTCCCGAGTGGGATTACAGGCATGTGCCACCATGCCTGGCTAATTTTTGTATTTTTAGTAGAGACGGGGTTTCACCATGTTGGTCAGGCTCGTCATGAACTTCTGACCTCAAGCAATCCACCCACCTCAGCCTCCCAAAGTGCTGAGATTACAGGTGTGAGCCACCGCACCCAGCTGATCTCACTATATTTCTTACAACTTCATGTGAATCTATAATCATCTCAAATAAGTTTTTTAAGAAAAGGGAAAAAACAGAATTTTATTTTTTGTTTAAACGGGTTTGTGTATCAGAGCCTTCTCTTTTTTGCCTCTGCCGTTGCAGAGGCAAAACATGCCTGGATTAGTTGGCTTGGAGGATAAAAGATATGTGCACCAGAGCCCATCACCCTAGGTGCTCCAGCTGAGGCCACCTTAGATCTGTCAACAGCAAACCCAACCTCAGTCATGTGGAAACCCATGCAAAATCAGCAGAGCCGAGCACCAGCCGACCCCAAACACACAAGCAACTAATACTTACTGCTGAATACCACTGAAGGTTTTGTGGCTGTTTGTTATATACCATTATCATGGCAATAAATAACTGATACAACAGCCCAGTCTCAGAAAATACACAGCCAAGTTAGCTCCATGGAGGCAGGCAGACCAGCATCACTGGGTTTTCCATATAGGGATACAGCTGCTCCCACCATTTTTTGTACTTGAGTCTTGTGGCTCAAGTACAAAATATTCAAAATCTCAGGAAGTGTCTGCTTGGCTTAGCTCAGATTCTGTCCTCAATGAATATGGGACCCCCTAAGGAAAACTGGAATACAATAAAAGAAGGGATAATAGCCCCTAGCCAGGCAAAAATGAAAGATGTCCTCGCCAAGACCAACACGTAGTATTTACTTATGCCAGAGTGAGGGATTCACTTCTAAAACAGATTTTAGAATTCACCATTGCCATTTTTAAATCATTTTAAGGGAGAACAGCTTTGGGAAAGTAGACCACATTGAGAGTCAGTGTAACAAAATAGTTAATAATAAATATGTTGACCCTAAAACTAGACTGTGTGGGTTTGAACTCAGCTTCTCTGCAAAATTACAAACTTCTTGAGTTGAGCAATTAATTAATTTGAAAAATGACATATCCTACACCCAGATATGAAGGGATTTTTTCAATGTCTATTACCACGTTTAAAGCTCCAAAAGTCCTGAAGTGCAGAAACCTGTGTATGTGGGATTAACTCAGCATATCACTCAGGTTACTACGACAGAATGGTTTAGGGGCAGGCTCGATTTGTATCCTGGCTCTGTGTAACCTTGGATAAATCATTTAACCTCTCTGTGCCGCAGTGAACTTATCTGTAAAATGGTGATAGTAACTGCACCTATCTCACAGGGTGACGACTTAGTTATTCTGTGTGTAAAGCATTTAGAACAATGTCTGAAGCATAACAATTTCCAGTACATGCTGATTATTATTAATTCTTTAATCCTTTGCTTGCATAAAGAAATTCTTTGCTTTATCATTCCTCCTGGTGGATGAAAACAGAATTTACAACATTTGACCTGTGAGTTTTAACAACAGGAAAGGCCATATGTCACATTTCATCCCTTGGCAATTGAGAGGGAATAACTAAAGAGCATCATAAATCCCTAAATCCTGATTTTAACAGCTACAGCGACTGATCCTTTGATACCTAACATCCCGTTTCACGATTGTAAATGTCCAATTCCTTTCAAGGTTTCACAAGGATACTTTATGGCCATTCCTCCATTGATCACATGGCTTACTGACACAACACAGCTGAGCCAACCAAGTCTTTCAGTATACAGAACAGCTCTCTTCTCTGTTTGTGGGCATTGGATTAATAGTCAATGGTTGCCATGGCTGTGTGGTCATCACACATTGGGCCACACAGGATTAGATCAAGGGAAGCCTCCTGATAGAGTGGGCTATATAAGTAATTTTTCATCTCTGAAGACCTAGGTTCAAACCTCACTGACACCACAAGATAAAACAGGTTTTGTGGCCTCAGTCCATCCCACAATTTGTCAAAATCCAGCAGAAATGAAATCCTTCTTGAAGGGCATTAATCAAGAACACGAAGTCATCACAGCCAAGGATTGATGGGTTATAGGGAAGCTAAGAGCTACAGTGGGCATCGTCGGCCTAATTAGAAATGGCTTCTTTTTGTTAAGAACTTCTCCAGAACATAGGCTCAGAAGTAGATAAAGGCACAGACAATAATACTACCAGTCCCCATCCCCTCCTCCCTACCCCTGGCAGATAGTCACCTACTTTCTGCCTCTAGAGAGTTGCCCATTCTGGACATTTCACGTAAATGGAAGTAGATAATATGTAGTCTTCTGTGCCTGGCTCCTTTCACTTAGCATGTTTTTAAGAAACATTCATGTCATAGTATGTACCAATACTGCATTCCTTTTTATGGCTACATAATATTCCAATGTAGAGATACACCACATTTTATTTATCTGCTCATTGGTAGATGGACATTCGTTTTGTTTCTACATTTTGTCTAATATGAATAGTGCTGCATGCTTTATTTTTTTGTTTCTACATTTTAGCTCATATGAATAATGCTGCATGCAAGTTTTCATACACAAGCATGAAAACACATGCACAAGCTTTTGTGTGCACATATGTTTTCAATTCTCTTGGGTATATATATCTAGAAGTGGAATTGCAGGATCATATGTAACTTTATGCTTAACCTTTTGAGAAACTGACAGTTTTCCAGTGTGCACCATTTTACATTCTCAACAGCAGAGTATGAAAATTCCAATTTCTCTGCATCCTCACCAACACTTGTAATTGTTTTTCTTTTTTATTATAGCCATCCTTATGAGTATGAAGTGGTAGCTTATTATGGTTTTGACTCGTTAAACATATTTTATGTGCTTACTGGCCATATATATTATATATTTTTATATATATAAATAATCTTTAGAGAAATATCTGTTCAAATCTTTTGTACATTTTTAAACTGGGTTATTTGTCTTTTATTGTTGAGTTGTAAGATTTCTTTATGTATTCCAGATACTAGTTTTTTATCAGATATATAATTTGAAAATATTTTCTTCCATTTTATGAATTGTCCTTTCAATTTCTCGATGGTATCCTTTGAACCAACTTTTTTTTTAATGAAGTTCAATTGATCTAATTTTTCTTTTGATGCTTGTGCTTTTGGTTGGGGATTTCTTTTAAGTGGCAAAGCCATAAAGAAGATAGGAAATTTTGAATCACTCATAAATTCTATAAAGGCTGCCTACTTGATGTTATGAACAGTCACAAACCCTTCAACCCACAGTCTGGGGTATGTATATCTTTCAGTTGGCCCACAAAGTAGCTTTGTTTTAATGGAGCTGAGGTAGGAAGTGGGGCTCAACTCCAGAGGCAGGGCTCAGACACAGGACCAAATTGAAGACTAGCTAAAACAGGGATGGGGGTGGAAGCAGTTTCCCATAAGACACACCCACCAGTGGGCCATGTCAGTTTACCATTGCCATGGCAACACCCAGATGCTGCCACCCCATTCCATGGCAACAACCCAACAACCTGGAAATTACCACACTTTTCCTAGAAATTTCTGCATAATCCACCTCTTAGTTTGCATATAAATAAAGTAGGTATAAATATGACTATAAAACTGCCTCTGAGCTGCTACCCTGGGCACACTGCCAGTGGGGTAGCCCTGCTCCACAAGAAGTAGCGTCTCTGCTGCTTTGCACTGCCACTTCAATAAAAGTCGCTGTTTAACACCACTGGCTCACCCCTGAGTTCTTTCCTGGGCAAAGCCAAGAACCCTCCCAGGCTAAGCCCCAGTTCTGGAGCTTGCCTATCCTGCATCAGAGCCAAGGTTTAAAAATCTGGAATTTCAGCCTCTACAGAAATATTTGAAGAACTGGTCATATAAGGCCATCTATTCCCACACTCTACAGGAATCAAGAAGTGGCTACCACTTTAGCTGGGCCCTAGACAGTATTTACTATTCTCATTATTATTAGCAGCTGCCTCAGAGCCTCAGAGGCCTAGTTCCTCTCTCTGTATCTTTACAATAAATCTTCTCCTTGTAGTAAATTGAATGCATTGCTTATAACCTACATATTCCCAATAAAATACATGGGAGTATTTTCTTTTAGCAGGCAGACCGTAAACGACATTAATATGAAGGGAAGAGAGAGAGCCCTCTTCCTCTTTACTCTGGTATTTCCCAATAGAGCAGTAGCAGTACTCTCCACCTCCCCTTCATGTCCTACCCTGGGATGGTACAGATGAGGTCTTTGAGGGTGGATAGAAGGAGCAGGCAGGGCAGTGGGCTCAGGACTAAATCCTTGGCCCAGCCCTGCCTCAACTTTTACATTAAATCCAGGAGTCTTATTTTTAAAATGGAAACACCAGCTGCCTAGGTATTCTATTAGTCAGCATTCTCTTGGTTATGGATGGCAAAAAACCTTGCTCAAAGCAGCTCAGGAGAAAGGGGGAATTTACTGGCTCACATTCCCAAATCAGGGTGTCAGCAGTGTAGGCATGGGCCCAGGAATAGCTAAGGCCATGAATTGGAGCTCTCTCGACTTCCCACCCATCTCCTGTCTCTGCATTTCTCTGCAGTACTTCTGCAGTCTCTCTTCCCACAGAACTATCTGTCAAATGCCAGAGATCACAGAGGCCTGACACACAACTCCCAGACTCTCATCCCTATATCCTTGGCCAGAGAAAACAGGGCCTTTTTCTCCCCAGTCCAATTTGAGAAAGTCCAAGGAAAACCTCTGATTGGACCAGCTTGGGTGACGAATTGCATTCACTCATGGACCAATCACAGCAGCCAGGGAATGGGATATTCTGGTCGGCCCACCTGGGTAACCGACCAACCCTTCCAACCATGACTCTGGTCAGAGAGATATGGTTCTGTTATTTAGATCAAATGGCCAGGCCAGGTGCAGTGGCTTTTGCCTATAATCCCAGCAGAGGCCAAGGCAGGTGGATCACTTGAGGTCACGAGTTCCAAACCAGTCTGGTCAACATGGAGAAACTTCATTTCTACTAAAAATACAAAAATTAGCTGAGCATGGTGGTGTGTGCCTGTAATTCCAGCTACTCAAGAGGCTGAGACATGAGAATCGCTTGAACCCAGGGGACGGAGGTTGCAGTAGGCCGAGATCGCACCACTGCCCTCCTATAGTCCAGCCTGGGTGACAGTGCGAGACTCTGTCTCAAAAAAAAACAACAAAAACCAAACCAAACCAAACAAAACAAAAAGGCTAAAGTGTGGCAGGAGGAGGAGAGGATGAGACCGGCATGAGTTGATCACTGAAGGTGTGTAGACATGCCTGGGATGCATTTCTTAATATATAAGAACTATTAGGAATGAATTTTTTAAATGATGGTCAAAGGAAGAAAGTGTGTCTGGCACTTGCATTGTTTCAAATAGCGTGCCATTTACTTTTTAATGTTTCTTATGGTCTTGTAGGGTATTCTTTTCCCTACTTTGCAAACAAGCAAATTAAATCCAAGATAAATTAGGTAACTTACTCAAAGTTCCCAAATGGACAAGCGACTTCGCTTCTACTCAGGATAATGCTAAACTCTTCACTTGTGACACCATTCCATGCTGTTTTGTTTTGTTTTGTTTTCCCCTGGAAAGACAAAGGTTTAGAAACAGCAGCAGAATTCATCAAAGCCTCTGCTAAGCCCCTCCACCCAGACCTCCGGCCCCTCATGTAGAGGAGATCTCTATAGACCTGGATAGCAAACAGTTACCTGGCTAGTCAGCTCTGACTAATTTAAATTGGCCTAAAACAATAAAGAAAGAAGATGTGTGAAGCTGCCTCTGGGTTGAAAGATTTAAAAAAAAAAAAAAAAAAAAGATGCTGTGATAAATTGACAATGTCTGTCATGGGCAAAGGAAAGATAATTTAATTTCACCCCCAAATTACTAGACAAGAGAGTATCACCCTGATTATTTTGACCTCTAGATGATTTTTTTATTTTCTATTGCTATCCAACTTTCCTTTCAACATACTTTGGAATAACATTACTTTCTTTCCTAGCATCCTTCTTCCTGTACCCCCGAGTTCCTGAAATGCTGCCATGGTTAAAACATCATTTATTAAGATCCCCTGTTACTATACTTTGCTCTTCATTCTTAGCGCCTTGTGGCCACTCTGTTTCTCTTATGCAAGCGAGGGTCTTACATTATTCTGTGCACATCTAGCTCCCGCATAGCTCAAAGCATGGATCTGCAGCCTGCAGCCTCTTTCTTATTTATCAAGACTTTCCAGGAAGAGCAGGGTCTTCACCATCTTCACCAGCACAGCTTTCTCATAACCCATGCAATATATATAATCATACATAAGTAATGCATATACAAAGAGATTCTTTTGCCATTGAAAAATGCACAACTGTGCAGATCCCAGATGCACACACACACATACACGGCTTCCTAAACCCTATAAAGAAGTGCTATAAACTCCAACTTTTTTAGGATGTGTGTGTATGGAGAGAGAGAGAAAGTTTCCAAATTTATACATTCTACTCCAGTCCATTAGTGAGAAATGGGTGAAAAAAAACAGTTATACAGACATATAATAGGATAACACACAGCCACAGTCATCAAACAAAGCAAGCAGTGGATCTACAAGTCCCGGTATGGAAAAGTCTCCACCATAGGTCATTAAGCAAGCAAAGCAAATCAGCCTATGGAAAATTGTCAAAACATAACAAGGGTGTTCAAAGATAATGGGCAGTCACAGATACCAATATCCACCAACAGGGAGCAAAGCAAAGATGTATGAACAGTCCCATTTCTGATAAGACAATAATATATTAGCATGTACCTTACAAGTAAATCTGAAGGCCAGGCATGGTGGCTCACACCTCTAATCCCAGCACTTTGGGAGGCCAAGGCGAGCGGATGAGTTTGAACTCAGGAGTTCAAGACCAGCTTGGGTAACATGGCGAAACCCAGTCTCTACAAAAAGATAATAGTAATAATGGTAATAATTTTTTTTTAGACAGAGTCTCGTTCTGTCACCCAGGCTGGAGTGCAGTGGTGCAATCTTGGCTCACTGCAACCTCCACCTCAGGTTCAAGCAATTCTCCTGCCTCAGCCTCCTGAGTAGCTGGGATTACAGGTGACTGCCACCATGCCTGGCTAATTTTTGTATTTTTAGTAGAGATGGGGTTTCACCTTGTTGGCCAGGCTGGTCTCGAACTCCTGACCTTGTGATCCGCCTGCCTCGGCCTCCCAAAGTTCTGGGATTACAGGCATGAACCACTGCACCTGGCCATTATAATAATTTTTTAAAAATTAGCTGGGCATGGTGGTGCACACCTGTAGTCCCAGCTACTCAGGAGGCTGAGGTTGGAGGATTCTTGAGCCCAGGAAGCAGAGGTTACAGTGAGCCAAGATTGCGCCACTGCAGCCTGGGTGACAGAGTGGGATCCTGTCTCAATCAATCAATCAATCAATATGTGAAAGACTATACGCCACCATAAAAAGTCATAATCCATGGGAAGTGAGATCACGAGAGACATTTACTTTTAAGGTTATACATTTCTATAATGATTGAATGTTTATTAACAGAAATGGGTTAAGATTTTTAAAAATCTACTTTGTAGAAATGGAGGTGTCATTTAGATGTAAAATTCCACCTGAGGCCTCCCTCAGAAAGAAAGGAGGGAAGAGGGGAAAGAAGAGAGGGAAGGAGGGAGGGGAGGGGAAAGGAAACAGGGAGGAAGAGAGAAGGACTAAATTAAGCTCCTCCTTTAATGTAGAATCGTAACCACTTTGAGCCCTAGGATTATTTTCAACTACGTGCATAAACCAAAACTATCAAAGGCTAACTTTTTAAAGTTGGAGATGAAATGCAGCAATGTCCTGAAATATAAAAGGCCCTATATCCAGACACAGCCTCTCTCCCTAAGTGCCTGGGGGAATTGGATTCCTCCTATAGCCCCTCTTTCCCACCTCTCTGAGGTTCCTGAGCTCCGCCTGTGTATGTCAAGATACACTTTTCAGTGTTCCAGTGCAGCCCTGTGGCCTAGCAGAGCTCACACGGCTTCAGTATTTCCATTTCCCGCCTCCCCGCCGGGATGACAGCGAATTCTCTCCCTACACCCCTGATATTTCCAACTGTTGTGTCTTGAAAGAGACACTCAGACTATTTGGCCCAACCATCATGGTCAATGGAAACGGGCTTCTTTGACATCTTTTCTCTCCAGATTACTTCTCCTCTGATCACTCCTCATGCCACTGGATCCCTTCAGCCCTTGGACGACAATCAGGCCTCACCTTGAACCCCTCGGGGAGCCATCCCAGGGCAATCTCCTCATGGCCATCTGTCACATCTTCAGACAGGGCAGAAAGTTGTTCTTCCATCAAGTGGACTATTCATTCCCCTCCACAAATTAACTCTCTGCTCCTCTCATCCAGGTCCCCACTGTGTTATTGTTGTGATGTGCTCCATCCTTCCAGTCGAGGTGACTTTTCATGGTTTTCCTAGAAACCTTGGTTTGCTACCATGTATGCCTTGATTAAAAATGTGCTGTCGGGTGAAACATACTATTCAGGGGAGGGTTATTTGTTAATTAGTAAAACAAATCAGGTCAAATATTTCTCATAAAGATTTTGCACATCTGCAATTCTGAAATGGCTTACATTTAGCTTCTTAAGTGATTTTTTTATAAAGAATAAACACAAAAGAAAATCTACATTTTTTAGACAAGTTCTAGAAGTAGTAACAACAGAGACCTTATTTGTTCCTGTATCAATATTTTTTCACACAATCATGCATCAAAAAAATTATTATTTGTAAACTATTGCTTTTGTTTTTGTTTGAATTTAAAAGTAGGGGCGGTAGGGTGTAATGGTTCATGCCTGTAATCCCAGCACTTTCGGAGGCCGAGGCAGGTGGATCACTTGAGGTCAGGAGTTCAAGGGCAGCCTGGACAACACGGTGAAACCCCAACCCTACTAAAAATACAAAAATTAGCCAGGCATGACTCGGAGGCTAAGAATCGCTTCAACCCAGGAGGCAGAGGTAGAAGTGAGCTGAGATCGCACCACTGCACTCTAGCCTGAGTGACAGAGCAAGACTCTGTCTTGTTAAAAAAAAAAAAAAGTAGGGGCTACCTAGGTGAGAGAGGCCATTTGACCCATTCTATTATTTGGGAAGGCTTTTTGCTTTGGACCATCCACCCAATATTTCATAAAATTCGGATGCTTTTTGGATAAGAGGTCTTCAAACACAGTGTTTACTCCATTTATACAATACCTCTTTACCTGTTCCTAAAATTATATGGGCAAGTTGCTCACCTCTCTCATGGGCCCCGGCTGAGAGCAGGAGCCTCCTGTCTTTATTCACTGTAGCTCTCTTAGCATGGTGCCTGGCAGGCAGGAGCAGCTCAATGTGTGCTGCCTTAGTGAACTGCCATGTGTTATGTTCTATTTTTATTCTTTTTTTAATTCTTATTTTTAGAGACAGAGTCTCACTTTGTCACCCAGGCTGGAGTACAGTGATGCAATCATGGCTCACTGCAAGCTCGACCTCCTGGGCTCAAATGATTCTTCTGCCTCAGCCTCCTGAGTAGCTAGGACTACAGGGGTGTCCTACCACACCTAGCTAATTTTTTTAGTTTTTATAGACACGGGGTCCCACTATGTTGCCCAGGCTGGTCTTGAATGCCTGGACTCAAGTGATCCTCCCTCCTCAGCCTCCCAAAGTACTGGGATTACAGGTATGAGCCACCTCACCCCGCCATATCTTTATTCTTGATTGGTCTTCAATCAGGCCATGGCTCCCCCCAGCCTTGAGGAACTGGAACGGACAGACTGTGTCTCACTTATCTTTTTATTCCTAGAAACTGGCACAAAAGCCCTTAACACTTTAAAATTTTTTCCAACCTCCAGCTATAAGCCAGGCATTGTGGAAGATACAAAGAGAAGAAAGATAGGATTGCTGCCTGTGATAACCTGCCTTTTATTTATAGTAACAGTGATAAAAATGACTCAAATGCGAATGTTTAATATGAAACTGTGTTAATGCCACGCATACATTACTTCGTTTCATTCTCCCAACAGCCCCTTGATAGAGGGTGTCTTCCCCACCCCCACCCAACCCCGCAATTTTACAATCAAGGAAACTGCAGCTCTGAGCAATTAAGGAATTTGCCTTGGTTCTAACTTGCTGTCAGCTAGAGAGGGCAGAGCAAGGATGCCCACCCAACACAATCAGGAATATTGAGCAAGACTTGGCAGTGTGTGGTTTCACACGCAGGATGATGGGAGGGCCAAGAAGGACACACCATAATCAAACAGCAGTGAGGGCCACTGTTCCAACAAAACTGCTGGGGTTGCAAGTGACAGAAATGGAAATCCAACTCAATGTGGCTTTAAAAAGAGAGAAAGGAAATTCATTGGCTCAGTACATGGAAAAGCCCAGCCATCTGAACGTAGCTGGATCCCAGATGCTCAAACAATGTCAGGAAGGCTCATCTCTAAGCCTGGGTTCCACTTTCCTCTGGGTTCCTTGCCAGGCAGGCGTCTGCTCTGATGATGGCACAGATGTCACCAGCTCCAGGAGCACATCTTGCAGCTTAGCATCCCCAGCCAAAAAAGAGGGCATCATTCCCGGGAACTCCAGCAAAGTCCTGAGTCTGACTCTTATCCCAAGCAGACTGCTGTGTGTGTGACTGGCCTGGGTCATTTTCCCACCCCAGTCAATGTGAATGAAGTTGTGGATCAATCTCCCCAAGCGGACATGGACCTCAAGAGGAAAGGATTAACCCCAAGGCACTGGCCACCAACAGGCAAAGATAGCACGATTCAACTCTGGCCACCATATTTGTTTAGCTTCTCTCCCAGCCTGATACAATAAAATAACATTTTAAAATTAAATGTTAAGTTAGTAAAAGTAATTGTTATAAATTAAATAGTAAAAATTAAATTATTTCCATTTAAAAGATGTAAATAAAGAATATAAATGAAAATTTTAAATATATGAATGAAATAATTTTTTGAAACTATGAGCAGCTTTATGATAGGCTGGCTGTGAGCTGTAAACTAGAAAGGGAGAGAAAGTTACCTGTAAATTTTTCTTTGTCCACAAAAATAAAGGCAGATGTCTGAGTGAGCACCAGCAAATGCTACAGAGGCACTTCTTATTCCAATGGCTGGGAAGTGTGAATTAATCAAGAATCTGTCCAGATGAGATACAAAAACAAAAAAATATGTACACAATATTTTTGAAAATAAACATTTTATTGTAGAGTGATTTTAGATTTACAGAAAAGTTTCAGTGATAGCACAGAGGGTCTCCTTATACCCCTCACTTGGTTTCCCCTTTTTTTTTTTTTTTTTTTTTTTAATTTGAGACAGGATCTCACTCTGTCACCCAGGCTGGAGTACAGTGGTGCAATCGTAGCTCACTGCAACCTCAACCTCCTAGGCTCAAGTGATCCTCCCACCTCAGCCTCCTGAGTAACTGGGACTACAGGTGCACACCACCATCCCCAGCTAATTTTTTTGGATCTTTTTATAGAGATGAGATTTTGCCATGTTGCCCAAGTTGGTCTCTAACTCTTGAGCTTAAGTGATCCACCCGCCTCGGCCTCCCAAAATGCCAGGATTGCAAGTGTGAGCCACTGCCCCAGGCCAGTTTCCCCTGTTATTAACATCTTATCATGATTTGTCAAAACTAAACTGACATTGGTACATTTCACCAATTTTTTCATTCATATCCTTTTGTTTGTTCCAGGACCCAATCTAAGCTACCACATTGCATTGAGTCATCATGTCCCCACAGTCTCCCATGTACTGTGAGATTTTCTCAGGGTTTCTTCATTTTTTATGACCCTGACAGTCTTAATGAGCGCCAGGTATCCTGTAGAATATCTCCCATTGTGGGTTTGACTGATGCTATTCTCATCTTATCTGGGGCTACATACATAACATTTTGTTTTAACTTCAAACACATAGATTATCATCACTAGCCAATATTTTGATGAATGATGAATACCTTTAAGGATGGGTTCCCTAATTGGAGTTGCACATCTTCCTCGCATGAACCACAGTCATAATGTACCATCTCTGAATTCTGGATTCAAGTTATTTGAAGAGGCTTTATCAATTAAGAATGCTTTGGGTTGCAATTAAGAATGGCTTAAGCAATGCAGATATTTAATAATCTTATATATCAAATACTCTCCTCTCTCTTTTTTTTTTTTTTTTTTTAGACAGAGTCTTGCTCTGTCGCCCAGGCTGGAGTGCAGTGGCGTGATCTCGGCTCACTGCAACCTCTGCCTCCTGGGTTCAAGTGATTCTCCTGCCTCAGCCTCCTGAGTAGCTGGGATTACAGGCATGCACCACCACACTCAACTAATTTTTTTTTTTTTTTTGTATTTTTAGTAGAGACAGGGTTTCACCATGTTGGCCAGGATGGTCTTGAACTCCTGACCCAAGTGATCTGCCCTCCTCAGCCTCCCAAAGTGTTGGGATTACAGGCGTGAACCTGGCCCCAAGAAACATTTTTAGGGGAGTTAGGGAGTGAGATGGGGAAGGAAGGAACCCGTCCAGATGGCGTTATCAGGCCAGCTACCACTGTAGGCACCTGGAGCTTAACCCTGCTGGGCAGCTCTGGGAAGCAGTGCAGAGCACACCCCAGAGCCATCACGCCAAGGGCAAAGGGCTGGGGGACTTATACAGTGGCTCCTGCCAGTCATCTGGGAGGCAGATCTGGGGGTGGGAGGGGGTGGTGCTAATTCTCCAGCACTTTGGGTCAGAGTAAGGTGTGTTTGTTTACCTGAGTCAGAAAATCCTCAGGTAAAAGCATGCCAGTGTTGGCCATTGGAATCAGGCCTGTGTGCACTGCAGCGCAAGGCAGAGAGGATGTGGGCTGGGTCTGGGCAGTGTCCACTGTAGTCTGTTTACCTGGACAGTGTGTTCTGTCCAGCACTCAGCACTCCTCTCTCCCCACCTTCTTGAATCATTGAGGCCCATCTAAGCTTACTCCCTCCTTTACTCATATCCCTGATCAGCAGGTAGTGCTGTTAGGACAGCGTAAATCTCACTTCTTATCTGTATTTCTCACAGAGCCTAGCACAGTGCTTTGATGGGTAGAAGCTCTCTCAGTTGACCCCCGTCTAGCTTACTTCCCGATTAGCTGCTGATGTACAGTCCCTCAGCGAAACCCCTACCTGAGGCCCCTCGCTCACCTAGGGCACAGGCACCCCCTACACTTCCCTGCTGCTGACTCGGTGCTCCCCTTGAGTGTCCTGCGTTTGTGCCTAAACCTGCTTATGTCAGCTGTGATATAATTTACAATAAATCAACTAAATTAAGTGCATTGAATAATAAATGAATTAAATTGAACATTATGTCATCTAATTAGACACAAGTGCAAACATGGTCTTTTTTTTGACACATGGACATGTATGTTTATTGTAGCACTATTTACAATAACAAAGACTTGGAACCAACTCGAATGTCCATCAGTGATAGGCTGGATAAAGAAAATGTGGCACATATACACCATGGAATTACTACGCAGTCATAAAAAAGAATGAGTTCATGTCGTTTGCAGGAACATGGATGAAACTGGAAGCCATCATTCTCGGCAAACCAACACAGGAACAGAAAACCAAACACCGCATGTTCTCACTCATAAGTGGGAGTTGAATAATGAGAACACATGCACACAGGAAGGGGAACATCACACACTGGGGCCTGACGGCGGGGTTGGGGGGCAAGGGGAGAGAGAGCATCAGAACAAATACCTAATGCATATGGGCTTAAAACCTAGATGACTGGTTGGTAGATGCAGCAAACCACCACGGCACATGCATACCTATGTAACAAACCTGCACGTTCTGCACATGTATCCAGAACTTGAAAAAAAAAAAAAAAGAGGAAGAAGTTCAAGTCCAGGCTGGGCCACACTGGTGGACCCCGTTCCTTTAAAAGGTCACCACCACTCGACTGCCAAGCTGAGATCTAAGGACCTCCAAGAAACATTGAACACGCTCTCTCTGCATGCAGATACAGAAACGGGTAGTCTCGTTTTGGGTTCTAGTCTTCCCAAAGTGCTGTAGACACAGCGAAAATGGGAGTGCCGAAAAGTCCACCTTATGTCCACAGACCAGGAACCTCAAGGTAGTTCAAGGAATAGGAAAACCAGCATATCACAGATACTAGGTGTGCAAGCTACTCTGCAGTGTTCTTCCCTTCTAAAGGGGTGCGCAGTTCGTGGAGCTACTGCAATACCAGGTCGATGCGTGGAGTGGAGAGAGCAAGCTCCTATTCCATCTCCCTGCTCCAAAAACCCATTTAATATATTGTCCTCGGATAGAGAACATATCAGATATTAAACTGATAAGAACAGTTACTAGACTTGATCTTAGTCCAAAGGTCAAGAAGCGTTACCGTTGCGTTCGCCCCCGCCGTCACCGTCCCACTCTCATCCATATTAAAGTCGCGGTGAGAGCCCCACCCTCGCTCCTTGCCTCATTGCCTTTGTCTCGTCCACACCACTATTGACGCCATTACACACTCGGGCTGATTTCTTATTCTCCACGTTTTAAAAGGGAAATCTTACACCCGTGCTTGTTCCGGCGTTCCCGGGCTTTCATTTCGAGTTTGCATGCCCCGTGCTTTCCCACAGAGCGTGGCCTCCAGGGTTGACTCCACCCCCGGGGCCGCCTCCTCGTGGGGAGACTAGGCTCCACTGGGGTCGACTTCCTTGTTTTTATGGACGGAGAGAAAAGACAGAATTGAAAGAGACTGAGGGCTAAAGCGAGAGGGGTCTATGGAAGACACCTGTTGGCGGAGAGCGGTCCACGCAAACATGGTCATTTTTAAGAAAACTAAGATAAGTGCTTTGGAAAGAAAATTTGCTAACAAAATTTGCTGTTAAATGGCTTTGAAGTGCTTTTAGGTTCACTCTTCTTTGGCAGACACAGTTGCCTGGGTAACTCCACACCTTTTTCCCACCCTTTTCTTCCTGATCTGCTTCTGCTACAGATGCTGGAAAGCTAAGTGCATGAATTCCCAAGCTGTCTTCGTGGCTGGATATGTCTATGACCCACTTCTGACTAAAGAGTAGCTAAAAATCTGATGGGGAAGGGGGCAGTCTGAGAAAAATTGCTTTCCTGATATAGTGGACAGATGCACTTCAGCTTTTTCCTGCCTTGAATATAGATGTAATACCCAGAGGTGCAGCAACCATTTTGTGATCATGAGGCTACAAGCCAACATTGAAGACTAATAGAATGGAAAGAGAGACAATGCTTGGGTCTTTTGCGGAATCACGGAGCAACATTGATGTTGGAATGTCTCCCTTTAGACTAAGATGCCCTCGGCTGGGTGCGGTGGCTCACGCCTGTAATGTTCCTAACTCCCGCAAAGATGTTTCTTGGGGCCGGGCGCGGTAGTGCATGCCTGTAATGTTCCTAACTCCCCCAGAGATGTTTCTTGGGACCGGGCGCGGTAGCTGACACCTGTAATTCCAACACTTTGGGAGGCTGAGGAGGGCAGATCACTTGGGATCAGGAGTTCAAGACCATCCTGGCCAACATGGCGAAACCCCATTTCTACTAAAAATACAAAAATTAATCTGGTGTCTTGGAGGGCGCCTGTAATCCCAGCTACTCGGGAGACTGAGGCAGGAGAATCGCTTGATACCAGAAGGTGGAGGCTGCAGCGAGCTAAGATCGTGCCTCTGCACTCCAGCCTGCATGACAGAGCACGACACTCTGTCTCAAAAAAAAAGGTTTTTTGGGATTACCTCCCAAATAAACTATGTAGAGGCAAATCTGCATCACAGGATCTATTTAAGAGAAATACTAATTTAAGACAAAGCATATTAACAATAGTCACTTCCATTGATTGAGGCTTTAAATATGGGCTGGTATTGTGCCAGGCGGCTCACATGCATTATCTCACTCACATTTACAACAATTCCACAAGGGAGCAGCTATGTTATTACAGTCAGGCAAAAAGTTGAGGTTGGCTGAGTGCAGTGGCTCATGCCTGTAATCCCAGCACTTTGGGAGGATGAGGCAGATGGATCAGTTGAGCTGAGGAGTTTGAGACCAGCCTGGGCAACAAGGCAAAAAAAAAAATCTCTACAAAAAAGTATAAAAACTAGCCAGAAGTGGTGGTATATGCGTGTGGTCCCAGCTAATTGGGAGGCTGAAGTAGGAAGATCACTTGAATCTGGAAAGCAGAGGTTGTAGTGAGCCATGAGCACGTTACTGCACTTCAGCCTGGGTAACAGAACAAGACTCTGTCTTTAAAAAAAAAAAAAAAAGTTGAGGTTCAGAGAGGTTAAGTAATTTGTTCAACTACACACAGCTAAAAAATGGCAGACATCAACAGATGAATGGATAGGATAAACAAATTGTTCATACACACACACATGCACACGCACACAGGAATATTATTACAGTCTTAAAGGAATGAAGTACTGATATATGCTACAAAATGGATGAACCTCAAGAACATCATGTTAAGTGAAAAACCCAAACACAAGAGGCCACATGTTGTACAGTTACATTTATATGAAGTATCCAGACAGATGAATCGATGGAGACAGAACTGAAATAGTTGCCAGGGGCTGGGGGAGGGAGGGAATGGGGAGAACTTGCTTGATGAATGAGTTCACTTTGGGGTGATGGAAATGTTTTGGAACTGAGTAGAGGTGGTGCTTACAAACCACTGTGAGTACACTAAACGCCACTGAATTGTTCACTTTAAAATGGTTAATTTTACGATATGTGAACTTCCTGCTCAATAATATTTTTATGGCAGAGCTGGGAGTTTAAGCTAGGTGACTCCAACCAAGAAACTCTGATGTCGGTGATCCTCAAAGTGCAATCCCAGAAAGCAGTGCAGCATCACCTGGGAAGCTGCTAGAAATTCTCATTCTTAGGCCTCACCTCAGATCTACAGAATCAGAAGCTCTGGAGGTGGGGCTCAGCCATCAGTGTTTTCACAGACCCTCCAGGCGACTCAGATGAGCTGAAGTGTGAGGAGGACTGCCCAAAAATCAACATGAGTCTTATTCTCTGTCACACTCAGCCAATCTCAACCCATACATTTCACGTGAAAATAAACTATTTGTGGGTTCCTTGATAATAGGACTTCAAGGGCTCGTGTGGGTGTGAGTTTGAGTGTGTTCAACTCATCACACACACACAAGTTTAGCAGCCAAGGTGGGATCAGGATGCCCTTTCTTTCAAGGTGTGTGGACGCCCCCCAAAGCACAGTACAGAGAGCTGGGCTGCACCACCTTGGCAGGGGAGAGGCCTTGGCAGGCCTGATGCATCCATCTTCACCTGACTGTGAGGAGGCTTGGGTGGGGCGGGGCGCCTGTTCACCAGACCAGCTGAGCCCAAACCGGCAAATGTTTCCCCACCATAAAACAGGAGGAGATTCAGGAGCCGTGCCAAAAATAAATCTCCTAAATATCCCCAGGCTCCGCTGCCTTCCAAATCTGTCCCTTTTTCAGTACCCAGTGAATTTACTAACAAAAGCAGTTAGATAGAGAATTGAAATTATGTTCCTTTTTATACTGGGTTTAGAGCTTTAGTTCAATTCCAGGGACAAAACTCTTGAAAGTAGTGGTTCATTTTAAAAACAAATTCCAATGAAACAGCCAAAATACCCTACCTAGCACATGGGATTCCCTTTTCAGTGTTCCATGGAGCATTACTTCCTGAAGATGTTACTAGGAATGTCTGGAAAAAGGGCGTGGTGGACAACTGAACTTGAGAAACGGTGTTTCCTTGACCCACCTTTTGGAAAGTCAGAGTGCACATTCGCATATTAAAGGCTCTGAGAGATCCTGCAGCACAAAACCCTGCTTAAGTGTGTCCGACTCAGGCTGTTACAAACTCCAAACTTATTTAAGAGGCAGCAGAGCCCAGCAGTTAAATTCGAGCTCTGGAACCAGCATCTGGGTTCATATCCTGACTCAGCCACTGGCTGTGTGACCGCAGGGAAGTTAGTCACCCTCTCTGTACTTCAGTTTCTTCATTGATAGATGAAGATGAAAACTGACCAAGTTCAGGGGGACCTTATGAGGACCAGCTGAGTTAACGCAGATACAGCAAATACAAGGCCTTACACCACTTAGCACATATTCAGTCCATGTTAGATGTGTGTTACATTTTTAAGAATAACTTAATCGGGGTGGGGCGTCGTGGCTCATACCTGTAATCCCAGCACTTTGGGAGGCTGAGGGAGGTGGATCGTGAAGTCAGGAGTTCGAGACCAGCCTGGCCAACATAGTGAAACCCCATCTCTACTAAAACTACGAACATTAGCCGGGCATGGTGGTGCGTGCCTGTAGACCCAGCTACTCTGGAGGCTGAGGCAGGAGAACCGCTTGAACCCGGGAGGTGGAGGTTGCAGTGAGCCAAGATTGCACCATTGCACTCCAGCTTGGGCGACAAAGTGAGACTTTGCCTCAAAAAAAAAAAAAAATTAATCGGTTTATTACAACATCTTGCCGACCCTAGTCCACTGAGCATATTTTTGGAAATGTAAGAGATACGACCTTACCTTTGTCAGAAACACAAAGAAAAGGACAATGGGCTGTTCCTGATAAAAAGGAAAAGGTTTAGAACCAACTGTCCCTTTTAAAGCCTAACTGGATACGGACTGAGCAGCAAGTGTGAATTCATCATTCTGGTGGGAGCCCTCTACCTATATGCCTGCTCTTCCTTTTTTCCCTAGAAGATTTCCCCTGGATGTAGATTCCCTTTGGATGGTCTCCAAATATGTAGATAGAAACAACAGATAGGGGCTGAGCGTGGTGGCTCACGCCTGTAATCCCAGCACTTTGGGAGGCCGAGGCGGGCAGATCACTGGAGTTTGAGACCAGCCTGGTCAACATGGCAAAACCCCATCTCTAGTAAAAATACGAAAATTAGCTGGGCATGGTGGTGTGCGCCTGTAATCTCAGCTATTGGGGAAGCTGAGGCAGGAGAATTGCTTGAACCCGGGAGGCAGAGGTTGCAGTGAGCCGAGATTGCACTACTGCACTCCAGCCTGGGTCACAGAGCAAGACTCTGTCTCCAAAAATAAAATAAAGTAAAATAAAATAGGCCAGCCATGGTGGCTCACACCTGTAATCCCAGCACTTTGGAAAGCCAAGGCAGGCGGATCACCTGAGGTCGGGAGTTCAACACCAGCCTGGCCAACATGGTGAAACCCCATCTCTACTAAAAATACCAAAAAAAATTAGCTGGGCATAGTGGCAAGGGCCTGTAATCCCAGCTACTCGGGAGGCTGAAGCAGAAACATCACTTGAACCCAGGAGATGAAGGTTGCAGTCAGCCAAGATTGCACCACTGCACTCCAGCCTCGGTGGCAGAGCAAGACTCCATCTCAAATAAATAATAAAATAAACAGGAGAAAAGATGTGTTCGTGATTTTTTTCCAATTCTGCCATCTCAGAAAAATGAGTAATTAGCCAGGCGTGATGGCAGGCACCTGTAGTCCCAGCTACTCGGGAGGCTGAGGCAGGAGAATCCCATGAACCCGGGAGGCGGAGCTTGCAGTGAGCCGAGATTGTGCCACTGCACTCCAGCCTGGGCAACAGAGCGAGACTCCGTCTCAAAAAAAAAAAGAAAAAGAAAAGAAAAATGAGTAATGCTGTCTAGGATCTTAAGAAATGCATCAGTGTCTTCAAATGTATTCAAAACATACTTATTGAACTTTTATTATGTGCTAGGCACCATCCTACGACTGGCATTATGGTAGGGAGAAAAACAGATGATGTCCCTGCTTACATGGAACTGTCAAAATGATTGACTCTGGGCTCTGTATTAGCCAGACAGAGATAGGCGGATGGTTGTGCGAATATTCATTATTAAATGCTTATTATGCACTGGCCTTGTGTTAAGCATTTTATGTGTATTATCTTATTGAGTCTTCACAATAACCCTAGGCAGGCATGACTGTCTCCACCTAATAGATATGAATTGAGACTCAGAGAGTTAAAGCCTTCTGCCCAAAGTCACACAGCTGGTGGAGAGCAGTGCTGGACCAGGATTGATTGACTTTAGATAGTTTGACTCCAGAGCCACATTCCACCACACCACAGCTTTCAAGAAAAAAGAAGATATGGAAATGTCTTGCCTTCACTTCTTTCTTTTTTCTGCCTTAGTGTCCTGATTCCCAAAAAAAAAAAAAAAGATATAATAGGGATAATTTAACATCCTCTGGATTATTTTGCATTCTTGCAATGATCATGCATTGCCAGAAAAAATATTTTTGGTTTTTTCCCTCAAAGGAGGGATAAATGCTAGTTATAAAAATGCAGGCCAGGCCAGGTGCAGTGGCTCATGCCTGTAATCCCAGCACTTTGGCGGGTGGATCACTTGAGGTCAGGAGTTCAGGACCAGCCTGGCCAACATGGTGAAACCCCATCTCTACTACAATTACAAAAATTAGCCGGGCATGGTGGCAGGCACCTGTAATCCCAGCTACTTGGGAGGCTGAAGTGGGAGGATTTGCTTGAGCTCGGGAGGTGGAGGCTGCAGTGAGCCAAGATCGCCCCACTGCACTCCAGCCTG
The DNA here is from genome assembly GCF_029289425.2 of Pan paniscus. Taxonomy (NCBI): domain Eukaryota; kingdom Metazoa; phylum Chordata; class Mammalia; order Primates; family Hominidae; genus Pan; species Pan paniscus. The sequence continues at coordinate 73,060,786 of NC_085926.1, read as the reverse complement.
GGCAACAGAGTGAGACTCCATCACACACACACACACACACACACACACACACACACACACACACACATAAAATGCAGGCCATCTAGAAAGGTATTCATGTCATTCACTCAGTAAAGCTCTGTGCTGCTGTTTGGTGGCACACACAGCAGAAACAGAGGAGGGAGACTGGCATCGTCCCTGCCTTCTTGGAACTGAGAACTGGGCAGGGGAGAAGGACTGGGCATTTCATCTCAATGGGGTCGGGGACCTCCAGGAGAGACATTTGGGGCTGGGAGAGTCTGGCCTTGGGGAGTCAGGGCAGGTTCTCTAAAGAAGTGAAGACTGAGCTGATAAAAGGAGAGGCAGCCAGGTGCAGTGGCTCACGCCTGTAATCCCAGCACTATGGGAGGCCGAGGCAGGCGGATCACAAAGTCAGGAGTTCGAGACCAGCCTGGCCGACATGGTGAAACCCCGTCTCTACTAAAAATATAAAAAATTAGCCGGGCGTGGTGGCAAATGCCCGTAGTCCCAGCTACTCAGGAGGCTGAAGCAGAAGAATCACTTGAACCTGGGAGGCAGAAGTTGTAGTGAGCCGAGATTGTGCCACTGTACTCTAGCCTGGGTGACAGAGTGAGACTCTGTCTCAAAAAAAAAAAAAAAAAAGAAGGAGAGGCAGCAAAGGGAAAGTGGGCTGTCAGGGAAGAGGCTTCCCGGTGGAGGAAAGAGCCTGTGCAAAGGTCCTCAGACTACCAGGGCCGAGGCTGGAGGAAAGGAGAGATGGCCTGTCGGACCAGAGAGAGAGGGAGCAGCTCAGGTTGGCAAGGCAGGCATGGGTCAGACAACATGAGGCCTCATCAGCATATCTTGTGTGGTCGGCGAGGCTTCATCCTTAGAACAATGGGCCCCACTGAAGAGTTACAAACAAGAGAATGAATCTCTTAGAATCGCCCAAATGCCACCACCCAGAGTAATAACTTTACATGCCTTGCTGTGTGTCCTTTGCAACTTGGGTCCAGGCACTCACATTCACAAGCATAGAGCTATTGCCTTTTCGAATGCAGACCCACACGACACAGTCTTTTTTCCAGACTGCTTTTTCCTGTTAGCCATACGTGGTGGACATCACTTCAGGTCAATGCATGTGGCTCTGTGTCATTATTTTAATGGCTGCTTATTGTTCCATGACATTAAGGGATCAAACTTTGGCTCTCCAGCCTCCGTCTATGGACATCGGGGTTGTCTTGTTCTCCCTCCCTTTGTGGACACCACAACAGTGCCATCCTCACGCATGCACCACTGCAGTTTTTCTTCAACCTCAGCGTGGCTGAATTCCCTTTTCCTCAACAATGTGGTTATCCCAAGGCCTGGCCTGCCCTTGATCTGAAGGTTTAGCATCTGAGTGCCAGTGGGGCTAAACAAGACGTATGGCTTTATTTGGCAGGGGTGAAGATGGCAGTTTCTACCCTGGTCCAAAGCAGATGGAGGGACCCGGAGAGAGATTAGAATAAAGAGGGAATTGGCAGCTGGGTCTTCCTTTGGGAGTGAGGGAGGCCAGCGAGGATGAATTAAATGTTTAAAAAAAAAAGGTGAAATGAGCTGGAATCCAGCCATGGGCTCGCCTTGCATGTGACAGCGGCACATATGTCCGAGGAAGCTGGACTCTGTCACGTACACTTTTCAGGGGAGCCCATGGTAGAGTGGAGAGGGGCACAGAGTCAATGAGGCCCAGCCCATCTCACCCATCCTCATCCACCATGCCCCAGCCTCAGCAGCCCTCCAATCTCTTATCCTGCCTTGCCCGGCCTGCCCCACCTCGGGACCTTTGCATGGGCTGGGCCCTCCACCTGGACTGCTCTTTCCACATCTTTCCATGGATGGAGACTTCTCATCCTCAGGTCTCATTCATCTGTCCCATCTCCATGACGCCTTCACCAAACATCCTATTTAAAGCAGTCCTTCTGGCCAGGCATGGTGGCTCACGCCTGTAATCCCAACACTTTGAGAAGCGGAGGCAGGCAGATCATCTGAGGTCACAAGTTTGAGACCAGCCTAGCCAACATGGTGAAACCCCGTCTCTACCAAAAAATACAAAAATTCACCGGGTGTGGTGGTGGGTGCCTGTAATCCCAGTTACTTGGGAGGCTGAGACACAAGAATCACTTGAACCCAGGAGGTGGAGGTTGCAGTGAGCCAAGATGTCTCCTTTGCACTCCAGCCTGGGAGACAGAGCGAGACTCCATCTCAAAAAAAAAAAAAAAAGCCGTCCTTCTTCCCTGCAGCACCCCCACACTGTCTGTCAAATCACCCTCTTTATTCTCCTTAGAGCACCCATCAAAAGCATCTTGGTTTTTACTTTACCTGCTCTGAGTCCACCATCCCTTCCTAGGATGAAGACTCTGTGAGGACTGGGATCTTGTCTTTCTTATTTCTTATTCCCCATTGCCTAGCACACTGCCTGGGACAAGGAGCCCACAATATATGTTTGATGAATGAAAGAATGAATGAATGGAGTCACATGGACCTGGGTTCACGTTCCAGCTCTGCCATTATATGACCTTGGGTAAATATTTAACGACTTTAAGCTAGCTCCTTAGTTTTAAAATGAGTATGATCAAAGCTCCCACCTCACTAGATGGTCATGAAGATTAAGCAAGATGATGCCTGTCATGCCCCAATCCCAGTGCCAGCTGCAGGAAGTGTTTTGTGCAGAACAACAGGGAACAGAGGTCTTTCCAGAGGAAATCTGGCCTTTTCATGAACCAGTGCCACATTCAGTTCTTCCCTAGGCTTCCAAATCCGTAATTCTACCCAGAACAGGTACACCACAGGTCTCTTTATGGCTGCTGTAGACAGTTGAATATAATTATCAAACAGGTTCTGGGGACCAAAAATCCACCAGGTGTGGTGGTGGGTGCCTGTAATCCCAGCTACTTGGGAGGCTGAGACACAAGAATCACTTGAACCCAGGAGGCGGAGGTTGCAGTGAGCCAAGATGGTTCCTTTGCACTCCAGCCTGGGAGACAGAGCGAGACTCCATCTCAAAAAAAAAAAAAGCCATTCTTCTTCTTTACAACCCTGCTCAAAGATCAGTTTTTAACAATTAACAGGGCCTCCGAGGCAGGTTCTGACTTACTCATTAAGGCAGGAAACAAACCTCTCTCCACCGTCCACTTACAGATTTAAATACCAATGATTACAGCCAACTAGGGCCACACCCATGAGCTGACCAGCAGGATTTTTACAGAATTTAACCATTGTTGGATGTATCTATCCTTGAATTCTCAAATTCCCAGCGAGAAAACTTTGGATTTCTTTTATTAGCTGCTGCACATGCAGAGAAGACAACTCCTACATGCATGGGGATGGTAGCAAACAGGCTTTCCTCTTTCAGAACAGCCAGGAGCCAGGTTGTTCTCAAAGCATCGTGCTCCCTCTGCTGGACATTGCCTAAACTGCAACTCCAGTATCCACATCAGCCCCCTCCTGAGTGCCTGCTACTTACCAGGGACAATGGGGACACACGACGACCTTTTACTCCACTGAATGAAAGATAATCCCCTGTCACATGTGACTTTTATTAAGTTATACATGGGAGGTGGGAGTGCAGACTCTTAAGATAATGAGAATTAAGGCTTTTGCCAAAATGAGGCCACACCTCGAAATCCTTTGCTGTGGATTTCAAAGCAAACTGGCACCTTGAGGGGAATGGGCGGTGGGGGAGTGTTTGGGCTTGTTTATGCTGAGCAAGAAAGGGCTTCCTGTTGCTAAGAAGGCCTGATCTGAAGCTCCCAGAGCCTCCATGGGCTGCCAACATTTCTTACACAACCCCCTTTGATGGCCTTGGTGCAAATTAATGAAACTGCACAGAGGTGATTTCCCTGGAAATCCACCGGGCTGAGAATTCAGGGAAGTTGAGGCTTGAGGCAGAAAGCTGGGGCTGGGGTGCCGCCAAGCCTGGGACAGAGGGCAGCAGGCGGACGCTTTCCCCGGGGTGCAGAGGTGGGTCCCCGGTCACTCGAATACAGGGGTGGGAGGGTGGGCCAATGAGGCCCAAAATGAGATCACTAGCAAGACCCCATCAAGCTCACTCCTTTCAACCATACGTTTAGTTGTAGACGTTGCCTGCTAGAAACAATGTCTTCCCATCATTCTTGATAAAAGTGGATTTTCTGCTGCTAAATTGAAAAGTCCCCGACTTTCCTTCTTGTCCTCTTCTGAACAGCTCTTTCCAACCCCCCTCCCTCCTGCCCTATGGAGATTACCCCTTGTTCACCATAAATGGCCAAAACCCAGACACAAGGCTGAAGCCCGTCCATGGGAGGACAGTTGAGAGGGTGACAGCATTCCACACCACGGAGTGGGCCCAGGATGGGAAAGAAGGTGTGTAAGCCTCGACCCCGGGCCTGGAGGGATGGCCAGGTATACTGAGTGAGAAAAAACCACACAGAAAAGTTGTACAGTTCCATGTCAGACACCCTGTAAGTGGCCAGCAAGGTTTCTAACTTATCTGTATGAACAAGAGGACACACCCCAAATAGTCAGCACTTGCTACTTCAAGGTAGCCACGTTGTTTGACGGGGAGGGGAGACTGGTATGTCCTTTCTACACCTGGGTGTCATGAGTCTGGTAAGAAGAGGACCCAGCTCTTGCCAGGTGGGTCCCAGATGTGCCTCCGTGGAGCCTTTCCCTCCCTCCCACCTTGATTTCCCCTTTGAGCTGTGTTGTCAGCTTTCACTGGAACATAGCTCATGGCTCGTGGCATATTTTAGCACTCATACATCAGTCCTATTTGCCCTAGGTTTTGAACTACAAAGACATAGACATGTCTTTGTAGCCCCTATATCTAGGCCAGCCTAGCCTACAATAGATGCTCAATAAATTCTTTCAAACTCTCTGGAATGAGAAGAAACATTCAGTAAATGTTTCCTAGCAACTGGGAGAAGTGAATGACTTAGAGCACACCACAAATGGAACTCCAATTGAATTAAAGAACTAAACAGAGAGAACCAAATACTCAGTGCATCGCTGTGGTTCTTAAATTTCAGCAGGCAGCAGCATCACCAGGAGGGCTTGTTAGTTTCTGATTGCATAGGTCTGTGGTGGGATCTGAGGTGTGCTCTTTCCAGTAGCTTCCCAGGTGACGTTGATGCTCCTAGGCCAGGGACCATCTGCTGAGAACCGCTGTCCTATGGTCTTAGGGTAACTTACTCCATTTCAAGCAAAGGAATAAATTAAAACAGAAAAGGGAGATTGGACCAACAGTTCTGGGACTTGGTTACCCATCAGAATTAGGCCCACCCAGCGTGCTGAAATGTAGATTCCAAGGAGGTCACCCTCCAAAGCTGACAGTGGAGCCCAGGAGTCTGTATTTTTAAAACAAATACCCCCAAGCAAGTCTAAGTCACAGCCAGGTTTGGGAACTACTGATTCACCTACACATATTTCAAACTTCAGAGAATGGAAAACACCACCAGAATGGAAGATAAAGAGAAAAACAAGGGTGGATTTGCATGGAATAAAATAGAAGGCTGAGCGGCTCACTCCTTCACTTCCTTCCAATCTCTGCTCAAATGTCACCCTTTGAGAGGCCTTCCCAATCACCTCATATCTAATTGCAGCCTGACCCAGCACTTCCTGTCTTCTCTACCCTGCTCTAGTTTTTGTCTCTGTAATAGTAATTGCCACCTAACATTAGGTATTTACCCACTTTGCTGCTTGTCTTCTGTCTCCCTCTAGAATGAAGATGACAGGAGGTAGAGAACTTGATCTCTTTGGCTCATTGCTACTCCTTGGGTGCCTGGACCATACCAAGCCTCAAGAACAATTTGTGGAGTGACAGAATGAACTATGATATCAGTAATTTGGGGTTCATTGAGTCTTGTTTTATGGCTTGGTAATGGTCCAGTTTTATAACTGTTTCCTGAATATCAATAAAGATGTGTCTTTGCTAACTGTTGAGTACAGAATTCCACAAATGCCCTGTAAGTCAAGCTTATTGCTGATGTTATTGAAACTTTCTACATTCCTATTACATTTTTGCCTACTTGTTTGTGGCAAAATCTCCCACTATAATAGTAGACATTGTGTGACTAATAGTAGACAAATGTGTGACAATTAGGCACATTACATACATTATCTCTCTTATCATAGTAATCGTTCCAGTTACTATCACTATGTAGTAAATTACCCCAAATTTCATGGCCAAAAAACCCCACCATTTTCTCATGCTCACAGATTCTATGGGTCAGGAATTCTTGTCCAGCAGAGTAGGGACAGCTCATCTCTGTTCCACAGTACCTGGGGCCTCAGCCTGGCGATGCCAAGGCTGGGGCAACTGAGGGCTAGGGACCAGGATCGCCTGCAGGTGTCTTCATCACGGGTGTGATGTTGATGCTGGCTGTCAGCTGGGAACTGCAGTGGGGATGTCACTCCCTGAGGTCTTTTGACACATGTTGGCTTGGGCTTCCACACAACATGGCAGCTGGGGTCCAGGAGTGAGCATCCCAGGAGAAAGCACATGGCCTTTTTACGATCTAGCCTCAGAAGTCACTCAGCATCACTCTGCCATACCACAGCCAAGGCCACATTCAAGGGGAGGGGACATGAACCCCACCTCTTGATGGCAGGACTGTCAAGGTCACATTATATGAAGAACATGTGGGAGGGGAGATAGTACTGCAGCCATCATCGGAAAATACAGTCTGCCCTAGCATCCCTCTGAAATCGATTTTATTGTTCTCAATTTTAAATTTATGAGAACTAAGACATAGAAAGGTTAAGTAACTTGCCCAAGAGCACTCAGCTAGTTAGTGGCAAAGTGAAGACTTAATCCTAGGTCTCCCTGACTCTAAATTACATGTCTGATTGATAGACAGATAATCTATATGTGTATGTTATGTGTGTGTGTGTGTGTACATATATATAATTCATTTATACTCAAACTTATTTTTAAAAATAATTCAAAGTGGCTAAATGCAAAAAAAAAATCATAATGTTTCATATTCAGAAAGTAATTCCCATAACTTATTTATCTACTACTAGTATTTTTGGGTTCTCAGAAAGAGACATTATTACTTTATGTTTCCCAAGCATAAGGCTAGTTTTTATTTCTGCCTAATGCAGTTAAGAGAAAGAAGGTGAACTAACAAGCAAGAATCAATCAACTTTCCAGGACCTTGGGAGGACACAAAGCTCCCCTCTGCTGCCTGCCCAGCTGAAAGAGCTTCTCTCAGACTTTCAGCATGGAGACGGCCCAGAGGTCCTGGGACTTGGATCCCAGGAGGACCAGATGAGCCCGCCTTTCTCCTTCTCTTCCCCTCCACCTGAAGAGCAGAAATAATTACCCTTCCCCTTCCCTACTTCACAGGAATACGCCAACCACGTGAGCACGTGAGATCCAAGTCACTGGAGTCCAAGCACAGAGCATTTTCTTTTTTTTTTTTTTTTTTTTTGAGATGGAGTCTCACTCTGTCGCCCAGGCTGGAGTGCAGTGGTGCGATCTTGGCTTACCGCAACCTCTGCCGCCGGGGTTCAAGCGATTCTCCTGCCTCAGCCTCCCGAGTAGCTGGGATTACAGGCACCTGCCACTGCACCTGGCTAATTTTTATAGTTTTTAGTAGAGACAGGGTTTCACCATCTTGGCCAGGCTGGTCTTGAACTCCTGACCTTGTGATCCACACACCTTGGCCTCCCAAAGTGCTGGGATTACAGGCGTGAGCCACCCCGCCCGGCCCTGCACAGAGCATTTTCAAGACTTCCCTGAATTGCTGGATAGAAAAGTGAACAGGACCCTAGAGACCTTGGGCTGTTGTGGGCATCAGAATCCTGGGAACCCTTTTTCGAAATACAAATTCCCGGGACCCCCAACCAGAGCTTCAGAATCCACAGGCTGGGGCCTGGCACGTATTAAAAGCTCCCCACGTGACTCTATTGACCACCCTGGATGTAAACCAATGATCCAGTTTGAGGCCCATTATGCAGCTGGTAAACAGAGAATCAGGGGTGCAAGTGGCCCCCACATAGTGACCTAGAAGGTCAGTGCCAGGCTGGGACCCCAGCTCCAGCAGCCTCCCTAAGATTTCCTTAAAGTACGTTTTCCCTGCTCCAACGTGTGCCATGAGCTTGTTGGTTTATCAGGCTGAGCTGTTTAAAATAAATGAATGGCAACAGCAAATTTCCAGGACAGAGTCACAAAGGCCACCAGACCTTGGTGCAGGACAAGCTGTTCCAATCATACACGTTGCCTATTTTCATCCTCACTACAGGCCAAGAGACAAAACTACAGTCATGCCCATTTTGCAGATTGGGACACAGAGAACTTGAGAAGACATCTGTTTTAGCTGGGCTCAAATAGAACTAAGTCACCACATCACTGCTGCCTCCACTTCCCTAATAGCTAAGCTCACCTCCCAGACACCAGTTTAAGCCTTTCACAAAGTCTAGGGTTGTGCGAGATCTATGTTGCACTAAATATACTCTTATTATTCCTATTTAACTCATGATCCACTGACACTAACATATATTGAGGCCTATTATGCAGCAGGTGCTTTGTCAGGTGCTATTCATTCTTCGTAGCATTTAATTATTTCAACAGGAGGCCCATTGCTCTACCCATTTTAGAGATCAGGAAACCAAGGTTTGGAGAAGTGAGTAATTTGACCAAATTTGCACAGCTGCTAAATGGCACAGGCGCCTATGCTTTGATGCTCTCGTCATAGTATATGGACCGGCTGGGTGCAGTGGCTCACACCTGTAATCCCAGCACTTTGGGAGGCTGAGGTGGGCGGATCACTTGAGGCCGGGAGTTTGAGACCAGCCTGGCCAACATGATAAAACCCCATCTCTACTAAAAAGTACAAAAAAAAAAAAAAAATCAGCTGGGCATGGTGGCTCATGCCTGTAATCCCAGCTACCCGGGAGGCTGAGGCACAAGAATCAGTTGAACCCAGGAGGCAGAGGTTGCCATGAGCCAAGATCACGGGCTCTGGCCTGGGTGACAGAGTGACACTTTGTGTCCAAAAAAAAAAAAAACAGTATATGGACAGTGTACTGCCTTCATCTGGAGAACGTAAGCTCCCTATGGGCAACTTCCATTCTATATGTAACTTATATATTAATAGATAACTTATAAGCTACTTATCAGTAACTTATATACAGTATAAGTGTGGTTTTGCACACCATTTTTCCTCAACGCCAGACACAAGCATAGCGGCGGGCACGCTGTAGGTCTTCCAATAATCCAGTTCAGTGCAATTAAATCCAACTCAACATGACAAAGACTGAAACGTTCAGCCTCTCCTGGAAACAAATAGTACCTGTGGTCCACACCTCACCTTTGTAGCTCCCGGCACTGGGCCCAGCACCCAGCAGGGACTCGGAAGACAGCCGTGAATGGTGAATAACGCTTCGAGGGGAGCTGTTTCCTCCCGAGCGTCCTTGGAGAGGATCTACAAAGAGGCCTTTTTGTTTGCGGCTGCGCAGCAAGCCCCCAGCAGGCCTTTGGGGAAAGCTGAGCAGAAAGCAGGCAGGTGGTTGTGCAATGGTGGAGGTGGGGACTGCTCCCCCTGGATCACCCTCCAGCACTACCAGTTCCCTCTCCAGAGCCAGCAACCCTGAGGGCGTCCAGCAGCCCCTCACTCCTGCCAAGCCAGGCAGGAAGCATGGCCTCTGCTTACTCCCAGTCCAGTCCCCTGAAGGGACTTGGTCTAAACCAGTGAGGTGTTTTCCACCGAAACTCTTCAATCAGCTATTGTCATTCACTGGCCTCTTCTCTGTTTGATAGTGAGGCTTTGCCTTTGGAAAGGTTTTGTTCTGCCCTTCAGGGACACCCAAGCTGGTCCTGAGATAGTGAGTGCAGCGTAGCTTTTCCGAGGGTGTGATCTACTATAGAGGGTCTCTACTAAAAATACAAAAGTGAGCCGGGTGTGGTGGTGCATGCCTGTAATCCCAGCACTTTGGGAGGCCAAGGCGGGGGGATCACTTGGGGTCAGGAGTTCAAAACCAGTCTGGCCAACATGGCGAAACCGCATTTCTACTAAAAATACAAAAATTACCTGTGCATGGTGGTGGGCGCCTGTAATCCCAGCCACTCAGGGGCTGAGGCAGGAGAATCCCCACAGGCAAGTGGAGGTTGCAGTGAGCCGAGATCTGGGTGACAGAACAAGACACTGTCTCAAAAAAAGAAAAGAAAAGAAAGGTATGGTGGTGGCAGGAAGCACAGGAAATGACTCATGGGCATCTGGGAGGAAGCAGGGCACACTTGAGTGGAGAGGAGGGGTGACCAGGAGGGGAAGACAGGGAGTGCACCCCAACAGCAGGGGCGTTGCAGCAGGGAATGGGATTTCACCGGGAGAGAGAAAATGATTGCCCTGGGTCCTTGTTAATTGAAATACCGAAATTCCCCAGCAGCTGGAAAACAAAGGCTTCTAAGAGATTCACTGTGCACCTCATTGGGTCATATCTGAGAGTACAGCGACAGATGTGGCCACCATCAGCACACTCTCGCCTGATTATTGCACCTCCCATTAATGGTCCACACAAGCACAAATTCACATGGTCCATTCAGTCATAGACTAAACATCCAAATATGTAAGCCTGGCTGGGCATGGTGGCTCACACCTGTAATCCCAGCACTTTGCGAGGCTGAGGTGGGCGGATCACTTGAGGCCAGGATTTCGAGACCAGCCTGGCCAACATGGCAAAACCCTGTCTCTACTAAAAATACAAAAATTAGCTGGGCGTGGTGCTGCATGCCTTAATCCCAGCTACTTGGGAGGCTGAGGCAGTGGAATTGCTTAAACTTGGGAGGCTGAGGCAGGAGAATTGCTTGAACCTGGGAAGCGGACGTTGCAGTGAACCAAGATTACACCACTGCACTGCAGCCTGGCCAACCCAGTTGAGACTCCGTCTCAAAAAAAAAAAAAAAAAAAAAAAAAAAAGTAAGCCTATGCTATGGGTTCTTTCTCATCCAGTCTTGATGTCATAAAATATGGGACAAAAAAAAAGTTGTAGCATATTGAAAATTTATCATAAATGTAAACAAAGGAACTGACTAGAACTCTGTCAGAGGAGACAAACATATATTTCCTTGACCAACAAGACATAGAAAAAGTTAGCAAAGTTTTGATTAAGCCAAATATTTTCTGAATTCCAGGAATTTTTACATAAATATAAAACTGAGTATAAGAGCATTTTTATTTTAATTTTTTAAAATTTTAAGCCCATCCTTTAATATTTTAGAGTAGAATTGGGAAACTCCTCAGTAACAAGGAAAACTGTACAATTGAGTTAATTCAAGTCCTGCTTTTGTGTTCGTCACTGAAGAATTCTGTGGCACACTGAAAATTTCGCTTTTATAAGCTTTTTAAAGGAGAGAGAAAGAGAGAGAGATGGATGACTCCGGTTCCATCACCCAGGGTGGAATGCAGTGTCATGATCACAGCTCACTGCAGCCTCCACCTCCTGGACCCAAATGATCCTCCCACCTTGGCCTCCTGAATAGCTAGTACCACACACAGGCTTGCACCACCATATCCACCTGATTAAAAACAAAAATTGTAGAGATGGGGGCCTCTTGCCGTGTTGCTCAGGCTAGTCTTGAACTCCTGGCCTCAAGCAATCCTCCCTCCTTGGCCTCCCAAAGTGCTGGGATTACAATCGTGAGCCACCACGCCTGGTCTCAAAACTATGTTTTCTTCTATGTTTTTCATTTTATGATAATATCCTGGTATGTTTCCAGTTCACCTAGAGAATGGCTCCTCCAAAAAACTATGAAGTACTTATGTTTTGTCTATTTTCTGAAGACAGTGAGGGTGAATATTGTTCCTGGTATAAACCTTTGGAAACATAACTTTCAGGATCCTGCAGGTCCTTTAAATTATCATCCTTTGTTCAAGGCTTGTCTTCTCCAAAAGCAGATGGGAGTTGGCCATGACTTACAATCATGATTGAAATCATGAACCTAAATCTTACACTCTCCACACTCCTTATGCCCCCTCCAAATGTCCCATAAGAGCTCTCAGTTCCTACTTCAGGAAGGAGGGAGGGAGGGAGGAACAAAAGAGGAAGGGAGAGAGGGATATGGGGAATGGGAGAAAGAAGCAGTTTAGGTTACTTCAAAAGCAGGGCTGGGTGCGGTGGCTCATGCCTGTAATCCCAGTACTTTGGGAGGCCAAGGCCGGCGGATCAACTGAAATCAGGAGGTCAAGACCAGCCTGGTCAACGTAGTGAAATCCCATCTCTACTAAAAATACAAAAATTAGTTGGGTGTGGAGGCGGCCGCCTGCAATCCCGGCTACTTGGGAGACTGAGGCAAGAGAATCTCTTGAACCCGGGAGATGGAGTTTGCAGTGAGCCGAGATCGCACTGTTGCACTCCAACCTGGGCGACAAGAATGAAACTCCATCTCAAAAATAAATAAATAAAAATAAATTTAAAAAGCAGATAGCATGCTTGCTTCAGCAGTACATATACTAAAATTGGAACAATATAGACAAGATTAGCATGGCCCCTGCATTTAAAAATAAAAAATAGGCCAGGTGCAGTGGCTCACACTTGTAATCCCCGCACTTTGGGAGGCCGAGGCAGGCAGATCACCTGAGGTCGGGAGTTTGCGACCAGCCTGACCAACAGGGAGAAAGCTCGTCTCTACAAAAATACAAAATTAGCCGGGCATGATGGCACATGCCTTTAATCCCAGCTACTTGGGAGGCTGAGGCAGGAGAATCGCTTGAACCCAGGAGGCGGGGGTTGCGGTGAGCCAAGATCGCGCCATTGCACTCCAGCCTGGACAACAAGAGCAAAACACTGTCTCAAAAAAATAATAATAAAATAAAAAATAAAAAATAATTAAAAAAAAAAAGCAAGTAACATATACGCATTGAACCAGGATTCCTATTTCTAGGAACTCATCTTACATACACACTTGTCCGCTTGTGAAATGATACATATACAAGATTAAAAGACTCTTTGTATTAGCAAAAAATAAAAATAAAAATTGACAAGAACCTAAAATTTCATCTGGAAGGGATAAATTAATTACGGATTAAATCTGTAGTATTAGGAGTTAAACAGGTACAATGGAATACACTGCAGCTATAAGAAAGAATAAAGAGGGTCCGTATTAACTGTTGTGTAATCATCTTCAAAATACACTGTTAGATGTAAGGGGTAAAAAAAGGGCCCGGGCGCGGTGGCTCACGCCTGTAATCCCACCACTTTGGGAGGCCAAGGCGGGTGGATCACTTGAGGTCAGGAGTTCGAGGCCAGCCCGGCCAACCTGGTGAAACCTCATCTCTACTAAAAATACAAAAATTAGCTGGGCATGGTGGCACAAGCCTGTAATCCCAGCTAGTCGAGAGGCTGAGGCAGGAGAATCGCTTGAACCCGGGAAGTGGAGGTTGCAGTGAGCAGAGATCATGCCACTGCACTCCAGCCTGAGAGATAGAGCAAGACTCTGTCTCAAAAAAAAAAAAAAAAAAAAGACACAGCTCAGAACAATTCTATTGGATGCTTCCACTGTGTAAACAAGAGTGAGATAAGACGTAGGTCCAGGTATTTGATTACATTTGCATACAATGTATCTGGAAGGACCTGTATGAGCTGGGAACCCCGGACACCCTCACAGAGGAGAACTGGGTGGGCAAGGGATGGAATCTTTTTGTTGTCTTTAACATTTTGAATCATATGATTGCATTCGCCTTTCAATATAAACATTAAGCTCAGTTGTGGTTTTTTTTTAGACGGAGTCTCGCTCTGTCGCCCACGCTGGAGTGCAGTGGCGCAATCTCGGTTCACTGCAAGCTCCGCCTCCCGGGTTCACGCCATTCTCCTGCCTCAGCCTCCCGAGTAGCTGAGACTACAGGCACCCGCCACCACGCCCAGCTAATTTTTTGTATTTTTAGTAGAGACGGGGTTTCACCGTGTTAGCCAGGACGGTCCCGATCTCCTGACCTCGTGATCCGCCCGCTTCAGCCTCCCAAAGTGCTAGGATTACAGGCGTGAGCCACCGCGCCCGGCCAAGGTCAATTTTTTTAATTGAATAGGCAAAAGAAATCCAGGATCACTCCATGTCTGGGTTTGGCCAATATTTTCCCAAGGCACCAGAGAGTAAATATTTAAGCTTTTCAGGCTAGTAAGAGCTCAATCACCACCACCCTCAGCAATGTCTTTGAAATTCAAAAGCAGCCATGGACAGTAAGTAAAGGAATGGGTGTGGCCACATGCCAAGAAAACTTTATTGAAGATGCTGAAACTTTAATTTCATGTAAGTTTCACATGTCATGAAACATTCTTCACTTGATTTTCCCCCCAATTGTTTAAAAAATGTGAACCCATTCTTAGCTCACAGGGCTGTAATCGGCCAGCTCCTGGTCTGTGGTGATGGCCTCTTCATTTCTGCAGTGATCTCACTATAGCTTAGGGGTGTGTCCAGCTCGGGGCACCTGTGTTAAGAGGAATATTAACCAGCGAACTGGTATGCCATCAGTCTGGTGCCAGGATGGGAGGAATGTTGAAAAACTTGGGGCCATAGATCCTGAGGAAAGAAAATTTGGGATTAGAGGGCAAGAGCAAAGTGGAATGAAACCTGCCATCAAATAGGTGATGGGCTGCGGGAGGGGGATCCCGGTCTCAGATGCAGCGTGGCCAGGTAGGACAAGGTAGCTTTGGGGCTTCACCCAAAGGAGAAATATTAACCATTCCTAGAGCTTCCGTGGAGAAGGAAGCCCTGGAGCAGCGACCGAGATGCACTTAGGGCACCAGTGGATCAGTGGATAGGATGCCCTCGGTGTCCCCACCCCATCCCTGTCCTCATCACCTCAGGGCACATGCACCCTCCACGGCCAGAACCTGCATTTCTTTTTTCTTGCTTGCTTTCCTTCTTTCTTTCTCTTTCTTTCTTTTTTCTTTGTTTCTTTCTCTTTCTTTCTTTCTCTCTCTCTTTCTTTCTTTGTTTCTTTCTTTCTTCTTTCTTTTTTTTCTCGCTCTGTCACCCAGGCTGGAGTGCAGTGGCGCGATCTTGGCTCACTACAACCTCCGCCTCCTGGGTTCAAGAGATTCTCCAGCCTTAGCCTCCTGAGTAGCTGGGACTACAGGCTCCCACCACCATGCCTGACTAATTTTTGTATTTTTAGTTAGCGACAGGGTTTCACCATGTTGACCAGGCTGGTCTCGAACTCCTGACTTCAAGTGATCCACCTGCCTTGGCCTCCCAAAGTGCTGGGATTACAAGGGTGAGCCACCACGCCCGGGCGTCCTGCATTTCTTTACCTGGGAGCTTCCTTGGCTGCCACTGTCTGCTCTGCCCACCCACAAGGCAGGTCAGAAGCACAGGGAATTAACCCCCCTCAGAAGCAGCGCTTCACCCGTGTTGGTGGGTAAATGTCCCAGTTGTGTCCCCACTGGGAGAATAGCTCTGTGGGGTGCAGTCTACACCAAAGAGCTCCTCAGCAGGGCCAAGCAAGGGTGAGCCAAGAGAAGCACTCACTCCCAGGCCCTGCAAATTTTTAAACTTTAATAATTATACATGGCCAGGCACGGTGGCTCACACCTATAATCACACTTTGGGAGGCCAAGAGAGGCGGATCACTTAAGGCCAGCTGTTCGAGACCAGCATGGGCAACATGGCAAAATCCCACCTCTACTACAAATGCAAAAGTTCGCCAGCTGTGGTGGTGCACACCTGTGGTCCCAGCTACTGGGGAGGCTGAAGTGGGAGGATCACTTGAGCCCAGGAGGTCGAGGCTGCGGTGAGCCAAGATAGCACCACTGCACTCCAGCCTGGGCAACACAGCGAAACACTGTCTCAGACAAAAATATATATATATATTTTATGGGCTCGCAATCAAGTGCATAATAATTTTTTCTTTTCCTTGCATTTTTTGAGGGGAAATTTATCTTCCCAGCCTGACTCCTCTATGCCACCTGAAAGAAGACGTAACCTCATCTCATTCCGATTCCCTCCATGATTTCTGGGGATTTCTCCATCTCTCTGAGTTGAATCCAGTGATTCAGATGGTTTCCCTCGGCCTCCTTCTCCTTCCCTGGGGTTGCTCGGGGTCTCAGTCCAGACTGACACATCCACTTTCTCTCTCTTCTCTCAGCTCCCTTCTGAGCGGCGATCACCTGTTCTGCGTGTTTCCATGTCTTCTCTTGAACCCTGACCCAATCTTGCGCTTACAAGTTTAGAACGTTCCTCCCTTTGTTTCTCCTCTTCACCAGGGCCCTTAAAGTGAGGAGCTCCCACCTGTAGCAGGCCAACAGGTAAGCCTAAACACAGGAGGTTGCTTGTGTCAGTTACCTGTATGTCCCCTGTCTATGCAACAGCTCAGGTATGTGTCCAGCAGGCATTTCCGATATTTTCAAGACCCAGCTACCAAAGGTGGCCCCATGTAGACCCGTCCCCACCTCAATATAGGGCAGTGACTCTGGCCAAAAATCTTGCTTGGCTCATGTTTCTTTCATAGTCCATATTCAATCGGTCAACAAGTCTTGTCAGGTCCATCTGCAAAATGTATCCAGAATTTTATGCTGTAGAATATTATTCAGCCATAAAAAGGAATGAAATCCTGTCCTTTGCAGCAACATGGATAGAACTGCAGGTCATTATGTCAAGTAAGCCGGGCACAGAAAGAGAAATATCACATGTTCTCACTCATATGCAGGAACTAAGAAAAAGTGGATTTCACGGAGGTAGAGAGTAGAATGATGGTTACCAGTCTGAGAAGAAAATCAGGGGATGAAGAGAGATTGACTACTGGGCACAAAAATACAATTAGAAGGAATAAGATCTGGCCAGGTGCGGTGGCTCACGCCTGTAATCCCAGCACTTTGGGAGGCCAAGGCAGGCGGATCACGAGGTCAGGAGTTTGAGACCATCCTGGCCAATATGGTGACAGAGTAAGTCTCTGTCTCAAAAAAAAAAAAAAAAAAAAAAAAAAAGAAGGAATAAGATCTAATGTTCAATAGCACAGTAGGGTTACTATAGTTGAAAATAATATTTTGTGAGTGTGTGTGTGTGTTTTAATACAGAGATGGGGTCTCACTATGTTGCCCAGGCTGGTCTGAAACTCCTGGGCTCAAGCAGTTCTCCCATCTTGGCCTCCCAAAGTCCTGGGATTACAGGCATGAGCAACTGCACCTGGCCAATAATGTACTATATATCTCAAAATAGCTGGAAGAAACTTGGAATGTTCCCGACACAGAAAAATGACAAATGTTCAAGGTGATTGATATGCTAATTACCCCGATTTGATCATTACACATTGTGTGCATGGATCAAAATATCATACTTACACCATAAGTGTGTGCAAACATTATGTATACATAAAATTAAAATTAGCTGGGTGCGTCTGTAGTCCCAGGTACTTGGGAGGCTGAGTCTGTAGTCCCAGGTAGAGACTGAGGCAGGAGGACTGCTTGAGCCCAGGAGTTCAAGACCAGCTGGACAACATAGACTCTGCCTCAATTTCCAAAAAAAAAAGAAAAAAAATGCCGGGCGCAGCGACTCACGCCTGTAATCCTAGCACTTTGCAAGGCCGAGGCGGGTGGGTCATTTGAGGTAAGGAGTTCAAGACCAGCCTGACCAACATGGCAAAACCCCATCTCTACTAAAAATTAAAAAAAAAAAAAAAAATTAGCCAGATGTTGTTGCACATGCCCTGTAGTCCCAGCTACTCTGAAGGCTGAGGCAGGAGAATCACTTGAACCCAGGAGGCAGAGGTTTCAGCATGCTGAGAATGCACCACTGCATTCCAGCCTGGGCAACAGAAAGCGATTCTGTCTCAAAAAAAAAGAAAGAAATTTTAGAAATAATTTCTTTTAATGTAGCCATAATTTAACCACTTCTTTCATTGAGAACTTCTCACTTCTCTCTCCCTCTCCCCTTCCTCCTCATGGCTCTTAATTTCTATCTATTGCCATCTCAGGACATTGTTTGATTTTCTCCATGGTGCATTTTGCTTTCTGAAAGTAGCTTGTTTGTTCAATTCCTTGTGTAACGACTTTCTGTCTCCCCTTCCTCTAAAATGTAAGCTCCCTGAAGACAGAGACACTGTCTGGTTCACACCTGCTAGATGAATACAAGTGAAGGCATTGCAGAACTTGCCTTCTTCAAACATGTGCAGCTAACAGCTTCCAGCACCAGAAAATTGAAATTCTCTTTTGCCTTTTCTTTAATGCTTTGCCTCCATTTCTAAGCTGGTTTTCTTCTGGGTCTCTGTTCTGATTCTCACACACCTGAGTGTGACTTACCCTGCTTCCCTTGCAGATGTCGTTGTTCGTCCCTCAAAATGTTTGTGGCACATTTCACGGTAAGGCTCTGAGACAGCGCTCCAAATTGTGTCTACATATCTTCTGTTGTGGTTACTTTGAAGTTTGTTGAATTATATTGTTTTGACAGAACTGTCACATCTCAAAACGTGTTGCTGACTAAAAACATATGCAGAACTTTTTTCCTTTTCTTTCTTTCCTTTTTTTTTAAAAAGGAAAAACTCTACCATCATCTTGCAACTAAACGTATGGCCACAGGAGGGCACCATGAGGCCGCACTTCTGCTCTACGCAAAGTGGGTGGAAAATTGAGACCTGACGGTGGGGACAGTGCAAAAAACTCTGGGACTTTTATTCTTAATCTCTTTCTTCATTCCAAGATCTACCGCCCAGTGGTAACACACCCTTTGGAGAGCAGGCTGAGAAAATCAAATACTGGTACAACATTAACAAATAATAATAATTAATAATAAGCTGTGAATGTCTTCCAGTTCGTAGAAACTATAAAAGCACATTTACTCAGATATACTTTGTTCTAAGTTATTTTTATCAGGGTTGAGTAAAAGTGTATAGATCAACAGCTATGAGCAAAAATGGAAGAAATCTGAAACTCCTGTAATGACAGACTTCAGGAAAATGTCCTCTATTGAAGTAAAAAAAAAAAAAAAAAATTAGCAAAGTGACAGGATTGGGATGCAAACCCTGGCTGTGTATACAGCGTCTGTGTTCTGCTATTACACTCCATGTTCAGCACAGCCCAATATGGGAGTCACTAGTCACATGTGCACATATTTAAATTTTAAATTAACTTAATTAAAAGTAAATAAAATTAGGCCAAATCCAATTAGGATTTGGAAGAAGTGGGGAGACAAGAATAGAAAAAGGCTTTCAAGGCCGGGTGCAGTGGCTCACACCTGTAATCTCAGCACTTTGGGAGGCCGAGGCAGGTGGATCACCTGAGGTCAGGAGTTCGAGACCAGTATGGCCAACATGGCGAAAACCATCTCTACTAAAAATACAAAAAATTAGCCAGGCATGGTGGCATGCGCCTGTAATCCCAGTTACTTGGGAGGCTAAGGCAGGAGAATCGCTTGAACCCGGGAGGCAGAGGTTGCAGTGAACAGAGATGGCACCATTGCACTCCAGCCTGGGTGACAGAACGAGACTCCATTTCAAAAAGAAAAAAAAAGAAGAAGAAAAAGTCTTTCAATATGCACTTATTGACAGTTTTTCACATAAAAGGGGATGAAAAACAGAAAGTTAAATAAATAAGTTGCACATAAACTTTGTAAATTGCCCTTACACAGGGTTCAGGCAAAGTGGAGGCTGAGACTTTGGCATCAGAGAACCCTACTCAACTGTTAACTGGCTGTGTGTCATTAGAGAGATTAATTTCCCTCTCTGAGCCACCATCTTGCTTATCTCTACAATGGAGATAATAACAGTCCCTACTTCTGGGAGTGTAAGGATTAGGAAATTAAATCTTTTTTTTCTTTTTTCTTTTTTTTTTTTTTTGAGACAGGGTCTCACTCTGTCGCCCAGGCTGGAGTGCAGTGGTGCCATCTTGGCTCACTGCAGCCTCTGGCTCCTGGGTTCAAGCAATTCTCCTGCCTCACCCTCCCAAGTAGCTGGGGTTACAGGTGCCCACCACCACACCTGGCTAATTTTTGTATTTTTAGTAGAGACGGGGTTTCACCATGTTAGCCATGCTGGTCTCGAACTCCTGGCCTCAAGTGATCCGCTTGCCTTGGCCTCCCAAAGTGCTGGGATTACAGGCATGAGCCACCGTGCCAGGCCAAGAAATTAAATCTAAATCACCTGGTGCATAAAATGCCAAAATGGCTCCACTAATGACCTTTTATTTCACATCCCCAGCTGTATGACTTGAGAAGTGCCACTCTCTGGTGTCAATTTTAAAAGAGATGTCTCTCTTTTATTAAGGATTACCAATTGGGTCCCCTTTGAAGTTCCTCAAGAGATACCAGGAAAGCTTTCAATAGCTTTTAACTCAAATAAATTTATGAAAATGATTATAACACCTCCATCATTGCCATTTGCCCCAGACATTGCTACCATAGGGACCAAGATGTTGTCAAGGACCTGCTTTTAGACTTTGTTGACATCAATGTCAGATCAATGGCTGAAATAAAAGCATCTTCAAAATACTTCATAAAGCAACTGAATGACATGAGTTGCACAGAACATCCAAGCCTGCTTGGAGTGCCATGTTTGGTCAAGGAGAGGGTGGAAGAGGGAAACTCAAGACCCACTACCTGCTTTCAAAAAGTCTTTCTCCATAAATAATACAGGAGTTTTAAAAAGATAACAGATACCTCAAGCATTCACTGGAAGAATCACATCCACAAATTCTAATTTTGGGTTTGTATTGACCACAAGAGTCTGTGTCCAACACATGTAAAAGACTTTTTGGCAAATTCATCACTTTATATACAGTTTGATTTTGGATACCTTTTTCATTTTACTTTTCTTTTTTCACATCAAACGGGGAATGTGCCAACATCGTAACAAAGTCTGAGGGAGGCACATCTCACATACGAGCGTGAAAACCCAATCATCACACTTATGAACTATAAAAGGATCCTGGATTTTATTAACGAGCACATTTCTGGGTTTTGCTCTGCCAAGCTTCAAGCTTTCATCCTCAGGCTAGTCTCCTCAGAGATAGAAAGCAGCTGTTCACTTCAAGACCTGAGTCTGAGTTCCGTGTAGGAAGAAGAGGTCAGAGAAGGGAAAAGGTAAAGGGGCCAAGGGCGCAGAACTTTCTCCCAGCAAGAAAACATCACTCCGGACTTCTGCTTTCATCTTGTCGGCCAGGGCTGTATCACAGGGCTATTCCTAGGAAGCTGGGTGGCCAGCAGGTCGCCTTTCCACCCTTTATAGAAAAGGTAGGCAATGGCCAGGTGCGGTGTCTCACGCCTGTAATTCCAGCACTTTGGGAGGCTGAGGCAGGCGGATCACTTGAGACCAGCCTGGCCAACATGACAAAATCGCATCTTTATCAAAAATACAAAAATTAGCTGGGCATGGTGGTGCATGTCTGTAATCCCAGCTACCAGGAGGCTGGGGTGGGAGAATCATTTGAGCCCGGGAGGCAGAGATTGCAGTGAGTCAAGATGGCACCACTGCACTCCCGCCTGGACGACAGAGTGAGACCCTGTCAGAAAAAAAAAAAAAAAAAAAACTAGGCAAGTGGAGAGTGACAGATAATGGCTTTGGGATATCAATCATTGGTCTATCAAGGGACCCAGCCAAGAGTTTTCAGTGTTTTCCTTTGCCGGTTAAAGACACTAAAGCACTACCAGCAACTCTCACCTATTACCCCTATCATTTCCTAAAAGAAAGGGTATTTGAACACTGCCAAGGCCGGGCACAGATGCCTGTAATCGCAACACTTGGGTAAGCCGAGGCAGGCAGATCTCTTGAAGCCAGGAGTTCAAGACCAGCCTGGCCAACATAGCAAAACCCCATCTCTACTAAAAAAAAAAAAAAAAAAAAAAAAAAATTAGCCAGACGTGGTGGTGGGTGCCTGTGGTCCCAGCTACTCAGGAGGCTGAGGTGGGAGGATCACTTGAACCTGGGAGGAGGAGGTTGCAGTGAGCCAAGATTGCACCACTGCATTCCATCCTGGATGACAGGGAGCTTGTCTCAAAAAAAAACAAAATGAAAAAGAAAAAAAAAAACCCACAAAACCTGCCAAAAGAGGAGGAAAGACAATCTCAGAATAATGATCTGCCCACACACTGCACCATCACTTTCGTTTTGTGCAAAATTCCCCCCATTGCTCTTAGTTTCTGAGACATTTTCAGTGAAACGTCAGTCCTGGGAGTGGTGCTGAGTGATGGTGGCCCTGCATTCGCAGCAAGATGCGTAAACCACAACACTGAAGGGCCTATGGCGTTCGGAGACAAAAACTGGAAAAATAATGTTTTTCGGATTTCTTCATACAAACGACCATGGAAGTAAGTCTTATTACAAACTTACATGAGTTGTCATAAATGGAATGAGAAGTAGAAGGTGGAGGGGAGGGGAAATGTCTTCAGGTAGGATACATGAGGAAATGTCTTCAGGAATAAATACACGAGGAGCAGCTGTCAGCCACAGAAGGCTTTCACAAAGGCAGCAGCAGGTTGGGCCGGTCTTGACAGAAAGTGCAGACAGCTGGCCCTCCCAGGATGGGAACGCTGACTCCACTCAAGGCATCTGGTTCATGCACACTCCGACGCAAACCGTGGTGGGATGGTAGCTTCAAGGGGTCGTGCTGTCATTTCTCTTCAGTGAATAGGTCACATGGCTAGGGAGTTTGAATCTTTCCCTCCTTTTCCCAAAGAAGATTTTGTACCTCTCACAAACAAACCATCCCATTTAAAGGAAGAATGCAAATTTTGCCTGGAAGAGCAGACTTGAAATCGGTCATTAAGAGTATTAAAGGTCATTTCTCCACTGAGAACATTCTAGGCATTTCAATTATTGGCAGCAGCCCTTCAAGACTGTTTTTCTGCTAATTTTCCCTCAACCTCTTCAGTTGCATTCTGAATTTTCAAAAGTAGGACCAAGCTAGTTATGAGTGACTGTAAATTTGGAGGACGGAAATACACATGAAAATAACCACTACTGGCCAGGCGCAGTGGCTCACACCTGTAATCCCAGCATTTTGGGAGGCCGAGGTGGGCAGATCACGAGGTCAGGAGATGGAGACCATCCTGGCCAACATGGTGAAATCCCATCTCTACTAAAAATACAAAAATTATCTGGGCCTGGTGGTGCATACCTGTAATCCCAGCTACTCAAGAGGCTGAGGCGGGAGAATCGCTTGAACCAGGGAGTCGGAGGTTGCAGTGAGCCGAGATCGCGCCACTACACTCCAGCCGGGTGATAGAGCAAGACTCCGTCTCAAAAACAAACAAACAAACAAAAACCACTACTTAGAGATCACTGGGTGCGGTGGCTCACACTTGTAATCCCAGCACTTTGGAAGGCCGAGGTGGGCAGACCCCATGAGCCCAGGAATTCAAGACCAGCCTGGGCAACATGGCGAAACCCCATCTCTACTAAAAATATAAAAAATTAGCCAGTAGTGGTGGTGCACTCCTGCAGTCCCAGCTACTCAGGAGGCTGATGTGGGAGGATTGCTTGAGTCCAGGAGTGGGAGGTTGCAGTGAGCTGAGATCATACCACTGCACTCCAGCCTGGGCAACAGAGACGCCATCTCAAAAAATAAAAAATAAATAAAAAGTTAAAAAAGAACAGAGGCCAGTAAACTTTTCCATCAAGGCACAAATAGTAAATATTTCAGGCTCTGTGGGCCACATGGTCACAGCTCTACTGCAGTCCTAGCAAGAAAGGAGCCACAGACAATACATAAAGAAATGGCAGTGGCTGCATTCCAATAAAACGTCATTATGGATACTGACATTTGAATTTCAAGTAATTTTTACACAAGTCACAAAATACTACTTTTCTTTGTGTTTTTTCCAATCATTAAAATAGAAAAACTATTCTTACTTCACAGGCCATAAGAAAACAGGCAGTGGTCCCAAGGGCTGTAGTTTGCTGATGATCCCTGAACTAGAAAATAAAATAGATAAAGCACTGAGGAACAAATTGAACAAGAAATATGCAAACCTCCATGAGGAAATTTAAACGTTTTTGAAGTCACAAAAGTTAACTTGAATAGAAAGGTATACCATGTCTTTGGTTAGAGAGATTCAACATCCTGAAGATGCAAATTCTTCCACAATTAATTTTAAAATGTATTATGAGGCCGGAAATGGTGGCTCACGCATGTAATCCCAGCACTTCGGGAGGCCGAGGCAGGTGGATCACCTGAGTTCAGGAGTTTGAGACCAGCCTAGCCAACATGGCAAAATCCCGTCTCTACTAAAAATATAAAAAATTAGCCAGGCATGGTGGCAGGTGCCTGTAATCCCAGCTACTCGGGAGGCAGAGGCAGGAGAACTGCTGGAACCTGGGAGGCGGAGGTTGCAGTGAGCCAAGATCGCACCACTGCACTCCAGTATGGGTGACACAGTGAGACTCTGTCTTAAATAAATAAATAAATAAAGTATTATGATCCAAATTAAAGTAGCAAGAGATCTTTTTTTTCTGGAATCACACAGCTGACTCTGAAGTTGATATGACAAGATAAATAAGCAAGATTAGGTCTGGAAAATTGAGAAAAAGAAGAACAAAAAGGAAGCAGCTGTACTAGAATGTAAAACACTGTACACATCAGCAACTAAGCCAGTGTGGTATCAGCACACGAATGGACAGACAGAACACATCCAGAAATATTAATACATCCAAATGAACCCAGGACTTACTGTGTGATGAAGGTGGCATATCAAATCAGGGTGCTAAAGATGAAGTTTTTAATAAATGGTACTGGGCCCTAAAGACAAACAGAATAAAAACCTAATAGTATGCATCAGGATAAAAAGCACTGCAAGAAAACCAAATATTAAATATAAGAAATGAAACCATATAAGTTAAAATGGGAGGAGCCAGATGGTGCACAGTGGCTAATGCCTGTAATCCCAGCACTTTAGGAGGCTGAGGTGGGAGGATCACTTGAGCCCTGAAGTCAAGGCTACAATGAGCTGTGATCACACATTGTCCCTGTCCAGGCTGGGTGACAGAGTGAGACCCTGTCTCAAAATAAAATAAAATAAAATAAAATGGAGAAAGCCATTCTAAAACTAATTTAAAATCCAGAACCATTAAAAAGAAAAAACTCATGAATTCAAATATATAAAAATAATTTGCTTATGATTTTTTTTGTTACGCAAAGATCAAAGGAAAAAGACAAACTGGAAAAACAACATGATTGTAACATCACAAAGATTAATTTCCATAATCTATCAAAGAAATTCTAAAGAAAATTCTGAAATGTTCTAGAAATTCTAAAGAAAAAGACCAACAACCCAATTTGGAAAATGGGCAAAGGACGCGAACTGAGAGGTCACAGAAAAATACCAATAGCCCCTCAACCTGGGGAAAGACCTACACTGTTGGTGAGGCCATGAGAAACAGGCACCCCCATACACAGCTGGTGGGAGAACAGAACATAAAGCCTGAGGAAGGGGAATTTGATAGGAACTACCCAAATTACTGAAGCAGTTACCTTTGACAGGACCCACTTCTGGGAATCCTGATTGGAAACAAGTGGAGTGTACATCCACTCTAGAGACTACAGGAAAGAAAGAACAAGAGTGATCTCTACATGGAGTATGGTGTGAGCAGCAGGATATATTAAGTGAAAAAAGGCCAGGCACGGTGTCTCAGGCCTGTAATCCCAGCACTTTGGGAGGCTGAGGTGGGTGGATCACCTGAGGGCAGGAGTTCGAGGCTGGCCTGGCCAACATGGTGAACCCCTGTCTCTACTAAAAATACAAAAAAAATGAGCCGAGCATGGTGGTACATACCTGTAATCCCAGCTACTCAGGAGGCTGAGGCACAAGAATTGCTTGAACCCAGGAGGCAGAAGTTGCAGTGAGCTGAGATCACGCCACTGCACTCCAGCCTGGGTGACAGAGTGAGACAATGTCTCAAAAAAAAAAAATGTGTAAAAAGCAAGGTGTATGCTACTTTTGGGTAAGGAAGAGAAATAAGACTACAGATAGATAGATAGAGACATAGATAGATGATAGAGATATAGACAGATGCTAGAGATATAGATAATAGAGATATAGACAGAGAAATAGATGAGATATAGATAGATGATAGAGATAGATGATAGAGATATAGACAGATGATAGAGATATAGATGATAGAGATAGATAGATGATAGATAGATAGATGATAGATAGATAGATAGATAGATAGATAGATAGATAGATAGATAGAGACTAGACATTTTCTTTTTACTGTTTTGGGTGTTTTTGAGACCAGGGTTTTTGCTGTGTCACCCAGGCTGGAGTGCAGTGGCTATTCACAGGCAAGATTGTCGCACATCACAGCTTCCAACTCCTGAGCTCCAGTGATCCTCCCACCTCAGCTTCCCAAGTAGCTGGGACTACAGGTGCATGCCAACATGCCCAGCTAATTTTTATTTTTGGTAGAGATGGGGGTCTTGCTATATTGCTCAGGTTGGCCCTCAAGTGATACTCCTGCCCCAGCCTCCCAAAGTGCTAGGATTACAGGTATGAGCCGCCAAACTCAGCTCTAAGATAATATGTTATAATTCTTTTTTTTTGAGACAGGGTCTTGCCCAGCCACCCAGTGGCACAATCATGGCTCACTGCAACCTCAATCTCCTGGGCTCAAGCAATCCTCCTGCCTTGGCCTCCCAAAGTGCTGGAATTATAGGCATAAGCCACAGCACCCAGCCACTATATATTTTAATTTGCTTGTATTTGCATCAGGAAATACTAAAAGCAAGAAACTAATAAAAATGGTTACCTATAGATTGGGAGCAAGGGGGATAAGGACAAGAGTGGGAAGGAGAATTTTGTGTCATTTTGACATTTTAACCATTTAAAATTGTCTACTTTTCTTTTAATGAGTTCACTTATTTAACAAACTTTAATTGAGCAATGCCCCAGGCATTCATGAATACCTGGGTGTCGAGGAGTGGATGCAGACAGAGAATGTGACAGTAGGCCAGGTGCAATGGCTCATACCTATAATCCCAGCATGTTGGGAGGCCAAGATGGGCGGATCATTTGAGGTCAGGAGTTTGAAACCAGCCTGGCCAACATGGTGAAACCCCATCTCTACTAAAAATACAAAAAAAAATTAGCCGGGCGTGGTGGTGGGTGCCTGTAATCCCAGCTACTCAGGAGGCTGAGGCAGAAGAATTGCTTGAGCCCAGGAGGCGGAGGGTGCAGTAAGCAGAGACCGTGCCACTGCACTCCAGCCTAGGCAACAGAGCAAGACTCTGTCTCCAAAAAAAAAGACAGAGAATGTGACAGTATGCTCATAAATATGTATACTTCTACATATTAAAAATATATCTCTGAATATCTGCTTTGGTGCAATGGAAAATAATTCAGTTACATGATTAAGAAACCAAATCTAATTAGTAATTGAAAGTGCATGTGTATGAGAAAGAGAGATGGAAGAATTAGAGACCCTATTCGAGATGCAAGTGCATTCTCAGAGATGGCAGTTGCTGTCTTCAAGGGAACCAAGCCCCTCTGTGGGGGACAACCACTGCACTCAACATAAAATGTCATTTCAGAGACACCATATTTGAAATAGAACTACCTCCTCCCACAACCCTTCTTTCTTGCTTGCTTTATTTAGGATCATTGAACTTATCACCATCTTACATATATTTTTACTTATCTTGTTTGTCTGTCTTCATTAACTACCCCAGGGCCATACTCGTAAGAAATCCCTTAATAAACATCTGTGGATGAACAAATGAGCAGATCGCTGCCTGGATTGACTGATGGCTCTTTCTGAGATGTTTGACTCCAGAACGCTGGTTTTGTTGTCTCAGAAATCTCGATGCATAAATCCCTGTGGCTGCTGCTGTTGCAAGAACGTATGCAAAGTTGGTCATCGCCGTTGATCCAATCGAGGTTATGTGCGTTGCTGGCGTAGCACACATACTTAAATTAATCACCACTGGAAATGTCTTTAGGAGGACTATACTGACTCCACAGTGAGATAAAAAGTTAGCATGTCCTTCCAAAAGTCAAGGAAACAGAGCAGCAAGGAGTAACTTTGACATTAGAAGAGCATGTATTTGTCATTGTGGGGATGACTGAAATTCCACATTTTCTTGCCAAGCCAAAACCAAGAGCTCTGCAGAGCTTAAGAGAGGAAAATACCCACAAAATTCCTCGGAAGAAATGAAAATGTCAAGCCAGGAGAGGCTGTTGTGACCGGTCCATGCATTGTGCAGGCACGTGTCCTGTTTCAGTGGGTGGCTTATTTCCTTACTTTACATAAAATAATGGTGTATGTTACCATCTTAGATGACTGGGAATATAGCATGTGGTTTGCCTGCCAGATAAGGTTCCATTCTCACCTCCAACCACATCCCTAGGTGCAAGGATGTCTATTTCACATTACCTAATAATTCAACAAAGAACACTTAAAAGTTTAATGACTTGTTTTTTTCTTTCCAGAGGGCACTGATTTTAAATGTCTCCATCTCAAACTGCTTGAACTGAGCCAGTAATAGTCACAAGTCAAAATACTATGAGATCACTTAGTAGGGGACTGGTTAAATTAATTATGGTTCATCTATATACTGAAAGACTATGAAGCTGCTAAGGTGACTAGAGCACTTTCTAGGTACTGATTTGGAATATCACAAAACTCCAGTAAACGGGGAAGGAAAAAAAAGACCAGGTGCATCCATCTCAATGGGTTCAGTGTGAACTCACCATGAAAAGGGGAGTGGGATAGGCTGGGCATGTTGGCTTACACCTGTAATCCCAGCACTTTGGGAGGCCAAGGCGGGTGGATCACCTGAGATCAGGAGTTCGAGACCAGCCTGACCAACATGGTGAAACCTGTCTCTACTAAAAAGACAAAAATTAGCCGGGTGTGGTGGTGGGCGCCTGTAGTCACAGGTACTCGGGAGGCTGAGGCAGGAGAATCACTTGGACCCCGGAGGCGGAGGTTGCAGTGAGCCAAGATCATGCACTCCAGCCTGGGCAACAAGAACAAAACTCCATCTCAAAAAAAAAAAAAAAAAAAAAAAAAAAAAAAAAACAAGAAAGAAAAGAGGAGTAGGGGAGAGGTAGTGATGGCCACCTTGTGCTTGCCAGAGTATGCAGTTATCTCTAGAAAGATACAGCACATTTCTTTTCTTTTTTCTTTTTTCTTTTTTTTTATGGTGAGACGGAGTCTTGCTGTCACCCAGGCTGAAGGATACAGGACATTTCTGCAAAATGCTTTTTTTTTCTTTTGAGACAGGGTCTCACTCTGTCACCCAGACTGAAGTACAGTGGCGTGATCTCAGCTCACTGCAACCTCCACCTCCTGGGTTCAAGTGATTCTTTGTGCCTCAGCCTCATGAGCAGCTGGGATTACAGGCACACACCACCATTCCTAGCTCATGTTTTTGTATTTTTAGTAGAGACAAGGTTTCACCATGTTGGCCAGGCTGGTCTTGAACTCCTGACCTCAAATGATCCACCCACTTTGGCCTCTCAAAGTGATGTGATTACAGGCATTAGCCACCACTTCCGGCCTGCAAAATGCTGTTTTTTGAACTCATTTGTAGGTAGGGCTTACTATCTACCAGTTAGTAATTGAAAGTGCATAAGTATGTTTTTTTCTAGTAGTTAACGATTAATCCTTTTCTAACGGTTAATCCTCTTAACAGCCCTGTGAGGTAAGGGCCTCATCCCCCTTTTCTACAGATGCACAGAGATCACACAGCCAGAAAATGGCAGAGCTGGGATGAAAACCCAGGGAATCTGGCTCCTAGTCCTGGAGCATTCTGCCCCACTGTTAAGACTGGCCTGGGGCATGGGGGAGAGGGGTGTAACCAAGGGATCTGGAAGCAAGGGTAGGTGGATGGAAATAGTATATACTATTTTGTTCTATTTGAATTTTTGTCAGGTGTAAACATTACCTATTTTTTAAATAATTTTTAAATTTTATTTTTAAAATAGATAATGCATTCAAAATGTCTAGCTGGAAAAACATGGGTGATCCATTTAGAAGGATCAGGTGAAAACAGATGGTGAAATACATGGAATGTGAAACCAAGAGCTTGGGTTTGTTGTGAATGATGAGGAAGCTTTTTGATGTTCTGAATGTGGGCAACTGGAAGTGGCTCTGAGAATCTTCAGCCACCAGGCATGGCTTCCTCTCTGCGGTTCACCTCCTCAGGGTCACCCTCCCCCTAATTCTACAAGCCCTCCAAGACTAGCCAGCACCTAAGCATAATGGATAACAACCACTGGGCTTTGGAGGCAGAGCCACTGATTCTCATTCTGACCCTCCACTTTTAAAGGGTCCCTGGGCAAGTTGCCTTTCTTCAACTTAAATATCTCATCCATAAAATGGGCATAAGATTAAGCACCTCACAGGGTTGATAGTATGGTTAAATTAGGTAATACGTGATATGTGCTAAGGATAATGTCATGCATAAAGTAAGTGTTCAATTAGTGCTTGCTATTATTATCCTAGCATTGACCAGTATTGAAATCTCAACTTTGATTCCAAAAAAACTGTTGTCTTCCCCAGGGACAACCAGTATCTTCCCCTCTTCCCTTCATGTTTCTCCTTTCTCCCTTAAAAGAAACATCAGGTGCTGGACCAGATGTAGTTTATACCCATAGTCACTTAATGTTTCCAACAATCCTACCAGGTAGATATAACTATACCCATTTTCCAGATGAGAAAACTAGGCTCAAAGAAATATTGTAACTTACACAAAATGCCTCAGCTGGGAATGGTGAAGTTGTGACTTAACCCATATCGTGCAACTCCCATGCCACTCTCCTCTGCCCATTACACCATGCTACCTGATGGTCCTGCTCACCTAAGGCCAAGCAGAACCTGCCTCAACTGAGAAGCCTTCCCAGACTGCCACAGCTGCACCAATATGGTTCTCCTGTGCACCTATGCAAGTCACACACCAATTTGTTAAAATCTTGCATTGCTTATTTTCTTCAGGGTGATTGAATTCCTCAAATATGAAATTGGACTAAATCTACTCTTTTTAGCCCCCCAAATACACAACTCATGAAAGTTGCTACCTAACAACAGACATGCTTTTCTCCATCTGTATGTTGTGTGTACCTCTTCTTAACTCCCTTTGTTGGGATAAGTGAAATCTGATAGTCATCATTTCATGAAATTCCAAATGAATACTCAAAACACCTGGAATTCTTTCTGTGCTGTTGTTTTTTAGAGGGAACTTATGAAATATACTGGAAAATATTCCCTACCTCCTATATCTGGATACACTTCTAATATTCAAAACACCACCATCATAATGATCCCAAGACACTGCAAATTCTATTGCAGTTTGAATCACCCAATATTGAGATATATTTAGTTTATGCTAAATCCCTGACTTTAAAATAACTGACATATTTGGCGAGCTGCTGGATCCTAACACACTTCCACCTTCAGTCTTTACTTGCACTGCCAAAGCTGTGGGAGAGGCATTTTTGACAAACCCACAGTGGAAACTGACCCACACATTTCAATAGAAATGTTACAATTGCTACATTTAACCACAGTAATACACTCAACATTAAGGCCTAAACAGCTTCTTGTATAATAATCTCAAAGTTAGCCACATTTTAAATAATTTACATGAGAAACTGTATTCTGAATTCCAATCAAGTAACGTTTTCAGGTTGAAAGTGGGAAACTGCATGCATTCTTAAATACACATGGGAATTGTTAGTTACCAACTAAGCTTACCCTTCCACTCTGTAGCATTGCATGAAATGCAAAGAAAAAGTTATCATCCAAAATGAAGACAGAATACTGAACCCATATTTATCTTTCAAATTCTCAGCGATTATAGGCAGCATCAAAAGTCTCACAAGCCTACTCAACTGCAAAAATTTCTTGCTGCAAGTATTACTGAATATCAAGTCCCATTATACCATGTCTAAAGCAGGACTTGGGTAATATGTCCTCCTGTAGCAGCACCTATCCCCTTTAAGAGGTGGGTGTGCTATTGTGCTTTCTATAGGCAGGGAGTAGCTGGTCTCATTCACGGAAACTTCCTTTGTTAAGATGCTCACTTTCTGGTGATACCGTCCAACTGCCCACTGATTTCCTGGCAAGGGCATTCAACAGAATGTACTGCTCCCAATCCCACAAACCTAGTAGCAAAGTTGCAGGGGTGACCTTAGCACACTTGAAGTGGGCAAAGTAGACACAGAATCGGTAAAACATAGGAATCTAAAGTGGGCTGTGGACCTACCACTTGCTTTCAATTTTGTTATCACTTGTCAAGCATGGGGCTAGCCTGTGAGGTTACAAAGATGAGTAAAACAGTGGAGTTGGCAGACTAGTATACAGGGAATTGCTGGCATTTTGGAATATTCATTACTTTTAGTTATGGGAAGAAAAACTCTGAAAATGTACAAATAAAACCTAAAGATGACAAACTCTACTGCTGAAGTTTAAACTTAAAACGTTCTGAAGAATAAAAGGGAATTGCATACTCTTCAAATAGGGAAGAGTTCACGCAGTTTATTCCTAGCCAGTGGAAAAATCAGTCTTCCCATCATTAGCCCTAGTTATACTATTTAGTAAACAAAATTAAGTAGGGGTAAGAGATCAAATATGAGAAGCTGAAAACTAAGACATTCTTAAGGTTAGAAACACACTGACTAGTACTCTCCTTAGTTCAGAGCCACAGATCTTACCCTCTACTGTAGCTACTGTGCGATATATGCCTAGAGGACCAGTCATGGTGGCTCATGTCTGTAATCCCAGCACTGTGGGAGGCTGAGGCGGGCAGATCACCTGAGGTCAGGAGTTCAAGACCACCCTGGCCAACACTGTGAAACTCCATCTCTATAAAAAACATATATATACAAAAATGAGACGGGCATGGTGGTGCATGCCTGTAGTCCTAGCTACTCAGGAGGCTGAGGCAGGAGAATTGTTTGAACCCGGGAGGCAGAGGTTCCAGTGAGCCGAGACCCAGATCATACCACTGCACTCCAGCCTGGGCAACGGAGGAAGATTCCGTCCCAAAAACAAAAACAAAAAAAAGCATAGGAAAGGAGACCCAGAGTTGAAAACAGAACCCTCCTCTCCACTTCAGGTAATTCTACACTTCTTACCATGTAGTTGCCTGAAGGTGGGATTTCAAAAATGATTTTTTTTATTTTTAAAGACGGAGTCTCGATCTGTCGCCCAGGCTGGAGTGCAGCGGTGTGATCTCGGCTCACTGCAACCGCTGCCTCCCAGGTTCAAGCAATTCTCCTGCCTCAGCCTCCTGAGTAGCCGGGATTACAGGTGCCCACCACCACACCCGGCTAATTTTTGTATTTTTAGTAGAGACGGGGTTTCATCATGTTGGCCAGGCTGGTCTCGAACTTCTGGCCTCAAGAGATCTACCTGCCTTGGCCTCAAGTGCTGGGATTACAGGCGTGAGCCACTGCGCCCAGCCTTTAAAATGATTAACACAAATATTGTAAATATATACATGTAAGCTAGTGCCAAATTATACCAGTGGAGACTTATTTAAATCTGGATTTTGTTGACAATCAGCATGACTTGCCTGGCAAAGAACCACAACTGTCAAGTCAGATGCAAGCTCTGCAGGAACACTTTGTCACCATGTAAGAAACAGGGCTGTAACAAAGTCACGCATTGAGTTTCCTCAGTTAAGGATTTGAGGTGGGTGGTGGCGCAGGGTGGGGGGGGGGGTTGGGGGAGTCGGAGTGGCAGCAGGGCAAATAAACCATTATGGCACATAAAATAATTACACACATAAAAATATTCTAATTTATATTTTATTGCATTATGAAAATAATACATTTGGCAAAGTAATCTAGGCTTCAAGTTGAAATAAAAGAAAATCCTGAAGAGTGTACTGATTTTTAAAATGTGAAATAGTAAGATGTATTCTAACCAACACATACTAGCACTCTTATTAGGCCAAAACCCAGTAAACCTAATTTTTATAATTCCATATGAAATTACAAGGTGTTTTGCATTATGATTAGCACAAATCTTGAGAACTGACCCTCACTTTATCAAAACCAATGTTAAATTCCTGTTCAGAAGACAATTTGAAACACTACCGAAAATTTTTAATTCCTTTGGTTTTATAAGTTGCATTTTCATCCTTACCATGTTACATTTTTTTCATAATCAAACATTGTAGCAGCTTTAGATTCTGCCCAAGTACCTTTAAGTAAACTAGTATATTACATTTACATTATTTGAAAAGTTGATTTTACAAATGCAAAAATGCATAAATACATGCCTATCTACACCGGCAAAACAAAATACTCTGAATCTCAATGCTTTAACAAGCCACACCTTCTGGCCGAGGATTTCTGGGATGCCTTTACCAAGCCACAGGGCCTGGCTGGCAATTCCACTACTCCAAAACACACGTCTGAAAGGTGTAGTTACAATAAACCCTAAGCAGGTTAAATTTATCTAATAATCAACATTTAAAATATGACATTTTCACTACTTCTGCTACATTTTTCAGAACTGAAAATATATTTTTCAAAAATGTACAAGGATATTTTCACTTTTTAAAAGGGAAAAGTGCTAGAAACATAATACATATATATATATATATCTCACTTTCCTCATCACCATCTTCAAATTTTTTTTACATGTTGGGTTATAGTCTAGAGAACAGGTAAGCAATCTGCTCAACGTCAGAAACAAAATATCTTTAATCACTGAGGTCTCCATTCTTCACTTAGATCTTTTTACAGGACTTTGCTTGATATATGTTAAGAAATATGCCTAAAATCACTTCTGTTCAGAAGTGAATCAGTTACTATTAGAATTGATTCATAAATGAATCAGTTACTATTAGAACTGACATTTTCATTAAGCAAAGTCTGTGTTAAGTGCACCTATGAATACCTGCGGAAATTTACTTCCAAATGGCCATCAATATCTAAAACCAGCTGAACGAGGTTTCCCAATGTAACTACAGAAGTATTCCACCTACCCTAAAGATATTCCATGAGCATTCTACAATTATCTGTATAAACAGCAACAAGTTTCATCTATGATCAACATATGAATATCTAATAAATATTAAAACTATTAAACTATAGATTAAAATGCAGATCTCTCATAGAGTTAAGTGATGTCATTTTGGTACATTCACCATTATTGTACTTTATTTAATAAAGAAATACATTTGCCCTTGCAAATATAGCAATTGCAAGTTTACAAATAAAACCACAGACCTCAAAGTCATAATGCTAAATCTTCAACTTATAACAAAAGTAAATCAATTTGTTTACAAATGGTCCATGGCACTACAATTAAAATAAAAAATATCAAAGGTCACAGGATCTTAGGTAGGTTTACTGACAATTTCATAAATATTCAAAAGAAAATTTCAAAATTTGTAAACTTAAATTTGCTTCATTTTAACATTTTTGAAAAAATTTTAAAAAATTTACAATGGTTAATTTTTCTCCCCTCTTGGGTATAGTAAATCAATATTCAGATTTCAACTATTAGACATAGTCATAAATATATCATCTAGCTGTTGTGAACTTTACAGTCAAGTCAGTCAGTAGTATATTATCCTACAAACATAAATGGATCCAAATCGTTTTGGTATTTATAGCCATGATGATTTAAGTAGTCAAAACGCAAAACTTGTGGTTGCCCCCCAAATCACCCAAAAGCATATTATACAGTGTCAGAAACTGTTTGCATCAGTTTTAGAAGCTCATCTGTGTAGTTCAGGTATCTGAAACTAAAAAAGGGGGGGATTCTTTCATATTTTGATAAAAATGTACTCGAATATTTCATAACATTAACATTTATTGCTTTATATGAATACTGTATTGAAAGCCCAAGCATTCAGTTTACACACAGAAATTATACAATTATATACCGCTTCACAAAGGCAGTGAACACATTACATTCTACAAAATCTACTTTACAGAAATTTAAAAACTTTAAATATCAAAAGGTACAGCTGAAGAAACAGGTATAAATTTGGCAGCCAGTAATTTTGACAGGGAAGTTGCAGCTTGCATGACTTTAAATATGTAAATTTGAAAATATTGAATTTCGAGTAATCATTGTGCTTTGTGTTGATCTGAAAAATATAACACTGGCTGTCGAAGAAGCATGTTCAAAAATATTTAATTCACTTCAAAATGTCATACAAATTATGGTGGTTTCTATGCACCCCTAAAGCTTCAGTCATTTAGCTCAGGTACATACTAAAGTAATATATTAATTCTTCCA
The DNA here is from genome assembly GCF_029289425.2 of Pan paniscus. Classification (NCBI taxonomy): domain Eukaryota; kingdom Metazoa; phylum Chordata; class Mammalia; order Primates; family Hominidae; genus Pan; species Pan paniscus. The sequence goes on along the minus strand of NC_085926.1, from coordinate 73,024,667 downwards.
GTACAGTGGTGTTTCATACCATTGACATTTGCATACCCTAGAATAATTTAGAAAGACATGTGTAATATTCACAATGTTCAGAAAAGCAAGCAAAAGGTCAAGGAACCTGCTTGGTTCTTCTGAGATGGTCTCATATCGGCTTCATAAACATTCATTCTACAAAATAGTAAGCTAACATTTGAACACAATTTCCAAGATAAAGCATATTTTCTCATAAATAATGAAGTCTTTTTCTCAGGCACCTCAGAAGTATACAAAAGAATTTGAGTTTGAACAGATCTCTTGGAATGTGTTTAACCTGGTATTTCAACAGACTTAAGATTTCCAGGGTTTCACAAGGGCCAGATTTTATTTCAATTACTCAGAAGAGAAAGAAAATGTCTTCTGAAAGAGGTGAACTCAATCATTACCAATAGAAAAAGTATCCACTGTATTCATCTCTTATAGAAACAGAAAAATATAACATTTCCCCCCTTAGAATTATATATATATATATATATATATGTGTGTGTGTGTGTGTGTGTATGTATATATGACTTAAAGTTCCATTGTACGTAGCCAAACAATAAAATCTGGAAACCAGCATGAAACCCTATAATTCACATGTTAAAATGTTGAAACTATGACCAAAATATGAAAACTGCTAGAGCTATCAGAAAGAGACAAGACAAAAAGCTTCTTGCATATGTATAAACTAAATGTGATAATCTCAAAAAACTTTTCAAAATTATAATTACCTTCCAGTTTAAAAACTTCAATCCTAAATTAAAAAAAAAAAAAAAAATCTATCCACAAACCACTGATTTGCCCAGACCAAAAAAAGAAAGAAAGAAAAGTCAGCGGTAAGGTAAGCAGGACCCAGAGGAGCTGATATTCACAGTTCTTACGTGTACAACTCTTTCAGGAATTATCCATAAAGTACTTTATTTTACAACCTGCTTCTCTTGTAAAACTAAAGGTCCATTTTATTACATAAAAGTTTTATACAGTGTTAAAACCAGAACTGTATGTAAAATACTGCATCTAAATGTTTCTAAATAGTTAGTCTTGTTCCATTGGTTCATCGGTGACTTCTGTGGCTTCGTCATCATTTTCCATGGATGATTCTGAAAGAATCTCTCCAGTTTTACTGGAATTGGATCCTACTAATTCTTCTGTTTCACGGCAGTCAGAAGAACTACTACTTACAGGGCCTTCGTTTTCACTACCTTCAGAATGTAGCAAATCTTTCTCAGCTTGAGACACATCAGATTCCTCCATTTGATTATTTTCCTCAGAAGTCTCTTCATTCACAGTTAAGGCATCATCAGATTCTTTTTCTTGATTTTTTCTTTCTGGGATCATTTCTCTTGATGTCATAAAAGACTCTAAAAATAAGCAAATGTTGTTGTAGTTAAATTTTATTTTCAAAATACCTCCACAGTTAAGTTTCATGAATTCTGATATTCTATAGTTCAAATCACATCCCCTGAAATTCAGCAGCAACTACATACAGGTGGGAGAAAAGCCCAACATCAGCATTATAAGGAGTTCCATTACGTAAAATTCTTTCACGAAAAAAATGAAGTACAAGAATTTGAGGATCTCCTTACTCCACCCTTTTACAGATGGTCTCTAAATACCTTCTTCTTCCTCTTCATCCTCTTCTTCATCCTCTTCTGTACAGTGCTGCCGGGTACAATGGCTATCTTTGTCTTTATCCTGAGATGAAGATGATGCTTCTGTTTCTCCTACCATAACTGAAGAAATTTCGCTGGAAGTCGTTTGACTGGCTGTTTCTCTGACTTCACCTTCTTTGTCAAACCTGAGTCTTTTTACCTCATGCCCCTCAGCTTCCACAGCATCTTCATCTGGATGTTTATTTTTCAAAGGGCTCACTGAGGAAACTTCTGATTCAGATGTCGAAGAGTCACTGTAAATGTTTTTTTAAAGTGTCATTAATAAGATTATATTCCCCATCTTCTACATCCCCATTTTTAAGGTTAAATAATGTTTTAAATTGTATTTCAGTGTCAAAGTTAAATTATAACACCTGAACAAAGAAAAACACAAGAGAATAATTTCAAGGTAAACTAAACTGTTTGATGAATAATTCCCAGGACTCAGAAAAGCTCTATGACCTTTCTGTGAAATTCTCCAGTAAGTTAAATATTCTCCTACAATAAACCCGCAAGTCTTCCATACGGACATACTCTCTTAAGTCCTCTCCCTCATTTAGTCTTCCTTCCCTTAATGTGATACAGAAAATTTGAAGATATAAACAAAAGGTGTCCTTTTATGAACTACAATGAGAAACGACTCACAAAATCAACTTATTTATAAAGATCGTTTCAAGTAACTTTCAGAAACAACAAATGAAATGGATCATATCTACGTTACTTTTAGACCCTACATAAACAGTCTCCACAAATTAGCAGTTTTAAGTCTTGTCTATGTCCACCTTCAACATTTGCTACAGCTGCAAAGAGAAGCCAGTGCTCCTATAAACCGCATGAAAACCTTGTTCTGTCCCTCAGAACTTATAAATAGTAAGTGATAAGCACTGATTAAATGTTAACTTTAACTTTTAATAAAAACACTGTTTTTAAATATAAAACATACAAACCTGTGATTTTTCTCCTCATTTTGCTGCAAATTTGCCTCTTTGCTGTCTGTGCTCTCAGGCAACCCATTTGTTGTCATGGGGGCTGACAAAGAAACCTTTGGTCGATTAAGTGGCCTGGGTGTCCCAGGCCCATTTATATTAGACCTATAATAAGATAAATGAACATCATTTCCTATTTTTATAAAAAGTCATCCCTCTTAAGGTATGTTGATGTGAATACATCACAGAAGTATTTGCTGCAACTTTGTTTTCAGGCCCATGCCTTACCAAATTAATTCTATGTAGTTCATCCTATAGTGTCCATAAAATGCCCAATTTTAAAAAAGTACACTAAGCCTGCTACTCAAAATCAGGACAATGCAAACTCTGTAGGTATTAAAAATCTAGAATCTCACCTCTCAGTATAGCTTGGTGAATTTCCAGGAAACATAACACCATTCATTCGATTTAAACTATTGGAATTGTTTTTCCTATAAGAAAAGAAAATACACTTGTGGATGACTTAATTTTTTTTTAGATGGAGTCTGGCTCTGTCACCCAAGGTAGAATGGAGTGCAGTGGTGCAATCTCGGCTCACTGCAACCTCCACTTCCCAGGTTCAAGCAATTCTTATGCCTCAGCCTCCCAAGTAGCTGGGATGACAGACGTGTGATGCCATGCGCAGCTATTTTTTGTATTTTTAGTAGAGACGGGGTTTTGCCATGTTGGCCAGGCTAGCCTCAAACTCATGACCTCAAGTGATCGGCCCACCTCGGCCTCCCAAAGTGCTGGGATTACAGGCGTTAAGCCACCACACCTGGACTTTTTTTTTTTTTTTTTTTAAATAATGAGAATTAGTTCATGTTAGGAGTGCATGGATCTATGATTCCACCCAACACTCCCCCCTCAAGATCTTACAGGGTAGATGCCATTTGAAGCAAAGGGAGTGTGATGGTTGATCCTGGTATAACATCAGGAGCTTTAAATCCCAAAAACGTGGGGTTGCTCATCTTGGCCCAGTAGTTTGCCGCTGTTGCTAAGTTTGGGAACATTCGTGGTGATAGCTCCCCAATAATGGGGTGGCAAAGTACACCCCCAAACTCAAAATATTTCCCCAATGCCTTTTTAACCATTGTTTTTTTTTCTCCTCAAAGACTGGGATCTCAGACACAATGGCCCGTAGAGCAATGGAGCCAACCATGCACTGATCTAGAAACATTCTCACAGCATTAATAGGTTGTCATCTGTGCTTTCTTGGCAACTAACTTGACTTGCGTAGCTTGTGTAGAGGGGATTCAAAGTCTCCAAATAGAAATGTGAACATTAATTCTCCAACCCACGGTCTTGAGCTGATCCAACCTATGGCTGATTCTGCACTGTAGCTGATTAGCAGATCAGCACTCTCACCATGTGAAAGTCTTCCAATAGATGCCATCATTGCCTTGAATCGTCTCTGAACTTGGAGACTGCTGGTGCAAATCTTATCACTTGATCCAGCGGCAACGCCTATCAAAAGGTCACAGCAGTGGCGGAGAACTGATGACTTCTCAAGGGCAATAAAGTTAGGCATATCTTTGAATCCGCTAGCATAAGGAGTACCCATTTCCTCGTTCTCATTCCCAACCACAGTATTAGACCTCTTGCTCACACCAACACTCAGTAATGCCTGGTGTAACCAATCAAATATGAAACACAAGAATACTAAACTTGGGGTCACAGGGTGGAAATGAGATTTATGTGCTGGGTCTAGCATAGACTTGGCTGCTTTTTTAATGTCCTTAATATCCCCAATGCTGGGTTGGGGTTCCAATGCATCCAGTGGATACTGTCTGTTTTTCCCAGATAGCTCAAATCTTCCTTGAAGGTCAGGGAGCCCACTCCTGTCCACTGCGTCATCTGCTGGGCTGCTGGGCTGAGTCCTTTCTTAGATGAGACATTGTGGGAAATTGGTTCCGACTTAATTCTTTAATTTTGTTAAGAATCATAGGTCTAAAAGATCTTTTGTAAGATCTGTCACAGACCCAAACAAAAAGACTGTGAGAATTAACATAAGCATACAACTTAAGAAAAGAATCCATTATTAGTCGCTATGACTTGACTCTGCACTTCACCATTTTTCCAAAATACCTCACGTTCGTGAGCAAAAAACATATTTTGCTTCATAAAAGAAATTTTTATCATGTATACATTTTAATAGTTTTTCTGTCAAGAAATATAGTATGGGATTATTTTAGTATCTTATTTAGCAACATAACTATAATCTTGGGAACATTCTAAAAACAAATTGACTGGGCTGGGTGTGGTGATTCACACCTGTAATCTCAGCACTTTGGAAGGCCAAGGCGGGAGGATCACTAGAGTTGAAGGCTGCAGTGAGCTATGATCACTCATCACCGCACTCCAGCCTGGGTAACAGAGTAGTCTATGAAAGCAGAGCCAGATTAACCTTAAACCAATGGTTCTCAGCAGGGTACAACCTCCTCTCCCTGCCTTTCACATCTCCAAGAGACATCTGGCAATGTCTAAAGATATTTGGAGAGGGGAACACTACTGGCATAAGTGGGCAGAGGTCAAGGACAGTGCTAAACCTCTTATAAACCCCAGGACACCCACTCACAACAGAATTATCTGGTACAAAATGTCCATAGTTCCAAGGTTGAGAAATTGTATCCAAATTTAATTCTTACTTTGCTATATCTAAATCTTGACAACTGGAAATATTTTCCATCATGAAGAGAAAAGCCATCAAGTAGTTATTCCAAACATGGGAATTATGCCCTAGAAACACCCTGGAAAGGCATCTAGAATGGCATCTCAGGGCAATGAGTGCCACCACAGTATGTAAATCCAACAATATTAAAATTACAGTAAATCACCAATCTCTTTAATCCAAATCTCTTTACTGGAAAAAACATATAGATAATGTTATTAGTAATATTCTACTTTGGGGACTGAATGGTAGGTTCACAAGTATGTTATCACACTTAATTACATATTAAATAAATTCAGTCTATTTTAAGAATAATATATTAGAAGCAATAAAATGATTAAATATAGTAAATAATATACTAGAAATAGAAAAAATATACTTACTCTGAAGAAGGATAAACACAGCTAACAACCATCACATTCTGCAATAACAAAAACCAGTGATTTAGTATGAAGAAAAGTACTACAACATAAAGTTTAATCATTTTTGTTTCTAAAATCACTCTGGTGGGTTAAATTTCCATTGATTCTAATTTTGCTAGTAAAGGAAAATGGTTAAAAATGAAAACTGGTAAAACAGCAAAAACTAAAACAATAACAAAGGACCAAAAGAGAATATCCTACTCAGCCACTGATTTTTTTTTTCCTATACTTATTTTTTACCCTAATCTAGTTATTCTAGACCCGTAACATCATACACTATATGTAGTAGAGTAACTAAGCTCAGATGGAATCAACAAAGATATTGAGAGATTGAAGTACTTAAGACATACGTAATTGATTTTCCTTACAAAGCAACACCCAATCCACGGCTTGTTGTGTTGCATCATATATCCCACAGAAAGAGACTCAAACCTTTTTTGTAATGTATTTATGATCTTCCCAGTAAAAATAACTTTACTAATATTCAGTGTTCACTGAAAGTTTACTGTGAGTCACAGTAAGTGTTTTGCATTTAATCCCCCTCATAGCCCTATTATTAACCACATTTTACAGAGGAGAAAACTAACTGGCCCAAGGTCACACAACTATGAAGCACTGCAACCCTGATTTAAAGGCAGGGCACCTGGTATGACTACTGTAACATATTGCTACTTTATCTGAAAATCTCCAAAATGTAATTATTACAACTCCTGGAGCTGAAAAATAAGTACTGATGAGCCATCTCAGTTTCCTGGCCTTTGGGGATATTATTCAATTGAGTGTACAGAGGATCAATAAAATATATTAATCCAGTATGGCCACAAAAACTACTGTAAATCACTATGTAATGGTTTTTGATTCCTGTTCCCAGGGTAAAATAAAGTGGACTTGAACCAGATCCTTAAATGAACAGTGGAGTGTTTTCGGACCAATCATCAACTGAAAATTAGAACTCATTAGTCCAATCTTGGTTCTCACAGGGCTTCCTTCATTTTTCACTCAAGACAAGTCAATTTCTTACTTTTCATTCCCTTAAACACCTTGAATCTTTGTTCTTCACACCATTTCCTTTTTTTTTTTTTTTTCTGAGACAGAGTCTCACTTTGTTGCCCAGGCTGGAGTGCAATGGTGCCATCTCAGCTCACTGCAACCTCCGTCTCCCAGGTTCTAGCAATTCTCCTGCCTCAGCCTCCTGAGTAGCTAGGATTACAGGCGTGCACCACCATGCCCGGCTAGTTTTTGTATTTTTTGCAGAGACAGGGTTTCACCATGTTGGCCAGCCTGGTCTCGAACTCCTGACCATGATCCACCCACCTCAGCCTCCCAAAGTGCTGGAATTACAGGCATGAGCCACCGCACCCAGCCCACACCATTTCCTTTATTCAGAATACCCTTCCCTTATTCTAACACTCCCTCAACCCCCTCCACACACAAACACTAATGTTTATCTGTAAATCTGACCTGCATCTTTCTACTCAACACCTCATTTATATGCTTGGCACCAATAAGTTTCCAAAGTTATGTACCTTTGAACTCCAGAATTGAGAAAATGAATGCCATGGGTAAGTTTATAAAACACTCTATAAAGTTAAAATAGCAATTATAACTTCACAGAACCTTTAATAAGTTGATATACACTATGAATTTCCAAGAAATAATAAGCTGCTTTCCCCAAACTTCAATGACCAACACACAAACCCTCCTCTACCCGGTCCTATTAAATCACTCTGTAAAACAGAATGCAATTTGGAAAACAATTTGGGAAACTCAAGGTAGGCTGAAAAACATATTTCAAGAAGTGGTACCTGAAACAGATCTTACTCAATGTTCTTTTCTAAAATAAAAGCTATTACACCACGGCATAATATAATTCCAATAATAAAATAAATACCTTTTCTACTCCTCTGAGAAATTTATCGGTTCCTGTATAGTTTCTCCTTGGATCTGTTAACAATTCACATAGTCGCTGAATAGTAAAAGGGATACTGCAAAAAAATATAATTTTACAGTGTGAGATCACTGATAATCAAGAGAACGAGGAACATTATTTCTTTTGCTAGGTAAAGCTTTATCTAGTCACCCATGTATTAAGCTACAAAAGAAAATGCTATAATAGGGAAATAAATGGATGAGTCATTTAAAAAAAGACAATAAAATAAGCATATCTTTCTATTTCACAAAAAACCCATTCTCCCTTCCTTTAAAAAGCAATAAAGGTGGGGGGGGAGGGAGAGGGGGAATGGTTAACGGGTACAAAAATATAGTTAGAATGAATAAGATCTAGTATTTGATAGCACAACAGGTTGACTACAATAATTTATCGTACATTTTAAAATAACTAAGAGTATAAGTGTACTGTTTGTAACACAAAGCATAAATAAACGCTTGAGGTGATGGATAACCCATTTACCCTGATGTGATTATTATGCATTGTATGGCTGTATCAAAATATCTCATGTACCCCATAAATATGTAAACCTACTATTTACCAACAGAAATTCCTGTTGTTTTTTTTTTTTTTAAAAAAAAGCAACTTAGAACACCCAAAATCAACAGAAAGCTTCAAAACTGAGGAAAAAATTTTTATATAATAGAAAATTCTAAATCCTGATAATCTGATTTTTAAGTTTACAAGAGAGGTAACACAAATAATAATCAAGTTGGAGGTTATTTAATATATGTATTTTTCCTCAAGTATTCTTCTGCACTCAAAGGTTTCTTTAAAATGTTCAAACAAAACTACAAATAAAGTATTTTAAATGTGGTTCTGCTCCATTACTGCAATTTCATATATAATCTACGTTTAATCCAACTTAAAATATACACAACATTTATTTAACTTTACCAAATAATTTCACTATACCTCAATTTTTCCTTGACCACAGTAAATACAAAACTGATACAAGCTGGAACTAAAATCATTTTATAAATATTTTTAAGTTTTGAGCTCATGTAGCTATTAGCATTCATAAGAATTACAAGCTGAACAGAACAGCAGAGTTATGAGCACGAGGTACGACAAACGCAGCTAAGAAGTACAAACATAAATCTTCAGACTTCAGTGTCTGCCATACCAATCTATTTATTCTCCTTAATGAAAAGAATTACAAAGCCTCAAATTAATAGTTAACATTCACAAAGGTCTTCATTTTTTATAGGCAGTGTGATACAGAATTTTCTTCCACCACAAGGTATAGTAGTTAGTGAGTTACAATGCCAGGACTCAAACTCAGTCTCTCTAACTTCAAATCTCATGTCCTTTCCATTGTACCACACGTATTTTACAAAATTATAGTTGTTTATTTTCTAACTGGATAAACTACATTTGGTTCTCATATTCTTTGTATCAATACTATTCTTATGTTCAAAGTATAAGATGTGCAAAAAATTCTGAAAGTGCTTAAAGTGCATGTTATTCATATGAGAACAAATGTTTTTAGATAAATTTGAGAGTCCAAGAATCAATCTTTTGTCTCAAACCTAAAATCGAATCCAAACCTAAAATTGAGAAAAGACAAGGCACAGAATAAAAGATTAAATGTTTGCCTGATATTCTAAACATTCAGAACCAACTAGAAATTCCTCTGGGTTTCTGAGGAAGAATACTTTTTTGCTTTTGAAAATCTACTCAGAGTGAAGTACAATGTCAAAACGAAGAATCCTTTTAAATGGGGAAGTACAAAGCACACCAACAGCATTACTAATTATGAAACAATAAGCTTATACATCTTTTGTTTCATTCCTATAAAGACAACCATTAGAAATCTATAGCTAATACACAAAACTAACTCTACTTTAAAAATATTTAAGCATTTTCCACATGTATAACAAACAGTTATTAGTTTCTCAATTGTCTGTCCGTGAAACCCAGTATTATCGGGGATTTCAGATTAGTGGTATAACTCACCTTAGCTCCTCTTCTAGTTCATGGCTCTTCAAACCTTACACACACAACACACCTAAGCTATTTCCTCATTATATCACCCCATAGTGATACTGTCATTAAAATTTATTATTCAAAATATACAAAATAGCACCAACAGGGTATTCAACAAGTGTTTCGGTATTCAAATAGTACTTAACTGAAAAATACTGTCTAGTGATTATGCTTTTTCTTCCAACTAAAATTCTTTCCCACATTAAAACCTAATGTTTTCTCACTAATTAAAATTAGTTTTAACAGATGAATATTTTAAAACTTCTTGTTTAACAACATGTACACTGAATGTTTTGGCTAATTTTCTTTAGAAATGTAAGTGAAATTGTAGCCAATTAATATTTTATGTGTTGCTTAATATTAATACTGCTTTGGGAGGGGGTATGTGTTTACATAGCAATACCAGCAATGATAAAACGAGTTTAAGTTCTTAGACAATTTCAGAAGCTTTTTTCAAAAGATCCTTATTTCAAAAAGTAAAAGAAACTTTTAAAAGTCATTTTACCAAGTATCCAATAGATGGCACTAAAATGTCACACAACACTTCCTTTTCTCACATGACAGGCTAAAACCCAACCAAACACTTTCTGCAAATCAATGGATCCACTAGAAATATTAGTATGATAAATGAACGTAACAACAGCATTGAAAGGTCTCTTTACATACAGACTGTACTTTTAAACTTATTCCATAAATATAAGAGCCTATTATAAACTAGAAATACCAACCTTGCTCAACAGCAGTCAAAAGACATGTAAATAATTACAATTACAGTAATAACAACACTGTATAAAAAGTGCCATGGAGACAGAATAAACTGTATGCCAAGCTTAGTAAGCATGACACTGGGAAAACTTAGTTTGAGGTAGGCCTCTAAAAGGAGGCACAAGAATAAACCAGATAAACCAGTACAAAATGAATGCATTTGGTACAAGCATATGAAAGCTCTGCTCTCTGATACTCAACCATTAGACATAGCATACAAAATAGTTTATTCTAACTTCTGAAAATATTAAGGCTTTTCCCACACATACTAAGAAAAGCAAATATAGGGAGAGGAGCGTTAAACCCACATGCCACTCATTCTCAATGAAAAGTCTATTCAGAAATCCTTAAATTTGTGGGGAAGTGGTGATCAGATGTTAATTAGCAAAGTTATACTGTAAAATAAAAAACCCTGGGCCAGGCACGGTGGCTCACGCCTGTAATCCCAGGACTTTGGGAAGCCGAAGCAGGCGATCCCCTGAGGTCAGGAGTTCAAGAACCAGCCTGGCCTGTAATCCTAGCTACTCGGGAGGCTGAGGCAAAAGAATTGCTTGAACCTGGGCGGTGGAGGTTGCAAGTTGCAGTGAGCCGAGATCGAGCCACTGCACTCCAGCCTGGGTGATAAGAGTGAGACTGTCTCCAAAAAAAAAAAAAGCGTTTGGTTTACTCTGATATATCATCTGATTTATTCATAATGTAAAATGGAAAACTAAGATGATATAAGGAACTGAAAAAAGGACATGACTAGCTAGCATCTCAAATTTTTTAAAACAGTGCCTACAACATCCAGTAACATTTTTTAAACCCCCCGCCCCACACATTAAGGATCCACCTTTGCTAAATATATATATATATTTTAATATACACACACACACACACACACACACACACGCTACCCCACTAGGAGACCTTACTCAAAACTGAATTTACCTGAGTCTTCATGGGTCTCATGGGACTTGTCTGAAAACAAGGGTTCTACAAGTACACTTCAAAGATTATCATGATGACTAAATACGACATAATGTATATGGTATATTAAATCACCTAACAGTGCCTAAAATATTTCAGAAAGTTCAATAAATCTTAGTTCTTATTGTCATCATTCCATCTACTCTTTGATAGAGATTGTGGGAAGGCACACATGGTCCAAAGACCAACAAAACCAAAAGTATAGGTCTGTCTTTAAAAATACTCCCTTTAATTCCAAGGAAAATAACTAACCCTAATTAATAGGATCACACATTTTACCTTATATATCTTAATTTAAATGCAAGCTGTCCCTATTTACTTTTTTTTAAAAGCAGAAGTCTTGTACACCTAAAAGCTATGGAAATTCAAATACCAAGAAAGTCGCTGAATATCAGGGAAAGACATCTCAACATAAAGTAGCAATTCAATGCTATTTTTTAAAAGATAAATTTTAAGTCATAAGGCTAAACACTAAAGAAATAATGTCTTAAGCATGTATTTTAACCTAAATTTCTATAAAAGTACTAAGTTGAAAAGAAGGCACTCAAAAAATAAGTGCACACTTCATTCAGACTCTAAAAAAATCAGTTTAACTACCTTAACTTTAAATTATATAAGCAACTTTTCCACATGAAAAAGACAAAGGAATGTAACATGTAGCACAGAGGCTACTGGAGTAAACAGCTAAAGAAATGACCATAAAATCTGACATCCTACTAAAAAAAAAGTCAAAACAGTCATTCACTTTTGTTTTACCCATGTATATGTGGATTTTACTGTCTTTTCTGACTAAATGACCACATTAGTGGTGTCTTAGTTAACAGAAATACTGAGTGAAACTTAACTGTCAACATGGAAACTAACCAAAGACTAAGTTCATAATTTTGTTTACACCTACAAAGTCTTACAAAAGTCAGAAATACCATTAGAATCCTGTGATACTAGCTTTACTTGAAGCAATATGTTCTTTCTGTACTCAGGCTTTAATATTTACATAAACATACACATTCATAAATATTTATATTTATGAATTTTGGGTTAAGGAGTGGTGCCGACACCAGTTTACTTACATCATTGGGGTTCCTTATCATTATTAAAAGAGGCGAAATTAGCTGAGCACGGTGGCTCACGCCTGTAATCCCAGCATTTTGGGGGACCGAGGCGGGTGGATCAACTGAGGTCAGAAGTTCAAGACCAGCCTGGCCAACATGGCGAAACCCTGTCTCTACTAAAAATACAAAAATTGGCCGGGCATGGTTCATGCATGCCTGTAATCCCAGCTACTCAGGTGCTTGAGGCAGGAGAATTGCTTAAACCCAGGTAATAGAGCAACACTCTGTCCCCACCAAAAGAAAATTCATACACATATAATCTTATGTCTCAAATCAAATGACAGATTTCGCTTTTTTTTTTTGAGATGGTGTCTCGCTCTGTCACCCACGCTGGAGTGCAGTGGCACCATCTCGGCTCACTGCAACCTCTGCCTCCTGGGTTCAAGCAATTCTCTTGCCTCAGCCTCCCGAGTAGCTGGGACTACAGGCGCCTGCCACCACGCCCAGCTAATTTTTTGTATTTTTAGTAGAGACGGGGTTTCACAGTGTTAGCCAGGATGGTCTCGATCTCCTGACCTCGTGATCCGCCTGCCTGGGCCTCCCAAAGTGCTGAGATTACAGGTGTGAGCCACCACGCCCAGCTAATTTCACCTCTTTTAATAATGATAAGGAACCCCAATGATGTAAGTAATGTCTGCACCACTCCTTGACCCAAAATTAATCTATAGCAATTGTCAAAGCTTTTAATAAAGTTAATCATCTCTTGGAGTTCGTATAGTCTGAACTGTTATTTTATTTGCATCAAATATAACTAGCAAGAAAAAGTTAATTAGGCTTTCTGTTAATTTCAATTTTTAAGTTTATTAAAGAGAGTATCACATCAAGCCATATTACCACTAGACAAGACTAGGTGGGGAATAGTAAGGAGGGATGGTTACAAAATCATGCCAATTCTCAAGTAATTATTCTAAGAGAAAGAAAGGGGATAAAGAAAAAACAAGTAAGTAGGGGTGGGTGGGTGTGGGTTTGTGTATGTGAGAGAGACAGAAATCTGCCACAAATAAGTACATTTTAACTAATATACTAAACACTGACACAAATAATTAACAGCACAAAAACCTATTTTCCCCAGGCAACTGGGGAGCACAAAAATCAGGAAGCAATAAAGTGGATCAACAGTGTCAGAGAACAAAGTAATAAATGGCTAAGGACCCATTCTCTCAGTCCCTGAATCAACTGGAGCTAACCGTAAAGCAAACAACACACAAACTGAAAATCAAATGTGGGTTGTTTTATTCTACAATCCAGACTTTGGAGTATAAAAGTCTCATATATAACTTTAAAAGATCATGAGCAGTACTCTCAGCTGTGACTGACTGTACCTGCTTAACAGATGATATAAAGATTATTAGGTATCAAAAGTTTTCCACTTTTTCCAGACCTCCTCATAAATATATAGGAACGCTATTTTAGTTTACTATTCAGAGTGAGGAGGCCGACTGCCTACTTTAGAGAGGTCTTAGAGGTAACAGCAATGACAAGAAAGGGTCAAAACTTGAGAGATTAATTTACTTTTATATTCATTATTCTTTCATTTTGAAAAATTCAGAGAACATAAAATGGTATCTTTTAAAACTGCCAGGAATGTAACTTACATGCTCTCTATCCCTCAAAATCCCTCTTTGTGTACACCATTATAGGAATGAACCATTACCTATTAGCAATTCCTAAATTATATTCATGGTCTCTGTAATAGGAGGAGGATTTTCATAAATGGCCCTGGTTTGAGTAAACCCATATAGTCTTTTTAATTATAATTCCAGAGGGCATAAAATGGTCTTTTAATTGACCATTTCATTAAAATTTTTAGTTTCGTTCATTTTAATTTTTGGTGTTTCTCATCTGACAAACTGTAACTTCACTTTTGGAGAGTAGTTATAATCCATCTTCTATGAAATTTTAAAGTTCCAAAGTAATTTTAAAAGACAAGAAAATGACCAAAAAAAAAAAGGAAAGAAAGAAATTAAGCATTCCATTGTGAGTCTTCTATGCCTCAATAGACAAAATAGATATAAATATACTTTTATTCTTTTTTTTTCTAGTCCCCAGTTATTCAATATTCTTTTCTTCACTCATTCATTCATCTATCCATCTATGCACCTAGTCACTCCATACTTGTCTAAGAACCTACTATATTCAGGCACTCACTCTTCTAGGCCTTGTTTGGAAAAGACTGTTACCCCAGCTCTCCAGAAGCTTATAGTTCAGGAAATCAAGTAAACAAGTGCATGGACAATTTCCACTTCAAAGAGGGAAAAATCTGTACTTTGGCCGGGCGCGGTGGTTCACGCCTGTAATCCCAGCACTTTGGGAGGCCGAGGTGGGTGGATCACAAGGTCAGGAGATCGAGACCATCCTGGCTAACAGGGTGAAACCCCATCTCTACTAAAAATACAAAAAATTAGCCAGGTATGGTGGCGGGTGCCTGTGGTCCCAGCTACTGGGGAGGCTGAGGCAGGAGAATGGCATGAACCCGGGAGGCAGAGGTTGCAATGAGCTGAGATTGAGCCATTGCACTCCAGCCTGGGCAAAGAGCGAGACTCCGTCTCGAAAACCAAACAAACAAACAAACTTGTACTTTGGTAATATACTAAAATAATTTTAGAAAACGGATAATCTTTCTTACGGCAAAATACTAGGAAGCATTTAATATAAAACTTTTACAAATTAAAAGCAAAAACAACAAAAACTTACCAGTAAGAAAATTAGCAAAAGAAAGCCAAAAGAAGATATAAAGGGCAATTCACAGAAAGGCTGTAAGTACACAAAAAGATGTTCCATTTCACTTACAGTCAAAGAAACACAAATACAGACACATATACAGTACCGAAGAATTACAATATCTGCATTTATTACAAAAGAAAGCATCAAAACCACATTTTGCTAAGTCAATTTTGCAGCACTGATAAACTGAAAATTAAGTGTTCATAAGCTAACCTAGCAATTACATTTCTACAAATTAAAAAAAGTAACAATCTGGCCAGGCGCGGTGGCTCATGCCTGTAATCCCAGCACTTTGGGAGGCCAAGGTGGGTGGATCACCTGAGGTCCGGAATTCAAGACCAGCTTGACCAACATGGAGAAACCCCATCTCTACTAAAAATACAAAAATTAGCCGGGTGTGGTGGCGCATGCCGGTAATCCCGGCTACTCAGGAGGCTGAGGCAGGAGAATCGCCTGAACCCAGGAGGGGGAGGATGCGGTGAGCCGAGATCGTTCCATTGCACTCCAGCCTGAGCAACAAGAGCGAAACTCTGTCTCCAGAAAAAAATAAAAAAAGGCAACAATCTATACGTATATTCAAAACATGACATTCATCAACAAAAGATACGTGGAAGGATGCTCACTACAAGCACTGCTAGTTAACAGCCAAAAAAATTAATGTCTATCCATCAATCAGGACAGGCAAATAAAAACCTATTATTCACATAATAGAAAACAATGTAGCCATTTCAAATAAATAAAAAGATAGCTTTAAATGTACTAATATAGACATGTTGAAGCTTCTCTAAAAGGAAAATACCACTAGCATATAGCATGATTCTACTTTCATTCTTTATGTACTTCTGTAACAGTGGGGATCTTTTTAAAAGCGTGAACATACACCGCTTTTGTAATTTAAAGATTATCTATTACAAATGGGGGGAGGAGTGTATAAGAATGGACAAACCCTCAAACTGGTGGAAAACCAACAAAATGTTACTTCTTAGTAAATATTTTTAAAAACTATATATATATATAAAAAACACAAAAATTGAAGATTTTGTAGACATGTTTCAACATACCAATATATTAAAATACAGACAAAAAAAGAGTAAATTAAAAATAGAAAAATCTTGATGTATCACTGATTAAATAAGACTTAGATTCTGCCTGCTCAGAGAAAGTGATTCATAAACTGAAAAATCAAATTTAAAAAATGTAAGTTCGGGCCAGGCGCGGTGGCTCAAGCTTGTAATCCCAGCACTTTGGGAGGCTGAGGCAGGTAGATTACTTGAGGTCAGGAGTTCCAGACCAGCCTGGCCAACATGGTAAAACCCTGTCTCTACTAAAACTACAAAACAAATAAACAAACAAACAAACAAAAAAAAACATAGCTGGGTGTGGTGACGCACACCTGTAATGCCAGCTACTCGAGAGGCTGAGGCTGGAGAATAGCTTGAACTTGGGAGGCGGAAGTTGCAGTGAGCCCAGATGGTGCCACTGCACTCCAGCCTGGGTGACAAAGACTCCATCTCTAAATAAATAAAACAAAACAAAACAAAACAAAATTTCAAAATACGGTTCAAAAATAAAGTTGTAAAAGAAGAATGCTCAGGCATTTAATGACTGTTCAAATCATTTTCTGAAGTAGGTGAATTACCTCTTTTACAGATTAAGAAATTACAAATATTTAGATTTATGTAATAAATACACATTAGTTTTATTATAATATTTATATATAATATATAATACATGTATTTGTTTCTAGCCCAACTTAATGTGAAAGAACTGAAAATGGTATTTGCTATTACTAATTCAGAATAACAAGTAAATCTGCTTACAAAGCAGCAGTATAATTTGACCTGTTTCACCTTAACTTTTATTTTTGAATGACGGCCATAATTTATTGAAATAAAAGATGAGTCACTATGTCTAAGTACTATTTATATATATGTACAATTTATAAATAACCCCGAGAAGTATTCTCTTTTTTTTTGAGATGGAGTCTCGCTCTGTCACCCAGGCTGAAATGCAGTGGCGAGATCTTGGCTCACTGCAGGCTCTGCCTCCTGGGTTCACCCCATTTTCCTGCCTCAGTCTCCCGAGTAGCTGGGATTATGGGCGCCCGCGACAATGCCCAGCTGATTTTTCTGTATTTTTAGTAGAGATGGCGTTTCACCGTGTTAGCCAGGATGGTCTCAATCTCCTGACCTAGTGATCTGCCCACCTCAGCCTCCCAAAGTGCTGGGATTACAGGCGTGAGCCACCACACCTGGCCCCGAGAAGTATTCTAATCTTGAATGTATTCATTTAGTTCAATAGTAAATCTTATGCAACATGCTTCTAAAATGTATCATGTGGCTATTTCTTGGATAAGTGCTTTTAAAATGTTTTTTTTCCTTTTTCTGAAAAATTTTAAAATCTTGATATGGAAATATACACATATTGGTTAAATAATTTCAACAGTCCAACAGGGTGCACAGTGAAAATAGGTCTCCTTCCCATCCCAGGTCCCCAGGGGTAACCATAACTGATGAACCTCAAAGACAAAAGCTATGATTTCTCCCCCCCAAAATGTTTTTGTAACAGACCCAAAGTCAAGGCCTAAGGGTTTGACATTTCAAGCAAAATTCTTAAACCTAAAAACAGTGGAATATGATATAAAGCAAACCGTTAACTGGATTACACTATCTTATTTCGAAATCCCATGCAATTAAATACCTAAAGAATCAAGCCATTTATGCCATCTAAAAATACAACTGAAACCCTTCAAATACTATCTAATTCTAACTATGAATTCACTGGTTAGAAAAACCACAATTCATTATATTTGGTATTGTTGTTGTTCCACACCCTAAATTAACGCCAAACTAAATATCGAATAATTCAACTTCACAAACACTTCTTCCCTTCAATAAAGGAAACCGTAAAAATACAAAGTCCTGGCTGGGCGCGGGGGCTCACGCCTGTAATCCCAACACTGTGGGAGGCTGAGGTGGGCGGATCACAAGGTCAGGAGTTGGAGACCAGCCTGGCCAGCATGGTGAAACCCCATCTCTATTAAAAAATAAAAAAAATTAGCCGAGCACCATGGCGCGCACCTGTGGTCCTAGCCTAGCTACCCGGGGGGCTGAGGCAGAATTGCTTGAACCTGGCAGGCGGAGGTTGCGGTGAGCCGAGATCATGCCACTGCACTCCACCCTGGGTGACAGCGAGACTCTGTCTCAAAACAAAACAAAACAAAAAACAAAGTCCTAAAAAGATAGAATTTAAAATGACAGAGTATGAGACACAGTAACATTTCTTTAAAAATGAGTACTGCCGGGCGTGGTGGCTCACGCCTGTAATTCCAGCACTTTGGGAGGCCGAGGCAGGCGGATCATGAGGTCAGGAGATCGAGACCATCGTGGCTAACATGGTGAAACCCTGTCTCTACTAAAAATACAAAAATTAGCCGGGTGTGGTGGCATGCGCCTACAGTCTCAGTTACTCGCGAAGCTGAGGGAGGAGAATTGCTTGAACCCAGGAGACAGAGATTGCAGCGAGCCAAGATCACGCCACTGCATTCCAGCCTAGGTGACAGAGCGAGACACCTTCTCAAAAACAAACAAAACAAAACAAAAAAACCAGGGAGTTTTACTTTTGTACAGAATATCTTTTTAGTGTTTTTAATGTTTTACAAGCGGCCAAAAATGGTTACTTGTAACTAACAAGGAAGCCGTTACTTAGGAGAGAAATGAGGACTCCAAAAAAAGTCTAAACAAAAACTCACTAAAATACTTCCATAAATTACTATTTCGTTTTAAAAGAAATGTGATTTCTCAATGATATAAAGGTTCTATATAAAGTATGAAGACATAACACCAAATATAAAACAGGAAAGAAAAACCATTAAAATGTTTCCTGATAAATGACTGTTTCCACTGATACCTATAAAAAGGTGGTTCAAGTTTTTTAAGAGGCTACAAATATTTTAAATAGTTGTAAGCTAAAAATCATCAACTACTACATGTCACTAGAAACAAGGAATTTATTCTAATGGATAATCAATCAATTATCAACCAGACACATCAAAATTAAAAGAAAAATCTATTGATCTTCTGCTAAAAATTAAATCTTTAAAACAGTATTAAGTGCATACCCATTAAATCCAGTGACAATTTTCAGTATTCTTTCCTTCATTTCATCAAAAGGAATATATTCGACATTAGGGTTGGGAGGACCTCTTGGCTCAGGAGCTGAAGTTCTGAAATCATCCATCACTTTCTCCAGTTTGAAAATAAAATAGCCTTTAAATTGGGACCACTGAATCCTATAAGCAAAAAATTAAAAAATATATAATACCATGTAGCTTCACAATTCTTGAACACAAAACACAAATATAAAATATGACACTAATACTAACAAAATTAAGATGTGAATAATTAGTAATGAGAATGCCGTCATTGAAGAGCACACATCATGCCTCATTTATCACAAGCTCCATCCTGATGCTATCCAACTCCCAACCCAAACAAAACCCAGATCTCTCATTTAGATCTTTTAAATGAACTACCTCTGCCTGAAAGTCTATGGTGTGTTAGGTCCTATTCTTAGTATGTTTAAAATAGTATTTTGACTTTCACTCATAACAAACCTAACCAGGGGGGCATTAGTTACACTATCCTATTAAGTCAGAATGAATCCATACCTTAATCATCCAAGTTACAATGTTTGCATGGACTAGTAAAATTTGTCTATTATCTACTAAATAACAAAATAACTTTACTTTCTTTTTTTTCCCCTTTCAGTTAATATCTTCAGGCTCTTTTGTCACTTAAGAGACAAAAGGCATGTACCTATGATTAAGGCACATAATCACAGGTTCTATCCAACCAGTACTTGCACAATAAAAATACATAATTTGCTTAGGTACTTTTCACATCTATTCATTTATCAAATTAACATAAACACCTTTTTATCCCTCTTTCCTCACATTTCACCACTAATATAAAAGGAAATTTTGTGAGGATACCTGCCTGAATAGTGTAAATTCCAGGAGACACGGGAGTCAGGAATGTTAACCATTTCCTCAGGCAGACAGTACTACCATTAGTGACAGCAGATCAATCTCTTCACACAGGTTGACTACTTAAACAAATTTACACAAATTAACGGGAGCCCATCTGTAATCACCTTCTATCCCATCCAGCAACCCTATAAACTAGGGTAGCAGTTTTCAAATTGTGGTCCAAGAGGTCAAAGCTATTGTCAAAAGAATCAGGGCTGACTAGTTCACTGTTAATGTGTGCAATGATGGTATAAAAGCAAGGTGGATAAAACTGATAATCCATGTAGCAAGAGTCAAGACAGCAGCACCAAACTGTATTACTAGCTGTAGTAGAAGCCATAATTTTCAAAAACTCGTAATTTAAAAAATCTGTTTCACTTAAAGTGTAAAAGACATAAAAATTACTAATTTCATTAAATCCCAACCCTTGAATACATCTTTTACATATTCTGTGTAACAAAATGAGAAACAGATATTTAAAAAATTATGCTGCATATCAAAGAGGTATGGGATTCTCAAAGAACAATACCTTTATTTAGACCGTTGCCAGCTGAACTAGCTATTTTTCATAGAACAGCATTTTAACCTGAAAGGACTGCCACACAAATAAAGCTTATTTAGATTAGCAGACTGGGTGTGATGGCTCACACCTGTAATCCCAGCAGGCGGATCACCTGAGGTCAGGAGTTCGAGATCAGCCTGGCTAACATGGTGAAACCCTGTCTTTACTAAAAATACAAAAATTAGCCAGGCGGGGTGGTGCATGCCTGTATTCCCGGCTACACAGGAGGCTGAGGCAAGGAGAATCACTTGAACTGAGGAAGTGGAGGTTGTAGTGAGCTGAGGATTGCATCACTGCACGCCAGCCCAGGCGATGAGCAAGACTCCATTTCCAAAAAAACAAAAAAAAATTAGGAGAATGTGGTAGACATTTTCTCAAAAATAAATAAAGTGAACCTGTCATTTCAAGATAAATAACTGACAGTATTTGTTACCAATGATAAAAATTTGAACTTCTAAGCAAGAAACTAAAAGTCTGGACAATTTTTATTCTTCACTGTGAGCTTGAAAGCTTCCTGATATAGTCCCAAAATATTCTGAAGGCAACCAGTATCGACATAAAAATATTACATGAGGCCAGGTGTGGTGGCTCACGCCTGTAATCCCAGCACTTTGGGAAGCCGAGACAGGAAGATCACTTGGGCCCAGGAGTTGGAAGCCAGCCTGGGCAAACAGCAATACCCCGTCTCTACAAAATAATTAATTACTAATTAATTTAAATTAGGCATGGTGGTATGCACCTGTAGTCCCAGCTACTCAAGAGGCTGAGGCAACAGGATTGCTTGAGCCCAGGAGGTAGAGGCTGCAGTAAGCCAAGATCACACCACTGCACTCCAGCCTGAGCGACAGAGCAAGACCCTATCTCTTAAAGATACTGTGTGATACCAAAAGCACAAGCAACAAAATAAATTGAATTACATCAAAATTTAAAATTTGTGCATCAAAGGACAGTATCAACAGAGCAAAAAGTCAAATCGTGAAATGGGAGAAAATATTTGCAAATCTTTTATCTGATAAGGGGTTAATATCCAGAATATATAAAGAACACCTACAACTTAACAAAAAAGATGACCCAATTTAAAAATGGGCAAAGTACTTAAATACGCACTTCTCCAAAGAAGATATACAAATAGCAAACACACAAGATGCTTAACACCATTAATCTTGGGGAAATGTAAATCCAAATCACAATACCACTTTACACCCATTAGGGTTGGCTATTATCTAAAAAACAAGTGAACAAGTATTGGCTGGCCAAGGATGTAGAGAAACTGAAACTTTCCTTTTTGAGACAGTGTCACTCTGTTGCCAGGGCTGGAGAGTGGTGGTGCAACCTCGGCTCACTGCAACCTCTGCCTCCTGGGTTCAAGCAATTCTCCTGCTTCAGCCTCCCAAGTAGCTAGGATTACAGGTGCCTACCACTACGTCCAGCTAACTTTTTGTATTTTTAGTAGAGACGGGGTTTCACCATGTTGGCCAGGCTGGTCTGGAACTCCTGACCTCGTGATCAGCCCACCTCAGCCTCCCAAAGTGCGTGAGCCACTGCCCCCAGCCAAGAAACCAAAACTCTTGTGCATTGCTGGTAGGAACGATGCAGTCACTGTGGAAAGCAGTTTGGTTCCTCCAAAAACAACAACAACAAAAATTATGAAACCACCCTATGATTCAGGAATCCCATTTCTCCATAGATCCCCAAAAGGTGAAAACAACCCAAATGTGCCACCATCAGCACATGAATGGATAAGCAAAATGTGAGAGATAAACATAAACACACACACACACACACACACACACACACGAATATTATCCAGTCTTTAATCTGAAAGAAATTCTGACATGGATTAAGCTTGATGGCATTATGCAAAGTGAAATAAGCCAGACACAAAAAGAACGACTATTGTATGATTCCACTTATATGAGCTATCAAGAATAGTCAATTTAGAGTCATCTGGAACTGTGGCGAGGAAGGTGCAGGGACTTACTCTTTAATGTGTACAATGTTTCAGTTTGTGTAAATGAAAAGTTCTGCAGATGGATGACAGTGATGGTAACATACATCGTGAGTGTACTTAGTGCCAATAAATTGTACACTTCAAATAGTTAAAATGGTAAGGTTCACATTAGGTATATTTCAATAGGTATTTCCCCACAAAGAAGATACACAAATGGCCAATAAGCATATGAAAAGATGCTCAGCATTATTATCTATTAGAGAAATGCAAATCAAAACCACCCATTTCACACCCACTAGGGTGGCTATAATCAAAAAGATGAATAATAAACGAGTGCTGGGTTGATGTGGGGAAACTGGTAATGTCATACATTACTGGTGGGAAAGTAAAATGGTGTAGTTGCTTTGGAAAGTACTTGGGCAGTTCCTCAGAAAGGTAAATGCAGATTTGTAATCCAACAATTCCATTCTATTAAATGAGTGAATTATGTATTTTACCGCTATTACTTTTAAAAATGGTGAGGATAATTAAAAGCTATTTGCATGATTACTTTTTTCCACCTTTCCCTATCCTATTTTAGAAAGGGGAATTTGAGGATTAACAAGCAGAATTTTTAATTTTTAATTTCACAGAATTTTTGATATGCCTAATATTAATCCTTATTAATGTACAATTGCTTTTGGTTCCTAAAATCTATCTTTAAATTTTATGAGACTCTCCACATGCACTTCATACTTAAACATACCAGGGAAAGTTATACTGAAATAGGACGCTTATACTTTTCATTTCTTAAATTAATAATTTTTTGTGCTTTTAATAATCACCCACTAATTCATAGCGTGAGTTCAGATTTCCATATGCACAGAGTCTTGTGGTGTGTTTTAATCTCATCTTTCCATTAACCATCTGACATGACATGTTTGCGGTCCAAAAAAAGCACATTAATGGGAACAGCCAGACAAGAGGTATGGGACCCCAGGTAATGGAAATTCTGAAGAGATTCAAAGACTCTATGGCACTAACTCATGAGACAGAAATTAAGCCCCATAAATTGACATGAATTATGAACACACTGTAGTCTTAACTTTCAAATAAATCAAGCAGTTACTCTAAATTAGATCAATACGATGCAATTCAAGTGATACTACTCCACATATATATGGGGAGAGCATTCATAAAATGTGAAAGATACAGCTTTTTGATGGAGGACAACTATTTGATAAAAACAAAAACAGAAAATGCTTCCCTAAAAGTTATATAATTCAGGGGCCAGGCGCGGTGGCTCATGGATGTAATCCCAGCACTTTGGGAGGCCGAGGCGGGCTTATCACAAGGTCAAGAGACCGAGACCATCCTGGCCAACATGATGAAATCCTGTCTCTACTAAAAATACAAAAATTAGCTGGGTGTGGTGGCACACACCTGTATTCCCAGCTACTCGGGAGGCTGAGGCAGGAGAATTGTTTGAACCCAGGAGGCGGAGGTTGCAGTGAGCCAAGATTGCAGCACCGCACTCCAGCCTGGGTGACACAGCGAGACTCCATCTCAAAAAAAAAAAAAAAAAAAGAAATTATATTCAGGCACAAAAAACAGGCCATGCGCAAATCAACTAAAAACTTGGCAACAAAAAAAATTTCTTAGGAATGTACACTCACTGGATGAGTAGAAATGAGAACAAAAAAACCCTTGGCTTTCAATATGAAAATCAAATTACTCTAAAAAGATGCTCATAAGACATAAACACATTTTCAACTTCAGAACAAATTTCTCCACATAAAATCCCCTCCAATAAAATACATACTCAAAATTTAAATCTACTTTGCTGAAATTAACTCAATAATGTACTGAAATTAATCACCATTAACTAAGTAGCTTCACCTCCCTTCACTTCCTTTTTCTTCTCCCCTTCCATTTTCCCATTTTTGCAGTTTCTCCTGTAGGAAAGTACAATTCATATCTCTAATAAATATATCCTGGTGCTAGATTTTACATTGACCTTTTTTCTCCATAGGAACTCACAAGTTCATATTCAAACATGTTTCTCTCACAATTCTCTAAAGGCTAAAGGTATTTTCCAGAGGCTTAAGGACAGAAAATCCATCTTTTCTTTTCCCAAGTGGTGCTACAACAATTTAGCGGCCAGCGGCCAACCACTTTAACGTACTGGTTCCTACCATTTCCAGTTCTAAGATTACTCTCTACTCAGCCTATCTGCATTGCACACAAAGTGTGAGGAACACTAACAGCACAACAAAGCTCAGGAGAGTCCTACTACTATTAGCTACTCCAAAGGATGGCAAATACTGCACCATTTATAAACATCAAACGGGAATTTGAGAAGAATGAATAAATAAAATCTAATGGAGATGATCATTCATTAAAGGTGACAGGCTTAAAATACACTTAATGTTTAAAAGGCAGATATTTCAATCAGATGACTTAAAACGTCAAATAATTCAGTCTTAATTATATGACTGAGGCAAACAAAACAAGTATATTTAATCTGAACACTGAATTAAATAAGTGAAAGATCTGCAAAAGTAAGAAAACACTGAGTTGCTTACATAAAATTATGACATTTTCAAGGACTAATTTTAAAACACAAATTACTATCTCTATAAATGGGGCACGAAACAAGAGATTCTTTTACATTATCATTCCACATCATATTACATCTTGTCGACTAACTGAACATTAAAATAGATCAGTAGAACAGAAGAGAGCGGAGAAGCACACCCACACATATATGAAAATCTGATATATGGTAAAGGACAGATTAGTCAGTAAACTGAAAAATATTGAGACTACTCCAAAATGTTAATAGGATTTAAAAACTAAATAATGTGTTTTTTCTGATTACATCAATAGTACAGCCATTATAAGAAATAATAAAGACATAGAAGTAAAATGTATCCATAATCTGCAGTCAACCATCATCACTAAAGTAACATTTTAATATATTTTTCAAATTTGACATCCTAATATTCCTTTTTCCCTCCTCCTTACTCACTACGGCTATTTGCATGGGACAAACAGTCTTTGAGGGCAAGATTTTTAACTGCACCACGTATTTGTGCCATAATTTATTAATCACAGTTTAAAAAAATATTTAGGGCTGGGTGCGATGGCTCACGCCTGTAATGCAAGCACTTTGGGGGGCTGAGGCAGGCAGATCACCTGAGATCAGGAGTTCAAGACCAGCCTGGCCAACATGGTAAAATCCCACCTCTACTAAAAATACAAAAATTAGCCAGGCATGGTGGTGAGCGCCTGTAATTCCAGCTACTGGAATTACAGACAGGCTGAGACACAAGAATCGCCTGAACCCAGGAGGCAGAGGTTGCAGTGCGCCAAGGTTATGCCACTGCACTGCACTCCAGCCTGAGTGACAGAGCAAGACTGTCTCAAAAAAAAAAAAAAAAAAAAAAAAAAAAATAGGTCACATCTACTTCATTACAATTAAAAATAATTATGTAGTTATGTGATTAACAGCCTAATAATAAACCCTGTAGGCATCTATTTATCACCTGAGGATAGATTTCTGTAAGTGAAATTACTGAGTCTGAAGTATGAAGTACATACATCAAGACTTTTGTTTCAACCTTCAAAAACTCCCCAGACACCATGTACCATACTTTGTAGTGTCATCAGTAATATAAAGCAACATGTTACATTTGAGTATGATAACCTTTCAAAAATTCTGTCAATATGCTAGTAGAGAAACAGTTTAATTTACATTTCCTTCATTGCTAGTGAAATGGAATATTTTTACCTGATTTTGGCCACAAGACACTTGTTTTATGTGTTAACAGGTCCTTTGCAATCCCTCATCCCAGGGCTTCTTCAATTTTGGCTTCTTCACTCTTGTCGCCCAGGCTGGAGGGCAATGGCGATCTCGGCTCACTACAACCTCCGCCTCCCTGGTTCAAGCAATTCTCCTGCCTCAGCCTCCTAAGTAGCTGGGATTACAGGCACCTGCCACCATGCCTGGCTAATTTTTGTATTTTTAGTAAAAACGGTGTTTCGCCATGTTGGCCAGGCTGGTCTCAAACTCCTGACTTCAGGTGATCTGCCGCCTTGGCCTCCCAAAGTGCTGGGATTACAGGCGTGAGCCACCAGGCCCGGCCACTTGCTGACATTTTCAAGTTGGATAGAATTCTTTGTCACAGGAGGATGTCCTTTCTATTGGAGGATGTGGAGCTACATCCCTGGCCTCTACCCACTAGAAACCTGCAGCACACCACCCACTTCAGTTGTGACAACCATAAATGTCTCCCAACATTATCAAATGTTCCTTGGGAGTCAAAAATTGTCCCCAGTTAAGAACCATGGGCCCATTCCCCACCTCTCTAAAATTATTTGTCTTTTGCTTATTTTTGTGTTATAGAAAAGGTAAATTATGTGATACAAGTATGAACATAATTTTTGGATTCTCATTTTGTGCTGACTACTTCAAAAGTAAAAAGTATTGTTTTTGGCCAGGCATGGTGGCTCACACCTGTAATCCCTGCACTTTGGGAGGCCCAGGTGGATGGATCACTTGAGGTCAGGAGTTTGAGACCAGCCTGGCCAACATGGTGAAACCCCATTTCTACTAAAGATACAAAAATGAGCTGGCATGGTGGGGCATGCCTGTAATCCCAGCTACTCAGGAGGCTGAGGCAGGAGAATCACTTGAACCTGGGAGGCCGAGGTTGCAGTGAGCCAAGATGGCGCCACTGCACTCCAGCCTGGGCAACAAAAGCAAAACCCAGTCTCATAAAAAAAGTATTGTTTTTTATATAAATGAAATGACACTAAAATATTTCTCATGTTTCCTATTTTGAAATTATCCTTGAAGTGTTACATATTTTCTTGCTCATAAACTTCTATCTGAAGATGGCATAGTACCTGCTTTGAAACAATAAAGTTTTGACAAAAATTCTGAAGGGAAAGTATTTGCCACTGAAAGTGACAAATTTTTCAAATTAGAGTGCTAAATGGTTGTACACATAAAGGATCCAATCAGATGAAAAAGAAAGGTTCAGAAGGTAACACAAACTTTCAGACAATAGCTCAGTGTAAACCTGGGTTGCTTTCTTGGCAACTTACATATTCATGATAAGGATTCTAAAAATGCCTAAAGATTCAAATTACTACCTATTCATCCACCTCTCCCTACCAATTAAAACAAAAAGTCCAACCAACAGTATATTCCAGTTAGCCTGACTTGTGCTTAATTTTTAGCCTTTGAGCCCTTACAGAAAATGTCCCTGGCTGGGCGGATCACGAGGTCGGGATTTTGAAACCAACCTGGCCAGAAAGGTGAAACCCTGTCTCTACTAAAAATACAAAAATTAGCCAGGCATGGTGACACGCACCTGTAGTCCCAGCTACTCAGGAGTCTGAGGCAGGAGAATTGCTTGAACCTGGGAGGTGGAGGTTGCTGTGAGCCAAGATCATGCCACTGCACTCCAGCCTGGGTGACACTGCACTCCACTGGGTGACAGAGTGAGACTCCATCTCCAAAAAAAAAAAAAAAAACAAAAAGAAAAAAGAAAAAAAATGTCCCTAGAATCTATTACTATACCAACATAGACTCCTCCCTTCTACGTCAGTGCTGTACCAAAGATGACTCTTCTAACAGCACGGCTCACAATGACCACAGCCAACAAAGAGATGTTGAGTTTTTTTAACTTGTACTAGCTTAATGGCTGAAGTGGATCTACCTTCCTCCCTGCAACTAGAGAGTCACTTTTCTCACCACTTTTGCTCCTGCTTTTTACCACCCCCTCTACAATCTAGTTGATAACCAATTCCAATCTGCCATCAAAAGGGACTGATCTATCCCTTCACCCCCACATGTGTCAGACAGGACCGGGCAGGTAGGACCTGGGCCCTTTTTTTCATTCTACCAACTCAGCCCTAACATGAAGGTCAACAGCAGTTAGCAAGTCCTGAAGAAATATGTCACAATCCTTGACTAACAAAATTACTTTGTTACTGCCAGCAGGTGTGCTTAAAATAATAAAACAAAATTCATTTGGAAAACCAGACTTACAGATATTAAATAGAAAATAAAACATCATTAACACTTAATTGCAGAGATTTCAGTGATGGTACAAGAGAACCTAAAGATCACAGTGTAGGTTTAGGGCTCAACAAGGAAGGGCCTCAGGACAAAGTTGGAACTTTAAGCTGAACCTTACAGAAAAAGGAATTGGAAATATATTGACTAAAGCAAGAAGCAGGTGTTTAATATAAACAATAAATGAGTTTCTCAAACTCAGCACTATGGACATCTTGAGCCAAACGGTTTTAGCTTGTGATGAGCTGCTGTCTGTGTGCACTGTAGGATATTTGCATCCCTGACCTCTATCTAGCAGCAATCCTCACTCCAAGTGGTAAAAAAATGTCTCTACTCATTGCCAAATGAACCATAGGAGGGAAGTGGTTCCTGGTGGAGAACACTGCAATACACAATCCCTTTTGTTAACATCTTACTGGTTACCTTAAAATAATAAGGCTGGGGAAATCAGAACTGCCAAGATCAAAGTCACAAAATTTGAGGAATAAAATTTGTGGCACATGTATATACATCTTTTTACAGAAAGAGGGAAAGAGAAATCTAAATAATCTAAACCTAATACACAGATGATTCATTTAAAAAAATACATACTAATTAGCATTAAAATCTCATGAATCACTTTCAGTTGTACAGGACAATGTGCTATGAAGATCTAATCTAGAATTTTTTTTCTTGGGTGTAGTCGTCTGTGTATTAAGTGGAGGGGGAAAAAAAATCCCCCTTCTATCCAACCCAAAGACCAATCCATGTGATATACAGCAAAGAAGACAATAATCATTCCATTTTTGAATTTAGGGAGACTGAAAGACATATGTAAATGATTAAAGCTTAAAATATCTGTTACTGAAATATAAAAATGAGTTGGCACTGCCACAAGTGGTGAGAGATTACTGTATATTTTAATACAAAGGTTTTATCCTGAAGAATCTTGAGTTTGACAGTAAAACAAAAGTATCTTAACAATGTCTGCTATGTTAGCTAATATTTTGGTATTCGTTTATTTTGTGTAATTTTATATACAGATTACTTTCACTGCTACTTTAAAGTATATCCCAGAGTTATGTGCTACTTTAAAATTGCCAATCACGTAAGTAATAATTATCTGGAATGCATTTTTCTGTATCTCATACTTTCAAAAAAAGAAGAAAAAAATCATTAAAAGCAAAGTACCTATCACAAGAACAATTTGTACTTTGGTTTAAGGACTGAATACATGGAAAATGAACATGTCAACGCTACTAAATGAATTAACGCTTCCTGGGAATCTCCATTTACATATGACAAAACTAAAAAGATAAACTGGAAATTTGTACTGATACATAATTATACATATTTATGGGATACATGTGATACTTTTCATACATGTTTGCAACGTGTATTGGTCAAATCGATATTTGGGATATCCATTTCAAACATTTATCATTTGTGCTGGGAACATTTCAAATCTTCTCTAGCTATTTTGAAATATACAATAAATTGTTAACTATAGTCATCCTACTGTGCTATCAAATACTAAAACTTATTCCTTTTATCTGACTGTACTTTTGTACCCAGTAACCAATTTCTATTCATTCCTGGCCCCCCACCCTTCTCAGCCTCTGATAACCCTCATTCTACTCTCTACCTCCGTTAAGATCAACTTTTTTAGCTCCAACATAATGCATGAGAACATGTGATATTTGTCTTTCTGTGCCTGGCTTATTTCACTTAACAAAATGACCTCCAGTTCCATCCACATTGGTGCAAAGGATGGGACTTCATTCATTCTTTTTATATCTGAATTGGACTGTATTTCACTGTGTGTGTGCGTATATATACACCATTTTCTTATCCATGCATCCATTTGTAGATACTTAGATTGATTCTCTATCTTGGCTACTGTAAATAATGCTGCAATAAATATTAAAGTGCAGGTATCAGCCGGGCGCAGTGGCTCATGCCTGTAATCCCAGCACTTTGGGAGGCAGAGGTGGGCGGATCAGGAGTTCAAGACCAGCCTGGCCAACATGGTGAAAGCCCGTCTCTACTAAAAATATAAAAATTAGCCAGGCGTTGTGGTGTGTGCCTGTAGTCCCAGCTACTTGGGGAGGCCGAAGCAGGAGAATCACTTGAACTCAGGAGGCAGAGGTTGCAGTGAGCCGAGATTGTGCCACTGCACTCCAGCCTGGGCAAAAGAGCGAAACTCCATCTCAAAAATGGAAAAAAAAGAAAGTGCAGGTATCTCTTTGACACACTGATTTCTTTTCTTTTGGACATTTATCCAGCAGTGGGGATTGCTAGGTCAGATGGCAGACCTATTTTTAGGTTTCTGAGGAATCTCTACACTGTTTCCCATAGTGGCTGTACCAATCTACATTTCCACTAGCAGTGTACTAGTGTTTCCCTTTTTCTGCACCCTTGCCAGAATCTTGCTGTTTCTTTTTCTTTCCTTTTTTAGACAGGGTCTCACTCTGTCACCCAGGCTGGAGTGCAGTGGTGCAATCTCACCTCACTGCAACCTCTGCCTCCTCGGCTCAAGTGATGCTCCCACCTCAGCTTCCCGAGTAGCTGGGACTATAGGTGTGTGCCACCATGCCTGGCTTGTCTTTTTGATAATGGTCATTTAACTGGGGTGTATAACATCTCATCGTGGTTGCGGTTTACATTTTCCTGATGATTACTAATGTTGATCATATTTTCACATACCTGTATGTCTTCTGAAAATGTTCAGATAATTTGCCCATTTTAATTGGATAATTTGGTGTTTTTGCTTTTGAGTTGAATTCCTTACATATTCTAGTTATTAATCCCTTGTGAGAAAGATAGTTGGCAAATATTTTCTCCCATTTCATTTTCTTCACTCTATCGACTCTTCCCTTGTGTGGAAGCTTTTTAGCTTGATGTAATCCCATTCGTCTGTTTTTGCTTTCGTTGCCTGTGCTTTTGAGGTCTCACCTACCTTTGCCCAGACCAATGATCTGAACTGTTGGAAATGTTTTTTTTAAGAACAAAACTAGGGCCAGGCAGAGTGGCCAATGCCTGTAACCCCAACACTTTGAAAGGCTGAGGCAGGAAGACTGCTTGAGCCCAGGAGTTTGAGACCAGCCTGGGCAACATAGCAAGATCCCATCTCTACAAAAAATTAAAAAATTATCCAGGCATGGTGGCATGTACCTATAATCCTAGCTACCTGGGAGGCTGAGGTAGGAGGACTGCTTGAACCCAGAAGTTCAAGGCTGCAGTGAGCTATGACTGTGCCACCGCACTGCAGCCTGGGCAAAAGAGGAACAGTCTCTAAAAAACAAAACAAAACTATAGCTTGCTGCAGTCTCATCCCTCCAAAAGAAGTTATTCAAAAAGCACTACTCATAGTTATCAAATGGAGCTAGGATTCTTGAAGACTAAGAAATTGGAGGAAAATATGTGTCCACTAACTGGTAGGAATCTCCATATCCTGAGTAATAATAGTCAGCAAGTGTTCTGCGTTACCTGGAAAATTCTACACACACAAAAACTATAGATTTGGAGGGAAGAGGAGGAGTTAAAATAAAACAACTACTAACTCAATGATGGCACCATTTAACACTCTTTTTTAAAGGTGCATTGTTTAAAGACATTTATAAAAAGGAGGGAAGTAATCAAAAAACTGTAATAGTAGCACAAGAGGTTCAAAGTCTAAATGACCAGTTTAAAAAGAAAAATACACACACACACACACACACACACACACACACACACACACACACAGAAAAGTGGAGAAGAAACCAATAATTATTTTAAATCAAAAACATTTTCTAAAATGAAAAATAACAAGCACTGGTGAGGATATGGAGAAACTGGGACCAATGGGCACTGCTGATGGGAACGTAAAATGGCGCGGCCATTGTGGAAAACAGTTCCTCGAAAAGTTAAACACAGAACTACCATATGATCCAGCAATTCTACTTCTAGGTGTATACCCAGAAGAAGTGAAAGTACAGACTTAGACACTCGCACACCAACATTCACGGCAGTGTTATTCACAATGGCTAAAAGGTGAAAACAACCCTGAACCCTGAAACCATTACGTGAAGTAAAATAAGCCACACACGAAATATTTTATAATGTCACTTAAGTGAGGTACCTAAAATCCATCAAACTCAAAGACACAAAAGCTAGACAGGGATTGGAAGGAAGGAGGAATGGTCATTATTGTTTAATGGGTACAGAATTCATATTTGGGACAATAAAAAGGTTCTGGAAATGAATAGTGATGATGGCTCTACAACACTGTGAATGTACTTAATGCCACTGAACTGTACATTTAGCAACGGTTAAAAAGTGGTAAATTTCATTTTATGCATGTTTTGCCTCAACCAACCAATCCATAAATAATTCCCAGAATTAAAAAATACTAGTTTTCAAATTAAGAGAACTCACAAGAGTTACTGAAGAGTGACCAACACAAGAGTTGACAAATAGACTCACAGCAAAGCACACTGCAGTAAAACTGTGTAATTCTGGAATCAAAGAGAAGATTCTACAAAACTCCAGGGACATAAACCAGGTCACATACAAAGAGGGCTCCAGATTTATCAACAGGTGTCAAAGAAAGCAATGAAAAAATTCCTTCAAAATTCAGAGAGACAATAATTTTCAACCTAGAATAACCAGACTATCAAATAAGTAGGCAGAATAAACACATTTTCAGACACTGAAAGTACAAAACAAATTGTTATTGTGCCTCCTCTCATCCCACCAAAACAATGATGTAAACCAAGAAAGAGCATGATATGGTATCTAGAATACTGAGACTCCAACACAAAAAGTTAATTACAGGATGATAAAAATGGGTCTCCCACCGTAAGATGGTAGAATTTCCATCTTCATCATAACTTGGTAGGATTAAGGCAGGTCTAGAGAGCAACCAGTCCAGAATGGAGCAGTTAAGAAGGCTCAACAAGAGATTTTTTTTTTAAACATGAAATTGATATATAAACAACTAAAATTTGGGGTTGAATTAGTCATAAGCATACAGAAAATTAAACGAAAAAATAGCATTAACAGAGACAATGTATATATTGAATGCTAATGTGACCAAAATTTCAATGTAATTATACTGGAAAAAATGAGCAGTTAAAGTGGGAAGTTTGTGTGTATGCTTGGAGAAGGAGTACGTAAAAGAAACTAAATCTTAACTTTCATTAGTAAGAAATCAGACATTAAGAGAAAAAGTAACTAGACTGTAAAATTAAGAGAAAAAGTAACTAGTAAAAAGACTGTACCTTAGAAATAGGAAGGTACGCTGGGCGCGGTGGCTCACGCCTGTAATCCCAGCACTTTGGGAGGCCAAGGCGGGCAGATCACAAGGTCAGGAGATCGAGACCATCCTGGCCAACATGGTAAAACCCCGCCTCTACTAAAAATACAAAAATTAACTGGGCGTGGTGGTGCCTGCCTGTAATCTCAGCTACTCAGGAGGCTGAGGCAGAAGAATCGCTTGAACCAGGGAGTTGGAGGTTGCAATGAGCCGAGATCACGCTACTCTACTGCACTCCAGCCTGGCAGCAGAGCGAGACTCCGTCTCAAAAAAAAAAAAAAGAAATAATTTTAAAGCAGTTTTACTTGTAGCTCAAAAAATAAAAAACAAAGAAAATTTAAAGTGGTTGTCTCTCAGGAGCAAAAGAAATAAAAGAAAGTACACAGACTTTTTTGTGACCTTTATCGTATTAATAAATTCACTAATGCGTGTGCATATAACTTTAATAAAAGTAAAAACTAAATAATAAAAAAAATCAATTTAAAAAGAGTCAGGTGGTGCTCTGGAGTCTGGAAGCCTGACCAGGTATTTCAACCACTTTCTCATTTGTAGGGCCTAAGGCAGATAACCCTAGCCTCTCTGTTTCCCCCATCTGTGAAACAGGGATAATAATATTTAGTTCTGTTGCTGTAAGGGTTAACATTAGTGTAAGCAAAGTGCTTAGCAAAATGGCTGACACCCAGTAAGCACCTAATGGTCGTTATTCCTCAAGAAACTCAGGATGGGGAGAACATCTGAGTAATACAGTAGATATATGCAGACAGCTTTGGGGATGAGGGTAGTGTTCTGAGATGGCATTAAGTAAGGAAGACTGGAACAGTGAGAAAGACCTGTGTTAGACCACAGTAAGATGCTTGGGCTTATATTGGCATTCTCTCTGGCCTAGAAATACTTCTAAAGGCACTTTAAATATCCTCTTTCATCAGAGAGGATAAAGTCTCTACCCAACGTTGCTTTTCCACCCATTCACAAAACTGCTTGTTTTTTAAAAATAAATGAAATATTTCTTTCTTTTTTCTTTTCTTTTTTGAGACACAGTTTCATTCTGTTGCCCAGGGTGGAGTGCCATGGCACTATCTTGGCTCACTACAACCTCCACCTCCTGGTTCAAGTGGTTCTCCTGCCTCAGCCTCCCTAGTAGCTGGGATTACAGATGCATGCCACCATGTCCAGCTAATTCTTTTTGTATTATTAGCAGAGACAGGGTTTCACCATGTTGGCCAGGCTGGTCTTGAACTCCTGGCCTCAGGTGATCCACCTGCCTCGGCCTCCCAAAGTGCCGCGATTACAGGCGTGAACCACCGTGCCCAGCCATAAAAATAAATGAAATATTTCAACTAACAGAAAAGTACAGAAGAGGTGTATCACTTAGCTTTGTCAAACCTTAGCTACATTTTTATAGTTCTTGATGAGCTAAAAGACATTTACATATGTTATACTTACTCCAAAAATTCTTTTGACTCCACCAGGATTTCCTATCCATTGATTCTATTACCTTTTTACTGTCCCTCAACCCTCTGACAACCTCTCTCCCTTCATTACCCAGCTTCAACTGTAAAAATTATAATCTGGCCCAGTGCGGTGGCTCACACATGTAACCCCAGCATTTTGGGAGGCCGAGGCGGGCAGATCACCTGAGCTCAGGAGTTCGAGACCAGCCTGCTCAACATGGTGAAACCCCGTCTCTACTAAAAATACAAAAATTAGCCAGGCATGGTGGCACGTGCTTGTAATCCCAGCTACTCAGGAGGCTGAGGCAGGATAATTGCTTGAATCTGGGAGGCGTAGGATGCAGTGAGCTGAGATCACGCCACTGCACTCCGGCCTGGGCAACAGAGTGAGACTCCATCTCAAAAAAAGAAAAAAAGAGAAAAGAGAAAAAAAAAATATAATCACTCCCTCAGATATAGTTGGTTCTCTAGCCCTTCTCTGGCTTCACTGTAATTTAAAAAAAAAAAAAAATCAACATAATCCCCACCAAATCTGTGCCTACATAAACATAGGGAAGAAAGCAAAGACAAAGAAAAATCCACAACCATGCTGGCTGATCTTGAGTACGCTACAAATGCTACCAGACATTATCCCCAGTCTATTTCATTCTCTGACTCTCCCAGTAACTATTTCATATCTTCTCACCTCAACCCTACATTGAGTTTTCCCTCCCTCACACTCAATGACCTTGCTTCTTGTCGCACTTATAAAACTGAAAACAATAGGGAATTTCCAGGGTCCCACCAGTTACCTACTGTCATGTACATGTACACACCCTGAATTCCCACCTGTTATCATAGATGGAACTATCCATGCTCTGGTCTATTTATATACCAGATTTGCCATTTGATCACCTACTCAAGAGCATCACTTGAGCAATTCTCCCCTTTCTCCTATCATCTACATCAACTTTTTATTTGCTAATAATGGATCATTTCCACCAGCATACACATATAAAAACACTGATATTTCTCCCTTTTAAAATTTATTCTTTATTCCACTTACCCTCCCAGTTCCAATACCATTTAAAAATTTGCTGTGCTTTGTAATAAAAGTCCTTAAAACAGCTGTCTCCCTCCCATTATCTCTCAAATCTACTCCAAGCTTTCTGTCCCACCACTAAACCTAATCTGCATTTATCAACATCACCAACGAACTCCAATTGCTAAATCCACTGGTTAGTGGACAATTTTCTTAAATGTCTCACTAACAATATTTTACACAGTTGATCACTCCTCCTTAATTACTTTCCTGGGTTTCCTTTTATTTTTCTTGTTCATTTTCCTTTTCTGGTTTCCCAAACTGCTTAACGCTGGAGCACTCACAGTTCAGTCTCTCTTTTCTATCTACACTTGGTGATCTCATCCAGTCTGGAGTTTTTAATACTATCTGCATGCCAATTTTATCAGGATGACTCCTGATCCCCAATCATCCACCCAACCATTTGGCCAACTAATATTTGGCATGTCCAAAACTGAACTTCTGATCTTTCCCACATATTGCTCCTCCTACAGCCTTTCACCTCTCAGATGTGATGAAATTCCACACTTCGGATGCTCAGACAAACTCCTGAGTCACTACTGACTCCTTTCTTTCTTTTTCACATCACACTCTATCTTGTCTGGAAATCCTGTTGGTTGTACCTTCAAAATACATATACAATGTGACTAATTCTTAACACCTCCTGCTACCACTTAATTCAAACCACAAACATCTCTTAGTCTGATTTCAATACCCCTGCCTCTAGCTTACTTTACCTCAAATATATTTTCAGCACAGCCATTCATTGGACAATTCTTTTAACGCTTAAGTCTGATAGTGTCACTTCTCTGCTCAAAACTCTGTAATCCTAGCCAGGCGAAGTGGCTCACGCCTGTAATCCCAACACTTTGGGAGGACAAGGTGGGAGGATTGTTTGCATCCAGGAGTTCAAAACCAGCCTGGGCAACAAGATCCTGTCTCTACAAAAAAATTAAAAATTTGCCAGGCATGGTGGCACAAGCCTGTAGTCTCAGCTACTCAGGAGACTGAGGAAGGAGGACTGCTTGAGCCCAGGAGTTCGAGGCTGCAGTGAGCCATGATCACATCACTGCACTTACACTGCATGACAGAGTGAGACTGTCTCAAAAAAACAACAACAAAAAACTGCAACGGCTCTGGATTTCACTCAAAGGCCAAAGCCTTCACAGTGCTCCACATTGCCCTACATTATATTTCCCCCATTCCCTTTACCTCCTCCTCTCCTTGATCAGTCTACTTCAGCCACAGTGGCCTCCTTGTTAGTCTGTGAAAGGGCTAGACACACTAGTCCTACTTAAGGCTTTTGCACTGAAAGATTCTTCTACCTTGGCCGGGTGCAGTGGCTCACAAAAGTGCCTGTAATCCCAGCACTTTGGGAGCCCTAGGCGGGCGGATCACGAGGTCAGGAGATCAAACCATCCTGGTCAACATGGTGAAACTCCGTCTCTACCAAAAATACAACAATTAGCTGGGCATGGTGGCGCACATCTGTAGTCCCAGCTACTCGGGAGGCTGAGGCAGGGGAATTGCTTGAAACCAGGAGGCACAGATTGCACCACTGCACTCGAGCCTGGTGAAAGAGCGAGACTCCATCTCAAAAACAAAAAAAGTCTTCTACCTGGATTTATCTTCTATATATTGCATGGCTGACTCCCTTATCCTTGGGCCTCAATCAAATGTCACCTTCTAAATGAGACTTCCTCTGATCAACTTATTTAAAATTCCAACTACCTGGGCCAGGCATGGTGGCTCACACATGTAATCCCAGACTTTGGGAGGCTGAGTAAGACCCCGTCTTTTTTTTTTTTTGAGACGGAGTCTTGCTCTGACACCCAGGCTGGAGTATGGTGGTGCGATCTCAGCTCACTGCAACCTCCACCTCCGGGGTTCAAGCTATTCTCCTGCCTCAGCTTCCTGAGTAGCTAGGATGACAGGCGTGTGCCACCACGCATGGCTAATTTTTGTATTTTTAGTAGAGATGAGGTTTCACCATGTTGGCCAGGCTGGTCTCAAACTCCTGACCTCAGGTGATCCACCTGCCTCAGCCTCCCAAAGTGCTGGAATTAGAGGCGTGACCCACTAGTGCCCAGCCCACCCCGTCTCTTAAAAAAAAAAAAAAATCCAACTACCTATTCACTCTATAAAAAAAAAAAAAAAAAAAAAAAAAAGTTTTTTTTTTAACATGGGAGTTTGAGGGGAGCGGTGGGGAGGCTTTCTGGTAAAGACCTCCCAGAAAGCCTACTAGACAAATTCTGAAAGAGCTGTAACATTCTCCACTCTTAACTCTCATTTCCCTTACCCTTTTTCTTATTTTTGCATTGCCCTTACTATCCAGTAACATTATATAATTTATTTATCTACTGTCTACCCACATATTTATTCACACACACACACACACACACACACACACCTCACAGTTACCAAGAATTTATTCATATATATAAAACAAATACAAAGTCTGGCAAATAGTAGGCACTCAATAATTATCTGGTGATTGAATAAACGAATATCCTGAAGCCCACTCTGTGGGAATAATGTCTACAAACCATCTACAGTAGAAAAAACAAATCAGGTAGAAAAAATGCCACCTTTCAAGCCGATCTGGGAATTATGTGTAGAACTGCTTTGGCAATTAATAGGGGAATAGCTGGGAGCGGGG
This sequence comes from Pan paniscus, assembly GCF_029289425.2. NCBI lineage: Eukaryota > Metazoa > Chordata > Mammalia > Primates > Hominidae > Pan > Pan paniscus. Next base: position 72,985,387 of record NC_085926.1, on the reverse strand, counting down.
CTCACGCCTGTAATCCCAGCACTTTGGGAGGCCAAGGCGGGCGGATCATGAGGTCAGGAGATTGAGATCACCCTGGCCAACATGGTGAAACCCCATCTCTACTAAAATGCAAAAAATTAGCCACGCAATGGTAGCACACGCCTGTAGTCCCAGCTACTCGGGAGGCTGAGGCAGGGGAAGAGCTTCAGCCTGGGAGGTGGAGGTTCAGTGAGCTGAGATCATGCCACTGCACACCAACCTGGTGACAGAGCAAGACTCTGTCTCAAAAACAAAAAAATAGGGGAATAGATTCATATTTGAACTGTAATGCATAATAAAAATAGCAAGCACATACATAATCACAAATGCCAGGTACTGTTCTAAGCACTTTGGACATATTAACTCAATCTTCAGAAGCATATGTATGAGTTGGGTGGTACTACTCTCCGCATTTTATTATCAATAAGACAACTTCGAAACAGGTTAAATAAACTGCCCATAATTGCTCAGGTAATAAGTAACAGGGCTAGGATTTCAACCCAGGCATTATGGCTTCAGAATCCATACTCTAATTACATCATGACATCTAGTTACAGGAACAGTATAGGCCAGGAGTGTCCAATGTTTTGGCTTCCCTGGGTCACACTGGAAGAGAAATTGTCTTAGGCTGCACATAAAATACACTAACACTAACACTAATGATAGCTGATGTGCTTTTTTTAAAAAAAAAAAATCGCAAAAATCTCATAATGTTTCAAGAAAGTTTATGAATTTGTGTTGGGTCACATTCAAAGCTGCCCTGGGCTGCATGCAGCCTGTGGGCTGTATAAGCTCGGTATAGGCCAAAAAACATTTAATGCAAATATGCATCCCTAAGCTATTATGTGGTAAGAAAAGATATATAAAGAATTTAGTTGTCCTCAGGGAACTCACAATCTAAACAAAAAATAATGGCACGGCAAATTTTATATATGATGATAGAAGTGGGCTGAGTCACATCTAATTCAGGGTCAATGGAGGTTTTCTAGAAGAGATGACCCCTTGCATGTATCTTTTAAAATGAGTACAAAGTCAAGAGCAACACAGAAGAGGGAGAAAAAATGTACACAAAGGAAAAGTAAGGCCTTTGTTCCAGCAAAGGGAACAATATGTACAAAGTCACTGGTACGAGGCAGTACGAATTTACTACAGAATTGAGTAATTTAGGAGAAAAGACAAACACAGGGAACAAATAGAAAAATATCAAATTAAGTAGAGTCACAATTATTTATTTATGACTTAAATCTCATAAGAACCTTAAGTTTTAACTTGAGTAAGGGAGAAGGCGCAGAAAGATTTTAATCATGGGAATAACATACTTACATTGTAGCATGACTACTATTAATAGCATATATTAGACAAGACTAGAAAGGGCAAGCAAAATCAAGTTAGGAAACCTATAAAAACCCAGGCAAGGTGAGAATGATGAACAGATATTATCTACAGATCCATAACCCAATGTTGTCTTGAACCCTCATGTTCATTCCCACTAATGCTGCACCATTACAAATTCTCATCTCCTCTAGCTTAAATACCATAATAGTCTCCTGAGTGATTTCCCTAATTCCTTTAAATTAGACTCAATTTCTCCAAGGCAAAGCTCTGATTTATCTTTTCTCTGCTCAAAAGCCTTCATTAATTTCTAATGTCTTTCTAAAGCCAAAATTCTATGCATTAGCAGACCCTTTCTAATCTATCCTAATTCTTCCTCCACAGCTCTGAACTTTACTATTCCTTTGCTCACTGTTCCCTCTGCCCAGACTAAGTTGAAATGCCTCCTTGCACCATGATGCACTGCTAAATATTCCTTGCCAGAAATAAACTTTTTAAGTTACTGCTCCCAAAGCACTTTGTTTACAACTTCCTTAAAGCAACTATTATATTCTTCCCCAGACCATAATCACCAGTTCTATGTCTTTTTTTCCTTATAAGATCAGGTTCCATGATACTAGGCTAACAGAAGCTACAGTATCAAGAAATATAAGCATTTCAACAATTCAAAGATCTTAGTAAGAACAATAAACGTCTCACAATAATAGAACAAGGGTCAGTGCTAAATTTATCTGGACCCTTAAAGGTCAGAAGGTGATTCCCACTGACACAGTAAGTTGCCATTATAACCTTCACAACAGTTTTAAGATAATAATTTTAACATATTTTACCAATATGATGAATTGCAGGTACTGTATACACATATATGCTGATTATAGCACATACTAATGAGTCAGCTCCCCAGCTCATGGTTCCCATTTTCTTTAAAAGGTACTGAATACACAAGGATGGGCCTCCAGTAGCCAGCTCTGTTTCTCTCATCACCCCACCTGACCAGGGCCAGGCCAATCAGATATTTTCCTCCAAAAATGTGAAATATGGAAGATACCAAGACTGGAACTCAGTCCTTTGCTAGAACCTGAAGAACAAGTCTAACAACTTCTGCTGCTGAGGTCCCTGGGCTCCATCCTCATACCCTTTGGCTTGGTAGTGTAGCTCAACCCTTGTTTCTAAGTGTTACTTCAATATCCTTCTAATAAATATTTCTTTCCCTTCTTTTCTAGTTTTCTTTTGGGCTTACGTGAACCACAATCAGTTGTGCTGCTTGGAAGCAAAAATTTTTAAATGAATTTGATGCTTTCAAAAAGCCAAGTATTATTTTGGGACTAAATCTTAAATGCTTTAGCTTAAAAGCAGAAATCTGAGCTGTGAAGAAAGAAAAAAAAAAAGGAAAAGGAAAGGAAAGGAGGAGGAGGGAGGGAGGCAGGAAGGAAGGAGAGAGAAAAGAAACTCCTTTGGGCTTTCAAATTATAATTTAGAAGTTTATTTACCATTTAATATTTAAAATGCTGTGAGACTACTAAATTAATTCAAATCTGGGTGGACATTCCCAAATGAACCATTTAAAACACTGAGTCCAGCAGACTACCCAACACCTTAAGATCCACCAAAATACTCAGAGAATTTAGGTTTTAGTTTGGTTCTCCGCAGGTAACCCTACAGAATGTAAAAGATCCTCTATGTTGTTATACACATTGACAATCCTCCTAAGACAGATCACTACCAATAAAGTAACTTTATTGCTATTTTCCTTTCTTCCTAGAAATTTATCCCTTGATTTTAGTTTGATAAATTTTCCTTTCTACCCTTGATTATAAATTGGTGAATTTTACCTTTTTCCAATGTAAGTATCATAGATCTTCAAAATATATAAATGTTCCTGCATCAGACCCAAACACTGATTTTCCTACATTAGAAATTAGATCTGAATTTATTATGTATATATTTATGAATTTAAGTTTCTAGTCTGAAAAAAGGCTGTTCATTTCAGCCAATCATATCTATAAAATCTATTTTATTTTTAATATAAGCTTTTTACCTTTTAAAAGTATTAAAAAGGTAAATGCTTAGTGAAAATACAAATTAAGAAAAATTAAGCTACTGATGATGAAACTTTGTAATTCAGAAACAAAAACATTCAAACTGAATACCAAAAAGCAAAGGTAATCCAAATTATTCTTTTAAGTGGCTTCTGGCATTTCTCTTCCAAGTATATTATACCTGAAAAATCTGAATTTAATTCCTTAACATACAAAGGTTTGCTCAAGTATACTTTCATCTTTCACGGTGACTTTTTAAAAAGCAACTTACTAAATGGTCCACTTCCATTTTTTATTTTACTGAATGCACATAAATATTAAGTATATTCTAAATTAATATGCTATATTACATGGGATAGAAATGGAGGGACTGTCATGTCTTCCTTTGATGAACTACTGCACTGTTTAAATTGTTTTAAACAAGGTTTCCTACTTTTGTAATAAAAAACATATTTTAAATATCCAGCCATGTTTTTTAACACCCTATGCCTCATCTCAATACCAAATTCAGTGATTTTTAAAAAGGGCACATTAAAGAAAGCTTATTCTGGCCAGGCACTGTGGCTCACGCCTCTAATCCCAGCACTTGTGAGGCCAAGGCGGGCGGATCACCTGAGGTCAGCAGTTCCAGGCCAGCCTGACCAACATGGAGAAACCCTGTCTCTACTAAAAATACAAAATTAGCCAGGCATGGTGGCGCATGCCCGTAATCTGAGCTACTCGGGAGGCTGAGGCAGGAGAATTGCTTGAACCCAGGAGGCAGAGGTTGCAGTGAGCGGAGGTTGAGATCGCGCCATTGCACTCCAGCCAGGGCAACAAGAGCGAAATTCCATCTCAAAAAAAAAAAAAGAAAAAGGAAAAGAAAAGAAACCTCATTCCATAATGATTCCATAATTTAAAGTTTTTGTATTGTTCCATTAGCAATTTTAAAAAGGCAAAATCTCTTAAACAGTCACAAAGTAAGGATGCAATTTTACCCACAAATCCTCATAATGATCTGAACTTCTGAGCAAACAATACCAACTAAATATAAAAGCAACATACTAAAATGTCTCTTAAAACATTTTCTTACCTGAAACACAACATTATTTAAATCAGCCTATTTACAATGAATACTCAGAAGTCTTTCCTTCAAGAGTGAATGTCTCTTCCAAGTTGCTTGTACTATCCAATATCCTAAGCCTTCCAAGAGTTATTAATATTGTATCCATTAAATCTAAGTCAGCATCAAACTGTAAGACTGCATTGTTTAAAAAAAAAAAAAAACAAAGAAATGCGGCAAGCTGCAATTCTAGGTCACTATTGATGTTTCAAAGACTTTCCAATTTCAGAGATATTAAAATGTGGAGAAAAACATAATGATGATATTTATTGACGTTCTTAAACTTGGTAGCAAAGATAGGATTAAACTTCATTTTACTGAAGTTTGTAATTATGTCAAAATCTTTGGAATTTACATATATAGCAGAAAAAATTCTAAAGGCAAAAATTTCAATTTCAATTTTACTCCCATCTAATCTAACCAAGCTCTCTCACATTATGAACTAAGCACTTCACACATTATGAGGCTACTATCACTTGACACTGTAACTTTCACCTTGTAACTAAAACTTTTCAATGCATAACAAAAGTAATAATTGTTTGTTGACCTTCTATATACCTCATCAGTCTTAGGCCCCTAACCTAAGCTTATTTAAAAATCAATTGAAAAAAATTACTCTCTTAAAGGGCTACATTTACAAAAGATTTCCTCCAAGCCTAATTTTTAAAATGAAGTTAATGTATTTTGTACAGGCCAATGCTGATAAAAGCAATAAGCAAAATATTAAAAGAAACAGGCTGGGCGCAGTGGTTCATGCCTGTAATCACAGCACTTTAGGAGGCCAAGGAGAGCAAACCACTTGAAGTTAGGAGTTCGAGACCAGCCTGGCCAACATGGTGAAACTCCATCTCCACCAAAAATACAAAAACTAGCCAGAAGTGGTGGCAGGCACCTCTAGACCCAGCTACTTGGGAACCTAAGGCAGGAGAATCACTTGAACCTGGGGAGCGGAGGCTACAGTGAGCCAAGACTGTGCCACTGCACTCCAACCTGAAGAACAGAGAGATTGTCTCAAAAAAAAAAAATATGTATATATGTATATATATATACACACACACATATAGAAATGTAATACTTCACTGTTAATTTTTTAAATTACTACCAGATACTGTGGTTTGCTCACCACAGCACCCGCAATACCTAGCGCAGTACTTGGAACAGAATATATACTCAATAAATATTTGTTGACTTAAGTGATACCTTAATAAACATGAGAAGGAATGTGAGCAAACAATGTAAAATCAGGAATTACACAAATACTGTGATAAACAGAGCTTCCCCTTTGAGAAAATTCACACCAGTATTTTTTTCCTAATTTATGTTGAAAGTATCTAACCTGTCACATGGTATACATTTAATAAATTCCAGGCTGGGCGTGATGGCTTATGCTTGTAATCCTAACACTCTGGAGTCAGAGGTGGGAGGAAGGCTTCAGCCCAGGAATTTGAGACCAGCCTGGGCAAAAGGGCAAAACCCTATCTCCACAAAAAAATATATAAAAATTAGCCAGGCATGGTGTTGCAAATCTGTAGTCCCAGCTACTCAGGAGGCTGAGGTGGGAGGATCACCTGAGCCAGGGAGATTAAGGCTACAGTGAGTAGTGATCTTGCCACTGCACCCCCAGCCTGGGTGAAACAGTAAGATCCTGTTACAAAAAAAAAAAAAAAAAATTTTTTTTAATGAAATAAAATGAATCTAAGCCCCTTCTCCTTCCTACTCTTTTTAAGTGAGCTATATGAGTTCACTTAAAACATTTACTACACACAACTTAGTTAACATAATTTTCAAAAACGTATCTGCATAAAGCAATCCATACCTGAATTTAACCAGTAAACATTAAGCAACATAGACTAATGCACAAATCTTTGACAAGTGTTACATACCAAATGTGTGCCCTTACCCGCCCGCCCCACACCACTAAAATTCATGTGTTGAAACCCAACTCCTAATATGATAGTATTTGGAGCCCAAGCCTTTTGGAGGAGCCCTCATAATCGGATTAGGACCCTTATAAGAAGACACCTGAGAACTTATACTCTCTCCACCGTGTGAGGACACACCAATTATGCCAGAAACACCAGGCACGGTAGATCACACCTATAATCCCAGCACTTTAGGAGGCCAAGGTGGGAGGACTGTTTCAGCACAAGAGCTCAAGACCAGCCTGGGCAACACAGCAACACCCTGTCTCTACAAAAAAAGTTTTTTAACTTTTTTTTTTTTTTTTTTTTTTTTTAAGGAGACAGGGTCTCACTCTGTGGCCCAGGCTGGAGTGCAGTGGTGCCATCTTGGCCCCATGCATCCCTGACCTCCCAGGCTCAAGGGATTCTCCCACCTCAGCCTCCTGGGTAGCTGAGACTACAGGCACACACCACCACACCCAGCTAATTTTTGCATTTCTTTGTAGTGACAGGGTTTCAGCATGTTATGTTACCCAGGCTGGTCTCAAAACTCCTGGGCTCAAGCGATCCGCCTGACTCTGCCTCCCAAAGTGTTGGGATTACAGGCGTGAGCCACCCACCACAACTGGCCAAAATAATGTTTTTAAAATATAAGCCAGGCGTGGGGATGTGTGCTTGTAGTCTCAGCTACTCAGGAGGCTGAGGACAGGAGGACTGCTTGAGCCTAGGACTACAGTGAGCTATTGTCCCACCACTACACTCCAACCTGGATGATGGAACAAGACCCTGTCTCAAAAACAAATGAAACAAAAAAACAGGGCCAGGAAGAAAGCCTTACCACATAACCTGACTATGCTGGCACACTTATCTTAGACTGCCAGCCTCCAAAACCATGAGGAAATAAATTTCTATTAAGTCACCAAGTCAATGGTATTTTGTTATAGCATCCCAAGCTAAGACAGTAAATTTGTATTTTGAAGAAATCGTGACATATGATGCAGAAGCAAATAATGATAAAACAACCAAATTATGCCCTCTAGAAGAAGCCTACACCTTGACAGAATAATATTTATAACAAAATACCCCAAATATACAGTGGAAAATAAGACAAAATTTTAAATGGCAAGGCTATTATATTCTAGGAAAATCTGGGAAGCTCTCAGACAAGAGCCAAGTGGACAAATAGACAGAATCTGGACATATGGAAATTGGGAGAGAAGAGAGAGAGCAAGTATACTTCACTCAGAATACACTTTCACCCACTCACACTCATGACTCCAATCCCAATAATGATTTCTATTATTTTCTAAAGTTACAAATAATAGCTTCTAGGGGCCGGGCATGGTGGCTCACACCTGTAATCCCAGCACTTTGGGAAGCCAAAGGGAGCGGATCATCTGAGGTCAGGAGTTCGAGACCAGCCCAGCCAACATGGCAAAACCCCGTCTCTACTAAAAATACAAAAATTAGCCGGGTGTGGTGGCACACGCCTATAATCCCAGCTACTAGGGAGGCTGAGGCAGGAGAATCACTTGAACCCAGGAGGAGGAGGTTGCAGTGAGCTGAGATCACACCACTGCACTCCAGCCTGGGCAACAGAGTAAGACTCCGTCCCAAAAATAGATAAATAAATAAAATAATAGTTCCTTTGTAGATGAAGACAGGGTTCTGTTTTTCATCTACAGTGATGTATCTTTTAATGATGAGGGTATGTTCTGAGAAATGTGTCATCAGATGATTCCAATGTGTGAACATCACAGAGTGCACTTACACAAACCCACATGGTATAGTCTACTATACACCTAGACTATATGGTATATGGCTTATTGCTCCTAGCCTGCAAACCTGTAATGGTAAGTATTCGTATGTCTGAACATAGGTAAAATAGAAAAAGTACAGTAAAAATACGGCATTATACTATTATAGGACCACCATCATGTATGTGGTCCATCGATGACTAAAATGTCATTATATGGTACATATCTCTATTCATTTATCTAACCCAGCTCCTACTGTGTGACACATTCTGAGTAACATAAGTTCAGCCTCCTCAAAACTTACAGAACCACAAGTAGAAACAGACTAGTAAGCAAACAGCTATAACAGAAAATGCAATTGATGCATGTCAGAAATATGGCAGTTTTTATTGAGAAAAGGAGATCCAAGAAAACTTCTCAGTAAATAATATATATTTGAATGGGGGCCATCTGAACAGTCTTAAAAGACAAGTTGAAGGTATCCCATAAGGAAGAACATATGAGGCAATTAACAACAAAGTGCTATGAGAATTTAACACCAGCACAGTAGAACACTGCATATTCAGTGAACTTCAAGTAATGTGAAAAAGTTACGAATGGTGGAAAGAGAAGACTGGAAAGGTAAGAAGAACCTAGGTGAAGAAAAAATTTTAAAGACCAAGACACTACATGGGAGGCTGGGGTGGGAGAACTGCTTGTGCCCGGGTGGTTGAGGCTGCCATGAGCCATGGACACATCACTGCACTCCAGCCTGGGCAACAGAGCAAGACCCTGTTTCGGATAAATAATAAAATAAAATAAAGACTATGACAGCAGTCATCCCTTGGTATACTTTAGGAACTGGTTCCAAGACTCCTGTATATACCAAAATCTGCACATACTTAAATCCCGCTGTCAACCCTGTAGAACCCATGAATACAAAAAAAGCAGTCCATTGTGTAGGCAGGTTTCACACATCCTACAAATATTGTACTTTCAATCTATGTTTAAGTTGACCCCCACAGTTGAAACCTGTGTTGTGTAAGGGTCAAGTGTATATCTGCCTGGCTAAAAGTATAAGAAAGATAGGATAAAAATATAAGAAATATATTAACTAGCAATGATGTACAAAGGACATCAAAGAAACAAAATAGAGTGACCATACCTCCTAGTTTCCCCAAAACCAACCTGGTCTATATCTGCACGCCCAGTGTCCCAGCCAGTTTACCATCTCTACCATACATTAACAAAATATTGTTAATAGTTGCATTAAAACATGCTGGTATGAGCCTGGCCAACATGGTGAAACCCTGTCTCTACTAAAAATACAAAAATTAGCCAGGTGTGGTGGTGGTCGCCTGTAATCCCAGCTACACAGAAGGCTGAAGCAGGGAGAATTGCTAGAACCCAGGAGGTGGAGGTTATAGTAAGCCAAGACTGAGCCACTACACTCCAGCCTGGGCGACAGAGCAAGACTCCATCTCAAAAAAAAAAAAAAAGCTGGTATGGATTTAGTAGACTTCTCCACCTTACACTTCCAGCTTCTTCCAAAGTTCTTCCAACTTTGTCAAGAGTTTCCGAAATGCATATATATGATGCATATATAAGGAACAGAGTCCTCACTTTAACATACACTTAATTCTGAAAGATGACAGAAATAACCAATCTCTTTCTCTCTCACTCTTTCTAGACTCAATATATCTAACTCTTCCCTTTCAAGGACAGCATGCAGGGGACCCACCAGTGGCTAGGGCAGCTAGCTCCTTTGGGTGCTAATTGGGGGTGGGGGAAGTGGTCAGCACTGCTGTCACTGAAGACTGGTTGGTGTATCAGCAGTGGCCTGTGACCTGGACTGTAAAATACACACAGCTTCCAGGCTAACAACCGGCAGAGTTTATGGGAAACTAAAGGTTAGGTATACCTCTATGGTTACCTGTGGTTAATGAAGCCATGAGGCTACTAATCCATCAAGAAAGTGAGGAATTAAAGGCTCTCTCCCCACAGGTATGAAGAATGACCTGGCTGGGCACAGTGGCTGATGTCTGTAATCCCAGCACTTTGTGAGGCTGAGGTGGTAAATAGCTTGTGCCCAGAGCTTGGGACCAGCCTAAGCAACATAGGCCATATCCCATTCTCTATTAATCCCAGCACTGGGAGGCCAAGGCAAGCAGATCACTTGAGCTCAGGAGTTCAGGACCAGCCTGGGCAACATGACAAAACCCTATCTGTACTAAAAATACAAAAATTAGCTAGATGTGGTGACACATGCCTGTAATCCCAGCTACTCGGGTGGCTGAAGCATGAAAATCTCTTGAACCCGGGAGGTGGAGGTTTCAGTGGGAGGTGGAGGTTTCAGTGAGCCACTGAACTCCAGCCTGGGCGACAGAGTGAGACTCTGTATTTAAAAAAAAAAAAAAAAAAAAAGAAAAGAAAAAGAAACAATGAACCAATAAAGCCAGTTAACAGAATGGGCGACAGAGTGAGACTCTGTATTTAAAAAAAAAAAAAAAAAAATGAAACAGTGAACCAATAAAGCCAGTTAACAGACACCATATTTAAATAAACACAAAAACATCTAGGACATTCATATTATTTATTTCTCAAAATTATGCTTTACCGTCTCAAATAGAATTCTGATACGTAAAACTAAGACTTGGTTAAAGACCTTAATTGGTGGTCTTACCATTTTTTTAAATTTCAGAGGTCCTAGAAGAAAACTTCAAGACACTTTTAAAATCTTCAGGTATGCTTTCTCCTATAAAGCAGTCTCTCAACCTTGACACTACTGACATTTGGGGCCAGACAATTCTTCATTGCTGGGGAGTGTCCTGAGCTATATAGGATGTTTGACGGCATCCCTGCCCTCTACCCCACTAGATGCCGGCAGCATGCCCCCAAACTGTAACAACCAAAAACATCTCTAGACATTGTCAGCCCTGGTTTAGAACCACTGCTATAAGGCATTGAAAAAAAAAGTGAACGAGAATATTATAGAATTAAAGGAAAATGTGGAAAAAAAAACCCCACAACTCAAAGAATCTCAAACATCTTCAAATAATTTCAGATCTAATTTATTGTCAAGGGTTATTATTAGCTTAAACAGCATTGGTCAAATTAAATGTTTTATTTATATTTAGATTAAAATATGTCATTTAAAACTATTTTTAAGATAGTAGAGGCCAGGCATGGTGGCTCACACCTGTATTCCCAACACTTTGGGAGGCCGCAGCAGGCAGATACTTGAGGTCAGGAGTTCGAGACCAGCCTGGATAACATGGTGAAACCCTGTCTCTACTCAAAAAAAACAGGGCGGGTGCAGTAGTTCACGTCTGTAATCCCAGCACTTTGGGAGGCCAAAGCAGGTAGATCACGAGGTCAGGAGATCGAGACCGTCCTGGCTAACACGGTGAAACCCCGTCTCTACTAAACACACAAAAAAATTAACCGGGCATGGTGGCGGGAGCCTGTAGTCCCAGCTACTCAGGAGGATAAGGCAGGACAATGGCATGAACCCAGGAGGTGGAGCTTGCAGTGAGCCGAGATGGCGCCACTGCACTCCAGTCTGGGCGACACAGCGAAACTCCGTCTCAAAAAAAAAAAAAAAAAAAGCTGGGCATGGTGGCACATGCCTGTAGTGCCAGCTAATCGAGAGGCTGAGGTAGAAGAATCGCTCGAACCAGGGAGGCAGAGGTTGCAGTGAGCCGAGATCATGCCACTGCACTCCAGCCTGGGCAACAGAGCGAGACTCTAAAAAAAAAAAAAAAAAAAAAAAAAAAAAGACAGTAGGCTGGGCATGGTGGCTCATGCCTGTAATCCCAACTTTGGGAGGCCAACGAGGGCGGATTACTTGAGGCCAGGAGTTCAAGACCAGCGTAGCCAACATAGCGAAACCCTGTCTCTACTAAAAATGTAAAAATCAGCTGGGCATGACACACACCTGTAATCCCAGCTACTCAGGAGGCTGAGGCAGGAGAACTGCTTGAACCAGGGAGGCAGAGGTTGCAGTGAGCTGAGATCAAGTCACTGCACTCCAGCCTGGGCAACAGAGAGAGACTCTGTCTCAAAAAAAGATAGAGAGCAATCTTAAATCTTGTGGGTAGTGTTTTCATTCCTTCTGTTTTATAGGACGTTTCTGAGATCTCAGAGTGCTCTCAGTATTTATTTTCTTCCTATATCCTAAATGGCTTGCTTTGGCATGTTTATTAATAAACAGGCCAGGAGTATATTTCGAGGAAAAAAAATTACGACTGGGTGAGGGTGCTTACATCTGCAATTCCCGCAGTTTGGGAAGTTGAGGCAGGTGGATCACTTGAGGCCAGGGCTTCGAGGCCAGCCTGGGCAACACAGCAAGACCCCATCTCATTAAAATGAATAAATAAATAAACAAGGATTCCAACTAATAATTGATAAAGCAATGCTAGATTTAGAATATTATCACTTTCAAATCTCCAATGAAACAAATGATACAGGCAATTTTTTTAGTCTAGCCAAAAAATCTGAAAAAGGAACAACTCTATCAATGAGGAATCAGAAAATTACAAGTGGCAATAAAAAAAACTATAAGATGTTAGCACAAAATAAAACAATGCAAATTAAATAAAGCATTTTTCACCTACCAGATTTTCAGATTTAAAAGCCTAATAATGGGCTCTGCACAATGGCTCATGCCTGTAATCCCAGCACTTTGGGAGGCCAAGGTGGGAGAATTGCTTGAGTTCAGCAATTCTCAGTTGAGACCAGCCTGGGCAACCAGCCTGAGCAAGACCCCATCTCTACAAAAAAATTAATAAATTAGCTGCGTGTGGTGGTGCATACCTGTGGTCCTAGCTATTGGGGAAGCTCAGGTGGGAAAATCACTTGAGCCTAGGAGTTTGAGGTTGCAGTAAGCTATGATCATGCCACTGCACTCCAGCCTGGGCCAGAGTGAGACCCGGTCTCAAAAATACATATAAAAATAAAAATAATTTTAAAATCTGAATAATGCTTGGTGCTAACATGGATATAGAGATAACTTTCATATACTGCTAGTAGAAGCACATACTGAACAAGTTTTTTGGAAAGCCAGGTGGCAGTATCTGTCAAACATAGTAATGTACATAATCATGAACCCATAAATCCCACTCTTACATCTGTGCCAGTATATTAACTTAAGCACTGTTTGAATTGGTTGGTAACTGTAAACTGCCCAAAAAACCATCAAAGAAGACAGGTTAAATAAAGAACACCCAAAACAATAAAATATTATGCAGCCCATGAAGACAACGAGGTAAATTTTTGTGTTTTGGTAAGATATCTAAATACAAGCCCGGGCGCGGTGGTTCATGCCTGAAATCCCAGCATTTTGGGAGGCCAAAGCAGGCGGATCACCTGGGATCAAGAGTTTGAGACCAGCCTGGCCAACATGGCAAAACCCCGTCTCTACTAAAAATACAAAAAAATTGGCTGGGCATGGTGGCACGTGCCCGTAATCCCAGCTACTCGGGAGGCTGAGGCAGAAAAATTGCTTGAAACCAGGAGGTGGAGGCTGCAGTGAGCTGAGGTTGTGCCACTGCACTCCAGCCTAGGCAACAAACAGAGCAAGACTGTCTCAAAAAAAAAAAAAAAAAGAAAAAGAAAAAAGGTATCTAAATAAAGAAAATAACAAAAGGCAAACTGAAGTTTCATGGCATGTAACAAGAGGATTAACACACATACACTTATGTGTATAGAAAATTCTGTTAAGAATATACAAGAAATAGGTAACAGTATAGTTTGATTTTTCTTTTTTCTTACATTTTTGTAAAATGAGACAAACATCTAAAGCAGTATCAATTTCAATCATCTTTGCACATGAGTTTTCCACATTTATAGGCACAAGAATTACCTAATTTGTGTGATCCATTACACTCAAAATGCAGTTATTCTCGCCGAATTCCTCCTTAACCAAAATGAAGATGTAGATAGAAAACGCATATATCAAGATATTCTCCATATTTTAAATCCAAGTTTTTAAAGCTACTTTTAAAATTTTACCTGTTCATCTAACCATCTAATATTTTGTCAGAAATAATTTTTAAAGTAACCACATGCTGGCTATGGCACTGATTTTAGCCATATCCTACCAAAAGCAACATAGCAAAACCAAAGACCACACACAATATTTACAAGAAAACTGAATGACAACTTAACAAGGTATCATCCCCAAAAACTCTCTACTATGAACAAGCAAGCAGGGCAAGACTAGAAAAGTATCAGTATCTACACAAGAGGAAAAGAAACACGACTTGTCTTGCAATACCCTACAAACATGAAAATCTCAAATTCACCACTAGTATTCACTGGTAAGGGTGGTTTAAAAAAAAAAAAAAAAAAAGCCTACATTCTACCTACATTTAAGATTGCTCCTTACAGCAAGACACACTCTAGTATGCAAAAGCCCTAGAAAAGGTGGACCAGTCTCCAGTTAACAAATCTCTTTGAAACAAAAACGGCCACCACCTCAAAAGCCACCCTGGAAGTCACCATAGACAACAGTATCCCTAATAAAACAATCTCTAAAAATATTAAATTCCCTTTAGTTGCACAATTTTAAATAGAAATACAGTGCGCCCTCTGTATCTACGAGTTCCACATTCGCGAATCCAACCAACCTCAGATTGAAAATATTTGAGAAAGGGCTGGGCGCAGTGGCTCACGCCTGTAGCCCCAGCACTTTGGAGGGCAGAGGTGGGTGGATCATGAGGTCAGGAGATCAAGACCATCCTGGCTAACATGGTGAAACACAGTCTTTACTAAAAATATTTAAAAAATTATCCAGGTGTGGTGGCAGGCGCTTGTAGTCCCAGCTAAGCGGGAGGCTGAGGCAGGAGAATGGCGTGAACACGGGAGGCAGAGGTTGCAGTGAGCTGAGATTGCGCCGCTGCACTCCAGCCTGGGTGACAGAGCAAGACTCCGTCTCAAAAAAAGAAGGAGAAAATATCTGAGAAAAATTGTACTGAAATGTGGAGACATTTCTCGTCATTACTTCCTAAACAATATAAGATATAAAAACTACGTATCATTTATATTGTATTATGTATTATAAGTAATCTAGAGATGCACCAAGGATGTGCAAAGGTTATATGCAAATATTATACCATTTTACATCAGGGACTGAGCATCCACAGATTTTATGTCCAAAGGAGGTCCTGGAACCAATCACCCACATATAACAAGGGACAACCGTACTTTGCCATTAGTTGATAGAAAGCTACCTCACTCTCCCCCTTCCTCCCAGATACACACAATAGTGCAAAAATTACAAATGTTAAGACCTCGCACTTTCCTTAAATTTCAAATTCTATAACATATATTTTTCTCCAGTTTCATCACCTACAAATGGGAATATTAGAACTACCTACCAATATTGGTGTGGTAAGATTTTTACTTAACTGAGAATAACAAATCCAAGATGCATATATTAAATAGAAAGCTTAGAGTCGCTTCAAGTTAAAATACACGTATCAGTCTCATCACCTGTATGTTTCAAATTTATGTCTCTACAAAATTACAATTACTTAAAAGTTTTTTCCTTGAGGTGACGGGAAAATAGTCAAAATTACAAATGTTAAGGGTACATCAGTCATCTATCTTATTGACCCACACTCAACCTTCTCATAATTGCCCCCAAATCCCCCACAGTACATGAGGTCAAGCTTAGGTAAGCCACTTGAAAAATCTCAGAAATTACAGAAATAACGATTATAAGAGTCCTAACAAAAGCAAAAAGCTCCAATTTTTTTTTTTTTTTTTTTTCTGAGACACTGTCTCACCCTTTTGCCCAAGCTGGAGTGTGGTGATGCAATCTTGGCTCACTGCAACCTCTGCCTCCCGCGTTCCAGCGATTCTCCTGCCTCAGCCTCCCGAGTAGCTGCGACTAAAAGCGCCTGCCACCATGCCCAGCTAATTTTTTCTATTTTCAGTAAAGGCAGGGTTTCACCATGTTAGCCAGGCTAGTCTCGAACTCCTGACCTCAGATGATCCACCCGCCTCGGCCTCCCAAAGTGCTGCGATTACAGGCGTGAGCCACCGCACCTGGCCTAAAAGCTCCGAATTCTAACAGTGGTTTTGAAAAGATTCTGGCACTGTTACAGTAGAGGAAGAGGATGTAAGACAACTGAACAAGGGGCAAATGGTATGTATTAATAAAATGCAAATTACAAGAGGATTTGGAGCCAGAATGCCTGAGTATAAAACCCAGTTCCATTACTTAACAGCTGTACAACCTTGGACAAATTATTTAAGCCTTCTAAGACTCAACAGCCTCATTTTTAAAAAAGAGAAAGACCTACTTCAGATAGTAGTTGTAAAGACTAAATCAGGTTATGCATATGAAATATTTGATAATGTCTGACACAAAATAAATGTTCATTAAATATTTGCCATTTAGGAATAAAAGAAAGGCTGAGCCCAGTGGCTCACGCCTGTAATCCCAGCACTCTGAGAGGCCGAGGCAGGTGGATCATCTGAGGTCAGGAGTTTGAAGACCAGCCTGGCCAACATGGTGAAACCCTGTCTCTACTAAAAATACAAAAATTAGCGGTGGTGGGCGCCTGTAATCCCAGCTACTTAGGAGGCTGAGGCAAGAGAATCGCTCGAAACCGGGAGGCAGAGGCTGCAGTGAGCTGAGACTGCACCACTGCACTCCAGCCTGGGAGACAGAGTGAGACTCTGTCTTAAAAAAAAAAAAAAAAAAAAAAAAAGAGAGTGAGAGAGACAAGTAAATTATACTGAAAGAAGTAGAGTTTTAACCATGACTGTCTTCTAAGCAACGGTCAAACAAATTACAAGCATAGGGACAAGAGAGATACTATGACACTTATAGCTCCAAATGGCTCTTCACTCTACAGAGCCTCTCAATAAAGCTTTTTATTTTTCTAGCCAGGCATGGTGGCACATGCCTCTGGCAGCTACTGGGGGCGGGGGCTGAGGCAGGAGGATCATTTAAGCCCGGGAGGTCAAGGCTGCAGTGGGCCATGATGGCATCACTGTACTCCAGCCTGGATGACAGAGCAAGACCTTGTCTCAAAAAAAACAAAACAAAAAAGTTTTTTATTTTTTTGCGTTAAGTGGTAAGTGATAACGAAAAAGCCCTACTTCCATGCCACATTTTTTAAAATACCACTAAGGGCATTATTACTACTGTTTTATATCATTACTAATTTGAGACTTGAATTAGCTATTATTCAGTTTATAGTCAATGGTGTGAGTTCTCAAAAATATTTAATATTCAGGTAATAGGTTACCCAAGGTATCCGATAGGGATGGAATGTGCAAGTGGTTACATGTAGATTTCCACACACATGTATTACAAGCAATGCAAAACCTGGGCAGCCTGACACATCAACAGGACTGCTCATGGGTGAAACCAGAGAGAAGACAAGCAAACGAACACATCAGAGAGCTGGTGAAAATGAAGATCTAAAATACATTTCTCAACATATAATGTTTTCCATAGACATATGTAATTAAACAGTAAACACTCTCAATTATCTACACTGTTATGTTTTAGTCAGCGATTCAGTTTTTTGCTATGGATCCTGAATAACAAACTTCTACATCAAAAAGGGAAAAGACCTTCAGTCTACAAGCAGAGAGAAAGCAAGGTGCTCTGTGGACTATAAATTCCTTATCTTCTTACTAATGAGATCTGAAGCTTACTAATGATGTTTTGAAGCAACGTGAAGTTTTTGACAGGTGTCCAGTAATGTCATATACAGTAATAGTCCATAAACATTATGATTCCATACATTCACTGGCAGACACAAAGTGGATCTGTAGATACAGATACACATGTGCATACAGGTAAAACTAACAGATATTTTAAGAACCTCTTTGTGACTTTAAAGAGTTTAGTAGTAGTGGTGACTGCTCTTTCTCATGCAATATAGACAACTGCTTCTCAACTTTTTAATGTCTCCACACCATTCACCAATTACTAATTACTCCCGAACAGTTAACATCTCATATTATTATCAGACACTTTAACACTAAGCACTATCACCATGTCCCATTCCCCACTCGTAGTCGCTACTGCTACAATACCACCCCCAGACAAATAGTGCTGCAGCACAGAGATTCCTCTAAGCTTTCAAGGTGGAAGGAACCTTGGAGATCATCTATTACAAGCCTCTCATTTAGTATCTGAGGAAACTGTGACCAACAGTAACTTAAGTGATGAAAATCACTAAAAGTAGAATAATTAGTTACAGTAACTCCCACTTACAGGACACTCACTATCTGCCTGTCGCTGCATTAAGCACCTTATAAACTCATTTAATCCCCACAACATCCCTTTAAATAGACCTACTTTATTACCTATATTTACACACCTGGAAATTAAGGGAGAGAAGTCAGCCTTGGTCATATAGTAACTACGTGATGAAATTCAGAATTCAAACCTAAATCTGTTTTGTGCTCTCCTGACTGTCCAATCAGAGTTCATTCCACAAGATTAAGTACTTTAGACTTGTTTCTTTAGCCATATTCATTCTATTTATGCCCAGCATACAGATAATTTTTACTGTCCCCCAAGTTTTCATATCTATAGCTATATACTTTATTATTCAAGTACTCACAACAGTTGAAACAACTAAAGGTACAAACCCCATTTTTTTAAGTGAGGAAACAAGCTCACAAATAATTTGTCCAAAGTCTCACCAAGAAGTAGAAAAGCTAAGTTTGGAACTCAAGCAATGTTCTCTCCAAGACATGACATTACTCCACCATCACCACATGCTAACTCACATGCAACTAGGAAACTAGCCAACGACTAGTAAAAACTAAACCGACCATGGAAAACATGAGCTTATTTGGGCACCCAAAAGAATGAAGATAAGAAAAATTAACTCTACTCAGAAAGTTGGCGTGCCTAACTTCCAGTGTACCATTCAGGTTTACATGATGTGATGAAAAAGAAAACTATAATTTTATTCATGTTCATATCTTAATAACTTCACTCACTGGAATATTCAGAAGCAAAAGGGCATCTATTCAACTAATATTTACTGAAAATCTATTGTGCTTCCTCTGTGTACCATTGTGATGACAGCACATGAGAGGACTTTAGGTGACACATGGATAATTCATATTTTAGTAATTTTAGTATTTATAGATTGTAAAGTGACTCAGAAAACGTAACCACTATACCAAGCCAATGGCTTCAGATCTTATTTCCCAAAGCAAGATTAAGGGAAAAAAATTAACACAGTGGTTATGGGAGGGGGGGTGGGGGCTGGGGGTTGAGGGCTTGACCTTTATCTGTAATATTCTTTCCACCTAAAAAAAATTTTGAGGGAAAAAAACTCAGCTGACCTGAAAAAAAGCATTAAAGAAGTAATTGTACAGATGTTACAAGAATGTGGAAAAATTCATAAAGGTAGTATTTTGGCTGACATTTTAGAAATAATTTTCAAAGTGTTTCAAGAAATACTATGTTAGACAAAATAAAACAAAATTCCCTCTTAAGAAACCCCACAGAGGCCGGGCGCGGTGGCTCACACCTGTTATCCCAGCACTTCGGGAAGCCGAGATGGGTCGATCACTTGAGGTCAAGAGTTCGAGACCAGCCTGGCCAACATGGTGAAACCCCATCTCTACTAAAAATACAAAAATTAACTGGGCGTGGTGGTGTGCACCTGTAGTTTCAGCTACTTGGGAGGCTGAGGCAGGAGAATCGCTTGAACCTGGGAGCTTGAACCCAGGAGCCAGAGGTTCAAATGAGCCAAGACACCACTGTACTCCAGCCTGGGTGACAGAGTGAGACTCTGTCTCACAAAAAAAAAAAAAAAAAAACCAGAAAAGAAAAAGATAAAAGAAACCTCACAAAAGGATCTAACAGCCTCATGGGCTTAAGGAGAATTTCTTTATAATAATGCGGGTCTTAGTTGTCGATAACTACTTTTAAACAACCTTTTATTTTCTTACTGTTATGTCAAAATACCTGAACACAAAGAACTTCAAACTGTAGAGGGGGAAAAAAAAGCAGAATCAAAATATGCATTATCAACAACATAACAACGAGTATTATTATCGAGCATTTACTCTGCATACCAAACACTGTGCTGAGTTTCCTATGTATTGCCTGCCCACACTTCAAGGTACTATTATTATCTCATTTTATAAATGAGGGAAGTGACTTAACAGGGTTGTAAAAGTTTTCCTAAAAAGCAGAATTCTAAGAAGGTGGCAGTGGTGCTACAGTTTTTCATCTCTCTAAAACCTTATGGCTGACCAAACTAGAGAGCAGAACCAAAAACCAGTGGACCATATTTACAACAAAACTAGCTGACACAGTATTCCCAGACTCCAAAAAGTGGATGAGGAAAAACTGATAGTCACATGACCTCAACATTACTGGGATCTGTGACAGAGAGAAGTCAAGGTGTATTTCAAAGGCCTAGGAACAGGAGAATCATAAAATAGCCAACAGGTATTCATTGGAAATCACTGCAGACCAATTTGAGAACAGCAGCTGAAACTGAGATGGATTTTGCCAACTCTAGCAATGAGTGAATAGACTGCTCTGAGTTCGAAAAGACGAAGCAGGTCTTGCTCACTTGAGCTCTTGAAAGTGACCCAACAGTGCTCCAATCTAGAGGTAAGCCCCACAATGAGGAGAAAGAGTCAAGAGAAATGAAGACAAGGTTCAAAAAAAAGCAGGAGTGGAGAACACAGCCTGGAATTTCAGAATGCAAACTGCCGTGTTCTTAAAACACTTCACAAAACCAACGAGAGTGCTCCATGTAGTTAGAAAAGCTACTCTGGGCCAAGTGTGGTGGCTCACGCCTGTAATCCCAGCACTTTGGGAGGCCGAGGCAGGTGGATTATGAGGTCAGGAGTCAGCCTGGCCCATGTGGTAAAACCCCGTCTCTACTAAAAATACAAAAACTAGCCAGGCATGGTGGCGCGCGCCTGTGGCCCCAGCTACCAGGGAGGCTGAGACGGAAGAATAGCTTGAACCTGGAGGCGGAGGTTGCAGTGAGCCGAGATCATACCACTGTATTCCAGCCTGGGCAACAGGGCGACACTCCATCTCAAAAAAAAAAAAAAAAAAAAAAATTGTGGCATATTCATACGATGCATCTACTCAGAAATAAAAAGAAATACAAACTATGTTGAATAGAAGAAGCCAAAGAATACATACTGTATGGTTCCATTTACATAAAATTCTAGAACTCACAAACTAATCTACGTTGACAAAAAGTTGCTTGAAGGGAAGGCAGCACACACAGGGAGGGAAGATTGCAATGGGGCATGAGCAAACTTCTGGGAGTAACGAATGAACATGTTCACAATCTTGATTGTTGTGATGGTTTCCTGAGTGTAGATATGAAAACTTAGCAACCTGTACATTTCGAATAAATACAGTGTACTGTATGTCAATTATACCTCAATAACACTGATTTTTTTTTTTTTTTTTTTTTTTTGGAGACAAGAGTTTCACTCTTGTTGCCGCAATGACGTGAGCTCGGCTCACTGTAACCTCTGCCTCCCGGGATCAGGTGATTCTCCCGAGTAGCTGGGATTACAAGCATGCACCGCACCCCGCAAATTTTGTATTTTTAGTAGAGATGGGGTTTCTCCATGTTGGTCAGGCTGGTCTTGAACTCTCGACCTCAGGTGATCCGCCCGCCTCAGCCTCCCAAACTGGTGGGATTACGGGCGTGAGCCACCGCACCCGGCCCGTAACACTGCTTTTTAAAAAAGGACTCAAAAGAAGAATTCAAGACAAAATGATAAGTACTGAAGATATGCAAAGATGCAGCAATATAGTCTCCCTCCCCTCCCCAACAAAAAAACCAAAGACAACAATTCACTTTCTTGAAATATTTAATATTTTTTAAAAATTTAAAAATTCATATTGAAAGACTACACCACCAGTGTGTAGATAAGTGGATAAAAAAAAAAAAAAAGACCACACCATATACCTGAGTACAATGACTCCAAAATATCCAACACTGATTTTCAAAATGCTTTTAAAGATCTAGTCTATAAAAACCACTGTATTTTGGCCGGGCGCAGTGGCTCACACCTGTAATCCCGACACTTTGGGAGGCGAAGGCGGGGAGATCACGAGGTCAAGAGTTTGAGACCAGCCTGGCCAATATGGTGAAACCCCGTCTCTACTAAACATACAAAAATTAGCCAGGCATAGTGGTGGGCACCTGTAATGCCAGCTACTGGGAGGCGGAGGTTGCGGTTAGCGGAGATGGCACCACTGCACTCCAGCTTGGGCAACAGAGCAAGACTCCGACTCAAAACACACACACACACACACACACGACTCCGACTCAAAACACACACACACACACGACTCCGACTCAAAACACACACACACACACAAACACACACACACACACACCCCACACTGTATTTTAAAGAAAAAAATCTTCTAGGAAGGTAGGGAAAAAGAGTGGGCAGTTCATAAGGTAAAAAAATTATCATCAGATGTTAACAGCTGGCCAGGCATGGTGACACCTCTGTAATCCCTGCACTTTAAGAGGCCAACAAAGTGGGCAGATCACTTAAGCTCGGGAGTTCAAGCTCAGGAGACCAGCCTACAAACATGGTGAAACCCCATCTCTACAGAAAACACAAAAATTAGCCAGGTGTGGTGGCATATACCTGTAGTCCCAGCTACAGGGAAGGATGAGGTGGGAAGACAGAGTTTACAGTGAACCAAGATTGCATCACTGCACTCCAACCGGGGCAAAAGAGCAGGACTCTGTCTCAAAAATAAATAGATTTTAACAGTTTTACTGGGGGAAACAATAGAATTAACAAACTTAAGACACTCAAGGATAGAAAATGTGAACCGAAGATTTTACTTCCAGCCAAAGTGACCTTCAAGATTAAAGGGCACATGCCAGGCACGGTGGCTCATGCCTGTAATTCCAGCTCTTAGGGAGGCACAGGCAGGAGGACAGCCTGAGCCCAGGAGTTTGAGACCTGCCTGGGCAATATAGCGAGACCCCATGCTCAACAAAAAGGGGAAATAAAAAGGGGGGCAAAAAAAAAAAGAATAAAAGGCACAGACAACATACAAGACATACACATAAGAACTCCAGGCCAGGCGCGGTGGCTCATGCCTGTAATCCCAGCACTTTGGGAGGCCAAGACAGGCAGATTACTTGAAGTCAGGAAATTGAGACCAACCTGGCCAACACGATGAAACCCCATCTCTATTAAAAATACAAAAGTTAGGCCAGGCACAGTGGCTCACGCCTGTAATCCCAGCACTTTGGGAGGCCAAGACAGGCAGATCACCTGAGGTCAGGAGTTCGAGACCAGCCCAGCCAACATAGTGAAACCCCGTCTCAACTGAAAATACAAAAAAGTAGCCGGGCGTGGTGGCATGCACCTGTAATCCCAGATACTCAGGAGGCTGTGGCAGAAAAATCGCTTGAACCCAGGAGGTGGAGGTTGTAGTGAGTCAAGATGGCGCCATTGCACTCCAGCCTGGGCAACAGAGCAAGACTCTGTCTCAAAAAAAAAAACAAAAACAAAAACAAAAAAAACTCCAGAAATATTGTTTCAATTAGCCGCTTTTCAATAATCTATTAAAGAATAAGCTTCATTCAGACAACCAAACTGACTAGAGACAGAGAGAATACAATGACAATGACATAAGGACTGGTTGTAGGCATGAGATATATACCTACTGTAAAACTAAGATTGACAGTTAAAAGGGAAAGTCAGCCGGGGCAGTGACTATGCCCGTAATCCCAGCACCTTTGGAGGCAAAGGCAGGGGGAGCATCACTTGAGGTCAGGAGTTCGAGAACAGCCTGTTCAACATAGCGAAACCCCGTCTCTACTAAAAACACAAAAATTAGCCAGGCAATGGTGGCACGTGCCAGTAACCCCAGCTACTCAGCTGGCTGAGGCACAAGAATCACTTGAACCCAAGAGGCAGAGGTTGCAGTGAGCTGTGATCGCACCACTGCACTCCAGCCTGGGCAACAGAGTGAGACTCTGTCTCAAAAAAAAAACAAAAGGGAAAGTTACGTAATAGCAATATGCTCAGACAATGTAGACAGAAAAACTTTTAAATGGGGGCTAGAAATAGAGAATATGTAAAAAAAAAAAAGTTAACATTCCTAGTAATTATATTGGTGGCAGTAATATTCGCATTATTATTTTAGACTTTCTGATGTGTAATGTTGGTTACAGTCAGTAATTACAAGACATCCTGATTCTATCATACCCTGCCTGTGTTCTTGAGAGAACCAGGATTTCTGGTATTCAAAAAGTTATAAAAACCCTGGGCCAGGCGCAGTGGTTCACACCTGTAATCCCAGCACTTTGGGAGGCCAAGGTGGATGGATCACGAGGTCAGGAGATCGAGACCATCCTGGCTAACACAGTGAAACCCCATCTCTACTAAAAATACAAAAAAATTAGCCAGGCGTGGTGGCGCATGCCTGTAATCCCAGCTACTCACAAGGCTGAGGCAGGAAAATCGCTTGAACCCAGGAGGCAGAGGTTGTAGCGAGCCGAGATCGCGCCACTGCACTCCAGCCTGGGTGACAGAGCGAGACTCCGTCTCAAAAAAAAAAAAAAGAAAAATCCCTATGCACTCCCATGTTTACTGCAGCACTATTCACAACAGCCAAAATATGAAACCAGCTCAGTGCAATGGCTCATGCCTTGTAATCTTTGCACTCTGGGAGGATTGCTTGAGGCCAGGAGTTGGAGATCAGCCTAGGCAACATAGCAAGACTTTGCCTCTACAAAAAAAATTATAAATTAGCCAGGCATCGTGGCATGTACCCTATCTGTAAGTCCTAGCTATTCAGGAGGCTGAGGCAAGAGGATCCCTTGAGCCTAAGAGTTTGAAGTTGCAGTGAGCTATGACTGAGTTGCTGCACTAAAGCCTGGGCAACAGCAAGACCTTGCCTCAAAAATACATTTTTTTAAAACAAGGAACCAACCCGAGTTCCCATCAATGGATAAGAAAATGTGGTATATTATTCAGCAATAAAAAAGAATTAGATCCTGTCATTTGCAACAACATGGATGGAACTATAGGCCATTATGTTAAGTGAAGTTAAGTCAAGCACAGAAAGACAAACATCACGTTTTCACATATGTGGGAGCTACAACAGTGGATCTCACAAAGGTAAGAGTCTAAAGACTGATGATTACTAGAGACTGAGCAAGGAACAGGAGAGATAAAAGGGGAGAAAAAAGAATATACATGTATCTATTACCACCAAACTGTACACTTAAAGTGGTAAAGATGGGGCCGGGGGCGATGGCTCACGCCTGTAATCCCAGCAGTTTGGGAGGCCAAGGCGGGTGGATCACGAGGTCAAGAGATAGAGATCATCCTGGCCAACATGGTGAAACCCTGTCTCTACTAAAAATACAAAAATTAGCTGTGTGTGCCTGTAGTCCCAGCTACTCGGGAGGCTGAGGCAGGAGAATCGCTTGAACTCAGGAGGTGGGGGTTGAAGTGAGCCGAGATCGCGCCACTGCGATCCAGTGTGGCATAGGGCGAGACTCCATCTCAAAAAAGAAGAAAGAAAACTAAAATGGTAAAGATGGTAAATTATATAAGTGTGCAAGTGTGCGTGTGTGTGTTTGAGACAAGGTCTTACTCTGTTGCCCAGACTGGAGTGCTGTGGCACAATCACGGCTCACTGCAGCCTCAACCTCCCAGGCTCAGGTGATCCTCCTACCTCCTCCTCCCAAGTAGCTGGGAGTAGCTGGGACTACAGGCGCATGCCACCACGTTAGGCTAATTTTTTATATTTTTTGTAAAGACGGGTTTCACCATGTTGCCCAGGCTGGTCTCGAACTCCTGGGCTCAAGTGACCCTGGGCCACCTGCCTCAGCCTCTCAAAGTTCTGGGATTACAGGCATGAATCACTGCACCTGGCCAGTAAATTATATAAGTATATTTTACCTAAACAAAAAAAAAACTTTTTAAAACGCTGTATTCCTCATCCTGAATTGCAAGTCTTAGTATTTTATGTAGCTGAGTAATAATAAACTTCTCTACCACCAAGATTGTAGTCTTGAAATGCCATTTCCCACTAAAAGGCAGGTCTTCTTGAGAAATATCTGATTCACATCTGGGGCAGGAAATGAGCTTGGAACATATTCTTATACCAGAGAATAAGGATACTATCAAAAACTACTAAGGTCACGTCAAAAGGACTCTGGAGCCAACTGGAAAAGGCTACCACTGACCAAATGGGAGACAACTTGACCGTCAAAAAGGATAATTGCAACTCAAACCCATCAAATACCTTTAAATCCATGACTGAAATGCATCAAGTGTTTAAAATCATGATTGAAACACACCATATGTTCCTGTTTATTCAGCGCATACTATATATTTAGCATGATGTCAGAAACTACATTACCTTCAGAAGAGTGTATTCTTTCCAACATAAAAACAATTTTTTGAAGTGGCCAGAAACAATTCACCTGGGGATTAATTATTTTAGTTATATACATATATAGTTTCCCTCTTCACATCAATTTAGTATGTCTTGATATCTTTCCTAACATCCTACATCAGATGTTTACAGGTAATTTTAATAGACTAAGAAGTAAAAATGTTCAAATTTTTCCTACAGCCTCCTCCATTTTTCCTACAACCTCCTCCATTGTAAAAGCCTATACTTACAATTCTAAAACCTCTCTAAAGCTAAAAGCAAGTGTCAAATCAATTGTCTTTTGAAAAGAAAACTAAGCAGCCTGGGGGGTCACTGATTTTGATCCATAAACAGTTTCACATACTACTTCTGTTAATGCTTTCTTGCTATAATGCATCAGTGAAAATAAAAACAACTATGAAATTTTTTTTTGAGACAGAGTCTCACTCTGTCACTCAGGCTGCAGTACAGTGGCACCAACCATCATGGCTCACTGCAGCCTCAACCTCCCACGTTCCAACAATCCTTCTGCCTCAGCCTCTGGAGAAGCTGGGACTATAGGCATGTACCAACACACTCAGGTAACTTTTAAATTTTTTGTCCTGAGCTCAAGTGATCCACTGTTTCCCAA
This sequence comes from Pan paniscus, assembly GCF_029289425.2. Lineage (NCBI taxonomy): Eukaryota > Metazoa > Chordata > Mammalia > Primates > Hominidae > Pan > Pan paniscus. Next base: position 72,958,222 of record NC_085926.1, on the reverse strand, counting down.
AGTGCTGAGATACAGGCATGAGCCACCACATCCGGTGGAAATGCTTATCTTAAGCAATCCACTCATCCTAAAACATCAGAAAAGTCTAAATTGCTGTTCTTTAAATTTTCATTTTCATTCTCTCGTTACAATCTCACATACTAGACAAAGCTTAGTTTAGCCATAAATGGGTAGCAGAAACTCTGCAAATGTCAGTATCAAAGATATGCCATGTTGATAAAAAGAAATCAAAGCTTAAAGCTAAATGCATAAACACTGGCTGCTATTTACATAATAAAATAAAAAATATTTTCCAAATTCCATTGAATATAAGAATCTAACTACACCAATCATTTCAGTACAAAACATGCTTAGTGAATACATAAACACCTAATATGGGGTGGAGGATTGGGAATTTTAAGTCCTCTTCTACCAGGATAAAATAACTGTCCAAAAAAAAATCAGATAACTTCCCCAGCCACTTGGTGTTCCAGTAAGACAGGATATTAAAAAGCTATCTTTTAGAAACTTTCAATTATTTATACATTTATAGGCAATGTACTTTATCAAAAAGGGAAAGCAGTGTGTACAAACCTGATAAACTGAGTAAGACGTTTTAAGTACTCATCTCCAAATAGTTTGATATCATCTTGTATATCAAAAAACAGCCAAAAGTAAAATGCTATTTGGCTTGACATTGTTGACAGGGCTAAGTCTGTGCCGACTAGCAATTCAAGAGGAATAGTGGCAGTCTAAGCATTTATGTTTTAGGGATTAATTTATTTTTGAAAGATGGCATGTGGTCATTTTTAGGCTTATCTATATAAGCACAAATTAACAGTTTTACATTGTTCTAAATCAAGATGTTCTATATGAAACCCTAATGCGAAGGTAAAAATGACTTCCCCCCAAGAGGGTCCCATTTTTTAATGTAATAAATAGAAATACAAGATTGAACACATCACAGTGACGTTCTCAAAATGACTGGTGTATTTTAATAGAATACTAAGGAGACTCAGCTTGCAGGCATGACCATTAAATCAAGCACTGAGGCAGCAAAGGTTTTTTTCTTTCTAAAATTAGGCTAGTTGTTAAAAGGCTAGACTACAACCATAAGCAAATCTCGTGAGAAATGAACACTTGCTAATAATAAAGCCAGAGAAATTATACAATACTTGCTGAAAGCTACACTCATACTGGGCAGATAACCCACTTATTAACACTGAAACCATAGAAACCTACCCCTTTCCTGCTGCCCCAGCCCCCACCCAAAGACTACAAAAAGAAGTCATCAAAGATGCACTGTTCTCTACAAATAAACTTAGCCAGATTGTGTCTACCACACAAACTGCAAAACAATGACCTGGAATGTTCCTTCTGAACACAGCCCTAACTTTATAGTGTAAGTTTCAGATTCAGAACATTTGGAAACGAGCTTAATAAAATGCTGAGCATATGTAACAAGTCAGCTATCTTAGAAAGTCTACAAGTCAAAACTGTAGCATCTGGAATTTGTCAGATAATCACAGAGTCCTCCAGACGATAAATAGAAGTGACACTTTAAACACCTACATATGCAAATATGACCAAAAAAAGGCTAGACACACGACAATATGAGAAAACACCACCAAGACTCTGAAACAGAATCAAAGCCACAAAATTCTAGGAATAAGCCTATTTGTTATGGCCAAAAAGGGTCATAATGGAATAGGCATTCTTCCTTTCTCTGGCTCGTTAAGACTAATACATTCTCTAAGCGTGCCAAAGCCTAGCTATAAAGAAAATTCTAACATACACAAGTTTTTAAAATCCGTTACAGACCATGTATAAAGTAAGTAAGCGTATACGTTCTTTAAATGTAAATATATAAATTATTTAAATGACCAGGACTTCTACAATTTAGAATGAATTATTTAATTATCCCAAAATATACTTTTTTCCCTTTCCTGAGCAATTCTTAATAATGCACTGGTCTATAACGACAAATGCATGTTTTCAACTCACATTGTTTCTCCAGTCTTGGCTACATGACAAAGAAACTGATCCAGGACAGGACAAACTTCCTTTTTCCCCCTCTTCTCAAAATCTAGATGAAAGAAGAAAAAAAAACGTTATCAGTTTTCTCAAAAGCGCTCTAAAAACAAACTTTCCTCCTAGTCCTTTACCTTATTAAAAATCAATTAAATACAAAATTAAAAAAATAAGGCCTCTCAACCAAATTACCACCTCAATCCTCCAAGTTCTACTTCCAACATGTCACCCTCTTTACAGATAACAAGAATCCTCCTAAAGGGGGCACTCAACTTCACAAACCATTTTTAACGCAGTGCTTCTCGAAGTGTGGTCCGGGGGAACACCAGCATTATATTAAGCTGGGAATCCAGCGACAATAAAAATCCCCAGGCCCCGACTCCCACCAATTGTTCATCTAAGTCCATAAATCTGCCTTTCTAAGAAGCACCAACTACTCCAAGTTGCCGTCCCCAAATGATTGTGAATGTCAAAGAATAATTCTCAAAACGCTGAAATCTCTCTATTCGAAGTTTGTAAGCCACTGTTCTCAAGCCTGTTGCGTGGAAGGCGTGCAATCAAGAACAGTGAAGGCAACCACCTCGAAATTAGGGCGCGGAAGGATGACTTCAAAAGCCCTGAAAAAGGCATACTGAGACAACTTAAAAGTTGCGATGCCACCCCCTACCCCCGCCCCCACCAACCGTTTACTTTTTCTCCCACCCCAACGCCTAGCGTGCGGGTAGCCTGGTGGAGAAAGGAGGATGTCTGGGAGGGAGGGGTCTGCGGGTCCGCGACTCGTCCCCTGAACGGGTGGGAGAAAGACTGGGGCCCCCGCAAGAGCTTCCCCGGCTCCCCTCCCCCAGCCCAGACGCCGGCGGCCGACACAAAGCCAGAGCGGGGCGGGAGGGAGCTGCCCACAGGGCTCCCCGCCCCTGGGGAGGTGGAGGGGGATGGGAGCCCGGGAAACACTCTCCCCACGCCGCGCCCGGCCCCGGTCCTCGGAACCATCCGCCCTGAAAGGAGAGAAGAGCGAGCCGGAGAAGGTGAGGGGGAATGAAGAGGGGGCAGCTACCCCCACCTTTCAGCGCCTCCTGGAGCCTCTCGACGTCCATGGCTTCCCGGAGTCCCTCACAGCCTCCGCCTCCCTCCGCGGGTCTCCTGGGGACCGGAACGCCTCCCCCCACCCCCCCGACGCCCTCCCCCTCCCTCGCACACACTCCGGCACGCAGGCGACCGGGGGGGGGAAACGAAGGGAGCCGGGGGAAGCGTGCGAGAGCGAGACCGACAGAGCGAGCACCTCCCCAAGCCGCTACCACCAACCCTCCAACATGGCGCCCGGTACGTCACCGCGCGCACGCTCCCTGCCGCCGTCCTCGCTCCCGCTGCGCGCTCCGGCCCGGAACCCGAGAGCGCGTGCGCGGCCGAGGCGTGACGCTGGGGCCCAGTGGCGGCTGCGTCCCAGCGGCTTCCCGAGCCTCAGCCCGAGCCTCAGCCCCAGCCCCAGCCCCAGCCCCAGCCCCAGCCCCAGCCCCAGCCCCAGGCTCCGCGGAGCTGAAGACTGGACGGTCAGGCGAGAGGGTTGCAGGCGGACTCCTAGGCTTTGAATCCCTGCCATTTCCTCTCTGTGTGAACTTAAGCTACTTACTTCGCCTGTCTGAGCCTCATTTTCCCCATCTGTACAGTGAGGGCACTGGTACCGATGCCCTATGCAGTTGCTGTGAGAATTCAGTGTATACACTGCACGTTCAGAATGCGCCTAAAAAACGTAGAGCGAGGCCGGGCAGGGGGCTCAGGCCGGTGATCCCAACACTTTGGGAGGGAGGCCGAGGCGAGAGGATCGCTTGAGCCCAGGAGTTCGAGACCAGTCTGGGTAACAAAATGACCCCGCTCCCGCGCCCTTCTCTATATAAAAATAAGTACAGGCCGGGCGCGGTGACTCAAGCCTGTAATCCCAGCACTTTGGGAGGCTGGGGCGGGCGGAGCACCTGAAGTCAGGAGTTGAAGACCAACCTGGCCAACATGGCGAAACCCCGTCTCTACTAAAAATACAAAATGTAGTCGGGCGTGGTCGTTCGTGCCTGTAATCCCAGTTACTCGGGAGGCTGAGGCACGAGAATCGCTTGAATCCAGGAGGCGGAGGTTGCAGTGAGCCGATATCGCGCCACTGCACTCCAGCCTAGGCGACAAAGCGAGACTGTTTCAAAAAAAAATAATAAAATTAAAAATACATACATACACTAAGCATTGCTAATAATCCTAACAAGAATACCTCCCTGCTTAACCCAACGTTCGTTCGTCACTGGCCCACCTGTGGCAAGAAGTAATGTATACAGCAAAGTCATTAAGAGCTCAAGGTTTGGAATCAATATTCAAATCCCAACTCAACTACTTACTCCTTGTGTGGCCCTGAAGTAGTTACCTAAACTCAGGCAGCTTCAGGGTTCTTATTTATAAAATGAGGGTTGTAAAACGGCCACGAGGATTGAGTGAAATGGCAAATGTGAAACATTTGGCACAGTGCGTGAAACCTGGAACACTCAACGTGGCTGGGTTTTTATTACCACTGTTATCATTATTACATGACATAATCTCCCAGGAGGTAGGAGAGGGCGGAAACCTCAGAAGTCCTCTGCAGCCCTGACATTTTACAAATGGGAAAGCTGTGTCACAGGCAGCAAGTCTGGGGAGACAGAACTAGAACCCAGAACCCAAATCATCTGGCTCCCAGCCAGTGCGTGGACATTTTTATACTCATCTGTGAGCTTTTAAAAGAAAAGGTACTGCCCGGGCACGGTGGCTCACACCTGTATTCCCAACACTTCGGGAGTCTGAGGCAGGCGGATCACCTGAGGTCAGGAGTTTGATACCAGCCAGGCCAACATGGCAAAACCCTGTCTCTGCTAAAAATACAAAAAAAAAAAAAAAAAAAAATTAGCTGGGCTTGGTGGCGGGCACCTGTAATCGCAGCTACTCGGGAGGCTGAGGCAGGAGAATCCCTTGAACCCTGGAGGCTGAGGTTGCAGTGAGCCGAGATACTCCAGCCACTGTACTCCAGCCTGGGCACGACAGAATGGGACTCCGTCTCAAAAAAAAAAAAAAAAAAAAAAAAAAACAACAGAGAGAGAGAGAAAGAAAAGAAAAGGTATTGCGTTGTTCCACCTCCTCTTCCCAAAACCCAGCATAGCACAAAGTCATGGAAGGAAGGAGGGGAGAGAAGGACCAAGGGAGGGAAGGAAGGTTATTGTTTGGTCTAAGAAGATGCAAGTTTGGACACAGCCTTTACACTGTTGACCCTCTTAAAAGACAGTGGGTCTGACCCTGATCCTAGGTGGTAGATGTAGGCAAAAGACATTCACACCCAAAATAGCTCTCTCAAATTGTGCCATCAGAGAACCAGTCCCCTGTGTCTTTAGACCTTCATTGTTCAGAGCATCTAGCTCAATTACAAATATCCTTGCAGAGAGAGGGAATAGGGTAGCACATCAAGCACTTGGCCAGCACTTGCCAGGCACCAGGTTTAGTTTATCCAGGTCCCTTCCAGTCTGAAAGGGCCTACTGCCTACATGGCAAAGCTTAGCCTCTCCTTCTATCTGCCACTCTACTATTCAGAAGGGTCTCTTACTGTAAGAGCTCTGCTGTACAGTAGATATTAGCCATGTGTGAATATTGAAATTTAAATTAATTAAAATTAAATAAAATTTAAAATTCAGTTCCTGAGTTCTTCAATAAAAATCCAATTCTTTTTTTCTTTTTTCTTTTTCTTTTTTTTTTTTTGAGACGGAGTCTTGCTCTGTCGTCCAGGCTGGAGTGCAGTGGCGTGATCTCAGCTCACTGCAACCTCTGCCTCCCGGGTTCAAGCAGTTCTCTGCCTCAGCCTCTCCAGTAGCTAGGATTACAGGCTCACACCACCACACCCAGCTAATTTTTGTATTTTTAGTAGAGATGGGGTTTCACCATATTGTCCAGGCTGGTCTTGAACTCTGGACCTTGTGATCCACCCGCCTCAGCCTCCCAAAGTGCTGGGATTACAGGTGTGCACCACCGCCCCTGGCCTAAAAATCCAATTCTTTGGTCACACCAGCCACATTTTAAGTGCTCAGTAGCTACATGTGGCTAGTGGCTCCTGTATTGGATAGTTCAGATAAAGAAAATTTCATTATTGCAAAAAGTTCTATTGGAACTTTCTGTTGGAGAACACATTATGCTAATTTCTAACACTTTGTTTTGTCCCTTTCATTGCTGTCAGCTTAACTGAATTTCTTATGGTTTTTCAGATCCCACCTGGTCTTCAGATAATCAAGGCTTGTGCCCCTCTGGTTAGCTCCTCCTCTCCAATGCACTTTGCTACGTTCCTCTGCAAATTCAGATCTCTACTTAAACACCACTTCCTCTGGTACACTTTCCACGATTCCCTTAGGCTGTCATTGCTGTGTGCACTTTGTCGCCCGTCATTGACCTTATCCAGTGTCTGGAAGTCAAGATTACAAGGGGAGAAGAGGCAAAAGATGAGGCTGAAAAAATAACTTCATTTGGTTCATTCCTTCCTTCTTCCTTGAATTCTTCTCCAGCCGGCCTGTATCGCAATGTCTGCAATTACTAGAGCCTCCTACTGGCTGGGCATGGTGGCTCACACCTGTAATCTCGGTACTCTGGGAAGCCAAGGCTGGAGGATCACTTGAGACCAGCCCAGCAACATGTCTCTACAAAAAATAAAAAATTACCAGGGGTAGTGGCGCACACCTGTAGTACTAGCTACTTGGGAGGCTAGGAGGATTACTTGAGCCCAGGAATTTAAGTCTGCAGTGAGCCGGGATCATGCCACTGTAATCCATCCTGGGCCACAAACATAGTGAGACCCTGACTCAAAAATAAAAAATAGAATAAAAAGCCTCCTACTGATGCCAATTTCCTGGGAAGAAAACAGAATACAAATGTGGCAGCCAGCCCCCACAATTACCCCTCATGATCCTCACTTGCTGAGATTCATGCCCTAGTATAATCAGGCACACCAAATCACAGCTGTCTGTGTGAAGGCACTAGGGCTTCTGCCTTGGCCTCTTGAATTGGTAAATGGGGCCTCAATGGGGGAAGCCAGCTGCCATGTCATGAGAACATTAGACAGTCTTGTGGAAAGGCCCCACAGAGAGAAGAACTGTCCTTGAAGGTGGATCCTCCAGCCTCAGGAATTCCTTCAGGTAACTGCAGCCCCAGCTGACATCTGGATCACAACCTTAGCAGACATCCCACACTAGAGCAGCCCATCTAAGTCACTTCCCAATACATGATCCACAGAAACTGTAAAAGGTGACAATGTCTATAACTGTTCTAAGCCTCTAAATTTTAGAAACTAATGCAACAAATAAGAAATTTAATAGTAACAGCTAGTATTTATTAAATACTTTCATGTGTCTGGCATTCTCCTAAGCAGTTTACAAAACTATCAAAAAGTGTCTCCTAAGCAGTTTACAAAAGTATTTAATTGAATCCTCACAAAATCCTATGAGGATCCTCCTCACTTAACAGAAAAGAAAACTGAAATATAGAGGCCCAGCACAGTGGCTCACGCCTGTAATTCCAGCACTTTGAAAGGCCGAGGCGGGTGGATCACCTGAGGTCAGAAGCTGGAGACCAGCCTGGCCAATGTGATGAAACCCCATCTCTACTAAAAATACAAAAATTAGCTGGGCGTGGTGGTGGGCGCCTGTAATCCGAGCTACTCGGGAAGCTGAGGCAGGAGAATTGCTTGAACCCAAGAGGCAGAGCTTGCAATGAGCCAAGATCACGCCACTGCACTCCAGCCTGGGTGACAAGAGCGAAACTCAAGAAAGAAAGAGAGAGAGAGAAAGAAGGGAGGGAGGGAGGGAAGGAAAGGAGGAAAAGAAAAGAAAAGAAAGAAAAAGAAAGAAAGGGAAAGAAAGAAAGAAAACAGAAATATAAAGAGGTGAAATTGCTTGCACAAAATCACACAACTACATAGGCAGGTGACTGACCCATGATTCAAACCTAGACTGGCTTCAGAGCCCCCAAACACTTTCTTGTCCTCAAGAAGTTTGCAAAATACTAGGAAAGATAAGATGTAAGTGTAGGCCCTCATGCAAGGTAGAAGGCAAAGCTGTGTATCAGATATTCAGAGGCCTGCAAAATTTCTTCCAGGAAGAGATGGAAGGGTCTCACTTAAAGACTGGAAAAGATTTGTACTGACAGAGAAGAGCCCTCCTGGCAGAGGGAATGGTATTAACGAGGTAAACAGTCTGTGAGGGTCTCCAAGGTGCTCGGGAAAGTTGGTGCATAGTCTCTTTTCCCCCACGGAGCTCATAGTCTAATAGGGGAGGTAGACCTTAAATAAATATGAACATTCAGGAAGACTGGCAAGATGAAGGCCCATGTTCTGGGTGTGCAAAAGAGGGAAAAGGCCTGAACAGGGAGGAGACACAGAGTAGGCTGTAGAACATGGAGACACAAAGAGATGGGAGGGAGAAAACAGCCAGAACTATGTCAGAGAACATGTGGGTGGATCTTTTTTTAACCCCAGGGAAAAGTACTGGAGCTTGGCTGTCCTTCTGAGATGGGTCTGTGGGAAGGGACAAGAAGAGATTGAAGAAAAATCTAGAAAAACCAATATCCAGTCTAAACAAGCTGGAGAACAGAGGACAGACTGGGTTACAATACCACTACACAAAGCTTTAGACGTTCTTTGATTCTCGTGGCTTTTTATTCATGCCCTGAAGTCCTTATTTGTATATATAATGGGTACCAAATGAAGTTGAGATAGGAAGATAAACTAAACTGAATACATTTTTCTAAACAAGTATGAGGGCAGTTTCACAAACCATCAGGCTTCACTTTTTTCCCAGAGACTTTCCACTTTTTTAGTGGAAACAAGGGTAACAAAGGGTCTATGCAAAAAACCATGGGTTGTTTTCTCTGGAGTCACCACAGGCATGATGGCTGCTGGTGGCCATGGTGGGTGTTTAAGAGCAGTGTCAGAGAAGGGAACTGGCAGAGTGAAGCTGCCTAGGTGGCCATCTTGATTAGGTCTGACTGTAGTAGTGGAAGTTGGCTTCGAGTTGTGTGAAAGAAAATGGGAATTTATGAGGAGAGTAGGGTATTCCACAGATTAAGGACACTCACTGAACCCAACAGCCATTCTCTTCTTCAACTCTGCACACTTTCTGTCTCTTTCTCTGTCTCTCTCTCTCTTTCCCTTTCTCCACACCCACACCCACACATCCTATAGGTTGTGTTTCTTTGAAGAACCCTGATTATACATACACAGTCATGTGTCACTTAATAACAGAGATAGATTCTGAGAAACGTGCTATTGGGCAATTTCATTGTTGTGCAAGCATCGTAGAGTGTACTTACACAAACCTAGATGGTATAGCCTCCTACACACCTAGGCTATGGTACTTTCTATTGCTTCTAGGCTACAAACCAATACAGCGTGTTACTGTCCTGAATATTGTAAGCAACTGTAACACAATAGTAAATGTTTGTTTATCTAAACATACCTAAACATAGAAAGGCATAGTAAAAATACAGTATTATAATCTTATGAGACCATTGTCATTTATGTGATCTGTTGTCAAATGAAACATTGTTATGTGGTGCATGACTGTATATACACAAATACACACACATATATATATTCGATAATTGAATATGATAAAATCGAATAGTGTATTAAGAGAAAAAGGTCTAAAATCAGATATCTAGTTTAATTCCTGGCTTATTACTTCCTAGCTGTTTGAATTCAGGTAAATGATTAATATCAAAATGCCTCAGTTTCCTTATGTATAAATTGAAGTTAATAGTGGTGACTTACTCATTGGTTTGCTGAGAGAATTAAGCCAGTGATCTGACTCAATCAATATTAGGTATTGTTCATACTTACATAGGTTAAGAATTACAAAAATAATTTATGGTTTTTCTTTCTCTTTTGAAATGATTTCAAACTCACATAAAAGTTGCAAGTACAGGCCAGGCGTGGTGACTCAAGCCTGTAATCCCAGCACTTCGGGAGGCTGAGGCGGGCAGATCACTTGAGGTCAGGAATTCAAGACCAACCTGGCCAACATGGTGAAACCCCGTCTCTACTAAAAATACAAAAAATTCACCAGGCATAGTGGCACATGCCTGTAGTCCCAGCTACTCGGGAGGCTGAGGCAGGAGGATTGCTTGAACCCAGGTGCTGGAGGTTGCAGTGAGCCAAGATCTTGCCACTGCACTCCAGGCTGGGTGATGGAGCAAGACTCCATCTCAAAACCCAACCAGCAAACAAACAAGTTGCAAGTACAGTACGAACATTTCTTTTCCTGAACTATTTGAGAGTAAGTTGCTGAAGAGATACTCCCAACCCCCCGAAAACTTTAGTATATAATTGCTAAACATAATGGTGCAACAATTATTATTATACAACAATTGAGGCCGGGCGCAGTGGCTCACGCCTGTAATCCCAGCACTTTGGGAGGTCGAGGCAGGTGGATCACGAGGTCAGGAGATCGAGACCATCCTGGCTAACACGGTGAAACCCTGTCTTTACTAAAAATACAAAAAATTAGCCGGGCGTGGTGGCGGGCGCCTGTGGTCCCAGCTACTCGGGAGGCTGAGGCAGGAGAATGGCGTGAACCCAGGAGGCGGAGCTTGCAGTGAGCCGAGATCGCACCACTGCACTCCAGCCTGGGCGACAGAGTGAGACTCCATCTCAAAAAAAAAAAAAAAAAGCAATATATGTACTTTATTCTATTTCAATTATATCTTAAAAGAGTTGTACAAAAATACTGACTCCCTAAACACAAGTCAGAAATCAAAAACAAAAAACTAGAATACAGTGCATTTAAAGTACATACCTTAAAAGGGGAAATAGGGATAATAAAAGCATTGGGGGATTTTTGGAGTTAAAAATAAATCACCCAACTATGTTATCATTCGTAATAAAATTAAAGTAATAGCCATGCTACAAACTGGAGGAGAAATGTTATAAACCTTGAATATGTAACATCATAATAGCTAGTAAAATCCAATGATGAGAGAAAAATAAGAGAATATATAAGTATGCTAAATTCTAAATACTTTGTGCAGAGTTGATTCAGACTTTCCAAAATAGAAACAGAGATTGGCCGGGCACAGTGGTTCATGCCTGTAATCCCAGCACTTTGGAAGGCTGAGGCGGATGGATCACTTGAGGTCAGGAGTTCGAGACCAGCCTGGCCAACATGATGAAACCCTGTCTCTTCTAAAAATACAAAAACAAGCCAGGCATAGTGGCAAGCACATGTAATCCCAGCTACTCGGGAGGCTGAGGCAGGAGAATCACTTGAACCCAGGAGACGGAGGTTGCAGTGAGCTGAGATCATGCCATTGCACTCCAGCCTGGGCAGCACAGCCAAAGCTCCATCTCAAAAAAATAAATAAATAAAAATAAAAATAGAAACAGAGATGAAGGGCCAGGCGCAGTAGCTCATGCCTGTAGTCCCAGCACTTTGGGAGGCCGAGGTGGGCAGATCACCTGAGGTCAGGAGTTCAAGACCAGCCTGGCCAACATGGTGAAACCCCATCTCTACTAAAAATACAAAAATTAGCTGGGCATAGTGGCTAACGCCTGCAGTCCCAGCTACTTGGGAAGCTGAGGCAGGAGACTCGCTTGAACCCGGGAGGTGGAGGTTGCAGTGAGCCAAGATCACACCACTGCACTCCAGCCTGGGCAACAGAGTGAGACTTGGTCTCAAAAACAAAACAACAACAACAACAACAAACAGAAACAGGCGTGAAGAAGGAGTAGAGCGGGGAGGAGGATAATTATTCTTACGGTTAGTAAACTTAGACACAATATAGGTATTATTATTTAAGTTTTTTTTTTTTTGGAGACTGAATTTCACTCTGTTGTCCAGGCTGGAGTACAGTGGCGGGATCTCGGCTCACTGCAACATCTGCCTTCCGGGTTCAAGCAATTCTCCTGCCTCGGCCTCCCAAGTAGCAGGGATTACAGGCACGTGCCACCACGCTCAGCTACTTTTTGTGTTTTTAGTAGAGATGGGGGTTTCACCATGTTGGCCAGGCTGGTCTCAAACTCCTGACCTCAGGTGATCCTCCTGCCTTGGCATCCCAAAGTGCTGGGATTACAGGTGTAAGCCATCTGTACCTGGCCAAAATTCCATTTTTTATTCACATGAACAAAAATTACCAATTGCAAATGACAAGACAAAGATTTGAGTTCAAGTGGTCTATTTGGGGGCCAAATCCAAGAAAACACTGGTAGGAGTGGGGAAGTGTGATGGGGAAGGCAAGAAAGCCAATAAAGAATATATATTATTAAAGAAGTTACTACTGTGGGCAATTTGAGCTTCTTCACACTGGGAAATTCTGGGATGCAATTCTGGAACAGACCAGAGTTACCCTTCCAGAGAAGATGAGGAGCTGAGGTATTTATCTACCAACTCCTGTCAGTCAGTGATTGTTACTACTCCCAGAGGTGTTAATTTCCCAATACTTTGAGCCTGCCTGTAGGCAAGTGGAGCAGGCTGCAGTGGCAGAAGGGAGCCTTCGGGCAGAGTCACAGGTTGGGAATCAGAATTTTGAGCTGGCATGCATGGAAATAATGTATGTTAAGGGAATAAGACAGGGCATGCTATGCTGGTCATCTATTCTGTGCCAGAAATTGTGGGTTCTAAATAGGCAGATGGCAACCTTAGGAAGCTTAAATTCTGACACACAATACACCAACTATTTTCTTAATTAGTTATTGACTTTATTTGAATTTCCTCTCATTTGAGCACGTATTGGTTTTATGTTTTAAAACCTCCATACACATACAAACAATAAACATCAGAGAAGCTGTTATAAACGGTGATCATGTTTTAAACATTTAACTTTTTTTTAAAAGCTACTATCGGCCGGGCGCGGTGGCTCAAGCCTGTAATCCCAGCACTTTGGGAGGCTGAGGCAGGCGGATCACGAGGTCAGGAGATCGAGACCATCCTGGCTAACATGGTGAAACCCCGTCTCTACTAAAAATACAAAAAACTTAGCCGGGCGCGGTGGCAGGTGCCTGTAGTCCCAGCTATTCGGGAGGCTGAGGCAGGAGAATGGCGTGAACCCAGGAGGCGGAGCTTGCAGTGAGCCGAGATCACACCACTGCACTCCAGCTTGGGTGACAGACTGAGACTCCGTCTCAAAAAAAAAACAACAAAAAACAAAAAACAAACAAACAAACAAAAAGCTAGTATCAGTCCTTTTACTTTTCTTTCAACTGTGTGCTTGCAATCTTTTCTTTTCTTTTTTTTTTTTTTTTGAGATGGAGTTTCGCTCTGTCACCCAGGCTGGTGTGCAGTGGCGTGATCTCGGCTCACTGCAACCTCCGCCTCCTGGGTTAAAGCAACTCTCCTGCCTCAGCCTCCCGAGTAGCTGAGATTACAGGTGCCCGCCATGGCTTCTGGCTATTTTTTTTTTTTTTTTGTAATTTTAGTAGAGACTGGCATTCTGCCATGTTGGCCAGGCTGTTCTTAAACTCCTGACTTCAGGTGATTCACACACACTTTGGCCTCCCAGAGTGCTGGGATGGATACAGGCATGAGCCACTGCGCCTTGCCGCTTGCAATCTTTTCTAATAACAATAATTTAGAAGAATTCAATTTCCTAATATGATATTTAGACTTGCATTGTCACTTGACCCAGAATAGCAATCCTGAAAAAAGAAATGCTATTGTTTTGATAAACTCTAAGTGCTCCGTAATGAGACAGGCATAGGTGTTCCCAGGTGTCTCTTTATAGTTACAGCCTATATGCATATACATGACATAGAGCCTACATAAGTATAGTGGATACATCAACATTTATGATTTTGACTGTCACCTCTAGGAGTCTATGGGGACTGTGGAACTGAGGAATTGTTGAAGTGCTCTTTGGGAGGGGGAACCACCCCCTCCCAAATCATTCATTCATTTTAGATTATTGAATTGTTTCTGGTACGAGGGGTTTATTTGGTTAATGACAGTTTTCAATGAGGGGAAAAAGATATATTATAGTTGTCTTAAGTTAAACACCAGGAGAACAATTTTCTTGATATTTTGACCCAGGTTGGCAATACCATTTTTCATATGAACATGGAGACAAGGTATTTTTCCAAAGATGGAATGATTCTATTAAAATGACATGAAAATTTTATGGCCGGAATCCTAGAAGGATGTGTGGTTTTCAATAAAATATTAATGAAAAAAGCATTGTTAAAATGATACATTTCCCTTGGCATCTTTTGAGCCTTTGAATATAGAGCTATTTCCGGATTTTTCACTTACACAAGACCTTTTTTTTCCTCTGTACTTGTTTGAGTTGTGTTTGCTGTCACTTACAATTTAAAGAGTTTTAATGACTAAAGAAATTGGTACCAGGAGTGGGGTGGTTTCCAGGCAGCCAAAATCCCACAAATATCTAGTATAGAGCTATAAAAAACAGATTATGGAAATAGAGAGCATTTACACAAAAAGGAACTTTAACCTCATCTGACCTAACCATGTCATTTTATGAATAAGTAAATAAACTGACTCAATCAATACATTCTCTCTCTTTCTTTTTTTTTTTTCGGGACAAGGTCTTGTTCTCTCACCCAGGCTGGAGTATAGTGGTACAATTACAGCTCATTACAGCCTTGACCTCCTGGGTTCAAGTGATCCTCCTGACTCAGCCTCCCAAGTACCTAGGACTACAAGCATGCGCCATCACTCCCAGCAAATTGAAGTGTGTTTTTTTTTTTGATATGGGGTCTTGCCGTGTTGCCCAGGCTGGTCTTGAACTCCTGGCCTCATGATCCTCCTGCCTAGCCTCCCAAAGTGCTGGGATTACAGGCATCAGGCACCACACCTGGCCTCAATATACTTTCACTGACTGAGACTTTATTTATTTATTTATTTGAGACAGCGTCTCACTCTGTTGCCCAGGCTGGAGTGCACCTGGCCTCAACATACTTCCACTGAATGAGACTTTATTTATTTATTTATTTATTTATTTATTTATGTAAGACAGAGTCTCGCTCTGTTACCCAAGCTGGAGTGCAATGGTGCGATCTCGGCTCACTGCAACCTCCACTTCCTGGTTCAAGCAATTCTCCCACCTTAGCTTCCCAAGTAGCTAGGACTACAGGTGTGCACTACCATGCCCGGCTAATTTTTGTATTTTTAGTAGAGACGGAGTTTCACTCCCACAGTGCTGGGATTACAGGTGTGAGCCACCAAGCCTGGCTGAGACTTTATAGGATGGGTTATTATAGTCCAGCACCAACATTTACAGGAAAAGTAGTTTCTGAGAACACTCAAAATCAATACAGGGTATTGTGAAGCTTTGCCAATAGGAATTGGTCCCAATTCATGATGCAGATGAATAACTTCATTTATTTATTCCTTAAAGTTTTTTTTTTTTTGAGACGGAGTTTTGTTCTTGTCACTCAGGCTGGAGTGCAATAGCACGATCTCGGCTCACTGCAACCTCTGCCTCCCTGGTTCAAGCGATACTCCCGCCTCGGCCTCCTGAGTAGCGAGGATTACAGGTGCCAACCATCATGAGCTAATTTTTTTTTTTTTTTTGAGACCAAGTCTCACTCTGTTGCCCAGGCCAGAGTGCAGTGGCGTGATCTCAGCTTACTGCAACCTCCACCTTCTGGGTTCAAGCAATTCTCCTGCCTCAGCCTCCTGAGTAGCTGGGATTACAGGCACATGCCACCATGCCTGGCTAATTTTTTTATATTTTTAGTAGAGATGGGGTTTCACTGTGTTAGCCAGGATGATCTCGATCACCTGACCTCATGATCCGCCCACCTCAGCCTCCCAAAGTGCTGGGATTATAGGCATGAGCCACCGCGCCTGGCCTAATTTTTGTATTTTTAGTAGAGGCGGGGTTTCGCCGTGTTAGCCAGACTAGTCTCAAACTCCTGACCTCAGGTGATCGCCTGCCTTGACCTCCCAAAGTGCTGGGATTACAGGCATGAGCCACCGCGCCCAGCCCTCAAATATTTTTTGAGCATGAGAAATGTGTTGGCCGGCCCTCAAATATTTTTTGAGCATTGAGTTGATGATGGGCATAGAGCAGAGAACAGGATCAGCAAGGACCATACCCTCAAGGAACTATGTGTCTACTGGGGCAGGTATTCAATAAATTAATATTTTAATACAAATAAGTATTATTATTGTTATAATAATGCAAATAAAAAGTGCAGGTTGATATGAGTCAATATAAAACGAGGACCTGCCCTTATGTGGCATAATAAGAGGAGGCTTCCATGAGGAAATGGCATTTAAATTCAGACCTGAAAGATAGTGGAAATTTGCCAGGTGAAAGAAGGTGCGAGGCAAGGTGTAGGATTCCAGGTACATACGAAACCCCTGTGGGAGGAAAAAAGCTTGTATACTTAAAAAAGAAAACAAACCAGCATAAATAGAAATTAGTGTAGTGGGGGAGAATAACTCAAGATGAGAATAGGGAGATAGGAGATAGATTATACAGGAACTTTCTGAAACATTTGTTTTTCTTTTGTTTTGTTTTTGAGACAGAGTCTCACCCTGTCGCCCAGGCTGGAGTGTAGTGGCACAATCTCAGCTCACTGCAGCCTCCATCTCCCGGGTTCAAGTGATTCTCCTGTCTCAGCCTCCTGAGTAGCTGGGACTACAGGTGTGCACACCATGCCCAGCTAATTTTTGTATTTTTAGTAGAGATGGGGTTTCACTGTGTTGGCCAGGCTGGTCTCAAACTCCTGACCTCAGATGATCCACCTGCCTTGGCCTCCCAAAGTGCTGGGATTACAGGCGTGAGCCACTATGCCTGGCCTCTGAGACATTTGGAAAGGAGCTTAGGCATTATCGTAAGAGCAAAGGGGAATATGGGGTAGGGGTGGGTTATGGTTTAGAGGAAACCAGAGGGAATGTAGAGAGTGAAGAGAGACATAGGGCACAATGCAGGCTGGAGATGACAGGGACTCAAAGGGTTCTGAGCAGAGATAGCAGTAAAGATAAAAAGAGGAAGCTGACTCAGTTAATATTCAGGAGGTAGACATAGTCCATTCTCTTCTTTTCTGTGCTAGTTTGAGCTGTGTTTGCTGTCACTGGAAATTCAAAGGGCTTTAACTTACCACAGAAATCGGTACTGGGAGTGGGGTGGTTTAGTGGCGAAGTAATGATTTAGTGATGACAATGATGTAAAACCAGGGGGAGGAAAGAGACAAGGATAATGCCCAGGTTTCTGGGATAAGGCAGGGGGTAGGTGTTAGTGACATTTATGACTTAATGGAACAATGAAGAAGGAGAAGGAAGAGAAATATGAGATTGTGATGAAAGAGGGTGAGGCTGCTTTTGAGCTGTGTTCCAACTAAAGGACTTGATTAGGAAGCAAACAGAAACAGGACTGCAGTGAGAATTGTAAAGTGCAGCCAGAGAGTCACGCTTTTCTAGCTAAGTTCCTCTAAAAAGATAAAGAAGGCAGAACTTCTGCATATGAACCCCCTGGTAAGTAAACATAGGACATCATGGTAGACTGGTAAATTGTCATTCCTTAAATCTGATATTTAAAAAAATCTATTAGCCATTTATTTAGTGGAGGCAGGGAGCACAAATAAGATATTTTTAATTTCTGAAATTTCATGTTTTGCTTTATTTATTGTTTTTGAGAAAGGGCTCACTGCAGCCTCAACCTCCTGGGCTCAAATGATCAATCCCCCCAAGTAGCTGGGACTGTAGGCGCATGCCACCATGTCCAGCTAATTTTTTGTATTTTCGGTAGAGACGGGGTTTCGCCATGTTGCCCAGGCTGGTCTTGAACTCCTGAGCTCAAGCGATCCACCTGCCTTGATCTCCCAAGGTGCTAGGATTACAGGCATAAGCCAGTGTGCCCGGCCTCATGTTTTACTCAAATGCACCCAGATTTTACTTTTCTACAGTAACAATGTAGATGTGATAATAAAGCATGCTTTTAAAATTAGCAAGTGCTTTGAATCAGCATTATGCTAAAAGTCTTATTTTTATATCTCTTGTCACAATAACCCTTATAAGGTAGACATTTTAATGTCTGTTGTTTAAGGCACAGAGAGGTTAAGCTACTTCTACAAGGTTACACGACTAATAATTTATAAGCTAGGATTTGAGTCCAAGTTTATCTGAATATAGAAAGTTTTTTGTTTGTTTGTTTTTTGAGATGGAGTCTTGCTCTGTCGCCCAGACTGGAGTGCAGTAGTGCATTCTTGGCTCACTGCAACCTCCACCTTCTGGGTTCAAGCAATTCTCCTGCTTCAGCCTACCGAGTAGCTAGGATTACAAGCGCCTGCTACCATGCCTGGCTAAGTTTTGTATTTTTAGTATAGACTAAACATGGTTTCACCATGTTGGGCAGGCTGGTCTCGAACTCCTGACCTTGTGATCTGCTTGCCTCAGCCTCCCAAAGTGCTGGGATTACAGGCATGGGCTACCGTGCCTGACCTTTTTTTTTTTTTTTTTTCAGACAGGGTCTCACTCTGTTGCACAGGCTGGAATGTAGTGGTATGATCATGGCTCACTGCAGCCTTGACTCCCCTGGCTCATGATCCTCCCACCTCAGCTTTCTGAGTAGCTGGACTACAGGTGTGCACCACCGCACCCACCTAATTTTAAAAAAAGATTTTTTTCTTGACAGATAGGGGCTTGCTTTGTTGCTCAGGTTGGTCTAGAACTCCTGGCCTCAAGCAATTCTCAAGCCTCAGTCTCCCAAAGTTTGGGATTACAGGCATGAGCCACGGTATTTGGCTTAGTCAGTTATTTTTGATGTGTGTACTAGCTAGCAAGTTAGGCTCAATTTTGTTAAATAAAATGTAGGAACATAGATAATTAATTTTCACATTCTTCAAACTCTATTTATTCTATCTTAAACACAAAACACCATTAAAACCAAATAACATCATTTGTAGTATGGCATTTTTAAAAACAAAGCAAATTTTAATGATTTTTAAAAATAGACTAAGCTAATTACTAAACCAAATATTTCATTACTTGTTACAAGAATTTAAATATTATTACTTACTGTAAATGTTTAAACTTGAAATCTTATATAAAAGAAACATACCTCCAAAATAATACCCAAAGACATGTTTTTAAAGCTTTTATTTAAAAAAAGGGTAAAACAAGAGATGATATTTTAAAAAGACAAGACAGTAATTAAATCATAGTACCATGTCCCTTTTAATTTGCTGTAATAATTCCTTTTCTTTGGAGTATTCTTTTTTATGCTCATTTCTTTGCAAAGAAAAATTACAAAAAAAATGTTTTCCAATATAAAAAATGAATACGGGGCCAGGCGCGGTGGCTCACTCCTGTAATCCCAGCACTTTGGGAGGCTGAGGTGGGTGGATCACCTGAGGTCAGGAGTTTGAGATCAGCCTGGCCAACATGGTGAAATCCTGTCTCTACTAAAGATACAAAAATTAGCCAGGCATGGTAGCAGGCACCTGTAAATCCCAGCTACTGGGGAGGCTGAGGCAGGAGAATCACTTGAACCCAGGAGGCGGGGGTTGCAGTGAGCTGAGATCACGCTACTGCTCTCCAGCCTGGGCAACAAGAGCGACACTCCATCTCAAAAGAAAAAAAAAAGAATTTGGGGTCTCCTTGGGAGCTATAAACAGTGGATGCATTTTTTCAGTGACAACATGAACATGTGAAACTGATGAAGCAGAAATTGTATCTGATTCTTACATGTTCATGCATATGGTGATAGAAGCACAAACACTTTATCTTGCAGACAAGAGAATATTGCCAGTTTTGACCTATGAAGAACAAAAACTAGGACAAAGCTCTCTCTTTGTCAGAGAAATCTCATCAGTTTTCAATACCACCAATGCAATTGTGAAATGATTTGACCTAAGGTTTATCTATAATTCCTCAGTTCACAGGTACAACAAATATTGGCTCCTCCTTTTAAAGGCAGTGTGTGTGTGTGTGTGTGTGTTGTGTTGATTGATTTTTTTTTTTTTGAATTCTGGAAAACTCTTAACATAAAGATTTGGTCTAAGGGTTAGAACTTCGTTCTAGCCTGCAAGGGATCCCTAAGTTCTGTCATTCTACCACTAAAGCCAAGCTTCTTGGTTCTCCTCAGAAGCTTACATATACACAGAAATGGAAAGGCAAAAATGAAAAAGAGGAATATGAAAAAGTGGGAGAGAAAAAGAAAAACATGAAAAATTTCTCTATAATTCTATTAAGTGAGAATATGTCAGCTGGGCACAGTGGCTCATGCCTGTAATCCCAGCACTTTGGGAGGCCAAGGCAGGTGGATCACTTGAGCTCAGGAGTTTGAGACCAGCCTGGTCAACATGGTGAAATCCCATCTCTACTAAACATTCAAAAATTAGCTGGGCATGGTGGCGCACACCTGTAGTCCCAGCTACTCGGAAGCCTGAGGCATGAGAATCGTTTGAACCTGGGAGGCGGAGGCTGCAGTGAGCTGAGATTGTGCCACTGCACCCCAGCCTAGGTGATAGACGGAGACTTCATCTCAAAAAAAAAAAAAAAAAAGAGAGAATATGTCCTGTGTTAGCTTGCTTAAGAAAGAAAGAGGGAGAGAGAGAGAGAGAGAGAGAGGGAGGGAGGGAGGGAGGGAAAGAGAGAAAGAGAGAGAGAGCAAGACAGCAAGAGTAAGAAAGAAAGAAAAAGAGAAAGAAAGAAAAGAGGCCGGGCACAGTGGCTTACGCCTGTAATCCCAGCACTTTGGGAGGCCGAGGTGGGCGGATCACGAGGTCGGGAGATCAAGACCATCCTGGCTAACACGGTGAAACCCCTTCTCTACTAAAAATACAAAAAATTAGCTGGGCGTGGTGGCGCCTGTGGTCCCAGCTACTTGGGAGGCTGAGGCAGGAGAATGGCGTGAACCCGGGAGGTGGAGCTTGCAGTGAGCTGAGATCGTACCACTGCACTCCAGGCTGGGCGACAGAGTGAGACTCCATCTCAAAAAAAAAAAAAAAAGAAAGAAAAAAGAAAGAAAGAAAGAAAGGAAATATGATTTGTGCTGTCATAGAACTCAACATATTTCTGATTTCAGTGATGAAATCATGTTCATGTTGGTTTATCAAACACATGTAATTTATCTTTTATATGTATAAATATCAGATAATAACGTATAAATATCAGATAATATTTATACATGAATCTAAATTTGTATGAATGTCCTGCTTTCAGGCTGGGCTGGAGTGATTATTTTGTTATTGGATCATTATTTTGTTTTCAATCACTGTGAATAATAATGTTTTGTATGATTTGGTTTATTTGTTTGTTTTTGCTCATGAACACCATAACTGCAAATAAAAGAAATACTCTCAAACGTCTGAGTCCATATAAATACCCATTTCAATACCAAATTTGGTAAAAGTCACAATAATTTGCAATGGAAGCACTGAATATGAACTAGACATATCCCATAAATAGTAAAGCTTGAAGCTTTGTATCCAAAGTGCTAAATTGCCATTTTGGAAGTTGAAGAAAAACTTAAATTGCTTTTCTAGCCAGTTAATTGTTTAAATATTAGAATTTTCAATGTAAGCCATGATTACTGAGATTTATATTGGAGAAACACTCAGCAAGAAAAATATTGTCAGCATTTCCAGTGACACTGCTGTTGAAAAACCTCAATCTCGATGCATATAAAAATACTGTCACCTTTTGCTATCAGAAAGTGCTCTTTCCTTCTTTAATGGAACTCCATAGTTATATGCATTAAACAGAAATTAAAAAGAAATGAGTAAAGAAGAAAAGAGAGGGAAGAGAGAAAAGGCAGGGCAGGAGGAGAGGAGAGAACTGGCCCACCTTCTTCCCAGTATTCTTTTTTTTTTTTTTTTTTTGAGACGGAGTGTCGCTCTGTCGCCCAGGCTGGAGTGCAGGGGCGCAATCTCGGCTCCCTGCAAGCTCCGCCTGCCGGGTTCACGCCATTCTCCTGCCTCAGCCTCCCAAGTAGCTGGGACCACAGGCGCCACCACGCCCAGCTAATTTTTTGTATTTTTAGTAGAGAAGGGGTTTCATCGTGTTAGCCAGGATGGTCTTGATCTCCCGACCTCGTGATCCGCCCACCTCGGCCTCCCAAAGTGCTGGGATTACAGGCGTGAGCCACCGTGCCCGGCCCTTCCCAGTATTCAATGTGGCATATGGGGCAGCACCACCTTTGGCAAACTTTAAACCAGAGAGTGCATGTTTTAGCAGGCCACTGAATTAAAATTTGTGGCTCCTGGATTTCAAAGGCGGTTAATGTAGTAATTTGCTGGGAGTTATCAAAGGCAGAGAAAATATTGCTCCATGGTAATATCCTAGCTATGGAAAATAATTAGCACTTTCAGGCAGCAAGGATTAGAAAAGCAAATTTTCTCTAAATTCTCTGCCAAATTCAGCTAAAATTTCGGGATATAGCACAGGAATTCCAAGGCAGACAACCGCACGAGGTTCTAAGGTTTCACATTCTCAAAATTCATCATTCTAGAATGTTCTAGGGTGATATCATTGACCTTTGCGGGCAACCCTTTTCTGCACAGTCAGACCAGTACTGGTAGTTGAGAGTTGTGGGTAAACTTGGCTCTCATAAAAAAGAAAGGCATTGTATTTCAAGTCTTTACAGTAGATGTTTTTGTGGGACTTATCAAAGGAGGGAAGGAACCTCTTTGAGTTGGTGAGCCATCAACAAATCTGAGTGCCATTTGTGTGTTTCACTGGCCATTCTGAACAAGCAGAAAGGAAACTGGGATGAAGTTAGGAAATTATGTTCCATCCTGGCTCTTTCACTAAAACCCAATTTATGGGTATATAAGATGCAATTTCCCCTATGTGAAAGACAATTCAAAAATTGCTCCATATCGTATGTGTCCATACCACAAATGGAAAGCCTAGTACTAAAGTTACAAAATAATGATGTCACCTCTAGTGGTGAAATAAGGAAACAAAATATAACAGCAAAAATAAGAGTTTCCCATCATAATGGTAGTTTCCTTAACAAAAATAACCACAGGGCAACTGATCAGAAGGAAAGTATTACTCTAAAATTTTAGATTTAAATTTGTTACTACTATAATAATGCTGCATACCAAAACTGATTGGCATCTAAACATTTCTCTGTAGTGCTGAGATTTTCATATCTATTTTTTTTTCAGGGTAAGACTGACTTTTTTTTTGCTAATATTGCGCCCATGATATCTTATTGGATTCTAATATTTATAAGGATATCATATTTACATCAACAAGATAATATTTTTCTTTTTATACTTTCAGATCATTGTCTCGATATAACAAAAGGTATTTAATATTTTAATTTTCAAAAATGTCTCTGTAAATAAGATGCATCTTACACAGACTGTACGTCTTACAGAATAGCAATTATATTCAATATGTTCATTTCTTTGTGTTACAATTTCCTTGTTTGCCTTATAGAGATGATTCAGGACCCTACTAAATCCACTAGGCTGTTGCAAATATCAAGATCATTTATGCAATAGTCATTTGAGAAAAATAAAGCATTATGCAAAATATTGCTATGCTGATACCAACTATATGAGCAACTAGGGATTAAGCCAGATCCCCGTGGGGAACAGAATATTCAACTTCCTCCTTGCAGTGAGGTGATAAAACCTGTATGGACCAGCTGGGTAACCCTAGGGGGAAAGAAATTGTTTAAAGAGACCTTTCTAAGGCTGGTAGGAAGCTGAATTTTCTTACCAATAGAAGCAGCTGAACTATTTGTTTTTTACACATTAAATTTGAAGTTAGTCTCTGATTTCCACCCATTGCCCAACAGTTTAAGAAAGAGAGATGACCACAGCTACTGATGATTAACAGATCAAATGTTTTTGTCTGTGGTAAACACAAACATTCCTGAATTTCCTCTCAGAAGCTATTGTTGCATAGAAATGTATTACGATTTAGTCCTCCACAAATTGAAACAATTTTTTAATTTAGAAATACTCCCAGATTGGCTGGGTGCAGTGGCTCACACTTGTAATCCCAGCACTTTGGGAGGCTGAGGCAGGCAGATCACTTGAGGTCCGGAGATCAAGACCAGCCTGGCCAACATGGTAAAACCGTGTCTCTACTAAAAATACAAAAATTAGCCGGGTGTGGTGGCGCACACTTGTAATCCCAGCTACTGGGGAGGCTGAGGCATGAGAATCACTTGAACCCAGGAGGTGGAAGCTGCAGTGAGCCGAGATCCTGCCACTGCACTCTAGCCTGGGCTACAGAGTGAGATTCCGTCTCAAAAAAAAAAAAGAAAGAAAGAAAGAAAGAAAAAGAAGAAATACCCCCAGATACATGCTTCATCCTTTAACACTGCCCAAGTATCTGAATGATTCTCAGGTGTATTTTAAATAAAATTCTGTATGCATAATCATCTCGTCTAATATTTTAGTCTCCCACATAAAAATCTCAGCAAAAAGGCCAGCTTTTACTGAGATTACCTGTTTTAGATGTGTGTTAGAGTGGAAAATGCAAAAGTAGAGAAAAAAGGTTGTAAGGAACTGCTTTAAAATGGAAACAATCTTTTCCACTGGTCAATAGGATTATGGCTAATCTAATCTTGATGTTGAGCCCTTGACCCATATGCTCTACAAGTGTGTCTCTCTGTTTCACAAGTGTGTTTATTACTTTTATAACACGGGTGTGGGGGAGTCAGTTGCATAGAAAGAGTTTCAGGAATGCTAGATCAATATAACACCTCAGGTGCCACTGAAATGGTCTCAGACATTTAGGAATTGGAAGGCTCACAAAAGCTATTTTCACAGCTAGCTCAACCTGCTTAAACAATGTTAAATGAGTAATAGTCTTTTTTTTTTTTCCTTAGAGATAAATAGCATTTTAGAAAAAAAAAATAAGGAAAAGCATATTCCCTTTTGGGGGCAACTGATTTGGCAAAATTTAACGAGGTTTTTAAAACTCAACAGTCATGGAGCACCATTAAATATTCACACAAAAAGACCCAGGCAGCTTAGAGATTAATATTTCCTTGGTCACAAGACGCCTAATTGACTTGCAACAAGACAAAATATTCAGTGCATCTGGTTGGGGCCAACATGGATGATGACGTGTTTCTCATAAGCCCTTTTCATTGTTTTCTCAATTTGCTTCAGAAAAACTTGCGGGATTCGTCCACATAAAGTGTGCACAGTCTCCAAAAACTTCAGCTGAAGGGGGTAATACATGGATTGAAAGAGATTGTCTTGAAAGGGAAACTGAAAGATGACAAAAAAAAAAAAGCTTATTTAGTAACAGAAATGCCATTTTAAATGCAGATCATTTTTACTAAGAAATGACACAGGAATTACGATAAGCCCACAGGCACAGGTTTGGACAAGTGAAAAGACCTTTGAGGATCTAACTTAAAATCCCGTCTCAGCTGTGCAACCCCAGGTGATCATTTAAACTCTCTGAACCTCAGTTTCTTTACCTCTTTAAAAAGAAAAAGGCTGGGCATGGTGGCTTACACCTGTAACCCCAGCACTTTGAGAGGCCGAGGTGGGAGGACCACTTGAGCCCAGGAGTTTGAGACCAGCCTGAGCAACATGGCAAGACCCCATCTCATTAAAAAAGAATAGTAATAAAATTTAAAAAATTTTTGGGTCCTTAAGGGTCTTACAATCTAAAAATGATGCATGTCTCTAAGGACAGGAAAGTCCATATATCATAGCATGTTTATGCTGAGTAGAAGGAAGGCTCAAGATACTCACTTGAAATCTACTACAACAAAACAATGAATTCTTCATCTTTTTTCACCTTAATGAAGAAACTTTAGGGTATGTCTATGGTAATCTCGTGAAGTTCAGGGTTTAACAATTACTAGTAAAATTTATTGGCAATAAACCAGATTTTAATAATTCAGGTACCAAATATTAGTGGTTGTTTACTTCCCTCTTAATATTGGGCTTTTGAGATCATCACTGCCATTTTTAAAAATTCTTTTGTTTTTTTCATGGAATACGTCTATGAGCAGTATAACCCAAAATAAATCTTTCAGACCACTTAGTTATGCACATGTATCAAAGTTTTATTACAATCTTGTTGAAAGGGAGAAGTCTGGTAGTAGATCAAGTCAAAGATCCACTCTTGGTCAGGACTCGCTAGAAAGACTAGCGAGAAATGAAAGAAGAATGGTTAAAGATCAGTACACTCTTGCCTAACAGGAGAGGTGGGTGTCTGGTTTCCTAGAACAAATGTTAATCCTTTAAAATTAATCAGAAATACTGCTTACACAGGTTTATCAGAGATGCCAATTTCTTCTCGGAAGGAGATTATGCATTATGTAATGCAAGAAGGTTCTCTCCCAGACCAGGTTGATTTGGGATACTTTTTCTTTAATCATGAAATTTAAACCATTGATAAACCCCTTGAAGCCAGTCCTGAATCTGTCCTTTTCACCACTGTAGCTCCAGTAATGGGAACAGGATAGGTCAAAACCTTGGAATCACCCTCAATTCCTCTCTTTCCCCCCACAACCCTCATCCAATTCATCAGCAAGTCCTGTAAACTCTATCTCAACAACATAACCCAAATATGGCGACTTCTTCCCATTTTCCTGCCACCACGCAAGCCCATGCTGGCCCCACTGCTCACCCAGGTGGCTGCGATTAGTCTCACAAATAAATAGCCTTTGTGTTTTCACTCTTGCATCCCTTCCACCACGTTACCAAGGTGATATTTTTAAATCATAAATCAGAGCCTATCACTTTCCCGAAGGGGCTTTCCACTGCCATTAGAATGAGATTCCAACTCCTCCCTTGTTCTAAAGGTTCAAGGTGACCTGGAAACTCTCCCCTCTCAGTTCCTCCTCTCTCCTCTTATCTGGCCATTCCTGTATTTCCAGCACACCAAATTCATTCCTGCCTCTGGGACTTTCCCCTGGTTACTCCTTCTGTTTCACGGGATTTTCCCCAGATTTCCCCTGGGCTGCCTCCATCTGATAAGTCTAGGACTTACAAGCAGCCTTCCTGGTGCCCCTCCCCCCAGCTGGTAGAACACTCCTCTCCAGCCCAGGACTTTGGACCCATCAGCCCACTCTTTTTACTATCTCAGAGGATTTTTTTTTTCTTTCTTTCTTTTTTTTTTTTTTTTTGAGATAGGGTCTTGCTGTGTCACCCAAGCTGGAGTACAGAGGGGCAATCACGGCTCACTGCAGCCTTGAACTCCTGGGCTCAAGTGATCCTCCATCTCAGCCTCACAATTAGCTGGGACCACAGGCACTTGCCATGACGCCCAGTTGTTACTATTTTTTTTCCTAAAGAGGCAAAGTCTTGCTCTGGCTGGAGTACAGTGGTGCCATCCTAGCTCACTGTAGCCTTGGCCTCCTAAGCTCAAGGGATCTTCCCACCCCAGCCCCAACCCCTCCCCGCCCAGTAGCTGGGACTACCGGCATGTGCCACCAGGTTAATTTTTTTTTTTTTTTTTTAATTTTTGTAGAGACTCATCACACTATGTTGCCCAGGCTGAATTTTTCTTTCTTTTTCTCAATGAGTATTGTCTGGCTTCCCCCACCAGAATATATGCTTCTTTTTTTTTTTTTTTTTTTTTTTCCGAGACAGAGTCTTGCTCTGTCACCCAGGCTGGAGTGCAGTGGTGCGATCTTGGCTCACTGCAACTTCCGCTTCCTGGGTTCAAGAAATTCTCCTGCCTCAGCCTCCTGAGTAGCTGGGATTACAGGTGCCTGCCACCACGCCCGGCTGATTTCTGTATTTTTAGTAGAGACGGGGTTTCACCATGTTGGCCAGGCTGGTCTCGAACTCATGATCTCAGGTGATCCACCTGCCTCGGTCTCCCAAAGTGCTGGGATTACAGGCGTGACCCACTGCGCCCAGCTCAGAATATATGCTTCTTAAAGACTAGGGCTTTGTTCATCTTATTACCTTCCAAATTCCTAGAAACTAGAATTGTTCCTGCATAAAATAGATGCTTCATAAGTGACTGTCAAGAGAATTACTGCAAAAATGTCTATATGATAGATGCCTTCTTGTGGGGAGGCTGCACTGCCCTTTCACACAAACACGTACCACACAGGTTAGGATGTCTATGAGCACCTGAAACAGAGAGAGAAACAGAGAGAAAGAGAGAGAATATTTTCAGAGACAGATGAAGGGAGAAAAAGAAAAAGATATATAGAGAGAAACTGTTTATAAGCAAGAAGAGAGAGAGAAATGTGAAAAAGCTAGAGAAAGTGTGAAATTGTTATCATCAAAACAACTTCCTTATATCTTTTTTTTTTTTTTTTAGATGGAGTGTCACTCTGTCGCCCAGGCTGGAGTGCAGTGGCACGATCCTGGCTTGCTGTAACCTCTGCCTCCCGGTTTCAAGCCATTCTCCTACCTCAGCCTCCCAAGTAGCTGGGATTACAGGCATGCGCCACCACGCCCGGCTAATTTTCATGTTTTTAGTAGAGACAGGGTTTCGCCATTTTGGCCACGCTGGTCTCGAACTCCCAACCTCAAGTGATCCACCTGCCTCAGCCTCCCAAAGTGCTGGGATTACAGGTGTGAGCCACCGCACCTGGCCAAAACAACTTCTAATTATTGCACAAACTGTATGTCAGGCTCTGTACTAAAAGCGTAAAGACTATCATTTTGTTGAATTTTCATAACACTTGTTTGAGGTAGATAATCTTATTATCTACACTTGACTGATGAAAAAACTGAGGCCCAGCAAGGTAAGGGCACAGTTAATGGCAAATCACCAGAAAGTGGCAAAATTGGGATTTGAACCTGTCTGTCCAGGCCCAAAGCCAAGCTCTGACCCACTACACAATGGTTCACAGCATTGTAGAGAATGGGGAAATACATCTTTTATGATGGAGTCTCTTTATATTTACTCACATTTTAGGTCAGGGTTAGTCATTTTTCCGATTGAAATGCCTGAACGAAAACTATATTTTCAGGCCCAACTGAGGAAAATCATGGAGTGTACTAAGCAGAATCATTTATGAAACAAAGTTGTTCAGCCCTCTTTCTGATCCCCCAGAAAACAAACAAGATGAGTTGTAACTCAAGAACCACAACTGCTCAACTCCAAACTAGGGGTGACAGATCACAAAAGAAACCCAAGAGTGGCTCTGATAGACACACGGCTGCTGTGTACTTATTTAACTTCTGCTTGTACTCCTGAATGAGTTTGCCCCTGGAGTCAGTGTTTGAATATTTAAATGTGAGGATATCATTAAGCACAGAACAAATTTTCTGCGTAATTAAATCACCTGGCCTTTGAAAACCAAATAGCAGGAAATGCAGAAGGAAAAGCTTGGATGCATGCTAAACACTTTCCCTGTACAGAAGTCAACTCTAGGAATTTCTTTTTTCTTTTTTTGAGATGGAGTTTCACTCTTGTTGCCCAGGCTGGAGTGCAATGGCATGATCTTGGCTCACTGCAACCTCTGCTTCCCAGGTTCAAATGATTCTCCTGCCTCAGCCACCCGAGTAGCTGGGATTACAGGCATGCGCCACAACGCCCAGCTAATTTTGTATTTTTAGTAGAGACGGGGGGGATTTCTCCATGTTGGTCAGGCTGGTCTCGAACTCCCGACCTCAGGTGATCCACCCACCTCGGCCTCCCAAAGTGCTGGGATTACAGACGTGAGCCACCACGCTCAGCCAACTCTGCGAATTTCAGAGTTAGAATTCTCCAGGACTCTCCCTAGCAAATGCATACTTTCTTTTTTTCATTTATTTTCTTTTTTTTAATTTGTTTTTTCAGAGACAGGGTCTTACTATGTTGCCCAGGCTGGTCTTGAACTCCTCGCCTCAGCCTCCAAAGTGCTGGGATTATAGGCGTGAGCTTCTGTACCGGGCCTATTTAATTAATTAATTAATTGGTTTTTTTGAGATGGAGTGTCGCTCTGTCACCCAGGCTGGAGTGTAGTAGTGCAATCAAGACTCACTGCAACCTCTGCCTCCCAGGTTCACGCAATTCACCTGTCTCAGCCTCCCTAATAGCTGGGATTATAGGCGTGCACCACCATACCCGGCTAATTTTTGTATTTTTAGTAGAGATGGGGTTTTACCATGTTGGCCAGGCTGGTCTTGAATTCCTAACCTCAAGTGATCTGCCTGTCTCAGCCTCCCAATGTGCTAGGATTACAGGCATAAACCACCACACCAGGCCGATTTTATTTTTTTTTGAGATGGGGTCTCACTATGTTGGCTGCGCTGACCTCAAACTCCTGACCTCAAGCAATCCTCTCACTTCTTAGCCTCTTGAAGTGCTGGGATTACAGGCATGAGCCACTGTGCTGGGCCTTAAATGTTTTTTTTTTTTTTTTTTTTTTTTTTTTGCAAATGCACATTTTCATACACAAAAAAATGTTACTATGTTACAGGATTTACCCCCTACCTCACTTCTACCAAAGCCTGTTCATGAAACTTAGAGAATTCGATCTTTAACAACAAAGCCTAATAAATTCTACATGTTTTATGTCAGGGGCTGGCAAACTTTTTCTGTAAAGGAGTAGATGGTAAATATTTTAGACTCTGTAGACCATATGTCCTTTGTCACAACTAATCATCCTGTTATTATAGTGCCAACATAACCATAGATAATACATAAATGGCCAGGCACGATGGCTCAGACCTGTAGTCCTAGCACTTTGTGAGGCTGGGATGGGAAGATCACTTGAAGCCAGGAGTTTGAAATCAGCCTGGGCAACAAAGCAAGATCCCATCTCCACCAAAAGAAAAATGACAATACATAAATGAATAGGTGTCACTGGTTCCCAATATGACTTTATTTACCAGTGCTGACATTTGAATTTCATATAGTTTTCTTCTGTCGTGAATTTTTTTTTTTTTTTTTGAGACAGGGTCTTGCTCTGTTGCCCAAGCTGGAGTGAAGTGGTGCAATCATAGCTCACTGCAGCCTTGAACTCCTGGGGTCAAGTGATCCTCCTGCCTCAGCCTCCCAAGTCACTCAGATTACAGGCATGAGGCTTGCCTTATTTTTTAAATTTTTTGTACAGATGGGGTCTTACTATGTTGTAGTTTTCTTGAGAAAGTTGCATAAAGGGCTCCAGACAGCCATGTTCATACACATACCTGCATTCCCACCCTATTTTCTCCTCTCTTTTCCCATCCCTAGCCCACGAGTCCATAAAGAGGCAAGAACCTTCTTTTTTTTTTGAGATGGAGTCTTGCTCTGTCACCCAGGCTGGAGTGCAGTGGCGCCATCTCAGCTCCCTGCAAGCTCCGCCTCCTGGGTTCATGCAATTCTCCTGCCTCAGCCTCCCGAGTAGCTGGGACTACAGGCACTCGCCACCACACCCAGCACCAAAAAAAAATTTTTTTTTGTATTTTTTAGTAGAGATGGGGTTTCACCATGTTAGGAAAGTCTCGATCTCCTGACCTCGTGATCCGCCAACCTTGCCCTCCCAAAGTGCAGGGATTACAGGCATGAGCCACTGCGCCAAGCCTAATTTTTGTATTTTTAGTAGAGACAGGGTTTCACCATATTGGCCAGGCTGGTCTCGAACTCCTGACCTCGTGATCCACCTGCCTTGGCCTCCCCAAGTGTTGGGATTACAGGCGTGAGCCACTGCATCCAGCCAAGAACCTTTTCTTCAGTGCCCCTTGGCAGTGAGAAGGTTCCTGCCATGTGTGCTGTATGCACTTGACTCTTATCTTGTACCCTTTGGTGGGGAAAAATGGAAGACTGGGGAGTCAGGGCCTCTTTCTGCTGCTTGCATGCACTTCTGCAGTTAAGCAAATAAAGGCTTGATTGTTACTTTTAGTTTGCCTCCTTGTTATAACTGAACACCTTGACCCCTGATTGAGTAACAGATTGGAGTTGGCAATCAGGCAACGTATTTAGCTAGAACTGAGTAATATCATTTTCTTTTTATTGTCTAATCTTGATCCTATATGTTACCTTACACTATGGCAAAAGGCACAGAAGCTGTCTTTGTGACATGAAATTTCCTCCTAAAGTAGGTGGCTCACACCTGTAATACCAACATTTTGGGAGGCTAAGGCGAGTGGATCACTTGAGGTCAGGAGTTCGAGACCAGCCTGGCCAACGTGGTGAAACCCCATCTCTACTAAAAATACAAAAATTTGCCAGGCATGGCGGCGCGTGTCTGTAGTCCCAGCTACTTGGGAGGCTGAGGCAGGAAAATCACTTGAACCCAGGAGGTGGAGGTTGCAGTAAGCCAAGATCCCACCACTGCACTCCAGCCTGGGTAACAGAGCAAGACTCCATCTCAAAAAACAAAAACAAAAAACAGAAATTTCCTCCTAAAGTAAATTTGGTTAAGTAAAAGATAATGAATGGTGTACGTGGAAATAAGTCAAGTAGATATGACATAGTACAAGGTGGCAAGAGGATATAGTGACAGAGCGTGACTGAGGTCGGGAATAACTGGTATAACTCTATGCTTTGGGAATATTTGGCCTTCAAAGGGACAGGTGACTAAAGCGCCAATATTGCTTCATGCTGATAAGCACATCTGCTAACAGCAGCAAGGGCACACTTACATCCCGTATTGCTTCATAGAGTGCTCTGAACGTTGGTTGCTTATCGTCATGGTAGACGCCTCGGTTTCCATGCAGAACAGACACACCTTCATGCTCAGCCTCTCTGCAGTTGCTTCCGTACATGCAGTGATCGGGACGGTAGTTCCACTGGCAGGGGAATACATAGAGACACTCTGGTGGTAAAAAGAGAAAGACATATATGTCCACGGTTAGTGCCAGCTCTCATGCACATGTCCCACGATTAAACTGTTTCCACTAACTGTACACAGCATGTAATTTCAAAGTACAGGAGTGTGATTTTTTACTCATAGATCAAATTTTGCTCCATTTGTCAAAATTCTGAGATCAAGAATTGAAGGGGCACACAGTGATGATGTAGGTTTCATCTAAAAAAAGAAGAGAGTATTGCATCTTAAATAAGAAAGCAAACACAGGCATGAGGCAGCCTGGGTCCAAATCTCAACTCTCTCACTTAAAACCACTGAAATCCATGTCTAGTCACTTAACTTCCTGTACTTCTGTTTTCTCATCTGTAAATGGGAATAATACAACCTCTATCTTATTTTGATGATTAAACTTTAAACATACATGTAAAATGCTTAGCAGGGTATCAAACATACAGTAGTGGTTCAATAATGTTAGCAGTTGCACTGGCTGGGTGTGGTGGCTCACACCTGTAATCCCAGGGTTTGGGAGGCCAAGGTGGAAGGATCACTTGAGGTCAGGAGTTTGAGACCAGCTTGGGTAACATAGCAAGACCCCTGTCTCCACACAAATTTTAAAAATTAGCAGCTGGGCCAGGCATGGTGGCTCACGCCTGTAATCCCAGCACTTTGGGAGGCCAAGGCAGGCAAATCACCTGAGGTCAGGAGTTTGAGATCAGTCTGGCCAACATGGCGAAACCTGTCTCTACTAAAAATACAAAAATTAGCCAGCCATGGCGGCACGCACCTGTAATCCCACCTACTTGGGAGGCTGAGGCGGGAGAATAGCCAGGAGGTGGCAGAGGTTGCAGTGATCCAAGATCGCACCACTACACTCCACCCTGAGCAACAAAATAAGACTGTCTCAAAACAAAAAAAAACGAACAAACCAAAAAAATTACAAAAATAAATTAGCCAGGCATGGTGGCACACTTGAAGCTACTTGGCAGGATTCCTTGAGCCCAGGAGTTAGAGGTTACAGTGAGCTATGATCATGCCACTGCACTCTAGCCTGTGACGGAGTGAGATCCTGTATCAAAAAAAAAAAAAAAAGATACACACAAAAAAATGTCAAAAATAGTGTTAGCAGTTGTAATCAACTCTCTGGAAAGGTTTTATAAAATGGACAGAGCTAAAAAAGAGGAGTCAAGATTAAAGTAAAGATTCTGCTTCAGATTAAGAACAAACAAAAAACCAAAGGAAAAAAAAAAACCAGCAAAAACCCCCACCTTCGGCTGGGTACAGTGGCTCACACCTGTAATCCTAGCACTTTGGAAGGCTGAGGTTGGTGGATAACTTGAGGTCAGGAGTTCGAGACCAGCTTGACCAACATGATGAAACCCTGTCTCTTCTAAAAATACAAACGTTAGCCAGGCATGGAGGCAGGAGCCTGTAATCCCAGCTACTCAGGAGGCTGAGGCACAAGAATCTAGAACCCGGAAGGCAGAGGTTGCAGTGAGCTGAAATCACACCACTGCATTCCAGCCTGGGTGACGGAGTAAGACTCCATCTCAAAAACAAAAACCAACAACAACAAAAAAACCCCACCTACAACAGGAAAGAGAAAAACCCCAAAGCAAAAAGCAAAGAAAAAAAAGCCCTGTGCCAAGCTAACTATATGCACCATGGCCATATGTGCACATATGTACACAGGTGTGTTTGTATCTCTAAACCCTGGTTGGTTCTCAACCAGGGGCAATTTTGCCCCCTCCCTACTCCTCTACCCCAGGGCCATTTGGCAATATTTGGAGGGAAACACTGTTGACTGTTATACATGGGGGAGGCTGCTACTGGCATCTAGTGGGTGCTCTGAACATCCTATAATGAACAGGACAGTCCCCAACAATAGCAATAGTGCTGATGTTGAGAAACTCTGCCCTAATCCTATTGGATTCAGAAAATTTCCTCTTGGTGACCAGAATTATACAATTAGCAATAAATTCATGACCCCTAGCTTCCTGGCTTCTCAGCTTGATGCTTTTCAGGGTTGGGGGCAGAGGAGTATGGATCAAAGCTCTCTGCAAATGTGTGTTGCTGATCATGAGAAAGACCCTGTGAGAGAGCACAAGAGAGGATTACAGCAAATCAGTAACACCACCACCATTGGAAAAGCAACTTCAAGATGTGCTTGTTCATTGGGTTGATGGCATTCCTGTCTCACAGAAAAAAAATCATTGCTTAGTGATTACTTACAGAAAGCTTCAAGATGGAAGGCAAATAATGAAGTGATTGTCACAATCCCGTCTGGCAGGCTGTGTATGTTTTCATGGCTCAGTCTTTTATAGGACAGTGACATTTAGGCATCCTTTATCAAATTGCTAATTGCTCATAACACACTGTGACATTTCTCTTTTCTCAGGAGAACTCCATTCCACCATGACATTCCCGTACTTGCATTTACCTGAACATTTGCACATACATAGTCCCTAAGTGGGATGGAGTCGTGGCCATCCTCAAGTCACCCTATATAGATTTGAATCACAACTCCTCTATTAGCTGCCTGACCTTTCTGCAATTTAATGCAGAGACTGGATGTGAGGATTAAATAAAGGAAAATATCTAAAAGTGCTTTTGAACTGTGCCTGGCCACACCCAACTGCTTCCTTTTGTCACCCAATGGGTCATATCACTCATTAATGATGCTCACCCAAGCATTTACATTGTCTTGTTTAAGCGCCTTCTAAAGTTTCCAGTTGAATAAACTGTGCTTGAGTCTGTTTTTGTAAACACACTGATTGATTGAATCAATGAATATTTGTTGAGGGTCTGCTGTGTGCACTGTGGACAAATAATAGAAAAATCCAGTCCCTGCTTTCATGGAGTTTAGATTAGTGATGAGAGTTTTTGCCTCTTTCCAAGTAGTTTAGGGCTTACAAAAAGAAACCTTTTCTCGGCTGGGTGCAATGGCTCACGCCTGTAATCCCAGCACTTTAGGAGGCCAAGGCGGGCGGATCACGAGGTCAGGAGTTCGAGACCAGCCTGGCCAACATGGTGAAACCCCACCTATACTAAAAATACAAAAATTAGCCAGGCATGATGGCATGTGCCTGTAGTCCCAGCTACTCAGGGGGCTGAGGCAGGAGAACTGCTTGAACCTGGGAGGTGGAGGTTGTGGTGAGCCGAGATCGCACCACTGCACTCCAGCCCGAATGACAAAGCAAGACTCTGTCTCAAAAAAAAAAAAAAAGAAAAAAAAAGAGAGAAACCTTTTCTCTCTTTGCAACCTCCTTAGAGGACTGAGCCCAGTGAGGGGCACTCCAAGGCAGAAAACAAACAGAAAGGGCAAAGACTCTGGAATCAGAAGTGCAGAGGTGTAAATCTGGCTTCTACCCCCATCTAGCTCTATAATCGTGGTAAGTTAGAAAAACATTTCACCTTGATTTAACAGCAGTAAAGAGAAGCCAAGGCCGGGCATGGTGGCTCACGCCTATAATCCCAGCACTTTGGGAGGCCAAGGTGGGAGGACTGCTTTAGCTCAGGAGTTTGAGACCAGCCTGGGCAACACAGCGAGACTCCCGTCTCTACAAAATTAAAAAATTTGTCCGGGTATGGTGGCTCACGCCTGTAATCCCAGCACTTTGGGAGGCCATGGCAGGTAGATCACCTGAGGTCGGGAGTTCGAGACCAGCCTGACCAACATGGAGAAACCCTGTCTCTACTAAAAATACAAAAAAATTAGCTGGGCGTGGTGGCACATGACTGTAATCGCAGCTACTCGGGAGGGTGAGGCAGGAAAATTGCTTGGACCTGGGAGGCAGAGGTTGCGGTGAGCCAAGATCGTGCCATTGCACTCCAGCCTGGGCAACAACAGTGAAACTCTGTCTCAAAAAAAAAAAAAAAAAATTAGCTAGGCATGGTGGTACACACCTGTAATCCCAGCTACTCAGGAGGCTGAGGCAGGAGACTCACTTGAGCCCAGGATGTGGAGGTTGCATTGAGCCAAGATTGTGCCACTGCACTCCAGCCTGGGCAACAGGGTGAGACTCTGTCTCAAAAAAAACCCAAAAAACTCCGGACCTCAGGTGATCTGCCCGCCTCGGCCTCCCAAAGTGCTGGTATTACAGGCCTCTACTGTGCCCATCCAGAGTTTCGTATTTTTAGTAGAGACAGGGTTTCGCCATGTTGGCCAGGCTGGTCTCGAACTCCTTATCTCAAGTAATCTGCCCGCCTCAGCCTCCCAGTGCTGGGATTACAGGTGTCAGCCACTGTGCCCAGCCTACTCCTCTCCTTATATTTCTGATTATTTCATACTCTTGGGATCTCTAAGATTATGAACTAGTTTATGCCTGATCATTTTAACTTCATGGTAATACAGGCTTGCTACACTTTTATTTTTATTTTTTATGTATTTTTATTTTTTAGTAGAGATGGGGTCTTGCCACGTTGCCCAGACTGGTCTGGGACTCCTGGCCTCAAGCAATACTCCCTGCTCAGCCTCCTAAAGTGTTGAGATTACAGGCATAAGCTCCCACATGCGGCCTCGCTTAATACTCTGTATCAATAGAACGGAGGCTGTTCAACTGCACTGTTAATAGTTTCTTTTTTTTTTTTTTTAATGTCCCATCCTGGAACTGAGATTTCCCAGCATTCTCTTTTTCCTTATTTCAGAATGCTCCTTGTTCCAAAAAAGGCAATTACTTTTTTGAGAAGGCTTTTCTGATCACACAATCTAAGGAAGCTCTTCTCTCTCCAGCCTTGAGGGTCTCTCTCTCAACCCCTCATTTGTTTCCTCCATCTCATTTATCACAATTTGTGATTTTGAACAACTAGTTATTCTTTAGGAGTCTACCTTCTACCTCCTCCAACAAAAGGTAGGTTTCATGAAACCAGTAACTTTGTTTAACTCATCTGTTGCCATATTCCTGGGACCTAGCCCTGTGGCTGGCACATAGTGCTCAAAAACTAGTGCTGAATGAATGAATGAAATGCAACTTATACCTCCTTTCACCAAATGCATCTTTTCCCTTTCTCCAGCTTTCTATCTCCTTTCTCTCCTGAACTTCTCTTTTCTCTCATTTTCCTTGCTGTGGCTCTTTCTCTTCCATTTTTTAATACTTTTCCCCTTCACTCCCTTCTCTTAATTCCATTCATTCAACCAAACAACACTTCTGAACACCAACTCTATTTAAAGCACTGAGCCTTGCACTGTGAAAGACACAAAGTTGACACAACCCCTTCTCACACAGACCATACAATTTTTATCCGTTTCTCTTGCGTTTTACATCAGGGCTCATGAACTTCCTAGACTCCTGAAACAGTGATTTGTTACCAGTTTCCTAGAACAGTCCCAATATGAAATAACTGGGCTTGTCAACCCCACAATGCAGCACTCGTAACTGCCTGTTGCTGGGTGCTTTGGTGTGGTGAATATACAATGTGGTTGCATGCTCAAGGGCAGGGCTCCAGTGACTCCAGGCAGGATGAGAATAAGGCCCTCCTGGAGCCATTGAAGAGACTTGTCCCATGTGAGTGAGTCCTGCTCCTTGAGGTTCCCATGAACTCCTCCTGCCTCCCTAGTATCACACACTCGACTCACAATCTACGTGTACTCCATGGGCATTTCAGCTCTTCTCTCTTCCCTCAGGCAGAATTCTGCCTCTACACTAGCCTGATGCCCTGCCTTATCACTTATACTTGGCTGGTTTCATTTTCTTCCCTACCCACATCTCAGTTTTCTAGAAATTGCCCTTGTAGAAGGAGCAGACCTATGTGGTCACGTTTGAGAGAGGAAAATGCCACATGACTTTGCCCTTCTAGAGACCGATCAAGGGTGGTCTCCCAAATTAAAGAGAATTCAGTCGCAGCTGGGCTGGGCCAGTCTCTCTCTCTCTTTTTTTTTTTTTTTTCTAAGAATTCGAATTAGGAAACAGAGGAGATCCATCATCATTGATTGTGGACTTGTGAAAATGTATTCACTTGGGGTTGACAATCAGGTTGGGCCATGGGCAAACAGAGAATGTGGTCTGAGAGACAGAAAAGAATCAGACTGGCATGGAGAGAAGCAAAGATCACAGAAACCATGAGGCCTCTGAGAGATGAAGAAACTACTTTGGTCCTTGGCAACTTCCCAAGGCCAGTTCTCATGAAGCCTGGCTTGATTTGACTCGTGTGGTCATGAGACTGCCCCTGGCCTCTTACAGTATCTGCCCTCACTTAGCTGGCCTGAGTGGAGCTGTGTTCCCTGAAACCTAAGTGCATTCATGTAAACACATCTTCCTATATAGAATTCTCTTTTGGTTCCTGTCAGATTTACCCCTTCCATAGAACTCTGCTCTTGACTCAGACTCACCTTTAAGGGTGTGAACTCAGTTTTCCACCCCTTGATGAAGCTGCCTTGGCTCACCTGCCAGGAAATGTCCTGTGAACTCTCCTGCACGCCCCCACGCGTTTCAGCTATCTCAAGTCAGTCTATTACCCAGCACTGCAATTATGCACCCACAGGCATTTACTATCTAATTATAGCAAGAGTTTTAAAACACTTTCTAGCTAATGACTTTTAAACACATTTTAAAAAGCGGTGTTATCAGATACAAGACACTATAATAATGACAACATTTCCTGATGTGTGCTACAGGTTTTATGTGCATTGGTTCACCCATGGCAACCTGAAGAACCATAACAATAAACATGTTTATCTGCTGTGCCGTGGCCAATACTGTCTCCCTCTCTCCTTTCCAGGGATAAAGGTGACAAATCTTTTTTTCAAATACAGTTTGTTCTGGTTTGTGGAAAGTACTCTGCAATCAATATACATGAAGAGAAACCTTACAATGTGATAGATATTGCTGGATCTCAGTTCAAAGATCCCATGTTTAATCAAGTACCTGGGTAAAGTATGAAATAGGAAGATCAAATGCAGGCTGTACGAAGGACAATCAGGGAGTTCACCTATCAATCACTCATCTAAAACCAGAAAACTTGGTTATTTACTTGATACTGTGCAGAACCAGGATTTAGAACAACGTCACGATTATTTTCCAATATCCTGTTTTACTCAATGGATCTCAGATGGAGAGTGAAGAAGCAATTAAACTCCTCTGGTTTCAGCCCCAGTTAAAGACAAGGGACTCCTGTTTAATTGCAAAGCTGCTTACGCCTGCCTTCGGGTATTATTTATTTACTCACTAATCACATCCTCAAATAATCAGCAACAGGCTAAGAGGAACTGGGGAGGCAACTGTGTGAATCTTTTGGATTCCTCAATTTGGGAATATGGACAGGGAGACTTAAATTAGATCGTTTCGGTCACATGACAAAGAGGAAAATGCAGTATTTAAAGAAAAGGGCCGGGTGTGGTGGCTCACGCCTATAATCCCTCAAGTGATCCACCAGGAGGATCAAAAAATTTCCTGGGCATGGTGGCGGATGCCTGTAATACAAAAATTACAAAAATTAGCTGGGTGTGGTGGCAGGTGCCTGTAATCCCAGCTGCTCGGGAGGCTGAGGCAGAAGAATCGCTTGAACCCAGGAGGCAGAGGTTGCAGTGAGCCGAGATCGTGCCACCACACTCCAGCCTGGGTGACAGAGTGAGACTCTGTCTCAAAACAAACAAACAAACACAAAACCGGTCATGGTGGCTCATGCCTGTAATCCCAGCATTTTAGGAGGCCGAGGAGGGTGGATCACCTGAGGTCAGGAGTTCGAGACCAGCCTGGCCAACATGGCGAAACCCTGTCTCTACTAAAAGCACAAAAATTAGCCAGGGGTGATGGTGCATGCCTGTAGTCCCAGCTACTTGGGAGGCTGAGATAGGAGAATTGCTTGAACCTGGGGGGCAGAGATTGCAGTGAGACGAGATGGTGCCATTGCACTCCAGCCTGGGTGACAGAGCCAGATTCCATCTCAAGAAAAAAAAAAAGATGAAACCTACCTAAGAAGAAAAAGGAAGAGATGCAGACCTACTGTCACAGTGAAATGGATTAAAGCATGCCCTAAGAGGCTGGGCCTGGTTACTCATGCCTGAAATCCCAGCACTTTGGGAGGCCGAGGCAGGAAGATCGCTTGAGCCCAGGAGTTCCAGATGACCTTGGGCAACATAATGAGAATGCCCCCCCAATCTCTATAAAAAATTTAAAAAATTTGGCCAGGTACAGTGGCTGATGCCTGTAATCCCAACACTTTGGGAGGCCGAGGCAGGTGGATCACATGAGGTCAGGAGTTTGAGACCAGCCTGGCCAACATGGTGAAATACTGTCTCTACTAAATATACAAAAATTAGTTGGGTGTGGTGTTGGGTGCCTGTAATCCCAGCTACTCGGGAGGCTGAGGCAGAAGAATTGCTCGAACCTGGGAGGCAGAGGTTGCAGTGAGCCGAGATCATGCCACTGCACTCCAGCCTAGGTGACAGAGCAAGACTCCCTCTAAAAAAAAAAAAAAAAAAAAAGCTGGGTGTGGTGATGCACACCTATAGTCCCAGCTACTTGGGAGGCTGAGGTGGGAGGATCACTTGAGCCCAGGAGGTCAAGGCTACAGTGAGCCATAATTGCACCCACTGCACACCAGCCTGCGAGACAGAGTGAAACTTCATCTCATTAAGAAAAAA
Organism: Pan paniscus; assembly: GCF_029289425.2. Taxonomy (NCBI): domain Eukaryota; kingdom Metazoa; phylum Chordata; class Mammalia; order Primates; family Hominidae; genus Pan; species Pan paniscus. The sequence continues at coordinate 72,917,022 of NC_085926.1, read as the reverse complement.
AAAAAAAAGAAAAAAAAATACCTGGGCACCGTGGCTGATGCCTACAATCCCAGCACTTTGGGAGGAGGAGGTGGGCAGATCACCTGAGGTCAGGAGCTCGAGACCAGCCTGGCCAACATGGGGAAACCCCATCTCTACTAAAAATACAAAAATCAGCCAGGCATAGTGGCACGCTCCTGTAATCTCCGCTACTTGGGAGGCTGAGGCAGAAGAACTGCTGGAACCCAGGAGGCAGAGATTGCAGTGAGCTGAGATTGTGTCACTGCACTCCAGCCTGGGCGACAGAGCCAGACTCTGTCCCAAAAAAAAAAAAAAAAAAAAAAAAGCCACAAGTGAACAGCTAAGACATTCCCCTTTCCTCTACTAAATTGGTATTGGGAATCTTTCCAAGAAACTCTGTATCAACCTGCTTTTTTTCTTTTCGAGGATTTGATCCTTTTTGATCCAAAGACATATGAAATTGAGTTTTATTCCAGAATTTTTTTTAAAAAGGTACACAATATGTGTTCCAAGGGTGACATACAAACAAACACAGGCAAAGTCTTTCTGAACAGCAGTCTCTACTTCAGGATTTTAAAATCAAAACGAAAGGCCTGAAAAGGGTAGGGTAAGGATTGCTTTTTTCGCCCAAAGATCTCTCTCAAGAAGAAAACATAGTTTTAATTTTTTTTTTTTTTGAGACAGAGTCTCGCTCTGTTGCCCAGGCTGGAGTGCAGTGGAGCAATCTTGGCTCCCTGCAACCTCCACCTCCCAGGTTCAAGTGATTCTCCTGCCTCAGCCTCCCAGTAGCTGGGATTACAGGTGCCTACCACCACATCTGGCTAATTTTTTTGTATTTTTAGTAGAGATGGGATTTCACCATGTTGGGTAGGCTGGTCTCAAACTCTCGACCTCAAGTGATCCGCCCAACTCGGCCTCCCAAAGTGCTGGGATTACAGGTGTGAGCCACTGTGCCCGGGAGTTTTAATTTTTAATAAGAATAAAGTTTTAACAAGGAAGAGGAAAAAAGAATTTTATTAGCTTTACGTGTTAATATAAACACACAGACCAGAAATTTTCATCTCCCTTTTTCCCTCTACCCCACCAAATCATCCACCTAACAATGTAAGAAGAATTTCTTTTGCCCCAGATGAAAAGCAAAAGGGATTTGGGGATCTGAGTTCTTTTTCTAGGATGTTTTGACCCTGAATATGTTCCTGAACTCCAAGGACCCTGAGAATCAATTCCCTTCAATCTAGCAGTTGTTCAGGCTACAGGGTCTCCTGCCTAGATTATAATATTTCCATTTAGTTTCACGCCTCACATCCATTTTAACTGCACTTCTTAGAAGAATGGTATAGCAAAACCTAAAAGATACTCTCTAAAAATGAGTCCAGTGTTGGAAGTTTCAACATTTGGCCTTTTGTGTCAGTAGTGCAAGGCCCCGCCTCCATCAGATACCCAGGGGGGCGGATGAAAGGGCAAACTTCGCTGGGGAACACAGGCTCCTCTGTGCACAATTCAAGCCTAGTCAATAGCAACCCGGGCATGGAATGTGCTCCGTGGGGTGTGCTGAGTGTACTCCTACACAAAAGGCATTCTCCAAAGATAACCTACCTGGGTTGAAATAAAAAATAATATTTAATAAATCCTGGTCTCCCCACGTGATGGCATTCTTGTACTTCTGGTACAGAGGGTACAACATGTCCTCCCAAGCCAGGCCTGTTGGAATCATGCTGTTCTGGAAAAAAGAAAACCATCAGAACAGCTGAAGCAAAGCAAATACATTTTGTCCACTGAGAAACAATGTAAAGGGACTAGTTTTCTTCCCTTCAGAGGAGGGAAACAAATACAGGAGGGGTCCTGCTATTCTCAGGTCACAGAACAAAGCAAAATTTGGGCTGTTGATTGTATCGCTTTTTTCAGCTGTACACACGGATACTAGATGGACCAGGGACTGATAGTCGAACCTATGGTTTCTACTCAGAAAACCATGCCTGGAAATGAACCCCTTCCTTTCTTCTCTTCCCTCCCTCCCTCCCTTCCTTCCTGTGTTTTTGTTTTTGTTTTGAGACAGAGTCTTGCTCTGTCGCCCAGGCTGGAGTGCAGTGGCACAATCTTGGCTTACTGCAACCTCCACCTCCTGGGTTCAAGCGATTCTCGTGCCTCAGCCTCCCAAGCAGCTGAGACTACGGGTGCATGCCATCACGCCTGGCTAACTTTTTGTATTTTTAGTAGAGATGGGGTTTCCCCCTGTTGGCCAGGCTGTTATCAAACTCCTGACCTCGAGTGACCCACCTCCCTCCCAAAGTGCTGGGATTGTAGGCGTGAGTCACCACACCTAAGAGGCGAAGTCTTTCTGAACAGCAGTCTCTACTTCAGGATTCTCTACTCTACTTCACCTTTCTTAGGTGAACATCTTTCTTAGGCTTATTTCCTCACTGTGAGGTGAAGGAACAAAATACAGATAACAGAGTTCAGGTATCTTAAGGAAAAACACCTTTCCTCGTCTTAAACAATGATTTACTTTTAAAATAAAAGTAACATATTCACAGACTGAATTATTCAAACAGCACACAAAAATATAAAATAAAAAAGTAAAAATATTCTTCTTCCATATCCCATTCCCATTTTCCCCAGACGTATCCACAATTAACAATTAATGGTCTCTTAGGTATTCTTCTGGACATGTGTTTTTCTTTCTTTCTTTCTTTTTTTAGAGACAGGGTCTCACTCTGTTGTTTAGGGTGAAGTGCAGTGGCTATAATGCAGCCTCGACCTCCTGGGCTCAAGCGATCCTCCCATCTCAGCCTCCCAAGTAGCTGAGACTACAGCCACGTGCCACCATGCCCCATTAATTCTTCTGGAAATTTCTAAGGCATACAAATAATCACAGTCTCTGTCGCCAGGCTGGAGTACAGTGGCGTGATCTTGGCTCACTGCAACCTCTGCTGTTCGGGTTCACACGATTCTCCTGCCTTAGGCTCCTGAATAGCTGGGACTACAGGTGTGCGCCATCATTCCTGGCTAATTTTTGTGTTTTTAATAGAGACAGGGTTTCGCCATGTTGGTCAGGCTGGTCTCAAACTCCTGGCCTCAAGTGATCCACCTGCCTTGGTCTTCCAAAGTGCTGGGATTACAAGTGTGAGCCACCACCCCTGGCCAGGAGGATAATTTTTTTTGACTAGTTCTCTAATGATGTTCTTTTAGCTTCTTTCCACTTCTTTGCTAGGATAAAAGATGAGATCATGAACATCCTTATACAAATATCGTCACGGACTTACATAAATAATCCCTAGGGTAATTTGAAGAAATTTTACATAGTCTTTGAAGCATTGGGTATGAAGCGTTCAAACATTATGGAATTCAGAAATGCAACATAGTATTCCTGAATGGTGACTTTGCTGAAGCTTTAAATTCCATTGCCATCTGAGCTTTTCCTGAATAAACAAATATTCTATAATTTTCTAAATACTTTTCTCTGGTTCCTTTTATCCTCACCTGTAGGCCACCCAATTTCCAAAATCAGCATATTGACACTCTGGTAATGCCACTGTTGACAAGACCAACTCCCAGTCTTTAAACAAGGAATTTTAAAGCACTCGTTTACCTTGAACTGGGTACTTCTTATCCGAGTTAAATTCATTAACATGACTCCTGAATTAACTCCTGCAGAGCCATAGAAAGGATGCCTAGCAAAGCGGCTGTACCAGCCAATCTTGGGGATTTCGTGCTCAGGGGCCATGGCTGCAAGCTGGGTGGAATTAAACAGCCTCAGAAGCTTCCAGATGTCATCAACAGGTCTCAGAAAGAGGACATCGGTGTCCACGTAGAGAAGTGAGTCCACATCCTTTAAAATCACCTTTGTGTGTAAGGAGTGGGTGTAAAGGGGAGAGGAGGGAAGAAAACAAAACAAAAACAGGTCAGAAACAAAGGAAGTAGCCTGATAGGTAAATAATGCTACCAACTTTTGTTGATTTCGTATTAAATTCTGGAAAGGTACCACTCTTAGCTTCCACTCCTTCCTTCTCCTTTGACTTGAGGAATGAGTGTCGATCAAGAGGTAGAGACTTAAAAGAAGATAAATCTTGGTCTGGATTAGCCCAATTCTGGGACCCTGGACTATATTTGATAAGGGTTGAACTTACAAAAAAATAAAAACGTCAGCAAATTATTGTGGCTCTCACTTCTTCCATCTTCCAATAAGGCCACTTGCTTTTCTCTCTTAGGTTTTCCTTGGAACATCCAGTGTGGCATTAGAAAACTCGAAGTCGACAATCTCTATTTATTTACTTATTTATTTTTGAGATGGAGTCTCACTCTGTCGCCCAGGCTGGAGTGCAGTGGCCTGATCTTGGCTCACTGCAACCTGAAGTGGACAATCTCTAAAGCAGCTCATACCAAGCCTTGGGGGTAAATACTCTCCATCTTTGGATCCATTTCTTCTAGTGTTAATGGGGGGCCCTGCATCTTTTAAAATATATATAAATATATATAAATATAAATACACACACACACACACACACACACACACAGGCTGGGAGCAGTGGCTCACTTTGGGAGGCCAAGGCAGGCGGATCACGAGGTCAAGAGATGGAGACCATCCTGGCCAACATGGTGAAACCCCATCTCTACTAAAAATACAAAAATTAGCTGGGCGTGGTGGTATGCGCCTGTAGTCCCACCTACTCTGGAGGCTGAGGCAGAAGAATCGCTTGAACCCGGCGGGGGGCGGAGGTTGCAGTGAACCAAGATAGCACCACTACACTCCAGCCTGGCAACAGAGCAAGACTCCATTTCAAAATTAAAAATTAAAAAAATATATAGTTTGCAGATGAGGGTCTTGCTCTGTTGTCCAGGTTGCAGTGCAGTGACATGCTCTTGGCTCACTGCACTCTCAATCTCCTGGACTCAAGTGGTCGTCCCACCTCAGCCTCTCGAGTAGCTAGGACGACAGCTACACACCACCATGCCTGGCTTTTTAAATTATTTGTGGAGACGAGGTGTTGTTATGTTGTCTGGGCTGGTCTTAAACTCCTGGACTGAAGTGATCCTCCCACCCTGGCCTCCCAAAGTGCTGGGATCACAGGTGTGAGTCACTGTGACCTGCCTAAAATGTATTTTTAGCTAAGATTTGGTCTTGGGATTAGGCAATGCAAGTCATTGGCTAGCTTTGTTTGTATATCAGCATGCGGCAACCTTTTTCCTCTAAAGGGCCAGATAGTAAATATTTCAGGCTCTGTTGCAACTCCTCAAATCTGCTGTTGTAACATGAAAGCAGCCACTGATAACAGATAAACAATGAGAGTGGGCCGGGCACAGTTTCTTCAAAACAACAGAATTTGAAGATTCTAATTTCAATCCTAGCACTTTGGGAGGTCGAGGCGGGCAGATAGCTTGAGCCCAGGAGTTCAAGACCAGCCTGGGCAAATGGTGAAACCCCACCTTTATCAAAAAGTAGAAAAATTAGCCACGCATGGTGGCATGCGTCTATAGTCCCAGCTACTCAGGGAGCTAAGGTGGGAGGGTTGCTTGAACCTGGGAGGCAGAGGTTGCAGTGAGCCAAGATCACACCACTGCACTCCAGCCTGTGCGACAGAGACTCTGTCTCAAAATAATAATAATAATGACAATAATAATAATAAGAGAATGGCTGTGTGTCTTAATAAAAGTTTATTTCAGGACATGGAAGTTTGAATTTCATATAATTTTCAGATATCACAAAATATCCTTCTTTTGATTTTTCAACCATATGAAATGTAAAAGCCACTCCTGGCTCACAGGCTGTGGTTTGCTAACCTCTGCTTGGAGGATTCAAGCCACCTTAGGTAAATTAGTTCTCCTGTGCGAACTGCTTAGCTTTCCAGAGCTTTGCTGGGTGATTTGAGACTTCAAAGCCTTAGTAGTGGCATTATTTGCTTTGTTTTGCCATTGTTCCTCAAACTTTGGGGTAGCTTAACCAAGGAAGGATTTGAATCTTCCTGGATCCTTGGCCTAACATCATCCCAACACCATAACACTTATGGACTGAATGTCTGTGTCCCCAACATTCATATGTTGAAGTCCTAACCCACAATGTGATGGCTTTTGGAAAGGGGCCTTTGGGAGATAATTGGGTTTAGCTGAGGTCAGAAGGATAGGGCCCTCAAGATGGGATCAGTGCCCTTATAAGAAGAGACACCAGAGAGTGCTCTCTCTCTCACTGCCATGTGAGGACAGAGGGAGAAGGTGGCCATTTGCAACCCAGGAAGAGGCTCCATCACCACAACCTGACCATGCTGACACCCTGATCTCAGACTTCCAGCCTCCAGAACCATGAGAAAATAAATTTCTGTTGTTTCAGCCACCCAGTCTTGTATTTTGTTATGGCAGCCCAAGCAGACTAGTATAACCTGCCACTGGGATCCCCAATATTTAAAATTGATGAACATGGGTGCTACATGATACAAGTATCAAAGGAATTTCAGACTTGAGTAATTCTGAAGCCCACAGAATTAGCCACAGGATTTATCTTTTGTTCTTCACCTACTAGAGGAATGGATGTTGCAAACCAATAAAATGAAATTAAAAATACTGATCATCTACCGTTTCATAAATGAAGATTATCTTAACATCCATTTTAAGAATTTGAAGATTCTAAGCCAGGCACGGTGCCTGGGAGGCTGAGGCAGGCAGATCACTTTAGGTCAGGAGTTTGAGACCAGCCTGGCCAATATGCTGAAACCCTGTCTCTACTAAAAATACAAAAATTAGCCAGGGGTTGTGGTGTGTGCCTGTAATTCAAGATACTCGAGAGGCTGAGGTACAAGAATCGCTTGAGCCCGGGAGGTGAGGGTTGCAGTGAGCCGAAATGATGACACTGCACTCCAGCCTGGGTGACAGAGTGAGACTCTGTCTCAAAAAAAAAAAAAAAAAAAAAAAAAAAAGCTGGGCATGATGTCACGTGCCTGTAATTCCAGCTATTCAGGAGGCTGAGGCAGGAGAATCCCTTGAACCCGGGAGGCAGAGGTTACAGTGAGCCGAGATCGTGCCACTGCACTGTAGCCTGGGAGACAGAGTGAGTAAGACTCTGTCTCAAAAACAAACAAAACAAAACAAAAAAACAAAAAGATAAACAAAACAAAACAAAAAAACAGAATTTGAAGATTCTAATTTCAAAATTAGGAAGAATGCTGTATATTGACTGCTTCTTAAACTAAGCATTTAAAGTTTCAGCATGCTCATTTTGGTATGTAGATCATATTTCAAAGGAACACACAAAAGTAGCCCTAAGGGTACATCTCAGAGAAATGTGAGAAAACAGCACTTAAGAATCGTGAGTCTGGTATTCCTGAGTTCAAGTCTTGGCAGCCTGAGGTAATACCCTCATGACTTCAGACAAGTTCCTCAGTTTACCACCCACCCAGGTTGTTACAAGGATGCAGTGAAATGAAACCCACAAAGTACTCAGTACAGTGGCTGGCACATAGTAAGTACTCAATAGATAGTGGTTTTGTAAGAAGTCTCTGTGTTTTCGCTTTTAAAATGTCAAGTATAATTAGTTACCGTTCGCATCAATGCTCACAGCACTTCAAAACATGTGTCAACCACAAAAAGCCTTTTATGTAGTCAGAGTCAAGCAGTGCAATGAAGTTTTTGAACCTTCCTAATATGATCCACTCAGTACCTTGACTGAAAATAAGTACATCAGGACTTTTTACTCTTTATCTGAAAAAACAAAGGACCAAAAAAAAAAAAAATCACTTTTTGATAACATTGCATCTCTAGAGGCTAATTCTGCAGCAATTACTGCTGGTATTAATTTGAAGAGGATCATTGTTGGCCATGTTATAATGGGATGTGGGATATTTACCGAAAGGATATAAAATTAGCCATTCTAATTCCTTTATGGAAATTAGCCAGCACTAGCAATGAGGCCTTTGTTTTTTTAGAGTAAGGGGCAGGGTTAAAAGGCAGCACACAATAGTACTCTGTACCCGATGCTGCTGGCTATAATGTAATGGATCTTCCTGCTCCTGCCCCATGCACCACCCTAACCTGGGCACCCACCTCCAGTGAACCCTGCTCAGCCATCTGCACCAAGTGTGAGCCAAAGCCTGGCCATGGGCAGTAAGACGATCAGGGGCTCACCAGTGCACCTTCAAATTCATTTTCAATTTGTTGTAATTCTAGTCTGAATTTGACAGTATGACTTGGTGGTTAAAAGTTTTAGGTTTGAAATCTGACAACCTGCGTTCAAATTCCATTTCCACCACTAACTATGTGATCTTGAACAAGCTCTTTTGGCCCATTTTTTTTTTAGACAGGGTTTCACTCTGTCACCCAGGTTGGAGTGCAGTGGTGCAATCATAGCTCACTGAGCCTTGACCTCCTGGGCTCAAGTGTTCCTCTCATATCAGCCTCCTGTGTAGCTGGGTCCACAGGCATGAGTTACCGTGGCCAGCTAATTTTTTCTTTTCTTTTTTTGAGATGAAGTCTCGCACTGTCGCCTGGGCTGGAGTGCAATGGCGTGATCTCAGCTCACTGCAACCTCCGCCTCCTAGGTTCAAGCGATTCTCCTGCCTCAACCTCTGGAGTAGCTGGGATTACAGGTGTGTGCCACCATACCTGGCTAATTTTTGTATTTTTATTAGAGACGAGGTTTCACCATGTTGGCCAGGCTGGTCTCGAACTCCTGACCTCAAGTGATTCGCCCGCCTCAGCCTCCCAAAGTCCTGGGATTACAGGTGTAAACCACTGTGCCCAGCTGCTAATTTTTTTGTTTTTTTGTAGAGACAGGCTCTTGGTTTGTTGCCAGGTTGGTCTTGAACTCCTGGGCTCAAGTTATCCTCCTGCCTTGGCCTCCCAAAGTGCTGGGATTACAGGCATAAGCCACCACTCTAAGTCTCAGTTTCCTCTTCCTGTAAATGGGATTGATAACCCATTTCATAATGCTGCCAGGATGATTAAATGAGATGATGTGTGTGAAGCCCCTGGCACACACACAGCAAGGACTCAATAAATGCTATGTGATCTTATTCTCGTCCCACTCTCATGAGGGCTAGGTTTCCTGACTGACAGCCCAGGTAACCAGCAACTGGCTATAGTAGTAGTAGTAATGAAAGAATGAGGCCGGGCACTGTGGCTCACGCCTGTAGTCCCAGCACTTTGGGAGGCTAAGGCGGGCGGATCATGAGGTCAAGACATCAAGACCATCCTGGCCAACGTGGTGAGACCCCGTCTCTACTAAAAATACAAAAAAAGTTGGCTGGGCATGGTGTCACGTGCCTGTGGTCTCAACTACTCTGGAAGCTGAGGCAGGAGAATCGCCTGAACCCGGGAGGCAGAGGTTGCAGTCAGCTGAGATTGCCCCGTGGCACTCCAGCCTGGTGACGGAGCAAGACTCCATCTCAAAAAAAAAAAAAAAAAAAAAAAGAAAAAGAAAGAAAGAATGATACATATTCCCTGTTCACAGGAGCTTTAATGGGGGAGACAGAAAAGGGGCAAAGCAAAGTGATGATGAGAAGGTTAGCACAGAAGCACAAAGCAGAGCCCTTAAGCCAGGCTGGAGGAAAAGTAAGGAAAGCTTCCCAGCAGAAGTGACATCTAAGCTAAGAGATAAATAAGTGGAGAGCAGGGCAAACATGGAAGAGCATGTGAAAAGAGAGGGCATGGCAAAGGGAGGACTGCCAGTTGCTCCAGGGCTGGAGTTTACAGTGGGAGGAGGGGTGAGAGATCAGGCTGTCCAAGTGGGCAGGTGCCCGATCAGGAACTATGTTGACAAATTTGGACTTAATTCTGAGAGCAACAGGGAGATATGTTCAATGACTTGACCCAGACACCTCTAGGTCATCCTTGCTTCCTCGCCTACCCATACTGCCCGCATCCAATCCTCAGCAAGTCACATAGGCTCTACCTCCAAAATGTCTGAGTCTGTCCATTTCTCTCCTTCTCTGCTTCCTCACCCAAAGTCCAAGGCACCATGACAGTTCTCCTAGAATTCTGTAAAGTTCTGTTCCCTGGGCTCCCTGTGTCTGCACTTGCCCCCTCCAATCCACTCCTCACAGAGCAGTCAAAGGGATTTTTTTTTTTTTTTTTTTGAGGCAGAATCTTGCTCTGTCACCAGGCTGGAGTGCAGTGGCATGATCTTGGCTCACTGCAACCTCCACCTCCCGGGTTCAAGCCATTCTCCTGCCTCAGCCTCCCAAGTAGCTGGGATTACAGGCGCCCACCACCACGCCCAGCTAATTTTTGTATTTTCAGTAGAGACGGGGTTTCACCATGTTGGCCAGGATGGTCTCGATCTCCTGACCTTGTGATCCACCCGCCTCGGCCTCCCAAAGTGCTGGGATTACAGGCGTGAGCTACTGCGCCCGGCAAGGGATTTTTAATTTCCATTGTGACTTGTTCTTCAACCCATCAGTTCTGTACAACTGTCTTGTTTAATTTCCAAATATTTGGAATTTTCCAGATATCTTTTTGTTATCCACTTCTAAGTTAACTCCCTTGTAGCCAGGGAGCACACTGCAGGATTGCCATCTTTTTGAATTGACTGAGACTTGTTTTATGGCCCAGGATACGGCCTATCTTGGTGAATGTTCCCTGTACATTTGAAAAAAAAAAAGTTTATGCTGCAGTTGCTGGGTGGAGTAGTCTATAAATGCTATAGCTGTTGATGAGGTCACTTGGTTGACAGTGTTGTCAAGGTCTTCTATATCCTCACTGGTTTTCACGAGCTCCATGGAGCTTTACATCCAGACACAAAGAAAAAGGGATGGAGAAATGTGGAGTTACTGCAAATTCATTTATATCAACAGGTATAATTAGGGAATCATTAATCATTTTCCCACTAATGAGAGTTAGTTATTAAAAGAGGAATGTTGGAATCTCCAACTCTGTGAATTTATCTTTTTCTCTATTTGTCTAGGAATGTTTTTGCTTCGTGGAACTGGAAGCTTTGTTATGAAGTGTACACTCATTTGAGATGGTTACACCTTCCTGATGGGTTGATCCTTACATCGTTATGCAACGTCCAGAGGGCTTTGAAACAAAAACAAAAACCTACAATAAATCATCCTGCTTTTATCCTCAAACCCCTCCAAGGCCTTTCACTGCATTTCTTTCTTTTTTTTAGAGATGGAGTTTTGCTCCTGTTGCCCAGGCTGGAAGTGCAATGGTGTGACCTTGGCTCACTGCAACCTCCGCCTCCTGGGTTCAAGCGATTCTCCTGCCTCAGCTTCCTGAGTAGCTGGGAACACAGGTGCCCACCACCACACTTGGCTACTTTTTTGCATTTTTAGTAGAGGCAAGGTTTCACCATGTTGGCTAGGCTGGTCTAGAACTCCTGACCTCAAGTGATCCACCCATCTCCACCTCCCAAAGTGCTGGGATTACAGGCGTGAGCCACTGTGCCCGGTCTTCACTGCATTTCAAACAGTCACACCTGTACCATAGTCTATGAAAGGCTCCATAGGATATACACACTCCGTCTACCTCTCCAACTTAGTTGGCTGTCACCAGTGTTCCTCCATCGCGTAGCACAATCCATTTTTTTTTTGGCTCCAGGGCCTTACACCTTTCATTACTGCTCTATTACTGTCAAAGTCAGCAGTGGACAGGGAGCTAAATAATCCTAATAGAAAGCCAATGAGCTCCTAATTCTCTCCCCGTCTAGAGCCAGGGTCTTCTCTATCTGAGATGCTCTTAAATATTTGTTTCTATCTTTGTCTTTGCTTAGATAGAAACAAATATTTAAGTCCCCTCTGTCAGAAAGAAAACACAAAATTGAAACAATAGGCCAGGTGTGGTAGCTCATCAGGCACTTTGGGAGCAGGAGGTGGGAGGATCGCTTGAGGCTAGGAGTTTGAAAACAGCCTGGGCCATGTAGTAAGGCCTCATCTCTGCAATAATATTAATAATAGTAATAATAGCAATAATAATAATAAAGTAGCTGGGTGTGGTGGTGTGCACCTGTAGTCCTAGCCACTTCGGAGGCTGAAGTGGGAGGATCACTTGAGCCCTGGAGTTTGAGGCTGCAGTGAGCTATGATCACACCACTGCACAGAGGCCCAGGCAACAGATGGAGACCTGTCTCTTAAACAAATAAAAACAAAATTAAAGCTATAAATTTCTAATTTAACAAAGGAATCATCTTATCATGGACTAAATGTTTATGTTTCCCCCAAGTTCATATGTTAAAATCTTAACCCACAAGGTGATGGTATTAAGAGGTAGAGTCCTAAAAGGTGATAAGGTTATAAGGGTGGAGCCCTCATGAATAGGATTAGCACCCTTATAAAGAAGGCCTCGGAGAGCTCTCTCACCCCTTCCACCACAGGAGGACACGGTGAGAAGGCACCATCTATGAATCAGGAAGCAGGTCCTCACCAGACAGATGCTGAATCAATCTTTTGGTGCCTTTATCTTAGACTTCCCAGCCTCTGGAACTGAGAAGTAAATTTCTGTTGTTTATAAGCTACCTAACTTATGGTCTTGTGTTCTTGCCGCCTGAACTAAGACATGCCTTCTGGAATGACTTAGTCTTCTCTACGACTGGGATGTCTTCTCTCTCACTTTATTTCCTAAGTTCATTAAGATGATAAGGCCCTCAAATGCACTTTAAAATGACATCCTTTTTTTTTTTTTTTTTTTTTTTTTCAGACAGGGTCTTGCTCTGTCACCCAGGCTGGAGTGCAGTGTCACAATCGTGGCTCACCGCAGCCTCAATTTCCTGGGTTCAAGTGACCCTCCCATCTCAGCCTCTCCAGTAGCTGGGACCACAGGCATGTATCATCACGCCTAGCTAATTTTTAAATTTTTTTGGAGAGACAAGGTCTCGCTATGTTGCCCGGATTGATCTCAAACTCCTGAGCTCAAGCAACCCTCCCATCTTGGCCTCCAAAAGTGCTGGTATTACAGGTGTGAGCCACCACACCCAGCCAAAAGAAATGGCATCTTTATTGATTATGAAATACATGTATTGCCCCTGATGCTTTAGTCAGTTTCTAGGTTTGTGAACTCTTGTTTTTGATCATTGCCTAAAGTATTAAAACTGTGATTAGTGCAGTATTAAAACTGTGATTAGTGTGAAAATTAATGCTTCCCAATCATATCTGCTGATGTAGGTGAAATAGCAGTCACTGCGCATTCTGCCCTCTTTCCCTGAGACTGCAGGTAAAGCCTCAGGGAGCTCCTGCTGTTCATGATAAGCAACTTCCCAGGCCTGCTGGTGAAGTGTCACCAAATGCTTCCCAAATGCCAGGCAGAGCACTTCACTCATTATTCTTGAACACTCAGGTCTGACTCATCCCTTCTTAGAAAGATTTTCCCAGAGGGCTCCCCCTTCCTTCCTTCCATTTTCTCTTCATCATACCACCCGACTTCCTTCCTTCCGTCATGTCTCACAGTCAATGGCCTTTGCTTAAATTATTTTCTCATCTGTTGCTTGCCTCCTCTAACTAGAATAGAAACCCCTTGCGGGCTGGGATCTTCCGTATCTAGGTAACATCTAAAGTCTGTGTGCCTGGCCCATGCCTGACATAATATACGCTAGGCATCCAATAAATATTTACACAAGCTAAGAAATTCAACTGTTGAGCTCACTCAGAACCACTATAATTTTATTTTATTTTATTTTATTTTTATTTTTTTATTTTTTGAGATGGAGTCTTGCTCAGTTGCCCAGGCTGGAGTGCAGTGGCGCGATCTCAGCTCACTGCAAGCTCCGCCTCCCGGGTTCACACTATTCTCCTGCCTCAGCCTCCTGAGTAGCAGGGACTACAGGCGCCCGCCACCACGCCCGGCTGATTTTTTTTTTTTTTGTAGTTTTAGTAGAGACAGGGTTTCACCGTGTTAGCCAGGATGGATAACCACTATAATTTTAAATACACTTTGAGGCTGATTGTAGAACAGAAGGACAGGTTCTAAGTGATGAGAAGATCTGTGAACAAATGAAGTGCAGAAGACTCAAGTTCATGAAGGAAAACCACTGCATTGCCAATCACGGGAATATCCTGCTTTTGCTTGCATGTCTGGGACGTCACCCTCTAGGCCTCTGTTGACAAGACAGCTAGGTTGCTACGCACATCATTCCACTTCCTTACCTCTCACGCATTTCGAAAATGCCCTGCAAACTAAAGGGCTAGAAAGAGAGCTAGGGGAGGAAAAGAACAGAAGCAAAGACAAAGTTGTCATTCAGATTCAAGCAGAAGTGAATTTCAGAGAGGGAACCTTTGGAAAATGAGCCTGCTGATAATCAGGAGAGAGAAGAAATATTAAAGAGGATTAATTCAGGAGGTGGAAACAGAGAAGAGCAAAGAACAGTTTCAGAAGAAAAAGAGAAACACTCTTTTTGCGCCAAGAGAAGATATCATCTACATACATAAAAAACAAACAGCTGGGGCCGGGTGCGGTGTACTTCCAGCACTTTTGGAGGCTGAGGTGGGCGGATCACTCGAGGTCAGGAGTTCAAGACCAGCCTGGCCAAGATGGTGAAACCCCATCTCCATTAAAAATACAAAAATTAGCTGGGCATGGTGGCACACGTTTGTAATCCCAGCTACTCGGGAGGCTGAGGCAGGAGAATCACTTGAACGTGGGAGTTGGAGGTTGCAGTAAACTGAGATTGTGTCACTGCACTCCAGCCTGGGCAACAGAGCCAGACAGTCTCAAAAAAAAAAAAAGAAAAAAAAAGAGCCAGGTGTGGTGACATGTGCCTGTGGTCCTAGCTACTTGGGAGGCTGAGGCAGGAGGATTGCTTGAACCCAGGAGGTTGAGGCTGCAGTGAACTATGATCACACTACTGCGCTCCAGCCTGGGTGAGAGAAAGAGACCCTGTCTTTAAACAAACAAACAAAAAAGACTTGAATGTAATGAAAATATCAACTATTAATCTATACAGAATCAGAAAGTCACAGTCTTGATGTATAAAAAATCAAATTATAACTAAAGAAATGATGCTCCCAGCCAGGCATGGTGGCTCACGCCTGTAATCCCAGCACTTTGGAAGGCCAAAATGGGAGGACAGCTTGAGCCCAGGAGTTTGAGACTAGCCTGGGCAACATAGCAAGACTCCACCTCTAAAAAAAAAAAATGATGCTCTCAATGGAAAGCTGCAAGCAATACAGACACTAGTTTCAGTTCGGGAAGATGCAAACATTTTAGCACAACAGTGTGTCTGTCCTTAATGCCACAGAACTGGACACTTAGATATGGTTAAAATGGTACATTTTATGTGATTTCTATTTATCATAATAAAGAATAGGAAAAAGAGGCTGGGTGCTGTAATCACGCCTGTAATCCCAGCACTTTGGGAGGCCAAGGCAGGAGGATCACTTGAGGCCAGGAGTTCCAGACCAGCCTGGGCAACATGGTGAAACCCCATCTCTACAAAAAAATAAAAAGTTAGCCAGGCGTGGTGGGGCGTGCCTGTGGTCCCAGCTACTCGGGAGGCTGAGGAGGGAGGATCACTTGAGCCCAGGAGATCAAGTCTAGAGTGAGGCATGTTCATGCCACTGCACTCCAGCCTGGGCAACAGAGGGAGACCCTGTCTCCAAAAAAAAAAAAAAAAAAAAGGAAAAAGAGAAATACAGATACCATTACTGCATTTTTTCAGTTAAAATAAAGATTGCTTTATGTGTACTCTGTTGTATTTATTCACCCATTTTTATCTTTGTAAATTTTCACTTCCTTAAGCCAAATACATTTTGAGAAGTTATTCCAAGATAATACTTAATTTCTGTAATTATATGAGGTCCCTGTCCTCCTTTTTCCCCCTTTTCCTTTTTGAAGCATCCATCATTTCTGAAACACACATCTCTTTGGGTAAAATGTGTTGTCAAAGCTGCTTGACTGTGCTGATTTTCACCCACTGCGTCTGGCTGTGTTTTTAAATTTTTTATTGTGAGATCATTTTAAATTTACAGAAGAGGTGTAAAAAGTTCAGAGAGTTCTCATATATTCTTCACTCAGCTTTCTCTTGTGTTAACATCTTACATAACAGGAGAACAGTAATCAAATCTAAGAAATTAACCCTGGTATAAATACTACTAACTAAACTAAAGAACTTATTCAGATGTCACCAGTTTTTCCACAAATCTCCTTTTTCAGTTCCAAGATCCAAACACTGAATTTATTTGTCACATCTCCTTAGTCTCCTCCAATCTGTAACAATTTCTCAGCCTTTCCTTTTTTTTTTTTTTAATAACCTGGACAGCTTTGAAAACACTGGCCGGTTATTTAGAACAAAGTCCCTCAATTTGGGTGTCTGATGTTTTCTCATGTTTAGATTGAGGTTATGCTTTATTGGGAAGAACAGAGGTGAAACACGCCTGGGCATATACGATGTTGACCGGGCCAAGTGATATCAGTCTTGATTGCTTGGCAAAGGTGGAGTCTGACAATATTCTCCACAGTCAACTAAGGATTTCCCCTTTTTCTTTACTAAATATTTTGGAGGAGATACTTTAAAAATCATACAAATATCATGTTTCTGGTTAAACTTTCACTCCTTAATTTTAGCATTCACAGGTAGATCTTACCCGCAGTAATTATTACTATGGTGCTCTAACAATGATTTTCTATTTCCCTCATTCTTTCTACATGTATTAACTGGAATTTTCTGTAAGGAAGAGGTGTGATTTTTCTCTATTTATTTATTTATTTATTTATTTATTCAGTTATGTATTTATTTTTTAAATTCAGTTATTTATTTAGATTAGCATGGACTTATGAAAAATTATTTTAAGTGTTATAATTAAATACTATCATTATTTATTTTGTTGCTCAAGTTGTTCCAGCTCAAGTCATTTGGAGCTCTTTCAGGTTGGCTCCTACCTCTTCCAATATGAACCCCCTCCTTTTAAAAATTATTTTTATTATTAAAAAATATTTTTTCGCACATCCTTACTTTCTGGCACCATAAGGTTAACTCCAGGGGCATCTTGCATTTTCCCTGCCTTCAGCCAGGAATGAATAGTTCTCCCAGGAGCCTTGGGTTCCTTTGGAGGATGGAATTCAGAAACCAATATCTAGGTGCTAGGTGTGTTCATTGCTACTCAGGTGTCACTGCTTCTAGCCTCCTAACAGTAGACAGAGCTAGGAAATACATGTATGTATACAAACCCATGTATACATACATATCCATAATTACTTCTTTTTCTTATTTTTATCTTTTCCTTTTTTTCACAGATGTTGAGTATCCATAATTACTTCTTTACTTATCTGTACCTATATATTTATTTTAAAAAACATGAGTCCACATTGACACTGATCTCAGGACTGTGCGGGCGTGTGTGTGTGTGTGTGTGTGTGTGTGTGTGTGTGTCTGCCTGTGAGAAATAATTTGTTAAAGGCAAAGAGAATTCTGAGCTTAGATTACTAGGGTGTTGGGCTAAGATTACTAGGTGTGATTTTAATAAGTGAGGCCAGAGGTAGGGGTGTAGAATGGCCAGGTTATTGTCTCCAGGCAACAGTATGGCAGAGGGTAATGTGCACAGCATCTGGGAAAGAGTGACACACACTAGAGCGGCTGGAATGGGAAATTCATGACTTTGAATAATGCTGAAAGTTAGTATGTAAACTCAGAATGCAAAGGGCCCCGAACACCAGGCCCAGAGGCCTGGACTTGACTCTGCAACAGGGACTCTAGGAGGATTCTGGGCCAGAATCCATCTGATGAGGATAGCATTCAAAAACCAAAAATGCAGAAGTGGTAACAGGAGAAAAGAGACACATGTAGCAGGGAAATGAGTAAACAGGATAATATAATAACCCTTTTCTCTATTATCATTGCCACCTTTATTTTTTGTCTTAATTGTAAATACATGCAGACCCAGAACACATGGTCAGAAAGAGGCCTATACCTTCACGGCTCTGTACTTCTGGTGCATGCGAATGTCTTTGCAAATGTGAACAGATAGCTTGCATACATTACGTAAAGCTCTGATGCTCTTTGTCTTTTTTCTCTTACTTACTGGTTTACTATTTTTAAAAACTGGGCCAGTGCGGTGGCTCATGCCTGTAATCCCAGCACTATGGGAGACCGAGGTGGGAGTATTGCTTGAGGCCAGGAGTTCAAGACCAGCCTGGGCAACATACAGATCCAATATTTACAAAAAATTAAAAAATTAGTCAGGTGTGGTAGTTTGGGTGGGTAATTCCAGCTACTCAGGAGGCTGGGACAGGAGGGTCCTCTGAGCCCAGAAGGTGGAGGCTGCAATGAGCCATGATTGCACCACTGCACTCTAGCCTGGATGACAGAGGGAGACCCTGTCTCAGAAATAAACAAACAAACAAAACACAAGTTGTCTGAATTCCACAATACACAAATTCATGCATGTGTGTTGTAAAAACATACAAACAATTCAGCAATCAACAGAGTAAGTTCAAGTTGCTCTTTACCTGTCCCTATCCTCACCACACCACCACTCCAAACCCCCATAACCAACCCCCTCTCTCTCTTCAGAATTAACCAACATTAACAGTGAACCTCATCCCAGTCTGTTCCATGGGGTCTTCGTATGGCCAGGAAGTCAGATCTCAACTCAATCATCACTCTTTAAACTCTTTTTTCTGTAATTCTTATTACTGCCTGAAATTAACTAATTTACTTGCTTTTTGTCATTCTTTTCTGACTTGGATATAAGCTCCATGAGATTAGGATATTTGGATATCTTATTCACAGTCATACTTCTAGGGCCAGTCACATAACTGAGGCTCAATAAATATTACCGAATAAATGGTTGTATGTGTAAATGTTTATAAACACACACGAACACATACATTTTTGCATTTTCATTTTATTTACTTTTTTGAGATAAGGTCTTGTTCTGTCACCCAGGCTGGAGTACAGTGACACAATCATGGCTCATTGCAGCCTCCACCTCCTGGGCTTAGGCAATCCTCCTGCCTCCCAGGTAGCTGGGATTAAAGGCGTGAGCCACAGCGCCTGGCCATTTCTTTGCATTTAAGAAATACTGGCTGAGTGCAGTGGCTCAAGTCTGTAATCCTAGCACTCTGGGAGGCCAAGGCAGGTGGAGTGGATTGCTTGAGCCTAGGAGTTCAAGAATAGCCTGGGCAACATGGCAAAACCTTGTCTCTACAAAAAATACAAAAATTAGCCAGGTGTGGTGGTGCATGCCTGTAGTCTCAGCTACTCAGGAGGCTGAGGTGAGGGAATCACTTGAGCCTGGGGAGGTTGAGGCTGCAGTGAGCTGTGATAGCACCACTGCACTCCAGCCTGGGCGACAGACTGAGACCCATGTTTTAAAAAAAAAAAAGGAAAGAAAAGACTACCTATAGAATCATACTACACATGCCATACTTTCTAATTGTCTACTTTGAAATACTTCCCTTTAATTTTATGTGTGCAGACAACAAAGAACATTGTTTGATGCTGCATATTCTCAAGTATCCTCTTTGATATTCTTGAAATAGTTTAAGACAGTTTAGAGAATAATGAATACATGGAAAATAATGTTGCTATATAATGCTTTCTTTTCTGTTTTGTTGTTGTAGTTGTTGTTGTTTTTGAAAGAGTCTTGCTCTGTCGCCCAGGCTGGAGTGCAGTGGTGTGATCTCGGCTCACTGCAACCTCTGCCTCCTGGGTTCAAATAATTCTCCTGCCTCAGCCTCCCAGGTAGCTGGGTGCAACCAAGCCCGGCTAATTTTTGTATTTTTAGTAGAGACAGGGTTTCGCCATGTTGGCCAGGCTGGTCATGATCTTTTCTGTTTTAAAATATATATATAATTGGGAGTTTGTAATAAAATAAATATGCATTCTTAAGTAGTGTTCCACACTGTTTTAATCTGAGATTTTAAGATTGCTCATTTTGTTAAATTATTACCTTAAAATGGGGTGGCACAGGAGAAAATTAAAGCCTATCAATTTTTATTTTTGTTTCTATTGTGCCCCCTTGTGGAATTACATATAACTTACATATTCATTTTTGTGACGTTCTAACAAAGAGCAGGGTGTACCAATGTCATGGCTGCATTCAGGCATGCGCCAATCAATGAAGTAGCCTCTTCTGATCAGTTTAGTCTTTGCAAACAAGATTCTGATTGCTTCTGAGTTGAGCAAAGCAATGATGGCTTTGTTCAAGATGGTTCTTCTAAAATTCTGGCTCATTAAACTTGTGTTTGGTCTTTGATTTCATCATTTCAGCTGTGTGGCCAACTGTTAGAACTGCATGCAGGACGTTTTCCACAGGCCTTGCGTAACTGAAAAGTATCTGGTTTCTCCGGCATGTTCTGAGATAATGGCTCTCTAAGATGTTCCATCTGCTTCCATGCTTGCTTTTGGCTTGCTTCCTCCTCTTATCAGGTGTTGCAATCCCAGCCAGCAAGCACACAGTATCTTTCCTTGTTGGCTGTAGACATTCCGTTAGCCATGGCAACTGTCATTTAAAGCAGAGTCTAGTTTCTTAGTCAGATGGTGCCTCCCCAGAGAATGTGTTGCTGAAAACAGGATCATTGGATCACAAGGAACTGTAGCTCTTCACTCAAATTAGACTGATTTTCAAAGAAGCTTTTCCCTTTTCTTATATTTGAGACTCTAATATAGCCAACATTTACTGAGTAGACACTGGGTTCAGGGCTTGGCACTTTTATAAGTTATATCTTTAAATCCTCTCTGTCACTTTTTGAAGCAGTGGTTAAAGCCCTTTTTATAAGACCATCCATCCATTTGTCCATCTTTCCATCCATTGTCCATCCCCCTATCCATCTATACATCCATCTTTCCTTCCACCCATTCATCCATCAAAAGAGTTTTACAGAGTGCCTTCTGTTAGTATGTACCAAATATTTCTGTAGGTGCAGAAGATCAAAGACCTTTTACATTTTTTTCTATTTTTAAAATTAAATTTTTGTAGAGAGGATCTCACTGTGTTGCCCAGGCCAGTCTTGAACTCCTGGCCTCAAGCATCCTCCCACCTCTGCCTCCCAAAATGCTGGGATTGTAGGCATGAACCACCATGCCTGGCCAAGATTAAAGATCCTTGCCCTGAGAGGGCTTACATGCTCCTGAGAAAAGCAAAAAAAAAATGAGTTAAGTGTGTAGTATTCCAACTTTGAAGATGGTAGGATATGGAAAACTAAAGCAGGGATGGGGAGCAATTATAAATACAAACACCTCACTAAACTGGCGAGTCTGAGCAAAGACATATGTTCTATTTCTTTTTTCTTTACCCATTTAACAGTTAAAGAATGGAAGGTTCAGGGGAATTTTCCTAAGGAGGTATTTTGGGAACACTTTAGGAATGTCTTCTACAAGTAGAGGAGAAAATGCTGTCACTAATATTCTAAGAAGTAGGGCAGAATGACTATTCTTTAGGAGAATCTTGGGCTTCAGTCCAGACTCCAAGATTTACCCCAGGAAAAGGATTTAGTTTTCCTCAATTTCAGTTTCCTCATTTGTAAAGAGGATGCAAATAAGCATATTCCTCAAAGAGTTGAGGAAGAGTTAATGAAATCATAAACCTAAAGATCGCAGCCTGGGTTAAGTGCAGTAGGCATTGGGTGGTCACTGGCCACCTACCATACATTCCTCTTTTTTCAGTGTTATGTCCTGAAGACATATTTTAAAGCAGCATTTCTTAAACTATTTTCAACTGTACCTCATAGTAAAAAACACATTTTCATCACAATTCTAGTTTATGCATACATAAATATATAAGACAGAAATGTCAAAAAGAATACTTGTTTTTACTAAATGCAATGCATATTTATTCTATTCTATTTCTTTTTTTAAAAAAAAGCTGATAATAATCCACTAAACTGGTTTCAGGAGTCACTGGTGGGTTATTCCTCACAATTAGGGGAAACTCAGAATAGTCAAATAGCTAACCAAAACTTAGTAAATAATATACATAGATAGGTAGGCAGACATATGGAAAAAGAAGTAAAAATGGTCCTTCCTCTATGTCCTCCACCATATTCTCTACTATTTTCTTCCCAGAGAAAACCACCAATTCCAATTATTTAAATTGATTCTGTAGGTATATACCTCTGTGTGTCTAAATAATATACCTTATCTATTAACTTCCTACCCTGGAAGAAAAGGTTTTATCTCCCTTTCACACAAATTCCCAACCCCACACATATACCTTCCCATCCCCCAATACAATAATATCAAAATATCATTTAGATCAATATACAGTATTATGATGGCCATGAAAACATTATTTCCAGTGAAGCCACAAAATGAGTAGCAATACTTTCCCTCTCTGTACAAGTGTTTTTCCTGGAATTAATGACTCTTTTTGCTGTTGTTAATTTGTTTCGGTTTTTTTGTTGTCGTTTTTTGAGATGGAGTCTCACTCTGTCACCCAGACTGGAGTGCAATGGTGCAATCTCAGCTCACTACATCTTCTGCCTCCTGGGTTCAGGTGATTCTCCTGCCTCAGCCTCCCGAGTAGCTGGGACTACAGGCATACTACACCACACTTGGCTAATTTTTGTATTTTTAGTAGAGACAGAGTTTCACCATGTTGGCCAGGCTAGTCTCAAGTGATTCATCTGCCTCGGCCTCCCAAAGTGCTGGGATTATAGGCATGAGCCACTGTGCTGGCCAGTTTTCTATGTTTATTAAAGTTTCTTCCACGACTTCCTGATTTTCTCTTCTTTTTGTTTTTCTTTTTTTTTTTGAGATGGGGTCTTGCTCTGTCACCCAGGCTGGAGCGCAATGGCGCGATCTTGGCTCACTGCAACCTCTGCCTCCCAGGTTCAAGCAATTCTCCTGCCTCAGCCTCGGGAATAGCTGGGACTACAAGCGCGTGCCACCACACCTGGCTAATTTTTTGTATTTTTAGTAGAGATGGAGTTTCACTGTGTTAGCTAGGATGGTCTTGATCTCCTGACCTCGTGATCCACCCACTTTGGCCTCCCAAAGTGCTGGGATTACAGACGTGAGCCACCGCGCCCGGCCGGCTTCCTGATTTTCTCCAACCAGGATGCTGTGCAGCTATCATCTCCTTTCCCCTGATACTCCTTTCACGCCCCCTTTGACTAGTATTCCCTGCTTCTAGGATCTCACATCTTCATGTTTCTTAATGTACTCCATTTCAGTGGAGTACATTAGACTCACAGAAGGAATTACAGAAGACTCACAGGAGGTAAATATTTTGAAGCGGTGCACATCTGAAAATGTCCTGTGACCTAGACACTTAATTTGTAGTTTGGTTGAGTATAGAATTCTAGATTGAAAATAATGTTGCCTGTGAATTTTAAAGGTATTGCTCCAATATTTTGGCACTTTGCCCACTACTGTTGAGGAGTTTGAAGCCCTTTTGATTTCCGGTTTGGGGAATGTGACTTTTTCTTCCCTTTCTGATAGCTAATATTATCTTCTATTTTACCTGTTGTTCTGAAAGTTCAGTCAATATGCCTGATACGGTATGGTTTTTTCCATCATATGTGATGTCTTCTGATGGATTCTCTCAATCTGGGAATTTATGTCTGCTTGTTCTGGGAAATTTCCTTGAATTAATTTCACTGTTGATTCCCTATCCTGTGCGTTGATTCTTCTTTCCAGAGCTCCTATTGTTCAGATGTTGGACCAGTCCTCTAAGTTTCTGATCATTTTATTGCTATTCTCCTTCTATTTAGTTTTTGTTTTTTGCTGTACTTTCAGAAAGAGTTCAATTTTCCCAATTCTTCTATTGAGTTCTATGTCTTTCTGCTGTACTTTTAATGTACAAGAGGTTTTTTTAATCCTCTAAACATTCCATTTTTGACATAGAATCCCATGCTTCTTTAATACATATTGTGTTTTATTTTATTCCTCTAGGATCCTAATAATAATTTCTTTAGAAGTTTTATTCATCTTCCATATATGATTTTCTGTAGGTTGATAAGCTCCCTTTGTTTGTTTTGAACCCTGTCTTTCCTATTAGAGGGTTTCTTCAAATGTCTAGCAATCACTGGATCTCTATTCATATTCCAGCTGTTTGGAAGTAGGTGGAGTAAGCCTGTCAGCTATGCACATCATTGGAGGAAGATCTGTGGGCCACTCTAATGGGGAATCCTTCCATGTCAGTGTTCTTAAATCTCCATAGATATGCTTCCAAATCTCTGTAATTTTCTTTGCAAGGTTCTGGGCTCTACATGGTAGAAACAGGCCTGGGGTCTTAACATTCATGTGTAAGTTTTTTACTGAATCTCATGTTTTCAACATAATATCCTTAACTGTGCCTGGATTCTCCTAGTCCAGAGACCCCCTGTTTTACTTTCTTTAGAAACTGAATTTCCAATATTTTGCCCAAGGGAGAATCAAATTCCAAGTTAAACAGTATGAAACAGGCAATCTGAAGGTGTAACTGCTTTTCAAACATAAATGTAACTACACCTCCTGATTTTAGGTTCATCTTCATTGCCATCTCCAGACATAGTGGATGCCGCTAATTCATTGGCTTTGGGGGTCTTTTTGCCATATATATCATTTGCTTCTGCGTTTTCCCCACTGCTGGTTAAAGATTTAGCTGTCTCAAGGTTGGTAAATACTATTCTGGTTGTCCTAGAATATATTTATGCTATTAAAAAAATTAATTATCAGCTAGGCATGGTGGCTCGTGCCTATAATCCCAGCACTTTGGGAGACTGAGGCGGGCAGACTGCTTGAGCCCAGGAGTTTAAGACCAGCCTGGGCAATACAGCAAGACCCTATCTCTACAAAAAAATACAAAAATTAGCCTGGCATGGTGGTGCACACCTGCAGTCCCAGCTACTCCGGAGGCTGAGATGGAAGGATCACTTGAACCCAGGAGGAGGTTGAGGCTTCAGTAAGCTGTGATCACACCACTACACTCCAGCCTGAGTGACAGAGCAAGACCCTGTCTCAAAAAAAAAAAAAAAGAATAAAATTAAAATTAACTATCAATTTTTGTATAGTTTTAGGAAAGAATGAATACAAATACAAATAATTTCCTTGCCATCTTTAATCCAACACAAGTCCAGCTGGCTAAGCTCCTCTTTCATTCTGAGAACTCCCAACATCCTTTCTTTTCTTTATTATTATTATTCTTAATTTTTGAGACAGGATCTCACTCTGTTGCCCGAGTTGGAGTGCAGTGGGGCCATCACAGCTCAACTGCAGCCTCGATCTCCTGGAGCTCAAGTGATCCTCCAAGCTTGGCCCCCCAAGGCTGCTGGGACTACAGACCTGTGCCACCACACCCGGTTAATTCTTTGTAGAGACAGGGTGTCACTTTGTTGCTCAGGCTGGTCTTGAACTCCTGGGCTCAAGTCATCTTCCCATCTTGGCCTTCTAAAGTGTTGGGATTACAGGTACGAGCCACTGTGCCCAGCCCCAACATCTTTTCAATCAAATTCTCTTCTGATTAACTCAGCCTGAATCAATTATGATCACGTTCATTTATTTTTCTTTTTTCTTAATATTTGTGCTTACTATAGCCAACATCATATATGATCACTTTCAACCAAAGAACTATGTTACAGTAAGTAATCAACATATATTATTGTGATTCTTACACTAGGCTTCGTAAGAAATATAATGACTCTTCAGTTGTAGAACCATTGCATCTATTAGCATTTACTAGCAACTATTGCAACTATTAGCATCTAATACTATGATGCTAATTATGCTGGAGTCAAAAAGACAATTCCCTACAATGTGACTGATGTTATAATAGGAGTGTTACCTGCTGGGATATGTTTACGATTGTTCATGGTTAGTTATGGCTTGGCCGACTGGGTCAAAAAAAATGATGTTGCTATTAATCAAGATAAAGTCCTTTTCAGAAAGAGAATTAACTATCTCAGTAGTTTCATGCTACATATCAGTCCTAAAAAATAGGTATAATAATAAAAATAGCATCTAACACTTCCTATGTGCCAGGCATTGTTTCCAAGGGTGTTAAATGTATTCACTAATTTGAATTTTCACAACACTATGAGATAGGCAATATTATTATTCTCTTCTTACAGATGAGTAAATGGAGGCAAGGAAAGTTGAAATTATTTCTTCTGGTTACAAAGCGGTAAGTGGTAGAAACAAGATTTAAATGTATTTGGGCTGCTTCCAGAGCCTGGGGTCTTAACAACTATACCATACTGTCTCTATATAATAATATCTCAAATTAATTTGTCTCCATTAAATGCTTCCTAATACTGTGGCTATTACATTTTCTAAAGGCCACACTTTGTATATTATCTCATATTCCTCATCTTAACAAAGTAACTGGACCTCTCTGAAGGCCTGAGAAGAAATGTTATATAACTATTCATTGTTAAGTCAAACAGATGTTTATTGTTTGCCTCCCCTTCATATCTTTCTCCATCTCCTGACAAGAGCCACTCTCCTGTGGTAAAACCCAATCCATGTGGCTTAAATGTTGTTGGCCCCTGTGGCCCATGGAGGAGAATGTGATTCAAGTCAAGCCAATCTGAGTATCCTGTCTTCCTGGACATAATGATTGGTTCAGAAATAAGCATGACTTTGGATTAGACAATGGTTTCTTAGATATGACACCAAAAGCACAACAAAAATGGAAATAGATAACTTTGAATTAAACAAAATTAAATACTTTTGTGTTGCCAATGATACTATTAAAGTGGGCCACGTACGGTGGCTCATGCCGGTAATCCCAGCACTTTGGGAGGCTGAGGCAGGTGGATCAACTGAGGTTAGGAGTTTGAGACCAGCCTGGCCAACATGGTGAAACCCCATCTCTACTAAAAATACACACAAAAAATTAGCTGGGCGTGGTGGTGGGCACCTGTAATCACAGCTACTGGGGAGGCTGAGGCAGGAGAATTGCTTGAACCCAGAAGGTAGAGGTTGCTGTGAGCCAAGATCGTGCCACTGCACTCCAGAAAACTCCATCTCAAAAAAAAAAAAAAAAAGTTAAAAGACAATCCACAGAATTCAAATTTGTCCATTTCATCTAAATTACCTAATTTATTGACATACAATTATTCATAGTATTGGTTTATAATCCTTTTATTTTGGTAATGTTGGTAGTTATGTTCCCTCTTTCCTTCCTGATTTTAGTAGTTTGAGTCTTCCCTTGTCTTCTAGCTCAGTCTACCTAAAGGTTTGTCAATTTTGTTGATCTTTTCAAAGTACCAATTTTTAGTTTTGGTGTTACTCCTCTACTGTTTTTTCTCTTCTCTGCATCATTACTTTTCAGTTGAATCTTTATTATTTCCATCCTTCTGCTTGCTTGGATTTAGTTTGCTCTTCTGAGGTGCTGTAAAGTGGAAGGTTAGGCTATTGACTTGAGGCCTTTCCTCATTTGTACTGCTGAAGTTTATAAATTTCCCTCTAAACCCTGTGTTAGGTGTCTGCCATAAGTACTGGTATGTTGTATCTTCATTTTCATTGTAGTTTCCCTTGTAGTTTCTTTTTAAAGCAATTGGCTATTTAGAAGTATGTTACTTAGGCCGGGCGCGGTGGCTCACGCCTGTAATCCTAGCACTTTGGGAGGCCGAGGCAGGTGAATCATGAGGTCAGGAGATCGAGACCATCCTGGCTAACATGGTGAAACCCCGTCTCTACTAAAAATACAAAAAATTAGCCATGTGTGGTGACGGGCACCTGTAGTCCCAGCTACTCGGCAAGCTGAGGCAGGAGAATTGGGGGTGAACCTGGGAGGCGGAGCTTGCAGTGAGCCGAGATGGAGCCACTGCACTCCAGCCTGGGGACGGTGCAAGACTCCGTCTCAAAAATAAAAAAAATAAAAAAATAAAAAATAAAGAAGTATGTTACTTAATTTCTACATTTTTGTTAACTTCCCAAATTTCTTTCTGTTATTGACTTCTAATTCCATTCCACTGTGGTCAGAGAACATACTTTGTATAACTTCAATCCTTTTATGTTTTTTACAGCTTCTTTTATGGTACAACATATGGTCCATTCTGGAGAAAGTTTCATGTGCACTCACAAGAACGTATTCTACTGGTGTTGGGTGGAGTGTCCTAAAGAAGTCGGTTGGTTCAGCTGGTTTATAGTGTTGTTCTTCTATTTCCGTGTTGACATTTAGCCTAGTTGTTCAATCCATTATTGAAAGTAAGGCAGCTGGGTGCAGTGGCTCATGCCTGTAATCCTAGCACTTTGGGAGGCTGAGGCAGGTGGATCACTTGAGCCCAGGGGTTCGAGACCAGCCTGGGCAACAGGGTGAAACCCCATCTCTACAAAAAGTATGAAAATTAGTTGGGCTTGTTGGTGCACACCTGTAGTCCCAGCTACTTGACAGGCTGAGGTGGGAGGATCACCTGAGCCTGGGAGGTCAAGGCTGCAGTGAGCCATGATCATACCACTGTACTCTAGCCTGGGTGACAGAGTGAAACCCTGTGTCAAAAAAAAAAAAAAAGAAGAAGAAAAAGAAAAAGAGGGGCACTTATATCTCCTACTACTGTTGATGAATTGCTTATTTATATCTTTTTTTTTTTTTGAGACAGGGTTTCACTCCTGTTACCCAGGCTGAAGTGCAGTGGCATGATCTTGGCCCACTGCAATCTCCGCCTCCTAGGCTCAAGCAATTCTCCTGCCTCAGTCTCCTGAGTAGCTGGGACTATAGGCACATGCCACCACGCCCAGCTAATTTTTGTGTTTTTAGGAGAGATGAGGTTTCACCATGTTGGCCAGGCTGTTCTTGAACTCCTGAGCTCAAGTGATCTGCCCGCCTCAGCTAGAATTACAGGCATGAACACCTCCTATAGAGAGCACACAGTTCGACTGTATTCTTTATCAACTATAACTTGCAACTCTGTTTTTTTTTGTTTTTTTGAGATGGAGTTTTGCCCTTTTTGCCCAAGCTAGAGTGCAATGACGCAATGTCAACTCACTGCACCCTCTGCTTCCTGGGTTCAAGTGATTCTCCTGGCTCACCCTCTCGAGTAGCTGGGATTACAGGTGCACGCCACCACGCCCAGCTAATTTTGTATTTTTAGTACAGACGCCATTTCACCATGTTGGCCAGGCTGGTTTTGAACTTCTGACCTCAGGTGATCCACCTGCCTTGGCCTCCCAAAGTGCTGGGATTACAGGCATGAGCCACTGCACCTGGCCTGCAACTCTGTGTTTTTATTTGATTGTTGAATCCATTCACATTCAATGCTATTATTTATATAGCCGAATTTATGTCTGCCATTTTACTATTTGTTTTCTATATGTCTCATATTTTTGTTGTTCCTCTATTCTTTCTTTTCTGCTTTATTTTGCATTAAGTGAATATTTTCTTTTTTCTTTTTTTGGGGGGGGTACCAAATTTCTTTATTTGAAGGAATGGTACACATCAAAGAACTTAAGTGGATGTTTTGGTACAACTTATAGAAAAAGTAAAGGAAACCCCAACATGCATGCACTGCCTTGGTGACCAGGGAAGTCACCCCATGGCTATGGGGAAATTAGCCTGAGGCTTAGCTTTCGTTATCACTGTCTCCCAGGGTGTGCTTGTCAAAGAGATATTCTGCCGAGCCAGATTCGGGTGCTCCCATCTTGCACAAGTTGGTAACGTGGCCACCCAATTCTTTGATGGCTTTCACCTGCTCATTCAGGTAATGTGTCTCAATGAAGTCACACAAATGGGGGTCATTTTTGTCACTGGCCAGTTTGTGCAGTTCCAGTAGTGACTGACTCACATTTTTTTTCCCCCAAATGTAATGCACACTCCATCGCATTCAGCCCGCTCTCCCAGTCGTCACAGTCTGGTTTCTTGATATCCTGAAGGAAGATTCGGCCACCTCGTTGGTTCTGCAACGTCATCAGTTTCTCGGCATGTTCCCTCTCCTCATGAGATTGGTGAAGAAAGTATTTGGCAAAGTTCTTCAAAGCCACATCATCGCGGTCAAAGTAGTAAGACATGGACAGGTAAACGCAGGAGGCGTAGAGCTCCAGGTTGATCTGGCGGTTGATGACGGCCTCTGAGTCCTGGTGGTAGCTCTGGCGCACCTGCGAGGTGGGCGCGGTCGTCATGGTGGCGGCTAAGGAGAGGCGGCGGTGGCTGCGCGGCGCTGGAGCGGCGGCGGGCCTTGGGGCGGTACCGAGGGCGCGGTGAAGAGGTGACGGAGGACTGGCTATGGGCGGCCGGCCGGGATGGGGCACGAACGCCGGGTTCCGTGCAAGCACTGTTGAAGCAGGAAACCCCGACGACTCCCGGCGAGGAACGTCTGGCAAAGTGAATATGTTCTAATAGAGCATTTTAATTTATTTTTTTCATGGTTTTTTTTTTTTTGAGTTATTTCCTCAGTGGAGCACAAATTGCCCCCACAGTCTGATCCAATGAAATTAAGGACAATTTGAATTTTTGAGGCTAGTCTGTGATATCTGTTATGACTCCAGGAGGGCACGTTTTACCTGCATTGTCCTCTGGCTCTCCCTTGTAAACTAACTGGCCTATGGTTTAGCTTGCTGTTCTCATTAAGTTGCAAGCCTCCTCTTAATTAAGAAACACCCTGGCTTCTAGGCCACACCTCCATGGAATTTAGGCTCTGCAACACATAGCTAGCTAGTAGCAATAAGAAATGCTGATGGCCT
Source organism: Pan paniscus (assembly GCF_029289425.2). Classification (NCBI taxonomy): domain Eukaryota; kingdom Metazoa; phylum Chordata; class Mammalia; order Primates; family Hominidae; genus Pan; species Pan paniscus. The sequence continues at coordinate 72,886,568 of NC_085926.1, read as the reverse complement.
GTGCCTCCCAAGGAGATACCATGTTCCTCAACTGGGAGCTGGAGAGAGAGGAATCCCTGTGTTCTTGAATGAACTACCTGAAGGTGAATTTTTATCACCCTGAACTGGAAGGGGGAAGGAGGGAGGCTGTGGTTCAGATGTCACAGATTCTCACTCTTCTTACCAAGTTTTAGTAGATTTTCTTGAATAAATGTTCCTTCATTTGCCTAGGTCCTTAGGACAATTTCCAAAGTATTTAGATAGTTATTTTAAAAATTATTTTCACAAGTTATGCTTGTTTCACTGGGGAGCAATTCCACAGGGCTCCTAATGTCACCATTTTGGAAGTTGCTACCTTGCCATGCTCTTTTTCTGCCGTAGCTGCTAAGCTGCTAGAATTTGGATTTCAGGCTGCGTCAAGCAATCATTATGCTTATGGAGTAGCCTTGCAAGGGACTGAAAGAGAGAGACAGAGTCCTGATGACATTATGTTAGCCTCTGGATCTAGCTGTGCTTGGAATCAGCCCTACAGTGTGGACTTTGCAGTTAGATAAGCCAATAAATTAATTTCCTTCTTTGCTAGTTGGAGTTGAGTTTCTCTCACATATAACCAAGAATTGTAGCTAATATCCTGAATGTCAAACTTTTAATAGTGTATGAGTAAATGATAAGTACTGTGGAAAGCTTGTTCAACAAAATTGGTATCTAAGGTCATTTCATGTAATCATTTAGGTGGCTAATCTCATCCAAATAATTTATGGCCTCTTGGTGCTTGATGAAATGTATAAACATCATTTACGGTGATTCTAATTGATGTTCCCCTTAATAAGGGTTTTTAATATATTCCTATATGTGTGTCAATATTTGTTAATATCCAAAGGGTTTGTTGCAAGGATGTCTCAATGTTAATTGCAAATACTGAGGTGTAATATTAATAATAATATAGAGGTCTGACCTTAATTACAAAAAGTTCTAAAAAGTATGATAAGCTTCCTTTTTCCATTAGCCTACAGCTAACTCATGAAGACATCATTGGTAAGCATGCAGATTTCAAAACATTAGAACCAGTTACTGGTCTCTTTAACAAGCCGTAAGTAGAAAAGAGAAGATTATACATTGTTGCTTTCACTACATAAAATAAAGATTTATCTTTATTTGGCATGGTAGTCCTTTGAAATATTAAGGAGTGGGACAAGTTACTTGGAAATATGGAGTCAGAAAACTTTCAGAATACATTTACAGGTTAAAGCTATAACTAATTTGGCCAGGTGCTGTGGCTCACACCTGTAATCCCAGCACTTTAGGAGGCCTAGGAAGGAGGATCACTTGAGCCCAGGAGTTTGAGACCAGCCTGGGCAACATGGTGAGACTCTTGTCTCTACAAAAATTTTAAAAATTAGCTGGGCATGGTGGTGTGTACCTGTGGTCCCAGCTACTCAGGAGGCTTAGGTGGGAGGATCACTTGAGCCCAGGAGGTTGCGCTGCAGTGATCCATGATTGCACCACTGCACTCTAGCCTGGGCAACAGAGTGAGACCCTCTCTAACTCCTTCCTTAAATATGGCTATCTATTGTGAATGTCGGGAGCAAAAAAGACATCAGACATTATCCTAACCTTGGAGCTTATTAAAACTTGGTAAAAACAAAAACAAAAACATTTATCCCTGCATACAACTTTACCCTACCTCAAATTACCATATTGGGTACCACTTACTAATAATGTCTCTAAAGGTTCCGCAATCCAGTGATGTCTGTCATATTTTACCTATCTCTAGGATTCCCAGAAGACCACAGTTATTGAGGAGAGAAATCTTCATAATTAAACAGGCACAGCGTGTAACAAAATGTACAGATCTATTATAAAATCTCACTACTTCCAATTAATTGGGGGAAAGGTGATGTGAATTCATACAACTCAATTACTCTTACAGATGTAAAGGATTTCTGGCCTGTACTAAGAAAAGAAAAGTATTCCAGAATCAATTTTAACGAACACATTTGATTTATTTGTAATTGGCATATTGTTTTAAATATTTTAAGCTTCTGAATTACCTGAAATATGCATTTTAGAACGCTTAACCAAGCCATCTGCAGTTTAGTTTGCATTCATAATGATCCCATGTCATAGGACCATTAGTCACAGAAGTAGAGGAGTAAATGTCCACTGATTTGTAGGAGTTCATAAATTTTGAATTGGTGGGATCTGAATCACACTAATTGTACTTGAGAACCTAATTGGCTTGAGTTGCAAAGACTTATGCTCTGATATTATTCAGATAGTAAAATCTTAGTTGAGAAAGGGTCTCTTCCACAGTTTTGGGTAGATGACAGCCTCTTAGAAAATGGGTGGGACCATGGTCCTCAGTCAACTGACTACCTGATAGAATGTTTGCACTTTAGGATCTCCATTTTCTCTGTGCTCCTGAGGCAGCACACCTGATATGGTTTTATAGAGATGAATTCCAAGGAAAACACAACCTAGACTTTAAAATTACCCTCAAGATCAATACATCTCACTGATGCCCAAAAATGCCATGTTCATAATCTGCTGTTGTGATATACAACTAGGAAAAGGTAAATGTCCTGTCAACCACAATCTCTCTTTATTATTTTTAAAGAGGGCTCGTTTCCATTATCAGAAGCAGATAAGGAATGCCAGCACCCATTTGTCATTCAAAACCAAGCACCTACTTAGCTGGGAAAGAATTAAGGCCATTAGGTGATGAATTTGTTTTTTTTAAATAATGGTAATAAAGTCACAATTCAAGGTCAACAAAAATTCAAATGTAGTTCCATTGGGTAGCTAATATTTTGGATAGAATGGGAAGACCATTTCCCAACATTACCTTTGGTTTTCTAATACTTATTTTTTGCAAAAATGGAGACAAGAAACAGAAACCTAACATTTTCTCTCACCTCAAAGAGTAATCAGTTTTTATATCACCAACCTAGAGATTTTCATTTCAATTGGAGGGAGTCTTTTCCTACCCCAGTTTTTATGCGATTATATATAAAGGTCTGTGACATGTGAAGAATAGATGACGTGGCCAGGCGCAGTGGCTCATGCCTGTAATCTCAGCACTTTGGGAGGCCGAGGCGGGTGGATCACCTGAAGTCAGGAGTTCAAGATCAGCCTGACCAACATGGTGAAACCCTGTCTCCACTAAAAACACAAAAATTAGCAGGGCATGGTGGTATGCGCCAAAATCCCCCCTACTTGGGGGACTGAGGCAGGAGAATTGTTTGAATCCAGGAGGTGGAGGTTGCAGTGAGCTGAGATTGTGCCACTGCACTCCAGCCTGGGTGACAGAGTGAGACTCTGTCTCAAAAAAAAAAAAAAAAAGGAAAAGAAAAATAGATGACGTAATGAGCAAGTGAGCTTGGGCAGCTGATCGCTGCCAACAATTCATCCAGGGTTTATTCTGCTCACAGGTCTCTGCGTAGGAAATGCCAAAAGGGCTACTCCCCAGTTAGTGTTTCCAGACCCGATAGATGTGAAGATTCCTTCTGCTTGAGTATCCTCAGCCACCTCAAAATCAAAGTATGACCCAAATTAAACTCATTTGACCCCTTTACCAAAACTGCTTTTCCCTGTCTTTTCTATCCCTAAATGATTCTGCCATTTATTTCTTAGGTTGAGCCATAAGAAATTGCCTTTTTGTAGGTCATTAATGGTTGAATATTGGCAATTTCAAATAGATCAACCTTAACAGTTGTTCAGGTTAAAAAAAAACGTAAAATCCTTTTCATGTCACTCCCCCTTCAACTCTTACAGCGAGCCAATCATGAAGGTTGGTAAATTCTGTTTCAGGCAGGTCCATTATCCATCTCTAAGGCAACCATCAAAGCCCAAACCAAGTTAGTGAGCTGGCTTCACCAACCCTGTCCGCGCTGCCATAAACCAGAGTGTCTTCTTTAAAACACAAGTTAGAACATGCCACTTGCTGCAAAAAATCATCCAGTGGCTTCCCACTCCCCTTAAGAAAGGGACTTGGGCTGAGTGCTGTGGCTCTCATCTGTAATTCCAGCACTGTGGGAGGTCAAGGTAGGAGGACTGCTTGAGCCCAGGAGTATGTGAGGAGTATGTGACCAGGCTGGCAACATAGCAAGACATCATCTCTACAAAAAATAAAAAAATTAGCTAAGCATGGTGGCTCACACCTGTAGTCCCAGCTACTTGTGAGGCTCGGGTGGGAGGATCACTTAAGCCCAGGAGTTGGAGGCTGCAGTAAGCCATGACTGCACCACTGCACTCCAGCAGGGGCGACAGAGAGTGACCTTATCTCTTAAAAAAAAAAAAAAGAAAAAAAAAGACAAAGACCAGACACTTCTAGATGGCTTGCTGAGCCTGCAAGCTCCAGTCTCTGCTGATTGCTTCGTTCTCATCTCACTTTCTATTTTTTGGTTACTATGACCTTCTTTTATTTTCTTAAACATGGCCCTTCCCACCTTAGGGCCTTTGTATATACTGTTCCATCTGCCTGGACCCCTCTTTTCTCTCGTTACCCCCAAGGCCCTTGTCACCTAGTAACCCTTACTTCTCCTTCATTCATGTCTGCATAAATGCCACTGCTGGACAGGCATGGTGGCTCATGCCTGTAATCCTACTACTTTGGGAGGCCAAGGCGAGAGGATCACTTAAGCACAGGAGTTCAAGATCAGCCTGAGCAATATAGCGAGACCCCATCTCCACAAAAAAATATGCCACTGCCTCAGGAGAACCTTCTATGATCTCTCTCAGACCAGGATGGAACCCCATGTTACATACATCCATGAGATTATCTCCTCTTAGTACTGGTCATACTTCTAATTATTTGTTCAAGGCCCTACTAGACTCAACCTTCAAGGAAACAGGACCATGGCTGTCTTATTACCATGTCATCATCACTGAGCCAGGGCCCAGCACCCTAGTGGGCACTCAACAAATGTCTACTGAAGGCATGAATCCCTCACAAAAATTAAGGCAGCAACTGACAATTCAAAGTTGCTATCCCTGTGCAATATTATTCTCACTTTTGAAATATCTTTTTCTATTGAATATTTTTATTATTATTTGATTTTTAAAATTTTATTTCTTTATTTACTTTTTTGAGACACGGTCTCACTGTGTCAGGTAGGCTGGAGTGTGATGGTGTGATCATGGCTTACTGCAGCCTCAACCTCTTGAGCTCAGATGATCCTCCCACCTCAGCCTCCCAAGTAGCTGGGACTACAGGCATGCGCCACCATGCCCAGGTAATTTTTTTTTTGAGATGCAGTTTCGCTCTTGTTGCCCAGGCTGGAGTGCAGTGGCGTGATCTTGGCTCACTGCAACCTCTGCCTCCTGGGTTCAAGCGATTTTCTTGCCTCAGCCTCCTGAGTAGCTGGGATTACAGACATACACCACCAATCCTGGCTAATTTTTGTATTTTTAGTAGAGACAGGGTTTCACCATGTTGGCCAGGCTGGTCTTGAACTCCTAACCTCAGGTGACTCACTCGCCTCAGCCTCCCAAAGTGCTGGGATTATAGGCCTAAGCCACCACACCCCGCCTAATTTTTGTATTTTTTGTAGAGATGGGATTTCACCATGTTGCCCAGGCTGGTCTCAAACTCCTGTGCTCAAGTGATCCGCCTGCCTTGGCCTCCCCAAGTACTGGGATTATAGGTGTGAGCTGCCATGCCGGCCTCAAGATTTTAAAAAAGCAACCAAAAACATGCAATTTAAAAATTCATTAAACTAAAAGAGTAAACCAAAATTCTGGACCCTTTTGGAATGATAGCCTAGTATGGCCATAACTAGTAGTTGTTATTGTTATAAGAGAAATAACAATAATCCAGGCTAATATTTATTGAGGGCCAGCTATGTGCCAAGCCTATGGATAAAACTGAAGTTAGTAAAGTTGGGGGATTTAACGAGGTTCACAGGAGCCAGTAAATAATGGAACCATAGTCACAAAGACCAATGATCCAAGACAGGATTTGAATGCTCACAGTCCCTCAGTCTTTCGGTATGACAACCTCCAGAACACAGGGATCCTCTCTACATGCTGCAGACTTAGAGCATCAGCTCCAGAATCCAAGAGACACAGGTTTTCAGCTGTTAAGTTAAATGTTTCTACACACATCTCAGCTAATTTTACCTTATTTCCAGGAGCAAGCTACAACTTATTAAAAACAGGTGTTCCTACCGGAAGAAAGAGTCTCTGGGCAGCACAGGGTTTGAACAATTTCTTCCACTCCTGAGGGTTTCCAACAGAAAATGTGATGGGGTAGATTCTGTGCTCAAACTTCTTTGTATATGAGTCAGGCCACTGGCGTAACTGAAAAACATGGAAAGCAAGGGAAGGGTGATTAGGCCCTAGGAAATATGGAAAATGCCTGCGAAGCTTCTGGATGGTCAAATGGAAATTATTCAGGCAACTTACACAGAAAGTCTAACTTCATCACCACTATGAATGTTCACTAAATGAAAGAGTATTTGCTCCTACTAAAATTGCTAAGATTTTAAAAAATAACATTCACCGTTGGCAACAGTGTTGAGAAACTGCAGAGGGGAGTATAGATTTGAACAAACTTCCAAAAGGGCAACTTGGAAACTGGTAACAACACCCCAAAAGACAGAGGTACAAGGACATTCACCACAACCTAGTTTGTAATAACAAGACTTGAGAACTTTGCAGCTTGGAAGGAGGAAAAAAACCCAACAAACTTGGGAACAATCAAAATGTCCAATAATAAGGAATTGGGACAATTAAGTATGACAGAACTATATAATAAAATAATGTACAGTTAGAGGGACCAGGGATGGTGGCTCATGCCTGTAATCCCAGCACTTTGGGAGGCTGAAGTGGGTGGATCTCTTTAGGCCAGAAGTTTGAGACCAGCCTGGCCAACACAGCAAAACCCCATCTCTACTAAAAAACACAAAAATTAGCTGGGCATGGTGGCACATGCCTGTAGTCCCAGCTACTCGGGAGGCTGAGACACGAGAATTGCTTTGAACCGGGGAAGCGGAGGTTGCAGTGAGATCGTGCCACAGTACTCCAGCCTGGGTGACAGAGCGAGACTGTGTCTCAAAAAAATAAAATTAAATTTAATTTAATTTAAAAAGAAAAACAGAATAATGTACAGTTAGAATAAAGTAGATGTCTTTTGTGTTATTTGTGGCAGGCTGGATTTGGCTCTTGTACTCCCATAGTTTGCTGACCTCAGTTCTATATCATTGTCACTAATGACTGCATTGTATTCTGTTATGTAGATATGTACTGACATGGAAAACAGTTATAACGTATAGTTGGGTTTTGGAAAAAGCAAAGTGCAAAAAAACTATAATTTTTTTTTTTATTATTTCTTCACTACTGTCTGAATGAATGGTTCTGTCTTATAGGAAAAAATATATGCATGAGGCTGGGCGTGGTGGCTCACACCTGTAATCTCAGCACTTTGGGAGGCCCAGGCAGGGGGATCACTTGAGGTCAGGAGTTTGAGACCAGCCTGGCCAACATGGCGAAACCCCGTCTCTACTAAAAATACAAAAATTAGCTGGCGTGGTGGTGGGCGCCTGTAATCCCAGCTACTTCAGGAGGCTGAGGCAGGAGAATCACTTGAATCCGGGAGGCAGAGGTGGAGGTTGCAGTGAGCTGAGATCATGCCACTGCACTCCAGTCTGACGGACAGAGTGAGACTCTGACTAAAAAAAAAAAAAATACATATATATATATATATATATATATATATGCATGTACATTTTATATGTAAAGAAAAACCTAGATGGATATGCACCAAATTATTAAAAGTGGGCACTCTATAGCTGGTGATGGTGGTTTCATTTCCTCGGGCTACATTTCCATATTCTTTAGAATTTTTACAATGAGTATGTATTACTTTCTTTGCATATATTAATTTTATAACAAAATTTTTAAAATACACTTTTAGATTTTAGAGCAGTTTAATGTTTACAGAAAGTCAGCCAGGTGTTGGTGGCTCACGCCTGTAATCCTAACACTTTGGGAGGCCAAGGCGGGAAGATTGCTTAAGCCCAGGAATTTGAGACCAGCCAGCGCAGTATAAAAAGACCTGCCTCTTAAAAAAATTAAAAACAAGGCCAGGAGTGGTGGCTGACGCCTGTAATCTCATGACTTTGGGAGGCCAAGGCAGGTGGATCACTTGAGGTCAGGAGTTCAAGACCAGCCTGGCCAACATGGTGAAACCCGGTCTCTACTAAAAATACAAAAATTAGCCAGGAGCGGTGAGGCACTCCTGTAGTCCCAGCTACTCAGGAGGCTGAGGCAGGAGAATCACATCAACTCGGAAGGCGGAGGCTGCAGTGAGCCAAGATTGGACCACTGCACTCCAGCCTGGGTGACAGAGTGAGACTCTGTCTCAAAAAATAAAAAATAAAAATAAAAAATAAAAAAAGTAAAAACAAGAACAACAATGAAAACAAACAAGAAAAAAGAAAAATTGAGCAGAAATCAGAGTTTCCAGATAGCCTCTCTCTTCTCCCTCCCCTACAGTTTCCCCTATTATTTATATCTTGCATTCATGTGGTATATTTGTTACAACTGATAAGTCAATATCAATATGCTATTACTAACTAAAGTCCACAGTTTACATTAGTGTTAATTCTTTCTGTTGTACACTCTTTCTATGGATTTTGGCAAATGCACATCATGTATCTATCATTACAGTATACAGAACAGTGTCACTACCGTAAAAATCCTCTCTGCTCCAACTTTTCAACATTCCTGCCTGCCCTCTCACCTGAACTTCTTTTTGTTTTTGAGACAGAGTCTCGCGCTGTCATCCAGACTGGAGTGCAATGGCGCAATCTCAGCTCACTGCAACCGCCGCCTCCCACGTTCCAGCAATTCTCCTGCTTCAGCCTCCTGAGTAGCTGGAATTATAGGTGACAGCCACTACACCCAGTTACTTTTTGTATTTTTAGTAGAGATGGGGCTTCACCATGTTGGTCAGGCTGGTCTCAAACTCCCGACCTCAGGTGATCTACATGCCTTGGCCTCCCAAAGTGCTGGGATTACAGGCGTGAGCCACCGTGCCCAGCCCATTACTGATCTTTTTATAGTCTCTTTATGTTACCTTTTCCAGAATGTGATATAGTTAGAATCATATAGTACCTTGCCTTTTCAGACTGGCTTCTTTCATTTAGCAATATGCATTTAGGTCTCCTACATGTCTTTTTGTGGCTTGATAGCTCATTTTATTTTAATCATTTAATAATACTGTATGCTATGGTATGAATATATCACAGTTTGTTTATCCATTCACCTACTGAAGGATATCTTGGTTGCTTCCAGTTTTGGGAAACTGTGAATACAGCTGCTACAAACATCTGTGTACAGGTTTTTGTGTGGACATAAGTTTTCAACTCATTTGGGTAAATACTTAGGAGTTCAATTCCTGGATTGTATAGTAAGCCTATATTCAGCTTCCTAAGAAACTGCCAAACCGTCTTCCAAAGTGGCTGCATGATTTTGCATTCTTACCAGCAATGAATGAGAGTTCCTGTTGCTCCACATCCTCACCAGCATTTGGTGTTGTCAGGGTTCTAGATTTTAGCCATTCAAATAGGTGTGTAGTGGTGTTTCATTGTTATCTTAAGTTACAATGCTCTAATCACATATGACACTGAACATCTTTTCATATGCTTGTTTGCCATCTGTGTATCTTAATTTTTTTTTTCTTTTTGAGACAGAGCCTTGCTCTGTTGCCCAAGCTCGAGTGCAGTGGCATGATCTCAGCTCACTGCACTCTCTGCCTCCCGGGTTCAAGCAATTCTTGTGCCTCAGCCTACCCGAGTAGCCTCCCGAGTAGGCGCGCACTACTATGCCCAGCTAATTTTTTTGTATTTTCAGTAGAGATGGGGTTTCGCCATGTTTCCCAGGCTGGTCTTGAACTCCTGAGCTCAGGCAATCCGCCCGCCTCATCCTCCCAAAGTGCTAGGATTACACGCATGAGCCACCGCGGCTGGCCCTTCTCAATTTTTTTGAGTTAATGCCTTCCCGTTGCTACAACAATTCTAAGAATTATTCCTAAGGAAAAATTTCAAAAATGGATACTTGTTTATTACAAGGTTGTTTGTTTTAGTGTTGTTTGTAACAATGAAAAATTAGAAACAATCTAAAGAAGAGTTTGGTTAAGTAAGCTCCAGAGTCTATCTATATAACAGAATGCAATGTAGTCATTAGTGATAATGTCATAGAACTGGGGTCAGCAAATTATGGTAGTACCAGAGCCAAATCTAGCCTGCCACAAAGAGTACACAAGCCAACAATGGTTTGGCATTCTAAAATAGTTTTAAAAAATCAAAACAAGAATAATATTTTGTGACAATTATATGAAATTCAAATCTCAGTGCCCATAAGTAAAATGTTACCAGAACACAGCCACACCCATTTGTTTATATATTGTTTGTGGCTGATTCTACTCTAAATAGCACATTGAGTAGTTGGGATAGAGACCATACAGCCTGCAAAGCCTAAAATAGTTACTATCTGGCGTTTTCCAGGAAACATTGGTCAACTCACTTTAGAGGAAACTCAGTAATATAAGCATCAGTGATATAAAAGAGATCCCATTTCTGATGGTGATATGAAAAGAAAAGGAATGGAAATAAGTATTATATATATACACCAAAACTGTTCTCCCTGAGCATTAGTGTAATGGGTTTTTTTTCCATTTATTATTTATGAATTTACTGGTTTTTACAATGTACATATATTGTTTATATAACCATATAAACTTTTTTTTTTTGAGATGGGGCCTCACTCTGTTGCCCAGGCTGGAGTACAGTGGCACGATCATGGCTCACTACAGCCTTGACCTCTCTGGGCTCAGGTGATCCTCCCACCTCAGCCTCCCAAGTAGCTGGGACCACACGTGCATGCCATCATGCCTGGCTAATTTTTCTATTTTTTACTGAGACAAGGTTTTGCCATGTTGCCCAGGCTGGGATATAAACATTTTTTGAAATACATGATTGGAAACACTTTAAAATTCTTAATAGGAAAGGAGTGACAGACAAAGTATTTGACATTTGATATATGAAGGGTACTGACCAATTAGAACCCACACCAGGCATTACCTAGTATTTACCCAGTATAATTGCACAGATCCCATTAGAACTGACGCTAGGCATAAACTCTCAGTATGACAGTACTGACCAGTCAGAATGAACACTGGCACAAATACTGGGCACAAATACCAGTACAATTGTACCACCGCACAACAGCCCAAAATCAGCCCTCGAAAAAGTATGGGAAATTCACGTGGTTCACGGGCTCCCTTAGCTCTCGGCATCCTCTAACAGTCTGAGAGGTTGGGGCTGCAGTGAGCTGTGACGGCACCACTGCACTCCAACCTGGATGACAATGTGAGACCCTGTCTCAAAAAAACAAACACAAAAACAAAAAAATCCTTGCCACTCTGATTGTTAGCATCCTATCTTCCGAAAGGTTTAACTACCTTTGTCAATCTAACCGCCCACCTCATCCTTTACCTCAGTAGGTAACTCCTCCTTTCTTGCAGGTTCATTCATTCTTTTCAAGTTATAAAAAATATTTTTGAGCATTTACAAATGTTATAGAACAGAAGACTTTTAGGATCTCAAATCCATTACATTGCTTTCACAAGGGTTTGGCTGGTTTACAATAACACACTAGATACAATGAAGCTGTTAAAACTCAACTGCGGCTGGGCGAGGTGGCTCACATCTGTAATCCTAAAATTTGGGAGGCCGAGGTCAGGAGTTCGGGACCAGCCTGGCCAACATGGTGAAACCCCCATCTCTACTAAAAAATACAAAATTAGCTGGGTGTGGTAGTGCACGCCTGTAATCCCAGCTACTAGGGGGGCTGAGGCACAAGAAGCACTGGAACCCAGGAGGCGGAGGTTGCAGTGAGTGGAGATCACGCCACTACACTCCAGCCTGGGCAACAGAGTGAGACTCTATCTCAAAAACAAAAACAAACAAACTCAGTTGCATCAGTCAGGATAAACTAGGGTTATCAAGAATTTATGGCCAGGTGTGGTGACTCATACCTATAAACTCAACACTTTGAGAGGTCAAGGTTGGAGGATCACTTGAGACCAGGAGTTAGGGACCAGCCTGGGCAATATAGCAAGACCCCATCTCTACCCCCACCCCCAAAAAAGTTTATTTTAAGGTGTTTTTCTTTTCTTTTTTTTTTTCCTAAAGTTTGTTTCTTGCTCCTGCTACATCTTCAGACTGGCAAGGGGCTGTGCTCAGTATTCTCACTCAGGGGCCAAACTCATGGAGGCTCCATCTCAACTCACATCAGTGAACGCAGATGCAAGAGAAGGAAGTGTGGCAAAACACATACTAGATCTTAAGTTTCCACCAGGAAGTGACATATTTCATGTTAAAAGTGACGCTCATCACTGTCACCTACATTTCATTGGCCAAAGCAAATCACACAATCACACCCAACTTCAGAGGAGTCAGGGAGGTGCCAAATGACCATGCATCTAAAAGGATCATGGACCACGCATCTAATAATGACCACGAAGGTAAGACAACAAGGACCACACAGGGACAGTGAAGTGCAGCCCTTACCTTTCCCAAGTCCTCCATGGACATCCCTGAAACTGCTGGGCCAGCCTCAGCTTGTTCCTCTAGTAATGAGAAACCCAATACCTCTTTTTTTTTTTTGAGACAGGGTCTCCCTCTGTCACCCAGGATAGAGTGCAGTGGCGCGATCTTGGCTCACTGCAACCTCTGCCTCCTAGGTTCAAGCAATTCTGCCTCGGCCTCCTGAATAGCTAGGATTACAGGCGCATGCCACAACTTGGGCTAATTTTTGTATTTTTAGTAGAGACGGGGTTTCACCATGTTGGCCAGGCTGGTCTCGAACTCCCAACCTCAGGTGATCCGCCCGCCTTGGCCTCCGAAAGCGTTGGGATTACAGGCGTGAGCCACCCGCGCCCAGCTCCCCCAATACCTTTAAAAAGGGCTCCCTGCATGGAATTAGAACCAGCTGCCTGAGACCTCCCCCACATCACCCCTCGTTTTGTCCTGCAGAGCAACACGGAAAAAATCTAATTCCGATTGTATACGTCTTTAAATTACTGAAGAATACCTTATCATCTCTTTCTATGGGCTATTTTTCCTAAATCCCCCCCCACAAAAAAAAAAAAAGGAAATGAGTAACGAAGAGGCATGGTCCCTGTCCTCTAAAAGCACGTGGTACTATTTAAAAGCAGCCCTTTGGTGCTTTTTTTTCTTTCTTTAAAGGAAAAAAAACAACAACTCCTCACCATGTTTTAGTTACTTTGTGTTACTCTCAGGATGCTAGGTTGCTCACAATAAAACCAATTCAGGCTCTTTTTGAGATGGAGTCTCACTCTGTTGCCCAGGCTGGAGTGCAGTGGTGCCATCTTGGCTCATGCAACCTCCACTCCCGGGTTCAAGCGATTCTCATGCCTCAGCCTCCTAAGTAGCTGGGATTACAGGTGTGTTTCACCATGCCCAGCTAATTTTTGTATTTTTAGTAGAGACGGGCTCAAACTCCTGGCCTTAGCCTGCCTTGGCCTCCCAAAATGTTGGGATTACAGGTGTGAGCCACTGCATCTGGCCCAATTCAGGCTCTTTAAGCCAAAAAGAATTTAATGAAAGGATGTTAGGTAGCTCAGAAGACCAGTGGGAGGGCTGGAGAACCAGACTCAGGGGTCATGCCCTGATCCAGCTTGAGCCAGACCCAGGCTCTATGGCGTCGGTGTCTTTTTAATCTGTTAGAGCCTACCACAAGCCAGTCTGGTAAGGAAACCCCAGCTACTGTCACCACAAGTGCCACAGTTTGCCCCACTGACTCCAGGCACTGAAAGCTCCTGATGACAATTCTTCCCATGGCAGCTCTCTTCTCGCCACCCCCTCACACACACGCACATGTGCACACATATGCGCATATACATGCGCACGTATGTGCGCGCGCACACACACACACATATATATATAAATATATATATATATAAACATACATATATATACTGGCCGCCCCTACCACCAGAATGGATTGGTAGCCTCCTTATTTGTGTGTCCCACTACTTCCTGATTCTGAGTTGGGCAGTAGCACAGTTTAGCCGAATCTCAACCACATGCCCGATCCTGAGCTGCCGGAAAAGGCTAGGAAACCAACTGGCTGGCATCTCCCACTTCTCTGTTGGGAGATGACGAAAATAAATGAAACTTTAAAATATGAAGTATCTACCATGTAGACGGCAAATACCACCAGACATCCTGTACATATATGCAACTTTAAAAAGTCTAATTAAATACAGAAGAACTCGCCCATACTGCAGCCTTCGGAGGAATCATGACGGTACTGGCATTTTGTTTTGTTTTCACCCTGAGGTAAAAAATATGTGGCCCTGAGCTCCCAGAAGTTATCCCAAAAAAAAAACCCTGGGTTGCCCACAATGCCCTGGAGAAGGGTGACAGAGCCCACCCCTTCAGCATGTGCCAGTGGCTTGGCAGGAACCAAAACGGCTGTTCTATTTCTTTAGACCTAACAAAGTGCCCAAAATATAGATGTTCCAGAGAATCTTTGTGGGATTAAAAAAAAAATTCTTTATCTGATTTGGCCTCACCACCATAAGCAGGGTATCATTTGCCCCACGACACAGATGACAAACTGAGGCTGAGGAAATTCTATGGCTTACATAAGGGCAAAGGCAGTATGCATCTAAACTGGCAACATAATCCCTGCATGGACAAGAAAGTGACGGTAGTATACACCCTGCCTAGTTTTTCTAAAAATTATTTTTATTTATTTATTTTTTGAGACAGAGTCTTGCTCTGTCACCCAGGCTGGAGTACAGTGGCGTAATCTTGGCTCACTGCAACCTCCACCTCCCAGGTTCAAGTGATTCTCATGCCTCAAACTCCCGAGTAGCTGGGACTACAGGCACACACCACTACGCCTGACTAATTTTTGTATTTTTATTAGAGATGGGGTTTTGCCACGTTGGCCAGACTGGTCTCGAACTCCGGACCTCAGGTGATCCACTGGCCTTGGCCTCCCAAAGTGCTGGGATTACAGGCGTGAGCCATCATGCCCATCCCCTGCCTAGTTTTTAACACCCTGTCACAATTTCCTTCATTAGATGAGCTTCACTGGTTTAATAAAAACCTGAGGAAATGAACCATCAAAGGGATAAAGTCATCAGGAAAATTCAACACCTAGCACAACTTCACAAGTATCTGCAATAATTTTCCCATATAATTTAGCTCTTAATTTATAATGTTCCAGTTCTTACAGCTCATAAAAAATTACCCCAAAACTTAGTGGTATAAAACAATCATTTATTATGCTTACAGATTTCATGGATCAGGAATTCAGACAAGGCAGAGGAGGGGACAGGTTGACTCTGCTCCACAGTGTCTGGGGCCTCAGCTGGAAGCCTTGAAGGCTGGCGGCTGGAATCTTCTGAAAGCTTATTCACTCACATGTCTAGACGTTGGGGCTGGCTGTTGGCTGGAGGCCTCAGTTCTTTTCAGGGGCAGGCATCCTCACAAAGAGCCAGGCAGAAGCTGTATCCTTTTTTTGTCACATAGCATTACATTTGGCATAATGTATTTCATACATACATACATGTTTGTGTATGTATATGTGTATGTACATATATATGTAATATATTAACTGTTGCCTTATAACAAATTACCCCAAAACTTAGCAGCGTATGATCACAAACAGGCGAGGCATGGTGGCATGTGCCTATAATCCCAGTACTTTGGGAGGCCAAGGCAGGAGGATCACTTGAGCCTGGAGTTCAAAACCAGCCTGGGCAACGTAGGGAGACCCCATCTCTACAAAAAATAAAATATTAGCCAGTGCTGGGCACAGTGACTCATGCCTGTAATCCCAGCACTTTGAGAGACTGAGGCAGGTAGATCACTTGAGGTCAGGTGTTTGAGACAAGCCTGGCCAACGTGACAAAACCCTGTCTCTACTAAAAATACAAAAATTAGCCGGGTATGGTGGCGTGGCTTGTAGTCCCAGCTACTTGGGAGGCTGAGGCATGAGAACTTCTTGAATACAGGACGTGGAGAATGCTGTGAGCTAAGATCATGCCACTGCACTCCAGCCTGGGCAACAGAGCGAGACGCTGTCTCAAAAAAAAAAAAAAAAGAAATATATATATATACACACACACACGCACACACACACAACTTATATATTATGTATATTTTTATACATAATATATAATATGTATAAAAATGTATATTTTTATACATATTACATATGTAATAAATATGTATAAACATAATATATAATATGTATAAAAATGTATATTTTTATACATATTACATATGTAATAAAAAATATATATTTTTATTAACCAGGCATGGAGGGGATACTGAGGCAGGAGGATTGCTTGAGCCCAGGCATTCAAGGATGCAGTAAGCTATGATTGTGTCACTGCAATGGACAACAGAGTGAGACCCTATCTCAAAAAAATAAAAATAAAAGTAAATAAAACCACAAACATGTATGATTTTACATAGTTTCTTAGGGTTGAGAATGTACAAGCTGGGTTGTTCTGTCTCAGGGCCTCTCATGAGATTACAGGACTATGGTCATCTGAAGGCTTGAAGGGGTTGGAGGATCTTCCATCCAGCTCACACACAAGTGTTGGCAAGGGTCCTCTGTTCCTCACCATGCAGGCCTCTCCAGAGGGCTACTCTGACATGGTAGCTGGCTTCCCCCACACCCACTGATCCGAGATGGAAGGTGAAGTGCCTTTTGTAACCTAATCTCAGAAGTGACATACCATCCCTTCTGCCCTGTCCTATTAGTCACACAGAGGACCCTGGGACAATGTAGGAGGGAAGTATACCAGCATGAGAATAACAGAAGGTGGGACCATTGGGGGCCTCCTTGGAAAGTACAACCTGCTAAACAGATATGGTTACACGTATACATCTTCCTTCCCTTCCCTTTCGTTATTTTTTTTGAGACAGAGTCTTTCTCTGTCGCCCAGGCTAGAGTGCAATGGCACAATCTCAGCTCACTGCAACTCCACCTCCCAGGTTTGAGCAATTCTCCTGCCTCAACCTCCTGAGTAGCTGGGACTATGGCACACTCCACCACACCCAGCTAATTTTTGTATTTTTAGTAGAGACAGGGTTTTACTATGTTGACCAGGCTGGTCTCGAACTCCTGACCTCAGGTGATCCGCCCGCCTCAGCTTCGCAAAGTGCTGGGATTACAGGTATGAGCCACCACGCCTGGCCCTTCCCTTCCCCTTTTAAAGTCCAAGTCTGTATTTTGTTCTGCTCCATCCCCACATCCTTGCTTTTTAGTATGCAGCAGGTACTCACTAAGTACTGGGTAGACAGATATTGTACAAGACATGAGTAGTGTTTGCACATAGCCAGCTTCCCTTCGTTCTGCCACATAGAGCACTTCTCAGTCTCCCGCAGTTGGATGGGCTTGTGACTACTAGCCAGTTAAACTTGCATGGAAAGACCTGAGTCACTGCCACACTGAGGGAATGAAAGGTGGGGTTATGACTCTCTAGTCTCTTTCCTGCCATGGCATCCCACGAACTACAGATGTCAAATGCTCTGGCAAGTGTAGCTAACACATGAATAGCCTCAGTCTACTTCCGTCCCAAACCTAAGAGGCTGTACAGAATGGAGGTTCTGTCCCCTGGGAAACAAGCTGCAGGCACATGAAAAGTGTCTGAGTTTTGGGGGAGTTGTTACTGAAGCCTGACCTGACCTATCCATATTACAGATCTACCATCTCTTTTAGCAAACCCGCTAGCCTCAAGTTGCAGATGGGGAAACTGAGGCTCAAAAAGGCCAAAAGACTAACCCAAGGTCATATAGCAAGTACATAGTGGAGGTGAGTTTTGAATTTGAGTCTTCTGTCTACTAGTTGAGGAGGTGGTATGGCATATCGATTAATTCCATGGAAGGGTGAGCCAATAAACTTGACCTGAACCCTGATGAGCAAATCACTAAAATTCTGTAAGCTCAATGATCTCAGTCTGTAAAACTGGGACATAATAATTACCTTCTTCAAAGGTTACCTTTGAAGATTATGAGGATTAAATGAGATGAACTCATAAATCATAAGCCCTTAACAAATGCTATATATTCTCATTATCATTTCCCTTATACTTCACCCTCTGAGCTAACTATATAGAGTTTCAGCCTTTTTCCTTCACCCTTCCCCTGATTCAGATCATTTACAAGGCATTTTCCAATCAATTCCAAAGCCCCAAGTCTATTTCCTCCATGGTTTCTCTTGGTAAAGATGTCAAGGTGATTTTTTTTTCCTACTCAAACATAACACATTTTCCATCTTTCTATTATTAGCCTTTCTCTGCCCAACATGCTTTTTTTTGGGCATTTCTCATTAGTGCAGCTAGCCTGGTGACAGGATACAGCACTGTTGACTCAAGTTGGTAGACACAAAGCAAACCAGCTTCTCGCTCTGCCACCATTTGAGAACTTACAGCAAGAGAAAACTCTCAAGGAAAACAAAGCTTGATCTGCAAAGGTCACGTGTGTACCTACCCTGGGGGAAGAGACCTTTCCAAAGCTCTTTTTGTGTACTGGAAAAAACTCATTACCTGTTCTTCAGTATGGGAATAGTCAAATAAATGAGGACCCAGCCCCGTAATAAAATACTATGTAGTCACCAAAAAGAATGAGGTAAGAATGTAGGAGTACTGACTGGGAACAATGCTGATGATACAGTTTTCAACGCAAAAAGCAAGTTCCACAACAATATACAGAGTACAATCCTGATTTTCGTAAAAGAAATACAATTTAATCAGGATACATACATATGTATGTAATTATACATATGCATGTCTATATGTACAAACATAGATAGACAACTATATATGGGAAAAAAAAACCAGCCAGGCGCAGTGGATCATGCCTGTAATCCCAGCACTTTGGGAGGGACAGGCAGGTGGATCATTTGAGGTCAGAAGTTCAAGACCAGCCTAGGCAACATGGTGAGACCCCATCTCTACTAAAAATACAAAAATTAGCCAGGCATGGGGGCATAGTCCTGTAATCCCAGCTACTCGGGAGGCTGAGGCAGAAGAATCGCTTGAACCCAGGAAATAGAGGGTGCAATGAGCTAAGATCGCACCACTGGACTCCAGCCTGGGCAACAGAGTGAGCCTCTGTCTCAAAAAAAAAAAAAAGAAAGAAAGAAAGAAAAGGAAAAAACGGGGGCTGGGCATGGTGGCACATGCCTATAACCCCAGCACTTTGGGAGGCCAAGGTGGGTAGACTGCTTAAGCCAACCTGGGCAACACGGCAAAATTTTGTCTCTATTAAAAAATACACAAAAATTAGCCAGACATGGTGGTGCATGCCTGTAGTCCCAGCTACTTGGGAGGCTAAGGTGGGAGGATCACTTGAGCCTGGAAGGTTGAGGCTGCAGTGAGCCGAGATTGCACCACTGTACTCTAGCCTGGGCAATAGAGTGAGACCCTGGTCTCATTCAATCCTCACCATGTCTCTATGAGGTAGTATAATTATCCCTGTTTTACCAAAAACTGAGGCTCAGAGTCAAGTGTTCAAGGTCACACAATTGAACATGCAGCAAAATACATTAGTTAACAGAATATGCAGTTCCTAAAACGTAGTCTGTTTGTACTCAGTAAACACTGTGCCATGATTTCTGCAAATTCACCTGCTTATCAAACTCGGGCTTCAGAGAGTCTTCAGTGAAGATGTGGAATTGGATCTTCCTGTGGCTAAAAAGCACAGCTGATTTGAGCATGACCAGCGTCTCCTCCAGCCGATTGCCACAGGCCACCACAGCCAGGTGGATCCAGAGCTCGGGTGGCAGCACAGCTTGGAAACTCCTGGGTTCTCCAGGCCTCCTAGAAAGAAGGAAAACAAGTGAAAGCTATTACTAAACTCAAAAAAGTAAAAACAACAAAAAACCGGCGAGTGAATGGTTAGAACATTTCAAAACACGATCAGGCACAATCTGTTATATTTTATAAAGTGATAAGCATTTTGACAATTCTTCCTGCTTAGAGAAAAATACCATTTATTCCCATATTTATCCTGGCAATAGCAGGATGAGTCACTGTTTGGACTGCTATAGGTGTCTGAGGCTTTTTCTGCCAGCACTCAGCTGTCTAGTGCCTGCTGGCTGCCTACTGGCCCATGTTTGGAAATAGTATTGCTAAACTTCGACAGCTGACACAAGGGCTGTGGAGCTCCCACTCGCACAGGCCGTGGAAATTAGATTTGAATGCAACTTGAACAAGAGGAGTGTGGGTTGTGGCTTTCCCATGTGAAACGAGCAACATGATATTCCCATCATCTGGATGTTTTTAGGTTGGGGTGGAATGCATGACCACTGGACCAAAGCAAGTCATGCAAGTCTGGGAGGTGAGCAAAGAAAACAACATATGTGCCCTGACTACATCTCAGGAGAGTCTTGAAGAAACAGGTGTTAATCCTGACCGTCTCGCCAATACTGGTGAGGTGGTGGGTATGAAATTCATCTTCCAGTATGAAATTCACATTAATGAGAAACAGGCAGGAGAGGGGGTAGGTTAATCTGAAAATGATCAAGGTATCAAATACTGAGTCAACAGCTGACAGAGGGATAGGGTCCAAGGGTCCAGAATCATCATCCAGCTATTTCCTAGTAATAAAAGATTTGTTCCAGACGAAGGGATGCAGCCAAGCCTCAAACACACCACTGAGAAACATTTGCAGTCAAGTTGGAAGAAGTTGGCCTGGAAAAGGTGCCCTGAGACAAATGAAACTAATTTACTTGCACAAAAGATTTGGAGACCAGGGGAACTTGGATGTCAAATGCTACCTTCCTTCCAAAAACTTCGAGTTCAATCAGCTTGCTGCTCCATTATTCACTGCATGGTTGAATAATGGCAGTCTTGCTCCAGATTTCTTTCACCAGGAGGAAAGTTGAAGATGTGGGTGGAGCATTTTGGAAAGGCTCCCAATTTGATTACTTATGAGCATGCTTAGTAGAAGCACAGCCTCATGGCTCAGCTAAGACCAGATGCGGAGAGTTACTTGGATTCCATTTACTTCGGGGATCACAGGAAAAGACAGTAGAGACATCCCAAGTATCTCTGGAAATTGTCCACTTCTCTCCATTCTCCCTGCCATTATCTGGTGAGGCCATCATCTGCCTTCCCTTGGATCACTGAGACAGCCCTCTGGGTGGTCCACCTGTCTCCAATCTTATCTTTAACCCCCAGCCTATGCTTTCTCCTGGTTGGTGCCAGGGTGATGTTTCTCTAAAATGCAAATAGGATTGTGTTATTCTCTTGATTAAAATCATGCAAGGGCTCCCCGCTGCCCCCAAGATCAAGTCCAAGCTGCTGACTATGGCTCCTACTTATATCTCTCACAACTGCCCACAGCACTCCAACCTGGAGAGACGGCCATTCATAATCATAGTCATATTCTGTTTCACTTCCAGTGCAGGTGATCACACTGTGTTGGCTCCAGGTCTTGGCACATACATTGCCTGTCTCTCTTTATTTCAGAAATGCTCTTCTTTGCCCTCTTTTCCTTGCTAACTTCAGACCATTTATTAATCAACAAATTTTTACTAAGTACTGTTATGTGTAGGCATTATTCTAGGAAGACAGTGAACAAAACAAAGACGCCTGCGCTGGAAGAAGTTACGTTCTGCAGGGAATAAGGGAAACACAAAAATAAGTAAGAGTCAAAGTGGATGGTAACTAAATAATTTATATAGAAAGCTAGACAGTAATAAGTACTATGAAGGTAATACATAGTGGAGCAGGATGGGGGTACCAGGAGTGGCTGGCGGGCTGGGGCAGTATATTCCCGACAGTGTCAAGTTGGAAAAGGCCTCACTAAGGTGAGCTCTGCAAATGACCTGCAGGAGGGGAGGTAGCGAGCCATGTGCACGTCTGGGGGGAGGAGCATGCCACGCAGAGGGGACAGCAGAACAAAGGCACTAAATCAGGGATCTTCCTGAAGAATGTGAGGACCCCTGCCTGCAAGACTCACAGGCCTGGTCTCTTCCTTGGCTTCACGGTTGGGTTTTCATGTTTGCTATTTAAGTCAACTCCCCAGTCACATGTAAAGGGATGTGGAGATGTTAAAGATAATGCTAAAATGACAGTCAATTTCTAAAAATCAGTCAAGACACTAGCTGAAATACACTACGAAAAATTATGCCCAATATTTAGGGATATGCATACGATTCAAATGGACTAACACCATAAAGGCAATCACTTAGATATCTTAAATATGAATACCCTCACCTGCCCCCAAACAGAATGACTCCATCTAGTTTAGCTTTATATATTGGGCTTCTGCCAAGGATAACAGGTTTTAATCTTAGTAATCAGGGAAGTACAAATCCAAATAATAAAGAGATTTATTTTTATTTTCAGATTGGCAAAAATTACAAAGTAAAATAGAAGCTGCACCATATTGAGCTTTCATGTGGATATGGGGCAGGGAACAGCTCAGGCGCTGGTGGGGGCAGTGTAAGTTGGACTGAACACTTTGGAGAGCCATTTGGCAACATATAGCACAGGTGAAGATGGATGTACACCCTCCACCCCCGCAGTCCAACTCCTGCATATATAACCTGAAGAAACTCTTGCATATTTGCACAAGACCTATGCAAGAATATTCACAGCAGCTCTGTTTATTGAAAATGAAAAATAGGAAATAAACTTCAGTGACTATGCAAAGGAGAAAAGTGAATATATTTGCTATGTTTTTAAAGTGAATACCATATAGCAGTGAAAAAAAATAAACCAGACTGGCATGTACCAACGTAAGGCCAAAGAGAATGAAAAACAACAGGCCAGTGCGGTGGCTCATGCCTATAATCCCAGCAGGAGTTCGAGGCGGGCAGACCACTTGAGGTCAGGAGTTCGAGACCAGCCTGGCCATCATGATGAAACCTTGTCTCTACTAAAAATACAAAAATTAGCTGGTTGTGGTGGCGTGTGCCTGTAATCCCAGCTACTTGGGAGGCTGAGGCAGGAGAATTGCTTGAACCTGGGAGACTGAGGTTGCAATGAGCTGAGATCGTGCCACTGCACTCCAGCCTGGGTGAGAGTGAGACTCTGTCTCAAACAAAACAAATGCAGGATAGTGGTTATTTTCTTTTTCTTTTCTTTTCTTTCCTTCTTTTTTTTTTTTTTTTTTTTTTTTTGAGACAGAATCTCACTCTGTTGCCCAGGCTGGAGTGCAGTGGTGCAATTTCAGCTCACTGCAACCTCAGCTCACTGCAACCTCCATTTCCCAGGCTCAAGCAATTCTCATGCCTCAGCCTCCCAAGTAGCTGGGACTACAAACCGAAGGCCATCACACCTGGTTTTTTTTTTTTTTTTTTTGTATCTTTAGTAGAGATGGGGTTTTGCCAGGCTGGTCTCGAATGCCTCGCCTCAAGTGATCCGCCCACCTTGGCCTCCCAAATTGCTGGGATTACAGGGGTGAGCCACCATGCCTGGCCGGATAGTGGTTATTTCTGATTAAAATCTTATTCCTTAAGCCAAGTGGTGGGCACTTCATTTTGTTATTATCTATATTTTTTGTGGCCCCAAACTATTTGACTTTTTTTTTTTTAATAAAAAAAAAAGCATGCACTGTTCTGCAAGACAGCAGGCCACCTCTTCTCTTCTTTGCAGGCTTCAGTGATTTGGGTCTGCACAGTACAAAAAGCAGGGGCTAGGGACAACAATCATTCACAGTGTCTGGTGACAGATACTAAAGAAAAATAAAACCTCTCCTGGTGCCAGTTCAAGTATCAGTGGTTGGAATTTAATGAGACCTTTGCTGGCCTCACCCTATTACTTCTCACATTACATGAAAAATCTCAGGCTTTAGGTAATCAGTGTTAGTGCTGTGCAGTCACAATGCATAATAAAGTTTAAGGGCACTGGCACGGTGTGCCTTCCACCAGCTCCTACTGATGGCACTCTCAAATGTCACTCAAGATTGTGAGGATCCAGAGGAGGAGTGCAGTCTAGGGACCTAGGACTTCTTAACCCCTTGAATGACTAGGATTGGGCAGGCAATGGGTGAGAGGGAATTCTAGCACTGCTGTGACTGATGGTTAATAACGTTCTTATTTTTACTTTATAAAAGGGGACTGGAGTGAACATTTGCTGTCCAGGAATTTTAAGGACCTGTTGCTAAGGCAGGGGCTGATGGCAACGATCCTGGTAACCATGCTGGTACAGCCTGAACAGGAGTCAGCTTATCACAGTGGAAAAGCAGAGTCAGATGGTGGCAGGGCAGATCTCTGGTGATACCACCTGGATCTAGGTGCATCTGACCCTAATCTTAGGTAGTTTAGTTATTAAGCCAATAAACTCCCTTTTGCTTAAACCAATTTGAAACAAACTTACAACTTAGCAATCAAAATAAGAGTCGTAACAAAGGTCCTAAAAAGATGTTCCCAATCAACTTTGACTCTTCCTGCCTCGCTCATATTCACCTGATTTATCCTTTGAAATGCCCACTGAACCCATTCCCTCCTTGTTGCTCACTGCTATGACCCTTACCCAAATCCTGACCATTCTTCCAGTTTTGTGGCTGGAAGAGATGCCAAACACCATGTAGGGCAGGGGATTCCCTACCTGGCCATGCATCATAATCATCTGCAGTGTTTGTTATTCTGCAGACTCCCAACTCACAGAGATTCTGATTCCATGGGTCTTGGGTGAGGCCCTGGAGTCTGCATATTAACACACTTGTACTACACACCACCCATAGTTCAGCTATGGTCAGGAACCAGGGATCTGAGCTCAAATCTCACCTCTCCTCCTTTCCTTAAGATTTACATTCCCAGAAATGGAATTACTGGGTTAATATCTATGATCCTTTCAAGAAAGTAGCAATTTTGATAGTTTCTCAAATTTACCCAAGTTCTAAAGGAAAGCATCAGACTATGAGAAGAAAACAAAAAGCGTAACAAACACTACCCTAGCCATCTCTGGATTACTTGTACTATGTAAGCGGAAATGGTCTTGTGTAAGACCTACTGCCTCCTAATTCCATGTATTCCAATGAGGTGATGCATAGGTGCTAGTAAACATTGAGACTCCAATGCAGCAAATAACACTGAGTCACACAGTGAGAAAGCTATTCCATTTTCAGTGCTTTTTCAACAACACCAACAACAATAAAGTCTCAGCTTGATGCTTTTTAAGAATTTTAATATTTTCCTATTCTTTTTTGTTTTGTTTTGTTTTTTGAGACGGAGTCTCGCCCTGTGGCAAAGGCTGGAGTGCAATGGTGTGATCCCAGCTCACTGCAACTCTATCTCCCAGGTTCAAATGATTCTCCTGCCTCAGCCTCTCGAGTAGCTGGGATTACAGGTGCCCACCACCACACCCAGCTAATTTTTGTATTTTTAGTAGAGATGGGGTTTCATCATCTTGGCCAGGCTGGTCTCGAACTCCTGACCTCGTGATCCTCCTGCCTTGGCCTCCCAAAGTGCTGGGATTACAGGCATGAACCACCACGCCTGGAAGTACAGGCATGAGCCACTGCGCCTGGCCTTTCTTATTTATTTATTTATTTATTTTGGTAGAGATGGGATCTCGCTACATTGCCCAGACTGAACTCCTGGGCTCAAATGATCCTCCCACCTTGGCCTATCAAAGTATTGGGATTACAGGCATGAGCCACTGCACTCGGCTCAGCTTGCTGCTTACATGTCTTGAACACTTTTCTGATATTATCTAATCCTCCCTTTCAATTGAAAAGACGCTGGAACCTTCAGCAGGAAAGAATACCAAGCTAAAAATGACAACATCTAGTGTTCTTAGTGTTTGATTTGACAATTGTCTTCTATTTATGTTATCACTGACAATTTCTGGCTTTCTGATATAAAGTTTCTTTTAAAAATAAATGTACTTAGGATGTGGAGAAACTAGGATCCTAAAACATTGCTGGTGGGATTAGAAACTGGTACAGCCACTTTGGAAAACAGTTTGGTAGTTCCTGAGAATGTTAAATATAGAAGGTACCATATGACCCAGAAGTTCCTTTTCTAGTTATATACCTACAGGAATTGAAAACATGTGTCCACATAAAAGGTTGTACACAAATGTTCAAATAGCAGCATTATTCCCAATAGCCAAAAAGTCCAACTTAAATGTCCATCAACTGGTAAACTGATACATCAAATATGGTATATCCATACAATGGAATAGTATTTGGCAATAAAAAGGAATCAAGTATGATAACGATGCATGCTACAACATAAATGAACCTTGCAAACAGTAAACCTGTGAACATAATGACAATGTAAAAAGCCACATATTTTATGATTCCACATATACGAAAAGTCCAAAATAGGCAAAGCCACAGAGACAGGAAGTAGATTAATGAGGCCAGGTGCGGTGGCTCACCCCTGTAATCCCAGCACTTTGGGAGGCTGAGGCGGGCGGATCACTTGAGGTCAGTAGTTTGAGACCAGCCTGACCAACATGGAGAAACCCCATCTCTACTAAAAATATACAAATTAGCTAGGTGTGGTGGTGCATGCCTGTAATCCCAGCTACTCGTGTGGCTGAGGCAGGAGAATCGCTTGAACCCAGGAGGCGGAGCTTGCAGTGAGCTGAGATCATGTCACTGCACTCCAGCCTGGGCGACAGAGTGAGACTCTGTCTCAAAAAAAAAAAAAAAAAGCGAAAATGTTCTGAAATTCTATGGTGATGATGGAATAATTATTTGAATAAACTAAAAACGACGGAATAGTATACTTTTTTTTTTTTTTTTTTTGATGCAGAGTCTTGCTCTGTAGCCCAGGCTGCAGTGCGGTGGTGCGATCTTGGCTTACTGCAACCTCTGCTTCTCGGGTCCCAGTTCAAGCAATTCTCCTGCCTCAGCCTCCTGGCTAGCTGAGATTACAGGCATGTGCCACAATGCCCAGCTAATTTTTTTTTTTTTTTTGAGACGGAGTCTAGATCTGTCCCCCAGGCTGGAGTACAGTGGCATGATCTCACCTCACTGCAACCTCCGCCTTCCAGGTTCAAGCAATTCTCCTGTCTCAGCCTCCTGAATAGCTGGGACTACAGGCACCTGCCACCACGCCTAGCTAATTTTTGTATTTTTAATAGAGACGGGGTTTCATCATATTGATCAGGCTGGTCTTGAACTCCTGACCTCAGGTGATCTGCCCACCTCAGCCTCCCAAAGTGCTGGGATTACAGGGGTGAGCCACCATACCCAGCCAATTTTTTGTATTTTTAGTAGAGACGGGGTTTCACCATGTTGGCCAGGCTGGTCTTGAACTCCTGACCTCATGATCCACCCACCTTGGCCTTCCAAAGTGCTGGGATTACAGGCGTGAGCCACCGTACCTGGCCCGAATTGTATACTTTTAAAATGTACTTGAGTTAAACTGCAATAAAGTTGTTATTAAATAAATAAATACATCAATGCACTTAACATTTATAACATGGATAGATGTCGTAAAAATTTTTAAAGCAGGTAATGGTAGTATAGCAATATTATAAGAATTGTGGGCTGGGTGTGGTGACTCATGCCTGTATTCCCAGCACTTTGGGAGGCCGAGGCGGGTGGATCACCTGAGGTCAGGAGTTTGAGACCAGACTGGCCAACATGGTGAAACCTGGTCTCTACTAAAAACACAAAAAGAAGTAGCTGGGTATGGTTGCGGGTGCTTGTAATCCCAGCTACTTGGAAGGCTGAGGCAGGAGAATCGCTTGAACTGGGGAGGTGGAGGTTACAGTGAGCCGAGATTGTACCATTTGCATTTCAGCCTGGGCAACAAGAGTGAAACTCCGTCTCAAAAAAATAAAATAAAATTGTGATGCCATGTGGGAATGAATGAAGTTTGTAAAACGTTGCCCTAGTTGTCCTGGCTCAAGTGTTCCCCATGCTCAAATGAAAAATGATATTCAGAATAACACAGAAGCCTAGGAGGGAGAAGCAACTTCCATGCTTCCTCTCCAGGGTGCCTGAGACAAGCGTCTCCTTAATTGCTTAAAAGTCTCAAGCGTGCGACTTAATTAAACTTCAATTTCTGGAGTGTATAAATAATGAAATACGGCATTTATGTGTAGTGCTATTTACTTTGTAGCCTATTACTGCAAAACACACTGAATTATTAAAGCGAGTAATTGGTTCTACTCAGACCCTCTTTTCTGCCATCTCCTGCTATTTCTCTTATCAGTGCTTCTCCTGAACTGTCAAGCTAAATTAACTCAGGTGAACCTGAGGCTGCCATACAGACTAGCAGGGTAAGTTGGATGGAAAATCGCACTTCTTTCAAATACAGCCCTAACCCATGCTGTTGGCAACTAGTTTTACTTACAGAAGGAAACAGAAATACGTGGGGGGAAAATGGTAGAAGATGAATTTTAAGAAGCTGAATATGCTCACCTTATGGGAAGAATAGATTAGTGATGTCCCCCTCCCTAGTGGAGTATTTTGCAAGATGGAACTGTTTTTGCTATTTTAACATGGAGAAAGTCTGCAAATGAGGAGAGAGTGGCAGTTCAGGAAGCAGAAACAACACCTTGATAAGGCCCCTAGAAGAAGAGTCTGGCGATGGATAATTAGAGCCATGTCAAGTGTTGGCAGTTGAGAGTTACTACTAAAGTTCCCTGCAAACCACAGGCTTTGGAAAGCATGAATCCCGACAAAAATTTTCTCCCTTGACGTCATGATTAGACTCTTCGCTCAGAACCCACCCATGACACTAAGGACTTTGCTAACAGTTAAATCACTTTTAATGACCCATGGTTTCGAGTTAAATCAAATATCATAAATCTTTCAAGATAGAAGAGCTGGCATTTGCCTTGAAGTCACGGTGTTACATGAATAATGCCAAGAGAGTGCCAAAAAACTCCATGAGGGGCTTCATGACATTATTTGATAAATGCATTTAGTTATTAATAGTACATATTTAGCTTGGCTCATGATATCTGAAATGAGGCTGTATTCTTAAACAAAGTCTAGGTCTAACACATGGGAGGTGTTCAGAGCCTAAAGTTGGTAATTACAGCTATGTGTATACGTGTGTGTGTTTGCTTTTAGACATCACTGTGCACATACATAAGCTTTAAAACTAGTAAGTGTCACAGCAAGGATTCAAACCCAGAGAGGGGGACTTAAGAGGCCATGCCTTTAATCTTTATGTTGTATTTGGAACCACATACAAGTAAGTTAGGAAAAGAGCCCTCTCTGGCCGGGCGCGGTGGCTCACGTCTGTAATCCCAGCACTTTGGGAGGCCAAGGCAGGCGGATCACCTGAGGTCGGGAGTTCAAGACCAGCCTGACCAACATGGTGAAACCCTGTCTCTACTAAAAATACAAAATTAGCCGGGCGTGGTGGCGCATGCCTGTAGTCCTAGCTCCTCAGGAGGCTTAGGCAGGAGAATCACTTGAACCCGGAAGGCGGAGGTTGCAGTGAGCTGAGATCGCACCATTACACTCCAGCGTGGGCAACAAGAATGAAACTCCATCTGAAAAAAAAAAGAAAAGAAAAGAAAAAGAGCCCTCTCTGAGCAGATGAAGCCCCTACGCAAGGCTCCTGGCATGGACTGGATTTCAGTCTCCCACGCCTCCCCGGGTGCTCGGGTGCAGGGAACGATCTCCACAGCAGACCTTTGCCAACTCTACCTTCCTAACCCACCCCATCTGCCATTCGCAGAGGTTATTCACATTTGTGTTGATTTATTCCCCCTCCAGAATTCTATGAAGGCACCTGGACTATTCTCATTTCATTTTTTCCCTTATGATTGTTCCTGACATATAGGAGACTCTATTTCTCCATCTCCTTCTTCTTTCCAAATTAACATGTTATTGAGATTTTAAAATATGAATCTGCGGCGCTAGTTTGAAATAAATGGCTGTTGACATACGAGGGAGAAGAATTAGATGAGGATTACATATTTCACAAAGGTGCATTTCTGTCTCATTTCCTGAAAAAGAACATGAAGGACTTTAAAGCTTAGCGGGGGGGGGGGGGGAAACAAAGAAAAATGGTCTCCCCAACTAATTTCCAGCTTCCTAAGCCTCAGGCCATCAAGGGATTTTTAATTTTTATGGTAATTTATATACTTTAAATTGCTTAATGCATATACAAGTAGTGCATATCATAGAAAAAATTTTAAATACCACTAGCAAAAATGAGGGGCACTCAATTCCAATTTCATAACTACTGTTAAAATTTTGGTATACTGTCTTCCAGAGTTATACCCAATATATGTGGGTGTGTGTATATAAATATGTAAATATATAAAAACTTTTAAACTTAAAGTAGGATAATTTTCATACCTTGCTTTTTTCCTTACAAATCTGAACAATTACAAAAAACTAGAGAGGTTCTAACAAAAAACTAGAGAGGTTCTAGAAAGCTATCAAATGGTTCAAATTGTGAGATTTGTTCTCAGCTACAGCATGGTGGTTAGCAATTTTGCTGTAAAAGCACATGGACCTGGCTTCAAATTCTAGGCCTGCCACTTGACTGTCCTATCTTGGGCAAGTGCTTTAACCACCTTTAGCCCTCAGTTTCCTCATCTGTAAAATGGGCATACCAATGATAATGGACATCTGCTTTGGGTTTTGGGGTTTCTTACTGGCATCCATTTTTAGGACTTTCTGGTAAAAGCATCTTAATTTTATTTTGGGGACACCACTCTTTTTCTGTTCTCAGTCCATGAGGCTTGGAGGGGATGAATGAGCTGCCCCTCACCCCACCAGCTGTAAGCACATTTCACGTGTAGCCATCGGTGATTGGAAACACATGTTATTCAAGTGAGGTCAACAGAGGCAGCCCTGGGACTTTTGCTGGATGGGATTTTTCCCTTAGGGGCTACCAGAAGAGGAGGTTGCACGCCCAGACCTATTGGGAATCGTTACATAGAGAAAATTTACCTGAGAGTGTCACCCACACAGAAGGAAGCAGAGCTAAAAGGAGGCAAGATTGTTAGAAATCCTGGCTTCACTTGCGACTGAAGCTTTATCTCTTTGCACTTTCCAGTTTTATGAGCCAGTTAAAACCCCTTTTATGACTAAGTGATACAAACAGATGAGCTGGTATTCTATCACGTGCAACTGAAAGAGTTCTGCCCTATCCAATATGAGTTCCTACCTCCTAGGTTATTATGAAGATTAAATGAAATAATGCAGTGAAGTGCTTAATAAGGTACGTGGCATATTGTAAGTCATCATTCAATATTAGTTATCATCATCATTATTACTAAGTATTAACATGACATTCATCAAAAGCCTTCATTTTTCTCTAAATATGTTATATCCATGCCAAAACCAGGCTAGGCAGGGCAGCAAAAAGCATGTTATTTTATGTATCAACATTCTACCTTACTACAAACCGGATTTGAACTGCTAGTAAACATTTTTTTTTTTTTTTTAATGTGAGACAAGGTCTCACTCTGTCACTCAGGCTGGAGTGCAGTGGCGCTATCTCGGCTCACTGCAACCTCCGCCTCCCGGGTTCAAGCAATATCTCTTGCCTCAGCCTCCAGAGTAGCTGGGATTACAGGCACCTGCCACCATGCCCGGCTAATTTTTGTATTTTTGGTAGAGACCAGGTTTCACCATATTGGCCAGGATGGTCTCGAACTCCTGATCTCAAGCGATCTGCCCGCCTCAGCCTCCCAAAGTGCTGGGATTACAGTCTTGAGCCACCGCGCCTGGCCACACTCCTTCAGCTTTTAATGAGTACCAGGAGACTGAGATTGGTGTATCCTTTATTATATATAGAAGCTGAGTCTCAGTTTCCTCAAGTCATACCTACCCCCACAAGAAAAGGCTGCTTGAATCTGCATCTTTTTAAAAAAATATAAAACTGAAATAGAGATGGATGTCTCACTATATTGCCTAGGTTGGTCTCTAACTCCTGGGCTCAACCAATCCTCCTGCCTCAGCCTCCCAAAGTGCTGGGATTACAGGCATGAGCCACCAGGCCCAGCCTTGAATCTGTAGCTTAGCCCTTGCTAACACTTGCTGGGAGTTTCTGGTGTGGCACGTTCGGTGTCAGCACTTTACCTGCATTGTCTCATTTTGTCACTGAGCTTATTTCTGAGAAAGCCACAATTTGCTGAGGACTGACTTGTTCAAAGTCATGCGGGTACTTAGCTGGGTCTAGTTATGGCTCAATTCCTAAGTAACAATGCAATGATGGATAATAATAGTACCCAGAACAGCAAATCATTTGGTGACTCCCATGAGCTAACCTACTGTGCTAGGTGCTTTATGTACATTATTATTTCACCTCTCGGATCTCAGTTTTCTCACTCACAAAAGAGAGCCATATTTTGGATTATGTATTCTCTGTTGTCTTATGTAAAGCTTGGATTATAAATTGTACCATATGAGATTACAGTCTCTCATGTTGCTAAAAGAGATAGGGGATCATCTAAAAGTCACTTGAAATATATCAAGGTTACTCTTTTCTGGCACAAAATCAGCAACTCCCAATAAAGGTATCATGTCAAAAAACTTCTTTTTCCAAGAGGAGTTTTCGGAACTTCATAATCTGAAATAAATGCTGGGGAATATTTAAGGGAAACATAAAATGAATAAATGAATTCTATCTTCAACAGAAGTCTCTTTTCTTTTTATTATTTGTAAAATTGTGCTAAAATCCATACAACATAAAATTTTGTCTTTTTTTTCTTTACAGTGAATTATAAATGAAGTATTCCTAAGGAAAACAAATCTGTTCTCAAATTCTCTTCCAAAGACTCTCACCTGTGAGTTTTAAAAGGAACCGTGTCAATATGGCCAATATTTACTGAATTTAGTAAAGGTGTTAAAAGCAGGTGCTACATATTCAAATTAGTCAGGACTCTCTGGTAGCAAGTAACAAATGCAAGTCAAACTAGATTAAGAAAAAAAGGGGAACTCATTACATCACAGAATCTAGAAAAGGTTGAGACAGCACAGCCAGTGAAAGGCAAGAAGCTGGCCTTGGGAACAGTGTTGGGAGCTGCCCCCCCACCCCGCCACCAGCCCAGCTGACCCCACTCCGCCCTACCCCATCTGGGTTGCTCTGCGTCACTTCTCATCTCTCCATATCATCTTGGTTTTCATGAGCTCCTATTGCAGAACAGCCTTCTCCACTGGCAGAAATACAGTTGCAATCCCTGAGTTGCATAATGTAAAGCTTCAGCCACTAGAAACAGTTTGCCCTTACGCTGTTCCCTTAGCTCTCTGTTGTGCCAAACCCCTATTAACCTCAATGGGGAAAGCACCAGGTTCAAGAGGCTGAAGAAAAGACCCAGAGCCAGCAAACGAGACCTGGGGTTTTACTGGGGGCTTCCATACAGAGGAGAGAGTCCAGTGGCAATGGGCTGGGCAGGAGGACCGCCTTACATACAGTCCAGTGGCAGTGGGTTGGACAAGATGACTGCACAGCCCAGTGGGGAAGGGCTGGGCAGAAGAACCACAATTGTTTGCAAAAGGTGTGCAGTTTACATATTATAGCGTTTTCACTTGCCACCCTCCCCTCAACAACCTCCACCTGGCAATCTTCATGCAACCCAAAACTCAAGGCCTTAATCCCCTGTATAGCCCGTGTTCCACGGGGCAGGACGAGGGCTCAGATGTTCCTCATTGAACGTAAGACTGACTCTCTGGGTTGGCCACTCCAGGATTCCCTAGGTTGGAACACACATTCAGGTGCGGCTGGCATGCAGGGTCATTCCAAGGGTATGCTCAAGCTATTGCTATCAGGTACATTTACCATATAGTCTCTGATCCCAATTTTTAAAAATCCTTAAGAAAAGTCTGATTTTGCTCAGGAACCTACCTCTGGTAAGTGACCCGCAGGTTTTGATAAAGTCAAGTGCACATAACGGCTGCTCTAGTGTGTGGTGGATGCTCACTTCCTGGGTGCCCCCACCCAACTATTCCCCTTTCTCTCCATCAATAGTCCCAAGATTTTGATTTAAAAGAACCATCTAGTTCAGCTAAGATGCTTTTGGATGCAGTAACAGAACCCTCAACTCCAACACAGGGCCCAAGAAACGTTAGACCTCAGGATGCCTTGATTCTGGGACTCAGTGGTGTCCTCAAGGACCTGTATTTTCTTTTTCTACTGCCCAAACAGATGGCTTCATCCTAAAGGCGATTCCCTTATGAACATGGTGGCAGCTGGGGCTATTTATTTCCTTGGTTGTATCTAGAAGATGGAGTCTTTTGTTTAATAATGTAAAATAAGTTCTTTCCTTCTGGCTGATTGGGCCAGTTTGGGTCATTTGACATACCTGTGGACCAATAGCTGTTGGCAGAGAAATGAATGTATTGACAGGCTTAGTACTGGATACAAGAAGCTCACACTATGAAAGGCATGGATCATGATGGTGGGCTTAGACACTCCCTTGGGGTGACACAGTGAGACACTATCTCAAAAAAAAAAAAACCCAAAAAATAAAAGTAATAAAAAATAAAACCTATTTAAAAGGAAAAACATCCCTCACTTTTAATGGTGTTACTATTAAAGACCCTCACTATTCTTCGAAAGGGTATGGGACTATTTTGAATATTATTAGATAATAAGGAACTTAATACTATAAGTAAATCTTGGAACACGGCTGGCACAGGCAGGTCCTGCACCCATTCATTAGTTCGTTCAACAAGTATTTATTGAATATCTGCTATGAGATCATCTATCTCTGTTTTAGGAGTTAGTGAAACAGTGATTTAAGGAGATCACTGTTAAGTGTACATGAGGGGGCAGGAGCAAATAACATACAATATTCACACAATGAGTGCTGTGAAAAACAAAAGACTACACAGGGTAAGGAAGAAGAGAGTGATGGAGAGGAGTACTCGAGCGGCTAGCAGGACCCCTCTCAGGAGAAAACATTTGAGCATAGTCCTGAAAAAAATGGAGGAGTTAGCCGTGTTAGGATGTGCACAAACATTCCAGCACAGAGAGATGCATGCTGCTGAAGCAGGAATGGGCTTGGTGTATTTGAAGCCCAGTGTGGCTGAAGCAGAGCAAGTGAATGGGGAGTGGTAGGAGAGGAGGCCAGAAAACTAAATGGAGTTGAGATCAGGCAAGGGCTCAAAGGCCACACTGGGAAACTTAAAAGTTATTCTTAGTGTGATAGGAAGTCAGTCACTGGAGGGCTTTAACCAGCAAATAGGTGGACCCCATCTGGTCCACCTATCAGATTATTTAAGCGGCCGTAAGGAAAATGGACTGTAGAGGGCGCTAGAGTGGACCCACACAAACCAGAGAGTAGGCACCTGCAGGTGTCCAGCTAGGGAATGATGGTGGTTAGGAGCTCAGTAAGTAACTATGGAGTGGAAATGGTGGAACTGGGGACATATTTTTGAGACAGAACCAATAGGGCTTACTGACTGAGTAGGTGTGGAGGGTGATCG
The DNA here is from genome assembly GCF_029289425.2 of Pan paniscus. Classification (NCBI taxonomy): domain Eukaryota; kingdom Metazoa; phylum Chordata; class Mammalia; order Primates; family Hominidae; genus Pan; species Pan paniscus. Next base: position 72,851,214 of record NC_085926.1, on the reverse strand, counting down.
AGGGGATTCATGGACCAATCAATAAAAATGAATTGTGGATAGAATCAAGACTCACACTACATAATATCATAGATGGTACTCAAGATCCAGACACCTTTAATGTGCTCTGGGGCTATTAGCTAATTATAGGATGGCCATAGATGAAGCATTTTGCTACAGAACACCATCTCTTTTTAGCGAGACCTTTGTTCCGGTTTGAACACTCTGAGAAGACTTATCTCAGACACTAAAGGGAACTGCAGGAAATGGTGCCTCTTGATGAGACACACGCTTCCTTTCATTGGAGCAGCTGGGGAGGCTGCCAAGTGTAATGTGTTTCTGTATTGTCTCCTTTCCCTCATCCCCAAATTCTGGGAGGGCAGCAACTCCATTCACCATTGTACCAGGAGTGCCTGGCAGAGTAAATGTGCAATCACGTTTGCTGAATGACTATGGAATAAAATGGCAGAGGAAAACTACAGGGCTTAGAGGTATCTTAAGTCTCCCTTAGAAGCCATATTTTAAGAGAAACAACAATATCCAGGCCAACACAGAAAAAAAGAATAAAGTTCAGGACAGGGTTGCGGTTGAGTAATCAGTAAGAGCGCTAGGATGGAGCCCATAAATGAGAAACAGTGATTTTGCAAGAGTTAGCACAAAGGGCCATGCAATAACCATTGTTGGGATTTTGCTGCTAAACTTGATGATCTCATCATAGGATCATCAAATGTCTGAGCTGGAAGATATCTTAGACAACTTTTGGATTAATTTGCTCATTTCACAGATGAAGAAAATAAGGTGAAATGGCTTTGGACTAGAACCCAATTTGCTGGACTCCACATGCCAAATTCTTTTCAATATTGCACTGATTAGCAGTTAACCTTCCTTTTCTGTATGTAGGCTCAAGGAGGAGTTTTCAGAAGCAACCTAGAGTCTTCTAATGTCTAAAATCTGTTCCCAAGTACAATTCTCATTTTATCATTCAGTTTCATGAAAAAAAAAAAAAAAGATCTCTCTTGATAAACCTTTCCTCTTGTTCAGTGAAAATGAGGCCGCCCATCATGGTTCCCTTTTTGAAATGGCTGCCAGGCTTAAATTGAACACTTAATCCTACTAACAAAGGTATTGTTTATTTTTGACAAACAGTATTTATTTACCCCTCTTCTTTATGACTTTTCATTTTTTATACCATTTCAATGGACTTATTGTATATGTGTCTTTTACTATACGTTGTCTCAGACTCTTTTTGGAAGTCAGCCAGCTGTAAATCACCAATAAGCCAAAATAGAAGGAAGATTTCATTTGTTTTGTGCACTGGGACTGCTGCTTCCAGAATGGTGTTCATTTTCAAATCCCCCCTTGAAAGAAAAGCTCAGACCTTACTTACCTCTTGGCTTTATATTTATAGAGAAGGAGGCCACCACAGGGCAGATTGCATACAAATGACTAGTTATAAAATTGAAGGGTCTGCCTACTAACGAGGCAAATCCTTGGAAACTTCTGTGAAATGAAAACAAGATGTGGAAGGAGAGTGCTATGTTTCCTGCGTTGACGTGGCAGAACTTCACTTACAGCAGCCCCCTGTGGGAGGCGAGGCAGCACAGGCTGTGGATGGTAAGCAGGTGGTGGACTGTGTCACATCCAACTCCAGGCTCTCAGCTAACTACAACCACAAGCCTGACCCTCCCCAGGCCAGAGAAATGAGATCACGTAGCCTTCATCTCTTCTGGATTCTAGCCATGTAAAGAGATTAAAGCACTCGTTTTCTGAAAACACGAGGCTTTCTCTTCCCTCCCTAAATGAAATTCCTCCTAAACCACAAAAATTTAACCCAAGCAGAATTAGGAAAGCAATAAAGGAGACCGAGCAGAGATCTTTCCTCCTGCTCCCTCACAACTTCAGAATCTTCTGTTGCCATTTCTGTGGAGGTAGCAAGAGAAACAATAAATAAGTCCCAGAAAATGTCAACTGTTTATGCATTTGAGCCTGAGACTTCCTGTGGCTTTTGTTTTTTACTCCTTCCCCAGTTTTAAAATTTTGTTCCTTATTCCTATGGTGTTGGCCATGATTTCCATGATAATCTAAGAGATATGTTCAAAAGAAAAATGGCTTCAAGGGTACTGTTGCTCCTGGAAATAGAAACACTCCTTCCCTAAAACATCCATTTGGATTCTGTTCATGATCTCCTCCTAGTCAGAGACACTTTGTTCAGATAGACACAAAAAGATGCTGCGCCACTGTTCTCGACACCTTGAAGAATGAGACAGATCCAAAAATCTACAGTGTTTCTTTAAAAAACATCTCAGTAAAATTACGAATTGCAGGCAAGTCTATGGCCTGACATCAGCATAGCAGGTAAGTGCTCAACCTGAGCCCACACTGCCTGGATCTTTATCCTTCTCTACCAGGTTACCTGTGAACCTTGGACAAACTGCTAACCCTTGTGCAATACTTTCCTCATCTGAAAAGTGGGGATACCACTGGTGCTTACTTTGCAGAGCGGGTTCTCAAACTTTGTTGTGCATGAGAAACAATGGGAGGGACGTGTTAAAACACGGTTGCTGACCCCCCAAAGCTTCTGATTCTGTAGGGCTGGGGTGGGGCCCAGGAATCTGCATTTCTAACAAGTTCCCAGATGATGCCTGTGCCACTGGTCTGAAGTCCACACTTTGAGAACCACTGTCAAAGGGTTATGGTGTGGGCCCGGCGCGGTGGCTCACGCCTGTAATCCTAGCACTTTGGGAAAGGCTGAGGCAGATGGATCACTGGGCTCAGGAGTTCCTGGCCAATATGGTGAAACCCCGTCTCTCTACTAAAAATACAAAAATCAGCTGGGCATGGTGGCACACGCCTGTTTGCCAGCTACCTGGCAGGCTGAGGCACAAGAATCACTTGAAACTGGGAGGCTTGAACCCGGGAGACAGCGGTTGCAGTGAGCAGAGATCGCAGCACTGCACTCCAGCCTGGGCAACAGAGGGAGACTTTGTCACAAAAACAAACAAACAAACAAAAGAAAAACAGCGGTGTGGGGGAGGTTATGGTGTGGATTATGTAGTTGTATATGTTAAGCGTTAACTGTGACTATTTGTACGTACTGCGGTTAGCACTGTCCCTGGCAATAGGTTAGCGATGTTAAGGGTGACAGTTATTATTATCTTACCAGTTGTCCCATCAAACTTAGCAATCATATTAAACTTGCAGTTAAACCCTAATTAATCTCTTACAAGAAACTCCAGTATAGAAGAGGGGAAATCCTATTAATTTCCTAACAGAGATATCCTTAAAGACTGTATACATCCAGAAAGGGCTGTAAAGTGTTATAAGTACTTTAAAGTGACAGATTGTTGGGGTTTTTTCCCCCTAAAACTTGTCAGTACCCATTTGTACTGAGACAGAAGGGAAACAAAGGCTGACACAGCTACTTCTTGAGGTTTCGTGTCTTTTAGTTACAGTAAAAGCACCAAAGAGATTTAGTCATTATGGTCAAAAATAATTTTTCAGCTCCTTTCAGGTTGAAATTAATGAGCCCAGCAAACAAGGACGTTGCAATGGCAGTTAGAAACAACAGTTTTGAAAGGGCAGATGAAACAGACTCGCTACAAGACAAGGGGATTGTTGAAAAGCCCTCCACAACAAAGGAAATGAACTCAAATCCCTAACCTGCGGGGCGTTCCAGCAACCCTGAGGCCAAAAATAAAGCTCTCTGATGAAAAGCCTCCGCGTGTTAGGCTTTGTGTAGGGAAAGAGAGTATCAAACACAAGGTTGAAGGTTAAGATGTTTTTCTTGTAGGAGGACCCTTTGACCACACTTGAGCCTGAAACAGAATGAGGATCTGGAAACCCCCACTCTGTCTTTTCTGTGCCACGCATCAGTCCTTTCAAGGAGAAAACTTCTTTTTAATAAACTTAGGTCAAGTGTCTCTTCTGTTCTAAGCATGGGGGTACTCGAGGTTGAATGAGAGGCTGCCAGTCCTTGGTAAACATCTAACTTTTCCAACTCAACCATATCTGAGGTTTCGGTAAAATTCTCCCGTGAAACATGAGAATTAGATAAAACATTCTTGCACCGTGATGGCTTTTGACAAATTAAACAAAGGGTGCATGTTTGCAAGAGTGCAAAAATACGCCTTGCCTTGACAGTTAAAAAATGTAATGTACGAAACCACTTTCCTTGACACTTCAAAAAATGTACGTGATTATCAACACCGAGCTGTTAAGGGGGACTCCACCAAGGTGGGTCTTCTTTTCTATCGGGCTAAAAACAGAGGTGGGCAGCCCGTGGGTGAAACTTGGAAATCTGTCTCTCCAGCGCAAAGCCTCCCTTGGACTTGGCACGGGTGTAGGGAGCAAGACACGGGTCCGCAGATGGGATTCTGGGGTTGCCACGACTCACCTCGCCAACTTCTCCAGTCTCGCAGCGCCCCGGCGGCCCGCTCGGGGGCGCGGACGCGGGGGCCGGCGCCTCCGAACTCCCGGGCTGGCCCCGGGGAGGGCGCCCGGCCCGGGCCAGCGCGCGGGGACAGGCGCGGGGTGGCGCTGCGGGGCGGACGCGGGGCGCGCGGGCAGCGCTGGGGGCTCAGCGCGGCCAGCGCGCAGGGACAGCAGCGCCAGCAGCAGCGCGGCCAGCGCGAGCAAGAGCAGCGCCGCCGCCTTGCTGCGGAGCTTCATGGTGCGGCGCGGCGGCGGCGGCGGCCCCCAGGCGGCTCGGCCCCTCTGCGCATCGCGGCGGCGGCAGGATGAGTGCAGCAGCGCGCGGCGGTCGCCTCCTCCGCCCGCCCGCCGGGGACTGGGGTCGTGGCGGCCGGCGGGCGGCCGGCGGCGGCGGCGACGGCGAAGGAGGAGGAGAGAGAGGAGAGGAGGGGGAGGCGGTGAGAGCTGGGTTACAGGAGGAGCAGCCCGCGCCTACCGTACTGTGTGGAGTAGCCGCCCCTCCGCCCGCCCGCAGCCAGGCTCTCGGGCTTCTGGTAGCTCAGACTCAAAACCACTTCATTCATTCATTCATTCATTCGTTCTTTCGTTCGTTTACTTCCCCATTCACTCACCCACCCATGCCATCCACTGTTCCCGCTGATTCTCTCATACCATGATTCACTTATTTGTTGATGTATTCCATGTGTTTCCTCCTTATTTATTTTATCCATCTATCCACACATTTGTGCACTTATCCACACATCCTTTCAGGCAGGAACATCTCTGTCCTGTTTGCCCAGTGCAGGGATCTGCGGGTGGTGGTGCCCAATAAATATCTGTTGAATAAACCCCTATTGCCGCCTCTGTCTTGCCACCTCCATTTTTCCTGGAGGAGGACATATTCAACAAGGACACATGCAATAAGGCAAAGCGAGTAAAAGTAACACGTGATTAGTAGTTGGGGTTTCAGACTCAAAACACCAAAGTAGAACTTGGGACAGCTAGACTGGACCGAACCGATCCCTGTAGTCTGAAGAAATTAGAGAATGAATTTCAAAGTTTGGATGTGAAATCTGACACTGTGGTTAACTGGCTTGGTGATCCTGAGGAAGCTGCATAACTTTCTTAAGCCTTAACTTCCTTACATGCAAAATGGGAATGACAATACTGCTCACTACAGAGGCGTTTTGTGAGCATTAAATTAAATAATGCCTTCAAAGAAACTAGCACAGTGCCTGGCTCACAGTCGGTGCCCAATAAAAGTTCTGTAATGATTAGTTCAATAAAACATAGCTTATAATATACACATAAACACACATTTTATTTTCTTTCTGGCACAGATTTGAGATAGAGTAATAATTTCACAACACAATGTAAGAATGGCTTCTTTGGAGACTTTAACAGCTGCAATCGCCAGATGAAGGTCGTAATTTCCAGACGATTCTTCCAGGGGATCCCCAGTTACAAATCTGAAACATTAGGACACATCCTCTTATGACTCACGGTGAACTGACAGCCAGGACTCCATTAACTCTCTTTTCAGCACACCACAGAACAAAGAACACTAGTTAAGTTATAACAACGTCCCTGAGTTTTTCAGTTTTTTTTTTTTTTTTTTTTTTTGATCACTCTGTAGCCCAGGCAGGAGTGCAATGGTGCAATCTCAACTCACTGCAGCTTCCGCCTCCCGGGTTCAAGCCATTCTCCTGCCTCAGCCTCCCAAGTAGCTGGGATTACAGGCTGCGCCACCATACCCGGCTGATTTTTGTATATTTAGTAGAGACGGGGTTTCACCACGTTGGCCAGGCTGGTCTTGAACACCTGACCTCAAGTGATCCACCCGTCTCGTTCTTCCAAAGTGCTGGGATTACAGGCATGAGCCACCGCGCCCAGCCTGTCCCTGAGTTTCTACAAGATTCCATGTTGCTTTATAAATAATCTAAGATTTAGTTATATTCTGAATTATTCTCATATTAGCATTTTATATTAATTCCTTGAGAACCCATTGTATTTAAAGTTCTAGGGATGAGAATATTTAGTAATTTGGAAGCTCTTGCCAAGCAGACATCTAGGAAATGGCAGGGTGCAAGTTCAGTGTGGGGGACATGTTGTAGGTGAGTAAGCGCAAAGAATCCATTAGTTCTCAAAGATGAGGGAGAAGGTTCCATCCTACTAGGAAGCATCTGGAATTGTGGGAAGGCTGACAGGTTCTACTAGCATATGCAAAACCTCCTGCAATGCTCAGGACATGCCAACAACGAAAACTATCCTGGACCAATGTGGGACCCTGTTGAGAAACACTAGGCCAGGCTAAGGCATGATGTTTAGATCTTTCAGGTTTAGAAATGGCCACCACTCTGTTGACATGTGGCCCAGAGAAGCAGGCATTCCCAACTCTGTCTTGCCCCCTCCCTTCTACCTCTAGGAGGACAGATGCAACAAGGATAAACAAAGGCAAAGTGAGTCAAAGTAACACTTGATTAGTAGCCAGGGTTTTAGCCTCAAACACCAAAGAATAATGGACCAAAGAGAGGACTCAGTTTTCTTGAACCTCACTGAAGCCAAAAAAAAAAGCCTGATCTGCCTCCTTGCACTGAGTCCAAACTCAACTTTTGGATTTGTTTGGATTGCTCTGATTGGTGGAAAACTACATCCTCTAATTTTTTTTTTCCTTGGATGTGGTCAAATCTCATTTTAGTTGCAAAAGACTTCATTTACAGCACATTCAATAATGAACCAACAGGAGAGTTGCTGACTTTGGAACATATGAATATATAAAAATCCCTCGCAATTCAGGTAGTCAAGATAATAAGCACATACAAGGAAAGCAAACCTAATTTTTCTGAAAACTTTTACATTTTAAAAGATGACTACGCATACTTGGAAGTTCAAAGCAGTAGGATGTCCCTTGCAGGGAAAGAAGGAGGAAAACCCTTTTCCGTGTTGTTAGGCAAATGTATATCAAATATATCCCAATTCCACTTGATAAAGTCAGTTGGATGACCTCCTTGAACCAGGCTAGGGCAGAACACTTAAGAGGGCCTTGGGTGGGGATGTGAATCCAGGAGAAGAGGAACACCAGATCCCATACAGTGCCAAACACATCTGTTCCACCCTCTAACACAGATGAGGCACGTCGCCCATGTCCCTGGACACCAGATGCACAAGAACAGTCATCAGATGGTTACTGCTCCCATGGCCTGATGTTTTCTAATGGTCTTAATTCAGGCCATGGAGAAAATCCTTTATCACCAAGCGCAAACTGTCATTGAACTTAAGTCATAAAGGGTGTTATTGGGGGAAATTCTTGTAACACATACATAAGGACTTCTATTTAACTAATTAGAATAATGATTACCTAATTTACATTCCTGTTTTCATAAGGTTTTGTTTTCTACACTGGAATGGCTTAAGAAAAAGTTGTCTATTTTTTATTTTATTTTACACTTTCAAAAGAGAGGGAACAGAGAGAAAAAATGTGACTAACTGCCCAACTTTGGGTCCCAGCAGGTACAAAAGTGGACTTCTCTGACTCTAGGTCCATCAGATTTGGGGGAAGTTTCAGTGCCTAGGGAAGGTTAGTGAAGCCCGTTACGCCCCCAATCCTACAGAAAGAATTCTATAGCTAATCTATCACAGTGTTCTAGCAAAGCATACGTTAAAAACTACAGGCTTCAACCTAAAATCTAAACTTTTAAAAGTAGCATTTCAGCAACAAACAAGCTCAGAGAGCTCATCGCAGAAGTGAAATAACAGAATTATTGCTCAGATGTCCAAAAAGTCAAGCTGCTGCCCTCAGCTCTGCCCACTTGAAGGCTTAGGCAGACATGGAAGGTGGTGGTGGCTCCTTGGCAGCACCATTCACAGTGGTATCATCATACGGGGTAGTGTCATTGCTGGTAATGTAAATCAGGACATCAGAGGAGTTCCTGGCATTGATAGCAGTTCCAAAACAGCTAATCAAGTAACCCTTAAAAGTCAAGATAATGCTAATAAACAGAAGAATAATAAGGACCAAACAGGTAGGATTCACTGACATGACATCATCTCTGTAGGGAAAAATCGGAGGCAGTTGTCGTATGTATTCCTGAATGGAGTTTGGATAAACAAGCACAGTGATTGCAACCAAGGTATTCAGGGCAAAATTAAAGATCTGGTAACAGAAGAATGGGAGGATCTAGGCTGCGTGTTGCTTGTATGCTCTGTAAGTAGCCAATAGCACATATCAGGATCATGAGAAGAGAAATCGCAATGGCAATGCACATGTAGTTCCACATGGCTGGGGAGGCCTCAGAATCATGGCAGAGGGTGAAAGGCACTTCTTAACTGGCGGTGACAAGACAGAATGAGCTACATCCTCTAATGTTATAGAAAAGGCTTCTAGACTCCCTTACCCATGGCTTACCCAATGTCTCACTTAGATGTCTGATACAAAAAAAATGCTTAATTTTAATGCTTTATAAATCATCTAAAATTCAATTATATTCTAAATCATTGCCATATTAGCATTTTATTTTAATTTGTTGAGAATCCACTGTATTAAAAGTTCTGGATGTGGGAATATTTAATAATTTGGAAGCTCTGAAATCTATTTTTTCTCCTAGAATCTTGACACCTCTAGTTACCTAGTTGCTCAGGCCAGAAATTAGGTGGAAACCATCCTCTTTCCCTCACCTCTTATATTACTGATCTATTGTTGCAAAAAAAATGACCCCAACATTTAGTGGCTTAAGATAATATGCATAATCTCATAGTTTCTGTCAGTCAGGAATCTAGGGATAGCTTAGCTGAGCCCTCTGCTTCACAGTCTCTCACAAAGCTATAATCAGTTGTTGGCCCAGGTCTGTGGTCTCATCTGAAGGCTCAGCTGGGGAAAGATCTGCTCCTGGTTTCACTCACATGATTGTTGGAAGGATCCAGTTTCTTTCTTTTTTTTTTTTGAAGTTCAGCTTATCAGTCTTTTCTCTCAGGGTTAGTAGGTTTGGTGTTTTGTCTAAGAAATCTTTGCCTACCTCTTGGTCTCAAGAAATTCTTTTATCTTCTATTACAATAGAGCTGTCTGGGCTGGGTCTGGTGGTTCACACCCGTAATCCTAGTACTTTGGGACAGGAGGTGGGAGAATCACTTGAGGCCAGAAGTTCAAGACTAGCCTGGGCAACAAAATGAGACCCTATGTCTACAAAAATCAAAATAGTAAATAAAAGATAGAAGTTTCTGTGATAATGGTAATGTTCAATATCTTTCCCATCCAATATGGTAGTCCAACAACCCCATATGGCTGTGGAGCACTTGAAATGTGGCTGGTACAACTAAGGAAATGATTTTTAATTTTATTTAATTTAAATAGTAACATGGGGCTAATGGCTGCCACGTTGGAAAGCATAGTTCTAGACTCTATATTATTTGATTTTTCACAGGTAGATCTACAACCGATCGTGGATTATTTTTATGTGTAATGTATAAAGGCAGAGGACAGGATTTATGTTTTTCTATGGATATTTAATTAACCCATTTGTTAAAAAGATCATCTTTCTCTCAGTGAATATTATTAGTATTTGTTGTAAATCAGCTGACCATTTACACCATTGTAGAATATTATACAGCTTTTAAAAAATAATAAATTAGAAGGCAGAAATGAGCTCACGTTCTGTAGTAAAATTTCTTAGGGTCAAATATTAGCTCCATTCCTTACTAGCTGTACACTTCTGGGCAAGTTACTTTCTCTTCCTAAGCTTCATGTCCTCATGTATCCAATGAGGATAATAATAGCATTTATATATTTCTTGTGAGAATTAAGTGCAGCAATTCTATGTGAAATTAATGGTTACCATAAAGCATTCATTGTCAACTACTAGTTGTTAGCTATTCATCCTAACTTGGCCCAATCTGGAGCCCTATCCAGCAAACATTGATCTAATAAAGCAGCGATTAAGGAGTAATATATATTTATTGATATTATAAAATATTTATTATATCTGTGTATATATATATACATATATTCCTATTTTGAAGTTACATCACAAATGCACTAATAGTAGTAGTCATTATTAACATTCATTATGTCTTACTAAATGCTAGTTCCATTCTAAGAACTTTACATGTGTTAACTCATATAATCTAAGGGGTAGATGCTATTATGTCATTTATTGATAAGGAGATTAAGACACAGAAGAGTTAGCTAATTTGCTCAGCTAAAAAGAAAAAGCAGATACGACTTCTGGTTTCCAGTCTGTCATGTAAGGAGTTTGTACCTCATTATTCTGTCCTAACAACAAGTGAAAAGTTGCACGAACTGAAATTTAACAATTATTTTTAGGTCCATCAGAGAAGTAACGTCACAGGGCAAACCATTGTCCCAGAATTTGAAAAGCCAGGGAAATACAGAGAATTAAGTGTAACTTAACCCAAGCAGAAACCTCTGCAGGAACCAGTGCTGGGGTAGGAAAACCTAAACTATAATTCACAAATTGCTGAAGGCTTAGTGTGGAAAAGTCAGAAAGTTAAAAATCCTGGTGGTTGGTGGGGCTCAGTCTTACAGGACCCACACTTCTGTGAGTTTACCTCCAGGAGCTCTGCCAGGTTCTCACAGTGAACACTGGAGGAAAATCCCCTACTGCTCCGGCAAGGGGAGGAAAACGTAATCATTTTTAAATACATCAGGCCTTCTTCCTGCCCTCAAGAGAAACTATTTTTTATCAACCTATTGGGGTTTATCGGAGCTTAAGTGAACTGGGGAAGGGAAATACCCAACTTCAGCTCCCTTTAACCATCCTGTCCCACCTACGTAGAGGGGGACTGGAAGCACTTGTCAAGTTTCTAGCCAAGGGGCATAGGCTCATTAAAATCAGCGACCTAATCATAGGACTATAGAATGCTTCCCCTCCCGACACCTTACCACCATATCACTAAAAGCCTATTTACCATAGTTTATTTTCTCTATTACATTGTATACAGCATGTAACAAAAAATTGCATGGCATACTAGAAGACTAAAAATACAGTTTGAAGAGACAATGCAAACACTAGAACTAGACTCAGATATGCCACAGATGTTGGAATTATCAGACTGGAAATTTATTTATTTAATTTTTTTGGTAGATAGATTTTACTTTTTTTTTATTTCAATAGGTTTTTGAGGAACTGGTGGTGTTTGGTTACATGAATAAATTCTTTAGTGGTAATTTCTGAGCTTTTGATGCACCCATCACCTGAGCAGTGTACACTGTACCCAATGTGTAGTTTTTGTTTGTTTGTTTGTTTTGAGACGGAGTCTTGCTCTGTCGCCCAGGCTGGAGTGCAGTGGCACAATCTCGGCTCACTGCAAGCTCCGCCTCCCGGGTTCACCCCATTCTCCTGCCTTAGCCTCCCCAGTAGCTGAGACTACAGGCACCCGCCACCATGCCTGGCTAATTTTTTGTATTTTTAGTAGAGACGGGGTTTCACCGTGTTAGCCAGGATGGTCTCGATCTCCTGACTTCGTGATCCGCCCACCTCGGCCTCCCAAAGTGCTGGGATTACAGTTGTGAGCCACTGCGCCTGGCCCCCAATGTGTAGTTTTTATTCCTTGCCACTCCCCACCCTTTCCCCCATGTCCCCAAAGTCCAATGTATCATTCTTATGCCTTTGCGACCTCATAGCTTAGCTCCCACATATGAGTGAGAACATACAATGTTTGGTTTTCCATTCCTGAGTTACTTCACTTAGAATAATTGTCTCCGATTCCAACCATGTTGCAGAGAATGCCATTATTTCATTCCTTTTTATGACTGAGTAGTGTTCCATGGTATACATGTTCATTGGTCAATGGGCATTTGGGCTGGTTCCATATTTTTGTAATTGCAATTTTGCTGCCTAAACATGCAAGTGCAAATATCTTTTTCGTACAATGACTTCTTTTCCTCTGGTAGATACCTAGCAGTGGGATTGCTAGATCAAACAGTAGAACTACTCTTATTTCTTTAAGAAATCTCCACACTGTTTTCCATAGTGGTTGTACTAGTTTATATTCCCACCAACAGCGTAAAAGTGTTCCCTTTTCACCACATCCACGCCAACATCTATTATTTTTTGATTTTGTTTTATTACGGCCATTCTTGTAGGAGTGAAGTGGTATCGTATTGTGGTTTTGATTTGCATTTCCCTGATAATTAGTGATGTTGAGCATTTTTCCATATGCTTGTTGGCCATTTGTATATCTTCTTTTGAGAACTGATCAGACTGGAAATTTAAAACAACTATGATTTATAATCTAAGGGCTTTGTCTTAGTCCACTTAGTGTTGCTATAAAATGATGCCTGAAACTGGATAATTTATTTTTTATTTTTATTTTTTTGAGATGGAGTCTCGCTCTGTTGCCCAGGCTGGAGTACAGTGGCAAGATCTCGGCTCACTGCAACCTCCACCTCCTGGGTTGAAGCGATTCTTCTGCCTCAGCCTCCCAAGTAGCTGGGATTACAGGTACCTGCCACCACGCCCAGCTAAGTTTTGTATTTTTTAGTAGAGACAGCGTTTCACCATGTTGGCCAGGCTGGTCTCGAACTCCTGACCTCAAGTGATTCACCCATCTTGGCCTCCCAAAGTGCTGGGATTACAGGTGTGAGCCACCATGCCTTGCCTATTTTTTTTAAAAAGAGGTTTATTTGGCTCACAGTTCTGCAGGCTATAGAAGAAGCATGGCATCAGCATCTGCTTCTGGTGAGGGCATCAAGCTCCTTCCACTCATGGTGAAAGGTTAAGGGGAGCCAGCCATGTGCAGAGATCACATGGCCAGAGAAGAAGCAATAGAGCAAAAGGGAGGAACCAGGCTGAAAAAGAAATGGAACAGAATATCCAAGAAGTGTGGGGTAACTACAAAGGTATATGTAATTTATGTGTAATGAGAATACCAGAAGGAGAAGAAAGAAACAGAAGAAATATTTGAAGCAATAATGACTCAGAATTTCTTCAAGTTAATGTCAGACATTGTCTTAGTTTATTTTGTGTTGATATAACAGACTGGATAATTTATTTAAAAAAGAGATTTACTTAGCTCAATTTTTTTTTTTTGAGACAGAATCTCACATTGTTGCCCAGGCTGGAGTGCAGGCACGATCTTGGCTCACTGCAACCTCTACCTGCTCGGTTAAAGTGATTCTTGTGCCTCAGTCTCCTGAGGAGCATAATTCCATGCCTGGATAATTTTTGTATTTTTAATAGAGACTGGGTTTCACCATCTTGCCTAGGCTGGACTCGAACTCTGACTTTAAGTGAGCCATCCGCCTCAGCCTCCCAAAGTGCTGGGATTACAGGCGTGAGCCACTGTGCTCAGCCTACTTAGCTTAATGTTCTGTAAGCTAGGAAGTTAAGGGTGTGTGGCTTCTGGCAAAGGCTTTTGCACTGTGTCATAACATGGCGGAGAAAGTAAAAGGGGAAGTAGACACATCCAGAGAGAAAACCCAAGGGGCATTCTGGCTTTATAATAAACCACTTTTGAGGGAACAAATCCATTTTCTCAAAAATGAATTTAGTCTCGCCAGAGTGAGCACTCACTTACACCCACAAGAACAGCACGAAGCAATTCATGAGGGATCTGCCACCTTGACCCAAACACCTCCCAGTAGGTCCCATCTCCCCACACCACCACATTGAAGATTAAATTTCAACACGAGTTTTGGCACGGACAAACAAACCATATTCAAACCATAGCAGATCCTAAGCCACAGATCCAAGAAGCTCAGAAAACTAAGCAATGTAAGTGTGAAAGAGAAAAAGAAAGAAAGAGACTATACCTAGGCATATCATATTTAAACTGCATAAAATCAAAGGTAAAGAAAAAAATCTTGAAAGAAGTCAGAAAATAAAATCTTAACTGTAAAGGAGTAAAGATGAGAATTACATCTGACTTCTCCTCAGAAATCATGCAAGCGAGAACCGAGTAAGGAAATACATGAAGTGTTGAAGAAAAAAAAAACACGAGTCTAGAACTCTGTATCCTGATAAATTATCCTTCAAAAGTGAAGGAGAAATAAAGAATTTCTTAGACAAACAAAAATTGAGGGAATTTGTTGCCAGTATAATTGCTTTGCAGGAATCGTGAAAAGAAATTCTTCAGAGAGAAGGAAAATGATGTAGGTCCAAACCTCGGATCTACATAAAGAAAGGAAGAGCTTAAGAGAATGAATAAGTGAAGATAAAATACAACACATATTTTTAAAATTCTTAATTGATATAACAAAAGGTTTGTTCAAAATAATAACAATGTATTTGATGATTAAAGCTTATGTATAAGTGTAAGGAATGACAGTAATAACACAAGGGATGGGAGGGAAGTATTAGGAATATTTTGTTATTATAAGACATTTGCGGAGCAGGTGCGCGGGCAGCTTCTGGTGGGGGTGATGAGTGGTGGCCAAAGCAGGGGGACAGCAAGGGACACTCAGGCAGAGACCATGGCAGACGGCCACTTGGAGCGGGCTGACAGGCGCATCTTCAAAATGGAAGTGGACTACAACGCCACGGTAGATCAGTGCCTACCCTAGTGTGAGAAGCTGGCCAAGGAAGGAAGACTTCGAGAAGTCATGGAAACCCTTCTCTCTTTGGAAAAACAGACTCGTACTGCTTCTGATATGGGGTCAACATCCCAAATCTTAGTTGCAGTAGTGAAGATGTGCTATGAGGCTAAAGAATGGGATTTACTTAATGAAAATATTACACTTTTGTCCAAAAGGCGGAGTCAGTTAATACAAGCTGTTGCCAAAATGGTTCAATAGTACTGTATTTATGTTGAGGAAATCACAGACCTTCCTATCAAACTTCAATTAACTGATACTCTATGAATGGTTACCGAAGGCAAGATTTATGTTGAAATTGAGTGTGCTCGACTAAAACATTAGCAACTATAAAAGAACAAAATGGTGATGTGAAAGAGGCAGCCTCCGTTTATAGGAGCTACAGGTGGAAACCTATGGATCAATGTAAAAGAAAGAGCAAGTGGAATTTATTTTGGAGCAAATGAGGCTCTGCCTAGCTGTAAAGGATTATATTCTAACATAAATCATCAGTAAGAAAATTAACACCAAGTTTTTCCAGGAAGAACACACAGCGAAATTAAAGTTGAAGTACGATAATTTAATGACTCAGCTGGATGAACATGAGGGATCCTATTTGTTTATTTGTAAGCACTACAGAGCAATATATAATACTCCCTGTATACAGGCAGAAAGTGAAAAATGGCAGCAGGTTATGAAGAGTGTTGTACCCTATGTTACCCTGGCTCCTTTTGACAATGAACAGTCAGATTTGGTTCACCGAATAAGTGGTGACAAGAAGTCAGAAGAAATTCCCAAATACAAGGATCTTCTAAAACTTTTTACCACAATGGAGTTGATGCGTTGGTCCACACTTGTGGAGGACTATGGAATGGAATTAAGAAAAGGTTCCGTTGGCAGTCCTGCAACTGATGCTTTTGGTTCTACAGAGGAAGGCAAAAAAAGGTGGAAAGATTTGAATAACAGAGTTGTTGAACATAATATTAGAATAATGGCCAAGTATTATACTCGGATGACAATGAAAAGGATGGTACAGCTTCTGGATCTATCTGTTGATGAGTCCGAAGCCTTTCTCTCAAATCTAGTAGTTAACAAGACCATATTTGCTAAAGTAGACAGATTAGCAGGAATTAACAACTTCCAGAGACCCAAGGATCCAAATAATTTATGAAATGGCTGGTCTCAGAAACTGAACTCATTAATGTCTCTGGTTAACAAAACTACCATCTCATAGCTAAAGAGGAGATGATGCATAATCTACAATAAGGGTCTTAATGCTTTTAAAAAAGAGTCAAAATTCGAAGTCATTTTTTGTTTAAAAAAAACTGTTTTAAAAAAAGACATTTGCATTACCAGCGAAATGATACAGTGTTACTTGAAAATGGGCTGGATGTAGTGGCTCACATGTGTTAATTCCTGAACATTAGGAGGCTGAGGTGGGAGGCGGTAATCCTAGCACTTTGGGAGGCTGAGACAGGAGAATCACTTGAGCCCAGGAGTTTGAGACCAGACTGAGCAACATAGGAAGGCTGTATCTCTAAAAAAATAAAAATAAATTAGCTGGATGTGGTGGCTTGTGCCTGTGGTCTCTCAGCTACTTGGGAGGCTCAGGTGAGAGGACTGCTTGAGTCCGGAAGGTCAAGGCTGCAGTGGACTATGATTGCACCACTTTACTCCAGCCAGGGCAAGAAGCAAGACCCTGTCTCTAAATGAATAAATGAATGAATGAATGAATGAATGAATAAATAAATAAATAAATAAATAACTCAGTCTGTGATATTCTGTTGTAGCAGCACAAAATGAACTAAACAGTGGAGAATATAGTATATGGAAAAATATATGTGCATGAGTGGGGGCAAAGAGCATATGAAAACTCTCCTTTCTACTCAATTTTGATGTGAACCTAAAACTGCTCTATTAAAAACTCAATTTTTATTTTTGGTTTTTCACTCAGGTATTCTGGCTCCACTGTCTATGGTTTTGCTTTTTTGTTTTGTTTTGTTTTTTTTATTTTTTTGTTTTTTTGAGGCAGTCTCACCTCACTTTGTTGCCCAGGCTGGAGTAGTGCAGTGGTGTGATCTTAGCTTACTGCAGGCTCCATCGCCCAGGCTCAAGCAATCCTTGCACCTAGGCCTCCAGGGTAGCTGGGACCACAGGTGTGCACTACCAAGCCCGGTTAATTTTTGTATTTTTTGTAGAGACAGGGTTTTGCCATGTTGGCCACGCTGGTCTCAAACTCCTAAACTCAAGTGATCTGCCTGCCTCAGCCTCCCAAAGTGCTGGAATTGCCGGCATGCATCACTGTGTCTGGCCTCCAGGTATCTATGCCTGGCCGCTAGGTGTCTATGTTCTTTTTGCTTTTTTTTTTTTTTTTCTTTTGAGATAGTCTCGCTCTGTCGCCAGGCTAGAGTGCAGTATTGCGCACTGCAACCTCTGCCTCCCGGGTTCAAGCGATTGTCCTGCCTCAGCCTCCCGAGTAGCTGGGACTACAGGCACGTACCACCACGCCCGGCTAATTTTTGTATTTTTAGAAGTGACAGGGTTTCCACCATGCTGGTCAGGTTGGTCTCAATCTCTTGACATTGTGATCCGCCCGCCTCGGACTCCCACGTGTCTATGTTCTTAAACATACTTCCCAGGGTGTGTGTGTGTGTGTGTGTGTGTGTGTGTGTGTGTGTGTTTGTTTGCTTGAGCAAAGAGAAGGCTGTAAACTGACATATATGAGGTAGTAGTCAATGAATAACTTGGGTGGGAAAGATATTTTGGGCTATGTCTATATTAGTTAGAATGTTTTCAACTGCACGGAAGAGAATACTTGAGTAACAATGGCTTAAACTAGGGCTTTCTAACTTTATGGTGTGGATGAATTATCTGAGGATCTTATAAAATTGCAGGTATGAATGTAGTATATCTGGGCATAACCTGATATTCTGCACTTCTGACAAGCTGTAGTAACCTGTTAGATCCTGCTGCTGCTGCTGGTCCAACACTTTAATTAGCAGGATTTGAATAATGAAGACATTTTTATGTTATACAGTAAGAAGCCCAGAGCAGATGGAGGACAGGGGTGAAAGGAAATCTCTTCAGTGTATACCTTCTTTGTACATCATTGTGTACATTTCTGCTGGGTATACACCTACGAGGGAAATCACTGTGTCTCCAAGTAGGCGTATATTTAGCTTTTGTGGATGCTGTGCAACATTTTCCCCAAGTGATTGCATCAACTTACCTACCCATCAGCAGGGTATAAGAGTTGTGGTTAATGCACATCTTTTTCATTACTTAGTATCATTAGGCTTTTTTTTTTTTTTTAACCATTCTGGTGGGTATGTAGTAGTATTTCATTATGGGTTTAATTTGCACTTCCCCAATGACTAATGAAGTTAAACATCTTTTCATTTATTTATTGGCCAATTAGACGTCTTTTTTCTTAATTATTATTTTTTCAGATGCAGTCTTGCTCTGTCGCCCAAGCTGGAGTGCAATGGTGTGATCTTGGCTCACTGCAACCTCCGCCTCCCAAGTTCAAGTGATTCTCCTGCCTCAGCCTCCCTAGTAGCTGGGATTACCGGTGTGTGCCACCATGCCCAGCTAATTTTTTTGTAGTTTTAGTAGAGACGGGGTTTCACCATGTTGATCAGGCTGGTCATGAACTCCTGAACTCAGGTTAGCCACCCACCTCAGCCTCTCAAAGTGCTGGGATTACAGACGTGAGCCACCGTGTGCGGCCTAGACATCTTATTTTATGATGTATTTGCTCAAGTCTTTCGCCCATTTTTCTTTTGAGTTACTTCTCTTTTATTGATTTGTAGGACTATCCAGAATATATATAAATAACTCTTATCAGTAAATATAGTTTCATTTTAAAATTTAAATCTCTGATCCACTTGGAGTTCATCCTGATGGAGGTATGGGCCCAACTTAATTTTTTTTCAGGTGGTTACTCAGTTGTCTCAAACAAATACCATATAGTCTGTCTTTGCCACATCAATTTGAGATGCCACCTTTGTCATGTAATACACTCCCATGTGTATGTGGAATATTTTTGGGCTTTCAATCTTATTCTATTTGTCTGTTCCCAGATACAAATGCAATTTTATGTACTTAACATTTTTAATGTGTTTAAATGTTTAGTAGAATAAGTCTCATAGTTTTAAAGCTTTCCAGGCTATTTTATTTTTCCATCTGAACTCAAAACTAGTTTGTCTCATTCTAAAATTTAAAAAAAAAACTTTATTGGTACTGAGACAAATTTATAAATTAAATTAGGGAGAATTAAAATCTTCATGATGTTGAGTTTTTCTATTCAACATGATTACACACCTCTTATTTGTTCAAATTTTAGCTGGTGTCCTTCAATTGTGCATAAACTTCTTTTGATATGTATGACTGAGCTGGTGGGAAAATGAAGAAAATCTCTGAGGCAAAGACACTATAAGAAAATCAGAAACCAGTACGGTTATTCAGCATTAAAATCAAACTTTTCTTTGAACAGGAGACAGCTTAGATCCCAAGCAAGGTGTGAGGTTAGAGTTGGGATACTTAAAACAAAACGAGGTCCTTCATAGATTAGCATTTTGATTAAGAATCTAGAAAACACCTAGGGGGTGGTGGCTCACGCCTGTAATCCCAGCACTTTGGGAGGCTGAGGCTGGTGGATCACCTGAGGTCAGGAGTTTGAGACCAGCCTGACTAACATGGTGAAATCCCGTATCTACTAAAAATACAAAAATTACCCAGGCATAGTGGTGGGTGCCTGTAATCCCAGCTACTTGGGAGGCTGAGGCAGGAGAATTGCTTGAACCTGGGAGGTGGAGGCTGCAGTGAGCCGAGATTGCACCATTGCACTCCAGCCTGGGTGACAGAGCGAGACTCCATCTCAAAAAAAAAAAACAACAACAACAAAAAAAACAAAAACTAGACTCTAGAAAACACTTCACAGAAGATGGGAGAAATATTGTTTGTGTCAACTGTGTTTCTCAAAGGATGGAAAAGGAAAAAAATAATTTGAGAATTCTTAATAACTCACCTTCAAATGGGGTTGTCTTCTATGAGTTAAAAAAAAAAAAAAATCCAGCCAGGTGCGGTGGCTCACACCTGTAATCCCAGCATTTTGGGAGGCCAAAGTGGGAGGATTGCTTGAGCCTAGGAGTTTAAGACCAGCCAGGGCAACACAGTGAGACCCCATCTCTACCAAAAATCTAAAAGTTAGCCAGGCATGGTGGCACGCACCTGTAGTCCCAGCTACTAAGGAGGCTAAAGTGGGGGGAATCTCTTGAGCCCAGGAGGTCAAAGCTTCAGTGAGCTGTGATTGCACCACTGCACTCCAGCCTGGGTGACAGAGTGAGACTTTGTCTCAAAACAAAAACAAAAACAAAAATGAAACCCCAAAAAACAAAAAATAACAGCAAAAAAACCCCAAGCCAAAATGTTAGGTTAAAACAGTTCCAGGTTGGTAGTTCCTCCAATTTCCAAAAGCAAAAACAAATTTTCATTGGCCACAGATATTCTAATCCTCATTGTAGTGGGTTGAAGAGTGTCTCCTTAAAATGCGTGTCTACCCAGCACGGTCAGAATGTGACCTAATTTGGAACTAGGTTCTTAGCAGATGTAATTAATTAAGGATCTCAAGATGAATCATCCCGGATTTAACGTGGGCCCTTATGACTGACGTCCTCATCCTTACAAGAAGAGGAAAGGAGGACACAGAGAGTCCTCTCTGTGAAAGAAGGCCATGTGAAGATGGACAGAGAAATTAGCATTATGCTGCCACAAACCAAAGAATGCTACGAGCCACAGAACCTGGAAGAGGCAAGAATGGATTCTCCAGAGAGCCGTCAGAGGAAGCATAGCCTTGCTGGCATTTTGATTTCAGACTTTTTGCCTCCTGAACTGTGGGAGAATAAATTTCTGTTGTTTAAGCCCTCCAGTTTAATTTGCTATGGCAGCCCTAGGAAGCTACTACACTAGGTTTCAAGGGATTTACACATATAAAATTTCAAGGACCCTCATTTCATAATCTCAAACTATAGAACACACAAAGAAATAAGCCATGATAAGCAAGAATGAGCAGAGATAACAAACTGCAGAGAATAACCTCCAGTATAGGCCTTGGAATGGCCAGTGTGGAATATTAAATAAGTATGCTCAATAGTTCTAAAAAAATTGGAAGGTTATGGAAACTATGATGCAGGTATAAGAGATTATCAAAAGGGATAAGGAAGATTAGAAAAAAAATGTATAACTTCTAAAATACAGAATATGTGATGATTAAAACTAGAAACAATTTATGGGCTAAATAGTACATAAAATGTAGCTAAGGGCCAGGCAGGGTGGCTCACACCTGTAATTCCAGCACTTTGGGAGGTCGAGCTGGGCGGATCACGAGGTGAGGAGTTTGAGACAAGCCTGACCAACATGAGGAAACCCCGTCTCTACTAAAAATACAAAAATTAGCCAGGCCTGGTGGTGTGCGCCTGTAATCCCAGCTACTCAGGAGGCTGAGGCAGGACGATCACTTGAACCTGGGAGTGGAGGTTGCAGTGAGCTGAAATCACGCCATTGCACTCCAGCCTGGGCGACAGAGTGAGACTCCGTCTCAAAAAAAAAAAAAAAAAAAGGAGCTAAGGAGGAAACTAAAAAAACTGGAAGATAGATCTAAGAAAGTTACTGAAAATAGAGCACTAAGAGATTTAAAAAATTAAAAATTAAGACATTAAAGACAGGATAGAGTGAAAAGATTTAGTATACTTCTAATCAGAGTTCCAGAAGGAAAGACTGAGGGTCGGAGGAAAGGGAGGTGATATTAAAAGTGAAAATGGTTGAGAAGTCTATAGAACTGAAAAAGATACAAATCTTTAGATTGAAAAAGCAAAGGCTGGCATGGTGGCTCACACTTGTAATCCCAGCACTTTGGGAGGCTGCGGTGGGCAGATCACTTGAACACAGGAGTTTGAGACCAGCCTAGGGTATATGGTAAAACCGTCTCTACAAAAAATACAAAAATTAGCTGGATGTGGTGGTGCATGCCTATAGTCCCAGCTACTTGGGAGGTTGAGACAGGAGGTTCACCTGAACCCAGGAGGTCGAGGCTGCAGTAAGCTTTGATTGCGCCACTGCACTCCAGCCTAGGCAACACAGCGTGACTCTGTCTCAAAAAAAGAAAGAAAGAAAGAAAATGGTAAAATATTTTGACAAATGTAAAAACAGCCACAAAAAATATTTTGGAGGTGGTTTATAATCAACATGTGATGGACATCTATAAACAAAAACATGGAAGATAGGTGGGAATAATTCAGAGTAGATTTAAAAAGTTAAGACCTGGTGCAATGACTCATGCCTGTAATCCCAAAGTTTTGGGAGGCCAAGGCAGGAGTCTCGTTTGAGGCCAGGAGTTTGAGACCAGCCTGAGCAACATAGCAAGACCCTGTTTCTACAAAAAAATAAAAAAATTAGTTGGGTGTGCTGACACATGTCTGTGATTCCAGTTACTCAGGAAGCTGAGGTGGGAGGATCACTTGAGCCCAGGAGTTGCAGGCTGCAGTGTGCTAAGATCATGCCACTGCACTCCAGCCTAGGCAACAGAGTGAGACCCTGTTACTTAAAAGAAGAAGAAGAAGAAGAAAAGAAAAAAGTTAAGGTTCCTGTTTCGTTCAGAAGGAAAATAGTAATATTAGCTATATTTTTCCTAACAAAATCTAAAGTTAGTTGTTTGTTTTTTTAACAGAATGTATAGCTAATGATAAATGGAAATATTAAAAATATAAGAGTATAGGTGAATATACAATATTCATTATAACGTTTCTTTAGACTTCTCTGTGTGCTTGAAACAGTTCTTTTTAATTATTTATTTGTTTTTTTGAGACAGAGTTTCACTCTGCCGCCCAGGCTGGAGTGCAATGGCGCAATCTCAGCTCACTATAACCTCCGCCTTCTGGGTTCAAGTGATTCTCCTGCCTCAGCCTCCTGAGTAGCTGGGATTACAGGCGTGCACCACCACGCCTAGCTAATTTTTGTATTTTTAGTAGAGATGGGGTTTTACCATGTTGGCCAGGCTGGTCTTAAACTCCCAACCTCGGGTGATCCGTCCACCTCGGCCTCCCAAAGTGCTGGGATTACAGGTGTGAGCCACTGTGGCTGGCCAAAAAATTTCATAACAAAATATTGGGAGGCATAACCAATGATGACATATCTTTCAGAATAGCTAAAATGAAGAAGACTGATAATATCTAGCATTGGTGAGATTGTGAAGCAACCAAAACTCATACACTCCCAGTGGGAGTGTAAACTGGTCCAATCGATTTGAAAAACTCTTCGACAGAATCTATTAAAACTAAATATATGCATAGTCTATGACTAGAAATTCCACTCCCAGATGTAATATACATTTAATAGGAATCATACTTAAGTGCATCAAAAGATACACAAAAGAAAGTTCAGAGCAACTTTATCTATGATAGCTAAAAACTGGAAATTATTCAAATCCCCAACAAAAGTAGAGTGGATACATGAGCATATTCAAGTGATGAAATACTACATGTCAATGAGATTAAATAAAGCTGCTGCTATGTCCAACTGTGGGTGAATTGCATTAACCTAATATTGAGGGTAAAAAGCCAAAGACAAAAGAGTGTACACTATCTTATTTTATTCATATAAAGCTCAAAAACAGGTCAAACGAATCTCTGGTATTAGAAGTCAGGTTATTGGTTTTTTCTGGGAAGGTGGAAGAGGAAGCACATTCACTTTGTGATATGTACATTTGATATGCTTTCCTAAACCTAAAAAAGATTATTGTTTTAAACATTTCAAGATAATTTCTGAGTCTATTAGCCTATGGTAATTTCAAAAGAAACACTAGAATAGTGGCTCACGCCTCTAATCCCAGCACTTTGGGAGGCTGAGGTGGGTGGATGACCTGAGGTCAAGAGTTCGAGACCAGCTGGCCAACAGGGTGAATACAAAATACAAAATTACTAAAAATACAAAAATTACAAAATGGTGAATACAAAATACGAAATTACTAAAAATACAAAAATTACTACTAAAAATACAAAAAATTAGCTGGGTGTGGTGGCAGGCGCCTGTAGTCCCAGCTACTCAGGAGGCTGAGGCAGGGGAATCTCTTGAACCCGGGAGGAGGAGATTGCAGTGAACTGAGATCACGCCATTGCACTCCAGCCTGGGCGACAGAGTGAGACTCTGTCTCAAAAAAAAAAAAAAAGAAAAGAAAAGAAAAGAAAAGAAATGCTAGAGTGAATCCCTAAGGTGTGGTGAACAATATACAGTTATTTTGAGGAAATTGAGGCTAAAGAACACTTGAATCTGCTTTGCTGCTGGAGCCCTGGGAGGTGTTGATCTCAAAGGTGTTCCCTGGGCTCCTCAGAGCAAGAATAATACGGTGGAGTGGGATGGCTGAGACCTTCAGAGGAGAGAAACCTGAGGTAGCCTCCCATGGCCCTGGAGTAGGTCATGGCACGGCCAAAATTTCTATGTCCCAGGGAGAATATTAGGTTTCTGAGCCAGAGAGTCCTATCAGGCTCACTCCTAGTATTCACAGGCTCTGGGGCAGGAGTACAAATGAAGGCCTCCTACTACATGTTTACACAGAAGTTATAAGTCAAACTAACCACTGTCAAATGAGTTATATGCTTCTGCTTGACAAATATGCTTTTATAATGACCTTGAAGGCCATAATGCACATTGAGTTCTAGACTTGCACATGGCCATGGTGGAAGGCCAGTCCCCAGTTCCCAGCTTTTGCTCTATCCCTTTTCCCTCCACCCTGGGAATGCATGGACACCCCTGTCCACATGTCCAAGCTTCATCCGTGTCTTTGCAGACAACTGCTGTACACCAGAGGCACAGTTTGCCTTCAGGAGGACCACTTGGCAAAGAGGTCAATACCAGTCCTGGAAATAGACTCAGGATCATTAATGTAGGGAATTATATTGGGAATTATGGGGTCTTGGCTATCCAGTGTGTGTTCTAGAAGTGGGGATGGGCTTGGTCTCTAGACAGGAGGGCACTGCCTGAAGAAGGCCAAACTGGGAGCTGGTAAAACATAGGGTCCACTAGGGACCCTGATACGGTTTGGCTGTGTCCCCACCCAAATCTCATCTTGAATTGTAGCATGGGAGGAACACAGTGGGAGGTAACTGAATCACGGGGGCTGGGTATACCCCCCTCTAGCTAGGGTATAAGGAATAGTGTAGGTCCTTGTGCCAATGAGGGAATGTCTCAGACTGTAGAGCTATGAAATAGGACTTTGGATGCCTCAGCAAACACTAGTCTTCATGCCTGGAGACCACATGGGACTGGACATTCCTGCACATGTCTGTGTAAGACAGGACTCCAAGGATCAGATGTCCTCTCAGGCTACCCCAACTCTGTGATTCTTTGAAAACTTCCTAGAAATGAAATGGCACCTTGAGGGGAATTATAGAGGAAGAAAATAACCTTAACTTTTTGAATGTTCTCCAAAGAAATTGAGGAAAAATTCTGAAGTGACGGAGTTTACTATGAATTTACTGGCAAACTGCAGCTAAAGAGAGAAATTAAGTTCAGAGATGGAAAATCAAAGTTACTTTTTTGCACGCCTGAGTCTTGTGCATTGAAAGTTCATAGTTAATACACATTTTATCAATGCTGCTGAGGTCTACTATGGTTTTAAGATTCATCCACTTTTTAGAGGCTGGGCATGGTGGCTCACACCTGTAATCCCAGCACTTTGGGAGGCTGAAGCGGGTGGATCACCTAAGGTCAGGAGTTCAAGACCAGCCTGCCCAATATGGTGAAACCCCATCTCCACTAAAAAATACACAAATTAGCCAGACATGGTGGTGTGCGCTTGTAGTCCCAGCTACTTGGGAGGCTGAGATAGGAGAATTGCTTGAATCCAGGAGGCAGAGGTTGCAGTAAGCTGAGATTGCACCACTGTACTCCAGCGTGGGGCTACAGAGCGAGACTCCGTCTCAGGAAAAAAGAAAAAAAAAAGATTTACCCACTTTTTAGAAAACCTTGACTCATAGTTCATGTCCCTCTCATCACAGGGAAAGGGGAAGAAGTTCACCAGTTTTGTCCGGTTAGAAGATGGAGAAAGAGGGAGGAGAAAAGACCATGATTATGTATGCTACACATAGATAACCCAAGAGGTATTTCAATCAGTGAACTGGTGAACTCAGTTGTTCATCAGTCACTGGTTCTTGTCACGGTCAACTCCGAATACAATTTTGCCCCCAGTTGTTCACTAGTTCACCAGTTCTTGTCATGGTGAACTAAGATACGATTTTGCAATTAAAATGTGTAATTTTTTGGGGTGAGGGGACAGGGTCTCTGTCTCCCAGGCTGGAGCGCAGTGGCACAATCTTAGCTCGCTGCAACCTCTGTCTCCCAGGTTCAAGTGATTCTTCTGCCTCAGCCTCCTGAGTGGCTGGGATTACAGACATGTGCCACCATGCCCAGCTAATTTTTGTTTTAGTAGAGACAGGGTTTCACCATGTTGGCCAGGCTGGTCTCAAACTCCTGACCTCAAGTGATCCACGCGCTTCGACCTCCCAAAGTGCTGGGATTACAGGCATGAACCACCATGCCTGGCCTAAAATGTGTAAATTCTATCCCAAATTCCCAGGACATACATATAACTAAAATTAGACATCTTGGGATTATTTTTGGGGGGGAACTGGACAATATGAAACAGGATAATGGTGAAGGAAGACTGATGTTGCTATGTGCTAGTAATGGACTTGCTCGCTACAATAATTAAAACAAGATGCCATTGGCACAAGTAGCTTCATCAAACAGCATAAAACCCAAGAAAACAGGCCAGGTGCAGTGGCTCACAACCGTAGTCCCAGCACTTTGGGAGGCCAAGGTGGGAGGATCTCTTGGGTCCAGGAGTTCAAGACCAGCCTGGGCAACATAGTGAGACCTGCCTCTACAAAAAATAAAAATTAGCTGGGCATGGTGGTGTGTGCCTGTAGTTCCAAGTACTTGGGAAGCACAGGCGGGAGGATCTTGAGCCCAGGAGTATCAGGATGCAGTGAGCCATGATTGCATGGAGCCACTGCACTCCAGCCTGGGTGACAGTGAGACTCTGTTTCCAAAAGCAGAAGCAGCAACAGGAACAACCCTCCAAGAAAACCCCAGGAAAACATTCTGGCCAATATTAATCTGTGCAGTACAATAAAGAATGCTGTTCAAATCAGTGTGGAAGGATAGCTTTGGGGTGAACTGATGCCAAAATGCACTCAGGATGAAATAAAAAGTTGCATGTAAACAATAAACCATAACATAACTGAAAGAAAATAGAACTAAATAGTTTTATGATTTTAGTTAGTTTAGTTTAGATAGATTTTGTGAGTATAGCAACAGTCAATGTTGTTTATAATGACAAATTGGATATAACTGAATTATCTAATAATTGCAATTAGATAATGGATTATGATACATCGATTCAATAAAATGTTACTGACATAGATTTTTTTATGATGTTAATTTAAAAATAAGCTATCAAAAAGTAAGTACAACTTAGTCTCATACAGAAAGAAAGCATAGAGGCTTAGAAAAAAGAATGTAGATGTGGGCTGGGCACGGTGCCTCACACCTATAATCCTAGCATTTTGGGAGGCCGAGGCGGGTGAATTACCTGACGTCAGGAGTTGGAGACCAGCCTGGCCAATATGGCAAAACCCTGTCTCTACTAAATATATAAAAATTAGCCAGGTGTGGTCGTGGGCGCCTATAATCCCAGCTACTCGGGAGGCTGAGGCAGGAGAATCGCTTGAACCTGGGAGGCAGGGGTTGCAGTGAGCCGAGATTGCACCACTGCACTCCAGCCTGGGGGACAGAGAGAGACTCCGTCTCAAAAAAAGAAAAAAATGTAGATGTTAGTTAACGTGGTTATCTCTAAAAGCTGAATTTATTTACTTTGTGTTCTCCTGTTTCTTTTTTTTTCTTTAATAAGGAATTCCCTCAGAAAACCCTAAATTCTTTAAGAGATTTGGAGGGGGGTCTCCCTATGTTTCCCTGGCTGGTCTTGAACTCCTGGGCTAAAGTGATCCTCCTGTCTCAGCCTCCCAAAGTGCTGGGATTACAACTGTGAGCCACCAAGCCCAGCCAAAATTTCTATATGTAGCTTCTCTTACTAAGCAATGCTTACTACTTTTAAAACTTAATGGATGGCTGGGTGCGGTGGCTTAGGCCTGTAATCCCAGCAGTTTGGGAGGCTGAGGCAGGCGGATCACAAGATCAGAAATTCGAGACCATCCTGGCTAACATGGTGAAACCCTGTCCCTACTAAAAATACAAAAAAAAAAAAAAAAAAAAAAAAAATTAGCTAGGTGTGGTGACAGGTGCCTGTAGTCCCAGCTACTCAGGAGGCTGAGGCAGGAGAATGGCGTGAACCCGGGAGGTGGAGCTTGCAGTGAGCCGAGATCACGCCACTGCACTCCCAGCCTGGGGGACAGAGTGAGACTCTGTCACAAAAAAAACAAAAAACAAAAACAAAAACAAAAAACACTTAACGGATGCAGCCTTATGAATATGAGACGAAAAACTAGGAATGAGCCAAACAACCCTCAAGGGGTAAATGGACACACAAAATATGGTAGACCCATCCACAAATACAATTCCTCAGTCGAAGGGAATGAACTACGGGCACACGTTACAGCATGGATGGACCCTAAAAAACGTTGTTATGTGAAAATACCACATATTGTATGATTGCATTTACATGAAATATCCAGAAAAGACAAATCTACAGAGACAGAAAGTAGATTAGTAGCCTGCAGCTGGAGGTTGGACCAAGGGTTAACTGTTATGAGCAGACAGATTTTATTGGGGAGATGGAAATGTTCTGAAATTGGATTATGTTGATGATTACACAACTTGATACTAGAAATCACTGAATAATAAGTATGATTAAAACAGAGTGAATATTATGAAATGTAAATTATACGTCAGTAAAGTTGTTTTAAAAAACTTAATGGAGCATTTGGTGAAAGTTGAGAGACCTAAAGGTTTAGAGGTTTGGTTCTGTTTTATTTTTAATATGAAGGAGAGGAGGAGGAAAAACTGATAGAGATTTTACAACTACAAAATTAGAGAATCTTGCTTTCAACATGATAGCGTCTGTACAGATGTTTAGAGTGGCTACACCACGGTACTTTTAATGCTAGGGGAGAAAGCCTATCTAGATTTAGACATAGAACAGTGATGCTCTTTCCCTAACCAACTGTGGGTTCCTGGAGGAAAGAAACCACTCCTTGGCCTCAAGTATTAACATCTCTGGCCGGGCGCGGTGGCTCACGCCTGTAATCCCAGCACTTTGGGAGGCTGAGGTGGGCGGATCACTTGAGGTGAGGACTTTGAGACCAGCCTGGCCAACGTGGTGAAACCCTATCTCTACTAAAAAATACAAAAATTAGCCGAGTGTAGTGGCATGCGCCCGTAATCCCAGCTACTGGGGAGGCTGAGGCATGAGATCACTTGAACTTGGGAGGCGAAGGTTGCAGTGGGCTGGGATTGCACTACTGCACTCTAGCCTGAGTAACAGGGCAAGACTCCATCTCAAAAACAAAAACAAAAACAAAAAAAAACCTCCCACCAACCGGCTGGGTAACCTTCCACAGTTACTTTCTCCAGCTTTCAGTTTCGTCTGTTAAAAAAAAAAGGGGGGGTTGGACTAAATGATTTTTAAGGTTGGTCTAAATGATTTCTATAGTTCTGTTCAGCTATAGAATTATTTTCCTTGCCATTCACCACCCTCAGCAATTTGCCCTAGACTCCTTTCCAATCCCATTGCTTATTGCTTCAGTTCCTGTATCCTTTACATCAGATAAGGTGACCTGGTTCTACCCCATTTATCTGCATTTTTTTCTCCCCAGAGCCTTTACTGGGGCCCCAGACTTTCTTACTAGAAATGGGATTTTTCTAATTGTTTCAACCCTCAAGCATTTCTCTATCTCTGGATCTCTCAGACATGAATTTGTACACTGTTGTTTCTTGCTGCTGTGCCATTTATCAACTGCTACACTATAAACTTCCTCCAAACCCACTGACTTAAAACAACAGCTATTTTATTATGCTCACAAGTTTGTGAATTAGGAATTAGATCAGGCACAGTGGGGATGGCTCTGTCTCATCTGACATAACTGGACCCTCTGCTGGGGTGGGTCTGATGATTGGAGGTAGCTGGGATGGGGCCTTAAGCCTGGAGCCTTCTTTCCGGCTGTTAGCTAGATTTTCTCCACATGGCATCTGCTAGGGTTTGAATGTCCAAAATGGCTTCTTTACTCACGTGAACAGCACCTGGGCTGAAATGGCTGGGACAGCTGGGATGGCCACATAGCCTCTCCATGTGGCTAGGCTGGGTTTCCCCACAGCATTGCGGTTTTAGGATAGTTGGATTTCTGATACCATGGCTGGCTTCCATCAGAGCACAGGTTCTAAGAGTTGAGGATGGGAGCAGCAAGGCCTTCTATGACCTGGTCTTTGGAAGTCACACAGTGTTCTTTTCTGCTGCATTCTGTTTGCTTCACAGGGCCAACTCAGATTCATTCTGGGAGGGTACTACACAAGGTGGGGGTAAGTGTTGGGTGTAGTGCTCATGGTGGCAGGGGGCATCTTTAGAAACTGGCTGTCACAACTGTGAATGCTTCTGTGTTTTATTTTCATAACTAAAGTCTAAATTATTTGAGATCAGGAAAGATTTCTTTCCTCTTTTATTACCTTCACTGTCTCCTCCTTCTCTCTTCCCACAGCATAAAGAAGAGAAACACATGTTTTATGGACTATAGGCAGGATGGCTGGGCATGATGGTTCATGCCTGTAGTCCCAGCACTTTGGGAGGCCGAGGTGGGCAAACCACATGAGGTCAGAAGTTCGAGACCAGCCTAGCCAACATGGTGAAACCCCATCTCTACTAAAAATACAAAAATCAGCCAGGCTTGGTGGTGTGCGCCTGTAGTCCCAGCTACTTGGGAGGCTAAGGCATGAGAATCGCTTGAACCTGGGAGGTGGAGGTTACAGTGAGCCAAGATTGTACCACTGCACTCCAGCCTAGGTGACAGAGTAAAACTGTGTCTCAAAATAAATAAATAAATAAATAAATAAAAGAATATAGGCAGGAGTCTGGATAAGCTCAAGGGTCCCAATCCTGGCTGTGTCATTTACTAGCCATGTGACTTGGGACAATCACTCAACCTCTCCGTATCCAAGTTTCCTCATTTACACAATGGTGGTGGTGGTGGTGGTGACATGATAGCACTTTTTCTCATAGAAATGATAGGAGGATGAAATAGTGATATTGTTAGCAAATCAGTTAGAAGAAAAGGCTACTATACAACAAGCAACCAATGAATATCAGCTACTATTGTTGTTGATTTAATTTAGACCATCAATTTATCATGATTTGGGGGCAGCGTTGCCCAAAGGAAAAAGGAAGAATCTAACCATTGTTTTCTGAAATGAAAAAAACAAATTATCCCACAAACTGTGATGATGAAGGCAACTGGCTCTACAGCGTCTGTTCAGACACTATCCCAGAGGCTGGAGACTTCTGAAGTCAAGAAGACATGTTTACATTTTCTTGTTTCTTCATGTCTTATCTAAAGATATATTTAGATAAAAGAGTATAAGTGGATACAAAGGCCTTACTCCTTGCCTCAATATGGGACAACTCTGAAAAAGCTGTTAAAAACTGAAGAGGAAAAAAGCCATCCCAGCTCCAGAGCTCCCAGTAGAAATGGTTTCTTTTTTTTTTTTTTGGGGGGACGGAGTCTCGTTGGAGCGCAGTGGCTTGATCTTGGCTCACTGCAACCTCTGCCTCCCGGGTTCACGCCATTCTCCTATCTCAGCTTCCTGAGTAGCTGGCACTACAGGCACCCGCCACTACGCCCAGCTAATTTTTTTGTATTTTCAGTAGAGACGGGGCTTCACCATGTTAGCCAGGATGGTCTCAATCTCCTGACCTCGTGATCCTCCCACCTCAGTCTCCCAAAGTGCTGGGATTACAGGCATGAGCCACTGCGCCCGGCCAGAAACGGTTTTTTCATGTCTTATCTAAAGAGAGTATATGCTTAATTGGCTATAAATTACAATTTAAAAATCACAACCAAAGGAAAAAAAATAAAAAGAGAAAAAAAAAATCACAACCAAAAGGCTGTTAAATACTGAGATGACCACGAAAAACAAGTGTAAATAAACAAAACCTGTAAGGCAAAAAAAAAAAAAAAAAAAAAAAAAAATCATCAAAAAACTGATGTGAAACAAAGAAAATGTCAACGCAGAGAAAAGAAGTTCAAGTAAATGGAAGCATGAATGAACACTTGCAGAGGATATGCAAAAAGCAGAGTGGAGAATGGAGCACAAATCAAAAGAAGAAGATTAGAAGAAGGATCTGAAGGCATGTTTTGATTATGTACAATTGACAATAACAAAATTGCTAACTGCATTTTAAACACTAAGACATCCTGTTGAAAGGATTGGTCCTTATTTTGGAAAAAAAGCAACTAATGTGAACTCTTCTGGGAAAACAATATAAAACAAGCCAGTTATACTATTTTAACTTTACAGAGAAGTGCCTGTAATGAGTTTACAATACATATAATCTACAGAAATAGTTTCAAATTGCAGGAGGGCCAATTTTCCTCCTACTTAGAGCTCGTTTTGTTTTGTTTTTTTCCCTCAACAAGATTGGCTTTCTTTTGGGAGGCTGCAATAATCAAAAGACATTCAGGAAGATAGAACACCCTGGCAATGGATTTTTTCCCCCTAGAGACAGGGTCTCGCTGTGCTGCCTAGGCTGGAGTGCAGCAGTGCAATCATAGCTCACTGAAGCCTCAACCTCCTGGGCTTAAGTGATCCTCCCGTCTCAGCCTCCCAAGTAGCTATGACTACAGGTGCATGCCACCACACCCAGCTAATTTTTTTTCTTTTTTTGAGATGGAGTCTCACTCTGTCACCCAGGCTGGAGTGCAGTGGCATGATCTCAGCTCACTGCAACCTCCGTCTCCCGGGTTCAAGTGATTCTCCTGCCTCAGCCTCCCCAGTAGCTGGGATTTCAGGCATGTGCCAGCACACCCAGCTAATTTTTTTGTATTTTTAGTAGAGACGGGGTTTCATCATGTTGGCCAAGCTGGTCTAGAACTCCTGATCTGAAATGATCTACCCGCCTCAGCCTCCCAAAGTGCTGGCATTACAGGTGTGAGCCACTGCGCCCAGCCCCAGCTATTTTTTTAAAAATATTTTTTTGTAGAGACAGAGTCTTGATCTGCTGTCCAAGTTGGTCTTGAACTCCCGGCCTCAAGTGATCCTCCTGCTTTGTCCTCCCAAAGTGCTGGGATTACAGGCATGAGCCACCATGCCTGGATGGATTTTTAAAGTAAAGTCATGCATCATGTAATGACAGGGACACATTCTGGAAAATGTGTCATTAAGTGATTCTGTCTTTACGTGATTGTGTGAACATCAGAGCATACTTACAAACTTGGATGGCCTAGCCTCCTATACACCTGAGCTGCATGGTATAGGCTTTTGCTCCTAGGCAACAAACCTGCACAGCATGTTGCTGTACTAAATAATGTAGGAAATTGTAACAGAATGATAGGTATTTGTATATCTAAATATATCTAAACATAGAAAAGGTACAGTCAAAATACAGTGTTATAATCTTATGGGGCCACTATCTTTTATATGTGGTCTGTTGTTGACTGCAAAGTCATTATGGGACACATGACTGTACAGGCAAACTCATGGCTTTAAGACCCCTCAGTGAAGAAATGCCGGGAAAGGACACTGCAGGAAAATCAAGAAGGAGGCTGCAGAGTTAATTTGGGGAATTTCAGTATTGAAGGGAAGGTCAGCATTCCAGTCTAAGACTCTAAGAAGGAAAGTTGAGTGCTGATGGTTTTGGGGGATGCTTTTGGAGATACACCTATACAAAGAGATGGAGTCTCGCTCTGTCACCCAGGCTGGAGTGCAGTGGTGTGATCTCGGCTCACTGCAAGCTCTGCCTCTGGGTTCATGCCACTCTCCTGCCTCAGCCTCCCTAGGAGCTGGGACTACAGGCACCCACAACCAAGCCCAGCTAATTTTTTGTATTTTTAGTAGAGACGGGGTTTCACCATGTTAGCCAGGATGGTCTCGATCTCCTGACCTCGTGATCCACCCGCCTCGGTCTCCCAAAGTGCTGGGATTACAGGCGTGAGCCACCGCGCCCGGCCATACCATTTCTACCAGGAGCTCTGGAGTTGGGATGACTTTTTTCTTCTTCAGTATTTAACAGCCTTTTCGGAGTTGTCTCATATCAGGGCAAGGAGTTAAGGCCTTTGTATCCACATCAGCACTCTGGAGGAGGGTAACTGGATAAGGTAGTTCTCTCTAGGTAAGGGCAGTGCCCTGTGAGGAACACAGCTATGAGCCAACAGCAGCAGCATCCCTTCCCAGCATCCAGAGTCTTCTGACTGTTGTCCAGGCACCCACAGATTCTCTTTTTTATTGAGATATTACACAGAGTAATGTGCACAAATCTTAAATCCATGGCTCTATGAATTTTTGTGTATGAATAGACTCATATAATTCCCATTCAAACTAAGATAAAAACCAAATTTTCACTACTCCAGCGGGCTGTCTCATGTCCCCTCAATAACCATTCACACAGATGTAATCACTATTCTCACATCTATGAGCATACACTGGTTTTGCCTGTTTTTGAATTTCATATAAATGGAAATATCTAATATATACTCTCTTGGGTCTTGCCTTTTTGACTTAATGTGCCTAATGTGATTCATGTATGTTGCCATGCATAGCAGTAATTTATTCTTACTGCTGTGTGGCAATATTGAGTGAATATACCACAATTTGCTCATTCTACTCTTTTTTTTTTTTGAGGCAGAGTTTCACTCTTGTTGCCCAGGCTGAATTCCAATGGTGGGATCTTGGCTCACTGCAACCTCCGCCTTCCGGGTTCAAGTGATTCTCCTGCCTCAGCCTTCTGAGTAGCTGGGATTAGAGGCATATGCCACCACGCCTGGCTAATTTTGTATTTTTAGTAGAGATGGGGTTTCTCCATGTTGGTCAGGCTGGTCTTGAACTCCCGACCTCAGGTGATCTGCCCACCTTGGCCTCCCAAAGCACTGGGATTACAGGTGTGAGCCACCATACCTGGCCCTTACACCTGGCCCTTGACCATTCTACTCTTTTTTTTTTTTCCTTTTTTTTTTTTTTGTTGAGACAGAGTCTCGCTTTGTCACCCAGGCTGGAGTGCAGTGGAGTGATCTCCGCTCACTGCAAGCTCCGCCTCCCGGGTTCAGGCCATTCTCCTGCCTCAGCCTCCCAAGTAGCTGGGACTACAGGCACCTGCCACCACGCCCAGCTAATTTTTTGTATTTTTAGTAGAGGCGGGGTTTCACCGTGTTAGCCAGGATGGTCTTGATTTCCTGACCTCGTGATCCGCCCACCTCAGCCTCCCAAAGTGCTGGGATTACAGGTGTGAGCCACTGCGCCCGGCTCCGCCCATTCTACTCTGAATGAGCACTTGAGTTGTATCCAGTTTTGACTATTATGAATAATGTATCCATGAACCCTCTGGTACGTGTCTCTCGACTGAATATTACTTCAGTTCTGTTATGTATAAAAGAGGAATTTCAAGGTATACATATGTTTAGCTTTAGTAGATACTGCCAAACAATTTTTTAAGGTAGTTATACAAGTTTACAATCCCACCACAATCTTTCTAGCCAAAAAAGGTACATTTAAATCATTTCTGCATGAGGGAATAAAAATATGTTCACACCCATCTGTACTAAACAATACAAAAATTAGCCGGGTGTGGTGGCATGTGCCTGTAACCCCAGCTACTTGGGAGGCTGAGGTGGGAGAATCCCTTGAACCCCGGGAGGCGGATATTGCAGTGAGCCGAGATCGCGCCACTGCGCTCCAGCCTGGGCGATACAGCAAGACTCCAACTCAAAAAAAATTATAATAAAAATAAAAATATGTTCACTCTGAATCAAGGAAAACATTAGTTAGGCTAAGGATAACTAGACTGTAAGAACTTTTTAATAAGTAAGATAAAGACTTGAATCAGCTGTTCTCCATGGGTATTGTAGAAACTTTTCTCCAGTAATTTTGCAGGAGTGTGAAGAATGTTTAAGGGGTTCCGTAAGTGTAGTCATAGGTCAGGTTCCTTAGAAGCAGATCCTGACAGATTTTTTTTTTTTTTTTTTGAGACAGAGTCTTGTTCTGTCGCTCAGGCTAGAGTGCAGTCGTGCGATCTCCGTTCACTGCAACCTATACCTCCCAGGTTCAAGCAATTCTCCTGCCTCAGCCTCCCAAGTAGCTGGGACTACAGGCATGCGCCACCACGCCCGGCTAATTTTTGTATTTTTATTTATTTATTTATTGTTATTTATTTATTTTTGAGATGGAGTTTCACTCTTGTTGCCCAGGCTGGAGTGCACTGGTGCGATGTTGGCTCACTGCAACCTCTGCCTCCCAGGTTCAAGTGATTCTCCTGCCTCAGCCTCCCGAGTAGCTGGGATTACAGGTGCCCACCACCATGCCCAGCTAATTTTTGTATTTTTAGTAGAGATAGGGTTTTACCATGTTGGCCAGGCTGGTCTCGAACTCCTGACCTCAGGTGATCCACCCATCTCGGCCTCCCAAAGTGCTGGGATTACAGGCGTGAGCCACCATGCCCGGCCTATTTTTGTATTTTTAATAGAGACGTGGTTTCTCCCTGTTGGCCAGGCTGGTCTTGAACTCCTGACCTCTGGTGATCTGCCCACCCCTGCCTCCCACAGTGCTGAGATTACAGGCGTGAGCCACTGTACCCAGCCAGATCCTGAGACATTTTGATGCATGTGATCTATGAGGAAGGGTTCTCTGGAGAAATTTATTAAGGAGGAGGTGAAAGGGAATGGGAAAAGGGAAGACAGCCAAAGAAAGATGTGGGTTTGGGGAAAATCTAGCCTTGGCCGGATCCCATTAAAAAAAACAAAACAAAACTCTGGAGCATAAGCCATGCCACAGAGTCACCTTCCCTTTTGAGGTGGTCTTCTGAACCCCATATCACTCTTCATGATTGCAGGCCTGGGCAAGGGGGTAGCGGTCGTGGTGGTGGTAATTAAATCCTGGAGGTTTCTTCTATCAATCTAGAGCAGCTGTTTTCAGCCCTGGGCAATTTTGTCCCCTCAAGGGCATGTGGCAAAGTCTGGAGAAGTTTTGTGATTGTCACACCAGGAAAACTCGTGCTTGTATTGAGAGATTAGACGATAAGGATGCTGCTAAACATCCTACAGTGCATAGGACAGCCTTCTGCAACAAAGAATGATCCTGTACAAAATACTGGGGTGAAGAAACCCTGAGCTAAGGCAATTCTTTGGCGGGATCAGTGGCAAGCCATTACATTCACTGCTAGTGACAGATGAGCTTCCTGGCTCCATAAAGGGAATCTGGGCAGGGCATCAGAATAGTACCTTTTGCAGATGCTTTTTCAAAATATGATGTTAAACAATGAAGGAGGCTTGAAATGCTGTTCAGTTAGCATTCTTTTGTGATCCTGCATTTCATTTAATGGGATAAGACTAGCATCTTGATATATATATCACTAAGCCCTTAGGTACATTGCTCAGAAATCTTGTCAAAAAACACTCTTATGTCAGCTGTAGCCATTTTGGATTTTCTTTGGAGCTTTATTGAACTTGTGCAAAATTGGAATTGGGCTGAATCCTCCCTGAAATACTCATTACTATGCTACATTAGTGCTAACACTGTGCTCCTTAGCAAGTTTAACTCTAACAACTGTAATGTGAATGGGCTAAAGGATTGGGGAAAAGAACAAAAATAGCTGCACTTAAATCCAGAGGGGTTTTAAAACCACTGGAGGTCACCAGTGTCAGACTCATGGTCTTCTTAGTCTACATCCTGTTGGGACCATCCCTTAAACCTCTTTTACAGTCCTGTATTTATCTGTCAGTTACCCATGAATTTATCTGTGTCCTCTTAGAAGCAGTTTATAGCTTGGAATTGCAAAACTCAGGGTATCAATGGCAGGAAATATTTGCAAATTATGCCTCCAACAAAAGACTAATATCCAGAATTTACAAGGAACTCAAACAACTCAACAAGGGGGAAAAAACCCAGTAAAAAGTGGGCAAAGGACACGAACAGACATTTCTCCAAAGAAGACATACAAGTAGCCAATAAACATGAAAAAATGCTCAACATCACTAATTAGAGAAATGTAAATTAAAACAACAATGAGACATTATCTTAACACCAGTCAGAATGGCCATTATTAGAAAGTCAAACAACAACAGATGTTGGCATGGATGTGGAGAGAAGAGAATGCTTATGCACTGTTGGTGGGGTTGGAAATTAGTACAACCTCTACAGAAAACAGTATGGAGATTTCTCAAATAAATAAAAAGAGAAATATAATTTGAACTTGCAATCCCACTACTGGGTATCTACCCAAAGGAAAATAAATCATTGTATTACAAAAAGACACTTGGCTGAGTCCAGTGGCTCATGCCTGTAATCCTAGTACTTTGGGAGGCTGAGGTGGGCGGACTGCCTGAGCTCAGGAGTTCGAGACCAGCCTGGGCAACATGGTGAAATCCTATCTCTACTAAAATACAAAAAAAATTAGCCAGGTGCGCACCTGTAGTCCCAGCTACCCGGGAGGCTGAGGCAGAAGAATCACTTGAACCCGGGAGGCAGAGGTTTCAGTGAGCCAAGATCGCACCATTGCACTACAGCCTGGGCAACAGAGCAAGATTCCATCTCACAAAAAAAAAAAAGAAACCTGTACTCATATGTGTATTGCTGCACTATTCATGATAGCAGTCATGAAATCAACCTAAGTGTCCATCAGTGGTTGACTGGATAAAGAAAATGTGGTGGCTGGGTGCAGTGGCTCACGCCTATAATCCCAGCACTTTGGGAGGCCAACGTGGGTGGATCACTTGAGGTCAGGAGTTCAAGACCAGCCTGGCCAGCATGATGAAACCCGTCTCTACTAAAAATACAAAAAATTAGCTGGGTGTGGTGGCACACGCCTGTAGTCCCAGCCACTCGGGAGGCTGAGGCAGGAGAATTGCTTGAATCCGGGAGGCAAAGGTTGCGGTGAGCTGAGACTGCGCCACTGCACTCCAGCCTGGGCGACAGAGTGAGACTCTGTCTCAAATAAATAAATAAAATAAAAAATGTGGTATAATTACACCATGAAATACTATGCAGCCATAAACAAGAATGAAATCAAGTCCTTTGCAGCAATATGGATGGAGCTGGAGGCCATTATCTCAAGTGAAATAACTCAGAAATAGAAAATCAAATACTATAAGTTCTCATTTATAAGTAGGAGCCTAAACAATGGGTACACATGAACATGAAGATGGAAATAGTAGACACTGGGGACTCCAAAGGGGGGAGAGTGAGAGGGGTAAGGGCTGAAAAATTACCTAATGGGTACTGTGTTCACTATTTGGGTGATGGCTAACTAGAAGGACAACCCCACCATTATGCAATATATCCATGTAACAGAATTACACATGAACCCCCGAACCTAAAATAAAATAAATTTAAATAAAAAACTCATGAGTGCCATTGTATTACCACTGTTATACAAAAGGATTTTTTTCAAACTTCAAAATGTGTTATCCAGTTTGTATTCTAACTTTTGTATTTTTTTTATTATTTATTTATTTTTTTTTTAATTATACTTTAAGTTTTAGGGTACATGTGCACATTGTGCAGGTTACATATGTGTACATGTGCACATTGTGCAGGTTACATATGTATACATGTGCCATGCTGGTGCACTGCACCCACTAACTCGTCATCTAGCATTAGGTATTTTTACTCTAGTTTCGTGATCCTAGTATTAGTTTTTTTTTTCCTTTCTTAAAATGAATCATCACTGTGTTCAATTCTGTTTTTAAGAGTTATAACACTAGGCCAGGAGTGGTGGCTCACTCTTATAATTCCAGTGCTTTGGGAGGCTGAAGTGGGAAGATTGCTTGAGGCCAGGAGTTTGAGACCAGCCTTCACAACATAGCAAGACCCCGTCTCTAGTAAAAAAAAAAAAAAGTTATCTGCGTGTGGTGAAACATACCTGTAGTCCTAGCTACTTGGGAGGCTGAGGTGGGAGGATTGCTTGGGCCTAGGAGGTTGAGGCTGCAGTGAGCTATGATCCTGCCACTGCACTCCAACCTGGGAAACAGCACAAGACCCTGTCTCTGAAAAAAAAAAAAACAAAAAAACAAAGAGTACAATTGTGGATAAACTTATTCTTGACAAAAATGTAGTCAAATGGAAATATTGTAATGCCACATATGTATTTTATATATTATATATATATATATAGAGAGAGAGAGAGAGAGAGAGAGAGAGAGAAAGAGATGGAGTCTTGCTCTGTCACCCAGGCTGGAGTGCAATGATGCAATCTCAGCTCACTGCAACCTCCACCTCCCAGGTTCAAAGGATTCTTTTGCCTCACAGCCTTCCGAGTAGCTGGGATTACAGGTGGTGCCACCACAACCGGCTAATTTTTTTGTATTTTTAGTAGAAACAAAGTTTTCCCATGTTGGCCACAGCGGTCTCAAATTCTTGACCTCAAGTGATCCACCCGCCTAGGCCTCCCAAAGTGCTGGGATTACAGGCATGGGCGACCGTGCCCAGCCTGTAATCCTATATTAAGTGAAGAAAGCAAATATAGATTATGACATTCTTTTGTTGAAAATACTTCCCATACTTTTATGAATAGGAGTCTGAAAAGATGTATGCCAAAATAATAACAGTGGTTAAGACGTAGTTTGCAAATACTGTGTAAGATTCCACCACCTCCCCAAAATGGCTCAGAGAATGAACTAGCGCTATAAACAACTTATTCAGGAAGCTATTTTTCAACATAGGTTAAAGCTCCATTCTTTGAGATAACATTGTTTTAATCACCTATATGCATGCCACCTTCTGGAAACAAGGAGTATTTCACCATTAAAAGACTTCTAACAATAGAACTTGGTAATAAAGCTTACACTGGAATTGTTTATAAAAACCATTTTTAATTTAACATTTAATTTGGAAGCTTATGGATCACAATCAGGGTTGTTAGACCAGAGGAGGGGCCAATTTAATATAATGAAAGATGATGGGTTACACACTTGTCCTACATAAGTTGGTCATGGAAAAAACTTTATCTTATTATTTTATTTCATGTCCTCTATAGGCCAGAAGGAAAAACTATTTTTAAAACAGTGGAAGGCCATTCAAAAGTAAGCTTTCAGAAAATGAAAAGATAAAAAATACTGCAACATTTGAATGCTCAAAAATGATGAAAAATTGCATTCCTGTTTTTCCCCTCTAAACCAGAGCTAATTTAAAACATTAAAATAATGTCTTTATTCTCAAGCAATGTCTGTATTCAGAAATAGAAACTCAATTTGATCTATGAATCAATATAGCTATGTCTCAAAAATGAACCAAAGTAGGAAAAAAAGCATGTTGCAGAATTACATTCATAGTGTGAGAATGTGCCCATATAAAGTGGGTCTAAACACAAAGCAACAGGGTCCATAGAAATGGATGTAGAAATAGAAAAGGGTCTGAAGTGATAGCTAGAAGGACTGCCTTTGAGGAAGCAGGAGAAAGAACCAAAGTTGCATGGCAGCCAAAAGGAACTTTATGTTCTTAAGTGAGAATGAATCTATAACTTATATTTACCACTAATAGAAATGCAAAAATAAGAGAACTATTGCCTGCAAGAAAACAAAAACCAACAGAAACCCAAAACAACAAAACCTTGTTATATACTTGAAACTATCCGTATTTTGTGATTTAGCAGATGCAATATATATTTCTTATAATGACAGCAGCAC
This sequence comes from Pan paniscus, assembly GCF_029289425.2. Taxonomy (NCBI): domain Eukaryota; kingdom Metazoa; phylum Chordata; class Mammalia; order Primates; family Hominidae; genus Pan; species Pan paniscus. The sequence goes on along the minus strand of NC_085926.1, from coordinate 72,809,418 downwards.
TGAACCATGTTGTCTTTCTGTGTTGCAGTCCTGTGTGTGTGTGTGTGTTGCCAGACACATAATAAAGTACCCAGGAAATGCACAGCTCTAGTTTGCAAAGTGCTTTCAATTAGAATTTCCTCATGGATAGCATAGCTTGTTTCAGTTGATTCTCTGGCATTAATAATTTAAAAATATTAATGCTTGTGACCTACAGGAATGAGGTCCCATGGCAGATGTAAAGATTATTTATTTATTTATTTATTTTTTTGAGATGGAGTTTCACTATTGTCACCCAGGCTGGAGTGAAATGGCACAATCTCGGCTTACTGCAACTTCCGCCTCCTGGGTTCAAGGGATTCTCCTGCCTCAGCCTCCTGAGTAGCTGGGATTATAGGTGCACACCACCATGCCTGGCTAATTTTTGTATTTTTAGTAGAGACGGAGTTTCACCATCTTGGCCAGGCTAGTCTCGAACTCCTGACCTCAGGTGATTCACCCCCTCGGCCTCCCAAAGTGGTGGGATTACAGGTGTGAGCCACCGCGCCCGGCCAAGATTCTTTGTAAAGAAGCTAATTTGGAATAGTTTAGTCACAGGCCTATCTCAAGGGACCTTTTGAGAGCTTTACTAAATCAAATTTGGCATCAATTCATTGTCAATATTGAGTGCCTATTACCTGTAAGGCTCAGTATGGTCTAAAGCAGGCAGGCTTGGCTTTAGAATGTGAAACAAAGTAGGTGGTAATAACAGAGGGAGTCAACTCTGTAATAGTGTAGAGCCTGGGCCTAGGAATCAGACTCACCTGGGTTTCAATTCCCATTGCACCACTTACTAGCTGTGAGATCCTGTGCAAGCCAAGGGAATATATAATGCCTACTTCATAGAGCGGTCAGGAGGGAGAATGAGATCATTATAAAGGGTTTGCTGCAGTGCTGGCACATAGTAAGTATTCAGTTAATGTTAGCCCCTATTACTATTAATTTTTTTTCTGAGTCCTAATGAAGTTTCAAGAATGTCTCCTTAGAATCATAAAACAGCTGGAGATTGAAAAGACTTTTGAAGTTTTCTGGTTATCTCCACTGTCCTAGGAGAGTACTTTTCATCCCTTTTCCACTGATACTTAAAACCACGGAATAAATACCACAACTGGATTATTCTAATTAGTGGTGGAATAACAGGAAACAACATGTGTGGAAAGGCCAAGGGAATATGTGGGGGAAGAGGGAAACCAGTGGGAGAGGCACTGAGAGAGTGTAAGGGGCACACTCCAAAGGGAGAAAATACAAGGAAGACAAGTAGAAAAAAAGACGGAAAAGATGTCCTCAGACAAGTGTAAGGACAAGAGTGAGAAAAAGGAAAGAAGGGGAATACAGAGGGACCCTAATTTGTGAATGCAGTCACCGACACGGTTTAAGAGTCAAACGTTCTGAGTTCTAATTACTGTAAAATGCATGGTTATAAAACATACTGATTAACCTCTCTGAGCCGTTTTCTTTAGAGTTTGCAGCGTAGATTAGATGAGATTAGCGGGACGGACGCTCTGTTAAAGAGAAAACTCTTCAAATAAGCCGTTAAGAATGAGAGAGAAAGCTGCAGAAAAAGAGAAGTGGAAAGAGAGAGGGAGGAAAGGGAAAGTGGAAGAGGAATTGTTCACAAGGCAGGTGAGAACTAAGGGAAACCACTGTAACGGTGCTGCTGTGGCTACTGCGGTGACTATTTCAGCACATCAAGCGTTGACAACTTGCCAAGTTCGTTATTAGAGTTCTACATGCACAATTTCATGCTACCCTCACAGCATTTCTATGGGGCTAGGTTCTCGTATTATCCGCGTTTTACAGAAGATATAGAGAGGTTTTGTAACTTTCCCAAGGTCTTACAGCTGGGAAGTTGTGGCCAGGAAGGGATTCAAACGCACGTCTGTTTACCTGTCAAGCCAGTGCTGTTAAAATCATCTCTAAGAACCTCGAAAAAGTGCTAGTCATCCCGCCGGTTCAACGCCGGCGCCCAGGCACCACTCGCCACGCCCTTTCTCCGCCCGGGGGTTTTGAAAGTTCCGCCTCTTCTCGAACGGCGTCCCGTCTCCATGGAGATTGGCGTGGGGCGAGACTTCCTGCCTTACGCGCGAGCACTTCCGCCTCGAGCCGGAAGCTCCGTCCCTCACACCGAGAGTTCCTGCGCGTGGGGAGTTGGAGAGTTTGCGTGGCGGGAACGCGGCGGCAGTGAGAGCGAGCGGCGCCGGCCTTTGCGTCCGGTGCGGCGATGCTGACCCCGGCGTTCGACCTCAGCCAGGATCCGGACTTCCTGACTATCGCCATCCGCGTGCCCTACGCCCGGGTCTCCGAGTTCGACGTCTACTTCGAGGGGTCTGACTTCAAGTTCTACGCCAAGCCATACTTTCTCAGGCGAGTTCGGGGTGCCTGGCCGCAGGAAAGGCGCATTCGTTAGATAGCTGCTTTAGAGGGAGAATGCAAGGTCGAGAGAGCAGTGCTCGATTGCGCGAATGCCTTTTCCCGACGTTTCCGCCGCTTCTCTTGGTGCCAGGGAACTGCCCTCTTCCAGGGGTGCGTTTTAGATGCTGCGGAAGCCCTTTTCCTTCTTGAGCTTTCTTAAATCCCATATCAAAGGATTGCGGAATCACTTGAAAAAGTGACGTTTGGACCGTGTCACTTTCCCTTTTCTACCCTGTCGCCCTAGTTCTCGTCCCGTTCTGACTTGTTCTGTTCTTTCCTTTCACTCCGCGTTTGCTCTCCCAGTCTCTCCCTCCCTGGGAACGGCGCGCGCTGACATCTCCGTGACTTCCCAACCCGTCGGTCCTTTTAACTTTGCCCAGGCCGCCTTCTGTTGATCTATCTCTTGTCTGTCCGCTCCCTACTTACCGAAATTCTTACCTTTTTGGACCTCTTGACACCAAATTAGCCTAGTTCTCCTGCTTCCCTGCTGTCTGCTGCTCTTCTGTTTGGTTTTGTCCCTGAAGTGTGGTTGTTTCCCCCAAGTCTCCGTGAGGGTCTGTCAGCACTTGATCTGTTTAAATTATTCTCCTTGCAGAGTCGTAACCTTGGTAGCAGCTAACACTGATAACTCGTAGTGTGGTGGACAAGCAGTTCCGTTAAGTGCTTTATGATGGTGTATCTCATTTAACTTTGACAGTGATCCTTAGGGATAAGCACTGCTATTAACCCCATTCCACAGAACCCGCTGCTACATATTCATCCTAAGGTATTGCCAATCTCTTGTCCTTCTCTTTATCCATCCTCCTAATCTTTCTCAAGTGTAGCTGCAGCCTACTTTTCCCACCCAAGTACTTTTGTGGTACAAACCTTCTCCACCAGTCAAGGTGGTTTTTTCACTGTTGCTGAACCAGTTTTGCTCAGATTTCCCTTAGACCATATAACGTCCGTATTTGAATTATTGCACTTCCCAGTTTTTTAATTCACTTATTTCTTTAATTTATTTATTGAGTTTCAGTGTTGGTATTATTGTGCTGAACAAGACAAAGTCCTGCCCTCATGTACTTTTCACTGGGGAGAGGAAAACAATAAACAGTGTACTTAATTGTGGTGAGTGCTATGAGGAGAAAGAAGTGCACTGATAGAGAATGAAAAGGGGCCCATGTTTTATAAAGTGGTCAGGAAAAGCCTTTCTGGGGAGGCGAAATTTAAGCCAAGATGTGAAGAATAGGAAGAAGATTATGGTGGTAGCAAATATTTATTGAATTTTTACTCCAGGTTAGTGCTTTATACGGATTATCTCATTTGTTATTAGGACAGTGTTACAACGAGGTTTTATTATTTACCCGTTGCCGTGGATGGATTATTTGTGGGCACCCCCCCAACTCTTGTCCCCAAATTCATATGTTAAAGGTCTAATTCCGGTGTCACTTCTGCTTTATTGTATTCATCAAAACAGTCCCAGAGCCTGCTGAATTTTAAGGGGAGGGGACATAGACCTTCATGGTTGGGAAGAGTGCTGTGAGATGGGCATTCTTTGATAATACAGTTTGCCCCCAGATGTGGTGGCTCACTCCTGTAATCCCCGCACTTTGGGAGGCCGAGGTGGGCAGATCACTTGAGGTCAGGAGTTTGAGACCGGCCTGACCAACATGGTTAAACCCCATCTGTACTAAAAATACAAAAAAATTATCTGGGCTTGGTGGCACGCGCTTGTAGTCCTAGCTACTTGGGAAGCTTGAGGTGAGAGAATCGCTTGAACCTGGGAGGCGAAGGTTGCAGTGAGCCAAGATTGCGCTATCGCACTCCAGCCTGAGTAACAGAGCGAGACTGTCTAAAAAAAAAAAAAAAAAAGAATATACAGTTTGCTGTACCAAGGTTGAATAAAACCTGGTCCCTCTCCTTGAAGAATGGAGACTGTAGCTGCGGAGGCACCATGTAAGCAAATATGATTTCCCATGCAGTAAGAATTTAACTCTAGGCTTATAGAGTTTAGGGGAAGGGAGCTGGTAATAATAGCTCACATTTTCTGAATGCTCACCTATTGTGCCGGCCACTAAGCTCTTTGCATTATCATTTCATGCTCATAGTAACGCTTGGATAGTTACTGTTATTTCCCCCCTTTACAGAAGAGGAATTTATGATTCTTGAAGAATAATTAACTTGTACAAAGAAGGTTGTTACACATCTGGTAAATGGCAGATCTAGGAGTTAATTCAGATTCTGACACTAAAGTTAGCGTTTGTAACCATTATAACAAACTCATCCATAAACTGACCCCTTATTCTGGCTTAGAGGGATTTTCATTCTGAAAATGTATTGAAGCTTGACGAAACCTTGGGATTAAAGGTCCTGGGCCTTTTGGGACTGTCAGCTGTTTTTGTTTTTAATCATATTTAGTAGGAAACAAGGGGGAGGGCCATGGGAAGAAAGGAAGCTCAAATTTCAAGTTTGGAATGATATGGAGTGGGCCTGATATGCCCTTCTGATAAGTTTAAATTATCTAGGCAACATGAGGCAGCCATAGACACTTTTTAAAATAGAAAAGTGACAATTAGATTCCTGTTTTAGAAAAATTATTTTGGGGCCTCAGTGGAAGACTGATTGAACTAGGGTAAAACTGGAAGTAGGGAAATCACTTCATTTCTTTTTTCTTTTGAACTAGGGTAAAACTGGAAGTAGGGAAATCACTTCATTTCTTTTTTCTTTTTTTTTTTGGACACAGAATCTCACTCTGTTGCCCAGGCTGGAGTGCAGTGGCAAATGATCTCGGCTCACTGCAACCTCCCCCTCCTGGGTTCAAGTGATTCTTCTGCCTCAGCCTCCTGACTGGCTGGGGTTACAGGCGTGCACCACTTTGCCTGGCTAATTTTGTAATTTTAGTAGATACAGGGTTTCTCCATTTTGGCTATGCTGGTCTTGAACTCCTGACCTAAGGTGATCGACCCACCTCGGCCTCCCAAAGTGCTAGGATTACAGGCGTAAGCCACGGCGCCCAGCCAATCACTTCATTTCTTTTAGTACAAAAGGGGTAAATCCCTACATAATAATGATGAGATTTGACACTTTTGCTTTCTGCTTTTTTTTAAAAGTAGTAATTTGCCTGATAAAATCAATTGGTTTTGTGTTTCTTTATTGTTTCCCATTGAGTATCCCTTATCTGTACAGATTGAGTGTCCCTTATGTGAAATTTCAGATTTTCTAGAGTTTTGGAATATTTGTGCATACATAATGAGATATCTTGAGGATGGAACTCAAGTTTAAACACAAAATTTATTTGTTTTATATACACCTTATACATATAGCCAGAAGATAGTTTTATGTAATTTTTTAATACTTTTGTGTATGCAGCCAAGTTTTGACTGCTTTTTGACTGTGACTCATCACATGAGGTCAAGTGTGGAGTTTTCCACTTTGTGGTGTCATGTTGGTGCTCAAAAAGTTTCAGATTTTGGAGCATTTCAGATTTTCAGATTAGGGATACTCAACTTGTGTTATAACAATAGTGATAAGTACTATTTATTATGGCTTTTTTTTTCAGTATCTATTTTGTTGGTGACTAGGGGTATTCAAATAGAAAGATGAGTCATCTCTAATTTCTACTTTCTTAGTTGGGGAAAGAATCTAACTTAGTTTATTAAAATATGAAAGAAATACTGAGGAACTTCTTAAAAAAATGATAGATATATTTTGATGGTTAAATGTTTGCAAGTATTGATGGCCACTTACGTTACTTTATAATTTAAGGACTTCATGAGACCTGTGTTAAATCTGCAGATTAACCCTTCCTGGAAGAATTGTAGAAAATGGAAGCGAGCAAGGGTCCTATGATGCAGATAAAGGTATTGTCTTTGGAATTTTTGTTAGTTTATTTCTTGGGATTTTTCACATTATTTACATAATAATCTTACAAGATACCATGGGGACCTTTTGATGTCTTTCAAATACAATCTGTCCCTATCACTCTTTCTTATTTCTTAGTGTCCACTGCCTGTTATTGATGTTCCCCATCAATACTTTTAAAGTATTTCACAGTGTTCTTCAAAGTAAAGTTAACTACTCTGGTTCTATTTCCTAGAGTACTTCCCCTACATTTAGTAGACATTTAAAAGTAAAAATTAGAACATGTGAAATGATTGATCATAAAAAATGTAGATGACTTATGAGCTTATGAATGGAATCTTTCTGGTATAATTTTCAAACTTGAATTTTAATAACAGGTAGGTGAGAGAGAAACTATTCATGGGTGGCATTTAAAGGCTAATTGAATTTTCTCCTCATGATTGATAAGCCCTTCATTTCAGCTAGCCATGAACCCATTTATTTTTCCTTTATAGAAGCCACTGGCTTCCTTTGTCATCGGATTTAGAACGCCTTGTGTAGTCTTGTGTACTTTATTCAATGAATATTGACCTCAGTGAACTAGGGTAAGGGTAGGGTATGGGGGAGGTGGGTTAAATGACAGAGATCTAACCCATAATGCAGTGTAATTAATGTGTAATGAAGTATAGTGAAACTGCCTTCCTAGGTAGTAAACCAGCTTTTAGTTATAGATAAGTTGCATATTGAAACAAAATTATTAAATTTTTAAAGTACACAGGAGTTAAGGAAGATTGTGTATGTGGAGATATTTGGGCTGAGTTGTATTTGGTATGTTGGAATTCAGTTCAGTACACTGAAAGAGGCAAAATGTTTTAAAATGTAAAAGTGCTAAATAATGTAGTAAGTTCCCAGGGAAGCCTAAATAAGATAGATAAACTCAGTCAAGGAGAGAAAAGAAGTACATAGACTTTAGGGATTTGAGTCTGCCATAGACTTTAGGGATAGATCTCCTGACATGCCAGAAAACCTTATTAAGCCATAATTGTTGTATCTAAGATTCTGTGTATTTTTAAAACTGTTGCCATTCTCCATTGGATTAGGTATTCTGATTTTTTCCTCCTTTCCCAGAAGTCTAATTAGTAACTCCTGGTTAATTCTAAGCTATTACCTTCTTAGGCCATTGATTTTTATAAGTTTTAACTTGGATTTTTAATATTATCAGTAGGTAAAGGTCATACTGTATAAGACTAAAGTATTCTGTAGCTTTCACAGATTAATAATTTTTTTTTTTTTTTTTTTGAGACAGAATCTCGCTCTGTTGCCCAGGCTGGAGTGCAGTGGCACGATCTCGGCTCACAGCAACCTCTTCCTCCTGGGTTCAAGCGATTATCCTGCCTCAGCCTCCCAAGTAGCTGGGACTACAGGTGCACATGCCACCACTCCCAGCTAATTTTTGTATTTTTTAGTAGAGATGGGGTTTCACCATGTTGGCCAGGATGGTGTTGATCTCTTGACCTCATGATCCGCCTGCCTCGGCCTCCCGAAGTGCTGGGATTACAGGCATGAGCCACCTTACCCAGCCAGATTAATAATTTTTTATAGAAATGACAGCTTCTGAAAAACCCTTGTTAAGAACCTTTTTCTATCTTGACTTGTATTCACCAAATCTATGAGGGCATAGTTTTAGAGCCTGTAAAATAGAATTATGTTTTACCAAGACATGTATTTCTCAGATATATTTGTGAGGTCTTTGACTTTTATTTATTTATTTTTTTCTTTTAATTAAAAAGATTTTATTATTATTTTCTGTAGAGATGGGGTCTTGGTATGTTGCCCAGGCTGGTCTTGAACTCCTGGGCTAAAATGATCCTCCTGCCTCAGACTGCCAGAGTATTGGGATTACTGGTGTAAGCCATTGTGCCCAGCTTTTTAAACATTTTAATCTAAGCATAAAACAAATTTATCTTTAAGGAATTTTTACCATTCGCCTGCCCAAAGAAACCCCTGGCCAGCATTTTGAGGGGCTGAACATGTTAACTGCTCTTCTGGCACCAAGAAAATCCAGGACAGCAAAACCACTTGTGGAAGAAATAGGTATGTTTATTGCAGTTGGGAGGAAATTAAGATAAATAGAAATATTTGGAATGCTGTGTATTTGTACGGGAAATGGGATATAGTGAATAGGAAATTGAAGAAAATACTTCAGGTATAAGGTGGTCATGTGAAACCATATGAGAAAATAGCTTCTTTGGTGATATAATTAAGACATTAAAAATCCTATTGAACCAGATCACTCACATTTTTGGACCAATTGAAACAGCGTTTTGTGGTTGGCAAAATATTAGCATCTTGAGCTAAGATCAGAAGTATACAGTTAAGTGAGTTACGTAAAACAGGGATCCCCAACCCTCAGGTTGCAGACCAGTACTGATCCATGGCCTGTTAGGAACCTGGCTGCACAACAGGAGGTGAGCGGAGGGCCAGAAGTATTACTGCCTGAGCTCTGGCTCCTGTCTGATCAGATTAGATTCTCATAGGAGCATGAACTTACTGTGAACTGTGCCTGCGAAGGGTCTAGGTTGTGTGCTCCCTTTAAGAATCTAAAGCCTGATGATCTGAGGTAGAACAGTTTCATCCCCCAAAACTATCTCTTTACCTCTTTGATCTGTGGAAAAGTTGTCTTCCACAAATCCGGTCTCTGGTGCCAAAAAGTTTGGGAACCACTGATGTAAAGTGAACACCATCTCTGTCAAGAAATGGAGCATTTCCAACACCCGAAGAATACCATCCTGTATTCTTCCATTACTTTGCCCTGTCTCCAGGGTAACCACTATCCTCTGTTTTGCCTGTTTTTGCGTTGCATATGTAGATCATACAGTATGTGTTCTTTTTGTCTGGCTGCTTTCACTTAACATTATTTTGTGAGATTTATTCATATTCTAGCTGAGATTCGTTTGCTTTCGTTGCTCTGTAATATTCCATTGTATGAACATACCACATTTTTGGTTCTTTTTTTTTTTTTTTTGCTGTCACGAATAGCGGAGCTATGAATATTCTTTTAGTACATTTGGTAGATGTCTTTTGGTACATCTTTGTGGGCATTTTTTCCTATACTTTTTCTTCCCCTAGTTGTACTTAAATCCAATACTTAAAAAAAATTAAAATTTAACACATTCAGGTGCTTCTGAGATTCCTGAGGAAGTAGTTGATGATGAAGAGTTTGATTGGGAAATTGAGCAGACACCTTATGAAGAGGTATCAGAAAGTGCTTTGAATCCGCAGTGCCACTATGGATTTGGAAACTTACGATCAGGAGTGTTGCAGCGGTTACAGGTATGTTGTCTTTCTGAAAGATCTTGATCTATAGGGTTTTTCCATTTGGATATTTTAATTTCAGTTATGCTTACACTTGGTAGTTTTAAAAAATAATATTACAGGAGGTGATTGTATTTAAAGCACTTAACACAGCTAAAGTACATAGACGTGCATTCCCTTCCATTTCATTGGCTGTTCTGCCTAACTGTACTGCTCTTACAGACACCCCGTGGCTTTCTTTTTTCTCCCCTTTATTCAGTATTCTAGATATGAAGTTTCCCAAGTACAAAACAGAACTCCTCTCTCATACTTCCTGCAAAGCTTTATGTTTTATACTTCTGAAAAGTGAAATCATGTACTTACGGCATGATGTCTCTTCTTTTCTGTATATAAATGAAATAGAATGTTCCTGGTGAGAATGAGATTGTGTGTTTTGATCAAATTGTCTAATTCTTGGTGTATAGTAGGCACCATTTTCTATTCTTTTTTTTTTTTTTTTTTTTTTTTTGAGACTGAGTCTTACCCTGTCGCCAAGGCTGGAGTGCAGTGCAGTGGCACGATCTTGGCTGATGACAGCCTCTGCCTCTAGGGTTCAAGCAATTCTTCTGCCTCAGCCTCCTGAGTAGCTGGGATTACAGGTGCCTACCACCACGCCTGGCTAGTTTTTTGTATTTTTCGTGGAGATGGGGTTTTACCATGTTGGCCAGGATGGTCTCAAACTCAAGTGATTTGCCTGCCTTGGCCTCCCAAAGTTCTGGGATTATAGGCATGAGCCACTGTGACCAGCCTATTGTTTATTTATTCTTTTTTTTTTTTTTTTTTTTTTTTTAAGACAGAGTCTCACTTTGCTGGAGTGCAGTGGCACGATCTTGGCTCACTGCAACCTCTGCCTCCCGGGTCTAAGTGATTCTCCTGCCTCAGCCTCCCAGGTAGCTGGGATTACAGGCGCCCATCACCACGCCTGGCTAATTTTTCTATTTTTAGTAGAGATGGAGTTTTGCCATGTTGGCCAAATTAGCCGGATGTGGTGGTGCGTGTAATCCCAGCAGTTTGGGAGGCCGAGGCGGGTGGATCACGAGGTCAGGAGCTCATGACCATCTTGGCTAACACGGTGAAACCCCATCTCTACTAAAAATACAGAAAATTAGCCAGGCATGGTGGCACCCGCCTGTAGTCCCAGCTACTCGGGAGGCTGAGGCAGGAGAATCCCTTGAACCCGGGAAGCAGAGGTTGCAGTGAGCTGAGATCTCGCCACTGCACTCCAGCCTGGGCAACAGTGTGAGACTCTGTCTCAAAGAACAAACACAACAAAACAAAACCTGTTTAGAATGTGGTTTATTATCTTAAGACATATTTGAATTTACCAAGGAGAGGGAAAAGACCTAGGTTCTGGTCCCGCTCCTAGCTCTGTTTAGATTTGGGATACCAGGCCAGTTATTTGACCACAAGTAAGTTTTGTCTCCTCTTTGGAAAGTGGGGATAAATTTGCCCACCTACTTTATAAGGCTGTCTTGAAAATTTAAAAAGATAATGCCTGTGAAAACTCTTTGGAAAGTGTAGAATGCTGTAAAGACTCCTGCCTTTGAAAAATATAAAATGCTCTCAAAATTCCTTAAAGGGAACAAAATTGAGATTTACTTAGGAGCAAATAATGCTGGTGAAATAGCCTTCCTTCTAAAAACTTAGGTGTTTTTCTGCTGAGTTGTGGTCTGCCCATATTCTCTGCTTGATCACAATCGCTGGTGATCTCAGAGGCAATTAGAATAGTCAGTTTTGTCTGTAGCAGGAACTACAGTGAATGGCCCTCAATTGTTGGCCAAGAGATAGTTTGTGGTCAGGCTGTTTTGGGCTTGCCAATCTAACGCTATACATGAATGATAATAAATGTCACACAGGCTAAGTATGGATTTTACATTTACATTAGAAGTGCTTCTTGAGGCCAGGGATCTGTTACTTAATTGTTGCTTCTGTTTACGGAAAATCCTTTTGAAAGATTTCTGACAGGTTGCTGAGATGTTGTAGGAATGCCATAATGTGAGCCTAGAATGAGTCCCTTTTAGGTCAGAAATTCTTGTATCTTGAAAATGTTCACTTGATAATTTAGGTTTTTTTTTTTTTTTTTTTTAAGCTGCTATACTTCCTATCTTTTTGGATGTCTTAACTAATGTATCAAATACATAGATATCTATTACTTAGGTTAAAAACATTAAACATTAACCAATATAGTTGACTCCTGTCTAATCCCTTTTTGTTTACATCCCTCTGTTTCCCATCAGAAATAAACCACTGTGGCTGGGTGCGGTGGCTCACACCTGTAATTCCAGCACTTTGGGAGGCTGAGGCAGGCGGGTCAGGAGTTTGAGACCAGTCTAGCCAACATGGCAAAACCCTGTCTCTACTTAAAAATACAAAAATTAGCTGAGCGTGGTGGCGCATGCCTGTAATCCCAGCCATTTTGGAGGCTGACAGGAGAATCGCTTGAACCCAGGAGGCAGAGGTTGCAGGGAGCCGAGATTGCGCCACTGCACTCCATCCAGTTGGGGTGACAGAGTGAGACTACATCTCAAAAAAATAAAAAAGGAAATGAACCACTGAATTTAATGTTTATTATTCTAAGCTTTTAAAATGGCTTAATCATCTAAAATCATTAAACTCTTCTTCAAATTTTAATTGCAAGAGCATTGCTTTTCTAAACAATTTGAATGAATATTCCCTAATGTAGGGGAAAAACAACTGAGCATTTGGGAAAACTCTAAGGGTTTTATAATGTAAATAGTATACTACTTGTAGTACAGGTTTATAACCCCATATGTGCAATACTGGGATCACACAAAGTTCTGAAAACTAAAAGTTAAAATATTTAATTTGGTGGCAAAACTTAACCTGAACTGATACAGATTTTTAAATCCCACTTAGTGTACATATTCAAAAATTTCCTGTAGAAGTAGTGTTTGGATATGGGTGCTGCCCCAGACATCTTAGAGGTTATTACATAAAGTATGGTGTGCGCACCATGTTACCTTTCTAAACTCTGAAAGAGTGAATCCTGAAGCTCACCTTGCTCCAGGGGATTTGGATAGCACTGTGCTGAGCACTATGTGTGCAGCAACCAGACTTTTAGAAATCAAGTGTAAGCCCAAGATCCCAAAAATTCAAATGTATCCTCTTGAAGATATTAAGGTAGATAGGTTTTATGAAATATTGCCGCAGAAATCTTGCATAATTGGTTAATTACTTGTAGAGTTCTTCTTCATTCACAGCTGCTGTTTATGGCAGCCGTAACAAGTGGTTCAAAACTGAGTGATCATGTAAGGTTAATAATATGACCCTAATTCTATGAGTAAAGCAGCTAGAAGAAACTGAAATGATGATCACAAATAAGAGATTTTAGAACATCTTTTCTAATTTAAAATGATTTTGAAAACTTCACCATTTTCTCAAATAGTATTTTCTCACAAGTTTATTTTTTCTAGTTCTGCCTATAGATGAAGAGATGTCCATACAGCTTCATTGACTACTCATATGAGTATTTTTACAGCTTTTTCCTCCCCCTGTAGACGAAAAATGGCTTTTTTGTTTCTAATAATAAAAGCAATACAGATTTATTATAAAAATATAATACAAAGAAGAAAGTAAAAAAATTATTCATAATTTCAACACTCAGGGATCTTTTCTTCATTGAATAATTTAGCCCTTTACAGAAGTCTTTCATATTTTTTTGCCTCCAACTTTTTAGACAGGATTTGTTTGTAAACATCTATATTTTATACTGATAATAAGAAAATAAAATATTTTTGCTGAAACAAATTCTCTTTGAACATTCCTCCCTCCACTCCCCATACCCAGAGATATATTCTTCCTATCCCCAGTCTTTTTTTCCTTTCTGAAATTGCTGCCAGCCACCAGGGTGCCTTTGGAAAACTGCCCTAGCTGCTCAAAGTCAGGACTTCACAACAAGCTTCTGGCAGTGGTGGCTGCCAGCAGCAACAATCCTAGAGTCTCTGGGCGCCAACCCAGCAAGCTCCTGGGACTGCTGCTGCCAGTGCTGCAGGACGCCAGGCTTGCTGGCCCTGTCCTTCTTTTGGCTACACGGGGACCTGAGGCCATTGTTTCCAGGATACCCACTAGCCAGATGTGTTCATTGTTCTTTATTTTCTTTCTGGATTGTCTCTGCCTAACCTGTGCCTAAACTTCCATAAACTTAATTTAAATCCTACCTGACCTTTTCTTGGCAATGTCTATCTTTAAATAGCTCTAATAACTAGTGGCCATAGCAATTGTTTAAAAGAAAAAGGAACCTTTTTTTCCTACTGCAGTTGAACACTTCTCATCCTCTTTCTTCCCTTTGGTTGATTAATGCCTTCTACTTCTAAACCCCAAGCTACCTTTGCTTTTAGTTTGTTTCTGTTTCTTTTTAGAGTCCAGTTTGAACAGGGCTGCTGCATGTGACTGTGCATAGAGCAAGCCTGGGTGGGGCTTGCACTGCTCTAAACACTCAGGTTCTGCTGTGTACATGTTGCATGACTATAGTGGAGGCCCTGAATCTGGAGGCCAGGGGGAAGAGGAAAGAGGAAAAAGAGCTGCTTGCTTTTTTTTTTTTTTGAGATGGAGTCTTGCTTTGTTGCCCAGGCTGGAGTGCAGTGGCGTGATCTCAGCTCACTGCAAGCTCCGCCTCCCAGGTTCACCCCATTCTCCTGCCTCAGCCTCCCGAGTAGCTGGGACTACAGGTGCCCGCCACCACACCCGGCTAATTTTTTGTATTTTTAGTAGAGATGGGGTTTCACCGTGTTAGCCAGGATGGTCTCTATCTCCTGACCTGGTGATCCGCCTGCCTTGGCCTCCCAAAGTGCTGGGATTACAGGCGTGAGCCATCATGCCTGTCCAAGAGCTGCTTTCTTATTGGTCAGTTCTCCTTCCCATGAGAGTAGAGACCTGGTCTGTGTGCTGTGTGTTTATTACTGGATTTCCACTTTGGCACCCAGAACAGTTTCTACTCCATAGCAGGCCCTCTAGCACTATTTGCAGAATAGATGATTTAATATTGGACACCGGGCACAGTGATGGGGATACAGTGAAGAAGATGATAGATGAGATCTCTACCCTCAGAGAACATTCTAGTGAGGAGATGGACAGTAATTATGTAAACACATAACAAGTAAACAGGATAATGACAGATAGTTACAGGTAAAGGGAAAGGATGGGGTGAGGTGAAAGACTGGGGGTACTACTTTGGCTAGGATGCCCAGAGAAGACTCCTTTGAGAAAGTGACATTTGCACTGAGTTCTCAATGATGAGAAGGGTACTGTAAGCGTAAAGGCTCAGGATTGGAATTGATTGACGTTATCTAGAAATGGAAAGAATAGTGAGTGGCTTGAGCGTATTTGAGCCAGAAGAGGACGGTGAACATGGGGTTGAAGAACAACAAGATGGGCTAGATTGTGCAGAGCTGTGCTCACAGTCTGGGGCTACTCTCAGCGCAGTTAGAGTTTTTAAATTTCTGGGGTTATGTCGGTCCATTTACCCTCTGAAATGTAGAGTTGTCTACAGAGACTCACAGATTATACCCCATTTATGACTTTATTTCTGGTCAAGGGGAAATAATGAAGCAGAACATGTAAGTCTGTGTTTTAAAATTGCTATTAGCAAGTGAGGAAATGGAAGTGGAGGGGAAGTAGGAAGTTTGCCAGTGAGTAACAGGGAGCAGCAGTGGAAGAGGGAGACAGAGAGAAAGGAGACCGACATTATTGAATGTAGTGAGGCCTCTGCTTGTTCCTTACTTGTATTATCTCATTTAATCCTCACAACAGCCTGTAGTACAGAAAACTGTCCCCTTCCCCAAAAAAATGTCCTTGTGCTTCTCCCCAGAATATGTTACATTATGTTGCAAAAGGTATTTTGCAGATTTGGTTATGTTGAGGATGTTGAGATGGGGAGAGTATCCTGGATACTCTGTCTCAAAAAAAAAAAAAAAAAAAAAAAGAAGCTGATGGAGGAATGGTATTATGATGTGGGGCTGCAAACCAAGGAATGAGGACAGCTTCTAAGATGGAATGGACAAACAATCTCTCCTAGAACCTCTAGAAAGGAGTGTAGCCCTTGATTTTAGCTCAGGGAGACTGATTTTGGTCTTCTGACTTCCAGAACTGTAAGATAATAAATGTGCATTGTGTTAAGCCCAAGTTTGTGCAAATTTTTTATAGCACAGGAAGCAAAGAGGAAACTAATACCTAGTGCTGTGATAGAGATGTTACTGGACTTGACAGTAAGAAAGCTGAGGTTCAGAGAGTCTGCATGATTACACTGGAGCTGAGATGTAGATCCAGAACTTTTTGAGCACCAGCATGACACTCAAAGGAAAATACTACATGATAGTATTTCAGTAGGATATGGTATAATATATTCTAATTCTCCAAAAAGTAAATTGCAAAGGAACTTTTGGAATGTAAATTTTTATAAGTTTGGAGACAGCCAGTAATCTGGTTTTTGCCCAGAATGTTTGTACTTGACAACATTAAGATGTTCTGGATGTTCCAGTGACAACTTCTTCTTTTTTTTTGAGATGGAGTCTTGCTCTATTGCCCAAGCTGGAGTGCAGTGGCACGATCTCATCTCACTGCAACCTCCACCTTCTGGGTTCAAAGAATTCTCCTGCCTCAGCCTCCTGAGTAGCTGGGATTACAGGTGCACGCCACCACACCTGGCTAATTTTTGTATTTTTTAGTAGAGATGGGGTTTCGCCATGTTGGCCAGACTGGTCTTGAACTCCTGACCTCAGGTGATCCGCCCGCCTTGGCCTCCCAAAGTGCTGGGATTACAGGCATGAGCCACTGGGCCCGGCCTGTTCCAGTGACTTCTAAAAAGGTCTCTGGACCCTTTTTATTATATTAGTATGTGCTTAGATGAAACATTATTGATACTACTTAAGCTAAATGGATTGTGATAGGGATGAGAGAATTTTAAAATTATTATATGGAAATTTTGATTGTTTGGAGAGGCTCTATCCTATCTCTAACTGATTCAGCATTGCTCACATTTGTTGCAGTGGTTTTTGCATTACAGCCATCAACTTTTAAACCTGCCTATTAGGCACCAACCTATAAGTCTGTTTATAAATGTCTTAACAGTTTGTTTTCTCAACTCTCTAAGTTATTTCCCTTGATTTCTTTTCAGCTAATATTCTTTAAGCTTCTTCCAGTTTCTGTACTTCTCACTTGTGGTTGGTAGCAGGAGTAGTGAGACAGAAGAAAGAAAAAAAGACACAATTTTAGGAGTATTTCACATTGTATAAGGTTTCTTTGCTTCGCAATTCTGGTGAAACGAATAAAGACCATATGGCATCCTAGGCAGTTTTCCTAATGTCCGTTTATTCTGTAGGATTTGGCTTGGGAAACATGTTCCATATCAGTATGTATGCATCTAGGCAAAGGCAATGACAGGAAAACTGATTCTTAGGATTCGACTTTTACATTTTTCAATGGAAAGTCATATACTGTGCATCAAAATTGCCCATAAAAATTCTATCTATCTATCTATCTATCTATCTATCTATCTATCTATCTATCATCTATCTATCTATCTATCTATCTATCTATCTATCTATCTATCTATCTATCATCTCTGATAGAGTCTGGCTCTGTCGCCCAGGCTGGAGTGCAGTGGCATGATCTTGGCTTACTGCAGCCTCCATCTCCTGGGCTCAAGCCATCCTCCCACCTCAGCCTCCCGAGTAGCTGGGACTACAAGCGTGAGCCACCATGCCTGGCTAATTTTTGTATTTTTTGTGGAGATGGGGTTTCTCCATGTTGCCCAGGGTGGTTCGAACTCCTGGGCTCAAGCAGTCTGCCCGCCTTGGCCTCCCAAAGTGCTGGGGTTACAGGAGTGAGCCACCACACCCAGCTTGTATGTAGTCTTTTACAGGATCTGAAATCTGAAATGGTCCAAAATCCAAAACTTTTTGAGCACAAACATGGCACTCAAAGGAAATACTCTTTGGAGCATTTCGCATGTGGGATTATTGGAATAGGGCTGCTTAACTGGTATAATGCAAGTATTCCAAAATTTAGAAATATTCAAGATCCAAAACACTCTCTTCCCAAGCATTTCGTATAAGGGATATTCAATCTGTAGGGTAATGCTTCTTTAGACCAGCTGAGCTAGACTATAGGAAGAAAGAAGAGACCGTGTAGATGTCTGAAAATCCAGCCACTCTACGTTTAATAACTTTCAAATCTCTAGGTGTAAATGGGGAAATGGATGTTGAGTTAAATGTTCCTGCTTGCTTGTAGGGGTTTATTCCATTCTGTTTTTTATGTTAAACTTTTATAGCCTTAATATCTGTCAGTCAGCTTGTTTGTTGTAAGGATTAAATGAGATAATTTATGAGAAAGATCTCACAGGCCCTACCAAGTAGTAGGTGCTTAAACATTTGTTGGATTTGAATCTAAATGTCACAGGTGGCATCATGGTTTACTGATCAGTTAGGTTCTTCCTGTGCTTTGGCATTTTGTATAAAATTTGAGTTTTAAATGCTAAAAATAGGAGATAGCAATTGTTCTTTCTTTTCTGGGTGTCCTCAGGATGAACTGAGTGATGTTATTGATATTAAGGATCCAGATTTCACCCCTGCAGCTGAACGAAGACAGAAGCGCCTGGCCGCTGAGCTGGCCAAGTTTGATCCTGATCATTATCTGTGAGTAATGAGATTTTTGAGGATTAAATAATTTACTTGACATTTATTTTAAAATTTTTGAGTGTCTTTTAAACTCTGCTAGGGATGTGCATTTCGGATTCCAGAAATTATTGATGACTGAAGACCTTAATGGACATTTGAATTAACCTACAATGGTTGTACCTCTGTAATCTTTGTAAGATGTTGCCTCTTATATCTCAAGTTGTTCATCTTAGCAACAGAGAACTCTTCTAACATACTTTTTAGTTTTTTTCTCGCCAGGCTTAAAAATATAATACTGAATTCATGAGACTATTACACTTCTTTTAAGTAAACTTTTGGTTGTGATTAATGGTATGCATAAATGAAAATATGTTTCAATTTCTTTAAGAATTTAAATGTACCTGTACCACATTTCTTGGCTGATCCCAGGATCTTCCTAATAACTTTCATCCACTAGCCCTTGTAATCAGTGATATGTTTCCAATGAATAAATAATTATTCTTCGTGGTAGAGAATAAATAGAATCTAATTTGAAGTTTTGCTGTATTTCCCACTGGCATTAATTGTGTTTTTGGCTATAATGTATCTCCATCAGGCTTAAATTTGCATAAAGAACTTATCTAATTAACAGATAGGTACATGATGACTTGAGAGATTGTGATACCTCCCACTGGCCAGGATAGCAGCATTTCTTCCAAGGATTGTCGCTTGACCTCTCTTGGACATGTGGCTCTACTAGGATGCGTGGAGAATGAGGGTTTTATGTTGATGTAGAACTTAATTATTAATTCTGGGTCAAGATTTTCCAAACTGTTACATATATAGCTCTAATCATCATATCTGCTTATATTGGTATAGTACCTGCAGCTTATAAAGTGCACTCATGTGATTATTCAGTTTTCACAACAGATGAGGAGAGGAGTTTAAGGGACTTGCTCAAGGTGACACTACTACTAAGTGGCTTGGCCAAGACTTGAAAAGAGTCTCTCCATTTGTCATTTTGTATATCCTTTTCATGTACACTATTTCAGTTTAATTGCTGTAGCGCTCGTGATTAACATTCTATCTCCTGTGACACAGTAGGATACTAATTGGAATGGCAGGGATATATCTTGTGATGTGCAAATGGAATGAGTGATGTGTAATGATAAATGGTTGAACTGTTCAACATCCTAAGGGAAACTGGGTAAGAGCAGGGTATGTTACATTTTGGAGGACATCTGAGAGATTCAACTCCATTTACATTGCTATTTCTAATTACCTTTATCTCTCCAATTGTGGTTTTAAAGGTCCGCTGAAGAGCAATTTGAAGAAGCCCATTTAAAATCATGCTGAATATTTAAAGTGGAAATTTCATTGTCAGCAAATTTCTCAGGCTAGCATAAAAACAGAATGAACTTTACAAGACTGAAATTTCAGGTGGGAGGGAGCTTAATTAGAAGAACTGCCTATCTCCTCTCTTCTAAAACTAGAAGAATAACTATGGCCTGAGAGAATTAGGAAATTGGAATTTATAGTTAGCAGTGTGATATTATAAGCAGCCCTTATTTTTCTCCATCTTCTGTGTGTCTTTATCCAGAAGCTCATTTTCTTTAATACTATGCATGAAATATTCTTTCCACTTCTCAAAGAACTGTTCTTACAGGAATGGTTTAAATTTAGTTATGGGCTAAGTGAGGAGAGTGGGAGTCATGAGGTAAAGATTCTTTGTGACTTTTCTGATAGCAGTAAGACTTTGGCTCAGTGTAATTTTTGTGTTACTTACTACTCACTATTTATATTAGCTGACTGACTCACCCAAATGTATTAATATTAAATGAAATGCAACTAAAATTCTTTTAAATTTTTATTTAAAAATTCTTTTTTTTAGCTCAGTGCTTTTTTTTCTTGTTGTTAGTGGTTAAAACAGTGGAGAAAAAAAGGCTTACTTTAAATTACTATCTACCATACAGATAATACCTTGTAATATACACATGTAATACATAATGTATATAATATTAGCATAATATTACCTAACTCACCCAAATGTATTAATATTAAATGAAATGCACCTAAAATTCTTTTAAATTTTTAATTAAAATGTTTTTTACCTCAGTGCTTTTTTTGTTGTTGTTGTTAGTGGTTAAAAGAGTGGAGAAAAAACGGCTCACTTTAAATTACTATCACCATGCAGATAATACATTGTAATATACACATGTAATACATAATGTATATAATATTAGCATAATAATGTATATAAGATTAGCATAATATTACCTATTTGTAAGTTGTTTGACTTGTCTTTACAAGTCATAGTGTTTCCTCATGTTGTCAGGATTTGGGGGGCTTTAGGAAAATGAATTTTAATTTCAGCCTAAGCAGAACACGGTGAAGTCAGTTGATTGTAAAGAAAAATTTATACATTTCAAAGGCACATATATGATTTTAGATTGTTATTTAAAAGTATTTTATTGTAAAATCTGGATGTTATTTTGGTGTAATCTGTTTTTTTTTTTTTTTGGCATGTTTTGCAGCTCACTATAGTGCTGGGCATGTAACAGATGATCCATAAATGTTGATTGTTTTTTATTATCCATTTCTTATTTGTAATTCCTTTGGGGTATTATTTTTACACTAAAATATGTTGACAGCATCTTGAAGCATTTCTTAATAGTCATTCCTCATTGCTTATTATTATAGCCAAGTATTCATATTTCTCTTGCTGAGAGTGTTTGGTTTTCTTCTTCCCAAATAGTTTTCTAATTGTTGGCATACATTTTACATTAACCAGTTCATAAAATCTTGCCTATTTCTTTGGGAGAAAACAAAAGAATTCAGTCAGTATTCTAAACATCTGTGAGATAAGAAAAGGGACAAAAATGATCTTATACCATTTGTTGTACCATTTTAAATTGTGATAATTTTTCATTACTCTAAATTTGTGAAAAAAGATGTATATTAATTAAGTTCTTGGGTTTATTGAGTAGATATTAAGACAACAAATAGTAATTGGAAGGCTGGGAGCAAGATCACCTGCTTCTGAGGTGGCTCTCAATTCAAAACACAGAACTTGAGAAAAAGCATTAGGATACAATTTTATGTATCCCTTCTTTCATTTATGTATTTATTTGTTCAACAAATATTTGTCTGAATGAAGTACATGCTAAACAGTGTCACAGATACCAAAGACACCGTGGTGCATACGGCAAGATCTCAATCTCTGTGTTGTCCATGGGGCTTCCATTGTAGTGGAGGAAGTAGACACTATTTTTATTGTAATTAAGTGCTATGAAGAAGAAGCGTACTAAAGGGGTTTTATTGTAATCAAGTGCTATGAAGAAGAAGCATATTGAAGAGAGTGACTAGGCATCCCACTGACTTGACTCCTCTGTTCAACATGTCCAAAATTGAACTCATCCTTTTACCTCTAAAGTGTTTGTGAATTTTCTAACTTGATTGATGCCCCATTTTTCACTCTATTCACCCAGGTTAGAAAGCGGGGATTCATCTTTGCCTTCTTTCTTATCCCACACTTTCAATCAATCCTGAAGTTGTACCATTTTTCTCTGTAGTATTTTTTTTTTTTTCACTTCATCAGTTTCTGGCCCTCATCTGTGTCTGGTTTAGTGCAGCACTCACTAACTGCCTAACTGGCATCCCTGCTTCTAGTCTGGACTTCTTCAGATCCATCAACCATGAACCATTAGTATGATGTCTTACGTGCTGAAAATGAAAATCTGCTTAACTCTGTCCTTGGTGCTCTTCTGCTTAAAGTACCTAACTCCTTTGTGTGTCATCGCAGTTTCTCTGTGATCCCGACCCTGCCTACCTCTGTAGCTTCACTTTTGCCACTCCCTGCTCACGTTTTACACCACAGCAATAATGAATGTTTGCATTTCCCCACCTATACCACACGGCTTTTCTCTCTCTTTTTTTGAGACAGAGTCTTGCTCTGTCGCCCAGGCTGGAGTGCAGTGGTGCGATCTTGGCTCACCACAGCCTCTGCCTCCCGGGTTCAAGTCATTCTCCCGCCTCAGCCTCCTGAGTAGCTTAGATTACAGGTGTGCACCACCATGCCCAGCTAACTTGTATTTTTAATAGAGACCGGAGTTTCACCATGTTGGCCAGGCTGGTCTCGAACTCCTGACCTCACGTGATCCACCTGCCTTGGCCTCCCAAAGTGTTGGGATTACAGACATGAGCCACCACGCCCAACCCACACTGCTTCTCATATATTTCCTTTTATCATGGTATCCCTTTGCCATTTATTTCCCCTGACCTCACATTGCCTGAATAGTGGTTGCTTATCTCTTCAGACTAGGCTCATTGTTTCTTCCATGCACTCACCCTGTTAGACTGGCTTAGGAAGCCCACCTCAGTGCTCCCCTGTTACAGTTTGTCTTGTTTTTTACCACATTGTTTTATAATGTTCTGTATTTGTGTACATGGTTCTCCTTAAATTGTGAAGTCCTTAAGGGCAGAAGTGAGTTTTACAGATCTTCATCTTCCTGATGATGCACGTAGAGGGCATTCAGTGAATGCTTGTTCAATTAGTGACCTTGAAAGTCTTGAAAAAGGCAGGGCATGGTGGCTCACGCCTGTAATCCCAGCACTTTGGGAGGCTGAGGGGGTGGGTCATGAGGTCAGGAGATTGAGACCATCCTGGCTAACACGGTGAAACCCCATCTCTACTAAAAATACAAAAAAATTAGCTGGGCATGGTGGCGGGCGCCTGTAGTCCCCGCTACTCGGGAGGCTGAGGCAGGAGAATGGCGTGAACCCGGGAGGCGGAGCTTGCAGTGAGCTGAGATTGTGCCACTGCACTCCAACCTGGGCGACAGAGTGAGACTCTGTCTCAAAAAAAAAAAAAAAAAAAGTCTTGAAAAAAAATTGAGATCTCAAATGAAAAAACAGACAAAACTTGAAAGTAATTTATTATGAAAAGTAAAACATTAGTCACCGTCAGCGCTTGTTCATGAAACTCTTAATTCATGGACAATTCAAGCATAGACCACAGTTCAGATTACTAGGACTGTATTAGTGAAATTTTACTCAAAATAATCAAACATTTTGGAGGTGTTTTTGGTGGGGAGGGGGATGGAGGTGGTAGAAATACCATGTTCCCAAGCCAGTTTTCTTTTTCCCTTCATCATGGTCCCTTGGGGAGGAAAACAGCATCTTTTCAGATAGGCTCCTCTACTCTTGCCTTTGGTGTCCTCCGCGCTGTGGTGTCCAAGGCCCTTTTCTCTCACTGTGCCAGTTCTTCCTGGGCAATTTTATCCTCTTCTTGGTTTAAATGCTTATGACTCTCATATCTCTGTCTTGAGCATCAGACTTGTATGTCCACCTACCTATTGGATGGGTCTGTTTGTAAATCCTAAAAAAAGGCATGTCATACTCAACCTATCCCAAGCAGGAGTCGTTATTTCTCACTCATGTCTGTTAGCTTCCCTGTCTCAACGAAGGACACTGTTGTCCACTGAGTTGTGGAGGCCAGAATTCTCAGTGTCATGTTTCACTCCTGGAGCTCTTCATTCCCTGCATCCTGAGGGTTCTGTCATCTACGTATAGGTCAGATTCATCCACTTTTCTCCATGTCCACTGCCACTCTCTTATCCTAGGCCACCATTATGTCTGCTTCTC
The DNA here is from genome assembly GCF_029289425.2 of Pan paniscus. Taxonomy (NCBI): domain Eukaryota; kingdom Metazoa; phylum Chordata; class Mammalia; order Primates; family Hominidae; genus Pan; species Pan paniscus. Next base: position 72,785,560 of record NC_085926.1, on the reverse strand, counting down.
CAGGTTTCTCCCTTTAAATCATTTTCCAGGCTGCAATAAGAGTGATGTTTCTAAACCATGCTAATGTCATTCCCCTATGTAAAAAGCTTTTAAGTGTTTAGTTGGTAGGGATAATCTTTGAGATTTTTTAAACATGGTTTACAAGGTGGTTGCCACTATATTATGTGCAGCTTCTTTCAACTTTTTTTTCCCTTAAATGTGCCTTCTTGTTTTCTAGCCTTCGCCAACCAGTTTTTCATTACAGAATTCTCTGTCCCACCCCCTTCATCTGGTTAACTGTTCATTATCATTCAACCATTGGTTTAGGTATTATATCCTCCAGGGTCCTTGCCTGTCATTCTAATTTATTTTGCCCTAGAATCTTGTACTGCTGATATGTCATAGCATTTTGCTATATTGTAATTGCTTGACTCTCCCATGGGATTGTAAGTTGTGTGAGGGCCAGGACTGTCTGTGTCTTGTCATGAATGGAACTCCAGTGCCTAACATGGATCATGCAACATGGCACAATGTCAGTACTTTCTGTTGAATGAATGACTTATTTAGCATTTTAGCCATTTATTGTTATTGTTTATCCCTTTGAAATTCATTTCCTAGAAAAAAGCTCACGTTCTGATTTGTGGATGAGTTTAGAGTAGAACTTCAATTCAAAAGAGTTCCTTCACTTTAAGGAGAAAGAGATAGCTAATAAGAAAATAGGCTTAGCAGGATTAGTTTATGAAGCAGCTATTTTGTCCTTGTCTCATATGTCTGTGCACCTGTTGGAAATTGTTATTGAGAATTCCTATTTCAAGATATTAGCTGTTCAGTTTTGTCTAGTATGTACTTTATTTCCTCATATATAAAAATGGAATATTTATGTTGGTTAAGAGCTTGGAGTCTGAAGTAAGAGTTCAGTATGTCTGCATCCTAGCTATGGTTTTTACTTGTTCTCTGAACTTGGCCAAGATACAAAACTTTTCTGAGCCTCAGTTTCTACCTTTATAAAATGAGGATATTGATAGTACCCCATGCCTATAGTGATGGTGTGAGGATTCAAGGAAATAATGGATGCAAAGCTTTTAGTGCGGTGCCTGGAACATACAAAGAACTCCGTAAGTTGTCTGTGATCTTTCTAATTTTTAAGTGATTTCAGTATCTCAGTTGAAAGGGAAGGCTGCGGAAAACTATCAGTTAGAAACTGATATAAGATTATAGTTTACAACTATAAGGTTGTAAAACTATCAGTTAGAAAATTCAGTGTATCAAAGCAACCAATTCCTTGAGTTTCTAGTTAACTAAAATATAAATAAAATTTTCACCATGAGTTATACCTTGTTAATGCTTTTCCCAAGAATACCAGTTTCCAACTTTGAATGCAAGATAGAATCATTTCTGAATAAGTGTCCTCCAAGAGTGAGAGGTGTATTTTGAATGTGGCTGTTATTTTTCTAGTTAAAACAGGAATGTAGAGTGCAGGAAAATTAGCTTTCTGTTCTCTACAAATGTTGCTTTTATCTTCTTCAGTAGTTTAAGGAACTTTAAAATTAGTATCTTAATAAAATAGATTGTATCTTGGTAGAAAATATGAGTGCACATGCCAAAAATGGTGTGTGTGTGTGTGTGTGTGTGTGTGTGTGTGTGTGTGTGTGTATAGCCCCTTTTAGCCTCTTTGTGGAGATGCAGTATCCTGAATTTCCTACTCATCTGCTTGTTTTTCTTTGCTGGTTGAGTTCAAAAATTTTTTCCTTTATTGAAATTTTACTAAAGTCTGTAGTACTTGCATACCTAGCACAAGTGCTAGATTTCAGTCCAGTGTGTCTTCAGATTTGCTTCATTTCACATCATCGAATATGGGATGGGACTTCAGGGTAGGACCAGTCTTCTATGTACCTTCTATTTAAAGAGATCAGAGGTTGGACACAGTGGCTCAAGCCTGTAATCCCATCACACTTTGGGAGGCTGCGGTGGGAGGGTCACTTGAGGCCGAGAGTTTAAGACCTGTCTGGGCAAGGAAGCAAGACCCTGTTTCTATGAAAAAATAGAAATTAGCCAGGCACAGTAGCATGTGCCTGTAGTCATAGCTACTTGAGAGGCTGAGACAGGAGGATTGCTTGACCCCAGGAGTTTGAGGCTGCAGTGAGCTGTGATTATGTTACTACTGTACTCTAGCCTGAATGACAGAGTGAGACCCATCTCTTTTAAAAAAAAGTTAAAAAAAAAAAAAAGAGAGATCAGAAATGTTATATATCCCTTTAGTCAGATACTTACTTTTGTTTTATGGTAAATAACTTATGTTTGTGGTTAGTAACTACAAAGAAAGTAAATATAGTGTTCAGTCTTTCCTTGAAATGTACTTTGAATTAAAATCTGTATTTCTAGTACAAATATGAGTTAAGATAAAATGTTAAAAAGTAAAAGCCAGTGAAATCTTGTATAGTAAGTTCTTTCAATGTTTTTTCCTAGAGCTGACTTTTTTGAAGACGAGGCGATTGAACAGATTTTGAAGTATAACCCTTGGTGGACTGACAAATATTCAAAAATGACGGCCTTTTTGGAAAAGAGTCAGGAACAAGAAAATCATGCTACATTAGGTAAGAAACTCAAATTCGGCTAATTTGTTTCATTTTAAAATCTCACGGTGTACCACGTTTACTGCCTTCCATATTATTAAGCGTATAGTTGTAATTGCCTTATAATGTTAAAATATGAGTTTGAATTGCTTATTTTGGAAATGACTTCTTTGCCCCTGACTGGAAAATGCCACTAAATAATTAGGCTTATTTGTGTTGGAAAATTCTTCTGAAGTATGGTTTCCTTTAGAATCATTGGAGTTCTTTTATAATTAATTATTTTTTAAAACCTAAATTTAGGGATATTATCACACAGGACATTTGTAGTTTCTCAATAACCTGCTTAAGAGGTATGAACATTCTTCTTTGGTAAGGACATTTGAGTATTAGTAACGGGCGGGGGGGAAGACCCAAGTGGGAAAAGACCTAGATGGACATGTTATTACCAGCTTCTCTAAGTGCAGTGTAGCATTGATATATTAAAACTATACATTAGAAATATAACATTTGCAGACAGATCTAGAAGAGAACACCCATGTTTTCTGTCACACTGATTTGGCTTTTATTTACATATTAAAAATAAAATTTCAATGTTTAAATGGAAAGAATACACATATATGTACATTCTGAAGAGTATTAAATGGAATATAGACTCTTCCCACCCCAAGTTCTTCTTCCCGGAAGTAATCACTATTAGCAATTTTGGGGATATTTTAAAAATATATATTCCCACATCTAAACAGTTGCTTTAAGAAATGTCTACACATAGACTCACGTATACCCGGTTTGTACCTTGTTTTCAACTTGTAGTGTGTGTTGCACATCTTCCATATTAGTATGTAGAGATCTACCTGAAGCTTTTCATGATTACATAGTATCCTGTTGGATATTTTTTTCATGATTGATGGTTATTTGGGCTGTTTACTACTGGTGGACATTTGGGTGGCTTCCTGTTTTCTGCAGTTGCAAATAATATATATAGTGGCCTTCTTTGACCACTCATTCTGAAGTAGCTACAGGGTCTCTAATGCATCACAGTTTTTTTATTTTCTGCATATCAATGCAATAGCCTGTTATCTGCTATTTTTTCACTGTCTAGTATAGTGCCTGTTATATAAAGGTACTCAGTAAATATCTATAAATATTGTAATAAATGTTTTTATGGTTAAATTTTATTAAAGTTTAGGTGAGTTCTACCAGATCAAAAAATTGCTACTATAATATTTTAGAAAATAGAGGATTAGCTTTATTGCATAACAGAAGCTCATTATAGTGACTCTTTTTTTTTTTTTTTTTTTTTTTTGAGACGGAGTCTCGCTCTGTCGCCCAGGCTGGAGTGCAGTGGCACGATGTCGGCTTACTGCAAGTTCTGCCTCCCGGTTTCACGCCATTCTCCTGCCTCAGCCTCCCAAGTAGCTGGGACTACGGGCACCTGCCACTGCGCCCGGCTAATTTTTTGTGTTTTTACTCGAGACGGGGTTTCACCCTGTTAGCCAGGATGGTCTCGATCTCCTGACCTTGTGATCCGCCAGCCTCGGCCTCCCAAAGTGCTGGGATTACAGGTGTGAGCTCCCGCGCCCGGCCTATAGTGACTCTTGTTATAGATTTATTGTCGTTTTCAACAAATCCTGACTTTTATATTTGAGTTTAAGCAGCTTTCAGAGACTTCTCACATTATGTATATATAGACAAATTTTCAGGTATAGGATTGCTAACACAATATAGATAGTTAATTGTACATGCTAGGTAGATCTGGTCATGAAGTTTGAACAAACTTAAATCATCAAGTGTATCAACTGGTTTGAGTCAGTTTCCCTAATTTTAGCACAGTATTTTAATGAGGTGGTGTGGGAGAAAATTGGTGGTTGCGTAGTTGAGTTCTCTGTCCACCAGGGTGAGCTAGTTGCCCTAAAAATCAAGAGAAGGCGTTCCCTTTGATTTAAATTCTAACTTGCTCTACTTTGATAAACTGTAGCTTGTTCTCAGTCCAGTTTTCTGTGTCAGCAATGCTCTTAGTCTTCTCTGTGTAATTTTAGCAGGAGATCAAGCCACTCAGTCCTTTTAACCACCTGCCCTCCTGACCCTTCATCTGACCCATGACTGATAGCCAGGCTGGTGCATCAGGAACAGTCATAGTCTGCAAAGCCATTATGGTGATTCATTCTAAAAACCACCTTTAAAAATAGCAAGGACATGTGATCTAAGGTAGAAGAACTTGAGCTTTGTGTCGAACAGCGTGTCTCTTCTAATAATACCAAATATAAGATATAAACTAAATGTAGGCTTGGGGTTGGACTTCTTGTTCCACCACATGCTCGCGATATGATCTTGCACCTTTGGGTTGCTGTGGAATGCTGTACCTACCTCAGAGTTGTCCTGAGATTGAATGAAACGATGTATTTAAAATCCTGTAAATGTTAGAAATTATTATTGTAGAGGAAAATCAGTCACAGGAGAGTCAGGAGTTGGATGGTTTCTCTGTGAAATTACAATTTTTATACATTTAGAAAGCTTTAAGGGAAAGTTCCTTGTTAACAAGATTTCTCTCTCATTTGAAAAATCCTGTTTCAAATATTTGGGGCACTCAGAATTGGAGGAATAAATTGAAGTGTGTTGAGCCAGGATAAAATATGGGGGAAAAGAAATAAACCAAGAAATAAACATCACAGTTTTCTGCTGACCTATGGTGCATGCTGCTGTACCTTTTCTCCTCTTCCTCTTTGTTCTTTGCCTCTCTGGCCTTCTTCCTCTTTGTGTCATAGCGTGGGCTGTTGTCTGTTTAACACCTCCTCATCAGGTGTCGCCAGGCAGATACAACAGTGCAGGTGAGGGGTGTACCTTTGATTCATTCTGTATCATAAAATATTAACCTAGATTGCTTTGAATTCCAGATAAGCCTTAGGTGGTGAACATTGCTCCCTCTTTTTCTCCCTTGGTTGTAATTCTTGTCGTTTTCATCACAGCCCTGAGTTACAACAGGGAGACTTTTCTCCAGCTTTGTAGTGATCCAGATTTTCCTCCCCAAAGGCTTGTAAATGGAAGTGTTAAACGCTGTGCTTCCCCTGAGCTCTGGTTTCATGAGGATGAACTCACCGCATTTCCCATGTTGTCTTTCAGTGGTTAATCTGAAGCTCCAGAGTCTTGGCACGTTATTGCTTGTTATGACACCACATAACATTTATAGTCAATGAACTTCCTAGCAGGGACATCCTGTTTGGCACCAGTGAGCCCTTCAGTGTTTGTAGAGATAACTGTCAGTGTCAACTTTGAAAGTTGTAGCACTGCAGGGCTACCCATTTAGGCTGAAGGTTTGAATGCAGCACAGTTTTTTCTGGTTCCCTTGATCTGGTTCCAGTGAATGTACAATGTAATAGACAGATGTGCGTTACTCTGAGAGCATTGAGATCCTTTGTGATTTAATTGTTGACCCAGATAAGAGGGATGTTTGGGAGGGGGATTTAGAGAGGAAGGGAGGATTTAAAAGTAACAAAATTAGAAAATATTTGGAAGAGAAAAGTGACTACCTTGCAGACATCTTTCATTTTGATAGTCCCTTTGCAGCCTTCAGACATATTGGTGGGGTTTTTGATGTTGGGAGGTGGTCCTTGGCCATTTGCTTCAATGCTAGGGCACCAGTTTCCTCCTCAAATGTATTGAGAGTTCAGCTGACTTTTGTTTCACTGGAGATTATTTTTAAAAGTATAATTAGCCAAAACATTGTGAACTATATAGCAAAGCTGCTTTGTAGTGTAGCTAAGTCATACAAATGCTTGACAAATGTTACTCATGGTGGCAATCATCCAAGCATTGTTGACACTGCATCTGTAGTTATTTCCAGTACTGCTGCTAGGTTAGACTTGATTGTGTGCAAACTTCCCCCAAGTTCCCCTTTGGGTGATATGATTTACAGCTCTAATAAAAAAGGCCTTAGGGAGCTCAGACTTTTGGTTTCTCTAGTGATTTCCTGGTTTGTTGTTATTGTTATTTATCATCTCTGATTTCTTTGCTTGAATTTCAGAATTTAAATGCATTTGTGTGTTATTAATGAAGTAGGCCACAGTGGAACTTGTAAATGCTCAGTAAAAGGTGGAAGTGTTTTAGGGAAAGTCTAGCAGCTCCTAGTATCCAAGAATTCAGAAGAATAATTCAAGTAGGTTTTTCTTCTGTGCACAGTTATTGAAAATGACTAATGTAGAAATAGTTACATGTGGATAATGTAACGTCAGAACCTACATTGCCTAGGTCAACTTTTATAAATGGTTAAACGTCGATAGGTATGATTACTTAAAAATGAAGGCATAAATATGTAGTGAGTTGACATGTTGCTAAATAGTTTCTGGGCATGCTTACTTTGTGATTGAGAATTATGTGGGAGCAGGGGTCTTTATTAGTCAACTAGGATATAAAGACTTTTCTCTAGTCAGAGATCATGAACACCTGGCATTTTCCCATTAGCTAAATTAATGAACATCTCAAAAACCATACCTAAGGGAATACTGTCTCTAACCTTCTTGCTAAATACAAGGAGTCATAAAATATTTTGTCAGGTATGCTTTCTTCCTGCAGTGAGTATATTCCTTCATGCCATTTCCTTAAATCAAATTGCTTAAAATGAACTGAGAGCTTTTGTTTAAATTAAGGAACTTCAGATGTGTCCTCCAATGAGGCAGTCAACACTCAGTTTATCTGTCTTATTAATTAAATCCAGTAAATTTTAAATTAAATACAGTTGACCCTTGAACAAAACATGTTTGAAATGCATAGGTCTGCTTATATGGGGATTTTCTTTTGCCTCTGCCACCCCTGAGATAGCAAAACCAACCCTTCCTCTTCCTCTTATTCCTCAGCCTACTCAATATGAAGACCAGGATGAGGACCTTTGTTTATGATGCTGTACCTCCACTTAATGGATAATAAATTTAATCTTAAAGAGACTTCATGTACAATTCAAGGATTGGGGAAACCTTAACTAAAGCTATAAATCCAGAATCTTGTCTTAAAAAAAAATGGACATATTGACTACATGAAAAATAAGTGTTTCAATGGCAAAAGGTACCATAAACAAAGTCAGTAGAGATATGGTAGCTTTGGAAAGATGATTAGGGTTTATATCTATAATATACAGGATTCTTAATTTGACAAGACAAGCCATCCAATAGAAAAAAACTGGACAAAACACATTCGAATGGGTCACTCATAAGAGTGCAAATCCAGATTGCCTACAAACCAAGGAACTAGTGCTTAAAGTTGAGCAATTGGAGATATACTAAGTGAAATAACAATGATAAGTCACTGTTTTAGTTTTCTCTTGCTGCATAACAAATTATCACAAGCTTCACACAGTGTACGTTCATGATCTCAGTTTCCGTGAGTCAGAAGTTGGGCCAGGCTTAGCTGGGTCCACTGTGTAAGGTCTTGCAAGGCTGTAGCCAAAGATATCCATCATATTTTTTTAAAAAACAGATGTTGGAGGCTGTGTTCTTTCCTGGAGCTCAAGGTCTTCTTCCAATCTCACATGATTGTTGGCAGAATTTAGTTCCTTGCAGATATAGAACTGAGGCCCCTACTTTGTTGCTGGCTGTTAGCTGGGGGCCACTCTTAGATCTTAGAGGCCTCTACAGGTCCCTGCCACATAGCCTTCTCACAGGCTCTCTCACTTCACCATGTGACATCTTATTTCTTCAAAACTAGCAGGCGAGTCCCTGGCTTTGGTCTGCTAATAATGGAATATAATCATGGAAATGACTGTCCCATTGCCTTGGTCGTATTCTGTTGGACAGAAGCAGGTCACAAGCTCCATCCCCACATAATGATATGACTCATTGGAAGTCATCTTAGAATTCTGCCTACTATACTCAATTTATTAACCTGGAAATGATTGTAACAAAGCTATTACATTTCTTGCCAGGGGGAGGTGGGAGGTATGTGTAGGAAGAGGAACTTCTATTCATGACTGTGAGAAAGGAGAGTTATTGTAGCCTTTAAGTAAAGTATCTTTCTAAAACAGATACTTTTTTAACCCAGTCAATACAGTCTCGAGAGTCTACTTTATGGAAATAAAGCCTCTAATATCCAAGGACATAGGATAAGGATATTTATTGCAGCATTATTAGCAGTGGCAGAAAACTAGAAGCAAAGTGAGTGCCCATCAGTAGGGGGAGTGATTGGACAGAGCATGGTACATTTTGGAATATTATACTCCTTTACAAAAATTAGTTACACACCAGTTTACTTTTAGGGATTTGCCAGAGGTATTGTTGAGTGAGAAGGGCTAGATGGAGAAAAATGACCTAGTTATTTGGGTTGAGGGAGGGTGTAGGAAGTATAAACTCCCTAGTAGGTATGCTTGTGTGTCTGTATATGATTACATGTCTAGAGAAAACTACGGAATGATATATACTAAATTTTCAGTGTGTGAGAGGCTGTTGACGAATATTCAGGAGGCGAGAAGGTGCCAAGCAGAAGAAGAAAAGCAAAAAGGAACTGTGTTGTAAAGAAACAATCTTTTCCCACAAGTCTAACGTATGTGATGTGGTCATATGTAAAACTTGATTTATATGGTAAACAATATGAGATTTTAATGGATTAATTTGAATTGAAATTTAATCTAATTAAATTAAATTTAAATTTAACAATTTTAATTGATTAATGTCTGGGAGTATTCCTATTTCTTGGTATAGAACTTTCAAAATGGATAATGAATATTTTCAGTGTGCTTTATTTAGCACTTTCTGTTGTCAAAATGTATTATCTTAATTTTAAAGACAGTAACTGGCATTCAGACGCCTTAAGTACAGAACAGTGTAGCAAAAAAGGGAGGGTTGGGAATTAAGGAATAGGTATTATTTAGAAAAATCTTCTTTATTCAGCCCTATTAGGATTTGAGCAGACTCATAGCTCTTACTAAAACTGTGAAGTCTACTTAAGTTATTTATATATCCATAGTTAAGTAGAAAGAACTTTTATTTCAGTTTCTATAATCAAAGTTCTAATTTTGACAAATCTTCCACATTGGGAGTTTTACAAAACTGAATGAAACATCTAGTTTTTAAATGCGTTTTCTTCTAGTGTCTTTTTCTGAAGAAGAGAAATATCAGCTACGAAAATTTGTCAATAAATCTTATCTGCTGGACAAGAGAGCCTGTCGTCAAGTGTGCTACAGTTTGATTGATATCCTTCTGGCATATTGCTATGAAACCCGTGTCACTGAAGGAGAGAAGAATGTAAGTGCATGTATGTGTGCATGTTGCCATAGATGACTGTGCTGAGTAAACTGCATTAAAGCATCAGTCTTTCTTGTCTAGAGTAGAACTGGTGGTGATTAGTTATTCAGGGGATGCCCCCAGCAGAGTTGCATGTGTGTGGTGGTGGTGATGGGTACCCACATGCAATCATACATTACTTAGTTGGTCTTTTTCACTTTTCTCTTGGCATTAGTCTCTGCAAAAATAGCAGAGTAGGGAAGTTTAAGGGAGTGAAACTGAGAGTAGAGAGGAAGGCTACTCTGAGCTCTCATCTCTTTTAGGCCAGAGAAGTGCTCTGTCACATGACACTTCACATTGGCAAGGGGGTAAACTGCCATACCCATTTATATTCTTTCTCTCAGCCAGAAGTCAGCAGATGCAAAATATGGCATTTTACAAAATAGAGAAATCTTAGTATTTACCTGCAAGTGTCCCTCAATTCATAGAGTACGTGTACTCTGAAAAATTATATGTAAATCAGATTTTTTAAAACCTGAATTATATCTTTTTTTGCTATTTAAAGGGATCATATTATAAAAGTAAATCCTTTTGTAAATTATTTCTTCATCTTTTAAAAAATAATATAGACTTTGTTGTATCTCTTCTTAAACCATATTTGATTTTGTAAATGAAGAGCTAAACTTCCTTTTCACCTGTACCATTGATTGTATATTTAAAAAGGCTGGAAACCAAAAAAAACAGCCTTTCTAGTTAGTGTGGCCCTGCAGCTGTTTATAATTGTCCTTGCTCAAAAGGTTATTTTTGATCTGAGCATAGCTTTCCTTTTTTGAATTACACAAATAATTCACATATGAAGGAAAATATACACATGAAGAAAATAATTAAGATTTTCTGTAATTTCAGTCATCAGAAATATAACCGCTGTTACATGGCGATGTATCTATTTCCAATCTTCTTTCAGTGTGCGCGTGTGTCCATATTGTGTGTATTTACCTTAGGTCCTAACGTGTATACTATTTAACCTGCTTTTTTCACTTGACATTATAGCACTAGGATGGTATTAGAGTTAGGATTTTCTATGTACCAATTTTTTTTGTTGTCATGATTCTGAAAATTTCTAGGGTGACTCTTGAGTTTGTGTCTGACTCCAAGATGACTATTAATTTAGTGTGTTAAGGGCATAATATATCTGAAAATACTTCTTGTTTTCACTCATCTTTTAAAGATACTGTAATTGGAGAAAATGTTTTCTTTGACCAAAAAATGCTTCATATTAAATCTTGAAAAGATGAGTGTTTAGGTATATTTGAAAAAATTTACCATTTTTAATTCTTTTATTTGTGTATTTGAAATCATGAAGTCTTACAACTTGAGACCTTCTCTAGCATTTACTTATTCTCACCAGCATTCTCTGAAAGATCAAATTTTCTAGCAGCTTCTTAAGTGCCACAGGTAATACTTCAACATTATCTTTGATTCCTTTGATAGATTATTTATGGATTGTTTGGGAGGCATGTAACTTAGTGGAAAAAGGACAGAAATTGAGCAGGGATTACTTTGCTTTAACTTTTAGTTTCAAAACCCCTGGTTATTTGCTCTTGTGTTCTGGTACTCTTATCAGTAGAAAAGTTTTATTTTCGAAAATCCCAAGGAGAGTAAACAGAAACTTCCCACTGGTAGTCTCTGTATCAGCAAAATAATTATTTTTCTATAGTCGTGAACACTTCTTAGTTCTCATATGTCAGTGATCCTCAGACACTGGTTGAATAAATGGATTTGTTTGGTCTATTTAAATGACTTCACCTCTAATGTGATGGTATTCTTTTCTCCAAAACAAATAAAGGTTGAATCTGCATGGAATATCAGGAAACTGAGTCCAACACTATGCTGGTTTGAGGTATGATTTCCAGTTGCAATGGTTTAGAGTTTGTTGTTCAGGAAGTTATTTTTGTTGTTTTTACATCATTTGGGGTAATTCAAGCAATTCCTTGAATTTTTAAAAGTAGAAGCTCTATTGTACAAGTATGTTTTCCATCTTTTTAATAAAATTCTGATAATGAACCAGGTAGAGTATTCTGGAAGCTGGGGGAGGGAAACACACTTTGGAGAGAGGGTGTAGACATGGTTTGTTGGGAAAGAATGTGGGGGCAGAGTGAGAGGTGTGTTTGTAAGTTGGCATGTACTGGAGCCTGAAACTCAGAGATGGAAGCAAACCTAGGTGATAAGTGACTGTCAGGGTCTATGCTAAGAACACACACACACACACACACGAAAAATAATGTTTTTTATATCATTTTTTATATATATGTATATATGTAAAAAAACTTCACCTATTCTCAGTATGTCTGTGAGGTAAGTATTGCAGGTTTTACAGGTGAGGAAACTTAGATCATATAGCTTAAATCTCTTATCTTAGGTCCTACAATTCAAATGTAGTCTGGTTACATTTGATAACTCTTTTAGTATAGTAGTAATGTTTCTGTTTTCTGAAAAATAGTTGTGCAGGTCTCACCAGAAATACCAAAGATAATATCTTTAAATTTGTGAGTTTTTAACAAACTTGTGCATCAAAACAGTAATTAAAAGCAGAAACTTTAAAAAAGTATCGAGATTATATCATCAGTTAAAACAACCAGTATTTTTTAAGTTGTAAAATCAAGGTTGTTTCATTGACGTCACTTTGTTGAAATAATAGGTAAGATGTAAACAGGAACTGAAACACTTACTTCATATAGAATCTTACTACTCCAAAAATGATTCAAGGACCAACAACCTGACCAGCAGCTTCAGCTGGGAGCTCATTAGAAAGACAGAATTTCAGTCCCACCTCACACTCACTGAATCAGAACCAGGATTTGTAGCAAGATCTCTAGGGAGTTTGTATGCATATTGAAGACGAAAAGTGCTGCTCTCTAGGCTTCATTGGAGTTCCTCATGTTGCCATGATCAGCATATAATAGAGGAATCGGTTTCTGTGTTAGCATTTATTAATATGTTGAAAGTAGTTGGTGACTGGATAATTTTGTAGTATAGTTATTAAAAATCTACGTGAAAATTCACCTATTTATGATTTTTAAGTTCCTAATTCTCTTTAAATTATGTCAAATACTAAGTGTTCTTAATCAGATTTCTCATAGTTTTAAGGATTAATGTACATGTAAATTATCTTTCTCCCTTGGTTTTAATTTTAAATTTTACATATGGTTTACATTTTTTATACTTTGTTTATCAAAAAACAATTTTGTGGAAATTTTCTTTTGTCTAGTGTTTTTAGTAAGTTTTGAATTGCTAATGTCATCAGTTTGATACCGTTCAAGATACAACAACTTTTTTCCTAGAAATCAGTTTGATAAGCAAAAGCAAATTACTCAAGTAAATGTCTTGTATTACCCATGTCCAGTGCAAAAAAAAAAAAAAAAAGAAAAAGAGGAGAGGAAACTGAACATACTTTACTAAAGAGTTCTGTGTATTTTTTTTTTTTTTTTGAGACGGTGTCTTGCTCTGTCACCTAGGCTGGAGTGCAGTGGCGCGATCTTGGCTCACTGCAAGCTCCGCCTCCTGGGTTCACGCCATTCTCCTGCCTCAGCTTCCCGAGTAGCTGGGACTACAGGCACCTGCCACCACGCCCGGCTAATTTTGTATTTTTAGTAGAGACGGGGTTTCATCATGTTAGCCAGGATGGTTTCGTTCTCCGGCCTTGTGGTCCGCCCGTCGGCCTCCCAAATTGCTGAGATCACAGGCATGAGCCACCGCGCCCGGCCTTTTTTTTTTTTTTTTTTTTTTTGAGATGGAGTCTCACTCTATTGTCCAGGCTGGAGTGCACTAGCGCAATCTTGACTCACTGCAGCCTCTGCCTCCCAGGATCGAGCTATTCTCTGCTTCACCCTCTTGAGTAGCTGGGATTACAGGTGCCTGTCGCCACACCTGGCTAATTTTTGTATTTTTAATAGAGACGGGGTTTTGCCACGTTGGCCAGGGAGGTCTCGAACTCCTGACCTCAGGTGATCCACCCGCCTGGAGTCCCAAAGTGCTTTACAGGCATGAGCCACCACTCCTGGTGAGTTCTACATTTTTGATCTGTGCCATCTTGAATAGCCTTAGCTGACAAAAACATGAAATGTAAATTATATTAAAATGTCCTTTATGTGCATCTGTATTTTGTTAATGCCATGTGTTTTAGATTCTTATTTGTAATCTTTAGGACTTTATTTAAAAGCTTTCTTGTGACATTTGTGATGTATTGATAGTGTGAGAAATTACAAAAACTAAGATTCTGTTTTATTGTAAAGTATACAAAAAGAATCTTATTTCATGGTTTTATGTTTCTCTTCTACTTGGCTTCACAATGATCCGAACTTGCAGCTTTTAAATGAGAAAAGCTTCCTATTTCATTGTGTACTTTTGTTTGTGTAACATTTTGTGGAAATGACTGCTTATTAAAATGACACTTCACAGACTTGGACTAACGTTCATGATATCATGGTGTCTTTTGGAAGAAGGGTGTTGTGTTACCCACTCTATCGCCATTTCAAGCTGGTGATGAAGGCCTACAGGGACACTATAAAGATATTGCAACTGGGTAAGATATTATTGTACTTGCAAATTTGGGAGGGAAAAAGTTGTAAGTTTTTAGTCTGTGAAGATATAATAATGATTTTTGCTTTTTTTCTATATATAAATAAGTAATGAAAAATGAATCCAACCACTTTTAAAGTATAAAATTCCTGTGTATAAGATATATGTAGGTAAGTAATTGCATAGAGGCATAATAAAGACTCTTTTCCGAGAGGAGTAAGGAAGGTAAACAGAAGGCACACACAGTATTGCAAACCGTTTTACATTATAATAGCTTGCATCATTCAGTATTTCTTGGCTGCCTATAATCTTCTAGGCTCTATGGTGGGACTGTGGGTCTAATAATAAAGAAGGCAGAAAAGTTCCCTGCTCTGTTGAAGTTTACAGTTTTGTCAGACAGATGATGGGTAAGTTAGCAATTCCAAAGAGAGAGTGAAAAGTACTCTGCTGGGAGAAGTCCAGGGATCGTTTAGGAGGGGACATGTAACCTAGATTCGGCATGTCAAGAAAGATTTTCCAACAAAAAGCTCAGCTACTCTGAGCACTTTTGACTTGCTAAATTCAACCTGAAAAGACAAACACTCGTTAGCTTTAAGGATGTGGAAAATTCTGGGCTCTGAAACAAATTCCAAAGTGCCCATAGTATCATCATTAGAATAAGTATATAATTTCCAAGATAATGACTTTGAAGGGGGCAACATCCATTTGTATGTATTAGTTCTGGCACATTTATTTAAAAGTCACTTTTAGTACTTTATGGTCATTTCTTATATTCTCCCCCTGGGGAGACTCATCATTCCTTTGCCCTTAGATAAAAGTGTTTCTGGGAGCTTGGTTTTCAGACTTCAGAATAAGAAGGGGAAAGAAAGGAAGTTCTTCCTTCTACCTCCAGGTGACTTCACTGGCCTAAAGAAGAGAATCGCATCTCAAATGTTTTGTCTCACCTGGAAATGTACTTCGCTTTCTGTGTAACCTGTAGTCTTCTTGCCCTGGTGGTGGGGATGGGGGAAGAAAATCATGTTTGAAGTAGATTATTTTAAAGTAGACAGTAATTGTAAAAATGAATCATGGTTAGATGAAAGATGCCTTTTTATTCATCCAGTTGGTTTAGACTAGCTGTATTTTATTTTGAAGGATTGTTGATTATAGGATGAAAGAGCTATCATTGAGAAATCTATCTTCTTTAACTTAACAGTGGGAAACAAACTGCTTTGTTTTTTCATGTGTTATTTCTTCTTGCCTTCCATCTAAGATATTTTTTGAATTGCTAAAAGTACCTTGGAAAATCAATCTACTATAAATGACTGTGTGAGCCTCAGTTACACGTCACAATTCATTTCTTTTTTAAGTCATGCTAGATTATCTGGGCATTATTCATGGACTTAAACCAGTGAGAATGCAGTTTGCGATTATCCTGTTATATCATGGCTTCCAGATGGAGAATTGGCAAAACCTCCACATGCCTGTTTGCACACACACTCACACACTCTCACTCTCACTCACATATACAGACTATTGCTTGTTACTTTTTATTCTGGGAAGTAATCTAGTTCTTTTGACTTTCATTGGAAAAGTAATCAGTTCTATGATTGCATAACCAAAAATAAATTCGATTGCCTTGACTTACACAGGAATCAATTACCCAAACAGTTTTAGTAGGTCAGAATTGAAATTGAGACTTAATTTTTATTCATTATCACTCTGACAAGAAATAGTTTTATCAGCTGTGTTATGATAGTAACATAAAACTTGAAGTAATACACTGGAGGCCTCTGCTAAAAATGAACCTGAACCCTCTATGTACCATGTACAGTGTGTTCTGTGACTAATTTGGGTTGTGGCTAGTTAGTGCTAAAACTGAGGGCTGGGTTGTCTAGAATTTGTGCCAGAAGCTGTGAAGATGACATGTTCTGGATGAGAATCGTCACCTGTCTTTGTACAGGTGGATGGCACGGGGATGCCATTATTGCCGCTGAAGAGGCTCATTTGTTTGAACACCCCATAATTTAAATAAAGGTAGCTCTGGTTTGGCATTTAGTGTTTTCCAAGAATGAATTCATGCCTACTTATAATTCAAAATGCAGTCACAGTGTTCACACTTTTTATTATAAAGGTCAGTATAGTGTTCCATAGTTGAAAGTAATGAATAACCCTGGCTCCAAAGAAGGATTGATCTTAAATGGAATGAGCTTTCAAAACCAATGTAGGAATGCTTCAGAAACTACAGAATATTTCATTATAACTGATTGACTAAGATCTGAGTTTTCAAAGAGCCAGGAATTTGCCTCATGTGACTTCACAGTAGCCTTTACAAGGATTCTTTACTAGGCCTTTGGCTCTTTTCAGGTTTGCATTTCTTCTCATTCCCTCCCCTCCTCCAGAAGACTGTATGTTTATCTCTGGAGGTTGCTGTTCTGTTTAATCCAAACTCTTTAAGGGCAGGAAATCCTGCTTTGCCCCTTAAGTACTGTTTTAGTGCTTAACAAAGGACCTTGCTCTCCTTGGATCAGTCATCTTGGGGCACATGACTCCTTTTTTTTCCCGTCTCTGTCTCTTCAACTTTTATTGCCTCTGTTCCATTCTTTTTGGAAGAATGGGTAAAGTTTTTAATGGGAGCATCACTTAGTTGCTGTTAGTCAATTAAAAATAAAAGTAAAAGAGAAAAAGCAGATTTTCTAATGTATCTTCAGAAGAGTTATTCTTTTTTTTTTTCCTTTAGACAGAATTTTGCTCTGTTGCCCAAGGCTGGAGTACAGTGGCACGATCTTGACTCACTGCAACCTCCGCTTCCTGGGTTCAAGAAATTCTCATGCCCCAGCCTCCCAAGTAGCTGGGATTACAGACATGCACCACCACGCCTGGCTAATATTTGTATGTTTAGGAGAGGCGGGGTTTTGCCGTGTTGACCAGGCTGGTCTGGAACTCCTGGCCTCAAGTGATCTGCCTGCCTTGGCTTCCCAAAGTGCTGGGATTACAGGTGTGAGCCACCGCACCTGGCCCACTCAGAAGAGTTATTCATTTTAGAAGTGACAAGTCGTAGTTTAATACTTGATCATACATTATTTATGTAATTTAGTGAGTGTATTGTCTACATCTTATTAACGTATAGAAGGTATTCCTTACTTTACTTCCATTAGAAGGGTAGGATGGGATGGGATGGAAGAGAAACATCAACTTAATTTTTGCTTTCACTTCCCCCTTTGAGCTCATTCTGTGGGTTCTTTTTTTTTCCTTCTTCTTGGATGGAATATATATCCTATATATATCATATCATATATTTGTCTCCTATAATATATATCCTATAACTTTTTCTATCACTTTAGATTTTAAAAAAGTTCTTTTACCACTTCTAGTCACAAGAGGAGTCTAATTTCAGTGCTTAAAATGTCCACTTTGAACTTCATTACAAAAGAAATTCTTCCCTTCCCCAGCTGGGACCTGCCTGAGGGTGGGTGACCAGCGGCAGGGAGGAGGACCCCTTTCACTTTGGCAGGACATACCACTTACCTCCACTTGGCCACCCCATGTTGCTCTGTCCTGCTTCTTAATGGAAGCCAGACACCAGTCTTTGTACTCTCCAGTTGGTATCTACGGTTAAAATTTCCAGGGTAAGCAGGTTGTACTCTCTTAGGGCCTCTTAAAACCCCTTTTCTCTTGGTTTAAGGTAACAGAAAAGCACCTCCTTCCTGCACCCACACCACCTTTATCCATGGACATTTTTTCTGGACCTCTTTACTCTTAAGCTCCTGAAGGTGAATATTCGGTGAATGAATTACAAATCATTTTTAGTTTCTCTCTCTACAAGTTCAGCATAGAGAGGTTAGCATCTCTTTAAAATAAAGGGATACTTGATACCAGTTATTTTCTTTGTGAGCCTCATTAGAAAAGAGTCAGAGTTCTGTCCTGATGTGTTAATAATATGTACAGGTGGATGGCACAGGGATGCCATTATTGCCACTGAAGAGGCTCGTTTGTTCGGACACCCCATAATTTAAATAGAGGTAGCTCTGGTTTGGCTAGTTTGTTAATAATAACCACAGCTGCGTGTGTTAGCTACCTTCTGTGTGCCAGCGCTAGGTTCAGTTCTTTAGATACCATATCTCATTTTGCTCATATTGCAGTCCTGTGAAGCAGGCATTACTATCCCCATTTTGCAAATAGAAGACAGGCTCAAAGAAGTGAAGTCAGTGGCCCAGGGTCTTACGGCTAGTAGGTGGGAGAGCCTAGATTTGACTCCAGATCTGTGTAACTTAGAGTCTGTGCACTTATATATATTGAAATAGTTATAAATGAAATTATATGAAGCCTGGAATTTGCTTCAAAATAGTCCAGAGTGGGTTGTGGGAAAGTGGGTGGGGTGTAGCTGAAACAAGGTTGGCTACAAGTTGATTGCTGCCTGGGTGATGAGTATGTGGGATTCATGATACTGTCTTCCCTATTTTTGTACATGTTGTGATTTTCCTTTAGACAAAGTCTTTTTTTTCCCTTAAGTCTGGACTCTTTACCACCATACTACCAAGTTTCAAATTTGAATTTATCCACCATTTTGTGGAAAACATGATTTCTATTAATATTTGGACAGTTTTCTAAATTTTTTTGGCTAATAAAAACGTATACAATTGTTCTTTCTATTTGCTGTTTTGTTTTTAAGGTTAATAGAAACCTACTTTCTAATAACATGTGAAGTCTGATGAATAGTAGCTACCTAGCAGGTAGTAACCCAAGAAACAGCCTTCAGGAGTTTAGTTGTTGTCCCCAATTAAAACCAGGTATTACTTCAGGTAATTAATAGCCCTTACTTATCAATTATTAATTGGGCTCAATAAACAAATTTTCAGAAATTACTGCTTTACTAACCTCTTCCATAGATAAAATAACACAATCAATGAGAAAGGAAAGAACAGCTATGGTACCAAGCACAGGGCTTGTGACTGATCAATTTTTTAAAAGAATAATGGATGTTTAAAACATTGAGGTTTGGCAAGTGTATTGTATGAGCTCCAAGTTTGGAGGAGACCTTAAAGGTGAATTTCTTTTTAATATTTATATTTTATTTATTCCAGAGTCAGTTTAGCAAATGACTTTTAAAAAAATTGAATTGTAGAGGAGATATTGCAAACTCGAAAACTAAAAGATGAAATCACTGCCATTTTCCAGTGTTGACATTTATCTATATTTAACTTCTGTAAGTTCCCAGTTCTGGACATTTTAAAGAATTGTTAGGCCTTTTAATTTTTACTCTTTAAATACATTGTATGAAACTATTTTGAGATTTATTCAACAAGTATTTGTTGAGAACCTGCCGTGTGAGGCTGCTGAGCTGGATCCTGAAGATATAATAGTTCTAATGGGGGCACAGGGCACAGAATTACACAACTACCAGGGTTTTTGAAAAATTGCATTTGTAATAAGTAGCTCAAAAGAGAAATATGGAGAGTGAAAATATAAGCCAGGAAAACTGACCTACATTTAAGTCACTGAAGACATGTAACTTCCTACTGTGGGAGCCTCTGCCTTATTTGACCTCTAATTCTCAGCTCCTACTAGTTTCCTAGCACCCTCAAGTACTTGTTAATTGCTTGATGAGTTCATTTATTCATTGATTTGTTCAACACATATTTTGAATGTATGCCTACTCAGGAGCCAGTCCATACAAAGCACCCTGTAAATATAAAGAGCAATAGAAAAATAATTTAGATGTGTGGGCTGTATTTGGGGACGTGTTCACTAGCCGGGGAGCGTGTTCACTAGCCGGGGAGCATGTTCACTAGCCGGGGAGCGTGTTCACTACCTAGGGAGCTAAGATGTCCATCAGTAACATAAAATATATAGTCAGCCGTGGTAAGTGCCTTACAAGAAATGTGGATTAAGTAGTTCAAAAAAGAGAGAGACGACACATTTCACTAGGGGTCAGGGAAATTTTCATAGAGGCTGTGAGATTTGAATTGGGACTTGAAGGATGGAGGGAATGTTGTAAACATTGTGAGTAAACCATGTGAGGAGGTTCATGGGATAGTGTAGTTTCTGCTATGAAAATGTGTTTGTTGGAATTAGATGATGGAAAATCAATATGCTATCTGATGCTGAGATTTGCTCTACAGCCTCTAAAACTAGTTGATAGTTTCTTTCCTATCTGAGTTAACTGGTCACTGGAATTTATGTCTCTACTTTTTAAATATTATTGCTTAATTCCCTGCTCCTCACCCGGGAGATTGTAATTCCTTTTGTTTTCTTCCTCCTATTCTAAATTGTTCTTGAACTTTTTTTTTTCTGGCTTAATTCCCCATACCAGTTAATGTTTCTAAGAATAGAACAATCATAGTGCTCTCAGAAACTTTAGCGTGGAATTAAAGTCAGATACTGAAGTAGCATTTGTACCTGTTTTTGCTGACCATTTTACATACCAACTTATCGAAGAAAGGAGAGAACTTCAGAGTACAGCAGGAGTTAACTCCTGGAAACCATGAACTGCTGCTGAATGTTTGAAAGGGAGAACTCCGGATTCTCATTCCATGAGGCAAAGTGAATTCTTTTTACTCTTGTCTCTTCCTTGGAGTACAAGTCTATGTTCCCAGTCTCCTAAATTAGTACATTCTTCCCATTCATATGTATTATTTAACCTCAGAGCATTTGCGGGTTTATACTTATAACCCTGTATAGAAGGATATTGTGTATAAACGTAAACATTAAAGGAAAGAATATCAAGTTCTAGTCATCTCCATAGAATCTCTTTCCCCCTAATACTTCTAAATATTGTTAATCACCGAAAATGTTTAGATTGCTCTCATGGTAATTTCTGGGTTACATTTGTATAAAACATTCTTGGTTCTCTTAAAATACACCATAGAGGGAAGCATTTCCCATATGGCTTACAAATAATAAATTGCCTTTTAATTGCCACAAATGATGAAAAGCTTGTGGTTATTTGGCTTCAAAAATATCACTTAAAATATTTTAAAATGTTAGTATTCTTTGAAAACTGGAGTTATATAGAAATGCTTACTGATGGGTGATGGCTTCAAGTCAGCTGACCTCTTAAATATTACATACAATTTAAATCTACACTATATTTTCTGTACTATTTATTTTTGTTAATTTCAGCAGTTTCTGAGCTGAGCAGTGTAGAAATCCCTAGAACTTAGTTACATGGTTTGAATGTATGGCTTAAAAAAAACTTCTATAATTAGTGCCTCTTTAAATAAATTTAAAGTCAGTTTTGAGATTATTTTTATGGATCTGAATTTTTATGGAAGTAACTTTCTATAAGAAAATAGCAGCAGAAAATTGTATGTATTTAAGACAACTTTGGGGGAACAAAGAGAAAACCTTCTATTTGACCCTAGTGAATCAAAGTCCTATTGTATATTAATACTGAGGCCTTGATGAAGTGAATTGAATAATACTTTATGTTTTACCAGGAATACATGTAAGAATTACAATTATGTACCACATAACGACTTTCAGTCAGTGATGGACCACATGTACAACAGTGGTCCCATAACAGTATAATGCTGTGATATTACTGTGTCTTTATTTTCTTATTAATTTTTTTTGTTTTTCTTTTAATCAGAAAAGAGCTGAAGTATACTGTATCTTTTCTATGCTTAGATATGTTTAGATACAAAAATACTTAGCATTGTGTTACAATTGCTTACAGCATTCAGGACAGTCATATGCTATACTGGCTATACCATAGCCTAGGTGTGTAGTGGACTCTACCATCTAGGTTTGTGTAAGTACATTCTGTGACGTTCACATGACAGAATTACCTAATGACGCATTTCTCAGAACATATCCAAATCATTAAGCAACACCTGATTATATAGGTAATTTAGAGTTTCATTTCATTTATTTTTTAGGGACAAGGTCTCACTCTGTCACTCAGCCTGGGGTACAGTGTGGCATAATCATGGCTCACTGCAACTTCAAACTCCTGGGCTGAAGCTATCCTCCTGCCTCAGCCTCCCAAAGTGCTGGTTTACAGGTGTGAGCCACCATATCCCAACTTAAAGTTTCTTTAAGTAAGAAGTTAATGTTGGAAAATAACAAGTGGCAGATATTTATTTATTCAGCAGACATGAATCAAATCTATTCTCCGTGCAAGGGAGTATAACAATTGGTGAAGAGTTACAAGGATATTTATGACTTGGTCTTAGCTCTTAGGGAGTTTATTGTGTAATAGGAATGATAGGTCAAAAGATAAGGTACAAAATGTAAGTATTTATGATGAGAACACATGGACACGGGCAACAACACCCATTGGGGCCTTTTGGAGGGTGGCGGGGGTGGGTGGTGCGGGAGGAGGGAGAGGATCAGGAAGAACAGCTAGTGGATACTGGGCTTAATACCTGGGTGATGGGATGATCTGTGCAGTAAACCACCATGACACACATACCTCTGAACTTAAAAGTTCAAAACAAAAACAAAATATAAGTGTTTATAATATAAGATACAAAGGGGAGACTCCCTTAAAAAAATACCTTAATGGACAGGTATGGTGGCTCATGCCTGTAAACTCAGCACTTTGGGAGGTAAAAGTGGGAAGATCTCTTGAAGCCAGGAGTTTGAGACCAGCCTGGGCAATATAGTGAGACCTTGTTTCTAGAAAAAAAAAATGTTTTTTAAATTAGCAGGGCGTAGTTGTGTGTGCCTATAGTCCTAACTACTTGGGATCCCGAAGCAGGAGGATTGCTTGAGCCCAGGAGTTCGAGGTTACAGTGAGCTATGATCATGCCACTGCGCTGCAGCTTGGGTGACAGGGTAAGACCTTGTCTCTAACAAGAAAAGAAAAAAGAAATTACCTTAATGGCCATCCACTGGCCAAATCCATCTTGTATTGCCCTTGAGCTAACAATGCTTTTTACATTTTTAAATCGTTGAAAAAAAATAATATTTTGTTACTTGGGAAAATTATTTGAAATTCTCATTTTAGAGTCCATAAATAAAGTTTTATTGAAACACAGGCTCATTCACTTACATATTGTCTATGGCTGCTTTTGCGGTAAGATGACAGAATTGAGTAAGTGCATCAGAGATTGGCCTGCAAAGCCAATATTTACTTTCTATCTCTTTACAGAGAAAATTCACCACCTCTGCCTTAGGTATGTACATGGAGGTTGGAGGGGAGCCCTTTTGTAGGGAGCCGAGGTCTTTGGCTGCTTGCCATTCCAAATAGTGGCCAGCATTGAAGTAGATCATTTCAGCTATTTTCTCTCGCCTTCCCACAAGGTGAGACTTAGCTGATCTAGTTGGCTCACATTAGAGTAGGCTTCTGTACATTAGGAGAAGCAAACTGAGATGCCTACTTCGCCAAGCAGGTAAATGAATAAGGATGCTAGGGTTTAAGGAAATAGAGACTAATGAGGCCTGTGTGAACTAGAGAGATACATGGCTCGACTGTAGCCTACTGTTGCTGTGTGAATATATAGTATTGCCAGTCTTAAAAAGAAGTAGAAAGTAAAATGGTCTTTAAAATTTTTTTAAAGCTTAAGTATGAACAAAGAAGTAAAGTAATGTAAAATCACACTGTAAGAGCCATAGCATGTCTGAGAGCCCAGGTCAGCCTGGGAGGCCCCCAGTTTTCAGTCTCTGCTCTAAAGCAAGCTAAGTGCCAGCGTGTCTTTCTCATACCCTCTTGGACCTGCCAGTTTTAGCTGCAGTGAAGGCTTGCACCAGGTCTTTGCTCCTTCAGTCCTAGCTTGAGACTGAGTCTCAACCTGATACAGGTTCTAAGATTGGGGCAGGCAAAGGAGGTAAGAGATGTCCTGCATTGTCTAATGTAGTTAACACCAGAAAGCTTTTAAAAAGTGGATCCCCTGCCTCTCTCTTGACTACTTTGTATTGTTACTCTTGTCAGCCAGAGCCTGGTCAGGGTGGAGGAGATGAGTGATAGGATTTCAGTACCTCCAGTACCACACCTCACTCTGACCCTGACAGAGTGCTTGTTAGTAGTGGGAGGAGGGATTAATAGGGAAGGAGCAAATAGCATAGACCTAATGAGTGATATATAATGGTAGTTACTAAAGAATGTGTAGGATTTAGAAAAGAAGATGTGGAGGAGCGGTATTCCCTGAGAAAGTAGAAGGCAAAAAAATCAGAAAAAGGAATATAAAAGAGTTCCATGTCCAAGAAAGGGCAAATTCCCATCTGTCTGGAGGCCAGAGGTGTGAAGGGGAATGGTAGGATAAAGGTAGAAACAGTGTGCTGGGACCGGGCTGAAAGGAGCCTGCAATGGCTTGCTGATGAGTTTGGGTCTTATTCAGGGAGGAACCACTGAAGAGTTTGGCATTGGAGCCGGTGAGAGGCTTATGAAATTAGATTCATCTGGCAGCAGCACTTAGGATAGAGTCATTCAGAAGAGTGAGGTTAGTGGGCATGGAGAAGAGAGGAGACTTATTCTTGCCTAGACCCAAGGTAGTCTGGGGACAGACAGTATGGTCTGAACCAGAGTTCTAGCCACGGCACCGAGGAGGAAGGAATATGTGGGCAGGTGCTTCACAGGTAGTGGGGCAGGGACCAGTAATGGGAGTGCCAGGGCTGATCCATACTACCCGTTGTCCTCCTTCCCTTTTCATATGTAAAGTACTTACATGTTTGTTGTCTCATTTAATTTCCATAGCAATTCTTAAGAATTTTTCTTCCAATTTATCCCTGTGGAAACAGATTCAGATTAAGTACCGAACGGTTAAGAAGTGGTACCAGAAGCAAGCAAACTCTGGGCTGCACAGCTGGTCCACAGTGGAACTGTTGGGATTGTTACCATTTTTACTTCGTGAGAAATTAGCTAAGAACTGCATAAGATTATTTATGTGTAGGTTTTTAATGATCTTTCCTTGGCTTTTTAGAATTGGGGAACACAGTTCTAAGATCTTAATTTCATAGTCAAAATTTTCATGCATCCTTTTCATATAAATTAAACTTATATGTAGAGATAAATATCTAATCAGCTTTACTAAATTATATTTATTATCCATTGATTAAAATATAAAGAAGCATAGCTCAGTTCTACCAGTGTGCAGACCATTTAGCAGAAAGCAAACATATTCACTGAAACACAGTGAGGGTTTCAAAACGGTTTGGTTTTTCTCCTTTTTTACCTTGACATACTTATCAGTACTTGAGATCACCAAAATAAATTCATCAGTGGTAGGATTAGGTTTAGGTTTGTTTTTTCCTTTTATGAGCCATTTGAGATATCCAGTTGTCTTTCTTCCTATATACTCCCTATTTCTTCTTTCCAACCTCATGCAATTTTAGTTTTTTTCATTTTGAAATAAAACTAATTTCAAAGAATTAGAACTCTATTAAGTGGTATCTGTTGGAAAAAAATGAAGTGTAATTGTTTTAATTAAAACCACAAAGGGCATTGAAATACATACTGTAATTCTTAAGATGGAAAAATTGAATAAAAATTTTACCCACAAAATTTTGAAGTTTTCTATGCCTATGGGTTTTTTAAAAGTTCAGGTTTAGGTTGCAGCTGTTTCAAAGAGCTTTTTTCCATGCATCTTCAGCTTCTTAATCTATTTTTCTCCTTACTGTGTAGACAGAGATTTTTTTTTTTTAATGTTCTACCTTGAACTTGGATGCCTCATTCTTAGTTGTCTGAAGAAATTGAAATTAGTCATGTTACCATTATGTAGTTTTGATGACATCTGGTCATGTATTTCTAAACTGAAACAATCACTGTTTTGACAAGTTACTTAAGAAAGAGGACAGAGTTAATGTCAAGGCTGTCCTTTCAAACTGGCACATCTTGCAGGGATTGTTAGAGCAGAAAAGGCAAAAAGCAGCCTTGGGTTAAATTTATTATTTGAACTTATGGTGGTACAGTGATGTAATAAAGTTTGTACAGCTACATTCTTTTCTTGTCAGGGAAATATATAATTAGGGAAGGAGTAAACAAATTGTATATGCCACATTTGTCATGATGCAAATAACTTTAAATCTGTAGACCACAGAGATGTTATAACTAGTACATGCTAACTGAGCAATTTGACTAGGTGTGTTTAAAGTTAGATTCTTTGTACTCCAGACTGGATTAACAACCAGCGTTTATTGAACAGGATCATACAATTTGCTGGACATTGTTCCAGGCCAAGGAAGAAAGATGAAAAGTCATGTCCTTTCCTGTCAAGGACTTCATCACACATGGTGATAAATACTGACAGTGGATTTATTGCATAGTGGTTGAGGGTCAGACAACTTATTTCCAGTTCTGATTCTTGCTTCCTAGCTGTGATCTTGGCCAACTGCTTCATATCCTTGAGCCTCAGTTTTCTCATTTATGAAACAAGGAAGAAAGTACCTAACTTGTAGGGTTAAATCATGTAATTATATGAAGTATCTGGTGCAGAGCAAGTGGGTAGCTCCTAATTACTTACGTCTGTTTCGTGCTGCTGTAACAGAATACCACAGACTGGGTAATTTATAAAGAACAGAAATTATTGGCTCATGGTTCTGGAGGCTGTGAAATCCAAGATCAAGGGGCTGGTGAGGGCCTTCTTGCTGTATCAGAACGTGGCAGAGGGTATCACATGGTGAGAAGGCAGGCAAGAGGTTGAACTGGCAGCTTGAAGTCCTAATTGTCGTTAACATTCATGAGGGTAGAGCCCTCATGACCTAAATACCTCTCATTAGGCCCCATCTTCCAACACTGTTGCATTGGGGATTAACTTTCCAACAGATGCTTTTTGTGGGGTGCATTCAAATGGTAGCACTACTGTAATAGAGGGGTATGTCAGGTATATGAGGGAACCTTAAACCAGCTGGGGGAAGAGTTAGAACCCTGTTTCCAGAAAAAGTAATGCCTGATTTGAGACTTGGATAGATGGTAAATTATGAGTTGAATTGAGGGTTGTACATTCCAGGCAAAGGGGACATCTAAAAAGTACATGTTTGCTTCATGTTAATTTTGTTTGCGAGTATACAGATAATATATGTAATTTTAATAACAATACTTTTTAAATGGATAGGACTATAAGTTTGTGCTAAAAATAGTAATTCATTGCTTCAAGGCTGTGTTTCTTAATACAAGTCAAAAATTGAAGCTTAAATGGCATCTGAGAAATTTGAGGATAAAAAAATTACATAGACCTAGAAGCCTTCTTAATGCTAAATTTAATGTGCGTGTTTGTGTTAATTGCTAGGGATTTGACTTTATTCTACTTCCCGATAGGGCCTGGTATTAAAGCAAATTACCCCACTTTGGTTCTCTTAATTTAGATTAATTTGACAGAATTTTTCTTCCTTCTCCCTTTTTATGGTCAAATGACATATGAAAATTAGTGTTAAAATACTTCATATCTGTTTTGATAATATGGTCTCATCAGAATCCCAGAATTCTAGCCATTTTCTAGCCAGGTATCTATTATACTAAGTTATGTATTTTAAATGATAGTAATGTTGGCTGTTATTTTGAGATGATTTTACAAATAAAGACCAAGCAGTGCTTTCCCTCAGGTGTTTTGAATAACCACTCTTTTTTTCTTTACTTATTGTTTTAAAATTATTATTTTTTTTTGTAGAGATGGAGTCCCACTGTGTTGCCCGGTCTCAGACTCCCAGGTTCAAGTGATCCTCCTGTATTGGCGCCTCCTATAGTGTTGGGATTATAGGTGTGAGCCACCAGGCCTGGTCCCTTTACTTATTTTGGCCTCTTGTCTTGATAAGGACAGATATGACATTTGATCTTAGCCAGAAGGCCAAGAAGCAATTGGCTTCTTGTCTTGGGTAACTCAAAACTTTAAAGGGCAGAATAGATACCCAGAAAACCACAGCCACATAGCTGTAATGTACCAGCAGTTGAAAAGAAATTTAGCTCTTATTGTATAGAATTAGCAACTTACATTGTTTTTCCGATGCTGGCTTTTAGCCAGCAAAAACATCCACTACCCTGATCATCTCCTAGAGATGGAAACCATTTCTTATGTGCCTCCAGCCACGAGCTGGTCTGTCAGTGAAAGATTATTCCCAACCCTGCTCTCCTAATAGGAGGATTTCAGGAAGCCAAGGGATTCTATTTAGAACAGCTCAATCTTGTCTTTGTATTAAGATGTATTAACCTGAGATGCCACTTCTGTCCAGACAGGAAATCACATTGTTCTTAGTTTACCTTCCCTTTAAAGGAAAGCTGGGGAATATGTTAAATCCTATTTACTACCCACCTACTTATTACTGTCATCCATATTTTCTTTATCTTGTCATTACGTTTCTCTGTGTTGTCATTAGTCTTTCCCCGAAGTAAAACATTCATGGCACTTGTCATTTGTAATACCAGGATACTAGGGTTAAACTGCTTTCATGAGTGAACAAGAGTTCTTGGTCTTCGAGTCATTCTTCCATGGATAGGGTTGGCTTACTCAACCAAGTCCATCCTAGAGAATCCCTAACTCTTGGGATTTAACGTCCTGGAGAGAGCTGTTAGTGCCATTTTGTGGTGCAAATAGTTACCGTGGTTACTGTGCAAGGCACTGTTTTTTTTTCCTGCTTTGAACCAGGCAGTGAACTGCCTAAAAATGGTCACTTTCCTGCAGTGCCTTTGAGCAGAAATGATTCTCTTGGACTTAGGCCTTAGCATTTTTTTATGCCCATATCGTGTATGATGAGCCCACGACTGGATAGATCCCCACAGGAACCATGTACTTTGAGTCCCCATAGGCTTCTGGCCACTGGCCATGTGACAGCCTGGAAGAGGGCCAGATTTTTCCTTTGCTCATAGCTGCTAGATAAGTGGCTGAGGGTCTGATAGAAAGAGCAGTCAGTACAAAAGAGACTGAAAAAAAAAGCCCAGCCACATGCTTGTTGAGTCTCCTGGCTGTGATGCTGTAGTCATCTACGGTGACATAGTCGGAACAAAAGAGATCAAGTGCGACCTCAGAGTAACAATGCATATTGTTGGGAGGAGAATAGTTTTCATGTACTTTTTATTCTAGATTGTCAACTGCAAGTAGCCTGGTTATCTTTACCATATTTGTCACATCACATACTATGAAAGTAGTTTAAGGCTTACAGTTAAAACACAGCTTGTGAAGAGAGCATGTAACTTTCACTTTCAAAACTGCCTTGCAATATAATTTTTAAATATTAATCTAAATATTGCTTCTCAGTTGTTTAAAAATATAATTTAAAATGTGAATTCAAATTTGTAACCTTCATTTGTCAATTTTTCAGGGTTTGGCTGTGTAGTTGAACATGTCTTAATTTTTGTTAAACAAATAATGTTTCTTCTGGACAATTTTGAAAATAGAGGAAAGTATAGAAAAGAATAAACAACTGTACTCCCACATGTAGAACAATGCCAGGTGCATGATGGGCTCTCACATATTTGCTCAGTGGATGTAGAGACAGATACTGTTAATATCATTTGGGTATATATGTCTAGGATTTTTTATTTTTTATTTTATTTATTTTTTGAGATGGAGTCTCGCTCTCAAGTCGTGCAGGCTTGAGTGCAATGGCGTGATCTTAGCTCACTGCAGCCTCCACCTCCTGGGTTTAAGTGATTCTCTCGCCTCAGCCTCCCAAGTAGCTGGGGCTACAGGCACCTGCTATCATGCCCGGCTAATTTTTGTATTTTTAGTAGAGATGGGGTTTCACCATGTTGGCCAGGCTGGTCTTGAACTCCTGACTTCAGGTGATCTGCCCGCCTCGGCCTCCCAGAGTGCTGGGATTACAAGCATGAGCCATTGTGCCTGGCCCAGCATTTTTTAAATGAGTATTAGTCTTTTTTTTTTTTTTTTTTTAAGAAAATAGGGATCAGAACATGCAAATACAATGTAATTTCTTCTCTTTAAATTAAAAAATATTTTGACATTTCTTATTTTTTGTTATTTGACATTTCTTTTGTTTTTGAGACAGAATCTCACTCTGTTGCTCAGGCTGGAGTGCAGTGGTGTGATCTCTGCTCACTGCAACGTCCACCTCCTGGGTTCAAGCGATTCTCCTGCCTCAGCCTCCCGAGTAGCTGGGATTACAGACGTATGCCACCATGCCCGACTAATTTTTTTATTGTTGTAGAGATGGGGTTTCACCATGTTGACCAGGCTGGTCTCGGACTCCTGACCTTAGGTGATCTGCCCACCTCGGCTTTCCAAAGTGCTGGGATTAGAGGCGTGAGCCACCATGCCCTGCCTGTTATTTGACATTTCTTTTCATTGTTATTCTTATTTTTTTTGTGATAGCTGGAAGATTTAAATTTGCCTGTGGCCTTTAGCAAGAGGGCAGCCTCACTTTAGGCATGTCTGGTAAATGAAGCTGTATATAATTTTATCAGGTAATGGCTGCTGTGGATCCTCATTAAATATGTGACCTTAACTCCATACCTTTTTACATTATGATCTCGGGAGTAGGGTCCTTTATTCCTACTGCCCACACCTAAGTTTAGAGACGTTCTCACTCAGTCTGTCCAAGTGCATTCTTCTCTTCCTCCTTGTTAGTGTCTGATTTCTACCAAACTCATCTGCTTATTCTCCTTTTTTTCCTTACATGAACTCTTTGCTCTAGCCAAATGGTTTTCTCCAAATCCTGCATTTTCTTTTTCTCTTTCTTTTTTTTTTTTTTTTGAGATGGAGTCTCACTCTGTCACCTAGACTGGAGTGAGTGGCGCAATCTTGGCTCACTGCAACCTCTGCCTCCCCGGGTCCAGTGATTCTCCGGCCTCAGCCTCCCGAGTAGCTGGGACTACAGGCGTGCACTACCACGCCTGGCTCATTTTTGTATTTTTAGTAGAGATGGGGTTTCACCATGCTGGCCAAGCTGGTCTCGAACTTCTGACCTCGTAATCCGCCTGCCTTGGCCTCCCAAAGTGCTGGGATTACAGGCGTGAGCCACCACGCCTAGCCCCAATCCTGCATTTTCTGTTAACCTGTTTATATTAGTAAAGTGTGGGATCTTGAGAGAGAGTATTCTGGAGGTGTCACACAGCAGAGAAGCTTATTCAAGTTACAAGAGAATAGTTCGTTTTTCCAGTAAAGACTTACGATTGATATTTAAAACTTTTAGTACTTCTAAAACTAACTCCTTCCCTCTGCACCCTCCTTCCTCTAAAAAGAGAGAGAGAAGGAAAGCAAGAAAGAAATTAGTTGGCATATGCTTACTGTGACATTTGTCTTCTCTGTGGCAATTAAAACTTCAAAACATTCTTACAGGTCAGTTGTTCCTTGATTCTTTGGGTAACATGGCTAGTGTGGCAAACATGGTTTCATCATGCCTGCAAATTTTGATTATATTTCCTCCTCCTTTCATCAAACCCTGCTCTCAACATTACCTAGTTTGTAATTAAAATAGGCTTGTGCTGGGGTGATCTACACTAATCATTTGACATAGTTAACCTGCGCCACTTTGATAAGCCATAGCACTGACCTTGCCTTAACCAAATGAACTTGACATCTTGTAGCTTTAGGCCTTCTAAGTGTTAGTTTCTCTTCACAGTCAGTCTAGCAGTGGAGCTTTCATTGACATTCTTCATTCATTCTTTATTGTATCTGCATATGAGGAAGCCACAAAGTTAATATTTTTTAAAAAGGTATAGACTCTGTTTTCAGACTTACTACCTACTTAGGGGTTAAAGTCAGTAATAAGTCCTTGAGTAATAAAAACGTTGTGATATAGACTGGATGAGGCAAGAACATACAGGTAGCATGGCACAGTGGGTAGCCTCTGGAGCCATTAAGATTGGAATTTAGATCTTGGTCCCTCAACTCAGTGGCCCTGTATCTTACCCATCCTGAAGCCTCCAGTTTTCCTTCTGGGAATTGAACAGGAGAGGTTATGGGGAGGACTTTCCCCATTTTGAGTTTCCTTTCCACTTCTTGGCAGCATTATAGTAAAGGACCGTGAAGACTAGGAAAGTCAGCCCAGAACTTCCCGAAGGAATGAAGACTGGAGCTAGACCTTGATAGTGGGCTAGGTCACATGGAGAAGGGAAAAAGGCATGGAAACAAGTCTGTAGAAAGAGCATTGAGAACATATGCAGGGAAGAGACTCCATGAAAGCAGTGCATTAAAAAATGTGTGTTTGAAGGGGTAGAGTCTGGAATCTGAAAGATGGGAAAGAAGATTCTTAAAATCGAGGCATGAGATGAGAATATGAGTGAACATAGGAGCTCAGGCAATGGCAGAGAAAGGGCAGATACAAGGAGCATCTCCAAGGAAAAATCATCAGGATTTGACGGGTGAGACCGTAGAATGAAAGAAATTTTCAAGGTTTAAGCTGGATGATTACTGTGTCTATCATGTATTCATTCATTCTTAGAACACTTAAATGGAAAACCTGCTGTTGCGGTGTTCTGTTCTAGGTATTGGGGATTAACCACTAAATAAAACAGAAGCCCCTGCTCTTTTGAAACTTACTTTCTAGTGTTAATTATGTTAAAAAATTTAGTGTCAGCAATTTTAGGATCTTGAGATGTCATCATCTAGCTCATGATTCTTTTATGATCTAAAAGTTAAATGGGAAATGTCGATGAAAGTGCATCCAGTATCTTCATGAACTCAGTATACAGTATTTCTGCGTTTCAGAACTGTAAAGATAAGAATGAAACTGTTAAACTGAAAATACTGAATTTCACAGATCAAAGAAAATGGTACTACTCTAGATGTAGAATTAATAGTTCACCTTATAATTAATAAATTTCAGGAAATATCATGAAGTTTGGAACACCTAGGGAATTGCTGAGTTGTAAAAGGCTCCTTTTGTAGACTTTGGTTGGGTTAAAACTAGGTTCATTTAAAAACCAGGAGGAAGTAGGTTGAACAAGGCTTTAATACTTGATGGCTTTTGTTCATGTGAGTTTTGTCAGCTTATTTCTGAAGTAGTGCTATGATGTTTTAGTGTTCAGTTTTCTTCAATTCTTTAAGGTAAAATAATTTGTTATTAGTAGATAACTCCTTGACAGAAAATGTTGACATAAGAAATAAAGAAGTTTGAAATTTAGAATACAGTTTTCCATGTTATGTTGAAAGCTTGAATTGGAAGAACATTATCTAATACAAATTATGATGCATTTAGATATTCATTTGGTTTAGAAAACTTTCCTGCCTTTCATTTAATTGACCTAGTTGTATTTCATAGCATTTTAATGATAACCACAACTAGTCAGCTGTAACAACAGAATATAAAGATTATATGTAATTCTTTTTTTTTTTTTTCGAGATGGAGTCTTTCTCTGTCGCCCAGGCTGGAGTGCAGTGGCGCGATCTTGGCTCACGGCAAGCTCCGCCTCCCCAGTTCACGCCGTTCTCCTGCCTCAGCCTCCCGAGTAGCTGGGACTATAGGTGCCTGTCACCATGCCTGGCTAATTTTTTGTATTTTTAGTAGAGACAGGGTTTCACCGTGTTAGCCAGGATGGTCTCGATCTCCTGACCTCGTGATCTGCCCGCCTCGGCCTCCCAAAGTGCTGGAATTACAGGTGTGAGCCACTGTGCCTGGCCAAAGATTGTATGTAATTCTTAAGGAAATCAGTAAAGGGTTTTGGACCTAATAGGACTCATAAATTTTTTTGCATTTAAAAATGTTCTTAAGAAATGATCAGGATTCTGAGCTGCTTTAGATATATTA
This sequence comes from Pan paniscus, assembly GCF_029289425.2. Taxonomy (NCBI): domain Eukaryota; kingdom Metazoa; phylum Chordata; class Mammalia; order Primates; family Hominidae; genus Pan; species Pan paniscus. The sequence goes on along the minus strand of NC_085926.1, from coordinate 72,751,671 downwards.
CCTCTCAGGGTCTGAATTTCTTTTTCTTAAGGATAATTTTATGTTTTTTCAATTTTCTTTAGGTAAAAGTGCAGTTTTAAAGTGTCTCCTGGATATTCACAAAATTTTTCAGGAAAATGACCCAGCGTACATACTGAATGATCTCTACATCTCAGACTACTGTGTGTGGATTCAGAAAGTCAAGTAAGTTTTCATAGAGTTACTTATGAATTTTTAGATGTTCACATTGCCGAAATACCTATTTACCCAGGAGGAAGAAAACGAAATAACCTGAGGAGTAAGTTGCGTTTTTTTTTTTTTTTTTTTTTTTGAGATGGAGGTTTGCCCTTGTCACCCAGGCTGGAGTGCATTGGTGTGATCTCAGCTACTGCAACCTCCGTCTCCCAAGTTCAAGTGATTCTTGTGCCTCTGCCTCCCGAGTAGCTGGGATTACAGGCGTGTGCCACCACGCCTAGCTAATTTTTTATTTTTAGTAGAGACGGGGTTTCACCACGTTGACCAGGCTGGTCTTGAACTCCTGACCTCAGGTGATCCACCCACCTCGGCCTCCCAGAGTGCTGGGATTACAGGTGTGAGCCACTGTGCCTGGCCAGGAATAAGTTTTAATGAGAAGGAAACCCATAGACCTACCAAACACTAAAAAGCAACTGGATTAACATGGGGAGCTTGGTGAATTTGCTTAGGGAAGGAGGTACACAGATGGTAAAAAGTTAATTTTATTAGAAAAAATTGGTATTGGTATGTCCTGGAAAACAGGTATTAAAACAGTTGTGATATTGATTGCCTTGCTATTGACTGTCCAGTATGAAATCTCAAGACTGGGTATCTGGACTTGTATCTGTATTTCACTTACAGTAGAGTGTGAGTGTGTGTAGATGTATGTGCATTCATGTTTGTGTGTGCAAACATTTTAGTATGCAAACTGCATCAATTGAATCCGGATGAGAGCTCTGCATTTATTGGCTAGCCACTGGCTTACCACCTGCAGAGCCTAATAGCATGATTCTTGATAACGCATGTATAGAAGGGTCTGAACACTCACAAATGAGCTCCAGCACTTGGTATATAAAAATTTTTAAAAGTGTTTACCATTGCGTCAATCAAAGAAACATAGTAGATTAACGATTACATTTTAAAATGCAGTGAATTTTTATTTCGTGAAGTTCTGTAGATCTGATTCTTATTAGACATGACAAAATTCCATTTCAGTAGCAAGAGGCTATTAATTAAGAATCTATAAATGGGCCAGGCATGTTGGCTCATGCCTGTAATCCCAGCACTTTGGGAGACTGAGGCAGGAGGATCGCTTGAGTTCAGGAGTTCAAGACCAGCCTGGGCAACATAGTGAGACCCTGTCTGTATTAAAAAAAAAACAAAACAAAAAACCTATAAAGGGAACTCTTAATTGGAATGACTCCTAGGTGCTATAGAAAATGATAGCTACAATGTCAATTGTGACTTAGAAGAAAAATAGTCTTGATATTTTTGCTACTGCCATGATTGATAAATAAATGCTTTAGTGTGGATTTTAATGTCTGTTTTGAATGAGCCATTATATGGGATTTATTTTTTATTTCTCTTCATGGGGGAGCAATTATATTGCAGAATGAAATATGAAAAAACTTGAGGCTATACCTGTTGTACAGAAAATGCTTAGGGATTGCTCAAGATAATGCCTAATAACATACAGCAGGTGGTGTCAGCATTTGTGTTGGAAATCTAGATTTCGCCAGATGGAAAATTGAATGTTTAACCCCTGAGGTCATAATGGCATGTCATCACTTCATTTGATCCTCCTGCTAATTGAGCTTATCAAATACCCTGCTGCCATTTCCTGTTGTTACTTTCATTTTCATAATAAAATTAAATGGGGATAGTCTATTTGTGTGGGTTTTGGTTTTTTTTTTTTCTTTTTCTTTTTTTTTAGGAATGATGATTTTGTAAACATGTAATGAATATTGAGGTATGTGCCAGGATCTCATTTCTATAAGTGCCTGTTTCTCTCTTTGTGATATTCTTTATTAGCTAGAGAGAAGTTTATTTTTCATTAAAGTAGAAAGATATAGGCTGTCAAGTAGATGTAGGGATTATCAGACCTTCCCTGAAAAAACTTTTTCTCTTGGTTTTATGTTGTGGGAAATGAAGTGAAATTCTTAGGTTCTTTGTAATTGTTGTGCTAATAGTACTTTTAAAAAATGGGATAATGTATTGGGGAGTGAGGTAGGAGAGAGAAACCAGCAGGAACTCTTCAAATTACTTTGCAAAAGTTGTTTTTTCAACTTTACCAATTTGAACATAACTTTCTTTTCCCTAAACAGGCGTGTTGCTTTCAGTTTGTATGTTAAATTCTAACTGTAGCCCAGCTATTTTTTCTCTCTTTTGAAATAAAACATTTGTTTATCTAATTTTTATAAAAATTTCTAGTTTCATTCTTAATTTTACAAGCACAACATGATTGAGCTTTCTAGTATTTTCTTTACTGTGAACTTCTTAGGTCTAAATAATTCTACTGCAGTGTAGATCCATGATTTTCGTAAGTAATTTTTTCCTCACTTTTACCTTCTGGTTTATTTCTTCTACATATAGTTTATCAGTGAAATCTAGCACCTTATTTTTATGTTTGAAAAGAGCCATGTATTTTTCTTAGTTTAGTTTGATGTTTTTGATTATAATAATAAAAACTATGTAAGGTTTTGTTTGAAATACCAGGTAATTGCTAAATTCTGACTAGCACAAAAACAGCATTCCATTTTTACAGTCAGATATATGCTTTGGCAAAAACCTATTGAAACATAGGTAGCAAAGTCATTCTTACATTGAATCGATGAAGTTATAACAACATCTATTGTTACTTCTGCTTTCGTACTAGGTTTCCCTATGTTATTTTTCCCTATGATATCTGTGTCTTGTAATGCATATTTGCAAAGCTGAAAAACTGAAGCTCCTGGCCTCTCATTCTGAGTTACAGATTTTACCAATTGTTTTTCTGAAAAGAACGCTCCCTACCACCCTTCACTATAAGCTTCACTGGAAGTTTTGAGTGTGGTGCTCACTACAGCAAATGTTCTGTGGTTGGCAGCCTTAGAAAGTGATTTGTTTGAGGTTATATGTCTTATAAGAGATAGGTCAGGTCTTCTGGTTCCAGATTTCATATTTTTCAAGATATGCCACTTATGCAACCAGTTGTCTCCACCCATATCATGTGGAAGAAAAAAGATAAAAGCCCTTTCTTCAGAGAGATTTTCCTATAGGAAAAGGAATGAATGAAACGTCTGTCTTTCTCATGGATGTTCCCATAGCACTTGGTTGAGAGATCATTGGGCACCTCTCATGCCTGCCTTATATTGTAGGAATCTAGATGTGTATCTCTTTCCCCTCTAAAATGCTAAGGTCTATGTGAATAAGCACCTGTCTGGACCCATCACAGTTTGTGAGCACAATCAGTTTTACTCAAATTGAATGATACCTATTAGACCGGATTAAAGGAACGTTTTTCTTTTTTTTTTTTTTAATGTAGCACTTTAAAAATATAAATCAATTCTAACTTATTTTTATTGGTATTTCAGCTACATATACAAGTTGCCCCATTCTTTGCTGGTGGGCTGCCATCAGTAGCAGTGATAGTTCTGACCCTCTGAAATTTAACAGTTCCATGATATCCAACCCTTTGGCTTCCATGGGCCATACTGGAAGAATTGTCTTGGGCCACACATAAAATACACTAACACTAATGATAGCATGGACCAAAAAAAAGATCCATGCATAATTTTTATGATATCCATCACTACAGATAAGCAAAAAAGTCCTTGCATTCAAATAGTTGGCACCTTTTTATATAAGGTGGGATAGAAAATAATGAACTGTAATACATTCCAGCTCTACTTCTCATTGACCGTATGACCTTAGCAAGTCACTTTGTCACTTAATCTAATTCAACCAATATTAGTATTTTGATATTTCCTGTATTTGTTTCTCATTGCATTTTTTTAAATATGTAACAAGTTTATTTATTTTCTTTTTTTTTTTTTTAGTGTTTATTGATCATTCTTGGGTGTTTCTCGGAGAGGGGGATTTGGCAGGGTCATAGGACAATAGTGGAGGGAAGGTCAGCAGATAAACATGTGAACAAAGGTCTCTGGTTTTCCTAGGCAGAGGGCCCTGCCGCCTTCTGCAGTGTTTGTGTCCCTGGGTACTTGAGATTAGGGAGTGGTGATGACTCTTAACGAGTATGCCGCCTTCAAGCATCTGTTTAACAAAGCACATCTTGTACCGCCCTTAATCCATTTAACCCTTAGTGGACACAGCACATGTTTCAGAGAGCACGGGGTTGGGGGTAAGGTTATAGATTAACAGCATCCCAAGGCAGAAGAATTTTTCTTAGTACAGAACAAAATGGAGTCTCCTATGTCTACTTCTTTCTACACAGACACAGTAACAATCTGATCTCTCTTTCTTTTCTCCACATTTCCCCCTTTTCTGTTCGACAAAACTGCCATCGTCATCATGGCCTGTTCTCAATGAGCTATTGGGTACACCTCCCAGACGGGGTGGCGGCCGGGCAGAGGAGCTCCTCACTTCCCAGACGGGGCGGCAGGGCAGAGGCGCCCCCCCCCCCACCTCCCAGACGGGGCGGCTGCCGGGCGGAGATGCTCCTCACTTCCCAGACGGGGCGGCTGCCAGGCAGAGAGGCTCCTCAATTCTCAGACGGGGCGGCTGGTCAGAGATGCTCCTCACCTCCCAGATGGGGTGGCGGCGGGGCAGAGACACTCCTCAGTTCCCAGATGGGGTTGCGGCCGGGCAGAGGCGCTCTTCACATCTCAGACGGGGCGGCGGGGCAGAGGCGCTCCCCACATCCCAGACGATGGGCGGCCAGGCAGAGACGCTCCTCACTTACTAGACGGGGTGGCGGCCGGGCAGAGGCTGCAAACGTGGCACTTTGGGAGGCCAAGGCAGGCAGCTGGGAGGTTGAGGTTGTAGCGAGCCGAGATCACGCCACTGCACTCCAGCCTGGGCAACATTGAGCACTGAGTAAGCGAGACTCCGTCTGCAATCCCGGCACCTCGGGAGGCCGAGGCTGGCAGATCACTCGAGGTCAGGAGCTGGAGACCAGCCCGGCCAGCATGGCGAAACCCCGTCTGCACCAAAAAATACGAAAACCAGTCAGGCGTGGCGGCGCATGCCTGCAATCCCAGGCACTTGGCAGGCTGAGGCAGGAGAATCAGGCAGGGAGGTTGCAGTGAGTCGAGATGGCGGCAGTACAGTCCAGCCTCCGCTCGGCATCAGAGGGAGACCGTGCAAAGGGAGAGGGGAGAGGGAGGGGGAGGGGGAGAGGGAGAGCCCCAATGCATTTTTAAACCAGTGGAAGCAATACTGCACATACCATTCTGTAGCCTGTTTTATACTCATGATAATACCTTATAAACCATTTCCCTTTATAACATAATATCCATTACAGAGTTTTTTTTAAGTAACTAATTTATTCCTCATTATAAAAAGAGTACATATATGCTCACTGAGAAAATTTCACATTAAAACTGTATGGTTTTAATACATAGCACATTTTGAAATGACAAGGGATCAAGAACGGTGTTCTTTTGTTTTTGCTACATGGAAAAATTTTATTCTTTTTAAATGAAACTAAAATCTAAAATCCTGACTCTTATCAGTACAAATGTGAACCTGTAATTAAGATGTTAAATCACACTTTTCCTCTCTAGTATAGTTTTTTTAAGTAGGTAGTTCTGGGGAAAAAGAAAAAAGTGTTTTTGAAATTCTAAACCCTCTTTGCATTAAACTGATTAATGGTTAATTAACTCTAATAGTGCAATTAACTTTTTTTGCTGAAATCTTCTGACCTTTTGGACACTAATGTGGGAAGTTTGTAGAGGGAAACAGCTATATCACAAGATAGTTATCTGTCATTTCACAAGTCATGAACCTCAGTTTCCTCAGTTGTAAGTAAACCTAAGTCATTTCAGCACTGAAGTTCTAAAATTTTAGAAAACTTAAGACCTTATGATTGCTTTAGATTCTTGAGTTGCTTTCTATGTGCATGTGCTTTTGAAGGGGATAGGATTATGCTAAGAACAGGGTAGATAACATACATCTCTTCCTTCTGGCTCTCTGTTGTTCCTGGTTCCTCTGCCAAAATGAGGGAGTGAGAGAGACTCATATGCAGAGGTGCAACATCAGAATTGCATGTAAAAGTGGAGTCATGTATTTTTTTTCAACCAGTAGTTATTGAGCTCTATTATGTGCCAGGTGGTGAGATAGGTGCTGGGAATACTGTGGTGAACAAGAGAGACACATCGTTGTGAAGTTGGTCTTCTAGTGGGAAATGCAGATGTAATGTATTATACCCAATAGCGGCTACAGTGGGCAAGTATGGGAGCTGTGGAAGCATCTAAAAGGACACAGGGCTGTAGGAAAAGGCTTCCAGAGGAAGAGTTTAAGCTGAGAGCTGAAAGGTTTGTAAGAATTGGTCAGATGCAGGTGGGGAAGTGGGGATGAAGAGTATTTCAGACAGTAGACAAAAGAATATGGCCCATTTGAAGGGCTTGAAAACCCAGGATGCATAGGTTATAGTACAGAAGGGATAGGAAAGAAGTGAGGCTAGAGGTTCATGTAGAGGCTTGGCCACCTAAAGATGCTTGGCCTTTGTCCTGGGAGAATATGGAGCATCTGAAGAGTTTTAAGCGATGAACTGCCTGTGTGAGTGAGGGTATGAGACTGACATTCTGGGAAGATCCATCAGGTGATTGTGGGGAATGAATTGTGGTGGGGCAGAGCTGAGAGCTCCAGACTTAAAGGCCAGTTAAGAAGCAGGGTAATCCAGGAAAAATAGCCTGAGCCAGGTGAGTGAGAATGGGGAAGGAGACTAGTCATCAGATTTGAGAGGCAGGTGAGACAGACTTAGTAATTGATTGGATGCTGCTGGGAGAGAGAGAAGGGGAGGAGCCAAGATGAGATGTGGGTTTTGACTTGGGCATCTAACTGGGCTGTTAAAGGTGCATATGCCAAGATTAAATAATAATGAAGAAAGTGTAGTTTGGGAGAAAAGGTGAGGAGTTCAGTTTTGGAAATGTTGATTTAATGCCTCTAAGGAATATCAGTAAAGAGGGAGCCAGGAACATTTCGAGCACAGCTGGGACAGATGTATAAAGAAGAGTTTAGACAAGAAGGGAAATGAATTAAGTCACAAAACATAAAAAATGTTCTCTGGTTACGTGGTACTGTGTTACCTATAAGTATAATAATAATCGGAGTGGATGCATTTGAAGCTGGGAAAATAACATCATGCAGATAGTAGACAAGGAGAACATGTATGCAACATGGTGAACAAATTTTCTTGTTCTAGCTACAGTGTATAGGTAGGACAAGAGTGGATGTGAGGCTTTTTGCATTTGGATCATAGTTTATCCTTGCTGTCTCCCTTTATTGTTGAACAAGAGGGTCTACTGTTAACATTTCAAGGGTCACGATGTTATAGTAATAGGGTCAGATAAGAAATCCTATCTCTCTAGTCTGTGTGCCGGAGCCTGCCAGTATTCTTAACTAATTCTTTTTGTTTTTTAAGAGGTGGAATTTCGCTATGTGACCTCCAGCTCCAGAGCTCAAGTGAACCTCTTGCCTCTGCCTCTGGAGTAGCTGGGAATACAGGAGCATGGCTCATGACTACTTCTTGTCAATTGTTCCCATAAGAGAAACTCACTCAGACTTTTACAGCAAAATTGGGGAGCTTTATTGGTGACTATAGGTTATCCCCTGGAACTGTACGTTCAAGAGTACAGCTGGATACCAGGAGGTCAGATGATGAGAAAGTGAGGCATTCGGCTTGCTCTTGCATATGGTCTTGCATGATGCTGCTTTCTGCAACGCACTGCCACTCTTCTCTCTCACTGCACATGGAGGATGGCCACTCCACAGCTCTGAGTTTACATGTCTTTACTTTCAGTGGGGATAGATTCCCTTGTTTGTAATTCCAGGGGAGGAAGAATGTGATTGGCTCAGCAAGGGTAAGTGTGTTTTCCTGGTCCAGTTGCCTTGGTCACACTGGGATCAGAAGTAGTGAGTGGCATTTCTAAGAAAGTGAAGCTGGAGGACATACAGCCACCTCAAGAAGACACTGCTGTAATTTCACAGTACCATTTTGAGCCATAGCTGGAGGAAAGCCATGACACCTACCACCCCCCAAGTCACTGATGTTTATAATAAATCTACAGAGTGGAAGGTGATTTTGGGGATCTGTTAAATTCAGGCACGCAGAGCGATAATCAGACACTCTAGGTGGTTTTACATTGGTATGGGAAGTTACTTCTGACAAATGGTGAAATGCTAAGTGTTACATTAGCTGCTAATGATTAGCATGTAGAAGTTTCAAGAAACAATTGTGCGTAATTTCAAGCAAGTTAAACCTCCTTGGATTAAAATCATTCTTGGTAAGGTGCTTATTCTGGCATGTCAAGTTGCTCTTTAGTTTTACTGTTTATTTTTAATTAAATCCACAAATTCATCCTGGATGGAAGTGGGTTTTTATCTCCATAAGAAAAGATTAGTACAAGGCAGTATCTGTTCACTTGGATCCATTCAGCGTGGTTTCATATAGAAAGGATTTACTTAATGGTTCTGTACCTTATCACCAGTAGCTCAGCAGTGCCCACTGGGGACTGTTGCTCTTCATTAGACTTCTCTTACAAGAAATGTGCCAATAAATCACAGGATTACAAATGTTCCTACAGATCTAAGACTAAAATAACCTTTTATAAAGATATGAATGCTTCCTGTAACTAAGTGTATTTAAAAAACTAACAAAAGAATTATATATTTGAATGTTAAAGGTTTATGGGATATTTTTGTTGTTCTTTTTTTTTAAATTTGTAATTTGTATCTTTTTTTTTTTAGGTAGACTTTTTATTTTAGAATAGTTTTAGATTTACAGAAAAATTGCAGAGATAGTACAGAGTTCCCATGTACCCTACCCAGTTTTCTCTGTTAACCTCTTATATTGGAATGATATATTTGTCACAATTAATGAACGAATATTGATGTTATTATTAACTAAAGTTTATTTAGATTTTCTTAGTTTTTACCTAATGTCCTTTTTCTCTTCTATGAGACCACATTTTGTTTTGCTTTTACTAAAGAACTGGAAATTGAGTAGTGCTCAATTTCTTGGACATTTTGGTTATTCAAGAGCTTAAATGCTATGAAAGGTAAGTGAAATATTGTTGAGATACTCAGATATCTGAGGAGCTTAATACATACAAACATTCTAATCATCATGAATCCAGACTTGGAAAAAATGGGTTTGACGTATTTGAGAATTTTTAGAAATAGAAACATAATTCATTTATCATTTTTACTTACACATGTACCATGGACATCATGACTATGATACATTGATAAAAATAGAGAAAGCTTAGGGCTGGGCATGCTGGCTCATGCCTATAATCCCATCGCTTTGGGAGGCTGAAGTGGGAGGATCAGTTGAGGACAGGAGTTCAAGACCAGCTTGGGCACCATAATGAGACCGTGTCTCAACAAAGCAAAACTGGGCGTGATGGCATGTGCTTGAACCCAGGAGTTCAAGGCTGTAGTGAGCCAAGATCATGCCACAGCACTCCAGCCTGAGTGACAGAGGGAGACCCCATCTCAAAAAAAAAAAAAAAAAGTTTATAAAAATAAATTGGGCAAGGCCTTTATAGTTTCATCTTAATTTTCTTAAGGTGGAGGAGGTTAGAGGAGAAAATGTGGAGATACATATGAACCATTTTCAGAGGTGAATAAGCGTGGAAAATACCCTACCTTTATCTAGGGAGTAGTATGTATATCAAGCCCATTTTATAGCTGTGGCTGGGTGGCTGTGTTAGAAGTCTCTGTTCTTTCTTGTTTTAGTCCCTGATACTTGGCTCTAGACTGCCCAAGTCCTTGGTTTTGGCTTGGTGGAGCCATGGCTTTTTACAGAGTAAGCAAATTACTATTTTCCTTTATCTCCTTGTTCTTGTGTATTTTTGTACCTCAAAGCTCTTTGGAGGATTCTCTTTGGAGGGAGACCCACAGGATCAAGTGAGTTAGGGTGGTGATTGATTTAGTCAGGTTTTGTAAACCAGTATTCTCTACTTCACGTAGAATTTTCACTGTGCTTGAATTGTCTTAACATCTTATTCAGAGAAAAGGCTTACACTGATTAATGTGGCATATGTGTGGTTATCATACTTAGAAAGTGCTCTGTTTAAGGAGAGCTTTGTCAAGAGCATTCTTTCAATGGAGTCACAAGAAAGCTTTTTAAAAAAGCTGACAACTTCAAGTACAATTTCCTTTTTCTTCTGTATATTATGATTGAAACCCAATCTTTGTTATAACATAATTATCTCAGCTGAAGCCAACAGGGAGTTGCTGCCTTAATGTAAGGGGTGTGAAGTCCCCTAAATAAATAGAGGATTAATTACATTCCCAGCATGTTGCAAAGGTGATGAGATTGATTGTGATCATTTGACTTGTCCCATTTCCTGTTCTGACTACTTTCTTGAATAAATAGAAGCTGGGAAAATAATAAACAGAGCTGTGGAACGTATCTTTGGGCATGGAGTGTTGGAAAAGGACCTTCTTGAGGTATATTTCTGGATTTTAAGTGATTTATATGACATTTTACAGTTTTTTTTCATTGATTATTCTTGTACTGTTTCAATTTAAACAGCTTTCAAGGAAATTGTTTTTGCTTAAGAAAACATAGATATTAGCAGAGCGTTGAGAGAAATTGACAAATTCTATTTTAATGGTTGGATATAAGCAAATTTCTGATCCAATTTTAGATGTTTTCGTTTAGTGTGGCATTATGGAAGGTTTAAACTAAAGGAAATATTAGCTATTACATGTTTCTATTGTCCTTTTCACATAAGAGCTTTATACTTCTGTTAAGCTTAAAGTGATAAATTAGGACTTTCATGAAGTGGATCATGTTTTCTGTTTTGTGCTTGTCTTACTGTCTTTTCCTGGAGAGTTTTATAATATCCTGAAACTGTGATTTAGAGTATTTATTTAGTCTCTAAATTTTCTATTGCTGTGGCTTCCTATGGAGGTCCACTTTTTCCAGGGAGTACATAAAACAATCTTTTTGGGGTATAGGAAAACTGTAATAGACCTTCTACCTATAATTATTTTTTGAGAATGAAATTAAGCTTCATAAATATTTTATACAGGGATTGATGGCAAAAATGATTTTTAGTGGCTACTTACCATACCTTTTTTTTTAGTGACGTGATATTTGATTAGAAGCTTAAAAGGCCACTGCTTCATGGAACAGCCATTCCTATTTTCAAAGAGAGTCATACACCTTTTTTCTCAAAGCCTAAGTTATGGCAGGGCTGGGATTGCCTCTGCCAGGAAATTAGTGTTGGGGTTCGGGGACTCTAGTCAGTCTCTGCCAATTAAAGACTCCTGATGATATGGTCTCTTCTTTCTGCTCTGTAATTTTATATAAATAATAAAATGGTGCACCAAAACAATGAGAAAAACTGCATTTGTAGTCTCAAATTAACTACCTGACTTAAATGCTAAGTTCATATTTGGGAAAACTCAAGCACTGAAGAATTATCTAATTATTGTGTTTATTTCATTTCATGTAGGGTATAAGGGCCGTCTTTTTCTGAAATGCGAGCCCTTCTTGAAAATCTCACCTGAGGCTGTGCATGATGTCTCACACCCATAATCCCAGCACTTTGGGAGACCAAGGTGAGCGGATCACCTGGGGTCGGGAGTTCAAGACCAGCCTGGCCAACATGGCGAAACCCCATCTCTACTTAAGAATACAAAAATTAGCTGGACATGGTGGCATGTGCCTGTAATCCCAGCTGCTTGGGAGGCTGAGGCACGAGAATCGCTGGAACCTGGGAGGTAGAGGTTGCAGTGAGCCAAGATTGCGTCACTGCACTCTAGCCTGGGTGACAGAGTGAGACTGTCTCAAAAAAAAAAAAAAAAAGAAAAAAAAAAGAAAAGAAAATTGCCTTGAGTGCAGACCACCATACTTTTTACTTTATTTGCTTCTATATTCTGCCTCTACTAAAAATACAAAATTAGCCGGGTGTGATGGTGGGCACCTGTAATCCCAGTTACTCGGAAGGCTGAGGCAGGAGAATCGCTTGTTCTCTGAGTTGTGTAGCACATCAAGTGATGGAATACACCTCTAATATCATGGCATGTTTGTCTTTTGTTTGGTTTGCCTGATTTTAGTCTTGTGATGGATGAGATATTACTTTACATCCCAGATTTGTAATTATGTGGTATACTTTAAGTGACAGAGTGAAAGGTGAAAAGTGATGTCTCTTCTGATGATCATCTCTTCTCCTGACTCTTGCCACTTTCGGTGTGTATGTATCCTATAAACCCAGAGCATTTACACCCCCAAAGTTGTTCTTTGTGGATGTCACTTTTGACACCTTAAGAACCCAAAGACACATTCTTTTGGCAAAGAATAAAACACCTTCTCGCATATGGTATTAAGTACCTTTGTGCCATTCCAAATAAGCTTGCCAGCCAATTTAGATTTTATTTCTATCCTTAGATTATCCTAATGCTTCAGAAAAATAAGGGTTTAGTTCTTACTAGAAGAAATTGACTTCACTTTCAACTTGATATTTAAAATTACAGTTGTCAGCATTTGTCCTGTCTGCTTGTTTAAGGGACATAACAGTTAAAAGGACTTCACTTAATGCTGTATAAGTTAGTGATCTGAATAAAACTATTGGCAAAGGATCTCCACTCTATATTAAATACTGGATTAATCATACAGGTCAAGCTTTCACAATTCTAGTTGTGAAGCTTGTGTTCTGAATGTGGCAGCACTACATATCCTTATGTTTCAGAAGCTTTATTGTGATCCATGGTTTCAGATGCATATTTCAAATCCAGAAATTTTGCCTGGTAAGTAAGGCTTATCATACCTTTTTTAAAAAATTAAATATTTTTTAAATAGTAGAGGCAGGGTCTTGCTGTGTTGCTCAGGCTGGTCTCGAACTTCTGGCCTCGAGCAGTCCTCCTGCCTTGGCCTCCCAAAAGTGCTAGGATTATAGGCATGAGCCACCTCGCCTGGCCGTGTACCTTTTTATCAGAAAGATCAAACCTTGCTCCAGGTTTGTGTGAAAACAGTTTTGCTTTTGTTTTTAAACCAGAGCCACATAGATCTTTCCATCTTCTGTATAGGTCAGTGTTACTTGTTTCTGTTAATCATACTATTTCAAAGTCCCCTGCCATTTTAAGGTGGGCTCTCCTCTTGAGGCTTGGGCATGAGAGTTAAGCCAGATACTGACTTCGTTTTCTATCTTTTGGGGTCTTGTTATCCTAGGTGGAAATGGTGGTTGTTTAATTGTGACTGCTTTAGACTTGAGTATCTGTTCATCAGTCCATTCATTCAACAAATAGTTTATGAGTTCCTACTGTGTGCAGAGTTCTCTGCCAGGGGCCTGCCAATGGTAAACAAAACTTGACTTGGCTTCTGCCCTTCTAGAATTTGTGGTCTGATGAGAGAAGTATTAATCAAATACTTGCATACACAAAAAGTAAAATTAAAACCTTGGAAAGTGGTGCAAAAGAAAAGATTCATACTGCCACGAGAGATGGCTGACCTCGCCTGGTGAGGGGATTAGGAGGAGAAGGAGGATCCCCTGGGGAAATGTTTGGTTTGAGTACTGAAGTACAAGTAGGAGTTAACCTAAAAAAGGTGGTGGACTTCAGGAATATATAGTAGATCCATCATGTGCAAAGGCTCTGTGGCAGGAGGAGGGAATTTTATATGTTTTCAAGAAATTGCAAGAAGGTCAAGGTGGCTGGAACCTAGAGAAAGGGTATATGTGTTGGGGGAGGGGTCAAGAAAAGGCTGATGATTTAGTCAGAGCCCAGACAGTATAGTGCCTTTTAAGTAATGTTAAGAATTTTTATCCTTATTCTAAGAGTAGCGAGAAGCCAGCGAAGGATTTTCAGCATATGATGGGAGATGACTGGTGTAGTGTAAAGAGCTTTTTAGGCCAGTTTCAAGACTATTAATAGTGCCCTTATGAGGCGTGAGTGTAGCCTGACTAGGGAATTAGGATTTTTAGGAACTCAAATGGATTTAGAGAATGAGGGAGAAGGTAACATGGAGGATGATGCCTGGGTTTGTAGCCTGCACAGCTGAATGAATGATAAAACCTAATTTTGGAAAAGGAATCTCAGGGTTTTGGCTTTTGTTAGAGGAATTCTTCTCTATACAGAACTTAAACTCTTTTGTGGTGATCTGTACTTTAATCATAATTCTGGATAATGGCCAGTTTTCTTTATTTGCCTCTGTTATTGTTGCCTTTATTATTTAATGAACTACTGGGTTCAGTTATCTATGGAGGTTTGCCGTTTGTATGTGTTTTTTGAATGTTTGTAGAGTTTAGTTATTTTCTTAAAATGTTTTCTTATGAAATATAAAATACAATAATATTTGAAGTGTATACAAATTATGCACATTAAGTGTATACAATTACACAAATGAAAGAATAGTAATGAACTGAATATTCATGTAACTACCACTGATTTCTTTTTTTTCTTTTCTTTTCTTTTCTTTTCTTTTGTTAAAGAGACAGGGTTTCTGTCACCCAGGCTGGAGTGCAATGATATGATCATAGGTCACTGCAGCCTCAAACTCCTGAGCTCAAGTGATCCTGCCATCTCATCCTCCGGAGTAGTTAGGACTACAGGCACGCCCAGCTAATTTTTTATTTTTTGTAGAGATAGAGTCTTGCTTTGTTACCCCAGGCTGGTTGAACAACTGGGCTCAAGTGATCCTCCCATTTCAGCCTCTCAAAAGTGCTCAAAGTGGATCGATTATAGGCGTGAGCCACCATGCCTGGCCTCCAATCTTAAGAAATAGAATATCACCAATTTCCTAGAGATTCCCTATGGGACCATTCCCAATTGTATTAAATTCTGGTAACCACAACTCTAAATTTTATGTCAATCATTACTTTACTTTTCCGTATAGTTTTACCATTTGTGCATATATCTCAAGTTTAGTTTTTAGCTTTGCTTTCTTTTGGACTTTATGCAATGGAATCATACTATATGTATGGTTCTTCTATTACTTGTTTCTTTTGATTTTAAAAAGATTTATCCATGATGATGCATAGAGTTGTAGATGGTTCTTTTCTGTCCTGCAGTGTACTATCCCATTGTCTGAATATAGTGCTGTTTGTCTGTCTGTTATTCTGTGGAACCACTAATAAATGGTTTCCAGTTTGGGCTATTAAGAAAATGCTGCTGCAGATATCACTGTACGTGTTTCATGGTGTACTTGTGCAACTTTTTGGTTAAGCCCTATACCTAGGAATGGAATTTCTGGGATTAGGGACAATGATATGTTAGCCTTTAATGGGCAGTGTCAAACTGTTTTCCAAAGTGGCCATACCAGTTTATTTCAACTTATACTTTAACCAGCAATGTATAATAATTTTCCTGATTCCACCTTCATGCCAACACTTATATGGTTCAGATTTTAAGATTTGACAATCTGAAGGGGTATGAAATAGTTTCTGTTGTAATTTTAATTTGCATTTTCCTAATTACTAGTGAAGCTGAGCATCTTTTCATGTGTTTATGAGCCATTGGTGTTTCCTCTACTATGAAATGTCTGTCTGTTGTATCCCCTGTTTTTCAATAGGACTCCTTTCTTTTTGATTTATAGGATTCTTCCAGTATTCTGGATACTAGTCCTTTATGGGTTAAATATGTTGCAAATATTTTCTTCCAGTTTATAGTTTATGTTTCAGTCTCCTTGTAGTGTTTTCATAAACAGAAGTTTTTAATCTCAATGCTGTAGAATTTCTCAATGTGTTCCTTTATGGGTGTGCTTTTGGTTCTCGTTTAAGAAAGTTTTTATGATTTGGGTGTTATAGAGATATTCTCCTATAGTATCTTCTAAATTTTTATTCTTTTGCATTTTGCATTTAAGTCCTTAGTCCACCTGGAATAGATTTTTTGTATGTTATGCAATAGGGGATCCAGTTTCTTTTTTCCCATATGGACAACCATATCCTGGCTTCATTTATTAAATAGTCTATCCTTTCCTCATACATCCTGCAGTGCTCACTCTCATAAATCAAGTTAACATGTATGTGTGAATCTGTTTCTAGGTTGTCTGTTCAGCCCCACTGATTTACTTGTCTGTCATGCGAGAGTGCCATACTTTCTTAATTACTGTAGCTTTATATCTTAGAATCAGCTTGTCAAGTTCCATGAAAAACATTTTGATTGGAATTGCTTTGAATCTGTTAATCAGTTTGGAGAGACTAAAACATTTTGTGTCTCTTTCCAATAATATGTTATGACTCTCTTAAGTTTTCTTTAATGTCTTTCAATAAAATTTTATAATTTTTTTCCATTAAAGGCTTACTCATTTTTTTGTTCGATTTATTGCTGATATAAATACTTTTTTTAAAAAATTACTTACAAACTGCCTGTTTAAAGTACAGTCATGCATTGCTTAATGATAGGGATACGTTCTAAGAAGTGTATCATTAGGCAGTTTTGTTGTGTGAACATCATAGATTGCACTTACACAAACCTAGATGGCATAGCCTACTACACACCTAGGCTCTATGGTGTAGCCTATTGCTTCTAGGCTACAAACCTGTACAGCATGTGACCACCCTGAATACTGTAGACAGTTGTAACACAGTGGTATTTGTATATCTCAACATATCTAAATATGGAAAAGGTACAGTAAAATCAGAGTATTATACTCTTATGGGACCACCATATGT
Source organism: Pan paniscus (assembly GCF_029289425.2). Taxonomy (NCBI): domain Eukaryota; kingdom Metazoa; phylum Chordata; class Mammalia; order Primates; family Hominidae; genus Pan; species Pan paniscus. The sequence continues at coordinate 72,734,893 of NC_085926.1, read as the reverse complement.
AGTTCATCATTGACCACAACGTTGTTATGTGGCACATTAATGTGTATAGAAATGTAATTCACTTTTTAAAATTGATTTCATATCCAGCTACGTTGTCAGACTCTACTATTAACTCTTATGTATCATTTCTGTCCAGTTTTCTATATAGGCAGTAGTAATGCAAGTAATGACAGTTTGGTTTCTTCCTTTTCAGTCTTTATATTCTTCATTTCTTTTTCTTTTTCATTTTATTGCACTGGCCTAGGCCCTTCAGTACAATCCCGAATAGATATGGTGGTAATATATTTATCTTATTCTTTATCTTTAAGAAAATGCTTTCAACGTTTTATCATTAAATATGATATTTGCTTTTGTAGATAGGCTTTATCAAGAAAGATTCATGTTATTCTTATTTTGCATAGTTTTTTATTCTAAATAGTTTTGAATTTTATTGCATTTTTTCCTCATCCTTGGGATGATCTTAAAAATTTTTTCCTTTAATTTGTTAATGTAATGAATGGCATGTGTAAAATTTCAAACAAATTTGGCCTTGCATTTCTAGGATAAACCTATCTTGATTATGATGTATTATTTAAACATGATGCTGGATTTGGCTTGCAAACTCTGTGGGTGCCTACAATCAGGAAGAGGGTATGTATGGGAGGAGAAATTGGCCTATAATTTCCCATTATTGTACTGTCCTTTCCTGATAAAATGACTTAACATTGCCTTTTCTGTTCTCTGAAACAGTGCACGTAATATTGAAATGATACATTCCTTGAACCTTCAGTAGCATTCACCAAAAAAAAAAAAAAAAAGCCATTGTGTCTTTCTTTCTTTATGGGAAAATTCTTAACTATTTATTCAGATTTTCTAATTGTTATAGGACTATTCCGGTTCTTTATTTCTCTGAGTCAGTTTTGATAGGTTTTATTTTTCTAAAACTTTGTCCATTTCTTCTAAATTTTCAAACTTTCTGGCATAGAGTTGTTTTTATTTGCTCTTATCTGTTTTATCCACAGCATCTGTAATTGTTGTCTTTTACATTTCTGATAATCATGCTGTCTCTCTCTTTGTTTTTTTGTTTTTAAATTATTTTTGTAAGAGGGTATATTTGATTAGCTAATTTTTTAAAAATTATTTTATTTTATTTTTTATTTTTGGAGACGGAGTCTCATTCTGGTGCCCAGGCTGGACTGCAGTGGCATGATCTCTGCTCACTGCAACCTCTGCTTCCCTGGTTCAAGCGATTCTCCTGTCTCAGCCTCCCAAGTAGCTGGGATTACAGGTGCCCACCACCATGCCCAGCTAATTTTCCTATTTTTAGTAGAGATGGGGTTTCACCATGATGGTCAGGCTGGTCTTGAACTCCTTATTTCAGGTGATCCACCTGCCTCAGCCTCCCAAAGTGCTGGGATTACAGGCATGAGCCACTGTGCCCAGCCCATTTCACGCTCTTGATCCTCTCTTTGTCTTCTATTTCATTACTTTTGCTTTTATCTGTATCATTTTATTTCTTCTACATTTTGGAAGTTTGTTAGATTCTGCATGTAGATGTTAATAACTTGCTAACATTGACTCTTTCTTCATGTAAAACTAAATTTTCAAATATATGCTTTATATTCTTCTCACAGGTTTGGAAATGTACTGAATTTTCATTACTGTTTCATTCCACATATTTTCTGATTTTACTCATGAAATTTTGGAAATATTTTTCTCCTTTCCAAGCATATGGATTTTTATAGAAAAGTTTTTGTTGTTGATTTCTAACTTAATTGCATTTCTGCCAGAGAATTATATCATTGTTTAGAAATTTGTTGAGATTAATTTTATGTCTAGAATGGTGTCAGTTTTCATACCCTTTTGGTTTTATTCTTAAAAGTAATGTTGATCTTCGAATTGTTAGCTGCTGTGTTGCATGTCTGTCCATTGGATGAAACTTGTTGGTTGGGCTGTTTGTTTTTTGTATCTTTACTGATATATTTTGTCTGTTTAATCTGTCCGTTTTGAATTGAAAGAGGTGTGTGAAAATCTCCTATGTTGTCAGTCTTGTCAGTTTCTTCCTGTAGACCTGTCAGTTTTTACTTTATATTTTGAGGCATGTTATTTGGTGTTATTAGTTTATAATTGTTATATCTTCTTGGTAGGTTAAAATGTATCACTAATAATGCTTTTTGCCTTACCATCTATTTTGTCTGATAGTAACATGGCTATCCCAGCTTTCTTTTGATTAGTATTGGCCTGGAATATCTTCTTGTCCTCGGAGGATTTAATTTTTGTGAACATCTCTTCAATAAACCTTTGATGACTGGCTTCCAGTAAATTCAAACCTAACTACAAAAATCTTACATTTTGTATGTGTGAGAAATATGCTCTGAACATATGATGTAAAGCTGTGATGAATCAGTAATTTGGGAACCAGTTGTGACTTCAGATGTTTTTGGGTTTTTGGTCTTGTCGTTATGCAGGTTGACATGTTTGGGTTCTGTAAGTCATGTGTTTCTGTCTTTGATTCCCTACTCCACATTGACTCAGTCAGCAGATCTTTTTAATTCTTCCTATACAATCCCTTTCATATAAATCCCTCTTTTTGGTCTCACCACCTTTCTCTGAATTCAGGCCTTCATTTCCTCTTCTCTTGCCACAGTGTCCTCCCTGTTGTCCTTGCCACCACAGTCTCACTCCCCATCTTGTTTCTTTCCTGTAGTAGTGCCAGTCTGACAGTTCTGAAATGCCATTTTGGATATGGCTGTCTTCGTGGAAGTTCTTTTTTTTCTTTTTTTTTTTTTTGAGCTGTCTTTATGAGGTCTTTCTGAACACTTTGATCACTCCGATTTTGGTGATGGGGATTTCACTCATCTACCACTGCTACTGTGAGATAGGCTGAGGGATGTACTGTGTCATCTTTTCCTTTCCTTCCTTGTTGGAGTATACTCATTTTTTTCCTTCTTGTCTTTGGAGCTAGATTCCAATTTTTCTTTATCTTTCTTGTCCCTTTCCCTTTCTTGTCTCTTTCTCATTCTCCTTCTAACTCTTTCTCTCGTTGAAGATGTTTATCTCTGTAGTGTTCTACTTGCTCCTGAAAACTCTGGACTGGTTTTTTAGGTCTTTTTCCAAAATTCCAACTCATCCTGAAACTTCATGACTTTGAGCTCAATTTCACGAAGTTTGGCCTGTTTTTCCTCACTCATTTCCGAGTACTTAGAGAACTTGGACTCAGTCATTTCTTCTGTGATTGGATTAGAGTACAGATGATGTTCTTCAGATTTGGAACTTTGAGTATCTTCTTCATCTTCACTTTCTTCTTCTTGATTTTGTTTTTCTTCCGATTCTTCATGCTGGTCAAATAACTCCCATTTAGAAGTTGTAACAGCCTGTGCTTCCAATTCAGATTTGTCCACAGCTTCCCATTTTGATGGGGCAACTTTAGATATAGGCTCATTCTTCTCTGAGTTTTCAGTTGCATCCAAAGGCACTCCATCAAGATCATCATCAGGACTTTTTATAGGGATTCCATGAAGATCATCCACGGGAGTAGCATCAATAGGAATTCCATCTACATCTTCCAGAGGTGCACCATCAAGCTCTTCCTTGATGGAAGCACCATCAAGATTGTCTAGTACATCTTCTGTTTCCTTTTCTACAATAATATATGCAAGTCCTAAGAAAATATTTTTTAGTTTAATCAAAAATGGTTCTGGATAAATTGCCCAATCTTCCCATGCTCTAAAGCTTAGGTTGTGTACAACTTGTCATATCACTGTCTGAGGGTCCAGATGCATCTGTATGTGCATTTGAAGATCCAGATAAATGAACATCTGACAATCTCATCTTTGAACTGGTCTGCTCAGAAGTTCTTGATGGTTTGCCTGCAGGACAAAAGCCTAAATGCCTGGGCTGAGTTGGATTGCACACCGTCTGCATCTTTCTCCTCATCTTCTAAGCTTAATCCCTCATTCTTGCTGATCAGGCACCCTCCCTCTCCTGCCAAGTAGATGAACTCACTATTTCCCAAATTTGCCATAAACTGGAGCTTTTTTTTTTTTTTTTTGCTTTGGCACATTCCATTTTCTCTACCATATTTGTTAACATTTTGCTTTAAGCTTTTTCTAACGAACCCAACTAAATCATCTCTGCATTGTAAGACTTAAAGTTAACACTGACATCACTCCTCTTGATGATGACTATCTGTAATGCAGCCAGTCACAGAACTGAAAAGTCTTGCAAACTCTTCTCTTTCGTAAGCCTTTATTTTGTGGATTAATTCCCCCCTGCACTGTCGCTGCTGTGTGATTGCTTAGTCTTGGCATGGCTGACTCTGATACCCGCAAATTCACTTATAAATGAGAACCCTCCTACTCTGAAGCAGGCTAGAGGGCTTAAAAGTTGTCCTTTAAATCTGATTGAAATCTGCTTTCTTCACATTAATTTCAATTCTGGACCCATATAGAGTAAGTTCTCTTTTCAAATGTCTGCCTTCAGCTATCTGGAGGATTACTATTGTATCCCTTCTCAGTCTTCCAGATCAACCTCTTCTGCCTTAAATTATTCTTATAGGTCCAAATTTCCAACTCTTTGTCCATCTTGGTCTCTTTTTGGGGAGACTACTTTGTCAGTGTCCCTCAACCCCTCCCTTTATTTTTTTGGTCCAGACCCTTTTAAAGTATCCTCCAGTTTAAATATAATGCTTCAGGTTTGACCAGAGAGAAGCAATTGCTTTTGGTTTTTGTGAATATTACTTTGTCAGTCATCTGCTTATCACTGGAAACCTTAACTCACTATATTCTTAGTTTATGACTAGCTGAAATTCTTCATATTCGTCTTTAAGTATAATTCCTCTTCTTTGCTAGCTAGTTCACAATCTTTGCATTTGTCCCTGTTTAGTTTCACCTTGTTAGATTTGGCATATCCCATTCACCTGTTACGAACTTTTTGGAACTGGAATCTGTCACCTAGGTTATTTCCTGATCTTTGTCACCTTTGTAACACTGTTTATAAACTTGACTCTTGAAATCTAATGAGCAGTCATTTTTTGGAGCAAGCACAAGGTTAGGCGCTGTGGAACTAAAGAAGAATTAGATACGGCTTCTGGCCTTAAGGAATTAGAATGAGCATTCTCTGTTTTCACCTAAGACAGTGAGTAGAATGTAAAATGAGGAAGGCTGAGGTCAGAACTTTGTACTCTTCCACTAGATACCTTCCTTCAGGTTGAAATCAGTCTGACCTCTAAGGTCAAATATGAGTCTAGACAACTGTATAATCATACACCCATACTCTGTATTTTGCCCATAAAGAGACCACAGGAGATTGTTATATGTTTTGTTAAAATCCAGACACAATCTTTGCACAGGGTTCCCAGGTGCGGGCTAGTCCAAGGGATGGCATCAGTTTGTGAATCCATAGTAACTTCTGGGGATCACCTACTTCATCTCTTATCTGCCTATATGCAGTTCACATATTTTGAGTTCATGGTCTATGGTTTCATCACTTTCCTCCTTCTTTTCAAAAGTTAAGGAAGACACATTTGCCTCTTTCCTGTCTTCTATGTGGATATTCGAGGGTAGGTGTATTGTTCTGATTCCCTCTTCTTTTATTCTGTGATTAGCAGAACACCTTTGTCTTTAGTATTCATCTATATCACAGTTTTTGCCTTCTATAATACTAGATATCATCTTGTACTTTCTGGGCATTTTTCTTCTTTCCTTATCATTCTTAGTTTATTGAACAAACTGACAGCCCTTGGTGAAACTGGCAAAAGCAAACTCCTTCCTGGAACTTCTGAGATGTAGTCTGGCTAAAACCAGGCCCTGATCATTCTGTCATCTTAAGCCATGGTCCACAAAGCCAAATCCTGTTTCTGATTTGGGAAGGCTGAGGTCAGAAAGCTGTCCCCTGTCATTAGAAATGTAGCGAGGCCATAGAGTATTATGGTTAAGAGTATGGGCTCTGGAGCCAGCTGGCAGCTTCAGATCTCTGCTCTGTCTGTATGGCCTTGGACAAGCCATTTAAACTCTCTGTGCTTCTGCTATCCATAAAATGGGGGAGAATTAGGAAAATTAGATGAGCTAACACATGCAATTTGTTTAGAACATGTTAACACAGAGTAAGTGGTCAATAATATTTGCTAAGAACAAAGCTCCATTGATGCAATGCTTGTTTAACAATAGCATTGGCTGAATCAGGCAATCAGTCCATAACAATAATAGCTAGCATTTATCAAGGGCTTACTGCATACCAGGCATTGTGCTAAGTGCTTTATAGAGATTATCTCTCTTGATGATCTCACAAGCCCCATATGAATTTGGGTTATGTCCTCATTTTGTTATCACCCCAGGTTACAACTAGGGAAATTGAGGCTCAGAGAGATTAAGTTAACCCAGAGCTGTGTGACTTCAGAGCCTGAGCTCTTAACCTCCTTGCTGTGGTCAGTCAGTTGTTTGCTGACTTCAGAACACATGACCCTGATAAACACAGGACATTTTCTTGGTGAAGTAGCCCATGTAGTCTCTGTTATGGAGCATTTAGTCTGGTTGTAGAGACAAGACAAGATTTGCAGAGGGCAGAATTAGAGGACTGCTGAGCAAACCCTGGCCCCGTTGCAAGAGACATAGTGATTCAAAGAAGAGGAGGCCAGGCTGGTCTGCAAGGCCTAGTGGAGTAGAAGTCTTGAACAGGGAACTAAAGATGGGTGGGATCTGACCAGGCACAGAAAGAAAGGGGGAAGATGTGCTAGGCAGGGATGCAACTTGAGGCAAATCCCAAAGTAAAAATAATTGTTCTGGGTCTGGAAGCAGTGGTACCAGTCACATTAGTGTAGCAGGTATGTATTGAGATATACAGACTATGTTAGGGAACTGGGGAGATGGAACTAAGTCTGCAGACGTAGAAGTTGCAAGCTAGTGACCCTTGGGTCACTTTTGGCTCTCAGTGAGTTTTTAAAGACTTTAAATTGGTTGTCAACACTTAAAAATTGGAAGATTTTGTGTAAAAGTCTGGATTTATAGCTGCTCTTGAAATAACGGAAGTTCTGGCAGTTGCTGGGCCCACATCCCCACATGGTAACAATTGGCTAGAGCTGGGGCCAGCTGTCTCCATTATGTGGGACAAGTGCTCTCCATTCTGCCACAGACCCCCACCTGCCTGCTAGACTCCATCTGTTTGGCTTCTAGGGGCAGCAGTTTGTGGCCTTGGCCTAACGTATAAGGGCTCTGTTACTTGATCAAAGGACCTGCACTTTTTTCCTGCCAAACTGCAGGTCCCATGCAAGCAGGAGCCATGTTTTTCTTGTGCACTGCTGTATAGCTGGGTCCTATCAAAATGCCCAGCAAATACTGGCCACTCAATAAATGTGGCACCTGGATGGCAGCAGTGACCGTATTATAGTGGAATCAATTTTGGAAGCTGCAGCAGGGTTCTAGAATGCTTAGGGAAAAACATACTGGGGGCACACAGCATTTGACCTGGTGGCTCATGTTGAACGCTGTTGTAAAGGCACACTGGATGACCATTAAGCAGCAAATAGGCTGCTTATAAAGCAGAGAACAATCTGTGTTTGTGTCGAGGAAAAAACTGCTGGCCATGCAGTGCTCTGTTTCCAACTCCTCTCACTGACATGGATAGCAGCCCTGTTGTTGTTTTCTTCTTTGGACACGTACTAAACAATAGGAATAGAAAATGCATAAGTAAGGCTTATGGCACATACTTATTTGCCTCACTCAGCAGGACAACAGCATGACAAAGATCACAGCCACAGCTCTGGGCTCTGTGTGTTTTAGTAAAAACCTGTAAAATCGAGTTGCTTTCGACTAGGGATATGATCTTTCTTCCTAGATGCTGATGGCAGCTCTTCTCCACGGTTTAGCCTGTGTTCTTGTTTTGTTTATTTATTTATTTCCCTTTCTTCTGCACTTGGTATTCCTCCAGGCTCCATCTGAATGTGCCTTGCCATCGGGAGCACTAGGAAAGAAGAAAGTCAAACTGCCTCTCCCTCAGGCTCAGGCTTTGGAAAATCAAAGCTAGCAGAGGCAGCTCTTCTCTGCCTGCAGCAGGGTCAGCGATTTGTGTAATGTTTTCCCTGTCGGCTTATCTCTGCTGATTTCTTCTGTTTTTGAGCAAGGGAATGAAGAGTTGTATCATTGCTGCTGCCTTTTTAAGCAGGTGGGATCTGCAGCTGTGATCACAGCCAAGCTCTGTGCTCCCTGCTGACAGCATTCCCTGCTTTTTTGTAAACTGCTCCTTCTAGGGCTGGATTTGTCTCAGTGGAATGAAGTGGCTGCAAGAAAAAAAACCACCCAGACTCCCTGACAAGGAATGAAAGGAGCAAAGCACTTATATCTCCCGCCCCATGCAGGAAGCATTTTGATAGCATCGTTTGAATCAAACCATAATTAGGCTTTTGCATCCAGTTCTTGTAGGAACATGAAATGCTAGGCAGCCAACAGGTTTGGTTCTGGCAACCACCTAACCATGGAGGATTAAGTTGTACTATGTATTCCTATATTTAGTAAAGTAGTATCTCAGAGACCCTTTTTCATTCTTATTTTTAGTAATCAGTAATTTTTGTAGATAGTAATTTGGGTCTGATTGGGACATGTTGGCAACTCTTCAGTTCTAATTATAGAAGAGTTTTTGCCAGTAAGTCTTGAGGACAGAGTGAACGTAGGATTTTAAAAAGGTATCCAGCAAATTAGTTGAGTCCTAATTGTTGAGGGTCGTGATCACTATAATAGACTATATGAGATTAATTGTAGCTCCCTACCTCATAAAACTATTCTAGGAGACTTAATTTGCATAAATGTTTTGTCAAGGACTGGGCCCAGTGATATAGGACAGATTCTCCAGTGGTTCTGCTGGCAAATGTCATCTTCCAGCATCTTGTTCAACTTGTATGTCGGTAATCAACTCTTTAGTTACCCAGATGGTGTCCCTGCTTCAGAGCGTGAGGCAGCACAGCATAGTGCATAGTGGGTCTGCACATGAGGAGCTCTGGCTAATCAGGGATGAACCCTCTGGCATGGGGCAGGTTTTTGCTTCTGAACATTGGTGGAATATGGAGAATTGAACCTGCTTATGTTTCTGAAGAAAGGATCGGATGGGGTTGTACATATGAAAGCAATTTGGAAGCCCTCAAGTCTGATGGCTGTGTGGAGGATTAGTGCTTGGGTTTGTGGCTAGCCCTGTGGTATACCTATGCTGCTAAAGTCTCTAGGCTTCATCTTTGTCAAACAAATTAGGGCTTTAGATTAGATCTGTGTGGTCTGATTTGGTATTCATTGCCACATGTGGCTATTTTCATTTAAATTAGTTCAAATTAAATACAATTTAAGGTATAGTTCTTCAGTCAAGCTGACATTCTGAATGCCTGACAGCCACATGGGGTTAGTGGCCCATATTGGACAGCACGTTTCCATCATTATGTGAAGCCCGCTGGACAACCTGGACTCAGTTATCTAGCAGGTTTCCTCCAGCTGGGGATTGATTAGACTTCAATAAAATGGCTCATGAAGTCCTTAAAAGAGGCCTGTGCTTTCAGTTCCCCCCTCCCTTCACCGGCAGACCTGCACCAGGGGCTTGGATGTGCTGAAATCTTTCCTCCTTGTTTGCCTGGTGTCTGAGGCATGAGCCCTTCCTGTGATACCTTCTGCAGTGAGTTTCTTAGAAGAGGTAAGTTGTAGAATGACACATTCCTGAGCCCTCAAATAGTTTTATCTTGTTTACATAAAATTCTGACTTGGACAGAATTTTCCTTCTCTTTTATTAAACCTCTAGGTCTTCCTTTTCAAGAACAAGATGACCTGTGGTCATTTTCTGTGTACATGGGACAGCTTAGGCTCAGGGTCGGGCTCAGGCAGCAGTGGTGTAGTATGAACTTGGGCAGCAGATGAGGGTTTGGAGGTGCAGGTTGGCCCACAGAGGTGGATGGATGGTACAAGAACTATGGTTTAGAGATGGATACATGATCTGGAGACTAGCAATTAGCTATGTCAGAATCGGCATCCAGATGGCTTGTAGAACTGGGAGCAGGGGATTGTTGTGATTGTCTTACACTAAGCTTGATAGACTGGAGGTTCAAGCTGAGAAGAGGTGGAATAGCTGAAAACAGGAATAAGCTAGGTCCCACAGTTTAGGCTGTTCAGTGATGTATAGGGTACCCAAGGTCACCTTTCAGTGAGGCCTTCCCTAAATACTCTTAAAAAATTGAACACCCCCTGGCCCAAGTGCACCCTGGCTACCTTTTGAGTTCTGTGTTGTTTTTTCATGGCACTTATATCATCTAGCACACTATATTTTACTTACTTCTTATGATCTATTATTATTTTAGTATTTATTATCTTTTCTTACACAAGAATATAAGCTCCATGAGCACAGGAATTGGTCTGTTTTGTTCAGGGCTTGAACACATAGTACTTTCAAGTATTTATTTGGCCAGGCACGGTGGCTCATGCCTGTAATCCTAGAACTTTGGGAGGCCAAGGCAGGCAGATCACCTGAGGTCAGGAGTTCGAGACCAACCTGGCCAACATGGCGAAACCCCGTCTCTACTATAATACAAAAATTAGCTGGGTGTAGTGGCACGTGCCTATAATCCCAGCCACTCAGGAGGCTGGGGCACAAGAACTGCTTGAATCTGGGAGGCGGAGGTTGCAGTAAGCCGAGATTGCACCACTGCACGCCAGCCTGGGTGACAGAGTGAGACTGTCTCAAAAAAAAAAAAAAAAAAAAAAAAAAAAAATATATATATATATATATATATATATATATGTCATGTGAATCTGGGAGGCGGAGGTTGCAGTGTGCTGAGATCGTGCCACTGCATTCCAGCCTGGGCGACAGAAGGAAACTGTCTTTAAAAAAAAAAAAAAAAAGAATCAGTGAAAAATGCAGCCCTGATGCACTGTTTCAGTGCAGTCTGGAGGTAGAGCTACTCTTGGGAGGCTAGTGCCATAGAAGGAAGTAACAGGTAGAGGTCTGAGGAGACAGGCAAGTGGTGGCATCTGAATGGACAGAAATGGGTTCAGGGGCAGGCATGTGGACCCTGACTTCAGGCAAGGTCCCTGTGAAAGTTGAAGATCTTGTACAAGAAGGCAGCTAATGGGCAGAAAGCCCAGCTTTGCAGAGTCAGGGTTTTGAGATAAAATGTTTCTGAGTCTGGGCCTCAGGATCAGTCTGACCTAGAAGGGGGGCTAAGGAAAGAACTCTTGAGCAATGGAACCATTAGAGTAGGGCCCCATGCATCTTTTTACTTAAAGCCAAGATTAGTGAGTAAATGCAAGGTGGAGATTCATCCTCATGCTCTGGGTGTAAGAGGGATGGGACAGAGTCAGGCTGCCCTGTACACAATGTGTGAAGTCAGCAATGCCTCACCACAACAGTTGACCCAGGAACAGGGGGAACCTCCCACCATTCCCATCCCACTGTTTGATCAGATCCAAGAATCCACAATATTGAGAGTGAATGAAAAGTGTCAGCTGGTAATGATGACTTCAACATAGTCACAACTCTTTGGGGTGTTCCAAACATCATGGTGCGTATGTATTACCTGGGAGTCTTGTTAAAAAGACTCCTATTCAGAGACCTGGGTTGGGGGCTGAGATTCTGCATTTCTAAGAAGTTCCAAGATGATGCTGCTGCTCCTGGTCCAGGGTTATGCTTTCAGAAGCAAGGCTTTATCAAAGAAAGAAACTAAATATTAGCCATTGAAGTCAATTGCCTTTATTAAAAGTATTTTAAAATTCTCCTTAGATAGTCTAGGGGCTGTCATTTAAGGGTATTCTGGTAGACAGATGCTTTTCACTTCGGTTTAGTTTTTGAGAGTATAAGCAAGCATAAAATACACTTTCCCAAGTTTGATTTTCTATAGAGGACCACTTGTCAGAACTGTTGTCAAGTCTGGCTTTCAGATCCCATGTTTCCTGAGGCAGTCGTTGAATACTTCAAACCTTAGTAGTCTGGGCACCGTGGCTCATGCAAATAATCTAGCACTCTGGAAGGCCAAGGCGGGAGGATCGCTTGAGCCTAGGAGTTCTAGGCTGCCATCAGCTGTGATTGCGCCACTGCACTCCACCTCTTCTACTTGTAAGTAAGTGGTTCTGCATAGTGTGGTATGTGGGCACTGGGTAGGGTTTGTAACAGGGGTACATTGTGATCATAGTGTAAAAGCATAGCATTTTGGGCTTGGAGGGGATTTAGAAACAAACTAATCTATTCCCCTCATGTTATTACGCAAAGAAAACTTTTCTGTGCCTTGCTGTTGCTATTTTTAGTGGTGTCTTTTTTTTTTTTTTTTTCCATTTGTAAACTCAGGAACATACTATGCAATGCTTTCTAATTTCTGTTCTGCTGTAAGGATCTTCATCACTGATGTTCTTCTATATTCATTTCCTAAGGCTGCTGTAACAAATTACCACAGACTGGGTGGCTTAAAACCACAGACCTTTATTCCTTGCATTCCTAGAGGCTAGAATTCCAAAATCAAGGTGTCATTTGGGTTGGTTCCTCCTGTGAACTCTGCAGGAGAATCTGTTCCGTGCCTCTCTGCTGGCTTCAGCAGTGCTGGCAACCCTAGACATCCCCTGGCATATGAACACATCACACCAATCTCTGCCTCTATCTTCACATGGCATTCTCTGTGTCCCTGTGTCTTTACATTGTGTTTTTTATAAGGACACCAGTTGGTGGACTGAGGTCCTTCCCTAATCCGGTATGACCTAATCTTGATTACATCTGCAAAGACCCTGTTTCCAAAACAGGTGACATTCACAGCTTCCAGGGCTTAGGACATCAACACATCTTTGTCAGGGACACAGTTCAACCCATAGTATCTTCCTTCTACCACCAACTTTATAGTGATACCTTCTCCATTTAGTTGGCTGACCTCCACTTAGTTGAATTGAATCCAAACAGCCGTTTCATTTGGACAGTTAACAGGTCAAAATCCTACATCATTAAACAACACTATTTGCCCTTTTTTCACACAGATGAAATGTAGGAATGTTGTCAGAATTGTTCAAGTCTTATGTGCCCAAATACCATGCTTCATGGAATAGTCATAGAGAAGAAAATGGATTGGAGAGCTCTGCTTCAGCCTGCAACTTGTAGTCCCCATTTCTTCTGTCCTTTCCTATCCTACAAAGGTGTTTTTTACTTAGCCAGATAATTGGTTTCATTAATAATTTATTCTCTGCCTTGTACTAGAAATTATTTAAAGCATTTCTCTCTCTCTCTCTCTCTCTCTCAGTGTGTGTGTGTGTGTGTGTGTGTGTGTGTGTGTGTGTGTAAAACAAGATGGCATAATAAAGGTGAAGGTAAAAGAAGAAAATTAAAAGTAGAAACAGGCCGGGCGTGGTGGCTCATGCCTATAATCCCAGCACTTTGGGAGGCTGAGGCAGACGGATCACCGGAGGTAAGGGGTTCAAGAGCAGCCTGGCCAACGTGGTGAAACCCTGTCTCTACTAAAAATACAAAAATTAGCCAGGCGTGGTGGTGCGTGCCTGTAATCCCCATTATTCGGGAGGCTGAGGCAGGAGAATTGCTCTAACCTAGGAGGCAGAGGTTGCAGTGAGCCAAGATTACGCCACTGCACTCCAGCCTGGGTGACAGAGCGAGACTCTGTCTCAAGAAAAAAAACTGGAGGCAAGAAGGAGCTGCAGGTACATTCTGTCATGTTGAGTGAGTCACAGATTTGAATTCACCAGCAGCCCGTATGGAACGGGAGACCTTGCGAGGTACACAATTCAAGTGAGGTATACAATTCCAAGAGGTTCATGGGACTGTTATTTAAATCAGCTTTTGGGATCACAGCGAAGCACATTTCAGCAATAGCATTTCTGCTAGGGAGTAGAGAGAAATGTGGCAAATTTATGAGACCCACATTTCCATCTCTGTGAATTTGATCTGGCCTGGCAAAAATGTAAAACAGTTGCAAAGCTGGGGTGAACTGCATTTCTTTCACACAGTTCTTTATGGACATTGTACCTTTCTTAACCTATTTGTCACCCTCACCCTTGAATTTCTTAAGTGGAGGTTGGGGTTGAGCCAAATGGTGGCTTCTCTGCATTTGGATAAACCTTATGAGAGCCATTCTTTTCAGCATTTAGCATTGCCATAGCGAGTGTTTTTTTCTAAGTCATTTATTTTTCTCAAAAAATGGATGTGTGTGTATGTGTGTACTAATGTGTGTGGGCAGATGTATGTATAGGCATGTGTGTGCACATGTATGTATGTACATGTTTGTGGGCACACGTATGTATGTGTGTGGGCACATGTATGTATGTACATGTTTATGTGCAGACTGTCCTCAAAAAAACTGCTGGAGCTAGAGCCTGTCTCCTTGCCTTTAGCTCCCCTGCTTTCACCCCTTCTGTGCGAGAGTCATTCTGATGGAGGACTTTTTAAACATGTAGCCCACCTGTTTATCATTTGGTGATTAAAGTAAATGATTCTCTATATAATTGTGAACCAGGGGAAACTGTATGTGATTTCACACATAATTAACATAAAAAGTAAGAAGTGTTCTACTTGAGGTCTTTAGAGTTGTCTTTCTGTGATAATATGACATCTTTGGTCCTCCATGGCTCAAAGAAGGTGCCACATTATTTTCTTATTTTACCAGTAGGGATAATAATAGTACCTATCTCACAGGGTTGCTGTAAGTACTTCATGAGTTTACCATGTGAAATACTTAGAAAGCCTGCACAGAGTTACTGCACAGGAAGTGCAAGCCTTTTGTCAAGGAACCTTTGTCCTTTTGCATAGCATCCAAGAGGTGGTTGAGTCTTTATTATTGCTGTTTGCCATAGTGATTTGACTATATTATTCAAATACATCTAAAAATTTTATTCCTTGGCCCGGCGCAGTAGCTCATGCCTATAATCTCAGCTCTTTGGGAGGCTGGGGCAGGAGGGTCGCTTGAGCCCAGGAGTTTGAGACAAGCCTGGACAATGTAGCAAGACCCTGTCACTACAAAAAATTTATAAATTAGCCAGGCATGGTGGTGTGTGCTTCTAATCCTGGCTACTTGGTAGGCTGAAGTGGGAGGATTGCTTGAACACAGTAGGTTGAGGCTGCAGTGAGCTGTGATTGAGCCACTGCACTCCAGCCTGGGCGATGGAACAAGACTCCATCTCTATAAGAATAAAAAAAATTTTTAAAAATAAGTAAAAATAAAAATTTTATTTCCCCCACCTTCTTGGGATCTGTAGTCTGTGTCAGATATATATTAATGTGTTCATGAATATTTGTATTCTCTACTAAAGCACTAAGGACTAGAGCTCATCAACTTATTTGAAAAGTGGCATAGTTGTTGAATCGTTGGAATCGTCTTGAGAGCTTTTATCGATCTAATTATAAGAAACCTACAATTGGCTTTTCATAAAAGGATATGAAGGTCTATTTTGTGATTTTTAAAACCTTGATATATTTTGTAATATTTCAAGAAGACAGAGTTATTTTCTGCCAGGGACTTTTGGAAAGTGGTCACTGTCATTTCCTTAAGGAATGATTTGATACTGATTATTTTCTAGCTCCACATTGTATTTTTCCTAAGCTTAGTACATCACAGTCAAGCTGACTTCTCCATAGGAATTAAGTAGCATTGAAGTTTTCAACAGTCTTTTTCAAAGATTAAATAATTTATATTACTCTCATAACAACTACCCTGTAAGCAGTTGAAAGAGAGCAGATGAGAGAGAAGAGCCCTTTAAGCTTGGAACTTTGGGATTAATATCTTGTAGCAACTCTTCCAATTTAAGTCACACAAACTTTCAAGCTACATCAAAGTAGCCAGTCATGTCAACTACGTTTCTAAAGTGGAAGAATTGGAGTAGATGACTTCTGTGCTCCCTTAAAGAATGAAATTTCAGTGGATCTCTCTAGCACAGCCACTTATATGTGTCATGCAGGAAGTCCTTTCTGAATATTCATTGAGTTTCTGCACTTAGAAAGTTACAAAGAAACGCGATGGTAGTCAAACCTCACAAAAATTCACTAATGAGCAAGCCTCTTAATAAATTTCATCCACATTCTAGTATATCATTTCCTTCCCAGCATCTTTCCCATCCATCTTGCCAGTATTTTTATTGTTTGACTTATTGTTGATCATTGATATTGTACAGTGCAAATAAATTGCAAGTCAACCAAAAGATCAAATATTTCACGAAAACATTGGAAGTGATATGGGGGATGTGCTTGAACCACATGGAACCACTCACCATAGTAAACAATTGAAGAAGAAAACTCTACAATAATAGTGAAATTAGTGGAAAGTCCTTATTTTGAATATTAAAGGATTGATTAAAAGATTGATTTGAGCATCACATGATTGAGAGGTCCTTGAGGAAGCTGATGATACCCTTGATTTTTTTCTGTAAGAATTACCTTCTCTGATTCTGCTAGAAAAAGACCAACATGAAGTGATGAATGTTAGATGGTGCTGTAATATAATTTTGTTAGAACAATTACAAATACAATTAATATTTGGTTCATTCTTTGCTGTTTTTGAGAATTAGTACATGGTTGCAGTTTTAACCTACATATTGTTAACATTGTTAAATATTTCATCAATTTATTTTTGTAGTTTGTAGTTTTGTTTCAAGGTGAAGTATTCGGTTTTTGTTGTTGTTTTTTTGACACAGAGTCTCCCTCTGTTGCTGAGGCTGGAGTGTAGTGCTGCAGTCTCTGCTCACTACAACCTCCGCCTCCCAGGTACAAGTGATTCTCCTGCCTCAGCCTCCTGAGTAGCTGGGATTACAGGCACCTGCTACCACACCCGGCTAATTTTTATATTTTTAGTAGAGACAGGATTTCCCCATGTTGGCCAGGCTGGTCTCGAACTCCTGACCTCAAGTGATCCGCCCACCTTGGCCTCCCAGAGTGCTGGGATTACAGGTGTGAGCTGCTGCCTCCAGCCTTAAGGTGAAGTTTTAACCTTATCATCATTATTTACTATTAAATTTTGGTCTCCATTTTAAGTTGATTTACTTTTTTCCGGTCTATTATCCTCTATTAATGAGCATCTCCACTATTGATTTCAGCTCTACAGGGTGTACTGTGTTATAGTGATGCCCTGTGATGTCCCTCCAAAATTCATGTCCTTGCAGAACCTCACAATGTGACCTTATTTAGAAATAGAGTCATTGCAGATGTAATTAGTTAAGATGAGGTCATGCTAGAGTAGGGTGGGCCTTTAATCCACTATGACTGGTAACCTCATAAGAAAAGAAGAGACACTAAGACACACAGAGTGAAGATGGCCATGTGAAGTCACAAACACATAGGGAGAACACCCTGAACAACAGAGGCAGAGCTTGGAGTGATGCATTTACAAGCCAAGGAACTCCAAGGATTGCCAGCAACACCAGAAGCTAAGAGAAGGGCATGGAAGGGATTCTGCCCTGAGAAGGAGCCAAACCTGCTGACTCCTTAATTCTGGACTATTAATAGTAGCCTTGGCCAGGTGCGGTGGCTCACGCCTGTAATCCCAGCTCTTTGGAAGGCCAAGGCAGGCAGATCATGAGGTCAGGAGTTTGAGACCAGCCTGGCCAACATGGTGAAACCCTGTCTCTACCAAAATACAAAAATTAGCCGGGCGTGGTGGTGTGTGCCTGTAATCCCAGCTACTCAGGAGGCTGAGGCAGGAGAACTGCTTGAACCCAGGAGGTGGAGGTTGCAGTGAGCCGAGATCGTGCCATTGCATTCCAGCTTGGGCAATAGAATGAGACTCCATCTCGAAAAAAAAAAAAAAAAGAAAGAAAAAATAGTAGCCTCAGGAGCTGTGAAAAATAAATTTATATATTTTGTTTTCTGCTACCAGTTTTGGTGGTTTGTTACGGCAGCCTTAGGAAACTAATACAGGGAGTTTTCAGAAAATGATTCTGCTGATCCATGGACTAGATGATGTTTCTCAGAGCCTACGCCCACGAAATGGCATAAAAACCAGTTGAAATTTGTATGAGAAGTTGTGTTATTGGCCCAAACTAGATATGATTTAAATAACTCTTTAGCTTGCAGCCTTCCTTGTGTTAAGTTAGTCGTTTCTTGTTCTTAGAGATTGAATGTTTTTGTTAATGGCTGCGCTGGAAGTGCTTCTCACTGTTACAGAATAAGAAGAGACAGCTCCAGGTTCCTCTGTGCATCCATTGGTATTTGTTTTCCTTGGCGGCTCTCAGATTCAAGATAGGAATTTCACCAGCAACTTCTACTTAAAGCCAGTGCATTACCTTTAGATCAGGCTACATACGTGTGTTTTGGGCCAAGGAACCTAAAGTATGGAACTGGTTCTTTTCAATAGAGAGGAATTATGATATGTCATTATCATAAAGGCCCTTTTAAAAAAATTTAACTTTTAAGTTCAGGGACACGTGCAGGTTTGTTATATAGGTAAACTTGTGTCATGGGAGTTTGATGTACAGATTATTTTCACCACCCAGGTATTAAGCCTAGTACTTATTAGTTGTTTTTCCTGATCATCTCCCTCTACCTACCCTCCACCCTCTGATAGGCCCTGGTGTGTGTTGTTCCCCTCTATGTGTCCATGTGTTCTTATCATTTAGCTCCCACTTACAAGTGACAACATGCGGTAATTGGTTTTCTGTTCCTGCATTAGTTTGCTAAGGAAAATGGCCTCCAGCTCCATCCATGTTGCTACAAAGGACATGATCCTGTTCCTTTTATGGCTGCATGGTATTCCATGGTATATATGTACCACATTTTCTTTATCCAGTCTACCATTGATGTGCAGTAAATGCCCTTCAGAAAGTTGAAGCCGGGCTCAGTGGCACGTACCCGTAGTTCCACCTACTTGGGAAGCTGAGGCAGGAGGGCTGCTGAGGCCGGAGGGCTGCTGAGGCCAGTAGTTCAACACTGTATTGTGGTATTACTGCTCCTTTGACTACTGGTCTCCAGCCTGGGCAATGCAGTGAGACCCCATCTCTTAAAAAAAAAAAAAAAAAGGAAAGAGAAGAAATTTGATCTACTGTTTGGTCCCAGATAGAACCTGAGATTGTGTGTGTTGTATGCTATGAAATTAAAAGGCCGGAGCTCCAGTCGCGCAATCGGTTAGCGCGCGGTACTTATATGAAATTAAAAGGCCGAGTTAGCCAGTAAGCATCCAGTTTGAACTGTCTGGAATTGCCTCACTGGAGTCTTGTCCTCTGTGATCAATTGTGGGCTCTAGTCTCAGTATGTCATGCCTGGCAGGCTTCTAGGTTTGGGCAGAGGAAATGAAACCTAGTCGGTTACTCTGAGATTTATAGTAGACCTGCTATTGCAGGAAGTGGTGAAAAGTTGATTGATAGTTTGAGACAAAACTCTACAGCAAAAAAACAGGATGTATGCTTTCCATTTATACCCAGTTCCCCCTGCCCCTACGTTTCAGGCTCCTTTTGCATTTTGTTTTGGTTGCTTCATAAGGCTGCGGAGGCTTTCCCCCTCCTACAGTCACCAAATGTAAAATAATTGAGGAAATTTTGTATCAGCTTAGCCATAGTAAAGGCAAGTACTTTCTGCTGTTGCAATTACTCTTTCGTGGTAGTTACATGTAGCATAACTTGTCTGCAGTCTTTAAAGAGAAATTCTCCAAATAGGATATTATTTCATATATGCAAAAAGAATGAAAGGTCTTTTTTAAGTTACATTGTAGGATTACATTTCCAGTAACTTTCTAAGAAAAATCTATTTTGAGTGTGGTTTTATTAAAATATGACAGTAGTGGTATCCAATTGTCTCTTTTAAATGCAGCGTCTCTTCATTCTATAATAAATATATTCTTAACAGGTAGGTGATCCTCACTTAGATATAAAACATGTAACTAGCCAGGCATGGTGGCTTACTCCTGTAATCCCCAGCACTTTGAGAGACCAAGGTGGGTGGATCACTGTGAGGTCAGGAGTTTGAGACCAGCCTCGCCAACATGGCAAAACCCCGTCTCTACTAAAAATAACAAAAATTAGCCGGGCGTGGTGACGCATGCCTGTAATCCCAGCTACTCGGGAGGCTGATGCAGGAGAATCACTTGAACCAGGGAGGTGGAGGTTGCAGTGAGCTGAGATCGCTCCACTGCACTCCACACTCCAGACTGGAAGGCAGAGTGAGAGTCTGTCTCAAGAAAAACCTAACCAGACAAACAAAAAACATATACTATAACTAGTAACTCAGCCTATGTGTTTGTTGAGAGTATCAAAATGTACCATGCCCAGGGCTGCCACTCATGCCTGTAATCACAGCACTCTGGGAAGCCAAGGTGGGAGGATCACTTGAGCCCAGGAGTTGGAGACCAGCCTGGGCAACATAGGGAGAACCTGTCTTTACAAAAAATTTAAAAATTAGCTGGGTGTGGTGGCATGTGCCTGTAGTCCCAGCTACTCAGGAGGCTGAGGTGGGAGGATCACTTTTGCCCAGGAGGTCAAAGCTACAGGGAGCGCTGATTGCACCACTGCACTCCAGAGCCCAGGCAATAAAGCGAGAACCTGTCTCTAAATAAAGAAATAAATAGTACCTGATGTTTGTAAGAGTGGTTATCTAATAATGCCATTTGACCAAGCTTTTGGACATGAACTAGCCTAGTCAGTTTTGAGTATGACAGAGAAAAACTAATACCTACCTTAAGTGAGCTGCTTTCTGAAAAGGTAAGTCTGTTACAAAAGTAGATTGTAGAATTGACAAGGAGTGGCAGATTAGAACCAACTCTAATTGTACTAGTGGTTGAAAAAAACAAAACAGCTACTCTTTCATGGCTTAATTTTTTTTCCCTACAGGAATAATTTCCCTTTTTGTGAACAGTGATTGCTAGGTTATCTGTGCTAAGTAATTGAATAAAAACAAACCCAACTTTAATTCCTCAGGCTACTGGGGCACATTCTACACCAATGCTATTTTGAAATTTTAATCAGTTTTTATCCTAGCATTCTTTAAGAATGGGAGAGAGTTCAGAATGTTTCTTTTATTAAAGTTTCTTTCAGAACTTTAGTATTAATTTAGGAAGCTAGCCAGCTTGAGGTATTAAAGGTGGGATAATAAAATAGAAATGAAGCTTGGCGAAGGATCAAAAATCAATTTATCTGTCTGTCTATCATCCATCCATCTATCCATCCATCCATCCATCCATCTATCCATCCATCCATCCATCCATCCATCCATCCATCCATCCATCCATCCATCAACTTATTGTATAACCTGGTAATTTTAAACATAATATAATGCCGAAAGTGAAAAACTTTTTCCTGAAGGATAAAAGTTCGCATCAGCTGGTTACAGGCAGCCCCTGGACTCAGCTTCACCACTTTTCTGCCTGTTACACTTGTTACTTTCAGTCCCCCTGTGTATGGGGTATGCTTTCTGAGAAGAGCCAGGATTCTAGGGGAGGAGCTTTGGAATTCCACATTTCTACTGTTATAAAAGACAGGACACAATATCTGTATAGTAGACAATAACAAAGATCCAAATAATATCAACTTGAGAATTGGCATGTTTAATATATTCAGCAATATTCACAAAAATGATTCAAATTTTACCCTTGTTTTCTAAACCTCCATAGATGATGCTTATATGTATACTTCATTTAACATTGTTAAGCTAAATATATTAGTCACAGTTCCTTTGGAGGATTCTGGGCTTTGTGCAAGTCAGAACTTGCTCAGTTGGAAGATGCTGAGTGGAGCTCAAGTTAGGAAGAAGTAAAGAATGTGGCCTTAAGAAAGGACACTTTGGCCAGGTGCAGTGGCTCATGCCTGTAATCCCAGCACTTTGGAAGGCCTAGGCGGGCAGATCACCTGAGGTCGGGAGTTCAAGACCAGCCTGACCAACATGGAAAAACCCTGTCTCTACTAAAAATATAAAATTAGTCGGGCATGGTGGCTCATGTCTGTAATTCCAGCTACTTGGGAGGCGGAGGCAGGAGAATCTCTTGAACCCAGGAAGTGAAGGTTGTGGTGAGCCGAGATCGTGCTATTGCACTCCAGCCTGGGCAACGAGAGTGAAAATCCATCTCAAAAAAAAAAAGAAGAAAAAGAAGAAAAGAACACTTTGCAGAGCCTGTATATTCATGGGAGGCCCTTTGGTGGAACCGGAAGAGGGCTGGAGTTTTGAGGCTTGGGTTTCCAGTCGTGACCGCCCCTTGTTGGCTGAGTGAACCTCAGCGGCTCTCCTACCCCTGCAAGCTCTAGTTCCCTCATCTGTAATGTAGGGATAACAATGGCACTGATTCACAAGGTGGTTAATGGAGCAAGTGCAGTGATGTTAGTGGAGCATCATCCTTTGTATATTGTTGAGAAGTATTTGTCATGACAATTAAAATGAGATATATAGTCAGTAAACTAAAAGCTTTTATTTTATATTTTTTATTTCTAGTATTAGAGTTAGATGCAGTATCCACTTTCCCAAGTTTATTACGCTTTATTTCTTAAGTTGTGTGTCACTACCCAGAGAGAACTCCCCTTCATGGAGAAACAGAGTGGTGTACTAGTTCTTTGACTGAACTTTGCAGCAGCTCAGACTGAATCCTTTACCACTGGTAGTCAAGGTTTCAAAATATATGGTGGACATTATCTACAACTGTCTTGGGTATAAATGCAAATTATGTTGCAGCCGTCATATTCCATAGCTATGCTTTTAAAAATGCCTCAGACTGATAAAAGATTAGCCAGGGGTTATACTGCTTTGGTGAATCATTAACTGACTCTAGTGGATCTCACCTTGGTTTTCCTCTTTACCCTAAACCCCTCCCTTTCTCTAAGCACTCTGGAAGTTCTGGCACTGAAACCCAGGGCTAAGAGAAAGCTACCCATTAACGATGGTGACTGCTCTTGTCCCACTCACCGCACTGTGCCTCCCGCTCACCCTTGGACACTGCAGTGGTGCTTCTGTGGCCTGATTACACATGTGAAGAGGCAGCAGGGGTTGTGGGGGGTGGGGGGCAATCCCTGCACAATCTCATTATTGTGCTGAGTACTTTGAGAAATAGCATTTCAGGTACATGTGGGCACCCAGATTAAAATACCATCTTTGTTCGGTATTTCCCATTGTACCATCAGCTCCACTGAAATGAAGCCTCATTTTCCTGATATTATGGGATGGACTATACTTTTACAAATGAATTTATCTTGTAAACTCACCGTCATCCAGTTTGTCTCAAAGCCACTCAACGTTTTGTATGTTCATTTAATCTTTGGAGTCAGGGAAACATAGAAACCATGTCAGCATGTTTACCACTTTCACTCACTGCCACCTTTCTTCAGTTGTCACATCAGATTTCCCCTTAAGAATAGTAGTCATCTTTGGAGAATGCCAGCTTGTGTCATGTTGGTTCTTTTAGAAACAAAAAACAACTAAATGCATCCAAGTTAATAATGGAAAAGTTTATTTACTCGATACAATGTAATATTATAAATCTAGCAGGTAATTTAGAGGAAAAGCATCTTCGGCTGGTCATGGTGGCTCACGCCTGTAATCCCAGCACTTTAGGAGGCCGAGGTAGGTGGATCACGAGGTCAGGAGATCAAGACCATCTCGGCCAACATGGTGAAACCTCATCTCTACTAAAAATACAAAAAAAATTAGCTGGGCTTGGTGACTCATGCCTGTAATCCCAGCACTTTGGGAGGCCGAGGCTGGCAGATCACGAGGTCAGGAGATCAAGACCATCCTGGCCAACATGGTGAAACCCTGTCTCTACTAAAAATACAAAAAAATTAGCTGGGCATGGTGGTACGCGCCTGTAGTCCAAGCTACTCGGGATGCTGAGGCAGGAGAATCACTAGAACCTGGGAGGCGGAGGTTGCAGTGAGCCAAGATCACACCACTGCACTCCAGCCTGGCGACACAGTGAGACTCTGTCTCAAAAAAAAAAAATCTTCTGAAATAATATGAAATGGTTTTCTCATAAAAAGAAAAAGCACTCCATGCTGCTGATATTGCTTTTCCTCCTTGTACATTTTAAGATTATGAACATTTATATAGGTTTAAAAAATACAACAATAGGCAGTGAAAAGGCTCCGTCACGCCATCATCCTGTGTCATCCCCCATATTTCCAGTTCCCACCTTATCTCCTTTACAGAAGTTACTGTTTTCTGTGACTTTGGAGAGTTTATTAAGAAGTATACAAGCAAATAGAAATATCTGTTTTGATATCTTTCCTGTTATTTTCCCTTTTTATATATATGTAGCATATACATATGGTGAGCCTTTTGTGTTGTTAAGCAGTAAGTCTGGATTGGCCCACGGAGAGCTTCATTCATTGTACAGCTGTAGGCTATTCCATTGTATGGATATGTCATAACTTATTTCACCAGTCAACCAGTCTTATAACAAGGACATTTGGTTGTTTCCCATTTTTAGGTATTAAAAAACGATGTCATAGTAAATAACCTCAGACCTATGTCATACATGACATAGGTTTACTACATGTGTTTAATTTTCAGACATGGGGCTTTCTGGGTCCAGGGTATATACATTTTCCATTTTGAAAGTTATTCAGACATGGGGCTTGCTGGGTCCAGGGTATATACATTTTCCATTTTGAAAGTTATTGCCAAGTTCTCCTTCATGGGGGTTGTAGCTATTTAATCTCCCTGCATCAGTATATGAAAGTGCCTTTTCTCCTGCAGTCTTGTTAACAGAATAATATCAAATGTTTGGGTATTTTCCAATAAAAAATATATCTGACATATGACTTTAATTTGTATGTCTCTTATTTGACTGGAGTTGAACATCTAATATATTTAAGAGTTACTTATATTTCCTTTTTTGAAAATTGTCTGCTTGTATCTTCTGTCCATTTTTCTGTTGGATTGTTATATATCCATTATTAGGAACTCTGTTAGGAGAGTTAGGCTTTATTAGTGTGTATATATATATATAATATATATGTATATAATATATATAATATATATAATATATATGTATATAATATATATAATATATATAATATATATGTATATTATATATAATATATATTATATATTATATATATTATATATTATATATATTATATATTATATATTATATATAATATATCATATAATACATATAATATATTATATAATATATAATATATAATATATATAATATATATTATATATATAATATATAATATATATAATATATATATACACACACATATGTGCTTATTATAGATATATTACCCAGAAGAAATTGATATTTTTATTTTTCTTTTTGAGATGGAGTCTCACTGTGTTGTCTAGCTGGAGTGCAGTGGTGTGATCTTGGCTCACTGCAACCTCCACCTCCTGAATTCAAGTGATTCTCCTGCCTCAGCCCCCCTCCCCAAGTAGCTGGGATTACAGGTGCCTGCCACTGTGCCCAGCTAATTTTTTGTATTTTTAGTAGAGACAGGGTTTCACCATGTTGGCCAGGCTGGTCTTGAACTCCTGACCTCAGGTGATCCACCCGCCTCAGCCTCCCAAAGTGCTGGGGTTACAGGCGTGAGCCACTGTGCCTGGCCAAGAAATTGATTTTATTTAGTTGAATTTATCAGTCTTTTGTGGCTTTTGAATTTTGAGTCATAGTTAGAAAAGCCTTCCTCCTTCTTAGGGTCATAAAAGAAATCTGTGTTTCCCTGTAATACTTTTAATAGCTTCATTTTTTACATAAATATCTTGGATCTGTTATGATATATATCCTGGTGTGCCATTTAAAATATGGATTCAACTTTATTTTTTTGGAAGCTGTATAACCTGTCATCCCCAGGCCAATTAATAAATACTTCTAATCTTTCTTTTTAAAATGTTTTCAAGATCCAAAAAGTTGGCAGCTCTTGCAGAAGCCTTAAAGGAAGTCTCCCTTACAAAGGCCCAGCTGGGGTTAGAACTGGAAGAACTAGAAGCAGCAGCACTGCTTGTCCAGGAGGAAGAAACTGCATTAAAAGCAGCCCATTCAGTTTCTGGGCAGCAGACACTTTGCTCCAGCTCTGAGGCAAGTGATTCGGAGGACTCAGACAGCAGCGTGTCATCTGGAAACGAAGACTCAGGCTCAGATTCAGAACAAGATGAACTCAAAGATAGTCCATCTGAGACAGTCAATTCTTTGCAAGGTCCCTTTCTTGAAGAAAGCAGTGCCTTTCTTATTGTTGATGGTGGAGTACGCAGAAACACAGCCATCCAGGAGTCTGATGCCAGTCAGGGAAAGCCACTTGCCTCTTCCTGGCCTCTTGGAGTGTCTGGGCCTCTGATAGAGGAGCTTGGGGAACAACTGAAGACTACAGTTCAGGTTTCTGAACCCAAGGGCACCACTGCTGTAAACCACAGCAATATTCAGGAGAGAGACGGCTGTCAGACACCAAATAATTGACTCTTAGGTGGTTTTATTCATTGTTGAGAAATATGGTAGATTGGGTTTCATTTACCGAATGAGAATTCTTCATTTTCACTTTGTAATTTTTCTTAGTATATAGTCAGCCCACTGTATTTGTGTGTTCCACATCTGTGGATTCAACCAACTGCAGATCAAAAATATTGAAGAAAAAATCGCATCTGTACCAAACATGTACAGACTTTTTTCTTGTTATTATTCTCTAAATAATACAGTATGACAACTATTTCCACAGCATTTACATTGTATTGGGTAATATAAGTAATCTAGTGATGATTTAAACTGTGCAGGAGGATGTGGGTAGGTTATATGCAAATACTGCACCATTTTTTATCAGGGGCTTGAGCATCTGAGGATTTTAGTATCCTCAGGAGTCCTGGAACCAACTCCCCACAGATACGGGGACAACTTTATGACATTGTTTTTCAACCAATGAATGTTTATACCTTTTGTTTTCCTTGCCGCGACTGTGAAGATAAAGTTCAAAAGTATTTTTACCAAAGTGTAGCTAATATTTCAAGCTGAAAATAATAGTTCTACTGCCCATGTCTCCAGAATGTAGAGCCCATCAATATTTTTATTTTAGGAGGTGTACTTGACACCCAATAAACTGCACGTATCAAAAGTGTACAATATGTTGGCGTATGTATACCCTGCGTAAAACTATCACCACAACTGAAGTGAGGAACGGACCCATCATTCCCAAGTGCCCTTGTGCTCTGTTATTAGTTTGCATGTCCTAGAATTCTATGTAAATTGAATCATACAATATGTATCCCTTTTTTGGTCAGGCATATTTTACTCAGTATAGTTATTTTGAGATTCATCCATGTGGTAGCATGTGTCACGAGTTTTTGTTTTTATGTTTTTCATTGCTAAGTACTGCTTCATTGAATAGATTTGTTCATTGACCTATCGATGGACACCTGGGTTGTTTCCAGTTTGGGGCTGTTATAAATAAAGCTGTTATGAACATTTGTGTACAAGTCTTCATGTGGACGTATGCTTTCCTTTCTTTAGTCACATACCTGAGAGTGGAATGACCGAGCCATATGGTAGGTATATGTTTAATGTTTTAAGAAAATGCTGAACTGTTCTCCAGCATGGCTGTACCATTTTACATTCCCACCAAAAGTGATAGTTTATGAGAGTTCCAGTCTTCCACATGATGGTTATTGATATGGTCAGTCTCTTAAACTTTTACCGTTTTTATAGATGTATAGTGGTGTTTTGTTGTGGAAGTGTCTGTTCAAATCTTCTGCCTGTGTGTGTGTGTGTGTGTGCGTGTGTGTTTGAGACAGGGTCTTACGCTGTCTCCCAGAGTGGAGTGCAATGGTGCAATCTCCGCTTGCTGCAGCCTCACCCTCCCAGGTTCAAGCAATCCTCGCACCTCCTCCTGACCACAGGCTTGCTCCACCACACCCAGCTAATCTTTGTAGTTTTTATAGAGATGGGGTTTCGTCATATTGCCCAGGCTGGGATGTGATTTTTTAGAGTTCTTTTTGTTTGGTTGGTTTTGTTTTGTGTGTTTTTTTGCCTTGTTTTGTTTTGTTTTGTTTGAGATGGAATCTCACTTTGTCACCCAGGCTGGCATGCAGTGGCGTGATCTCAGCTCACTGCAACATCTGCCTTCCAGGCTGAAGCGATTCTCATGCCTCAGCCCCCCAAGTACCTGGGACTACAGATGTGTGCCACCGTGCTGGGCTAATTTTTGTATTTTTGGTAGAGACGGGGTTTTGCCATGTTGCCCAGACTGGTCTTGAACTCCTGAGCTCAAGCAATCTGTCCACCTCGGTCTCCCAAAGTGCTGGGATTACAGGCATGAGCGACCACGCCCGGCAGTTTGAGAGTTCTTTATAAATTCTGGATACAAGTCCTCATATGAGTCTTTTTTTTTTTTTTTTTTTTTTTTTGCATGCCTCATAGTCTTTGATTGGATGCCACACTTTGTGAATTTTACCTTCTTAGGTGCTAGATATGCATTCTTATATATACTCTTGATCTTTGTTTAGGGATGCAGTCCAGTGACATGGAAGTAGTTTGATCCTTATGGGTCTTGCTTTGTAATTTGTTAGGCAGGTCTGGAGTGGTGCTCAGTCTAGGGCAAATTATTCCCCAGTGCTGATATTCCTGAGTGCTCCACCATGCCTTATGAATTATGAGTTTTTCAGCCTGACTGATTGAACTCACACTGTTCCCAGTGTGTGTACTGAGGACT
The DNA here is from genome assembly GCF_029289425.2 of Pan paniscus. Lineage (NCBI taxonomy): Eukaryota > Metazoa > Chordata > Mammalia > Primates > Hominidae > Pan > Pan paniscus. Next base: position 72,706,376 of record NC_085926.1, on the reverse strand, counting down.
CTTCTCTCTAATGTTAGTGTGTGTGTGTGTTTTTTTCCTTGAGACAGTCTTGTTCTGTCACTCAGGCTGGAGTGCAGTGATATGATCTCAGCTCACTGCAACCTCTGTCTCTCGGGTTCAAGTGATTCTCCTGCCTCAGCCTCCCGAATACGTGGGATTACAGGCATGCACCACCACACCTGGCTAATTTTTTGTATTTTTAGTAGAGATGGGTTTTCGCCATGTTGGCCAGGCTGGTCTCGAACTCCTGACCTCAGGTGATCCACCCGCCTTAGACTCCCAAAGTGCTGGGATTACAGGCATGAGCCACCGCACCCAGCCCCCTCTCATCTTTTCAGATGGTTCTAGAAGAGGGCTCTCCTCTCTCTCTCCAGATATCCAGCGTTCTCTGTGCAGCTCTCTCCTCTCTGGAGCTCTGTGCTGCAAATGTTAGCTGCCTTGGTCACCCCAAGTCCTCAGCCCTGTCTTTGAACTCCATAACCCCCTGGGTTCTGCCTTGATTGTCCTTCCCTACATAGCATGGAAAGTCTTTCAAAGCAGTAGATCTCACCTTGTTTTCTGTCTCTCAGGATCACTGTCTTTCATTGCCTGAAGTTCAGAGTTTGGAAAGCCATGGTTTTGTGTATTGCTCCCATTTTTCTTTTTTGGTTATGTCTGACGGGAGAGTAAATCTGGTCCCTGTTAATCCATCGGGATTGGAAGTGTAATTCTCCATTAATAGTTTAAATATGGGTTTTCCCACTTGAGTTTAAGCTGCTGGGGAGGTAGGGTCTTGTTAACAGTATTCTCAAGCACTCCATAAATATTTGTTGAATGAATGAACAAATAAGATAAACCAATTTGCTTTGAGGAGGAAATGAAATCTCATCTATTAATCTCAGTAGCATCATTAATTTCAAGAAAGGGTATGATGCTTTTTACTTAGGGTTTGTGAAGGTTGTGAATGTTTGTACTTTTCCAGGTTGTATTAACATGATCCTGGGGTGACTACGGCACTTAAAATGCATGTGAACTCCTGAACACTATAACTGCTTTGTTGGAATGTGTTCAAGACTTCTCTCAGCTTCCCTGGAGAGCTTCCAAATCCTTATGACCATTGAAAATGCATTTCTTCTCACTAGTACATTATCTGAAGCCAGTTTGAAAAAGTATTATCTGTAACTCCCCTCATTTACTTCCACTGAAGTCAAGCCAGTTAAGCAAATCCTCTCGTCTAAAAATTTAACGCCATGGAAGTTTTCTTCCTTCCATCAATTTTTGTTCTTAGGAATCTTGACAGGATCTACTTCAGTGAGACTTGTCTTGGGTAGAAAAACCTGTTATTCCCTTCCTCAAAGAATGAGCAAACATGATCCTTCCCGGACATCCTCAAAGCCAGGGAGCTCATTAAACAACCCTCATGAGTATTAAAGACAACGTGAGTGAGCTCCTTAATTTCAGAGTCCGTGTCGGCAGTGTTTCTCCTACCCTTTCTTTGTTCATGGAGGTTGAAGCTTTGTTATATCACATTACTCTGTCTTTGTTTAAGATGGGCTGAGAACACTATACTACGCTAGCTCAGTAACCCAAAACACCTCCAGAGGTGCTGCCTTTCATTTATTTTTTTAAACTAGACAACCTGCCAGGCAACTTTAGGGATCTCCTATAACCATATGGGTTTCCCAAAACCCCTAGATGATGGGAGAAAAAAATAAGTTGGGGCAAGAATAGGGAAGAGACCCAGTGACTGCCTAGTCGCAGCTCAGTGGGAAAAACCGAGACTTTGCAGTTGACAAGAGGCAGCCTCCAATTCAACCCAGCTCCACTGTAGCTGGCTCACAAGGGGGGGACTCCAAACGACACCTTTCCCTTCGTCTTAGAAACGGGGCTGGGCGCGATGGCTCATGTCTGTAATCTCAGCACTTTGGGAGGCCGAGGCAGACAGATCACTTGAGGTCAGGAGTTCGAGACCAGCCTGGCCAACATGGTGAAACCCTGTCTCTACTAAAAATACAAACAACTTATCTGGGCGTGGTGGCGGGCCCGTGTAATCCCAGCTACTCGAGGCTGAGGCAGGAGAATCACTTGAACCTGGGAGGCGGAGATTGCAGTGAGCCGAGATTGTGCCACTGCACTCCAGCCTGGGTGACAGAGTGAGGCTCTGTCTCAAAGGAAAAAAAAAAAAAGGAATAGATGAGATCAGGCGCGTTCAGGGTGGTATGGCCATAGACAGAAATGGAAATAGAACTGCTTTTATTGCTGGCCTTCCAGTGCTAGGAGACTGTATGTTCAAAGCACTTTTATAAACTGGAAAGTGTTAAACCAACGTAAGGGTTTATTATTATTGTCTGACTTCCCAGAGCTGAACAGGGCTCTATTTAGCTACCTAACAACAGGTCGCTGGGGGAGCCGGCACTGTGAAAATGAGTCAGCCCTGTTAATCTCTACAGAGGCCGGCTAGTGGTAAAAGTCTACACAGTTCAGCAGATTAGATAGAAATATTAATTATGCCAATGAATCACAGCACTGCCTCATCTTCTAGGCTTGCATTATCATTGACCTATTTTTCTATGTTCTGTCTCTCTTGTCCCATTATCCTTGAAGAATAATCGCAGGCCTTGCTGTGGGCATGGCCAGGTTTTAGGTGCCGGTAACTAAGCTGGTATCACCTTTCACTGGCACAAGATTAATCTGCAAATGAGACAAGAGTGCTCCCTACCACATTCTAAATTGGTTGACAGCTGGGGAGCGGTTTTCACACCTGCTAATGAAAAATCCACTTTGGTTACGTGGATCAAATTCTATTATTAATACCAAGAATTGGGAGGAGTAGAGAGAGGGCCATATTTAAGACTTTATAAAATTATTAAAAAAAAAAAACCCAGACTCCTGGATATCTACTTTGTTACAAAGGGATTTTTATTACTTTATATGTTATAACTGGAAATTGACTTATATAGTCAATGATGACAAAACAGATACCTCTAAAATAAATGGAAATGAGTTTAAAACTTAGTACAGGAATAAAATTATAAATATACATCAGATCCTAAGAGTGTATTAATTATAAAATCCTTAAAGATGCAGAAACCACCCCCCCCCCCCGCCCGCCAATGTATCAAATGACCTGCCTGGAATGTCATTGCATGTCAGGTAAATTCAAATTAAGCTTCATAAACACAAATCTCTGATTGTTTGGTCAGGGGTCTCCATTAGAGCAAATGAAAGATTGCAAATGTTTCTTTAACATCATTCCATCTAAATCCCTGATGGAATTTGTGTGATCTGCTGCTTTTCTCTCCTGTTTTCTGAGTGTGTTATATATAGTTTCAATCCATACCAAATGAAGGAAGCATTGATTAGACTTGATTTAAGGCAGCAAGTGATAAATGCAGCTGGGAAATTGATTCATGTCTCTCAAGTGACTGGGGCACAGCCATCCATAGTTGACACAACTCTTGTCTCAAGGCTGGAGAAAACAAACAGGCAAACACATGTCAAACAGATAAATGACTTTGCTGTTTTGAGCTCTCCGTGGAGGCCATTTGTTTCTTAGATAAGGAAGACTGCTTTCCAAAGTCATGAAAAGATAAGTTAGAGGAAAAGGATGAATGTGGGATTGGATGCCCAAGCACTGGGAAGAAAACAACAGGATTTACCTCCGGGAAGGGTCTTGCTTCTTTTCCCTCCAACATGCTGGGAGCAGTACTCCAAATGCTTTGTCTCCATATTTTAAGTGTTCATAGTGGTATGTTGGTGTCTTTGAAGCTATTTCCCAAGAAACATTTCCTGACTGCTCTTATTGGAGTGAGTATTCAGGAGAAGAATTGGCAAGAACAGCTAAGACTTGCGAGCCCGGCTTGGTCTGAAATAGTGATAGTTCCAGTAGTTTGACCACCAGCCCAGAAGGCCCCTGGAAACAATAGTCCCATTGCAATCCAGTGCCTCTTGTAGAGCCTCGCCCATAATACAAAGTATTGCATTTGTGTTTCCCCTACATGCTTTGTGTTTTCCCATCTTGATGTTTGCTCCTGCGTTGCTCTCCCATTTCCCTTGCTGTTAGTTTGCGTGTTTAAATCTCACCCATCCTTCAAGGCCCCCATTCAACTGCCACCTCCTCCAGGAGGTCACCCTTCATTGCTCTGGACTAGAAATAAATTCTCTCCTCTGAACTCCCAGAACAATTTGTAATGGTCTTAGAGTATTTATTGCTCCCTGCGGGGTAAATATGCGTGTCCTATCTTATTTACTAGAGCACAGACTTAAGTATCTGTTTCAGCTTTGGATCCCACACAACGTTCTGTCCACACAACACCTTCAGACGACACTTGTTGAATGAAAAACTAGGCAACTGGAGAGCTCAAATGAATAAATGGCATCAAACACTCGACAGCTCTTTACTAGCTAGTAATCCCCACCTAGCATCGGCCATGTTGCCTTTCTTTGGTTTTCTTTTGTTTCATAAGTCTTGATTCTCTTATCTTTTGAATATGACTTCTGCCAACATTCTAAGCAGGAAGATCAAGTGTGTCTTTCCTCTTCCTCCTTCTTCCGGGTCTGGGGTCCTCATCTCCTGGCCTAATTGGCACATATGTTCAATCTTTTCCTGTTGCTGTCCCTCCTCCCCAACCCTGAATTCCCAGCGTTCTCCACTCACTGCCCCCTAGGCTGGCAGGTGGAAGATTAGTTGGTAGAGAATATGAAAAGTACCCCCTCTGGGCAGTGCCCCTGGACATGGTGGACATTATCCCAGTGAATCAGGGCCAGGTCCTTCTGGAAGAGCCTTAAATCCAAGGCAAGCCAGAATGATCGGAGCAGGAAAGAGATTCTTATCTTCTAAAGCAGTGGGTTCCAGAGTTCTGTATTGATTTCTACAAAATTAAAATTAGAAACAAAACCAAACAGGGTAGAGTGCAGAGGGTGCTGACATCAGGCTGCCGACTTTTCATTCTGGATGTGCATCTCTAACCCAACCCAGGCAGTATTCTACTGAAACAATCCTTTCATAAAAGCCTGTTAATGCCAAAAAGTAGAAGGATAGTATTTAGAATAAAGATTAGCCCTCTAAATTGGACATAATTAGCTTTAAGAAAAACTCTCGGCTGGGTGCAGTGGCTCACGCCTGTAATCCCGGCACTTTGGGAGACCGAGGCAGGTGGATCGAAGCCAAGGACTGAGCTCAGCAGTTCGAGACCAGCCTGGCCAACATGGCAAAACCCCATCTCTACTAAAAATACAAAAAAATTAGCTGGACATGGTGGTGCATGCCTGTAGTCCCAGCTACTTGGGAGGCTGAGGCAGGAGAATCGCTTGAACGCTTGAAGTTGGGAGGCAGAGGTTGCAGTGAGCCGAGATTATGCCACTGCACTCCAGCCTGGACAACAGAGTGAGACTCCATCTCAAAAAAAAAAAAGAAAAAAAAAGAAAAACTCTTTCTCCTGAGAAACCACAGATACCTTTTCAGTTTCTCTATTTTTCTTTGTAGAAACATGAGTAAACACATGTAGTTTTTAAACAAAATTTGAATCATATACTACATAAATTTATATCCTTCTTTCTCTTAACATGAGGTCCTGTTTCCCATGTCATCAAATAACCTCCTGAAATATAACACTCATAACTGCATTTATTCCTATTGCACTGGCAGCAATTGCTCTCAAATGTAAATCTGATTAGTGAGGATTTTCCTGTTTTTGTAGTAAATTTGCTAAGCATGGATGCCTAGATCCTCTAGGTGCTTCCTCAGCAGCTCTTCCTCTGTTGTGTTATAGCAGCATAGTTTATTTCATTTTACGTTATTATTTTTTATGTTTTTTTTTTTAAGAGATAGGGTCTCACTCTGTTGCCCAGGCTGGAGTGCAGTAATGTGATCAGAACTCAAGGGATCTTCCCACCTCAGTCTCCCGAGTAGCTGGGACTACAGATGTGTGCCACCACACCCAGATGCATAATTTATTTTAAAGACAATACAGTCATCCCTCGGTATCTGTGGGAGATTGGTTCCAGGACTTCCTCAGATACCGAAATCCAGCGATGTGCAAGTCCCTTATATAAAATGGCATAATAGTTGTGTATAACCTACCTCCATTCTCTTGTATGCTTTAAATCATCTCTAGATTACTTATAATACCTAATACAATGTAAATGCTTTGGAAATTGTTAGTATACTATATTATTTTTAAAATATGCATTTTTTATTGTATTTTATTATTTATCTGAATATTTTCAGTCTGTGGTTGGTTGAAGTCATGGATGTGAAACCCCAGGATACGGAGGGCCAACTGCATCCCCTTGAATTACAGAAGAGACAGGAATGTAATAACATCTGTCATTTGTTGAGCGACTGCATGATGCCAAGCGCTGTGCTAGGCTTGTTTGTCCTCAGCATGTCAAGCAGGGGCCTATCTCCTCTCACTCCTTCTTTTTTTTTTTTTTTGAGACAGAGTCTCACTCTGTTGCCAGGCTAGAATGCAGTGGCACGATCTCAGCTCACTGCAACCTCCGCCTCCTGGGTTCAAGCAATTCTACTGCCTCAGCCTCCCGAGTAGCTGGGATTACAGGCGTCTGCCACCACATCTGGCTAATTTTTGTATTTTTAGTCGAGATGGGGTTTTGCCTTGTTGGCCAGGCTGGTCTCGAACTCCTGACCTCAGGTGATCCACCTGCCTTGGCCTCCCAAGATGCTAGGATTACAGGCATGAGCCACTGTGCCTGGCCTCCTCTCACTCCTTCTGTAGCCACAGATTCTGCCAATGGAAGGGACTTTGGGCATAGTGAGACCCTGTGGCTCTGCTCTTAGCTGACTGGATTGAGCTTGAACTTGACCCAAGGGCCGACTGTGGGGTCAGCTGGCCTGGAAAGCTTTACTAATCCAGGGGTTCTTGACTCTGGCTGCACACTTGAACCATCCAAGAAACTTTTCAAAAGTACCAATACTCAGTCCCCTCCACAGACAGTGGAAATAGAATCTCTGAGGTTGTCTAAATAGGCAAGAGCTGGGATAATCCAAGTCCTGCTCCCGGAAATTTGAATTGGGAAATGAAGAGAGGATAAGGCCCTTGGAAGTTATTGAAGGTAAGAGATGTGTTAGGATAATCACAAGGTGAATCTGGAATCAGTCTTGCAAACTCGACTCAGGAAGGAGGAAGTGTGAGTTAGGAGGATGTATGTAATGGAGAAAAGATACAGGCGAGAGGGTGAAGACAGCAGCTGGTCATGGGAAAGGGAGTGGCTGGGCATAAAAGGATGCAGACACGTGGAGTTGCTGTCATTACTCTGAAATGAACATTCACACACTGCTCCCCTGAGGTCCCAAAAGCAGTCATGGATGCCCATACCACCCTTTCATCAGTCCGAGGCTCCATAAGGCCTGAGCATTAGGCCTGTGCTGACTTTTGGAGCTCAGAGGACATCCAGTTCCCTATTGCTGATCAAATCAGAGGCCTTTCTTATACGTAACAGGACACCTGACACAACTGCTTCAAACAGTAAAGAGGATTTATTAGTTTATGAACTGTAAAGTCCAGCAGTAGAATGGATTTCAGAAGAGGCTTAACCAGCCATCCAACAATGTGATCAAAGGCGCTATCTCCTGTTTCTCTGTACCACCATCCTCAATGCTGAATTCATCCCAATTTGGACACCTTTCATGTCTCAAGATGGCTGCCAGCAGCCCCTGCAGCTACCTACTTTCTTGTTACCATCTGTCAGAAAAGAGATTATCTGTGTCCCAGCCTCCCCAGCAAATGTCCTCAGATTCACCCTGATTGGATGCGTTTGGGTAAACACTGAATCATTCATCACTGGCCACTGAAATGGGATGGCTGGTTGGTTTGTCTGAGTCATGTGGCCATTCCTGGAGCTGAAGGCAAGGTCAGGGGGACTTTGGGAGATGGAGGATGGAGCACAAAACCAGTAAGGTTACTGATAAACGTCTACCACCCTTTTCACCAATGCTCCCATGTGCAGGGCTCAGCTCTCTCTTCAGAAGAGGAGTGGTGAAGTGACAGCTTCCAGCGGCCACACCTTCATCTCGAGATCCACCCCAGTGTTTGCGCTAAGGCCACACTCTTCCTGGCCTGTTCCCAGCAGCTGGCTGGTCATAGCAAGGTGCTGGAGCTGGGCCATTCCTGCCCAGTGAGTGACTCCCATCCTCTCCACACCTTCTTAAGCTTACACTGCACTGTGGGGCTCCTTCTCACACTTGTCTGTCTTCCTTTTGGTCTGCGCCCTGCCCCACTCCTGTTTCCTTTTCCCTTTATTCTTCCTTCACAGACATTGCACTTCTAATTCTATCTTGGCTTCTGCTTCCCAGCAAATGAAACTGACACATCCTGGTTTTCTGAGCTACTCTCTGAGTGTGCCTCTGATTTTCAGAGGAGCTCAGCTCAAACCCACTTGCTCCACAAGTGCCTGTGGGGCCGATACTGTCTCCAGTATACAGAAGGGGAAGCCAGGGTTAGAGGTTGAGTAGCTTGCCTGATGTCACCCATGCAACAAGGGGAGCCTTGGCTTCCGAACCCCATCTTTACCTCTCTGCAGCCCGTGCTCTCTACCAGCTCTAGATGCTGTTCCTGGTAGAACCTGGTGAGGTGGCCTGAGTCTTTCAAGGTCACCCCTGGCTCAATGGAAGAGGAGAGGGTGCATCGCAGCGTGTGTTCCCTCCAGTCGGATTTCCTTGAATCACTCGCACCTGGGGGAAGGAAGATGAGGAGGGGATTGTCGGTGGATGGGGGGGATCTCTGTACTGGGGGCGGGAGGGGCGTTGCCACGTTGAGCACCGACACTTGAGAAGTGACACGGCTTCGTTTGTACACAAACCATCCTGCATGGTGTTTAAAAACAAAGGGCAAAGTCAGACGTTGCTCGAGGGCCCGGAAAGCCAACTGCGAAGCAGGCGGGCAGCTCCCGGATGGCCCCGCGTTGCCCCTGCTCCCACGCTCCCGATCAGTGAGAAAGCCTGCGCCCCGCCCTGAGAGCCAACCCGCTAATCCGCGGCATCGTCCACCAATGTGTCTAATGAGGTGGCATAACCACCCAGCTCTCCCCGGAGCCGCGCAGGGCCTCCTGGCTGAACTAGCGGGTGTAGCTCCGTCGGGTCCTCGGGCGTCGCGGGGCGGGGCGGGGTGGGGCCACTGCGCGTGCGCGCGGACCGGGCGGGGCGGGGCGGGGCCCAGGGCAGGTGCTTGGAGGAGGGTCTCCCAGCGGCAGGGGCAGACGCCAAGCTTGCTGAGGCTGGAGTGTATGCTTAATCACAGTCGACTGAGGGGCTGTTTAAGAATTGTAAGAAGCTGTTCCAGGTTAAGTTCTGAGCAGAGCTACAGAAGGTCGCGGTCTGGAAGCTGCTGGGAGGAGAGGGGCGACATCAGTGGCTTTCGTTGGGGGGAGGCACCCGCAGGATTTCCTGGGATGGGGAAACAATAACCTGGAATACGAGGAGGGTGTCCTAGAAGAGTCAGATTGCCCACTCCCATCCCACCCCCATCCCCAAGCTGATGAAATTGGCGCGAAGCAGATCCCTAATTCACAAGCTTATCTAATTCCTGCCAATAACACAGTATTTCTGTTTCTGCGGATACCTGGCTCTCGGGGCACATTGAAGCTTCACCTGGAGAGGATGGAACAGAGAAGACGATCAAAAACAGGGCCTTCCTGGAACCAAATGCCAATAACAGCCCTCAGGTGCCTAGCTAGCCCTTTACAGATTGCAAAGGGCTTTCTTCTACCTTGCCTCGTTTTCAGCAGGGGCAGGCAAGTGATCCCATTTTAAAGCGAGGAACCCGAGAGAGCTCAGGCTTTTCCCAGGTTGGGCACAGGGTGCAGTGGGAACTAAGGACTCAGTGAGTAGGGGTCACCCAGGGAGCCATGGAAGGTCTCCCAAAGAAAGGATGAACAGGAGTTGGTTGAGCAGAGGGACGTTAGGGTTGGGTGTTCATGTCTCAGGTGGAGAGATGTGGTGGGTGAGGGAACAAGATTGCTCAGGGTGGCTGAACACGGGAGGGTTAGCAGAGCTGGGGAATTGGGGGGCAACCCATGGAAAGACACATCCACTTGTGGGCCCAGATCAGCATTGTGTCACATTAAGAAAAAGGGAGAACTCAATTCACTATCCATAGTAATTGAAAAGCAATTGAATATTTATTGTAGCCTCTGGTGCACTTCATTTGTAAGGCAGAGCCAATACAGCTGGCCCTCCATATCCATGGGTTCCACGTTCCTGGATTCAGCCAGCTGTGGGTGGAAAACCACTCAGAAAAAATAAAAAGGATAATTCCATACTGAACATTCACAGACTTTTTTTCGTGTCATTATTCCCTAAACAGTACCGTGTAACAACTATTTCCATAGCACTTACATTGTATTAGGTATTATAAGTAATCTAGCGATGACTGGAAGTATATAGGAGGATGCACATAGGTTATATGCAACTTCTATGCCAATTTTTATCAGGGACTTGAGCATTGGCAAATTTTGGTATCCTGGGGGTCCTGGAACCAATCGCTTGCAGATATTGAGGGACAGCTGCATTGTAAAAATCTTCTTTTTCTTTCTTTCATTCTCTTACTCTCTTATCCTAGCCACTGCCCCCAAAGATGCATCTTTCCCCTTCCAAATTTCCCCAGTTCTCCTTCAGACTCTGCCTTCAGAGGGTTCCTGCCTCTCCTCTCCTTCTCCCCTTCCGTGGCTGTGGTTTTAACCCTACAGTAACTTTTTAATTAATTAATTATTATTTTTTCTTTTTTGGGAGACAGAATCTTGCTTTGTCGCCCAGGCTGGAGTACAGTGGCACGATCTCAGCTCACTGCAACCTCTACCTCCTGGGTTCAAGCAATTCTCGTGCCTCAGTCTCCTGAGTAGCTAGGACTACAGATGCACCCCAGCACACCCGGCTAATATTTTTATTTTTTTATTTTTAGTAGAGATGGGGTTTCATTATGTTAGGCCAGCTGGTCTCGAACTCCTGAGCTTAGGCAATCCACCAACCTCAGCCTCCCAAAGTGCTAGGATTACAGGCATGAGGCACCACCCCCGGCCTAACCCTACAGTACCCTTAGATTTCCTTCCCAGTATAAACTCTGCTTTCCCTGTGGCTTTTTGCACTTCGGAAAGTGGAAAGAGATTAGTGCAGGAGTCAGCAAACCAGGGCACTGAGGCCATATCCATCCCACTGCCTGTTTTTGTATAGCCTGCAAACTGAGGATCTTTTAATTTCTTTTTTTTTTTTTGAAACGGAGTCTCACTCTGTCACCCAGGCTGGAGTGCAGTGGCACAATCTCGGCTCACTACAACCTCTGCCTCCTGGGTTCAAGCAATTCTCTTTCCTCAGCCTCCCAAGTAGCTGGGATTACAGGTGCCTGCCACCATTCCTGCCTAGTTTTCTTGTAATTTTAGTATAGATGGGGTTTCACCATGTTGGCCAGGCTGGTTTCAAACTCCTGACCTCAAGTGATCCATCTGTCTCGGCCTCCCAAAGTGCTAGGATTACAGGCATGTGCCACCGCGCCCAGCCCAAACTGAGGATTTTTTTAAAAAAACTTTTTAATGATTGAAAAGAATTTATGGAAATGTCTTTTCTCTTTTGTTATGTAGGTACTTACCTAATAGCCTTGATTCTGCCCCTTGGTCCATAAAACTTAGAATATTGTACCATCTGGACCTTTACAGAAAAAGGTTGCCAATCCCTGGTTTAAGAGAAGGGGTTTGTGAATACCTATCCAGTAGCATTTTGGATGCCTGGCCCATGGCTTCTGGGGTTTCCATGCCCTCCTGGGGGAGGCTGTGCAGAAAGCTGGGACAAGAGGAATGAGGCTGATACTACCCCGAATCCCACCACAGGGGTGGTCCCATGGCTCAGGTCTGGCCAATCAAAGTATCCTGTTCTTCTGGCCACAGTGATTGGTTCAGCAATAAGCAGGTGTCTCAAGCCTATCAATCAAAGTCCTCTTGGGGCTTTGGCCAGAGCTACTAGAAATGATACTTTTTCTGAGTTGGTAAGCTGGAAGGAAGCCATTTTTCAGAGGATGATTATTTTTGTATCTATGTGAGGAAAACCTTTCTGGAAAAGAAATTGCATATACCAGAAAGCAGACATGGAAGGAAGAAGGGAGGAAGAGAGAGAGAGAGAGAGATTGACACATTTGACATTGTTTGAGACTCCACACCCAGCCACCCCTAAAGCTCCTTCCACCCTGGACCTTCAGTCATGCAAGCCAGTAAAATGCCTGCCTGCCTGCCTGCCTGCCTGCCTGCCTGCCTGCCTGCCTGCCTTCCTTCCTTCCTTCCTTCCTTCCTTCCTTCCTTCCTTCCTTCCTCTCTCTCTCTCTTTAGCTGAATTGGGCAGAGTTCAGTTACTTGTATCCAAACACATTCTGAGCAATATATGGGCTTTACCAGGTACTTTGGAACCTTGGATTTCTCCCCTTGGTACCCACAGCCCCTGCCATGTAACTTTCAGTGCCCTCTCACTCTGACTCTGGACTCCAAGTGACTTGCTTTGGCCAATAGCATGTTTGCAAACATTATGTAGACACAGTGGGACTTGTATTGTCTTTAGTAGCTCTTGGAGCTCCTCCAAGCCCATATAACAGTCCCAGTCTGGGCCACTACATGATGATAGGCATATAGAGCCAAGATGAGCCTTCCCATCCTCTTGACCAACAAGCCTCGAGCTAGGATGGCTGGAAGCCAACTGTAGGCACATGAATGATCACAGCAGAGGCCAGCAGAAGAACCGCCCCCACTGAGCCCAGCCCACAGAATTATGAGATAAACAAATGGTAGGTGTTTTAAAGCAGTAAGTTTTGGGGTGATATGTTAGGCAGCAAAAGCTGATCCGTAGGCAAAAGGTGAAAAAAGGATTATGAAAGGCTCTAAAGGAGAGCAGCTTATCACTTGCTGGCACTTTTAGTGTATAAGAAAAACAAAGCACCGTAGTATTGAAATATTGCCCAAGCTTAAAACAACCACAGTTCTAGAACACCAACACTTAAACAAGCAGTCTGGAACACATACTGAATTCCTTGGCAGGAACCCCACTGAGAAATCCACGCCTGGCACTCCCATTCCACAGCCATACTGGGCAGCTCCTACTGCAGGGATCATGGCCGGCACAAATGTTATCTCTAGGATGAGGGGATCAGGTACATCTGTGAAAATGTAGAATTCCTCTTACTTGTGTCGTAAAGGCATGACAGTAAGAGTTAAAATGAAATAGTGCGACGATCCCTGGTGGTCTACTGGTTAGGATTCAGTGCTCTCAAAATGCAATAGCATATTGAGCACCTACTGTATTCATAATGTTCACAGCAACCATGTTTTTCTTCTATAGGTCTGACTTAGTACACTTTCATTCTCATTTATTAGGGGTGAATTGCTAGATGCAATGTACCATTTTCTCTTTATGTGAGGTTGTTCATGTCAAATACTAAAGGTATGACTACTACTACTACTAATGATGGCTTACTGTAGGCCGGGCTCAGTGGCTCACGCCTGCAATCCCAGCACTTTGGGAGGCTGAGGTGGGCGGATCACTTCAGGTCAGGAAATAGAGACCAGCCTGGCCAACATGATGAAACCCTGTCTCTACTAAAAATACAAAAATTAGCTGGGCATGGTGGCATGCTCCTGTAATCCCAGCTGCTTGGGAGGCTGAAGCAGGAGAATCACCGAACCTGGGAGACAGAGGTTGTAGTGAGTTGAGATCACATCACTGCACTCCAGCCTGGGCAACAGAGCGAGACTCCATCTCAATATAAATAAATAAATAAATAAAATAAAAATGATGGCTTGCATTTGTGAACACACACTTAGCACCAGGCTCTGGACAAGGGGCTTTACAGGCCTAATATCTTTTTTTGTTTTTTGAGACAGAGTCTCGCTGTGTCACCCAGGCTGGAGTGCAGTGGCAAGATCTCGGCTCACTGCAACCTCTGTTCCTGGGCTCAAATCATCCTCCCACGTCAGCCTTCTGAGTAGCTAGGACTACAGGCACACACTGTGCCTGGCTAATTTTTGTATTTTTGGTAGAGATTGGGTTTTGCCATGTTGCCTAGGCTGGTTGAACTCCTGGGCTCAAGTGATCAGCCCATTCAGGCCTGATATCTAGTCCTGACTACAACCCAGGAAGATGGGTACTATCAATCCCATTTTGCAGATGAGAAAACTGAGTCCCTTGCCTAAGTGCACCACGTCATTAAGTGTTGGCATTGGCAACTAAACGTACATTTTATTTTAAAGGGAGACTATTACTGTGGCCTACAGAAATGGGGAGGCTCATGAAGGACACACTTCTCCTGCTTTGAAGGCAGGTTGGGATTTACCGCCTACCAGCTCTGTGACCTTGGGTGTCTTATTAAATGTTCCCGGGCCTCAATTTATATGTCTGTGAAATGTGGGTGATAATCCTTTCTTTCAAGGATTATCAAGGGGGAGGGAATTAAGTGAGACACCTAAAGCTCTCAGCACAGTGCTAGGCTTGGGGCTGGAGCTTGAGCCCTTATACTTTTTCTTCCTCCAGGGGAGACTAGACCATACTGGTTTCTAGTGACTCTATCTGATAGAATGTAAACCTCATGAGAATTTGTTTTTTTCATTATTTTGTTTAGGTTGTATCCCCTGCACCAGAGTGGTGCCTAGCACATCACAGAGACTCAATCCATGCTTTTTGAATTGAGTTCTGTATTTCTGTGACTGTGATTCTGTGAGATGTGACTGGCAGTGGTTTCCTAGGTGCTGGTTGGAATGGGAGGTGGAAGGGATCCAGGAGCAAAGCTTTGTGAGAAGGAAGGGAGAGATGTCCCAGTCAACAGTGCCCTGGGAGCTGGGCTGCATGGCTTGCCATGTTGATAATGTCTCATCCATTGCTGCCCAGCCTGGGAGGGCAGCTCAGGGGTTGCTAGAGATGCCCGTTGAGTGTACTGGGAGCACAGTCTGTGCACTGGGCTCCACCCCACCTCTCTCCTCCTCCTCCTTTCAAGCTCTCCTGGCCTCTGCTCAGCACCCCCACCCATCTGCACCGTGGCCAGGCTTAGAAAGAATCCTTCCTTGGTGCCAAGTATCAGCAGGGCTTTCTGAGGGTGTGAATTATTCCCCGACAAACCCAGCACCCATCTGTCCCCAGCCGGCACTGCTGGCATCTCCCTAGGCCTGGAAGCTGCCCAGGGCACCTCCAAGCCAGGCCTGCACGGGGCTTCCTCCCAGTGAAGACATGGCTGCCCTGAGCCTTAATTGGAGAGATGATGCAGTGAGCCCGGGAGATTTTAAAGTGTGTATTTACAATCTGCTTGCTCCTTGAAGTGGCATGAAAACAAAAATCCAAGGAAAGCGCTCAGTGAGGGGATTTCCCTGGTGACCTGTGGCTAATGGCCTTTGCCTACCTCTTGCTCTGGAGAGGCCCTCCGAAGCCTGAATGGGGGTGGGAAGTGGCTTCCAGGGAAGAAGGGTCTTTCTGAGGTGGCTGTGCTCACAGGACACAGCCTTTGAGAATCAGGATCAGAAGATGTAAGTAGCCCCCATAACTGGCACATTGGTAGTGGATGCTCTGGGAGGACTCCTGCACTCCACGTGTTCCCCAGAGACAAGGCAGTAAGATTTCAGAGATTTTAAAAAGAGGTTAGGTTGCTTGTGAGTTCGACCAGCTTCCTGAACTTTCTGGAGAAAATAGTTGTGGCAGCGAATCTGTAGGACAAGAGGCTGGATGAAGGTGTGTGTACTGCTGGTCATGAAGTGTCTTAATTCTAAGAGATGAAAGGGCCATTTTCGTCCACTGAAATAATAGGCATTATTTGTATGTATCTGTAGTGGCCAGTGACTGACTTCCCAGGAGAAATCGGCATCTCCAGGAGAGAAAAGTAGGGACTTCCTAGTAAAGAGTTCCCCAAGAACCAATAACAGTCACATGGCCCTACAGCAGAGGCATTTTAAGATGTCCGTTGGCTCTGGTTCCTTTTAGAAGCCTCTCCCACATTATATATCAAGTATCCAATGCACCTATATCATATGTTTGTTAATGTAAATACATTTTAAAGAATTTTCAAACCTGGCACAGTGGCTTATGCCTGTAATCTCAGCACTTTGGGAGGCTGAGGCAGGGGATCACTTGAGGCCAGGAATTCAAGATCAGCCTGAACAACATAGTGATACCCCATCTCTACACAAAATAAAAAATTATCCCGGTGTGGTGACACATGTCTGTAGTCCCAGCTACTCGGGAGGCTGAGGTGGGAGGATCACTTGAACCCAGGAGTTCAGGGCTACAGTGAGTTATGATTGCATCACTGTGCCCCAGCCTGGGCAACAGTAAGACCCTGTCTCTAAAAAAATAAAATTTAGGGCCGGGCGCGGTGGCTCACGCCTGTAATCCCAGCACTTTGGGAAGCCGAGGCAGGCGGATCACGAGGTCAGGAGATCGAGACCATCCTGGCTAACACGGTGAAACCCTGTCTCTACTAAAAATACAAAAAATTAGCCGGGCGAGGTGGCGGGCGCCTGTAGTCCCAGCTACTCGGGAGGCCGAGGCAGGAGAATGGCGTGAACCCCGGGGGGCGGAGCCTACAGTGAGACGAGATCGCGCCACTGCACTCCAGCCTGGGCGACAGTGAGACTCTGTCTCAAAAATAAATAAATAAAATAAAATAAAATTTAATTTGAAAATTAAAAATAAAAAAATAATTTGTGAAATTTTGCTTTTGAACTTACTTGGCTATGAGTAGTAATTCCTTCACTGTATAATGCTATTGGCTGTGCTTTCTCATGCAAACTCAGGAGTTATTACAAAGTGAGGGAACCAACCCATAAATTGTGTTTAGATGTAATAAGATTTTAATGAAAACAAACTTAATGAACAAAGTGGACCTAGTGTTTTTTAGACATTTAATTAAGCATTTCTTCATTTCAATTTTGCATCTTTTTCTTTATTTCGAGCCAATGCCTTTTATTTTTTTCCTGGTCCTCAATGTGTTTGCAAGACCTGGAATTTGTGGCTATAGGCGTGTGTTTCCTGGTGGGTAATGCAGCCTTATCTGGACTGGTCGATCAGGAGGCTGGAGGCAGCACGAGCAGCGGCCCCAGGCTCCAAGAATCTTCATTCTCACAGGTCACATTGGCGATTTCTCTAGGGTGGAATAATCAGCTCAGCAGGGTCTGCGCTTAAGTTCGGAGGCCTGTGACTCACGTTGAAATCAGCACCTCCAGGTGAGGAAAGCCTGGGGTGGCTCAAAACCCAATAGGAGCCACTAACGAATCCAGGGGCAACTGTGACTATTTATGCTCCTGGCACACAAGTCACAAGATAAAAGCTCGGGGCCTCCCCTGGCCTTGGAATCTCTCAGAGGTTTATTTGTTCATTCACGCATCAGTTTACTCAGCAAAGAGGAATCACGGAGTTGTTTTTCGTGCCCAACCTGGAGTGGAGGGAGGGGAAGAACAGATGGGACGTGAGGTTTGTCACCGTCACCTGGTCGGCTGGCTTCCTTGCACATTAACATTTTATATCTGGGCTCTCAGTAGCAGCGAGAATCCAACAACAGCATGGCACTGACCTGGTTCTGAGCGTCAAGGAGCCTCAGAGGCTTCCGCTTCTGGGTCCCAATTGGGCGTGGCCCTGTAGTGAACCCCTCAGGCCATTTGGGGGAGGAATGAGGAGAGACTTACACTGAAAGGGCACCTTCTGATCTCCAGGCACTGCATCTATGCTGTTGATTTGCTTCCTAACTTGTGCCTCAAGCAATTGCATCCCTTTTCCAGGTGAGGCAATGGAAGCTCCAGACAGGTGAAATACTTTACCCCAAGTCACACAGCAAGGAAGTGGTAGAGGCAAATTTGACCTCAGAGCAGCCGCACCCCAAACTCTGCACTGTTGGCTTCCACGCTCTTCTCCCTCCCTGAATTTTCAGGACGGTTCAGAGTCTGTTGGTGGAATTTCTGGTATGCCTCAGATGTAGACTTGTTGCTCCTTTCAGATTAACTGTTTCTGTCCAAAGCCAGGAAGACAGAAGTGGTGGATGTGTCTATAGCTGCCTCGGGCCTCTAGTGCAGGGCAAAGATGCCCCTCAGAGGAGTCAGGTGAGGCTGAAATCCAGCCCACATGTCACCTACCTGTTGGTACGTGGTGTGGGAATTCGTCAGACTGACAGGAAAGGGTTGCTTGCCAGGCCCTGCACCCCTGAAGCCCCATCAACCCAGAGGGGTTCCTCTTAATAAATTGCACAAAAGCACCGCCTTGCTTTGGGTTTTCCTGGAAGCAGACTCCGAGGCAGATATTGCAGTGCAAATCCTTTTGTTTGGGAGGTGACTCCAGGAAGTACTGGTAAGAGAGTAGGGAAGTAAGACAGGGAGGGGAAGCAAAGCATTCACCGTGTGTTGCCATCGTGGACAACTAGACCACAGTCCCACTGGAGAGCCCTGGGGAACAGTAGGGAACATGCCCCTAAATTATCCCAGTGCCCCATCTTTGGTGATGGCTGCTTCCAGGGACTCCACGGCTTGCTCTTCACGCAGGCTGAGTGCACTCTCATGGCCAGAGTAATGCCCTCCTGAAGGATCAGGGTTGTGCCTGATGAACTGCTTGGGTGGCATGTGTGTGCTGATGAGCCGTGTTGGTTGCAGGTGTGAGCGGAGGTGATCTGGTCTGAATGGCAACAGCACCCATCCCACTACCCACAAGGTGAGCCTGACACCGTTACCGAGACTTCTGTCCTGGATTCAACAGGCTCAAGAGATTGTCTGTGCCTCTTCTCCACTTTTTCATTGGCTGAGGTATGAATTTAGGCATCCACCTGTAACGTTGCCCTCCCAAAGGCTGACTTGCGATTGAAAACAAAACAAAACGCTTCTGAAAACAAAACAAAAATGCATTCTGCTCAAACACCATCCCAGGAAACCTCAGGACTTTATAATCAAGTCTGGGATCTGTTCCTAGCTCTGATGTGTGGCCATTTCCTTTGGCTTCTCTTCACTTTCTGCCTCTTTCTCTTCCTCCCCTTTGTCTTTGGAAGCCAATAAGGAAATCCACGTGTCCTGGCTTCTTGCCTTCCTGTTTTTATCCTGTAGACCTCCGGAGGGTTGTTTGGCAAGAGCAGGAGTGGCTGCCTTGGAACTGCACGAGGTTGGGTGGTGAGGCTTGGGAGGGGGCAGCCGCATGGGGTGGGGCTGCTTTGAAGCCATGTTTGTGTATGGTTTACTGATTGGGGGTGACGGGTGGAAACTACGGGGAGCCTCAAACCCCCCTTGGCACTGTCCCCAACAAAGCTGAATTCTTGCTATTGCTGAATCCCCAAGCCCCAGAACTCACAAGCCCCTCCTCCATGGCCCTTCCTGGACCCCCTGGTTCCATGGTTTTGCTTGTTCTGGGGCTACATCGCAGACTTCAGTAAGAACTGGAGCAGGAGTTTGGCAGAGATGTCAAGAGTTGACTGAAATCAGAAACCTCCAGCACTAAATTGTGACTGTTTTAGTCTCTGTTCCTCTGACGAGACTGCTGCTGCTCCTTGGAGGCTTTCTGATGTGCCTTTCCAGTTACCCTTTACGATTTTTCCCTATAACCCAAATAGCTCCGAAGGAGGCGCAGAACCCTGTTGCTTCATTTGGCGCCAATGATCTAATGAGGTGGAAATCCCAGGGTTGCTCTCAGGGGGCCGACGCAGTAATTGATATCAATTGGTGTGATTAGAGAAAGCCCTCAATCATCCCGAGGTGTCTCACTGCAATCTGTCATGGTCCTCATCAGATGAGCTTCGCCCTGAGCTTGTGCTGGAATGAGCACCGCTTTCCTGTATTCAGCCCAAAAGCCCAAATGTGGCCCGGCGTGGTGGCTCACACCTGTAATCCCAGCACTTTGGGAGGCAGAGGTGGGCAGATCACCTGAGGTCAGGAATTCGAGACCAGCCTGGCCAACATGGCAAAACCCCGTTGCTACTAAAAATACAAAAATTAGCTGACGTGGTGGCATGCACCTGTAATCTCAGCTACTCCAGAGGCTGAGGCAGGAGAATTGCTTGAACCTGGGAGGCAGAGGTTGCAGTGAGCCAAGATCACGCCATTGCTGATCTCAACCTGGGCGACAGAGCTGGTCTCTGTCTCCAAAAAAAAAAGAAAGGGCCTAATGTAAGCATGAGAGATACATATCTTACTGCCCTGCCCAAGAAGTGAGGACGTGCTTTTCCCACTTGCCTGGGAGGCGGCCTGGCTGAGAGGTCACAGGCCCAGGCTTAAAATCTGACTCCCTGGGCGGGAGTCTTTGCTATGCCTTTATAGGCTGGTGGCCTTGGAACAGTGACTTCACTCCTGGTGCCTCAGTTTCTTTATCTGTAACATATGGTGATAATAGTACTACATTTCTTTTTGGTAGAGACTGGATCTTAATGTTTTTCTCAGGCTGGTCTCAAACTCTGGGGCTCAAGCAATCCTCCTGCCTTGGCCTCCTGAGTAGCTGGGACTATAGCTGCATCACCCCACCCAGCTATCATATTACGTTATTAGCCCTCACACGATTGTTGGGAGGGTTAAATAATATGTGTAAAGTGCTTAGAAACATACCTAGTACATAGTATTTGTTAAGTAAATTCTCTTATTTTTTCTTCTGCCCGTTCCAGAAAGGCTCTGGGGAGTCTAACAGCCAGGACAGACAAAGAGCAGTAAAACAAATACTGAGGAACTCAAGAACCATGTGAGGTTGACACCTGAGGTATTACTTGGACTCTGTACTGCAAAGAACATTTATTCATTCAACAAGCATCCACTGAGTACCTCCGGTGTCCCAGGCACTGTGCTCGTGGCTGGGCTTACAGCTGTGACTTCATAGAAGTTAGATTTGAGTGTGTGCGTGTACACCTGGCATAGGTAAACAAGCGAGTCATTAAGATAATTTCAGAGTGATAAAGATGGTGAAGAAAATGAGCAGGATGAAGTGAAACGGAGGAGTGGGGTGGGGGCAACTCCAGGATGTGCAGTTGGGAAAGTCCTCTCTGAGGAGATGAGGGGACAAGAAAGAAGCAGCCCTGTGAGGCCCCAGGATGAGAACTTTCCACAAAGCGAGCAGCAAGTGCAAAGGCCCTGGGCTGCATGGGAGCTCAGAGAATCAGGAGGATAGCAAGGAGGCTGCCATGCTGGAGGAGAATGAGGGAAGAGAGTGCAGAGGCCAGTTTGGAGAGGCTGAATAAAGCCTGAGTGTGTGTGGTGAAGTGTTCAATTTTTATTTTTGAGGATTTATTTATGTATTTACTTGAGACAGAGGTCTTGCTCTGCCACCCAGGCTAGAGGGCAGTGGTACCATCACGGCTCACTACCGCCTCGACCTTCCTGGGTGCAACTGATCCTTCCACCTTAGCCTCCTGAGTAACTGAGAACCCAGGTGCATGCCATCTTGCTCTGCCAATTTTTGTATTTTTTGTAGAGATGGCTTTTTGCTATGTTGCCCAGGCTGGTCTTGAACTCCTGAAGTCAAGCAATCCACCCACCTTGGCCTCCCACCATGCTGGGATTACAGGCGTGAGCCACCGCACCCGGTTTTTTGAGGACTTCAAACAGCAAACAACATAGTTTCCGTTACCAGTTAAAAAGTTTAGAAACCCAGCTGGGTGTGGTGGCTCACGCCTGTAATCCCAGCACTTTGGGAGGCCAAGGCGGGCGGATCACGAGGTCAGGAGACCGAGACCATCCTGGCTAACAAGGTGAAACCCTGTCTCTACTAAAAATACAAAAAAAATTAGCTGGGCATGGTGGTGAGCGCCTGTAGTCCCAGCTACTCGGGAGGCTGAGGCAGGAGAATGGCGTGAACCCGGGAGGCGGAGCTTGCAGTGAGCCGAGATCGCGCCACTGCACTCCAGCCTGGGCAACAGAGTGAGACGCCGTCTCAAAAAAAAAAAAAAACAAAAAAGTTTAGAAACCCAACTCAAGGTAGCTTAAACAAAAGGAGGGATATATTAAAGAACAGCAACAGTGTCTCAGGGAAGCCAGGGGGAGGAACAGAGCTGGGCTTGAAACTGGGAGGGCGATTTCTCCATCCCCATTGCCGGTTTTCTTTATACTGTTTGTGACCCAGTCCATGTTGTGGAACACAGCTGCCGACTACTCCTGAAATTTGTGAAATTGACTTCTGTAGTCTGGCATCTCAAGGGTGACTCATCTCTCAGTGCCAACACGCCTCAGGTAAGGACTCAGGAACTGGCTTGAGCCAGGAGTCCACTCCTGGACCAATCAGCTATGGCCAGGGTGGAATTGAGTCACACTCCACCTCCTAGTTGTTCTTAAGTAAGGATGGGGGCTGGGCACGGTGGCTCAGGCCTTTAATGCCAGCACTTTGGGAGTCCGAGGTGGGCGGATCACGTGAGGTCAGGAGTTCGAGACCAGCCTGGCCAACATAGTGAAACCCCTTCTCTAATAAAAATATAAAAATTAGCCGAGTGTGGTGGCAGGCGCCTGTAGTCCCAGCTACTCGGAGGCTGAGGCAGGAGAATCACTTGAACCCAGGAGGCGAAGCTTGCAGAGAGCCGAGATCATGCCACTGCACTCCAGCCTGTGTGACGGAGTGAGATGTTGTCTCAAAAAAAAAAAAAAGTAAGGATGGGGCCCTGGGCAGGGAGAAATAATTCTCAAAGAGGGGACTGAGGGAAGAATAAACAAAGGATCTAAGTTGCCAGAAAACCAGAAACTAAAGAATGAATGTACCTAAAAGCAAGCTCAGAATTTAGCTCTGAGCTTTGTGGTAGCCAAAGCTTTAAAAAAAAAAAAAAAAAAAAAAAAAAAGGAAAGAAAGAAAGCAATGAATAAGCATCTGAGTTCTGATTGGCTAATAAAATAAGGCACAGCAGATCACGAGGAGAGAGAAGCATTTTCTTCCATGAAAGCTGAGAGGACATTCTTTAGGGTTCTATGTGGAAGGGGACTAAGAAATACAATAAATGACTCATTCAGCAACAGTTGAATTTAGATTTCTGAGATGATTAAGTTTTTCACAATGTGTGGGGAGTCCCTCCTGGTGAATTCTGAAAGTAGAGGGGACATTATTAAATTTCAGTGCAAGGGTAGGCAGGGTGTGTTTGAGGGGGAACCAAAGTCATGCTCATTATGTTTTCTTTCAATGACCTCATTGGCTCTTGGAGACCTCAGTGCTGAGGTAAAAAACTCAGGATTTACCTACAGGACTGGGGAGAGGGGTGTGGAGTGGCTTGGGTGTGAGGAAAACATCAGGATAAAGGGGAGCTGACAATCCATCTCTGTCAGCAGGGGGAACTTGAGAAATAGCTGCTCCTTGGTGGTAGCCAAGTGGTGCCTCTTGGGCCTAATGATATTCTACCAGGAACTGGAAATTCTGGACTATTAAAACATGACTGTTGACAATGAATTTAAATTCCAAGAGCCAAGCAAAACGTGGTGAGGGTGAATGTAGCCCTCGGCCATGGGCGTGCAGGCCCCACCCCTCTGGCGTTGCAAGGACTGGGTAGCCTGTGTTCATATGAGCTTCCTGGAACACAGATGGCTCTGCCAGGCTCTTGGCCAGAACTGGGCACAGTGAGAGCCCCAAGTGCAGAAATTCTGTGTCCTGCAGAGCCAAGAATGCCACACCTCTTACTCCTTTCCTTCTTTTTCTTTTTCTATTTTTTTTTTTCCAGACAGGGTCTCACTCTGGGGTGCAGAGCATGATCACAGCCCACTGCAGCCTCGACCTCCCAGGCTTAAGTGATCCTCCCACCTTAACCTCATGAGTAGCTGGGGCAACAGGCATGTGCCACCATGCCTGGCTAATATATATATATATTTTTTGAGACAGAGTCTCCCTCTGTTGCCAGGCTAGAGTGCAGTGGTGCGATCCCAGCTCACTGCAACCTCTGCCTCCCGGGTTCAAGAGATTCCCCTGCCTCAGCCTCCTGAGCAGCTGGGAATACAGGCACATGCCACCATGCTTGGCTAATTTTTTGTATTTTTTAGTAGAGACGGGGTTTCACCATGTTGGCCAGGATGGTCTCGATCTCTTGACCTCGTGATCCGCCCACCTCGGCCTCCAAAAGTACTGAGATTACAGGCGTGAGCCACCACGCCCGGCCAAATTTTTAAAAAAATCTTTAGTAGAGATGAGGCCTCTCCCTATGTTGACCAAGCCAGTCTTGAACTCCGGAGCTCAAGCAATCCTCCCGTTTTGGCCTCCCAAAGTGCTGGGATTACAGGTGGCATGGGTGACAGCACCCTCCCTCCCTCCCTCCCTCCCTTCCTCCCTTCCTCTCTTTCTTTCTTCCTCCCTCCCTCCTTCCCTCCCTTCTCCTTTCTCCCTTCTCTCTCTCCTTCCTTCCTTCCTTCCTTCCTTCCTTCCTTCCTTCCTTCCTTCCTTCCTCCTTCCTTCCTTCCTGTTGGGCCCCAGGTATCCAATGATGAGTAAAACAGGCCCTCCATTCTCTCAGGGAGTTTACATTCCAGTTAGGGAGCCAGACTTTCAACAACTAATTACACAGTGAAGTGGTTCATCCAAGTTGTAAGATGTGCCAGGAGGGGAGCCTGCCGAAAGCCACCTCAGAGTGCTTACAAGGGAATCTGATCAAGTCTAGGTTTAGGAAAATTCCCCGAGGAAATGACTTAAGCCGAGATCTTAAGGAGAATAAGGGAGGGTTGTGATTCCAGACAAAGCAGGCTGCTGTGACTGCTGTGAATTGGGAAGGAACTTGTCACTTGTCACCGGAGGGCAGAGTTACCAGATGGGGCTGGGGACCGAGGAAGGAGCCAGGCAGATTTTGTTAGCCATGTTGAAGATTTAGAACTCAAGCAAACTTATCCAAAACTTAGAAATATGGCAGAAAGGAAGACTGCAGTTTCTTTCCACGTCGGCTTAGAGCATTATTTGCCAGGCCTGCCCAAGGATTAGTTAATTCTATATGGGAATTGTACCTTGGTTTGATTTTGCTATTTACTGATTGAACTTGATCTCTATTAAGTTACATGTAAATTTGTGAATAGCTGTCCTGTTGAGATGCAAATGGTTTATGTGTGATAGAGGAGGCAACCCTAAAGGTTTTGGCTTTATCACCCTGAAGGACATTAGTCATTTTTGTTCCTAACTTAAAAAATGAACAAATAAATTAAACTTTACATCAGTACCCCCTCTCTGGGGGACTGTAGAAACCCCTGTCATCAAATGCTTTTTGAAGCAGCTCTACCGTGCTGCTGGCTCTCTTATTAATCAGTTAAATATTTGACACATGCTTGTTCTATATAAGTTTCAAAGCCAGGTTTTTATCTTCTCAACATTATTCTTTGACGGAACTCTCTCCAAAGTGTGATGAAAGCTGGAGGGTTTTAAGCAGGCAGCTGCCATGATTAAATTTGCCAGTGGACGCCAATGTTAAGGTTCTTCTGTGAAAATTAAGAAATGCAGGCTTCTATTTTTACCTTCAAATGGAGGCTTTACCTCTAGGGAAAAATAACTGGTTTGGTTGAGGACCAATCTTCTGTTGTTATCACCAAGTGTGGGTTTATTATAGGGTCTTTCTGCAAACATAGGGGCCTCTAATCATTGCAGTGTCCATTTTGTTAAGACTTAAAGCATCAGATGATAATTTATTGTAATGGGATCTAAACTAATGAACTCCACTTACAATTAAAATGTTTTAGAAAGCTTTCTTTTCTCCTGGGTCTCCCCAGGAGGCCCAGCTCTGACAAAAGTGGAACCACTCTGCTGTGGGATAGATTGCTCATCAGCTCTGTCAAGTGTCAGGAGATGGGCCATCTCTTTAAAGTGCTTAAAAAGGGGGAGGGGGGAAGCATCCATTTCTATAAATTATTGAATATGGATTTAAAATCACCTATTTGGAGAAGTGTTGAAATTGCACGTGCTAATTGAAGAGCCAGAGAAACAGCATTGGGACTGCAGCGAGGAGGCCAGTAATTGTTCCCGAGCTTTTGGTGGTCAGAATGAAGGTGACAGCACCCTGGGCAGCCACAGGATCTAAATGGAGTCCCAAGTAGAAAGGCAGCACTTCGTGCACCGGGAATTATGCTAGAGCCTGACCTCTCTGCTATCTCCTCTAATCCCTAAGGTATTGGCAAGGGGACCGTTGTTGCCTTCCTGCAGGTAGGAAACTGAGCCCCTCAGAGGTCGAGTGACTTGCCAGAGGTCACTCAGCTAGTAGGTGGCTGAGGTGACTTCTGAATCCAGGTGTTTCAGATTCAGTGTGTCAATATGCCTTTCTGTAATTTGCAGACATTCTTCACTTCAGTTGTCATTTTCTCAGTGTTTATGCTCCAATGATATCATTCAAACTGATATAGTAGAAAGAGCATGACCACACCCCAACATGCCCCCAGAGAATTAATGCTCAGCTTTAGGCAATTGACAGAGAATTGGGAAATTATGATCCTCATTTCTTCCCTCCCTGCCGGCCTCTCTTCCTTCTTTCATAATTCTGTTGAATACCTCCTTCAAGTTTTTCCTCAAGGCTGAGCGTGGTGGCTTATGCCTGTAATCCCAGCACTTTGGGAGTCTGAGGAGGGTGAGTCACTTCAGATTGGAAGTTCGAGACCAGCCTGGCCAACATGGTGAAACCCCGTCTCTACTAAAATTACAAAAATTAGCTGGGCGTGGTGGTGGGCATCTGTAGTCCCAACTACTTGGGAGGCTGAGGCAGGAGAATCGCTTGAACCCAGGAGGGAGGTTGCAGTGAGCTGAGATAGTACCAAGGCATTTCAGCCTGGGTGACAGAGTGAGACTCCATCTCAAAAAAAAAGGTTTGGCTCAAATATCATCTATTCAGTAAAGCCTCCCATGGCCACCCTCCTTAAAATTGCAGCCTACATGAGCCCTCAACCCTCTTTTCTGTTACCCTATTCTATTGCTTTTCCCCCATATCATGTATCTTCTAATATACTACATAATCTACTTATTTATTTTCTTATTATTTATTGTTTGTCTTCCTTTAACAGCATGGAGACACTAAGCAAGAATCTTCGTCTATCTTGTTCACTAGTGTCTTTCCTTCTTTCCTTTCTTCCTTCCTTGCTCCCTCCCTCCCTCCTTCCTTCCTCCCTCCCCTCCCCTTCCTTCCTTCTTTCCTTCCTTCCTTCCTGCCTTCCTTCCTTCCTTGCTTCCTTCCTCTCTTTCTCTTTGCTTCTTCCTTTCCTTCTCTCTCTCTTTTCCTTTCCTTTCCTTTCCTTTCTTTCCCTTCCCTTCCCTACCCTTACCCTTCCTTCCATCCTTCCTTCCTTCCTTCCTTCCTTCCTTCCTTCCTTCCTTCCTTCCTTCCTTCCTTTCTATTTTTGAGACTGGGTCTCAGTCTGTCACCCAGGTTGGAGTGCAGAGGTACAATCACAGCTCACTGCAGCCTCACCTTCCCAGGCCCAGGTAATCCTCCCATCTCAGCCTCCCAAGAAGCTGAGACAACAGGCACGTGTCACCATGCCTGGCTTTGTTGTATTTTTTGTAGAGACAGGATTTTGCTATGTTGCCCAGGCTGATCTTGAACTCCTGATCCAAGGCCTCGCAAAGTGCTGGGATTATAGGCGTGAGCCACTGCACTTAGCCCACTTTTGCATTTCAAGTGTTTAGAACAATGCCTAGAATGTAGTAGGTGCTTAATAAATATTTGTTGATTTATTGCATGAATGAATACCTGTTACTGGATTAGTTATAGTTTAACAAAAACCAACAAGCAACGTAAACTAGTACAATAGTTTCCTTTTATTCATGGTTTTGCTTTCGGAGATTTTAGTTACTTTCAATCGACTGCAGTCTGAAAACAGGTGACTATAGTAAAATAAGATATTTGAGATAGAAAGACCACATTCACATAACTTTTATTATAGCATATTGCTATAATCGTTTGATTTTATTATTATTTATTTTATTATTTATTTATTATTATTGTTGCTAATCTCTTACTGTGCCTAATTTATAAACTTAATCATAGGTATATATATATATATATAAGGGAAAGAACATAGTGTATATGCAGGGTTTAGAACTAACTGAAGTTAGGCCGGGTGCAGTGGCTCAAGTCTTTAATCCCAGCACTTTGGGAGGCCGAGGCAGATGGATCACGAGGTCAGGAGATCGAGACCATCCTTGTTAACACGGTGAAACCCTGTCTCTACTAAAAATACAAAAAAAAAAAAAAAAAAAGAACTAACTGAAGTTGGATGGGCACAGTGACGCACACCTGTAAACCCAGTACTTTGGGAGGCTGAGGCAGGTGGATACCTGAGGTCAGGAGTTCGAGACCAGCTTAGGCAACATGGTAAAATGCCATCTCTACTAAAAATACAAAAATTAGCTGGGTGTGATGGCACACAGCTGTAATCCTATCTACGAGGCTGAGGCAGGAGAATCACTTGAACCTGGGAGGCGGAGGTTGCAGTGAGCCAAGATTGCGCCACTGCACTCCAGCCTGGGTGACAGAGTGAGACTCCGTCTCAAAAAAAAAAAAAAAGAAAAGAAAAGAAAAGAAAAAAGAACTATCTGAAGTTTCAGGCATGCACTGAGGGTCTTGGAACATATTCTCCTGGATAAGGGGGCACTGCTGTATTAATTGTACACACCTGTGTGTGAGGCATTGTTCTAAGGGTTTACCCATATTCTCTTCTTTAATCTTCACAGTATAGCAACTATTATTACATTTTACAGATGAGGAAACTGAGGCCCAGGAAAGCAGAATAACTTGCCCAAGGTTACATACCTAGTACTTTTAAAATCAGCTTTGGTGAGGTATAGCTTTCATATAATAAAATGCACTCATGTTCAAGCACAGTTTTGGCAAGTGGGTACACCTGTGGAATCCTCACCAAACTCAAGATATGTAGCCTTTCCATCCTCCAACAATTCCCTCCCCTCTGCCACTTAGCAGTCTGTCCCTTCCAGTACCCAGCAAATACTAACCTGGTTTCTGTCCTTCAATGTTTGGCTTTTCTAGAATGTTATATAAAGTGGAATCACACAGCATGCACTCATTTATGTTTGGCTCTTTTACTCAGCATAATTATTTGAAATTCATCCATATTTTTCTGTGGATCAATGGTCCATTCATTTTTATTGCTGAGTAGTATTCTATTATGTGAATATATCACAGCTTGTTTATCCAGTGCCTTTTGATGGACATTTGGGTTGTTTCCAGTTTGGGGCTATTGGGAATAAATCTGCTATGAGCATTCATATGTAAGTTTTGTGGGCACATATGTTTTTATTTCTCTTGGGTAAATACCTAGAAATGAAATTGCTGGATTTTGTTTAGCTGTATGTTTAACTTCATATGATTTTATGCACCTCTTAGGATTTATGGCTTAGCTATTTGTATGGCACCCACACGGTTTCAGGAATAATGATAAATGGTTGAACCCCAGAGAATTTTCCTGTCTCACTGGGCCATCCTTTTACAATCCCCCCTGGAAGGGCTGGGATTAGATGGCAGAAGTAACCTTGATGGGGTGGGAGGAGTAGGGTGGGGGTCATGGATCCGCCCATGTCTTGGGCGGGCATGTCTACCCTCTGGGGCCCAATCTCCTCAAATGGGGAGAGTTTAATGCAATGGTGTGCCAGTAAATGTTTAATAAATGCTGCTTCAGAAAAGCTACATATGCTCTTGCATATATTTTTAATAAATTTTACTGAGTAAACAATTTGAGAATAATAAAATGTGCAAAAGTCTTTATTATAAATTCCACATAGCCAGTTGATTTTCACAAAATACTTTTATAGACTTTGCTCAACTCTCATATCAGTAGCCAACCAATAGTTGCAAATGATGAGTGAGTGCAGTTTGGATACGAATGTTGGTTGATATTTTTGCTTATGTTAAAGAGTAAGAGGCCAGGCGCAGTGGCTCATACCTGTAATCCCAGTACTTTGGGAGGCCAAGGCAGGCAGATCACCTGAGGTCAGGAGTTTGAGACCAGCCTGGGCAACATGGTGAAACCCCGTCTCTGCGGTTCCAAGATGGCCGAATAGGAACAGCTCCAGTCTATAGCTCCCAGCATGAGCAACGCAGAAGACGGGTGATTTCTGCATTTCCAACTGAGGTACTGGGTTCATCTCACTGGGTCTCATTGGACAGTGGGGGCAGGACAGTGGGTGCAGCCCACTGAGTGTGAGCCAAAGCAGGGTGAGGCATCGCCTCACCCAGGAAGTGCAAGGGGTCAGGGAATTCCCTTTCCTAGCCAAGGGAAGGGGTTACAGATGGCACCTGGAAAATCGGGTCACTCCCACCCTAATACTGCACTTTTCCAATGGTCTCAGCAAATGGCACACCAGGAGATTATATCCCACACATGGCTCGGAGGGTCCCACGCCCATGGAGCCTTGCTCATTGCTAGCACAGCAGTCTGAGTTCGAACTGCGAGGCGGCAGTGAGGCTTGGGGAGGGGCGCCCACTATTGCTGAGGCTTGAGTAGGTAAACAAAGCGGCCAGGAAGCTCGAACTGGGTGGAGCCCACTGCAGCTCAAGGAGGCCTGCCTGCCTCTGTGGACTCCACCTCTGGGGGCAGGGCGTAGCCGAACAAAAGACAGCAGAAACCTCTGCAGACTTAAATGTCCCTGTCTGACAGCTTTGAAGAGAGTAGTGGTTCTCCCAGCATGGAGTTTGAGATCTGAGAATGGACAGACTGCTTCCTCAAGTGGGTCCCTGACCTCTGAGTAGCCTGCAAGTAGCCTAACTGGGAGGCACACCGCAGTAGGGGCAGACTGACGCCTCACATGGCTGGGTACCCCTCTGAGATGAAGCTTCCAGAGGAACGATCAGGCAGCAACATTTGCTGTACAGCAATGTGTGCTGTTCTGCAGGCTCCGCTGCTGATACCCAGGCAAACAGGGTCTGGAGTGGACCTCTAGCAAACTCCAACAGACCTGCAGCTGAGGGTCCTGACTGTTAGAAGGAAAACTAACAAACAGAAAGGACATCCACACCAAAACCCCATCTGTCAGTCACCATCATCAAAGTCCAAAAGTAGATAAAACCACAAAGATGGGGAAAAAACAGAGCAGAAAAGCTGAAAATTCTAAAAATCAGAGCACGTCTCCCCCTCCAAAGGAACACAGCTCTTCACCAGCAACACAACAAAACTGGATGGACAATGACTTTGACGAGTTGAGAGAAGAAGTCTTCAGACACTCGAACTTCTCTGAGCTAAAGGAAGAAGCTCCAACCCAACGCAAAGAAGTTAAAAACCTTGGAAAAAGATTAGATGAATGGCTAACTAGAATAACCAGTGTGGAGAAGTCCTTAAATGACCTGATTGAGCTGAAAACCATGGCACGAGAACTACGTGATGAATGCACAAGCTTCAGTAGCCAATTTGATCAACTGGAAGAAAGGGTATCAGTGATTGAAGATCAAATGAATGAAATGAAGTGAGAACAGAAGTGTAGAGAAAAAAGAATAAAAAGAAATGAACAAAGCCTCCAAGAAATATGGGACTATGTGAAAAGACAACTCTACGTCTGATTGGTGTACCTGAAAGTGATGGGGAGAATGGAACCAAGTTGGAAAACACTCTTCAGGATATTATGCAGGAGAACTTCCCCAACCTAGCAAGGCAGGCCAACATTCAAATTAAGGAAATAGAGAGAACGCCCCAAAGATACTCCTTGAGAAGAGCACCTCCAAGACACATAATTGTCAGATTCACCAAAGTTGAAATGAGGGAAAAAATGTTAAGGGCAGCCAGAGGGAAAGGTCAGGTTACCCAGAAAGGGAAACCCATCAGACTAACAGTGGATCTCTTGGCAGAAACTCTACAAGCCAGAAGAGAGTTGGGCCAATATTCAATATTCATAAAGAAAAGAATTTTCAACCCAGAATTTCATATCCAGCCAAACTAAGCTTCATAAGTGAAGGAGAAATAAAATCCTTTACAGACAAGCAAATGCTGAGAGATTTTGTCACCACCAGGCCTGCCCTACAAGAGCTCCTGAAGGAAGCACTAAACATGGAAAGGAACAACCGGTACCAGCCACTGCAAAAACATGCCAAATTGTAAAGACCATCAATGCTAGGAAGAAACTGCATCAACTAACGAGCAAAATAACCAGCTAACATCATAATGAGAGGATCAAATTCACACATAACAATATTAACCTTAAATGTAAATGGGCTAAATGCTCCAATTAAAAGACACAGACTGGCAAATTGGATAAAGAGTCAAGACCCATCAGATTGCTGTATTCAGGAGACCCATCTCACATGCAGAGACACACATAGGCTCAAAATAAAGGGATGGAGGAAGATCTACCAAGCAAATGGAAAACAAAAAAAGGCAGGGGTTGCAATCCTAGTTTTTGATAAAACAGACTTTAAACCAACAAAGATCAAAAGAGACAAAGAAGGCCATTACATAATGGTAAAGGGATAAATTCAACAAGAAGAGCTAACTATCTTAAATATATATGCACCCAATACAGGGACACCCACATTCATAAAGCAAGTCCTTAGAGACCTACAAAGAGACTTAGACTCACACACAATAATAATGGGAGAATTTAACACCCCACTGTCAACATTAGACAGATCAATGAGACAGAAAGTTAACAAGGATATCCAGGAATTGAACTCAGCTCTGCACCAAGCGGACCTAATAGACATCTACAGAACTCTCCACCCCAAATCAACAGAATATACATTCTTCTCAGCACCACATTGCACTTATTCCAAAATTGACCACATAGTTAGAAGTAAAACACTCCTCAGCAAATGTAAAAGAACAGAAATTATAATAAACTGTATCTCAGACCACAGTGCAATCAAACTAGAACTCATGATTAAGAAACTCACTCAAAACCACTCAACTACATGGAAACTGAACAACCTGCTCCTGAGTGACTACTGGGTACATAACGAAATGAAGGCAGAAATAAAGATATTCTTTGAAACCAATGAGAACAAAGACAACATACCAGAATCTCTGGGACACATTCAAAGCAGTGTGTAGAGGGAAATTTATAGCACTAAATGCCCACAAGAGAAAGCAGGAAAGATCTAAAATTGACACCCTAACATCACAATTAAAAGAACTAGAGAAGCAAGAGCAAACACATTCAAAAGCTAGCAGAAGGCAAGAAAGAACTAAGATCAGAGAAGAACTAAAGGAGATAGAGACACAAAAAACCCTTCAGAAAATCAATGAATCCAGGAGCTGGTTTTTTGAAAAGATCAACAAAATTGATAGACCACTAGCAAGACTAATAAAGAAGAAAAGAGAGAAGAATCAAATAGATGCAATAAAAAATGATAAAGGGGATATCACCACTGATCCCACAGAAATACAAACTACCATCAGAGAATACTATAAACACCTCTACACAAATAAACTAGAAAATCTAGAAGAAATGGATAAATTCCTGGTCACATACACCCTCCCAAGACTAAACCAGGAAGAAGTTGAATCCCCGAATAGACCAATAACAGGCTCTGAAATTGAGGCAATAATTAATAGCCTACCAACCAAAAAAAGTCCAGGACCAGACGGATTCACAGCCAAATTCTACCAGAGGTACAAGGAGGAGCTGGTACCGTTCCTTCTGAAACTATTCCAATCGATAGAAAAAGAGGGAATCCTCCCTAACTCATTTTATGAGGCCAGTATCATCCTGATACCAAAGGCTGGCAGAGACACAACAAAAAAAGAGAATTTTATACCAATATCCCTGATGAAGATTGATGCAAAAATCCTCAATAAAATACTGGCAAACTGAATCCAGAAGTACCTCTAAAAGCTTATCCACCATGATGACGTGGGCTTCATCCCTGGGATGCAAGGCTGGTTCAACATACACAAATCAATAAACGTAATCCAGCATATAAACAGAACCAAAGACAAAAACTGCATGATTATCTCAATAGATGCAGAAAAGACCTTTGACAAAATTCAACAGCCCTTTATGCTAAAAACTCTCAATAAATTAGGTATTGATGGGACATATCTCAAAATAATAAGAACTATTTATGACAAACCCACAGCCAATATCATACTGAATGGGCAAAAACTGGGAGCATTCCCTTTGAAAACTGGCACAAGACAGGGATGCCCTCTCTCACCACTCCTATTCAACATAGTGTTGGAAGTTCTGGCCAGGACAATCAGGCAGGAGAAAGAAATAAAGAGTATTCAGTTAGGAAAAGAGGAAGTCAAATTGTCCCTGTTTGCAGATGACGTGATTGTATATTTAGAAAACCCCATCGTCTCAGCCCAAAATCTCCGTAAGCTGATAAGCAACTTTAGCAAAGTCTCAGGATACAAAATCAATGTGCAAAAATCACAAACATTCTTATACACCAATAACAGACAGAAAGCCAAATCATGAGTGAACTCCCATTCACAATTGCTTCAAAGAGAAGAAAATACCTAGGAATCCAACTTCCAAGGGATGTGAAGGACCTCTTCAAGGAGAACTACAAACCACTGCTCAATGAAATAAAAGAGGATGCAAACAAATGGAAGAACATTCCATGCTCATGGGTAGGAAGAATCAATATCATGAAAATGGCCATACTACCCAAGGTAATTTATAGATTCAATGCCATCCCCATCAAGCTACCAATGACTTTCTTCACAGAATTGGAAAAAACTACTTTAAAGTTCATATGGAACCAAAAAAGAGCCCACATTTCCAAGACAATCCTAAGCCAAAAGAACAAAGCTGGAGGCATCACACTACCTGACTTCAAACTATACTACAAGACTACAGTAACCAAAACAGCATGGTGCTGGTACCAAAACAGAGAGATAGACCAATGAAACAGAACAGAGCCCTCAGAAATAATACCACACATCTACAACCATCTGATCTTTGACAAACCTGACAAAAACAAGAAATGGGGAAAGGATTCCCTATTTAATAAATGGTACTGGGAAAACTGGCTAGCCATATGTAGAAAGCTGAAACTGGATCCCTTCCTTACACCTTATACGAAAATTAATTCAAGATGGATCAAAGACTTAAATGTTAGACCTAAAACCATAAAAACCTTAGAAGAAAACCTAGGCGATACCATTCAGGACATAGGCATGGGCAAGGACTTCATGTCTAAAACACCAAAAGCAATGGCAACAAAAGCCAAAATTGACAAATGGGATCTAATTAAACTAAGGAGCTTCTGCACAGCAAAGAAACTACCATCAGAGTGAACAGGCAACCTACAGAATGGGAGAAAATTTTTGCAATCTGCTCATCTGACAAAGGGCTAATATCCAGAATCTACAAAGAACTCAAACAAATTTACAAGAAAAACACAAACAACCCATCAATAAGTGGACGAAGGGTATGAACAGATACTTCTCAAAAGAAGACATTTATGCAGCCAACAGACACATGAAAAAATGCTCATCATCACTGGCCATCAGAGAAATGCAAATTAAAACCACAATGAGATATCATCTCACACCAGTTAGAATGGCAGTCATTAAAAAGTCAGGAAACAACAGGTGCTGGAGAGGATGTGGAGAAATAGGAACACTTTTACACTGTTGGTGGGACTGTAAACTAGTTCAACCATTGTGGAAGACAGTGTGGTGATTCCTCAAGGATCTAGAACTAGAAATACCATTTGACCCAGCCATCCCATTACTGGGTATATACCCAAAGGATTACAAATCATGCTGCTATAAAGACACATGAATACATATGTTTATTGCGGCACTATTCACAATAGCAAAGACTTGGAACCAACCCAAATGTCCATCAATGATAGACTGGATTAAGAAAATGTGGCACATATACACCATGGAATACTATGCAGCCATAAAAAAGGATGAGTTCATGTCCTTTGTAGGGATATGGTGGAAGCTGGAAACCATCATTCTGAGCAAATTATCGCAAGGACAAAAAACCAAACACTGCATGTTCTCACTCATAGGTGGGAATTGAACAAGGAGAACACTTGGACGCAGGAAGGGGAACATCATACACCGGGGCCTGTTGTGGGGTGGGGGAAGGGGGGAGGGAAAGCATTAGGAGATATACCTAATATAAATGGCAAGTTAATGGGTGCAGCACACCAACATGGCACATGTATACATATGTAACAAACCTGCACATTGTGTACATGTACCCTAGAACTTAAAGTATAATAATAATAATAAAAGAAACCCCATCTCTACTAAAAATACAAAAATTTAGCTGAGTGTGGTGGTGGGAGCCTGTAATCCCAGCTACACAGGAGGCTGAGGCAGAAGACTTACTTGAACCTGGGAAGTGCAGGTTGCAGTGAGCCGAGATCACATGCCATTGCACTCCAGCCTGGGGAATAAGAATGAAGCTTCATCTCAAAAAAAGAAAAAAAAAAAAAAAAGAAAAAAAAAGAGTAAGATGACAGTGAAACAACAAAGAAATATGCATTTATCAATGGCATAGAGACTTCTTTGCTTAATTGGTTAATAGTTCTTCAGTATTGGAAGAGTATTTTCTAATTCTTTGTGCTATTCATAATGTAACAGCTGCATACACAAGATACTTGGTATCAACATTTTCTTTATCACTTTCCTAAGTCTAGACAGTTGACGATGTTAGCTTAACCTCTGATTCACAGTGTTTGCCACTGTCTGTGGTGTAAATGCTCCTACCTTGATGTGTGGTGTCACTGAATGTGGTTGTGGGAAGAGATGCATAATAGCACACCATTATATGGTGTATCCACTACAGATAACAGTAGATATAAATAATCTCAATCACACATAATAGTAAAATATAGCAAAATACTTAGGGATGGTTCGTAGTATTATTACCTTTATTTTTTATTTTTTTTTTCTTTTTTCACTTTAGTAAACTGGTCTATATTACCTTTATTTTTAACATACTTTGTTTAGTGAAGGTTTCTGTTATTTTTAATAATGGCTGTGTTTAATAAGCAGCTTGCAAAATTCCTGGAAATTTTCAAATCAGCTCTTGGGAGCATGTGAGCTGGCTGATGCACACCCCTGGTTTGATGAGATTCTTCCAGAGGCCCAACCCAGTGCCCACCTCCAGGCAAGATTTTCAAGAAGGGCCCACATTTCAGACCTTTCCTCTCTGAGTCACTGTCTCTCCCAGCCAGGGCCAGGTCAGCTTCGTCCCTAAAAGGAGCAGATGTCTAGCAGTGTGTTAGCTTCCTAGATTGCCATAATAAAATATCACACACTAGGTGGCTTAAACAACAGAATTTATGTCTCACAGTTCTGGAGACTGGAAGGCCAAGATCAAGTGTCAGCAGGTTTGTTTTTCTCTTCTCCTTTTGGCTTGCCTATGGCCACTTTCTTGCTGTGTCCTCTTGTGGCCTTTTCCCAGTGCAGGTGCTTCCCTGGTGTCTGTCCTTATTCTCATAAGGGCACAGTCCTATTAGATTAGGGTCCCACTCTCATGACCTCATTTACCTTTAATTATCTCTTTAAAGGCCCTATCTACAAATGCAGTCACATTGGGGGTTAGGGTTTTAACAGATGAGTTGGGGAGGGACACACTTTAATCCACAACAAACTGTGGTGTTTCTACTTTGCTGCAGGAGAGAAAGAGAAGCAGAGAGGTCACGATGCAGAACTTGATTCTGGAGCCAGAGCTGGGGCATCTTTTCCTGGGGTCTCCAGGTTGTGGTCATGGACAGAGGCTGGAAAGGGGAAGGTATGATGACAGAACTCAAGTTGTGCAAGGGGAGATATGAGAGTACCCTCAGTTCTTATGCTCCTGCCATTCCAGAACTCCATGACATTGGAGCAGTATCGCCCTGAATGGGCAATTGAGCATAGCGGTCAAAGCCGTGGACCCCAGAGCCAGGCTTCCTGGGCTTCAAGTCTCAGCATGCCATTTACTAGCTGTGTGACCTCAGGCAACTTACTGACCCACTCTGTGCATCAGTGTTCCCACCTAAAGAATGAAAATATGCCAGTACCTCCCTCAAGGGTTGCTGTGAAGATTAAATGAACAAAATATATATACAAATATATAGACATGCATATTTATAATTAGACTGGAGATCATTCTTTGTGCCTGGCACAATTGTAAATGAAGTATAAGTGTTAGCTATTGCAGCTGCAATTACTATCTGTTTCCTTCTCTCAAGTGTGTGTCTTTGAGAAGATCAACTGCTTGTCTCCTATGTCTTCGAAAACCTCCAGTCCCAATTACTATATCTGAAACTTAATAGATGTCCAATACATGTGTTGGATTAAATTGAATTAAAAATGTGTACCAAAGGGTGTCAGAGTGATTAAACAGCCAGGAAACAAGAATATTCATTCATACATGGAATCATCTAATGATTTAATCATTAATTGATTTAATGAATAATTGTTACAGCTTTATTGAAATATAATTCACACATCATACAATTCACCCATTGAAAATGTACAATTTAGTGGTTTTTTTTCTTTTTGAGACTGAGTCTTGCTCTGTCCCCAGGCTGGAGTGCAGTGGCGGGATCTCGGCTCACTGCAACCTCCGCCTCCTGGGTTCAAGTGATTCTCCTGCCTCAGCCTCCCAAGTAGCTGGGACTACAGGCATGCACCACCATGCCCAGCTAATTTTTTGTGTATTTTTAGTAGAAACGGGGTTTCACCATTTTGGCCAGGATGGTCTTGATCTCTTGACTTCATGATCTGCCCGCCTCAGCCTCCCAGAGTGCTGGGATTACAGGCATGAGCCACCGTGCCCGACCCAATTCCATGGTTTTTTGTGTATTCACAGAGTTGTGAAAACATGATCACACAATGAATTTTAGAACATTGTCTCACCCTGAAAAGAAACTCTGCATTCATTAGCAGTCATTCTTCATTTCCCCCCAAATCCACCAGGCCTGGGCAAACACTGATCTACTTTCTGTCTGTATAGATTTGCCTATTCTGGATGTTTTTTGTAAGCGGGATTGTACTATATGTGTTTTTTAATGGGTGGCTTCTTTCATTTAGCACAGTGTTTTCAAAGATCATCCATATTGTAGCATGTATTAGTAGAACAAATAACTTTTAAACGTCTGCTGCACACCATGAGATAAACCAGAGAGAACCTGTGTAAAATGCTTATAGTCTAGAACACACGTGTACACAAAGAACTGTCCGTGATTGTTCAGAGCAGCTTAGTCAAAAAATTAGAAGCAGCTCTAATGTCCTTGAACTGTGAATGGAAAAGCAAATTGTGGTACATTCATACAATAGAATACTACTGGGGAATATCAACGAAGAAAATACTAATAGCCCCCAACATGAATGAATCTCAGAATCAGTATGTTAACTTCAAGAAGTCAAACACAAAAGACAAAAGATGCTGTGTGGTTCCAGATATATGAAATTCTAAAAAAGGTGAAGCGATGTTGACAGAAAGGCTAGTGGTTGCCCCTGGGGCTGGGGCACCAGAGGAGGGGCTCAGCTGCAGAGGGGCCTGGGGGAACTTCTAAGGTGACGGAGCTGCTCTCTATACAGGCGATTATACCAATGTATACAATTACCAAAATCCATCAAACTGTATAGTTAAAATGGATAGATTTTACTGTATATCAGTCAAAAAAATAAAAACATACGTTTTTGCACTAGCACTACAGGCATGCGCCACCACACCGGGCTAATTTTTTATTTTTTTTTTGTAGAGATGGGGTCTCACTGTGTTGCCCAGGCTGGTCTTGAATTCCTGGGCTCAAACAATCCTCCCACCTGAGCCTCTCAAATTGCTGGGATTACAGGTGTGAGCTGCCATGCCCCACAAAAACATACTTTTTATGCTCCTGTTTATTAACTGGTACTTACTAAAAGCCAAATACTCCTAGAACTTTGTAGTATTATCCCTTTTAATTCCCACATCAACTAAGGTAGATGCTGTCTGTTATTGACTAAATTGTGTCTTCCCACAAAATTCAAATGTTGTAGCCCTAACTCTCAATGTGATGGTATTTAGAGACGGGGCTTTTGGGAGGTCATTAGGATTACATGAGGTCATGGGGTAAGGCCTTGGTGATGGGATTAGTGCCTGTAGAAGAAGATGAAGAACTCTCTCTCCGTCTGTCTGTACATGCACTAAGGAAAGGCCATGTGAGGACACAGTGAGAAGGCCTCCTGTCTGCAGTCAGGAGGAAAACCATCACCAGAACCTGACCATGCTGGAACCCTGGTCTTGGACTTTCAGCCTCTAGGACTGTGAGAAAATACAGTTAATGCTTGAACAAATCAGAGTTTGGGACACTGACCCCCCATGTAGTAAAAAATCCATGTATAGCTTGAGACTCCCCAGAAACTTAACCCCTAATAGCCTACTGTTTACAGGAAGCCTTATCAATAACATAAATGGTCGATTGACACATATTTTATATGTTACATGTATTATATTCTGTATTCTTACAATAAAGTAAGCTAGAGAAAAGAAAATGTTATTAAGAAAATCATGGCCAGGTGTGGTGGCTCACCTAAGGTCAGGAGTTCAAGACCAGCCTGACCAACATGGAGGAACCCCATCTCTACTAAAAATACAAAATTAGCCAGGTGTGGTGGCACATGCCTGTAATCCCAGCTACTCGGGAGGCTGAGGCAGGAGAATCGCTTGAACCCTGGAGGTGGAGGTTGTGGTGAGCTGAGATTGCGCCATTGCAGTCCAGCCTGGGCAACTAGAGCGAAACTCCGTCTCAAAAAAAAAGAAAAGAAAATATATTTACTATTCATTAAGTGGAAGTGGATCATCATGAAGGTCTTCATCCTCATCATCTTCATGTTGAGTAGGCTGAGGAGGAGGAAGAAGAGGAGGGCTTGGTCTTGCTGTCTCCGGGGTGGTAAGACAAAAGAAAATCCATGTGTAAGTGGACTCATGCACTTCAAACCCATGTTGTTCAAGGGTCAACTGTAGATTATTGTTGTGGTTTTTTTTGTTTTTTTGTTTTTTGTTTTGGGACAGGGTCTTTCTCTGTTGCCCAGGCTAGAATGCAGTGGCATAATCATGGCTTGCTGCAGCCTTGACCTGCTGGGCATAAGCAATCCTCCCACCTCAGCTCCTGAGTAGCTGGGACCACAGGCATGCGCCACAACACCTGGCTGATTTTTAAAATGTTTTGTAGAGATGGGGTCTCACTATGTTGCCCAGGCTGGTCTTGAAATCCTGAGCTCAAGTGATCCTCCCACCTTGGCCTCCCAAAGTATAGTGTTATAGGCAAGAGCCACTGTGCCCGGCTGGTTACTGTTGTTTAAGTCACCTGGATTATAGTATTTTGTTATGGCAGCCCACACTGACTAAGGCACTATCATAATTCCCATTTTACCAAAGTGGGAATTTAAGCATGGAGAGATTGCCCATTTGTCAAGAATGTCTGGAATCCATTCAGACTTTGAATAATTGTTTCTTAATTTCCCCCCACCCCAAAACCACTCCTCTCCCCACATTCAGCAAATGCCCTTAGGAGGTGGTGCTATCTCCAACTGAGATTTAAAGCTCATCACTTGGTCGAAGCCGATCAGCTCATCATGATCCTCTGACCCCAAGGATTGGTTCAGGGCTGGGCAGTGGCCCCATTCGTGCCACTAAAACATAATACAACTTCTGCTGGGACTGCTGGAACTGCGGCACTTTCCTGATAGACAGGAATCTGGGAGGATGTAGGGCAGGAGCTGCAGCAGCTATGTTGCCACCATGCAGGGAAAACCCCTCTAAGATGGAGCCGACCCTCTGGAAGTAGAGCTATTAGAGATGGAGAGGGAGAAAACAGGTTTAAGCCCCTATGTCAAACTGACCTGAAGCTAGGGTATCCCTGGACTCTTCAATTATACATGCCATTAGCCTCACCCCTCCCCCCGCACCCTCCTTTTTTTGCTTAAGCCAAAAAGATGTACTCAAGGTTGTCGCACAGCTGGTATTTACGCAGGGACACCATATTCAAGCCAAGGTTGATTCTACTGTGCCCACTCTTTTAGGTATTTAGCTCTAGGGGAGAAGGAAGAAAGAAGGATGTTGTATAAAAGGAGAGCAACTTTGGAAGATCTATTCAGACTTTGAATAGTTGTTTCTTAATTTCCCCCCACCCCAACCCTACTCCTCTCCCCGCTGTCAGCAGATGTCCCTAGGAGGTGGTGCTATCTCCAGCTCAGATTTAAAGCTCATCACTTGGTCCAAGCCAACTGCAGCTTTGGGAAACTAAAGCAAGGATGTTGGAGTCACCCTATGTGTGTCGGAAGCATGGTCCCTCCTTATGGGTGGCATCTGTGGCTAAATTACTTGATCCTTTGGAGTCTCAGTTTCTTCCTCTCTATAATGGGGATAACAATGCATCCATCCCTGTGGACCGTTGTGCGGTTTAAGCAAGACAATAAGTAAAAAATATTCAGCGCAGCATCTAGGAAATGCTCAAAAACAGTAACTATTTTATTGCCCAAAAATATTTACACGGTGACCTGTGAACTCCCTGGGCCACCCAGTAGTGGATTAGGTTATCTAATCATGCTGTAAATACTTTGTCTTATCTTGCTTTATTTTTGAATGTTTTGAATTGTTGTAATGATTTTAATACCACTGGGCTCCTCTGTGGACGCTTAGACTTGAAGGGCAGCAGGGATGAAAGAGCAGTATGATCCATGCCCCTATCTTTCCTTGAAAGTCAGTTCCTCCTAAACACTGCTGTTGGATTTGTCTTGCTCTTTTTTTTTTTTTTTTTTGAGATGGAGTCTTGCTCTGTCACCCAGGCTGGAGTGCAGTGGCACAATCTCGGCTCACTGCAAGCTCTGCCTCCCGGGTTCACGTAATTCTCCTGCCTCAGCCTCCCGAGTAGCTGGGACTACAGGCACCCGCCACCACGCCCAGCTAATTTTTTGTATTTTTAGTAGAGACGGGGTTTCACTGTGGTGTCGATCTCCTGACTTTGTGATCCGCCCACCTCGGCCTCCCAAAGTGCTGGGATTACAGGCATGAGCCACCACCCCCAGCCCTGTCTTGCTCTTTATTCCTCTTACCTGTGGAATGATGCGTAGGATGTTGGGAGGAGTAAATTAGTTAATTCACGTAAAGTGCTTAGCTTGGGGGTGGCAGGTTTTAGCAACTAAGTGCGGCCCTGTGCTAAGAATTTGACATTCTTTCCTTTATTCCTCTTACCTTCTCAATGAGGCAGGCATTACTGTTTGCCCATTTTGCAGATAAGAAAACCGAGGCTTGGAGAGTTAAGGAGGTTGATCAAGGTCCTCACACAGCAACGAAATAACCAAGCTAGGACTGAGCCTTTTGCTTCCAAAATCTGGCTGTGCTCTCTTCGACCAGACAGAATGCTTGCAGGAAGTCTAATGGCCACATGTCCCCCAGATGCATATGCAAAAATGTGGTCATCACAGCTACGCTGTTACCTGCGTTCTCAGATTGATCCTCAGGCTAAAAGTCAGTTTTACTTAATGAAAGATACCAAAAAGGAGGATGCAACCTCCCCCTCATCCTTTCTGGGTAGAATTAGCTTGGTTTTCCCAGATCTCCTGGTTTCCCAAGACAAGCCAGAAATCTGCATTCTTTATGAACACTCCATATTTCCCGGGACAGATATTTAGCAGAGTGTCTTCCCATCCTTATGCACTGGATGGGAACTACAAATGAATGTGTGTGGAACAGTGAGTCTAATGGCAGAACCTGGGGTGCCTTTGGAGCAGACCTCCTTTTGGAGCTCACTGGTGTCGTGAACCAATGCTGGGGAAGTGAATGTCAGGGCATGTTTCTAAGGGTGACCCTGATAGATAGAAACAAGTACCTCCCCTTCCCAGGGAAGGAATTTTAACCCGCAGCATGTAGAACCCCTTCAGCCATCCAACAGTGATTTATTTCAGCCTGCAGACTTCAGAGAGGAGTGTGCCAAGGTCAGGTCATCCCCAGGAGAGGCCTGCAGCTGAACAAGGTCATGGCCAGGAGATATTTGCTTGTGATTTAGTTATCATAGGGTGAGGCCCACACAGTCCCAACTGTCACAGTGTTCTTGGCGGCCCGACACCAGCCAACAGAGAACAGACGACAGATGAGGGTGGCATGAAGAGCTGTTGCTCTGGGACGCCCACGGCATGCCTGGCCTTTGCAGGCCATGCCTCTGCCCCTCAACTTATCTGACAACGGCTTTGCAGATGAGGAAACTGAGTCACTAGAGGCAAAGTGACCTCCTCTGGTTCATACAGCTAGTAGGTGGCAGAACTGGAATTTTTAACCTAGGTTGATCTGGCTCCCAGTTAATGCTAAGGGATTCATTGACCACAGGAAATAGAAATGTCCTTTGGGCAGGACTGTTGTAGCTCCTCATAAGGAAGAAATACAGTTGCAGGTTACAAACTGCAGATTTATAGTCCAATCCCACCTGCAGAAATGTTTTGTTTGGCCTAAAGAAAGTTTAAAAAAATATTTAAATTCATTATCAACTTTTAAAACTATGGAGTGTTCGTAAAGAATGAAGATTTCTGGCTTGTCTTGGGAAACCAGGAGATCTGGGAAAAGCCAGCTGGAGCTGAGGGTGACAGCCTCCTTTAGAAGAGACACAGCCGGGCGCAGTGGCTCACCCCCGTAATTCCAGCACTTTGGGAGGCCTAGGCAAGCGGATCACGAGGTCAGGAGTTCGAGACCAGCCTGGCCAACATGGTGAAACCCCGTCTCTACTAAAAAATACAAAAAAATTAGCCGGACGTGGTGGTGTGTGCCTGTAATCCCAGCTACTCAGGGAGCTGAGGCAGGAGAATCGCTTGAACCTGGGAGGTGGAGGTTGCATTGAGCCAAGATCACACCATTGCACTCTAGCCTGGGCAATAGAGTTAGACTCCATCTCAATAAATAAATAAATAAATAAATAAAAGGTACATGAGCCCCCTAGAGTGACAAAGCCCCCATCAACTTGGGGCCCTGTTCAGTGGGAAGTAAGATGACCCCAAGGCTGCAGAAGGAGGCTGGATTACAGCCAAGGGGAGTCCTTGGACAC
Organism: Pan paniscus; assembly: GCF_029289425.2. Lineage (NCBI taxonomy): Eukaryota > Metazoa > Chordata > Mammalia > Primates > Hominidae > Pan > Pan paniscus. The sequence continues at coordinate 72,661,578 of NC_085926.1, read as the reverse complement.
CAATAATTAAGGGTACCAGCCTCTCAGATCTTCATTAGTGTGTTTGCTAGGGCTTCTATAGCAAAGTACCATAGACTGGGTGGCTCACACAACAGAAATGCACTTCCTTGCAGTTCTGCCAGCAAGAAGTCCAAGATCGAGGTGTGAACAGGATTGGTTTCTTGGCCTCTCTCTTTGGCTTGCCTTCTTCCTGTGTCTTCACAGGAAGGTCTTTCACAGGAGGTCTTTCCTCCGTGTCTGTGTCCAAATCTCCTTATAAGGACACCAGTCAGACTAGATTAGGGCCCACCCTAATTACCTCATTTTGCTTTAAGTACTTCTTTAAAGACCCTTTCTCCAAATACAGTCACATTCTGAGGTACTGGCAGTTAAGGACTTCAAGATATAAATCTTAGGGGTACATAATTCAACCCTTAACAATCAGTTACTGATTGTCTTCCCATAGGGGTAGACCCAGTTTTGTAGGATCAGAAGCAGTTTTGGAGGAATTCTTTATAGGAATTCTTTATAAAAATTCTTTATTATAAAAAAGTGCAATTGTGCATGTAAAATTAGGTATAGGGAGCAGAGCTGTTGGTGCCCCACCCATATGCCAGAGATTCTAGCACTTCAGCATGTCCCAGACACTTCAGCTGCCAGGATCACCAGCCTTTTGTCCATAAAAGTACTTGGGAGGCCGGGCATGGTGGCTCACGCCTGTAATCCCAGAACTTTGGGAGGCCGAGGCAGGCGGATCACGAGGTCAGGAGATTGAGACCAGCCTGGCTAACATGGTGAAACCCCGTCTCTACTAAAACTACAAAAAATTAGCTGGCCTTGATGGTGGGCGCCTGTAGTCTCAGCTACTAGGGAGGCTGAGGCAGGAGAATGGTGTGAACCCGGGAGGTGGAGCTTGCGGTGAGCCGAGATCATGCCACTGCACTCCAGCCTGGGTGACAAAGTGAGACTCAGTCTCAAAAAAAAAAAAAAAAAGTGCTTGGGAATGACTGCTACTCCCTGTTCTTGCCCTGCAGAAGCCCTCAGCCAATGACTCCTTGGGATCATTCTGAGGTGTGTGTTCTCTCCTGTGTCTTAACCATGTCTTTTATTTTCTGTATTTCTGATGCTTTGACATCTGAGATCTTGCTGACACTGGAGGGACTGCCCTTTCCAGGGCTAGCCAATTCCTAGAGAGGGTAAACAACTCAACCCAACCAGCCCGTCCAGAGCCCATACTCCCAACCACCTTTACTGAGCTCTGCCCAGCCACTATCTACCTGGCCCAATCAATCTCCCCGGGGCCAGGGACCAGACAACTAGGGACAGCCCCTATAACCCAGAGCCTGCTGAATTATTCAAACTAGCCAACCCTGCCTTGGCCGATCATTCTCATGGAGACCCAATAAAGGCTATGGCTCATGCTTTCCTCCTGCTGTTTCTGCCTCCTGACCCACCCCAGTGCTTCCCTATGGGGCCCCTTGTGGCATGGTGGGTCCCCTCCCGTTGGGAGGTATAACAAGATAACTTTCAATGACAGTGATCCCCTGAGCTGTTGGCTTTGCCATAGCTAAATAATAATAAAACCTACATTTTAAAACACGCCGTCTCCTAAAGGCCCTCATGGGATAAGCTCCCGTTGCCCACAGTGGGAGCTGCCTGGATAACGCAGCCTTTGTTGGCCGTCTGCCCTTCCTGTTCTCATTTCCCCACTTCCCTGCCAGTGTTTCCTGTGCCTCCCAAATAAGCCAACCATATTCCTATCCTTGCCCCAGGGGCAGCTTCCAGAGAAACAAAATTAAGTCAGCACAAAAGTGAATATTTATTTTAAATACAGAGAGGAAATGAAGATGGAGACAGTGGACTTAATGGATGGCCGTTGAGGTATCTTATATGGGCAAATTCTACAAAACCATGTGACCACACATGCACATACTGTGAGGGCTTTTGGAAGGGGTCCAGGTCTTGATGCAGGATAAATCTGCCTCTACCTCCCTGCCTAGGGTGTAGGCTCCGTGGGTACCAGGACAGTGCCCAGTGCAGGGGCTAACACATAGTAGTTGCTCCATAAATAATAGTTTAATAGGATAGGTGCAGTGGCTCATGCCTGTAATCCCTGGACTTTGGGAGGCCGAGGTGGAAGGGTCACTCAAGTCCAGGAGTTTGAGACCAGCCTAGGCAACATAGCAAGATGCTGTCTCTACAAAAAGTTCTTAAAAAATTAGCCAGATGTGGTAACATGTGCCTGTAGTCCCATCTACTTGGGAGGCTGAGGTAGGAGGATTGTGTGTGTCCAGGAGTTCAAGCTGTAGTGAGCTATGATTGCACCACTGTGCTGGCCAACAGAGTAAGACTCTGTCTCTAAAACAATAATAATAATAGTTTAATAAATGAACAGTGTAACAAGGATATGCCAATTAGGCAGAGAAGACTCTGGTGTACTCTCCTCTCTCCTGGGTGGTGCTTGGGTAGACATCCTTTGAATTCCCTTTTTGATGATCAAGTCTCCATTAGATGGACACAATTTTTTTCTGTAAATGCACTAATATCTTTATTCTCACAGACCTGGGAGCCAGGATATGTCTTTAGAACCACTTTGCAATTTGCTGATCTGATCCATTGTGTACTGACTGTGGTTTATCTCCCAGATGGCAACTCTATCTCCATTATTTCTAAGTTCTTTGTTGGGTAGGTGGGACATCATGACCCCTACACAAGGAGCCAGGCATGATATTGACTAACATATGATGTGTAACTGTGCAGCCTGCATGGTTGGAAGCTTCTCCACTCCCTAGCAGAATCTGATTTTGGGCAAGTTACTTAGACTCCCTGCCCCTCAGTTTTCTCAGCTATAAAATGGGGATAATGACAGTACCACCTTTCAGATTAGTGGGAAAATTCAATGAGATAAGGCATTCAAGCCCTTAGCACAATGTCTGATGATAGCTAGTGCTTAGTACATGAAGACTGTTTATGGGAAATGTAATGCTATGCCCAAAGACTGTTAATTCTATAAGGCTAAGTTTTTCTGTTGCAATCCACAGGCCTAGGGCAGCATGGAGTTAATTCTAAAACAGACTTTTTATTAGTCTCTGGGAGCTTGTGAAGTACAGATAGGGAATGCTCTAACGTGAACAAGGCACCATAAATGATGTGCTTTGTTTCCTGTAGGGGTGGTTTCCTAGTGACTCTCAGGGAGCCAGGTCCCTCTTGCCTAAACAGTGGGGCTTCCTGAGGGAAACAGCCCTCCTGTGGTGGGTCAGTCAAGAAGGAATTGCTGGCCCATGGAATGCTGTTTACCACCAACAGCTTTTGGCAACACAGAGGGGGATAAACTTAATGGATGAACTGCAGAAGCAGAGAGGCAGAGAGCATGAGTGAGCACTCCTGGCAAGCTTCATACAAGGAGGGTGCAATCTATAGAAAACAAGATTTACTGAGATGACAAATGTGTGTGAGGTAAAGAAACAAAAAGAGAAAGTGCGTGGAGTGAATATGAAGAAGGAAGGAGCAAAAGAAAGAAGTACAGGAGAATGGCACATGAATCTAGGAGGGTCTGTCCTAAGGACAGCAGAAGCTGGAAGCGGAGTAAATAACAGAATTGACAGGCATACTTATCATTAGTCTCCATGCCTATGCCTGTGGCAGGCATCACCAGTCAATCACAGCAATCCTCCAGCTGGCCTCAGACATAGCCTCAGAATCCTCCTCAATCCAGTGATCCAGGTTATCACTACTAAACCACCATGTTGGTGTTTGAGTTGAAACCTTCCTCTTGTTTGGGTTATAAGCTCTTGCCAAACATTTAGGAAGAAAACTTTGACCAGAAAAGCAGATCAAGGCACTGAGGACACAAGAGCAGTAAGGAAGGGGGCATTCGGACTGCCACATTCCTGGCTGAAGGGCAGAAGGAGTGGGCCCTTTGCAGTCTCAGAGACTGGAGCTCTGTCTCCTACCCTGTTCCACTTATCAGACAGTCCCATTTCTCTGACAGTAAAATAGGGAGATGAAGGGGCTGGATTGAAGCCATAGCCTCAGAGTTGAGTATAGGAGATCCTTGGAGATGGAACATAGAGAGAAAAAAGGCTTATTCTAGTCATCTCTAGCAGTGACTTGAAATAGTAGGTGCTCAATAAAAAATCATCAAAAGAATTGAGCAAGGAATGTGCAGGGCTGGAAAAGAATATTGATTCACCACTGGTGGGAGCGATGTACCCTTTTGGAAGGATGCCGTGGACCTATATATAAGCTTAAAAATGTGGAGAACTTTTGACCTTTATTTCTAGGAATTTATCCTAGGGAGAATTGCTTGACCCTGATAGGTGGAGGTTGTGGTGAGCCGAGATTGCCCCACTGCACTCCAGCCTGGGCAAAAGAGCGACACTCCGTCTCAAAAAAAAAAAAAAAAAAATTCTCCGCCTGAAGTGTGTTTTTTATGCTTATAACGAGCAAAGGGTCAGACTTTTGCTGAGGACCGGTAAAATCAAAATGCGCATGCTCCCTACAGGGGAGATTCCCAACTGGAGGGAGCTTTGCTTGAATGAGCTTGACTACAGTGAGGATGCTGGGGCTTATTGTGTTGACCGTAGGTCCCCACTGTTGCTGTGTCTTGAGGACATGGTTACTTCCTTGACTACCTATCCTGCTTCAGGTGAAGACCACACAGCCGTTAAAAATGATGCTGCCTAGAAATGTTTAATGACAGGGGACTACATTTATGTCATTAGTGAATAGAAAAAAGTTATTAAAAAAGCAAGTACTTACTGAAAAAATTAAATATATTTATGCACAGTAAAAACAATTGGAAGTATATAGGCCAAAATGTTAAAAAATATTTATCTGAAGGTAGTTGTATGATAGGTGGTGTTTAGTTTTTCCTCCTACTTTTCTATGTTTAAAACATTTTTTCACAATAAGCAAATTAGTTTTGTAATAATTAGAAGGTTTAAGAATAATTGACAAGCTGGGCATCGTGGTGTGCACCTGTAGTCCCAGCTGCTCCGAAGGCTGAAGTGGAAAGATCACTTCAGCCCAGGAGTTCGAGGCTGCAGTAAGCTGTGATTGCACCACTGCACTCCAGCCTGGGCAACAGAGCAAGACCCTGTCTCTAAATAAATACATACTTTTTTTATTTTTTATTTTTATTTTTAAATTTACAGCAACACCAGCCTGAAAATTAATTTTTTAATTAAAAAAAAGATCGGCAGGCATTTATACTTGGTCATTTTTACACAGAGACATGCCCTTATACACATGGTGTATGTGACTTTAGATATCTGAACTTTTATTTATTTATTTATTTATTTATTGATCATTCTTGGGTGTTTCTCACAGAGGGGGATTTGGCAGGGTCGTAGGACAATAGTGGAGGGAGGGTCAGCAGATAAACAAGTGAACAAAGGTCTCTGGTTTTCCTATGCAGAGGACCCTGTGGCCTTCCGCAGTGTTTGTGTGTGTCCCTGGGTACTTGAGATTAGGGAGTGGTGATGACTCTTAACGAGCATGCTGCCTTCAAGCATCTGTTTAACAAAGCACATCTTGCACCACCCTTAATCCATTTAACCCTGAGTGGACACAGCACATGTTTCAGAGAGCACAGGATTGGGGGTAAGGTCACCGATCAACAGGATCACAAGGCAGAAGAATTTTTCTTAGTACAGAACAAAATGAAAAGTCTCCCGTGTCTACCTCTTTCTATACAGACACGGCAACCATCCGTTTTCTCAATCCTTTCCCCGCCTTTCCCCCCTCTCTATTCCACAAAACCGCCATTGTCATCATGGCCCGCTCTCAATGAGCTGTTGGGCACACCTCCCAGACGGGGTGGTGGCTGGGCAGAGGGGCTCCTCACTTCCCAGTAGGGGCGGCCGGGCAGAGGTGCCCCTCACCTCCTGGACGGGGCGGCTGGCCGGGCGGGGGGCTGAGCCCCCCACCTCCCTCCCCGACGGGGCGGCTGGCCGGGCAGAGGGGCTCCTCACTTCCCAGTAGGGGTGGCCGGGCAGAGGCGCCCCTCACCTCCCAGACGGGGCGGCTGGCCGGGTGGGGGGCTGACCCCCCCACCTCCCTCCCGGTCGGGGCGGCTGGCCTGGCGGGGGGCTGACTCCCCCACCACCCTCCCGGATGGGGCAGCTGGCCGGGCGGGGGGCTGACCCCCCCACCTCCCTCGCGGACGGGGCGGCTGGCCGGGCGGGGGCTGACCCCCCCACCTCCTTCCCGGACGGGGCGGCTGGCCGGGCAGAGGGGCTCCTCACTTCCCAGGAGGGGCGGCTGGGCAGAGGCGCCCCTCACCTCCCAGACGGGGCAGCTGGCCGGGCGGGGGGCTGACCCCCCCACCTCCCTCCCGGATGGGGTGGCTGCCGGGCAGAGACGCTCCTCACTTCCCAGACGGGGTGGCTGCCAGGCGGAGGGGCTCCTCACTTCTCATATGGGGCGGTTGCCAGGCGGAGGGTCTCCTCACTTCTCAGATGGGGCGGCTGGGCAGAGACGCTCCTCACCTCCCAGACGGGGTCGCGGCCGGGTAGAGGCACTCCTCACATCCCAGACGGGGCGGCGGGGCAGAGGCGCTCCCCACATCTCAGACAATGGGCAGCCGGGCAGAGACGCTCCTCACTTCCTAGATGGGATGGCGGCCGGGAAGAGGCGCTCCTCACTTCCTAGATGGGATGGCGGCCGGGCAAAGACGCTCCTCACTTTCCAGACTGGGTAGCCAGGCAGAGGGGCTCCTCACGTCCCAGACGATGGGCGGCCAGGCAGAGACGCTCCTCACTTCCCAGACGGGGTGGCGGCCGGGCAGAGGCTGCAATCTCGGCACTTTGGGAGGCCAAGGCAGGCGGCTGGGAGGTGGAGGTTGTAGCGAGCCGAGATCACGCCACTGCACTCCAGCCTGGGCACCATTGAGCACTGAGTGAACCAGACTCTGTCTGCAATCCCGGTACCTCAGGAGGCCGAGGCTGGCGGATCACTGGCAGTTAGGAGCTGGAGACCAGCCCGGCCAACACAGCGAAACCCCGTCTCCACCAAAAAAATACGAAAACCAGTCAGGCGTGGCGGCGCGCGCCTGCAATCGTAGGCACTCCGCAGGCTGAGGCAGGAGAATCAGGCAGGGAGGCTGCAGTGAGCCAAGATGGCAGCAGTACAGTCCAGCTTCGGCTCGGCATTAGTGGGAGACCGTGGAAAGAGAGGGAGAGGGAGACCATGGAAAGAGAGGGAGAGGGAGACCGTGGGGAGACGGAGAGGGAGAGGGAGAGGGAGAGGAAGAGGAGAGGGAGAGGAGAGGGAGAGGGAAAGGAGAGCGATATCTGAACTCTTTTGGCTACTTTAATCATGATGTGCAATTAGCTAATGTTTAATAGGCATGAACACTTAGTATGTAAATGCCAGGCACTGTGTGAAGCTCGCTTCATGTTTGCCTCATTTAACTCTCACAGCAGCACTGGGAGGGAGGTTCTGCTGCCCTCTCCGTTTTAGGTATGAGGAAACCAAGGCACAGGGCATAAGTTACCCACTCCTCCCACCCCCCTCCCCTGGCTGCTGAGGGCTGAGAGCTGAGGCAGACAGGCTATCTCCAAAACTCGCACTGTCAACTTTCTGTTGCTGCCTCCAGAATCTTAGCAGGAAATTGTCAACATTCTAAGATTGAACCAAGGGGGATTAAGTAATCACGTTTGCAGTAATTTTGAGAGCCCAAAATTAAATTCACATTTTTGTGTACGTGTGTGAGTTCTTGTCAGGAAAGAAAATGAGAGAATTAAAGTATCATGAGAAGATTCCTTTTTATAATGAAGCCTTCCTCGCCTGCTTTCTGTTACCCAGGCTGACACATTACAGCAATAAAAAGTGCCTGAAAAGGCCGTGCCTCATGGTATATCAGCTTGGGAAGGATGAGAGATAGTGCACCGAAAGCCCCTTGCTTTAGTCAGCTGTTTTCCTTGTCCTGCATACAGGTCTTCGAAGTTGCCCGCTGCATTGGAGAACCACTGAGAGTCATATATATTTATTGTTTCTGAATGGCATCTGTAGTTTCAATGTCCCAGCAGAGCGTTTTAAGGAAATTGGGCCTTCAGGGTGGACAGATGGAGGGGAACCTTCTCCGGCCATCCTAGCTGATCCCTGTAATCACTCATTTCCCTTTGAACAAACCAGAGCTGTCCCTGAGAGAAGAAAACTGTTTAGCACCCTTTTTGGGGCAGCCCTTTCTGGCAACTGGGGTTTCTTTTGTTTGTTTGTTTCATGTTTTTGGAGACAGAGTCCCACTCTGTCACCCAGGCTGGAGTGCAGTGGCATGACCTTGGCTCACTGCAACCTCCGCCTCCTGGGTTGAAGCGATTCTTGTGCCTCAGCCTCCTGAGTAGCTGGGACTACAGGCATGTGCCACCACACCTGGCTAATTTTTGTATTTTTAGTAGAGACAGGGTTTGGCCATGTTGCCCAGGCTGGTCTCAAGCTTGTGAGCTCAAGCAATCTGCCCACCTCCGCCTCCCAAAGTGCTGAGATTACAGGCATGAGCCACCACACCTGGCCTGGGGTTTCTTTAAGCAAGGGTGAAGGCCCCAGGGACACCCTTCATACACCAGGGCTGTGTTTGGGAACTGGGAAAAGTATAGCCACGGACTTGCCAGGGGGAGGGTTTCAGACCCAGAAGGAAGGACGAAGGAAGGAGGGAAGAACAGGGACTTGGAGTCCTGACTTTGACCCTCACTTAGCCATGCAGTCTTGGACAAGGGACTTCACTTCTCCCAGCTGCAGTTTCTTCATCTATGAAGGGGCAGAAATCTGTGCCTCCTAGGTTTCCTCCCCTCTCCCTTCCTTCCTTTCCTGTCCTTCCTTCTTTATCTCCCTCTCTTTCTTGCTTTTAGGAATGAGTAAAACAGGATATATAAATGTGTCAGATGCTTGGCACAGAGGGGATGCTCAGCAAAGACCAGTGAAGCATTATCTGTTTGTGGTTACCACTGACAGCTCTGGAATCCAACAAAAACAAAACGTGGTAAAAATGGCTGCAAACGCTTTGATCCTTCTCCCATTGAGAGGCCAGTGTCCTGTCTCCTTCAATCTGGCCAGGCTCTGACAGCCTCGAGATGTTGCTTTGCTAGACTGTGGATGCGGGCCTGAAGCGGTCCCCACTTGCTCTCCCCTGGGCCCCTCTCTGCAGCCCTGAGCTGCCCTGTGAAAAGGTTAACTACCCTGAGACTGCTGTAGGAGATCACCCCTGGGCACTGCAGGCAACAGTCCCAGCTGGGCTGCCCACCCTGCCATCCCCTGCCATGGCACCAGCCCCGTGAGAGGAGCTGTCTTGGATCCTTCAACTGAGCCCCTCTGCCTGCTGAAGACCACAAAATGACCTGGGTGACCCTCCGTAGAGCTGATCCCTTCCCAAGTGGTTGTTGTTTTAAGCCATGAAGTTTTGGGGTAATTTGTGATACAGCAATAGATACTTGGAACACCAGGGTTTGAGTTATTCCTTTACCAATAGCTAACTAGTTGTTTGATCTTTAAAGATTACCACTGGATGCTCTACTCTCCTCACCTTTAAATGGGGACAAGAATAGTCCCCACCCTGTAGGATCTTAGCAAAGTTTAAATGAGGTAACTCGGCCAGGCACGGTGGCTCACGCCTGTACCCCAGAGCTTTGGGGAGGCCAAGGTGGGAGGATCACTTGAGCCTAGGAGTTTGAGACCAGCCTGAGCAACATAGTGAGACCCCCATCTCTACAAAAAATTTAAAAATTAGCCAGACGTGGTGGTGCTTGCCTGTAGTCCCAGCTACTCAGGAGGCTGAGGCTGAAGGATCACTTGAGCCTGGGAGGTTGAGGCTGCAGAGAGCTACGATTACACCACTGTACTCCAGCCTGGGTGACAGAGTAAGACCCTGTCTCAAAAAAATAATAATAATAAATAAAAAAAAGAAATTCCAGCAAAGTGCTTGAGGCAGGGCCTCGTACACATGAGCACTTGAAAGTGCTAACTATGACTGCTATCATTCCTCTCCTAGACTTTGCCAGCAGGATAATGAAAGAGCAAAAGGAAGGAAGCACTCAGACCACGTACACTGGGGGGCAGTGGGCCCTGGGCAATGCTCTCTGTTTCCCAATGAATAGAATTATCTTAATCATACTTAATCCTGTTCTCATGAGGGTGTTTAAAATTGGAAGGGTAATCTATTAGATTTCCTCTGAAAAAAGTTGCCCTAGTGAACCTGTGGGGCTGGCAAGGGAGTTAAGAGGCCTCTTCTCCGTCTGCACGTCATGCCCCGCCCTTCTCTCCTGGAAGATGTTAGTGCACATGGATCAGGCTGTTTGCACAGCCTTCTTCTTGTTTTCCCTTTCTCCTTTTGCTTCACAGGCTTTTCTTCGCCCAGTGGTGGGGCAGCCAGGCCTGCGCCGAGGGAAACACTTGGGCTGCTGATCTCCTGGCTGCTGGTGGAGCCCGTGGGAAATTTGCTCAGTCAGCAGGCTGGTACCTCACCATTCCCAGCTGTGCCTGCGTTCCACAGCCCTTGGCCCCCGAAACGACTCCAGGCTCCCCTTGGCTTCCTTTTATACTGACTGCAAGTCTTAGAGACTGGAGGTGTTACAACAGGCTGCTGAGCTGTTTGTTTTCGAGGAAAGGCTGGGGCCTGTGATATGGAGAGCCTGGGACTGAGGTGGAGGCAACAGCAGAATAATGTAAAGAACAACTGTGAGCTTTGGGGTCATTCATTCATTAATTCAGCAAATACACCTGAGCACCCACCAAGTACCAGGCACTAGGCCAGGCACCAAGCTAGAAAATTTGGGTTTGATGCCCGATTCCTCAACTTAAAAGTTATATCCGACATCCATCCAGCAGAATGGCTAAAACGAAAAGGTAGACAATCCTGAGTTCCTTTTTTTTTGAGATGAGAGTCTTGCTCTTTTGCCGAGGCTGGAGTGCAGTGGGGTGATCTCGGCTCACTGCAACCTCCGCTTCCCCGGTTCAAGTGATTCTCCTGCCTCAGCCTCCCAAGTAGCTGGGATTACAGGCACATGCTACCATGCCTGGCTGATTTTTGTGTTGTTAGTAGAGACATGGTTTCACCATGTTGGCCAGGCTGGTCTTGAACTCCTGACCTCGTGATCCTCCCATCTTGGCCTCCCAACGTGCTGGGATTACAGGCCTGAGCCACCGCGCCCGGCCTCAATCCCAAATTCTAATGAGGCAAATAAGCAATTGGGATTCTCAGATGCTGCTGGTGGGAGTGTAAATTGGACTACCACCTTTGGAAAGCAGAATCTCCTAAAGCTGAACATATGTTTCCCTTCTAAATGCATGAGAAGAAATGCCTGAGAAGGTTCATAGCTGTGTCTTTTGTAGGAGCCACCAACTGGGAACAACCCATAGGCCCGACAGCTCCAGAACGGGCATCCACACCACAGAATTCATGCTGCAACGAGAATGAATAAGACGAGTGCTACGCGCAACAACACGGGTGACTGTCGCAAACACCATGTTGCAGGAAGGACATTACGGATAAGATATTAAACATGGTATGATTCCATGGATGTGGATTTTAAAACAGGCAAAGTGAGTGGACGGTGTAAGTCAGGGCAGTAGTCACCCTTGGGAATTAAGGGATGGGAGGGTGCAGGAGAGGGGCTGGCAGGGACGTCCTGTTTCTTGGTTGGAGGCTGGAAGGGACGTCTTGTTTCTTGGTTGAGATACTGGTTACACGATGTGTTCACTTGGTGAAATCCATCCAGCTGTTTCCTGACAATGTGTATATTTTTCTGGGGTGCACTTTAATAAAAGGTTGGAAAAATGTTATCCGTCTGTGGCCATACCACCCAGAACGCACTCGATCTCATCTTATCTCCAAAGCTAAGCATGGTTGGCCTGGTTAGTACTTGGATGGGAGAAAACTGTTATCCTACCTTGACCAAATGGCTTTTCCTCTTTAAGCTTGGTTTCCTCTTCTGCAAAATATGGATAATGTTGCCTTGGTCATAGGGCTAAGGTTATATAGAGGTTTAATTAATATGAACACTGTCATGAACTACCTAAAACAGGTTAGGTGCTTCATAAATTTTGACTATTGGCCAAGCACGGTGGCTCGTGCCTGTAATCCCAGCACTTTGGCAGGCCGAGGCAGACAAATCACTTGAGGCCAAGAGTTCAAGACCAGCCTGGGCAACATGGTAAGACTCTGTCTTTACAAAAATAAAAATAAATGACTCTTATTATGATTTTTATTACTAATAATATCTTTTTCATAGACTTACATGTCTCTGAATGCCTAAGGTGTTTTTTAAAAAAAAAAAAACTGGGGAAAATGCCATTATTATTCAAGTGAGAAAGAAAAAAACACCCCTAAAAAAGGCTACTCTGTGGGTTGAAATTATTTTGCTGAAAATAGCTCCCTCTTTTGAAAATGCTCATTTTTTATGCTCCCCAAATCCCTTTTCCTATATGTGCTCTGTGGCTGAAATTTTGGGGAGAGAATGTCACACCGCTTGGAAGAAATGTCCCCCGTCCTTTCTCCACACATTTAGAGAACGTGACTAAGGATGGATTTTTCAATTCCTCGGGAGCTGAAAACACGTTGCAATAGAGTTTATACCTCTCAGCCCAGATTTTCCTCCACTTTTCATGGAGCTGTGTGTCATGAAAAGGTTTAGTGGTTCACCCATGCCCTTCCACGGCCTGAATGCGATTTCCAGCCCCTGGAGAAATTCCCCATGCTTCACGGCTGGAAGCAGAGCTTTTGCACTCTGGATATCACATTACATCAACTTAGAAAGGGTAATCCTGGAATTAGCCATTGGCCGCTGAAAAACAGACACAGCTAGTCACAGCTGGGGGAGGAGAAAGGCCTCAGAAGGAAGCCTGGGCTCCAGATCAAGGGGAGGCCCAAAGGATCAGCAGTGAGGGACCTCAGTCCTCCCTGTAAAGGGCTGGCTGATGCTGGCTGGTCCCAGGCATTTCCCTCGCCCTCTGCGAGACAGGCCTGTCTGCCCACGGGCACAGGGTCTGCGGGTCCAGGATAGAGATGCCTAAGGGTCCTGCTGATGCACTTGGGCAGACTCGACTTCAATGTCCAGGCAAGTCTGATGTGATGTATCACAGAAATGGTGGCTGCCTCTCTGCCACATCACTGGTTCACTCTTCCTTAAAAGGATGGGATTCAGGCCGGGCACAGTGGCTCACACCTGTAATCCCAACACTTTGGGAGGCCGAGGCGGGTGGATCACCTGAGGTCAGGAGTTGGAGACCAGCCTGACCAACACGGTGAAACCATGTCTCTACTAAAAATGCAAAAATTAGCCAGGCGTGGTGGTACGTGCCTGTAATCCCAGCTACTAGGGAGGCTGAGGCAGGAGAATCGCTTGAACCTGGGAGGCGGAGGTTGCAGTGAGCTGACATCGCAGCATTGCACTCCAGTCTGGGTGACAGAGCGAGAAGCTGTCTCAAAAAAAAAAAAAAAAAAAAAAAAAAAGATGCGATTCAAGTCAGCCTTACCTAAATGACCTCAAGCAATTGCTGTACTGAACTCCCTCCATCCCCCCAGCCTCCTGTGTTTTCCCTCATCGAAGAGAGGGAACAATTAGCACAGATTCCCCCTCCTTGGGCTTATGGGGCAGTGAGAAACCAGAATTTTGTGGAGGTCACAGCATTCCTGGAGGAGAATTTAATAGCATGAATTGAAAGTCTTTAAGAAGTATAACCCTTCTTATCTTAGGAATTGATCCTAAGGAATTTTGACTAATGTGCAAATGTATTTATTTATATTTTAGTTCATTAAATATTTGGTAAGTGCTTGGTAAGTAACTGAGACTTAACAGGTGGTGGGCACCATGTAAGATGTCACATGCATTATCTGGCAGGCTGCTCAGGGTGACCCCATGAGATGCCATGTCACCATCTCCATTTTACAGACAGAGAAACTGAAGCCTTCCAAGGTTAATTCACTGCTCACAGCCCAGAGCTAATTGCAAGCAGAGCTGGGTTTGCACCTGGTGCCTCTGAATCGACAGCATAAACTCCGGATCATTTCTAACCTGTTTCGTTGCATAGGCTCTGTGCAAAGGGTGGGCTTAGGCAGGCACAGCTTTGATCTCTCAGAGCGTTCCGCATTCCAAAGGAGACCAACACTGAACAAAATCTACATGTGTGGTTACTGAAGGAAACATGCAGGGCGCCACAGGAACATGCGACTTGGATGTTCCTGAAATTGTCAATTACCAGTCTGTAAGAAAGGAAATAACCGGCCAGGCGTGGGGGCTCACGCCTGTAATCCCAGCACTTTGGGAGGCCGAGGCGGGCAGATCACAAGGTCAGGAGATCAAGACCAGCCTGGCTAACAGGTGAAAACCCGTCTCTACTAAAAATACAAAAAATTAACCAGGCATGGTGGCGGGAGCTTGTAGTCCCAGCTACTCAGGAGGCTGAGGCAGGACAATGGCGTGAACCTGGGAGGCGGAGCTTGCAGTGACCTGAGATTGTGCCACTGCATTCCAGCCCAGGTGACAGAGCAAGACTGTGTCTCAAAAAAAAAAAAAAAAAAAAAAAGAAAAGAAAGGAAATAACCAAAATGTCTGACAATTAGGGTTTGGCTAAATAAATTACATAAGTCCACACTTTGGAATAGTGAGCAGCATTAAAATAAACATCACAGGGCTGTGTTTATTGACATGGAAAGATGTTCCTGTCACATTAAAGGGAAAAGGGTGATTACAATAAAAAAAATTCTGTGTGTGTGTTTGTGTGTGTGTGTGTAGGCATAGAAATGACACATTACAAGTTTTCTCTGGGTTTGGGGATTATTTATAGATAGTTTTTTCTTTCCATCTCTCTGACCTTTCTGATTTAGGGAGGTAATTAGCATGTATTCCATGTCTAATTGGAATAACCAGCTATTTCCATTTGAGGGGAAAATAGCTGCTGCCTTTTGAGGCACACAGATGGCTGGGACAGAAGACCCTAGCTCCTTGTTCTTATGAAAGGTAAAGGAGTCACTTATAGATGATGAAGGCTGGTCCGTGTTCTGTAGAACCGAGGTCCTCAAGTGCAGCCCATACATCTGCATTCGAATCACCCAGGGCTGCTGGTTAAAATGTAGCTTCCTGGGCTCCACCCTGATATCACTAACAACTCACATTTACTGAGCATTTGTTATTATTATTGTTGTTTTTTAGATGGAGTCTCGTTCTGTTGCCCAGGCTGGAGTGCAGTGGCGCGATCTTGGCTTACTGCAAGCTCCGCCTCCTGGGTTCACGCCATTCTCCTGCCTCAGCCTCACCAAGTAGCTGGGACTACAGGTGCCCAGAACCACGCCTGGCTAATTTTTTGTATTTTTAGTAGAGACGGGGTTTCACCATGTTAGTCAGGATGGTCTCGATCTCTGACCTCATGATCCACCCGCCTCGGCCTCCCAAAGTGCTGGGATTACAGATGTGAGCCAACGCACCTGGCCTACTGAGCACTTTTTATGGACTGGCCATTGTTCTAAGTGCTTGACACTTACTAACTCATGTAATCCTCATGAATCCTAAGGTATATACATAATTATACCCATTTCACTGATGAGAAAGCTGAGGCACAGACTGTTGGACCAGCATGCCCCAGTGAGAGAGCTGGTGGCTGGTAGAGGGGATGCTAGTCCTTGTTCTCAGCTGCAAGTCTGAACTCAAATCACTACCCTGAGAGGGCGGGGTCTCAGGAATCTGGAGTTCTAACCAGCTCCTCAGGTGGTCCACGCACACACTGAAGTGAAGCAGCACCACTTTAAAGAATCTTTTCCTCTCAGAACCCCTTTCAATGCTTTGGTAAGAAGCAGTGGCTGGGCGTGGTGGCTGATGCTTGTAATCCCAGCACTTTGGGAGGCCGAGGCGTGCAGATCACTTGAGGCCAGGAGTTCGAGACCAGTATCTACAAAAAAAATACAAAAATTAGCTGGAAGTGGTGTCACACGCCTGTAGTTCAAGCTACTTGGGAGGCTGAGGCAAGAGAATCGCTTGAACTCGGGAGGCAGAGGTGCAGTGAGCAGAGATCATGCCACTGCACTCCAGCCTGGGTGACACAGTGAGACTCTGTCTCAAAAAAAAAAAAAAAAGTAGCGGATCCATTTTACTCAACATCTGCTATGAAAAAACTGTCTTCTTGAAGTCATTAGAACAAAAATATATCTGAGATTCTCAGCTGTGGGTAAGTCACCATGTGTAAAAAGTGGACGGGGACCAGGCACAGTGGCGCATGCCTGTAATCCCAGCACTTTGGGAGGCCAAGGTGAAAGGATTGCTTGAGCTCAGGAGTTCGAGATCAGCCTAGGCAACATAGTGAGACCTCATCTCTACAAGAGAGAAAAAATAATAGCTGGGCATGGTGGCATGCACTTGTAATCCCAGCTACACCAGAGGATGAGGTGTAAGGATTGCTTGAGCCCAGGAGGTCAAGGCTGCAGTGAGCTGTGATCGCACCACTGCACTCCAGCCTTGGCAACAGAGTGAGACCCTGTCTCAAGAAAAAAAAAAAAAGTTGAATGGGCTGTGGCAACTCACTAGCCTAATTATTCCTCCTCTTCTTCCCTTCTTTGGAAAATTTCTTTCAGGCAAACTTTTATTCAGAATCCAACTTCTAAAATGTTAAAAAGTTGTGCTGCTCTATCTGAAGTTGGGAGGTGGGGGTAGATGTGTGTGCAGGGTTCCATAGGCCCCTGAAGATCTCTTTTCTGTCTCCAAAGGCTGAAGAGCTTTGGAAACAGTTTGAAAGGTGGGGACAGTTGAGGAGAGGAGGCCATGACTGCCCAAGGCCACCCAGCTAGCTGGTTTCAGTCTCAGGACCAGACCCTGCTGCCCATCTCCAACTAAAGACTAACACAGATTGCTTTACAAGGTTGACCTGCTGTGTAAAGATACCCACTGGCGGCCAGGCGCAGTGGCTCATGCCTGTAATCCCAGCACTTTGGGAGGCCAAGGTGGGCAGATCACTAGGTTAAGAGATCGAGACCATCCTGGCCAACATGGTGAAACCCTATCTCTACTAAAAAATACAAAAATTAGCTGGGTGTGGTGATGCGTGCCTGTAGTCTCAGCTACTTGGGAGGCTGAGGCAAGAGAATCGCTTGAATCCGGGAGGTGGAGGTTGCAGTGAGCTGAGATCACACCACTGCGCTCCAGTCTGGCGAAAGAGTGTGACTCCTTCTCCAAAAAAGAAAAGAAAAGAAAAGAAAAGAAAAGAAAAGATACCCACTGGCCCAAAGGGTAGCTTGGCAGAGTTACTATGTTGAAATATTGCCTTGCATGTGCCCCACCCTGGGTGGCACAATTCCATGGGCCCTGTTTCCATCATGTGCCATGGAGTTGGCTTTAGGGGGTTGCTACTCATATACATTACAGGTAGATATATGGTGGCTTCTAAAGTGACGAAGGTCCAAGAACCCACTGAAGTTCCTTGATTTTGGAATTAAGGTGAAGTCGGGCCCTTGAAGGAGCAGATTAGTCAGCCTCCAGCATGAAAGTGACAGCCTGTGAGCACAAGTCTTCCAACCTGAGGTGGCAAACCACAACAGTGATCCTTCCAATTAGCACATGTGTCCTGGGCCTAGCTCTGGAAGCTGTCATGGTGGACATGAGATGGGAGTATGGGTGGCATGGACCCCAAAGAAAGAGAACTGGGAGATTTGGTCTCTGTGCTTGGGGCTGGAGAATGGGGCCTGAGGACCCTAGTCGAATGGAAGTGTGAGACTGTGGATCATGACTGGATGCTGGAGTGTGCTTCCTGGCCTATTCACAACATCACCTTTGATGCACCCAAGCCCTCTGAGGCAGGTACGACTCAGTGTATATTTTTTCCATTTTGCAGATTAGGAGATTGAAGCTCAGAGACTTGTTGGAGATCACAGCGGCACTGGGACATTTGGACCTGGAGCTTTTCTCCCTTCCGAGTCAGTGCATGATGCCAGAGAACATCCCTGGGTGAGGTTCGAAGAGAGTGGCCAGAGAGACTTTTCTATCTGGGGAGTGTGAGGTCCATATTTCCTGCAGGGCTTCCCCACTTACAGTGTCTCTCAGCCTCACTGATGACCTGCACCTGGCTGGGAGTTCTTTTGGTCCCTTCCCTACCTCAAGACCTGATTTGACTGCTCCAATTTACACAGGGAGGGAAGGAATTAAGAAGAAAAGAAAACACTCCTAAACATGAAAGAAATCACAGTCTTTCTCCGGAACTAAAGGCTTTTACAGGAGTGTAGGGGGAAAAAATCTGATCATTCTTGGCAGCTTTTGAACAAATTAGAGTGTTGGAAGAATGGATGAAAGACTGAGGGGTATGTTGGAGTGTGGAACAGTTGCACAGTCCTAATGAAACAGAGCAGGCTTCCCCAGTGAGTGCCTGTCCCCTGCTACGTCTGTGAAGTCAGGGGTAACATTGGAGTCTAATGCTGGGAAACAGCCATTGCTCTTTCAAGCTCAGCTTGAACCACATTTCCTCAGGGACTCTTCTCGATTCCTACACTAGGCTGGCCCGTTCATTTATGTGGTCTTCGTGTCCCCTGCACTTGACCTTTGTAACCCACATTGTTCTTGTAATTCTTTGTCCAGTACCTGTCTCCCTGTTTTGACTGTGAACTCCATAAGGGCACAGGCTTGTCTACCTTGTTTGCCACTTGTACTCCTTAGGAATCTTTTAGGTACAATAAACAGAAGATCCAAACCAAGGTGAACTAGCAAAAAGGAACTTTTTTTCTGCCCAAGGGTAGAGTTAGCTTCAGCCTAGGTTGAATTTAGGGGTTCTGAATTAGCCAGCCAGATTTGATCTCTTTCCCTATCTTGGATCCACTTCATTTTTCTCTTTGTGTTGGCTTTATTCTCAGGGTTCCCATGGTGCTGTTATGGCTGTCCTGTTTCTTGTCCCAGATGCTTTCAGGAAAGACTAAGATCCTCTTCCTGGTGAGTACAGCAAAATTCCCAAGACTAACTCTGATTGGCTTGGCTTGAGTAATATGTCCATCCTGAACCAATCACCATAGCCCAGACAGCATGGTGCCCTGATTGACCAGTGTAGCACACATGGATCATTGTTCACCCAAAAGCTATCCCCTCTTCTTCCTTGATAACAAGAACCCATCAGGTATCTTTTTGTTTGTTTGTTTGTTTGTTTTGCCCACCTCTTGATACCCATTAGGTATCAAGAGTTGGGCAAGATCCTCACAGAAGGTGACCTCTTCCCAATCCAGGAAACTATTCATGGTAATCTCATTCCCTTTTGGTGGGAATTGGTTTAAAAGGGTGCATTGTAGGCTGTGCATGGTGGCTCATGCCTGTAATCCCAGCACTGTGGGAGTGCTAGGTGGGCTGATCACTTGAGGTCAGGAGTTCAAGACCAGCCTGGCCAACATGGTGAAACCCTGTCTCTACTAAAAATACAAAAATTAGCCAGGCATGGTGGCACACGCCTGTAATCCCAGCTACTCAGGAGGCTGACGCAGGAGAATCATTTGCACCCGGAAGGCGGAGGTTGCAGTGAACCGAGATCGTGCCATTGCACTCCAGCCTGGGCAACAGAGTGAGACCCTGTCTGAAAAAAAAAGGGTGCATTGCCCCACTTCTGACAAAGAGGACACAATGCAAAGTGTACTGGAGAAATGTTCCTCTCTGGCAAGTCAGGTCTGTAGGGGTGGGGCTAACTGCCTGCCCAACCCTTCTTGCCTTTGGATATTGTTGTAAGAGGATGGAAGTTTGGAGCGGCTGCAGCCATCTTGCAACCATGAAACAAGATAATGCTAATATATAGAGGTTGGCAGAGTGGGAAAAGGTCTGCCCCTGGCTATTTTGTTGTTTTACTTGTACTAGCATGTACCTGTGGCTTAAAACAAAGAAGAAAAAATACTGTACACAGGCTCCTGGAACCCCTTTGCCTGCATGTGCAGCGTCAGAAATGCCTGGGATTTACATTTCTACCAGGGCAGCCTTTACCCATAACTGTCTGATGCAGAAGTCTGAAAGCCTAGCACCTTTGCTTTGAATTGGGACAACCTCTGAGGCATACTTTACACTCCAGAGCTTGCTGAAGGATCAGGCTGAGGCCTGGACTTTGCTTGAAATCAACCTGTGAATGGAGTCTTCCCTTCCTTGTCCTGCTCCCCCCACCTCCACCCCCTGCCAGACACCCCTGGGAGCACTTCCTTAATCAATCGCTTGCACACAAATCGTTAGCTTCTTCTGGGGGACCTGTTGTATCACCAGGGCTTACACATCACAGCTGCTCTGTAAATATTTGTTGCCTGAGTGAATGAATACATGAATGGATGAACAAGCTGGGGAAATCACAGGCAGGTGGAATCTGAACAGGTTATTATACTAATTACAGGCTGTCTACTTTTTTTCCCTTTGCCTCTGTGAAACAGGTTGGCCCTTTGGGGAATTTCCCCAAAGCTTTTGAAGCAGACAAGGTGTCTTCTCGCTAGACTCATATGCTTCCTAATTGGGCAGGCCATTAGAAAATTAGGTCATCTCCCCAGGGAAGGAGGAGGGGCCTTATCACTCAGGACAAGGGCCCTGGGGTGGGGACAAAACTGCCTGAACATCTGCAATGTCTATTGTTACTTGAGCAGCTGGAGGGAATGACCATTCTGGAATAAATCAACTAAACCTTTGACCTGAACTCCAGTTTAATTCACTCTTCCCCTCCATTAGCTAGTGTAAGGGATGGTGGGGGGGAGAAGGGGAGGGATAACATATTTTATTTTTATGGCATTTTTATTCCAAATGACCTGTTGGGTCAAACCCACTCTCCTTTCATGAATTATGCATTAGAGGAGCCCTTTTGCTTTCCTAATGGCTTTAGTTGAGTTCACCTCCCAGAAAGATAAAACAAAAAATCAAGAATTTCAATTAAAAAGTTCACCTCTTGCCATATCAATTGACATGGTTTTAATTGGGTCATTCCATAAAGAGTCTCTGTTGATACAATTTTCAAGCTTCCTAGGGTCTTAGAAATCATCCACCTCCATCCCTGTATTTCAGGAGGGAGGATAAAGAACCTGGAGATGAGAAATGACATGCCCAAGTTCACACAGTTACTGAGTGTCAACAGCTATTAAGAGAAAGGGATGGGAATATATTCCACTCACTTTATTTCCAGTCCAGTGTTCTTTTGTGCAAGGAAACCTAGAGAGGTAATATAGTTGCCATGGCTGCAGAACAAATTGTTCCAAAACCTAGTGGCATAAAACAATCACCCGTGGATTCAGTGGATTGGGAATTCGATAGGGCAAATGCTTCTCCATGCTTCTTGGTGTCTGCGGACTGAGCTGAAAGGGACAAAGGCTTGGGGCTGGGTTCATCTGAAGACCTGTTCATTCACATGAATGCTGTCTGTTGACTGAGGCTTTAGCTGGAGTCGTTGGCTAGAACCTCTATATGTGGCCTCTCCATGTGGTCTGGGCTTCCTTACAACATGGTGACTGGATCCCAAAGGGGAGAGTCCTGAGAAAAAGAGAGAGAGAGAGAGAGAAATAAAGATTGGTGGAAACTTTTATTGACTTAAAGTCACTCAGTGTCACTTCCACAACATTCTATTGGTCATAGCAGTCCAACTGGTTTCAAGGACAGGGAACGCAGATCCTGTATCTCAATGGAATAGTGTTAGTCACATTGAAAGAGAGCATATTGAAGCCATCTTTGGAAAATACAATCTGCCACAAGAGAGTTAGGGCTAGTACCCATTAAGTTTGGCTGAACTGTTAATTTAGTATCTGTCTTTCCTATTGGATTATAATTTCCTAAAAGGCAAGGCGTGTGTCTGTCTTGTTTGCTGGCAAACCTGTGTCCAGCACAGGTGCCGCTGACTCAGAGTAAGAAATTAATATATTTTTGTTTGGAAAGTAAGTATCAAAAAGAAAGTCTTCATTGGCTAAAAATATACTCAAAGATTTTCCTCTCCTCTTCTCAGTAAACTTTCCCATTCATCAAGAACTTGACGGCCGGGTGCGGTGGCTCATGCATCTAATCCCAGCACTTTGGGAGGCCGAGGAGGATGGATCGTTTGAGGTCAGGAGTTTGAGACCCACCTAGCCAACATGGTGAAACCCTGTCTCTACTAAAAATACAAAAATTACCCAGGTGTGTTGGTGGGCGCCTGTAGTACCAGTTACTAAGGAGGCTGAGGCAGGAGAATTGCTTGAATCCAGGAGGCAGAGGTTACAGTGAGCCAAGATCATGCCACTGCACTCCAGCCTGGGTGGCAGAACGAGGCTCCATCTCAAAAAAAAAAAAAAAAAAGAAAAGAAAAGAAAAGAACTTGAACACCAGTACCATCTTCCCTAGAGAGTTGATTGATTGGGAGAGATACTTAGCTTAGTCTTAGTCAGAGACATTGTCCTGGGGGGTGTTATACATAAGAGGAGCCCTGGAGGATGAGAAGGGGAAGCCAAATGAAGAGGCAGGAGGAAGAGCACCCCAAACAGGTAGTAGCCTGTGCAAAGGTGGGAGTCAAGCCGTTCAGCATGGTGGGCACAGAGTTTGAGAGATTTGAGAGATGAGTAGCAAAAAGTCAGTAGGCTGGAGGGGCAGGCAGGACCTGGGTTATAAGGAGGACTTAAATGTCACCTGGAGGAGTTTGACTCATCCATCAGAGTGGTGGGAAGCCACTAAGGAAGTGGCACGATCACATTTATGTTGGAAGGATCTGACTGCAGGGTGGGTGGTAGGATGTGGGGTGAGGAGGTGGACATCGTGGGAAGTGGGAGGCAGGTTGGGACATTGCTGGCAGAGATCATGATGCCAGAGCCGCATTAGAGGGGCCGTGGGGCTGGCAGGAAGTGGGGGGATATTTCCAAGGAGGATTTAGAGACTAAATGGTGTAGGGCTGAGGCAGAGGCTGGGCCTGTCTGTCCTCAGTCTCTGGTTCAGGTAAGCACGTGGACGGTGGTCCTAGGCATCCAGCAGGGAACTCTGGAGGAGATGCAAGCTTTGAAACGGGGCTGAGGAGGAGTTCAGTGCTTTGGACACGTTTAGTTCCAGATGCCAGGGAGACATCCAAGAGTAAAGGTTCTAGTAGGCATTTGGATTCAGGAGACCAAAACTCACAGAGTAGTCCTGGCTATAAATTTGGACTGGGACCCAATACAGAGATGGAAACTGAAGGCACAGGAGTAAATGTACTCACAGTGGGAGGATGGGAAGAATGGGAGCAGAGCCATGGGTAAGGCATGTTTCCAGAAGGTTCTCCTGAGAGACCCAGGAAGGAAAGGAGCAAAATTCCATAGGATCCACAAGAGAGGAGTCATTGGCAATTTTCATAAGGACAGTTCCCCTTGCAAGATATGGGAAGAAGGCAGATGGCAGAGTTGAAGAATAAGAAGGAGGTGAGAGAGTGATGAATGAATGAACAGCATTCCAGCAAAGTCTTCACATGCCTCCTCTAGGTCTGCTAATTCTGGAGATTCAGAATGGATTTGCCAAGAAAACTCCCAACGACCAGCCAGGAGAGGAATCTTTTCCACCAAGCTCTCTCTGTTTCAGAAAATAACCAATGTGTGTGTTGACCTCAGCATCCCTCCCTAGCAACCAGCATCTGTGTTTAAATTCGTGGGGGAGGGGTGCTATTATCTTGTGGCTATCCACACAGCTTCTGTGGTTACATCTGTTGTTTTTGTCTGTACAATAGCCATTTGTCATCATTTGGCTATTAACACCTCGATCTGGCTGGGACTCACTCCTTATCCCTGGCTCTGGGGATGGCACGTGTCCCAACTGTGGCCAATAAGACTCAGGCCTGAGATTTTTTGGAAACTATTGAGAAAGAGAAGCACCCCTTAGGCAGGGATGGCTGCCACCACCCCTATCAGGACTGGAGACATCCTGCCAGCAGAGACGGAAACAGATCCAAGAGACAGAGGGAGAAAAACAGTCTTGATAGCACTTCATGAGCTCCTGGATCCAGCCATGCCTGATACCGTTTAATCCTTGGGCTTTTCAATTACATGAGTCAGTAAATTATCCATGTTTGCCTGTCAGAAAGGGTTTTGTGAGTTCTAGCACTGAACGAATGGTCCCAGCAGGAACAAACTGCCTAGGGATGGGGGCATAGGAGTGGAGTTGGTGGAGGAGGTTTACTTGATTTCCCCTCAGACATTTCACCAGCCATCTCACCCCCCAAGTTGCTACCTTAGCAATTCTCCCTCCTTTTTGCAGTCATCCTTTCTATTGTTTTTGCTTGTATTCCTATCTTTTTGTAAACTCCTCCTTGCTTAAAAAGCAGCATCTGAGATGCTGGCTTGAGGCCGTCTGCCATTCCCAAGAGAATACACATGCTTGCTATTCTTTACAGTAAAACCAAGGTCCACATTGCATTTCCCCAGGGCTCCCAGAACCTGAGTTGAGAGGTGGGGATTTTGCAGGGACTCCATCAGTGTGCAGCATCTGTACCTGCCTCCAGCGACTGCTGACACGAGCAGCCACATCTCCACACTTCCGCCCCACCACCTTATGTGTGCCACAACCCCTCCAACAATGCAAACTCTTGTTCATTTGCTCAGAACATGAATGAATCATGCCAGGGAAACTCCTGGCCACTGGACCACATTTTGCTGTGTTAGCAATAAACATCCCTTCATATTGTCATCATAGCCACAGGGGAAGACAGAGGTCTCCTGGCAGAGGAAGGGCGTGACACATTCCCCACTCTTTCTACTCCCTCCCCATGTCAGCCCTGATCTTTGTTTCCTTCTTTTTGCTTCAGAGCAAGCCTCCTTCTAAGGCCTTTAATTCCATGGATCATATTTTCTGTCTAGCTTCCATTTAATGGCCTGTCATGGGCCCATACCATGCCAGCTCCTGGGCGTAGTGGGGTTTGTGTATTTCAGTGTGGGCTTGCAGAATGACCCTGCATTATTTACTTTCCATCCTCATTGAGAATTATCAGGCTTAGGTGGGTTCCTCCCACCCTTCTTGAACTCTTCTTCCTATCCTCCATCCACCCTCTTCCCTCTCTCTATTTTATTCTTCCTGTCTGTCTTTCCTTCTCTCTTTCCTTCCTTTATTTTTTCCTTTTCTGTCGCTTCCTGTCTCCCCCCATGCCCTGGACTTTGGTCCTGTGGTTCTAGTAAAAGGAAAACATAGGGAATAATACGAAAAGCAGCCAGGCTTAGCCAATAAATCCTCTAATGCTTGTAATGGTTTTATTTTCTTCATGTTCATTCTAGTTTAAGAGGTCAATCAACATCTTTGAAATGCTTGTGGTTTACTACATGGAATCTTTAATTGAGGCACAGAAAACTCCTCTCTCCCTCCCTCCGTCTTCCTTCCCTCTCTCTCTTCCTTTCATTTGTTTAATAAATGTTTTTTGAGGGTTTTTTTCTGGGGCAGGCCCTGGGCTAACTGCTAGGAATGGTGACTAGAAACATGGGTATGATCCTTGCTCTGATGATCTTACATCTATTGGGAGACACATGTTTTCACCAGATAATTCCACGTAAATGTATTCTCATAACCTCAACAAATGCTTTGAGTTTCCACGATGGTCTACAGAGACACTGACCCCGACTATGGAGGTGTGGAGGGTTCCTCAAGGAGCTGATTTGAAGGATGAGTTTGCTTTTCTTTTTTTTGAGGGGTGAGGCGGGATGAAATCTCGTTCTGTCCCCCAGGTTGGAGTGCAGTGGCGTGTTCTCGTCTCACTGCAACCTTCACCTCTCGGGTTCAAGCGATTCTCCCACCTCAGTCTCCCAAGTAGCTGAGACTACAGGCACCTTCCACCATGCATGGCTGATTTGTGTATTTTTAGAAGAAATGGGGTTTGACTATGTTGGCCAGGCTGGTCTTGAACTCTTGACCTCAAGTGATCTGCCTGCCTCAGCCTCCTAATGTGTTAGGATTACAGGCATGAGCCACTGCCCCTGGCTTGAAGGGTGAGTTTTCTAGGTGAAGATCAGAGGAAAGAGCATTCCAAGCAGAAGGAACAGAATATGCAAAGGTCCTGGGGTGAGAGGAAGCAAAGCACCTTCATGGAATGTAAGAACAGTGTTACTGGGACAGAGAATGGAGAAGAAGAGGCCAGGGGGTGAACAGGGGCCAGATGTTCAGGACCTTTACCCTAGGTAAGAGTTTGGGTCTTCACTCCAAAAGCAAAGGAATGCCATGGCAGAGTTTCACCTGCCAGTGGAGGTGAGTGGGGATAATCGGTGCTGCATTCCTAAGCTCCAGCCTGGCTCTTGCTGCAGTCTGGGTCGGGACGGGAGGCTCCTTGGGTGACCTGGGTGTGCTGGGTCAGATATGGCATTGGTGCCAGGGTCTGGATTGAGGGTGCCAGGTTATTGTTCTGGCTTTTGGAAAGGGAGATAATCCTGCCTATAAACTTCCTGCGTGGGTTAGAGGATCCTATGAGATTAGCAGGTGGAAGAAGCATCACTGAGTACTGATGAGACCTTTGAACTGGAGACATATTCGACTTTGTTAGGAGATCTTGGGCAGGTTTGCAGTTTCTCTAATCTCAGTTACCTTTTCTATAAAATGGGGATATTAACACTAATGAATCTGTGTTATTTCTCTCTGCTGGTCATCCCTTTTTCAATTAGGATATGACCATCCCATGTGTGTCTGGTGGGACTGGCAACCCCTGTTCCCCCAATCCCTATTGGGTGAAGGGAGTGAGCATGTGATCTAGTCCCAGAAAATCATTGTGCCCCATGTCCCTGTCCACAGAAACTGATTTAAGGGAGTGGCCCAATCGGAGTCCCTCCATGAGATATGACATGGGGCTGTTGGAAGACAGCGTATCTTGCTTTTATATTGTGAGTTGTAAGAGCACAGACTTGAGCTACTGGTATCCAATTTTCCTGGAAAAAAAAAAAAAAGAAAGAAACAGGGAGATTGGTGGGGATGGGGGAGGAGAGGGAGACAGAGAGAGAGAGAATCCTGTTTGAGAAACTTTGTTTGAGACCCTGGATTTAGTGGTTCCTGAAGCCAAGAATACTCCCTTGAATCTCTCAGTTAAGGAACCCATAAATGCCCATTTTGGCATAAGCCAGTTTGAGTTGGGGTTTGTCACCCACAACAGATGTGCTCTGCCTGATGCATCAAGTCATTGGGTTAATGGCAGTAAAGCACTGAAAGTCAGTATGAAATCTAGGCATGCAGAGTGCTCAGTAGTCACTATTGTTACTGTATTGGTGATAATTCATAGCTATAGAATGCATCGCTAAAGTATGGGCTGCTTCTCATCCCTGGGGTGTGGCCTCATATTGCCCCACAAAAGGCTGTTAGCCACCACCATGATGCTTTCCTATTTGAAAGCCTTAGACAATGACTTGAGTTCTCCTTCTCTGCCTCCTCATCTCCCTCCAAAATTTGTGACTCCAGGCCAGGCTCAGTGGCTTATGCCTATAATCCTAACACTTTGGGAGGCCATGGCAGGCGGATCACTTGAGGTCAGGAGTTCGAGACTACCCTGGCCAACATGGCAAAACCCTGTCTCTACTAAAAATACAATAATTATCTGGGTGTGGTTGGGGGAGCCTGTAATCCCAGCTATTTGGGAGGCTGAGGCAGGAGAATTGCTTGAACTGGGGAGGCAGAGGTTGCAGTGAGCTGAGATAGTGCCACTGTATTCCAGCCTGGGTGACAGAGCAAGACTCTGTCTCAAAAAAAAAAAAAAAAAAATTAATCGTGACTCCAGTGTCCCCTGAGACTCTCTTGAAGTGACAGTGTTAGCCACTAGAGAGTGACCTGAAAGACGTGACTATGTTTAGATCTAATTCCAGAAGACCAGTCCCCTCCCAATCCAGTGGATTTCCCACTAACTTTTTTTTTTTAACAAAATGTAACAGCTGTCTACTGCTGTATAATAAATTAGCCCAAAACTTGGTGACTTACAACAACAGAGATCTATTATTTCAAACCTTCTATTGGTCCGGAATTCAGAAAAGCTTAGTTGAGTAGTTCTGGCTCAAGGTCTCTCATGAGGCTTAAGTCATGACATTGGCCAGGGCTGAGGTCATCTGAAGGCTCAATAGGGGCTGGAAGATTCACTTCCAAAATAGAGCACTCATGGCTATTGGAAGAAGACTTCAGGTACTTGACATGGGAACTTCTCCATAGGACTGTTGAGTGTCCTTACAATATGGCAGCTAGCTTCCCACTCACCCCCCTACCCACCCAGTGAGTTACCTAAGAGAGAGGAAGATAGAAACTGCCATGTTTTTTATGACCTAATCTGAGGAGTCACACTCTGTTATTTTTGCAATATCCTACTGATTGCACAGATGGGCCCCATTCAGTGTGGGAGGAGGTTGCACAAGGGCATGATCCCAGGAGGCCCAGGAATCACTCGGGGCCATCTTGGAGGATGGCCACTGCACTTATGAGGGGCAGTGGTTATCATTAAGTATCATTAAAGTTAGCAGTTTCTTCTTAGTCTGGTGGGACTTCTCTTCCCTGAGGAGTCCTTTGGATGCTCAGGATAACATAGCATCACTGAGGCACCAAAAAAACAAACAAACAAAAAAAACCACTCTTCCTACAACTTTTGCTGGAAAGAGCTTTTAGCAGAGCTTGCAAATAACTCCTTAAATAAACTAGTGAAATGATGAAACTAATTTGCTGGTCTGTAATTTCCTGGCAAGTCTGGAGATTTACTAATAAATAGTAGCTGCAGCTTGGAAACCTGCCAGAATTACAGCCCTCTCCTGGGGTCTCCTTTTTTTGTCAATAAGGGATGTGTAAAAGCATCTTGGAGGGTTGGGAAGGCTGGTATATTGAGGAGAAAGAGCATTGGATGCCTGGGTTTGAGAGATGTCTTTGTCTCTTAACCACTGTCGTATTTCAAGTGAAACACATTCTTCTCTGTGCCTAAGTTTCTCCCTCTGGGAAAAGTGATGATAACCATGGACTTTCCTGACTTGCAGGGCTATGATGAGGTTTGAATGAGATGATGTAGCATTTCTAAAAGAGTGGTACATGGGATGATAGCACCATGGATCCCCAAAAGGGGTCCTGCGCTGAAGTGAACGTGGAGAATTGTGTTAAATGAAGTCCAACCTTTACTTGCCTTCCCTGGCCACAGGTGGGTCCAGCTTCTTGGATGAGGGCCCAGTGCATCTGCACAGGGCCCAGTGCTCAGAAGGGCCTGCATTTGGAGTTTAATGCTTTGCAGTTGCTGTCTTGAATATATTTTATTAATTTATTTACTTATTTATTTTTGGAGAAAGGGTCTTGCTCTGTTGCCAAGGCTGGAGTACAGTGGCTTGATCTTGGCACACTGCAGCTTCCATCTCCCGGGCTCAGGCGATCCCCTGCCTCAGCCTCCCAAGCAGCTGGGACCACAGACATGCACTACCATGCCCGGCTAATATTTTGTATTTTTGGTAGAAATACGGTTTCGCCATGTTGCTTGGGCTGGCCTCCAACTCCTGGGTTCAAGTCATCCACCCGCCTCAGCTGGGATTACAGGCATGAGCCACCATGCCCCGCTGAAATTCTTAATACTCTTTTTTTCTTTTTATTTCAGGCAGTTGCGATGTTAGACAAGATATTTTTATTTATTTATTTAGAGATCACGTCTTCACTCTGTCGCCCAGGCTGGAGTGCAGTGGTGCAATCTGGGCTCACTGCAACCTCTGCCTCCTGGGCTCAAGCAATTCTCCCACCCCAGCCACCCAAGTAGCTGGGACTACAGGTGCCTGGCACCACGCCCAGATAATTTTTGTATTTTTAGTAGAGACGGGGTTTCACATGTTGGCCAGGCTGGTCTCAAACTCCTAACCTCGAGTGATCTGCCTGCCTTGCCCTCCCAAAGTGCTGGGATTACAGGTGTGAGCCACAGAGCCCAGCCTAGACAAGATATTCTTAGTAATTTTATCCTTGAAGTTGTCTTTTTTAAGTGAAGTCTGATGGGACAATGAAGTGTGTGTCAGTGACGGGGTCTCGACTCACATGTAGCCCCCTGCCCCACTGCTCCCTAGGGTGGGTTCTCAGCGGCCTGCTCCCCTTCACCGGCCTCCACTGGCTGCCTGTGCCCTGAGACCATACCACCCAGGGCCCCAAACCATGGTGCTCAAGGCCCATTGGCCTGAGAGGAGGCCCCATTTGTTGTCATCCTCTGCCCCCCTCAGGGGCCTGTGTGTAGGTAAGGAGAGGGCTGGGATCCAGTGCCCGATGCACAGTGTCTCAGGTCAGGGCAAGGTGGCAGCTATTCCAGTGTGGAGCTGACAGCACCTCTGCACATTTAGCAGGCAACTCAGTGGGGACCTCTCACCTACCTCTGACCCAGATACTGAGGAAGTTGCAACCCCTTGGGGATTGTCTGTATGCTGTGATTTGAGGTGCCCGTGAGAAGAGGAAAACGACTTCCCCACTGCCAGCCAGGGTGGTACATTTTCACTTTGCATTGGGTGCTGCAAATTATGCAGCAGGTCCTGCCTGCAGGACTTGTCAGATCCTTTAATAAAAATGTGTATCAGGTCAGAATGCAGACATGGGAGCCGAACTGCCTGGGTTCAGGTCATGGCTCCACCACATACTGCAGTTTTGTCCTTGGCTGAGTCACCTGACTTTTCGGAGCCTCTGTATTTCCTCCCTCTTTCTTTCCTTTCTTTTCCTTCCTTCCTTCCTTCCTTCCTTCCTTCCTTCCTTCCTTCCTTCCTCCCTCCCTCCCTCCCTTCCTTTCTTCTTTCTTTCTCTTTCTCTCTTTCCTTCTTTCCCCCTTTCCTCCCGTCCCCTCCCCTCCTGTTACCTCCCCTCCCCTCCCCTTTCTTTCCCACAGAATCTCACTCTGTCACCCAGGCTGGAGTGAAGTGGTGAGATCTTGGCTGACTGCAACCTCTGCCTCCTGGATTCAAGCGTTTGTCCTGCTTCAGTATCCTGGGTATCTGAGATTACAGGCACCCACCACCACGCCCAGGTAATTTTTTTTTTTTTTTTTTTTGTATTTTTAGTAGAGATGGGGTTTCGCCATGCTGGCCAGGCTGTTCTCGACTCCTGATCTCCAGTGATCCATCCACCTCGGCCTCCCAAAGTGTTGGGATTACAGGTGTGAGCCACCATGCCGGCCTCTGTGTTCTCATCTCTAAAATAATGATTGTGAAGTTCCTACCTTGAGGTTTGTTCTGAGGATTCAATCAGGTAGTACATGTAAACTCTTGCCCTCCATGCAGTGAGTTTTAGCTAATACCATGTTTCTTGTTTAATCCTTGTTTCCCCCAAAGTCTGCAATGTTCCTGGGGCAGAACTGTCTGTCTGGTATCCTGCTATGATCCTGGTGCCCAGCACCATGCCTAGAATAGATTAGGTACTCCATGAGCACTTGTTGAATGAATGACTCTCCAAGAGGGGGCTTCCCCCCACCCATACTCACCCCATCCCCTTTTTATCCAGAGAACCTTACAGAATCAGTGTCCTGCAGACTGCACATTTAGGGAACGCTGAGCTTGCCTGTGGCACAAAACACCTCGCAGGTGCAGGCGGCAGTATCAGTAGCCTTTGGAAGGTCCTTTCCCTCCTCTTTGTCCTCTGGGACTCGGTGTCTCGTCCCTGCTGGGAATGGCTCTTCTAGACCACCCACAAGCCAAAGCCAGGGCTTCGTAACTCACTCTGCCTCCCCAGCCTCCCCCATCCTTAACTGGACCAATCTGTCTGCTTGACATCGCGCTCTGGTTCGTTTTCTTCACAAAGCCCTCTCCTGTCAGTTGACAGATTCTCAACTGTCTAGGCACATTTTTCAATGTGTGCTCTTCCAGTGATTCCTCAGCCAGGTTTCTGTTCTTTTTCACCCTACTGAATTTTATAATTTCACAATGGTTTATCTCGCCTTTCATGATTCTTCTCCATCTCCACTCCCCAACGTTTTTCCCACGGGCTTCCAGCTTCTTGCCAATGAAGCCATGGGTTCTGGGGACCCTTTAAGGAAGCCTAATGTATTCAGCTATGTGGTGAACCACAGCCTTAACTGGGATGCCTCCAAAAGCTGGCCCTGAGACAAGGGTTGGGTGCAATTGTTTATCTGGAAAGCTACCCAGAAAGCAAGAGTGAGGGAGAAGGAGAGAGGGAAGAGAGAAAGGCTGCTAAACATGCCTTATTTTACTGCTTAGCCGCTGGGTAACTTGCAAGGCGTCATGGATGTAGAATGTGCCTTTGCATTGTCCTTTTGTGGGGAGGAGAGACTGGGGCATTTATCCAGACTCTCACTCCCTTAATGTTGAGGTGTTGTCCCTGGGAAAATGAACAGCCTTGCGCTTCTACCTGTGCACATCAACTAAGTGGCTTTTCCCTGCTTTGGGGAAAACCTCTGCAAGTGTGCTTGAGGTGGGATTCTGGAAATGTCTGCCAAACTCTCCATCAGAGCTTCAGTGAAATCAGGTGGCCATGAGGATGTGATCTGGTGCACGCAGATGTCTGCTGTGGCTGGTCACACGCATAGGACTCCCTGAGTTTGGGATTGTCACTTGGGGTGCAGACTCCCTGAGCATACATTTCTTTGTCTTCTGTTTAAGCATCCAATTATGAAGGCTTTCTGCTGTCTTTGGGGCAGACTCCAGTCAGTTGGCACCCCTACCAGAAGGACTGTCAAGTCCCCAGAAAGAAAGCGAGGTCTAACCAGGCAGTTCTGTAAGTTCTGTCTCTGGTCATCAGGCTGCTGAGAGGGAAGGTGCTGGTGCTCTCAGATCATAGGAGGGAATGGGTCTCCCCATGACTTCCTTGGTCCATAACTGCATTTGGGTGGTGTCCTGGATGCAACTGTCATGCAAGGCACACTTTATGTATTGATGATTCTGAAGATGATGAGATGAATTAGATTATTTTCCTCCAATTGATCTATCTCCCCTATCTTGTCCCTTAACATCCTGGGTGGATTTCATAGGTTGACTGCAACCTTTTTCTGCCTCACAGACTCCAATTCTCTCCTGCTTTTTCTGGAATGGACTTGAAAATCCTGTTTCTCATGGGAGTCCAACCAGGAATGAGATGCCTGGCTTCCCTTGCAAGCACCCCCAATCTCTACAAGCTACTCTCCTCTCTTAACTGGAGGAAAGAGAAGCAGTTCCCACCGGCAGTACCAACCCTGTTCCATCCCTGAGTCTGTTAATAAAAGTTGGAGGGGGGGAAGTAAGTGATCGTGGTTGGGCCAATTTGGGCACCTCTTAATATGCCTGGGTGGGCCAGGTGCAGTGGTTCATGCCTGTAATCCCCGCGCTTTACAAAGCTGAGGTGGGAGGCTGGCTTGAGCCCAGAAGTTTGAGACCAGCCTGGTCAAGATGGAGAGACCCCATCTCTACACATGCGCGTGCACACACACAAGCCTAGATGATGAACTCATGGCCTCTTAGTGGCTCCCTTTAGGAATGGGGTTTTTGTTTTTGCCTGGGGTCTGTAAGCTTGGATGGGAAGATTTATTTTTTATATTTGTTAATCTCTAGGTAAAAGCTGACATTTCTTTCTGTTCAAAATGTAAACACCAACCCCCCCATAGTATTAGTAGTGCCTATGACTTTGTTACCCTTCACAATCAGAAATCACACTACAGTTGTCACAGA
Source organism: Pan paniscus (assembly GCF_029289425.2). Classification (NCBI taxonomy): domain Eukaryota; kingdom Metazoa; phylum Chordata; class Mammalia; order Primates; family Hominidae; genus Pan; species Pan paniscus. The sequence continues at coordinate 72,628,124 of NC_085926.1, read as the reverse complement.
TATTTAAAAGTAACATTTTACACTCATCTCTATGTAAAAATTACAGTAGTAATTAGACTCATTGCTAGATCTTGTTATTTAATGTATTAATAAAGAAGAAACAAGAGTATTACTATATCATAAATTTGTGGGGGTTTTTTTGTTTTTTGTTGTTGTTGTTTTTTGAGACGGAGTCTCGCTGTCGCCCAGGCTGGAGTGCAGTGACGCGATTTCGGCTCACTTCAAGCTCCGCCTCCCGGGTTCACGCCATTCTCCTGCCTCAGCCTCCTGAGTAGCTGGGACTACAGGCGCCGCCACCACACCCGGCTAATTTTTTTTGTATTTTTGGTAGAGACAGGGTTTCACCATATTAGCCAGATGGTCTCGATCTCCTGACCTCGTGATCCGCCCGCCTCAGCCTCCCAAAGTGCTGGGATTACAGGTGTGAGCCACCGCGCCCGGCCCATAAATTTGTTTAATATTTTGACAGCTGTATCGTGAGTTCTCTGCAATCCTATGTATTTTGTTTTGTGCATTTAAAACCATTAGTCTGAAAAGGGATCGATTGCTTCACTGATACCAACAGGATGCATGGCACAGGAAAAGATCAGAAACTGTGCTTTGGAGCATGTGGGCTCTTTGTGCCTAATGTCTAGCTTGGGGCTTAGGCCACAATGCTAGGACTAAAGGAAAAGTCATCTTCAACTTCCTGTTACCCATAGGCAGAGGGACTCCATGTCATGGTTTGCCTGGGACAGTCCCTTTTACTCCAGCTGTCTGGACTTCATTATTCACATTGCTCCCTTTCATTCTTAAAGTCACCATGGTTTGGAGTAGGTGGAGTGGTCATTCACACGTTTGTGGTAAGATTCGAAGAATCTCTTGCTTACCTAGTGCCTGAAATCCCACTATTTTTTTTGGGTTAAGCATTGCAATAGGATCTTGCTTAAAATGCAGAGTCGTGTGATTGATTGTGTGTATGTGCACTCACTTGTGTGGGTGTGGGGGGAATGGGTGAATACCATGAGTCCTAGTTTGAATTGGTTTTTCAGATTGCATTCCTGAATAGTGGGGAGGACCTGGACAAAGTTAAACCCAAGAAGTGGGGAGGGGGATCCATGCGAGGAAGACGTTTGGCCTCTCTCAGCCCCACGAGGTCCCCGAGGGAGAGTTCCGAGACTAGGCTGGCCTCGGACCCAAAGCAGACAGATGAACCTTGTGACTTTTGGCCCTGGGCAGGCGCCTAAGCTTGGCTGTGAACTTGGTTTTACTCTGATGGTGAGAAAAGCCCAGGTAATATGTGAGCCCCTCATAAGAGCCAGTATTGCTCCCTGATACTCTCCTGGCAAACCCTCATCCTTCCCACAGTCCCTTCCAAGCAAGAGGAGGAGCACCAAGACAGGAAAGGCACCTGAGGAGGGATCAAGTCCCAGATCCCAAAGGGACCCCTCCAGGCCTTGAACAATTTGCTCATCACACTGATCGAGCCCTCCTGGGTTCCAGTGCTGCCTCCTCTCCTCCCGAGTGTCCTTGGGTGAGGTACCTTTTTGAGCCTCCGTTTCCTCGTCTGTAGAATGGGGGTAAATAGTAACCATCGGGGAGTGTCCCAACTGAGACCAATGCCCACTCACATAAGGATACTTCCAGGAGGGCTGATTTACAAAGGAGCCTGGTGTGGGGGAAGAGTAGGGAAGGTGCAGTCTCCCACAGTAGCCATGTTTCTAGGCCAGGAGGGGACAGCAGGAGGGAGCAGATACTAGAAATGGGAGGATGGGTCCCATAGGGAAGGCTGCTGTGAGACGATCAGTGACTTCTGGTGGAGGGACAGGTCCAGCAGAAGTCAGGGAAGGTACCAGGGGGATAAGTACCCAGCCTCAACCTTCTCCCTCCCTCCACTTTCCTGCCAGGGCTGTTCAACTGGTCCAACCAACAGGATGCCAGAGGCAAGAGGGCACGTTAACATAGCGCTCACCAGTCAGACTTCTGGGCACAAAGCAGGGTGGAGAAGGGCAGAGCATGGACTTGAAGGGCAGCAGAAGCCCACCCGCATGTGATCCTGTGGCTGATGGCTGAGCATTAGCCCACTAGAGCCTCACAATAGCCCCATTCCTCATTCAGGGGCTGGCACATAAAAGGCTCATTAAATAGTCGCCAAATGAATGAATGAATGCATACCTCCTACCTGCTAACAGAAGTGCCTGTGCCAGCTCCTTACTATACTGTGAGCCCCAAGAGAGAGGTGTTGGGGCCAAGAGCAGCCTGAATCTACCCTGTGGCTGGCCATGAGGAAGGTATTGGACGGAACTGATGAACTTGCTTTGTGTGGAGTGTGGATGCCAAATGGCCTTGCAATGTGAATCCTTGGGACCCCACAGGCCACCAAGAACACAGAAAACTTCTGTTCAAGTTCCCTTTCTCTGTTGATGTGAAGACTGTATTAGTCCATTTTCATGCTGCAATGAAGAAATACCCGAGACTGGGTAATTTATAAAGAAAAAGAGGTTTAATGGACTCACAGTTCCACATGGCTGGGGGGTCCTCACAATCATGGTGGAAAGTGAAGGAGGAGCAAAGGCACATCTTACATGGCGACAGGCAAGAGAGCGTGTGCAGGGGAACTGCCCTTTATAAAACCATCACATCTCATGAGACTTATTCACTATCTTGAGAACAGCAGAGGAAAAAGCCACACCCATGATTCAGTTACCTCCCACCATGTCCCTCCCATGACATGTGGAGATTATGGGAGCTAAGATTCAAGACGAATTTGGGTGGGGACACAGCTAAACCATATCAGAGACAGAATGGAAGCTTCTTGGTGTGGGAATTCCAGAAGGCACAGGCAAAGCTGGTTTGTGTGGCGTTTTCAGGGGAGCCTAGATTCTACAATTTCCTTGCAGTGCTAGTGGGGAATGGCACAGAAAACCCACTGCAGTCCAGCTTTCCTTCTCTTCTTCTTTATTACTCTTAGAGTAAGCTTATAGAGGTCATATAACTTTATTGTAAAGAAAACCAAATCAGCAATCACAAATAAGCAGAAAAGAAACAATAAAAAATGATCACTGTCATATAATTGATTAATATTTTGGTGCATATCTTTCTAGATTCTTTTCTACTCTGGCTTTCTTTTTATCAGGATCCTGTTGTTTCCAACCAAAGCCAAAATAGCTAACATGCTGGCTGAGCACGGTGGCTCACATCTGTAATCCCAGCACTTTGGGAGGCCTAGGAGGCGGGTGGATCATTTGAGATTAGGGGTTCAAGACCAGCCTGGCCAACATGGTGAAACCCTGTCTCTACTAAAGATACAAAAATTAGCCAGGTGGTAGTGGCATGTGCCTGTAATCCCAGCTACTCGGGAGGCTGAGGCAGGAGAATAGCTTGATTGGAGGTGGAGGTTGCAGTGAGCCGAGATTGCACCACTGCACTCCAGTCTGGGCGACAGAGTGAGACCCTGTCTCAGGAAAAAAAAAAAGCTAACATGCTTTAAGCACTTTTTCTGTGCAGGTATGGTACAAAATACTTTACATGCACTAGCTCATTAGATTCTCATTTTTTTAATGGCAGCACAGAGAGGTTAAATGACTTGTCCAAGGGCACACAGCTAGTAAGTAAGGAAATTGGGATTTGAACCTAGGCAGGCTGACTCCAGAGCCCCCATTCTTATATGGGCTGATTGCAAACCAGGTAAGAGATAGCTAGTTTTTCGAAGATCCCATGCCACTGTCTCCTAAGTGACATGGTGCCAGCTAGTGCAGTCTTAATCACAGCAGCATACAGCCAAAAAAAACTTTTCAGCGCCCCAGTTGAGAAATGAACACTGAACCACAGCGCCCCCTGGCTTACATAGTAATTCTGATTGGCTCACTCTAGGGTCACACTGGCCAGCAGAAATTCAAGACAAACCTTTATTGGGCATCTACTATGTGGCGAGCTCTCTGCCAGCCATTGGGTGTAAAAAGTAGAATAAGGTATAGCTTCTGCCCTCCAGGTATTCTTGCATAGCCAGGAGAGACGCACCTAGAAGGTGTGTCAATAGAAGGAGAGCTATGCTCTAATGGAGGGTGTGTACCCGCCAAAGCCCTGCAGACACTATGGGGGAAGGGACTTTCACAAGATCACAGAAAGATCAGGTTTCTGCTCTCACCTCCCTTGAGGCCCCCTCCTCTGATGCCACCTTGAGCTCCCTGGCCTGGCCCCAGTGATAAGATTTCCTTTGGTCCTTCCTCCCTCCAACTGAAACGTATGTGTCTTCCCACTTTTTCTCTCAGCGTGCTGCCAGATGGCCATCTCGCTAATCTCAGAACCTCATTCAAAATCAGGGGGTAATGACTTCTGAGTTTTAACAAGAGCTTTCAGAGCTGAACACCAGGAATCACAAACACAGATGCCCACGGGTTAGGCCGATAACATCAGCGCACTCAGCAGACCAGTATTTGGATGTTAAATATGCAGGAATATTCTTTACTTGCACAAAGAGATATACTCTCAACTATTTTTTTTTTCCTGAAGCACATTGTCCTTTGAGTCTATCTTTTCGTTTTCTATTCATTTTTAATAAATATTAAATACAGCTAACATGCTGTATTTAAATGAGAAATATAAATATTTCTCTACCAGAAGAAAAAAAATAACAGCACAGCTGATGATAAATGCTAATATTTGGTGGAAAACCAAAGGGACTGGTGACTTAAGGTTCCCTAGGGCAGGCTCTGAGACTTAGGTTCCTCGAGGGCAGGATTTGAATATAAGCAGTTGATTTGGAAGGTGATCCAGGAAATGGCAGCCAGTCAATAAAGGGTATGAGTTATGGTGAGTTAAACCACTGTGGGCAACTGTGACACAGACTCCAGAGGCCAGCGTCAAAGGTGCCCTTCAGCTGCCCATCTGTGAAATGGGTATTTTTCCATCAGCTCCCACCAGTCATTCATTGGGGTTGCTGAGGATGCTTTAATTTTTCCAGTGTCTCTGGTCTACAATGTGTGTGTGCCAAGCAGGCAAGTCCTCAGGCGAAAGACTACAGGCCTTGGGGATTGGAAGTCAGGCCATCAGACCTCCAAATGGCAAGATCCCAGGACCCAATAGCATTTGCCATAGGCACTGATGATGGTGAACTGAAGCACGCTCACGCCATCTAAAGGGACAATGTAGCATCCGCTGAATTTCACCAAGGAAGATGTGGACCTAGGGTGGTCAGACCTTCAGCTTTCTCAAGAAAAGCTAGTCCTTTAGATTTTTATGTGAAATTTCTCAACTTGTAAATGTTGACAATGAATTCAAATTTTAAAAAATGCACTATAGGAGCCAACCAAAGCATGTCTGTGGACTGAATCTGGCTTACAGGCAGCCAGATGATGAAATCCAATCTACTCTGAAGGCTGATCTTGGCTCCAGACCGTTCTTGCTCCAGACAAGATCTGAAGATGAATTTTGATAAAGGAAAGTGAATGTTTTAGTCAGGAGTAGACTGCATTGATGTAATAAAGGGACCCCCAAGTACAGTGGTGGTAACCAGACAGAAGTGTGTTTCTTTCTCGTGTAACAATCTGGAGGTTGGTGGGTGGTTCAGGACATTTCTGCTATATGAGGCTGTCCAGGGACTAGGTTTCTTCTATCTTGTTGCTCAGAGTGTTGTCTTCCTCCACGGGGGTCAAAACTGGCTCCCCAGCTTCTTGTCCACATTCCAGCCAATAGGAAAGGAGAAAGAGAAGCTTAATCATTTTAAGGGTCAGATCTGGTCATTGCACAGTTCATGTCCTCTCACATCCCATTGGTGGGGACTTAGTCACATGGTCATGTCTGGCTGCAAGGGATGTTGGGAAATGTAGAATGTGGTCTCTCTCTGTCTCATTAGCCATAAGGTTCTGTTTAAACTTAGGAATTCTGTTTCTATAGAATTAGGGGAAGACCAATATTAGCAACAAGAAGCCTCTGCCACCATGGAAGAAGGATCTGGAAAGAAGGGTGGGATCTCAGCCTGATGGCAGGTCTTACCCAAGAGGGAATTTTTTTCTCAGGAGAGTGAAGAAAGCCTGGCTTTCCTCATCAGCTCTCTTTGTGTTGAATTCATCAGTCATGACAATCATTTGAGAAACCTTAGAAGATCATCCCAAACCTGGAAAAAGTCAGTTACATTAGGAAAGGAGTGAGCATAAAGAGCACCTACTAGAGAGAGGGTCCTTTCACACACATGACCTCATGTAACCTTCACAATCATGCCATAAGGTGGGTAGTATTATCACCACCCCTATCCCCTTTTTTGGAAGAAAGGTTGAGTACCAGAGAAGCAGGGGTGATATTCAAACTCTTTAATTAGGGTTAAGGTATGGGGGCTGACCAATCAGAGCTGCCATACAGATTTGTTTTATCAGAGAAGTAAAGGCCTTGGTCAGGATTTGAAATGAGGCTCATATGACTGCAAAGCTCACATTCTTTTCACCGCAATTTGATTTCCTTATGCCAGCTGCTTCCCCAGAGACAGTGACACCAACTCTTCTGGGTTGTTGAGAGGGTAAACAAACCGTGATGAATGAATCTCCTCTCCTAATATGAATGCCTTATTGTTGTTATTCTTCATGCCCTGACAGAGTATTTACAGCCTCTGCTGTTGCTCTGCTTCTATCTGGTGGATTAAGGAAAGTCACAACTCACAGCCCTAGTGGAAAGTTACAACTGGGATTTGAGCTAATGAAGAGTTGAAGACTCAGCAACAGGCGCTTGGCTTCACTATTAACCTGGACAAGGCCATTAACTCGCCTGTACTTAATTGGCTTGTTCTGTGACACACTGTTGCCCCAGAAACACCCATATGGGTGTACCCCACATGAAAGAAGCCCGCTCTATGAAAACCGAGACTTGTTGAAAAGATAAATGGGAGTTAATTATTTAATTAACCACAAAAGACTTTGCACTGAAAAATGGGATTTCTGGATAGCTAGTTTCAAAATAATACTGAAAATTTTGATTCTGGGAGAAAGGGAGGATACAAAAATGTGTCAGTTCTTTTTTGGTCCATCTGGGAATGTTCTGGAATAGATTAGATTTCAAGAACTCTGTAATGATGCTTCAGAGGGAACTTGTGAAATCTGAATTGGGTTGGGGGTTGTTTATGGTGGATATATATGGGGTGCCTGCCAAGGCCCTGTCCGACCTCTGAGAGTCTAGTCCCTCACCACCTAATGGAAGGAGGAGGTGTGTCTAAGCCGTCATGTCTATGCCACCTAACTCCATCCCCCCATCTCCCACTACTGACCATATCAAAGGTAAACTCCTCACCAGGAACCAATCCATAGGCCCAGTCCGTGAGCCAACCAACTTGTCTGTCAAATGTGTGAACTAAGAGACACATAACTACACTTAGATAGTGCTTGGCATTTGACCTGAAAGATCATGTACAGCCGGGTTGGGGCAGTGACTTTAATGCTGTGTACTGTCTTTTAGGAAGGCAGAGAGAAGGCATGCTAGTCTGTAAAGGGAAAAGGGGACTGAGTTGACATGCAATGGTGGGCCTGGCTATCTTGATCTCCCGTTGCTGGGTGCCCACAGGATTGCCTACTATATACTTTGAATAAGCACGTCTGGAGCCCCAGTCAGTGAGGATTTCAAACTGATCTCAACTTATCCACCTTGATCAGGAATAAGACCTTATTTTTATTCCACTCGCTACTCTCAGTGGGTCCGGTGGTCTCAGTTGGTCACCTGTCCAAGAAGGCTTTTGTCCTGCCCATTGTGGTGGGGTGGGGATGATGGGGGGAGGGTGTTAGCCATGGGACATATCACTGCAAACTGGATGATTATTGAGGTCTGGTGGTCCTTGCCAGACAAGAGAGATGATTTGGTTGTGACTGAAGAAATCCCAAGCTCCTTGGAGCAAACCTAGTGGAGCCTGTGATTTTCATTCTCCCACTGTGCTGCCCGGGAGTAAATGCAGTCTTTGCTTTATTTCCCTACGGAGTAACTGACTCGTTTCTTGCTGAGCAGGCTGGGGATAGCAGTTGGGGGAGAGAGGCTTTTAGGATGCAGCAGAGAAATTTGATGAGTACAGAAGTATGGTGTGAACCCACCATTAAATGCCCCAAATGTTACTCTACCCCATTATCTTAGGCGGTTCTATTCTTTGCAACCAAACGTGGCCTACAACACATCAACACAATAGTCTTCTATTGCTTTCCCTCCCTTCCCTCTTGAATTTCTATAGGTAGCAGAAATCCAATCTTACTACCCAGGAGTCCTGGGAATATCATATCCAAATTTACACTGCGGCCCAATCAAAATCCATCATGCCTAGGGGTTTAGCAATGGGGCTTTGTATATTCATAAGTCATTAGAGAAACAACCAACTTACATTCCACTATTATGAGAGTTTCTTATAAAAGGGGTTGGCTATCCCTTTGTCCCCTTCACCTAATCCCTTTCTCCTTTTTAATTCCACCTGGTTGAACCACCTCTATTTGCCAGGCATTTCCCCTTCAGTTAATAGTATCCATTGTGCAGGCTCTACTCATGTTTTCGATATGCCAGCCCTTGTGCAAAATGATTTGCAGGTAGCATGCTGTTCAATTGTCACAGGCCCCTTCGTTGCAGCTACTAATGATGATTCCCATTTTACAGATGGGGAAATTGAGAGGCTAAGTCATCCATCTGACTCCATAGCCTGAAATTTTTTGGCCACTCTGCTTTACTACTGCTCTGGCTTCCCTGGGTTTCCTTCTGCCATTTTCAGTGACTAGGGGAGAGAAGGTCCAGGTGTCCTGCCTGGCAGCAGGGCCCCCGGAACTTGGCTCTTTTCTGGCCTCCTTTCCAGCTAGCACAGCTGCCAATCTGGAACACAGCCCTTTCCAAGAAAGCCCAGGAGAGAAGCCAAATGTTGACTCACCTGCCAGACTCGGGGATGCTGCTGCCAAGATGCCTCAGGGCCTGTGCAGGAGGGCTGGCAGGGCTGGCCCATTGTGGGGCCTGGCAGGGGCAGCTTCAAAGGGCCAGGCCTTCTTTCCTGAGTGCTTCAGGTTCCAGAGGCTAAAGAGATCCAGATGGGTTCCTCCCCTCCTCCTTCTGCCCCATCCTTCATCCCTGGAAGTTTCTGAAAGAATGTCTCCTCTACATCTCCCCTTGGGTGGCAGGCAAAATTCTAAGGAAGCACGCAAGACTTTCTGCCGTCTCACCCCACCCCACTGTGTGTACCCTGCTTAATCCCCAGACCTGTGAATATGCTGGATTTTGCTCCCATGATTAGGTGATGTTCTATGGCACACTTGATCCTAAGAAGGGGAGATTATTCAAGGAAGCCTGATCTAATCCTAGAGTTTTCTCTGACTGGTGGCAGAAGAGGAAGTGAGAAGTTGGAAGCAGGAGAAGAATTTGACCCAGGCTTTCTGGCTTGAAGTTGAAAGGAGTCCTGCAGTAAGGACTATGGGAAGCTTCTGGAAGCTAAGAGAGGCCCATAGCTGACAGCCACCAAGGGAACAGGGAGCTTGGGCCCACGCATGCAAGGAACAGTCTTCCAACACAGAGAATACATTTGCAATGAGATGCTTCCTCAGAGCGTTCACACAGGACCCTAGGCCAGCTACCACCTGATTTCAGCCTTCTGATAACCTGCCCAGAGAACTCAGTTGAGTCTACCTGGACTACTGACTTCCAGAACTATGAGCTAATACATGGGCATTGTTTTAGCTGCAAAGTGTGGGGTAATCTGTTATCCAGTCACAGAAAATGAGTATACTTCAGATATGTAACAGGCATTTCAAACCCTACATGTCCAGCTATTCCCCACTTGAGTCTTCCCCAGGTGGTCAGTGGTAGCTTTATTCTTCTTGGCATAGGCCCCAAATCTTCAAGTCGGTCTTGCCTCCTCTCCTTCTTGTAACTCTTTGTTGAATTCATCAGCAAGTTCTTTTCACTCTCCCTTCATAATGTCTCCAGACTCTGACTACTCACCACCCCCGATGACCTGTTCCTTCTCTTTTCTGCCCTGACAGCACAGTAGTTCATTACTGAAATGGCCAAGTCCTTGCCCCTCCCTGGCAGGAGGCAAGGACACTCCTGGATGATGGTTGGCTGGCCTCCTCTTCAGCTTCTGTACCCAACCCATTGGGGTGGCTGATAAATTCAAACACAGACACAAAGCAGAGGGTGGCAGAAGAAGGGGGCTCCCATGTGGAGGCCTAATGGGGAGCAGCGGACATTCGAGTTCTGGCTACCCTTGGGCTTGGTAGGCTCACAGAGCCGGCTGCCTGGCATGTTTCCAGATATAACACAGTTGTCACCCAGGAGGAGTTCCCAAGCCTCCTTCAGAATCAATTATGTTCAGGAGTCATGCTGTGGAATACTTTCCGGGGATCAGGATTTTATTTATTGTTCAAGGTTTTGAGCCAAGAGTGAAAAATTGTTGTTGATGATGATGGGGGAATTCCCAGGAGGCCCAGAAGAACTCACAGGCAACCAGCCTCCTGGAGTCAGTAAGATGAATGGCTGTCAAGTCAGCCAGAGTGCGAGGCCAGCTTGTCCTTCCTCGATGGCTTTTCTGGGCTCTCAGTCTCTTCAGTGAGGATCAGAGAAGATACATTTTCTTGTTTGGTCAAACCTTTAGCACAGTACTGGGCGTACGGTAAGTTCTCATCAGATGGTGGTGGTTATGACTGATATATTGACTGTAATTTACTTCTAAACATAAAGCATATTTAATACACCATGTCTCTGTGCACATGTATGCATGGGGTGTGTGTGTATGTGTTAGCTTTCATCTACATTGTAGGGGCTGTTAACATTCAAAAGATCACAACCCCACACTCCAGAGGAAGGTACCATAAGTGCTTCAATTATCTGTCCTAGCTCAGCATCCATGGGTGTGTTAATTAGCATAATGGATTTCTAAAATGGTTTTTCATTGATGAAAAGAATGGCGTTCAAGAATGGTAGATGGCTGGAAATGTTTCATAGTGCGTTTGCCTTGCCTGAAGACATTATAAATAAGTCTAGCCAGACCAGTTGCTTATTCTTTTAGAAAGGCTCCAGCCTTGGAAGTCCAAACAGTCCTATGTCTATATATTAAAGGGTTGATTTGATCACCTGCCTGACTAGGCTAGATACTGTGCTGACAATAGTGTCACGTGTGCCTTGACTACACTTTTTGTGAAAGAGGCTGTCGAAGTGTCTAAAGTGAGAGGGCTGACATGTCCCCGGGTTAACAGAATGGGTGGTGTGGCTGTTTATGTGCCTGCTTGCTGGCCTTGAAACCAGTTAGCAAAATGTGGAATTTGGTCTGAGACAGACTGTCTTTGTAACATACTATCTGATTAGGTGATCGGGGGAGGTAGCTTGTAGCCTTCATGGACTTCTTACCTATTGCAGGAAGCCATCATGATCAAACACCTAGTAGTTTGAATAGCCAAATTGCTTAGGCTAGTTTGCAACAACTACTTTAAAATAAGTAAGATAATTACAACTGGATCAAGGAATAACTGGTTTCCTTTAGCTTAGAAAAGACATGTTACGACAAGAAGTCAGGAAAATATGAGTATAAACCTCTGTATAGCATGTCCTGGGGTGGAGTTCTGGTGCCATTTTAGATGATGGTCAATCTTGAAATGTGTGTGTGTGTGTGTGTAGACAAACAGATGAGCAGGTAGATGATAGGAGAAGAGGAAGGTGAATGGAGAATTACAATTCTATTTTTCTCTCAAGAAAAGAAACACCATGGAACCTTCTAGAAGTGGTGTGGCTGAATGTGATAAGCTGGAGTTTGGACCTCAGACCAGGATTCGGATGCTGCCTCTCTTTCTTTCTAAGGGGCCTCAGGCCAGCTTCTTAACTTCTCTGAGTCCACTTTGTCATCTACAAAATGGGTATTGGAATACTTCCCTTGAGTTGTGATTAAAGTAACTGGCCTTGAAACCACTTAGCAAAACGTCAGGCACAAAGTGAGCCTTCAATAAATAATTTCCTCCTGGAATATTTACAGAGCATTAGGGCTCTGCACACAGTATCTGGGTTATAGTAGCAAATAAGGCATATAGATTCCTAGAGCTCACAAACTCACAGTGATGATGAACTTCATTAAGGAGACACACGAGGACCCCCTGGCGTGTTTGTTAAAAAGGCAGATTCTAAGTATCAAGACCTCCTGAATCTGAGGATAAGTGGGTGGGGCCAGGAACCCATTTATAATAAGCTCTGCAGGTGATCGAATGGGCGGCCAGGTTGGGGAACCACTGACTTAACCACTGTAATTCTCTACTGAAGCCTTGGTTTGGCAATGCTCCAGTCTCCCTTCAAAGGCTCTTCAGTCATGAGTTTGAACTGACTGCACCCACAGTGATGGGAGGTGCTGCCCTCTTCCTACCCTGAACCGCTCCACTGCAGGGGGTGGGGCAGAGAGAGTTACCCCTTGTCTTGCTTATTTTATAGGCAGTGCTCATACATCATTATCAGAAACTTCAAAGACTTCACTGAGCATCGAATTGACAGGCTACAACTTGAATTATGAAGTCTTCAGTAGCTAAATCTCTAAACTTGGAAAGCCTCTGCTCCTCAGATCATCACCTAAAAACAATGAACATCTAGTCTGGAGGCTGCTATTGTCTGCATGTGACTTAGGAACCATTTTTTTCTGTTCTTCCCCTCCTTAGAATAATATATCATGTATACATACCAGTAGAAAATTCAGGTAGTATAGTACTGGCACAGAAAGTAAAAAATAGTAATCCAGCCCTCCTGAGATAATCACCATTAATATTATTTGGTATACTTCCTTCCAGTTTTTTTTTTTTTTTTTTTTGAGACAGAGTCTAGCTCTGTCACCGAGGCTGGAGTGCAGTGGCTCAATCTTGGCTCACTGCAACCTCCACCTCCCAAGTTCAAGCAATTCTCCTGCCTGAGCCTCCTGAGTAGCTGGGACTACAGGGGTACACCACCACACACAGCTAATTTTTGTATTTTTTAGTAGAGACGGGGTTTCACCATGTTGGCCAGGCTGGTCTCAAATTCCTGACCTCAAGTGATCCGCCCGCCTTGGCCTCCCAAAGTGCTGGGATTACAGGCATAAGCCACCATGCCTGGCCTTCCTTTCAGTCTTTTTTCTTTGTATGTGAGTACATGTATTTTGTTGTTGTTGTTCATAAAATCAAGATCGTACCATAAGTGCTATTTTTTGAATTGCTCTTTTCATTTCATAACATGTTTTAAAGTAAAAAGTTAATATTTTTTAATGCAATTAAATATTCCTCTTTAACAGTGGTTTTTCACACTGGGATGGACGAAACCCTCAGGGTTCCTTAGATGTACCTACTGCTTACCTGGGGTGGGGAAAGGAGTTGGGTGGGGGGAGTTCCAGGCCCTAGAGCCCAGTTTTCATCACAGCAGTTCCACTCATATCAGGTTGTAACTGGAATACTATGTAGGATTCCATCAGAAACTTAAAAAATGTGTAAACTATTGCCCTAAATTATCATTAAAATGTTTTTAAACCATTTCTTTCCTTCTTTTTAAAAAACTTAAATGGAATGACTCTTTAAAATTTATAAAACAAATATTTGCTGATAGTTTTAAAAAGCTCAGGTTTTTATTGTATATTTTTAACATGATATATGTTCTTTGTAAAAATATCAGATACAGATTTGATGACAAACCTACCTTTACTTCCTCCTCCAAATACCCAAGGAGTCCAGCACTGCCCCACTGCCCACCTTTAGAGGGCTCAGCTCACAGAGAATACCCAGTTAAGCCAGGTGTGGTGGCCCACACTTGTAATCCCAGCACCTTCATATCCACTTCGGAAGGATCGCTTGAGGCCAGGAGTTGGAGACCAGCCTGGGCAACATAGTGAGACCCCATGTCTATAAAAAGAAAAAAAACCCAGTTAAGATTTATGTCTCATTCCAGACTCTTCCCAGCATAGGGATTATTCCGTAGGTCGAGGTACCCCAGAAGCCAACCTGAGACTAGGATTTCGGTGCAAGTGTTTTATGTGGGAGGCAAGCTGACCACTGTCCTGGTTTGCCTGGGGCTGGGGGTTCCCAGGATGAGGTGTTTGCCCTCTGTCGGGAGATAATCCCAGGAAGCACTGATGGAGAAGTGGGGAAGTGAGATGGACAGGGCTGGGAAGCCTGTGATTACCAGGTTAGCCCCATGCACAGCTGAGCTCAGTCCTGTTTGGGACCTGTGGGGGGCGCTCTAGAACACCCTCCCCAAGGTGCTTTTTCTTCCGTAGGGCGTCCCTGCCTGGTTGCAGGCTCCCCCTGACTTCAGGCCTGCCCACCTCCTGCAGTCCTAGAGAGGCCTGGGCAGAGAGCCCCAGGAGCACCAATGCCAAGAGGGTAGCGGCAGAGCGCCAGTAGCATCTGCTATGAGAATATTTCTGTACATGTATTTAAAAAAAATAAAAATAGGATCACTCCATTTTTGATTTACTGGCACCTTGATTTATGTAAGGTGTCTGAAGGAAAGACATTCTAGACCACAAATCTAATACTGCAGTCATTTCAAGGGTCCAGGCTTGGAATTGCCCTTGGGTTAATTATATCAGAGGCTGATCATGTAAATGACTAGCATTGGAATCGGATAAAATGCTATCACTACTACTTAAAACAAAAAACAAAAAACCTCCGATGAGTTCTCTGCTGGATTCAGTTCAAAATTGTCCGCTGAACCACTGGAAGAAACTAACAATGGAAGTCTAGTGATTCCAATTCTTCTAGCGCTTGCGGTCAGCCCAAGTCCCCGCAGGAGCCCACGTGCTAATCCCGGGTCCTGACAGCCATGGACGAGGCCCGGCGGTGCTCACGGGGGGCCAGGGGCTGCCCCGGTGCAGGAATTCAGGTGTGTGCGACCGCAGGCGGCGCCGGCCTCCCCGCTGCAAGCACAGCAGCTCCTTGATTGCTCTGTCTAAACAAGGGAGCGAAGGCATAAGTTCCTTTTGTCACCCCGTCTCCATGGTTATTTGACACGTGATCGTCTTTTTTGGCGTCCTCCCGGCAAAATCGCGGTAGGTTTGGCTATTACATTCCTGTCTGTGAAGGAATGGGAGGGGTCCAATTACCCTTCGGAGAGCCTCGGGTTGTTCCACAGAACAATTTTGGAGGTGCATTTCTTCCCTAATGGATTTAGGAACCCCAACCCTGATTTGTCAAAATGGATGCTGTTGAAAATTTGAACACTGATAGGATTGAAGGCAATTTGATGATATAAAGGAATCATTTTTTTTTAAGTTGCGTTCATGGTACTGTGTTTTAAAAGACCATTCTTAGCCTTTAGAAACACATACTGATATTTACAGATGAAATGATATGATCTCTGAGATACGCTTCAAAATATGTGGTAGGGATGGGCCAAGCCGAATTTGCCACGGGTCCGAGAGTGTTTACGGTCCCGTTCTGTCTATATATATATATATATATATATATATATATATATATGTTTGACGTTTTCTATAAATGCAAACATTTTTGTTAGTGTAAAAAGATGGTGGCTGAAAAGCAAATCTGCTTTTGTTTTCAAAGGTCATGATAAGGATTGAGTGAATGAATGTGGCTGCAGGATAAACTCTGAAATGTTGTAGGAGAGTAATATGCCAGAAAATTCTAACCTGTGGATAATGATGATGGAGGTGGTGGGAGTGTGTGTGTCGGGGGTGGGGGGGTGTGGGTCAGAGTTATTGCAGGGCAGCTCTTAGGGTCTCAGACAGAACTGTCCACCTATGACTAGGCAGGGTAGAATTTTGAGATATTAACCATACTCCAACCCCAATTTGTGAAGCCAGACAATTTGCCTGTATTGTATATCGGAAGAAAGGGTGCTACAGAATTCAGAGAATAGAAAGATTAAAGTTTTGGCTTTTTGTTTAATAAATTTATCGTAGAGACAGGGTTTTCTTGTGTTGCCCAGGGTGGTCTTGAACTCCTGGGCTCAAGTGATCCTCCCACCTCAGCCTCCCAAACTGCTGGGATTACAGGCATGAGTCAGCATGCCTGGCCAGTTTTGGCATTTTGAATTTTAAAAGCTACTCTCCAGGCATAAGAAAAAGACTTAATTAGTGAGAGTCATTTTTTCCCTCCCTCCTGTTCCCCCAAAATGGTAGTTAGCTTTAGTTAAGCATTTATGATGGGCCAGGCACTGTTCTAAGCATTCCGCAAATATTGTCTTTTTAAATCCTCTAAGAAGCCCGTGAGGTAATCAGTTTTACAGATGGAGAAATCGAGGCACAAACTGGTTAAGTAACTTGCCCAGAGTCCCATAACTCACCTGACTCCAGAGCTTAGCTAATCCCCGGATAGATGAGGGAAGACCAGCTTATCATGGGAGCTGCTGGCTGAGATGGTGGATCAGGGAGGCTAGGCGGAAAGGACCCAAGGAGTCCCAGTGTGGAAGGGAGAGCATGAACCGGGTATGGAAGCCTCAAGGAAGCTGCAACCACCCTCGCCTCCCGTGCCTGGGTGCTCCTGAGGGCCTCCAGAACTTGGACTCAACCTAAGGGAGACTCAAGGAAATTCCTAAATAACAGTGATTTTGTTTCTCCCACCTCCAGGATCAGGGACCTGATAAAGAAATTCACTTTAGTTGTCAAAAAACTGGAGAAATGTTCACTCATGGTTGAGTTTGCAGCCTGTGATTCTCCATGCATAACAGTGTGATGTGGTTTCTGTTGTTGTGATAAGGCATTCTAAAGGAATCAGGGTCCTGGTTTGAGTATTAGATTTTCAAGTCAAAGTAACCTAGGTTTGAACCCTAACTCTGTCAGTTAGTTGCTATGTGGCCTTGGTGGGAGCCTTAATTTCTTGTCAGCAAAGTAGGGATGAGAGTACTAACTGTGCCCACCAAACAGGGTGGTATAAGCATGAGATGAATGCCCAGCTCACTGCCTGGCACAAGGAGGGCGGTTGCAGCTTCCTTGAGGCTTCCATACCCAGTTCATGCTCTCCCTTCCACACTAGGACTCCTCGGGTCCTTTCCACCTAGACTCCCTGATCCACCATCTCAGCCAACAGCTCCCATGATAAGCTGGTCTTCTCTCATCTATCCAGGGATTAGCTAAGCACCCAGGCTCTGGAGTCAGGTGAGTTATGGGACTCTGGGCAAGTTACAAGTACATTGTAACCTGTGTGTCTCAATTCATTGGTGGTATAACAAGAACTGGTTTTATTGTTTCCAACTATTGCTCCTAACCCAGCTTCCATAACATTTTCCATGGCTAAACATCCTTAGCAGTAATTCAGCTGGATTCTGTAATTTACCAGTTCCTTTACTAAAACCATCACTTTAGTTTTTAAAGGCCCTGTCCTGCTCATTTTAATACTTCAGTCTATATTGCTGAAATGGGGGTGTAGTTAAAAAAAAAACCCCATGAAAGAAAGAAAGAAAAAAGAAGAAAAAAGAAAGAAAGAAAGAAAAAGAGAAAGAGAAAGAAAAGAAAAGAAAAAGAAAAAGAACGCTTCAGTCTTACATTGGATAGAAAGCCTTTTCCTGCACTTGCCCTGGGGCACGCATGAACTATGATTCCTGGGGTGAGGAGGGGAAGTGAGGATGATTCTCTCATACCCTTTGCCCTCTCTCCTCCTTTTGTTGACTCCTCGAGGGTGGGGGCTGGCAGGAAGGAGAGGAAATGCCTCCCACATCTCTTGCCTGGACCTGCTGGTGAGGCTGTGGGCCTCTCTTTGGTGGCTTAGAGCTTTTGTTGCTCCAGGGTTCTGTGGGCTTCATGTCGTTGGCCTTGCAAGGGGCTCACTTCTCAGCATCTCCCAGGGTGTTGTTGGTTCCTTCCTAGACCTGCCCACACCTCCTAGCTGACCCCACCATAATCCTCTCTGTGAGGATGTAGGGTCTTTGCTCTTCTATCTTCCATGGCCAACTTTGGGACCTCTGGATTTGTATGAACTCCAACTGTACACTTCTGAAAAACTAGGGAGCTAGACTGAGCTAGGGACTCTCTTTCTCATGGACTCCATTATGCCATCCCACTCCAATTTTATCATCTTCTTTCTGGTCACACAGAGGAAAGTCAGCAGGTCCTCCCATTAGGAAATTAAATTCCAATCTTCTTTACCTGTGGATACTGCTAGTCATTAGCAGGATACTCTCTGGGTCTCCTCTCCTTTCTTTGGAGGTCAGAACACACTTTGTTATCAAAAGGAAAGGAGGAAGGAAAAGGCTTCTCTTCAAAAATACTGCACTATCCCAAAATATGAGGTCCTCTCTCCACAGTGCTGATGGTGGTGGTGGTGACAGTGATGGAGATAGTGCTGGAGGTGATGGTGGAAATAGTGATGATGGTGATGGTGATGAAGGCATTGACGGTGGTGGCTGTGGTGGAGATGGCGATGAGGGTAGTGGAGGTGGTGGTGGTAGAGGTGGTAATGATGGTGATGGTGGTGGATGTGATGGTATAGATGGTGGTGATGGTAGAGATGTTGATGATGGTGATGGTGTTGAAGGCATTGACTGTGGTGGCTGTGGTGGAGATGGTGATGAGGGTAGTGGAGGTAGTGGTGGTAGAGGTGGTAATGATGGTGATGGTAGATGTGATGACACAGGTGGCAGGGATGGTGGAGATGCTGCTGATGGTGATGGTGATGAAGGCATTGATGGTGGTGAGGGTAGTGGAGATGATGGTAGTAGGGGTGGATGTGATAATACAGATGGTGGTGATGGTAGAGATGTTGATGATGGTGATGGTGATGGTGGTGAAGGCATTGACGGTGGTGGCCATGGTGGAGATGGTGGTGAAGATAGCGGAGGTGATGGTAGTAGAGGTGGTAATTGTGGTAAGGGTGGTAGAAGTGATGGTGGAGGTGGTGATTCTCCTACAGTTACCCCAAATAAAGCCCTGAGGGAAGGTAGCTGGTCCTTTTGATTCTCAAGGGTCAGAGCTCTGAATTTGGAAGATGGGTATCCTTTGTCTTCAGCTCTGGGCCTTAGCAGAAATTTCAGAACAACAGGAAAAATTCCACTCAGCCATTAACACAGTCCAGTTACATTAGGTGTAGTGCTACCAATAAAAGTAATTCTTCCACAGTTCTTTTAAAGTGGTACTGAAAATATGGTAGCTTCTTGTTATTTCCGCAGCCAACAGAAGCTGAAGTACAACTACTACAGTGTAAAGGTCTATAACAGTTCTTGGCATTGGAAAAGAGTTCTTTATATCTGAAAACTTTCGAACTAGTGCTCTGACTGGGTTGCTCACAGTCTCTTCTTGGGCTGGGTGAGAGGTCTTTTGAACTTGGGGTATAAGCTGTTGTCCCAGAAGGAGCACAAGTGAATAAATGATCAATAAGAGGCTGAAACAAGAACTCTGGCCTTGCTAACTCTACAGTCTGGTCAATGGGATGAAGCAAGATGGAGGTGGTTACCTAGATGAGGAGGAAAGTTAGGCTCCTGGTTTTCTTTACTAGTGCCTTATGATGAGTTAATTTCTCTCTGTACAGCTAGGACTTCCTGTAGGCCAAGGTTTCTTGACCTTGGCACTATTGACATTTGGGGTTAGATAATTCTATGTTGGGGATTGGCTGGGGCGGGGCTGTGCTGTGCATTGTAGGATGTTTAGCAGCATCCCTGGCCTCTACCCATTAGATGCAAGTAGCACCCTCCCTACATTGTGACAACTTTATATGTTCCCAGACATTGCCAAATTTCCTTTGAGGGGATCCTTTGAGCACTGCCACTGTAGATCCTACCCAGGCCAAGGCTGCCCCTTCTCTGGGAAGGGTCTGGGTACTGATGCAGCAGATATGATTTTTATTTTATTTTTTGTAGAGATAGGATCTTATTTTGTTGCACAGGCTAATCTTGAACTCTTGTCCTTAAGCAGTCCTCCTATCTCGGCCTCCCAAGGTGCTGAGATTACAGGAATGAGCCAGCCTAGGTTTGATGTTTTTGAGCCATGTATTCAAATCGTATAGCAAATTTAACTCTCTCTCTCTCTCTCTCTCTCTATATATATATATATATATACACACACACACACACACATGAGGTTTTTTTTGTTTTGTTTTGTCTCTTTTGTTTTGAGATGGATTCTCGCTCTGTGGCCCAGGCTGGAGTGCAGTGGCGCGATCTTGGCTCACAGCAGCCTCCACATCCTGGGATCAAGCGATTCTCATGCCTCAGCCTTCCAAGTAGCTGGGATTACAGGTGCCCGCCATCACGCCTGGCTAATTTTTGTATTTTCAGTAGAGATGGGGTTTCGCCGTATTGGCAAGACTGGTCTCAAACTCCTGAACTCAAGTGGTCTGCCTGCCTCAGCCTCCCAGAATGCTGGGATTACACGCATGAGCCACCATGCCTGGCCAACATTCTTTACATTTCTGTTCCCCATTTCTATAACTCATTTATATATATCACCCTTTGAGCCCTCATTCTTCCTGTTGGCATCTGTGGGGAAATGCTCTCTTTTTAAGTTTAAACTCAAGTCAATTCAGGATCCTTTTATTCTCTTTCCCTCCTGTACTGATCAAAGATTTACGGGGTTTCTGGCATTGGTGAGGGAGTGGTGGGAACTAATTTCTGATCTATGCCACTATCTTCTGAAATGTGTGATCCTTCTAGATGGTTCCTTGTGTGGGGGACTCTCGTATTGATTTCTGTGTTGTCTGAACCAATGGATATGTCTGTTCTCATCTTATTTGATTCCATTTGATTCCTTCCTTCCTCCTCTACTGACTTTATTCTGGTTTCTGTGACCCCATAGACCCCAGGTTTTCTTCCCACTTTACTAGCTATTCTTTCTTTGCCTCTGTGGCTAAATCTTCCTTCCCCTTATCTCCAAATATCAGAGCACCCTGGATTTCAGTCCAGAGCCCCATTTTCTTCCCTATCTAAACATTTCTCTTTAAATCCATGGCTTCAAATGTCATGCTTTTCCCATAACTCCCACATCTCTCCAGCAGTGACCCTGCCTTATGTCCCTCATCCTTATAGTCGACTGTCCACTTGATATTTCTGCTTGGATATCTTACTGATGCCTCAAACTTGACATGGTTAGAACCACTCTTGTTTTCTTTTCTCTAAACCCGCTCCTGCTCCCCAGTCTTCTCTATCTTAGAGAATAGTGTGCCATCAGCTCAGTTCCTCAAGCCAAAGATCATTTAATTATTTTCAGTCTTCATTTCCCTTCCCTAACACATTCCATCTAGCAAGATCTGACTTCGACTTTATCTCCAAAACAACATGAATCAGTTCACCGAATTTTCACTGCTACCACCTTGGTCCAATTAGCCATCATCTCTTGCTGACATTACCACAACAGCTACCTGACTGAAGTTTCCTTGCTTTTATTTTTGCTCTGATCATCCTACGAATCATTCCCCATGCAGCAGCCAGAATAAGCTTTACAAAATATAGAAATCATAAGATCATGTCACACTCCTACTTAAACTTTCTTTTTTTTTTTTCCACTCTGTCGCCCAGGCTGGAGTGCAGTGGTGCGATCTTGGCTCACTGCAACTTCTGCCTCCCAGGTTCAAGCAATTCTCCTGCCTCAGCCTCCTGAGTAGCTGTGATTACAGGTGCCCACCCCCACGCCCGGCTCACTTTTGTATTATTAGTAGAGATGGGGTTTCACCATGTTGGCCAGCTGGCCTCAAACTCCTGACCTCAGGTGATCCACTCACCTCAGCCTCCCAAAGTGCTGGGATTACAGGCGTGAGCCACGGTGCCCGGCCACCTGCTTAAACCTGATTGCTCCTAATCACACTTCAGATAAAATCCTGACCGCTGGCTGGGTGCAGTGGCTCATTGGCACTTTGGGAGGTCAAGGCAGGAGGATCATTTGAGCCCGGGAGTTTGAGACCAGCCTGGGCAACATAGTGAGACCCTGTCTCTACGAAAATTTCAAAAATTAGCCAGATGTGGAGGCATGCACCTGTAGTCCCAGCTACTTGGGAGGCCATGGTGGGAGGACCACTTGAGCCCAAGAGGTCAAAGCTACAGTGTGCCAGCCTAGGTAACGAAGTGAGACCCTGTCTCAAAAAAAAAAAAAAAAAAAAAAAAAGGAAGAAAGTTAGGAAAAAAGGAAGGAAGGGAGGGAGGAAGGAAAAGAAATCCATCCTCACAGCATATGCTGGCTTACAGGCCCAGCCTGATCAGCCCCTGCCAACCGCTCCAGCATCATCATCTACCACACCACCCTTTGCTCCATTGAACTTCGGCCACACTGGCTGTTTTAATGATCTACTGCGGCAAGACAAACCATCCTGAAACCTAGTGGCTTGAAACAGCAACTGTGGATTATTCCTCATGATTCTGTGAATTGGTGGAGCTCAGCTGGGAGGTTCATCTCTGTTCTACTCTGATGTTGGTGGAGGTGACTCGTGGCCTCATTTGGCTCGGACTTTTGCAGGAACTGGAGCAACCTCTCTCACATGGAGGACACCTGGACATCTCTTTCTCTCCACCTTGTCTCTGGATCCCTTTACATGCTGGCTCAGGAATCCAGGTGAGTGAAATTGGGAATTGCCAGACTTCTTAAGGCCTTAGCGTGGAGCTGAAATGTTACTACATCTGCATTCTACTGGTCAAAGCAAGTCACATGGTATAACCAGATTCAAAGAGGTGGGGGGAGTGGCAAATAGACTAAGATGTGGCCATCCTGAATCTGCAGTCCTGACCCTCTTTCTGTTCCTTGCTCGTGACCAGTTCATTCCTTCCTTGGGACCCCTGCACCTGCTGCCCCTTGGCGGGGATTTTCTCCTCCTTGATCTCAGCATTGCCGGCATCGTCTCGTCATTCACATCTCAGCTCACATGCCGTCTCTTAAGAGGTGACCATCCAATGAATAAAGTCACCAGTTACTATCATGTTACCCTTTAAATATTCTCTGCAGAGCATTACCACTCTGTTTGTTGGTTTGTTTATTTGCTTATCAGTTGTCTCTTTTCCCTGGAATGAAAACCCCATGATGGCAGGAACCTGGCTATTTTGTTTACACTGTATTATCTTTAGCCCCTACAACACCTGGTACAGAGCAGGCAGAGGCCCCCAGTAAATATGTGTTGAAATAAATAAATGATAGAGGCCTCTCTACCATTTGGAAGTGAAGAACCTGGGAATCACTCAGGTCTGGGTTCTTATTATTTGCTGTGTAACCCTGAGGACGTTATCTAACTTCTCTGTGCTTCAATCTCTAAAACAGAGTGAGAATTAAGAGTGCCTACCTCATCCTCATGGGGGAGTTGTAAAGACCAATGAAAATGATCTATATCTAACTTATCAAATGATCTGGAACTTGGTAAGCCCTTATTATCATTTATTTTTAGATTTTATTTTTAATTGACACATAATCATATATATGTATAGGGTATAATGTGAGGTTTCATGGATATATTCTGTAGTGATCAAATCATATGTAGCATTTTTATCACCACAAACATCAGTTCTTTGTGGTGAAAACATTCAAATTCCTCCCGTCTAGCTTTTTAAAAATATACATTATTGTTAACTATAGGCACCTTACTGTGCATTAGAACACCAGAACCTATTCCTCTTACCTACCTATAACACTGTACCCATTGTCCAATATCTTCCCTTCCCTCCATCTCCCCTACCCTGCCCAGCCTCTGGTAACCTTTATTCTACTCTCTACTTCTATGAGCTCCACATATGAAGGAGATCGTGTGGTATTGTCTTTCTATGCCTGGCTTATTTCACTTAATGTTACTCCAAGTTGTTGCACATGGCAGGATTTCATTCTTTTTTATGGTTGAATAGTATTCCATTGTGTATATGTACCACATTTTCTTTATCAATTCATCTGTTGATGGGCACTTAGGTCACTGATTGTGAACAGTGCCGCAATAAACACGGGAGTGCAGATACCCCCTTGTAATTTTGTAATTTTAATTAATTACATTACTTTAATGCAAACACTAACTTACTCCCTCCTTCTTATCTCCCTTCCCTGAGCTCCAAAGGCAGGAGAGAAACCAGTAGAGAAAAATTCCATGTAATTCCAGAAAGCAAGAATCACCTTTCGTTTCTATCTTTAAAATAGCTTCAAGTGACTGCCTGCTGGCTCCAGCCACAGAGCAGGAGATGGGATAAGGAGATGGGTCCTTATCTTGTTCTTGGTGGTGGAAGGTGGGTCAGTCAAGGTCTGGGCCCCACTCTCTGCTTCTTACAGAAACGTGGAGCTCCTGAGCTGCAAGGGTCTGGCAGGCTTCTAAGAAGTTCCCTTTTGATTTGAATCCTGCTGAAGGCTGTGCTGGACTTCTCTAGTTTGTCCCAATTAGAGTCTTTTGAAACCACTGTACTTAATTTACCACCTAATTACTCTTACCTTGTTTGTTTAATGAAGCTTACATAATGATTCCGGTGATCTGTACAAAACCTTAGGTGGAGATTTTCCTTTTCACTTGATAATTTGTGATTTTTATATTAATGTTTTATAACCTTGGGTTCTTAATCATAAAGTCATAAGGAGCTTAATTGATTTGAAACTAACCATGCCCTGAAGTGTGTACATGTCAAATTGATTCAAATTGATCCAGTGAGTTTAAATAAAGCTTAGGCCAGGGAGCATGATGACACCTGATAGAAATTTTCCTAAAGCACTTGACTTGGGGGACTCAATTATGCTGCCATCTCCACACAGTAAATTATTAGATAAATACTGTTTTTTTCTTCATTTATCACAGACTGAAAAGATAGGACAGTTCAAAGAAAAAAAAAACACTAGGAAAAGTTAGATAAGTGTAAAATGTTCTATTTATAATTCTTCCTTCTGAAAAGCCGCAGAGAACTCACATTTTAGAGCATGCTGGTTGGAAATATATATATGTTTACAGGCTTTGTTTCAGAGCCTGATAGTCAACATCACAGTCTCAAGTTGAAAATGGTTGGAAATGAAGCACTGATAATAGAAGCACTGGAAAAACACAAGCCTTGTTCGGGATGAGTGATCCTTCTTCAGGTGTGATCAATTCAAGCACTTTCCCAAAGAGAACTTTCTCTGAGCAGATGAACTCACAGGAGAAATCCTCAGTTTTCCAGGACAGGGTGCTGTTCCACATTTCTGCCAAATGACAGGTCAATTTAGTTCTAATTGGCCCTAATTGGCACTTCTTCCCCTGAGAGGCTACATTCTTGTACCTGCCTTCCAGCAGTCCTCACAAAGGTGTGAAATCCCTTTCTGGCTTTGAAAAATATCAGACATAATTTCCCAGTGGATCCCTTTATACCCAATGAAACTGATTGCTGGGCCCAGGGAGATGAGCCTGACTCCAGAAAGATGTAATTCCCAGGGCTCAGGGCTCCCTGAGGTCCCAGCAGTGAACAGCCGCACGAAATTCTGCTGTAATTGATCTCTCCAAAAACATTTTCCTTTGTAAGCAGTTCCGATGGTTCCTGACTTTCTTTCATATCTCCAGTTGCCATTTCTTGCAAGTCAGTCATTTTGTTTTACTCTTTTTAAGAATTTTTATAGAAATATGTCTTGGACTTGAATGTCTGCAGTCTCTTGTGTCCCGCCTCACTGGTGCTGCCCTGCTCAGTGGGAACGCCGTGCCAGCTTCCTAATGAGCCTCCTTGTCTTAGTCTCATGTTCTAGAGCATCCTCTTTGCTGCATGTCCCTTGAAGATGGTGTTCCTGATTGCATCTTTCACCCCAGTGTGCCGAGGGCTGAGCACAGCATTTGACATACAGCACATGCTCAGTAAATACTTTTAAAAAATTTTTTCACGTGGAGGTAAATAAGGTGTCCAAACCTTAGGTGATATCACAAAAGACTTTTTTACTCATGTAATCACCACCTGCCTCAAATATAGAATGTTCTTAGCCACCCCAGGGAGCCTCTTCATGTCCTCTCTCAGTTAAATCCCCAACCCTAATCCATTCTGGAAATAACCACCATTCTGGTTTTATCACATTGCATTACATTGATTTTGCCTGTTCTTGACCTTTCTGTATGGAACTGTTCACTGCTATGGTGGCCATAAAAATGCATCTCCCAGACTTCTGGTTGCTGGGATTGACCCACAGTCGGTTTTGCTGGGCTCTAAAATCCATCAGAACATTTGGGCAGGGAAATCTTCCCACAGGCTGCTCCTCCCTTGGGCTGGGTATAGCAGGGATGCTAGTGCGGGCCCATTCCCAGGAGGTAGGGAACTCCTCTGACAGCAATTTTGGCTCAAGGACTCCCAACTGGCCTTGCCAACCTTCCTTAGAACTGCACTGTAGGCCGGGCGCAGTAGCTCACGCCTGTAATCCCAGCACTTTGGGAGGTCGAGGTGGGAGGATCACTTGAGATCAGGAGCTCGAGACTAGCCTGGCCAACATGGTGAAACCTCATCTCTACTAAAAATACAAAAATTAGCCTGGTGTGGTGGTGGGTGCCTATAATCCCAGCTGCTCTGGAGGCTGAGGCAGGAGAATTGCTTGAACGTGGGAGGCAGAGGTTGCAGTAAGCTGAGATCGTGCCTCTGCACTCCAGCCTGGGTGACAGAGTGGAAAAAAAAAAAGAAAAAGAACTGCCCTGCACTGTAGTCTAAGATGTTCCCATCCAATGTTCCTTCTTTCCCTCTTTCCTTCCTGAGGGGCAGACCTGCATCTCAGTTTGATGATTTCCTACTTCTCCTGGCTCCCTCCTCATCTTCCCTCTCAGGTGTTTCTCTTAATACAGCTCTAGGACATTTAATCCTGGCATCTGCTTCTTGGATTGACACAAATGTGAACTCTTCTCTGAAGCCTTCACTAGGCCCATGATTTTCACTCATGTTGCATGTAGCAATCATGTATCCTTTTCATTTATTGCCGTGTGGGATTCCAGTGCAAGAGTATGTGCACAGTTTAGCTCTCTTAGACCTGATGGGCATTTCGGCTATGACCGGTTTTTGGCTCTCATGAATAAAGCTGCTAGGAGCATTCTTGGATTCCTCTCTTGGTGGACATGTGCATTCATTTCTCTTGGGTGTGTACTTGGTAGTGAGAGTGTTGGCTTGTAGGGTAATGGATGTTTAGTATTAGATAGTATTAGATACTTCAGTACAGCTTTCCAAAGTAGTTGGACCAGTTTGCTTTCCCATGCTCATAAAGTGTTTACTGAATAAGTGAACTCTAGCCAGAAGCATCTTTTAAGGACTTAACTTTGTTCCAGTCACTACCCTGATTAGACACACACACACACGTGTACACACACACACAGCTTTTCATAGTGCCCCATTGTTATCATGTCCAAGTTCTAAACTCACAAGTTGTACAAGGTCGTGCCTGACATAGCCCCTGTGTAACTGTCCAGTCATATTGCTCGCCACAGCCAGCACCCACTAGCCACCAGTCACACCAGCAACATGAACTTTGGTTACATTGCTTCTGTTTTCTTTGAAAATGCCGCAGTCTTCTACCATCTAGATTTCTGCACACATTAGACCCTCTGCCTGGAACATGTTAGCTTGTGTGTCTCCCTATCTATATTTTCCACTTTGCCTAGTGTATAAGTTAGAAATGTTTTCAATCACAAGGGATCGGGGAAAAATGGACTTAAAGTGACTCAAATAGCAGCTCTTTCCCTGCAGCTCTTTGGCAGATAAGACCCTCCCATGATATTAGAAATGTAGAAGTGGGCAGTAACTAGCATTGCTTCAGCAGTATGATGATGCCAGGGCTGATTCTGTGCCATTCTCTTACCTTTCTTCCCAACCTTGATTACCTCATGGTCATAAGATAGTTGCTGCAGCTCCAGGCATTACATCCATCCTCAAGGCAGGAAGAACAAGAAAGGGCCAAGCCAGCCATTTCTGTCTCTTTCATGAGAAAAGTGAAATTTTTTTCAGAAACACCTCTAGCAGGCTTCTGTTGGAGTTACCTTGGCTGAACTTGGACACCTCTAGCTTCAAGGAAGATTGGGAAGCTATTTATTTACATATATATTTATTTATTAATAGACAGAGTCTCACTCTGTAGCCCATGCTGGAGTGCAGTGGTGTGATCTTGGCTCACTGCAACCTCCACCTCCTGGGTTCAAACGATGCTGTCTCCTCAGCCTCCCAGGCTCCTGAGTAGCTGGGATTACAGGTGTGAGCCACTGTGCCCGGCTAATTTTTGTATTTTTTGGTAGAGATGGGGTTTCACCATGTTGGCCAGGCTGGTCTCGAACTCCTGGCCTCAGGTTATCCACCTACCTTGGCCTCCCAAAGTGTTGGGATTACAGGCGTGAGCCAGTATGCCCGGCCCTGGAAGCTATTTAGCTCTTCAAGGCTCCACAGGGGAGGACAGGGGAGAAAAGGTTTGGAAATGACTGTTGAGTGAACCTCCTCAAAGTGTCTTCCCTAGTGAGCAGACTCTGACTCAGCCTCTGGTTGCAGTTTGGCGGTCCCTTCCTCTTGGAAGCCTTCCTCGATCCCTCACCTTTTTAGGACTAATTTAGATGTTTCACCGTCATAGAGGTCTCTGAAGTTTTCCCTAGTCATGAAGTTATTTACTGACTCTCACCTTGAGGTAATCGTTAAATCAAGCCCTTCAAGAAAAAATGGGAAAATATGTATGGCCATGGTAAAATACATGCACAGACCGCCCACCCCTCCCACCCCAACGAAGCCTCCCTACCCCATCAGCATTTTACCTGTTTTTTTTTTTTTATCAAGTCTATGTGCAAGCTCAAAGTGGCCATGGCTTCTTGGGGGAGTCCCTACCACTTCCCCGAATTGAATAAACTCCCAGGAAAGCACTGGCAAACTTATCCCAACATTTGTGCCTGACAAAATCCTGTCAATCCAGACTGGCCACTCCCAGCCTCTTTGTTTTGTTACTACTTAAAAGCTTTAAAAATCCCCTCTTTGAGGGGGGGGGCAATCTGTAAGATCTGTAAGCAGGTAAGATCTTGGACTTTGGATCCCAGAATACCTGGGTTCGATTCCTGACTCTGCACTTATCTGATACATGGCTTTGGGCTAGTCACTCCGCCTCCCTGGGCCTCAGTTTTTTCATCTGTAAAATGGGGATAATAACAGCACTTACTTCTCAGTGTGGTTGTGAGGTTAATTCATCTTGGAAACCCTGTCACATGACAAGCACTCACTCCACATAGGCTGCATTTATTCCCTCTGAGCCCTATTTCCATCTACTGCTCCTGCCAGTCCCCTTTCTCCTCTCTTCCTCTCCAAACTCAGTCAGTGAAATGCCTAATCCAATCACTGCCTGAATCAGTGACTATTACATTTCCTGGGAAAATTTACAGCCAGGTGAAGGAGCTCAAACAAGCACCCAAATAACTAGAAAGCAGCAGCCGACATGGATTGCACTCTTGCTCTGTGCCTTGCATGCGTTAGTTGGCGTGTTGCTTGCTCACACCGGGTTGTTTCATTCTTCCCACATTTATAGATGAGGAATCTGAGTCTTGGAGTGATTTGTAAATTTATAGTGTTCCAGCAGAGGATGAAATGCAACTTTGGCAGCCAGGCATGGTGGCTGATGCCTATAATCCCAGCAATTTGGGAGGCTGAGGTGGAAGCACCGCTTGAGCCCAGCAGTTCAAGACCAGCCAGGGCAACATAGTGAGAGCCCCCTGCCACAACCATGTCTACTAAAAATAAGAAAAAAATATTAGCATGGTGTGGTGGTGTGAGCCTGTAGTCCCAGATACTTGGGAGGCTGAGGCGGGAGGATTGCTTGAACCCAGGGGTTCAAGGCTGCAGGGACTTGTGATTGCACCACTGCACTCCAGCCTGGGTGACAGAGTGAGACCCTGTCTCAAAATAAAAACAAACAAACAAACAAAATCCAACAACAACAAATTTGTCTCATTTAAAGCTTGGGCTCCTAACCATCATACTAAACTGTCTTTATTATGGTTGGTCAGCCCCAGAGGGGCACAAGACATTTTGGAGTTCAGAGGTGGCAGAAATCTCAACTGATTTGGGGGTTTCCAAAAAGCCTTCATGGACACATAAAACCTAGCTTGGAGGGTGGGGAATATTTCATCAGGTGGCTGGAGGAAATATAGAGATAGTGGGAAAGGCTTTTGGATGCATGGAACAGCAAAAGCAAAGACACAAATTCTCAAAGCACAGGATAAATTTTGAGGGGAATAGTGGTTAGGAATATAGGCTCTGGCATTGACAAAACCCTTGGTTTAAATCCCAGCTCTGCCACTACTAGCTGTGTGACCTGGGTTAAGTTGCTTAACTTCTTTGTGCCTTAGTTTTCTTGCCTGTACAATGAGACACAGCAACCCCTTTGAAATGATTTGGCAGGATAAAATGAGATGATGCTCAAAACCTCATACAGTGTAAGCACTCAGGAAATGCCATCTATATTCACTACGTCACACAGACTGGTGACCTGTATGTCACCTGCTCCCAGCAGATCAGGACGAGAAGAACAGAAGAAACAGCTTTTGAGTTTTCTCTGTCTTTAGGTAAAAAAAAAGAAAAATGGAAGCACTTGTTCCTCTTGCAGCAAATGACAGCATGAATCATGCTTTATTTATCCAGTCTCTTCTAGTCTGCCTTCTGCAACATGCCAGCATTAGCAGAATGTAGATAGGAACATGACCATTAAAAAATGAATACTCCAAGGCCAGGCGTGGTGGCTCACACCTGTAATCCCAGCACTTTGGGAGGCTGAGGTGAGTGGATCACTTGAGGTCAAGAGTTGAAGACCAGCCTGGCCAACATGGTAAAACTCCATCTCTACTAAAAATACAAAAATTAGCTGGGCATGGTGGCATGGCCAGTAATCCCAGCTACTCAGGAGGCTGAGGTGGGAGAATCTCTTGAACCTGAGCGGCAGAGGTTGCAGTGAGCTGAGATTGTACCACTGCACTCCAGCCTGGGTGACAGTGTGTGAGACTTCGTCTCAACAATAAATAAATAAATAAATAAATAAAAATGAACAAACACTCCAGTATGGGCAACATAGTGAGACTTCATCTCTACAAAAAAAATTGTAAAAAATTAGCCGGGCACGGTGGCACAGGCCTGTAATCCCAGCTTCTTGAGGGGCCGAAGTGGGAGGATTGCTTGAGCCCAGGACGTGGAGGCTGCAGTGAACTGTGATCATGCCACCACACTCCAGCCTGGGTGACAGAGTGAGACCTTGTCTCAAGAAACAAAACAAAACAAAAACACTCACCTTGAGTACTAGTTTACAAATATTTGGCTTCAGCAGATATTTCAGACCCTTTCCTCAGGGAGAAACTTAAAGGTTGATTTCTGAAATAAATTATACAAGCTTAATGTCCATCCACTACCCTTTTACTGGTCACTAACAAGACCCTAGTGCTTGGGCCAATGGGGGGAGGGGAAACCAGGAGAAAAGAAACAGGGTGTTTTGTGTTTTTTTAAATTCACATTTTCCTCCTTGTTGAGCCAGTTGGAGTGTGGTCAACAAATTGCTTTGAAGGACCTGAGACACCTCGGTGGGTCCTTCCCGCACCGTCTTTGTGTTGGTAAAAATCAATGCTGACTTCCACCACCATCCCTTCTGCCCTAACCCTGCTCCCCGCTCCCATTTCCCCCTAGGAGATCTGAGAATTTAATCCATATGGTTTTGATTCCCTCACTCATCAAAATGCAGTTTTCCAAGAGCCATTTGATCTCCAAGATGTTATGTGAGTGTCTTTTTGTATTTTATTTTTTCCCTTAGAAAAGAAAAGCTGATGGTTTGCCAAAAGAAAATGAACTCCAAACTCTTGGGGTCTGAACTGGGTTCAAGCATCAGATCCAGGGGAGCCCAGGGGGATGCTGCTTAGTCAGGGGCCTCAAATGTTCTCTGCACAAGCCAGGTGAGTCTAAGCAAAGTGGGGGCACTTTCTTTGCTTTCCTTTCTCATGTGTGTTCATGTGTGTGTGCACGTGTATGTGCGTGTGTGTGTGCGTGTGTGCATGCGTGTGCATGTGGGCATTCTACCGACTCTTCTATCCCAGAAACTGAATAATAATGACCATGTATTAAGTACTTCCTGGGGTCCAGGCTCTGTGCCTAGACTGATTGACTGATTGGTTGATTGATTGATTTTTTGAGATGGTGTCTTGCTCTGTCGCCCAGGCTGGAGTACAGTGGCGTGATCTTAGCTCACTGCAACCTCCACCTCCCAGGTTCAAGCAATTCTCCTACCTCAGCCTCCCAAGTAGCTGGGATTACAGGCATGTGCCACCACACCCGGCTAATTTTTGTATTTTTAGTAGAGACAGGGTTTCACCATGTTGGCTAGGCTGGTCTCGAACTCCTGACCTCAAGTGATCCGCCCACCTCAGCCTCCCAAAGTGCTGGGATTACAGGCTTGAGTCACAGGTCCCGGCCTGTGCCTGGATTTATGATCTATGTGCTTTATGTAAATGCTCGAGTCTTTATTATCACCCTTTGAGGGAGGTGCTCCTTCCCTCCCTCCCTCCTTTCTTTCCTTCCTCCTTTCATTCATCAAATATTTATTGAGCATTTATTATGTGTCAGGTGCTATTCTAGGGTCTGGAGACAAAGTGGTGAACAAGACAAATTTCATTCCTGCCTTTGTGAAGCTTACATTCTAGTTCATGTGCAATTAAGCAAATGAGTAAGACGGCTTGAAGTAGTAATCAGTGTTATGAAGAAAATAAAACAGGAAGGTGGCAGAGAGCTTGTGCTCTGCTCAATTTAGAATGAGTGGTCAGGGAAGGCCCTGCTGAGCTGATTGCTGAATGACACCAAGGATTCAGCTGCAAAGATACAGGAGGAGCGAGCTCTCCTGCAAAGGGAATAAGAGGAGCACCTTGGGCACGTGCAGGGGGTGAATAAAGGCCAGCAAGCTGGAACAGAGGAAGCAGGTGGGTGGGGAGTGGAGTCCACATGGCGGGGAAGGAAGCTGGGTTAAGCATGGAGGGCGTTGCGGCCATGGGGAAAGCCCCTGGAGTTTTAGGCAGGAGAGTCTGGGATCTGACTCTGTGTTTACACCATTGCTCTGGGGGCTGGCTAGGGAAGAGGTTGAAAGAGCCGCGACAGGATAAAGAAGGAAGGAAACTGGCCAGGATGCTGCTGCTGACCTCAGGGTATGGTTCTCCCTCTCCATCATGGCTCAGACGCAGGCAGACTCAGATGAGTGTTGGAAGTGAAGCTCACTGCCCCACCCAACTCCACTGCTTGGTAATAGAACTTAAGGAACTGAGTATTTTTCAAGGGGTTCTTGTCACAGTGGTTGTCCAGATGGAAGTTCGGAAGTAGGAGTCTAGATGTAGCAGGTGGGCTTGCTGACAGATTGAAGGTGTGGGGGAAAAAGAAGAGAGACATCAAGGATAGTGGGTCAATGGAGGCCTGAGCAGCTCATGGGGTGATGGTCCCCATTTTCCAAACAAGAAAATGGAGGCCCAGAGAGGTTGAATACCCTGACTGAGATCCCATAGGAAGGGGCAAAGTCAAGACTCTAGTGCAGGACTCTGTCTTTTAAATCTGATTTCTGAATTGTGCTTTCACAACTCACTGATACGCCCTAGACCATGCTGAGCATTGCACCTGGAGGACAAACCCAGCACATTTCCTCCCCCAGACATCACGGTGGCTTTTTGGGATCTTTTAGGCCCTCCTTCCCCTTCCTGAGGGTATAGCTCCCTCACAAGAATGGACGTACAGCCGGGCACAGTGGCTTACGCCTGTAATCCCAGCACTTTGGGAGGCTGAGCTGGGTGGATCACTTGAGGTCAGGAGTTTGAGACCAGCCTGGCCAACATGGTGAAACCCCATCTCTACTAAGAATGTAAAAATTAGTCTGGGCATGGTGGCTCACGCCTGTAATCCTAGCACTTTGGGAGGCTGAGGTGGGCGAATTGCCTGAGCTCAGGAGGTTAAGACCAGCCTGGGCAACATGGCAAAACCCCTTCTCTACTAAAAATACAAAAAAAAAAATTCACCAGACATGGTGATGCACACCTGTAATCCCAGCTACTCAGGAGGCTGAGGCATAAGAATCACTTGAACCCGTGAAGTGGAGGTTGCAGTGAGCTGAGATCGTGCTGCTGCACTCCAGCCTGGGTGACAGAGCGAGACTGTCTCCAAAAGAAAAATAAATAAATAAAAATACAAAAATAACAATACAAAAATTAGCCGAGCATGGTGACATGTACCTGTAATCCCAGCTACTAAGGCTGAGGCAGGAGAATTGCTTGAACCCGGGAGGTGGAGGTTGCAGTGAGCTGAGATTGTGCCACTGCATTCTAGCCTGGGCAACAGAGTGAGAGTCTGTCTCAAAAAGAAAAAAAAAAAAAAAGCACATTCTTTTTATTTCAGGGCATTGCTATTTTGAAATGTGCAGGATACATATACCATTGCTTTTCCTTTTACTGATTTTATTTTCAATCATTTGTTTGTGTCTGTTGTCTACACAATAGGAGTTTACTAAATACTGTTGATTGACTAAATGTCCTAATGCATGCTGTGATGTTTGTTTAATGGTATAGAGCTGTAGAAAGTTTTCATTCATTCAGTCATTCATTCATTCACTCAATCATTCATTCCTGAATACTATCCCTGATGTTATGCTGCACATTAGGGGCTCAGAGAAGAACGAAAGCAAACCTCTGTCCTCAAACAGCTTCTAATCTGGTTAGGTGTGAGTGGAGTGAGCATGTGTGAGTACAGAATATAAGGGACAGGTGTGCAAATACTTTCAATATGATTTGTGTACAAATTTTGTGAGTACATAAAAGAGGGACTTTTGACTCTTGGGGAAGGTGGGAAGGTATGGATTTTATTAGAGATGGCTTCAGGGAAAGCGTCACATTCAAGCTCAGATGCAAGGGACAAGGGGAGGAATCCTCTAAGAACAGAGTGGAAAACTGAAGGGGATTGTGTTGGGAGGCACATTTTCCACCTTTGTAGCCCCTTCTCCAAGTTAAAAAGGTCGGGATAGGTGGGAACAGCTGGGGGAGGTGAGTGGGAGGAGATTACTGACAAGTCCCCAAATTCTGTGGCTTGGAGAACTTTGGGATTCCTGTAGCCAGTTTCTGGGCTGTGGAGGTTCCCTGGTCCATATTTCTGGTATTGATGACCGTTGATAAGGTATTGATGACTATGGCAGACATGGGCTGTTTTTTCCCCAGCATCCTTTCTCCATTCTTTTGGCAGCAGCCCTCATGCTTCTATAGGATCATCCCTTTTCCAGTTTCAGTCCTTGTGGTGTAGGAGAGGGTCAAACCCTGCCCCCACTGGGATATTCCATTCCCTTGGCCATAGTAGCCCTGTGATCCACACCATGCCAATCAGGGCCCAAGAGACTCAATGCTAGGATTTTCATTTGAATTACTGAAGCAGTACAATCCTGCTTTTCTGCTGGATATGATGCTGGATGGAGTGTGGTCCAAGGAGCTGTTGGCAACCACTTGGCAACTACATGAGGCTTAGAATGAGGCCAACATCAAGCGAATACTGTCAAGACACAGAGAGGGAAGCTGGTTCCTGGTGACACCCTTTGAGCCCTGAATCAATGGATACCTGAAGCCAGCCTTATCCTAGGACACGAGCTAACAGATTGCCTTTTTAGCTTTAGCCAGTCTGAGTTGGATTTCCTTTAGTTTGTTCTGGGCAGAATCTCAACTAATACCACGGCCCATAACCCTGTGAGATATCATTGCTTCAGGAAAACCTTTTATTTTTCTCCTAGAAACTTCAGTCTTAGAATGCAGAGGAGGGATGAAAGTGGGAGTTTTAGGCGTGATGGCCAGGAATACAGTTAAGAGGGGCAGAACATATTTGCCCCTGATTTTCGATTGCTGGTGCTATTCTCACTGATGTCAATCACCTTAGTGTCACTCAGTGGAAGGATTTACTGCAGTGGTAAATTTCAATGGAAAGAGTTTTGTTATTTCAGCACAAATTTTTGTTGTTAGTGGTGGGGACTTTTTATAGTTCTGGTTTTACAAATCAAAAGTAATGGTTGAAGTAGTGACTGCATTAGAGTCTATTCTGATTTCAAAGGATCCTAGAAGTCACCTAGTTCAACCTCATTAAGCCTCTGGTTCTTCAACAGTAAAACTGAAATCATCAGAATATGCACCTCATGGGGGCATGAGCTGTCATGTATCTTAAACTCTAATATAGATTTGTATTTACAACTCAACAGAAATAGCTTACTTCCAATAATTTGGGTAACAGGAAATCATCTCATTTTAGAGGATCTAAGCAGTACTTCTTTACAAATTTATGTAGTTTAAATATGTAAATGGTTTCTTGGCTCTCTCTGGGCCTCAGTTTCCCCATTTGTAAAAGGGGGGGTAATAATGGTACCTAATTCATAAGGTAGTTGTTGAGGATTAAGTGAATAAAGCCCTATGCTCCCCCTACCCAGTCACTCTCCACTTTTTTTGACCCTGCTCAGTGTCTGGGAGGCTGATCTGACTCAGGTGGGTTGTGGTCACGGGGCTCCACTGCCCTCTGATTCTGGTAGGTTTCAGCCTATGAAAAACATGAGGCTGGA
Organism: Pan paniscus; assembly: GCF_029289425.2. Classification (NCBI taxonomy): domain Eukaryota; kingdom Metazoa; phylum Chordata; class Mammalia; order Primates; family Hominidae; genus Pan; species Pan paniscus. Next base: position 72,591,790 of record NC_085926.1, on the reverse strand, counting down.
GCAGGAGAGCGGTGACTCTGCTGGGGTCAGCGTGAGCTGGCCATGTCTTGTCACCAAAGGCCCTAGCTCCTGGTGGGGAGCCCTCTCCAAAGGCCCTGGTAAAGGCTTTGTCTCCTTGTTGCTTCAGTCCCAGAGGTTGTCAGCTCCACTGTCACCTGTGTTTTCTCTACATCTCACCCACACCTTTGCAAATGGTCTCTCTATTGAGCTGTTCTCAAAGCTCCCAATTCGAGTGCACCCCTCTGCTTCTGCTGGCTGTTGACTGATTCACTCCCTCGACAAGACCCAGGACAGTGCCTGGAACACACTCAATGCAGTCCCTACTGTAGTTATTTTGTTATTTACAAAGCAAAAAATCACATGCATCATGGATATGTGGTTCGACCATCAATTTCATAGTTCGAGGTCTTCTTTTCTTAATCAGATGTTGTGGTTTTACTTTCATGAGTTAGGAATGGCTTTGATGAATGACTGACCCTCCCATTGAAGTGCCGCCAGAAAGAATGGGTTATGGGCACAATCTCCAATGCCCAGTCATCACATTACACTCTTAGTCCTCCAGTATTCTCATCTCCCCTTATCGTAACCCTCAGGACTCAACTATAACCCAGGAGGTTTCCCACTTGTACTAATGTAAATTAAGCAAACTCAGATACACCCTTTTGGTAGGGTCCATGGATGTTGTAGATTGAAAGTCTGTATTTCCCCTAAGTTCATACATTGCAGTCCTAACCTCCAAAATGATGATATTTTGATGTGGGGCCTTTGGGAGGTGATTAGATTTATTTTATTTATTTGTTTGATTTTTGAGACAGTCTCTCATTTTGTGGCTGGAGTGCAGTGGTGCAATCATAGCTCACTGCAGCCTTGACCTCCCTGGGCTCAGGTGATCCTCCCATCTCAGCCTCCTGAGTAGCTGGGACCACAGGCATGGTGCCACCACACCTGGCTAATTTTGAATTTTTTGATAGAGATGGCGTTTGCCATGTTGCCCAAGCTGGTCTCAAACTCCTGGGCTCAAGCAATCTTCCTGCCTTGGCTTCCCAGAGTTCTGGGATTACAGACATGAGCCACTGTGCCCGACCGTGATTAGATTTAGATGAGGTCATGAGAGTGGGGTCCCCCTGATGCAATGAGTGTCCTTTTACGAATAGGAAAAGGGAGCAGAGTTCTTTCCCTTTCTCTCCACCATGTGAGCACACAGTGAGAAGGTGGCTATCTGCAGGTTAGGAAGAGACCTCTCACCAGGGAACCAAATGGGCCAGCACCCTGGTCTTGGACTTCACAGCCTTAAGAACTGTGAGAAATAAATATCTATTGCCTAAGCCACCTAGTCTATGGTATTTTGTTATAGCAGCCCAAGCTGACTAAGACGATGTAAATATTTCATGTGCATAAGAACAATGTGAACTCTTCTGCCCTAAGAGCTCACTGTGGGCCAGGTGCTGGGCTAAGCACTTTACATGAATGACTTCATTCAATGACCATAGTAACATGTATGACTACTTGTATTAGGAATTGCCTTTAGTTTTTAGAAAGAAACCAGGAATAACAATGATTCAAAAGATAATTTTTCTCACACACACAAAAAGCCGGGAGCTTGGTAGCCATGGGCTTAATAGTAGCTCTGTGGTCATCACAGTCTTGTGCTCTTTTTGTTTATTCGTGCAGGTGTTCCATCTTCAAGGTTACCTCACGCTCCAATGTGGCTGCTGTAGCTCCAGCCATTATGTCTACATTTCTGACTATGAAGGAAGGGAGGAAGGCCAAAAAAATTGTTTTAAGTGCCAGCTTAACAAATCCCCCTTTATGACACTTTCCCAGAAACCCCACCCAACAACTCTGCTTACATCTCATGGGCCACAGATTGTTCTCATGGCCATACCTAGCCACGACGTGGGCTGGTCAAGGTAGTCTCTTGGCCAGGCTCACTGCAGTGCTTAGTAATGCCAAGGTTCTGTTCCTTAAAAAAAAAAGGGAAATTAAGATGAGGCAGGTGGTTTCTGCCATAGGACTGCTGTTGTCCTCGTTTTACCAATGAGCAACATGAGACTCTGAGAGTCAGGTGTCTTGCCCGAGACTGTATCAATAGTAAGATGGAGGCTGCATTTGGATGGATGTCTGCCCGACTCCAGTCTTTATTCACTACTGATAAAGTTTGCCTAAGAAGAAAGGCACGAAGCGAAGTAGGCAGCCACATGCAAGCTCACATGTTTCCAGTGCTGCTTGACGGGCACCCACTGAATGGGCCAGAGTTTTAATCCATCTGGCTTATGTGCAAAACTGACTCACAGAAGGCTTTCCAGAGGGTACTCTCACATAGATGGAGGACTCTCTTAACACGCTGGCTTGTCTCTCGTTCCCGGTAGACTGTAGGCGTTGAGTGGGCTGTCATGGGCACTGTTGTATGCCCAGTAGCCAGCACAGGCCCTCGTACGTCACAGGGACTCAATAAGTGTTTGCTGAATCCATGAAGGGAGTGAATGAGTGAGTGAACTAATGAACTTGGATATGGCTGACAGTCATGAAAGCCAGCCAACTTATTTTTCTTGGATGGCATTTACCACCAGCTGACCAATTGTGTTGAAACCATCCCTGAAGAGGTAAAATTTCACTGAGAAAACCACCCATTGTCAACCACGAGTCCCAGGAGTCTCTCTCTGTGAAAAATAGCATGTGTGGCCCCCATGAGACCTTTTTTTTTTTTTTCCTGGTAGATTTTCTGAATATCCTTTTTTTCTGACTGGCCTGTAAAATGCATTGAGAAATTATGCTAATGCTAGTATCTCTCCAACCAAGTCCTACTGAGGATTGAATCTATTTTTCAAAGACAAAACTGAGTTTTAATTTAGTGCCCCCTTGACATTTTCCCTTTCAAGCACATGAAGGATGCTTCTGCAGAGGGAGAGATCTTGGGAAATCTTTCACGGATGGCTACGCTTCACGCCTGGGTGGAGTAACCCTCAGCACGCCAGCTTTCAATTAGAAGTAAATAAATGGAGACAGCTTTGCAGTGTGCCCGATACTCTGAAAGATCAACCCCCGGCCTTGGGGCTGCCTTTCTCCCACTGCAGCTAAAAATGTTCATTTACATTTTTTTGGTGTTTTCTGAGCAGCTTTAATGTGCCAGGTTTAACCTTTAAGGCCCTCTCCCCTTCTTCCTTCTGCTTCTCCCCCAACCCCTGGCTTTGAGGATGCCACAAGCCTTGAAGCACTTGCAGGAAACAGCTGCACACAAGTGGATTTCCAACTGAATTCTTTAGATGGAGGTTTGGCTCTTGTAGGATCATGTAAAGGAGTCTTTCATTTCCCCTCTGTGATTGTCATTCTGTTTGGAATAAGGGCAGCTGGGGATGCCTCTCCTTTGCCCATTACATCCTAAGGCAGAGGTGGATTTGGGGGCCTTGGGTTAGGATTGGGGATAGGGGATGTCTGGGGAGGGACTCCTTGCTGTGCCATTCCTCCACATTTGGAGACCGGAGGGGAAGACCTTGGTGTCATTTTGAGTTTCTTCTATTAGGGAACTATATCCATTAGTTATTGCTGCAAAGCAAATGACTCCAAAACTTGATAGCTTAAAACATCATTTACTCACAATTGTGTAGGTCAGCAATTTGGCCAACCTCAGCCAGGCAGTCCTTTGGGTCTGTACTGGGCTGGTCTGGTCTCAGATGGGCATGATCAGCTGCCAGGTTGGCTTGCGACGGTCTCAGCTGAGATGACTGGGGCTGTCGCCATCCAGCAGGCCATCCTGCTCTCGCACAATGAGAGCTGGGCTGAGATGACTGAGGTTGTCACCGTCCAGCAGGCCAACCTGGGCTTGCTCACTTGGTGGTGGAAGGGTTCCAAGAGCAAGCACAGAAGAGCACGAAGTCTCTTGAGGCGTCAACTGAGAACTGGCGCCATGTCACTTTTGCTGCATTCTGTCAAAGCAAGTCACAAGGCCCACCCCAATTCTGGGAGTAGAGAAAATAGCTCTGCCTCTTGATGGGAGAAGCTGCAATGCATTTTGGCAATTTTTGCAATCAACAACAAGGAGTGATTTTCCAAATCTGCTTCTCAAGGCCTAGGGCTTCCATGGAAAAGCCACAGGGGCCACTGTAGGTTCAAGATTAAAGTTTGGGCTATCCTCTCGCACCTTTAACCCGAGGAACTCACTTTTATCTGCAGAATATATTGGACTTCCAAGTAAGATCTCACTTGAACAAAGGTTGCCATGGTTAAAAGACATTGGATACCAATTAGTTAGAAGTAATTGTCAGGCTCTCCCTACCTGCTTCTGACCTCTGTGACTCATAGAATTGCACTTCCTGTTTTCTGATAAAAGAGAACTAGTGCCAAGAAGTAGGAAGATTCTGGCCTTGCTCATTCACTCATCAGTCTCTGCATCTCCAATCCTCATACAATCTCAGTGTTCTAGGCTGCAAAAAGAAGTGGAAGACAGTAATGCATGGAAGAGTTCAAACTAAAGCCAGGCTTTCAGGGTTCAGATCTCAACTTCCTCAGTTGCAGTGTGGTCATAGGAAGGTTACTTAACCTCTCTAAGCCACAGCTTCTGCATCTATAAAATGGGGTGAGAATATCTATTGCATGGATTAAAAAAAGATAATTTGTACAGCATAAAAATTACTCAAATCATGTTTACTATTTTTATGATGTAGTCTTCAAGCTCCCTTAACATTCTAACAGATTATGTTCCCTATGAAATTATGGTGGGCAGTGCCAATTTCCAGTTGCTAGGTGTTCTGGTTTGGGATTTTTTTAGGAAGGCATTCAACAAAACAAGCCTCTGCTCACTGGCCTGCCACCAAATGGTAAAATTCAGCTGTCTGAGATTCATACCTTTGGCTGAGTACATTAAGGTGTTCTTATTCGTTAATACTTAGTTTGAATCGGTTGATTAGATCATTTTCTCCATGAATATTAAGCTGAACCCTAGGCAATGAGCAATGTGAACTTTGATGGAATGTTTTTCAGAGGAAGGGAAGATGATGTATGGGTGAACAGGAGAGAAGATAAGTTTGGGCTGGCCATAGCAGAGTTAGGGGGTGGGGAGCAAGGAGGTTGGTGCCTGAATGAAGGAGGGGACCCCTTACGCTTCCAGGAGAAGTGCCAAGAGGCACTTGGCATGCTTTCCTGCTGTGCCTGGAGCTGAGAGTCTTCATATCTGGTGCACAAGAAAGGAAAATGTATCCTCCAGCTTTGCCCATCATGATTCTGAAATGCTTTCAGGCACCCCAGGCTGTGCGGGAATATTTAAAGCCACCATGATTACCATTTGCCATCTGACAGGAAGCAACTCTATGCCCCTGTATGAGAGAGGAGCAGTTATTTTCTAAGGTCCCCTGGGGCACGTTTTGGTGTCTCAGGGAGGAGAATCTGCACCCTCACCCCGCCTTCCTTTGGCAATGAGCAGGTCATCCATCAAGTTGGTCCTGCCCAACAGGATCTTCCAGATCTCTCAGCAAAGGCCTCCACTCCACTAGGCCTAGGCAAACAGGCTCCAGCTTGCTAAGGCCGCGGGCCTGATGGGAAGGGCAGGGCCAAATGGCCCCAGCCTGACTTTTCAGATGCTGCACGCAGACTGGGGTGCACTGAGGAGCAGTGCCTCATCTTGGGATGACAAGAGGTGGCCAGGGGGTGTGTGCCTGGATTCCACAGGCATCAGCAAACACCTGGCTTCCTTTGGTATCAGGCAGAGGTGCATCTGGCTCTCAGCCAGCTGTCTATGTGGAAATATTCCACCCCTCTTTTAAAATTGCATTTTCATATCAAAGACAAGCTAGCGAACCAAGAGGCCCTTATTGGAGGGGAGCATTGTTTTTCAGGATTTGCCTTAGCATTTTTTTTACCTAGCAAATTCTCCTAAAATATTTTAGAGTTGTACTTTTTTGGTTTTGTTTTTTGGAATGTCTATCATTTTTATCAAACAAGTCATCTGTGGGTGCTCACTATGGAGAAATCTGAGGAAGAACAGATAAGTAAAAGTTTTGTTTACAGTGAAAAATTGCTTATAAATAATTTTTATTAAATTATCTATTTTTATTTTTTCATTATTTTCTGTTGAGAGCATATCCTATCATTTGTTTACAGAATTCCCTGTGTTTAGGAATTTAGGGGTCTTTACAGGCTCCCTGCCCCTGCAAAAATCCCCGTGAGATGAAGCCCCAGTTGCTGGCAGTGGTAGTGGGGTGGTAACTCACTCTTCTCACTCTTTATTAACTGCCTGCTCTTGCCTGTCTCATTTCTCCACTTCCTTACTCATTTCTGTTTCACCTCCCAAATAAACCACCTGCACCGAGATCCTGGTCTCAAGGGCTGCTTCTCAGGAAACCCAAACCAATGCAGCTATCTACTGTTTTTGAGTATACAGTCACGTGCCACACAACGACTTTTCAGTCAATGATAGACTGCATATACGATGGTGGTCTCCTAAGATTATAATAGAGCTGAAAAATTTCTATCACCTAGTGACATCTTGATGGTCCTGACCCTGTGCAGGCCTAGGCTAACATGTATGTTTGTGTCTTTGTTTTTTTGTTTGGTTGGTTGGTTTTGGTTTTTTGTTTGTTTGTCTTTTTGAGACAAGGTCTTGCTCTGTCACCCAGGGTAGAGGGCAGGGCAGCAATCATGGCCCACTGCAGCCTCAGACTTCTGGCCCCAAGTGATCCTCCCACCTCAGTCTTCCCAGTATCTGGAATGACATACTGGAGCCACCATGCCCAGCTAATTTTTATTTTTATTTTTTTATAGAGACCAAGGTCTCACTATATTGTACAGGTTGGTTTCAAACTCCTGGCCGCAAGCGATCCTCTCACCTTGGCTTCTCAAAGTGCTGGGATTACAGGCATGAGCCACCATGCCTGGCTCTTTTTCCTTTTGCAGGGAGTGGGGTCTTGCTATGTTGCCCAGGCTCATCTTGAACTCCTGGCCTCAAGTGATCCTCCTACCTCACCCTCTCAAAAACTGTTTAGAGAGTTTTAAAAAAATAAAAATAATTTTTAAATAGAAAAAAGCTTATAGAATAAGAATACAAAGAAAGAAAATATTTTTGTACAGTTGAAAAATGTGTTTGTGTTTGTGTTTTGTTTTTTGAGACAGAGTCTCACTCTGTCACCCAGGCTGGAGTGTAGTGGCACAGTCTCTGCTCACTGTAGCCTCTGCCTCCACCTCCCGGGTTCAAGCAATTCTCGTGCCTCAGCCTCCCAAGTAGCTGGGACTACAGGCGTGCGCCAACACACCCAGCTAATTTTTGTATTTTTTAATAGAGACGAGGTTTTGCCATGTTGGCCAGGCTGGTCTTGAACTCCTGGGCTCAAGTGATCGCCCGCCTCAGCCTCCCAAAGTGCTGGGATTACAGGCATGAGCCACCACGCTCGGCCTGTGTTTGTGTTTGAAGTCTTATTATAAAAGAGTCAAAAAGCTTTAAAAAAATTAAAAAGTTTATGACATTAAAAAGTTACAGTAAGCTAAGGTTAATTATTGAAGAAAGAAAAGTGTATTTTAAAATAAATTTGGTATAGCCTAAGTGTACAGTGTCTATAAAGTCTACTGTAGGGTACAGTAATGTCGTAGGCCCTCGCATTCACTCACCACTCACTCAATGACTCACCCAGAGCAACCTCCAGTCCTCCATTCATGGTAAGTCCCCTATACAGGTGTATCATTTCTTATCTTTTACAATGTCTTTACTGTACCTTTTCTATGTTTAGATGCACAAATACTTACCACAGTGTTACAATTGCCTGCAGTGTTCAGGACAGTTACGTGCTGTACAGGTTGGTAGCCTAGGAGCAACAGGCTACACCATCTAGCCTAGGTGTGTAGGAGGCTCTCCCACCTAGGTTTGTGTAAGTGCACTCTGAGATGCTTGCACAATGATGAAATTGCCCAATGATGCATTTCTCAGAGCATAGCCTTTTCACGAAGCGATGCATGACTGTACACCATGTCTCCCTTGACCAGCATTGGACTCACATACAGCTTTTCAGGAGTGCTCTTGCCTAATGTGGATTACTCAGAGGTCGGGGCTTTCCTGATTCACTTAGGCTACGTTTCGGTGCACCACCTGGGTTTGGCAACTTAACCTTCGGCCTCCAAGTTTCTCATCCTATGCTAGACTTTCGCCAAGGCCTCCTTGTTACTAATGGCCAGTGCTTGGCCATCAGTAATGACCAACCTCCTGTAACCTACTGCCAGTACTAATGGCCAACCCTAACCCTAACCCTCCTTTTCTTCCTTGTCACTTTGCCCCTGAGTTAATCCTCTCCTACAATTCTGCTATCTCTTCTTTGTTTTTTTCTTATCAAAAAATCTTTAGCAGCCTTAGCCTGAATGCAGGAGGCCCCAGGCCATACTGTGATCTAGGTGAAGGGTTTCTTTGGGGATTCTCTTTACCCGGCTCTGAAAACCCTGCTTTTTCTTGTAGTCCTCCCTGGAAGGAATTTTTTTTTTATTAGGTTGTCCTCTGAGGTGATGTCTCCTCCTGGTAGAAAGAAAAATAATATTCTTTGCAAAGCACTGACATATATTCTTTAACTTTACTTTCCCTCCACCTCCCAAAACTTGCCAGTTTCAGGGTCCAAAGTTCCGGACCTCTGACAAAGCATGCACCCACTTACAGATGGAATACATGGGCATTGGCCTGGGACCTGATGCTGTCCTCGTTGAAGGACATTTGTAATCTGGTGACCTTAGTCCAAGACATGAACTTAAAGGTGGGAATATGGGGCACTGTGGTGGGAAAAGTTTGTAGTGACCTTTCAAGAAACAACATTCACATTTTGACAGAGGATGCCTTGGCTAGTGATAAAGAATTATAATGCTTTTTTTTCCTTCCTTCCTTCCTTCATTCCTTCCTTCCTTTCTTCATTCCTTCCTTCGTTCCTTCCTTCATTCCTTCCTTCCTTCCCTTCTTCCATCCCTCCCTCCTTCCTGTTTTCCCCCTTCCCTTCTCTTCCTTTCTCCTTCTACCCCCCTCCCTTCCTCCCTTCCTCCCTTCCTTCCTTCCTTCTTTCCTATCTTGTCAAGAGGGGTAGTATGGTTGACTCTACCAGTTACTAGCTCTGTGATCTTGGACAAATTACTTAATCTTTCCATTTCTCTGCCTGTAAAATGAGTTTACTAATTAGATCGACCTCATAGAGTCTTTGTGAGGATTAAATTAGTATCTATACAGTGTATAAGATAGTACCTGGCAAAGAGTAATCTTTCAAAACATATTTGCTCTTTTTGTTAATTCATTCATAAAATATATAAAACACCTACTGCTTGACAGGTCGTGTGGCAACAGGGTGGACCAAGCCCTGAAGAGCTTAGGGAGGGAGGTAGTGTAGAATATGGCTACTCAAGCTGCCTTGAGATGGAAACCATAATTTTAAGTTCTCTTTCTTCATTACATTAAAAAAAATTCAGCCCATTTTCGCTGGGAAACTGAGCACTCCTCCAGGAAGCTGTCCCTGATAAGTGCAGCAAACATCATCTCAACTCACGAGTGCCAGAAGGAAGGAAAGCAGAACTATGCTTCTGGTAGCTGATGATTGGGCGCTGGTTTCAATGGCTCCCAAGGCCTATTGGGAAAGAAGATAAAAGAGAGGTTCTAGAAGGGGCTGGAGTGGGGCCTGAGGCTCTGGGATGGATGTCCATGAAAGGGGTTCAAACAGTGATGGGTGGACAAGAGAAGGGGCCCTGCAAGGGCGCTAGTCCCAGGCTCAGTGTTCTCAGCTGCTGGCCTCACCTGCTCTGGAGCAAGTGCAGCAGGCTGGTTAACAGTATGGACTCTGGGGCCTGGCCGTGCAGGTTCAAATCCCTGCTTCCTTACTAACAAGTGGCGGCCAACTGCATCTTCCAAAGATGTCACAGCTCATCCCGCGGACTCTTCTCACAATGTGGCTGCCACTTCTCCCACCAGAGGAGGGTGTCTGTGTCCCCTCTCCTTGAATATGAGTGGGGGCTTGTGACTCCTCTGACCAAAGGACTGTGGCAGAGGTGATTCTATGTGACTTCCAAAGCTAAGTCATAAATGATCTAGGGTCTTTCTGGCTCTCTGTCTCTACCTGGGGACACTCACTCTTGGAACCCAGCCACCATATTTTAAGGAAGCTGAGGCCACATGGGGAGGTACATCTGGGCATTCCGGCTGATAGCCATTACTAGGCCCTCAGGCAACAGCCAGCATCAATCACCAGGCTTGTGCGTGAAGGAGCCTTCAGATTATTCCAGGTGCACACTATTGAAATGTGTGCCTCATAGCAATAGTGACTTAATATATGTAAATAATTTAGACATGGCACCAAGTAAGTGCTATGCGTTCGCTATTAAAATTGCTGTTATTGCTGTAGTTGTTACGATCACATGTATTCCATGTGGTCTGCAGGCATCTGCAGGGTGGCCCCATCTACAGAGGGCTTCCCCAGTACTGGCTGGTGACACAGGCCATGCCACCCCTGACAGACCAGGTATACTCTACTCTACAATGCCACAGGTTACCCATGACTCAAAGAGGGACCCTGGACATGTAGCAGATGATGTCAGGCTTTCAGAGCTGAACTTGTTAGGGGGAGCCAGAACTGGGCAGAAGTGAGAGCCTTGGGTGGGACACTCGTCAACGACAGCAGAGTACAGCTATGTTTTATTTTTTAGAGACAAGGTCTTGCTATGTTGCTCAGTCTGGTCTCAAACTCCTGGGCTCAAGGAGTCCTCCTGCCTCAGCTTCCCAAGTTGCTGTGATTCCAGGTGTGAGCCACTGTGCACAATAGAGTTTGACAGATGCTCAGATGGGCCAAGCTTGGGTGGTAAAAGCCTGCAGGAGGGGCTTTCATCTTAGTCCTAGGGGGCCATAAAAAAGGGTATCAGAGAAAGTTGAGTAGGAATTGCCCAGTGAAAGAGAAAGGAAAGGGGATTCCAGGTGGAGGGTTTTGTGCAAACAAAAGCGTGGTGGGAAGAAAACATTTCATTTCTGAGGATTTGCAAATCTGATGGTGGTAAGAGTATATACAGTGACAAGTTCAAGGGCATTCTATAGAACCAGTGGTCTGCACTCTTCAAAATGCCAATATTATGAAAGAGAAAGAAAGGCTAAAAAACAGTATTAGATTAAAAGAGATAATACATGCGTGTACACTAAATGTAGTGCCTGGTCCTAGACTGGCCCTGGGTAAGGAGAAGCGGGAGTAGTACAAATGACATTATCGAGACAGTTGGAGACATTTACATATGAACTATGTATTAGATAACAGATCAGAATAGTGCATTTTGGGGGGTGTTGATTTTGAGGGGGAGAGAGTAGGAGAGAGCCATCTGGGGTGCTGGGATTTGATACCTTCATCTGGGTGGTGATTACACAAGTAGGACTTGAATATTTAGCTGAACGTAAATTATACATAGTAGAAAAATAAACATTGATATTAAATACAGTTCTATTTTCTCTTATATAAAAGGATGCCCTTTTCTAAGGAAATGCATGCTGAAATACTAGGGGTAAGTGGGTGTGATGTCTACAATGAACTCTCAAATGTTTTAGGGGAAGGTAATATTTATTTTGACAGGGGGAGTGATACAACAAATATGGCAAAATGTTAATTGGTGAAGTTGGGCAAAGGGTAGAAAGGAGTTCCTTCTATTCTTCAATTCTGTAAGTTACTTCAAAATAAAAAGTCTTAAAAAATGAATGGAGAAACAGAACTTGCAGGCAAAGAGGAGGGAGGGGAAAGAGGAAAGTCTGGAAGTCAGGCCGCCCGTTTATTGGAAGGGACATTGAGTTGTAGAAAGGCTAAATGGCTGGTCAAGGGTCAGTGAGCGATTAGTGTGGGCTTTGTGCCCCTGACCATACCTCTGAGACCCAAGTCTCACCCTTTCCAGTCAACCAAAGGGTCCCAGGAGGGAGGTGTGAGTGTTAATATATGGCCTCCGATGTGGAGAAGACCTCAGGGGTGTAATTTGACAGAGCTCCTATTATTTCAGGTTACCATTAATGTGAGTTGTGCCATGAATTCCCCATGCATGGCCCAGAAATTTGCCCCATACGTTTGTAAAAGTTGATTACATCTTTGGGAGCTTTTTTCTAATGTGAACAGAAGCTATTAATATATAGATGCAATTGTTGCAGCTCATTGGGACCAGGTGTCTTTTCTGGTGTGTCATAAAAGGGCTCTGTATCCTTTTATTGTCAATACCTGAAGGCAAACAACCAGGTATTGACAATCTATTGATTTCAGATGATGTGTAATGCCATCATTTCTTGGATAAGAAATTAGGAGAAAATCTCTCTTTCTCTTTCCAAAGGAGAGCAACTCAGTAAAGAGTAATGGAATCCTGGCTAACTATGGGGCTAGGCTTAAAAAGGAGTCCCCACTCTCACACATTTTAGCAGCAGTATAAATTGGTACAACCACTTGGAAAAACTGTTTGACAGTAGCTAATATAACTTAATATATGTTGGGCCAGGTGCAGTGGCTCACACCTGTAATCCCAACATTTTCGGAGGCCGAGGTAGGTGGATCACTTGAGATAGGGAGTTTGAGATCAGCCTGGCTAACATGGCGAAATCCCATCTCTACTAAAAATACAAAAAAAAAAAAAAAAAAAAAAATTGCAGGCCAGGTGGTGTGCACCTGTAATCCCAGCTACTTGAGAGGCTGAGGCACAAGAATCTCTTGAACCCGGGAGGCAGAGGTTGCTGTGAGCTGAGATCACACCCGGGCACTCCAACCTGGGTGACAGACAGAAACTCTGTCTCAAAAAGAAAAACCCAAACAAACAACAACAAAACAACTTAATATATGCTGAATAAAAGCAATTCCATGCTTGTGCACTTAATCTAAGAGAAATGAGTGTGGATGTCTACCCAAAAACAGGTATGGAAATATCCATAGCAGCTTTATTAATAATATCCCCCAAACAGAAACAACACAGAAACTGTGGTGTGTTCACGTATGGAGTACTACTGAGTAATGAAAGAGAATGAAATACTGAAATATACAGTAACATGGCCGAATGTCATAGATACATCAATACAAAAGAAAACATTCAGGGTGATTCTATTTAGTTGAAGTTTAGAAACAGGTGAACTGAATCTATGATAATAGAGGTCATTTTGGAGGGTGTTGATTTTGAGGGGGATAGAGTAGGAGAGAGCCATCTGGACTGCAGGGAATGTTGATACCTTCACTGGGGTAGTGATTACATGAGTAAAACTTGAGTATTTAGCCGAATGTAAATTATACATAGTAGAAAAATAAACATTTTACAAAAAATTTCTTTCCACTGGTAACGTTGTCTTGAGGGGCTGCAGAATGGGACATCCCAATGACTGTGCTTGATAGCAGCAATCTGGGGTCGGTTGTGTCCTCAACCCCATTCTACAATGGTCAATTGCATATGCTCTTGCCCACCTGTGCTGGGCAACAATCACCAATCAGCCAAGGCTCTGTCAATGCCTGTGCATTAAGCCAGTGCCCTCAGGACTGCTTCCACCTGGAGGACAAAGGCCGAGGCCACACAAGCTCTAGGACAGCGGACAGCTTTTCTCAAACTTCAGTGTGTAAAATAATCACCTGGTGATGTTATAAAAATACTGATTCTGATCTAATAGGTCCTTGGGTGGGGGTGTCCTCAAATGTATTTCCAATAAGCTCCTAGGTGATACTGATGCTGCTTGACCAACTTTGAGTATCAAGGCTCTAGAAGCTGACAGGCCAGGGTAAGAATCTTGGCTCTGCCATGTATGAGCTCTGTAATCTTTGTTTTTTTGTTTGTTTGTTTGTTTGTTTGTTTTTTGAGATGGAGTCTCACTCTATCACTCAGGCTGGAGTGCAGTGGCACTATCTCAGCTCACTGCAACCTCTGCCTCCCGGGTTAAAGCGATCCTTTTGCCTCAGCCTCCCTTGTAGCTGGGATTACAGGCCTGCACCACCACACCTGGCTAATTTTTATATTTTTAGTAGAGATGGAGTTTCACTGTGTTAGCCAGGCTGGTCTTGAACTCCTGATCTCAGGTGATCTGCCCTCCTCAGCCTCCCAAAGTGGTGGAATTACAGGTGTGAGCCATCTTGTCTGGCCTGAGCTCTGTAATCTTTGCCAAACTACTTGACCTCTCTGAACCTCAGTTTCTTTTTCCATAAAATGGCAGGGGTGGGATGGCTTACCTGGGGTGGAGTGGGGAGGGACAGGTAAGACAACCATCTCCCAGAATGGTGCAGATTAAGCAGGATAATATACATAAAGTGTTTAGCAGAGTACCTGCCCTATAGCAAGCACTCACTAATTGATAACTCTTGTTATATTATTTTTAATAAAGAAGAAGGTTTGGGTCATGATTTGGAGAAAGGTGAGTGAAGTGGTTAATGAGAGCAGGAACGAATGAGCAGTTCCCTTGTATCTTGTCTAGGAAAGATATTTTCTCTTACTTCTTTTTCTTCCACTTCATCCATCATCCTTCCCTTGAATTCATTCCCCGGGTCTTCACTATCAAGATAAGATGTGTTTCTTCTTCATTCTTCCTCCCACCCCAAGCCACCTAAAATCTAACAAAGCTGGAAGAACTCAGGCAGAACTGAAGCTTGAAGCCAGGCAGATTGTCAGATTGTGCCCGGAGGTGATATCTTTGTTAAGGAAACATCCTCCCCACCTTGGCTGTTTCTAGCGGGGCGGGCTTGGCCCTTGAGAGTAGAGGTCCATGGCTGGGTCTCCACGCATGCCCACGCCCAGCTGCCCTCCTCAGAAACCGCCCATGCTTCTCCACACGCAAGGCCCCTCTGGAGGAAGACATATGTTTCTCAATCTGTGGGGCTGTCAGTTGGCATCTTTTTCAAGAACTGAATTAACTTGTCGTCCTAGAGGGAAAAAAGAGAAGTGCTTTGTTTTGTGTTGTCTGTAGGGTAACAGGCCTGGACTGGGTCCAAGTTTGGGGGTGCTCCTCTTTCAGTTGGAGGTGGGGGAGCCATCTGATTGGAGCCTTGAGGCTGGGGGAGCTCTAAGTCACAGTTTGGCTCAATTCTATAAAGTGACGTGTGTTTAGTGAGTGCCAGGCACAAGACCAGGCACCAAAGGCTCAAAAATAGTTAAACAACAGCACTCATGGTGGAGTAGAGAGACAGAAGAGAAGCAACTGTAAAGTCCTAAGATAAGTGCCTAGGTAGGATGTACATGATGTGCAGAGAATGGGGAAAGACCAGAAGGTGTGGTAGCCAGTCTTCAAGATGGCTCTCAATGAGACACACTGCTTGACATTCATGCCTTTTTTTAGTTCCTTCCCGTGTTGAGTCTGGGCTGGCCTATAAAACCAACAGAATGTGGTAGAAGTGGCTCTGTGTGACTTCCAAGGCTAGGTCATAAAAGGCCTTGCAGCTTCCACCTTGGTCTCTTGGAATGCACGTTCTGGGAGAAATCAGCTGTCATGTCAAAAGTCTGACTATGCTGAGGCCACCATGCTGTGAGGAAGCCCAACCTAGCCATGGGAAGGCATCACAAGAAGACACAGAAATACCATCTCCATAGCCAGCTTTTCCACCCATCTCACCCAGGCAAGGGACAGGTGTGTGAAGGAGCTATGTTGGATGTCCAGTCCAGTTGAGCCTTCAGATAACTCCATCCCTGGCTGCCATCTGACTGCAACTGGCTGAGAGACCCCACGTGAGAAACTTTCAGTGGAGCTAGGTCAACTCACAGCACCTCAAATAACCATGAGCAATAAGAATAGTTGAGTTAAGCTGCTAAATCTGGGTGGTTTGTTACACAATGACTGATAGAAGAAGGGTTTCTGGTAGAAAGGATGATGAGGGAGGGAGTAGAACAGTAGATTTCTGGATGGGGAGCAGCATCCCATGGAGAAGTGCATCTTGGAAAACCACATAGAAAGGAGAATCAGAATAGGCTCTTGAGGAATTAGGAGCAGTTAAATATTAATAGAGAGCAAAGGCCAGGCAGAGAGAAGTGGGGAGAGCACTGGGAGAAGTGGGCAGGGGCCAGACCTATGGATTCTGCACAGGGATTTAAACAACGTACCATGTGGTTTGTGGGAGCTTTGTATTTACTTACAATTTTGAGAGGTGAAGATGTGAACTTCCCCTATAAATCTCCCTATGGCTGCTGCTATTATTGACTTCAGCAGCTGCGACAAAAACCACTCGGGAGGCTTGGTGAACACAAATGCTGAATGGCCTCATTGGCTCAAAGAAAGAGGGGAAAGGGCTAAACACTGTTCAGGGTTCTTCCACTGCTTTCCCCGAGTCTGGGAAATGTCGCATGCCTGAGAAGTCCTAGATTCCATTTTAGCAGCAGCCAGAAACCCCCTTCCCTGGATTGATGATTTATCCACAAAGTACCTGCCCACCAGCACTGGCAAATATGTGATTTAACTGATGCTAGCACCAAGCCAGGTCCTCCCTGCAGTCTCACTGGGGGCTACTTCCACCTGCAACCCTGGCTAAAGGAGAAGAGCCCAAGGGAGGACAGTCCCCATGGCTGCAGTTTCTCCTCTGCCATGCCATCTACTTACCTTCCTAGGCCTCTGTGTTCTCTACTGTAAAACGGGGACAGTAATGCCTATCTTACCCTTGACTGGAGAGTATTAAATGAAATACTGTGATTCAAATAAGCAGCAAAAACCCCATGTACAGGGCGCACTCAGCCTATGGAGGCTGTTGTAAATATCGCCCTTGCCTTGGTGCTCTGGTCTTATACCCCAAGTCTTCTCTCGAGGTAGCAGATACAGAACAAAGGCGCTGTCCTTGGCCAATATCACTAATGGATTAGACCACTCTTTGTCTCAGCATGCAGACAGCCTCATGGTCTCGGGCAGCCACTAATATTAATTAATAGCACACATTTCTTGAGCTCTCACCATGCTACAAATGAGTTTTCTCCTGTAATCCTCATAAAAGTCCTGCAGAAACATTTTAGATTTGAGAAAACTAAGGTGGAGCGAGGATAACCTACTCAAAGCTGTGAAGCCAGGAAGAGCTGGGGCTGGAGTTGGAACACTCCAGAGCCTGCTGCTTAACCACTGCCCCGCACTGCCTCCCAAAGGAGTCTTCCCTAGAAAGGAGGAGCACAGCATGAAAGCGCACACCACCTCCCATTGTTCTCAGAACTTAGATGAACTGTACATTGTCTTTGTTTAGGCATAGCCCGTTCAATTAGCATGCTGGTGATTTTATCTTTTCCTACTAAGTCCAAGTGTTAAAGCAACAGAAGAAGGGCTCTTTTAATCCCAGTTCCCCATAATTACTAGTGAGAAATAGCCTCAGAAAACTCCATACCGTGTTTTGAGGTTTTGAGGAATGATCTGGAGCTTACGCTAGAAAATTAAACCAATGAGGACAGGAACTCTATTTTCCTCACCTCTGTACTCTCTATACTTAGCGCAGTTCCTGGCCCATAGTAGATGTTCAATACATATTTATTGAATGGGTGAATGCAGCATCTACTTTTCCATTAGGCCTAGTAGACACAGTGCCTGAGGCCCAGATACTGTTAGGGATACACGATAGTGTTGTTATTTTCCTTTACAAACAGGAGAAAAAATAAGGATAAAAAAATCAATATGTAACAATGAATCCAGCCTAGATGATATTCTTTATGCCAATGGAGTCATAAAATATAATTTTTTTTTTTTTAATGAAGTGACGGCAACCTAGTGATGAGAATTCTAATGCAGTCCTGAATGAGTGAGGCTTCTGTGTAAGTGCCCAGTCGGGTACAGGGTAGATCGTAGACAAGATCCATTTCTTCCCATCTGTGCTTTAGAAGTAGAAGTGCAGAGCAGGCCATCTGTGACACCACATGTACCCAGTGGCTCATTCCTTTCATGTCCACGGCCTCTCCTTGGCATCAGGGATGATTGGACCAGCATGCAACCCTGACCAGGGACAGCCAATAGGGGCTGCTCAGGGGCACAGAGCCAGGCAGGAAATGCTGTGCCCAAGAGGTGCCACAATCAGCAGTGCCAATCCAGAAGGACTGAAGCTGAAATATGAAGAAAGAATCAGTAAACAGTAGAAAAGCTAGAGAAGACACAGAGAAATGGAGACAGAGTAACTGGGTTGTGAGAAGTGTGGAATGGAATGAGGATCCCTCAACTCTCTCTGCAGCTTGGACTAGCTGATCTAGTTCCTGTGTGGACTCCAAACACAAGACTCACCTGCATTTACTGAGTGCCTTCTGTTTTCTAGGCCCTGGGCTAAGTGGCTTATGTATATCATCTCATTTAACCTCCCAACAACCCTATAGAGGTGGTTTTATCTTTATCCTACTTATCAAATGTGGAAAGGAAGCTTAATTCATTTGCTCAAGATCGCATAGCTAGTAACTGGAAGAACCAAGCCTCAAAAACCCAGCCTGTTGGACTCCAAAGTCCACAATTTAACCAACAAACCAACTTGCTTTGTCAAATTCTAAAGTCTATTCCAGACTCCAGGAAGCTCAGCAGTTCACCTTTCTTGGTTTCCCTTGAGATCCCTGTTATCAATATGTTATATGTGTCCTTGCAATTCACTGGAGTAATGGCTTGAGGTAGTCTGAAAATCTATTCTTTATCTGCAAAAGACCAACGGTCCAGGAGAAGGTCAAGAAAGAGAGAGGACCTGGGGTAAACAACAGGCAATAAACATGAAAAACAAAAACAAAAACAAAAAACTGGTGAGGAGCTGTATATTGGTGAAGAGAAGCAGCCCCAGTTTGCCAGGTCATGGTGAGAATGAGCTTCAAGTAGTCAGGAAGAGGCCAGATTAGGGAGAGTCCAGAGAAAAAGACCAAAGAGGTTGTTCTTTCCCCCCATAGACAAGGGGCTTCAATGGTAAGAAACAAGAGGAAGTGTGTACAAAGCAGCATTTAAGAAGCCTCATGTGGTTGGCTTAGCCAGGATGAATTTGCCACAGAGAGGGAAGAAGCAAGAGGTTATTTTTACAACAGTAGGAGAAAGATAACCAAGTGTGAACTTTGATGGTGGTGTGGGGGATGGGAGGTAAGCACATTGCATTGTAAAGAAAGACTGCACAGGAGTAATTAGAAGGCAGAAAGGGAACCAGAGGGAGGAACCATCTGTGATTATGTCCAGAAAATTAAAATCTCAGTGGCAGAGACTTCTAGTTGTCCACGATATCCTTTTCACCTTCTTATAAAAGCTCATAGTTTTTAGCTGGGCACGTGACTGCCTAAGATAAAGGCTATATTCTCCAGCCTCCCTTGCAGTTTGGTGTGGCTATGGGCCTGTCTCCTGCGGAAACGGATCTGCCCTGGAGTCCCTGCTGGGCTCTTTCACTGTCTGGGAGCAGCCATGGGAAAAATGGTCTTGGTCACAGTGTGGTGATGGATTCAGATTTGGAGAGCAGCAGCTGGGGCCATTAGTCAACTACCCTCCCCATGACAGGAGATCTGAGAGGGGCATTTTTGTAGCTGCCACATGCTTTCCATCCATTTTGTTGTTGTTGTTGTTGTTGTTGTTTTGTTTGTTTGTTTTCATTTTGTTTCTGTCCTGGCTCAGGTAGGCTCTCACCTAGTGACCACAAGATGGCTGCCACAGCTCCAGTATCACATCTCACTGGGTAAACCAATGGGAAAAAACATTTGCCTTTTTCCCAGCACCCACTGTGAAAACCTCATTGTGTCTCATTGGTTCTGAATGAGTCACATACTCACTTCTAAACCAATCACTGTGACTAGGGAAATATGACCTGCTGATTGGCTGAGGCCTAGACCACACGCTCCACTCCTAGAGGGAGGAATGACACTCTAGCCAGATTCTAGAGTCAGAGTGTAGGGGAGGGTGAGTCCCCAAAGAAAAATGGAAGGTGGGGGAACTATGCTGGGGAGACAGCAACAAAATATCCTTGATAATAGTATTAAATGTCCCCACACTTGTTTCCTCCTAGAACCCTATTTGCTGAGTTACTTGTGCAGAGCACATATTGAGAGATGTTGGACCTTAGAAATACAAGACATGCATAATATCTCTGTAATTACACCTTCTGTTTATTCTTTACAAATAGGCCATTCGAGTTAGGAATGTTAGCAAAGAGAAAATCTCCTATTTATTTATTTATTTATTTATTTATTTGAGACTGAGTCTTGCTTTGTCACCCAGCCTGGAGTACAGTGGTATGATCTTGGCTCACTGCAGCCTCAACTTCCTAGGCTCAAGCAATCCTCCCATCTCAGTTTCCTGGGTAGGTGGTACTACAGGCATGCACCATCACGCCTAGCTAATTTTTTTTTTATTTTTGGCGGGGTGGGGGGTGGTCTCACTTTGTTGTCCACCCTGGTCTCGAACTCCTGGCCTCAAGTGATCCTCCTGCCTCAGCCTCTCAAAGTGCTGGGATTACAGATGTGAACCACCACACCTGGCCAAAATCTCCAGGGGAGATGGGGCCACATGGTTGATGGAAACATCCACTTGGCCCTTCTTGATATATTCTATTCTCTTAGATATTTTTTCCAAAACAGATGAAGAGTTTGCCAGATTTTATGTATTTTTAGGAGAAAAGATAATGAGACCCCATAAATTACCCCAAAGTGTCCTTAATGACCTTTCCATTGCCTCTCCTCAAGTACTCCTGTAGCCTCCTCAATAGGAATCGATTAGGAGTCTTCATTCTCCTCTTATCATTGACAGCACCTCTGGGAAAAAAAAGGCCATGCCCTTCCCTCCCACCTGCTGTAGGGATTAATGTCCAGATAAGATCCTAACAGAAAGAAACAATTTGGATTCAGCAGTTGTGAGCCAGTGGGGCTAGGTGACCACCAGCATTTAAGATATTATATCCTGGGCATGTGTGAATTGATAATATCTTTATTGATTCTGAGGAGTTACATGACAATAAAAGCATGTTCAAAAATATTTATCACAGAGTATTGTAGCTAACAGACTCCATTTTAAAGTTTACAAAAGATAAATCATAAATGCCGTTCTTGCTTAATATTCTACAGTTTCTCTTTAAAATAAATGAAAAGATTATAAAAAATAATAAGAAAAACAGTAACACTGAGTTCTTTCTGTAGGTCAGGCACTCTGCTAAGTACTTCATATGCATTATCTTGTTTAATCTTTACAACCGTATAATGGGGTAGGTAATATTATTGTTCACATTTTATAGATGAGAAAACTGAGGCTCGGATGGCCACAGTGGCTCACGCCTATAATCCCAGCACTTTGGGAGGCCGAGGCAGGAAGATCACTTGAGGCCAGGAGTTCGAGACCAGCCTAACCAACATGGTGAAACCCCATCTCTAGTAAAAACACAAAAAATTAGCCGGGAGTGGTGGTAGGCGCCTGTAATCCCAGCTACTTGCGAGGCTGAGGCAGGAGAATTGCTTGAACCTGGGAAGTGGAGGTTGCAGTGAACCGAGATGGCACCACTGCACTCCAGCCTGGGGGACAGAGACAGACTCCATCTCAAAACAAAAAAAAAAAAGAAAAGAAAATTGAGGCTCAGTGAAATTAAGGAACACATTCAAGACTATATAACTAATAAATAAAAGAATCAGGGCCAGGCACGGTGGCTCACACCTGTAATCCCAGCACTTTGGGAGACTGAGGCGGGCGGATCACTTGAGGTCAGGAGTTTGAGACCAGCCTGGCCAACATGATGAAACCCTGTTTCTACTAAAAATACAAACATTAGTTGGGCATGGTGGTGCATGACTGTAGTCCTAGCTACTCGGGAGGCTGAGGCAGGAGAATTGCTTGAACCCAGGGGGCGGAGGTTGCAGTGAGCCAAGATCATGCCATTGCACTCCAGCCTGGGCAACACAGTGAGACTCCATCTCAAAAAAAAAAAAAAAAAAAGAATGAGAATTTTTTTTTCTACAGATGAAGTCTCATTCTGCCACCCAGGTTGGAGTGCAGTGGTGCAGTCATAGCTTACTGCAGCCTCAAACTCTTGGGCTCGAGCAAACCTCTCACCTCAGCTTCTCCAGTAGCTGGGACTATAAGCACGCACCACCGTGCCTGGCTAATTTTTTTTCTTTTTTCTTTTCTTTTTAGACAGGGTCTCACTCTGTCGCCCAGGCTGGAGTATAGTGGTACAGTGGCACGATCTCAGCTCACTGCAAACTCCACCTCCTGTACTCAAGTGATCCTCCCGCCACAGCCACCCGAGTAGCTGGGACTACAGGCACACACTACCATGCCCGGCTAATTTTTGCATGTTTTGTAGAGATGAGGTTTCACAGTGTTGCCCAGGCTGGTCTGGAACTCCTGGGTTCAAGGGATCCACCAACCATGGCCTCTTAAAGTGGTGGGATTACAGGCATGAGCCACTGCATCCAGCCTATCAGAGTCAGAATTTGAAATTGGGTCTAATTTCAGTATGTGTGTTCTTAAAATTAATGTGCTATACCCTACCACTTAATGACACAAGCTTTTCTCCCCCTAGCATACCTATCTCATCAGGATACTGGGTAAATCAAACGCACTAAAATATGTAAAGATATCAGACACTTTGCAACCTGCAGTGAATGAGCCATTGGAAGCTGTAGGTTTTGTTTTGACCAAACTCTTTGTTTATTGTCGCCTTTAACTTTTGTGGAGTGGCATTGCCAAAGATCCCTGATGCTTCTGTCTCCCTTGAGTTGCCAGACCAGACCCAGTGACATGTACCAGGCTTTTGTCGGCTCTTGCCCCCACTTATAAGGCAGGATCCAGGCTTTTTACTGAATCTTCTCCTAGTAAGTATTTATAGAAGTCATTAGGGTGCCACATATGTGCTCATAAATATGAACAGTCAGTACGTCCTGGCATAAACTACTCTATTTCCTTTCTCCTGCTCTGGCCTCCTTATTCTGGGCACCCTTGGTATATGAGGTACCACTGCTGCTTTCCCTGTACAATTGGGTACAATTGTGCCTGATGCAGGGCACTGTGACTTCTCATTTCTGCTTTGCTGGTTCCCCCGAGGACCCGAAGCTGCATGTTTTCAGGAGTCCTCAATGGGCAGGAGTCCTCAAGTGTCATCCCCCCTATAGTATAATAATCTGTTGGAGAACATGAGGAATCTGAATAAGAGATTTTGGGTAAGCTTTATTAAAGTGTAGTATGTATATAGAAAGAGACATAAATCATAAGTATTCAGCTCCATGGATTTTTCATATTTTTCATAAAATGAACCCACGCATGTAACCAGCACTAAGATCAAGAAACAGCAGATTCCCAGCACCAGAGAATCTCCTTTGTGCCCCCTTCCATTAGCAAGGGTCGCCCCCCTTCCCCAGGGTAACCGCTATCTTAATTCTTTTTTCTGAAATGGAGTCTTGCTCTGTTGCCCAGGCTGGACTGCAGTGGCGCGATCTCCAATCACTGCAATGTCCGCCTCCCAGGTTCAAGTGATTCTCCTGCCTCAGCCTCCCAAGTAGCTGGGACTACAGGTGTGCACCACCACACCTGGCTAACTTTTTTGTATTTTTGGACTTTTTTGTATTTTGTACTTTTTTTTTGTAACTTACAATTTATGTCTTTTTCTGTATACAGATGGGATTTCGCCATGTTGGCCAGGGCTGGTCTCGAACTCCTGACCTCAGATGATCTGCCAGCCTTGGCCTCCCAAAGTGCTGGGATTACAGGCATGAGCCACCGCTCCTGGCCCTGCTATCCTAACTTCTAACACTATAGATTCTGGTTGCCTCTTTTAAAACTTGATATAAATAGGAATCATATAGACTTTTTAAAATCTAGTTTATTTTGCTTAACATTATGTTCGTAAGATATAGTTACATTAGTGAATACAGCTGTAGCTTATAATTTTCATTTCTGTGTAGTATGCCATTGCGTGGATATAGCACATACAATGTTTAGTTATCCATTCTAGTGTAGATGGGCATTTGGGTAGTTTCCAGTTTGGGACTCTTACGAGTAGTGCTGTTGTGAACATCTTTGTTCATGTCTTTTGGTGAACATATGCAAGCATTTCTGTTGGGGATATATACATATGTGTGTGCATGTACGTGTGTGTGTATGCGTGTGTGTGTGCATGTGTGTATGTATAAATTGTTGCTAGGTCATAGGCTATGCATATATTTAGCTTTAGTCAATACTGCCAAACAGACTTTCTTTTTTTAATTTTATTTATTTGTTTATTTATTATTATTATTATACTTTAAGTTCTAGGGTACATGTGCACAATGTGCAGGTTTGTTACATATGTATACATGTGCCATGTTGGTGTGCTGCACCCATTAACTCGTCATTTACATTAGGTATATCTCCTAATGCTATCCCTCCCCCTTTCCCCGACCCCACGACAGGCCCCAGTGTGTGATGTTCCCCACCCTGTGTCCAAGTGTTATGATTGTTCAATTCCCACCTAGGAGTGAGAACATGTGGTGTTTGGTTTTCTGTCCTTGTGATAGTTTGCTGAGAATGATGGTTTCCAGCTTCATCCATGTCCCTACAAAGGACATGAACTCATCCTTTTTTATGGCTGCATAGTATTCCATGGTGTGTATGTGCCACATTTTCTTAATCTAGTCTATCACTGATGGATATTTGGGTTGGTTCCAAGTCTTTGCTATTGTGAATAGTGCCACAATACACATACGTGTGCAGGTGTCTTTATAGCAGCATGATTTATAATCCTTTGGGTATATACCCAGTAATGGGATGACTGGATCAAATGGTATTTCTAGTTCTAGATCCATGAGGAATCGCCACACTGTCTTCCACAATGGTTGAACTAGTTTACAGTCCCACAATAGTGTAAAAGTGTTCCTATTTCTCCACACCCTCTCCAGCACCTGTTGTTTCCTGACTTTTTAATGATTGCCATTCTAACTGGTGTGAGATGGTATCTCATTGTGGTTTTAATTTGCATTTCTCTGATGGTCAGTGATGATGAGCATTTTTTCATGTGTCTGTTCTGCCAAACAGACTTTCAAAGTAATTAGACCAATTTACACTCCCATCAGTGATACATGTATTTGGATAAAGTTGTTATAGTATTATGGTTCATTTTTTTCTTTGTCCAAAAGCCCTTCAAAACTTAAGTCCTGCTCAGGCCAAACTGCCCCCTCTCCATCAGTCTTTTCAGTGTATCAATTAGAGTTTGTGGTTGCAAGCAACAGAAATCAACTCTAGCTAACATATAGGAGATGCTCATACAATGACAGAAGGTAATTTTCCAAAAGGAAATCTGGATGTTGTTAGAATGGGAAATGGATTCTGGACTAATGGATAAGACTTGGATAGGAACAGAAACTAAGGCAATGTTGGAGGCTATGGCATGAATCACAGCAGCAGTCTCCAAGCAGGAACCTTTCTGCGAGCATGTCACCCTGCATGGAAGGGCCTCACTCTTGATCTTTCATTATACAGTAGCCCAGGAAAGAAAATCCAATTGCCTGAGCTTACATAGTGGGCCTGTTCTCCAACATATTAAGCTAGAGAGAGGCAGGGACTGTGCCTTTGAGTTCTGTAGTGGGAGATGATCCCATCCCATGATGCAGTACTTTCCCTGCAGATCTCATTAACCAAAAATGAGATAATTCCCCCCAAAAGTAATCTAGAATGAAAGATGAAGATTTCTGGAAAAATCAGAATGTAAAATGAGTGCTGGGCAGCCAAAGAAAAAAGATGACTGTCTACCAATCTAAGAGAGATACGCATACAAGGAGTAATGACCAATAGGAAGCCAAGTCACATTTTTTTGGTAGCTGGGGCTTGGACCCCGAACTGCAACACAGATGACTTTGGTAGCTCAATTGGACCACATGGAACATCCTTGCTTTTCTAAACTTTTGTGTTAATTTTCTAGGACTGCTGTAACCAATTACCATGAAGTGCATGGCTTAAAACAACAGCAATGCGTTCTCTCACAGTTCTAGAGGTAGAAGCATGAAGCCAGGTATTGACAGGAGCATGCTCCCACTGAAGGCTAGAGGAAGGATACTTCCTTGACTCCTCCTAGCGTTTGGGGTTGTCGGAAGTCCTTGGGGCTCCCTGGCTTGTAGCTGCCTTGCTTTGATCCCTGCCTCTGTCTTCACATGGCCTTATCTTCTGTGTGTTCCTCTCCTCTTCTTAGAAGGACACCAGTCATTGTATTTAGGTCCCACCTTAAACCAGTATAACCTCTTGTTAACTGATTACTTCTGTGAAGAGGCTATTTTCAAATAAGGTCACATTCTGAGGTTGCTGGTGAACACAAATTCTGAGGGGATGCTATTCAAACTACTACAGTTGATTCAGTTTCAAACCAGAGAATCTGGTGAGCTCTGATCCCTTTAATTCCTCCCACCACTTGCTGATACAAGTCTAATGTTTTCTTGCATGCTGGCTACATGGAAGAAGTGGAAGCTATGAATTGCAATCATGGCCTGATCTTTTAATGCATTATATAACTTCACTCTCCTTCAAACCTGATCCACTCAGTTCCCAGAATTGACCAGATTGGTATGGTTCAGTGGTAAAGAGAAGAGGCTGTAGTGGAACGGCCAAGATTCAAACCCTGGTTTGGGCCAGGCACAGTGGCTCACACCTGTAATCTCAGCACTTTGGGAGGCCGAGGCAAGCGGATCACCTGAGGTCAGAAGTTCAGGACCAGCCTGGCCAACATGGTGAAACCCCATCTCTACTAAAAATACAAAAATTAGCCAGGCATGGTGGCAGGTGCCTGTAATCCCAGCTAGTTGGGAGGCTGAGGCAGGAGAATCTCTGGAATCCAGGAGGCAGAGGTTGCCATGAGCCAAGATCATACCATTGCACTCCAGCCTGGGCAACAAGAGCGAAACTCCGTCTCAAAAAACAAAACAAAAGACAACAAGAAACCCTGGTTTGACCTTTTTACTATCTGGGTGACACTCCTTGTGTCTTGGCTTTCTTATCCATAAAATGTACTTGATGAAAAATGTACTATTTCATCAGGCTATAGTAGTAAAAGTTAAATGAGAAAATGGATCTAAGTTCTTAGCTCGGTGCCTGGCACAATATAAGCACTAACTTAATGTTGTCGTTATTAATTTGTGTCTTCCTGAGGGAAGTGGGTATGGGAAAGGAGGCTTAAACATGATTCCCCCTCAGAAAGGCCTGATGGAGTTTTAATAAAAAACTTGTAGCTTTTTTCTCCCTGCAGTCTTTATGGCCCTCATCCCTCCTACCCCAGTCTACAGGAAGCCAGGCTGGAATAGAAAACCTAAGAGCAGACCTCATGGTATATGTGCCCTCCTTAACAATCAAGGCTTTGTTATTAGGCCAAGCTTAAGGCTCCCGGCTCTGTTTTCCCATAGGGCGAGTCCTCTCTCAGAGGCACTCTTAGCCCACGTGCAAAGACATTTCAGAGGCCCATCCCATCCATTTACCAGGCACACCTGGATGGGCCTGGGGCTCTAGCTGAGGTCACTGCTATGCCTAGGAACAGCTGAACAGGCAGCTCAGTTATCCCTCGGACTGGAGACTGCCTGGCTGGGGCACCTGAGGCCGGAGCAGATCCCTGAGGTTGTAAATCAGGCTATGCCAAGATCATCCTAGGAAGACGATTTGGGCTTCTTTATGTCTGAAGGCTCCGGTGCCCTGGCTTCATCTAGGGGATGGCAAATAAGACTGGCTTCTCCAGAGTGACACAGGACTGGCCAGGGGCCAAATTGCTATTGATTTTTCTTGCTAGGGTCTGAAGCTGAGATAGGAGATGGCTTTTTGCTTCAGTTGTGTGGACCATCTCAGGGGGAGGCAGGGGGTTGGGGGGCAGGTGAGGGGTGAGGGGCTCCTTTGCAGGAGCCTGGGCCCCTGGCTGAAGTCACTGGAGGAGAGGGCACATGTCAGGAGCAGAATAATGACTCTGCAGCCATCATGTGTCATGTGCAATGGAGGATGACCGTGATGGCCCTGTTGCACTCCAGCCAAGGGTCCAGTGGGCTTTTTGTTTTTTTATAGCTTGCCGAATTATCTTTTAGTGTCTGACTTCACAGTAGGAAAGGGTTTGACACCTCCAACTGCCTTTCCTCCTTCTGCCAGGATGATGGGAGCTAAGCAGAGCAGAACCACAAGCTCTGTGTTCAGGCTGGCCCCTGTGGCAAGAGTGCAAGTGGGGGCTTATGAAAGCGATATCTAACTATTCAAACATTATCCATCCCACTACAAAATGCTATGTAAAATAAGTTCTACCCTCCAACTTGGACAAATATATCTTCCTAATGCCCTGCAACACCAGGATGGACTTTAGATTTCTCGGGCTCCTTGGTCCTCCACACCCAAATGTGATCTTGCAGGGAGAGCAGCCCTGACTCCACCCACTCCCCTTCTGTTCCACCTCTCGTTCCATTTTGCATTGTGAAGAATGTCCCTCACTCATGCATGCTCTCTTTCTCTCTCTGTCTCTGTCTCTGCCTCTCTCTCTCTCTCTCTCTCTCTCGTTTGTGGACACTCCAGCTGCATATCCATGTCCTTCAAACTCCATGTCCATCCCCGCTGTCCTTCAAACAGCTGCCCCTAAGTCAACTCTCAGACTTGGGTGCACATGCTGGTGGGCAGGTTTGGACTTCCAACAAAGAAAGAAGGGAAGAGGCCAACGCACATTCTGGAAACAGGATTAGAGCTACTTGGGCAGAGAAGTAAGGATTCCAGGAAGCCAGACTAGGGCCTGGAAGCCGGAGTGCATGGGGCTCAGGTGGGCACATCTCTTTGGTCCCATGGACTCCTTAAACATCTGCCCCTTTGAAGAGGCACAAAGCCAGAGGGGACCCTTTGAAGTGGGAGGCCAGGGCAAGACCCTTGTTGCCTGGTTCAAAAGGCTGTTCTGTCCACGATCACACCACCACGAGACTCCAATCTTGTTCCACGATCACAACACCATGGGCACCATGAGATTCCAATCTTGTACCAGTGCTTCATGGTAGAGAGCATGATTTCTAAAGTCTTGGGGAGATGCATCTTTGACTTCTCTACCTTCCAAAGAACAGTTCCCCAGGATAGTAGGGACTGCCTCGGAATTAGGAAAATGAGAGGAGAAAACAGCACCCCAGCCCTGACCCATGCCTTCCTTTTGGGCTTCCCTAGATCAAGGTTCCCTCTGAAGGCAGCTCTCCCCTCCACAACCCATGTGTTTTTTGTTGTTTCCTAATCCTCAGCTTGGCAGGCCCCTGAGTGCTGCATCCATATTTTTGTCTGCTCTTTTGTCTGATGAGTTTCTCCCTACATGCCTGAGCTGGCAGCAGCAAGCCTGCGAGATGAAGCTCCTGCCCCTTCACAAGAAGATTCATCATGTTCTTTGAAAAAGCCTTTGCAGCCTTCATTTTTCTCCCTCTTGCCCGCCATCTCCCTCGTCTTTTGGTTCTATTATATATATT
This sequence comes from Pan paniscus, assembly GCF_029289425.2. NCBI lineage: Eukaryota > Metazoa > Chordata > Mammalia > Primates > Hominidae > Pan > Pan paniscus. Next base: position 72,562,528 of record NC_085926.1, on the reverse strand, counting down.
TTTTAGCAGCCTTGGTGTTCCCTGCATTTTTTTTTTAACCACAAAGTTGACTGTTATGTAACAGTCTCATGGACCTGCCTCCCAGAATCTAAAGTGTCTGTTGCTATAACTACAACGCTCATAAATTCAGCCTCCCTGAAAATTATGCATTTTCCAAACTCCCCAAGTGGAGACTCAGAAGGGTTAGGTTAGCTGGATTTTAAACCATAAAATTCATGTCTAGACCCCCAAATCTGTACTGTATATTTTTAAAACATTTATAAAGGGACCTGGGTTTCTTTTCATTTCTGCAGACACTTTAAAGGATAAGTTTTATTTCTGCATCTGGAATCACAGACTTTCTCAACTCTCCAGGAAAGAGGTTTTTGCCATACTACCAGATCCTACTGAATCATACTACCAGAAACCCACTGAATAGCGGCGAATGAGAGGAAAGGTGTGACTGGGAACTAGCCAGTGGCTTTTGTGCCCAGTCTGTTTTTCCTGCAATGCTTTGGATTTCTGATTTGAGCTCCATTTCTGGAACTCTGTGTAGGAACCAGGTCATGTATGAGAGGAGCTAAGGGGACCTTGCCAACTGGTAATAAGTGAAAGGAAGACTGTTCTAAAAGAAATAAGATTGCTGCTACTTCAGGAACCAGGAATCCAATCGCTACCCTCCATTCCTGCTGCCACTGCCCTGATCCAAGACACTGGCTTCTCCTCCCGGGTATGCCTCAGTGGCTTCTGTGAGATACCTGTGCCTTTCCCAGCAATATCCATTCTCCTCCTTTTTCGTAGGGAACCCCAATTTTGTTGGTGATGGCAATGTACCAAGCTAAAAATTACCTTCCCAGCCTCTCTCAGAGATGAGGGTATGTATTCATTATTCATTGCTGCATAGAAAATTGCCACAAACCTGGCTGCTTAAAACAATGTATGTGGGACTGGGAGCAGTGGCTCACACCTGTAATCCCAGCACTTTGGGAGGCCAAAGCAAGCAGATCACTTGAGGTCAGGAGTTCGAGACCAGCCTGGCCAACATGGCAAAACCCTGTCTCTACTAAAAATACAAAATTAGGCAGGCACGGTGGTGCATGCCTGTAATCCCAGTTACTCGGGAGGCTGAGGCAGGAGAATTGCTTGAACCCGGGTGGCAGAGGTTGCAGTGACCTGAGATTGCACTGCCACACTCCAGTCTGGAAGACAGAGCAAAACCCTGTCTCAAAAAAAACACAAAAACCAAAAAACATACATGGCCAGACATGGTGGCTCACGCCTGTAATCCCAGCACTTTGGGAGGATCGTTTGAGGCCAGAAGTTTAAGATCAACCTGGGCAACAAAGCAAGACTCCATCTCTACAAAAAATATATATATTTAAACACACACACACACACACACACACACACACTCTCTCTCTCTCTCTCTCTTATTATCTCACAGTTTCCATGGGTCAGGAATCTGGGCGCAGTTCAGCCAGGTCCCCTGCTTCTGGATCTTTCATCAGTTTGCAAGCAAGATGTCAGCCATAGCTGGCATCTCAGTGGGAGGTTTGATTGAGAAAGGATCTGCACCCAAGCTCACATGGTTGTTGGTGGAATTTGGTTCCTGGGAGGGCTGTTTGATTGAGAGTCTCAGTCCTCACTGGTTGTTGACTGGAAGCTGCCTCCATTTCTGGCCATGCGGGCCCTTCCAACACGGCAGGTATCTTCATCCGAGTGCACAAGCTGAGAAGGCAAGAGAGAGAGTCTGCTAGCAAGACGGAGGTTATAATCTCTTGTAACCTAATCATGAAAGTGACAACTCATCACCTTTGCTGTGTTCTGTTGGTTAGGAGCAAGTTGTTTCTAACTGCCATATCATGCTGCTGTTGTTTGAGCTCCTGGGCTCAGCCATGCTTGAAGTCCCTCAATCCCTGGACTTTTCAGTTACAAGAAACAAGAACCCTCTTCCCCGCTTTTTTAGCTGGAGCCCATGTGAGCTGAGTTTTCCATCACTTGCAACAAAAAGAGAATATTCTAATACAGTAGGCTTCTATAAATATTTGATGAGTGGATTTAAAGGAAGTGCTGAAGAATTGATAAGCAATTTTAGAACTCTGAAGGCTCAAGAGCCTAGGAATAACACCCAAGGGTTGGCAAACTTTTTCTGTAAGCAGCCAGCTAGTAAATATTTTAGGCTTTGCAGACCACACAGTCTCTGTTGCAACTAATCAGCTCTGTGTTGTAGTGTGAAAGCAGCCCTTGACAATACAGAACTGAGAGTGGCTGTGTTCCAATAAAACTTTATTTACAAATTCAGGCAGCAGGTGGGATTATCCCACAGGCTGTAGTTTGCTGACCTCTGCCATAAGCTACTGGCAGGTGTGAGAAGGATTGTTAAGTGTTTCATACTGAAAAAAAAAAAAAATCTGAGCAGGCTGGTGACCTTGGGGGATGCTGCTACAAGGTTGGGTGATGTTTCTTCTCAATCTCTTCATATCTGTCAGTCCTCTCCCCTTTTCCCAGTCCCCTCAGTGCCTGAAGGGCTTTGGTAAAAGGGAGAGGACATCCAGGTCCTCGGTGGCTTCACATTCATCCCACCCTCCATCACTGGGTTGGCCACAGGTGTTGTCATCCCCAGCCTTACTTTGTTCTCTTCCCTTCCTGTCATCCTCAACTTTTTTCTTCTTTTCTTCTTCTCTTCATTCACGAACATTTTATTGCTTCCTCCTTTTGCCCCTTCTTCCATCCAGATAGCAAGGAGGATGTACAGAAAGAGGAGAGAGAGGAAGCTAAAGAGAAAAGTAAATGAAACCAGAATGGCCTTCTCCCCAGGACCTCCATCCCGAGCCTTGCAGCGAGAGTGAAGAAGCATCTGAGCTGTCCTCCAGGGACGAGCAAGGAAAAGGATCCCCCATTTTGGGGAGAATCACGTGGTAAGATGAGCATTCCTATGGGAGTGGGGCCTTTCTCCTAGAATGTAAGCTCCAGGAGGGCAGGGACCATGTCCCCAGTCCATCCCTAAAGCCTGGTGTGGTGCCTGCACTCAGATATAGAGCAAAGAGTTGCTGAATGAATCAGTGAGCAGAGCTCTTGCAGCTGGTGTTCTGAGTGATTTCTCCAATGAAGGCTCACTTTATTTTCAGGCTGCTAAAGACTGCTTCCTTAGCTTAGCTCCAGGCCAGCTGCAAAGACTCCCTAAGCTGGAGGCAGGAGGGGTGATTCTGTCCTGTGTAATCTTTTTAAGTGACTTCTTTGGAAAAGGCTTTGCATGCATTAAACACTGGGTTGGCAGAGTCTTAGGCATCTTTCAGAGGCAGTGTCAGGCAGCTGCTGCCAATAGGGACCACGCGAGGCTGGATGAAAGATGGATGAGGGATTATCTCTTCTCTGTGGAGCCAAGGAGGGACAGAGCCGAGGGCTGCTACCGCACAGTTCTCGGAGTGACCAGACCCCTCATGGTTTCCAGAAAACACTGAGTGTTCCTCCTTCTCCCTCAGGCACAGTGTGGCCTTGCAATCAGGAACACAGATTTGATACCTAAATGCCTCAGCAACAACCCTACCACCTTCTCCTATTAGCTGTGTGACCCTGAGCAGGTTCTGTTCCCTCTCTGTGCCTCTGTCCTCTTCTCTGTGAGTTGAAACACTGACGGTGCTGCAGACTTAACGTTTTCACACGGGGTTCTGTTGTAAAGTCAGCTGGAAGTCCAAAGTACCCTTGAAAAATGCTTTAAATCACCCTTAAATTTGGTCTATGAGATTTTATATTATCTACAGCTCTTAGAGAAATTTCCAGGCCCACTAAAGGACCCAATGAGAAGTCTCTGTGCAAGTGTCTGGGAAGTCAAATCATTCAGTCTTCCAGACAATTACCATCCCCTGGCAGTGGCTGGTGGTGGAGTGAGGACTCCTCAGGTGTTCTTCTTGCCTGAAGGCTTTTCTCCATGCCAGTTTCATAGCTTCTATAATCGTCATACATGTGAATAACTGTTTTGTTTGGAATTGGAAAGATCAAAGAAAGAGTGGTGTTGCATGGGCTGGGGGTGGAGTGGGAGTTAGAAAACTTGAAAGCCTCAGAAATTTGTCCCATAGATTAAATGAGATACTGCATGGTCCATGTGTAGGGCAGTGGTTGGCTCAAAGTAAGTGCTTGATAAAAGATAGGTTTGGGTCTAACATTATTATTATTATTATTATTATTATTATTATGTCTTTGGAACCTCAATTCCACCTGGCCTATAATTATTTAGACAATGTAGTGGATGCTGTCAGTGCATCACCTGCGCTCCACCCTTGGGTCCCTTTGCCGTTTTCAGAAAGGCCAGCTCTCACTCCTGCTAGCCTGCACCTGAGTCTCTGTCGAGGGGGCTGTCCTCAGGCTGCTGCAGCCAGTGGAGAGTGGAAGTGCCTGGGAATTTATGGTCTACCCAGCTCCCTCACCCTGATCTTCCCAGTGGGGACAGCTCTGAGGCTCAAGCCACACTGTCCCCAGCACTCCCCTGCAGGATGGAGACAAAGGTACCCTGTATTTGTCTCCTTGTTCCCCAGTTCTATCACCCCACTTCCTAATAAGTCACTTTCACACGAACCCTCATTTCCCACTCTGCTTCTGGGAACTCGGTTTAAGAAAGAGACGTGCTGGGATTTTCCATATTGTGTGGATGGAAACCAGTGTGAGGAATAGTGCGGAGAGGAGAATAGAGAAAAGAAGGAAACACTGGGAAAGAAAGGGACAGGGGGAATCAGAAAATGGGGTGGAGGTGACTTCAGGCATTATAGAAAGCACACCAACCCAGACTTGACAAATGGAGAAACTGAGAACTGAGGAAGAGGGGCTTGCCTGAGGGCTCATGACATTGCTAGACGCAGAACTTGGCTGGTACCTGGCTCACAAAGGTGCCCGGTATGTATTTGTAGAATGAGTGAATTGAATGGATAAGTGGCCAGGACTGCAGTCCTGTCCCGTGAGCCAACAGGCTCAGCTGAGGCTTCAGAGAACATTTTGCCCTGCAACATCTGCCACCCAGGTGCCTGACCTTCCCTGCAGATTAGTCTCTGGGTATCTGCTCCTTGCACACCTGGAGGCCTCTGGTTCTGGGGCGCCCCGGCCAAGGTCCCAGGGTGGGCACATCTATATGACCTTGTCATTGGCCCAAACACATGGGGAGGTTATCTCTTCTTCCTTCCTTCCTTTGCCACAAAGGCATTTCTCAGAGATGTCAGAGATCATCTGTCCTGAGCTCCTCAGACTTTCATCTGCACCCAAACCTCCCAGTTGTTTGAATGCAGGTTCTGATCCAGTGGGTCTGGGTGGGCCTGAGAATCTGTATTTTGAGCAAGCTCCCGGGTGAAGCAGGTGCTGCTCGTCCATGAACCACACTTTGCAAGGTTCTAGGAATGTGCCTTTGTTTGCCTCGCCCCCTGGTCTCCTTACCCACCCTTTAAGGCTCAGCTCAAATGTCACTTCCAATTCCCTCTTGAGTTCTCCTCATTTTTTTTTAACAGGAAGAAATCTTTTGCCATGTCACTTTTTCTGTGCCTCTTAGAACATTTAAAATATGCTCCTCATGGCATGGTTATTTACATCCTGGACTGTGAGCTCCTAAACGGGCTTTGCCTGATTTCATTTTGTAACCTTGTGGCACCTCTTTTGCTCTCTGGTACACTGTAGCAAATGGTCACTTGCCGGTGCCAGGCACTGGGCTCAGTCCCTAGTGAGCATTATCTGGATAATCCTCAAATAGTCTTGTGAGGTAGGTATGAGTATCCCGGGGCTCAGAGAGGTGAGGTGAATTGCCTGAGGCCACATAGCTAGTAAGTAGCCAAACCCGTGAAATCCATCTGTCAAGCCGGGCATGGTGGCACACACCTGTAGTCCCAGCTACTTGGGAGGCTGAGGCGGGAGGATCCCTTGGACTCAGGAGTTTGAGTCCTGTCTGGGCAACATAACAAGACTCTGTCTCTAGAAAAATAATTTTAAAATATTAAAAAATCCAATGATTAAAGCCCAAGCTCTTATGCATTTTATATTTGTTAAAGGAGTGAATAAGTAAACAAATAAATTAATAGATGGATGAATGCGTATTTCAGATGAAAAAATTGATTCTGTGTAAAGTGCTCCACTTGAAAGCCCAGGAATGCACAGATTTTAATTTGAGATGGGACTGATTCTCCCCGAATCCCTCCTTCCTTTCAATCCCAAAATTTCCATGAAATTCTTATTCATAATTGAGACCCCACCCACAAAGAACAGGAAACTGACATATTCAGCCACAGCCATTACACTTCTCAACGCCCTCGGGTTTAGTCCCCAACATCTCATCTGTCACTAAATAGGATCTCCCTCCCCCAGAGTATGAAGGGAGAGCTCCCCGCCTCCTGGGGGTGGAGTGGGGGTGGGTGCTGGAAGGCAAAGCTGCCTTTTAGAAAAGCGCAGCGCTGATGTGGAACCAGGCAGCTGTTGGCCTTTATTTCACTGGAGCAGCTTACCTCAGATCATCTCCTCAATCACAGGCCCTTAAACAGCTTCTGACAATCAATTCATATCCCTGCTGCTGCTGCTACTGCTGGGAGGTGGAGGAAAAGAATTACCGTATTTGCCTGTGTATAAGCAGCAGCCTTCTGGTGGCCAGTGACTCCCTGGCATGAGCCAACCGGCTGCCCCGTGGGAGGACAGCACAGGCAAAGTAGCTGACATTGCATGGAGCCCTTGGCATGGGTCAGAGGCCCATGTAAGTCCTTTCAGGGCCTCATCTTGAATTTTCCCCACATTCCTGCCATTCTCCCTCACTCTGATTGGCACACTCCAGCCCCACTGGGCTTTCTCTGTACCTAAAATAGACCAAGTTCCTTCATGCCCCAGGGCTTCTGTACTTGCTGCTCCTGTTGGCTGAACAGCTCTTCCCCAGATCTTTGTCTGCCAGGCTTCTCCCCTCCAACTGGGTATCAGATCCCAGGTTACCTTCACAGACAGCACCCCCCGACCACTTTGTCACGGGCAGCCTCCTCCTTCCTGCACCATTGTCCTGTTTTATTTTCTTCTGAATGCTTATCACTATTTGAAAGCCTGACTGTGTGTGGGTGCATGTGTGTGTTGGTCTGTATTTCCCCTTAGAATATAAACTCCATGAGTGCAGGGGCTTGTCTTGCTTACATCATCAGCTCCTACTACCATGCCTGGCAAATAGTAGTTGCTGCATGTGGCTTGCTGATTGAATGAAGGCAGAGCCCCATAATGATCTCTATTGTGAAGGTAGGAAAGTTCAGAGAAGTTAAGTGACTTACCCAAAATCACACAGCAGATAGGCCAACCCAGATGTGTTTGATTGCAGAGAGAGAGAGGAGGTATGTAGTCAGACTCCCTCCCTGTCTGGGAAGGAAGGAATTGTGCCCAGGGTACCTAAGCATGAGTCCTTGTTTTCCTTCTTATCCCATTTTCTCATCTGGTCCTGAAAGAGTAGGTGACATAGTGGCTCACGTTTAATGGCTTTCTATGTATTATCCTGTTTAGTGCCCCAAGATATTTTTATCCCCATTTTTTGCGCAACTGAGCCAAGGAGGCAGGTCACCTGCTGAACCACATCAAATATCAGCTTGTTAGTGGCCAAGAGCAGGGCTTGCCACCCCCTCCCTGCTTTTCCACATCTAGGATTGTCTTTGTGGACCGAGCACTGTGGGGAAGCCAGATTATTCTTCTTAGGCCCAGCTTGCTAATGATGGGTGGTGGAGCAGGTGCTCTGTCCTAAAACAGGGGGCATGGGAATGGGGTGGGGGGTGAACAGAGTGTCTAGGGAGCCTGGGCTTAGATGGCAGGTCTGCTGCTCACAAGCTGTGTGAGTCTTCTCTCTGAGCTGCATTTTCTGCACAGCCTCACCTCGCAGGGTGGTGGTGAGGACTGAGTGAGATCAAGCATGGAAAGCTCAGCAAGTGCCCGGCACATGGAAAGCGCTCAGCAAACGGGAGGTGTGCTCAGACATCGGGCACATTGAAGCTGATTGCTGGACCCCTGGAATCACAGCATGGCAGGCTGGCTTCCTTGACTTCATTGCTGTGCCCCAGACCTCCCAGCCTCCTACTCATCCTCCAGGAATCCTCCTTCAGGGAGCTCCTGGGACCTGGCGTTAAGTGCCCCTTTCTGCTTCCAGGCTGAGCTTCTCCATTGGAGACATTTCACAACATCTATCTGTCTTTTTTGTCTCCACCTTCCCTGCTCAGTCTATTCCTCCAAGCCAGCACCTGACACATACATAGTAGGCCCTCCATAAATATGTGGGTAAAGAATATCAGAAAAAGGGAACAGCTTGGGCAAAGGCAGAGAAGCATGAGGAGGCATGCGTATTTGGAAAAGCAAGCCATTTGGGTGGGAGGTGGGTGGGAAGGTGAGGCTGAAAAGGCATTTGGGACCAGCTCACAGGGGCAGCTGGAGACCTACGAAGGAGTCAGGACCTGATGCAGGGGAGAATGATGAGGAGGCCAGTGAGTGGTACAGATCAGAATTTAAGAAGGCCGTGTGAAGGAGGACTGTGGGAGTCGAGGGATGGAGGGGAATGAAGGAGAGTAGATAGGAAACTGTTGCCAGCCAGGGTGATATTCAAAATATTTAACTACTGGCACCAGATCAATGAGACAACTGGTAGGTCATGAGCATCAACCAATCAGAAGCGGCTGGGTCAGGGCCTTGGAGGCCCCTGCTGCACTCAGCATTAACCCTTCAGTGGCTAGCCTGTGGCAATCTGTGGGATTCAAAAGAGGGCCTGAGTGGCCTAGGTGGGGGAAGCCAGGGACTCAGGCCGGTGGATATTTACCAACAGGTGACGGAAATAGTGCAGTACTTTAACAACGATGGTGGCCATATCAGTGCACACATGCTGATGGTCAGCCCTGGCTGGTGCCCCAGTCACGGAAAGGAAGAAGCAGATGTCTGTGAGATTGTTCAGATAACATTGACAGGAGAGCGTAGTGACTGCTTTGGTTCCCATATTGTTATAAGAAACCTGCTTTGTTCAGAGCTCTCTAGGGTGGGTGGAAGGGTGTGATGTCACCCCTTGACCATGTTGATTGTTTACTTCTGCCTGCTCAAATCCATGCCTCCTTTTCCTTTTTCTGGTACCAGCACCTCAGTCTTCTTTGGAGAAAAATTTTCCTCCTGCTTTTTTTTTTTTTTTTTTTTTTTTTTTTTTTTTTTTTTTTGCTCCTCACTGCAGCCTCGACCTTCCCAGGCTCAGGTGATCCTTCCACTTCAGCCTCCTGAGTAGCTGGGACTACAGGTGCACACCACTGGGCCCAGCTAATTTTTCTATTTTTTGTAGAGACAAGGTTTTGCTATGTTGCCCGGGCTGGTCTCAAACTCCTGGCCACTCAAGCTATCCTCCCACCTTGGCCTCCCAAAGTGCTGGGATAGCAGGCATGAACCACCGTGCCTGGCCATTCTCCTGTTTTTAGTCCATCTGGTTTCAGGGTGCAGTGTCACAGGTCTGGCCCATCAGCATTTCCATCCACTGGATAGAGCAACTGGTTCAGCAAGGGGGCTGTGATCTGGGTTGGCTCAGTGAGAGTCAACCCTAGGAATGTGATTGGAACTTCTGGCAGAAAGAAGCCACCTTTCTACTGAGACTGCTAAACTAGAGGATCTAAAGCTGGAGGGAACTTGCCTGAAAATGAAACCAACACAGATCAAAAAAGGGCTGAGCATCAGAATTCCTGACAAAAGAACTTAAGCCCCTGGATCCAGCAATGCCTGATGCCTACCCTTGACTTTTAAGTTACTTGAGGCAAAAAATTTGCTTTTTTTCCTGGAACCAGTTTGAGTTGGGTCTTCTAATACTTACCAATCCAGTACTCTCCCTTGTGAATTAGGGATTGAGACATAAAGACTGAAGCCTATTTATATTGGCTTAAACTAAGAGGCCACAGAATGCCAGGTTGGAGTGGCCATGTGCTCACCTGAGCACAAATACCGGAGACACAGAGAGAGGTCGCAGAGAGGAACAAAAATGAGACAGAGATGGAACAGATGAAAAGATAGAGGGGGAGATGAGAGACCATGTGGCTTCAGAAAAAATAGGAAAAGCCTTTTCTCTACCCCTGGGGTCTTAGTGGTCTCTGCTTCTGAACCTAAAGGGAGGCTGGCTACATTTCCTGCCCTCGGTTCTTCCCCCAGCTCTCATATCTTCCCCAAAACTGGCCTCCTGGACTTGAATTAGTTTGAGTGGATTTCTTGCCTTCAAATAATTCACAACCAACACAGCAGCTGATTGGATAGGAGAGACAGGGAACAGAAATATACCAAGGATTACATCAGAGATTACATCATGGGGAGAGGAGAGGGAGGAACACAAGGTTGTGGGTGGGGGTGACCCAGAATTAAAGTCTGTTAAGGCCTTTTTATGTGCCTAAAGCCAAGCCTGCTACAAATACTGCAAATTCTTCTCTCCTGGAAACCAAAAGTCCATGCAGCTCCAACAACCAGAATCCCGTGATCCTGCCCTGCATGGATGCTCAGAAGGTTGTTGGCCGGCACATGGCTGTATTTGTGCTGATCTGACCCTGGGGATTAAAGGTTTCACTTGCTCGTGCCCTCAGTCAGCGTGCTGGAGGGTCGCCATCCTCTTTTTGATGGCACCCCTTGCCTCCTCATTTCCATCTGCACCTGTCAATCTCACCACACTCACCAGCCTCTTCCTGGCCTCAGTCTCTCATGCCCTCCATCACTGGGTAAAGACCTAGTCACAGCCTCTGCTGCAGCCTTGTACATGTGCCCTGGGCACCACTGTTCCCACAGCCAGGGATGGTGTCCTTGTAGGTGCCTGTCATTCTCTGCCAGGGAGCTTGCTTTGGCCAGGAGCATGCCTGTGGGAGTGGGGTGGGCAGGCCAGAATGCTGGGGCATTGATGCCCCCAAGAGAGGCACTGGACCAACACCAGACAGGGGTCTGTGGGCAAATACACCAGTTTCTTCATTCCTTAGGTGGGACAATTCTGACTCCTGTTCTAGACTATCTCAAGGCATAGGGGAGGCCAGCCTAAGTTAAACTGATACATCCCTGCATCCAGTCATTGTCATTTCTCACCTGGCTTCCTGTCTGGCTGCGCTCTAGTCCATTCTCCAGCTGAAGGAGTTTTCTTTTCTTTTTTTTTTTTTTTTTGAGACAGAGTCTCGCTCTTTTGCCCAGGATGGAGTGCAATGGCACCACGATCTCGGCTCACTGCAAGCTCCGCCTCCCAGGTTCACGCCATTCTCTTGCCTCAGCCTCCTGAGTAGCTGGGACTACAGGCACCCACCACCACGCCTGGCTAATTTCTTTGTATTTTTTTTAGTAGAGACGGGGTTTCACCATGTTAGCCAGCATGGTCCTGATCTCCTGACCTCGTGATCTGCCTGCCTTGGCCTCCCAGAGTGCTGGGATTATAGGCGTGAGCCATTGCGCCCGGCCAGGAGTTTTCTAAAATGCAAAATTGGCTGGGCGTGGTGGCTCATGCCTGTAATTCCAGCACTTTGGGAGGCTGAGGCGGGTGCATCACTTGAGCCAGGAGTTTGAGACCAACCTGGGCAACCTAGGGAGACCCCGTCTCTACTAAAAATACAAAAAAAATTAGCTGGGTGTGGTGGCATGCACCTGTCATCCCAACTACTCAGGAGGCTGAGGCACAAGAATCGCTTGAACCCGGGAGGCGGAAGTTGCAGTGAGCCGAGATCATACCACTGCACTCCAGCCTGGGTGACAGAGTGAGGCTCCGTCTCAAAAATACATAAGTAAATTAATTTAAAAATAATAAAATAAAATGCAAAATTAATCATTTCCCTCCTCTGCTCCCTATTGCTTTTAGGCAGTGTTTGAACCCCTTACATGGATGACAAAACACCCTGCTAGTCCCTTAGCAGGGTTGCTCGGCCAGCTGTCTCCTCCATCCCCCGCTCCCTTCTCTCACTCACAACTCCAGCCATATGCAATCATCGGAAATTGTCCTATGTGCAATGCTTGCCTTCAACCCAGGCCATTGCTGTGCTGTTCCCATCTCCTGGAATCTTCTCCCCCTTTCTCCTTTCCCAGTACCTTGGCCCATCCCATGCTGACTTCTGTCTTCAGGTCTCCTTCCTCTAGAAAGCCTTCCTGACCTCAGGCAGGGTTAGAGTCCATCTCTCCTTGCGTCCACAGAACTTTACTCTTGCCCTCCTCACCCTGGGGCAGAGCTGTCTCCTTATCTGCCCTTCCTTCTTGAGCCGTGGCTTTCAGCCCTGGTTGCACGTTAGAAACATCTGGAAGCCTTTACAAAATGCAGATACCTTGGCCCCACCATGGACTGATCACATCAGAATCTCTGCGGGTGGAGCCTAGTATAGGCTTTTCTTAAAAGCTCCCCAAGTGATCCCAATGTGCAAAACCACATTCTGATAGTATGATCTCATGAAGGCAGAGGCTGGGTTTTATTTATTTCATCTTCAGTTCCTGGTACATAGTAGGAGGTCCCTGATAAATGTTGGCTGTGGATATGAATGACAGCTACTGACATGCTGTCATCCTTCTGTGTCAGGTGCTGTTCCAAAGCAATCAATGAATAAACGAAAGAATAAATGAGTGAATGAATGTATCAGTGAATGAATGAATGAATAAAAGGCCCACCCACATGCAGCTGGGAACTAGAGGCTCCAAAAAAATGTCTGTCCCTCGAGATGTCTAATTGTCTAAAGGCAGTGAATAGCCTCTTGCCAAACTCCTAGCAGAGATTAAGTAGTCATCCAGCCCTGGGGCACGACCGTGGGTGGTCACTGCTGAGCTGCCAAGTCACCAGCAAGCAGGAGCAGCGGCAGCCACAAAACTGGAAACTGGAGTTGGGAGATGGGGGCTGGGAATTCAGGTAGGAAGGAGCCAACGGGCTCCTTATTTAGGAAGGAATTTGTTTTGGTGTTGCGGGTCGGGGGGGTTAAAATTCATTGTTTTTGAGGTTGCTGTGAAGAGTTGGGTCCAACCCAGCAGCATGGGGTTGGAGCAGGGTAATTGGAGGTTGCAGGGCCTGGATTTGCAGCTCTCCTCCCAATGAAAATACACTGGAAAGCAAAACAGAGAGGCTGGAAAATCGTCTCCCAGCGTCACTGGCAAGAATGAAAATATATGGCTTAATAAAAATGGCTGATTCAATTTCAAACAAGTGGCTCATACCCACCTCTAAATAGCTGCTGTTAAAATGCAGACTATAGCCCTGTTTTAAATGAGGCCTAAGGTAGGGGGGAAAAAGGCCTCTCTGCAGGGAGGGGCATGGATCTTTGCTGAGGCCTATTTCAGTCTGAAGTTTTTAAATGGAGTCAAAGCAAGGTATTGATGTTGCTTTAATTTTTTTTTCCTGTCTGCACAAAGTAGGCTGTAAATGGCATTAGCTGTAATGAGGTAACCCTCTATGCTCCCCGGGGTGGGCACCTGAGCAGGGGTCCCCACAGGACTGGCTGCCGCCCTGGGGTGCTTCATGGGGAAGGGCCACCTCCCTTTGTTCTGTCTCCATGGCCAGAATGAACCCAGGCGGAGTCGGGTGGCATTCAGACCTGCCCCCAGCCCAGCTGCCAGTTCCCTGTTATCTGAATTGAAGAGGTCAGAGGTTAAGTGAGAGATCAGAGTCCCCGGGTCAGGGAAAGAAAAACAAATCCCCGGGGCCTCTGCTGTGCTCTTGAAGCGTGTAGGCCGCGCCCTCCGGTGCAGATGGGGGAATATTTTATACCAGGCCCTGTCCTTTTCTGTTACCATGTAAATTGATTGACTTTTTTTCTTTAATCGAGTTAGGGGAATTTCATGGAGGGGAAAAAAAGGATTGCATGGGCATTTGAATCTTTGCTGAAGACCAAGAGTAGCAACTCCAGTTCTGGCCTCAGCTTCATGACAGGAAGCCGTCGTTGATTGTGGGCCTGTTTTCCTCTTTTCAAACAAGTCCAAGAGGTGATAAGGTAAAAAGGGATCGAGACACTCATGAATGTATTCAGAAACTAGGTGATCGCACCTGCTATCATGAAGAAGGGAGGCACATTTAAAAGCTTGTGTTTGGCTTGGCATGGTGGCTCACGCCTGTAATCCCAGCACTTTGGGAAGCCGAGGCAGGCGGATCATCTGAGGTCAGGAGTTTGAGACAAGTCTGGCCAACATGGTGAAACCCCGTCTCTACTAAAAATAAAAAAATTAGCCAGGTGTGGTGGTGTTCACCTGTAGTCCCAGCTACTCAGGAGGCTGAGGCAAGAGAATCGCTTGTACCCAGGAGGCCAAAGTTGCAGTGAGCCGAGATCACGCCACTGCACTCCAGCCTGGGCAATAGAGTGAGACTCAGTCTCAAAAACACAAACGAAGAAAAAAAGCCTTGTTATTCTGTAGGTCTAAGAAGCTCCTCATCGTTCAGGCTCCTCAATCAGGAAGCAGTTTTGGATTCTTTACTGGGTTCTTAGCCCTGTGTAAAGAGCTGTAAGGGTTACTGAAGGTTAAGATAAGATAATGCCTCTCAAGGGGCATTTTATGTTGTTTTGGAGCCAGAAAGACTTCAGTTCATCCTGGCTCTGATAGTTCCTAGCCATGTGACCTTGGACTGACTCCTTGAAGCCTCTGTTTACTTATCTGTAATATGGGCGTAGTAGGCCCTCTGTCCTCACCACTTCAGTGTACTCTGGCACCTCCATTTCTTCCCCTGGGGGCTTTCTCAGGCTGCCGATGCCCACTTTGCCTGCCCTTGCAGGTGCCAGCAGTGCCCAGGAATTAGTGCCATTCCCACCTACACACAGCCCTCAACCAGCGTCTGGTGGGAATTGGTGAATAAGTACCTCAACTCCTTCACCCCCTGGGTACGGTGATTCTGAGACGCATTCTATGCCACTTCTCAGAATTTCCCCAGCGGGATTTGGCTCTGGTTTTCCCCCAGGGTGAACTTGACTGATAATACACCCTCCCTTCCATGACCTCCCCACTGACCTGCCCATGTTTCTTTAAACTGCCAAGTAAACCAGGTGCTCTGAGTCCCTGTCTCAGGGTTGCTTCCTCCGGGACTAAGACAATGGGATCATGAGAAGAAGAAGAAGGATGGTTGTGGGGATATTGCAATTGCTGAACAGTGTGAGAACATAGAGACTGCTGGGCACAGGATATGTCCTCAAATCAGTGATAACTATCATTCATAAGACTCAAAATGTACCTGAGAGACGACAGCGCTTTACATTGAGAAAGCAAAGCTGCACAGGATTGAGTAGTTTAGGCAACAGGCAATGTAGATATTAAGAGGAGAAAGGGGAGAGCTGAAAAGGAGAAACACTTACGTTAGGCCCCATGAAGAAAGCAGGGAAGCGACTGAGTTACACAGCCACATCCACGGGCACTGGAAGAGCACCTGGCTCGCCAAGGGTCCTCAGCGCTCCCTTTTAAGCTTTCAACACCCCTTGATGCTCCCCTCTTAGCATTGAGTCAAAGCTGGAATTCAATAACTATTTGAGGCTGGGCATGGTGGCTCACACCTGTAATCCCAGCTCTTTGGGAGGCCAAGGAGGGTGGATCACCTGAGGTCAGGAGTTTGAGACCAGCCTGGCCAACATGGTGAAACCCCATATCTACTAAAAATACAAAAATTAGCTGGGCATGGTGGTGGGCACCTGTAATCCCAGCTACTTGGGCGGCTGAGGCAGGTGATTGCTTGAACGCGGGAGGCAGAGGTTGCAGTGAGCTGAGATTGCTCCACTGCACTCCAGCCTGGGTGACAGAGCAAGACTCCGTCTCAAAAAATAATAATAATAATTAATAAATAAATAACTGAAAATTTGGCAAGTTTGAATAACATTTGTCTTTCTTGCACAATTTTAAGATTCTGAAGCGGAGGACAGGCTGTGTCTGTTCAGCATTGTATCCCCAACGCCCAACACACAGCCTAGTATATGTTAGGTCTACAATAAATGAGGAAACGGATATGTGAATGAATGACTGTCAAAGGAAGGGACAGGCATAGTTAGGAGCTAAGCTGAGCTAGTCTCGGAGCAGGTTGGAGCAGGCCAGCTGAAAGTCCTAGTGAAGGGCTTGGTTTGGCAGGAGTGGAAAAAGGAAGAATTGTAAAAAGGGAGGCTCAGGACAGGTTTCGGAGGGCTTTGGGTGCTGAGTTAGGAGTCTGGGCTTTTATTCCAACAGTAATTGGGAGCCATCAAAGGGCCTTGAGCTAGGAGGGAGATGACATGGTAGAAAAAGGATTTTGCTTTGTTTTTTTAAGAAGACTCTTCTGGCACTTTCCTTGGCTGTGATAAAGAGTTTTGATATCCCCTAATGCCAGTGGGTTTCTGGGAACTTGAATGAGATAATATATCGGCAGTGCCTAGCACAGTGCCTGGCATCTACTCATAGGATGCACCCAATAAATGCTAGTTACTGTTCTTGTATGAAGTGTAAATAAAATACTTTATTAGTGTTTTACAAAAGAGATTGTAAATAGAGAAGAGCAGAAGGCCATAGCCTGAGACCAGAGGAAAGTGGTCACCTACACCAGGGAAGGAGCAGCTGGAGAGAAGGAAGGTGTTGTGGACGCTGTAGTGTGCTGCCTAGATCCCCTTTTGGGGAGGGACTGATTCCCCCAGCTGCTGGCAACACTGTTGGAATGAATGGCCCGTGGCTAAATAACACCACCTTGCCCAAAGCCTTGCCTACTTCCAGGGAGCCCACCCCCAGCGACTGATCAACCGGGTGTGTAAAGACCTGATTCTTTTGCTCCAACTCAGTGCCCTGAATGCCTGTCCCTGTGGAGCTGGCTGAGGCCTTTGCTGAGACTATTTCACAATTCAGCTTCTCCCTCCCAGTCCTGCTTCCCTCTGCTCCCTCCACGGAGTGATGCTGAGAGCACTCCCTGATCATCTCCATCTTAGAGACAGCTTCCCAGGGAAGTCAACCTGCGGCAGGAGAGCTAGGTAGAACAGCGCCATGGAGACCTAGGCAGGAGAGCTGTCTAGAAGGAGGAGGTGAGTGAGAAGACCATATTGAAATGGGAAAAGTTCCCTTGTCCCCTTCACAGGGTGTGTGTGGCT
The DNA here is from genome assembly GCF_029289425.2 of Pan paniscus. NCBI lineage: Eukaryota > Metazoa > Chordata > Mammalia > Primates > Hominidae > Pan > Pan paniscus. The sequence continues at coordinate 72,545,549 of NC_085926.1, read as the reverse complement.
CGCTTCTTCAGTGCCCCACTGCTCAAACCTCTAGGGGGAGCAGGCAGATGGGCAGGCTGTGGGGCTCCCATCCCAAGGCAGCATCTAGGGGTGAATACTTATAGCTCCTGAAGCCCCAGTGGGCATGTGTTATGGGGTGCTCTTTTAGTTTCGCCATTTGTAGGTGGCTTGTGTTAGTCAGCTCTATTAGACTCCCTGCCTTATCACAAGGACAGAGGGCTTTCTGTATCCCAGGGTTTCTTGCTTTGGTGTACTGGAAGAATCGGATCACATGTGGGCTTGGAGAATGAATGCAAGGTTTTATTGAGTGGAAGTAGCTCTCAGCAGATGGGGGAGCTGAAGGGAGATGGAATGGAAAGGTGGTTTTTCCCCTAGAGTCGGGCCGCTCAGCAGCGGGGCTCCCCTCCAACTGCCCCAGCCAAACTCCATGTTGTTGTGCTGGTCGATGGCCTGCCAGCCTGCAGGTGCCTGCCAGTGTGCTCCTGACGTCCAGCTGCTTGTGTGTTCTTCGGCTGGTGTGTTCTTCTCAATGGCTCAGCTACTTCTTGTGTGCATACCCACTAAGGTCTCGGGTTTATTTACAGCACAGGATCAGGGTGTGGCCGACCAGAGTGGCCTTGGGAAATGCAACATTTGTGCATGAAGGCAGGAGTGCCTGTCTTCACCTAGGTCCATAGGCTCGGGGGTGGAGCCGTAGCCAGGCACCATGCTCTTCCCTTCCCAGCACTTCCCTGCCCATCTTCCATATGAAAATGGTGCCATGAGAGCAGGAGAACAAGATCTGAGAAAAGGCCTCTGGATTTAGCAACTAGGAAGCCGGCATGAGCCCAGTGCATTCAATGAGTCCAATTAATGGCAGAGGCTGAAAAGGTGATGCTGGAGTGAAACAAAGACCACAGGTGCAGAGAGTCTAGAAATTAGGCTAGGAAAGAAGACAAACTGTGAGAAGACAGCCTGAGAAGTGCCCGGGTCCTGTCACGCAGCCTCTGGATCTGGCTTATTTTGTTAAAAACAACCAAGGATTCCCATCAGAAAACCCTCCGACCACATGTTCAAGAGACACCAAATATCTCTTTAACCGTGAGACTTTAAAAGGGCAATTTGTTTTTTGAGGATCTAGAATGCAAGCCTTAGGGATGTCATTTCCCCAGCACTGAAAACACTGCAGCAATCTCGATACTGGGCATTTTGTAAAATGAGAATCACTGTCCACCCTGCTAAGCCTCTCGCACTCTCCCTCCTCCTCCAAGGACTCTTCAGGGTCTGCTCTTTGAACCCCAGTCCTATGCCTCTTCTCTTTTGGCCTCCTTTGGCACAGATTATTTCAACAAATAGTTATTGAAACCAACAAAATGACATCAAGTCAAGAGCAGCTCATTGAAATTCTTTTCCTCCTCTACTTCCACCCCCACTCCCCAGGCTGGGACAAAGAAAGCGTGGAATATATTCAGAGCCCACCAGCTCTCAGACAAAACTGGCCTCCCCAATTTCCTGGTGGACTGTGGCTGATTCCCACCCTAGTGCTGTGTCCCCCACCTCTTCCAGGGTCCTCTCCTAAAGATGCATATGTAAAGTGTGGCCATCCTCAGAAGAACCCAGGTTCTGGGGTCCTCAGACCCAGGCTTCTCTCTGGGTTGAAAACAAAGTCCAGATGCCCACTCACTGCTGATGGGAACACTAAATGGTGCAAGCACTTTGGAAGGCAGTTTGGCAGTTTCTTAAAAAGTTAAACTTACCATTTGATCCAGCCATTATACTCTTAGATATTTACCCAAGAGAAAGGAAAGTTGATGTCCATGCAAAGACCTGCACAAGAATGTTCGAATGTCTATAGCAGCTTTATGTGTGATTACCCCAAACTGAAAACAATCCGAGTGCCCTTCAATCGCTAAATGCGTAAACAAAACGTTGTGCATCCATACAGTGTCCTGCTACTCAGCAGTCAAAAGGAATAAGTTACCGATGCTGACAACAGTACAAAACTCTAGAAAATGGAACCTAATCTATAGTGACAGAAAGCAATGGTTGCTCAAAGGGGAGATTGGGAAGAGGTGGAAAGGAAGGTATGTTAGTCTGTTCTCACACTGCTGATAGAGACATATTCAAGACTGGGTAATTTATAAGAAAAAAGAGATTTAATGGACTCACAGTTCCACATGGCTGGGGAGGCCTGACAATCATGGTGGAAGGTGAAAGGCACATGTTACATGGCAGCAGGCAGAAGAAATGAGAGCAAAGCAAAAGGGATTTCCCCTTATAAAACCATCAGATCTCATGAGACTCATTCACTACCACGACAACAATATGGGGGAAGCTGCCCCCGTGATTCAGTTATCTCCCGCGTGGTCCCTCCCACAACACATGGGAATTGTGGAAGCTATAATTCAAGATGAGATTTGGGTGGGGGGCACAGCCAAACCATATCAGAAGGATTAGAAGACGCACAAGGAAACTTTTGGGGGGAATGGCTATGTTCATTACCTTGATTCTGGTTATAATCACGCCGATGTATGAATAAATCAAAACTCATTGTATTGCATGCCTTAAATATGTGCAGTTTACTATATGTTAATTATACCTCAGTAAAGCTGTTCAAAAAAATTTTTTTTAAGCAAAGTCCAGGAGAAGGAAGGCACCATGGCTTAGTTTAAGGGTAAAATCTTTCTCACAAAGAAAGTGCTCTGTTCCTGGGTTGACATGAGCTGACATTTCAGCCTCTACTTCCTGGACATTGGACCAGGTGCTATATTGTTGGAATCACCCCTGCGATTTTATTTTTTTATTTTAAAAATGAAGACAGGATCTTGCTGTGTTGCCCAGGCTGGTCTCAAACTCTCAGGCTCAAGCAATGCTCCCACTTTGGTCTCCCAAAATGCTGGGATTACAAGCATGAGCCACCACACCCAGCCACCCCTGCCAGTTTAGAACTGAGTAGATTTGCTTTCCACTTGATTCCTGTATTCCAAAAAACCAAGCAAAGAATAGTTAGGAAATATTAGGTTTGGTGAACAAACAGTGAAAGGTGGGTCATATTTAAGAGAAAAGAGAAACTGTCTCTATTGGTCAAATTCCTAGAATTTGCCATATGGTCACAATTAAATTGGGGCCAGTGTGGTGGCTCACATCTGTAATCCCGTGCTTTGGGAGGCCAAGGGAGGAGGACTGCTTAAGCCCAGGAGTTTGAGAACAGTATGGGAAACCTGGTGTGACCTTGTCTTTACAAAAAATTTAAAAATTAGCTGAGCTTGGTGGTGTGCACCTGTGGTCCCAGCTACTCGGGAGGCTGAGGTGGGAGGATCGCTTGAGCCTAGGAGTTCAAGGCTGCAGTGATCTGTGATCACTCCAGCCTGGGTGACAGAATGAGATCCTGTCTCAAAAAAACAAAAAACAAAACAACAACCAAACCTAAATTGGGCTTATTTGTAAATGTGACTCTTTCCCTAAATGTTTAGAAGCATTCATTTACTCTTTTCAAAAGAAATGTATATGTATGTTGCTTTAAGTGAATGCATGACATTTATTGTATTGATGAACCATGATTTATTTGGCTTTCTTCAGTAACCTTCTTGTTGGATGTTTAGGTTATTTCCAATGTTTTACTGTTATATATCATAGCAGACAATTTGGTCAAGAGCAGTTTGGCTGGAAGCAAATTGATTAAGCTGTCAGTATGGTTGGAATGCTGAATTCGTTGATAATGAAAATTCTCAGTCACTATGTTTATACAAAAAGGAAATTTTTGTTTGCCAAGGGGAAATTTTGCCTGGAATGATATTCCAACTCTTTAAGCATCTTTCAGCAAAATAATCATTTAAAAAAAAATCTAAAGTTTTGTTTTCTTCTTTTCAACACCTCCCTATTTCCAATCAATTATGCCCTGGTGGCTGGGTGCAGTGGCTCACGCCTGTAATCCCAGCACTTTGGGAAGCTGAGGTGGGCGGATCACTTGAGGCTAGGAGTTCGAGACCAGCCTGGTCTATAGTCAGTGTGCTGGTTAGTAGGCCCAGTGTTAGTAGGGTAGTGGATTTAAAGTGAAATCATATAGCTAGGCCGGATGTTATTAGGAGGGCTGAGAGAGCTCCTGTTAATGGCCAAGGGCTGGGTTTAACTATGTGGTAGGCGTGTGTTTGATGGGTCATTATGTATTGTCGTGTAGGTAAAGTCTTACTAAAAGTGTGAAGACTTAAGCTTGGATGAAGGCAACAGCGAACTCAGCCTGGCCAACATGGCAAAATCTCATCTCTACTAAAAATACAAAAATTAGCCAGGCATGGTGTCAGCGCCTGTAATCCCAACTACTTTGGAGGCTGAGGCAGGAGAATCACCTGGGAAGCAGAGGTTGTATAAGCCAACATTGTGCCACTGCATTCTAGCCTGGGCAACAGAGTGAGACTCTGTCTTTAAAAAAACAAAAAAACCGCTCTGGTTTGGGATTAGACTAACAAGGAAGCAACTGAAGCAACTATCGCCTAAAAGATGGAAACGACCCTAGTGTTCACCATTTCATGTCTTGGATAGAATGCTCAAAATTTTTGATATGTGCACTAATGATTGAAAAACTAATCCTGATTCAATTTGCTAAATTAATACTTTCAGGAAAACATGGCTAAGAAAACAGAGGAAGAATCAGTTACGGAAAATAAAGCCTCTCCGGACTTTTTGTTCTCTTCGGTGCAAGTAAAGTTCCTAGTATTATCCCTATTCAGGTAGAGGGGGAAAAAAAAAAAAAGGTAACCTCTGGCACCCGGGAACCAGTGTGATACTCACAGCAGGGCCATGGTGTTCTGCTGTTGGACAGACACAATCTCACAGAACACAGACAAGGTCACTCTGCAACCAGGATAAAGTAAACTGAAAAGAAGGTCATTGTGTAACCCATAAGATACCAAACATCTCTTTTTCTCACCAAACACGAGTGACTGTTGCTTCTTTGTCAATTACAGCTTTATCCTTGATTTAGTTTGCCTTCCGTATACGTAAGACTTATTGTGATACTGAATTCTAGAATTGTGGCTGCTTTCTGAGAGGACTGAATCTAGAGTGAGCTTGTTTCCTTAAGCCTTCCGCCAGATCACTCAACCAAAGCCCAAATCCTGTACTAGATTCTTTCTAACACCCTCTACGGAAACTACCACAGTTCCCCATGGTATTCATGCTCTCTAGTTTCTACCAGTAACAAAACCAACTTGTTCAACAACAGGTGTGTTCCTGGGTGGTCTTTGGCTGAAGGGCATTGACAAGGTTCTTTAATTCTTTGTTCCTTTTATTTGTTTTCTTTCAATAGCGAGGCTTTCTCTTTTCAGGCAAAACAGGAAAACCAGACCAGCAGAGAGGAGAGAGACCAGCAATCAGACCCTCCCAGAGACAATCATTGTTAACATATTGGTGCGGACCTTTCCTAATTTCTTTTCTATAGATATGTTATAATTTTCCTCTTTAAAAATAGAACCAAATTATTCTATTTTGTAGTTGATTTTTTTTTCCAACTTATGACAGCGATGGTTAAATTTTATGCGTTACCTTGGCTAGGTTATGGTGCACAGTTGTTTGGTCAAACACCAATCTAGATGCTGCTATGAAGGTATTTCACAGAAGTAATGCGCATCTACAATCAGCTGACTTTAAATAAAGGAGATTACCTTTGATAATGTGGGTGGGCTTCATCCAATCATGTGAAGGTCTTAGAGCCAAAACTGAGGTTTCTTGGAGAGGAAGGATCATGGAAATCTTCCTCAGTTTCCAGCCTGACAGCCTGCAGATTTCAGACTGGGATATAACATCAACTGTTGTCTGGGTTTCTAGCCTGCCAGCCTACCCTACAAACTTCAGACTTGGCAGTCTCCGCCAATCATGTAAGCCAATTCCTTAAAATCTCTCTCTCTCTTTCTGAATTCTGTTTCCCTGGAGAACACTGATGGACATAATGACCACCTTTTGATGTAAACAGAGGCAGACAGCTCTATCCTGTCTCTACCATATCCCTTAAAATGAGGCACACCCATCGTATGCTTGCGCTGTCCTTTAACCAACTCCCTATTGATAGACATAAAACAATTTTTTTCTTCTTATTATTAGCAGACCAGAGCATATTTAATTGTCTGAAAGGGAATTAGAAATTTTAAAAGTAGAGGAGAATGAAATCCCCCAAATTCTGAAAGATACTTAACTTTTTTTTTTTTGTCTAAAGGAACAAAAAGGTCATAAAGCTACTCCACAGGGGATCGAAATTACCTGCACCCATGACTGCAATATTCTTTTCAACCAAATTGTCACAGAGACTACACTGCTATTGCCACCACTGTGTTTTCAACCAAATCCAATGAAGCCACTGTAAACGAGGCTATGATAGGACATTCTTGTAATTAAATTTTTTGCACACATCCTGAAAATATTTCCTTACATTAAATTCTCAGAAGTGGAATTGCTGAGTCAAGCAATCTGCACTTTTAAAGCTTGAGATCTATAATTGTCCCCTTGGGATTAATTCCAATTCATGTGTTTATTAGATAAAGTTTTTGAGCACCTCCTATATATATGCTGGAGTGTGCCAGGCCTGGAAAACAGAGACAAATAAGCTATATCCTTGGCTTCAAGGAGCTCATGGCCTCTTTCAGTTGCCTTTCTGCCTAGCACAATGAGCCAACAGAAGGCTCTCAATACATATTTGTTAAATAAATAAGTGGATGAATGAATAAATGAATGAATGCATATCAGTTGGCTTTTCGTGTGTAGCAAACTACCTTATCATAGGCTTAAAATGACAAACAGTTATTATTTTTTATGATCCCATGGGTCAGTTGGGTGGTTCCTCTTGTGTGGGGTATGTGACTGATCTCCGTGGGCAGCTGGTGGCTCAGCTGGGGCTGTATGATCTAGTATGGCCTCACTCACCTATCTGGCATTAAGCAGGCTAACTGGTCCTGAAGGGCTTCAGTTGGGAGGACTCATCTCTGCTCCAGGTAGCCTCTCATCCTCCAGGTGGCTAACTCAGGCTTGTTCATATGGTGGACTCAGGGTTCCAACGAGCAGCAAACAAGGGCAAGTGCCAAGGTACAGTACTATTCAAAGCTCTACTTGCGGGGCTGGGCACAGTGATTCATGCCTGTAATCCCAGCACTTTGGGAGGCTGATGTGGGCAGATCACTTGAGCCCAGGAGTTGGAGACCAGGCTAGGCAACATGGTGAAACTCCGTCTCTACAAAAAATAGAAAAATTAGCTGGTCATGGTGGCCTATGCCTGTAGTCCCAGCTAATTGGGAGGCTGAGGTGGGAGGATCACTTGAGCCTGGGAGGTTGAGGCTTTAGTGAGCTGAGACTGTGCCTCTGTACTCCAGCCTGGGCGACACAGTGAAACCCTGTCTCAAAAAAAAAAAAAAAAAAAAGAAATCTCTACCTGGGCCACATTTGCTGCTTTCCCATCAATCGAATCAAACCTCACAGTAAGCCCAGAGTGAGTATAGAAGGGTGTGGACCTAGGGTATGGCTCTCGGGAGGAAGATTCAGCGGCATTTTGGCAGTCTTTGCAGAAAAGGTGTGCCTTTGCTTCTAAGCTCATGGCCTGTGTCCATTTACCTAGATGTTTAAGTGGGAAACTTGGTTCTTTGTTTTTGAAATTACACTTTGAACCCTGAACTTTTCCGCTACATATGTTTAGCTCTGCCTTCAAAGAAATAACCCAGTGTGTGTGATTCCGGAGGCCGTGGCTAAGAAAACCGTTTCTGGGGCCTCAAATGCATGTTCACCACCGTGTGCTTTGACCTTTTCCTTCACAAGTGTGGCGAATGATAACTCATTGTTGCTGAAGCCACTGGTGACTTATCTGATCTCTCCTCACGAGCACAGATAAAGTTCAATCTTTACCCTGGTCCCGCATCACATAGCCTATTGGCACTTCATTTGCTCAGCACTTGGAAGGTGACTGAATGTAAAATTCCTTAGCATCAATTAAACATTTGGCTCAGGATAGCAATGTGAGAGACCTTTTGGGGCAAAAGGGGTGCCTGTCATTAAAAAAAAAACTGTGCCGGTTTTCAAAGAACAGTTGCTGAAAGATCCCTTTACTACCACTTCTAGCCTGGAAATCTCTGCCTGCTGTTAAACACACGTGGCATGTTCGAAATGGGAGAAAATAGCTGGTAGAAATCTCTTGCATTCTTTACTTGAGAGGGCACAGAGGTTAATTTGGGAAATAGTTCTCTAATGGAAGCCAGATTGGGGAAAGTTAGGAAACAAATTTAAAAATCTCCAAAGTAAGTGAGAAAGATGCTTTATTTATTTATTTTGCATTCAAGATAAATAATCATTTATCAAAATTTTGGTGTTTTGTTTGTTTGTTTTTTGAGAGGGACACATTTTTATGGCATGGGCCACCACGTGCATGGGGCTGTCTCGGTCAGTTAAATGAATAGGATGATCTTAATAGCTGCAATTTATTCTCCCTTTGGGGACATCAGGTTCAGAAGACCATTCTATAAGCTGTTTATTCTGGCGTATTTGATTCTGAGAAAGTCTTTTGACGTTTTCATATGGAAAAGCTTCCCTGCGAATGCAGATTCAGCCAAGTTTACCTTCTAAATTCTTCCCTTTCCTGTTGTCACCCACTCCACAAACACCACACACACACATACGCACACACTGAGACCCCACACACATTTGTCTTGTTGCCTTAGGAACAGTGTAGAACAGTGCTTCTCAAATTATCTGGGCATAAAAGGTCAGTTTTTGAGATTTCTTTTTTTGTTGTTTGAGACAGAGTCTTGCTCTGTTGCTCAGGCTGGAGTGCTGTGGCACAGTCTTGGCTCACTGCAACTTCCAGCTCCTGGATTCAAGCGATTCTCATGCCTCAGCCTCCCAAGTAGCTGGGGTTACAGGCGCCCACCACCACTCCCAGTTAATTTTTGTATTTTTAGTAGAGAGGGGCTTTTGCCATGTTGGCCAGTCTGGTCTCGAACTCCTGACCTTAAGTGATCCACCCGCCTCTGCCTCCCAAAGTGATGGGATTACAGGCATGAGCTACTGCACCCAGCCAATGTTTGAGATTTCTAATCCATTGCAGACCAATACAGTAAAATACAATTGACATAATTTAATGGAAAAAAATAAAACCAAGGCATACAAAATACGAGCTCAGTGTTTTTTATTATTAGATTCAGCAGACATAAAATCATTCAGTTAAAGTGCTTTATAAGTTTTGAAACACACTCAGTGTCTGTATTTAATTTGTTGCAAATCGGTAATAGCCAGTGGACAAGCAGTACCAGTTGGTGGCCCCCACTTACACAGCACCTATCTAGAACAACCCCATTTCAGTGGCCAACCAAGTGCCTAGCAAACGTCCATCAGCATACTCATCCGCATATCATTCACACATTTATCGAGCCTGTGTTCCACACTGGGAGCTCTGTGAGACACAGGTAAAACTACAAACCCATCCCTGGCTGCTGTGATTGGGGAGCCCACGGGTAGCATCTCACCCAAGTGTCAGGGGTCAGGCAAGGCCAGCTAGAGGAGGTGGCATCTAGGCAAAGTCTAGAGAAAGGAGGGAAAATGGGTTACGTGAAAAGAGGGGTTTGGGAAGGTGAAGGGGCAAAAGGAAGAAGTCCTTTCCAGGTAGAGGCAACTGTATTTGCAGATGTCTTGGACTGTTAGAGGCGCAGCAGGTAATTCTTTTTGCCGGGATGCAGAATTGGAGTAAAGGAGAGACGGAGCTGGGGCTGGAGAGCTGGGGCCTTGGTGGGAGCTTTGATGTTGTGTCAAGGAGTAAGGGCTTCCTCCCGGAGAGCACAGGGAGCAGCTGATGGCCTTGGTGGAGAAGCCCCCCATCAGTACATGTGCATTTAGGAGGCTTCCTGTGACTGCTGTGTGGAGAGGCTGGAGGCCAGCTATGAGGAGCACAGCCTAGACAGATGCAGAGCCCACAGGGCCCTGAGATAGATTATTTGCAAAAGAGAAAGAAAAGAGACTGGGCACAGTGGCTTATGCCTGTAATCTCAGCACTTTGGGAGGTTGAGGCAGGCAGATCACTTGAGGACAGGAGTTCAAGACCAGCCCAGCCAACATGGCAAAACCCCATCTTTACAAAAAATAGAAAAATTAGTTGGGTGTGGGGGCACGTGCCTGTAGTCAGCTACTCTGGAGACTGAGATATGAGAATTGCTTGAACCTGGGAGGCGGAGGCTGCAGTGAGCTGAGATCGTGTGACTTCACTCCAGCCTGGGTGACAGACGGAGACTCCATCTCAAAAAAAAAAAAAAAAGGAAAAAAAAAATAGGGAGAGAGAGAAGAGAGGCTTCAAGGAAGCTCTTGAACACAGAACAATGTAGCGTGTGGGTGTGGGTGTGGGTTGCCCAAAGCTGGCCCAATGAAAAATGGGGTTGAGCCAACCTTCAGGCCAGAGCTTCCTCTACTGCTGGCCTGGCACCATTCATGAACCAACACACAGCCCGGATGGATAGCTTTCCTGGGCCTTCCTTTTAAAAAGTGTGAGTTCTCCTTCATCGAAGTTATAGGAAAGCAATAGAGACTTGACTGAAAGAAAAGGATTCACTCCACACCACATTGGAGAAACAAGCTCAGAACAATAGGTCTGCAATTCTCAAAGTGCTAATTCTTGCCTTTTGGATTTTTTTGTTTGTTTTTAGTTCAGTGGAATTTTTATTTATTTATTTTTTAATTTTTATTTTTTAGTAGGGGAGAACATGAACGCAGTCCCCTACCACCAGAAATTATGCAGTCGAGTTTCCCACATTTGGGGAAATTGCATGAGTCAGCACATCTGGAGTGCAACGGATAAGGCTTGCCCTAGGAAAACCACTTTCATGATCATAGTATCTCCTCTGTCAGGTAGTTAAATTTTTTAGAGACAGGGTCTCACCATATTGCTCAGGCTTGAGTGCTGTGGTATGATCATAGCTCACTGCAGCCTCGAATTCCTGGGCTCAAGGATTTCAAATATCCTCCTGCCTCAGCCTCCAGCCTCCAGGGACTATAGGCTTGAACCACTGTGCCTGACATTAAAAACAAAACAAACAGAAAAACAAATAAAAAACAGCAGCAACTACCCAAAGCTCAGCGTTTGATGTTTGTAACACATGCCTCATCTCTGAGAGGCATGAGATGAGAAGTAACCTCATCTCTGTCTTTGTTGCCCGATGGACACGATGACGGAAGTGCAATGTGTTTGATGCTGAAATCACACAACATATTGCCATCATCAGTTAAATGATGAATCTAGTACAAATTATTTGGTGTTCAGGAGGGAGTTGAACCAGATTTTGTGGATGTCTCTAATTTTAGATGACAAGGGAGCAATGTTTGGGAGTTTTCAAGGTAGCCAGGCAGAAAGGGAGGTAGTGTGATTTTCACAGGTGGACCCCAGGTCCCCTCTTTCCTCTGGGGAACATCAAGGTACTTACAGGCACCACAAAATCCAGAAGAGCCTGGGACTTGAGAACAGAGCCAGAGTGTGCCCTTCTTTTCTTTTTCTTTCTTTCTTTCTTTTTTTTTTTTTACACACAGAGTCTGTCTGTGTCTCCCAGGCTGGAGTGCAGTGGCACAATCTCACCTCACTGCAACCTCCTCCTCCCAGGTTCAAGTGATTCTCCTGCCTCAGCCTCCCAAGTAGCTGGGGCTACAGGCGTGTACCACCATGCTCAGCTACTTTTTGTAGTTTTAGTAGAGATGGGGTTTCATCATTTTGGCCAGGCTGGTCTCAAACTCTTGGCTTCAAGTGATCTGCCTGCCTCGGCCTCCCAAAGTGCTGGGATTACAGACATGAGCCACTACGCTTAGCCCCGAGTGTACCCTTCTGCTGCCATTGTTTCAGGAGCAAATTCAGTTAATTGAAGGACAGTCCTCGGGGTCAGTTCTCAGGCTAGAGTTAGCACCCTGGGAGGATGGTGGATGGGGTGGAGAGAGGGGCTTTTCTAGCTAAATGTAAGCAATGGGCCTGTTCTTTAAATATCCTTACAGCTGGATTTCAGTGTCTCACCCCTCTGGAGCTGTGAGGACTTCGACTAGATTGTTTTCCTTCAAGAAAAAAAAAATTCATGAATTGCTTAAGGCCCTACAATTCTTGTTTCATCTATATATTCCCTATGTCTGCAATTATGACCAGCACACAATAGGTGCTTACTAAAAGTTCAATGACTAGATGACCAGGTGAATTGTAATTTCCCCTCTGTTGTCAATTTTTGTTTACCTGGTTTTTGTTTGTTTTCCCCACTTGTTCTCATTCTCCTGTGGGAGCAGAGGTTGCATCTGTCTTCATGAGGACTATTTCCCCAGCGCCTAGCGAGGGCCTGGCCCTGAGTCCACTAGGTGGAAGTTGGTTGAATGAATGGATGGAAGATTGTGGAGCAGATGCCAGGCCTTACTAGTGCTTGGCCCGAATACCTACTGCTCGGGGCCTTCTCTGGCTGCCACACCCATGGGGGCAGCCCCCATCCTGTGACTGCACTGGGTATAAATACCCCGGCTCTCACCCGAGACATTCTATGTGACTCCAGAGTTTCCCAGGTGTGAAGTCCCCTTGACTTTCAGAGATGGCAGAGACTTGATGATATTCTCCTTTTTGGTTGCCTTCTCCCACCTCACTTCTCCATTGCTGTTTCCTGGATCACTTACGGAATAAACAAGTTGCACTTGAACCTTCATCTCAGGATTTGCTTCTGGGGTAACCCAAAGTAAGATGATAGACATCTTATCTCCCAGTGATGACAACCTCATTGGGAGAAATAGTGTATTTTCCCTCTCAACATTTTATTTAGAAGGACTTCAAGCCAAAGAAAAATTGAAAAAATATATACACTTTCAACCAGTCTCACCAACCAATAACATTTCTCCATATTTGCTTTATTTATCTGTCTCCCTCTTCTCTCTGTTTATAGATAGATAGATGATAGGTAGATAGATGATAGATAGATAAGATACATTAGATAGATGAAGCTGTGTGAGAAAGAGAGAGAGTCTTTATTTTTATTTTTTGTAGAGATGGAGTCTTGCTTGGTAGCCTAGGCTGGTCTTGAACTTCTGGACTCAAGTGATTCTCCTTTTTCAGTGTCCCAAACTGCTGGATTACAAGTGTGAACCACCATGCCCAGCCTGAGTCTTTATTACTTATTTTAATTTTCTCAGAGGGAATTTGTTTTTATTGACACAGTTGTTCATGCGAAGAATCCTGGATTTCCTCTGGTAAAGTCTGACCAATACAAGGTGGTAATAGTGTCCACCTGTCAGTTTTCATTAATAAAGAAATGACTGCAAACTTCCACAGTCAACATGGACTAAAGCCAGCATGAAATAGAGATTACTCCAACCTCAAAGCTGCAATGTTGCACAATTCACAATAAATGCATTATTAGAGAATCTTTAGACTTTAGAATCTAGAGATTTCAGAGGAAAACTCTCATGTAAATATATATATTACATATATCATTTTCTCCCAGAACATTTGAAAGTAAGTTGCAGACTTCATGGAATTTCACCTGTAAATTCTTTAGAATGTGTCTACCAAAACAAGGAGCATCCTCCTACATAATCAGAAAGACTATCATCACACCCAAGAAAACAGACATTGATACAATAATAGTGTCAAATATACAGTCGAAACTCAAATTGCCCCAGTTGTCCCAATAAAGTCCCTGAGAGCCGTGGGACACTGTGTCTTCACACTCTACCGCTAGCCCCTTCTGTCACTGGGGCTCATACAACACCTTTCTGAACACAGGACTATCCATTATATGCAGGCCAAATTGATCAGAATGAAATAGCTTCTCTAGGACCGGAAGATAGAGACGTTTAAGTTGTGCTTCTGGCAGAGGGACAAATATTGCCACCAGACTATGGGGCATGGCAGGGTTCCCTGACTCCTAGTTAAAATATCTGAAGGTGCAGAGCTGGGCCCCAGCACAGCTCCCCACCCTCTTCTCCAGAGTCTTTTTCCAGAGAGTCCTGGCCTAGGGAGAGGAATTCCTCCTACAGGTAGACCAAGCTTGCAGCTCTGAGTCCAATTCCTGATTTCGGATGGTTCTGCCATGACCAGCAACAGACTTGAAATTTTGTTTTAATTGGAAGGAAAAGGAAGTCAGGTCTGAGAACCCAGTGGCTATCCTTGGAATTCAGGACTGGCTACATAATTTGCCAGGCTTGGTACAAAATGAAAATGTAGATCCTTTGTTCAGAATGTATTGTGAATTTCCAGAGGGTGTGGGCAGAGCATCGTGACAAGCGCAGGGCCCTTCTGAGAGTGGGGCCGCGTGTGACTTCAGAGGTCACAAGTCTGTGACGCTGGCTCTGTGGGTATTTGCGTGCAGCCTGGATTCACAGAAGGTCTTTCTGGACTTTGAAGTAGCGAATATTGACCAAAGGCTTGAAGGTCTTGCGGCACGCGGGAAGAAGTTAAGGTGGAAAGACTTAGCCCCATGCCAAACTGGTCAGCAACAATTATAACTCATTATTTCCTCAAGAGAACAGCGTCTACAGTTTTTTGGTTTGTTTTCATGTCAGACAAGTAACGTGCTGACTTCAAAATGAGGTTCGAGGGTGGCATATCTCACACATGAGTGTGAGCATCCGATCATCACACTCAAGAACTACAAAAGGATCTGCAGTTCTTACGAATGCATCTGCAGTTGTCACATATTCACTGTCACCTTGCAGCACAATGTCAGGTCTGGGAGGCATTTCTACGGCATCACACAGGCATTCTCGCGCGTGCTGTAACTGCCCTCTTCTGTTCGGGCTGCTTTGACGTGAGGCCACTCCCCTTCCCTGTTACTCAGGGCAAGCTGCACCCCGTTCCCATCCCATGATGGCCCCCTTCAGCCTCACACCGCATGGAACATTGCAGAAGCGGTATCAGCAGAATCAGAAGTTGAGATTGCCCATCCCTCCGCCTTGGTCCTTTTCGACACGGATGCAGTTCCCCAAAGAGGAAACTGAGGCACTGTCGGCAGAATAACGCATCACAGTTCTGGAAGAGAAACACGTGTTTGTCCTGTCTGGATGTTCCCCTCTGAAGACCCTGGAGGACAGGCTATTTCAGCATGGAGCCACGACCCTGGGAGGGGGAGAGCAGAGAGACAGAAAAATGATGCCAGGACCTCAGCAGAACTGGGGACAGAGGAGAGACAGGAGAAGGGGATCCAGGGAGACCAGAGCCAGGAGGGGTTCCCAAATGCCCATTTTTATGGACTAAATGATGACTTGTGGGGAAAAAGAAATGTTTTGTGTCTCCCTCTGGACTCTACAAGTAAAAGGCTTCCTTTCTGGGAGTAGCCTATATATAAATTCCCTTCCAGACTTGATGGGCACGACTAACAGGATAAAGCACAGACCCTTAGTGGCAGCCAAAATAAATGTTATGCCGTGTTTGGGATCTGACAGGGCACCTGGGATAGGTTGAATGCCCAATGCTAGCATGAAGGTGTGTGGCTGAAATCAACTGTGAGTTTGTGTCTTGAATCACCGTCCTCAGTAGGGCAAGATATGAAGGTTTCAACAAATGCCTGGAAAAATAAACATTGCCAGAGGGAGAAACTAGGACCTTATTGTCAACAGGAAACGTTTCCTTTCTGGTATGTCTGACCCAGAAGCAGTCTTGTTTGGTATGTGATGCCCACAGTTTCTCTTCCTGGGATGTGATAAAAATAGCCAGGAAGTTGATGTTGACTGAAACCAAAGAGTCTGAGACCCCGCGTCCCTGCTCAGCTTGGCTCCCGGAGAGTGCAACAGTGGCCAAGTCTCAGTACTCAAAGGGTAATGAGAAGACCACTAGCCTCAGCATCATCCGGGAATTTGTTACTAATGTAGGATCTCGGGCCCCACCCCAGACTTGGGGCACCGGAATCTGCATTTCCACAAGATCCCCGTGTGACGCAGGTGCTCGTTAAGGTCTGAGCAGTGCTGGTTGAAGCACAGGCTTACAGATGGAAAAGGCCAGGGCTCCATGACCTTGGAGAAGCCATAGAGCCTCTCTGAGCCCATTTCCACTTCCATAAAATAGGCATAAAAATACAATCTATCAGATAGATTTGTTTAACTTCAGAGTTAAATAAAAGGATATATATGCAGCTCTTAGTACAGCATCCCCCAGAAAAAGTGTTGGAAGTATTATCATTATTAACCCGATTATTACCTTCTGACCATGTTCTTTTGGGCCAGTAACTGTCTGTTTCTAGGAGCCAGTTAAAGGCACTGTAAACAGTGACCCTCTGTCAAGTTCTTGCTTCATCGTAACCCATTTTCCTTGGCTTAATGATTAGTAGAAGTTCAACAGGTCACAGCTGGAAAGGAAGTTAGAGCTTTCCTAGTGAGTCCAGCCCCTTCATTTCCCACCTGAGAAAACTGAGGCCCAGGGCTTGCCTTGCCTAGGCTCACAGAGCTAAGGGGCTGGCAGTGCCAGGCGACAACCATGTTCTTGAATTCCCTGTCCAGAAACTCCCCTCCATAGTAAAAACAATTAGCTCCTGTGCTTTGGGCACCTCCTTGGTGCCAAGCTCTGGGCTCAGGGTTTACCAAAAGAAGCATCTCATTTAATCTGTGGGTCAATCTTCCATTTCAAAGAGAAGATACTCCTGTATCAGCTCCCAGAGTTAACTAATGTGCCCAAGGCCACAGAGCCAGTAAGGAGCCAGCTGGGGTGTTCCCAGTGGACCCTCCCCTTTTACCCCAGACACCCAGGAAGCAGGAGAGACACACACGCTGTTAGGCACTTTTGGGTATTGACTTTTATTTTTTGGCCTGGGTGGTAGACACAGGGATATTCTTTTCTTTCTTTTTTTTTTTTTTTGAGACAGCGTCTTGCTGTGTTATCCAGGCTGGAATGCAGTGGCACAATTATGGCTCACTGCAGCCTCAACCTCCCAGGCTCAAGCAATCCTCCCATATTGACCTCCCGTATCTGGGACCACAGGCATGTGCCATCACCCCTGGCTAATTTTTTAAAATTTTATTTTGTGAGGAGATGGGGGTCTCACTATATCGCCCAGGCTGGTCTTGAACTCCTGGGCTGAAGTAGTCCTCCCACCTCGGCCTCCCAAAGTGCTGGGATTACAGGTGTGTGCCACCAGGCTTGTCCAGGGATATTCATTTTATTATCACTCTTTAAACTGTACACATGCATTATATACATCACATATTTTATACCTGTAACTTAAAAACCAAGTGGAAGAGGAATCCTGCAGGCACTTGAATACAACCCTGGGTGGTCTCAAGGCAGAAAGAAGGGGACTTGGGCTTGGCGTAAGAGCAGAAAAAGACCAACCTGGGCTTAGCCTACGAACCATGCCCTACGGTGCTGGTTAGCACGTGACTCAGGACCAGATAAACAAGCAGGGCTGGAGGCGCTGGGGGCAGAGCTTAACAGGAAGAAGGGGATACAATTTGTCTAGAACTGGGTTATGAAGAAAATAATTTGTCTTTTGTTTCGTAAGTCCCAGGTTAGGATAGGTAGATCGGCTTATTCACTTTTACTAATTTCCCCAGACATCAGTGGAAATGATGCATAATTGTATTAATGGTAGAGTGATTTATGATAGTGGAAATTTGGAAACCACCTAAAAGTCCAACTATAGGGCCTAATTTAATAATGTATGGTGTCTGCATATGAGAGATGGCCATAAAAAGCCATTTAAAAATCATGACGTAGGGACCATAACAAGGACATTAAACACAGCTGTGGCCCTTTATTGCGGGTGCCTCCTGTGCCAGAGTCTGCGCTAAGCACAGAACACTTGTCCTGGTCATTGGTTCTCACAGTACACCCCTCATTCCGCAAAGGAGGAAATGGAGCTTTAGAGAGGTGAAATGACTTGGTCAACATCCCACAGCTATGACATGGAAAGATGTTCACGGTATTTTAAATTTAAAAAGCAGCTTATAAGGCAGGCTGTGCGGTATACATACACAGTGTCCAGTAACGGGACTGGTGATGTACATTACTTCACGTTGAGCCCAACTGACGGAGAGCTCTGTGGCCATTGCAAACAATGCTGTGTAGATTCCTAATAGCTGGCAACAGAAAGAGTTCATGGCATGGTAAATTTTTTTAAAGACAAGAAAGTATTTACAATATGATTTCATTTAGTGTGTGTGTGTGTGTGTCTAAGCAGTGATTTATTTTTATTTTTATTTATTTTATTTTTATCTCAAAGAGTGAGATGGGGTCTCACTCTGTTGCCCAGGCTGAAGTGCAGTGGCATGATCTCAGCTCACTGCAACCTCTGCCTCCCAGGTTCAAGCAATTCTCCTGCCTCAGCCTTCCGAGTAGCTGGGATTACAGGCACTCACCACCACTCCCAGCTAATTTTTGTAATTTTGGTAGAGACGGGGTTTCACCATGTTGGCCAGGCCGCTCTCAAACTCCTGACCTTAAGTGATCTGCCCACCTCAGCCTCCCAAAGTGCTGGGATTACAGGAGTGAGCCACCATGCCTGCCCAAAGCAGTGATTTTAAACAGAGGGTGATTTTGTCCCTCTGGGGACATTTGATAATATCTAGAGATAGGTTTAGTTATCACAAGTGGGGGTGGGGAGTGCTACTGGCATCTAGTGCGTGGGAAGACCAGGGATGCTGCTAAATATTCTACAATTCACAGAACAGCCCCCTGCAAAAAAGATTTATCCCATCCAAAATATCAATGGTGCCTGATTTTATATATATACACACATATATATAAATACACTCACGCGCACGTACACACGCATGCAGAGAGAGAAAAAGTCTAGAAGGAATATCTCAGAATGTTAACAGTGGTTATCTTTGGGTGTAGGGTGGTTTTTTTAATTCATATCTTTATTTTCTAATTTTTTTTTTAACAAGGAGCATGATTAAGTGTGGGGAAAAAATAGAAAATTATATAGCTACAATTGCCTTAGAAACAGCCCAGTTAGAGACAAGCAGCAGAGGGAGGAAGGTTTTGGGGGTAAGGTTTTCCAGGGGTTCGACACAATGCCATGTCAAGCCTCTTGGGGAAACGTTTCCCTGATTCTGCAGTCCACAGAAGCCCCTGGGGAAATAGGTCTGAGCCCGCGGGTCCCTGCGCGAAAAGCCACACCCATCCTCCAGGCGATCAGACCCTGAACAGTGGAGGTGAACTTGCAGGGGCGTGATGTGTACACGAGGGTGTGAGGCCCAGGCTTTGCCACAGTTATTAATACTGGGCTCTCATACCCCTCACCTGCTCCTCACGCTGTTTGATGGCTCTGTTCGCTCTTTGCCCTTTTCTGGACCAATAGCACTGCAGACTTGGCGGCAGCTCAGTAACCACCTGGGTCACGGCTCCTTATGGGAAATAAAGAGAGAGACAATAGTGTCCTGGCTTAAAACAGAAAGGCTCCACCAGCTGCTTAGCAACTCTTGTGCGGGTTCCCTCCCAGGGCCGAGGAGCAGACATAAACCATTCCATAAAAAGAGAGCAAGAGGGGCCCAGACAATGCCTGGAAACTCACAGAGGGTCCTGGCAATCTTCCTACAAGCTCCATGAAGAACCAGACAAGGCTAACTAAACAAAGGGCCACCCCCTGGCCCACCTCCTAAACCCTGTTCCTCATCAGGGGGAAGTACAGGCCTCTATCCTGAGTCTGTTACTTGAGTGTCTCAACATTTGAACCAGACCAAAGTTTCCCAGGGATGAGTGCTAGCCAAGAACACCTCCTATCCTCCAAGATCCTATCCCTGCTTTCCACCCCATTATCCAGGTTCATTTATAAAATTGATCATAGCTGTGCCCAGCTCCTTCTCAGTGCATGCTGAAGAAATCTCTGTCTGGCCAGAACTCTAAAGCACTGTCACGTGTCAGAACTAGTGGATTCCTGGGCGTGTGACCTTAGGTCAAGGATTGCAAATAGGTCACAAGTCCTACGCCAACTCTGAATGGTTAGAGGTGGCTGCCTGGAGTGTTGTGTTGAGAAGCTCCCAGGGACTTGGTCCAGGAGAGTAGAAAACGTGTTGTGATTGCTGCCCTCTCTCCGTGTGGGTGTTCATGGAGAGCTGTGCCCATGTGCTACTTTATTGTGGCCTCTGTCCTTGGCTGACCTTCTAACCACTTAGTTATTCCCAAATGTATTGGAATTTCTAAACTGCCATACCAACTGGCAATTATTGTCAATTCTGAGGTGGGTATTTTTACAGATTACCAGCACCAAATAACCTTGGGGACTTACCAAAATGCAGATTCCCAGACCTCATCTGTGTTAGAATACCCCGGCAACTTAGAAAATAGGCAAATTTCTGGGCCGTACTCCCAAGCTCCTAATATAGAATATTTTGGAGGTAGGCATAGGAATCTTTCCTTTTACCAAGCACCCCCAGATGATTTGTATGTACAATGAATCTGATAACCATTAACCTAGGAATGTGTCTGCCTGGGCTGTCACACCTGAGAATATTCCTAAAATTATTACTTTAGATTGGCTTATGGTGGCTTAAAAATATGTCCGATATTCTTTGACACTTTTCCCTTCAAAAGATGAACCTACCAACATGGCAAAACCCCATCTCTATTAAAAATACAAAAATTAGGCGGGCATGGTGGCGGTTGCCTATAATCCTAGCTACTCAGGAGGCTGAGGCACAAGAATCGCTTGAACCCAGGAGGTAGAGGTTGCAGTGAGCCGAGATCACGCCACTGCACTCCAGCCTGGGCGACAGAGTGACGCTCCATTTTTAAAAAGCGTTGGCTGGACTTAGGGACTTACTAAGTGTGGGCTGCACTTAGAGACTCACTTGTAATGAATACTGTGGAGGATCTGACAGTAACATCCAAGATCAGAGCATAAAAGGGGTTTTAACCTCCTCCTGGCTTGGATCATCTGCTCTGAGGGAAGTCAGCTGCCATGTTCTGAGGACACTCAATCAGCCCTACAGAGAAGCCCAGGTGGTGAGAAACTGAGGCCTCCTGCCCACAGCCATGTGAGTGAGCAGCTTGGAGGCCCCACTCACCCCACGTGAGCTTTCAGAAGTATTTAGCCCCAGTTGATATTTGAGCAACCTCATGAGAGACCTTGAGCCAGAACCACTTAGAAAATCAGCTCCCAAATTTCTAACCCACAGAAACTGTGAGATCATAAATGTGTGTTGTTTGAAGCCTCTAAATTTGAGGGTATAGTCATCCCTTGGTATCTGCAGGGATTGGTTCCAGGACCCCTTCAGATACCAAAATCCATGGATGCTCAAGTTCCTGATATAAAAGGGTATAGTATTTGCATATAATCTATGTACATCTTCCTGTATATTTGAAATTATCTCTAGATTACTTATAATACCTAATACAATGTAATGTTATGTATGAATAGTTGTTATACTGTATTCTTTTTTATTTGTATTATTTTTATTGTATTATTATTGTCATTGTTATTTTTTGAATATTTTTGGTCCATGGCTGGTTAAATCCACAGATGTGGAATCCAAGGATAGTGTAGTTTGTTTTGCAGCAATAAATAACTAATACATGTGTAAAAAGTCAGTTTCCATTCATTTCTTGCAGGGCTACACTATTAACCTAATAAGCCACCCTTGGACAAAGTGAACTTAGCCTCCCCAAGAAGGCTTTATTTTCCTCCAGCCAGTCTCCTGGGCTGAGATATAGAGAATATGCAGGGGGCTGTTCCCAGGCTACCTGAGACCCAGCCAGGCTCTTCTTCCATGCAGCTCAGGGGTGCGTTTGCCCAGAGCTTTGTTTGACATCCCACCTGTGTGTATATACCCTCTGCCCTGCCTGCCAGTGCTGGCGCTAAGCCCTTAACACAGCTCATAAGGCCTTGAAAATCCAGTCCCAATATCTCCCCAGCCCCATCTCCCACCATTTCACCTCTCTACATGCCTCCCAGTCCCCCCTGCATGGTGAACACTGGCATCTGAGCCTGCGGGTCTCTGCACATGCTCTCCCCCTGCCCAGGACACCCTGCCATGCCCTGACATCACCTTCTCTGGAGCGTTCCTCAGCTTCCTGTGTCCCTTCCAGGCAGTATTGATTGCTTCTCCTCTGTTCCACCAGTGCTTTGCACACCCTGGGAACGACAAACCTTATTTTACGGTGTAGTTTTTGGTTTGGGGGTCTAGATGGTAGTTCTTTTAAAGGAGAATGGTTTAAGTGCCCAAAATACGAGCTTGTAGAATTTCTCTTTGTGTCTTCCTCCGGTCTAGCTCAGTGGTTCTCAAAGGTTAGTATACCTAAGAATTATTGTACAGGGAAGATGCAACTGGAATTTACATAGAATTCTGAATTTTAGATAAAATTGGAAGGCTTGGGGCAATTCTGACTTCCCTAATTCGCACCTTATGTGCCTGCATTTGAATGCATTCCTTATAGTGAATCCACTGTCGTAAGGCATCTAGAATGACAGATTGCCAAAGCTGAGAAGAACCTTTAAGATAATATAGGCCTGTACTTCTAAAAATTTTGTGTTACATCTTCCTTTGATAATATAATGGAAACTACGAATAATCTCACTGGAAAACTTTGGCCACCTGAAATTCCTACAGGAATTCCAAGTTCAAAATCCCTAAACAGATTACCAGCACCAAATAACTTTGGGGACTATATCCTTTTATATCAGGAACCTGAGCATCCATGGATTTTGGTATCTGAAGGGGTCCTGGAACCAATCCCTGCAGATACCAGGGGACGACTGTACCCTCAAATTTAAAGGCTTCAAAAAACACACATTTATGATCTCATAGTTTCTGTAGGTTAGAATTTGCGAGCTGATTTGCTAAGTGGTTCTGGCTCAAGGTCTCTCATGAGGTTGCTCAAATATCAACCGGGGCTAAAGACTTCTGCAACCTTTTTTACAGATGAAGAAAATGAGGCCCAGAGGATGGCCAAGGCCTCAGAGCCCTGTGGTGAAAGAGCTGGGACTGTAATGCAGATCTCTTTACTTTCATGTTTCTGGTTTCTTCCCTTGATCAGGGGCCTCCCTTACAGCACCGTGGGTCAGGGCCAGTATAGCCTCTGCTTGGTGATGTTCAGAGAGCGAGAACCCTTCCTTCACTGCTTTAGCCTGCTTGACACTTCATCCAAGTTTGGGCGGTTCAGCGGAAGCCTCTGTCCCTGGGGCCATTTCATCACCCAGAAGGTTCAAGTAGTGGGAAGGTTATGGCTTCCTTGGTCCTCTGAGAAGGGAGGACTGGGCCCAGAGTTTTTGACCACTGATTTGTGGGTGATGAGATTGGCATATCAGACAGACCAGAATTCATTATAAAGAAACTCAAGACAACAATGAGGGCCAGTAGTAGAGCAGAGAGCAAAGAAATACAGGCTGAAATCAAGTCAAAAAATAGTTATCTGCATGAGCTAGCTAGAATCAAAACAGGTGCTTAAGGATACAGGAAGCTATAGTTAATTGTAGGGAAGATAAGAAGTGTAAGGAGAGAAATGGCCAAGAGCCAAGTGGTTCTCCCAGGAAGCTAAACTGTGAGAAAAATTGCCTATATCTGTCCCTGTAACTAGGTACTATAGAGGTGACTGGTTGATGTCTGTTAGGATAGTTTTGCTTTAAAAGTAAAGCATAAAAAACAAAGCTCCTAAAACTGTCTTGAACCAATAAAGAGAATTGATTAGGTTTTATTTACTTTAAGGTTCAGAGGGAGGTTAGACTTCAGGAATAGTTTGATCAAGGACATGGCTCAGTTTCTCTGTAAGTTTCTCTGTTCTGCCCTTCTCTGTGCACTGGCTTTATCCTCAGACTGGCTTCCCTCATTGTAACAAAGTGGCTACAGCTGTCCCAGGCCTCATATCTGCATACTACACTCTCAGGAATAAGAGAGAGCTCTCTTTCTCCAATCACCAAACAGAAGTCCTGAACATCATTCTTATTAATCACTGTGGCAAGGGAGATGAGATTATAATGAAGGACTTGGGCCAATCACAGCTCATCCTGGGGATGAGCTGGCTCAATTGCTTCTCCTCCGGAAGCTGTGAAAGGCAGGGAAATGGATTCTTCCCAGAAGCCTCCAGAAGGTACCAGCCCTGCCAATACACTGATCTCAAACTTCGGACCTCTAGGACTGCAAGAGAATAAATTTGTTTTGTGTTAAGCTACAAAATTTATTACAGCAGGAATAGTAAACTAATACAGATTTAATTCCCATGAAACTTTATAAAGTACACACTACTGTCATCATTTCCATTTTACTTATGAGGAAACTGAGCCTCAGACCAGCTAAGTAACTTTCTCAGCAGTTAAGTGGAACTCATACAAACCCTGAGCTACTACACATCAGAGCTGGGCAGGTGGAGGGCGGGGAGGCCACCACAGTGCTCATTCTGTGGATTTAAGGGGGCCATGGCACTATCTACTAGAATTCTGACAGCTGTTATTTTTTATTTTTATTTTTGAGACGGAGTCTCGCTCTGTTGCCCAGGCTGGCGTGCAGTGGCACGATCTTGGCTCACTGCAACCTCCACCTCTCAGGTTCATGCCATTCTCTTGCCTCAGCCTCCCAAGTAGCTGGGACTACACGCACCCGCCACCACGCCCGGCTAATTTTTATATATATATATTTTTTAATAGAGACGGGGTTTCACCGTGTCAGCCAGGATGGTCTCGGTCTCCTGACATCGTGATCCGCCCTCCCTGGGCTCCCAAAGTGCTGGGATTACAGGCGTGAGCCACCGCGCCCAGCACCCTGTTATCTTTTTTAAAGGTCCTGGTTTGCTATGGTCCACACTCCATTTCTGGAGATTTCTTTTGACTCCTTCTTCAGATGTGACTGAGCCCCTCTGAGTCCTACCTGCTCCTCTTGCAAATTTGGGAACCTGGCACTGAAAGATGCGGATTCAGTGTTTAGAAGTCACAGAAAATTAGGACAGGAAGGGATCGTTTGAAGTCATCTGATCCAACTCCTCATTTCCATTTTTTTATAGAGGTGCTTCCCATCTGGACTCCAAATCCTGTGGTCTTTCTCTGAGCCAGTGGGAGGTTCTAGAGTGTAAGGTTTAGGAGGCCAGTTTTGACATAGTGCTGCCACTTAACTGCTGGGAAAGTTACTTAGCTGGTCTGAGGCTCAGTTTCCTCATAAGTAAAATGGAAATGATGACAGTAGTGTGTACTTTATAAGGTTTCATGGGAATTAAATCTGTATTAGCTTACTATTCCTGCTGTAACAAATTTTGTGGCTTAACACAACACAAATTTATTCTCTTATAGTCCTAGAGGTCTGAAGTATGAGATCAGTGTATTGGCAGGGCTGGTACCTTCTGGAGGCTTCTGAGGAGAATCCATTTCCCTGCCTTTCATAGCTTCCAAAGGCTGCCTGCATTCCTTGGCTTGTGGCCCCTTCCTCCATCTTCACAGCACATCACTCCATCCTGTTTCCATAGTCACATCTCCTTTCTTTGTCTTTGATCCTCCTGCCTCCCTGTTATAAGGAGCCCTGTGATTACATTGGTCTCACCTGGATAATCCAGAATAATCTCTCCATTTAAAGAGCCTTAACTCAATCACATCTTCAAAATTCCCTTTGCTATGTAAGAAAACATATTCACAGGTTCTGGGTATTGAAATGTGCACACCTTTTTGGGGCAGGGGCAGAGGTTGCTTTATTCTGTTTATGATAAAGTAACAACTAATGTAAAAGCATTAATTGCATAGCACCAGGTATGGAATAAGCATTCAACAAATGGCATTAGTATCATTTAGGGACCACCTACTAGTGCCCATAATCAAAATAGATATAGTTTTTGCCTTTGTGTCTTTGTGTCTTATCCAGTGTCCATAAGCCAAGGAATGCAGGCAGCCTTTGGAAGCTGTGAAAGGCAGGGAAATGGATTCTCCCCAGAAGCCTCCAGAAGGTACCAGCCCTGCCAATACCCTCATCTCATTTGATACTAATGCCACTTGTTGAATGCTTATTACATACCTGGTGCTATGCAATTAATGCTTTTACATTAATACTTTATCGTAAACAGAATAAAGCAACCTCTGCCCCCGCCCCAAGTGATTCTATCAGCCAGCCTTTCCTGTGTAATCAACTACCCTAAAGCTTACTAACGCAAAACAGCTACCATTTATTTAGCTCTCAGTTTAGTAAGTCATCAGTTTCAGTTCTTCTGGTCTGGTCTGGGTTTAGCTAGTTTCCACTGGGCTCCCCCATGGTCACTGGGGCTGCTGGTTTATAATGGTCTTGGCTGGAATGAATGGGGCCTCCCTCCATGTGGTTGTTTTTTTCACCCAACAGGCTAGCCCAGGCTTGTTTGCATGTTGGTGGAAAGGAGCAACAAGAATAGTGAGACCTCTTAAGTCCTAGGCTTCGAACTGACACATTGTCACATCCGCCACTTCTACGGATCAACAAAAATCACAAGGTCAGCCCTGATTCAAGGGCTTAGAAAATAAACTTAATCTCTGATGAGAGAAGTAGTATTGTGTCCCTTTTTACAATCTACCACAATGACATTGCAGGGAAGAGAAAGGAAGCATTGAAGTTGCATGCCAGTAGAATAGTTACTAGGGAAGAATTTCCCTCTGGAAAGTTCCCCAGGAAGGGAGGCAACAAGGCTGCAACAACCTGTTTAGGAGTGGCCCTGGGGTGGCTAATTATTCTTGTGCTCTCTGTGAAGGACAACACATTAGCATATTTCTTTCTCAATGTGCTAAAATGCCAGGCCCCAAGATCTCTATTATAAATGACACAATTAAGTCCTTGGCAAGAAAAAGTCAAGTTCACCAGCCTCTCTTCTGTTTTTCAGAAAGCTAGTAGGACAAGCAGAGTTACTACACCAAAGTCCACACGAGTGACAAAACCACAGATTTTGAGAAATTGAGAGAAGTCATTGGAACATTAAATTCCTTTAAAACAAAGGCTTCTATTTGTCATTAGCAAATGTAGTGAAAAAAAGCAGGATGTAAAACAGTTGATCCAGCCTTATCCTAATTCTTTTAAGAGAAAAATATTTACTTATATGTAGGCCTAGAAAAATGATTGGAAAGACATATATGTATGTGTGTGTATATATATATATACATATCTCTCTCACAATATTAACAGCAGTTAGATATCTTTGCTGGGATTAGAGATGACTTTTTTCTTTCTATTTCTCCAAAATTTCCTAATTTCTATAATAAACCTGAATTACCTTAGTAATCAGGAAAAAATTTAATTAAAAAAAAACCCACAATGGATTCTTTTTTTTTTTTTTTTTTGAGACAGAGTCTTGCTCTATTGCTCAGACTGAAGTGCAGTGGCTCTATCTGAGCTCACTGCAACCTCCGCCCCCCGGGTTCAAGCGATTCTCCTGCCTAAGCCTCTCAAGTAGCTGGCTGGGATTACAGACGCATGCCACCATGCCTGGCTAATTTTTGTATTTTTAGTAGAGATGGGATTTCACCATGTTGGCCAGGTTGGTTTTGAACTCCTGACCTCAAGTGATCTGTCTGCCTTGGCCTCCCAAAGTGCCAGGATTACAGGCGTGAGCCACCGCGCCCAGGCCACAATGGATTCTAATTGCTTCAACATTTTAAAAATGAAGCCCTAAGTTATTTGATTATGTTGTTAATGGTATTTGCTGGAATTGGGACTTTCATATTTTTCCCTTTAAAATTATCCTGGGGCACTAAGTTACACATATAGGTCTTGAACTCCTAATTTCAAGTTTATAAAATGTATTAATTAGTGCAAGTGCCTTTCATTTGTCCAATCTCTCAATTCTCTAGATGCTGGGAGCTCAAAACTCTTTAGCAAGTTAGGTACCCAGAGGCCATTACACTGACTTTTTTTGAACAAATTACTCTACAGAGCTGTGATTTAATATCTTGCTCTCAGCTTTTATCAGGGGTCGATGCTGATATACCAAACAGGCCTGCAAAGAACATTTCTGCATCTTTTATAGAACTACTGCCAAAGGCCTTTTCTTTTATTTGGTTCACACTCCTTTCTACAGAGATCCCCTCAGTCAATTCTCCTTGTGTACCTTATGAGGAAGTTTGGTTTCTATAGTGCACTGGTGTGGCTCATGTTAGGGAACCTTGAGATGAGGTCATTTATCTTGTTTTCCTTTTGCCTTTGCTGCTGGGAAGCTTAGAATCAAATTTTGTGCTCAATGAAGGCAACTATCCTTAACCAAGGTTTTCTATCTTGCTGAATAGTACCACCATCTATCCATCTCACTGAAGCTAGAAATTCCAGACAACATTCTAGAATTTTCTGCCGTCTTGCAGCTATTACCAGATGAAGGCATTCGGGAAATGTCACCCCAAAACATGCTGGTTTGGTATTCTGATTGCTTTGGCCTGAGGGCATTCAGGGAATAGCAATACAGGCAGAGCTTTCTCTGGGTTCCCTTTATCTGCCTAAAGTGGACTCCCCAAAAGAAACTCAGTGGTCATGAATCCCCTCCCTGGACTCTCATCAACCAGGGAAGATTGGCTCCTATCACAGGAGAGGGGACAGGAGGTCGATGCCATGCCAAGACAGACTTTGCCACAGGTTGTTGTGTATTCTTCTGAGGGCCCATTTATCTTTCCCCCAAATCATCCATTTTCCCTTAAGTTGCCAAAACCCCCTCCCCTGTCATACATGAAGACAGGATCTAAACTTCTAGATCTTACTGGGTTTGGGGGTATTCACTTTTCTTTCATGTAATGCCTCTGTGCATGTAATAAATGTGTTCACCTTTTCTTCTTTAGTATTAGTCCATTCTCACGTTGCTATAAAGAAATACCTGAAGCAGCCTGGCCAACATGGTGAAATCCCATCTGTAATAAAAACACAAAAATTAGCCGGGCATGGTGGTGCATGTTTGTCATCCCAACTACTTAAGAGACTGAGGTATGAGAATTGATTGAACCCAGGAGGCAGAGGTTGCAGTGAGCAGAGATTGCGCCACTGAACTCTAGCCTGGGCAACAGAGTGAGACCCTGCCACAAAAACAAAACAAAACAAAACAACAAAAAAACCCTGAGACTGGGTAATTTATAAAGAAAAGAGGTTTAACTGGCTCATGGCTCTGCAACTGTACAGGAAGCATTATGCTGATGTCTGCTTGGCTTCTGGGGTGGCCTCGGGAAACTTACAATCATGGCAGAAGGCAAAAGGGAGTCAGCAGGTCACATGGCGAAAACAGGAGCAAGAGAGAGAGGCGGGAGGTGCCACACACTTTTAAACAACGAGATTGCTTGTGAATTCACTCACTATCTCTATCTTGAGGACAGTACCAGGGGGATGGTACTAAACCATTCATGAGAAATCTGCCCTTATGATCCAATCACCTCCTACCAGGCTGTAGGTTATAGTAAATTCCTCTTCCACGTTTAGCCTGTTAACTTCCTTTAAAATTCAAGAGGGAGAAAAATTGTTAAGTACAATAAGTTCTGAGTTCTTCTTCAAAGAACCAATATGTCAGTATGTTCAGCTTCCCTGTTCTTTGTTCTCCATTTTAAAGTTAACTTCCTCGTTCTTTACCTTCCTTGCCCGTAGTTTCAGTAAACAACCCCCTCCTAGCCTCTATCACCTGTTCTGTCCTTAGGCATCCTTAGTCGCCTGTTCTGTCCTTAGTAATCCTTAGTCACCTGCTCTGTAACTGTCCCTCCCGCCAAAACTACTCACCCCACCACTCTGGCTCATACCCTTGCTCTCTTTAAAATAGCCAATCAGAATTAGCTTAGACTGTGCCGTCCAACCCTAGCCAATAGGGGAAAGACGCAGCAGTAGGGGCTACCTGTGTCAGGAATAAGAACCCCTTCCCCTCCATCGTCCGGTGTGCTCTCGCCATTGCTCCATCTGTGAGACGCACCCTTCTATAGAAGTAAATTGCCTTGCTGAGAGAACTTTTGCCTGAGTGCTATTTTCACTTGGCAGCACCGAGCATTTACTTCCAACAAGGCCCCACCTCCAACGTTGGAGATTACAATTCGACATGAGATTTGGACTGGGACACATCCAAACTATATCACCTGTTCATCTGCCTACTATCAGCTGATTTCATAGATGCAATTATCAAGTGCCTCGTAGGGTAGAGGGAAAGTCTGCCCTCTCCTACACAATCCTGGAGCATTTTCCTTCTAAGGATCTCTCCAGTGTGTTCACCACTCTGTATTCCTATAGTCTCCTTTTAGTTCAGCCATCATTTTGTGCGTGGATTGCTCAGTATTTCCTAACTGTACTTCCTGAATCTCATCTTCCCCATTCCTACAAAAATCCTCTCCCCAAAATGTCCACCTTCCATACCAAGATGAGCAAGTGGTCTTTGTAACATGCCAATCTAATCTGGCAAGTTAAAAGTCTTTCCTCACGCCTGTAATCCCAGCACTTTGGGAGGCTGAGGCGGGTGGATCATGAGGTCAGGAGATCAAGACCATCCTGGCTAACGTGGTGAAACCCTGTCTCTACTAAAAATACAAAAAATTAGCTGGGCATGGCGGTCGGTGCCTGTAGTCCCAGCTACTTGGGAGGCTGAAGCAGGAGAATGGCATGAACCCGGGAGGCGGAGCTTGCAGTGAGCTGAGGTCGCATGCCACTGCGCTCCAGCCTGGGTGACAGAGCGAGACTCCGTCTCAAAAAAAAAAACAAAAAAAAATCTTTCCTTGTGAAGTGTTAACTCCTTCACTTCTCTCTCTTTCTTTTTTTTGAGACAGAATCTCTCTCTGTTGCCCAGGCTGGAGTGCAGTGGTGCGATCTTGGCTCACTGCAACTTTCTCCTCCTGTGTTCAAGCAATTCTTGTGCCTCAGCCTCCCAAGTAGCTGGAATTACAGTCATGCGCTACCACGCCTGACTAATTTTCATATTTTTAGTAGAGACGGAGTTTCACCATGTTGGCCAGGCTGGTCTCGAACTCCTGAGCTCAAGTGATCCACCCACCTTGGCCTCTCAAAGCGCTGGGATTACAGGCATGAACCACCGTGCCCAGCCTCCTTTGCTTCTCTTGCATAAGTCTCTATCTGCTTCTCTCAACTCTCATCTTCCAGCTTTTTACTCCAGCCATACAAGCTGTACTCTCCCTTGTCTCTGGGATTCCATTTTCTCAGTTGCTTTTCTCTCTTCTCCAGCTCCTCTTTGGCATGGTTCATACCATGGATTTTGCTTCAGAGTTTATGACTAAAGCCTTCCCTGGTTCCTTCTGTCATCTGAGACCGGTTAGGTATTCCTACTGTGAGTCCCCAAAGTTGTCTGCACTTCCCCTAACATAGCACTTGCCATGGTGAATTGTAGGGTAGGTTTCCTTTTCTGTCTCCTGCTCTAAACTGTAAGACCCAGGAGGGCAGGTTCTAGGTCTACCTCCTGTTATACCTTCAGGGCCAGCATAGCACCTGGTCCACAGTAGATGCTCACTAAGTATTTGTTAAAAGAATCAATCAATAAATAAACTAGTGTTTTGGCACTATAAAAAAATCTTCCTCCCCCCACCTCCTCTCCTCTACCCTCATTATTTATCTATTGTTTGTCCCTATTGTTTTATATTTCTGCTTCCATAAACCAATCTGTAAATTTTTTTTCAAAAATGCCCACAATGTCCCACTCCTTGCAGCACGAACTTATCAAGAGGTGGCACCTATTTTCCCACCTCTTGAATCATTGCTGGCACCCCCATGGATAATACGCAGCTGATTGATTGTGTGGCTGACTGCATCTGTCCTTGCATGTTTCTGCTCCCTCCCTTGGAACTGCACTGCTGCCATGTGAACAAGCCTGAGCTAGCCTGCTGGATGGTGAGAGACACAAGGCTGAAACTCCACCATCACCCCAGCCAACAGCCTGCTGGCCTCCAGATGTGTAAGTGAGGCCATCGAAGACTAGACAGCCCCAGACAACCTGTCACTGATGTTAGATGTCTGAGTGAGCCCAGTGGAGGTCAGCTCCACTGGACCCAAATCAGTGGACATGCCTAATTTGAGAAATAGACTTGAGAGCAATAACAAAGGCTTGTCTTAAGCCCCCACATATCAAGGTGGTTTCTTATAGTACACCTTGCTATCTTTCCTGGAAACTGACCTCAAGTGACACCATCCAACACACAGGGAGACACTTTGAAGCCTCCAGAGGGTTAGGGTCAACCTGGTCCTCTTTTTCTCCAGCAACTTGGGGCACACACCCCAAATCTGTTTTTTGTTTGTTTGTTTTGTTGTTTTTTTTTTTCTGAGACAAGGTCTCACTCTGTTGTCCATGCTGGAGTGCAGTGGTGAGATCATAGCTCACTGCAGCCTCAAACTACTGGGCTCAAGCTATCCTCCCACCTCAGCCTCCCGAGTAGATGGGACTACAGGTGTGTGCCACCGTACCTGGCTAACTTTTAAATTTGTTTTGTAGAGATAGGGGTCTTGCTATGTTGCCCACTCTGGTCTCAAACTCTTGGGCTCAGGTGATCCTCCCACCTCAGCCTCCCAAAGTGCTGGGATTACAAGTGTGAGCCACCGCAACCAGCCCCGAATCGTTTTTTAAAGACAGAATTATAAAGTGTGCCCCAATTTTTAGATGATCAAATTCCTCTTACATCCTTCTCATCTCTGCTTTACTTCTTCTAGCCCTTTCTTCTGCCCTAAAAAGCAAAATGAAACTGAATTTAATTTCTCTTCCCTGGTCTCAGAGTATCTGCATTTTGCTTGCATTGGGATCCTTTCAACTAGCCCAGTGACTGGCTCTGAATTCGGTGTGGCCTGATGCTCATAACTGGCTCCTCCATGACCTCCAGCAAATGACTTAATCTCTCTGAGCCTCAAATTTTCTCATCTGTAAAATGGGCTGAGGTGGGAGGATTGCTTGTGCCCAGGAGTTTGAGGCTGCAGTGAGCTATGATCTTGCCACTGCATTCCAGCCTGGGTGACAGAATGAGACCCCATCTTCAAAGATAAAAAGTAAACAAAATAAGAAACTGAGAGCCAGTTGCTCAAGTTAAGGTCTGACTCTTACCAGCCAAGGGATATTGGCCAAGTTATTTAGAAGTAGTCAGCTTTTAGGGCTTTTAGAGAGGTGCTTCTCAAACTTCAAAGTGCAAGATCCTTAGGGGATCTTGTTCAAATGCAAATTCTGATTCAGTGTGTAGGTGCTATGGTTTGAATGATGGTGTCCCCTCCAAAATTCTTGTTCAGAATTAATCTGGCCAGGCACAGTGGTTCATGCCTGTAATCTCAGCATTTTGGGAGGCTGAGGCAGGCGGATCACTTGAGATCAGGAGTTTGAGACCAGCCTGGCCAACATGGCAAAACCCTGTCTCTACTAAACATACAAAAATTAGCTGAGCGTAGTGGCAGGCACCTGTAGTCCCAGCTACTTGGGAGGCTGAGGCAGGAGAATCACTTGAGCCTAGGAGGCAGAGGTTGCAGTGAGCCGAAATCATGTCATTGCACTCCAGCCTGAGTGACAGAGCGAGACTCTGTCTCAAAACATAAATAAATAAATAAATAAACAAAATTAATCCATAATGCAAGAGTATTAAGAGGTGTAGCCTTTGGGAGGTGATTAAGTCATGAGGATGCCACTCTCATGAATGGGATTAGCACCCTTATAAAAGGGCTCAAGGTTGAAAGGGATGCTCTTTTGTCCTTCCATCCCTTGTGCCATGTGAGGACATAGCATTCCTCCTATCTGGAGAACACAGCGTTCAAGGCATCACCAGATACAAAGACCGATGGCACCTCCACCTTGGACATCCTGACCTCTAGAACTGTGAGAAGTAAGTTTCTTTTCTTTCTGTTTTTTTTTTTTTCATTTTGAGATGGAGTCTTGCTCTGTCACCCAGGCTAGAGCACAGTGGATGTGATCTCGGCTCACTGCAACCTCCATTCCCCAGGTTCAACCCATTCTCGTGCCTCAGCCTCTCGAGTAGCTGGGAAACCAGTGCGTCAGGCTAATTTTTGTATTTTTAGTAGAAACAGGTTTTCCCCATGTCGGCCAGGCTGGTCTTGAACTCCTGGCCTCAAGTGATGTGCCTGCTTCGGCCTCCCAAAGTGCTGGGATTAAAGGTGTGAGCCACTGCGCCCAGTTGGAAGTAAGTTTCTATTGCTAGTATATTAACCAGTTCGTGGTATTTTGTTACAGCAGTACAAACAGACTAAGACAGTTGGAATGCGGTGGGACCTGAGCTTCCTCGTTTACACAAGCTGCCAGGTGATGCTTGTCACTGTTAGTAACTGGCTGCTATTCAGTGACAGGAGCACCCAATGGCGTGGCTGTAACCCTGGCTGCACATTAGAATCACATAGGAAGCTCCAATCACATTCCATGTCAGGTCCCACCCCTGCAAATCTTGATTTGATTGGTTTAGGGTGGTGTTGAAGCATTGGAAGCTTAGAAACTCTCCCCTAGTGATTCTGTTGTGCAACCAGGATAGAAAACCACTGGCTTGGTCCATACTCCTCGTCATCTACGGCTTTAGATAAGGGAACTATATAATTTATTGTCCAAGCTGGAGCACATTTTATTTTATTTTATTTATTTTTTAATTTTTATTTTCTAGATGGAGTCTTGCTCTGTTCGCCCAGGCTGGAGTGTAATAGTATGATCTCGGCTCACTGCAACCTCGGCCTCTCAGGTTCAAGTGATTCTCTTGCCTCAGCCTCCCCAGTAGCTGGGATTACAGGCGCCTGCCACCACTCCTGGCTAATGTTTGTACTTTTAGTAGAGACGGGGTTTCACCATGTTGGCCAGGCTGGTCTCAAACTCCTGGCCTCAAGTGATCCGCTCACCTTGGCCTCCCAAAGTGCTGCGATTACAGGCCTGAGCTACCACACCCAGACTGGAACACATTTTAGAGAAAAAGAAGTCTCAGATGATAACCACACAGGTTCAGCAGGTGTAAACCAGGGTTGTCCTGGGCAAATCTGGATGCATTAACTGTAGCTTTGTGGGGTCCCAGCCTTGCCCAAGGTCACAAAGGTGATTAGTGGTAGAGCCAGGACTTGAAACCAAGCCTGGTGGCCCTCAATTAAGTTCTCATTTCACTTCCTTGTTACCTTAATTATTCAGTCTCTGAAATGGGAATAAGAATGTTTATCTTGTCAACCCAAATCTAGGGTGACTATGGTTATAAAAGGAGGCCATAATCCACGTAAATGTGCTTTAAAAAGTCAAGCAGCTCTACGGAATTGGAAGGCATTTGTATTACTGTGAGTCTGTGGTATTTCCTGTAAACTAATGATGAGCTCCAGAGGCTTGATGAGATTCAGGTTCAGTGTTTGTGGCAAGACTCTTACAAATGGTGCCTGTACTTGCCGTTGCATCCCGTTGAGAGGTTTCTAATGTCATAATATCAGGTTGTATCTGTCACCGATATACATTGTAGTATTCAAAAGTGAAATGAGCCAGGTGCAGTGGCTCACACCTATAATTTCAGCACTTTGGGAGGCCGAGGTGGGAAGACAGCTTGAGGTCAGGACTTCAAGACCAGCTTGGGCAACATAGCGAGACTTCTGTCTGTACAAAATAAAGAAATATTAGCCTGGTGCAATGGCACATACTTGTAGTCCCAGCTACTTGGGAGGCTGAGGTGAGCAAATAGCTTGAACCCGGGAGTTTGAGGTTGCACTAAGTCATGATCGTGCCACTGCACTCCAGCCTGGGTGACAGAGTGAGATCCTGTCTCAAAAAAAAAAAAAAAAAAAATGGAAAAAGAAAAGAAATGATCACCTGTCAGTAGCCATCCCCAAATGGGCTGTGAGTGATGGCACTGTGTCAATGTAGGTTCATCAGCTGTAACAAATGTGCCACTCTGGTACATGCTGATAGTTGGGGGGGCTGTGCATGGGGAGCAGGGGGTATGTGGGAACTCTCTGTACTTTATGCTCAAGTTTGCTGTGTACCTGAAGCTATTCCTACTCTAAAAAATAAAGTATATTACACAATTGCTTTTATTTTGTTTTGCTTTTTGAGATGGAGTCTTGCCCTGTCCCCCAGGCTGGAGTGCAGTGGTGCAATCTCCGCTCACTGCAACCTCTGCCTCCCAGGTTCAAGCAATTCTCCTGCCTCAACCTCCCAAGTAGCTGGGATTACAGACACCCGCCACCATGCCCAGCTAATTTTTTATGTTTTTAGTGGAGACGGGGTTTTGCCATGTTGGCCAGGCTGCTCTCAAATTCCTGACCTCAGGTGATCCGCCCACCTCAGCCTCCCAAAGTGCTGGGATTACAGGCTTGAGCCACCGTGCCCGGCCTCCAGCTAATTTTTTAAAATGTATTATTAGTGGAGACAGAGTTTCACCGTGTTGGCCAGGATGGTCTCTAACTCCTGACCTCAAGTGATCTGCCAGCCAATTGCTTTTAATGATCCAAGGAGGGATGAAAAAAGGGGGCTGGGGCAGAGAGAGAGAGAGAGAGAGAGAGATGAAATAAAAATGGCAAAATATGGTTGTTGAAGCTGGGCAATGGTACATGGGGTTCATTGTGCTATTCTCTCCTGTATATTTGAACATTTCTGTAATGAAAATTAAACGGAAGAAAACACTACTGAGGAATGCCCCTAAGAAGATGCAGCAGACACAGTTGGTTGCTTGTAACTCAATATTCACTTTCTGACACCCCTCCACCCACAGCTGGTTGGACACTTGACCAGGCTGAGCCAATCAAATCTGTTTTCACCAGAATTTTAAATAAGAGTAAAAATTCTAGACTAGCTGTTGCTGGGCACCAGAGCTACAAACTTACATGGGGTTATGATCAGCGCAAGCTAAGTAATGGGGCAGCACAAAACAGAAGTTTATGAAATGAGTAAGCTGAGGAAGAGGAGAAAGAGAAGAAGAGCAAGAGAGAAAAGGGGAGAGGGTGAGACAAAGGAAGGAGGGAAGGGAAAAGCAGGGGGAGAGAAATGGGTCTGGAGTGGGGAATGAAGAGTAAGGGTGTGAAGAGAAAGTGAAAGAGTTTAGTTGGTTATAGTGCTCCCCGCCAAGGTATGTTCACCCAGAACCTCGGAATAAGACCTTATTTGGTGCACGGCCGGGCGCGGTGGCTCACGCCTGTAATCCCAGCACTTTGGGAGGCCGAGGCTGGCGGATCACGAGGTCAGGAGATCGAGACCATCCTGGCTAACACGGTGAAACCCCGTCTCTACTAAAAATACAAAAAATTAGCCGGGCGTGGTAGCGGGCGCCTGTAGTCCCAGCTACTCGGGAGGCTGAGGCAGGAGAATGGCGTGAACCCGGGAGGCGGAGCTTGCAGTGAGCCGAGATCGCGCCACTGCACTCCAGCCTGGGCGACAGAGCGAGACTCCGTCTCAAAAAAAAAAAAAAAAAAAAAAAAGACCTTATTTGGTGCACACTTACTAAGAACCAGGAAGAAAAAGAAGAAAATAACAAATTTAAAAAGAAAAAGAAAAAATACCTTATTGGAAAAAAAGGTCTTGGCAGATGTAATTGAGTTAAAGATCTAGAGATGAGATAATCCCTGGATTTAGGGTAGGCCCTAAATCCAATGACTGGTGTCTTCATATGGGAAAGGACGGAGACATGACACCCAGAGACACAGCGGCGGGGCCATGTAAAGATGGAGGCAGAGATTGGAGTAATGTGGCCACAAGCCAAGAAATGCCAAGGATTGCTGAAGCCACCGGAAGCTGGGGGAGGCAGGGGATGGAGGCTGCTTTCTCAGAGCCTCCAGAAGGAACCAACCCAGCCAATACCTTGATTTTGGACTTCAGGCCTCCAGAACTGTGAGAAAACAAACTTCTGTTGTTTGAAGTCACCCAGTTTGTGGTGACTTGCTATGGCAGCCCTAGGAATCTATTTCATCCTAAGAGAGAGGGAAAGGACAAGAGGAGGAGGAGGGAGGGCAAGGGAAGAAAGCAAAAGTGAAAGCAGGAAGGAAGAGGAGAGAGAAAATCGAAGCAGAGGCACAGAGAGAGGTGAGACCGTGGCCTGCTCCTCCCCAGAGTACCTGCCCCTGGACTTCCTTGTTCATCTGAGGACCGGGCCTTAGGTGCCTATCGTGACATTACCTCCTCACCTTCCACCCTTTTCCTTGAGTGTGTCTACCCCTCACATCCTGGTCTTAGCAAGCCCCCTAGTGAGGGATGCAGCCCTGCAGTTG
The DNA here is from genome assembly GCF_029289425.2 of Pan paniscus. Lineage (NCBI taxonomy): Eukaryota > Metazoa > Chordata > Mammalia > Primates > Hominidae > Pan > Pan paniscus. The sequence continues at coordinate 72,507,602 of NC_085926.1, read as the reverse complement.
AGCTCCGTCACCTAGGCAGCCCTAGGCTGGCACTGGGGACAGGGGCAGGGATGCTGACTGAGGCCAGATGGCTTCCAGTGGGGTGGCTGCTGCCAGCAGTGCATATGGGATGCATGGGGAGGGCGTGCTGGTGACAGGCGGCTCTTCACTCCTTGCATCCCTCCATCTCACTGCAGAGGTCCCCCGGGACCCTCTCCAAATGCTGATGAGCCCCACCAAGGGCTGCGTGGCCCCCTCTGAAGTTGGTACCATCAGAGTCTCCACCTCGAATGCTCCAGAACAAAGGCACATCCTTGGGGGTTCTATAAAGACTAAGTCTCTTGCTCTCTACCTCTGTCATGTCATGTTATTTTTTATTCGCCACCATAGCCAATATTTTCAAAGCCCTCCTTTTGTGCCAGGTGCAGTACCAAGTGCTGTACAGGCATTGTCTTCGCGGATGCACCTGCTGCGACCTCACATTAAAAGGAGAAATGGACGCTGATCAGGGAGGAAAAGACCCTGCCCGAGGACCCTGGAAGGTGAGAGCCAGGCTCAGAATGTGACCCCAAGGGCTGCCCTTTACCCTTTACCTCTGCTGCCTCTCTGTGTGCATGCCTTGAATGAGGATGATCCTCGACTCCAATGTGTTTCCACACACTCAATTGTTAGTGAAATAACAGATTTTTATAAGCTGTTAGCTGGGAAAATGAGGAACTGAATGGTTCTTCCCTGGGCTTCTCAGCCCCAGGAGTTCTCTTCCGTTCATAGCAACTACACCCAGCTGTCTCCATGAGGAGCGCTAAGGAGGGGTGAAGGGAAACAGTGGGAAGGAGGAGGTTTTAATGCACTCTGATGGGAATGTCTGGGAAACAAAGCCCAGGCATGAGCTTACTTCTTTACTTCCTTTCTGCTCTTCCCCCGGACTTTTTTGGGTCTGTTTTAGAGCTCATCCCAGTTGCCCTGAGTCTCCCTGCCAACCTGGGACGCCCCCATCCCAGCCTTGCCCAGGCTGCCATTAGCGTCACAGATGGTGTGGGGCCCTGGGAGAGTCAACTTCCCCTCTCTGGGCCTCACTGTCCTCATCTCACAAATCAAGACAATAATAATATCTACCTTAAAACCATACCTTAAATATGTGCAGTGTACTGTATGTCAAGTACACTTTAATCAAGAGGTTTTCAAAAGCACAGCACTCTATGGTTTAGGGGTGCCTGCTTAGGTGTCTTCAACAAAGCAAGGAAGCTATTACCAACTGGGAGGGAAGAGGTGGTGGCCTGGACAGGATGTGAGGCCCCTGGGATATGAACAACTTACCTGGACCTGGGCAGTGAGGAAGCAGATGTTAGTTGATAATACTTTGTTAAACTCTACATTTATGCTTTTGGTGTTTGTGAATACAAATTTTGTTTTGTTTTGTTTTGTTTTGTTTTTGAGATGGAGTTTCACTCTTGTTGCTCAGGCTGGAGTGCAATGGCGTGATCTCGGCTCACTGCAACCTCCGCCTCCCGGGTTCAAGTGATTCTCTTGCCTCAGCCTCCCAAGTAGCTGGGATTACAGGTGCACACCACCACTCCCAGCTAATTTTTTTTTGTATTTTTAGTAGAGATGGGGTTTCTCCATGTTGGTCAGGCTGGTCTTGAACTCCTGACCTCAGGTGGTCTGCCCACCTCGGCCTCCCAAAGTGCTAGGATTACAGGTGTGAGCCTCTGCACCTGGCTGAATACAAATGTTATATTTCACAACTTTGGAAATATTCAAAAATAATACAGTTTACCTCCCGGGGTTGTTGGTGCATTCTTTCAGACATGCATCCAGTGCCCTTGCACCTAGTAGGTGCTCAAAGAACAGGGTTGGGGTGGCTCTTCCCTGGTCGTTATTCAGCCAAGGGAGAGCTCAGTGGTTGGTAAGGCTCAGAACCCCAAGAAGAACATAAAAGAGAAGAGGGAGTGGCAGTCGGCAGTGGAGTGAGGAAGAGATAGATAAGTTATTGCCAAATTCATGGGAAAGTGAGAAATTTATTAAGAATCATCTGCATCCCAGGCCAGCGTAGTTTCAGAAAGGAGCTATGCTAATGGTTTTAAAATTCCTTGTTTGTTCATTCATGCAAGAAATATATATTGAGCACCTGCCATGTGGCAGGCACTGCACTGGCTGAGGGAATACTGGGAGGACAGAGTCCCTTCTCTCAGGGCTTACAGACTGCCAGAGAAGTGCACATTTAATGGGGTGGACTCTATCCACTGGGCTAAGAACAAGGCTGGAGAAATAGAGTGTGGCTGAGCCCCTAAGGGAGTCCTTCTGCCCAGTGGGTTTTTTTTTTCTTTTGGGGGACTGGTAATCGTCAGAGAAGTCTTTCTGAAAGAAGTCACACATAAACTGAGCCCCAGAGTTAGTTGAATCTAGCATATTCCAGGCAGAGCAACAGTACATGCAAAAGCCCAGAGGTGAGAAAGAGAGGGTGATGACTTTGAGGAACTGTAGAAATATTTGCATGGCTAGAGTGCAGAGAGAGAGAGAGAAGGAGAGACCAGTGAGGTAAGCCAAGGTCAGTTCACAAAGGGCCTTCTATGCCCGGATAAGGAGTCTGGCTGCACTCCTAAAAGCAATGGAGAGCCACTGAAGGATGGCAAGCAGGGAGGGGTGCTATATTGTCCCAAGCTTCTTTTTAGAAGTACATGGTGACTGCCATGTCTGTTAGAAATGGATGGTTACCCTGGGTGAGCAATGCCAGCCTCCCCTTCTGGAACAAGAGCTGACCTTCTAAGTAGAATTGCCTTCACCCTCCTACCTAGAACCCTTGCTTGGTCAAAGTATAGGGAAAAACCACCTCTGCCTGTCTTAGTTAGTCCATGGGGGCCACTAGAACAAAATGCCTGAGGCTGAGTAATTTATAAAGAACAGAAATTTATTTCTCAGAGATCTGGAGGCTGGAAGTCCAAGATCAAGGCAGGTTCGATGTCTGGTGAGGCCTGGCCTCTGCTTCCAAGATGGCGCCTTGTTGCTTCTTCCTCCAGAGGGAACAAAGGCTGTGTCCTCACATGAAGGGCAAAATGGGTCTAGGGAATTCTTCCCAGCCATTTTATAAGGGCATTAATCCCATTCACAAGGGCTCTACCCTCACGACTTAATCACATCCTAAAGACGCCACCTAATAATATCATCACATTGTCGATTAAGTTTTAACATATGGGCCGGGTGTGGTGGCTCACGCCTATAATCCCAGTACTTTGGAAGGCCAAGGCAGGCGGATCACTTCAGGTCAGGAGTTTGAGACCAGCCTGGCCAACATAGTGAAACCCTGTCTCTACTAAAAATACAAAAATTAGCCAGGCGTGGAGGTGGGCATCTGTAATCCCAGCTACTTGGGAGGCTGAGGGAGGAGAATCGCTTGAACCTGGGAGGCAGAGGTTGCAGTGAGCTGAGATTGTGCCATTGCACTCCAGGCTGGGCAGCAGAGTGAGACTCCACAAAAAAAAGAAAATTTCAACCCAGGAGTTTTGGAGAGCACATGCAGACCACAGCACTGCCCAACTCAGAAAAACAAGAATCCTGATTGTCAGGGAACCATGGATGAAAGCCTCACAGGGAGAGGGATGCTCGGGCTTGCTGCACGGAGCTCTCTTCAGGGCCAGGGCCAGGGCCTTGCATAGAACAAGAACTCCAAGCTTGCAGATGAGCTAGCAAGGCTGCTTCTGTCTAGCTTTACTTTTCCTTAATTTCTAGGACTGTAATGGGCTGAGCAATTAAGACTTGTATTTACGGGCGGGTGTGGTGGCTCACGCCTGTAATCCCAGCACTTTGGGAGGCAGAGGCAGGCAGATCACGAGGTCAGGAGTTCAAGACCAGCCTGACCAACATGGTGAAACCCCATCTCTACTAAAAATACAAAAATTAGCCAGGTGTGGTGGCATGCACCTATAATCCCAGCTACTCGGGAGGCTGAGGCAGAAGAATCGCTTGAACCTGGGAGGCAGAGGTTGCAGTGAGCTGAGATCGCACCACTGAACTCCAGCCTGGGCCACAGAGCAAGACCCCATCTCAAAAAAAAAAAAAAACAAAACTTGTATTTACACAGAACACTCTGCCTTATGGAAACCCGAAACTCTTAAGTGTCTATTTGATTTGTGGCCAGCATTCAACTTTCAGTCTGATGAAAGGCTCACTTCTCAAATGGAATATATCTTATTTGTTTGCTTGGGTGACATTAGTGAGAACAAGGGTCCCATGGGGAAAAATGGAGATTCACAGGATCTACCTTCTCCTCTAGAAATGTTGATTCAGTATGTGTATCAGCTGGCACTTGCTTGGTTATACTGCAGTAACAAATGATTCCTCAAATCTCAGTGGCGTATAATGAAAAAAAGGTTTGTTTTTTACTGACGTTTCATATTGGCTGTGTATCAGATCTGCCACACTTTCTTCATTTAAGGACTCACACAGAGGGAACAGCCCCATAGGGGACATACACTTGCATCAGAGATGTATCATCAGGCTGGGTGTGGTGGCTCACGCCTGTAATCCCAGCACTTTGGGAGGCCGAGGCAGGTAGATCACCTGAGGTGAGGAGTTCAAAACCAGCCTGGCCAATATGGTGAAATCCTGTCTCTACCAAAAAAAAAAAAAAAAATTAGCCAGGCATGGTGGTGCACGACTGTAGTCACAGCTACTTGGGAGGCTGAGGCAGGAGAATCGCTTGAACCTGGGAGGTGGAGGTTGCAGTGGGCCCAGATAGTGCCACTGTACTCCAGCCTGTGTGTTAAAGTGAGACTCCTCCTCAAAAAAAACAAAAACAAAAACCAAAAACAAAAACCATGTATCATTGTCTTATAGGAAAGAAGGAGCAAATGACTGGGAACTGTAATACTGTTTACCATAAGAGGTCTGGGGTGGGGCCCAGGGTTATAAGGCTATGCATTTTTAAAATTTTTTTCTAAGTTTTTTTTATAGAGATGAAGTCTTGCTACATTGCCCAGGCTGGACTCGAACTCCTGGGCTCAAGCAATCCTCATGCCTCGGCCTCTCAAAATGCTGGGATTACAGGAGTGAGCCACTGCACTCAGCCAAGGGCTACACATTTTTAACAATATATGCAGGTGAGTCTGTTGCAGGAGGTCTGAGGGCCATGTGTTCTGATAAAGAAAGGCATTGGTCTGGACTGGTTTCTCCATGGGCAAATTCAGGCAGTTTTCAGCCTCTCTATTTGACACCTAAATCTTCACTTTCAATGCTCTTTCTCCTTGACGACGTCTCCTCTCAGAAGCCTTCAGAGCCTGAGTGCTCCACAGTTGAGCCTTGAGTCCTGTATCTCTCCCCTATACCTCCAGCTCTGTTTTCCACTAGAGAACACAAATAAATCTGGTTTTTAAAAAACAATGAATGTAAATGGGCATGCATACGTTTATGTGTTTACCCTGCCTGAGTACGTATTTGCATTTTAACCAGACTGTTTTCATGACCCAGAATTCATTGCATGATGAGCATTTCAGGCACTGTAACTAGTTGTAATGGAGGGTAGTATTAGAATGTGTATTCTCCCTCCACCCTCCCAGCTGATGGGCCATCTCTCTGCTCCTTCTTGCTTATCTCTGGTACTGCACTTGCCACTTGATGTTATAATGGTCTATACATCTGTCTCCCTTATGAGGTTCTTGAGGGCGGAAGCTTTGAGTTCTTTTTTCAGTCTCCTACATCAAACATGTTTGATGAGTGAATACGTATTTGTTATTTGGGTATTATTGCAACCCACTCTTGGACCATTTGAAAACTTGGATTTTTTTTTTTTTTTTTTTTTTGCTCGTTTCCTGACACTTCTTCCTGGTTGCTTAAAACTGCTCTGGTCAATATGGTAACCATCAGCCACATATGCCTCTGAGCAATTGAAATGTGGCTAGTCTGAACTGACATGTAAAATATTAGATGTAAAATATTGGGTTTCAGAGACTTAGCATGAAAAAAGTGTAAAATGTCTTATTGCATTTAAAATATTTCATTCATAATTTTATATTGATTATAGGTGAAAATTATAATATTTTGGATATAGTATATGAAAATAAAATATTGTTAAAATTAAATTACTATTATTTAATATTTATTAATGGTTATTAAAATTATGAAATCCTGTTTCCTCTGACTTTTTAAATGTGCCTACGAGAAAAATTTTAATTTTTTAATGTATTTCACTTTATTTATTTATTTTTTTAGAGAGATGGGGTCTTGCTCTGTTGCCCAGGTTGGAGTGCAGCAGTGTGATCAGAGCTCACTGCAGCTTCAAACTCCTGGGCTCAAGGGATCCTCCTATTTCAGCCTCTGGAGTAGCTGGGACTTATACATGTGCATCAACATGCCCGGCTACCTTTTTTTTTTTTTTTTTTCCATAGAGATGGTGTCTCATTATGTTGCCCAGGCTAGTCTCAAACTCCTGGCCTCAAATGATCTTCCCATTTAGGCTTCCCAATGTGCTGGGATTACAGGCATGAGCCACCAGGCCCAGGTCACCAGAAATTTTTAAATTGCATAATGCGGCTTGTGTTATATTTCTTCTAGACAGTGCTGTTTAGACAATTCTAACAGTTTCTCAATCACATCTTCAGTTTTCTTCACTTCCCTGGGGAGTAATTCACTTCGGTGTGGAAATAGGGACGTACTTTAAGGGACAAACGAGCACCTAACAGTAGCTTTGCCTCTCTCTGCCTTCAATTCCCTTAAATAGAGTTTTCCCCTTCCAATTTCTCTGGTGGGGAGGATGCCATCACCCAGCAAATTCCAGCAATTCAATCCTACTTGAGCCAAAACATCATTTCTATCAGAATTGGGTCTGTAGCAAAGGTTCTTTTTGGTCCTGGTTGGCTGAGCAGGTTTGGTATCTAAATCCTTAATCCTTATTCTGGGACAACTTTGTAAGTGAGATTGACAGGCATGAAAAAGTTAGAGGAGGAAGAGAATAACTTAAAATATGCAGCCCTGCCAGGAGCGTGGGCACCCTTGGTGGGGATGGGGGGGTGCACAGTGACTGCCAGGAGGCACAAGGGGCTTTCCAGGAGCCTGAAATATGCTGATTCTTGGTTTGGGTACTGATTATGTGGGTGCAGTCACTTTATGAAAAGTCGTCAAACTGTATACATTTACGAGTTGTTTGTTTTTCCATGGGTGTGTTACATTTTATTAAAAAGTTTACATACGCCTGGTGCAGTAGCTCATGCCTGTAATCCCAGCACTTTGGGGGGCTGAGGTAGGAGGATCACTTGAAGCCGGGAGTTTGAGACCAGCCTGGGCAACATAGCAAGACCCTGTCTCTACAAAATATTTAAAAATTAGCTGGGCATGATGGTGCACACCTGTAGTCCTAGCTACTTGGGAGGCTGAAGCAGGAGGATCACTTGAGCCCAGGGATTTGAGGCTACAGCAAGCTATGATCATGCCACTGCACAGTTGCCTGAATGGAACTGCAAGACCTCATCTCTAATAAGCATAAAAGTCAATGTAAAAAAAGTGTACATAGACCAGGTGCAGTGGCTCATGCCTGTAATCCCAGCACCTTGGGAGGTCAAGGCAGGCAGATCACCTGAGGTCAGGAGTTCGAGACCAGCATGGCCAACATGGTGAAACCCATCTCTACTAAAAAAAAAAAAAAAAAAAATTTGCCAGTCGTGGTGGTGCATTCTTGTAATCCCAGCTACTTGGGAGGCTGAGGCAGGAGAATCACTTGAACCTGGGAGGTGGAGGTTGCAGTGAGCCAACATTGTGCCACTGAACTTCAGCCTGGGTGACAGAGGAAGACTCCATCTCAAAAAAAAAAAAGTGTACATAGTAAAGCAAATAGGATATGAAAGATATGAGTGACAGTCACAAAAATAAGATGAGAGAAAATTGAAGTCCTATGAAAATAAGTCTCTAGGGCAGGATGTAAAAAAACTTTCATCATTTAGCATTTTAAATGTGTTAAATATGATCAATAAAATTATTTACGGCTTTTGTGACAGTAGCCTATGATGGCCCCCATGATCTGCCTGTGGTCATGCCCCTGTGAGGGTCCACTTTTGAGTGTGGATGGAACTGTGACCTGCTTCTAACCAATAGAATACAGCAAACGTGACAGAATGTGTGCAGTTATATGTACCTGATTACATGGCATAGATGTTGGTGTGGTTTCTGCATCCCCCGCTAACTTTGAAGAAGCAAGCGTCATTTTTAGGAAACCCACACGGGAAGGACACCCCAGTGGTATCTTCTAGGAGCTGAGGGTGGCGTCTGTTCAACAGTCAGTAAGTAACTGAGACCTTCAGTCCTAAACCACAAGTAACTGAATTCTGCCAGCAGCCTGAGGGGGCTGGAAAGCAGGTCCTTCCCCAGTCAAGCCTCTAATGAGACCACAGCCCCAGCTGACACCTGGGTTACATACATGTGAAGACAGAGAGCAAGTAAGCTCTCTGGTATCTCTTCTAAGGATACCAATCCTATTCTAAGAGAGCCCCATCCTTATACCCTTATTTAGCCTTAATTGCCTCATTGTAGTCCCTATTTCCACACACAGTGACATTAGAGGTTAGGGCTTCAACATTTGAGTAGTGGTGGGAAGGATACAATTCAATCCATAGCAATGTGTGTACAAGTTTTTAGAAATTGAAGGTAGGAGTGGCTGGGCGCGGTGGCTCACGCCTGTAATCTCAGCACTTTGGGAGGCCAAGGTGGGCAGATCACGAGGTCAAGAGATCAAGACCATCCTGGCCAACATGGTGAAACCCTGTCTCTACTAAAAATACAAAAAATTAGCCAGGTGTGGTGGTGGGCTCCTGTAATCCCAGCTACTTGAGAGGCTGAGGGAGGAGAATCGCTTGAACCTGGGAGGTGGAGGTTGCAGTGAGCTGAGATCGCACCATTGCACCATTCCAGCCTGGGCAAAAAGAGCGAAACTCCGTCTCAAAAAAAAAAAAAAAGAAATTGAAGGTAGGATTTTATTCTCTTTTCACTGAGCAACATATCCTGACTATATTCTCACATTATTCAATATTCTTCTACATTATTTTTATTGGCTGCATAGTGTTCCTGCATAATGCTGCAGAATGGCTGTGTGAATGAACCATTAGCCACTTAACTGATCTCATTTGGCTGTATATTTAGATGATTTCCACCTTTTTTTCATTAGAAATGACATAGGTATCCATGTGCTTGTGCATAGAAGTGATTGTAATATGCTTAATTTGTATATCCGGGATTACTTTCTTCTGGATAGGTATTACCTTGAAAAATTTATCAAAAAGGAGCCCCTATATTTTTGCTTTTGTTCTAAGCTATGTTATAGCAGAGAATAGAAAGGCAGATATTATTAGGAAATTAGATCTGGGATGCTCCTGTAGCTTTTGGAAGCCTTGGGGCTCAAGGAAGCAGTGTTATTAGGGACTCAGGGAATTACCCGAGATGCTCTGCTTTAAGAGGCAGCTTCCAAGAGTGGCTTGTTTTGCATGTGCTTTTGCCCTGAGGCAATGTATGTGGGGCACAGCCTTCAGGCCCTTTGGAGAGATGTCATGAAGCCGCGTGCCATCTTACAAAGCAGAGAAAAGAAATTGACAAGGATAAGTAAGTCCTACAATTTATAGGAAGAAGTGAGGACATGAAATAAACCATCCCAGCAAACACATGGCCAGGCTCATGGGAAATGGTGATGCTGGAGGGTGTTAAGGAGATGGTTTTGGTCAGGACGTTGGCATACCCAAATCCTGCTTTAGAACATCTCTGCTTGAGAAAGATAAAGATGCAGAGAATGAAACTATGAAATATATTGTGGTCAGCATTTGTTGGTTTTGCCTTCCCAGCATCCATTCTCCATTCTTCTGGTAACAGGACCCTGACTATCCTTTGGGAGCCAGACTTCGCCCACTCTCTGTCCAGGAGTGGGCACAGAACCCAGGCCTGACCAGTCCAGCAGAAGGTGCATTGATATGTTTGCAACCCAGGCCTGGCTGACCTAGGTCTTCCAGGACTCTGGCTTGAATCTAAGAGAATCACAGGGCTTCGTTTGTTTCTACTGGTAGAGCGTGAGCCTTGAGTAGCTGATAGTGGTGCTTACCACTCAGGAATAAAGGCAAGTTGAGGCGAGAAATGGGGAAACAGTGAGTCTTGATGTGATTGTTGAGCTCCTGGACTCAGCTATATCAGAAGCCACTGAAGCAAAAGCACCCTCTTCCCTTCTCTCATCTTTTTAAATTTTTAAGCTAATTTGAATTGGGTTTCTTTTTGTTGGCAACCAAGAGTCCTGAATGAAATACATTTTTATTTAACTGGGGCTCCCTATGCATGTCCAATGCAGACTGGTGAGCTCTGATATAGAACCTTTTTATCTGAGTTGATGCAACACTTGTGATCTAGAACCAAAGCAGCCCATATAGACTTCCGCATCTTACCACTGCAATGAGAGGAAAGGGCAGAACCCACCCATCAGTGAGCAGAGAGAGAGAGAGAGAGAGAGAGAGAGAGAGGGAATATGTGTGCAAAGGTAGGGTGAGGGGGGTTCTATGTGGGAGTAGAACAGGAATCTAAAGAGACAGAAATGGCTGGGGTAGTCATTGCTTTTCCTGCTCAGCCACATAGAAGAAGGGGGCAAGGAGAGACCACCCGCATGTGTGCATAACTTTTTGAACTCAGTGAGTGTTCTTTCTGTTTTGGAGCTGATGGCCCATCAGAGCATTTGAATTAGACCCAAACCTCCATCCCTGCTCCATGGGGTGGAATAGAAGGAGGTAATGAGCTCTGCTTATTCAAAAAGCTTTAAGGTCAACAAGCCAGTACGGAATATGGGTGAGGCTACATCAGCAGTTCCAGCAACCTGGCCATCTTGTCACTCCCTCAGAAGGGACTGCCTACTCTAAGACTGTCCTGGCAGGGTGTGATGGCATATGCCTATTATCCTAGCTACTCAGGAGGCTGAGGCGGGATGACTTGAGCCCAAGAATTCAAATCCAGGCTAGGAGATACAATGAGACCCTGTCTCTAAACTTAAATAAAGAAGTACATAAATATAAATTAAATTAAACATTAAATTTTGTTTAAAATTTAAAAATAGGCCGGGCGCGGTGGCTCACGCCTGTAATCCCAGCACTTTGGGAGGCCGAGGCGGGTGGATCACGAGGTCAGGAGATCGAGACCATCCTGGCTAACACGGTGAAACCCCGTCTCTACTAAAAATACAAAAAATTAGCCAGGCGTGGTAGCGGGCGCCTGTAGTCCCAGCTACTCGGGAGGCTGAGGCAGGAGAATGGCGTGAACCCGGGAGGCGGAGCTTGCAGTGAGCCGAGATCGCGCCACTGCACTCCAGCCTGGGCGACAGAGCGAGACTCCGTCTCAAAAAAAAAAAAAAAAAAAAAAAAAAAAAAAAAAAAAAATTTAAAAATAAAAATACAGGCATCAGCCACCACCAGATGCAGTGGCTGACACCTGTAATCCCAACACTTTGGAATGCCAAACAGGGAGTATCACTTTAGCTCAGGAGTTCAAGACCAGCCTAGGCAACATTACCTTGTCTCTACAAAATAAAAAAATAAAAAATAAAAATCAATAAAAATGCTTATGGTAGAAAAAATACCACCATGATTTAAAAAAAAAAAAAAAAAGACTGTTGAGTGGTGACTCAGCCCCACCTACTCTTTCTGTCTTCCCTTTCTGCCACCTCGGCTTGTTTCCCTCCACTCTATGTGTCCCCCAGAGGGTAAGCCCTAACTTGGGTAGTTCCCATTTGTCTACTGCAGGGCTTCTCTGTCAGTCAGAGTTTTTGCACCAGGCCTCCTCATTGGCTGCCAGGCTCCCTTATGTCTACACGTGGCAGTTTGGGGCTAGCAGATCTGACCAGACTGTGGTCAGGGTGATGGTGATAGGGGGTGGTCCCATGACCCAATTTATGGCAACTCAAATGGGACAATGTCTGGCTTCTTGCCTGAGAGCAGAAAAGCCAAAGTAGGTTCCAGAACCCTTGTCTTGGTTCCTCTTTCCCAGCCCAGGTTGAGAGAATATGTATAATATGCAGTAGTGTCTACGTGTGTCTGTGAGAGCATGTATGAGCATGCAAGCATACAGAACATTTGACGCTGAGCTCCTCTTTTCTTACACATGTTCATTTCCTCCCTTCCTCCTCACTGTTCTCTTTTTCAAGTAGTCTGTAATTGTATGAGCCAGACTGTGTTGCCTAGGCTACAGGTGTTTTCTATCCATTTCAGGCTCCTGTCAGCCATTGAATGTAGGACCGGGTCCCAGAATGTCGGCCACGAACCAGCAATGTCTTAGTCACACCTGCTAGGCGATGTACCTGCCAAAGGTCGCCCAACACCCAGTCCTGCCATCTGTCATGGCAGACCACTGGAAGGGCCCCACTCAGTCTGGCCACTTAATCCCAAGTTGGAAAGATTGAAAATCATGTGCCTTTTTGAGTCGTCTTTCCTTGCTTTGTTTACAGAGCTGGTTCTCAAAGTGTGATCCCTGGAACAGCAGCATTAAGAAAGGCAGCTTGTCAGAAAGGCACCTTCTGGATTCCTAACCCAGGCCCCAGAAGCTCAGGGGGTGAACCCAGCTTTCTGTGTTTTAACAAGTCCTCCAGGTGACTCTGATGCTTGGTAGAGTTTGAGAACCAGTGGGCGACAGCATGGTGTCATAGGGCTTGAGTTTGCATAGTAAAAATATCCACAGCAGCTGATGTTAACTGGGCTGATTACTGCCCGGCTCTGAGCCCGGTGCTGAGCTACGCACTTTACATGAACCATCTAGTGCAAGGTTCTCCTCCTGCCTGAACACTGGAGCCAATGAGGATCTTTTGAAACATCCTGATGCTTGGGCCCAACTCAGACAAACAGAATGCAGATGGCCTGGCGGAGATCTAGGCAAATTGGTACTTTTTAAAATCTCCCCAGGAGATTCTGATTCACAGGGAGGGTTCAGAGCACACTTTTGGTCCCATCTCTGATACCCTTCAGCTGTGTGGCTGTGGGAACAGTGCCAAAGCTCACCCTCCCAGCCTTGCTTTCTACATCTGTAAAATGGGGATGATGATCCTAGCCTCTCACCTCCCAAGGTTGTCACATGCAATAAATTAAATAAAAGATGTAAAATCTTATGGTAATTGCCCTTAAAATTGTAAACAAGTTGGGCTTGAACCCTGAGCTCAAGAACAGGGAAAACCCCGTATTTCTCTCAGGAGACTGGGGTGGAGGCAGTGTCGGAGGGAGGGGCTCCTCTCTCGTCACTGCCTCTGACTTTCCTTTTAGGTTGACGTCTCCATCTTTGCCCACTGTACATGCGCATTCCATATTCAAGGGTCATTCAAACCCCACCCCAATCTCTCCTCTTTCCAAGCTTCCACCAACTCAAGGCTATGGTGTGTAACAGACTTGGCTGAACGATCCTAACAACATCAAATGCTTCTAGCCCAACAGAGCCAACACCTAAAACTGTAAGAGTCCATACAGCCTTCCCACCTCCAGGGAAGTTCATCTTCCTCTTCTCCTTGTGGGCTCCAGCACCCACCCCCGTCTTGCTCCTCTCTCTTCAGCTTCCAGCCCCTAGATTTACTTGTTCATCTCCCTTGAAGAGTACTTTAGCTATCTCTTTGTCTAATTTGTAGCCCATTCCTGCCTTGCCTGGAGGGAGCGCTTTCCACAACCTAAGTATCTCATCAGGAGGTTTTGCTGAACAAAAGCACTTCCCTCCTGGAAAAGGAATTCTGCCCCAGTTTGTTTGCTTTCTTCTCCCCACTACATAAACAGACTTAAAAAACACTGGGTTTGAAAGAAGACATTCATATTGTTGAATGTCCCCTTGCTGGTAATTGACCTTACAGGGATTATCTCATCCCTTGCTACTCCAAGTGTGATCCATGAACCAGCAACATCAGCACCAATTGGGAGTTTATTACTAGATGCAGAATCTCAGGCCAGCCCAGACCTACTGAGTAAGGATCTGCATTTTAACAGATCCCCAGGTGAGTCGTTCGCCCACAAAAAGCTTCGAAGCAGCTTTCTAACCTCTCTGAGCCTGTTTCCTAGTGGGTAAAATGGAGATAATGCCTCACTGGGAGGCTGTGAAAATTACATGGGATAATGTATGCAAACACTAAGCTCAGTGTCTTGAAGAGAGAGCCTTCAGTAAATGGTAGCTAATATTATTATTAGCTATTAAGCTGAACAGCTCTGTGCCTGCATTGGAGATTGTTATTCTAGCCAAAAATAGAACCTCTCAGGACGCTGGGACTCTCAGGGTAGAGCGATTGCTGTGTGCTGGGGCCAGGAAGCTGGGGGTCAGCAGGCCCTGAGATTGGAGGACTTCAGAAGAGGGGAAGGGAGAGATTGGCCCCGCTGCCACTAAACCAAAAACGACATTTCATGTGGTTAGACTTAGCACACTCATGACTGCACAGTCTGGTGTGTTGGGGGAGATGCAGAGCCACTGGATCAAGGCGGTGTGTGTTCTTCATGTGACCTGCTTACTCGTGGAAAGTAATTGCAGACATCATTTGCATGTTAAAAGTGGAGAGAGAGGGAGAATATAGAGTTTGGTACCACTTATAGCAAGTTGTAGAACAGACAAAACTGAACTAAGGTGATAGAAATCAGAATATTGGTTGTCTGTTGAAGGGTGAGGGGATTAACTGGAAAGAGCCATGAGGGGTCTTGGGAGGTGGATGAAAATGTTCTCAATTGGGGTGGTGGTGGCATTTGTCAAAATCCATCGAACTGTAGACAACAATGAATTAGACAATTAATTTTAATTCATTTTTAAAAATTGGGGGCTGGGCACAGTGGCTCATGCTTGTAATCCCAGCACTTTGGGAGACTGAGGCTGGAGGATCACTTGAGGTGTGTGCTGGGGCCAGGAAGTTCGAGACTAGCCTGACCAACATGGTGAAACCCTGTCTCTACTAAAAATACAAAAATTAGCCAGCAGTCGTGGTGCGTGCCTGTAATTCCAGCTACTCGGGAGGCTGAGGCAGGAGAATCGCTTGAACCTGGGAGGCAGAGGTTGCAGTGAACTGAGATCACACCACTGCACTCCAGCCTGGGTGACAGAGCAAGACTCCCTCCATCTCAAAAAAAAAAAAAAAAAAAAAAAAAAGCTGGGAATAGAAGGGAGAGACCACAGACTCTCACCCCCCAACCCCTGGCCATTTTCATCTGCCCAAAAATGCAGGCCCTAAACCCAACCTTAGCTGGTCATACTTGACTCAGGGTGGGTAGACAATGGCCAGGGCCAGAGTGAACCAACACCTGGGTGAAATTCCTTGGTCAGACCCTCCCAGGGGCCTAGGGGCAGAGTTTCTAGCCCAACTGGACTATGGAGGATTCATTTCAGCAAGAAGGAGCCTTAGAAGGTATCCACTTGTACTCCATCTCCTTGTATAAAGCACCCCTGTGTCCCAGGCCACAACAGCCTGTGCCTTCTGTTTGTTCCCAAATTGCTAGGGCATAGTCCACAGTGGGTTCACGGTGTGAAATTTCCTCTCCTCAGTTTCCCTGTAGATTCAGAACATTTCTCAGGGTACTGGTTTGCACTTTTGGGCACAGTCCCTCACATTTTCTTTCTCCAGGCTGCTGGCCCTGCTACATTCCTGCATTGGCCTTAGCTGATCACCACTTTCGTCGAGGTCTGCACCTTGGCCGAGAGAGGAGCAGCGAATTCCCTGTCCTCCCTCACCCTGCGTCCTGAGCCATCTCCCAACTCCTCAAAGCCCCTGGAGACCATGCTTCAACCAGACGCAGGCCATTCTCCCCCATTTCCATTCTGAAACCACTCACTCCAGGCCTTTCTTCACCTTGGAGTCTTGGCCCAGTAAAAACTTTTCTCTTCTTTAAATCTTTATTTCCTGTCTCAGGATTAACTTCTCCCGGAAGGATCAGCAGTGGGAATGTCTGTTCTTTCAGGGGAAACTCCACTTCCACCCTCAGTGGAAAAAATCCCAAAGGGAGGGCGGATTATTCAGACTACACACAACCACAACCACACACAACCACACACATACACACACAATCATACACATACACACAACCACATACACACAACCACACACATACACAACCACACACATACACAACCACACACACCACACACCACACACACACAACCACAAACACACACACACATACAGACCACACACACCACACACAACCACACATACAACCACACACACACAAAACCACACACACAACCCCACACACACAACCACACACAATCACACATACAACCACACATCCGCACAACCACACACATACAATCTCACACCCACACAAAACCACACACACAACACACAACCTCACACAAACACACACACAACCACACACAACCACACACAACCACACACACAAACACACACACAATCACACACATAAACATACAGACCATACAGACACACTACACACAACCACACAAACACACATACAACCACACACACAAAACCACACACACAACCCGACACACAACCACACATACAACCACACACCCACACAACCACACACAAACATACACAATCACACACACCCACACAAAACCACACACACACTACTACACAGGGACACACACAGGCACACACACAAAGACACACACACAGGCATATCTTCTCTTTTACACACACGCTGTCACACACACACACACTCTCTTCACACACACACAGGTACACGAACACAGAAAAAGGAAATGACTTCCACTCGGTGGTTAATGACAGAGCTGCCACTGGAACACAGGTCTCCTGATTGACTTTCTGGCCAATCCTGGTTCCTTTGATTGGGGCTGAAATTCATCCTCCGCTCAGGAACTTGCTCTGCCTGGGACTGCACTGCACGATTCTGGCAAGCCACTTAATGTCTCTGCAGCTCAGCGTCTTGACAGTAATTGGGGACAATAATAGTTACCTACTTCATAGGGATATTCAGCGGCTCAATTAGTAAAAGCTTCTAAAGTGCTTGAGTCCCATTATTAGTTGTAATGGAGTACATCTGCCGGTGTTGGCCAATCTGTTGGCTCTTGGTAGGAAATGGTCTTTCTAAGAAAGAGCCATAAAGACACAAGCCCTAGGGACTTGAGAAAATAGGAATAGAGCCCAGTGCTGCTAGGTATTTCAAAACCCTCGTCACTTGATTTTTAAGAGAAGATGTTGGAAATTTCTGCCTCAAGAAGTGATCCTTGAGTTTATAGCTATGGACACATCATCAAAGTGACTGCACTGAATGGATGTGCAGACACCAAATTGGGACAAGGTGATGGAGAGGGGCTGCCTCAGGTAAATGGAAATAAAGCTATGCTTAGAGTTGCCCAAGTTGCCCAGGTAAAATTCACACCCAGTGATTGTAGTTAGCCCTCTGTATCAGTTGAGATACAGGGTAATCTGCTGTTACAGAGTTCTGAAGCTGTGGTGGCATATACGAGATACAAGTAATTCCTCTCTCTTGTCGTAGTCCAGAGGTAGGAATCTAGAGCTTGTTGGATCACTGTTCTCATCACAAGGCTTCTGCTTGGGAGCCAATTTCTCACCATTTCCCTACCAGTAGGAGGGGGACAGGGAGCTTTTTTATCTGAGGACAAGATCCAGAAATTGTACCAGCGTTATTCTGTTTAGCCCATTGGCTAGGACCATTGGCTATTCTCTCTGCTCATTGGCTTGTAGTCCTACTGTAAGGAAAGCTGGGAATTATAGTCTTTACTGGGCAGTCTTTACACTGAAAGGAGGAGAGGATAGAGAGGAGGCAGGGGATGGGGGACAGCTAGCAGTCTGCCACAACGTGAGAGTGTCTGCAGGTGTATAAGTGAAGAGTGTCAGAATATCCAGGACTCCAGCTGGTTCACAGGGGATAATCACAGGAGTGGGTCTGGAAAGTGACTGGAACTTACTTAATAGGAATCAAAAGAGGTGGTCAGGCTTCCTGGGAGAAAAAGCGAAAATAGACACTGGTCCCATGCCATGGAGACGTTTTAACCTGTTTGAAAGACGCAGTCTTGGAAAACAATGCTCACCTATGCCCAGGAGTCTGACCCACAAGAAAAGCCTCCTTCAACCCAGAGGCTTTAGCTTCTGGGTCTTGATCCTGACACGTTTGGAAGATGAAAAGGGAAAAGGCCAGAGAAAGCTCTCCCAGAAGGTAGCATCGGTTATTCCTCAAAAGAGGTGTTTCTCAAGCATGGGGCCAGTGGCGCAGTGGAAAGAGGAGTTTCTCTACATTTTATTAAAGGAAGAGGAGAAGGAGAAAGATGAAGATGAGGAGAAGACACTTCCCCTTGCACTTCAAAACCCCTCTAGGATGACCTGCAAATTTCTGGAAAAATGTAATGTAATTTGCACGTTTCTTGAGGAATGATAAATCTGGTTAGTGGATCTGAATACCCTGAGAAGGAAGAAAACCTCAGCAGAATGTAAGGCTTTGTAATCTGGTTGCCATTTGGGAAAAACTTGCTAAGATTTCTCATTAAACAGCCCTTGGATGTTTTCAGAGACTGGTTTTCCCTCAGAACATTCATGCCTAAGCCCCTCCACTTGTCAAAATTAGAACAGAACAATGCCAATCTGGAGAATTTATTTTTAAAAAGCTCACAGTTGAGCCAGGCAAGACACTGAGACTAAATCAGAGAGATGAACTTTTTATTATGAAAATTGTAACACATGTACAATAAGCCCAGCTACAGCAATCAACCACTCATGGCCGATCTTATCTGTACTCCCCACCTACTTTGTGCCTTCACCCTGGATTATTTTGAGTAAATCTCAGTATCATACCATTCATCTGGAAATGTTTCATATGTGTCTCTAAAGGACAAAAATTCCTGGGTGCAGTGACTCACACCTGTAATCCCAGCACTTTGGGAGGCCAAGGCAGGAAGATCGCTTGAGCCTAGGAGTTCAAGACTAGCTTGGACAACATAGTGAGAACCCATCTCTGCAAAAATAAATTAAAAAAATAAAAATTTGAACTAAAAAAGGATAAGAATTATTTATAAAAGACATGACCACTATACATAACCATACTTTAAAGTCAATAATAATTTCTTAATATACCCAAATATCTAGTCAGTATTTAAATGTCTCCAATTCTCTTCCTGTCCCTCTTTCTTCCTTACAATTGATTTGTTTACATGAGAATCTAAACAAGGTCTATGCATTGCATTTGGTTGCTACATCAGATGTCCCTTCAGTTTCTTTTCATCTATAGTTCCCTTTTCACCTATTTTTTTCCCCTCTGTATTAAGTTTCCCAAGGTCTGGATTCTCTGGCTTCATCCCAGTAGTGTCATTTAACATGTTCCTCCTCCCCTGCATTTCCTCATGATTGGTTGATAGATCCTTGGGCTTGGTCTCAGGTTAGATCTGGCTTCACAGGTTTATGTTCTTACCATAGCAGGCCCCTTATGTCTGATCATCTCTCTGTGATGTTAGCAAACACTGATGATCATTTGCTAGATCCATTATTTCAGTATGGTTTGCAAAATGCCATACTCTAATTATTTTATTCCTTTTCTATTTACTAGCTGAAATACTTCTATAGACAGAAATGGTCTCTCCTCAGCCATTTATGGTGACCCTGAGGAACAATTCATATAGAAAAGACAGGATAAATGCTTGACTTTTCCCTTTTACTTACTAGTTTTAAAAAACTTAATTGTCATCTTCCAAAGGGATTGAGAGTTTGTTTATTTTTGTTTCACTGCCATTATGAAGTCATGAAATTTTACTTATGCAATACAACTCAATCCTTTGTGGTGAGTCTTATTGATGCTCAGATTATCCCACTGGTGTCCAATGAGAGCCTCTATAAGTTGACCCCTGAGTCCTTTTGACATCACCCCAGTAGTCTTTGATAGCTTTCTTATCTTATATAAGACTAGGTAGAGAGGCTTATCTTATATATTTCTTGCCTTAGATTGGAATCAGTCATTTATCTAAAGAGCCTGGTTTCTCTGAGTGTAAATGGTATCTAGAGAGCACAATCTGGGCAGTTCAAACCGTGTTTAAGAAAATATTTTTTTAAAAAATTAAAAATAAAGTTTAAACATTGCAAAGATAACCTAAATCCAATAACCACATGAAAAAGTTGAACAAGAATGTTCCAGAATAGTATTGTCCAATAGAACTTTTTGCAATGATGGACATGTCCCATATCTGAGCTTTCCAACGTGGCCACCACTAGCTACATGTGGCTATGGAGACCTTGGAGTGTGGCCAGTGCAACTGAGGAACTGATTTTTAAATTTAGTTTTAAATTAATTTTATATTTAAATAGTCACATATGGCTACTGACTACCTTATTGGCCAGTACAGAAATTTATAATAAAATCTGTTGGTTACATTCAAAACTATGTGTTTTAAGTACCATCTATGTGCAAGACATGGTGAAGGCACTGCAAGATAGAGAACTGAGTAGTGCACTGTCATTCCTATAAGAATCTTCCAATATATTATAGTAAGGAAAATAAGATCAATCCTCTAATCATGTAATCAAAATGATTGCCAGATAAGTTGCAATGCACTGAGAATCTTGAGTAAGGAAAGACATTTTAATAATTTGGCTGGGGGGCTGGACACAGTGTACAACTCTGGACACCTGTAATCCCAACACTTTGGGAGGCCAAGGCCAGTGGATCACTTGAGGTCAGGAGTTCGAGATCAGCCTGGCTAACATGGCAAAGCCCTGTCTCTACGAAAAATTCAAAAATTAGCCAGGTGTGGTGGTGTGCACCTGTAGTCCCAGCTACTTGGGAGGCTGAGACATGAGAATTGCTTGAACCTGGGAGGTGGAGGTTGCAGTGAGCCAAGATCGAGCCGTTGCACTCCAGCCTGGGCAATAGAGCGAGACTCTGTCTCAAAAAATAAAAGTAATAATTTGGTTGGGGTGATCAGAAGTGGATTCAGGGAGAAGATGACAACAGGAAATTCTCCCCCCTCTCAATTAGGAACTATAGCCTTGGTTTATTTTATTTGTGGAGTTTAAAAAAATATATTTATTTTTTAGAGCACTCTTAGGCTCACAGCAAGATGAAGTGAAAGTACAAAGTTCCCATACGCCCGCTGTCCTCCCCAAGCACGCACAGCCTCCCCCACTATCAACATCCACACCAGAGTAGTGCATGTGTTACAACTGATGAACCTACATTGACACATCATTATCACCCAGAGTCCATAGTTTACAGTGGGGCTCACTCTTGGCGTGGTGTACATTCTATGGATTTGGACAAATGTATAATGACATGCACCCACTTTTAGTATCACACAGAAGAGTTTCACTGCCCTAAAAACCCTCTGTGCTCCACCTACTCATTCTTTTCTCCCCACAACCCCTAGCTACCACTGATCTTTACACAGTGAGCATTGTTTTACCTTTTCCAGAATGCCATATAGTTGGAACCATGTAGTATGTAGCCTTTTCAGATTGGCGTGTTCACTCGGTAATATGTAGGTTCCTCCATGTCTTTTCATGGTCTGACAGCTTACCTCTTTTTAATGCTGAAGAGTATTGTGGATGTATACCACAGTTTATCCATTTACCTACTGAAGGATGTCTTGGTTGCTTCCAAGCTTTGGCAATTATGAATAAAGCCGTTATAATTATCCATGTACAGGTTTTTGAGTAGACGTAAGTTTACAGTTTACGACTCCTTTGGGTAAGTACCAAGGAGCCCAATTGCTGGATTATACAGTAAAAGTATGTTTATTTTGTAAGAAACTGCCAAACTGCAGAATCTGCTTTTAAAACTCATAACAGGCCAGGTGTGGTGACTCATGCCTGTAATTCCAGCAATTTGGGAGGCCGAAGTAGGCAGATCGCTTGAGTCCATGAGCTCGAGACCAGCCTGGGAATTACAGTGAAAACTGTGTCTACAAAAAATACAAAAATTAGCCGGGTGTGGTGGTGCATGCCTGTAGTCCTAGCTGCTAAGGAGGCTGAGGTAGGGGGATCACCTCAGCCTGGGATATCAAGGCTGCAGTGAGCCATGATCGTGCCACTGCACTCCAGCTTAGGTGACAGGGTGAGACCCTATCTCAAAAACAAACAAAATAAAACTCACATAACAATAGTAATACCTTTTATTTGTTGAGTACTTGCTCTGGGCTAAAAATTTCTTAGGATAACATACTTAATTTAATCCTAATAACCTATAAAGTAGATGTTTTTAGTTCCCACTATGCAAATGAGTAAATAGAGGCACCAACAGAGTAATGACTTGCTCAGGGCCCCACAGCTCCCAAGTAGAACTGGAATTCAAACCCAAATCCATCTCAATCCAAAGCCCTTGTTCTTCACAGCTATATCAAGTTCTCAAAGCCGAAAGGTACCACAGAAACTTTAAAAATGTGTGTCATTGCCTTTGCTTCTTGGAATCCTCTTGAATAAAGATAACTTTCCTCTTGCACCCCTGAAAGCCTGCTTCCAAAGAGGCTGGCATTGAGGAAAGCCTCCCTTCAGGGTGGAAAGGAAGAGCAAAGTGAACACGTAGGGAAGCACATTTTAAATTTCAGAGCCCGAAGGTGACGGGGACTCAGTGTCCTTCCTGGTTCTCCCTGCAGCCCAGGTGAGGCAGCGCATCCTCTCAGCTCCTCACTCTGGTTTCTCAGCACTTCTCTCCCAACCTCAGTATTTTACCATCCCCGTTGCTTTCTTGATCCTGGGTCTCTAGTTCTTTTCCAAAACTTTGTACCCAGTTACCTCCTTGTCCAACCCTGTGAGTTGGCCTTGGTGATTCCATCTTTTTGGCTCTCCCAGTGCTCCTTCTGGACAGTCTTTGCTGTCTTCCTTGTTGCCAACCTTGGCCCCAATCCTGGGCCTTGGAAAAGTTTCTTGGAGCTCAGTTTTGGTGGAAAGCCCCAGGCTCGTGCCCCTCCATGGGGCCGGTTTGGAGAAGCCATATCTTCATTTATTGCTATAATTATTTTTGGTTGGGCATTATGTTTCAAAAAAGTCATTTAGTGGCAGAAGGTGAGACTGCTAATCTCTATTCTCCTGCACCACTGCTCACTAGCTATGTGTCCCTGGATAAGTTTAACCTTTCTAAGCCTCAGTTTCCTCATCTGTAAATGGGGATATTAACAGTACTCACTAATAGATTTCTTGATAGATTTAAATGAGATAATCCTCATAAAACTCTCAGTATAGCACCTGGTATGTAACATGCACTCCATAAATATTAGCCATTAATACTAATGATTATATAACCAGTAATAGATGACCCTTGGTTTGGGGGAAAGCTGGAACAAATAGCTTTGCAACTGGTGGTGGCATGTGCCTGTTATCCCAGCTACTTAGGAGGCTGAGGCATGAGAATCTCTTCAACTTAGGAGGCGGAGGTTGCAGTGAGCCGAGATCGTGCCACTGCGCTCCAGCCTGGGCAACAGGGTGAGACTGCATCTAAAAAATAAACAAATATTTTTGAGAGTGAAATATTTGAAATATTCCCTGAGTGCTAAGAGTTCTGAAATAAATGAGTGAACAAGTTCAAGACCTAGATCTTCATTTTATCTGATGGGTCGCTGTAGGTAAGTCATGTACTATTCTGAGCCTCAACGTCCTCATGTGTAGAGTAGGAATTGTAGCCGCTGGCCTGCCTCTGGGCCTCTGCGCCTCTGCACCACAATTTACTCTGAATGCTCCCAAGAGATCAAGCTCAAGAAGGCAAGGACTTGGCCCCCTCTCTTCACTGCTGGGTTCCCAGCTCCAGAGATGACACCTAGAACATAACAGACTCCAGACTCTCGATAAACAGTGTGGAAAGAAAAAAGAAAAGTGTAGGAAAGCCTTTTCAAAGTATACAGAACCCTGGAGTCATAAGCTATTTGTGTGCGTAGGCAGTTTCTGGGCCATTTGGAAGACCCTGTGAAAAGTCTGCAAGTTGAAATCAGCAAGCTGATGCACCTAAGACGTTTAGCTTTGATGAGACGAGCATCTTTTTAGAACCATACCTTACCCTGTTAATTTGTGATGAGCTTTAAGGAACCCTGCCAAACCCAGAGGCAGACAAGGCCAAACCGTGGTAGAAATATCTCCTCGGTGCTCTGGCCAGCTCCTGTGTTGTACCTCCCTTCTGCCTGGGCCCTTCCTGCACCTGAAGTCTGGAGGAGTCTGTCTACTCCTCCCTCCCTCCCTCCCTCCCTCATGTAAAGGGTCTATAGGAAAGGCCCAGGAATGTCACAGACTTCCACCATGTGTAAAGCCCACCACCCTTCCCAGGAAGTTTGTATATTGAGGCTAATCCCCGATTTGTAATGAAAAGTTTTATCTATTCCTTAGCTGCCATTTATTTATTTATTTTTTGAGATGCAGTCTCGCCCTGTTGCCCAGGCTGGAAATCAGTGGCACAATCTCAGCTCACTGCAACCTCCGCCTCCTGGGTTCAAGAGATTCTTGTGCCTCAGCCTCCTAAGTAGCTGGGATAACAGGCACATGGCCACTACGCCTAGCTAATTTTTGTATTTTTAGTAGAGATGGGGTTTCACCATGTTGACCAGGCTGGTCTCGAACTCCTGACTTCAGGTGATCTACCTGCCTTGGCCTCCTAAAGTGCTGGGATTACAGCTGTGAGCCACTGTGCTGGACCCTTAGCTGCCATTTATGAGTGACTATTTTCATCATTGACTTAGTCAATTATCCCAATAACCCTGCAAAGTGACATTTATGTCCCTCTTTACCAATGGGGAAACTGAGGCTCTCGTAGCTTTGTAACTTTCCATGGGTCACGCACTTGGCAAAGACCTCAAAGCCACACTCGTTCCTTCGCCTACAGCGCCTTCTGTGAGCTGAACCCAGCAGCCGAAGCGGAGGCTCAGAAGGAAGGGGGTTAGGAGCAACCACACAGTCCTTTGCTTTGGCTGCTGTTTCTCGCAGTAAGGGGATATGTTTCCAAAATGCTGCTGGCAAATAATTTCGAGGGTTTGGCCAGCCTGAAATAACCCATCTATTTAGAGGTTTCAAGACCAGGCAGCAGAGGCTAAATAAGGTAAAGTGTCTGTCAAGAGCGGAGGCCCAGGAAGAGAATAGAATATTAAAAGACTCATGGCTTATGTCATGTTTTCTTTGTCCAAGCCTCTTTTGTTTTTATTTTTATTTAGTTATTTATTTTTGAGGTGGGGTCTTGCTCTGTTCCCCAGGCTGGAGTGCAGTGGTGCGATCTCATCTCACTGCAACCTCTGCCTCCTGGGTTCAAGAGATCTTCCCACCACAGCCTCCTGAGTCGCTGGGACTGCAGGTATGTGCCATTACGCCCAACTAATTTTTTGTATTTTTTGTATTTGAGATGGGGTTTCACCATGTTGTCCAGGCTGGTCTTGAACTCCTGAGCTCAAGCAATCTGCCTGCCTCAGCCTGCCAAAATGTTGGGATTACAGGCATGAGCCACTGCACCTGGCCCAAGCCTCTTTTAAAATTGTGTATCCATACAAAGTATCATTGTCTTACATTAGAATATAGAAATTCTCAGCCGGGCGCGGTGGCTCATGCCTGTAATCCCACCACTTTGGGAGACCGAGGTTGGGTGGTGGGGAGCACCTGAGGTCAGGAGTTCAAGACCAGCCTGGCCAACACGGTGAAACCCCGTCTCTACTAGAAATATAAAAATTAGCCAGGCATGGTGGCACACACCTGTAGTCCCAGCTACTTGGTTGGCTGAGTCAGGAGAATTGCTTGAACCTGGGAGGTGGAGGTTGCAGTGAGCCAGGCTGGGATCACGCCACTGCACTCCAGCCTGGACGACAGAGCAAGACTCCACCTCAAAGAAAAAAAAAAAAAAAAGAATATAGAAATTATGATACCATGCCAGTTAAAATACACACACATACACACACACATACTATACACACATAGGGTTTTTTTGTTTATGATATACACCTTATATATATGTGTATTTGATTTATGATATACAACTACACATCTTTGAAAAAAGCTGGTTTATTATACATAATTTAGGTAAAATATAGAGCTCTTAGCCAAAACTTCATGTCCAGGTTTTAGGTATACGGATTTAGGGATTGTTCCTATCGAATGTTAAATTTTTAGCAATAATAGTAACTGTGACCTACTTAGCACCTATTATATACCAGGAACTGGGCTAGTTCCTTCCCATACTTTTTTATACTTACTCTTCACAACTCTATTTCTATTTTCCTGTTTTATTGATGAAGAGGTAGAGGTTCAGAGAGATTCAGCAATTCACCCAAGGCCACATAGGTGTTCAGTGGCAGGGCCAGGTTTTGAGCTCAATCTAGAGACTGTAAGTTCACAAGGTTGGGAACACATCTATTGTGTTTACCAGCATGTTACCTGATGCCCAGAATGAACCCAACGATTGTAAGAGCTCAATAAACACTGGAATGGAGAATGAATGAACCAGTGCTTGAATGCTTGCATGCATGAATGAATGAGTGCTTACATGAATGCATGAACGAATGGCTCTAACTCCTGTGTTCCCAGCCACTGTGCTGAACCTCCTCCTCACTTACTTTGCTCCACATGCTGCCAGCATCAAGCCGCCTGTATCTGAATGACACGGGGTGATGGGATGGAGCAGTCTTTGCATCTAAAGTAGAATAAATCAGACCTCGGTGTATTTTCACTGTCTTTCATGGATCTGTGATGAGACTTGGCGGGGAGGGTGGTGGGGGGTTTGCCGGATACTGAGTGTTTGCATATCTCTCTAATGTGGTCAGGGTGGAGAGTGTGGATAAATAGGGCAGGTCCACACTGGGTGTGTCTGCCAGCAAGTTCTCAGACATGCCTCCACTGCCCCTCTGCTTGAGAGGGAAGCAATGGCTCTGGCACCACGCTATCTGCTAACTCTCAGGGAGGGAAAGAGGAAGTGACATGGGACAGCTTCTACTGCCAGAAAGGAAAGCAGAAATTCAGTAAGAAACAGAAGTTCCCTTGCAGTGCCTCGTTTTAGTTCCTCAAACTTACACCAAAAGTTAACAGGGTGACCTACAAATCTCACGGAACTGGAAATCAGGCCCTGTTTTGTCAGGGGCTTGGATAAGTCATTTTTCTGCTTTGGGCTTCAATTTCGTTATCTGCAAAATAAACAAATGAGGCTAAACCCTGCCTTGGGACATTTAGAACTGTGGATGTGGCGGGAGGCATCTTCTTGGTGATCATAATGATTGATGAGTGATGCTTATGTGTGTTGGGGGCTGGGTGGGAAGCAGGATAATAAATGTGTTCATATACTTAGGACCACACAATTGGAAATCGTCCCTCTTGGAATTTGAAATGATGATTAAGAACCTCTTCATTGCTAAAATACCGTGATTCTATCCTAACCATGCTGATTTGAATCACCCAAGTCACATAATGAAAAGAAACCAGACTCTACCTAAAAGAAATCAAGGGTAAGGGACATAATAGATTTTAAAATACCTCTCAGTGTGCCTTATTTCTGTGCATGTCAATACAGTTTCTTTCCCTCCCTCCCTTCTCCCGGGATTGCTCCAGGAAACGGGAGGACATCAGCGCCTAGAGAGGAAACATCACAGGCAGTTGCTGTCAGACAAAAGGGGTAAGCAGAAAGCCCTTTTGGCACAGGGGAGGCACATCCCCTCCTTTACAAGGCCCAGATGGGAGTGGCTGCTAGGCCAGGGTAGCAGAAATGGCTGAGAGAGAAGTCCAGGTCAACAGGCCCTTAGGACCCCAAGGGTTTCCAAGCTGGAGGAGGGTAGTGGCTGAAAGGCTAAGAGGACTGGTGAACCAGAGGTCTAGAGTTGAGCTCAGGAGCTCATCGCAGGAGGTTAAAGCAAAGGAGATGTGAGCAGGGGAACCAGACACTCCTCAGCAGGTGCCGTCAGAGGACGAGCCGACTACTTGGAAAGACCTCTCCAGGAAGGCCAGTGGATTTCCACAGATGAGCGGTTCCTCCTCCAGCACCCAAAGCTGTTTAAGCTCTTTCCTGTATCCAGAAGCTGTCTTTGTGGTGGGGACTGCTTTATTGAGATGCAACACACAGCGAAGTACACAAATGCTAAGCATACAGCTCAATGCGTGCGCACCTATGTGTACACCTACGTACCTACCACCCAAATCAGGATATAGGCCAGGCCAGCACACTAGAAGGCTCTTTTGTGCCTTCTTCCAGTCAATACCCTCTGCCAAAGATAACCATTTTGTAACTCGATCATAATAGATGAGTTTTTGAACTTTATAGAAGAGGAATCCTACAGTGTGTAGTCTTTGTTGTCTGATTTTGTTCACTCAACATTATACCTCTGAGATTCATCCATGCCACTGTGGGTAGCAGTTCCATTTCCCTGTGATGCTGGGGAGTATTCCGTTGTGTGATTATGCCACAGTTTATTTATCTGCTCTACTATTGATGGATATTTGGGTTGTTCACAGATGCCATCTTGAGAAATAATATGAAGGATGAAAACATCTCTTTTTTTTTTTTTCTGTTGCCCAGGCTGGAGTATAGTGGTGCGATCTGGGCTCACTGCAACCTCCGCCTCTGGGGTTCAAGTGATTCTTGTGGCTCCCTAGTAGCTGGGATTACAGATGTGCACCACCATGCTAGGCTAATTTTTGTATTTTTAGCAGAGGCAGGGTTTCACCATATTGGCCAGGCTGGTCTGGAACTCCCAAATTCAAGTGATCCACCTGCCTTAGCCTTCCAAAGTGCTGGGATTACAGGGATGAGTACAGCGCCCAACCTAGAAACTTCTTAAGATGAGAGAAACAGACCCCTTAGGGAATTTGAACTGGAATTGGCCACGTGAAAATGACCATTTTAAGTCAGAAGAAGCAGAATGATGTCCAATTGTCAAGTTTACATTTTCCCCACCATTAGCAGGAATGGGGACTCCAGAGCTTAATGAGGCCAGTTAATGGAACATTTTTCTTTTAATGATATTTTTTGCACATCTGAGGTGAGGAGTGTAACTTTTGGCCTTGCTACACGGGCAATGAGCTGGTGTGACTTTCTCATAAGAAAAATGGTGCACAGAGCTGGTTTTAGGCTTATTCAGGCAATAAAACAGTTGTTGTCTTACTGGTTAAAACACCAAAAATTTGGAAGACACACATTCAAGAAGTGGTACATCAAAAACAGGATGACTTCTAGGGGGAAATATTCAGAAGATGTGGAAAATCTGAGTGAATACTTCTAATGGGGCAGCACGGCTGGGACACCGAGATCTCGGACAGAATTTGAGTAGGCAGTGCAATGATTGTCAAAGAAAACACCAGCCTCATTCAGAAAGGTGCACAATTACTCACCCACCAGGGGTCGAGGTCTGTTCTAACTATTCTGACTAATTTCAACTTGTTTACCTTAAGAGAAATGGGAGGCACCAGGAGAGGTTCTCAAATAACGTTGATGACTTAAGAGATGAAAAATGAGTCCAGGGTGAAAAAGTTAATAGTGTTACAGCTGTTTTTGCCTTAAGAAAAAACTCTACTACCCTTAGAACGGGCATTTCAATCCAGGAAGAAAGTGATCATCTGCTTTCACGGTACTGGTTGCATGGATTTCTCTGAGTGCCTTTATGTACAGGATCAGACTGATATGATGAGGACATAGATGGTAGCTGTTTATCATTGCCTCTGTGTTATGCATGAGGATGTCCACAAATACTTCGGCTCTCTCTCCTTCTGGGCACACGGTAGGATTGTGCTTTCCTGCCCACTTGAAGATAGTGACTAGCCTAGAGCAGAAGCTTTCAGAGTTAATGTGGCTTCTCTCCAGAGACTCGTTTGCCCCTGCCAGGGTTCCAGGTAGGAGCTGCTTCAGCAGCCTGGGTTCTGGAGGAGCAAGGCCCTCAGCCCTTCCTGATAGATGTGCACATGAATGAGAAATAAACTGCTGTTGCTTCAGGCCACTGAGATTTCAGGTAACTGTTTGTTACAGCATAACCCAGCCCTTCCTCGAGGATTGATTCAGCTGCTCACCAGCGCTTCTGAAATGGTCACTTGGTATACTATGACCTTTAGCCCTCATCCCCCATTGTAGGCCAAGGGATGGACACTTCACCTCTGACCAAAGGTCAGCTTATCGATTCTTCCTCAAGGATTTGAACTCTAAGAAACACAGAGACGATTGGCACTTCATGGTGGAAGCTTTGCTAAGAGGTCAGGAAGGATGGTCAGGACTGTGAGCCATGCAGGGCCAGGGATGAAAAAAAAAGAAAGCAAAGCAGACATTCACTGGGAGGGAATGGCAAATGGAGGGCCTAGGAGAGAGGAAGGAGGTCCCAAATAGCCCTGATTTTGACTTTCCTGTTTTCCTGTATAGGGCTAGTTGCTCTCTGCTTCCTGTTTTTAGCTTCTGTGCATCCCTGTAGACTAACACCAACTCCCCAACACACTTTTCACTTGAGCTTGTCCAGGGTGCTTCTGTACTTGCAATCATGAGGACTCACAAAGAACAGAACATAAGCAGGAGCAAAAAGTTAATGGTATTGCTAACACTTGGCTACACTTATTATGTGGCAGACATTGTTCTAAGTGCTTCATGGGTTTTAAGGCATTTAATTCTCACAGCAACGTTATGAGCCACATACTTTTAACATCCTCACTTTTACAGATAAGAAAACTGAGGTCAGGGAGGTTGAGTGCCTTTTCCCATACCCCATCACTACTAAGTGGTGGCACCATATTTCAAGAGCAGGTTGTCTGGCTTGAGAAACCACTACCCTGTAATGGAGGCATAGGTGATGTTGTGTTAATCAAGGAGTTTGTGAAATTCTGCTCATAACACATTTTAAATTAAAATTATTGTTATTTAGGTGTGACAATGATATGTATGTGTGTGTGTGTGTGTGTGTGTGTGTGTATTTATTTATTTATTTATTTTGAAACGGGGTCTCACTGTGTCACCCAGGCTGGAGTGCAGTGGTGCAATCACACCTCACTGCAGCCTCGACCTCCCAGGCTCAAGTGATCCTCCTACCTCAGCCTCCTGAGTAGCTGGGACTACTGGCATGCACCACTACGGCCAGCTAATTTTTTAATACTTTTTGTAAAGACAGGGCTTCACTATATTGCCCAGGCCGGTCTCAAACTTCTGAGATCAAGCTGTCCTCCTTCCTTGGCCTCCCAAAGTGCTGGGATTGCAGGCGTGTATGCCACTGCACTCAGCTGATAACAATGTTTTAAAATGAAGTACAGTTGATCCTTGGAACAACACAAGGATAGGGACCCCAACACCCCACACAGTCAAAACTCTATGTATCACTTTTAATGCCCCGAAAACTTACCTAGTAGTAGCCTACCGTTGACTAGAAGTCTTACTGATAACAAAGAGTTGGCTAACACGTATTTTGTATGTTACATGTATTATATGCTGTATTCATGCAATAAAGTAAGGTAGATAAAAGAAAGTGTTATTAGGAAAGAGAAAATATATTTACTATTCATTAGGTAGAAGTGGATCATCATAAAGGTTTTCATCCTCATCACCTTCATGTTGAGTAGGCTGATGAGGAAGAGAAAGAGGTTGAGTTTGTCTTGCTCTCCAGGGTGACAGAGGCAGAACTAAATCCACAGATAAATGGACTCATGCAGTTTGAACCTGTGTTGTTTGAGGGTCAACTGTGTTACCTTTAAAACTGTCTATAGAAGTATTTATGGATAAATATCATAAATGGATACCTTTACTATGGATAAATTAAATGTGATTTATGGATAAATATGATACACATGGATAACTATGGATAAATACAATGTCTGGATAAATAAACTGTGAATAAAGGGTAGTGGGTGAGCGAGTGGGGCTATAGATGTCACATGATTAGCCTTTTTTTTTTCTTTGAGACAGAGTCTCACTCTGTCGCTCAGGCTGGAGCAGTGGTGTGATCTCGGCTCACTGCAACCTCTGCCTCCCCAGTTCGAGTGATTCTCCTGCCTCAGGCTCCCAAGTAGCTGGGACTACAGGCACATGCCACCACGCCTGGCTAATTTTTGTATTTTTAGTAGAGATGGGATTTCACTATGTTGGCCAGGCTAGTCTTGAACTCCTGACCTCGTGATCTGCCTGCCTTGGCCTCCCAAAGTGCTGGGATAACAGGCATGAGCCACTGCACCTGGCCGAGTTAGTCATTGTTGAAACAGGGTCATGGATACCTGGAGGATTATTACATTATTCTCTCTGCTTGTGTATATGTCTGAAATTTTCCACAAGTTTAAAGGGGACTTTTTATCTTATCTCTGGTATTTTATTATTTTAGAGCAGGGCCTGGCAAACTATGATCAGTGGGCCAAATCTGGCCTGCTGCCTGTTTTGTGTAACCTACAAATTGTGAATGATTTTTACTACTGATTGAGAAAGTGTACATTACATGAAATTCAAATTTTAGCATCAATAAATAAAATTTTACTGGAAGCCAGCCACACCCATTGGTGTGTGTATTGCCTCTGGCTGCTTGTGCGCTACAAAGACAAAGTTGAGTAGTTGTAACAGAGACCATATGGCCTGCAAAGCCTGCAATATTTACTATCTGGCTCTTTACAGAAAAAGTTTGCTGACCTCTCATTTAGAAGGAAATGTATTCGCTATGACTTTGTTTTTAAAACCAACAAAAAGAAAACCTATATTGCTTTCTTCTTAAATCAGGAAAGTGAAACAAGACCATTGTTGACAAGACAGAATATATCAACAAGTATAAAATAGAAAATTATGTTTCTCCACTGGCTATCCATTTCTAGACTCTTCCCTTTTATCTCTTATCATCAAACTGTTGTTGACCAAATGAAACTTTCTCCGGGGTTAGGTAAAAGTTAAGGATTGCCTTTCTCGTACTGATGAGACGAGACTTGTAAGCAAACATTGGCTCTGACAGGGAAACAACGTGGACAGGTTTGAAAGTGAAGCTTATTAAGGAATGGTTGTGTGGCTATATTAGCTGAGCAGGCATGATATAAAGGTCAGAGTCTGTGGCTCAATGTGGAAAAGCCCGGGAGCTTCCTCTTGGGTTGGGCTGCTATCATCCCTGGCATCACAAATACCAAGTTACACCTTGGTCATAAATTGGGATGGAAAAGATCTTCCTGGATAGTGGTGAAGCATAGCCCCAGCCACTCCTCATGTGAAGCTCTGTGACCAGATGCTGATTGGGTTGACCAAAAGTGATTCCTGGCTAGACTGGCCTCCAATCAAAGCATCCGATGACAACTAGACATGCTATGTAAGGCTAATATCCATTCTGATTGATCCAGTGATCATCGGATCACTGCCCAGGTCAATGCCCAGTTGGGCCAATTGTTAAATATTTTAAAAATCACCCTGGCTGGGAATCCCCTCAAATCATCGTTTACTGGCAGCCTCCAGTATCAGAGAGACACCATACTGGGCCAAATTTTCTGATAACTTTGCTTTCAAAAAGCAGAGTGACCATGTAAACAACATTTAATTCCCTTATATTTGGGGCCTTCAAGGTGTGTTTTGCATTGGATTTGTTTAAAACACCAAAAAGATATGATCACTAGGAATGGAGAATAGATAATCAGGGCCACAGAAATAGTAAAAGCTAATATTTATTGAGTCTCCACTGTTTATTGGTCACTTAGTGTATATTATTTCTAATTGTCACATGAAGAGTTAGGTCTGTTTCTTATTTTATTCATGAAGGAAGCCAAACCTTAGAGAAGCAAAGTGGCAAAGCCAACATTAAACACAGCACTACAGTATTTGATCCCACACATGGGAAATCCATGTCTAAGCTTAGCTGATGTGGTGGATCTTTGTGGTATTTACCCATGAACATCCATTCCAGTCACCTTTCTTCAGCTAACAGTACCCTGATTTTTCTCTGGGGTACCGTCTTCTCCCCAGCTCTCATTCCAGGTATTTTGCAGAGGGGTCATGTGACTCAAGCCTGGCCAGTAGTGCATGCTATTTTCCTGGCCTCGGTGACTCACTCACTCATTCATTCATTCAACAAATATTTATTGAGAAGAGCTGGGATATACAGCAAGGATCAAGCCAGATGAGGATGCTGCTCTGGTGAAGCTTATTTTCCAGTGGGAAACAGGTAGACAATAAACAAGTAACAAATACTTAGCATAATTTCAATAGGCAATAAGTGTTTTGAAGAAAATAAAACAGAGTAATGGGAAATAGGAGTAACAAGGGACAGGGGATTGGCTCCTTCAGAAAGGGTGGCCTGAGACAGTAAGACACAGTGAGACTTGTGCTGGGGCTCTTCATATTTCTCCTGGACTTGAACTTGAAAGGGCATGGGCCCTGCAACCACTAGCATTGGACCTGGAGAAGGAAGCCAACGTGGGGAAAGAAGGGAGGAGGGGGAGACAGAGACACACAGGATTTAGATGATGTCACTGGGCCCTTGCATCATGCTGTACTTTAAACTGGACCTGCCCCATCACTTTTGTGTAAGGAAAGCCTGTACATTTTTTTTTCACTTTTGCTTAAGGTGGTTTGAATCATGTTTTATGTTACTTGCACCAAGAAGAATCCTCTATCATACAGTTGAGTGTTCAATCAAATGGCTGCCTGGCATATATGCCTCCTTCATTTCTGGCAGGTACGTGCATATTTCAGATGGTTAAGCAGATGACTGAATAGACCGATGACAGCGATAGAGAACAAATAAAAGTTACTGTTTACTCATGCCTGGAGAAAAGGATTGGAAAGATACACATCCAACTCTTAACAGTTAACAAAGGGATGCCACTTTTTAATCATCACCTTCTGTAATGTTCACATTTAAAAACAAACATGAATCCCGTGTAGTATTTTTTTAAATGATGAATCTGGAAGGGTGTGGACCCAAAGGCCTGTGGGATGATAGTGGACTGTGTCCCCAACAGTGTCTCTACACCACATTCAATTAGGTGTCGGAGGATGGTTACTCAAAGTTACTCACAGCTGCCAAGAAAATGGTACGAAGGAGAGGCTCTCTTGTTCTTTTTCCTGCAGAGCTTCCCAAGTTTTTCATGTAAGGACAGCTGGAAGATGATAATGTCTGTATGGCTCACTGGGGTACAGAAACAGCACCACAGGAAGCCAGAAGTTTTTTTTCCTGGGCTCTCTGTCAGCCCCAGATGCTGCCCAGCGTCCCACGGGCTAAGGGGATCAATATCTTTAAGCAGAAACTATTCTCCAACAAACAACAGGCCAAGATTACAGGTCAGAGGCTCTCTCTACTGAGAAAGCATGATTTTTAAGTGTCATTCTGCTTCATACCAAGGGAATTGTGTCCACCTCGACATCAGAAACTTAACTAGCATCATTACAGGTTTTTAATTTTATTTTAAAACATTCAAGGAACTCATAATTATACTTTTATTGTGCCTGAATTTTGCTTGCTTGCTTTATTAAAAAGATTTTCTGTTTTATTTTATTTTATTATTTTATTTTATTTTATTTTATTTGAGATGGAGTCTTGCTCTGTTGCTCAGGCTGGAGTGCTGTGGCACCATCTTGGCTCACCACAACCTCTGCCTCCCCGGTTCAAACGATTCTCCTTCTTCAACCTCCCAAGTAACTGGGACTACAGGCGCATGCCACCATGCTCGGCTAAGTTTTGTATTTTTAGTAGAGACAGGGTTTCACTATGTTGGCCAGGCTGGTCTCAAACTCCGGACCTCATGATCCACCTGCCTCAGCCTCCCAAAGTGCTGGGATTAAAGGCGTGAGCCACCACACCCGGTCAGATTTTCTGTTTTAGAGGACCATTTTGGCGATCATTTTGGGATCTCCTTTCTCTTTGATAATTCTATTTGATCACTGATTGTTCCCGAATCATAATCCTAGATGAATGCTGTCTTTTAAAATCAAAAGTCTCACATACATTCCAGCTTTGCTATTGTTTAAAGTAAGAGACAAAATTGTATGGGGATCTTGTTTGAAAATTTAAAGACCCTATGATAAAATCAGTCTTCCTCTTTGCTCCTTTCAGCTTACAGAAAAAAAAAAGAAATTACTTCTAGTACTTCTGTGTAGCAGGTTCCACTTGGGCCGCAATAAATTGGATACTAAAACCTTTTAAAACTGTACTCCTGAAATATTCCTCTTGTAATTTGTCTTTTTTTTTTTTAATTTAATTGCTTTGCCCAGAGAAAATGAAAAGCAAACTCCAACCCAGGTAAGGTTGAATAATCGCAAATTCCTATTTTAAGGAATCTGAATTCATGACATTTCACGAAATTTTAGCCAGGAAAGAATTACCACCCTCTTCCCATGGGACTGCAATGCTTATAACTTTACTTACAGGCACACAATATCAATCTCTAGAGAAGAAATTATGGTCACACTTTAATTTGGATCAAGAGATAAAATTAGAAAATCTCTTGAGGGAAATGTTATTCATTATTTACAAGTGTATATAATTAAAGGAAGAAGATACATACAGAAGAAAGACCATAGCGTCTGTTGAGCAAGAGCTTGAATCTCAGGTGAACTCCCTGGGATCTCACCAGGCACATGCCCCAAACACATATTTAAAGTCTACAACTTGGAAAAAAATAGCTTGAGGGATATACATCAAATGATTATCTGCCTTTCTCCGTGGATTGGGGAAAGAAGTGGTATTGAGGGATAAGTTTAATTTGATATAAAAGATTGCTATGATGTTTGGCTATTTATTTATTTATTTGAGACAGCATCTCACTCGCACAGGCGGGAGTGCAGTGGCACAATCACATCTCACTGCAACCTTGACCTTGCAGGCTCAGGTAATCCTCCTGCCTCAGCCCCCTGAGTAGCTGGGTCCACAGGCATGTGCCACCACGCTCAGGTAATTTTTTGTAGAGATGGGGTTTTACCACATTGCCTAGGCTGGTCTTGAACTCCTGGGCTCAAGCCATCTGCTCACCTCAGCCTCCCAAAATGCTGGGATCACAGGCCTGAGCCACTACACCCTGCCAGTGTGACTATTAACATAACAAGTATAGTGGATATTAGCTAGGCTTTGTGGCCACCTAGCAACTAGGACACCTTTCCAATATCTGTAGAATTTCTCTTCTTATGGGTCTGAACATGCTTAAGCCAGAAACTCACTTAATGAGCTTCCCTTGTAACTAGGTGTATTAATCAGAGTTCTCCAGAGAAACAGAACCAATAGGATGTGTAGATAGAGAGAGGGAGAGATTTGTTTTAAGAAATTGGCCCATGCAATTACGGAGATCAGGAAGGAGAAAATGTTACGGTTCAAGTCCAAAGGCAGTCTTTTGGCAGAATTCCCTCTTGCTTGGAGGAGATCAGGTTTTGTTCAGTTATGGCCTCCGATTGGTTGGATGAGGCCTACCCACATTAGGGAGGGCAGTCTGCTTTACTCAAAGTACACTGATTTAAATGTTGATCTCCTTCAAAAACACCCTCACAAAAACATCCAGAATAATGGTTGACCAAATACCTGGGCATATTGACGCAGCCAAGTTGACACATAAAATGAACCATTGCACCAGGGAACAGATATATGACCAAATTCTTATACAGGCTTTGGTTTAGAAGTAAGTGCCATGCGGAGTTCATTCTTTACAAGTGGTGGTGGTGGAGACATCCAGCTCACAGAAGCAAAATGGCAGCACTCTGTCACTAGAATATAGGGGGTCTGTGCCCAGCAATGGCAGCAGAAGGGTCTCCACTGGAAGAGTCATGGCTTTGTAGCTCCAAGCCTCATCCTTTAGTTTTCCCAGGAACTCAGTGAACTACGTAGATCCTTTAACACATTCCTTGTCTACGTAAGCTAACTAGGGCAGATTCCGTTATTTGCAACTAAGAACACTGAAATTCAATTAGCATTTTGTATTATCTATCATTGCATAACAAATTACCCCAGAACTTAATGACTTAAAATAATAATAAATATTTATCATGTCATTTTCTGTAAGTCAAGAATTTGGGATGAGCTTAGCTGGGTGGCCCCGGCTCAGGGTCTCTCATGAGGTTGCACTCAGGGCTGCAATCATCTCAATGCTTGCCTGGGGCTGAAAGATCCCCCCCACACCCCGCTTTTTTTTTTTTTTTTTTTGAGATGGAGTCTCAGTTTGTCGCCCAGGCTGGAGTGCAGTGGTGAGATCTCAGTTCACCGCAACCTCTGCCTCCCAGGTTCAAGCGATTCCCCTGCCTCAGCCTCCTGAGTAGCTGAGATTACAAGCGCCACTACACCTGGCTAATTTTTGTATTTTTAGTAGGGACAGGGTCTCGCCATGTTGGCCAAGCTGGTCTCGAGCTCCTGACCTCAAATGATCTATCCACCTCCGTCTCCCAAAGTGCTGGGATTACCAGGCATGAGCCACTGTGCCTGGCCAGTTGGAGAATCCACTTTTAAGATGTTTTATTTATGACCAGCCAGCTGGTAAGGCAGGAGGCCTCAGTTCCTCTCATATGGGCTTCTCCATAGGGCTGCCTGAGTGTCTTAACAACACGGACACTGTCTTCCCCCAGAAAGAGTGATTCAAGAGAGAAAAATGGATGTCGCGATGCTTCTTATGACTTCATCTGTGCAAAATCACTTCCACTTCATTCCTGTTGTAACAAGAAAGTCACTGAGTCTAGCTCTTATTCAAAGGGAAGGAAATTCGTTTTCTACTTTTTGCAGGGAGGAATGTCAAGGGATTTGTGGCCCTTAGTGATCCCCAAGATGGCCCCTAGTGGTCCCCTTCTCCTGATAGACACACCTTTGTATATTTCGCCCCTGTGCTGTATCACAGTTGGTCTGTGTGGCCAATGGCCTATAGAGAAGTGATGGTATGCCCCTCCAAAATTAAGTCATAAAAAGCTGCAACTTCTCTCTCTCTTTCCTGTCTCTGACCCTGTCCATCTGTGTGTCTGTCTGTTGGTCAGTCTATTGTTTCTCCTCTCTGAGGGAAGCAAGCAACCATGCATAAGTACCTTATATAGTAGCTCATGCAGGAAGGAACTAAAGCTTCAGGCTAAGAGCCAGCAGGAAACTGAGGCCAGCCAATAAACACATGAGTGGTTTTGGAGGCAGCTCCTCCAGCCCCAGTTGAACGTTGCTAAGGCTGCAGCCTTGGCGGACAGTTTGGCTGCACCCTCATGAGAGCTCAGGATACCTTACCACCCAGGTAAACTGCTCCTGCATTCATGACCATGAGAGCCTGTTTGAGATAATCAACATTTGTTACTTTGCATTGCTAAGTTTTGGGGTAAACTGTTACACAGAAATAGATAAATAATATAGCACCACACAGGTATTCCTTTTTTTTTTTTTTTTCCAGAAGAAATCAAGCTGTGTGTATGTGCATGTGTGTGTATGTGTGTGTGTGTGTGTGCCCTGAGAAGGGAATGAGAGAATAAGATATAGATCTACCTAAGTCACCAACGGGAGACATGACCATCTTTCAGTTGTCATGGAGCAGTACTTTGCAGCTTTATGAATTTTCACTAAGTATCTAGAAATCCTCAACCAAATCTTAAATTGAAATTGTTCTTTTTTAAGGCTCCATGCTGCTGCCTACCAAGTTGTAAACTGCTACCATCTAGAAGGTGTCAAGCAAGGCCTGGAAAACCCCATAGGCAGGAGGGCTGGTTTGGGCATTAGGCTCTCGTGTCTGTTTAGGGACACTGTGTTTCAAAACTAGTAATGATTTGGTTTTTTGAATTCCTGTTAGCCTTATTACTTTAGAATGTCTGTAGTTGCAGACTATAGCTTGTGGGTTATTCAATCATGTTTTTAGCTGTAATTGCAAAAACAATTGTGCAAATCTATATTTTATCAGTTACCCAAAATAGCACAACATCCCTTTGCACAGTAAATGTTTGCTGAGCACCTACTGGGTGCCAGCACTGTCCTAGGCACTGGCACACTGGCTTTGAATGTCCCCAGCACTGCGAGAAGACAGCAGACACTATTATTGCAGTAGAAATGCAATTACAGGAAAACTAAAGCCCTCCTTCTCCACCTGGGGAAAAGCCAGCTGTCTGTCTCCTGAGGAGACCTGCTTGTGCATTCACCCAGGTCCAGGCTCTGGCCATAAACTTCTCAGGCTTAAAAATCCTGATTTGACAGCACACCAGGAACAGGTCTATGCCTCAAGGAAAATCCATTAACCATGCTCACGAGACTGTTGTATAAATCAGAAGGTCAGTTTCCTAAATTACAATGAAAATTCTATCCCAGCGACCTGAACACTCATGTTTGTATGACCAACCCCAACCTTCCTCCCTCCCATCCTCCATTGTCCCCAGCCTCTCCTCTTTATTTTCTTCCTTCCATTCTTGCTGCAACAAATACTTAGTAAGCATGTCTTATGAGCTTGGCACAGGGCTGAGTGCCGGAGGAACAATGGTGTCTGAGACAGAGTTCCTGCCCTCAGTTGGAGGGTGGAAGGAAGCCCTAATTAAAACATTCACACAGATAAATGCTGGGTCTCTTTACTAAACTTTCATTGTCTCTGAGACTCTAATAAACATGGGGGACCTCGTCCTTAATAATGTGCATTCTCACATATACCCAACATTGCACACACAATTTCAGGAGTTCTCAGTCACCCTAAAACCCGTCCAGGCATATGGGGTATTGGCAGACCTACATGGGAAGGAGCCAAGTCATAACCAGAAGGTTGCTTCGAGATCGTGGAGTTGCAACAAGGGCATTGTGTAGGTGATTGACTGTTCAAGGACAATAGGCTAAGAGCTCCTTCAACATAGAAGGCCTTGTAGAAATGGTCTTCCCACTCGAGATATTCCATCCACTGGAGGCCTCCCCTCACCTGGACCAGTGCCCAAATGGAGTCGTGCCAACAATAACCTCTGCTCTGTCTCAGTGAACAAGGCTGACCAAACCCCATTTTGTTGACTAGTCAGTCTCTCTTGAGATAGGCCATCACCTTGATCCACTGAGAGTCACATGAGTCTCACCTTGGAGTGATGCAGTGACCTTCAGAGGACTTTGCATGTCTCAGCTCTGAGCCATCACAAATAGATGTAAAGCTTAACTTTGGTGGAGAGCCGTAGCTTCCTTACTTAAGTTCTTGTAAGGTGTCTCATTCTGGCCCCTAGCAACTCTTAGCTGGATTTTCCTAGAGCATCCAGAAAACAATAAAAGACAGACAGACACCCAGCTGATCACAAACCCTCTCCAGCCCACATTTCTCCTCTCCACAACCTAGAGCAAGGGTTGGCAAACCGATTCTGTAAAGGACCACATAGTAAATATTTTAGCTGTCTTTTGAAACTACTTAACTCTGTTGTTATAGTGCAGAAAGCAGCATAGGTAATAAATACATACATGAATGAGTGTGGCTGTGTTCCAATAAAACCTTATTTACCAAACACAGTGGACTGGGCCGGATTGGGGCTGGGGACTGTGGTTTGCCAACCTTGGTCGGGAAGATTCTCCTCCTCCTGATGGATTCTCCCTAGTCCCCTGTTCTTCTCTGCTCTCCCTCGGTGATCTTTTTGAAGGATTCATTTCCACTGTATTTCTGAAGATTTAGACAGTCCTTCTTCTGAGGAACCAGCAAATGGAAGATTGCTTTCAGCTGGAAAAGATTAGATGTCCTGGGTGTTCAATCCTTCTTCCTGGTTTGCACAGTGTGGAGAAATGGATAGGAAAGAGACATCATCTAAACATGGGAAAACTTTTTCACAAGGTTAAGAGCACTTACTCTTAAGTCAGATAATAATAACAGTATTCTGAGCCAGATGGATGGTAAAAGAAAATAATAATAACAGCAATTACAGCAACAACATAAATAACATTTATCGAACATTCGCCATGTGCTAAGTATTCTCCTGTTTTTGTATACTTTGTATTAGATGCTGGGTTTGTTTTCCTCTGCCACTATCTAGCTATGGGATGTCATCTAACCCCTCTAAGCCTCAGTTTCTCCTTCTGTTAGACAAGGGGTGTGGGGTCACTTGTAAAAAGCTCTTTTTTTGAGACGGAGTCTCGCCCTGTCGCCCAGGCTGGAGTGCGGTGGCTCCATCTTGGCTCACTGCAAGCTCCGCCTCCCGGGTTCACGCCATTCTCCTGCCTCAGCCTCCTGAGTAGCTGGGATTACAGGCGCCCGCCACCATGCCCGGCTATTTTTAGTAGAGACGGGATTTCCCCGTGTTAGCCAGGATGGTCTTGATCTCCTGACCTCGTGATCTGCCGGCCTTGGCCTCCCAAAGTGCTGGGATTACAGGCCTGAGCCACCGCGCCTGGCCAACCTGGCGCCTTCTAAGTGCTTAATATGGGTTAAATCTTAATATTCCAATCTGTGAAGGGACCAGCTGTGTTCTTCGTACCTCAGAACTTAGAAAGGAAGTCAGTAGGTGGGACTCTCAGGAGGAGTGATTGCCGCCCCAGAAAAAATTTGTGACACAGCATTTCTAAGACGTACAGGGGGTTGGTAGATAATTTTTCTTTCTTTCTTTTTTTTTTTTTTTTTTTTTTTGAGACAGGGTCCTGTTCTGTCACCCAGGATGGAGTGCAGTGGCCTGTGATCATAGCTCACTGTAACCTCCTGAGGTGGGATCCTCCCACCTCAGCCTCCTGAGTAGCTGGGACTACAGGTGCGCACCACCATGCCTGGCTAATTTTTTGTAAGAGTGCGTGTGTGTGTGTGTGTGTGTGTGTGTGTGTGTAGACGGGATTTCACCATATTGCCCAGACTGGTCTTGAACTCCTAAGCTCAAGCAATTCATCCGCCTCAGCCTCCAAAAGTCCTGGGATTATAGGTGTGAGCCACTGCGCCCAGCTTGTTGGTGGATGATTCTTGAAGAAAGGACTCTGTAATCAAATAAATTTAGGAATTCTCAGCTGAGCAAAGTTAAACAGGTTTCTCAATTGCTGTATTTCTCATAACTCAGAATATACTGTTGTGGAATAAATCTCTAGGAAGATATTATCACAAGCAGTTTTTTCCAAATGTGTTTATCCACCAATCTTTTTCTTTCTTCACCCCTAGGGCATCTTTGGAAATTAGTTTGCCAGAGAAAACCCTTTGAAACAGTTCAATTGGAGTTGTCTGAAAATAGATGGGGCTACTGGAGGTAGTGGGCTCCTCATTAAGGGCAGGATGCAAACAGAGGCTGGGTGCCCAAGGGGCAGGAATGTGGAGAGAACCCTGTGGGGGATCAAAAGGGACTGAGGGAAATGAAGAGGAAAGTGAAAGGCTCGTGTCAGTCCAGGGGGGCTGGGCTTTGTCCTTTCAGGCTCTGGAAGTTGTGCTAGTTTTCTGTTCCAGGCCTGGAATTTGGGATTTGACTTAAAATGACACCAGGAAAGGCCAGGCGCAGTGGCTCATGCCTGTAATCCCAGCACTTTGGGAGACTGAGGCGGGCGGATCACCTGAGGTCGGGAGTTTGAGACCAGTCTGACCAACATGGAGAAAACCCATCTCTACTAAAAATACAAAATTAGCTGGGCGTGGTGGCACATGCCTGTAATCCAGCTACTCGGGAGGCTGAGGCAGGAGAATCACCTGACCTCAGGAGCAGAGGTTGCAGTGAGCCGAAATCACATCATTGCACTCAAGCCTGGGCAATAAGAGCAAAACTCCATCTCAAAAAAAAAAAAAAAAAAAAGACACCAGGAAAGGAGCCTTTTGGGGTGAAGGGTGATGCTGGACAGCTCAAGTTAAGAAGTCTTGAGGAGCCAAGCTGACTGTGTTCTCCTCCCCTTTAGGGTCCTCTCAGGTTGACAGAGATGAAGATTTGGGGCACTGAGGGAGTAACAAGTGACACATTGTAGGAGGCCAGGAAATGTTCCTCTTCGAGCTTCATCCTAACCCAACTCTTCTGAGCTAGGAGCACACAGAGCTCTCTGAGGTCTGATTCTCCCACGCCTGGTTAAATGGGATAGAACTTCCCATGTCCACAAAGAGCTGCAGGAGCTACCTGGTTAACAAAACCTTCAAATCCTTTTTTTAAAGAAGTGTGGACCAAATAAAGGACGTAGTGGGCTAAACCCGGGCTGTTCTCTCTTGACTTCCAGAACAGGGACCAACCGTGTTCCACCTGCACTCTCTCCTTCTTGCTCAAATTTCCCCACTTGCCAAGAGAAAGTACCAACTCCAAGGCTGACTTTGTTGACAAGGGCAAGAGGTCGTGACCAAGGTGGGAACACTGAACACAAGCAGGGGGCAGTTTTCCAGATCAGAGTCGATGTGGGCTGAACAGACATTTAGCAATAATGGGAGCATGTGGATGCTTGTTTTGTGAGCAGCTGTTGTGATGGGCACACAGGACATACTCTCTGCCTCTGACGCCTTCTGCCATGGTGACAAGTTCTGTGCCTTCAGCACAATTAGCAGAGACTTCTTAGTCATTACTCTGAAGCACCTCCCAACCTTTTAATCTACCAGGTTTGGGAAGTGTCTTCATTTAAAAAACCCCATTCATCATCACACTGCCTGATTTCCAGACCACTGGGGCACTTT
This sequence comes from Pan paniscus, assembly GCF_029289425.2. Classification (NCBI taxonomy): domain Eukaryota; kingdom Metazoa; phylum Chordata; class Mammalia; order Primates; family Hominidae; genus Pan; species Pan paniscus. The sequence goes on along the minus strand of NC_085926.1, from coordinate 72,463,351 downwards.
ACAAACCAAAGGTTGTTAGGGCTCTTTTGGGAAGCCCCCCTTTCCCTCTCCGTCCTTTCTGTGTCCTCTAAAGTATGGTATGAAGTGATGCCGTTGGCAACATCTGCTCAGTGGCTGCCCTGCCCCACATCTCTGCCCCTCGCATGCCTTGTTGAGCATATTACTGGTTAATTAGAAGAGCTTTCCAGTAATAGAAAGTGACCTACAAATGAATAAAAGTTATCTCTTGATCTAGTTCAGAAGATAATAAAGACAGAGAATTGTCATTTAAAGTAAAGCAAAGAAATGGTTTCATAATTTCAAAGATGAACTAAGGTACAGTGGGAGGAGCCTAGACCTCAGACGTAGAAAACTTGGGCTTAAACCACAGCAACAGTTACTTGCTGTGTGTCATGGGTAAGGTGCTTAACTTCTCTGGGCCTCAATTTATTGTTATAAATGGGGCAAATTATACTATGCAGATTTTTTTTCTTTTTGTCTGCCCAGAAAATTTCCATCTTCTAGTAATAGCATCTCCTATTTCCTGTGGTTCTGGTGGGGGCACCCATCACAGTAATATCCATTACCCACCCTGTCCCTGCCATGCCCTCAACAGGGCCCAGGCCTGGCTAATAAAGCATGGGCATGTGAATGGGCAAGGTGCTTCCTTAAGATGTTAGACACAAATGCTGGAAGAGAGAACTTCTTTTGTTCTTTTGCTGAACCGATGATGACAGCCTCTAGCTCTGGGTAGCAGTGACTGCTGGCTCCCCTTCCATCTCCTGCTGCCTTCCTCCTTCTCCTTTGTCCTGATGTGGGGCGAAAATAAAGCCAATACACAAAAACAGAAGTGGACCTGGGAGAGGAGGAGAGAGTCCCACCAGCATTGTTTCCATTTCTTTTGAATTCTCTTCTGTCACTATTGTTACTTTTGATTTTGATTTTGGTTTTGTTATTGCTTTAGAACAAGAAGGGGCCTTAAAAGTCATTGAGTCAAGTTTTATTGTCTTCCAGATGAATAAAATGGGGTCAGGAGAAGCAGCCCCCTCTCCAAAGCCATGAAGCTTCTAAGTCACAACAGCCACCCCAGGCTTCAGGCTCCAAGACCAGCACTCTTGCTCCTGCTCCACAGCCACCAAGGTGCATCAGTGTTCCATCACCACTTGGGTGATTCACGGGCTGTCTTGCATGTATAATACCTGAGTCCGAATGCTGCCTCCCCACACTTACTGCTCCCAAATTCTCCTTACTTTGGCCCTGTCTCTCATGAGCCAACAGTGTCTGAAATACCACCGTGGTATTGATTCCTTTGGATTATCCTCGTTTTCTTTTTTCTTTCTTTCTTTCTTTTTTTTTTTTTGAGATGGGGTCTCACTCTGTTGCCCAGGCTGGAGTGCATGGCATGATCCCAGCTCACTGCAATCTCCGCCTCCTAGGCTCAAGCGATCCTCCCACCTCAGCCTCATGAGTACCTGGGGACCAGAGATGCACACCACTTCAGCCAGCGAATTTTTTTTTTGTATTTTCGGTAGAGACAGCGTTTTGCCATGTTGCCCAGGCTGGTCTTGAACTTCTGAGCTCAGGCAATCCACCTACCTCAGCCTCCTAAAGTGCTGGGATTGTAGGTGTGAGCCACCGTGCCCAGCCTGGATTCTCCTCTTTATGCTTCTTATGGGAGTAGTAATACAGACAACTAATTTAAACTATCAGATCAATTGCTTTTAAGATCCTCTTTACCTCCTGAAGGAGAAGATGCAGAGAAGAAAGGTCTTCAGGTATCTTAGGAGAATGGATTGGAGAAGGGAAGGAATGTGACAATGGTTCTAAAAGAGGGAAAATGGTACTGAAAGAGGAGCTCAATGCTCCTGAAGACAAACTACTCCAATATTGGAATCTTTCTGTCTCTCTGTCACCATATTCCCCTTCTAAGGGTTCCTACACAGAATCAGGGCTGATGACCCAGCAGCCATTTCTTTCCTTCTTCACCCCGGCTTTCAGATTCCATCTCCACTTTAGAGGCTGAAAACGTCAGCAACTCACTTTCGCAGCCTGCCTTGTAGCTAGAGTACATGGCCTGTTCTTGGTCAGTTGGACACGAAGGAAAGTCTGGTGGAGTTGCTTCTGGGAAAGGCTTTCCTCCTTGATAAAAGAGAGACACATAGGGGAAAGCCTTCTTTATGTCTGCCTTTGAATGAGGTAATATAACAATGTTATGGCTGGAGCTGCTGCAGCCATCTTGCCACCATGAGGGAACAAATCTAAGATAAAAGCCAACACACGGAGGACTGTGGCATGGAAAGAGGCAAAGGATCCTAGATGACACCACAGAAACCTAGATTTCACCACAGAAATAATCCTAAAACAGCCCAAAGACTAGATTCTTGTTATACAAGATAGTAAATCATCTTCATCATTTAAGACACATGTAGTGGGGTGCTTGATTTCTTGCAGCCAAAAATCATCTTAATAGGTATGCCTTGCACTTGTTTCCAAGAAATTTCCATGATGGAATTTAATTTTGCCTCTAAAATAAAGTTTTTTTGATTTTGTATTGTTTCTGGAAGTTCTACTTGATTCTTTTTCAAATCTGCTGGGTGGCTTTTGATCATTTCCTGTTCCATGTATATATTCCTGACCTTGTCTTTTATTTCTGTAAACATATTACCAACACTTAGTTTCTAATCTGTGCCTGATAACTCCAATATCTAAAGTCTTAGTAGGACTATTTCTGCTGGCTGCTATATTTCTTGCTTGTTCTTGTTCATGCCTTATTTCTTTTAATCTCTGGTTATCTTTGATTGTATGCTGCTCATTATACCTGAAAAAATAACTTGCAGGAGTAATCTGAGGTCTAGGGAAAAGGTACCTTCCTCCAGAGATGATCTGTATCTGCATTTGTCAGGTGTCTGGGGACCACCTTAAACCAAGTTCAAAGTTTGAAGTTGCCTGGACAATCAAACACTGAATCTGGGCCACAAATCTGATACACCTAGTTCACTTTTTTGTTTGTTTGTTTTGAGATGGGGTCTTGCTATATTGCCCAGGCTGGTCTTGGACTATAAGCTCAAGCAATTCTCCTGCCTTAGCCTCCAGAATAGCTGGGTCCTTTTTTAGAGACAGGAGTCTCAGGCTGTGTTGTCCCAGGCTGGTCTTGAACTCCTGGCCTCAAAAATTTTCCCACCTCAGCCTCCAGAGTAGCTGGATTATAGGTGTGAGTCACTGAGCCTGGCTAGGTCTAGTTTATTTTTGGTTCACCTTTTTCCTGAGAGTGTAGGGCTTTGGGGTCTCTGTTATTATGGAGAGGGTCTCCAATTAGACTGCACTTTTGACTTCTGCCTCTCTTATCCCTCAAGGCCATCAAAACAAAAGTTCAAATTACTGGATTTAGCCAATGCCCTTGGTTCCAAAGTGACTTCCCAGCTCTGCTTATCTCTTTGGGTTCCTGTTTTCCTTTCAGTTTTGGCCTGGTAATATCCTACTATATGATTAACTCTTACGTGCTTCTAAGATGTTCAATTCGTCCAGCATGTTTAGTTGTTTCTCGAAGGAGGGTTGGTCCAAATAGCCTAACTCACCACTAGTGGAAGCGGAAGTCTTTCTTCGTCTCATCATGAATTTCTCTGCTACTGCCTAAACCTTGTCTCTGGGATCCTCACACTTGCTTTTTCTTTCTTTCTTTCTTTCTTTTTTTTTTTCTTTTGAGACAGAGTCTCACTCTGTTGCCCAGGCTAGAGTGCAGTGGTGCAATCTCAGCTCACTGCAACCTCCGCCTCCCAGGTTCAAGGGATCCTCCTGCCTTAGCTTCCCCAGTAGCTGGGATTACAAGCATGCGCCACCACGCCTGGCTAATTTTGTGTGTGTTTTTACTGGAGACAGGGTTTCACCATGTTGGCCAGGCTGGTCTGAAACTCCTGACCTCAAGTGACCTGCCTGCCTTGGCCTCCCAAAATGCTGGGATTATAGGCGTGAGCCACTGTGCCCAGCCTGCTTTTTCTTGTCCATGGGTCTATAGCCCACTTGCCTGTGCCTTCTGACTCCCCCATCCTATTCTTGATCTTGCTGCCTTCCTGATTTCAAGCTGTCAGCCTGATTTCCACTTGCCTGGACCTTGGCGCTTGCTAACCCTGCAACTTCTACTGGGTCGCCTGTGCTGGCTGTCTTGGGTATAACAGGGTGCCAACTGCTCACCCTCTTGACCCCCCAACTGAGCCTCAGTCCAGGACCTTATGATATTTGCCAACATTGTCCCCTCCTCTGCCTCTTCCACCTGCAAGCCTCCTGGCTCCCCATCTGGCCTTAACTTTTCTGATGAATTCTCCTTCCCCTTTCACTAACTGCCTTGGCATCTCCTACCCAGTTCACGGCACCATCTTGGCCTGCCCTTGACTGAGTGTTTTAAGTAGATGGGTTTGAGGCTGTGTCTATTTAGCTATCTTTACCAAATACAGGATCACACTGTGGGGAACCTCATGAATGTTTTATAATGATGAGCAACTCTTAGATTTTATTTACTTATTTTGAGACAGAGACTTGCTCTGTTGTCCATACTGGAGTGCAGTGGTGTGATCTCAGCTTACTGCAACCTATGCCTCCTGGGATCAAGTGATTCTCCTGCCTCAGCCTCCCAAGTAGCTGAGATTACAGGAGCCTGCCACCACGACCAGCTAATTTTTGTATTTCTTGTAGAGACAGCGTTTTGCCATGTTGGCCAGGTGGTCTCAAACTCCCAGCCTCAAGTTATCCACCTGCCTTGGCCTCCCAAAATGCTGAGATTACAGGCTTGAGCCATTGTGCCCAGCCATCTCTTAGATTTTAAGTCATTCTTTAAAATGTAGAGGATGACCAAAGTTTATGATTAAAAAAAGAAATTGAAAATGACAATAAAATCAGACCTAATCGTAAGACTTTTATTTGGGTTCTGAGAGACTACTTGGTCACATACAAGAATTAGGCAGTTGTGTGTAGTGGTAGAAGACACAGTCTTATAAATTCAGTGGGCCCAGGTTTAATCCCATTTCTCCTCTCTGTTAACTGCATGAACTTGTGCAACTCATTCTACTCAACTTAGCCTCGATTTTCTTATCCATGAAATGGTGCTAATATTACCTTCTCATGAGGTTGTTATGGGGACCGAAGAGATAAAAGGCATACTTAGCACAGTGCTTGCAAACCATAAGCTCTCAAAGGCATTATCATCATCATTATCATTATTGATAGGATTAAAGTCCACCTTCCCCCCAAATATTTCACCAACTGTGTTGTCATGTGCCTGTTCATCTTCCATCTCATCCTGAAATCTTCATCATCTGAAGCTTGACTTCATTAAGCAACTGTGTCAGGCTGATTGTGCCCAAATGGCCCTGGGTAAAACACACATGTTCCTCTGCATTCATAGGTGGTCGGGATTTGTTTAATGAAGTGGCGGGTTGAATCAAGTCCTGCTTGATGAAATTTGGGGGTTAGGACAATATGAGACAAGTTATATTTACAGATGAAAAACATCGTTGTTCCTCATGAACAAGAGTCATTTTTCAGAAGACAGCAAAAGCAAAGATAATTAGACTCTTACAAGGACACCAACATACATGGCCTTAAGTATCTTTGGTATAAACACCTGTAGGATTTTAAGGCTGAATGGATCAGATCCAACCTCCTCATTTGGCAGATGAGACAACCAAGACTCAGAGATATGGACTGACATGCCAGGTCCACCCAGACCATTGGTGGCAAAGTCAGGACAAGAATTCAGATCCTGGTTCTGCAGTTAACCAGCCATGTGACATGCTAAGCGTGGCAGTTTAAAACTATGTTTGCAAATATGTCCACAAATTCCTTGACATTTCTCCCTTCAAAAGCAGAGTGTACTTCCCCCTTCAATATAGGCTACTCTTAGTGACTTACTTCTCATAAATAGAATGTGAGAAAACGATGTTATGTGACTTCTGAAGTTGGGTTATAAAAAGAATACAACTTTTGCCTAGTGTTCTTTCTCTCTTATTCTCTCTCTTGCTCTCTGAGTCTAGCTGCCATGTTTTGAGGACATTCAAGAGGTCTTCTGGGTGGCCTGAAGGCCACCTGAAGGCCTGAAGTGTGGGAGGAACTGAAGCTTCTCACAAACAATCAATACCAACCTGCCAGCCATATGAGTGAGCCACTTTGGAAGCTGATTTTCTAGTCCTAGTCAAGCCTTCAGATAACTGTGGCCCCAGCTGACACCTTGACTGAAATCTCATGAGAGGATATGGGCCAGAACTACCTAGCTAAGTTGCTATCAAATCTCTGACTCACAGAAATTGTGAGAGATAATACATGCTTATTGTTACCATGTTAAGCAACTAAGTTTTGGGGTAATTGTTAAACAGTGACAGATAACAAATACACTAAGATAACTAATACCCGATTTATTCAGGACTCTGACTTGGAAGTGATAAAAATCTAATTCACCTAGTGAAAAAAAAAAAAAAAAGATATATTGCTCCCATACTTGGGGATACCAGAGATGGAGCTAGCCTCAGGGATACCAAGTATTTAAATGATGTCATCAGGATTCTTTCTCTCTCTTCATCTCTCTGTTGGCTCTGTAGTGGTTTTTCTCTTTCCTAGTGGCTTCATTCTTTCCTACTACAGAGATACTTTCTTGATACAGCATGGGTTGGCTAGAAGCAACGCAAGATTTCTTCATCCCCACTTAATGGTCCTGAAGGATACACAGGTTTTCTCTCCCCTGATATTTACATATAATTCCAGAGAAGACTCTAATTGGCCAATTGGTTCTTATGCCTGTGCCTGAACCAATCACTGTGGCTAGGGAAATGGGGCACTGTGATTGGCTACCAGTTCCTTGGCCACTACTAGCTTGTTTTTCAAAGTGTGGTCCATGGACCAGTAGCACCTCAGGGCTTGTTTAAAATGTCCAATCTTAGGCTTCTCTTCAAACTCTAAATCAGAATTTGTATTTTAGCAAGTTCCCCAGATGATTTTATATGCACATTAAAATTTGAGAAGCATTTATTATGTTATAATTTATTTCCAGGAAGAAGTAATCTCTTCTCTTCGTCTTTTATGTCAGTTAACTCCTCTCTTCTTGTTTGGTAGAGTACTTTTTTCTTTTAACCCTATTTATCTTTTGTCTGCATATCTTATCTCTCCTATCATGCTTGGGTCCTTAAAGGCAAAATCCAATGTCTGAAGAACAGCATTCTCTTCTGTAAAATGGGGATAATGCTATTTACCTTTTGCTGTGATTTGAATGTTTTTGTTCCCTCAGAATGTATATGTTGGAAGCTTAATTCCCAATGCAACAGTCTTGGGAAGTGGGGCCTAATGGGAGATGCTTGGATCATGAGGGTTCTGCCTTCATGAATGGAATAATGCTGCTAATTAATTTCCTTTATGAATTGTAAAAAGCTTGTGGGAATGGATTCTCTCTATTTCAGTCTTCTGCCATGTGAGGATACAGTGTTCCTCCCTTCTGGAGGATGCAGTTTTCAAGGTGCCTTCTTGAAAGTGAAGACCAGGCCGGGCGCAGTGGCTCACGCCTGTAATCCCAGCACTTTGGGAGGCCAAGGCGGGTGGATCATGAAGTCAGGAGATCGAGACCATCCTGGCTAACACGGTGAAACCCCGTCTCTACTAAAAATACAAAAAAAAAAATAGCCAGGCGTGGTGGCAGTCACCTGCAATCCCAGCTACTCAGGAGGCTGAGGCAGGAGAATGGCGTGAACCCGGGAGGTGGAGCTTGCAGTGAGCTGAGATCGCGCCACGGCACTCCAGCCTGGGCAACAGAGCGAGACTCCATCTCAAGAAAAAAAAAAAAGAAAGAAAGAAAGTGAAGACCAGGCCCTCAGTACCTTGACCTTGGACTTCCCAGCCTCCAGAACTATAAGAAATAAATTTCCGTTTTTTATGAGTTACCCAGTTGCAGGTGGGTAACTCATAAATATCTTAGCACAAGAGATATCTTAGCACAGAGATATCTTAGCACAAAATAAGCTAAGATGTCTCTAGAGATTTCATAAGAATTGGGTGGAATAACACACATGGTTGCATAGCACAGCGCTTATCATATTGTAGATACAGATGATGATTAGCTGGTCCTAATTCCCAAAACTGATGGACATTTATTGAGTGTTTACTCTGCATCAGGTACTACGCAAAGCCCTTTTTTATGCTTTCTCATGGAATCCTTTCAACCGTATTATAAAGAAAATAAGTATTCTCCCTCATTTAGAAATCAGGAAATTGAGTAATGTCACATAGTTAGTAAGTGATAGAGTCAAGATTTGAGTCCAGAACTGTTGACTCTACTTCCTGGCTCTGAGACGGAGTTTCACTCTTGTTGCCCAAGCTGGAGTGCAATGGCGCCATCTCAGCTCACTGCAACCTCCACCTCCTGGGTTCAAGCAATTCTCCTGCCTCAGCCTCCCGTGTAGCTGGGATCACAGGCGTGCACCACCATGCCCGGCTAATTTTTGTATTTTTAGTAGAGATGGGGTTTCTCCATGTTGGCCAGGCTGGTCTCAAACTACTGACCTCAGGTGATCCACCCACCTCGGCCTCCCAAAGTGCTGGATAACAGGCATAAGCCACTGCACCCGGCCTTACAGCCTGGTTCTTAATAGCTCTGCTGGAACACATGGCACAGTGAAGTCCCTCAACCAATATTTGTTAAATTTGTATAAGGAATAAAAGCTTTTGGCTTCTTGAACCAAGGATCATAAGCTCCAAGCCAACTCCAGTCAGGCAGATGACTGAGGGTCAAAGGCGAAGCCAAGGAAACAATCTCCTCCCTCCTTAATGTAAATTGGTCAAGTAAGTGTGATGATAAATGGCAGGTGACCTTCACCTCAGTGTCAAGAAGGATAAAGGACAGATGGAGACCTTGCGAGTTGGAGAGCACATGGCCCATCTGAAGGGGCAGAGGTCTCAAACTCCAGCCAGGATACACGGACTTGTCCACCCTGGTGGTTCCTGCCTGACATCTGTTCTGATTGGACAATGCCAGGCCATACGCAGTGTTAAAGATTTGGAGTCAGACCCCTGGGAAGGTTGAACCAGTGTTATCAGATCTGATTTTTCTAATAAAACCAGAGATCTAGACTTTTATGTGAAACCCTTGATTTTTAAACACTGGCAAATAATTTATATATTTTTAAAAGAGATACGAGCCAGGCATGGAGGTGGGGAGGAGGCAGTAACTAGATTATAACTGCTGTCCTAAACTGTGGAAGGAAATCTTGACTGTTTTTTGCTTTTTGCTTGTTTGCTAAGTGAATACAGAAACAAAGAGGAAGAAAAAAGGAAGAAGGAAAGGAAGGAAGGAAAGAATGAAGGGAGGAAGGGAGGGAGGAAGGAAGGAGGCTACTGACCATTTGAGTCTTAAGTAGTAGCTAAGGTGGCAGACAGATAGCTTTCAGCTGGGGAGGGAAGAGAAGAGAGAGGAGAGGCCCTTGGTGACTAACTGTCCCAAGGACCAGGGCCTCCAATGGGAAGTCCCTTTAACCTCCCAATTCCTCCAAGGGCCAACCCAGCTAATCAACTTTTTATGATACTTTATTTTTTTAAATCACCTTGGAGGCCCTTTCTGTCTTTGTTCAGCTGTAATCTTTCTTAATTAGATAATTGAAATAATCATCCAATTAAGTTGGTTCCCATTGCCCCCCTCACTTGAGTACTTGCAGAATCCAGCTGGCTTCTCATTTCCGCTGACTTCGTTCTGTGCCTCATGCAGGGTCTGAAACAGGTTTCAAGCTGTTTTCTTTCCTCTTTTTCAGTTTGCCGTTGCAGTTCATAGGAGCTACAACTAAATTTCAGTTCTGGCTAATGTCAAAATAGACTCCATAGGCAACTAAAAGCCAAAAGTTGTAACTGGCACTAACACAGTGGTAGTTGAGAGTTTCAGATCCACAGGATTTCAATCCCAGTTCTGTTGCTTACTAACTGGGGTGATCTTGAATGCACCACACTGACTTGGAGCTGCAGTTTCCTCATCTGTGAAATGGGGATTAAAAAGAAGACCTACCCTAGGTGTGTTGGGAGATAAATATGTTAACAGAGATAAAATATGTGAGGCCATCAGCCCTAGGCCTGGCATATAGAGAGCACTCACTCTCTGAGCTTTGTAAATGTGGAAAGGATGTATTTCTAAGAGCTCAAATAGTTGATATCATTTATTTGTTATACACATGGGGAAAGAGAGGTAAATTATACAGATATCTAAGATGTAAGCGGTTCTAGACCTTTTGGCCATTTGTTGCATTTATTTGGTGTTTATCTCTTTATCTAGTATCTCTATCCAGTCTTCCTTCTAGTTAGTTCATTCTAGTGCCACCTGAAAGTCTTAGAGATAGCGGGCTCACCTTGGGGTGGATTCTCTGTAGATGAAATTTCAGTATTCCTTTCTTTGCCCACCAGAATGGAAGGTCCCTGTGGGCAGGGCTGTATCTGCCATGTGTCTCACAGTATCCGTTGGAATTTAACAAGGAATAATTGTTAAATAAAATGTCATACATGGAGGAACTGCTCTCTAAAAGGACATCCGAGGCAGTTTTAAGTGATAACACTACAATACTTAAGACAAGGATACAACACATTGTTAACACATTAGCTAAGGGTGGAGAAAAATCCAGAAAAGGGCTACTATTCCCAGGATCACAGAGTAAAACAAAGATCAGTTGTGACTCCAAAACCCAAGTGTCCCAGATCTTACCTGAACCTGCTTAAAATGCTGATCTCACCAGGAGCCAGGCAGCCAGGAACCGCAGTGGATGCTGTCGGCCCAACCTTAGCTGCATTTCATTCCTCAGCAGGACCACAGACTCCCAGAAACTCAGCCTCATCTTCATTTGTTTCAGAAGAGTCAGGTATTAGAGGAGAATGACAGCAACTCGGTGCAGGGTGTATTTTTCCTTAATGCTTTTTCATCCTGTAAAACTTACATAAGCCATACATCATTTTTTAAAATGAGAAAAATGCCTTCAAGTCGAAAGTGAAAATGAATTTAAAATGATTGTTTTTTAATGGTATTTTTTTTCTGGAGTAGACTTTTTCAAAGTGGTAATCTTAATCTGCCAGATAAGGCAACAATGTGCTTCCTATACAGTCCATTTCTCATGCTGGCAGAAACAAAATGTTTCCTCACACTTTGCTCTAGAGTTCAGCAATGGAAAGAACTTGTAAATGCTCATTTTGCCAAATGTGCCAGTGGGTCACTGTTCTCCAAGACTGGATGACTGGACTTAGGCTAGAGAGGACTGGCTGGGGCTGAGGATGGAGGGAAGTCACTAAACATTCCAGACGAACTGCTCAATCACTTGTTCTCTGAGCACATGCTCCCTATATCTGCCTCTGTGCCTTAGCGACACCCAGTGTGGGAGCCAGCCTCCGTGATGGTCCCCAACAAGCCCCACCTCTTTCTATTCACAGTTTGTATAGGGCTGACTTATGTAATAAATGGAATGTTATAGAAACAATGGAGTGTGCCTTCCAAAGCTAAGTCATGAAAGTCATTGCAGCTTCCACCCTGCTATCCCTTGAATCCCTTGCTCTGGGGGAGGCCAGCTGCCATGTTGTGAGGAAGCTCAAGCAGCCTGCAGAGAGGTCCATGTGGTGAGAGGCTCTGCCACCAGCCACCCCAGTGAGCCAGCATGAAAGCAGATCTAGCCCCAGACAAGCCTTAGCTCAGCACAGCTCCGGCCAACAGCATGACCACAATCTCGTGAGCAACCCTGAGCCAGAGCCATCCAGCCAAGCCACTTTCAAATTCGCTATCCGTAGAAACTGTGGGGGGTCATATTTATTTTTGTTTTAAGCTCCTAAGTTTTGCAGTAATTTGTTATGCAGCAATTGGAAATTAATACATACACTCTCCTGTCTACAAAAGCTTACTCTTTTCTTCTCCAAATCATTCTCCCTCAAAATTCACATCAAATTCCTCCTTCGGCTTGGATTCTCCAGCCCAGAGGGATCACTCTTCTTTCTAAGCTTCATCACCACGCTTATACTTTTTTTTTTTTTTTTTTTGAGATGGAGTATCTCTGTCACCCAGGTTGGAGTGCAGTGGTGCGATCTTGGCTCACTGCAACCTCAGCCTCCCTGGTTCAAACAATTCTCCCACCTTAGCCTCCCAAGTAGCTGAGATTACAGGTGCCTGGCTAATTTGTGTATTTTTAGTAGAGATAGGGTTTGACCAGGTTGGCCAGGCTGATCTCGAACTCCTGACCTCAAATGATCTGCCCACCTTGGCCTCCCAAAGTGCTGGGATTAGAGGTGTGTGCCACCACGCCCAGCCATTGCCCTTCTTCCTTGGTGTTAACCTGAGCTAGAAGGAAGGGCTGTGCAGGCAGACCTAACATCTGATGTATCATTATTAATAGGTGACCATATTATCCATACTGAGGCATTTCTGAAAGCTGGTGGGGGGGGGGTTGCTATTAATAATAATCCTGAAAATCAGCAAAATCTAGGACAGTTCCAGGACAAACAACAGCATTCAGCCACCCATTCTATCTGTAAGAGGTACCTACACCTCCCAAAAAATGTAAGAAGAGGGAGAAAATTGTTTAGCAGGGATGTGGCTTTATTTGCCCAGTGCTTATATATGCAAAGAAAATGTAGCTTCTGGCTGGGCACAGTGGCTCATGCCTGTAATCCCAGCACTTTGGGAGGCCGAGGCGGGTGGATCATTTGAGGTCAGGAGTTCAAGACCAGGCTGGCCAACATGGTGAGAGCCTGTCTCTACTAAAAATACAAAAATTAGCCAGACATGGTGGCGCACACCTGTAATTCCAGCTACTTGGGAGGCTGAGGTAGAGAATCACTTGAACCTGGGAGATGCAGCTTGCAGTGAGCTGAGATCTTGCCACTGCACTCCAGCCTGGGCAGCAGAATGAGACTCCATCTCGAAAAAAAAAAGAAAAAACGAAAGAAAATGTAGCTTATTTTCTAATTATTTTTATTATTATTTTTAGACAGGGCCTCACTCTGTCACCCAGGCTGAAGTGCAGTGGCCCAACTACAGCTCACTGCAGCCTCGACCTCCTGGACTCAAGCGATCCTCCTGCCTCAGCCTCCCAAGTAGTCAGTGCACACCACCACACCTGGCTAATCTTATCCAATCTCTGAGATCACTCAGTCATTAGGTGACTGAGGAGGGGGAGAAGTGCAGTCAGAGCTCTGAATCCCACCTCCCAATTCTCATCTCCTCCCAACCACCCCCCCCCCATCCTTTTATGATGGTACTTAGGAATGTGCGAATTTGGGGTAAAACTGGCAAGTGGAAGGGGAAACAGAATCCGCCCAGGCTGTGAGGAATGGCTGTTCTGAGAGACTCCCTGGACTGGCTGGGGACTATCAATCCACCCAGATTTTTGTAGTGATGTCCTGGAATGAGTGTCATGTCTAAGTGCTGTGGGAGTTATGCCCTCCATGAGGGTGTCCACAGAAGAGCTGAAATCTAGCCAGTGCTTTGCTAGCCAAGCCACAAGCCCATGGGGCTGTGTGAGTCAGAAGAGCAAGCCTTTTTCTAATTTGCACAAAGGCATCCCATGGGCTGGGGCAGGCCCTGGCCAGCAACCAGATTCCAGGTCATTTGCTTCTGGCCTTGCATTCCCTGCCTGTGTCAGCCTGTTCATCCTGATCACAGGCCAGCGTTCTTTTGGCATCTCCCTGGACCCAGCCCAGGCCCCTGGGAAATTTGGTGTCCCCCACAGTCCATGGACAGGCCATGGAGGGCCAAGCCATCTTTCTCAGATTCCTCTATCCACATTCTTGCCACCACCTGTGTGCCATTGCTCTGGGCCCGGGGATACATGGTGCTTAGCCAGAGGTGAGGTCCCCCACGGCTGGCAGACTTCCTCACGCAGTGCCCTGCGATGTGATGTTCTCAAAATTTCCCCGTCACTTCTTGGATGATTCTAAATCTCCCCACTCCCTAAAGACATCTGACCTTATGAGTGGCCCTTGAGATTTTCCTTCTTTCCACCATCCTCCCAGGGCAGCACGAGCATGTTTGGGGCATTTCTGCAAATGGCAAAACTCAAGGATCTAGGTCAGTTCTTTGACACCTTTTTCTTTTTTTCTTTTTTTGAGATAGAGTCTCGCTCTGTTGCCCAAGCTGGAGTGCAGTGACGGGATCTCGGCTCACTGCAACCTCCACCTCCTGAGTTCAAGCAATTCTCCTGCCTCAGCCTCCCGAGTAGCCAGGATTACAGGCATGTGCCACCATGCTCAGATAATTTTTGCATGTTTAGTAGAGATAGGGTTTTGCCATGTTTGCCAGACCGGCCTCAAACTCCTGACCTCAAGTGATCCACTCGCCTCGGCCTCCCAAAGTGCTGGGATTACAGGCATGAGCCACTGTGCCTGGCCAACACCTTTTTCATGGAGTGGCACACATATAAAATAATAAGGGCATGATGTGCTGCATGGCCAAGAGGGGATCTGGAACCTCAGTGGAGGCTATACCAGAAGACTAATGAGATCCCCACCTGCCCAGATCGTGCCAGGCTGCTCCAAGGGCAGAGGGTATCAAATCTCTCAGGGGGTGGTGAGTCACTCTGATTGGGAAGATCTCCTTAGAGCTTTCAGCTTGACTTTGCTAGAAGGGATCTGAGGAGTTGAGAAATACCTTTTCTCCTCCATAAAGCCTTGCTTTCAAGGCCCTTGTCCCTCCGCAGAGGTCAAGAATGTCAGCCTGGAGATGCTAATGCTGATCAATGGCCTCTTTATTCTCTGCTTGTTCTCCTTCCCTTAGGCAATAAGCCTGCTGGCTCAGCCCTAGAGCTGGGACATGGCAAAGAGGTACAGTTTAAAGTGGGAAGCAAAATTACTGTAGGCATAAGGTTGGTGAAATGGGATCCCCATACAATTGTAATGATGAGAACTCCTCTGGAAGTGGAGGTAAGTATGGTTTTGGGGTTGGGGGGTGAGACCCCAAGGGAGCAGCACACTTGAGTGCCAATAAATTGTGGCTTAACTGCCTTCTAGAAACACAGGTTCCTGTCACTTCCAAGGGCATTTGTTTTGCTGAGTAGTTTATGCAAATGTGGAGCCCTCTGGGTGGCGTGCTGGGTGATGAAGTCAAGAGGGAACTGGCAGTCCTTCTCAAGCCACCCCAGAGGGCTCCCTGGTGCCTCTTCCCAGTCAGTCCTGGTCACCAGATTAATTTTGCCTGTTTTTTCTTTTTTTTTTTTTTTTGAGACAGAGTCTCACTTTGTTGTCCAGCTTGGAGTGCAGTGGTGCCATCTCAGCTCACTGCAACCTCCGCCTCCCAGTTCAAGCGATTCTCCTGCCTCAGCCTCCTGAGTCGCTGGGACTACAGGCACATGCCACCGTGCCCGGCCAAGTTTTGTATTTTTTAGTAGAGACAGGGTTTCGCCATGTTGAGCAGGCTGGTCTCGAACTCCTGACCTCAAATAATCTGCCCACCTTGGCCTCCCAAAGTGCTGGGATTACAGGCGTGAGCCACCGTGCCTGGCTGTTGTGTGTTTTTTGTTTGTTTGTTTTTAGAAAACATTATTGCTAAAATAAGTATTGTTTATTTCCGATAAAAGTAATACATGTTCATTTAGTAAAAGGAACATCCAAAAGTGCAAAGCTTTTAACAAGTCATCATCAATACATTCAGTTTTGTACTTGGCTTTTTTACTGAAAATATCGTGAGCATTTTTTCATCCTAGTCCATATGGAAGGAGGCTTATCCTCTTTTTAATTCCTTTTGGCCCCATTCCTTGTATAGGCTGTCAGCTAATATTTGCAATGATTCTGAGGTTTTACCCAGGAGAGACCTGGAGACAGCTGGTCACCTACCCCATCCGCCACAACCTCCCAGACAGATGCGGGCTGTCTAATATGAGAAAGCGCTGGGTCGAGAGGGCAGGGGCCTCCCTCCTTCACACACTGAACTATCACAAATGGACCTAACAGAGTGGAAGGACAGGTTGCAAATTGAGAAGAGAATGAGGAGTGCGGCAGTGAAATTGGAAAACAGAGTGGTAGTCAAGAGGAGGCAAGCAATGAGTTTAGAAAGCAGTGTCGCTACAGCCACTGCAAGCGTCTAGGACAGCTCCCCACTGCGCATGAGCTGTTGCAATGTGTCAGTTCAGTAGGATCCACAGATTAATGTTATACAAAAACAGAAAATTACAGAACAGAGATAGAACGAATGGCTTCTCTTTTCCTCCTACTCTTAGTTCATTCCAAATATTGGCAAACTTGGCCAGGTGTGGTGGTTCATGCCTGTAATCCCAGCACTTTGGGAAGCCAAGGTGGGTGGATCACTTGTGGTCAGGAGTTTGAGACCAGCCTGGCCAATATAGTGAAACCCTGTCTCTACTAAAAATACAAAAATTAGTTGGGTGTGGGTGGTGCACGCCTGTAATCCCAGCTACTTGGGAGGCAGAGGCAGAGAATCAACCCAGGAGGTGGAGGATGCGGTGAGCTGAGATCGGGCCACTGCACTCCAGCCTGGGTGACAGGGAGACTCTGTCTCAAAAAAATAAAAAATTAAAAGTATATATATTGGCAAACTTTTCTCAGTCTTTTGCCAACACTCATTTTTGCTGATTATATTTGCTTATAAACCTAAGTATCTTGAAGTACCTCTCTGTACTTCTGTTTCTTCATCTGGAAAATGGGGTGAATAATAATCCCTATCTCTGAGAGCAGGACTTCTCAACCTGGACACTATTGCAGTAGGGCCTGGATAATTCTTTGCTGTGGGGCCGTCCCAAGAACCATAGGTTGTTTAGCAGCATCCCTGGCCTCTACGCACTTAATGCCAATAGCATCCCCCCTAGTTGTAACGCACAAAATTGTCTCCAGACATTACCAAATGTCCCCTGGGTAAGGGGCAAAATAACCCCTAATTGAAAATCTCTGGTCTAGCACAGTGGCTCATGCCTATAATCCCAATGACTTGGGAGGCCGAGGTGGGAGGATCACTTGAGGCCAGACTGGGCAACATAGGGAGATCTTGTCTCTACATGAAAATTAAAAATTAGCCAGGCACGGGGGCTCACATCTGTAGTCCTAGCTACTTGGGAGGCTGAGGCAAGAGAATCACTTGAGTCCAAGAATTTGAGGTTACAGTGAGTCACGACCACGCCACTGGACTCCAGCCTGGGTGACAGAGCGAGCAACCCTGTCTCTTAAAAAAAAAAGAAAGGAAAATCATTGGTCTAGAGTTCTAGAGTTCCTGTAAGTATCACATGAGATGATTCAGGTAAGGTGCTTAGAAGAGTACCTGACACCAAATAAATGCTCAGTAAACTTAAGCCATCAGCATAGATGAAGAGGCCCTAGAATAGTAGGGACCATGGCCTGGGCTACTTCACAAACCGATTTGTTTGTTTATCATTATGGTTTTGTGCCTCTTAGGTTCTACCTTCCTAAAGTGCCATGGTTTAAAAAGCTCTTTTATGAGAGGTGCCTTTCTTTGTAGGTACAGAAATAAAGCTTCGAAGTACTGGCATTTGCAAGTGGCTTTTGAAACTGGAGAATGTCAAAGAAATGTAAATCATACTCTTTCAAGAGAACAAGAATGTATCTTTCTCTAAAAGCTTTCACAACTGTTAACTCAGTGGCTACTGAGACAAAGTGTTCTAGCAGGGGTGGTGGGAAGGCACCTAAACTGAACTCTGAGTTTTGCTGTTTGTGGAAGGACCAAACTGGTGAAACCACAGCATCGGTTCGCACAGGCATTTTGTTTGTTTCTGGCTGATGAAGAGAGGAGACTATTCTGTGAACAGCAAGGACTGAGAAAGATGGAAAATGAGGAAGAGGGTGAGATGGTGTTGTCCCTTCAAGCACGGATTTGAATGATGCGGGTGGGGTTGGTTAGGGCCACCTTGCAGGAAAATGTTGGGTAGGACCAGAGGAGTTGGGGACAGCATCCTCATGTCAAGCCCCTCTGCCACAGACGCTGTCAGCTCCAGGAACCTAGGAGCTGGGTGCGTGTGGTTTCAGGTCACCCTCATGCCAGACCCCACTGCCACCAGCAGCCACAAAACACCAAAGTGTGTGATAGGGACCTCTTCCCTCATCTTTTTCAGGCTCCTCAGGGTCCATGGCCCAAGTAGGTACAACCTGTCACTGCCTTTAGCTCAGTTTCCCCCGACTCTGCCAAAAGTTCTACCTGTGTTGAGGGACCAGGAGCACGAATCTTTGAATGATGCCATGTGGTCACTGAGATGAGGCCAGTCAGCAGCTCCTCCTTTTGTTATGGCTACTGCTGTGAGGCTGGCGGCCACAGCCATGGCCACAGCCCCACCCCCAGCTACAGACACAGCCACAGCTTCATAGCCCAGCAGTCCCAGCTACAGTCACGCCCACACAACCACTCCCGTGACTGTGGCCACCACCGCCCCCCACCCCCCTCCATGGACATTCCTCCTCACAGCTGCCTTCAGCCAAGTGTCTGCCACCAAGTTCCTGAGAAATGACTCACAGGAGCTTGCTAACTTTGGGGGAAATCTCGTGCTTGCTTTGTTTGTATGTTGCAAAGACCAGTATGATGACGGACCAACAGATTAATACCTGGATTCCAGACTGTTCAGAACTCTACATTCAACGTTTTTCATTTTACTGGCTCCCAAGCCCCCTCTGTGTGAGTCCCTGGGCCTGGTTCCTTCTTTGCTCTCTTGGAGGAGGAGACAGACCAACCCTGAGTACCCTGGCACTGTTGTCTAGCATTGCATTTCAGAGACGACTCAAAGGACCACAGGACTTCCAAACTGATCTATGCAGCCCAATAAAACTTAATTTCCCATTCCGTCCCTCTGTCCCCAGGATCCTTCCCTAGAGCAAGCTGTTCTAGAGCCAGTTTAGCCCTGAGAACCATGCCATGCTGCCTTGGAAGACCTCAATATCCATTTGGACCGGCTGACCAGCTTTTCCCTCCAGAACCTGAGCTCGCTGAGGTCACAGACTGTGTCTGCTTTACCCTTGTTTACAAGACAATTATGAGCCTGCAAATGTTCACATTTCTTCTATCACCCCACCAGAGGCAACCTTGTCATTGACAGCCCATCTCTTTCCTCTTGCTACAGAGGAAGGATTTGTTTAGGCTGGTGAGAGACTAGATTGATCTGTATAATAAAGGAATGGAAGACCGGCACGGTGGCTCTACACTTGTAGTCCCAGCACTTTGGGAGGACTAAGCAGGCAAATCACTTGAGCCCAGGAGTTTGAGACCAGCCTGGGCAACGTGGTGAAACCCTATCTCTACAAGAAAGATAAAAATTAGCTAGGTATGGTGGCGCGTGCCTGTGGTCCCAGCTGTTCAGGAGGCTGAGGTGGGAGGATCACCGGAGCCCAGGGAGGTCAAGGCTGCAGTGAGCCATGATTGCACCACTGCACTACAGCCGGGGCAAAGGAGTGAGACCCTGTCTCAAAGAAAAAAAAAAAAAAAGAAATGGAGAGAGGAGGAGAGTGTATCCATGAGTGATTCTTAAACTTCACGTGCATCAGAGCCACCTGGGATATTGTTAAAACGCAGATTCTGATTTGGTAGGTCTAGGGTAAGGTTTGAGATTCTACATTTCTAGCAAGCTCCCAACTTGCTAGATTAAGTCAGTTAAACCTCTTTCCTCTATAAATTACCCAGTCTCAGGTATGTCTTTATTAGCAGTGTAAGGAGTGGACTAATACATTATGATACTACTTCACCATGTTGAAGCTGAACCCATGGGCACGCTGGCTTTATACAGATTACATTTGGAGATTATAAATGCTGCTGGTTCTCTGAATACATTTTGCACAGCCGGGGTATAAAAGAGTGGATGTTGGGTGAGGTTTGCCTGTAACTGTAGGGAGAAATCCTGTGGAGCAGCTTCAGCGTGTGAGAGAAATGGATAGAAGAGAAAGGGGGATTTTTTTTATAAGTGTTGTCACAGCCTCAGTGGTTGGCTGTCATCATTCTCAAGAAATGCAAAGACCTTTGTTGTTTGTCATCTGCCCAGCTGCTGGTCCATCTTCCAAATTGTCTAGTGGAATGGTTAGCCAGGCCAGCCCTTCCTCCCCAGTGCATGACTGCCAGCAAGGCCAATGGGGGCTCCCTCCCTGAAATCTCAATCATGGATTCAGGCCCAAAGCAGAGAACACTTGGAGTGTTCTCATTCCAGCCACAGCAGCTCAGTGAGATTGTTGAGCATTTTCTGCTGCCAAGAACCTCCTGGAGATGCTGGGTGCCTAATGGCTCCAAGCCTGACTTTTTAGCCATTCCTTTGCTCTAGTGTGCTCTCTAATATCCTTCCAAGAAATTCCTGTTCTGCCTAGATCAGTAGAGGCAGTTTCTGTTGCTTACAATCAAAGCATCCTGACAGATAGAGCCAGTATAATATTTTGAGCTATTTTGAAATAATGTTTCATTTCCAGATACACGGTGTGTGTGGTATGTATGTGTGTGTGAATTATGTGATATAGTTTGGCTGTATCTCTGTATCCCCGTGTATCAAGGATGGGGCCAGGCAGTGATAATTGAATCATGGGGGTGGTTCCCCTGTACTGTTCTTGAGGTAGTTAATAAGTCTCACGAGATCTGATGGTTTTTTTTTTTTTTTTTTTTTTTTGAGACAGGGTTTCACTCTGTTACCCAGGTTGGAGTGCAGTGACGTGATCTTGGCTCACTGTAACCTCCTGGGTTCAAGCGATTTTCATGCCTCAGCCTCCTGAGTAGCTAGGATTATAGGCATGTGCCACCACATCTGGCTTATTTTTTGTATCTTTGGTAGAGATGGGGTTTCACCATGTTGGCCAGGCCAGTCTTGAACTCCTGACCTCAAATGATCCACCCGTTTCAGCCTCCCAAAGTGCTGGGATTACAGACGTGAGCCACTGCACCCAGCCTGATCTGATGGTTTTATAAAGGGAAGTTTCCCTACACAAGCCTTCTTGCCTGCCACCATGTAAGGCGTGACTTTGCTGCTCATCCACCTTCCGCCATGACTGTGAGGCCTCCCCAGCCATGTGGAACTGTGAGTCAATTAAACCTCTTTCCTTTATAAATTACCCAGTCTCAGGTATGTCTTTATGAGCATACTTTATGAGAATGACTAATACATTACGATATCACTTCACCACTTTGAAGCCGACCCCATGGGCATGCTGGTTTTATACAGATTACATTTGGAGTACATGCTGAGCACTGTGCCTGAGAGACATACAGTAGGTAGTCAATGAATGGCCACAGAAAGAATGAGCAGTCACTTTACAGCATCTGTGCTGAGCCCCAGCACCTCTCAGCTCCCCCCGTGCCCAGGGACACTTTAGATGTCCATCAAGCACTAAAATAGCAACACTTATAGGAAGGCATGGGCAAACTTGTAGTAGCACTGGCAAGTACACTTATGACCTTTTCCTCCAGTTTCCTTTCTCCCTATATATTCTTTAAAGCAAAGGGTTGCAGAAGGTCAGAATGGAGCATGATCTTTGTTCCACGAGTATGTTGTGCTTTGATTAAAATATTCCCAGTTACAGGCTCGGTGAGGTGGCTCATGCCTGTAATCCCAGCACTTTGGGAGGCCGAGGTGGGTGAATCACTTGAGGTCAGGAGTTCGAAACCAGCCTGGCCAACATGGTGCAACCCTGTTTCTACCAAAAAACACAAAACTTAGCCAGATGTGGTGGTGTGAGCCTGTAGTCCCAGCTACTCAGGAGGCTGAGGCATGAGAATCGCTTGAACTTGGGAAGTGGAGATTACAGTGAGCCGAGATTGTACCGCTGCACTCCAGCCTGGGCGACAGAGTGAAACCCTGTCTCAAAAAAAAAAAAAAAAAAAAAAAAATTCTTAGTTACATGAGAAGCAGGCCAGTGTTGCCTTCATGGCATTCCCAATTGAAGCACTTATCCCTATGGAGTGACAAACTCTATACATACTATAAAGGTTAATAGCTGGCCAGGTGTGGTGGCTCACACTTGTAGTCTCAGCACTTTCGGAGGCCGAGTTGGGGGGATTGCTTGAGCCCAGGAGTTCAAGACCAGCCTGGGCAACACAGTGAGACCCTGTCTCTATGAAAAGTAAATAAATAAATAAATAAAAAGTTTAAGAGCCCAGCCTGTGGAAGCAAGATGACTTTAATTAAAATTCATCCCAGCTGCTTTATGAACCAGCTGTTCTTGGGACTTCTCAGAGCCTCAGCTTCCTCACCTGTAAAATGGGCATGATAGTAATATCTTCCTCAGGGGCTGTTGTGAGGATTTTGAAAAGCAATGAACATAAATGGCTGACATTCCACCAATACACATTGAGTAAAGTGCCTAGAACATTTTCAGCCCTCAATAAATATAGCCTATTAAAACACATGTTCTACTGAAGCCAGAATCTATGATTCTTCCCTCTCACTCTTAAATAGATTTTTAAAAAAGCATTTGATCTAATTATGTTAAAGATATATATACAAGGGGAAGACAGAAAGAAAACATACTATGATCTTTCCTGTTTGTCTACGGGTGTGATGTTATATATAATTTTTATTTTCTTCTTTCAGGCCTCTTGTATTCCAGATTCTTTTGCAGTGAGCGTATATATTAGTTTTACGACCAGAAGATAAGCCTTGACAAATGCTATCTTTAAAAGAGAAGAAAATATCGAGGCAAACTGCAGCATGATTTTATAGAAACTGAGTGAAAAAAAAAAATCCCAGCTAGATGGAGAATTAGATGTTTTCTGGTCAAGAGCTTATTGGGAGGGAAATGACATCAATTTGGGTTCGCATCAGCTTGAGTGAAAAATCATAATGCAAAATGAAAGTACACAGCGCGGGTGCGGGGAGGGGCGCTGAACCCACGCTGGGATTTTGCCGTGTGAATCATCAAGCTAGAAATGACCTCAGGAGGGCATGTGGCCCCGCCCCCACCCCTCACCTCGGGAAGGTTGCCCAGCGACTTTTCAGGACAAATGAGCAATGGTCCTATTTATAAGCCCTCTAGGAACTAAATCTACACACATTTCCTTCCTCCTAAGCTTCAGGCAGGCTTGATTTAGCTTTTGCAGGTGCCCTCAACTAGCATTCTCCAACCTACTTCTCCTTCTGCCTGGAAGAGGCCTGGGAGTTGTCCCAGATCTTTCCTACCTACCCCTGAAGGACCCTGGGTCCTTGAGCAAAACCAAATCCCCCGGAAGTCAGTTTTGTCAGCTGTAAAATAGGGATAGGAAGGATTTGAAGAATGCCTAGCTGGGAGTGAAAAGGAGGCCTTCCAGTGCCAGAGGCCGTGTCTTTAACCATGTCTATACCTCCCTGGTGGGAAAAGGCAAGACACAAACAGAGGTAGCTTGTTTACAACAAATTGACAGGAATTTGGAGTTGGGGGTGGCAAGCTTGTTAAGAAGAAGCCAAGGCCACGGAGATGGGAAGCAGGAAGGGATTGAGAGGAGAGGGTCCAGAGAAAAACAGAGGCAGCTCAGGAGAGCAGTGATTAGCAAGGACATCTCTAGAGCAAGAGAAGCCCCCGGTGTAGGGACAGTCCAGAAAACTCAAGAACCAGGATGCTATATTGCTTTTTTAATTTTTATTTATTTTTTACTTTTTAAAATATTTTGAGATAGAGCCTCGCTCTGTCACCCTGGCTGGAGTGCAGCAGCGCCATCCTGGCTCACTGCAACCTCCACCTCCCAGGTTCAAGTGATCCTCCTGCCTTAGCCTCCCAAGTGCCTGGGATTATAGGTGTGCACCACCACACCCGGCTAATTTTTTGTATTTTTAGTAGAGACAGGGTTTCACCATGTTGGCCAGGCTGGTCTCAAACTGGTAATCTAAAGTGATCCATCTGCCTCCCAAAGTGCTGGGATTACAGATGTGAGCCGCTGCACCCAGCCAAGAACCAGGATGCTATGTTCCTGTAATTGACCAGATATGCAGGACTGCAATACCCCTTCGGTTATCCACAAACACTTTTGGGAACCAGCTTTGTGTTCATGATGCTATGAGGCATGGCAGATGTGAGGTGGTCCAGGGGTAACAGAGATGGGGAAAGAGAATGGCAGCTTCAGGAACAGAGGATGATGGCTAAGGACCAGATGACAGTGGTGACCGAGGGCATAACCCCCACTGACCAGGAGAAGGTATGTCTTTCTGGAAATCTGTGGAGTTTTTGAAGATGTGTCAGAGTGCTGCAGTGGGGCTGAAACCATTTTCTTTGTTTGTTAAAGAGTGATTACTGAGTTCTGAAGAACCTGGGGCTCTCCAGGAGGGACGTTTTCTGGGTGACAAGTATTAGCAATGTAAAATGAGTATTAGTGAAGTGCATTGCTAGCAGCATTTTTTTTTTTTTTAAGACAGAATCTTGCTCTATCACCCAGGCTGGAGGGCAGTGGCAGGATCTCGGCTCACTACAACCTCTGCCTCCTGGGTTCAAGCGATTCTTGTGCCTCAGACTCCCAAGATTACTCAGGGTTACAGGCACACACCACCATGCCTGGCTATATTTTCAGTAGAGACAGTGTTTCACCATGTTGGCCAGGCTGGTCTCAAACTTCTGGCCTCAAGAGATCTGCCTGCCTTGACCTCCCAAAGTGCTGGGATTACAGGTGTGAACCCCGTGCCCAGCCTGCTAGCAGTTTTGATGTTGGTATTGTATTAGTATTAGTATCTGTCTTAGTCTGTTTGTGCTGCTATAACAAAATACCACAAATTGGGTAATTTATCAATTTATTTCTCACAGTTCTGGATTCTGAGAAGTCCAACATCAAGGAACTGGCAGGTTTTGTGTCTGGTGAGGGCCCAGTCTCTGCTTCTAAGATGGTGTCTTGAATGCTATGCCCTCCCACTCAGAAGGCAGAAGGAAAGGCAAAAAAAGAACCAAACTGCCTCCATCAGGCCCTTTTGTGATAGCATTGATCCATTCATGAAGGCAGAGCCCTCCTGATCTAAACACCTCCCCAAAGTTTCCACCTCCCAACACTATTGCATTGAGGATCAAGTTTCCAACACATGAATTTTGGGGGACACATTCAGATCACAGAAATATCCATATTCCTTCCCCTCCCTCAAGTCCTGGATGAGCTCCTACATGTATTCTCCTAGGGCCAAATCAATGAACCACTGCTCAGACCCTGCCTCCCTGCATGTTGATGAGAGTGGCATGTGGTATTGAATTAAAAGCCCTCCAGAGGCGAGGAGATACACTTATTGCTCCCTTATCCACATGCCAGGTCACTTCATCATGAGAGGAAATTAAATTGGCTTGGAATGAATTGCTCCTCCCAAAGCCATGCTGGTCCCTAAACCTTCCTAGATGGCTGCAAAGCTGAAGGGTTGATTATCTATTGCAGCATAACAGATTTCTGCTCAGTTAAATAGCCCAAAGTAACAATACACTCACAGTTTATTCTCTCACACAGTTTATGGTAGGCAGGAAAGAGGGAGTGGCTCATTGCATGGTTGTGGCTTGGGGTTGCAGTCAGGAGGTCACCTGGGCCTGTGGTCATCTGAAGAGCTGGGCTGGAGAATCTGCTTCCAAGATGGCTCACACCTGCTGGCAGGTTGACAGGGAGGCCTCTGGTCCTTACTTGTAGGACCCCTCCATAGGGCCACTTGAGTGTCCTCATGACATGGCAGCTGGCTTCCTCTAGAATGAATAACCCAAGAGAGTATAAGGCAGAGTCACAACGTATTTGTATTAGTCAGTTTTCACACTGCTATAAAGAACTGCCTGAGACTGGGTAATTTATAAAGAAAAGAGGTTTAATTGACTCAGTTCCACAGGGCTAGGGAGGCCTCAGGAAACTTACAATCATGGCAGAAGGTAAAGGGGAAGCAAGGCAAGTCTTACATGGCAGCAGGAGAAAGAGAGAGAGGGGGGAATTGCCAAATGCTTTTAAACCATCAGATCTCATGAGAATTCACTCACTATCATGAGAACAGCATGGGGGAAATCACCCCCATGATCCAATCCCTTCCCACCAGATCCCTCCCTCAACAATTACAATTCGAGATGAGATTTAGGTGGTGACACAGAGCCAAACCATATTTCTCAGCCTCAGAAGTCACGTGCTCTAATTTCTGCAACATCCTATTGGTTACATGGGTCAGCCTTCCTCACCATGGGAGGACACTATCAAGGGCATGAATACCAGGAGGTGGGAATCATTTGGGGCCATCTGACAAGGGCCACTTCCTCTATGCTATAATTCTCAGAACCATTGTTTTTTCTTCTTTGTACATGAGTATAACATTGGCCAATTTTCAGTTATGTAAATAATTATACTAATATTCCCACTTGACATTTGTGCACCAATTTCGTCTCCTCAGAGCAATTACTGCCCCACGCTGCAGATGAGAAAATGAAGGCTTGAAGAAGTTAAGTGACGTCTCCGAAGTCCCAAAGTTAAAAAGGTCTGCAGGGCTGGGAACTGTGTTGTGGTTCCTAGTTTAGTGTCCTTTCCTTCATGCCTCACAGCTGCCATGAAGCCACAAAGACACCTTATGCCTGCTTGTCTTCCAGGGCAAATGGGAATTAAAAAGCAGCTGTAGTGTAGCAAGATAAATCTTATTTTTCTTTAAACTTTTGTATTTCACAGGTGACCCATACTCTTTATGGAAAAGCTATAAAATAGAAATAATTGAGAGTTAAGAAAAATTAAGAAAAGCCATTCCCCCATACTTCTCCCACCCAGATCTACCACTGTTAATATCTTAGTATGTTCCCCTAAGAACAAAGGACATGGTTTTAAAATACGTTACATGAACAGCATTTCCAGGGCAAACTCTGAAGGAAACCCCATCCACTCAGCTTCGCCTGTGGGGAGGAAGGATGTGAAATATGACCTTGAGCATGCAGTAGGCTGTGCATCTGTGTGCATGTGCAGGTGTGCACACATGTGTAAACGTCTGGTGCTTCTCTGTCCAGGTGGAGAGAGGCTCTGCATATCAGCAGTTAGCCAAGTTGAAGGGGAATTTATTGCAACCTCAGTAGAGCGTGTTTCTTCAAATGAGAGGCAGGGCAGCTCTGACTCCAGGTGGCAGAAATGGCTTGCCCTCTCGTTTGGTTTAAGTTCCTCTAGGCAGGGAAAGGTTGATTAAGTTTAATTCAATCCATTTGGTCTTCTGAGCTGCCTGCTGAGGTTGGGTCCTTGTGTGCTCCCTTTCATCATATGCCTTACACATGAAATGTCTTGTTTGTGACCAGCTCCCCTGCCCCGCCATGCCCCAACCAGAAGATCAGCCCCAGAGAGGGGGCCTCATCTGCCTTGTTCACCTGTATCTGCCTCCCAGCACCTGCCTCAGGGTCTGGCAGCTTGTATTTCTCAAAACCTGTTTGATTGAATTGAGTGCACGGTTTGGGGGATTGTCCACAAGAAAGTTGCTAGGGGCATCCACAATTTGTATCCAGAAGGAACTAGACCCCACTCAAGGGGCAGAATCAGGGTCCCAGGCACCTTCTCTGTGTCATCTGTTTGTAACTCGGGAACCCCAAGGTCAGGTTGCCACCACCTGGAGACAGAAGAGCTAGGTCCACATTAAAAAAAAAAAAAAATTACAAGAACTGCAAGGACTATTCCAAAGTGTTGGGCATCTGTTTTGTCCTGAACTAGAGAGATGAAATGAAATTCACTCTGTTTCATCAATCTTACTCAATTTCAGCTTCTATGGATTCTTTCCAAGTGCTGGGTCGGGAGGCAGTGAGGTAATATTAAATGTGATGAGCATCAGATTTGGAGTCAAATGCCAGGTCATCTACATTTGAGCTGCATGAGCTGGGGGAGTTTATCTCTCTGAGCCTCAGTTTCCTCATCTATAAAACAGGAATAATAACACTAAATTTGCAGCATTTTGGTGCTTGAATGAGATAAAAGTGAGAGTCGTTAGCATGATGCCTTGACACAGTGTGCCTAAGAATATGTATTTTTTTCTCTGGGAATATCTCCCTTAACCTTGAAAATCTGAAAGCAGTGCCAGCCACGTGACTCTCAAGGTTTCTGCCCATGAACGGCCTCCCGTGAGATTAGGAGATGGTGGAGCATGACTCCAGGCAGTGGGGCACAGGAGCCCACTGGGAAGTCCCAGGAGCACAGCCCCAGCATCGGTCAGGCCTGGATAGGATACCTGGGCCCTGAAGGGAGAATGTGGGTAGGAGGCAGCTCCGGGCTCTGCCCATAGCAGGGTCTCCTTTCTTCTCCTGCCTGGGTGGTGGCAGGTGGTCTTTCTCTAGTAGGAATCCAGGTTTTGGGGTCTGAAGCTGACATCACAGGAAAACCAAGGTTTCAGATGATGACCCAAGGACTCGTACATTATCAAATGGGTTAAGTCTGTCCCCTGTGGGTCCCCTGCCAATCTCCTGCTAGACTCCTTCCTTCCCTTTTGGCATCTTTCTTATCAAAGTGGCTCTTGGTGCTTCAGGCTCTCTTATTGTGGCAACTTCTTTCCCCATCAAAATGCATCCACTAGCACTTTGAGAATGTCCAACTCTCTTGAAACCTAATTGCTTTGACAATCAGATCCAGGGTCACAGTTTGCAGTATGTGACAATTTACAATTAACTGGGATGCTTTCTGAAGATACAGCCTGCATTTTTTGGGCTGGAGGACCAGAAATTACTACAATCCTGCCTCCAGGATCTTCTGTCTTTCCACAGCATCTGAGAGAGCAGTGACAAGGATTAGGTATTTGTCATCTCTGATCTAGACCAATCCCACGGCCCTATTTTTGGATGAGAAATCTAGGGTTCTGAGGGGTGAAGTAACTTATCCAAAGTCTCTTGCTGACTTTGAGGCAGAACCTGTGGAAAAGAAAACCACAGATCTCCTGACTTCTTTCCTACTGCCTGTCCCTCATTCCAGAACTTTCCATCTCAAAATGTGATCTCTAGACCAGCAGCATTGATGTCACCTGGGAGCTTATTAAAAATGCTGATGCTAAAATCCAACCCCAGCCTGACTGAAACAAAATCTGCATTTTAATACAAGATCCCCAGTTGATTCACATGCACTTCAGAATTTGAAAACCACTGGGCTAGAACTTAAATTTTTCCCTCTTGTTTCATTTCTTATCATTACTTCAACCCCAAGGGTCTATGAATCTCCCAGGCTGAAATTAACCCAATCTCAACATATAATGTTCAGGAGTCCTGGTATTATTAAATATAGTACAGTTTCCATGAGAAAACATTTCTGCCCTGTTTTCTGACATTTTTTTCATTTTCCTTAATTTAAAATTCTAAAAAGAAAAGCCTCATTAATGGAGTCATTTTTAGAATGGGCAGGAGAATCCAGCACTTTGAACTTAAGCAGAAAAGGTTTCATAGAAACTTAATAAACAATCAGACCTGGGTGGTGAAATGTACATGAAAGTGTGTGGTAAATTACAAAGTGGTGCATGAATGTTACTTCTAATTTCCAGGCTGTATGATCACAGAATGATATCCTTCATAAGCCCATTCTGGGTTAAAATGTTTCTCAGGAATATGATGTGAAATTTAAAGTTTTCTAATTATTCTCATTTTATTAGATATCTAAGGAGCTACAGTAGTGGTTATCAACTCTGGTTATGCATGAGAATAACTTGGGGGAGCTTGGTTTAAAAACACATGAGCCTGGGCCCTGGCCCTAGATTTTATTTCTTGAGGTCCTGCAGGTCAGAATTGGTCAAGGGTATGGTTTTAAACACTCCCAGGTGATTCTAATACAGAGTGAGATTGGAGAGCCACTGAGCTGGAAAGTCATTATTTTCCAGGTTTACAGTAAATACATGTGGGTGAGAATTTTATCCATATTTATGATATATCTAATGTCCAAAATTTCTAGTTTCTAAATTTTAACAATAATAAGACCATTGGGAGATATCACCTGAATTGAAATACTAATGGTTGCTGATTCTAAATAGTATTGATATGGCAATGACAATTTTGTTAATCATTCACTCTTTCAAAATTTGACATTGCCCCGCTACTATCCATGGTATCAAAGACTGACCTACATCTAACAGTCCATTTGTGTACAGGCTTACACCCTGGTGTCAACAACTGAATTCTTAGGTTCCATATAGTATTTATTCTAATGATTAGAACTTTTTAACAACACAGGCTTGAAAGAATATTCATGAGAACCTAAAAGCCCTAAGTTCTAGGTAGTGCTCTTTCCCTGAGTTGGCTGATGTTGATTCAATTTCCTGCTCTGAAAAATGACAGTGTTGGCCCAGAGGAGCTCAAATCTGGCTGACCATCACATTCACCTGGAGAGCTTTTCAAAGCCGCAGATTTCAAGGTCCCAGACTTTGAAGGGGAAGGGAGAATGTTGGAAATCCGGGTTTTCAAAAGAATCTTTGGAAGATCAGCTGTGTTTGGGAGCCACTGGACAAGATAAGCTTCCAAGTCCTTTTCTGCTCTAAGAGTCTACGGCATTAGATCCACTTAGTTAAATTCTTATATAAGAAAAAGCTGATCTGGGAGCAGGCCTGCCCAGCGGGCAGGGCCTACAGAGAGAGAGAACAGAAAACCGAAAAAACAGTAAAAGGCCTCATCTTTGACTCCCTCCTCTGTATGTCTCAAGGTTTTGTGTTCATGTGGTTTCTGTTCATATCTTTTCATCATAGTCATATTGCTAAATGTTGAACTGTCATTTCATCACATTACCTTTAAAAACTGTTGGAAATAATGTTCTCGGAAGGAATAATCACTTTTCCTGCTACCCATTTCACCTCACTTCTGCTCCAAGACTAAGTTTCAGTAGGCAGAAGAATCTCCCTGGGAAGACTGTTCAAAATACAGATTGCTTCCTGGCATGGTGCCTCATGCATGTGATCCCAGCATTTTCAGAGGCCAAGGCAGGCAGATCACTTGAGCTCAGGGGTTCGAGACCAGCATGGGCAATATGGCAAAACCCCATGTCTATTAAAAATACAAAAAATTAGCTGGGCATGGTGGCACGAGCCTGTGGTCTCAGTTACTCAGGAGGCTAAGGTGGGAGGATTGCTTGAGCCTGTGAGGCGGAGATTGCAGTCAGCCTAGATCACACCACTGCATCCAGCCTGTGAGACACAGCCAGACCCTGTCTTTAAAAAAAAAAAAAAAAAAAAAGACAGATTTCTGGGCTTCCCCTTGATTCTAATTCAAGAGATTTGGAGTTCGGTCCAGAGACCTGCATTTTTACAAGCATCCTAGGTATCCTATCTGCTTTTGATCTCCCTGTACAATTTAGCATGTAGGCTTTCCCCAAGTTTCCTTTATGGTAAGAATCTCATGGACCCATGGACAAGTAAACTAATAAATAAAACATGCTATATCCATACAATGGAATATTATTCAGTCATAAAAAGGAATGAAGTATTGATATACAGGACAATGGTAGATGAACCTTGAAAACATTATGCTAAGTAAAATAAGCCAGACACAAGAGGCCACATATCACATGGTTCCATTTATATGAAATATCCTGAGTAGGCAAATCGATAGAGACAGAAAGTAGATCAGCGGTTGTCAGGGGCTTGGAGGGAGAGAGGAATCGGGGGTGACTGCTAATGGGTGTGGGTTTCTTTATGGGGTGATGAAATATTCTCAGATGGTGGTGGTAGTTGCACAACTTTGTGAATATAATAAAAACCACTGAATTGTATAAAAGGGTGAATTGTATGGTATGTGAATTATACCTTAATTTTTTAAAAAGGCAAAAAAAAAAAAAAAAAAAAAAAGAATGCCCTGGGCAATTGTTTAGAAAAACAGATTCCCAGGGCCCACTGAAGCCGACTGATTTACCACTTCCAGTGGAGGAATACAAGAATCTGTTTTTTAATATCCACCCCGCATCAAGCGAATCAAAAGGGAAGTTTAGGAAACCTTATCAAAGGGGAAGTTTGGCACACTGAAGGCCTGAGCCATCTTTCTGCATGGACCCTTTAGTCCCATCAGTGCCTACTGATGGATGAATGGATTTTTAAAATGTGATATGTACACATGTCTTAGCCCATTTTGTGCTGCTATAACAGAATGCCATAGACTGGGTAATGTATAAAGACATTTATTTCTCACAGTTGTGGAAGCTGGGGAGTTTAAGAGCAAGGTGCCGGCAGGCTTGGTGTCTGGTAAGAGCCCTATCTCCACTTCCAAGACGGCACCTTGAACGCTATCTCCTCTGGAAGGGAGGGACACTGTGTTCCTCACATGGCAGAAAAGCAGAAGGACACAGACAGAGAACCCACTCCCCAAAGCCCTTTTTAAAAGGCACTAAACCCACCCATAAGGGTGGAGCCCTCATGTCTTAATCACCTCTTCAGGGTCCTACTTCTTCATATGGTTCCAATGGCAATTACATTTCAACATGAGTGTTGGAGGGGACAAACATCCAAACCACAGCAACATACAATGAGCTATTATTCAGTCTTAAAGAGGAAGGAAATTTGGACACATGCTACAACATGGATGAACCTTGAGGACATTATGCTAAATGAAAAAACCAAACACAAAAAGACGAAGACTGTATGCTTTTATGTGTATGAGGTACCTAGTATAGTCAAATTCATAGATACAGAAAGTAGAATGGTGGTTTCCAGAAGCTGGGGGGAAACAGAAATGAGGGTTGTTGTTTAATGAGTACAGTTTCAGTTTTTCAAGATGAAAATTCTGGAGGTCCGTTGCACAACAATGTGAATATATTTAACACTATGAAAGTGCACACTTAAAAATGGTAAAGATAGTTTTCTTTCTTTATTTTTGAGATAGAGTCTCGCTCTGTCACCCAGGCTGGAGTGCAGTGGTGTGATCCCAGCTCACTGTAGCCTCTGCCTGCCAGTTCAAGCAACTCTCCTGCCTCAGCCTCCCGAATAGCTGGGATTATAGGTGCCTGCCACCATGCCTGGATTAATCCCAGCACTTTGGGAGGCCAAGGCGGGTGGATCACCTGAGGTCAGGAGTTTGAGTCCAGCTTGGCCAACAGGGTGAAACCCCATCTCTACTAAAACTACAAAAAGTAGCTGGGCGTGGCGCCACACGCCTGTAATCCCAGCTACTTAGGAGGCTGAGGCAGGAGAATCTCTTGAACCCTGAAGTGGAGGTTGCAGTGAGCTGAGATCTTGACACTGTACTCCTGGCCTGGGTGACAGAGTGAGACTCCGTCTCAAAAAAAAAAAAAGATAGTTTTTTTTTAAAAAAAGACTGTGGCTTCCATTTCGAGCTCCCTCACTCTGTCTTGCTGTGCTTACTCTGTTGTTCACTGGCTCTCTCTTTCAGATCACCAGCTGCCATGTTGGGAAGACACTCAGGCAGCCTGTGGAGGAACTCCCATGGTGAGGAGTCTGCCAACAATCAGATGAGTGAACTTGGACATGTATCTTCCCAGGCCTGCCAACATGTGAATAGGCTGGGAAGCGGATCTTTGACCCCTATGTTGAGCCTTCAAATGAAACCACAGCCCTGGTGAACAGCTTGTTGCAACCTTATGAGATACCTCAGAGCAGCAGTCCCCAACCTTTTTGGCACCTGGGACCAGT
Source organism: Pan paniscus (assembly GCF_029289425.2). Classification (NCBI taxonomy): domain Eukaryota; kingdom Metazoa; phylum Chordata; class Mammalia; order Primates; family Hominidae; genus Pan; species Pan paniscus. Next base: position 72,429,959 of record NC_085926.1, on the reverse strand, counting down.
TTCGTGGAAGGCAATTTTCCCACAGACCGGGGTTGGGGGGTGGGGATGGTTTTGGGATGAAACTCTTCCACCTCAGGTCATTAGCCATTAGAGTCTCATAAAGAACACACAACCTAGATCCCTCTTCACGCTCCTACGAGAATCTAATGCTGCTGCTGATCTGGCAGGAGGCGAAGCTCAGGCAGTAATGCTCACTCGCCCACTGCTCACCTCCTGCTGTGTGGCCTGATCCTAACAGGCCATAGACCAGTACCAGTCTATGACCTGGGGGTTGGGAACCCCTGTCTTGGAGTACAGGTACCCAGCTGAGCTGTGGAAGATTCTCAACACAGGGAATGTGTAGAATAATGAAGATTTATTGTTTCAAGCCACTAAGTTTTGGAGTAATTTGTTATGCAGCAATAGGTAACTAATACACCATCAAATGCATTTTGCTCAGTCAGATTGCAAGGCAGAACCTACTAGAGCTCCAGCTGCAACCCTGTTTTTCAGGATATAAAAGTATATATATTGTGGTAGACCAAATAATGAGCCTCCCAAAATGTCCACGTTCCTAATTTCCTGGAACATATTGTGAGTGTGTTACACTACAAGACAAAAGGGACTTTGCAGATGTAATTAAAGTTACAAACTTTAAAATACATTATCTTAGATGAGCTGAGTGGGTCCAATCTAATTACCTGAGCCCTTAAAAACAGAACTTTGGCTGGAGGCAGGAGAGATTTGCCAGAAGTGGAAGTTGGAAAGATTCAAAGTGTGAGAGGACCTCACTGTTGCTGGAAAAGGCAACGTGTAAAGCATGAAAATGAAGATGGGCCGCCTCTAGGAGCTAAGACTCCACCCCAGTTGATAGCCAGCAAGAAGACGGGGATCTGGGCTCTGCAACTGTCAGGAACTGAACAACCTGAAAAACCTTGAAAGCAATTCAGTGCTGGAGTCTCCAGAAAGGAATGCAGCCCTGCTAACACCTTGATTTTGGCCCTGTGAAAGCCAGGGAAGAAAAATCAGTAGCACCAACTGGGACTTCAGACCTACAGAGGTCTAAGATAAATAAATTTGTATTATTTTCAGTTCACTAAGTTTGGGGTAATTTGTTATGGCAGCAATAGAAAACATATCTATATATATGATATTTATTGGTTTTCAGTACTTTCCTACCAAGTGTCATTGCTATGCAGATGCTGCACAATGCTGTTTATCATTTTCCACTTACTCTGCTGAAGCAGTCATTCACTCTCTTAGTGTCTCTGTGTATTGCAGGGTTGAATGTTCCATGCATTGTTTTTAAGGCTCTCTTGGAAAGACACTCCTTCTTTGGGAGGCTGGCGTCTGGCTGGAGAAAGACTGAATGCCTGCTGGTTGTTTCTGAGGCTACTAATCAATATTTACCATTAGGATGACAACTCCATGCATCACTAAACTTTGACCTTTGTGCCCCAGAGCAGTCCCAAGATGCCAATTGATGTACGGGCAATATACATATTCCATGAACACAATACCCCTTTCATAGACTTTCCTGAATTAAGTTTTAGAGGTGCTGGCAATAGCAAAATAATGTTGCTAGTGTACCAGCAAGCTCAGGATATTTAGAAAGAGTGCTTGGATTGAAGTAACAGTGTTTATGATTTTTTAAAAGATCTTTTGGATGGATACTGTGTATGGAATGCTGACTAGATGTCCCTGTCTTCAGCATAACTGGGTGATGTTGGCATCAAGGGTCCGTTAAGCCAGCCTTGAAAACGAGGACATGCCTGTAGGCCCAAGACCTGTGGTATTCCCAGTAAAAGGTGTTGATACTTCAAATGAGATCAATTGCCAAACAGCTGTTTGGACTAAAACCAAATGATTAATTAGGCTTTCAAGAGGCAGTTATTTTGATTAAAGGGACCATATATGAATGGCCTTTGGCAATTTCTTATATCTAATCAGAGAGGTACACACACTCAGCTCTTGTGTGGAACCAGTGGGTGATGGACAGCTCAAGTCAAAAAGGGTTTATCAGAAGAGAAGATGCATGGAGCCCCATTAAAGAAAGGGTAGCCGAGACTCATAGGAGCTGAAAAACCATTAGGAACCAAGGAAGGCTATTCCTTCCATCTCTTTCCCTCTCTCTTCATAGCTACTTAGCCTCTCATCATTGCTTTCCCCTGGAATTCTCTGCTTGTTAATGCCCAGGGCCAAAAATTCCATCAGCTTTGATTTTATATCACTTTCAACTCTGTGGAACTGATTCTGAGTCTGAATTAATTTATTTATTTATTTTTGAGATGGAGTCTTGCTCTGCTGCCCAGGCTGGAGTGCAGTGGTGCGATTTTGGCTCACTGCAACTTCTGCCTCCCCAGTTCAAGTGATTCTCCTGCCTCAGCCTCCAAAGTAGCTCCACCGTGCCTGGCCTGAGTCTGAATTCAAATTCACCCAATTTTAAATTCCCAGGACAGAATCTGATTGGCTTAGTGTGATCTGGTGTCTAGCTGTGGTCCAATCAGCTGTACCCAGGATGAATCAGGGGACATATGACATGGTGGGAGCTGGCTCTTCCAAGTGACAGATGAGGCAGGGAAGAGATGACAGAACACCTCCAGAATATTTTCTGAACTGATAATAGCAGATGCCTCTTTGCTACTTCTTTTTTTCACCCATCTGCAAACCTGTTAAAGGGAAAGGACATTTTTTTCATTTTTGTCTTCACTACCATACTTAGCTAAGTGCCTCAGCCAGAGAAGATGCCTAATAAATTTTTAAAAAGATATAAAGGTGGTCATGTTTTTTCCAATCATACATACTTTTTTTTTCTTTTTTATTTCTTTTCTTTTTTTTTTTGGAGTCAGGGTTTCACTCCATCACCCAGGCTGGAGTGCAGTGGTGCGATCTCGGCTCACTACAGCCTCAATCTCCAGGGCTCAAGTGATCCTCCTGCTTCAGCCTCCCTAGTAGCTGGGAGTACAGGTGCATGCCATCACACCTGGCTAATTTTTTTTTTTTGTAAGTTTTTTAGAGACAGGGTTTTGCCATGTTGTCCAGGCTGGTCTCAAACTCTTGGACTACAGTGATCTGCCCACCTCGGCCTCCCAAAGTGATGGGATTACAGGTGTGAGCCACCACACCCAGCCCAATCATACATCTTCTAATAGTGCTAATCATAATCCAACTTGGTATTGAGGCAAAAAAAAAAAAAAAAAGAAAAAAAAAAAGAAAAAGAAAAGAAAGGGGGTCATATATTCTGATCACTCCTGAGTTCTTTCTTCCAGCACTGCTTAGGTTAATAATGGCTATTATTTACTGTTCATTTTCCATGGGGCAAGAATTGCATAAAGTGCTTTATACGTTATTATCCCATTTATCCACTATAATAATCCTTTAAGGAAACCGGAGCTCACAGAAGTGAGCTCAACTTGCCTAACTACACACAGTTCCAAAGTACTATGGCCAATTGTAAACCTAAATCATAGCCCAGTCCTCTTAAGAACTATATTGTCTTTCCTCCAGTGCTATGAGGAATTGTGAATGAGGCTGAGAGATGAGGCTAAAAGGAGAGGTATTGGCTGGGTCAATGCCAATTTTGTGGAACTAAACAAAATTGTTCCATTCTAACAGTTTTTGAAAGCATTTTGAACATGGCCTTGGGCCTTTCATGGTTCTGAGGATTTCCTACAACGCCTCTTAATTGAGTCTTTCCAGGCTGAGCTGCAGGATTTAAGTAATTCAACAACCAAAAAGTTCTCAGAATTTCCCTCCTTTTCCTTTTAGCTGAGTGAGAATGTGTCCCCCAGCTTTCTGCTTTTAACCACTGAAAAATAATCTGGAAATCTGAGTCAAGACCTGGGTCAAACCTGCCATTTTTTATCGTACCTTGCACAGTGAGGGCCAAATTCAGCCTGGCCTCCACTCACCAAGTCATGTACTCTGGCACAAGGCTGTACTGCCCAGAGGAAGAGATGCTGTGTTCTAATTCACATCCTAAACCACGCTGTGGGTGGCTTGTGGGCTAGGGGCAGCCTTGGATGGATATAACATTGTTTCAGATATCCCCTGCTTTAGATTTTGATTATGACTTGTGATCATTGTATTTCTGGATAGTATCTCTAATCTCTATTTTGGAGAGAGGAATCCAAATTCTAGAAGTCATTCTCAAGGGAAAGAGGGGCTGATATTGGTACCTAGAACTGGGTTTCCACATGTTCATTGGAGGGTTTTCTTTTTGTCACCTTCTGGCTTGTCTCCCACACACCCCTAGTCCCACCCACAGAGGGCAATCTGGGCAGCTTTGGGACTTGGTTTAGTAAAACAACTGAGTGAAGATACAAACTAAGGAAATCCAGTGTTATTACTGAGAAAGCCTGGCTTGTCTTAGAGGTTTTTTGTTGTAGTTTTTTTTTGTTTTTGTTTTTGTTTCTGTTTTTTTGAGACAGAGCCTTGCTCTGTAGCCCAGTCTGGAGTGTAGTGGCACAATCTTGGCTCACTGCAACCTCCACCTCCTGGGTTCAAGCAATTTTCCTGCCTCAACCTCCCAAGTAGCTGGGACTATAGGCGTATATCACCATGGCTGGCTAATTTGCATATTTTTCGTAGAGACAGCGTGTCACTATGTTGGCCAGGCTGGTCTCAAACTCCTGACCTCGGCTGATCCGCTCAACTCAGCCTCCCAAAGTGCTGGGATTACAGGCGTGAGCCACCGCACCTGGCTGTCTTTGATTTCTTTCTAAGGAAGGTGAAAATCCTCTCTCCAACCCACAAGACACTATGGGCACAGCTAAAGTGTTACACAGTATTTTGTTTCTAGGCACTGTTAAAATGCCTTTCTAACATGCTGCCATGATTTTAATTGTGTATGTGTGTTCATCCTGAAGTATATACATTTTAGAATATATGTGGAATGGAATTTGGATTTTAAGAGGACAGAAAGACTGTGAATTTTAAGATCTCCTTCCTTCTGCCCCAGGTGTTCATTTGACACCTAGAGATATTTATGCATGGCAGTACCTAGGGAGTACCTAGGCAGTAAAGTGTAGGAGGTAAAAATGATCAGTCTGGAGGGACAGATCTGGGTGGGTTCAAATCTCATCTCTGCCACTCACTAGCTGTACCTCCTTAAACAAATTCATTAAACACTCTAAGCCTCGTTTTCCTCAACAAAGATGGTAAAAGCTTCTTCTTCATAACTTCATTGTGAGGTTCAGTGAGCTGATGCATGTATAATAGAATGCTTAGCATAGAGCCAAGAACATAACACCCAGAAACGCCAGCTCTTCTTCTCAGAAATCAAGATGCAAACCTCAATTCTGGTTGGAAACATGTTGAACATCCAAGACAGTTTTTGTACTCTTTTGTTGGGGGCCCCCTGTTTCGTCAGTGTGAATCCCCTCAGAATTTGTTCACTGTCCCCCAAATCTCATCTGTGTGGCTGCTCCAACCAAGGAGAACCTCTGGTTGCCATGGCATGCATTTATCCGGTGAGCATGCTTAATGATCTCGTTCTCCAGGTCCCTGGAGTACAATGTAAGACTAGTGAGCTTGTTAACAAGGGTGCAAAGCTGGTAAGAATGGGCTGTCCGATGTATTTGCTTTAGTTACAAAGTTGTGTGGGAAAACGGAATTGCTGAAAACTCAGGACACTCCTAGAGAATGCTCATGGCAGCAGATTTTCCATTCTCACATGCAATTGCTTCCACCTCCAGGGTATAACAAAACCTTCCAGCGACTTCTTTTTATGTAAGGAGACAGTAGAATGTAGTCAGTTGGGCTGAGAGAGCTGTGGGTTGGATGCTGCTAGCTCAGAGACTGGGCAAATTATTGGACCTCCATACACCTCAGTTTTCTCCTCTGCAAAATGGAAATATTAATAGCATCCATCTCACTTGTGTTTTGAGGATTAATTGAGATAATGAATATAAAGTGCCTGGCACATAGTAAGCAATCAATAAGAACACTTTATCATCAGCACCATCTTCATAATTACTACCTAGCTCTTGGTATTACTGGGTGTAGAATATAAGCTCTGCAAAGCAATCAGCCTTCTGCCCAACATTGGTATGCTATTAATGGTGGATATTAAAATGTTTCTGCTGTGAATATCAACTACAGAAGCGAATTACTCTTTTTGAAGCTCTCCAAGGGCTTGCCTCATTCTGTAAGGCCTCTGGTTTGCCCTCTATAGCTTGCCCTCACACTGTGAAAGGATGATTTCCTGCAGCAGACACCATTGGTGGCCACCCCCACTGCGAGTCCCCCTTCTCCCTTGTGAACAGAACACAAATTTTGCTTAGGCAGCCACGTGCCTAGCCCCAGGGTGAAAAGCCTGATTAATGCAAGCCATTTATGGCAGTCTCATTTGGCTTTACCTTAGTTGGTCTAGGTGAGGGCATGTGAATGCATTCTGGCCAATGAGACATAAGGGAAAGTGTCATAATAAAAGGAGAGAGGAGCATGAGGTGAGCCTCATCTTGGTCCCTGCCCTCTTCCTCCCTGCTTTAGCTACTGTCATGGGATGCTTGGAGCTGCAAGCTGCTATTTTGGGACCATGAGGGAGATACAAGCATGAGGACAAAAACCAACACTGTTAAGATGGCAGAGCAGAAAAATAGGAAGAGTCCAGATTCTTAATGACATTGCTAAGCTGCCAAATCAACTTGGAGGCTGCTGCTCTCCAGACTTCTTTCTTAGTATACAATAACTGTTCTTATGATTTGGGCTACTGTTAATCTGGTTTTCTGCTAATTAATCAGCATACTCCTTTTCTGTTTGCCAAGCCTGGAAAATGACTGCTATTCAAATTCTGCTGAGATATAAAGACATTCTGGTCTTATTTTCTTCCTCTACATTTGGGTAGTCAAGTGTCTTTAAATAAATTCCACCCTCACTATTAAAGTGAAACTGTTGTTGAAAAGGTCATCAATGACCTCCTGATTGACATGTCCAATAGCTCCCTCTGATTTTGCATTCTGCTGAACCTCTGTTCCATTAAACAGCTTGACCATGTTCTCATTCCTAAAGTGAATCCTTCCCTCAGTGGGCCTCACTGCTCTTTCTTTCTACTTCTCTGGCCCCTCCTCTGTGGTCCCTTCTTTCTGCCTCCTTACCTACCTACGAACCCTGACATTCTGCCCTTTGCCTTCTCTTCTCTCACTCAGCACTTTCCTGGCATGCTGCTTTCACTTCTAAGATTTTGGTTACCATCTGTGGGTGCTAGCAATGGTCCCATTCATATCTCATAGACAGATCTTTTTGCAGCACCAGATGTGAGCAGAACATGCCCAACTGGATGTCCTCATAGGACCGTCAACATCGCATTTCCTAAACTGAACTGTGTCCCTTTACAAATTACTTCTCTATGACACACTTCACCACTCATACTAGCCCACAGCGAGAAACCCCAGAGTCATCCTAAGCAATTCGTTCTCTTCCAATATCCAATTCATCACCAAGTATAAAAATTTCTCTATTCTCAGGAGTCTATTGCAGCTTCCCCATGTTCACTGCAACAGCCTCCATTTATCATTTCTATAGTGCATAAGGTTTCACCTGCCTCCAATCTCTTCCCTCTCCAATCATCTATCTGCATTGCTGGTAGAGTGGGTTTTCTTAAAGCAAATTGAATCATCTCACTGGCTTTAAAAATGTCCAAAAGGGTATGTGTGTATGTGAGGGGGGTATGATGTGGAGACTGTATTAGCCATCATGCCCTCCAAATAAAGTCCACATTTCATAACACAGCATAGAAGGCCCTCTAGTCTCTCTGAGTACACACTGATTTTTGCATTTCGTCTCCTACGACCTCCCCCAACTGTCTCTGTATCCTGAGCTCAAGCTCCTGTGAATTCCTCTTTCCTTCCACTATTTCCTCTGATTAGATGGTGGACATCAATTCTCAGCACTCTGAACTCCTGGCATCATTCAGTTCTCAAGTCAAACTGCACTTCTTCCCAAAAGTATTACTTGACCCAAGGACCACACCTGAGTTTCTCAACCTCAGCACTACTGGCCTTTAGAGTTGGATAATTATTTTGTGGGGGGGGCTGACCTGTGCCTTGTAGATGTCTAGCAACATCTCTGGCTTCTGCTTACTAGATGCCAGTAGCAACCCCGCCAACCCATGTGACAATCAAAAATATCTTCAGACACTGTAAATGTCACCTGTGGAAAGTAACTTCCCCCAGTAGAGAACTATGAAACTAGACCAGGTCTCCTTCTTATCATTCATAGCTTCCTGGTCTTCCTTGATCACCACACTTACGGCACATTTTTATTTTATTTTTTGAGACAGAGTCTCACTCTGTCACCAGGCTGGAGTGCAGCGGTGTTACCTTGGCTCACTGCAACATCTGCCTCCCAGGTTCAAGCAATTCTCCTGCCTCAGCCTCCTGAGTAGCTGGGATTACGGGCACCCACCACCATGCCTTGCTAATTTTTGTATTTTTAGTAGAGGCAGGGTTTCACCATGTTGGCTAGGCTGGTATTAAACTCCTGACCTCAAGCGATTTGTCCACCTTGGCCTCCCAAAGAGCTGGGATTACATGCGTGAGCCACCACGCCCAGCTCGTGACACATTTTTGAAGTGACTTGTCTGATTGTCTCATCTGCTTCCAAAGGCTGTTATCTAGGAGGGCATGGCACCCAGTAGGCATGCAGTCTAGCTTCATGGAAGAGTGGGCTCTGTGATGGGAGCAACTTCATCTGTCATCTTCATCATTATAGCTTTAGTAACCAGCGTGGTGTTGGCACATAATAGGTGCTCAGTAAGTATGTGTTGAATGAAGGAATGATTGAATGCTCCCATTCAATCACTTCTTTCTCTCTAACCGAAGAATCCTAGTTGGGGTTTTGAGCCTTGTCTTCTCTTCCCTCATAATATTATCACACATGGCCCTGTTCCCTAGTACTTAGTACACTGGATAACAATGACAATCAAGACAATAGGTGAAATCATGTTTGTGGGAAAAATGATGCTCTATTTTGAGGGCTCTTTCTAAAAACAGAAAAACCAAGTCCAGTGATGTGCCCAGCAACCTCATGGTCTAACTTGTCCCTCTACTGCCATGCCTGCTGTGCCCCTGACAGCTCTCAACCACACCCATCACACACACACTGGCCCTAAGTGGAGGAATCACTCAGGGCTGCTGAGATTTGAAAGCTCACTTCCACTCCAAAGCATCATCGTGCCTCGCTCCTCGCTGACTGTAACCCCAGCCCCCTACACTGCATTCTGCCAGTGAGTGATTACACGGAGCTCACTCGCAAGCCTCTCCTGGGCATGGGAACAGTCCTCTCTGCAGCGTGCTCTCCACCTGATGACCTGAAATGAAGAGGCCAGTGAGGGCTCCACAGCAGAAGGGAGTCGCGATACTATTCAGGCAAACAAACATTAAAAAACGGTTGGTAGAAAGGAAATCTGCCTGCTAGGGAGAAGAGTCTGGTACTCAGAGTAGAGGTGGGTAGCTCTTCATGCACAGTAGATGGTGAATATGCATCCTTTATATGCATCCTTTAATCACAAAGCCTGTGGAGAGAAGATGCTGTAGTTATTATTTATACTTGGCATCCAATCTTCCACATAAATAACAGCACCGAGGTCTGGTGTTTGGTTTAAGTCAGCTCCGTTTAAACAGCCTGGCCAGGTGCAGACACACACTCTGGACATTTGAACTCTGTGTGTTGTAATCCAGATGTTTGGTCAAGGTGATGAACTCGGGTCACTGACGGTGAGAGAGTGTGCGCTGCTCTCTTCTAGCATCTTCCACTGGGAGCCCTGGACAGTAGGCCTGGCCCCAAGCCCACTTTCTTCGCCAGAGTCAAGAAACAGTAGCAGCTGCAGTTGTTGCTAGGGATGAGGGATCATCCACTTGGGAGTTGAGATAGCTGGGAGGGGGAGGTGGGTAGCAGGAAGGAGGTCATGAAATTGACCGTGCTTAGCTGCTGCCCACGTTTGGATTACTCGGAGACAGTCTGCAATGGGGGAAATATTAGGCTTTTAATGACAGCCCTGACAAACATGATCCGTATGACCAAATGAATCTTAAATGCAACTGCTATCATTTGTTAAAGGAGGATTTGCCAAGTGGCACGGTTCTCCTAGAGTTTTCCTAGTCCCATACTTTGCCTCAAACACGTACACAGAGCAAGGGGTTTGAACTTTCTGAGTTTCATGCAAAGCACATATGTTGTTTGGGTTTTGTTTTGTTTGTTTTTATTTTTGCAAAATATGTTATATAAGAAAGAAGAATATATCAATGAAATGGTAAATACAAACCCTCCAAAAGGATATAACATATTTCTAATGAAAGGAAACAACCACCTTCGCTTTATCCACACAAAAAAATTTAAAAGATGAAGAGGGGCCATTTTCATTCACAGATTGTGGAATCCTACTGTTTACTGCTCTCCAAATGAGTATTTTTGAGGCATGACTTCAATGGGAATTCTCAAAAGGAAGCAGCTCCTGGCATAGCGAAGAGAACACTGACGTTGGCAGCCAGGCAGCTTGGATTCCGGGCTTGACCGCTGACCCCTGCTTCCTGGCTTCCAGCCCCAGCACTCCACTCAAAGTGTTCTTGTCAAGGGTACCAGTGACCTTCTAATTGCTAAATCCGAAGAGCATTTTTCAGCCCTCTTCTGACCTGACCTCTCTTCAGCCAGATGACATAATTGCCAACTCTTTCTTCCTTGAACTTCTCTTACCCTGTGGCTTCAATGACACCATCCCATCCTGGCTATCCTCTAGCTTTCTCCATCACTCCTTCTAAGACCCTCTTCTAGGCTGCTCTCTTTTTCCTCAACAGCTATGGGGTAGCAACTGTGGACTGAAGGCTTTGTGTTTAGGCTTTGTATGCCTCTTCGTATCAACAATTCATAGCATTCCTGGGCTTATTGGTTCCATTTTAAAGATAAGAAAACATCAGTGATGGCTCATGACTATAATCCCAGTACTTTGGGAGGCCGAGGCGGGCAGATCACTTGAGGTCAGGAGTTCCAGACCAGGCTGGCCAACATGGTGACACCCCATCTCAACTAAAAATACAAAAATTAGCTGGGCATGGTGGCACATGCCTGTAATCACAGCTACTTGGGAGGCTGAGGCCCAAGAATCATTTGAACCAGGGAGGCAGAGGTTGCAGTGAGCCGAGATCACGTCACTGCACTCCAGCCTGGGTGACAGAGTGAGACTCCATCTCAGAAAAAATTAAATTAAATTAAATTTAAAAAAAAGATAAGAAAACTGAGGCTCTGAGTGATTAAGGGATCCTCACCCAAGGCGGCATAGCTAATAAGTAGCAGGAATGGGAATTCCAACTTAGGTCTGTTTGAATCCAGAGTCAAGTTCTCAGCTATTAAACTCTAATGGCGCCTTCTGAAGTAGCCCCTCCCTTAAATAGAGGTGTTCTCCAGAGTTGTGTTTGGCTCCTTTTTCTCCTCTCTGTCCCTGTCTCAGCTGGGGCTTCTTCTCAGCCTTTCCTGTAGTTAACTCCTCTATGATATCTTCAGCCAAAATCTGTCTTCTGATGCCGGTTTCCAACTGTTTTCATGCTATCTCCATTTGCATGTGACACAGCCTCCTTGTAGAGGTGGGGTGATGTACTCCCCAACTGCCATTTCATTCCTGATGGTTGGCTAAAGCCAGTGATTATTTTAGGAGTGGGCTCATGACCCAATTCTGCCAGTAAGACACGAAGGGGAAGATTGCTGGGGACGTCTGGGAAAGGTTTTTCTCCCTCCTAAGAAGACACATGAAAAAATGGTCTCTCTTCTTCCTTTCGATGCTGCACCTTGTAATATTGGAGTGGTGACAACTGTCTGCAGCCATGAGGAGAACCAATGTCAGGTCGAAGCTAGTAAGAAAAGGATGGAATCTGCGTGCTTACGAACAAGTTGATTGTACCTCATCTGGGACTGGAGCTTTCGACTATGTTGAATATTAATAATACATTTCCTCACGGTTTGTATGGGTTTGTTGTTGCTGTGGTGGTTGCTACTTGCAGCCACAAGCGTCCCAAATAACACACTGTATTCATCATATCTATAACTTAGGTCAATATGTTCTCTCTAAACAGCCTCTCCTCCTGTGACTCTATCTCTGTGAATAGCACCACGATCCACTCAGTCACCCAAGTCAGAAACCTGGGTATTATTCTTGACTCCTCCCTCTGCCTTATCCAGAGTGTCCAATCATGAATTAAGTCCAGCAGCTTTTACTGTTGGAAATCTCTTCATTTTTTTTCCAGAAACCCTCTCCGTGTCTTTTGCAGTTATTTGTTATTTTTACTGGTCTTCTGTTCCCTTTCTCACTCTGATCCAAGCTACTACTATCTGCATTGTTCCTAAAGACATTTAAAAAAATTCAATGTAAATTCTATAAATTTCCCAATTATAGTCTGTGAATAGGCCATCATTTTCTTCAAGATAAAATCTAACCATCATCAGTGAATAGCCCACTGTTGTCTTCAAGATAAAATCCAACCAATCAGCATGGTTTGTAAGATGCTTCAAGGCAGAGCTTACCTCTCTGGATGCTCACATCCACCAATCCACATGCACTCCAAGTTCCAGCACACTGGTTGCCTTTCAGTCCACAAGGCTCTTCTCCTTAGTGTCACCACATGTGCTGTTTCCTGACCTTGGATACCCTTCCTGACTTGTTTCCCTGAACCATACTGGTTGGCCAGTATGCTCCCATACACTTTGATGTGTGTCTCTCATAACATAGCAGGTAGGAATTTCAGACATGCCAGAAATGTCTTTCCTTATTGTTCTCTCTCTCTCTCCTTGATTTTTATTTTGAACCCATATCCTCACTCAATTTCAGTGCTAAGGGGGGTGTCTATCTGGTCTCAGGGCATGTGTTAATCACAGGTTGCCATAGAGATATCCCTAGTTTCCCCTTCATGGCCCCTTCAAGTCCAGGAGTTGTCTTGGCAATGCCCAACCCAGGCTAGAGATCCTGGAAGCTCTGCACAGTGGCCTGTACATAGACACACAACCACTGCCACTCCTGCTCCGGGGTCCGGCCACCTTCCCACAGCCCCATTTGTAGGCAGGCTCCCCCTCCTCTCTGGCCCACAGCCCCCTCTACTTTATGAACTCTTCATCTTCTCTCCTTCCCCGGTGCCTGGAGGAAGCACTCCCCTGACCTTCCTCCTTCCAAACATTTGTCTATCCCCCACCTCCTCTCAGTTCTCCTATCAGGGACTTTGGGAGTTTAGAATTACAGATCAGGGAACATGAGAGGCAGAGATTGACGGGCCTTTTTTGCTTCTCCTCTGCCACATTTCCTAAGACGGGGAGCATCAACAGTCTGCTTGAGAAAGGGGAAAATACTGGCAGACAAAAGAACATAGGGTGACAAGTGACCAATCACCCGGCCACCTCCCTGTTCCCATCACCTGCTCATGTGCCTCCTTCTTCCAGACTGTGAGGCCTGCAGTGTCCGTGATCCTTGTATTGTCAGCACGTGGTATCTGGCTCATAGTAGGTACTTCATAAATATCTGTCAAGACTAAAAATAAAAGAAAGAAGAGAATGGACTTGGAGTCAGGAGACCTGAATGCATCCCGCCAACTGTCTTCCCAGTTGTGTGACCTTGGGCAAGATACCCTACCTCTCTTCTCTTGGCGGTAGCAACAGGGAGAAGAGGCTCTGAAGAGGTGAGGGATATGGCGCCCTTCAAACCTCTGCAGTTGGTACTTACCCCTCTTCCCAGCCTTCTCAGATTCTGGCTCCATTTTACCATCTTCCTGTCATGCTTCAAGTGACCCAAAACTTTTATATCAGGTGCCTCTCCCCCTTGCAAAGCTATTTTGTGTATAAATAGATTTTTGCCCTTCCTCCTCCAGGTGGGCCCCTTTCCTTCCTTCAGTTAACAACTTTCAGGATTCTTGAGTTCCAGGGATTTGGTTTGTGATGAAGTACAAAGAACTGGAAATTCTGGTTCTGCCACACCCTGGCTGTGGGGTTGGACCAGTGTCTAAGTCTTAGTTTCCGCATCTGGAAGATAGAAATGATCATAACTGACTAACTAGCTCCTTCAGAGCCTGGACTCTGGAGCCCAAGCTGCCTCGGTTCAAGTCTCAGCCCAGTCACTTCCCAGATGTGCGACTCAGGGTAAGTGACTTAACTTTACTGCTTCTTAACTTCCTAATTTATAAAAGGGGCACTGTAATATAATCTACCTCATATGCTTATTGTTAATATTCGTTGAGTTATTAGTTCATTAGTTAACACCTAAAGTGCTTAGCACCTTGTCTGAGTAAGCACTCCATATATGTTGGTTATTATTATCTCATAGCCAGCCTCTCTTTTGTTTTTGTTTTTTGGCAGGGTCTCACTCTGTTGCCCAGGTTGGAGTGCAGTAGCATGATCTCAGCTCACTGCATCCTTGACCTACCTGGCTCAAGTGATCCTCCCACCTCAGCCTCCTGAGTAGCTGATTACAAGCATGCACCACCATGCCCGGCTAATTCTTGTATCTTCTGTAGAGACAGAGTTTTGTCATGTTGGGCAGGCTGGTCTTGAACTCCTGAGCTCAAGCCATCCGCCCACCTCGGCATTCCAAAGTGCTGGGATTACAGGTGTGAACCTCTGCACCTGGCCAGGGCAGCCTCTCTTTAGCTACCCACAAACTCATGATGTGTGGATAAGTTTGCTGGGTCTGCTCTAACAAAGTAACTCAAACTGTTCAACTTAAACAGCAGAGATTTGTTTCCTCACAGTTCAGGACCTAGAAGTCCAAGATCAAGGTGTCAGCAGGTTTGGTTTCTCCTGAGGCCTCTCTCCTTGGGTTGCAGAAGGCCACCTTCTTGCTGTGTCTTTATGCGGTCTTTCCTCTGTGTGTGCATTTGTCTTCATTTTTCTATGTAGAGTGTCTAAATTTCCTCTTCTTATAGGGTTACCAGTCAGACTGGGCTCACCCAAATGGCATTATTTTAACTTAATCACCTCTTTAAAGACTCTATCTTTAATACAGTCAAACTCTGAGGTAGCCAGGACTAGGGCTTCAACATATTGATTTGGGAGTGGGGGTGGGGACACAGTTCAGCTCATAAAAATGTGTACATAGACCCGAACATTATTAGATGTTCCTGTGGGTAAGTCTCTTTCTTAACCTTACTCTTAATGAATGTCAGGATATTTGAGTTCTAGGGATTCCATTTGCAGCATAATAGAATCTGCAATCAGAAAAGCAGGTTTTGAAGTCCAGGTACAAAACCTGGAGAGTTGCAGGAATGAACTTGGATGAACTACATACCCTGCCAGTGTCAATGGTAATTCACACAGAGGCAGCTGTGAGAGGCAACAATGTATGTGAAGGCCCTCTGTGATCTCTCTGCCCCTGGGTTTTTGCCTCTGAACTAAGACAGTACTAGATGGATGGTCTTAACTCTTCATTCCATCTTCAACATTCTATGACTCTGACTCTAAGGGTGGAAATTCAAGTATCAAGGACAAGCTGCCAGTAGCCGAGCACAGTGGTATGTGCCTGTAGTCCCAGATACTAGGGAGGCCAAGAAAGGAGGATCTCTTGAGCTCAGGAGTTCGAGACCAGCCTGAGAAAAATAGACCCCTGTCTCAAATATAAAATAATAATAAAAAAAGAACAAGCTGCTGGGGAAGCAATTTCTGGGCCCGGGGCTTTAATAAACATTGCAGAACTGGCTAGGCGCAGTGACTTACGCCTGTAGTCCCAGCTCTTTGGGAGACTGACGCAGGGGAATTGCTTGAACCCAGGAGTTCGAGACCAGCCTGGGCAACAGGGTGAAATCCCGTCTTTACAAGAAATACAAAAAGTAGCTGGGCATGGTGGTATATGCCTGTAGTCCCAGCTACTTGGGAGGCTGAGGTGGGAGGATCACTTGTGCCCAGGAAGTCAAGGCTGCAGTGAGATGACATTATACCCCTGCACTCCAGCCCTGGGAACAGAGTGAGACCCTGTCTCAAAAAACAAACAACAATAATCACAATAACAACAAAAAACACGGCCGGGTGCAGTGGCTCATGCCTGTAATCCCAGCACTTTGGGAGGCTGAAGAGGGCGGATCACCTGAGGTCAGGAGTTGGAGACTAGCCTGACAAACATGGAGAAAACCCGTCTCTACGAAAATACAAAATTAGCCAGGCGTGGTGGTGCACACCTGTAATCCTAGCTACTCGGGAGGCTGAGGCAGGAGAATTGCTTGAACTTGGGAGGCAGAGGTTGCAGTGAGCCGAGATCACGCCATTGCACTCTAGCCTGGGCAACAAAGAGCAAAACTCCATCTCAAAAAAAAAAAAAAATTACGGAAAAACTGAAGGAAATCATACCATCATAGGGAACCACTCACCTGAATATTCACAAGGCCCAAACTGGAACGTACTAAAGTTCATCATCCATTTCCTGGGCTCTGGCATGTGTGGCTGGACTGCTATGGCAAAAACTCACAGGGAGACAGGCCCACAAACTAGGATTGAACAAAGGAAAGTCCCTGTCTCAACAAATATTACATTCTACTGGATGAACCAGGCCAAAACATACATACATACATACATACACACACACACACACACACACACACACACACACACACACACACCCCATCATGCAGTGCTAGGTCATGCTAAGGGTGTAAAGAAAGATAAAGCAGGGTGAGGGTGGCAGTGACTGGGGATTATGCTATGTAAGATGTCCTAGTCAGGGAAGTCCTCCCTGAAGAAGGGGCATTTAGCATCCACCTGGACTATGAGAGCAGTGTAGCTGTGGGAATATCCAGGGGAGAACAGGCAGAAAGGCCCTGAGGAGGGGCTGGACATGGCAGGAAACAGCAAGGGGCCCAAGTTCCTAGAGCTGAGCTGGGGGTGAAGAAGCCAGGGGTGGATGAAGTTAGCAGGTCTTGAAGGCCAGGGTCAAGATTCTGGATTTTCATCTAAATGTCATGAAAGTCATTTGAGGATTTTGTGCAGGTGAGTCACCAGCATCTTAAAAGGATCTCTTGACGTGGTTTTGAGACAAGACTTTAAAGAATCATGGTAATCACAAGGCTGATGGCCAAATATTTCTTGCTCTCTACCTCCTGGGCACATGCTGGCTTCCTGTTTATGCTTCCTGTTGTGCAGCGTGGCCATGAGACTCTGACCAATGAGTTGTGAGCACAGGTCACTGTGTCACTTCCAGGCCAGGCAGCTGGTTGCCAGAATGCGTGCCTCTAGAGCTCCTTTACAGCCACCAATGATGTTCAAGCTGGATGCAGCTCAGAAAGCCTGGGTCTTTGTTTGTGCTGCTATCACAAAATACCCAAGACTGCTGGGTAATTTATAAAGAACAGAAATTTATTGTCTCACAGTTCTGGAGGCAGGGAAGTCCAAGATCAAGGTGCTAGCATTTATTGAGGGCTGCTCTCTGCTTCCAAGGTGGCACCTTGAACACTGTATCCTCCAGAGGGGAGGAACGCTGTGTCCTCACATGGCAGAAAGCAGTAGGGCAAAGAGGATGAACTCCCTCTGCCATGCCCTTTTATAGCAGCATTAATCCATTCATGAGAATAGAGCCCTCATGACCTAAACACCTCGGCAAAGGCCCTACTTCCCAACACTGTTGCATTGGGAATTAAATTTCCAACGCATGAATTGTGGGGGACACATTCAGGCCACCACAGCCTAGGTCCAAAGAGTGAGGAGAGACAGGGTGGAGGTGTTGACCTGCAGACAAGTGGCTTTAGCAAGAAATCCCTTTAATCACTTTGTTGGGATAAATCACGAAGATTTGGGAGGGTTACCATAGCATAACCAAGCATATCCTGACAGTACAGAGTGCAAGAAGAGAAGACTAGAAGTCCTCCTCTTTTCAGTTAGGAGGCTGAGAAGTAATTCTTTGTTGGACTGGAGCGACAGCAATAGAGATAATGGGAAGTGGTCAGATTCAGGATATATACTGAAGGTCAAGTGCAAAGGCTGGACTGATGTAGGGTATAAGAAAAAGAGAGAAGTCAAGGATAACTCCAAGGATTACGGCTTGAGTAACTGGATAAATTACTGAAAAGAAGAATACTCTGGAAAGGACAGGATTATTCACAGTGCCAGGCAGACAGCAAAGCTACATGATGCTAGGTCTTATGGTTATTACTTTAAGAGGGGAAGGAATATGGAGTGTAGATGCTTAGGGAACTTTTCAATCCAGAGTTACTGAGATGTAACTTATATACAGTAAAATTTACTTACCTTTTTTCAGAGACAGGTTCTTGTTCTGTCTCTCAGGTTGGAGAGCAGTGGCATGATCATAGCTCACTGCAGCCTCAAATTTCTAGGTTCAAGCAATCTTCCTGCCTCAGCCTCCTGAGTAGCAAAATTTACTCTTTTTGATGTACAGGTCTGAGTTTTGACAAATGCATTCTATCTTCTAAGTACCTCCATAGTCAAGATGTAGATAACTTCCACCCTCCCCCTGCATTCTTTTTTGCTGCCACTCCTTTGTAGTCAAATGCTCCCTCCACCCCTAATCCTTGGCAACCACTGATCTGTTCTCTATCCCTCTAATTTTGCCTTTTCCAGAAAGTTACGTAAATGGAACCACACAGTATGTGACCTTTTGAGACTGTGTTCTTTCACTTAGGATAATGTATTTGAGATTCATCCACATTGCATAGATCAGTAGTGTGTTCCTTTTAATTGATGAGTAGTATTCCATGGTATGGATGTGTCACAATTTGTTTATTGTATCGCCAGTTAAAGGGCATTTGGGTTGTTTCCAAGTTTTGGTGATTATGAATAAAGCTGCTATAAATATCTGAGCACAGGTTTTTATGTGAACATATGTCTTCATTTTTTTTGGTAAATCCCTAGGAGTGGGACTGCTGGCTCATATGGTAAGTGTATGTTTAACTTTATAAGAAACTGCCAAACTGTTTTTCCAGAGGAACTGTACCATATTGCACTCCCACTGGCAATGTGTGAGGGTCACTCCACATCCTCTCCAGCACTTGGGATTGTCAGGTGGTTTTTTTTGCTTGTTTTTTTGTCTTTTTTGCCATTCTGATGTGCAGTGGTGTCTCTTTGTGGTTTTAATTTGCATTTCCCTAATGAATAATGATGTCGAGCATCTTTTCATGTACCTATTGTGCATTCGTGTATCTTTTGGTGGAGTGTCCACTCACATCTCTTGTTCATGTTTTCATTAGGTGGCTTGTCTTCTTATTGCACGGTAAAAGTTCTTCATATATTCTGGATATAAGTCTTTTATCAGATATGTGCTTTGCAAATATTTTCTGTCTTTGATTTGTCCCTTCATATTCTTAACAGTGTCTTTCAGAGAGAAGTTTTTAACTTTGATGGTGTAGAAGCTATCAACCTTTTCTTTTATGGATCATGCTTTTTGTTTAATATCTAGGAAACCTTTGCCTACCCAAGGCCACAAAGATTTTCTCCTATATTTTCTTCTGGAAGTTTTATAGGTTTAGGTTTCACATGTTGGTCTATGATACAGTTTGAGTTAATTTTTGTCAAGGGTGTGACGTATAAGCCAGGACAATTTTGACTTGTGATATTTCCTACTATGGAAGAGGCAGATCAATGAAACTTCACATCTCTGATAAGCACGTGCACAGATGACACTGTAAAATGTCACCAGGTTGCAAAATCTGGTGAAGGTTCAACGCAGATGGTCAGGGAAGTTCCATCTCGCTCTGACTCCAGGGGAGCTTCTTTAGAAGTTAATCTTATCTTCAGCATTAGTCTCCAGATGTACCCAGTGATACCAGCACAAGCCTCAGGCTTTAAGTGAGATGAGCTGGGTTCTCCCTAGTTCCTAAGACCCTCCAGCTCCAGGTAGGTAGTTGCTCCAAGCAACAGTTTTCTCTTTTAAGCCACTGAAGGAATATTATGTGCAAAGCAGGGCATTAATTCCTAGCTATTAGGATTGACATTTTAGCCTTTCTGGCTTCACTCCTTCTTGGGTGGCTTTTTCAGTCACCTCGTGATACAGTTTTCTCCTTCCTCTTCCCCTCAATCACACATAACTCGGAAAGCTTCATTAAGATCATCTAGGTCTTGGTGCCCTTAAAACTTCACGGATAAAATCAGCGAGGGGAGAGAATTGAGAAATCAACACCGAATTGCCCACTGGTGATCTGGTCAATTGAGGACATTTTAGGAAAGACAACTGCCACATACTATTGCCATCATTCCATTAAAGAAGGGACGCTTAAATTACCAAAACCTCTGAAAAAAGAAAAAAAGTGAAAGAACATCATCTCAGAATAAAAAATAGTCTTTCCCAAGAATCAAGCATTGGTAATTTATCTGGTCATAGGAAAGTACTCATACATTTACCCCTTATTTTTCTCATTGCACTGCAGATTGTTGAAAATGTCACCCCCGATCAGGGTGTGGGACTCAGACCATAAGAAGGTGTATCATGGGTGGGGCAGGGGTAAGCACTGAGGTGTTTGGAGCAAACCTTTTTTCTCTCACTTGTTTATAATACCTTCATTGGGGATTCCTAAGGTTCAAAGTCCTAGGCTTAGTGAGTATTCAGGTTTCCCTCTAGGGAGTAGCACTTGCAAATTTAACGGCAGGAGGAAGCCTGAGTTGATAACTTTCCAGCCCTTCCCATTGGCAAGCCTCAGTGGCTTTCACTTCTTTCTTGAGCTGAAGAAAGGAGGGAAGCCCACCCAAGCTGCCCTTCATGGTCTGAATCCGGGCCATTTTAAAGGTCCTTCCACTACCTCCCCTCCTCCAAGGAGTCTGCTTCTCCCAGCATCTAATTCTTTAAGGCAGACACTGACAGTCCCAGGTAGACATATTCTTGTAAACTCATCAGTGGCTTCCATCGCATTCAGGATAAAGACCTCACTCCCAACTCACTCCCTACCCTGCCATATGGATCTATCCAGCCACCTGCCTCTCCAGCCTCATTTCTCCTCTCTGGTGGGACTCTGGCCACAGCTGCTTGCCTTTAGCTCCTCCAAAGCACCAGACACCTGACTGCTTTTGCCTTTTTTTCTTGTGGGCAACTTAACTTTTTCAGGGGAGTTCCCGGCTCCACCGGCTACATCAACAACCTCCCTCTCTTAGCATCCTCTCACCTCTCATCTCGTATTTTGTCTTTGTAGAATTGTCACAATTGTAATTACTTGTATAATGTCTGGCTCCTCAACTAGGAGGTAAACTCCAAAAGATTAGGAATGAAGTCTATTTTGTTTATCTGATCTTCCAGTCCCTGGCATGAGCATGATAGCTAGTTGCTACTCAATATATTGTTAAATGAAAGAGATTTTTTTTCAACGAATGTACACTAGTCAGTGTTCTAGGCACTTGATATATACTAGGTGGGATGGTGGGGGGAACACAGCAGAAAAATAAAATCCCTGCCATCATGAAGCATATATTCTACTGGGGCAAGGATCTGCTTAAACAAGATAACTGAACTGTGGGGTACGTTAGAGAAAAAGTCTCCTCATTATAAGAGCCAAATATAGGGTATGCTAAGGAGAGAAAAGTAGAGCAGGACAGAGGGACATGGGACATCAGGTTGTGGGTTGATGTATGAAATTTTTAGATTGGGCCGGGTGCAGTGCCTCACGCCAATAATCCCAGCAACTTGGGAAGCTGAGGCCGGAGGATCTCTTGAGCCCAGGAGCTCCAGACCAGCCCGGGCAACATGGTGAAACCCTCTCTCTACTTAAAAAAAAAAAAAAAAAGAAAAAAAAAGAAAAATTAGCTGGGTGTGGTATTACATGCCTGTAGTCTCAGCTACCCAGGAGGCTGAGGTGGAAGGATTGTCTGAGTTCAGGAGGTTGAGGCTATAGTGAGCCGTGCTGTGATCCTGCCACTGCACTCCAGCCTGGGTAACAGAGCAAGACTCTGTCTCCAAAAAAAAAAAAAAAAAAAGAAAAGGAAAGGAAAAGAAACAAAACACATGTAGATGTAGATTGCGTGACCAGGGAAAATCTCAGTGAGGAATTGACTTTTGCGTAAAGACCTGAAGGAATTGAGGCAGCTGACAATGAATGTGGGTATCTGCGCAAAGAGCATTCCAAGCCAAGGAAGCAGTAAGTGTGAAGGCTCTGAGGCCCTGAAGGTAGGGAACTGTTTTAGGAACAGCCAGGAAGCCGGTGTGAGTGAAGCGAATGAGGGGAAGGAAGTCAAAATGTAGACTTCGAATGTGTCTTATGTATCTGTGGAAATATTTATACTGGACATTTCTTGGCCAGTGCTTCTAACCAGCATCTACACTAAAACCACGGGTTTCAAACAATTTTTTTTTTCTCTTTGAAGCAGAGTCTCACTCTGTTGCCCAGGCGGGAGTGCAGTGGTGTGATCTCATCTCACTACAACCTCCGCCTACTGTGCTCAAGTGATCTTCACACCTCAGCCTCCCAAGTAGCTGAGACTACAGGAGTGCACCACCATGCCTGGCTAATTTTTGTATTTTTAGTAGAGACAGGGCTTCACCATGTTGGCCAGGCTGGTCTCAAACTCTTGGCCTCAAGTGAAACACTTGTCTCGGCCTCTCAATCAAATAATTTTTAAAGCAGTAGAACCCTTTTGTCAAATGAAATATGAAATGGAGGTTCAAGGGAGGAAACAGAGGAGCAGGGACTGGCTGGCAACTCTCACTGTTACTCTCACCCCATACTGGTCCAAGATGACATCTTAGAGGAAAATTAGTTCCCCACCCAGCTCAGCCTCCAAACCCCACTCCAGAATCACAGTACGCTCTGCCTAGAGCCACAGCACTCTGGAGCACACTGTACCAGAAATAGTCCCATTTGACTCATACAACTACAAGGAGACTTTCAATAGATATTTGCCTCCAACATCTGAATGAAATTAGAGCCTCTA
The DNA here is from genome assembly GCF_029289425.2 of Pan paniscus. Lineage (NCBI taxonomy): Eukaryota > Metazoa > Chordata > Mammalia > Primates > Hominidae > Pan > Pan paniscus. Next base: position 72,407,165 of record NC_085926.1, on the reverse strand, counting down.
AAGTTACAACCACATGGTGATCCTTGGGTCTGATAAGTTCCTAGAGATAGTTCTCTACTCTGAAATTGTTTTTCTTAAACATATTTTTTTGATTTTTTGGTTTTTTTTTTTTTTTAGACGGAGTCCTGCTCTGTCGCCCAGGCTGGAGTGCAATGGTGCAATCTTGGCTCACTGCAACCTCCGTCTCCCTGGTTCCAACAATTCTCCTGCCTCAGCCTACCGAGTAGCTGGGATTACAGGCGCCCATCACCACGCCCGGCTATTTTTTTTTATTTTTAGTAGAGACAGGGTTTCACCATGTTGGCCAGGCTGGTCTCGAACTCCTGACCTCAGGTGATCCACCCACCTCGGCCTCCCAAAGTGCTGGGATTACAGGTGTGAGCCACTGTGCCTGGCCCTTCTTAAACACATTTTTAAAAACTTTTTCTTTTTTGAAAAGATAACACAAGACAAAGATACAAAACGACATACTAAAACAGTCAACCTCCTATGGATAAATTACAGTGTATTTGCAATGGAATTCTACACACTTAAGCAAACAAACAAAAATGAACTATTGATGTAGGCAACAACGTGGATGGACATCACAAATATGCTGAGCGAAAGGTGCCAGCCAGACACAAGAGTACAGACTATATGACCCCTGCATATGACCTTAAAGAACAGGCAAAACTAATCTTTGGTGACAGAAGTCGGAATTGTGGTTACCTAAGTGAGGGATGACTCATTGGGAGGATAAAATGTTTTATTGTTCTAATGGTGGAAAGAGGGGTGTAGATGTATGCACTAAGCTGCAGTGTGAAAATTTGTGTATTTTATTCTATGTATAGAATAATAACAAAGTCTCCTTTCCACTACTATGGCTCCCAGCTACCTCCCCGGAGGCCACTCTTCCAGTGAGGATTTCTTAGTGCCCCGTTTCTTTCACGACCTTCATGCCAGGGGCAGAGTCCTGGGAGCATGCCAGGGAGACACCAGAGGCCAAGGCTGCTCCATGGCGCAGCTGCACTGGGCCATGGCTTTTGTATGTACCCTTTGGCTTTCTACGGTCCTTTTACCCCTAGAACCCTATCCCTCTCTCTTCCTCTTCCTTCTTTCATCCCTCCCCTAAGGAGGCAGCTGTGGCATTGAGGCCTTGAGAGGTTGCTGACCCTTGCTAAACAGTGTTGCTTCTCCTGGCCCTCCTGGGTGCGCCTGCCTGTAGAGGACACTGCGTGCTGATCAAACTTATTGTTGACACATTCATTCTCTCTTTTATTCTCTCCCTTCTGATCCCTGGACTGATCTCTAGGAATTTCTGCTCCCTGGGTGCTCAGTCTCAGTGAGCTTCCCTGGTGGCAAGCCCTGATATGCTTCCCTTCCATGGGGCAGTCCTGATAACAACCTATTTTATATTTGCATATAAACCTGGCTGAGGGTCTGTCTTACCTCCAATCCCCCCACCCCCGGGCCCCAACTCCTAGCAGCATTCTAAGACTCCGTCCCTCCCCTAACCTGGGGCTTCAGCACAGCCGCGTCTGTGTCTTTTATCATCTGGGGTCCTCCTCCTACCAGATCTCCCGGCCTGAGGACAGAGGGTCCTGAGTCACGTTCAAGTCAATTTGGCAAGCGTTTTTGGAGCAGGGCAAAGTGAAGGGCATTACCCTGTTCCTCGACTTCAAAAATCGAACGCGGGGGAAATGGTGTACAATTCAGGCCCAGTTATAATAGCTCCTAATACCCAATATCTTGTTTTGGTCCTTCGTGAATACCAGGCATCCATCAGCGAACCTTCCATGCCTGATTTCTCCGAATATTCAAAACAACCCTGGGAGGATGAGCCCCATTTTGGAGATGAAGGAGCTGAGGCACGAGGTTTTAATGCGGGCATGTGGTCGCCAGAATTTGAATAGCAACTTCCCTAAGGAAACGCCCTATTTAGACTCTAGGGGAGAGGAGGATCCCGGGAGGAGTCCGCCAGCAGAAGCTCAGAGTCTGGCCTGGGGGCATTTAGTTATGCCACGCCCTTTCTCTACTGTTCCCTCCCGCGACAGGGGCCTGACAGGGAGTGGGGCTTCGAGCCAGCGTCTCGGCCGGACGCAGGGACTTCAGAAGAGGCAAATACAAAGCTCCGCATGGCAGAGGAACAGAGGGGCGCGGGGGAACGCGGTCCAAAGGTGGACCTTGTCGGCCCCCGGGCACTGCAAGCCTCGAGGCGCTGCGAGCGGTGAGGCTGTTGCCAGCTCCCGCGGCGCGCGCAAACTGCGTGGAACTACTTCCCCGGGGCGGCTTCGGGGCCGGGGTCCCGGCAACAGCCTCACGGGGCGCCGTGCGGGGCCCGAAGCCAGTCGCCAGCTCCCGGGCGCGGCCACGTGCGCCCCGCCGGGCTTGCACGCTACGCCGCGCCGGGCCGCGGGGCCACCGACAGGCACGCGCGCCCCCAGCGCGCACACACTCCCGGGCACGCACACCGACCGCCCGGCCCACGTCCGCCACGCCCCGCCTTCCCCCGCGCCCCGCCTCCGCCCTCGCGGCGCCGGCCGCCGCCCTCCCATTGGCCGCACGGCGCGTGACGCGCGGCGCCAGGCCCCGCCCCTCGTCAGTCACTCGGCGGAGGCGGCGCTGGCGGGGACTAGTCTCGTCCGGAGACTGGCAGCAGCGGCGGCGGCGGCGGCCGGAGCTCGAGCCCCAGCGGCTGAGGGCGGGCGGCGGGCGCGGGGGAGGGAGGGGGGCCGGTCCGCGACGACTCCCCGGACGGCGTTTCTCCTCCGAGCGGCGCCGGTTTCGGCTTGGGGGGGGCGGGGGTACAGCCCATCCATGACCATGGGCGACAAGAAGAGCCCGACCAGGTACCTGCTCCGAGCGGAGGGGGCGGAAGGGGAGGGAGGGCTGGGGGCGGGCGGGGGCCGGCGACGACTAGGCCCCGGAGCCACCCGGGGCGGGGGGAGGCGCTGCTAAGATGGAGATCCGGGGGCGGGGGGAGGCGGCGGGCGGTGGCGGCGGCGGCGGGAGGCGGTGTCGCTCCCGCTCGGGGCCGGCGGCCGTGCGCGCCGCAGCCATGGCGGCTCCTCCTCAGCCGCCCTCCGCCGCCGCCGCCGCCGCCGCCGCCACTCCTCCCAGACAAAGGGAGATTTAACCAGGTGGGGAGGGAGGGAGGGAGGGCGCGAGCTTGGGAGTGGAGAGGGAAGGAGCCGGCCCACTCCCCGTCGCCGGCCTCGGGCTGCCCCTGCGCGCCCCCTCCAGATCCGGCCCGCGGCTCCCCTCCCGGCCCCCCCAGCCCCACGCTCAAGTCCACAAGTCCGCCCGCTTCCTGCGCCCGCCGCGGCCCTTCCCGGGGCGCCGCCGCCACCGCCTGGTGTGCGAGGCTATCCGGCCCGGGCCCGGGGCTTGCAGGGTGCCAGTGGGGGCGCCCGGTTCCCTTCCTCGCTCCCTCTTCCAGTCCCCGGAAAGGGTGGGTGGGTGGTCTCCCGAGCGAAGTTTCCAGCACTGGATTCCTGCGAAATTACGACGGCTCACCCGCGCCTGTGTTTTGCTGTCTCTCCCCCGTTTTCCTGCTCCCTGCCTCTTCCCTCCCTTTTCCCCCACTCTCCACTCCTCCGAAGGCCGAAAAGACAAGCGAAACCTGCCGCAGACGAAGGGTTTTGGGATTGTAGCGTCTGCACCTTCAGAAACAGTGCTGAAGCCTTTAAATGCAGCATCTGCGATGTGAGGAAAGGCACCTCCACCAGGTACTTGACGATCTGTGTTACCTTTTGTTAAAGGACTTTTTTTTTTTTTTTTTTTTAAGTGAGAGGGTAGTGAGCCTTACTTTCTGCCGTTTTTCCAACTTGTTGATTACGGCTTTTTTTGTATTTGTAGGTGGGTTGTGTGTGTTTTTGGGTTGAGTGTATTAAGTGTTGGGTGAAAAGCCTTGTGTTCACTAAATGATTTATGGGAGGGAATTTTTACAGGTTTTCATTTTATTTCAAACGGACACTGGATTTATTTGACACTTGTGTCTATTGGCTTATTGGTATTGGCTGGGGAAGAGAGGAAGCAGTACTATCGCTATGGATTGTAGGACATAGATGTTTTATATTTTTGCCATGTGTAGAATGGTTTTAATTTGCCTGTCCCGAGTTACTTTTCTCTTGTCTGAGAAATTTAGTGGGGGTAGTAAGGCTGGCTGTGCTTTTCCTGTCTTGAGCTGCAAATGTCTGTTACTTTCTTGCACTTGAAAATAAATGTCGGTATTTGATAAAGTAAGTGCATTTTGTGGGAGGCTGAGCTGTCAGTTTTTTTTTTCTTTGACTAGCTTACGTGGTGTGGTGATGGGGGACGATTTTGTAAAATGGTGAAATGAGCAGTGACTATGTGGAAGTTTGTGTTTAAAGCTCTGTGATGATGAAAAGAATGTTGAAAGAATTCCTTTTCATTTTGATGAAGGTCGTAAACTGCATGTGATGTTAAAACGAGTTGAACTACTTTAGATTTAACATTCATAAATACTTGGATAAAATGTCAAGACTGATGTAGTCTTTTGGTCATCTTTTAATTTATGTCTGAATTTGTTTCATTGGCGTTAGAGTTTGAAGTTAAACTGTTCTTGGTGTCATTTAATGAACAGGCATTGGGTGTGTGTGTGAGACAAGAATGAGTTTTTGGTGGATCCTTTAGAACATTACAGTTGATTGCCAAAAGTCTCATTTTATCAGGTACTTATTTTTGAATTGGTAACATTTCAGTGTGACTGTGTAGTAGTACTTCACAGTTCCAACTGGATATTGTTCTTTGATTAGATGAATATGTCATGTTAAGGTTTCATTGGTTTATTTATACTTGGGATTAAATAGGATTATTGGGCAACCTAAAATAATCTAACTCTGAGATTAATTGGCCTAATTATTGTTTCTGTGAATTGCACTCTTTAAATGATGAGACCTTTGAATAAAAATAATCAAAAACTAAAAATATTACTCCATACGTTGTTTTAAGAAATTTTTGTCGGTGTTTTGTATTATCATGGAATATATCTAAAGTAAAAAACACGCATCAGTAGTTTCATAGATTTTGTTTTGCTGTCTAAAATAGGGAATTCCATCAAATGGCATGAAAGTTTTTAGAAATGTATTTGTTATTTAAAGCAGTAGTGATTGTATATTATTTATGAGTAATGTTTTTTACATGTAGAAGCCCTCAGAGGCCAAACCTCTTTATTGTGGTTTTGCTTTGAGTGTTACCGTAGATGGTGTTCAAGTAAATGATTAGGAAACTCCTAAGAACTTGAGAACATTACTGGTGAAGAGAAACGTAAACCAAATTCAAAAGTTTATGTCTGATATATCGCTGGGAATGATTATCTCATAATGAAGTGCATTTCAGCTTTTAACATGTATTTTAAAAAACCTTACTCATCAATTTTCGGAAGCACATGGAAGGTGTTGACTTTTAAAAAAGGTATGTATGTATGTTTCAAGTATTTTCAGAGCCGCAGAAGACTGTTGAAACTTAGTTAAAACTACTGAATTATTTACAATGAAAATATTTTAGAGTCTATTCGGGAACAGGGAAAGGCATCTACTTTAAGGGTCTTCGAGTAATTTTCTGATGTCATTTAATAGAATTTGAATACAGATTTAACAGGTGTGAGGACTGAAAACTGTGTGCATTCATGACACTCTTAGCTGGCCACAGTTGGTTTCATTTTGGTTATTGTCAATATTTTGGTGTTTTAGATCTATTCAGAAGTCATCATTGGTTGGAATGCAAATAACGTTTTGGTTTTCCTACATTATGAACAGGTTTTATGTGGAGAAGTGAGTTTGACAGGTTTTCATCCTATCCTGTCTTGTGTGTTAACTGTTGGTTAATCCCTTTGTGATACTGGTTACTGCCATGTTTTTTCCTTGGCCCTCTTGTATTTTTTTTGTACCTCAAAAGTTTGAGTATGAACTTGACATTTTCTATCTTGTGTAGTTTTAATCAGACTTGGTATAGATTGATGGCAGTAGAAAACTTGTGTTTTGGATGCTGGGTAATAGGCAATATTTGTGATTTTTAGAATAATTTGTTTCGTGGCACAGAAATTGTATTTTATTGCTCTGAGCTGGTGTTATGTATTTTAACAATTCTAGCTAGTTGGCTAGCCGGTGGTTATTTTGCAGTTTTTGATCATTCTCATCACTGTCACCATCATCTACCAGTCAACCAAGGAAACCACCTATGACTTAGTGGTAGGGCAGTATGATAGAGAACTATATTTGCCCTTTGAGGGTAGAATTGTTATTGCTGATGTGATTGGGAAAATACTGCCATTCGTCTAAAGAATACTTATTAAATTCATAGGACATGAAAGATGCTGCTGAAGGGATTGGAGAGAGGAGAGGGGAGTGTTAAAATGTTGATAAGCCGTGTATGGGAATGACCATAATTCCAATTATAAAGTCTATACGGAAGCAGGGGTCTGACTTAGGGAATCAGTTAGAAGGATTCCTTCTTCTCCACTTCTTTTGGACAAGGAGAATTACAAAATCACCTGTCACCTTTTCACTATTACCATGTACGTCAGATATTTTTAGTTCTGCAGGTGGAATTGTTAAGGTGATTGAGAATGAGGTCTTTTTTTTCTTTTTGGAGCAGCAATAGAGCAGAATGAAAGGTGAGATGGTCTTAAGGAATCTGTTAAGGGAAGAAGGTGGCCTAGGCTGTGTGGAGGTTCAGGGGCAGCAGGAGAGATCTATATTTTAGATGTATTATCAGTATGTGTTGGGTGTCTTTGGTTTTTTGATAAACTTGTTTTTCTAACTAGACTGTCCACTCTTTATGCCTTTTCTGGTTATATATATATCCTTTTGTTTGGAGACAGGGTCTTTCTCTGTCACCCAAGCTGGAGTGCAGTGACATGATCATGGTTCACTACAGCCTCAACCTCCGTGGCTCAAGCGATTCTTCCACCTGAACCTCCTGAGTAGCTGGGACTATGGGTGTGCACCACCACATCCGGCAAAGTTTTGTAATTTTTGTAGAGACAAGGTTTCGCCCTGTTGCCCAGGCTGGTCTTGAACTCCTGGCCTCAAGTGATCTTCCTGCCTTGCAGGAGTGAGTGATAATTTACTTATAACACCCATTGTAAGTCTGCAAATCAGTGATTTCTAGTCATTTTAAAGAGTTGTGCAGCCATCACCGCAACCCAGTTTTAGAACATTTCCATCATGTCAGATGGTTTCCTTATATCCGTTCTGTAAGTCTAACAACAGAATGGAGAAGTCATGGGCAACAGGTTGCTTCCCTACCATGCTGATGTACCCTGAGCCTTTCAAGGTAGAAAATAAAAGTGCATGTTAGAATGTGTGTGTAAGGTGGCAAGTGCCTGGGGGAGAAACACTATGCCTTTCTTAAGTGGTAAAGTAGTATTTCCCATCCTGCTTTGCCAGTCTCAAGAAAGAGGATACCAGCTTTTAAAAGTAGAAGAAAAAAAACTACAAATGCATGAATGTACCCAACTGTGTGTGTGTGTGTGTTTTTTTTCTTTGTATTTTCCACCTTCCTACACTTCCAGCTGATGTTTTTTTGTTGTGGTGGTGGTTTTTGTTTTTGTTTTTTTTAAATGAAGAGACAAGGTCTTGCTGTGTTGCTCAGGTTGGTCTTGAATTCCTGGCCTCAAGGGATCCTCCTCCCTTGGCCTCCCAAAGTGCTGTGATTTGCCCAGCCCCTAACTGTTGTTTTGTTAAGTTGCATTTCTCAAGATTGGGCAGAGTAGCTTCCTAGACTTGGTGATTTAATTTTACTTTTCTTGTCTTGTTATTTCTCTGCATTCAATATTACCTTAATTGTAAAATAAAAATTACCAAGACATTGCTGAATATAGTTGTTGATTAGTGTTCCCTTGATAGTAGTCCTGCATTTTTACTTTCAGCTACTGCTTAATCACATTCATTTGCAAAACTGGAAAATTTTTACTTTGGCTAATTACCATAGGTTTAGAACTTTCTGGTCTTCAGCTCCAGAAATGTATCGCTGTGTTGAGATCATGTTTTATTTCATCCCTGTTTATTTGAATACTGCCCCTCTGAAAAGCTGACTGTTTTTGGAGCTTTTATAGACAAGTATGAGTGAGGAAATTACCTTAGGTGTAGAATAAAATTGTGTAGAAATAATTATCTTTGAAAAAATTTGGTATTCAGGATATTGAATTGGAAGTGTTGAAGCAGCTGTTTTGTGTGTAATATGTTTCTCTTGTTTGAGAATTTACCAGTTTTTTGCAGTTGTAGCTTTGAACTATCCATTCCCCCCTTAAATTTAGATACCCTGACAACCAAAAATCTCTTGAATTGTCATGAAGTACTTTAGTAGAAGTTTTATGGAAAAACACAACATAGTTATGATCTTTGCTGGAAGCTTCAAAAAGGCATCATCGTATGATGCTTTTTAGGTAGAAAAACTCCCAGAAGTAAGATAAGGTACCTACACTGGGCAAAGCCCAAGCCTCTTACTCATATTTCCTGGTAATCCACAGCAGTGGTTTTGCTCCTTTCATGACATTGTTTTTGTTGTAGTGTTTGTCTTTCATAAAGATTCTCCATAAAAATATATAAAAATTACCTGTCTTCCAAATCAGACTTTTATCAAACCTTCCAAGCTGAAAGCTGGTACAATTTAAGATCATTTTACCCAGGAACAGAGTAATAATTTATTTTGTGTTTACTGTTGCATTGGACTTACTGATTTATTGGTGGTGACTTGATCTTATGTGTACTCGGTGACCTTAAAGTAAATTACCTGGGTAGTTGTGGTCATTTGACAAGTTTTTATTGAGCACACAGCCATTTGCGCTCTTGGTGTACAGTGGTATAAAGACAGACCAGGTCCCTGTTCTTACGGAGCTTAAAATACTATGGAAAGGAAGAGAAAATAAACTAACAGAAAAATAACAATTTCAGCTGGCGACAAGTGCTACGAAGAATTTAGAGAAGGGTAAGGAACTACAGAGTGATGAGAACTGGGTGGAGTGACTGCTTTATAGACAATGTTGAGATAATGCATTTAATTTTTTAGGAAAAAGTAATGCTACTTCCTTTTGGAGCCGGGGATAATTCTTACGTAGGTTTACCTGTGCCATTTAGCTCATTTGGTTGGGGGACAGACAGCTTTTAGATTTGGAGCCCTTGTGCGTACGCTGCTAAACTTATAAACTTAGTTCCGTGTTGTAGACTAAACCTAGGCCAGCTAATTTACTAGTATTGTTAGTCATTAGGGTGGGAGATTATGAATGGATTCACTTACATATTATTTATTCATGTGGCATATATTTGTTGTGTATTTCAGTAGGTGCTGAAGAAAATTCCAGGATTAAGAAAAACTTTCTCAAGTAGCTGTAGTTTACCAAAATAGTTATCAGAACTCATTTGGTTCATTAGGACTTTGAGTAAATAGTAGGTCTCTCGTGTCCTAAATGACTTGAGCTAATACATTCTGCAGTCTTTCTGGCACTTCTTTTCTCTTTTGCCTCATCGCCCATGCTTTTTCTCTTTGTGGCATCTTCTGTGTTACTTTTCATAACTAGTACTCCCACTTCCCTTTTTACCTATAGATACAAACTTTTTCAATGGTCGCATACATAGAAGTGCACAAATCGTAAGTATAAGGATTTGATAAAGTTTTGCAGAATGAGCATATCTTTGCCACTAGCACCCAGATTGATTTTTTTTTTTTTTTTGAGACAGGTATCTGGCTCTGTTGCCCAGGCTAGAGTGTGGTGGTGTAATCACAGCTCACTGTAGCCCCTACTTTGAGGCCCAAGTGAACTCTCACCTCAGCCTCCTGAGTAGTTGGGACCATAGACATGTGCCACCATGCCTGGCACATTTTTAAGAGCTTTTTTTTTTCTTTTTGTGAGACACGGTCTCCCTATGTTGCCTAGGCTAGTCTCTTAATTTCTGGGCTCAAGCCATCCTCCCGCCTCAGCCTCCCAGAGAGTTGGTATTATAGGCATGAGCCACTGTGCTGGCTTGCACCTAGATTCTTAAAGAGAACATTACTAGAACATTACCGGAAGCCCCTTGTGCACTGTCCCCTGTGGGCCACTTCTCCCACCCCATTCCTGTCTTTTAATACTAGAGATCAGTTGTGCTTGTTTTTGAAATTTATGTGAGTGGAGTATACTGTGTATACAGTACACAGTAAATACTGTATGTACCACTGCGTATATACAGTATACTCCACAGTGAGTGAAACAAGCCAGACTCAGAAGCATACATACTGTATGTACCACTTTGCTTAGTAGCCACAGTGTATGCACCGTGGTACATACATATACTTCTGAATCTGGCTTGTTTCACTCATGAACTGTGCAGGATTCATCCATGTTGTTGTGTGCAGTTCTTGCTTATTTTACCAGTCCGTTTTATCCTGAGAATATCTTTGGCATTCAACTCTGCATGCAGACCCTTCCTTACACGTTCTAGAGAGAGGACCTGTCTTCACCCTGTGTTTATTACCCACATACTTGAACAGCTGTTTCCTCCAGGCATCATTATGCAAAAGGAATGAAACCCGGTTTGTGCAGCTTTTTTAGAGGACGTAAAAGGAGTCAGCTCTTGCCTCTCATCAATAGTATTGTTTATCAGTCATTTCTCTTTTGAGGCATTGGTTGAATAAATGGGAAAATTCCTGCTTTCAAGGAACTTAGCAGACTTGTTGACCGATAAGACCATAAGAAGAAAGCCAGTGAAGTACCCAGTGATGTGAACGCCATGGTATGAGCAAGTACATAATAGAGACCACAAGTGCTTTTTAGAAGTTAGAGATAGTCATTCTCTGGGGCTTCCTCAGGAAAATCCTCGCTGAATCTGGGATCTAAACTGGGCCTTATGATTCTTGGATGTAAGGTTTGTTGTATAGGTTGATACAAGTTACTTATTAATAGTTGTTTGCCCCCCTCCCTTTCACTATCTTTAGATAATGATGTCCACATCATTCACTGTCTTTAGGTGATGATGTCCACACCTTTCCACATCTCCTCAGGAGCTGGTGATTCCCAGATACTATTTGTTAACCTGCATCACCACTCCCATGCACATGAACACAGGACAAACAAATCCAGCTGCTTCCTGGCATCTCTACTTGAACAACTTAAAGGCAATTCAGATCCCACAGGGTGAAAAGCTGAATTCATCTATCAGAGTGTTTTCTAAAATCCCAAGTAGATTATGTCCCATTCCTGCTTAAAATGATCTCCTGATTCTCATTGCCTTTTGGATAAAATCCAATCCTGAGTATCAACAAGGGGCTTGTGATTTGGTCCTTTTCTGTGTCATTCTTTAGAATTTCTGGAAGCAGCCTATCATCGCTCCATCTGCCCTCCATACACAGCGTTTGTGTGTGTTATGCCAAACTGCTTGGTGTTTTCCAACCGTGGACCATGATATCTCACTTCCTTAACCTTACCTTCATATGCTTTTCCTTTGTGTCTTCTTCTGAAATGCTTCTTCCTTTTGTCCAGGCCGACTCCTGTTTGTCTGAGACATGTGTCTCAGGAAGCCTTTCCGTTCCCCTCCAGTCATTCATACCTCTGTCATAACACATAGACTGTATTTTTAATTTGATTTCCAATCTGTCTCTTTTAGGTTGTCACCTTTTTTGAGGGCAAGACCTTTTTGTTTCATGGCTTTAGTTTGCTGTGTTTGTTACAGTGCCTGGCATTTGGTAGGGGTTGAGTAAATGTATACAGAATAAATGAAGACTGGGAGAAGGAGTTCCAGTTAAGAGTTCTAATAAATAACTGTTTTTTCAAAATCTTGGGGCTTTCATCTTGTGTGTTGAATGTTACTGGATTAGGGGGAAGTTGTCTTTATGAAGTGTGCCATTTAAACTAGTATTCCTGTTTTTCTGTTATAGTTCCCTACTCCCCGCCCCACACCCCCTCTAAAAAAAAAGTACTAGAAGTTACACACACAACTGTAGCCTTGGAGGCTGTAGGCAGTGCATTTAAAGTACTTCTGGAGTGGTTTTGAGCTTCAGAGCATTGACACACTTCCCTAAATAACTGTGACAATTCTTTCTATTTGCTGTTGCCCATCGGTGATTTCAGTGGCCAGTAGTCATATTGGAAAGTCTGATAATAAAGCAGGGGATCAGTCATGTGGTACCAAACCAGTTGTGGGGAATGTTAGATGTGTTAAGATGTGATAAGCAACGACATTCCTGTTTGTCAACTGGCATCTATGGCGGTTTAAAAATGGTGGCAAAACCATTTTGAGTATTGTTGGAAATGTTATCTGTTCTGCCATGTTAATATACCTATAAGTTGATAGTTGCATCTTGTACCCTTGATAGTCATACTTTGTACATTGTGTATGCCACTATTCTGTTGAGTAATTTGGATTAATTACTTTGGAGATTGAAGTCTTGACTCATTCACTTCACTCATTTATTTAGCTGTATTTTCAGTTCCATGCAATGAGTGACACAGACTGTGGTGCCAAAAAGGAATTCTCAGTAAGGGCAATGCACATAAATTACTGTGTTACTCAGAAATCATGAATAGTTGAAATCACAAGGTAAATGGTAAAAATTTTGTTTTTAAATAGGATTAAATATGACTTTCTCTCCTCCTTTCTCCCTCTGTCAATTTAGAAAATCTACTTAAATTGTCCTGTGGTTGGGAAAAGAAACTAGTGGAAGGAATATGTTAAAAAAGCATCTTTCTTAAAATGTATTCAAAATATTTTTCTCTACAATTTAAGAGCATTAGCAAATACAACCTAGGATGAAACTTTAACAGCCTTTGAGAGGGACAAGAAATGAAATTAAGGGTGATATATGATGCCAGTATCATCGGTGTATTGGGTCTCATAATACATACAATACATGGTAGTTAGTCATAGGGAGAAAACAAACCTGGTGGCTGCTTTCTAAGAACAAACCAGATTTCTTGTGTAGCCATGTGGTTTAACTGTTCTTGTCCTTCTTTTACAAAACTAAACAGGTTTAGTATCATAAGTGCTACAGAAATAGTCAAGATTGCAATAATTAGGAATCTAGCTCGAACTACCTTAAGTCAAAAAAGCCAAAAATTTATTGGCCCACGTAGCCAATGAGAGAAAGTTGATGTTTAAACTCAGGGAAACGGGAAGAACTGCAAGAATCAGAACTCCTGTCACTTGACTAGTCCCTAGATTAAAACAGAAAAACAAATAAACAAAGGTCACCCATCATCCTGCCATTCAGAATTATTTATTGAGCAGTTTGTTCATTGGACTTCACATATTTGAGTAACTATGGTTTTCCAGGTGCTTTGCTTTAATAATGATATTTCATTGAATTTTCAAAACGATGGTTCCCTATGGGAGTGGGAATTATGCTATGTGTTATATGAAACAAATTGAGTTTGATTTTTAAAGGCATGTATTCTGGCCTGTTGGTTGATAGAGTTCATTTTGATTTCTTCTTCTAGGGGAGAAGTTTTATGAACACTTAATGGTTTTAGAGTTCTATTTGTAGAAAATAAAGATAAAATCCAGATTTCTTTCAGGATTATTTTCATTTTGGGAAGAACCAAAACATTGGATTCTTAATATCTATAGCATGATTAACTTTGCCCAAATCTTCCATTAAAGAATAATTATGTATACAAGAGAACCCACACTTAATATTTTTGTTCTAAATTTGTTTAGAGTGCTGGTTCTCAAACTTTAGCATGTTATCAGAATCACTTGGAAGAAGACTTCTTCAACACATTGCCGAGTCCCATTCCCAGAGATTCAGAAAATTAGATGTTGACATTTTCAAAGTGAACTTAAGAGAAGTAAGTGGTCTACATTTATAGGAACCATGTTTTTGGCATTTGAGGTGATGCCTTAATTGATGAAAACATTGTGCAAAGTATAGGAGTGTTTATAAATTAGGGAACCATATCAATTAAACTCTATCTTTTTGCATTCTAAAATCATCTATCTTGCATTATTAGCACTTAGGATTGGATTTCAGATATGTTTAAAAAAAAAAATCTAATTTCTGGCTGTGATGTGGTGGCTCATGCCTGTTATTCCAGCACTTTGGGAACCTGAAGCAGGAGGCTTGCTTGCTCACAGTTAGGAGTTTGAGACCGGCCTGAGCAACAAAGTGAGAACCCGTTTCTACAAAAATAAAATTAGTAGGGCATGGTGGTGCATACCTGTAATCCCAGCTACTTGGAAGGCTGAGTCAGGAGGATCCCTTGATCTCAGGAGTTCGAGGCTACAGTCATCTATGACTGCGCTCCTATACTCCAGCCTGGATGACAGAGCAAGACCTGGTCTCAAGAAAAAAAAAAATCCTGTTTTTTTTTTGCATTGCACAGCGGAGAGATGGAACCAGGTCTTATAATCAGTAAACCAATATTCCAGTAAAAAGCCTGCAAAGAATGCAAATAAGTAATAAAATAACTACAAATTAAGTCAGTAAATATGAGAAATGTATAGCCTTCCCATTACTCAAAGGAATACAAAGTAAGATAACTTTTTTTTTTGGCAAATCAAGTTTTAAAGATTAAAAAAAATAACTTCAGTGAGACTGAGAGATAGGCATTCTCATAGACTCTTTGCGAGTATGGGAATTGATTTACATTTTCTGACTGCCAGTACGGCAGTTAGTATCAAATGCCTTTGAAATATTTGTACCCTGTGATCCAGCAACATAACTTCTAGGAATTTGCTTGACCTGCGTATAAAAATTTCTGTTACGAATTACGTCATTATTACAACAAAAAATTGAAAATGACTTAAATAGGGATCATTAGGGAATTGCCAAAATTATGGAACCACCATGATGGAATATTTTGCAGCTGTTAAAAATGTTTGGTAGGTTTTCATACCTGTCTTTTTTTTTTTTTTTTTTTTTGAGAGGGAGTCTCGTTCTGTTGCCTAGGCTGGAGTGCCGTGGTGCGATCTTGGCTCACGGCAAGCTCCACGTCCCGGATTCACGCCATTCTCCTGCCTCAGCCTCCGAAGTAGCTGGGACTACAGGTGCCCGCCACCACACCCGGCTACTTTTTTTGTATTTTTAGTAAAGACAGGGTTTCACCGTGTTAGCCAGGATGGTCTCGATCTCCTGACCTCGTGATCCGCCTGCCTTGGCCTCCCGAAGTGTTGGGAGTACAGGCATGAGCCACTGCACCCAGCCCATACCTGTCTTTTTTTTTTTTTTTTTTTTTTTTTAAAGTTTTCAGATCTGCCACACATTGCTGGTGAGAATATAAAATCATACATTCCACTTTGGAAAATAGTTTGGCAGTTTCTTACAAAATGAAACATATACTTACCATATGACCTAGCAGTTGCCTCCTGAGCATTTACGCCAGAGAAATGAAAGCTAATGTTCACAAAAAAACCTGTCCACAGCTTTATTTGTAATAGCCCAAAACTAGAAAAAACTCACACGTTCTTCAGTAGGTGAATGGTACATTCATACTATGGAATACTATTCAGCAACAAAAAGGAACAAACTATGGATACATAGAATAACTTGGGTGGACTCCTGGGGCTTTATGCTGAGTGAAAAAAGCCAATCTTAAAAGGTCTCGTACTATAGGATAATTTCAAGAATTAACATTCTTGAAATGACAAAATTACAGAGATAAGAGAACACATTAGTGGTTGCCAGGAGTTAGGACTAGTGGCAGGAGGGAGGGAGATGGATGTAACTGTAAAAGGGTAGCAAGAGGAAGATCTTTGTGGTGATGAAGTAGGTTTGCATCTTGATTGTAGTGGTAGTTACATGAATCTAAACGTGATAAAGTGGCATAGAACTATATGCATACCTACCAGTGTCAGTTTCCTGGTTTTGACATTGTGTTATCAAGAAGGTGCACATGTTGGGAAACTGGGTGGAGATTACATGGGACCTCTGTGTACCATTTTTGCAACTTCGTGTGAATTTGTAATTATTTTCAAAATAGTTAAAAATGTTGAGAATATGTGATGATAAAGGAAAAGGTTCATAATCAGAAAAACAAGTTACAAAATGATAAAATTACATGAAACTAATATTTCATACCATTCATACTAATACATATACCTGGAAGGGATGACTGATAAAAACCTTAACTCTGAGATGATGGATTCTTTTTTGTATTTCTGTAGTGTATGTGTGGATGAGTCAGTATCACTTTTATAGTTGGAAGAAAGCAGTTTTCCTAATAGGAAATTTTTAGAATTAATCTAGTTTGGAATATTTAAGTGACAATGTGTTTTTACATTAAGGGATTAAAATTTTTATCGGGCACACTACTAACTTAGTATTAAAACAGCTGTTAAGATTGGAAAGTATCTGAATGTATTCTTTAAAATGTATTTGTAAATTTAAAATTGTTTCGTACTCTTCATATATAAGACATTTTGTGTGATGTTCTAAATCAGTGCTATTCAAAAGAAATATATTGTAAGCCACATGTAATTTTAACTTTCTAGTAGTCACAGGAAGAAAGTAAATTAAGCAGGTGAAATTAATTTTAAGAGTATGTTTTATCGAACCAATTATATCCAGAATGTTTTTTTAACATGTAACCAGTATTACAGTGAGATAGTTTACATTCTTTTTTTCAAAGAAAGTCTTCAAAATCTAGTGTACATTTTAGGGTTACAGCAAAGTTTAGTTCAGACTAACCACATTTCAAGTGCTCAGTAGCCACCTTTGGCTAGTGGGTACCATATTGAAGAAGAGGATGAGTAGTTGGGAGTGAGGGCTTTGATGTCAGACCCAAGTTTGAGTAACAGCAGCTCTGCCATTTGCTCACCTTGTGACCTTGGGTATGTTACATGAACTTGTGCTTTTGTTTTTCATTTATAAGATAGGGATAATAACTTCTCCATAGCGGTATTAGAAGGATTAAATGAGTCAATGTAGGTAGCATGCTTGGCACAGGACTGGGCACAAAATATGTACTGTAAATAGTATATGTTACACAGTGGTAATTTTTTAAATTCCCATATATTGTGTACTGAATTGAATGAGTAACCATTCTAAAAGTGTGACTGATTTCTTAGTAGTAGTAGTGAGTAAATATATAAGCAGTACATGAAATAATCCTTACTTTTTACAATTAAAGTTTTGGATCCTTTTAAATTATGACTGATTGAATAGACAAATATTTGAGTACTCATGTGCAAAATATTGTACCAGCCACTTGAACATTTAGAAGGTAGATCTTAAGATGATATTCTCAGATACTGTATATTTACATAAGTACTTGACATTTTGCAGGCCACTTTTGTGTCTTTTTTTTTTTTCAATTAATACTCAAAGCAATCCTGAGAGATAGTTGTTACTCTAACTTTCACAATTGAAGAAGCTGAGTTTCAGAAAAGTAACTTACTTGGTGTCATACCCAGTTAATAGAATAGAAGACAGGTGATTTAATTAAATGGACAAATTTAATGTGATGTTTAAAGTGTTTCAGCTACACTCCTTTGATTCTTTCCCTTCCAACTTTGCCATCTTTTCCAGGACCATTTAAATTAGAGGAGGACAATAAGATGTCACTTGAGGAGTTACCTTGCTCCGAATTATCCTGAGGTTATTAGCCTATTCAGATAAGCTATAATGTAAAAAGTTAACATAAGCCTGTATAGATTAGATGATTTATTTTGCTTGTTGCAGTGTTTCTCTTTATAAAGTTGAGTATTCTTCATCCTGTCTTTTGGATACATATACCTATAAAAACGGGCCAAGAATATGCATTTTGTGCTGACTGCCTTAAAATCGGATTCTTTGAAGTGTAGTTTGTCGCTTTACTTATTCAGAAAATTACACAATTCTTTTAGGGAACTGCGTGCCACCATTAAAATCACTAGTGAAAGGCAGTGAGTTTGTGAATGATTGACTTTCCCAGGGCAGTGGTGCAGTGGAAGGCACTCGTTACCTGGGCAGAGTTAGATGGAGCATATTTCATTAGGCGTTCAGGCTCTGTGTTCTAATGTGTAGATTTTGTTTTCACTGTATGCGTTGCTGGCTTTATTTCCAGTTTCTTCTCTAGTTAAAATATGGAGGAAGTCACAGGACATCCAGTTTGTTCTTGGGTACTATGGGACAAAATATATGACAGTAAACTATCAGCTCATCTTGGCAAGTACTTTTGGTGTGGACCACTGAAGCATATTTGTAGGAAGGGAGTTACATTTTGGTGCTCAGGATGGGAGTGATGGTAGTTTCAAAGATTTCTATTTTGGAAGAGGGATCTCAATGCCTAGGATTTCTGAAAAATTTCACTGTACACAGTTTCTGCTATTGCAATTACGTTATAAATAAATGCTTTAATTATAAGATACAACTTTATATGTGTAAAGATGTGTATACTAGGTTGAGATTTAAAACCGTGGGTTGCAATTAAAATAAAAGATTCCCTGAAATTCATGGAACTGGACGATGTCTTTCCTTTCCTTCTTTATGTTTTTTTAAAGACAGGGTCTCGCTCTGTTGCCCAGGCTAGAGTGCAGGAGCATGCTCATAGGCCACTGCAGCCTTGAACTTCTGGGCTTAAGCAATCTTCCCATTTCAGCGTCTCAAGTAGCTAGGACCACAGGCTTGTGCCACCAGGCACAATTTAATTTGGTTAATTTTTTTTTTTTTTGGTAAAGATGAAGTCTTGATATGTTGCACAGGCTGGTCTTGAACTCCTGGCCTCAAGTGATCCTTCTGTCTTGACTTCCCAAAGTGTTGGGATTACAGGCATGAGCCACTGAGCCTGGCCAGAACTAGATGATGTCTATGTCTTTTCCAGTTCTAAAATACTGTGCTATGTCAGTTTGGGCAATTTGTCATACAGTAAGATGACTCTTAAAATTTTACAATGCCAAGTTACTTGTCTACAAATATATAGAGAAGATAATTTGTCATTTATTCTCCCCCAATGTGTTGTATAGATATTCATGCGTTTTGTGACGACTTTTCTTTCTTTCTTTCTTTCTTTTTTTTTTTTTGATGGAGTCTTGCTCTGTTGCCCAAGCTGGAGTGCAGTGGTGCGATCTCGGCTCACTGCAACCTCCACCTCCCGGGTTTAAGTGATTCTCCTCCTTCAGCCTCCTGAGTAGCTGGGACTACAGGCGCCTGCCACCACGCCCAGCTGATTTTGTATTTTTAATAGAGACGGGGTTTTGCCATGTTGGCCAGGCTGGTCTCAAACTCCTGACCTCAGGTGATCCACCTACCTCGGCCTCCTCCCAAAGTGCTGGGATTACAGGCATGAGCCACCGTGCCTGGCCGCATTTTGTGACTTCTGAAGAGGAAAGCTTTATCTTAAAAATTTTTGATAGTGTTATTTATGTGTAGCTGAACGGTTTTCTTATTTAAGTTATAATTAAGGTTTTAATTTTGAAATCTTCATTCAGGGGTTAACATATCTTTGCCCCATTCTAAGAAATTAAACTCAATGCAGACTGACCAAAGACAAGATTCAGTCAATCTCCTTTTCAGGATCTCTGAGATGAGGGCTTCAGGACAGAACACCTGGTGTGGAAGGCTAGTGTTTTCAAGTATAAACAGGTGTACTGCAGCCCTAAGGCTGTTCTTACTTAGACCTTGGTTATATTAATTAAAAGAATGACACTGATACATCTTTTTTTTTGAAAAGTGTTTTTATTACTGAAGTGGTTAATACTGAATCATGCTCCATAGCAAAGCTTGGTTCTAATAGAACAGGTGTACATTGGGTGTTTTTCCTGCTTAACATTTTTTGATACCCATCCCTAGCATTCAGTCTGACACCAAATTCTGCTGACTTTATTTGTCCAGTATCCCTGCTGCGACTACCTTAATTTAGGTTCTCATTATATTTCATTTTTTATTTCAATTCTTAATTACAAGCCTGTATTGCCCAGACCTGTACCATTGCAGTAGCCTTGAAACTGTTCTGCCAAGTCTAGTCTGTTGTGCTGCCTAGAGATATCTCTAGAAAGCACATAGATCATGTAGTGTGCTTAAAAAACCCTGGATATACTGCCTCATTGCCCAAAGAGGTCTTGCCCTTCTTAGCATGCACTTTCTGGTCAAACTGTTCAGTGTTCCCTGAACATGTTCTTTTATGCCACTGTGCTGCCTGCCACATGTACTTCTAGAACTGCTTGAAGACTTACCTCTTTGCTACCGTGGTAAATGCTAGCTTCTGCTTCAAGACCCAGCTCATGGTAACTCTTTGGGGAAACCTTCCTTGATTCTTTTTTTTTTCTGTGACAGGATCTTGCTTCTTTGCCCAGGCTGGAGTGCAGTGGCGTGATCAAAGCCCACTGTAGCCTCAGAACTCCTGGGCTTACGCAATCCTCCCACCTCAGCCTCCCAAGTAGTTGGGACTCTACAAGCATGTGCCACCATACCCAGCTAATTTTTTTCTCTTTTTTTGAGAGATGGGGGTCTCCCCCATTTTGTCCAGGCTGGTCTTGAACTCCTGGCCTCAAATGATCCTCCCACTTTGGCCTTCCAGAGTGCTGGGATTACAGGCATGAGCCATTGCTGGGCCTTGATTTTTGTCTTTTGTGATCATTGAAGCACTTTGTGATATACTTATCGTACCACACAATCATTTTGTACTGGAATTTCGTGTTCACATTTGCTGCTCCATATCCGCCCCGTATGAGGCTCTCAGGGATAGAGACTGTAACCTGTTGTTGAATCTTTAGAGGCAAGGTCTTACTATGCTGCTTTTGTGTTCTTCAAATGTATTTAGAGGGCAGTCTGTTCTTCTGATTTCTTATTTAAAATGTTTACTTTTTAAAATAATTGTGTGATATATTGGCTAACCCCCTGCAAATAGGTTTATTCATTTAAAACCTTTGGGAAATGCCTTGGAAATACTGCTACACTACTTTCCTTTTTCACTTCAGTTTCTAGTTTTACTCTGTGCATCATCTCTTTTGTTAAGATGATTCCCTTGATTGTCTGTCTCTCTTTGAAGTTCATGCCTGCTTTTCTGTTCATAACAGATACAACAGTTGATTGCTAAATAGGATTCTTCTGAAGCACTGTCTGTTTTAAAACGGTGATGCCTCTTAGTAGAGCTCCCATAGAATGCCTTCCGAAGTTCTCTTCTGCTCTGTACTCTCTGGCTGAAAGTTTTAGAAACAGAGCGACTAGAGTGGTCTAGGGTCAGAATACAGTGTAAGGAAGCAAAGGGGTTGAAAATTGAGAAAATCGTGAAGTCTGTATTCTTCATGAGATTTTGCAGCTGAATAGTACTCAGAATAGTTGTAGTTCTCTTGGGCTAGATAATTGTTTGAACTGATAAATAATTTAGATACCGGAATTTTCTCTCTCCTTTTTCAGGAGCCACCTCCTAGATAATCTTCCTCTTCAGCTGGTACTGTTTTATAAATGAAGCCTCTGAATTGTTCATTAGTATTTTCAGACCTCTTTTATCTAGTAAGTTTTATGAGAGAAGACATTTTTCCTGATGAATTGGAATGTTTTGATTAAAATTTTTTTTTATGTTTTAAGTTAATTTATTAGACATTAGTAAGCACTTAATTTTTGGGGCACAGTATGTGTGGAGACTAATGCTCAACTACAAAGTTAGTTTCTCAATAGATGTTATGTAGAAACTTCTGTAATCTTCAGTACCTAGTTAAAAAAAAATTAGAATTAGGAAATGATCTATATAGAAGTGAATAAATTTAGTACACAGTGACTAGATCCCTAGATTGGAGGATTTTTGCTAATTTAATATTAGATTTAATCCTAATAGTTAAATCAACTGGTAATGCCATGAATAATTTTGATCCTTTTGTGGTTTTGAAAGATGTATTTTCAGAATTAATTTTATTACCCTCATAACATGCTCAGAGAACTTTGGTGTAAAGATAATGCGTTGTTTTTCTTGGTGGCCAATACAATCTTTTAAAGTGTACTTTTTAGCTTAGGTATCCCTGGAAGTTTTTGTTCTCAGTTTAATGATCTTGTCAAGTAAATACCACCTAATTATCTATTCCTATTCCGCTATCATTTATCCAGGCAATAGAGTTTTATATTAAATAATGCTTTAGGAATGAGAGATTTATTTGTAATTCCTGTTCAGCTATCTTGTCTATAAAGCAAAATTCATACTTACAGTAGTTTTTATTCTCTAACTTCTCAGTTAATAGGCAGTGTGGTGAAGTGGAAAAACCCTACAAACTAACACAGTGACAAATACATCCTGGATATTTTTGTGTAGTTCCCTTGTCATTTTAACTTTTCTAATCTGCTAATGAATCAGACTTTAGAGGAAAGAGATAAGAGCTGACCTTCTGACTTCCTCCATATAACTGAGTAAACCTATCTGGATTGTAGATTTCATTTCATTTCTTTTTTTTTTTGAGATGAAGTTTCACTTTTGTTGCCCAGGCTGGAGGGCAATGGCAGGATCTCAGCTCACCGCAACCTCCGCCTCCTGGTTCAAGCGATTCTTCTGCCTCAGCCTCCCAGGTAGCTGGGATTACAAACATGCGCCACCATGCCTGGCTAATTTTGTATTTTTAGTAGAGGTGGGGTTTCTGCATTTTGGTCAGGCCGATCTCAAACTCCCGACCTCAGGTGATCCACCTGCCTCAGTCTCCCAAAGAACTGGGATTGCAGGCATGAGCTACCACGCCTGGCTGTAAATTTCATCTATAAGAGAGTGATACTTGTGGTGTTCTTGTGTTTATATATTTTTTCCTCTAAGAAAGTGGGCTTTTTGACTGATGGCTTGTTCTTTAGAGTCATAGTATCTTTAGTGTATAGATAAACCAAAATTCTTCTATGTTTCTGTGATGGAGGACATAATTTGACCTTCAGGTTAGTGAATATTTGCATTGAGTTGTGCAATATTTCTATGTATATGAATGAACACATATCTGATTCTTGTCACAGGCTGTTTAGAATCAGAGGAAACAAGGCTTGTTGGTCTCTGCTGCTTTACTGCAAAAGCAATGTGAGAGTGATGAATGCAGAACAATTAGTGTAGCTGCCAGTTTTCAGTTGTCTTATATGATTGGAAAGTTCCTCATCTAAACACTAATTTATTTTAATCATTAAACTTTTCATTATTTTCTCCCTCAGAGATGCGCCCCCCCTCAATCAAAAACAAAAACCCACCCAAGCCCTAAAATTAAACCAAAAAAAGACTTCTGGCAAATAAAGTTGATTTGCTTTTCTTCCCTTACCTCTGGCCTTTGAAGATTCAGAGACTCAAAAGTAGTGAAACAAGTCATACTTCTCCCTATATCCTGCCCACAGAAACTTTCAGATGACATGAAGGAAGAAAGAACTAACTAGATAGTTGACTTTTGAGTAAACTCAGGCTTTGTTTCTTCTCTATCTTGTGGTAGATAAGAAAGACTTTGGACCAGATACTGGTGTGAAGATAAGAAGAGTAGGATTACTTTATTGTTGGGAATATGGGAAATATATTCAAAATATATGAAGCTGTGTTCCAGTGTAAATATGCTAGGTTGATTATCTCTTCCAGTCATCATGAAAACTACTTCATGCCTTGGTGAAACTGGCAACATGGGTTGTTTCTGAAGAGATACATGTTTTAATTTATGAGGTGTATTTTTTGTGTTTGTGTGTGTAATGGTAATGATGATATTCATACTGGATTTACTGCTACAATGTTACAATCTATTGCCAGTTAAAATTAGCCAGGAATGAAGATAGAGCATTTTGAAAATACAAGTTAGTGGTAAAATACTTTGTTGTACAAAAATAGAATTTATTTGTTGCATTTCTATACTACATCATCAAATAATATTAAACAGTTGGATTTTATCTCCTGGTAAAACTTGTCTAAAGTAAATGCTGTAGACTAATGTGTAATTTTGAATTATTTAGTCTCTGTATTTAAGAAAATCCAACAAGTATTATACTGCAACCAGCATAAAAACACAGCATTTGCCATCCTTATTTAAAATTTTTCAGCTTTATTAAAGTGTAATTGGCATGTAAGTAACTTCACTTTTAAAATATTACCTGGGAAACTACCACTGTGAAGATAATGATCACATCTGTCACCCCTAAAAGATTTCTCCTGCCTTTTGGTAATTCCTCCTTCCTGTTCCTTTGTCACAGGCAGCCACTAATCTGCTGTCACTATAGATTAGTTTGCATTTTCTTGAATTTTATATAAATATAATAGTGTATGCGGTTTTTTTTTTTGTTTGTTTGCCTTCTTTCAGTTATCATGGTTATTTGAGATTAATCAGTGTTTATTTTGTTATTGCTGAATAATATTCCATTGGGTGAACAATCTGCAATTTAACTGTCCCTTCACCTGTTGAGGGACATTTGAGTTTTTTGCAGTTTCTAGCTCTTACAGATAGAGCTGTTGTATGCATCCCTAAACAAGTCTTTGTGTGGACATATGCTTTTACTTCTCTTGAGTAAATACCTAGGAGTGGAATTGCTGGGTATTTTTAACTTTTTAAGAAATAAGCTGTTTCTCAAAGTGGTTGTATCACTTGAAATCCTACCAGCACTGTATGAACTCCAGTTTCTTCATATCCTTGCCAGCCTTGATATGGTCAGTCTGTTTAATTTTAGGCTGGTGGCAGGTGTCTAGTGGTAAAGTAGCTCATTGTGGTTTTATCTTCTGTTTCCCTGATAACTAGTGATGTTGAGCCTGTTCTCACGTGCTTATTTGCCACCTGTATTTTTATTTATTTATTTGCTTATTTTGAGACGGAGTCTCACTCTGTCGCCCAGGCTGGAGTGCCGTGGCGCAATCTTGGCTTACTGCAACCCCTGCCTTCTGGGTTCAAGCGATTCTCCCACCTCAGCCTCCCGAGTAGCTGTGTCTACAGGCATGCGTGACCATGTCTGGCTAATTTTTGTATTTTTAGTAGAGATGGGGTTTCGCCATGTTGGCCAGGCTGGTCTCAAACTCCTGGCCTCAAGGGATTCGTCTGCCTTGGTCTCCCAAAGTGCTGGGACTGCAGGTATGAGCCACTGGGCCTGGTGGCCCCCTGTATATTTTTTAAATGTCTTCATATTGTTTACTCATTTTTCAATTTGATTGTTTGGCATTACTGAATTGTCCTTTATCCTAGATTCGTGTATATATTTTGAGAGTGTCTTTTGAAGAGCACACTTAACTTTTGCTTTTTGTGTCATAGTTAAAAAAAATCATTACCAAACCCAAGAACACTAAGATTTTCTCATAGCTTTACCTTTAGAAGGTTTATAATTTTAGCTCTTATATTAAGTACTTGGATCCATTTCGAGGTAATATTTGAATACATATTTCTAAGGGTGAGGTAAGTTCATTTTTTTTTTTAAACGTACTGCTATCTCATTGTCCTGGCACCATTTATTGAAAAAAATTACCCTTATTGAAGTGCCTTTGTATCTTTGAAAATCAATGGGCTGTATATGTGTGAGTCTCTTCATTTTGTTTCATTGATCTTTCTTTACACCAGTACTATTACTTAAATAATGTAGCTTTATAAGTCTTGAAAATTAGGAGAAGTGTAAGACCTTCAATTCTTTTTAGAGTTATTTTGGATATTCTACATCCTTTGCATCTCCTTTAAAATGTTATAATTAGCTTGTCAATTTCGACATAAAAGGGATGCTGCTGGCATTTCTATTAGGATGCATTGCAGATATAGATACATTTGGGAAAAACTGAAAATCCAAAACATTGGACTCAGTATTCCAATCCATGAACATAGGTATCTCTGCATTTATTTAGGTTTTCCTTCAGCAGTGTTTTGTAGTTTTCAGTCTCATTTGTTAGATTTATCACTATTTCATATTTTCGATGCTGTGTAAATGTTACTATTAAAATGCCAATTTCTGGTTGTTTGCAGGTAGTTTATATACAGATTATTTTTGTATATCTTGTTTCCTGTAACTTGGCTAAACTTAATAGGTTCTAGGAACTTTTTTTTTGTAGATTCTGTAGAATTTTCTCCATAGACAATTTTATCTTTGAATTGAGACAATTTTTACTTTACTTCCAATGTGGACACCTTTTATTTCTTTCGCTTGCCTGTTGTGCTGGCTAAAACTTCCAATACAGTGTTGAATGGAAGTTTTGAGAGTGGACGTTCTTGTATTAGTAAGTGTAATGTTAGCTGTAGTAAACATTTAAATAGGTTTAGGGAATTCCTTTCTGTATTAATTTGCTGAGGGTTTTTTTTTCCTTAGTCTGGGTCTTGCTCTGTGGCCCAGGCTGGTGTGCAGTGGTGCAGTCACAGGTCACTGTGGCCTCAAACTCCTGGGCTCAACCTGTCCTCCTGCCTTAGCCTCTTCAGTGGCTGGGACTAATGCACCACTATGCCTGGCTAATTGTTTGGGGGGCCAGGGGGGTGGAGATGGGATCTCACTGTATTGACTACACTGGTCTGGAACTGGCCTTGAGCCATCATGCCATATCTGGCTTCGGCCTCTCAACGTGCTGGCATTACAGGTGGGAGCCATCGTGCCCAGCCCACTGAGCGTATTTATTAAGGAACAGAAGTTGGATTTTGTGAAATATCTTTTTCTCCTGCATTTAGTAAGACAGTCATACAATTTTCCATATAATGCTGGATTACATTGGTTGATTTTTGATTGTAGGAATCCTAGACCAACTTGGCATTCCCAGATTAAATCTCACTTTGTCATGATGTATTTTCATGATGAATAATCCATGTTGGATTATTTTGTTAAGAAAATTTGCATCTGTCGTCATGAATGACATTGGTCTGTACTTATTTTTTACCTTCTAGGCTATTTGTCTGGTTTTGGATTCACGGTAATGTGGGTCTCATAGAATGAGTTGGAAAATGTACTGCCCTCTTCACTTTTCTGGAAGAGTGTGTGAAGAATTGAAATTTTTTTTTTCCTTTTTTTTTTTTTTTGAGACGGAGTCTCACTCCATCTCCAGGCTGGAGTGCAGTGGTGCAATCTCGGCTCCCTGCAACCTCCGCCTCCTAGGTTCAAGTGATTCTCCTGCCTCAGCCTCCCAAGTAGCTGGAGCTACAGGCACCCGCCACCACGCCTGGCTAATTTTTTGTATTTTTAATAGAGACGGGGTTTTACCATGTTAGCCAGGATGGTCTCGATCTCTTGACCTCATAATCCACCCGCCTCGGCCTCCCAAAGTACTCGGATTACAGGCGTGAGCCACCGCACCCGGCCTGAAATTATTTTCTTAAATGCTTGGTAGAATTTACTAGTGAAACCATCTGGTCTAGGATTTTCTTTCTGGGGAGGTTTTACTACAGATTCAATTTATTTAAAATACATAAGGGTATTCAGATTATTGATTTATTCTTGAGTGAGCTTTGGCAGTTTGTACCTTCCAAGGAACTTAGGAATTTGTTTGTTTTATTGAAATAGTGTTCATGAGATTTCCTTATCTATACCTGTAGAATCTGTAGAGATGTCACTTCTTGTTTTCATTGGTGATTTGTGTCTTTGTCTTTCGATGAGTCTGGATTATCAAGATTTTATTGATCTCAACAAGCTTATGATTTCACTTTTTGTTTTTGTTTTGTATTTAATTGATTTCTCATGTGATCTTTATTATTTTCTTTCTTTTGTTTATGTTGAGTTTCATTTGCTCTTCTGTTTTTAGTTTCTTAAGGTGTATACTTTGCTCCTTGGTTTGAAACTTTTCTTTTTTTTCAATATGGGTGTTTGGCGCTGAAATTTTTTCCCTCAAGTTCTGCTTTAGTTGTAACTCACAAATTTTGATATTTTTGTGTTTTCATTTTCATTCAGTTTCAGATGCTTTCTAATTTTTCTTTTTTTTTTTTTTAATCTTATGGGTTATTTAGAACTGTCATTTAGTTACTAGATACGTGAGGATTTTCCAGATACCCTTCCGTTTTTGCTTTCTAATTAAGTGATGTTCAGCTTTGTTACTTTGGTGCATAAACATTTACAATTATGTCTTGATGAATTGACCCCTTTTTCATTCTGAAGTTAACCCACTTTATCCCTCGTAATAGTATTTGCTCTGAAATGTACTTTGGCCAATATTAGTGTAACCACTCCAGCTTTGTTTCGAATAGTGTTAGCATGGCATCCCTTTACTGTATTTGTGTCTTTGTATTTGAAATGAGTTCCTTATAGGCAGTATGTAGTTGGGTTTTGTTTTTCTAATCAGATATCATAATCTCTGCGTTTTAATTGTGGTTTGTAGACCATTTGTATTTAATGTGATTATTGACATGATGAGTTTTAAATCTACCATCTTGCACTTTGTTTCCACTTTATTTTTGGCTTTAGTTGTTTTTTTAAATATAATTTATGTCTTTTATTAACTTACTAGCTATAACTGTAGTTATTTTATTTATTTATTTATTTTGAGACAAGCTCTTGCTGTGTTTCCCAGGCTGGTGTGAAGTAAGGCAATCTGGGTTCAGTGCAGCTTGGACCTCCTGGGCTCAAGCAGTCTGCCCACCTCAGCTTCCTGAGTAGCAGGGATTACAGGCACATGCCACCACACCTGGCTAATGTTTTGTGGTTTTTTTTTGTAGAGACAGGATTTTGTCATGTTGCTCAGGCTAGTCTTTAACTCCTGAGCTCAGACGATCCACCTGCCTTGGCCTCCCAAAGTGCTGGGATTACAGGGATGTGCCACTGCTCCTGGCCAGTTATTTTAGTTGCGTTAGTATACATCTTTAACTCAAATCAGTTTGCCTTTAAGTGGTATTACACATCTTCACATACAGTCTAACAACTTTATCAAAGCTCCTTTTTTCCTTCTGGCCTTTGTGCTGCTATTGTAATACATTTACTTCTGCATATGTTGTAACCCTCCCCACAGTGTTGTAATAATTTTTACTTTAAGTAGTCCGTTATTGTTTAAATATTTAAAAAAAAAATTTCCCACATTTTTATCATTTCTTGTGCTCTTCATTCCTTTGAATAGATCCACATTTTCATCCAGTAATATTTTTTTTCTACCTAAGGGACTTTGTTTAATATTCTTATAGTACAGGTCTGCTGGTGATTACTTTTTTAAAAAGTTGCAGATTTTTCGTTTTGCCATTTTTCTGGTAACAGCTTTATTAAGGTATAATTCACATATTATACAGTTCATCCATTTAAAGTGTAGAATTTATTGGTGGTTAGTACATTCACAAAGTATGAACCTTTGCCATATTTTGTTACCCCCTCTCCCCAACAAGGAATCCTGTACCTTTTAGCGGTCACCCTCCAGCCTTCCCCAACTCCCAGCCCTAGGGAGCCTTTAAAATAGTATCTGTCTCTAAAGATTTGCTGTATCTTAGAATTTTGTATAAATGGAATCATACAATGTTTGGTCTTTTGTGACTGTCTTCTTTCAGTAGCATAGTTTTCCAGGTTCATTTATGTTGTAGTGTGTGTATCAGTACTTCGTTCTTGTTTATGGCTGAATGATATTCCATTGTGTAGACATGCCACATTTTCTTATCCATTCATCAGTTGATGGACATTTGCTTTCTACCTTTTGATTATTATTAATAATGTTATTGTGAACATTTGTATACATATTTGTGTGGATATATGTCCTCTTGGATATATACCTAGCAGTGGAATTGCTGAGTCAAATAAGAACTGCCTTTAACCTTTTGAGGAACTGCCCCACTGTTCTCCAAAGTGGCTGTAGCATTTTACATTCCCACTAACAGTGGTTTCCCGTTTCTTGCCCTTGTTTCAAAACATATTTTCAATGTGTATAAAATTTCCAGGTTTGGTTTGTTTCTTTTAGTTGTCTTAAAAGATGTTACTCCATTGTCTCCTGGGTTACATAATATTTGATTATCATTTTTGTGTGTGTGTGTGTGTGTGTGACAGTCTCACTCTGTCACCCAGGCTGGAGTGCAGTGGCGTGATCTCTCCTCACTGCAACCTCCCTCTCCTGGGTTCAAGCAATTCTCGTGCCTCAGTGAGTAGCTGGGACTACAGGCATGCACCACCACGCCCAGCTGATTTTTGTATTTTTAGTAGAGATGGAGTTTCACCACATTGGCCAGGCTGGTCTTGAACCCAACCTCAAGTGCTCTGCCCACCTCCCAAAGTGCTGGGATTACAGGCGTGAGCCACCATGCCCGGCCAATATTTGATTATCATTCTATCGTTTTTATCTTTGTTCTTTAAAATAAGTCTTGGTTTCTCTGACTGCTTTTAAGATTTCACTTAATCCCTGGTTTTTTAGCATTTTGATTATAAACAGCCTTGGTATAGTTTTCTTCATGGTTGTTGGGCTTGGGGTTTGCTGAATAGCATTTTGCCGCCTTATTTAAAGCTTATATCCTATTGGGAAATGTATAGAATTTTATAAAATGAGAATGTTAAATCCTCATTCATATTAAGAAATATGCCATAGCCTATCTGGCCAAGAAGAGCTAGAATCCTTTAGATTGCCCTTGGTTGCTACTGTATCTTTCTCTTTGGAAAAATTTCTTTAAGACAGGTTTTAGAGATATTGCCCAAGCTTTAACTAAAATCCAGTGATTGGCACAAGGTTATGGAGCACATTAATAGCAATAGAGCCTGCACTGGACTCTTGGTCTACCCTTGGGTCTTCCCATCAAATTACACCACCTCTCTGACAAACCAAGTACTAACTAGGAAGATGACCAGGGATACTCCTCTGGACCCTGTGAGTGTGACTGCTGCTGTGCTCTATATTTTAGATTCCTTTACCTCTAAGATAGAGAAAGAAATGGTATGCCTCATGCCCCTTCCTTTCTCCCCTTATCCATCCTTCCCTGTCTTTCAGAACTATGGTAGACTCATGTGTATTTCATAATGAAATAAAAACTATTCAATTTCCAGCTCTTTCATTTCTCCATACAAACACTTCCGTGAAACTCTTTTTTGTTATAGTCCACAAACAATGATAACTATCTCAGACTTCCAATTATGTTACTTTAGGAAGTCTGTGATTTGGGTTGGCTTGCTGTTCTCAAACAGCAGTTAGCTTGACCAACTTTTTTATTTGGTACAATGGGCTTTGGGATGTGAACTTGCTTTCTCTTGACATACGTTTCTGTTCTTCTGCCCACCTTATTTCCCCCTAGCGGGCAGTATGTATGAGTGTGGGTTGGTGATTTTAAGTTACCATCTGTATCACATCCCTAGCGCTTCCTTTCCCTTTGTAAGATTTCCTTTGTTTTTAGAATCCTCTCATATTGGTTATTCGACGTTCTTTGTAGATAATTATGGAGTACCTGGAGCATTTTGGCTGAAGTGGAATGCTTTACATGTCTTTATCCTTTTTGAAGCTTATCTGATTGGTTGTACATTCCCATGCATTAGAAACAGATCATCTAGTAATATGGAACATCCAGTCACCTTATCTTGCAGAGTTCAGGAAGTACATGTATCTTCCTGAAGTATCTTCTGGCGTTCAAGAGGAATTTTCTAATGGAAAACCAAAATGTTGTAATTTTGAGAAATCTTTTTTAAAGTTAAATTTATTGAGGTATGATGATATAGTAAGAGTAACCCTTTTTGCTGTATAGGTTCTGTGAATTTTGATGAATTTAAGTCCTATGATGACAAGAAGAAAAAATGTAGTTTTAATTTTCATTTCCTTGATGACTAATAATAAGCATCTTTCCTGTGCTTATGTGAGTCATCTATATATTTCTTTGATGAAGTGAGTTCAGATTTTTTGCCACAATTTCTAGATTGTGTTGCTTTCTTATTACTGAGTTTCTAGAGTTTTCTGTATATTCTGAATAATAGTTTTTAATTAGGTATTTGTTTTGCAACTATTTTTGCTGAGTCTGTGACTTTCCATTTCATTTTCTTTTGATTTTGACTTTCCATTTTCTTAATGGTGTCTTTTGAAGAGCAGAAATGTTTGATTTTTATGAAATCCAGTATATCAATTTTTCTCCTTAAAGGCTTATGCTTTTTTAGTTCTTCTATATGGAGAAAGATATGGATCGAGGTTCTTAATTCTGATGAATGGATGCCCCATTTTTTTCTGCACCATTTGTTGAAAGACTCTTCTCCATTGAGTTGATTGGCATATTTGTAAAAATCCTGATTACTATTAATATATATGTGTGAGTTTATTTCTGGACTGTGTTCCATTGACTCTTAAGTGTCTGACTTTTTGCCAATACCACGCTGTCTTAAAAATTGTAAATAGGTAAATCATGAAATCAGGTAGCATCAGCTCTTCAATTTGGTACTTTTTTTCCAAAATTGTTTTGACTTCTAGGTGTTCTCTTTTTCCATGTAAATTTTAGAGTCAGCTTGTCAGTTTCTATGAAACTTGCTGGAATTTTGACAGGATTGCATTGAATGTGTAGATCAGTACTCTTCAATAGGATTATCTGTAATGATGGAAATGTTGTGTATTTACACTGTCCAGTGTGTGGTAGTCACTAGCCGTATATGGCTATTGACTACATAAAATATTGCTTGTGTAATTGGAGAAATGAATTTTAAAGTTTATTTCATTTTAATTTATTTAAATTCAAATGTAGTCACATGTCACTAGTGGCTATTGTATTGGACAACATAACATAGATTATTTTGGGCACAATTATATATTATTTTGACTTCTTAAAGTCAGTATTGAGTTTTAAAGCCCACACATGTGGTATATCTCCCTATTGAGTCCAAAAATTTGAGATTGCAGCGTACGTAACAGATCTTATAGTACATATTTTGTTAAATTTATCCTGGAGTATTTAATGATTTTTGGATGTTATTTTAAGTGATATTTTTTCTTTAATCTTTTAATTATTCATTGCTAATATGCAGAAATAAAAATGATTTTTGTATATTGACTTTGTATCCTTTGCTTGCTTAGCTTCACTTATTTTATTCTAGTAATTTTTTGTATGTTCTTTGGGATTTTCTGCATAGACAATCATGTAAACTGTCAGTAAAGACAGTTTTATTTTTTCTTTTCAGTCTGTATGGGTTGTATGTGTTTATTTTATTCTTTTAGTGCATAGGTGAGGATCACCAGCTAGTTTTGACCAAAAAGTCTTAGTTTGCTGAGTTTTAAAAATTACTGTGAATGGATGTTGAATTTTATTAATGTTTTTACTGCATCTATTGAGATGATCATATAGTTTTTCTTTAATCTGTCGACATGGTGAATTACTAGTTTTTCAAATATCGAACCATCTTTGCCCGACCCACTTGGTCATCATATTTTTTTAATATATTGCTGGATTCAATTTACTAATAAATTGGGTCCATGTTCTTGAGGGCGATTGATCTGTGGTTACTTTATATTGTCTTTGTCTAGTTCTGATGTTCTGGTAATGCTTGTAACATTGAGGTGAGAAATGTGTCTTGTCCACCCCTTCAACCCCAAAGACACACACATTGTGTAAATTAGCCGGGCGTGTTGGCGCATGCCTGTAATCCCAGCTACTCGGGAAGCAGAGGCAGGAGAATCACGTGAAACCGGGAGGCAGAGGTTGCGGTGAGCCAAGGTTGTGCCATCGCACTCCAGCCTGGGCAAGAAGAATGAAACTCGATCTAAAAAAAAAAAAAAAAAAAAAAAAAAAAAAAAAAAAAAGAAAGGTTACCTTGGTGGGAAGAGGGAGGGGTGTTTGGTTAAATGTTGAACGTTTTGAAGCACACACCAGTTATTTGAGACAGGGTCTCACTCTGTCTCCTAGGCTGAGTGTGATCATGGCTCACTGAAGCCTCGACCTCCCAGGCTCAGGTGATCCTCTCACCTCAGCTTTCCAAGTAGCTGGGAACATAGGTATGTGCTACTGTGCCTGGCACATTTTTAAGAAAAATTTCTTGTAGAGGCAGAGTCTCCCTGTGTTGTCTAGGCTGGCCTCAAACTCCTGGGCTCAAACGATCCTCCCTCCTTGACCTTCCAAAGAGCTGGGATTACAGGTGTGAGCCACTGTGCCCAGCCTAGTTTAATAGATATAGACCTATCTGTTTGTTCCTTTATGTTATCCAGTTATTCCTTTTTGAGAACGGGTCTTGCTCTGTTGCCCAGGCTAGAGTGCAGTGGTGCAATCATACCTCGTCAAGTGCGACCTCAAACTCCCAGGCTCAAGCGATCCTTCCATCTTGGCCTCCTGAGTAGCTGGGACCAAAGAAAGGCACATGCTGTCATGTCCAGTTAATTTTTGTATTTTTTGTAGAGACGGGGTTTTGACACGTTTCCCAGGCTGGTCTTGAACTGGGCTCAAGCAGTCCACCTGCTTTGGCCTCCCAAAGTGCTGGGATTACAGGTGTGAGCCACCATGCCCAGCCTAATTTTTATTTTATTTTGTTTTTTTAAGTGTAGACAAGATCTCACTATATTGTTCAGGCTGGTGTCGGACTCCTGGGTTCAGGCAATTCTGCTGCAACCTCTCAATTATCTATTTATTTTTAAGTGAACTTTGGCAGTTTGGAAAAATTAGAGATCACATTGCATTTAAGCTGTCAACCTTAATATTTACAGAATTGTTTGTATTCCTCTTTTATTATCCTTTTAATTTCTGTAAGACTTGACATGTTTTCCCTTTTGTTTCCAATGCAGAGAATATTTATGTTTTTTTTTTTGGTTTTATATGCTACCCCTTTTAAAACTTAAGAAAAAACCGTAATGCTTCAAACGAATAGAAAAGCATACACAGTGATATAAGATACCCATATATGCTCACCACCTAATATTTGCTTTAGTTTTAATTGAATTTTTAAAACAATGAACATTTAGCGTTGCTTTAAAAGACCAAATGCCTCTTCTCTTCATCTCCCTTAGTGCCTTTTCTAACCACTGTCACTGAAGTAGGTATACAGCATTCTTATGCATATTTTCCTATTGTTCTTGTTTGTATCAGTCCATCATCATTCTATACCTTTTTTGTTTGGTATAGTTACTTAAGTGATATACTGTACATATCCTTTTGGATCTTGTTTTTTTCACTCAGCATTGTTTGAGATTACAAGAATGTTGACACTACAGTGTGTGTACTATGTTAGAAATTAGATTCTAAACATCATGTCTTAAATGAGAAACTGCTGCTCTCTTCTTTTTATCTTATTTGCAATTTATGTTTGAAAACATAACCTATTGTCTGTTGGCAAATAATAAAATGTGAGAATATTTTGAAAATTGTATTAGCCTCTATATTGAAAAGGTTAGAATATTGGATTCTAAGTTTTATTGCCATGTAATTTACATACCATACATGTTGCCCTTCAAACAGTTCAGTGACTTTCAGTGAATTTATAGTTGTGCAACCATTATTAAGTTCAGTTTTAGAACATTTATATCATTCCCAAAAAGTTACCTCATGCCTGTTTGCAGTCCGTCCACTCTCCTTAGGCAACCATTGATCTGCTTTTTGTCTTCATAGAAATTTTATGTCAGTGGAATTATACAATATGTAGTCTTTTGTTTATGTCTGGCTTCTTTCACTTAATATAATGAGTTGAGATTTGTCTACCTTGTTTGTTGCATCAGCAGTACTTAATTCCTTTTTATTGCTATGTAGTATTCCATTGCATGGATAAACCACATGTAGCTGGAAACGTAACTAATGAACTCTATATTGGCTAGTTGGTGGACATTAAGAGTGCTTGCAGTTTGTTGCTGTTGTGAATAAAGCTGCTGTAAGTACCTCTGTAGCAGTCTTTGTGTGCATATATATATATATATATATATATATATATATATATATATAGGAGTGGATATGTAGGAATAGATTGCTGAGTTGTATAGTAACGAGATGTTTTAACTTTTAAAGAAACTGCCACACTGTTTTCCAAAGTGGTAATTTTATATTACCACCAACATATGAGGGTTCCAGTTTATCTATATTCTCACCAACACTTGGTATTTTTTTAATTATAGCCTTTTGAGTTGGTGTATTGTGAAACCTCATTGTGATTTTTAAAATTTGCATCTCTCAAATGACTAACGATATTTAGCACCATTTCCTGTCATTAGCCATTTGTAGATCTTCTTCGGTCAAGTGTTGTCTATTCATATATTTTACCATTTTAAACATTGGGTTGTCTGTCTTATTTATTGAGTTGTAAACAGTTGAGGAATAGGCTTTACCAGATACCAGGTAACGCTGGTGCCTTGATTTGGGACTTCCAAGGCTCCAAAATGTGAGGAGTAAATTTCTGTTATTTATAAATTACCCCGTATCAGGCATTTTAAGCCCCCTGAATAGACTAAGAGTTCAGTTTATAATTTACTTATACAGAAATGTATTTTTCAAGAAGGTAATTTTAGCACTGAAACAATGAGGTATATACTTCATGAGCCTTTTATAGTTGGTTTCTAAAACCATGTTGGGATACTGCCTTGATTCTTGATTTTTAGCTTTCTTATCCCAAAACGAAAAAACCATTTACTGTATCTGTATTTCTGTTCTGAACCTTCTGGATGTATACTAGTCTTCCCCCCCGACCCCCCGCCCCATTAGTGGGAGATAAATTTTAAGACCACCCAGTGGATGCCTGAAATTGTGGATAGAACTGAACCCTAGATAAACTGTGTTTTTTCCTATGCATACATTCCTGTGATAAAAGTTTAATTATACGTTAAGTACAGTTAAGAGATTAACAAAAATAACCTCACTACTCTTGCATTTTGGGTCATGAGTAAGTCAAATAAGGGTGACTTAAACACAAGACGGATACTACCACAGTCAAACTGAAATGGGTATTGACAGGCAGGATAGTGTCTACAACATGGATATCTTCAACAAAGGGGTGATTCATATCCCTTGTGGGACAGAGTGGAACAGTGAGGGATTTTATCACACTGTTCAGAGCAGCATGCAATTCACAACTTAAGAATTGTTTATTTCTGGAATTTTCCATTTAATATTTTTGAACCACGGTTAACTTCAGAAAGCAAAGTCTCAGATAAAAGGAGATTACTGTATTACAAATCTGTGAGAAGTTTTCATTGTATTACTTTGTAGTGAAAAGTAATAGATACTCTCAGCCTAGGCCTGCTCAGGTTGTT
The DNA here is from genome assembly GCF_029289425.2 of Pan paniscus. Taxonomy (NCBI): domain Eukaryota; kingdom Metazoa; phylum Chordata; class Mammalia; order Primates; family Hominidae; genus Pan; species Pan paniscus. The sequence goes on along the minus strand of NC_085926.1, from coordinate 72,370,330 downwards.
TTCTTGAAGAACAAGTAATCAAGCCACCGACTAATTAATTTACAAAAAATAGTAGAAATTTATTTCTCACAGTTCTGGAGGTTGGGAAGTCCAAGATCAAGATGCCAGCATATTGTGTCTGGTGAGGGCTGCTCTCTACTTCCAGCTTTGTTGCTGTGTCCTCACATGGCAGAAGGTGGAAGGGCAGAAAGGCCTTGCTAGTTCCCTCCAGCCCCTCTTTTTATTTTATTTTATTTTTTGTAGAGATAGCATCTCCCTGTGTTGCCCAGGCTGCTCTTGAATTCATGGACCCAAGTGATCCTCCCACCTTGGCCTTTCCAAAGTGCTGGGATTACAGTGCTCCCGGTCCCCCTTTTAGAAGGGACTGATCCTATCCATAGGGCACAGCCAGAATGGCCTAATCATGTCTTAGAGGCCCTGCCGCTTAATGCGGTCACCTCAAATGCTGTTGCGTTGGGATTTTCAACATGAATTATGGAGGGGACACAAACATTCAGATAGTAGGAGTATACATTTTCCAATTCATATGTATTTTTTGCCTGCAAAAGATAAAAATTTTTCTTGCTTAAAAAGTAAAATTGACTTCCCTAAACTGGTGGTAAGATGGGGAAGAAGTTAATAGGGATTTCATTGGTGCTTTACTGCGAAGCTTCTTAAATGAAAACTCTGTGAGGGAGAAAGTGAGTGACTTGGAGTGCTGGTGGATTAACATATAAGCTCTGCTGCAAGATTATTCCCATCAGAGAATTAGTTGTGCCTTTTTGGAAGGTATCTCTTTTATTTTGTATTTTACACAGTTATGTGGAGATTGATGTAACAGATGAAGCACCTGCTTCATGCAGACATTAACTTAACACAATATTTTTCAAGCATAGTTGATGCACAGAAGTGCTAATATGGAAAATAAGGATGGTGTTTTAATAAGCATGTTATAATCTTTTAAACATACATTATCTTGGAGCTTGCCTGAAATGGATTTTGAGTGTTTTCAAGTCTTCTCTGGTGATGATAGGTACTGCTGAGTTAACCACAGTCTTTTGGTTAGGCTACAGTTAGTTAGCAAAGAGCTACATGTAGCTATGTAGGTAGTCTGATTTTGTCCTCTTATCAAGCATAGCCTAATAAACTGAATGGATTGCCCAAGCTAATTTGGATGTTTTCTCTCAGTTACAAACCAGGAAGCATGTTCTGCAGGCTGTTGAAGAAATGTGGATAACAGGTGACTGGACTTGATTTCCTTCTTTAATTCTTCCCCAAGCATGACAAGTTTTGCCCTCATTAGCTGCATTTTCACTGTGTGGTTTAATTAGGTTTTCCTTACAAGATTCAGCACTAATTATGCTTTTTGCTTTTCTGTTTTTGAAGAGTATTCTTTGACACTTTTGTTTATTAGTGTCTTTGGGAGTGGGGAGGGAGGGCATTTGGGGAAGGAATGCTGATATGACTGGGAGACTTGTGCTACTACCTCAGCTCTAGGCTGCTCTACTTCATGTGGGCATAAAATGTGTATAAAAAGTTAAACCTGCTAACAAATAATGGAATCTCATTTGGTGCAATATAAAGGTAGTATCTCTTGTCTCTTATTCTTATCATTAGTATAGCTGCGAAAGAGGATTGTTTGGAACCCTTCTGAATCTTTCGAGACTGATAAGAATAAACCAACTTTACTGTTCACCTCCCTGCAGATTGTGGCTGTTAGCACATCTAAGGTGCATCTGTAGTTCTTGTCACCGATGAAATGGCTTCATGGGATATGGGGGATCCTTTTTTTTCTTTTTTTAAACATTGGTTTCCATAGATAAACATTGAGATGGCTTCTTGTAACAGATTTATGAATTGGCTGACTCATCCTTAATCTTTGCTATTTGTTTGTTTACAATTTGTTCTCTGGGCTAAAGTTGATTTCTCTTTTCTCCTTATATGTGTGTAAAATGTCCTTAGGTTTGTACTCTGAGATGTCTGTATGGTTTATAATATACTTTAAAATTTCTAAATAGCTTAGAGTAAAAGATAAGTAATTATTTGATAAGGCTTAACAGTTAAATTATTTGCACATTTTTATAGATTGTGGAAAATAGCGTACCTTACTGCTTTTGTAACCACAGTGAAAGTTCCTTACTGTTTACTAGCTTTCAGATAAGAGCACAAACCTCAGATAGAGTTCTGTGTGTTCAGTATTTGGGTAACCGCAAAGAGTTCTTATACCCATCAGCCTTTCTTAACCAGCTCTGAGAGAATTAGCCCTCCTGCTCCAAGACTTCCATTGTAGACAGTTACCTTTTCCCCTGTGCATTCAAAATGGTACTAGTTGTAATAGATAGTTGGAAGAATTGAGAAAATAATCACTCACGTCATGTTTTGGGTGTTCTGTGGTTCAGACTGAGAAAGGCCATGGACCTAGAGAGTACACTGTGATATTATTTCTCATTCAAATTTACAAATGTAAAACAAAACGGCCTGCAGAGTTGTTCTTAATACTTTGAGACATAACCTGGCATATGCTTTTGGCTTTTCAGTAACCCAAATAGTTAGTGAACCGCCTGTAGTCCTTTCTTTCACAGGCAGTAATGTGCTTTGGCTGCTCAAATTATTTGGAATTCCTGTACTTTTATTTGTCTCTCACCTTACATAGGTTTTCTTCTCTGTTAGGGATGTTCCCTTTGTTCACCTAGTTCACTGAACTTGAAGAGTCACTTCCTTTGTGTAGCCCTTAGTCATCTGCCAGCACAAGGTTGGTATTCCCTCTTTTGTGCCGCAGTACCTGCACTTAAAATCATTATCTATCACATTTAAAAACAATATTTTACAGAATTGCCTCACCATTCCTATCTCTATCCATCCCTGGAGGGCAGGGACTGTTAGGTTTGTCAACACCTAATGTATGTTGGTTGAATGTTGAATGAGTTGTTGATACACGTTTGCTGTATAAGGTAGGCATTTTACAGTAAAGTTTTGCAGTATTAATAATGGCAGTGGCCGGGCACGACGGCTCATGTCTGTAATCCCAGCACTTTAGAAGGCTGAGGCAGGCGGATCACCTGAGTTCTGGAGTTCAAGACCAGCCTGGCCTACATGTTGGTGAAACCCCGTCTCTACTAAAAATACAAAAAAATTAGCCAGTTGTGGTGGCGGGTTCCTGTAGTCCCAGCAACTCAGGAGGCTGAGGCAGGAGAATCGCTTAAACCCGGGAGGTGGAGGTTGCAGTGAGCCAAGATGATGCCACTGCACTCCAGCCTAGGTGACAGGGCGAGAGTCCGTCTCAAAAAGCAGCAAAACCAAAAACCCAGAACGAAACATTCAAAGGGCACCAAACAGCGGAACACATTGGCCTTTGTGGAGATAGAAATATCATCATGGCTTCATTAAAATACCATGCTCAACCCTGCTGAACCTGTAACCATAGCCTGACTCGGGCATAAGAACATTGAAGCACATTCTGAGCGATGTAAAGCCATAATACTTCAAATACAGGTATGTAATTAATTGCAGCGAATGAGGCAGCATCGTATTTGATAGATGATAGATAGATAGATAGACAGACAGACAGATAGATAGATAGACAGATAGATAGATAGATAGGGCTTCAAAGGAGGTATGTACCCCGAAGACCTAGATGAGATTGCCTGCATTGTCACTACCTAATATCTTGAAAGGTCACCACCATCTCTGGGCTTCTCATATCATTTTCTCATTTGTGAAATTGTTGTTTTGGGAGAATTTCTTGAATATATGGGCAAGTGTGTTGAAAGTGAGAAGGCAACAAAATAGATGAGTGAACTGTAGTGAAACTTAACAAATTCTAAGTTTGGGTTGTTGAGAGGTTTCTATCACTTCTCTTGTCAGTCAAAGAGGCTAATATATAAAGTTTGCCATATAGTGGATATTCAGTAAATGTTGAGCCAATGAAAGAAGTGAAATTCCAAGATAGAATTAACAAGAATGACACTGTAGGTTGAACTGGGGCCCAGAAAGAGTAGTCTAGGCAAAAGATGCCTCTGGAGAATGTCTGGAAGTACCAGTACTACATGGGAATGGATTGTGAAGTTAATTAAAACCTTAGATCTGGCCTATAGTGCATTATGGGAACCCAAGCTGATACTTCCATACTTTGATCTGATGCAGGAGGTGGGATACTTACCATTTATTGAATGACCATTGTATGTCAGACCAAGTACAAAGCACCTTATAGATGATTTTTATGTTGACAGCAGCTGAAGACACCTATTTTTACCCCCATTTAAAAGATGAGGATAGAAATAAGCCTTCCAGAAAATAGATAGAAGGTAGTATGATACAGTAACTTACGTTGCAGAGGAGTAGTTACATGGAAGAGATGGGGGAAGAGGAAAGCAGGAGGGATGGTAGTTGTGTTGTTGCAAAGGTTGCCCTTCACACTGGATCTCTCAGACTTTGCCTTTACAGATTTGGCGGGGAACAAAGGTGAAGCTGGTTTTCCTTCTTTTGGAAACAGTTACTTGTTTTTGTTTTAATTATTTACTGAAGGATTTAGTCAGACTTTTAAGTTTGTTCTGTTACATTGAACATTGGTCGTACTGTGAGGAAGGGTCACAATTGATAATGCTTATTACCTATTTTTAAAAGATCAACTGATGAATGAGTAGTGGCAGTGTATTGTGAAAGCTCTGAATTTGCGGAGGAAAGTAACAGTTGAATTTTCTTGAAAGTAAAACTAAGAACTGTGTGTAGTAATTTAACTTCCCTCGTCAGTGAGTAATTTAACCATATTAACCACCCAAAGAAGTAATGAAAATAAAGCTTTTATTCAAATATTTGGCTGTACACATTATATCTGTTTTACATTTCAAAGCTACATTTATTGAATGGACAACATTTTTTTCTCTCACACTTCTTTACCTTCTGTAGAGCAGATAGAGCGAGTCACTTAAGTTTTTAATTCCTACCTGCAAACCTTCTTCGTAATTACATTTATTTCTGAAATGCCTTACAGCATCTTGTCAGCTTCCTCCCCTCAGCCCCAGAGATTTAAATCAGGTAGATTCTTACGATATCAAGAAGTGTTCAGCTTCTTCTATAGAAAGTCATGATTTATTGCAACATACTGCTATAACTGCTTTGCCAGTTCATCCACTGTGAATCCACTGACTGTACTCTCTAGTGTGCATCTTAGTACATTTTGTGTTGCTGTAACAATACCTGAGACTGGATAATTTATAAAGAAAAGAATTTTATTTGGCTCATGATTCTGAGGTTGGAGAGTCCAACATTGGGCAGCCCCTTTGGTTGAGGGTCTTGTGCTCGCTCCTTCAGTTCATGGCAGAAAATGGAAGGAAGCCAGCATGTGCAAGGAGAAGGAACAACCCACTCTTCGAGTAATGAATCCAATCCTGTGAGAGCAAGAACTCACTCCCACAAGATGGCATAGTCTATTTATTAGGTATCCCTCCCATGACCTAAACACCTCTGACTAGGCCCCACCCTCTAACACCGGCGCATTGGAAATCAGATTTCAACATGAGTTTTGGTGGAGACAGACCACATCCAGACTATAGGCACATGCATCAAATATTTTTGCTTTGTATGCTCTGAATATTTTGTGGTGTTCATAGGTTTAGCTCATAATCTCCAAAAGGGAAATTGTAATAACTTCTAACTTGCAATTGAACTCAAACCAGTATAAACAGGGTTATTACTTTAAAAAAAAGTTTTAGGAAGAAGTGGTAGTTTAGTATTTTAAGCTGTATCAATTGGATGAAATAAAGTGGAGGAAATGGTTTAGAAGTATTAAATTGCTGAGTTTATAGAAATAACTTATATGTACTGCATGAAAAGGAATGTATTTGAAAAAGATGCCTGATGTACGATAAACCAATTTAGCATTATTTCAGCGCAGAGATTGATTTATAAGTTAATACTTTAATATAAAGTCATACCATTGCTTTAATGGTGATGGTGGAGCAGAACACATTTCTAAGAATTTATTATTGTTAAAACAGAGATTTCTATTGGAAGACATATGTAAGTCATCCTTTTTTTCAAAGTGTAACTGTGTTTGGGAAGGAAATAAAAATATGAATAAAATGTGTTTTAAATTATGTCATCAAAAGGTGGGATGTAATGTTCTTCACAGATTTAAAGAAACATTTCATGTATATTTGAACTTAGAAGTTTTGGAGACTGAAGGCATTTGCTAAGCATTGTTTTTCTTTTCATTCATTTAAGGCTCCGTATGGCATCTGTGTCAGGCTGACAAATTCACGTGTTACAGAGTTCAGTCAAGAGGCCAGGTGTGCAACTGTTAGCTAACAGGTGGTATAAGCGTTAAGAAGCCCAATAACCTGTTCTCACATCTGTCTCTGTATACTGTGGTCAGTGAGACTGTACAAGTGTAGCTGTGGAAAGTTTATGGACAGTAAGTGGGATAGGTATTGAAAGACACTTCTGGCATTGATGGGAGACTGTTTCGGTGGAAAGTGACTTCAAACAATAGTGCCAGGATGGTGTAATTTACATTTGGCCCAGATTCACCTTAGTTCTTTGAGAGAACTAATTTTTCTCATTGTGGCAATTGTAATTGGCCCTCGGAATGGATCTGTTTTTAAAATAGTGAAGTGAACATTACATTGCATTTTTTACTTTTGAGATAAATTTTGGTAAACAAGTCTTGATTTTTTTCATGCGTAAAACTGCCTGCTTAATGGTTAAAGTCTCCTTATGCTTTAATGTAAACGTTTGTTATCAAAGATGTGCAACAGCCTGATAGCAAAAACAGATGCACAGATAAGCTCAAGTAACCAGTGAAATCTAAAACTATTCATAAGGTGAGTTTAGTTTTGAATTATTATATACACTAACCTGTGTATATAACCAGTATTGGGGGCAGAGTCCTATTGGTACAGATAACTAACACTGGCTATCAATTTTCCTATATAACAAAGCACAGGCTTTTTACCCAAGGTGTCTCTATTTGTATTTAGGCAATTTTAATAGCTAAAGAGTTGACCTATATGTGACTTGCATTTGAATTCTTAACTGTAATATGCCAGTAACTTTAGGAGTAGTTTTGAATGCAGCTCCTCTCTTCGAGCCTCTTGGGACACTGCGTCTGTCCTTGTCTGTCAGATTCTCAAAAACTTTACTTGGGACACACACAAGTAAACCTGGGTTCAGTAGTTTCCCTTTCCTTTTTTCCTTTCTTGAGAGTGGGGAGAAGCTTCTTTGTTGGACAGAAATCACTCATCTCATTTTTTTTCTGGCACTTTATGGATTTTACACCATCTCCTACAGAATAGAGTTTTGATTAGAGTATTCAAGACCAAATTGCTTACTTTCAGGGTAGCTTTATTATTCCAGCCCAATACTGCACTCCCTACTGCATTTTTGATACAAACTTGCTCATTTGAAAGGGTGTGAAAAGAATGATGTGGTTCCTGAGATTTAGCTACTCAGGGAGTAGGAGGAGACAGCAGGAGTTGGGTTAAATCTAGGAGGAATGAGGTGAGGGAATGTCTAGTGTTTTGAGGAAGGGCTGTGAGAAACAAACTGCTATTTTCTGAGAAGCTTGTTAAGAGAGTTGTCCCTAAGGCAAGTAGTTCTCTACTGGGATTTCACATTTCTAGAATCTCCTCGGGGGAGCTATTTAAAATACCTTTGTTTAGGTGGGCCCATCTCCTACCCATTAAGTCAGTGTCTCTGTTAAGTAAACAGCATTTCACCTGTTTGAACTTAGGAGTTTTAGAGGCTGAAGGCATTTACTAAGCAGACTTTGATTTTCTTTTAATTAATTCATTCAAAGGCTCCATATGACACTTGTGTCAGGGTGACAAGTCTCCATTTGTGACATAGTTTAGGCTGGACCAGAGCATCATTGTTCTTTAAAGGCTCCCCAGCTGATCTAATGTGCAGTCAGATTTTTGAGCCACTGATCTCCAGGACAAGCATGGTTGAGAATCAGTGATGTGATCTGGTGGCTTTGTCTCCCAAGTTGCTTATTTTTTAGTAGTGTGTGTGTATTTTGTTTAATCTTCAAGTGAATTTTAAGTTTCCAGTTAGATAGTACAATAGTACGGTATAGGGGTTCATAGTAGCTGAGTACATACGTGATCCCTAAGTAACAGTGCTGATCTGGCTCCTTGCCTTCAGTTCCTGCCTTGTGTTGTCAGCCCGGTCTTGTCAGCCCAGTCTCTTCAGCTTAGCCACCCTAGTCTTCTTTTAGTGTTAACTAACGTATGATTTTTCTTCCTACCACAGGGTCGTTTTCCATGTTTTTCCTGACTGAGACCACCCATCCTTGGCTGCCCCCTACCCCACCCCTGGCCCAGACGTGGCCACAATTTTTGAAAAAGTCCTTGATGTTCCTGTCCTTTGGAACACTTCCCTCATTTGCAATTTTCTATCCGTGTGTGATTATTTGCTTGTTTGGCTCCCTTATTAGACCAAGCTTTTTGGATCTGCCTATTCTTATCCACCTTTATTTCTAGCATCTCCTCAGTGCCTGAGATACAGCAGATGTTGAATGAATGAATAAATGAAAAGTGCAAGGTAACTAGACAGAAATTCAATTAGTTGTATGTGTCTGTAGAACAGAATAGGAGAGCAGTGCGATAATGTAAAAGCTTCTGGGGCTGGAGAAATTGTAATGGACAGGAATAGTCAGGGAAAGCTGTAAATTGGAGGTAGAAATAGGGAAGAGGGTAATGGTTGTCAGGTTTGGGCGTGAGAAATGGTGGGAAAATAGGTAAGGTAACCAGACCTATTTGTTTAGGGTATAGGGATGTTGCTTGGGAAAGGCAAACATTAAATTGGTGTCAAATTGAGGGGTTTAGGTTTTACTTGAAAGACATTGAGGGTCTTAGAGGAGGGATTAAAGCAGTACTGGTAAAAGATGAATTTAACTTTAGGGTAGAGGCTAAAGTGGGAATGGTAAGGAAGGAACTGGAAATACTGTGTGTGAGAAATGAGTAGGATATGGGTTTTATCTTGGCTTCCTGGAGTGTAGTTTTGAGGAATCTGGGGCCCCATTTTCTACCGTGTTTCCTATGGGTTTAGGAGGGAGAGCATTTATTTATGCTTGGGTATTTGTTACCTCTGGGCTTTTTGGAAATTACTAAAGATGAATGGTAAAGTCAGTGTGGGAAACCTTGTGGAGGAGAAATAAATAGCCAGTGTTTATAAAGGGTGGTTATTTTTTAGAGGAATTGTTATCAAATGATAGTTAATGCTTATTGTAGCAAAATTTAAGTAGTTTGAATTTCTTTGGGTTGATCTTTAAAAAAAAAAAATTAGGATAATCCAAACCTTTTTAAAGTTCTGAATTGGCAGGCAGACTACTTGTTCATTCTTTTGATTGTTCATTAATAGCAGATGAATCCTAGGGCAGATTTTTAATATTTTAGAAACATTTTCATGTATTTATGAACATTAATCCCAAGATATTTATATGAATTTTATAAGGAAGGCAGTGTTACAAGATAAAAAAAAAAAAAAAAGACTACTGTACCCAGAAGTTAGCAGACACTAAACTTTTGGCAAATCACTTAGTATTTGCATTTCATCTTTAAAATACAGTAGTCCCCAGTAGCTGTGATTTCATTTACCAGTTAGTTACCCACTGTCAACTTCTATCAGAAAATAGGTGAGTACAGTAAGATATTTTGAGGTAGGAAGAGAGAGCAACATATACCATGTTCACATAATTTTTAATACAGTATATTGTTATAATTGTTCTGTTTTAATATTGTTAGTCTCACTGTGTCTGATTTATAAATTAAAGTTTATCATAAGTATGTAAGTGTAGGTAAAAGCGTAGTATGTAGGGTTCAGTACTGTCTGAAGTTTCAGGCATTCACTGGGGGACTTGGAACATATCCTCTACAGATAAGGTGGACTACTGGTAGAAGAAATCTGACTAAATAATTCTAAATGGGAAGGGGCAGCAGAACATGGTTGCCCACTATTTATTGTATGGACTTACCCCACAGCTTAAAAGAAAACAGATCCTAATACAAAGAAAAATGGTAATCATGATTGGCGTTTTTTAATTTTTTCGATAATTATTCCTGTTTTTAATTGTCCTGGGAGTAAGATGCATGGGGATTTATCACTGTTCTTTGCTAATAACTAGCCTTGCAGGAAGCCTAAGCCTATTTAGTGGCTAAGCTCATCCGAAAGCATTGTCAAAGCCAGAATATCCGTGGCAGTATCTTGAAGGCTTTTCTGTGATCCTGGTGGGCACCTGGTTGGAAAATTTTCCATGCAAAGGTTACCTTAAATGACCTGTGATGCACAACTTTGGGGAGTCAGTTTAGTATTGTTACATGTGCTGAGGTAGTCCCTCCAGATACCTAATGGCTTTGCCTTCAGCTGTCTCTACTATTTACCCCACAATGGGGTAGGATGGTCTGACCTGATTTAAGTTCCTTAATTTTTGCCATACTTCAGCACCTATCTCTATACCTGGTTTCTAATATCTAGACCCCTTAGAAAATGCTTCCTCTGCTGCTTTCTATCCAGCTTCTTCCCAAAAATGGCAAAAAAAAAAAAAAATTGCATTTAAGGAAGATTAGAGGCAATATGGTCCCTTTTCCCCAAGACTGTCTTTCCTCAAGGATCAAATGGAGCTAATCAGAGGCTGTTAAACCTGGCAGAGTGTCAAACATGCAGGGACCCTGTCTTGTCTTACCCTAAGAAACTTATTTGCTTTGCTGGCTTCTCCTGTGCCCCCATCCTTAATTCATCCCCCTCTTCTGTCCTTTTTCATCAGAGCTACCTAGAGTTCATCCAACCATAGCAAACATGTTGTATGTTGTATATTTGTTCTTTTTCCTAGTCCCAATTTTCTACTAGTAAGCACATTTAAAATATTTGTTTCATTTCTACTCTGTACTTTGAAACATATAGGTGTTTTCTATCCTTGTCTTAAACCTACATTAAAGTAATATATAGAATATGTTTATTGGAAGGGAGTTGATTAGCCATGGTACAGTGCTAAATTTACTAAAAACTAAATTTAAAAAATTACGATTTCTTAAAACATGGAGTTTTCCTAAGGTACTTAATATTTTTCAGTTTTTAAAGAATTTTACTTTAGTATGGACCCTATGTAAAGTACATGCACAGCTTTAGACTAAATATGTGGGAAATTTTGAAGACTTTAAACAATTTATCAATGCATATTGTAGTTAGATTCAAGCTGGATCCTTACCTGTTATCAGATGCCAAATATAGGATAATGCTCTCAGCCACCAAGTATAGCCAAGCGAATTCAAGACTGTATAATTTCACAACGAGCACCCAGCATCCATTTGTGGCACATGTAGCTTGATCCTGTTATTTTTCCTATGGGGATATTCAGGATCATAGATTGGCCCACTAGACTGATTTCAAGGCTTTCAGTGATATTTTCACTGGAGAAAAGGACATTTAATGGGAAGCTTTTATTGGGGAAAAAATAATTCTACCGAGAAGATTAATGGGTCTATAATTTTAGAGACAGAGACGAAACACTGTTTTAAGACAAATTAAACAGGGGTACTGGCATTAACTTCAGAAAACATTTCACTGGGTTCTTGGAAAGAAAAATTTTCCTAACATGAGAACCTAAGCAGTGGCGCATTTTCCAGACCAAAATTTCTTCTTGTCATTCAAAGGTTTCAGATATAATAAATTATAGCCCCATCATGAAGAGTCTGAATGCCAGAGAAAACAAATGACGGGGCAAGGATGGCACAGCTAGTTACTATGCATGAGGGCTAGACGTTGGTCACTTCACCACCTTATTGTTATGAGGGCTAATTTAATCAGATTAACTTCATCTCAAGCATCTATTGGTTCAAATAAATTGAGTTTACAGAGCTGTGCGCTTTTTTTTTTTTTTAATATGAAGCCTGTAACCAAAGGATGTGATAATGGCAGTAGTCAAAAAGGTAAATTGTATACTTGTTTGCTTACGTGGGTCACCAATATGTCAGCCTTGCTACTCAGACCCCTTACTTGCTTAATGATAGATATTTGCTAGGAATGTTACCACCGCCAGCCCTGTCTTAATCCGTTCAGGCTGCTATAACAAAATATCATGGACTGGATAGTTTATAAGCAACAGGAATTTATTTCTCAGAGTTCTGAAGGCTTCGAAGTCCAAGATCAAGGTGCTGGCAGATTGATTCAGTACGTGGTTCATCACAACTTTTTGGCTGTTCTTACATGCTGTAAGGGGAGAGGGGTCTCTCTCTAGAAGAGCACTAATCCCATTCATGAGAGCTCTGACTTAACTACCTTCCAAAGGCCCCACTACCTAGTATCATCACCTTGGGGATTAGGATTTCAACATATGAGTTGTGGGGGCGGGGAGGACACAAACATTTGGATCACAGTAAGTCCCTTTTCCCTAATATCCTAACTGAAAGAAATGTGCATTTTTCCAGTTTGACAGGATTGTATGTCTTTATTCTTTAGGGCTGTGTGGTTGAGTGGATACCAAGTATTGTTAACTTGAGAATAGCAAACCTTACTCTCATGAAAAAGCAAGGTTTGCCATTCCTTGTAGCTCTTGTCATCTAGACTCTAGTTGCCCTACCCTCTGTATTTTTAGGGTCTGGGAGCTCAGGATGGTTTTCACAGTTTTAAATGGTTGTTACGTATGTGTCTACTTAATATTCTTGATTTTGTTTCTTGGCCTAAAAGAGTTATTATCAGACCCTTTACAGAAAAAAATTGTTGATCCCTGGTCTAAAGGAATACAATACATGGCCAGGCACAATTCCTCATGCTTGTAATCCCAGCACTTTGGGAGGCCGAGGTGGGTGGATCACCTGAGGCCAGGAATGTTTGAGGGTGTGGAAAGTGCATATGTATCTATTCATTGTCTGTTGGTGTGTAACACATTACCCTGAAATTAGCCACTTAAATATTATCTCACAGATTTTTGAGAGTCAGGAATCTGGGAGTAGCTTAGCTGGATGGTTCTGGCTCAGAGTTCCTAATGAAGCTGTAACAAAATGTTAGCTGGGGCTGCAGTCATCTGAAGGCTTGACTGGAGCTAGAGGATCTGCTTTTCAAGATGACTCACTTACATGACTGCTGAAGACCTCAGTTCCTTGCTGGTTCTTGGCAGGCAGGTCTTAATTGTTGACCATATGAACCTCTCCATAAGGCTTTATGAGTGTCCTCATGATGTGACTGCTAGCCTCTACCAGTGACCCAAGGGAGAGCAAGGTGGAAGCCAGGATTTCTTTTATATTCTAACTCAGAAGTCACTCAGAACCTCATATTCTGTTAGCTGTGATTCTCTAACTCCAGCCCCACAGTCAAGGAGAAGAGAATTAGGCTCCCTATTTTCTTCTTTTAAGGGAGGAGTATCAAAAAGTTTATGGACAAATTTTAGAGCCACTGCAGTCTATTTCAGTGGTAGTGGTGGCAGTGGCAGCGGCAGTGGGCTGTAGTATATATGCATTGGCAGGTATTAATGGATTGTATTTTTTTAGGAGTATGGTTGGGTTACATATAGTAAGTCTTGGTGACCTTTCTAGGCAAGCAGCAGAAGGGAGGCACATGAGCATGTATATTTTGGGTGAAATTAGGTGTGTTTATTTGGATGGTGTGTGTATTTTTTGTTGGTATCTTGGTGTGTGTATGCATGTGTTTGAAGGCATGTGCATTTGAGGGGTGTGTGCACTTGTGTGGGGATAGATTGCTTGAGGGGCATAGGCAGGTTTGTGTGTGTGTGCATGTGCGCACACGTACCTGTCTGAAGGGCGAGTCTATGCTGGTGTGTCTGGGATGATGTTGGGGTAGGGTAACACTGGGATGCTGTGTTATCTGGAAGGAAAGTTGATTGGTGGGAAAGAATAGACTCCCCACTGTCATCAGGTGGGTTAGGATTTCATTTGGAGGCCCCTAGGAGAGGCCATATCTCTACTTTTGGGGTCTGCTTTTGCCCTGAACTGGGATTATTTCATTACAAACGCACATATGTATGTACATACATACACATGTGAATTTTATATGGATGACTTCGCTGTACGAGCCTGTGGAATGCATCTCACCCAAGCCACCCCATTGTAGTCTACCTCCATCAACTCAAAGGTTTGCTTGAGATATCTCTGGACTCTTAATTTTCATGTTTCCAAATTGGCCCAATGGATTTATCTATGAAGGAGATTGATTAATATACAAAGACATATTCCCTCCTATTAGAACATATCCCAGAGCATCTCTATTCTGAGAAGACCTTAAACTGTGGATTTTAAAATCAGGCTACTGGTCAAGTGTCATCAGAGGAAAGAAATACAGAAGTGATTGATCCTGCAATACCAGGTGTTGACACTCTTCCTTACTCTTCAAAATATTATTTCCAGAGGCTTGGGTTTTAAAAGAAAGAGTGAAAACTTTATGAGGTACTTAAGATTTAGTTAGGGAATTAAATACATACGCAAAAACTCAATTTAAGAATATATAAACAAGTAAAAACAAAATATAAACTCTGTTACTTCTTCTGCAATAAAAAGCATTGACGGGGCCGGGGTGGAGAGGGAAAGTTCTTGGATGTAGATATTAAATTGCTCCATGATTGTGTCACTGTGTAGATGAAAGTATCTGTAGAAAAGAGGTAGACGACATTTGTGTATGGTCATTTTCAGTCAATTTAGCTATGTTTTCGAATACTCGTCAAGGCATAATCCAATGTAAATACTATGTTTTTTAGTTCTCGTAGTTGATAACTTGAGAAAAATTAAAAATCAGACATTAAATGTACCACCTGAGATTCTGCGGGTCCCACATGGAATATTAGCCAGTCATCCTTGTTGTTTGTCTTTTGTAAACGGGAGTATGCTGGACCAGACGTTTATTATTTGAGATCCACAAGGCCCCTGAAATTGCATGCAGACATTTGTATGTGTACTTACTTCTGAGTAGGTTAAAGTTTCAACATATAGTCCTTTGTATCCCAAGTTTCACTCCTCAGATTCAACCAACCACTTGTTGAAAATATATTCAAGAGAATAAAACCAATAAAAATAACAATACAACAATTAAAAATAGTACAGTTTGATAATTATTTCCATAGCATTTACATTGTATTAAGCATTATTAGTAATCTAGAGATTAAAAGGTATATAGGAGGATGTGCATAGGTTAAATGCAAATATGCCATTTTACATAAGGGACTTGAGCACCCACAGATTTAGGTACCCGTGGGGGTCCTGGAACCAATCTGCACAAGGAAGATTTTGGTTGGCAGCACCACTGTCCAGTCTAGTCATTGCAGCTGTTGGTCTGAGTGTGGAACTCAAAAATTCAGAGGGGGAAATCACCATATGCTGTACCTTCCCCCACAATCAAGCACTTACCACTTCGTTTTAAACATGTTCATAGTTAAATCTGTGGGACAGTTTGTTCAGTTCTGCCAAAACCTTGTCAGCCGGGGGTTTGTCATGATCTTAAATATTTGAGAAGGTTGAATAAAGTTAATTGTTATTATGCAAACAGATCAGTTAAATTGAAAATTATTGAGTATTTTTTCTGTGCGAAGGCTTATTTTGAGTTTTGTGCTTTTGGAAATATTCTTAGTTGAATTTGCTAATTCCTTCAGAGAAGATGGGTCATTTGTTGGATAGGCAACACCTCTTTTATGATTAAGGTTTCAGTGGTTAGTCCTGATATGTCCTGACCCATATCCCTACCAATCCCAAATATATTTCCTAGCTCTCGTTTGAAAGGGAACAATTTTAGCCCTGGGTGACTGTATTTGTTGTTCCCATGAGATAATACTTCATATAAGAAATATTGATGTGTTTGAGTCTTCTTGAAGTTTTTCCTTACTAAATGTTATGTTTGGGGATGTGGAAACATCTGGAAATAACATGGTGTTGTGGGTTGCTTATTAAAAATAAGTATAAAAGGAAGTTGGTTTTCTTTTCTTTTCTTTTCTTTTTTGAGACAGAGTCTTGCTCTGTCGCCCAGGCTGGAGTACAGTGGCGCGATCTCGGCTCACTGCAACCTCCGTCTCCCGGGTTCAAGCGATTCTCCTGCCTCGCCTCCGGAGTAGCTGGGATTACAGGTGCACACCACCATGCCCAGCTAATTTTTGTATTTTTAGTAGAGACGGGATTTCACCATGTTCTCCAGGCTGGTCTCGAACCCCTGACCTCAGATGATTTGCCTGCCTAAGTCTCCCAAAGTGCTGGGATTACAGGCATGAGCCACCATGCCCGGCCATAGGAGGAAGTTTTAAACGAGCTTTTTATGACTGATACATTTAATGCAGGAATACCTTATTTAAGAGGGTGAGTCTCTTTAAAGGGCACTTGGAGAAGATGCTTTATTATTGGTCATGGATGGAACTCAAAATTGTGGTCTGGTTCTGAAACAATTATATTCTCAATTCTAGTATGTTGCTTTAAATGCGTTTGTTTCCCATAATGAGGGCTGGGTGCTGTTGTGGAAGACACAGTAACAGTAGGAACCATGGACAGCTGCTAGAGTAACAGGTGGGACACTGTCATTGCTGTAAACCATCAAAACAGTGGCAGGAGCTGTATTGGGTAGGGCAGCTCTGAATACTTCTCCAGGGAATCTCACCATAATAGCAACCTAAAGTAATCAAAAGAAGAAAAAATTCTTTTCCGTGTAATATTAAATGTTACAGGGTCTATAGAATACAGTTTTTAAAAACTAGAATCAGTGGTGGTGCTCAATAAATGTAGTGTGGCAGTTAAGGCTTTTTTTTTTTCTTTTGGAATATTTTTTCTGTAGCATCCACATTCTGAGGCATATATGTGTCTGAAACTTGGGGGAAAATATATTCTTCTGATTTCACTAAGACCAAAGTTTTTAAAACTTGAATTTGCCTTATTAATATGTATATACAAGTGTGTAAGAAAAACAAAAATAGCACTTGTATACTTTTTCTTCCAAGTGTTTGTTTTACTGATTCCAACCTTTTTTTCTCAGTCATATTGATGAGAATGTAGGACAGGTATTTTCTTTGTTTTAGCAGTTGGGAAAACAGGCTGAAGGCTGTGGTTCGTTCTTAAAAGTCATCTGCAAATTGATAAAAGAGCCAGGGCTAAAATTCCATTTTCTTAACATCTGTTACTCTTTTCACTGGCGTTACATTCAGATTAAGAAATGCAAGGGCTGATCACGTGGCTCATCCTGGGGGTCCCAGCACCTTGGGAGGCCAAGGCTGGCGGATTGCTTAAAGCCAGGAGTTTGAGACCAGCCTGAGCAACAAAGCAAGATTCTGACTATAAAAAACAAAACAAAACAAAACAAAACTGGAAACGGTGGTACGCACCTGTACTCTCAGCTACTCTGGAGACTGAGGGAGGATTGCTTGAGCCCAGGAGTTCGGGGCTACGGTGAGCTATGATCACACCACTGCACTTCAGTCTGGGTGACAGAGCAAGAGCCTGTCTTAAAAAAAAAAAAAAAGCGAGCAGATGAGCTCTATAAATATTACTATGCTGTGAAATCTTGTCTGTTCTCAGAATCTATTATTCCAGTTCTCTGAACCCCTTCAGATTTTGGTTGTCTCATCCAAAGTGCAGCATATCCATCCAGCTCTCCTTTCCAGTAGACGTTGCTTGTCTACTGTGTTTACTTCCAATTCACCGATTCTACAAACCTTTATGCAGTGCATACACTCTTACTCATCTAGGTCAGTGCTTCATTTTTGAGAGATGGTTGATTGTACCTTCTTATAAAGCTGTTTAGCTTAGAGTAAAAAATGCTTTACTCTATTACTCTGCTCCAAAATTAGACAAGTAGCTGTCTTTACTTTCATTCTCTTCTGAGTTCTTGTACCTCAATTAAGACATTCTTTGGCCATGAAACTGCGTGGGCTTCTAGTTTATTTTTAACTTTTATAAATGGATATTACTGAAACACAAGAATAGAAATAATCTCCCTGTTCATCACCCAGCATCAACAGTTTGTATATTGGCAGGCCTCTTGATCTTCATAAATACTGTACGGGCTTATTGTTTTTGTTAAGCCATCAGCTTAACAGTGCACTTGTATAAAAGTGCATTCTGGGCAAAAAATTGGCTCAACACCATTAGTCATTGGGGAATTACAAATTAAAATCACATTGGGATGCTACTATACACCCACTTTAATGGCTCAGATTAAAAAGACTGACAGAACGAAGTGTTGTTGAGGATATGGAGCAATTGGAATGCTCATACTTTGCTGGAGGGAATGTAAAATAGTACAATCCCTTTGAAAAAGAGTTTGGCAGTTTATTATATAGTTGAATATATATCTTGCCATAAAGTTAAACATATACTTGCCATAGGCATTTTAGCCAAGATAAATGAAAACATATGTCTGCACAAAGACTTGTTAATGAATGTTCATCTCAGCTTTATTTATAATAGTGGCAAGCTGGAAAAAGCCCAAATATCCATCAGCAGGAGCCTGGATAAACAAAATACATAACAACATGGATGATTCTCAGAAATACTCTGCAATGAAAGTAGCCTTACACATAAAGAAGAGTATATAGTGTATAATTCCATTTATGTGAAATTCCAGGAAAGACAAATGGAATCCGTAGTTACAGAAAACATCAGTGGCCTCCTGGAGCTGGGAATGGGGATTGTCTAGAAGGGGCACCGAAGAGGATGAGGGGTGATGATTAATAGCTGTATACATTTGTCAAAACTTCTTAAAACTGTACACTTTATTGTGTATAGATTGTACCTCATTAAAATTTACCCTGTGCAAGCATTGGCCATGTCAGTAAACTGCAGCACCTGTTCTTCTTCACGTTTTTTGTTTTTATTTTTGTTTGGATGGCAGGTAATCATTCACCTGTAAACAAGCAGGGTGTAATTTTGGAGGTACCACTAGTCTTTAGTTCTATTCCAGCTGTAGGGAGGGCTGGATAGGGTCAGAAGTAATGGGATTCTTTGCTGCTTTCCTCTACTACAGGCTGTTTGGGTCTTCTTTGGAAGATGAAGCTTTGGCTCTTATATCCTTATTCCTGGGCAGGATAGCTCCAGTTTCTTTCAGAGACTGAAATATTTTCCCCTCCCTTCCCCACTATCCCAGAAAAACATACTTAATGTTTTAGAGAACACTTTGTCTAACTAATGAATCTATCGTTATTTCTCCTGATAGTTCTACTTTTGGCCACAAATTGTTTGATGCTCAAGTTTGTCTTTAGAACACAGCAGTTTCTCATTATTTGAGGTATTCGATTAGTGATACAAATTAGTTTAAAACTCCAACAAAATATAGTCATAATGATATTCAGAGCTCCCCCACCTAACTTTTGGTGTTGGTTATGCTGTCTGGAATATAAGGCTAATTGGAATAGGGTGTAATGATATATCACTTTGCGTCACTTACTAGTTAGAATATTGTAATCCTTCTCTAGGTGGCCCGTAATGGTTTTGAGTACAGTGCTTAGGAATGTGAAAAATTCCAAGAAACATCTGTTCCTAAAAATCATCTAGATTTTTAAGAGTTCGAGAAAGGATTGGGGCTTGTCAAAAGGAAATAGGGATTGGGTGCAGTGGCTCACACCTGTTAACCCAGCACTTCGGGAGGCTGAGGTGGGCAGATCACTTGAGCCCAGGAGTTCAAAACCAGCCTGGGCAACACAGTAAGACCCTATCCCTACAATTAATTAGTTAATAAGCCAGGCGTGGTGTCATGTGCCTGTATGTAATCCCAGCTACTCAGAAGGCTGAGGTGGGAGGTTCACTTGAGCCTGGATATTTGAGGCTGCAGTGAGCTATGATCACTCCATTGCATTTCAGCCTGCTCAGTAGAGTGAGACCCCGTCTCTTTTTATTTAAAAAAAAAAAAAAAAGAGCGAGAAAATAGGAGACAGCCCAAAGGAGGAGCTCCTGATGGCCAAAGCTGGAACAATTTGAGCAAAAAAATATATAATGACAGTTTTCTATTTTAACCTATAGGATAAAATAAGTATCCATGAATTCATATTGATATAAATAATTGAGTAAATATATGGGAGAGTAGAGACAGCTCTTAAAGAAAAATTCCACTTAATAATTATAAAAGGAAAGCGGGAACTAGAAAATCACTATTAGGACAAAAATACCACCACTACCAACAAAAAGTTAAGAGATTTGTGCCGAATCACGTTTGGACGCTAAAATTAGTAGCTTGAAGTTTCAGGAGAAAGAGCTTATTTATATAGTCTCAATATCTCTGCCAAAGTATTTATTTGAAAGACAATAACTTTAAGGTGGAGAAACACAGCAACATCATGAACCCTTTGGTGTGATACACTGAGGAGGGCACATCATTGCCGTGGTGTTGTAAAAAGGCACGACCTTCATTCTGATCATGAGAAAACATCAGACAGACCCAAATTAAGGAGCATTTCTGCAAAATAACTGACCAGTCCTCAAGAGTTTCAGGTTCATAAAGGACAAAGGCCAGAAAACTATCAGAAGGAGCCCAGAAAATGAGAAATAACAACAGAATGTGATGTGAGACCTAGATAGGATCCTGAAACAGAAAAAGGTCATCAGTGGGAAAACAGGTGAGATTCAGGAAAGGTCTGTGGTTAATGGAATTGTACAGATGTTAGTGTTCCAGTTTTGATCATTCTGTGTTTATATAAGATGGTAACATTAGGGGGAACTGGGTGAGGGGTATATGAGAGCCCTACTTATTTTTGCAACTTTTCTGTAAGTCCAAAATTAGTTAAAGCATCTAAAATTTCTACTTCTAAAAGGCATTCGAAAAATCTGTTTTCTCTTTGCAAATTAGTGAATCATTTTCAGCAAGTTTTTGCAGAAAGTATACTTACAGCAGTTTAGTTTGGTGGGGAGGGAGGTGTCCCCTCCCTCTCTCCCTCCCTTCCTTCTGTGGGGAGGTATCTCCCTCCCTCCCAACAGGGTCTTGCTCTGTCGCACAGGTTAGAGTGTAGTGGTGCATGATCACAGCTCGCTGCATCCTTGACCTTCTGGGCTCAAGCAATTTGCCCACCACAGCCTCCTGAGTAACTGGAACTGCAGGCGTGTGCCACCACACCCAGCTAAGTTTTTTGCATTTTGGTAGAGTTGGGGTCTTCCCATGTTGCCCAGGCTGATCTTGAACTTGGGGGTCAAGTAATTGGTCCGCCTCAGCCTCTCAAAGTGCTAGTATTGCAGGTGTGAGCCATCACACCTGGCTTCCCTCCCACCCCCCTCAAATAAAGACATTTCAGAGTCATTTATGGAACATACAGAATCCTCACCTTGTTGGAAACTTTTTACAAGGGATAAAAATTGGATTACACTGATGCCAAAGGCAGATAATTTGGAGTGGAATACTAAATTGAAAAGCTGTTGTGTCAGAATGATTACACTCATGCAGGTACTTTCATGTATGCAGTATACAATCCCAATTTTCAAAATACCCGTTTTTTAAAGCTAAGATTTTAGGTAAGTCTGTAATTGGAGATCTTGCTAGTAGTGTGAGAATCTCACTTGATGCCACAATACTTGGGCTTGTGATAATGTAGTTTCTCTGAGGTTAAATAAGCAGGCATATTATGCCATGCTCTGGGGACTCAGTTTTTACTACCTATAGACCTTTTCTGTTTTGATAGAGAAAGAGAAAAAGACAAAGAGCATTCCTGAAGGACTAGATTCAACTTCTTGTGAAGTTTGTTCTAGTTCCTTGTTCTAAGATTTTTTAAAATCATAGGCATTGTAGAGCAGATTGCAAAAGTAGCTTTTTTCATACCAGTATAGGTGGGACATGTTTTGATAGTTGGACTATTTGAGGTAGGAGGAAAGGTGGAGGGTTAAGGGGCATGTATGTAATCTGGTGAAGGAATTGGAAAAGAAACGCTTTGGAAGGATACCTTCCTGATTGCCAGGTTCAGAGGCTTGTCCTCAGGCCTTATTTGCTATAGCTTTTAAGATTATTTTTAATATTATTGACCATTCTTTCCTTGAAAAGCTTCTCTCCCTTTTAAAATGGTATCTCATTCTCTTCGTTTTCCCCTCTTTTACTGGCTTCTGTTCATCTCCTTTCTCTCTCACTGTTTAGTGGAAAGAGCAGAAACTTGGGTTAAACTCTGCTTGCGCTAGTCTCGTTTTTACTGTTGGGTGTTTGGTTTATTTAATAACTTCAAGAAGTCATGAGGATAGTGAGAAGTAATGTATGTAGAATGCTCAGCACAGTGCTTCCTCATAGTAAACATTCATTACCTGTTAATTTTCTTACTTCTTTCCCTCTTTTAACGGGGAGCAGTTCTATCTCTGGGTAGATCTTTATATTCATTGAGGTCTCTCTCTCTCTCTCTCGTCTCTCTCTCTCATGTATCATATACATTGAGATCTCTCTCTCATATATATAATATCCCTAAAGAGCTCAGTTCTGAGGCCCAGAGACAGTTAAGTACATCATTATAATACAATGTTATGCAACACGCTGATGTAGCATCTGCTGTCTGCACTGCATTATACAGAGGACATACACTCTTGTAGCCAGCATTAGCTGACCTACTGGCAGGAAATTATATTTTGATGCAAGTTTGGGGAGTATACATAACATTGAAAAGATCGGTACTGTCTCAGAGATGTTAATCATCTAGTAGGGAGACATAGACAAGCAGGGTGGTAAACTATAATGTAGAACTTTAAGTGGTGGACGTATGTCAGGGTGGTTTGGGAACACTGAAAACCTGACCACAAACTTATTTGCCAGGAGAAGTTGGGAAAGAAGCGGCATTTGAGCTGGGTCTTAAAGCAGGTATGGGTTTTACAGAAGAAGTATGGAGAAAAAGGGCATTGCAGAAGCTAAGGAATAGATAAGCAAATAAAACAAGTAGTAAAAGGTATCTTCTGAAAAAGATAAGATAAAGTTTAGTGTGGCTTGAGTTCCTATGAATGAGAGGCCTGGGACAGTGAGTGTGGAGAAAAAGCAAGCTGAGAGAAATGTCTGAAGAAACTTGTGAAGAGTCTATATATCATGCTAGGGAGTTAGGATTTCATTCTGTTAGCAGCAGGCTGTGGCAGAGTTTTAAGCAGAGGAAAGGGAATTCACCTTTTCTCTTTAGACCCTTTGGTCTTTAGCATCATGTATGATAGCTAGAGGGAGGACTAGAAAAGACCAGATAGGATCTTATGGACATAGGAAGATATTTAGGTCCTGAACTAGCATGGAGGAAGACAATGAAAATGAAAGGTGGGGATAGGAGATTAGAGAGTCCTTTCTGAGGTTTCCTTGGCATGTGAAGAATGAGGGTGGTGGGAGAATTCACATACTAGAGTATTCCCAGCGGTGTGTTCTGAACATAATCGTCTTAACTAACTGATGCTGAAGACATTAGATGATACACATTCTGATACATTTTTTTTTTAAACATCATTTCACCACGTTTGGAAAGTTCTTTGGAGAATTTTGCTTAGGTAAGAAAAGTACTCATGAGTGGGAGCTGTGCAGAATTTTTATGTAGAAGTACTTATTAACACCACTCTGGTCCTTCAAAATGAAAAGAGTACAGAATGAAAGAATTGATTAAGATTTTCCGACAAATGTTTTCTTTAGTTAGAGTGGACTTTGATACTTGCATGATTAATTTCTTAGGCACTAAGATGTGCATGCTTGAGTGTGTTAGGATGTGATACATGACTATTGACAGCCTCAAAGATTCTCTTCTTTATTCAAGTTTCTATTCGTCTGCAAATGTTTTCTGGTTATTCTGATAAATACTTCATCCACATGTAAAAAAATATGACCAACATTTTAAGTTCAGAGATCACTGTTTAAATTGACGTACGAATTGTCATCTACCTATGCCAATCTGTGCCCTCCCAGCCCCCAGAAAAACAAAACCATATTTATGGAGTTGAAGGAATTATCAAACCCAGTGCTAGTGTCTCTAGTAATAGATACAGGTAATTTTAGAGTCTTCTTCACCTTTATTAATATCTGATTTTTCAGCCATTTGACCAAGTAAATAAAGATACCCTAAAACTTTTCTTCCCTTACTCAAAAGCCATTTCCTTCCGTTACTGGAAATAAAGACCATGATTACCAGAAATGTTCGAGGTATAGATGGTATTGTCACAGTTGTGATTGTATAGGGACCATCAAATTGTCTTTCCATCTGGCAGGAGAAGAGTGATCACACATCTCAATACAGAGATAACATAGTATCAGTATACTCAGTGTTCTTGGGATTCCTCTCCCTATGTCCTACCCTTTTATAGCCTGGCCTACCAGTCAGAACAATGAACACATTGCAGATGTCTTGGGCAGGCATCTTTTGATAAAACTGATGAGAGAAGTTCTCTTTGTTTTAGATTGCCCTCCCATATTTGCAAAAATTTCTACTCCCTTATATTGTATTCCTGTAGTTAACGTTAGACATTAGCCCAGTGATTCTCACCTGGGAGTGATTTTTTCCTTCCAGGGAACATTTGGCAATGTCTAGAAGCAAATTTGGGTGTCACAACTTGAGAGAGTGTGGTACTGCTGGCGTCTAGTGGGCTGCTAAACATTCGCCAATGCATAGCACAGCCCCCACAACAAAGAACTAAGGGGCCCAAAATAATCAATAATGCTCAGATTGTGAACACTGCAGTTAGTGAAGTGTTGAGAGTCTTCTGAAGTGATAATGGGCTTCAAGAAAGTTTTTAATAACCAGTAATGTAATTTTTAATAACCAGTAATAACATTTTAAAGTATTAAAACCAATAAAGTTTTAATAACCAGTAATTATAATAGATCTCTTGACCATGAATGAATTTGTCAGGGCTGTTATTTTGTATTACTTAAGTTTTTGTTTTGTTTTAAAGGTTAGATTTGAGGGAAACCTTAAAAGTTTACCTTAGTTTAGTTGGAATCTTAATTTGATAGGTGAGGAAACTCACACCTGAGGAGGGCAGCTAGTTTAGTATTTGTTAGACTGTGGCTTATCTAGTAGCTTCTTTCTTTGATGAATTACTAATGCTTTTGTGTTTTGGAAGTACCCATGTTTGTGACATGAACTGTAATTTCAGAATCGTTAAATGCATTTTAAATAGGATCTTTGACAGCTTTAAAGTAATTTGCAGAGCAGATTGGATTGCTTTAGTGTAATGTTTCTTGGAGAAAGACTTGATTTGTCAAATTTATTTGCATCTGAAAATAGCATTTGCTTAGAGATTCTTAGTTTCTGGGATTCATCTTAATCATTGACATGGTTTAGAAGGTACATTTGTGTATCTTTTTTGGTGGGTGGGGGGGAAGGAGCAGTCATGTCTAAGTCACTAAACCAACAGTATGTAGTTTTAGAAGGTTTGTAAAAGCATGATGTTTATTTCGGACTTGAATGAGTTACTAAGAACATAAACTGCAAACTTGCCTGCACCTCAAGAACAAATACTTTATTTAAGTGTCTTTATTAAATACTCAATACAAGTGTCTGAGCTAAAGGAACCTTAGAGATCACTTACTCTAATCCTTTTATCAACAAAGAAATTGAAGTTTGGAGAGATTATCTAACTCATCCAAAGTCACAGACTTAGGGTTCCAAGATAATATGAAAGTGAAAAGGGGAGGTCTAGATATCTCTTCCACTAAAGGCCTGTGTCCCAGCTTGTGTGACAGGGCAGACCCCATGTAAGACAAAGGACCTCGCCAGAGGTCTGGGCTGTTGGAGTCTCTTGTGTTATTATCCCATCAGCCCCTTGGAAAATGAGCGTGTATCCACACACATCCAGAATACACAGCACTGTGCCTCTACATTTAGTAGGCACTGGGAGAAGTCTGTTGCATGAGTTTGAAAACGTAAGTCAAAATGCTAAAGGTGAAACTGAGATGGAGAGGAGATCGCATAAGCCAAAATGCCAGAGATAGAGTTGAGATGGGAGAGGAGATGGCACAAGAAATGTTACATCTCTGACGCAGAGAGTAGGGTTGGGTGTCCAGGTAGGCTTTGGTCCTTCCAAGGAGGCGGGTGAGGAGAGGTTTGCCTCTACCTCTCTTGTAGTTGCAGTACCAGCAGCTGCCGTGGTGCTCACACTGCCTCAAATGGGACAGTGATCCTACAGCACTACTAAACCAGATAATCAGCAAGCAAAAAAAGTCTTTTACCATAGAAGAAAGTTTATGTTGAAAATATGGAATGGAGGTATCAAAAAGAAATGTAACCATTTTCAAACAAAAGTCCATTTTCAAAACAATTTAGGAAATCTTTTTCTTTACGTGATAAATTGAACTAACACATTCTTTGTCAGTGGGCATGTTCTTTGGAGAAGGGCTGAGGGAGAGCTGAAGGGCTTATTTATTATGGGACATTTACTTAAAATATTTGAATAACCACGAATAAAATTTGTTATAGGCACCACAAGAGAGAGGAAATGGAAGGAAGCCAGCATTATAGTCTATGGCTTAAGTACTCGAAGCCCACTTTTAGAAAGTTGTTCTAGTTTTAAATAAGTTTAAGATTTTTCTTTATTCTCAAAATGTTTCCAGCAATTCGAGTCAATGCTGCTGTTCACCTTTTTTGTTTTGTTTTGTTTTGTTGAGGAAAAATTTAAGCCTGAGAAGTTACCTTCTCAAGACTGTCTCTTTCTTTGCCCGCGATGCAGTAGACTTGCACAGTCCAGTATTGGGCATGGTGCTGCGGTGGCCGTTTGCAAGCGTTTTGGTCAGAAGATCCCTTACATTTCATAAGAGTATTAATGACCCCAAGGAGCTTTTGTTCATCTTAGTTATATATATAGATACTTCCCGTATCAGAAATTAGAACTAAGAAATGTTTAAAACATGGAAATATACAAGCTGTCAGACCAATGACGTCAGATGTCATTGCTTTGGAAAGCTGCATTGTAAACTCTTGAAGAAAGGAAAATGAAAAGGCAAGTAATGTTTTAAAAGTATTGTGGAAATAGTTTTGTCTTGTAGATCCTCCTGGAAGGGTCTTGGGGACACCCAAGAGTCTCTGGATCAATACTTTGAGACCCACTGGGCT
The DNA here is from genome assembly GCF_029289425.2 of Pan paniscus. Taxonomy (NCBI): domain Eukaryota; kingdom Metazoa; phylum Chordata; class Mammalia; order Primates; family Hominidae; genus Pan; species Pan paniscus. The sequence continues at coordinate 72,343,416 of NC_085926.1, read as the reverse complement.
GAGATAACTGTCTGTTGCTGCCAGATTGGTTTATAAAATAGGTCTTTTGTTTCCAAAAATCAGAACCACTTTTAGTTCTTTTTATTTATTGAATATATGTTCCTGAGTTGCAGAAAAGTTACGGTGCTTTCACCTATTGGTGCTCAGGTAGTTAAAGTCTGTTTTCAGGGCATAAGAGACATTTTAATATCCAAAATGAAAATTTAAGGTGAAGGAGAACATTTCAGAATCTGCTGTTTATTAAGGTAAAGATACTTGTTAGTCGTGTGGAGCCAGTTATTTCTAACCAAGCAGTATCTGGTGAGAGTTTGTGTAACACCATGTGTGGATATTTTACAATTGAAGTGCAGTGGCCTTCCATAAAGGCATCCTCTTTTAAAAGGGATTTCTGCAAAACCAAAATTCTCTCCGAAATATGCAGAAAAACTGGCAGCTATGTTAGTGAGGCTCCTTAGTGCTGCTGTTGCTGTTAGACAGCATAATTAACTTTAGGATGCTAACATATGCGAAGGATTTATGTCTCTAGAACCATTTCCCAGGGCAGACTTACCAGCTCCTTTCACTTGTAAATCTTTCCATTTGCCTTCCAGTATCTGAAGAAGGGTGGCAGACACATCTACGGCTGGAAAAGTAGTGCTTTGGAATGTATGTATTACTTTTACAGGGAATTGTCTTGTGGAATATCTCTCTACATGTCCTGTTGCAAGAGCTAAGTGAATGGTACCTAATTTTGTCCTCATTTCATCCTGACCTCAGCCCTGTGAAAATAGGTGTGGCCTCATTCTCATTTCAGGTAATTTACCTTAGCTCAGTAGCAGGTCTGGATAAAGTCCAAAGGCTGTCTTAACTCCAAAGTCTATACTCTTCCTTTATACTACTCTGTTTCCCTATTACCTGTGAAGATGACGGAAGGAAAGATCAGGGAGAAAGGGGATGACTTGAGTTTTGAAATTCTGATAGGATCAAATTTGAGGGAAGTTTTAGTTTTCTAATACAGAGCAGAGTGATTCTCTTGAGTCAAGGATGTATGTGGGAAAGAGTAACCTAGAATGGGACTAAGACCCCCTTCAGGTCACCTAGTAGCTCCTTGTAGATGGGTCGAAGGATTTGAGAAATTGAAGAAAAGTGTTTACATGAAAGAGGAAAGTACTGTTTAAGAAAAAAAAGAACTACAAAAAAACAATACTGTTTGGGAAGCAGAGGGAAATTAATAATGTCCTGCAATGTATGATCCTAGTAAAGTGACAGTTGAGTTTTTAATTATCCATATTATAATGATGGTTGGCTTCAGTCAAGTCATGAGGTCATATAGGTTCCTTGGTATATAAAAAATACAATGGAACAGACTGTATGGGTTAAGTGAACAGAAAACAAATTTTATTAATCATCAAAGCCAGAGACCAATAGTGTTTACTGGACAGTGCTGTTGGGATAAAACAACTCAGGTGCTTTCACACTTTAACACTGCTTTCCTTAGAAGTAAATACATATGTTGCCCAACTTAAAAATGGATTGTATTCCACAAACATATTTGCAATTTGGTTATTTACAACTTGGAATACATTATCGTAGACAAGTCCAGACAAAGATTTAGCCTCAGTATGTCTTTAACAAGGTACTTTTGCAAAGAAAAAAAAAAGTTGTGTTCAGTTTATAAAGCATTTTCACACATGTGGCCCACCTAGTTTCCTGCAATTGGATTTTACTACCATTCCTATTTTGTTTTTAGAATGTTTTAGTCAGCAGGTGTTAAAGAATAACAGCCGAGTTGTATACTTTGGTAGGTTCCAACCTGGGATATATGCATTTTGGGACATCAGTAATATAAAAATTCACTCATTATTGGATGGGGTAAAATCTGTCCTAGCCAATCCAGTGCACATGTGTATGTCTGTACAGTGTATATGTATATGACCTTCTGGATGTAGGGACAGGAAAATAGGTCATGTGAGAAGGCTCCTTTTAATTACAGTATCGTAATGTGACCTGTCATAAAGAATCCTGATAAATTCAGTGGAGTGACTTGCCCAGAGTTGCTAAATTCTTTGAAGTTGCTAATTCTTAGACTAATAGATTGCCAAGGGAAGGAAGGGTTAGGGGGAACATAAAAGCAGCATATGAAGAACTCAAGGGCTCGATGTAAGCTGATTTGATGAAGACATTTTGTAGGTTGTAAGGAACTGTCTTAATTGTAAAGTACCTTTTGTTTGAGATGGATGGGTTTATTGCCTTAGTTCCACAACCCGTGGGTATTTTAATCGAAAAGTGAAATGCCAGGTGGAATTAAAAGTGAGCACAATGGACACATGATTGATAGTTTATGAAAAGCTGGACACATAATCAAGGAAAAGATACAATTTATTAGAGACTCTTCTTGCTCTTTATTGCCTGAATCACAAGAAGATGGCTTTGTCATCTCATTGCTCGTTGTGGTAGCTGAGATCCAGAGAAGTATATGAGAAATGAGCAGTAAGATCTCAGGTTGCACAAGAGGAATAGGAAAACAAGAGTAGTACACGGGGGAAATGCCTCTTTAAAAAATAACTGTTTTGCCTGTGCTCCTTGAAAGTGGTATCGGTACACATACCAAAGCAATCCTGAAAAGGTGTCTTGTTTTCTGTTCTCATTTGTGCTCGTGTACATTTGAACTCTCTGAAGTTTTTCCTTTCCAGACACTAAGAATGCCCCAGATAAAGATCTGCTTCACTTTTTATAGAATGGACTCTTTTCTAAAATGTTAGCTGTTTAAATGCAAATAAATATTTTCATAGCACATTTTCACTTACATGCTACTAAAATGGCAACAATAAACCTGTAAAATAATATTTCAAGAAGACACCCTTTTCATAAGAAAATATAGTCGTGAAGAAGATACCAAAAGCTTGTTTGCTAAATTTATGAGGGAAACTGTGTTTACTATCTTGAATCTCTGGTCTTTTTTTTTTTTTTTTTTTTTGGAGATTGGTGGTGGCGGTGGTGATGATTGATTGGTTTTAATTTGAGACTTAGACACCAAAAGTTGTAGGCCATGGGCTCTGATCTAATATTTACCACTGTATTGTGAAGGTGTTTAACTGCTTATTTAACGTTAGTTGGGGAAACTTGAATGATCTCGGAGACTCAGACTGTCAGCTTTGTATTGAAGAAATGACTTGCCACAACATGTTGAAAGTTTTGCCCATTAAATGAGTGCTATTTACAGTGTGTTGTATGACACTTAGAAGACTTCATTAAGCAATGCGAATTTGTTGGAAGTCACTGTTTCTCACTGATCAGCAGTGTTAAATATCATAATATGGGTGTTCATTCCTTACAGAGAATGTTCTGAAGGCAGTGGAAAGCAAGGAAAACATTCTTGCCTGTTCCCTCTGCCCCCTTTTCTTTTCTTAAGGACAACCAAGTAGTCCCCTTCTTGCCAGAGTAAGGCACGGTGAGGCTAACAAAGGTGGCAGTGGTGTTCTCAGGGAGGAGTCTAGCTGAACTGTAACTTGGGGACCTGAGTTTTTCAATCCCTAGTACCCTCATCACCCTTTTCATCTCACATTGCCACCCCTGACACACACGCAAGGCTGTACTCTTCAAAGGCATACCTGTAGAGTGTTTAAGGATACCTGAAGATAAGAGGAGTCCATGAAGAGTCCAGATGGAGCTGAACCTTGGATGAATTTCTTAACTCTTTCTGCTCCTCAGTCTTCCTAATTTGTAAAATGGAGATGACAGTTCCTCCTTGAGGGGAGGTTGTGCTGACTCTGACTTCTTGATGTGCCTGTCCTGTGATAGCTTTGAAAAGGTTCTACCTGTCTCCCATGTTGGGTACATTTGTAAAGTTGAACCAACCTGGAGAGCCTGGCACAGCATCCCAGGAGTGGAATGTGGGAGTGTGCATAGCTCTCAATGGAAATTGGACTTTCTCATTCTTCCACTTGCCATGCAGCGAAGAGAGTATTAGCCCAGAAGTGGGGAGGGGACAGATTTCAAGAGCTGCCAGAACAGCTCTGATGGTGCAGTATCTTTATATGGGAGGGCTCAGCCTGGTCGCCCTTGTATTTTTCTTTTCCTTCGCCTTCCAAAAGGTGAATTTCCCTACCTCATCCCCTGCCCCCCAACTCTAGGAGTACTGTGGCATTTATTGGGAGAACTAGTTTGAAAAAGCAGTTATGCTAATTAAGACGATAAATGCTCACTTGTTGTTGAGGGGTTTGGGTGGGGAAGGGGTGCAAGTGATGGTTTAAGAGTTAGGTTGTCATTTAAGGACACATAGAAGACATTCAGAACACAGCAGTAGTTTTCAAACAACACAGGTAGTTTAGCAGATGCCCCATTTTTCTTGGTAATAACCAGATCCCAAATAGTCTTGCGGCCTTTTCATTTGTGAAGTTTTGGTTTGTTGACCAACCGAGGGAGAAACACTTCACCGTACTAGTCAAACATTTTCTTAGGAGCAAGTGAGACATTCACCCAGTTGTGCTTATATGTTGCATTTTAGGAGGACTTATGGCTGAAATTTACCTTTTGTACATACAGACTTCATCCTGTAGATACCAGATTGTGTTGCATGCACTGAAGAATTCTGAGCGTGCATTTGCTGAACTGTTGAATGATAGCAGTGGCAGAACCATCCAGAGGGCACCTTACATGTTGTCTACAGTGTGCCAATAAATAGTCCTGGCAGACGGGCCGTGTTTTAGGGAATAAGTCATTTTGGATAAGCATGATCTCTGGGTAATGGAGACCTGCTTCTTTTAGGCATACTATATTCATGCTATTAAGGGTAATTTGTGAGATGCGAGTAAATTTCCTTTTCTCTCTCTGTTCATCACTTGCTCTCTTTTCTCCTATACTGTCCAAACCAGGCACTGCTTTCGATCTCCGTGGTTCATTTAATCTCTTTTCTGATTTCTCATTTCCAAATTCTGCTCACGACCCCTACACTACCTCTGCCATATTGCCTGCCTCCCTGTGAAGGGAGAGGCCAACTGAGAGAACGTCCTCAGATTGTCATCTTTCTAGTAAAAATGTCACTTTATCTTTACCTAGCATCTCTCTTATGTCTCAGCAGAAAGTGTCCCCATTTCTTTCCCCAGGACTTCTGTTTGAATGTGTTCTTTCTCTCCCTTTGACCAGTCATTTAACCTCTCTGTCTTGCATGCCCTCTATCGTTCTCCCTTTTTGATTGTACAGCATCATCCAAGACCCTATTTCCTACAGAAATTCTTCTCAGTTTGCTTGGGTAATAAGCAGAGCAATCTCTTAACTCAGCACCACAGTTCTAAGGAAGAGCTCCTGTGCTCTTCCTCTGACAACCTTCAGGCTCTTAATTCTTGCCGCCCTGATGCCACATAGCCTGCTCTCCTAAAAGTCACCAGCGACCTCGATTTCCAAAGCTTGGGCCCTCTTCTCAATTTGCATCCTACTTTGTCTTTCTCTGCAGTGTTCATTTATTCATCCAGTAGATAATTTTATTGAGTACCTAGCACTGCTTAATGCCACGATGACAAAGATGATTAAATGTGGTCTTTGCTATGGAGTAGTACACAGTTGATTGACAGTTACAGTGTAATGTGATAAGTGACAACTTTTATAGGTTGTCCTGGAGTAAGGTAGGCTCCTCTGTCTCAAGATTGGATGGGCCTGGTGATTAGGCTGAGATTTCTCTGGGGCCAAGCACTTGGCTTACCTTTGATTCTCTCTGTGTTTAGGATAGTCTTAAATTGGTGTTCAGCTGTCCTCTCTTGTTCTTGGATCAGATTTCTCTGGCGTAAAGTACCCATACTGGCTTAATTGAAACTCTTCATCAGGGTGTAGTTTCTCATAAAGTTTGAGTGGTTTATTCACATTATTAACTCTGGCTACATTATTTCATTTTAACACCTAAATATTGGTTAATGTATGGTAGTTTATTTTAGCACTAATTTAAACTGTTTGGTAATCCCTCTAGACATCTAATCTGTGGCCCCAGTGAGTGCATGTGCAATGTTTTGTAGCGGTCATTTTTTTTTAAGTATTAACACAATCATACTTCCTCTTTAAAAGGAGTAAAATGTGTTAGAATGGCTACTGCTGCTGTTAGAATCTGTGAAAAAGGGAAAGTCACCTTTCACCTAGGGGGTCCTGTGTGTTTCTTGGAAGAGAGGGGCTTAGAGTAAGTACATGCCCCTTCTCCAGGGTGCTTTCACATGTGTTTGAATCAATCCCTTGTCACTTGTGATCCAGGCTCAGGTAATACAAGGTTTCGTGGTATGCCATCCCATGACCAAAACTTGTATTGCTAGAGGCCATGACCAGTACTGAAACACTCAGAATATACCCAGTTCAATGCTCAGATTAACTTTGATACTGTCGTGGCATAAGCATCTGTCCCTACCTCTCCTGCGTCACCTGTCAGCTGTATCATAGCCACTGCCCAAGAGGTGCTCCAGTAACCACACTTAGCTTAGGGAGCCAGCATATCATGCACCTAGTGACTCTCATTTTGTTTCCTGGTAAAGAATAGCAACACTGGCCAGGTGCAGTGGTTCACACCATATTACCCAAGCACTTTGGGAGGCCGAGGTGGGTGGATCGGGAGTTCGAGACCAGCCTGGCCAACATGGTGAAACCCCGTCTTTACTAAAAATACAAAAATAGCCAGGTATGGTGGCAGGCGCCTGCAGTCCAACCAAGCTACTCAGGAGGCTGAGTCAGGAGAATCGCTCAAACCTGGAAGGTGGAGGTTGTAGTGAGCCAAGATCGTGCCACTGCATTCCAGCCTGGGCAACAGAGTGAGACTGTCTCAAAACAAAAAAGAATAGCAGCATTAGGTAAGAATGCAGCAGCTTTGTTTTGGGTTTTGTTTTTAGATTTTTGTTTTCTAATCCTCCACCGCTGACTCTCCCATTGATGAGTCAGACTTGGTCTGTCCAGTTATTTTTCTCCAGTCCATTTCTCCATCCTGGGGAATTGGAGAGGGAGCTGTCGGTTCTGAAGGGGACTATTACATTGTGGCAGCCAGTTGTTTTACTTTGTTAATGAACCATTTGTATATTTGTTTTCCATCTTAAACTTGGAGAGTTTATTATATTGTAAATGTCTATCTAGATGGGAATGTCTTGGAGAGTTAATATTATGTAGAAATAAAGCATAGGCATTCCTGTCTCCCTTTCTCATTTAGGGCTGTGAATGGTCATGCATTGTGAAAGTGTTTGGCATCTCTTAGAATTTGTGAACAATAGTGCTAAGAGCCAGTGTCAGTTGGAGATTGGCACAGACATAATGGTTTATGGCACAATGAATGTGTCACTTGTGTATGATTTTTTTATAGTGACTTTCAGTCTTCACTCCCTTGGGAGCTAGTATGAGCCATAGTTACCTTTATTGCTCTCTATGTGTTGTCTGTGCCAATCACAGAGCTGCAGGGGAGCAGAACAAGTTGGAATAATTAGATTGAGGAGTGAATGTCACACTTCTAATTTCATTCTCTTTTCAAGGGATTACCAGTGTCCATTTAATAAAATGAGATTAACCCTCTGCAGCAGGAGTACTTGAAAGCTGTCAGTCAGTATAATCTTGACGGCTTGAAAGAAGTAGTGTTCTCAGCACTCTTAGAAACACTGTCATGTTTTATTGGCTCAAAAACTATTTTACTGCACAGGGATGTGTATGTTAGTGTTATCACATGTGAATGTATCATTTCCTTTGAAAAAGGAAAAGTTTAGTATCCATACTAAATAATCCATACAAAATAATGCAGAAATAACATGAACCTTATAATTTAGTTTTGAGTTGGCAGATATCAGTAATAAAATACCCAAGGAATGTGAGACCAGATAAAAATGTTTTAAAAATTTATAAAGCAAATAGTGATATATATTTTTTGAACATTTCAGAAAACCTCGGATCAATTCTCAGCTGGTGGCACAACAAGTGGCACAACAGTATGCCACCCCACCACCCCCTAAAAAGGAGAAGAAGGAGAAAGTTGAAAAGCAGGACAAAGAGAAACCTGAGAAAGACAAGGAAATTAGTCCTAGTGTTACCAAGAAAAATACCAACAAGAAAACCAAGTAAGTTTCTGGTTAACTAAGTACAGGATATTACTTTGCAAGTGAATTCAAGATATCTTCTAAATGCCTGTTTTTTTTTTTTTTGTTTGTTTGTTTGTTTTGTATCTCCCTCATTTAGACCAAAGTCTGACATTCTGAAAGATCCTCCTAGTGAAGCAAACAGCATACAGTCTGCAAATGCTACAACAAAGACCAGCGAAACAAATCACACCTCAAGGTACTTGGAAACTAGAATGACATACTAAATCACTGCTCTGATTTACTTAATCGTAATCATGAATCCAGGGTGGTTTTGTGCCTTGGGTTTGTAGGCTAAGAAGGTGAAGAGCTAAGTATGGGTGGGGCTGGTGACTTTTTCTCTTTTTTAAATACTGTGGCCAGAACAGGAAACAGATAATAGTAATTTTACATTGGTCCCAAGCTTTGCTATCCGTGCTTGTTGGATTATTGCTAAAACTGAGTAGCACACTCTATAGTCGGCTTTGGCATGTGTGGTAGGCAGTTCGGATTCATTGCCACAGTGTCATGAAGTCTTGTGCGTATTGATGATATTCTGCCAGAAGCTGTTTTTGATCCATAACTTACTTAATTGGCTCTTCCCCTGTGGTGTTGCTTCTAGGCCCCGGCTGAAAAACGTGGACAGGAGCACTGCACAGCAGTTGGCAGTAACTGTGGGCAACGTCACCGTCATTATCACAGACTTTAAGGAAAAGACTCGCTCCTCATCGACATCCTCATCCACAGTGACCTCCAGTGCAGGGTCAGAACAGCAGAACCAGAGCAGCTCGGGGTCAGAGAGCACAGACAAGGGCTCCTCCCGTTCCTCCACGCCAAAGGGCGACATGTCAGCAGTCAATGATGAATCTTTCTGAAATTGCACATGGAATTGTGAAAACTATGAATCAGGGTATGAAATTCAAAACCTCCACCTGCCCATGCTGCTTGCATCCCTGGAGAATCTTCTGTGGACATCGACCTCTTAGTGATGCTGCCAGGATAATTTCTGCTTGCCATGGGCATCTGGCCACCAAGGAATTTCGCACCCTGACGATTACTCTTGACACTTTTATGTATTCCATTGTTTTATATGATTTTCCTAACAATCATTTATAATTGGATGTGCTCCTGAATCTACTTTTTATAAAAAAAAAAAAAAATCTGCTGTGCACAATTTTCCATGTACATTACAACTGGTTTTTTGTTTTTGTTTTGTTGCCGGGGGGGAGGGCTGGGAGGGGGAGGGAACTTTTATTTATTGTGTTCACAAACTCCATCCTTTCAGCATATCCTTTTAAGTTTAGTTCTTTCTTCCAGTTATACTATGTACTATCAGTTTTGATACAACTATATATATATAAATATAAAATTATATATAAAGGGTTATTTGAAACCAATCCATGGCAACGCTGGTGCTTGATACACTGTGAAGTGAATACAACATTGAACAGTTACAGATCTGGGACAGTCCCTTCTATGAAAGTGCTGAAATTTAATTAAAACCAGTCTTACATGAAGTATGTTCCAATCCATGTGGGAACTTGACTCTCTCATCTGTCTAAAGAGTACTGGACGATATAAAAATATATATTTTTTAAACAATGTGATCTCAGATTTAAAGACTGCTCCAGATAGCCTGCATTTGCAATGGAATAACTGACAAATCACAAGTGGTTTAGTTGGGGAGGGCTTTGATCATTCAAAAGTAACTAAAGTAGCTCCAGAATGCCAAGTATTCGTGTAAATTACGGTTACATGTTATCATTTGCTGTTCTTACATAAGCACTCATGAAAATATGGTATTCTGTAACTCGAATTCCATCCATTTTCCAGACCTCTACTCATGTCTGAGGTAAATCTAGAAATTGTCTTAGTTTTAGGATTGAAACAGTCTATAAACTGTATTTTTGGTCCATCCAGGAAGCTAGTCCCTTGTTTCTACTTTCTACATGACATTGCAGTGGTGGTTTCTGTAATTAAAATTTGTTTGCCTCATGTCCCTTTGTCTGATAAACCTTCACTCTACCGATTCAGTTGTGAGCATTCTTTTTTTCCTTCTCAAAACCTACTGTGATTTGTTTTACTGAACAAAGGTTATCAACCACACATCCAGTCCTGACATGGAGCTTTTCAGTGTTTGGAGACATTTCTCAATCCCCTGCTGTGGTAGGAACTCCAGTGGTGAACGGCTTGCGCGCCTGCAGCCAGAGTTGCAGGGAAAGCTCGTACTTGCGAGCAGCATGTAATCTTTTTTCTTCCTGGACATAAAGATAGCTTGAGTAAACTGTTCTATTTCATTCTCTTCACTCTTTTTACTGTCTTGCAAAAAAGAAAAAAATAATAATAATCAAAGACCACTAATAAGATTCCACCTCTCCTTATTAAAATAATTTTTTAAAATTTTGTTTTGCTTTTGTTTGGATGTGGGGTCTCTCTTCTATTTGACTTTTACATTTAGATACAGAGTTTGTAGTACTTCAGAGACATTTCAAGCATGAGAATTTGAGGTTACCTCTCTTTATTTGACCTTTAGGGACTCACGGGAGGGCAGCCTGATTTGTAATGAAGCACCACATTTTGGTGTTAAAAACCTGGTTTGCTTAATAATAGCAGTAATTTCTGTCTGTGGAGGCAACAAATAAAAAAATTAACAGCTTGAATTGAGTAGCCAACAGGAAAGGTTCCTTTCACATTTACATTAAAACTATTCTGTAGTCACTAATGTACCATAATTTAAATACTTTTCTCAAAGGTATAGATTATAAAGCAGTGCCATTTGTTGCTGTGGTCCTATTCTCAAATGCATGGACAGTGTTCCCCCCTTTTTAAAATAATGCTTGTGTCTGGGATGCAAGCTATGCTTATCTTTTTAAATACATTTTTAAAGTATTTATTAATGAACCAAAGGAAATCAGATGCTTTCTATAAGCATCAGAATATATAATACATAGTGATTTGACTATGAATTTTAAATCCACATTTTAATATTAGTGGGATATTGCAAAGACATTCCTTCTAAAGTTTTAATATTCCTTTTATTAAGGGTCTCAGGGAGGGTAAATTAGTCAGCCATATTTATTTTCCAGAGGTTTAAGAAATTGCTGTTTTTAACTTTTTGAAAAAACTTAAATGCCACCAAACTCATGTAGGTTGCACTGCTTTTTGAACCAATAACTGTTGGTATGCACTTTGTTCAGACACACTGTGTACTTTTTCAAAAACTAGTTTCATGTAAAGTGATTGGACCCCATAGATTCGTGGAAAAAGCTGATTAACCAGCTACTCATAGGCTGCTAATTCATTCATGCCAATGTTTTGGTTTTTCAGTTTTGCCTCCGTGATAAATTAAAGAATGGGGAGGGGTGAAGGAAGGGGAAGAAGATTGCTTTAGAACAAGTGGCATGAAATTACCATCTTTGTAGAAACCGCAGCTAACAGTGGGAGTTATCTAAGCAATCAGATGTTACAGGGCCAGCCCTTTAGCTGCTGTGGTGTATTCTGTTGGGTAGTGAGGTAGTAGGTACTTTATAGACTTTTAATTTTGGAAATTGATGACATCCCTCAGGCATGTATTCTGGAAATGGAATTCCTGTAACTTCCTGTGTCTGCAGTATGCCCTACAATTAGTAGGCAGCGTGTAAAAACACTAGTGTAGATTATAAAGATATACATTAAAAGAGGACCAGAAATACTTGGTATTCAGTGGCACAGAAAGCAGGTTAAACAAACAAAAAGCACAGTGTTATGCTTGCAAGTTTCCATTTGTTTTAATACCACGCAATCTTTCACACTCGTGCGTGTGCGCGCACACAGAGCTTACCTGACTTGCTCTGCTTGAGTCATGCAGTTACAAAAAAAAAAGACATCTTGACACCCACACAATATTCTAATCAAAACCTTTCAGTTTCAATCTGGATATTTAAAAACATTGGCAGAAGCTTTTGTGAGTTTAGTTCCACTAAGATGTTTCACCTGCCTTATCAAGACCATTCTCAGTCTACTTTTTTAAGCTACCGTATCTTAAATTATTGAAAATTTATTAATTGCTGAATATATAATAACCTTTGCTTGTATGTAACCGAAAATGGTTTAAGAGCCAACATTTAGAGTATGACAATGGAGCTGAACAGTTTTTAATGCGCAAGCAGTTCTGTTCTTGTGTATGACTTGTAACCTTAATTTACTGTGTAAAGATGGTTACATTATTTCCTTAGCTTTGTTTGTTGGAGACAAATAGAGAATGCTTGTTAAGTATGTCAAAACAATCTTATCTTGTGAATTTTTGTTAATGTATTATACGAGCTATATTTTTCATTTGCCCAGAAAGACAGCTTGTATAACGCTTTTGGAAGTTTCTGCTCTGTAATGTCTTTAGAGCTGACAGTCTGTTAGGTTTGTTTTTTTCTTCATGCTAAAGTGTCAGTTGGTGGTTTTGTGAACTGGTCAAAAATTCACAGGTCTTAAATGTTTTGGGGGAAATTTATATTGGACACTGCTCTTTGTCTAGCAAATAAAAGATGTTAATATATTCCTGTTACTGGCATGTGCACGACTATGTTATTAGAAGCCACTTTATCATTTTCCTGCTTTAAATAGAAATGTCTATTTATGAATTCTGCTTGTAGTTTTTTCACAAATAAAATAGTAAAATTTACATTGGAAATCTTTATTTTTGTGTGTATAGATTTTAGCCTTTAGAATAATAGTTAATTTTTAATCTGTGGCATATTTCCAATGTGAATAGGAAGCTCACTTTGTATTTTAGAACTTGTTTATCAGAAGCTGAAATAGCTGGGTATCTTAAGTACATACCTCAAAGATGCAAAAGGAGACATAATGGGGCAAAAGAATCACCAAAATTTGAAAGAAAATGAACTGTCTCCTAAGTGTAACCTTTGAGATAGATTGCAATGATGTAAAGGAAGGAAATGGGATTTAAGGAAAGAAAATGGAGATGATGCTAAAATTTGCTAATTGAGGACTGAAAATCCTCAAAAGACAACCCCTGTTTCTGGCCAACTGGATTTAGGTCAACTATGTCTCAGAGATGTGAATAAAGTGTGTTACTAACCTAAAAGCCACACAAGCTCACTTATTGCCCCATGCGAGGGAGACTCCTGCCTGCTGCTGCAGGTGCTGAGGCATACAAGTCTATAACCTTCCAAAGAATTAAGAAACCACTTAAAACATGTCAAGATCCATCCCCGATTATTTTGTCCTGGGTCTGCACCTGAACTAGCACTGGAAGGAAGAGAGTGTAAATAGCGCAGGATGTTGAGTTGAAAATGGGTCTGTTCTGATAAAACAGCAAGTTCCATTCTTCGTCCTCATTTTTTAGTACTGAACGTGACCCAAGTTTGGCCCCTCAGAAGTCTTGGAAAGGATCTGGAAGGGTTGAAGGACAGGGATTGGATGGGGTCTCTCATGTTTCCCACAGGCCATTTTGGATACAGACGTGCGATCTGCTAACCCCATTCCCCTCTGCTTGCTTTTGTGCCTGAGGAGTTCACTGTGAGGGCCCCCACTGCTGGTGGCACTGGTACCATCCTTTGGAGGAGGATGGGAATTGTCTCCCATACCAGGTGTGGACCAAAGCAAGCACTTGGTCTTTACAGGGGAGGCACAAGGAAGAGTCGTTTCTTTCCAGTTGTGTGGACGGAAAGGGAGGCAAAAAGGTTTTCTCTAATCCTCAGCCAAACTCTAGTGTTAACACCAAGTGTCCAGATCCCCATTGAGAAATCCCATGGCTAGAGTGTGACAGGATCATGGAAGCAGCTCTTGCTCAGTTATTCTTGATCAAGGGTGGAATGACGACTTCAGCCAGCAAGGGCCCAGGCTTGTGCTCTCTGATTTCATAGCCATACGGCGTGGAAATGGAAACCAGCCAGACTCCACCTTGGGCAGTGAAGAGAACATAAGGGACGTCCAGGAGGCCCTTGGTCTAGCACGCCCCTGACCTCCCAGCGGTTCTGGAAGGCCACTCCTAACCCTTCAAACCATAGCAAGGAAGGTTAGAGCTATCTTTGGGTTAGGATCAAAACTCGAGAAGGTTCTGTTTGCTAACCACTGAAGGAAGCCCACGGCCTGTCTTTAGGGCTTCTGTCAGGAGAGTACAATGGACATAGACAACTAGATACTGCAGGAGGGCTCTAATTTTCTCAGACAGGATCCTAGGATGTGTCTGGAAGCCCGGGGAGTGAAGGTAGACATGCAGGTGTGATGTTCTGCCTGATAGTGCCTCTCTCCAGGCATTAACTACAAGGCTGGGTGGGGGCTTACTGTAAGGCATCGAGTCCCTAAGCATTTATACAGTCCCAATTGTGCATCAGTGCAGTGCTGGTTATAACAGGGAAGAATTTGTGGAGGGGAGGGCACAGGCTGAAATTGGCCCATTCCTACACATGCTCTTGACCTAGACCTAGAGTAAGTGACATTAACACCAACCATCCCCCTACCCACCTCCAGCTTGTGCCAGACATCACTAATCAGTCACAGCGCTTCTTTCCAGCTGAATCCAGACTCAGAATCCTCATTAGAGCTCATTGTTAGCACGTCTTCCTGAAGTGCAACCCATTTGCCATTCCTTCCCTGGACGAAACCCACCCCAAACAACTGGGAAACCCTTCAAGGCAGTTTTTAATCAACACTTCAATTGTGGAACTACATGAATCCAAGAAGGCCAGCTGAGAAGCTCGGAGGAGTCAGGAAGGAAGAAAACTAAATATCCAACACCCAACTCTTCAAAGAGTTCAACTTCCTGTTCAAAACAGGGTCAGACCAGGGGATTCTTAGTGAGGCCAGTGATGAGCACTGTAACTTTAAATGCAGCCCTGAACCCCAGACCTGAAGGCCTGCCAGTGTCTTACCCTACAGGCCAGACCGGGACCTACTTGCCCAAGCTGTCCTACTGGTTCTGTCAACCGGGGACTCTCAAATAACAGAGTAGAACACCACATGGATATGATTCCTGGAAACCACAGAACTAGGTGAGACTCCTACCTCTGACTGCCTGGATGTCCTTGGGCAAGTCAGCTGACCGGGCCATTTCCCTCAGTTGTCAAGTAGGGATTAGAGGTGTATGTGCTCCTACTGTGTTCTCTGCTCCAAGGAATCATGGCACAGTGCTCCCAGAGGTGGGTTGTGTGTTACCATGTTTTTAACAACGGGAAGCAAAAACTTTATGTGAACTTTCATTCTGATGCTTCACTGATGACACCGGAAATGAAGATAATTTGTTTTGTGATTGTTTTATTGTGTTTTCAAGTTTTAATTCATGAATTTTCCTGTACTAAAACAAAGAGCAAAGTTGGTTAAAGCCTGCATGTAAATAAAGTCCAGTGGGATTTTTGACACCTGCTTGATGTTTCTATGTCTACAAACAGTGTTGTAATGAATACGGCCTTTCATCATTAAACATTCGATTTTTTAAAAATGACGCTTACTGTCCTGTTATTATTGAAAAGGTAAAAGTTGAAACTTGATGGAAGAAGTAGAGATGTGCACGGCACCTGCTGTGATCACACTGTAGAAGCTTACTAAGCATTAGTTGCTGGATTGTGCATAAATAACATGTATACGTACACACATGTATATCTTCTTAATTGAGAATGGGATTCTTTTCATTGGTGCATAAATGCCACAGGCTTCTTGCACAGAGAAGTTTGAGGTACAAACCCCTAGATCTGCCACAAACATACTCATGGTGTGAATTCTAGATGAGAATCATTTCTTCAGCCTGAGTAATTCGGCCATCAGAGCAGCACCAGAATGAGGAGCACTCGGTGTCTGGGAGCCAGGCAGATTTATAAATTGTATTCATTGCCTCTTCACATTAAAAGGAATTTGTACCCGTTTGGAGAAGTCTCCAATAGAGTTATCTTATTGGTTGGAATTATAGCAATCTAGAAAATGTGTGAATCCAAGGCATTCCCAAGAGGCAGAAACCTCTAATAAATTATACTGTGAAGTTCCAAGCAACTCCTGCTTGTAGAAATCACCCTGACAATGCACACGAAGGCAGCAAACAAATAGGGGAATAAGAGGGAGAATTGCAAGTGGCTTCCATTCATCTTAGAACAATCAGCGGCCTCCGGCGCTGTTAATGCCATTAATCGTGTCGTGGTGTCGCATGTGGCCTGTGCTGGCCGGCAAGATGGGGACCACTTTGGTGGGCTGCTGAGCAGAGGCAGGAATGCCAACACCCCAGCTGGGCTCGCCCCTCTTCTGCAGAGATTGATAAATCCCGAGTGGGAGCTTAGGCCTAGATGAGACTGAGTGAACTGGAAATGGAGACACATGTGAGTAGAAGTGGTGGGACCAACAGTTCACTCTACAACCTTTGTTTATGTTCCCAGCCCTCTGACCGTTATTCATTAGTGGTTTGTTTTTTGGTTTTTTTGTTTTTCTTGTTTTCTGAGATGGAGTTTTGCTCTTGTTGCCCAGGCTGGAGTGCAATGGGGCAATCTTGGCTCACAGCAACCTCCACCTCCTGGGTACAAGGGATTCTCCTGCCTCAGCCCTCCAAATAGGTGGGATTAAAGGTATGTGCCACCATGCCCAGCTAATTTTTTGGATTTAGCAGAGACAGGGTTTCACCATGTCGGGCAGGCTGGTCTCGAACTCCTGACCTCAAGTGATCCTCCCACCTCAGCCTCCCAAAGTGCTGGGATTACAGGCGTGAGCCACCATGCCTGGCCAGTTATTCATTAGTTCTATGCAACATGGATTGGTATCATCATAGCAAAACTTATCGAAGTAGAAAGAATGGCACATTTTATTGGTACTGTTTTATGCCTTATGTAAACACATTTCATCTTCACAGTGACTCTATTGAATATAGCAGGCGTTGGCAACTACAGCCCATGGGCCTAATCCATCCCAATGGCTGTCTTTGTACAGCCCTCTAGCTAAGAATTACTTTTACATTGTTTTAATGGTTGAAAAAAATATTTAAAGAATAATAATTTAGGCCGGGCGCAGTGGCTCACACCTGTAATCTCAACACTTTGGGAGGCCAAGGCAGGCGGATCTCTTGAGGTCGAGAGTTCAAGACCAGCCTGGCCAACGTGGTGAAACCCCATCTCTACTAAAAATACAAAAAATTAGCTGGGTGTGGTGGTGTGCACCTGTAATCCCAACTACTCAGGAGGCTGAGGTAGGCGAATCACTTGAACTCAGGAGGCGGACATTGCAGTGAGCCGAGATCATGCCATTGCACTCCAGCCTGGCATCAGAGCGAGATTCCATCTCAAAAAAAATAAAAATAAATAAATAATCTTAATGATTATTAAATGATTTTTGAAGAATAATTGTGATGTGAAAATTATATGAAATTCAAATTTTAGTGTTTGTCAATAAAGTTTTATTGGAACACAGCACACTTATTCATTTATCTATTGTCTATGGCTGGCTGTTTTCCCCACTACGATAGCAGAATGGAGTCATTGCAACAGAGACCGTGTGGCCCAGGGCCTAAAATATTTACACTCTGGCCCTTTCTACAAAAAGTGTGCTAACCCCTGCAATATACTCCCATCTTAGTCACGTTCTATGAGGTAAGCACTGTTACAGCCCTCCATGTCTGGAGACTTAGTAAAAAGTCAATAAATCGTTGTGGATTGCAGGAATCCTAACTCCCTGCTTTACAAATGAGGACACTTGGGCACAGGAAGGTTACCCAGCTAGTAAGTGGGGGAGTCAAGGTTTGAATCAAGGCTGTCTAATGTAGAGCTCTGGCTTTTAGTTTTCAAGAGACTGAATGCACAGCTTGCCCCAAAGCGTGTTCCTTGAAACATCAAGTAGGCCAGATGCCTAGCTTTGGCCAAATGTGTTTGGCAATAACTGTTTAACATAGACGCCTTCTTGAAGTTTCACAGTGATCATTAGCATAACAAAGGCTCTCAGAAGTGCTACAGGAAAGAGACCCATTTAACTTTCTTTACTATGGTGTTTTAAAAACTTAAAAAAATTTGACCTACCTTCCACCAACTTATATAGCTTGGGTGAAAGCTTAAGTGAACAGAGCAAGGGACTTGCAGGTAAGACATACTAGGTACAAATTGCGTCTGTGACCTTGAGCGCATCATTAAACCTCTCTGAACCTCCGTTTTTTTTCTCTGTAGAATGCTGATAGTTGTAAGGATTTAGTGAGCTGATGAGGTCCTGGCTCCTGGTAGATGCCCAGAAAATGACAGTTCCCTGCTCCACCTGGGTACTAACTCAGATGTCCTGCAACCTGCTATTTCCCACCATAGGGACCACATTGGGAACCAATGTAGCTTTGCAAAGTGACAGCTCATTTCATGTTCAGGAGCCTAGTGGTTACAGATAGGACCATTCAGAGCCATCAAATGCAATCCCAACTTCAGAAGAGGGAAGGTTCTGGCATCCTAACCGCAGACCGGAAAATGCTCCCGGAGCATCTGCATGCCAACAGCATGGCCTGGCCCAGCACCGTGGCAGGGAGCCACACTCCCTGCCTTGTGGGTTTCTCGTCCATCATTTTCTGGGAGAGATCTAACAGTGTACTCCGGCTGTCAGTAGCGCTCTTGAATCTGCTCTCATCTTAGTCACACTCCTGCTTAAGTGAGTCGTTCTTGACTCCCTGGACACCAGAAGCCTTTCTTCCTGACAGCAGGTGAGAGGCTGGCAGCCTCTTGACATGACCATTCACTTCAGTGCTTTCGAAAATCCCCGGCTGCCCCGCGACCCAGACATCTGAAGATTTTGCTTAATAGACTCTGCTGCCAGAAGGTGTGTTGGGACTTGGCGAGCCCAGCCTTGGACTTGCTCTGCCTGAGCCAGGGTAATTCCCTCATCAGTGCCTACCCTTGCCTTCCTGGAAAAGGCTGGCCCTCCCCAGGGGGAAGAGAGGGAAGGTGGCACACCACCTGGCACACAGCAGGAGCTCAGTAGATGATCTCACTGCCCAAATTATGGAGTTAGGTGAAATGCAAATTCAACATGTATTCTTAGAACAAAAGGGAAGAACTCAGAAATTTCCTTTTCTTAGTATACTCTTCTGCCCTGGTGGTGCTTTGGCTGGAAAGTTTGAAAAAGCCTGCTACCTTCCTACCTCGCACTCCACAGAGTGCCTAGTTTGGGGAGGGTCGGAAGGAGGGGGAGGTATATATTGACAAAGTATGAGTTCCCAGGCCCTCCCATGAGCAGGGTTTTTTGTTTGTTTGTTTGTTTCAGATTTCATGTACATTTGCTAGTTTCTGGCAGTTGGCAGATCGAGCCAGCGGCTGTCTTTCACACATACTCCTGAAGGCCTCTAAAAAGCGTGAGAATCAATCACCTCAGCACCCCAAGAAGCCAATGGAGGACCAGCATTGACTGTGCTGCCATTTTTGTTTTGTTTTGTTTTTGAGACAGAGTTTCGCTCTCGTTGCCTAGGCTGGAGTGCGATGGCACGATCTTGGCTTACTGCAACCTCTACCTCCCAGCTTCAAATGATTCTCCCGCCTCAGCCTCCCAAGTAGCTGGGATTACAGGTGTGAGCCGTCATGCCCCACTAATTTTTTGTATTTTTAGTAGAGACGGGGTTTCATCATGTTGGCCAGGCTGGTCTCGAACTCCTGACCTCAGGTAATCTACCCGCCTTGGCCTCCCAAAGTGCTGCGATTATAGGCATGAGCCACTGCGTCTAGCCTCTGCTGCTGTTGTGATCAAAGGACATAGTTGCAAGATAGTGACCTAGTCAATACCCTCACCCCCTTCTCCAGCTCCTCCCTGTCCTACCTCACTGTCCTCTTGGGGAACAGGTGCTCCCATTCCAGGGCCAGCCATCCTGCTGGGAGTTTGCATCTCAAGCAGCAGCAGGCCCTTCGGGAGGAGGGGAGCCAAGATGGCAGTCAGCCTTCCACTGTCACTTTGAAAGGTGTAACATTTTATTCCCTGAGTTTTGTATGCCTCCGCTTAGCTGCTCTCTTAGTGCACAGCCAGGCTGAAAACCAGATTTGTCTGACGAGAAGAGCTTGTATTTGAATATAAAAGCAATGACATCTCTCAATAACTACATGGTAGAGAATTTAAATTGCTTCTCAATCTCCTTCCTTCCCTTTCTCTTTCTCTTTTTTTTTTTTTTTTTTTTTTTTTTTTGAGACGAAGTCTTGCTCTTGTTGCCCAGGCTGGAGTGCAATGACATGATCTCGGCTCACTGCAACCTCTGCCTCCCAGGTTCAAGCAATTCTCCTGCCTCAGCCTCCTGAGTAGCTGGGATTACAGGTGCCTGCCACCACGGCCGGCTAATTTTTGTATTTTCAGTAGAGATGGGGTTTCACCATGTTGGCCAGGCCGGTCTCAAACTCCTCACCTCAGGTGATCCCCATGCCTCAGCCTCCCAAAGTGCTGGGATTACAGGCATGAGCCATCACACCTGGTCTTTTCTTCCCTTCCTTTTTCATAATGGAATCCCAGTGATTAGCCGGGCTGATTGCCTTCTAGGATGAAGACAACATTTCCCAGCCTCCCTTACAAAGCTAAGCATGGCCATGTGACCATTTTCTAGCCAATGTGAAGCAAGCTGAAGTGCCATGTGTCTCTTCTGGGAAGTGTTCTCGAATGATGGGGGTGGAAGTGGAGAGACAAGCATCCTCTAGCTTTCCAGCTTGGAACTTGAATGTGATGCCTGGAACTCTACCAGTGATCTTAGACCATAAGGGAAACATTAAGGATGGAAGTCACATGTTAAGTATAGCAAGAGCTGAATGACAGAAGCCCGGGTCCCAGGTGAACCCATGGAGTTGCTGTTCCAGGTTGGCCCTGGCTAGCATTTGACCTCTCATAGATGTCATAAATAAAGTTCTCTTTTATTTAAGGCACTATTACTTTTGAGTTTTCTTTCTGTTATATGCAGATGAAGTTAATATTAACTGATTTTAAAAATTTCTAGTAAAACTGATGCTCCCCTCCCCCCAGAAAAAAATAGGCCACACTTCTCCTGAAGCCTCCTGTAGCCCTGGGTTTGAGTAGCTTGGAACTACGGACAATGCAAGGGTTTAAGGTCAGTGGATTTGGGGTCCAAATCCACCTATCACTTAATAACTAGATGACCTTGAGGATTTTTCCTATACAACGAGGTCATATTAATACCTTTTTTCATAGAGCTGCTGTGTTTAATCCAATATATTTTTCTTGACTGCCTGCTTTGTACCAATTACCATATTGATCCAGAGCTGAATAATACAGTCCCTGTCTTCTAGCAGAAATTGTCTTAAGTGCTATGTTAGGTTTCAGCTAGCCAACTTAGTCTCTGCTGCTGGGAGGTTTTAAAGATGAGAGTGAAGTTAGATCTTAAATGAAGGATTCATGAATGGCTTCAGAAGGTCTGTGACATGAGTTCCTTCTTGAAAATTTTCACAAAAATTGTGTGTGTGTGTGTGTGTGTGATAGCAAATGTGCATTTTTATTGGAGGCAGTGTTTGTAATTTTTTTTTTTAAACAGAGTCTCTCTCCATTGCCTAGGCTGGAGTGCAGTGGGTGACCGCAGTCTGCCTCCTGGGTTCAAGCGATTCTCCTGCCTCAGCCTCCCAAGTAGCTGGGATTACAGGTGTCTGCCACCATGCCTTGCCAATTTTTGTATTTTTAGTAGAGACAGGGTTTCACCATGTTGGCCAAGCTGGTCTCGAACTCCTGACTTCAAGTGATCTGCCTGCCTCTGCATCCCAGTGCTGGGATTACAGACGTGAGCCACTGTGCCTGGCCAGGTTTGTAATTTTTATTAGAGTCTAGAATGCTTCCATGGTCTTAAGTGGAAGTGCTACTGCAAGCTAAAAAGGATCCAGATAATCTTGGTATGGCTCTCACTTCTCTTCCGCTAAATGGCTTCCTCCTTGAAAAAGAATCTGTATAATGCAGAGAATGTGATGGCCACATAAGTTAATGGGGCACTGTTGGGCTGCTTCGAATGGAAGATTTGCCCACCAGAATCAATCAGCTGAGGCTGTGTTTTGCTACTGTAACAAATGACCTCAAATCTCCAAGGCTAACAACAAAGGCTTGTTTCTCACCCATGCCAGTGTCCCTGTGCATTACTCTGGAACCCAAGCCGATGGAGCAACCTGTCTCTGGGATATTATTGTCAACCTTGGGGCAGAAGGGATAGCAAACCGTGCACTGGCTCTTCAACCTCTGTTTAGAGGTGACACGCATCACTTTTGCTCACATTTTACTAGCCTAAGAAGTACATGATCACTCCTGACCACAGAAGACTGGGATCCCATGAGAAGGGTGCCAGAGGAAGAGAAAACACACATTCTGAGCATTAATTGATCTACCACACCATGTTATTGGGATACAAGATTGCAAACAGAAATTAATCAAAAACGAGCAGGAATTAAACCTAACCCAGCTTCCTCAATTTCACTGTACTCAACACTCCGCAGCCAAGGAGACACGCTGAACAAAAAAATCTGGTTTTCCATTCTTGCCACATTGTTAAAATTGGAAGAAAATCAAAACCAGGTAGAGGCACTTGGACTCCGGGAGTCTTTGTGATGGGCAAAAGACAAGACTAGTAAAATGGGTGTGTTTAACAAATGTCTACCATTAGCCAAACTCGGGGCCTGCCTCTTTATGCCCCTAGTACTGGCCCTTATATCAGGATGCTTTTAACACATAGTTCATGCTCCCTGGATGTACCTTGCTTAACATACTCACAGCTTGAAGAATTTCCTAGATCCACACAGCATGCTAAGCGTAATGGATTGGATCGTGTCCTCGCCACCCCAGCTACCACCACCAAATTCATATGTTGATGTTGAAGCCCTAAACCTGTATTTGGACACAGAGCCTTTAAAGAAGTGATCAAGGTTAAATGAAGTTACAAGGGCAGGGCCCTAACCTAATAGGACTGGTGTCCTTGTAAGAAGAGGAAGAGATACAGAGGAATGGCCATGTGAGGACACAGCATGAAGACAATGATCTGAAAGCCAGGGAGAGAGGCCTCAGGAGGGACCCGCCCTGCTGGCACCTTGATCTTAGATGGTCAGCCTCCAGAACAGTGAGAAATAAATGTCTGTTGTTTAAGCCACCTAGTCTTTGGTATTTTGTTATGACAGCCCAAGCATCGCAATACATTAAGAAAAACTGGCCAGGTGTGGTGGCTCACACCTGTAATCTCAGCACTTTGGGAGGCTGAGGCAGGAACATTGCTTGAGCCCAGCCTGAGCAACATAGTGGGACCCCCATCTCTGCAAAAAAAATTAAAAAATTAGTCACACATGGTGGAGTGCACATGTCGTCCCAGCTACTCAGGAGGCTGAGGTGGGAGGATCATTTGAGCTCAGGGGGTAGAGGCTGCAGTGAGCTGAGATTGAGCCACTGCACTCCAGCCTGGGTAACAGCGAGACCCTGTCTCAAAATAAAAGAAAGAAAGAAAAAGGAAAACAGCAGCCCCAATCCCCAGCCCTACCCTCTTCCCTTCTCCCCTTCTTCAGAGGAACATTTTCTGTTCTGTATCATGATTTCTTTGGTACTCGTTTCCACATCTCTTAAGAATCATGCCTAGAACTCCTTGCTGTGTTTTCCATCTTAAGTGTTATCTCTTGACTTTCCACTATGGAAGATAAGATTTTAGCCCTTATTCCTTCTGCCCATCCTCATCCTATGTAAGCAGACTTTTCTCTCACCCCCTGCCCAACTCTCAATATTATTATACTGTATTTGGCTCAATCAAAATTCATTATTTCTATTGTTTTGACTTTATTAGTGCACATCATCACAGTGGTGTTTTATGGTAAAACCACGATTGTTTTTCCTTTCCTACACAATTTTTGTTTTCTTAGAGTTTATGATTATTTTTTTGTTTGCTTCTTTATCATCAATTCTACCACAAACACAGGCAGGGTGAGTTGGAGTCCTGGTTGGACGTAGCATTTCACACAGAGGTTTTAATCCAAGGGTTTGTAAATGAAGGGGCTGTTGAGAGAGGTGTGGACGAGGATGGAGAGGCACCCCAGGACTTCAGCAACAGTAGGAAGCTGTTGACAGTGCCAGGCCTGAAGGGCAAGGGAAGGAAATAGTGTTCCTGGAGCCTAGGAGATTGAGCTGTAGAGGAGATGCCCGTAGGAGCTGTGTTTGGGGAGGGATGACATAGCCACTGCTGAAATGGCGGTTTATTAGTTTGTTCCCATATTGTTGTAAGGACCTACCTGAGACCGGGTAATGTATAAGGAAAAGAGTTTTAATTGGCTCTCAGTTCTGCATGCTGTACAGGAAGCATGGCGGGGGAGACCTCAGGAAACTTACAATCACGGCAGAAGGTGAAGAGGAAGGAGGCACATCCTACCATGGCGGAGTGGGAGGAAGAGAATGAAGGAGGAGGTGCTACACACCTTTAAACAACCAGTTCTCATAAGAACTCACTCACTATCACAAGAACACAAGGGGGATGTCCACCCCGATGATCCAGTCACCTCCCATCAGGCCCCTCCTCCAATGCTGGAGATTACAATTTGACATGAGATTTGGGTGGGGACACAAATCCAAACCTTACCAGGTGGCATCAAAGCAGTCAGGGAGAGGCATGGAATACACTTGGCCTCTCTCTTTTCTTCCGCTCCCATGTCTTCGCAGTGCCTCCCATTAGCCAAATTCAGTCAGAACCCAAGTAAGGGAGCCAGGAGTTTCAATCCACAGAGACTGCTGACCAAAGAAAGGCAGAAAATGGATGAGGTGGGCCATGGTGGAGACTCCCAGCACATTCATCCAGTAGTCTCATTTCTTCTCAGCAGATTCACTGGCTTCAGGTATTATAGGAGTTTCAGCTTTTTGGAGACATGTCTCGCAGAGCAGAGCCTCCTGACCTGCTCCATCCAGGCTGGGGGGCCCTGCTTTCATAGCGGGATCTCCTTGACCGTCATCCTGGGACTCCCTTCCTTCTCTTCAGTGTTGTATCCCCTACTTCCTGCAGGCTCTGTCTTTCTCCTTCTTTGCTTACTCCCTCATTTTGGTGGAGCTCATCGTGCAGTAGCTTCCTGAGAAAGGATGTGTGTGTGGGAGGTACATTCTTTGAGACCTTTCAAGACTAATGAAGTCTTTATTCTTCCTTTACATTTGACTGATAGCTTGACTGGCATAATCTCCCAGGAGGAAGTGGTTTTCCTTCCTCACAACTGGTGACACTGATGAGAAAATCAAAGCCCTCTGATTCCTGATTCTGTGCATGGAGATTGTTTTCTCTCTGGAAACTTAAAGAATCTTCTCTGTGTCTTCGGTATACCGAGGTTTCATGACTATGCTCTTTGGTGTGGGTCTCTTTTCACCACTGTGCCAAATACCCAATGGGCCCTTTCAATCCTTCAGTGTTGGGAAATTTCCTTGAAATATTTCACTAACGACTTCCTTCTCTTCATTTTTTTCTGTCTTCTCCCTAGACCTCCAGCTATTCAGGTATTGTATCTCCTCTAATTTTCTTACAATTTCTGTCTTGTGTTGTGTTGTCTTGTGTATCTCTTTATGCTTTTGTTCTTCTTGGAAAGAGATTTCTTCGTGTTATGGGTTGCATTGTGTCTCTCCAGAAGATGTTGAAGTCCTAACCCCATTGCCTATGAATGTGACCTTATTTGAAAATAGGGTCTTTGCAGATGATCAGGTTAAGATGAGATCATTATTAGGGCAGGTCCCTAATCCAATATGACTGTATCCTTATACAAAGGGAAAATCTGGATACAGAGACAAACACACACACAGGGAGAACACCGTATAAAGACAGATCTGACAATAAATCTACAAGCCAAGGAATGCTCAAGAGTGCCAGCAACCCACCAGGAACTAAGAGACGAGCAGGGCACAGATGGCTCTCACAGCCCCAGGAGGAACCAACACTGCCAATTTCCCCTTCTAGGCTTCAGAAAAGTGAGATGATACATTTCTGTTGTTTAAACCACTCAGTTTGTGGTACCTTGTATTAAGCTTAGCCTCTACTTTAGCCCAAAGCTGCCTGCTTACATATTTCAAGTTCAACCTAGAGGTTTCTCCGCACACAGTGAACTGTAACCCAACTGGTTGTGGAAACAGACTGTAACCTACTCTTGTACCAGTCACAGAGTTTTGGCCAATCACAGGCTGTCAGCTCTTCAAACCATGTTCAAATAAGTCAAACGCCCAGCTATAGCCAATTCAGCTGCTTCTGTGCCTCACTTCCATTTCCTGTACCTCACTTTCCTTTTTCTCTCCATAAATATTACCCTATCATGTGGCAGCCCCAGAGTGTCTCTGAACGTATTCTGGTTCAAGGAGCTGCCCAATTCTCAAACTGTTCTTTACTCAATTAAACTCCATTAAATTTAATTTGCCTAAAGTTTTTCTTTCCACATGTGTTATGGCAGCCCTAGCAAACTAATATACTTCATTGTTGCCTCTAGTTCTTACTATTAAGTTCTTCCTTTCTTCCATCATGTTTCAAATTTCCAAGAGCCATTCATTTTTACATATCCTTTTGGTCACCTCTACTTCTCTCTCTCTTTCTTTCTCTCTCTTTTTTTTTTTTTTTTTTTTTTAAATTAGAGATAGGGTTTTACTATATTGGCCAGGCTGGTCTCGATCTCCTGACCTCAAGTGATCCATCCACTTTGGCCTCCCGAAGTGCTGGGATAACAGGGGTGAGCCACCACTCCCGGCCCTGTTACATCCTCTTCTTATTTCATACCTGCAATATATTCTTTCATTTCTCTGAGAAAATTAATGATGCAAATATTCAAAGCTTTCTTTTTCCAGACTGGTCTCTGTTGTCAAGTTCCTTGTTTCATGTCTGTCCTGTTAGAGGATTTTCTCAGGTGTGTCTAAATCTCCTAAATCTCCTATTTAACAGTGGAGGAGGGCCAGGCACAGTGGCTCATGCCTGTAATCCCAGCACTTTGGGAGGTGAAAGTGGGAGGATTGCTTGAGGCTAGGAGTTCAAGACTAGTCTGGGCAACATAGTGAGAGCTTGTCTCTACAAAAAATTTGAAAATTAGTTGGGTGTGGTGGTGCATGCTGGTAGTCCCAGCTACTCGGAAAGTTGAGGTGAGGGGATTGCTTTAGCCTGGGAGGTCGAGGCTGCAGTGAGCAATGATGGCACCACTGCACTCCAGCCTGGCCATAGAACGAGACACTGTATCAAAAAAAGAAAAAGAAAAGAAGTGTGGAGGACAATAAAGGTGAAAACACCAACCCAAGAGCAGAGGGCATTAAACTTAGAGGGATGTGGTGGGCTCTGTTTTGGGGAAACCCAAATATAAATGTCTTTAGGTCTTCCCCCTTGGCCTAGTCAGCCCTTCCAGTCTCCTACCTGGACAGCAGTCTGGAGTCTCAGTCTCCATTATGTGAAGTCACACATCCTGCCGTGGGGACCTCTGTGTCACCCTTTCCAGAGGGCAAAGCCTCACCTAGAGTGGATTGGGGAGGACAGTTTCCTGCAGCCTGGAGTGAGGGCTGGGCCTAAGGAGCAGATCTGGGAAACCATCTACTCCTTTAACAGCTTTAACCCACTCCTTATTTAGTCCTCCCCACCATTCACCTCCACTTCTGGAATTACAAGAGCAACAGATTCCTGAGCTCTGGAGGATTCCATTGATTCTCAGTTTTTACAACTTGGCTTAGGATTTGGCTTTCTCAAGGCAGTGCCTGCCTACCCATCTGTTTTCAGCTTAAAATATTTTCTTGTTGTCTCCTCTCCATTCTACCAGTCCTGTGGGGTTTTTGTTTGTTTGTTTATTTGTTTTTCAGTAAAGAAAAAAATAAATCCTTTACTCTACTTTAAGTGGTTCCAAGAGGGAACAAAATGACCTGTGTTCAAGGGTTCATCTTTGCCTGCAGATCCTAAGGTGTCTTTTTAAAACTAACATTTACTTTTATGATAAAAAAAAAAACACTGAACAAATGCGGACTAGAAGGAAACTTTCTTAATGTGATAAAGGGCACCTATGAAAAACCTACAGTTGGCATCCCCCTTAGGGATGAAAGATTGAATGCCTTCCCCTGAGATCAGGAATGAGACAAGACAAGAAGTGCTCTTGCCACTTCTGTACAACATTGTACTGGGACGTCTAGCCAGGAATCCAAGAATTAGGCAAAAAAATGACATTAAAGGCATGCAGATGGAAAGGAAGAAGTAAAATTATCTCTATTTGCAGATGACATAATCTTGTATATGGAATATCCTAAGCAGTCTGCTAAATACCTATTATAGCTAATGAACAAGTTCTGCAAGGTTGCAAGATAAAAGACCAATATACAAAAATCACTTGTATTTCTATACACTTACAGTGGAAAATTCTGAAAATGAAATTAAGAAAACAATTCCATTTTACAATAGCATCAGAAAGAACAAAATACTTAAGAATAAGTTTAACAAGGAAGTGCAAAACCTCCTTTGTGTGGGCCTGTTTTTGGACTCCTTACTCTCTATCTGATATGTGAATCGTTCCTTTCACCAATGCCACATCATTTTGATTATCTTCCTCCAATTTTACTCTTCTTTGCAAAAATTGTTCTGATTATTCTAGTTTCTTTGCCTTTCCATACAAATTTTAGAATTAACTTGTCTACATCAGCAACAACAGAAATCCTGCTGGAATTGTGTTAAATCTATTTATCAATTTGGGTAATGTTGACATTTTTACTCTGTAGAATCTTCTGATCCGTGAACATAGTATGTCTCTCCATTGCTTTAGGTCTTTGATTTCTTTCATCAGTGTTTGTAGTTTTCAGCATACGGATCTTATAGGCATATATTGTCATTTTTATAAATACATGTATAATACATATTATTTCTATAAATGAAATAAATTCAGGTTGAGTATCCCTTTAAAAATAAAATAAAATAAAATTTAAAAGTGCAAAACCTATGCTTTGAAAACTATAAAACATTGTTGAAAGAAATTTTTAGAAGACCTAAATAAATAGAAAGACACCACATGTTCACCAACCAAAAGATTTAATATTGGTAAGATGGCAGGACTTCTTTGAATTGCTCTACAGACTCAACACAGTCCCTATTCACTGACTTCTTTGCAGAAATTGACAAGCTGATCCCAATAGTCATATGGAAATACAAGGGACTCAGAATAGCCAAAACAATCTTAAAAAAAACAAAAAGAAAATTAGGGGGCTCACACTTTCTGATTTGAAAACTTAGTACAAAGCAACAGTAAACAAGGCAATCTTGGTACTGACATAGCCATATAGATCAATGGAATAGAATTGAGAGTCCAGAAATAAATTCTCACATTTATGGTCAATTGATTTTTCATGAGGTTACCAAAACAGTGCAATAGGGAAAGAATAATATTTTCCACAAATGGTGCTGGGACAATTGAATATCCACATGCAAAAGAATAAAGACAGATCTCTATTTCACATGGTATAAAATATGAACTCAAAATGGATCGAGATCCTAAATGTCAGAGCTAAAACTGTAAAATTCTTAGAACAGCCTGGGCAACATAGGGAGGCCCCATCTCTATAAAAAATAAAAATAAATAAATTAGCCAGGTGTTGTGGTGCACACCGGTGGTCCCAGCTACTTGGGAGGCTGAGGTGGGAGGATCACTTAAGCCCAGGGGGTTGAGGCTGCAGTGAGCTGTGATCACATTGAACTCCAGCCTGTGTGACAGAGTGAGACCCTGTAAAAAAGGAAAAAAAAAAAAAAAAAACAACTCTTAGAAGAAAACAAGGATGAATCTTCATGACCTTAGATTGGCAATGGTTTTTTTACATTATACCAAAACAAAAGCAACTAAATAAACATTGATAAATTGGACTCCATTAAAATGTAAAACTTTTGTGTTTTAAAGGATACAATCAAGAAACTGAAAAGATAACTCATGAAATGGGAGAAAATATTTGCAAATCATATGATAAGGGTCTTGCTTATAGAACATATAAAGAACTCTTACAATTCAATAATAAAAAGACAATCTAATTAGATGGGCCAGACATCCTAAGTAGTGGTGTGCACCTGTAGTCCCAGGTACTTGGGAGGCTGAGGTGGGAGGATGAGTGTAGGCCAGGAGTTCAAAGCTGTATTGCTTCTGCACTCTAGCCTGGGAAACATAGTGAGACCCTGTCTCAAAAAAACAAAAAACAAAAAGACAACCCAGTTAAAAATTGAACCAAAGATCTGAATAGACAGTTCTCTAAAAAATTACATACGAATGGCCAGTAAGAACATGAAAAGATGCTCAACCTCATTAGCTATCAGGGAAATGCAAAAGACAGATAATAATAACAATAACAAGTGTTGTTGAAGATGTAGACAAACTGGAACCATCACACATTGCTGGTGAGAATGTAAAATGGGGCAGCCACTTTGGAAAATAGTCTGGAAATTCCTCAAAATGTTAAACATAGACTTACCATGGAACCCAGAAATGTCTGGGTATATAACCAAGGAATAAAAACATGAAAACTTGCACACAAATATCCATGGCAGAATTATTTATAATAGCCAAAAAGTGAAAATAACTCAGATATCCCTCAACTGATCAATGGATACATTCAATGTAATGTATCATATAAATTCCAATGTTGGGAATAAAGAGAAACAAAGTACTGATACATGCCACAACATGATGAACCTTGAAACCATTCTAAGAATCCAGACACACAGCTCACATACTGCATGATTCTATTGACATGAAATGTCCAGAACAGGCAAATCTGAAGAGACAGAAAGTAGATTAGCGGTAGTTTAGGGTTGGGGAGGGATTTGGACAGCAACATAGAGTTACTGCTAATGGGCACAGAGTTTCTTTGGGGAGGGTGATGAAAATGTTCTGAAATTGATTTTGGTGATGGTTGTATATTCTGACATGAATATAAAAAAATAATTGACTAGTCCACTTTAAATGGTTGAATTGCGTGGTATGAGAATCATATATAAATTAGTCTGTTTTTTTTTTTTTTTTTTTTTTGAGACGGAGTCTCGCTCTGTCGCCCAGGCTGGAGTGCAGTGGCGCGATCTCGGCTCACTGCAAGCTCCGCCTCCCGGGTTCACGCCATTCTCCTGCCTCAGCCTCCCGAGTAGCTGGGACTACAGGCGCCCGCCATCACGCCCGGCTAATTTTTTGTATTTTTAGTAGAGACGGGGTTTCACCGTGTTAGCCAGGATGGTCTCGATCTCCTGACCTCGTGATCCGCCCGCCTCGGCCTCCCAAAGTGCTGGGATTACAGTAGTCTGTTTTTTTTAATTAAAATTTTTTCCCTTTTGCTATGGTGCTGATGTTATTTTCTAAGCCTAATTTTAATTGTCCTGGCTTCTGTGTTCCTACTACAGCCCTTTATGTTAGGTTTTTTTTTCTTTTTTTTGAGACAGAGTCTCACTCTGTTGCCCAGGCTGGAGTGCAGTGGCACAATCTCGGCTCACTGCAAGCTCTGCCTCCCAGGTTCATGCCATTCTCCTGCCTCAGCCTCGTGAGTAGCTGGGACTACAGGTGCCCGCCACCACCCCCAGCTAATTTTTTTTTTTTTTTGTATTTTTAGTAGAGACAGGGTTTCACTGCGTTAGCCAGGATGGTCTCAATCTCCTGACCTCATGATCCACCCGCCTCGGCCTCCCAAAGTGCTGGGATTACAGGCGTGAGCCACCGCGCCCGGCATCCTTTATGTTAATTTTTAAAGTAGTTGGGCTATGCATTAAAATTAGCATAAGGACACTATAGATTTAGAAGGAAGATTATGGACAGTGAATCAGGTAGACCTGAATGGATTCTGGAACATCTGCCACTTGTTTGCTCTATAGTTTTGGACAAGTAGCTTAACTTCTTTGGGCCTCATAGTTTCGTAGTCTGCAGAATGAAATTACTAATAGAACCACAGGAAGGGGTTTTGTGTTTATAGGAGCTCTGTGCTAAATGGACTATAGGAAACACTAAGATGCTTTTAGCCTATCTTCCACACAGAAAGAACATGTTAGAAGTATGTATTAAGCAAGACTCTTTTGGTTGTAAGATACAATAAAACAAAGCAGCTTGGAGGGAATGAATTGGCTTGTGTCACCTGAGAAATCCAGGGGTAGCTTCAGGCATGGCTGGATCCAGGGGCTTAATTGATGTCATCCCTTCCTCTTTCCCTTGCTCACTCTCCGGTAATGGTTAAGAGTAAAGACTCTCAAGTCAGACACCTAGGTTTGAATCTTACTTCTTATGTGACCTTGGGCAAGTGGCTTAGCCTTTCTATGCCTCAGTTTATTCATCTACGTAGAATGGGTGGTGATAAGAGTGTTGAGGAGGAGGAGGAGGCTTGTGGGGTTCAGTGAGGTAATATGTGTAATGTGCTTAAAATAGTGTTAGGCACAGTAAATACTAAATAAGTCTTTGCTATTATCATCATTATTATTTATTTTGTGATCCAGCTGCAGCCAGGAATATTCCATCAGGCCAGACAGTTGGTTCTTAGAAGCGTGAATCTATATCCCTATAGCACAAAAATGTAAGAAAAAAAAAGAGAGAAGGACTATTTTTACACACTAGCTTTGAATCCCAGGGAATGTGGTTTATGTGCCCATCCCTGAACCAAACAGAGGGACGCAGTTGCCCTATGATTGGCACAGTCTGGGGCATGGACCCATGATGCCCAGGGTCTGGGCACCATAGTAACAACTTGTTGAGACCACGTGGAGACACATGGGGTTAAAGAGGGCAGAGGAAGCAGAAAGTGGTCAGGTAGACATAAACCAGTACTACCTCCACCTACTGCAAGGAAGTTTCCAAGCATTGCTGGAGAGAACTGAATCTGGGAAGGATGTGATGGGACCATGGCTCTTTGGTAGAGCTTATGGTGGGGAAGAAGCTCAGCCTTGGTACTGGAGGCCTGCTCTGCACCCTGCCATTCCAGTTATCTCTAGAAACATGAGGCCTCTGAGGCTTCCTTGAGGCTAAGGAATGCCATGTGGTATGCATTATCCGCCAAGTAATAAGCCATTTACCTTCCCCAAAGCTGGGAGCAAGCAGTCTTAATTGGTATAGCCACTGGAATATTGTATGTCTCCCACTGGGGTCCCAGAACTTGAGACCCTCTTACTTTTGCAACCAGGACAACATGTTGAAAAGATGGTGGTCTTTTTTCTAAATGGAAAAAGCAACAAAACCACATTTTAGATGGTTATGGGTGTTTTGAAGTGGTTTCTGGTTAATCCCAGCTCCATGGAGCCATCTGAGAGGTTTGCTACATCTGGGGTCTGCTAGAATGAGGAAACGATTTTGCTAAGCCAGCCTGTGTCTGCATTCCCAAATATGGAGTTCAAGGACTCATCTTGGAGAAACTGAAACAGAAGCTTCCAACAAAGGGTTCTTGAAGTCGGTTTGTAATTAACCTTTCTGTGTAATGTGAGATTTCTCAACTAAATAAAGGGTAGAAAAATAGATTCAATTTTAATAATTAACAGATACTTGATTACAGGAGTTTCAATGTGCCTCGCAGAGTATTGGTTGCCATATGCTGGGGGCATTAGTCCACAGCCACATATAAACTGATCTGACCTATCTATTTTTTAAATTTCGGTTTCTTCTCTATGTGACAAGCAGGCTGGGCCTCGTCCGGCTCTGTGACAGGCAGCAGTGCAGCTTCTGGAGCCCGGAGCATGAACACCACAGCGAGGCCCAGGCTGCAGTCCCTGCCCTCATTTAATCTGTGACCTCACGGACTCGTCTCCAAACCATAATTGAATTCCCATTTGATCTGTTTGACCTCAGCCTCCCACAGCGCCAATTCCCTGGTGGACAGGGTGTGCTCTGAGAACTCTCCAGGCTGCAGGGGTTGCCACCTGCGCCCTCTAGGGCAGAACGTGGCCTCCAGACAAATCTTATTTGGCCTAGCCAGGGTTGAAAAACGCTTTTGAACGTGGATGCCTTTGGATGCTGTATTTGTTCCCTGGGGCTGCCGTAACAAAGTACCACAAACTGGGTGGAGTAAACAACTGAAATTGTCTCGTGCTTCTGGAGGCTGGAAGTCTGAGATCAAGGCGTGGGCAGAGTTGGTTTCTTCTGAGGGCTGTAGGGGACGGATCTATTATGTGCCTCTCTCCTTGGCTTGTAGATGGCCATCTTCTCCCTGTATCTTCACACTGTCTTCCTTCTGTACATGTCTGTGCTTGAATTTCCCTTTTTTATAAGGACATTAGTCACACTGGATCGGGGCCCACTGTAATGACCTCACGTTAACTTGATTATCCCTGTAAAGTCCCCATCTTCAAATAAGGTTGCATTCTGAGATACCAGGGGTTAGGACTTCAGCATGTGAATTTTGGGGGGTGTAATTCAGCCCATAACAGATGCCATGGCACTTCATTTTGCCATGGTACCATCCATTTGTGAGTACCTCACACCGGCGCTTCTCCTCTCACTTGTTTACATGCCCTTCTGGCTCCTGTATATCTTTTTTGGGGGATGGAGTCTCACTCACTCTGTCGCCCAGGCTGGAGTGCAGTGGCGCAATTTCTGCTCACTGCAACCTCTGCCTCCTGGGTTCAAGCAATTCTCCTTCCTCAGCCTCCCAAGTAGCTGGAACTACAGGCGTGCACCACCAAGCCTGGCTAAGTTTTGTATTTTTAGTAGACATGGGGTTTCACTATGTTGGCCAGTCTGGCCTCAAGTGATCTGCCTGCCTCAAACTCCTGGGCTCAAGTGATCCGCCCGCCTTGGCCTCCCAAAATGCTGGGATTACAGGTGTGAGCCACCATGTCTGGGCTCCTGTGTGCTTTTGGATGGTGACTCCTCTCGTTAGTTTATAGTTCATTCATTCATTTGTTCAATCATTCATCCTCATAAGATTGTTGAAAAAAATGAAATAATTTATTTCCATGTTAGCTTAATATCTGGCATATATAGGTATTCAGCAGCATTTATTTATTTATTCATTTACCCATATTTATCAAGCAAACATCCACCAAATGCCAGGAATGCAGCAAAGCCAGACAAGGTCACTCCCCCGATGGAGTGTATAGTGAGGCAGGGGACAGACTCGATCCAGTGTTCACGGTGTAAATGTATGAACCAACTGTGATAAGTGCTCTGAGCTGCAAGGGGCAGCGGGAGGCCAGGCCATGTGGAGCCTGCAGCCCGTGGGAAGGCATCTGAGCTTCTTTGGAATGTACCAGATGGTCAAACTGATAACTTATCAGCGGAGGGTGACACTCTCAGGGTAGCACTGGGGCAATCAGGTTGGAAGTGGGCAAGAAGGGATTCTGGAGATCTCGGGGAGACTGCTGCAGGTGCCCCGAGAGAGATGGGAGCTTGGTCTCGAAGGGAGTGGAGAAGATGGAGAGGGGTGGATGGCTTTGAGAAATTAGGGGTAGATTGGCAGGACGTGCGGATGGGAGGGAGGTGCCAGGGATGGACAGGCTTACAGACGTGGCTGGGCGGTGTGGCTTCTCACGGAGAGAAGCAAGAGGATCCCGTTTATAGGTACATGTTGAATCTGAGGAGTCTGAACTTGATAAAGCATGGGGCGTCACTGTCAATCATCTACTCATTCATTCAACAATCATTTATGGGGCACTTGGACATGGGCAAGAGTGGTGTTAGATGTCAGGAATACTGCAGGAAGCAATGCAAACTGCCTTATGCGATGGACATTCTAATGAAGAGACAGTAAATAAGTGAGCAAATAGATAAGACTATTACAGAGTATGATGAGAAAATAATGCCAGGTGAGGTGCTAAGGAGTGATTGGGGGTAAAAAGGGTGGGCTAATTAAGTTGGGGTGGACAAGAAAGGCTACTGTGAAGGGCTGCCATTTGAGCGGAAGCATGAATGGTGAGAAAGAGCTGGATATGGAAGAGATAGGGGACAATCATCTCAGGTAGGGGGCATAGCATGTGCAAAGGCCCAGAGGCAGGAAAGGCTCAAAATGGGGTTGGTGTGAGAATCAGGGACCAGAATGTGCGTGTACTTACAGGCTAAAGTAAGGCATTCACACCTTCCCCCAGGTCCATTTAAGAAGGAAAGCCATGTAAGAAGGCCTTAAGCCGGGGAGTGACAGCGTCTGCTTTCCTCGTTACAAAGATCAGCTCGATTTTGAGAAAAGACAAAGTGGAATTTTAGGGACCTTGCCCATACCTTTCTCTTTTTGCTTAACTGGGTTTGAATTGCTTTTGTCTCTTGCACCCCAAGAGTTTTGATGAGCACATTTGGGAAGAAAAACCTTTCTGGTGGGACGTGTGTCAAGATCCAAGATTCACAGAAAGTCAGAACTTGGTGGGGCCTCCGGGATGGGCTAGGTCAGGAGTAACATGACTGCTCCCCACGGAGACTGAGGGGCACCAAGACCCAGGCCTCTTTTGTCTGGAACAGCTGCTCTTTCATTGGTTTTGTACACACAGAGATCTGCGAGCGCTTTCATCAGTGCTTTCCTTGACTGACAATGTCTGGAAACCACTGAGACAAGTTTGTGCCACTGCTTTATACATGGGGAAACTGGGGCTCAGGGAGATTAGGCCACACGGCCAGGAAGAGGTCAGACGTGGCTGTGCCACTCCTAACTCAGTGCCCTTGGCAGTGGAGAAGGCTGCCTGCCTCCAAGGCTGGAACTGGGCAGTTTGCTGTGAGGGCAGAAGGTTCTTCCTTTCTTTCCTGGATGTGGCCAGAGAGGGGCCTGAAGGAGCTGCAGCTTTGTGATCCACCTCTTCCAGGACATGCGGGGAGCCACGGGGCCAATTCACAGGCTGGGACAGATCATGCATAAATAGAAGAAGGCAGGCCCTGGAGCTGAGCTGCCTTCTGGGATTCCGCACATGATTGTCACTTACCCAGCCTCCTCTGAGGACTCAGGACCTCAGAGTCCTCGGGACAATGGACCATGCACTGTGGCCCAAAATAGGGTTTCGGGCACAAGCTTTGGAAGTAGAGCTGGGTTCAAGTCCCAGATCTTCCCCACATCTAGCTGTGGACACATTATTTACATTCTCTGAGTGGCAGTTTCCTCGGCTGAGAGAGAACACATAGCAGCCTCCCAGCAATGTGATGAGAACTAAATGAAGCACTTAGCACATCAAGCACTGAGCATGGTGCTTGGTACCTGGTCAGCGCCCAATATGTGGCTGTTCTTCTATTATAATAATTTAAGAATGATCCCTATTTTTGTTCCAAGTTCCACACTGCACAGTAGGAGACAGGAGGCTGAGGAAGGCAGAGCCTGAAGGAGTCTGAACTGGGGGCTGGTTTGTCAATTGGCATGAAAATCCCGCCTCATAGTAAATTTCTGATGGAAACGAAGCGTGAGAGTTCAGTGTTTTCCCACTTAATGGAATTGTGACTTTTCTTCTAGCCACGGTTCTTTGTCCTGAGTAAAGTTGTAGCAAAGGCTGTCACTGTTCGCACTTCTTTGTTTTATTTTTACTTGTGTGAAGAGCAATCAAAATAAATAAATCAGCTGTGTGATTTCAAGTAACTAAAACAGAAACCAAAAATTGAGGGAGAAAAAAAACCCAACAAACCAAAACAAAACCAATCAAAATTTGCTTCTTCAGCGGCCCAAATGCCTCTTCTGAGTTTAGGCACCCGGGGGTTTGTCTGCTCCAGAGAACAGACACATCAATTGCATGGTGTTCCCAAGGCTTAGAGGAGCAGACTGAACATTCAAATGCATTTTTGCTCCTGCAGCTATTTCAAAAATAAATAATTATAAACCTAACATTTTTTGATCTATTTATCATGTACCAGGTGCTATAAATGTGTGTTTTACATGCATTCTGTCCATTAGTTCCTCCAAAAGCTAAGGATTAGTATTATTCCCTTTTACAGGTGAAGAAACTAAGGCTGAAAGAGGGCAATTAACTTGCTTATGGCCACGCAGCTGGTAAAGATCCCGGGAGACTCAGGATGCAGGGTAGGGCAGATTGCTCCAGAAAAGATGCTGAAATTCCTTCTGGAGACTCTGCTGGGTGGGGGTTGAAATATGGTGGTTGAGCCCTTCTGTGTTCCTAGGGCATCTTGGGAAGAATATAGAGTGGCCACAGCTCAGAGGACCCACTTCCTGACAGACTGTTTACTTCCAAGAGTAGTGGCCTCCCTCAATGGAAGAACCCCTAGACTTTCAAAGTGTGTTAGTCAGATTTTGCACTGTGATATGCTGCATGACAAGCACCCCCACAAAATCTCAGGAGCTCACAACCAACACTCTTTCTTTGTCTTGCTCTTGGGTCTGTGGGTCATCTGGGGGTAGATCTGCTCTAGGCTTTGGGTTAGGATCAGGAATGTTCCATGTGCTTCATTCTGGAATCAGAGGTTTCACAGAGGATGTCTTATGGGGAATGGCAGAAGTACAAAAGACCCAGCCAAACCAGCAAGCACATTTAAAACCTCTGCTCACCTCACATTCACTTACATTCTGTTGGCCAAAAGAAGCCAAGCATTCCATCACTGTACAAAACAGATGCACAACCCACTTCCTCTGCAGTCCCATCTCCACACAATGGCAGCTTACTGCAAGACCACCTTGCCTTAAAAACTTTTGCCTCTTCTTTCCATGAGAATGAGGTTGGAAATTTTCCCAAAACAAAACAAAACAAAAAAAAGAAAAAAAGAAAAAAACTTTACTAAAGACTAAAGGGAGAAACACAGAGAGGCTGTAGGGGATGTCCACCAGTTCTGCTTGTGAAGCCTCCATTCAGCTGGTAATTCCCAATCTCCTCGTAGAGAATCACCTCTCCTCATTCTCGGTCCCTGTGATTTGAGGGTGAGAGGTTACTGCCCTGGCCTGCCAACGTCAGGGGTGGACACCTGATCCATTCCTGGCCAATGGAAATACTGCTGCAAATCCTTGTCCATATGACTGTCTCTGGGCTGGTCATCTCACCCAAACTGGGCCAGTGACTTATACTAGGGCTATTAGAACAGGGATTCACATTTCTGGTGAGTCTGTGAAGCTTCTAGTATATAAGCTGGGAGCCTCTGGTAGCCATATTTGGTACCTCTCATACCATAAAGTGAAGCTCACACAGAGGCAAACAGGGCCAAAGGATGAGGCAACATTGAGAGAACATTGAGCATCTGGATCCAGCTGTGCCTGAAAGCCCTAAACTACAACAAATTTCTTTTTGGGGTAGGGGTTGGGGATAAGCCAGTTTGAATTGGATATTTGTCCCTTGCAACCAAACAACACCTTACTAATTCAGAAATAGAGGCAAAGGTAAGTAAGATGGTTGAGATCAGACTTGGGTTCAAATCCTGGCCCTGCCACTTAGAGCTGTGTGCCCTTGAGGAGTCTTGATCTCCGCATTTGTCAAATGAGAATAGTCATGCTGCCTTTGAGGTGGTTGTGAGGGTAAACCATATAAAACGGGTTGTCTGGGTCTGGTGAATGGCTGATGCGTATGCTAACTCGAGGATTCAGAAGCAGGCTTCCTGTCTGCCCTGGGCGAAAGTCCAGCCTCACAGTTTCTTTGCCCACAGATCCCACAAGTCACGCTACCTCCCCTTCCTGTTGCCCACAGGAGGACGGGGTTGGCACGGGCTCCGAGCTCTGGCAGACTGCGCCTTCTCTCCCAGAACGTCCCTCTCGCCAGCTCTCGCCTGCTCTCCAGGCCAGCAGCTCCAGAGGCCCAGCAGCTCTGTACCTTGGAATGCGGCTGTGCTCGCCCTGCAGACCGGCCCCGCCCTGCCCCTGGCGGAGGAGCTTTTCCCCTTCACAGAACTGCAGGCCCTTAGTGGCAGGAGACCGGGGGCCCTAG
Source organism: Pan paniscus (assembly GCF_029289425.2). Classification (NCBI taxonomy): domain Eukaryota; kingdom Metazoa; phylum Chordata; class Mammalia; order Primates; family Hominidae; genus Pan; species Pan paniscus. The sequence continues at coordinate 72,303,726 of NC_085926.1, read as the reverse complement.
AGACTCCTTCAGCTTTCTTGGAGGGAAATCTCAGGTTCCCAGGGCACAGAGCAGCAAGTGGCACCCCCAGAATTCAAACCCTGGTCTTTGCCTCCATGCTGCTTCTGCCCTCAACTCCCTCCCTGGGAGCACTGCCCCACGCGGGGGTCACAATCAGGGGAAATACCAACCAAGGAAATTTTTTTTTTTTTTTGGAGACAGGGTCTTGCTCTGTTGCCAGGCTGGAGTGCAGTGGCATGAACATGGCTCACTGCAGCCTTGACCTCCTAGGCTCAAGCGACCCTCCCACCTTGACCTCCCAAAGTGCTGGGATTACAGGCATGAGCCATCATGACTGGCCCCAAGGAATATTTTTAATCTTAATAGCTATAGACTCAAGTCAGCAGCTATTCCCAGCCCCTTCTGCACGAGAATGCAAGCTCCACAAGGACGGGGTTTTTTTGTCTGCTTCATCCCTACTGTGTTTCCAGAGCCTTAAATACTGCCCCATTCACAGTCAGTGCTTCATAAATGTTTCGTTGACAGAATAAGAGGATGGAGTGAATGAATGCATGCGGTGCTGCTTCTCCCTCTGATAAGTGACATAAAGTTCTATTTGTAAATATTTTATATGGCTTTTTTTTTTTTTTTTGACATAGAGTCTTGCTCTGTTGCTCAGGCTGGAGTGTAGTGGCACGACCTTGGCTCACTGCAACCTCAGCCTCCTGGGTTCAAGCGATTCTCGTGCCTCAGCCTCCTGAGTAGCAGGGATTACACTCAACAAATATTCATAGCCCCCACACCAGGCTAATTTTTTTAATTTTAGTAGAGACTGCGTTTCACTATGTTGGCCAGGCTGGTCTCAAACTCCTGTCCTCAAGTGATCCGCTCATCTCGGCCTCCTAAAGTGCTGGGATTACAGACATGAACCATGGTTCCCAGCCTGTAAATACATTTGAGTAAGAAAAAGTTAAGTCAGTTAGAAGGCAAATGCTAAGGGAAGAGCAGCAGGGTGGTGAGCGGAAGTAGAAACAGCAGTCAGGTGGGGCTGGGATGCTGGGATTTAGGCAATGTCGGGTGACTCAGCTCTGCTGTTCCTTCCAGCAGAAAATTCTGTGGTTCTCAGAAGCATGCTCTTCATGGGCTGAAGCAAGAGGTGAGTTCACTCTTCCCCTGTGTATTCGTTTCCTGTGGCTGTCATAACAAATTAACTACAAACTGGTGGCTTACAACAACAGAAAAGTATTCTTTTACAGTTCTGGAGGCCGGAAGTCTGACCAAGTTGTCAGCAGGGCCACGCTCCCTTCGAAGGCGCTGGGGGAGAATGCTTCCCAGCCTCTTCCAGATTCTGGCTCCAGGCTTTCCATGGCTGTGGCCCCATCACTCCAATATATCTGCCTCTGTTTTCACATGGCCTTCTCCTCTGTGTTGGTATCATCACCTCTTCCCTTTCTTAAAAGGATGCTTGTCACTGGATTTAAGACCCACACAGGTAATCTAAGATGATCTCATCTTGAGATCCTTAATTTAATTACATCTGCAAATACCTTTTTTCAAATATAAACAGGTCACATTCACAGGCTTCAGGGGTTAGGACTTAGACATGTCTTTTTGGTGGCCACCGTTCAACCCACTATACCTGGATCTGGTCCCTATTCGGCACCAATCCCTGTTCTGCAGTGCTGCCCTCTCCAGGGAAGCCTCGCTATGTCCTGAGGCCCCTTGGGGGTTGAGGATTGGGGGCATCTTTGACGGGGCCCGGGTGTGGAGCAGCAAGAGTCTTTCTGGGGAAGCGGCTTGCTCCCAGGCAGCCATTGTGGGGGGCTGTTTGCTCTGGTCATCCATTTCTGAAGAAGGAGGAAAGGGGCTGAACTGGGAGGATTTGGTCCTCAGGGAATTTGTTGAGGGCGGAGGCCTGCTTATCCACCTCTTTGGAGTTATCTAGTTCCTCTGTAGACTTTGATGAATATTGCTTTCTGAATGCAGTGGGGGGAAGAAAGAGAGGGGAGGAGGGTCTGCATCAGGCATGTGACTTGGGAGTCCCATAGCCTGGATGCCAGTGCTGCATTCACTTGGCAGATATTCATAGATCACCTACTATGTGATAGAGCAGCAGGAACACAGCACCAGGAGCTTGCAGCCCAGAGAGATTAGACAGATAAAACAATGACAAAAACTGTGATCACTGCTAGAAAGGAAATAGACTGGGTGTGGGGATGGAGAGCGTCAGGCAAAGCCTCTCAGAGGAAGTGGTATTTGAGCTGAGACCTAGAGCTGGAGGAAAAGCATTCCAGACAGAGGGAGCAGCATGTGCAAAGGCCCTGAGGTTAGAAAGAGCCCAGCTCATAAATGGAAAAATGTCCAGTGCTGGAATGTACTCAGTGGGGGTGAGAGTGGGAGAGGTACTGAATCCTACTGGCCTCATGGGCTGTGGGAAGGAATTTGGATTTTATTCAAAAGATTTTAAACACGTTGTGCCATGACTTGAGTCAGCATTTTTAAAGATCCCTTTGGGGACCGGCAGAGAATAAATTCTAGGGCAGTGGTCAGAAACCTTTCTCTCTAAAGGTGCAGATGGAAAATATTTTTGGCTTTTGGCTGGGCACTGTGGATCATGCCTGTAATATCCGCACTTTGGGAGGCCAAGGCGGGTGGATCACTTGAGCTCACGAGTTTGAGACTAGCCTGGGCAACCTGCATTTTTTATCTCTAAAAAAATACAAAAATAAGCCAGACGTGGTGGTGAGTGCCTGTAGTCCCAGCTGCTCAGGAGGCTAAGGTGGGAGGATGGCTTGAGCCTTGGAAGCGAAGGTTGCAGTGAGCTGAGATCATGCCACTGCACTCCAGCCTGAGTGATAGAGTCTCAATTAAAAAAGAAAGAAAGAAAATATTTTTGGCTTTGGGGGCCATATAGTCTCTGCGGTAACTACTCTGCTGTTGTAGCCCCAAAGCGGCCAGAGGTAATACATGAGCAACCAGGCATGGCTGTGTGCCAATAAAACTTTATAAAAACAGGCAGTGGCTGGCCTGGCCTGGGGGGCTGTGCTTTGCTGACCTCTGTTGTAAAGTGGAAATGAGAAGAGTCTTGTGGTCCAGGGCAAGTGACTTAACTCTGTGCCTCAGTTTTCTCATCTGTAGAACAGGCACATCTTACCTCATAGAGATGTTGTGAAATTTCTGAGTGTTAATGGAAATAAAGTTCTGAGCGCGGAGCCCCGGCCCGTAGTAGGTGGTCGACTCTCAGTGGCCATAACAACACCAGTGGCTGCACTAATTATTATTACATCCAGCTGGGATGATCATCACAATTATATAGCAAAGACTTGGAGTGAGTATAGTTCACCAATGCTGGTCATTGTAGTACTTCAGTGGTGGGTTGGAATGTCTGTGTATGGAGTTGAATGAATCCTACAGTGACATGAATTAGAGCTTCCTCCTTGGGTGTGCCAACATATCTTCCTCAAATCTTGCTCAAAGGCAAGATTTGTCCTGAAACTTTATTCTTCAATGTAGCGTCTGCCACATCCTGTCTGCCAGCCCAAGTGGCCCTCCTGTCATCCTGTCCCCCTTTGGGGAATATCTTTCCAGCTGCAGCAGCTGCCCTAGGCTGTTCCTCTGGGTTGCATATGAGGTTTAATTAATCTTTGTTTACACCTTCTTCTTGCTTTTTTTCCTCTCCCAACACGGGGGGGTTTCAAGACTTCTCTTTCCAGTAACTTGGTAGGAAGGAAACTATAGAGAAGGATAAGGGTCAGTTTTTCTCAAAAATCTCACCTGGGGAAGGAAGAGGTAGGTACAGAAGAGAGACGTGGGTGGGGAAAATGTGGGTAGGTGTATGGGGGAGTCTAAGAGACCACATTTGTCTACATGTTCTGGCTGATTTAGAGGGCACAGCTCAGGCTGAAAGGCAGGAAGGGTAATGTGGGGCCTTTTCCTCACCTCTGTGCCTTCAGGGTCACTGTTATGGTCCCTGACCTCTGAGACCAGGTGCTTCAGGGGAGGTGGGAGAGGCCTAGTCCTAAGGCATTTCTGGGTGGGACCGATCACAAAACCAAGAGGGACAGAGGCAAGAGGGATGGGCACAGAAGCAGGGAATGAGGCTAGGACTTTCGAGTAGAAAAATGGGGGTTCCTAAAGTTCACTGTCTCCTAAGCCTGCTCTCCCAGAGCAAAGACCTCCATGGTACAGTTTGGGAAGAAGGGGAACCTTGTTCAGAATTCTGTGTTCTTCCAGTTGAATATCCCACGGTTGGGTAAACGTTGTGAGTCTAGGAACTGCTACAAAATAGAAACAGACAGATAAGATAGATAGATGGGTGGGTGGATGGATGGATGGATGGGCAGAAGAATGGATAGACAGAGATATAGAAGATAGACGGGTGGATGGATGGCTAGATATATGATAGATGAATAGGTGAATAGATACATATAGAGCAGATCTTCTCTGTGCAATCAAGTGAGAGTCATTCATCATTTATTAACAAAGATTTCATGAGCACCAACTATGTGCCAACTATGTGTCTAGTACTGATTAGACAATGCCAAGTGAAACAGGTGGGCTCTCTGCTCTCGCAGTGCCCTCAGTCTCTTGTAAAATCTAATGCTCTGGGCCGAGAGAAACTATTACGATTTCTCTCAGTCTTGTTTCTTAGTGTGAGCCACAGAGGAGCCCACATCCTCCACCAGGAGAAGGCAGAGGGAAGGGCCTGAAGGCCTGGTACCCACATAAGTAAATTTTAAGAGGCTGACAGGCATCATTGAGCCAAACCATTAAGGCTTTGGAGTCAGGCCTACCTGGGTTCAAATCCCTGGTTTTGCCACTTTATAATTTGTGACCTTGGACAAGTCACATCCCCTCTCTGAGTTTCAGTAGCCCCATTTGTTCACTCATTATTTCTTTTGAGTTCTTGCTAGATACTAGATACTGATTTAGGTGCTGAGGAGGCTGTAGTCAACAAGATAGATAAAGTCCCAGTCTTTCTGCAGTTTATAATATACCTGTGGGGAGACAGAAAATAAAACATCAATTTCTAATACACCAGTTCGTGATGAGTGGATGGAGAAAAGTCAAGCATGGGGCGAGGGGTTTCATATGAGCAGCTCCCTGAAGGAGGCGAAGAAATGAGCCATGTGTATGTCCTGGGGAAAAGCATTTCGGGTGGAGGGAACAGCACACACAAAGGCCCTGAGGCAGGGGGCACTTTGCAGATGTGATTAAGCTCAGGATCTTGAGAAGAGACGATCGTCCAGGGGGGATCATGAAGGTCCTTCTAAGAAGGAGGCAGGAGACTGGAGGGACAGAAGGCAATGTGACAAGGGAAGCAAGAGGTTGGAGGGATCCGAGGAAGGGACCATGAGCCTGGGAACACAGGCAGCCTCCAGAAGTTGGAAGAGACAAAGGGGATGGTTTCTCCCCTGAGGCCTTCAGAAGGAAGACCTTCGGAATGCAGACCTGCTGTCACGCTGATGCTAGACTTCAGACCTCCAGAACTCTAAGAGCATCAATCTGTTTTAAGCCATCGAGTTTGTGGCAACTTGTTCCAGCAGCAATAGGAAACTAGTCCAAGAATGCCTTTCTTCTTTTGTGAAACAGGACCGTGAGAGTCCCTGACTGAGGCCCTGTAGAATTAGGGGACAGGAAGCCTGGCAGCTGTGCCTGAGGAGGGAGAGCTGGCTTGGAGTTGGCCTGAGAACCAGGCTACCCCTGGGACTCCAGCTCCAGCCCCTCTGGCAGGTCCGAGGTGCCCCTGGAGGCTCCACTCTCTCCTGCCTCCAGGCCTCTGCACAGGCCCTCCCTTCTGCCAGGAGCTCCTCCATCTGGCCCCATCCATCCTTTGGCTAAGCCCCAGATGGCTCTGACCCTTTCTTTCCCTTCCTCATCACCCTAACCAAGTAAGTGGAGCTCCTGCTTCTGGATTTATACCCTAACTGAGCCCTTGCACACTCTTAGCATTTAAATACTTGTTTTCTACTTTGCATTCCCCTCTAAGAGCAAGACAAATAGCTCACCGTTTATGGGGCCCTTACTGTTTGCCAGACAGGGCCACTGTGAAGAGCCGCACAGGCCATGACTGATCAACCCTGGTGTGAACAGCACCCACTAGAGCTGTGTGAGGTGGTAGCAACAGTGCTAAGTGCTCATTCATTCTTCACAGTGACCCTGTAGGGTAGGGCCGTATGCCCACTTTACAGATGAGGAAGGAATTATGGGGCAGAAGGGACACACTCACAGCTCCCTGGAACATAGTTTCTAAGCATTTATTGAATATTTTGTTAAATCCTCACTATGACCCGGTAAGATTGGTGCCATAACTATTCCCATTTTACAGATAGGAAAATTGAGGCTCGGAGGAGAAAAGCCACTGGCCCATGGTTGCACATCTAGTAAACATGTGAGCTGGGATTCAAGAGTGGGTCTGCCTGGCTCCTGAATCTGAGGTCTTAAGCCTCTGCTGTGCTGTCCTCCCGACTACACACCTCTAGAGCCAGAGACCGGGCCCTCATCACTGTTGTTTCTGCCTGGTTCAACAGAAGAAATGCTCATAAAAACTTGCTGAAGGAATGAATGAGGAAGGAATGCATCAGGAGGTGGCCCTGAAGTTCCTTGGCTATGACCTTGGGGATGCTTTGTTACCTGGCGTGTTGTAATTTACAGTTATAAGTGGCTGTGAAGGTCAAATGAGCTCACCTCCCCAGCAGCCCTCTGAGAACAGGACAGCAGTGTTAGCGTGGGAGGGATTTTCCTGGGCCCACACCCAGGTTCTCAGCCTCCTGGGGAAATTCTGCCTTTCTGGCTGCCCTTACTCTTCTCAGCTTCAGAGAAGAGTCTGGCTTTTTCTTCAGCTTCTGGAGGGCCTGAGACTCTGGGCGTTCCTGGAAGAGGCTCCTGTCCCCACCAAGGCCTATTTGTGACACCTGGGCCCTTGGCTCTTACCTGGGGGAACCCCAGAAAATTTCCTCCTGTTTTCACCTCCCTGTCCCTGGGGACCAGGCCCCAGTGGCTGTGGTGTCAGGAGCAGCTGGTGCCTCCCAGAGGGTCTGTAGGATCCTTTGGGGAAGCAGGTGGCATTTCAGGGTGGCTGCGGAGGGCCCAGCTGGGCTCATCGGTGGCACCATTACCAGGCTGTGCCCCTGTGCCTCCCAACACTTTGGGGCTGAACGTCATGGCTTCCCAAGTACATGTGCGTCAAAGATCTTGATTAATCCTAATGCCTCCCAAGAGATGAGGATTAATCATTGTGCAGGTTCACATTTCTGGGTTGTTTACTAGGTGCCAGGCACCGAGCTGAAGTCTTCATGTGGATTGTGTTTTTCCTCCTCATGACAAGCTTATGAAGTAAGTGCCTTTCTTGAGCCAGTTCCCATTTGTGAATGGGGACACCGAGGCGCAAAATGCAAAGCTCCCTGCTGGAGACCACACAGGTGGTGGCAGAGGCATCTGGGCACCCAATCCGAGTTCTGCCAAACGGCTTCTATCAGAAACAGCTGTTTAACTGATGAAGAAACTGAGGCTCAGAGAGATGGAGTAACTTGCCCAAGGTCATCGACCCTGCCCCCCAAATTCTGCTGCCCAGCATCTTGCGGGAGAGTAAGGGAGGGCTGAGGCTTACCACCTGCCCGGGCTCTGGGGGACAGCCCCAGGGGGGGCCGGGTGTGGGAAATGCCCTGGGCCCTTGAGGGCTGTGGGCCTCTGTTTCCCCAGCTATAAAATGGTGGTGTTAACAGAGGTGTGACTGACAGACACATTGCTCCTTCCTAAGACTTCTCCAGCCCTGCATTCCAAGACCTGGATTTTCTAGGGCAGCGTTTGGCCCCAATCCAAGCCCCATAAATGGCTGCCAGTGGGCCCGCCCCACCCCCACCCAGCTATCCTCTCTCCCCTAGCCCTATAATTGGAGTCCTGTAGGTGAGTTATTGGCTCAATATGTTTATAGGTTCCCCCAGCTCCCCTCCCCCTCCCCCACAAACAAAGGAGCTATAAGACTAGAGCCAAAACACAGCTCCAAGAACGTGTGCCTGTGACCCAGCCCCCGCCAGGGTGAGGTGGAGAACTTTCCATGTGGCCCATTCCTGGGCAGGGCCTACTCCTCTTCTCCCTCCGGCGGCTCCTGCTTCCCTCTTCCTGTCCCTGCTGCTCCACAGAAGCTGCTCTGTCCCCTCAGGCTGGGCCAGCTCCCACAGCAGCACTTTAATGGTTTTGGGAAGGGTAGGGACTGTGTTGACAGGCTACCTGGAGGCAGTTGGCCAGGAAAGTCAGTCAGTCTGCCCTTGTCTCACAGTCAGACTCCGAGACACAGCCAGGGCCACACAGTGAGGCATGGCCACGCACACCGTGAGTCCCAGGCACGGTCAGCTGGTCTGTTGGCCAGCCTCAAGCAGTCAGCCAGTTGGCACACTGGGCCAGTCAGGGAGTTAGCTGTTGTCTCACAGCCAGACTTGCCTATACGAGTCAGGGCCACCCAGTCAACGCCCACTCACATCAGGAGTCGCAGTCACAGCTGGTCAGTCAGACACCCAGCCAATCTCAGTCAGTTGGTCAGTCAATTAGTCATTGTCTCTTGGTCAGATTGTGTTACACAGTCAGACATGGCCGCTCACACAGTGAGTCACAGCCGTGGTCAGCAGGTCTCCTGCTGCCTGGTCAAACTCGATCTGTCAGCCCATCAATCAGTCAGTCAAGGCAGGGTTAGCCAGTCAGCCAGGAGTCATCAGTCACCCACATAGCCAATCAGAATCAGCCACCCAGTCAACACATTCAAGTCAGTTAATCCATAGGTTATTGTCTCACAGCCAGACTCAGTTACATTGTCACAGCCATCCAGTCAGACAAAGCCACTCACCACGAGTCACCCAGCTGTCTCTTGGCTGGCCTGTTCATCTCAGTCAGTCTCTGGCAGTTGAGTCAGCCAGAGTCAGTTTTCCATGACTAAGGCAGGTGGTCAGTCCACCCGGTCTGTCCTGTGAGTTGGGTATAGTCAGTTTCATGGTTAGTCACAGGTAGCCATAGGCTGTGGCTTGTTCAGCCACAGCCACAATGAAACACCAGGCAACCAGCCAGTCAGTTGATCTCAAAATGTCAGGCATGCAATCAAGGCGGTCAGTCAAGACTCAGGGGTCACAGTCAGACCCACGGTTACCAAGTCAGTCTGGAAGAGACAGCCAATCCCAGAGCCAGCTAGTCAGTCAGTCAAGATCATCACTGACGGCTATCAGTTAGGAGATCATAGTCATCCAGACATCCAGTCAGTCTGAATCAGCCTGCCAGTCACACTGACTCAGTTATTCCCTCAGTCAGCCAGGTAGGCAGTCACAATAGTCAGTCATAGTAAGCTGCCTAGTTATCCAGTCAGTTTGAATTAAACAACCAACCAGTCAACCATACACCAAACTCATTGTCATCAACTGGCCAGTCAGTCAATCATGTATGTGGTCAATGAGTTGGTCTCCTTGTCAACCTGTCTCCTCACCAGTCATGTTCAATCCACTGAATCCATCAGCCCAGTTGCAGTTGGCCCAGTCATAGTCACAAGCTCCCACAGTCCATGGCCTGGTCAGTCCAGATCACAGCCAGCTAGCTACAGTGAAACGCACAGTGACCATCAGTCAGTCAGTCAGTCAGTCAGTCAATCATCTAACCTTGTCAACACAAAGGCCCTGACTGACTTCTTACAGTATCACATGAATCACTAGCGATCACTGACAGAAACCCTAGATCAAACCGAAAGCATGCCTTGACCCTCTTCAGCAATGTCCAGAATAAGTGGTCCCCAGTCAGCCAGCTACTCCTATTCATCAGGAAGGATAGGGGCAGGGAGAGGCAATTAAGTTGACATATGAGTTCAGGGGAACCCACTTGTCAGCCAGAGAGGCCATGGGGCTGGCAGCCATGGAGAGAGGGCAGAAGACCCTTGGGCCAGTTTTCCAGTCCCACCACCTGGATGCTCCATGAGGGTTTTCTCAGAGCAGGGACTCCCAGTGCCCTTTCCAACACCCCTGCTGTCCCCAGGTAGGGGAGAGTGAGAGTATGAGATACCCCTGCAATCGCTGGCCTCCTCCTTTCTCCTCCCTCCCTTCCCCCTTCCTTTTCCTCCCTCTCCTCTTGCTCCTCCACTTCCTCGTCACCTCCGCCTTGCTCTACATAGGTGAACCTAACCCACCCACACTCAGATCCTGTCCTGGTGTTCCACAGTGCCATTCCCTCCCCCACCCTACACACACCACACAATCACAAACACTCCCACCACACACATACACACACCAGTCACAAACACCACCACACATACCACACATATACCCACACACCACACACGTACACCCACACACTACATATACACACATACACACCCACACACATCACACACATACAGACCCACACCCATCACACATATACACACCCACACACACCACACACACACCCACACCACACATACACATATACACACCCACACACCACACATACATATATACACACCCAAACATACCACACACCCACATACTCCACACATATACACCCCCACATACCACACACCACACACATACACACCCACACACATCACACACACCACACACAATCACAAACACCCCGACACCCACACACACACCACACACACCACACATACACACCCACACACATCACACACATACAGACCCACACCCACCACACACATACACATATACACACATACACCCACACACACCACACACACACCCACACACCACACATACACATATACACACCCACACACACCACACACCCACACACCCCACACATACCCCCACATACCACACACCACACACATATACACCCACACATACTTCACACATACACACCCACACACACCACACATACACACCCACACACCACACATACCCCCACATATCATACACCACACACATACACACCCCCACACACCGCACACACCATACACATACCCACACACAACCCCACACAATCACACACACCCCCACCACACGCACACATACACCACACACACCACGCATACACACCCACACACATCACACACACCACACATACACACCCACACACCACACATACCCACACACCATAGTCCAAACACCACCACACCCACCACACACATACACACCCACACATCACACCACACAATCACAAACACCCCCACCACACCCACCACACACACACCACACAATCACAAATACCCCTGCCACGCACATACACACACCACACAAACACCACCACAGACACCACACACATACACACCCACACACACCACACAATCACAAACACCCCCACCACAGCCACCACACACACACACCACAAATCACAAACATCCCCCAAACACACTATACACACACACACCACACAATCACAAACACCCCCACTACACACACCACATATGCCAACACATACACGGGCCCACACACATCCGCTCACACACATGCACACACACCACACATACACAAACACTCCCTGCCACACACCAGACACCGTGTGCATGTGCGCATACCACATGCATATACACACCCACACACCACATACATCACATATGCCACACGTCACACACAGACACCACACTCACACATAGCCCTCGCACACCGCACCCTCCCACATGCACGTGCACTTACAACACAGGGCACACACACCACACATGCACACATGCATATACCACATGCACCTATGCACACCACGCACACACACACATACGCTACACAGACACGCACACACGCCCTGCTTCTTGGCTAGCCTCCTCGTTTTGGAACATCCTGTTCCAGGCAGCCTGGGAGAAGGCGCTCAGACACTCCTTGGGCCGGCCCCTCCCCCTCTGCTCCCAGGGTTTCCGCCTCCTGTCGCCGCCCTTGCTGGGGTAGGTGGGGGCCTCCTGGCATAAGCCTGAGCGCAGTGTCCTGGGTGTGGACTCTTTCTGCAGGAACTCCTCCTTCCAGCTCCTCTGGAGGAGAGGGATGAGCGGGGGAAGGCTGGGGAGGGGAGGTGTCTTTGCTCACTTCATTTCTCTGCCTGGGGGCTCCCCCGCCGGCTTCCCTGGAGTCAAGCAGGGCTCCCCAGGCAATTTCGTTACCTGGGTGAACACTGGCAGGAGTCCAGCTCAGAGAAGCAGCTGGGAGTTCTAAGCCCGAGGGGAGAGCTGTTCATCTCAGGCTGACTGGGGCTGCTTTCTGCTCGAGCGGGCCACACTCTAGGCAGAGGTGCTCTCTGGACCTCTTTCTAGCATCTGGACTCCACCACTTACTAGCCTTGTGATCACATTGGGCACATTAATTGGGGTTTAGGAGCCTCAGCTTCCTCCTCTTTAAAATAGAGAGGATAACAGAGCCCACCTGCTTGGGTCTGGGTAACAATGAAACGAAGAACACGTGGAGAGGGCTCAGGGCAGCATCTGGTAGCTCCTGTGACTGCCGACTTGGGGCTCATTTGTTCCCACCAGGCAATTTGGTGGCCAGGCCACAGGGGGTTCTAGAAGCTTCTTTCCATGCCCCTTCTCTCACCTGGCTCCATGACCCCCTGCCCTATTGCAGCTTCCAGTCACCGAGGGCTCCTAAGTGCCCAATACCACACTGGGTGCTCTGTTGACATTATCACCCTGCACCCTCACAGTAGCCCCATGATGTCGGTGCCCGTACTATACCCATTTTACGGAGGAATAAACTGAGGTTCTGGGAGTTAGAGTAATATGCCCAAAGCTGCAGGTAGTGAGTGGAAGAGCCAGAACTGGCTGACTTCCTGAGGCCCATAGGGTGGCATGGTACCTGCCCTGGTACTGAAAGCCACATGTGCATCTTTGGGGCCTTTGGGGAGGGTGGGGAGGTGTTTTCCATGCCCCAGTTATCCCAGGTTCCCAGCTTCTGCTCTATCTTGTACTGGTTACCTGACATGTTTGTTGACAACATTCATTGACTTTGCATTGGTGAAGAGTTGAGTGGATGTTGGTGGAAGCACAGGCACTCCAGAAGCTGGGGTGGGTGGGTGGAGGCACTCCTCAGACTAGGGAGGCCCCAGGGACACTTCCAAAGCTCTGGTTTGGCTGAGGAGTTCATATCTGAAAGGAATGTATGAGAAGGCTTTGGGAAACACAGAGAAGCTATCTTTTATGGGCGTAGGGAAGGCCGCAGAAGAACAGCATCCAAATCTCCACATCATGTGGACCTTGCTGTCGATAACAGCAATCTTAATGACAATCTCTACAGGCCCTGGGCTCCTTAGGAGGTAGGAGGAGGGTGTCTTTATCCAGAAACCCTTTCTATTAACAGTAACAACATAAGGATTCCACCCAGTGCCTCTGGGGCTGGTGGCGAGAGGACTCCAGCTTGGGGCCACCCCCTAGGAGAGATTCCTGTGAGCAGCCCTCGAGGGCCTCGCAGTGATGCCCGCCAGCCTTCCAGCTTTCCCTCAACCCGCAGGTGGCTCTGCGAAGGCGTCTCTTTATTTGGAATTGCACTTGGCAGTGATGACACTTTTTGAAGGGCTGCAGGGTGGAAGTCGGCAGCAGAAGCCCTTAATTCCCAGACCCGAGGGGGCTTTGCAAAGACAGCTCCTCTCCTGCTGAGCACAAACCCACCATTTCTCTCACTTCCAGGCTCCAAGGAGGAGGGCCAGGCCACAGTGTGAAATGCTCTTAGAGGACTCCCGCTGGGGTGACAAGGCTCAGAAGAAAAAGGCAGATGGCTCCCCACTGCCCTCGGATGACATCCAAACGGCCTGCCTGCTGAATTAACAAAGGCCATCCTCATCCTGCCTCCGGGCACTGCTCCAGCCCAGGCCTTTGCCACGCACACCGTTCCAGCTACTGCGAGCTTCTCAGTCCTTACAGCAGGACTCCTGGAACCCCAAGCTGCCCCCTCTACAGAGAATATGCTTCCCTCCCATCATCTCTCAGCTAACTCCTATGCATCCTTCAGGACTTAGGCGTCACTTCCTCCAAGAAGCCTTCCCAGAATGCCTCTCCCCTAGTGTCTAGTAGCCTCAGGCGTTCTTTAGCTTGTACATTGCATTCTCCTGGTGTCTTCTCACTGTCTTCCTCTGTGCATGTCTGTCTCTGTCCATTTCCCCTTTGCATAAGGACACCAGTTATATTGGATTAGGGCCCATTCTAATCATTTTATGTTAACTTGATTACTTCCGTAAGAGCCTATCTCCAAATAAGGTCACATTCTGAGGTTCTGGAGTTTAGGAGTTCAACACATCTTTGAGAGAGAGCACAATTAAACCAGAACACTTGCTTCGTGACCTTAACTTCTAAGCTAAGTGTATTCCTTAACTTCTCTGAGCCCTGCTTTTCTGTCTGTTAAATAGGGATTGTGAAAGGGAGAAGAATTACCCCAGGATGCTGGGGACTTTGGCTCAAGACTGGGTTCCACTGAGCAGCTGTGTGACCTTGGGCAGCCCCTTATCCTCTCTGAATCAGTTATCTACTGCTGCAAACAGACCACCTCCAAGCTCAGTGGCTTACAACAACATCATATGTTTTGTTCATAAATCTGCAATTTGGGCAGGGCATGGAGAGGAGGGCTTTTCTCAGTTCCCATGTGACAGAAGCTGTGGCAGCTCCACTGGGTCGGAGGATACAATTTCAAGATGGCTCGCTCATGTGGCTGTGCCTAGCAAGTAGGTCTGTTGGTCGGCTGGGAGCTCAGCCTGGAGCTGTGGGTTGGGGACCTTGGATTTTCTCCATCTGTAGGATTTTCTCCATGGGCTGTGTGGGCTTCCTCACAGTATGCTGGCTGGGTCCCAAGAGTGAGCATCCCAAGAGAACCAGGCAGAAGTTGCATTATCTTTTGTGACCGGGCCTTGGAAGTTGCGTAGTGTCACTTCCATTGTAATCACAAGCCTGCCCAGATTCCAGGGAGAGAACCCAGGTTCTGTCTTCTGGTGGAAGAGTGCCGAAGTTATGTATTTTGGAAAACATGATTTGCCGCATCCTTCACTGACTTAGGCAACAGGAGTTACCACTTAACCAGGGCATAGGTGGTGAGCTGAGGCCTTTACACACATTATCCCATCTAATCCCCACAACAACCGCCTGCTGCTGGTGGTATTGTTATCTCATTCCACGGATTAGGAAATTGAGGTTCAGAGAGGTAACTTGCCCAAGGTCACCCAGCTAGACAGTGACAGAGTCAGACCTTCCTTCCCTCCAGAGCCTTCTGTTACTCAGATGGACATCACTAGTCACTGCTGTCTAGAAGGTCCTGCCCACCCCTTCTCCCTCCTCCTTTGGAGTCCCCTGAACTTAGTGCTTATAGTGTTCTTGGCCTTGTGAAGTTTGCCTTTTGTACCCAGTCTTTTCTCATATAAGAAGATCTAGCTGGTGGTGGGGTGAGGCTGATGTGGGGCTCTGAGCCAGCCGTTAGGCACATGGTGGCTTAAAGAAGCTTTTGCAGGCTGGGAACACTGTTTCTATGGGAAAAGCATTCAGAGTCCATCCCATTAATTTTCAGACACTTCTGGAAACTTCTAGAAAGATAGTTAGATACTGCCTTTACCAATAACTTCATCTAGATTGATATGTAGGTAAACGTGTGTGTGTGGTGGTGGCGGTATTTCTTTAAATATAGGGTTTAGAGTCTGACAGATTGGGTCTGAGTTTCTTTTTTCTTTTTTGAGACAGGGTTTTGCTCTTACCCAGGCTCGAGTGCAGAGACATGATCTCGGCTCCCTGCAACCTCTGGCTCCTGGGTTCAAGTGATTCTCCTGCCTCAGCCTCCCGAGTAGCTGGGATTACAGCTGTGTACCACCATGCCCAGCTAATTTTTGTATTTTTAGTAGAGACGGGGTTTCACCATGTTGGCCAGGCTGATCTCAGGTGATCCGCATGCCTCGGCCTCCCAAAGTGGGGGATTATAGGTGTGAGCCACCGTGCCCCGCTGGGTCTGAGTTCAATTCTATAATAATAGTCAAAGGGCATTAGTTTATAATCAGAATACAAAGACCCAACCCTCACCACCACCCCATTTTACAGATGAAGAGTCGGAGGTTCAGAGAGGTGAACTGACTTACCCAAGGCCACAGAATGAGTAAGGGTAGGAATGGGGAATTGACTCTTGAGCCTGAGCCCTTTTCATCTTAACTCCTCCACTTAAGCCTGAGTCATGAATAGCCATTAGCCACTGGATGAAAACATGACAGTGGTTGCATGGCTGGTGAGAGGAACCTGGCTCCTCGAGGCTCTGCACCAGCTGGTGGTTCAAGGGGAGAATGAGCATTTGTGCAGCTTGGTGGTTAGGTCAAGGTTTACCAGGCTGAAGATTCCCAGAGACCTTGCTTGGGATCTTGGCTTTGCCACTTACTGACTGTTCTGTCACCTTGGAAAAACACTTATCCTCCCTGAGAGTTCAACTCCCCGCCTGTGAGAGGGGTCTAATAATAGCGACTTTACTGGGTCATTGTGAGTAGGAAGGAAGAGAATGCCCATGGAGGTCTTTGCATGGGGTCTGGCGCATGGGACACCTTCAGTAAAGGCATCTGTTTTATTCATATCCAGAGATATCTGAGATGGAGCTGGTGTCAGAGGCTTGGCACGTGGAGTTCCTCCATTGCTCCATAAATGTTTGTTGCCTGAATAACAAATCTCATTTTCTAGAGATGGAAACTGAGGCCCACGGAACTAACTTTTTATGCTCATACAATGACAGATAGGCAACGAGGATCTGAAGCATGTATGAATGCATGAATGAATGAATGACTTCTGTGTTAGGCTGGATTCCCTTGGAAGCAGACTCTGAGGTGAAGATTTGAGGACCAGTAGTTCGTGTGGGAGGTGACCCCAGGAAACTCTGGGAGGATGTGGGAAGCAGGGAACATTAATAAGCAGGTTACTGCTGTGGGTGACGGGGACTCCATCTCATCAGGGACCCTGGGAGACAGTTGCGGACATGTCTTAGAATGTTCCCCCTGAGGATGGAGGAAGCTGGGTGCTTAGCCTCCAATTCCCCCTGTGTATCCCTGCGGCTGCTCCTGGGGCGCTAATTCCATGTCCTCCCCTGGCCAAGCACGCTCCTGGACAGAGGGCGCCATGCACAGAGGGGTGGAGGTACTTGCCCAAGAACCCTGTGGGTGTCAGGGAGCAGTAAGGGCTGATGGGGTATAGGTAAGGCACCAACAGACTCGACTTGGGCTCTGGCAGCTCTCTGATTCTGGATGTCCTTGGAAGGCAAAATATGATTCTGAAAACCATCTCCCTGTAATCCTTCTTCCTCTCCTGCGTTCTGAAGCGCCCATGCTAACCCTCTGGTCTCTGTCTGAAGCACCTTCTCCCACTGCCACCTTCACTAGCATTTTCTCCCCAGTCCCTCTATAGCAGGGGGATCCTGCCTGGAGAGCAAGCTGAACCTCTGAGGTTGCAGTGGGGAAATGGGTGGTCAGAGCTTGAAGGAGCTGGTTTGGATGAGGCCACTTCAAGCATTTTTGGCTAAGGGAGCAAGGAAGGGGTTCTCTGTACAGGTGTCCAGAGGCCACTGGCCTGTTGTTTGTCCACACCACTGCTGCTTGCAACCCTAGGCCGGGCTCTGAGTCTTTGGAGGAAGAGGCTGGGGTGGAAGCCAAAGTCGCCTTTCTCTGTGGGATATAAAGGGACAAGCTGCCTGCCTAGCATGGGGGAAGCTGACATTCCCACTAGACTTGAAGTTAGGCTTTGGTACTAATCTTGGCTGTGCCACTTCTGGCTGTGACCTTGGCAAGTCTCCAGGTTCGTTCTTCTGCGTCTATAAAATGAAGGCAGTTTTAATGCCAGTTTCACAGGGCTCATGTGAACGTGATATTAGCTATGGACACATTTGATAAATGATAGAGTGAAGGTAAAGACTGTCTCCCTACGTCAGCTTGAAACCTGGGGCTTTCTTGGGTTTGTTCTTGGAGGATCTGAGCTTTTGGGGATCCTTGGGAATCACATGCTATTGGTCTAGACATTGGGGTCCACTCAGCTGACTTGACATCAGGGGCACAGCTAAGGACCCCCATCAGAGATTCCAGGCAGTGAACACTGATGGCTGCAGACGAGGGGAGTCCATGGCAATTGCTGCTTCCTGAAGCAGGTTCATAAGCCAATGGGACTCACCCCTTAGAACACCTAACACACCCAAGGAAAAGTGGACAGGGGAGAAAGGTACTAAATGGTGCAAGAAACCAAGGGCAGAGCCAGAAACTCTTAGCTTTCTTTACGCGCAGTAACAACCGAGCCCCAGTGGAGTATCTACTGTGTACCTGGGCCTGGGGTTAGTGATTGCCACACAGAAAAAAAATCATATTTCATCCCTGCAGCAAGGAAAGAGGTAGAAACTATTACTGTCTTCGTTTTTACAGACAAGGAAACGCAGGCTCAGAAAAGTGAAGGCAATTCCTGGGAGTGCACAGCTAAAAAGCGGCAGAGCTGGGATTGGAACCCAAGCCTGGGTGACTTCAGAACCTGAATCTCAGCTGTGAACACAATATAAAGAAAGTGCTCCTTGATTCTGAACAGGAGGAAGAAAAATAGAGAAACTAGTTGAGCATGCAGATCAGAGGAACTTGCAAAGAGGGCAGGAGGGTTCTCCAGCAGCACAGGCAGCATCATTTGCAGGGCCCAGTGCAAAGTGAGAATGCAGGGACACCTGTTAAAAAATCATTGAGAATTTCAAGTCGGTGACAGCTGAGCATTAACTAAGCATAGGGTCCTTCTAAGTGTGGGGTCCTGTTTGACTGCTTGGGTCACATGCCGCTGATGCTCGTCCTGTGCCCCTGTTTTGGACAGTGAGTGGGTACAGATGGAGTTTCCTGCAGCAGGATGGGTAAAGGGCAAACTCCTGGGTCAGATGGCTTGGGTTTGAGCCCTAGGAATTCCCAGCTTCTTAGCTAATGACTTTGAGCAACTTCTTTAACTCCTCTGGGCCTCAGTTTTCTCATCTGCAAAATGGAATGTTGTTGGCTCTTCTTTTCTAGGAGTATTGTGGGGCAGATGCAGTAAAGTATTGCGCACAGCGCTTGGCCCATAGTACTGACCAGCAGTACCGGGTATTAGAGTTAATAGTCCCTACTGCCCCAGCTCCCCAGGGCACGGTGCCCATGGAAATGCCAGGTCCCTGCTGTCTTTACCTCTGTGCTGCTCAGCCTGGGTTGGAATCTTGGAGGCTGTAGCCTCCCTACTCTGGCAGCCCTTCTTTCCCTCCCCATCCCCCAGGCTTTTAATGAGTTTAGTATTTTCATCAAATCATTCTTCCTACAACACAGGGCTGGGGAGGCTAAAAATAGCTCCCCGAGTCACGTGACAGCTCCAAATGCGGAGGCTCCCAGCAAAGGTACAAGTGTGACTCCCTGTTTCCTAGGAAATGAGAGTCATTGTGATGCCTGAAGCCAGGCCGCTGCCAATGCAGCCGGGCCCTCGCAGGGGCACATTGTTTCCTGTGACATCCTCCAGTGTGACAGACGGAGGGCGGGGGGGCAGAGAGGGCAATAGCACCCTCAGAACTGGCAGACCCCAGGCCTGGTGCTCCGGGCTCAGAGCCAGAAGCTTCCCCTTCCCTTCAGGAGCAACGGTCTTGGAGGCAAGGGCTTTCTCATACCTGGACACCGTGTCCCCATCCCTTTCCCAGCGAGCAGGCAAGGCATGTCTTTGCCAGCAAGAGAGATGGGTTTTTCTCTCAGGTACCCATGCTCCCTGCCCACTTGGTTCCCTCACCAACTCCTTGCAACTAAAGCTATTTTATTATTTGGGAGTAAAGGTAAATCTGTTGACAAATATCCCCCAAGGAAGCCTTTCTCACTCCTCCCAAGTTCCTCCTCCGAATATAGAATAACTTCCAGCACCCTGGACCAGTCCCAAGAGACCCAAACTTGAGGGCATTACAGTAACGCGGAGGGCTTCTTAACACACTGGATGCTGGACGCTGGCCCTGGAATTTCTCCTCCAGCAGGTCTGGGGCTGGGCTCAAGAATCTGCATTTCCAGCAAGTCCTTGTGTGATGCTGATGCTGTGCTCCAGGAGCAACCTTTGAGAACTGCCATCCTAGATGCTGTGACCCCCGCCCCTTTCTTCTTTTTCCCTAGCCCCTTTTTTCTCTTCTCTTCCCTCTCTTATCACTGCTTGCAGCAACCCTAAACTACTTTTAGTCTCCGCATACCCTGGTCCTGCGCTCACAATTTTGTGGCCTTTGGGCCTTTGCTTTGGGTCTTGCTGGCTGGAGTGCCCTCCCTGCTACTTCTCCCTTGACTAACTGCTACCCTTGCTTTAAGTAGAAATAGTAAGAGCTAGCACTTATTCACAATTCTATATGGTAAGCACTGTTGTTATCCCCACTTTACAGATGAGGAAACTGACATTCAGATGGAAAGTCACACCCCTAAATTACAGAGCTAGAAAACAGAGCTGGGATTTCAGGTGGTTTAATTTCACACCTACAGGTGAGTTACAGTTCACCTGTTGACTCCCATAGGAAGCCTTCCCTAAAGCTTCCAGACTGGATTTCATACACCTTCTTGGAGGTCTCCTGCACTAACAGCCTTGCAGAACAGTTTTCTATTGATGGGTCTGTCTTCTTGCTTAGACTGTTCGTTGCTAAAAGGCATGGACTTTGTCCTAATAATCACACTATCCCAAGTGCCTGGAACAGGGTCTGGCACTAGTAAATGCTCACTAAATGCCAGCTTGCTGGCTGATTGGCTAAATAATGACTGCGCAAATGTTCACTGAATAAATAAGTAAATGTTTGTTGCCTAATTACTATTAAGTGAATACATAAATAGTAGGTGCTCAATGCTGAATAAATGAATGAGATATTAAATTCTCTATACATGCTGGTTGGCTGAGTGAATGAATTAATAGTAGCTCTTAATAAATATTTTCTGGATAAATGAATGAATACGTGAATTGTTGGTAGGTGCTCATTAAGTGTCTGTTGCCTCACTGGGTGAATGGATGTGTTGGCTGGTAGATGATAGATGGGTTGGATTGGTAGGTGGATGGATAGGATAGTTGGATCAATGGATACGTAGATTGGTATATAGATGGATAAATAGGTGAATAGGTGGAGGTAATGGGTAGCTGCATTGGTGAGTGGATGGATGGATGCATGGATGGGTGGATGGATAGGTTGGTATATAGATAGATGGATAGCTAAGTAGACAGAAGCAATGGGTGGCTTGGTATATAGATGGATGAATAGGTGAATAGGTGGAGGTAATGGGCAGGTGGGTTGGTGAAAGGACAGAAGAATGGAAGGGTAAGTTGGTATATAGATGGATGACTAGGTGGGTAGATGGAGGCAATGGGTGGATTGGTATATAGATGGATGAATATGTGAATAGATAGAGGTAAGGCACGGGTGGGTTGGTGAGTGGATGGATGGATGGGTAGATGGATAAATGGATGGATGGATGGGTATGTGGCATATAGATGGGAGGATAGTGAATACATAGAGGCAATGGGTGGGTAAACTGGTATATAGATGGATGAATAGGTGAATAGATGAAGGTGACGGATGGATGGATGGATAGGTTGGCAATAGATGGATGGATAGGTGAATAGATGGAGGCAATGAGCGAGTGGGTTGGTGAGTGGATGGATGAATGGGTGGATGGGTAGGCTGACATATAGATGGGTGGATAGTGAATACATGGAGGCAATGGGTGAGTGGGTTGGTGGACAAATTGGTGGATGAGTAGGCTGGTATATAGACGGATGGGTGGTTGAATAGATGGAGGATGGGTGGGTAGATTGGTGGATGGAGGGATAGATAAGTGGGTTGGGAGGCAGACCCATGACTTCGACATTGTTAGCACAGGGCAATCTGTGTGATGCCATTTCTGCCAGATAAATGACAAAGAATAAGTTATTGACAGAACCCTAGGGCATGCTGGGTCTGCACTCAGCAGGACAGCCTGAGGGTTTTCTGGGCCACCAGCTGTGACTTTGGAAACCAGATGGATGATGCATCTTGAGCATCAGGAGGAGGCTGTGGAACTGTTTTAAATGTCAGGATATCACCCAGCTGTGAGATTGGGGCTTGACGTTTGTCATGTTCCTGAGCATTTGTTTTAATGACTAATTATTTCCCTTTTCTGACATGGCTCCTTGGAAGGGGAACAGGGGAGCTTGGCTGGAAGCTGGAGACCTGTGCTCGCTCTCAGCAATTGAATTCACTAACAAGCCAGAAGTGAATTAACCCCAACCTGCCAGGTGCAGAGCAAAACCTGGAGGCCCAACTCCCAGGCCCAGCCAGGTGCTGCTCAGCTGGGAGTCCCTTCCAGGGTTGGCTGGCACCTGCAAAGAATCCAGAAAGATTAAGCCAAAACCCAGGAGGATATCTGAAGAGTTGAGGAAAGGTAGATTGTTGACTTGAAAGTTACTTGATTTTTCCCCAACACAAAAACAAGATAAATGCTTCAGGTGATGGATATCCCAATCATCCCGATTTGATCATTACAAACTGTATGCTTGTATCAAAATATCACATGTGATCCCCAAATATGTACAACTATGATATATTAATTAAAAAGAAAGTTACTTGATTTTGGTCTACATGAAGTGATTAACCGTGTGTGTGTGTGTGTGTGTGTGTGTTGCAAGTACTTACTATGTATAGAACATTATATAAATACTTCACCTGAATTATCTCATGTCATCCTTGCAACAGCCCTTTGAGGTAGACTGTATTATCATCATTTTCCTCATTTTACAGATGTGGAAACTGAGGGACAGAAGTTGTTACAGTGGTTTTAAAACATGCCTGCAAATCCTGTGATACGTCCTTCAAGAAGTAAAGCCTAATTCCCTTCCCCTTGAGTATGGGCTGGGATCTGTGACTTGATTGCAAGGAATTAGAATGAGGTATAGATGGCACGTGTGACCTCTGAGACTAGATTAAAATGGTGATACAGCTTCTACCTAGCTCTGTCTCTCTTGAGACATGTGCCTTTGGAGACCTGAGCCACCATGGAAGAAGCCAGGCTGCCTTGAAGCCATCATGCTGGAGAGACCACGTAGGGAGACCACACACAGAGAGAGAAAGAGCCCCAAGGAGCCCCAGCCACGCTAGTCTCAGCAGTTTGAGTCTTTCCAGCCCAGGCAGCAGACATGTAGGTCAGGAAGCCTTGGAGATGACTCTCGCCCCAGCCCCTGCCTGACTACAACTGCATGAATGACTCTGAGGGACAACCACCCAGCTGAGCCCAGCCAGCCCCCAGAACCAGGAGTGATCATAATAGAATGATTCTTGCTATGTTTGGGTGGTTTATTATACACCCATAACTGATACGATGGTGAAATCAGCTGCCCTGTATCAAGGAGCTGGAGAAGAATGGAAACAAGATTGGAGCCAGACAGGCTGGTTCAGGAGCCATGAGCTCAGCCCATAGAGCATCCAGCCCTGCCTTCATGGTCTTGCAGATTTAATCTATCCATTGCATGGACTGGCAAGGCACTAGACTCACCCTTGTAGGCTTGGAGAATTAATTTAAAAATTCAAGTAAAGCACTTGTGTTCAGTGCTTGGGACATGGCAAGTTCACCATCTTAGTTAATGGCAACTCCATCCTTGCAGATGCTTAGCCATAAATCTTGGCATTATGCTCAAATTCCTCCCTTTCTCTCGTATCTCACATATAAGGTGTCTGCAGACCTGTCTGGTGCTACTTTCTTTTAGGTCCAGAAAGCTATGCCTTATCCCTCCCTCCCCCTGTCCCTTCACTGCTACATACTGGTGGGAGCCTGCATTACCGCAGCAGTTTCCTGACTGCTCTCCCTATCTCAGTCCTGGCCCTTTTAGTCTCTTCTCAACACAACACTCAGAGAGATCCCCTTACAATGCAAGTCAGATCATCTCTCGCCTCTGCCCAA
This sequence comes from Pan paniscus, assembly GCF_029289425.2. NCBI lineage: Eukaryota > Metazoa > Chordata > Mammalia > Primates > Hominidae > Pan > Pan paniscus. The sequence continues at coordinate 72,279,951 of NC_085926.1, read as the reverse complement.
AACCCTCTTGTGACAGCCCATTTCTCTGAGCACAAAAACCAAAATTCTTGCTTCAAGTGATTTCCAATGCCCTACACTCTCTGCAACTCCCTCTCCAATGCTTACCTCCCTGACTCATCTCCCAACTCACCCACCCTGGCCTGGTTTACTCCACTCCAGCCACACCGAGTTCCTCACTGCTCCTTGAACATCCTGGGCACATATTCATACTACCTTGAGGTTTCCAGTTGCTATTCCCTTGGCTCGAATTGCTTTTCCTGTTGCTGACCAAATGGCTTACTTTCAGCTCTTTCAGATCATGGCTCAAATGTCATCTTCTTATTGAGGCTACTTCTCACCACCTATTTAAAATGATGCTCCCTTGTCTCTATCTTTCCCTCTTTTTGATTTTTTCTTCATAGCACCTGTTGCTGTAAAACACATCAATATCTTTTTTCTTATTCACCTTGTTTCCCGACTCTCTCCACTAGAATGGAAGCCTCACCAGGACAGAGATTTTTGTCAGTTTTGCTCACTGCCCCTAGCATAGTGCCTGGCACATAATAGGTGCTCACTAAACAGTTGCTGAGTGAATGAAGGGATGTTGGCTGTTGTTATTAGGGAGGCCAGTTAGGAAGTTGTTGGGCTACTCCAGGTGAGGACAGACTGTGCTGTGGAGATGGAGTGGGCAGCGCTGTGGTATCTGGTGGGGAGGCATGAGGATGTTCTGGGTGTTTTGGCCTGTGTGGGAGTGTGGAGACAGGGTGGGAGGAGCCGGCTGCAAGGGAAGAGGAAGGTGGCAGGTTGGTATGGGAGAAGCTTGAGGTGTTTCTGGATGTCCATGTGAGGATTAGGTCCCTGATAGAAATGCAGGCGGGAGGCATGGTGAAAAGTCCAGCATAGAAGAACCCTGGAAACCCCCAGAGAGTGGTAAGGTGAAGCGGCTGGGAACAGACAGAGAAAACAGAGTTCCTCACTCCAGTGCCCACACGGTCAAGTGGGTTGCGTCAGGGAGCAGCAGGGCCTATGGCAAAAGAAAGTGCGAGTGTCACTGCCAAAAGAGACAGGGACATCTCCCAGTTTCTGTCAGTGTCAGTGTGTTGTCATGTGGGAGACAGGCCCAGGCTTGCAAGAGCTTCTGGTTCATTGAGGGAAGCCAGAAATCTGAATTTTCATGTGAAATTTACTGGGATTTTTTTGAGGCAGTTCATTCAAACTTTGCAAAAGCACTGTATGGGCCAAATAAGCCACCTCTGTGAGCTGAATGCAGCCCATGAGCAATCAGCTGGCAAACTCTGGGGTAAGAGGAACAAGGAAGAAGCTGGGGCAGAGCCCTGGGGCCATGGCTGCAGGGTTTGCTCTCTGAAGGAAATCACAGGAGGTAGGAGGTTTTGGGAGAGAGTGGGTTGGAGTGCTGGGTATCACAGAAGGCCACGAGTTTGAGAATGGAAATTTGGCCTACAGAGCAACACAGAACAAGTTTGTGCAATGGTAGGGGCAGAAGTCATCTTTTCAGAGCCATCAGAAAGTTTCCACCTGCTATGGCTGAATGTGTGTGTTCCTCCCAAATTCAAGTGCTGAATTCCTAACCCCCAAGGTGATGGTTTTAGGAGGTGGGGTCTTTGGGGGGTGATTAGGTTAAGGGAGTGGAGCTCCCCATGACTGGGATTAGTGCCCTTATAAAAGAGACCCCAGAGAGCTCCCTTGTCCCTTCCACCATGTGAGGACACAGCAAAAAAAATGTCATCTATGAACCAGGAAGAGAGTCCTCATCAGACACTGGACCTGTCAATGCCTCGATCTTGGACTTCCAGCTGCTGGAACTGTGAGAAACAAATTTCTGTTGTTTTCAAGCCACCCAGTCTATGGTATTTTGTTATAGCAGCCTAAACATACTAAGATACCACCTTATTTACAAGGGACAGTAAGGAAGAAGGAAGGAAAGTGTCTTTGCTTCAGAGCAGAGCTACCCTAGAAGGGAGTGGCTGAGGACTGCTCAGCCAGTGTGAAGCCCATTCCCCACCAATCCCATTTGAAGGGAGATGGAGCTGCTGACACCTTCCGGTGGCCTCCTGCGATGTTGTGAATCACAGACTTTGTGAAATGAAAGGTTAATGATGTTCAAAACAGAAGAATAAGGTTCATCACTCCCACCCCCAACTCCTGTTCCAGGTGCAAGGCCTGGGGTGAGCTCCTTGGTCCATCCACCTGAGAGCGACTGTGAGAGCTGGAAGCAGCACCGCCCAGCAGTGCTTTCCTGATGCACAGCCACCTTCTCCATCTGTGCCGCCCAGTACAGTAACCACGTGGCTGCTGAGCACGTGAAATGTGGTTACTGTGACCGAGGGGCTGGATCTGTTATTTTATTGAATTTTAACTAAAATAGCCTCATGGGACTAGCAGCTGCCATATTGGATTATGCAACTCTAGAGGTTTGGAAGAAACATCATGACTACATAGGCAATGACTCTGCCCTTCCCTATCTCCTTTCTCATCTCTCCTGAGGAGGAGGGAAGGCCAACAGGGAGCCTGGTGTCCTGGGTTGGGTCACTCTGTATTGACAAGACCCTGTGAGTGTGGCTCCCTTTTCTCTCTCTTACCTCCCAGGGGCTGGATAGCGAGGCTGAGGTGGGGCCTGTCTTCTTGGGGCTCTCAGGGTCATCTTGTCCTCTCTCTTTTTTGATTCTTATAGGCAGCTCTGGCACTCTGGTCTTATCAGGCCCAGAGAGAGCTGGACATAGACCAGGGCTTAGTGGACTGGACACAACTCCATGGGTTGTGGGCCTGAGCCTTGAGCTTCAGCTCAGTCACCCACCTACGGGTTCTGCTTGCCTGGCAGCTAGCCGGGCTCATCATAAAAGGACCACGGTTAGTTTCCTTCCCCTGATCTCTCAGGTGAGGTTGTCTCTCAGAAGGACTTGGTGGGACAGGAGTAGGGGAGGAGTGGCCTTGGTTTGGCAGGATTCAAGCATTCTTGAGTTCCTAAAACATTTGCATCTAATAGGGTCTCAAGCCCCTAACAATGGTATTTTCTTATTTTTTATTCTGGTATTCAAATAATAATGATAATAATAAAATTAACTTCACATATAATATAGAAGCATATTCCCATTGTAAAAGATGAAAATAATTCAGGAAGTCCTCCCCATAGATAAAATTGCCTATAGCCCTCCTCCCAGTCTTCCTTCTGTACACACACACACACACACACACACATGCACACACACACACACACCAGCAGGGGTGTTTTAACCCCCACTGCCAAAGATTATACTATATTTTCTGTGACTTGCTTTTCTCACATATCATATCTTGGGGGAATCTTTCCATATCGGTTAATGGAGGTAGATCCCACTCCTTTTAAATTGCTGCATAGTATTCCATTGTACCCATGCAGCGTGGCTTCCTTAATCACTCCCTGTGAATGGATATTTGTTTTCCCCCCTAAATTTCGATATCACAAACTGTGTTGCAATGAGCATTTTTGTACATACCTCTTTGTACATGTCTGTGAGCATAAGCAGACACACACACAATAGGGAGGTGTGTAGACTGTGGTTCAGCAAGTGTTCACTCCTCCCCTACCCCAGCCTCCATGGGAGGGGTGTACCTCCCATCCAGTCGATATCCAGCTTGGCCCCGTGACTTGCTTTGCCCAACAGAATGAGGGCAGGAGTGAGGGGCACCAGTTCTGACTTTAGGCCTGAAGAGGCCTTGAAAGTTCCCACTTGTCCCTCTTTGGCTTCTACTTTCATCGCGAGAGTAACACTCCCCAGGATGCTATTGGTCCAAGAAGCCTGAGAGACACAGTCTGGAGCCCAGCCCAGCCATGTCCAGCCTAGATCAGCTGAACCCCAGCCAAACAGCAGGCAAGTAAGTGAGAAAATAAATGCTTGTTGTTCTCTCCAGCTGAGAGTTCAAGGTTGTTACACAGTAAAAGTTGCCTGACACAAGTGAAAACTGGTAGAGCTCTTAGTGTCTGTCAGAATGTTTAATGATATGCCCTTTGACCTAGGGTTCTACTTCCAGGAGACCAGCTTTCTGAAACATTCCATGGAAGACATATGGACGGTGATCTTTAGATGGACTCCAGCTGGAGTCCCACCAGTCCAATTGATGGGTGGACTGTCCAGGCATTGAGCTTCCCGGTCACTTAGCAGCTCATACAGAGTGTCAATGAGGGGGCTAGGAAGGCCTTTATTGCTGGCCCCCTCCCCAACCCCTATCCCTTGCACAGTGTGATAGCTCCAGAGGTCAAACGGGTCCCATAGCTACACATGTGTGGGTACCACCTGGCTTTTCTGCAGCCACACAATGCTGACTTGAGAGAAAGCCTTCCAGTCTTATCATCTTAGGAGCCTTCCCCAGCAGGACCAATGGCTCCCACACAAGAAGTTCCCATCCCTAGAGGGCTGCGGGGGCACAAGTCTGGCCGGGGAGACTCATAAGACAGAATGCTGGCAGAAAGAATACTTTCTCATTGGGTTGAAGTTGACTATTTTCCATTCACCCCCTAAGATAGCCAATCCCTTTTACTAAAGAACCACATTTCCAGGCCTCCTTTTCCCCTCAAGGTCCTCCAGTGGCATCTAGAATTGGGTTACGTGGGAGCCTTGTTGGGTGAGAAGATGCTCAGGGCAGTGATAAGGGGTTTGTCGCCTGGGTCTCCCGCCTCGTTCCTCAGCTGCTCACAAAAGGTTGAGGGGTATAAAATTGACTCCCACACAAGGCCCTGCAGACACCTTTGCAGATAAATTCCTGTTTTGTTGGGGGGAAGCCCAGATGGAATCTCGGGGCTGGGAAACAGATCTGCAGGCTGGCTGTCCCCATTCGCCTCTCGGTTCATCTGTCACTGTTCGCTCACTGCTGATAATTCTGTCAAGTTGGAGCACTTGCCTGGTTTGGCAGCAAATTGAGTCGAGAAGGATTCTCCCCCATTCCCTGGTAGAAACTTACTGTGTCCACGGATATTGGGGGTGATGCTTGAGTTGGGACCAGGGGGTGGCTTCATGGTGGGGGCCTGGGGTTATTGGGGTCTTCATATCCAGCCAAGATTATGAGCATCTGTGCATCAGCCCGCAGTGGCTGCCCACCCACAGGGGCCAGATGAGCCGAGAAAGCTGTACTCCTCAGTCATCCCTGGATGTCCACTAGCCCATCCCGAAGGACTTGCTTCATCCCAGCCTCTGCTAAGAAATCCTCCCACATAATAACAAAGGTGGGGGGCCTATTCCTTTTTAACTGCTTCATAGTATTCCATTATGTACACGTGGTGTGACTGCTGTGTTGTGGGAGAGGTAGACATTGACTGAAGTAATGTGGGGACATGACTGATTATTCACAGGCTGGTCAGTGATTTACGAGGTGCCAGGCACAAAGCCCTGCCTAATTGGTACAAGAGCGTCTCATTTCATCCTCCAAACAACTTGTAGGGTAAGTACTATTATCCCCATTTTACAGGTAGGGAAATTGAGGTACAGAGAAGTTAAGACATTTGCCCAAGATGACACAGCTAGTAAGTAGCAGGGCAAGAATGCAGCCCAGGCCTGACTTAACCCCCAAGGCCACCCTTGTAGCCACCACCTCCCTCAAGGAGAAGCAGAGGAGATGGCTGCTGAGTCATATCCAGGGCCCAGTACTCAGGAAATTTGCTGAAGTCTTACCGTTGAAAGAGAAGATAAGAGGACATGACTGCACCTCACTCTTTGTGCCTGTTAGAGCCCCAGGTATGACAATAACCCTCCCTGTCCATACTCAACAGCTGTGAGGAGCCAGGGTGGGTGTCTGGCTGCTGCCAGTGACAAATAGCTGAAACTCAGCAGCTGGATCCAAAGCCTTCGGCTTTTGGTTTTTTGCTTTTGCCTGAAATAATCAGATAATTACAGCTGAAGCAAGTCACTCAGCTTGACTTGCAGAAGCCAATTGCCTCCTTCCTGGACTTGTTCTCCCCAAGGGAAGCCTTGGCTCTGCTGTCCCAGACTCTGGTGTGATCATCTTCAAAGCCAACACCCTAAATCCCAGCCTCAGCTCTTGTTCTGCTGCAACCAGAGAACCTGGGCCTGGGGGCTTCAAGGAGATGCTCAGATTGACCCTTCCTGGTCGCAGGGTGTGGGACGGAGTTGCAAATATTGCCAATTGAGTTCTCCCCAGCTCCGACCATCCTGTAAGCAACGTGGAGCGCTGGGGGCCAGGCTGGGCTGGGCCTGGTGCCTGGCCGCTCCCAGCAGATGTGCCATTTGAGACTCCAGCATGCTCACTCTTCTGCCTCCAGCAATCCCAGGCTGGGCCAACGCTAATATTTACATTCAAAGGCAAGGCTGCAGCTCAGGGCTGCTTCCGTCCCTGTGGCTTTCCTGGGCCCAGGGGATAGATTTGCAGAGCAGGGTGTTGGGAGACAGCTTGTGTGGGCTGAGCGAGATAGCAGGCAGGGAATTAGGCCCAAGGACTCAAATAGCAAAAATAACTGCAGTGATGATAATAGCAACTATTTATAAAGTACTTATGATATGCCAAATGCTGGGATAAGTCTTTCCCATGCATTTATTTATTTATTTATTTTTTTGAGACAGGGTTTCACTTGATCACCCAGGCTGGAGTGCGGTGGCCCGATCACGGCTCACTATAGCTTCGACCTCCCAGGCTCAGGTGATCCTCCCATCTCAGCCTCCCGAGTAGCTGGGACTATAGGTACATGCTACCATACCTGGCTAATTTGTGTATTTATTTAGTAGAGACAGGGTTTCGCCCTGTTGCCCAGGCCGGTCTGAAACTCCTGAGCTCAAGCCATCTGCCCTCCTCAGCCTCCCAAAGTGCTGGAATTACAGGCATGAGCCACCGTCCGGCCATCCCATGCATTTTAACTTTAGTTCTCATCCCCAGTGCCCCAAGGCAGGAGTATCACAGTTTTACAGGGTAGAAAACAGAGGCAGAGAAAAGTAAGTAACTTGGCTAAAAATCATACAGCTGGGAGGAAGGGATCTGGGTGCACAGCTGAGCGAATGTATCTTAGGACTCCTAAAATCAAATGCCTACAGGGGCTGGGTGGTTTAATTCGATGAGTAAAATCTGGTAAGTTTAAGGGACTAGGGAGGGGTGGGGATTGGGGCCACGGGGATGGAACACACCATCTATTGCCCACCTCCAGCTAGTTGTTGCTGCAAGGACATGTGTGCCCTGTGGGGCCAGCTTGTCTGATTTTCAAAAGAAAATCTTAGCATGTTTGTTTCTACAATGGGGGGGAAAACACATATTTATACATCTACAGGTTTTTATTTGAAGTCTTCTAATTTTTCAATGTTGGCAACACATTCCTTTTCTAAAAAAAAAAAACACAGCAGGAGCCAAGTCAAACATGTGTTTGGGTGACAGCACTGCTGTAACTGCTAAGCCCAGCTCGCTCACACTGTGCTCTACCTCCACCACGCAGGAGGCAGGACTGCGACTTCAGCTTGGAGAACCACAATCTGGATTGTCACCCCTGAACCTCTTTCGAGGTGGATGTTTGGGTGCACCCTTGGATCCAGACCACTAGGTCTTTGCTGGGCCCCGCATTTCAGAAGGCCTCACTCAGGTCCTCCTATAGCCATGCCTCCTTTCCACCAGGTGGAAGATCTGCTGGGCCTAGAGACCCCTGAATTTCCTGACCCAAAGGCCTGGAGTCCACTTTCAGGACCTGCACGTCAGTTACCTGTTGCTGTGTAATAAGCCACCTAAACTTAGGGGTAGGAAGCACCAATCATTTCAATATTATTCTCAATCCTCTATGGGTTCTGGGGGCTGACTGGGTCAGTGGAGAGGCTCTTCCTTGCGCCTCTCCTGAGGTCCTGTCAGAGGGTGGCTGGGCTGGAATCACTCACATCTGCAGTTGATCTGGCTGGGGCTGACACTTTGGCTGAACTGTGGCCAGAGCACCTGCACGTGGCCCCTCCATGCGGCTGGTGCTTCCTCACAGCCTGGCAACAGGGTTCAAAGAGGGAGGACCAGGAGGAAGCTGAGCCACCTTTTATGACCTAGCCTTGGAAGTCACACAGTGTCACTTCACCGTGCTTTATGGCCTGAGGCAGTCACAAAAGTTCATCTGGATTCAAGAGGTGGAGTTAGAGACTCTACTCCTCTTGAGGTGGACGGATAAGGTCACATTGTAAGAAGAATCTATGGGATGGGAGATACTTCTAGGGCTGTCTTTGGAAAATAGACTCCATCTGCAACAGCCTGCACGCTGCTCTCCCCAAGGTCTTCCTGAGGATGCACCCTGCGGGAGGCAAGGCCAAGGAGCTACTGCCGGGGCTGGGGTGGATGGAGCCAGCTGCAGGCTGGGCTGGCACCCGCTGGGCGTGCACACAACACACACAAGGCCCTCTGACCCTGCCAGTGTTAGGGGCAGGCTGCCTGGAGAGCAGCACAGGACCCTTGGACTTGCTTTGAGGAGTCCCTACTGAGAGCAGCATGTGAACAAGATAGAGGACCGCTCCTGGGGGATCTGAGCGATGGCCTCCACTGAGAAGAAAGGGGTGTGGGGAGGAGAAGAGAGATGGAGATAAATGAGCCTGCTGTGTGTCCACCAATGTCCTGACAAATAAGTCTTGATTGAGGTAGAAGGGAGGCTCAGGGCTTGCAGGATGCTGTGCGGGATTGTTCGTGGGACTCCAGTTTGCAATGACACACTAGCCAGTTATCACACAGTGAAAGTCACTGGGCAGATTTGGGCCAAACTGCAGGCCTCTGTAGAAGGCAGGTGTTAAAGCACCGGTTGTGCATATCTAAATCACCTGGGGGGACTTGAAGACCTACTGATGCCTGGGCCTGCCCATCTTCAGGATTCTGATGCAATTGGCTGGTTTGTGGCCCATGCCTGGGGGTTTTTAAAAGCTCCTAAACAATTCTAATATGCAGCCAAGTTTGGGGTCCACTGAGCCAGAGGAGCAATAGCTGGAGGTTCTTAGGCCTTAATGAGGGAATGGCTTGAATAGGCCCAGATGGCAACGGAAGGCATTGCAGGTGGGAACAGCTGCAGCAAGAAGGGGCCATGGGAATACACATTGCAGAATTTGGGGTAATATTGGGGAGCAGTAAAACATAAGGTCAGGTATTCTAAGGTGCTGGTATTAGTAATAGTAAAAAATGGTGGCGTTCTGCCAATTATGTGCTTTACTGATACATTCTTACTAGGTTCTTACAACAACCCTGTGAGGTAGATATTTTAATTCCCATTTTACAAATGGGAAAACAAAGGCTCAGACAGACTGTATGACTTGCCATAGCTAACCCTGAGCTGGGATTTTAATCTGTGACTCTTGAATTCTGAAGGTCGTACTTGGAGGGTTCCTGGTGCAAACGTGGCGCATTCCAGACTTGACGTAGAGGTAACATAAAGCCAATGTAGTGAATTGGGGTTCTAGTGAAGTGGTGTGTTGGAGTAGGTATCTATGAGGTGGTGAGCATGGCAGGGTAGTGTGGAGGGGAGAAGATAGGATGGTGTGTGTGTGTGTGTGTAAGAGAGTGAGCGATTAAGTGAGAGAGAACGGTGGCCCATATCCCCTAAAGGAGGGTTCAACTCTGGGGACCTGAACAGCTCCTTTCAAACTGTGGTTCCCTTTTTGCTGGGGGCAGGTCACTTGAGGAGGCCTGGACAGTCTTCTCCAGCCTGTGTGGTCTCATTGAGCCTCAAGCCTCCCGGCCTCAGCATGTGCTATTCTATTGAAATCTTACACGTTTTCCACCTGTTTCAACGCTGCTCGTCTTCGCATGCATTGCTGAGATGTCACTAGCTCCTGGGGTCAAACTGAGTTTCAAGTTTGAGCTCTGACACATACTAGCCCTGTCTTCCTGGGAAAGTTTCTCAACCTCCCTGATTCTCAGTTTCTTCAGGTGTAGAAGGAAAATAGTAAAAATAGTCCTTGCCTCAGAAGGTGCTGGGAGGTTCCATGTTATCATCATGCATGCAAGCTCTTAGGATACAGCCTCATTCAGAATGAGCGCTCCTCAAAGGCTGCACCCACCACTCCCTCGTAGCGCCCACAGCTGTATAATGGCTGCCCCTCTTCGAGACTGGAAGTCCCTTGAGGGCAGAGGCCATGCCTGGTCACCACTGAAGCCCTGTGCCCAGCATGGAGTAGGCATGGTAGGGGTTGTTGGATGCTCACTCAGTACCTCTTCCCTCCTTGCCAACAGAACCCCAATGTTGCTGGGAGCAGGGATGTAGCTACCAAATAGATCCCACTTTCCATACTCCTTTGCAGCCAGAGATGGCCACGTGATGCATTCTGTCCCACCAGGTCATCTTAGGTTGGGCTCCTAGAAACAGACTCCTTGAAGCCAAGAGTCAAGGGCAAGTAGCTTATTTGGAAGGTGATTCCTGGAAGGGGAAATGAGACAAGGAAGAGAAGCCAAGTGCAGAGAGTGTGAGTGAGCAGCACATTATTGCTGGGGGTACCTGGGGCCAGATCTTGCTGGGAACCTTTGAGAGCTGGTGTACAACAGGCCCCCAATTTTCCCACCTGAGGGCCAGAAAGCTGGGGTGTTTGCCCACCAACTGCTGTCTGTCATTGGTTGACGATGCTTCTGGGCAGAATTAACTCTGGCCTCTCTGTGCGGCAACCTGAGCAAGCTACTGGGGCCGAAGAAAGGAGTTTGTAGAAGGAAGGTTCTATAGAGCCCAGATGATGAATGTCAAGGGGATGTGGGTAGGGCAGGCCCCAACAGTGTCTGTTATGGAAGCGTAAGTCTACATTGTTTCAAGAGATTTCCAGAAAAGCCCCCAAATGGAGACCGACTCATCAGATATGGCCCCTTTTTCTCAGGATCTCCCTACTTTCCTTTTGCATAGAATACAGGCTTAATGGCTAGAGCTGTGGCAGCCTTCTGTGTACATGAGGCAAAAGCCTAGAGAGCCACCAGGACTTCTCTCTGTTCTGACACCTTTTAGTTATTATTTACTTGTGGACATTATGTCTTATAAGAAAAATAAAACCCCTCTCTTTAGCGTTTTAGGTGGCCATTGATATGTGAGTCTCCTGTTACTTACAGTGTAACTCAATAGAAGTTCAATAATTCAAAAATGTTGAAGAATGAGTGAGGAAGTGGTGGGGTGGAGTGGAGAGCATCACTTGCTTATAGAGATGCCCAGAGGTTTGACTATATTCCTAGACTGTAAGCTCCTGAGAGCTGGACAGGGATTATTTTTGCTCTTTATTTTATCCTCGGCATTTAGACCAGTGCTTTGTAGAAGAGACTTGTGATCACTATTTCCTGAATAAACAAATAGCCAATGATCCTGGGGAAGGAGAGGAAGCTGCAGATGCTCTAGATACAATTTATTTGAGTTTGCATTTATGGAAAGTCTTTTCATATACTAGATTGTACTTCCCTTTTGCTAGAGGGAGAAGGGTTGAGGAAGGGAGAGAAGTGAGAGCAAATGAACTAGGATAAAGTATTAAAAGTTGAGTAGGTTAGATTTCCTCTCCCTGAGCCTCAGTTTTCTCATCTGTAAAGTGGGGATAATAACCATACCAGAGTTTGTTGTGGGGATGAAATGAGAGAATGTATAATCAGTGATTTGCAGAGTTCCTGGCATACAGTAGGTCCTCAAGAAAGGATACTTAATTATTATTACTGTTTTTGTTATTACTAATAGGTACCACTACTGGACCCTGTAGAAAATAACTAAGACATGGGTCCTTATCCTCAGCCCATGATTCCGATAGGAGGAACTCACTGTATTATGAGGGAGGATAAATCGTATGATTTCCAGTTTATAACTGGAGACATAGACTCTGAAGTGTTATAAAATGTACGTGAGGGCCTGGTACAGATCTGTAATCCCAGCACTTTGGGAGGCTGAGGTGGGAGGATCGTTTGAGCTCAGGAGTTCAAGATCAGCCTGGGAAACATGGTGAAAACCCGTCTCTACAAAAAATAAAAAAAATTAGCTGGCTGTGATGGTGTACACCTGCAGTCCCAGCTACTCGGGAGGCTGAGGCAGGAGGATCACTGGATCCCAGGAGGCTGCACTGAGTCATGATTGTGCCACTGCACTCCAGCCTGGGAAACAGAGAGACTCTGTCTCAAAAAATAATAATAATAAAATAAAAGATAAAAGGTACCTGAGATCAGCTGACTGGTTTGTGGCAGGGATCTCCCAGCAGCACCATGCAGGAACTCTGGAGGAATACTTGAAGTGTTACTAATTTAGGGACACATTCAGCAAAAAAATTCTGTGACTTGGTCTTGTACCCAGGATCAACATTTGACAAGCATGCCAGGGGGCTCTCTGATGGCAGCTCTAAGCCCAATCTTGCCTCACCTACTTCCCTCCCATCCTCCAGGCCTCCAAAACCTCCCAAGGCCATTCCAGCTCTAAAATGGAAAATGTGTTTGTTGAAAGGGGTTGAATTGGCATGAAATGACTAAAGGAGGTGCAGTTTAGCAAAGCCACGAACTGGAGCTACCTTCTAAATTAGGATGAGGGACTTTCTTTTCCAGATTAGTCATTGAGCAAGCTCCTTCATTCTCAGAACTGCCTCCGTGCTGCTGGTTGGACAGTTATTCTCACCAACAAGAAGGTAGATGATGGTTAGTCTATCTGCAGCTGGTCCCGCTTACTGAGGGGAAAAGAGAAGACTTTCCCTTGTAACCTGGCTGGGAGCCTTCCCAAGGTGGGTGAGGACATTTCCAAAATATTTTTTTATGCTAATTAATGGAGGTATTAAAACGTACTGGCTAAATAATGCTGCCATTGAAAGAAGCTCAGGATGGAAGCACGTCTAACTTCCCTGTAAGTAGGCTTCCTTGTTGAACATTAAAACTCCCACCAATTCCCCTGTGGCTTCATCATAGACTCTGTGGTGACCACTACCTATGGACCACTATTATGAGACCACTGTCTCATAAAGTGACTTTCTAAAGGCCTCAGATGGTCATCTTCAGAGCGTGGAGGAACAGGGGCCTGGGGCTGAGAAAACTTGATTGGTTTCAGCCTCAAGAAATCAGTACCAGCCCAGGTAATGCTGGGCTTTGGGTCTCTCCCTGTGCCTCCTTTGATAGTTTGGTGTCTTGAGGCACAAGGCAAGGGGACCTTTCCTTCCTCCAGCATCTTGTCACCTAAGAGATGATTTTCCTTTGGTGACACATTCCCACAGTCATAGGTCAATTTTTTTGTGTGAAACCAATCAGCAAAAAAAATCATCATGGGTCTTGCCATAAATCCTCAAGAGCATGTAGTGGGGTGGCGGGTGACTCTGAAAGTATGAAGGCATGAGGTTTTTATTCCTGGTGTTTCTCTCTACCCTCGTCCCCTCCTCCATTCTGGCTGCTGTGTGCATTTTGTTCTCATTGCCTCGGGAGAGGCAGCAACTCGGAGAGAAGAGAATGTCAGCTCTTGGCCTTGGAGTTGCAAAATCTTAGGCCTGCGGGGATGAGAAGGACTGATGGGCATCAGTGACGGAAGTGGGGAGGAGAGCTGGGAACAAGATGAATTTCTGGGCCTGGAGATGGCACGGTTTCTTCTGGGTGGGGAAGGAAGAGAGATGGAGGGGACACAATAAAGGAGAGAGGTCCTGCGGCCATGTGGGCTGGAGGAAACTCAGTTTCCAGGTACTGCCCAGCCCCTCCTGGAGAGCGGACTTGGGTCACCCAGCAACAATGCCCAAGGGTGCTCAGTCAGCACCTCCACACCCTCCAGCTTATTACTGCGTTACCATCCAGCATCAACACATGGGAGTTGCAAAGGTGGTCCTTTCTGTGGACAGCTGGTGGGAACTCCTAGCTCAGAGGGGAACCTCCAGCCATGTCCCGAGTGCTTGTCTGGCACCTTCTACTTCTCCCTCATGGATGTTCCTGTTTCAGCATCTCAGGCCATCTGCAAACTGTGGAGATGGGGTGAGGGCCTGGGCACCTGCTGGGGTAGCAGTGATAGAAAGGACAAGAGGACAGGGTCCCTCAGCACTTCTACCTCCTTGAACCTGCCAGAGTCCACCTGCGGAGGTGGGGCGATGGTGAGCCGCAGCCCCCAGGAGCCCTTTAACTACAGAAGCTCATGGCGTGCAGAGGGAGGCAAAAGATGGGCCATGGAGTCACGCGAATCTGAGGACTGGCTCCAACTCCACCTTTGTCTCCCTCTTCGGAAAGCTGAACAGGGTGCAACGTGAGAAGGCGCTCTTCCTTCCTGCCTTGCAGGCACTCTGGGGACGCTGCTTGTTTGCTCTGCTCTGCCAACTCTCCCCTGGGGACTCTCCTCCCCAGCCAGGCTGCCCTGGAGGGTGGAGTCTCCCCGCTGCCCTCCTGCTCCACCCCTCAGTCCACAGACCTTTTCATTTAAAGAGTTCATTGCTACAGGAAACAGATGGGAGTCACAAAAATAATAAACAGAGAGAATTTCAAAGGTTCCGGAAGCTCAGAGTCATGGTCTCAGGCCCGTCGTTAAAGACTTCCTTCTGAGATGGGGCCTGAGAATGACTGCAAACACTGTTGTTTCAGCCACTGGGATGGCCGGGCAGGGACCTGCAGTGCTGAGAGCTGTCAGCCCCTGGACTAGTGTGTAACCCTCACAGTCGTCTTGCAATGGGAGGGTGTCATGACCCCCACTTTACAGATGTAAAAACTGAGTTCAGAGAGCAGGATTGGCTGCATGATTTAGGACATTCAGTGTAAAATAAAAATGTGGCGTCTTTGGTTCAAAAATTAAGAACTTCAAGACTGAAACCACAGCAGAGTGTTAAACCAAGTGAGGTGTCCTTCTGATCACAGGCCCTGAGTGACTGCCTGGGACACAGGCTTGTGAAGTCAGCCCTGTCAGAGATTAGGTAACTAGCCCAAGGACACCAGCTAGTGAGAGGCAACCGCGGCTTCCATGCAACGTCTAGGACAGCCTTCAATTGAATTTTGCTATCTTCCTGGTCTTTACCTGCGGACACCCCCATCCCTCCCTCCCACCCGCCATGGCTTGGCTGTTGGCATTATTTTTATAACTTAAAAAGAATCGTTAAAAAGTAAAGCATGACTTTAAGACACCAACACTACACAAATCCTGATGTTGCTCCAAGAAGCCCTTTGGCTTTTGCTAAAATGGAGGCGGAAGAGGTGATTGGGCATTGCCCCACCTCCTCCTCCATTCAATTAACTTGACAAGGAAACATTTCTGAGACAGATGATTCTCATTTTTAATGCAGTTTGAAAGTCCGTAGGGGCAGGAAGACACTCGGGCTTGCCTACTTCAGGAAGTGGTGTCTTCCCTCCAATTTATACGGACTTTATTTTAAGAGACCTCAGCTGACTCAGCCCACATTGATAAGCTTCCCCAATGGGATATGCATAATATAGGGCTTACGGTACACATTCAACACAATATCTTAATACATGTTTATACGAATATATATTTGTATTTTATGCTATTATCACAGTGGTTCTCAGAGGAGAGAACGACTTTACCCCTTAGGGGAACATTTAGCAATGTCTGGAAGACATTTCTGCTGTCACAGCTAAGAAGCGGCTGCTATCAGTTTCTAGTGGGTGGGGTTTGGGGGTGCTGCTAGACATCCTACCATGCACAGGGCAGCCCCCCACAACACAGAAGTATCCAGCCCAAAATGTCAGTGCTGAGGCTGAGAAGCCACAACAAGCAATCATAATTAATTGGTATTGTCAAGGAATGAAAGATTACTGGGACTGGAACCCCACTTTGTAAAAAATCTACCCTTAGGAAATAAATTTTTGAGTGCTGCCAACTGAATTTGTGACTATTATGTAATAACTAACTGGGTCTCAAGTTAGGAGTCAGTTGAACCTCAGATAATCTTCACAACTCCCCCCAAGAAGTTTGAATTCTTTTTTTTTTTTTTTTTTTAGAGGCGAGGTCTTGTTATGTTGCCCAGGTGGGTATCGAACTCTGGAACTCAAGTGATGCACCTGCCTCGGCCACCCAAAATGCTGGAAATATAGGCGTGAATCACCACATGCCTGATCAGAAGTTTGAATTCTTATACTCATTTTGCTGATGAGAACACTGAGCCTCAGAGAAGAGAATTAGGGAAGGACTTCCTGCAGGTTGTTTTACCCAGAGATGCTGTCAAAGAGTCAGCCAGGACGACCTGGGGTTCTTTTTCTCAAAGATCTACTTTTATCTCTTGGTACCAGGCCAGCTGGGCTTACTCCGCTAGTTGGAGCTGGCGGACACCCACATCCCTGCCTCTGGTTTAAGAATCTCTCCTCCTTGCATCTGCTCACAGTAGATCCTGTTTTTCCTTCCTTTCATATACTGCATCTACAGTACTATCTACAGTACTTGCTTTTTCTTTAAGGGAAGCACCCTCTTTCCAGAAGCTAGAGGTAGACAGACTCTGAGTCTGGGGATGGAGTGTGTAAACCAGGTGATAGCAGCCGATGTATTAAGTTCTTCTGCCCACAGTGACTGGCTCAGGATAGTCACATAATCCAGTCTGAACCATGAGAGGTTTGCTGCCCTATTGCTACCCCAGAGGACCCAGCCTAAGGCCGAACTCCAGTGAGCTGCCAGATAAAACACAGGTGGCCCTGTTAATTAATTCAACAATGAATATGTTTTTAGTACAAGTATGTCCCAGATGGGCCGGGGACAGTGGCTCATGCCTGTAATCCCAGCACTTTGGGAGGCCGAGGTGGGCTGATCACTTGAGGCTAGGAGTCGGAGACCAGCCTAACCAATATGGTGAAACCCATTTCTACTTTTAATAAAAATGCAAAAAATTAGCCGGTTATGGTGGCCTGTGCCTGTAATCTCAGCTACTCAGGAGGCTGAGGCAGGAGAATAGCTTGAACTCAGGAGGCAGAGGTTGCAGTGAGCTGAGATTGTGCCACTGCATTCCAGCCTGGGTGACAGAGTGAGACTTTGTCTCAAAAAAAAAAAAAAAAAAAAAGAAAGTATCTTCCAGATATTTAGTGGGACATACTTATACTAAGAAAAGTACTTCTTGTTTATCTGAAATTAAAGTTTAACTGACGTTTTATATTTTTATTTGCTTAAATCTGGCAACCAGTCAGTGGAATCTAAAAAGGAGCTGCCTCTTGGTGACATCATGTGAGCCCTGAATTGTACCTAAAGCCAAACTGTGCATGGACTTGTAGCTGAAAGATTGTTAAGGAATTTTCTGGACCTTATCAAGGCCTTGGCCTTAGGAAACATAGAAAGTCTTGTGAGGTGACTACACTTCCTTGCCCGTCACAGTGCTCAGCGTCCAGCGACAATAAAGACTTACTGGGTAACAAGGCTCTGTGCATAGCTCGCTTCTAATAACTACCTTCATTTTTTGAGCATTTACCATGCCTGAGACACTGTGTTTTAACTTAAACTACTTCCCACCTTCAAATATATGTGAGATAAGTAACATCACACCCATTTCACAGGTGAGAAAACTGGGGTCTGGAAAGGTGACTTACCCTTGACTTCAGGGCACAGGCTGAGAAAATGAGAAACAGAATTTGAACCAGGTCCTCCTGGCTGCAAAGCCTGTGCCGCTTTCTTGACAGCTTGCCACCTCTCAGGCCCCACACCTTGGCTGCTGGTCAGGCCCCTTGGAAGGAACCTAGTGTTATCCCTGACCCTGCTCTTCCTCTCTCAGCCCCTGAGGGCCCCCATTAGCTGCCCACCTCCTGCTTGAAACACGCTGCAGAACATCTGGAAGCCCTAGGAGGCCGTTTCTTTGACAACCTTCGATTTAAAAGCTCATGGAAATTCTTGCTCCAACTGCTGTGACGTGAGCAGCCCAGGTACACAGCCCTCTGGAGGCCAGAAGGGGCTGCCAACATCTGCTTCCCATTACCCGGGGGAGGGACTTCACCACCAGCCGCTGGTAACAGGAGACCCTGGCCTCTGATTTATGGCTCATTTGGAAGGAGGCCTCGGAGCAATTACTTGTTGGATTGAGCCAGGCGAGGGGCTAGAGCTTTGCAAAGCGGAAAGCAGCCCCTGGCTGGCAGCGCTTTCTCCCCAGGAAGACAGGGACTATCCAGTGAGTACTTTCTTATTGACTTAAGTTACCTAACTTTCATGGATCATTGCCTATGTACCAGGCACTCTTCTAAATGCTTCATGAATATTCACTCAGTTAAGCCTCCCTAGAAGGGAGATGCTATGATCATCCCATTTTATGGTTGAGAAACTGAGGCCCCCAAAGATTATACAGCTTGCTGCAGTCACATAGCTAGGCATGTAGACTCTGCTGGGATTTGAATCAAGGCCCCGGAATCCAGCAACCGTTATGCTGCTCTGCAAATGAATAATCTTTAAAACATGTAAATTGGACCACCAGATTCCCAGCTCAGAATCCCCAATGGCTTCTAATGACAGAGTGAAACCCAAAGTTCTCAAACTGTAAGAACCTCTGGTCTTCTCTTCTCTGTCTTCTCCTTGCCTATTCCCCTCCAGCCTTCCTTGCCTGTTCTTGCTTCTTTTTGTTCATTTCATTTCTTTTCTTTTTTTTTTAAAAGAGAAAAACCAGCTCTATTGAGCTATAAATAACATCAGGCTGGGCATAGTGGCTCATGCCTTTATCCCAGCACTTTGGGAGGCTGAGGTGTGGGGGTCACTTGAGCCCAGGAGTTTGAGGCCAGCCTGGGCAACACAGCAAGACACCACCTCTACAAAAAATTAGCTGGGCATGATGGTGCACACCTGTAGTCCCAGCTACTCAGGAGGCTGAGGCAGGAGGATCTCTTGAGCCCAGGAGGTCAAGGATGCAGTAAGCTATGATTGTGCCCCTGTACTCCAGCCTGGGTGACACAACAAGACCCTGTCTCCAAAATAAAAAATAAAAAAAAATTAACGTCTCATAAAACTCACCCATTTAAAATGTACAGCTCAATGGTTTTAGTATAATGTATTCAGAGTTGTGCAATGATCATCACAATCAAAGTTTAGAATATTTTCATAATCCCCAAATTCACCATCAGCGGTCATTCCCATTCTCCCTCCCCTCCAGCCCCTGGCAACCATGAATCTACTTTCTGTCTCTACAGATTTGCCTATTCCTGGCATTTCATACATATGGAACCATACAATATGTGTTTTCATTTTGTGACTGGCTGCTTTTACTTGGCCTAATGTTTCAAGATCCATCCACGTTGTCTCATGAATCAGTACTTTATCCCTTTTAGAGGCCAAATCATATTGTGTGGTATGGGTATGCACTTTATCCATCCATTCGTTGGTAGGCATTGGGGTCATTTCCACTTTTTGGCTCTTATAAACAATGCTGCTGTGAACACATGTGTATTTTGCCTGGACCTCTGGTTCCTTGGACATGCTAAACATGCTCCCCTCGCAGTGCTGTTGCCCTTGCCATTTCCTCCTCCTGGCTGCCTTCCTCCAGGTCTTCCTGTGGCTGGCCCCTCACTTCATATCCCTGTCCTCACACCACCTCCTCACATGGGCCCTCCAGACCACCCCCTCTACTTGTCATTCTCTCCCCCATCTTCTGCTTTAGTTCTCTTTCTTGGCCTTGCCAGTACAGGAAATTACTCTATATCCTTATTTGAGTACTGGGATTCTCTCTGTTTCTCTACCTAGTGTGGAAGCTCCATGAGGATGGGGACCTCCTTGGTCTCAGTGCCTGGCGCATAGAAGGTGCTCAATCAGTAGACAGTGTGTGAATCAAGCAATGCAACGGAGCATGGATGACTTGCTCCACGGCAGCACAAGGCTTCTAAATAGTGAGCAAGACACCCAGTGACTCCAAACGGTAACCAGGGTGCTCTCATGATTGCTACACCTGCAAGGTCTCGGCTTAGTCTTTCAAATTTCCCTGCAAGCGTAGAGGAGAGAGAAGAGCAAACCAATAAACCAATAGGATGCTGCCACAGGAAGCAAGGACAATGTGGCTGCTAAGAGTAGGCACTTTGGCAGGAGACGTCTGGGTTGTTATTAGTTACTTCTGAGCTTGGTGACCATGAACCAATCCATTTTATTTTCTGTGCCTTGGTTTTCTCAACTGTCAAAGGGAAGTAATAATAGTACCTTCTTTACTAGATGTTTATGAGGGTAAATTGAAATAATGTGGGTAAAATGTTGGACATATGTTGGCTATTTTTGTGTGGATGGATGTAGGCATCAGGAAAGCAGAGACAGCAAGGAGGATGGGCAAGTAACTAGCCTGGAAGGGAAGGTGGGAGGAATCAGTGCTGGTTTCCTGGGGGAGGTGGCATCTAAGCTAGGACCAATAGGACTTGGTCCCGGGGAACATGACGTCTCTTCTCTTTCTCCTCCTCCAGCTCAGGATCCAACATAGCAGAGGAGGACTCCAGGAAGTCATTCTACCACCTCTGCCTCCCTGCTGACGAATCCAATATTTGGTGAGAAGCCTCCTAGGACAAGAGGCAACTTGGCATAGTGCTTCATTTCAGAGTTCAGGTCTGATGGGGTAACCTGGTGTTCAAATATCTCTGGCTTCCTGACTGCCTAACTGTGTGCCCCTGAGCCATGTGCTAAACCTCTCTGGGCCTTCATGTCCTTGCCTGTAAGTGGGGGTGATGAGCACAGTGCCAACAGCACAGGGTGAGAATTCAGCGAGGTAATGCCCGGCGAGCACTTGGCACATGGGGAGTATCAAGTCAGTGTCAGCCCTCAGCCTTGGTGGAATCCCTCTCTCACCTCAAAGTCTCCTTGCTTCCAGTGTTTTCCCAGAGCAGTAGCAAAAGCAGGCAACTAATTTTGCTTAAAGAGCTGGAGCCAAGACTAGGAGAATGGAGCCCAGGTCAGCCCCGTACTTGCCATGTGGTTTGGGAAGAGTGAACCCACCCCGCAGAGCCTGTAGGAAAACCGTCACTGGTAAGGGGGAAATGAGATAAAGGCGGTCAAGCCCTTGCTGCTTCCTGTCTCCCTGGGAATCCCTAAGAACATTCCCCAGCCTCCTCCTTTGCCCTCATCCCTCTCCCAGGGCTTAATTGGGCAGCTGCCGTCAGTTTGCACTTAACCTTCTCCCCATCTGCCCTCGAGGGAAAGAATTAACGCTAATCCCTGAGCTGCTTCCCTGCCTGTCGAGGGAAGTGTCAGAGTGCAGGGACCTGGATCCAGCTCAGCTCAGGCTTCCCAAGTAGTGCAGCCCAGCTCCAGTGCTCAGGGGCTCCCCAAACACACCCACCCCAGAGTCTCAGCTCCTCTGTGCTGGAGCAGTGGGGGACAGCCCTCCCAGCCAGTGAGCCACCTTCCTCCTCACCCAGTTCTTGTCCCTCTAAGCCCAACACTGTACTATAGAAATACAATGTGAGCCACGTAAGTTATTTACAATTTTCTGGTAGCCACATTAAAAAAAAACCAAAGGGTAATAGATGAAATTTTAATAATACATTTTATTTAAAGCAATATATCCCAAATATGATCTTTTTAACATTAACCAATGTGCACAGTTTTTAAGAAGATATTTTCTGTTCTTTCTTTGCATACCCAGACTCCCCAGTTTGGTGTGTGTCTTATACTTTTATGGCACATGTCAATTTGGATACTAAAATTTTCATGGGAATACTTGATCCGCATTTAGACTTCACAAAACTTATAGCTGAAAAAGATTCACCTACCCAAGTTGATCGAGACCCTCATAAAAGTTTTCCAATCACTGAATCAAGTATGAGTTTTTAAGTTTAAATGTAAAAAAAAAAATGTAATTAAATAACATGAACAGTTCAGCTCATCAATCACATTAGCCACATGTCAAGGCCTTGGTGGCCATGTGTAGCTGGTGGCTACCATATTGGATGGTGCAACTCTGGCCTTCACCCAATTTCCCACAACTGCTCCTTGGCAGGCCTCTCCAGGAAAATGTGTGGTGCACTGGAGTTGGGAACTCTGCCTCCAATTTGCTGTGTGACTTTGGGTGAGTGTCTCTGCCTCTCTAGGCCTTTCTTTTCCCAGCTCTCAAATCCTTCCATTTAAAGAAAGTGAGTGCCTATGCTCACAACACCTTGTTCTAGGCTCTGGGAATGCACAGCAAAGAGCACACGGTGCCCCTTCTCACAGAGCTTCATTCTGGGCTGGGAAATGGTCATCAGAGCTGGGATTACATTTATGGAACCCTTTCTATATGCCAGGCACTGTTGGAAGCCTTTGACATTAGCCAACTCTTTTAACCATCACGGTAGCTTCATGGGGAAGGTGCTGGCATCATTTCTCATGAGAAAATTGAGCCACACAAAGCATTAAGAAACTCGACCAAAGTCTCCCAGCTTAAATGGGGCTGTGGTGGGATTTGAACCCAGTCTGCTTGGCTGTAGTGTGAGTGCTTTCATCACTTCCTTCTACTACAGGTTGAACATTCCTACTTCAAAATTCCAAAATCTGAAGCAGTCCAAAATCTGAAACTTTTGGGGCACTGACGTGAAGCCACAAATAGAAAATTCCACATGTAAGTACTCAACACAAGCTTTGTTTCATATGCAAAATTATTGAAAATGTTTCATAAAATTACTCCTTCATCCTATGTGTATAAGGTGTATATGAAACATAAGTGAATTTCCTTTACTGTTTTTGTATTCACAAACCCTCCCTTCCACTCCAAGCCCTGTAAGCATCTGGCATCTTGGCTAGTTTGCTGCTTCCGAGGTGCCTGGGGGTTCATGCATTTTAGACTTTGTGTGCTCCGGGGACTAGACATGATTTCAAAGTGCTGCTGACTTGGGTCCCAATCCCCAAAATATCTCATTATGTATATGCAAATATTCCAAAATCTGAAACAGTCTGGTCCCAAATACTTCGGATATGGGATACTGATTTCTCTAATGAATGTAGAGTGGCAGTGATGGCTGCTGAGAAAAGCAGCAAAGCAGAAAAAAAGGGGGAGGGGCTCCTATTTTAGATGGAGGGGAAAGAGGCCCCCTCTCCTCCAGGCTACACAGACCATCCCTAACATCCCTTGCACCTCAATCAAGGGTCTACCATGTGCCAGACTTTTAAAGGGTCTTGGAGGCCCCAGGCAGTGTGTGATGGGCCAGGGTCTGTGAAGGTGTGCCCCGCATTGAGGAGGAGCCGGGCATCTGAACTGCGAAGCACAGCCAGGCCTGCCAGGCAGGTGTGCCATGTGGACTGGGAGCCGTGGCCAACAGCTGCCAGGTGGAGCCAGGCTTGTGCCAGGGACTGCAGTCAACAGAAGCAGCTGCCCTCCAGTGTTTACTGAGCATTTATTTTCTCTCCTTCTTTCTTCTTTCCCCTTTTCAGCCCATCTTTCCTAGCCTTACCCCTTCCCCTTTCTTCCCTCTCTCCTCCCTCACTCCTTACCTCCCATCCACCCACCTATCCAGTGTTTATTGAAGGCCTACTATGTACCAGACACGGTGTCAAGCCCTAGGGACACTGTGGTGAATAAAATGCTCCTGTCCTCAAGGAATGTCATGGTCCATTTGGAAGGACCCATAAATAAATCTGTAATGTCTGCTGAGAAAGGATGTGTGTGCTCTTTGAGAATAACAGTGAGACGAATTGGGGAAATTAATTACTCTTTGTACATGGAAGGACACTATAGATAAAGTTCAAAGGCAAATGATAGGCTGGAGAAATATTCGCACCGTCAGGGATGCAGAAGGAGCCCACATCTATGTATAGAGCTCACTGTCAGGGCCTGGCATAGAGCGCCATTCCCTTCATAGCGGGGCTTGCTCTTATTTTTTTCACTCTCCTTTTTTTTTTTTCAAATGCATCCTCTGTTCTACATAAAATGGTTGTGTCCTGTTGGTAGATCAGGGGCCCAACTTCCTGACTCAATGATTATAACAAACATGAGGTCAAACAAGAAAAAAGGTGTCATGGGAGCAATCCACCCAAGCTCCAGCCTTGAATTAGAGAGAGTCCCCGACCCAAGGATCTTGAGTCCAGTGTGGGTGACAGTGCGGACACTAAGCAAAGGCTTTTCAGGGTAGTTTGCGGGAAGGGGCGGCATAGGTGTGGGGAGCTTCGAAGAGGGTCCTGCTGTGCAGACTCTTGGGGGCAGGAAGGGATAGTGGGAAGAGTGACAGCTAAGGGGAGTCCTGAAGCATGGGGAGTAGTTAGCTAGGTGCCAAGGGGAGGGGAAAGTATTCCAGGCAAAAGGAACTGCTTGTGCAAAGGTCTAGAGACAGAAAAGTTTAGACCCCGACATACACACACACACACACACACACACACACACTCACTGCAGACACAGAGTCTCCTCCATCTTGCAGGAGTCTGAGTCAGGGAATCATGAAAGATGGGGGTAGAGAGGTAAATGGGTCAGATTACAAAGGGTCTGGTAAGCTATGCAAGGAGGTTGGACATCATTTGAAGATCAGTGGGAAGCATTTGAAGAATTACAAGCTAAGGAATGATTGTTTCAAATTTGCGTTTTAGAAGGATCATGTTGGCCACATTCTGAATAATGGAGTGGGGAAACTGGAGCCGGTTAAGAGGCTGTTGCCAAACATCCAGGGGAAAACTGATACTGGCTTGAAATAAGGAAATGGCCATGGGGATGGAGAGAAATGGATGGAGGTCAAGGTCAAGATCAATGTGAAAGGTTGAGGCTGCAGCTCTAGAAATGGGAGTCACAGGTGGACAGACAAGACCCGAATCAGGGGGCAGCGGCAGCCCCTCAGGGAGACTGCATCATGCCAAGAAAGAAGGGACCAAACGTCTGATGCTGGGTTCTGTGTTTGGATCAAAAGCTGGGAGACTCCTGGGTTCTTGCCTTTGCTCCTCCCTCGCCGGCTGTGTGAATTCGGGGTGTTCACGTCTCCCCTCTGGGTTCGTTCTCCCCATTTGTAAGATACTGTGACTTGAATAGGATCAGTGATCCTTACTGTCCCATGGAGCCCTAGGAGTCCTTGGGAAGTCAGTCCTTCAGCAGCAGGGGCTGAGGTGACATTTGGTGGCTGTGGCTTGGGACTGTCACCTCCTCTTTAAGCACAGTAGTTCCGCTTCAATTTGTTTTGTAATTGGCCTTCTGACTCAGCTTTGATTTGAAGAAAGGGTTCCATGACTCAAAAGAGTTTGATGAGGGATGACCTCTCGTGTTCCATCTGGCAGAAGGTAGAGCCACACCCAGTTGGGAGTTTCCCTGATACTAGGAAGAGCGACATCTCCATAAGTCAGAGGGAATTAACAACTATAGACCTTACGGCACTGTTTGGTGCAGACTCTAGATCCAAGGAAAACTCATGACCCTGCACCCAGGGGTCTAAGTGGTCTTGTCTGAAGGGTTAGCATCTCCAACCCAAGTACTCCAAGGGTGACAAATAAGATTCAGCTCTGGCAGTGGATGGTAAAGTTGCCTGGGGCTGCACTGAGGAGCACTCGGTGGGGATAAATGCTGTGATTGATTAGAAATGTCTGCTCTGGACAGTAAATGGGTGGTAATGGTGTGTGTGCCATGAATCTGCTAGCTTTGATCTAATCTTTGCTGTTTAACAGGGACATGAACTCTCATTCCCATCACGGCCCCAGGCTGCTCTATTGTGCGATCTCTTCTTTCTCCTCCTTTTGTTGTTGAGTACTTCAAAGGTCTATCCTGGCCCTCTTCCCAGTGGACCAGTCACTTCAGGAAACGAATGGGCTGCTCTCTGGAGGAAGCCAGATCACTCAATGAGTTCCCATTTCTCTAGAATTAGATGGTTAGTCATGCCGACCAGGGGCAGTAGGTGGGCTCAAGGCCAGGGCAGCACAATGCTTCTTTACTGAGCCCCCAGGGCGTGGGCCTTGTTTCCCAAAGATATCCAAGGCCATGTTCAGGAGCCTCTTGCCACCATTGTGATCCCACTTGCTGCATCTGTGAGGGACTGCCAATGCTAATGGTTGGGGTGGAGGCAGGAGGAAAAAAGGGCACTCTGCTACTCAGGAAATTAAAAACCTGCCATTCTCTTTAATATTTTAAAAAAGTAATCTTCATGACATAAATAAATCATGTTTATTGTAGAAAAGCTGAAAAACATGGATAAGCAGAAAGAAGAAAATAAAAGACATCTATGTTCTGATACTTAGAGAAAAGCATTATTTCAACAAGTTAGTGTGTATCTTTCCAGACTTCAGCAGCTCTAGGCACCAGCCCCTCAGAATGGACGATGGCTGTAGCCCTGGGGTGAGTGGAGGCCTCCCAGCTGTGCCAGGCATTAACCCTGTAGTTGCTGACTGGTGGGAAGGTCTAGGGTTCCTGGGGGTGGAGCCAGGGCAAATGGGGTGGCCTGCATGGGGCTCAAGTGACGGCTCTTTCCAACCAGACAGGAACTAGTTTGTTAACAAGCTGAGCTGGCACTTTATGGATAATTCTCAGTGGTGTCTATCCCTACTCCTCCGAGGGTATAATTAGACATATTGGCTGGATGCAGGCCTGGGCTTAGAAATACTACTGCTGGTTGGCGTTAGGAGGGGTCACTTCCTAGTCAACGTCCCTATTTGCATTTGAAGCATTGTTGCTCCTGGCGGGTGAGTTGAGCCGCACATATCCCTTTCTCTTTTTATAAATCCATATTTCCCTCATCACTCTCTCCCCACAACAGGGACTGAGAGGTTTCCTGGAAGAAAAAGAATCTGTGATCCCTGTTTTTACTTTAGGAGTCAAGGGTAAAAACAACTTCACCTTCTGGGCTAGGCTGGCCTCAATCCAGAGCACACAGAAAGGATCACAGGATTCCAGAACAGACACTCACCATAAGAGAAAACACAGCCTGCACAGGTGCCAGGACTCAGCACCCAGGCCCTGGTGGCTGGAGATGAGGGTTCCTTCTGAGCACGGTTTGAGGCTGGCACTAGAACCTTCCTGATCCAGCCACCCTAGAGGAGTGGGTACCCCATGGGGAAGATCGTGCATAAAAATTTAATGATTCTAACACTTTGGGGCTTGGGCAACATTGCTATAGGGCCCTTCTCAACTGCAGGAGTACACAGTTCTGAAGGGACAAAGAGGTATCCCCAGTTTAGGAGTCCAGCCAGCAACTGTAGATCTTATACAATCTGATCAGATCTGGGAGGGGCAGAGAATGGCATAGAACCAGCTGCAGCTATATGGTCCAGTTTGAGAGATGTGACTGAACTTCTCTGTCTCTCTGCCAGGCGACAAAGATGCTCAGGGCTTATTTGACAAGTGGTTAAACTTAGTGATTAAGAGTACAGATTCTGGAGCCAGACTGCTTGGGTTGGAATCCCATCTCTACCACTTATTTTCTTTGTGACTTTGGGCAAGTGACTTCACCTCTCTGTGCCTCAGGTTTCTCATTTGTAAAGTGGGGGGACACATAGAGCCTATCTTAGAGAGTTGTTATGAGGATTAAATTAATATATGTAAAATTATATCTAGCTGATTGCTATGTTTGCTGACACACACATACACCCTTAGGTGGTTTTGAAGTTGTAGCATTTAGGAATGGGAACACTGGAAAAGCTGGAAATTCTTGTTAATTTGGAAGGTGAGGCTTTGAAGTGGTTCTTTTTTTTTTTTTTTTTTTTGAGACAGAGTCAGCTGGAGTGCAATCAATGGCAGGATCTTGGCTCACTGCAACCTCCACCTCCTGGGTTCAAGTGCTTCTCATGCCTCAGCCTCCTGAGTAGCTGGGATTACAGGCGTGCACCACCACATCCAGCTAATTTTTGGATTTTTAGTAGAGATGGGGTTTCACCATGTTGACCAGGCTGGTCTTGAACTCCTGGCCTGAAGTGGTCCACCCGCCTCGGCCTCCCAAAGTGCTAGGATTACAGGTGTGAATCACTGTGCCTGGCCCAGGAGTGGTTCTTAAATTTGAGGATGCATCAGCATCATCTGGAAGGCTGCTTGTTAAAGCACAGATTTCTTGGCCCCACCCCCAGTCAGTCTGGGGTGGGACTGAGCATCTACACTTCTCACAAGCTCCCAGATGATGCCCATGCGCTGTGGTCCACAGATCACACTTGGAGCAACACCAGTTTTGAATATTGTTATAAATCTATTTTATTTCTTCTTTTTACTGAGTATAATCTTCTCTGACATTTTGTAACCAGACTGTAAACTTGACAAGGGCAGGGGCCATGACCTTACTCACCATTGAATACACAGCATCTGACATGCTGTAGATGCCCGATAAATATCGGCTGAAAGGAGGATAGCAGCACGCTTTTTGCACTCAACAATGTTCTTGTGTACATTTTTCGTGTTAATAAATATTCTCCCACAACATTGTTTGGTTGGTTGCATAGTTTTCCCTTGTATGGTTGTAAGTGAGAGAACAACTTGAGCTTGCTGGAACAAAAAGGAAGAATTCAGTCTAAGTAGGCAGGGTGCCTCAGCGACTGGAACCAGGAAGCTGAGAACCAACAAAAGGATCTTTCCTATTGCCTCCCATCCGCATCCCCCTGTGATGGCTTCATTCCCTTTCCCGGGCTTTTGTGACTTTTCTGTCCACATGACATCCAAGATGGCTGCTTACATCTCCCAGATCTCTTGTTACAGCACCTGCCATGTGGTCAGTCTGTCTGTCTGCCCTTTAGTCTCTCTCCTAGTAACTCCGTTAGGGACTCTGGCCCTGCTGGGGTCAGTGCTCACCCCTCATCCAATCAAGCAGGAGGGCCATATTCAAATATGGCTGCCAGCTGCCCCTGTGGTGGTAGTCGGGGGAGTACAAGAAAAGTGGGGCCTGGTGATCGCCAAACGATCCATTCTAAATTGCCGTCCATTCATCTTCTCATCCCTCTCCTTAAACCTGATTTCAATTTCAATCTGGTGACCAGGATTTGGTTTCTGTGGACTTTTCTGGGCTCAGAGCAGGGATTTGACTGACTTAACCCCATCTCTCTTCCATTAGCGATAATGGCCCATGGCAGCGTCACAGGTTTGTCTGATGTCTTTGAACATTTAATCCACACAACGTGATTTTGAGGGAGGCAGGAGGTTTCACCCAATGAGGCCTGTTTAGTACCAGCAAGTCTGCTCATGATCCGAAATGCAGCTGAAAAAATAAATATAATTAAAAAGATAACTCAGGCCAGCGTTCCCAGAGACTGTTTTACATGGGCGCATAATGAATGCTAAACTCAGTGCAGCAGTGCCAAAAAGCAAAATAAATTCTTGGAGTTGGTCTGTTTCCTGCCTGCAATACATTTGCTTGTTCCAAACAAATATATTTGTCAATACAACACAATTAGGAAGGCTGAGCCAATCAGACCATCAAATATCCAGAGAAGCAGAACGTGGCTTCCATACACTTTGCTAGATGGAGCCAAGGTCTGGGTGTGTTATGACCAAATCAATTACAGCCCGGGCAGGCCTTACATTCCCCTCCAGGACAAGCTTCCTCATCTCTTCTAGTTACCGAGGGAGTTCTGACTTTTTCTCCCTTTCCTTCTCTCTAGTATTAATAACCATGAGGCCCCTCCTTCCCAATCTTTTAGGTTAATTTACCTTTTTTTTTTTTTTTTTGGCTAACAGCTAGAAACAACTTTTGACATATATAGTTTGTAGAATGAGGGCCTGCCAAAATAGGACTAATAATGAGTATTTATAATAATAGCTACCATTTATTGCACAGATGCCAGGCATTTCACACTCGCAGTTTCTCCTGACCCTCACAGCAATCCTGGGATAGGTATTACTAGTTTCATTTGATAGGTGAGGAAACAGGCTCAGAGAGGTCCAATGATTTGTACAAGGCCACACAGCTAGTGAGTGACTGAGCTGAGGTTAAAACTCTGCTCTTTCTAATGCTTGAGCTTGTGTTAGGACTATTGATGTTAAAAGACATAGAATCTAACTCAACCTGGCTTTAAACAATAAGGGGATTAAATGGCCTTTGAGTTGCTAGCCCAGGTGTGAACTTCAGGCAAGGCTTAATCCAGCCACTCTAATGACGTCTTCAAGGACCTGGCTTCTCTCTGCTCTGCCTGCCTTCATCCTTAGGCTCCTCACCATTGGCTTCTATAGCCCACACCTCTGAGCTCTTCCTTCAGGAAAGGAAATAATGACAGCAGCTACATCCAGCAGCTTATTCTTAAGCCTCATCAGTCTGGAGAAGAAAGAATGTCCCCTTTGGTAGTATCCACAGAAGAGAGAGGAGCTTCTACTTTCAAACTCTTGGCATTCCATTTGCTTGGTTTAAATTAGGTGCCCATCCTTGAGCCATAGCACCTGGCTTAGGGATATGACGTGTTGGTTAGTTTAGATTGATCAGGCCCCTCTCTGGAGCTGAGGTGGTCAGCTGTCTTGCAAGAGCCTCAAGGCTGAGCAAGGGGAGGGACAGAGATCCTAGAGCAAACCTGGGTGCTGTCATCGGAATAGGGGCATGAATTGGCAGAGGGGATGGCTTAAATAGTTAACCAACTGGCCTGGCACAGGCACTGACCAATTAGAACAGATGCTGGCTATGAAGACTCATTAGCCATTTGCTATTCAAAGTGGGCTCCTTGGACAGCAGCATCAGATCATCTGGGAGCCTGTTGGAAATGCAGGATCTCTGGACCCACTCCCACAAACTGAATCAGAATCTGTACTTGAACAAGATCTCTAAATCTTTAACAAGATCTAGCAAAGTTTCAGCAGTGCCGATTTAGCAGAGTGATGGAGCATGATAAATACATAAATACGTGATAAAGTGCCTGGCATGTGGTGGGTGCTTAATAAACATAGTTCCCTTCTTCCCATCCCAAATGTTTGCAAATGGGGAAACTGACTATCTTAGTCCGTTTTCTGTTTCAATAACTGAATACCTGAGACTGGGTAATTTATGAAGAAAAGAAATTTGTTTCTTACAGTTCTGGAGGCTGAACATCCAAGATCACATGTGGTAAGGGCCTTCTTGCTGATGGGATTCTACAGAGTCCTGAGGTGGCGCAGGGCATCAAATGGCTCATGAGAGATGAGGGGCTCAGGAAAGACGGCCAAACTGATTTTTATTACAGACCCATTCTCGGGATAACTAACCCATTCCCTAAATAACCCATTAATCCATTACTCCACGAATGGATTAATCTGTTCATGACAGCACAGCCCTCATGACCCAATCACCTCCCAGATGTTGCACTTCTGAATGCTGCTGCATTGGGGATCAAGTTTTCAACCTATCAACTTTTGGGGAACACAGTTAAATTGCAGCATTGACCCAGCAGGATTTCTACATGCCTAAAACATAGACATGGACTCTGATGCCCTGAGGGCTAGCCTGGGGCTTGGCTTTTCTCAGTACATCAGAGGTTCTAAACCCAGGCTGCACATTAGAATCCTCTAGTGAATTTTAAAAAATCTTGTCGGCCAGGCATCACCCCGAATCAAGTCAGTCAGTATCTCCCAGGGGAGATCCAAGCATCAGTACTTTTAAAAGTTCCTCAGTCAATTTCTATGAGCAGCCAAGGTACAGAACCAGTGCCTCCCACTTTGCTGCCTTCTGAATTCATTAAAGTGTAAGAAGGCTCTGCTTTCAACAAAAGGGTCTGCTTTGAACACTTCTGGGTGGCTGGCTACAAACCCAAGGGTGATGGTTCCTGTCTTCGAACACTGAGCATGTGCTCTGACATGGCTGTGCCTGGTAACACAGAGGAGTGCCTGGTAACACAGAGGAGTGCCTGGTAACACAGAAGAATCTGTGCTGACTGGCTCCGGCTTGCACTTCTCAGACGTCTGGTAGAGGTTCAGTTTCTGAGCCAGGGAACCAACAGGCATGGACCCATAACCTAGACTCCAGGGATTCGGCAGGGCAGGTGGGGAGCAATGATCACCTCTGCAATTCTGCACCGCCAGGTCCCCAGATGCATACTCAGAAGTCCTGGACCCCTGGGGCGTCTGGTGAAACCTCTGGACTCTTCTCAGAAAAAAAAAAAGTTTTTGTTTTACATAATAAGACTAAGGAGACTAGGCATGGTGGCTCACACCTGTAATCCCATAACTTTGGAAGGCTGAGGCAGGAGGATGGCTTGATCCCAGTTCGAGACCAGCCTGGGCAACAGCGAGACATCTTCTCTAGTTCGAGACCAGCCTGGGCAACAGTGAGACGTCTTCTCTATTAAAAATTAAAAATAAAATTAGCCAGGTGTGGTGGTGCACACCTGTAGTCCCAGCTACTTGGGAGGCTGAGGTGGGAGGATCACTTGAGCCCAGGAGGTCAAAGCTGCAGTGAGCCATGATCATGCCACTGCACTCCAGCCTGGATGACAGAGCAAGACTCTGTCTCAAAAAAAAAAAAAAGCACTAAGGAAAGAAATAGTTTTGAAATACAATTATCATCTGGGCATGGTGGCTCACAACCTGTAATCCCAGCACTTTGGGAAGCTGAAGTGGGCAGATCACTTGAGGCCAGAAGCTCAAGACCAGCCTTGCCAACATGGTGAAACCCTGTCTCTACTAAAAATACAAAAATTAGCTAGCGTGGTGGCACGCGTCTGTAATCCCAGCTACTCGGGGGACTGAGGCACAAGAATCGCTTGAGCCTGGGAGGTGGGGGTTGCAGTGAGATGAGAGTGCACCTTGCACTCCAGCCTGTGACAGGGGGAAACTCTGTCTCAAAAAAAAAAAATGCACTTATCAAGATATTAAAAAGAAATGTGCATATGTGCTTCTTCTTCTTCTTCTTCTTTTTTTTACGTATGTGCTTCTTTATGAATGCGTTAAATGAGCAGGTCTGGCAGTGTGTCTCACAGCTACCGGAAGCTTGAAGTGGTGCTGAACATGCATAATGTACTGAGACGTCTGCAGCAACTGTCCTTCCATAGGTAACTATCTGTGATTTCTACTGGTGACAGTCACAGGCGCTGCTAATCTGACTGTAGTTTGTCACATTTACAATGGAGACAAATGCTGAACTTTGGTTAGAAGTTAGTGAAAATAATGATTCCACCCAAGTCCACTGACCCTCTGAATTCTATCCACAGACTCCTTGGATTTCGTGGTCCCAGGCTGAGAAAGCTTGGGGTAGAGAAATAGGGCTGAGGGCAAATCGCTGGCTGCAGCCGTGCTGTGGAAGGTGAGTGCCACTGGGCATAGCATGTCTCCATCAGAAGATGCAATCTGTTTTTCTCCTAGGTCCTGGATGCTGAGGTTTCAAGGGAGAAGAGGTGTGTGTCCTGGGGCTAGGGGTGTGTACAGAAGGGATTCAGAGCTTCTGAGAGGATCATGCCAAGGTTCTCATCCTAGCTCTTTTTGACACTGGTACTGTCACCCAAGCATGCTGCCTAACCTCTTCAGACTTCAGTTTCTTAATCTATAAAATGGGGCTCCTAAAGCCTGCCTCAAGGGTTTCCGTAATAATGAATGACAAATGCTTAGCACGGTAGCAGTGAACTTACTAGTTAGGTGTGCCAGCTGTGTAATCTTGCACAAGCCCTTGACTTCTCCAGGACTTGGTTTCCCCACCTGTAAAATAGGCTACAAGTGCCTGCCTTATTGTGAGGATGCAGAGCCTGGCACCAAAAGACAGCCCCATACACAGTGGCTGGACAGCTGAGGGCCCCAGGCAGCCCACAGGACTCCACACACAGCAGCTCTGGAGACTGCTTCCTTGGCCAGACTGTGCAGGGGACCAGTTGCAGGGGCTAGTCCTGGAGGATTCTCGGCAACCTTAACTCCTCAGGTGCACCAGTCAGTCCCTGCAGTGAGGGCCTTGGCCAGGTGTGTGAGGTCGGGTGGGGAGGAAAACACCTGGGGAAGGGTGAGCTGTTGTAGCTGGCTCACACTCCCCTGGGCTGGATGTCTCAGGACCCTGTGTCTAGAGCCCCAGCCTCTCCCACCGTGTTGGCTCTGACTCAGCCGTGCCTGTAGGGACACCTGGAGACCAGCCAAGCCAGACCCCAGCTAGCAAGCACTAGAGCCCTGGATTTTTTTTTTAAAGAAAGAACTCAGCTGGGGTGTCACCTTCCCAGCCTCTGCCCCTTTCAGTCTGGAGTCTTTCATTTTCCCTCTGTTTCTTTCTCTTTCTGTGAATGAGGCTGTACCTTGCTTCTATTTCTCTCTCCCAGTCCCTCTACCTGTCTGCCTCTGCCTCTCTCTCTCTCTCTCTGCATTTATCTGTTTTTCTCTCCCACCCTCTCTTTCCCAGTCCTCTGTTTATTTAGTCAGTTTCTCTCCACTGTCTGACTGTCTTTCTATCTCTTTCCGTTCCTATCTTTGCTTCTCTCTGTCTCAATGTCTGTCTGTCTGTTTCTGTCTCTTGCTCTCTCCATGTCCCCGTCCCCTCTCCCCAACGCATTTGACATAGGGCACTGAGTGACTGTGGAGGACAAATGCGTCCCGAAGTTTCCCTCCACTCCCACTTAGAAGGCAGAGCCTGCAGAGGAACAAATGGGACAGGGCACATAGGGCGCCTGGGACCTCTGAGTGTACGAACAACCTTAGCGATGACTTCTGTTTCTGTTAGACTGTGAACTCCTTGAAGGCAAGAGCACATCTGAATTACCTTTGAATCATCAATAACTAGCACAGGGCCTGGTATGTTGCTGATGTTCAGTAAACATTTATTTACATGAGTAAGTGATAGAATGAAAAAAAAACACATTTTTTTTTTCTATCAAGTAAAATTTACTCATGACCATTTTGGGCTATCAGGACCTCTTTTTTTTTTTTTTTTTTTTTTTTTTTTTGAGATAGGGTCTTGCTCTGTCGCCCAGGCTAGAGTGCAGTGACATGATCACGGCTCACTGCAACCTTGACCTTCAGGGCTCAAGTGATCCTCCTACCTCAGCTTCCCAAGTAGCTGAGACCACAGGGGCATGCCGCTATGCCCGCTAATTGTTAAAATTTTGTAGAAACGGGGTCTCACCATGTTGGCATGGCTGATCTCAAACCCCTGGGCTCAAGCGATCTTCCCGCCTTGGCTTCCCAAAGTGTTGGAAATATAGGTGTAAGCCACCGAGCCTAGCCTGTCTTTATCATTTTAAGTGAGTGCTCCCTCAGATAGAGAAACCAAAGTCAGTTTTTAAACCCTTGCTTTTTTAACTCTAATCCTCCTGCCACCATCACCACCCCTTAAACCTCCCATTCCAGAATATTCCAGAATGTGTCAGGCTGTTCTTAGCTGTAGGGTCTTTGCACTTTTGATTCTCCCTGCTAACTCCTGTTCATTCTTTCCATTTCCTCGTGGATGTACCATTCTCCTTCCCTGACTACCAGGCTAGATTTGGCTTTCCCCTTCTGTCCTTCCACAGTAGGCCATGCACACACCTACTTAACTTGCCTCCTCCCTCTGAACTGTAGGCTGCTTGAGGGAAGGGAGTGGGGCTTTCCTCACCTTATCTAGGACCTCGCACGGGTCCTGTAGTTCCTACAAGTTTGCCAATACGTCCTGAGCATCGTAACTCCTGGGGAGTTGCTGGGAAGTGCCAGTGGCTAAGTGATAGCTCCTAGCTCTATCTCTAGTTTTTAGCAGTTAAAAGACAATCTTGTCCAAGAATGAGAAGACCACACAAAATGCAGGTGGAGGAGACCAGTCTGGGGAAGCCACTTCCGGGCACCCAGGAACGCCTTGCTGGCTGTACCTCGGCTGGGGCAGGAGCCCGCACGAGAGTTACTTGCCCTTCAGCTTCCATGTTAGACAGGTTGGTTCTCAGCCAGGCTGAGCCCCAGGCACAGAAATAACTACCTGCTCAGACTGGTGGTTCCACCCCCCCATCTCCTGCAATATTTTTTCAACAGGAGGAAGTGAAATGAATTAATTATGAGCCGTGTGTGTTCACATGCATGCGTTCTGTTGCCGAGCTCCCGTTCTTGAAATGTGCAATCCCAATTGCAAATGAAACGCTCCCATCCTACCCCGTGCTCCAGAGGGTTTTCATAACAGCGCCTTTGTGGGCTCCCTTGAATGTCTGCCATGCCAAGGAGGCCGCACATTCCTCCGGCGGCTGCCTCGCTGGGCTTTGAGGAAATCTGCTGGCGGCGGCCCCAGTTTGCAGGAGGTGGGAGGGCATGTCGGAAACGTTGCTCTTAATCTGCCCATCTCCCCTTGAGCCCCCAGCAGCCCAGGGAGGAGGGGTTGAGATAAAGCCACATGCAGCAGGCAGATTAAGAGCTGCTGTTTTTATCGCTGCTTTCAGAGTCTCATGTCACATGGGCATTAGCAAGCTGGGAAGAGCAGGGGGGCACGCAGGGATGGGGGAGAAGGGCTGGCACCGCCCACCCCAGCAGCCGTCATGGCCCTGCCTGGAATCACTCGTGGGCAGCTGTAGCAAGGAGTGAAAGACAAAAATGATCCTGAATTGTGGCCTGGAAATATGAGCTTTGTGTAGAGGCTCGTGGTGTTTAATGTTCAGAATATTAAATGTAACTGTGATGATAATGACAGCAACTGACATTCACTGTACGCTTACTAAATATTTTTCATATATTATTTAAATTGATCTTCATCATAAGTCTGTCGTGCAGGCACTGCTCTGATTCCCATTTTTCAGGGGGAGCCTTAAAGGAGGTCAGGAATGTGTGGGGGTCTCATGGTAGTCAGCAGTGGAGGTGGGACTTGAACTCAAGGAGCCTGGCTTAGGAGCCTGCACATTGGCTTTCTCCTCCTTAAAGCCAGCGTGGGCTACAGCAGACAATACTGTTTAGAAGAGCACGTGATGGACTTCAGCCTGTCACAGAGCTGTGTTCAGCTTCCAGCTCTGCAGCTTCCTACCTGGGGGCCCTCAAGAGGGTCGCTTCACCTCTCAGGGCCTCAATTTCCTCTGTGTGATACCTGGAGAAGCACACCTGTCTCACAGCTGCTGTCAGGATTGAAGAATATAACACATATAAGGTGCCTGGTGGGCATCAAATTGCATCCCTCCAAAAAGATATGTTGAAGCCTTAACCCCCAGTTCCTGAGAATGGGACTTTATTTGGAAATAGGATTGTTGCAGATGTAATTAGTTGAGGTCACTGGGTGAGATGGGCCCTTTCCAATGTGGTTGGTGTTCTTAAAGGGGGAAATTGGGACACAGAGCCAGATACACACAGAGCTAAGACTCAGAGAAGATGGGCCTGTGAGGGCAGAAGTAAGTTATGTGGCCACAAGCCAAGGAACACTGATGATTGTCAAGAACTGCCTTGGCAAGGTGGATTCTTTCCCAGAGCCTTCAGAGGGAGCACAGCCCAGCTGAAGCCTTGATTTTGGACTAGCCTCCAGGACTGGGAGAGAATACACTCTCATTTAAAGTCACCCAGTTTTTGGTACAGTCATCACTTGGTATCCATGGGGGATTGGTTTCAGGACCCCCGTGCACCCAAAATCCAAGGATACTCAAGTGCTTGATATAAAATGGCATAGTATTTGCATATAAACTATGCACACCTTCCTATATACCTTAAACCAACTCCAGATTCCTGATAATATCTAATACAATATAAATGCCACGTAAGTACTTGTTATATCATATTGTTTAGGGAATAATGACAGGGAAAAAAAGTCTGTGCGTGTTCAATACAGATGTAATTTTTCCCCCTGAATATTCTTGATTCCGTAGATGTGGAACCCACAGATGCAGAGGGCTGACCGTGCTTTGCTATGGCAGCCTGAGCAAATGAAGGCAGTGCTAATGATCATAGAGGCCGCCAGTGCCTGCACTTCTTCTCCAGGCCACCCTGGAGTCACCTGCAGCTTGGTGTGCACAGCATGGCTCTTACCTCAAGCACCAGTGTCTCCCTGCCCAAAGGTTCTCTCTGAATGCAGAGCAAGCCTAGCAGGGCACAGAGGAGGCTGCAAGTGCCAAGAATGAATGCCCTGTGAACAGCCCTCAGTCAGTGAGGACTGGGAGCTGCGGGGTGGATACCCAGCCTCCCTATCTCTGGACAGGATGATTCTGAGTTATAATCTACGCAGCCTCTCAGAGAATGTCCAGGGGGATTGAGCCCCAGTTGCTCATAGTGGTAACTCATTTATTAATGTCACCTTCCATCCTTATTTCCCTTCCCTTCTCTCCTACTGGTGCTTCCTAATATCACCTCCTAATAAACTGTACTCCAAGCCTTGTCTTGGGGTCTGCTTTGGGGGAGAACCAAGAGAAAGACAGGCATGGGATGATTCTCAGTCAAACAGCCCCTGCTTTATCTTCCTGATTACAATTTCAGCCAGAGGCTGGCATCCTTGAGCTAAATGGACCCGTAGCTAGTCTTTGACCAACTGGGAAACTTTGAAGACCATAAAGGCCCCTGCCCCCAGCAAAAAGCTCTAGCATCTTAGGGAGATGAAGATGACATCAACGATGATGGAGACAGCAATTTACAGGAGTGGGGAAATGACATTAATCAGAATTCTTGGGCACAGCCCTTGGGAGGCTGCTGTTTGGTGGGACTACTCCCCACATAATCGCAGGGAAGGCTAAGCTGTTGCTTCTCAGGGGCCATCTGAGGCAGAGGGTCATGTGTGGGGAGCCTGGGCTTTTAGAAGGGAGCAGAGGCCAGGGGAGAGATGATAGGAGACTCCGAGGGAGAAGATGTGGGCAGGATAATCTCTCCTGGTGACTCCTCAAGCCTTCTGGAAAGTTACTAAGCTGTGCAATTCATGCAGGTGGCAGGATTCTTGTAAAGCAAGTGAAGGGGCCAGGGTCCATGTACAGTCCAAACTGAGCAGGCACAGCAGACACAAGGGTGGAGAAGTAAGGTGGGCAACCTGTTGCCATTGTGGGAAGGGCCCTGGCATCATGCAGGCTGGGTGCAGGGGTCTGAGCCGAGTTGACCCAAATCCCAAGGGACAGAGTAGCATGGAGCAGACATTGGTCATTTGTGGCTGCCCATCACTCAGAAACCCTCTTCCTCCATTTTAGGCAATTTTCCTTGTTTTGAGTCCAGCCTTAACAGGATGGAAGGAAGCAGACATGCATTGCTGGACTCCCTGGCATTTCACAACACGACCTGCAAGGGCCTGCACATTCGAGGCCCCCACGGGAGCCCAGTGTTCAGAAGTGAGCACTCCGAGGACATGGCCACACAAAGGGAACTCCATCATCTGGCAAGAACAGTGGCCAAGGAATTCTGCCCTTCAGGGGCAGTGGAGAGGGGCCCTGGATAGTGGTTCTGTGTGTCTGAGGAGCTTTCCTCAATGACAGAAGAGCAGTGTTTTCTCAGAAGTCCCCACAGTGTGGCCGGACATGGCTCCTGGCTGTGAAGCTTCAGAGTGGCCTTCTGTACATAGTCCTCCTCGGGGTGCTGTGCTGTGAGCGAGCTTATCTCCTCTAATACATTATTTTATTTTCTGGTTAAGCAAGCGTGAGTAGATTCTGTTATTTGTCCTTAACAATCCTGCCCAATATGGGTCTGAGTGACTTCTAGATCTCAAAAATAACAGTCAACATTTACTGAGGGTTTAGTAGGAGGCTGACTGTATCTTACATAGCTTGCATGCATTATTTCAGTAGATTATCCCAACAACCACATATGACAGAGGGGGGAGCCTGTGGGGAACTGGATGGCAGGCTCAGGGCTGTATAGATCCAAAACTTGTTTTTTTCACCATCTCTTGGAACCACTGGGCCTGCAACTTTCTTCACTTACCATGACGGCTGACAGCCTTATTTTGTGTACTGGTGCCCAGATGAAAATTCTCCTCCTTCTTTTTTCTCCCTTTCCACTGCCCTAATGATGAACGCCCGTTGCTAAAAGAAAAGAAAGCTCATGTCTTAGGCTTAATGCGTCAAATTATGGTAAAAAGGAGGGTTGGAAGTTGGGAAGATGATCTTTATCTTTCCCACATTTAGCTGAGTAGAAACGATATTGAGTCAAGTCCTGCTATCAAATAGGAATGTCTCCTACCCAATACTCCAAAAACAGGCCATAATCCATACGGGTGGTCACCAAAGATTGAGCTCCATAGTCATTGCTTTTGAGCTCTTTCTGAGGCTGAGAGTACTGCAGATGCACTGAAGAGGATTTTTAGACCCATTTAATAACAGCATGCAGAAGATAAACAAGAAGAAACAATAGCTAACATATGTTGGGATCTTACTACCTGCCAGAAACTGCACTCAAGCCTCCTTTTATTTATTATCGATTAGGTGCTATTATTAATAGCCTCAATTTACAGAGAAGGTGCAGTTTGCCTGGGGCCACCCAGTTGGGAAATGGCAGAGCCAGGGTACTGCTGGGAGCAAGTCTCTTAGCCATCGTTTCGTGACACCTCCCAAGAAGTACTGCCTTAAATCCCCCCATTGATTTTAACTCATGTCTTGATTTCCGAAATGTTACAAAATGAAGGGGCATGCATCTTGGAGATGAGGAAATATGGAGGCGCTAAACTCATGGGGGAGCCCTGGGAAGGCTTCCATAATTCACCGCTGCCTCTCCCTCCTTATCAGGGAGGGAAGGGAGGTAAGGATGAGATGTCTTGGGGGCTGATGGCTCAGCAGAACCGAATTCATCTCCATCTCTCTCTGAGGCTTCTATTAGCCTGGACTGTACCTGTCCTTGTGGTGAAGCCGGCCTTAGAGTAGAGACTGAACTGGACCCTGCTGGTCAATGCAGAACTTTTCCTTAGCTGATGCAATCCTGGGTCTGTGCTGATTCTAAAACCCTGGAAAGCCTCCTCAAGGGGCTGAATCACACTCCCCTTCTCTTTTAATTATTCAGGACCTGACACGCTGACTGGGAATACATCACTCAGAGTACATGGCTGGTAAGATTAAATATTAGAGGAAACTCTTTTAATTAATTTTTAATGCGTTCTTTAGAACAATTCTTCATACCTAACCACACACCGAAACAGAGTACTTAAAAGAAAAATTAACGTTTAGGATCTCAGGGGCTTGTAGGTCTAGACAGCCCCTATTTGGGTCGCCTCTAAGCTACATATCAGGGTGCACTAGTGACTACATCCATGGCATGGGATGAGCAGGTGTCCTGATTTTACTGGGACAGTCCGAGCTTATGCCTGTTTTCCCAGCGTACTTATTATTAGTGCCCCCTTTCCTCCTAAAAGTCTTCCAGTTTGGATGCTAAAGGATATAGTCACCCTACTTAAAGGCCATTACTCTCCCTTTCCTTGCCAGTGGCAGACATCACTAGTTCATCACAGCACCATTTCTGTGCTCAGTTCACGTGCATCTCCAAAACACATTCTCTGTACAACCCTCCAGGCAGCCACTCTGAGCAATCAAAGTTGGCTTTGAGATGAATCCTATTTTTCTTTCCTTAGAAAGCAGTTTACACCATTTTTTTTTAATTAAAAAAAAATTAGAGACAAGGTTTGTACTCTGTTGCCCAGGCTGGAGTGCAGTGGCACAATTATAGCTCACTGCACCCTCGAATTCCTGGACTCAAGGGATCCTCCTGTCTCAGCCTCCTGAGTAGCTAGGACTACAGCTGTGTGCCATCAGACCTGGATACTTTTTTAATGTTTAATTTTGTAGTGATGTGTCTTGCATATTGCCCAGGATGGTCTCGAACTCATGCCCTTAAGCAATTATCCCACCTTGGCTTCCCAAAGCACCGAGATTACAAGCATGAGACATTGCTCCTGGCCTGAATTATTATATTTTTTTATTTCATCTCTATCTTTATCTTTAAACCCTTTTTCCATTCAGGGCCTTACTTTTTTTCTATGGGACCACTATTGTCATTTTATGTGGGACAATTCATTGTGGGTGACTATCTGAAGCATTGTAGAACATTCAATATCCCTGGTCCTGTTGGCACTAAATGCCAGTAGCACAATCTCTCCCACTCCCCAAACCTGGTCATTCTGACAAACAAAAAACAAAAATATGTCCACCCTGCCCTACTCTCATTTTCAAAACACCCCCAGGGGAACAGTACTGCCCTGGGTTGGAAATATAGGCAAGTAGTAAGAACTACACAAGTCCAAAGAATGTTGCTTTGGTTATCTACTGCTGCACAACAAATCCCATTTTCTCCCTCCTCTCCAAAGAATTTCGTGATTTAAAACAACAACAATTTTTTTTTAATCTATCTTCTCACAGTTTTGCAACTTTGGCAGGGTTTGATGGGCAGCTCAACTGGCACTAGAGGCTTTTCCAAGAGAGCTCACTCACATAGCAGGCAAACCGGTGCTGGCTGCCAGCTGTGAGCTCAGCTGGGGCTGCTTCAGTTTTCCTTCATGTAGGCTCCTCCACAAGGCTGCTTGGGCTTCCTCACAGCAAGGTGGCTAAGTTTCAAAGAGGAAGTGGAAGCTGCTGTTCTCTTAAAAGTGAGGCCTGGAGCTGGCATGTAGTCACTTCTTCCATATTCCATTTGTGAAAGCAGTCACAGGGGCAGCCCAGGTTCCGAGGATGAAGAAAATAGACCCCACTTCTCAGTGGGGCAATAGAAATAATTTTAATTTGTTTCATGTTTCTTTACATTATCTCATTTTGAGAATCACGATAATCTAAAAAAAAGTAGACTGGCAGATCCCTTGGATTCTCCCACTTTATAGGTGGTAAAACTGAGGCTCTGAGGTGTGACTTGCCCAGAGCAGATAGGTAGTTAATAAGCCATGACTTTGGAATGGAAGGGAGGGCCATGGTAGGCTCTGAGGTATTCTTCTGATCTCCTTAGAACCAGTGTATCGTAGGCCAAGTCAGACGGAGACAGAGGGTGTGACTTGTATGAGGATCTGTTTCTTGGTAGCTCAGCCCTGGCATTGCTCTTGGCTGCCTTAGCCTCATCCACTGTGCCCAGGTGCCCCCACAGTCCCAGGGTCTCTGTTTTAGTCTGTCT
This sequence comes from Pan paniscus, assembly GCF_029289425.2. NCBI lineage: Eukaryota > Metazoa > Chordata > Mammalia > Primates > Hominidae > Pan > Pan paniscus. The sequence goes on along the minus strand of NC_085926.1, from coordinate 72,237,451 downwards.
TTTGTTGCTTTTAACAGACTATCTGAAACTGGGTAGTATATAAAGAAAAAAATATTTCTCATATATACGGAGGCTGAGAAGTCCAAGATCCTGGGGCCACATCTGGTGAGGACCTTCTTGCTGATGGGGACTCTGTAGAGTCCTGGGATGGCTCAGGGCATCACAGGGCGAGGGGACCGAGTGTGCTAGTCCAAATCTCTCTTCCTCTTCCTATAAACCCACCAGTCCCACTGCCATGATAATCCATTAACCCATTCATCCATTCCTGAGGGCAGAGCTCTCATGACCTCTTAAAGGCTCCACCTCCCAATCCTGCCACATTGGAGATTAAATTTCAACATGCATTTCGGAGGGGACAAACGTTCAAACCATAGCAGCCTCTTTCATTTACTCATTTGCCAAACATTTATCGAGCATCATCAGGTGCCAGACACTGTGCTAGACCTGGAAGATTGCGAGGTGAATGAGAAATAAATGGCTTTGGTGTCCCCACAGTCTTGAAGGGAGACAATAATGACTTGATGGCACAAACCGGGGAGAAGCGACATCTGCGAGGAGAGCCATAAGGGGAGAGAACATGGGGGCTGCAGGCATGCATATGGTGGGAGCTGGCCTGTCAGGGGTTGGGGGAGGTGTCCTCAAGGAAGTGACACTTAAGCTAAGATCTGAAGGCCAGGGAACAAACAAGGAGGCGAAGCGAGAGGGGATGGGGAGGATGTTCCAGGCTGAGAGGCACCATATGCCCTGGTGGGGGTTTCAGGGAGCTCGAGTGTGTTTGGTGGCTAATCACAGAGAGTGGTGCAAGAGATCCGTGGAGGAAGGAAGGGACCAGATGGGGCAGGACCTGGTGGGCCAGTGAGGGATGCTCTTCTGCTTGTTATTCTTGTGTGTTATTTTGAGAACAATGGAAAACATCTTGTTTTGGAAAGATTCTCCCAGCTGTAGCTTGGAGAATGGATTGGAGGGACAAAAATGCATTTGGGGAGCATGGGCCCCTCAGCCCCTGCTGAGGAAGCAGCTGGAGATAGTGCAAAACATGCTGACCAAAGTAGTCTCTTCTCCATGCTCCATAATGCTTCCTGCCCACCCACCCCACCTTCAGCCCCAGTGAGTTGTTGTTGAGATGGGGCTCTGCTCCACAATGCAGGGGCTCCCACATTCTAAGCATCTTGCCCTTTCCATATGCTCCAAAATACAAGGCCAGGAATAGGATGAAGTGAGTAAGGTACAGGGAACAACATTCACCCAGGCCTTTCTTCTTGGTCTGCATTTTGCAACCCAAAGAGTGAGCGCCTCTGTAAATTTTGTACTCTAGGTGCCTCCCTGACCTCCCTCTAGTCCTGGCCCTACCAAGATAGTTTATCACCAGACTCACATTGTGTGGGCAGGAAAGGGAGAGCAGGTAGAGGAAGCATGCACCTTCCTTGTTGGGGCATGACCCATGGTTGTACATTTCACTTCCCTACACATCCCGTTGGCCAGAACAGTCAACAGCCATATGTAGCTGCCAGAGAGTTGCACACGTCATTTTGATTCTGGGCAGCCATGTGCCTGGCTAACGTTTGGGCTTCTGGAAGGGTAGAAGGAGAAACAGATAGGACTTCCCACACTTCCGGATTAAAGAGGCTTTCCAGTGGTGGTTAGGGAGACAGGTGAGCTTTAAGGCTGCACACGTTGGATTCAAACCTCAGTTCTGCCAGCTCCTGGACAAGTAGTCTTGGACAATTTAGCTCCAAGCCTCCTCTCTTCATCTGTAAAATGGGGATGGCCATAGAACTTGTTACATAGGGTACTAGGAAAAGTTGATTTTGGTTATTAAATGTCAAACAAATTCCAGAAGCACAAGCTGAGAGAAAGCTAGGAGCTCATCTAGCCCAGCCCCTATCCACCACTTTAAAAACGAGGCAATTGGGGATGGTGGTCCCAGCTACTGGGGAGGCTGGGGTGGGAGGATCACTTGAGCCCAGGCGTTCGAGGCTGCAATGAACTATGATTGTGCCACTGCACCGAAGCCTGGGCAACAGAGTAAGACTCCATTCCAAAAGGAAAGGAAAGGAAAGGAAGGAAGGAAGGAAGGAAGGAAAGAAGGGAGGGAGGGAGGAAGGGAGGGAGGGAGCGAAGGAGGGAAGGAAGGAAAGAAGTGTGAGGAAATTGGGCATCAGAGTGGAGAAGAGCTTGCCAAGATTACTTGCAGTGGAGCAAGAGCTTGCCAGTGATTGGGGGAAACTGGAGTCCCAGCTCCATGGGAACCCTACTTTCCTGAATGCCTGTTCCACAGCAGCTCCTTCTTGAAGGAGAGGGTGTTCAGGATTCATATGGGAAATGAGTGGGTGGCTGGGGACAGAAGACGGAGGAGCTAGGAGGGAGACTTGGAAACTTCTGGGCTCCGGCTACATTCAGAGTTAGCTCTTCCTCCCCTCCCCTCCATGCCCTCTCCCTGTCGTACCTCGCCTCCTTCCTCCCTGCTCCTTTCTTCTTTCTCTCCCTCCTACTCCTTCCCTCCTCCTCCTTCCTCCCTGCTCTCCAACCTTCTCTCCTGCTGCCCTCTCCCTCCTCCTCTTCCTTCCCCACTACTGCCTCCTCCTTCCCGCTAGCTCCTCCTCCCTTTCCCCCTATGTGCCCTTCTGTCCCTCCCTCCATCTATGGCTCATGATGGAAAGCCCCCAATGTAGCACCTTGAGTGAAAATATCCCCATAAATCCTATGCCCCAGCTCTCGGAGCATTTGGAATTTTGGCAAGTAGACAAACACTGGCGGCCTTTCCTACCCAGCATCCTGGAAGGAGGCCCTGCTGGCCACTGGCGGGGCTCAGGCTGCAGATTTCTGATGGGCCCTTTCTCTGGGCACCTTCCCCTCCTATTCCTAAGCACCCTCCCAGCTCTCTCCCACTTTTTTTTTTTTTTAAACCCTTGCCCACCCTTCACCGCTCTCTCAGAAGCTCTCTGTGAGTAAGGGGGAGATAGAAGTGGTGAAAGTCCTTTCTGTTACTAGAGGAGATGAGAAGCTCTGTGCAGGGGAATCCAGGATGCTGGAAAGCTGGGGAATTTAATACAGAGCTGGCTCTGCTCCATCCTGGATCTTCTTTATGTTCTTTGAGTGAGTAAACATTGTAAACCCTGTTTGGATTTTGCTTTGCCTCTTTGGGCAAAGTTGAAGCTGTTTCAGTGGAAAGATCCTTTCTCCCTCCCTCCCCTCACTTTCCCTCCTTCCCCACTCCTCCTGCCCTCCCTCTTCCTCCTCCCTTCCTTTCCTTTCCTTTCCTTTCCTCCTTTCTTCCTTCCTTTCTTCCTTCCTTCCTTCTTTCCTTCCTTCCCTCCTCCTTCCTTTTCTCTCCTCCTTCCTTTTCTCTCCTTTCCACTCTCCTCCCATTCTCTTCCTACTGTATCCCAGCAGATCAGCTTGCTTACCTTTTAGCTGTCTTTCTTCCCCCTCTTTTAAAAAATAATAAAATACTAGCAAACATTATGTAACATGCACTGCGCTAAGCACCTTGAATGTATTAACACACCTAATCCTCTTCAGAATCCTATCATGTGGATACTATCAATATGCCCATTATATGGATGAGAAAACTGACGCACCAGAACTTAAGTCACTTTGTTCCCTGCCCTCATGGCTGCCTTCTCTCCATGATCCCAGGGCAGGGTATGCCCTCTTTTTCCTACTCCTTGTCCCCTTCCCTTTGGTGTCTCCCTGTGGCATCTGCATGTCAAAATGATTTCTGACCCCATCTCCTTTTTGCCCTGTCTTACTGGGTGCTCCTTATGGGCCAAGAGAGGCCACAACTGTCTTTGCACGAGCTCTGTGGGCTGAGCAAAGCACATGGCTCATCTGTGGAAATACAAAGAAGCCAGGGGAACTCAGGCCGCAGATGGAGAGTCCTTGCCATGGCTTTGAGTGACAGAGATTTCAGGTCAGTGTCTCAATCCTGAGACACTCCATGGAGGGATTAAAGAGAGGAGTAAAAGACAGGAGAAAGATGGTGTAGGGTGTCAGTTTGGGCTGGTAGCTAAGAACCACACGTGGCTATTAAGCTCTTGAAATGTTGCCCATTGGAACTGAGATGTGCTGTGAGTATAAACTATGCACTGACTTCAAAGACTTGGTTGGAAAGAAAAGAATGTTGTAAAAAACTCTAACTCATTAATACCTTTTTGTATTGATTTTATGTTGAAATAATAACAATTGGATATACTGGGTTAAATAAAATACATTAAAATGAATTCTACCTTTTTCCTCTATGGCTGCTAGAAAATTGAACATTAGCCCATGCACAGTGGCTCATGCCTGTAATCCCAGCACTTTGGGAGGCCGAGGTGGGTGGATCACTTGAGATCAGGAGTTCAAGATCAGCCTGGCCAACTTGGTGAAACCCCATCTCTACTAAAAATACAAAAATCAGCCAGGTATGGTGGCGCGTGCCTGTAGTTCCAGCTACTCAGGAGGCTGAAGCAGGAGGATTGCTTGAGCCAGGGAGGTGGAGGTAGCAGTGAGCCGAGAGCACACCACTGCATTCCAGCCTGGGTGATGGGAGAGAAACCTGAAGGAAGGAAGGAAAGAGAGAAAGAAAGAAAGGAAGGAAGGAAGGAAGGAAGGAAAGGAGGAAAGGAGGAAAGAAAGAAGGAAAGAAAGAAAGAAAGAAAGAAAAAGAAAGAAAGAAAGGAGGGAGGGAGGGAGGAAGGAAATAAATTGAACATTATATGCATGGCTTGCGTTTGTGGTTTTGCTAGTTTTCTATGGGATGGCACTAGCTTAGAATGTTTTGAGCCACAAGAAACAAAAAGCCGGACTCTATCAAGTGCCATGAACAATAAGGAATTCATTATTTCACTGAAGTAGAAGTCTAGAGGTAGGGTGGGCTCCAGCATTGGTTAATTTAGCAGCTTACTACACAGCAAGACCCATGGTTTTGCCATCTTTCTGCTTCGCCAACCTCAGTGAGTTGACTGCCTCCTCCTCACAGCCACAATGTGGCTGCCATAGCTCCAGAAAGCATATGTAGACATTGACAACAGCCAGTGGAAGAAGAGAGAGGGGCTCTTCCTGTGTATTTCTGCTGCCCATCAACAGACATCCCCTGTCACATGTCATCAGCCTGAATGGAGTCACAGGCCCATGCTTAGACTGATCCCCAGCAAGGGGATGAAACCACCATGAGTAGCTTAGACAAATCATGTTGCACTCTCTGGTGCTGGGGTTCCAGATGAATCTTGGGGAGCACCTACCTTCTGGAAGGAAGGTAGACACCGGAACATCAGGGCTCCGTGAACCAGCAAAAGGAAGGGCTTCTCCACTAGGGATGTTGTAGGCAATTGGGAGAAGCATCTTATTGCCTTTGCCAGGTTGAATGTCTCATTTTGAAGGTGGCACGGGGATGTTCTTATATTAAGTGATGTTGAGTCGATGAGCCAAGAGCACATCTGTTATTTCTGTTTGTCTGGCAGCTTTGCATTTCTCCCTTTTGGAAACTGTCCTTCTCCCTCTTGGCAGGGCTGTCAGTGACAGAGTCTCAGAGATGACCCAGAATTGCCAATCAGCGTACCCCATTAGCCAAAAGAGCGTGCTTATTTCCTTAAAGGGCCAGCAAAGATCTCAGGGAAGGCTCTGACTGGCCCAGCTTGAGTCATGGGCCCTGACACTGACAGGGAAAGCCTGAGTCTAATGTTGCACATCTTCATTATGGGAAACTGTGATTTGTGAAGATGGCCTGGAAGCCTGGCCCAGACCCTACAACAACTTCTCTGTTGCTGGCGAGGAGTTGTGTTTCTTTGGAGAAGAGGCATTATGGTTTTTGGAATTTTTAGCCTTTCTGCTCCAGTTTCTCCCCATCTTTGTGGTTTTATCAACATTTGGTCTTTGATGTTGGTGACCTACGGATGAGTTTTTGGTGTGGATGTCCTTTTTGTTGATGTTGATGCTATTCTTTTCTGTTTGTTAGTTTTCCTACTGACAGGCCCCTCAGCTGCAGGTCTGTTGGAGTTTGCTGGAGGTCCACTCCAGACCCTGTTTGCCTGGGTATCACCAGTGGAGGCTCAGTTGGAAATACGGAAATCACCCGTCTTCTGCGTCAATCTCGCTGGGAGCTGTTCCTATTCGGCCATCTTGGAAGCCTCCTGACTCTTTCACAACTTCTCAATAAATAAGGGATGACTGAATGTCTTTTTAAGTCCATTAGTCAGGAGCCAGAGGCCTGGACTAGAAACTTCACCTGATCTCCTGCCCCTCCTTGTGCCATAGCAAGTCACGGATTTTTCTAAGAGCAAATCGACCAAAAGGAAAAATAGAACCTGTTGATTTTCCTAAGAGGAAATCAACCAAAAATAAAAATAAAACCTGTTTCTTGAGGTGTTTGACTTAGGAATTCTTTCCTGGGCCTCAGAAACATTGGAACTTTCATTTTTACTCTTCTCACCAGCACCTGTTAGGTTGGAGACAAAGTTAGACTTTAGCTCTTAGAAGCAGGTGAGTGTAACCGTCAAACACATGGTCCCTGGAGACTAATTGCTTGGATTCAAATCCTAGTCTTGTCGCTTGCTAGCTGTGGGCCCCTGGGCAGTTTGCTCAACCTCCTTGTGTCTTCATTCCCTCTTCTGTAAAATGGGGATGGTGATCAAAGTGCCTGTCTCACAATGTGGCTGTGAGAATGAAGTCAGCTAATAGACATCAAGGTCTTAGAACTCCCTACGTTAGATTCTGGGACCTCACATATGCTTCTGTGCCTGGGTTCTGAGCTCATAGATGGTGGCAAGGGTTGGATGAGGTTCTGTGTGAAGCACGTCCTGCCCATAGCAGGGGCTGGGTAAAATGGAGCAACATATTCTCCTCCTCACACCCTTATGTAAGCACCTTTTCAAAGCAGCCCCGTGTTTCTTTACCCACTCATTTCTTTTTCCTCCCAAAGACAATGAATTGCTTGCTGAAAGAGCCTTGCCGAGTGCACACACACGTGACAGCATTCCATTAAAAATCTCTTTGCTTAGCTCTAATGCAGTGAGAGACATTTGTGATAGGTTGGAAGGGGAAGCACTGATTTTGAAAGGAAAAGGGAACAAAGTGCTTTTATTCCCCGTTGAATTAAAAAATACTTCCAAGGCTCCAATGTCAAATCTTTTCCTCACTTTCTCCCGCAGCAATGTGCCAGAAACCCTGACAATGAACCGCTGTCTCTGACTAATTGTTCTAGTGGAGATGTCTCCTGTTTGACTTGATTTTAAACTGTGGAGCACGTCAAGAGAAAGCTCACTGATCTGCCAAGGGTTTGTGCTTTTCTGTCTTCATGCATCTGTTGTGGGTGAAGAGAGCAAAGATTCTTCATTCAATCAAAGGCCCCCTTTGGAGATGCTGAGAAGGAAATTTCCTTTGGAAATTCCCAAAGGCAGGTTCTTTGGGGAAGTGAGAACTCTGCTGCTTCAACCTTAGCCCAGCCTGCCCTCCTGGTGGGAAAGACCAGCCGTGTCTTGGCTTCCAGAGAATCAGGAGACAGAGGGAATTTATGGCTGGAAGCCCAGCATGGTCGTGTCCCCTGGGCCCAGTTGCTCCCCTCTGTGGTTTCCATATCTGTGTGTTAAGAAAAAGCATCTGAAACTTTGAAATAAGGAAGAAGATGACTGCGTGTCCTTTGAATGCCACATTAAAGCACTGTCAGACAGGCCCTGCCCAATGGCAATTTAATTCTTCAGGGCACAGGCCAAATCTGGCTGCTGCCTGTTTTTGTAAATAAAGTTCTATTGGAACACAGCCACACCCATTCGCGTACAGATTGTCTGTGCTGCTTTCATTTTGCAACCACGGCTGCATTTGAGTGGTTGCAACAGAGACCATATGGCCCACAAAGCTGAAGATTATTTACTGTCTGCCCCTTTATCGAGCATTTTTGCTGACCCTGCTCAAGGGAGGGGAATATACTTTTCTGTGATTTACTCTTTACTACCGGTTCAGGCCCAGACTCTGGAAAGTGTGATGCTAATTTCTGGAAGATTGATAACTTGCAAATGATTTCAGTCCAGTAGTCATGAAAATGATTTCTGTCCAGTGTGAAAGATACCCTCGAAGAATACGATTTTATTGACCCTCAGGACATTCATCATTTCTGAGTCTGACTTTGCCATCTTAGTCCAGCAATCTTTCTGTCCTCCAATGCAGTTACTTTGGTCTTTCCTGTAAGGCTTTGAACTGGTTTTCTCGTCCTGCTGGTCGCCCCACTCATAGGTTAAAGAAATCCTTGACATGTGCTCATTTACTATTTGTGTAAGAGTCACATTCTTACTTTTTTGAGAATTATACATTGACATGAGGACATGGGACCAGATCAGGGGTTAGCAAACTGTGCCCTGGGGAACCCTGAGTGTCTTGGGGAAACCCGAAGTCCCTTAGGTGAACTATAAGAAGATAGGGAGGAGAGAAGTTAGAGTCCCTTACCTCTTCATCAACCAGAAAAGCTCCACTTACAAACCTACCTTCTATTTTGTGGTTTTAAACGTAAAATTCCTTGAAAAAAAGAAAAAGCGATTTTGCTGCAAAGAAAAATGTGTTGCACCACCAGACAAGGTGCTCGGGAAGTTCTGGAGTTCCTGAGAGCTGTGTGTGGAGCCAGCAGGGCAGTGCTCAGCTCTGTTGGCTGTTGGGGGCTGTGCATTCCCGGGCTGGGTCTGTAACAGGGCCCTGGTCTGTCTGTGGCTGGCTGGAATGCAGTGTATTTATGTTCCTTCAGAGGAGGAAGAGGCCTCCAGAGAGCCGGCTTGAATACCAACAATTCCCTCAGGTCTTACAAGGGAAAAAAAGTGTGCTTTTCCTTCCTAATTGTGTTTCTTAAACAAACCTGACTGCAGTTGCACGAAGCATGGTCTGTGGCATCCGAGTATTGACAATTTCTCATGAGAACATTCTGAAAACCAGCAGGTCTTCATGTATGCCAGAGAAATGCGAGGCTCACCAGGTGCTGGGAGGGTGCCTGGGACCCTGAGGGTCTGCTGCAGGTCAGGTGAGAGGAGGAAGAGAAGAAACTACTCAGAGCTCTGTGTGTGTGAGTGTCCCTCTTTAATTTTGGGCTTATTTATTTATTTATTTAAGATTTTGTTTTATTGTAATGAGAACACTTACCATGAGATCTACCTGTTGCACTCTGGTGGGGGGCAGTCTTAGGGCTTAGTTTGGCCATTGCCTTGCTGGGAGCAAGCCTGTCTTCCCCCTGGGTCTCTGGGGTCTCCTGAGAGCAGGGCCTGGATGGATGGGAGACAGGGGAGCAGCTCTCAGATTCTGAGACACGCTTGCTGGTATTTACTTGGGTTAGGTGAGTCTGTGGTATAGGCCTCTCCATTCTTGACAGATTGATCTTTTTTTCTTTTTAATTGAGGTATGTTAGATTCACATAACAGAAAATTAACTGTTTTAAAGCATACAGGTCAGTGGCATTGACTGCATTCACCTTGTTGAGAAACCATCACCTCTATTTCCAGAACATTTCCAATTACCCCAAAAGTCAGTCTCTATGAAGCAGTCACCCCCTTCCTCCATCCCTCTACTCTTCAACCCTGGCAACTGCTAATCTGCTTTCCAGCAGAATGGATTTTCCTATTCTGGATATTTCATGTAAATTGAACCCTACAATATGTAACATTTTATGCCTCAGCATCATGTTTTTGAGGTCCATCCTTGTTGCAGCAGAATCAGTACCTCATTCCATTTCATGGCTGAATAATATTTCATTGTATGGATAGACTGCAACCTGTTCATTCCCTTGTTGATGGGCATTTGGGTTGATTCCAGATGTCGGCTATTGTGAGGAGTGCTGCCAGCTTGTTCTTGTCCCACATAAGCCCTTGCTCTCTTGCCAGCCTTGTCACTGAGCACTCACACAGTGACACCCCCAGCAAAGAGTCTCCTCTAACTATTTCTGGGCATCCGTGGGGATGTTTCGCACAATGGATGCTCTGTCCCAGGTGCCTGGAGGCAGCCTCTGCTGTTGATGCCCTCTGTGCGCAGACAGCTCTGCCACACCCAGCTGGCATTGCCAGGGGCCCTGTGCCCCGAACCACCAGGCTCATGCTGTGATCTGCTGAGTAGAAGGTCTGTGTGTGGGGCAGGACCTACTTGTGGGTGGTTTTGTTATAGAATGAGGACCTTGTCATCTCATGAGGGCTTTTGCTTCTTGCCTCTTACTCTGCAGATCTTTTCACTTTGGCTGGTCATGTTCCCCAGAAAGACATCTTCTGGTCTCAGAGGGATAGAAGAAGGGTGACAATTCATTCTGATTTACCTAGGACGTCCCTGGACTTAGCACTGAAAATCCATCACCCTGAGAACGCGTCAGTCTCAGGAAAACCAGGACAGTTGGTCATCCAAGATAAGAGCCAGCTTTTTTGGGAGGGGGATGATATCTCATCATTCAGTGTGTTGAGTTCATTTAATCCCCCTTCTTTGAATTAGGTGGCTGAGACTTATCCTATATTGTGCCCCTAAGCCACAAATCCAGAGCCTATTTTCCTGAAGCTGGCTAGAAGTTAAACTTCTTTTCTTCTGTGGGATTGGAGGAGGGGTAGTCACCTTGCTGCCTGGCGTTGAGGAAGGAACCTGGAGATCTAGATTTTATTTTTAAAGATTTTTAAAGCAATCCTCTTGCTTCCAGCCCACCCAGCACTTTTTATTCAGAGCTGATGAATTCTTGAGGTTTTCTGGGGTTCTGGGACCCAGTTCACTTTGCTTCTCATTGTTTCCCCCTTTGTCTTGGTTCGGCTTTCAGCTTTGATACATTAGTTCATCCAACCTGCTTTTCAGCCTCCAAATACATACATGCACACACACACACACACACACACACACACACACACACACACACACGTATGTATTTGGACATCTCTTCTTGCATTTCTCCCTTTTCTTTTTTACCTTGCAGGCTTATTTATGACTTTTTAGAAATTTATTTCCTGGCATGTGAGTGATTCTCAGGAAGGAGCAGAGAACAGTACATGTTTTCTCTGCCATGCCTTGCAGGAAGTCTCATTTCCTCAACGCGTGAGATGGGCGTTGGGTCAGGCAGAAGCGGGTTCCCATCTTGGCTGGGCTCCTCTCAGCTAAGTGGCCTTGGACAAGCACATTGACCCCATCTGAGCCTGGTTTCCTTTCTAGCCTGGCCTCCCTTCAAAGTAAGAAGAGTAAAGTGGGATGATAATGAAAATAGGCCACAGAACTCGTGGGCAGCGCCAAGCTTGGGCCCAACATAGGTGGCTGGGTTTAGGCTCTTTGAAGAAGCTCCTCAAGCCTGCATCTCCCAGGGTCTTCTACAACTTCCTCAGCTCCTTGTCTCCCTGCCTGCCTCTCTCACAGGACCTCAGAACCCATCCAGCAGTCTAAAGGGGACACATTTTATTCCATCCCTGCTTTTCAGCAATTCATTTTCTCTAGGGCTTCAGAGCAAAAACTTCCTCTTCTTTCTGCCAAAGGGCTTACCAGCCCACCCTTTCCTCCAATAGCTGGATTTTGTTTAATTTTTAATTTTTTTTTTTTGAGGTGGAGTCTCCCTCTGTTGCCCAGGCTGGAGGGCAGTGGCGTAATCTCGGCTCACTGCAACCTCTGTTCCAGTGGGTGTCATGTCTCATCCTCCCGAGTAGCTGGGATTACAGGCACTTGCCACCATGCCAGCTATGAATACCTGAATTTTAAATCCTAGATTGCACTCAGTTTTGATGCCTGTTGCTCCCCATCCCCAGCCTCACCTCTGCCCCGCACACCTACTCTTTTTTGACCCATTCTAGCCAAGCTCAGAGAAAGGCATCTTCCCCCAGGAAGCCTTTCCTAAGTCTGTCAGCCTTCACAGAGGTCCCCCTCACTCTGTGCTTCCTGTTTTTAGGCAAGAGCAGTGGAGCACAGTGCTTAGGTGTTTGGGTTCTTGAATTTGAGTTTGCATCTCAGCTCTGCTATCATACCTACAAGCTGTGCTACCTTGGGCAAATTACTGCACCACTCTGAGCCTCAGTGTCCTCATGAGTAAAACATGGGTTAATAATAGGACCTAACAGTCTCTCATGAGATTGTTCCAGAGATGAAATGATGTGACACACATAAAGAAAATGCAGTGGTTAGCATATACGCGTAAGCACTCAAGACAAGTTTATTACAATGTCTATGTCTGCTGTACTTTGATTTTGACTTGCTTTAACTGCCAGGCTGTATCTAGGGGTGGGAAACTTGTCTTCTTCCTTTTTTTTAATACTTTGCAGCCCCACCCCAGTGGCCCGGGATGTCGTCACGCCCCGGAGCAGGAATCCAAAGATATTCTTGCCTGCTAGTCTTGCATCATCCACGGAGTGACCTTGAGCAGGTCATGTCACTTCTCTGAGTCATTTTGCTTTTGGCAGCTGGGAGACAAATTCCTGCTGAAGTAAGCAGAAAAGAAAGTGAAAAAGAGACTGCAGCTTTTCACAAATGTTTCTTCCCTTCTCTCACAAGTTTATTCCCCACCAGCCCAGCCAGAGATTCTTGTTATCTTAGTTAGATGGTACCCTTGGGGTCTCTGGCTCTCTCTGGCTTTTAATCCTGGCTTTACATTAGAATGAACTGGGGAGATTTTAAGGGTCTTTATGCCTGGGCCTAACCTTGAATCAAGGTGGCTGGAATTTTAGGACATGATGTTGATGTCAGAGGTCTTTAAAAGCTCCTAGTGAGGCTCATGCTGCTGGCCTGTCGTCCGCACTTTGAGTAGTGAGGCTCTAAACAACCCTCTTGTCCTTCCAGGAAGCATCTATCGGGCGTCTGAGTCAAGTAAAAGGTACAATTTCCTTTGACAAAGCTCATCCTTTGATCATTGGGTTTCTCCAAGTATGGGGAACTCCCTTCCTCCCAAGGGCCACATTCTGTTGTTGCACAGTGGCTCTGATGGTCAGAAAGTACTGCTTTCCACGTGACTACAGCCAGCATCCTGGAATTTCCATTCCTTAGTCCTTGCTGAGGGTGGCTTAGGCTGGCCCAGGGAGGTCACCATATACTGCGCTAGCCTTCATCTGAATGGCTCTGTCAGGGGTCAAACATCAGGGTCACTCAGAGAGCAGTGCTGCAGAGGCACTCTCATGGGTTTCAAAGAGCCCCACCATTCAAAGGCCCTGGTTCCAGAAAAGAGGCCATCCTGCTAAGCGGCATTAGTCTAATGTTTTCCGAATGCACCTCCACTGGAATTTTCTGGACAATGTGTTCAAAATAACCCACTGAATCAGAATCTCCAGGGGAGGATCCAGGGAGCCTGCTTATTTTAACACTGCTCAGGTGAGGGTTATGATCAGGCTTATGCAAAACGCCTTTAAACTGATTGGATTAGCTAACTCTGGCTGCCGAATGTTCCAGGGAGTAGTTATGAGATGGGAAAGAACCTGTGGCTTAGTGAGGGTGAGCAGGTGGGAGTAGGGGCGTCCAGGCCTGGGAAGAGCTCACATCTGGGCCTGGGCCATCGGCAGGTGGTCTCCCAGGATGATGCTGGTGTGTGGCTGTTGTAGCAGAATCCTTTACTCCCTCTCTCCCTGGATGAGTTCTTTTCTTTCAACCTTATCAGTTCTTGGGAAGAAGAGGAGGCAGAAAAGACTATTTGTATCTCACTCATGCCTAGAGAGTCCTGTTCTCTGGGAAAAGATTTACTCTTTCAGGGTCAGTTCTCTGATTGGTTGGTTTGTTTCTCAACTCCTGCAACAAGAAAATTCACCCTTAATTGAACAATACAGTCCTCTGTATTAGTGTGCTAGGGCTACTATCACAAAATGCCATAGACTGGGTGGCTGACACAACAGAAATGTATTTCTCATGATTCTGGAGGCCAGAAGTCCAAGTAAGGTGCCTGCAGGTTTGGTTTCATTTTGAGGCCTCTCATCTTGGCTTGCATTCGGCCGCCTTCTCACTGTGTCCTCACTTGATCTCCCCTCTGTGTGCATACACCCCTGCCTTCTCATCCTGCATTCAATCTTCCTTTTCTTATAAGGACACTGGTCAGATTGGATTAGGTGGATTAGGGCCTGCCCTACTTTGAAGGCCCTATCTCCAAGTGCGGACAGTCACGTGCTTTAGGGCCCACTTATTTGACCTCATTTAATCTTACTACCTCTTTAAAGACCCTATGTCTAAATACAGGAACATTCTGAAATACTGGGAGTTAGGACTTCACCGTGTGAATTTTTGGAGAAAAATGCGGCCCATAGCATTCTCCTAGGGCTTTGTAAGTGGGTGACTGATGACAACGTTGAGAGGGAGACTGGGAGGAGCAGTTGTTAAACAGGAGTGGGGAAGAAACAAAGAAACAGGGGCTGGAATGCACAACCCCATTGCTGTCTTGCTTTGGTTACCTACTTGTTTTTATTTTTGTTATTATTTTTTTGAGACGGAGTCTTGCTCTGTCACCCAGGCTGGAGTGCAGTGGCAAAATCTTGGCTCACTGCGACCTCCGCCTCCCAGGTTCAAGTGATTCTCTTGCCTCAGCCTCCCGAGTAGCTGGGATTATAGGATTGCGCCACCATGCCTGGCTAATTTTTGTATTTTTAGTAGAGATGGGTTTCACCATGTTGGTCAGGCTGATCTTGAACTCCTGATCTCAGGTGATCCACCTGCCTTAGCCTCCCAAAGTGCTGGGATTACAGGCGTGAGCCACTGCACCCAGCAGCTACTTGTTTTTAATTTCCAGACTCTCCTGCCCAGTTCTATTAGTCTCTGAGAGTATCCTGTTCTTGTTTAAAGGGTATGTTATCTTTTCTTTCTGAGGATTTTTTTTTTTTGAGACGGAGTCTTGCTCTATCACCAGGTTGGAGTGCAGTGGCGCAATCTCGGCTCACTGCAACCTCCGCCTCCCGGGTTCAAGTGATTCTCCTGCCTCAGCCTCCCGAGTAGCTACAGGTACACACCACTACACCCAACTTGTTTTTGTATTTTTAGTAGAGACGGGGTTTCACCATGTTGGCCAGGATGGTCTCGATGTCTTGCCCTTGTGATCCACCCCCCTCGGCCTCCCAAAGTGCTGGGATTATAGGCGTGAGCCACCACACCCCCCCCAGAGGATGTTTTTGAAAACCTTCTTCTGCTTCTCTGTTTCTCCCTTTTAGTCTCTTTTGGTTTCTGTGAAGCTGGAAATACTGTTCACATGTCTAGGGGGATGCAGTTGTCTGATTGAAAAACCTGTGGGTGGGCATTTTTTCCAAAGAGTCCCTGATATGGTTTGGCTGTGTCCCCACCCAAGTCTCACCTTGAATTGTAGCTCCCATAATTCCCACGTGTTGTGGGAGGGACCTGGTGGGAGGTAATTGGCTCATGGGGGTGGTTTCCCCCATAGTGTTCTCATGGTAGGAGTAAGTCTCACGAGATCTGATGGTTTTATAAGGGGAAACCCCTTTTGCTTGATTCTCATTCCCTGTTTGTCTGCCACTATGTAAGACGTGGCTTTCACCTTCCGCCATGATTGTGAGGCCTCTCCAGCCATGTGGAAGTGACTCCATTAAACCTCTTCTTCTTTATAAATTACCCAGTCTCAGGTATGCCTTTATCAGCGGCATGAGAAAAGACTAATACAGTCCCCAAATATCAAATTCCTTGGGTCTTTGCTTTTGGCTCAGCCAGCCTCCCTGGGGAAGAAGCATCTAAGGGTCTGCTTGGGGTTGACAGCGTGTGTGTGTGTGTGTGTGTGTGTGTGTTGGGGGCCATAGTCGCAGGATGCTGAGGAGCTAGAGGATGGCACTGTGGAGCTGAGTTGGAGATAAGGGTCTGAGCCTCACTCTTCAATGGACAGACACTCATTTACTCCCCTGTTTTCAGTACAGTTCCTCATTCCTATCCTTAGTAGGGTCTGGTGTCCCCTAAACCAGCATCCTTGGCATAGCATCTGCTGAGAGTCAGCTACCCATTTGCAGCTGCAGAGCTGGGGCACTTGCCTGGTAATGTGGGCCTGGGGAGAAGATAGGGGAAGGGAGTGGTTAAGCTTGTAGTGACTTTCAACCACCCTTCCCAGCCTGCCTCCAGAGGTACCTGGTACCTCCAGTTCCAGAAGCTTCCAAGATTCAGCACTGCATGATCTCTGCTTATTTGCTGCTGCCTCTGCAGGCACTTATTAGAGAGGAGAAAGCCAAGATCCAAATCGGCTGTCCTTGTCTGTCCATTCTCCATCCCCCTAAACTTCTTGACATTTCCTATTTGCTGCTGTTCCCTCTCCTGTTTATGTCTTATTTGTTTATAGCTTTTTTATTTTCTCCCCCTGACTCTAGTGAGTTTTGAGGACTGAGCAGAGATCACCATCTACGTGGTTAGCTGGAAGTTTGCTTCCTCTTTTAGCCTTAGTCTCCTCGTCTAGAAAGTGGGGCTAGTAATAGTTTCTACTTCAAAGTCTGTGGGAGTTAAGTGAGAGAGTGCATGGAGCATGCTTAGCATGGGATCTGGCAAAAATATCCAATAAATACTAGGAAAAACAGCCAAACAAAATTATTGGCCTTGTTCTTGGGTCCTTGTAAATTCCTAGAAACAGTGACATAGTTCAAACCACAGAGCAGAGCTTCTAGCTTAACGTTCTGCTTGCCCACTTCTGATGCTTGTCTTTCCCCTAATACTGAAAAAAGAAGCAAAACTTGGCATTTACCCACAAAGAAAGGTAGACCAAAGCAACACTCTTCAAGCTTTACTGTGTATTCCACTCACTTGGGCTCTTATTAAAATGCTGATTCTGACTCTGTTGCTTTGGGGTGGCTGAAGAATTTGCATTGGTGCTGATGCTTCTAGTCCTGCTGGTAGAAAGACCACACTACGAATAGCAAGAGACTAACTGGTAGAAACTTATCCTGTGGGCCAAGACAGAGCAGGAAAAGGGGAGATATCCTCCTGGGACTCCATTGGCTGGTGGTCTTTTAATGGGGGCTTTTGTCCTTCAGGATTGAAATCTAGTGGGAATACTGTGGGTTCCTCTAAGTGGCCACAAGATGTCATAATGTCATTACATGAATTCTCCCAGAAAGGTTCAAGTCTGGGTGTCAAGTTACATCCCTTAAAGCAGAAAATGGAAAGTGGCAGCTATCTAATCAGTGCTGCTTCTGGGATCATCCTCAGTCAAACCTTCCTCCCCAGGGTAGATGTCAGGCTGATGGCAGAATCTTTGTCTTACCATCTTTTCCCACTCTGACTTTGTTAATAGAGTCACGGGAGAATCACGTGGGTCCTAGAAACAGGGTCTGCCATGAGAGAAGACTGGTCTCTTTAGAAACATGAAGTTCAGAATTTCCTATGGTATAGCTCACAGAACCACAATCTGGAGGGATGCTTTTCATAAACAAAGGTCCTCTCGAACAAATCAGCTGGGGAAATGCTTCGTGTTCGATCTCCTTCTTTAGATGTCCTAGATTCTGAAGATGATCATGTCAAAGGCTTTGGTAAGACCTGCAAGAATCCAGCCTGGTTGATATCAGTTACTCCTGTGCTTCTCAAACACCTTCAACCATGTCAATCCTCCTCCTTTCCATGAATACCATTAAAACCTACAAAGTATTTTAGGTTTTAATGCAACTTTAGCAGAACCAATGGTTGTACTTTCACACTGGAAATGGAGGCCCATGTGGCACACTTAAGGTAGGGTAGGGAAGAGAGATGAGTTTGAGGTCACCTGGCTAGAAACATGAGCTCTCTGCATTTCGGAAGCATCAGACAAACAACATCATCTCTACCATGATCATGGCCTCGTGTACTTTCTTCTTCATATTAGTTGTCTGACTTCATTTACTCTCCCTAACCATTAGGTGAAACCGTAAGAAATTGCTGTTTGTGGAGGTAGGGAACAATCAAATGCCAATAATTTCACATGGTTCCAGCTGGACTAGCGATTGGCACACTATGGTCTGTGGGCCAATCTGCCCCAGCCCTGTGTTTGTGAATTAGGTTTGATTGAAACATAGGCATCCTCTTTTGTTCATGTATTGTCTATGACAACTTTCATGCTTTGCTGGCAGAGTTGGGGAGTTGCCACAGAGACCGCCAGGCCAGTAAAGCCACATTATTTACTATCTGCCCTTTTACGGAAAAGTTGCTGCCCCCAGTGTAACTGCTAGGTAGCTCCTTGAGGAGAGAATCCACAGATGAGAATCATTTTTGTAGCTTTTCTGCTCCCCACAGCAACACTGCACCTGTAAATAGTAGGCGCTTATTAAGTATTACAGTCTATTTTCTGCTGCTGTAACAGAATACCACAGACTGGGTAATTTATAAAGAAAAGAGATTTATTTAGCTCATGGGTCTAGAGGCTGGAAGTCAGAGGGCATGGTGGTGGCACCTGCTTGGCCATCTGATGAGGGCCTTCTTGTGGCATCATAATGTGGCAGAAAGCCTCACGTGGTGAGGAAGCGTGCACATGTGATGGAGAGAAAACTCATCCTTTTATTGGGAGAACGCTCCTGTGATAACTAACCTGCTTCTGTGAAAACAGCATTAATCCATCCATGAGGGCAGAGGCCTCATGACCTAATAATCATTTCTCAAATGTCCCAACTCTTAATACTGTTGGAATGGCCATTCAATTTTGACATGAGGTTTTGGAGGGGACATTTGAACCATAGCAATCAGTACTGGATATAGAAAAAAGCCACGAGCCTTATTCCTGGAGAAGGATGATACCTGATCTTTCATCTTCTTCTCCAGACCTTTGGCTTCTGTGTCTTGACTCACTCCCAGATGTTTGGCAGGCAAGCTCCTACTGCTGCCAGTGAAGTCAGCTTCCTCCTTTTTGAGGAAAAAATTCTCCAAAAAGTCTCTAAGAGCCCCTGGACATCAATCAGCTAGCTCTTAGAGCTGTGTGGATGAGGATGTATAAATGAAGCAAACATATGGATTATATTTCCATCAAAATACACACAGGCTCCGAAATTCAGTGGGAAAAAGCTTGGCAAGGTCATTCCATTACTTGGCCATTTCCAAAACTGTTTGAGGAAAGTCTGATATATTTGATAAACCTCAATCACAGTGTGGAATTAACCTTTCTCTCCCCAGACTGTGCAGGAAGCTCAGAAGGAGTGGGGAGAAGGCCACTAGATTGAACTGCTCCTTCCAAAGCTTCTTGAATCTGACTCAGCGAATCATTGGCAGCTACTTGTGTCCTTTAGGGAGTATATTTCTTTAATCCCCCATGGAGGGGCAAAATGGGGGCAATGGTATAATTTGCTAGGGTGGTATTCTCATTTTCCTTCTGATAGATGCCTAGTGTTGTTTAAAAAAAAACTAAATTAAAAAAATTGATTACACACCATACATGTTTATTGTCAAGAAAATGAGAAGAGACAGATGAGCAGAAAGAAGAAAATCACAACTGGTCTAGTGTCATTTGACAGTGATGAGGCAGCCAAACAGTCATTGTATGCTTACATATTTGAGCAGAGCTGGGGGAAAAATTGGGGAATAAGAATGATCTTGCTTAAAGTGCAAGGTACCTTTGGAGGCTGAGAAGACATGAACACATTCTTAGGGCAGAGATGAGGAGCTAGCGGGGTGGGAGGCATCATTCCCTGATTTGGATTCTGTTTTAAGCCTTTCAGGTTGGTAATTTGAAGGATTCTGCCCTTTACCCTAAGCCACTGTGCCTTTTAACTCTGGGGCGAGTCAGGAATTTGGCTCTCTGCACCAGGAAAACATGAATTACTGTAACTTTTTGTGGGCCGATTAGACTTTGAAAATACTAATATTTTTGGCAGCACAATTGAAGGGACGGGGCTGCTGGCAGAATAGAATCATTTACTGCCTTGACTAGCAAAAGTCCCACTCGTGCCAGTAAACACCAGAAATGGGAGATGGGGAGGTTGACTTGACCCTCACTTGTGCCTCTTATTTTGTACTCATTGCAAGGTGTACCTCTGTTATTTTTTGGTGCAATGCAAGACCCTGCTGAAGAGTTACGTTACCCTCAAACAGTTTCCAGACTCTCTTTCCCTTTATACCTGCCCCTCCAGAGGATTGAATGCTGTATAGTTCTCTTCCCGCTTTCCTTGCAGCCAGAGTGGCTGGGCTACCCAGATATAGCCTGTGAGTCTTCTTGGTGCAGCATTTGGGAAATCTTCCTTTTTCCTGTGCAGAAGTGATTGATGCTTTTAGGTTGGTGCAAAAGTAATTGCAGTTTTTGCCATTAAAAGTAATGGCAAAAATCGCAATTACTTTTGCACCAACCTAATATTTTCATAAGGCCAGCTTATTCCCAACTTAAGCATGGATGAGGTGCCTGGAGCTGAAGCAGCCATCTTGTGTCCACAAGAGAAAGGCCTAGAGAATCACAGAGGTTGGTCCTGAAATCATTGAAATCAGTGTCAGTGACTGCCTTCCTTCAGACCTTCTGTTAAGTGAGAAAATACCCCATTTTCTATTTAAAGCAGCATGAATCAGGGTTTCTGTTATTTGCAACCAAATGGCGTCTTGGCAGATGCACCACATGACCCGCTCAGCTTGGCACAGAGACCGATGCCCATCATCGTTTATAAACTTAGTTGTGGCAAAAATATACTTTATATTTTGTTCCAAGTTTGGTGACTGTGTCTAGGTCTCAGCAGGGAACTGATGATATACTCAAACAGCGTAATTAAAGAAAGTTTAATGAAGGCACCAGTGGCAAGGGTATTGGAAGATTTAGGGCAACCACAAGAGATTGGTTAGTGCCCTGGGGCTACCAGCTGGGAGCTGTTCTCACCCTTAGGCTAACAGGGCAAGGAAAGGAGCCAGAAAGAGGAGTGAGAGAAGGCTGCCTGACAGGAGTGTGCCCTGGGGTGGAGGGATGCTGCCAACTTGCAATGCAATAAGCACCCTGGCCTCTCTCTTTCCACCCACCAATCTCCTGCCAGTAGTCCCCTCTTCTCCATGGGGAGTATGTTCCCAGATCCCTAGTGCGTGCCTAAAACCATAGAATACTACTGAACCGTACACACACACACAGACACACACACACACACACACATATATATAGCACGATTTCTTTTTCATTCTTCACAATTTCACAGATGCAAGATTCATTCTTACCACAGATCTTAGCAACCTCGCCATACAATCTTTTTCTTTCCTTATTAGGTCGTGAACTTTGATCTTTTCACTTGAAGGAAGCACTTTACAGTTTCTCTTTGGCATACCTGAATTGCCAGCATCAATACTCTTGCACTTTGGAGTCATCATTCACTAAAATAAGTGTTCCTTGAACACAAGCACTAGGATAGCACGAGAGTCGATCTGATCACCGAGAGGGCTACTAAGTGACTAGACGGTGGGGATTGTAGACGGCGTGGATCCAATGGACAAAGGAAGGATTCATGTCCCAGGTGGGCTGAAGTGGGAGAGCACAAGATTTCATCATTCTACTGGGAATGGTGCACAGTGGAAAATGTATGGATTTTTTATTTCTGTGATTTTTTTCCATTTAATATTTTGGGACCATGGTTGACTGTGGGTAACTAAAATCATGGATAAGAGGTGACCACTGTACTAAGAAGAAGCCAGAGGACTCCGTACGGGGCGGCCTTCCGGGACACAGAGCAGGGTAGAGGAAAATGGCAGGTGAATCTGGAGGGGCACACAGGAGTCTCCAGCGTGGTGGCCCACTCATGAAGGGTCTGAGGCATTCCAGGGAGCTGTGCTCCACCAGTTCAGAACCACTGCTCCAGCTCCAAAAGCTTCGCCTTGAACTTGGAGTGCTCTTCGCTCTGTGTCTTCTCTCTAAGAAGTGGTCTCCACCCTCTGGCCAGTGCCCCATGGCTGTGCCTCCAGCTCTGCCTGGCCTGCGGCTAGGGAGGCTTTTGCTGAAGCTGTTCATGGCCAGAGCACCCACTGGGCTGGCTGCCTGGCACAATTCAGGATGCTAATTGGGCACCCGGCAGCTGTGTGGAGTGCTCTGGAATCAGATTGGTTTTTAAAATTCTGATTCTATTTAAATATCTCTGGGGACTTAGATCAAGCCTGTTAAACACAAATCCTTGATACAAAAAGACCAGAAAGGAAGAAGCAGTTCTGTCCCATGTATGAGAGTCTCACTTTCATGGTCTCATGTCATCAGTGACACAACACACACCTATTTCACCCAAATGGGGAAAAGGGGAAAGGGAAAGCAGCTTGCCCAAAACTAACTGAAGCTGGTTCCAAGGACACCTCCCTGGCTGGCCCTGTCCTGCCCGCAATACTTTCCTCTCTCTCACAGGCGCTCATGTCATTGGGAACTTACTCCTTGGAATTTCCACCTCACCAGGGAGCCTCTGTATCCTCACTTTACTGAGAAGGAAACTCAGATGCAGAGAGGTTAAGTGACTCACCCAAGGCCATAGACTCATAAGTGGCATCTTCAGAAGGAAAACCCAGGTCTTCTGATGTCAAAGCTTGTCTTCCTAACCAGTTGTGTCTAGCTCTGGTTTGCTCAGGAGAGCCCAGAACAGCATGTGAGAAGCCCCTCTCAATGGGGGTGTGAGCTTTGGGCTTTTTCTGGCCTGAACGAAAGTTCACTTTGCACTCCAAAGACTCAACAAAAATCAAAGTAACCATGGTAGAGAATAGTCATTAAGAGCACTTGGGGTCAGGCAGACCACACTGAGTTCTTAACACCCTTTGAGCCTTGACATTCTCACCTCTATAATGGAGCTGTACCTCTCTTAGGTTGTATTTTCCTCAGAAGCTGATCCTGGGACAAGGATTCCAGTGCAAGTAGTTTATTTGGAAGGTGACCCCAGGAAACACTAGAAGGGGCATGGGGAAGTGAGTTGGGGAGGAGAAGGTAGCCAATATTAGGCGTATTATCAAGCAAGTCACCACAATGGGTGACTGGAGCTTAACACCCTTGGGTATACTGGGCGCCCCTGAAGTTCCCACAGTGAGTTATCCCACTCAAAGAGCAGAGGAGCTGGGGTATTGATCTTGCATCACCCATTGGCTGAGGGCTGCTCTGGGGTGATATTAATTCCTGGGGGACTGCTGGCCTGCTAGGTGAGGCAGCAGAGCCAGTGAGAAGAAAGCCTTTGACAAAACAGCGCAGGTGTTGGCAGATGAAGTCGGGCCAGAGTGCACCGTGTTTAAGGAGCCAGGCGCTGCTAGCGTCTCAGATGCCTGCCCCATAGAGTTGCTGTGAGGAGGCCATAAAATAATGCCAGGCACCTCATAAGTGCTCACTACACCAGGCCCTTAGATTACTCTTATTATTATTGCCATTACCATTCCTGTGACTGCTACCAACTCAGGGCACACTGAGCAGCCAATTTGGTGCTTGCCATGTGTCTCCCACTGATGATTTTTGACATCAGAGTCTTTTGCTTTAGCCAAACATTGTATTTCCCCTAGGGACCATCCACTGGGCAGAAAGCTCTGAGCTCCTGGCCCATGGGATGAGAATTCTAGCCAGGTGTGTTTCCCAAGCACAGGAAAGAATTTGCCTGGTAGGAGGAAATCGGGCCTGGCTGTGTTCATGGGCCGGGCTCGGTTTTCTCCAACTCTTTGGAGAGAAGAGAAAAGCACCACCCCCTCCCTTCCGCAGCCAGGGCAGCCTCCAGCTGGCAGCCGGTGCCCGCGTGCACAGCCAGGACCTGCGTGCAGCTGCCCCCTCCTTGGGCTGCCTGCCCTCCTGTTGTTTCCCTGAGGGCCCCCATAGAGCAAGGCCCTCTCTGGGAGCTGCCAGAGGGTGGGTTGCTTCCTCCAAGCCCTCCTCCCTTCCTGTGTACCTTCTGCTACTTCCTCTTCCCACCCCACACCCCCCACCTTCCTATTTCTTTGTCATCCTTTCTTTGGGCTCCTTGGGGAGGGGTTTTGGTCAGGATTATTCCCACATCTCCCCTCAGAACCACTGGCTGGGTTTGCAGCGTGTTGAGGGGGGCTTTTCCCTCCTCCTTCCTTTGGGTCTGTTCCCTCTTGTGTTTGCTTTGATCTCCAACGGATGCCGACAAGTGGACGGGCCCACCCACTGATCTCTTTCACTGTGGCTGAAAAGAAGTGTTTTCATGTTCTTAGGGCTCGTTGCTCTTGCTGCCTGTAGAAGGGAGCGATGCTGGCTGGCGATGGAGCTGCTGGAACCCTGCAGATGGAAAGAGCTGGCAGTGCTGGCTGGGTTGTTATGAGGGAGCTGATGGTGGGGGTGTGGGTTTGCTGCGGACCGAGGGTTGGAGACAGGCAGGGTGCTGGGGTGGGATGGCAGCTGGTGAAATTGGACAGATCCCTGAGAAAATGTAGCAGACTCTCTCAGGAGGGATTTCCAGGAGCTGCTGTCTGGAAGCTTCCCAAGTACCTGCCATTCAGGAGGAGATGCAAATGAGGAAACAGGCCAGTGGAGCACTTGGATTCAAGTTCTGAGTATGTTACTACCTGACTATGAGGCCTTGAGTAAATAAATGAATAAATAAATAAAACACCCAGTCCTTCTGTGCCAGCACTTTCTGAGTCCTCAATTGGCTAAGTGGACACCCCTTCCACTTAGTTTGGGAGTTCATGGTATCAGCTCTTGCTGCATAAAAAGAACCCCCCAAACTTAGTGGCTTGTAACGACCACCATTTATTTAGCTCATGATGCTGTGTGTGACTCAGCGTTTGAGCTGGGTTCTGCTGGGTGGTTCTTCAGCATTGACTAGGCTCACTCATCCATCTGTGGTTAACTGCCGGGGCTGCTAAGGGCTGGCTGGTCCAGGCTGACCCAGCTGAGACAGTGTCTGTGTTCCATGAGCTTTTCATCCTTTAACAGGCTACCCCAGGGAGTCTCTGGACTCCAGGACAGAAGGACACAAAACCTTTTCAGACCTAGACCTAGGCCTGTCATTGTGCCACTGCTGCATCATTCTGTAGGTCAAAGCAAGTTACAAGGCAAGCCCAGACTCAAGGAGTGGAGAAACAAATTTCACCTTTTGATGGGAAAAGCAGCAAAGTCACATTGCAAAGGCTGACTGCAGATACAGAGGGTGGAATAGTTTTGGCCATTTTTGCAAACAATCTGCTACGCTTGTGAAATAATAGGCTCAAAATCACTTGGAAGAGCAGAAAGTCTTTACTGCAAAGAAAGATGCGAAGGGCAGAAAATCAGCTTAATCCCACAATCCCAAGGAATGCATTGAGAATGTATTTGTCTGTGTAATCCAGTCATTTCTCAGGCTCATGTAATGGTGTTTTGGGTGGAGTAGGAACCAGAATTTGAATGACCAGATGAACAGAATTAGATGAGAATCCTTTTTCTGGTTGTCTATTTGCAGCCTCTAAGAAGTGAAGTCTCCTGACTCATCCACATTTGAGTTTGGACATATGCTACTGGGACTAATGAATTTAGATAGCTTGGATGGTGGTCCAGTTTCGGGGACCCCCATGATGGGGGATGGTGTCTTTCGTGGTAAACAAGATGTCTGACAGCATAAACAGCACAGGGAGGAGCTCTGGGTACTGTATAATGAATACAAGAAACTACCCTACCTCACAGTGGCATATGTGTTTTCTGGAAAGTCACAGCTGTCAACTGAAGGGGAGACATCTCTAAACTCAAATGCTTCAGGGTCTTAAGCAGCTTTGCTGTGTGACCCCTCTAAGTGAGTGTGATGCAGAGAGCATGTCATTCATTTCTTCCAGTTGATGATAGGACTTGCTGGCCACCGGGAGCTGGTGCCAGGAGAGATTTGGGGTTCTGGAGGATGGTGGATTTTCAGCTCCAGCAACACCAGCAAGGAAACAGCAGTTTCAGTGCAAAGAGCTGCGAAATCCCAGCCTTCCTAGCCTCATGGCGCCTGGGTCTCTTTCACAGATACACGCAAGCAGTATTGGAGCCGGAACTGGCCTCTAGAAATGTCGACCAGTTGTCATCCTCACCAGCAGACTACCGGAGTGTTTATTTCTCTTCTGCTTTCGCCAGCTCTGGACATTCTCACTAAAAAATAAAACAACAAATCCTGCATGGCTTTAAGAAGTCTCTTTATACATATGCATACATAGAAGCCGGAGGGTCCCGAAGCCATTCTGATTGGGCAACAATTTGGAAGACAAATGATGACAGCCACATTATGGGGCATGGCCAACCGACTGCCATCCTGCTTGAGAGGGTCGAGCAAGCTGCACACATTTTAATGTTCACTCGGGAGAGCGCTCCTCTCTTCCTCTTCAATTACCCAGCATGGTTACGTGGTGCTTTTCACTCACCAAGCCCTGGAGGTTAATTACTCCACACGGCGCCTTTTACCAGCAGGAGGTGTGCCTTGGCAGTCCTCAGCCCTGCACGTGGCCTGCCCAGATGGGTGGCACATCCCGCCCTCGCTGGCTGCTGGGTTTCAGTTTGTTTTTGTTTATGTTGGCTCCGTTTCAACAGAGCCTACAGATGTGGTCAAACTGGAAAGGGGGTGGGGGACTAGAAGCAAAGGGGGGAAATAAAGGCGCCAATCATTTCTGATATCATCTGATCTGACCAGAACTTTTTGAAGGGGTCAGTGAGAAAAGCCAGGCTTGGTCTGGGCCTCTGCTGCTTTCTATTTTCGGTCTTGTCTCCATCCCACCCAGAGAGTGGGAAGCCCAGGCACTGAGGCTCACCTTAAAGAGCCCGCGCAGAGCTTGCTCGAAGCAGCTCTGATTTCCAGGCCACAGGCAGGAATGGCTTGGTTCATTGGCCTCTTCTCCTCTTGGGGCTCCATGGGACTGGCTTAGTCCTAATGAGAGCTGGCAGACAGAGAGAAAGCAGGGTTGACAGAGAGCTGACTGCCCCTCCCCAGGCAGACTTTTCACCTGGCAGGTAAAAACCATCCCAATTAGCTGCCACAGCAAGGCTGGGCCTGGAGCTCACAGCCCATCCTGTCACCTGCCTTCCCTGGTGGCGGAAGCAGGAGCAAGACTGGGGGGCATGGCGGGTGGGTGGGGGGCTGTAGGCTGTGGGTGTGTGGGAGGACCCAGTTCCCAGAAGAGGCTGCACTTTCTCTGGGGTTTCCACAAAGCCCAGGAGATCTCTTCTGAGACAAACCCTTGCCCCAGCAGGCTTGGGGAGGGGCAATGAAAGAGTTAAAGCCCTCACTTCTTCACCCACCTCCCTGCTCCCCTATGACTGTTCCAGTGGCCCCCCCTTCCTTGTGGGGCTCCTGCGGCTTCCACAGGGAGCCAGGCAGGGCCCTGCCCCTGGCTACATCTGCCAAATGCAAATAGTTGCTAAAGTTATTTAGTGTGTCCTCACGGCTCCTTTCTGTCACTGGTGTTCCCTAGGCAACCGCTGCTGGAATGCAGTCAACTTCTAGAGGTTCTTCACAGGCAGGAATAGAAAATGGCTCTTGCTCACTTCTTGTTTGGGGGCTTCTCTGAGTGGATCCTTACATTGGGAACTAGAGTCCTTGCTTTTCTTATTTGAAAAGAGGACAGCGAGAGAAAGCTGACCAAACTGCCCTCTAGAAGTGGAGGAGGTGGAAATTCAGGGTCCCTTTGCTACTTTCGCTGGATGGAGGTGACCAGGGCTACAGAGAATGGCCTTCAACATGTTTATTTCCTTCTGCCAAGACCTTCCCACAGGAGCGACCTTCCCATAGAGCAAGAGAGGTTTCTCTCTTCTTTCTAAAGATTATACAGATCAGTCAACTTTATCTTAAAGCTATATTTCTCATATAAGCAAAACATTTCTTATAAAAAATTAGAAAATACAGATAAAGTATAAAAAAGGGAAAAATCCCTATACACATTTCCCATAATCCCATCATCCAGAGATGATTACTATTAACATTTTGATTACACGCTTATATTTGTATAGAAGTCTTATACAAATTACCCCCAAACTCAATGGTTTTACAGTGGTTCTCAAACATTTTTGGTCTCAGGACACTTTTACACTTGTAAAGTCATTAAGGACCTCAAAGAACTTTTGCTAGGTCAGCTATATCTATCAATATTTACTGTATAGGAAATTAAAGCTCAGATAATTTTAGAATGAAGAAGGCACACACATGTATTCTATTAACTATCACAGCAATAATGTTATTACACATCATATAACCTATGGGAAAGTCCACTGTACACTCTTGAGAGTGAACAAGGCAAATAACATGTTAGTAGTATTAGCAAAAGAGTTTGGACTTTGCAGATCCTCTACTAGGGCCTCAGGGACTCCCCAGGAGTTCCCAGATCCCAGACCATGCTTTGAGAACTGCTGATTTTAAAACATTTAGAATTTGCTATTGCTTATGAGACCTCTGGTCAGCTGGAGGGCTCTTCTGATCTTGACTGAGCTCATTGGTGTATCTATAATCAAGTGTGACAGGTGAGTGGCTCTGCTGAACTTGGTGACTCCCTTATGTATTTGAGGGTTAGCTGGTTAGAGTCAGATCGAAGATGGCCTCAGTTGAGACTGCTAAGCTCTCCTCCATGGGGTCTCTCATCCTCCAGTGGGCTAGGCTGGGTTTGTGCACATGTCAATGTCAAGATTTTGAGAGCTGGAACAAGAGCAAGAGTGAGAAGGCAAGGTGGGTGGGGAGGGGGAAGAGAGAGAGAGAGAGTGCAGGAGTGCTCATGGCTTCTTGAGGTCTAAAGACAGGAGCACTGACTGTCAATTTCTCTATATTCTATTGACCAAAGTGACTCGCATGGCCAGGAGGTGCAAAATAGACTCTACCTCTTTTTGGGAATTGTGGCAAAGTCACATTATAAGGGGCATGGATAAGGGGAGGGGAATAATTGTGGCTATTTTTGCAGCAGTCTACCACATACCTTATGTTTGCTTAATGGCTGCATTATTTTCCATTGAATGGACATGCTATAATTTATTCAGTCCTGATTGCTGGACATCAAGGTTGATTTTAATTTTCTCCTAATATGAATGAGGCTAGAATGAGCATTCTTGTGCATGAATTCCTAGAAGGGAAATTGTAACAATAAAAGGTATGAGCTCTGTTAAGTTTCTCCATCCATTCTGCCAAATCTCTCTCCAGAGAGCCCACACCAGTTTATGTTCTCACCAGCAAAGGAGGAGGAGACTGCCTGTTGAGAGACTGATTTCTGCAAGTGTGTGTGTGTGAAATCAATCACTTGTTAAAAACTGTTCTTTATGCCAAGTGTAGACAAGGCCTGTGGTCCTCAGTAATTAATTCTGCGGAGTGAAGAGCTACTCTTCAGCCTCCTTCACAGAAATGGCCACAGCTTGAAGAGACTGCTGGGGAGGAGGCTTGTTGGTAGACTGCTGGTTCTGAGTCCATCTATGGGCAACACTTTCCTTTCTAGACCCTCACTGGTCTTAAATAGTTATTTGTTAGAGATTCAAGATGCATCTCTTCCCAAGAGAACAAGAACTATCTTTTTTTTCTTAAAAAATAAAAAACGATAATCAAGAGTGCTAGAAATAGGGGACTGAGCTCAGGAATGGAGTCCTTAGCCCTTGGTGAAGCAGTTTGACCTTGGTTGTGTGATGGTGAGGCTCTGTATATGGGCCAGTTGACTGAGGGCAGAATCCACAAATCTGAAGTTATCCCTGTGTGCCTTACCCATGATATGGTTTGGCTGTGTTCCCACCCAAATCTCATCTTGAATTGTAGCTCCCATAATCCCCATGTGTCATGGGAGGGACCTGGTGAGAGGTAATTGAATCACAGCGGGGGTCTTTCCCGTGCTGTTATTGTGTTAGTGAATAAGTCACATGAGATCTGATGGTTTTATAAGGGGGAGTTTCCCTACACAAACTCTCTTGCCCACCGCCTTGTAAGACATGACTTTGCTCCTTGTTTGCCTTCTGCCATGACTGTGAAGCCTCCCCAGCCATATGGAACTGTGAGTCAATTAAATCTCTTTCCTTTATAAATTACCCAGTCTCTGGTATCATCATTAGCAATGTGAGAACAGACTAATACACCCATTCTTCCCACCTTTTCACCCCATGATTCCTAGTGTCTGCAAGTCAACAAACTGCTTAGTCCACATGGCCCTGTATGTTGTTTTGCTTTATTTCTTACCACGCCCTGTATATCTTCTTGGCCCTATGGTGCTTCAAGCCCCTGCTCACTAGTTTCCAGAATAAACCCTGTTGAATCGTTTTCACCTGGCACCTCTGCTTCTGCTGTTCCCTCAGGCAGAATTCCTATTCCAACCCTCTCTTTTTTCCATTCTTCATCTAGCTAATTAATAAGCATCCTTCAAAACCCAGCCAAAGGAACTCCAAACGTTCACCTGTGAGGGTGTGTTGAGACTCCCAGTCCCTGAATTGACTCATCTAGTAACAGCAGCTCTGGAGGAGATGTGGGAGCCCCGGTTCTTGCTTTATCCTAGCTGTGTGACATTTAGCAAGGCAAGTGATCTCCCTGTGCTCCAGTTTTTCTCTTCTCTAACATGAAAATGACCTTAGACTCATGTTTCATTTCCAGTTATTGCATTAATAGAAGTATGTGACATTATAATTGCTACAAATGCAAAACAAGTGTTTTTTTTTTTTTAAAGTCCTACCTTATGTTCCCTTGAAAAGCAGAGGATAAGACAAGAGCTTGCATGCAGATAATTTCTTTTGAAGAAGTGATTTTTGGGAAAAGGTGTTGGGGGCTAGGGGAGAGGGCAACAGGGATTGCAGTCCAATTTAGGTGCATTAATGAATGCGACACCAATGTGGGCATGGGTCCCTCTGAGGAGCAGTGCAGAATGCACCTCAGCATGCTCTACTCAAGACATAGAAGACGGAAATATTTTTCCCCACACAGGTTAAATTTGCTCCTGCGGTTTGTACCCAAAGTGTTGCTGGGGTGGGGCAGCAAATGGCCAAGCAGGTCTCTAGGGCACCTACACTGCAGCAGAGAAGCCCTAAAGAAAGCAAGAAACACCTTGTGTGGATGAAGTGAAGCACTCTTGGGTTGCCACAGCTCTGGCAGAAGTGGGCTGTAAGAGTGTGAGATGGTGCATAAAAGACGTCGGGCCCAACGCTGAAGTCTACATTTGTCATCCCTGAATCCCGACCTCTAAGCACCGTGCCTGGCATGGAGCAGGCATTAATCCACATGGTAAATGTGGAATGGAGGGAAAAGTTCCTGTTGTATTTCTTCATGGCTTTCAGCCACTGGTTACAGTGGGGAGATGTTTATCTTCTGCCTTTTCTTATTCTATGGTGCTCATGTCTCTTTGGGGACTGGAAGGAGAAGGTGCTCTGCTTATGGAATGAGGTTGGTCAGGCTGACCTCAGTGAGGAGGTTGGGTTAGGTGAGGGCTTTTTCAGTTGTATACTCCAGGGACCTTGTGGAAAAAGCTGCAGAGTTAGGTAGGGTGACCTGGGTGGATCAGGAAACATTTCTTCTTCCTTTCCCATCTCCCATCCTTCCTTTGTTCCTTGTGCTCCATTTACTCTGAACCTAATACCTGAGAATCATCTGAAATAGCAGCAGCCAGCCTTTGCAAAGCATGGCATTTGGCAAAATGTATTCCATGGAATTCCAGTTCTGTTCTCCTTCTCATCAACCAGAGCGGTTCCACTTTTGCCTCTTTTATATCCTGAGATTGCATGTATTTATCAGTTGGGAATTGGGTGCAAGCAACAGAAACCAACTTCTTTAACTAAAAAGAAAAGAAATCTATTGAAAGTGTTATGCAAACCCGAGGTCTATGGCCGAAGAAGTTTGGGAAACAGGGAGTTGAGCAAAGTCCATAGGTCTATCTGTTGGGGGACTTCTCAGGATCTTTAGTCTGCTAATAAAAATCTCCAAGAGAGAAATATCTTTTGCAAAGTTTTCCAAATTCATTACCTCAATCCCAAGACGTGCTGATTGTAAGATGCAGCCACACTTTAATAATAGCCTTCCAGGGTTCAAACCAAAAAGGAACACTATCACATCAGGTGTGCAAATTGATTTTAAGAAGCAACCTGATTTCATAACTTTGTTTATCTGTTTTAAGGCAACATATGCAGAATACTTACCATGTGCCAGACACTATTTTAAGAGCTTTTATATAAAATGACTGACTTAATCCTGTCTTTTGAGGTGGATGTGGGGCCAAGAGGGGCCTGAGAATGCACTTCTCAGATCTCTTACTGCAAGAGCATAATTGACTAAGGGCCCTGGTTGCTGCATTCTAAATCCACCTCCACACTGGGCAGGGGCCTTGCTTTCACAGGCTGCTCTCAGCCAATGACTGAGCACATCAGGAATACTGATGTAGGTCTCTTCCAGGGAGACGCAGGGCTCCTTTGATGGTTGACTTTGACTCAAAAATTCCTCAACACTTTGCCAAAACTTTCCTAGAACTGCACTGCAATATAAGGCTATTTCTACCCAATCTTTCTTCCTTCCCTTTCCTTTTTTGTAGGAATTAGGTCTACATAGAGGTTTCACAACTTTTCCAGCCTCCTCCTGCTTCTCCCCATACTCTTTCACAGGTGTTTCCCCAAACAAATTTCTTGCACATCTAATCTCATCTTGAACTAACACAGGTGGATCTTTTATTTCATTTCCAGTTTACAGATGGAAAGTTGAGGACCAGAATGGTTAAGTACCTTGCCCAAGATCAGATGGCTAGTAAGTGGCAGAGCTGTTAATCAAACCAAGGTAGTCAGATTTCAGAGGACTTGTTTTTACTCACTTCATGACACAACCTTGCATTTACTATTAATATGTGAAAAAGGAAGAAAGTGCGTCTTAGGATCTAGAAAATTAGAGATTTTATTAAGGGACTCATTGTTTTTAAAACTTTTATCTTAGGCTCAGGTATACATGTGCAGGTTTGTAATATAGGTAAACTCGTGTCACAGAGGTTTGATGTACAGATTATTTCATCACCCAGGTACTAAGCCAATAGTTATTTTTTCTGATTCTCCCCTTCCTCCCACCCTCCACCCTCAAGTAGGCCCCAGTGTCTGTTGTTCCCCTCTTTGTGCTCATTGATTCTCATCATTTTGCTCCCACTTATAAGTGAGAACATGCAGTATTTGGTTTTCTGTTCCTGCGTTAGTATTGCTAAGGATAATGGCCTCCAGCTCCATCCATGTCATGATCTCATTCCTTTTTATGGTTGCATTGTATTCCATAGTGTAAATATACCACATTTTCTTTATCCAATCTGTCATTGATGGGCATTTAGGTTGATTTCATGTCTTTTCTATTGGGAATAGTACTGCCATGAACATATGCGTGCACATATCTTTATGATGGAGTGATTTATATTCCTTTGGGTATATATCCAGCAAAGGGATTACTGGGTCGAATGGTAGTCCTGTTTTTAGGTCTTTGTGGAATTGCCACACTACTTTCTACAATGGTTGAAGTAATTGACACTCCCACCAACAGTGTATAAGCATTCCCTTTTCTCCATAAGCTCACCAATCTGTTATTTTTGACTTTTTAAAAGTAGCCATTCTTACTGGTGTGCGGTGGTACCTCATTATGGTTTTGATTTGCATTTCTCTAATGATCAGTGATATTGAGCTTTTTCTCATATGCTTGTTGGTCTCATTGATAAGAACAGATATCACACTTGATCTTAGCCAAAAAGCTGTGAAGCAATGGGACTCATTTTTTTTACAGAGCATCTTGTCGGTGCAGGATGCTGGGAGCTATGCCTTGGGAAATGCTGGCAGAGTACTTTGAGATGTGTATCTGTCATTATGACCTGAGAGGGTCATGGTACCAGTATGCCTGCATAGGCCAGAGGACTGGAAGAGCAGAGATGGGGAATGGGTCTGATGCCATGAAGGAGCCCTCCAAGGCTGTCTGTCCTGCTGTTGCTGTTTATAGTGACCTGGGAGAAGTAAAGGAGAGACCACTTTATTCCCTTGATCTCTGCATGGCCCCTGAGCTTCACTGTGGTATCTCCTTGTCTCCCATATTCTGGCAAGGCAGCTACCATGGTGTGGTAGAAAGGCCGTGGCTCTGGGAATAGAACACCATCAGTAAGCAGTGCTGAGATCCTGGCAAATCAGCAGACTTCTCTTGCTTCTCTTTCCTCACCTCTACAAAGAGGATGGGATGAGACCAAGGGTTTCACATTAAGCTCTTTGAGGCCTGGTGGCACTCTGGAGATAACAGGGAGGCTATTGTTAGGGGTATGATTCAAGGGAGGAGCTCTTGCTCACTCTTCCCCATTTCAATAGAGTATCTCTATTTTTATCCATTTTAAATATTAGGGTTCTGTGAGTATCAGTAAGCATTACTGGTTGCTAGCTGTAGAAACAGACTTGCCTAGCCAGAGAAGGAAACTAATTAAAAGGACGGTAGAGGTAGAGAGAGTTATTCAAAGATTAAATAAGATGCTGGAGGGCCAGGCTTGGGGTTGGAGGAAACAATGCCAAGAGAGTTCTGAAAAGCTGGATTGGGAACCCCAGCAGGTGGGCATGCTGCCATCATGCAGGCTGCCTTCCAGCCAGACCATTAGCCTTGGCTTTCTTGTTAAGACTGAATCTAGGGAGAAGGCTTTCAGTGGGCTGAGCCTGCCTCTGGGGCAGGAAGAGAAGCCATGACCTCTTGGACTTCCAAAGTGGGCAGTGGTCACCCAAAAATCTTTCCAACCAAGACCTCACAAAGAGTCATGAGGTGTTTTTCTAAGAAGTAAGCCAGGTTCTCTAGGAAAAAGGAATAAATGATCAACAGTCCCAAATAACAAATATTCACTCTATCCATATGATTCTATTGGCAGAAGAGTTCTATTGTACATTCATTTGGAAGGCATCAGGCTAAGGGCCCTTCCCACATGACAACTAGAGAAGTTCATCCCATCCAGCTGTTCAGTCTCCAGCCAGGAGAGGAGGGGGCAGGAACTCTCTGGCTTCTTGACCACAGAACTGCCCCACATGCCATTGTAAGCCCCAATTCTCCTGACAGCTGGTGGGGAGACAGCAGGAAGACCACTGCCTTGGCTTGGGTTACCCCAAGAAAGCAGAGCTACAGAACAAAGGCTTGCATGCAGGTAGTTTATGTTGTCCCCACAGACTGGAGACAGGGCAGGAAAGAAAGCAATGCAGAATATGTTATTGAGCCGATCATCACTGTGGACCATGGGGCTCAGGGCTGCCAGGACCCTCTGAGAAGCCATGTAGAAGAGTCCTAAGAATTGTCTAGCTGAAGAACAGAGAGGGAAGTAATTGTATACTGGCTCCTGCCCTCCATGGGTCAAAGATTGCCCATGGTGTGTTGGGTTTGGTGTGTTGGGTTTGGGTAGGCAGCAGAATAGCAGAGTGCGTTCCTGCATGAAATGGCAGCCGGGAATCCCCAGTGTGAAAAGTGAGAGATGTGGGCACACGTGATGGCTGCAGCATCGGCTGGAGGCAAAGCGTGGGTGGGGAGGGTGGAAGGCAGGGCACCAGGGACGTTCAATGCAGCAACCCCTTGGCTACTTTCCTCTGCCTCATCCCTCTTTGAGGGACACAGGCACATGATGTGCCTGATATTCAGGTCGCAGGAGGCTTCTGCATGGTTTGCTTGTTGGCTGGTGGGCATTCCAGCCAGTGAGGAAGGGGTCACCTTTGACTCCACACAGCATGGCATCTCTCAGAGTTTGGGGACCGACATTTCATAAGGGACCTCACCCTGCTTCCCAGCATCTCTCCCTTCGAGTCTGTATATTCATCCAAAGGCAGTCTGTATTCCAAGAGGGAAATCTGCCTCCTGCTCACCCTACAAGCTGGCTCTGCCCCAAGGGTGAGGTTCAGTGTGCAGCAGCCAAGGGCCTGCAGTCAGTGGGGACAGAAAGGGAGCCTGTGCCATGCTCGGGCCAGGGCAATGGAGGCTGGAGCAGGCGAGGTCCCGGCTTTTGTGCAGGCTGCCTGTAGAAAGGGGGAGAAAGCATGCCTGCAAAGCTGGCTGGGCCTTGGCCAACCTGTCCAAACCTCTCAGGAGGCTTGTTGCTTGAACTGCAGTATCTGAGGCCTGCAAATGGGCCTCACCAGAGGCTTGAGATATTTTTATGAGTTTTTATTTTTAACATCCATTCGCCTCTGGTTCCCTTGCCAGTTGACACGGGTCAGACTCTCTTGTGACATGACTGTTCACCACACCAAAGGCCCAAGCCTTGCACTGTAACCCCTTGGTGGAAGAGATTGCTATGGTTATGATTTTATTTTCAATAAGTGTTCATGAATAATCTATTCCACTTACCAACACTTATCAGATCCCAGGCACTGTGCTAAGGACTTAACACACCTTCTCTCATTTTTCCCTACATAATTCCCTACTCATCCTTTGGATCTTAATTGTCCCTTCCTTGGGGAACATCTTCCTTGACTTGGTCACCCCTGCTACCCCCATGCCCTTGTTATGTGCTCTGATTGCACCACAAACCTTCTGCTTGAAGTACCTATCTATCTCTGTTGACATTTTACTTTTATTCGTGTCATTTTTTAATTCATGTCTGTCTCCCACACTGGAAGAAAAGTTGGTGGCCCATGCTCACCACCACATCCCACACCTAACACAGGGCCTGCCTGGCACATGGGAGACACTCACCAAAATGCATATGCAAAGAAAGAATGATGGACTATCTTTCTCAGAACCCTACAGAGTATATTTTACACTAAGACTCGGAGAGGTTAAACAGCCGGCCCAGGGTCACACGGCTGGTAAAGGTAGAGGTAAGATTTAAATGTGTGTTCATCTGGCCTCAAAGCCAGGACTTCACTAGTGTGCTCTGCAGCCTTCTAGCATTCAAGGGTATTTTCTCTCTTCCCCTGCCTGGTCCCACCTGTGAAGGGCAGAGGGGTCCTGCCCCAATCTCTGGCCCTCTCGTTTCACCTCCTGCCCCTCTCACTAGGGTCCTGACTTCCGCCCTCTGACCCTTCCAGCTGCGAATCCTGTCCCTTGCAAATGCGTCTGTTGCCATTCAGCAGTCTCTTGGCTGGCAGTGCAGGTCTCCATCTGCTGTGATGGCATGGTGCCTGCTCACAAGATGGCATGCTATTTTTACCCAGCTTAGGTGCCAAGCCGGCCAGATGTTTTTCAGCAGCAAAGGGAGGTTGAGCATTGCTGGGGTGTGGAGGGATGCTTCCAAATGTCAGCTCCTCAGTGGGGCTGGGGCAAGGGATGGCTCTGAGACAGGCAAAAGAAGCGCTCTGCCTGGAAGTGGGCACCTCCAAGAAGTGTCATTCCTGGCACCTGTCTGGGGCTCCGGCAGTGTGCCAGGAACTGGCTGCTGGTTCTGAACTCTTGCCGGGCTGGGATGAGTCTACTGCAGGAAGGAAATGCTCTGGGTCAGCGTTCCCAGTGAGTGCACGTGCTTCTTCCTCCCACTGGGGCCCTGGAGTCGCTGGACCCAGATGGTGACACCTGGAGGGCTTCCATGGCTGAACTGGCTGCTTGGAAAATTCCAAGTTTGGCCGGTGGCTCTGGTCTGGAGGAAATGGAGGAGCTGGCTGGATCAGGCTGAGTCCAGGCATTTGCTGTGATCATTTTTCCCTCAGAGCAGATGGAGCCAGAGGTCTGGCGATCTTAATCCCTGCTCTCTCCTTCCTGTGGGGGGTGACCCTCAGTTGAGAAATACCCCCCAAATGACAGCTAGATGCAGGGGTGTGCGGCATAGCCCCACTGGCCCAGCTCCCTGTTTTCCTAACTTCTCCACTCCTGTGTGACCTTGAGCAAGTCACATCCTCTCTGAACCTCAGTTTCCTCATCTGTAAAACATCCAGAGCCCCTCCCTGCCAGATCTGGGAGCCTGTATTGCAGTGAGTTGCAGGGAATCAGTTGTTGCCAAGCTTTGCTGACCTTTCCCCAAAACCAGCCATCCTCAGACCTGCCGTGGGAGACGAGCAAACTCTGCTCTTCTGCCCTGATGTGTTCAAGTTCCATATCTAGATGCAAATCCCATTTCCTCCCCCAAGGAAACATTTCAGAAACCTCAGACCCCCTACAAGAGGCTGCCTCCAAGTCCAGGCTTCCGGACAAAAGACCCCCTTCTCCATGAAGGATGGGAGTGCATGTGGAGAGAGAGGAAATGTTTGCAGCTGTGGCAACCCGGCTGAGATAATCAGACTTCAGGGAGGGGTTCTTGAGGCCTAATTGAACACAGCAGTCTGGCAGTGCTGGGTACGGCCCAGGAGACGTCAGCCCTGGATGGGCCAGGAGGCCAGGGCTTCTCAAACTTGAATGTGCATCTGAACCACCTGTGCATCTCATTCCAAGGCAGATGATTCAGTCGGTGCAGGTGGGGCCTTTGCATCTATGCGGTGGGCAGAATAACAGCCCCTCAAAGATTTCGCTTCCTAATCCCCAGGACCTGTGAATATGTTGGTTTACATGGTTAAGGGATGTTAAGTTTGCAGATGGAATTAAGGTAGCTGAGTGGCTGACTTTGAGATGGGGAGATTATCCTGGATTATGCAGGTGGAATCACTGGGTGCTTATGTGGAGGAGAGGGAGGCAGGAAGAGAGGTCAGCGTGAAAAGGACTCAACCTGCTCTTGCTGGCCTTGAAAGTGGAGGAAGGAAGTCACGAGCCAAGGGATGCAGGCAGCCTCTAGGTGCTGGGGAGAGCAAGGAGGTGGATTCTCCCCCCAGAGCCTCCAGGATTGCAGATTTGAGATCCTGCTGACACCTTGATTTTTGCCCAGTGAGACCCATTTCAGACTTCTGAACTACAGAACTTTAAAAGAACACATTCATGTTGTTTGGAGCTACTAAGTTGGTGGTAATTTGTGACAGGAACAATGAGAAACTCCTACAGTCCACATTTCTGCCAAGCTTCCTGGTGGTGCTTCCAGGCCACACTGTGAGTAACAAAGCTTCAGGCTGCCTGAGGGTGGGGCTTCCTCCTAGGCCAGGTGAGGACCTGGAGGTGGGAGAAGGCTGTTCAATGGCTTCCATGAAAACTGGCTTTTGACACTGTTTTGTCTCTGTCCCTTCGTTCCTCCCCACACGATTGTTGGAGGTCTCTTGGTTGTTTCTTACTATGTTCCAAGTCAGGAGTTCCTGGTTTGTGGGCTGGGAGTGCTGGGGGAGTTACTGTAAAGGCCCCTGTTCTCCTGAAGATGAGCACTGTCTGTTACCCAAACAAATGAGACCTCAAGTAAATTGCATTTCTTTTGTTCAAATGAATGCAGGTGCCACGAATAGGACCCCACTGGTGGGGGGTGGTTTAGAAAAGAGGCTCTGTCCTTTGGCTAAAATCTAAGCTCTATAAGCACCCAGGTGTCCCTGTGTAGTCTGGACCCTCCCTCCTCCTCCCAGCCCACCTGGCTCTTTTCCCCTCATCACGCATAAAGCTCTAGTACCAGTGGTTTCTTCCATCCTTGAACATGAGTCCTTTCTGCCTTGACAGACTCAGGGGCCTCCTCTTCATTCTCTGGACTTGGGTTAAGAGCTGCCTTATCCGAGGGGCCTTCTCTGACCACCCTGAGAGAGAATGGCTCACCTGATACTCTTTCTTAGTGTTCTGGGTTAGTGTCCTTTATTACAGTTTGTGGCTGTGTATTTATTTGAGGGCTTTGCCCACCGCCTGTCTATCCCTTTGGATTGAGCTCAGTGAGGGCAGGGCCTGAGCATTTTGTGTCCACCCATGCCCGGCACATTCAGCATGTGTCATGTGCTTAATACAAATTTGTTGACCAGGGAATGAATGAATGAATGAATGTACATCTAAGCCCTCATGCGGAGAATTCCAGAGTTTGTCTTCTTTCCTTGATGCTCTGAGCCTCCCTTCTGGACTGCTTCTGAGCAGTCTCCTAGACTGCTTATCCCTCTCAGAAAATAGGAGCCCTGTCGTTGACAAAATCGGTCCCTGCTTTCCTTAACATTTCCCCCTACCTTTTTTGTCTCTCCTCCCCATCTCCATTGTTTATCTCTGCCACAAGGAGCATGGTCTTTGCTGCTCTCTTCTCAGTTTGATTGGTTGCCTCCTAAAAGGAAAAAAAAAAAAAGATGCATTCTTGGTGCCTGGACATCCTTTCTCCCATTTTAATCATGAGTCAGTAGGGCTTTTGTATGGGATGAAGCTGAATACTTGTATTTACTTTTGTTTTATTTCCAGAGTTTTTCTTGTTCATGTGAGTGCTGGCAGCTGCCAGAAGAAATATTCTGTTTCTGGCCTCCCATCTTGGTGGGGGATGTGCAGGCTGAGAACACAGGAGCTGACTTCTATTGTACCAGCTGAGACTGCAGGGTAGACTGCAAGAAGTGCCTCCTTGCTGATGGACTGGTGAGACAGCAAGATGCTTCCTCAGGCTGCCAGGGAGCAGTTGTCCCTGGAGAGGTCTGGGAGAGACATGACCCTGCTGTGTGGGGCTGGAGGCAGGGGGTGGGCAAGATCCAGACATGAAGAGCCGGGGTAATGGCTGACTTGAGTTTACTCTTTTTTTGAGATGGAGTCTTGCTCTGTCACCCAGGCTGCAGTTGGAGTGCAGTGGTGCGATCTGACTCACTGCAACCTCTGCCTCCTGGGTTCAAGCGATTCTCCTGCCTCAGTTCCTGAGTAGCTGGGACTACAGGTGTGCACCACCACTCCTGGCTAATTTTGTATTTTTGATAGAGACACTGTTTCACCATGTTGGCCAGGCTGGTCTCAAACTCCTGACCTTAGGTGATCCACCCGCCTCGGCCTCCCAAAGTGCTGGGGTTATAGGCATGAGCCACCATGCCTGGCCAAATTTACTCTTTATACTTTTTATTGGTGACATTTTCTACCATGAGTAGGAATTATCAAAAATCTCATATCTGTATAGATGAGAAAATGGAAACTGAGAGAGGTTTAACTTGTTCACGGTCATACATCCAGAAGAGTGAACTCAAGTCTGTCAGACTCCAAATCTTAAATATTTCTTGCTGCCCACCACTTCCTCTTGTGCACCTGAAAACTTTCCACTATGCTCTACAGGTATTTGTGTATATACGTTAATTCCTAAAAAGAGATGTTTAGATGTGGCTTGGTGGATCTAGGACTGCTTCCTGGAGGAGGTGCAGTGTTTGCGTGTGTGTAAAGGCTGTGTAGTGCCCATTTGAAGTTTGTCTTCTCAGCATCCATCCCTCCTGCTTCCAGCAGTAAGGACTAATTTTGGTTGGTGGCAGGGTAGATGCACCCTTCACCCATTTTCAGTCCTTCTTGTCTGGGTAGGGCGCTAAGCCCAGCTCCAGGGGTGGCATATAGGGCCTGAGCCTAAGTCAGTCGGTGCATCCCATCCCTCTGGCCATAGTGATTGGTTCAAGGATGGGGATAGATCCTAAGCAGGTTCAATCAGAGCAAAACTCAAGACTTTTGAGGGAGCTGCCAGAAAATGTTTTATTTCTATCCAGCTGGAATTAAACTTGGGAAGACGTGAGGTTGACAGTTTGGTAGCCATACTGTCAACATAAAAGAAGACTCTGGAGTGGAAGGCCAAGCAGGAAGATGGATAAAAATTGAGTCCTAATGTCACAGTTTTATCCTTGATCCAGCCATGCCTGAAGCTGGACTTACCTTTAAACTTTTCAGCTATATGAACCCATAAATTCCCTTTTTGTTTGCTTAAGTCTGCTTGAGTTGGTTTTTCTGTCACTTTTAATGGTAAGACCTCTGGTTGATACAGGCAAGGAAGAAATGGCAGCACATTGTAGGTTGGGGACAGCAGTACAAAGAGAGGCACATGGTTACCTGGGAAGTGTGAACATGAGGAAGTCTCAGTATCTCAGCAAGTCCATCATGTGTATCCAGCTGGAGAAAAAAACAAATAGAATACATTGTCTTGGGATATAGTAAGACAGGAAAAGCCTTGCCCCACAAAAGGATGAAGAGTATGATGCTGTTTGGCCTGAGGCTTAGTGTCCTGGAGTGTTAATTGGTGTTTTCCTGGAGAAAGGGTTGTGTGGTCCAATAAATTTGAGGAACTTGGGAACAAGTTTATAGCAAAAGCTATAAAGCATTTGCTACCAGACCCTTTGAAGCCTTTACAATGCTAAGATGTATTGTGAGCTCCGAGAAGGACAAAGAGAATGTGTATGTTTCTAGAGCTTATTTTTCTTGGAGCATCTCCTGGGACCAGCATTGCAAAGAATATACTTTGGGAAACTTTGGCTTAAAGAGTAGTTACTGTTCAGGCTGCAAAGGAGCCTCTTTCTTGGCTGAAAAACTCCCCTAAGGCATGAGCAGTGATCTAGGACCATGGGCAAGATTGAAGTGACATTCAGGAAAGGAAGGTGGCTCTTGATTCAAGGGCCTCAGAAATACTTCCTGTCCTTCAGTCTCCCTCTGGCCAGCTGGCAACAGGGGCTGAAATTCCTCTGAGTAGAGTCTAGATCTGGGCTTGGAGCAACAGCTTCCAGAAATTTCTGTTGAAGTACAAACACAGAGCTGCTTGGTGGTAATATCTAGTCTGCATTCATTCATTTATTCATTCAATACCTACTGAGTTGAATTATTGAGTACCTGCTGTATGCCAGGTACTGGTCTAGGTGGTAATGATCCATCAGTCAATCAGACAGAAGTTCCTGCCCCTGTGGAGCTTCAACTCTAGCAGATGGAGGCAGACAGGAAAGTACGTATTCATGTAGATAGTATGCTCTGTGATTAAGTGCCAAGATCAATAGCCCTGGCCAGGAAGTTTGGGAGTGCCAGAGAAGGGATGTTAAGTAGGGCTCCCAGGGTGGGCTTCATGGAGAAAGAGATGTTGGAACAAATCCTTGGAGGAGGGAGCCATGAGGCCATCCAAGAACGGATGTTCTAGGCACCATAAGGCCATCTGAGGAGAAATGTTCTAGGCAGTGGGAATGCCAGAGTGAGTGCCCTACCGAGGGTGGGGGATGGGAGCAGAGGAGTGCCTGCCTGGTGGAGGAACAGCAAGAATTTCAGTGCATGTGGACCAAGTGATCAAGGGAGAGAGGAGGTGATGTTCAGCGAAGTAACTGTGAGACTAGGTCCCAGAGAACCTCACAGGATTTTGGTTTTCATGCTGAGCAGGGTGTGTAGCCATTGCAGGGTTTGAGCAGAGGCAGAACAGGACCTGACTTAGATTTTTAAAGGATGGCTCTGGCTGCTTTGAGATGCAAGTGCAATGGCCAAGGGTGAGGGCTGGAAGATCAGGCAGCAAGCTTTGCAATTTTCCAAGAAAGAGATGATGGCTTGACCCAGGGCCTTGGATGAGTGGAGGTGGGGAGCAGTAGATGGATGCTGGATGTATTTTGAAGGTGAAACCAACAGGATGTTCCGACAGATAGGATGTGAGGAGTGAGAGTAAGTTTGAATCAAGAATAACTCTTGGCCCATAGAACTGGATGGATGGAATTGTCATTCATGGAGATGGCTAGGCCTGCACTGTGTCTAAAAAAAAAAAAAAAAAAAAAAAAAAAAAAAAAAAAAAAAAAAAAAAAAACCAGCAAGGTAATGTTTAAAAATTGGAAGATTCTACTTTTTTTTTTTAATCCACATTTTAATCCACTCTTGAACAATGGAAAGATCTGGTAAAACTGGGCTCATCTTCTGCCTGACTCCCGTGGCTTGGAGAGGGCTGGAGCTCCTCCCTAGATGGACAGGAACTCTCGAGTTTCTTCCTTTAGCTCTCCAGCCTGGCCCCTTAGGGGTTTGGGTGGGAGAACCTAAGGACCAGTAATAAATAGCACAGTGGTTCTTAAGCTTAAGTGTGCATCAGCATCACCAGAAGGCTGCTTAAAACAGCTGCTGGGCCCACCCATAGAGCTTGTGATTCAAGAGGTCTGAAGTTGTGCCTGAGAAACTTTGATCCTTACAAGTTCCCAGATGACACTGATGCTGCTGTCTAGGACCCACGCTTTGAGAAGCTGTGAAAAGGCATGTTCTCCCATGGGCATACCTAATCACATGCTTGCAGACAAGGTTCTCCCATGAGCTGGGAATGGCCGACAAGACGGATGCATTTTGATGGTAATGGGAGAGGAGAGTGACAGCTCAGATGTGGGGACATCTAATCAGTCATGAGGTATTTGAGCATGGGGGGTGCTTCAAGGTTTGTCAGGGCTGCTGAAGGCAAACTTGGCTTGCTTTCTTGTTTTTGACAGAAGCTGGCTCTTCTGGGTCAGGGTCACTAGCAACTGGGGCAGGGAGCCAAGGCCCCACTGGGATCCAGCAAGACCCTAGCGGGAGACAGTCTCTTCCGGAGAATCTAAGGAAAGGATGAACAATTCTCTGCAGCTTGCGCAAACTGCTTGTATAAGCTTTATTTATTTCAATTAAGCTCCAGGCTCATTATGCAGCCACAGTGCTCACCCTTCCTCAGGGAGAAGCAGAAATCACATTTCCATCTGTTTCTCCAGCTTGGAGAGCCCCAAGCATGGGGACAGTGGCCACTCCAGGGCTGGCCTCCTGGTTACCCCAAATATGGGAGGCTGGAGAAGAGTTCTGGAGCCTCTTTAAGCTGTTCAAAGTAAAGGTTGCAGATCTGGCCTATGTTGAGGGCGGCAGTGTGAGAGCAGGATAAGCCACTTTTTCTTTTCTTCTTGACAAAGAAAATATTTCTCTGTACATCTGGTTTGTGTTTTTCTTTAGGGTTCTGCCAGAAACAATTGTGAAAACAGAATGCAGCCCAGGATCGAAAGAATCTATCCATTCCTCTGGAATTCTCCATCTGTCCTGTTGGACCCATGTTAAGATTTGAGGAATTCCTCAATGTGAAGTCACTGGGCTTTAAAAATATCGCAGGCAGTCTTTGTTTGGTTTGCCAGTGCAGTTTCTCACCTTCAAATGTTGGCTTCTGGCCCTTTGTCCACCTAGAATGCTCTCCCCATTCCTACCTTCTATGATTCAGTCCACTCATCTGCATATCAAGTATTTATTACACTTCTCTGTGTCAGACTCAGGGAGATGTCCTGGGGACAGATCAGTGGTGAGTAGAACAGTTGCCACCATGGTGAAACTCACCCTGTGGGAGGGGTGGGTAATAGACACACATCCTCTAACCAATTAAAAGAATTACTGG
This sequence comes from Pan paniscus, assembly GCF_029289425.2. NCBI lineage: Eukaryota > Metazoa > Chordata > Mammalia > Primates > Hominidae > Pan > Pan paniscus. Next base: position 72,192,733 of record NC_085926.1, on the reverse strand, counting down.
TGATGTTTCTTAGGAAGCAGTGCTTCTCTAATATCTGTGGACCTGTTGTTTTCCATTTCTCATCGATCACAGATAGATACGTGGTCCTATTGTGCATGATTTGTGTGTACAGTTTACCCATGAACAACACGAGTTTGAACAGTGCGGGTCTACTTACACCCAGATTTTTTATTGTAACTGCAATTGACCCTCTGTATGGGCAGGTTCCACATTTGCAACCAAACATGGATTGAAAATACAGAATTTGCAGGATGTGAAACCCACATACATGGAGGGCAAAGTTTTCATATCCTTGGATTCCTTAGGGCTGACCGCAGGACTTAAGTATGCATGGATTTTGGCATACATGGGGGTCCTGGATCCAATCTTCCACAGATACCAAGGGACAATTGTAGTTTGTACCATTCGAGTTGGGCAATATTTGAGCTGATCTAAATCCTGTATCAGGAGAGGAGTTCCCTGATCACTTGCTTAGATGTCACAGTGATGTCAAGCTGCAATAAAAGTTTCTAAGTACTCAAATTCCGCATCTTGACATGGACACATAATAATCTGTTTGTGGCCCAGCAACAGGTCCACACTTTGAGTGACACTTTATCAAGGACAGGAGAATGTGTTAGAAGAGAGAATACTGGGGGCTGGGTGACCAACAAAGGCTGCTTGGGGAATTGACACCTGGAAGATGAGTAGAGGCAGTCAAGTTGGGATGTAGAGGGATCTGCGTTCCTGGGAAAGGAATAGCATATGCCAGAGCCCAAAACTGGAAAGAGCTTGGCCTGTTGAGGAATGAAAAGATCATCAGAGGTGGGGGAATGTGTATTAAAAGCTGAGAGTTGGTTAGAAATGAAATGCAGAGCGATGGAAGGGCAGGGCGGCGGGGGAGAGTGATCTGCTCCCATTTTCATTTTGAGAAGGTTCCTCTGGTTGTGATTGGAGCACCCTTGTGGGTCAGAGTTTCAGGGTAAGGGTTGGCACTAGTGGAAGAGGGAAGAGGTGTTGGGAGCTATTACAGAGACTTGAGTGCGTAGTAGTCTGCCAGGACTGTCATACCATGAATAAAGTACCATACACTGGGTGGCTCAGAGTAGCACAAATTTACTGTGTTACAGTTCTGGAGGCTAGAAGTCTGAAATCAAGGTGACTGAAGGATCGATTCCTTCCTAGGGCCATGGGGGAGAATCGGTTCCATGCCTCTCTCCCAGCTCCGGATGGTTTGCTGGCAATCTTTGGTGTTCTTTGGCTTCTGCTGCATTGCTCTGATCTCTGCCATCATCTTCATGTGGCATTTCTTCCTGTGTGTGTCTCTCTCAGGGTCCAATTTTTCCCTTTATATAAGAACACAGTCGTACTGAATTAAGGCCCACTCTAATGACCTCATTTTAACTTGATCACCTGTAAAGAAAGAACATATCTCCAGAGAAGAGCACATTCACAGTTCCTGGGGGTTGGAACTTCAACATCTTTTTAGAGGATGCACTTTGACCTATAACAGGGTGAGAAAGTAGTTGCTTACATCAAGTTGGTGGCAGAGGCAAGGCAACAAATGAGATGTATCCAAAAGATATTTTAAAGTTGAACTTAACAGGACTGGGTGACTGACTGGCTGGTTGTGTGGAGAGGAGGGAAAAGTCTTAGAGCTATGCTTCCCAAATTTTAGCATGAGCTCATTTGGGGATTGCTATGATCTGAATGCTAGTGTCCCCCTAATATTCACATGTTGGAACCTAATACCAACGTGATAATGTTAAGATGGTGGGCCTTTGGGAAGTGACTGAGTCATGAGGGCTCCACTCTCATGAATGAGATTAGTGCCTTTATAAAAAAAAGTCTTAAGTGCTGGGTGCGGTGGCTCAAGCCTGTAATCCCAGCACTTTGGGAGGCCAAGATGGGCGGATCACTTGAGGTTAGGAGTTCGAGACCAACCTGGCCAACGTGATGAAACCCCGTCTCTATTAAAAATACAAAAATTAGCCGGGCACGGTGGTAGGTGCCTGCAATCCCAGCTATTCAGGAGGCTGAGGCACAGGGATTGCTTAAACCCAGGAGGTGGAGGTTGCGTTTAGCTGAGATTGCACCACTGCACTCCAGCCTGGGTGACAGAGCAAGACTCTGTCTCAAAAAAAAAAAAAAAGAAAAAAAGGCTCAAGTGTGCTCTGTGCCCCTTCCACCATGTGAGGGTGCAGCAACAAAGTATGATCTATGAAGCAGAGACCAGGTCCTCGTCAGACACTGAATCGCTGGTGCCTTGATGTTGGACATCTCAGCTTCTAGAACTGTGAGCAACAAATTTCTGTTGTTAATACATTACCCAGTGTAAGGTACTTTGTTCCAGCAGCTCGAACAGATTGACAGGGATTTTTGTTAAAGTGCAGATTGTGATTCAGGAGGTCTGGGCCAGGGCTTGAAGTTCTGCATTTCTGATAAACTGAGACTCCCTATCCATGAGCACACTTGCACTAACAAGAACATAGAGTTTCACTGAGCAGTATGGTAGTCAGTAACCACACGTGACTATTAAGCATTTGAAATATGGCTGGTCTAAACTAAGATGTGCTATAAGTGTAAAATACACACCGGATTTCAAAGACTTAGCATAAAAAGCATCATAAAATATCAAATTAATTCTTTTTTAAATTTATTGCATTAATACTATTTTGAATTATGCAGGGGTCAGGTAAAATATATGATTAAAACTAATTTCACCTGTTTCTTTTTACTCTTTTTGGTGTGGCTAGTAAAAAATTTGAAGTTACATATGTGGCTCGCGTTATAGTTCACATAATGTGTCCATTGGACAGCGCTGGCTTAGAGGGCTGATATTTGATTGGCTCAAATACCTCCTCCTTCTGAAAGCTTCTTGACTACTTCAGCTGAAGATGTTTCCCATAGGCATTTCTTTTTCAAAAACTATTTACGTGTCCCTTTTCATCTATTGCTTTGCTCTGTAGTTTTTTGGGTCCGTGTCAGTTTGCAGCTAGGTTCTAGAGCCCCTCAAGGGCAGACACCCTCTAGTTCTGTCTCTCCCACAGCTACCCCACTAAGCCTGGCATTCTCTTCATAACGCAACGATTGTTGACAAAGCAAATTCCAGTGAGTCAGGTTCCTCTGTTGGCCATGCAGTTGCTTCTGGAGGGAATTTGGCTGAGTGTTGCACTGCAGAGGCCAGAGTGGAATTTCATTCCCTGGACCCGGTTAATGAGGTTTGGCAGAACTGCTGCTCACAGGCTGAAGGAGCACCGTTCCCTGGACAAAGGGAGGAAGGCAGAGGAACTGGGGACCTGTGAGGGAAGAATTTCCATGGGCCACCATTCCTCAGGTAGCAGGGTCATTGCATTCAAAAGCCCAGGCAAATCGATGGTTTTCTCTCTCCTGCTTCTCTCTTTCCTGTGGTCAGAGAGTTATGGTCCCAGAATGTTGTTCTGTGGGAAGAGGCCCAGTCATCTCTTTCTCTCTCCTCAATCCCATTTCTTCCCTTCTTTTTACCTAGGAATTGGGCTGTCTCTCTCTCTTTCTCTGGTTGCATTTCACCAGCTAAGGAGTTGCATTGGCTTCTGCTCTCCTCTCTTGCTCACCTACATTGTGAGGTAAGATCTGAGTTGCAGGTTTGCTTTGGGGAATCTTGTGGGCAGGGTTCCCCAAATGCAGACTCTGAGATGGAGTTTGGGGTGCAAGATGTTTATTAGGGATCAAGTCTTCTGAAGGGAAGGGGAAGGAAAGAGGATCAGGAAAAGGGAGAAGTCAGACTGTAGCACAGGCCTGACAAAGTCCCAGGCTCAGCCAACCAGCAGGGGCAGGGCGCAGGGAGTGGGCATCGCCTGTCACTGTCCCCATGCTGGGCTGAAATGGCCTGGCCTTTACACCCTGCCTTACACAGTGACTAGGTGTGAGCTGCCTGGGTGAAGCAGTACCTCAGGTCAGGACCTCTGCAGCTGAGGCTGCCTCTGAAGGAGCTGACAGTTGAGGCTGCAGCTGTCCATATCCCCACAAGGCCCTTCTCTAAAGAGTGGCCTCTGCATGAACCACAGACCCTGCAGCAAGGGCTTGGGTACAAGTAGTTCACGTGGGAGGTGATCCTAATGATACAGGAGGGGGCAGGAAAGTGCTGGGTAGAGAAGGGTAGGGTGCTGGTGAAGGCTCCACCCACAGGCCTGTGCCCATGGACATAATGAGGACAAGCACTCCTGTTTTTGTGCCCAAATGTTGCATTTTCCAAGACCACTATGGCCTGCCACGCCCCCCATGCTGTGCCCATATAAACCCAAGATACCTTAAGTGGACACACACACAAGTGACTGGATGTCGAGAGGAACAGAGGAGCGGAAGAGCATACTAACAGACACCAGCAGATGCTGGCAGGCCACTGATGGCAGGACGACATGGAATTCAGCAGGGGGTGGTTGGAGGAAAGTCTAACTGCTGGGAGGTCCAACTCCAGGAGAAGACCACCTTCCCACTCCATCCCCTTTCTGGCTCCCCATCCATCTGCCGAGAGCTACTTCCACCACTCAATAAAACCTTGCACCCATCCCCAAGTCCACATGTGATCTGATTTTTCTGGTACACTAGAGCAAGACCTGGGATACAGAAAGCCCTCTGTCCTTGTGATAAGGCAGAGGGTCTAATTGAGCTGATTAACACGAGCCGCCTGCAGAGGGCAAAGCTGAAAGAGCGCACTTTAGCACCCACCCATTGGGGCTTTGGGAGCTGTAAACAACCCTAGACACTGCCGTTGGGTTAAAGCCCAAAAACGCTCCCCACGACCTGCCCATCTGCATGCTCCCCCTAGGGGTTTGAGCAGTGGGGCACTGAAGAAGGGAGCCACAGCCCTGTCGCACATGTCCTGCCAGGGTGATAAGGGAACTTCTCCCATTTCACTAACAGGCACAGTGAGGGAGTGAGGAAGTGAAGAGGGAAGGGAGGGAATCAATACAGAGTGAGTTAATGAGCAGGTGACTGCTGGGGGCAATGGGCTCAGTCCCATGGGGGACCTCTGGGACACCGCACAGGACACAGCACGGAGCAGTGAGGAAGCTGAGGCACAGATCCACCAACTCCACCTCGATCCCTGCTCCAGATATGGCCTTAGGCAGAGATGGGGAAGCCTCTTAGGGCTTCTGCCTCTGGGGGCCTCTGGGGTGGGGCCCTGCTGCAGACCTGACAATAATTAGGCCCAGCCGCTTAGGAAGAAGCAGTTCTCTATGGGCAATGACCTAGTTTACCAGCATTCTTTGCTTTGAGGGGTGGAGCCCCTGCCTGCTTTAGCCAACATTTTCCTGCTGTTCTTGAGAAGGCATCTTTCTCAGAGCCTCATGAAGTGGAGGGTCAGCAGCATGGGCAGGATTTAGGGATGCATCATGTCCAGCTAGATCTTCGCATATGATAGACTCCCGATCCCAGCCAGCATTTCAGCAGGCAGGTGAAAGATCGGGAGAGCCTGGAGGACAGGCATCGAGTCTGCCTCAGCTCCTCACATATGCACGTGTTCAATCAGTGTCTGTGGCTGTTAAATTCTAAAGTAGAGGCAAAGAGGAGGGAAGACAGTGGCATACAGTAGGGAGGAACCGGAGTACATCAAGCACCACTCGTTACCAAGGCTTCATCCGGTCCCTTAGGCTAAGCTCCTGGTAAGTGTCCCAGCCCAGAGGTGAGGCAACACTGAAACCCTGTCATCCTGCCATCGCGAAACAGCCCGTGTTTATCAAATGCTTGCTGTGAGTGTCTCTCAGTCCTGTTGCTTTATGTCTTCAGTGTTATCAGCAGCCGCATTGCCATTTTAAAGATGATGAAATGACGCCCAGGGAGGAGGATGAGCTTGTCCATGGTTGGACAGCAGAGGTGGGATTTGAACCCAGATCTACCTGATATCAAAGCCAGGAATCCACCCACCCAGGCTATATTTTGGAGAGGAGGCAGATAGGAGATGAGGAAGCAGTTTGGGGCCAAGGGGTGAAGAGAGGAGAAGGGGGCTGGGCAGCAACAAGGTGCTTCTCTCAAGAGCCTTGTGTTGCCAGAACTTAGTCCAGTGTTTCTGGCCAAGCTGTGAGCTCATCTCATGTGAGGATTAGCAGCCAAGGCCGGTGAGGGCCATGTTGGTCACTGGCTGAGATGAATCCACTGTGGGTCGAAGGACATATTGTTGGTGAGGGGCCCATGAGTCACGAGCCTGACAGACTGGCCAACGCTTCTAGCTATTCTCTTGAAAGAACTCCTACTCTGCAGAGGAGATAAAGGGTCCTTGGTGAAGGATGAAGTCCTCCCAGAGACCCCAACCCTCTGTCCCCTGGTGCTCCTCAGCTCCTGCCCCTTGCCCTGCAATCCCCCTGATGGGGAACACAACTTCTTTCTCACTCCTCACAACCAGAGTCTGGAACTGGAAACTGTGTTGTCTGTCTGCCTCCCAAGGCTTCCCACGGTTCAGCCAGCCTCATTAAAAGAGGGGAACTGAGGTAAAGTGAAATAAAGCCCTCTCCATAAATGTTTCATTTTTATGAGGCCATTAGCACACTAATCTTCTATGGGGTTCTGCCAGCACCTCATACGCACAAGATTCTCAGCCAGATCCCAGGAAAGGGGCCAAGATGCAGGAATGAGTTCTTCCCTTCCCCTGATTTTGTAAGTGTGTGACTTGGGGAACTGAGATGTGATTGAGAGAGTGAAAGAAGGAGACAGGGCTACTGAAGGAAGTGGTGCTGTTGTGCAGGGAGTGAGGCAATGAGAAACTCCTGGGGGAGACAAGGCCCAGGGAGTTGGCACCAGGGCTGTGTTCTGAGTGGGAGAGCCTGCCAGATTGCACTCTTCATGCAAAGCTGCCAGGGCTGGCTGGCACACAAGACCCTGCTGTGGACACAGGGGCAGTGACCCAAGAAAATGGGTAGAGGAGAAGGGAGCAAAAGTGGCATTTATTGAGCATTTACTAGGGCCAGACCATTTATATTCATATCTCATTTAATCTTCAAATAATGCTGGGAAGGATTAGCAGAGGTAGTAATAATAGTAGTAATAGAAGTAATGGTAGTAATAGAAATAGCTATCGTACTTCCTTAGTAAGCTAGGATGTGATAAGTATTTACCATGTACCTAGCACTGTGGTGTTCCTTTGATATGCATTTAATTGATCAGTTTTTCCCAGGACCCCATGAGAGGATTCTCTGGGTTTTTCAGATAAACCCAGAACAACCAATCAACCTGAGTGCACTCTACTTTCCTATGACAACTCCAATAGTGCAGCATTTTAGAGAGGAGAAAACTGAGGTGCTACAAGGTTAAATGCCTTGTCCAGTGCTCCACAGGACAACCAGGGTTTGAAGCGAGGACACCTGACTGGGTGCAGAGTCCCATCATATCCACGCTGCCTACTCATTCAGAGGAGGCGCTGCCTCATTAAAAGCTGGCACTATCACACCACTGTTATAAACATCACTGACCCTGTGGTGCTGGGGTTAGCAAATATTTCCTGTAAAGGGCCAGATATTAAAGAGTTGAGACTTGAAGGCTGCATGGTCTACTGCACTGTGCCTTGTGTAGCAAGAACAGCCGTGGGCAACACAGAAGTAAACAGATATAGGAATATCCAATAAAACTTCATTTATGAAGGCAGGTGGCCAACATGTAGGGTTGCCAAATCCAATATTTTATTTGGTAAATCTGGCAACCTTAGGTGAGCCTGATCTGACTGTGGGCCATGGTTTTCCAACTTTTCATCTAGCGAGTGTCTCTTTGTGTGTGTGTGTGTGTGTGTGTTGCAGTTTACAACTATTCCCCTAGTACCCAGAAAACATCAATAAGGAAAGAGTTATCCCCACTTAACAGATATGAACTCAGGCTCACAGGGATTAAAGAACTTGCCCATTGACATTCAAGTGCAGAACTAGGTTTTGAATAGGTGACAGGTGCATTTGACTCTGCAGCTTCAAACAGTGGATTGTACCTAAACCACTTGAGACTCTTATACAAACAGCCCAAACTCCCAGCCACCTCATGGAATTTAGACAGAAAGGAAAGACCGTCCCTGCTTCAGCCCTCATTCTTCTACCTCTGAAGCCAGGCTTCTATGTGATTTCACCTAGATTAATGGAGAAAGAGAGGCAGAGGATGAGGAGCATGCAGGGGGACTCGTTGGGGCTCCATACTTTCTGGTGACAGCTCCGAGCGCTTGGCCTAGTTGCGACTTCTTTGTAGAGCATGTGGTAATAATTATTTATTTCTCTTCTAAGCTGACTTTGTGGACTCCAACAAGGCTAATGCAGCAGAAGAATTACTAGGGGCTCAAGAACCCTGAAGCTGAATGGGTCTAGGGCAGTGGTTTTCAACCGGGGGGAGAGAGGGTGACCTTGCTCCCCAGGGGACATTTGGCAATGTCTAGAGACATTTTTGGTTGTCACGGTTCAGGGTGGTATGCTACTAGCATCTCATGAGTAGAGTCCAGGGATGCTGCTCAACATCCTACAATGCACAGGACAGCTCTGCATAACAAGGAATTATTTGGCAAAGATGTTAATAATGCTGAGGTTGAGAAACCCTGATCTACAGTGAATCCATTGATGTAATGGTTCTGCTTTGGATGTACTTGCTCCCTGTCTTAGTCCATTTGTGATGCTATAACAAAATAATATAGGCTAGGTAGTTTAATGATAGAAATTTATTGTTAACACTTCTGGAGGCTTGGAAGTATAAATTAAGGCACCAACAGGCTTGGTGTCTGGTGATAGCTCTCTGCTTCCAAGATGGCACCCTGAGTACTGCTTCCTCCAGAAGGAAGAATGCTGTGTCTTCACATGGTGGGAGAGATGCAAGAAACAGACTTGCTCTCTCCAGCTATTTTACAAGACACTAAACTTATCCATCATGACCTAATCACCTCCTAAAGGCGTTGATACTGTTAAATCAGTATCACCTTGATGATTTAGTTTCAACATGTAAAATTTGGGGGGTGCATGCCCACCATAGCACCCCTCTCCTTTGATTCTAGCTCCTCTGCATCATATTCCTGCCCTGTTTTTTGGAGGTGGGAGGTATAGGGGGTTGAGCAGTGAAGGTTCTTCAGGGCAAAGACCTCTAGTTGTTCCCTCCTTCTTCCCTGTTCTCTACAAAGGGTACCTTTCCCTCCTCACCAGAAGCCTCACCTGTATTTGGCAAACTTGCTGTCTCAATCAGAGTCTAGGTAGAAATACCCCTTCAAGTATTTACAACACAGGGAATTGAATATGGAGAATTGGGGGAGGTAAGAAAGCAGGGGATAGACCATGCTACTCTTAGGCTGTAGAGACTAGGGGAGGAAGTGGGGTTATGTCACCAGATTCCAGTGGCCAGGGTCACCTAGAACTCAGGGTTCACAGTGGGCTGTGCAGTAGCAGTTGGAGCATGAACTGTTGCTGCAGAATGGATGGATGCGCAGGGAGAAACCCTCCGACTTCTCTCTTTGTCCTGCCTCCAATTTCCCACCAACACCTCCAGTTGAACAAAGGCAGCTAGAAGACAGCTCACCGAGGAACCTGGGAGATGCAGCCCCCAGAGTTAGCTTCCTTGATATACAAAGCAGAGCTGGGGGAGGGTGGGAAATGGATGTGAGGACAACAGGACTGGCCTACTTACTTCTCTTGCTAGAAGGACCCTGGGATGCCTTTAGACTTTCTGGAGAGAGGGAGCTTGAATTAAGAACTGAAGTGATCGAAGAGTCCCTAAAGTCTTCTCAGCGAGGACCCAGAGTATGACCCTTTTATATGTCTTTGTTCAGAAAGAACCTGGAAGGCATTACAGATGCTTGAGTCAGCTTCCAATGGAGAGTTCTCAAAGTAGCAAGATCACCTGCATCAGAATCCACTGGGGGCTGTTCATCATGCCAATTCCAGGGCCCCAGTTTAGAATCAGAGTCTCTGAGGGAGGAAGAAGCGGAGATCAGGAATCAGCCTTTCAACAAAATTCCCCAGAAGTAATTCTACACTCTGCAATTGGAAAACCACTGCTGAAAGGTCCTGCTCATGTTAGCACTGTTTTGGGGGACCTCTTTCCTCCAAATTTCCCATTTTGTTGATGAGCTATGTCGTTGCCATTCTCTGTTTTGTAACAGTTTTCTTCAAGTGTGGGAGGATTTCCTGTGGTACGTTAAACTGATAAACTAGATTCTTTAAAAAGAGGAAAACCAGCTGTTGTTTTTGTTTTCTCCCTTGAATGAATTGTACTGTGTGTGTGTGTGTGTGTGTGTGTGTGTGTGTGTGTCTGTGTGGAGGTGGGCACATAGAGGAAGGGAGAATACCCTAATATCTTGAAAGGGTCAATTTCATGATCAAAGAGAAATTGAGTTGGATCCACTATTGGGTGTTCCTGAGCCTGAGTTCCATTTTTTCTAGAGCCAATTTCCTCTCTGAGCTCTCCTGAATGATAATAAATGATAATAAAAACCACTTCATTTTCCTGAAAACCTAATATGTGTCAAGTGCTTTGATATGTAATTTCATTTCCTTACAATGACTCTGCAATGTAGGAATTACTATTCCCATTCTATAGATGAGGAATCAAAGACAAGGAGAGGTGAAATAATTTGCCTTAAGTCATAGAATTAGCAATGCAGTGGAAGCAGGATATGCAATATACTTTCAAATGAAGCCTCAAAATAAATCCCCTTTTCTTGCCACTCTTCCAGCGGGATTATGAATCAAATTCATATTTAAATACTCAGCTGGCTTCCACTTCTGGCATAATGGTGTGAAGACATCTGCTGACCTGTCCTCAGTGAAACTGATGAGAACTCTTTTGTTTTTTTTTTTTTCTTTTAATCTCTGGAAATGGTCCTAATGGCACATAGCAAATGAAGAAACCCTTATTGAAGAAAATCTACTGATATTCAGTAAGAACAGCAAGAGTCTATGATATGTGAATCAAGATCTTTCCCCTCCTTTCCTTCTCTCAGCCTGGCAAAACAGAAACTCCATTCCAGAGTGATACAAGAAAACAAGGTTTCTTTTTCTCCTAGCTCCCAGTCAGAAAGTGATCTGCCCAAGAAGGGCAGGATGTCAGTGTTTCCCATCCTTTCCTAGCTCCTTGTCTTTGAGGCTAAGTGGTGGCAAGTGAGGCTGAGAGGTGGAGGCTCTCTTCCTCTGCCTAGCCCCCACTCATGGGACAGAGGCTCTACCTCAAGCACAGTCCCACTGAAAACACCAGGGCCTTAATCACTCTTGATCCAGCTCATGAGTGGGGGTTCCATGCTGCTGAGAGAAATAAGACAAGGTGACTTGGGGGTGCTGCCCCTCCCTCCACCAAATCTTCAGCTCCTAAAGTGGGATTATTACTCAGATAAAAATGTGCCATTGGTCCTGCCCTCAGTACTAGAACCATGGCATAGAGATTTTGCCTGGGGTGAGAAGGCCATAGAACAGAGAGCTCCAAATATCTCCACAAAGGAGCTGACTTGATTAGCCACAAAGTATGAAGAAGTTCAAGCCTAAGAGTCCTCTCAAAAACAGTGGAGGTTGTGTTGAAAGACAATTTGGAGACTAACAGATTCATTGTTGATATGGGCTAGACTATAGGCCAATTTATTTGCCAGAGAGAAACAGGGAAAAGAGATAAATAAGAAGAACCTTCCTGGAGTCAGAAAAAATATCAAACATTGACCTAAATAACTATTTCTTGAAAATGGAATTTGATTGGATCAGCCTGTGAAGCAGTTTATACCCTAGGGCATGTTGAAAACACTAGAGCCAGTAGTGTAGCTTAACAGTTGGGAGTAGTCAAGGAAACAGAAAGTCAAAGAGTCTGCCAACACTATTGTCCTCCCAGGGTGACTGTAGGCATACCCCACACTGCAATCCCTGAGAAGCGATATCAGAAGTTTTACTTACAGAGCAAAATATAATTCACTAAAATAATCTAGCCAGTCACTAAACAAATACACAAGCAAATAACAATTACAACTTCCAAGGGAGGGTGGACAATACACAGAGTTGCTACAGTACCTGATCTAAAATGCCCAGTTTCCAACAAAAAATTTATAAGACATGCAAAGAAACAAAGTATGATTCTTCTCTCTCTCTCTCCCTGTGTGTGTGTGTGTTTGTGTGTGTGTAGGAGGGCAGGGATGGGGATGGCAACAAAAACTGCCTTTGAGAGTAACCAGATGTTACATTTAACAAGAACTTTAAATCAGTCATTATATATGTGTTCAGAGAATTAAAGGAAACCATGATTAAAGAAGTAAAGGAAGGTATGAGGACAATGTAACATCAAATAGAGACTATCAATAAAGAGATAGAAATTATTAAAAAGAACAAAATAGAAATTCTGGTTTTGAAAAGTACAACAACTGAAGTAAAAATTTTACTAGAGAGATTCACCAGTAGATTTAAACCAACAGAAGAAAGAATTAGTGAACTTGAAGATAGATTAATAGAAATTAGGCCATCCAAAAACAAAGGAGAAAGAATAGAAAAATGAATGGAGAGAAATGTGCAACACTACTAAGTACACCAATATATGGTATGCATAATGACAGTACCAAAAGTAGACGAGGGAAAGCATCAGGAAAAAAATGTTCAAAGAGATGATGGCCAAAACTTCCCAAATGTAAAGAAAACTTAATTGCACATTCAGCAAGCTCAGCTAACTCCGAATAGGATAAATGCAAAGAGATCCAAAACCAGACACATTATGGTAAAAATGATGAAAACCAAAGACAAGGAGAAAATCTTGAAAGCAGGAAGAGAAAAATGATTCATCACTTGCAAAAGAACACCAATAAGATTAACAGCTGACTTTCCACCAGAAGCAATGGGGGATCAGAGGCAGTGGGATAACAAATTCAAAGGGCTCAAAGAAAAATAATCTGTCAATCAAGAATTTTTTATCCAGCAATGCTATCTTTTAAAAATGAAGACAAAATAAGGATATTTCCAGATAGACAAAAATTGAGAGAATTTGTTGCTAGCAAACCCACTTTATAAGATATACTAAAGGAAATTCCTCAGCTGAAAGCATGTAACTCCAGATAATACTTTGAATCCAAACAAAAAACAAAGAGCGCCAGGAAATATAATCATGTAATTATAAAAGACAATATAAATGCATCTTTCTTTTCCTTTCTTCTCTTAACTGTTTTAAAAAGCAACTGCATAAGATGATATGTATATGATATACTGTTGAGTCCATAACCTACAAAAATGTAAAATATTTGCCAATAACAGCACTAAAGGTGCTTGGGTTAGAACAAAACTACATTGGACTAATGAAAGGATCACAGATGATAACTCAAATCCACAGGGACAAATGAAGGGAATCAGAAATGATAAGAAAGAAGTCTAATGTAATAAAAGCTATAAATATATACTTCATCCCCTTTCTCACCTTTTAAAAAAGCCATAATGTAATAAAAGGTAATAACTATAAGAATACATTGTTGGGCTTGTAACATTTATGGCTATAATGTGTACAAAAATAATAACCAAGAAAGGGGAAAAAGTAAATAGAGGTACATATAAATAGCTTTCCTGTATCTCACTGGAATTAAGTTAATATGAATCTGAAGCCAATTATGGTAAGTTAAGACGTATATAGTAAGTCCTAGAGAACCCACTAAGAAAATAGCTAAAAAAATAGTGAAAAAAGAAATTTCATTAAAGAAATGAAAATGCTCCATATATGTGTGTGTGTGTGTGTGTGTGTGTGTGTGTGTATGTATGATTTATTGAAAGGAATTGGCTTATGCAATTATGGGGGCTGTCTAGGTCGGTCCAAAAATCTGTAAGTCAGGCCATCAGACAGGGCAGGCAGGAAACAACTCTTGGGCAGAAGCTGGCACTGTAGTCTACAAGTGGAATTTCTTCTTCCTCAGGGAAACCCAAAACTCTTCTTTTATTGCCTTTCAACTGATTAGATCAGGCCCACCGAGATTATGGAAGCTAATTTCCTTACTTTAAGTCAACTGATGGTAGATGGTAATCACATCTGCAAAATACCTTTCCAGCAACACCTAGATTAGTTCTTAATTTACCAACAGGGGACATAACCTAGCCAAGGTGACACATAAAACTGACCATCACACCTCCCAAGTAAACTACTTGTGCCTAGAGTTTTGCTTTAGGGTCAGCTTCTGGAGGAACCCTAACTAAGATAGCCCTCTTACATCACTCTCCTTAACTCAGCACAGCATGTGGTGCTGTCCCCAGTGGGGGCAAAACTCATTTTGAACACAAGCAATTCCCATGACAGCCCACGCTCTCCAAACCCTGTGGCTTTGGTTTTCTCATCCAGAATGTTATACATTTGGAGACTGTGTCAGCTCTCTCTTGGATGGGGTTTGCTCGTGCAAGGCCAAGTTTGACACATTATTTTGGCTGCCACAGCCCCCTGCATCTATAAGCCAGTGTTTTCTGTCATCACCTTTGCTAAGCGTCCCAGGATCCAAATAAATACAGCATCCCCTGGGTAGTATTACAGCTGTCTTAAGAAGGTATTCACAGGAAGGTTCCTGATTTAACATTTTTTTCTCATTCCCCTGAGCCCGGCATCAAATGTTTTTACTACAAAGCCTGACTCAGGACAGAAAAAAAGCAGATAAACATTGCCATATGTTTTTAAACCTTGTAGAATATTTTCTTTGAGTGAACTGATACTACTCTCAAAACTTCATATGAGGATCTCTTATCATTTATAGTTATTAAAAACAGAAGAAAGAAATTGCACTGGGGAGGCCCCATTCTTTCCATTCAAGACGTTTATAATTTCTCCTGGAAAAATGCAACAGGGGCCTAGAGACTCTGAGGAGTGCATGCAGGGAAGGGGTCAGGAGCCAGCAAAATCTTGGTTATCTCCATTTACACTAACAAGAGCTATTAATTATTCTTAGCTACTCCATGCTAGGCATGTGCTGAATGCTTTGTACACTGAATCTCATCTGATTTTCAAAACCACGCATTGAGGTAGGTGCTTTTTATCCCCAGCTTCAAGACGAGGAAATGGAGGTCCAGACAGGCTAAACCAGGGGTCCCCAGCCTCCACCCCATGGACTGGAATAGAACCAGACCACAAAGCAGGAGGTGAGTGGTGGGCGAGTAAAGCTTCCTCTGTATTTGCAGCTGCTCCTCATCACTCGCATACTGCCTGAGCTCCGCCTTCTGTCAGATCAGCAGCAGTATTAGATTCTAATGGGAACGCAAACTCTATTGTGAACTGTGCATGCGAGGGGATCTAGGTGCGTTTTCCTTATGACAATCTAATGTCTGATGATCTGTCACTGTCTCCCATCACCCCCAGATCGGACCGCTTAGTTGCAGGAAAACAAGCTCAGGGCTCCCACTGATTCTACATTATAGCAAGTTGTAGAATTATTTCATTATACAATTTAATAATAACAGAAATAAAGTGCACAATAAATGTAATGCACTGGAGTCATCCCCAAACCATCTCCAACCCTCTGCGGTTCCTGGAAAAATTGTCTTCCACAAAACTGGTCCCTGGTGCCAAAAAGATTGGGGACCGCTAGGCTAGACAACTTGCCCACAGTCTCACAGGTAAAGGGACAAAGCTGATATCTGACCCTGTTCCTGTCAGATTCCAGGGTCTGCTCTCTTAATTGCTGTGCCACGATGCTGCTTCTCACTACTATTTCCTAATGCCACCGTCTCACTGGTGTGGATTCCTTGTACCTCCTTACTATCCCTGGAGGTGATCTCATTTGGATGTTTGTGTCACAGTGCTGGCGTTTTAAGTCATCTTCGCCTGCACCAAGGCTTAAGTAAAAGAGAATAAGACTTGAAGAGAATGGTGAAAATGGGAATCTATATTCACGGGGGGAAAAATTTATTTTCCTATTACTTGCAACATGTTGTCACGGGGAAGTTACTTTTGTGACATGGAAATAATGTCACTTAAGACATGGACTTGTCCTCCTACATTTACTCAAATGATTAATTTTCTTTGTATTAACTTAAAATGAGCCCATTTAAAGGAGTGCTTTTTTCCTTGAAAGCATTGCTCATTATGCTATCATTTTAAGTAATTAAATCAGAATAAATGGCTCTGCGAAGCTATTTTAATGTAACATCTAATTATATCTGACCTAGACTGTGAACTATAATCATTAAGTACATGAACTGTGTAATGTTCTGCACATTCTTTAATAATTTATATTGCAGAATTCAGCTGCACAGAACTGTAAGCAGGAACAGCATCTTCCAAGACACCTGTTATCTGCCCAGGATTGCAGAGATGCCCTGCGTGTCAGTCGCCGTCTGCAGTTCAGGCGCTTTCCTCTCTGGGAATGTTCAACTCCCAGTGGAGGAAAAACTGTGTGTGTTTTTATTTTTGATGCACATTAATTATTTTGACAAGGGACTGAGAACGATTCAATAAAATGGGTAGAATTTACACACAATTGAAATGTTTTCTGAGTCTGACAGACACTGGCCTCGCCAGGGAGGGGGCCTCACTCAGTGGGCTAATGACGTAGCTCAGAAGGTGTCTGGACCACCGGAGTCACGCTCAGGCTGTTATTGGAAGGGCCTCTCTGTGTTTGCATTTGCATTTTTATGTCTCTAACTTGGCCATGAGAATGTGTTCTTGGCTGGTGCTCAAGAGAAGACCTCTCCAAAACCAGGAGAGATGTTTCAACCAAATTTGGGAAGACACGTCAGTGTGACAGTTTTTGTTTTTGAATTTGTGAGCAAGGAATTTTGAAAAAACTCCATCGCAGTTGCTGAAATTAGTTTCAAGTTTGGATTTTTTCCCCCCTTCTTTTGCATATATCATTCTTATTGGAACATTGTAATCATTTTTTTTTCTCTTTGCAAATATATAAACGTGTCATGCTTGGGGAAATAAAGATGTTTGTTTCCCTTGCCTCTTAGGGGAGAGTAGAAAACAAAATATTTTGGCCTCTAAAATGGAAGTACAAATCTACCATTCCTTCTATGCAAGTCTGAAAAGTTCTGAAAACTGAAAAAGTTTATAAAATTACTTGTTTGGTGTTAAAACCTGTTCTGACTTCCAATCATTGCCTGCTAACCCTGACGTGCGCTGATGCAATGCTGCTTGTCAGTCCACATGGTTCACTTCTGTGGCCATTCATATGTCTCACAGCAAAAGTATCAATGTATTTGATTACTGACTGCTGCCCTCATCCCACTGGGGGAGTCACATAGTATATGTATATGCCCCTTTCTAAAATCTGGAAAGTTCTGATTTCCTAAATGCTTCTGGGCTTCAGGGTTTTAGAGAAGAAGCTATAGACTTGGAATAAAGATGGTATTCATAACTATCATTTATTGAGCCCTACAGTGTCCTGAGCATGTATTGTCTCCTCCAATCCTCATGGTCACTCATTTTATCAATTACTCTCACTTAACAGGTAAGAAACATAGCTAACATCTTTACCAGCTGAATATATATATATATATTTTTTTTTTTGGAAAGATAAGGTACTATTATAAGGTTTCACTTTCCTGAGCAGAGACACAGAATTCAGTGATCATTTGGAATGTCTAGCAGAGAGGAGACCAATTCATCCAAGTCATTTGTTGCATGTACTTTATTTTGTGACATATCCTGGGCATTATGAACATGACCTCATTCAGAGCTCACAGCTAATGGTTGAGGAGCACTTAGTATGTGTCAAAGGTGAACTATGTGTTTTTGCTCTTTTGATCCTCAAAACTATTCTATGAGTTAGGCTTCTCCTCACGCCCTGCCCCATTTTACAGATGAGGAAACTGAGGCTGAGAGAGGTTACTTGCTTTGAGGTCACACCACTCCGAAGTGAGCAAGCTGAGATGGAAGGCTATTCTTTCTGGTATCAAGCTGAACACCCACTACCTCTTCAACTCACTCTAAAGCTTACAAGTGTTAACATTTAAGACACAAGAAAAGAATTATGACACAGTCGATGTAACACACATCAAAAGAAATCTTTCCAACCACAGATCCATACATTTTATTTTCTTTCTTTCTTTTTTTTTTTTTTTGAGACAGGGTCAGGCTCTGTCACCCAGGCTGAAGTGCAGTGGCACAATCTCAGTCACTGCAACCTCCACCTTCTGAGCTCAAGCGATTCTCCTGCCTCAGCCTCTCGAGTAGCTGGGATTACAGGTGTGAGCCACCATGCTTAGCTAATCTTTGTATTTTTAGTAGAGATGTGGTTTCGCCATGTTGGCCAGGCTGGTCTCAAACTCCTGACCTCAAGTGATCTGCCCTCCTCTGCCTCTCAAAGTGCTGGGATTACAGGCGTGAGCCACCGCACCTGGCCCTAGTCCCATACCCTCAAAAGGTGCCCCATTCCATTCTAGGCTGGAGCCTGAATACCAGCCCCTAAGCATCCGGCTGCATTGTTAGGACAAGATTCATTTGAGGTGAAATGAACCAGTTACCTGCGATTCCTGGTCTTTTCCCTTGTCTCAAAATTTAGAGTCAATTTCAGGGAGGTGGCTTCTGGTTCATATGTTAAATCAAGAGATACTTATTTGAGTTACTGCCATATACCTGGCCCTTTTTTAGGGAGTGGAGACAGAACAGTGAGCAAGTCAGGCAAAGTCTTGGCACTTAAGAAGCATGTTCTGGTGGCAAGGGTCATAGTCGCTAAGCAAATAAAGTAAAATATAATATGTTAGTGACTGGGCATGGGTGCAGCCTTCCTCTTTGGGGTGATCAAAGGGCCCTGGAATTAGATAGCAGTGATGGTTGTCTAACTTTGTGAATATACTACTAAATGGCACACTTTAAATGGGTGAATTTTATGGTATGCAAATTTGATCTCAATAAAAATATCATCATAGAATATATCAAGTGGTAATAAGAGAAAAGGAGAAAAATAAAGCAAGGTGAAGAACCAGAGAGTAACAGAGAGGTGCTCTGTTAGACAGAGTGGTCAGGGAAACATGGACGACATTGCGGACTCACTTCTCATTTCCCCTCTGCCCACTCTTGACTCCTTATGGGGGTCATTCTGGCCCTGCTGGCAGCTCCCCCATCCCTGGCTCCGGCATCACTCTAATCTGATGTACAAGGGCTTTCTTCCTTGTCATGAAACTTGCCCTGCATGAGCAGGTATAATAGCGACAACCAAGCAATGACGGAGCGTTATGGGTGGAACTGTGTCCTCCCCAATTTCGTATGTGGAAGCCCTAACCCCCAGTACCTCAGAATGTCACTGTATTTGGAGACAGGAGCTTTTGAGAGGTGATTAAGTTAAAATGAGGCTAGGAGGGTGGGGCCCTAATTGGTACAACTGGTGTCTTCATAAGAGAAGGAAGAGACACCAGGATGCCTGTGCACAGAGCAAAGGGCACGTGAGGACATAGAGAGAAGACAGTGAGAAGACAGCCATCCGCAAGCCAGGGAGGGAGGCCTCAGAAGAAACCAACCCCACTTACACCTTAATCTTTGACTTCCAGCCTCCAGAACTGTGAGGAAATACATTTCTGTTGTTTAAACCACCCAGTCTGTGGTATTTTTTTAAATGGCAGCCCTAGCAGACAAATACAGGGAGCGACTCAGTGAATGAATGGCCCAGCTTCTCAGCTTCTCAGCTTCTCCCATTCTCTGTGGAGTTGATTTTGAAGTATGTTCTAAATGGTCTCTCAGAGGGTTCCCAGTGGGATTAGGCCCAGTGGCCCCCATTTTTCCATAAACATGATGAGTTTTTATCCCTCCCCTATCTCACTTCCTGCACCTCCTGATTTTGCAGCCTAGGCCACCTCCCAGGTAAGCTAACAGACCCAGGCTCTTGTCTGTAGGTCTGCTTTTGGGAGAACCCAAACCAAATCCAGAGGCTCCTCCAGTCAGGTGACGTTTGAGTAACGACTCTGACAGAGTTGAGGGAGTGAGCCAGGCAAATGCTGGGGAGGAGGCTGTTACAGGGACAGGGAGTAGCGAATGCAAAGGCTGTGGGCTGGGAATGAGCTCCAGGAACAGCAAGGAGGCCGGAGGGACCTCGCTTGAGCCCAGGAGGTGGAGGTTGCAGTAAGCCGAGATCATGCCACTGCACTACAGTCTGGGTGACAGAACCAGACCCTGTCTCAAAATAAACAATTTTTTAAAAAGTATGGGTCTGCGGTTGGAAGTGAGTGAGGAGTGAGTGAAAAGGAATGGAAGGAAAATAAGATCAGAGAGTGGGAGGGCTGGGGAAGTGTGGTCATAAGCCTGGAAGGGAAGGACTTTGGCTTTATCCTCAGTGAGATGGCAGCCACTGGAGGTATTGAGCAGAGGAGGGACAGGCTTCGACTTGGAGTGTAAGAGGATTGCTCTGATGGCTGTATTGAGGGAAGACTGAAGGGTTGTGAGAGAGAAGCAGTAATCATTGCCGTTGGCCAATCATCCAGGAGAAAGCTGATGGAGGCGTGAAGTAGAGTGGAATGGATGGTGGTGAGGAGGCAGCAGAATTTGCTGCTGGGGTGGGAAACAGAAAGCAG
This sequence comes from Pan paniscus, assembly GCF_029289425.2. Classification (NCBI taxonomy): domain Eukaryota; kingdom Metazoa; phylum Chordata; class Mammalia; order Primates; family Hominidae; genus Pan; species Pan paniscus. The sequence continues at coordinate 72,172,343 of NC_085926.1, read as the reverse complement.
CCAAGATTGAATTGGGAAGTTTTGGCCCAGGCAATGGGAAGACTGAATATGTTAGGAGACAGTTCTCCCGGGACTCTCAGGTTTCCACACATCTGGTAAGCAGAGGCACGGAAGGCCTTTGTTTCAGACAATCTTTTAAATGATGTTTGTATAGGGAACAGCTTTGGAAGATAAAGTGTCTCTCTCTCCTATGGTTTGAATGTGTCTCCAACACTTCATGTGTTGAGACTTCGTCCCCAGTGTAACAGTATTGGGAAGTGGAGCCTTTAAGAGCTAATTAGGTCATGAGGACAGCTCGCTCATGAGTTGACTAAAGCTGATAATGTGGGAACGTGTTGGTTATCACAGGAGTGAGTTCCTGATAAAAAGAATGAGTTTGGCCAGATTGTCTCTGTCTGTCTCATCTGCCTGCTTGCACCTTCTGTACTTCCACCTGGAATGACCCTCACCGGATGCTGGTGCCATGCTCTTGGACTTCCCAGCATCCAGAACTTCTGTTTTTATAAATTACCCAGTCTATGGCATTCTGTTATAGCAGCAGAAAATGGACAGAGACACCCTCAAATTAAAGGACAGTCTTGCTGACTATGAATTAGAAAATATTTGGGTTCTCGAAGGCAGGGCCTCTGTCCTGTAATGCTACCCACTGAATCTGCAAGTAACACTTGGCCTCCTTCACATTACCCTATGGGAATTGGGGATTGTGGAAATGGTATAATAAAAAGATGAAGCCCTGGAAACCGCTATGTCTGTGAATAATAAGGTCCTTTGTCTCTGGCCCAGGAATTTTGTGTTTTACTAGCATCTATGAAACTGTGGGAGGCTAACTGGTTAGTATGCAAGTAAGGTAAAAATCTCAGACCCTTCACAATGCTTGACAGAATGGAGGTGACATTTGCTTAAAGGGGAAAGATTACGAGAGGAACAAGCTGGAGTGGTGATAGAATTGGCTGCTCATTTTTGTACATGTTAATTCTGAAATGCGTATTATATACCAAGCTCTAAATAATGACACAACATCTCCACTTGGATATCTAAGTTTAGAGTTTAGAAGAAAGGCCAGGGTTAGAAATAGAAATTTGGGGATTATCAGAATATAGTTGGAATTTAAAGCAATGAGGTCATCTATCTCCAAGAGCATGAGTGAGGATAAAAATGAGATGTGTGAGGACTGGCACTGCAGTCAGGAGGCCAAAGAGGGTCCCATAAAGGAACCTGAGGAGGAGTGGCCAGGGAGGTAGGGAGAGAGAGAGAGAGAGAGAGAGAGAGAGAGAGAGAGAGAGAGAGAGAGAGAGAGACACCCGCATGTACTCCAGAGGCCATGTGAAGAAATTGTTTCAAGAATGAGTGAACATGTATGAGACTACCATGGTAAACAGCTGTCATTACACAGATGCCCAAACCCATAGAATACACAACAATAAAAATAAAGCCTAATGTGAACTATAGACTTTGGGGGATAATGATGTGTCAACATAGTTTCATTGGCTGTAGTCAATGTACTGCTCTGGTGTGTGATGTTGGTCATGGGGAAAGCTGTGCATATTGAGGGAGGATGAGGGCTGTATAGGAAGGAGTTTTCTGCATTACTTTCCACTCAATTTACTGCAAGGCTAAAACTGCCCTAAAAAATAAAGCCTATTAATTTAATAAGGTGAGCATTCCACTGGGATGAGAGCTGCTGATAGCTTGAGTAAGATGAGAACTGAGTATTGATACTGGATTTAGCCGTATGACAATCACTGCCCCTTGTTAAGAGCAGTTTTGGTGAGTGGAGGCAACAAAGCCTTTCTGGAGAGAAATGGGAGGAGGAAAGGGGGGGGGAGATGGTAGATGTAGATGACGCCTTATAAGAGCTTTGCTCTCTTAGAAGCCATCAGTGAGATGGAGTGATCACTGGAAAGGGTGCAGAGGGTCAAGAAAGTTTACTTTAAAGATAAAGATATTGAGGCTACACTTGTGTTCTGACGCGGTGATACATTTAGAAGGAAAACTTGAAGACATACAAGAGAGAACAACTACGAGAGTCCTTGGGGCCATCACGAAGGGTGAGGTTAGGTTAGGAACACAGTCTTGGGGACAGATTCAGGTAGGTTGGTTAGAGCTGGGCAGTAGGGTTGCCAGATTTAGTAAATAAAAATACAAGACGCTCAGCAAAATTTGAATTTCAGACAAATAACAAATAATTTGTAGAGCATTACATGGGATGTACTTATGCTAAACAATAATTCACTATTTATCTGAAGTGCAAATTTAACTTGCTACCCTGGATTTTATCTGGCAACCTTGGACAATGGGAGCTTCTGAATGTATTTTTTGGTTGCTTCTGTTTTCAAAGTAAAAATAAAGGCAAGAATTATGACAGGGTTGTGGGGGTGGGAGGTTTCTGAGGATGAAGAGAAAGTGGATGGAAAATGGTTCCGCAGTCCTGGAGGCACACTGAGGCTTGTGGTTTTGAGGCTGTACAAGGTTGTTTTTTTTTTTTTTCCAGGTTGCTTCAGTGGCTCCAGCAAATAGGGAGTGGAGAATTGGATTTCATGAGGTCTGGACATTCACCAGCAAAGATAATGGCGAAAGACGGGAAGAGGGCGTGGAGAGTGCAGGGGAGGGATTATAGTTGAGCTGGGTAAGGAGGGAAGTGGGGACATGGGGGAGGGCACAGGGAAAAGGTGCTACAGGGATGGCAGATCCCAGAGGAGCTGAAAGATTATGGCTGTTGCATATTAGAGGAGTGAGTTGGGAAAACAGGAAGTGATTGTGGGAGAAGGAGATGTTTGAAAGTTAGATGACGTACAGATGCACTGAGTGATATTGACGAGGTCCGGGGCCTAATGCCCTGGGAGTGGGTGGTTGAGGGGAGTAGAGGTGTGGGTGGTTGAGGGGAGTGGAGGCTGTGATCATTAGAGATGAGATAGCCTGGGAAAGGAGAGGCCAGAATATTGAAAGAACCATCTACATGGATACTGAAGTCATCAAGAACTATAGCAGGACATCTGGTAGAGAGGGAGTGGTGAGAAGAGACATGAGCCAAGAATGAAGTTCTCACTGACCAAGAGGCTGTAGATTACCATGCCGAGAGCAGAGCAGCTGGTGGCTAGAATTTAGCTAATTGCAGCTACTGGTTAGGGACAGCGTAGAGCAGAGGTCTGCAAACTTTTTCTGGAAAAGACCAAAAAGCAAATATTGTAGGTTTTGCTGGTGATATATGTGATAGGCAGAATAATGCCTCCTCCAAAGAGGTCCACGTCCTAATCCCCAAGACCTGTGAATATGTCCGTTACACGACAAAAGGGAATGAAGGTAGCAGAGGAAACTAAGGTTGTTAATCAACTGGCCTTAAAATAGGAAGTTTTATTTTCCATGGTTGGAGTGGCTCCAAGTTAGTCATGAGGGTCCTTAAACATGAAAGAGTGAAGCAGGAAATTCCAGGGCAGAGCGATGTGATGTGGGGAAGGCATGACTAGCCATCACTGGCTTGAAAGACAGAAGGAGGCCACAAGCCTTGGAACACGGGCAGCCAAGACAGATTCTCCCCAAAAGCCTCCAAAAAGGCTTGCAGCCTCTAATACCTTCCTTTAAACCCAGCGAGACCCATTTTGGCTCTGACTCCTGGAAATAAGATAATTATGCATTGTTTTTAGCCACTAAGTTTGTGGCAATGTGTTACGGCAGCCATTAGAAATGAAGGCATACAGTTTCTGTTGCAGCCCAACTCTGCTGCAGTAGCAAGAAGGCAGCAATAGGCCATATGTAAATGAATGGGCATGGCCATGTTCCAATAAAACTTTATTTACAAAAACAGGCTGCAGGCCAAATTCGGCATGTTGCTCATAATTTGCCAACCCCAGTGATATGGTTTGGATGTGTGTCCCCACCCAAATCTATCTCATGTTGAATTGTAATCCCCAGTGTTGGAGGAGGGGCCTAGTTGGGGGTGGTAGGGTCATGGGAATGGACTTGCCCCTTGCTGTTCTTATGATAGTAAGAAATCTGGTTGTTTAAAAGTATGTAGCACCTCCCTCCCTCTCTTCCTCCTGCTACAGCCATGTAAGACGTGCCTGCTTCCCCTTCCCCTTCCACCATGATTGAAAGATTCCTGAGGCCTCCCCAGCGTATAGCCTGTGGAACTGTGAGCCAATTAAACCTCTTTTCTTTATAAATTACCCAGTCTCAGGTAGTTCTTTATAGCAGTGCAAGAATAGACTAACACACCCTGGAATATACGATCTCTACAACAAAACACTGTATGATATTTACAAAAAGAGGTGAGTCTTTATGTATTTATTAATCCATACACATTTAATAGATAATATTAATACATATTTACTAATACATAAAGACTCACCTCTTTTTATAAATCTCATATAGTGAGATTAATAATATGGACCTATCTTCAAGATATATTTAAGGGGGAAAGAAAGGTGTAGTGAAGAGTGCTTATTCTTATTTGTATAAAAAACATATGTAGCTTAATACAGATTCACACACGTAACTATACATGCATATACAATTTCTGGAAGGATTCACAAGAAATATTTCAGTTGCTCTTCTGAAGAAGGGGACTGTGGGTCTGGGGTGGAGGAAGGGCTTATGTTTCATTGTACACTTTTTGTGCTGTTGGAATCTTTGTGTCTGAACCATGTACATGCACTTTTTTTCTGTTAAGTAATAAAAACGTTAACAAAGCACCTATTCAAAAGCGACAGAAGCATTGTGCCAAATGTCAATCTTCATTTAACTTGGATAGTAGTTAAGAAAGCTTTTTATTGAAGTCTAATAGATATGCAGAAACTCACATATATTCGAAGTATACAAACTGGGGGATTTTCATAAAATGACCACATCTGTGTACTCAGCACTCCAAGGGACACACAGGACACACTAGCCTCTGAGAAGCCCTTTTACCTCCACATCAACCCAAGAGTAACCACTGTCTCCAAACACAATAGCACAGACTTGTTGTGCTTGATTTATACTTCACATAAATAGGTTCATACAATATTTCCTCTTTTGTTTTGTTTTGAGATGGAGTCTCAATCACTCTGTTGCCAGGGCTGGAGTGCAGTGGCATGATCTCGTCTCACTGCAACCTCCACCCCCTGAGTTCAAGTGATGCTCCTGCCTCAGCCTCCCGAGTAGCTGGAATTATAGGTGCTTGCCACTATGCTCAGCTAATTTTTGTGCTTTCGTAGAGATGGGATTTCGCCATGTTGGCCTGGTCTTGAACTCCTGACCTCAAGTGATTCATCCGCCTTGGCCTCCCAAAGTGCTGGGTTACAGGCATGAGCCACCGCGCCTGGCTGGTATTCCCTCTTGTGTTTTGCTTCTTTCACACAACTTGGTATTTATGAGATTACCTATTGTTTGTGTGTGTGTGCAATTATAATCATTCTCACCTCTGTATCGAATTCCGTTGTGTGAACATACCACAATTATTTACTTTTCTACCATTGATGGGCATTTGGGTAGTTTCAATATTGGGACTATTATGAATAGCATTACTTGCCATTTTTATTGTTAGTCCCTATCTGTATACTGCTTAAGAAGTCTTTGCCTACCCAAGATCCCAAAGATGCTCTCCTACTTTCTCTTCTAAGAGCTTTATTGTTTTACCTTTTGTATTTAGTACTATCATCCATCTGGAATTAAGGAAGGGTGAAACACATTTTTTTTTCCCTTAGAAATAGCCAAACAGACCTACTAGCATTCATTGAAAAGACAATTCCTCCCGACTGCATGGCAGTGTCCTCAACTGGACTTTTTGCATGCATCAGAATTAAAGTGTTTTACACCTAAAAATGACCAAAATAGCTATGAGATTTGCCTGATACATTTTCTAGGGGTGGGGATACAAACATCGTCTCTTTCTCCTGAATATGAAGTGTATATATGTGTGTATATATGTATTAGGGGTGTGTGTGTATTAGGTGTGTGTGCACTGTGTGTGTGTGAGAGGTGTATGTGTGTGTTACGTGTGTGTATTAGGTAAGTGTATTAGGTGTGTGTGCACTGTGTATGAGAGGTGTATGTGTGTGTTACGTGTGTGTATTAGGTATGTGTATTAGGTGTGTGTGTATGTGTATGTTGGAGGTGTGTGTGTATATTAGGTGTGTATGCATTAGGGTGTGTGTGTGTATGTGTGTATGTTAGGAGTACGTGTGTGTGTTAGAGGTGTGTGTGTGTTGGGATGTGTGTTAGGAGTATGTGTGTGTGTTAGAGGTATGTGTTAGGGATGTGTGTGTGTTAGAGTTGTGTGTGTGTGTTAGGAGTATGTGTGTGTTAGAGGTGTGTGTTAAGGATGAGTGTGTGTTAGAGGTGTGTATGTGTGTTAGGGATGTGTCTGTATGTTAGAGGTGTGTGTGTTAGAGGTGAGTGTTTCTTAGGGGTGTGTGTGTTAGGAGTGTGTATGTGTTTGAGGTGTGTGTGTGTTAGGGGTGTGTGTGTTAGAGGTGTGTGTGTTAGGGGCGTGTGTTAGGAGTACGTGTGTGTGTTAGAGGTTGTGTATGTGTGTGTTAGGGATGTGTGTGTGTATCAGAGGGTTGTGTGTGTTAGAGAAGTGTGTGTGTGTTGAAGTTGTGTGTGTGTGTGTGTGTGTGTGTGTGTGTGTAGCCAAGGGCTCCATGTACAGGGTCTACTCAGGTTTCCCTGAGAGGATTTCAGGCACAGGGGACCAGGAGGAGAGACTGGTGTCCAAAGACATGGAAATTGGGACAAAAGGAGGGGACCGCAGAGATATGTTTTATTAAAAAGAGGGTGCATGTGCCCAGCCAGGCTGGCTGCACGAGGGAGGTGACATTGAGGAGTTGAAGTCAGGGCCGGGGTTCTCTTTATGTGCCTTTCACCTCGTCAGACTGTTTCTCAAAATGGATGGTTCCCTCAGATGAAGCTGAGGTTCCTGCACCCGGGGGAGCTGGAATTCCAGGGTCTGGGGACAAGCAGGGCTGGTGAATTCTGTGGTCCCAGGGAACCACTCCATCAGGAAGGAAAGCCAGACCATGGGTTCTCTCCCTGTTCAGTGAGCTAGGAAGTGAGATACCGGCTCAAACTGCCCTCTCCTCGCTCAACTAGGAATCTGTTTTAACTCCAAAAGTGTATATTTTTTCAGTTTCGATGGGTGAATTTTCTCCACATCTACTTAAATAATACAAATTCTGCCACCAAATTTTTCTAAATGTCTGTCTTCTGTGTAATTTTTATGTCATGCTATCAAGACTGCTGCTTGAGATACTTCAGTGGATAAATTATTCTCTACTCCACTTCTGCAAAAAATTACACTCTTTGATGTGAAAATTATATGCACTTAGAGATATGCTAATACGAAAATGATTTGAGAAGTGCAGAAGAAGGGTAGCAGCTGACTCAGAGGCCGCTTTAGTCATCTGCACCTGCACCAGGCCATTCCTGAAGGGGAGTGGGATCTTGCCAACTCTTCTCACCCCAAGTGGTTTTCAGTTTCAAAAGCCATTGATTTTTGTTTGAAATCTGATGGGAGTGATTCTAATGCAAAACATGACCATTTTTAAATATTAAGCGGCTGGGAGGTACTAGTGGAGATTAGCATGGTACTAGGAGCCTTTCACTCACTCATTCACGCACGCGTTCAACAACTATTTATGGAGCACCGAGTGCTGGTTATTCAGCAGAGAATAAAACAGATGCTGTGTCTGCCCCCTTGAAGTTTTCAGAACTTGAGATGGTGAAGGTCTGTTGGCAAAGAACACTTGGAATCTGCTCTCGATGACACTGTTGCTGTTAAAAGGTTTGGACTGCACATCATCCACGCAGAGAGATGATCAGAGATGCAGAATCTCAGGTTCCCACTTCCCTAGACCTAGTGAATCAGAATTTGTTTTTTAACAAGATACTCAGATGATTCTTGTGAATGTTCACCCTTGGCTACCCACTACAATCACCTGGGGAACTAACATTCTGAGGCGCAGAGTGCACTATGAGCCAATGTAATCAGAACCCCTGGGTGTCCAGATTCAGGCATCTGTAGAAAACCACTGGCTCTAGATGCCCCAAGCCAGGGTTTCTGGGGGTGGCGTCTGGGAATCCACTTGTAATAAGCCACTGAGACCAAGGCTGGTGGGTAATTGCTCAGAACCCCCTTGAGAGAGGAAGGAGATTTGGAAGACTTTTGGTGTGGTGGGAGGAAAAGGGGGAATGATGTAGAAAGGATAATTCATGGGGGGAGGGATCCTGGATAAGAGAGCTTTTTCTTTTTAGTCCTTTAATACTGACATCATTTCAGACTTAAAGGAAAATTGCAAGAAAAGTACAAAGAGCCCCCTTATACTTTTCACCAGACTTTGCAACTTTGTAAGTGGTAACATTTTTATCACAGCTGCTTTCTCCAGGACACTCCCATCCCCTCTCTCATTCTCTCTCCCCCTAAATATATTAATTATATGTAATAATACACATGCACACACACACATGCATGTATATTTTCCCTCTCTCCCAAACCTTTGAGAGTAATAGCAAACATATACCTTTACTTTAGTAGGTGTTTTCTAAAAACAAAGACATTCTCTTAACATAATCACAGTCGTACAATGATCATCATCAGGCAATTAACACTGATGCAATACTACTGTTTAATCCACGGACCTCATTCAGATTTTGTCACTTATCTCAATGCTGTCCAACAGAAACTCCCAATCATGTGTTGCCTTTGGTTCTCATGTCTCCTTGATCTTCTTTCATCTGGAACAGTTTCTCTGACTTTCTTTGTGTTTTGTGACACTGATATTTTTGAAGTGTATAAGCCAGCTATTTCATAAAGTATTCCTCAATTTGGATATTTTTGAAGTGTATAAGCCAGCTATTTCATAAAGTATTCCTCAATTTGGGTTTGTCTGATGTCTTCTCATGAATGGACTCAGTTTCTGCACTTCTGCAAGGAATACCACTGTGCAGAATGTGGCCTTCCTAGTCTGTCCTATCAAGCCGCCCTTGATGTTGGTCTGTCCTGTGACTGAGAGGTTAGGTTTGTGCACTGTTAAGTTCCTTCTTACCCTGGTCAATCAATTATATTATAAGAAGATAGTTTGGGGCCATGTAAATATCCTGTTACTCCTCAAACTTTTACCCACTGGTTTTAGCATTTGCTCATGATTATTGACAGAATTATTTATTATTATGGTGGGTCAAATGGTGATTTTCTAATGTCATCGTACTTTTAACTGTACTGTTGGCTTTTTACTGTAAGGAAGAGCTTTCACTTTTTCTCTCTCTCCCTTCCTCCCCTTCTCCCCAACTTCCTTCTTCCGTCCCTCCCTCCCTTTCTTTATTTCCATAAATTCATGAAGCGTTAGCTTGTTCAGTGCGTTATACTCGCTTGCTATTTATTTTAATGTTCAAGGTATCCCATATTTGGGCAGTAGGAGCCCCATCAGCCTGGCTGTTGGTTCTTTGGACATGTGTCCATCAATCTTTGAGCACTTCCTTACTTTCTGGGGCAATAAGATATTCCAGGCTCAGATTTTTCTGAGGTCCACTGAAATACTCTGGGGGTGGCACCTCCTAGAAGGGTTTTTGCAGTTTAACACTTACCTGACTGGACCAGGAGAATTTTAGTGAATGGCATTGGTAGGATGATGCCTACTGTATTTTTAAGAGCATCAAAAAATGCCACATTTGACTTTCAACAATAGATGTTTTCCTGAAACACTGTAAAAAGTAGAATTTGGCGGGGGTGGAGGGGGGGATTAAATTTTGTTTAAAAACACAGTACCTTGTCTATACCTAATTCCACAGCATTTCTTTGTTTGTTTGTTTTTTTTTTTTTTTTTTTTTTGAGACAGAGTCTTACTCTGTCGCCCAGGCTGGAGTGCAGTGGCGTGATCTCGTCTCACTGCAAACTCTACCTCCCAGTTCAAGTGATTCTTGTGCCTCAGCCTCCCAAGTAGCTGGGATTACAGGCACCCACCACCACACCTGGATGATTTTTGTATTTTTAGTAGAGGTGAGATTTCACCATGTTGGCCAGGCTGGTCTCAAACTCCTGACCTCAGGTGATCTGCCCACCTTGGCCTCCCAAATGCTGGGATTACAGGCGTGAGCCACCGCATCTGGCCTCCACATTTTTAAAGCAAGTTTAATTTACGCACTTGTTCCATAAATTTCCATAAGCTTTTGACTTAGTTATCATAGAAACAGCAACTTTTATTTTCATTTCCATTTTTGAAATGAATCTTCACCAGTAATACTGTCTCTTTTAACAAATAACAATCTTATTGCCAAGGACTCTAACAGTCAGCTGAATATTCATACCTGAGAGAGTGGTCTCTCCTATCATTGCAATGTATTTTCTTGATTCTAGAAATTTCCCTAGAGTAAAGGTTCTCATCTGAGGGCCATTTTGCCAGCAGGGAATATTTGGCAATACCTGGGGACACTTTTGGTTGTCACAACAGAGTGGGGGAGGAATTGCTATTGGCATCTGGTGAGCAGAGGCCAGGGATGCTGGTAAATACCCTCCAATGCACAGGACAGCCGCCCACAACTAAGCATTATCCTGCCCCAAATGCCAACAACGTTCAGGTTGAGAAACCCGGCTTCAGGGAAAAGCTCTCTGTGGCTTCCCAAGGTATACTTTGCAGAACACTGATTCCCAAAAGTGCCCATTCAAAAAGGGCCTGAGGTCATTAGGAAAATGCTGCATCTTGTGGCTCAGTCTTGGAGATTCACAATACACCCAAACATTTAAGGCCCTGAGAAGACCTGCAGTCAAAACATGAAAAATATCAAGAAACTGTGTTATCTGGACTAAGTGTATTCCAAATGAACTTGCCTCTGGAATCCTGTCTTTGTGGAGTATTTTATGAAATGCAAAACTAGTCTCTGCTCTAGAAGGATGCACAGGTCTGCTTTCTATTGGCTTTAATAAATCTGACTTGTGTCCTCACAGAAGCAGCAAGAAAAGATTGGGGGGCCCATTCCCGAATTCCTTGTGAAAGATTCCCAGTGCTTCTGGTTGTCACTGACTCAATAGCTTTATATCTGCAGGAAAAGATTAGGGGGTCCCATTCCTGAATTCTTTGTGAAAGATTCCCAGTACTTCTGGTTGTCACTGACTCAATGGCTTTATATCTATTTCATGCAAACTGTCTAGGGACAGGTGTGGCACCAATGAGATGATTTTAACAGAAATGGTGTTCTCGTCTCCCATTGCCCTCCAGTAAATAAATATCAATAAATAGGGGTGTAATTAGAGCATTATTTCAAAAGTTGAGAAAGTCTATTATAAGCTAAAGTCCACAAAGGCATGTATTTCTCTAGATGTGTAATTGTTTTCAAATTTGCATTGAAACTCTTGAATATGTCTAATCAGTTTACAAATAGAGGCAAAGAAATGTGATTAATTTTATCCTCCAAATGATAGCCAATCTCTGTTCTAGACATTATCCCATACACAAATGACTTGGTCAAGTTTACTTTTAGTTTTTCATGTCATGGCAGAGGCCACGAGCTTCCTGAGTAACAGAATCTTAATTTTATTTGAGATAGAAAGGCATCCAATAAAAAGAGAACATTCAAGTTTTACTTATGGTTAGGGGCATATATGTGACTATGGAAATGCACAGGACCTCAGGAAGATGATACAAAAAAGCTGATATCCCCGGAAGGTATACTCCTTTGTTTTCACCTCCCTCTACTTCTGGCCTGGAATCCACATGTAGTAGCTGAGGCTCCAGCAGCCATCTTGGGCCAGAGGGTTACTCTAAAGAAGGAAGACACTCACTTTGAGTTTAACAAAGCATAAAGACATGAGCCTGCATATCTGATGACACCATGGAGCCACCATACTATCACTAAACTATCTGTCTCTGGATTTCTCTTATTTATGTGTGAGCAAAACTTTCGAACTTATTAAAACTGTTATTTTGAATATATATGTTTTTTCAATTTTAAATAAATATGATTAATGGTTTTCCAACCATTAATTGTTGCATGTAATACATATAGTAATTGTTGTTGCATGTAATACATATATGTGTGCATGCACCTACACAGACACCCCTTGAACTTGAGAATGTGTAGGGAGCTACGTTCTCCTTTAGAACAGCACGTGCTTTCCTCTGAAGATAATTTACTTTCAAAGAATACCTTGCCAAGAGCGGTCTTTTGCCCCCAGCAGAGGAAATGAGTTATCTTGAAAACAGTACATGCCTTATTCTGCTCCCTTCATATACGTTCCAAAATAAACGAGTATTCTAATGATTTAGTGCATGCCAAATGATTTGTACCATATGCCCATGTCGGGAATAAAGGGGTTCTGTGCATTTTCATATCTGAGTGTTGAATTGGACTCCTGAACTTTCTGGCCGGCTTGCACCATCAGGTGACCATCTGACTGGGACAGGGGGTGTCTAGGGCTAAGCTAGCGGTGCAGCTTCATCACAGCAGAAGGCAGGAAAGAATGTCATGAGCATGTGCACCCTTCTCTAGGAGATTTAAGTTAAGAGGCCTCTGAAGTGCTATAATTAGAGGGTTACGGAGAAGGAAGGCAACTTGTCTGCTAAGCGAGATCTCTTTTAGGAGGCTCTTCTATTATTTCAGGGTTATGATGTGAATTAGCCAGCTTTTAATAGCGTCCTTCCTTCCTCCCCCTTTTCCTCCCTCCTTCCTTCCCTCTTTCTCTTTTTTCTCATAGGTAGTAACAACAGTCGACACATAGCTTGTGCATTTATTAGATGATCATACATGCTCTTTATCCTCTGCTCATTTTGTCTGTGGGTATCATTATTAATATCCTCAGTGTGTACCGGAACAAACAAAGACTTTAAAATGGTATGGAAAACGACATCTACAGAGACTCTATTTCCAAATAAGGTCACATTCTGAGGTCCTGGGTGGACAGAAATTTTTTTGGGAGAGGAACACTATTTAACTCACTACAGTGCCCAAGCCTTTAACTACTGGGGTACACTGTCATGTAAAGCTATCCTCATGCAATGTTTTGATTGTGTGTGTGTGTGTGTGTGTGTGTGTGTGTGTGTGTGTATGTATCTTCCCCTGTGGAGAAATTGTATGTCGAATGCCTAATGTGTCTCCAAACACAAGTTCTATCTTAAGAGACCAAGATGTATCCTCTTCAACAGGCATGAGGACAAGCCCAGGCCATCTGGCTTTTCCTGAGTGTCACTGCCCCATCTATCAGGCTTGCTTGTGGCCAGAAGGCTGTTTTCATACATTTTTATGGCTGCCGGAGACTCCATTAAAGGCACGTTCAATCAGCGAGCCCGACAGTGACAGAGCCCAGTTGCTCACCAATTCTCTCTCTTGAAATTTATAGAGATCATAAAAGACTCGTAGGAAATCCTCTGGCCTCGATATTTGGGTTGCAAAGTGTCTCCTTTAGAAGGTAATGTGCTATTGAAGACCGGTGAGTCATTTGCTTTTTGCATTTCCCGGGGCCTGGATGTTAAGCCACTCTTCCCACCTGGGCCCTGGGCCTCATGCTGCAGACTCCAGGCTTGGGAATCAGGGCGCCTCATTGGAAGGGGCAGAAATAGTGCTGCTTCATCATTTTCTTCCCCTTCTTGCTTTCCCAGGGACCAGGAATGTATCAGTAAGGTCTTGACCTTGGCCATGGTTTGGCATCACAGCAAACTTGAAGTTCTCCTCTGTGGAAACAGCCTGAGCTGGGCCATTTGCAATTGTGTGGACTCTAGCATGTGTCCACCTGGAGCAGCATGTGGTGGACACCGGTGTTTGCCAGCCCCACATCCATGTCAGGGAAGAGCACTTTGCCTTTGCTTTGGGTCTCTCCGGCTCTGCTTGGTGTCTATGTTGCTGGTTCCCCATCCTCTGCCAGCCTCCTACCTCTGGAGGGGGCCTGATAACCCACCTGTACACATCAGACTCTGTTCCCAGACTTCTGTTGGAACCATTCACAAGCTCACTTTCCAAGGGGATTGTGCTGGGGTGGGTCTCCTGCCCTCAGACTGTGTCTCCCACTTCCTTCCTCTTCCTCTGTCTTGTTGGTATCCCTGGGGCTAACCCCTGCAGCCTGCATTTCCTGGGCATTCTTGCCATCTGGCTTCCAGCTGGGTTGGGCCAAGAAAGGCACTGGGGGAGGCTGAGGGTGAAAGTAGAGAGAAGCGGGGGTATTTCTCCCTCTCCCTGCTGGCCTTGGGAGGCATCTCTGGCAGCAGCTGCAGTTCCTCTGCGGCTCCAGTGCCCCACCAGGCTGCCCTACTCTGGCTCCAGCTTCTGTCAGGTGTCCCCAAGCCCCTGGGTTCCAGTTACACCATCCTTCCCTCTTTGTCTCTCTGACATAAAGGAGGCAGTGCCTTCCTCCTATCACTAATCCCTGGGTTATTCAACATGGCTATGCTGTCTTCTCAGCAACTCCATCATCTCTGTAACCAATTCCCTGCATTCAATTTTCCCCAAGGTAAACACCCAAAGTGGCTTCTGCCACAGTCCACCACATGGAGAAAATGAAGCTAACAAGGAGGAAAGCAGCCTCTAGAGAGAGGGAAAAAGAGGAAGAGAGACTGAGTCCTGATGATGTTTTAGCTCCTGGATACAGCTATGCCTGAAGCCCTCATGCTTTCATCTATGTTAGTCAATAAATCCTGCCCGTCTCCCTGCTTTTTTCTTCTTGAGCCAGTTTGAGTTACATTCATGTCACTGCAGTTCAGAGTCCTTTCATAGAAATACCAAATGCAGTGAGATGCACTATAAGCATTGCTTTTTGTTTTATGTTTTTTTTTTTGTTTGTTTTGCAGCAGAGAGACTAAAATGTTCTTCCTCAGAGGTAGCAAGTCTCCTTAGAGCAGATGTGTTTTGGAGGAAAATAATCAATGATTCTTTGGTTTGCCAAATGCAAGGCAAATACTAACCCAGAGTTCTGGAAAGGACTTGAATAACAGAGTTATTCAACCTAATATTTCAATGATCTAAGCTGCACTGTTTTGTTATAATTCTGATTCATAAAAGTCTGTGTGCACATCATGGATGTACGCATATGTTAAAACTGGTTAGATTGTACACATTTTATATGCAATTTAGTATATGTTAATTATTCTTTAATAAAGTTGGAAAATGCAAAAGAAAAGCAACATATCAAAACAAAGAGACAGGAATACTATTCAGCAATGAAAAGGAATGAACTATGGTCATGCTTGATACCTTCTATTTGACCCTGTAGATGAATCTCAAACCTTATGCTGAGTGAAAGAATCTAGACACAAAAGCAGACATATTATGGCATTCCATATAGAAAACTCTAGAAAACACAAATTCAATCTAAATGACAGAAAGTAGATCAGGAGTTTCCCAGGGACAGGGGTGGAGGGAATTATCTGGAATGAGACACAAAGGAACTTTCTGGGGTAACAGAAATATTCCATGTCTTAATTGTGGTCATGGTTATACAGGGGTATAAACTAACCAAACTAATTGAAATGTACAGTTAGAATGGGTGCATTTTATAGTTTATAAACTATATATAAACTACATATAAACACCTCAATAAATTTGATATCATAAAAAATCAACGTATATATTCAATATGATAGATTTTTTTCCCCCACAAAATTCTACTACTAAATTTGCAGTATGCATTCCCACGATTGGTGCATTAGAACAGAGGAAATGAGGCTATGCAAATAAAGCCACTACAGCCCACAGAACGAGTGTAGTTGTCAATGAGGAGAAGACTTGTCTGGGCTGAAGGCAGGGGATCTTTGGGAGGTCTCTTAGCGGGCACTTCTACTTCAATTTAAAAAACCCATTGGAAGCTGGGCTCTGGCAGCGGCTTTAGGGTCCATGGGCTTAAAGTGGAGCTGTGTAAGTAGCTGGGCATGGATGGAGGGTGGGTGGGTGCAAATCCACCTTCCCCGCAGGTAGATGGTGTAGGGTCCTGAGAGATTGAGTGAGGATGGTGCTGAGGCAACTGACCATGTTCATGTGATTTTGTGGACCAACTGTCCCCACTGCTGAGTTTTAGAAATTACTGGGAATCCAGTGAACGATAACAAAATCAGTTTTGTGCACATCACAGGATGGATTTGGATTCATTACCTGAGCATTAAAAGAACACTAACCAGGCACTGTGGTTCATGCCTATAATCCCAGAGCTCAAGTGGGAGGATTGCTTGAGGCCAGGAGTTCTAGACCAGCCTGAGCAACATAGCAAGACCCCCCTCTACGAAAGATTTTTTAAAAGTTAGCAAGGCATGGTGGTGCAGACTTGTAGTCCTAGCTATGTAGGAGGCTGAGGAAGGAGGACTGCTTGAGCCCAGGAGTTCAAAGGTACAGCTGAGCTACAATAACACCACTGTACTCCAGCCTGGTCTCACAGAGTGAGGATCCAGCTCTAAAATAAAAATAAAAATGTTTTGGCCAGGTGTGGTGGCTCATGTCTGTAATTCCAGCACTTTGGAAGGCAGGAGAAGCACTTGAGGCCAGGAGTTTGAAACCAGCCTGGGCAACATAGTGAGATTCTGTCTCTAAAAAAAAAAAAAAAAAAAAAAAAAATTGGTTTAAAAAGAGAACTAATCAATTTTGGCCTCTGTCCTGATGAAGCAAGGTATATTGGTTACAATAAAATTTTGGATTGAGTCACTGAGCATGGTATGGCCCATGGCGGGAAATTCACTCAACCTTAGAGACCTAAGTCATGTGCTGCCACAGACAAGGTTGTGCTACAGTTATTAGTGTTAAGGGGAACCAGGGAGAAACTAGAGTATGGGGTTATGGTGTTAAGAAGTATGAAATGACCCCCAGATTATGGCCACAGGGGAGGTCACAGCAGAGAGCTCTTTTGCACTTTCTCTCTCTCTCACCTTTTCTCCCCTTTCTCCTTTCTTCTGGTAAGCAAGATATTGGTTATCTAATCTTGTATGCCAAGCTATCCCCAAATTTGTCAGCTTAAAAACAACACACATTTACTATGTTACAGTTGCTGTGGGCTAGGAATCTGGTCATGGTTTGGTTGGGTCCTCCAGCCCAGGGTGTCTTATACATTGTAATCAAGATGCTGGCTTAGGGACTGTGGTCTCATCTGATGGCACAGCTGGGGTAGGATCCACCTCCAAGTCACTCAGTGATTTTTGGTAGAACCCCTCCTGAGTTATTAGACTAAGCACCTTAGTTCCTCACTGGCTGTTGGTCAGAGGCTTCCCTTGGTTCATTGCCAGGGAGCCCTCTCCATCAGGGCAAAAAGACAAGAAAAGTCAGAAAGAGAATGTCAGAGAGAAGTCCCAGCTTTTGCAATCTGATTTCGGAAATGGCATCTCATCATGTTTGCTTCATTCTATTTGCTAGAAGCAAGTCCTTTGGTCCACACTCAAGGGCAAAGATTACTCTTGACATGAATAACACTGCCAAGGATATGAATAACAGGAGGTAGGGTCATTAGGGTGTGAAAGGAAAATAAATCTTGGGGCCCCAAAGTCACAAAGCTAAAGGGAAAAGTCAAGCTGGGATCTGCTTAGGGCAAACATGCCTCCCATGCTATTCAAAGTCATCCCTCTGCTCAGTAGATCATATCTGATTGTCTCCTTTGGAAAGGCTAGGCAGCAACTCAAAAGAATGCAACCATTTTTCTCTTATCTACCTATGACCTGGAAGCCCCTCCCCACTTTGAGTTGTCCCACCTTTGCTTTGAGTTGTCCCGCCTTTCTGGACCAAACCAATGTTCATCTTACATATATTGATTGATGTCTCCTGTCTCCCTAAAATTTATAAACCCAAGCTGTGCTTGGACCACCTTGGACACATGTCATCAGGACCTCCTGAGGCTGTGTCACAGGAGCCTGTTCTTAACTTTGGCAAAATAAACTTCCTAACTTGACTGAGACCTGCCTCAGACATTCAGGGCTCACGAGGGACCATTGCAGAAGGCTGGCTACCACAGGCAACAAACATTTATCAGCCTCTACTCTGTGCCAGGCTCTTGCTGAAATACTAATTTAGAGATGAATGAGAGGGAGTTTCTGGCCTCAGAAGTAATCCAATCTAGACGAGAAGCTGATCAAGTGAGCAAGCAATTAAGACACAGGGTGGTAGTGTTGTGAATTAACATGTGCATCTGAGTAAAGCAGAGCAGACTCTGACTCTGGAGCCAGGTTATTCCCCTTGTTGCTGTGGGGCGTTGGCCAAGTGATCTATTGCTGAAAAAGCCACAGGCACTGCTAACAGTACTGTGGTTTATTGCCTAGATTCAAAATGGAAGGCAGTGCTAAATGTCAGGTAAATGTTAAGGAAAAGGAAGATATAATTTGTATTTCCACCAAAGTTCACAGATCTCCTGAATTCTGTGCATGGACCATGTACAACAGGTGAAGACCTTGTTTTCAGCACCAGTCACAGTAGTAAGAACTGCACCCCACTCACCACCAGACACAGGGGCAGCTTTTCCCACTGGACCACTATTTGGGCTATCCCCAAAGACCTTTACAGAAGAGAGAAGAGCAGGCCAAAGAGTCAAACAGGTGGGGATTGACTCCTGGTCCAATTATTTTGCGGTCGTCTGATCTTGTTCAAGTCACTTCACCTCTCTGAGCTTCAATTTCTTCATAGCTGTTAAATACAGTCTATAAACATATGGAGTTATAAGCAATAGAGTGCCATCTGTCAAGTGTCTAGTAGGTAGGAAATGATAGCTATACATTTTTAAAATTATTACTCATTATCTAAATTCGAGGTGCCCAACTTTCAAGAACTGTCAAACCATGTTTCCTCTGTGAAAGCATCCCAGACCATTCCAATTCACATCTCAACTCCCTCCTTTGGAATTTGCCTCTTATTAATCTAGATTGGCACTTGGATGCCAACTTGTGAGTGTAATTATATGTCCCATAGTGTTTGCTGCATTCTATTTGTTAGAAGCAAGTCCCTAGGTTCACACTCAAGGGACACAAACAAATAGCTGCCCTCATTTTTTGAGAGCTTAAAAATATCCAGGGAAGGTGCCAGGTGTTTTACATACCTTAACCCATTTAAACAAGTCCTGGTATATTTCTTTTTATCCTCAGAGTAACCTTTTAAAGCAGGTAACACTAGGCACAGTGGCTCACACCTATAATCACAGCACTTTAGGAAGCCGAGGTAGGAAGATCACTTGAGCTTAGGAGTTCAAGATCAGCTTGGGCAACATAGCAAGACCTCATCTCTACTAAAACTCAACAATAAAAATTAGCTGGGCATGGTGGCATGCAACTGTAGTCCCAGCTACTTGGGAGGCTGAGGCCGGAGGATAATTTGAGCCTTGGAGGTTGAGTGACCAAGCCACTGCACTCCAGCCTGGGTGACAGAGCGAGACCCGGTCTCAAAAAAAAAAAAAAAAAAAAAAAAAGGCCATATAGTAATATTATCCCATTTTGCAGTTGAGGAAACTGAGACTCAGGTAGATGAAGTAAGTTGCCCAAGTTTACAAAGCTAATGGCGTGGATGGCAGGAATCTAACACAGGAAAGTCTGACATTGGATTCCCTCAGAACAGGAACCATGACTTATTTCCAATTTTTGTTTTATTGTTGTTTCCCATCAGCATATCGCACAGTTCCTGGTATATAGTGGCCAACCATCCATGCCTGTTTGCTGGGGAACAACTGGGGAGGAAGAATGGAAGCAGTATGGCAGTGCAGAAAGTTCTAGGGTGAAGAGAGAGCCCTGGTTCTTGTTGCAGCTTTGGGGCCACCAGTTGAGTTTGTCCTGGGTGTGTTCCTTTATCCCTTTGGTGAAGGGTCTCTCAGCCTCTCACAATGGCTAAGTGCCTAGTCCCTAGAGTTAGCAGCCTGGATTCCAGTCCCCAGCTCATACACATTGTGTGACTTTGGACAGATCCAAGTGAAACCTCAGTGTCCCAGCATGTAAAATGGGCAGAGTATTTCCCCCACCTTCCAGGGATGTTGGGAGAATAAAATGAAAGCAGGCACATCTATGATGTGGCACTCAGGGCCTGGCTGGCAGGCAGTAGGTGCACCATAAAGCAAGCTATTGCTGCGGCTGCTGGAGTGGTTTGTGATGCTTATGATAATTACTGTGATGGTGGGAGTGATGCTTTCCTGACAGTTTGGTAGACAGCCAGACAGAAGACGTCATGGCAGGAGATTAGAGCACTTGGCAAAAAGGAGGGAAGAAGTGAGGCTCTGTACCCTGGCTCCTCTGAGTGGACAACACAGCCCCTGGGCCCCTTCAAACCAGTGGGTCACCAGCTCCAGGGCTCAGATTACTTTTCCCAAAAACCACAAGGATAGGCTGGAAAATAAGAGTTTCAGTTAATTAGCTTTTTGTTATGTCTACATTATATTTGGCAGCCAATTGGATTTTTTTTTTCATGGATTTGACCACATAACATAATTTGGGAGGGGGATCTTGAAAGCCTGAATCACAAGGACAGCAGAGTAGAGCTGGAGACAGACACATCTTTGCGTTAGACAAATTTGCCCGCGAGTCCTGCCTCTATGATGTACCCGCTTGGGGAATCGGGGCATGCTACTTACCAATATTGAGCCTCAGTTTCCTCACCCAGAAAACAGGGAACACTGGTTCTCACTTCCCTGGGTTGCAATGAGATTATGCATACAGTCGGGGCATAATAATAAACTTTCAATAAATGGGAGCTATGCATATTGTAGTTAACAACAATAATAAATAGTATAGCTTTGTCTTGGGTATATAGTGCCTATTCTAGAAACAATTAAACAAATTTACCTCTTGGCTTGCCAACAAGCACATAAGCACAGTCCAAGAGTAGGAACAGAAGATATTTTCATGATGTAACATATTCTGCTGTAAAAGATATATTTTGGCCCTTCATCTGACCAGCCTTGTTATTAAAATTATAAGGTTAGTGATGCAAACCACATAATTAATCTCTTCCTATGAAAAGGTTCAAATAATATAATCCGAGCATGAAGATGTTTGAAATGGTATCATTTTATCATCCAAATTAGCTTTGCATGAGTTCCTTGCAGAAACCCAAAGAAAAAAGCTCCCTTTATTCATGCCAGAGAAACCAGTAAAAAACATTTAAAATGTCTTTAAATGTCGAACAAAGCTCCATTGTGAATGGAAAACAGTATGGGCAATAAATAAATGTTATCCAAATCTCATAAAAACCATAAAGGTAACTGGCAGAAATACCGAAATGGTCATTCACTCATAAATAAATATATGGCCATCTTAAACATCCTGGCATATCCTGTTTAGTTGATTCATGGCCATTCGTTGAAGACAAGGATTCCTGCCTTAGAAGATTTAACACCCTGCACTGTATGTCATTGTCTTGTTAACAGTTCTGGGGGTGGGATGAGCTCTGGTTAACGGGTCTTGCTGACACCAGTGTTTAGTTAGAGGATTGGCTAACGATGGTCAGAACTGTGTGAAAATGACCGCCCTCTCTGTGTGTTTTGCTCATGCTCCTGAGGAAACTTCATTGCCATAGGGAAGAAAATGCCCAGCAAAGCAATACCTAGAAAGTGCAGAAATCATGATTCGGGGACTAGCCCTCCAAACTTGGATTCCATGGTTAACTGCATCACCACATCCAGATTTTGTTAGCACTCATACAATGAGTTCTTGTAAGTACTTGAAAGCTCAACGATCCATCTTGGTTTCCTCCTTACTGGATCTCTCTGGCTGCCTGTTCACCCTCTGGGGTTAGGCCACTCCAGAGGGCAAATATCTATGGCTTCATAAATGGTTTTGCACCTACACAACATCTCTGATCGATTGGTGGTCTCTGCCTGGAGTGCTATGTGGGAAAGACTTCTGCTGCCTTGTCTGGGCTCAGTGGGGAAGAGGGCTGTGATTGATTAATGCTGTCTGCCACAGATACAGGACTGGAGAGTAGTGAGATGCATGCCATGTATTTGTAATCCCTGGCTACTGGATGATCTGATGATGTGTTTCAGGTATGGCAGGAGAGTGTGGTGTGGTCTGCCAACCAGCCTCCAATTTTTTCCTGTTCAGTAGTGCAGGGTAGAGATTGACATAGGTGGTTGGGAGACTTGGGGTCATACAGGAGCCCATTTAAGTGTTAGATAGAGGTGCTATTCCCTATTCTTCTCTAAGGTTCTGTGAAGATTCCACTACCAGGTCCACTATGGCTACTGCTCTGAAATCTCAAGCTTATTTTTCTAGCTTGTTTTCCCTGCAAATTTCACATTAATGGCCACCGAGGAGCAGTAAGATGATGTGATGGTTAATATTGAGTGTCAACTTGATTAGATTGAAGGATGCAAAGTCTTAATCCTGGGTATGTCTGTGAGGGTGTTGCCAAAGGAGATTAACATTTGAGTCAATGGGCTGGGGAAGCCAGACCCACCCTTAATCTGGATGGGCACCATCTAATCAGCTGCCAGCAAATATAAAGCAGGCAGAAAAACGTGAAAAGGTTAGACTGGCCTAGCCTCTCAGCCCACATCTTTCTCCCTGCTGGATGCTTCCTGTCCCTGAACATCAGACTCCAAGTTCTTCAGTTTGGGGACTCGGACTGGCTCTCCTTGCTCCTCAGCCTGCAGATGAACTATTGTGGACCTTGTGATCATGTGAGTTAACACTTAATAAACTCATATATATATATACATATATACATATATATATATATATATATATATATATATTCCATTCGTTCTGCCCCTCTAGAGAATGCTGACTAATATAGATGGCAAGGTCAATTTCAAGAATTTGGACTTGAATTTAGTGACTTTGAAGATTCCAGAAGGTGAGTGAGGGAGAGTTACAATGAAGTCAGGCATTTCACTAATTGTTTCATTGATTGATTGATTGATTGATTGAGACAAGGTCTTACTCTGTCACCCAGGCTAGAGTGCAGTGGTGCCATCACAGCTCACTGAAGCTTCAACCTCTCAACCTTCTGGGCTTAAGCGATCCTCCCACTTCAGCCTCCCGAGTAGCTGGGGACTACAGGTGCATGCCACCATGCCTGGCTAATTTTTGTATTTTTTGTAGAGGTGGGGTTTTGCCATGTTGGCAAGGCTGGTCTTGAACTCCTGACCTCAAGTGATCCACCTGTCTTGGCCACCCAAAGTGCTGGGATTATAGGCGTGAGCCACCATGCTCAGCCCTTATTTACCCATTTTTAAGAACTCTACGAGTTAGATTTTATCCACCTCCATATTCTAGAAACAGGAGCTCAGAAAGGTTGAGTTACATCCCTAGATCACACAGCTGGTAGCAGGTGCTAGCTGTGGGAGTCAAACCTAAGTCTGCCTAGGTCTGTGTGACCTCCAGATCTGGGCTGTCTCCTTTCTGAGTCACCCACCACTACATTAAACTGGTCTTGGGGAATAGGGGCCAAGGACATCCAAGTCCTGAGGCTGAAGAAGTTTGTAATAGATGCTGATTTCTTTGCCTCCCAGTCTGGCCTGGCCCCGGGAACTGGCTTATCCTGCCTCACTCAAGGCCGATGCATCTTCCCCTTCCTACATTCTCGACAGAGTGATTTCCAGGGGATGGCGTGAAGGCCGCGTGTTATGCAAAAGGCACCATTTTAGAACTCTAATAAATAGCTATTCAATTCAGTCAGCCAAATTAGGGAAGAATCACTCTAAGAATATCTGCTCCCTGCTGAGCTGATTTGAGTGTGACTGACTATCTTGCTTCATGGAAACCAGGCTGAGCAAAGGGAGGAGTTGCCTAGAAAGTTGAGGATTCTCCTTCTAAAGAGGCCTCAGGGATTAAATTAGTCACTTCTGAGGTCTCCTGTCGGACGAGTGATAGAATTTCATCGACTTGTCACTGGAGCCAGCAGAACATGATGTGCTAGATATCTTCCCGCTGTTCCCCTGCAGAGAGAAAGAGCGAAGAAAAGATTCATGCTTTATACCCTTAGGAGACTGGGGAGGGTAGGGGCAGCCCTCTCAGCCACTGTTTCCTTTCTTCTGGGAGTTGTGACAGGCAGTGTAACTATTGTCAGTAAACTCTCCAACAGAGGCACTGCGGCTCCTCGGCTTGCGCATGTTGGAGAGAGGGGAAAGCCACAATGTGTTCCCCGCCCCATATCTTTGTATTCCTTAAGACAGCCTCACTGCTAGAACAAAACAACCCCTCATCTCAGGGGCTTACTGTAATCATGGCTTATGTCTCACTAAGGTCACAGCCCAATGCTGGTCAGCATGGTAGGGATCAAAATGGAGATCTGCTCCACTCAGTTACTCAGAGACCCAGGCTCCTTCTCTGTTAGGGTTCTACCATCTTTTAGGGCCACAGAGTCCTTCCTGGGACTGTGTTCCAGATGAGGGAAGAAAAAGTGAAGTGTCACACAGGAGTTTTTTCAGGGACCAGGCCCTGAAGGGGTGTCCATCTCTGCTGCCCACATTCCACTGGCCACACCTCAGTCACATGGTCCCATCTAACTGCAGGAAATATGGTCTAGCTGTGTCCCCAGGTGGAAAAAGAGTGAAATTTGGGGAACTTATAGCATTTATCTGTTTCAACCTCCACCTAAAATGGCCAAGTCCCTATGCTGAGAAAATAAACAAGTCAATGACAATAATAACAACAACAAAAGAGATAGCACCAGCCCAGACATCCATGCTCATCTATTCTTGAATGTGGCAATTTTCCAACTCTAGAATCTGGGTCCTTGCTTCTTAAAATGAGTACAAAGCTGAGGGATACACAGAACCATCAGGTAAAACATAAGACACCATGTAGTTGTGTCAATTTTATCTGAAATTTTAAGGAATTTTAAAATATTGAATTTTAGCTTTCTTGAAAGATTTAGGCATATGTGTATCCAATGAACCCAAGGGAAGTCAGGGGATTCCTGAAAGTCCTAGGCTCATTGTCTTACGTGTTTATGGCTTCCCTTATGGACATTTAGGAAAATGTCAAGGAGACTGAAATATTTGACTAAAGTTGTGTCTTTACCATCCTTTCCTCAGATTTAAGTCATGGGCATTCCAAACTAAATGGGGGAAGGTAAGTTGTGAGTCTACCCAAGACCTAATGATATTAGCAATTAATTTCCCAACCAACTATGAGTCAGGTATTTTGCTAAGGGCTTGCATGTGTTCTGGTTATCTATTGCTAAATAGCAAACTATCCTAAAAGTTAGTGGCTAAAACAACCATTTTATTCTATCTTATGATTTTGTGAGCCAGGAATTCAGGCAGGGCTCAGCAGGGTGATTCTTGTGCTCTACAAGGGATCAACCGAGGTTGTTTGGTGGTGTTAAACTGACAGGCTAGTTTGATGGATTCACGATGGCTCTACTCAAATATCTGGCACTTTGGCACAGAAGGCCAGAAGACTGGAGTCAGCTGGATCCCTCTCTCGCTTATGTGGCAGCTCATGGCTCCAAGAACAAGTGTTCTAAGAGGTTCTAAGAGGGCTAGACTAAAGCTGCAAGGCTTCTATGACCGAGCCTCAGAAGCCCCAATGCATTACTTCTGCCACATTCTGTTGGTCAAGTGGGTCACTAAAGCCAGCTCAGATTCCAGGGGAGGAGAATTAGACTCACTTTTAATGGGAAAAGTGACAAAGAATTTGCAGGCATCTCATTTAATCTTCACATGGCAGACATTACTTTTATTCCCATTTTACAGTCAAATAAACCTTATTTACTTGGTTACTGATTCACAGAACCTCAAAATCAACATGCTACCTACAGTTAGTACTTTCAAAAGCTTAATCTAAATGACTACTGAATAGAAGAACCTATTTATAAAAACTTTCTTATCCCAGTTAGTAACTTAGAACTTAAAATGATGGTACTAATATTCATAATAGCTAACTTTTTGAAAACTTACTGTCTTCCCCTTACCTTCAATTCTCAGAACAATCCTGTATGCTTGTGTGGTAGAATGTATTATTGTTCAAAACACTGGCATCTTCTCCATGTGAGAGAATTACACTTTCTATCCCATGGCTTTAGTCTTGCTGTGTGACAAGTTTTGGGCTATAAAGCATGGGTAGAGTTGATGTGTGCCACTTCCAAGCAGAAGCTTTAACAATCATTGTGTGGTTCTGCCAGGATCTCTTTTTCTCTGCCATGAGATTGACAGTATCCCAAATACAGACTTCTATGTCAATCTGCATTACAGGATGAAGATCACATGGAATTGAGCCACAGCCAACAGTGGACATGTGTCTCTAATAAGCAATGAACTTTTGTTGTTGCCAAGCCACTGAGATTTTAACGTTGTTTGTTACTGTAGCATAACTTAGTCCAAGCTGACTGGTACTATTAGTTTTTCCATTATATAGATGATGTTGAAACAAGTACAGAATAGTTAAATAATTTGTCCACAGTCTAGCACTTAACTCTAGGCTGTTTGATTCCAGAGCCCTTGATCTTAACTTCCAATCTTCTATATAACTGATGAAAATAAAGACTCAGGCAAAAATGGCCACATGCTTGAATTGTGTATTTAGGTACCTAATACACAGATTGTATAATCTTTAGCTCACTGACAACAGCTTGTGTGCCAAAGGCACGCCTGACTTTTGAGACAGGGCTACTGAGATGTCGCAAGGCCTGGAAATGCAGCTCAATAACTTACTTCATCACAAGAGGGGGAAAAACTGTATAAATATTTTTTGAGCATCCTACAGTATTTCATAATATTTATGAGGTTGACATCGCTTGGGATGATTTAGCCTTTCCTGGCCTGACATGTTTCTCTGCTATTTTCTTTCTAAGTAACAAGAAAAGAAGGAGAAAGTGAAATAGAGGCATGGCTATTCCATGAATTACAAGGTGTCAAAATATTATCTAGGGATTTCTTCTTTCTCAGGGTTGTGCAAAGAATTGCACACTTCTTAGCCTCTGGCTTTGCTGGACAACAGTGGTATAAAAAGGAGAGGGAATGTCACAGTGATTAGGATGAGAGGACTGCATCTGGACAAGTGTCACAGTGGTTAGGATGAGGGGACTGTAGCCGGGCATGGTGGCGGGCACCTGTAATCCCAGCTACTTGGGAGGCTGAGGCAGGAGAATGGCGTGAACCCAGGAGGTGGAGCTTGCAGTGAGCCGAGATTGCACCACTGCACTCCAGCCGGGGCAACAGAGTGAGACTCCGTCTCAAAAAAAAAAAAAAAAAAAAAAAAAAAAGGATGAGGGGAGGGGACTGCATCTGGACTTGGAGTACTCTGGCAAGTCACCTAAGTGCTGGATTTTGGAATCCATGCTGTTCTGGGTGCTTCCTTGGCTTGAAGTATTTCCCTTTGCCTCCTACTGATATGTAGTATATAATTTAAAATGATTTGGGCTGCAAACAACATAAGATTCAACTTGAAGAGGTTTTAAGACAAAGAACTTCTATTAGTTGGCATAACCAGAATCCTAGAAGTAGGGCAGTTCTAGAGTTGGTTAATTTAGTGGCTCAATGACATCATTGAAGACCCAGGTTCTTTCTATCTTTTTGTTCTGTTGTCCTCAGAGCATGGACTTATCTTCTTAGGCTGGTTCCCCTCATGGTCCCAAGATGGCCACTGTAGTTGCATGTGTGGAAAGCAACATCTGCTTGTGAACAAGGGAATTTGCTCCTCATATGTTGTCTTAACACCAGTTCCTTGAAATGGAAATTTGTGTGCAGGGAGGTTGTTGGAGAATGTTCTTAGGAACAACAGCTGTTAGGGAGTGAGAGAGGCAAGGTTGGCCAAAATGAGGAGTTGAGCTACGACGCGGCTGCAACAGAGGCCTCAGCTGAACTCATAGGGCCCTCTGGAGCTGGAATGGAGCTTCAGAGTTTCCAAAACTGTGGCAAGAGGCTGGACCTTTGTACCTCTGCATTGACTAGTCATTGGATGTGTGCTGACGCTGAGTAGGTGGTGGTGGGGTGACCTCAGATAAAGCACTCATGGCAGGTACGGGGAAAGTGCTTGTCTTGAAAGAGGATCTGGGTGGTACAGCTAGCATCCGCTACTCGTGCCTCTTAGGAGCTCAAGGGTCACAATAAAGAAGGCTCTTTTTAGGTGTTTCCCATATGGCCTCTCATGTCCCCCGGGTCAGCAGTGCATCTCATATCCATTTCTAAATCACATATTGGCAGAGGCAATGGCATTATCATGGTTGATTTGCACTGAAAAAGAGTCACTCTCTGTGGATAGCTCAGCTTCTCCTGAAGAATGCAGCTGCTCTGAAGGAGGTGAACAAAATCAAGGTATGTTAAGAAAGAAGATGGTGGGTGGGATGGGTATTCAGTGGCAGCAGGATCTGGTCCATGCAGGGACTATGTCATCCTGAGTATTTGTCTGATCTATTGGTGCTGAATGCAGTAGAGGAAATCCCAGATAAGAAGTGCCTAGAAATGTCTATGTCTTTCAATGCTTATCGGAAGAGCATATAATGAGAAGATGAAGAACTACCGCCCACAGTAAGCCTCCAGCTGTAGTAGTAGTGGCAATATGAGAAGAAAGCCTTCTCTCTTTCATATACGCTGAATTCGAAATGGTTCTTGTAGAGTTTGGCTGGTGGCCCCATTGTCCTGGCTCCAGTGGGGTCCAGATGGCCCTTAAGCATCAGTAAATCTCTTTGTGTGCAGACATGTTTGGCTCCTTATGTCACCCTACATCTTAGTTTGAGCTCCTCCTAGCACAGACTTTGAGACAAGGATTCAAATATAAGCAGTGTAGTTGGAGATGGAGGTAGGGAAGTGAGGCTATGACCTAGGAAAGGACTGGCTGTAGGGTTGCCAGGTAAAATACAGGAAGCCTGTTAAATTAGAATGTCACACAATGAATAATTTTTTAACATAAGCATGTCCTATGCAATATTTTTCAGACAAATAAAGAATACATTTTTTAGTATGTGACCCAAATATTGCCTGGAGCATACTTACACTACCAAAAATATCAGTTTTATCTGAAATTCACAGTTAACTGGGGATCCTGTAATTTTTATTTGTGAAATCTGACAATCCAAGATAACAGCCAATAATGAGTACGTGATTGAGTCAGCTGCTACTGAAGGTGACATAGTTACTGTGGTCTCTGGGAACCAGTGTAGAGTACATGCAGAGTTATTGGGCCCAGGAGGCAAGGGAGCCGGGATGTTTCACACCTACTCTGCCAATCTTTGGTTGAAAGTTTGGGTGGGGGCAGGGTGCTGGTTCTCTGGTGGCGATCTCTCAGCTCTTCTGAATTTCCCTGAGCACAGACAGAGATGACTTCCTTGTGTGATTTCTGAGAAAGCCCTCAAGCAAAGAGACAGAAGTCCTAACAGTTGACAATCAGCTGATGCCCTCTGAAGTAGTAAGACTCAAGGATATGGGCAAGGCACCTACATGCCCTAGGGCCTCACTTACAGAACAGATGTCCCAGTGCTAGAAACTGTTAGAAGCACAGTCTTCGGTGTCAATAGATCTGGGTTGGAATCTTGATTCTACCATTGAATATCTGAGCTTGGACACACATTAATTAACTTCTTGGCCCCTTTTCCTCATCAGTAAAATGGGTCTAATGATACATACCCCATCAGATTATTGTGAAGATTAAAAGTAAAAAAGTAAAGGCCAGGTGCAGTGGCTCACATCTGTAATCCTAGCACTTTGGGAGGCCGAGGCAGGCGGATCATTTGAGGTCACGAGTTTGAGACCAGCCTGGCCAACATGACAAAACCTCATCTCTACTAATAATACAAAAAATTAGCAGGGCGTAGTCGTTCATGCCTGTAATCTCAGCTACTTGGGAGGTTGAGGCACGAGAATTGCTTGAACCTGGGAGGTCGAGGTTGCGGTCAGCCGAGATGGCGTCACTGCACTCCAGCCTGCGTGACAGAGTGAAACTGTATCTCAAAAAAAAAAAAAAAAAAAAAATGATGATGTTAAAATGTACAGGCTTTGAGGTCAGACAGACCTGAACTTGAATCCTAACTCTACCATCTACCAGCTGGTGGCCTTGGACAAGCTACATCATCTCTCGGTCTTGGGTTTTCTTATTTGTAAAAGGCAGATGACATTCACCTCCTAGAACTGTTGTGATATTGGAAAGAAATGAAATATATTAAGTGCTCAGTGCCTGGCACAGTACAGACAATCGCATCAATGTATACTTGCACTGTTATTCCTTACAGAGGCATGAGGAAGAGATGCATTTACCACTAAGTGGTTCATGCCTAATCTGAGATGCAACTCTGCTCAAGTCTATCCAGATAGTTAATGGAATTCATAGATGGGATGAATTAAGCCTATGGTAGGGCTGGGATTTCTGAGGAGAGGAGATCCAGGTAGTCATTAGGCATTGCCGTCCTTCTGGGAATATGTCCCCACCCTCTTGAATTTAGGCACAGCCACATGACTTGCTTTGGCCAATAAAATGTGAGAGAGGTGGGTGGTATTTCCAGGTGGAAGCTCCAGGAGCAAACGCATGCTTGGTCTGTGCACCGCATGTGCCGTGCCTGCTATGTATTTTCCCTCCCTGATGATCAGTGAAGGTTGTGATGGTGGAAGCTGGGACCCTGGGTTCCTGCCCAGGGCTGGCATGGTGCAGGGCCCTCAGACAACTCATGATGGACATGCAGTGTGCATGAGAAATAATCTTCACTATTTGGGGGATCATTTGTTTCCACAGATGGACTTTGTCCAGGGGTCAGCAAAGTGATGCTGGCCAAATGATTGGAGCACAGCCATGTGCATTTGTTTACTTACCATGTAGGGCTGCTGCCACACTACAAAGGCATAGTTGAGTAGTTGCAACAGAGATCATCTGGCCCTCAAAGCCTGAAGTACCTACTATCGCCCTCTACAGGAAGGGTTTACTGACTAGCCCATCCTGATCGACATGGGGGTTATTCATCTTCTGCTCTATCTCAGCTTGGGGTTTGTGTGGGGCCTGGGATTCTGCATTTCCAACTAGCTCCCAGGAAATGCCGATGCTGCCGGTCCATGGACTCTTTTTTGAGTAGTGAGGCTCTAGGGCAAGGTTTCTCAATCTCAGCACTATTGACATTTTGGACCAGA
Source organism: Pan paniscus (assembly GCF_029289425.2). Taxonomy (NCBI): domain Eukaryota; kingdom Metazoa; phylum Chordata; class Mammalia; order Primates; family Hominidae; genus Pan; species Pan paniscus. Next base: position 72,141,448 of record NC_085926.1, on the reverse strand, counting down.
TAATTCTGTGTTGTGGGGGCTTCCCCCTGCATTGGAGGTTGCTTATAGCAGCATCCCTGGTTTCCACCCACAAGATACCAAGAGTTCCTCCTAAGATGTGACAACCAAAAGTGTCTCCAGACATTGCCAAGTGTCCCCTGGGGTGCAAATTCCCCTTAGATGGGAACCACTGCTCTAGGGACTCTCCAGTAAGCTCACAATTCTTTGGGGTGTTGATAAGAAACCCTTGGGCAACAGGCTTGGTATATCTCCTGTCTGATTCCAAGAAAGATGGAAACAGTGCCAATGATGCAGAACTCCTGAGTCAGGCAGGAAGAGCCAGGGTTGAGGGACATGCAGAGGATGCCAGGAAGGAAAACAATGAAGTCAGTTATATTCTTCTGCTCTGCTTGGAGTAATGTGTACATTTTAAACATTTCACTGAAAAACTTGGATAAGATAGGTGGATAAATATCACTGCTTAGAAAGTTTGGAGTCTGGAAAAACAATTCTAATTTGTAGGCTTCTTCATGGATGGCTAAGAGCCTTCCCAGGCCAGCCAGACATTTGCAGTGGGGCAGTCCCAGCCTCTTCTGCCTCACTCTTTCCCATCACAGTGCTGCCCCGCGGGAAGGGGCAGCTGATTGTTGCCTTCACCCTCACTTTAGAGGAGAGAAAGGGAAACGTTATCACACTTCACCCTTGCTGTGTCATCCCAAGGGCATGCTAACTTCCATCTGCTGCATGAACAGACCTCAAACTAGATGAATCAGAGGTGGCGGCTGCCATGCGGACTGAGGGTGCTTTGAAATCAGTGGAAAAAGAATCGTCAACATGTCTCAGTTTTCACAATTTGCATCTGACCACAGAAAAAATCCTAACAGTCTGTGTATATATTTTTTGTAGACCCTTCTACATGTAATATGGTTTATTATTCTATTTATTTTCTGGCTTGTCTAAAATTATAAGAGCCACATATAATTGTTATTTTGTAATTTAAAACAGTACAGAAGTGGGTACAGTTAAGAGGGAAGCCCTTCTCTCTTCCCTCCAATGCCACATGTCAGAATGAAACCCTGTCAACACGTTGGGTGTGATCCCTTCAGAGATTTCTATATATTTAATACACATGTGTAGTGTTTACATACGAGATCATACTACACATGTGTAAGATGGTTCTGCTTTACTGTTTTCTTTTCATATCAGGGCCAGGCCAAGGGTACAGAATTTAAGGAGGCACCCACTCTCAGGCTCATGTTAGCACAGGGACATGGTTTGCACAACCCTGACAATGAGCACACCCTTAAATTTTGTGTCCCAGGTGGCTTACTCTTAAGGAAGTAATACTTTTCTGTATGTCCTGGTCCTCCCTGCTTAATATATCTTAGATATCTATGTCAGTTCAAACAGCCCTACTTCATTTTTTTTTTCATAATACAGTTTAAGTTTAAAGGTAACTACTGCCAGGGGTGGTGGCTCATGCCTGTAATCCCAGCAGTTTGGGAGGCCAAGACAGGAGGGTCGCTTGAGCCCAAGAGTTTGAGACCAGCCTGGGCAACATGATGAAACCCCGTTTCTACTAAAAAATACAAAAAAAAAAAAAAAAAAAAATAGCTGGGCGTGGTGGCAGGCGCCTGTAGTCCCAGCTACTCGGGAGGCTGAGGCAGGAGAATGGCGTGAACCTGGGAGGCAGAGCTTGCAGTGAGCGGAGATCGCGCCACTGCACTCCAGCCTGGGTGACAGAGTGAAACTCCATCTAAAAAGAAAAAAATTTAGCTGGGCATGGTGGTGTGTGCCTGTGGTCCCAGCTACTTGGGAGGCTGAGGTGGGAGGATTGCTTGAGCCTCGGAGGTTGAGGCTGCCATAACCTGTGATCACATCACTGCACTCCAGCCTGGGTGACAGAGTGAGACCCTATCTCAAAAAAAATAAAAATAAAATAAAGGGTAACTTTTGCCTTGGTTTCATTTTTGTCTACCCAATGTGATACCAACAAAGCAATTTGGACGTAGCTTTTGGAGCTGTTGCGCCTCCGCTACCTTCTGGACTTCTATGCCTGTGTTGCTTGGCTCCATAGCTCCTTCCTTGAGCTGCCCAGGTTAATGGGTGGAGGGGACAGTGGTAAGAAGCTGAGAGAGGCAAAGTAGACTTGAGTTAGGAAAGGCTCAAGCTACCTGGAAAAAAAGAGGTGCATGAGGTGAGAGGAAGGGGCAAGAGGGGGACTTTAGGAAGAGGCAGAGAAAGGAGATTTGGGGGAAGTAGCTGCTTCCATGAGTGAGAATTTGAGAAAAGAAATGTGTGAAGAGGAAATGTAGCCTACGTTCCGGGGTGTGATTCAAATGTTCTTGGAGGAGGAGATTTGCATCACTCCTCAAGGTCTTCTGGAGTTAGGTTTATTTAATGGGGTGCATCATGGCCTAGGGCCCAGCCCCAAGGCTAATTGGCCATAATTGGGTTACCTGTGTCTATTTGGTAAAGTTGAAGTGGGATCACAGGAGCCTAGGAGGGTTACTCAGTTCTCAAATAATCAGCTCTCTTACCAATAGGGAGTTATTTTTTTTTTAACTTTTATTTTAGGTTCAGGGGTACATGTGCAGGTTTTGGTATATAGGTAAACTGTGCATCGTAGAGGTTTTGTGTACAGATTATTTCATCACCCAGGTACTAAGCATAGTACCCGATAGGTATTTTTTCTGATCCTCTCCTTTTCCTATCCTCCACCTTCTGATAGGCCCCAGTGTGTGTTATTCCCCCCATGTGACCATGAGTTCTCATGATTTAGCTCCCACTTATAAGTGAGAACATGTGGTATTTGGTTTTTTGTTCCTGCATTAGTTTACTGAGGATAATGGCTTCCAGCTTCATCCATGTGGCTGCAAAGGACATGATCCTGTTCTTTTTTTATAGCTGCATAGTATTCCATGGTGGGTATGTACCACATTTTCTTTATCCAGTCCACTGGATCTACACTGATGGGCATTTAGGTTGATTCCATGTCTTTGCTATTGTGCTGCAATGAACATACATATGCATGTGTCTTTATGGTAGAACGATTTATATTTCTTTGGGTATATACCCAATAATGGGATTGCTGAGTCACCTGGTTATTCTGTTTTACTGCTTTCCACAATGTCTGAATTAATTTACATTCCCATCAGCTGCGTATAAGGTTCTCCACAACCTCACCAGCATCTATTATTTTTTGACTTTTTAATAATAACCATTCTGACTGATGTGAGGTGGTATCTCATTGTGGTTTTGGTTTGTATTTCTCTAATGATTAGTGTTATTGAGCATTTTTGCATATGCTTGTTGGCGGCATGCATGTCTTCTTTTGAAAAGTGTCTGTTCATGTCCTTTGCCCACTTCTTAATTTTTTTTTTTTTTTTTGCTTGTGAATTTGTGTGAGTTCCTTACGGATTCTAGACATTAGACATTTGTCGGATGCATAGTTTGCAAATAATATAGGGTCCTAGGCCACTTTGAGGAGTTTTGGAAATCTACAAAACTATTCCTCAGAACAACGCAGGTGAGCAAATACACACAACATTTTGCCAACAGCTTTTAGAGGATTTTGAACCCAGAGGCCCAACCTCAGCCCCCTGTGTCAAGGATTCTGGGGAGGGCTCTGCCTGATGCTGCAGTCCCAGCCACCTGCAAATCAACTTATACTGAAAATGTGCCCAATCAGTGAGCGCATTACAGTCTCCAAGAGTGCCTTGTGGAGGCAGACATGAACTTGAAAACTGCATATTCTAGAATCTTGGCCTTTCCTGCTTGACAGCAAGAGGAATACGCAGGAGTTTGGTGGAAGTTTCTGACACAGAAATCTTACAATGGGAGTTTGCCTCTGAAATCCCAGTGGAGTCCATTAGTGGAGCGATTTGCAGCTCCTTGCTTTGCTAGGTGTGCCAAGAGCGGTTCTGTTTTTAGAAGGCAGTCATCCAGGACTGGGAAGGGGCAGGCTGGAAGAATCTAAGCCCCAGTGAAGGGTCCCAAGTGGAAGATGAAGAATGATGAGGATGTAAATTCTTGGTGTCTGGGGGAAGCCTGAAAGACTAGAGGCTAAGACCAGCCTTGAAAATGTATAACAGGAGACTAAGTGGCATTTTCTCCCATTGTCTCAGACTGGCTGACAGTGGCACAGAGCTAGGGAGATTTCTGCACCACCGCTGGGGTTGGGGAGAACAAGGAGGCAGCACACTGTCCTCAGGCCCGATGAGGTTGGCAGAATGGGCCCGATTCCAACTAATCATCATTAGCTTTCCATAAGCTATCAGATTAAAAGAACAAAACGAGAGGGGAGAGTCCTATAGCCATGGAGGGAGTATAATTCTCCTTCTCCTTCATCTCTTTCATCTTCCTTCAGCTCTTTCTTTTCCTTCTCCTTCTTCCTTTCCTTCTCCTTTTATTCCTCTTTCTCTTCCTCCTCACCCTGCTTCTGCCTCTTTTTTTTTTTTTAAAGCTATTCTAACCTCACTGGGGAAAGGAAGGGGACTGTGCTTTCTGAGGTCAAGCAAAAGGAATTGGAAGACAATCATGGGTTGTCTTAGTTACAGTTCCCTTAGATGCAGGCTCTGAGACAAGGCATTTACTGCAATTAGTTTGTTTAGGAGGGGATTCCAGGAAACATTGATAGGAGAAATGGGGAAGTGAGTCAGGGAAGGGAGGAAGACACACTCTTCAGAGTGTGTCACAGAGCAAAGTATCACTGCAGACAATAGGAGCTTAGTCCTACTGGGGACATCTGACAGTCAATAGAGACCATGCCTTCTGAGATATTCCTCATAGGGGCTGGGATACTGATTCAACAACTCTGGAGAGCCATTGATTGCCTCCTGGTCTTGAAAGGTGGTAATTCCCTGGTTAATTTCAGCCTGCTGCTTGCTGTGGCAGAGTGGGCTCCAATCCTCAGAGGAAGCCCCTAGGCAAAGAGGCAAAGAGACAAAGGTGCTGGCCAATGAAGTTAGGTTGACACATTATTTGATTTCATTCATAGCAAGTTCAGAGAGAAGCAAAACAAATCTATGGTGTTAGAAGTCAAGACAGCAGGTAGCTTGTGAGGGGATGATTAGAGGAAGGTTTCTAAGATTGTGATCTTGTTTAATTTATCGATCTGAGTTTGCACAGATGTGTTCATTTCATGCAAATTCATTGACCTGTATACTTGTAATCTGTGTACTTTTCTACATGTCTTTTATACTTAAACATATTTACAAAAGCACTAAGTCTCATTTCTTGGAATGGGCTTTTTCTAGTAACTCAAAGTGTCTGAAAAGTTCCAGAATTGAACCAAGATGTCACCAAGGGAGACATTACCCAAAGGAAAGTGGGAATTCAGCTGAGCAGAGATGAAGGCAGCAACATCCAGACATGACAAATGACCTGTTGCTCCAACAGAAACCGCTAGAATCAAACACAAAGAAAGGAAATGGGTGGGAAGAAGTCAATTTTGAGATTACTTCCCAGCCCCAATAAACTGCAATTTCTTGAAAAACCAGTTGCATATGTTTGGCAGCAGCTTTGCCAAGAAGGTCCTCTGAGAAAGGATTCCAGATGGATAGTATGTTTCCCCAATAAGTCTCTTGTCTCCAGGCTCCAGGGAGACCTGGCAGGGGCCGGCGTTGCAGCCCAACACACATGAGGGACCCATTGGCTTCTTCAAACTTCCCACTAAATGTTGTGATTAACCACGCTGTGGCTCCAATTAGATCAAATAAAAGCAACATGTTAAAAGAATAGCAGCAGGAGGTAATGTGCATATCATTAAAGAACAAGTTACAAATATGAGTCCTTTGGTGAGCCTAATAGACACATGTCGCGTGGAGCTGAGACAAATGTTGAGTCTGCTGGTTTGAGGTTGCACCCTGAGTTTGCCATGGGTTGGGAGCTGAGTAGATATTAGTAAGAATGTTATTAAGGAATAATAGCTATTTTTTAGGGCTTCCTATGTGCCAGACACTGTGTGAAGTGCTTTGCATGCAATACTAATGAAGTAGGTTGTATTTATTCCATTTTATGCTGAAGAAACTGAGGACGTAAGCAGATGGGAGAACTGGTAAAGGTTAAACAGTTAACTAGTGGCTGGGTCTGCCTGAATCCAAAGTCCACCTGATTTAAATTTTTTATTGAAATTCAGGTATAACTTACATATAGGAAGATATGGACATCTTAAGTGTAAGGAACTATTACCTATGTGTACACCTATGCAACCACCACCCAGCTCAAGCTATGGAGCATCCCTTGCCTTCCAGAAGGTTCTCTTATGCCCCTTTTCCAGTCACTATCACTCCCAAAGAAAGTGCTGCTCAGAGTAGTTTTGCCTGTCTTTGAACTTCATAGGTGGCAGCCTACAGTGTGTGCTGTTTTGTATCTAGCCTCTTTCACTCAACTTGTTTTTGAGATTTACCCATGTGTATAGTGCTTGAATTAGTAGCTCATTCATTTTTCATTGCTGAGTAGTATTCCACTGTAGAAATATACTGCACTTGATTGATTTGTTCTGCTGATAGAAATTCAGGTTGTTTCCAGTTTTTAAGGCCAAGGGCTTTTAACCACACATATTTCACTGAAGATTGATGAAGGCAGCTGGGTTACTTGTTGTTGTTGTTGTTTGTTTGTTTGTTTGTTTGAGACAGAGTCTCAGTCTGTCTCCCAGGCTGGAGTGCATTGGCATGATCTTGGCTCACTGCAACCTCCGCCTCCTGGGTTCAAGCAATTCTCCTGCCTCAGCCTCCCAAGTAGCTGGGATTACAGCTGCATGCCACCATGCCTGGCTAATTTTTTTTTTTATTAGAGACGGGGGTTTCGCCATGTTGGTCTGATCTTGAACTCCTGCCTGCCTCGGTCTCCCAAAGTGCTGGGATTACAGGCGTGAGCCACCACACCCGGCCAGCTGAGTTACTTGTAATAGTCGGGAAGGGGAACTTACATGAAAAAAGAAGGAGGTTTCAGAGGTCACAACTATGAGCAGTAAAGCTAAGAAAAAATGAAAGCTGAACGGGACCCTCTTACTCTCAGATTTCTGCATGACTCCCGCCCTTGTGTCTTTCATTCCGGCCTCTGTTCAGATGTCACATTCTGCATACAATGGCACCTCCTAACAGAAGAAATGATGGCATGGGCATGCAATCTGCAAAATCCATACCACAGGATATTCTAGGGGACAAATGACCTGGCCATTTCAACAAAAACCTGCAAGAAACAAAAACGAGGAAAGGAAATGGATAAGAACCTAAAGACTGAAAGAGATTTGTTTGAACCTGAATTTAAGTAAGGTTCATAGAATGCAAAAATATTCTTGACAATGGGGAGGTGTGAACACTGATGGGACGTGATTGCATATTAAGGAGTCCTGGTTATTTTTTAAGTGTGATAATGGCATTGAGGTTATGTTTTGTAAAAGTCCCTATCTTTTAGAGTTAAAATAAATGACACCTCTCCACCTTCACACTCTATCTTGCTTACCTTGTGCAGGGGAGGAAAGATTTCTTTTCACAAGAGAAAAGCATAGAAATTTATTTAATATAGTTTTATATGACATGGGTCCCTTTAGAAGTGAAAGACCACAAAAAACAACAACAGGGAAACCTATGTATTTTTACGCTAAGTTTGATGAAGAGGTGGGTAGTCCTGGAGCAGTGTGATTGGACAAAGGGGGTGTGATCTACTGACAATAACCTGGGGGCCTGTTTGTTCAGATTCTTTGCTGAGTTCCTGCTTCATATACTCTCCTTTCCTCTGCTTATGACATAGGCACTGCCCACATGAGTAGTATTCCACTGTATTCCACATGAGGCTCTTATGACCGACTTCAGCAGAAGGTCAGAGGATTCTATGATATTTGATGGTTTGCTTCAGGGGAGAAGGGTTGGGGTCAGAGAGACCTTCCCGCTTCTGCTGGTTTTCTCAGATGCCAAGATGCTCTATTCTGGGGTAACATGTCCTAAACCCTATCACCTGCCTAATGTTACTTATTAGCTCTCATTTCCCCTGACACTTTCCCTTTTTGTTTTCTTGAGTAGAAGCTTCATAAAGGCAAGACCTTCATCTTACTCACAGCAGTTGATTCTATCACCTTGTATGGCCCCTGACACATAGAAGGTGCTCAATAAATTTTGTTGAATGGATGCATGAAGTGTTTGAGAAAGTTCCCCTGTGAGTAAAATGTCAAAGAATTGAAAAGCAGAAAGAAACAATGAAGCCTGGGGACATGGTCTCTGAAATCAGGTTTTTATTTTATTATTATTATTTTTTACAGTGCAAAGAGCTGGCTGTGAAAGGCAGCTTTGTTAGAACTATTTATGAAACTCTCACTTGTGCCTGACTAGGGGGAGATAAAAATCTACCTCCCCAAAGGCCTCCCAGCTTGAGTTGTGGCTGCTGCACTATGGGTTTGTTTATGTTTAGCAGCTGGGGTCCACAGGGAGCCTGTGACCAGGGCAGGGGCTGCAGCAATTGAAGATGTGCCTGTCATTATTTAATTAAATCATCTTGGGCATGTCCCTTAACTTCTCCGAGCCTCAGTTTCATCTACGGTAAAAGGAGGTTGATTATTCATCTACTCACAGGGGTTCTGAGAGAAGCAAAGGACGGGCTGGTCCCAAGGAACTGCATTTGATAAGCCCCCTCCTCCCCCCACCCTACCCCTTCCCCAGGTGATTCTCAAGCTGGTGTCCCTGGGACCACCCTTGGAGAAACCACACCGATGGAAGTCACTTGAAACACAGGAGAAAAGATTCTAAAGTTGTATCTAAACCAAAAATTGCTAACAGTCAAACTGCCTTTCAAAATTCTCTGGGAAGGGACCTCCCTGGAGAGGACAGCCATCTCTCCATGAGGTCAACACAGACAGTGTTTCCTCCAGTGCTGGAACAGACCACCGTGCTTTCCCTGGGCCCCAGATGAACGGGGTGATGTGAGGCTCACCCCCGTTATGGGAAGACACTCTCACTGAGCGGGGCTCGGAGAAACTGGGACCCAGTGGTTGGCACAGCCAGGTTCTGAACGCAGACCATCTGGCCCCAGAGGCAAGGTCCTAAGCCCTGTGCAGTGAGGGTGTCCAAGGTGACCTCCACGGACCGGCAGTGCTTGGGTTAAAGCAGCCTTAGGGCCATCGGTCTGGACGCGGCGCACACGCAGAAGTGAAGAGGGGAGGAGGGGAGGTGTGCAGTGCAGCGGAGTTAACCACAGAAACCACGGCAAGGGGAGGCGTGGGCCCTCGCCCAGCTTCGGTGGTCACTGGTCCCACGGGCGGTACTAGGCAGGTGAGCTGTGATTAAAAATTGGCTCAACCACCGGTCCTTTACCCAAGCTGCTCACAAGTCAGAGAGGCTGGCTGCTTTGAGTTTCCTCTGTTTCTTTCCTTTTTCTTCTTGGTTATAGGCACTGCACAGTGTTAGGATAGCTCAGAAGGAGATCCCAGGATAACAAAAAGGCCTGCACGATCCCCAGCCTGACCATCAACAGGGACCTGCCATGGGTCAGAAGGGACCTGCCCACACATGTCCGCATGTCCTCTGCGGCTGGGGAGGAGGAGGCAGGATTCCTGGCTTCCCTCCAGGCTCTGCAACCACTTCCCCTCCTCCCTCTCTCCTGCTATTAAATTTAGGTCTCTTTCCGGAATGTTCTAAGCCTTTTTAAAGGCAGCAACACACTGCCTGCGTTGGCTGTTACCTCCGAGAAACCAGGAATAAATTGCCAAGTAACTGCCGATGGCTTTGAGCCTGGACTCTGGGCTCGGGATCCTCCTAGGCCCACCCCTGGGATGAGTCATCGTCAATCGGAAGGACCTCTCCCTCCTAAGACCCCTGAGCTGCTCCAGGCGCGGCTGTAAAAGCTGGCCTTGGCATGGCCCCTGTCTCTCCCCACGCCTGACTGCCCTGCTCCTCACCCCACTGTCTTCTCCCTGATGTCAGCTCATTCCTTCCACGGGTCTCTGTCACAGATCCCAACAGGCTCTGCCTGTGGCAGCTGCCCCTCACTCCTGGGCAGGCTGATCCCACCCTAACGGTTTCCAACAACTGCTGGCTTTGCCTGAGGGTCCTCTCTGGCTGCCCCAGCCAGCCCAGCCCCTGGTACAAGCCAGGCCAGAAGTTCCAGGGTGTTACCCCTCCAGTCCCCAGCTGCCCTCAGCCATGCCTGGTGGACACACACCCCAGGTCCAGTGCCCCTCCATGGGGATAGCTAAGGTGTGTTTTACTCCCCATGCTGCGGACCCCAGTTCCCCACAGACACACCCTGTAGGGCTTTTTCTCCCTTCCTTGTCTCACTTCCCCTCTCTTACTGGGTCACCTAACCACTTGCACAGACATCTGCGCCAGTGGGAACTCAACCTTGAGAGCGCCTTTCAGAGGCTTAACACATATTCATGGTGAGCCAGATAACTAACCACTTGGGCCTGTCTTACGAAAAGAGGTGTGACCGCAAACAGATGGATCTGACCCCAGACATTGCAGAGGTCAGCCTCACAGACACAAGGGCTGCTGAAGCACCACTACCAAATTTGCAATTCGCTTTTAAAAGATTTGAGTTCCTACCATGGGCCAAGCAGTGTGCCAGGCTCTGGTGATACAGGGTTGGGCAAATTAGACAAGAACTTTCTTTACTGGGGTATACCTGCTGGTGGAACTATCCAATGACTAAGACAAAAAAAGTCAATGGTTTAAGTGTTATGCAGAGTGTAATGTGTTACTTTAGGTGCTCAGGGAAAGTCATGTTTAGGCTGAGCTATGAATTATACAAAGGAGCCAAATGGATAAAGGTAAGACAGATGGGCCGGGCGTGGTGGCTCATGCCTGTAATCCCAGCACTTTAGGAGGCTGAGGTGGGTGAATTGCTTGAGCCCAGAAGTTCAAGAGCAGCCTGGACAATGTGGTGAGACACCGTCTCTATAAAAAATGCAAAAATGAGCCAGGAATGATGATATGCACCTGTAGTCACAGATACCCAGGAGGCTGAGGTGGAAGGATCATAAGCCCAGGAAGTTGAGGCTAAGGTAAGCCATGACTGTGCCACTGCACTCCAGCCTGGGCAACAGAACAAGATACTGTCTCAACAGCAACAACAACAACAACAACAACAACAACAAGAAGACAGGAGATCACAGATAGAGGGAGCAAAAGCATGAAAATGGGAAGCTTTCTCAGAGTGCTATGAATGGAGCGGCTTCCTGGAAGCTGGGCAGTGACTAAGGGCAGTGCCTGGTACAGAGTGTAGGCTCAACCTGGTCTTGGGATTAGGGCAGAATTCTCTGCGGAAGTAAGGAGACATAAATCTGAAGAATCAGAAGGAGTAATTGAGGACTAGGAAGAGAAAGAGACTTCCAGGCAGAGAGAACAGCATATGCAAAGGTCCTGAGGCTAGAGACCGCCCAGTACATTTTGACTGGCTAAATAGGAATTAAGGGGTAAGGGCTCAAGATGAGGCTAGAGGGGTAGTGTGATTGATAATCTTATTGTTCAGCAAACGTTCACTCTTCTCCCTGCCCATTTAGGGAAGAGGATACTTCCTCTGCCTCACCAACTTGAGGCTTGTCCTTGTGACTTGCTTGAGTCAATGAATAGGAGCAACTACAACATAAGCAGAGGCTTGAAGTGTGCAATTCAACTTGGTCTCTGGCATCCCCACTATTCACCATGAAAAGAGTATACTCTGGTTAGCAAGTGAAGCAGATTGAGGTCGATCCTCAGCCTGGAGCTAGCTGAACCGTACAGTCAGTGGAGAGAATCGATAGTTATTTTAAGCCACCAAATGTTGAGGATGATTGTTACATAGCATTATTTTGGTAATAGCTGACTAATACAAGTGGGTAGGGAACCAATCCTGCAGGGAGGCCACTAAGAAGTTATGTAGGGAGCGCTTGCTACCTGCGCAGATTGGTCAGCTGGGTTGGGAGGTTACTTCTATGCAGTTGTCCTGCAAAGATGATGTAATGCAGATAAATGAATGATTTATGGGAAGCTAAAAAGTTGCCTTTGGGCGAGATCAAGGAGCCAGGCTGCTGAGAATAAGCCTTCATATGACACAAATCCTAAGCTTGGCTTTCCTTATCAGTCCCAGGTAAAAGGACCGTCTGTGTGCATGGTCTAGGATGTTTAGTGTGAAGTCGGGTCACGCTGTCATTTCCAAGGTGAACTCCTTATGGGCAAAGGTTTAACTGTGGACAGAAGTACAGATAAATATGCTGACAGAAATGAAGAGAAGATGAGTCAAAATGGAGGCATACAAACTCAGGGAATAAAATGTTATACCTTTCAAAGTGACAGTGGAAGGCTGACCACCATTTCGGCTCCTCCCAAAGGGGCTGCTGTCTTTTGAAATGCAAACTCCCAGCAGTATCGGTGGTTCTGGAATGGGAGCATCTGTTCTCCAAGGGAATTACAGGACAGAGCAGGAATCTTCAGTGTGGGGAGGAGACAGGGGAAAAGAGGTGGGGTAGCTCAGACATCATCAGATGGGTCACTGTCTGGGACAAGCCATTTACAAAGACTACGTGAACAAAGTCAACCTTGATCTGGGTTGGCAGCTGAGTGGTGGTGGGGGAGAGAGTGTTATGTACTCAAAAGCCAGGGCTCCTATGAGGACATTTCAGGAAAAGTTACAGCCTTCCCTTGTCGGCTCTTGGAGTAACTAGATTTCCTTCCTCATCTTAGAAAAATGCTTCTAGAGTCAACTGATAGCAATTGAAACAGTAGAAGTATCCAGTTTTTATTAAAATCCTGCTTTCATTACAGCTGCCAGGGATGGATCTAGAACTGATTTATGGAGCTTAGGGATTCTGTGAAGTCATACTTGGCCTTCACAGCAGGAGAGAGAGAAAGACAGAGAGAGGGGGAAGCAGTCAGAGGATGTAACCTCTCTACTCACTTGGGATGAAAAAGCTCCTTCTCTCTCCAACATACACAGGCACAGACGTCCTCCCAGGGGAGGTATTGTGGCCTGACTCTCACTTTGGGAAGATTCTTCTCCTGCTGCCATTTAGGACCAGAGCATGCTTTATCTCCAAAGGCTGGGCCCCTGTTTTATGCCTCCAGGGCAACACTCCTGGACTCACCTTGTTAACCTGAGTATCACACCATTCTCTGTCTTGATGGTAGAACTAGAGAGTCCTGAGGCACAGATGCTCAATTGCTCAGGTAAATCAAAAGGTCTCATATACTCAGCTTGGCAGAGGCTCAGAGCATGAACCAATTACTCCTCCCTTTATTCATGCAACACATATTTATCCATTATCTACTATGTGTCACTCATTGGAGCTACAGAGGTGAAGGCACAGCCTGACCAGTGAGAACAATGCTTCTCAACACTTTTGATGCCACAGCACATACTGAAAAGGCTCATTTTATAGGACATAACTCTGAGATGCATGGTAGCATTTCAGAGTTTCTGTCTCTTTTCTCTACTTTACCTTCTTCTGTTACCCTTGGTTTGTATGGACCACATCCCCAAAGGAGGGGGTGGGAGTTATTAATATGCCAAAATCCATATGGGTGGTGAACATGTTAACATTGAAAAATTCAAAATAATTGGAATGTCCATCTTAACAGAAACAGATCCTGAGACAAAGATTCAAGTGCAGTTGTTACTGGGTTGGGGTTGTAGACAGCCCCAGGAGGGAAAGGAAAAGTGATATGGAGAAGGACAGGCAGCCAATCAAGGCAGGTAATTAAGCCAAGTACTACTGTGGGCAACTGGAGCTTGTACCCATGGAGAAAGCTCTGGGATATAGTGTACAGCACACACCTGAGTTGTCCCACCCAATGGGCAAGGGAGCTGGGGTATTTACACACCAGTTCCCCCTTAGTCATTGGTCAAGAGCTATTCCTGGCAGATGTTAATTCTATGGCAGTTTCCCCTGCTGAAATGATAGGCAGCATGGCATTCTGCAGATCTGAAACGAGACTTTCCACTCAGAAATGCAGAGCTGGCAGTGGAGTTTGGCTGGAGCACATAGAAATGTTAGAGATATGGGCAGGGCATGGACAGATCCTGCTAGATTCATCAGTGGGGGGTTAGTAAAATATTTGATAACACATCCTTCAAGCCCAGGATAATGTGGAACTATATTCATTGACACAGAAAAGTGCTCAACTACACATTATTGAGTGAATGAAAGCAGCATAGAGAATATCCAATAGAGTTAGACCATTTGGATTGCCTATTTTTCTCTGTGTGTAAATGTGTCTGACACACTGGAAGGCAAGGCCAGGACCAGGGTGAAACAAGCAAGGCTCTTGCTTTGGGGTAAAGTCTAAGGAAATGTCAAAAAGCTCAGTAATCAAGATAAATATTTCAACACAATATTTAAAAAATATCAACATTAATGCAAAAATTCCATGATGAACAAGGTCAGGATCTGACCTCGTATTTGCACAGCTCAGTCTCACTCACTTCATCCTAATCCCAGCCCCGTTGGATTCTGTCTCCTTAAAATTTTGACCATCTGAGGCAGAGAAAGAGAGAGAGGAGTTGGAGGGAAACTCTGGTTTCTTTCCTCTTCCGGCCCTCCAACCTCTTGCTAGTGCCTCCCTTGGTCAATTCCAACCACAGCTAACATTAGAGCCTTAAAATATCCACCTACAAGGTACGGCCTCCCCTCTCCTCCTTCTCCCTATTCTGTCTCCTCTCTCACCCCACAAGCCCAGCACAGAGCAGAGCAGCTAAAGGGCAAGGACTGGCACGGTTCCCTCAGGAACCTACAATAATTTGCAGGCAAAAAGAATCGCTTCCTGAGCAGGCCAACAAAAGCCTTAACAACTGAGACGTTGTCTTCTAGGCGCAGATCAGCAGTGGCCAGTTAACTGCACTTGTTATTTCACAGTCCTCTGGGGTGACAACCTTGGGTCAGGCTGACCTGGCCAGAGAGCACAGAGCCAAACGCCAAGTAATCAAAGCCAGTTTGTTGAAACCAAGCCATCTTGACTCCTGTCTCCCAGACAATCAGGCCACGGCCAAGAGCTTTCCTACCCCTGCCTCCTCTGGGAGTTTGCGTTCTGTGGGCTTGCGCAGCCATCCCCTTCCCAAGCTGGCTGATTCTCAGTTAATCAGGGATCAGGACCTGGTTTATGCTTCCTCCATCTGGTAGCTTCCACTTTCCTCCCTCTGGTAGCTCTTACACCTATGGAAAGATGGAGAAAAGTGAGTTCTGTCTGGTCTTTGCAGGGCAGCAATCAGAGAGACCAAAGTAGCTTGGTTAGGAGCAGTGGAAACTGAAAGGCCTGGCCTTCGAAGATTCCACTGATTCCAAGCAGCATTTTTTTTTTTTTTTTTTTTTGAGATGTTGGCTCACACCAGCGCGAACAAAATCATGTTTCTGTCTCGACTGAGTCATTTGGCCAAAGCATTAATTTCACAGCCAGCATTCACACTGACACACACGACCTTTAGTTTTCTTCCATGAAGAATTAACACACAATGACTTGTTTTCAGGTCCCAGGCCACTGGCAATGCTGGGCTTTCTTTGTCTTGTTTGTCACAGTGGCTTTCATTCCCTTCCACCTGATGTGCCTATGATGAACACATGAGGCTGTTGCAGAGACAGAAAGGTCAAGAAAGGAGGGGGTATTTTGCAGTGCTCCACAATGAGCATCAGCACCTTGTTAAAAACAGAACCAATCAGAGAAATGCGCCATTCCCTGGATCTGGTAGTCCAGTGGGATAGAGGAAGAGGGAGGCTTTGATCTATACATCTTAATCACACTCCGGGCCTGGCACACCGGTGACCATGGGATTCCTGGCTGCACCATCTACCTGTCTGGACATCTTTGGACAAATGACTTAATCTCTCTGAGACTCAGTTTTTTCAACCACAAAATGAAACATAGTAGGACCTGCCACACAGCATTGTTTTGGCAACTGAATAAGATCATGCCCTTGGTATCTGACAAAAAGTAAGAGCCTCATAAATGCTGTCTTTTATTATTATTCATGGAAAAGGTCAGTCCAGAAACTTCATTTTAAAGGTCTGCTCCATTTTCTCTGGGCTTCTTCAGCAAACCCATAATTCTGGGTCTTGTAAAACACTTGCAGTAAATGTTTATAAGGTTGACATATGCATTGCATGTCAAAACCCAAGAAGGATGGAAGGCCAGCTGAAGATGAACAATCCTTCATCTGAAATCCTAGCCCACACCTGTAATCCCAGCACTTTGAGAGGCCGAGGCAGGCGGATCACTTGAGGTCAGGAGTTTGAGACTAGCCTGGCCAACATGGTGAAACCCCATCTCTACTAAAAATACAAAAATTAGCTGGGCATGGTGATGCATGCCCATAGTTCCAGCTACTCAGGATGCTGAGGCATGCGAATTGCTTGAACCCGGGAGGTGGAGGTTGCGGTGAGCCGGAAGATCATGCCACTGCACTCCAGCCTGGGCAACAGAGTAAGACTCTGTCTCAAAAAAAAAAAAAAAGAAATCCCAGCCCCCTTTGTCACTCTTAGCTTGGCTCATTCTTTCTCTGAACTGACCCTGACCCACCCACTTTATGACCTTTCCACAGAGGAAAGCACATAGTAGGTGTTGAATAATTGGCATCTATTGTCTTTGGATGCAGACTCTGAAACCAAGCTGTGAGGGCCTGTACTTTATTTGGGAAGTGAACCAGGAGGTACTAGTAGGGGAGTGGGGAGGTGAGGAAGGGAAGGGAAGGCAGTCCATCAGGGTGTGTCATGAGCAGGTCACTCTTGTGGACAATTGGACTCATCCCACTACTAGTAACTAGTCTACTAGTACTGAGAGACATTGTAGAGCGCACCCTTGCGTTGTCTTACCCAAGTTGTGAGGAAGCTGGGGATTTAGCCACCAACTCCCATCAGTCTTGGGCTGCCAGCTACTCCTAGGGACATGTATCCTGTGCAGAGTTGACGGTGGCCAGAGTGGAAGGCAGCAGTGGCAGAAAGGAAGCCAGCAGGTGTGAGCTGGTCCCCAGGAGACATGGGCAGGGCACTGGCGGCTTTGTCTACACCATCCTCAGGTTGCTCAAGTTTAGCTAATCAATTGCATTTGATTCAGGAAATGTATTGCTTCATTGGTGCCAAGTCTGATGGGATTGTGTCACTGTAGTGCCCCAGGACCGTGGGTCTTGGTCTTAGAGGCAATGTGATTTTCAGCCATCTGGGCACAGCTCCTGCTAACAAATCTGCCTCCAGTGGATTGTCTTTTCTAGAAGGCAGCCACAGAGACAGAGTCTCAGTGCTCATTCTTTCTTCGAGAGATCTGTAGAATGAGCCAACATCTGGTGCCTTGCGTTTCTACGTGATAAGCATTCAGCTGAGACCAGCGATTCGTCCTCTTAAGAGGTCACCAGACCACAGCTTTTGGCCAAGGTGACCTGACAGGGCTGGGCTGACAATTAAAAAATAAAGCAGTGAGGTGAAGTCTGCTGACCCGGGGGCACCATGACAGTAGTCTCCAAGACCATATTCCAGGCCTTGCTATATGTCTCTTGGTTCTAACATAATAATAGCCAGCATTCATGGAGCTGCTTCTACACATGAGGCATTAGGACCATATGTATTATGTCAAGAGATGAATGGTGTTAGCCCTGCTTTATAGATGAAGAAAATATAGGAACAGAGAAATCAAGTATCTTGCCAAAGTCATAGAATCAATAAATGACAATACAGTTGAACCCAGGTCTCTCTGGCTACAGAACCCATAGTTTTAGCCAATATGCTATATTTTATTTATCATACAGGTTTTCCTTGTTAACCCTGAAGGGTTATGTCCAGTGGTGTGGAGTAAACTGGCTCCCTGAAGGTAGAGGAGGGATGGGAATAGCTGTGATTTGGAGCATCTGCCAATTTCTGTGGTGTAAATACTCCTACCATGGCCAATTTCAAGCTCCTTAGCATTTAACAAGTGGCCTATGAAATTCCAGAATGTGGAACAATTGGCTCCCACAAGCCAGAAGGAACCAGCTCCAGCCTTCCACTGGTGATACCACTCTCCCAGAGGTCTTCATTATCAAGGTTTCTAGAGAATACTGTTGGAACAGTGTCTTTCTTAGCCATTCCACTCCTTAAATCTTGCCCGAGAGCTCTAGGATTACAAATGAGATCCTGGTATCATTCATTCAACAAACATGAAGTGTCTATAAGGCATGAGGGGTGATGCCTCATAGGGAGACACAGTTCCAAACTGTCTTAGGTCTAGTTTCCCAGGAGCAGACCCAGAGGCAAAGATATGCCTGCTATATGAGGAAGTGTTGCAGGGAAAAACACAGGGTGGTGGGGAAGTCAGATGGGAAGGGGAAGGGAGCAAGCAGGCGTATAGTGGCAAGCCAAGTCCCATGAAGCAACGGTCCCCAACCTTTTTAGCACCAAGGACCAGTTTCATGGAAGGCAATTTTTCCGTGGACCAGGAGGGTGGGGAGATGGTTTCGGGACAATTCAAGCACATTACATTTATTGTGCACTTTATTTCTATTATTATTACATTGCAATATATAAAGAAATAATTATACAACTCACCATAATACAGAATCAGTGGGAGTCCTGAGCTTGTTTTCTTGCAATTAGACAGTCCCATCTTGGGGTGATGAGAGATAGTGACAGATCATCCAGCATTAGATTGTCATAAGGAGCGGGAAACCTAGATTCCTTGCATGTGCAGTTCACAATAGGGTTTGTGCTCCTATGAGGATCTAATGCTGCTGCTGATCTGACAGGAGGTGGAGCTCAGGTGGTAATGCAAGTGTTGGGGAGTAGCCGTAAATACAGGTGAAAATTAACTCTCTCACCAGCCTCACCTCTGGCTGTGTGGCCTGGTTCCTAACAAGCCATGGACAGGTACTGGTCCATGGCCTGGGGGTTGGAGACCCCTGCCATGAAGGGTACTTTAGATTCAATCTTGCAGGGAACCTTCGGAAACGGGGTGCATCTTGGGTGTCCTGATGAGGGGTGATATGACGAAGTATTTCTACTTGCAATTCTCACCACCTGTCATTGGTTAAGGACTGTCCCCAGAGGGGCATACATTTTCAGGCATCACCAGCACTTGACTGGTGCAGCAAGGCTCTAGCTGCCTGAGAGCAGCCCCTAATGAAGAAGTGCAGGGACAGACTGGTAGGAAACAGAGTCCCTCAGGAGCTGGTGTGCACAGAAACAGTGAAGGGGTTAGGTGCAGAGCTCTGAGAGTATCTACTTCACAGTCATTCACTCAACCAGCATTTACGAGAGCTACAGTGTACTGGGCACTGTCCTAGGTTCAGAGGACACAAGGATGAATGCAAACAGCCAGGTTCCCTGTTCTCAAGGAGCAACTAGACCTGACGTGATCTAGTCGGGGAGCAGGGGTCTGAGCAATCCAATTGACAAACAGATCATTACCAATTGGGATACATGGCTACAGGAAAACTATGGGGTTATGAAACAGCAGATAAGAAGACAGAAGGTGGATTGAAGTGGGTTAGAGAAGGCATTCTTCACAGTTTGGCAGAGAAACCCTTGGTATTCACCGAGAGTCTCAAAAGAGTGTGCAGGTGAACAGCTAATCTTCTCTGGTCTTTCAGTTTTTTGGAGGGTGCTAGAAGGCCTGTGCAAAAACACAGCAGGTACACCAAGACCACAGATTACTTATGGTGAGAAAGATTCATGGCTACATAAATCACCTACCCAAATTTATGTTGCAGTTTTTCCTAAGCAAAGCCCTATATACCACTCTAGTCCTTAAAACCTACTCAAGGTATATTTATTCACAGACATCTTGGGACTTCCATACTTTTGGTTACTACGAAACCTGCGGGCTCTAGAGTCAGAGTGTCTGAGTTCAAAACTGGCTGGATCACCTAAGTAGCTGTGTATCCTTGGGCAAGCAGTTTAACCTCTCTGTGCCTTCATCTGCAGATTGGGGTACATGTACCTACCTCACACAGGTTCTTTTGTAAAGAGTAAATGGAAATGAGTTGATGCTTGCAAACTGCTTAGCACAATTTCTGGGCATACTCTAAGTACTAAAAAGGTAGCATTATTTATATTATTAGATATTATATTTGAACAGATATCCTTGATATGGTTTTAAGTGAAAAAGTGAGATTTTTCCAAGAAATAGTTTGAATGGATGTTCTCCAACTTTGGCCTCAGAACCCTATACCTTTAAAACTACAGGAGCCCAAAGAATGTTTTTAAAAATATGTATTAAAAATATTTATTAACTCATTAGAATGACAATAATAAACCCCTTATATGTTAACATGTGTATCATATTTTTATGAAAAATAACTATATTTTCTTAAAAGTTAGTAAAATAAAGTATTGTTTTTACATTTTTGCCAATCTAATCTTTTCTTTTCTTTTTTCTTCTTTTTGAGGCAAGGTCTTGCTCTGTCACCCAGGCTGGAGTACAGTGGCACGATCACGGCTTACTGCAGCCTCGATCTCCTGGGCTCAAGCGATCATCCTCCTGCCTCAGCCTCCCAAGTATTTGGGACTACAGGTGCACACCACAAAATTTTTTTTTTTTTTTTTTTTATAGCAGAGACAAGGGCTCACTATGTTGCCCAGGCTGTTCTTGAACTCCTAGGCTCAAGTAATCCTCCCACCTCAGCCTCCCAAGGTGGTGTTGGGATTACAGGCTTGAGTCACCATGCCTGGCCTCAGCTTCTGTCTTAATTGAAGACAGCCAGATTCCCATATATGTTCTTCATTCAATCTATTGTGATGCGTTGTTTTGGTTAAAGTATATTTAAAAATCCAGCTTCACACAGTTGGAAACGAAAGGACGATTTTAATACCCTCTTCGATAACTGTGGCTATTCCTTTTTGATACTATACTGAAACTCAACAAGTGGTAGTTTTTGTACTGGTTAGATGCAACATGAAATCTGAAAACCTATCAGTGAGCTTTTATATTTTATCATATTAAAATCAATCTGTCTATGTTGTGTTTTAAATGGACCTTTTACCCATGTGTGATTCTATAACATTATATCAACTATTTGGAAAATATTGGTTCACAGAGTTCTGCAGATCTACCAAATGTTGACACATTTTGTTACATAATATCAAAAGGTCATATGTGTTCATATCCACACTGATCTTATCAGAAGAGTCTTCAAACATGGGGAAGCTGTCAAGCACATAGTGGAGGATATAAGTTTTCCAGAAATTCTGTTTTTTGATGGCAAGCTAAAATTTTTTCATTGGCAGCAATGAGAAGGCATGAGATTGCTACCTAGCCTTAGTCTCACATAAACTCAAAGCTTCCCTCCCCAACTTCTCTCTTCTCCAGTCTTTGCCATGCACCAGAGGTCCTGTCTTTCAGCAGTGCTCTTCTGCAAGTGAGGTAATATTGTATTAGCTTTTGTGTGTCACTGATTTTTTTTTTCTTTTACCTTTTTCTATATAGTCTGGATAAGCCTATTGTTTCTGCATCTAACCCTGCTAGCTTCAAATTACTTTCTCCTCCTCCCTGTAGAATGGTGGATTGGTTCCCATGAGCAGTCAAAGACAAGACAGGGAACAGTATGAGGCCACCTACTGAATAGTTCTTGAATCAGTCACCTTCCCCCACTCCTAGCCACCACAACTTAGCCAGAAGCCACCATTTTCTTTGGCTGGGATTTTGGCAACAGGCTCATAACAGGTCTGCAGGCCTTGAGTCTGGAGGCCTCGCCTAGTCCGTTCCCTTCTGGCCAGCCAGAGAGCAAATCTGCAGCAGTCCTGCCCCGATACCTACTGCAACCTGGGAGAAAAGCACAAAGGAGGGTGCAAGGCCCATCTCCATCCCCACGCATGTGGACCCCACAGACTGCAAGTCCAAGAGTTGCCCACCCCTCCTGTACACACACGGTTGCCTCTCAGATTGGCCTGCTGGACAAAAGCTGTAGCAGCCTCCCTGGAGAAGGAAGACGGACAAGAGAAAGAGGTGTGCACAGACCCTAAAGGTAGGCTCAGGATGTTTGGAGCAGGAGTTCCAAGTATGTAAAGCATGATGCATAAAGAAGTGGATGTAGGTTCCAGGTGGCGAATCCTTAGGTATCACCACTCCTCAACCAGGTTGTCGGGGAGGCAGTGGGCTCCAGGGTAGAGCCTTGTAAATCACACCCTAAGCAAGAACCTCAGGTGCCCGTGTCTAAAGGTGTAACAGTGTGCAAATCTAACCTACATGACCCTTCATCATTCACAGGATCAAGTGCCCATGCCTTGGTCTACCAGGCCTCTCCCAGTCTGGCTCCTGCCTACCTGTCTTTCTTGCCCTTGACTGTGTCTGGCTCTCGTCCCTAGGTGCCCCATGCTGTCTCACTGCAGGGACTTTACAGCACGTGACCTCCTCTGGGCCTTGCCCTGGATGACATCTCATCTTTGCTGTGCTCTGCTCAGAGATCATTCTTCCCTGGCACCCCAGTCCGCCAGCTCTAGACTTAAGTCTGGGTTGGCTTCTAGTCTTTGGCCTTCACAGCTTTCATATCCTCTCTGTCCTCCACCACAACAAAGCATGACAGCTATCATTAGGCAGTGCTCACTATTTACAGCTAAGGGCACTGAGTGCTTCCAGTAACTCTATGACATGCATGCTGTGTTTATGCCCATTTTACAGGTGAGGGAATTGAGATGAAGCATCGTAACTAATTTGGCCACAGGGCCAGCTAATAAGAGAGTCAGGCTCCAAGTTTAGACACCAAGCTTTTAACCACTGTGCCAGTGATTTTCGGTCCTTAAACTTTTGAGTACAACAGAATCACTGGTGTGCACACGATTGATGTGCAGCAGAGGGGAGAGAGTAAGTTTATTAAAGTACAGACTCCTGGGCCCCACCAATCCAGAGATTCTGATTCTATAGGTCAAAGGTGGGGCCCAGAAATCTGCATTTTTATAAGCTCCCCAGGGGATTCAGATGCAGGTATTAGGGGGAACCACACTTGGAGAATCACACACTTTCCTGCCTAACCGCAAGTCCTAAACTGCAACCCGCTAAATATAATTAGGTCTTCTGGGCTCAGCAGGGCCCCTGAGAAGGAGGAAGAAGACACTGCGTGCATCTAGCAAGTTCTCCACACCACCTGTGGTGGTGGTTGGAGTGGGGAGGGCCTTTCCCTGGGGGTAAGATACACATCCTGGTTGCATCATATAGACACAACACCAGAGCCATAATCTGGGGTGTCCAGAAGCCAGCACACCCTCCACATTCTGTGTTCAGCTCCGGCTTGGCCACAACTACCTGGAACCTGGTCTGTCTGCCCCTGCCCCACCCCTCTGGCTGCTGCTAGTTAACTGGAAGCTGTGGCCAGAGGGAGTATGGGCTGAGAACATAATTAGGGAGCCCATTCCCAGCCGAACAGCCGGAGGACTTTTGTACCTTGTCCATCTCTTCTCTGAGACTTGTCAAGACACTCAGTGGTTGGTCAGCAGCCCTGACTTGGGTACCATAAAGCAGGGAGGATGGGGGGCAGCAAAGAGGACTGTGTGGTGACCTCACTGGGTGGTCTCCTTCAAGACTTTCCAGCTCTGCCAGCAAGAACAAAGTGACAAGGCCTCTTCTTAGAAGGAGGAAAGAGATGTGTCCTCAACTCAGGGGACAGCCAGGGCGATCTGAGATACTGGGCCTTTCTTTCACCTCTTTGTTTCCTCTGTCATAATTTTCAATTTTCCCCTGCCTTTCTTTCTTTCTTCTTTTTTTTTTTTTTTAGATGGAGTCTCGCTCTGTTGCCCAGGCTGGAGTGCAGTAGTGTGATCTTGGCTCACTGCAACCTCTGCCTCCCGGGTTCAAACTATTCTCCTGAGTCAGTCTCCCCACTAGCTGGGATTACAGGCATGTACCACCACACCCAGCTAATTTTTGTATTTTTAGTAGAGATGGGGGTTTCACCACGCTGGCCAGGCTGGTCTCGAACTCCTGACCTCAAGTGATCTGCCCATCTCGCCTCCCAAAGTGCTGGGATTACAGGTGTGAGCCACCGCGCCTGGCCTCCCCTGGATTTCTATTCCTTTCTTAATTATCTTCTCTGTCCCAGTCCACTTTACCTTTTGAGAGAGATTATTCCCAGAGTCCCCAGTGAGTCATCTGTAGCCAGGTTGTGACCCCCTGACCAAGCAGGGCCAATGGGATTTCCCTCCCAGTGACCTGGCCTTAGGGCTCAGACTTACAAATCAAGTCGCTTCGTGGACTAAACCTTTAAGGTGCATAGACTTGGACTGGAGCTGCCTGTGCTGGGGTGGTTGGGGTGGCCGTGCTGGGGAGGCATTTGGGAGTCACATGTTCTGGTGTGCAAACAGAGAGCTGGGGGCTGGTCTACAGCAAAAAGCAGGCAAATGAAGCAGAGAAAGAGAAAAGTGCTCCTTAAGAACCCAAAGAGAGAGGAGGAAGAGCCCATTTGCTTCCTGCCAGCTTTCCAATTCCCAGCACCAGTCTGTTGTGAGGAATTTCTAGTCTTAAACGAGAGGATACCCAGATGAATTCTTGTCCTTGTGACCTGCAAGATAACCTAACTCCTCAGGATTGCTTTCCCTGTGTTTAAGTTAGCTCAAGTGAGTTTGTTTTGGTCAAGCAAATCATCCCTGATGAAGACAGCCCTGCCAGGAGAGGTGAGTCCTGGGCTGACACACCCGGTGAGTTACAAACACTGGCTAAGCTTGGGGCTGTGCCAGGCATAGGATTTGATGAGCAACGAAAGAGACGCTGTCTCCACTGTCCGGGAACAGTGAGGGTGAGAGGAGTCAGCGGTGCAGAGAAGCAGGGTGGGGCTTCATCCTCAGGGAACGGCATTGATAGAAGCTCGAGCAACGATCGTTCCTATTATGTATGTTAAGCAAAGGAGCTGGGGGCAAGGTCAGAATGCCAGGATTCAAACTGGAGATCTGCCAGGGGCTAACCATGTGGCCCTGCGCACATTTCTTAAACTCTAGAGACTTCAATTTTCTCAGCTATGACATACAGATGGTGACCCTTGGAGTGCACTTATACTTAGAACAATGCCTCGCACTTAGGAAGTACTCGGTATTTGTCAGCTATTATTTTTTTCTCTGGGCGTTGGGGAGGGTGCTGGCTAGAGACAAGCATCTTGAATTATATTAGCAGGGCCATATCATTGAAGGTTTTATAGATCCAGCAAAGGAGTTTTGATTTTATCCAGAAAAACTATGGGAAACTTGAAGAATTGTAAGCCAGCAAGGGGCCTGGTCAGATGAATGCAGGGGTTTTCAACCAGCCTCCAATCTGAAGACATTGCTAGTTGTTACAACCTGGCCAGGGGCCAGGGAGGTGCAACTGGCCTCTGGTGGGTAGAAGTCAGGGTTGCCACTAGCCATCTTACAGGGAGTAGGACAGTCTTCTAAAACAAAGAATTATTTGGCCCAAAATGTCAATAGTGCCAAGGTGGAGAAAGCCTGGATTAATGTATTATAAAGAAGAGAAATTCTCAAAGAACTTAACACAGAGCTACCATTCAACCCAGCAATCCCATTACTGGGTATATATCCAAAAGAAATTATTCTACCAAAAAGATACATGCACTTGAATGTTCATTGCAGCACTATTCACAATAGCAAAGACATGGAATCAAGCTAAATGCCCATCAATGGTGGACTGGATAAAGAAAATGTGGTACGTATACATTGTGGAATACTACACAGCCATAAAAAATGAACAAAATTATGTCCTTTGCAGCAACATGGATGCAGCTGAAGGCCATTATCCTAAGCAAATTAATGCAGGAACAGAAAACCAAATACCGCATGTTCTCACTTATAAGTAGAAGCTAAACATCGGGCACTCATGGACATAAAGATGGCAGCAATAGACACGGGAGAGTACTAGAGCAGAGAGGGAGGAGGACAAGGTTTGAAAAACTAACTGTGGGTACTATGCTCAGTATGGGGGTGATGGGATGAATTGTACCCCAAACCTCAGCATCATGCAATATACCCAGGTAACAAACCTGCACGTGTACCCCCTCCATCTAAAGTTGAAATTATTAAAAAAAAAAAAAAAGAAAGAGAAGAGAAATTAATTAGAAATGAACCTTTCCCACCCCAGGGGGCTCAGTTTCCCCATCTATCAAAAGACGCACATAGGAGGATTTAGAAGGCTGAGTGCTGTGTGGCTTCCATGCCTGACCTTCCACGATCTGCTTATTCTCCTGTTGCGATGGACCCCCTGTCCTGGACCCTTCTGACACCAGCTATGTGGTCCTGACCCTGGGCCTCCTGAGCCTCTCATTACAGATAATCCTGATGGGGCCAGAGAGTATATGAAGTAGACAGGGCTCAGGATCTACTAATCCAACCGTGGGATTAGATCCTGGCACCACCCCTTGTCAGTTATGAGACCCAGAACAATTTTCTTTGCCTCTCTGCATGTCAGTTTCTCCGTCTATAGAGTAGGACTGATAACACCTCCTCAAAAGCACAGGTTCGAGGGTTTGCAAAGCTCTCATTCCAGCCCCTGGTTCATCACAGATGCTCCAACAACATCTCCAAGAATGTGAGATTGCTAAACACAAGGGGAAGGCGTGAGAAATGCAGCCAAGTCGACGTCCATTATCCACGGAGAAGTCATTGCAGACAAGCTCTCTCCAGAAGCCTGTGACAACACCCATCAGTCAGAAGGAGCTCAGGGAATGTGTGCTCCTTTGAATATTTGCTTGAACTAATCAGGGAAGGAGAGCAGGAAAACAAAAGGAACCTTCAGAGTAAGGCAGGACTTGCAAACTCAGTGCCACAAAGACCAGGGAGGCAGCGGACTGCAGAGTTAGTTATGAAATTTAATTAGTAATTACTTGAGTGAATGGCACCAGAGACATGGAGATCAGAAGTGCTTCCCTCAGAGGGGCAGGATGGCAGACCCGAGAGGCCGGGTGCTAGGTTCAAATTCCAGCTTGGTCACCCACCAGCTGTGCAAATTTAGGAAAAGTGCTTTGCCTCTCTGTGCCTCAGTTTCTCTATCTGTAGAAATAGAGATATGCAGATAAAAATAATACCTACCTCAAAGGGTTGCTTTGAAAATACACTATCTATAATATATATAAGCACAAACATCAGTGTCTGGCACAGGTCAGAACTAGGGATGTCATTGCGTATGGCTTCTGTTTCCTTCTTATGACAACAGCACACAATCTGAATTAGCCTCAGTGTCAAGCAGTGTGGTCTGCAGACAACAGCCATCAGCATCACTTGGGAGCTCGTTAGAAATGCAAATATGCAGGCTTCACCTCAGACCTACCCAATCAGAAACTCTGCATTAATTGGCTAGGTAACCTCAGTTAGAAAAATTAACCTCTCTAAGCTGTGGATTTCTTATCTGTAAAATGCAGATTTCTAATATCAGCCACCCTCTCTTCTGTGCTAGGGGCTCTAGGATGGCTCCAGCCTGCTGTCAATTGCTGGGCTCTTTTCTGCCTCAGGGCCTTTGCACTTACGGTTCCATCTGCCTGGAATGCCCTTGGCTCTCCCCACGGCTGAGCTGCTATCTTTTAGGCTTCAGCTTAAATGGCACCTTCTCAGAGAGGCCTTCTTCACCAACCCTGCCCCATCTCCCGTTAATCCTTGTCACTACATTCACTTATTTCCTTCAGCTGCTAATGACAATCTACAACTCCCTTATTTTTGAGTCTACTTACTTGCTTCTTGTCTGTCTTCAGCTTATGTCATATAAACTCCAAGAGGGCAGGAACTGGGTCTCTCTGTGCACAATGCCTGGCACAGCGTGTGCGTTCCATAAACGAGTCTAGAAGGAATGGATAAGTCTATCATAGAAGAACAGAGAGTGCTCATCACAGCACCAGGCACAGGGTGAAGGCCCCATAAGAACTACAGGACTGTAAAGTTATTATCATAAAATAGGCCACCATGTAGCCCTGGGCTTCACAAACAGCTACGGGGAGCAGCGCAGAGGCTAGCGGTGGCCTTTCTATCCCTGGCACTTGCGCTTAGTCTGCACTGTGTGACCCTCTCACCCAATCACGTAACCGCGCTGCTCTGAAGAAGCTGCCTCATTAAAATATGGAAATAGTTGTCACGTTGCTATCACCCAGCCCAAGCCATCAAGCGCTCCAAATTGGTTTTTGCCATTTCATACGGCACAACATACATTTGTTAACTTTTCAAACAGTAAACACCACCTGCAAAGTGCCTTTAATATTTAATGTAACTATAAATTGTTTTGAAAATAAATCCAGCCATGTGGAAAAGCAGCAGAAGGAATGGGAAGTGAATCCAGGAACCTGCTCTGCATGGGGGCAGAGCGGGCTACGGGGCTGAGTCTCCAATTACGGGTCAGGCACTTGGCTGCCCCACTTCAGTGCTTTATGGAGCCGATGGGTAATGAATGCTTCCCCTCAATGCTCTGAGGACCCTGACCTCATGGTAGTGCCTATTTGGTTCTCCAGAGGAGGTAGGGTAAATCTACAGAGGGGGTGCGGGGGTGCACCTCTACCAAAAGCATCTTGGTGGGGAGTGCTGGTTAATGCCAACATTACCCATGGCTTTGGTGGGGAAAAGCGTGTCAGCCATGAGCTCTTCTGGCCAAACCAATTGGTGACACTGCCCAGTGTCATGGGGTGTGTGCTTGGGGCTAGTGACTGGTCTGTGAATAATTTGTCACTGTTCATCACATGCTGTATTTGCTCCTTCCTGTCTCTCTCTCTCTCCATCTCATCTCATGCACTATATAGAACTTCAGAAAAGTACCTGTTTTTGTCTTACTTCCCTCATAGGTCAAATTGGAATGCTAATGATACCTACCTCATTGCATTACTGTAGGTTTAAACGGGTGACTGCCTGTAAAGCGGTTAGGACAATGCCCAGCATATGGGGCCATTTTTAAATGTTTGCTGCACTGTCACCATTACTGCTTCTGCCGCTGTGAACAGACGTCATGCCACCTGCTCCCTGTGGCCCTCTTCATTCCCACTGCAGCTGTGCCGGCCTCCTCTCCATGCCTGGTGTGCTCCATGCTCCCTCTTGCCACCAGGCCTTTGCACGAGCTGTGTCCTCTGCCTGGGGCACTTTTCCTTTCTTTTTTTGCCTGGTTAATCTCTTAGCTATTGGCTCAATCAGCTATTAGGTTGGTGTAAAAGTAATTGTGGTTTTTGCCTTTGAAGGTGATAGCAAAACCACAATAACTTTTGCACCAACCTACAGAAATGTTGAACTTCAGGGGGAAAGGGCAAGCTCTTTACTCCTGGCATGTCAGTCACTGACTAAATCTCTGGAGCTGGAATGGTGGCATTCTCTGATTAGCCCACACCAGTCATCTGCCCACTTGTGGCCGGGGCCAGAGGCCCAGGATCAGCAGCCCCATCAAAAGCCACATGCCATGCAGAGAGGGGTTGATAGAAGACAGTTGCCCTTCTTGGCAGACAAAACCATCATTGTCCATTACAATGAGATGTGTGTCCTGGCAGTCACCGTGGAAACCGGGTGAGGACCAACTGCCATCAATCAGGTGACCAGTTAGGCAGCTATTACTTTGATCCAGGCTAGAAGAGTGAAGCCTGATGATATGCGAGACATTTAGGAGATACAACCGAGAGAGAGAAAGAAGATAATTCTGAGGCTTCTAACTTGATACGCAGAAGAATGAATGACACCACTTGTGTCTTATTACTGGCCTCATATGATGCAACTGAAAAAACTGGGTGATTATGAAGGGATCTGAGATAAAGGTATCCAGCTCAGATAGGAAAACAATTTTGGGGGTGAGAAGGGAACCTAAAGTCTCTCAATTCATACCCTTTAAGTAGACACATATATATAATGCTGCCACTAATTCAACTCATTAGTAAAGGGGTGTTAATGCCACGCTAGCCACTGGTTGGCCCTTCTGGCCAAATTCAAAGCTAGTGCATATCATGTCCCCTGGCTCTCTTGATTCTTCTGAGCTTCACAAGGGCTCTGCCGTGGGTCCATCTTAGTGTCTGTCCCCTTGATTCCTGACTCTCCCGGGGATCATGTTCCCCTGTGTGAGAAGGCTGGCTCCCTTGTGGAGTAACTTCTGAATAGCCACTGAGTCCTCTGAATGGCATGAGAACCCAGATGGACCCATGTACAGAGAGATGCTCTGTGCTCTGCCTGTCCCTATGCTATCAGGCATCTCCAAATAGCATGTCCAAAAGACTTCTCGGTTTTCCTTCTCAAACATGATCTTCTCATCTCAGTAAATGACACCATCATTCACCAAGATCCTCAAGCCAAAAGCCTAAAATTTGAATTCCATCATTCCCTTTCCCCCGCACCCAAACTACCAATATATCTGGTTGGCCCAGTGTCTCCCCAACCAACATATATCCCCATCAACTATGTTCCCTTCCAGTCCAGAGGCTGGCAAATATTTCTGATAAACAGCCAGATACTGCCATGCACTATCCACATGGCAGCTAGAGTGATCTTTAAAAAGTAAGCAGCGGTTGTCTCTCCCTGGCTTAAATTTGCCCAGTAGCTCTCCATTGCCCTTAAATGAAAATTCAGTCTTTCCATACTGTCTCCACCCCTCCATGACCCAGTCCCTGCCTCCTCTCTGACCCCACGTTCTGCCCACTCTTTGTCCACACTGCCCCACAACCCCCCAGTTTCCTTTCTACTCCCCAAACACTCCAACCTCTTTCCCTTCACTCCTCCCTGGGAACATTCTTCCCCCCCACCTCCCCCACCAGTTCTCTCCACATCTGGGTTCTTTTTCATCAATTAACTCTTGCTGACCGGGCCCAGTGGCTCACGCCTGTAATGCCAGCACTTTGAGAGGCTTAGGCAGTTGGATCACTTGAGGCCAGGTGTTCAAGATCAGCCTGGCCAACATGGCAAAACCCCGTCTCTACTAAAAATACAGAAATTAGCCGGGTGTGGTGGCAAGCACCTGTAATCCCAGCTACTCAAGAGGCTGAGGCAGGAGAATCGCTTGAACCCAGAAGGTGGAGGTCGCAGTGAGCCGAGACTGTGCCATCGCACTCCAGCCTGGGCAACAGAGCAGACTGTCTCAAAAACAAACAAAACAACAACAACAACAAAACCTCTTGCTTCCCTGAGAACCATCTGACTCTTATCTAATGTGGCCCCATCTTTTCCCCATTGCCCCATCTGAAATTATCTTATTTGTTCAACTGTTTGTTGTTCATCCCTCTGGAACATAAGCTCTGTGAGAGCACGGACCTCATCTGTCCTCTCAGCACACACCTCATCTGTCCTCTCAGCACACACATCAGCACGCTGTAAATCCTCAAATAGTTGCTCACTGAAAAAAGACAGGCTCCTGGTCTGTATTTCCGGGCAATGCCAGATGTCTGTGCACCTCGGATTTCTCCAGCTTTCCCAAGCCCTTCCTATGCTGGCTCAGAAGAGGGCTGCCAAAGAGTTCATTCCCTGTGTGTGACAAAGCCTGAAAAAACACGCTGCTTGTCTGAGTCACTGTGCTTGTCCAGGGACCTCTGAGCAAACTGATTTGTGACTGCAAGGCCAAGCCGATAGAAGGGCTGCTCTTCCAACAGCTGGACTCTACACTGGGGCCTCTTTAACAACAGATGTGATGTGGTGGAGAGGCGGTGGGGAGGCCGGGTCCCACGGAAACTCCCACGCAGAAATCCTGCCGTCTGTTCCTGGCACTCCCTAACATGTGGTAGAGCTTACCAGAGCTTAATTTCCTTGTTTCCAAAGTGCCCTCTCCTAGGCGCTCTCATAGCTCTCATTTGCTCACTCTCATCTCCCAAACCCCTGCACCCCATCTCCCTTTTTCATCAAGGCATTGAAACCAGAGACTGCTGGTTGCCACCTAAATGCTTTTTGTCCCTTCTTCCTTGGTCATAGAAGCCTGATTTTATTAAAGATGGTGATGAACCCAGCAAAGAGACAACATTCACCCACCCCTTTTTCAGGTAGTGGTGGCCCCGTGATGTCTGGCTAATGACGTATAAACAGCAGTGCCACTGGAACTTCTGGGAAGAATGATGAAAGGAGGCTGACTTCAGCCACTAAGACTTCAGCCGCTGTCTTAGTCTGCTAGGGCTGCCATAAAAGAATGCCACAGACTGGGAAGCTTACACAACAGAAATTTAGTTTCTCATGGTTCTGGAGGCTGGAAGTGTAAGATCAGGGTACCAGCATGGTCAGATGCTGGTCAGGGCTTGCTTCTTGCTTCCTGGTTTGCTTTTCTCCATGTCTTCACACAGGGGAAGGGAACAGAGAGAGGGAGAAAGTGGGGACATGGAGAGAACAGGAGAGGGAGAGGGAGAGAGAGACAGAGGGGAGGAGAGAGGGATAGAGAGAGAGAGGAGGAGAAAGATCCTTTTCCTCTTTTTCTGAGGCCACCAATCCTATCAGATTAGGATCCCACCATTAATGACCTCATTTAGCCTTAATTGCCTCTTAAAATCCCTATCTCCAATATAGGGTCCTTGGGGGTTAGGTCTTCAATATATGAATTTAGGAGGGATGCAATTCAGGCCATCACAGCTAGGCATTACATCATTTAGTTCTTCCCTTCCTTCTGTCTTCCTCCCACCTGGAATCCGGATGTGATGGCTGGAGCTTCAGCAGCTATACTGGACCATGTGATAACCTTGATAATGAATGCCAGGTGCTGAGGGTGAAGGTGGAAGTGCAGAAAGATGGAAAGAACCTGGGTTGACTTTGTGGCACCATTATCATGGAATTGTTAGGAGCTGCTTTATGTCAGAGCTCTGGTTCTCAGCCACACTGTATACTGGAATAACCTGGGGATCTTTGAAAAATGCTCATGCCTGGATGTCACTCCCAGAGATCCAGATATAATTGGTCTTTTGGGGCGCAGCCTAGGCATCATGATTTCTTTTAAATTTCTCCGGTGATTCTAACGTGTTAAGCTCGAGAACACTGCTAAAGAAAAAATCCTGGTGTAAGGGAATTGACTGTGTTTTAAACAATGGTATTTTAGTTTTGTTATGCAAACTAACTCAACTTCAATAAGAAATCTAATTCTAGAAGATGAATCACTTCTGTCTTCTAAGATTTTCAGAACAAGCACCGCCCAAAGCCATCAGGAGACCTGGTTGCATCCTACCACTTTCAAGAGTAGATATGGGTAGATATCAATTCAAGCTGAATGGTGACAGATCTGTGCAGTATTAAGTATAATTTTCTGTCCTTTCACTCACATGAATAAAACAGTGTGTGTAACTTAAACTTCAGGATTAAAATAAGCACTCAAATTCAAAATAGTCAGATGTGGCACTTTTGTCAACAAACCTCTTTTCCGAAAGTGAAATCCATTGGTAACAATCATTAGAGGCCAATGAACTCTTTCCTGTGACCCAAATGTCCCTCCTTGTCCCCAGCCCAAGTGGGAAGAGCTCAAGGGGAGGAGCTCGGCCAGCTGGTGAGAGAGTTGACTTAAAATAAACAGGTACCAGGGTTCAACTCTCAGCTTCACCACTTACAGCTGAGTGCTCTTGGGTAAGTCATTTAACCCCTCTGTGCTTCAGCTGCTCCCTGTGCAAAATGCAGTTCATGATTTTGTCCAGGACTCGGGACTGTGGCAAGGACTAAAAAGCAATGTCCGAAAAAGCACTTAGCATTGTGCCTGGCCCAGAGTCACTGCTCAGTAAATGTCAGCCATCATTCTTAGGCTATGGCCAGCCACTCTTCCCAAATGATGTGTCCTTCCCTTTCATTTCTGGAAAACAGTGCCAAAACAGGGCAGCTTTTATGAATAGAGTACTAAATGAGCAAACACATGTCTGGAAATAAAGGTAATTCATCCCTGGGGAGATAGCATCTCCCAGGTTCAGGGGTTAATGGGCTTGGAGGATTCATAACAAACGGTGCCTGAGACAAATTGGCTGATGGAACTGAGCAGCTATTGTTTCTCAGACAGCTCTTCAGCCGTGGCCCATTTATTAGCATGGCTGCCGGAGAAACAAATTAAAAGGCAAGCCCCTTAAAGATAACAGAAATTGAGTGCGAGAGGCAAAACACCCTGAAAGTTTGAGCCGGCGACAGAGAGGCCATGCTTCTTCATCTGCTGCCAACCTCCAAACACTGAACTCTGGAGGAGGCTGGACGGGAGCCAGCCTCTGACGGCGTGTGCTCTCCTCGGTAAATATGGGAACTGCCAAGAGCCAAGCCCGTGGAAAAGCACTTACAGATTAGAAGCAAACACATGGCAAGCAGGACCCTCTGCAATCGTAAAATGCATCGTGGAGGAAGACGAAAGGAAACAAACCATTCTCTTTGGGACTGTCCATCTGGAAGCGTGGAGCCAGGAGCATTATTACAAATAAATGTATCCAGCCCAGCAACATCTGGGAGTCACTGGATGTTTTCCTCCTCCTGGAACCTTCGGAAGAGCTCTGTCCACAAATACAGGCTTCTGAAGCTGCAACAGAACCCTGGTGCTGGGACACCGGTTCTGCCCTTCACCCCCTGTGGATTGGTTTAGGCCATTTTCCAGGGAAGGCTGGGGAGTGGAAAGGGCTTAATACTCCAGAAGCTTTGTGAGTGGGGGTGTGAGCCTGGGAGGGAAGACTGGAGGCCTCGCAGGCTGTGGGATACGTGGCCAGATGGAGCATTGTCCTTTGTGGGCAAATGGCTTCTACTAGACTTTTCTAGGTGTGACCCTGGAACCATTTTATCCTGGGGTGCTGACTAATAGAACAGATTCCTGGGTTCCACTTCAGACCTCCAGGATCAGCCTCTCTGCAGGGAAGTGCAGGAATCTTACATTTAATATCGCTTCTTAGGTGATTCCTATGCACACTAAGGGAGTGCTTCTCAAACTGGAGCATGCATGCACCAGCATAACCCTGAGAGCTTACTAAACACAGATTGCTGGGCCCCACACCGACAAGCACCCCTGATGCAGTAGGTCCAAAGTGGCACCCGAAGATCTGCATTTCTAACAAGTTTCCCTGATGCTGGTGCTGCTAGTCCAGGGACCACACTTTGAGTAGCACTGCAAGTCTGCAAACCCACTGAACTACAGGGTTTGCTCTCAGGCTGAGCAAAGTTCCATTTGTCAACAAACATGTACATAGCCCCAGTTGAGTGCAAGAGCCCTCTATTCCTGGGCATCGTGGCGTCTGGGAGCCAAACCTTCTCTCTTAGGCCCCCAAAGGAACCTGAAGACGTTTGAGTTAATAATGACTCCAGGACGAGTTTGTGCTAGGACTTTCCTTGTAGAAGAGAAGGGCCTAAATAGCAGCTCTCAACTTTGAGCAAGATTTTAGAAACACTCCATTGCTGGGGAAAAAATGTTAAACTAACTAATGTAGTCTCTTTGGGTGTGGGAACTGGGCATCATCTGGATTTTTAAAGCTGCTCTGGGGAGTCCAATGTGCAGCCAGGCTAGAAAACCTAGCACAAATGTTAACTCTGACTACCATCGGTAGCACCCAGGGAGTGGCTAGAAAGCATTACATTGGGCCCCACTCCTCCCTTGCAATTCTGACTTCCATGATTCAGGGTGGAGCTTGGCCACTGGCATTTATAACAAAAGCTCTCCAAATGTTCCACAGTGCACCTAGCGGCAGGGATCCAGGCCTGCTGGCCTAGTGGAAAGGGACTCAGGAGCACTAAATCCTGGGAAGGCTTAAGGGGTGAAATGAAACCAGAGACTGGGGCTGATTCATTTGGATCACCACAGTAAATGACAATGGTAAAGCAAGTCACAATGGTGTAAAGCAGTTTTATGAAGTGCAATCAGAACAGATTTCTTGTTCTTACCCCATAAACAACTCAAACTCTCTTCCTTGCTGGCCTGAGCAGGAATTCGTTGGAAGGGAAGATAGAAGCTTCCTCTGCAGACTTCAGACGTGCCTCCTCTGGGATGCACACAGCAAGGGGTGCCCTTGCCAGCCATAAAGCCCTGTGCAACTGGGTTTCTACAGCTCTGCAGCGGCCTAGGAGGAAGGTTTGCTAGAATTACTGCCCCATGTGACTTTCTTTTAAAAATTAACTTGCAGATCCCTGGGTGCTATATCAGCTTTCTCAACCTGGAAGTTGGACCCTAGAGCCTGCATTTGGAACAGATGTTCTGGGCAATTCCAATGTGCGTTATAAGCAGGGAACCATTTACATGAAGGTTCCACCTACCTGAGCAAAGGTGGAAGTTGGGAGAGATAGGGCCAGAGAACAGAGTGGATAGTTCTTTGCCATCTTTGGTTTCCCCGAGGTCTCTGCTGGGCAAAGGGTCTCTCAGAAAACCCTCCCTGAAAGATAAGAGCCTATTTACCAAAATTTACATCTAGGTCCAATAAATGGAGCTGACTTTACCCATGCGGGGCTGGGTGTCAGACTCAGCTGTCTCTGTTATGATGCACTTTTAAGGCTTTTCTAACAGGATGAGCTAGATTACTGGCAAAGAAATGAATTTCTCCTGTCTCCAGAGAATTCTAAATCTCCTCACTAGAGAATTAGACTATCTGTCCCATTTCCAACAATGACACATGTTGAATGGCCCAACTTTGGCCAATGGTCCTGGCCTGCCATGTCTTCTCACAACAAATGTTCCCTTGTAATTTGCTCACTCTGGGGTTAGTAGGAATTTCAAATTGGGAGAGAAAGAGAGAGAACTGTTTTAAGTGGGCTGACCTTGGCCTTCCCAAATTACCTCTGAAGTTCCAGGATTTGTGAATGACCCAGAGGTCCATGATCCACAGTCATGCGCCATTTGAATGAAGCATGAATTTGGATGGTGTGCATCTGGAACTATGGAGGGGAACTGGGTCTCGTAGCTGGGGAGCACCAGTACCTTAGCTTTGTGGAACTTGCGACATGGTGGAAGTTCTGTTTCTTGGCAAAAAATGGTCATGTGGTTGAAGAGAAACTTTCAGCGGATATAGAAATAACCATCAACTTGTGGTAGGAGAATGGCACTGGGTGCTCATGGAGCTTTACAAGACACGTGAAGTGGGAGGAAACCAGGAATCTGTGTTAGCATTTCCAGTGCTCCAAATTCGGGATCCCTGGAGGTTTCAGAATCAGTCCTCCCAAATATTTATGGAAATAATAACAAATGCTTGTATTTATTGAGTGATAATTACATGCCAGGCAAGGGGCCAAGAACTTAGCACACATCATCTCCTGTGACCCTCACAGCAATACTCCAAGTGCGTACTTTTATGATCACCATTTTCTAGAGAAGGGAACTGAGCACAGAGTGGTTGTCCAGTTTCAACAAGAACCCACAGCCAGACAGCGGCAGAGCTGGGATTCAAACTGACAAACACTCTCTCCTCGCCCAAACTTTAGTTCGGCTCCTCTGAGCCCTCTATTCGACTAGGCCTCAAATATGGCCCCAGTCCTGCATAGCAAAAATCATGTCAAGTCAGTTTAGCAAAATGTCTTCACCTTTGATCTCTGATCACTCTTGAAATCTGATCAATTTCCTCATCCCCCACCTTTAATGTATAAGTCCTTGACCTGCCTTTAGCAAGAATCCTGTTAGGTCAGTTTAGCAAGAATTCCCCAACCCTGGGTGTCTCCTCTTCGCAATTTTTCATCCACTGACTCTCCTTACTCTTCTCACTGACTATAATCCCCCACCTGTCCTTTCTGTATTCAGAGTTGATCCCCATCTCCCTCCCCTATTGCAGTACCCCTACTGTGATAGTCTTAAATAAACCCTGCCTTACCTTTTAAATAAGTCTCAGAATCATTCTTTCATCAACAGAACACAGGCAGTTGGACTCTGGTACCTGCCTTCTTAATCCGTACAGTATCCTGCCAGACCAGCGCTGTCCAATACAACTATAATGGAAGCCACATGTGTAACTTTAAATTATCTAATAGCCACATTAAAAAGGGAAAAAGAAATAGGTGAAATATTTTTTTTTAAGTTTTTTACCTAGTATATCTGAAATGCCATTTCAACATATCATTGATAGTACAAAATTATTAACGAATATTTTACATTCTCTTTTCCTTACTAAATATTTGAAATCTGGAGTGTATTTTACACTTTAAGCATATCTTAATTCAGATGAGCCACCAGTGGTAAATGGCTGCAGTAATAGGCAGCATGGGGCTGGATTATCCCCTGGCAGGCAGGATGCTTGATGTAGTTTGGATGTGTGTCCCTGATCAAATCTCATGTTGAAGTGTAATCCCCAATGTTGGAGGTGGGGCCTGCTGGGAAGTGATTAAATCATGGGGGCGGATTTCTTATGAGTGGTTTAGAACCATCCCTTAGGTACTGTCCTCGAGATCCTGAGTTCTCACGAGATCTGGTCATTTAAAAGTGTGTGGCACGTCCCCCCCCACCCTTTCTCTTGCTTCTGCTCTGGCCATGTGACATGCCTGCTCCCCCTTCGCCTTCTGGCCACAGTTGTAAGTTTCCTGTGGCTTCCCCAGAAACCAAGCAGATGCCAACATCATGCTTCCTGCACAGCCTGCAGAACCGTGAGCCACTGAAACCTCTTTTTTTCATAAATTGCCCAGTCTCAGGCATTTCTTTATAGCAATGCAAGAAGGAACTAATACAATGCTTGAGTTGGAAAATTTTTTCATGGGGATGCCTAGTGTAGAGGAAGCACAGAGGAAGGAGGAGAGGAGAATGAAGAGACAAGGAACCTGGCTGGGACACCTGGGGGCATGGCTGCCTTTGCAGCTGGAATGGAGAGATCATTTCAGGAGCAGGGTTTGGGGTGATTAGAACTGAGCAGAGGCTCTGAGGACATCAGTGTGGGTGGAATCCAGGGGACTACATGTGAGAATTACGCTGAATAAAGATAGGGCTTTGGGCCTCCAGTCGTGAAGTGTGCCTGGGATGGAGGTGAAAAGCGACTTAGAGTGGATGGAGAGAAGAGTGGGGTAATGAGCAATCCCAGAGAAACTGGCTCCAAGTGTGGGCCAGGCAATGTGCTCTATGATTGGGAAGGGCAGGCAGGTGATGAAAGAGGACAGTGTCTCTCCAGCTGTCATGTGCACAGATATCACCTGGGGATCTTGTTCAAATGCAGGTTCTGATGCAGTTGATTTGGGATGAGGCCTAAGATTCTGCATTTCTGAAAAACTCACAGGTCTGGTGAGGCTGCTGGTACATGGACCGCCATGCTCTGAGTAGCAAGGACTAGGACACAGATTCATGCTTTGAATGGTTAAGTGGCATAGAAGGGGAAGAAGTAGAAACTTAGCTAAGCTCTGGAGAGCCTTTGGCTTGTGTGCTTTCCAAGCTGTGGCAATAATAACTGTGGCTTGCTTCCACTGAGTACCTACTATGTGCCAGGTACTGCGTGTTGGGCTTTATACCAGAGATTAGCAAACTAGGGCTCATGGGCCAAATCTGGCTGCTTCCTGTTTTTGTGAGTAAAGTTTTATTAGAACCCAGCTACACCCATTGATTTATTTACATATAGTCATGGCTGCCTTCATGGTACAGTGGCAGAGTTGAATAGTTGCAATAAAGATCATTCACAAAACTTAAAATAGTTACCATCTGGCCCTTTATGGAAATATTCTGCTCATCCCACATTTGCACATTATCTTATTTAATTCTCATCACAGCCCTGTGAGGTAAGCACTGTTATTGTTCCCTGTTACAGATGAACAAACAGAGGTGTAGAGGCATCAAGGCACTTGCCCAGGGGCTCACAGCTAATACAAAGGACAGACAAGGTCCTCATAATAGGCCAATGCCGTATTTGGTTTTCTGTTCCTGCGTTAATTCATTTAGGATAATGGCCTCCAGCTGCATCCATCTTGTTGCAAAAGACGTGATTTCCTTCTTTTTTATGGCCATGTAGTATTCCATGGTGTGTATGGACCACATTTTCTTTATCCAGTCTAGTTTGGATGGGCATTCAGGTTGATTCCATGTCTTTGCGATTGTAAATCATGCTACGATGAACATATGTGTGCATGTGTCTTTGTGTTAGAATGATTTATATTCCTTTGGATATATACCCAATCGTAGGATTTCTGGGTCAAACGGTAATCGACCATTCAATTACCTGTTTCCTGTTTTAAGTTCTTTGAGAAACTGCCAAACTGCCTTCTACAGAGGCTGAATTAATTTACATATCGCATGTTCTCGCTTATAAGTGGGAGCTTAACATTGAATACACATGGACACAAAGAAGGGAACAACAGACACCAGCGCCTACTTGAGGGTGGAGGAGGGGAGGAGGGTGAGGATAGAAAATCTACCTATTGAGTACCATGCACATTACCTGGGTGATTAAATAATCTGTACTCCAAACCCCTGTGACACACAATTTACCTATATAGCAAACCTGCACATGTACCTTGAACCTAAAGTTTAAAAAGATAAATAAGTTAAATTAATGCACTAGTCTCACGGAAACAGGAGTGGCCTCTAGAAAGCAAGCACGTATGTGTGTGAGCAGCAGGAGGCTGAGGGAGACCAAGATGCTGTTTTATGGAAAGGACCCAGTGTTTCCTTCTATAATGGCTTCTCTCGCACCCCACACCATCTTCCGTTGCCCACCTCTGAACTTACCTGCGACAGTGCCTGTCTCTTACCCCAAGCATTGGCCTCTCTTCCTACTATGGGATGGCAGTTGTTAAATCCCCCAATGTCCCCACCCCTTGTGGGACAATCCAGAGGCACGTTCTACACAATTCGCCTGGGGTCCACAGTGAGCTTGAGCCCCAGGTGCCCACAGTGGTCACCTGCTCATTATTGGCTTCCCGTATCCGTGGTCCCCACATCACTCTCCCATTCTCCCACTTGTGGGAATCACCTCCCAAGTGAACTACCTGCACCCAAACCCCATTTCCAGTTCTGTTTTCAGGGAATCACAAACCAAGACACATACTCAGCTGTGTAGGTACCATGGCAGTCATGTAAAATGCCTGTGGGGTTCACCTTTTACAGATAAAGAACTGGGGCCCAGAGAGGAGAGCTGCTTGTCTTAGTTACACAGGTTCCTAGCCAGGTCCATCTGACTCATTCATTGAAGAGTCCTACAGCTCATTCTTTGAATAATAACAATCGTGGTGTCATCATCATCACATGCTTACTGTGAACAGATGAGGGGTCCACGGCTCAGAGGAGTTAAGAACTTGGCCAAGTTTTGCTCATGTGTTAGAATGGGGATTTGCACCCCCAGAAGCCTGGAGTAAGAGGTGAAAACCTCCACAAGCAAGGCTGCAGTGGACACGGAGCTGTCTCCTTGGGGCTGGGTGCCCTGGAGTGGCCTGCCCATCCCTCAGCCCTGCCCACTGGGTGGGATAAACATCTTCCTCAACGACTGCTCCCACGGCCGGTTGCCATGGTTACCTCTGGGTACCATCTGAATATTGAAGGACAGTGATGGTAACCGCAGCCACTGTCACCGCCTCTGTTTGACATTCCTACCCACCCTCCACCCAAATTCCTAGTACAACTGGGGCTGGAGAGTGGGAAGGGGGTAGGCCTGGTTGCCGTGAGAACAAAAGAGAGCAGCTTCTCATGACCTCATCTCTAGAAATCCTGGGAGCTTGGCAGCTGCGGCTGGGAGTTATTACTGCTCTGCTGTCTTCCCTCCCCTTCCAAGTTTCCCCAGCCTCAGCATAAGCAGGAGCCTGCCTGCCAGTCTGCATGTGCTGTTCATGCCTGCGCCTCTCGTGTACAATGATTATTCTAGATCCCTGTCTTGCCTATCTCTCTCCCTTCCTCCTTCTCTTCCTTCCGCCCCCTACAGAAATGCACTGTCTTATAAAGGATGCAGCCCTTTGCTGGTGTGTTATTAAGCTTCAGAGAGAGGCCTGTAGAGTTCTGACTGGCCCCTCCTGGAGCTCTGAGAGTTTCAGTGATGATCCCCATCTTCTCATCTGTAAAATGGGGACAAGGGCTGTTGGAAAGATTAAGTAAGGGCAATAGCAGAAACATTAAGAGCTTGATCCCTGAATTGGACAGACTTGCATCTAAATCCTGATGTCTCACTGCGCCACCTGAGGCAAGTTAATTTTCTGAGCCTCCATTTCTTCTTCCATGAGGATAATAGGTGTATCTACACGCAGGGATTTAATTTACTAATGATTAAAGCATGGAGCCTTTCTTTGTACCAGTGCCCTTGCCTGCTTCATGACCCTCTAAGCCTTTGAGTCTGCAAAGGGCAATGACCTTTGTTCTCCCTTGTTCCCAACCAAGGGCAGTGACATGAGACTCTGCCCTTCACTGAGAAAGAACAGCTCGGCTTCCAGCCGGATACGAGCAAGGCAGATAAGACACCTCCGTTTCCTCTTTTGAATCCTGTGGCTGTCACCAGCCTCTGATAAGATAGCACCAGCTGGGTGGCCCCACAGCTCCAGTGGGAGATTAAGAGCTTGGGTTTGACAGGGATAGGGTGCTTTTTAAGCTTGTAGTAGTGGCACCCTTGATCGGTTTGCGGCACAGGGCAAAGGTGGCGGAGCTTGAGGAGGAGGAAAAGGGAAGGATCTGCAAAATTCCTTTTCCCCAAAAATATTGATCCTTCCATCATCCTTCCCACAAACCCTCAAGACACTGTCACGGCGCAGGAGGGAATCAGGGAGACAGGAGGTCCTCCAAATCCATCATGAGCTTTGGGCTATTTTTAAAGTCTCCAAGAATTTGAGTAAAAATGTGCAAGTATGTGCATTTCACTACGGTGAGAGAGAACAGAGTGTTCATTCAATTCTCAAGGGCAGGGTTCTTCAAGCAGCAGCCTTGTTATGGTGTGCTGGCATCTGCCTGTACCAACTTTCAAGAGCCAATTGTTAAGTATTTAGGAATTGTGTGAGCCAGTTGTGAAACGCAACATTAAATACTAAATTACAGAAAATTACAATTAAATAAATTATACTAAAAATACTTATTTCCTAATTATTCTATTTCTCATTCCTTTTACCTATGCTTTTGTATCTAATACTACATAATGGTGTGTTACGGAACATCTCTTCCCAGCTCAACATTCAGTGACATCACATGGATAGCTTGAAATTGGCCATGGTGGGAGAATTTACACCCCCGGAAACTGGCAAATGCTACAAACCAGCCAGCCCTCTCCCAGGCCCCAAGTCCTTGTTAAATATTTACCAGCACATTCTAGTCCCTGCACCACCCACAACAGAGGTATCTAGGTGGTCTATTACAAATACAGACCCAGAGCCGCTCTCTAGACACACTGAATCAAAATGTCTGGGTTTGGGGCCCAATAATCTACATTTAGAGAGCTCCCCCTGAGATTCATAAGCACACCAAGAACTTTGGGAGATTGGAAGGGAATAAGGGAGGAAAGAATGTGGAAGGGAATGAGAGGGGGAAGGAGGAATGTGGAAGAAAACAGGAGGCAGAAGAAAGGGTTCCCAAAATAACTTTTCCCAGGACTAGCCATAGGACAATTTTAAAGTGATTGAAGGCTGAATTGTACTATCTACTCTTTATTATTATTATTGTATTGTATTGTATTATTGTATTGAGAGAGACATCTATTAAGCACTTACTACGGTTCAGGCACAATGCTAAGTGCATTAAGTGTATGTTTCATTCATATATCACCTTGATGTAAAAGTTATTTATTGTTCCCATTTTACAGGTGAGGAAACTGAAGCTTAGGCTAAAGTGCATTGACCAAGGTCCACACTCAGCAAGAGTTAGAGGCAAAATTTAAACCACGGGAGTGGTGGGCTGAGTCAGCTCTAGTGACTGGACTCCAGAAGTGGTGATCTGAGTCAGCGCTAGTGGCCGGCACATGGAAGGGCCTTGGTAAACATTGGTGGGTGGACTTATCCCAAAGGCGCTACCATGTCAGAGCTGTGTTTTCTCTAGAATGAGTTTTAAACTCGTGATGATTTCTTGAGTGCCATTAACCGTCTCACATAAGCAAGGATAAATGCAGCTCATCTCAAGATGTGTACAATTCAGACAGAACATGCAGGGGCCGGGCATCTGAGAGATGGCCCATGCTGTGGTTCACAGAGCAAAGGGCTCTTCTCACACGGTTCCTCACTGGCTCATCCTTCAGTTCCTTGGCTGGGCCAAATGCCTGCACTCAACCCATGTTGGTCAGAAAGAAAATGTAGATGTCAGTGATCAGGAGCTCCCAACCTGGTCTGGCAGATTAAGACAAAAATCAACCTGAAAAATTAGAAACACTACAGGAGTCAACCAAGAAAACCAAGCCACCATCTCTTATAAGAAATTTAGCTCACAAACATATTTAGTTAGGTTCAAGTTGAATGATGAAGAATCATTAAAAAAAGAAAAACAAAAATATATTTAAAAACATATTTAGTTTGGGAGAGAGTAGGCAACTCTGGTGGGGGTGCAGGAGGCTCAGAATGGAGTTGTGAGAGATGAAAATGGGGAGTTAAGTTGGATCCTGTTGGAAAGGTTGGCCAGGATGGCTGACTCTAGAAGTCAGAGAAGGATATTGAGTGCTGTAAGAGTGAAAATAAGTTCATAAGGGCCATGCTTGGGAAGCTCTTGGGGGGCCCTGGAAGTGCCCAACTCTGTTGGTATGAGGCTGTTTGTCAGTTCTGTTGGTAGCCTACACTGAGCACCTGGGGGCAGGGGTCAAGAGGTGGTGGTGAGCTGGGAATGCCCCTGTAAGTCCTGGAGCCCAGTCTGGCTGGGTTCCTCTTGGCTTTCAAAGGACTCCAGGGCAGTGTTCAGCTGAGGCCACGAGAAAGCTTTTTCTGCTCTCCATTCTCCATCATATGGGCCCCTAAGAGCAGGGGTTCCCCAAGCTGAGATCTGTAGGCATTCTGGAAAAAAGACAGCCTCATAGTTAGTTGAGTTGGGGAGTTGCTACATGTGCTATCCTTTCCTTAGAGATTGCAATGATCACATTAAAAGCTCTGAAAAGTTCTGCAGACAAAAAAAAAAACACTTTCAAATTTGTAATTCATTTAGAATTGCTGGAGGTAGCAGACAATGGCAGGGCTCCACTCAGATAGACACAGATCTCTAGTTTCTGTTTCTGCCCCACCCCTGGTTTCTGCGTGCTTTCATAAAAGTGCTCCAAAATTTACTTCCCCTAGGGACAACCAACCACTAGTGAACAATATGTTGTCCTAG
The DNA here is from genome assembly GCF_029289425.2 of Pan paniscus. Lineage (NCBI taxonomy): Eukaryota > Metazoa > Chordata > Mammalia > Primates > Hominidae > Pan > Pan paniscus. The sequence goes on along the minus strand of NC_085926.1, from coordinate 72,096,590 downwards.
GTGGGGCAGCTCTGAGACATTTTTCAGAGTTGATAGTTCCCCTGTGGGACCAGCCTAACACTATCCTCTATGGGACATTGCCCAGGATCAGTTCTTCCTTTGCACATGAGTCCTCAGCTCAGGGTCAGCCACTCGGGAACCAGACCTAAAACACCTGCTTTCTCCAACATTCAGGCTGTTTGTGTCTGAAACATCTTTCAGTATCATTTAGATCTAGTATTATTTGGCACATACTTTGAAAAACTCCTCCTTGGAGAAAAATTCATCCCCTGAAATGATTTTCTGGAGAGGAAGAGCCTGAGGGGAAAAAACAAAACAAAAGCCTCCTTTGGAGCCTATCGCTAGCTCAGCCCTCTTTCTCTGGAGCCCTTCTGTGCTGTCCTCAAACACTGTCAGAGTTTCTGCAAGAGGCCTGCTATGGTCTGAGTATGGCTTGTCCCCAACAAAACTCACATTGAGGCTTTGTCCCCAACATGACGGTGTTGTGAGGTGGTGGGATCTTTAAGAGGTGTTGGGTCATGAGAAGTACATTCACATGAAGGGATTAATGCAGTCTCTCTGGAGGGATTGAATTAGTTACTGCCAGAGTGGCAGTAAGGCAAGTCAGCAGCAAGGCTGACTCTTGTATTTGCTCTCTTTTGCACACCACTTCCCCTTCAGCTTCCCTGCTGTGTTACAACATAGCACAAGGCCCTCACCAAAAGCCAACCAGATGCTGGCACCATTCTTCTTGGACTTCCCAGTCTCCAGAACCATGAGCTAAATGAAACTCTTTTCTTTATAAATCATCCAGTCTCAGGTATTCTGTTATAGCAACACAACAAGACTATGACAGGGCTGAAAAGAGATGTCCTTTGTCAGTGTCCAGCTTGCATTTCAGGAGCATGCCTCGGGGAATTGTCTATTTGGTGACTGGATTTTTCAGGAAAGCATAATTCACCTTTACGACAGTGCACATTTGTTTTTGGAGAATGTGGTCAGATCTCCCTTTCCTACTGTCTTGAATCCATTTCTGTGCATTATGAGATTTGCCTGGATCAGAAAGTCACAAATTCAAATGTCTGCATTGGCCAGACAAGTAATGCAAATGAGTGAATTAGACCTGATATAAAGCAATTGGGAGCGATGAGGACTGGGAAAAAAGGGGGAGCACATGCCCCATCTAAGGGGGCAGCCGCCAGCAGCCCCAAGCCAATTGTCACTGGGCAGGGATTAGACCTAGGTGCTAGGATTTTTTTTTATAAGAGAAGCCAGAGATACAGATTTTATTTGAGATATCTTGACTTTCTAATATTGGCAAATAGTTCAAAAGTTTTTAAACTATGCGACCAAGCAGTACAGATTCACCAGCTTGATGAGAGATGCCAGGTTATGATCTTGATCTTGGTGATCTACAAAAGGTCAAAAGTAGAGTGAGGAGAGACTTAGCCATGGAATACGAGGTCGCAAGCTCACCCTCTGTCACAGTGCTGTGCTCTCCCTTTGCACATCCTGGCCCGTCTGCCTGCAACACACATCCCTCCACTGTTTGCCTGGTTACCTCCTTTTCATCCTTTAGACTGGGGTCCACAAACTCTGACCTGTTAGGTCTGTGGTCTGTTAGGAACTGGGCTGTACAGTAGGAGATGAACCGCGGGCAAGTGAGCAAAGCTTCATCTGTATTTACAGCCACTCTCCATCACTCACATTGCAACCTGAGCTCTGCCTCCTGTCAGATCAGTGGTGGCATTAGATTCTCATAGGAGTGTGAACCCTATGGTGAACTATGCTTACAAGGGATCTAGGTTGCATGTTCCTTATAAGACTCTAATGCCTGATGATCTGTCACTGTCTCCCATCACCCTGTCACCCCAAGATGGGACCATGTAGTTGCAGGAAAACAAACTCCAAGCTCCCACTGATTCTACATTATGGTGAGCTGTATCATTATTTCATTATATATTGCAGTGTAATAATAATATAAATAAAGTACACAATAAATGCAATCTGCTTGAATCATCCCAAACCATCCCTCCCACCTTGGTCTGTGGAAAAATTGTCTTCCACATACTGGTCCCTGGTGCCAAAATTGTTGGGGACTACACTTTAGACCACAGCTATCTCCTGACTCCTCAGATGGGCTTAGCTTCCCCACAAGAGCTCCCATAGCCCCTGAGCCTCCCCTTTTGTAAGATTTATTCCATTTGTAATTATTTGTTCAAAGTCTCTCTTCTCCACAATTCTGCGGGTTCCATAAAGACCAGAACTGTGCCTGTCTTGTTCTCCGTTATATTCCCAGCACTGGGCCCAATGCTTGACACAGAGCACCTGCTCAAAATGACTCTTTTCATGAATGAAAGAGTAGAATGCCCAAAAGATTTCCCAAAGGTGAAAGGAATATTCTAGACTCATCCCAGAGGATTCTACTGCCTCCTTGAAAACACTCCTCCTGGATGGTGTCAGGCACTCATCTGGATTGTTCCTGTTTTCCCAGAATCAAGGCCCAAAGAGCACACAGTGCTAAGCAGAGCCACAGCTTAAGACTGTGTGCATTGTGCTTTGTGAATGGAATCCCCTAGAATGAAGGATGGCACACTATAATCCTGGGGCCAAATCTCCTCATTGTCTGTTTTAGTGAATAAAGTTTTATTGAAACACAATTATACTCATCCATTTATGTATTGTGTATAGCTGCTTTCTTGCTAAAAACAACACAGTATAATTGAGGCAGATCTTACATGGTCTGAGAAGCCCAAAATATTTACTGTCTGACCCAGTACGGTAAAAAGTTGCAGACCCCTGCCCTGGGAGTTGGGCAGTGCCCAAACTGCACAAGACATGTTGCAGCCATACTGTTAAGTATTCCTCAATCCAAATTCTGAGAACCACCAACTGCCTGGACCAACCACTTCCCTGCAGGGTTTGTGGGTGGTGACATTTTGGCTGAGTCCCCAATGCCATCAGCCCCCTCTATTCCCACCCATGGATGGAAGAGAAGCTGGGTAGAGAGAGAAGGGCAGTAACCTCGTGGGCCCACTGCAGCGTGTGGGGCAGCAACCTCCTCTCCCCTTTGCATATCCCACCTCTTAAAAGACGGTGCACGTGGAGCATGTCAGGGAATGGTGATAGTCTCTTTGGCCCAAAGTTGTCAAAGTCTAGTCCAGGAGCTCCTGGGTTTGGAGAGAGGGGCAGGAAGGAGATGAAGGAGATGAGACTGTGACTCTAGGAGGGGTGGGGTTGCCTAAAGGCCCACCTAGGGGCCTAGCAAGGGTACGCCAGTCTTCCATGGGTCAGCGGATACCAGTGAAGGTAGCTGGGCTGTTCCCACCAGGAGCGCCACCCTCTGGGCACAGGGACCTTGATACTAAGGCCTGCCATGAAGCTGATGGCTCAGAGCAGAACCCAGGGGTGGGGCAAGAGGAAATTGAGCCTGAACCAGATCACCTGTGTCTAGGCTCTGTGCAGTAGGGAGATCCCCAGTGGGTTTTCCAAAGAACCAACCATTTTTGTTGTGGTTATTTAATGCTGGGTACCAAACCATCCCAATACTTGGTAGCTTAACAAAACAACTCATCATTCTGCTCATGAATATGCAGATTGGGCCGTTCTCAGCAAGACAGCTCCTCCCTGATCACTCATTATCAGCTTGAGTGGCTCCAAGGCCAAGAGCTGGGGCCTCTCACTCACATGTCTGGTGGTGAATGCTGGCCCTTGGGGGAACCTTGGCTGGAGCTGTTGCCTAAAATACCTACACATGGCCTTTCCATGCTTGGCTTCTGCACAGCATGGTGGCTGGTCCCAAAGGCAAATACTCCAGGAGACAGAGCCAGGTGGAATTTGGATCACATTTTCTAACCTAAGTCAGAAGCCACACTGCATAACTTCTGCCACATTCTGTTTGTTAGAAATGAATCACTAAGCCTGGCTTATGTTCAAGGAGAGGGAAACTAAAGAGTCTATGGGCCTATTTTAAAAGCTCCACAAATACGCTTCACCAAGAATGAGCCTTTGGGAATTGCCCTACAGAGAGCCTGGAAATGATGATAAAGAAAAAGGAGACATCCACGCCAGCCCTGGGCTGCAGAAGAGAAGAGGAAGTCAGTTTTCTGTCTCTCTCCCCATCAGCCGAGGGCTGGGGCTTTGTGGGGAGAACCACCTCTGGGGCCATCTCCCTGGCAAAAAGTAGGCAAACTTTCAATCAAATATGAGATTGAAGCTTTAAAATGAATAGAGCTGAGCCTTAAGATCCAAAGTGAGACCATGTTAATGATCACTAGAAGTGGGAAGTTACAGAATAGGATTAAAAGTCAGTTAAGGAATCCTTTACCATTTGGAGATGCAGGGATGGGATGAGGGTGAATGTCCACACTGCACTGTTCATAGCAGCAATTGCAAAGATAGAAATGGCTCAGATTTTTATGCCCCAATATGGATAGGTTGAGACACCTCTCCAAATGGCTTCATTTAGAAGGCCTTTATCGGTAGTCTAATCCTTCTGCAGTTTGCTTTTCAAGCCCTAAATTTGGGGGAAATTGGAAGAATTGGATAAGTGATCTCTAGGGGCCCCTCCAGGACTCACAGTCCCTGATTATCTTGGTAACAAGGACTGGGTGCTGACAGCTACGAAGGAAATGGTCTTTAAGAATGTGTTTATTTAATTAAAGAATCTTTCAGTACAGAAATCATAGTAGTATCTGGAGAAATTAGCTCTGTTCTCTGATTTCACTGAAGTAGAAGTAATCACATATGGTCTTTCCCAGCCTCTCTTCTTTCCCTCTCCCTCCCCCTCTCTCTTCCTTCTTCCCTCAGATCCTCTCTCAGCCTTTCTCAATCTCTGCCCCACACCTACCCAGAGTGGTGATTTGAGGAGAAACTTTAACAAGCTTCCAGCGGGGCACCAAACTTCTGCTCCGATGTCTTTACTATTCAAGACCGTTTTACAGCCCCTGTCTTTTAAGCTTTGCTCCTCAAAGTGTGGTCTGTGAACCAAGAACATCACCTGGGAACTTATGGGAAATGCTGAATCTCAGGCCCAATGCTGGGCCTACTGAATCAGAATCAACATCTTAACAAGAGCCCCAGGGGATTCAAATAAACATGAAAGTTTGAGAAGTGCTGTTTAAGGATCCCAATTCCTCACCTCTATTATTCTTCCTTACCTCTATTATTCTTCCTTGTCTTTTTCAAGACATCTAGAAGTAGATGATCCCCTGTGGTTAACTCCCAGTGTTTCAGACCCTTCTGGGTCCCCGGCAACCCCTTTAGAGCTGGATCTCCATCCATAGCCTTAGAGAACCTAGGCATAGCTCGCCTTCAACCAATACCTAACAGGAGTCAAGCCACACTTCCAGCCCTTGGATCTCAAATACTCTTGATCCATATCTGGAGAAATGTTGGGCGGAAATCCTTATGGGAAATGGCTTATATTCAGATGGCATGTTGTGGAACACCATTGTCATTTCTTTTGAATCCAGACCCTGCTGTCATTTTCATCTCCCTGTGTACTTCGGGCTTTAATGTCAAAAGACTTGTCTCATTGCAAATCTCAGAAACATTTCTGTGACAAGGTCGCTTGCCTAAAGCTATTTGTTTACAAGCTAAGTGAGCATTGGGAAGGTACCCTAACCACCCTTTAGTGCCCTGGAAAAATCACACGATTGTGTTTGGCTATTGTACAGACTTTTTTTGTTCCTTTATCTCATTGCTTTGAGGACATAAAAACCAATGGTGGGGAGAATAGTTATAATTTTAGGCACCCACAATTTTATACAGTTGGGAGGGTGAAACGCTTTCATCCAACTTGAAGAAATACCCCAAACTCTCCCAGGCATTTTCCATTTTGAACAAATTTCAGCTTAGCCAAGTGACATCTATCTACAGGTGGACTCGATCCACTTTCTTAGGGCTGTTACTAAAGTATATTGGCAGCCTCTGGGTCCCTGAGATGGCCCACCTTAAAAGCAGGGTTTCCCAGCACCCGTGAACTCTAAACCCCAGACAAATAACCACAATGGGCATTTTTGAAATGGCTGCTTGACATTTGCTAAACCTGGTTGTGACTTTTAATTATCCAAAGTTTGGTTTCCCCTGAAGCCTGAGCCTGCAACAAGGGCTTGGATACAGGGGATTTACTTGAGAGGTGACTCTAAGAAGCAGGAGTGTGGAGTGGATGACTGTCAGGCTCATATAAGGGGGCTTCTCAAAATTGCTGCTCCAGACCCCAAAGCCAGCTGCAGTGGGGCCTTGAGAAGCATAGAGAATGCCTCCAACAAATGTTCCCGAATGTCAGGGAGGTCTAAGCACTGATTCACTGCTTCTAAGCCTAATTGGTAGAAGGTTACCCTCGGGGGCATTAACTCCTCTGCTGTCCTGGCCTGTGCTTTCTGCACTGGCCAAGCAAGCTGCCTCAGCACAGAAAGCCCTAAAGCAAAATACAGAAAGATGCTTCCAGGCAAAGCAGGTGAGTCTGAGTTCAGCCAGAACTGCTCACCTCAGGAACACCCAGGGGCTACTGCCACACCTCTCAACACCTTTACAGGGTAAGGTATTCTTATTATCCCCATCTTCAAGCTAAGGAAACTGAGGCTCAGACAGGTGAATCTTCTGCCCAGCGAGGAGGCAGGGACTGGGGTCCCAGCACAGGCTGTCCGCTCCACAGCCTCTCCTTGGAACCTGCCACCCTGTGGGGCAAAGGACTGGAGGGACACCAGCCATCTGGTGTGCCTAGGACTATCCAATTTTTAGCACTGAAAGTTCCAGATCCCAGGAATCCCTTAGTCCCAGGCAGAACGAGATGGTTGGCAACGCTCATGGGTCTCTCTGCCTCTTCAGCTCCTGGCTCTCCCAACAGTCTCCCTTGTGAGCAGCAACAGACATGTGGCTTAAAGACGGTCTTTCTCCTCTTCTCTCGCTCCACTTCTGCATTCTGGTAAGGCTGTTTCTAAGTAAGACCCAGATAAAACTGGCTTTCAAATGGTGATTTCCCCTGAGTAAACCTTTTATGTAGAAGGTGAGAGACAAGAAAGTTTTTTGTTCTTACTTCCTTTAATGAAGCCCTTTTATTCTAGTTGTGGAGAGAAGGGGTGGGTGGTGATGACTATAAATGAAATTTAGTTGATTTCTTTGCTAAGCATTCATGATCATTTTATTTTTTAGGGGCTTTTTTAAAAAAATGGAATAATATGTGTGTGTGCATGTGCACCTGTGTATGTGTGTGTGTGCACATGCAATGCACATAGGCAAATACATAGTATATCTATGTATATTAGTTTTCTAGGGCTTCCCTAACAAAGTACCACAAACTGGGTGGCTTAAACAACTGAAAGTTCTTCTCTCACAGTTCTGGAGGTTGGGAGTCTAAGGTCAAAGCATCCACAAGGTTGGTTCCTTCTGAGGACTGTGAGGGAAGGATCTACTCTAGGTCTCTCTCCTTGACTTGTAGATGGACGTCTTCACCTTTTCTTCCTTTATGCATGTCTCTGTGTCCAAATTTCCCCTTTTGATAGGAACACCAGTCATACTGGATTAGGGCGTACCTTAAGGACCTCATGTTGACTTGATTACCTCTGTAAAGATTCTATTTTCAAATACAGTCACATTCTGAGATACTGGAGGCTAGGATTTTGACATATGAATTTGGGGGTACACCATTCAACCCATAACACTATGTCATCCCTGTGTGGGGGTAATGAAAATGCCCAGCCCACAGTGTTGCCGTGAGGAGTAAGACACAGCCTAATTTCGTGCCCCTCAGTCTAGCACACAGTAGGCATTTGGTCAGTATTTGTCAAATGAATGAAATGTATGAATTCAAGTTACAGAATTGCAGTGATGATAACTAGTAGCTAATGGTTTAAAGAGATAAAGGAAAATACAAAGTGGTAAGTGCTACCCAAGCTGTGTAGGACAAGGACACTGTCATTTTGGTCTGTTTAGCATGGCCCTTTGGGGATCCCCTCTCCAACACCGTGATTCCCACTGGAGCTGACCTGAAGTGCCCTGTCTTCTCCATGCAAGGTTGGAAATATGACCCAGAGTGGCCAATGACAGATAATTTTATCCTCTCTGGACAAAGTGATGTGTTTAGTGATGGGCAGGGGAACAACAGGGCAAATGATTCCTCCTTAGGACTGGCATTTGTGTGAGGGAGAGAGGGCCTTGTTTTCCACTGGGTTTGTAAAACTGGAATTAGGTGAGGATAGCAGTCACTGTCTCAAGCTGCATGGGTGGGCATATGGAAAAGGACAGAGCTAAGATGTAGGGAGATGTAGAGAGAAGGACAGAGGAAACTCAGGAAGCTGACGAAATTGGCTGAGACCCTGGATCCAGCTATACCTGAACAAGATCCACTCCTGAAAGTCAGCTACATAAGTCAGTAAGTTCCTGTTGGGCGTGGGCACTTGCAGCTGCAGGGTTTCTGTCTAAAAATGGGTATGAGCAAAGTGACTGGGAGCCCAGAGGGCAGTCCTATTAACTCTGACCAGGGGAATCAGTTTAGGTTTTCTGAAGGATGTGATATGTGGGCCATCTTCAAAGATAAGTCAATTCTCAGCCAGCAAAGGAGTCCAGGGCACTTAGTGGGAGGTGAGTGTGCATATGCAGTGATAAGTGAAAGGGCAGGGTCTGTTCAGGGCTGGTGAGGAGCTGGCTGTGGTTGGAGCTGGGCCATGTTATTGGGAATGTGGGCTGTGGCTGGAAAAGTCAGAGACAACAAAGGGCTGAATGCCACCACTGAAAGCTGCCATTCACCCATCAGACTCCTCTCAGCTTTCTTCTTCCGCTCAGGGCTTATGACCTTGGGAAAAAGGCATGGGGATGGGAGGAGCTGTTTGAAAATAGAAGCAACCCCGTCTCCAGCCTGTAGAATGGGGGGTGCCCATTTCCCCCACATTCCCCGTGTCCAACCTAAAGAAGATAAATGAATGGCACAGACCAGTTCACTGGGAGGCAGGGGACCCCACACTGCCCAGGGCCCATGTTTCCCAGGCCAGAACACTATCTGACAGATACAGGTGGGCAAAGTCCCCAAAAGGGGACTCACCACTGCGTGGAGACCTCAAATGCTCTATCACAATTTCCTCATTAAAGGAAAGATGAGAACATGCAAGAGAAGTCAGGTAAGTGCGGTAGACAGAATGATATTCCCCCAAAGATGTTCACATCCTATCCCCAGGACTTGTGAATATATTTCCTTCCATGGCAAAAGGAACTTTGCAGATGTGGCTAAGTTAAGGATGTTGAGATGGGGAGAGGAGCCTGGATTATCCCAGCGAACTCAATGTAGTCGCAGCTATCCTTATCCAATGGAGGCAGGAGGGCCAGAGTCAGAGGGGGAGATGTGATGAGGCCAGAGTGACATAATTGTTGGAAGGAATGTGGGCACGCCCTCAAAGCTGAAAAAGACAAGGAACGGATTCCCTCCCGGAGCCTCCAGAAGGGATGCACCTGGTTGATACCTTAATTTTAGCCCATAACAACCGTGTTTGGACTTCTGAACTACAGCACTGTAAGATAACAAATTGGTATTAAGTCACTAAGTTTGTAATAACATGTTACAGCAGAAAAAGGAAACTGATATGATACAGGAGCAACAGAGATCATAACTATGAGACAGTAGAATGAAAGTTCAGTGCATGCATTTCAGGGCCAACTTAACCTGGATTTATAAACCGGCTCTGATACTTTCTAGCTTGAAAAGTTACTCAAGATCTCTGGGCCTCAGTTTTTCCCACTGTAACCTGCATATAGTAATACCCACCTCTTACCATAGCTGGAAAAAAAAATCAAATAAGATGATGTACATAATAATAATTACCATGTCCCATATATGGTAGGTGTTTAAGAAATGTTAGCCATCTTCCTTTTTATTATTTTTATCATGATATGCCTGAACAAATTTAATATGGTGGCTAGCACTCAATGTAAAAAACAAAACAGAACTTTTTTTCTACTTTTAGATGTTTATCTTCCAAATCCTTTTCCCAAGGGTGTTTTGGGATGTTATTTGTTACATAAAACAAGAGAACTATGAAGGAGGTTTTATGTACACTTTTAATAACAAATTTTACATTTATATGGTGGTTCACGGGCTATGTCTAAACACATAAACTGATACTGAAAACCAAAGCAAAGACAAGCAGAGCTATGTTAAACACAACGAAACCACAACTTATTTTTTATGACGGCTGGCTATAAAACATTCCAGTTGACTGGATAAAGGTAATCAGTTGTTTCAAAGTACACTGCTTATATTTTGATGCAGAAGCAAGGACTATCTTTCATTTGCAAAGAATTATATGAAGGCCCATGCACTTTTCCAGACACATTCCCATTTTATAGCTCAGGGAACTGAGTTTTTGAGTGATCCATGTCCTATGTCCCAGAGTTGTACGTATTAGAATACACCAAGGTTTTTGTCCTTAGCCTCTCTTCTTTCCTTTCCTCCCCTCCTCTTCTTGCATTGATATTCTCCTAGGTGATCTCACCCAGTTCTATGGCTTTCAATATCATCCATGTGCTCAGGAATCCAAAAATACATATACCTCCAGCCCTGGCCCTGCCCTTGCACACCAGACTCCTCTACCAACTGTCTACCTGATGTCTTCACTTAGATACCTGCTAGGCACTGCTAACTCCTCCAAAAAAGAACTTCTGATTTTTCCCTTCTTCGGTGTGCTCCTCTCCCAGCCAGTTCATCCTCAATGAATGGTATGGCATCCCTGTCTAAAATCCAGGGACCATCCTGACCACACTTCATTTGATCATACCCACATTCCAAATTATCAACAAGTTTTGTTGGCTCTATAACCACAGTATGGCTCAAGCTCAACCACTTCTCAGCACTGCTATTGCTACCACTTTTATCACGTCTCCCTTGGAGCACTATACTGGCCTCCTGGATGGTCTTCCTGCCTTATGTGTGCCTGACTACACCTGGTGTTCCAGAGTAGCCAAGGTGAACTTTTAAAGACGCACATCAGGTCACATCATGTGCATGCTTAAAACTCCACAGTGGCTTCCCATTGTCCAATAAAACTAAACTATTTACCATGGCCTATGGGACCTCTATGAGCTTGTCCTCATAGGGCATATAAAGAACATGTTCTGACTGAGGGGATATGGAAGAGGTGAAGCAGAAACTACTTGTAGCACCCTAATATCTGCTCTATCCTTTTCTTTAGTAATAGCAGCCCTGATTTTTACTGGGCTCATGACTGGAATAAAGACTAAATTTCTTAACCTCCCTTGCCACCAGGTGTGGTCATGCACCTAAGTTATAGCCAACGCAATGTAAAGGTTTGTGCGTATGATTCTGGGAAGTGTCCTTTTAAAAAGGAGGCGTGATTTTCTTCAACCCTTTTCCTCATTCCTGCTAGCTGCAACTCAAATGTAATGGCCAGAGCTCTAGCAGCCATTTTGATACATGAGGTGACCTTGGCACAGAAGCCACACAGTAGAACACAAGAATGAAGAAGGCTGGGTCTCTGATGTTGTGAAAGAATGCCATGCCAGCCCTGGATTTCTAACCTTCACACTTCTTACACTTTTATTTTGAGTGTTTCAGTCAGAGCAGAAACTAATGATAACTTCTGTGGAGGAGGGGTGTGGCAAGAATAGAAGCAGGAATAAGAATGTGGGGGTGTCTGCAGCTCTCCAGCAAGAAGCCTGAGTGGGGTGGTGGAGACAGAGAGATGTGGAAAAAATTGAGAAAGATATGGCATATAAAAACCTTGATAATAAATTAGAAACGGAGTATGAGTGTGTGAGTGAGAAATGTCAAGGTGCCTCCCAGTTTTTTGGACCAAGCAGCCACATGGTTGCAAGTCCAGTGATTGAGTTAGGGAATCAGAGAGCACACACAATTAACATTTCTGCAAAAGAGCTGTCTAGCGCTGTTTAAGTCTGGCATTTTGTCATCTGAATCAGTGTATTTATGTCCCAAATTTGCAGTGAAATGACGCACTCTTTAAATCAAAGCATAGGATACTGCTATTGTATAAATTTCAATACTTTTCAAAATATCCCTGTAATTTCCATTTCTCATGAAGAGAAGTGCTCTTGTTACAGTCTATTTTTAGGGGCTGATTTTTCAGGTAACAATGTTATTCTCCCTTTGAGCTCCGGGTCAGTACAATCTAAGACTCACGCACATCAAGCCCTGGTGAATAAAAAGAATGCCATGAAAGATAATCTTCCAGGCCCTTCTCCACAGGCCCTACTAACATTGGATTTATGATTTGGAGGGGGCAGGGTAGTTCTAAAATGTGCTTGGCACTTTAACTCATTTGGCCTTCCCTCTTATTTGGGTTGGCAGAGTCACTCATCTTCTTTATAAAAGCTTGGCACATTGAGGACGGTATTTTATATTTTTTATGTTAAGCTGGAATTTCCGGATTGGGTTCTGCAGCATATGGCTCTGTTTTTATTAGGTTCTGGTGGGCTTACAAAGGAATTTTCTCTCTTTTGTTTACTTCACGCTAGAGTTTAGGATCTGTTCACTGTGGAGGAGGAGGTAGAAAATTGGCAGGGGAGAGACTGTCTGTCCAGACACAAGTCTATCCAGCACAAGTCACATTTTGGTTCCAACTCTGGCAACTTGGTTATTCTCAGACTCAAGGCCAGAATCACAAGCACAAGTTAAATACACTGCACTGATGTCCTTACTTTCACAACAGAGAACATGTTGGCTACGTAGTAAACTGTTACCCTAAGCATCTAGTTGTGGACCTAGTAGATGTGGGTTGGGGGTCCCTGACTCAACTCCACAGTAGAATTGTTCGTTAGTCAGTTTCATAAAGACATCAAAAATAGCTGACTGATGTAGAAGAAGATGAGTACTGTGCCAGCCTCTAAATGGTCCCCAGTACTCACCACCTCCTGATATTTATACTCATATGGAGTCCTCTTCTACTTGGAATAGGGCTGACTTGTGTAAACAATTGGATTCTGCAGAAATGAATAATGTGACTTCAGAAGCTAGATCTCAAAAGACATCTTCCATCCTCCTGCTCTTGCTGGATCACTCACTCCGGGCCACCATCTGCCGTGTCAGGAGGACACTCAAGCATTCCTTTAGGGAGGCCCATGTGGTGAGAAACTGAGGCCTCCTGCCAACAGCCATGTGAGAACACCAGCTTGGAAGCAGATCTTCCAGACTTCAGGTGACCTCAGCCCCAGCTGACATCTTCTCTCTCATCTCACAAGAGCCCCCATGCTAGATCCTCCTGACAAAGCTGTCCCCAAATGCCTGACCCACAAAAACTGTGAGATAATAGATGTTTATGGTTTTAAATCACCATGTTTTGGAACAGTATTTTATACAGTGACAGATAACTAATACAAGTGTACTTCTAAAAGACATGATCATACAACTGGAAGATCTTATTCTATTTATCTTAAAACAAGGTAGCAAAATAAAAGCTTTAAGTAGGTTTTCCCCCTTTTAAAAATCTTTTAAAATTTTTTTGTTGCCATCATTTTAATGGATGTGTGATTATTTGACATTTGTGGTTGTTCATCATCAATTCCCTTTACCTCATAACAGCCCAGTTGCTTATTAGGGACTTGACACTACCCTTTTGCATAGAGCCTGGTTAAGACATTTTAGTACGGGTTCCCCTAAAGCAGATCTTGGGACAGAGATTTAGGTGCAAATGGTTGATTTGGGAGGAGAGCTCAGGAAGCACTAAGAAGTGCAATGTGGAATGGAGGAAGCCAATGTCCCTTATTGACATTAATGCACAGATTACTGCTGTGGGCAACTTGGCTCAGTCGCACTGAGAGACTGTGTGGAACACATTTCAGAACTTCTTCCTGAGGGTGAAGGATGCTGGGCTATTGATCTTCCAGATCCTGGCCCTCGTGGGTTGAGGGTAGCCCACTGGCCACAGAGATGACCAATGTGTGTAGAGGCAAACCTAGAGGCAACTTCCGGGGGAGGCCAAGAGGATACACACGGGTATTGACAGCATCTTCTGCAGAGGGCAATTCTTGGTTACCACTTTGAATTGGGAAAGCCAGATCCCCTATTCTCCACTCTGGTTGGTGAAAGGAGTTGGGAAGAGGTGGGAGAGAGCGAATAAGGCCTCAGCTGAGTCACCCAGGCACTTTCTCTGTACACTTTTTGAGTCATGCCCAGTACAAAAGGAGGAACTGGCTAGAAGCCTTTCATGGTGGAGTCAGAGGCATTTGGATCAGACTCTTTCAGGTTCCAGAGAGGAGCCCTCTTCTCTGCTTCCTTGATACTGTGAAGCTTCCTTAGTTCCTATCCATGTCAAACCTAGTCCCTAAAAATTGTGCAAGTCTCCCCAGAATTTCACAAGCCCTTAATGTATTTTCAATAAGTTTCTCTTTGCTTAGGTTAGCCAGAGTTGGATTCTGTTGCCTGCAACAAAGAAGCCTCATGGAGACAATGAGTTGCACTGAAATTAATGGGAAAGTTCACACTATTCCAACCCAGATCCCAGTGGGATGGGGGTAGATTTAAGAACTTGCTAAATGGAGTCTAAAGGTCATCTGTATGTGCAAGATATTTAAGAAGGTTTTGAAAAGGAAATGTGAGGCCACAAAGATCTATGACTGCACTAAGTGGGGACTATGGTTTATAGAACCACCAGTTTAAAGATAAAGGGTCTCTGGCTGGTCTAATTTGGCAGACAAAAATTTCATTCCCTAGTGCACGTAGCCTCTCACTCTGCTGGACTGAGCTGAGATCCTGTCTATAAAAGCTGGCTCTCGATTTCAAAGGTCAGCACTCACAATGTGTACATCTGCCACCCTCTTATTGAAGACCAAAGCGTGGCTGGGAGTGATTTGATATTTAAGCATGACCTGCCTGTCTAGACCTTTTTCATTCTCTCTCTCTCTTGCTCCCACCCTCCCACTCACACTCCACCACTTATAGATCTCACAGATTCAAAACTTTTTTTTAGCCTCTCAGAAAAAGATGAAGAAAGGCTGCTTGGAGTAAGTGCATCTGAAAATTGTCAGCAATAACACTGATCATTTTTATCCGGTGTAGACCAGATACTAATCTGTTTGTATCATTATTTGGTGCTGGGGGGAAAAACAGTTTCTAAAAATATTTCAGTGATCTGCCGAGTTTTGCGGAAATGGAGGTTTGATGATCCATCACACTGGCATGGCATAGTGCTTAAGATCAGAGTTTGCTCTCAAACAGCTGGAGCAGGGATTCAGTAGGGATTCAGTTCCTGGTTTGTTATTTTCTAACTCTGTGATTGTAATTTCTTTAAGCTTTAGATTCATCTTCCATAAGGTGGACCAGTAACACTCACTTCGCGGAATTCTCATGGGGATTAAATGACACTGCGCTTGCAGGACTTACAGCAAATGTTTAATAAAGTTCATTGTTACTGACATTAGTGGGGTTGCAGCAGGAAGCAAATGACAGACTTAAATTGGGGAACTTGGGGAGATTTTAATAAAGAGACTATTTACTAAGTGTGAGAAGGGTATAGGGACACCAAGAGGGACAACTCCACCCAAATACTGGAAGACTGGGCATTTCCTATGACTTTAGCAAACTATTTTGAAATACCCACCAAGCTTCCCCAATTTTTAAAGTTTAGACTGAAGTGTTTGCTGATAACTGGAAATTCTGACTCTTGGTTCTCAGCATTTTGGAAATGGCAGGCCCTATATACTCAACTCTGATCTGACATAGATATGATCCCCCTCAGGGTGTTCTACAGCTGAGATAACCCCTACTGGGCTGATACCAAAGGCAGACTCCCTACCAGGAGCGCCTACTGCAGTTTGCACACACCTTTCTTGAAGGGAAATCTGGAAGGAACATCACCATCCTCTCCTCAACGACTTTATGAGGGAAGATAGGATTGTATACCCACTGTATTGATGGGGAAACTGAGATTTAAGGAGCTGAATGATCTTGCTCAAGATCATGCCACTACAAATCCACAAGCCAGTATCTGACCCAAAGCTTTCAGCTCACAAGTTTTCATATTCATAAATCTTAGGTTTTAGAAAGGAAATTTAGTGCATATACCATATATGTCACTATACCTCTGTGTTAGTTTCTATTATTACTGTTAAAATTACCACAAACTAAATGACTTAAAACAATACAGATTTATTCTCTTACAGTTCTGAAGGTCAGAAGGTCTAAACTCAAGGAGAGCAGGGCTGTGTTCCTCCTGAAGGCCCTAGGGGAGGATCTGTTTCCTCGCCTTCTCCAGGTTCTAGAGGCTGCGTGTTTTCCCTGGCTCACACCCCTCCCTCCATCTTCAAAGCCAGGAGCGCAGCATCTTCAAACTTCCATTTCTCTAACCTCTGCCACTGTCATAGCATCTCCTGTGCATCTGAACTTTGTGTGTTTCTGACTCTGCATCCCGTCCTAGAAGGACCTATGTGATCACACTGGGGAAGGTGTGATCACCCAGAGAAAGTAGGATCATCTCTGCATCTTCAAGGTCCTCTATTTAATCACATCTGCAAAGTTCCTGTTGCCATGTAAGGTAACACATCCACAGGTTTTAGGGATTAGGACCCAAACATCTTTGGGGACCATTAGTCTGTCTACCATAACCCCAGATGTATCTGGGACAGCACCCAATAATCAGAATCGTTAATATTTCTATAGCAAAATGTCTGAATTGTTTGTGCTAAATAGTATACTTCAGAAGTCAGCAAACTACACCCTGTGGGCCAAATCCCACCTGTTTATGTAGATCAGGTTTTATGGGAACACAGCCATGCCCACTTCTTATGGCTGCTTCCCTGCTGCAAGGGTAGAGCTGAGTGCCAAAAATACTATCTGGCCCTTTACGGGAAAAAAAAAATTGTCAACCTCTGGTATAAATGATCTTTCTAAATAATTCAGGTCAGTTTTGCCACCAAATGACTGTAAACCTACAGAAAATCTTTTGGTTTTCAAAGTTGTTGAATTTTGGAAGCACAAACAGTGGAACATGGGCCCCTAGTTAGTGACAGAGCAGAAGACTCAACCCCACATTACTGCAGAGCCCATGCTCTTCATCCAAACAAGCTACAGCCCCATGTCCTTTGTATTTAAGAGTGAGATGGACCCATTTTAGGATCACAGACACCCAAAAGCTTAGGGCCATATGTGGCCCTGGGCATCATTCGGTTCCCATGGATGAATAAGATAACAGTCTGCAGGCCAAGTCAGAACAGAGGCACATTCATCACGCAGCACTTTAGCAATAATGCACCTGAAAGATTTTAGCCAGGAGTGGACACTATTTTTTACATTTTTATTTTTTACTGGAGACAGGGTCTTGCTCTGTCACCCTGGCTGGAATGCAGTGGCACAATCATAGCTCACTGCAGCCCCAAACTCCTGGGCTCAAGCGATCCCCCAGGCTTCAGCCTCCCGAGTAGCTGGGACTCCAGGCACATGAGACCACATCCTGCTAATATATATATATATTTTTTTACTTTTTTAAAGACAAGGTCTTGCTATGTTGTCCAGGCTGGTCTTGAACTGCTGGCCTCAAGCAAGCCTCCCACCTCAGTCTCCCAAGTAACTGGGACTACAGGTGTGACCTACCATACCCAGCAGTGGATTCTCTTTTGGTTAGCCGCAATCACCCACATTCCCTGCCTCTTTATTGTCTCACCCAATCTCCTTCATGATAGATGTTTCCAGCCTGGTCCCTGAAGGCTTTTGAGATTTGAATGTTGAGACCTAATCTTCCTCTTCTATGCTATAGAGGGAGACAAAAAAAGTTCAACAGCAAAGCCTCTCATATAAGGTCACAGAAAATAAGTGGCCAAGCTGGGACCAGAACACAGGTCTCCTGTCCCCTCCACCAATCTCTTCTACTTCACTCTTAGGTACTTATCTTGGCTCCGGGCCACTGATGATTCATACCACCAGCTTTCACTGGCTGCTTCTGCCTGCCACGTCAGTCCCCTTCTCTGCTTGACTTTGTTTTCCCTGCAGGTCACCAGTAAATCACTTGCCTAAACAATCATCACCTTCAAATGTTCAGTGCTGGTCCCAGATGTCGTAATCTCTCTTGGCTTCCTTTGATGCTCTGGAAAGAAGTTTCCTTGGAGATCTTCCAAATCCAGGACTGGAAACATGTTATCACATGAATTTAAGGCCACGTCAGATCTCGGCTTTCAAAATCATCACAGCTTACCTCTCCTCTAACACAACTGAACTGTGGCCTGCAGGCGAAGGTGCCCAAGTCTTGGCTGATCCCTTCTAGACGGAGTTCTGGGGTCTTGTTTTTGGAAGGAACAACTCTTGGCCTGGAGATTGATGATCTACTGACATCATTCTCCCTGAGGTCATTCCTGCAGGAATTCCAGAAGAAAAGCAAAGCATCTACCTTAATTAGAATAGGTACAAAATATCTTCCAGCTGTTGGCCTTTCGTGAGGGTGATAAAGTTTCTTTTACTGAGTACTTTTCCTCTGGTTTAGGCTCAGTTAAACGTCATCCATAAGGTATCCACCATAGGGATACAAATCACTTTTGAATTAGAATCCCTCACCATAGGTTCAGGGATAAGGGCCGAGAGTACTCAACTATGTTCCACGGCATTTTCTTTTTGAGAGACATTGCGAAGAGTTAGATGTTTCTAGAAGTGAATGTCTGTTTTCTCTGCATTTGAATGTGGCTATTATCTTCATCACTGCTTAGTCCCTTCAACTAGTATATGGTCATTGATGTAGACTGAGAGTTGTACCTGGAAGAGGTCTTGTACAAGGAAGAAAAAGTTAATTCTCCCATGATTTCCATCAACGAACCTCCTCTAGCCATTCCAATGAACATACAACCTCAGTGGAAATAATGAACGTCTCTGCAGGAGCACTTCACTTCCACGCTATGACCACACCATCCCCTTTCTTCTGCCGTATTGTCCCCAGACACCTCTGGTTAGAAGTTTTGGAGGACCCTGACTGGAATTCAGACAATCTTATTGGAACTTTGAGAATTGTGTACTTGGATAATTAGCGTACAATCTCCACCATTCAACCTGATGTTTTTTTTGTTGTTTTCCCTTGGATACATATGTAGATATCTTTTCACAGGCTAAAGTTTTTTTTTTTAAACAGGGTCTCACTTTGTCACCCAGGCTGGAGTGCACTGGTGCAACCACAGCTCACTGCAGCCTCAACCTCCTGCGCTCGAGTAGTTCTCTCTCCTCAGCCTCCTGAGTAGCTGGGACTACAGGTTCACCACCGCACCCAGCTAATTTTATTTATTTATTTATTTTTGTAGAGAAGGGCTTTTGCCGTGTTGCCCAGGCTGGTCTCAAACTCCTAAGCTCAAGCAATCCACCCACCTCCACCTCCCAAAATGCTGGGGTTACAGGCATGAGCCACCGCTCCCAGCCTGTGATAGGTTAAAGTTGAAACAGCCGAATCATGTCCTCTTGACCCTCAACTAATTGATCCAGGATAGCCACATTGATGAGCATTCCATTATATCAGGCTGCCATCTGGGTTAGCCCAGTTTCTGTGAGGACTTTGTAAATGATATGTAATTTGTTCATTCATTTAGTAAATGTGTTTGTATACCTACTATGTATGCTAGGTTCTGTGAGGAATATTCTATCATCTCTACTGCAACTAGTAGATGAAGCTGACATTGGATGGCTAGCTACCTACCAGGCACTGTTTTAAGCACCTTATATGTATTAGCTCATTTAATCATCACAAGAATACTATCAAGTAGGCACTACAATGTTGTTATCCTCATTTTACAGAAGAGAAAGCCGGATCAAGGAAAGGATAAGTACCTTGCCGAGGCCCACACGCTAATGAGCATCAGCACTAAATAGGACCCTAAATAGTTTGGGCCCAATAGCTGTGCTTTTAATCATCACACCAAACCAAGATTAGTAAGGAATGCTTTCTGCCCTCAAAGTTGTTACAGCAGGGCTGCAAACTCCACTGCTGACAGGGATCCGGCAGGAGTGAAACAGGCCATGCGGGAATTGTGGAGAAACGAAGAGCTGGCTTCCCTTCGGGGAGCTGGGCGTGGGGCACCCGCTTCGCAGACCCAGCCGACTGTAACTACCAGAGCAGACAGGCCCAGTGGGGCCAGGCTTGCCAGTGCTTCAAAAGAAGCCAGAAAGACAGAGTTTTGAAATCCGAAGTCTGAAATTTATCATTAAAAAATATATACTTTCAGGTTTCACCAGTCACTGCAAGCTGAGTTGAGCCTGTGAGTTGTCAGTTTGTAGATCTAAGTTATCATCCTAGAAGCAAATACAACATGTATGCTAATAGCTCTAATGTAATGTAAAAGTTCTGTGTCCTAAGAGAGGTACATTAGGGACACGCTATGGGAATTCACAATAACAGAGAAAGGTGACTTCTCTATGGCATTGTGTGAGAAAAGTGGCAATTAAGATGGTCTATGAAGAAAGGGCCAGGTTTAAAAGCACAGAGAGGAGTGTAAAGGGCATGGTAAGAAAGTATCCAATTTTTCTGTTTGTCCACAGGGAGGTCTGATATTCATCAGGGGTTGAAATGTGCTGTTATAGTTGGTAGAGAGCGTTGTTCCCCCAGGAATCCTCCATCAGACCTTCTCCTGAACCAGGAACTGAAAGGGTACTGCCTGGCACCGCTGACTTCCTATCTGTTGGTCAGTGCCTGTGGCTGGTTCTCAGATACAATCAAGCACTACATAGAGACATTTAGGTCAACGACAGATCACATATACAGCAGTGGTCCCATAAGATTATAATGGAGCTGAAAATTCCTGTTATCTAGTGAGATCACAGCTGTCATAGTATCAGTGCAATTACTTTATTTTTTATAAACTTAGTGTCACCCAGGTGTACAGTGTTTATAAGGTCTACTGTAGTGTACAGTAATGTTCTAGACTTTCACATTCACTCACTGACCCACAGCAACTTCCAGTTCTGCAAGCTCTATTTATGGTCAGGGCCCTATGCAGGTGGACTATTTGTCATCTTCTATACCATACTTTTACTGTACCTTTTCCAAGTTTAGATACACAAGTACATACCATTGTGTTACAACTGACTGCAGTGTCAAAACTGCCTAACAACACATTTCTCAGAACATATCCCTACAGCAATGCATGACTGTATTTAAACACCACCCTTGACCATAGTATGGGCAATGGAGTTAAGGCCAGCTAGGGAAGCTGGGGCCACAGTGCAGGAACCCTGGGTACCAGGTTGAGGTATTTGGACTTTTGCCCTGGGGAAACATGGACGATTTCTGCACAGGAAGTGACTTGGCCAGAATTGGATCTGACAGGTCTGGGTCAGGTTAATTGGAAAAAGGAGGAAACTAGAGATTACTGGTTAGAAAATGGAGAATGACAGTTCGTACAAAAAATGGCAGGAATTTGGGGCACAGAAAGAGAAGAGAGGCAGGGCTTGGGAAGGGGCTGAACCTGGTGAATGAGTGAGGGCATGGTCAAGGGCCACTTCCCCAGTCCAAGCCCAGGTGAGTAGTGATATCACTGGGCACCTAGGGGTGGGGTGGAGAGAGCAGGTTAAGGGGAAAGAGTAGGAATTCTCCTTGGGACATTTTGGGTGTGAAGAACCGGTGAAATTTCAGGCCCATGTACATTATTAAATGTCTTCCCTGGGAGAATAATATGTCTTTAAAAATAATGACTATACATTCATCTCCCTCCCCACTTCCCCTGGGATAACTTGTGGAAAACAGATTGAAGCTTTGGGAGAATAGAACATAGAATTTTAAAGTTTTGCTTCAGAAGCTAAAACACTAAATGTGAGAATGTTATGATAAAAAGCAAGTCCTGGTGGACATTACCTGGGACAGCTCGGGACTGAAGGTGATAACATTTATTGAGCTCCCACTATGTCCCGGCCCACAGCAAGACTCTATGTAGATGATCTCATTTAATCCTCAAAACAACCCTATGAGCAAGGTACTCTAATTATTCCCATTTAACCGATGAGAAAACTGAGACCTAGGAATATTAAGTAATTTGTGAGACTTTCCAAAAGGAGAGATGAGGACCTTTGAGGCAAAGTTTATTCATTTCATGATTTTTTTTTTTAGAGATGGCCCTAGTTACAGGTGATGTAGTCTTTGTTAATCACAGTTCCAACTCCTTTGTAAGTGATCTACAGTGTTGACTTTATTAGATCACAGCAATGATGGGCTTATTTTCGAGCATTGTTTATACAGCAAGCAGACAGCTTTTCTTAGAGTTAAAAGTGCTATCATTCAAATTTTACATAATATTGAGAAAATGTCCATATTAAGGAATATTTTTATTTGACTAGTATATTAGTCTGGGTTCTCTAGAGAAATAGAACTAATAGGTGATATAGACAGAGAGATTTATTATAAGGTATTGGCTCATGCAGTTATGGAGGCTGGGAAGTCCCACCATCTGCTGTCTGCAAGCTGGAGACCTAGGAGAGCCAGTGGTGAAGTTGGAAGGCCTGAGAACCAGAGAGTTGATGGTGTAAGTCTCCATCTGAGTCCCGAAGGCCTGAAAGTCTCAAAGACCCCCAAACCAGGAGCACTGATGATGAGTGTAGAAGAAGATGGATGTCCTAGCTCAAGTAGAGAGAACAAATTCACCCTTCTTCTGCCTCAACTGACTGTAAGATAGCGCCGACATTGGTGAAAGTGATCTCCTTTACTCAGTTCGACCAATTCAAATGCTCATCTCATCCAGAAACACCTTCCCAGACACATGCAGAAATATTTAAGCAGCTATCTGGGCATCCCATGCCTCAGTTAAGTTGGCACAAAGTTAACCATCACAACTGGGGTAAGAAATCATGTTGGGGCCACTCCTTGTTGACACAGTGACTTCTACAAACAGACTAAGTTGAAAATCCTGAGCTTTGGAGTCAAAGAGAAATGGGTTCAAATCCTAGCTCCATTATCTGCTGACTGTATGACCTTGAGCCAGCCATTTATCTGCCTTTGCTTCAATTTCCTCCTATTTCATGTCAGCCTTATTACATTGGTATGAGGGTTAAGAAATGTTTTAACTGTATATTCTTTTTTTTCTTCTATCCTGTCCTATATTCTCTTTCTTTCCCTCCTGTTTATTGCCTTTTGGAAATTATCTAGACCAGGGTTCAGTAAACTTTTTCTTAAAGGACTAGGTAGTAAACATTTTAGACTTTGTAGATCATGTGGTCTATATTGCAGCTACTCAACTCTGCTGTAGTACAAGCCATAGACATCTGTATAAACATATATAAACATATACATAAAGCTATGGGCAATATATAAGCAAATGAGTGTAGCTGCCTTCCAATAAAACTTTTTTTAAAAAAACAGAGGCAGCAGGCCGGATTTGGCCCACAGGCCATAGTTTTCCAACCCCTGATCTAGACTATCTGAGCAGTTATGAGGACCTCTCTAGCAGGCTTGGGAATGAGAAGTGCTCTGCAGGCAGGAAGCACAACTTCCTGATAGGGGAGGGAATTCCAAATGTACTCCACTTACCCTTAGCAAACAATGGCAACTCTGTCTCTAAAGAAATGTACAAGAAGATATTGGAGATTTTTGAAACAGCTTCTAGAAGATCAGATTTTAAGCAGTTTTAATGGTTCTGAGATT
The DNA here is from genome assembly GCF_029289425.2 of Pan paniscus. Classification (NCBI taxonomy): domain Eukaryota; kingdom Metazoa; phylum Chordata; class Mammalia; order Primates; family Hominidae; genus Pan; species Pan paniscus. The sequence goes on along the minus strand of NC_085926.1, from coordinate 72,073,059 downwards.
AATCTGATCAGATTTACTTTCAAATGTACATAGCACTGGTAAAAAAAAAAAATGCATGGGAAATTTTTGCCACACCTAGAATGTGTTGCCTTTTATGGCTTGCAGAAGGCAGGAGAGACACTGAATCCAAACAGGGCTTTGCTCACTGCCTTTTTGCCCACAGACCAGAATTCTCTGTTACAGGAGCATTAATGCCACAAGCTTCTGTTGTCCTTGGGGCCTGAATCCCACTGGTTCCCATTACATATTCATATATATATGTATATACACACACACACATATATATATATACACATACATATACATGTATGTATTTTAAGACAGGATTTTGCTCTGTCACCCAGGCTGGAGTGCAGTGATGCCATCATAGCTCACTGCAGCCTCAAACTCCTGGGCTCAACTGATCCTCCTACCTCATCCTCCTGAGTAGCTGGGACTATAGGCACATGCCACCACACCCTGCTAATTTTTTTTTATTTTTGTAGAGCGAGGGTCTTGCTATGTCACCAGGCTGATCTCAAACCCTGGCCTTGAGTGATCTTCCTGCCTTGGCCTCTCAAGGCTCTAGGATCACAAGAGTGAGCCACCATGCCCAGCCACATATTCTATTTTTTTAAATACTGGCTTTCACAGATATGGTCTTATTTGAGCCCCACAACAAGCTTTCTGAGGCTCAGAAAGGTGAGGCAAACACCGTAGTCTGAGAATGTGTGGGAATTCTTATAATATGTGTGGCCCCCATGAGAATGTGCCCTGCAGACTACAGGGAGCCTAACTGGCCAAGTGCCCTGGCTGCTGTGCTCTTGGATCCATCCCTGCATTTGCACCAAAGCCACACTCCCCACAGGCTGCTCCCAGCCAACGACCAAGTGGGAAAACTGAGAGGCAGGCCCATTTCTGGGAGATGTGAGCTCCTTTGATGGCTGAATTTAGTGAGTCATCTTGTTGAACTTTGGACTACACACATTCTAGAGCACATCTGCTCGACCTTCCTTCCCTCTCTCCTTTACACAGTGTTAGACCTGCACTGTAGTCTGACAGCTCTCCCAACCTCTTCCAGCCCCTTCTCGATTTTCTCTCATGAGTGTTTTTTATAATAAAATCTGTATACATTTAATCCCATCTTGGCATATGCTTCTCAGATATATACTTTAAAAAATAATGTGGACCCCAGCCCTAAGGTAAGAAGTGCTCTCTATGATGGCAGGGCCCACCTGCAGACAGTTTGGTGGACATAAGCTTCTTAAGGCCCCAGCATCCCTGACTTAGTTGGGATTCCTTCAGAAGATACAGACGACAAGGATTTGACTACAAGTAGTTTATTTGGAAGACAATTGCAGGATGCACAGCAGAGGAGTGGGAGAGTGAAACAGGGAAGAGACAGAAGCCGATTAGAGGGTGTGTTGGGGAGCAGGTTGCCACTGTGGGCAACTAGAGCTCAGTTGTACTGGGGACCTCTGGAAGGCAGGGTAGAGCATATATTTGAGTTGTTCCACCTGGGAGGTGGTTTTGAGGAAGCTGGAGTCTTTTTCCATCAATTCCTACATGTCATTGATTGACAGCTGTTTCCTGACCCTCTGCCCTGCCCTGTGCATGAGTGCCACTTACTCCTCTGTCCAGAGGAAGCCCCTGGGTCAAGTCATGGGTACTTCCACTAGGAAGCCAGGCATGCGGGAATAGTGAGTGTCAGGGCTAATGGGTGGGGCCTAACAGCATCTTCCCCAAGCCTCATTTCAGGTTGTAAGGGTTAGGTAGAAAAGACCTAGGAGTTTACACCTGATTCAAGCACTGTCACCTCCAACACAGTGATCAGTTCAGGGCTCCAATGCAACCTGGATCAACCACAGTTTTCCCTGGAACGTTTGTTAGCACTATCTAGGAGGATGCACTTGCTCCTGAGATCACAAAAACTAAGCACCGCCAAGCTGGACACCTGGCAGTCCTCCTGCCCTGAGAATGAAACCAGTGTAGATGAAATTAAAGCTGAGGGATGGAAAGAAGCAGAGAGGCACTAGTACCCACTGATAGCTCTGCTGAAATGTCTGGATTCAGGTGTACCCAAAGCCAAAGTACCTCTGGATTTTCTGTGACATGCCGATTCGTTGTATTTCCTGCTGACGAAAATGTGAATGGAGGCTCTGTCATTTGAAAACAAAAGAATTCTGACAGATGTGGGCAGACACCCAAGTTAATGTAAGATCACAGGGCATGGGTTTCAGAAAGAGAAAAGAGCCGCTTCTCTTGGTGCAGAATCTTGTGTTTCATTGACAAGACTCATCCGCAGGATACGATGGCCAACTAGGGAGACAGAAACAGTCCCTGCCCTCAGTTTTGAGAACGTAGCAGCAGTCTTCAAAAGACATCACTAGCCATAGATTTTGGAAAAACCTCTACCCAAACCCCATTCTTCTCAAATAAAAACTTCATGAAATCCCATAATAAAAGCTCTTAAATTCATCATTTGAAGCTTTTTAATAATTAGAAAGCAAATGAGCAGCACTGCAGGGCTAGATCTTCAGGTGGTCCTGCTAACACTGCATGATGAAAAGCCATCAGAATTTATGCCAGTGACATCTCATTTTAGTTGTTTCTGAAGAATTCTCTGAGCCTGACTTTTTGCTGTCAATACCTCTCTCCTAAAAGGTCTCGATTTGCTTCTGTGGCTGAGGCCTATGGTTAAATGCGCTTTAGCCTGAGCTCTTGACTTTGCACGAAGGAAGTATAGAGTAATTTGCCCTTTCTCCAGGATTCAAATAGCCATTATGCAGACTTCCCAGTGAGGCGTCTATGGATTTAAATGTATCCCCCATCATTGATGGCATTTGGAGGTGGGGCCTCTGGGAGGTAACTGGGGTTAGATGAGGTCATGAGGACAGGAGCTTCATTTAAGGATTAGTGTCCTTAAAAGAAGATACACCAGAGAGTGACACACCTCTCTCCCTCTCTTCCTGTCCTACTCTGCATGCACAAAGAGGTTTTGTGAGCACGCAGAGAGATAATGGCCACCTACAAGCCAGGAAGAGAGCCAGAGGGCCCTTACCGGGAACCAACCTTGAGCTTGAACTTCCCTGCCTCCAGAACTGTGAGAAAATCAATGTTCCTTGTGTAATCCACCCAGCCTGTGGTACTTTGTTGTTGCAGCCCTGGTGGACTGATACGGAGGCTAAGAGGTTGATCTCGCTCTAGGTGGAAAGTGAGTCCAGGAGTGGTAAAAACGTAGCTCTGTGTCTCCATCCCTATCGTCAGAGTGGGTCTGCTGCTGATCAACACAGTCACAAGGCCAGGTAGCGACTGTGGGGAGAGCTTGGAATGTGAAAAAGTCTCAGTGGGGTTGCTAAGTTTATTTGGAGCTGGACTTTCATGGAAATTATGGGATATTCTTCAACCTTGGCCCCTGCCCGCTAAATGCCAATGGAAACTCCCAGTCACTGGGACAACCAGAACCACCTTCACACATTTCCAATCACCCCGGTGGGAAAGGGGGTACTGTCCCTACTTGCAACCAACCGGAACCCCCAGGATCTAAGCTTTTAAGCACCTCACTTCATTACCATTCCAATGGCTGGCATTTTAAAGCTTGCCCAATGGCCAGAGCTGTCCAGTGAGTTGTAGGGAGAACATTCCATTCCTTTAGTATTTGGCAAGAAGGTGTCCTTGCACTGTAAGATTTCCAGGGCCGGTCAAACATAGCAAGGAACATGTCTTAACTCCAGGCCCTGCAGAAGCAGAATGGCATGTGTCCAACGGGTTTTCAGTCAGTATTGTATATTGAGAAATTATTCAATTGAATTCTTGCCTCCAGACAAAATATATTAAACTTATGGAGGATGTCACCGTTTTCCGTGGCTGACCCTCTCTCTCCCATTTGTCTTGGTCCCTGCTCTCAAAAATACCTTCCTTAATTAGTCTTGCTGCAATTTACATCAGCTTCTACTTGCCTTGCACCCACATTTATTACCCTAAGAGACAATATGACATACCGTGGTTTAGAGATTGAGCATCAGAGTTGGATAATAGGTTCAAATCCTACCTCTGCCTCTTATTAGTTGTGTAACTATTGGTTGTGTAACTAAAAGCAATGTATTATTTTTTGGTCTATAAAACAGGAGCAGCAATAATAGTTCCTATCTCATTGGGTTGATGGGAGCATAAAGTGAAATTCCTGGGACTTGGGGCAAAAAAGCAACAATTGCCTGTCTAAAAGTCTTCTCTCACAATACATTCCTTGGCTTTACCAAAATGCAAGAAATTCTCAAGTTTCTCCTTCATTTTTGTGTTAAATTATTTAAGGCTCCAGTTTAAAATGAAAATATTGGGGAGTTCCTAGAGAATAAATATTACGCATGGTTTATCTTTGTATCCCTGGCATCTAACCTATAGAAGATGGGCACTTAATGGTTGTTGAACGAACAGTGTCCAATGGCTACATGAAGTCACTGTGATAGTAATAACAGCAGCTAATCCTGAACAACTGTTTACTAAGTACCAGATTATGTTCTAAGTGTTTCACATATATATTGAGTTATTTAATTCTTATGACAACCTACAAGGTAGGTAGTTTCATCACTGTCATTCTATAATAAGGAAACTGAGGCTACAGAGAGATTAATTTCCCCAAGTTCACGCAGTTTGTAGATGTGATCTTGGAAAAAAACCAAGGTAACTTTAGAGGGAAACTAAGCTCTGTCCCAAGAACTCTTGTCTGATATCACCTCCCCAAACCTGGTTGGGTGGGAGGTGGAGGTAGGCTGTGGCTTTTCTCCAAAGAGCAATTGCACTTCACGTCATCCATTCTCAATTTCCACTCTGGTTGTCCTCCATGGCAGTCCTCCAGCCCAACACATGTGCTCAGGCTGTTGGCCAGGAGCTAAATTTATTTGAGAGCCCAGGATTCAAACAGGTACATAAATGACACATATACAGCCTCATTCCTCAGTTCAGCCTGATACAGTGGTATACCCATCAGAGTTTACAGGCAATTTACTCCCACTCCTAAGCTATCTGGTCCTGTGGTGCTGTCAGCTGCTACCCCCACCCCATGCAGCAGGCACCTTATAAAAGATGACCCTGGTGGATTCTCCCCCTGTCCGTAGCCTTAGTTTTGAACTCCGCCCAACTTTGTCCTTGCATCCTACTCTGTCACTGTGTCACATCTCTGACCTTGTGGCTTCTCATACCTTTAGTGCTGTCCATTGACCTTAGGATAAAGTGTAACCCCCTCACAGTGACTCACGGAGCCCACCTCTCCAGGCTACCTCCCAACCAGCCTCACACCTTCCTGACCTTCCTTACTGTCTTACAAATAGCAGGATGTTTTGTTGCCTCTATCATCCACACTGCCATAAAGACCAGAGAGTAATTTTTTTCTTAAATATTAAAGATCAGTCCTTTGGTGATGGAAAAGGTTGTGTCCACCAAGATAATTCTCATTTTGCTAGGACTGGATAAATACCAGCCAACTGCTCACAATTCAAATCACTTTAAGTCTCCTCAGCCACGGAATTGATTTCTGCTTTTATGTTTACTCTAGTGGTATTGTATGGAGGCCTTTCAGAGGAAATTTCAGGAAGGTCCACATAACAGAAGCTTCATAGACTCCTTAAACAGCTTTTAGAAAAGACATTTCCTCCTCCAACTATGATATTTGGGCAGGGTTGGGGGATGGGCAGGGAGTTAAAAGTCCAGGAGACTGAAGGCTTCTTGAAATAGGATCTTATTTGGGGGGTCTTCTGTAGAACTTGGCATTTGCTGAACTGAACAAAAAGAAAAGGAGTCTGAGTAGGGAGTTTTAAGGAATGAGAAAAGAAGGAAGAAGCGAAGCTAATATTTATTGCAGATCTGCAGCGAACCCTCAGTTTGCCAAGTGTTTTACATTCTGTCATTCCCTTCAATCCTTACTACAATTCTATGAAGAAAGAGTATCCCCATTTTACAAGGAAGGAAACAGGCCCGGAGAGGTTAAGTAAGTTGCCTAGGGTCACACAGCTAGTGACGAGCAGCAGCAGTATCTGAACTCCAGTCTCATTTTCCTTCTAGAATACTGACTTCCCGATTAAAGTCAGGTAAACCATTGCTCACCTTCAGCCCAAATAGGTCTATATGTTTTTCCCTGTTCCCACAAGACCCTTTTTTTAAACCTCTGCTGAGCGCCTCTTGATGTCTCAAGAACCTACTACTCAATCAAATTTCAAGTGTTGTCAGAATTCAGAAGTTTTAGAAAGCTGGCAGATATACAGGTTTTAAAAATAGAATGGCAGCATTAGTCAGTGTTTGGGATCTACTCTCTGGACACTCAGGAGAGTGTCAGAAATCTGATTGGATAATTACTGAAGTTTCACTCAAATGTGCCTGCATTATGAAAATACAGTCTTCTTTGCATTTTAATTATGGAAAATATTTGGGTTGTTAAACTATTTCTAACAAGGAACATTTATCTATTTTTTAAAGGAACTTAAATTTTTGTTAAATACTGAAATATATTTGGGGGATGTAATTACTGTAAATATATGGAAATAGGACCACTTGGGTTATATGTTACCAGTTGCCAATTTCTCATGCACTTAAACAATCTGTCTCCTTTCAAAGTATGACAGCTGGCAGAAATTCTTGGGCATATGAGAGATTGTGATTGTTTTCAGACATTAAAAATCAGCCTTCAGACCATCAATGCTGCACAGATCTAACTTCATCCTCCTTCTGCCTCTATCCTACAGGCATCACCTCGCACAGAGTAGACTCACTTGGTGTGTGCATGGGGGGAACTGGATTTGATACTTTCTACCTTCACTCTGGGTGGCTAAGGGCTGTTCTCCCCTCATGTAGAGAATCCATCAGCTGCCGGGAGAAGCCAATGAAGCATGCGAGACCCAGGAACTAACTCTATTTCCTAGCAACCAAGGAAAACCATTTCTCCTCTGTCAGCAGGAATGCTCAGATTTATGTAAGCTACAAATGCCCGTTATCACCATATTAAACCATATAGTTGCAGGCGGTATTTACGGCCAGCTAATCGTGGCACTCTATCCTGGCAGCCCCCAAGCTGGCAAGTTTCCCATTTGGAGCCCCCCAAAACTATGATTAGGTGGATGCTGAGTACTAATTTAGTTAACAGCAGTGCCTGACAAAGCTACTAACCGTCTAATTATGAAGGAAGATTACTGATACCATTAATTGAGTGGTTGTAAAACTCTGGTAAAGTCAGATGGTAGTAAAGTCCATTTTCAATTTACTAGGCTATTAAAAGTATTTCTGGCTATAAAATAAACAGACACAAAGCATACTAAACAGGCTAATATGGAAACATAAAAAGAAAAGGGAGAAGCTTGTCATGCAATTAGTGGTCGTGATTAGCTGTGCCACAGACCCAGCGGTGGAAATTAAAGATTAATTTATGACAGTGCTCTGGCAAAGGAGGTTTTCTGGCGACTGCTCTGCCTACAGGTGGGCGAGGCGCTTGTCATTTCAATTGCCAAAAAACCACCTCCAGCTTAGGCGAGGCTTCAGGCTTCCTTGGGACTGTTGTTTCTATTACCTCTAACTGAAGATGCTTTACTGATACATGTCCTCACTTAGAGCCTCTGTTTCCCTGCACGAATAGGTTGGTTTAGGGGCCTTGCAGTTCTAAAAGATCCTAGAATTTTCCATTCCCATGTCCCGTCCTACCGACCTGGGTCCCTGCTGTCCCCTAAATAGAGTTCACCTGTTCATGTGCCCGTCCCTTCACCTGGGTGCTCTGCCTTCCACCTACTCAATGCTTGGGCTGTCTTGGTTTCCACAATCTGGAGAGTTCTCGTAAGGAACCCGTCTCTGCACCCCTCACTTGCCATCCATCCTTGCCACCTCTTCCCTGTTTACACTTTTCATTCATCCAGCTTATAAAAGTTTCTGGAGTGGAGGCCGGGCCCAGTGTCTCATGCCTGTAATCTGCATTTTGGGAGGCTGAGGCAGGTGGATCACCTGAGGCCAGGAGTTTGAGACCAACCTGACCAACATAGCAAAACCCCATCTCTACAAAAATACAAAAATTAGCCAGGCGTGGTGGCACACACCAGTAATCCCAGCTACTTGGGAGGCTGAGGCATGAGAATAGCTTGAACCCAGGAGGCAGAGGTTGCAATGAGCCGAGATCATGCCACTGCACTCCAGCCTGGGTGACAGAGCCAGAATCCATCTCAAAAAACAAACAAACAAAAAAAGTTTTGGAGTGCCTATAGAGGTGTGCGGATTGACTGAGAGTAAGCGTTCCAGGGGCATGACGCATGTCACCTGGAAGTGAAGGAAAATTGGGAAGAGGGGAAGAAGGAACCTGCCAATATCCAGAAATAACAAGAACAATATTTGGTGTGGAGTCTTGTTATCCAAAGGACCTTCACAGTGAGACGTCCAGAAGCAGCTGTGAAGTAGACCAATAGACATCCTGCCAATCTCACCAGTACACAGATGGAGGCTCAGAGAGGAGAAGTGGCCTTGTCTGGAGTTTCACCATCAGCCACTGTGAGGACCGGGAACAGAAACCACGGCTCTGGTCCATGTTCTGATGGGCCAAGCAAAAGGACTACTCTAGGGCTGGGTGCAGTGCCTCACGCTTGTAATCTCAGCACTTTGGGAATCCACCCGAGGCAGGTGGATCGCTTGAGCCCAGGTGTTCAAGGGCAGCCTTGGCAACATGGTGAAAACCCTATGTCTGCCAAAAATACAGAAATTAGCCAGTCTCATAACCCAGTCTCAGAATATAAATAAACAGATGTTAAAATTAGAAAAAAAAAAAAAACTCTTCTGGGGGATAAGTGTCGGCCGTGTGCCAAGGTCCTTATCCATAGCATGACTGGAACTTCTCAGACTCCACTTTGAGAATGAGCCCTAATATCCGGCTTCCTCAAGGTGAAATGAACACTTCACACACAAACAGAAGCTGGGGCACATGGCCTTTTTTACCAGCTTCTTTTCTCACAGGACAACCAGCAATTGCTTCACCAAAATTTTAGTCACCCTATCACCTTCTTGTTTCTCAAACTGTGGTCACTGCACCAGTGGCATCAGCATTTCTGGGAGCAGGTGAGAAATCTAAATTCTTAGACTCCACTCCAGGCCTCCTGAACCAGAATCTGCTGCCTAACAAGATCCCAGGTGTTTCCTGTGTGCGTGGAAGATTGAGAAGTACAGGCGCCAGTTGCTAGCTCTGTTCTCTGTCCAACTCCTGGGCTCAAGCGATCCTCCTGCCTTGGCCTCCGAAAGTGCTGGGATTACAGGTGTGAGCCACCACACTCAGCCTGACTTCACTTTTTTCCCTCTTCCCCAGTGAAATTTACAGTCCTTTAGTCTCTTTTTCTATCCCACTGGGGACCTTAGTCCTCTTCTCCCTCTCAAAACTACAAAAGGGGAAAAATGATGTGTCTTGCAAATGAGCGTTTAGGACTTGTGGTAGGCCGGATGGTGGGAGGCACCAGTTTTTCCTAAATCGTGGCAGGACAAGGATCATCCGAGGTGCTTGTTGAACATACAGCCTCCTTGTCCCGTCTCTGGAGATTCCGCAAAGCACTGGTTCTAGGACAGGGTGGGGTGTTTGTGTGGGTAAGTAATGCCCACAGGGGACTCTTTTCCTGAGGGAAGTTCAAGGATTCTCTGCTCATACCCTGTGGTTTGCAGTCCCCGCTGTGCATTAGAACCACCTGGTGAGCTTTTAAACCAACTGAAACCAAGAATGCACTCACAGCAATTCCATTTGATTGGGTGAAGGTAGATCCCAGGCATTTTGCCTTTTTTTTAGGTTCTCCAGGTAATTCTAATGTATAAGCAGTGTTCACAACAACAGTCTCAATACAGGTTCTCAAAATGTGGCCCATGGACCAGCAGTGCCAGCACAACCTGTGAACTTGTCAGAAATGCACATCTGAGGGGCCCACCTTCCAGAACTACCACATCAGAAATCTGGAGGTGGGCCAGTTATCTATGCTGTAATAAGTTCTCCAGACAACACTGGTTACATAATTTTCAGGGGCTACTGCAAAATGAAAACACACAATCCCTTATTCAGAAATTCAGACTTTCAAGACAGTGACTGCATGGCACTGAGCCAAGCAGAGAGCCCTCTGCGCATGGAGCCTTGTGTGACTACACTGAACATGCACCCATGAAGGTGACTCTGTATCCAAGTGACTCCGACGCATGCTAAAATCTGAGAAACGTCCGGGAGCGGAGGCTCACTCCTGCAATCCCAGCACTTTGGGAGGCCGAGGCGGGCGGATCACTAGGTCAGGAGATCAAGACCATCCTGGCTAACACGGTGAAACCTTGTCTCTACTAAAAATACAAAAAATTAGCCGGACATGGTGGTGGGTGCCTGTAGTCCCAGCTACTCAGGAGGCTGAGGCAGGAGAATGGCGTGAACCCGGGAGGTGGAGCTTGCAGTGAGCCGAGATCGCCCCACTGCACTCCAACCTGGATGACAGAGCAAGACTCCATCTCAAAAAAAAAAAAAAAATCTGAGAACCTAGAGTCTAGATACTCCTGCTGGCATATAGCTCATGTTTCTGCTTCTTGGCATGATCCGAGGGTGACACTCAGGACTTGTGAGGCACTAGCTCTGGGATGATGATAATAATAGAACCATTCGTTGATCATGTGTGACGTACCGGGCCCTGGCCTTAGCACTTCCCAGGCATTATCTCACTCAAGTCTCATCACACCCTCAGGAGGCAGATCTGTTAGCTTCATTTGCATTGTACAGATGGGAAAACTGAGCCAAGGCCAATGGTGATTAGTTGGTTGAATATTTCGAATATCACCTTCCTGCCTGCTCCTTCACCCTTCCCACTGCTGCAGTCATTATCAACCCTGAGACCATCCTTACTCCTAAATCCGTGGGTGAGGACTTATTGGAACAGAATTGCCTGAAAGGTCTCTAACTAGGAGCCTAGCCTTTTCTCCAGCAGGATAGAAGGGTTTATAATCACAGGTTTTCTGCTTATTGTGCCAATGACGAATTGGAGGTTCAGACAGGGGACAGAGCTAGCAAGCAGTGAGTCAAGATTTGAATCCAAGACATGTTGATCTCAAGGGCTACCGCAAGTCCTAAACACTCATTTACAAGACACATCATTTCCCCTCTTTTGTAGTTGTGACAGGGAGCAGAGGGGTGAAAGACCAGCAAGGAGACTAAAGTCTTTAGTGGGCTAGAAAAAAAGACTAAGGACTGTAAATTACAGTGGAGAAGAGGAGGAACTCTAAAGTGAAGTCAGGCTGGGTGGGTGTGGCGGCTCATGCCTATAATCCCAGCACTTTGGGAGGCCAAGGCAGGAGGATCGCTTGCGCCCAGAAGTTAAGACCAGCCTGAACAACATAGTGAGTTGTTGTTCTCTATAGAGTTGTCAGTCTCTATAAAAAAAATATAAAAAAATTAGCTAAGCATGGTGGTGTGCTCCTGTAGTCCCAGCTACTTGGGAGACTGAAGTAGGAGGATTGCTTGAACCTGGAGGTTGAGGCTGCATTGAGCTATGATTGTGCCACTGCACTCCAGCCTGGGCAACAGAGGGAGACCTTGTCTCAAAAAATAAGACAAAGTGAAATTGACCTCATGTTCAATCTGGCCACCAGTTTGTTGGATATGTTACCTCTCTGAGTCTGATTCATCTTCTATAAAATGGGTATAATATCTATTTTTATTGGATAATTGTAAAAATTCAATGAGATTACAGTTTAAACAAGCCAAAGAGTGTAATCTGACTCCTGCCACAGAGTAAATGCTCACTAAAAGGTGTTATTACTGTTGAAAGGGCCTTTGCCCAGGCTGGTGGGATTTTGAGTATCCTTGCCCCACCACTCCCATGTGATGGAGCTGAATAAATCAGAAAATTCAAGACAAAGCTGGGAGGTCTGGGGCTGTGTCCCAGCTCCACCACAAAGTCATTTAGACCTTGGATTTGTCCATACTCCATTCCAGGCCTTGGTGTCCTCATCTGACAGTATCAGGTCTGAACCAGTGAGCTGTAAGGCTCTCCAAAGCCCTGCTTTACTCTGAGCATGGCAGAATCCATTTGCATTGGAAGCCTCATTCCTGAGCACTTGGTTTATTGGAAGATATTTGAAAGAAGACTGAGAAGCGACAGGTTCCAGGGGCAAGTTGTCTTGAGGTTTGAATCTGGCATCTGCTAGCTATTAACTGGAAAAAGCTTGGAAACATAAAATCCTCTATGTGCTGACCCTTGGGGACCTGGCTTCAAAGGCAGTCCTCACACTGCTATTAAGACAATCACAATCCTTGGCCCTCCATGAGCCCCAGATCTGAATTCTGAATAATATACATTGTGCTGCAGCTTCAGGAGCTTCAGAACACGCTACTCCAACATATGGCACCTTGGCATATTGAATATTTAAAGCTGAAGGAATTTGAGAAATAGCAGGTGCAGGAAGGACTCTCTGACCTTCCCGGAAGCAGGTCATAAGCCCCTCATGTGAGAGGTCCCCTCCCTGTACCGGGAGCAAGGAGCATCCTTCTCTCTGAAGACAGAGGAACCCTGAGAGGAATCCACATGAACAGGCCTTGCTAAGTGTCCCCAGCTCACTATTCGTAGCCCACATCCTTTTGTCCTATCATGGTTTTCCATTTTCCAGTCTTACCCAAACTGGTAACTGTTTAACTGTTTTTTTGGGGGATCTTCATTTTCCTATAAACGCTGCTGTGTCACATAAAACTTGTATGAAATAAATTACATGCTCTTCTTCTGTTAACCTTTGTCAATTTAATTTTCAGATGAAGCCAGGGATCTGACGAGGGTCGAGAAAAACATGTTCCTCCCCTACAAGCTCAACTTTTCCCTTCCCTCCTTTTTGCAGGGTATATTCCCCAGAAAGCACACTCTAAGATGGAGATTAGTGAGCAGGAGGTTTATTAGGGAGTTCTCATGGAATCAACATCTGGAGAATTGGGAAGGGAAGGAAGTCAAATTGGGCAGAGGGAGAAACTGAGCTACAATGTAGTCATGAGGAAGGTCTCAGCCCACTCGACAGGGAATTCTTTGCTGGGAACATCTTTCTGAGTCATCCAAGTTGAGGCTAAGAGTCTCGGGACTCCACACCCTTTTGTCAATCAGTCATTAGATGCAGGCTTCCATGGAAGGAGGCATGACAGTGGCAAGGAGGCAGCTCTCTTCCACCAAGGCAATCCCCTAGGGTGCTGACAACTGAGGGCTGTCAGCAGGCAGCTCTCCCAGAAGCTGGGGGCCTAAGTGCCTCTCTCCTTAAGGATGATTTCAGTAGCTCATCACAGCCTCCACCCCCCACTCCTCCTTTTTCCTAATCATGCTGCATAGGAAATACAAACCTTCTTTATCTCAGCCTCAGCAAGTGTTAATTGAGTGAAGATTGTACAGTTGCTTGCTTTTTCACCAATTTAGCCTGTGCCTCATAAAAGTAGATCCAGTTTGGAGAGTCAGGGTCAAGTAGAGATGGTGATGTGGCATGGCCCTGTCCCGACAGTAAGAGCTATCAGTTACTGAATGCTAATTGTCTTCTGGGCTTAGGATGTTTCTGCTTTCCTTTAAAGTCCTTCAGCATAGGTAGTGTGATATTGATTTTGCTTAATCTATAACCCGGTAATGATGAGCAGCCCAGTCAAGAATGAATTGTCCAGTCGAGCCACACTCATGCCTGTAATCCCACTACTTTGGGAGGCTGAGGTGGGCAGATCTCTTGAGGTCAGGAGTTCAAGACCAGCCTGCCTAACATGGTGAAACCCCATCTCTACAAATATACAAAAAAAAAAAAAAAAAATTAGCTGGGCTTGGTGGTGCCCACCTGTAGTCCCAGCTACTTGGGAGGCTGAGGCAGGAGAATCATTTGAACCCGGGAGGCGGAGGTTGCAGTGAGCTGAGGTTGTGCCACTGCACTCCAGCCTGGGTGACAGAGCGAGACTCTATCTCAAAAAAAAAAAGAATGAAAGAATGAATGGTTCAAGGAAGACCAGACAGCTTATTCTAGAGCTGACTGCTGCAAGTCCTTGTTTCCCACCTCTTGAGTAACAATGAAAGCTTTGTTAACTAGCACCCAGAATGTCAGATATGAGAGTGTGCATGTCTCTGTGTAAGTATTGGCCTGTTGACCAGCTCAATGCACATTAGAAATGGGCTCTCGTTGGTGAAATTAAGGCATTCACAATATAGGGATTGGCTTAAATCCTGGAGAGACATGCCACATGTTTTCATGAACATGATAGAAGAATGCAGGGGAGTCTGTAGAATTTACCCTAAGAGAATCACTAGACAAAAATCATTTAATTCTCTCATGAATGAATCTTTTCATGCTAGATGGTGGCTGCAGCAAAATAGGCCATGTGAACTGTTTTTGTGCCTGCTTGCTAAAACAGTAATAATTGATAAGCCCTCCTGTGTGTGGTAGAGAGTCCCTTTCTTTAAAGCTCAGAAACAAAGCCATGTAGAGAGTGGCAAACCCTTGGCACCTCAAACCTCTTCACTGGCTGCTCTGCACGTACTGCAAAAGAACCTGGGGTTGTCCTCTACCAAATTGTCTCTGGTCAGTCTCCAGCTGGGCTCAGTACCTGGTGTTATGTGCATGTACTTTATTTAATGCCCACAACAACCCTATCAGGTAGATAGTGTTGTTTATACCCATTTTATTAGTGAGAAGCCCAAACCTCAGAGTGATTTCATAACTCACCCAAGGTCTTCATAGCAGATCCAACCAGGATTTGGACCCAGGTCTGTTTGTTCTCCAAGTTCTTCACTTCTGGCCTATACTGCCTGCAGGAGGGCTGTCTGCAAAGTCAGGAGGGGAAATGAAGTGGGCGTGGGGCTTCGTGGTGGGCTATTCTCTATTCTTCCATGACCCATGTGCCAGAATAGTATTAGGGGCTGGGCGCAGTGGCTCACGCCTTTAATCCTAGCATTTTGGGAGGCCGAGGCGGGCAGATCACCTGAGGTCAGGAGCTCAAGACCAGCCTGGGCAACATGGTGAAACCCCATCTCTACTAAAAATACAAAAATTAGCTGGTGTGGTGGTGCCCCTGTAATCCCAGCTACTCGGGAAGCAGAGGCATGAGAATCGCTTGAACCCGGGAGGCAGAGGTTCAGTGAGCAGAGATTGTGCCACTGCACTCCAGCCTGGGTGACAGAACAAGACTCCGTCTAAAAAAACAGAACAGTATTAGGGAAGCAGCCTACCTACCTGCATGTCTATGTGGCACAGCTCCAAAAGGTTTAAGCCCATCCATGTGTCTTGAGAATTTTTTAAATTTCACCAATAAGAGCTCATTTCTAATATTCATCAGGCTGTTCAACAGGACAATATTTTTACCCCCCAAATAAACAAATACATAAAAATAAAACAAAACTCATGTCTGACTCTCTGGATGCTAAGGCCTGGCCACTGCGCTGCCATGAGCCATCCAGGTGGTTCTCATCAAGGTGCTTCAACCTTCCAGGCTTTGCTTACTTCCTCCAGAAGGGAGGTCTTGCCCCGTAGAAGTTTATGTTTGTGATATATATGTGTGTGTTAAGGAGTACAAAGTAGGACACCAAGGCTATGGAAACAATAATGAGACTAAAAATAGGCTAAAGTGCGCCTAGAGGAGGCATCTGCTGCCCAGACAAGAACATCAGAAAGTGTGGGCTTTCTGGGCCAGGCATGGTGGCTCATGCCTGTAATCCCAGCACTTTGTGAGGCCGAGATGGGTGGATTGCCTGAGCTCAGGAGGTCAAGACCAGCCTGGACAACATGGCAAAACCTTGTCTCTACTAAAAATACACAAATTAGCTGGGCATGGTGGCGGGGCACCTGCAATCCCAGCTACTCGGGAGGCTGAGGCACAAGAATTGCTTGAATCCGGGAGGCAGACAAAATCGCGCTACTGCCCTCCAGCCTGGGTGACAGAGTGAAACTCTGTGAAAGAAGGAAAGAAAGAGAGAGAGAGAGAGAGAGAGAGAGGGAGGGAGGGAGGGAAGGAAGGAATCTTTTTGTGAGCAGAGCTGGACTGCGGGCTGGTGGAAAGAGGAATGCCTCTGGAACCAGCCCCCTGATGTAGAAGATGGTGTTGGCCCCCTATCTCCTGCCTTTGGCATTCACCATTGCTGTACGCAACACTAGCTTCTTACTGCAGAAACCTGTCACTCTGTCTGGGGCTGTCTCTGGCCACAGGAGCATGCTCAGTCCATGCACTGGCCAGGCTGGAAGTGCCTGGGGTTGTCCCCAAGAGCAGCCCCAACCAAAGATGAAGGGAATTGGGTAAATGCCCATGCTCCCTAGCCTCTGGGATGATGGCTCTGAGGCAGGTTCTATTCTACAGTCTCCCCGTAGTCCCCAGTGGGAATGAGCTTCATTGCACACAGAGATGACCTGCTTGTGAACAAACTCCCACTCTACTTCCTTCCCTCCGTTTCACTTCCTCATCCCCCTACCACTGCTCCCTAGGGCCACTTCCCTAATTAACTGTATGCGCTCAAATATTTGCTTCCATGGGAACCAAATTACCTGGTTCAAATCCGTACTCTGCCACTGGCCAGCTGTGTCTTAGGAACATTACTCCACTCCCCTAAACTGCAGCATCCTCGGCTGGGATTGTGAGATGACAAAAGTAGAACAAACCTCACCAGACAGGTGTGAAAATTCCAGAAAATAGTCCGTGTCAATAGTTTAGAGCAGCATCTGGCAGTCAGCAGACACACAATAAATGCTAGTATTTTATTATTTATTATAATTATTGCTTATTATTGATAGCCCCTGAGATTTCCTTGGCCAAGTTCAAGTCCATTCTGAGAGTTCTAAGCCCTCAAACTTCAGACTTCCTCCAGGTGAATCTCCCTGGTTGTTTCAGGGAATCTAATTCATTTATTCACTTAACATATCTTTAGCAAATATTGACTTAACACCTATTATGTCGAAGACACAGTGCGACGGGGGATATAAAAAATAAGATGAGGTCACGGTCTCCAGTGAGATAAATCGTATCCACACATAGCTACTGTCTAAGGCAAATGGTGATAAGTGCTCTTGTGTGTGTGCCAATAGAGCATAAAATGAGTTCAGAGGAGGGTGAAGAACATTGTGTGTGGTATGAAGGAGTATCGTTGGAGTTGGGTTTGGAAAGGGGTAGAACTTTCCAAAGTTCCAAAGAGTTGATGGAGGGGAGAGGATACAATACATGGAGAGGGGGAAAGTGATAAACTCTAGGAGTTTGGCATCCCAGAGACAGCTCAACTATGTCTTAATGTGAGATCCCATAGATTGATGAGCCTCTATCTCTCAGAGCTAAGAGGACAGCGGATGCTCCCCCAAATTATTATTACCATTCCTGACACTTACATAGCACTTACCCTGCCCTAGGAACTACAGGGGATGTGCTACGTATGTTAACTGATTTAATCTTCACCTTCAGGGTCAGCACAACTACGATCTCCACTTGACAGATAAGAAAACTGAGGCTGGAGGGGTTAAATGTCTTGCTCCAGCTCCCGCGGAAGCTAAGTGCCTTTCACCTAATCCTGTGTGGTCTGGCTCCAGGGTTCACACTCTACACTGCCTCTCAAGTGTGGCACCTTTTCAGGAATTTAAGGGAATATGTTGCTGTGATGTTGACAGGGCTTGAGGAGAGACTGAAAGAAAGCCCTTCAGCCCCATAGAGGAAGTCCCCAAAGGATGGATGGTTCTGGAAGTTACGGGTTACCAGGACAACGCATCCCCTCAGCCTGGCCACGCCCCCCGGGCTCCCGCTCACTGGTTGCAAAACTCAGCTTTGCCCCTGCCCGGAGTTTCCCTTCCCGGGGCCCGCTGGGGAAGCATCCGCGGCTTGTGGTGGCTGTGGTTTGGTGCCCAGGACTCACACGTAAAAGGAGCTCATTCGGAGGCAGGGGCACGCGCTTGTCCCCAGAACTCAAACCCCAGAGTCCCTCCGGTAGGTGGTACAGAGGTGAGTTTGATCATAAACAAAACAGGGTAGGGTCTTCCTGTTTGTTTTCTTCCTCCAGCGGGGAGCAACAGCTGCTAATTGGATAGTGAAGTGACCGATTTATTATTCTCTTACCCGTGCTGAGCAGAGCTGTAGGAAATCTCCGGGACTGGGAGCAGCACAGGGGGGTATCTCGGGGTCTCTCTGAGAAGGAGTTGACAGTGGGGACCAAAGCTGCCGGCTGCCATGTTTTATTTGGCCTGCCCAGTGTTTAAAAAATATGTTTTTAAATAGATGCTGACATTTTTAAAAGGGGAAGATTATACATACACTTCTACATCTCCGACTTGTGTCAAGAAATGGGAAGTTCTGGGCCCAGATCGCCAGATCCCCATAAGTCAGCGATGAGGGAGGCCGAGCAGGGGCTGCCCGTTAGACGGCCGCAGAGTCCCAGCCCCCAGCCCTGCTCACCTTTCTTACCTCTCTGGCCCCGTCGGCATTTGAGCCTGGGACCCCAGACGAAAGGATACGCTTCCTTTTAGAACCCCTGCCAATCTGAGGACGGGGCCACCCCACAGACGCCGTGGCTCAGCAAGCAGACCAATGGCCGAGGAGTCTGGCAAGAGGCGCTTGGTGAGTGGGTTTAATGACAGATTAAGTTGCCCATTAGGAAGCCATTAGAACACAGCGTGATGCATCACTGGGTAAACGAGAGAGGCTGAAGTCAGAGACAGGTTCTTGGAGCGCTTGATCCAATTTAATTCTTCTATTTTTTTTTTTTTAAACCCTAGGCAGATGAGAGTGGAGTCTGTAAATCACCCTCCATGCAATGGTTCATCATAAAGGATATGGAGCAAAATTAGAGGAGGCACGAGAAGGAAAGCCGGTGATGAACAAGGTAGGGGCTGCTGCGGCGTGATTGAAGACAGGCTGGGAACGCGGGAGAAGCCGCTGAAAACTGGCTTGGGCTGGAGGTCTGATTAAGGCATCCCAAGCCAGAAAAACCCAGAGCCCAGCCTTCTGCTCTGCCTTGGGGAGTAGGATGGGGGAATACGTGTGCAGAAAACTTTCTGAGACAGTGCCTCATAGTGCCATCTACATGGAATATGAAGTCAATCAGAATGTCTCTAAATCCTGGCTCTGTTGGGTTTTGGCTGTGTGACTTTGGGTAAGTTACTTAACCTCTCTGAGTCACATTTTCCACCTGTGTTAAAGGAGGTAATCATAGCAAATGCAAAGGGTGGTGCTGGATATCAGGGTGGGCACCTGCTAAGTGATGCTTTCTTCTGTTTAACGTTGTAAAAGATGTAAATGAGACGGTTCCCAAATGAGGGTAGATTTTACTCCCCTCTAGCTCAGGTGGCACTTGTCAGGGAGATCAAGCAGTTTCTGTTCCTCCCTAGTAAAAGCAGGAAGGCTTTCCTGGGCGGGGTCCTCTGAGTGCTGGAAGAGGGGGAGGGTGTCCACTCAGTGAGGAGGCAGGAGGGCAGTCTTGCACACACTGGGCACCTCTGGGCCTCCAGCACTGGATGTCAGCTGTGCTTGTTGAATGGATGTGCTGCCCTCAACCCCCAAATCTGTTCTCTGCCCTTCTCTATCCTCTCTGTGCCCTGGGACTCTGACCCCGGCAGTACCTCACCCAGTGTCTTTATCTGGGCTCTCCCAAAAGCAGAGCCCCAGATAAGGATGTGAGGGCAGCCTGTTTCTTGGGGAGCTTATGGTGAATGTGGAGCTCCCCATGCAGGCCCCCCTTCCAGGAGGGACTGATTGCCCCCCTGTTGGCTCCTTCAGGATTTGCCTCAACTACAGAGACAGCATGGAACACGCCCTCCTAGGCTGCCCACATCCTCATCTGCATGGGGGCACAGAAGCCTGGCCATTCATCCCATGGGAGACTCAGGACATGCTCCCAGCAACCTGATGGGCTGCCCAAGGCTTGGCTGATCCTGCATCCCTGCATCACATCTCAGCTTCTCCCTCTGCCCAAATCTACTTCCTCCCCATTCCTTTCACAGTCATTGATTCCCTGATAAACACCTTGCACCCCATATTCCATCTCAGAGTCTTCTTGCAGAGAACCCAACCTGTGGCAGAGCTGGTCTCAGGACTCGGAGCGAGGGAGCAGGGAAAGAGGACAGGAAAGCAGGGAGAGTCAATTTAAGGGTATGTTGTCTGAGACAAAAATTCTGCTAGGACCTCTGAGATGGGTACAAGATGCCTGGAGCCATTCACTGGGCAGTATCTGTCCATCAGCTCCCAGGCCCCACAGAACCGGAGCTGCCTGTGAGGGCTTTCACTGCCCTGCATTTCTGGGCTTCACATATGCACTGGCTGAGAGGGCTCCCTGTCTTCAAGGATGATCCTGAGCAGAAAGTGGGTGCACTTGAGGTGGCAAGCTGTTGCGAGAGTCTGAGCTTTATGAGAAGCAGACCCAGGGGGCATGGTGTGGGGCATCCCAAAGGACATGCCATACATTAGGTGCCTTGGTCTTGGGGAGGAGCCCTCGGGAGTTCTGAGGGTAGGAGAAGAGGTAGGTGGGGTTAATCCTTTCCCATTCCCTCCCTGCCTCAGCACCATGGCTCAGGCAGTAGTGCTGCCAGCTCTTCCTGGGATCAGAGTCATGGCCCTGCTCCCCTTTTCCCTTCAGGCTGAGGAACATAAGGCTTCCCATGGTTGCTGGTGTCTGAGTGCCTCAACCTCCCTTGCTGGTTCCTTTCCCCTGCCCACACCTTTGTCAATAGTTCCCCCCACTGAAGTCTCTTTGGTTGAGCAGTTGGTGGGGATGCTGACTGACAAAGTGGTCTAGGCCACTGCTCACTGCTTAAAGCCTTGCTTCAGAGAGACCTTGCAGGGCCCTGCAGCTCCCCCTTCTCCAACCCCTCCAACCCCTCCAACCCTTCTCCCTCCCAGCTGGTCTGGGTTCCCCACGGCATCTACTTGCTTTTGAATCTATTTCTTATAGATACATGTGTGTCCTCCTCTTTCACAGCCTTACCTTTTCATATGGAGGAAGAAAAAACCCATTTCTATAAAGCTATTAAATGTTTTCCTTTCACAAACACCAGTTTTGTACATCAGAAGCACTGCCTTTCATGCCTATTGAATTCTCGGAAATGGGCTTCGAGTGCCTATTTCAGGAGTTGAAATCTGAACATCAGCTCTTTCTTCCTCTCTGCATTCCTGCCACACAGTCCTAATCCTCTCCAGTGTGATGGATCCCTCTGGCTGGGTAGAAGGGAGATCATTTAAAGGAAATGTGAAAAAGAAAAGAATAGTATTCCATTTCAAGAGATTTTTCTCCTGACACAGTTATTTTCAACAGGTGACAGGTATTGATACTGATGAAAGATTCTTGAGTGAATGCAAACCACTCCCCACCCCCATCCCCAACATACATTCTCTAGAAATTCCAGAATGCCCAGTGAGTGGATTCATTCCACATATATTTAGTGCCTAACTACATGCCAAGGAGCTGGGTGCTAAGAACAGAAAAGTATGATTCCTGCCCTCTGCCATAGAGTTTGTGATCTGTGTTGATGCATTAAAGATTAATCCAATGATTACACAAAATGTGATGTTGCAATTTTGCCTTTGCACTTGCTGTTCCCTCTGCCTGGAATGCTTGTCCCTGCAAGGTGTCTGCCTGGCTTCCTCCATACTTCCTCTAGGCCTTTTCACAATCATCCCTCTTGTGGCCTTCTTGGCCACTCACTCTGTCAACATTCCTGCCCTTTTTTTCTCTCTAGCATACTTCTCTGTTTATGGACCATCCCTCCCAGAATGTAAGCTTCATAAGAATACAGATTTTTCTTTTCATAAAATCTTTTATTGTTCTCTGCAGAGAACAAAATTCCCAGAGTAGAAAACAATGCATGGGATATAGTAGGTGCTCAAACAATGTGTATTGAATGATTAAACATTGACCACACTAAGTGGTAATAAGCGTGGGCTGAGAAGGATTAGAGAAAAGAGAGTTTCCAAGGGAAGTGATAGTTGGGCTGATCTAAGGAAAGTTGGGAGGCATCAAGTAAGCCTAAAGGAGAGGGAAATAAATCCGTGCAGGAAACACCAGCATATGCCAGGGTGCTGGGTGAACAGGAGCATGGTGGGCTTAATTAAGAAACTAAAAGGAGGCCGGGTGTGGTGGCTCACACCTGTAATCCCAGCACTTTGGGAGGCTGAGGCAGGCAGATCACGAGGTCAAGAGATCAAGACCATCCTGGCTAATAGAGTGAAACCCTGTCTCTACTAAAAATACAAAAAAAATTAGCCAGGAGTGATGGCAGGCACCTATAGTTCCAGCTACTTGGGAGGCTGAGGCAGGAGAATAGCCTGAACCCAGGAGGTGGAGCTTGCAGTGAGCTGAGATCACGCCACTGCACTCCAGCCTGGGCAACAGAGCGAGACTCCATCTCAAAAAAAAAGAAAAAAAAAAACAACTAGAAGTTCAGTGGGATTCGAGCACAGAGGATGGAAAAGATATGTGGGGAGGGATTAATGACAAAGATGACACTTAGAACTGTCACACAGTGCTGGGAACTAGGCCAACCTTCACACAAGTCTGGGAGAAAGGTACTATACGTATTCCCATTTTACAGATGAGAGAATCAAGGCCCAGATAGTATAGGTAACTTGTACAAGTTACAAACCTAATGAGCAGCAGAATTAGAGTTCAAATGCAGGAACTTTGATCCAGAAGCCTAAGGTCTGAAATCTGTGTGGCTTTTAGTCTCTGGTAGAAGGACTAGGAGGGGTTGGCACAGGTACGGCTTTGTAGTGACATAGAATCCCAGGTTGGGGATAGGATAGAGCTGGCAGATATAGGCTGGATATCTCCTGGGATGATTCTTACAGACCTCCCAACTCCCAACTCCCCACCCCACCCCATCTCCAGAGCTGCACATGCTCTGATTGGATCGACCTTAAAAAGCTTGCTTCCATTCTAGTCAGGATGGGCAAAATCAGTCTAAACTCCCTGAAGATTTGGCCATGAACCAATAAGATCCCTTCAGAGATTAGTATAAAGCTAGTGCTCTGTTCTCTGCAATGACGGGTTATTTTAAAAAGCATTAACTAGGTCATTTGCAATGCAGTGTGAGTGGCCAAGGCTGCTGACTAGAATCCTCTTGGGACTTTAAAAAAAATCCAGATGCCCAGGCTGCACCCTCACCAATTACATCAGAGTCACTCGGACGGGACCCAAGCATCAGTATTTTTTAAAGCTCCCCAGGGAAGCCCAGTGTGCAATCAAGTTTGAGAACCAACAGTCCAGTCCCCAGCTACTCAAAGGCTGGAGCAGGGATTGGTAGCATCAACATCCTTGAGAAGCTTGTTAAAAATGCAGAATCTCAGGCCCTTTCCCAGATCTCCTGTTTCAGAATCTGCATTTTATTTTTTTTGTTTGTTTTGTTTTTCATTTTATTTCTTCTAAAAAAAAGGCGGGGGGATACATGTGCAGAACATGCAGGTTGTTTCACAGGTATATGTGTGCCATGGTGGTTTGCTGCACCTGTTGACCTGTCCTCTAAGTTCCCTCCCCTCACCCTCCACCCCTCAACAGGCCCTAGTGTGTGCTATTTCCCTCTCTGTGTCCATGTGTTCTCAATGTTCAACTCCCACTTACGAGTGAGAATATGCAGTGTTTGGTTTTCTCTTCCTGTGTTAGTCTGCTGAGGATGATGGCTTCTAGCTTCATCCATGTCCCTGCAAAGGACATGATCTCATTCCTTTTTATATAACCTCATGTGGTTAGTGGCTATGGTATTCGACTGTGAAGTTCTGGAGAAGGGCTTTTCAAACTTGTGTGGATTCCGAGGTGGACGGATCACCTGAGGTTGGGAGCTCAAGACCAGCCTGACCAACATGGAGAAACTCCGTCTCTACTAAAAACAGAAAATAAATCGGGCATGGTGGTGCATGCCTGTAATCCCAGCTCCTCAGGAGGCTGAGGCAGGAGAATCGCTTGAACCCGGGAGGCAGAGGTTGCAGTGAGCCGAGATTGTGCCATTGCACTCCAGCCTGGGCAACAAGGATGAAACTCTGTCTCAAAAAAAGAAAAAAAAAGAAGAATCTGCATTTTAACACCAAGATTCCTATTCACACAGGTTTGAAAAGCCCTGCTCCAGAACTGCATAGTTCAATACCATAGCCACTAACCATAGGAGGTTATTTAGATTTAAATAATTAAAAATTCAGCTCCTCAGTTGCACTAGCGACATACATTTCAACTGCTCAATTGCCACGTGTCACTGGCTGGTGGCTACCATATTGGACAGTACAGATAGAGAATAGCCTGATCACTGCTGAAAGTTTATTGGACAGTACTGCTCCAGAACATTCTGGAGTGGTGGTAATCCACCAGTCTTTTTTCCTGTGGATGCTGCAGGCATACAGACAGACAGTGCTACTCTCCCTGGATGGGACAAAATTAAGATACATTCAAGCAGGCACACAGGGGATGTATCTAGATTATTGATTTTCCGCTCATTTGAAATAAATCAAGGACATGGCCATGTCTTCCCAAGCCCTAAATAAGTGCAGTTTGTGGGGTGGGAAACAGATGAGTGGGGAAGAAAGGAGAGGAGAAATGCAAGAAGCAAGATCAATTTCAGGTGCTAGAACAGGATGCAAGAGGGTTAGCCCAGGCCCCCACACCTGTCTGTCAGTCTCAGCACTGCCTGCTAATCACAAGGCAGGGGAGCGCTTGGCAAGAAGATGAGATTGATTTGTTACTTCAGGTGCAAATATGAAAAGGGGGCATTTAGTCAGCTAAATAATAGCCAAGCTATAGTGTGACGAGGCTGGGGGCTTCGGTTGTTTTTCTTCTGCTTTAGGGTGGAGATGGCGGCAGAGAGTTCCACCCTTCTGCAAAACCTTGCCTGTTTTCTGGGAAGGCCAGGCGAGGTTTCCGCCTTGTAGACCGTTTAGTTGCAGTCAGATGGATGTATAATGGGGCTAGAGCTGAACAATATGATAATGACAAGCCAGACCAGCAGTAGAGAGTGATGTATATTTTTCTTGGAAAGCTGCTCTCCATGTAGACAGCAGCTGACAGTAGGTGAGGGGCAGCAGTTAGTGGCAGATCATTTGCCTACTTGCACGCTACCCCTTGGGTGTGCTCCTTCCGAAATACTGTGGGTCAGGGCAGGGTGAAAAGGGTGAAAACTCAAAACAAGAGAATGCACCAACAAAATGTACCCTACTACACAGCAACATGCACCATTCAGTGCTGTTTACATCTTTTCAAACTTTCAGCTTTTAAGGCTCACTAATACTTCTACATAGTAAAGCTTTTTGCATTTTGAGGTGTTTTGTGGTTGCCTTATGGGGCTGGTCGTCATGACCGCTTCTGGAGGAAGTCAGAGCAAATTTTGCCATCCCTTTAGACGTGAATAAAGCCCAGAATGGTTAAGTGAGTTTTCCAGAGTCACACTGATCATGAGTTGAAGATGTAAAACAATCATTCTGTTATTTGTTCATTCATAACTATTTACTGAGAGCCCTACTAAGTGCCCAGCCCTGGGGATGCTTCTGTAATGTCTCTGTTTTCATGGAACTTGGAGCTTGGATTCTAAAGAGGCTGATAGAAAAAAAAAGTAAACAAATGAAAGAACCACCAATTACAGTAAATGCTACAAAGGGAAGACAAACTAAGAGAATGCTGAGAGAAAAACAGGGAGAGGGATGGGGCAACTTGGAGAAGTTGATTTGCAAAGGCTTCTCTGAAAAGGACATGTTTATGCTGAAACTTGAAGAATGAGATGTAACAAGAGCGGGAGAACATTTCCGGCAGAGGGAGCTGTATAAGTAAAGGCAGATGATTGGAAGAGCACACAGCCTACGTGGGCCACGCAAGGAGACGGGTGTAGCTGGTGCCCATGAGAGGCAGAGAGCATGGTTTGAGATAAGAGCACGTAAGGGCCTCCCACCTCCCTCGCCCCCAATGTATCCCTATGTCCAAGGGGAATTTTGTCTTCACCTTTCAGTTCCTCCTCCTCGTGGCCCTCTAGTGAGGGTCAGTTCAGCCAGCCCATTCCAAGACTTCGTGCTGTGGCATCAGGAGGTCTGGGAAGGGGGATGAAGAAGAGAGACAGGTCTGGGAAGGGGGAAGGAAGACAAATAGGTTTCAAAGACAGGGACCCTGAAGCCTGAATGTCTGCAAAAGCTGGAGTAGAAAGTTGAAAATGAAGAACTGAAAAAGAGCAAGGGGTCAGAGTTTCCAGGGCCGCTGCCAGCCACAGAAAGAAGGCCGGTCGGGTGGACGGGAGCCTCTTCAATCTCCTTCAGAGATAACTTAAGGCTTTGTCTCTGTGCTTCTTCTGACAGGCTATTGCTTAAAGACTGAATGACATGGACCCCAGAGTTTATGTGAGTTACTCTAAAATATGGTAAAATCAGGGCTTCACTCCCAACTGAGAGCCTTGCAGAGTGAAGAGTTTCTCTAGAGACCATCTGATAAATGCGGGCTCCCACACACAGAGATGTGAGCTAGAGCCGTGCAGCAAATAATATATATTATTTTCTTCTCCGCTTAAGGTCCAAATTGTCTGGTGTAACATCTTTGGTGACCATTCCATTTGGGAATCCTAGCTTACTGGATGGAGCTGTGTGCATTGTGAGGTTGGCCCTTGTTGTGCCTGAGCTTAGAAGAAGGAATAGCACGGGTAATAATCATTATGATAAGCACTTCTTGAGCACTCACTACATGTCAGGCACTGTTCTGAGCATATTGCATGCACGGGTTCTTTTAATGTGCATAACAACCCCAAAGGATTAGTAGGTGCCATTTACATCCCCATTTTACAGATAAGAAAACCAGGGCACAGGGTCTCAGAGTTAGCAGGTGGCATTGCCGAGATTGGAAATCAGACAGTTTGGTTCCAGAACTCCTGCCCTTTAGCACTGTGGAGGTGACTTGAGAGATGCCCTAAGTTCCAGCCCAACCACAGATACCACCCCCATTGGCCATAGTACATGACTAAATGTGACAATTACTTATTCAGCATTTATTAAAAGCACAGTATTGTCCTAAGCACTTTACATGTAGTATCCCAGTGCATCTCCTTATCAACTCTTTTAGATAGGTACTGTTATTCTTCATCTTTTACAGAGGAAGAAATTGAGGCTCAAATCAATAAGTAACTGGGTGAGAGTCTCCCACTTAAAAAATTGGTAAAGTTGAAATCCAAATCTAAGCATCCAACCCCAGAGCCCAAGCTCTCAACTAACCCTGGTCACTTTTTTGAGTAAGGACTTTGTATCTCTCAAATGCCCCCTATTAAAATGAACCTCAGCCATGTGGGAGCAGTGTGATTTTTTTTTTCCTGCCCCTAAAGCATGTTGAAGATTTGGGGACAAGTTTTATTGAAACTCCCCAAGGCACTAGCTTTCACCCTTGGTGGTAATTTTCTAGTGACTGCAGATGCCTCATTAAACGAGTTCAGGCACACTGATCTCCTTAATTCAGTTTCTTCCAACCCCCATCTTCATTCTGCCCTTGTCTTTGAACTCCTCATGCTTTGTCTCAGTGATCTCCTCCACTACCAGCTGTTAACATCTTCTGTATTGGGATGAATCCCTGACACACAACTTCAGCCCAGACCTGGCTCCAAATCTCCATGTCCTTCATTCCACCTGCTCCAAGACCTAGGCACCTGGATTTTCCCTAGTGTAGCTGAGGCTGGCGTGCCCCACCCAGATCCCACAGGGTCTTTTTTCTACCCCCATTTCCAAGCCACTGCCTGCATTGCTGCAGGTAAAGGCTCACATCTGCAGCCTTCTCCTGAGGCTTGCCCTTGAGCAATGGGAGCAGCCTCACCCAGACTCGTACTCCCCACCTTCACCTGACCTCAGATACTGATAGCGTCTGTTCCAAGAATCTAGTGCAACTTCCTTAGACTAGCAATCAATACCTCCTGCACCTGGCGACAACCTCGCTGTCAAATCTTCACTCCTGCTCAGCTGCAGAGCAGCTCCTCAGCCCTTAAGAGTTCCTCTGCCTTCTGGCCTTCTTGCCTTTGCTCACTCTGCTTCTGTTTGGAATGTCATCTGCCCTGCTTCCAACTGTCAAAATTCTACACATCCTCTGAAGGCTAGTGACACTGCACTTCTGCCCACGAGGCATTCCCAAATTGTGCTTGCCCTTGCAACGTGGGTTATTGCTAGTTATGCATGGGTCTCTAGTCAGCATGGTTTGTATTATAAAAGGTCAAGAATGAATCTGATTCTCTCAGCTATCTCTAGTTAAGGGTTCAAATGTGTACCCACCAAAGGGTACTGAAGTCTTAACCCTCGGTACCTGTGAGTATGACTTTATTCAGAAATAGGGTCATTGCAGATGTAATCAAGTTAAAATGAGGTCATTAGGGTGAGCCCTAATCCAAGAGAAGAGAGACAGACACAGACTGGCACAGAAGGAAGATGATGTGAAGACACACAGGGAGAACACAGAAGCAGAGATTGCAGTGACGATGCTCGCATGAGCCAAGGAACTCCAGATCTGCTGGCAAAACCAGAAGCTCAGAAAAAGGCATGGAGCAGATCTCCCCTAGAGCCTTCAGAAAGAGCACGGCCCTGCTGACACCCTGATTCCAGACTTCCAGCCTCCAGGAAGGAACTGCGAGAGAATAAATGTCTGTTCTAAGCCACCCAGTTTGTGGTCCTTTGTCACAGCAGCCCTAGGACACTAATATATTAAGTATCTCACACAGTGCCTTCCACAGAGTAAGTAATGGCAAAGGCTTGTTGAATTCACGTGGGGGTGGAATATTTCTCTCACTAGCTTTTTTTTTAAACAAGCTATTTACTGTTTATTGTAACATGCCTTGCACTATGTTGATAGAATCTCTCAGATTTCCTAAACATTTTGTTGTTATGCCATACCTATACACTACCCAGCCCCCACTTGTACATTCCATATGTACTCTTTTCTCTTTTTTCTTCCTTCCTTTCTTTCTTCTTTCTTTTAATTTTTTTTTTTTTTTTCTTTTTTGGTCTCCCTATGTTGCCCAGGCTGGTCTTGAACTCCTGGGCTCAAGCAATCCTCCTTCCCTGGCCTCCCAAAGTGCTGGGATTACAGGCATGAGTGGCAGTGCCCAGCCATTCCATATATATATGACGCAGAAGAGCGCTTACACCAACCTAATAGTTACTTAATGTTGTATAACAAATCATGGCAAAGCTTAGTGGCTTAAAACAAGAGTCATGGCCGGGCGCGGTGGCTCACGCCTGTAATCCTAGCACTTTGGGAGGCCGAGACGGGTGGATCACGAGGTCAGGAGATCGAGACCATCTTGGCTAACACGGTGAAACCCCGTTTCTACTAAAATTACAAAAAATTAGCCGGGCGTGTTGGCGGGCGCCTGTAGTCCCAGCTACTTGGGAGGCTGAGGCAGGAGAATGGCGTGAACCCGGGAGGCGGAGCTTGCAGTGAGCCGAGATCGCGCCACTGCACTCCAACCTGGGAGACACAGCGAGACTCCGTCTCAAAAAAAAAAAAAAAAAAAAAAAAAAAAAAAAACAAGAGTCATTTATTACATTTCACAGTTCCTGTGCAGCAGCCTGGCTGGGAGGTCCAGACTCTGGACTTCCCATGAGGTTACAGTCGTCTATCTGAAGGCTTGACTGGGGCTGGAGGATCCACTTCCAAGGTGGCCCACTCACACGGCTGGCAGCTTAGTGCTGGCTATTGGCAGGAGGCCTCAGTTTCCCTGCAGAGGCTGCTTAAGTGTCCTGATGACATACATGCTAGTTGGCTTCCCCCAGGCTGAACCATCCAAGCAGAGAGCAAGACAGGAGCTAGAAAGCCTTCATGACTTAGCTTTGAAAGTCACAAATCATCATTTCCACCATGGTATACCATCTACACAGGCTAGCCCTGATTAAATGTGGGAAGGCATGAATGCCGGGAGGTGAAGATCACTGAGGGCCATCTTCATTAGTCAAGGCCATGCAATCTCAGCAGGGCCAATACCATCCCAACCAGGCAAAACATTCATTCTTGGAAGGAACGAAAAAAAAATTACTCTTTTCATGTATAAGCAAAGATATACATACTGTACATAAACAGATACAGAGTATATCTGTGGTGCTAAAATTTCATGGTGAGGGGAATAGACAATAAAGAAAAAAATTGTCTAAAAATTCTTGGGGATGATTTTTTTTTTTTTAATTTAAAAGTAAACTTTAATGTCGAAAACGCAAACTTGGGGAGGGCAGAAAGATCACACATAAGGCTGCCACTTCACACCTGGAGGGTTGCACAGCGGCCAGGCAGAAGCGCTCCTCACTTGCCAGGCGGTGCGGAAGCCGGGCAGAGGCGCTCCTCACTTCCCAGACAGTGGGACTGCAGGCCAGAGGTGCTCCGCAATTCCCAAACGGTGGGGCTGCCCCACAAAAGCGCTCCTCACTTCCCAGAAGGTGCAGGGCAGGGCAGAGGTGCTCCTCACTTCCCAGATGGTGTGGGGCAGGGCAGAGGTGCTCCTCACTTCCCAGACGGTGGGGGACCGGGCAGAGGCGCTCCTCACTTCCCAGACTGTGGGGCGGCCGGGCAGAAGCCTCCTCACTTCCCAAACGGTGCTGGGCAGGCAGACTCCATTGCTAGATCTGACTTGGGCTTAAGCCTCTCCCTTCTGCCCTCATCTGGACATGCTGACAGCCTGCACTCTCCCTCCTTTGGCACGGGATGAAGACTGAAGCCTGGCAAGGCCCTGCCCTCAGCAGGAACTCCCACTGGGCCCCACTCTGTGACCCTGAGCCCAGGCCAGGATCCTTCCTTTACTTTCTCAAGCCACTTTGGGGCCTGCCCAGCTCTCTCAGAGCCCTGTCATGTAGGTGACAACACTGTTTTTTGTTTGTTTGTTCCTTGTATCTTTAGTAGAGGCAGGGTTTCACCATATTGGCCAGGCTGGTCTGGAATTCCTGACCTCAGGAGATGCACTCGCCTCAGCCTTCCAAAGTGCTGGGATTACAGGCGTGAGCCACCGCGCCCGGCCCCCGTTCCCACATTCTTGGTGTATGTGCTGTCATCACATTCAACCACAACCAAACCTTGAGTGGGTAGCCTCTGCAGGGGACCACTCGCAACTGGCCTGTAGTTACGGTCCCCTGCAGAGCCCTCGCAGGTGGTCCAGATGTGCCCACTGGCCCTGCCCCAGGTGCGTCTTCCCTGCCCCTAGCCTGCTCTGCCTGATGTGCACTGCACTCAGCTCTGCTGACTCCCAGGGGGCCTCCGTCACATACCGAGCCAGCCTCATGAGCGGTCTCGGTAGGTGGTGTTCAGGGACAGGGTAATGGGATCCAGCCCTTCCTAAGGTGTACCTGGGCTGCGACTCAGAATGGATGTTCAGAACAAAGAGATGCAACTGTGAGTGACCCCACAGGCCGACCGTCAACCAGGCCTTGGCCCTAGTCCATAGGGCACTCACCCCTTGCAAGACATGGACCCGCTGATGCCCAACATGTGAACGAGTACCTGGAAGCCTCACCCCACACTGCTAGCATGGCCAGAGAAAAGGATCTGCCTCCCTCTCCCCCACCCAGGTGTGGCAGCTCCTGGTGCCAGTTTCCCAGGAGCGTGGCCAGGCCCCGAGTCTCTCCATCACAGCTGTGGCTCTGGCTCCTTGTTGGAAGTGGGGAGGGGCTCACTTCCCATGCAGCCGCCACTGCTGCTTCAACATCTGTAGGCCTGCATGGCCCACTCTCTCTCCTCCCCCACAATCCGCTGGTAGGCCAGGGAGGCAGTCAGAGGCTGGAATACACCTCGGGGGCTCAGAAGCATCCTCAGCATCTGCGATCTCCTGCCAGGCTGGTCCTTGCTTACGCTCCTCCGGGGCCTGGTAGTCAGCTCTGGGTGCTGCAGGACAACCTCACCAAACTTCACTGTGTCTCAGAGCAACTCCTGCTCCAGCCTGTCTGCCGTCTTTTCATCCTTTTTCTGCCAGACTTTATCTAGTCGTCACTTCTGGAACACTTCTTTTGCTTTTTTCAGCTCAGACTTCTCCTTGGGAGCTGCCTGGACCTCTGGCTGCTGGGTGGCCTGGTTCTTGCTGAGGAATAGCATGTGCTGGATATAGGCCTAGTCGGACTCCCCCTTCCTCTGCTTGAACTTGGGGACGGCAATGTCGGGCTCCACTCCCTTTGCTTCCCTTTCCAGTGTCTTTCTGGGGCCACCTGGGCCGCTTTCTTCCTCTTCTTGTTACCGGTCGGATTTTTCATCTCCCAGCGGCTCCTCATAATCTCCCGGAGCCGGAAAGGGATCTCCTGTTTGTCCTGGGTTTTGGGCTTGCAATTCACTTTCTCCTCTTTGTTGTGAATCCTGGACCACAGGGCTGGGCGCTGCTTCCCCAGCAGCTGCACTTGCTGCTGGCTGCTGCTCCCGCCGGGGACTCCCAGGACCCGCCGGCGCCCTGGGCACCGCTGCCCCACCTCCAGCTTGTGCCATCCCCACGCTGGAAGCTTCCCTAGCGAAGCCACTTCCACATTCCTCCATTTTTTAAAGTGATTAAGAAACACTGGCTAAAACTTTTTCAGTTGTAAGCAATAAAACCCAATTCAAACTGACTTACGCAAAAATGAAGTTCAGGAGTCTGGACTTCAGGTATTGCCAGATCCAGAGGTTCAGATACTATCAGCAGTGCTTTTTCTATCCATATTACACACAGACTGTCTCCAAGTAGCTGTCCGTGAGGGCTCCTATGCGTGTCATTTACATCTTACTGCCAGCTATCTGGGAGGATTGTGAAACACTGCCCAGCTCTAACAAGCCTAGATTAGACAGCAGTGTAGGCGATAAGACTCCCACGTATATGGACACAGAAGCTAAAAGACCTTCAGCCATTTCACAGTGCTGCCTGGGGAGGGCTCATTTTCTCCTCATATTCTAGGAGAACAAGAAAAACAGGGCTTCGTAATCTGATAGGTATAAATTCAAATCTAAGATCTACCAGTTACTAGCTCTGTGATCCTTAAAGTTCTTGAAGCTTTGGTTTTTCATCTGTAAAATGGAGGTAATGGTAGTCACCCGTAAGATTGTTGCTAGGATTAGTTGAGACCATGCATGTAAAGTTTCCCACAGAGCACCTGCACATGCTATATCTAAAAGAGGAGAGGAGGAGGAGGAGGATTGTAAGTGGGGGACGCTTATTTCCTGTTTCCAGAGAGGGGAGGACACCTGCCCACTCCAAATGTTTTCTGCTCTTGTGTTGTTTTGCTCAAGATTGAAATCCCCAGGATAGAAACTCAGATTGGCCAAGCTTGGGTGATGGGAAAGGCCAGGTGAAGTCAGTGCACCTTGCTTGACCCATCAAGACCACCCAAATGGGGGTGGAGTAGTTCCCCAGAGGAAAATTGGGTGCTGTTAGGAGAAAGGAGAGGGCAGACACTGGGTAGGAAAAGTTGCAGATGTCCACCGCAGGCATCCTTCAATGCAGTGTGCCAGGAAGCCCTGACCCATACTTTCTTCCCCTCACCCCCTTGTGTCTATTTTCTCCTCTAGTGGGATCTGCAGAGAAGGAGGAGTAGGTGATTGTGGCTGACACAGTCAATTGCCTCCCCCAAGGACCTTTCCCACCTTCTTTTAGCTGGCTAAGTTCAAGAGTTGACCATCTCTGGCCTGCTCTGCCTGATGTGTGCTATGTGCTCGGCTCTGCTGACTCCCAGGGGCCTCCATCATAAGGCGAGCCAGGCTCATCAGCTGTCTTAATAAGTGGTGTTCAGGGACAGGGTAATGGGACCCAGCCCTTCCTAAGGTGTACCTGGGCTGCGACTCAGAATGGATGTTCAGAACAAAGAGACACAACTGTGAGTGACCCCAGGCCCCACAGGCTGACCGTCAACCAGGCCCTGGCCCTAGTCCATCGGGCACTCACCGCTTGCAAGATGTGGACCCGCTGATGCCCAACGTGTGAACGAGTACCTGGAGGCCTCACCCCCACGCTGCTAGCATGGCCAGAGAAAAGGATCTGCCTGCCTCTCCCCTACCCAGGTGTGGCAGCTCCTGGTGCCAGTTTTCCAGGAGTGTGGCCAGGCCCCAGGTCTCTGCATCACAGCTGTGGCTCTGGCTTCTTCCGGGATGTGAGGTGGGGTCGCTCCCCATGCAGCTGCAGCTGCTGCTGCTTCAGTGCTCTGTAAGCCTGCACTGCCCGTTCTCTCTCCTCCCCTACAATCCGCTGGTGGGCCAGGGAGACAGGGGCAAAGGGCTCCTCCCCAGCCCCAGGAAGGGGATATCACTTGGACTCACCAGGTCATGGTAATTCCATTGCCCTTGCCAGCAACTGTGGGTACATGACTATCGTAGCGAGTGGGATTTAATGGAATACCCTCTGGGCACCTCTGGGAGAGTTGTTCCTCCTGAATAAAAAGACGCATGGGCCAGGCACGGTGGCTCATGCCTGTAATTCCAGCACTTTGGGAGGCCAAGGCAGGTGGAACACTTGAGGTCACGATTCAAGACCGGCCTGGTCAATGGTGAAATCCCATCTCTACTAAAAATACAAAAATTAACTGGGCATGGTGGCACAAGCCTGTAATCCCAGCTACTCGGGAGACTGAGGCAGGAGAATTGCTTGAACCCGGGAGGTGGAGGTTGCAGTGAGTCGAGATCATGCCATTGCACTCTAGCCTGGGAGACACAGCAAGACTCTGTCTCAAAAAAAAAAAAAAAAAAAAAAAAACCGCAAGGAAGAAAACCCCATCTCTTCTTCAGACTGATGTTTCTGGGTTCACATGTGATACGTGGAACAGTGGCAGCCTTCAGCCTTTCTGGAATAATGAAGAGACAAGCCCAAGAGCAAAGCCAACATGATGAGGATGGCAGGACAGAAAGACAGGGAGAGGCTAATCCTTATTGAAGTCAGTCATTGGCTGAGCTATCCATGGATACTACCTCCAGACTTCCTTTGATGCCTTACTGCCTAAACTACATTCAGATGGGTTTACTCATACCATAGCCAAAGCATCTCAGTGATACATATATATGCTCATCTATTTCTAAATCTCCAACAAGGGTAAGGAAGCCTTTTAGGTCAGTGGTTCTCCAAGTGTGGCCCCTGGACCAGCAGTATTGACATCACCTGGAAACTTATTAGAAAAGACACGAGTGGCTTTTGTATTTGTAGAGAGGACTAACCCTCCTGGGGGTGAGCTGATCAAGGTGAAATTATATAACCTATACAGTTAACTAAAGTGAATTCA
This sequence comes from Pan paniscus, assembly GCF_029289425.2. NCBI lineage: Eukaryota > Metazoa > Chordata > Mammalia > Primates > Hominidae > Pan > Pan paniscus. The sequence goes on along the minus strand of NC_085926.1, from coordinate 72,037,976 downwards.
TCTCCATGCCCTCAGCAAGAAGAGTGAAAAAGAGGGCTGACAGGGTGTTGGTTCTGCCCATCCTCACCTGCAAGGGGCATGTGAGAGCTGAAGTAATCAGATTTACTTCCTACCTCTCACGGTGCAAGCACCTCACTGTGCTAGTGGGCATTTGAAGGGATTTTCCAAATGCACCTTTAACCGTACACAATTTTCATCTTTGTAGAAATTTAGAACCCGACTCCCTAAATAACATGAGACATCACCATCACAGGCCTCATATTACAAGCCTGTACAGAGGGTGTGTGTGTGTGTATGTGTGTGTATGTGTATGTGTGTGCATATGTGTGTGTCTCAGAATATATCTGATGGTTATTTGAAGCTCAGTATTAATAAGCTGTATAATAACTGGGTTCTATAGTATTTGAAATCAAAATCACTTTTAGATTCCTCTAGTCCTCTAGGCTCTTGTAAATGATAAGTACATCAAAATGCCTTGTGATGGCCTTCTGGGAAAAAATCCTCTCAGCCCAATTTACCAGGCAACTTTTATCCCATTGAATAAACTCGAGGCTCTAAGGCAGTGACTCTGCCATCAACAACATATATGAAAGCCTGCACTTTGTGGTTGGTCTGTTTTGTGTGAGGTGGGCACTTGCTGTTCTACTTGCCCAGTGGCACTTTTTAATTGGAATGATTTTTATTTGGTCTGATTTCCTGAAATAGAATACATCGCCTGCTTTAGAAACCCCAGATAGTCTATCAGCACAGACAGCAAATTGTCCTGGGGTTCTTGGCTTAGCTGTTTGTGGGGAGAAAGACTGCTGGGCAGGGTTTTGGCGGGGGGCAGTTGTAGCATATTCAAATCAGATATTGAAACAGTTTGTGTGTGTTTAGGAAGTAACCGCAAATTTGACATGCCACCTCCACCCCAAACCCCAAACGGGTTCCATTCCAACAGGCAGTAGTCTCAAAGACTCTCTTAAATGGTTCATTTCTTCCTATTTACAACTCCCACAGTGAGCTGTTTTTTTAAGGGGAAATCAGTTTCTATGAACGTCTAGGGCCCTGAGTGGGTCTTTGCTCTTTATTTGTCCTGCTTTGTTTAAACCAAAGAATACCTCAAGGCAGTAACCAGGCGAGCAGGGGCCTGTGACAGGCATGGTCACCTGAAATCCATTTATGCACAGGGATTGAAGGAGTAATCATATTCTAAATAAGGCTAATGAAGCTTTTTGTGAAAGCGCCAAAACCCACACACAAACGTCACCCTTGGCGTGTTCTCATTTCCACGGAGCAAAAGTGAAGGGGAGAAGGCTTACTGGGAAGCTGCCGCTGGCACATAGAATTAAGCAAATGCTGTCCCATAGGTGTGCGCAGCGGGCTTCTTTTCAGAGGGAGGATGAGGAGGAGGCAATGTGGTTCTTGCATACTAAGGGACTCAGTGTACTGCTCTAGGTGTGATTTTTCTTTTCTGTCACAACTGAGCCCAGTTTGAATTTCTCCCCTTACTTTCTTTTGGTTCACTCTTTTCCTTCATGGTAATCTTGCTGCTTAATGACCCTGGCCCCAGGCTTCCAAGGCAACTTGCCAAGAAGATCAAGTTTACTTCTGAAGTCCATGGCCTCTCACTTCCTCTTCCTTCGTCCCTCTCCTCTCTCACTTTTCTCCTCACACCTCCTGCACAACATCTGAAATATTCACTACCTCCAAGCGGCCCCACTTTTGCAACCCACCCAAGCCTGTCATTTGTTTAAACACTACTACTTATTTGGGTTTTGGCTCTGGGCCAGTCATCAGCAAACATTTTCTGAAAAGGGTTAGATAGTAAATAGTCTCAGCTTTTGAGCCACACTGTCTCTGTTGCAACCCTTCACTCTGTTATATCATGTAAATAGCCATCAACAATATGTAAATGAACAGGTAGGTGTGTCTGTGTTGCAATAAAACTTCATTTACAAAAAGAGGCAATAGGTTTGATTTGGCCTGATGGTCAAATGGAGTGAGTCCTTGTGACATATGCAGGAAACTCACAAGGCTTTTAAGAATGGTGTGTCCCCCAAAACACTGCCAGCTTGACCTGAAAGGGACAGAGAGAACAAAATGAAAGAAGGCTGTCAGATCCCCGAAATTCTACAGACAGGAAACAGGTGGGTGAAACTACAGCTGCAAACAAGTTTTACCCTTCATGAAAAAGGAAAGATGACTGTGAGAGCAGACCTTATAGGCTCAGAAGGCAGAGCTGAGAGCCATGCCTTGAAACCTAATGGAGTTTTTCTGGTTGGATTTAGAAAACATTTGGGACCAGGGACTCTTTTTTTTCTTTCATTCTTCTCTCGTTTTGAATGGGAGTGCTGTTACCCTGGTGGAGTGTGTTTCATTTTGTATTTTGGGAGCAGATAATTTCTTTGCTAGCTTCATAGGTCCACAGATAGAGAGAAATTGTGCCACACACTGGACTATACCCAGAGCTTCACCCATGCCTATATTCGATGATTTATGTGATGAGAAATGAAACTTTTGACCTGATAAGACTTAGATGAGATTTTGGATTCAGGTTGATTGCTGTAATGGGTTGAGAGTTTTTAAGAATGGGGTCAATGCAGTTGAGATAGACATAAAACTTTGGGAACAGACAGCAGATTTTTGCAGGTTGAACAATGGCCTCCAGGCCAGCACAGTGGCTCACACCTGTAATCCCAACACTTTGGTAGGCTGAGGAAAGAGGATCACTCGAGCCCAGGAGTTCAAGACCAGCCTGGGCAATATAGTGAGATACTGTCTCTTTTTAAATTAAATAATAATAATAATAATGGCCCTCCAAAGATGTCCATATCCTAATCCCTGGAACCTGTGAATATATTACTTTCCACTGTAAAAGGAATTCTGCAGATGTGATTATGTTGAGGATCTTGAGATGGGGAGGTTATCCTGGTGGGCCCAATGTAATCAGAAGAGTCCTTGTGAGAGATCAGCAGAAGCATCAGAATCAGAGAGAGAAGATGTAAGGATGGAAGCTGAGGTCAGAGAAAAGAGAAGATGCCACACTTCTGGCCTTGAAGCTGGAAGAAGGGGCCACAAGAGAAGGAATGCAGGCAGTCTCTAGAAGTTGGACAAAGCAAGGAAGCAGATTTTCCCCTAGAGCCTCCAAAAGGAAGATAGGCTGACACCTTGATTTTAGCCCAGTATTTTTATTCCAGAACTATAGGATAATAAATTCACATTGTTTTAAGCCCACTGTGTTTGTCGTCTGTTGCGGGAAGTCAGGGACCCCAAATGGAGGGACCGGCTGAAGCCGTGGCAGAAGAACATAAATTGTGAAGATTTCATGGACATTTATCACTTCCCCAATCAATACTCTTATAATTTCCTATGCCTGTCTTTACTTTAATCTCTTAATCCCATCATCTTCGCAAACTGAAGATATATGTCACCTCAGGACCCTGTGATAATTGCGTTAACTGCACAAATTGTTTGTAAAACATGTGTGTTTGAACAATATGAAATCTGGGCATCCTAAAAAAGAACAGGATAACAGTGATTTTCAGGGAACAAGGGAGATAACCATAAGGTCTGACTGCCTGTGGGGCCAGGCAGAACAGAGTCATATTTCTCTTCTTGCAGAAGGCGAATAGGAGAAATATTGCTGAATTCTTTTCCCAGCAAGGAATAAACCTGGGAAAGGAATGTATTCCCAGGGGAAGGTCTGTAAAATGGCCGCTCTGGGAGTGTCTGTCTTATGTGGTTGAGGATAAGGGATGAAATATGCCCTGGTCTCCTGCAGTGCCCTCAGGCTTGCTAGGATTAGGAAATTCCAGCCTGGTGAATTCTAGTCAGACAAGTTGTCTGCTCTCTAACCTTGTTTCCTGTTAACATGTTTATCAATGACAATGTGTGCCCAGCAGGACATGGAACCTCATCAGTAATTCTGATTTCGCCCTGGCCTTGTGATCTTGCTCTGCCACTTGTCTTGTGATCTTTTATTGCCCTAGGAAGCATGTGATCTCTGTGACCCACTCCCTATTCGTACCCCCTCCCCTTTTGAAGTCCTTAATAAAAACTTGCGGTTTTGTGGCTCAAGGGGCATCACGGAACCTGCCGACATGTGATGTCACCCCCAGAGGCCCAGCTGTAAAATTTCTCCCTTTGGTACTCTTTCTCTTTATTTCACAGACTGGCCAGCACTTAGGGGAAATAGGAAAGAACCTACATTGAAATATTGGGGCTGGTTCTTCCGATAGTGGTCATTTGTTATAGCAGCAAAAGAGACTAATACAGATTTTGCCAACCACTGATCTAAACATAAACTATGTGAGGGACTTTCATGCATTACCTTCTCCAGTCCTCACAACACCACTTTGAGGCAGGTATCAACAATATTCCCACTTGTAAGAGAGAAAATGCTGCTTGCAGAGATTGATTCAACAGTGTAGTTTATTGAACTTCAAAGCCCATGTTTCTGTCATATTGCTTGACTCAGGCAGACTTCCATTTTCCTTATTTCAGAGTGCCTCCACAACCCCCCTTAATGTTTACCAGTCCTGGGTCCCAATCTCTTGGAACTTTTTCCTCTGTTCCTATGCATGTGTTTTTCATTCACTCAGCCTACAGTTTCTGAGACCTACCAAGTACCAAGCCTTGGCTTAGGTTCCAAGATAGGTATATAAAAAAGATGCTTATTCCAGGCTGGATGGGGTGGCTCACACCTGTAATCCTAGCACTTTCAGAGGCTAAGGCAAGTAGATCACTTGAGCTCAAAAGTTCAAGACCAGCCTGGGCAACATGGCAAAATCTCATCTCTACACAAAATATAAAAACTAGCCAGGCATGGTGGTGCGTATCTGTAGTCCCAGCTACTCAGGAGGCTGAATTGGGAAGGATTGCCTGAGCCAGGGAGGTTGAGGTTGCAGTGAGCAGTGATCATGCCACTGCACTCTAATGTGGGTGACAGAGCAAGACCCTGTCTCATATATATATATATATATATATATATATATATATCTCCTCTCTCTCTCTATATATATATATCCTCTCTCTCTATATATATATCCTAAATATATATCCTATATATATATCCTAAATATATATATATCCTATATATATATCCTATATATATATCCTATATATATATCCTATACATATATATCCTAAATATATATATCCTATATATATATATCCTCTCTGTCTATATATATATATCACATATATGTATATCATATATATATATGATATATATATGATATATATATGTATATCATATATATATATCATATATATAAGATATATATATATATATATATATATATATAGCCTATCCTAGAAGAATCAACATCCCCCTCTCTGGTATTTGGGGATGGGACCTTTGGGAGATAATTAGATTTAGATGAGGTCATGAGCATAGAACCCTCATCACAAGATTCATGGCGTTACAAGGGGAGGAAGGGTGAGCTCTCTCTCTCTCTCTCTCTCTCTGCTGTCTGAAGACACAGCAAGAAGGTGTCTGTCTGCAAGCCAGAAAGAGAGCCCTCATCAGAAAAATGAATCAGTAGGCACCTTGATCCTGAATCTCCCAGCCTCCAGAAATGTGAGAAAGAATTGTCTGTTGTTTAAGCTATTTACTCTATGGTATTTTGTTATTGCAGCCTGCGAAGATGCAGACAATCTACAAAGCAAAAACAAAACCCTAAAAACAGCACTTGGGCTAGTAGCTGAAAGAGGCTTACACATTTGTAATAAGTGGGCTAAGCAGGAAGCAGGACAGCATGGATTGGTAGGCTGACTCTTAGATGGCCTCAAGGATCCTCACCTCCTGGTATGTCTGCCCCTGTGATCCCACTGTGTGATGGTGGGTTGGCCAAGCAACTTGCTTTTAACCAATAGAATATAGCAAAGGTGATAACGTGTCACTTCCATGATTATGTTACATAAAATTGCAATGTCCATATTGCTAACAGTCTCTCTCCTTTGCTAGACTTGATGAAGCAAGTTGCCATGTTGTGAGCTATCCTACAGTGAGGCTCATCTGGCAAGGAACTGAGGGTGACCTCCAGCTGACAGCAAGTAGGGACCTGAGGCTCTGTCTTACAACCTAAAAACAATTGGATTCTGCCAACAGCCATGTGAACTGGAAAGTAGCTCAGTTGAGCATTCGAATGAGACCTCAGTCCTGGCCAAAACCTTGGTTGTAGTTATTCAGAGGACCTCCTAAGTTGTGCCCAGATTCCTTACCTACAGATACAGTGAGAAAACAAATGTATGCTGTTTTAAGCTGCTAAGTTGTGATAATTTGTTATACAGCAATAAATAACTAATGCAAGTTGAGAGCATGGGTTTAGACTCATTGAACAAACATTGTGGGTTCAAATTTTGCCTTGACTGCTTACTCTTGTAATCTTGGGCATGCCACTCAGAGGCTTAGTTTTCTTATGTGCGAAATAAGACAATACCAGAGCCTACCACATAACAAGTATTCAATTATTGCTAGCTGTTATTATTTTTTAAGTGCTAAGGAATCACAGAAGAGGGAAATTTAATTTTCTCTGAAATCAGAGCAAAATAATTAAAACTAACACTTGTATTGGGCTCTCAGATTTACAAAGGCTCACATAGGAATTACTGATTTTAATCCTTACTGTGGTGTTTCCTGACTATGGGCAATTTTGTTTCCCAGGGAATATTTGGAGATATTTTTGGTTGTCACAACCGGTAGAAGGTGCTACTGGCATCTAGTAGCTGGAGAATAGAGATGCTGATAAACATCTTGTAATGCACAGGGTAGTCTCCCTACACACATACACACACACACACACACACACACACACACACACACAGACACAGAATTATCTAACCAGAATGTTGATAGTGCTGAGGTTGAGAAACCGTGCCTTAGTAATCTTGTGAGGGAGGGTGTGCTTATCATGCATGACTCCTAGATGAGAAAACTGAAGCTAAGAAAGGTTGAATTACAGAATGTTGAGGTGGGGGGTCAAGTAGGTGGTATGTGGCAGGGCTGTAGAAGGCTTTGCTGCCAGGCCCCAAATGCATTGCTTTTTCTTCACCCCAACTTGACCTACTAAGCCTGTCTGGAGGCCCACTGATTTCAGCCCAGAGACAATGAACAGAATGTATCAGCCTACAGGAGTAATGGTGAAGGCTTAAGGCATTAGGCCAGGTCGGGACAGAATTTGTTCAGGAGCAGATAGATTCAATCCTACTTGGTAGAAGGGTGAGATTAGAGTGGAGGGGCCTATTCCATCAGAATCCAGAGACATTCTTGCCTATGTAAAAACTCTGTATTCTTATATAGAGATATCTTGATATTCTTTTTCAACTCTTGAGATTTCGAGCTAACAAAGACATTCATTCAACCAACAGTTTTGATCATTGTTTCTGCTTAGACATCATTAAGACCTTCCACGGAGCTGGCATTTTACAGTTCCAATTGTTCCCCAATAGTAACCCATATAAACCTCTCAGTAGATAGTTGTGTTCCCATTTGACAGGTGAGGAAACTGAGCCTTGGAGAGGAATGCAATTATATATCAAAGGGCACAAAGTTTTCAAAGGGCAGAGCTGGGTTCTAAACCCGGGCTTTTAACATCAAGTCCACATTAACTTCCACGCTAGCACTGAGCTCCCTATAACGGAGTTTGGGATATTTGCAGGAAGGGAGTGTAAAGCATTTCCTGTTTTCAAGGAATTTGCTATTTAAAGGAGGAAACAATTGTAGTAGGTGAGTAAAATTAAAAGGAGAGTGAAAACACATACTTAAAATGGTTTCAAACAACACACTCCTGGGAGCACAGGGAAAAAAACAAAAAAATAGTTCTCAGGGGTGGGGCTGGGGGAAAAGGAGCTGGAAAGTCTTCAGGGAAGAGGTGACACTTGAGCTGTGCCTTAAATTGCAGGCAGAACAAAAAGCCAATGCCCCAAATCAAACAATAGATTCACTTGTTAAAAGTGATTACTGCCTCCAGATGCTAAAAGAAAAAAATTTCTAATTCCACTGTAACCAGCCCTCAGCGACAGAGCCTTAGGATTTCACGCATGTTCTTATTATTGCTCCTTTTTCTCCTTGCATGATTCGACAGCCAGGCAGCCTGCATTCTATGTGCTTCTGATCAGGGCTGAAGATCTGCTGCATTTGGCTTGTCTTGTGATTTATTTTGCGGTGTGATTATACTAAGTTTATGAGACAAGAATCTTACTACTATCAGCACTTTTTTTTTCCATTTTCGTTCATTTTTACAAAATAATAAGAGCAATGAGCTCCTAAAATAGTCAAATAATCACACAAACCAACACTCTCCTGGGCAGACAACAACAGCAATGTGAAAAATGGAACCCTTAGCCAACAGACCACACACTTGGATGCCATCGTTTGAAGCACTGATTCAACTGTTGAAAAACAGAAACCCAATTTCTGATGTGAAGGGTGATTCGGGCCTCTCGAGGCAGAAAGCATAACTGTACAGGTGACATAATATATTCATTTATTAATTCACTTAATAATTATCTACTAAAGACCTTTTCATTTCCAGACATTGTTTCAGGAAATGGGATATAGCCATGAAATTGACATATAAGGTCCCCATCCTCATGGAACCTCCAGACTAGATGGGGAGATGGACAATATATAAGTAAGCACATTAAGAAGTAAGGTAAATTCAGGCTGGGTGCGGTGGCTTACGCCTGTAATCCCAGCACTTTGGGAGGCCAAGACGGGTGGATCACTTGAAGCCAGGAGTTCGAGACCAGCATGGCCAACATGGTAAAACCCCTTCCTCTACCAAAAATACAAAATATTAGCCAAATCTCAGCTACTTGGTAGGCTGAGGCATGAGAATTGCTTGAACCCAGGAGGCAGAGGTTGCAGTGAGCCAAGATCATGCCACTGCACTCCACCCTGAGTGGCAGAGTGAGACTTTGTCTCAATAATAATAATAAGGTAAGTTAAAATTGTGATAAATACTACGTAGGGTCACCAGATCAAATACAGCTGCAGTCCCCAAAGTTTTTGGCACCAGGGAGCAGTTTGGTGGAAGACAATTTTTCCACAGACCAAGGGTGGGGGCCCAGGGGGATGGTTTTGGGATCATTCAAGTGCATTACATTTACTGTGCACTTTATTTCTATTGTGATTATATTGTACATTCTACAACTCACCATAATGCAGAATCAGTGGGAGCCCTAAGCTTGTTTTCCTGCAACTAGACAGTCCCATCTGAGGTGATGGGAGACAGTGACAGATCATCAGGCATTAGATTCTCATAAGGAGCCAGCAACCTAGATCCCTCACATACGCAGTTCTCAATAGGGTTCGTGCTTCTATGAGAATCTAATGCCACTGCTGATCTGACAGGAGGTGGAGCTCAGGCGGTAAAGCAAGCGATGGGGAGTGGCTGTAAACACAGATGCAGCTTTGCTCACTCACCCGCTGTTCACCTCCTGCTGTGAGGCCCAGTTCCTTACTGGGAGTTGGGAACCCCTGAAATACAGGATGTCCAGTTAAATCTGAATTTCAAATAAACATCAAAATTTTTTTAGTGTATGTACATCCCAAGTATTGCATCCTAGCTGCAATATTGTATTTTTACTAGCTAACTCAGGCAACCTGAGCACTAAGAAAATAAATGGTGTAACTGGAGAGTTATATCACACAGGGCTCCACCACAGAAAAAGAACCAGTAGAATATATTAAGAGATTTATTGCAGAGAATTGTCTTGAGCAGGTATAGGAGCTGGCTAGGCCAGTCTGAAATCTGTAGAACTGGCTGTCAGGAAGGATGGCTGGAAATCTTGAGCACAACTGAATCTGCTGTTGAAAGACAGAATTTCATCTTCTTCAGAGAAACCTCAACTCTAGTTTTAAGACCTTTCAACTGATTAGGTCAGGTCCACCCAGACTATGGAGAATAATTTTCCTTACTGAAAGATTATGGACTTTAATCACACCCACAAAATACCTTCCCAGAAACACCTAGACTAGTGCTCCATTGAATAACTGGGAGCTATAGCCTAGCCATGCTGACACATACAACTGACTGTCACAGATGGGAAAGGGAGGGGTGCCCACAAAGGGAAGGCTTCTCTAAGAGGTGGGGTCATTTGAATTGATACGTGAACATTGAAACACTGAGCATTAAACTGCCATTCTAAGAGCCATGAGATGAGAATATTCCAGATGGAAAGAAAAGCAGATGGAAAGGATCTCAGATGGGAAAGAATCTGTCTTATTTTAGGAACAAAAGGAAGGTCAATGTGTCTGGAGTGGAGTGATCAAGGGGCACAGTGGTACCTGATTGAGTGGGAGAGGAGGACAGAAGCTGGGTTGTGCACAGTGATGTACAAAAGTCAAGTTTATAGAACTCCAGATTACTACTTATTACTACTTATAAAAAGATGGTGATGGATAGAGAAATTAGAGCAGGTCTTTGAAGAAGCTTCTACCTGAGTATTTCTGGTTATCAAATTGGTATAAAGGTGTCTATTTTCTTGCTCAAAAAAAGTGCTTAAGGCATGGAACTTAAGAAAGCCTGAACATCACCAAATTGAAATGATCTAGGACTCCATAAAGTCAGACCATCCCTTATTATTAGGTTGGTGTAAAAGTAATTGTAGTTTTTGCCATTGAAAGTGATGGCAAAAAAATTATTGTTTCAGAAAAGCAATCTTCTCAAGAGCTGAAGAACAAGCTCAATAGCTGGGGAACCTCCATGGGACATCTCCAGTCTAGAGGTTTTCCTTAACCAGTCTTTGCATTCCAGGGCCTTTTGAAGGCTAGAGTTGTCAGATGGCAAACCAATTGTTTACATGAAGCCGCTGAATATGAGTCAACACTTTCTGTGTCTTGGGGACTTACAACTTGCTTAAGGAAAGATTGCAACAATTTTCCTTAAACAAACAACAAATCAATTTTACATATTGATATTGAATTGTAATTCCACAGACAGCTTTGTCTCCTGGCTATTGTAAATATGTTTGTGAACCCTCAGTATTGGTGATGTGCAGAAAACATTATTACCTAGGCCAGCTGGAAATTCCTGATATCAATAACTTTTCAGAATTTGCCTGTTGCCTCCAACTTAAACCAGGATTCCTCCAAACTGGATAAAAGAACTTCAGGAAAATCACTTATTTTCTCTCAATCTAGGTTTCCCTATCTATTATGGGAAAAAATGAAGATTTTTCAACTCTCTGAGTTATCTTTTGACCCAGAAATTCTGGTTCCATGAGAATTCTGTAGATAATATGTAGATTATCTCCAGTATTTTGTTTCAATTCAGTAGACAGTAGAGGCAAGAAATGTTGATAGCTGTTATATGTCATGTGCTAGAACAATTTTGCTTCCTAAAATCTTCATGATGGATTCTTCCTGTTCTATCTCCCCACCCCCACTAATAATCAAATAATTATCTATTGTAGCACAAAAAATTCCCCCTAAAATTTAATGGCTTAACACACAAAAAATATTTACTATCTCCACAATTTCTGTGAACTAGGAATTTGAGACATAGCTGGGCTCTGGCTTAGGGTCTCTCATGTAGTTGCAGTCAAGATGCCAGCTGGGTCTATGGTCAACTGAAGGTTTAACTGGGGCAGGAGGAGCACATGGCTGTTGGTGGAAGCCCTCAATTTCTCACCATATGGCCTCTCCATATACTGTTTGGTATATCCTCATGACATGGCACCTGGCTTTTCCCAGAATGAGTGACCTAAGAAAGAAGGAAGCTTAAGTGTGTCTTATGATCTAGTCTTGGAAGTCATACATGATCAGTCTCATTATATCTACTGGTTAGAAGTAAATCACTAAGTCCAGCCCCACACTCAAGTCGGGGATGGAAATTAGGAGGACTGCCAAGCACTTTTGGACATATTTTAAACCACCAAAGTTCTGTCTTGTGTGTGTGCCAGAGAAACTTCACTCCCTAAGACCCTGATGATATTGTTCTTCCAACTCTATCTTCCCAACCTCACCCCTACTAGTTAAATAGTATTTAGCCTATAACTTTTCTCTCTTTCTGTCTTGTATAATTTATTCTGAGCACAATGTGGCCTTGCTTAAGAAAACCTGAACATCAAAAATACTCCTCTTTTGCTGCTTTCAAGTTTTTAACTCCCTTGGTAGTAATTGGCAAATCTTCCCTTCCCCACCTCTTAGGTAGTCCATTGCATGAGGATAGGGAAAGGGGAAAGTAGAGGTTAAAATAAGGGATATTTTTTTCTTTAGCCCCTTGATATGGTTTGGCTGTGTCCCCACCCCAATCTCATCTTGAATTCCGACATGTTATGGGAGGTGCCCAGTGGGAGGTAATTGAATCATCAGGATAGGTCTTTCCTGTACTGTTTTTGTGACAGTGAATAAGTCTCATGAGATCTGATGGTTTTTAAAAAGGAGAGTTTCCCTCCGCAAGCTTTCTTTACCTGCTGCCTTCCACATAAAATGTGACTTGCTCTTCCTTGCCTTCCGCGATGATTGTAAGGCCTCCCCAGCCACGTGGAACTATGGGTCCAGTTAAACCTCTTTCTTTTGTAAATTGCCCAGTCTCAGGTATGTCTTTATGAGCAACATGAAAACTGACTAATACACCCCTTTAGACAGATGAACCACTTTATGCACCATTGCATCCAGTGGTAGATTGTGCAGAAATATTCCAGGACCAGGCTGGCCAGAGGATGGCCTTCTCAAATAGCAGCCAGCATATGTGATCAGAGGGATTTTGACACACAGAAAGACATCCAGGGATGCATGCACACAGAGAAAAGATCATGTGAGGACACAGTGAGAATGTGGCCATCTGCAAGCCAAGGAGAGAGGCCCCAAGAAATCATATTTGCCGACACCTTGATCTTGGACTTCCAGCTTCCAGACTATGAGAAAATAAATTTCTGTTGTTTAAGTTACTGGGTGACTTAACAGTATTATTTTACAGAAGCCCTAGCAAGCTAATATAGCTGTCAATGTAAACTCTCAAAAGTAAATCAGATCATGTCACTCCTGTTTAAAAATCCTTGAAGGGCTTCTCACCGCACTTAGAATAAAATCTGCACTCCTTAATGTGGGCTCCGTCAGCCAGTCACTGCTTATCTTTTCAACTCATCTACCACTAAGCTTCTCCAGCCCACAGTGCTGCAGTCACAGTGGCCTTTCAACAAACTGTCCTGCAGTCATGCCACGTTCTTTTCTTCCTCATGGCCTTGGCATTTGTTGTTCTTTCTGCCTAGAAGCCCTACCTAGTGCTTTTTACCTAGTTGGTACTAAAATCATTCTTCAAGATATATTAATACTTTCAAAATCATCTCCTCAGAAAGATCCTCCAGACCACCTGTGGAGTCTGTTCCCCTCTCCATGAATCTAGGCTGGCCTCAGTGACTCATTTGAACAGTCACATGCAGCAAAAGTAAACTATGGAGACTTTCAAGTCTAGATTATATCAAGCTTTGCAGCTTCCACCTTGCCTCTTGGAATACTAACTCTGAGAACCCAACAATCACACTGTAAAGAAGCTCAAGCAGCCACATGGAAAGTACTAAAACCCATGGGTGTCAGGCAGTCGAGGCTGAGTCTCAGCTCACAACCAGCACCAACTTGCCAGCCACGTGAATGAGCCAGCCCTAGCTGAGCCTCCCCAGCTGACACTCCATGGAGCAGAGATGTTTGTTTTGACCATTAAGTTATGAAGTGATCTGTTACACAGTAATAGATCATAAGAACACCACTTTATGTAACATACCACCCTGACTGATTAACATCTACTGCACCATTGTTTTATTCCCTTCATAGCACCTGCCACAATCTGAAATTACCACATTTATTTAACTTCCTTATTTCCTATTTCCCACCACCACTAGAATATAAACTCTACGAAGGCAGGCAACCTGGCTTTGTTATTCATCACTAAATCCATAATAGAGTAGATGCTTAATAAAGACTGACTGAATGAATAAATGAAGGAGTGAAAAAGTGAATTAATGAACTCACTTCAAGCCCTTGATTCAGAATAAGGGAAGGGGCCTCTTCTGCCTAGTTAAATCAATACAGTTGACAAAATATTGAATGAATGATGTCCTCAGCCTCCTTGGTTTGCACTGGGCTCTTCATTCTTCTGCAGTGAACACTCTTTCCCCTACAGTCACATTCACTTGGCTTGGAATTTGAGATCCATCCAGTGAGGAACAGTTCACTCGAATAAAAGAATCTTGTTTCTGAAGAGCTGTGAATGAACAAAGGCCTGGAGCTCTGTGGCACTGTGGAAAACCAATGAACCTGCTGCCTCATTCTCTTTTAAAGGGATGTGCCATGTTTGCATTTTCATCAGAACTTCAATTTTACCCTCTGTATCTCTTACCTTTTCTTTCCCTCTTTTCTCCCTTTCTCTTTTCCTTTGAATGCATAGAATACTAAAAAGAATAAAAGGCCTTGGAGTGTATGGAATGTACCTACAGGGTAATATTAATATCAACATTCTAGAAAGAAAACGGACCCAAATGCAGACCCATCTAAGTTGATTTTGGCAAAATGAGGTGCCAACCTTTGAAACTATCAAATCCTCCCCTCCTGTAGAATTTCTCCACCACTGACAGGACACATATTTCTCCTATCCTTGCCCTGCAATATCCCTTCTAAAACTAGATAGATAAATAGATAGATAGATAGATAGATAGTTAGATAGATAAATAGATAGATGGATAGATTATAGATAGATAGATTATAGACAGATAGATAGATAGATAGATAGATAGATAGATAGATAGATAGATAGATATGGTTTGGCTTTGTCCCCACCCAAATCTCATCTTGAATTCTCACATGTTGTGGGAGGGACTTGGTGGGAGGGAATTGAATCATGGGGGCAAGTCTTCCCCATGCTGTTCTCATGATAGTGAAAAGTCTCACAAGATCTGATGGTTTTAAAAAGAGACGTTCCCCTGCACAGGCTCTCTCATTTTTTGCCAGCTGCCATCCACATAAGTTGTGACTTGTTCCTCCTTGCCTTCCACCATGATTGTGAGGCTTCCCCAGCCACATGGAACTGTAATTCCAGTTAAATCTCTTTCTCTTGTAAATTGCTCAGCCTTGGGTATGTCTTTATCAGCAGCATGAAAACATACTAATACAGTAAATTGGTACCAGTAGAGTGGGGCACTGCTGAAAAGATACCTGAAAATGTGGAAGCGACTTTGGAACTGGGTAACAGGCAGAGGTTGGAAGAGTTTGGAGGGCTCAGTAGAAGATAGGAAAATGTGGGAAAGTTTGGAACTTGCTAGAGACTTGTTGAATGGCTTTGACCAGAATGCTGATATGATATGGCCAATGAAATCCAGGCTGAGGTGGTCTCAGATGGAGATGAGGAATTTGTTGGGAACTGGAGCAAAGGTGACTCTTATTATGTTTTAGCAAAGAGACTGGCAGCATTTTGTCCCTGCCTTAGAGATTTGTGAAACTTTGAGCTTGAAATAGATGATTTAGGGTATCTGGCAAAAGAAATTTCTAAGCAGAAAAGCATTCAAGAGGTGACTTGGGTGCTGTTAAAGGCATTCAGTTTTATAAGGGAAGCAGAGCATAAAAGTTCAAAAAATTTGCAGCCTGACAATGGGATAAAAAAGAAAATCCCATTTTCTGAGAAGAAATTCAAGCTGGCTGCCGAAATTTGCATAAGTAACAAGAAGCCGAATGTTAATCACCAAGCAGTGGGGAAAATGTCTCCAGGGCATGTCAGAGGTCTTCACAGCAGCCCCTCCCATCACAGGCCCTGAGGCCTAGGAGGAACAAGTGGTTTCATGGGCATGCTGTGTGCAGCCTAAGGACTTGGTACCCTGAATCCCAGCCATTCCAGCTGTGGCCGAAAGGGGCCAACGTAGAGCTCAGGCCATGGCTTCAGAGGGTCCAAGCCCCAAGCCTTGGCAGCTTCCACATGGTGTTGAGGCTGTGAGTACACAGCAGTCAAGAGTTGAGATTTCGGAATCTCTGCTTAGATTTCAGAAGATGTATGGAAATGCCTGGATGCCCAGGCAGAAGTTTGTTTCAGGGGTGGGGTCCTCATGGAGAACCTCTTCTAGGGCAGTGTGGAAGGGAAGTGTGGGTTCAGAGCCCCCACACAGAGTCCCCACTGGGGCACTGCCTAGTGGAGTTATGAGAAGAGGACCACTGTCCTCCAGACCCCAGAATGGTAGATCCACTGACAGCTTGCACCGTGCCTGGAAAAGCCACACAGAAATTCAACACCAGTCCATGAAGGCAGCTGGGAGGGAGGCTGTACCCTGCAAAGCCACAGGAGTGGAGCTGCCCAAGACCATGGGAACCCACCTCTTGCATCAGCATGACTTGGATGTGAGACATGGAGTCAAAGGAGATCATTTTGAAGCTTTAATATTTGACTGCCCTGCTGGATTCTGGACTTGCATGGGACCTGTAACCCCTTTGTTTTGGCCAATTTCTCCCATTTGGAATGGCTGTATTTACCCAATGCCTGTACCCCCATTGTATCTAGGAAGTAACAAATTTGCTTGTGATTTACAGGCTCATCAGTGGAAGGGACTTGTCTTGTCTCAGATGACACTTTGGACTGTGGACTTTTGAGTTAATGCTGAAATGAGTTAAGACTTTGAGGGACTGTTGGGAAGGCATGATTGGTTTTGAAATGTGAGGACCTGAGATTTGGGAGGGGTCAGGGGCAGAATGATATGGTTTGGCTGTGCCCCCACCCAAATCTCATCTTGAATTCCCATGTGTTATGGGAGGGACCTGGTGGGAGGGAATTGAATCATGGAGTCAAGTCTTTCCTGTGCTGTTATTGTGATAGTGAATAAGTCTCACAAGATCTGATGGTTTTAAAAAGAGGCATTCCCCTGCACAAGCTCTCTCATTTTTTGCCAGCCACCATCCACGTAAGATGTGACTTGCTCCTCCTTGCTTCCATCATGATTGTGAGGCTTCTGCAGCCATGTGGAACTTTAATTCCAATTAAAACTCTTTCTTTTATAGGTTGCTTAGCCTTGGGTATGTCTTTATCAGCAGCGTGATGATATATATATATATATATATATGTATATATATATATATAGAGAGAGAGAGAGAGAGAGAGATAGATAGAGTACATAAATAGATACATAGATAGGTGTAGACAGATAATAGAAATTTCTTCCACTCTCCCCCAGGATAGATTCCTTTCCCCAAAAGTCATTTCTGCCCCCAAAACAGAGACACCAAGAAACTGCTTGATGTTGGTGGTTTTCAGTTGGATTGTGTGTCTGCCCAGCCAGTCTTGACTGGTCAAGTTGGAACACATGGGACAGGAGAGGGATAGGATCCCAACATTCACATAGAGCCTGACTTCACTGCTATGCCTACCAGCCAGCCAACAGAAACCAAGAGAGAGGGATTTGGAGCCATGCCTTTCCAGGGATCTATCCAAAGTCATTTGTAGGTCAGGGTCTGGAACAAGTTGCCATCTAGGCCAACCACCTGTGACTCAGCTCATTCCAACATTTTAATACGAGTAATACCTGGTTAAAAATGAACACCAGAAATGACTGAAAGGAATTCAAGAGCCAGGTGTCAAAGGGCAAGAATTAGCTTATTCCCTCTTGACATGGTTATGGCAAGAGGTTTATTAATCTAGTCTGCCATGGCAGACATTGTCAGGACCCTCCTGTACCCCGCATTCTTACCACTTTTATGCATACTGGCCTGACTTCCAACTGCTGGCATCTCTGTTTTTTTGCCTGGGAGATTCTCTTCCTGACGGAACCCCCCGAGAGCAGCCCTCAACCAATTACTAATAGGATTTGGTATATAAATACCCTAGCCCCCTCACCCTTGGAGCAGGATACCTCAGAGGCACATTTCTACACTGAATCCTAGAGTTTCCTCAGTGGGACTAAGCTCTAGTCACCCACAGGAGTAGCTAGCTTGAAAACATACCCTTTATTAACTTTTATCCCTTCCTTCTCTTCACCTTGACCTGCCTCCTAATGTCCCCTTCCTTCCCAAATCTCAAACTGTCTCCACTCTAATCCTTGTCTTAGAGATGATTTCTGGAGGAACCCAAACTAACACAGCTAGGTATTCATTCACAAGCATCCCTCCAATTCCTCCTATATAGCAAAGGCTGTGGCCCATACCTTAGGGGCTTTAAAACCTAGCTGGCAATACCAGTTTATCCAGCCAAGACAATACAAGACTCTATGTGTTAGGAGCTCTGTCAGAGAGCCCCTGTGTCATATACAGAGAGAAAGAGCAATGACAGCAAAGTTGTCCAGCCAACTGCTCAGCTGGAGCCCCATGGCAGAGTCTTCACCTGGGTCTTTATCTATGTGCATCCAAAATCTCTCTGGGAGAGATGCAACTCTGTAAGCTGACCAGCATGGAGATATGGTTTTAAAAAGCCACATTAAAGACTCACATTGACTATGCCCCCAAGAGTCTGGGATATAAATCAGAATGCGAATTGTGAACTTACAGTAAGTGAATTTATGCCAGCTGCCAGGCAGGCTCAGGAACACTAATATAGCCTTAGCAGCATTTCTCCTCCCCCACAGGAAAGTGCCTGGTTGAAGCTAGCTTGCAATCCCCAAAGTCAGAAGGTTGCCTGGGAAGCCATGAAACAAAGCCAAATCAAGGCAAAGCAGACACATGGAGATTTTGAGACTGAGAAGAGGAAAACTGAGGACATTCATGTGAGATGGTTTCAAGTTTCCCTTAGAAGGAGAAGTTATCTTCAGAAGGTCAGGTTGGTGAGGTGGGAGTTCAAAAACAACAAAGTATGTAGCTACCATTGTGAGGAAGACCATGGAAAATGGATGAATCAGAATGAAAGGCTTTCTGAACAAGAGTAAGTACCCCCACTGATATGGCTTGGTGGTGTCCCCACCCAAATCTCATCTTGAATTGTAGCTCCCACAATTCCCACGTGGTGTGGGAGGGACCTGGTGGGAGGTAATTGAATCATGGGGGGGGGGGTCTTTCCCATGCTGTTCTCATGATAGTAAATAAGTTTCATGAGATCTGATGGTTTTATAAAGGGGAGTTTCCCTGCACAAGCTCCCTCCTGCCTGCTGCCATGTGAGACGTGCGTTTTGCCTTCCACCATGACTGTGAGGCCTCTTCCCCGGCCACGTGGAACTGTGAGTCCATGAAACCTCTTTTTCTTTATAAATTACCCAGTGTCGGGTATATCTTTATCAGCAGCGTGAAAACAGACTAATACACCCGCCTTTGCCACCACCCACATTAAAACAACTTTAACTTCAACCTAGTCAAAGTATATGGGCTTCCCAATCAGGCAGATTCACGGTTTCATTCTTACTCCACCAGATATTAGCTGTGTGTGGATGTTAGTCTCTGGGCTTTGTTTCTAAAATGTAGGTAATAATGCACCAGGTTCTAAAATCCGGTGAGAATTCTGTGAGATTATGCATGCAAAGTGCTGAGCATGGGGCCTGGCTCATAGAAAGTATCAAATAAGTGGTAGACAAGTTGTCATTTTCACTTGTGGTTGATAATTTCCACTTTTGCCTTTCTGCAGCCCAGAGACAGAAGCAGATAATGCAAGTGTCATCTACATCTGGCAAAAGCCAAAGGTTTGGAAGATGGAAAAAGGAATCCAGGCAAAAAGGAGCCCAAGATTGAAGTGAATGACCAGGTGCACCAGTTCAAATGCAATCAGGAGGGAGAGGGGTAGAGGGAGAAGCCTAGAGCAGCGCTTCTCAAACTGACTATTCAAGTCACCTGGAGATCTTGGTGAAATGCAGACTCTGGTGCAGTAGGTCCTGGTGGGAACTTGAAATTCTGCATTTTGACCAAGCTCCAAGGTGAACGTTCAGTGCTGTTGTCCTTGGCCCACAGCGGGAGGAGCAGGGATCTAAGACTTGGAGATCAAATGTCAAGCTCAGAAGAAAGACTGGAAGTTTGGGGACAAAACCCAAATATGGCTAAAGAAAGCCTGTAGGTAAGCTTTGAGTTGTATTTTCCATCGCATCTGAAGCTGTGCTGGCCAACATGGTAGTCACTGGCCCTGTGTGGCTATGGGCTAGTCCTAATGGACATGTGCTCTAACATGTAAAATACACACTGGATTTTCAATACTTGGTACCAAGAAAATAATGTAAAATATCTCAATACTTTGAAAACATTATTACATGTTGAAATAATATTTTAGATATATTGGGCTAAATAAAATATACCCATATTACTGAAATTAACATCACCTGTTTCTTTTTACCTTTTCTTTTCCTTTTTATTTTATTTTATTTTATTTTTTGAGGCGAAGTTTTTGCTCTTGTTGCCCAGGCTGGAGCTCAATGACACGATCTCAGCTCACTGCAACCTCCGCCTCCCGGGTTCAAGCAATTCTCCTGCCTCAGCCTCCCGAGTAGCTGGGATTACAGGCGACTGCCACCACGCCCAGCTAATTTTTTGTATATTTAGTAAAGATGCAGTTTCACCATGTGGACCAGGCTGGTCTTGAACTTCTGACCTCAGGTGATCCACCCGCCTCAGCCTCCCAAAGTGCTGGGATTACAGGCATGAGCCACCACGCCCAGCCTACCTTTTCTTTTTAATATAGCTACTAAAAAAATTAAAATTACATTTGTGGCTTATGTTAAATTGAGCAGCACTAGTCTACAAAGGGTTTCTTTCTCTCGCCTTCTCTGAGCTTCTGCCCAAAACCCCACTCTCAGCAATTCCTGTAGTGTCCCAGGGAAAACTCTAGACTAGAGAGGTTTATTGCTCTGAAGGGGAGACAGGCAGGACTGTGAGAGGGAGCTGTTTGGGAGGAACAAGGTAGAAACATGCCAAGTCATTCTCTGCAACAGGAGAGCCATAGCCATGGGGCCGGCTGGGAGGCCTGGATCCTGGAGATGCCAGCCTGCCATGCTCCAGTGCCTTCTGTCTGGGCCTCATCAGTCCTTTCTCATGTTCTCCTCCCTATCCTGGGCGACAGGTAATTAGCAGGGCCAGCTGGCAGCCTCCACCGGGCACTGCCGCCAGAGAGCCGGCAGCCGGCCTGCAATTACTGTAATCCTGGCTTGGCCTCCAAAGAGAGCTCTATTCAGCAATCCCTCTGCAAGTTGGCTTGAGGTGATGGGGCTTGTAATCTGTACATTCTCTGGGTGCCTCCTGGCAATGAAAGGCATACAGAAGAAAGTCTCCAGTGTGCCTACCTGTGGCAGACTTCCTTTGGTAAATAACTGGGCAGCTGGGACTAAGTCTTTGCCTGTTGGTGGCATGGAGGGGTGATATTTGAAATGTCTCACCCAAGCCATATATTCCCAACGGTTTTTTTTTTTTTTTTTAATGTGTTCCCAGTATCTCCTCTTTCCAGAAAGCATTTCCCAGGACGAGCAGCCAGTCCTTCTAACTCCAGGAAGCTTGTCCAGGGCAGATCCCAGGCACCTCTGAAATGTGTTAAGAATAACTCTAGAAAATCCATGAACTTTAGTTCCATGAAGGTAGTCTGGCCCTAGAAGGGAATGAGAAGAAAGGCTACTTTATGAAATGGAAACTGTCGGCAAAGACAGGTGGTAGCAAGTGCAAGGCATGCTGGGCTGAACAGACAAAGGATGTGCAAAGAGACTGCAGAAAGGTCCTTATTTTCACTGGGCTAACCCTTTAGCCTCTCAAGCTTCAGTTTTCCCATATGCAACACGGGCATAATAGTAGCATGTATTTCACAGGGCTGCTGTGAGAATTAAATGAGACTTTCTGTGTAAAGGGTTTAACATGGCAAGCACCCAACAAATATGAGCATTAAAAGCTAAGTAAAGTAACATATAAGGGAATGAACCTGAAGAAGCTAGACAGATGGAATGCATGTAGACCTAGCCTGAGAGAAACTTCCAAATTGGAGCACTGAGATTTAGATGGGGTGGGGGTAGGGAGGGGTCTTTTTAAAGGAACAGTCTCTCCTTTTTGGGAGGGTAGTGAGAAAAGGTTCTCTTGGAGGCTTAGTGGGTGAAGGACCCTCACTGCCGGCACAGCAGTCTGTGGTGCGGTTTGGGGCCCAGTGACATCATTTGTAAGGTCCAGTGCAAAATAAAAACACAGGACCCCTTGTTCATAAATCAGGATAAAGGTGCAATCAAAGGAACTGAAATAGAAAACTTTGTCCACTCTTCTACTCTTCTACTGTCTGTCTCTTTGTCTCTTGTTCCTTTTCTCTCCCCAACTCCTGTGTTTTTATTTATTATTTAATGTGCCATCTCCTCAGGCAAAGGAATACTCACGCAGACAGTGTGACTGTCACAGGTACTGGGAATCCTGTGACTCAGCACATGCCAGCCCTCAGCCCCACCTGCTAGGCTCCCGCTCCCAGCAGCCACCAGACTGACGCCCGCACCCCAGCCAAGGGCAGAGAAGCCATTCTCTCCTTCCTACTGGCCAGCTACCCCAACCCACAGTGGACAGGAAACCCTCAAGGATTGCAACCTCCATGCTGGGCACACTGGTATGGGTCAGGTAGGCAGAGGCTTGCTCCTGCCAAGCTGTGTACCAGGCATGCCGAGGTGCAGCCATATCTTGCTCCTGGATGCCACTAAGTGCATGCACCCAAGTTCACTCTTCCCATGCCAGCGCCTAGGCCTCTCTTGGGGCTGGAAGGCAGCATCAATCATTGGACGATGCTTAGGGACACCTGGTGGTGGCAGTGGCTGTAGTCACTGGGGGAGTGGCAGAGAGAGAGAGAGAGAGAAAGAGAGGCCAAGCAGTATCAGGGTGTTATGGGGCACAGGAGCGAGTGACGGAGAACTCAGCCTGGGGAGATGACGAGGTGGAAAGGCAGCAGCAGGACAGCTCCACAGTCCCATCAAAATCGGCTTACAAAACCCAAAATCAAAGGTATAATTATTAGGAGCTTCAAGGTAACAACTCTGGAGCATTGATCCCCAAATGTGGGCCTCTGAGCCAGGTTCTGTGCCACTTCACTACTTGTGTGCATATGAAGCAGGCTCTCTGGAGGGTCATGGCTGTCTTGCAGTATTTCAACACCACGTTTCCTATACCAAGTAAAGCCTGGGATTCAGACCCCAGCTCTACCACTTACTAGTTTCAATCATGTTGGGCAAGTCTTTTAACCTTCCAAGACTCAGTGTCTGCATCTGTAAAATGGGATTAATGATAGAACCAACTCTTAAAAGTTGTTGTGAGGATTAAAAAATTATGTAATAGGGCTTAGTGTGATGCTTTAATGCATTCTCTTCATATAACATAAAGCAAGACCTTAAAAACTGTTAGCTATTGCTAGCAAAGTGACTTTTTAAAGGGAGGCATGCTTCTCCCTATTTATCTCTTGGAAAACTAATCCGTCACACTTTTCTGAGCTCAGAGATCCTCTGTTTCCCTTCTTCCAGTAGGTGGTGAGTGGCTGAATGAGACAAAGCAATAATGGGCCAGGGGTTCCAGGGCAGGATCTATATCTGCTTTTGCCAAGCAATAGATCCCCCAGTGCCTAGCCTGATTCCTGACTAGTAGGAGATACTCAATAAACGCTTGTCCAATTAATGAAAGTCTGGATGGATGGATGGATGGATGGAAGAGATAGAAGAAAGGATGGACAGATGGAAGAAAGAGATCTTTTTTTATGGTTTGAATGACTCTAAAGTCATTCCCAGCTGTGACAAGCAATTATGCTATTAAGTCACCTTCATTATTTCCATTTTTTCCCATGAAGGATGAAGTTGGAAGTTCCAGAGCCTTCTCTTCACATAATGGGACATGCAAGGGGGAAACCAAATCAAAAGTGTAGAATGCGTCGCTGGATGTCTTTGACATGGTGAGGTCTTGTTCCTAACGGAGCTTTTCCTCTTGGTCACATTACCTCTGAAGGTATCTAGGGCCCCATACTCTATTCCGGGGGTGCTGTGGCCCACATGGGTCTGCATAGTCAGACAGTGGCTAAAGCAAATTCTCTGGCTGCAGAAGAGCCTCAGTCCTTCTGTCTGATTGGCTGGCAACATGACCATGAGTGTGCCCTAGCAGATGGCCATGAGGAGGACAACTGGGCACAAACTGGGCAGCCATGTGGCTCCCTGGCACTGGGATGAATGGCATCACTCCCAAGACCTGGAGCCTCTTGATCTCACTTAGCTCCTGTCTCCATGGTCCCTCTTCTTCCTCTCTCCTTCAGGGGTGGAGTCTTAATTTATCTGACAGCAGAGAAAAAATGTGTTCTGCAGGTATATGCACTATGATTTCTGCCTTAAATTTAAGCAAGTGGGTTTTTAAAAACTCGGTAGTCAGGAATTTGCATCCCTCTTCCTGCTTTGTTTTCTTCTTTCCGCCAAAGCAATGGGTGACTCTGTCCATCTGGGCCAGGGAGGAAGAGCTCCAGCCTAGGGATTGCTTCTCAAATTTTAATGCTCACATCAATCCCCGAGGGATAATACAATTAAACATTGCTCAGTGAGGGAATGAACTCTGAGAAATGTGTCATCAGGTAATTTTGTCATTGCACAAATATCACAGAGCAGAGTCCAAACTCCTACATAAACCTAGATGGCAGAGCCTACTACATACCTAGGCTGTATGGTATGGCCTATTGCTCCTGGGCTACAAACCTCTATGGCATGTGACTGTACTGAATATTGCAGGATATTGTAACACAATGGTAAGTATTTGTGCATCTAAACATATCTGAGCATAGAAAAGGAACAGTAAAAACACAATTTAAAAGATTTTAAAATGGGACACCCGTGTAGGGCCCTTACCATGAATGGAGTTTGCAGGACTGGAAGTTGCTCTGAGTGAGTCAGTGAGTGAATGTGAAGACCTAGGACATTATTGTACACTACTGTAGACCTTATACACATTGGACACTTAGGCGACATTAAATCTACAAAAGAATATTTTTCTTTTCCTTGGCTTACTATATCTTTTTTATTACTATTTTATAAACTTTTTGACTCTTATGTATTAACACTTAGCTTATAACACAAACACATTGTACAGCTATACAAAAATATTTTCTTTCTTGGCAAGGCATGGTGGCTCACACCTGTAATCCCAGCACTTTGGGAGGCAGAGGCAGGAAGATCATTTGAGGTCAGGAGTTCAAGACCAGCCTGACCAACATGGTGAAATCCCATGTCCACTAAAAATAAAAATAAAAAAAACTTCTTTTAATCTTTCTTCATATATTCTTATTCTATACAGCTTTTTTCTATTTTTTAATTTTTAAAATGATTTTTTAAAAACTAAGGCACAGGCCAGGCACAGAGGCTCATGCCTATAATCTCAGCACTTTGGGAGGCCAAGGCGGGCGGATTACCTGAGGTCAGGAGTTCAAGACCAGCCTGGCCAAAACGGCGAAATGCTGTCTCTACTAAAAATACAAAAATTAGCTAAGTGTGGTAGTGTGCAGCTGTAAACCCAGCTACTTGGGAGGCTGAGGCACGAGAATCACTTGAACCTGGGAAGCGGGGGCTACAGTGAGCTGAGATTGTGCACTGCACTCCAGCCTGGGCAACAGAGCAAGATTTCATCTCAAAAAAACAAAAAAAAAACAAAAAAAAAAACAAAAACAAAACAGGGCCAGGCGCAGTGGCTCACACCTGTAATCCCAGCACTTTGGGAGGCCGAGGCAGGCAGATCACGAGGTCAAGAGATCAAGATCATCCTGGCCAACATGGTGAAACCCCATCTCTACTAAAAATACAAAAATTAGCTGGGCATGGTGGCATGCGCCTGTAGTCCTGCTACTCGGGAGGCTGAGGCAGAAGAATTGCCTGAACCCGGGAGGTGGAGGTTGCAGTGAGCCGAGATCACACCACTGCACTACAGCCTGGCAACACAATGAGACTCCTTCTTAAAAAATAAAAATAAAAACAACAGCAACAACAACAAAAACTAAGGCACAAACACACATTAGCCTAGGCCTACACAGGGTCAGGATTATCAATATCACTGTCTTCTATTTCCACATCTTGTCCCACTCAAGGTCTTCAGGGGCAATAATACACATGGAGCTGTCATCTCCAATGTCTTCTTCTGGAATACCTCCTGAATGGCCTGCCTGAGGCTGTTTTACATTTAATTTTTTTTAATAAGTAGAAGGAGTATAAATAACAATAAAAATATAGTATAGTAAATTCATGAATCAGTAATATAGTCATCTGTTATCAAGTATTCTATACCGAGCATAGTCATATACACTATCCTTTTATACGACTGGCAGTGTAGATTTGTTTAGTAGTCCATTTTCATGCTACTGATAAAGACATATCTAAGACTGGGCAATTTACAAAAGAAAGAGGTTTATTGGACTTACAGTTGCACATGTCTGGGGAGGCCTCACAATCATGGTGGAAGGCAGCAAATCATGCCTTACATGGATGGCAGCAGGCAAAAGGAAAGCTTGTGCAGGGAGACTCCTGTTTTTCAAAACCATCGGATCTCTCAAGACTTATTCACTATCACGAGAACAGCATGGGAAAGACCTGCCCCCACGATTACTTATCTCCCACCGAGCCCCTCCCACAACACATGGGAATTCAAGATGACATTTGGGTGGGGACATAGCCAAACCATATCAGTTTGTTTACACCAGCATCACCAAAAATATATGAGTAATGCTACGACGTTAAGGTGCCTACATCACTAGATGAAGGAAGTTTTCAGCTCCATTATAATCTTATGAGCTCACCGTCATAAAATGTGACATCATAAGATTTGAAGATAAGATGTTTGGCCTGTGGCCAAAACATCATTATTCAGCACATGACTATACTCAACTGCAGTTTCTGACTCAAGAGGTATGGAGCAAGTCTAAGATTCCAGATTTCTAACAAACTCCCAGGCAATGCCAATGCTGGTGGCCCAGGAAGCTCTCAAGCCCACTTTGGTTTTTGTTTTGTTTTGTTTTGTTTTGTTTTGTTTTGTTTTGTTTTGAGACAAGAGTCTTACTCTGTCACCCAGGCTGGAGTGCAGTGGCATGATTTCACCTCACTGCAATCTCCACTTCTCCGGTTCAAGAATTCTCCTGCCTCAGCCTCCCAAGTAGCTGGGATTACAGATGTGTGCCACCATGCCCAGGTAATTTTTTGTATTTTTAATAGAGATGGGGTTTCGCCATTTTGGCCAGGCTGGTCTCGAACTGCAGACTCAAGTGATCCATCCGCCTCAGCCTCCCAAAGTGCTAGGATTACAGGCCTGTGCCACCATGCCTGGCCTCACAATCTCACTTTGAATAGCAAGACTTTGTTGAAGACAGAGAGAGAGAGAATCCTAAAAGGGGAGAGCAAGGAAGAATAAGCACATCATCAAATATTTCAAAACATTCTTGTACTACACACAAGCTTGAGTTCTAGGAACAAGTCTGAGAGAAAAAGAGAAAAGGGTGGGAGGGTGTTGGGGAGATGTGCAGCCAACTGGTCTACTCCTCTGCTTTTGCTCCAAATTGAGGCTGAAAACCAGATGGTGGTTGGTTTGTTTTCAGCAGTTCATCTTCACAGCCTGGGGAGGTCATAGTCTAAGAAGGGAGGGAAACTGAGGTATTGTAGCCATGGAGCATTTTCTCATCCTCCCAGATTACCCTTGAGAGGCAGGATGGGAGCTGCCTGTGGTCCCCACCCTGGGCTCTCCTTTAGACTGAAAACAAATGCTGGCCTCCTCCTGGTCCACCTGCCTGTGGGCTGGAAAGCACTCTCTGCCCTGGCTGCTCACACACACAGCATCCCCAGTGCTCTGGGCTAATTGGATCTGAGATAGGGAGATGACTTCAGGCTTGGAGAGGCATTTTTCTCTTCCTTCTTGGCAAGGATCCAGGACCAGGGGATCATCGAGGACCACAGAAGAGAGAGGCGAGAGGGCCCTTGAGCAGCCAGCATTCACAATTCAGAATATCTAGTGGGCTTGGGCTTTGGAGCCACCAGAGGGATGATGGCATCTTTCATAGGGTTCTTGTTATCCTTTATTTTACAAAGCAGAGAGGCAATGACAGCCCCAAATGGATTAGATGCTCAAGAGCCCTCCTGGGCCACTTTTCCTTCGTCCATCGGGATCTTCAGTTCAAAGGCCCACAAGTGTCTTTGCTCAAATCCTTTCAAGCCAAACTCTAGCCAGCCCTCTAAATCCTTCCAAAGAAAAATGGAGGAGGGCTTAGGAGAAGACTATACCCACTCAGCTAATGAATGATGTCTTGGCTTGCCTGCCTAGGCAACAATCTAGGGTCAAGGATTGCAAGCCCAAATGCCTACAAGGGCGAGGCCGGAAATGCAATGAGCCAGGAGGGGTGCATATGAAGAAACCAGGAATGGTGGTGTCAAAGGGGCAGCTTTGGCTGATTGTTGCCCTATGGGTTTATGGACACAGCCTTCCCAGATCCTAGGTGTTGGGGGACATTCTAAGAAAGCAATGTCTTAAAATAATAATAACAGGTTTTATAAAGCATGTACTGTGTGCTAGACACTGTTCTAAGCACTTTACTTGTTTTACCTTACTTGCTTCTCACCATGACCTGGTGATGAAGTACTGTAATTTTCCCCATTTCACAGATGAGGAAACCAAGGCACAGGGAGATGAAATAACTTACCCGAGGTCTTTTGGCTGGCAAAATGACAGAGCTGGGATTTGAATCTAGGCAGTGTGGCTCCAATTCCACGTTCCTAACCACCATGCTCTATCTACTGCTGGCCAGAAAAGATCCTCCCACATGATCCAGTCTTCAAAGCCAGCAAAGGCACGTGCAAGCTTTCTTGTGCTTTGAATCTCTCTGACTTTCCTTCCGCTACCAGACAGGAAAAACTCTACTTTTAAAGGTTTCACCTAATTGGGTCAGGCCTACCTGAATAATTTTTGTAATTAAAGTTGACTGACTTGCCACTTTAATCCCATCAGCAAAGTCCCTTCCCAGCAGTGTGTAGACTCATGTCTCATTAAATATCCAGGGGATGGGAATTTGTGGGTGGGGGGTCCAGGTTTAGAATTCTGCATACCACAGCACTTAGAAACTTTTTAAAAACCTCATTTATGATAAACAAACACGTCTGCAGGGCAGGGGTTTCTAACCTGTGGGCCAATTCTTTTGTTTATTTGATAAATCTTTACGTAGCACCCACTGGGTGACAGCATTGTGCTAGGTGCTGGGAACACAGCATTTTACATGGCAGACAAGTCCTCCACCCTGATCTTCCAGATAGCTTATGGCTAAGGCAATCATGATCCCTGGGCTCCATTCCTGATTCTCTGGTTGAGTATTTATTTGTCTTCAGTTACATGCCCCACAAACCCTGTTTGTTTTTTCCTCCACCTTGAATATTCATAACCACGAATTGCTCCAATTTCCTAATCAGTCTCCCATGTGAGGTACATTTAAACAGGGACCACATCTAACACCTCTGTTCTGATGTCTTGGCCAAAGCAAATAAAATTACGAATGAACAGGAGGCTGCTAAATTCCCAGTCCCAGGAGACAGCTGCTATCGACAGGGCAACCTGAAGTCCCTGATCCAGGACACCAGATGTGGACTGGCACTGGGAGAGCAGGAAGAGCTTTGGTGATTTCCCGAATGCCAATTTTTGTGAGTCCTGTGGTTTGAGATTTCAGGCATCCTCCTCTCACTCACAGTAGCTTTCTAAAAGGAGGGCATTTCCACCTCCATTTGGGGCTTAAAATTCCGGAGAGCTTGAGATGTTACCTGCTGCTAAAATATGATTATGCACAACCAAATGGCCTGATCCGATATGCACAGCCTTATGGTCTAATATTCTCATTAATTCAATTTCATTAGTATTTCCTGAGCCCCTTGCATTAGATGCTTTAGGAATTTAAGTGGTTTCCTCACCTCTTACCAGCCCTCTTCTCAGCACACACTTCACCTACACATAGCATCCTATATGGCCCAGAAATGGATCTGTATATTTTAAAAATATATCTATTTGCCAATACCCAGCAAAGTGTGACATCCCAGGAGAAATAGAATAATGCAGATGTGGTTTAAGTAGTGACCCCCTTGGCTGGAATTAATGTCTCCCTTCTCCATGCTCCTCTTAACACTGACTCCCAAATGCTGGGATTAGCATGGGGATAAAACCTGACCCTGAGGTGTAGTTGCACTTGACTGAGAATTACCTCCCTTCTCTTGATACCTGGGAAAATGTTGCTAGGCTTCTGTAGAGTTCTCTCCTGCAACTCCAGCAGGTCCAGAGATCACGGGCAGGCCACCAGGGTTTTATCTGCATAAATGTTTAATGGACCTATTGGGATAGTCAATGACAAATGTTGAGTGGGACCCACAGAAATAAAACTATTTTTTAAAAAAGGAGTTGGGGGTTATAGCCCACCCCTCCACCCTCAAGATGGGGCCCTGGATATTAATAATAATGAGAGCTAATATTTACTGGGAACTCACTCTATGTATGCACGTGCTTGGCATGGGCTTATATCATCTCATTTAATCCTCATCATAACCCTAAGAGGTAGATTCTATTATTACCAGCACCTTAAAGATGAAGAAACCAGGGCACCTAGGACTTGCACATCTGTCCAGGGTAATGCAGACAGCAAGGTGGGAGAGAACCCAGTTGCACGCCAGCCAGTCAGAGGGCATCAGTTCATACCAGCTGGCAGAGATCATCCAGGGAGAACAGGATGAAGCGACGTCCAGCACCTTTCCCAGACCAGCCTGCCAGTGTAACAAGAGAGGGAGGAAGATCTTTGAGACTGAAAAAAAAAGCATATTTTATTTTTTTTAATTTCAATATTAGCATTGAGGGGCTGGCTGGGAACAGGCAGAGAAATGAGTTCTGGGCCTCTCCCAAGAGAGAGTGCTCACGGTTTTACTTAGTTTTAATTTTCTCTCCTGATGAAAAATTTGCCATGGTTAGAGAGGCACCAAATAAACAGAACTGTGACCGATGTTTTGCAATTTCCTTAGCGGATTCCACATATTTTTTAGAGTTCCATCAATATTTCAACAGTTGCAACCTGGTTCCCCCTCTGGGAAGCTGTGGTGGAGTCACGGTCCCCTGACATCCCGCTTCCCCCACACAGCAGAGGCTGGGCTTGTGTCTAGGGTCCTGAGATTTGAGAAATGTTGTTGGGAAGAGGGGCAGGCAGTACTGGGGCCCTGCCATAAGCCCTCAGCTCTCAGCTCCACCCATGAAAGCAGGTACTGCACACTGCTGGGTCTCTCTGTTTCTGGGCATTTTCCTTGGCCTCTGAGCCCCAAAACAATACGGATGGGTGGCCCAACACCCAGTCCATGCCCCCAGGTAGGATAACTTGAAGGCACCTTCCACACTATGTCCCAGAGCTCTCCAGAATGAGCTCAACTGACCACAAGAACTTGCCTGACAGTGCCCCTCCTGGCCTGTTTCCCTTCCCCATCTCAACATCCTCACTCCCCCATTTGCCCTTCTTCCCAAATAAACCACTTGCACTGAAATCTTCACCTCAGGGTCTGATTGTGGGGAGACTGCAACCTAGGAGCAGTCAGAGGGGTTCCAATCCAGAGAGGGCTGCCAGGGAAATTCAGATTAACAGCAAGGATCAGGCTGGGCACGGTGGCTCACGCCTGTAATCCCAGCACTTTGGGAGTCCAAGGAGGGTGGATCACTCGAAGTCAGGAGTTCAAGACCAGCCTGGCCAACATGGTGAAACCCCATCTCTACTAAAAATACAAAAATTAGCCAGATGTGGTGGCACATGCCTGTAATCCCAGCTACTCAGGAGGCTGAGGCAGGAGAATCGCTTGAACCCGGGAGGCAGAGGTTGCAGTGAGCCGAGATCGTGCTACTACACTCTAGCCTAGGAGATAGAGCGAGACTCCATCTCAAAAAAACAAAACAACAACAACAAAAAACCCAGAAAGGATCGGAAACCTGGCAAATGGTTGTGTCAATAACGCCAGAAAAAGAAGATTCAGAAAGACTCACCCAAAAACACCAACCTGGAGGAGCCCCGATTCAGAGGGCCAGGTGTTTGCTACAACTAACACATCTCTGCTCTTGCGTCATCATAAGCTTGAGGGCGCCTTCCAGAGACATGAGTGGTCAACACTTCCAGGAAGCAGGGGCTGGCTGGGGTTGAGGTATCCCACCTTCCTTGGGTCATCGCTGGTGTGTGTGTGTATGTGCAGTGGTGGAGACTGACCTAGAACACAAGAAGAACTCCAAGGACAAGGCTAAGCCTCTTCCAGACTGGGCACACATAGAGAAATGGAAAAAGGCAGGCGATTAGCACATCCTGGCAGCAGAGACAGACGTGGGCTTTGAGAAGAGTTGCTGGCAGGATTCTCCCACTCAATCGCACTTGGCACAGCAGACGCAAGGACCCTGTCTTACTATTCCTTTCCTTCTGAGCCAGAATCAACGCCATGAGTAGGGGCTTTTTTTCCTTCATTCCACAGGTTCAGCACTCCCATTTCTCCAACT
Organism: Pan paniscus; assembly: GCF_029289425.2. NCBI lineage: Eukaryota > Metazoa > Chordata > Mammalia > Primates > Hominidae > Pan > Pan paniscus. The sequence goes on along the minus strand of NC_085926.1, from coordinate 72,005,629 downwards.
CAATTCACTCTCAATTCACTCTTTTTCTGCTTTTCTAGTTAAATTCACTCAATTCACTCTTTTTCTGCTTTTCTAGTTAAATAAACTCAATTCACTCTTTTTCTGCTTTTCTAGTTAAAGATCCAGCTGGGGAAGGCCCTTGGTACCCAAGCCTTCAAGCACAAATATCGGTGGAGGCTCACTAAGTGGCAGACTCTGTGCTGAGTGCTTTAAATGCATGATCACATTAAATTCTATGTATTTGTTTGTTTATTCATTCATTCATTTAAGAGATATGGTCTCTCTCTGTTGCCCAGGCTGGAGTGCAGTGGCACAATCATGTCTCACTGTAGCCTCGACCTCCTGGGCTCAAGAGATCCTCCCACCTCAGGCTCTGGAGTAGCTAGGACTACAGGCATGTCCCACCACCCCCAGCTAATTACGTATTTATTATTATTTTTATTTTGTAAAGACATGGTCTCACTAAAGTGCCCAGGCTGGTTTCAAACTCCTGGCCTCAAGCGATCCTCCCACCTTGGCCCCCCAGTGCCCTGGAATTACAGGCATAAGCCACCACGCCTGACCTAAATTCTCTTTAAAATCCTACTTTGCTCTACTTCACAGTGAGAAAACTGAAGCACAGGAAGGTTGAATAATAGGCCTGAAGTCACACAGTCAGTGTAGCCCATCTGGAATTGGACTTTCAGATTAGTTGCCTCTGAACCTTGAGCTCTTAACCACTCTGTTAATTTGTTTCCTGGGTGTGTTTTGTGTTTGTGTGTGTGTGTGTTTTTGTTTTTGTTTTGTTGTTGCTGTTGTTGTTGTAGATATTACTATCTGAGGTAGGTAATGATCCTAAATAGACCTTGGATTTTTAAACCGCTTTACGGTTTACAAAGCCCTTACATCTACATTATTATATAATATAACCCTCACCATAACTCATTGAGCCCTATAGGGCAAGAATTATTAAAACATAGTGCTTAGCACAGTACATAAACAGTACCCACGAGTAACAGTAGCATCTTTCACCTTTTACAAATGAGGAAACTGAGTCTCTGTTTAAGTGACTTGCCAGAGACCCCCAGCAAGTGAAGAGCCGTATCTTGTGAACATGTTCTCTCCTGCTTTGGCAACCGCATCCTCTCTAGTCGTCCACACTCTCTTGGGTAATGCTGGATGGCACAATAGCTAGGACCACCTTCACTCTGATACTCAGAATCTCTACTGTGACTTCAGGATAGTGGGCATCTGCTAATCTCACCTTTGTAGCCGGCATTTATGTTAAGAGGCTCTTGCTGAAGGCTTCTCTCCTACCTTGGCTAGACTACATTTCTCATTCCCCTATACTTGACTAGGGATGTGCTATCGTTTTTCTGGTTGAAAATCTACTAACATTTCTTAGAGTCAATGTTCTAAGAGACACAGTTTAAAAAACACACCTAGTACAATCCTACTTTTAAAAACATATATATATTTTAAAATATATATTATATTTATATTTTAAAATATATATTATATTATATTTAAATATAAAATAAGTTATGTTGTTATATATAATTATTATATAATATAGCTTATATTATATATAATAATAATTATATATAACAATATAACTTATATTGTTATATATTATATATAACTATATATTATAGTTATATATAATATATAACTATAATATAGTTATATATTATATATAACTATAATATATAGTTATATATAATATATAACTATAATATATAGTTATATATTATATATAACTATATATTATAGTTATATATAATATATAACTATATATAGCTATATTATATAATAATTATTATATAATATAAATTATTATATGTAATTATACATTACTATTATATATAATAATGTTCTCTTCCCATTGGCTAGGCACATGTCTCTGCATGTGCCTAGCCAATGGGAGGAGAGCAGGTGGTCTGCCCCCTGGACCCTCCCCTCTAGGTTGTCCACATTCTCTTCCCCCAACTCCTTGCATGTAGCTCACCCTGGGGCTCTTTCTCTTTCTACACCCAGTGGCAAGCACGAAACGTTCCACCAGCATGTCCCTGCATCCTCTCTCTTCTTCAGAGCCTGCTGGGTGATTTTCTCTGGAATGCACAGAGCTTTCAAAAAAGTGTTTATTCCCTACTTTAAGCCCAGCACGGAAATCAGAAACAGGATGTCAAAAAGTACAAAGAGCTTAGGTTGCAATTCTGCTGGAATGCAAACCCAGGAAACTTCCTTTCTTTCTGGAGAAGTCATAATGGGATGGCTGGAAATTAACTTGGACTTTTCTGGGGCATGGGAAAGAGGAGACAGAAGCACACATATGGCTCATTGGGACCGCTCTGCCAGGAAAGCTGCTGCTGTGCTGAATGATGACATGTGGACTTGGGCCATTCCTGTGGTATTGGGCCACAAATTCTGGGAGGCCACAGACATGAGGAGGAAAGAGAGGAGGTTTGGTGATTTTATGGTCCACATTTCCCATGTTTAAGATGAATAGGTCCAATCACACTGGGACAGTGGTTCTCACCTACGGGTAATTTTGTCCCCCACTCGTGATGTTTTTAGTTGTCATAACTAGGGGGCAAGGAGAAGGCTACTGGCACCTAACGGGTAGAAGCCAGGATGCTGCTCCACATCCTACAATCCCTGAGACATACTACCCAGGCAAATGCCAATCATGCCAAGGTTGAGATCACCTACTCTAAGACATCTTGAACTTTCCTACTGAATTAACCCTATCAGCAGAGAGCAGTGGGAAGAGAAAACATACACTTTCAGTGTTTTGAGGTTGTAAAGATGATATTACTTCAAGGTGTTTTATCTGAAAACCTCAAAATATCACATTATACCCCAATCCACAGATCATTCATTTGTTCATTCATTCACTTAACTAATAGTTACTGAGCATCTATTATGTGCAATGCCTGTACTGGGCTCTTCTTTTGCTTTGCTATAGTAAGTCCCCCTTATTATTCAGGTGTTGGCGGAAACATCACACCCTCAGAGAACCTTCCCTGGGACCATCCCATCCACAGCAGCCACTACTGACTTGTCACTATCAGTCTCTTGAGCAATTTCAGCTTAGTACTTGCACAATTCATGATTATTTTAGTTAACTATCTGTCTCCTTTATGGTCTGCAGTTTCTATGAAGAAAGAGGCCAGGCTTGTCTATTTTTAGACACAGTCCCCAGCTCTAGGCTAAGTGCTTTTAAATGCATGATCTTTCCATGATCCCCATTTTATAGGTAAGAAAACTGAGGCACAATTTATTCATTTATTTGCCAAATGAATGAATAAATAGCACCCCCCGCCCCCGCCTCAGAAGATGTGCTGTATTCGTGCTGTACCTTATCTGTAGCTTATATACTGGCCAGTTTCATGTTCCTGGGGGTCATGACCTAATTTGAGAGGTTTGGGGAAACGAGCAGTCTACTTGGGACCTAATGCAGGCCTGCAACTTCCTCCTGAGGCAAGCTGTTTGATCTTGGGTAAGTCAAATCCTCATTCTGAGCCTCATGCACTTGTGTGCCAAAAATACACATATTTTCTAAAAGGTAGGATTGTACTAGGTCTGTTTTTTAAACTATGTCCCTTAGAACATTGATTCTAAGAACTGTTACTAGATTTTCAAGCAGAAAAATAATGACACGTCCCTGGTAAAGTACTTGTGGGAAATGTTTTAAATAATGATAGATTTTCTTTAATGCAGGACTTGTCAGAGCCTTCATATGCTACCACACAATGTGAATGCCCAGGAGGAAACATGTCTTTTTCATTGTTTTCCAAACATATCTGCTCAAGGAAATTCATTTATGTGAAGCACATTGAAGGATCTGAATTGCTCGCATACCTTGGGCAATGCTACGTGGCACAATAGCTAGGACCGCCTCCACTCTGATACTCAGAATCTCTACTGTGACTTCAGGGTAGTGGGTATCTGCTATTCTCAGCTCTGCATCTGCCATTTGTGTTAAGAGACTCTTGCTGAAGTCTCCTCTTCTGCCTGGGCTCAACCACATTTCTCATCCCCCTATCCCTGGGAGAGAGACATGTGCCTAGCCAATGGGAGAAGAGCAGGTGGCCTGCCCCCTGGAACCTCCCCTCTATGTTGTCCACATTCTCCTCCCCCAACTCTCAGCAAGATGCTAGGATCCAGTGAGGCATTCCAAAGCCCTGGGAACAGTGAGTCACAGATGGAAAGAATCTAGACCTCTGAAAGCTGCCCCACCCCCTGATTGGACCGAGATGGGAGCGAGAAGTAAGCCTGCTCTTGCATGAAGCTGCTGAGATCCAGGACTCATTCATGATGGCAGTTAGCCCAGGCTGACCACTGGGGCTTATTCAAGGAAAACAGAGTCCCACTCAGCCCCTACCACAACCCTGTTAAACATGAATGGGAGGATGAATAGGTGACTTCTTTTTTTTTTTCCCTCACCTCATGTCTCAGACCACAAGGCCACTGCTCACATGAACAGGTGCCTTCCATTTCCCAGTGTCGGTAACCAGAGGCAATGAAAGACACCTGAGGAAGACATAACACTGTCCCCAGGGCAGCAGAGCCTTTAATAATGATGACTGATGCTCACAGAGCCACTCTCCTACCTTTCTTCAAAAAGAAAAGGTATCAAAAGAGAAGGAAGAAAAAAATCGCAGTCATCTGTGCCCTGTGGTCAAGCACAGCCCAAGCTTTGGATGGCCATTGTCAGTTTCCCTGGGATGGAGTCTCTCTTGATACTTGTCAAGACACTGGCACATCCCACCTGCCAGTAGTTAAGATGCTGACAGCTCTTGCTGACCAGGTGTGGGAGCAGTGAACTGTGCAGGACCAGGTCTCTACTAGCCACCTGGTATTGGGTTGCTGTGCACCTGGGGCTGCTGGGCACTGCTGAGATCATGGAGCATCCCTGCTTGGGGCCAGCAACCTCTGTGCCCAGCCACAGGGAGAGGCAAGTCCTTGCTGCCTCTCCCAGCAACCTGCATGTCTGGGATTTGGCACTGAGGACACTTCGGGAGGAGGAGGCAGACCAGGACAGGCTGAGTTCAGCTCCATCTGTCTCCGGCTTCTGTTTGGCATCTTGGCTGTGCTGTAGGCGCCCTCTGCAGTTCCCTGCCTCTCTCAGCAGCTGCTCAATAGGAGACAGGAAAATTGCTCTCCCTTCAGTGTACTAGTCTAGTTAGGAGGCATCCCCAGGAATCCATAGGAGGGAAAGAGTCCAGGATGGCCAAGACCAAAAGACAAAAACACACCTAAGCCCAGCCAAACCTGGCAGGCATTTGAATTTCCAAACTGAGTCTTGTCTTTCTTTCTTTTCCACTCAGCATGGCTGCTCCAAGCTGAGATATTAGCCCAGATAAACTCAACATGAAAATCATAATCCGGCAAGTCATGGCCATTCTTGTCAATTCTCTTAAAGGTTAATCTGCTTTTCTCCTTATTAATGAAGGGCCTCGGAAATGCAGCCGGGCCTCTCCCGTGTTTTGGTAGATTTGGGCTAATAGGTTATTTTATTTCCATGGTAACAGCTTCCAGTGTTACAGGAAGATAATTTTCCAGACAAAAGATTTGTGGGTCTTATTATTCTGCAGGGATCTGGCTGTGAAGGCTGGGAAAGTGGGTTCACAGGCTACCCAGGATTGCAAGTTCCACCCATTCTGGGGCACCTGTTTGCCTCTGGCTTCTGGGTCTTGAAGCTTGTTAGGTGCCATGTATTGTAGGAAATTGGCAGGAACTGAATAGGAAACTGGCAGGGACTGAATAAAGACATCCTTTGAAAGACAATACCCTAAATTCATTCTCATATCAGGCAATGAGGTTGGAATGAGAAGTGGCTTGTATTATAGTAATCGCTGGCACATCAGGGGTCTCTGCCCTGTGGGGTGAGCCGGGAGCTGTCCTTATAGTGAGGGGCACCCTACGAGGTGCCTCTAAGCAGAGCCATCACCCCCTACACCTCTCAGTCTCAGGGTAGACTGGCAGCATTCTCGCCTCCCAGGCATTCAGCACCCAGTTCAGCAACTGCCAGGTACCAGTCTAGTCAGAGGAAGACAAAAGATGAACAAATTGGCATGCCCCCTCCTCTAAAGGAGCTTAGAGTTTACTGGTGTGTTAGGGGATGGGTGGGTTAAAATAAAATAGGGGAAAGAAAACAGGCAATGGCCATACTTTGTGATATGTGTTACAATTGGAACATCCTGGGTCCAGGGAGCATAGGGAGGTCAGGAAACACACACAGAGAAAGAGCTCTTTGAGGGAGACTTTGAGAGCAGTGTAGAAGCAAAAGCTTTTCAAGCATTGACTAAATGCTTTGTATGAACCAAGCACTACTCTAGGTCCTGGGGATCCAAACATAGATAAAGCCAGACAGAGTCTCTGTTTACACCATGGGAGGGTAAAGAGACAATAATCAATACTGCAATTTAAGGTTGCAACTGAGAGTAGTGCCCCCCCCCCAAGGGGGAAGTTCTTAATGCAAAGAGATGCAATGAGATGGAAACTGACCAAGACAGGACTCTCCCATATGGTTGGGCAGGCTGTACACTGCACAACTCTAGGGGGAGCCAGTCACATCATAGCCATTATAAATTTGAATATTTATTATGACAGTTTTCTGGAATGTGGCATCCAAAATGTCTTAAGAAAGGGGTGCCATTCCTTAAATTGAACAAAATTAATTCTATGGCCTAGTGGAGCTCCTGCCAGGAAGAAAAGGAAAGTCTTCCCCCAGTAAGGGACAAGCTCTAGGATCTGAAGGGTGGGTAGGAGCTCAGAGGGTAAAGAGACAGAAAAAAGGATGTCCTGGATGCAGGGAACAGCAGGTGCTTTTTGAGGTCATTGTATCCCAGAGACTGAAAAGCAGCCAGGGAGGTTACAGCAAGTAGAATGGGGAGCACGGTGCTGGGGAGTTGCAGCAAGTAGAATGGGGAGCACAATGAGGCTGGAGAAGGCAGCGGGAGGTAAATCGCACAGGGCTAGGTCAGCATTTCGCCTCCCTACTTAGAGTTTCCAGTGGCACAGGACACCTGGGGGCCCTGGACCTCCGGACAGGAATAAGTGGGTAAATTAGATGCAGCCGTGAGAAGGGGCCTTTGGTTAGTTATGTAAACGAGGCAAAATTGGTGGCCCATAGACTAATGATTATGAGAGTCTGGTCTGTGGATCACCCACATCAGAAGCCCCTGGGATGCATGTTGCAAATGCAGCCTCCTGAGTCCCCCACAAGACCTACCACAGTTGACTCTCTGGGGCAAGGGCAGGAATCTGCTTTTACCATATGAAGCCATGTAATGTTTTTGCAACCCAAGTTTCAGAATGCCTGGGTTATGCTAGTGTCTGTTCAGCTACATTCTGATCCTTATTCTGCCCTTCCTAGCTATGAAATTTTAGGCAAGTTCAAGGCTTTCCTTGGATTTATTTCTTTATTGATCTGATGAGTTCCATAACATCTGCGCCCCCCCCGACCCTTTTTTTTTTTTTTTTTTTTTTGAGACTACGTCTTGCACTGTTGCCCAGGCTGGAGTGGGTCTCAGCTCACTGCAGCCTCATCTTCCTGGGCTCTAGTGATCCTCCCACTTCAGCCTCTAGAGTAGCTGGGACTACAGGCATGTGCCACCATGCCCCACTAATTTTTGTTTTTGTTTGTAGAGATGGGCTTTTGCCATATCGCCCAGCCTGTGACATTTCTTACAAGAGGATGATTTGTGGTGTTTGTTTTGAGAAGGAGTCTTGTTCTGTCATCCAGGCTGGAGTGCAGTGGTGCAATCTCGGCTCACTGCAACCTCCACCTCCTGGGTTCAAGTGATTCTCCTGCCTCAGCCTCCTGAGTAGCTGGGATTATAGTCATGTGTCACAATGCCAGGCTAATTATTTTGTATTTTTAGTAGAGACAGGATTTCGCATGTTGGCAAGGCTGGCCTCGAACTCCTGACCTCAAGTGATCCGCCCGCCTCGGCCTCCCAAAGTGCTGGGATTACAGGCCAGAGCCACCGCACCCAGCCTAATGATTTGTTCATTATTGCCCAATGTTCCTTGAGGAATGATTCTGTCAAGGAGGCAAAGAAGTTTCATCTTATGTGTCACATCTACTTCCTTACGAGTGGCTGCTAAAAGTATATACAGCAGTCCCCTGCTTATCCTCTGTTTCACTTACCTGCAGTCAACTAGTCTGAAAATATTCAATGGAAAATTCCAGAAATAAACAATTCATGAGTTTTCAATTGTACGCCATTCTGAGTAATGTGATGAAATATCATGCTGCTCCTCCCCGCCCTGTCCCACCTGGGACCTGAATCCTCCCTTTGTCCAGAGTATCCACACTGTATACACTACTTGCCCACTAGTCATTTAGGAGCATCTCAGTTATCAGGCCAACTGTCATGGCATCACAGTGCTTATGTTCAAGGAGCCCTTCCTTTACTCAATAATGGCCCCAAAGGGCAGGAGTAGTGATGCTGGTGATTCAGATTGCCAAAGAGAAGCCATAAAGTGCTTCCTTTAAGTGAAATGGTGAAAGTTCTCAATTTGTGGAAAGAAAAAAAAAAAAATCCTATGCTGAGGTTGCTAAGATCTATGGTAAGAATGGATTTTCTATCCATAAAATTGTGAAGAAGGGAAAGGAAATTAGTGCAAACTGTATACAGGCTTCCATACATTCCACAGTTCCAGGCATCCACTGGAGGTCTGGGAACATATTTCTAGTGCATATGGGGTACTACCGCATTGATTGACTAAAGATAGCTGTCACAAGCATTGAAAGGGAGGTGGTGAAACATCAAGTCTCCAGCTACACATATCTTATATGAGAAGTCAGCCGTCAGAGCAGCCTTCCAGACCACCTGAAGTAGCACAGTGCACCTCCCTTCCTAACGCATGTCCATGTCATTTCCATCACAGCCTTTATTACAATCTGTAGCCCTCTTGTTTATTTAGTTGCTCACTTGTTTCTTTCTCTGGTCTTTTTCCCCTTGCTGACTATAAGCTCCATGAAGACAGGGCTGTGTCTCTTTGATTCACCACTGTCTCCCTCACGCTATGCACAAAGTAGGTGTGCATTAAGCAAGTATTCAATGTATGAATAAAGGCATCGGGGCTTGCCATCCCTGAACTCAACGCCTGGCACCATGCAAAGCACAGAAGACACAGGGCCACTTGACAAAGACCAACATCCAATTAGGGAGATAAGACCTATCCAGAAGGAGGAATCAAACTCAAGCCAAATGAAAGAAGCAAAAACACAGAAACAGAAAAGGAAGGAAGGAAGGAGGGAGGGAGGGAGGGAGGGAGGGAGAGAGGGAGGAGAGGGAGGAAGGAAAAGAGGGAGGGAGGAGGGAGGGAGGAGGGAGGGAGGGAGAAGGAAGGAAGGAAGGGAAGGAGGGAGGGAGGGAAGGAGGGAGGGAGGGAAGGAGGGAAGGAGGGAGGGAGGGAAGGAGGGAAGGAGGGAAAGAGGGAGGAAGGGAGGAGGGAGGGAGGGAGGAAGGAAGGAGGAAGGGAATGAGGGAGGGAGGGAGGGAGGGGGGAGGAGAGGGAAGGAGGAGGAGAGGGAGGGGGAGGAAGGGAGGGAGGAGGAAGGAAGGAAGGAAGGGAGGGAAGGAGGGAGGGAGAGAGGGAGGGAAAGAGAATCAATCCCTTCAACCAAAATTCTGTAAAGATACAATGAAGTGATCAATGTCAACTTGCTATGATTGATTGAAATGTTATCATTCAACCAACTGTGTTACCAATTAACACAAATTTTGCCATCTTGTGTTACCACTGGGGGAAATTGGGGAAACATGGATCTCTCTGTATTGCTTCTTACAATTTGAGGTGAAACTAAGTATCTCAAAATTTAAAAGCTTTTTAGAAAAAAAAAATTCCACAATTTCCAATATACTTGAAAGTTGGAAGCTGAACCAAAGGGCACTTCAGCCCCACAGATTCCACTCCTTGTCTCAACCCTTCCCCCACCACAATGTGACCAAATTGTTTACAGTCCATTCTCCCAGAGGCTCCTGGCATCTCTTGTAAACCACAATCTGTTAGACTGTAGCTTCAGCAAAGATTTCTGGAAGACATCACTGAAATTCTGAGTGTCCAATGTGGGCATGAAGCCAGTTTTCTAGCTTCCAGCCTGTCCAAATCTGAGGATATTACAGTATTCAAATGGCAGCCTGTGAACTCACATTTCAAGGAGACTGTTCCTCTTGCATCCTGGACTTCCACCATGGAAGGTTCACGTCCTTGAGTCTAATGACTTGGTCCTCACCAGGCTTCCTTGCTGGAACATAAGCACCACGAGGACAGAAATACTGGTGGGTTCCCTGCTGTTGCCCCTCGGTGTCCCCATAGTGGCCATTTGCAGTTCCTACCTGTTCAACATCCATTTGTTGTTCTGCTGATAAAAGCATTCTTGTTTTTCCTTTGGGGAGCCACCCCTCCCGCATTGCAGACAGTCTGAGGGGCAGGGGGAGTTTAATTCAAAGTGCCCTGGTTTCTGCCCTGGCCAAAGGGAAGCAGGAGACCCGAGGCAATCAGAATTGGTAAATGCCAAGCACTAGATTTTTGCTAAAAATATATGAAAAGACACGTTCTCTCTTTCCCCTACAGTTATTGTTCTGATAGAATATCAGCGGGGAGCGACTGAGGACCTCCTCACTACCCTCCCTTGGAAGAGTTTGTCTGCAATGGAACCAACACAGTGGAAAGCAGGGCTGAGAAATGGACAAACAACTCCTGATGCCTCATTTGAGCACCTGGATTTAGCCACATCTGAAGCTATTATATCCTTGAACTTTTGAATCATGTAGGTTACCATAATTCCTTTTTTGTTAAAGCTAATTTGAGTTGGGTTTCTATCACTTGCAATCAACAATTGACCAGGTGCTTAGTAGATAATGAATGAGTGAATGAACAAATTCAATTCTGTAAGTATTTATCATCTCCTTACACGGCAGGCACTGTTTTAAGTCCCAAAGAAAGAGGCAGAGGAGCGACAGAGATGACTTCCTCCCTTGAAAACGAAGCATGTGGCCTGACAACCTAAAATTGGGGTCAATCCATCCAATTATGGTGACTGCTTAGAAATATCCCTTTTCCTCCCAACGTTTTCCTTTCCTTCTCCCATAAACATAATAATGTCTCCTGCCAGTACTAAGGCATGGCCCATGGACCCACTAACACCTATGCTCACGTTAGCTCTTGAGGCCGAGTGGCTTGGTTCTATCTGGTTATCAGAAGCAAACTTCATCACAGCAGGGATTTGGGCTAGACATTAGAGGAATAGTGTGGTACCAGATGGTGTTTCTGAAGAAGGTTGTCCTATTTTTGCAGTTTAAGGATTTGATAATAAATCTGCCTGGCAGCCCTCAGATGTGATTTGGCCTTGAAATCGTCTCTGTTAATCCTTGATGCTGTGTGTATCTGTCAAGATCCAACCAGAAAAAACAGAACCTGCTCTAAGTATCTGAACAAAGGGAAATTTAATGTAAGGAGCTGATTGCACAGATGAAGGAAGGGGCTGGGAGGCAAACAAGAGGGAACTGTGAGGTAACCCAGGGATTTGCCACAGTAGGAAGACATGACCACTACTAGGATAGAGAGGTAAAAAATAAAAAAATTAAAAAAGAGGTAGTGTTACTTGTATTCAGGAGGTGGAGTCATCCAGAGGAGGCTGAAGCCATGGCAGGTCTGTATGGCAGAAGCTGCTGCCAAGGAAGACATACCATGGCTCCAAGAAAAGCTGCCAGAGACAGAAAGTGTGGGGGAGAAAGATTCTTCCTTTTCCCTGCCTCCCACCTCTCAAACTCACCACAGAGCTTCCCCTTGGCCACATCCAACTCAGCACCTCCCATTGGCCACACCCAACCCAGCACTTCCCATTGGCCACACCCAACCCAGCACCTCCCATTGGTTACAGCCAACTCAGCACCTCGCAATGGACACATCCAACTCAGCATCTTCCACTTGTCACACCCAACTCAGTACCTCCCATTGGTCATATCCAACCCAGCACTTCCCATTGGTCACACCCAACTCAGCACCTCCCAATGGACACACCCAATTCAGCATCTCCCATTGACCACACCCAACCCAGCACCTCCCATTGGTCACCCCAACCAGGAGCCACAAACCAGGGATCCTCAGAAGCACAGCCTGCAGGGGTCAGCCTCCTGCGATACAGAGCAGAGCAGGGGTGGGTGGGCATGGATCAGAGGTGGGAACAGATCAAAGATAATAGGACTGTACACTGCTGTTCCCCAGAAGCTGCCATCTCTGGGTTCCCACATGCAGTACCTCACTTCTCACCTGAGAAGAAATGGCCCTTTGAGATCCAAAGATGCCATCATTGAGTCTCTATCAGAAATTAGGATCAAGTTCCAAGACATTCATACCCTGCTGGTGGGATTGTAAAATGGCACAACCACTTTAGAGAACTATTTAGCAATTTCTGATCAATTAAACATCCATCCATCCTAAGACCCAGCGAGTCCACTCTTGGGTATTTTCTCAAGAGCAATAAAAACATTGCACAAAAAGAATTATACAAGAATGTGTACAGCATTTTTTCCATAACAGCCAAAATTGGGAACAATTTAAATGTCCATTCTCTGAGGAGTGGATAAACAAAATTATGGCAGAGTCATACAATGGAACACTACTCAGCAATTAAAAGGAGCACACTACTTCTACACACAGCAATGTAGTGAATCTCAAAAAGATTACAAGAAGCCAGACATAAAAGGGTGCATACTACCTCATTCATTTAAGTAGAATCCAAGAAGACATAAAAATCTAACTACATTGAGAGAAATCATAGTGGTTCTTAGTACGGGGGTTGGGGATTGACTCAGAAGGCACATCAAGGAACTTTCAGCTATGAAGCAAATGTTCTGTATCTTATTTTGGCTAGTGGTTACCCAGGTGTATACAATTATCAATACTCGTTCAACTGAAAACCTAAACTTTGTGCATGTTAGTGTGTGTTATTTATTTGTTGTAGGGGACTGGAATATGCCACCCAAAAATATGCCTCCTTGGCATAAGAATTATTTTGAACTGATTATTTTGAGAAACACAGCAACAAAAGAGAAGCTCTGGAAATGAAGTAGAAGTTACCCTTTTGTAAGGGAAATTTGCATCTATAAAGGAAGTCTCTATTTGTAATGGTGTCTCCCACTCTGTACCAGAAAAAGGATGACTAAATCTCAAGAAAAAAAAATTTGTTTTGAGACAGCGTTTCACTCTGTTGCCCAGTCTGGAGTGCAGTGGCACAATCACGGCTTACTGTAGCCTCAACCTCCTGAGCTCAAGCAATCCTCCCACCTCGACCTCCTGAGTAGCTAGAACTACAGGCACACACCACAATGTTTAGCTAATTTTGTTTATTTTTTGTAGAGATGGGGGTCTCAGTATGTTGCCCAGGCTGGTTGGTCTCAAACTCCTGGGCTCAAGCAATCCATCTGCCTCAGCCTTCCAAAGTGCTGGGATTACAGGCGTGAGCCACTGCACCTGGCCAAGAAACTCATATCAGTGGAGAAGGAACCAAATTAAATTCTGCAAAACAAAACTTCTTTTTTTACCATTCATTTCCTGGTCACCTTCCCCATAACTTGCCTCCCCAATGCCCTTTTTACTTTGTTCTAGTTGAAGATGCTATGTAAGGCAGAGTTCTAGGCCACTTCTTTGAGAGTGACTTATTTTTCTCGGGATATTTCCCATGTGTTTGTGAGGTATAAATGTTAAAACACTCTGTTGTTTTACCCTTGTTAATCTGTCTTTTGTTACAGGGGGTCTCAGCTGAGAGCTTAGAAGATTAGAGAGAAAATTATTTTTTTCCTACCCTACAATGTCAAATTAGTTGTAATGATACAAAACCAACAAAAAAGAACCAAATTTCAAGGTAAAGGACAAATTTCCTACTTCTCTACTTGGCCTGCGCTATCAAGAAAGACAACATTATTACAACCTGGCAGATTTCTTACTCCACAGTTCTGTATGGTGGGATATTACCCAGAAGCAGGTAGATGGCACTCAGTTTTTTAGGCTAATTCATATGACATAGACCAGGAGTGACACACAGCCCCAATGCCCCCACCACCCCCATGATTCATGGACATGGGACAAACTCAGCAGAAATGGTTGATGGGTGTTTTACATTAAACTAAGTGGCCATAAATATTTAATCACGTGACCATTACTTTTAAATACATCACCTACCACTGTGTATTCCTTTTGGAAACGGTGCCCTTCTGGCTTTATCCAAATACCGACTAAGAGCACTGAGAAAAGATACTAGGGCAAGAAATGTAACACTCCCTCTGCAAATGTTGCTTCCCCAGCATTCACTTCCAGTTTTCCACCTCCACCCCCACCCCCACCCCCAGTTTCTATTTAGGGCTCTGTGTAATTCTAGGGAAGCGAACTCTCCCCACCCCTTACTCCCATCCTGCCAGCTCTAGGTTTGTAGCACCTGACTCAGACTAGGCCAATCACTGCCTTTCATCCCACCACACCACCTCCCACCAGAGAGATTGGGTGAAGGTGGATGTGTGAACTAAACAGGCCCCATCATATTGAATCACAGTTCTTTGGCTTACAAAGACTCTTCCTCAGGATAGCTGTAGCTTGGAAGTGTAAGGCCTGGAACTACTGAAGCCATTTTTGCTTCTATGAGTTGAGGCAGGGCTAGGATACAGCAGAAAGTAGGGTTGAGAGAACTCTAGGGAAATGAAGCTTAGCCCTGCAGACATTATGATAACAAGTCTGAAATCTGTCTTGTCTCTCAACATTTTGGTTACATGAGCCAATAAGCCTTCCATATTGTTTAGTTTGACTTAGGTTTTGTATTTGCAGCCCACAGCATCATAACGATCGGGTGATAACCAGAATGCCAGGCTCATTTGTGCAGCAGGGTATAGTCTGTGAAAAAGGGTGAGACTGAGTCTCAGAAGGCCTGAGTCCTGATGCTGGCTGGGTCACAATTGAGCTGCATGACCCTGGGCAAGTCATTTCACCTGGCAGAATCTCAGTTTACTCCTCTGCAGAATGAGGCAATCAGACAAGCAGGGTCTCTAAGTCCTGTGGCATTAATAGCAATGAAAGCAATGATAATGATAACAAAATAACTAATAATTTATGTGCCTGATGCTGTCCTAATTGCTTTAGATCCATGATTTCATTTGATTCTTGTATCGCTCAAGGTTGAATCCAGAATATTATGCAATAGGGCTGTGGTTTAAGAAGACCTTATACAATTGTGGGAGAAGCTGAGAACCATGGGACAAAAGGGAAAGTAGGAGGATCTGAGTAAAGCCACCAACCAGTCCTCCTGAGTCACTTGTGTGAGCGAGGAAGTAGGAGTTTGCCAGGGAGTACAGGAGAGGGCAGGCACATCCTGCTGCTGTGGTGAGACAGCAAAGGGGAACCCAGTGAGGCAGTCTGTAGAAGACTGGTGTCTCAGAGACGTGGGGGGCCTGGGGCACTGTTGGTAACAAGCCTGACAGTTGGAAAGAAGTGGCATGGGAAAAAGTGAAGACAAACTAGATCTGCTGATACCTCTGCATCCGTCCCTTACTGTATCCAAGCATAATGATCTTCAGAGAGTAATGGCTGTTGATTCACTTTTACCTTCCAAACTTCATGCCCCCAGTTTTTTTTTCTTTTGGTCAACTCAACCTAGACATATTAATAATACATAGGGAAGAGGATTTGGGGAAGTATAGTTCAAGTTCGAACAAGTTGACAATGCAGACCAACAAAGCTCTGAGAGAAATAGAATAAATAGCCCCCAATGTTTAGAGAAGCTAAATAACTTGCTCAAAATTATCCATCTGGCGAGTACTAGAATCAGGACTAAGAATCAATCAGCGCTTCTTACTTCTACTTAGTCCTTTTTCTGTATACTTGGCAACTTGTTCCCCAAATTTAGCTTTGTTTTTAATATAAAATGTGGTTGATTTTATTCATTGCTCTTTCATCTTGTTCACCGTCCTTCTCACTGATCACTGTTATCAACGACCCTGTCTCTTACTCCTTCTACTTCACCATCCTTAACTACTCGGTTTTGTGGCCTCATGGCCACAAGATGGCTGCTGCAGAGCCAGGCAACACATGGGACATGACAGCAGCCAGCTGAAGGACAGTCTTCATCTCTTGAGACTCTTTTTATTGGATAGGAGTCCCTTTCCCAGAAGCTCCCATTCCTGGGCCGCATGCTTCATAAGCTGCACAGGAAGCTGGAAATCATGTCTGTATTTAGTGTGTTCAGCCTCCATCTTGCAAAGTAACTTTGCCAGCAAATTAAAAAAAAAAAAAAGTGGGGCAGGTGCTGTGGCTCACTCCTGTAATCTCAGCACTTTAGGAGGCCAAGGTGGGCAGATCACTTGAGCCCAGGAGTTCGAGACCAGCCTGGGCAACGTGGCAAAACTGTTGGGAGCAGGCCCTCCAAAATCTGGCCATAAACTGGCCCCAAAACTGGCCATAAACGAAATCTCTGCAGCACTGTAACATGTTTATAATGGCCCTAATGCCCACGCTGGAAGGTTGTGGGTTTACGGGAATGAGGGCAAGGAACGCCTGGCCCGCGGGGGGCGGAAAACCGCTTAAAGGCATTCTTAAGCCACAAACAATAGCATGAGCAATCTGTGCCTTAAGGACATGCTGCAGTTAACTAGCCCAACCTATTGCTTTAATTTGGCCCATCCCTTCACCCATAAGGGATACTTTTACTTAATTTAATATCTATAGAAACAATGCTAATGACTGGTTTGCTGTTAATAAACATATGGGTAAATCTCTGTTGGGGCTGTCAGCTCTGAAGGCTGTGAGACCCCTCATTTCCCACTTCACACCTCTATATTTCTGTGTGTGTGTCTTTCATTCCTCTAGCACCGCTGGGTTAGGGTCTCCCCGACCGAGCTAGTCTCGGCACAAAACCATGTCTCTACAAAAAATACAAAAATTAGCCAGGCATGGTGGCATGCATCTGTGGTCCCCGCTACTGGGAGAGGGAAGGTTAGGGGCTGAGGTGGGAGGATCCTTTGAGCCCAGGAGGTTGAGACTGCAGTGAACCATGATTGTGCCACTGCACTCCAGCCTGGATGACAGAGTGAGACCCTGTCCCCTTCCCACCAAAAAAAGAAAAAGAAAGGTAGAGGGAATGCTATGGTGTGGGCATCCATTGGCCATACCCTCGTAAGTTCCTTCTTTTTTAACTTTGCCCTTCGGTCATCAAGACTAGATGGCTTTGTTGGCTTGATTACACTTTGCGTAGAAGGATAGCTTTTATCTTTTCTGGTTTTTGTTTTGTTTTGTTTTTGTTTTTGTTGTTTTTTCTGAGACAGGGTCTCACCCTGTTGCCCAGGCTGGAGTGCAGTGGTGTGATCTCAGCTCACTGCAGCCACCACCTCCCGGGTTCAAGCAGTTCTCCAGCCTCAGCCTCCTGAGTAGCTGAGATTACAGGTGCACACAACCACACCCAGCTAATTTTTGGTTTTTTTAGTAGAAACAGGGTTTCACCATGTTGACCAGGCTGGTCTTGAACTCCTGACCTCAAGTGATCCACCTGCCTCGGCCTCTCAAAGTGCTGCGATTACAGGAGTGAGCCACTGTGCCTGGCCAAAGGATAATTTTCTACTTGACAATTTGTAAAATTGTCCACATTAGCATCACTATGTAAAGGCCCCGAAAGCAATGTCTTTTAAAAAGGAGTAGTAGTGCTACACCAAACATACAGTTCAGTGTTTCTCAACCATTTTTAAAATGTTTCAGCCCCCTACAGAGCCTTTCTAGGCATTTTTTTTTCTTGATCTGCCACCCATGAAACTAAAACCACAGCTATTCCATATATTGGTTTGTGTGCTTTATGTCTATCTGTGCTTTACGCATTTAAAAACTTAAGGGATTTTTACCTCCCTCAAAACTCATTTTTTTCTTCTTGACCGCCTTATGGTCCCCATTAAGAAGGTAATGTAACCTTGAGCTCTTTCAGACAGGTATTCCTATTTTGCAATGAGGTAAAGATTGATACTTATCCAATCACAATATCCAGACGTATCAATAAGCCCTGCAAGGCTGCACAGCTGTCAGAGGCATTCCAACCAAAGCAACCCCATTTGAATAGGGGTGGAGTAAAGTGAGGCTGAGACCTACTGGGCTGCATTCTCAGGAGGTTAGGCATTCTAAGTCACAGGATGAGATAGGAGGTCGGTTTCACTGGCGTCCGTGTGAAGAGACCACCAAACAGGCTTTGTGTGAGCAATAAAGCTGTTTATTTCACCCGGGTGCAGGCGGGCTGAGTCCAAAAAGAGAGTCAGAGAAGGGAGATAGGGGTGGGGCCATTTTATAGGATTTGGGTAGGTAAAGGAAAATTACAGTCAAAGGGGGGTTGTTCTCTGGCGGGCAGGAGTGGGGATCACAAGGCGCTCAGTAGGGAAGCTTTTGAACCAGGATGAGCCAGGAGAAGGAATTTCACAAGTTAATATCATCAGTTAAGGCAGGAACAGGCCATTTTCATTTCTTTTGTGGTGGAATGTCATCAATTAAGGCAGGAACTGGCCATCTGGATGTGTACGTGCAGGTCACAGGGGATATGATGGCTTAGCTTGGGCTCAGAGGCCTGACATTCCTGTCTTCTTATATTAATAAGAAAAATAAAATGAAATAGTGGTAAAGTGTTGGGACGGCGAAAATTTTGAGGGGATGGTATGGAGAGATAATGGGCGATGTTTGTCAGGGCTGCTTTGAGCCGGATTAGGAGCGGCGTGGGAACCTAGAGTGAGAGAGGTTAAGCTGAAGGAAGATTTTGTGGTAAGGGGTGATATTGTGGGACTGTTAGAAGAAATATTTGTCATTTAGAATTACTGGTCATGGCCTGGGTACGGTTTTGTATGAATTGAAAAACTAAACGGAATAAGAGAAGGAGAAAAACAGGTATTAAAGGTCTAATAATTGGGAGGACCCAGGACATCTAATTAGAGAGTGCCTAAGGAGATTCAGCATAGTCCTGCCAGCACAGATTATTTATTTACTTTAAGAGTTAACAGTGGCAGTTTGGGGATAGCACCAGGAGAGATCAGCTGTGATGGCTTGGAGAAACAGTGTAAACCGGCAGTGTAAACAAGAGCAGGGCATGTATGAATCAGTTGAGAACGGTGAATAGGAGTATGACTAGAAAGAAGATAGTAGGGATGACAAGTTTTTTGGGGCACAGTCCAAGTTGGTTTGGTGTCTGGAATGAGACTGGGGCCTGATAAAAAGGAGCATCCACACAGGAGCTTAAATGGGCTGTACCCTGTAGCACTCCGAGGACAGGCCTGAATTCTGAGAAGGGAAAGTGGTAAAAGTATTGTCTAGTCCTTTTTAAGTTGGTGGCTGAGCTTGCTGAGGTGTGTTTTTAAAAGACCATTAGTCCGTTCTACCTTTCCTGAAGACTGAGGACTGTAAGGGATATAAAGGTTTCACTGAATACCAAGAGCCTGAAAAAATGCTTGGCTGATTTGACTAATAAAGGCCGGTCTGCTATCGGACTGTATAGAGGTGGGAAGTCCAAACAGAGGAATTATGTCTGACAGAAGGGAAGAAATGACCGTGGTGGCCTTCTTAGACCCTGTGGGAAAGGCCTCTACCTATCCAGTGAAAGTGTCTACCTAGACCAAGAGGTATTTTAGTTTCCTGACTCGGGGCATGTTGAGTAAAGCTAATTTGCCAGTCCTGGGAGGGGGCAAATCCCTGAGCTTGATGTGTAGGGAAGGGAGAGGACCTGAATAATCCCTGAGAAGTAGGAGAATAGCAAATTTGCCAGTCCTGGGCAGGGGCAAATCCCTGAGCTTGATGTGTAGGGAAGGGAGGGGGCCTGAAGAATCCCTGAGGAGTAGTAGAATAGCAGATGGAACACTGAGAAGTTATTTCCTTGAGGACAGATTTCCACGATGGAAAGGAAATGAGAGGTTCTAAGAGGCGGGTTAGTGGCTTATACTATAGCATAGCCTGCCTTTGCTGGTGTGTGGCGATTAGGCCTGGTGGAACTGCCATCAATAAACCAAGTGTGATCAGGGTGAGAAACACGGAAGAAGGAAATGTGGGGAAATGGGGTGAACATCAGGTGGATCAGAGATGCAGTCATGGGGGTCAGGTGTGGTATCAGGAATAATGTGGGAGGCCAGATTGAAGTCCGGGCCAGGAACAATGGTAATTGTGGGAGACTCAACAAAGAGTGAGTACAGCTGAAGGAGCCGGGGAGCAGACAGTATATGCGTCAGGTGTGAGGAAGAAAATAGATTTTGGAAATTATGAGAGCTGTAGAGAGTGAATTGAGCATAGTTTGTGATTTTAAGGGCCTCTAAAAGTATTAGGGCGGCAGCAGCCACTGCACGGAGACATGATGGCCAGCCTAAAACAGTAAGGTCAAGTTGTTTGGACAAAAAGGCTACAGGACGCGATTCCGGTCCTTGTGTAAGAATTCCAACTGCACAGCCCTGCACTTCGGCTGTGTGTAATGAAAAGGGTTGGGATGAGTCAGGGAGAGATAGGGTGGGGGCAGTCTCTAAAGCTGTCTTGAAGGAATGGAAAGAGGAGTGGGGAAAGGATTTAGGATCTATGGGGTCAGCTAGGTTTCCTTTTGTGAGTTTATATAATGATTTTGTTAGGCTGGCAAAACCAGGTATCCAAAGGCAAAAGTATTCAACCATGCCCAGGAAGGAAAGGAGTTGTTGTTTTGTAGAAGGGGTTGGGGTTTGAGAGATTAGTTGGACATGATCAGCAGGGAGAGCACGTGTGTTTTTATGAGAATTACGCTGAGATAGGTAACAGATAAGGAAGAAATTTGGGCTTGACTGAAGTAATGGGGACTGTCTGTGAAGCTTTGCGGCAGTACAGCCCAGGTAATTTGCTGAGCCTGATGGGTGTCAGGGTCAGTCCAAGTGAAAGCGAAGAGAGGCTGGGATGAAGGGTGCAAAGGAATAGTAAAGAAAGCATGTTTGAGATCCAGAACAGAATAATGGGTTGTGGAGGGTGGTATTGAGGATAGGAGAGTATATGGTTTTGGCACCATGGGGTGGGTAGGCAAAACGATTTGGTTGGCAAGGCATAGATCCTGAACTAACTTGTAAGCCTTGTCTGGTTTTAGGACAGGTAAAATGGAGGAATTGTAAGGAGAGTTTATAGGCTTTAAAAGGCCATGCTGTATCAGGCGGGTGATAACAGGCTTTAATCCTTTCAAAGCATGCTGTGGGATGGGATATTGCCATTGAGCAGGGTAAGGGTGATTAGGTTTTAATGAGATGGTAAGGGGTGCATGATCGGTTGCAAAGGAGGGAGTAGAGGTATCTTATACTTGTGGGTTAAGGTGGAGGGATACAAGAGGAGGATGCAAAGGAGGCTTTGGATTGGGAAGTAGGGCGGCAATGAGATGTAGCTGTAATCCAGGAATAGTCAGGGAAGCAGATAATTTAGTTAAAGTGTCTCGGCCTAATAAGGGAACTGGGCAGGTGGGGATAATTAAAAAGGACTGCTTAAAAGAGTATTGTCTAAGTTGGCACCAGAGTTGGGGAGTTTTAAGAGGTTTAGAAGCCTGGCTTTCAATACCCACAACAGTTATGAAGGCAAGGGAACAGGCCCTTGAAAAGAAGGTAATGTGGAGTGGGTAGCCTCCATATTGATTAAGAAGGGGACGGACTTACCCTCCACTGTGAGAGTTACCTAAAGCTCGGCGTCTGTGATGGTCTACAGGGCTTCCAAGGCAATCGGGCAGTGTCAGTCTTCAGCTGCTAAGCCAAGAAGATCTGGGAAGGAGTCAGTCAGAGAGCCTTGGGCCAGAGTTCCAGGGTCTCTGGGAGTGGCTGCCAGGTGAGTTGAACAGACCAATTTCCAGTGGGGTCCCACACAGATGGGACATGGCTTAGGAGGAATCCTGGGCTGCAGGCATTCCTTGGCCTTGTGGCCAGATTTCTGGCACTTGTAGCAAGCTCCTGGGGGAGGCGGTTCTGGAGGAATGCCTGGCCACTGCGGTTTAGGCGTTTGGAAGTTCTTTTGTGCTGGAGATGTGGCTGGGGTTTGTCTCACAGTGGAGGCAAGGAATTGCAACTCAGAAATATGTTGCTACATGGCTGCCTCTACTCTATTATTGTACACCTTGAAGGCGAGGTTAATTAAGTCCTGTTGTGGGGTTTGAGGGCCGGAATTTAATTTTTGGAGTTTTATTTAATGTTGGGAGCAGATTGGGTAATAAAATGTATATTGAGAATAAGATGGCCTTTTGACCTTTTAGGGTCTAGGGCTGTAAAGCATCTCAGGGTTGCTGCCAAATGAGCCATGAACTGGGCTGGATTTTTATATTTGATGAAAATGAGCCTAAACGCTATCTGATTTGGGATAAAGAAAAAGGAGCATTAACCGTGACTGTGCCTTTAGCTCCAGGCACCTTTTTAAGAGTAAATTGCTGGGCATGTGGGGGAGGGCTAGTCACAGAACGAAACTGTAAGCTGGACCGGGTGTGACGAGGGGAGGTGTTAAAAGGATTATAGGGTGGAGGAGCAGAGGCTGAGGAAGAATTGGGACCTAGCTCAGCTTGGTGAGGAGGGGAGAGGTCAGATGGGTCTGTAGAAAAGGAAGATTAGAAAGACTCAGCGACGCTTGGGGTTGGGAGTGAGGGGACAGGTAGGAGGGAAAGAAGGAAGATTTGGGACAAGTTGCATTGGGAACAGAGACTAGGGAGGGACTGATGTGTAAAAGAATGCCTGGATGTCAGGCACCTCAGACCGTTTGCGTATATTACGACAGATTTATTTAGACCTTGCAGGATGGAAAAATTGAAAGTGCCGTTTTCCAGCTATTTGGAACTACTGTTGAGTGTGTATTGGGGTCAAGCAGCATTGCACAAGAAAATAAGACACTTAGATTTTAGGTCAGGTGAGGGTTGAAGAGGTTTTAAGTTCTTAAGAACACAGGCTAAGGGAGAAGAAGGAGGAATAGAAGGTGGAAGCTTGCCCATAGTGAAGGAGGCAAGCCCAGAGAAAAGAGTAGAGACACGGAGAAGGGGTGGGGGGTTCTTGCCCTCCAGAAAAGCAGAGAAGGGGTCGGGGCATGGAAATAAGGGGTTGGGGCACAGAGATAAGAGGTTGGGGTGCAGAAATAAGGAATGGGGCGCAGAAATAAGAGATCGGGGTTCCTGCCCCTCCCCCAGAAAAGTGGGACTTGCCGCTAAGGGTGAAGGACCAAGGCAGGCATCCCTGTGTGGTCTGACACCTCTGAAACCTGGGTGAATAATCATACAGGCATCCCTGCAATGGTTATACACCAAGGGAAGCCTGCCTTCCCTAGTCCATGACCGGCACTGGAGTTTTGGGTCCACGGATAAAATGTGTTTCCTTTGTCTCCACCAGAAAATGAAAGGAATTGAAATTAAGAGAAGGGAGAGATTGAAGTGTGGTGCCAAGATTGAAAGGAGAAAGAGGTTGAGGGATAGTGAGGGAGGTTGGAGAAGAGAGTAAAAAGAGGCCGCTTGCTGGACTTGAAATTGGTGAGATGTTTCTTGGGCTGGTTGGTCTGAGGACCTGAGGTTGTAGGTGGATCTTTCTCACAGAGCAAAGAGCAGGAGGACAGGGGATTGATCTCCCAAGGGAGGTCCCCCGATCCTAGTCATGGCACCAAATTTCGCTCACGTCCGTGTGAAGAGACCACCAAACAGGCTTTGTGTGAGCAATAAAGCTGTTTATTTCACCTGGGTGCAGGTGGGCTGAGTCCGAAAAGAGTCAGCGAAGGGAGATGGGAGTGGGGCCATTTTATAGGATTTGGGTAGGTAAAGGAAAATTACAGTCAAAGGGGGGTTGTTCTCTGGCGGGCAGGAGTGGGGGTCGCATGGTGCTCAGTAGGGAAGCTTTTGAGCCAGGATGAGCCAGGAGAAGGAATTTCACAAGATAATGTCATCAGTTAAGGCAGGAACAGGCCATTTTCATTTCTTTTGTGGTGGAATGTCATCAGTTAAGGCAGGAACTGGCCATCTGGATGTGTACGTGCAGGTCACAGGGGATATGATGGCTTAGCTTGGGCTCAGAGGCCTGACAGTTGGCACAAGATACAGGTCATAAAGACCTTGCTGATAAAATAGGTTGCAGTAAAGAAGCCAGCCAAATCCCACCAACACCAAGATGGCGACGAGAGTGACCTCTGATGGTCCTCACTGCTACACTCCCACCAGTGCCAGGACAATTTGCAAATGTCATGGCAATGCCAGGAAGTTACCCTATATGGTCTGAAAAGGAAAGGCATGAATAATCCACCCTTTGTTTAGGATATCATCAAGAAAAAACCATAAAAATGGGAAACCAGCAGCCCTGGGGGCTGCTTTGCATTAGGTGTAGCCATTCTTTTATTGCTCTACTTTCTTAGTAAGCTTGTTTTCACTTTATTGTGTGGACTTGCCCAGAATTCTTTCTTGTGTGAGATCCAAGAACCCTCTCTTGGGATCTGAATCAGGACCCCTTTCCGGTAACACAGCTAGTCGAGCAGAGGCATAGAGGAAGGGATAGTATTTGCCTCCATTTCTGACACAGCTTCTGCACTTAAACCAAAGACCTTGACTCAGACACTTGAGTTTACAAAACTTCACATGTGGGGCTTATAAGAAAATATAATTAAAAGCTAGAACAAGGAAACTGGGAAAAATGAAGGAAACGTTACATGACTGCAGGAGAAAGCACGATTCTCAGTTGGGGCTCTGGTTGCAAGTACCGGAAAGAAACTGGAGCTAGTTTAAATGATGAGGGGGGTGGGGAGAAGGAATGTTCCTGATGGGATACTGTATTCGCTTTCCAGGGCTGCCTTAACAAGCACCACAAACTGGGTGGCTTAAACACCAGAAATCTGTTGTCTCACAGTTTTGGAGGCTGGAAGCCTGAGATCAAGATGTCGGCAGGGCTGTTTTTTGTCTAAGACCTCTCTCCCTAGTTTGTAGATAGCCACCTTCTCTCTGTGTCCTCATGTGGCCTTTCCTCTGGACCTGTGTCTCCCTGCTATCTCTTTCTCTTCTCATAAGGACACCAGTCATATTGGATTAGGGTTGTTGATGAAAAGGGTCAAACTCTGTAAAATACTTGAAGAGATTTGTTCTGAGCCAAATATGAGTGACCACGGCCCAGGACACTGCCTCCGGAGGTCCAGAGAACATGTGCCCAAGGTGGTTGAAATGCAGCTTGGTTTTATACATTTTAGGGAGGCATGAGACATCAATCAAATACGTTTGAGAAATACATTGGTTTGGTCCAGAAGGGCGGGACAATTCAAAGGACGGGGGATGCTTCCAGGTTACAGCTAAATTTAAACATTTTCTGGTTGACAATTGGTCAAGTTTGTCTAAAGACCTGGGATTAACGAAAGAAAATATTCAGGTTAAGAGAAAAGATTGTGGAGACAGGTTCATTTGAACTCTCAAAGTGGCTGCCCTTAGAGACAATACATGACACATGTTTCCTATTGGGACCTTTAAAGAGGTGCTAGACTCTCAGTTAATCTCTTCAGGATTGGGAGGGCCTGGAAGAAAAAGATCTAGTTATGTTAATAGAGATTCTTTACAGATGCAAATTTTCCCCCCACAAAGGATGGCTTTGCAGGGCCATTTCAAAACATGGCAAAGAAAAATGTTTTGGGGTAAAATATTTTTATTTTCTTCTTTGTTACATAATGTTATACCAGAGTCAGATTGGAAAGTAAGTCATGATATATAGGGTTAAATAAAACCCAACTAATGAGAATTTATGGTTTATAGGGCATGATTCCCCAGACCCCATAGATAGGAATTTGGGCAAGAGAAAAAAAGCAGAGATTAGTCCTCAATAGTATAAATCAGAGAAAATGACCTTGGCAAGTTCAATCATTTTAGGAAGTTTATTTGCCAAAGTTAAGGACACATGCCCAGGAGACAGGTCTAGGCCTTTCTCCAAAGATGGTTTTGAGGTTCCATGTTTGAAGGGCAGGATATTGAGAAGTACACAATTTTCAGATGAAGGGGAGAGGGGAAAATAGTCATTCATGTCTTTGTCAGGCTCAGTGAGTCTGCATTTTTTATGTAAGGTAATGCAGCGAGGCGCGGTGGCTCATGCCTGTAATCCCAGCACTTTGGGAGGCCAAGGCAGGCAGATCACAAGGTCAGGAGATTGAGACCATCCTGGCTAACACGATGAAACCCCATCTCTACTAAAAATACAAAAAATCAGCCAGGCATGGTGTCATGCACCTGTAGTCCCAGCTACTCAGGAGGCTGAGGCAGGAGAATCGCTTGAACCTGGGAGGCGGAGGTTGCAGTGAGCTGAGATCGCGCCACTGTGCTCCAGCCTGGGCGACAGAGTGAGACTCTTTCTCAAAAAAAAAAAAAAACAAAAAACAAAGAAACAAAAAAAAATCCAAAAAATTAACTGGACGTGGTGGCGGGCACCTGTAATCCCAGCTACTCGGGAGGCTGAGGCAGGAGAATTGCTTGAACCCGGGAGGCTGAGGTTGCAGTGAGCTGAGATTGCACCACTTTACTCCAGCCTGGGTGACAAGAGAGAAACTCCATCTCAAAAAAAAAAAAAAAAAAAAAAAAAAGAGGGAATGCAGACAGTAGGGCAGAGGAAACAATCAGATATGCAGAGGGATGACTGAGTTCTGTTCTGTGTCCCTATGCAGCTGCAGAAGATAAGCCATCAATTTACATTATCATGGTGAACTTCAACAGAACTGCTTTAGGGTGAAGATCTTGGGGACCACAAGGAATTTTCTTGTGGGCAAAATGTGAGGAAGGTACATAGCTTTTCATCTTTGTAGCTGTCTTATTTGGGAACCAAAATGGGAGTTAGGTATGTGTAATCCAGTTTCCAGCTTGACTTTTACCTTTGGCTTAGTGAATTTGGGGTCCCAAGATTTCTTTTCCTTATTTTTTTGTAACAAGAGTTACAGAGGTATCTCATGGACTTCATTAAAAGGTTGAACAAACAGGCCTTAAAAGAGCAGATACCAGGCTGGGTGTGGTGGCTCACGCCTGTAATTCCAGCACTTTGGAAGGCAGGCAGATCACTTGAGGCCAGGAGTTCGAGACCAACCTGGCCAATATGGTGAAACACCATCTCTACTAAAAATACAAAAATTAGCTGGGCATGATGGCACATGCCTGTAGTCCCAGCTACTTGGGTGGCTGAGGCAGGAGAATCACTTGAACCTGGAAGGAAGAGGTTGCAGTGAGCCGAGATGGTGCCACTGTACTCCAGCCTGGCAACAGAGCGAGACTCTGTCTAAACAATACAGAAACAGAGAGAGAGAGCAAATACCAGGGCTGCTCCAACAGGTATTTAAGATTTTTTCTTCTTTTTATTTTATTTTTTTGAGATGGAGTCTCAGTTTGTCACCCAGGCTGGAGTGCAGTGGCACGATCTTGGCTCACTGCAACCTCTGCCTTCTGGGTTCAAGCAATTCTGCCTCAGCCTCCTGAGTAGGTGAGATTACAGGCACCTGCCACCACATCTGGCTAATTTTTGAATTTTAGTAGAAACAAGGTTTCATCTTGTTGGCCAGGCTGATCTCGAACTCCTGACCTCAAGTGATCCACCTGCCTCGGCCTCCCAAAGTGCTGGGATTACAGGCGTGAGTCACCGAGGCCCACTGAGATTTTTCGTTCTAGAGCAAGAATCCCAAACAGTAATGCTCCCAAGCACTAGGAGGTAGGATTAACGAGGGCAGGGTAAACAAAATGGATTGGCAGGGACTGTGGGGAACTGGAGAGTGTGGGACCCAACTAAAGAGGGTGCTACTTAGCTCCAGACAATTGCTGCCTTTCAGAATCCCAGGCCTGGTATAGTTAGATGGTCCAGTTTTCTAACAGAATCCAAAAGTCTGGGTTTTTAGTAAAGTTTACAATATTTTTAAAACCGTGCAGGCCAAATAAAGCATATCTGCCAGCTAGATCTCTGTCCAGTTTGTGGTTTCTTCTTGAGAGCTGTAGGGGAGGAAAGATTTTTCTCTTTACCTTCCTAGGTTTGATAGCTGGGTCTATGAAATTAACTGACAACAGGGAGATTAACAGGAAAAAAAGTATATAAATTTATGAATTCTTAATGTAACATGCGTGAATGCATCACAGAAAAAAAAGTGAATACCTCAAAAAAGCAGTGAGATTTGAGAGCTTCCATTCCATCTTAATAAGGAAAGTGGGGTGGGATGCAGGTCACTTAGGAGAGTAGAAGATTTTTAGGAAAGATGAATGAGCCCATAGAAAATAAGATGGGAGATATGCTAGGTTGTGACAAAGTTTGTTTGAGAGTGGTGTCAACTTCTAGTCTCTCTGTGATGAGTTCATCTTCCCTGGTTGATGAAACTCCCAGGGATGGGACTGATGACAATTTAGTTTCTTTTGCAGGATCTGTCCTTAGGCAGGTAAGGGAAGTTCAGAGAGGGCCTCTCTCTGCACTGCTGTTTTTTTAAGTGCCTTCAACTCAAAATAATCAGTGTATCAAACTGGCAAATTTTGGGGGTAGCAAGAACCGAACCCCTTCAGAGCTTTGCTGTGATGTGACTCAGCTTCCTTCTCTGTGGCTCAGTTCTGAGGCGAGAGGTCCTGATTGGCCCAGCTAGGGCCGGTGGGGTCAGCTAGGGCCAGCTAGGGCTAGCTAGGGCCAGGGAGGGATGACTCAGCGAAAATGTGGCTACTGAGTGGGCAGAGTGATAGAGTGGTTCCTAAAGAAGAGGGTCTGAAACTGCAGGATCCTGTGGAGGGAGTGAGGGGTCAAGGTAAAGCTGTTTATCACTTTTCCGTGTCAATGGGAATCATATCACCCAGTGGGAAGCAACTTGCAGCTTATGGAAAAGAAAGAATGAAATGAAATAGGCTTAAACTGAAACACAAGGAATTTAAATCAGACATTTGGTCTTCCAAAGGGAGCTGTAAAGCTCTGAGAATTTACCACAGGGTCTCAGGTCCTATCAGATTGAGTCAAAACATATCTGTCTTGCCTGATCTCTGGGAAGACCTTGTCAAGCATCATCTGTCATTGTCTCCACTCCCTCTCTCTAGCCCCTAAATCCCAGTTCACATGCAACACATTCACTGCCTTCCCCAAGAGGAGCATGGGCCATTTCTTATCTCACCAGCTTGCAGAGCAAAGTGTGATTTGAGCACTGGGGCCCAGTCACACCTCCCCTCCCCTTACCTTCCCATTGAGCCACTGAAAGTCCCAGCAAATCCTTTGATGTTGCTGATTCTGTATTTAAGGTGATGTCTTCATTTGGGAAAAATAATTTCACTCTGATGGGCTGATACCGATGGGAAACTGGCATTGTCAATTGTTATTAAGTTAGAGGGTATATGGAGGGTGATGATAAATTCCATGCATTGAGTTATTAAGAACAGGTTTGTACCCCTACTCATTTGCTTTAACATGCCTCCTTCACCCCCATCTATTAACTTGTGGCTATTTGAAGGCTACATTTGCAAATAGAGGCAGAGCTATCAGTGGAGGTGGGGGCGGTGGATGGGGGGACACAGCTGCTTTGGGGGAATAAACTAAATCACATCCACTGAACTATTTTGCTGTTTAAATCCATTCTAAAGATATCCTAGGAGCAATGAGTGCTCTCAAACAACCCAGCTAGGGCTCCAGAACATTCATTCTGATGGTAGTTCTGTCCAAAACTTGAAGGACAACAGCTGCAGAAGGAAATTATAGCATCAGAAATTTCCCAGCTGCTCAACTCCCTGTGGACCTGCTTCTGATAACTTTTCTTTCTTTTATTATTTTTATAATTAATTCATATAATGCTTTAAAGTCAACACAGTTGACAGGGTGTCTTCTGACCTTTCATTCATTGGAATAAGTTTATGGAATGCCTGTCATGTGCCAGGAACCATTCTAAAAGTGGAGACTTTCATGGCAAACAAGACAGACAAGGGTCGTGCTTTTGTGGCTCTCACACTGTGATGGCAAGAAGGAAAGGAAGAAAAACAAGTCAAGAATAAATGAGCAAGATAATCAACTGTAGCCGCAAAAGACATGATGCCCTTCCTCACCCATCGTAAGGGTATGGCCTACACTCCTATAGCAAAGGACAGGTTAACAAGAGAAAAACATAACACATTTGTTTAATCAAAGTTTTATGTGATATAGGAGCCTTCAGAAATTTAGACCCAGAGACCCAAGGAAAACTATCCATTTTTATGCTTAGGTTGCATGAAGAATGGATAGCCATGCAGAAGTGTGATTGGACAGAAGGGTATAATCTAATGGTAATAGACTGAGGGGGAGAATCCAGTGAGTAGAAAAAACAAGCTCAGTTTCTCCTACCACACTGTCACTCAACAATCAATGCAAAAGCCTTCAATGTTCCCTGGTCACCAAGAAGCATGTGGGGATTCCTTCTCACCATCAACCAACCAGTCAGTTAATTCTGCAGCAGATTCTCCTGCAGAAACCACCTGCCTTTAACACAATTCATTTCTGACACTATCTACCTGGAGATAGCATGACAACCCACATATTGAGGGCTCAGTTCCACAAGACCGCCCCTGACTTCCAATGCCAGTTGCAAGCCCCAGGTTGTCTTACCTATGCTTCTGACCAACGAGCTACAAATTGGAATTCCCACAGCTTCTTCTTTGGGTTCGATTAATTTGCTGGAGTAACTCACAGAACTCAAGGAAACACTTACTTATGTCTATTAGCTTATTTTAAAGGATATTACAAAGGCTACAGATGTACAGCCACATGAAGAGAAATATAGGGCAGGGTCTAGAAGGGTCCCGAATGCAGGAGTTGGGAATGTGTAAGTCCCCATGTGCTCAGCTCTCCCCAAGCTCTCTGAACTCTGTCCATTTTGGGTTTTTATAGAAGGTTTATAATCAAGCTCTCTGAACTCTGTCCATTTTGGGTTTTTATAGAAGGTTTATTATGAAGGCATGATTGATTAAACCATTAGCCTCTAGCTATCAAGTTAACCTTCATCCCCTCTCTCCTCCCTGGAGGTTAGGGAGTGGGTCCGAAAGTTCCAGTTTCAACCCTCTGATCACAAGGCTGCTTCTCCTGGCAACCAGACCTTTATCCTGTAGTATCTAGGGGCTTTCCAAAAACTGTCTAATTAACATAAGCCCAGGTGTGTTTGAAAGGGCTTGGTGTAATTAACAAAAGACTGTCTTTCACCTTTATCGTTTAGGTGCTACTTCAGGAACCAAAGAGAAAAGAGCAAATATTTTAACAGATGATATTCTTATTGCTCCAGTCACTTAGGAAATAACAAGGCTTACAGTAACTGAGAGCCAGGAATCGGGATGGACCAAAAAATACATGGTAGTATCACACCCATCAAGGCCTGTCACCTGATTCTTGGCTCTCTGTGTAGCATTCCTCCCCACTTCCACCCCACCCTGGTACGAGGCAGGACCCTTCTGAGATGAAGGTCTTTAAGTGGGAAGGGAGAGAGGCCTACATAGGTTTTATGGCTTGCTTTGCGGGAGAGAAGTTCTAGTTTCTGTGACCCACCTTGAGGAAGAAGAACTCTGGCTTCTATGACTCATTTCAGGGCAGAAAGAGGGGCGGAGACTGGGGGGAGGGCAGGAGAAGGTCAGAGAGACCTTGCTTGCTTCAGAGGTCCATCCAGTCTCCTTTAGTTCAAAGTACTCAGCATGCTAAAGCGCTGTACTTTGGAGTATTGTGTTCTGAGCCCCAACAAGATGATCAGGTATGGACTTGCTGAAGAAGTGCATCAGAGGTGAGACCTAAATGACAAGAAGGAGCCAGCTTTGTGAAGATCTGGGATGTTCTAGTCCAGTGATTCTCAACTGGAGATAATTCTGCCTTCCAGGGGGCATTTGACAATGTCTAGTGGCATGGTGGGTTGTCACAACCAGAAGGTGTGCTATAGCATCTAGTGAACAGAGGCCAGGAATGCGCTAAACATCCTACAATGTACAGGACACTCCCCCCAACTGCCCCACATACATACACAACACAGAATTATCAAGGCCCAAATGTCAATAGTGCCGAGGTTGAGAAACTCTGTTCCAAAGAGAATAGCTTGAAACAGAGGGAACAGCATGAAAGTTTCAGGAAAGGAGACAAAACTGGTGGTCCGAGTATATTAAACATTACCATTAAACTGGGGGTTTTCTGGGATGGCTCTTCTTCTGGCTGCAGCTTGGCGAGGCTTGGTTCCAGACTATGGGTTATGTTAAAATCTGCTGCAAATCTTCTCTCACTCTCCTTGGACAAGCAGCTGGGTAGGGCACACCCTTCTCCTGGTGGTGTTCCCAGAAGAACAGGGGAGAGATAAAGTGCACCATCCACACATTTCAGGGTTCTTTCCATGTCATGACCACTAATATGCCACTGGCCAAAAGAAGTCTTATGGCCAAGCCCCAAGTCC
This sequence comes from Pan paniscus, assembly GCF_029289425.2. Taxonomy (NCBI): domain Eukaryota; kingdom Metazoa; phylum Chordata; class Mammalia; order Primates; family Hominidae; genus Pan; species Pan paniscus. The sequence goes on along the minus strand of NC_085926.1, from coordinate 71,973,286 downwards.
AGGTATGAGGAAGTCTCCTCTACCATGTAAAGCCATGGCAGGGTGATTCTAGAAGGTTAAGAATCACACGGAATGATCCACTTTTTCTCACAGGGTGTGGCAGAGAGGGAGACAGGAATGGAGACACAGGCACATGCAACATTAGAGAGGCATGGACTAAGGATTTTATTGTAAATACACCGAAAAGCCAGTGGATGGGCTTAATCTAAGGAGTTACACATAGTCAAATTACATTTAACAAGTATAAACAGCTGCTTTGTGAAAAAATAGGTTGTAGCACACAAAAAGAAGGCGAGGAGACCAGTTAGGACACCATTGCAGTAGCCCAGGTAAGATACAATAGTGTCATGGACGAGGATGTGGGCAATGGAGGTAAACCACAGCGCACAAATTTAGGATATGTTTCAGAAATAGAATCATTGGAGTAGATTGATAGATTTGGGATTCAAGAAAAGGAAAAACATCAAGAATGACTCTAATAGCTTTGCCTTGAGCCTCTGCACTAGATGGGAGGTGGTACCATTTACTGAGATGGATGACTAGGGAATGAATATGTCTGGGGAAAAATCAATCTTTATCTCATTTAATTTAACTGTGTCAATAACCCTATCTAGAGGTATTTTTATTTTCTCTTTTCCTCAAAAGAGGAAACAGGGACTTGGAAAAGTAGTGTAACTTGTCCCAGATCCTAGTGCTGGCCAGTGGCAGAGGCAGGATTTGAATATAATTAGTCTACATTCTATACGGGCTACCCAACTGCATATGATTGTTTTACTACTCTCTGCCCCTGTAGGAGACCCTCATGACTTGGGGCTGCTGAAAATCTTACCTGCTTCTGAATGTATGTTTTTTCTAGACCGTACACTGTAAAATTAGTACTTTATTTGTTCGGCAGTAGGAAGCAGGCATTAGACTGAAAGCAGGGAGAACTAGACTCATGTCCCAGCTCATCTGCTAACAAGCTTGTATATAAAAAATGAAGCTTGGCTGGGCGCAGTGGCTCACGCCTACAATCCCAGCACTTTGGGAGGCTGAGGCGGGTGGATCACCCAAGGTCAGGAGTTCAAGACCAGCCTGACAAACATGGTGAAACCCCGTCTCTACTAAAAATACAAAAATTAGCTGGGCATGGTTGTGAGTGCTTGCAATTCCAGCTACTCGGGAGGCTGAGACAGGAGAATTGCTTGAACCCTGGAGACAGAGGTTGCAGTGAGCAGAGATCTCGCCACTGCACTCCAGCCTGGGTGACAGAGCGAGACTTCGTCACAAAAAAAAAAAAAAAAAGAATGAAGTTTGTTTCTGAGGGCCTTGATAACAATGAGCAATAAAAATAAAGGATGAAGCTTGTTAGAGGAAAAGTAAAGACCAAAGTCCCATGAACCTGGGTGATCTGGCCCCTGCTTCCTCTCCAACCTTCCCTCCCTCACCGTGTTCCAGCCACCAGGGACTCCTCTCAGTTCCTGGGACAGACTGAGCTCTCGCTCACTCAGTCCTCTGTGCTGCCTCCTCCCATGGGTTCCTCATTCATTGCTGTTTCAGTGTTCGCTTTTTATTGCCTCCATAGCACTTAGCACTTCAAGTTCTTAAAAATGGCTTCTTTTACTGTTTCCCTGCCAGAGGCATGAGGGATTTTTTTCTCTGATCTTCACTGCGAGAACCTGGTAGGGCTCCTGAAGGTAAACCCACAAAAGTGTGAGCAGCCCCTAAGACTAGACCCCTCAGAATTTTTACATCTCAATCCGGTCCACACTGAGCTTCCAGTAATTTGTCAATTACAGTTGAACACATTCATCCCAATCCTGGCTCGGCCGAGACGTCTGCTCTCAGGAAACTGGGATTCTCTGTAGCCACCCATCTGTCTCTCCAGTTTTTTGGGGGCAGCAGCTTGCCCTGTAAGCAAAATTCTCTGATGGATCTAAGAGCTGCTGATTTCCAGTGTGTTCAGCATTTTTCTTGTTGTGAGGATGATTCCAAGCTCCTTACATTGTAGACCGAAACCAACTATGGTTTTTATTGTTAAGTTTTGTCTGCCTCCTCTGCTAGGCAGACTGTCTCCAATTTCTTCACTCTGTTTCCCCACGATGCCTGGCACATAGAAGGGGTCCGAGATGCAGGGCTTGTGAATTAATGTGAGAACCTGGGTTCATCCAGTCATGTCAATTTCCTTAGTTAGGCATGAAATGTGTAATCTCTCAAAGATCCTTTCTAGCACATAAACGCTGTGATGATGAAGCCAGGGGATTTCTTTGGGAGATGTGACCTGAAGGGTAATTCACCAGGCCATAAAGACTATTAATAGAAATGAAAATTGCCCAATTTGCTAGCCAATCTCCTGATAAGAGTTTTGTGTATAACCAGAGGACCTCAACTATCAAATGACGGGATCCCCCAGCTCCTAGGGGCTAAGAATAACAGAAGAGACTGGAAGGCCTTTTTCATATTTCCAATAAGCACTTGGAAATGGTATGTTTCTCTATTATTAGGAACATGGACTCAATAATGCCATTTATTAGTTTTAAAAATATGAGAATGAATTAATTACTGCTGACTACATGCTGTTTTGCTTGGATGACATGGTATTTCAAAACATGCCATTATTGAGAGGAAGAATATTGGCCATCTTCTTGATGACTGACTTATTTATTTATCTTAATAGAGATGGGGGTCTCGTTATGTTGCCCAGGCTAGTTTTGAACTCTGACCTGCAGCGATCCTTTTGCCTCAGCCTCCCAAAGTGCTGGGATTACAGGAATGAGCCACCAAGCCTAGTCTCAGTGGCTTTAAAAAGGGGGGTTGGTAGGTAATTCAGAAGGTGATATCTCAGGTTCCTTGATCCTTAACCTCCTACAATCTTCCCCACCAAGTTAGAACCTGTGTCATGTTCCTCTGAACTGTGTTTGTCCCCTTCGGGGGACCCCACATGCTGCGGACACCTGATGATTCGACCTGTTCACCATCCCTTCAGCCCTGAACTGGCAACAGTATCTTCATTATTCATGAGAAAACTATTCCTCCTCCCTTCCCAGACCATGAGGATTGAGTGGAATTCACTCCATCCTTCTCAGCTCCCTGGTGAGTAGGTGGCTGGAACTAGTCAATGAGTATATTTCAACCCAGGGATGGGAATGTAGCCAACTCTGAACAATGAGAGTCAGCCTCAGGATTCTAATGGAAGTGTCTGTAAGAAAACTCTGTCTCCACCAGACCAGAAACTGGCAGGGTACAAGCCTACAACTGTTGGCAGCCACCTTACCACCACCCAGGGAGTCTGTGGCTGGGCTCCCTAAGAAGAAGACTCTGAGGCAAGGATTTCTGTGCAAGAGGTTTATTTTGGAGACTCCCAGGAAGCATGGGAAGGAGAATAGGAAAGTGAGACAGGAAAGAGAAGGGAGCTAAATCAGAGTGCATTGGAGAGCAGGCTGCCACAGCAGGCAACTGAGGCTTAGCACTGTTGGAAACATCTGGAGAAAATATAGAACATGTCCAGGAGTCCTCCCAACCAAAGACAGTAGTAATTCATTGTTGAATCTGCTAAATCAATCTGTCTTTGGCTGAAGGCTGCTACCAGGGCCGTTAACTCCCGGGTTCTTCTGCCTGCCCACAACAGACTGAACCAGTCCCTGTGGGAAGAGAAAGCCCCCAGGCTGAGAATCAACCGAGCTGCATTGAGGAGCCCCAGGTGTGTGTCCAGGAATGCCAAGTGCAGAAGGGCTATGCATGGGGCACCATCATGACCTGCTGCAGAGACCGTCCCTGAGAACAGAGGAGCAGAGAGAGAGAAGAGCAAGAGTTGGGCAAGGACAGAGTCACAATCCCAGTGTCTGGCCCCTGCCTCCGGCCTTGTCTCAGCTAGCTCTGTCACTGGACTTTCATTTGTCTGGGACCAATATCTCTCTTCCTTCCTAAAGATGACTGCAGACTGGTTTCTGCCCTGTGTAATGAAAAGATCATGATGTGCACAGCTTTTTACCCCATCTTAAGAATATTTGAGCACTTATCTCCATAGAGGGCAGAACCTGTAATGAATTTACTTTTCAGTCCTCCATAACACCTGTCGCAAGATTTGTACAGTTTTCAAGAAATACTGGGTAGATGAATGAATGGATACTGAAAAGACCCACTAAAATTTAATGCAAATCTGTAACAACAGATGCCCATTTAAGGCACATGGCAGAGGGCAGGTGGCATAGGGAGAAAGCAGTTGGAGCAGATTCATCCTGGCAGTGGCACCCTGTGAGGAGGGGTACTGGCAGGTCCCACTGGGGCTCCCAAGTGAAAAAGTGCCAGTGTTAGTTCCTGCTACCAAGAAACCTAGAGCTTCTCTGGTTCTAGTTTTTTCCAAAGGTTCATTTTCCAGCTTTTCCTTCCATTCTGAGAGCTATACCATAGCTTCCATTAATTCTTTATTGTTTGTTAATTTGGCCTAATACTGTGACTCAGTCTCTGTCACTTGCCACCCTAGAACCCTAGCCAGCACAGAAATGACAGAGTGAAACCATCTCCACACAAACCAGTGCTGCTTCCTCTCTTCACAGTTGCAGATTCTGTCTCTAGTGGCAGCATTAAGGGAGATTGTGTCATCAAGCCTGCTTTGCTCTAAGATGCTGACTTTAACAGATTAGAAATGTTCCCGGCACAGCCCACGCTTCTGCTAATAAATGATTCCATATCTATCATGAATGAATTTCAAGTCTTCCATTACTGGGCTGTGTACCTACTCACGAAGTACATTTCCAGGCGATTTTGTCTGAATTACATGGTTAATTGCCTCATATTTTCAGCTCATGTTACAGGCCTTCTGAGTTAGAATGAGAGAGAGAAATACCATGTATCACTTCCTACACAGGGGACAAATTCACGGATAGAGCCAGGCACGTGGAAAACGGCTTCATTACATATATTAATGATGAATGCTAATTTGTTCCTAGCTTCCAAGTATAAGTAAGTTAAAAAGAGCCAGAAAAGGAGGGTGAGGGGTAGGAAAGTCAGCCAGTTAGCCAGATGTTTTTACTTCCAAATTTTATACTAATTCATTCAGTAATTTGTTCCTCAAAACCTGCACATGTGCAAGGTTCTCTGCTAGGAATGTTGGAAGGTAAATTCAGAGAGGTGACCTCAAATATCATTCTAACTGAAGTTGTGGTATGTGTAACCCATTTAAAAAATAAGAAAATATAAGAGTCATTTAAGTAAGCTACAATATAAAGCAGAGAAAGATAAATACCTACTGGGAGTTAAGGCAATAAATCCTGTGGGAGTCCATCGGGAGGTAAGTTTAGAGTCATAGAAGGTGAGAGCCGTGGTGAGACCTGTTCCCAAAGGCAGGCTCTTGATGGACCTTAAAGGAGGGGTGGATATTAGTTGGGTGAGGCAGAGGGTGACGTGATTCCAGGATTGGGAAATGGTTCAAGGAAAGCGGGAACCATGCACATTGCCAGTCTTACTTGCAAGTGGAGCCCCCAGTATAAAAGTCTAATTAACAGTTGGAACTGGACATTGACTCAAGATCAGTTAGAAATTTGGATTTAGGAGCAAAGTGCCTGTAAAGGCATATTCCTAAGTAATCACGTGGAAAAAAAACAACCACTAACATTTATGGAGTGATTACTTAGCAACTGTTAGCCTTGTATTCCTTACCTATGACTGTGCTAAAAAACAATCCTTAAACCTAGCAGCTTAAAACAAGAGATATTTATTATTTTGCATAGTTTCAGCAGGTCAGGAAATCAGAAGCAGCTTAGTTGAGTGATTCTAGTTCAAGGACCTTCATGAGGTTTCAGTTAAGATGTCATTGAGGGCTGCAGTCATCTGAAGGCTAGATGGGGGCTGGAGGAGCCACTTCCAGATAGCTCACTCACATGGCTGCCTAGCTGTGGGCAGGAGGCTTCAGCTCTCCACAGGGCTGCTTAAGTCCTCCTGACCCTCACAACATGGCAGCCAGTGTTATCCAGTGCGGTGATTCGAGAGAGCTAGGCAGAAATTGCAATATCATTTATGACTCAGCTTTGGAAGTGACATTCTTGTACTTCTGCAATATGCTTTTGGTCACACAGATCATCCCCATTCAGTGTGGGAACAGACTGCACAAAGGAGTGACAAGCAGAAGGCAGGAACAATTGGGAGCCATCTTGGAGGCTGACTGGCACAAGCCTTTACAGACATTGTATCTTCAGAAGTTGAAAACAATGGTGCTATTAATATTATTTCTCCATTTTATAGAAGAGGAAATGGAAACCCAGGGCAATTAAGTAAATTTCCTTCAAATTTCACAACCAATAGGTGGCTAAGCCAAGATTTGAACTTGTGTCTGTCTGACTCAGCCTTGATTCCATCTGTATGAGTTTGCTAGAGCTACCATAACAAAGTACCACATACTGGGTGGCTCAAAACAACAGAAATTTGTTGTCTCACAAGTCTGAAGACTAAACGTCCCAAACCAAGGTCTCGGCAGGGCCATGTTCCCTCTGAAACTCTGGGTAAAATCCTTCCTTGCATCCTTCACTTTCTGGTGGTGGCCAGGAGTTCTTGGCATTCCCTGGCTTGCAGCTGCATGAGTCTCATCTCTGCATGCCTCTTCATACAGTGTTCTCCTGGTGTGTCCTCACATGGTCCTCTGTGTCCGTGTTCAAATTTCCCTTTTTTGTTTGGTGTTAAAGAAAAAATTATGCAATGACACTTGTTAAAACACAGCAAGGAAGACTTTATCCAGGACCATTGCAATAGGTATGAGGAACACTGCAAAAGGGTCTTGCAGTGGGGGAGAGAGATTGGAATCAACTCCGAATACAACATGAGCCAATTTATAGCTACTGAGCAGGGTGGGGGTCAGTGGGTGGAAAATTACCAAGAGGAAAATATCAGTGGTAAGGGGGATCCTGGTTAAACCAACCCACTAGGATTCTTGCTGAAGACAGGCTGGAGTGATCAGACATCACCTGGGGGATGGTGGAGGATGAGGAACCTGATCAGCTATCAAGGATGATCAGATCTCGAGGATGAGGAGCTTCCTCCTAAGCTGCTTCAGCAGGGTTTTTTGTTTGTGTGTGTGAACCCAGAAAATTTGAGACAGGTCTCAGTTAATTTAGGAAATTTATTTTGCCAAGGTTGAGGACGCACGTACGCCCATGACAGCCTCAGGATGTCCTGATGACATGTGCCCAAGGTGGTCAGAGCACAGTTTGATTTTGATTTTATACATTTTAGGGCGACATGAGACATCAATCAACATATGTAAGATGAACATTGAACATTGCTTCAGTCTGGAAAGTCGGGGTAGGGGCTTCCAGGTCATAGGTAGATAAGAGATAAATGGATGCATTCTTTTGAGTTTCTGATTAACCTCTCCAAAGGAGGCAATCAGATATGCATTTGTCTCAGTGAGCAGAGGGATGACTTTGAATAGAATGGGAGTCAGGTTTGCCCTAAGTAGTTCCCAGCTTGACTTTTCCCTGTAGCCTAGTGATTTTGGGAGCCCAAGATATTTCCCTTTCACATTTGTTCATTTGTTTGTTTGTTTTTGCTAAAACTGGATTTTACAAGGAAGTACACAGATGGGGCCAGGAAAAGTTTTGTAAGAATTACTGACATGAGTGAAGCAAACTTCAAGGCCAAGCAAAGATTCTTTGTCAAAGGACACTAGTCATATTGAATCAGGGCCCACCCTAATGACCTCATCATAACTGAGGGTGTTATCGCACTCAACACCTGTGGAAGGAAGTTAAATCTACAAAGCCCCTATTTCCAAATAAGGTTCTCACCAGTGGAGGGTGTCCAGGTTCTTGGTGTCAACTTGTTCTTAGTACATTCCAGAACTAATGTCCGATTTGGGTCATCAGAGCCCACAAACCACATCAGTGAAGAAGGTGGATAGGATTCCGTGATGTTGCAGTGGAGTGTGAGCAGTGGCAGCAAGTGCAGGCTGCCTGGCAGCAGAACCGGGAACTGGCAGTGCAGCTCATCCAGCTTCCAGCTGATGATGCGGAATTGCTTGCGGTTCTTGCTGAAGATGTGTTCCTGGACCAAACTGAGGGTTGGGCTGCTATTTCTCGTGGCCCAATAACGAGATGCAGATGAACTGGGAAGGAAGAGTCTTTATTTCCATAACTGGTTACAGGGAGAAGGCCTGGAAATTATTGCCAGACCAACTCAAAATTATAAAGTTTTCCAGAGCTTATATACCTTCTAAGCTGTACATCTATGTGTAAGTGTGTATTTATTCAAAGACGTAAGTGATTAACTTCTTATAATCTATAACTAAGGTCTGAGTCCTGAAGACCTTCCTCTGGAGCCTCAGTAAGTTTACTTAGTCTAAATGGGTCTAGGTGCTGGGGTGATTACCCTAATCTTGCCTCCTGCTAAATCATAAAGATTTGGGGAGTTCCTTTAGATGCCAATAAACTTGTTTGTGGAGGCCTGGGGAGTTATTTCAGACCCCCAACAAAACGTGTTTAATCCTAAAAAGGTCCTGTTAAGAATTCCTTTGTTATATTGTCATGCTTCAAGGCCCAGGAAAAGCCTAGGCAAAACTCTTGCTGGGCTCTTTGCTATATTTCAGACTCTTTATAAGAGCACTGGCTCAATCAGCTTTTACTGTTTAACCTAGCTACTCAGTCAGTGCTGGGACAATTGTACTGGAGGCCTGCATTAGTGAGACCTGGCCTGCCACAAGGTCACGTTCTGACGTAATGGCAATTAGGACTTCAACATATCTTTTTAGGGGGACATAGTTTGGCCCATAATACCATCTGACCCCAGAGCCCACACTCTAGTCATCACAACCCCTGCTCCTGTTGAAAGTGTAGGGGAAATGAAAATAGCTTCCGTCTACCCTCCTCAGTGAACTAGTCTACAAATTAAATTGGCATAAGACAGGTTAACAGGAGGAAACCATTTTAATTATGTACATATGCACACACAGGAGCCCCATGAAAACATAAGACTCAAAGAAGGGCCACTGTGGGCCCTTCTGTAATTACAGTGGCTCATGCCTGTAATTCCAGCTACTTGGGAGGCTGAGGCAGGAGGATTGCTTAAGCCCAGGAGTTTGAGACCAACCTGGGCAACATAGCAAAACCCCATCTCTCTCTTAAAAAAAAAAAAAAAGGCCAGATGATTGACACTTAATCTGAGCTACAGAAAGGCATAAGGGTTTGGGGCTTCTAGGGAACGGTAGAGACAGATCGTAGGAGGGTGAGGGGAGGAAATGTATGGTGAAAATAAAGGTTACCTTGTTATGCAGATAAGAGTCTCTCAGGTAATAAAAGCTGGCTCAAAGCAGCTTTCTTCCTGGTATAGATATCTTTACTAACGAAAATTTCCTTTATACATTTCTTTCTACAAAAGGGGAGTTTGTAACTGCCCAAGGGGTTCACCTTGCCCGCTGCCTAGACAGAGCCGATTCATCAAGACAGAGGAATTGCAACAAAGAAAGAGTAATTTACGCAGAGCCGCTGTGCAGGAGACCAGAGTTTTATTATTACTCATATCAGTCTCCCCAAGCATTAAAGTTTTTAAGGATAACTTGGTGGATGGGGGAAATCCAGTGAGCCAGGAGTGCTGATTGGTCAGGGATGAAGTCACAGGGAGTAGGAGCTGTCTTCTCTTGCTGAGTCAATTCCTGGGTGGGGGCCACAAGATCAGATGAGCCAGTTTATTCATCTGGGTGGTGTCAGCTGATCCATCAAGTGCAAGGTCTACAGAATATCTCAAGCAAATTATCTTAGGAGCAGTTTAGGGAGGGTCAGAATCTTGCAGCCTCCAGCTGCATGACTCCTAAACCATAATTTCCAATCTTGTGGCCAATGTTAGTCCTACAAAGGCAATCTAGTCCCCAGGCAAGAAGGACGTCTGCTTTGGGAAAGGGCTGTTACAAAACTATAAACTAAGTTTCTCCTAAAGTTAGTTCAGCCTACGCCCAGGAATGAACAAGGACAGCTTGGAGGTTAGAAGCAAAATGGGGTCGGTTAAGTTAGATCTCTTTCACTGTCTCAGTCATTTTGCAAAGGCGGTTTCAAGTTCTGTTTTACACAGTGGAGGGGAAGATGAAGAGCTTTTACTGTGTTGGCTGGTTCTTGATTTCTTTTAGTTCAAAATAATCAATGTGCCTAGGCAGTTTATTCTGGTCTTCTACAGTCATATTTTGGAGTCGCGTGTCCTGAACCCAAAACAGATATTTTGAGAAATGGCTGAACAGGTGAGAGAGAGAGGTATGGGAGCAGGGGAGCCCTCTCTTTGCTTCTGAAATTGCTGAACAAGAGGCCAACAGCTGTCCCTGCTGTAGGTGGCTGGAGGAGCCAGTGCCCAAGGGACCTGAGCAGGGACCCTCAGCTCCTTGGCCTCTTCCTTACTGCGCCCGTTTTCCCTGGTATCACAGCTGGAGTGTGGCCTTGGCTTCTGTAAGGCAAATAGCATTTTTTTCTCCCTGTTGAAAATAAGGAAAGAGCCTTCTCTCCCTGTCTTCCTTTTCTTTCAGAATTACTTTTTCTGTCCTTCTCAAATGTATGTAAATCTTTGGAACGGCTAAATAGCCTCTGATCAGTCTCACAACTCAAGAATATTTCCTCAAGGACCTGGGAGCCACCTCTTTCTCTTTGAAATGTAATCATCAAGGAAGATAAATCCCAGCTCCCGGTTTCCTGGGAGGGCACAGGCTTAACTTGTCACCTGACTCCAAATTGCAAAACCTACCTGATGTATTGAATGGGTTGCATCCACTTAGTTACATAAAAGAGTGAGATTTCTTTCTGTCTTTACAATCCTTTCAGCAGCATTGCCTGTGATGTGCATCACATCTGGTTTAATGCTCATTCAATAATCAAATTGTTTTCTTTCTCTTTTAGCTTTGTGGAGATATTTTCTGGGTTGGGAAAAAAAGAGATTTTGTTTCTGGTTTTTGGTTTTTGGTTTTTTCGAGACAGGGTCTCGCTCTGTCACCCAGCCTGGAATGCAGTGGCAACCACTGCAACCTCCGCCTCCTGGGTTCAAATGATTCTGCTGCCTCAGCCTCCTGAGTAGCTGAGATTACAGGCACACCTCACCATGTCCAGCTAATTTTTGCATTTTTAGTAGAAACGGGGTTTCACCGTGTTGGCCAGGAGATTTTGCTTTTTATTATATTTCCAACACTGCCCCATCAACAGTGGCCTTCCTGATGGTTTTGTTCAGTACCATTGGTCAGAACCTAGGGAAAGGGAATAAAATCAAGATTTGTCCTCCTAGTTGGCTGTGTGATATTCTCCACACTCTGCTGAGGTGAACCTAAGGTTATGTCTAGGAGGAAAAACTTTTCCTCTACTCTCTTTGGTTCAGTAAATGGGGGCCTGTGAATTAACCTGACAAATGATAGATTAACAGGTGAAAAGGTACACAATTTTTATTAATATTTACATACATGAGGGTTCATAGAAAAGAAGTAGAAATAAAGAGTGGTTAGACTTGGGGGCTTATATACCATTTTAAAGAATGAAAGGGGCTTTGGGCTTTGAGGGACAGTGCTGGGCAAGGAAGTGACTAGGAAATTCATGGGGGAACGAGTGGAAGCTAATGTGGAAGGGAAGAATATGCCACCCCAGAACACACTTCCTTGATATAGTTCAAACTGGCTATTCGGAGAACTGCAGGCAGGAATAGACCTGAAAAGCTGTCCTTTCTTAAAGGAAACTTACGTGGATCTACCTTAGTGTGGTAAACTGCAGATGGAAGCAGAGGTTTTTCTCTGAGGCCGTTTTATCTGCCTAAAGATGGATAAAGGTCTGAAACCTCCTCAAGACGAGATTACCACAGGCAATCACCTTTTTTTCTGATGGCTGTTACCTGGGAGACCTTATGTGCATAAAAACAGCCTTCCTCCCCCCACCTCACATATGTTGTCACAACTACCCTCCAGGAATCTTCCATTCCCCATTTTTTTCCACAACATAAAGTGACATTTGAGCTTCTAGACCTCATTGGGTTATTGGGTATTCACTTGCCTGTGATGACACCATCGACTGAAATGAATTTGGATGCTTTTTCTCCTGTTACTCTGTCTGTTGCCAGTTTATTTCAGCAGACTTAAAGAATTGAATCTTCAGAAAGTAAAGGGAAAAATTCCCCTCACTTCTGCAGTAAGCATTATTTTTACAAGGTCTGTTTATGCAAACTCGCCTCTGTGTCAACTCCCTATCTCTGTTGATGAGAGTTACTACTCTTCCCTTCCTGGTGCTAGTGGGGAGTCACCTTCACAAAGGAAGGGCAACTTATGCCCAGCTCTCAGGCAGATCAAGGGAGGGCAGAGAGCTCTTCCTGTATCTGCTGCAGATTCTTGATTGCCTTTAACTCAAAATACTCAATATGCCACAGTGGCATCTTTTGAGGTGGAGTACTCTGGACCTGTTTGGTCACATCAGTCAGGGTCCCATCAGGAAGCAGAGAGCACACTCAATATGATGGGCATGTAACATAAAAAGGAAGCCTAGCACAACTAACTCCCTCCACACACACCCCTTCTGTCCAGCCTCCCATGATGATATTGAAGCGACATCATTCATCTGGGGTAATACCCAAGGTTCATTGTCTCATGCCAAGGAAATCAAGGATGTGGACACACAAGGAATGAGGTTAAGAGTGGAGGTTAAATAGGCAAAAGAGAAGAGCTCTCTCCTGCAGAGAGAGGGGTCCTGAGCGGGTTTCTGGCCCACAACAAAAGGCAGGGGTTTTTATAGATGAGTTTGAGGAGGTGGTGTCTGATTAACATAGGGCACAAAAGATTGGTCAGGCCAGGTGTGCCATTTGCATAAGGCTTAAAAACTGGTTAGGACTAGGCATGCCATTTGGCCATCCCCACCCTAATCTTTTATTATGCAGATGTGTTCTCTACCTGCCAGTGCCATGTTGCCTATTCCTTTACCATATATGTAGTGACAAAAGGCAAGACGAAGCCTCCATGTTGAACATACCTGGCCCTCAGGTAGCCCTTTTCTATTGGCACAGCTGCCAGCATTCACCCATGCAAGCTTCCAGCTTGCTTATTTATCTATGTCTGCAGCTCAACTTTTTAAAGCCGCTTTTTGTTGGAAAAGAAATAATTCTGGGACTGCTTTTTGTTAAAAGGGTAATTCCACCAAGGACCCTTTTGCCCTCGCTGTTTGCCTAAATAATTTCTTTCTGTCTCCTGTATCAATATCTTTTAGGTTAACTGTTTTTGCTTATCTCTGCACATAGGCCAATCTAACTATGGGAGAAATTTAGCTTATAGTTTAACTTTAAAGCAAGGATGAGAATAGCCCTTCCCCGAAACTAACACCCCAGGAGAAAACAAGGGGGTACACAGAAGTAACAATGTTATATTAAAATTTTATAAGAGTATTGTGACGGGACCAAGGAAAAAGAAGTTGACCCTCACTGCCACTCAGATGTCTGTGGTCATCTGTCACTTTTTGGCCTCAACCCCCTGCATCTTCTCCATTTCCCTAAAATAAAGGGAGCCCTAAATTCATATTAGCTTAACATGTTTCTTTAGGACACTAGTCTGCCATCTCAGTTTGCTGGCCCTCCAAAATAAAATCTCTTTCCTTGCCCCAACATCTTGTCTTTCGACCAATAGCTGTCATGCAGTGAGCAGTACAAGCTTTGGACTTGACAACAGTTGGAGGAGATTTTAATAAAGGAACCATTTGCAAAGTAGTAAGTAGGAAAGAGGAATCCCATAAGGCATTGTGCAGTGCCAGAGGGCTGGTAACTGAGGGGTTGTCAACCCATTAGGCTTGAAGGAGTGATGAAAGGAAGCAGGTTCCTGCAGGCAGAGGGACCAACTTACATGGAGGATGCTCGGATGCCTGTCCCCAGATACGCTTCAGTGAAGGATTCACTGCCCAGCTGCTGACAGTGGTGTCTGCAGAGAGCTTCCGGCTTCAGCCCCTCAGAGATTGCCTCAGCTGCATGCCACTGTCATGCCAAGGTTGTGCCCCTTCCTGGTGCAGCCTAATATCCAGTGACTGACAGATGTGAGAATATAAGGGCCTGGCCCTCTTGTCCCAACCAGGTGACTCTGAAGGGCCATTCTAGCTCCAGGTCCTCCAGTGGGGTTGGCCAAGATAGTCAGTGGTCCTGCCTCAACAGCTGAATTCCCCCCGTGCCTGGTCCTACTTCCTCATCTTCCTTTCACATGTGTCAACATGAACACTCCCTGATAACCATCCTGCATACCAAACCCCATCTCACATTGTTTCCCACGTGTATGGGTTGAACTGTGGGTCCCTCAAAGAGAAGATCACAGCCCAAGCCTTGGAGAATGCTCATGGTTAAGTTCGTCGTAGGATATTCAAGGAGAAGAAACCATTTTAAGAAGCGCAGACTAGGCCAGGTGCTGTGGCTCATCCCTGTAATCCCACCACTTTGGGAGGCTGAGGCAAGAGGATCACTTGAGCCCAGGAGGCCAGTCTGGGCAACATGGCGAAATGCTGTCTCTACAAAAAATACAAAAATTAACCAGATGTGGTGGTGTGCACCTGTAGTCTCAGCTACTTGAGAAGCTGAGGTGGGAGGATGGCTTAAGCCTGGGAGGTCAAAGATTCACTGAGCTGAGACTGCACCTCTGTACTCCAGCCTGCACAACAGAGAAAGACACTGTCTCAAAAAAAAAAAAAAAAAAAACACAACTGCATACCAATGTCAAATAAAGGAGAAGCTCAATGACTGACATGGCTGTAATTAACCAGGATCTTTGATTGCAAGTAATATAAATCCAAGTAAAATTGGCTTAAGCAAAAACGTTGGCTCACTAATGGAAAATTTAAGTGACATTCCTTCAGGTATGGTGGACCCAGGCGCTTAACATATGACGTGAAAATTCAAGCTCTCTCTAAACCTCTTGGTTCTGCTTCCCTATGTACAAAATCAGGGTTTTGCTAACAAGACAAAGTAGAGAATGTCTTCTGTACTGGGAGTTAATAGGTTACTGAGACAAGTAAAACCTTCCATTTTTAGGTGACCTCTCTTCACATCATGGCACCCAGCATCTCTAGATTTGCATTTTCCTAATCCCAAGTCGAGCTGAACATGGAGCCTCTGTCTTTGCTACAGTTTTGATAAAAAGCCAGGTAATGGGATATATTGAGTGATTGGGATCATTTTTCCAGTTATGAACAAATTGCTGTGGACAAGGGAACTCAATACTTCTATAACAGCATAAGTAACATGTCAACTCCAAAAGACAAAGGTGGTGTTAGTCTCAGCTTGAACTGAGACTTCTGCAGGGCCGGTTTCCCAAGGGAAATATGGATTCTGTCAATAAAGTCAAGGAATTGGATGTTGGACAGAGAGAAGCAACAAACGTCTCCTGTAAAGATGGAACAGCCAGATGTTTAAACATGGAGGCTTCTTCATGAAACCCCATGATAAACCATACTTAAATATATCTAGGTAGCTGAGCTGATCATGTGCCTCTCCTCCATGTGTCATCTCGTAAGTCACATCCTTTATTCCCAGTAACCCTGTTCATTCTGAATTCTGGAAATAACGTCATCAGATCCACAACTGTTGAGCTTTTGGGAGGGAAAGAATCTCCCTCCACATGTGTGGTGATATTCTTGGAAGAGTGATTTGTGGGCAGTAAAAATGAATCATTTTGCAAAGAAGGGTGAATTTATACCATAGAAATGACTTTCAGGGTAATAGCGCCTCCTCCCCCAAGTGGATCTGATGGGGATGGAATGTTCTGTGCTCTGGGTCTCACAAGTGATTCAGGCACTTACTGAGCACAAGAGTTGTGTGACTAGCACATGAATAATGCAACTGCGTGCTTTATAGATTTTATTCTAGAGGAGCAAGAGGAGAGAATGTAGGAGGAAGATGTGGTACATTGAAAAGACCAAAAGGAAAACTTGCTCATTTCTACTAATTGGTAACCTGGTAAGCAGTGATGGGAGTTTGCTAGTCTCTGTAACCTGTGATTGCCTATCCAACAACACTTCCCAACCTTGCCACAAGGTTAGCTGAACCTGATTTTGTGCAGGTATGAGGCAGCCATGGCCTCAGGTAGGCCAGGTCACGCCCAGTGCTGATGGAATCGTGTGTGGCATAGACTGCTGGTTATCACCCAGTAAGCTGCACCTTCTCCCCTTTAAATAGCAATAGAAATTCCAATTTTTATTTGTGCCCATGGCTGTGCAGGATAGACATTTCTCAGCCTTTGTTACAGCCAGGTAAGGCCATGTGATTGAGATTTGTCCAGGTGGAGTCAGCATATGTAGAATGTACAATTCTAAAAGTGTCCATTATAGAAAGGAACTTTGCTTTTTTTTTTTTTTTTTTTAAGATGGAGTCTTGCTCTGTCACCCAGGCTGGAGTGCAGTGGTGCTATCTCGGCTCACTGCAACCTCTGCCTCCCGGGTTCAAGTGATCCTCCTGCCTCAGCCTCCTGAGTAGCTGGGACTAGAGGTGCGCGCCACCACGCCCGGCTAATTTTTGTATTTTTAGTAGAGACGGGGTTTCACCATGTTGGGGAGGATGGTCTCGATCTCTTGACCTTGTGATCCACCCGGCTTGGCCTCCCAAAGTTCTGGGATTCAGGCGTGAGCCACCGCACCCGGCCTGGAACTTTGCTTTTCCTCTCTTTTTCTTTCCTCTGGTGCTGGAATGAGTGCAAGAGGACTGGAGCTGGAGCAGCCATTTGGGGCTATGAAGCAACTTGGAGTGGAACCATGCACAGAGGAGCATGAGATTAGAAAGAGCCTGGGTTCCTGAAGTAGAGGTGCCCAACTGCATAGCCAGGCTTCCAAAATGTGAAAGAAAGCAACTTCTGTCTTGTTTAGACACTGTTATACGAGGTTTTTCTGTTCCCTTCCGGCCAGTGTAATTCTTACCTATACACAAGCTCATCCCATGTCCTCATAAAAGTTTGGTTGAGCATGGGGCATGTGAAGTTATTTTGAAAAAGGAGATATAAAGGGACATTAATGAGACTCTAGGAATTTTTCCTCGATCTTAAAGATTGAGACAAAACAGAGATCTTTCACTTGTCTGTCTCCGGGGGTTGGTTTTTTTTGTTTGTTTGTTTGTTTTGTTTTGTTTGCCTATGATGCTAAAACTTCAACAGCAAATGTGGGATGTTGGAAGGATCCATCCCGAAGTTGAGCAGAGGCTGGCAGGACAGTTAGTGGGGAAGAACCTGTATCCTTGGTGACAGCAATGAACCACCTGACAAATCCCTTGGGGAGCCATTTCATATCCAGACTTGTTGTTACAGGAGATAACATGTTTACTTTTTAAAAAATACTTTCCCTTGTGTTCTTGTGTTCTTGTTCTTTCCCTCCTCCTCCTCCTCCTTTCTTCTTCTTCTTCTTCATCCTTTTCCTCTTCCTCCTCTCCTTCTTCTTCTTCTTCTTTTCTTTTCTCTCTCTCTCCTCTCTCTCTCTCTCTGTCTCTGTCTCTCTCAACTGGAAACATTCTTACAGATACATTAATCAGTTCCTTTCTTTGTAAATCCAGGCTAGTGAGTCAGGGTATAAATAACAGTGATAACAACAACAGTAGTAGTACACACTGACATTGATCAGTCATGGATGGAGCATGATCTGTGCTAAGTGCTGTGCATGAACTTTATCTCACTCCCTTCCCCAAGAGGTGCTCTTATCCTTTCATTTTCCAGATGAGGAAATTGGGGACTAGAAAGCATACGCAGTGTAGTGCAGGAAAAATATCTTTTCCTTCTACTCCTCTAAGACTCATCTGGGGCCCCTGTAACAGAAGGCAGATTAACGAGAGAAACACATACTAATTTATTTAATATATGTATTTTACATGACACAGGAGAGTATGAGAAAGTGAAGACCCAAAGAAGTCGTTAAACCTGAATGTATTTATGCTAGGTTTGATGAAGAATGGAGAATCTTGGGAAAATGTGACAGGACAAAAGAAAGGTATGAAGTAAGAGCGGTCAGCTGGGGAAGACAGCAAGCCTGCATCTAGGTTCCTCTACATGTCCTTGTGACTTGGAGATAAGGATCCTCCTCTTCTCCAGGCATAGAAAGGGCACCTCTCATAGAGGGGCTTATGACCTGCCTC
Organism: Pan paniscus; assembly: GCF_029289425.2. Taxonomy (NCBI): domain Eukaryota; kingdom Metazoa; phylum Chordata; class Mammalia; order Primates; family Hominidae; genus Pan; species Pan paniscus. The sequence continues at coordinate 71,955,244 of NC_085926.1, read as the reverse complement.
AGGGAAAGGTCAGAGAGATCTTCCTGCACCTGCTGTTTTACAGATTCCTTCAGCTTGAAACAGTCAATGTGCCAAGGTGTCATATTTGGGGGTAGCAGGTCCTGGAGCCTGTCAGTAGCTTGCTCAAGTTCTCTTAGTTACCAAATGGCAGATCTGGGATTCAGAAGCAGGGAGGCAGTATGGCAAGGGGCTTACACGCATTTGCACTGGGCTCATGGGACCTGTGTGCCTGTACCTCTCTGGTGTCTCAGCCTTCAGAGGTGAAATGAGAGGGTTAGACTTCAGGCTTTTCAAAGCCCCTTTCTGATCTGAACATGGACATTTAGGGGGCACTCGGGGCTCCTCCCCTCCCTGATCTCATGTTCCTCAAATATTTTAGAGGGTGTGGGTTGGGGTGGTAATTTTTTATATTGAAATAACTTGAGATGTATAGAAAACTTACAGGAATAGTGCAAAAAACAACTCACCAGTACCTTTTACCCAGATCCCCCACTGATGAATATTTCACCACACTTGCTTGGGGGTGGGAGAGGGAAGGAGGAAGAGAAGGGGTGGGGGAAGAAATGGGATGGAGAAAGAATGCTCCTTCATCCCTAAATATTTCAGCATTTATTTCCTAAGAACAAGCGTCCTTACATAAAGATAATACAATCACCCAAATCAGGAAATTAACATGGAGAGAAATGCAACCATCCAATCGAGGGGCCCTTTCAGATGCAGCTGCCTGCCTCAAAGATGGCCGTCATAAACACCCTTTCCTCTCTGGTCTAGGATCAAATCCACGTTGCTTTTGGGTGTCCCTTCTATTCAGTCTTTTTCCATTGGAAATGGCTCCTTAGCCTTCCCTTTGATTTTCGTGACCTTGATGTTTTTCGGGAATACAGAGCAGTTACTGTTGTAGACTGTCCCTCAGTTTGGGTTTGTCTGATGTTTCCTTGTGATTAGATTCAGGTTAGACATTTTGGCCAGAAATGTCACAAAAGCGATGTGTTTTTCTTAGTGCATCCTATCAGAAGGCACACAATGTCAATTTGTCCCATAACTGGTGGCGTTAAATTTGGTGGCTTTGAAAGAGACTTTGAGACTTTGAATATCATATGTGGAGACGCTATGAATGCCTGTTCCTCAGCAAACTTAGGCCCACTTGTTTTAGCACCCATTGATGATTTTTGACAGGATCAATTATTAAATGCTGGGTGCCTTGAAAGCTGCTCCACCCACTGTGACCCTGAGCAGGCCACCTTCCCCAGAGTGGGGCCCCTCTGCCACATTGGAGGGGTGAGAATCCTTGGCTGTGACCCTGTTGTTCAAGGGCCCAGGCCATGCTGGGCATCCTCAGATGTGGGCTCCTTTCTTTCCTCCATGCTGCAAGGTGGGCTTGAGAGCAGCTTCCTCTCATGATGAGTGATGAGGTCTCCACCATGGGACTTTGAGGAGAGACAGGGGAGACATACAGGACTCTGATATTTCAGCAGCAGCATCACACTGCTCTTAACTGCATTCCCAATACTGACCTGATCCATCTCTGGCTCTGATGCTGTTCAGCTCTTCTCCTAGTGTCTCCTCCCCCTTTTCTCAATGTGGTAAGATATTGCAAGATACAATTGCAAGATACAAATTTAGAGTCATTTGAAATTTAGAGTCATATATAACAAAAGAGAGACGTTATCTTGTTCCTTGTACCTTTTGCCACCTATAAAGTTTCTACAAGTGGGGGAGGAAGTGTAAGGACCAGAAAGGAAGGAAAGAAGGCTTAGATGCTGGTCATTCCAGACACTGCTACAGAACTGAGCCCGTTGCGGAGTGGCAAAACCCTCATGTTGATTGGGGAATCCGAAAACCGGGGCTTGTACTCTCATTCTGGGGAGAATCCAGGGAAGTTGCGAGAGCCCAAAACTTAGCATAGACCTGAGTAATTCAGGGAAGAGGCACAGCCGTAGCACAGAGAGCTGGCATCCTGAAAGGCACAGTGGCTAGACGTGAGGAAGGACATACAGCTGCTGGCAGGACGAGGAGAAAATGAGGCATGTCAGCAGATCCAGGGCGGAGTGGGAGAGAGAACCACACTGCAATCTGCACACGCCATCCTCAGCGCCAACTTCCATCCCAGGGTAACTCATCACCCAGGACAGTTACTGGAGCTCCAACTGTCACACCAAGCTCCAGCCTGCAATAAGGAAAAAGCGGGGGAGGGCAAAACGGCCTGTTGGTTAGACGAGTCAGTATCCTTTACAGGGCCTTCCTGGAAGCCCCACACACAACTTCCACTTTTTATCTCATTGACTAGAATAAGAGTCACACCCAGCTACAAGGGAAGTAGGGTCATGTGGTCTTTTGGCTGAGCACTGAATTAAAAACTGGGGTCGTTACTAAGTAGGAAGGGGAAAATGGATATGGGGTGGCACCTAACAGTCTCTTTCTCTTTTCTCATTTATTTATTTATTTAGAGGCACGGTCTCACTCTGTCACCGAGGCTGGAATGCAGTGGTGAGATCTTGGTTCACTGCAGCCTCAGCCTCTCAGGCTCAAGGGATCCTCCCACCTCAGCCTCCCAAGTAGCTGGGACCATAGGCATGCGCCACCACACCTGGCTAATTTTTTGTATTTTGGGTAAAGATGGGGTTTCACCATGTTGCCCAGGCTGATCTCAAACTCCTGGGCTCAAGTGATCTTCCTGCCTCAGCCTCCTAAAGTGCTGGGATTACAGGGGTGAGCCACTTCTTCCGACCTGGCAGTCTCTTTCAAGTCTTGCCTTTTCTGTCTCTACATTTTTTCTCTCTCCTCCTTCCCACTTTTCTGGACCTCACCTCTTCTTCTCTAGCTCTGAGTTCCAACCTCACTTTACAGCACCCTGAAGGAGCTACCAGCCTCATTTCTGTCACCTCTGCACAAAGGGGCACTGTTGCATCCCATTGGTGGGAGTTGGTAGAACATGCTGGTGCTGTCATGGTTGCCTTGCCCACATGTTTTCAGTTTCATGTGGTTGCAATGGATATGCTTCCTTCCTGACGCCAATTCAAGTTTCAGCCCATGTCCTGTTGCCCATTGTGCGTGGTGGTCTGTGTGTGGACACAGGCCAAATAAGTCATTCTGTAGCCTCCAGTAAGGTGACCAGGTGGCCCAGGGGGCCCGAGCTGACTTTGGTACCAAAAGCCTGCAGGACAGGTATCTTGGAAAATGCTGTGGAGTCTCCCTTTTCCTAAGGGAAAGAGATGAAAGAAGAAGGAACTGACATTTAAGTGACTGTCATGTACTAAGTCTTGTGCTAATGATTCTCAGATGTGATCTTGTGTGATTTTGGTGCAAGAACATCAAAACTATGAGGCAGGTAGGTACTTCTCCTAGTATGAGTTCTACCCAAAGCAGACCCTGAGACAAGGACTTGGGTGCACATAGTTTATTTGGGCCAGAAAGGACAAGTAAGGAAATGGTATGTTGGTAAATGTCTAACATCTGGCTGTCCAACAACAACAACAACAGGCCGGGCAAGGTGGCTTATGCCTGTAATCCCAGCACTTTGGGAGGCAGAGGTAGGTGGATCATCTGAGGTCAGGAGTTTGAGACCAGCCTGGCCAACATGGTAGTCTCTACTAAAAATACAAAAATTAGCTGGGCGTGGTGGCAGGTGCCTGTCATTCCAGCTACTGGGGAGGTTGAGGCGAGAGAATTGCTTAAATCCAGGAGGCAGAGGTTGCAATGAGCCAAGATCGTGCCACTGCTCTCCAGCCTGGGCAACAGAGGGAGACTCTGTCGCAAAAAAAAAAAAAAAAAAAAAAAATCAATAACAACAACAACCTGATTTATAGCATCTGGGGATTTCCCTGGTATAAATATGACACCATAGTCAATTTTAGGTCACCATCATGACATCACTGAACACAGAGGGAAGAGATGCACACATTGATTCTCAAAAACCTATGTAAGCTGGTACCAGCACATCAAAAGGAAGAGCTAGCCAAGATAAAGCCAATGAAGCGTGCCTTAATAAGCAGGTCACTAACGTGGACACATGGAACTCACTCTCATGGGTGCACTCTGTGAAACAGCATGGAGCACACCTCAGAATCCACTCACAGGGACACTGGCACACTTACCCATCTGACTCTATTCCCTACTGATTGAAGTTAACTTTCCCCCAGCTCCAATTAGGTCTCCAGATCTTTGAGAAATCTCACCTAGTGCCAAAAATAAAGCCTTCCAGCAGAGAAGAGAGAGGCACAGGTATTTGAGATGGGAATTATTAGCATGCTGGAAAATGCCTTTGCCTGCAGCTGCAGATGAATTCAGGTGGCCCAAGGGTATAGGGGATAAAGCAGCAGTAGTACTGGAATCTGCAACAGGAGGAAACACACTTTTTCTGTAAAGGACCAGACAGTAAATATTTCAGGCTTTGCGTGCCACATATGGTCACTGTCACATATTTTTCAAGTTTTTTATTTGCTTGTGGTTTACAAGATTTTAAACATATAAAAAACATTAAAAAACCTTCTTAGCTTGTGGGGCTGAACAAAATGAGTCTGAGGGCCACAGATTGCCAAGGCCTGTCCTACAGACCAGCAATAGCAGCACCCAGGAGCTTGCAAAAATGCAGATTCCCAGGCACCACCCCAGCTACTGAATACAATCTGCATTTTAGCAAGGTGTACACAGTAATGTTTGAGGAACACTATGCTGCTGTACTATCATTTCCATCATACAGATAAGGACACTCAGTCCTTAGAGAGGCTGAGTCACCTGATAGAAGCCACAAAGAGCCAGGACTCAAATCCAGGCCTGACTGATCCCAAGGCCATTCTCTTCACAGGTCTGGTTATAATTGTAAATAATCTATAAAAAATTTCAATTCCCATATGATATGGTTTGGATGTTTGTCCCTTCCAAATCTCATGTTGAAATGTGATCCCCAAAATTGGAGGTGAGGCCTAGTGGGAGGTGTTTGGCTCTTAGGGGTGGAGCCCTCAAGAGTGGCTTGGTGCCAACCCCATGGTAACGAGTTCATGCAAGATCTGGTGGCATGAACCAGAGTCTGGGACCTCCCTCCCCTCTCTCTTCCTCCCTCTCCCACCATGTGACACACCTGCTCCCCCTTCTCCTTCCACCATGAGTGGAAGCTTCCTGAGGCCTCACCAGAAGCAGATGCTGGTGCCACACTTCTTGTACCGCCTGCAGAACCATGAGCCAAAATAAACCTCTTTTCTTTATAAATTACCCAGCCTCAGGTACTCTTTTATAGCTATGCTAAATGGGCTAATATACCATATTTAAAGTAAGATGGCTACTTTAAAATAATATCTAAGCAATTTTGTAGTGACATCATTGGAGGAGCCCTGTACATGGGGAAATGAGTCATTTTAGCAATCCGTTTACAGAAAGACAGGCGATGTGGAGCTCCAGAAAGGAGTTCCTGTGTCTGTGATGACCATCTTCCTTACACATGATCTTAGGTATCTTAGAAGCAGACCGAGTCCCTCAGTAGATTGGAACCTCCTTGAGAGCAGGAACAGGGTATTCTCTTCCCCTGATGACCTCTCAAAGGATTAGTAAATTGATTCTCTAAAGGAATACAAACAGGAAGTGCACAGAATCCCACCACTGGTTAGACCCTAATTACACTCTTTTTTGTGTGTTGTGGGTTAGAGGTTAGCTTAAGAGATTCAACCTTGCAACTAATTCTTCCCAAGGCACCAGGCTGACTGGGACTCCTACCCTGCTGTGTAGGACAGTGTCATGGTGTGGAAGTGAGGGCTTAAGTCAAGCCCAAAGATGACTTCCAGACAGTCAGATCTGCTTTTTCCTTCTAGGGATTCTATTATATGCATGTTGGGTGTCACGGACGTCATTTTTTTTTCTTCTTTGATTCTCACCTCTTTAATCTTTTCCACAGAGCTCTTGAAGAAGCTCTTAAGCCTATCTCTCTCTTCTGTGATCTTGGTTTTCTTCAGTGACTCAGGAAAGGCACTGCTTCTATTGTGTTTTTAATATGACACCTATAATTTTCATCTGCAGTCTTTATAGACTGGATTATGGATCTTGGATTATGTTTATTCTTCATGACAACCTGCTGTCATTTAATAGATATGATGGGTCTTTAAGTTATCTTGAAAATACTAATGATGACTTACCTAGTTTCACATGTTTTTCTTTCAAGATAAATTTGCTGTTTTCACATTGGCCCCTTTCCATTGCCACAAACAGTAAATTCTTTTTTGTTTTCTTATTTATTCAGAGAATAGCCTATATTTGCAAATTACTGAGATGGGCTAAGTTTCTTTCAGAGACCGTATTCATCCATGTCTGAATCACTGATACTCAGATGAAGGAGAAAGACCATGCAAGATAGTAATGTTAATGGGCAGGGTCCTGAAACTAGACTGCCTGGGTTCAAGTCCCAGTTCCACCACTTTCTAGCTATGTGATTTGGGGTAAGTTACTTGACTGGGCTGAACCTCAGTTTCTTCCTCCATAAAATGGAGATATTAATAATGCTGACCTCCTGGGTTTATGTCGTGAGGATTCTATGAGCCTAGATATAGGGTGCATAGAAGAGTGCCCAGCATATGGTAAGCTCAGAGAAAGTGTTAGCTGTGAAGATGATGATGACAATGATAGCAGTAATAATTTTACTCCATTCATGCAGACTCCTCTGTTTGCTTTCCGAATTCATTGTTTCTGTGAAGCCAGGTCAAGCCAGTCTTTAATCTTGTCTTGAACCATCACATTTTGCAGAAGTTCTTTAAGGTTTCTGGCATATGGCTTTAGGACTCTTCTGTGGTATAATAATGTAATAAAATTATTATTTTCTTCAGAGCAAAATCTGCCCTCCCACACAAGAAGGAGTTATTTTTCTTGGGAGATATTTTAGCTCACATTCCATAGAAAATAGAGCCTGAGATGATGCTTACCTGACCGTGCTTATTGGGGGTGCAATCCCAGGCCACAAGAATAAGGGAACAAAGAAATGAGGTGGAGAAGGAAGGAACGCAAATGTAGGTGGTGCATTACCAATTGGGCTGGCCACAGCTTCACAATGAAACACAGCAGGTTGCTTGTTCATGCAGTACATCTGCAGAGAAGTAAAAGAGGTACTCCTAAGCCTCAGAAGAGTCCATCAGGGGAGCAAAGTGCAAGGAATTTAACTGTGGCTCCTTCACTGCCAGGTCTCTCCTTGGTCAACATTAGCTCCATGGGGCATTGACTCATGCCATTTCTGGGTGGTGTCATCCCCATCTAAGCAGCCACTGAGGAAGCCAAATTCCACACCCCAAAGCATGATGCTTCTCCTGGGCCTGGAAGTAGAGGGAGGAGCCAGGGCCCTGATGAGTCAGGTCAGTCCTGGGCCTCAGAGTGGGCATGACGGGGGTCATGGGAAGGCTTTGCCTTTACTCCAGGGGAGACTGATGCTGCTGCGGGGATTAGAATATGGGGACCTAGGATACAGATGTGAGCCCCTCCCTGATAGAATATTGAGAGGATAATTTTATTTTCTCCAGGACAGTGTATGCCCAGCCACCCAAGAAACATCCATTTTTTTAGGAGGTGTTTTAGCTCATGTTGCCTAAAGATTAAAGCTTAGAATAGTGAAGCTGAGCAAATATATGGAGGCCCATAAGTTGCATCCTATGCAGTTTGAATATCTAAGAATATTTGAGAAACAGTGTTTGTTCATTGAACTAGTTTTTTGTTTTTGTTTTAAGCAAACAGGATCTTGCTCTGTCACCCAAGCTAGAATGCAGTGGCATGATCATGGCTCACTGCAGCCTCAACCTCCCAGGCTCAATGATCCTCCCCCCTCAGCCTCCTGAGTAGCTGGTACTATAGATGACTGACACCATGTCCAGCTTTTTTTTTTTTTTTTTTGGTAGAGACAGGATCTTACTATATCATCCAGGCTGGTCTCAAATTCCTAGGCTCAAGTGATCCTCCTGTCTTGGCCTCCTAAAGTGCTGGGATTATAGGAGTAGGCCACCACCTCTGGCCTTAACTGATTTTTAAAGGGAGAAATCCAGGGCTCTTTTCTCTTGAGTAGGGAATGTGAGCTGATGGTCAGAGTGGAAATGCACAGAGGCCAGGGGCTGGAGAAGATGAGATAGCCAACTCCTTAAGAGGAAGTGAGGGGGAAGACAGAGAGGTTTTTAGAGTTTTATGAAGTTCAGTCTGGGCAGTGCTAGAAATACCCTTTCTCATTTTCCTTGAGATCATCAGCCCCGTCTATATTACCTCCTAATAGTTTGTAAAACTGATCTATTTGAGGCAGGGGCACTGGCCCCAGTGCTGAGCTCAGCCTCAAAGAAGGCACAGGATAAGCTGAGGATTACATTGAGATGTTTGCTTTGCCTGGGGTTCACCAGGTGCCAGCTTTTCCTCTGCATTAGACAGATTTTTTATTTCAAACAACAGAAATTAACTCTGGCTTTCTTCAGTGGAGAAGGAATTGAGAAAGAATATTGGGGACTGGACAGGGCAGGAATCAAGGCAGTTGCAGTAGGTCAATCAACAGGAAGACCCACAATGAATTTTAACAGGAAGCATCTGCCTAGGATGCCACCACTACCACCGCCAGGAAGAAATTAACCACCCTGCGGCTTTGCCTCACTCCCTGCAGATTTAGAGTCCAATTAGCTCAGCCCAGTCAGATGTGTATATATCCTGCCTGCCAGGGGAGCACAGGGAACTGTTGTGAGAGGCAAGGAACCGCGTTCCAACAATTACTACACACATGAGGCGGGAGGGGGTGGATTCTGCTTGTAATTCCGCTTGGAGAAGCAGGAGGCCACAGTCATTAAAGGTACTAGCTCTGGGATCAGATAGCCTGGATTTGAAGTCAAGCTTGGCCATTTTCTTGCTTAATGTACCTGGATAAGTCACTTTAACTCTCTGCTTTTCAGTTTCCTTGCCTATGAAATGAAGCAAAAACAATCCTTACCTTAAAATATCATTATGGGCTGGGTGCAGTAGCTCACTCCTGTAATCCCTGCACTTTGAGAGGCAGAAGTGGGAGGACTGCTTGAGGCCAGAAGGTTGAGGTTACAGTGAGCTACAGTCACGCCACTGCACCCTAGCCTGGGCAACGGAGCGAGACCCAGTTTCTAAAAGAACCCAAAAAGCTTCGTTATAAGAAGAAAAAAATTAATTTAGTTAAAACATTTAAAGCATCATTATGAAGATTAAGGGTTAAAGCCCTGAAAACGTTGTTAGGGCCAAAAATTGTTAGCAACTTGTATTAGTTTCCTGTGGCTGCTGTAACAGATACCACAAAAATTGGCTCGGTTAGGAAAACAGAAATGTACTCTGTCACTGTCTGGAAGCTAGAAATTTAGAGTCAAGGTGTCAGCAGGACTGCACTCCCTCTGGAGGCTGTAGCAGGGATTCTGTTCCCTGCTGCTTCCAGCTTCTGGTGGACCCTGGCATTGCTTAGTTTGTGGCCACATCACTCCAATCTCGGCCTCTGCCTTCGTGTGGACTTTTCCTCCTCTGTCTTCTTATCTTCTGTCTCTTATATGAACACGTGCATTCCACTGAAGGCTTATCCAGATGATCCAAGATGATCTCATCTTGAGAGCCTTACTTAATTGCATCTGCCAAGACCCTTTCTCCAAATAAGGTCACATTCACAGGTACTAGGTGGACATATTTTTAGGGGGCCATCATTCAACCAACTACACAGCTCTCTGCTTTCATGCCCACATCGAAAAAGGAGTTGAATGCTGGATAATGGAGGCAGTAGACCCTTTATTTATGTTCTTTTGATAATCCTTGAGGGAATTAGGAGTTGGCGGTGGGGTGATTTGCATGGCCTGAGTCAGGCACATGAATCTGTATCATCAACACCGTTTTGATCAGAGGTCAGAAGCATGTTTTAGTGCTCAAGTAAGAAAGACTCTAGTGGGCCAAATGTGGAGAAATGACAGATCGCTCTCAAAACATACTGCTTCCTACCTTAAGACCGTAGCTGTCACTTCCTACCTTAAGACCCAAGCAGCTGGGTGATGGAAGGTTTTGCATCCATAGCTAAGACAACTGAAGGACCTGAGGTTCTAACTTCTGAGATATTCTCAGTGGTAAAACATTAGCACCTCTCACGTGGCAATAAACTTTACTGTTGTGCAAAGCCAGCCCAGTGTGCTGGGCAGATATGATTCCCCTAAGGAATCAGAGGAAAGGCCTAAGGCCCAGATTTTGTTCTGTTTGTACCCTCCTGGGTGGTGGCACAAGGGAGAGAATCTGAGGTCTTTCAGTCAAAACATCAGGGGTCGACTAGGCATGGTGGCTCACACCTGTAATTCCAGCACTTTGGGAGGCTGAGGTGGGAAGATCACCTTAGGTCGAGAGTTTGAGATCAGCCTGGACAACATGGTAAAACCTGTCTCTACTAAAAATACAAAAACTAGCCAGGTGTGGTGGTGCACACCTGTAAACTCAGCTACGTGGGAGGCTGAGGCAGGAGAATTACTTGAACCAGGGAGGCAGAGGTTGCAGTAAGCTGAGATAGCACCACTGCACTCCAGCCTGGGTGACAGAGTGAAACCCTGTCTCAAAAAAAAAAAAAAAAAAAAAGTGAGGGGTCATCAGGTGCAGCTGCCTTCACTTTGTACCATCAGGCCCATTCTATCTTTGATACATGATACCACGCAGTTCTACCTTCAGGAGACAGTCTTGGTTATTTCTCTACTTCTCTGTGCATGCGTGTGTGTGTGTGTGTGTTTTCTCCATAAGAATATGTAAGTTCTTCCAGAATAAGGAACCCTACCTCCCACCGAGTCTATCTTCCACCCCACCCGCCCCCGAGCAGCAGACTCTGAGACAGGAGTTTCAGTACACACTGTTGATTTGGAAAGTGATCCCACTAGGGGAGTTGGGAAATGAGACAGGGAAGAGAAGGAAGCCAATTTTGTGTGTTGCTGAGTGGGTTTTCACTGCAGACAACTGGGAACCTTCAGAAGACTGTGCAGAACCTACCAGGGTTAAGCCCCGCAAGGGGCAAGGAAGCTGATGCTTACCCTCCAATGCTCATTCATCATCGGCTGGGGCTGCTCTTGGGAGTATCAACTCCTGAGCACTTGCAGCCCAACATGTGTGCAGAGGAGAAAACCCTCAGGCAGAGATCACAGAGGACTTCGTAGGCGTGTAAGGAAGTCAGGGCCAACAGGATATGGGGGAAGCACGAGGCTTATGATTGTGGGCTTTGCAGTTAGAAAGTCCTGGATCCGAATTTTGGTTCAGCCAGTTGTGAGATTCTGGCAAGTTCTTTTTCTCTCTGAAGCTCATTTGCCTCCTTTGTAAATTAGGGCTAATAATAGTCTACCTCACAAGGTTTTGATTAAAAATGAAACACTTACATGAAACGTTCGGTACATGCCTGGTGTGTGGGAAGCACCTGTGACCGTAACTGCCTTGTGCCATTTTAAGATCAGCACAGGACCAGCGCTGATAGCTATTGCTTGAATTGACTTTGAAATCTCAGTGAATGCTGGCACACTGCATTATGTTGTGTACACATTTTCATATCATGATTTTGACAGATTTGCACATGCTTTTGTTCTTTCTTTTTTTTTTTTTTTTTTTTTTTTTGGTAGCTCATTGTGGTTTTAACTTGAGTCTCCCTAATAACTAATGATGTGAAAACTGTTCTCATGTGCTTATTTGCCACATGTATTTTTTTTTTTTTTTTTTTTTTGAGACAGAATCTTGCTTTGTTGCTTAGGCTGGAGTGCAGTAGCACCATCTCGGCTCACTGTAACCTCTGCATCCCGGGTTCAAGCAGTTCTTGTCTCAGCCTCCCAAGTAGCTGGGATTATAGGCACCCACCACCAGGCCCAGCTAATTTTTGTATTTTTAGTAGAGATGGGGTTTCACCATGTTGGCCAGGCTGGTCTTGAACTCCTGACAAGTGATCCACCCACCTCGGCCTCCCAAAGTGCTGGGATTACAGGCGTGAGCCACCGCACCCACTGCCACCTGCTTTTGATACATCCTGGAACGTAAAGTATCTATTGGGTGTCAGATTGTAACTATGCGCCTGGGTGCACAGCCCCTTGCCTTTCTGGGTTTTGGTCCACAGAAAGCTAAGATATAAAGAGGGGAGGTATTCAGCTATTCAGAGGGGTTGAGAGACCAAGGAGAAGAAACGAGAGGGAGATGGTAGAGGAGATCCTCCCTTGAGGCTGCCCATCATTGTAGACAGATGGTTACTAAGGAGGAAGAGCCTGCATCATCTGGCGGCTGCTACAGGTGTGTCTGGCAGCTAAAAGTCAGACAGCTCAGGAAAAGGACTGTACCTTCCCATACTTCTAAATGTCAAGAGCAAGAGAGGGGCTCCCTGTGAAAGCCTTCTTAAAACAGAGCTAGCCTCAAGCATGATCCAGATATTAATCCTAACTTAATCTTGCATCACATAAGGATTCTACTGAGCATAAAGGTCTTCAAACATAATATTCTTTGAATCCCAGTCTCCTCTGGGCATCACAGTGCTAGTTGTCTCAGCCTAGATTCTCTAGAAAACAGAGCTGGAGGCAAATGATTATACACTAATATTTTATTGGGAAGTGCAGTCCCGGGGATGATAGAGTGAGGGGAAACAGGAATGAGGTCAGGAATGAATGACAGCAAATATAAGAAGGTGCATGCCAAGTTGGCATGGAAAGCGACCGATTGCTCCAATTTGTCACTGTCCTCCGACAGGTTGTACACACATCTTAGGACAGTGTGCGCTCATTGGGAGGACAGTATCAGAGTTTATCCTTTCCAATAAGTTCTCCCAATTTATCATTTGACCGGCTTCTGTCCCTCACTGATCAAAGTGTTAACCACCCTGCTCACTTCCAGGTCACACATGTTGGGGTCTAGGCCACCTGGTGTCTCAGCAGCAACAGAGATGCCTTAGGGCAGGAGAGAAGAAGAGAGTCCTCAGTATAGGAGGCAAAGTCAGGCATGGGGCAAGAGCTGTTGGGTCGTGCTCAAGCAGGTGGTGTCAAAAACTCTCTCCTTGACCAAACTCTAGCCAGGCTCCTTTGAGCTCTTCGTCAACAAGGCCCCATCTTTGGGCATGTCCTCAAGAGCTCTTTCTCTTTTTTGAGACAGGGTCTTTCTCTGTCACCCAGGCTGGAGTGCAGTGGTGTGAACTTGGCTCACTGCAACCTCTGCCTCCTGGGTTTAAGCGATTCTCCTGCCTCAACCTCCTCAGTAGCTGATTACAGGCAATGCACCACCATGCCCAGCTAATTTTTTGTATTTTTTTTAGTAGAGAAGGGGTTTCGCTGTGTTGGCCAGGCTGGTTTCAAACTCTGGACCTCAAGTGATCTACCCACCTCAGCCTCCAAAGGTGCCGGTAATACAGGAATTACAAAGTGCCATGGCTGGCCAAGAGCCCAATTTTATCGAGAATCCTACTGTGTTTCTCCGGCCCATTTATTGAGTGACCCAAAAGGCTACCAGTTTTGAGTGAGGTCCAGAACAGGAGAAGGTTCTGCAATAGGTCCAGGCAGCTGTGCAAGCTGCTCTGCCATTTGGGCCATATGACACAGCAGATCCAATGGTGCTTGAGGTGTCGGTGGCAGGTAGGGATGCCGTTTGTAGCCTTTGGCAGGCCTCCATAGGTGAATTGCAATGGAGGCTTCTAGGATTTTGGATCTAAGCCCTGTCATCTTCTGCAGATAACTACTCTCCTTTTGAGAGACAGCTCTTGGCCTATTACTGGGCTTTGGTAGAAACTGAACATTTGACTATGAGTCATCAAGTCACCATGCAACCTGAACTGCCTATCACGAACTGGGTGCTTTCTGACACATCTAGCCATAAAGTGAGTCATGCACAGCAGCATTCCATCATCAGATGAAAGTGGCATATACGTGATCAGGCTTGAGCAGGTCCTGAAGGCACAAGTAAGTTACATTAGGAAGTGGCTCAAATGCCCATGGTCTCCACTCCTGCCACCCTGCCTTCTCACCCCCAGCCTGCCCTGATGGCCTCGTGGGGAGTTCCCTATGATCAGCTGACAGAGGAAGAGAAGACTAGGGCCTGGTTCACAGATGGTTCTGCATAATATGCAGGCACCACCCGAAAGTGGACAGCTGTAGCACTACAGCCCCTTTCTAGGACATCCCTGAAGGACGGCAGTGAAGGGAAATCTTCCGAGTGGGCAGAACTTCGAGCAGTGCACCTGGTTGTGCACTTTGCATGGAAGGAGAAATGGTCTGATGTGTGATTATATACTGATTTCATGGGCTGTATAGCCAGTGGTTTGGCTGGATGGTCAGGGACTTGGAAGAAGCATGATTGGAAAATTTGTGACAAAGAAATCTGGGGAAGAGGTATGGACCTCTCTGTGAAGACATTTGTATCTCGTGTGAGTGCTCACCAACAGATGACCTCAGCAGAGAAGGATTTTAATAATAAAGTGGATAGTATGACCCGTTCTGTGGACACCACTCAGCCTCTTTTCCCAGCCACCCCTGTTATCACTCAATGGGCCCATGAACAAAGTGGCCATGGTGGTAGGGATGGGCTCAGCAACATGGACTTCCACTCATCAAGGCTGACCTGGCTACAGCCACTGCTGAGTGCCGAATTTGCCAGCAGTAGAGACCAACACTGAGCCCTCGATATGGCACCATTCCTCGGGGTGATCAGCCAGCTACCTGGTGGCAGGTTGATTATATTGGACCTCTTCAAATCATGTAAAGTGCAGAGGTTTGTCCTCACTGGAATAGACACTTACTCTGTTATGGGTTTGCCTATCCTGCATGCAATGCTTCTGCCAAGACTACCATCTGTGGACTCGTGGAATGCCTTATCCACCATCATGGTAATTCCATACAGCATTGCCTCTGACCAAGGCACTCACTTTACAGGGAAGAAGTGCAGCAGTGGGCTCATGCTCATGGAATTCATTGGTCTTACCATGTTCCCCATCATCCTGAAGTAGCTGGATTGACAGACTGGTGGAATGTCTTTTTGAAGTTACAATTACAACACCAACTAGGTGACAATACTTTGCAGGGCTGAAGCAAAGTTCTCCAGAAGGCCATGTATGCTCTGAATCAATGTCCAATATATGGCACTGTTTCTCCCATAGCCAGGATTCACTGGTCCAGGAATCAAGGGGTGGAAGTGGAAGTGGCACCACTCGCCATCACCCCTAGTGATCCACTAGCAAAATTTTTGCTTCCTGTTTCCACGACATTATGTTCTATTGGCCTAGAGGTCCTAGTTCCAAAGGGAGGAATGCTACCACAAGGCGACACAACAACAATCCCATTAAACTGGAAGTTAAGAGTGCCACCTGGACACTTTGGGCTCCTCCTACCTTTAAGTCAACAGGCTAAGAAGGGAGTTACAATGTTGGCTGGGGTGATTGACCCAGACTATCAAGATGAAATCAGTCTACTACTCCACAACGGAGGTAAGGAAGAGTATGCATGGAATACAGGAGATCCATTAGGGCATCTCTTAGTATCACCATGCCCTGTGACTAAGGTCAATGGGAAGCTACAACAGCCCAATCCAGGCAGGACTACAAATAACCCAGACCTTTCAGGAATGAAGGTTTGGGTCACTCCATCAGGAAAAAAACCACGATCTTCTGGGGTGCTTGCTGAAGGAAAAGGGAATACAGAATGGGTAGTAAAAGAAGGTAGTCATCAATACCAGCTACGACCACGTGACCAGCTGCAGAAACAAGGACTGTAATTGTCATGCGTATTTCCTCTTTCTTTTGTTAAAAACATGTTTGTGCATGTGTACACTTGTACTAAGAAAATATCTTCGTTTTATTTCTTTTCTCCTTTATCATGTGACAAGATTTATTGACTTCACATCAGCATTTAACTATTTGGGTTGGGGATTGGTGAGTTTCTGCTTGTATTATGTTAGGCGTAATTATGACCTTATTATTGTCTTTATTTGAAGATTATGTATGATCTCAGGAGAGGTGTGTGGGTTCAAGTTGACAAGTGGTGGACTTGGGATGGTTAATACTGAGTGTCAACTTGATTGGATTGAAGGATACAAAGTATTAATCCTGAATGTGTCTGTAAGGGTGTTGCCAAAGGAGATTAACATTTGAGTCAATGGGCTGGGAAAGGCAGACCTACCCTAAATCTGGGTGGGCACAATCTAATCAGCTGCCAGCTCAACTAGAATAAAAAGCAGGCAGGAAAATATGAAAAGAGAGACTGGCCGGCCGGGCGCGGTGGCTCACGCCTGTAATCCCAACACTTTGGGAGGCCAAGTGGGGCGGATCACGAGGTCAGGAGATCCAGACCATGGTGAAACCCCGTCTCTACTAAAAATACAAAAAATTTGCCAGGCGCGGTGGCAGACGCCTGTAGTCCCAGTTACTCAGGAGGCTGAAGCAGGAGAATGGTGTGAACCCGGGAGGCAGAGCTTGCAGTGAGCTGAGATCGTGCCACTGCACTCCAGCCTGGGCAACAGAGCGAGACTCCATCTCAAAAAAAAAAAAAAACAAAAGAAAAGAAAAGAGAGACTGGCCTAGCCTTCCAGCCTACATCTTTCTCCTGTGCTGGATGCTTCCTGCCCTTGAACATCAGACTCCAAGTTCTTCAGTTTTGGAACTTGGATTGGCTCTCCTTGCTCCTCAGCCTGCAGATGACCTATTTTGGGACCTTGTGATTGTGTGAGTTAATACTGAATAAACTTCCCTTTATATATATATACACACACACACACACACACACACACACACACACATACATATATTTTATATATACAAAGGGGGCATATATATATATATATATTCCATTAGTTCTGTCCCTCTAGAGAACACTGACTAATACACCTACAAAGTCAATTTGGCCAGAATTCCTCACTCTCCATATCCAATCACCCTCCTCATCTGGCACCATATCAGATGATGTCTGATCACTCTGGCCTGCCTTCAGCAAGAATCCCATTATGTCAGTTTAATGAAGAATTACCTTACCCTCAGAGATTTTCCACTCACCAACTTCTCGCTGGCTATAAATCCCCACCCTTCCTTGTTGCATTTTCAGAGCTGAGAAAGAAAAGGAACTTTTTATCTGAGGAATGCCAGTCCATTAAAAAACCCGGCCCAGAGAGGCATTGAAATGTGACAGAAGGCTCATATCACCTGCCCTCCTTGAGCTAAGTAATCTGCCTGCTACCTGGACTCTAGACTGAGTGTCCTCACCAAGAAGCTATAAATTAACCTAACAATGCCTCACACTGGACACCATGACCCACACCCTACAGTTCAACAATATAGTGTCAATTACTCATCAATGTTATTTCTGCAAACCAGTGAGAATTCTTGAGGAACAACCTTTGTAATCTCTCCCTCTTTGAATTTGCCCTTTTTTCTTTAAAAACACTAGCCTCTCCTTTATTCTCCAGAGCATTTCCCAGCATTTTCCAGACTGTAGTCCTCAAACTTGTCCCAAGTAAACTCAACTGTATTAATTTTACCTCCGTTTCTTTCTTTAGGTAGACAGGGTTGAACCCGATCTCTCTCCCCTACTGCAAAACCCCATCATAGCAGTCACCTGAATAAGGTGTTCCTTCTCGCCTTTCATGAGTGTCGGAATAGTTTATTTTTAACAGTGATCAGACCACACAGTGGTGAGTCCAATATGCAGGAGAGGTGCCTGGTACACTAGTCTGAGACTTATTTCCATAGGAAATACTGGACTCTGAGTAATAATTAAAGCCTTTTTTTTTTCCAAGCATTTACTTTGCAACCAGACACTTTTCTAGGCTCTTTATCCTATTAGCTGATTTAGTACCATTTTCAGAAAAGGAAACCCAGGCACCAAGAGTTGAAGTTATCTAACGCAAGATCACTCAGTGAGTAACTGCTGGAGCCTGAATCTCAACCCTGGTAGACCAGCTTCACAGCCTGTTGTCTAACCCATTACACTTAATAGACACAGAACAACATAACAGCATACAGGACACCCTGGTCCAGTCCCCTACCAGCCACAGGATCCAGGGCAAGGACGGCAATCTCTGTGGCCTGGGTTCATTCATCTGTACAATGCAAATGAGCATACATCGGAATTTTACAAGCACAAACATTTTGAAACAAGTCACAGAATATGCTAGCTTCGGTGCCTGACTCTGAATAAACACACACTCTATTTTATGTGTTGTTCTTGTTATCATTATTACCAATCTCTTTTAAGTGTTTTCTTTTACCTGAAATGGTGCTCACTGAATTGAATGCAACTTCTTGGCACTAAGAATCACAATGAGCTCTTTCAAGTTTCAATTTTCGTCACCTTTGCCTCCCGAGCAGCACACACATATAGAAAGTGCTGTAAGGATTAGCCACAGAGCATGCAGTGACTCCGTCTCCTTCCTGTGAAATCCAAATTGAGTGAGCTGAGATGCCCCAGGGATAGAAGAGAGATGTTTGGATAATTGCTGATCATTCACAGGCATAAAATAAACCTTTGAAGGAGACCTCATCCTTATACTAGATTATCATAATGCTTTAACGAAATCTTCTGACTTTAAAAATGTCTTGTAAATTTGGTTTGAATGCTTGTATTAGGTTTAATATCATCTTATTTTTCTGTTTTATGAATCATGTCAGTTTTTCTCTGGAGCTTGAAAGAACTGCTATCCATTAACAGAACGAAAAGTTGTTAAGCAGGTCGGTCATCCTGTCACATCATAGGGAGATGCTTACCCTACCTGGGGTTTGTTTCACGTGCTTATTTGGGTATGGGACAAGGACAGATTAATCCCACAGCTGACCCTCAGCCCTGCCCCCTCTTGAACCCTCCTGAGGCTATCTCCAGAATGTTCCTTATCAGAATACACATCACTCTCCTCTGTCCATGGTAGCTGATTTTTGCATAGCCACACATCAATAGTTCATTGATTGACTGAGTGTAAAAGGAAAGGTTCCACAAAAGTAAATTTTTCGGCTAAATGGAGCTTATCCTTGTAAGCAACACATTTAAAATTTTTAATTATATTTGAAAGAAATGTTGCTAGGAGGTATGTGCCCAAGTCAGAAATAATTTGGTTATGAGTGACAAAAAACCTACTCAGACTAGCATAGGTAAAATGAGGTTTATGGAGCAGACAGAGGGGTGTTCATGGAATCCAAGAACAAAAAGTGACCAAGGCTTCTAAGAAGCAGGAAAATCATCACACACTCGCTGGTCCAACGGTACTCTTGGGGACTGCACTGTCACCCTGGCTGGAGTGCAGTGGCACAATCACAGCTCATTGCAGCCTTGACCTCTCAGGCTCAAGTGTTCCTCCCAACTCAGCCTCCCAAGTACCTGTGTGTGCCACCATGCCAGCTAATTTTTGTATATTTTGCAGACACAGGGTTTTGCCATGTTGCCCAGGCTGGTCTCAAACACCTGGGCTCAAGCGATCCTTCCGCCACAGCCTCCCAAAGTGCTGAGATTACAGGCAAGAGCCACCACACCCGGCCCTCATTTTCCCCTTTTTAAGAACTCTATGAGTTAGATTCCATCAACTTCCATATTCCAGGTATAGAAACAGGAGCTCAGAAAGGTTGTTATGTCCCTAGGTCACACAGCTGGTAGCAGGTGCTAGAGCTGGGAGTCAAACCTAAGCCTCCCAAAGTGCTGGGATTACAGGCATAAGCCACTGCACCTGGTCTCTGATTCTTTTTTTTTTTTTAAGATGGAGTCTCTGTCACCCAGGCTGGAGTACACTGGCAAAATCTTGGCTCACTGCAACCTCCGCCTCCTGGGTTCAAGCGATTCTCCTGCCTCAGCCTCCCGAGTAGCTGGAATTACAGGAGCCCACCACCACACCCAGCTAATTTTTTTATTTTTAGTAGAGACAGGGTTTAAACATGTTGGCCAGGCTGGTCTTGAACTCCTGACCTCAAGTGATCCAGCCTCCTTGGCCTCCCAAAGTGCTGGGATTACAGGCGTGAGCCACCGCACCTAGCCCAGCCTCTGATTCTTGATTAACAAACCATAATAGTTACAATTCAGAGCCCTAATCAGTCATCTGTGATGCAGGAAGCGGTGTTTGGGCACCAGCTCTGGCTCAGACCAACACTGCAAAATTAAACATTTGTGAGTGGTTCTTAGGCAAGGATGAGGGAAGTTCTATCTCAAGGGAGTATTAGGAAATAGATGAGGGCATTGTTGATTGTCACAGTGACTTGGAGGAGGGCCACTACTGACATTTAGTACATAGGAGCCAGGGGCACTTAATGTCCTCCACTGTATGCAACAGCCCCACAGATGAATTGTTCTCACCTCACATCCCTCCCTCGCTCAACCCGCCAATGCCAATAGTGTTCATACTAAGAAACACAGAATCCCAGGGAGCTTCATTTCACTTTCCCAAAGGAGTAGCCTTAGCTCTTTGGGCCACTACAGCTTTTAAACTCTGTGGCGTAACCATGACTGTGTGATATCTTGGTACAGAGAGGCCCTCTGGTTGTGATTTGTGCTGCTAGGCAAACATTCTGATCATCCCCATTCTGGACACACGGAAGGGTAGGAGCAATGTGACCAGCAATGGGCAATGAGCTGTGAGCCAGAGAGCACGCCCCTTCTGCAATGAACAACGAATTGTCAATGAACAATCCACAAAGGTGCTCTTTTTTCCTGGCCACAGCTGGAGACGTTGTAACAATGGCTGCTCCATGAGTATGGGTCCTAGAGGGAAGACAGTGATAATTCAGAGTAGAACCTCCTGCCTCTCAATGATGAACATGTGTATAGGTGAAAAATAAACCTTCATTATGTTAAGTCACTGAGATGTGGGGGACTGTTTGTTACTGCAGCAAACCCAGCCAGTCCTGACAAATACAGGCTCTCAGAATTGCTATGTGCCAGGAACTCTTAAGTACTTAACAGTGTTAACTCATTTAATTCTTACAACTTTATGAAGTAGATGCTACTATCATCCTTCCTCACTGTATAGATGAGAAAACTGAGGAACAGAGAGGTTAAGTTGCTCATTGAAGTGACAGTAAGTGATGGTGCTGGTATTTAAACCCAGGCAGTCTGGCTTCAGAGCCATATCTTAACTACAATGCTGTACTGCCTCTTGAGTTTTATGTAGCAGGTGCTTCCACGCTAAATGACTTTAAACTACTGTGCTTCAGTTATCTAATTTCTGCTTTCAATGTTGTTAACAATTTTGATTCTTTATTCGTGTTGGTTGTCACTTTTTGCCATTGTCATCATATCTGCTGCTAGCAATAACTCCTTCTTTTTTCTCTTCTAATATGCTGTTTCTAATCCATTACGGACTAGGAAACCAGATAATTAAGCTTGTTATGCACGTTATAATTGTGACTAATTGAGCCCGGCCACCTTGATAGTCAACATCGCTCTATCCCACCTCCACCCACCTTGCTCACACTCTTGTAATTGTGTGATTGGTGGCTCTTGTATCTTCCCCTCTAGAGAGCGTGCTCTTTTGAGGAAAGGTAATGAGCTCAATTCACCTTCGTCTCTCTCTGTCCCCTTCCCCCAGCACCCAGCACAATGCTTTCCATGTGTTAGGTGACTAATAAATATCTGCTAAGACTATTAAGTAATTAGGTTCTGAGTAATGGCCCAAGAGCTTGCCTATAAGTTAATTAGATGGGCTTTGCTGCTAGCCTGTGGGACATCCGTTTTAGCTGTCTAGAGGCCTCTGGGATTTTCTCAGTTGTGTCTTGGATACTTAAGATTATAGGACAAAGAGATCAATGAATTCCTTCATTCAGTCTCTCAGTAGGTGTTTATTGAGTTTCTACCATGATATTAAAAATACTAGCAACTTATATGTCCTGGATATTTACCAGGGGCAAGTAATATTTGAAGCACTTTATAAGTGTTAATTTATGTTACACTCACAACAATCCGATTAGGTAGGGACTGTTGTCATCATCCCAAAGGCTGAAGAAACTGAGGCACAGAAAGCAAGTTTCCCAAGGCCTCATGGCTACTGAGAAGTGGAGTTAGACTAGTCAGGTGCTGGACCTATAGGAGGACAAGACAGAGAAGACATTTACCCTTAGGGGGTTGACATTTTTGTGGGAAGGCCAGATATGAAACAAATAAGCATATAAATCTACTAACTGATTGTAGGTTGTGATAAGTGTTCTGAAAAGAATCAGCAGTGTGCTATAATAGAAAATAAAGCAAGGGACATAGGAGCGTGGTCCCACAGGGCGTCTAGGAGTGGGTGCATTAGCTTATCTATTGTTGGATAACAAACTACCCCAAAAATGTAGTGCTTAAAATAATAGACCTTTACTATCTCCCAGTTTCTGTGGGTCAGGGATTTGTGAGAGGCTCATCTATGTAGTCCCAGCTTGGAGTTTCCCACCAGATTGTAGTCAAGATGTTGCCTGCCTGGCTGGAGCTGCAGTCATCCAAAGGCTCGACTGGGGCTAGTGGATCTGTTTCCAAGGTGATTCATTATATCAAACAGGGTTCTCTCAGACAAGCAGAACCAGTAGCAACGATATAGATCACAGAGTTGGGGGGATGGTTATAAGTCTCTTTCCAGGTATAAAGCTCTCCCTACATCTGATGCTAGATCTTGAAATCCACAGAGCAAGCAATCAGGAAGGAAAGGCCACAAGCAAATGGAAACCCCACCAGCACAAGCTAGAGCTCCACAGGGATAGACTGAAATTCATGTTCTTGGCAGTCAGGGCATCCTACAGAGGTTGGGCCTTTGTTCCAGATCTGAACACACACACCTGGCCCAGCTCCTGCATCATCACATCAGCAAGGTGAGTCAGCAGGTGAGTAACAATGTATTTGCAATACAAAATTGCTGTTGCCCCCAGTACCACTACCCCCTACTCCAAGTCACTGAGACTCTCCCTCATGGACAACCCTAACTGGAAACATACAAATAAGGGGATTCTGTAGTTCAGCCTAGTTAAGCTGACACACTGCAAACCCATCACATCATGACACTCACTCCAGTGGCTCTTAAAGGCCTCAGTTCCTCCTCGGCTGTTGGCAAGAGGCCCAGTCCCTCACCACGTTGGCCCTCATTAGGGCTGCTTGACTGTCCTCATGACACGACAGCGACAGCTGGCTGCTCCCGGAGTGAATGGCCCAGAAAGAGAATGAGGAGAAGACGGCAATGCCTTTGATAGCCTAGTCTTGCAAGTCGCCTATTGTCACTTCTCCAGTATTCTATTCATTACAAGTGGGTCATTGAGTTCAGAACACATGCAAGGGGAGGACAATTAGGCTCCACCTTTTGAAGAGAGCAGGGTCAAAGATTTACAGGTGTATTTTAAAACCAGGAGACAGTATTTAAGCTATGGGGAAGGCAGCAATTTGAAGAGCCAGAGAAGAGTGTTTTGTGGCAGAGGTGACATCAGGAGACCCTGAAGAGTTTGATGTGTGTCTTTTGCTGTGTGTTTGTTTGCTGTCCTCTTAAGGTCAGCGTGGCTAGAGCCTCATGGGCCAGCCCCTGGGGAAAGCTGCCTAACGTGAGGCTGGGCCTCCTCAA
Organism: Pan paniscus; assembly: GCF_029289425.2. Classification (NCBI taxonomy): domain Eukaryota; kingdom Metazoa; phylum Chordata; class Mammalia; order Primates; family Hominidae; genus Pan; species Pan paniscus. The sequence goes on along the minus strand of NC_085926.1, from coordinate 71,931,793 downwards.
TTGTGAGGAGCAATTTGTGTTTTATTCCAAGTGCAACCAGACACCATCATGAGGTCACAAGAAGAGGGACACAGTCTGGTTTGCGTTTTTGAGGTATTGCTGTGGCTGCTTTATGGGGAGTGGATTGGAGGAGGATAGAGTAGATGCAGGGAGCCCAGAAGAGGCATCAAAACACCATGCCTGTTCTTGTTCAAGCTCTGTTGTTTATTTGGTCAATTCTTGTAAGCTTTCTGAACCCCTTTCGTCAACTGTAAAATGAGGTGACTACTCCTTGCACACCTCCCTGGACCACTGCAGGACTCACAAAGAGAATGTATGTAGAGACACACTGCAAAATGCAAAATGTTCTGCAATGCAGCCGGAGAACTTTTGCCTGACTTGCTCTGGGTTAATACCACTTCCAGAGTTAGGTAGTTTAACTCCAAAAGAGCGCAATCATCAGGAGAAGCCTATTTTTAGCTTCAGTGTATCTATTAGTACAATTGCTACTCAACACTTCAACAGAGTTGATACCCACCTAAGTATTTAAATGACCAAGAACCATCACATCGTTGGGGGCGATGCTGTGAGATCACTGTAACATCCCAGCAATCATTCATGACAACTCATACCACCTGGCCATGTGGCATCACCTGGCTTAAGTTAGTGTCCTGGAGGCAGAGCCTAAGATGGGGACTTTTGAGCAGGTGGTCTATGGAGATGGTGCTTCAGGGTAACCTGCAGCAGAGTGAGGGAAGCAGGATCAGGCAGGACAGCGAGCAGGCAGATGGTGGTTTCAGGAGGGAACTGGCCTGAGTATGATCCTCTGGGGAGCTCTGGAGCAGGAAGCATGAATTGCAGAGGTTATCCTGCCCGGAGGCAAGAAGGCTTGGCTGGTATACAACATCCTCTTGGCATGATTGGAATAATCTCTTGTAGTTTAACACATCACCGCAAGAACTAATGACTTAAAACAACAGTCATCTTCTTGAACACAGATGTTCATAGCAGTATTATTCACAATAGCCGGAAGGTGAAAGCAATGCAGGTGTCCATTGCCAGGTGAAAGGATAATCAAAATGTGGTATATACATACTATGGAATATTATTTAGCCTTAAAAAGGAAGAAAATTCTGACATGCTACAACATGGATGAACTTGGAAGGCATTATGCTAAGTCAAGTAAGCCAGTCACAAGAAGGCAAATATGGTATGAGTCTACTTATATGAGCTGCGTAGAGTGGTCAAATTCATGGAGATAAAAAGTAGAATGATGCTTGACTGGAGGGAGGCGGGAATGGGGAGTTGTTTAATGGCTATGAAATCTCAGTTTTACAAGATGAAAAAGCTGATTGGTTATACAACAATGTGAATATATTAACACTACCTATCTACTTGACTGTACACTTTAAAATGGTTACAATGATAAATTCCCCATTATGTGGGATTTTTTATTTTGTTTTTGTTTTGGAGACAGGGTCTTGTTCTGTCACCCAGGCTGGAGTGTAGTGGCAGAATCATGGCTCACTATAGCCTTGAACTCCTGAGCTGAAGTAATTCTCCTGTCTCAGCCTCCCAAGTAGCTGGGACTACAGGCACACACCACCACGCCTGGCTAATGTTTTTTGTTTTTTTTTTGTTCTTGTTTTTTTCTTGTAGAGACAGGGATCTCGCTATGTTGCTCAGGCAGGTCTCGAACTCCTGGTCTCAAGAGATCTGCCTACCTTGGCCTCCCAAAGTGCTAGGATTACAGATGTGACCCACTTTGCCCAGCCTTGTTATGTGTATTTTACCACAATTAAAATAAAAAGTAAAATTTTAAACAACAGTAATCATTTATTATCTGTCACTGTCTCTGTGGGTCACAAATTTGAGGGTGGCTCAGCTGGGCTGGGCCGGGCTGTTCTCACTCAGGGTGTTTCATGAGGGTACAGGCAGATGGCAGTTAGGGCTTAGCTGTCTTGAAAGTTTCCTTAACACATGTGTCTTGTAGCTGGGCTGAGAAGACTCAAACAGCTGGGGCTCCTTAGGGGTCTCTATCTCTACCTCAGTGTGGTGGCTTCCCGGTCATTGAGCTTCTTACATCACGGCTCAGACTCCAAGGCACATGTCCTGAGGGACGGACAGAGACAGAGAGGCAGGCCGAAGCCGTATTGTTGCTTACAATCTAGTTTGGAAGGTACATTAGTCTCCTAGGACTGCTGTAACAAAGGACCACAAGTTGGGTGGTTTAAAACAACAGAAATTTGGTCTCTCACAGTGCTGGAGGCCAGAAGTCTGAAATCCAGGTGTTGGCAGAGCTGCACTCCCTCTCAAAGCTCCAGTGGAGAATCCTTCCTTGCTTCTTCCAGCTTCTGGTGTTGCCAGCAATCCTTGGCACTCTGTCTTGTAGAAGCATCCCTGCAATCTCTGCCTCCATCTTCACGTGACATTCCCGTGTGTGTGCATGCCTCTATGTGTAAAACAATAACTGTTTTAACAATAGTTGTGAAGATGGAGTGAGTTAATGCTTAGATGTGTAATAAATGTCCATTAAACATTAGCAACAGGCCAGACATGAAAGCTCAGACCTGTAACTTTGGGAGACAAAGGCAGGTGGATCACTTGAGCCCAGGAGTTCAAGACCAGCCTGGACGACATGATGAAACCCTGTCTTCCTGTCTTTCTCCATATAAAGACAAATTTCCCCCTCCTCCATATAAAAACATGAGTCGCTGGATTAAAGCCCACCTTAATCCGGTATGACCTCATTAAAACTTGGTTACATCTGCAAAGACGTTTCCAAGTAAGATCACATCCATAGATATCAGGGGTTGAGACTTGAACATATCTTTTTAGAAGACACATTCAACCTACAACAGAAAGCATGCAGCCACTTCCACCTCATCCTCTTCCTTAGAATCCTGAAGTCTTTAATACTGGCCCACCTTCAAGGAGAGGAAATCTGCCTTTTGATGAGAAGAATGTCAAAGAATTTGCAGGGAGTGTGTAACCTTCCAGGCATCTCAGGAGCTGTGTCTCCTGCCAGCCATGCCCAGCCTTCAGAGAGGGTGCAGGTGTGAGCTGTTAAACCAGCACTGCTGCAGCTGGGCAAGCTGGCCTGGTACCAGGCATTTGGGAGCAATGCTACACGACACCTGCTACAGGAACGTGACAACCAGTCCTTTGCAGACCAGTGGATCAACTCATCCCCTTCCATGGCGTGCTACAGCCAACTATTCTTCAATTATAAAAATGGCATCACCTCTTAAGTAGAAAAGTATTTAAAAAAATTTTTTTAATAATCACATTTTTTGATACTGTTTAGACAGCTAAATAATAATATTTGCCCAATGAGAATATTTACAACGGGTCAATACTGTTCCAACTATTAACAGATTTAATCCTGACAATTGTAGGAGGTTGGTTCCATTATCATCCCTATTTTACAGATGAGAAGACTGAAGCCCAAAGAGGGTTATGTAAATTATCCAAGTTCAGATGGTTGCTCAGTGGCAGAGCTGAAGTTTGAAACTCAGCATCCGGTTCCACAAATCTATGCTGTTAGTCTCACTACTATACTGCTGTTCTGAAATAGAATCCAGTAAGAAAAAAGCAAACCAAACTTGATCTTCTATTATATAATCATTCAGATTTATAATTGGATTTAAACATAGCCCCAAGAAATTAAGGACCAGCAGGTCTACAGCCACTTTCCCAAGAGGACTGTTATACTGAGGTATAACCACTTCTTCCAGAAGCAAGAGCCTGGGGTAAGCCAAACCCAAGGCTGCCTGGGCAAGGTATCATTGTCCTGGAAGAGCACATCTAATTGAGGCTCCAAATCCAGCATTAGCAAACCCTTCAGGTGTAATTAATCTGCAACAGAGAAGCTCTGCAGGGCAGTGTGAATTCTGCAAGCAGACCCTCTCTCCTGGTAGTTAGGTGAGGTAAATCAACTAATTTCCCCGGTGAGATATGTTTTCTGTTGGACTTGTGCTTTCAATTACCCAGATGAAGAAAAATTCCATTTCGGAGGCTCTTTTCCAAATCCCAATTTTCTTCCTTATTCCCAACTCTTAACACTTCCTCTTCTCTAGCAGCTACCTAGGACCAGAGATTCTGATCTTTCTACTTAGTGGAGTCTGTGTGTGTGTGTGTGTGTGTGTGTGTGTGTGTGTGTGTGTGTGTGTGTCTTGGAGGCTGAGGGCAGTAGGCAGGGGTGGTGCAGCACCCTGAGCAGTCATGAACTGCCAGATAAAATGCCCTTGATCTGATGGTTTCCTTCAAACCATCAGACTGCATCACTCGACAATCCAGCAGCCTCCAGCTGATGGATTTGCAGAAGTGCTCAAGGATAATTGGCATTTTAATGGGAAAATGCCGTGTTCCCAAGTGTCAGAATAGCAATAAGATACCCCAAGGGCCATTAACACAGTTCTTGGGTAATTAAAGTTGCTCACCCATCAGTCTTGGTCTCAGAATCTATCCCATGCTTGCAGCAGGGCTTCTGAGGGTGCCCAATTCTCGCAAACCACTAAATTGGAACTCTAATGATCAAATGGCTTTTCCCATTCAAACGCACACATGCAAAAGACACTGAAGAGCAGTTGCACCTCCATCTGTCACTGCCATTCTTCTGTCTTCTCTTGCACTAGGGCTGGGCTCAGGAGAGAACTGTGAGAAACATGGGTGATAGAAGGAATAATCCTTAACTGACTCTTCTGGTATCAACTTACAGAGGCCACCTTTCAGAAGGTCATTTTGATCCAATGCATCCACAATTTATTTATAGTTTACAGATGCCAGATACAGGGTGCATGGTACCCCTTGGCTTGGTGATTAGGGCTGGGGCTGTACTTTAACCTCCCTTCACCCACTTGGCTGGGCATCTGGTGTCCACACAATTAGATGTGCTGATCCTTGCTAATGTTTTTGTATTTTTTTTTTTTTTTTTGAGACAAAGTCTCACTCTATTGCCCAGGCTATAAGGCAGTGGTGTGATCTTGGCTCACTGCAGCCTCAACCTCCTGGGCTCAAGGGATCCTCCCACCTCAGCCTCCTGAGTAGCTGGGACTACAGGTGCATGCCACAATACCTGGCTAATTTTTGTATTTTTTTTTTTTTTTTTTTTTTTTTGCAGAGACAGAGTTTCACCATGTTGTCAAGGCTGGTCTTGAACCCCTGGGCTCAAGCGATCTGCTGGCTTTTGTCTCCCAAACTGCTAGGATTATGGGCATGAGCTGTCATGCCTGGCCTGTTGCTAATGTTTAATGCACAGTTATTATGCACCCAAGCATTAAGTCACTCCACCTCCACAACTGTTGTTAAAATGGTTATTGCACAGATAAAGAAGCTGAGGTTGAGAGACGGAAGTGGCTTGTGTAAGGTCACCCAGAAAATGGAGCTCAGGCTCAAGCTGTCTGATTGCAGAGCTCAAGGTTTTCACCACTACCCTATTGTGATGGTTGATTTGGAATGTCAACTTGACTGGATTAAGGGATACCCAGATAGCTGGCATTATTTATTCTCCATGCTTCAGTAGGTACTAAGCCTATCTCTTTTCTGCTGAAAAGGAAACCCAGGTGGCTTTGCTTTTGACTGGAATGATTGGGCAGCCCCAGATGTGTCTGTGAGGGTGTTTCCAGAGATTGGCTTGTGAGTTGGTGGACTTAGTGGGGAATATCCGCCCTTAAAGTGGGTGGACACCATCCAATCAGCTGTGGATCCAGATGGAACAAAAAGGAGGATGAAAAAGAGAATCCTCACCCTCTTTCTGCCAAGGCTGGTAGCTCTTCTCCTGCCCTTGAACATCAGCATTCCAGGTACTCTGAACTTGGGACTCACATCGGTGGCCTCAGACTGAGAGCAAGACCATTGCCTCCCTGGTTCTGAGGTCTTCAGACTTGGGCTGAGCCAAGTTACCAGCTTCCCTGGGTCTCCAAGCTTGCAAGCATGGGCCTCTCAGCTCCGTAATCAAGTGAGCCAGTTCCCCTAATAAATTCTTTGCATGCATCTCTCTCTATGTCCTATTAGTTCTATCTCTCTGGAGAACCCTGACCAAAATGGCTCTCCTTCTCTCAATCACTTATCAAAATTTGGGGGCAACCCATTTCTGTACCTGTTGAAGTATATCTTCCTATGAAAGCATTCTTAATTCTTATTTTGACCAAAGGGTTTGTCCTAGTGCCATTTTGGGAGCATGAAATAATGCTCAAGTCAAAGCATGTGGGCTGGACTGAGGGCTTTGAGATGAGGCTGGTGTTTGACAGGCTTTCTCCCATCAGGGACCACCTGCCCTTAGGAATAGGGACAGGAGAGTCAGGGTTCTGACAGGAAACAGATGGCTCACTCAATCACGGCACTTGTGGACTGTTTAATAAAAGTATTCTACAGAGCTGAGGGCAGGGTTTAAGAAACCAAGGGAGGGATGGGGAGAAATTCCAAGTCAGGCAAAAGCCAGAGCTGCTACGTCCTAAGATATGAAGACAAATGGGGGTTGGGGAGTCAGTGGTTTCAGGGACCTAGAGAAGGTAACTGCTTCGGGGTGGCTGCATGACAGGGGCTGTGGCTTCCCTAGAGGAACACAGCAAGTGAACTGGCAAAGAGGGGGTCCAGCCTCATTCTCCTCTTGCCTTCTGTCCTGTCAGCCCCTGCTTTCAGCTACACCCAACCCAAATCCAAAGGGCAACGAAGCCACATTCACTGGGGGCAGCATTCACAGCTGCAGTGTTTCTAGGCACGCCACAGGTGGGCCAGGAAGAAGCTGAGTCTAGAATGAGAAATAGAAAATATCCAGCACAACAGAATGATGACATAGAGCCGTGTGCAACCGGATATTCAGTGGGACAAACTTGTTTCTTGAGATTTGACTGTTGGGGGGAAAATACTTATTCCCCTGTTTGTTCTTCACTTGTTTTTAGATCAGGAGAATCTTGGCTTCTTTCTGCCCCTTCATTTATTTGCCTGAAGAGAAAGAATTAATTGAGTGATGACTTTGGGACAGAGGAGGCAAGGTAGCCCAGCCCCGTCCCATCTGTCCCCCTTAGGGAGCAGCCTGACTACTTAAAGTATGTGTTCCAGTCCACTCTCAGCACTGCAGCTATCTTGGCAGGAAACTCCTGCCCCTAAGAAGAAAGGCCCATGACTTTCCAATATTGCTTGAGATTGGCTAGGTAAATACACCACATTTTGGGATGTCCCAAATGTGGGACATTTCGCAAGTCCTTTGGCCAGATCTAAATACATCTTTTCATCCAGTTTTATCAGAAATAACTGGTCTCCCGATCCCTGTCAGCCTTTCTCCTTTCATTTGTCATTGCTCAGTGCCTGACGTAAAGTAGAAAAGAAAAAGCTATATTTCTTTTTTTCTTTTTTTTTTTTTGAGACAGGCTCTCGCTCTGTTGCCCAGTCTGGAGTACAGTTGCACAATCTTGGCTCACCGCAGCCTCTATCTCCCGAGTTCAAGCGATTCGCATGCCTCAGCCTCCAGAGTAGCTGTGACTACAGGCATGTACTGCCATGCCCAGTTAAGTTTTGTATTTTTAGTAGAGATGGGGTTTCACCCTGTTGGCCAGACTTGTCTCGAACTCCTGACCTCAAGCGATCAGCCCACCTCAGCCTCCCAAAGTGCTGGGATTACAGGTGTGAGCCACCACACCTGGCCAAAGCTATATTTCTTTAACCTCAAAACTGGCAACTGAGAGTCAAAGTTGAGGACTTTGTGAGTGTCAAAAGTTTGTGTCAAGCCCCAAACCGACACATCCCATGGTGTATGAAGAAGCAAACGAACTGACATACCTCTGTGCAGCAGTGCCCATCCTCCAGCCCACTCCCCACTCCCACTGGCCTAAACAAGCAGAAGGCTAGAGAAGGGAGGTATTTGAAGTTGTCCCTTAAGTGGTGGGTGCCTAGGGAATAGAGTTGTTGCACCTCTCTTCCCTCCCCATGGAGGATGGAAGGGGTGGTGCTTTATTCCTGAAGCCAAACAAAGGAAATTTCAAAAGGATCACTAGGGCATTGGGCAGGGGGACAAGAATGGGAAAGAGATGGGAAGAGAGAGGGGAGACCAAAGTGCAAGAGTAGGTCACATAGATACCAACAATGCGACCCCATTAGGGCCATCTTGCCACTGACGCATCCAAGGAAGAGCTCCAGAACCAGATATAAGTGGAGGGGGTGTTCTAGTTTATTGCTGTGTGACAAGCCACCCCAAAGCTTAGCAGCTTAAAACACCAGCCATTTTATTATATGTCATAATTTTGTGGGGCAAGAATTCAGGCAGGGCTCTACTGAGAATTCTGCTGCTCCACGTGGAATCAGGTGAGGGCCTCTGGTGGTGTGCAGCTGGTGGAAGGGCTGGTCTAGTACCTTGGCTGCAAGGCTGGGTTCAGCTAGGACTATTGATTGGCACACCTACAATTGCCTTCCCAGTGTGACAGTCAGACTTCTTACATGGTGGCTCAGAGGTCCAAGAAACCCTGATGGCAGCTGCAAGGTTTCTTATGATCTAGCATCAGAAGTTTGAGACTGTCCCTTCCGTTGCATTCTATCAGCCAAGGAAGTCACTAAGGTGAGCCTACTTTCAATGGGAGGGGAAAGAGACTCCTCCTCTCTATGATAGGAGTAGCAAAGATTCCATAGCCATCTCTATATATCCAGGAGGCATTACGCATATGTCTAGCCAGAATGTTTGTCTCAGGTCAGGGAAGGTCCCCCACCCAGGGCCTTTTGTATAACTTAGTTATCTGCCCCATGAGAAGGCAGGTGTTGGCTGCCAGCCCAGTAGAAGCCATTGCCAGAGAAGCCAAGAAAGTCTCAAAAAGAAACAATAACACCCCTTAAGAGGCATTTGTCTCTTTTTCCCCAGCCTGCTCCTCAACCCCTAAAGCACTAGTGGAAGAAGAGCTAAAAAACAGACCACATCCCTTCCTCCTCAAGATGCCTTAGGTCAAAACCAGGTGTGCTCTGGGGGTTGGGAAATGAAGTTAAATTGGGGTATGAGATTGAATCTTCAAACTTTAAACTAGCCCGGACTGGACTTTTAAAACCTAAAAATGACTGGAAAACTAGGGCTGAAATCTGATTAAGGGAGAGTAGACATAGCACAGTTAAAGTCAATAATTAGAGAAAATAAGACAGTTGTTTGTATCTTTACTGAATTTAGATTTTTCAATAACCTGGTAACATTTTCATAATAACATATGGGTGTTATGCAATTAGCAAGAAATAGGTTTGTAAGATTTGAAGATGCTCCTTCCTGAAAAAAGTACAGAGCTTAAACCTCTTCTAAATGATCCATTATAAGGGCCCATAATCTTTTCTCTGAGATGAAGCAGGGACACTGGTATTGGAGAGGAAAAACTTTTCCTCTACCCTCTTAGGTGAGATAACTGGGGGCCTGTGAATTAAACTCACAAAAGACAAACTGACAGGAGAAAACGCACACAATTTTTATTCATATTTATGTGCATGAGAGTTCACAGAAAAGAAGTCAAACGCAAGCAGTTAGACTTGAGAGCTTGTGTGCCCTTTTAACAAAGAAAAGAGGATCATAAATTGTGGGGCAGTAACTGGGACATATATGGGGGAACTAATGGAAAATAAGGATTCTTTTAGTAAAGTCTGTTTACGTAGACTCATCTTTGTATGGACCCTTCATCTCTTCACTCTTCTCTTCCTGGTACATGTGTTTGGGATCAGTCACAAAAAGGAATGCCGCCTTCTGGTGTGGGACTTTTGTGGCATTCACTCCCTGTGCCGCAAGCGTTGCTGAGAAGTTACATCTAAGATAAAACAGGAGCAAAGGATCCAGCTTTCAGTTTTCATAAGACTCAAGAGCAGCATCAGCATCACTCAAGGAACGGAGATGGACACAGTGGGGTATTAAAAATACTGGTGACTAGCTGCTAGGGAGGCTGAGGCAGGAGAATCGCTTGAACCCAAGAGGCAAAGGTTGCAGTGAGCCAAGATCACACCACTGCACTCCAGCCTGGGTGACAGAGCAAGACTCCATCTCAAAAAAAAAAAAAAAAAAAAAAAAATTGCTGATGACTGCATCAGTCGAGGTCCTGCCAGGACACAGATGGTGCTCTCAGCATGAGTAATTTGAGGTGTGTTTAGTAAAGGCACTATCTACAAAGGGGTGGGCAGAGTATGGGGCACCATAGTGGACTTGCAAAAACGCAGGGCTGGTAACAGAGAGCTATTATCACCCTGATGCCTTGAAGGGACAGGAAGGGACAATTATGGGGACCTGGAGGTGGCATGGGCTTCCCGGGAGGAGCTGTGATCTTTGAGGGATACTGCCACTCCCAGGCAATTCCAGAGGGAAAGAATGAATTGGTAGAACCCAACCAGAAGCCACAGGAAAGGTGCCTCCTGGGCCACAGAGCAGGGTGGAGAATGGCCAAGAATAGATTGTGACAATGGAAAATACCCAGCACGGTGACAGTAAAATGGAATATCAGCAATCACTACCAAGCAGGAACTCACTACATTCCAGACCTGGTGCTGAGCATTTTACAGGCATTCACTGATCGAATCATCGCAAATTTATCAGCACAGTTTCTATTCATATTGCCCACATCACAATTTACTAAATTGTCCAGCACTGCACAGCTAGGAAGTGGTACGACTGGGGTCTGTCCTTTTCATTGTCTTTAATGAGCTCTTTCAAAACTCTGTTGTAGGAAACTGATAATAATGCCAATAAGTTTGGTCCAGTGGAGATGCCATTGAGTACCCTTTGGAAGTAGACAGTACTGCATCTGTAGGGGCGTAAAAAAATAGTCTCTCTACATTTCATAGTTCTTAGTTAGGACAGACTCCTATAACAAAAGACAGATTAACAAGAGAAAAAGTTTATTAACATGTATGTTTCATGTATATATGGGAGATACCCACAGAATGACTAAATCTCAGAGGAAGCTTTGAAATTAGGATTATGTAACATTTTTCACAAAAAAAAAGCAGTACATTTTTAGAGAGTGATAAGACAAAGGAAAAGGACTCTAAGTCTCTAGGGATGGCAAATTGTGGGAAGGCAAATAGCAGACAAAGGCTGATAATACAGCTTGTCAGGTAGATGCTTCTGCTGCCTTCTCCTAGCTGATAAGGGTCTAAGGTTGTCTTCATTGTCTTGTTTTTGTCCTTCCTGGTAGAGAGGGGAGGAGGAAAAACTTACCTTTGTAAATTTATATCCTGCTTTTCGGCAAGTAGGAGGAGGGCAAAGAGGTTTCTTGTACCTGCTTCTTCTCAATTACCTTCAGCTCAAAATGATCCTTATGCCAAAATGGCATCTTTTGGGGTGGCGTATCCTGGTCTCCTACACACCTATTAGCAAATCCATTTGGGCATTTCTGACTACCTATATAGGTGTCTGCCTTTTTTCCCCTCATTCTCCTTTGGACTGGTTGATTAAACCTAACTGATTTTTTTTTTTTTTCATTAATTGAGTTAAACGAAATCTTTGACCTGCATTCATTTTATGTGTGAGTCATGCCTTTACCTTTTAGAAAATCTCTCCTTTTACCATGGTCCACCTGCATGCACCTTCACCCCTTCATCCCAGTCCTTCATTGACTGACCGATCTCTCCCTTTGGAAGTCCTGAAAATTGTGGGAGAGATGACTTCTCCCATTTTCTCTTCCTGTTAGTGGCTGGTGTTTGATTTCCAAGGGTGCTGGGCCTTGCTAAGTCCCAAGGCCCAGAAATCCCCACTTTTCTGTGTACTAGCAGCAGAATAGCCCAGGGCCAAGGGCATGGGCTTTGGCATTCAGTTGTACCACTTCCTAGCTGTGCAATGCTGGGCAATTTACTCTAGTAAGCTGTGATCTGGGCAATATCAATAGAAACTGTACTGATAAATCTGCGCAGACAGAGAAACCTCTGAGATTTACTCATTTCTATGGGTATCTCCCATGTACATATGAAGCATTCATGTTAATAAACTTTTGCCCTTGTTAATCCATCTTTTGTTATAGAAGTCTGTCCCAGCTAAGAACTATGAAGGGTAGAGATAAAATTATTTTTTCCTTTCCTACAGATACAATATTGTCTTCTTCCAAGGGGGTCTCAGTGGCATCTCAACTGGACCAATCTTATTTGCATTATTATCAGTTTCCTACAAAAGAGTTTTGAAAGAGCTCATTAAAGAAAATGAAAAGGACAGACCCTGATAGAATCAGATAACCCACGCAGAAGGTGCACCTAGTATTCCACTGAAAGGCTATCCAGTGATCTCTTGAGCCTATATCAAAGGCTTTTCCAGTTATTCTTGACAATCATGATTGCAGTTGTCTGTAAGTTTATAGGCTGTAATTCACATGGTTGTCACCCGTGTGGTTGTCCAAGTTTGCAGTGCCTGACAGTTGAAGGAAGAAGCCAGCAGCAGGAAATATTTTCACTGTTCCTTAGACCTCACCCCAGACTTTCCCTCTTCCTCTCCCCTTCTTCCCCTGATTTTAGACCTCCTTTATTTCTAGAGAAAATCTTCCCCTATTTTTCTTTCCCTCTGAGATACTTCTCTTATCTTTTGACAGTAAACCTTGATGGCTAATTCATTAGCAACTGAAAAACTGCTTCATCTTTCCTCCAGGGCAGCATGAGCTTAAATCCTCAAACTGTGAGGAGAGAGAAATTCTTTGCCCTCCATCCTTCAGGGGAGCACAGCAAAGGAAAAAAAAGAAAAACAACAAAATTATTTTTCTGTATTAAATTAAAATGTAATTAAACAAAATTAAGTAAATTAAAATTCCATATTAACACCCTATTCAAGCCTTGGTTCAAATGTCACCTTCCTAATGAGGTCTTCCCTGACCATCTTATTTTAATTGCAACTCCACACTCCCACCCATCTTGTACCCCCTACTCAGCTTTATTCCTTATAAAGGGTTGCAGCCTGCAGGCTGGGAAGTATAGCCTTGAGCAGAAACCAAAAGCAGGGTACTGAATTTGGACTTTATGCCAAAAGGGTTGGTTAAGTAGATATGTTTAACAGACTATAGGAGGGGCTATGAATGCGCATGACGGTGTAGTAAGCAAACATGCATGTTATATACATCCCATGTTCACTTTGAGATAGAGACTTGACATTTAAATGCATGAAAATTCAGCCCTATATGTCAAAAGGTGTAAACAGAGGACACAGAGGCATCCTGTATACAGTCCCTGTAACCCAGCCAGAACCAGTCCATGATCGGTAGTCTCTTATCAGGAAGAGAAGCTAGTCAGTGGTTTAAATTGGAGGTAGAGCAAGTTTTTTGAAAGTGCTGGTTTCTGGTTAACTCTTTTTTTTTTTTAATTGCATCTCACTTTAATGTGGAATCTAAAAACAAAAAAGGTCAAATGCACAGATATAGAGAATAAAACAGTGGAAAGGGGGAGATGTAAATCAAAAATACAAAGTAGCAGATATGCAGACTAAACAAGTCGAGAGGTCTAATGAACAATTTGAGGACTGTAGTTAATAAAATTGTATTGAATTCGTGATTTTTGTTAAATAGATTTTAGCTGTTCTTGTTACAAAAAGTGTAACTATGTGAAAGGATAAACATGTTAATTTGCTTCACTGTAGTAACCATTTTACTATCTACATGTATGTTGTAAACCTCAAGTATAAATGATAAAATTTATTTTTAAAATGGCTGAGGGAGCTTATCACCACTAAACCTGCCTTATAAGAAATGCTAAAAGGAGTTTTTTTGAGTGGAAATAAAAAGATGCTGAAGTAACAACATGAAAACATATGAAAGTATAAATCTTATTAGTAAAAGTAAATACATAGTCAAATTCAGAATACTGTAATACTGTCATGGTAGTCTATAAATCACTTTTGTTTAATTCTACTTTAAGTTCTGGGATACGTGTGCAGAAAGTGCAGGTTTGTTACAGAGATATACATGTGCCATCATCTAGGCTTTAAGCCCCACATGCATTAGGTATATGTCCTAATGCTCTCCCTCCCCTTCCACCCCACCCCTCTCTGGTTAACTCTTAAGAAAGCAAGCCTAATGATGGTTAGCAAGGGAAGGGGTAAAATAAGGCATGTTCAACCTCCTATCATGCTGGGAACTCAGTTTTCAAGGTTGCTCAGAGGTCCCTTTGGCCAAGAGGGGGGTCCATTCAGTCAGTTGAGGGGGCTTAGAATTTAATTTTATTTCTCAGATGTCAACTCTTTGAAGGCAAGGATTTTGTTTCTTTTGTTCAATATCTTAACCCTACCACCTAGAACAATGCCTGACATATAAATGTTCGATAAAGGTTTGTTGTGCAAATGAATGGAAATTGTCTGGACACTGACATCCTTCCACACTTGACTCACTGGCCTGCACACTAGGCTTCACACTCTCTGTGACCTAATCTATAAGCTGCCCTTCTTCGGTTTTCTTCTTTCCTCTATTGTTTCACTTAGCATCTAACTGTGAAAGCTGCCTGAGATCAGGGAGCAGGAAATGGAAGCTGAAAGTTGCAGAACTCTTGATACACATATCAAAATGTTTGGGGCCCAGACTCTCAGAGCTAAATCCCAGCCCTCTCAAATGCTTTCAGACAGGGAAGATCCAGGTTTCTTGAGACCCACAGCCTATAAATTGGTGAGGAGAGGAAGGTCCTTTGAGGAAAAACAAAAGGAAATTAGGTATGACAGCCTGCATAGAATGAGAAGAGAAATCACGTCATGTCTCTTACTGCAGACTTAGAGTTGCCATTCCCTTTCTTCTGAGATCTCCTTAGGCAGTTTCTCAGGGATGCTTACAGAGATGGGTTGCTGGCTGCACCACGGCCTCCTCTCCTGGTTCAGCTGACAGAAGCAAGGACATCACCTGGAAGTCTGTTAGAAATACAGGGTCTTAGGCCCTGCTGATATGATTTGGACCTGTGTCCCCTCCAAATCTCAAGTTGACGTGTAATCCCCAGTGTTGGAGGTTGGGGCCTGGTAGGAGGTTGATACGGTTTGCCTGTGTCCCCACCCAAATCTCATCTAGAACTGTAGCTCCCATAATTCCCACTGTTGTGGGAGATAATTGAACCATGGGGACAGTTTCCCCTATACTGTTCTCGTGGTGGTGGGAATAAGTCTCACCAGATCTGATGGTTTTATAAGGGGAAACCCCTTTCACTTGGTGTTCATTCTCTCTTGCCTGCTGCCATGTAAGACGCACCTTTCACCTTCTGCCATGATTGTGAGGCCTCCCCAGCTATGTGGAACTATGAGTCCATTGAGCCTCTTTTTCTTTATAAAATACCCAGTCTCAGGTATGTCTTTATCAGCAGTGTGAGGATGGACTAATACAGAGGTGTTTGGAACATGGAGGCAGATCCCTCATTTATGGATTAGCATCATCTCCTTGGTGATGATGATGAGTGAGCTTTTGCTCTGTGTCCACACAGATCCGCTTGTTTAAAAGCATGTAGCACCACCCTACCCGCGCTCTCTTGCTCCTATTCTCACCATGTGACGAGCCTGCTCCAGCTGTGCCTTCCACCGTGAGTAAAAGCTCCCTGAGGCCTCACCAGAAGCAGATGCCTGCACCATGCTTCCTACACAGCCTGCAGAGCCACGAGTCAATTAAACCTCTTTTCTTTACAAATTACCCAGTCTCGGTATTTCCTTATAGCAATCCAAGAACAGTCCAGTACAGCCACCCTAGGCCCATTGAATCCAAGTCTGCCTTTTCTTTTCCTTTTATCCTTTTTTTTTTTGAGACAGGGTCTTGCTCTGTCACCCGGCCTGGAGTGCAGGAGCGTGATCTTGGCTCACTGCAACCTCCACCTCCCAGGTTCAAGCGATTCTCCTGCCTCGGCCTCCTGAGTAGCTGGGATTACAGGCGCATGCCACCACGCCCAGCTAATTTTTGTATTTTTAGTAGAGACAAGGTCTCACCATGTTGGCTGGGCTGCAAGTCTGCCTTTTCATAAGGCGCTGGGGGATTGATTCCTATACACATTAAAGGTGGGTTGACATAGACTTTGTAGAGTCCTGTCAACTCCAAATGCCTCACCTTGGCTCCTGCCAGGAGCCCTGATGCTGACGTTTCCTCCTGTGATCCGTACACACTGTAGTCCGATCTGCCACTCGCTAATGCTACAGGGTGTCTGCCTGAGGGACCAAGACACTAGAGTCCTCACTGTGGCATTGCTGCTGTCCACTTGTCCTTTATTAAGTGACCGTGGTGCATCCTAGCACAGTCAAAAGAGGGAGCTGTTGTACTGAAACAGAGGACTAGTGGGTCTTTATAGGACTTGGGACACTCCTTGAGGTGGCGGAGGATAGAGTAGAGGCCATCTGTCCCCTCATAGTTCCTCAAGCCTTAGTATTCTAGACTTGGCCAGCACTTATCCACTGCTGAGGACATTCTGGAACAGCTAGAACCCCTCCCTCTGCTAACAAGGCGAGCTGCAATACCAGAGAACGCATGCCCCAGGGTCTTTTCCCCATCCCATCCTACCCTACAGCCCTCAGCCAATGGCTGATGACAGCTGCAGCACAGGTGCGTGTTATACACTGGCTCCCAGGACACTTCAGCAGGATCATGCCCCTGTTGCCCACAGTGGTTACTTACTGGAGGGCATATCTCAGGCTGGCATCCTTCCCTTCCCTGCCTCACTTCCCCCAATCCCTCATGAGTATTTCCTGGGGTTCCTTTCCAAATAAACTACTTGGACTACAATCTTCATCCCCGGGTCTGCTAGAAGGGAAACCCCCACCTAGGATTTGGGGTGGGGGTGGGGTGGGGTTAAGTAAAAATCCCAGGTTGATTTTTAATTTTTTTTCCTCTATGAATCGTGACAGCATCTGCAAAACTAGACCACTTCCTGGGGAACCATTCAGCTCAGCACAGGCTAGAAACTGTGGAAAGAACTGGAATGCGGACCTCCTGCTCACTGAGCAGGCAGGGCTTAAAACTGCTGTTGTGTTAACTCAGGGTTTCTCAACCTGGGCATCAGGACCACAGGATTCTTTGCTCCCAGGGTTGGGGGTGCTGCTCTGTGCGCTGTGTGATGTTTAGTAGCATCTCTGGCTTTTGCTCACTAGATGCAACTAACACACACACACACACACACACATGCATCCCATTGTGATAATCAAATATGTTTCCAGACATTGCCAAATGTCCCCTGTGGGGCAACAAATCGCCCCCGGTTGAGAACCACTGGGTTAACTGAACTCTTTCTTCTGAGCAATGGCAAACAAAACCCAGGCTGACTGTTTCCCACCTGCGGTGAAACTTGCAGTCCTTTGCTTTACCTCTGATGCGCCTGCCCTCTGCCCTGCTTGGCTTCAAGTCCTCATTATAAAACCCATTTGTCACCGCTCCCTTTTTGAGGATTAATTTCTAGATTGTCTGCTGATGGCTAACTGGGATTGCATTTCTGGTAAAAAAGAAAAAAAAAGCCCAACACATCAGCTCCCTGCTGGTCTCAGAATTCCAGAGTGCCCTCAAGTGGCCAGAAACTGCCATCTGTTTGGCTGCCCTCCAAATTCCAGGCTGCTCTGGAAAGAACTATGGGGGGCAGGGACCTTCCCCTTGCTTGGTGCTTCTAGAAAATCTGTTTTCTCACAACGTGACAAAAATTCAGCAGTGTCTCCTTCAGGCTATTTCTTGGAGCATGTTTTTGAGCGCATCCCTGAGAGGTTGATCCTACGGGCTGTGTGTGCATGTGTTATGAACGTGTGTGGTTTTCAAAGTCTGGTCAGTAATGAGGAATGCAAATGGAGTCAGTGCTGAGAGAAGGGGCTGCAGGCCACACCACCGTGCTGGGCACACATAAATGAGCCTTGTGTGCTGGCAGAGGGCAGTCAGACCCTGTCAGCTGTTACAACCAGGTGAGCTGCAGGGAGACCTCTGGGAAAGAGACCGCAGTCTTTATCCAAGTGGCCTCGGTTACCTGCAACCAGGTCACACAGACTCTGTGTTCTCTCTTGATTCACCAGTTTTAACATGTGGCAGCCACCAGAGAGAAACCAGGTCTAATTCTCCAGTTTTCCAGGCCTACTTCAGTTCCCAAGACTACCTTTTCTAGAGGGACGCTCCAAGAGATGGGGAGATAATGGAAGTGCCTAATCGCAAAGCCCTACAATATAATTTGTAGGAAGTAGGCAAAGTGCATGCAAAATGAACATTAAAAGCTAAGGAGCTATTCAGGCTGGAAAGAGGAGAGGTTTTCGGCACCGGGTGGTCTTCCAGCCTACCTGTCACTCACCCTCTTCAGGACTAGGCGGGGACCACTGTGCTCTCTGCAGACATATTTCAAAATACACTACAGCACACAGCACAGAGCACTCAGCACAGAGAACTCAAAACAGGTTTTTCACTTGCATGAAGCTCCCTCAGTGCCAACTCTATGTGGGCATTCAGTATTTCCCACTATCAAGCTTCACTGTAATTGCATAGGGTCAGATTCCTGGACAGACCGGAGGCTCGGGGGAAACACCAAGGCCTGTGTCTCTTCACAGGAGACTTCGGACACAGCACAGGGTCTGGCCTCCAGGGGCACACTGTCTTTATTTGTTGAAGGAACACTTAAATCAGAGATCGGTGGATTTTGAAAGACAAAAAAGAAAAGAGATGGAATTCATGTAAGGAAATGGTAGACCCTAAGACAGAAATGTACTGTCTGTTTGGGGAATAGTGAGAAGGCCCATTTTGAACTAGAGAAGATGGCTTACGTAATGAAACAGTGAAGAATCATGCTGGAAGGTTGCTGAGGGGCAAGAGAACAACTGATCTTCATTTCCTAAGTCAATAAAATATTCACTAGCAGTTGGTCATGTCTCACCTTCTTTTTCTTGATGAATATCTTATAATGCCCCTTTACCATCCTGAAATGAAATTCATCTTTTCAATATAACCCACCTACTCGCATAATTTTTAAAAATAAGTATAATGGCCCAAGTCTAGTCTAAAAAAGAAAGAAATGTCATTTACAATATCATATGCATAGGCCTGGATTTATTAGGAGATATAATGAAGTAGTCAGATGTTTGCAACTCATAATGGAAAAATTTGAATATAAAAAATGTAAGGCAATATTCAGCTGAATATTCACACACGAGGAATCACTGTGGTGGCGAGAGCTGCAACTGTAGACTGTTAACAGGTGTATTGCTTCGGTGACTCTAATACCTTAAGGAGATTTGCTATTGGCAATGTTATTTTTGAAGCGGAGAAAAACTTTTGGCAAAGGTTCAAACATAACTAAGTGCAACTATCCATTGATTTACAGTCACTGTGTTTCTAGAATCTATAATACATATTAAGATCCCACGCAAAAAAAAAAAAAAATTGTGCTAGTATGTAGCTGGAGAATTCAGACAGGGAACAGGACACAGAGCTTGACTCTGTGATGTCCAGGGCCATAGCTGGAATACTCAAAGGCTGAAGTCTAGAATAATCTGATGGCTTCGCTGGGGCTGCAAGACCTACTTTCAAGGTGGCTTATCTACACAACTGGCAAGTTGGTGCTGGCTGTTGGTAGGATGCCTCTCTCCCTGTGAAATTTCCCCACAGGGCTGCTTGAGTGTCCTCACACCATGGCAGCTGGCTTCCTCCAGAGTGAGCAATCCCAGAGAGAGGGACAAACTGAAGCTCTTCCTTTTACAACCTAGCCTCAAAAGTCACATAGCATCACTTCTACCACATTCTTTTCCTTAGAAGAGAATCCTTAAGTCTGGTCTGCATTCAAGGAGAGGGGAATTAGTCTCCATGCCTTGAAGGAAGAGGTATCAACAAACTTGCAGACATATACTAAAACCACCATAGCTCAGATAACTTGCAATAGGGTTTTCAGGTACATTCAGTCTACTCAAAATTACATGGGATGGGCCGAGTGCAGTGGCTCACACCTGTAATCACAGCACTTTGGGAGGCAGAGGCAGGCGGATCACCTGAGGTCAGGAGTTCGAGACCAGCCTGGCCAAAATGGCAAAACCCTGACTCTACTGAAAATACAAAATTAGCCGGGCGTAGTGGTACGCATCTGTAATCCCAGCTACTCTGGAGGCTGAGGCATGAGAATCACTTGAACCCGGGAGGCAGAGGTTGCAGTGAGCTGAGATCACATCACTGACCTCCAGCCTGGGTGACAGAGCGAGACTGCGTCTCAAAAAAAAACAAAACAAAGCAAACAAACAAAAATTACATGGGATGTAGAATAAAAACCCATAATGTGGGACAATCCCACATATTACAGACTGTCTTATGCTCTGTAACCCCATCCCTACTCCACCAAATGCCAGTAGCACATCTTTATCATTGTGAAATGCAAAACACCCCCTACACCTTCATAATTCTCTCTCCTTGAGAACCACTGTAATGGATCATAAGAACAACTAAAAATTTGGGTCAAGAAAGCAACAAAATCAGACCCAGGCATTATGATTAGTCTAGCAGCAGCATACGGGAAAGTCTTCCAATTACTTTTAAGATCTATGCCTCACACTCTGCCATCTCCCACAGCCTCCACTGGCACCAGTGCCCTTTAGGCTCCTTGTAAGCACTAAGCTCCCTCGTGGCTCAGGGCCTTTGCACTTACTGTAGATCTCTAGAACATTCTCCTGTTTCTCCCTTATACCCGCACCTTTTCACTCTCAGAATTTCTTCAGATAAATCTTCCTTCTTCTTTCCAAAGATACCAGGTTTCCCTGGAAAGCAAAGTTTTCCCAATTTGAGCACAAATTGCAGTTTTTAGTTATAGACTTGTGTGATTATTTGTTTAATTTCTGTTTCCCCATACAAAGGTAAGCTCAGTGATGGCAGAGGGAGGAAGGAAGGAAGGGAGGGAGGATATGAGCCTCTTGTATTAGCCACAGAGCTGAGCAGCCTCAGATAACATGGAGAAGTTTACTATTCCTTTTGGGCGCCCTGAATGAACAGCCCCACATATCACTGGGTGGAAGGAAGGAGCAGGAAGGGCCCCATCCCTATTGAAATATTGGTGAAGATATATATCTGACTGTGCCAGCACACACATAAAGAGGCATATTAGCTCCCCAGTTCGCAATGAAAAACCACAGCTGCTAATGGTGGTGTTGCTAGGTTGTTCTGTCGAGCATGATTTTCTGTTTCAATTACTGCGGTGGTGGTGATTTAGCAGCCAGACCGTCTGAGAGATGCTCCTAGGAGGTTAGGTTGTAAGGCCCATCAGAAAGAGATGGCTTGGGTTGGTTGGTTTCTCTCTCTGTCTCCATTAGCTTTTGCTGTTCACCCAAATAGACTCTCCAGTTTAGGCTGTGGCCATGTCATCACTGTGGGTGAGCTGGGCTTATTGGGGGTTCCTGCGGGGGCTTAGTGAATACTGTGCCATTGCTATTACCCTGAAGCAGGGCTATGCATTCTATAAGAAACCTTGTAATCACCACTTACAGAGAGTATTTATTGTGTGCCAGGCACCCTGGTACATAAACTTCCTGCTAGATTTGCCCTGACACAATCTCACTTCAGCCGCACAACCGCCTAGTGGCTTCCATTTTACACTGAGTTCACTAAGACCCGGAGAGGTTTTCAAACAGCTCCTTAAGGTTAAAGAGCTGGGACGCAGTGAAACAGGAACTTGACTGAGATTCATCTGACTGTCCAGCCCGAGCTTTTTACATCACCCTGTACTGCTAATTCCTGCCCTCCTTCCAGCCAGGGCTGATACTTCATCCTGCTATCCCCATCATCATTCACTGGATCTGCCTGTAGCACCCCTGAAGGCTTTGGGTGACTTCCAAGATGTGAGGGAAAATGTAGGTGCAATCTCCATTTCACCGCCTTACCCTTGAGGCTCCATGAAAGGCTACCTCTGGCATTCTGCACATGTGGACTGGAGAATTTCTGTGGCCTCCCAGAGGCTAGGACTTGCATGTGGATCTGCCCGTAACAAGCTCTTCCATCTTTAGAGCCCTCCCAGGGGGACTTCTGTGTCTATTATTTAATTACATATTCAGTGTTCTGAGTCTAGTCCCCAGTTTCACAGGCATGCATGGCCCTTGTTGGTAGCAGCAAGGGTGGCAGGCTCGCTGATCCCTGAACTAGACGCAGCCTTGGTAATGCCCTTGAAATCTATACTCCAAATGTGGCCCCTGACTTCTGCTCCTCTAGCTCATCCACTCATTGTATAAGCTCCCAATTCCTGTATTCAATTATTTTCTATTTGAAATGACTGGAATGGTTTTGGTTTCCTAAATTCTGACTTACATGCCCTACTTCTAGTCCCTGAGATCCTGGGTCTTCCTCTATGATCTTCCCAACAGTATACACAAAAGCATCTCTTTTCTTTTTTTTCAGTTTAAGTTGGGTTTCTTTCTTCATTCTTTTCCAACTAAAGATTCATAATCAGTCACGTGTATTATCTCATTTAATCCTCCCAGCAAGCTTTTAGAGTAGATATTATTAACCCCATTTTGTAAAGAAAACTGAGGCTCAGAGAGGTGAAGTGGAGGGTTCTGCTAGCTCTGTGGTATCTTCTGTGAATAAGAAGAAAATATCTGTTCCTGGAGAGTGAATTTCAAATTGGCATCCACTATGAGCAGGAGAATTACAAAAAGCACCCCTTCCTCTGGGCTGCTGTGGCCCCAGAGCCAGAGAGCACAGCTTGATGAGCAGAGCTGGGGATGGATTTCTAGCCCACACATCCTCTAGTACAAGCACAA
This sequence comes from Pan paniscus, assembly GCF_029289425.2. Lineage (NCBI taxonomy): Eukaryota > Metazoa > Chordata > Mammalia > Primates > Hominidae > Pan > Pan paniscus. Next base: position 71,909,199 of record NC_085926.1, on the reverse strand, counting down.
AGGACAGGACACAACCGGCCATGTGCCTGCCTGGTAGCCTTAGTTAAATGTCTCACCCAGGGTCACACAGCTCCAAGTGGAAGAGATAGGCTCCAGTCTCAGTTCTTTTTTCTCTCTCTGTCTCATTTCAAACAACTGTACTGTACTGCTGGATAATACTCTAACTTATTTGTTACTTAGCATTTGCATGTTTTCATGTTGTTGCTTAATGTTTCCTATCTGTGTATATTTATAAGTATTTCTTAGTGCCTGGTGTTGTGCCTACACTTTGTAGCTGCTTAGTAAGTGCTTACAGAATGAATAAATGAATGTGCTGTTTCCTCAAATAGATTGTAAACACATAACAATTAGCGACCATGGTTTCCATCCCTTTGACACCTCGATGCCTGATACTGTGCATTTGATGTATCAGTAAAGATATCTTCTTAATGATGAGGCTGATTGTATGCCATGAGTACTGGCAGAATTTGTGCTATTGTGTCATGGAGTTCCTTTGAGAAAGCTCCATGGAGGATCCTGACTGAGCCTTGAAGAATAAGCTTTCCAGAGAAAAATGGGAAGGGTGTCTGTCCTAAGCTGAAGGAATGGCCAACAGAAACGCAGGCAAGAAGGATGGGCATGGTGGGTTTAGAAGTGACAGTCAGGAGGTCGGCTCATGTAGGAGTGAGGATGTGTGTCGGGGGAGTGGTTGGAAATGAGATTGGCTGAAATTAATCCCAATCCCACATCCAGCTCCACCATATGCAATTAACCCAGACCTCTGTTTACAGAGAGGAATTTGAAGCAAAGGCCACAAAACCAATCCATCACAGTTCCCCAGGGACTCCAACCACAACCGATGACATGAACAACCATCAGTGTTCTTTAACTCTAAGAACTTGGAAAGACTGATAGCCATAAAAGACATCCTGTAATTAAAACTGCCAACCACTATCCATCTAATATTTCAGGCTCTGTGGGAGAGCACGGGGGCTGGGGAGGAGGAGGTAAGGGGGAGACAGAGGATGGCATGTTTTACAAACTCTAATCAGCCATTTAGCCATACTTATACATCTGATACCTTCACAAGCTTGTCCTCTGTCATACAAATTTTTCATGACACAAATACGAGTGGTAATATTAGATGAATTGGTCAGGACCCTGACTGCCGAAATAAAAAGCATCTGGGGACCAGATTAAGTCCTAAAGAAAGCAAATTGTGTATAAAACCAAGGAACCCAACATCCTGGTGAGTAACTTCTGTGGTTTGATACCCAAAAGCATATGCCTACGTCTTGTCCATTTTAGTCCTGTTAGCCTGTTTGTGAAGTAAGGAGAAACTAACCCTTACTCCAAATAAGATAAGCATGGCTGGGTGCAGTGGCTTACACCTGTAACCCCAGCATTTTGGGAGGCCATGGCAGGAGAATTGCTTGAGCCCAGGAGTTCAAGACCAGCCTGAGCAACACAGCAAGACCCCATCTCTAGAAAAAAAAAAAAGAATCAGCTGGGCATGGTGGCACACACCTGTAGTCCCAGCTACTTGGGAGACTGAGACGAGACGATCATTTGAGCCTAGGAGGTCGAGGCTGCAGTAAGCCGTAATTGCACCACTGCACTCCAGCATGGGTGACAGAGTGAGACCCTCTCTCTGAAAAAATTAAAAAGTCATAAATGAGATTAGCAGTGTAAGGCTTTTTAGATAGTTCCTGTCATACAACTGACAGTTCTGGAGTGGCCATGAGTAGCTGTTCTTTCCCCTCCTTCTCTTCACTAGCATGGTAATCTGGCCATGTCTGGCTAAGAACCTGTAGATGCCAGGTAGGAGTGGGGAATAGCTACGGGTTAGGAGAGACCTCTGGAAATAGGAGTCCGGTATCATGTACTCCTGCTTCTAGAATGTTCTCCATTCTTTATGTTCTGTGGTGTGTCTGCCCATCCTCCCCTGATTTGTTCAGGTCCACTTGTCATCCTTCCCCTGCTCTGCTCTGCAGCTCAGGGAGGCCAATGCTTGGAGAATATTTTCCAGGCTCCCATTCTAGCTGGTATCCACCGAAGCTCAGTCATTTGGAGGCACTGGTGGGATACTAGAGAGTCGAAAGGACAAACCAGGGGACTCCACTCTTCTGTCTGCTCAGGGGACATCTTTGAGGCCAGCTACATCCTCCCTCCCCACATGGCTCCAGCTCCCACCAATAGGCCTACCGAGGTTCCAGCTTCTGCTAGGTGATGCCGTGCTGTCCTCCCAGCCTAGGAATGGTGGAGGCTTCCTGCACTTGCCCACTAAGCCCTGATGGCCTTCTTGGTCTCGTCTATCTGGGGACCAAGACCTTGACTAAATTGCCTCTGTTTTAAACACCTAGAGTGAGATTTGTTCTCCTGGTGGAACCCTGACTGATACAACCTTACTGGGAAAGCTCTAGTGCAATATCTCTATTATGATTTGCTGGTGGCCGGTATAACCATTGTCAATTTGCCCACAATTCTCAGGTTAAGAAATGTCCTATTTTTATATTTTCCTCTAATCAACTTAAAACTTGCTCCAGCCCACACCTGCCTGGCTGGCTGGATGTCTGTTGTCAGGCAGCACCAGGACTCATCCTTTGTTCTCTGTATAAGAATTTCAGGCTCATCCAGTCTTTAGGGAGCAGGCAGGGAGCTGGTTCCTTGATAACAACAAGAAATCCTGTGGAGCATCATTCCTTCTGTTTCATTACCCTGCTGTCAATTTCAGGTTCTCCATCGCTTATCAGAGACTTCTTTTCTGGGTGGGCCACATAAATGTCCTTCCCAGTGGTCTTCTCTTCCCATCACAGCTTTGGCCTCAGGGGACCCTTGTTGATGCACTCAAGGCCACAGTGTTTAATGTCCAGCCTCACCAGCATGTCCTCAGAGGAACAGCTCCTTCTCAGGTGCTGCATGGGACCACCACAGCTGTAGTGGAAGCCACCACCCCTCACCCCATCAGTATCCCAAAGCAAAGCCATGCAGAATCCCTCTACCGGACACACGTCTGGCTCCATCCCCCCATGGGCCTGGCAGAGCCCTCCACTGGAGGGCTGCAGGCTGGACAGTGCCCATAGATATATTCAGTTGGGCTCTCAGAATGTATTTAACGTTCAAAAAAATTATCTGCAACATTCTAAAATCAGTAAGTTTTACACAATAGTCCAAACTTCCTTGTACCGTTGAAATATCAGAAAAATCCAGCCACAATGATCTCACATATCCTGATGCCAAGAATGGGATAGAGCTGAGTAGCAGTGATGGTCTCTGCAGGAGGGGCGCTTTCTCCAGGCTTGGTTCATTCATGGGGCCTGACCTGCCTGCCCAGACACCAGGTGTGCCAGCCCCAGTTCAGCCCTTGAGAACAGAGGCCTGGGCCATTCCTTCTCAGTGCTGTGTTCTCACACCCTAAAGCTCAGCTGGTCCCAGAAGGAGGGTGAACGGGACAAAATAACTTCTCAAACTTGTGAACCCATTATGCAAGTAACGGAAAACCACATCTGTCCTATTAGGTGAGTGCAAAAGTAACTGCAGTTTTTGCACTGTTGGCATTTGCCATTTGATATTGGAATACATTATTAAATAAATGTGGTTATGTTATATATCAATTTAATGGGCATTTCTCACTTTATGTCTTTTGCTAATGACTTATCACTTGTCATTTATTTTATGTTTATTTTGGACTATGGAAATGATGTTAGACCGCAAGCAAATTTGAGTGATTTTCTTATTTGAGTTCAAAATGGGTCATAAAGCAGCATAGACAACTTGCAACATCAACAATGCCTTTGCCCCAGGATCTGCTAGTGAACGTAGAGTGCAGTGGTGGTTCAAGAAGTTTTGTGAAGGAAACAAGAAGCTTGAAGATGAGGAGTGTAGTGCCCAACCATTGGATCTTGACAATGACCAACTGAGAGCAATCATCAAAGCTGATCCTCTTACAACTACACGAAAAGTTGCTGAAGAACTCAATGTCGACCATTCTATGATTGTTTGGCATTTGAAGCAAAGTGGAAAGTTGAAGAAGCTCAATAAATGGGTGCCTCATGAGCTGAGTGAAAATAAAACAAAGTCATCATTTTGAAATGTCATCTTCTCTTATTCTACGCAACAATGAACCCTTTCTTGATCAGATTGTGATGTGCCACGAAAAGTGGATTTTCTACAACAGTTGATGATGACCAGCTCAATGGAAGGACCAAGAAGAAGCTCCAAAGCACTTCCCAAAGCCAAATTGCACCAAAATAAGGTCATGGTCACTCTTTAGTGGTCTACTGTCAGTGTGGTCCACTACAGCTTTCTGAATCCAGTGAAACCATTACATCTGAGAAGTATGCTCTGCAAATTGATGACATGCACTGAAAATTGCAATGCCTGCAGCTGGCATTGATCAACAGAAAGGGCCCAATTCTTCTACACAACAATCCCCAACCGTACATTGCACATCCCACCCTTCAAAAGTTGAACTAATTGGGTTGTGAAGTTTTGCCTCATCCATTATATTCACCTGACCTGTCGCCAACTGACTACCACTTCTTCAAGCATCTTGACAACTTTTTGCAGGGAAACAGCTTCCACAATCAGCAGGAAACAGAAAATGCTTTCCAAGAGTTCATCGAATCCCAAAACACAGATTTTTATGCTACAGGAAAAAACAAATTTATTTCTCCTTGGCAAAATTGTGCTGATTATAGTGGTTCCTATGTTGATTAATAAAGATGTGTTTGAGCCTGGTTATAATGATTTAAAATTCATGACCTGAAACTGCAATTACATTTGCACCAACCTAATAGTTTCAGTAGAAGGTGGAAATTTATAAGGATATAGACATGTCTTTGAGAACTCAGGGGTGGAAACACACATGTTCTCAGAAAGGGACCAGAACTGGCACTTAGGAAGTCCAGATTATCTTTCCATCTCTCAACTCTGCTTTGATGTTTCTGCTTCATTCTTTCCCTCTCCCTCTAGAATATTCTCTTCTGCTTCTTGGTGAAAAATACTCCCCCTCATAGCTATCAGGAATGCACGGTGAAGATCCAGGCACGCCACAAGAACAACTCTCTCACTGGGTTCCACTTCCACATCCCCAGGGAAGGGACTCTGCTTGGCCCAATGTGAGTCAAGAGCACACTGCAAAGCAGTCACCTATAGCCACAGGAGAGGCCACATGTTATCACATGTCACCAAATGCCTGCTGAACTAAGGGGGTGTGGTTGTTAAGAGGAGATTGTTGTGAACAGGGCAGACACTCTCAAAGTGTCTGCTGTGGGTGACTCTAGAGAAAGTAGAGAATAAAGTCATTCCCCTCTCCAGCCAACCCCGCCCCTCACAGCCCACGTACCAAGGGTGGTCTGAGAACCTGGCAGAGAAAATGGCACCATGAGCAAGACATGAAAAATTCATTGATTGCCTGCCTGTCTGTGAGGGAAGCAATGCCAAGCTTCATTCATGCTCATCATTAATTCAATCCCAGGCTGGACTCTTTGGCTCAGAGCTTTCAGTTTAAAACAAATGAGCTTGGATGCACAGTCAGCCTACGGTTGTCTGCAGGTGATCTATGTCGACGTTGGCTTCTCTCTGGCAAACCCTCCTTTCAAAGTTATTGCCAGTTAACAGATTCTACACAGCCCTAACTACCCCTTGGAGGACATTTGGAGCTCCAGATTTGCAGTTAGCACCTTTCTCTGCTTAATTACAGCATTATGGATATCTCTGCACCCTCTGTTTACTTTGCCTGCTGAGATGCATACTGAAAGCCAAGTGCCACCTGCCTGGCTCCAGGAAAGGTTAGAGAGGCAGACCTTTCATCAAGCAGAGAATAAGCTGTTTACCCCCAGGGAGCAGTGGCTGGGAGGAGCTGGGTGAGCACCAGGTGGGAAACTTGGCTCTCAGTTTCTTGCCTCTCCAGAGTGAAGTCTTTACCAAGGGGCCCTCTTTTGTTCTTAGAATGAAAATAATAGCTCATATTATCGAGTTCTTATTATGCGTCTATCACTTTGTTTGGTGGCCAGCCTCCAAGATGGCCCTCTGTCGTCCTTACCTTCTAGTACACATGCCCTTGGGTAGTCCCTTCCCACAATGAAGCAGAGCTGACCTGTGTGACCAGAAGAATATTACATAAGGAATGGTATGTGACTTCTGAGGTTATGCCATAAAAGACATTGAGGCATCTGCCTTTGCCTCTTGGATAGCTTGCTCTGGAGGAAGGCAGCTGCCATGTTGTGAGGACACTCAAGCAGTCTTCAGGAAAGGCCTGTGTGGGGAGAAACTGATGCCTTTGGCCAATATCCAGCACCAACTTGCCAGCCATGTGTGTGAGTCACCTAGGAAATGGATGCTCCAGCCCTGATTAGGCCTTCAGATGATCCCAGCCCCTAGCTTCCAAGTCTTCCAGCTGCAGCCCCAGATAGTGGAGCAGAGCTAAGCAGCCCCAAGTGTACTCCATCTGAATTATCCATGCAAACTGTGAGGTACAATAAATGATTGCTGTGGTTTCAAGTCATTAAGTTTTGGGGTGGTTTGTTAGAGAGTACAGTCGATCCTTGTACAAAATGGGTTTAAATTATGCAGGTTTACTTATATGCAGGTTTTTTTCAATAAAAGTTACATTGAGCATGCCTGCCTCTCCTGCCTCCCCTTCCAGCTCCTCCACCTCTTCTGCCTCTGCCAACTGGATACAGCAAGACCAACTCCTCCTCTTCCCCCTCCTCCTCAACCTACTCAACTTGAAAACAATGAGGATGAAGACCTTTATGATTAATGAATAGTAAATATATTCTCTCTTCTTTAAGATTTTAATAACATTTTCTTTCCTCCAGCTGACTCTATTGTAAGAATACAGCCACCTATATGCTCCAATACATGAGCATACAAAATATGTCTTCATTGACTGTTTATGTTATCAGTAAGGCTTTTGGTCAACAGTAGGTTATTAGCAGTTAAGATTTTGGGGAATCAAAAGTTATATCCAAATTTTCAACTGTGTACCCTTAGCCTCCATGTTGTTCAAGGGTCAGCTGTAATAGATCACTAACATGCTCGGTGTGTGCTTTAGAGCAGCAGTCCCCAACCTCTTTGGCACCAGGGACTGGTTTCATGGAAGACAATTTTTCCACTAATAGGGGTGTGGGGATGGTTTTGGGATGACTCAAACACATTACATTTTTTGTACAGTTTATTTCTATTATTGTTACATTGTAATATATAATGAAATAATTATACAACTCACCATAATGTAGAATCAGTGAGATCTCTGAGCTTGTTTTCCTTCAACTAGACGGTTCCATCTTGGGGTTATGGGAGAAAGTGACTGATCATCAGGCATTAGATTCTCATCAGGAGTGAACAACCTAGATCCCTTGCATGTGCAGTTCACGATAGGGTTTGTGCTCCTTTGAGAATCTGATGCCGCAGTTGATCTGACAGGAGGTGGAGCTCAGGCAGTAATGTGAGCAGTTGGGAGCAGCTGTAAACACAGATGAAGCTTCACTGGCTCTCCCACTCCTCACTTCCTGCTGTGTGACCTGGTTCCTAAAAGGCCACAGACTGCTACCAGGGCGGGGGACGGGGTGGGCAGTGCGGTTGGGGTTGGAGACCCTTGCTTTACAGTATTATTTCCTGTAATCCGCACAACAGCCTACAAGATAGATGCTATTAGCCATCTGCATTTCACACATGAGAAAACAGAGGAACAGAAAGTTTTCTTGCTTACCAGATCCATTGGTGGTTCATCCATATCCCCTCAGTCTTCACCCTCCCAGTCCTTGCCACATCCTACCGTCCTACTGCAGGTACCTGCAATTCTCCATCTGAAAGCTTTCTCTCCACCCCCACATGGGGCAGGCCAGAGCTACCAGAGAGTGAATGCTTCCAGGAGCAACCCTCAGCTACTGAGGGACATGCTTCCTTGCCTTTTGGGTGGGATCCCTCTGAGTCCTGCTTTACACGGTCTCCTAAGTTCTGTCCAGTATGATGCAGCCTCAGTTGTCCATAGTAGAAAGCTGATCAATAACACACCCTTTTTCAGCTGCCCTCTCTCACCATTAGACTCTCCATGCCCAGACAATGACTCTTGGGATCACCTCCCAGTGAACTACTTACATTCAAATCCTTGTCTCAGGGCCAGCTTCCAGAGGCACCCGACCTAAGACATGTAAGAAATGACAAAGTTGAAGGCCAGTCACAATGGCCCATGCCTGTAATCCCAGCACTTTGGGAGGCTGAGGTGGGTGGATCACTTGAGGTCAGGAGTTTGAGACCAGCCTGGCCAACATGGTGAAACCCCATCTCTACTAAAAATACAAAAATTAGCTGGGGGTGGTAGCGCACGCCTCTAATCCCAGCTACTCGGGAGGCTGAGATGGAAGAATCGCTTGAAGCCAAGAGGCAGAGGTTGTGGTGAGCTGAGATTGCGCCACTACACTCCATCCTGGGAAAGAAAGAAAGAAAAAAAAGAGAGGGAGGGAGAGAGGAAGGAAGGAGGAAAAGGTATGAAAAGGAAGGAAAAGGAAAGAACAGAGCTAGGATTTGAACCAGACACTGACTCCCAAGCCAGCTCTCTGAACCATGATGCCACTGAGTCTCACACAAGTCAAACCCCTGAGCATCCATGATTCTCATTTTCAAATGCAAATATACCCCACACTAATCAGACTTAGGAATGATCTGCTGTTTGGGATTGGCCACATTTCTGATCTCTCTATTCATGGAAATCATTGAGAATTCACTAAGTAAATATGAGGCAGAGGAATATTATTCAATGTTGGTTTGCATTTTCCTCCCTGGTATCAGATAGCCAGGCTCATACTTGAACTCTGGCTTGATATTTTCTGGACCAAAGAGATAGAGTTAGCCTCAAGAAAAGAGTTGGCTGCTCTGGGCTTCAGCCAGGGACTCCTGTCATGGAGGGTCGTGAGCAGGAGCAGACCAAAGCCCTGGAGAGCAGCAGGAGCCGTTGCCACGTCAGCTGGAACACAACTACCCAGGCTTATTTTTCTCCTTCTCATTTGCTCTCTTGAAAGCATCAGTGCCTTCAACAGCCTCAGCGGAGTCGACTAGGAAGCCAGAAGCTCTGGGAAAATCCACCTGGCTCTGGAGAAAGCCCCAGGCTTTTCCTCCCCATCTCCCCAGAGCCCATTTTTGTTGTTTTTTGGGACAGGGTCTCACTCTGTTACCCAGGCTGGAGTGCAGTGGCATGATCACAGCTCACTGTAGCCTTCACCTCCCAAGCTTAAGCAATCCTCCTGCCTCAGCCTCCTGAGTAACTGGAACTACAGGTGTACACCACCATAACCAGCTAATTGTTTTATTTTTTGTTTGTAAAGAGATAGAGACAGCAAGAATCTTGCCCAGTCTGGTCTCAAACTCCGGGCTCAAACTATCCTCCTGCCTTGACCTCCCAAAGTGCTGAGATTACAGGCATGAGCCATCACACCCAGCCAAGAAACCAATTTTAGTCTTTTTCGAAAATATATGACTACACATCACTCCCACTTTTTAAAACAGAACACCTGTTAACATCTGGTAGCGTACTCATGTTTTATCAAACAGTTTGGCAATCATCATCCTAAATTTTCTAATTACTGCCTACAACAGGATTTTGCTGATACCCATCCACGCTGGGCATCCTGTTTGTGAGACAATAAAATAGGGAAGGCACCAGTACTCCAAGTGCCTGCCAACCTTTCCAGATTGCTGGGAAGACTAAGTGAGTGATGAGTGCTGAGTGAAGTATGAAGCTTCACAGATGTCTGTTATTGTTACTGCTTGTCAACTCTCAACAGTGGTTTTGTTTTTAAGGATTGCTAATAAGGGAGCTTCTAATAACTGTGCTTGTGGGAGTGTCAGGAAGTAGACTCTGGGATACAGGGTGTGCCCCACATGCTCTTGAGGTTTATACCCAAGGAAAGGAGGAGAAGGAAGCTGGACTGGGCGGAGGGAGAAGCTGGTTTGCAATGCACCCTGTTGATGGCTAAATGCCCCCAAGGGGCACTCTGGAGCTGGGCTGGCCATTCAGCATCAACCCTAGTTGGGGTGAAGGGAATGGGCCTTTACCTCCACACCTTGATCAGTCATTGGATACAACACCCACCTGCCAGATTCATCAGAGCCAGTCCCTGCATCGGGCTACCAGCAGTCAGGGTGTAAGTCCCTCATTCCTGAAGGGGGACTAGGTGACGCACCACAGTGTCCACAAAATAACATTCTATAAGTTTCAAGGAGATAAACATTCCATTTCTTCACCTCTTTTAGAATATCAAGTGGCAATCCAATCTAACTCTTTACTGGGGAGTTGATTCACGTCTTGCTTTCTGGAACTGACCTTTCAATACCAAACAGGTACATGTGCCAAGAGATGCCAAATCAAAGCCTTCCTTTGATATGTGGCCATTAGGGAAAGCTAGATTTTCCCTGCCAATGGAACCACTTTCTCCTCTCAATTAGCTAAAGGGCCTCTCAGTAGTTTTCTTCCCCAACATACATAGACCTTGCCTTCTAAAATGGACTTCTGTACCCTTCTTCTTTGTAAGGAGTTGTGCTGGGCATTCTCCCACTTTTTCCACCCCATTCCGTGTCTCAGGTGGGACTGATCTCCAAGGCTGCATCAGTGAGCTCCCTTACTTTCCAGCTTCTATTCAGATTCAGCCAATGGGAGGCACCAGTAGGAGAATGTTGAGGGGAACAGAAAGAGATTGGGTTATTTCTTCCTCCTGACTTCCTCAGTCCCTAGCCAAGGGCAGAGGCCATGCTCCTTTATCCAAGGCCACAGTTCCTCTCAGCTCCACTGTTGGAGTCATGGCTCTTGTTAGTTCCAGAAACTGTTCCTTCCCTTTAGCCCTTCAGGACTGGATCTGTGGAAAGGGAAGCAGCTCCTCTCTGTATTAGCTGGGCTGTGCTTCCTTGTTCCTCCTCAGTTTCCCTTATACCTCCATTTGTAAGATGAATCTTTATGAACATCTCCTTAATCACCCCTTTGTGCTTTTTCTGCCAGGACCCTGACTCACACACAACCCCATCCTATAGTCCAGAAATGAAATAGCTTCACCCAGGATTTCCCAAGATTCCTGAAAGGCCAGGAACCAGACAGAATCTGTATGTCTTTGTCTTTGGAGGTCTACATTGAGGTCCCTGAAGCTCAGCATTCCAGACTCTTCTCTACTTTCTCTCTATTTTATCTTTGATCTTTAGAACAACGTTTCTCAACCATTTTAAAAGGCACACTGCCCATTCAGGGTCACTCAAAGACCTGCTTTATCTGGCTCTTCTCTTTGTCCCTCCCATTATATCATTCTTCAACAAACGTCTGTGGCCAGGTGCAGTGGCTCACGCCGCGAATCTCAGCACTTTGGGAGGCCAAGGTGGGAGGATTGCTTGAGTCCAGGAGTTCAAGACCAGCCTGGGGAACATGACAAGACCCTATCTCTACAAAAAAATTAAATAAATAAAATTATCCAGGTGTAGCAGCACGTGTCTGTGGTCCCAGCTACTCAAGAGGTTGAGGTGGGAGGATTGCTTGAGCCCTGGAATTTGAGGCTGCAGTGAGCTGTTGATCATGCCACTCTACTCCATCCTAGGCAACAGAGCAATACTCCATCTCAAAAATAAAAAATGTCTATAGGAAGAATGAATGAATGTCTGAGCCTCAGTTTCCTCGCTTGCAAAAATGAGGGGAATAACCCTCCTAAAAAGCTTTTAAGTTAGGTGTCATTATTAGTACAATTTTACAAAGGTAGAAATTGAAGATCAGAGAAGATAAGGATTTGCTCAAGGTCACACAGCTAGGAAAGAGCAAGATCAGAAATGGAACCAAGGGCTTCTGACTGAGTCTGGGGCTCTTGATATGGTACCACAGCCTGCTACGTTTCCAGATTAATAAAAAGAAACCAGTGCACCCTCAACCACTTTAAAAGGCACACTGCCCATCCAGAATCACTCAAAGGCCCACATTATGTGGCTCTTCTCCATCTTCTCCTGAACAGTCAGGAATTGAGATTTCTGAGGGCAGATAGATTATAGATGATTGATAGATAGATATGCAGCTATATATATTATATGGTTTAACTGTGTTCCCACCCAAATCTCATCTCGAATTGTAGTTCCTGTAATCCCCACGTGTCATGGGAGGGACCAGGTGGAGATCATTGAATCATGGGGGTGGTTTCCCCTGTTCTCATGACAGTAAGTTAGCTCTTATGAGAGCTGATGGTTTTATAAGGGGCTTCCCCCTTTGCTAGGCACTCATTCTCTCTCCTGCTGCCCTGTGAAGAGGTGCCTTCCACCATGATTGTAAGTTTCCTGAGGCCTCCCCAGCCATGTGGAACTGTGAGTTAATTAAAACTCTTTTTTAAAAAAATAAATTATGCAGTCTCTGGTGTTTCTCCATAGCAGCGAGAGAATGGGTTGATACAATATATGTTTTTTCTTTTTAATTATCCTCTAAACACACACACACACACACACACATACAGAAGAAGGCTGCCCTTAAGTTCCTCTAGGGGTGTGGGGTGAAAACATCCCCCTTCTTGTTGTCGTCATGGCTCTGGAGGTCTGCTATCATGCAGCCCCTTTGTCCGTCTTTGCAATAGTTCCAGGGTCCTTACCTTACTTCCCTGAAGCTTTGATTAAAAGGGTGAGTCACATGGCTATTGAAAGGTGCAGAACATAGGTGGATTGTAATTTGAGCTACATAATTGCAAATGAACATGTTTTTAAACTCAGAACTTCAGTTTTCTCACTGTAAAATAGGAAAAGATATTTACTTCACAGGTGACAGTGAGAGTCAACTGAAAAAAAAAATACCCAGTACTATGCCTGTTGTAGAGTAACTGTTCAGTAAATATTAAATCCCATCCTACCTACCTCCAGGGTTTCCCAACCACTTCCCGGGCCTCAGAAGAGTCTCACTGTGTTGGGTAGGGGGTCCGTGGACGGCAGGGACCTGTGGATGTACAACCTTGCTTTGCCATTTTAGAGGAATATCAGCCGAGGTGTGGAAGGGAGTTATGTCAGGCCCTGTTCTTTGCTAGGGAATGTTCTGCTAGGTCGGGACACTGTGAGTAGAGCTTCAGCAATCCCAGTGTGCGGCTCCACAGCGACTTGTCGCACCTGCCAGCCACATCTGATGGGAATTACCTGAGAGCCACGACCGTGAAGCCATTCACAGGAACTCATTCTTCCAGAGGGTTAGCAACGGAAATGACCAGGACCAGAAGAGATACAAATCTGGGGGGATTTAACCTGATGAATGCCGGGCTTTCCTAGTCCATGGGGCCTTGTAGAACCCCAGGTGGAGGTGGAGGTGGAAGGATCTAGAGGTTGTTTAGTTATAAAGAATGATAACCTACTCACACTGGCTACTTGAGCGGAATTTAAGGAAATGCTAACCTGCCAGCCTTATCAGAAGGTAGGAGCCAGGCATCTCTCTGAAGCAGAAGTCTAGACATTCTAAAGTTGTGCCATTAAAGTAACTAAACAGCCAACTCTCTTATCTCTGTTTCTTGATTCAGAGAGAGAGAGAGAGAAATATTTAAGCGGCAAGAAGCCAACCAAAGCTCGCTCCTGGCCGAACAGCTGCAGCAGAGGGGTGGGCTTACGCAGGTCCCATTAGGCTGAAGGGGCCTTCCTTCCCCTGTGGCTGAAGGAAAAGAATTCTCAGAGACGGATGCAGACAACTGGCCAGAACCCCACAGCTTGTCTGCCACAATAAGCAAGTTCTACTTAGTAGCCTTTTACATTGAGGCAGGGCTCCATTTCTGTTTAAATTGGGGAAGCTTTAAACTTTATTCGCAAAGGGTTTTCTAGAATACCTTTTAGCTTCCTGACCGCTCAATCCTGCCACAGGACTTTTGAAAACTCTGCTCCCTCTGCCTGGAAAGCCCCTTCTAGCCTCCAACCCCTTCCATGGCCTGGTACTCCTCCTCATCTGCAGCTCTCTAATTGGATGTCCTATCACCGACCCTCAGAGGAGCTCACGGTCATCAGTTTCACGCTCCGGTAATATGCTATGCTTTTCTTTCGCTGAGTTTATCACACATGCTATGACCTGTTTGTTTTAATTATTTCATGTCTGTCCCTTCGACTAGGCTACAAGCTCTAAGAGGGCAAGGGCTGTTTCTTATGTACCACTTTATCTCCGTTGTCTGGTACATTGCTGGGAACAGGTAGGTGCTTGCTATATTTTCCCTCTTCCTTGTGCTAAACTCATGAATCCTCCCAATAACCTTTATTATCCACTTTTATGCTAAAGACACAGGTTCAGAGAGTGCAAATGATGTGCTGTGGGGTAAACACACCTAATAGCAATAGCTTCATCACACCCTTAGACTGACCCTGTATGGCAGATGCTCCTGAATGTGTGTTCCGAACTAGGGAATCCGGGGGTGACCAGCCCAGATATCATTCCTGCTCTATAAACATCTGAGCCCCTGGCCTGTCCTGTGGCACACAGGCCGTACAGGGGATCGAGGCCCTGAGTTTGGGGTCAAATGAAGGTTGCCAAGTGGAGGTCGTTAGGGGAAGGGTGTTAAGTGAAAATACTGCATAAACTGCATGTTGTGTGCAGGGGGTTGCGGTTCTCCTGCCCAGCCCGCTGCTGCTGGACTCTCCCCTGTACGGAAGCCCCAAATAAAATCTCATGTCTCCTTTGCCGGCTCTGTCTTCAGCGTCTTGAATCCACTGAGGTTAATAGGGGTTCAGCACAACTAAAGCCACACAGCTGGGAAGATGCAGAACCAGGCAGGGCATCTCTCAGACCCCAAAGCCTGAGCTTTTTTATGATTCCATGCTGCTTCTCACATAGACCAGATATGTCTTATTTCAAGATCTGAAGAATCTCCACAATTAGTCTGAATGCCCACATGTGCGGCATTTTGCTTTTAAATCCACGGGCCTTAGAAGCAGCAGTTCTCAGAGTGAATCTGTAAATTGGTTTCAGGTACCCCAAATCTCAGGCACCCAGCATGTTTAAAAGCCCCAGTACCCAGCCCCACTTGCAGGGCTAGGTGAGACTCTAGTACTTGCAGTATCAACAAGCACCCCCAGGTGCTTCTAATGCACAGCCAGGTTGAAAAACCAGTGCCTTAGGGTACCTGGTGCCTGTCTGATTTTTCTGTTTTTGCTGTGATTACCTGGAGGGGGTTGGTAAAGGGAGTGTTGAAGCTTGCAGTGAAGAAAAGCCAAAGCTTAGTTTTTTATTCAAAAGAAATGCCTACTGCTCCAGGAAGACAGCAGGGGGGCATCTGAGTTGTCATTTGAATTGCTGGGATGAGGACAGGGTCTCTACTTCACGCCTTGGCGGTCTCACTAGCTCCAGTTCCTAGGAACAGGTGGGTCTCACAGGCAGGCTTATGGGCTCCAGAATTGGCTTGTAAATAACTCATACGGCACAGCTGGGTTTCTGGCCTCATAAATATTGACCAGCTGTGATTAACCGTCCACTCCGGATCACATTATCTAGTGGGAAAGCTCCTTTATTAGGGTATTAAATAAGCATGAGGCCGTGCCTGCTCTGTACAACAGCTTTCCCCTGTGAAGTATGATGCTCTGGCCAGGTGATCTCTACCCAGGCAGGTAAAAGAGAACCATCAATTCCATTAAACAAGGTATTAATTGAGCACTTACTATCTGCTTGGCATTCAGCCAGAGACTGGGGAGATTATGGTGAATGAGATATTTTAATGAGTCAGAAAATACGTTCAAAATAAGCTCACCTCTCTAAAACTGCCTAAAATGACGTCAGAGAAAGGTGTGGATGAGAAGGAACCTGGACACCGTTAGCCTAAGACTTTATATAAAAATGCAGGTGTATTCATTTCCCAGTTCTCATTAGTTGCCTTCCACCCAAATGAGACCAACCCGAGCTTGCTACAGGAAGGGAGTCAGCCACCATCATGTGTGTTTGACAGAGACGCAAAAGCAGGCAGAGGAGCCAGAAAGCTTTGTAAAGGGAAGAAGGAGAAGATTTCAGCCCTGATTCAGGTTGTTGGCATGGGAGGTGGGCTAACGAGAAGTGGGGCAATCCTATGTGATGGGCTAGCGTGCATCTTTGGATTCCTCTGATTGGGCCTAAGTTGAACATGGGGACACAAGTTGGGGAAGCTGTCAGTTACTGATGATATCCTGGCCACTTGGGGCTGATTGCTACAGCGGTTGTTGTGTGGCATCCTGGGCTGGTTACTACAGACAGGAGTCTAACTTTCTGGACTAGTTGCTGTAGGCAGTAGATTGGCTTCCTGGGCTGGTTGCTTCAGGTTGTGGATCAGAGGTCGGCTTTATATATTGTCTGGCCATGGTCTATTTGTATATTCAGTCTCATAGGACTGCCATAACAAAGTCTCACAAATTGAGTGGCCTAAAGGAACAGAAATGTATTCTCTCTCAAGGCTGGAGACTAGGAGTCTAAAATCAAGGGGTCAGCAGGGCCACTTCCTCTCTTCCTAGCTTCTGGTTGCTATAATTGGTGGTGTTTCTTGGTTCGTAGCTGCATGACTCCCATAGCTGCCTCTGTGATCACGTGTTTCTCTTCCTCCTGGGCATCCGTGTTTTCACATGGCCGCCTCCTCATCTGTGTGTCTGTCTCGGTTCCTCTGCTCCTCTCATGAAGACTCCAATCATGTTGGATTAAGGACTCACCCTAATTCATTATAAATTCATCATAAGTTGATTGCATCTGCAAAGACCCTAATTCCAAATTAGAGCATGTTCACAGGTACCAGGGTTGGGACTTGAACATAGGTTTTTGGGGGACACAATTCAACCACAATACTGTGTACTCTTAAGAAGGCTCCAAAGCGGTGCCAGGAGCACATGCTGATGGTTTTATGGGGCTTTGGCAGGAACAGTCAGCCAATGTTTAAGTTTCTGGAAGAGTCAAGGAGGATTCTAGAAGAAAAAGGAATTGTCCTGGTGGTTTAGCGGTCACTGTTTCAACAGTATGGATCTTACCAAGAGGAGTGGGGAGATGCAGTCAGAGGTTTAGGTCTTGTGCTGTGGAGTGGGTGGGAGGAACAGCTGGGAGGACAAAGACACACAGGGGCCCCAGTGGAAAAGTGTCTCTCATGAGGTCACCTAGAGATGGCAATAATAGGTCAAAGGCCTACATGGTACCCAGGCAAAACCATCAGTGATGCTGATAATCATGGCCAAGATCGGATGCTTAGAAATGAGAAGAGATGGATATAGGGCTTCCCATGACAAGAGCAGCCTCATCGCCATCCCTGCAGTTTTTAGCCTTATAGGGTGCATTCATTTACTCGGGCTGCCATAACACAGTACCACAAATTGGGTGGCTTAAAACAATAGAAATTTATTCTCTCACACTAATAGCTACAAGTCCAAAATCACGGCATTGGCAGGTTCATTCCCTCTGGAGGAGAATGTGCTCTGTGCGTTTTCCTAGTTTCTGGTAGGAACCAGCAGTCCTTGCTATGCCTTGATTCCTAGATGCGTCACTCCAATCTCTGCCTGCGTCTTTACACGGCGTTTTCCCTCTGTGTCTGTCTATATCCAGATTTTCCTCTTCTTAAAAAGACACACTTTGTATCGGATCAGGGGCCACCCTAATGACCTCATCATAACTTGATTACATCTACAAAGACCCTATTTCCAGGTAAGATCACATTTACAGGTTTGGGGGTTAGGACTTCAACATATCTTGTTGGAGAATACAATTCAACTCACAATATAGAGGATACAGGACATAATACAGTGTTGTAAATGCTGTAATGGAGAGTGGGGAGGCCCGGGAGCACTGTAGGGAAGGGCCTGGGCTTACAGGGACTGGAAAGGCTTCCTGGAGGAGGCGCCATCAAACGGAGACCTGTGGATGACTAGGCATTAGAGAGGTAAAATGAGTTCCAGGAAGGAATAGCACATGCACAGACCAGGAGAAAGGGAAAAGCATGGTACGTTACAGGATAAGCAGTTCAGACTCGTTAGATCAGAAAGAACGAGAGAATAATGGCACAAGAGGAGCATGATAAAAGAGAGATGGAACTGTGCCAGCTGGAACTTTCCTGAGCAGCAGACACTAGGGAAAGAAGAGAGATGCACGGAAGAATCTTTATTTGTAGGAATTCTTTTTCTTACCTCAAGTGTCTGAGAGTCATCATTTCTATATGCAGTGCAAACTGCAATGATATAGTTTGGCTCTATCCTCTCCCAAATCTCACCTTGAATTGTAATACTCCCCACATGTCAAGGGTGGGGCCAGGTGAAGATAATTGAATCACGGGGTGGTTCCTTCATGCTGTTCCCGTGGTCGTGAATAAGTTTCACAAGATCTGATGGTTTTATAAATGAGAGTTCCCCTACACAAACTCTTTTGCCTGCTGCCATGTAAGACACGTCCTGCTTCCCCTTTGCTTTCCGCTATGATTGTGAGGCCTCCCCAGCCATGTGGAACTGTGAGTCAATTAAATCTCTTTCCTTTAGAAATTACCCAGACTCAGGTATGGCTTTATTAGCAGCATGAGAACAGACTAATACATGCAAGCTTGGAGATCTAAACAGAAGGACCTGGTGGCAAGCTTCCAGAGCTGATATAAAATAAGATGACATTTGTTTCATTGGTCAGTACCTACTACACACTGGCCATGTCGCAGTGTAAGCAAAAATCCATATTGCGCCTATCCTCCAGGCTATTAACAATCTGTCTACAGGGAGAGAGACAGTAACCAAATAATCCTTCAAATAAATGTTTAATTACAAATTCAGATAATAACATAATGGTAGGATTAGATTTGCAGGATTTTTTTCCATTTTTAAGAATCACAGTGGTTTAAATATTAGCAGTTTTTCTCTCTCATAAATAAAATTCAGAGATGGCTGGTACAGCGACTCTACAGTCATCAGGAACTCAGGCCCCTTCGGTCCTCTGGCCCATAATTTTTAGCATATCTCATGGTGCTAGATGACCACAGGAGCTCCAGGCATCAGGTTCATATTCCAGGAAGGCTGAAGAACAAAACGCTATACCCTTTTAAAGAGCTTTCCTGTAAGTATTAACCAATCAAATTCCACTTACATGTCCTCATCAGAACCCTGTTACATGGCCACCTATCTGCAGGAGAGGCTGGAAATAATAGACTTTAACTGGGCTCATGTCACCCTAAAATAAAATCATGATTCTAAAACCAAGGACAAAAGGCAGAAAGGATATTGTGTGGGGAGTCGGATCCCTCTATCACATGAAACAAAGGAACGCCATTCTCCCAGGGAGTGATGCCTATGTTGAAAGATATAGGATGAGGAGGGGCTAACCATGTGAAAGGGGGGAGGGATGTAGGTCTCCTCATAAACTAAACAGGCTGATGTAGCTGGACCACGGATGGGAAGATGAGGTACTGAGAGATAAAACAGGGCAAGGTAGGCAGAGACCTGATGAACCGGGGCCTTGTTAAGATGTGGGGCTTTATTCTAAGTGCAGTGGAAGCTGCTAAGGGGTATTAAGTAGGAGATAATACCCTTTAGCAGGTGGTCTGATCATCTCTGTGTGTTTTGAGCACCTACAATGCGCATGGTGCAGGGTACTGGTGATACAGAGTTATAGCGTCCGCTCGCTGGTGGAGCCTGGTTTGGGGGAGAGCAGCTGCCTTCTGGATTAGAGCTCACAGAACCATATGCCCAGCTGTGTGCAGGGAAGTGTGGGTGTCAGCAAAGGGTTAACCTCAGAGCCACCTGTTGGTAGTTGAATGCAATTTCAGCAAGATGAAGGGGAGGACAGAACATGCCAGGCAGAGCTGGCCCAAGCGCTGCAAGTGTCCAGTGTCGAGGATCTGCCAATAACAGGTGATTTCTGGAGGAAGGCCAAGAGATGAGACTTAAAGTCAGTCAGTCAGAGGTTAGATCACTAAAGGTCTTGTGTGTCAGGCTAAGGAGCTGAATGTTAGTGAGCCACGGAAGGGTGCTGAGTCAGGGAGTGACATGATGCAAGCTATGTTTTAGCACATCAGCACTGGCAGCAGCATGCAGGAATGCAGAGGAGGAAGGAATGCATAGTTACTGAAAAGAGGAGGTTGCTTTTTGTGCACTTGAACTTCTGCCTGTTGGGATCCTGGCTAATTTTATCCTTGTTGGCAGACACCTACTCGGACTACTCCTCCCTGTGAAATACAGAAGCCGAGACCTACATTCCCTTATCTGAAATTCTGAAATCCAGAAAGCTCTGAAAACAAATTTTTTTTTTTTTTTTTTTTGGTGATTCATTTGATGACCAAACCTGAGCCTAAACTAAACTCATTCATCCCGACTCTGTCTGGCATAATGTAACTTAATCTATTTAGTCCACTTAATGTGAATATTAATGTTTTCCTGTGTAGAAGGATTAATGAGTTCAATGATCGGTGTTAAATAATAAATGGCATACATAGAGTATTGCCTTTCTAACATTCAAAAAATCCTAAATTTCATAATACATCTGGCCCGAGTGTTTTTGTTTGTTTGTTTGTTTGTTTTTTGAGATGAACTCTCACTCTGTTGCCCGGGCTAGAGTGCAGTGGTGAAATCTCGGCTCACTGCAACCTCCGCCTCCCGGGTTCAAGCGATTCTCCTGCCTCAGCCTACTGAGAAGCTGGGACTACAGGTGCCCGCCACCACACCCGGCTCATTTTTGTATTTTTAGTAGAGACAAGGTTTCACCATGTTGGCCAGCCTGGTCTCGAACCCCTGACCTCAGGTGATCTGCCCATCCCGGCCTCCCAAAGTGCTGGGATTACAGGTGTGAGCCACTGTGCCCGGCCTGGCCAAGAGTTTTAGACAAAGGATTGTAGTTACCATATATAAGCAAGAAGTTCTGAAACAGCAGGAGAATTTGCTCTAACTAGGGGATTGTTTTAGCAGATAAAAGGAGAATCTACTTCATGCAAAAGACAGTAAACTTATGGACCTCATATTTCAATGGATCATAGAAAGTATAAAATAAATAGGCTCAGAGAACATTTTCCTACCTTTATGGATGATAAGTCAACAAGAGGTTAATAAGAAAGACTTAGGGCTACCCAGGATGCCACCACTACATTTATAAAGTTAGTATCACAGAGAATAACTAGCATCTACTCCCATAAGGCCAGTGGCATTATTGTTTTTGATAACAAACATATATTTATATGATGCTTCGGATTGTATCAGGTATTGTTGCAAATGCTTTCTCCTTTAATTCTTGTAAGAACCATGATGAATGGATGTTGGCATTCCCAATCTACAGCCAAGGGCTTCAAACTCAGAGAAGGTAGGAAATTTGTTCAAAGGCACTCAGCCAACATTTACACATAGGGCCTGGAT
This sequence comes from Pan paniscus, assembly GCF_029289425.2. Classification (NCBI taxonomy): domain Eukaryota; kingdom Metazoa; phylum Chordata; class Mammalia; order Primates; family Hominidae; genus Pan; species Pan paniscus. Next base: position 71,887,938 of record NC_085926.1, on the reverse strand, counting down.
TAGGTTCTTCTGAATCTGAGATCTGTGATCTTATTTTCAACAAACAATAACATTCTTGGATGAAGGGTAACAACTTTTAAAAAGCCTGCTACAAAGAGGCAGCACGATAAAATTTATCTCACAAGCCCACTCCAACTCATAAATTGTGGCTGAATGACATCCTCAGTTGAGGATTTCAAAATTGTTTCGAGGCCTAACAAGAACTTTGATAATTTACCAGGCCTGACAAGGACTTTGACTATCTATTAGCTTTGATTACCAAGGTACAAAATGGAAGCATGGCAAATGGGTGGGTTGCTATTCTTTTTTAATTATACTTTCATTTTTTGGAGATATGGGATCTTGCTATGCTGCTGCCCAGGTTGGTTTCAAACTCCTGGCCTCAAGCAATGCTCCCACCTCAGCTCCCCAGAGTGCTGGGATTACAGGCATTAGCCTTTGTGCCTGGCCCTACTATGCATGTTTAAGGGTTGACTTTACTTTGTTTCATTTAGTCAACAAAAAAACGTCCCTTAGGTGTTTACTGGGTGCAAGGCACTGCAGGATGCTGAGGCTGGCTAGCTCTATGAAGGCTCAGTCCCTGCTCTCGAGGAACTTAGAAAAGTCCCACTGCTGCTCCAATTGTGTAGGAAAAGTGATGCGTGATGCAATAATACTACAGACCCACAAGCCCAAAGAGGGACTTGGAGAAGCAAAGTGAAGATGGTGCTACCAACATAGTCTAGACTTCAAAAGAGAGTGTGTTCTCCTACAAACCACATTAACAGCTTGGGCTTTGGAATTGTACAGGCTTGTGTCCAAAACCTAGTAACTAGAGTGACACCCAGAAAGGGGCTTAGCTTATCTAGATTTCAGTTTCTTCATCTGTTTGAAACGGAAGAAAAAAGGAAAGAGCGACCTCAGAAATTTGTCCAGACTTAAAACAACTTGTAGGAATAACAGCTATGATTTGTTGAGTAGTTTTATGCACTGGGCCTTGTTTTAAACTCTTTACAGTGAGCACTCAGAACGTGGCTATAATAGCCATAGTATTCTTGCTGCCTCTGACGTTGTTACTAAGAACTCTTCTGGGACTGATTTCTTCCATTCTGTCCAATCTCTACCGCTGACTCTGTGATTTTCGAACAAGTCACTTCTACAGGGACTCAATTTTTCTTTTTACAGAGTTTGCTGTTAAAAAAAAACTTGGATTAGATGAGAGGCTAAAACCTGAGGATCTTTTTTTAAAAACCCAGATTCTTGGGCTCCATGCCATAAAGATTCCGATTGGCTAGTTCTGGAGTCAGGCCTGGGAATCTGCATTGCTTTTAACTTAATGATGAAAAAGTACAAATAGACTCAATACTAAGAAAGGCAATGGCCCCGTTAAGTATACATTGGCCAGCTTCAATAGTCACCAAGGCTTTGTCGTATTTGTTTGATCTATCCTATGCAGGCTGTTCTTCATTCGCCACCCCCAGAGCAGGTCCACTCTACCCTGCTCTGAGCCTCAGGAAGGATGAACTCAACAACTGTTTTCACCAGGTTCCCTTGCCTTTTGTCTCCAGCAGGGACTGGAAATTAGGAGAGCAAGGTTGGGCCATGCATTTCCCTGGCTCCCCCCTCCTTGGGCGTTGGCAGTGGCTATGTCCCTCCACCCCAGGGCACAGCTCAAGGCAGCCAGCCTTCCCTGGCAGCCTGCATCTGTCCATAGCGTCTTAACCATTCCTGCCCCTTGATACTTCAGGTCTAAGAATTGTGGTTTCCCTAGTGTTGCTTATTTCACCCCTTTTTGATTTCCCTAAGCCCTGCCCACATCTTTAGAAACAGCAAATGCTCTCTAATTACCTAATTTGCATATGACATTATTTTCTATGGGGACTAACCCTCTTTTTATTCATGCCTGAATATTCTAAAGCAAATCACTCTGCATCACAAATGCAATGATCACATTCACAAGACAATAATTTTAATGTCATCTACAGGCAGCCATCTGTATATTTCAAGTGCCCCTTTGGTACCTCTGAGCAGTCATGTTTGGGAATCACTAGCCTATCTTTGTGTGGTTTTTCCCTCTCAAATGATCTGCCTCTTGGATATACAGAGAATATCCCAGTTTATAGATTTGAGTCAGTCTCCACCTGGTGGCAGGAAAGCTCACCTGGATTGTAGGCTGGTAAATGAGAACCCAGTTATGTCAATGAGGTGGTGTTGCCATGGGAACTGCCCTAGACCATTTAGGAAGTGGTTTGAACACTTAGGCCTCGATCTATCCATAGGCTGAACAATCAGGTGGACACTGAACCAAACATTCCACCTAACTATGTATCTTCCTTCCTCGGGGACAGGTATGGCCACTCATAGGACCAAAAAGACAAGTCATAAGCTGTGTATTATACAGGTTACTGTATGACTAATAAAAAGGGCGAATTTGGGAAGTGGTTAGAGAAAACACTGTAGTGATGACCAAATGTAATTTTAGTAAGTTTACCTGTTTGAATTAGGCTTGGGAATCAAAACACAGACTATTCACTTGGTGACAGAGGTCAGGCACTATGTTTCATGCGCGTCTGTGTGAAGAGACCACCAAACAGGCTTTGTGTGAGCAATAAAAGCTTTTAATCACCTGGGTGCAGGCGGGCTGAGTCCGAAAAGGGAGTCAGCAAAGGGAGATAAGGGTGGGGCCGTTTTATAGAATTTGGGTAGATAAAGGAAAATTACAGTCAAAGGGGAGTTGTTCTCTGGCGGGCAGAGTGGGGGTCGCAAGGTGCTCAGTGGGGGAGCTTTTGAGCCAGGATGAGCCAGGAAAAGGACTTTCACAAGGTAATGTCATCACTTAAGGCAAGGACTGGCCATTTTCACTTCTTTTGTGGTGGAATATCATCAGTTAAGGCAAGGACCGGCCATTTACACTTCTTTTGTGGTGGAATGTCATCAGTTAAGGCGGGGCAGGGCGTATTCATTTCTTTTGTGATTCTTCAGTTACTTCAGGCCATCTGGGCGTATACGTGCAAGTCACAGGGGATGCGATGGCTTGGCTTGGGCACAGAGGCCTGACACTATGAGGTTAATAAAATATTTTAAGATCCTAAAAAATAACAAAAAGTCATTATTCCACCCCAAACGTGGGAACCTGCCCTCCCCTAATGCTCTGCAAGGAAATCTCTCCCAATACTTATTCTAGGGAGTCGTTTCTCTTGCTTGAGTCTTACCTTAGATCAAACTTGTAATTACACATGTTTTGGTCTTTGAACATTTGATTCGCTTTTTCAGGTTTAAGATGAAAAAGATCCATTAACCACTCCTTGGGCCTTTCCCAGAAAGAAGGAAGTTGTGGATTGTGGCCAGTTGGAGAGGCGACAGGTTGGCACTGTGAGATGTCTAGGCAGATCTGCACGTAAGTGGACAGGACTGAGCAGGTCATTGCCTATCTCTAGGACAAAGGCCGCTCCTCTGCCCTTATTCTGGAGACTTTAGTATCTCAGTGAGTTCTAAGGAACTGTTTCATCCTCACTGTACTAAATTACAATCCTGAATGAAGAGCTTGGCCAGCAAAACTCCATTCAAGTTTAGAGCAGCAGAAATTGGCTGGGGATGAAAGCATCTCATTTCTTAAAGGCAAGTCACCAGGGGCATATGGCTGGGTATTTGGTGGGTCGGTTGCAGGCAATGTTTTCCTTGTTAGCTTTGCTACATAAAAGTCTTTTCTGCTGAGGCAGGCAACTTATATTATTCTAGTTTTCAAAGCAAATCCTTCTGCGACCAGGTTGCTAAAACCTAAGCAATCCTCAGAGGCTTTGCTGATCACCCCTTCATTAGGGCATCCCACCATGCAATTACCACCCGAGAGCAACCTTGAGCCCTGCAGATACAGATTTTTGCCCTTAAGCACTTGAGTAAGGAAATTAGGCCAGACTCAAGCTGTAGTCCATTTTGGCTAAAGGAGAAAGGCTCACCTACCTGTCAGCTACAAATTACCTTCGCCCCACCCCTCACTTCTTGATCATCTGCTTTGCACTCCCCCATTGCTTCTACCTGGGCCTGCACGTGTCACTTGATCTGCTGGACAGGAGCAGTCATGGGAGACAGGCTGTGTACCAAGACCTGCAGATTTGCAGGTGGTTAAGAGAGACGTTTGGCTTCAAAAATCATGTGCACACGGGATCCTTTAAGATGATCTGCAGAAGGAAGGGGAAGGAACAATTATTTCAGGAGACCCCCCACTCCTGAAGACACAGGAGCTGAAGCAGCTGTCTGCTCTAGGCTGTTATTAGGGGGCGCTTATGCGGTGTGGATTCCCAGATGCCACACCCAGAGGTCCTAATTCAGCAGGCCTGGAGCATCTGCATATCTAATAAGCTGCTCTCCCTTGTGATTTAGGACCAGGAGATGCAGTAACCTAGCTCAAGTCCTTCCATCTTGTCCTGGTGATCTGCTTTGAGTTTAGAACTGATGAACACATGTGCCTAAAAGCCTTTGAATTTTCTGGGCAAGTCAGAATGATTTACTGGGGGCAAGTCGGTTTTATATCCTTAGATTGTGCCACTGGGGCATCAGACATCTGGATCAATTAGGAAAAGTCATTGCTTTAAGGTAAGAGAAGGCCCTCATTAAAATGCAAACATTAGCTGAGCCATGAGTGATGCTAGCAGCGCTTAGGACACTATGCAGTCTGCAGTGGGAAGGGACAAATGCTTAAAGTTTAGGAGTGCTGGCTTTGCTGAGTTAAGGTCCACTCAGTCACCTCACTAGCCCTGTGAGTCTCAGGCAAGTTCTTTAACTTGGATTGTCCATCCATTAAATGGGGATGATGACAACCTCATAGGGATGATGCATATAAATGGCTGACCTCTGTATATGGCCCAGGCTATGCCCTGGTGTCATGTCAGACCCCTACTAACTCCAACAGGGATGGCACCAGGCTCCAGAGGCCAAGAAAGAGACCCAGAGCCCATAAACAAGATCTGGGGTTTCATCAGGGGAAACCTTACAGGGAGGGTCCGTGGTGGTGGGCTAAGCAGGAAAACTGCAACTGCTTGCAAAAAGCAGGCAGTTTATATAGCACCCTCACTTAGCACCCTCCCCCTAACACCTCCACCTCACAAATTTCATTTAACCCAAAACAAAGGGCCTCAATCCCCTGCACAGCCCGTGTTCTGCTGGACAGGCCGGGGGCTCAGATGTTCCTCATAGATAAGGAACGGATCTCCAGGTTGGCCATGCTAAGAACTCTGAACACACATGCAGGTGAGTCTGCCATAAAGGGTCATTCTGAGGCAGTGCTTGCTATTGCTGTCAGGTGTGACTGTGACTGCCTACCATACACCGGGGTAAAATGGTATCCAGTTATTATGAGGTGTTTGTAGAGGGATATAAGTGCTAGAGGATCTATTAATGTTAACAGATTCCCATCACTCCCTCCCCTCCTACCCAGGCAATCCATCCACTACACAGCTGCCTGAGATGGCTCCAAAATCCATATCTCATCCCGCTCTACCACCACACCTTACAATCCCTCAATGGCTCCCTTAGGGTAAATGTACCTGAGAACAATAACAAGCATACCATGAGAATGACCCTCTATGGCTGAGGCACCTGAGTGTGTGTTGTGAGCTAGGGAACCCAAGAGTGGCCAACCCAGAGATTCGTTCCTTCTCTATGAGGAACATCTAAGCCCCTATTCCTTCTTGTGGAACACAGGGTGTACAGGGGATCGAGGCCCTTTGTTTTGGCTTAAGTGTTAGGGAAAGGGTGCCAAGTGAAAATGCTATATAAACTTGCATGCCTTTTGCAAGCAGTTGCAGCTCCCCTGTCCAGGCTTCTACCACTGGACTCTCTCCCCTGGATGTTAAGCCCCTAATAAAACCCCAGGTCTGGGTCTTTTCTTTCATCTCATGAACATGGTGCCACTCCCACTAGAGTTGATAGGGGTTTGGCATGACAGCTCCCTATTGCCTTCATGTTAAAGTCATACAAGGCTCTACATGCTTTTGCCCCTACTGACCTCTCCAGCCCCTTATCTTACCACTCAGAACCTTTGAACTCTCATATTGCACAGTGTCCAATTCACTTTCCACCCACCTACCTACCTACCTACCTACATTTTTCCTTCCTCCTTCTACAGTTCATTCTCTCTCCCCGACAATAACCCCATCCTGGGTTACTTAATACACTTCTACTCATCCTTTGAAACAGCCCAGCGGTCACCTCCCCTAGGAAGCCTCCCTGACCTCCTTCCTCCACCTGGGCTCAGGGAGGACCCTCTGCAGTGTCCCCAGGGACACCTCTCAGCACTTTCACCTCCTAACTGCTCACGAATCTGACCTCTGCATCAGTGGTTCTCAGCTCTTCCCACTAGAATCAGTTGGAAGCTTTTTAAACTCCCCATATCCTGGCCACATGTCAGACCAATGAAATCACTCTCTAGGGGTGAGACTCAGGTATCAGAAGTTCTCCCTGATGATTCCAGGTGATTGCAATGTGCAGCTAAGGTTGAAGGCCAGGGCTCCAGATGGTGAGCATCTTGAGGGCATCAAATGTGTGTGCAGAAATGACTTTCCACCAATGCTTAGCACAGCAGCCGCCACATTGGTGGTCTCCAATAAATGTCTGAATACACATAGGAAGGTGGGTTAGTATATTCAGGAACTCCCAGGGCTGCATCACAGTCTGAAAGAACAGGTTGTGCAAAGGTGTTGGGACAGGTGACCCTTGGAGGTTCAGGGCCACAAGAAGGTGCTAGAAAGCAGAGCGGGAGACTGGGGTGGGTGGACCGAGTACAAACTCCTGCAGTGGTCCTGCAGCAGACACCTGCAGAGTTCCACCTGAGGCTGATACGGGGCGTGCAGGGCACGGGCCACAAGTCAACTCAGCTGTAACCACATCCAGTCCAGCCAGAGACACTTGAACCTCACCGGCCAGGGGTCCTTGTGAAGGAACTGTGTCCTATTTATTTAACTGGTGGATCTAACAGGCTTGGAGATTCCTCTCTGCCCTCCTAGAGAAGGCTTGGGAGGTGTCTATGTCTTGGCAGACAGAGAATGTGCTCACAGCTCACTGTCCTGGTCACATGCTCTCGACTTCCTTTGTCGACAGAGAGGGCAAGAATGTCCAAGCCCTCCAAAAACCCTTCCTGATCAATCCTCCTAAAACCTGCTTCCCTCCTGACCCCTTAATAGTTGAGCCTTCCTTCTTGGCAAGAATATCTGAAAATAAACTGAGAAATTCACCAGCTTATTTTCCCTTAGGCTTAGCCCAGAAGAACAAACTGTTTTTCTCCCTCGCCTTCTCTGAAGAGGACAAGCAGGTCTTTGTAACATGGAACCTCAAGTTTCCCTTGTCCCAGAGGATTGGTTAACAAAACAAATCTTTTAGAGGAGGAAAATCCAAGCTCTGGTTGGCAAAGGACTGAGCTACCTAAATAGGGGAGACTATGCAAGGTGGGAGGTTTAGATTTCCTGGGTCTGGGGGAACAAGGGGTTTGGGTTCACTGAGTTGTAGCATTTATGCCTCATCCCACCAGAGCCTGAAGAGGCACAGGACCCTTGCTGGATGCAATGATAGGTGAACAGGGCTAACTCTCACCGCCACCCTGAGATGTTCTTCACAAGCAATGGTTCTTGAACCTTTCTAATTATTTGAGGTTTTTAGTTTGTGGTTGTTATGACAATGGTGACTGTCTGATAGACACATCTGATAGCAATAATTTAACTTACACATACCCTGAGGATGACCCTGTATGGCAGACACACCTGAATGTGTGTTCGGAGTTCTGCACGTGGCCAACCGGGAGAGTCGTTCCTTGTCTATAAGGAACACCTGCACTCCCAGCCTGTCCTGTAGAACACGGCGGTGTAGAGGATGGAGGCCTTTGTTTTGGGTTAAATGAAGGTTGCCAGGTGGAGGTTGTTATGGGGAGGATGCTATGTGAACTGCACCCTTAAGCAGTTGCAGTTTTCCTGCCCAGCTTGACTGTTGTTGCTGGGCCATCGCTGTACGTAGCTTTCCCACTGGTAAAACCCTAGGTCTCATTGGCTGCCTCCAGGTCTCTCCTTCGGCCTCTTGAACCTTGTGTCATCCCTGTTGGAGTTATTACGGGTCCCACATGTGAGTGACAAGACACTAAGACCCTGGAGGGTGGAGTGGGGTGCAGGGTGGGGAAATCCAAAATTGTGTTTGGGTATATCCATTAACTATTTCAGTGGAGAGGTGGAGTAACTGCAGTTAGTGTCCCTTGCTTCGTGCTTACTGGTTTAGGCACTTTCCATAGATTAAGTCATTTAATCCTCACAACGACCCTATGAGGTTAATACTTACTCCTTTTTCCATTTAGGAAACTGAGGAGATTCAGTAATTGTTCAAGGGAACATAACAAAAAAGGCAAGTAGTCATTTGGTTACACGATTTTGGAGAGGTGTGTGTGGTGGGAGTGAGAACAAAGCTGGAAATACAAATTCGGAAGTCAGCAGCTGATAAGATGATATTTAGAGCCATTGATCCCATCAGTCTTCCTGGGAAAGCACCTAGACTGGGAAAAGGAGAGTGTCTGGACCAAGCCCTAAGCACTCCCAAATTTAGAGATGAGAATATAGAGGGGTAGGAGCCACTACTGGGAACTGGAGGAAGGTCAGTGAGGTAAGAAGAAATCAACGACAGTGAGGTGTTCCGGAAGCCAAGAAAGGGAAGCATTCCAAAGACCAGGAAGTGGCCAGTTGTGTCTGGAGCTGCTGGATGGCCAAGTAAGATAAAGTCTGAGAAGTGCTTTTGCAGGGAGGAAGACATTGTGCTTTTGACAGGAGCAGCTGCTTTGGAGGAGAGGGGACAAAGTCCAATTGTGGTAGAGTGGGAGGTGAGAAAGTAATGTTGGGGAGGTGCTACCTTTCAAGAAAAATCCAGGGACTGAGCTGCAAGGGCCCATGGTCCCTGGCATTCTCTCCAGCTCTCTCCACACAGCAACTTCATTTTTTTCCCCATATATGCTGTAGAGCATTTTCTATAGGTCACAAAGAAGGTCTTGTCCCATTCAGTCAATAATTGTACCAAGGAGGTGAAAATGGGAATAAAATATAAAAAATAGAATGGCAAGAACGGGATGAGCAAGCCGCAAGGATCAATGAAGCCAAACCTGTCCAGGAAAATGTATCTATCCATGAACCCCTGTCTTCAAGGAATCAATCAGCAGCTCTTGAAAAATTGTATCTCCCGTAAAAGTGTCATCAGAGCTTTCACGGTGTCATGATGCAGGTGCCAATGGCTGGGCACAGAATAGATGGCCCATTAATACTCACTGATGGGTTTATTGATTTGTGTGTCCAGTATAATTAGCCCCACTGATCTTCAATCAGTGCAGCTTGGGGAGGGGATGGAGCCAATGTATCCAGAACAGGGAGTGGAGAGCTGGGCTCTGTCCTGAGGGCCACTGGTTCCCTGCGTAGCCTGGAAGCACCCCGGACTCCTCAGATGCATGGGTTCCTCACTTGTAAAATGGGAGGATGGCAGTTCAGAGTTTCCCAAAGTGATTTCCAGTGATCCTTAATTATTTGTAGCGTTAGTAGGGTTTTTTTTTTCTTTTTTTTCCTCACCAAAAGGGTTAAATGGTCAGATTTGGGCAACACTCATTTTAAATGAGCAGGAATTCTTTGAGCTTTTGGTATGCTGGATATTATAAATCTCTAAGAAATGTAATAAAGTATTCATTTATTTGTTTGATCTACATTAGCACCAAGCATATGCCGGACACTATTCTAGTGTTGGGGACCTACCAGTGAACAAAAGGCTTCAGTCCCTCTGTGAAAGTGTTTGCCTTCTAGTGAGGGAATACAAAGAGACAATCAACAATGATAGGTCTAATGACAAATGGAGCTAAATCCTGTACAAAAAAGTAATCATAGTAACACAGCACAGGAGATAGAAGGCAGTGCTATACATAGGAGAGATGAGGCTTTCTTCTCTCATAAGAGTATTTTTGAGCAGAGACCTGAAGGAAAGGAGGAACTGTAAATGCAAGGTGGCAATACATTTTCCCTGGTCACAGAACATCAAGGGGGTGAATGCAGCTGATATGGGGACAGTGGTGAGATGATGTGGGAGAAGAGGGGGAGAGGTTGTGTGGAACCTTCCCTCTTGGCATCTACTGGTAGAGAGGTAGATTGTGTTTTCCACACTGATGTCCTCAAACAGGGGACTATCATTTTTTTTCTTTGATGATGTAATTCTCAGGATTAACATCCCACTGGAATAGACAGTTTCTAAGTACAACACTAATGATATGACGTGGGTAATGGAATGATGTTCTAAACTGACCAGTGGAGAAAGTGAAAAGTATAAGTTACAGGATCTCTTGTGAAATGCTGTTCTACTTTATAAAAAAACATGGACCAGATTGTGATTTAAGAATGGGATCTAGACTGGGCATGGTGGCTCATGCCTCTAATCCCAGCACTTTGGCAGGCAGAGGCAGGTAGATCACTTGAGGTCAGGAGTTCAAGACCAGCCTGGCCAATATGGTAAAACCCTGTCTCTACTAAAAATACAAAAAATTAGCCAGGTGTGATGGCACATGCCTGTAGTTCCAGCTACTTGGGAGGCTGAGGTAGGAGAATCACTTGAACCTGGTAGGTGGAGACTGCAGTGAGCCAAGATCATGCCATGCACTCCAGCCTGGGTGACAGAATGAGATTTTCTGTCTCCAAAAAAAAAAAAAAAAGCGATCTCTAAATCAGATTGCAAGACTAGTGTCAATTCCTCCATTGACTCTCTATATGACTTTGGGCAATTTCTTGGCCTTTCTATGCCTCGGCTTCCTCATCTGTAAAAATAGGAACAATTATACTTCCTACCACAGTGGCCAGAGTGAGGATTAACTGAGAATTAACAAAATGCTTAATGCAGTGCCAGGCACACAGTAAGTTCTCAGTAAATGTTACCTGGTAAGATAATTAACATTAACATTTAATAAGGCTTATAAGTGCTGCCGACCAAAGAATCTGCTTTATATATTAAAAAAAAGGATGACAGAAATATAGCATCAAATGCTGGGACACCTGGAGTGCTTTTGAAGGGCTGGTGTGCTTCATGACCGTACTGTGTATTTCACACACCATGGCCGTCATCCTGGCTGCCTGTACAGCAACTATTCCTCTGCTATCCCCTGGGGTAGCAGCCACACTCCTTGCCATGTTCCATGCCAGTTACTTGTTGCAGTGGGGCTGTTCATGCAATACAGCAGAGCTCAGGACTCGGCTAGATGGTTGGGAGAAAGGAAGCCATCCTCTTTGCTGTGCTGTAGAGGAGAAGTCATGCAGCCAAGGAGCTGCAACAGTCATCTCTCTGCCATGAAGACAGCCAGCCCGGGCACAAGGCCAATACACAGAGCAAGGCAGAGCCAGGAGACTGCCTGAGAAATGAAGCCCCATCCTGGCTCACCAGCTACCTCTAAACCAACCCAATTCTGAAATTCCCCCTCCTTCACTGTAAACTCTTCAGGCCCAGGATCCGATAAATTGCTTTATTTTAAAACCATGCTAAACTGGATTTTTCTTTTACTTTATAGCCCAAAGCATCTTAACTGATACCCATCAGATAAGTTATCTCATCCTATCTCCATGACAACCCTGTTGTAAGATGCTGTTATTCCCACATTACAAATGGAGACACACTCAGAGAGGATGGCTGACCTGCTGTGGAGCTATTTCAAGACAAAAGTTTGTACAGTGGATTTAGGTTTCAAAGATCTGGGTTCCTGTCTTAGGTCTGTTATGTATGGCTATGTTTCTTCATCTGTATAATGAATATAGTTCTTTTATTTTATTTTTTGAGACAGGGTCTTGCTCTGTCGCCCAGGCTAGAGTACAGTGGTATGATCACGGCTAACTGCAGCCTCAACCTCTCAGGCTCAAGTGATCCTCCCACCTCAGCCCCCCTGAGTAGCTGGGACTACAGGTGCATACCAGTTAATTTTTTAATTTTTGGTAGAGGCAGGGTTTCAATATGTTGCCCAGGCTGGTCTCGAACTCCTGGCCATAAGTGATCCTCCTGCCTCAGCCTCTTAAAGTGCTGAAATTGCAGCCATGAGCCACCATTCCCAGCCTAGTTCTTTTTTTAAAAAAAAATCTTTTCTCCCAAGGTTGACATGGGAGCTGAATCAAACAAGATGCCTTAGTGGGAAGCTCTTTGCAACCGTAAAGTACTATGCAAATGTTCACTATTCCTAAGCCGTGGCTCCCATGTAGAAGCTCAGTCTTTTGAATTCTGCATGTTGCTGGCTCAAGAGGCTCAGGTTCCACCTTGTTCTTTGATACAGGTAAATATTCTGGTTTCATGTTTATACTGATTGTTTGTTTAGCAAATTCTTCCTTTATAACTAGTAAATATCTAAAGTTAAGCCTAGGCCAGGCACAATGGCTCATACCCATATCTCAGCACTTTGGGAGGCCAAGGCAGGAGGATCCCTTGAAGCCAGGAGTTCAAGTCCAGCCTGGGCAACATAGTGAGACCCTTTCCTTATAAAAAATTAGCCAAGCATGGGTGGTGTGTGCCTGTAGTCCCAGCTACCAGGGGGGCGAGGTGGGAGGATCGCTTGAGCCCAGGAGGCTGCAGTGAGCTATGATCATGCCACTCTACTCTAGCCTGGGCAACAGAGCAAGACCCTGTTTCCAAAATAAAAAAATAAAAATGAAAAAAATGAAAAACCTATCCCTGACCCCACATATTATAAATGGGAACTCAGCTGTATTCCAAACATAGGTTTTATTTATCAGTTGGCCTGCTTCTCTCATCTAAACAGGCATGCATGCCCCCAGTTCCCTCAGCTTCTTGGAACCACAGACCTGTAACATTTTTCATGGTTGGTCAGTAGATTTTCTATGTCCTGTTCACATCCCAGATGTATATTTTGTATCTTCTACCTTTAGGGATTAAAAAGATAATACATCACTGTAAAATTTTCTCTTGTTAGGAATAACTTTGAGGTAAAAGTCCCTGTAGTTATTTAGGGTAATAGAAGTGAAAGACTGTACTTCAGATAAGAGGGTGAAAATTTGTCCTTACCATGAATATACTGAAATGATTTACCTAAGTGATTCAGACTTGATTCCCCAAATATATTAATCATGAGCAAGAAGAATTGTGTTCATCTTTGCACTGTTTATATAAGAATAGAGTGCTTGTCAAACAAGGCCCTAGTTCAATAAGCATGGTATGCAAGGGGAAAAATGTGATAGATTTATTCTTGTTATTTGAAGAGTATGTGCTTTATTGTACACACTTTGCTTCTGGCTATAGAGAAAATAATTTATCTGCAAGTCTTTTCCTTTCATTTGCCTTGAATATAAAGATTAACTGGTGTTTTAACCATCTTGTTCAGGCCATATTTATGAAGGGAAGTGGTTCCCGCACAACTCCCAATATTTAAGTTGTATCATTATTCTTAAAGATATGATGGTAAGCCTTTCAGTCATAAAAGTTGGACTATTCTTTCTTATTAATAACTTGAAAGGAATTTTTTGCATTAATTTTCATGGAAGGGGAAAGTGACAACAGCCAAGAATTGGAAAAATTAATTTTCTGCAGTCATATTGACTTAATTTGAACTTGTCAGCCACTGAGGTAGTACAGATATGTTAGAGAGTGGTATCAGATTGTTGCTCACTGTGGCTGCCCACTGGGATAAACCAAGTAGTGGGTATTACATTGAATTGTTTGCTTATTTTCTCCTCCTTTGATCAAAGGCCCTTAAAATATATTCAAGGTTGGGAGTGATGTCCTTGCAGTAGATTGCAACCTGTTTATATTGTCTTTATCAATGTCAACTGTTGGGTTTCAAGGAAGAAGAAATGTAATCCAGGTTCAAGGACAACTATTTAGAAATGCTTTCGTCTCAGAAAGAAAACCAAAACATCTCTCAGTCTCATTTACAAAATGCTTGCATTTTAAAAACTAATTTTTCTCTGCTTCTGATAAAAGCATACCCCACAGCTGAAACTACTTACAACATAGGTTTGATTGAGTTTTGTTTGTTTGTTTGTTGCAAAGCAAAGATTTCACTTTTAATTCAAAGAGATGGATACTCATGCTGTCTGAATGTCTGAATTCCTTTAGCTTGATGGAGTTTGGGAACCCACCAATTAGTTTAAACAAGATTGTGACTCCAGCAAGTCCATATCTAGAGGCAGACCAAGTTATTTTGTTGTTGTTTTGTTTCTTTCGTTTTCATTTTTACAGACAGGGTATCACTCAGGGTCACCCAGGCTGGAAAGCAGTGGCATGATCATAGCCCACTGCAGCCTCCAACTCCTGGACTCGAAGGATCCTCCCACCTGGCCTCCCAGAGTGCTGGGATTACAGGCAGGAGCCATGGTACTTGGCCCAGACCAAGTTTTTAAATAATGTCTTAATACCATATGCTCTTCCTTTATACATGGGAGCTAAGCTATGGCTGTGCAAAGGCATACAGAGTATTGACTTTAGAGACTCAGAATGAGGAGGGCGAGAGGAGGGTGAAGGAAAAAAAAAACTACGTATTAGGTGCAATGTACACTACTCACCTTCATACTTCACCACTATACAGTTCATCCCTGTAACCAAAAACCATTTATACCCCCAAAAGCTATTGAAATACATACATACATATATATATATATATATATATATTTTTTTTTTTTTTTTAATGTTTTGGTACCATGGGCCTGACTCTTCTTTACTAATGTTGTCCCTGCTTTGAAATCGAGGGTTTCAGGGAGTAATCTCAATCCTGTTCCTCCAAGGACTCTCTCTTGTCATTTATTTCACTTCCACCCCGGGAGTATGAGTGAAGTGACAAAAAGTTTCCAGAAACCATGGATGGGTATTCTTATGACTTAGGTTATACCTGCACCTAGTGCATATGCACAACAGACTTGGTTAATTCTTCTGCATCTGGATACTTTGAAAGCAAAGCCGGGCTCTTTATGAGCTGCCCAAGGCCAAAACTAACTAGAAACTTGAGCTTGAATCATCCCAAAGATCAAACTAAAGATGACCCAGGTGGTGAGGTCAGACGTGTTCTTCTGTCTTTATGCAACACTTCTTTGTGGAGGAAGCCACAACTCCAGGCTGCAGACTGTTCTGAAAGATACTTTTACCCAATTATGAAGTCCAACTAGACAGTGATGCCAAAAACAGAATTAGCAAGGAAAATGATACTATTTTGGTTGCTATCAGAGTTTTCTTCTCTCAGAGGAAAGAACTGAACTGTATAAAATCCAGAGAATTCTAGAAATTTCAACACTTTTCATTATTGTTTAACAGGTCTGGTCATTAAAATGACACTGGAGTTTCACCTTTTGGTTTTTGGTCTTCCTTCCTGCCTGCCTTTTTTCCTTCTCCCTTCTTCCCTTTCTCCCTTCCTCCCTTCCTCCCTCCCTCTCTCCTGCCCTTCCTGTCTTCCTTGCCTTTTTTTCTTTTGTAAAATCTTATCTGATAATGAAAGATCTGCCTGCAGTTTCCTCATGAGAATAGAGCAATAATGAGTATAAGCTGATTAATGAATGCATTTTAGAACAGGAGTTCCCAACCCCTGGGCCACAGACAGATACCAGTCCATGGCCTGTTCAGAACTGGGCCGCACAGCCGGAAGTGAGTAGCAAGTGATCCAGCGAAGCTTCATCTGTATTTACAGCTGTTCCCCATCACTCACATTACCACCTGAGCTCTGCCTCCTGTCAGATCAGCTGAAGCTTTAGATTCTCATAGAAAATCCTACCCTATTGTGAACAGAGCATGTGAGGGGTCTAGGTTGCATGCTCCTTATGAGAATCTAATGCCTGATGATCTGTCACTGTCTCCCATCACCCCCACATGGGACTGCCTAGTTGCAGGAAAACAAGTTCAAGGCTCCCACTCATTCTACATTATGGCGAGTTGTATAATTAATTCATTATATATTACAATGTAATAACCATAGGAATAAAGTGCACAATAAATGTAATGCACTTGAATCATCACAAAACCATCTCCCACTCCTGCTGGTCCATGGAAAAATTGTCTTCCACAAAACCAGTCCGTGGTGTCAAATAGGTTGGTGACCACTGCTGTGGAACACTGAGACCTGGGCGGTACTGGACTCATCACAATTCTATTCCATTCCTATCTAAATTTCCACATCCTCAACTCCTTGCCCGGCCAAGTGCCATCCAACCTTCCCGCTCCAAATCAAATAACTTTTCCACCAACTTTCTGCCTTCATCTTGTCAGACCATGATGATGATTCCCTTCTCCAAATATCCATGCCACCTGCAGACGATTCCTTGTACATTGCTTGTTGGGAGTTTGTTTGTTTTTTTCCTCCAAAACTTTATTACACTGGTAATATGAGATAACATGCTTGTTGAGTACAGTGAAAGAATGTGGAAGTAAATAAAAATGACCAAAAAACCACTTTCCTGGTGCTCTGATTTCCCCTTCCTCCCAGAATAAATGACTTCAGAGCTCTGGGCACACCTTCCCAAGCCTCCTTTTAGGTATTTATATCCAAATGTATGCACATCCACATATGTATAGATGGGTTATTTTATATGTACATATGTGAAACCATACTCTACATATAGTTTAACACCCTTCTTGAGATGTTACTCAGGTACCATCCTTATTTCTTTTCACCATACCATACTTCACATCCTCACTGGCACTTATTTGCTGTCTTTTTGTTGATGATCACCCGAGGGGTGTGATGTGAAATCTCACTGTGGTTTCGATTTGCATTTCCCTAATGGCTAATGATGTTGAGCATCCTTTCATGTGCTTCTTGGCCCTGTGTGTATTTCTTTGTATATTTTGTCCACTTTTAAATTGTGAGTTGTCTTTTTTATTATAAGAGATGTTTACATATTCTGGATATAAGTCCCTTATTAAGTATGATTTTCAAATATTTTCTTCAGTTTTTGTGGGTTGTCTTTTTGCTTTCTTGATGGTATCCTTTGAAGCAGAAGAATTTTTAATTTTGATAAAGTCCGATCTATTTTTTTTCTTTTGTAACTTATGCTTTTGGTGTTATATCTAAGAAGCCTCTGGCTAATATAAGGTCATGAAGATTTTTCTTTTATATTTTCTTCTAAGAGTTTTTTTTTTCTTTTACATTTAGGTCTATGATCCATTTACAGTTAATTTTTGTAGATGATGTAATGAAAGGGTGCAACTTCATTCTTTTGCACTATTTGTTGAAAAATAATGATTCTTTCTCCATTTAATTGTCTTGGCAAGAATGTCAAAAAATCAATCTGGGCCAGGTGTGGCAGCTCACACCTGTAATCCTAGCACTTTGGGAGGCTGAGGCAGGTGGATTGCTTGAGCCCAGGAGTTCGAAACCAACCTGGGCAACATGGCAAAACCACATCTCTACAAAAATACAAAAAAAAAAAAAAAATTGGCTAAGCATGGTGGCATGTGCCAGTAATTCCAGCTACTTGGGAAGCTGAGGTAGGAGGATTGCTTGAGCCCAGGAGGTTGAGGCTGCGGTGAGCTGAAGTCGTGATACTTTACTCCAGCCTGGGTGATAGAGTGAGACCCTGTCTCAAATTAAACCATAAATGTAAGGATTTATTTCTGTACTCTCTTTTATTCCATTGGCTTCTGTGTCTGACCTTATGTTAGTACCAACCCCTCTTGGTTATTGTAGCTTTGTGGTAAATTTTGAAATCAGAAAGTATGAGCTCTCTTCCTGCATATCTTGATTCTCAGTTGCCTTCACCTCAAAAACATCCTTATGCCAAAGCGGCATCATTTGAAGTGACATGTTCTGGATCCTTTCAGCAGGAAAATGAATGTTTACTGTTAATTTCACAAATGAGCTTGATTCAGGGTTAGACTTTGTCTTGGTCTGTTTGTGTTGTTATAAAGAAATACCTGAAATTGGGTAATTTTTAAAGAAACGAGGTTTATCTGGTTCATGATTCTGCAACATGGTGCTGATATCTGCTCAGCTTCTGGTGGGGGCCTCAGGCTGCTACCACTCATGGCAGAAGGCAAAGGGGAACCAGCAGGCGCAGAGATCACATGGGGAGAGATCTAGCAGGGAGGTACCAGGCTCTTTCTCTCTCTCTCTTTCTCTTTTTTTTTTTTTAAATAGTCCTACTGCAGTACAGGCTCTTTTGAACAACCAGCTCTTGTGGTTGTTAAATAAGACGAAAATTCACTTACTGTTGTGAGGATAGCACTGAGCCCTTTGTAAGGGATCCGCCCCCCAGAACCAAACATTTCCCATTAGGCCCCACCTCCAACGCTGGGGATCAAATTTCAACATGAGGTTTCTGGAAACAAACATCTAAGCTATGGCAGACTTAAATCTTGCAATATGAGAAAAATGTGTAAGTTGCTGAGGGCTGCTCAGTTTTTACTTGCTGGGGGCAGAGTCTTCTATAGTCCTTTCTTGAAAGCTGCCAAGCCTAGGTCAGAGCCTGAATGTCGATCTGTTCCAGAGAAGCCTCTGCAGGGGCTCAATCTGTGCACTTAGATGGGGGAGAATATTGTGTGCATTAGCACTGGGCTCACACCTTGCCAGCTGTTAAATTGTGAACTCTGCCTGGCCCACAAGGCAACCGTTCTCACGGCTTCCACTTAGCACATTTAAAATGAACAAAAGGATGCACCTGGGCACCTGACTGTCCCCTCTCCCTGAATAGCTTAGAGAAAACGTTTTTAATTCCAGTAGATAAGTCATTCAGAAACCCTAAGATCTTTCTGATCTCTGAATGTTGTTCTTGTCTTTCTACCCATTCTCCCACAGTCCAGGTCTAGTATATTGGGTTTGGGTTTTGATCTGTTCGTCTGACATTTATCTTTGAAAAAGAGGCAATTCAGGGACCTGTTGTAATGTATTTATTTATCCGATGGCTCTGGACTAAATGTGAAGCCAAGAAGGCCAATTACTGACTTCATGAATCAGGATTCGATTGACACTTCACTTGTAAAGGAAGTCATTTGTTAGTTTAAGACCTTATGAGTTAATTACCGGCTTCAGTTCTTCAAACCCAAGGCTGAGACTGAGTGCTTTTGCTCTCAAGAGTTACAGCGTGAAATCAACACACTAAACTTACATGTGGCTTTAATTTACCAAGTGCCTCAGTTGAAATAAATGATTCACTTTGGCAATAGCAATGAAAATGGGGGATGCTCATTTGTGCTTTTGCTAATTATTCTCTCCTTTTCTCTCTTTCTCCTGTCCCCAAACCAAGAGAAGTTCATGGACCGAGGGACAGGCAGGGTCACTTCTCCAGGTACACACTCACACCAAGGTTTATACTCAAGCAGAAGGATGACATCAGCCACAATACTCAAATTTTTATTTCTCTCTTTTCTCTTTGTTTTGTTTTGGTGAGAGACTACATTGGATTTGTGTGAGTTAATGTTGCCTTCCAGGATCACTCCTAGAGTTTTGTGAGGACTGCTTGGGTTGTTAGGATCAGAGAGCCACTCCCACTACTTCTAGTCAAGGTTGCTTATTCTCAGGAATCCTGGTAGAAACTTACGGAAATTCACAAAAATAGAAGCCAAATACAGCCAAGGGAACAGAACTACAAAACTGGGACTAAGGACTTTCCCCTTCTCTCTCCCTCTTTCTCTCTTCCTTTCTCCTATATCCTAGGCATCTCCCTTTTCTCCTCCTTCAGCTTTCATGGCCCATTTAAGGTTTTATTCCCACACTTACTACTAAAATTCCTGAAATAGTCCAATGAGCCCACTTCCCTCTTCTGCCGTGAGCAGCCACCGTGAGCCCACTGCCCACCACGTCCCGAGAACGAGTGTGAACAGGCAAGGACCGGCCTGTCTTCAGCAGTGTCTCCATCCACCTCTGCCCCGGATAGAGTTGCCCACACCCTCCATGGGGGCTCACTAAAGCAGCTATTATACCTGCCACACTGGATGGCAAGTGTTTGTTCATCCACTGTCTCCGTTGCCAGTCATGAACTCATGGATAGAACCTTATTTCTAGACTGTCCTATTTCATCATAGTCCCTGATAGATTGACGGGGCTCAAGAAATGTTTGCACAGATAAATGAATCTATATAACCCCTCAGCTGAGAAATACTTTGAATCTCTCTGTGCCAGACCACATTGCCTGTCCAAAAAAAAAAAAAAGTGCAGCTGGGATCAATGTTGTAAAATATGATTTCCCAGGCTTTGGCTGCACTCCTCCAAAGACGGGAAGAATAGAACAGTACGGCACTGGGGGTCTGGGTCTTAATCCTTGGACAGCCTCATTTCCCACTTGTGCTTCCCGCATCCGTGGGGAGGCGCCGGCCAGGGACGCAGGATCTCTGCCAAATCCCAGGCGTCTGCGCCAGGATGCTCGGGGCTCTGGGTCTGGGGTTCTGGTTGGAAGCCCTGCCGCCTGGGCTGTCTGCCTGCTCCTCACTTGGAGACACATCATTCCTGGCCTCTGGCCCCGTCATCGGCTTGCCGTCAGCTTCCTCATTGATTTTTAAATTTTATTATTGGCTTTTAGAGCGCTTGAGGACCTGAGGCTTTCCTTCACCATCGATTTGCTTGTTCCCAGCCAAGGGGGTGAACTTTGCCATCTTCATCCCCTGGCTGCTGACCAGCCCCTCTGTCTTGTACTTGGGGATCCCTGGCTTGCTCTGGGTCAAGCCTGAAAGACTGGGCTCATTTCTTCAGACATCTGTCATGCTGAGACACTGCTCCAAGCCAATTTGAAGGCTGTATTCGCCATGACCAAGTGACAAGAGCTGACTTTAATTAAGTGCAAGCTCTGTGCCAGCTACTGTGCTGAACACTTGATGTGCATCATCCACATTTAATGTCTCAAGAATCCCTTGGACATAGGTAATTTATCACCAGTGTACAAATAGGGAAACTGAGGCTCAGAGAGGCGCAGCCACTTAGTGACCATAGAGGTATTTGCATAACCTCTACAACAGTACTGCTCAAACTATTGCAGCCTGGTATATGGTATGTCTGTGCATGAGCAACACATAGCTCAGGCCACATGCAACTCACCCTCCAAGTTCAAGTTCAACACCACCCTAGCTGGTTTGTGCCGCAACCAGTTAAGTCCCACGATCACAGCTATCTCAATAGCATTAAATTGCAATAAAACTTTCCAATCCCATCCTCTCAGTTCTGTACTTCCCTTGGTAACAAACAATTAGACCAGTACCAGCCAGCAGCCCACACTTGTGTGGCACTTGTCCAGTGGATGCTGGGGCACCTTCCTGTGTAGAGGGGTGACCATGGAGGAATTGGTTCTGCAGGAAGAGAGGGGAGGGGTTTGGCGCTGCTGGGTGGAACTTGGACTTTTTCCTTCAACACTGTCTCTGCTTCCTTCTGCCTCCATCATAACCCCTACAAGACCGAGACCGTGTCTGTAAGTTTACTTCCCTCCTTTGACCACAGGGAAAATATCTGTTCTGAAACTAAATTTTTAATACCATACAGCAGCTCACTGCTTCCTACTTTTAAAGGCCCAGGGATGGGACAGACTCTTTTGCAGTCCTCTCCTTTCTGATCTGCTTCTGCCCTTCTCTCTCTCTCCTCCCTTCCTCTTCTCGCTTTCCTTCCTTTCCCTCCTCTTTTCTCCCCTGTCCTCCCTTCCTCTTCTTCCTTCCCTCCTTCCCCCCTTCCCCCCTACTTCTCTCTGTTCCCTCTCTCCTTGCCCATGTATAGCAGCCTATATATTTTTCCATGAAACACATCTGTCAGTGTTAGCATCTCAGGGTGGTTTTGGGACACACCTGGCACAGTAAATCCTGCACCTGGGTACCTAGGCAGGTGGCATGCACCAGCAGCCTGGAGCTAAAACCACAGCCAGCACTCTGGAGGAGTGGGTTCTTCTTATGGGTTTGCCACAGGCCCAACAGACAATAATCCTGTGTGAGTGTGAACAGGATAGGAAGGGAAGAAACCCTTCTGAAGGCCAACATTGTTCACAGTGCAGTAATCACGGGGAGGTTATTCTCTCAGGCATGGGGTATGTGTTTAATTTATACACTCTGGACCTTGGGTTTTGTGGTTTGCATTGGATTGCTGTACTTCATGTCATTGTTGACCCCTGGAGCTCAGAGCCAAGGGCCAGGTGGGTGCTGCCCCAGGAGATAGAGTTGGACAGGCCCGGGGCTAGTCACACACAGCAGATAGGCATCCTCCTCCCCACCAACCACTTTGCTTGTAAATAATTTAACCCTCTTAAACCTAAGTTGCTTATATAGAAGATGGGGACAATAAACATATTCTCAAGGGTTAGGATTAAAGGAGGTAATAATCCACATGAAAGAGCTCAGGGCCTAGAACCTAGTAAGGGTACAACAAAGATTAGCTACTTGTACTGCCACCCTTATTGCCCATAATGTACAGATGAGGACTAGAAAAATTCATCAAAGTCATGTGGCCAGAAAGAAGTGAAGTCAGGATTTGAATCCAAGCAGTATGATAGCTAAGCCCAGGCTTAACAAATGGGCTTTACTGCTCACTCAAATGTAGCCTCTGTTACAGAGGAGTGATGGTGTATCTGTGAGCCCCTTGAGAACCAGGATCATGCCATTTTCATCTTTGCATCCCAGTGCCTGTCACAGTCTCTGGCACACAGTAAGATCTCAGTAAATGTTGATGGAATGAATGACTGAATCAGGAAAAACACAGGTCTGGAAGAATAAGTTGGCCTAATTTCAGGAAAGGATGGGGAAGAAGAGGGGGCTATAGAATCTGTTACTTAGTAACTTAGTTACTAGCACCAATACATGATTGACTCAGAAGCCAGAAGGTACTAACCCAATGTTAAACCAACCAAATTATGGATCTAAGGACTCCTACGCTCCCTTGGTTAGGTTAATCTGGTCCTAAACCTGCCTTATCCTTATGTAAAACAGAGGTTGAAAGGTGAGGGGGAAGGAAGTAGACATTCAAATAAGACCAGAAGTTAGACATGTAATTTCAAAATGTGGGTTCTGAACTTCCTCAAATTCTAAAACCACAGGCTTCCTACTTGCTTTAAATGTTAGCCAGGGCCAGGCCCAGTGGCTCACGCCTGTAATCCCCATACTTCAGGCAGGAGGATCGCTTGAGCCCAGGAGTTTGAGACCAGCCTGAGCAACATAGCAAAACCCTGTCTCTACAAAAAATACAAAAATTAGCTGGGCATGGTGGCACACACCTGTAGTCCCTGTTACCTGGGGGGCTGAGGTGGGAGGATCACTTGAGCCCGGGAGGTTGACACTGCAGTTGAGGCTGCCACTGCACTCCAGCCTAGGTGACAAAGCAAGACCTTGTCTCAAAATAAATAACGGTCAGCCAGGACCAGCTAACCAGCAAGTTCATATCTGTCCTACTTAAGAAGGATAGCCAGTGTAGATGCACATCAAGGCTTCTCTTTTTTCTTTTAATAATAGTGTTGCTTTAAGTTTCATTTTTAATGCATTCTCGATCATTATAGGAAATTTAGAAAACATAGCAGAATAGGAAAATTTTTGTATTACTCTAAGTCCTTAAACTTCATAACTACTATATGCATTTTGCTGTATTTCATTCCAGAAGAAGATCACTTTTTAACTAAAGCTCATTGAGTATTGACACTTTCTAGTTCCTACAGATCTAGTGAAGCCCTCGAGATTTATTTTGGAAGAAAAAAAGTTCCAGGCTTCTAAAGAGGCACCATGACATAATGGAAAGACCCTCAGTGACAAGTCGGGTGATGCTGAGTCCATTCTGCCACGGCCTCAGTGTCTGACCTCCGCCAGGACATTCACTGCAATGATTTCAGTTTATCTTTCTTCCCCCATTTTCTGCCCATCTTTCCTTAGTCAAAGGCCTGGCCTGCAGACTTCAGGTTCCTGTATCAGACACAGACACAGGCTGCCACACAGCTGGGACTATGGAACCAGCTCTTACAACTGCAAAAGGCCAAATCCCTATAATAAAATCCCAATAGTATAGATCTTCTAAAGGTGCTGCTTTTCTGAGTCCTGACCCTTCCAGCAGGAAAGGTGGCCACCATATGCATAAAACTTGCACCCTGCAAGCGTGGCACTGAAAGGGTCTTTTGTGAATCATATGAGGCTCATGATGATTGTCCACCCCTCCAAGAGTGTAAACTCCCTAAGGGTTGGGTTGTTGAGAGACCCCCATAGCATAGCAGTTGTATCAGTTTCCAAGGGGTGCCATAACAAAGTACCCCACCCTGAGTGGCTTAACACAACTTATTCTCTCACAGTTCTGGAGACTGGAAGCCTTGCATCAAGGTGTCAGCAAGGTGCCACCTCTGAAGCCTCCAGGGAGGATCTTTTCTCACCTCTCCCACTTGACCTGTGGCAGCACACCCCAGTCCCCACCTCTGTCCTCACACGGCCTTCTCCCTGTGTCTGTGTGTCTTCGTTTGGCCGTTTCTGCTCTGTGTCTCCTCTGCTTTTGAGAACATGAGCCACATTGGATTAAGGGCCCAGCCTACTCCAGTCTGACTTCATCTTAACTGAATGTCTGCAACATACAGGTCTACATGTCCCTAGACCTGTATCTAAACAAGGCCACATTCTGAGGTACTGGGAATTAGGAGTTCACCGTATATTTTCCAAAGAACGTAATTAAATCCACCACAGGGGTTATGATGGTTGATTTTCTATGTCAACTTGGCTGGGCGACAGTGCCCCGATATTTGGTCAAACATTATTCTGAGGTGTTTTTTGGTGAAGAAGGTGAAGGTGTTTTTTGGATGAGATTAACATTTTTTTCTTTTCTTTTCTTTTTTCTTTTTTTTTTTTTTTTGAGACAGAATCTTTCTTCTGTCACCCATGCTGGAGTACAGTGGCTCTATCTCCGCTCACTACAACCTCTGTCTCCCGGTTGAAGCAATTCTCCTGCTTCAGTCTCCCAAGTAGCTGGGACTACAGGTGTCCACTACTACGCCCATATAATTTTTGTATGTTTTGGTAGAGACAGGATTTCACCATGTTGGCCAGGCTGGTCTCGAACTCCCGACCTCAGGTGATCCACCCTCCATGGCCTCCCAAGGTGCTGAGCTATCACGCCTGGCGGAGATTCCAACATTTAAATGGGTGGACTCTGAGTAAAAAGATTACCCTCCATATTGTGGGTGGGCCTTATCCAATCAGTCAAAGGACTTAATAGAACAAAGACTGACTTACTCCCCTGAGTAAGAAGGAACTCTGCCAGCCAACTGCCTTTGGACTCAGACTGTAGGTCTTCCTGGCTCTCCAGGCTGCCAGCTTACCCTGCAGATTTGGGGCTGAAATCTCCCCAGTTGCGTGAGCCAATTCCTTAAAATAAATCTGTCTTTTCTATATATACACATCCTGTTTGCTCTGTTTCCTGGAGAACCCTGACTAATAGAGTGGTTAGGAACACGAACTCTGGAGTCACTTCTCTCTCCTCCCATTTACTGGCTGTGTGACCTTGAGCATGTTAACTTCTCAGAGCCTCAGTTTCCCCATCTGTAGACTGGGAAAAATATTAGTACCTACTTCTCAGGGTACCATGGGGATTAAGTGGAGTTAATATATAACACTGAGAACTACTCCCAGCCCATCATAAGCCCTATGTAAGCATTAACTGCCTGATCAGAGCTGCATCTCCGGCTTCTAAGACTAGGATTGCACAGAATAGAAGATAAATATTTGTTAACGGACTCTACTTCCTCTAGCTCTGTCTATTAAGTTTCAGGCCAAAAATGTTTGGCTGTAACAGTTTTAGAACATCTCTAACTCCTCAGTCCTACCACGCAAACCATTCCCAACATAAACAGCTGATCCTGAAGTGATATTGAATTTTAGGCACACTTAACAGGGCTACTTGGATAACCTAAGATCTCCTCAAATGCCAGCTGGGTATGTGCCGTATACTCTCACCCTCTCTTTCTCTCCCCTCTCTCCTCCCCCCACTCTTTCCTGCAGTAGTTAACAGGACCTCCAAAGTGGTACCTGACACAGCACAAGTGGCAACAGGATGGATTTAGAAGGATTTAGTCTGCATCTAGAAATGTAGACTCCCTTTCCCCACAGAAAAACTTATTTCCAAACTATCTCAGAGAGTACCACATTGCCTAGGAGCTCAAAAGCTCTAATTCCACTCTGTTAATAATCAACAGGGAGCACTAAGCACATAAACTATGACCAAACCTTCTGAATATCAACCTGGAGGTGAAAAGTTAGCCCTCCTCGCTGTGTTTCTATAGAACTTCTCCTAGGTGGTGTTCCAGAGCTAATGAGAGCTTAAGAAAAGAAAATTGGAATGAAGAAGCATTCACACAATAAGGTAGCTCACATTACATAGGTTAGCTCCGTGGGTGGCTCGCTTAGGAAGCCGCCTATGAGTTTCTCATTAAAGGAATATTAGAAGAATACATTCATAAATTTCTGAGCCAGGCTTAATTTCCCTGCTTGAAAACTGCCAGGGAAGAGAGTAGATTACAAATATATGAAATATGAGAAAATGAGATTTAATGAATTCTAAGTTTATTCACTGAAGTATTTAACTATCCAAGCTATCAAGTGGGGATAATAAATTTGATTATGTCATAAGACTGGCCCACTTTAAATCACATTTGTAAAATGAGCTATAAATAAAGGGCCGGATTCAGTGCTTAATTTTTAGAGATGCATTAATTCATAATGCCTGTGCCTACAGAGTGCCAGCGGCAGAGGGAAATGACAAGGCGCTTGCTGATCAGGCGGGTGGTGACTACCCAGACACTCAGACCAGAGCCCAGGACTGGCCTTTGATGATTCGGCATCCGTCATCAGCGTAGCCTCCACTGTCACAAAAGTCAAGTTCAAATCTGAGTCAGGCCCAAGGGAGGGAAGAGGTGGCCCATTAGAAGGGGGTAATTAAGGCGAGTTTAATGAAGAAGATGACTCTTTACAAAGGTGAGAGCAGGACTGAAGGAGGCCGAGAAAGGATGGGGAAGCACCGGGGCCCTCAGCACCCCTAGGCCTGAAGGGAACCACAGAGCCGCTGTGTTGGGGTCTCTCAACAACCCATCCTTAAGGAGTTTCCACTCTTTGGGGTGGGGAATACAAGCAGTAAACCCAGAAACAAGATATTTTCAGATATTGATAAGTGCTTTAAAGAAAAAGTAGAAGTGGGGGCATAAAAGAATGGGAAAGAGATGGGGGGACTCCTTGAGTTAGGCAGAGGTGCTGGGGGTTAGGACTTCAATATGTCTGAAAGTAGATATTGGGGGCGGGGGTAGGGGGCGCCTCTGTTCCTGACACCGAGTCAGAGCTAGCCAGGAGGTGCCCAGAATGGGAACTGGGAACAGCCAGGAGTGCTTGAGGGGCAGAGGGAAGCCCCATGGGCTAGAATATGGTGACTTGAGGGTGTGAGGGGGAAGAAAAGGGCAAGGCCTTGCAGACCCCGTGAAGCACTGGGGTCAGACAATGACCCTTCAACAGTACCAGGTTAGGGGCACCGACCCTGCGCAGTTGAAATTTTGCATATGACTTTCAACTCCACAGAAACTTAACTACTGTCGACTACAAGCCTTATCAATAATGTAAACTATTGATTAATGCATATTTTGTATGTTCTATGTATTATATACTGTATTCTTATGATAAAGTAAGCCAGAGAGAAAGTTAAGAAAAACCATAAGGGGCCAGGCACGGTGGCTCACACCCGTAATCCCAGCACTTCGGGAGGCAGAGGTGGGTGGATCACCTGAGGTCGGGAGTTCGAGACCAGCCTGACCCACATGGAGAAACCCCATCTCTACTAAAAATACAAAATTAGCCGGGCATGGTGGTGCATGCCTATAATCCCAGCTACTCAGGAGGCTGAGGCAGGATAATTGCTGGAACCCAGGAAGCAGAGGTTGCAGTGAGCCAAGATCGTGCCATTGCACTCCAGCCTGGGCAACAAGAGCAAAAGTCCATCTCAAAAAAAAAAAAAAAAAAAAAAAAAACCAACAACAACAGCAAAAAAAAAACCATAAGGAAAAGAAAATATATTTACTATTCATTAAGTGGAAGTGAATCATCATCTTCACGTTGAATAGGCTGGGAAGGAGGAGGAAGAGAGGGTTTGGTATTGCTGTGTCAGGGGTGGCAGAGGAATAAAAAAATTCTAGTATAAGGGGACACTTGCAGTTCAGACCTGTGTTGTTCAAGAGTCAACTGTATTCTAGTTGTGATGGGGAATGACTGGGGGCTTTAAGCAAGGAAGTGGTGGGGTCTGATTTACATTCTAATGGAGCACCCAGGCTGCTGTGAAGGAGACACACAAAAGCAGAAGCAGTGAGACCAGTTACCAAGCGACTGTAGCAGTAAGAGGTGAAAGTGGCTTGCACCAGGTGGGAGGAGCTCAGACAGGGACAGTGGATGGAGTTGAGATCTGTCCTGTCTACCCAGCATGCTCTTCTTCCTGCAGTTGGTAGACAGAGGCCTCCCGGGCTTTGAGAGAGAATAAAAGTGTGGTTAATTTTTTTTTTTTTTTTTGCATAGTGTCCTACATTTTCTGCATGCTGCATATATTACTTTTGAAATTGGAGGGAAAAAGTAAAAAAAAAATCCACTGAAGGAAAGAAGGGGAGGAGGGTAGTTAATCCATCTGGAAGAGGGAAAATATATATTAGGGAGCTTTGGTAAATGGTAGGCTCAATATGTAGTGAGAGATGGCTTTCCAGAAAGCTAATGGAATTTTGGGTTGCATAATTAGAGAAATAGTATCTAGAATAAGGAGGGTGATTCTTTGAGCTCCATAAGGGAAGGACTGTGCCTGGGCCTCACACATTTATTTGCATATACTGCTTAATACCTTAAAAGGATTGGAAAGAGAGGGAGAAAGAAGGGATTTTTTTTAAAGCCTGATTTTTAAAAAGTATGTTCTTAGTGATGAAGTTTAATATCTATGTAGATGATACTCTACTTGGTCATCTGTAACTGGGACAAGTAGGTGACTTGGGAAATTCTCAAGAGTCAATCACAAAAATCAGAGAATGTTTTTGAGGATAGGATGGGATCCAAAGAACCATTAAGAAAAGAACTTTCTGGTGGTTGTGGATACTCACAAACATTTGTCCACTTGGTTGTGGAGTAAGGAGGGTCATGTGCTAGGCTGGCCCAGAGCTTAGGTAAATTCCCCCTCTGCAAACCATTCCATGCTTTCCACAAAAGGCTTCTGGGTCTTCATTTGATAACCCTAAGTGAGCTCTCTCTGGGAAAGATGTGTCCTAGGTGAAGGGTGCAAGGATTTCAGTCCCTGGAAAAATATACTCCCACATACACTTCATAAATTAATTTATACTGGTTAATTTATCAGTCTCTTGAGGGTATGGTAAGGGAGTCAGACACCTGAAAGCTGAACAATTATATGCACACACCAGATGGGTTTTCTTGACCTGCAGAAACAAGAATGAAATTTTGTTTCATGTGGGATCCTAACTCAGGGGCTACTTACCAGGGAGGTCCTCTTTGGGTGTCCCTCTGTTCCCCACTGTGTGTCATCTTACCTCCTGCAAAGATTACACCTGCCACTTGGTAATAAGTTAACAGCAGAGGTTAATAGCAGTTTGTACGTAAGACTTTTTTTGGCCATTTTTTAGCGCACTCTTTACCCATCACTCTTTTACCCACCAAAACTGAACATGCTGTGTAATAGTCATTCCTTATTACCCAAGAGATTTTCAGTGTGTTCCTAATTGCCCTGACAAAGTTACTTCTTTATTGGAATTCTATTACAACGCCTTAACTAAATTACTCTTAGATGCTAAACTAGCTCCACATATGAGTCAGGCCACTTTTATTTTCAAGAGACAGAGATTGCACCACTGCACTCCAGCCTGGGTGACAGAGCGAGACTCCATCTCAAAACAACAACAACAACAAAAAAAAAAAAAAAAAAAAAACCCCAAAAAACCCCTAGCAAACAAGCATAAGCCAAATAGTTCACATAACTGAAAATTCTAGTAATAGTTACAGCTTCAGAGCTGGCTGGATCCAGAGGCTCCAAGGCTGTCATCAGGGCTGTTGCCCTCTACCCATCCGTTGAAAGAGTTCTCTCCATATAGCCAATGTGGGATGCTTGGACTGTCCACTTAGCTAAGCTGGAACTGCATTTCCCAGAATTCTTTTCTTTACATAATTCCAGTTAGTGTGGGCCACAGAGACATTTTGTGTGCCATTGGGAAGTGGAAGTAAAGCAGCAATCATATTTCGCTTTATGCTTGGAAGGCCAGGGCAGTGCAGGAGGTGCTGTCGTGGCTGCTCCTGTTGTCACTCATCTGTTCACTCACCTCATCAGGTTGAGCTCACAGCATCCTCACCTCCTACTGGATCCTCCTCCACCCTCTCTGACTCCTGGGCCGGGCGCGTGATTAGCTTTGTGATGAAGGATGCCAGCTTCCCCTCCAGCTTGCTTCCATCATTGAAGTGGGTGGCTTGGAGGTGGGGAGAGACCAATGTTGGTCCAAGTCTCTCATGAGTCCCAGCCCATCCTCACAGATTTCAGTTTATCCTTGATTCACCCACTTCATGTCCATCTTCCCGTCTCAACAGCCTGTTGATAAGGGTAGACCTTGTTTTCCTGAACCTGACACAGAAACAGCAGCTTCACATAGACTATAGAATTAGCTCTTACAATTGCAGAAAGCCAAATTCCTCTAATCCCCTATAATTTAGATCTTGTAAAGCTTCTGCTTTTCTGAGCAAATCCTGACCCATACAGCAAGAAAGCTAGTTGCCGTATGCATGAAATTCACACTCTACAAGTTTAGTGCTGAAAGAGACTTTTATGATATCTATAACCAGAAAAATGTCCACTGGAGGACTCATAATGGAGGCAGCTTGGATCATATACTCATTCCTGTACCTACCATTGTGATCAGGGCAGGTTAGGAGGTTCGGCCAAGCCCGAGGCTCATTCCCACTTTTGTAGCTGGGGAGAAGAAGGGAGGTCAGCCCCACTTAACACATATGAAAGGCTATCCACTGGGGGAAAAGAAGTGGGTTCCTGAAAGGAGGAGAAAGAGTGATAGATAGGCAAAAGCACATAACCCCAACACTTTTCCTGCTTTCTTATTCTAGGGGTGCTTCATTTACTCAAAGAGAAAATGAGATGTAATCAATTTGCAAGAAGTGGTTACTATGCCCAGGAATTGAACTTAGTACTTTTTGTATATTATCTCTTTTTAATTCCCACAAGAAATTTATGAGGAAACTGAAGTCCAGAGAGATACAATAACTTGGCCAAGTTCCTTCAGCTAGTGACTCAAGGAGCTAGCCCATAACACTAGACTTGTATTAAGTTTAATGATAAACACATTCTCACTCTGTTAGATTTGTCTTACCTTGGTAATTTTGTACAAATTGACCAGTAAGCTGAGAAAACTGCTTTTTTCTCCCTCCCTGCAGAAGTGAATGATGCTGCCAGTGAAGAATCCGTGAATAGCTGCCATGTAATACTCGTCAATGCTTGGTAAGACAACTTTTACATTAGGGGACTTTAGGGTGAGGTAGGTGGAAGATTTTTCATTTTAACAATCCAGGAAAGTTGGGACATGTTTAGAGTCTGACAAAGAGAATTGATGTTATCAGACTGCAGTTGTAACATCACTGCATTATTGTTTATGGTATGCAACCTATTGTGACCATGGAGAAATCTTTCATACTATTACATAATTAATAGATTTTGAAATGAACTGGCAAAGAGTAAAGGTTTCAGTTCTAACACTGTATATGTCATAAAGTAGAATTGAATATGGGTTTAGGGAGAAGGTGGACAATTTGTGTGTTTGAGAAAGAGTGAAGGGTGGTTCCTGCATCGATTCACCACTGAAGTTTCCAGAGGACCCAGTTTCTTCTAGGAGCCTTAAGATCCCATCCCTTTGCATGGCAGAGGAGGAGAGAGGTGATAGCAACTTGAAGTTCTTTTCTGTGCAACCAGGAACACTGTAAAGTTCTTCTCTGCACAACCAGGAACATTGGTAGAGCTCATGAAAGGTGCGCCCAACCAATGCATCACATAGATGTTTGACTATGGTATGTCCAGCTAAGATTCACAACTCTCAAACCTGAAGAAATTGGACTGGGAAGATTCAGATAGAACATGCTAGAAAGTTAGGAGGTTTTTCTTTTTTACTCAATTGTCCTCTGAACATTTAGCTGGAGAAGCCAAGCAAGCTCAAACTGAAACTGAGTTGCGTGTGTCCTAGATGTCCGCGCTAACCATTGGTTTATACCTTTCTTGGTAGAAAGACTTGGGCCTTAGGTTTGAATATCAAAGTCCCAATTACTCGTCCTTAACTTTCCTCCATAGCAGACAATTTTCCCCCAAAGCTATTTATTGTTGCCAGATAACAAAGACAGAAAGAGGTGGTTGGATTTGGGGGGAGTACTTATTTCTCTTCTCCCTGCTCAGCTGCACTCACTCTGGCCATTGACAAGGTGGTCCAAAAGAAAAAAGTTAGAGATGGAGCAAATAAGATGGAAATCTACCACTTTAAAGAATATGTACTTCCAGTGACATACAACAGATCTGAGTAGTTCTTTGAGTTCAGGGGAATAGACGGTAGGGATACTCCTCATGAAAATTTGAGAAGAAAACCCAGGAAGGATTGAGAATCCAGGAAGTTGCTCCATCTTGGAATAGCTTGCTCAGAGTGGTAAGCCAGTCATCTGGATGTAGCTATGATGTTAAAATGATGGCCATCAGTCCCAGCTGTGGGAACCCTACCCCACCCATCTTCTCTCTACTCTCAGTTCTCTGCTTTGACAGTTGGATCCTACTCATGGCCCAGAGAAAATGGTCTGTAATGTTTTCTCATCTCACACTCAACATACACATAGTGTTTTCAGCTAACACACCTCTTCACGATTGTATTAGTCCATTCTCACGCTGCTATAGAGAACTGCCTCAGACTGGGTAATTTGTAAAAGAGATTTAATTAACTCACAGTCTGCAGGTTTGGGGAGGCCTCAGGAAACTTACAATCATAGCGGAAGAGGAACTAAACATGTCCTTCTTCACATGATGGCCAGAAGGAGAAGCGCTGAGCAAAGTGGGAAAAGCCCCTTATAAAACCACCTGATCTCATGAGAACCCACTATCACAAGACCAACAGCATAGGGGTAACCACCTCCATGATTCAATTACCTCCCACTGGGTCCCTCCCACAACATGTGGGGATTATGAGAACTACAATTCAAGATGATACTTGGTTGGGGACACACCCAAACCGTATCAGTGATCATAGGTTATTTTCAGAGAGCTGCATTTTACACTTCTCATGAGAGGTCATCCTCATAAACAATGTTGTAGGAGAGGCTAGCTCCAGTGAGTTGAGTGTTAGTGCCCCATTCTCTCCCAATCCCACCTGATAATCTAGTATTTGTGTATTTAAAATGGTTTCTGTAATAAGAATCTCAGAGTGGGAAAAAGATCATCTTCTGTTCTTTAAACCTTCCTGGAGTGAAGGTAGCAACCTTATAAAGCAAACAAACCGATCAATAAAGAGGATGCTGATTTCAGTAAACGAGGTAAGTGAACAATGTAATGATGTCAAGAAATTAGTTTCCATAGGACTTCCTTGAATTGACTTTTTTGATGTTGAGTGTTTAGCCTGGAAACTTAATTTAGAAAATAGAAGGTTGTCACCATTAAGTTCCAATCAATGCCAATCACTGAGAAAACTTCAGTTCCTTCTGGGGCTTTTGCCTAGGTAGCCTGTTATGCCCAGACCGTTTGTTCCCCAAAGAAGACCACCAGAGTCCAGAGTCAAAGCCAAGCGGCAAGGATCTTTACTACAAGTTCGAACCTGGTCCCTCCATTCCACCGCATACAAGAGGGCCCCGAACAATGCGAGTGTTTGCTTTTTTATAGCCTGAAAGTTACAGGGGAACAAAGGAATTCTTTTGGTTCCCGCTCTTTCAGTAAAACTTTGAACGGCTGTCCCCTCATCTGTCCCCTTATCGGAGACTTTCCTGGTGGTGTTTGTACTGGGCTTGTTTGTTTTGAGCCCGGGGCTGAGGAATGTGCCTGGCTCTTTTCAAGCCCACTATGCTTTGGAGAAAGGTCTAACTTAGAAAATAGTTTGGGCATAAATTATTACAGGCTCAGAGCATGCCACTATTTGAACTTAGGCTAATATGATCTGTAACAGATTTAGCCAGAAAAGAGAGGGAGAGCCTGAGAAATGCCATTTTACATTTACAGGACAATTTTGGCTGGGCGCAGTGGCTCACGTCTGTAATCCTAGCACTTTGGGAGGCCGAGGCAGGCAGATCACGAGGTCAGGATTTCAAAACCAGCCTGGCCAACACAGTGAAACCCCGTCTCTACTAAAAATAGAAAAATTAGCTGGGCATGGTGGCACTTACCTGTAATCCCAGCTACTCAGGAGGCTGAGGCAGGAGAATTGCTTGCACTGGGACCCGGGACGGGGAGGTTACGGTGAGCCAAGATCGTGCCACTGCACTCCAGCCTGAGCTACAGAGGGAGACTCAGTCTCAAACAAAACATTTACAGGACAATTTCATTTTGCAGAAAATTAGGGTAGAATGAAACAGTAGAGAGGAATCCTGCCCCTAGCTCCTGTTTACTCATCCAGGTCTTGCTGTACCATGTGACCATCCTAGTTTAGGTTGTCCCAGGAGCAGACCTGAGGCCAGGATCTGAATGTAAGGAGTTTATTTGGGAGGAGAATCCAGGAAGTACCTATAGAGAAGTATAGAAGCAAGCCCAGGAAAGGAAGGAAGCCCATAAAGAGGGCATTAGCAATCCACCACTGTGGGCAAGTGGAGCTGAGTCCCTCTGGAATAGGGGGTAGCAGTGCACGACACATCTTGGAGTTATCCTTCCATCACTCATTGGTTAAGGGCAACTCCCCCCACCCCAAAATATTTGGTTTTGGAACTTCTGGCCTGCCATGAGCAGGCAGGAGACCTCTGGCTTCCAGAGGAAACTCCTAAGCAAAAGAATGCAAATGGTGACAGTGGGTGGCCTGCAGTTTCCCTGCAATGGCCAGGTGCGAGGGACATAGGTTGAAAATGGCAGTGGCTGCTACTGGCTCTGTCCAAGGGAAGCGGGGAGACTCCATCCCGCATACCCACCTCTCATAAGCCTGTCTCACTGGCTCCCTCAAGTCTCTTTTTGCTATTGACAGAGGCAGACATTGCCTAAACCTAGCAGAGCCTCGCTGAGAAGTTCTCTCTCCTAGCCTCGCTGAGGACAGGCAATTAATTATTCACCAATAGCTTAGTCCCACTGATAACTGTCTCCCTGGCAACCTAAGGTCCAGTGTAACAAAATGAAATACATTAAAATACATATATATATATGTATGTATGCATGAAAAATATGTAAAGATTATTTTTACTTTTTCATAAAAGTGCCTTTAAATTAAATATGGTTTTTGAACAGTGATTAAATGTAACTGGTTTTCCAGCCCTGTATCAAAATCCCTATCAAATCAGTCCCTCGCAGCTCTAGATCATCTCAGCGATGTGTGTTTCTAGGAGACAGGCACTGATGCTTCCTCCCAGCTGAGGTGTCTGCTTCTTTTTATAGCAAATGATGCACCGCCATGTGATGGTCCGCAAAGAGCACTGCATTGCCAGTTACAAGCTTTGCCTGTCTTCGGCAACACTGCTCACTTGCTGTGTGACCTTGGCCATGTTACTTACCCTCTCTGGGCCTCAGTGGCCTCATCTGTAAAAGCAGTAAGCTGGATGCAATGCTCTTACAAGTGTCACTCTTAATCTAAAACAAATTCTGCATGACTGTTGTGCCGTTCCATGTTAGGTCACATCCTTCTCTGAGAATATGAACTCTGAGTTATATTTCAAGGACTCTGTTACTGGGAGAAAACTGTTGGAAGATCCACCTTGTCCATCCTTCTCCCTTAGGATCGCCCCTTTAAAAGCTAAGAAATGAGATCATCCCTAGGCTTCCTTTTGCTGCAGTGCAGTGTGAAAGGCAAGAGTCCAGCCCCAGCCCGACCACATTGCTGGCTGTATGGCTTTGGACAAGTCAACTGACTTTGCTGAGACTTCATTTCCTCATTGGAAAGATGGGATAAATAATGGTACTGAAACATTTAAATGTAAAACTATTCCAGTAATATTCTTTTCAGAAGAAAAAAGGATTTGAGTTGCTTGCAGCTCTCTCTTCCTCTCTCCTGAACCTCTATCCCTGCCCGGCACACCAGCTCTCAGGAGTTGGTCCTCTCTTAATCTCTTCTCGTGATGCTTAAACCTTTACAGTTCAGTTTTGGTAATGATGTTATTACAGTTTCTTTGGTTTTTTTTCTAATTAATCTCAGCACTTTGGGAGGCTGAGATGGGAGGATCACTTCAGCCCAGGAGGGCGAAACCAGCCTGGGCAACATAGCGAGACCCCTGTCTCTGTAAAAAATAAAACAATTAGCTGGGCTTGGTTGCATGCACCTGTAGTCCCAGCTACTTAGGAGGCTAAGGCAGGAGGATCACTTGAACCCAGGAAGCTGAGGCTGCAGTGAGCTGTGGTCACACCACTGCACTCTAGCCTTGGAGACAGAGCGATATGCTGTCTCAAATAAAATAAAATAAAATAACACATAAAGAAATAAGGAGGTAGAGGGGGCATACTGTTACAACCCAAAGGCAACTGTGGTTAACAGGCATGCTTCTCGGTTTACCTTTTTGGGGAAGGAGGCACATGGTTAAGCCCACAGAGCATTTGAATTTTTGGTTCCTACCTCTTTTAACATTATCCTGTAACCATTTTACTCTGCTGTTAAAACCTCTTGATGATGGTCTGTTGTGAGTGTGCATTGTCATATACTTAACCATTCCTCCATTGTTGGGTGTTTAGGTTATTTTCATATTTTTTTCCATTAAAAATAGCACACACGGCTCAATCATAGAACTTCCAGCTTGCCTTCTGTTTAAGACTGTTTCACGCCCCTTGGGGCAGCTTTGCCATGGGCAGTTCTATTTAACATACTCCTAAAAGCTCAGCACTATTATAGGAGGGAAGTTCACTGTACCCACTTCTGGCTGCCCCTCGGCTGCCCCCTCCTAAAATGCCCTGGAGCAGATTCACTTGGTTCTGGGTAAGCTCTCCTGCCCCTGAAGTAGATAGTTATAGTTCTTCCCACTTTCCTGTCCAGCAAGTGCTGCAAATGCCCTGCCTCTGAAATTCAGCCCAATCTCCTAGGCCAAAAGTGGGCAAGTGACTCAGGCCTGGCCCATCTCAGGACCTCACCCAACCAGCAATGGTGAGTGGTCCATTTAGTATGACAGAAACTAGGAAGGACCAATCAGAGCCCTTCCCAGAGAAAAAATACAGATGCTGTGAGATTAAGGATGACAAGCAGCTACTGTGTCAGCTGGGAGCAACAATGGCTATCTCCCCACAGCATGGAGGAAGACTTTTCTATGGCAGCCTGGGAGAATGAAGAAAGCAGAGGCAGCCAGCTAGGAGAGAGAAGGAGCCTGGAGACAGGGAACACCAGCTCTAACTCTGAGGGCCTGCCTCCTGCACATCTGCCTTGGATTTTAGGGACTATCCCAGGATCCTTCCCAGCTGTCTGAACCAGCACCTTCCCTTTTTGCCTACACAGTTTGAGGTAGAGTTCAGTTTCTTACTCTGAAAGTCTTGGCTGTTAGGCCCCTCAAAGTGGCCTTCCTAGAAGTTGCCCAGTAGAGACTGTAATAATGTCTTCCAGGCAGAGTTCAAACTCAGGCATCTGTGGGACTTGGCAATAACTGCCAATTCCTCTTTGTAAGCTTCCCCAAAAAGAAAGGGGGGATCTAGGCAGAAAGAACCCCAAGAACCCCAGAGTTCCCCTGAACCAAGATTCCCAACGAACAAAATTCCCCTGTCAAGGCTGGCTCAGAGTAACTTGACACTTCAGTCATAGCGAAGGTAAATGCCCCAGGCAAAGCTGGCCCAGAAACCAGGAGCTTGCTTTATGAGAACCGCCCTGCAATACCCAGAGTGAGAAGAGAGAACAGCTAGAAACAAAAGTCTTCCGTTTCCTCTGTATCCCCATTTTTAAAGCGTGAGTTTCTCAACTTTGTTTTTAGACTATGGTTAACCTTTTTCATCACTGGATAAGAAGGAAATAAAGGGCTATTTTTGGAGGTATGATGCTTAGGAACATTGTCTGTCCTCTGTATTCAAAGCGAGGCAGCGTGGCTATGCACGTTTCCTCAGGGTGTGAAAGATCAGCTTGACGGGGCTGGGCTGTCATCAGGAATGTTTCACACATATGAAAAACTTTTGAGAAATCACTTTGGTTTTGTTTGGCCAAGAGGGTTCATGAAAGCAAAGACTGAGTCTTTTCAAATCACTTGAGCCCAAGAGGCGAAGGTTGCACTGAGCTGAGATCATGCCGTGGCACTCCAGCCTGGGTGACAGCAGTGAACCTTGTCTCAAAAAAAAAAAAAAAAAAAAGTGACTCTTTTAAACAGAACTCCCCTTAGAGGACCTGTCATAGCTAGGAGGAGTAGGGGACATTCTCAGGCACATGCTGTGTCAGCATCCTGGACAGAGTTGGATAGAATTCAGCTTTCCTGGCTCCCCACAACCCCCATAAGTAGGCTCCCTGGGTATGTGTAAAACACGTTGCAGGCAGGCTGCACTTGGAGAAATCCTGGCCACAGGTGGGATTTGAGGGCCTTCAGAGACAGCCCTTCCTTGG
The DNA here is from genome assembly GCF_029289425.2 of Pan paniscus. Taxonomy (NCBI): domain Eukaryota; kingdom Metazoa; phylum Chordata; class Mammalia; order Primates; family Hominidae; genus Pan; species Pan paniscus. The sequence continues at coordinate 71,849,347 of NC_085926.1, read as the reverse complement.
ATAAGATCCCATCTACCTGCCAGCAGCCATCCCAAGCTAATTCTTTTTTTTTTTTTTTTTTCCTTTGAGACAGAGTCTCGCTCTGTCGCCCAGGCTAGATAGGGTGCAGTGGCGCGATCTCGGCTCACTGCAAGCTCCGCCTCCCGGGTTCATACCATTCTCCTGCCTCAGCCTCCCGAGTAGCTGGGATTACAGGCGCCCGCCACCAAGCCCGGCTAATTTTTTGTATTTTTAGTAGAGACGGGGTTTCACCGTGTTAGCCAGGATGGTCTCGATCTCCTGACCTCGTGATCCGCCCGCCTCGGCCTCCCAAAGTGCTGGGACTACAGGCTTGAGCCACCGCGCCCAGCCCAAGCTAATTCTTAAACTACCTCCAGTGGCACAATCTGTAAAGCTCTCGCGTGAACTCTTAGTTTCCTTTTAAAATACAAGTGTTTTGAGAAGAAGCATCTTTGGCTTAATCATGAAGTTCTTAGATTAAATCTAAGCTCCCAAGTGTTGCAGTGTGTCCATGAATTTTTTTTTTTTTTTTTTTTTTTTTTTTTTTTTTTGAGACAAGGTCTTATTCTGTCACCCAGGCTTTATGTATCATCTATATAGGGTATACATATATAAAATATATATGGAGATACATATAGATATACATTTAGATATATTCATACATATATATGTATATATGTATGTATCTCCTGTTGATTCTATTTCTTCGGAGAACCCTGACTAATATTCCATCCAGCCCCAGCCCAGCCACCATCTTCTAACTTCTGAATACATCCAAGCAAGCCTAGACTAGAAGAGCTTCCCAGCTGCTGGTTGATGCTTGAGCACCCAAGCTTTGTCCACACCCATCACAAACAGGTGCCCCTTTGTCAATTCTCGGATCTGGAGGTGAGGTGGATGGACCTGGGGAAGAGGGCTGTGTGGGCCCTGGATGTGGACTTGGAGTCAGCAAGCAGGAGACTCCAAGACCCAGGATACTCAGAATGTGATCTCCAGGTGGTCATGGGCTCCAAGTGGGCACCCTTCCTTGTGATGCAGAAGCCTCACCCCACAGTAAGGGGCCAGAGAAGAAAAGACCAGGGCTCCCTCCAGCAGTGCTCCCCAGTGCAGCCCAAAAACCAGTGCCAGTCCAAGAGCAGTCTGTTTCCCATCTGTGACAGGGGATGAAAAGACATTGAGAGTAAACATTGAGATACTCGCATAGCGGTTTCAGAATTGGAAGATCTTCATCCAAGCTTGTGGCCAAGACTGGTCCTGAGCTATGGACCAATCGGATATTGTTGAACTTGCCTGGCATTGATGAACTTGAGTTTCATGCAACACAGCTGTATCCCAGTTCTGTGGAGTGAGACTATATGCCTATCCACATGGATTGAAAATAATATTTTAAAAAGCCCCAGTCCACCAACACAAATGGTTTAAGAAGCACCACTCTCAAGTGCGTGGGACTCAGAACAAGGGTCCCTCTTGTCCAGGGTCTGAGAAAGCTCAGCACTTCAGCTTCTATGCTGAAAAAACAGGGTACTACTGCCTGGTTTTAAACAAAGAGCTGCTTTATGAAAAGGATTACTCTGGTGCAATAATGAGAGAGACAGAAGGGAGCAAAGGTGGAATAAGGAGACCTATCAAAAGGCATTGCAATCATCCAAACAAGTCATGACAGTAACATGGACCAGGGTTTTAGCAGTGGAGCTAAGCGGGGTTAAGATTTTGATCCAGATGAGAGTCAGCAAGATCTCCTTATGGGTTGGATGTGTGACGTGAGAGACAGGTAAGCGTCAAAGATTACTCCAAGATTTTTGGCCTGAGAAACTGGAAGGATGCAGAAGACATCAACAGAGATGGGGGAGGCTGTGAATAAGGCTGATCTCAGGTTGGGTAGATCACACATGCTGCATCTGAGATGTCTCTTCACTGTTGTGGAGATCTAATCCAGGCAGTGGATAAGTAAGTCTGGAGTTCAACAGAGAGGTCTGGACAGCTGGGAATATTCATTTGGGAATCCATGACCCACAGATGGTACTTAAAGCGGTAAGGCTAAGATCTCCAGCAGAGGAAGCTTGGATAGAGAAGGTAGGAGTTACGACATTGAGAAGAAGAGGAGCAGCAAAGGAGATTTAGAAGCAGCAGCTGGTGAGGCAGGAGAAAACCAAGAGTGTGGGTTGATGTCCCGGAAGTCAAAAGAGGAAATCGTGTCATGGCGGAAGGAGGGTCAGCTGCGTCCGGTGCTGCTGGGTGAATCGATCAGGATGAAATCTGCATATTGATCATTAAATTTAGCCATGTGGCTGTCATTGGCAACTTGATGAAGGCAGTTTGGGCAGGGGGGCGGAGAAAATGCTTCACTGGCATGGGGTTGAGAGGGAATGGGAGAAGAGGAATTGGAAAGAATACACATTGGCAACTCACCTAAGAAGTTTTACTGTAACAGGATCAAAGAAATGGGACAGTAGCCAGCAGGGGAAGTGGAATCAGAGAACTTCCTTAGTGGAAGAAATAACAACATGTTTCTACCCTGATGGGGTAGAAACAATCCAATAGTGTATTAGTTTCCTGAGGCTGTTGTAAGAAATTACTACAAAGTTGGTGGCTTAAATAAACATTTTTTTTTTTCTTTCACGCTTCTGAAGCCCAGAAGTTTAACATCATTTCCACTCAACTGAAATCAAGGTGTTGGCAGGGCTCTACTCCCTCTAGGAGAGAATCCATTCTTTGCCTCTTCTAGCTGCTGGTGGCCGCCAGCATTCCTGGACTTTGTAGCCACATCTCTCCAATCTCTGCTTCCATTTGCACATCATCTTCTCCATGGTGTGTGTCTGTCTAGTCTCCCTCTGCCTCTGGCTTGTAAGGACACTTGTGACAGCAATTAGAGCTCACCCACATAATCCAGGATGATCTCCTCTTCTCAAAATCCTTCACTTAATCTGCGAAGATCCTTTTTCCATTTTAGGTCACATTTACATTTACAGATTCCATGATTAGGACATGGCATATCTTTGGGGACCATCTTACAGCCCACTGTGGCTAGGGGCAAAAATTAAATGATGGTGTAGGGTAAGGGTTGGCAGAATTTTTCTGTAAAAAGGAAAGTAGCTTTTTTTTTTTGTTTTTTTTTTTTTGAGACAGCCTCACTCCATTGCCCAGGCTAGAGTGCAATCTTGGCTCACTACAACCTCTGCCTCCTGGGTTCAAGTGATTCTCCTGCCCCAGCCTCCCAAGTAGCTGGGATCACAGGCATGTACCACCACACCCAGCTCATTTTTGTATTTTTAGTAGACATTTGGTTTTGCCATGTTGGCCAGGCTGGTCTCAAACTCCTGGCCTCAAGTGATCCACTCGCCTCAGCCTCCCGAAGTCCTGGGAATAGAGGCATGAGCTACTGCGCCTGGCTGCAAATATTTTAGGCTCTGTGGGTCATATAGTTTTTATGAAGCTGTAACTTCTTGACTCTGCTGACATAGTGTGAAAGTAAACATAGACAATATATAAATGAATGAGCATGTTGGGTACCAATAAAACTATTCATGGGCAGTGAAATTTGAGTTTTGTATCATATTCAGGTATTACCAAATATTCTTCTTTTCAAAAACATTTTCCCCAACCATTTAAAAGTGTAAACATTATTTTTATTTTGTGGGCCGTAGGAAAATGGGCCAGCTAGATTGGCCTACAGACCACAGTTCACCAGTTTCTGGTGGGAAGATGGCTGGACAATGCGGTTGAGTAGGTGAGTGGAGGAGGAGTCCAATGTGCAGGTGGAGGAACTGGCTTTATATTAGAGCATGGACTGTCATCTATGACAGTGGGAAAAAGAAGTGGAAAAAATGAGGACTTTGACTGAAATATTTTGGTTTGAATTCTCTTTAGAACTTTTAACGCTATTTGCTTTCAGAAAAGGACATATTCTTCAAGTCCAAAGTATTACTTTTTTCTTTTCTTTTTTCTTTTTTGCCCCACATGATCTGCAGGAAAAGTTTAAATTATTTCCATAAAATAGGTACACAACATTTATCCCATAAATCGTGAGACCAGGACAATGTACCCTCAATACATGAGTTCTTCTCACTCTTGGCTTCAGTAACTCAGTGATTAAATTAAATACTTAAATATTTTGGTTTCTTAATTTTTGTAAGAGGAATTCATGTTTTATAACAATAGATTTTACTATTTTTTGGACTCCCCCCAACCCGCAGTACATCTAAGGACTCTCTTCTTGGGAAAAAATGCATGACCATTTGTTCTCCAAACCATTTCAAATAATTCACCAATACCCTGAAAGCCACACTTGGCCTCAAACCCTATGTTAAGGAATCCTGATTTAAAAGCTGACCTAGGTTCTGAGAGTTGTGTTTTTCTTTTAATGTTGCCTTTGAGTTTTTTTGGAAGAAAAGAGCTACATGCATGCAAAATGATTATTATAATTACACACGCTATTATACTGATTCCAAATAGCCCACCACGGGGTTCTATTGAGAAGACTAGAGAAAGGGTGGAGAAGCTTCAAGGAAGAAGGGAGGGTGCACTCACCCCGTGCCTTTCAACATCATTCTAATGGGGATCCACCCCCATTCCTGGTCCTTTCTGTGACCCAGCTAATATATCCTCCCGTGAAGAGGAGGAGTGGAAAAACATCAGTTCTTTGATTATATACCCTTTGGGGGCTACACCATGAATAGAAACTTCTCCTAGTAACAGACTCTATCCTATCCACAACCAAGAAAGCTTGGTTTCCATTCACCCAGGAATATCCATACCCAGCACCCAAAATGTAATTCCTTTTAATCCACTACACAGCATTACAAAACATGCAGAGTAAACATCAAGACCTAAGTCTGAAGGTAAAATATGAGAAGTGGACCCTCAAACAGACATTAAAAGTGAAGGAAAAGTCATATTCTAAAAATTTGGAAATTTTCTTTCAAGTATTTACATTAGCAGCCAAGACACTTTGTCAGTTCTAATCCTTTCCTAAATGTAAGTTGGAATGTTTCTTAATGGAATGTCACCACAGGAGGCCAGCTAAAGTCCTGGCTGGAAGACTTTCCTGGAATATGTTTCCCTTGGAATTTACAGTACTGTCTGGTTGAATCTGGTTTGACATTCTAACAATTGGAGCATTGTATTAGGCACAGCGAAGCAGAAAATTCACCCTATCCTGCTCCCCATTCATCCTTTCTTTGCCCTTGTGAAAATTGCCCACTGTCTTATCCCACTGAATAAAAGTGCACAGGAGAAGACAAATGTCACATCTAATTTAATCAGCAGTTCCATAAAAGGTAAGTTTTTAATATCCAGAATAAATCTTTCATTCATTCAACAAATAGTTTGATTTAGTAGTAGCTTTAGGGTTTAAAATGTGCATTGCTAACTTATTACAGTCTGCCTTCAAATAACATTATGCCATTTCACAAATATGTATAAAAAGTTTTAAAAAAATACTTCTGTTTCTTTCTTCTATCCTTTGTGCTATTAGTTTTGTTGTTGTTGTTGTTGTGGGGCTTACTGTTTGCCTTCTTTGTTTACAGAGTCTCACTCTGTCACCCAGACTGGAGCGCAGTGGCAATCATAGCTCACTGCAGACTGACTCCTGGGCTCAAGCGATCCTCTCCTCTCAGATTCCCAAGTACCTGGGACTACAGGTGCACACCACCACATCTGGCTAATTATTTTTTGTATTTTTTGTAGAGCCAGGATCTCACTGTGTTGCCCAGGCTAGTTTCAAATCCCTGGGCTCAAGCGATCCTCCTGCCTCAGCCTCCCAAAACGCTGCGGTTACAGGCATGAGCCACTATGCCCAGCCCACTTTGAGCTATTGTTAACATACATTTTATTTACACATATTATAACATTCACCATAGGTTGATATTATTTTTTGCCTTAAACAGTAAATTATCTTTTACATAAGTTATAAATAGGGGAAGGACCTTGTACATTTAATGGTACTTACCATTTAAAGCATTCATTTTGGGGAGTAGATTTAGATTTTTTTTTTATTTTCCTTCTCCTAAAGAACTTCCAGTAGTATTTCTTCTGCCGGTGCTAAATTTTTAGTTTTTCTTCACCTGGAAATGAGTTTTTGAACAATATTTTCACTGGACATAGAATTCTAGACAGGCAGTTTTTTCCTTCGGTACTTTCGAGATGTCGTTCCACTGTGTTTGGCTCGTGTTGTTTTTTATGAGAAGTCAGTCATCATTTGTATAGTTGTCCGTCTGTGTGTAATGTCTTTTTTTTCTGTAACCTTCTAATAATGTTATTTTTAGGTTTCAGCAATTTTTTTCATGATATGCCTTAGTGTGGATTTTTTTGTGTTTACCCCATCTGAGATTTGCTGAGCTTCTTTAATCTATGGGTTTAAAGTTTTCATCAATTTGGAAATATTTTGGCTAACATTTCTCCAATTTTTTTTTTTTTTTTTTTTTTTTTGAGACAGGATCTCACTCTGTCGCCCAGGCTGGAGTACAGTGGTGTGATCTCAACTCACTACAACCTCTGGCTCCCGGGTTCAAGAGATTCTCCTGCTTCAGCCTCCTGAGTAGTTGGGATTATAGGTGCATGCCACCATGCCTGGCTAATTTTTGTATTTTTAGTAGAGACAGGGTTTCGCCATGTTGGCCAGGCTGGTGTTGAACTCCTGACCTCCGGTGATTTACCTGCCTCAGTCTCCTAAATATTTTTGTCTGTCCTTCTCTCACTCTTCTCTCCTTCAAGGACTCCGAAAAGTAGGTTAGACCACTTGACGTGATCCCATAGGTCACTGAAACTCTATTCAGTTGTTTTTTTTTTCATCTTTTATTCTCTGCATGCTTCAGTTTGACTAGTTAACTATTGCCCTGTCTTTGAGCTCACTAATAGTTTCTTCTCTAGTGTCTCTATTAATCCCATCCAGTGAATTTTTATGTCAAATCTTGTATTTTTCAGTTTTTATATTTTAATTTGGTTCTTTTTTATAGTTTCCATTTCTCTATTGAGATTTGCCATCTATTTCCTCGTAACATTTTTGTTTTCCTTTAACATCTTTGACGGTGTATATAGTAGCTGTTTAAAAGCCTTTTCTTCTAATTCCTTCTTCTTGTTTCTTCTGATTTGTTTCAATTATTGACTGATTTTCTGTCCTTCACATTTTCCTGCTTCTTCAGATGTCTGTGCCTATTTTATTGTGTTCTGGGCATTTTGGATGATGCATTGTTGAGTGTCTGGATTTTGTTGTCTTCCTTTAAATATCAGATTTTGTCTGGCAGACGGTTAATTTCCTTATGGATCAGCTTGATCCTTTGAGGTTTGCTTTTAATGTTTGTTAGGGAGGGGCTAATATATCTTTAACTCCAAGACAATAGTAACCTTCTCCTAACACATGGCCTTTCTTGAGGGTCAACTGAGTACCCAGAATTTTCAAAGCAGCCTATTCATTTACACTTACAACAATACACTTCTGTTCTATATGAGATTGTATACGCCATATACATTTAAGCCAATATCTCTTGGAAGGCTGAGTCAGGCAGATTGCTTCAGCCTACGAGTTTGAGACCAGCCTAAAAATATGGCAAAACCCTGTCTCTTCAAAAAGTACAAAAATTTGCTGGGTGTAGTGGCGCGTATCTGTAGTCCCAGCTACTCGGTAGGCTGAGGTGGGAGGATCACTTGAGCCCAGGAGGTCAAGGCTGCAGTGAGCTGAGATCACACTACTGCATTCTAGCCTGGGCAAAAGAGTGAGACCCTGTCAAAATGAAAAAACAAAAACAACAACAACAAAAAAACTCAGTTCCATACAAGCTCCAAATCTCAATTCAGCTCATAGCTTTGTTCTTCACCTAGCCACCTGGATTCGTGTCCTGCATACTTGTCACTTGGTACCCAAAGAGTCTAGGATTCCTGAAGCTTTTTTTTTTTCTGAGCAGATTTCAGAAGCTTCTTCTCTGTATGACTGCTACTTCTCTAGAACTCTGCCCTGTAAATTCCAGCCATGTTATCAGACCTAACTCCAGTCTCATCTCACCTCTTCAGTAACACTGCCATTCTCTGTTTCAGTTTTCCTTCCATGTGCCATGATCTGGAAAAAGCTTTAAAAAAAATAGAGCAATCAACGTGTTCACTTTTTGCAAGTGAAGGCCAAGTTATAATGTAAGCAAGTCTCCAAGTTGTGGCCCATATATTACAGATATATTATTTAAACATACTTATTAAATACAAGGCATAAAATGGCTTATAGAAAATGTTTTTGCAAGCTGGATGAAGTCCCAGGTCTTTGCCCTTTTAACCTCACCTTTCCTAAAAAGGTTCACATGCAGCAGGCATGACACTAGCCTCGAGGCAGCAGCAGGAGACCAGGAGACAAAGTCTCCAGTGTCATCCCTGAGAGTACCCACTGCAGGCCTCCCTGGACTTTCTACCCTCTTACAAGGGCAGAGGACTGGCCCCACAATGCTCTGGCCAAGCCATGTATCCTGACTACCACTAAATTGCCCAAGGAGGATCCACTTATAACATCTAATATGTTAATTTAAAACCTCTAATTTTAACAGAATATATTTCTAATGTTCATTTTGTGAATGACCAAAGACTCTGGATTTCACGCAAGAATTAGCAATGCTTTTAGAATCAATGTTTCTGAAATCCTTTCTGATTAAAACCAAGCTGATTGCCCTGGTGTATACATTTCTCATTTGGGTAGCAGTCTGCCCCTAGCATGCAGCTCGAGCTAACACATACAAAATACCACACTGTGTGGAGCTATTTAAACTTCCCGTACATCTCACCATACACAGAGCTGGCATGAGAAAAATCTAAAATCTGGATCAGGTGCTGATGTAATGAATGGGAACAAAATAATCTGGAAGCCTCCTCTCACAAGGATGGTCTGGCTCCCAAGGCTATTTCTCCCTTCATGAGCTGATTTTTCACGTGAGACACCTCAGCATGATCTCAGTTCTTCTCTGTCCTTTTCTCTCCACTGCTGCTGGGCTGACCAGCATGGAGGTCACAGGGCAGCATGCCAGGAGGGGTAGGGCCTCCATATTCCATGGGTCAGAACGTGTTACAAGGCCAGCCCCAGTCATTCAAGGAATGAGGAAATAAATTTAATGGTAAGAGCTACAAAGAGTTTATGCTAATATTTCAGCCACCACACCCTGGATACAAATGTATAATTACCAACTAAAGAAAGTCACCCTGAAGACAAGGAGCAGGGTTCTACGGGAATGTCAGAGGAGTGGAAGAAATCTCAGGGCTCAGAGGAATCTAACTTGACCAAAAGCTCAGATCGCCCCTTAAAACCTGTGTCTAAGATCTCAAGAATAAAGAGGGACAAGGAGAGGGTAGCGTTTAGGCAGCAGAATGACACATGCAAAGACACGTGGCAGGTGGTACATTTCACAGATGTGAAGAATGCAAAAAACTTTCATTGGCAAGGGGAGAAGTCTGTAAATCTCATGGAATTGTGACAGGGAGCTCCTTTCTCAGTGAGTGGGTGAAGTGAGCATTGAACGGAGCCTTCAGTTAACCAGGTGCGCATTGCAACATGGTAACTCAGCAATTGCACCCTCTCAGGAAAATGGCAGAAAGGGGTGATAGGATCAGCCAGTGCTGCATTTCAAACATTATCAAATGTTTTCTATTTTATTTTATTTTATTTTGTCTTATTTTGAGACGGAGTTTCACTCTTGTCACCCAGGCTAGAGTGCAGTGGTGCGATCTCAGCTCACTGCAACCTCTGCCTCCCAGGTTCAAGCAATTCTCCTGCCTCAGCCTCCCAGGTGCCCACCACCATGCCTGGCTAATTTTTGTATTTTTAGTAGAGACGGGGTTTCGCCAAGTTGTCCAGGCTGGTCTCCAACTCCTGACTTCAGGTAATCTACCCACCTCGCCTCTCAAAGTGCTGGGATTACAGGCCTGAGCCTCCGCGTCAGCCTCAGACATCACCAAATGTTTTCTAAAAGCTGTCTATGAAGTAGTTCTCTGGTCCAAAAGGTTTGAAAATTACCTAGTTAACTGAGTGTATTGCTGAACTTGCTAATCATGGACAATAGCGTGCTGGTAAATGTTTAACAACCTTCTCTCTTAAATAAAATCGCCATGATTTGTAGCATTTATCAGCTTCTGGAGTATAATACTCCTGCCATGACTGATTTCAAGCTACGGATGTGATGTCACTGAATGCACAGTGGACAAGAGATACGCAGTAGCACTCCATTCTGTAGTATTTCCATTCTACAGATACAATAAACATCATGTCCTCAAAAGCATAGATACTAGTTAAATGTAGTAACACAGGAAGTGAAAAGTTTTGAGTCTTTACTATATTTGTGTTTAATATGATTTGTCCGTTTATATAACTTAATTTTTAATGCTGGCTGTGTTTAAAAACCGGCTCACAAAATTTCTGAAACTGTATCAATCTTGTGAGCTGGCACAAGCTAGCTGTGCTGGACCTGGTAATGCCCAACCCTGTTGGAAATCTCTGAACAAGAGATGATGGAGCTTTTCCTCAGACTTCATGGCCACAGCATCCTCTTTATGGGACATCTAAAGGGCCATCCCTTATTTTTAGATAATTTGCAGAAACATTTTAGGAGATTCTGATTTGGTTATTTCATAGTTGTGGAAACTGAGATGCTAAGTAAGCGTCTTGCCCAAGAATCAGATCCAAATACAAACTAAGCTCTTCTGAGCCTTGGTACTATAACAAAAAGTTTCTCGTTCATTCTGCCCTCAACACTGTCCCAGATTCATAGCTACCATTTGCTCCCACATGCTATTGAAGGTACTCTGCTAATCAATTACAAGCATCATTGCATTTAATGTTTCCAACACCCTATATGTGTGGTATCCCCATTCTACCGATGAGAAAACTTCAGTGCGGAGAGGTTCAGGAATTCCACAGAAGGAAGCAAAGACATGGGTTGCTAAGAGATACCCTGCTCCCATTAAAATATCCCGGCGTCCCACTGCTCCGTACTGTGGCTGGATGTGGTAGAACAAGAATAAAGCTTATCGTCTTCCTTTCTCAGCAAGAAAAGGCCATATGTGTTCCCTTCCATGCTCTGATCCTTAAGCCAAAACATCTCCACGGGCCAGCTTTAAGCAGCCGTGTGTGCTATCCCGGGCCAGTCACCCCACCCACATCTACTGATGTATGAGATGCTGAGTTTAGGGAGCAGAAGCAGGGAAAATCCCTCATCCCACTTCCTAGGAATCCATTTGGCAGTGTTAGTAATAACAGCTTTCTACTCTTTTCTTAAGGTTTTTATCTTTCACATCCACGATGCCATTTGACCCTTAAAAGACTCCATGAATTATTCCTGTTTCTCACCTTGTCCAAGGTCACACAGCTCCAAGGTCAGCAAGCTCTGAATCATCTGCCCCTGTGTCTTTCCCAATGCAGCAAGCTGCTTTATGCTAACAATAGAGCATAGATTAAGTATAGTTCCCTCTGAATCCAAATGTAAATGACGTTTGAGAGACCTTCAAGATTTCAGGAAATGTGACACACGTATATCTTCAAATGCAAGTTTGAACAGAAGGAATAACGTTCACTAATAGCTCACATTTGTAGGAACTGAAACTTAAGGCCAACCCAGTAATTATGCAAGTAACCCATATATAGTGCTTCCTAGGTGTTAGGCATTGCGGTGAGGGTTTTATGTGCATTAACTCATTCAGTCTTCACAATCACATCCCTAGGACATGGCTATGATGGTTGTTATGATTTCATTTTACATATCGGGAAATATGGAGAGGAAAAACACAGTCCTGATTCAAGGCATCTCTAACTCTGATGGTTTGAGGGGTGTGTGTATGGAAGGTAAAGGAGAGAAGAAGTGATTCCAAATGACGGTGTCTCGTGTTCTGTGTCCTAGTTTTCCTCGGCATCAGTACCACAGCACCTCCAAGCTGCACATGTGCACTGGCAGCCTGGTTTCTGCTGCAGCCCCCTCTATTCATCATTCATTCAACTTAAGGCATTGAAAAATTCTGTTAAAGTGCAAATCTTACCCTGGAGGGAAAACACATTAAACCACTATTTTCCATTTAAACTTTTTTCATGAAGTAGTTTTCTTGATTGGTTTTGGATTCCTTGACAAAGCCCACCCAGAGTGCAGCACCAGAGCATTTGTTGTTGTTGTTGTTGTTTGGGGGGAATGAGAAGGTCAAGGCATGAGACCCTGTCCTGAGGAAGCATAACAGTAACTAATACAGTGTATTGAGTTTCAACACCACATCAGACATTGTACTATGTTATCTCTAAAGTTCACAAGAACCGTACCCTGTAAAGTAAGTATTGTTATCCCATTTTACAGATGAGAAAACTGAGCTCGGGGATGTTAGGAGACTTATCTAAGCGATAAACTAGTAAATACTGAGAAGGGAGAGTCCAGATACAGCATTACAACTCTGAGAGTTCTGGCAAGCTAGAAAATACTAGAAAAGCACTGAATATTGAGTTTATGTCTGAATGTGAGGCAGGAGAGCGGGGAGCGAGTTATTGTAAGAGGACGTTGGAAGAATCTTGAGCAGAGAGGGGTGGGAAGAGACTTGGTGCTGGCTGCCCTTACCCTCCTGCTTCTAGTCCATACGCTGTGTCACCAGTGTCCTGGCAGAACCAACAGGCATTCCACTCACTTCCAACAGGCTCTGAAGCTCCCCAGAGGACCCCCTTGCCTCACTGGAGTCCCCAGGGCCCATTTGGGGTCAGTCTCTGTCAGGAAGCCAGAGCAAATTTCTTACCCTTCCTCCCAGTTTTCCTGGTCTAGGCCTGTTTCTCTTTCCTGTGTCATTTGCCACCTTCCCCAGGAAGGTTATCTGAGGATGCAGAGAGGTAGAAAGTTGTCAGCTGTGATGCCTGCAGGCCAGGTGGGGAGGAAACGGTCTCTCCAAACCCCTTCCCAGCAAGCCTGGGTCCTGGATCCCCCTGTCAGAGGCGCGTGAACCAGAACAACTCCATCTTGAATAGGAGCTGGGTAAAATGAGGCTGACACCTGCTGTGCTGCATTCCCAGACGGTTAAGGCATTCTAAGTCTCAGGATAAGATGGGAGGTCAGCATAAAATACAGGTCACAAAGACCTTGCTGATAAAACACTTTGCAGTAAAGAAACCGGCCCAAGCCCACCAAAACCAAGATGGTGATGAGGGTGACCTCTGGTCATCCTCACTGTTACACTCCCACCAGCACCATGACAGTTTACAAATGCCATGGCGACATCAGGAAGTTACCCTATGTGGTCTAAAAAGGGGAGGCACGAAGAATCCACCCCTTGTTTAGCATATCATCAAGAAATAACCATAAAAATGGGCAACCAACAGCCCTCAGGGCTGTTCTGTCTATGGAGTAGTCATTCTTTTGTTCCTTTACTTTCCTAATAAACTTGCTTTCACTTTACTGACTCGCCCTGAATTCTTTCTTGGGCAAGATCCAAGAACCCTCTCTTGGGGTCTGGATTGTGAACCCTTTCCTATAGCAACCCCATCTCAGGGGACCATCCCTCCAGCGTCCTCCCTGGGGTGGCCCCTGGGCCAAGAGGCCAGGAAGAGAGCCCTCCTTTGATCACTCCCTTGTCAAAGCAAAAGGATTAAGATCCTACCACTTCCATCTCAGCAATTCTCAGAAGATCACTCCATGCCCTCCTTTCCACCTGTATGACACGGGGATAATGACAATGTCTTCCTGGGCTAGGCACGAGGATGCAATGAGTTAATCCATGGAAAGTACTCAGCCCAGTGCCTGGCACCTATGCCCAATAAATTGTTCAGCATTGTTAGTGCTGTTATTATCTATAGTTGAGAAGTAATAATACCAGTTGCAGTTATCTCAGGCTACACTCCATGTTTTTACCACTTTGCTTTTCTTCTCAGACACACACATAAACACAGCCCACTTAATGGCAGAGGGATGCAGCTTTACAAGCAGAACCAGCGAAGGGAACTCAGTTTAACTCTGGCCTGTGCCCAACTCAAAGGGTGGCCTTCAGCAAATTACCACTCCTCTTTGGGCTTCCATCAAGACGTGTAATTTATCTGGAAATAGCTCAAGTGAAGTGTCAGGGGTCACAACTTAGAGAGCTCAGGCCAAATCCAATTGTCAGAGAAGTTCTTGGGCCAACACTGTGCTCTGAAAATGGGGCAACAGGTTAGGGACTGTGGTTCACACCTGTAATCCCAACACTTAGGGAGGCAGAAGTGGGTGGATTGCTTGAGCCCACGAGTTCGAGATCAGCTTGGGCAACATGATGAACCCTCATCTCTACAAAAACAACAAAAAAGAAAAATACAAAAATTAGCCAGGCATGGTGGCATGTGCCTGTAGTCTCAGCTACTCTGGAGGCTGAGGTGGGAGGATCACCTGAGCCTGGGAGGTGGAGGTTGCAGTGAGCCATGATCGTGCCACTGCACTCCAGCCTCGGCAACAGAGTAAGACCCTGTCTCAAGAAAAAAAAAAAACGGGGTGACATCACATCACAGTCCAGATATCTGGCTCCTCCCAGCATTTGGGGTGATCTGCACTGCCCGATCTGGTGGAGCCAGGAAGAGCTTTGCGAGGTATCTTTAGCCTTTCAGCCAATTCTCCTCTTTCCTCCGGCTCATGCAATCATTCCCTACCTGGCCCCTAGAGGCCTTTGACTTTGTAACCCTCTGAACTCACTAAATTCTCAGGTGGTTTCCGCTTTCAAATTCAGCAGTTGAAACCTCAGGTCTGACTTGCAGGGCTGGGAAGGATTTGTCTCCCTGCTGCAGGGGGTTAAGTGGCTGCTTTTGAAAGGACAAAGCTAGAGATGACTCGATAAGATAAGGAGCTCTGTTTTCAGGAGGAAAGAACAGGATTTTGTTGTGATCCAGAGGATAACAGTCTGAGTCTCTCATTCATCAGCCCATCCCTCCTCCCTCCCCTTAGCAGGCGCTCAGGGCCACCATGGGATGTGTCTGCAGCTGCTGCCATCTGCTGGGGCATAAAGTTGCTGCAGCCTGCCTGGGGATGGCATTTCCAGGGTTTGCACAGGTGTTTCCTGCCAAGCCCCGAATGATAGCTCTTGTCCCAGTAGAGGCAGTGGGCTCGCCGCTACAGTTGCTGGTATTTATCAAGCACCTGCTATGAGCCAAACACTATTTTAGAAATTCCGTGAGTTTTCCTACTAATCCATTTGCTAGAATAGAAGCCCACATGGGCAGGGAGTTTTGTCTCTTTTCTTCACAGTAGCAGCCCTAGTGCCTGGAACAGTGCCTGGCACAAGGAAGGAACTTGGTACAGGTGGGTTGCATGAGAACAAGTGTAAAGACAGATTGTGTCGTTATGTCCATTTTATGGATGAGGAAATTGTCACTCAGAGACACAAAGGCTCAAGGTACTATGGGTAAACCTGTGGGAGAAGCTGAAACATTCCTGGTGTGGGCAGAGTTTGTCTAGCACTGCAGGTGATTTTGAAGATGATCAAGACAGGCAACAGGTAGGAATGAACACCTCAGGTAGCCAGGGTCCTTTGAAGTTCAGAAAACCCAGGGTGCAAACCAACAGGAAACTAAGCCAAATCCACGAAATGTTGCAATGGGGCCCGGGGACCTGGCCAGGGCAAGAGGCCCTTCACATGTGTTTTGTGTGTGTTTTTTGAATTAGGAAACTTAATTTTTTTTTGAACAGTTTTAAATTTACAGAACAACTGAGTGGAAAGTACAGGGAGTTCCCATATATGCTCTCACGCCTACCCACACATATGCACACACAGCCATTTTCCCTATTACTAACATCTTGCATCAGCATGAAACATTTGCTACAATTGATGAGCCAATATTGATAACATGATTTTTAACTAAAGTTCATAGATTGCATTAGGGTTCATTAGGGTTCACTTGGTGATGAACATTCTGAGTTTTGGAAAATGCATGATGTCATATATCCACCATTACAGAATCACACAAAATAGCTCCATTCCTTAAAAATCCCCTGTGCTCCACTTATTTTATTTTATTTTATTTTATTTTTTTCAGACAGGAGTTTTGCTCTTGTCACCCAGGCTGGAGTGCAATGGCATGATCTCGGCTCACTGCAAGCTCCGCATCCCAGGTTCAAGCGATTCTCCTGCCTCGGCATCCCAAGTAGCTGAAATTACAGGTGCCTGCCACCACACCCGGCTAGTTTTTTGTATTTTTAGTAGAGATGGGGTTCTCCATGTTGGCCAGGCTTGTCTCGAACTCCTGACCTCAGGTGATCTGCCCACCTCAGCCTCCTAAAGTGCTGGGATTACAGGTGTGAGCCACCGCGCCCAGCCCGTGCTCCACCTATTTATCCTTCCCTCTCCTCCAGGCCCTGGCCACCACTGATCTTTTTACTATTTCTATAGTTTTGCCTTTTCTAGAATGTTATGTACTTAGAATCATACAGTATACAGCCTTTTCAGATTGGCTTCTTTAATGTAGTAATATGCATTTAAGCTTTCTCCATATCTTTCCATGGCTTACTAGCTCATTTCTTTTTATCACTGAATAATATCCCATTGAATGGATGTGCCACAGTTTGTTTATCCATTCACCAATTAAAGGACATCTTGGTTGCTGCTGCTTTTTTTGGAGATGGAGTCTCACTCTTATTGAGACTGGAGTGAAGTGGCGTGATCTCAGCTCACTGCAACTTCCACCTCCCGGGTTCAAGTGATTTTCCTGCCTCAGCCCCCTGGGTAGCTGAGATTACAGATGCCTGCCACCACACCTGGCTAATTTTTGAATTTTTAGTAGAGACAGGGTTTCACCACCTTGGCCAGGCTAGTCTCATACTCCTGATCTGAAATGATCTGCCTATCTCAACCTCCCAGTGTGTTGGGATTACAGGCGTGAGCCACTGCACCCAGCCACATTTGGTTGCTTCTAAGTTTGGCAATTATGAATAAAGTTTCAATAAACATCTGCGTGCATGTTTTTGTGTAGACATAAGTTTTCAACTCACTGGGTAAATACTTAAGAACCCAATTGCTGGATTGCATGGTAAGTTTTGTAAGAAACTGCCAGATGGTTTTCCAAAGTGGCTGTACTCTGTTGTGCTTCTGAACATAGCTCTTAGATCAGGCCTGCTGGCCAGGGTTTGCCCATTCTCGAAGTAGAGGTTAGGCCTGGGAGTCCTCTGGTCCCATCGGCAGCCTGCCCTTTTGCTGAGCCAAATCCACTTCCTCTGGTGAAAGGTGCAAGAAAAGAGCTTTTCTTTTCATCCTACAAAGAGGGACCTACTTTAGATGAGGTATGATGCTGTGGCAATCCCGGATGTTTGAAATTCCCAAGTCATCCCCTTAGGCTGGTGAAGGGGCCCACGGCTCTCAAGAGTCAACCTGTGCCTTTGGTTCAGAATACTTGACCTGAGTGTGCCCGTGTGGGCTGAAGGAAACAGCTACTGTTTTGATGTGCGGTACTTTTGGTTCCTACCCAAAACCGTGATGAAACCAGTGCCTCTGGAATCAAAATATCCAGCTCTTGTTCCCTTTCCACTCTTTCTACAAGGTCAACAAGTTAGGTAACAGTTTAATTTGCATCATTCCAAAATTTAGAGTAATTAGAATATTAAAATTTAGGGTAATTAGGGAGATAATGGAACTATAAGCATGCTAGGAGTTTATTTTGCTTTTCTTCTCTTTTTTTTTTTTTTAAGGCTATGAAAAATCAGATATGACCCCTTTAACGTTACTTTAAAAACACAATTTTAAAGTTAGGCTAATATGAAACTGAAACTGTAGGAAAGAAAGGACTTTCTTAGTTATGCTTTTGACATTATTTTCCAGAATCCAAAATGCCATGTTTGCTTGCTTCTACACAATGGCATCTCCTCTCCCTGCCTCCCCCAAAAAACAAAAAACAACGAATCTAAAAAACTTTATATTCCACCAATAACTTGGAGCAAGTCATTTAATCATCAGCTTATTTTTAAAGGCTAATGTTCTTTGGTGATTGCCTAGGAAAACTCAGAGACTCTCACTTGAACTACTTCAATCTGTGAAGAGGAAAAAAATACTTTTGTTTTGCTGGTCGGAGGAGGGTTTATTTATGTGTCTCATTTTACAAGCCTAAGCGCTGCAAATGTAAACACTCTGAAGGAAGATTTTTGTTCTAATGACTTAACTGAAACCAGAAGCATCTCTCTTTGATTTACTGGAACAAGTCCAGTGTGGTCTTGATCTAGCATTATAGAACACGTGTCTCTACCTATGCAGCTGAGAAAACTTACCTTTTCTGTTCCAGCCAAGTAATTTCTCAAAGAATGAGGATGGGTGAAGTCTAGCAAAAAGCAAACAAACAAACAAACAAACAAACAAAAGTTAAAAAATTCTCCAGATGATTCTTATAGAAACTGAAGTTTGGGAACCCCTGCTTAAGGCAATACTTACTTTTTCCCTTTTTAATTTTTTTTACCTTTTCAACTTTACCTACAAAATAACACATTATGTTTTTCCTGAATGTTTGAGCACTGAAAATATATAAATAACACATTCTGGACAAGTATTTTCTTCCTGTTATGTTTGACTGTCTCATTGAAAACATTTTAACTCTTTTTAAAAAAAATTCTTAAAACTTTACTTTTTAAATGAACATACAGTAAAATTGACTTTGTATGTGAGCACAGTTCTGTGAATTTCAACACGCATACACATTCAAGTAACCACTCCCACAATCAATACAAAACAATTCCATCACCTAGAAAACTCCCTCATGCCATCCTTTTGTTGTCAGACCCCGCCACCGCCCCAACCCTGCAACCCTGACCCTTAGCAAGCACTGCCATTACCCATCATCAAAGTGTCTCTTCCACAAGGTCACGTAAATGGAATCATACAATATATAACCTTTTGAGACTGGCTTCTTTCAGTCGACATAATGTATTTGAGAGTCATCCAAGCAGTTGCATGTATCCATAATTCTTTTTAAAATTAATGTTATTATTATTACTGAGCAGAATTCCATTGTGTGGGTGTAACGCTTTTTTCACCCGTTGTAGGGTATTTGGCTGCTTCCAGTTTTTGGCTGCTATAATCAGTATAAATAGAGCTGGGTTTGTGTTAAATCTATAGATGAATTTGGGGGAGGATTCCCAACTTTACATTGTTACCTTCCCATTTATGTGTGCAGTATGTCTTATAAATAGAGCTGCTATCATCGTTCCTGTATAGGTTTGGGGGTGTAGATAAATTTTCATGTTGTGATACTTAGGTAATTCCTAGTAGTGGGATGCTGAGTCAGCTGGTAGACGTGCCTGGAACTTTACGAGAAACCGTCACAGTGTTTGCCAGAGTATTTTTACGTTTTCAGCCATTCTAATAGGTGTGGAGGGTATCTCATCATGGTTTTAATTTGCCTTTTCTTAATGGTTAATGATGTTGTACATCTTTTCATGAGTTTATTTGCCATCCCTTTAGTGAAGTGCCTGTTCAAGTCTTTTGCTCATTTTAAAAATTGGACTGTTTGTTCTCTTAATGTTGAGTTTCGAGAGTTCTTAATATATTCTGAATACAAGTGTTTTGCTGGATATGTGATCAGTAAATATTTTCTCGGTCTGTAGTTTGTCTTTTCATTCTTTTACCAGTGTCTTTCCCAGAAAAAGTTTTTAATTCTGATGAAGTCCAGCTTACAATTTTTTTTTTCTGTTATGGGTCATGATTTTTCCCTACGTTTAATTCTAAACATTTTATAATTTTGTATTTTACATTTAAATGTATAACTTAATTTGAGTTAATTTTGGAATAAGGTATGAGATTTAGGTCAAGGTTCATTTTGTTGCATTTGGATGCCCAAATGCTTTAAACATCGCTTATTGAGAAGACTATCCTTTCCCTATTGAATTGCCTCTGCACACTGATCAAAAACTCAACTGGAAAACAGTAGTTGCCCATGGGGGTAGGCAACACAGGGGAACTTTCTGAAGTAATGGAAATGGGCATATACTTTACAGGGTGTGGCTTACACGGGTATATGCCCTAGTCAAAACGCATCAATTTACACACTTTAAGTCACGGCATTTTATTGTGTGTGAATTATACTTCAATTAAAATAACATCGGTTGGCCATCTTTGTGTAGGTCTATTTCTGGAAGTCTATTCTGTTCCGTTGATCTACATGTTTATCTTTCTGCCAATACCATGCTATCTTGATCTCAATTACTGCAGCTTTACAGAAGCCTTAAAATGGAAAAGTATGATTTCTCCAACTCTATTCTTTTTAAAATCATGCTAGCTATTCTTTCTTTGCCTTTCCATATACATTGAGAATCAACTTATTTCTGTCTACAAAAAATCCTGTTGGGATTTTCATTGGGTTTGTGTTAAATCTATAGATGAGTTTGGGGGGGTTAACATCTTTACATTATAATTTTCCAATTCTTGAGTGCAGTATGTCTTTTCATTTATGTAGGTCTTCTTTGATTTATTTCATCTGCGTTTTATTGACCCTTTACATATTGTATTAAATTTATACATAAGTATTTCAATGTTTGGAGTTATTTTAAACGGCATT
Source organism: Pan paniscus (assembly GCF_029289425.2). Taxonomy (NCBI): domain Eukaryota; kingdom Metazoa; phylum Chordata; class Mammalia; order Primates; family Hominidae; genus Pan; species Pan paniscus. The sequence goes on along the minus strand of NC_085926.1, from coordinate 71,828,877 downwards.
TGAAAAATACCTGGTTTCCAGTTCCTTATTAGCAATAAGTATACAGAAATATCATCAACTTTTTTTTTTTTTACTTGTACTCTACAACATTGCTAAACTCGGTTATTAGTTCTAGGAGGGGTGTGTGTGTGTGTGTGTGTCGAGTGTGTCTGTGTTTTGGACACATGTAAACAGTAATTTCATCGGTGAACAGGGATAGTTTTATTTCTTCTTTTCCCGTCTGGATTCCTTTCTTTTTCTTTCCTGATTGCACTGGCTAGGAATTACAGTACGACATCAAATAGGAATGGAGGTAGAGGAAGTCTGCCTTGTTCTCATTTATAGGAGGAAAGCATTCAATCTTTCACCATTAGGTGTGATTTTTGTTGGTTTTTTAATGATGTTCTTTATTAGGTTGACAAAAATTTCTTTTTGTAGTTTGCTAAGAGTTTTTCATAATTTCTTTAAATCATGAATTGATATTGAATTTTGTGAAATGTTTTTACTGTATTAATTTATATGATCATATGGCTTTTTTCCTTTTGACTATTGCTATTACAATGACTGATTTTTCAAATACTGAACTAACCTGGCATAGCCCAGGAGAAACTCCACTTAGTTGTAATTTATTATTCTTTTTATACATTGCTAGCTTCAAATGGCTAAGATTTTGTTAAGGATTTTTGCATCTATGATCTATTAGTCTGTTCTCACATGGCTATAAAGGACTGCCCAAGACTGAGAGTTTATAAAGGAAAGAGGTTTAATTAACTCACAGTTCCGCATGGCTGGAGAGGCCTCAGGAAACTTTTAATCATGGTGGAAGGGGAAGCAAACACATGATGGCAGGAAGAAGTGACAAGCAAAAGGGGGAAAAGCAACTTATTAAACCATCAGATCTCATGAGAACTCACTCACTATCATGAGAACAGCAGCATGGGGTTAACCACCCCCATAATTCAATTACCTCCCACAGGGTCCCTCCCAGGACACATGAGGATTACGGGAACTACAATTCAAGATGAGATGCGGGTGGGGACACAGCCAAACCATACCATATGTTCGTGAGGAATATTAGTCTGCAGTGTTTTTATCTTGTACTGTCTTTGTTTTCAGTATCAGGATAAACGAGTTGGGAAGTATTCCCTCCTCTTCTGTCTTGTGGAAAAGATTGTATAGAATTGTCATTATTTAATCATTAAATATTTGCTAGAATTTTTCTGTGAAACTATCTGGAACTGTAGATTTCTCTTTTTTTTTTTTTTTTTTTTTTTGGAAAGTTTAAATTATGAATACTCTCTGGGCTCAGAAGTGGCGTGTCCTGTTTCATTCCTGATATTCATGATATTCATTCTCTTTTTTTTTCCTTGTCAGTCTTTTTAGACATTTATAAATTTTACTGATTTTTTCAAAGAACCAACTCTTAGTTCATTGATTTTATTATCTGTCTATTTTCAACTTAATTGATTTCTGTTTTCTTCTTCATTATTTCTTTCAATTGATTTGGGTTTTTATTTTCCTTTTTTAGTTTGTTAAAGTGGAATCATGGATTATTATTAAGACTTTCTTTTCTAATATAAGCATTTAATGCTAAGAATTTTCCTCTAACCACAGCTTTAGCTCTAGCCCACAAATTTTGATATATTTTTCTTCATTTTCATTCACTGCACAATATTTTCTAATTTTTTTGGAACTTCTTCTTTGACCCATACATTATTTAGCAGTATATTAATACTTGTCAAGTGTTTGAAGATTTTTTCCTGTTAACTTTCTCTCATTGATTTCAAACCTAATTCCATTGTAGTCAGAGAATATACTTTATGTAATTTTAATTCTCTCAAATTTGTTAAGGTTTGTTTGATTACCCAGAATATTGTCCCTCTTGGTGAACGTTTCATATGCACTTGAAAAGAATGTGTATTTTGCTGTTGCTGGATGGAATGTTGTTTACATATCAATTAGACCCAATTGTTTAATGGTGTTGTTCAATTCTTTTATATCCTTGTTGATTTTCTATCTATTTGTTCTGTCAATTACTGAGAAAAGAATGTTGAATTTTCCAATTATAATTGTGGACTTATCTATTTTTACTTTTAGTTCTCTCAGCTTTTGTTTTGTGTGTTTTAAAGCTCTGTCATTAGATGTACAAACATTTGGAATTGTTATTTCTTCTTGCTGTCTTCTCCTCTTATTATGTAGTCTCCCTCTTCATCCATGTTAATTTTTTTTGCTCTGATATTTACTTTATATGACATTGATATAGCCATTCTTGCTTATGTTTTATTAGTTTTTACATAATATATCCTTTTCCTCCTTTTACTTTTAGCCTATTTTTATCATTATATTTGAGATGAGTTCTATATAAACAATATATAGTTGGGTCATTTTTTAAATCCGTTCTGACAATCTCCATCTTTTAATTCAGATCACTTATATTTTAGTGTAGATATTAATATATTTGGATTTAAGTCAACCATTTTAGTATTTGTTTTCTATTTGTTCCCTGGGTTTTCTGTTCTTGTTTCCCCTTTCCTGCCCTTTTTATTGGTTATTCGAGCATGTTTTTGTATTCCATTTCATTTGTCCATTCTGTTTCTCCCCAGTATTTTGAGATTTTCCAACTACCTTACTGTTACTGATTTCTAATTTAATTTCATTATGATCTGAGAACATAGTTTGTATGTATGTATCCTCTTTTATGACTGTATTTCTTTGAATAGTATTTTGCAATAGTACTTAAAATATACTTTCAGGGATTACAATATACAGAACATTTCACTTTTCTTTTTTCAATTTATTTATTTATTAAAATATTTTAACTTTTATTTTAGGTTCAGGGGTACATGTGCAGATTTGTTACATAGGTAAACTCATGACTTGGATGTTTGGTGTATAGATTATTTCATTACCCAGGTGCTAAGCATAGTACCCAAGAGTCTTGGGGTTTTTTTCTGAACCTCTCCCTTCTCCCACCCTCCACCCTCCAATAGGCCCCAGTGTGTGTTGTCCAGCTGTCCTCATCATTTAGCTCCCACTTATAAGTGAGAACATGTGGTATTTGGTTTTCTGTTTCTGCATTAGTTTGCTAAGGACAACGGCCTCCAGTTCCATCCATGTCCCTGCAGAGGATATGATCTCGTTCTTTTTTTGGCCACATAGTATTTCATGGTATACATGTAAACATTTTCTTTATCAAGTCTACCATTGATGGGCATTTAGGTTGATTCCATGTCTTTGCTATTGTGAATAGTGCTGCAATGAATATACACATACATGTGTCTTTATGGTAGCACAATTTATATTTTGGGGGGTATATTCCCAGTAGTGAGATTGCTGGATTGAATGGTAGTTCCATTTTTAGTTGTTTGAGGAATTGCCACACTGCTTTCCACAATGGTTAAACTAACTTATATTCCTACCAGCAGTGTGTAAGCATTCCCTTTTCTCCACAACCTCACCAGCATCCGTTATTTTTTGACTGTTTAATAAATAGCCATTCTGTCTGGTGTGAGATTGTATCTCATTGTGGCTTTAATTTGCATTTATCTAATGATTAGTGATATTAAGCATTTTTTCATGTGCTTGTCGGCTGCATGTAGTTCTTCTTTTGAAAAATGTCTGTTTATGTCCTTTGCCTACTACTTTTCATTTTTTGCTTGCAAATATTTTAGCATCTCAAGTTGAATAGAGAAACCTTTAGCATATATAGGCTTTTTGCTGCAGTTATTTTATTTACCACATTTACATACAGTGAAAACCCCATTAGACAATGTTATAATTTTGGCTTTCAACTATCAATAATATTTTTTAACTCAATAGGAGAAGAGTAGTGTGTTATATTTATCCAGAAATGTACCATTCTGGTAAGTTTACCTGTACCATTCTGGTAAGTTTACCGTTTCTTTTCTCTTTCTTCATTCCTGATGTTCCAAGTTTCCTTCTGGTATCATTTCGTTTTGCCTGAAGAATTTCTTTGGAAATTCCTTCAGCTGTTGGCAATGAATTATCTTAGTTTTCACTCACCTGAGAATGTCCTTATTTCAACTCATTCCTGCAGGACATTCTTACTGGAATAGAATTATGGCTTGACATTTGTTTTCTTTCAGCACCTTAAATATATACTGTGCAGAAATCTGAACTCTGTGGTTTCTTATGAGTAATCTGCAGTCACTCAATTGTTGTTCTCCTATAAGTAATGTGTCCATTGTTCTCTCGTTGCTTTCAAGATTTGTTTTTTTCCTTTGGTTTTCAGTTTTATTATGATATGTCTGGGCATGGGTTTCCTGAAGGTTTATGTTGTTTGAAGTTTGCTGAGCCTCCTAATTCAGCACGTTTATTCCTTTTGCCAAATTTGAGAAGTTTTAAAGTTGTTATTTCTTCAAAAGTATTTTGCATGCTTCACTTTTTATCTTCTTCTCAGACTCCAGTGAGAAGAATGATAAACCTTTTGGTACTGTCGCTCAAGCTCTGTTTGTTTGTTTTTTTAATCTTTTTCCTCCTCTGTTGTTCAGACTGTATACGTTCTATTAATCTGTCTTCAAGGTCACAGACTTTTTCTGCTACATCTTCCTTCAGCTGATGAGCCCGTTAAGTGAGCTTTATTTCCATTATCGTGTTTTCTGTTTTAAAATATCTATTTCATTCTTTACATTTTCCATTCCTTTCCTTAGACTTTCCATTTTTCCACGTATTTTAAGAGTGTTTAGGATTTCTTGCTGAAGCATTTCTTAATAGCTGCTTTAAAGTTTTTGTCAAATAATTCCAATATCTGTGTTAGCTCAGCGGTGGCATCTTTTCCCGAGTGCATCGAGATTTCCCTGTTTTTTGTATGCTGAGGAATTTTGGCTTGTATTCTGGACATGTTAAATATTATGTTACAAAACCCTGGGTTTTGCTTAAATCCCATGGAAGTGTTGACTTTTTCATTTTAGCAGGTAATCAACCCAGTCAGGTTCACATGTCAATTTCCAACCAGCTCTCTGGGGGTTGTGGTCTTAGGGTAAACTCAGTTTTGACTCCTTGGCAGTGCAGTGCTGTTCAGATCTGTCCGCTGTGTTCACCACCTGGGGCCCAGCCCAGAGCCTGGGTGATCGTCTATTCCTAGTTCAGTGCTAAGGTCTCTATATGTTGCGTAGGGTCACATCCAGGTGTGAGTAGCCCAGGGGTGAGTCCAGGAGTTTGTAAACAATCTTCTCCCTTCTCTCCCGAATGTCTTCAACACTTTTCCACTCCCTGAGCGCCCCTATTTGCTCATTTAGACAGAAAACTGGGACTTTATTTATCTGCCCTCTGCCATACATTCCACAGCTATGCTGATGGCTGTGACCAATATAGGGACAGAGACAGTAAAGAAACAACAGAAGTTTGCCTCCCTCTCTGGGGACCACAGTTCCTCCTATCAATGAGGAGCCTCCATGTCTGGGAGCCTCTGTGTCTACCTCTGAAACCACTGCCATTAGCATCTCAAGACGACCTGTGGGCTGAGGAGCAAAAGAACAGGAGAAAGAAAGAATAATAGAAGAGAATCTTATTTCCCCACCCTCTCTCAATATTCGGAGGCTCCTCTCCCTTTCCTGAAGCCGGAACTAGAGGCTTCTCCTGGAGCTTTCTCTGTCCATATTGATGCCTATCTCAGGTTTCAGGATGCACTGAGTTCAGGCCAGTGGATACCAGAGAAGGAAGAAGGGTAAATTCACAGCTGATTTGATGGTGCTTCAAATTCGGTTCTTCCCTCGGCATCTGCTACTATTTACTTTCAGAGTCCTCAAATAGCTGATCCCTGAAATCTCTCCAGGTGGTGTATGTAGCTGCTTTCAGTGGCAGAATATATTAATTATATTTTCTTATTTTCTGTATTCTTCATACTTTGGCATCTGGGGCCTTGATGATTTGCGGGGAAAGGACTACCCCTCTCTAATTAGCTAATTCCTAAGGCAGCAAACAACTGCCCCCCCCCCACCGCCCTGCCCCCCAGCACACATTTCATATGTAAACCGACTAATCCAAAGCTCACACCCACCAACCATCCCTTATATTGGGCCCTTACACTCCAGGCCATTATCCACCTGTTTTCCCCACCCCAGGGCCAGATGCCAGACAACTCAGGACAGCCCCTCTACCCCTAGCCTGCTGCTGTTGTTGAACTAGTCAATCCTATGCCTCCTTACCCTGCCTTGCTCATTCTTTTCCATGAAAACCAGGATGAAGGCTCTTCCCTCTGCCTTCTGATGACGCTGGTGCTTCCCCATGTGGCTCCCTGTGGGGCGGGGTATCCACTCCTCTTGGGGAACTATGAGTAACTATCGTCTCCGGGGCAGTCCTCTCCTAATATGTTGGCCCCACAGTGCCTGAATAATAATGAAAGCTACATTTTAAAACAGAAAGGCAGAGTGGAATGTGCTTACTTCATCTCACCTGGAACCCTCTTTTTTTAATGACATAAGTTTATCAGCCAGGACTTTATCAATTACAAATCAGAGAAACTGGCTTATTGCTATGGTCTGAATGTTGGTGTCCCTCCAAAATTCATATGTTAAAATCCTAACCCCCCCAAGGTGATGGCATCAGAGGTGGGGCCGTTGGGAGATGATTAGGTCATGAGAGTGGAGTTCTTATGAATGGGATTACTGCCCAAAGACCTACTTTGCCCCTTCTGCCATATGAGGACACAGCAAGAAGGCACCATCTATGAATCAGGAAGTGGATTCCCACTAGACACCCAATCTTTCAGTGCCTTGATCTTGGACTTCCCAACTTCCAGAACTATGAGAAATAAATTGCCATTGTTTAGAAGCTACCCAGTTAATGATATTTTATTATAGCAGCCCAAATGGACTAAGACACTTACCTGGAAGAAGAAATTTTTATTGCCTTGAGTATCTGAAAAGTTCAGTTTATTTGTTTGTATGTTTGGTTTTGCTTATCTTTACTTTCTCATTTTCTAAAAAATGAAAGTCTATTTTAATGTTGTAGTGGGTGTCTGTTGTGCTTCCCTGATAGTATCCCTTCCTCTTCAACTCTGCATCCTTCAAGGAACCATTCCTGACCACTGCCAGGCTGTATGATTTAGATGGGAGTTACCTCCACCATTGTTCCCCACTGCAGACGGGTCACATGCTAGACTATTCTATTAGCATATTGCAATTTCCTGGCTGTTGTCCTCAGTTTGGGAATGAGAGCCAAGCCCAAGACTTCACACAGAACTATTGAAAAGAGCCTCTCTATTTCTGCTGGTGTTACTGAGTAGAATGTAAATCTGAAGCTGCATCTCCCCATTGCTTCTGAAGAGCTTACCCATTGGTAAAAACAATCAAGAGAAAAGCAAAGCTGAACAATGGAGATAAACAGATTTCTTGATAATATTGATATGGGTCTGCAAATGCCTGAAGTCTTTCCTTTTCCTTTGGCATTTTAGTTGCACAAACTGATAAATTTCTCTTTTACTTGAGCCAGTCTATATTTGTTTTCTGTTACGTGTAGCCAAAAATATTCTGACTAATGCACAAAGGAACTCTTTGTCTATTATACTTTATTGTAGCCTGAATCTTGAGTTGATTATATTTAATCAACAACACATGGAGATTTGTATTGGCATCCCTTGTCAAAATCTATTGGGAGGAATTGTAACTTAATGGATGAATTTTATCTGTCTATATCTTCCTCTTCTTGTTGTTTTTGTCAATGAGCCCTCTGTGCTACCTAGTTTGAATTTTTCCCAGAAGCAGACCCCGAGGAGAGGTTTGAGTGCCCATAGTTTATTTCAGAGGTGATCCCAAGAGCATCAGTAGGGAATTGGGGAAATAGAAGTGGAAAAAGAAAGATGAGGTATTGAGAAGGTTACTACAGAGGGCCATGGGGCCCATTCCAGCTGGGAAACTCTTGGAGACAATGTAGAATGAGCCCCAGAATTATGCCCTCCAGGAGTGAGGGAATGAGGGTTATTCATCTTCCAACTCACATCCATCATTGGCTCAGGGCTGTTCCCAGAACTTTAACTCCCTTAGCACTTTAGCCTGCCCTGCTCAGGAGCCCAGAACAAGCCTTTAGGTGAAGAGTTGCAAGTATATGCAGCAGGACATGGTAGGCATGGGCTTGGGGGACCCTAAGAATACAAACGGATATTGGAGGGGCCCAGTCAGCACTTGCACCAGAAACTGTAAGTGTTCTTGTTTCAATTCTCAGGCTTCTGGCTTAGCCTCTTTTCATATAGTGGCTAAGAAGGTGTATTGATTGCATGTGTGTTGATTCATAAGTAATGACTCTTCAGAAACACAGCAGCTTTAAAACTTATCAAGCTTTCTCCACATTTGAAAAGATGAGATTGAGGTCAAAAGTGGTGATGTTTTCCAGCCTATTTCAATCGCTCATTTATTCATTCATATAACAAATACTTTGGGGGAACAGAAATCGATAAGCAAAAGTCCTTATCCTTGCAAAACTCAGAAGCTGATGTCAGGTAGAAACAACTGTAATTACTGGTGGAATAAAATGAGACTTGCTTTAATAAAGGTGGATATAAACTATATTAGAGCACAGGTAGAATGACAAAGAAGGCAGTGTTTGCATCTTAAAAGGTAAGAAGTGAAAAGGGGAGAGTTCCCTGAACCCTCTCGCAGGATGTGTAACAGGAGAGTGGCTCATTTGTCCTGTCACCACGCATGTGCAAAGCCCTTATGGGAGGGGGAGCAAACAGATGGGCAGGTGCAGGAGCTGGGGTGAGTGCCCCTGGGCTCCACCCCACAGCAGCATCCAGGGGTAGATGTCTGCAACTCTTGAAGCCCAAGTGGGTGCGTGTTACAGTGTGCTCTTTTAGCCTTGTTGTCTGCAGACAGCTTAAGTGTTAATCAGCTTAGTGCCCTGTTGGTACCTAGGTCCTTGTCCCACGTCCAGGAAGAATCAGGTCGCACATGGACCTGAAGGATGAATGCAGGAGTTTTATTGAGTGGTGGAGGTGGCTTTCAGCAGGATGGATGGGGAGCCTGAAGGGGGATGGAGTGGGAAAATGATCTTCCCCTGGAACTTGGCCGTTCAGCAGCCGCTGAATGGCCAAGCTCCTCTCCAACCATCCCCAGCTGAAATCCTCTTGGCATTCAGACACTCATTCTCTTCTCTCTACTATGCCATTCTGCCATTCTTCTGTTCTCCTGTTTGTCTCCTCATGGAGCTGGGGGTCTACGGTTTATATGGGGAATGTGGCAGGCCAAAAGCAACTTTTGGGCATGAAAACAGGAATGCCTGTTCTCATTTAGGGCCATGGGTTTCCAGGTTGAGGGTGGGGCCTTTGCTGGAGAACTGCCCTCTTCTACCCAGTATTTCCCTGTCTCCTGTCTGTATCAGAAGGATGAGAGGAAGGAACCTTATTCTCTTTGCTATTACAGCCTAACAAACCACCCCAAACTTATGGCATAGAACAACAACCATTTTATTATGCTCATGATTCTGTGGGTCATGAAAGGAGGTCCAGAGGACTCAGTTTGTCTCCACCATAATGTCCAGAACCTCACTATGAAGGCTAGGAGTTGACTCAGGGGCTTGTGTGTGGAATCATAGGAAGGCTCCCTTACTCGCTTGTCTGGCAGCTGATGCTGACGCTTGTGAGGAACCCAGCTGGGGTTGCCGACTGAAACATCTACACTTGGCCTCTCCATGAAGCTGCTTGGACTTCCTCTCAACATGGTGGCCAATTCCAAGAGCTGGTGTCCAAAGACAACTTGATAGAAGCTGTGTTGCTTTTTATGGACAAGTCTTGGAAGTCACACAGTGTCACCTCCACCATGATCACAAGCCTGCCAAAACTCAGAAGAAGAGAACTGAGACCCACCTCTCAATGAGAGGAGTATCAAAGTTACACTACAAGAAGGGGATATAGGAAGGGAGATATTATTGCAACCAGTTTTGGAAAATACCATCTTTAATACTGAAGTGATCAAATTGTGATGAGCATCTGGTATCTAATAATATTTTTCCTGGGTCACTTTATTTTTGATAGATACTATTTTAAATTGCTTAAACTACCCCCTCTCATAAAAAGATGAAGAGAGGGATTTATTAGTTGGTTTGTTTGCACTCCCACTCTGCCCACACAGCCTTTCTCCCTGGAACACCCTTTTAGAACCAATGCCATAGGGCTTGGCAGAGTGGGAGAGGCAGGTGTCAGATCAGCACAGTGGATTCTCTTTAGAGGTCAGGGAAGGGCAAAGACTGTGAATATTCTTATCTTTCTTTCTTTTTTTTTTTTTTTTTTTTTGGTGAGGCAGGGACAGGGTCTCACTCTGTCACCCAGGCGGGAGTGCAGTGGCATGATCTTGACTCACTGCAAGCTCCACTTCCCAGGTTCAAACCATCCTCTCACCTCAGACTCCTGAGTAGCTGGGACCACAGACATATGCCACCATACCTGGCTATGAATATTCTTACCTTAATAGTAAAGTTGATTTTAAATGCACATATGCGTATACATGCTAAGTTTCTTTCTTTTCTCATTGGATCTTATTCTTGGGAGTATTGAAAAACCTTAGATTCATTTCATGTGTGGCATTATTCTTTTGAACATTCTAATTTATTCTCCCTTTTGAGTAATTGTGATGAGGCTCAGGGCTGTTTGAGAATGTCTCCTTTGTTCATTACTTGGATTTTTTTAAGCGGAAGGTTAATAGTTTGCATTTTTAAAACCATATTAAAAACATCTTCAAAACTGACATCTCATAATCAGGGTATACACACATGGTGACATTCTGACACCTGGCTGAATGAAGTAGCTAGGAGGCAGTATTGTACTATAGTCTGGCAGTCTTTGGCTTGAATCCCAAATGTGCCACTTACTGTTCTGTGGGTTGTGGGGAAGTTATTCAACTTCCTGCAGTCCTGGTTTCTTAATCTGTAAAATGGGGGTAATGATACTTACTTTTTAGTATTGCACTACACCCTAAATAAGACGATAAAAGTGGTTGGTAGCTAAGAAACGATAACTGAATATTGGGGAATTCTAAGAGAAATTCAAGTCTGGGCTCACTCAGTTCTCACTGGAGATGGAGGGCAGGTCAGTATCCACATAAACACTGTTCAGATTTTTATGTCCCTTCCCTGCCTCCAAGGGCTGAGGAAAGGCAGAAAATCAGCTGAAGCCAAAGGCCTTCTTGTTATACTCGTGTGTGGCAGCGGGTGTCAGAATCCCAGCTGTGAAGGATACTTCCTAGATCAACCACTTCCTCACCTCTCATCTCACTGTCCTGTCTGCTTCTCTTTCATGAGACTGGAAGCTTCACTGATGTTTCCTGATTATTTCTCAGGGTCGTATATTAAGTGAGGCGGAAGCAAAGCCTCACGGGGAAGGCAGCCCAGGGCTAAAGCACTCATTTGGTGTGGCCTGCCAGCGCCCTGAGCAGACTGTCTCTCCTTTCCTCCCAATCTAATTTAGAGCCAGACCTGTGGTATCACTCCCAGGCCTGTGATGGAGTTGTCAGGAAGGGCAGAGCCGGAATCTGCCCTGCCTTGTAATTAGAGTCTGGTCCTCCACCGTCTCCTGCGCTGTGTTGCAATGAGACACCCACCAGGTCACTGAGAGCCACTGAAAATGGCAAGAAAATCACCATATTGCCTGATATTCTTCTCACTTGCTCTTTTTTTTTCTTTTTCTTTTTTTTTAAAGTAAAAAAGCCATGAAGCCACAGTGAAATCACTGAAAATGTCAACCACATACTGCCCATGTCATTTGGCCCTTGTGTGTGTGTGTTTTTTTAATATTAATTATTATATTGATGGCATTCCACCTTTCAAATTAAATCCCTTTCCTCATTATCTTGGTTTGCCATTATTGTTGTCTGAGTTGAAATGGATTTCATGACAACTCTGAAAAACCAGAGTTGGCTAAATTTAGCTTTAATTAGGCATCATCTTAGCCCCGTGATTATTTCCTCATTTCATTTGGATTCTACTAACTGGAATGCTGAGCGAGGATTTGGCACGGTTTTCATGCAATTTTCACATAATTCGCCACCACATTTCTTGCAAGCATGGTGATTGTTTTGAACCACAAATGATTTTTGCAGATAGAGCTTTAATCCCCTTTTATAACTCAGAGTTTATTAGGGATCATCAGGCTATGCTCCATAGTTGGCAAGTGCTGCCGAGAGGAAAACCCAAAACAAAATTGCAGGGCATCTCTGCCTCTTCTGGGCCCTCCAGGTGGTGGGCACCTGTGGTGGAGATTGGCTGTTTTGTGTGGGGTGTGCCTGTCACTTCTGCACAGAGGAATTTCCACCTTTATCCAAATAATGTTGTGGAAAGTGGATCTTTGCAGACTTTAGCTGACCCCTCCTTTTCCTAGAGACAATCAAGCCTCCTGGTTAAGAAGTAAGCTCCAGTCCAGGCATAGTGACTCATGCCTGTAATCCTGACACTTTGGGAGGCCAAGGCAGGTGGATCACTTGAGGTCAGGGGTTCAAGACCAGCCTGGCCAACATGGCAAAACCCCATCTTTACTAAAAATGCAAAAATTAGCCAGGTGTGGTGGCACACACCTGTAATCCCAGCAACTCAGGAGGCTAAGGCAGGAGAATTGCTTGAACCCAGGGGGCAGAGGCTGCAGTGAGCCAACATGGCACCCCCTGCACTCTAGCCTGGGCAACAGAGTAAGACCCTATCTAAAAAAAAAAAAAAAAAAAAAAAAAAAGTAGGCTCTGAAGCTACAATGCCAGATTCAAGTGTTAGCTTGACCTCTTGCCAGCTCTTTGACTTTGAGGAAGTTACTTCTTTGTGCCTTGGTTTGCTCATCTGTAAAGCAGAGATACAGTGGTACTGCTTCGTAGTGTCATTATGAGAACCGAGTTAACACCTATAAAGCATGTAAGTCACTTCTTGGACAGTGTGTGGCACATAAGTGCTTGCTGCTGCTGTTATTTTGGGCCTCCTGGAAGACAGCACAGAAGAGTTATGTTCAAAAGTAACAATAAAGCAGGGACAGGCTGGAATGAAGGGCAAAACTTCAGTTCCTGGAAGAGAAACTCACAAGAACAAACCAGGATTTAATCCACAGTGGGCATCTATTAATTTTGTCTGCCTGCCATTCATTCTCATTCCTGGACTTTCCTTCGGGGAGCTGTAAGAGTCAAGATCTGGTTGTCACAGTGGAACCACTCCAGGTATTTCAAATAGAGTGAAATGTATATCGGGAGCTGATTATGCAGATGATGGAAGGGTTGAGAGGCCAAATGATAGATGGCAAGCCTTCCCAGTGGTTAGTGACTCTCTTCTGCACCTAGGGCTGGGGACCAGGGGAGGAGGCAATGCCACCAGAGCCCAGGGCCAACTAGTAGATGCCAGAACTATGGTGAGTCTGATCAGCAGAAGCTGGGACAATGAAGGGAGGGTCCCAGAGGAGACACAGCCATTGTCTGTGACACCACCTGAAGCAGAGAGAAAGATAAATTTATTGGCTTCTCGCTCCTCTCGTCCTTCCATCAGTGTCTCCAATTGAATCTACCTGGGAACCAGAGGCAAAGGCTTTAAGGAGATAGAGTTCTGCAGAAAGGCATATGAAAGGCCCAGGACCCGTCTGTGTCCCCCACTACCCAGTTCACATGACTCTCATGGTACTGACCTTGACCTTTGGCTCCAGGGGTGGGCCTGTGACCTTGGTCTGGCCAATCCATGTATTCTACTCTGCTGGCTATAAGTGATTCCTTCAGTAATGAGAATGTGGCCCAAGTCATTTCTAGAAGAGTGAACCCTGGAACTTTTGCTGTGACTATTGGGAAGAGCAGAAAGGAAGCTTCTTTCTGCTGGGGTAGCTGGGCTTCCAGAATATAAACCTAAAGTCACTAATGGCCAACTTACTACCATAGAGAAAAACATGGCTTAGAATGAAGCCAGCTTAAGGCCAGGAGCAGTGGCTCACGCCTGTAATCCCAGCACTTTGGGAGGCTGAGGTGGGCGGATCACCTGAGGTCAGGAGTTCAAGACCAGCCTGGCCAACATGGTGAAACCCCATCTCTACAAAAATACAAAAACTAGCCAGGGATGATGGCAGGTGCCTGTAATCCCAGCTACTCAGGAGGCTGAGGCAGGAGAATCACTTGAAACCGGGAGGCGGAGGTTGCCATGAGCTGAGTTTGTGCCATTGCACTCCAGCCTGGGCGACAGAGAAAGACACCATTTCAAAAAAAAAAAAAAAAGAATGAAGCCAGCATAAAGAAAAGCAGATCCATGAGAAGGGAAAAAGATTGCTTACAATCTTGTTTGAATACCAGATCCAGTCATGACTGTGCATAGATCTCTTGGTTACGTGAGCCCTTTTAAAAATTATTATTTTTTTAAATGAGTCAATTTCTGCCATTTGCAACTGGATGACTTCGGACTAAGACACAACAGACCTGAGACAGAATTGGGTACTAAGAGATCACTGCAGTCAAAACCAGTGAACAGTGACTGAGGGGGATGTCTGTCTTTGGGGCCAGTTGTAGGATTGGACGGTTTTGAATGAGCCAGATGTCTAGACATCAAAAGAGAAGCCCCATCTCTGGACTAGACTAGCAGCATAGGTGATCCTCTCTGGTGCCTGCTTTTCCAAACCAAGTTCTAGACACTCCCTACTTCTCATGCAGAATATAGCCATAACAAACTTCTTCACAAATTCCTCAGCCTCATTTTTTGTTCTCTTTCTTATATCTGGGGACGCTTGCTATCCTTTCAATAGTGAGAACTTTTTCCTACCCCCATCCTTAATAATTATTTTCCTTATAAATTCTCCTTATGTGTCAGATACTCTGACAATAAACATTATATATAAATACATTTATAGTTGTGTCATAATATAAATATATTTTAATATTATATATTTTAATCTTTATCCATGAGGACAATAACCTATGAGGTCAGAATTATTATTATTTTCATTTTTTAAATGTGGAAATTGAGGCTGAGGTGGGTACATTGACTTGCCCAGGATGTGAACCTTGGCCATCAGACCCTAGACTGCACCCTTCTAGCCATTATGATATGAGGCCTCCATCTTGCCTAAACACCCTTATTTAGCCTTTGGGTCTTACTCAGATCTACCCTTAAATCAACGTTGGTTCCCCACTGCTGTGTACTTCCCTGGGCCCGCTGTTCTTCCCTTCTGATAGCTGTCAGCACACTCTTCTATAGTCGCTTTGTTCAATTGTCTGTCTTTCCTGCCAGGCTGGGCCCCATAAATGTGTAGCCTGTGTCCCCTGTGACTCCAGCCTCTTCTCAGTGTCCAGCATATAAAAGATCCTCAGCGACAATTTCAATAACTAAAGGAGGAATGACTGGTGAATGACAGGTGTTGGCTTGAGTGAATCTTGCCTTTTGTTAAGACTGAAACAGAAAGTTATGTGAAAAGTGACCATTCTCACCAAAGGATCAAGGAAGTTGGGCTGTAAGGGGCCAAGGATGGATACAGAGAAGAATTTAGACACAGCTTGATCTAGCCCCAGAGTCTGCAGAATGGGGGATTCCAGGCCTGGTACCAGACAAGGAGAGACTGTTAGGCAAGGGGGTCTTGCCCCTTCTCAAATCACATCCTGTATCCACCCTGCTCACCCCACAACCTGGATTCTTTTTAGTTGTCTTCTTCAGCAGCTGTGAACTTTCAAAAGCAGGAGTTTTGTCTTTCAGCTCTGTTTCCCAGCTCTCAACCCAATGCCCAGCAGCCCATGGGCCCTCCTGGGTGCTGCTAGCTAGCTAGTCATTCAGTGATGGGGTACTTGCTCCCAAGGCAACCCCCATTGCTCTCCTGGGGTTGAAGCGTGATGGAGAAGGCTGCTGTTCATTTCCAGCTAGCTTTCTGCTCTGTGCAGCTTTGGCAGAAGTGCCGACTCTTCAAAGGATGGGTGCATTGACATTTCACAACTCTGCATGCTTTCTGATGATTCCTTATAATGCTATCTGCCAAATAGCAGATATTGCTCTCCACGACTAAAAAATGAGATTGCTCAAATGTCCCTCTAGACATCATAGGCAGTTTTCATATTCATTCATTTATTCGCTTATTCATCATTCAGCAAATATTTACTGAACACATATTAAGGCACATGCTAGGTTCATGGCTACCGAGGAGGGCAGTAGGAAATGGATCAGTAAAACATGAATGCTCTCTAAAAGCTGAGTTGAAGACACAAAAGCTACTCTTTCTAAGATACCCACTGTGTGCCAGGCATGTGCTAAATAATCTCCATATATTGTCTCCTTTATTCTTCACTATCACTATTGGATATTAGATGAGGCAGCTGAAGATCTGAATGTGAAAGCTACTTGCTCAAGACCATACAGCTAGTGAGAAACAGAATGGGGATTCCATTCCCAATCTCTGAGACACCAGTGCCTAGTTCTTTCCTCTGTGCTGCACTGCCTCCAAAATAAGGATCAGATTGGAGGTAAGCAGTGACCTTGGACAAAATGCCACAGAAGATCAATAGGGACCAATTCCAGTCATGGGATTGCCGACCACTGCTGGAAGGTGGAAGCCATCCTCGTGGATCCTTCTAACACCTATCCCCTACAATAGATGAAAAGTGAAAATTCAGTTGATCCTAAGGTACTCATGAACCGTAACATGAGATTATTGAATGTTTGGAATCTACTTTCCATTTCTATAAGATGGCACATGCCCAACAGACACAGCCTTCAGCATTTTTCCATTTTACCATGCCTGGCACCAAGCATCCGACCTGCTGCGTTCCATATGGAACAGGATTCTGAGAGCAGACCAGGTGGTACGGTGGTGGGCCTCCCTCTTTGGAATTGGATGTTAGCACTGTCCGTCATTCTAGGGACTGAGAAGTCAACCTGGGAATGATATGAAGCTAGGGAAAACTTTTCTCCTCCGTATGGGAGACCTTTATCTCTTGGCGGGTGGCTTAGCTGTATCCTTGGCTTGTGGAGGTCTCCTGGGAAGCAGATAAGTCCCCGAGGATAAGCTCAGGACAGTAGGCTCTGGAAGTGGCAATTCCTGGAGCAGATGTGAGTTATCCTTTCCAACTCCCAAGTCTTCAATAAACTCATTAGAAGAGAAAAGTAGAAACGGCAAGCATAAATGTTTAATCATCTAGGTTTATATCCTTTCACTGACTAGCTGTGTGCTGCTTCTCAGCTCATTTAACTTCTCTGAGCCTGTGATTTCTTATTTGTAAAATGGGGACAACAATAGTACCTAACTCATAGTATTATTTTAATTAATTTTCCAGACACAGGCTGGCTGTAAACTTAAGAGAATTATCTTAGACATTAAAAGCAATATAATCGTACTTAAAAAATAAATCTTTCCCCAGAGAAGTTCAAATTAGATGTTGATGGGACAGAGTATTTTCATTCTTTTTCTTTTTCCTTTCACTGTTTTTTTTTTCCATTGAAGGAAGTAGAAAAGCATTAGAGCTTATTAATGGGATGATTATTCCAAAGGTGCCATAAAGAAATGGGGTTAAAATGAATGTATAATGATAACACCACTTTGGTTAAACTTATTTATTACTGAACATATTTAAAAAGAAAAATGGGTAGTAATTTAATTCCATTTGTAACACTTTCATGAAATTTCCATTAAATGGTAAAGAGTGCATATTTTGAAACATGCTGTTCTATTTGTCTAGGAGAAGAAATTTCATTGCTTTGGAAGCGAGAGGCTGCTGAATAGAATTTCCTCTCATAAATAAGGCATTGTCCTAGAAATCTGGTCTTCTTTATCCCACTATGTTCAGTTGTTCAGCTACTCTGCTAATTGTTGCAATTGGCAGTTTTCAAAGAAATCAACACGAAGAGCTCTGCAAAGTAAAACTGGGCATTTGGTTATAAAATCTGGTATAAAGCCATTACAGTGCACTATTGGGAGAATCAGCGCAGCTTCCAACTTCATGAGCCATTAACAAAGCGTAGACTCTAAACACACAGACATATCTCTTGACAAAGCATAATGTTATAGGTGATTTTCTGGCTGATTTCAATTAAGTGCCTATATTTTTAAATTATTTTAAAAATCACAAATAATTTTTAAGTGATTTGAGGCACTAAATGCTAAGGTTGAAATCTCAGCTTACTAGCTCTGTGACCAAAGTACTTAAGCTTCTTGAAGCTTCAGTTCCTTTTTAACTCTATAAAATGTGAATAAGAATACTTACCTCATGGCTCGAAGTGAGGATTTAGTGAAGTAATATGTAAAGTACCTAGCACAGTTCTCAAAAATCTTTGGTATTATTTTCTTAGTTGTCATTATTATTGTAGTTGCAAATGATAGAAACAGAACTCAAATTGGTTTCAAAAATAACAATGATAACATATATTGGGGGCTTACTGTGTGCCACTTGCTGGCATCAACACTTCATCCTAATTATTTTAGTTAACCAAAAGGAATTTTTTAAATTACATAAGTGAAAAACCTAGGTTTGGTCTGGCTCCAGGGAATGCCAGACCCAGATGCTCAAATGAAGTCCTCAGCAGTTTATCTCTTTTCACCTTTCCATTCTCTTCTCTATGCTGGCTTCAGGCTCAGTCAGTCAGGGTCTCTCCATTAGCTATCAGCAATTCCAGGCTTTCATATGAATTCTATAATTCATATGGAACCACAAAAGACCACAGGAAGAATTAGGCTCCTCTAACCCAACAGTTCCAGTAAAAGGACCACATGGCTTTTGATTGAATAGTGCCTTTCTCTGACTAATAACCATGACCGGGAGGATGAACCATTCTGATGAACCTGGCCTGGGTCACTTGCCCACGCATTGAGGATTAAGTATAGGGATTGTAGCACTCAGTTTTCAATTGTTCTACTACAGTTTCTGAAAAGCACACAGAACATCATGAATAAGAAAAGACAAAACTCATGGACAACATCAACATCTTTAGCAAAACTAAGAGATTTTAGAAAACTTCAAACCCCAAGGTAGCAGAACTGGCATGAAATCAACCATGGTGCAACAGGAAGGAAAGCAGAATGCTGAAATTTCCTACAAACTGCAAATCTCCCAATGACCAAACACAGGAGAGGGTTGCACCTTGAGTGAGAACTGCTGTGAGCTAATTTGAGAACAAAGAGCAAAATGAGGAGCCTGGGAAAGGAAGTCCTTATACCAAATTATATTTCTATAAATGGAATGGCCTGCAAGTCATGTCATCTCAGTAGAAATGAACACCACAGTACCTGGATTTTCTTCAATAGAAGAAAATCCTACTTAAAGGACCTGGCACTCCTTAGAGAAATGGTGAGTCTGAAGCAAAGAAGATACTTGGTGAGCCGGAGACGGCTTGTTCTACCAGAGAGCAAGTAAATTTCCAGGATTAGTAGATTTGTGTCAAAATAACTTAGAAGGGAGTATGAAGGGGCTTCTCCTGGTTACAGATGGGTCAACTGAGCATCAAAAAGAATAATGATTAAGAAGAACAAGAAATAAAAGGCATTTGAATTGGAAAGGAAGAAGTAAAATTGTCCCTGTTTGCAGATGACATGAAGTTATATATAGAAAACCCTAAAGACTCCATTAGAAAATCCTTTAGAACTATTAATAATAAATAAATTCAGGAAAGTAGCAGGATACAAAACCAATATATCAAAATCAGTTGCATATCTATACACTAACAATGAGCTACCTGAAAAGGAAATTAGGAAAATAATTGTACTAACAATAGCACCAAAAAAGTAAAATACTGGAATAAACTTAACTAAGGAGGTGAAAGACTTGAATGCTGAAAACTACAAAACATTGATGAAAGAAGTTAAACAAGACACAAACAAATGGAAAGACATCCATGTTCATCATTTAGAAGACTTAATACAAAAGTCCCCCTTTATCCATGGGGAATACATTCCAAGGCCTCTGGTGGATGCCTGATACCACAGATAGTACCGAAACCTAAATATACTATGTTTTTTAATCTCATAACTGAGATGACTGCTAAGTGATTAATGGGTGGTGGCATATATAAGATGGATATGCTGGACAAAGGGATGATTCATGTCTCAGGTAGGACAGAGCAACATAACATGAGATTTCATCACACTACTCAGAATGGCACAAAATTGAAAACTAATGAATTATTTCTGTAATTTTTCATTGAATATTTTCAGAATGTGGTTGACCGTGGATAACTGAAACCATAGGAAGCAAACCTGCAGACAATTGTGGGGGGGAACTACTGTATTGTTAAAATGTTCATACTTTCCAAAGTGATCTACAAATTCAATACAATATCAAAATCCTAATGACATATTTTACAAAAACAGTATTCTATAATTCATATGGAACCATAAAAGACCACAGGAAGGAATATTCAAAATCAATCTTGGGAAAGAAGACCAAAGCTGGAAGCATAATACTTCCCAATTTCAGAATATATTGCAAAGCTACAGTAATGAAAACAGTAAGTATATATGTCTATACTGGCATAAAGACAGACATATGGACCAATAGAGCAAATAGCCCAGAAATAAATCCGTGCATAATACATGGTCAACTGGTCTTCAATAAGGGTATAAAGATATACAATGGGGAAAGGACAGTCTCTAATAAATGATGGGAAACTGGCTATCCATCTGCTAAAGAATGAAATTGGATCCTTATACCATATACAATGGTTATTCATAATAGCCAAGATATGGAAAAAACTAAATGTTCATGAGAAAATTAATAGTGAAATGTGGTATATCCACACAGTGGAATATTATTCAAAGTTAAAAAAGAAGAAATTTCTACTATATGTGACAACATAGATGAACTTTATGAGAATATTATGCTAAGTAAAGCAGTCACAGGAAGCAACATATTGCATGATTCCACATATTTGAAGTACCTAAAGCAGTCAAATTTATGGAATCACACAGTGGCTCATGTCTGTAATCCCAGCTATCCAGGAGTCTGAGCCAGGAAGATCGCTTGAGCCCAGAAGTTCAAGACCAGCCTGGGCAACACAATGAGACTCCCATCTCAAAAAACTAAAATTTAAAAAAGCAGAATGGTGGTTGACAGGAGCTGGAGCTCTGGGACAGAGGCAACAACAGGCATAAAGTTCCAGTCAAGCAAGATGAATAAGCTCTAGAGATCTACTGTGTAACATGGTGCCCCCAGTCAACAATAATGTATTGAACACTTACAAATTTGTGTGTTTTTTTTTTACAAATTTTTAATTTGTAAATGAGAAATCTCATGTTGTTTTCTTACCACAATAAAATTTAATAATGATTATAGATAAAATGTATTTAATAAATGAAATGTGTGACTTCATAAAGATACTAAAAAAAGAGAAAGCCTGAAAAGACATTATACGAGATGGCCATTAAACCACTCCTTACTTTTTAGTTGGTCATTAAAGGAAAAAAATTAAACATTTTGCCTTTTCCAGTAGGAACTATATGACAGGATAGCCAACTAGCCCACCTGATGAAGAGAATCTCTACTTTACAAAAGAACGCCAGTTAATGAACGTAGAAGAAACGATAAAGGTTGAAAACCTGATCTTGCAAAACCTAATGAAATTATTGATTTAGGCAAGATTTATATATTAAGTGAGTGGGATACAGAACAAGACATAGGACCAAAGTAACATTGTATAAATTCCTTTCTGATCATGTGTCAGTTATTTATTGCTGAATAACAAATCATTCAAAGAATCTAGTGGCTAAAAACAATAATCATTTCTTATTCTTTATTACTCTGTGGGTCAGCTGGTTGGTTCTTCTGTCTGGGCCAGATTTATTGGTCTCTATGGACAGCTGGTGGCCCAGCTGGGGCTGATGGATCTCAGATGACCTCACTCAAATGTCTGGCAGTTAGCAGAGATGGCTGGATGGCTGAGGCCTCCCTTCACATGGTCTGTTGAGATGATCTAGGATGGCTTGACTCACATCTCTGGGAACTCATCTGGACTAGCTGGGGCCATGCTCCATGTGGTGTCTCATCCCCCAGTAGGCTGGCCTGAGCTCCTTCACGTGGTGGTCTCGAGGTTTCAATAGCAAAAGAGGGAAAGCCCTGGTACACAAGCATTTTCCCAGCCTCTGATTGCATGATGTTTATTAGTATCCTATTGGCTGAACAAAGTTGCATAGTGATGCCCAGATTCAAGAGATGGAGAAATGGACTCATTCTCTAGTTAGTATGTCTAGTAGAATTTTCTTCAATGAAAGAAATATTTCATATCTGCCCTGTCTAAGTGGTAGCCACTAGCCACATGGGGCTATTGAGCACTTGAAATGTGGCTAATACAACTGAGGAGCTGAATTTTTCATTTTAATTTATTTAAGCTTAAATTTAAATGGGTACATGTGGCTGGTAGCTACCACACTGAGTAGTGTAGTTCTAGATACAGAATCCCTTATGGTATATTCTAGCCAAAAATGCTTGTCTTGAATCCATCAGTCCTTTAGATCTAACCTATCATTTGCAGGAGATGGAGGGGTACAGGAATCAGCTACATGGCACAGTAAGGAAGCAATCAGACAAATCTAGAAGGTGAGATATTCCACAGGAAAACCAGTCCAGTGTCCTCAACAAGCCAATGTCATCAAAAAGGAAATCAGGATAGACTGGGTAGAAATAAGGACTATATCAGCCAGATTTGATTCTTGATAGGATTTCTGGAGAGGACAAGCCAGTTATAAAGATCTTTTTAGCTTAATTGGTGACATTTGAATATGGTTTAGCTATTCAATGACATAAAAATATACTGAGTGGGCCAGACACAGTGGCTCGGCTGAGGTGGACAGATCACTTGAGTCCAGGAATTCAAGACCAGCCTGGGCAACATAGTGATGCCCTGTCTCTACAAAAAATACAACAACAACAACAACAACAACAACAAAATTAGCCCAGTGTGACAGTAGTTGTAGTCCTAGTTACCCAAGACACTGAGGTGGGAGGATCACCTGAGCCCAGGAGGTAGAGGCTGCAGTGAGCAGTGTTTGCGCTACCCTACTCCAGCCTGGGCGGCAGAGTGAGACCCTGTCTCAAAAAAAAAGTACTGAAGTGGAAAGGTAAAGATCATTGGCTGAAAATGTAAGTTTTAAGACAGTAAGTGGAGTGTCATCTCACACTGGCAAAGCAGAATACATACAAATATGTGTGTATATAAATACAAATATATGTACAAATACATAAAGATTCGGAAGCATATGGACGAAGATCTAACATATGGTGATTCTGGGTGATGGGAAGGTGAAGTTTTTGTTTGTGTTTCCTAATTTTCTATAAATATAAATGCACTGCTTCTATACTAGTGAAGAGGTTATTCAATATAAAAGAGATAAAGACGCTACTAAGTGTCTCGGAGGTGCCAGAGACAAGCAGCTATTTTACAGTGTTTATGCGTGTGCGTTTGTTTAGGAAATGCTCTATCCCGATAACGTTGCAGATAATACGTGCGGACAAGGGGAGACCTATGAGGCTCAGCAGCTGCTGAAAGGGTTTAGCTAATCTCGAGGATCTGGTAAGTGGATCACTTCCTTGTGACACCACAGAAGCTCCAGCCATCAATTTGGATTAGTCAGTCAGCATATCCCATTGGGCAGCATGTTCTAGAGTGTTCTAGTATGAATCATTCATGGAGGCTTCTGGTTATGTTACTTGGTTTCCCTCAGAAATAATGGCCCCAGGGATTGAATGCTGTGTAACAGAGAAAGTGAATAAATTGGTGCAGGCCCTGCCAGGTGTCAAACAAATAGGAATATATCACAGGAAAAGTGCTCCATCTATAATTAATGACAACATTTTTAAGCTTTACCAGAAATTGATAATACAGTGGTTTCTTTTAATGCATTTTCCCTTTAGTAATGTGTACATATTTTAAAGTAGGTCTAGCATTAAATATACATCAAACTCTTCTTATAGAAAAATGTAATCGTTGAATAGAAAAATATTATATTTATAAGTATCTCATTGTTACCTTTTATGCAATTATTCACTCTGGGTGTTCAGTGTAGAAGTTTCAGGAATATAATACTTGTCACAGAAAGCATATTCAAGACTATCAAGTAAAAAAGCAAACTTATGACTGCCAATTTTTTTGAACTTTTGGCATAATTTCCAAATTGCTACTGTCATAATAAAAATCTAGATTGCCACTAGTTTGTCTTGGAATTACATGGCTATCTTTTAAAATAAGCATATATTGTCATTTCTGAGTTACAAACCCATTTAGGTAGCTTAATCTTTCTAGCAGTCAACTGAATAATTAAATAGTAAGGTAAGAGCTTTTATTATCCCTCAAATCTGCAATTGAACATTTGCCATGAAACAAATGGATACATTTCTCTCCAGGATCCATTAGGGAGAAAGGGGAATTTTAAAACTCTTAAAGTCTAGCAAACAGCAGTTGTTCAAGTGTTAAGTTCTATCAAATAAAATTAAGTGAAATCAAATTCTCTTCCCATTTGTATACTTTATGTCTTTGTTCAAATTGCTTGTTCTGAGACACAATAGGCTGTCACACCTGTCCCCTAAATTTCCAAAACATTAAGCCATCACTCTATTGTCTAACTTCTATTAGTGCCATATGCATTCTCCCTTAAATTTGAGAGTAAACACAAGCTTTAACAAGTTCCCAAAATCATCTTATTTTTTTCAAGAGTCTCCAACTGTCAACATTGTTATCAAGTCCCTAAGAATATTATTGTTTCATTATAGTTCATTTGCAATTGATACACAATATGATTTTTTGGTTATAGACAAAGAACAAGAATGATTTTGTGCACCTTTGTATTTATAAGTGGTCTCTCAAACCGCTGGCCCAGGGATCCATCAATAAACATCAATCAGGTTTATTGAGCATAGTTATCTACAAAGTGTTTCATCTAAATGAGGAAGGTGGTGGGCATCACAGGAGGAGAAAGGCAAAGCCTTCAGAGCTAGATAGTGTGCATTGCACATATTCATTCTTCTATACATAACAAGAACTTGCAATACACCAAGCATCATGCTAGGTGTTAGAGACACAGCAGTGAACAACACAGGCACTCATGTAATTTTCAGACTGCTGGGAGCACCAGATATTTGAAGTAACTATGCAATTAATTAACTGCAATCATGAGAAGTGATATGAAATACACACATGATAAGAGTATGTAACAAGGCAACCTGACCTGTTGGAGACAGAAAATGAGGGCTGAATGGTGGGCAGGGGATCACTTAGGAAAGGCTTAACTAAGCAAAGAGAAGGAGGAGAAGGAGTTAGTAGATGAAGAGCAGAGAGTATTACAGACAAGGAGGGAACAGCATGTACTAAGGCCCTGGGGTGGGAAGGAGCATAGCAGTTCTAGGAATTGAAAGAAAGCAAGGATGGTTGAAATGCAGAGACTGAATAAGAGAATGGCAGGATATGGCCAGAAAGAAGCAGAGGTCAAGGAGATGATACAGGTCACCCAAAAGACACCATGTAAATTTCATTTTCTGGGGTTAGGTTTGAGAAAAAAGGAAAGATTGGGCCAAATAGTTAGGCTTTAATATAATAAACAATAGTGCCCCCATTTGAGTAGGAGAAAAAACTTTCTGTCAATGGTATTTGAGCAATAGAGCACAGCTAGGTTGGTAAAAGGGGAAAAAAATATGCAATCTGAAGAGAAACCAGAGTATTAGCCAGGCTGGGATCAGGGGTGAGACTGGAGACAGAGCTTCCAGCTCAGAGGATCTGCAGAACTCTGTCCAAGGGGCTTATGAGTAGACGTGGAAGGAAAAAAGGAAACGTGCAGCTGAGACACATTCATTAGAGGGACAAGAACCCACTGGCTTTGTGAGAGAACAGAGGAAAGTAGGGAAGGAGAGAGAGGAATTGAAACAAAGCAAAGAATATGAACTTAATGCTGATGGCATTGATTCACCAATAATTGATAGGAGTTGGTGGAAAATACCCCTCATCTTCATGAGTCGTGTTCTGTAGCATCTCCCAGAGGTCCCCAGTGGGATTGAGTCTTCGTTTTTACATTTCTTCTTCTTTTTGTTTTTGTTTTGCTTTGTTTGAAATGAGGTCTCACTCTGTCACCCAGGCTGGAGTGCAGTGGCACGATCATAGTTCACTGCAGCCTCAACCTCCCAGGCTCAAGCGATCCTCCCACCTCAGCCTCCCAAGTAGCTGGGACCACCACTGAGAGCTACCATGCCTGGCTAAGACACTAAGACAGGGTGAGTAGA
Source organism: Pan paniscus (assembly GCF_029289425.2). Lineage (NCBI taxonomy): Eukaryota > Metazoa > Chordata > Mammalia > Primates > Hominidae > Pan > Pan paniscus. The sequence continues at coordinate 71,802,778 of NC_085926.1, read as the reverse complement.
GAGGAGAAGATGGAAAACACACACACAAGCACACATACACACATTTTAAGTTTGGCAGCTTCGACACAGACGACAAGTGGGATATAGCTTTGGCCACCATTTCCATGCACATGATCACTGAATCCCACAGAGGCTGAGTTTCTCAGAGAAGAGAGGCTCAGACATTGCTGAAGGATCTGGGAAGGTACACTTAAGGTGGTGTCGGGGATGCTGTTATGAATGAGAGTGACAAAGGGGTTTGGTTTTGGAGGCTTCATTGCGGAAAGCTTTCAAAACAGTTGCTCAGAAATTTGGAGGTGAATCTATGCCTTTGAGAAAATTGTGGAAGAACAGCACACGTGATATATGGAAAACTTCTGTGTTTATGTAATTTTCTTGTCATTATTTTGTGTAGTAATATTGTTACTTCAGTAAGAGGTTAGGCAATTTATTTACGAAAACTGGCTGGGCACGGTGGCTTATGTCTGTAATCTCAGCACTTTAGGAGACTGAGCCAGGCAGATTGCTTGAGCATTAAAGGTCAAGACCAGCCTGGCTAACCTCTCCAGACTCTGTGTCTACAAAAGATTTAAAAATTAGACAGGTGTGGGGGAACGCACTTGTAGTCCCAGCTACTCAAGAGGCTGAAGGGAGAGAATCACCCGAGCCTGGGAGGTTGAGGCTGCAGTGAGCCAAGATCGTGCCACTGCACTTAAGCCTGGACAATAGAGTGAGACCCTGTCGCAAAACAGCAACAACAAAAGAAAGCTAATTTGTATGTGCCTTATAGGATCCACTTAAGGATAGTTCTAGTATATTTCCAAAGGTTTTTTTTTTTTAGAACTTCAAGAAGGCTTTTTTTTTTTTCTGGTATGCTTCCAAAGGTTTTTTTAGAACTTCATGAAACCTGTTGCCCAGGCTGGAGTGCAGTGGCATGATCAATCTTGGCTCACTGCAACTTCTGTATCCTGGGCTCAAGTGATTCTCCTGCCTCAGCCTCCCGAGTAGCTGGGATTACAGGCATGCGCCACCACACCAGACTAATTTTTGTATTTTTAATAGAGATGGGGTTTCGCCATTTGGCCTGGCTGGTCTCAGATTCCTGACCTCAAGTGATCCACCCACCTCGGCCTCCCAAAGTGCTGGGATTACAGGCATGAGCCACTATGCCTGGCCTACACAAAACCAATTTTTAAAATGCTGAGTGTACACTGCCTTACACTTATCTAGCCCATTGTTATCCTAAATATTTCACAACAATTTACATCACTTTAATCCTTACCAAATATTGGTGAGGAAATGCATTCTGATTCTCATTCTCAAGATGAGGAAATTGACACAGAGAGGAAAAGTGACTCACCTAGTTACTAGTTACTTCCATGGTTGATGATAAACCTGAGACAACCGTGCGGACGGCTTCACTTCTAGCATATCTCTGGTTTGAATTTAATTAGAAATGAGTCTAATTTAATAGGTTTGTTCTGTCGTTGGACATTTCATGGTTTATGAAGGAAATGCTCCTGGAGCTATCATTTTGAAATGAAAGGGCATGTGTTCTAAGAAGGTTTTTTTCCTCCCCTAGGAGCTATTTAGATTACGTAGTTCAATGGGGTTATAATAAAGATTTGTCTTTTCTTGTGGTCCCTTAAGAAAAGGACTTCAGTAATAAAAGATCTTTTAAGATGAAGGGCTTACCCCGCTAACCCACAAAAAACCCCCACAGGATCAGGAAGTATAGCTGGGGACATACTTCCAAAGAAATTTAGTCCAATGGAGTTCACTTGATATTTTTAAAGGTCTCTATTACCTAAATTAATAAACTGAATATTTTCCAATTTTTTCCTTTTTCTGTCTTAAGCAGTTTACTTCTGTCTTCTACTTAAAGATGCTCATTAAGATTGATCATCACACCAGGCATGGTGGCAGGCACCTGTAGTCCCAGCTACTTGGGAGGCTGAGGCAGGAGGATAGACTGAGATTAGGAGTTCAAGATCAGCCTGGGCAACATAGTGAGACCCCATGTTAAAAAATAAAAATAAATTGATCTTCAGAGAGTGTATTAGTTTGCTAAGGCTGTTATAAGAAAATACCACAGACTGTGTGGCTTAAACAACAGAAGTTTCTCATGGTTCTGGAAGCTGTCCAAGATCAAGGTGCCCGCAGGTTTGGTTTCCTTCTGAGGCCTCTCTCCTTGGCTTGCAGATGGCCACCTTCTTACTGCTGTTAAAGCGAACTAAATATGGCCTGAGAAGGACTACGTACTTCTATATTTGAGTCCTTGTGGGCGAACTGAAGCCTAACTGAATAGGTAGACAAGATCGAAACCCTAACTTAGGAGTATGCGCCTGGAACGATCGCTGAGTCTTGGCCAATCCCAGCAGCCACATTTCAACTACTCATACACTGCCGAGTGTTCCAACTGTGCTCAAATAAGGCAAACACTGAGCTGTAACCAATCCAGCTGTTTCTGTACCTCACTTCTGATTTCTGTACGTCACTTTTCTTTTTTCATCCGTAAATTGTTCTGACCGTGAGGCACTCCTGAAGTCTCTGAATCTGCTGTGATTCCGGGGGCTGGCTGATTTACCAATCGTTCATTGCTCAATTAAACTCCTTTAAATTTCATTCGGCCCAAGGTTTTCCTTTAACACTGCATCCTCACGTGGTCTTCCCTCTGTACACATGCGTGTCTGGTGGCTCTTTTTGTGTCCAAATTTCTTTTTCTTATAAAAGGACACTAGTCAGGTTGGATTAGGCCTGCCGTACTTTGAAGGGCTTATCTCCGAAAGTATTCAGGCCCACCCATATGTCCTCATTTAACCTTAATTAACTCTTTAAAGGGCCTATTTCCAAATATAGGAACATTCTGAAGTACTTGACATTAGGGCTTCAACATGGGGATTTTGGGGGTTGACAAAGACTTTTTCTAAATAACCTTTGGCCAGGCTCCTCTGAGAGCCTGGCCAAAAGCAAACAACAACAACAACCAAAAAAAACCCAAAAAGCTAGGCCTAAACCTTGTATTCTTCCATTAAAATCCAGTCTTAGCAACGATCCTGGTAAGTCAGCTTAGCAAGAATCCTCAACCTTGGCAACTATTCACCTTCCCCCTCAGATCCAATGCCTCATCCCCTACTCTTGGTATCTGATCACCTTGACCTCCCTTCAGCAAGAGTCCTATCAAGTCAGTTTAGCTAGAGACCCCTCTTACTCCTACTGTTTCCTCTTAGTAATTTTCTATCCATTGACCCCCTCCACCCTGCTCCTTGGCCATAAATTCCCACTTTTTCATGCTGTATTCAAAATTATTGCATTCCAAGTTCTATACTGAGGTCTTTTCTCCCCTATTGTAACAGTTTCTTTTTGAATACAGTTTACTTTCACTGCTTTAACTTCTGGCCAGCCCTGGTTTTCTTTAACAGGGGACACAATTCAACCCATTACAAAGAGGATATAAGCATGTTCATTTGTGGGTCTTTCAGAACTGAAAAGTGATTTTCCCCCTTTCTGGAAAGGTAATGTTGACCTCTTTGATCCTTGAGTATTCTCCACTCTGAGGAGTGAAAAACACTCCACTCCACTGCACAACAGCCCTTCACTCTGTTGTGCAGTACCCAACATATTGCCCCGCAACCCAGGTGATGACCCTCAGATCCCTCCAACCCCAGATTGGCGCATGCAACTGGATAGAAGCAGAGTTTAAACTTGGGCTCTTAAACAATCAGACATGTATTCAAATTCTGCCCATATCAGCCATAAGCGTAAGATCTCAAGCAAGGCATTTTTACTCTCTAAGCCTGTTTCTCTATCTTTAAAATGGGAGTAATAATTGTCCCTACCACAAAGTTTGTGACAAGGATTAAAGAAGATAATGCAAGTAAAGTACTTAGCATGCAGTTGGCACTCAATAATGCTAACTATTATTATCGTTAAAGATCATCCAAGCCAAGGCCTGAAATTGATAGGCAAGGAATCCAAAGCTTGAGATCCCACTCTGTTCTAAATCTCTTCCTCATTTCAGGCAGCTATTTGTTTATCTGAAATTTAGGGGAGAACAATGGCCTGAAGATTCACCTTGAAGTTAGGGCATGTATTTGAGGGGCTGCTACATTTATAATCTGTCTGACTTTGTCCAAAAGAAAGCTTATAGCAAAGAAGCTGAAAGGAAAAGTCTTCCTGTTTTCCCTTACCTTACTGAAGATAGTAATTACAGCTGATGTGTAGCATCCACAGAGACACTCAGCATGGGTTACAGCTCATTTTAAACCAAATAAGAACTCAAATTCAAACATTAATGGTGTGATTTTGACTTAGTATTCTTTGAAACATGTAACCACTTTCCGTTTATAAATTTGAGGCCAATTGCTTTATTTCCTTAGGCCTTCGTTTAGAAATGAGTGCCTCATTAATTATCTTCTTGACGGCAGAATAGATGATGTTTCATTTCATTTTCACATTAGGTGAGTCAACTAAAAGGGATCTCATTGCTAAAAAAAACCATGGATCACAATTTCTTCTTTGTTTCTCCTCTGTTAGGAAAAGCTCACTCCCCTGAAGAAGCATAGAAATTCTTCCAATTGCATTTATCTTGCTTATTAATTCTTATAAATGTGGTACTGTGAGATGTTTCTATGTAATTTCACCCAATGTCATTTCTACCCTTTGCCATGACAGCATGCCTGAGTAATTTATGCATGGACATCCATGGTAACATGGATTATGAAAAGTATTGGTTGCAATCTTTTTTCCACATAGATGTTTACAATTGAAAACAACTTTCTAAATAAAAGCAGCGTGAAATCTGCCCTTATGCTTAGGTGCTGGAAGTGTGAACCCCAAATATCTGAGTCAGGTCTCAGTCAATTTAGAAAGTTTATTTTGCCAACGTTAAGGACACACCTGTGAAACAGCCTCAGGAGGTCCTGACATGTGCCTAAGGTGGTCAGGACACAGCTTGGTTTTATATATTTCAAGAAGACATGAGACATCAATCAATATATGTAAGATGTACACTGGTACCTCGGTTCAGTTCAGAAAGGCAGGACAACTAGAAGTGGGAGGGGCTTCCAGGTCATAGGTAGGTAAGTCACAAATGGTTGCATTCTTTTGAGTTACTGATTAGCCTTCCACTGAATACGCAATTTACAGGAATAGTCACTTATGCCTTAGTCTGGCTTAGTGAAACAATAAGTCAAAGGAAGCAATCAGATATGCGTATGTCTCATGTGAGCAGAGAGATGACTTTGAGTTCTGTCTTTCCTTTGTCCGTAAGGAATTTCCTTGTGGGCAAATTGTGAGAGAGCTATATAGTTGTTGTTTGTTTGTTTGTCTAAATCTTTGTAGCCATCTTATTTGGGAATAGAATGGGAGGCAGGTTTGCCCTATGCAGTTCCCAGCTTGGCTTTTCTCTTCGGCTTAGTAATTTTGGGGTCCCAAGATATATTTTCCTTTCACAGAAGCATATAAATATTATCTGGATAAACAAAATTTCAGGCCCAGTTACTTAAATTGCAAATTACACAAACCTGAGCCTTTTCTCTTTTTACTTAGTTTTCAGAATTTGAAAAACTGATTCATAGTGTAATTTATAAGAGTATAACTAATGAACAGGATGGCCTCTATGAGTGCTACAAAATACAGGAAAAAAAAACCTAACCTCTGCTCTCTTTCTTATGAAGAACATCAGCTTTTCTGACTTCCAGCATCTTCTTTTAAATGAAGAAATGTCACATTCTCTGTGTTGGAGGTCTGATTGTTTACCATTTATTTCATTTCTCCCTAAAATGCTTTTGCTCCCTTTTGTATAATCTATGGGTTTTTAAAGGTCTTTTCTAAATGGAATTGGCATACTTTTACTCCTCACTTTAACAAAAGCTATATCTTCGGCTTTCTTTTGCTGCTTTTTTTTTTTTTTTTTTCAATAGAACCAGTTAAACACTAACAGCAAAGGGAGAGTAATTGATTTATAGGGTATACATCTCTGAATGAATTACTCCCAAATCCCACACAATTATAAACCAGAAGCACTTAAATAAATTCAATACAATAAGACAAAGTGAATCAATCAAAAAGAATATTCAAACAATGAGACTAGATTAACTGTTTAAAGTTAGAATGAGTAGACCCCCTCCTAAATGGCTTTTGAATATGGTGTTAAACAAGATCAAATGCTAGGTCCAGGAAAGCATTCCAAGACAGTAGTGAGCAATTTTCAATGGATGATATATTTGAGAATTTTTTTGCATTTGCAGGGAAGCACCCTGTAAATAAACAAACACAAAATTTTCCAAAGGATGCACAAATAACTCTGGAGAAAACAAAATCTGATCGGGTGTGGCATTAAAGCATTCAATAAATGATGACTAATGGATGAATGAACTAAGAATGGGAATGAAGATAGCAGGACACACATAAGTCCCAACTGTTCTTCCGTTGAATTTTCACTGTCTCCTCAGAGGGCTCACTTTCATCTCACTGCCATCTACAAATGTGCAGAGTTTGATTGTACACATTCAGGTCCCTCTGCAGGGCCTCAGAGAAGAAAGAAAGAGGTAGCATGGAGGACCATCCAACTAAGAATTCTTCATTGAGATTTAAAGACCAGCTTTGCTCTTCACAGCCATACTGTTATTGGAAAGGGATCCCGATCCAGACCCCAAGAGAGGGTTCTTGGATCTCGCGCAACGAAGAACTCAGGGCAAGTCTACAGTGCAAAGCAAAAGCAAGTTTATTAAGAAAGTAAAGGAATAAAAGAATGGCTACCACATAGACAGAACAGCCCTGAGGGTTGCTGGTTGCCCACTTTTATGGTTATTTCTTGATGATATGCTAAACGAGAGGTGGATTATTCATGCCTCCTCTTTTTAGACAGTGTAGGGTAACTTCCTGATGTAGTCATGGCATTTGTAAACTGTCATGGCACTTGTGAGAGTGTAGCAGTGAGGCCGACCAGAGGTCACTCTTGTCACCATCTTGGTTTTGGTGGGATTTAGCCAGCTTCCTTACTGCAACCTGTTTTATCAGCAAGGTCTTTATGACCTGTACCTCATGCGACCTCCTATCTCATCCTGTGACTTAGAATGCCTTAACCATCTGGGAATGCAGCCCAGTAGGTCGCAGCTTCATTTACTCAGCCCCTACTCAAGATGGTGTTGCTCTAGTTTACACACCTCTGACAATACCACCCACCACAGCTAAGCCACTCTCTTCTCTGGGTCTTAGTGTTCTCACCTGTGAGATGAAAATGTTAATGCTAACCTCACAGAGTTGTATATGTAAAGCATTTCACAAAACCAGAGTTGAAAATATTACCTCTCATCAAGTCATTTTAGCCATTCAAGCAGCAGAAAGCCTGTGGGCAACTCATCTCACAGGATTAGGAAAAAGGAAGTATGTTAATACACAAATAAAACAAATCTCCCTTGGCAATCAGTGAAGATGGTAGGAATGTAACAAACAGTGGATAAAGTCAATGAGATAAATTAGAGTCAATTAGCTTTGCCTATTGCAATAAGCACATAAGGGTTTTATATTTTCAAAAACTGAATAAATAGATCAGTATGAATTTTTCTTAAGCCCCCCTCCCCCAAATAACCAAGTGGCCCTAGTTTTGGTCATTTTTATTATAAAGGACCTCAGCCCAATCTTTGTTGGATGTTTTCATTGAAACTGAAAGAAATTTCTTACTACTCTGGAAGTTCTAGTTCATGTTATTTTCAGTCATTGGGTTTTGCTTAGGCCTAATTTTTCGTTCTTCAACAACTGCCAAAATAATAATGCCATCACTTAAAAGTGTCTCCTGCAGCAAGGGTGTCCAGGTTTAGCAAGTAAAAAGTACAAGATCCCCAGTGACATTTGAATTTCAGATCAACAATGAATGTTTTAGACTAAGTATATCCCAAATACTTTCATGGAACATACTTATACTAAATATTGTTCATTGTTGATCTACAATTCAAATGTAACTGGATGACCTGGCAACCCTACCTTAGTCACTGGGTCTGGCCTAGAGGCTACTTCTGCATCTTCAGGAAGACTATCTAGGTTTTGTTTCCTCCAGAGGCCTAACTGAGGTAAGAAATGAAAGAAAAAGGGAGAGGCCCCTGATATTTCTTGAAATGGGGACAGAACTTGGCTGTCTCAAGTCAAAGAGCAGGAGCTGGTCAAGCGGGATCCTGAATCCCTCTGCAAGGTACCACCAGAGCAGGACTATTGCCTCATCTGAAGAAATACCCTGATTTAGTCCCAGTCTAGCTGGAAGAAGCCAACTGTCTGTGTGTTCATGTTTCATACACTTGGAAATGTAATGATGAACAGCAAATAGTCCAACACAACCTATTCTTTGTTGCAACCAATGTATGACCACCTGAAAAGGACATGCTCCTTTCAGGTATGTGATTTGATATTGGTTTATTTTATTCATTTTTTTATTTTTTTCTTCTTTTGAGATGGAGTTTCGCTCTTGCTGCCCAGGCTGGAGTGCAATGGTGTGATCTCAGCTCATTTTAACCTCTGCCTCTCAGGTTCAAGGGATTCTCCTGCCTCAGCCTCCCAAGTAGCTGGGATTACAGGCATGCACCACTACACCCAGCTAATTTTTGTATTTTTAGTAGAGAAGGGGTTTCTCCATGTTAGTCAGACTGGTCTTGAACTCCTGACCTCAGGTGATCCACCCACCTCAGCCTCCCAAAGTGCTGGGATTACAGGCATGAGCCACCGCGCCCGGCCTGGCTTATTTTATTTTGAAGCTCTTTGCAAGCAAATAAAACTGATGTGTGAATTGGCTAAGCATGCTCTGTTTTTCTTTTATGTTGTTTCTGCTTTTCCTGTCTACACGAGTCTTTGATTTGAATTCTCTATTATTTCAAGGATAAGAAGTAATAAGCACCATGCTGCTCGTGAGAGTGTTGTTCTGTTCATTTTTCAGGTAAGTCCTTCCTAAACCCTTGTCAAAATAATAGTTGTTACTTTCGTCACGATTTGTACCTGAGCCATTTCGATTTGGCTTCCATATAATTTGAGCATTAGGTTGTAAATTGAGGCTATAATATTATTAAAAATGCCATTTCAAAAGTGAGTTATTAAATGTTATGTGGAAAAACATTTTGAGTGAATCATCAGTTTATTCCATTTGCCAAATACCAATTGAGGGTCATAAACACGATTATGCAAAGGGAATTTCAAGAACGACTCTCAGTGATGTTGATTTGCTGACAGATAACAGTCACCACATGAGCATAGTGAGTTTAAGAAAATTACAAATATTATTGGTTATTAAACGGGGATAATTTTATTTTCTATAAAATTTGAGTAGGGCAAAATGATGTCATTTTATTGCCAAAGAAGCTATGTAAAAAGTTTTCATAAACAATTTGCTAAAGTAATGAAATGGCTATAAGATTGCATTTCAAAGCTACCTTAAGTTCTATTTAAATGTTTTAAATAAAAATTAATAAACTTTTTTTCTTTTTTTGAGACGGAGTCTCACTCTGTCACCCAGACTGGAGTGCAGTGGCATGATCTCGGCTCACTGCAACTTCTACCTCCCAGGTTCAAGCTATTCTCCTGCCTCAGCCTCCCAAGTAACTGAGATTACAGGTGCACACCACCATGCCTGGCTAATTTTTGTATTTTTGGTACAGATGGGGTTTCACCATGTTGGCCAGGTTGGTCTTGAACTCCTGACCTCAAGTGATCTACCTACGTCAGCCTCCCAAAGTGGTGGGATTACAGATGTGAGCCACCATGCCCGGCCAATAAATTTTTAATGTTATAAATATATTAAATAAAAATAGGGCAGGGGTGGGGTGGCATTACCACCCCACTCTCCAACCAACAAATATTTTAAAATGTAGGGCCAGGCACAGAGGCTCATGCCTGTAATCCCAACACTTTGGGAGGTTGAAGCAGATCACTTGGCCCAGGTGTTCAAGACCAGCCTGGGCAACATAGTTAGACCCCATCTCTAAAAAAAAAAATACAAAAATTAGCCAGGCATGGTGGCATGCTCCTGTAGTCCCAGCTACTCAGAAGGCTGAGGCAGGAGGATGGCTGAAGCCTGAGAGGTTGACGTTGCAGTGAGCCATGATTGCAACACTACACTTCAACCTGGGGAACAGAGCAAGACATTGTTTACAAAAATAAATTTAAAAAAACATATTGTTTAATAGTATCTAAAGGATACTTTTTATATACTCATTCTAATTCCCCCAGCAACCTTGCAAGATAACTATTATTGTTCCACTTTACAGATGAGGAAATTGAGGCTCAGAGATGGTGAATAAATTGCCCAAAGGCATGGTGCTAGTAAGGGGCAGAGCTAAGATTTGAACCCTAGTCTGGCTGGCACCAAATCCACGTACTTTCCCTGTTGTTAGCAGAAGGTGCACTGGACAAGATTTGATAATATAAAATTTATAAACTTCTGCCTTTCGACAAAGGATTAGAGGCTATATAACATAATGTAAAAACAAGACAATTAAAAAGGAAGACAACAAAAGATAGTTTAAGAGAGTTGATGTTACATTGGAGTGAGAAATTACATTAGTTGAGTCATAAACTTAGCTGAGTGTCCTAGCAGCCAAGTGAAAAAGGAACAGCAAATTGGATTTCATATTTATTTTTTGTCTTAAAAAAGGCCATGAATACACTCATTTGCATGAGCAAATGATTTGATAGAGGAATTTGTGACCTAGGTTCTTGATTAAGAGGTGCTAGGCAATCTAATCTAGGTATTGCCATACTTAAGATGTGGTTTTATAGAAATAAAATTCATTGCACCAAGATAGTACCATTGGGTGATTTTATACAGGGGTTGACAGACTTTTCCTCTAAAGAGCCGAGGAGTAAATATTTTAAGCTTTGTGAGCTGTATGGTCCCTTGCAAGTGCTCAACTCTGCAGTCATAGCACAAAAGCGCTATAAACAGTGTATATGAATGAGTATGGCTGTGTTCCAATAAAACTTTATTTACAAAAAAACTGGCAGCAGGCTAGATTTGGCTTATGGGCTGTTGTTTGCCAACCTCCATTCTAATAGAATAAAAGGTAGAGCTGTGGGATTATATCCCTTCATCCTTCTGTCTGAAATACTAGTTGTCCAATGACCTTGTTTCACAAGTCATTCAAGGAGGAATTATACAACCTGTGTGCATATTCTCTATTATTGCTTCATTCAAATCTCACTCTTTGACCAGGCAGCAAAAAGCAGAATCTATGTTGTGAAGATGCAGGGCTACAATAAACAGATGGCCAGGCTGTGCTCTCCCAAGAAGGCTTCCAGCCATAGAAGCTAAGGGAAGTGGAAATCTAGCTAATGCTCTGATGCATCCACCCAGAGGAAGGACTGACTTTTTCTAAGTTTTCTACCCCAAAGAGGCACCTTTTTCTAATTTTTCCAATGGGAGGGGTGTCTTTTTCCAATTCCTAAAAGGGCGTGATCTGTGCTAGAAGAGGCCCAATTAAAACCTAAGAACCTGACTCATATTCTTCTCATGTTTGTGGGCTGTAGGTCAAAAAGCAATCCTTGCATGGTTCTTTAATAAGAATTAATTTGAAACCATAGGGTTTGGCTCCATCTTCCAGGAAGAAGACGCTTTAGTCCTGAAAATTATTAAGAGTAGCTGTTAACAATCGACTGTGGCAAGCTGAACATCTTAGGATTGCGCTTACCCCTCTGATTGTGTCATAGGCATTTAAAAATCCTAGCCTTCTGGAATATCTAGGGAAATGATATAATTTTGATAATAGGCTATTACTCTAAAGGGGATGAAATGCTGACTGTGGGTGACAAATGATGTGGAGAGTGTGGGGTCGTCCATACTTGTTTTCTGATAAGATTTACCATTCAACTGTGATCAATTGTGCAATTATTGTGCTTAAAACGTGCTCATTCTTCATATGACATCAATGAAATCTGTGTTGCAATTTGTTAAGAATGCTGGCATAGACTTGTTTTGTTTACTTAATGGGGTTAGTTTTATTATGAAACATTATCATAGAAATTAGAATAATTCTGAAGTGCATAAAGGAAAAACTGTAGGCCCCAGTGTTTTTTGGCCTTTGTGCATGTTTGGAAAAAAGTGTCCAAGCACAATTATTTAAAAAATATTTCTATATTTTCTTCCATTCGTTTTTTGTTTTCATTTGTATTTAAATCTGTAATATGATTGGAGTATGTTTTTTAGTTATGTTGTAAGGTAGGAATTGGACTTTTCCATCGAAATGGGTAACCAGTTTTAATCATCTGTCGACTGCTCCATCGTATTTCAGTGGGCAGCAGAGGTGCTTCATGGGTACTTCCCATTGTGGCATACAGATTATTAAAAAGATATTAATCTCAGGGTGGAGATTTAATTAAATCAATCATTTTTACCACTTCGTTGAGGACATTCATCAATGAAACTGGTATTTTTTAAACTGTAAGTACATGATGATAGTAAATACAATGACTACTCCTATAGTTTGGTACCCTTGCCATGATCTGTATCAAAATTTCAGCAGTTAAGTGCACAATTGCCTTTGTATCACTGGTGGGAATGTCAACACAGTGAAAAAAAGAGAAAAAGACAAATCATGTTTTAGTATTATTTTGAAAATGATTTTGACATTGCAGCCCTTCCCAAAAGGGCCTCAGGGACCACAGCAATTAACTGTAAGTTCCAGAGAATAAAATTGTATCCATCTTGGCTCGTCATTGCATCCCCAGTGGCTAGCACAGAGTAGGACCTCAATAAATATTTATTGGAAGAGTATTTCTTAACACCTATTTCAATTAGTTTTTGTTGCAATAATGCTGTATAATCAGTAACGACAAAATCCCAGTGGCTTTGTAACAGGATTTTCTATACACATCTGCAAGTTGCCTGGGGTTCTGCTCATCTAGGCTGGGCCCATCTGGGCAACTCTGCTTCTCACTGCAGATGTGTGTGTCAGCTAGGGTGGCTCCACTCCCAATGTGTCTCACTCTCCTTGGTGCAGTGAGGTGGCAGGTCCCAGTGCAGAGCATTTCTGTGGCAGAGATATATGAGAAATCAGAAACGTACCAGACGTCTTAAACCTTGAAAGAGGCACACCATCACTTCTACCCATATAGTTTTGCCAAGACAAGTCACATGGCCAAGCCCAAAGACAAGAGGCATGCAGGTACACTTTGCCCACAGTGAAGCCATTGCAAAGATATGGATGCAGGGCATGGGGGATTAATTGAGGCCAAACTATCCATGAGGGAACCAACTCGTCCAAGTTTGTCTGTAGTTCCCCCTGGTTTTAGAACTGAAGTCTCACATCCCAGGAACCGCCTCTGTCTCTGGCAAACTGAGACAGTTGGTCACCCTAATTACTCTTCGGTATGCTTGAAGTCGTAAAAAGGCTGAGAATTGTGTCGTATAAGAACTAGGCCCATTTAAAAAATGTTCTCCTTTCTTGAGTGCTGTAACTTTAAATGCAAATATTCGATAGAAACGTTTTGGTTCTCATAAGGGGACGGGTAGCAAAAATAAATCTCCCACAATTGTTTTTAACTTCCACCATAGAAGACATAATCTGTGTGTACAGAATCATCAGGTAACACATTAATATAATGCATTTTACTCTTAACAGATTTTTAAACCATATAGTAAGAAAATCCCATTTTAAATATATACATACTCTATCGTTTACATGTGATAAACTATGGTAGCAATCTCTTATAGTTTGCAAATATCTTTTAACATTTACTTCAGTTCAGTTGATTTTTATACCCTTAATCATAAAACTATAAAAACAAGATGATATTGTTGCTGGCACCATGTAATTATGTAACAACTCATTGGGCAAGAAAGAGCACATTTAAAGGAATGATGTAAGCACAGAATATTTGGGGGGTATTAACGACCTTGGGTATCGAAGCTGAGAGCCTGAAACAAATTTATGGGGTTACATTGCATCTTTAGCAGTTAAAACGCAAGAGGGAAATAATAAATCAGCTGAATCGTTGTAAGAAAATTGAATATTGTGTACAGAGATTAGCAGAACTACGCAGGAATTCAGAGACGTCTATGCCTGTTGCTAGGAATGGTAATGAGAATATCGGAAATGAATAGTTCTGTGTCGTCCTTGAAATATCATTACCTGTTTTTCAAAAAAGCACTTTCCCATTTGTATTTTTTCTTAATGTAATACATTTGTTTGCATCCTTGTTCAGAGAAAGGGTTTGAAATATGTCAGAAATGTTCTTTAATTCCAGTTGAAAATAACAATGTTTCAAGAGTTCAAAAGAGACTTTAAAAAATCACTGGTGCTTAAAAATATGCCCTTTCAGAAAATGTAATATTGGAAACCAATGAATCCACTCTTGCTCTCAAATGAAGATGAATATTTATTAAAAAGATTGACTGCTTCTACAAAAACGCATTGGTGGAAATGTATCAAAAATGAAATAACAAGTATACATTATATTTTGAGAGTATTTTTGTTCAATACCATTCTTAGCCAAAGTGATTAAATATTTATTGCAGAAGAATAAAGCCTTACAACTTAGTGCAACCAAGATCTCTGTACAATGAAGTGAAGTCAGCTGCCAATGCCCTAACTATTTTGAACAACTTGAACAGCAAAATCTGAAGTTAGCAAAAGCTTGTAGATGGTTATACCATTTTATCATCACCATAGCCCTAGAAAATTGATATAACCACCTTCATTTTAAAGATGAAGAAAAAAAGCTCAGCGTGGCTTGGTAATGTGTGCAAGATAACACAGCTTGTGTCAGTGTTGGTATCAATACCATGGACTTCCAGATCCAAATCCAGTGTCCTTGCATCTATATCTCAGTGGGTTCTAGATTGGGCCAAAATTACACCCACCCTCTCAGTGGCTTTCTCTGAGGTCCTTCTGTTGTGTACAGCTCTCACTTTTGTCTAATGTTATTTTGATGAGAAACTCCTTCCCATTCCAAGTAGTTCTGGTGGGGCTGTCAACCACAGTACCTAACCACCCCCACAAACACACACACCCATATTCCTGTTCTCCCGTGTGCTGGACTGTACCATCGCTGGGTTGGACCACTCATCATCCCCGTGGTTGTTCCAGTTCCAGTTGACATCCTTTCTAAGAATTTTCCAAACTGGGATTAAAGTGTGGCTTACCAGGAAGGACTCAGTCTCTCTCTCTCTCTCTCTCTCTCTCTCTCTCTCTCAATAAATTGTAAGCAATTAGGTCTTGTAATGTCAGTGGTCCTTTCCCACTCCCCCGTCCCCAGCCCCCTAACACTGCCACTTAGAAAGCCTGTCTACATAGAATTAGTCCAACACACAAGGAGAAGTGGAGATGAGAGATGAATGGAGAGAGAATCCAGAGGATTCTGTGAAGCCTGGATCCAGCCACAGCTACACTTTCAGTTGACATGAGCCAGTACATTTTCTTTTTCATTAAGCTAAGTTGAATTGAGTTTCTATCATTTTCAATTAAAAGGGTCTGGGGCCAGATGCGGTGGCTCACGCCTGTAATCCCAGCAGTTTTGGAGGCCTACGTGGGCGGATCACTTGAGGTTAGGAGTTCGAGACCAGTCTGGCCAACATGGTGAAACCCCGTCTCTACTAAAAACACAAAAATTAGTCAGGCGTGGTGGCAGATGCCTGTAATCCTAGCCACTCGGGAGGCTGAGGCAGGAGAATTGCTTGAACCTGGGAGGCAGAGGTTGCAGTGAGCCAAGATTGCACCACTGCACTCCAGCCTGGGCCACAGAGTGAGACTCTGTCTCAATAAAATAAAATAAAATAAAAATAAGTTATAGTCATTCCTATAATGAAATACTCCAGAGAGGTTAAAATGAATGAAATGAATCTAATGTATCAATATAGATCCACCTCAGAAACGTGATAAGGTATATAAAATCAAATTGCAGGAAGATATGTGGAATTTGATATCATTTACCCAGATGCTAAAAATCCCCAAAGTTTATATATTATTCCCTGTAATTTTGTCTATGTTTAATTTTTTCATAATAAAGGTCAAAAAATACATCGTATATTGCTTCATCTTACACAAATATGTAATAAAACACAAAAACATAAATTAGAAGAATATCTGCTTCAATGCATCTTTGAAGAAGGAGGGAGAAGAGTATAAAAGAAGCTTCCACTGAATCAATGCTTTGTTTCTTTGGGAAAAAATTTCACCTGAAACAAATATGACAAAATTTTGCTTTGAGTTGGGGTTTCACTATATTGCCCAGGCTGGAGTGCGGTGCCTATTCACAGATGCTATCCTGCTGCTGATCAGCATGAGAGTTTTGAACTGCTTGGTTTCTGAGCTGGGCCGGTTTACCCCTCCTTAGGTAACCTGCTGTTGCCTGCTTTCAAGAGGTCACCATACTGATGTCAAACTTAGTGTGGACACCCAATTGACATAACACACTACAGCCCAGAATTCCTGGGTTCAAGCAATCCTGCTTCAGCCTCTCGAGTAGCTAGGACTACAGGTATGTGCCACCACACCCAGCTAGCAAAATGTTCAGAGTTAATTAGGTCTAGGAGGGAGGTAGATTCTTGTATGTTAGAATTTTTTTAAAAAGAAAGAATATTAGAAAAAAAGTCAAACATTAAACACTTACAAAAAGATACAATCGACAATCAATTGCTCAATTAATTAATTAATGAGGGACTGTTTGCCCCAACATCCTTTGGCTGCCACTAGAGAGGAGATGGCATTCTGTCTGCAAGCACAAAGACTAGGGGAAGAAAGGCAAAGATAGGAAAGTCCTCCAATCATTCTTGATACACTGCAAGGTAGAGTTGTGTTGTAGCAATGTAATGTAACGGAAAAAGGTATGTGAATTTCTACACTGCAGATTTTATGAATGCCAAGAGATCTTAATTTTTTTTTCCTTCACCATCACACCTAAAGGAGCTCATTCAACAGAACCAGGACTCCATGCCAGCCACTTCCTGGAAAACTGATAATCCGCTGGCCTCAGTGGTCTGAGTATCTGAAAGCAGCAGGTTAGTGGGGTTTTACAAAGTTCTTTCTGAGCAGGAGACAATTTTTATGTTAAGGAAGGTAATTTAGGATTTATAGGTACTAATCTGTATGGTCAACATACATCCCTTTCTGAGAGCAACTGATTCGCTTATTTTATAATTTCTTTTTTAAAATTATTATACTTTAAGTACTGGGATACATGTGCAGAACACGCAGGTTTGTTACATAGGTATACATGTGCCATGGTGGTTTGCTGCACCCATCAACCGGTCATCTAGGTTTTAAGCCCCTATTTTATGATAATTTCTATATCACCTGCTGGTCTGGACCTGAGACAGCTGGAGCTAACATTCTGTTCTCTGACAACACACATATGTTGTGGGAGGCTGAGAACAAGTACTGGGCACAGTCAGGGTGGGAGAGAGGGTGGTCTGCCTGCTGCTGAAAGGTCTGAATACTGGGAGAATGTATTCCAGAGTTGAAGAAAGGCCAGCAGAGTGGTTGCCTTTGGGGTTAATTTTGCCCTCCCTCCTCCATTAACTAGACAGAGAAAGGGGAACTACATTTAGGATACTCATTTCTGTTGCACCCACCCATCCACCCACCTATCTAACAGGGCAAGGTAGGGAGAGGCCTACAGTAGAGAAAGAGAAAGACTCATGGCCTTTTGTCAGCCTGCAAAGATTGCTCAGGAGAGTGGAACTGAGTGCTTTGGGGCAGTTTCTCTTTCCTTTTCTGCCCAGGGAAGAGACAGAGTAAAGGACTCCTACCACTCCTAGAAGTGAGCGGCAGCAGGAAATGTGCAATGGCATAGCCATGGCCATGCAGATAAGTTGGCAGCAGAAAAGCACAGAGTTGCTTTTTGGGTTGACCATGACAATAGCCCAGCTACAGGGACCTTGTATTCCTTGGTGTTACATGACCTGAGGCCTGGCCTCAGAAACAGGCCCAGGAAGCAAAGAATGCAGCAATGGCAGAGAGCACGAGTGCGAGGGAGGGGGACTGTCCATGTCAGCCAGAGCTCATGGAAGGGGAGACTCCGATTCCAGAGTGTGAAGGGAGACATGGCCTGGTCCTCCATTGACCCTTGTAGATTAGGCTCCTGCTGCTGGTCATGGAGAAACTCCCACTTCCTGTTCATGATTGAGTTGATGATGATAGGATGGGAGCAGTGGACATTGACCTGTAACCGACTTTGACGTTTCCCTCACTGCTTGAATTCCTGCTTCACATACATCTGTGTTGCTCTCTGTTGTGCCTTAGTCACATCTGTCACGTCTGAGAGAGCATGCAGGTACAGTCCCCCACACAGCACCCAAAGTAGTCTTTTTAAAATGTAAGTCAGAGCATGTCACCCCTGGCTCCAAACCTCCTATGGCATCTCATTTCATCTGGAGCAAAATGCAAAGTCTCCACAATGACCTTCAAGGCTCTGTGCACTATGGGACCCCACCACCACCCACAATGTCCCACGACCCCAGCTTCCTCTACTGTCCCCTGCATCTCTGCTGGGTCACCCAGGGACACTCCTGCATGAAGTGTTCTTCCCCTGATATCTGGGCTTCTATGCTTTCTCCAAGTCTCAGCTTCACAGTTGCCTTCTCTTCGCTGACCACAACGACTCTCTATAAAATTGCAAACCCTCACCCCCAGCCCCCATGCCACACACACCTATCTCCTTCCCAGCTTGACTTTTTTTTCCCATCATCTATACTGCCACCTGACATTCGGCATGTTTCATTTGTTTAATATCTGTCTGTCCTCCCCCACTCTCCTAGATTGTAAGTCCCGTAATGTAGGGACGTCTCTGTTCTGGTCATTCCTGGTATGTCCAGGGAGTATAACCTGACGTGTAGAAAATGTTCAATAAAGATTTATTGCGTCGATGGAGTAACAGAAAGATTTACAGCAAACTCAGAAGATGGAACAAAATATTATTTTATCTCTTAAATCACCTCCTAATGGGCATTTGGGAGTTCTTCCTCTTCTTTGGGCTCCTTTTTCTTCCTACTCTCGCCATCTGCCCACCCACCTGTTTTTCTCCACCCCCTCCCTCCCTCCAGGGTTCCTGCTCTATCTTGGGTGAAGGGATTCCATCTTCCAGGCCTCACCCAATTCTTCAGAGCAAAGCCTCCCCAAAGCAAACAGATCTTTATCTCACCAGCACTGACCACCTCTTGAGGTTTAACATAAATGTGTGGTTATGCATTAGCCTCCTGTTTCCGTACTCCATTGCATCAAAGACCACTTTCCAGAAAGAAATAATGGGGGAAAAGACACATTTGAAGAAGGAAGGAAGGTTTATCTGGTGATATCTTTATAGCACACAGAGAGGCAGCTGTACTAGATAGCAAAGTGGTTGACTGTCTTGGATCTCATAAGCAAAGTGTCACTAGAATGGGTACTTTCTTCTTTTTAGAGAGAGTCCCAATCTGTCGCCCAGGCTGGAGTGCAGTGGCGTGATCTTGGCTCACCGCAAGCTCTACCTCCCAGGTTCTAGCAATTCTCCTGTTTCAGCCTCCTGAGTAGCTGAGACTACAGGTGTGCACCACCACACCCTGCTGATTTCTTCTTTCTTTTTCTTTTTCTTTTTTTTAAGTAGAGACAGGATTTCACCAGGCTGGCCAGGGTGGTCTTGAACTCTTGACCTCAAGTGATCCACCCACCTAGGCTTCCCAAAGTGCTGGGATTACAGGCATGAGCCACCATGCCCAGCCTAGAATAGATACCTTATAATGTGTTTAATTGCTTTAATAACATTGAGATCTAGCACATACGACATACCTACACATATTTATGTTTCTGAAACAGAATATTCATGAAGCAACAACTATCATATTTTGGAGTGTTGTACTCTGACATTTTCCATTCTATTCTATTTCACTTAAGAAATGTCAGTCTTGATATTTCAGCTCATTTCATAACCCGGTGGGTCATAGCTCTCAGCATACCCTCTGACCTAAATGCCCTTGAACTATAATATCATGTGCACTTTTGCAGCCTGTCAGGTAAATGTGAAATAATGAGTCATTGCACGTTGACCCTTTCCTGCTTCATGAACACAAGTGTGGTTTGAAGAAGCAATAAGATGTAAGTAAGGATGTATTTTTCAGAACTTTAATTTCTTGGAGAGAAATGGTACACCACATATTATTAGATAATATTAGTAGAATAATTTAAAATGACTATGGTACCAGGTAAAATATTAAATATATTAAATATTTATATATCCCTTCACCATATGGGCAGTTTCCAGAGCTTGCTCTTGCTTGTGACCGTGTTACTGGATGACTTTCACACTGAGTGAATTTACTGAGTGCACTCTATCTCTCTCCCCCATACGCACACTCATCCTCTCACGCACACACACACACACTCACTCACATGCACACGCTTCGTCTACTCTGGCTTTCAGAAGTCAGGCCCTGCCTTGGAGTATTACCTGACACGACTCTTTGTAAACTAAATACCGATCACTGAAATAGTGAATTATCCACTGAAACAGTGGTTTTAACTGCTGAAAAAAATGTTCCAGAGCTGAAGAGCATACAGCAAGTGTACAAATATTATTTGAGATTGTGAAAGCAGAGAAAAGCAGGTAGCTTTCCAAAGCTGCAGCTTGGCTAGAGTGGGGTTTTTATGGAGGGCCCTTCTGATCCTCAAACCATCACGTTATTTTAATCTGCTGGCTCCAACCATCCATGTATCAATGTGTGAAGGAAGTAGGACAGATGTGATTCTCACAATGCAAATGTGGAAACTGAGCCCCAGAGGTGTTCAACTGGGTGAAATGTCCCTGTTTCCCATTTCCAACTGCAGGAAAGAATCTAGCCCCGGCGCTGTAGGCCTGATGACATTGATTACATCATTGTTTGTAGCGTGCCCAGGGACTGGAAAGAACATGGGGTCAATCAGGAGGGAAATGTTGAACAAATGTTATATACC
Source organism: Pan paniscus (assembly GCF_029289425.2). Classification (NCBI taxonomy): domain Eukaryota; kingdom Metazoa; phylum Chordata; class Mammalia; order Primates; family Hominidae; genus Pan; species Pan paniscus. The sequence continues at coordinate 71,781,899 of NC_085926.1, read as the reverse complement.
CATAGTATGAGATACTATGCCACTATTTAAAATAATGGCTTAGATCTAAACTCAGAAAAGCAAGTTAGAGAAAAATATGTATAATACAATTCAATTTTTTACTTAAAAAAGGGAAGATTATATTTAGGTAAAATTACTTGTAGGGCTTCATGGAAGATTAATGAAAGGTAGATATATACTAAATCGTTAGTATTACCTACTTGAAGAGAAATAGGCTATAGGGATGGTCAAGGGAGATGGAAGAGTGAATAATCAGCTTCTTTGTTGTATAATTTCATTTGTTTCAAAAAGCCATGTTTTTGCAGTTTTAAAAATCTGACAAAGACAACGTAAAACAATAAAATAAGATTCTTTCTTCTAGTTCTATTTTAAGTGAAGTAACCTCCCAAGATTACCTTAATTGAAAGGGGCAGCATTAGTGCTTGTTTTTGACCCCAAAACCATGGCCTTTCCTTAGAGCTACAGCTGCCTTTCCTGTATCAAGTCTTCATAAAACTTTGCACCCTTGAAACTACCATTGGGTGAACGCACACAGAAAAGAACAGAATAATGTCACGTAAGAAAACACAGCCCAAATTATTATTGTTGTTAGCACAGTGTTTAATGCAAATTTAAGCATGTGAATCAGGTATCACAATAGCTGTTGAAGAAATGTAATGCTGACAGTATTTGGCAATAAAATAATAATCACTGTGTATATCTCTGATGAAATGAGATTTACTACATTTGAGCTCCTAATTGTCTGCCACACTACATTAGAGATGGATACTACTATTGTCTCCACTGCTCAGAAATATGAAATTCAAAGCAATATGCACGGTGTCTTGAAATAAGCTAGCTTAATGAACCAGCAAATTAGACCTTTCTATCTCTTTATTTAACAACCAGTTCCATGAATGTATCAGAGTTCATTACAAGAGGGCAAAATTTAAAGAAATGCTGCTAAATTCATTTATGATTAGAACTAATGACTTTGAAAAGACTTCTCATATTTTTAGAGAAAGCCATAATTTATTATTGAATTTATATGGCCTTGGGTAATAAACGTTCAATCTTTTCTCACTTACATCTGTTATTTATAGTTTGGATTTTGTAAAACAGCCGCACACAAAAAAATTCCCATAAAGAAATCGACTTCCCCCCCCCAAACTTGGGAAAGGCATTCAGAAAATACAATGGCAAAACTTTCTTCTTGATTTGTGTCAGTGGTTCTCAGTGGGGGTGAGGAGGATTTTGGCAATGTCTGGAGACATTTTTGGTTGTCACAGCTAGCAGGAGAGGGAAGGACAGTGCTATTTGTATCTGGTGGGTAGAGGCCAAGGATGCTGCTAAACATCCTGCAACGCACAGAACAGACACCCGCAACAAACAATTATTCAGCCAAAATGTCAATAGTGCTGAGACTGAGAAGCCCTGAACTGTGTGTATGTGTCTCGTTTAAAGAATGCTCCATTTCATTCAATGTTTTCTAAAATGAGATCACTCTCCATCCTGTCACGTAGGCTTAGAGCGAGACCAAGTAAAGGAATGGATCTGGCTCAGATGATATTTTTCCCCTAATAGTTATAGTAATAAAGCCTTCAGCATCTGCAATAAAGATGATAAAGTTTCGTGATAATACAGATGACTTAAGTTTGTTCAATCATTTACATTATCTTCCAGGAGATACCTTTCCTATTTGAAAGCAAAAGCATCTGATTACCTAATAGCTTTCAATTTGTTAGCATATTGGTTGAACATATTTAAAAGAAATCTGTTCGAGACTCCAATTTAGATGAGAGGAGTCAGTAGCCGGCAGGTCTATGGCCAGAGTCAAGAATGAAGGCAAACAATGGGAAGATCAAAAGGTCTGATTCAGGCTGGGCGTGGTGACACACACTTAATCCCAGCATTTTGGGAGGCCAAGGTAGGAGGATTGCTTGAGGTCGGGAGCTTCGGACTAGCCTGGGCAAAATACTAAGACCTTGTCTTTCCAAAAAAAAAAAAAAAAAAGTTTAAATTTTTATTTTAGATTGGGATAAATGTGCAGGTTTGTTACAAGGGTATATTGCATGATGCTGAGATTTGGGCTTCAGTTGGTCCCATCACCCCGCATAGTACCCAGTAGGAAGGTTTTCAGCCCTTGTCCCCTCACTCCCTGCTCCCTCCCTCCTTTTGGAGTCCCCAGCATCCACTGTTCCCATTTTTATGTCTATGTGTACTCAAGGATTAGCTCCCACTTATAAGTGAGAAGATGCAATATTCGGTTTTCTGTTTCTGCATTAATTCACTTAAGATAATGACCTCCAGCTGCATCCGTGTTGCTGCAAAGGATGTGATTTTGTACTTTTCCATGACTATGTAGTACTCCATTAGTGTATATGTACTACATTTTTAAAATTCAATCCACCATTGATGGACAGCTAGATTCATTCCATATATTTGCTATTGTGAATATCGCTGCAACAAACATACAAGTACAGGTGTCTTTGGTAGAACAATTTGTTTTCCTTTGGGTATATACCCAGTAATGGGATTGCTGGGTCGAATGGTAGTTCTCTTTTTAGTTCTTTGAGAAATCTCCAAGCGACTTTTCACAGTGGCTGAACTAATTACAATTTTCTTTAAAAATAGCCTGGCCTGGTAGCATGTGCCTATAGCCCCAGCTCTTCATGAGGCCCAGCTCAAGCCTAAGAGTTCAAGGTTACAGTGAGCTATGATCTTACCACTGCACTCCAGCCTGGGTGACAGAGTGAGACCCTGTCTCTTAAAAAAAAAAAAATCTGATTCACTTTAGCTCAGAATTGCTTGGAACATTATTTACAATCTGTTTCAAGGTAGGAATTGTACACTTTTGATAGGAATCAGTTTAATTCGAATATGGTAGAATTTCTCTTTTGCCATTCTAGACGTAGGTTAGCTTTTTCTCTAATCTGTCTATCATATGCATGCATGGGGAAACTGGCTAATTTGATATAATTTAACCTGACACTTGTAGTTCCCCTATGATAACAATGATCAAACTTTGTATATAGGCCTTATTTATTTAAATAAAATCTAATTATTATGAAATAGCCCAGTGAGGAAAAATAAAAGAAACTGAAATTCTTTTCATCCAAAAGAAAATAATGATCAAGTATTGGCCGGGCCCAGTGGCTCACCCTTGTATTCCCAGCACTTTGGGAGGCTGAGGTGGGTGGATCACAAGGTCAGGAGTTCAAGACCAGCCTGGCCAAGATGGTGAAACCCCGTCTCTACCCTGTCTCTACTAAAAATATAAAAATTAGCCAGGCGTGGTGGCACGTGCCTGTAATCCCAGCTACTCGGGAGGCTGAGGCAGGAGAATCGCTTGAACCCGGGAGGTGGAGGTTGCAGTGAGCCAAGATCGTGCCACTGCACTCCCGCCTGGGTGACAGAGTGAGACTCCATCTCAAAAATAATAATAATAATTAATAAAAATGATCAAGTATCAAAAATTAAAACATTAGAATCCTAATTCATTAAACTTCTAGGGAACTAGGGTGTCCTGAAAGAAACTTGGTTAAATATAAAACGTGTTCTTATATCCTTGTATCTCATTAAGTAGAATAAATATAATTGAAACATTCACGACTTAAGGATTGTATAATGTAAGATTTCCTTTGGGAAATGTTTTAATGGCTATATGTTTATTGCCATATATTTTTAGGAAAATAAATGTCATAGCACATCAAATACATGATTTCACCAATATTACTGCTCTCGGAAATAATGAAATAGATCTTGGTGTTAAGCCCAACTTGATTTAAAGACAAATATTAATGATGGTACGGGTGGTACTCAGATGTAGCAAAAATTGTGACTGGTACTCAAATGAATGGAATCCTGTGGCAGTACTTCAGAGTCATCATTCAGAACATTTTTATCGTATAGCCCTGGGGTGACCAAAGCGAAAAGGATGAAGGTCAAATGACCTCAGTGTATGTCATTACATCTTTGGTTTTTACAATTAAGAACAGTTAACATTTATGGGTGCTTGTGGTGCACCCAATAATGTTTATATAGTGCTTAGTACATGCCAGGTGTTGTAAGAATTTTACTTGTTTATTGTTTTTAATTCATTTAATCCCCACAAAAACCTCATTTAATAGGTTACAGCTAGTACATGGTGAAGCTGGGATTTGCACCCAGGTGTCAGCCTCTGGAGTCTGCGCTCTTTAGCAACTCTGCAATAAGGCATCTCTTGTGATAACAACAAGTGCCACACATATTATCTCATTTAATTCTCACTGTGCTCTTCTGCTGAGCTACATTATATCATTGAATACATGGTGTCAATGGGGCAAGCCAATTCATTTCTCAATAAGTTATATGGCAGGAAAAGCTTTCAATTACCCAAGATTCTAAGTCAATTAAAACCACAGTGGGGAGGGCACAAGAAGAACTACTGAAGTGTGAAAATCAAAAAGAATGTAGAATTTCAATTAACATTTATTTCTTATCTCATCCTTTTCAAAATTCATTATTTGTGTATACATTATAAAGCATTTATGCATCATTGCAATTGTGCATTATGTAATTTATATTTATATTTATATCTTTTATTTGAGACAGGGTCTCCCTGTGTCACCTGGGCTGGAGTGCAGTGGCATGATCTCAGCTCTCTGCAAACTCTGACTCCTGGGTTCAAGCGTTCCTCCCACCTCAGCCTCCTGGGTAGCTGGGACTACAGGCATGCTCCACCATGCCCGGCTAATTTTTGTATTTTTAGTAGAGACGGTTTTGTCATGTTGGCCAGGCTGGTCTCAAACTCTTGACTTCAGGTGATCCACCCACCTCAGCTTCCCCCAGTGCTGGGATTACAGGTGTAAGCCATCGCACCCTGCCCATTATGTAATTTATAAATACATATATGAATATTGGGAATGCATGATCAAAAATTTTACACCGATGGGATGTTTGTACTTAATACATATTTTATAATAACTCCAGGTTTTCTCCCTGCCTGGGCCATTTCCATGATATGAACAAGTCAACTTGGAAACTTACATTATCTCCTTAAAACCTGTATCCACACTTAAATGAAGTATGCATGACTTCATTCACTATGTCATCCAAATTCATTTCCACAGCACATTGTCACTAATTGCCTGGGAGTATTTCAGACTCACAAAGTATATGTTACATTGAGGCTTCATCTACAAGACAAAACCAAAAACAAAACAGCTAATTGATTCAGAAAAAATATCTCATTGTCCGAAGGAATCCAAGAGGTTGAATGAATTAGCTGTTAGGATATCCATTGTACTAGGCACAGCAGGTACCACACGTATGGGCTCTGTCCTGATGGAGCTGACAGTTTATTGTTGCAGTTGGGAGCACAAATCCCTGGCAGTATGACCTTGCGCAGATGATTCATCCTCTCGGTGCTAAGTTTTCTCATTTTTACAATGGGCATAATAACAGCACCTACTTCAAACGATTGTGGTGAAGGAGATGGTGAATTAATATATGTAAAGAGTCTTGCACAGTGTCTGGCATCCACAAAGCACTATATTCTCTGTTTTGTTGTTGTTGTTGTTCTTCATTGTCAAAGGAGGTGAACGAAGCACTAGATTCTTGTCACTTTGTTTGATGATTAATGTCATGTGTCAGCTTCACTACCCCACGGTACCCAGATATTTGCTCCAACCTTATTCCAGGTGTTTCTATGAAGGTATTTTTAAATGAGATTCACATTTAAATCAATAGACTTTGAGTCAAGCAGATTACCCTCAATAATGTGAGTGGGCCTCACCCAATAAGTTGAAGGCCTTGAGAGAAAGGACTGACCTCCCCCACGGAGGAGGGGATTCTGCCAGCAGACTGTCTTCAAAGTTGAACTGCAATACCAACTCTTCCCTAAGGCCTCCAGCCTGCTGGGCCACCCTGCAGATGTTGGATTTACCAGCCTCCACTATCGCATGAGCCAATGCTTTAAAATCTCAATCTCTCTCCCATCTTTTTATTTCTCTCTGTCATACACATCTATGTGTGTATATATGTGTGTATACTCATATAAGAGAGATATTGAACTCTGTATTCATCCATAAGTAAGAGTTACTTAAAGCTAAGAGTGAGTTACTGATACAGAGTAATATATCTCTCTTATATGAACACACACACACACACACACACACACACACACACGGGTATTTATGTATACGTATCCTGCTGGCTCCAATTCCCTGGAGAACCCTAACTAATACACTGTGGGATAATGGCAGCTAGCATTTATTGAGCCCATTCTACTTACTGCTTAACACTTCAGATATGATCTTACTTATTCTTCAGAAAATCCCTATTACCAACCACCATTTTACAAAAAAGAAACTGAGCCTGAAACAAGCCAGTGACTTCTTTGCCCCAGGTCATTCAGCTAGTGTGTAGCAGAGGCATGATTACTCAAGTGCCTCCCTCACTTCTCCAGTACAAGTAAATGCTGTCATTGAGTATTCAAAGGTTTTGAATGGAGTGATCTGTCTTCAGTATGCCCACAATGCCAGGTGATGTAGAAATATTTATGTGGCTATTTTAAAAACACTTTCAGGCTATTGAGAGATACTAATTGCCAAACAAATTTTGTCCCCCCTTTTTTTTCTCTTTCTTTCTTTTTTTGTTTTTTTTGAGATAGGGTCTCTCGCTCTGTCACCCAGGCTGAAGTGCAGTGGCATGATCATAGCTCACTGCAGCCTCAACCTCCTTGGCATCAACCTCCTGCATAGCTAGGACTACAAGCACAGAACCACACCTGGCAGTTTGTTTTTTTAAGTAGACACTCATGTCTCACTGTTTTGCCCAGGCTGATCTCGAACTTCAAGGCTCAAGTAATCCTCCCACCTCGGCCTTCCAAAGTGCTGGGATTACAGGCATGAGCTACCACACCCAGCTGACCACTTCTAATTGTAATTCTTGCCTGGGCTGAACTGTTGAACTGCTTCAGCAAAGCTATTTGCAATACAGCAGACAGAAGCTAAGTAGACAGCAAAAAACATGGAGACCACCCAATCCTCTGCCACAAGGGCTACCTGGCAGAAGGGAGCAATTTTAACATCTTAGAGTGAAATTAGCCAAGGTATCATGACCAATTGTGGTTTTTGAGGGAAATAAGTCTCTTTTGCGTTAGTTGAGGGAAACAGCTGTTTACAAATGGACTTTCAAGACCTCTCCTTCCTATCACTGTGCATATTATGGAATTAGCAAATCCAATCAGGCTTCTTCCAATAAATAACTACGACTATTGAATGAAGCTTATCTGAGGGTTTGCCAAGCACATTTAAACCAGTCCGAGAACCATCGGGCAAACCCAAATTAGCCAGCATTCACAATTTCCTTTTATGTGCAAAGCTGTTTCTAAAATTTAAGAGTTCAAAAGAGCTTTGAAGGAATATTTTTATAATCTGTGCCACTGAGTAACAGATTGAATTTAGCCTCAACTGGTGATATTTGTCTCCTTAATTATCAGCAATAACAACACTTTAAATTGATACGGTGCTTTTAACTTTGCAAATAATGGTCAAGTTCGTTTATCAACTCATCTACTTTGTTGTATCATACTGTAATTTTCAACTGTTAGTCTACGACAACAGGCTAAAATATTACAAAGAAAGATGGGCTAAGAAGTGTTGTCGATGTCTTTTTTTCTTAAGCTGAATTTAGGTGACAATGACATGATCTAAAGATACTTTTGTTATCTAATATAACTTATTTAGTCATCACAGACATAAAGTATCTACTTGATAGTAAATGCGTAGAGAACACTTAATGTTGTAGAAAAAAATTTAATTCACATGCACATTCTGAGTATAGATATGAAAAGCAATGATTGGAAAATGACTGGAGAACTTTCTTTGCTGTTTATCTCTGTCTGCGAGTCTAGGAAATTGAGAGTTTGCTGTACTATTAAATACAATGCTTCAAAAGAATACTGCAAAGGGGTTAAGAGCAAGCAAAGGGCTTGGCCTTGGCTTTTGAGTGGTCCGTGCTGTGCCTGGCTATAGAAGCATCTTTCTATAAGAAATATTCGTATACTCACCATAATAGGAAAGTAATAGTTATTTCGGCAAACCCTTCAACTATAAAACTTGCTAAATGGTGTTTAAAACAGCAGGAGAGCATTTGTCTATACATTTTGTATTACTGTTTTGAATTGTATGGATTAGGATTATATGGCATATTTTAACATTATGTGATGAAGGCAACAACTCTGAAATATATGAGGCTGTAAAACTTATATTTAGATATTTCACTATAAGGAGACAAGTCTGCAAAGTGAAATTAATAGAAGGGATGTGTTTGTGCAATTTTGGAAGGTAAATCAAAGAAGTAAAGCTATTTGATGTGGAATTCCCATTCAGGTATAAGACATGAAGACAAATTAGTCAATGAAAAGTACATGTATACATAAAATATGTACTGGATTGTACTCTCATGTTTGAAAGTTGAAAGGCATTATCAAATAGCTATAAATGGTATATTACTGCATCAGAATCAACTCTTACAGCAAGGGATGCTTATACCTGTTGCAAAAAAAAAAATGCTGTCTGTCTGTGAGTAGTCAAAGTTCACAATTTGTTTTGTCTCTGTCTATTGTATTTCCATAATTCTAGCTATTCCTGTTCCAAATTTGGTGTTGCACAGATCCAAGAAGCAATTTGGAATTTTGTTCTCTTTCAATGTGCTCAGCAAAATTACTACTGTCATTGCCTATTACCCCAAGACTGATGTTTCTGTCTCTTCACTGTATCTTCCATGAGCTCTCTATCTGAAATAGCAGAAGGGAAGACTTCTGTTCTAGCGGCAGAAACCCAGCACCACAGCATCGCACAACTCCAGAGGCAATACTCACACTGTAGTTTAAGTGAATTCCTAGTGTCATTTTTATAGACTACCATGTGAATCGTGCCCTTTGGAGTGTTGCAAATCCTCTGAAATTAATTTCACCTATTAAATTAACAAAAGCTTATAGGGTTATCTCGAGAACACAGGAGGTTCTCTCCGCAGTTGGCTTTCTCTCTTCACCTTTATAAGGCCAGACACTTCCATCTCAACCCTGGCTTTGCTTGGCCTCTCAGTGCAGGCGCTGACGGGTTGATGGGATTTGGAAATCTAAATGGCCCAACATTGGTCAGGCATCCAACCCATGGTCTAATTAGCTGTGGCCACAGAAGTGGTTTTGTGCCATCTACTTAGCAAGAGACAGAATCTCTGAGAAGGGGTATGGATCAGCCAGGCAATTGGCTGCTGAGCTGGCTGTGGTTACATAGATAACGCTGGATTTTGTCAGGAGAGCAAATACTCTCTAAAAATTTTCTCATTATGCAGAAGTCATTGACTCTATAAGTACTTACTCTTTCCTGATAGTGAAACTGCCATCGTCTGGTAGACTGTATTATTTATTCAAAAATTATTTCTTTTTTATTGTACATAGATTATATTATTATTCAAAAATAAATAATTTTTGAATAATTATTTTCGAATAAATTTTGAATAAATAATTTTTGAATAAATAAATTATTTATTTTTGAATAATATTACAATCTACCAGATGATGGCAGTTTCACTGTGAATCGATTATCCCTGTGAATCGATTATCATTTCCTGCCCCATGACTGCATGTCAGGCCCAGACCTGGGACTTGAGGAAATGGTAGCGAAAACGATTGCTGTTACTTATCAACAGAGGCCTTAAGGGCCATCATCCTCTTTCCTTGCTGCTCTTCTCCCTCTGCTGTGATAGAAGCAATATTAATATCTGAGGTAAATATCCATATGACTTCAGTTAGTGATATTATTTGGTATTTTTTCTGTCCCTGCCCCTCCACCCTGCCATCTTTTGTTCCTGTTTTTCCTCCCCTGCCTTCTTTGTGGTTATGTTGTAGAAACTCTTGATTCTGTTACATTCTTACAAAGAATGTTGATGGTTTTGTTTTAGCAGGCAATCAACGTAGACAGGCTCAAACTAGGAGTTCTCTCTTGTGTATGGAGGGCCGCAGCTCAGATCTCAATTCTGTTCTCTAAGCCTGACCTACAAGCTGCTTTGAGTCTGCCCCATGCGCAGATCATTCAGGTGTCAGGAACTGGGGCAATATTTATGCACAGAAGGCTTTTGAGGCTCCTCTGCCCTGGCTCTCATCTCTGGGATTCTCTCGTCACTTTCCAGCAGCAGCGGTTGCCCCAGAACCTTTGGTTCTTCAGGCCAAAAAGAGCAGATGTTCTCGTGGGTTTTGCCCATCCATGCTGTCTGCAGCCCAATCTCAGACTGAAGTCATGAAAATGGGAAACTCACCCTCTGATAATCCCTCTTCCCTGTTTTGACTCCCTCCCAAAATCTTCCTGGTTTTGCTCGCTCTCCAGAGTATTTTGTTTGGAGTTCAGAGCTGTTGCCTGCGAACAGGACAGGCTCTTAGAAATCTACTCTGTCATACTGAGGTGAAATTCTAAAGCCAGTTCAGGCATATAATAAGAACTAAAAATAAACTTCTGTGGTTGAAAGCCATTAAGACTTGGGGTTATATTTGTTTCTGCAGCCTAACTTACCCAAAACTGGAATGTTCCTTCTTAACCATTTCACATCTATATTTGTGAAACTTACTCAAGGACAAATGAATTTCCCTGAATGTTTCTGATGCTGTGAATTTTGCTTTTCTCCTTCCACTGTTAAGATACTTTAAGTGGTACCCTTTCCTTCTTAACTTCCACTGAAATCATGAAGAAGACTGTTCCTTAACTTTTTAAGATGTTCCATGTTCCATGTTTGCACACTCCATCCTTATCACTGAAACCACAGGGTTTAGAGATCAGGATTCACCATCATCTAAATTGAATACACATCTAGCATACTGTGCTACTGACAGAATTGGTCTTGGTAAATTATGAAACATTTTATTTAAAATATATGATTAATTGACTTCTGCTAAAGCATGGTAACATAAAAAACCTGTAAAGAAGGGGTAAAAACAAATTAGACAAAGGAAAGCATTTTTCTTGGAATTGTCATTTATTTCAATGTCCACTTCCTTAGAAATGATTCCATAAAAAGCATGCCTGTCTTCATATAATATAACCAAGCAGGTCCCTGGCATAGATGTTAATTATTATGATATTGCCTTTAATAAGATGCAAGATTCTAAATATGCAACCTTCAAAATTAGTGTAAAAACTCTACTTCTCTTAGTTGATTAAAATCATGAAAAAAATACACACATACACATTTATATTTATATATTTTTCCCTAAGTTGATTACTAGCATCTAATTGGTAACAAAAATCTCTTTATAAAAGTCAAAATCTTTATACAGAAATCTCTTTATAGAAGTCTACAGGGGAGTTGTAGATTAGAAAAGCCTTTTTGAAATTCATGACAATCTTTTAGTATTATCAATTTCCACTTAAATTACCAGAAAATCTGGGAGGCTGAAAACAAGAGATGTCCTATAGTCATCTTCACAGCTTCCTCTTTTTCATTTGAACATTTATCTATAATTATTTTGTAAATAGCCTGTACATATATAGCTCAAATTATGATTTCTTTTTAAATTTATGTATTTTCATCAGATTCTCTCTATCATTTATTCAACCAACATTTATTGAATGGCCACTTTGGGCCAAGCACTGCGGCTGCAGGAGTGAACAAGACAAAGCTGCAGCCTTCATGGTTCTCTTCCTTTTTTTTTTTTTTTTTTAAGATGGAGTCTTGCTCTGTTGCCAGGCCAGAGTGCAGTGGTGCGATCTCGGCTCACTGCAACCTCCGCCTCCCAGGTTCAAGCGATTCTCCTGCCTCAGCCTCCTGGATAGCTGAGACTACAGGCCCGCACCACTACGCCCAGCTAATTTTTGTATTTTTAGTAGAGACAAGGTTTCACCAGTTTGGCCAGGATGGTCTTGATCTCTTGGCCTTGTGATCCGCCCGCCTCAGCCTCCCAAAGTGCTGGGATTGGTTCTTCCTTCTATAGGAGAGGCAGACAGCAACCAGTGGCACAAATACAATCACTTCAAGTTGTCAAATATGCTATGCAGAAATGTAAAGCAGGATAAGGGGTTAAAACCTACTGGAATGCTTACTTGCTCTATAATTTATTTACCTTTGTATCATTCTGAATTACAGTAACTGCTTTGAATTATAAGTAATCCCTACATAAAAGATTAATGGTTTATCTACATTTTGCTTCCACTCACCCCAAATTCCACCACGCTACTGATGCTGCCCTTCCTGAGGAAACCAAAGACCTCCTCATGTCTAAGTTCATTGAACATCTCTCACGCTTTTCCTAAGTTGACTCCTTTGCACATCTCTCACTGTTGCTCACTCACCAAAATATTGCTCCTGCCCTGGGGTCACCTCTGGCCGTGCTTTCTCTGCATCTTCTGGAGTCTTCCCTTCATCTGGTAGTGTACTAATTATGCATTCACACTGAGGAGCCTAGGAGGGCTGGGTCCTCTACTCTTTTCTCTTCTTTTTAAAATATTCGCCTTCAGGCATCTTATGCATCCCTCATGCCTGCTGCATTACCCACATATACTCCAGTGACTCAAAAACTCCTGTCTCCAGCTGAGGCATTGCTCCCAAACTCCAGACTAGTGCCACCAACTGCCTTAGGACACTTCTCCTTGGATGTGCCTTGGGCTTCTGACATTCAATTAGTTCAACACTGAGCTCAGCATCCCACTTAGTCTCCACGCACCCCACTCAACCATTCCCCATCACAGAAAGTGGCACCACCATCTACTCCTCAGCTGCCTAAGCCAGAAAGCAGGTGCCATCCTCTCCCTCACGCTTCTCATCTTCTTAATTACAAAATACAGTGAAACTGACTTCCTTAATATTGCTTAGATCTATCCACCTGGCTTCATCCTCATTCTTACTCCCTTAGACCAGGCCACAGGGTGACAGATACACTCTCAGATTTGCTAATTTCAATCCATCTCCACCCTGCAGCCAGGATGAACCGTCTGAGCTCTTCATCTGATTGGGGCTGTCCTAGGCTTGAAGTTCTTTATAGCTTCTCTCAGGGAAAAAGACTATCGGACATTAACCTATGTACCATTGCAGATTCTTTCAATTTCTTCATTTCTGAAGAAGCTCAGCTTGGCCATGGATGAACACCCCAAGCTGCCTGGGGCCCAAGTTGAAGCCGTGGGCCGGTTGAGTCTACACACCAACCTCTGCTTTGAGTCATCCCTCCACTTCCAGAATGGGATGAAATGTCGCATGATGGAGCATGACATCTGGCTTCCTGGGCAGCCTCCAAGCACCAGATGCTGCAACCCAGAAGTGTGGGGAAATTAACTCCCCATGGGTGCTCCCTAAATAAGGGAAAACAAGAGGTAGAATGAGCTGGGCAGATTAATTCCTCCTTCTTTCTATTTTCATGGCCCACTACAAGACAGGGTTTCTTCCCACAGCCTTTCCAGAGCAGTCCCATGTCCCAGGCAGACTCACCTGCTAAGCCACCTGCTATGCCTCTTTTCAGCTCCTTGTAACATGGTGGCCCCACAGCAGTGTGTGACAGTTTCCTCACCATGCTCGGCTTCTTTATTTGCCATACTTCCCTTTTTAACTTACCTTTTAAACCTTGGACTTGCACCTCCTGAATTGTTAGCACTTTAGGTTTTGACTCAGGCTCTACTTTCTGGAGGACCTGGCCTTAGACAAGAGCTGAACTTCTTGGCCACTGCCTGCATCACTGACTTCATCTCTCTTTCTATGTACTGAACCCTTTCCTAGCTACCACCGTCTGCAGTGTCACAGATGTGACACATTCTTTCTTTCCTCTTCCAGGCCTTTGGACATGACCTCTCACCGCTTTCCTGGGGAAATCTTAGGTCTCACCTGGGAAGCATCTTTTTAGACGACTGTTGCATCAGACTGGTTCAGGTACCATGTTTAGATGCCCATGGCACACTGTGCCTTCCTGGGAAAGGGCTTTTCCCTCTTGTTTACTTGTTTGTCTTCTCCACCTGGCAGGAAGTTATTCACTATGTACTCTAGCACCTGCTTCAATGCCTGACACGTAGTGTCCAATAAATATTTGACGAATGATTGGATAAACGAATACATGTTTTCAAAAGGAGACAAATTCCCTGGAAAACGTACACAAGCAAGAAAATTTTGCAAGTGTTCAATTTTTGTCTATGAAAGCTTTAGTATACTTTTTAAAAAACTGAAGCATATTACATTCCATTTTTTTCTTTCTCACTATGAATCTTCATAGAAGTAAATACTGTAAAGTATAGTTTAATGGGTAGGGGTTTGTTGTTTGTTTGTAAAAATTTATGGAGTACAAGTATAATTTTGTTACTTGTATAGATTTTGTAGTGGTGAAGTCAGGGCTTCTAGGGTATCCATCAACCCAAATTATGTACATTACGCCCATTAAGAAATTTCTCATCATACACTCCTTTCCATACCCCATCCTTCCAAGTCTCCCATGTCTGTCTTTCCGTACTCTGTGCCCATGTGTACACGTTATTTAGTTCCCACTTATAAGCGAAAACATGTGGTATTTATCTCTCTATTTCTGAGTGGTTTCACTTAAGCTGATGGTCTCCAGTTCCATCCATGTTGCTATGGAAGACATGACTTCATTCTTTTTTGTGTCTGATTAGTATTCCATTGTGTATACATACCACAGTTTCTTTATCCATTCATCTATTGATGGAAATGGTTAGGTTTCATGGGTAGGTATAAGTCTGGTTCCAAAACTAGACCTTTATGTTCAAATCCCAGCTCTTCCACTGACCTGTTTTGGGTTTCGTGTGTGTGTATGTATGTAACTTGACATATACCTGGTTTCCTCATGTGAAACATGAAGTAAATAATAGTCTCCACCTCATAGGATTGTTGAGAGAGTAAATAGCTAATATAGCTGAAGGGCTTGGCATATGTTTTGACACTGTGCTGAAGAAGGCATTGGCTACCATTACTATTATTATTTGAAGAAGACATTTTTAGTTTCATCTCCTACATAATTTTGCAGCCCACTAGGTAGGATATTTCTGGCTGTAAGGCTTGGAAAAACCCATCCTAAATGACATAAAAAATAAGGTGGCTGGGCATGGTGGCTCAAGCCTATAATCACAGTACTTTGGGAGGCCGAGGCAGGTGGGTGGCTTAAATTCAGGAGTTGGAGACCAGCCTAGGCAACATAGTGAAATCCTATCTGTTAAAAAAGTACAAAAATTAGCCAGGTGTGGTGGCGCATGCCTGTAGTCCCAGCTACGTGAGGAGCTGAGACAGGAGGCTTATTTCAGCCTGGGAGGTTGAGGCTTCAGTGAGCCCTCTTGCTGCCACTGCACTCTAGCCTAGGCAACAAAATGAGACCCTGTCTTAATAATAATAATAATAATAATAATAATAATAATGAAATGGCTGGGCTCAGTGGTTCATGCCTATAATCCCAGCACTTTTGGAGGCCGAGGAGGGAGGGTTGCTTGAGGCCAGGAGTTTGAGACCAGCATGGGCAACATGGTGAAACCCCATCTCTACAAAACACTTCAAAAATTAGCCAGATGTGGTGGCACACGTCTGTAGTCCCAGCTACTCAGGAGGCTAAGGTGGGAGGATCACTTGATCCTGGGAGGTCAAGGCTGCAGTGAGCCCAGATCACACCACTGCACTCCAGCCTGGGCAACAGAGCAAGACCTTGTCTCAAAAATAAATAAATAAAAAATAAGACAGTAAGGAAATGTATTATCTTACCTAACTGGAAGGAGTGGCACCATCAGTAGCTGAAAGATGTCGTCAGATACCTGACTCTTTCCATCTTTCTCATGATGTTGTAAGCCTCATTTCCAAGTGCCTCATAATAACAAGACAGTTGTCAGTGGCAACTGGAGCTACATACTTCTTTGTTCTCAACTACCTGGTGAAAAATGGAAAAACCACATCTCCAAGTGTGTAATATAAATGTTTCCTTCATTTTGATTGAACCAGTCCTAGTCACAGGACCAATGAGTCATGCAGGCAGGTGATGGGGGAATGGCACATGCCAATAGCCTCCTTAAGATTCACTCCTGGCCTGGCGCGGTGGCTCACGCCTGTAATCTCAGCACTTTGGGAGGCCGAGGTGGGCAGATCACGAGGTCAGGACATCGAGACCATCCTGGCCAACATGGTGAAACCCCGTCTCACTAAAAATACAAAAAATTAGCCGGGCATGGTGGTGGGTGCCTGTAGTCCCAGCTACTAGGGAGGCTGAGGCAGGAGAATTGCTTGAACCAGGGAGGCAGAGGTTGCAGTGAGCCGAGATTGTGCCACTGCACTCCAGCCTGGCGACAGAGTGAAACTCTGTCTCAAAAAAAAAAAAAAAGATTTACTTCTAGAGTCTCGGGTCACATTCTTCTAAGCTATACTTGGTCAGAATCAGAGTTGTGTTAGGAAGAAAGACACAAGTGAATGGATGCGGGGCAATCAGTGTTCACCAATGTACTATTGCTCTCAGAAAATATGGAGATGCCTCTTTTTTCATATTTTAAAAAACTTCTCAATTTTTAATTTTTTTTAAGTTTTAAATTTTTTGAAATAATTGTTTTGTTTTGTTAGTTTTTAGAAAAAGGATCTCACTCTGTTGCCCAGGCAAGAGTGCTGTGGCATGATGACAGCTTACTGCAGTCTCCGACTTCTGGGCTCAAACAATCCTTCCGCCTCAGCTTCACAAAGTGCTGGGATTACAGGCATGAGAGAGGATGAATTCTAACACATTACATTGTGGTTAGAAACTATGTTACCAGATGTAAGAAATAAAATAAAATTACATCTTCATATGTATATTTTATATATTTATAGCTAGCATTTATTGAGTGATTGCTTTGTGCCAGATCTGGCTTTGTGCCAGATAGTCACTCAGATACTATTAAGTGATTGCTTTGTGGCAGATACTACCCATCATTTCCATCAGCCTTCACAAATACCCTTATTTATTTCCTCAGAAAATACTTATGAAGCCCCTACCATACTTCAGGCACTGTCTTGTCACTGGGAATATAGCAACAGCAGGAAAAGACCAAGACCCATTCCCTCATGGAAACTACATTCGAGAAATAGGAAACTGTGGCTGAGAGGGATTGAGTGAATTGCCCAAAGTTACACAGCTTGAATGTAGCAGAGTCGAGATTTGAACTTCAGAAGTCTAATCTAACTCCAAAGTCAAGAAGATGGGTGTATTAGTCTGTTCTTGCACTACTATAAAGAAATACCTGAGACTGGGTAATTTATAAAGAAAAGAGGTTTAATTTGTTCATGATTCCTCAGGCTTTACAGGAAGCATACTGGCTTCTGCTTTTGGGGTGGCCTCAGGAAATGTACAATCATGGCAGAATGTGAAGGGGAAGCAGGCACATCTTACATGGCCACCGCAGGAGGAAGAGATAAATGGGGGAGGTGCCACACAGCTTTCAACAACCAGATCTTGTGAGAACTCACTCGCTATACTGTACCAAGGGGGGATGGTACTAAACCATTCGTGAGAAACCCGCCCTCATGATCCAATCACCTCCCGCAAGTCCCACCTCCAGCATTGGGGGTTGTAATAATTCCAGTTCTCAGCAAATGGCAGGCTTCCTTATTTCAAGCCTTGACTTTTCAGGGGAGAGCTCTCTGGGGCCTGGAGGAGGCATTGCTCTAGGGGTCAGGCACCATGCCCCACAGTGGCATCACTGCTTGAGAGCACCCAGAACAATGAAAGGCAGCCTGCGGGCCAGGGGAGGGTCCACTCAAACCAAGGGTGTATGGAGCAAACTGCGTAAGCACTGAGGCCCCAGGAGAGATTTGCACAGGAGATGCAGGCGCCCAGTATGATCAATCCCTCTCCCCAGACCTCCAGCCATCATTTGCAATAACCGAAGTTAACATTACCTGATGCTTTGCTTCTGGGAAACCACTGTGCACAACCTCCTTAAAAAAATAAGGGTTTGGCTGGGCTTGGTGGCTCACACCCATAATCCCAGCACTTTGGGAGGCCAAGGCAGGTGAATCACCTGAGGTAAGGAGTTCGAGACCAGCCTGGCCAAGATGGCAAAACCCCATCTCTACAAAAAATACAAAAATTAGCCAGGTGTGGTGCTGCACACCTGTAATCCCAGCTACTCGGGAGGCTGAGGCAGGAGAATTGCTTGAAACTGGGAGATGAAGGTTGCAGTGAGCTGAGATTATGCCAATGCACTCTAGCCTGGGCAACAAAAGTGAAACTGCGTCTCTAAAAAAAAAAAAAAAGAAAAAGGAAAAAAAGGGTTTGTGGCATGTAGTGGGGCGAGACTTTCAGATTTCTGAGCAGGAACCTAAGCTGATAGAAGAATTGTACACATTAAAAATGCCTGGTCCCTGTCATATTGTAGTGATCTGTGACCTTAAATTTAAGTATTCAACTTTCACCAGGTTATTTTGAATTTGAGTTCTGCTAGATAGAATCAAACCTATGTAAGGCTGGGCACGGCGGCTCACGCCTGTAAATCCCAGCACTTTGGGAGGCCAAGACAGGTGGATCATTGAGGTCAGGAGTTTGAGACGAGCCTGACCAACATGGTGAAACCCTGTCTCTACTAAAAATATAAAAAAATTAGCCAGGCATGGTGGTGCACGCCTGTCATCCCAGCTACTCAGGAGACTGAGGTAGGAGAATTGCTTGAACCCAGGAGGTGGAGATTGCAATGAGCCAAGATCACTCCACTGCACCCCAGCCTGGGCGACAGGGGGAGACTCTGTCTTATAAAAAAATAAAAAGAATCAAACCTATGTTACTAATTGTTACTGAATCATCTGAATTTGACTGGCTTCAAAAGTGTCTTTCCAATAGGACTGTTTGTTTAATTGGGTTTAATATTATGCATTTTTCAACCAGTCTTGAAGAAGTTTTCAAACACCCACTATGTGTCAGGTGCTATGCTAGGCACTGGGTGAATTAAAAAGGCATAGTCTGGTCCCCGGAAGCAGACTCAGAGATAATGATTTTTGTGAAAATGATTTATGAAGGCAGCGTCTCCTGGGAACACTGGGCAAAGTAAGAGTAGGGGAACACGGCAAAGCAAGAGGAAGAAGCCCACCAGAGTGGCGATCTCAAACCAAAGGCCAGACTCCACCTGATCCTGCAGGGAGCTCTGAAGAGTCAACTGCATCTAAGGGTTTTTCCTGACTCAGAGTAAAGGAGCTGGGCTTTCATTCTGCTGGGTTAGCAGGTCATTGGCTACTGGCTACCCCAAGCAGAAAAAAGCACTCCGGCATTTCTGGCCCTCTGCACAAGCAGAGCAGGGCCTCTCTGGGAGCCTGAGAGCAGTTCTGTTGCAGGTCCCACTGACATAGCAAAAGAACAATGCAGCCAAAGTAGGAGAGCATGGAAATGGTAAAGGAATGTGAGGGCTTCTGAGCTGAGCATCAGCAGTGGCTGCTACAAGGTCCCTAAAAGATGGTAATAGTCAGGGGCTAGGCGCTCACGCCTGTAATCCTAGCACTTTGGGAGGCCGAGGCAGGTGGATCACTTGAGGTCAGGAGTTCGAGACCAGCCTGGCCAACATGGTGAAACCCCATCTCTACTAAAAATACAAAAAAAGTAGCTGGGCATGATGGCTGATGCCTGTTATCCCAGCTACTTAGGAGGCTGAGGGATGAGAATCGCTTGAACCTAGGAGGTGGAGGTCGCAGTGAACTGAGATCACACCACAGCACTCCAGCCTGGGTGACAGAGGGAGACTCTGCCTTTAAATAATAATAATAATAATGTTTTACCAGTTATCTGGGCATCCCTTCTCCCAGTCAGCTTGACACATAAAATTAACCATTATATCTGCCATTATCAAATGCAATAAATGCAGCATAGGAAATAAATAAAGTGCAATTTTGTAAGTACCTATTTGGGAAGAGGCAGACATTCTCAACCTGCAAGCACTCTAACCTTTCCCCTTCCCCTGACTCCCCAACTAGACATAGGCCCCGTGCTGGTGATGGAGCAGCCATGGTGCCCCCACCAGGAGCTATGTGTGAGGACCAACATTCCAAGAATGGCTGGGTGGGAAGATGGAAGAAGCCCCTGCCTCTGATGGCATCGTGGAGCATGGGCACCAGCCCTGGACTGCTGTCTCCAGATTGCTTTTACGTGAGGAATACAATACCAGTGGTAAAAAGCCAGAGGACGTTAGATTTTTCTGTTTCATGCAGCTGAACTTAATCCTAGCTGGTCTCCAAGCCTTAGAGGAAGGATTGGCCTTAGAGAGACGAGAGCACTTGTTTAATTTCACAGGAAGAAGCAGCAGAGGGTAAATGCAAAAGTAGGGAAGAGGCTTCTCACACTAGCTTTTAAATAGAGGTAGAGATGATTGTGACACTCTAATAAAGGAGCACTCAACACAGTAAGTGAAAGGGCATGGCTTATGATCTCTGTGGGAGTCTTCACCTGCAGAAAGCTGGTTCATTTAACCCAGGGCTTTTCAATCTCAGCACTATGGATGTTTGGGGTGGTTACTCCTTTGCTGTAGGGGGCTGTCCTATGTAGTGTGGGGTGTTTAGTAGCATCCTGGCCTCTACCCACAGTAGCACCTCCCCCAAGATGTGACAAACAAAAAAAGTCTCCAGACATTGCCAAATGTCCCCTGGGGGACAACATCACCCCCAGTTGCCAATCACTGGTTTAGCCTGTGAACTTATTCTCTCAGAAAGATATTTAAAACCTAGAAGAGTTTTTTTGTTTTTCCGTTTTTTGGTTTTTTGATGGGAGGAAGGAATGAGGGAGTGACGGAGATGTTGGTTAAACGATACAACATTTCAGTTAAACAGGAGAAATAAGTTCAAGAGATCTATTGTACAACATGGTGACTATAGTTAATAACAATGGCTGGGCACAGTGGCTCACACCCATAATCCCAGCACGCTGGGAGACCAAAGTGGGTGGATCACCTGAGGTCAGGAGTTTGAGACCAGCCTGGCCAACATGGTGAAACCCTGTCTCTACCAAAAACAAAAACAAAAACAAAAAATTAGCTGGGCATGGTGGCACATGCCTGTGATCCCAGCTACTCGGGAGGCTGAAGCAGGAGAATTGCTTGAACCCAGGAGGCAGAGGGTGTGGTGAGCTGAGATTGTGCCACTGCATTCCAGCCTGGGTGACAGAGCAAAACTCCATCTCAAAAAACAAACAAACAAAAATATGTGAGGTATGCATATGGTAATTCACTCAGTTTAGCCATTCCGCATGTATACATATTTCAAAACAACATGCTGTATATGAAATATACCTTTTTTACTTGTCAATTTAAATAAATAATTTTTAATTGACAGCAAGCTATATTACTCCTATATTTGTGGTTTAGTTATTTTTTAAAAACGCATTGTATCAAGCAACCAAGGAAAAAAACACCTCAACAAGTATTATTTTAATTATCTACAAACTTTATAATTATTGACAAATTATATCCAAACTGTAAGGAAACTGAAAAAATAATCTTCTTTTGGTTCTACAGGTCTACTACCTTCCTTTAATTAAACATCGAAAACAAAAATTGGCAACTAGAAAAATATATAGTAATATCAATCACAGAACAAATTCACTATAAATGCACCTTAGCTAAGACATTTCCCACTAATACATCCACAATTTCCACATCTATAAATGGAGACGCTTATGCAAGAAAGCCCAGAAGTTTCTTTCTCCTTTAAAATTAAAATCATTCCATGATTCACTGCACAATTTTTGAGTTATGCTGGACCTTAAAATATGATTCCATTTACAAAAATGTGATTTACATGCAAATTTGGGGAAAATAGGTCTATAGAAAGAGGCATCCTGGCTAGGCACGGTGGCTCAAGGCTGCAATACCAGCACCTTGGGAGGTCGAGGCAGATGGATTACTTGAGGTCAAAAGTTCGAGACCAGGCTGACTAACATGGTGAAACCCCGTCTCTACTAATAATACAAAAAAATTAGCAGGGTGTGGTGGTGTGCGTCTGTAGTCCCAGCTACTTAGGAGGCTGAGGCCAGAGAATTGCTTGAACCTGGGAGGTGGAGGCTGCAGTGAGCTGAGATCACACCACTGCACTCCAGCCTAGGCAACAGAGTGAGACTCCATTTAAAAAAAAAAAAAAAAAAAAAAGAATGAGGCACACTATGTTTTTTCTTCCAGAGGTTCTGTTAAAGAATATAATTATTTTAAGGTAGGAAAATCATCATTGATTAAATAATTCTACAAAGTAATTGTGCTATCATTGATTCAAGGTCGGGTTTTTACACTGTTATCTTCTGAAAGCATTAATTATCAGCTTCTTTGCATGCTTTTACAACTGACATGACCAGAGTCAAAGAGAATATGCCAAGAAAAGGTCAGTAAATGCTGAGGTGAATCGATTTGCATAAGAAAAAAAAAGGAGAGCGTTGTTTCCATGGCTTCTAATAGAAGCACAGAGAAAAATGTGAAAAATAAAAACTAGTTTGCTGTGGCAAACAAAATAAACTGATCTATAAATATATCATAATTTTAGTTCCATAAAATCTCATTGTTCAGTGGTGATCTTTATTATGAGTAATCATGGGTTGCTTTTTGTTTGTTTCTGGCTTTTTTTCTGCTGATCTCTGTGCCACACGTCTCTGAAATAGCACCTACTAATTTCTTTTTTATCTCGTTCTGGTATATAGAGAATATATGTAGTCATCAAGTAGGAAGTTAGATACATAACTATCCAATTTCAACATATAAAGTACATTTATAGAGTCAAAGAGGATGGTATAAAAAAATGAAAACCCAAAGATAAAGTCCTCAGCAATGTTTTCCTTGGGAAAGAGAACAGTTCATGTTTAAGACACTGTGTGTTTTCCTAAGAGGTTGAGAATTCCCTCTTACGGGCAGTTATGTTGCTTCTTCAGTCCTGGAGAGATACAAAGGGCACGTGGGTCACTGATGGGTGTGTACAGAGTAACCCTGCTTTGCTCAGAAGTGGGATACACGGCTCTTGCCTTTGCCGCTGCAGCATCCATCCCCTCTTCCTTTGTTAACCTTTATTTTCCTTAGGAGAACCACCCCCACTTACCCTCAATTCAGGTGGTCAGAGTGGAGCTACCCCCATATGTATAGCATCAGCAGACACCTCCACATTGCAAGCCCATCCAATCAGCATATTCCATCCCTGTGGCCAGAGTGATTCATTCCGAATGAACACCTAACCCAAAATGGTCCACAGAGACTCAATCCTGGGATTTCTGCTGAACCGATTGGAAGAAGGGGAGAGGAGTTAGAGCCCTACTTCCAATAAATGAGGAACAGAGAGGGTGCCTGAGCTGTTGGGACTACCTCACAGGAGGATGAAACAGAGACCAACCCAAGCCAACACAAACCACGAGGGAAGACAAGCTTGAACCTACCCCTGGTCCTCTGGGATTCTAGAGGATGTAAATTCTTTCCCTTTGCTTAAGCCAGTTTGAGTTGGGTTCCATTGCTTGCAATTGAAAGATTCCTGAGGAAGTCAAAAAAGTCAAGTTCTGCAAGAACCTAGAGAAATGTTCATAGCCCAGAGATATTTGTGCAATGAAGTAAAGAAAAATCCATGTTTTTTTTTCAGGGATCTGTACATAGCTTGCAAAACTATGAGGAACAAATTAGGAAATGGTTAAACACACAAAAGCACTCAGAAAAGTGCTTAGCTCTAGGGCTAAGGAAAAATGCATATGTGGGGAGGGGCATACACGGGCTTCCAAAGCCCTGGCAGTGTTCAAATGCCAAAGCTGGGTATTGGCCACAAGGCATTTATTATTATTATTATTATTAGAGGCAGGATCTCCCTCAGTTGCCCAGGCTGGGGTGCAGAAGCACTATTAACTTGCTGTAATGTCAAACTCCTGGGCTCAAGTGATCCTCCCACTTTAGCTTTCTGAGTAGCTAGGACTACAAGTGTGTACCACCACCCCTGGCTGATGTTTTTTACTTTTGTGGAGACAAGTCTCACTATGTTGACCAGGCTTGTCTCAAACTCCCGGCCTCAAGTGATTCTCCTACCTTAGCCTCCCAAAGCTCTAAAATTATAGGCATGAGCTACTATACCTAGCCTATTGTTATTTTTTTATGCACATATACATCTTATATTTTATCTTAACATTATATATTTCAATATCTTTGAGGTTAAGAAACTTGCACAAAATCACAGAACTTATAAATGAGGCAGTGTTAGTATTCATCTCACCAGGTTTTGAAGATTAAATGAGGCGAAGCATGAAAGGATGCCAAACCATGCTGGACACACGGCAAGTGCTCCGTAGATGTTTGATGTTGTTATAATCATAACTGTTTGGGGATGTTGGGAGGATTACATAAGATAATGCATATTAAACACTTAGCCCAATTTCTGTCATCCATGAAATGCTTATTTTAATGTTTGCTATTAATATTATCATTTTTATCCGAACTGGATAATGTGTTTTCTTGGCCAACATACCTTCCATAAAAGCAGGCCATCCATGATATTTCTTTGTGGGTTAAGCTTTTTCCTCCTACCATTCAAGCTCTTAACCAGCCTTACATTTCAAGAATCTTCACAGTAGTGCAGCAAAATTGTAATTTATACCTGTACTGTACAGTAGTCATTAGCCACATGGGGCTATTTAAATTTAAATTAATTAAAGTGAAAATTTCATTCCTTAGTTGCACTAGCCACATTGCAAGTGCTCCACAGCCACTTGTGACTAGCCGTACTGCTAGGGACTACATGGATATGGAGTATTTCCACCATTGCAGAAAGTTCTATTGAGCTGTACTGTGCTATGCTGGGGAGTAATTAAAACCAGAACCTAAAAAGCACAGAGCCCTTCATATGAGGGGTGGAGAGGAGAGGCATCTCTGGGCAAGGCTTCCTGGCTGTCTCCCAAGAGGCCTCACAAGGTGGCTTCACCTTGACCCAGTGACGATAATCCAGGGTCTCTCTCAGCCTTGCAGACTCAGAGCCTGACTCGTCAGCACCAGAGGTCTCCTCCATTTGGGTCATGAATCAGAATGTCAATCTATTGATTTACCGTGAAAACCCTTACTACTTTCACTGCCCAAGGACTGGCATTCAGGCCGCTGGCTCCCGTGACTTCTCCCCACTGGCAAGGCCACCAGAAGTCCATGTATAATCAAACGGCTGCAGTGAGTCAGAGCCAGGCCAATGGCAGTGGTCTGTGTGTTCTGAATGTGCTATTGCCCAGCATCAAGAGGGACCTGCCTGTCCCTGGAGCCAGACAGGCACATCCTGGGCTGGAGTTCCACTGGTCTGATGGTGGTCAGCATTGCCAAGTTGTACTCCTGGGACTTCCCTTTTTTCTTTCTTCCCTACATCCCTTTTTCAATTTTAAAATAATTTTAAACTCACAAAACATTGCAAAAATTATACAAAGAGTTCCTGAGTACCTTTCCCATAGTTTCCACTACACCAGCATCTTACATAACTAGAGTACGTTGTCAAAACCAGGACATTGACGTTGGCACAATACCCTTTTCCTCTGATAACAGCAAATGTGTTAATGGGTTCTTACACTGTGTCAGACATATTTTTGTTTCATTCTCACAACAATCCTACACTGTAGGTATTATTATTATTCACTCTATTTTATTGAGAAGAAGACTGGAGCTCTGAGAAATTAAATATCTTTCCTAAGGCTAGATAGACCGTAGATGGCAGAGCTGGGATTGGACTCTACCAAATCTGACTCCAGAGTAGCACTCTCTAAACATGAATGGATAGGAAAGACTTTAACAAGCAGACCTCAAACGCCAGACCAAGACGCTTTTCTGCCTGTTTGTATTTGCGGCCTATGTCTCCCGGATGATTCAGTGTGTGTTAAACCTGCACTTTCCCTGGGAAGGGGAAGGGGGAATAATGGACTACAACCCCCAAATTCTGATGATGCATTGCTAAAGCCAAAATTTGCTCAAATGCTTCTTAAATTTATCTTAATGTTTGAGAAAGATAAAAATAGTGCTCAAAATATAAAGACTACTGCAGGGTAGTTGTACATTTTATACTTCAAGAGCTCACTTGATGTCATGGCTTATTATAATTAGAGTAAACTTTCAATAATCAGTCACGGAGAACCATGAATACTCTTCAGGAGGGGTGTAGACTTAATGAGCTGAGCTGCCAGTTTAGGAAATCAGGTTTAGACTTTGAACGTGGTAATGGTGAAATTGCTGCTCTAAAAAGAACCATCTGGTAGCAACTTGCATCGTACAGAGCAGCTACTGCACTATTCTCACAGCACCTATTGCACAGTGCCTGCAGGCACATAGCAGTGATAGGCGGTATATCTCTGGTGAATTAAATTGCCTGTGTTCTTCCTTCACAGCTCCTCCTCTCCTACATGTGAAAGAACCACAAATGAAAGGAAATCAGAGAGAGTTGGTTTTGTTTTTGGTTCAGTTTTGTTGTTGTTGTTGTTTTTGAGACAGAGTCTTGCTCTGTTGCCCATGCTGGAGTGCAACGGTGCCATCTCAGCTCACTGCAACCTACATTTCCCAGGTTCAAGTGATTCTCCTGCCTCAGCCCCCGAAGTAGCTGGGATTACAGGCACCCACCACCATGCCTGGCTAATTTTCATATTTTTTGTAGAGACGGGGTTTCGCCATGTTGGCCAGGCTGGTCTCGAACTCCTGGCCTCAAGCGATCTGCCCGCCTCGGCCTCCCAAAGTGCTGGGATTACAGAGGTGAGCCACTGCGCCTGGCCAGGGAGTGTTTTGTTGGACAGGACTCTTATCAAAACTTGGATGTTCCACCCCCAAAATAAAAAGTTTGAAATCTACTGGCTCACACAAACTAGATGTAAAAGAGATCAATTACAAATCAGACTAACAATTGATTCATTTTAAAATAACTGATTAATCGGAATCGGTTGATGCTGAGATAGGATTTGGGGGTTTACATCAGCCTTTAGGAAAATCATAACTTACAGTCAAGGCTGAGTTCTGGAACCTCATTCTCTCAGCAAGGAAAACAGTTCTATCTGAAGCACCCCAGTAAACTCACCTCCTGACCACTCTCCCTCTCTCTACTCCTCCACCTCTAGCTATTACGATGGGGGCCTATTAAACAGACAAACACATAAGAAAATGGAAGGGAGAATGCTGTAACAAGATCATAAAAGCACAGTTACCATGGATCATTGGCTAGGGCTTGGAAATACTTTCATTATGGCAAATTGCATCCATCAGCTCGAAAACATTTTGGAAGTAAACAAATGAAAAGAGTTAGCAATCTGCCACTTAGGATTCTCTAGGTGAAATCTTATCCTACCAAAATTAATTCTCCAATCCCCTCCTGCTCAAACCTACACTATCCTTTTTGCTAATTCGTGAGCCAAAGGTTGATAATACTTACGTATACATTTAGCAAACCCAAACTCTGCCAAACTGTGTGAAAAAAATAAATGACTTCAGTGGATAGAGATCCAGGATGCAACCACACACTCCATGGCCACTTCTAACTGTGAGGACAGTGGAACAGGTGATCACAATGACTTGATATATATGGAAGAGACCTTCCTAAAAGTAGTCTCCTGTGTTTTGGAAAGTGTGTTTATAACTGTTTTGTAGAGGGGTCCCCACACCTCAAAGAGGAGCCAGTATGGTTGGGAAAAACTAGAACTTCGAGGCAGGAGACCAGAGGCCTATTTCCTGCTCTGTCACCTGGTTCCTATGAGATTAAATCTTTTGGATTATCAGTTTCCTCATTTGTAAAGCAAGTTAGATGAATTAGATTATCCCATCATTTTCTGTATTTGATTAATGAGTTCATTCAAGATTGGCTACACATTCAAAATGTAACCAATTCCTCTAAATTCCTCTACATTAGTGGGTTTTTTGTTAAGGCTTGGATGTGGATGTGGTCAAGATAAGGGATTGAGATTTGCCTAGTCTTTTATCCCTGGCACATGCAAAAAGTGCTCTGTAACCAAATATTTTGGAAATGCTGAGTTGTACCAAGTTGGTTCAACTAGTTTCCTTTTGCAGAACCTCTCGGGGTCTTTAATGTGCTAATACAAATTTATGGCTCCTAAGAGGTCTCTATCTAATCATAAAAAAATCACAATTTTTCTAAGAGGAAACACTCCTTGGCAGATGCTGTACTAGAGTCCTCAGTCTCCAGTGTTAGGCTTACTCTAATTGATCTTGCCACCTAAAAAAGCGGGGAGGATTCCTTTGATAGACAACTCACCTTATGAGAGCAAAGGCACCCAGTCCCCACTTAGAACGCTGACAAATGAACCTGCAGAGCAGAAACACGGATGGCCCACTTTCTTACCACTCACAAAAATAGTATCTCTTCTGAACTTCTTCTTTGGGGGATTCCTCTGGGGGTAAACATACCTCCAGACAAAAGGTCACATGTGTAGAATTGTACCTGTTCTCTGCCATTTTGTTTTTAAGTCTTGATCTCTGAGTTGTAAAAAGAGAGAGAACAAAGAGAGAGAAAGCAACAGAAAGAGGTGAGAGGGAGGGAAAGAGGCAGGTTTTAAGATAAGTTTGAGGAAAATTCACATCATAGTCATTGTTTCTTCCTTTTGGTTATTGGCTATCTAAATTTTTTATGACAATATTTAAGTAAAGCATATAAATTCAAGGAGAAGCTGTAATAGTTGAGTATTTGGCATAAGACCTAACTGGGTGGAAACCCAGCTCTACTATTTCGAAGTTACTGTGATTCTGTATGACACAGTTAATCTCTGCAAATCTTACTTCCCCCTTTGTAAAATAGGAATTGTGGTGGTAGCTACCCCATAGGGTAACTGGAGGTATTATATAAGATGTATTGAGATTTATTGAGTACTTACCATATGCAGTGCATAGAAAGAGGCAGCCTTTACATTTAGAAATGGAGATTTTTGTAATTGGTTTGTGCCTATAAATTCCTATACCCAGATGTCTTATTATTTCTTCCAAGTCCTTTCCCTCAGGAAAAAAAAATATAGATAGATAGATAGATAGATAGACAGACATATATACATACATATATATATACACACACAATTCAAATTTAGGGGAGAAAAAAATTAGTAAATAAAATTTGTGTGGGCTAGCTAATAAATGTTGACCTAAAATAATAAAGAAGTAATTACCTAGCCCTGGTTTTTCCTCTTAAGAAAATTCTTTTCTTTTTTTTGGACAGAGTCTCTTCTGTCGCCCAGGCTGGAGTGCAGTGGCAAGATCTCCACTCACTGCAACCTTCGCCTCCCAGGTTCAAGCGTTTTTCCTACCTCAGCCTCCCAAGTAGCTGGGATTACAGGCACCTGTCACCACACTCGGCTAATTTTCTTCTATTTTTAGTAGAGACAGGGCTTCACCATGTTGGCCGAGCTGGTTTCAAACTCCTAACCTCAGGTGATCCACCCGCCTTGGCCTCCCAAAGTGCTAGGATTACAGGTGTGAGCCACCGCACCCGGCCAAGAAAGTTATTTTCTGCATGAGACTTTCTCTCTGGAAAGTTAACAAATATGCTACCGATTTGCATAACAATCTCTTCCTTTTAATGAAGTACATGATACATAGCCTTAAGGCTCACCTTCAATGCTAAAAATAGATATTAACTACAGTCAACATTGTAATGAATAAAACCTAAATCTTTTAGAACCAAATGTTCATCCTGATCCCTCATATTATTTCAAACGCATTTTATACTAATTATTTTTTTAAAAAGTCTTTCTCTTGAATTAATATTTCAACTATTTAAAAACAGGTAAACTTTATTTTACATTATCACTTGAATAGACCAAATAATTTTTAGTGCCTCCATAGACAATTGGCTTTCAAATTGAATCTTGGTGATTTATTTTTAAATATAAAGAGAAATCATCAGCTTTGAAAAGATTAAAATAGATGTCTTATTTAGAATTATAAAAGCAATTCATTTTTCATGTCACATTTAAAGCATAGTTATTATATTTAAAAGATATTTCAGACTGATATTATGGGTTTGTTAACAAGAAAAGCCACCATGTAATAGAACAGTGATAAAAGATGAAGGGTGAAAAAATAAGAATATCTATTTTACTTTTTTGGAACCCTTCTAAATGAAAAATCATTTACACAAAGACAAATGGGACCTAGCTAGGAAATTACCAGACCCACCTATTATGTGAAAATAATTAGAAGTCATACGAAGAAGGTACATACAAAGTAAGCCCTCAGACAAGCTGGAATCATTTTTAAAACCAGAGCAGGCCAGGCACAGTGGCTCACACCTGTAATCCCAGCCCTTTGGGAGGCCAAGGTGGGAGATTGCTTGAACCCAGGAGTTCAAGACCAGCCTGGGTAACACACCCATCTCCATAATTTTTTCTTTTTAAATTAGCCAGATGTGGTGATGTGCACCTGTAGTCCCAGCTACTCGGGAGGCTGAGGTGGGTGGATCGCTTGAGCCTGGGAGGAAGAGGCTGCAGTGAGCTGTGGTCATGCCACTGCACTCCAGCCTGAGTGACAGAGAAAGACCTTGTCTCAAAATAAATAAATAAAATTTTTTAAAAAAATTAAAAATAAAACTAGAGCTTCATGTAAAAGAGTAACAGAAGTTCTCTTCCTTTATGTAGCTGAGATTGTGTCAGGCTTTCACTGCAAGATGGCAGATGGAAGAGCCATTTGCTTCCTTTCCCCAGTTCTACCAACACATTTATTGAGCACTTACTATATAACTGGCAATTGAGATGAAAGTACACATAACAAGGTGAACATGCAAGGGGTCCACCAGTGAGCCAGAACTTTGGGCAAATTCCCACAACTCAGAAAGCAGATGAATTCCACCAGTAAACAGAGAGAGCCTCAAAAGGACAGCCCAGAACAGACCTAGGAAAAGGAGGTGGGAAACAATTTACTCGAGGGGCAATAATAAAACTCTAGGCTCTTTATGATCTAATGCATGAGTCAGCAAACTTTCTGTAAATGGCCAGAGAGTAAACATTTTCAACTTTGCAGGTCATATAGTCTCTCTTGCAAATACTCCACTCAGCCGTCGTGGTGTGAAGGCAGCCTTAGACAAAACATTGGCAAGTGTAGCTGAGTCCCACTCAAACTTTCTTTACAGGAACAGGCAGTGAGTCTCAGTTTGCCAGCCCCTGATCTAAATTCTTACCACTGTGGCTACATTATATGAAATCTAAAAATTTTAAGGGGAAAATTGCCTGAGTTTTAGCTCTAGCCACTATCTTCTCTGTACCCCGGGTCTGTCTGTTTGCCTTTCCCCACACCCAGAGGTTGGCAACACCTCAGCATCCATCTGCACTGTCAATCAGTTATACAAGGTGAATCTTGACGTTTCTTGTCCAGCCTTTATCTTAACCAATGGTAAATTCTACTTGTTCTACTTTGGTTTTTTTGCTGTTTGTTTGTTTGTTTGTTTGTTTGTTTGTTTTAGAAAGAGTCTTGCTCTGTCACCCAGGCTGGAGTGCAGTGGCTCTATCTCAGCTTACTGCAACCTCCCAGGTTCAAGTGATTCTCCTGCCTCAGCCTCCTGAGTAGATGGGATTACAGGCATGAGCCACCACACCTGGCTAATTTTTGTATTTTAGTACAGGCAGGATTTTGCCACGTTGGCCAGGCTTGTCTCGAACTCCTGACCTCAGGTGATCTGCCCACCTTGGTCTCCCAAAGTGCTGGGATTACCGGTGTGAGCCATCACGCCCAGCTCTCTACCTGTTCTATTTTTAAGTGAGTCGGTTCACCTCTCTCCCTCTTTGCTGCCAACACCGGTAGCAGCAAAGCCACCTGGACCGCTGCCATGGCCTCTCATCAGGCCTGCTCTCAGCCACTCTCCAATCTCTTCTCTATATTTTTTGTAATTTGTTCAACAAATATTTATCAAGTGCCTACTATGTGCCAGGCATCTTTCTAGGTACTGGAGATAAATTAGTGAACAGAACAAAGTTTTTGAACATCCCTTATCCTGTGGCGCTTAGATTCTGGTGTATGTGTGGGGAGGTGGGGGCAGTAAGGCAACAAAGATAAAACGTAATATGTAATAGAATATGCTAGAAGGTCTTAGTGCTAGGGAAAAGTGAAATATAAAAGGACTAAAAGGCAACTGGCATGCTGGGGTAGTTGCAAATGTAAATAAGGGTGGTTAGGATAGGCCTCCTTGCAAAGGTGAGATTTGAACAAACATTCGAAAGTGACAAGGGAGTCTGCCATGTGGCTATTTGGGGAAAGAGCAGTCTGACAAGGAGAAGATCCAGGACAAATTTCCCAAAGTGGGAGCATGCCCTGAGTATTCTAGAAACCTCCAGGGGGGCAGTGTGGCAGGAGCAGAGCTGGCAGGAAGACAAGAGGTAGGAGTAGTAAACAAAGTCAAAGATCTGAAGGTCTCTGCGAGAGAAACGAGAAACTACTGCAGGGTTTAGAGCAAAGAGTCTAACTTACTTTAAAAAAAAAAAAGGTGTTGATGATAGAATTTAGAGGGCAAGGGTGAACCTGGGAGGCCAGTCTTGAGGCAATGACAGTGACAGTAATCCAGGCTGGAGGTGACAGGGGCTCAGAACAAGAAGGGTAGCATGACAGAGGGTTTATTATTAAAATATATTCTGTTTTATTTTATTTTGTATTTATTTATATTTTATAATATAAAATATTACATTATCACAGATAATTATATTATAATAAATAATAATATAATATAATATAATAATATAAAGTAGATTTGCCTTCAAAAGGCAACAAGATTTTCAGACAGATGGGTCTTAGGTGTGAGAGAATGAGAAGGGTCAAAGATGACTCCAGGGTCATCTTTGGAAGGATAGAGTTGCCTTCAGTGAAAGGGGTTTGGGGTTGCCAGAAGGTGTTGGGATGTAGACAGGTTGAGTCACACTGCAGGCAGGTCTTCCTTATGAAAGCTGCTCATGTCACACTTGCCCCATTCTTATGATTTTTCTCCTTCCCCGACCAACCATGAAGACCAAGATCTTTAGTGTGGCCTACATAAGACCCTGCAAAGGGTCCCTGCCATCCCTCTGGCTCCGTATTTGTTCCAGACTTCGCTTTAGGCACATTCCTTGGGCCACATTAGCTACCCTTTTGTCTGCACTGTCTGGAATGCCCAGCCATCCTCCATGTCTGCTGTTTTATTCTTTTTTTTTTTTTTTTTTTTTTTTTTTAAGACAGGGTCTCGCCATCACCCAGGCTGGAGTGCAGTGGTACAATAACAGCTCACTGAAGCCTTGACCTCCCAGGCTCAAGTGATCCTCCCACCTTGATTCTTCAGGTAGCTGGGATTACAGTCGCCCGTCCCCACTCCTGGCTAATTTTTTAAATTTTTTTGTAGAGACAGGGTCTCCCTGTTTTGTCCAGGCTGGTCTGGAACTCCTGGGTTCAAGCGATCCTCCTCTCTCGGCGTTCCAAAGTGTTGGGATTACAGGCATGAGCCACTGCACCCAGCCCTGTTTCATTCTTCACCTCAGTTAAATTCTGCATAACCTTCAGCTCTCATCCCATATTCCAGAA
This sequence comes from Pan paniscus, assembly GCF_029289425.2. Lineage (NCBI taxonomy): Eukaryota > Metazoa > Chordata > Mammalia > Primates > Hominidae > Pan > Pan paniscus. Next base: position 71,748,483 of record NC_085926.1, on the reverse strand, counting down.
CTGTAAGGAAAGCTTCAGGTTTCCTCATATGCTCTCTCATAATGACCCTAAATTTATCTTCTGTAATTATAAAGTTGTATGATTATTTGATTCATGTGCATCTTCCCATGAGATGGTAAGCTCCCAGGGGGCTGGGTTCATGTCTGTTTTGCTCACCCTTGTACCCCCAATGCTGCACACAATATCTGGAATATAGTAAGTCTTAGTTAATACCTGTTGAATGAATAAATTATGGTTTTCTACCCACCTAAAAGAAAATATTAGCTTACACATTTACTCACTTTCAGAGTCTTTGTATAATTCTGGTATAAAGAATGCTGTACTAGAAAAAATACAAAGGAAATTACACATTATTATTTATAATAGCAATTACTAATATAATTCAAAGTTCATTATGCTCATTAAGGAGTCCAAGCCATGAATGATTCATTTCCTGTAGAATATAGCACTGCTCACCTGATACCTTGTTGTCTTCAGAAACCAGTGACAGACTTGCACTGTCTGTCCCCTTGAAGACAGATTGTCATGTGGCTTGTTTTGGTCACTAAAAAGTGAGCAAAAGTGACAGGCATCAATTCCAGGCAGAGAAGGCTGGTGTACAACCCTCTGGCTGCACCCAACTATGTTAGTTTCCTGTGTCTGCCATAATGAAATTACCACAACTGGGTGGCTTAAAACAATAGAAACTTATTCTTTCGTGGTTCTGGAGGCTAAAAGTCCAAAACCAAGGGGCTGACAAGGCCGTGCTCCCTGTGAAGGATCTGGGGAAGAATCTTTCCTTGCTCTTTCAGATCCTGATGGCTGCTGGCAATCCTTGGTGTTCCTTGCCTTGTAGAAGCATCGCTCCAATCTCTGCCCCCATCTTCACTTGGTGTTCTCCCGTGTGTGGGGGGGGTGGGGGTGGGGGGAGTCTAGTCTGTGTCTCTGTATCCAGCTCTCCCTCCCATTTCTCTTATGAAGACACCAGCCATTGAATTTAGAACCCACCCTAATATAGCATGACCTCACCTTAAGTTGATTACATCTGCAAAAACCCTATTTCCAAATAAGGTCATGTCCACAGGTACCAGGGCTTAGGCCTTGAAAATAACTTGCTAGGGGACACAGTATAGGCCACTACACTGGCAATCATGAAGCACATGTTGAAATGGAGCCTTATCAGTCAGCCCGAGTCCCAAACTGACTGCCGTGAGACAGGCCTGTGTCTCCGAGCTCACTTCATTTCGGTCACATGGCCCCCAAGTAAAGAGATAGGCTGAATCATCTGCACCAGGTAAAGCTTCCATCTCTCTTGCTTTTTGGTGACTACCTTTAACGGATTCATATACATGACATGAGTCTGTACTGTATATGATCTTCTTGTAACTGTCTGTGGACTGTCCTTCATGGGACATATTCCTGTTGCTGGTCACTTACTGAATGCCTGCCATATGCCTATTATCGTGCTGTGTGCCAAGAGGGATGCATAGAAAATTAGACACAAGGATCCTAATCACGAAAAGTGTACAATCTAATATAGTGGGCAGGACAGAAAAGACTTATATCAGCATTGGCTGAAATTGTCAGGGGAGACCAAATAATAAGGCTTACTAAGAGGTAACCCTAACAGAGCTCCCAGTCTGTTCCAGGCACTGTGATAAGCATTTTGCAGGTATTATTAAATTCCATAGGGGTTGTACCCCATGAGGTTGGTATTTTATAACCATTTTACAAGACCGGAAACAGAGGCTTCAAAAGGTTGTGTAACTTGCCCAGTGGTCACACAGGATTCCAATCCTGATCAGCCTGTCTCACAAACATGGGGTTCTATAGACGCTCCTAGATTGCATTTTCGTTTAAGCTGAGCCTTGATGGTCTGCTGGAATATGGTAGGCTACACTTTACACACACAAGGCTCATTTCACCTAATACAGTTATGCCTGGGCAGAAGTGATCATGTGGCAATATCAACAGGTTACAGTAATAGAAAAGAATCAATAAACGACTGTTTCATTTCTATGTCATTGTTGCTAAGTTGTCCCAACTACCTTTTTTAATGGACTAATCCAAACTCTTTTTTTTTTTTCATTTTTCCCTTTATAACAATTGAAGTCAGACTTCATTTTTCAAACTTGGCCTCAGATACAAAGATGACATATCAAGAGCCTTCATTTCTCTCCTAAAGCATTAAAGCAATTAAAATTTCCAAAAGAACATGAAACTAAACAACCCTATTTTTAAGTGTTTCCAAACTTATTTCTTTTTTTTAAACTTGTTTCAAAACAGCCTTATGAGGACTGTTTTCCAAACAGCTGTGTAAGAAGCCAGCCACTTTTGAAATCTGATTTTTCCTGTGTAGACATATCATATTTTCTATGCTTGAAGAAGCAGGGAATACCCAAGCTGGCATTCAATAGTAGCGAATATGAAATAGACCATTAAAAGAAAGTCATAGGAATGTTAAAATCCATGTTGACTGGTTTTTACATTTACCCGGCAGCATTCCCGAGCTAGCGTTGGCATGGAGACTGGAAAAGGAAACTTTCCACAAGTCTGTCACTTGCTACTGTTTCTACTTACTCCACTGTGAGTCCAATTTTAACATTTTTTTAAGTTGAAAAAAGGGTTTGACTCCTTTTGTGTTTTCTGTTCAAGGCGTTTTTTAAACATGAGAACACGTGTGAAAAAGGTTTTTAAAAATCAGCCAAAGATTGGGGTTTCCAAATATTCAGCTGTTTAACATTCAGATAATTGCCTGCCTTCCCCCCGCTATCCCCCACATTTCGTCTGAATGCTTTGGCATGGGGGAGCCCCACAGTCTGAAAGCAACTCTGTCCCAACTCTCCTTACTGCATTTATTAAAGAGGCTGAAAGACGCATCTGCTTTTCAATAGTTTGCGGTTCTTAAGAGACCAGGAAAGCCAGAGGTTCTGACTATTCAGGAAGAAAGTTGGGTTTCCCAAAACGGGCAAGCAAGTTCGGTGTGGTCACATCTAGGTATTCTTGACGTCATTTTTGTTGAGGGAAACAGGCTGCAGTTTTTGGAGCCAGGCTAGGATGAGAGATGGAGGGCAAATCTGTTACTTATTCTTTCCTGGTGTGCCTGGAACCCACTAGACACTCAATTCATGTTTACGTGAATGAAGGAATCACAATAACGCCCTATCGCATCTGTAAAACCAAGGGTGATTTTCCTGGGCTGGAAAGTTTAAGAAAGAAGAGAGAGCTGCGTACCTAGGGCTTAAGGGGCCTCAGGCTGGCACTCGAAACCAGGCGTTCTCATTTCCCTTTGGCATCACCCTGAACGGCTGTGCCTGGAGCTGGCGCGGGGCTGAAGAGGGGAGGAAATACATGTGAGGAAAATCAGAGGAGAGGGTCGGGAACAGATGTGGGCATAAAGGGAAGGCCTCTGACTTGAAAGAAACAAATAGGAGTCCCGCAGCTGGAAGGACAAATCCTTTCACGTCGCGGGTGATGTGGGATTGGGGCGATTTTGCTCTCCCTTTGTTCTTTCCCCTGCCTTCCACGTTTCCAGGGTATTTGATTGATGTCTGTCTTCTCTGTTAAGTTATTCCACCGTGAGGAGAGAGCCGGTGGCAGTACCTGGTACGCAGCGGGCGCCCAGTATAGACCTGCTGAACAAACGAATGGATTCAGGGGCTGCTGTGTCCCCCTCACCCACCCCCCGCCCCCTATGTGTCCACAGCGCCCCGCACGTAGTAGGCGACCCCTAAACATCTGTACAGCAAATGATTTGCAAGTTTTCGGCGCTGAGCACGTGGAGCTTTGGAAACCAGGACAGCAAATGAGTGTCTCGGAGACCACAAAAGCGGTTCCGGCGCGTGCGAAAGGCGGTGGCTGGGCTACGGCGGAGGGAACGGCGCAGAGCGGGGCGCCCCGCCGGGAGCGCTGCCTGCGTGGCGCCCGAGGCGGGGGCGCGGGGGGCCGCGCATAGCACGTGCTCGTCTGGGAGCCGGCCAGGCCGAGGCGGGCGCGCGTGTGCGCGTGGGGCGTGGGGTGTGTGCCCGCGCCGTGCCCCCCGCGTGTGCTGCCGGGCGGGCGCCGGCGTGAGTCACGGCGGGGCTAGCCTTTATAACGGCCCGGAGGCTCGCGGGAGCCGCCGCGCCCGTCCGCCCGCCGCTCCGCGCTCCACCCAGCGCACCCGGGCCCCGCGCCCCCAACTGCCTCCGGCGGCCGCCCAGTCCCGAGGGCGCCATGAGGAGCCTGTGCTGCGCCCCACTCCTGCTCCTCCTGCTGCTGCCGCCGCTGCTGCTCACGCCCCGCGCTGGGGACGCCGCCGTGATCACCGGGGTAAGCGGCCCGGGCGCACCTGTCTGCCCCTGATGCGCGCCTGGGATGTGCCCAGGGGGCTTGGGACGGGGACCCTGAAGGGCAGGCTAGAGGCAAAGGGAGGGTCGCCCTGGGCGGGGACACCTGCCCCTGTCGCCCCTTGGCGCACTTGGGAAAATACCCAGATCCAAAAGCAGCAGACGGCTGGGGACACTGGGCGCGTCCTGGAAGAAACAGTGACAAGGATGTCGCCCACCACCTTTATTACCACCTTCTCTCGCTTACTTCTCCCTCATCACCCACGGCCTCACTCCTCGCATTTTTCTTCTGTTAGGCTGAAAGAAGTTTCTCTCTGAGTCTTCTCAAGTACTTTTGGAGGCTCTCCAACCTCGAACCTTAAAATTTGACGGCCCCTTCCTGAAATGCAAAGGACCAAGACGAATTCCCCAAGTGCCCAGAGTCTTAATCCTACAGTCAAAGAGTTTGCTCCCCGATGCGTCCTCCGCAGAAACCCTTTGAAATCGCTTGGTCCAGGGCCATGTGAGAGCTTTGAAAAGCAATTGTGGGAGCTTCCTTCTGGGTTCCGGGGCTTTCCCCCGCGCTCAGGGTCTTGAGGTATCCCCATAAAAGTTTTAAATTTCTAATTCCTGGCAAAGCACCTCCAGTGCTCCGGCATAATGATGGAGTAGGTTGCTGTGTAGATGTTTAAACTTAGAGACGATGTCTTCATCTTTTTTGTAAGTAGGAACTAGTTCAGTTCTCTCCCACTCTCAACAATTTTGTGTGGATCTGAAAAATTGGGTTTGCAGTACAATACTAAATAGTCTAGTTTACATTAACAAGGCAAAACTGCTATCATTTCCTGGTTGTTCAACTTCTTTACTGTTTTTTAAGTGAGGAATTATTTCACACCTTCATTAAATTACTTCAAATATTTAAGTGCACATAATGGGATTTGAATAAAACGTCTATGTTTGAAATGTTGATACATAGATAATATCATTTGACTTTAAAGGAAGTATCTTTGTCTTGAAAAAATCAAGCTCTATTTTCTCTATATTAGTTATTAGGTTTATAGAATTTTGAAAGTCCTTTTGCTATGACAGCATTTGTATATATCCAACAGATATTCAACTGTAAGCTCTGTGATATTTATTAGAAAAGAGATTTTTTCAAAAAATTACTTGCATAGCTTTGCCAGTCCATGTGGTTGAAAAAAAGTTTTTGCAGGTCTTTCTAATACATGAGAATTGAAACATGATTGGATTTTTTTCTCCCTCTTCTCCTGCTGGCTCATTTAAAGTTTCTCCTAATCCTCTGAGCCCAAGATCCCTTTGCAATATAAGTATCTTTTTGTTCCATTCACAGGACAACACTATCTGAATAGATTTGCAGTGGGTTAAGGATGAAGGGCATTAGGAAACAGCTGTCTAATTAAAAATATATAAACCTATGCAACTCTTTGTAAATTTTCTAAGAACTGAAGCTTTTGTTACAAAATAAAATTTTATCACATTGGCTGTCTATCTGTTAGAGAGGCTTAGACTGGGCTTATTATATAGTTATGTGTGCTGTTTTTGTTGTTGTTATTTTAACTCAGTGTTACAAAAAGAGAATTTTAAAAATGTCTCTAAAGCAACAGGGCAATAAAATGTAGTTATGTCTCCATGACAGGAACCATCTGGATTCAAATGAAAAACTCAGTAACTTATCAAGATACATTGTGTATAGCATGTTAAACATCCAGGTGATTGAATTTTAAAAGATTTTGGCTGGATTTTTGATTGTCTCATAAAAAAAAGCTCATGGGGCCTCAAAATTCGAGGTATTGAGCATCTGTTGAAATAAAATGCTGGCTAAAACTTTCACCTGACATCCACAGTTTTTTGGGTAGCGTATGTAGGTATTTTGAAGTTGATTTATATGCCCACATAGATTTGTTAAAACTATATTGTAAAAGATCATTGACTAGACATCTTATTTATGGGATGTAATGGCTACATATACATGATTTCTGGCATGCAGATAAAAATTGGAAAATTGAAACATTTACATATTGTCCTATAAAATCCAAACACCTCAAGGTGAAATTTTTAGCTTTTATCCAGATACTTTGTTTAAATAGACTGAGAAATAAATTCTAACGAGGGAAGTAAATGAACTTTAAAGCAAAATAGTTGGTTACTTTTAATGAGAAATAATGTTAAGAATGTACCCATATTTTTATGTCTTGAGAAGTTATGACTGTCCTCAAAACTAAGAATTTTGAAGGACTGTTTTAGTTGTTTCCACTAATTGTACATTTAAATTTGTGCCTAGATGATAGAGGTTTTAGTTTCTTACATATATAGTACAGGATGTTTTTATCTTATCACTACCAAAACAGATTACTGCCCACGGTTCAAACAAAGCATTCTATTTTTTGTTGGTTCTAGGAAAGAATAATAGTTCTTCAGATCCATTTTCATGCAAATAGATTTAGATTTTTTTATTTATTTCTATTTACTAGAGTATGGAAATTCCTCCATAGTTGATTGTTTCATTGTATGTATTTACAACTTTTATATTGAAAGCAGGTGACTTGAGTAATTACTGTTGACAATTGCACCTGTTACTTGCATTTCTTAATTTGATGGATCTTACAGGATTGTTAGCTGATTTTGTAATGTACGTGTATGTTTATGCTAAGCCAGTAATTTGCTCTTTGCAGCTTATTCACCTGAAGGAAGAGTAACATAAGGCAAGCATCTTGGTCTGTCCATTTTCAAACTATGAGACTTCTTTAAAGAGAAAATGGTGAAAAAGCAAGTCAGTGGTGTGAGAAACGTCAAGTCTCATGAACCAAAATGCAAATATTTGAAGGGGAAAATGAGCACTTCTGAAATTTACATCAGTGCCTTTATGGGTCTGGAGTGTTTCATGCCAGATTTAGAGACTATTTAAATCTCTTTTTTTAAATTGGCCCCAGTGTATTCTGCAGTTAATAGTCACAAAATCTTGTGATTCCATTTATGTAGTTCCTAATGGCCATGTGTAGTATAAGAGTAATATAGTCTTGTTCTTCAAGTTCAAAGCCAATTCAGCCATAAAGCACTGGAAAAAGAGAGCTGATTTCATTTAAAAAAAATCTTATGTTTATTTAAGATTTTCATAATCCAGGGGCTAGAATTTAGCCCACTTTCGAAAAATGAGAAATAGCTATTCTGATCAGATTTTATAATAGCTATATACAAGTAAATGAAGGTTATCATTTAAAAAATGTACCTGATTATTGAAGTCCAAGTGTTTAGATATTTAAAGGGCATTTCACTGCTAATTTTAGATTTCCTTAGCCTGAGTCTTTCCTGTTATCTATATTTATCTGTTTGTTTATTACATTTCAGGCTTGTGACAAGGACTCCCAATGTGGTGGAGGCATGTGCTGTGCTGTCAGTATCTGGGTCAAGAGCATAAGGATTTGCACACCTATGGGCAAACTGGGAGACAGCTGCCATCCACTGACTCGTAAAGTTAGTATATATATATTTGTATTCATGGTGGTTCTACTGTGGTAACTCTGAGCAGGGTCTGTATGACATGAAGGACTGGGTAATGTGCTCGACAAACAAAATGAATATTGGACATTAGCAAGGATAACAGTGTAAAACTACCCCCTCTCCTCTCCCCTTTCATTTCAAAGAATTGTATCCTCTGTCTTTCTTATTCCAGTGATAGTTTTCATGTTACTGCTCTCATGGTGTTAGAAGCATTTTACCAATATAATTTGTAACACACGAATTTGCTTAAAAGTTATTTAGAACAAAAATATATATTATACTCTAGTATGCATCTTTGCAGAAATCTGAGTATAGAAGTTCTTAAAAAGACTGCTTTTAATATTAGATCTACTGATAAGGCAGAAGTAAGTAAGCTCTGTGTTTTGGGATTTTTTAGAAAATCGATTATACAATTACTCTTGTATGTTAGTTTAAATATTCTATATTTTGACTCTACCTACAGGACACATTTTTCAAAATTTTAGAGATCGATGATATTTAATTTTCCGATTTGCTTTATTATCTGTCAGCTCAATATCACAGCGACCTAAATAACACTTTTGAAAAGTTATTAACAGTAGTGGCATGATCATAGGGTGGCAGGATTGGACAGGGTTTGAGAGATTGTATCTCCAAGGGTTGCAGACCCACCTGTCTACAGGGGTCAGGAAGGTTTACATTACATGAGGAAGCGGGTGGGTGGGAGGCAGAAGGCATGTGGAGCTGGAGGTTCTTGGCCTTCTGGTTGAAAACCTTTGAAACACAGTGTGGTCTCAACAGAGCACCCCAGGAATGCCAGGTTGCATTGCCTTCCTCTGGTCCCACCTCTGCATTTTTCCCATTGGTAAAGTGCCTCCAGTGGCGTTGCAACAAGTCCTAGGGCAGGTGGTTTTCGAGAGGCAGAGCTCAGTCTCTTTAGAGTGTTCTTTCTACACATTGTATACTTTCTTTTAGATACAAGTAGAATGTTATCAGAGCAAACCAAATTCCATTTTCTGTCTTATTTTTTCACATGTGATTTAGGGTTTAAAAATGTAACACAGCCAAACATCATTCCCATACTCCACAGTCCCAGAGAACAGTTAATATTTTCACCTCCTCGGAGTGAACAGAATGAAATAAATTGTGGCCCCTTGGCCCAGGTTTAACTCTGCAAGCTATAATGTGGATTCCAGTTGTTTTGGGCCTATCTAAAGACTGAATTTGCTTTTGGCTTTCCTGTGGTTGCCTTGTGAAATGCTTCCTGTTACATTTAAACCACCCCTCCTGTGGTTTTACCATGCAAGACTGCACTGTCATTTAAAAACATGACATGCATTGTTTTTTCTTGGACAGAAGAGGTTTAAACTGTTACTTGTGTGTCTCAATGCCAAACTTCCCTAGAAGAGGGGCCACTGACCCAGCTGCCTTTAGCATTGCTCTCGTTATTTTCAACACCCTTATTGAATTATGAGTTATCTTTTGTACACTTAAGTCATTGTCTCTGAAACATTTACTCTTAACTTTCTCCTTTAAGAATTACATTGTTTTTGGCTGGGCATAGTGGCTCACACTGTAATCCCAGCAATTTGGGAGTCTGAGGCAGGCAGTTTGCTTGAGCCCAGGAATTTGAGACCAGCCTGGGCAACAGAGTGAGACCCCTTCTCTATAGAAAAATTTTTTAAAATTAGCTGGGCATGGTGGCACACGCCTGTAGTTCTAATTACCAGGAAGGCTGAGGTGGGGAGGGGATCAGTTGAATCCAGGAGTTTCAGGCTGCAGTGAGCGTGATCTTGCCACTACACTCCAGCCTGGGTGACAGAACAAGACTCTGTCTGGAAAAAGAAAAATTGCGTTGTTTTCATACAGTATTAGTACAGCTTCACATGCCCTAGATGCTAGAATCACATAGCCTGTTTACTAAAACAAGGGAAAAGTGACATATCCCATGGAACTATGTTTGTGTTAATAACAATCATAATTGCACCTTGTTAAATACTGTGATGTACCAGATCCTCTATATTAAATGTTGTATATGTACTTCTTATTTAATACAGCAAGCCTGTATACAACATTAAGCCCCAGAGGGGTTCAGCAACACAGGCTGTGAGTAAACAAGAGACACTCAACTTCATTCTTTGTGACACTCTGTTGTTTATGTGGTCTTAATCATTACACGCTTCTACCTCCGCGAAAGCAGTCGTTGGGTTTAATTTGAACACTTTTTAGTCCAGTTAACCAAAACTGGTTTGTTTGGATAACAGAGACAAAATGATCACTGGAATGACTGATAACAGTTCAGACTGGGAATTTGTGTTGTCCGATAGTTTTGATGAGTGTTCCAATCCTCTGCAATATTTAAAAGAGAACCGAATTCTATTTCCCCAGTTCCTAGATAACTTCAATTTCAGGTTTAGTCCAAGATTAATTTTGAAAGTAAACAAATGCCGTCTTCTTGCATAAGACTGGCTACATCTCTTTGGTTCTGTTTTTATCATGGATCCAATAATGAAATCTTTAAATAATAGAGTATGGTTTTCAGATGCTCACTTGAAATGTATTTCTGGAATTTTATTTTCTAACTTTTCATATTGGTTGCTTTTTTATCTTCAAATACATTTTCAAAGGTTATTTTGATGACCTATTTTAAGAGAAGATCCTAGAGTTGTACTTGTTCCAGATGAAATTTGCCTATTGTAGAAAAAGATCTAGTTTCTTCCAGAATATCTCTCAGCTGTATGGTCTGTTCAAAACAACTCAAGAAAAAAGTCTTTCCTCAATACATTCTGATGAACATTATGTACAGTATTCAATTATGCTCTGAAGTTTAATGACTCATTAGTAGATAGTAAAAATGTAGACCCTATATAGAATTTTTTTTTCATTTTGTTTCAGCTTAGTCATTAGCCACCGAAAATCTGTTTATTTGGGTGAAGTGAACAGTATTTGATGACTGAAACTGAGAACCATAGATAGGAGTTGATAGCTACCGAGTTCAGTTTACTGTTTTATTTAACATGTACCAATTAACTTGTACAGTTTACAGTCCCTGACAGGCTATTATTTTATAATTGTATAGTTTTGAACTTTATATTGGATAATTTTAAGATACAATAAAATATATGAGATATATGAGTTCACCTAGGAAGCATAGTATGCATATTTTCTAAATACATTTTAAAGCAAATAATAGTTTTAACAGGTATTCATTTTTCTCAAATTTTTTATTTTATTTTATTTTATTTATTTATTTTTTTGAGACAGAGTCTCGCTTTGTCACCCAGGCTGGAGTGCAGTGGTGTGATCTCGGCTCACTGCAAGCTCCGCCTCCCGGGTTCACGCCATTCTCCTGCCTCAGCCTCTCAAGTAGCTGGGACTACAGGCGCCCACCACCACGCCCGGCTAATGTTTTTGGTATTTTTCGTGGAGACGGGGTTTCACCTTGTTAGCCAGGATGGTCTTGATCTCCTGACCTCGTGATCTGCCTGCCTCGGCCTCCCAAAGTGTTGGGATTACAGGCACATTTTTCACAATTTTTTAACACTTAAGAATGACTTAACTGAATCATGCCTTTAGAAGAAACTTTCTGTTTAAAAAAAAAAACCAAAACAACAATGTTTCTATTAATGCCGGTAACTTTCCAAAGTTTACATAGAAGATTAGCCATTTCCTTCCCATTTTGACTAATGTTTAGCTTTGAAAGCTTTGAACACTTTTTAGTATTCAATAATTATGTGATTAATACTTTAATTTTTATTGCTTATTGTATTCTGAATTTTTTCAGTTTAAACAACTATGTTTCCTTCAAACAATCTTGTTTTAAAATTTTCCTGCGCTTTTTATGTGCACATTTTTAGCACCAGGTTTTTTTAAAAACTTCACTTTCCTTCCTTTTCTGAAGGAAAAAAATTCAAATAAAAACCTGGTACTTGTTTTATTTTTTTAACTTGATATTTAAAAAATTATTAGTGGTTTCTATTTTAGAACCAACCTATGAGGAAACATTGTAAACATAATTTCAGCATATGAAGTCATTAAAATTTTAACATATTTTTAAAGTAAAAAAATTTTAAATTACTAAAATATAACTAATGCAACTAGAAATTTAGCAAAAGATGGGGAAGAAAGCATAATATGCTGATTTTCTCATCTTTCCTATCACAATGTCAAGAGCTACTGTCTATGATTATTTCTTGGGATAGCATCATAGCAGTGTTTATAGGTTCAATTCAGCAAAAAGACTTACAAGACAGAAATAGGCTTTAGTCTAATACAGGTTTCTCAACTTTGGTACTATATACGCTTTGCCCAGTTTCTCCCAATGGTGACATCTTGCAAAACTATAGTACAATATTACAAGCAGGATATTGACGTTGATACAGTTAAGACACAAAACATTTCCATCACTATAAGGATCCCTCATGTTGCCCTTTTATAAGTGCTAATTTCTCTTTAAAAGTGCTGCAAAAGAGTAAAAGTCATGCTTTCTCAAAGTGCTGGATGTTCTGCCTCGGTAACTTCTAGAATTTGCCGTTTGGAATTCTAGGCTATTGGAAACTTTGCATCGAGTGTTGGTTGATTCTAAAGTAAACCATGAAGTTTGGACTAAGTGGTTCCAGTGTGCATCTTCTGTAAGCACTTTCTCTTGCATTTGTGATTATGAGACGCCTGTTAGCTTTGTCACACAGGCAAAGCTTTGTCTGTAGATCTAGAAGTGAGTGGGCCAGTCAAGAAACTGACAAGCATCTACCGAGTGTATAATATCAGAAATCATGGTTTTTGGCCGGGCACAGTGGCTCACGTCTGTAATCCCAACACTTTGGGAGGCCAAGATGGGCAGATCACTCGAGGCCAGGAGTTCAAGACCAGCCTGGGCAACATGGCAAAACCCTGTCTTGACTAAAAATACAAAAATTAGCTGGGCATGGTGGCACGTGCCTGTAGTCCCAGCTACGTGGAAGGCTGAGGTGGGAGCATCACTTGAACCTGGGAGGCTGAGGCTACAGTGAGCTGAGATCATGCCATTGCACTCCAGTCTGGGTACAACAACAGAGCAAGACTCTGTCTCAAAAAAAAAAAAAAAAAAAAAAAAAAAAAAAAAAAAAAAAGAAAAGAAGAGAGAAAAGAAAGAGAAAAGGAATCATGGTTTTTGTCATTAGGAGCTCACAGATCTGAGTGAACTGGGTTTGAATGAGAAAAAAGCACCTAAGTATTAAGGACCCTGCAGTTCAGTGTAATCATTATGTTAGGGTCAGTCAAGGCAGATCTGGATTGATGTTCATACAGTCTTGGTGTCCTTGATTTAAAGAAATAATACAAAGATTTTTTTTAAGTTTCGCAAAAACAGATGACCTTGTGAACACACTACCAGGGTCCCTCCTAGGTCCTGGATTAGAGGCCTATACATGAGAGGGGCTTCGGCCTCTTGGGCTTCATGGTGAGTCCATCTCTGAGTTTGGTGGTGTGAGTTACGTTTTGCCTGCTCGGAGCTGGGCAGGGCGGTGAGGGGAGCCTTGGGATCTGAGTTGGTCATCTTACTTCTGCCCTTCAGGGAGTTCCTAGACTCTGTGGGGCATTGCAGGGCATTTGATTGGCACATAGCAAATATCTCCTGAGTGTTTTCTGTGTACCAGGCTAAGAGCTATATGCTCATGAGTAAAATGGATATGGTCCCCTCTTTAGAGAGTCTGGAGTCTGGGCTTGGTGGTGTTTGAGAAGAGAGCAAAATCTGGAAGAAAGCAGGACCCTGTTTGACTATGAGCACTTTCCCCTCCTAGCTGAGTAACCTCAGTCCAGGACCTTCGCTTCACCTCAAAAGGAAGCCACTTACCTCTATCTCAGACAAAGCAAAAGTCTGGTGCTGAGGTTTGGGATGACATTCATACATGATGCTTTCTGAGACCTGACCCGTGGCGCACAATCCATGTGATTTTTCTTTTCTTCTGGGCCCAAGGTACTGCCCACCCCATGTGACAGGCCAGAGAATGATCATAGTGTCATGATGCAGAAAGCACAAGGCTGTGAGCACCAGCAGCTGAAACAATTTTACTGGTGTTCTGTCTTGTATCATCAAGAGGGAAGCTCCACGATGCACAGCCTCACCTGTTTTGCTCATCATCGTATGCTCGGCACTTAAGATAGGGCCTGGTATGTAGGTGGCACTCAGTATCTGTTGAATGAGTGAATGAAAGAAACATATTTGGTGATCTCCGTTTGTAACAGTTTAACATGCTCATTATAGGTGTATTTCACTGACACACTTCAGGCTCCTTTTACTTGGATATTGCTATCTGTGTTTGTTTTTCTCAACCTCAGCACTATTGACGTCTCGGGCCAGATAATTCTTTGTCGTAGGGGTTGTCCTGTGCATTGTAAAATGTCTAGCAGCATCCCTGGCCTCTACCCACTAGTCGCCTAGAGCATCCCCCTCCCTGCCCTTAGTTGTGACAAATGAAAACATTTGCAGACATTGCCAAATGTCCCCTGGGGACACAATCGTCCCTAGTTGAGAATCACTGGCCCATGCAGCAGTTTTAGGCTTGGCAGAAAGGAAACTTATGGTCTCAGGGTCAGAATGGGCTATAAAGGTCGTTGATGATCACTTCTCATGCTATCCACTTGTAACTGTCTAAGCCAGTCTAGCTGTACTCACCTCCTCTGATGTGTTCTTGGTGGCAGCAAAAGAGCCGGCTCTCAGTGTTCCCTTTGACACACAGTGACAGAACCATTCTGAGCACAAGTCTATATTAATCCAGTGGTGAACATGACTGCATGTAGATGCTGTCAATAGAACCTGGGAAGTCATGACATAGCAAAAGGACAGAGGAACTAGGATGGCTTTGCTGTATCTTGCTCCGCCAGTTCAATACATGCATACCCTGCCCTCCCATTGCCTCTTTTTCTTCCCTTTGTATTTATTGATCTCAATCGTCTCCCTGGCCCTTCCAGAACAATTTTGGAAGTGGAAGGCAGGGAAGAAGAAAGAGGAAGAGAAGCAAAAGGAAAAAGGAGGTAAGAAGAATGCGAATGTGGTACCACCAAAAGACATGCCCAGAAGAATTAGCCTTTACATTGTTGGACTACCATAGAGTTGGGTCTGTCCTATCAGTTCAGCCCCAACATAAGATTAGAATGGTTCTGCCACTGTCTGTAGACAGCTTTGATAATCTGTATTGATATCTATATGATATATACAAAGAAATTTATCTGGAAGGCATCTAAAAGATGCATTTCAGATTTTCTCATAAGGACAGATCATTGATGTGGGGTGGCCTCTTTTGGTGGAACAGAATAAGAAATACACTAGAATGATGTTGAATTTGAGTTTGGAAGCAGGAAGAACACATCCTCTGCCATGCTTAAACTCTGGAAACATCTCTGAGACATGAGTCTGTAGTCACTCGTCTCACTCACTTTAGCCTGAGTCAGAGTCACTTGCCATCTGATTTCACAGACGCTCCAGGCCTGGGATTAAACTTTCTCCATATAACTTGTAAGACAGGCAGATTCTCAGGAAGGTGCTATTGCTTAGGGGAGGGAAAATAATATTTGCTGTCTTTATTCTAGAAAGCATACATATTTGGTGTGTATACCATTTGCCACTGGCACAGACAACCACCATGCTCGCTGTCGGTTGACCCTCCTCAACCCAGCTTGGCTGGTGAAATGGGCTGGGCTCTTAGAGTGACTCTCGAATGAAGCAGACCTTTCACTGCTACTCAATTTCCATTTATGCAAATTGAGCTTGCCTTCTTCACTGATTTTCCTCTGTTCCTTTTAAAGTTTTTTCCCAGCATTTTCACTCCTGGCATCTGTGTGCAAATGTATGAATTAATATATTGCTCATTGATGGTGAGTTTATATTTGCTCATTGCATAGACATGGTCATGCCCATGATACCAGGTTCAAGCTTAAGGAGCTTCAATGATAGGATACCATAAAAAGAAATAAATGAGAAAAAGTAAAAGGCCGTACAGCTTGAGGACTAGAAGCTTGGTCTCTCGGGCCCACTCACTGCTAGCCAAGCTTCAAGTTTTAGATAAGTGACCTTGGCCAATATACCAGTCTCTCTTTGCCTCATTCTCTCATCGGTAAAATGGGTACAATTAAAGTGCTTGCCATCTTTACGAGGTGTTTGTAAGAATGGGAAAGGATAACATATAAAAAGTACTGAGCAGGCTGGGTATGGTAACTCACATATGTAATCCCAGCAGTTTGAGAGGCTGAGGCAGGCAGATCGCTTGAGGTTGGTAGTTCGAGACCCGCCTGGCCAACAAGGTGAAACCCTGTTTCTACTAAAACTACAAAAGTTAGTCGGGCGTGGTGGCATGCACCTGTAGTCCCAGCTACTCGGGAGCCCGAGGCAGAAGAATCGCTTGAACACGGGAGGTGGAGGTTGCAGTGAGCCAAAATTGTGCCACTGCACTCCAGTCTGGGCGACAGAGCAAGACTCTGTCTCAAAAACAGTAAATAATATATAAATAAAAAGAACTGAGCATATTGCCTAATGGGTAGTTAACGCTCAGTAAACACCAGTTATTGTTATTTAAAGAGCTATCTCAAGAATGGTTTGGTTTGTTTGTTTTTGAAACCTTTCCAGCTCTGACTCCGTTTTCTTTTTTATTTAGGTTCCATTTTTTGGGCGGAGGATGCATCACACTTGCCCATGTCTGCCAGGCTTGGCCTGTTTACGGACTTCATTTAACCGATTTATTTGTTTAGCCCAAAAGTAATCGCTCTGGAGTAGAAACCAAATGTGAATAGCCACATCTTACCTGTAAAGTCTTACTTGTGATTGTGCCAAACAAAAAATGTGCCAGAAAGAAATGCTCTTGCTTCCTCAACTTTCCAAGTAACATTTTTATCTTTGATTTTTAAATGATTTTTTTTTTTTTTATCGAAAGAGAATTTTACTTTTGGATAGAAATATAAAGTGTAAGGCATTATGGAACTGGTTCTTATTTCCCTGTTTGTGTTTTGGTTTGATTTGGCTTTTTTCTTAAATGTCAAAAACGTACCCATTTTCACAAAAATGAGGAAAATAAGAATTTGATATTTTGTTAGAGCAACTTTTTTTTTTTTTTTCTCACCACCCCAAGCCCCATTTGTGCCCTGCCACACAAATACACCTACAGCTTTTGGTCCCTTGCCTCTTCCACCTCAAAGAATTTCAAGGCTCTTACCTTACTTTATTTTTGTCCATTTCTCTTCCCTCCTCTTGCATTTTAAAGTGGAGGGTTTGTCTCTTTGAGTTTGATGGCAGAATCACTGATGGGAATCCAGCTTTTTGCTGGCATTTAAATAGTGAAAAGAGTGTATATGTGAACTTGACACTCCAAACTCCTCTCATGGCACGGAAGCTAGGAGTGCTGCTGGACCCTTCCTAAACCTGTCACTCAAGAGGACTTCAGCTCTGCTGTTGGGCTGGTGTGTGGACAGAAGGAATGGAAAGCCAAATTAATTTAGTCCAGATTTCTAGGTTTGGGTTTTTCTAAAAATAAAAGATTACATTTACTTCTTTTACTTTTTATAAAGTTTTTTTTCCTTAGTCTCCTACTTAGAGATATTCTAGAAAATGTCACTTGAAGAGGAAGTATTTATTTTAATCTGGCACAACACTAATTACCATTTTTAAATCGGTATTAAGTTGTAATTTAAACCTTGTTTGTAACTGAAAGGTCGATTGTAATGGATTGCCGTTTGTACCTGTATCAATATTGCTGTGTAAAAATTCTGTATCAGAATAATAACAGTACTGTATATCATTTGATTTATTTTAATATTATATCCTTATTTTTGTCACGGTTGTTGTCAGTTTTTATTATAAGCAAATTTCTAAATAGGCTACGTCCCAACATGGATAAAGACCCCAAGGTTGGTGAAATAGCCCCAAAGATATGTGCATTTTCATTTTACATACAGCAGAGTTGTGTTTGCATGGATTTTAAGGTAGTTCAAAAAATAAACGATGCATAAATCAGTGAGGTTTTGGAGTGTGAAGGAAAATGATGCTGTGCAAAACTGTAATCAGGAATGGACTGATGGGGCTTAAGTGTATTGACTTGGCAAAGAGTGATGGGTGTGTGTGTCGCGAGTGGTTAGGCAGGGTGCTAGGTGCTACCACACAGTGATGCCAATGTAGGCTGGCCTCGAAAACCCACCGAGTATCGTAAATGGTTTCAACGTCGCAAATAAACAACTTATGAAATGTGTTCAACTGACTAAACTTGCCCATGCCAACCCACCAACCATTTCCAAACACAGAAACTGTCTGTCCATTTTGTAGTTATTGACTCAGCCAGGGCTTATGATAGCACATTGTATGTAATTTTACCCCTTGAGCTAATGTGTCCCATAAATGTATGGGATTTTGCTGTGCTAATTACCAAACTTGGTCAGAAAAGTATTATTTTTGGTTGTTCAGTTTGTGTTCAAGAAACATTCCTCTGCGAGTTTGCTGAAGAAAATTCAACTTCAACAAGGGGAATTATGAGTAAAGAAATAGGCACTTTGGCAATTTTGTTGTTTTTTTTCATATAATGTTCAAGACTTTCGAGGCTATGTTGGCCAGGGGCGGTGGCTCACACCTGTAATCCCAGCACTTTGGGAGGCCAAGGCAAGAGGATTGTTTGAGCTCAGGAGTTTGAGACCAGCTTGGGCAACATGGAGAAACCCCATCTCTACCAAAAAAAAAAAAAAAAAAGAGAGAGAGAAAATAAAAATTAGCTGGGCACAGTGGCATGCACCGTTAGTCCCAGCTACCCTGGAGGCTGAGGTGGGAGGATCACCTGAGCCTGGGAGGTCAAGGCTGCTGTGAGCCGTGATATTGTGTTACTGTACTCCAGCCTGGTTGATAGAGCAAGACCCTATATATATATAGAAAGAAAAAAAGGCTATGATGTTTCTTCCAGTTCCTAGGATTGTCTCACACACATGCTGGGACTTCATAGACCAGAATTTCCACAAAGTAAGGCAAGATGAAAATTTACACGAGAAAAACTAAATCCACAGTCTACTTTGAAAATATCATGAATGAATTCCCTTCATTCCAAGGTAGAAAGATATCTTATGCTAGAAGATGATGCCCAAACCCTACCGGACTTTCGGATTTCTTTGCAAACATTGACTTTCATGAAAACTATCATTTCTGACTTTGTTTTGCCTTTTATCAGAAGCAACATTTTTTTAACCATAGAAAAGTTTATGCCAAAACTATTTCCTATAAACCCCCCTATCTCACTGAGAACGTTTATTCTTCTCAGTATTTCAATGTAGTTCTTTTGTTAGAGCCTTTTATAAAGTCAGTTCAGTGATAGATCAAACACATAGCCCAATTTTCCTCTTCATTGGTTTCAATATTAGAAATCTCATCCCACACTTTTCTAGCTTCATTTTTAGAAGGTTAAAGCTGGGGGCCATTTTAACTTTAAAAACCAGACACTTTTGGTATTCAGTAAGGGTCCCTGTGCAATTCACTAGCAACCTTTTATGGTGTTTCCACCTCCATGTTGCTATGTCTTTCTGATAATATCCTCAGAATTAATCTCTGATATCTTTCCCAAAGTTGTTAATTCTCACTCCCTTTTGTGTTAAAGAGAACTCAGTTTCTTCCAGCATTTTCACAAATTTTAATTGACAAAAATTGTATTTATTTATGGTATACAACATGATGTTTTGAAATATGGATACATTGTGGAATGCTAAATTGAGCTAATTAACGTATGGACTACCTCACACATCATTATTTTGCAATGAGAACAGTTAATATCTCTTAGTGATTTTCAAGTATACAATATTAACTGTAGTCACCGTGTTGTATGATATATCTTCGTTCCAGGATTTTTTAATGTATTTCAAAGATGACAGTCTTTAACAACATGATCTTTAAATAAACTTTATTATCCCCCACATATATATATATATATGCATATGTGTATATATTTTTAGGGTACTTTCAGAGTACGTATTTCCCAAAATTAGAGATGCAATTATGATGCTGTTCTTGAAGTACGGTTCCCATTTTTTCCATCACCCACCACTCTGAAAAATTTTGATTTGATTTTTATAGGATGAGGCCTAAGTGTTAGGATTTTTTTTAAAGCTCCCTGATTAATTGCAAGGTACATCCATAGTTGAGAGCCACTGAGAACCAATACGGGACTGTGTTCCTATAGAAAGGTTACTGGTACCCAGTGACACTATTTGATGAGACACCTTCCTAGTTGAATTAGAAATGAGGATAGTAGCTGAGTGTCTTTGATTTTCTTACCACTCTCAAAAGTTCCTGTGGTCCTCAGCACCAGTTCCCTTTCATTCTAGAGGGAAGCACACAGAGGGGTCCCACTGGAGAATTCCCAGCAGCAATTAGCCCATTTGAAGAATTCATGTGAAGTTCCCTAGAATTAGATTAGGGAAGCAGGCCCCAGTCCAACCTGGCTAGCCTCACAGCTCCCTGGGTTTCATGAGTTCTCACATCCTCTAGTGCACCCTCCCGGGTGACCCAGCTTCAAAACTCCCTAGCAGGCACTCCCCTCTCCCAGCCCCTTCCGCATACATCTCAGGATTTCATTCTATTTTACTGGGTCCATAAATCATCTAAGTGCTTTAGAAAGCCCAATATTGCACCGCACTGTAACTGAATAAATCAGAATGGTAAGCATTTCAATAAAATAGATATTTGTCATAAAAGATTAAAAGCAAAAAAGTAGGAAATTGTGGTATAGGCAACACGATGGCTGGCAACAAAATGCAGAGGCTAACGCATATTTAAGCATTCTTGTGCCCCTGTGGAGATTCCCTCATCATAAAGCCTGGAACGCCGACTCATGCAGTTGTGCCAGCTGGGCAAAACGATGGCCTTCTCCATGGAGTGACAACCATGGTGAATAGTTCCAGGCACTCTCACATTACTCCAGAGTTTCTCCATCTCAATGCTAGTGACTTTCTGGGCCACTTTTTTTTTTTTTTTTTTTTGAGAGAGAGTTTTGCTCTGTCACCAGGCTGGAATGCAGTGGCATGATCTCTGCTCACTGCGACCTCTGCCTCCTGAGTTCAAGTGGTTCTCCTGCCTCAGCCTCCCGAGTAGCTGGGACTACAGGCGTGCACCACCATGCCCGGCTAATTTTTGTGTTTTTAGTAGAGACAGTGTTTCGCCATATTGGCCATGGCTGGTCTTGAACTCCTGGCCTCAAGGGATCTGCCCACCTCAGTCTCCCAAAGTGCTGGGATTACAGGCATGAGCCACTGCTCCTGGCCCTGGGCCACATAATTTATTGTTGTGGAGGACTCTCCTGTGCATTGTAGGATGTTTAGCAGCATCCCTGGCTACTAGTTCCAGTAACACTCCCCAAGTTTCGACAACCAAAAATGTCTCTAGACATTGCCAAGTGTCCTCTGCAGGTTGCAGGTGGGGATAAATTGTCCCCCTTTGAAAACTACTGCTTTAGTCTAAAGCTATTTTGTGTCTGCTTGACTTCACTTGATAATAATATGTTTTTATTTCAGTATAAAAAGTTGAAAAGACAGTATTAAAAAAGTTAAACCTCCAAATGTGACATTGCAAAATAAGTATCCTAAAAAACAAGCAAAATATTTTGTATCCAAAATAGTGGATGGGGCTGGGCATGCCAGTGGCTCACACCTGTAATCCCAGCACTTTGGGAGGCTGATCACTTGAGAGCAGGAGTTCAAGACCAGCCTGGCCAACATGGCAAAACAGGTAGCTGGGATTACAGGTATGCTGGTGCATGCCTATAATCCCAGCTGCTGCAGAGGCTGAGGCACAAGAATTGCTTGAACCCAGGAGGTGAAGGTTGCCTTGATCCAAGATCAAGCGACTGCACTCCAGCTTGGGTGACAGAGCAAGACTGTGTCTCAGAAAAAAAAAAAAGTAGTGGAAGGGTAAAACATTTGATATAATTTACATATTCAATAAAAAAATCCATTATCTGTCAGCTCTATAGTTTACTGTGTTTCAAGGAAGAAATTTTTATAGTCACTCTTTAAAATAAAGTTTAAGATGAAGGACTCTTTGGGAGGCCAAGGCGGGTGGATCACAAGGTCAGGAGTTCAAGACCAGCCTGGCCAAGATAGTGAAACCCCATCTTTACTAAAAATACAAAAATTAGCTGGGCTTGGTGCTACTCGGGAGGCTGAGGCAGGAGAATTGCTTGAACCCAGGAGGCAGAAGTTGCAGTGAGCAAAGATTGCACCACTGCACTCCAGCCTGGGAGACAGGGTGAGACTCCGTCTCAAAAAAAAAAAAAAAGAAAGAAAAAAGATGCTATATAATTCATCTGATATTCATCTAATTTATCTATGATTGAATTAATCTGAGCCCTTCTTTTTTTTTTTTTTTTTTTTTTTTTTTTTTTTTTTTTTTTTTTTGAGGAAATGTGTCTCCCAGGCTTGTCTGGAACTCCTGGGCTCAAGTGATCCTCCCACCTTAGCCTCCCAAAGTGCTGGGATTACAGGTATGAGCCACCACACCCGGCCAACTTCACATCTTTAGAGTACACTTCTAACACATTTCCACATTGTTTAAATCTAAATTTTAATCATCTTGATTAAAATGTGATATAACTAATGGAAAATTGTTTTGCAGAAATGTAAAAGCTTTACAAGCAAAATTGGGGGAAATTGTGCTTTATTAAGTTAAACAGTTGAATAATTGCTGAGAAGTTCACATGTAGTCTTTCTGTGCAAACAAGACTGAGGCTGGCAGGAATGCATTTGGTTCATTCTTAAAAGCAAACAAGCAAATCAACAAAAACTTTGTATTATTGAAATTTTTAAACATAAAAGTAAAGGAAGTGTAAAGAAGTCTCATCTATCCATCATTCAGTGTCTCATCAGCATTTATCTTGATGCCCAGCGTCTTCTACCTCTACCGCCCCACCTACCTCCACCCCTTCTGTATTGTGTTGAAGTGAATCAATTTTGTCCTTTCTTGACAAGGTCCACTGGTCACTATTTCATATGGAAAAGACAGCCAGCCACATTCTGTATGTTATCAATACATCTTCAGCCTGTACTCTTAAATATTTGCCCTTGAGATATATTTTTGAAATCCAAAATAGGCGTTTGAAATGGAGGAGCAAAATATTTCAGGCCCAGAATGTGTATGTGAATGAACGTTTGCTCCTGTATAGAAATTTAAAAGAAAATATTTTGCGACTCAAAACATAGGAGACTTAGAGAAGTATATGTCTAACTGTGGTGCTGTGATTGGTTTATAGGAGCTGAATGGTGCCTGAAATTAGTCACATTTGCTTTAAACAGCAAATGTGAATATTCTGTATTAATTTTTTTGAATCTGGTTAGAAGAGGAAAAATTTCCACATGGAAGATATTTAATAAAACTGGTAGACTCTTAATTGTCTTCCACAGTTCTTTTATTCTCACATTTATTCATTACTTCTCATATTCTCTCTCTCTCTCTCTCTCTCTGTCTCTCTCTCTGTTTTAGCAGGGTACATGACCACCCATCTAGACATCTAGAGACTGGAGACTGCATTTACCAGCTGCCCAAGTGTGGCCATGTGACGTAAATTCTTAGCGATGAAACATGAACAGAAGGGATCTGCCACATTTACTTAAAAGAAAACTCCACTTCCTCTCCAATAAGGAGATGCAATAATGAATCTGTCTGCTTTGCAGAGAGTGAAGGCAATTGGGGAAGATAGTAGAGCTGACCCACCAACGTGGGTCCCTGGATAACCTCCAAAAGCAGTCACCTCATATTAGAGAGAGACAATCATGCCACCGTTGTAACTTTGTTAAAGCACTCCCACCTCTACTAACCAATAAGTGGAATCATTCTCTTCAAAAGTGCATCATGTTTTTATACTTTATACTTCATTTTGTTATTTTTTATTTATTTATTTATTTTTGAGACGCAGTCTTGTTCTGTTGCCAGGCTGGAGTGCAGTGGCGCAATCTTGGCTCACTGCAACCTCTGCCTCCCAGGTTCAAGCGATTCTCCTGCCTCAGCCTCCCGGGTAGCTGGGACTACAGGCACGCACTGCGGTGCCCAGCTAATTTTTGTATTTTTAGTAGAGACGGTGTTTCACCATGTTGGCTAGGATGGTCTCGATCTCTTGACCTCGTGATCCGCCCTCCTCGGCCTTCCAAAGTGCCGAGATTACAGGCATGACCCACCACGCCCAGCCGATTTTGTTATTTATTTATTTATTTTTTTCGAGACAGAGTGTCGCCCTGTCGCCCAGGCTGGAGTGCAGTGGCAGGATCTCGGCTCACTGCAAGCTCCGCCTCCCAAGTTCACGCCATTCTCCTGCCTCAGCCTCCCGAGTAGCTGGGACTACACGCTCCCGCCAACACGCCTGGCTAATTTCTTGTATTTTTAGTAGAGACGGGGTTTCACCGTGTTAGCCACGATGGTTTCGATCTCCTGACCTCGTGATCCGCCCTCCCAAAGTTCTGAGATTACAGGCGGGACCCACCGCGCCCAGCCCATTTTGTTATGGGGTTTTTTTTGTTTGTTTTTTTTGTTTTGTTTTTTGTGTGTGTGTGACGGAGTCTCGCTCTGTTGCCCAGGCTGGAGTGCAGGGCGTGATCTCGGCTCACTGCAAGCTCCACCTCATGGGTTCACGCCATTCTCCTGCCTCAGCCTCCCGAGTAGCTGGGACTACAGGCGCCCGCTACCACACCCGGCTAATTTTTTGTGTTTTTAGTAGAGACGAGGTTTCACCGTGTTGGCCAAGACGGTCTCGACCTCTTGACCTCGTGATCCGCCCGCCTCGGCCTCCCAAAGTGCTGGGATTACAGGCGTGAGCCACCGTGCCCAGCCTTTATGTTTTAAACATCGTTTTTGTGTTCTTGTTCAGTGGTTGCCATGCAGAGAGTGGGATCAGTCGGCACACTCACCCATCCAAAACCGGTTTGGATGTTGAGACTGATGGAGGGTGTGACAACACTTATTATTCACATAATGGAATGTTCTGGTGAGAACAGGGCAAGCACAGGTTGGCCCAGGTGGCAAAGGCAAGGCACTGAGGTTGATTTTCAGTTTTATTGTGACCAGCAAGCAGAGCTGGGCTGAGGGTTCTTACCAGGGTGGGCTAGCTCAGGTGTAGGGCAAAGAGACAAGCAGAGAGAGAGAAAGAGAGAGAGAATGTTGGGGTTTGAGGGCTGTCAGTGTTCCACTGTCAAAATGAAGTTTTCCTCTTAACTGTGGTCCCGATACCTTAATGAGAACCTGCTAACTAAATAAAGAATCTTCAAATGAGAAATGATTAAACTTACTTAAAAATGTTGGTCACGAGAGCTTCTAATTCCAAACCCTAAGAAAATGTGTAAATCCATCTTCTTGCAGCCGATGTTTTAATCTCTGAAAGCTGTCACCTTCCCATGGATTAAGACATTTTAGAGATAGGGAAAGTCACTGAGGCCCGTTACAACTGTGAATTTTCTTATGATGCTGAAATGAATTTTAATCTGGCCAAAAGGTACCAGAAAAAAAGAAAAGACCAAACTTTAAATGACAAATTTAGAGTGAACAAAGCTGCTTTTCAAACTAGCAAAAGCAAATTAATATACAGTTAACAGAAAACTAATTATGTCTTTATATAATTGTGTTTCTTTCAATAGAGGCAGGTCATTAAATGTGTATCCAAAAGTATTACATTCTAATATATTTATAAAACGTATGAGGTAACTTACAAATTGAGAAAAAAATCCTTCGTTAGACCACGTGTCACTATACTCATAAAGGATTAGAGCAATTATGCAAATTAAGTTCTAGAAATAGCTCTGGGTATCCCATAATTCCTCAAGACAGATATGCAAATTAAACTCATCGTGACTGTGGGTTAAAAGAATTACACACTGTACATTTACGCTCCTTCTGTCACTTTGCAGAATGAGTTCCTGTAACGGGTTTTTTCCTGTGTCTTCTCTTTCTCCTCTGTGTAGGACATTGCCACACACGTTGGTCAATATTCAGGAAATATATGGAGAATTTATAAGGAATAAAAGGGAAAAATCAATCTGTTAAATTAAAAGACAAGAAAAAGTTTCATCTCATGCACTTTAAGCTTAATGATTCCTATAGAATTTTTTTAATAAGACATGTATTAGGTGGCATTGAAATGTAAATACTATTTCAAAGCCCTTCAAAATTAGAGTACTTCTGTATCTTCAAGAAAACGAAACCCTTTACTGTTCCCTCCAGGTTCAAACCAAAAAACAATGTATGCTTCTCAGATATCATTTTCTGGCAGAAAATAAGATTTCCATCCCACAAAGCTGGGCAGATTTGGCAGGTAGATTGGCATAGTTCAGATAATATGCATTTATCAGGGAAATGTTTAAATATACACTTTTCCAACAGTTTACATGCTTTCCACCTAGAGTGGGCTGGCCACTTAAAACTTAATTTATAAATAAGTTATTTCTCCTAGAAGCCAAGTAGTGATAGCTTTAATTTATCTGTCTCCTAAATGTAACTGAGAAATACAAATATTGCATTTATGCCTTGACATTGCAACTTAAAATGTTTTTGCATGATTTCTCTGTGTAATTTGAAATGACTTCAAAACTTCAGGCTTTCACATATAAAATTTGAGCTGTTTATTTATCTTATATTCTCCGACTAGGATACAGAGTTGGTTGGGTACCTACTGAGCCTTTTCCCTGCCCTCTTTTCTCCTAAACGAAAGCACAAAATACCCTTTTCTGTAGTGTAAACCTGCCATTTCCCCCATCCCTCCTTTGGGAGGGTATTGGAGTGGCACTTTTCGGGGCTACCTGTTTGATTTCTATTCAGTTCTGACATTTCTGGTCAACGGCGTCTTTGCTGGCTCTCCTCACAGCATGATTTTATGTAACAAACTTCCTCTAATAAAATGGCCACATTCCTTACTGGCACTTGAACATTTGGATAGAATTGGAAGAAAAACCTTTGAAGAGGGAATTATGTGGTTTTATTTGGCTCAGAGAAATGTATTTGGAAAATGGATTCCAGAGTGTGGAGAGTGCAGAGGGAGTCAGAAAGAAATGTAAGAACCCGGGAGGAGGGAGAGATGGAAACTGGACAATTTCCGTTTCAGTCTTCAGGTGTTTCTTTTTCCCTCCATTGAGTAACCATAGATAGAACGCCTAGGGCTCCTTCTGGACAATCAATGATGATGTCTGATCTCTTCAGTATTCCCGAGCTCTTTATCTAGATCCCTCTTTTGGCATCTACCATGTTCTGCCTTGCTTTATGGTTTTGGGTACATTTGCCAAGTTTTCCCAGTTAGCCTGCTAACTCTTTTTTTTTCCGAGATGGAGTCTCACTCTGTTACCCAGGCTAGAGTACAGTGGCGTGATCACAGCTCACTACAACCTCCACCTCCTGGGCTTAATTGATCCTCCCACGTCAGCCTCCTGAGTAGCTGGGACTACAGGCATGCACCACCATGCCCAACTAATTTTTGTATTTCTAGTAGAGATGGGGTTTTGCCATGTTGGCCAGGTTGTCTCAAACTCCTGGCCTCAAGTGATCTGCCTGCCTCGGCCTGCCAAAGTGCTGGAATTACAGGCGTGAGCTGCCGCAACTGCTATCTCTTTAGCAAGAGTGCTGCCCCTTCCTTATCCCTGTGTCCTTCTCCACTGCCCAACACAGAAACTGGCTTCTTATTAGCTTTCAATATCTATTGGTTAGATGGATTTATTCAGGTGGTTTTCCAGATTCCTGTAATTAGATTTATGATATCAAAAAAGTTTGGGCCAGGTATGATGACTCACACCTGTAATCCTAGCACTTTGGGAGATCAAAGCAGGAGGATCACTTGAGGCCAGAAGTTAGCCCAGTCTGGGAAACATATACACCATCTCTACAAAAAAATTTTTTGTAATTATCCAGGAGTGGTAGCACATGCCTGTGGGCCCAGCTACTCAGGAGGCTGAAGCAGGAGGATCACTTGAGTCCAGGAATTGGAGGCTGCATTGAGCTATGATGATGACACTGCACTCCAGCCTCAGAGACAGAGTGAGACCTCATCTCAAATAAACAAACAAACAACAAACAAATAAACATGAGTGGATCAAAAAGGTACCATAGACCAGGTATGGTGGCTCATGCCTGTAATTCCAGCACTTTGGGAAGCTGAGGCAGGCAGATCATTTGAGGCTAGGAATTTAAGACAAGCCTGTCTATACTAAAAATACAAAAATTAGCCGGGAGTGGTGGCACACACCTGTAGTCCCAGCAACTTGGGAGGCTGAGGTGGGAGCATCAATTAAGCTCAGTGGGTGGAGGTTGCAGTGAGCCAAGATCATACCGCTGTACTCTAGCCCGGGCGGCAGAGCAAGACTCTGTCCAAAAAAAAAAAAAAAAAAAAGGCCCGGTGCAGTGGCTCACACCTGTAATCCCAGCACTTTGGGAGGCTGTGGCGGGATCACCTGAGGTCAGGAGTTGGAGACCAGCCTGGCCAACATGGTGAAACCGCGTCTCTACTAAAAATACAAAAATTAGCTGGGCATAATGACAGGTGCCTGTAATCCCAGCTACTCGGGAGGCTGAGGCAGGAGAATCGCTTGAACCTGGGAGGCGAAGGTTGCAGTGAGCCAAAATCGCACCATTGCATTCCAGCCTGAGTGACAAGAGTGAGACTCCATCTCAAAAAAAAAAAAAAAAAAAAGTATCATAAAGTGCAATTAAACAGAACTGACCTAATAATAGGTATCTTTTTAATCTTCTGGACTTATTTCAGTTTAAGGAACCATGCCAAATATATCTCATTTTTCTAGAACCAGGTTAATTTAACAGCAGCAGGCAGAACAATCAGATAGTTGAAAAATATTAATAAGCCTAATTTTTAAAAAAATTGTGGATGCAGCTCTAGAATATCAGGCACACCTAGCAAAGGGGTCAAGGGGATGCCGTAGTTTCAAGTATTGTTGCAGTTTATTGTCACTCCAACTAAGAAGCTTCCTGACTACTAATGGCTGAAACAAAAGTAGTTTTTATTTCAAAACCAGAAGTCTAGAGATAGGAGGTTGCTAATCTAATTAAGCAACTCAAGAATGTTAAAATGGGTGCCTGCACTTTTTATCTTTCTGTTCTGCTATCTTCACTGTCTTGACAGTGTCTCCCCTCATGGTTGAAGGATGGCTGTTGTGGCTGCAAGCATCACATCCTATCACCCCAAAAGGAGTAAAGAGGGAAGGAAAAAGAGTTCTCTTTATGGGCTGAGTTAGGCCTCAAAAGTCTCGTCCCAGCTCGGGGAAAAGCATAAAGAACGCCTTGGCGTCGGATTAAGTTTGCTTTTACTTATATTTACTCCTGAAGCAGCTAATAGGACTCGGATGTGGGTGGGTGGAGGTGGTTTCCCATCGCCTCCCTTGCCCCTCAGGGAGAGAGGGTCCTGAAGTTCAGTGGTCTTGGCAGCCCACACAGGGTGCATATCTGAAGAACAGTATCTTGGGTCAGCTGCATTTTATAACCCCAGCCACCTCGGTGCACACAGAAAACCTAAAATACCAGTAAGACAATAAGTCTGCCACTTAGCCAGCTGTGTGCTCGGATCTAATGACTTAGTTTGGAGCCTTGAAAATCTTGTAGGGCCTGCCCCAGGACCATCACCCTCTTTCTGTAGAGGCTAGGAATTCACTCTTTATGTTTAGTTATCTCTTTATGTCTGAAAGTTTAAGAGGCAGTTGAGGGGGGACAAGGAGCAAGGGTTTTGGCCGTGAGGAACACTGTACGCAAAGGCATGGTGGTGTGACGTGGCGTGGTCTGTTCAGGCACTGCTGGCAACTAGGAGTGACTGAAGCATGTCACACGGCCTGAGGAGAGAGTGGGATGAAGTGAGACTGGAGAGGGAGCAGCAGCTGATGGGATGCACCAGACGCAGGAGTGCAGACTTCAAGGAGGTAAACCATGCACTCTGGGAGCCCAGAGGAGGTGTGACTGAGCCAAGAAGGGTTTCCAAAAGCCTTGGACCTGGATCCAAGATCTGATGTTCAGCCAGGACTTGGAGGTACAGTGGTATAGATTAGTTATGCCTGTGCCATTCCAGTTGTTAAATATTGTGAATTTACACCCCTGCTCTAGAGGAGTTGGTGAGGAATTGTCAGGCAGAAAGGTGGGAATGGGCTTTCCGGGAAGAGTGGAGAGCTGGTATAAGAGTAATCCAAGAAGGGAGAGATGAGAATACAAGGGAAGGATGAGGCCAGGGTGGTAGAGGGCCTGACTGTGAAAGGTCTGTGGCAGACAAAGAGGTTTCTCCTCCATCCTGTAGGCCTTGGGAAAACAGGGTGGACTCTATCTCATCAACCCAGTGATCCACCTGCAAAACAATAACCCTGAGTCAGCCCTAGGACCTGGCACCCTGTCACCTGTTAGGGAGCAGGGCATTTGAGAATGTAGAGGGCTGATGGTGAGAACAAAGACTTGGGAGAAATAATTTTGCCGTTTTATTTCTTTTTAAAAAAGAAAGAGAAAAAAGGGAGGGAGGGAAGGAAGGAAGAAGGAAGGAAGGGAAAAGAGAAAAGGAAGAGTAGAAACCAATATGGCATTTGGTAAGGCTGAGTAGTGGACACAGAGATTATCATTGTTGTTACTGATTTGTTACATGCTTCCCCATTTTGCTTAAAATATTTCATTTAAAAAATGAATATGTCACACCTGTAATCTCAGCACCTTGGGAGGCCAAGGCTGGTAAACCACTTGAGGCCAACAGTTAGAGATCAGCCTGGCCAACAGAGCGAAACCCTGTCTCTGCTAAAAATACAAAAATTAGTTGGGCCTGGTGGCAGGCGCCTGTAATCCCAGCTACTTGGGAGGCTGAGCTGTAATCCCAGCTACTTGAACCCAAAGGTGGAGGTTGCAGTGAGCTGAGATCACGCCACTGCAATCCAAGCTGGGCAACAGAGTGAGACTCTGTCTCAAAAGAAAAAAAAAGAATATGTCAGGTGTACATTTAAACAGACATATAGACATATGGTCCTTCTACAAAACTATTTGACAAGATATCAAAAGTCCTAAAAATGCTTCTTTTGACCCAGCAATTCCATGCTAGAACATACAGACAAAGATGTATGTACGGGAAGCCTATATTGCTTCAAGTATAGTGACAACTGCGTGGGAGGGTGGGGAAGTTGTGCTAAATTAACTTCCCAAATAAATAAAATGAGCAATTTTAATGAAATCTTCCCTAAATACATGGTGCCTGTGCTGGTACAATAAGTAGAGTACTGTGGACACAACTAACCTTTTTTTTTTTTTTGATAATTTTTGATTAATGTAATTAACAATCAAAGTACATGTTAATAGATTCACCAATCCTAAAAGCTGTTGGGGTGGCCCTTTGCACCTCCCCACTTTCTGCTACATAGCTTGTTTCTCTGGCTCTTTTGGTTCTCGTTTCCTTTAGTTGGCTGTGATTTCTTGCTACTCTCACCTGCACACTCACTAGAAATCTTGCCTTCCCCCATCTAATCAGAACTTTAAAACATAAAAATAAAAAACCCAGGTAGCCAAGTTTGAACGCATCATGTCTGAAGTAAATCATGTCTGAACGAAGTCCTGGAGGTCTGTCTCCAACCACCTAAGGAACCTGCTGAAAAGCTTTTCCCCAGGACCCAACTCAACATGTCCTCATAAGACTCTGGATCACACAGACACTTAAGGTAATTTGTATGAATGTTAGAATTTGAGAACCTCTGGCTTATGCATTCTCATATGACAAAATATCCCTTGAATTCAAGGCTATGTCAGGCCAACACGTCACCTCTGGTGCAGCTGAGCTGCTGCCCAAAGCTGGGGTGGCTCAGGAGTCAGCCATGATGGGCTGGTTCCTGTGCCATGCCAGGTGTGAAAATCACAGAGACTTGGTGATCTCTGTTTTGGGGGCTTTTTTGAGACAGGGTCTCGAGAGCTCTGTCATCCAGGCTACAGTGCCGTGGCACAGTCATGGCTCACTGCAGCCTTGACCTCATGGGCTTAAGCCATCCTCTCACCTCAGCCTCCCCAGTAGCTGTGACCACAGGTGCACATTACCACACCCAGCTAATTTTTTGATTTTTTGTAGAGACATGGTCTCGCTATGTTGCTTAGGCTGGCCTCAAACTCCTGGTCTCAAGCAATTCTCCTGCCTCGGCCTCCCAAAGTTCTGGGGTTACAGGCATGAGCCATCATAGTCTGGTTCGACCTCTATTTTTGGAACTGAGATCACTTGGGCAGGTGGAGGGTTAGATGAGGAGAGAGGTACTTCTGGGCTCCTCTATCTTGGGGTTGGCTGAGGTTTCCGATCAGTGGCCCTTGGATGATTGAGGCCAACCTGGATTCATGATGTGGGGAGAAATACGGTAACTGTCTCATATTTTCCAAGTGTGAGACTGTCTTCACAGACTGATTAACTTCTACAACAAAATAAAATCATACATCCTATTTATCAGAGATCAATTAAATTGGCCACACTCTTTTTATAACTTATTCCCATTGGACTGAACATTTAATAGTTTATATTATACTCAGCTAAATTTCAATATAATCTACCACCCCCACTTTTACCTAGTACTTTTATCAAAATGATCGCTTGTACTTGAGTTTGTTATGTTTATTTAAAAGCTTTTTTATGTCATTTAACGAATAGTCATTGAAATGTTGTCATCCAAATAAAAAGCAGTTTTAAAGCCATATATATGGCTACTGCTTCTTCCCTTTAAAGAAAAGATTAGCAGATTTTATCTTGCATTTTAAATTAAGCCTCCACATGTCTTGGATATGCTGATGGTCAAACTATGAAACCTGTAACTAAAGAACACGTGCTAAAAGGATCATAGAGCATGTTATCCTTACATAACATACTTAGAGGCATGTAACATACTTCGACGCATGTATTATTACAGCCTCAAACAACACCACCACCACAACAAAACAACCACTCCAGAATGAAAATACTGGTATATTTGTATAATGCAAAGAGAAATACAGATATAAATCCTCAAAACGGAAGGTACATTAATAAAAATGTAGCATTATAAGCCAAAAATATTATATAGTACTTGCAGAATTTAGTCTTTCAGTTTAACATTATAATGTCTAACAAAGAAATATTATTTAAATTATAGTTCTCATTATTAATTTAAAACAACCATCAGTAGAACAGCACAGCTTAACCTAGCAAACATTTTAAGGAAATGCTTTGTTTCCTAGAAGGAGGATATCATTATATTCCATTCATTTATACCATGAACAACAGAAGAACAATTTTCAAAGTGGAAATTAGTTTCATAAGACAGAATAAAACTGGGCTTCTCAAAGCACAAGCCATTTCCATAAAATTAATTTTTTATTGGCAAAAAATACTTAAAACAATTTTGATGTAGTACTCTGCTTCTCAGAGCCCTCCCAATCCTCGAACCACAATCTGTACACACGAACACATGCAATACTGTATTTTTCTCCACATCATTACTAACCAAAACACTTTACTCTTTTAAAACTTACAACTTGACAGAAATGTTTCCATTCAAGATTGCTATAATACAGAGAGCAGTTGTCACTGACGTGGTTTTTAGCAGCAGAAAGTAAACCGGGAACCAAATCTTACTTGTTACTTACTGCTTTAAAAAAATGACTGCCTTGCTACTGATCTCCATCTCTGCTCTTTAAGTTCAATATCAACACTGAGACTTTCAAAGAACCAGCGCAGCCCAAGGACCCTGCAGCCGGCAATTCAGAGGGCATTTCAGACAACTTCCCCCCGCCCCCCCCCCCACTGTCTCCTGCTTCCAACAGAAGATCCTCAAGAAATCTAACTTGTGAAGAAGTCCCCCTAGGTTCCTCTACTTCACTGCAAAATGTAATGCCACTTGAGGTTGTCAAAAATAGCTTCTGTAGAAAACTGGCCATGGTCTTTAGGAAACGTTGCATGAAGAAAATTAGTACAGCCTTTATAGAAAAAGAAAAAAAGGAACCACACATGGAATAAAAGACGTCAGTACCGGTACAAAAAGACTGCAGGGCCTATTGTCAGGAAGAAAGTCGAGTTAGGAGGACGAATGTGCGGAGCTGGAGTGGGCTGAGCATCCTACTCCTCACCCACCCCACCCCCAAAGGAGTCAGTACAATCCAAGTGTCTGTCCACTTCGAGTCATTTTGAAGGCAGCTTAGAAAATTAAACAGGGGCCAGAAGGAAAAGATACAACGTCACCGTCCAAGCCAAAGGGAAAGGCTGGGTTGGGGGTCTATGTGGCGGGGCCTCCCTCATAAACCAATGCCTTTCAGGTCGCAGGGATGGGTCGCCTGGGTGGTCCGGGGGCTCTGGCAGCAGGGGAACTGGGCCCTGAAGCAGTCCCTCAGCTCCCTGTTGAAGAGGAAGCACACGACGGGGTTGATGCCGGCCTGCGCGAAGGTCAGCCACACGGAGGCCGTCAGGTAGGCCTGGGGGACGGCGCCGGGCCGCACCAGGACCCGCAGGTAGCTGGCCACGACGTAGGGCCCCCAGAGGAGCAGGAAGAGCAGCGTGACGGCGTAGAACATCTTGCACAGCCTCTTCTCCGTCTTGAATTCTTCCAGCACGAGGAGGCGGCGCGCGCCGCGGCCCGGCCCTGCGGGCCGGATGCCCACAAGCGCGGGCGGCGTGGGCCCGCGGCCGAAGCCCGCCGTCCAGTTGGCGGCCGCCTGGCCGGTGGCGCCCGGGCCGTGGAAGGTCCAGTCGTGGCTGACGGCGGGCACCAGGCGCGCGGGCCGCATCTTGCGGCGGTCGTGGATGAAGAAGAGCAGGCGGAGGTAGACGAGGTGCGTGGCGCCCACCACCACGGCCAGCAGCAGCAGGAAGCCCAGCGCGCCGGGGGCGCCGTCGGGCCGCTGCTCCAGGGCGCACGGCGCGTCCTCGTCGTCGCCACCGCCGTCCAGCACTGGCGGGAAGGCCGCGGCCAGCGCCAGCGCCCAGGCGGCGCACACCAGCATGGCGGCGCACGGCCAGCCGGCCAGGCGCTCTGCATAGAAGCGGTGGTGCGCGATGGCCAGGTAGCGGGTGACGCCCACGCCCAGCAGCAGGAAGGCGGCGTGGAAGCAGAAGAGCGCGGCCAAGAAGGCGAGCAGCTTGCAGCCCAGCGCGCCCGGCGGCGCCCCCGCCGCGGCCGCCGCACGCCGCGCCGCCAGCATGACGGCCGGGAGGCAGGCGAGCGCGCGCAGCCCGTCGGCCAGGCACAGGTCGAGCAGCAGGTAGTACGGGGCGCGGTGCAGGCTGCGCTCCCGCACGATCAGCAGCGCGAACAGCACGTTGCCCGCTAGGCTCACGCACAGCAGCAGGCTGAGCGTGGCCAGCTTGAGGCCCAGGGCGGCCGCCTCGCCGCCGCCGCTGCCACCCGGCTCGCTCGCGTTCGCCATCGCGGCCTCACCAGGCCGTGCGCTCCGCCCCGGGGCCGTCCCCTGCCTCGCCGCTCCCGCAGGCCGCCCGGCCCGAGCTCCGCCGCGCCGCCGGCCCTGGGCGAGCTCCCCGTCCTGCGGGGCTCAGCCCGCTCCCGGCCGGCCCCTCCTGGGCTCCCCGAGCCGCCGCTGTGCCGCCGCCGCCATCTCAGGAATGGTGCGCGCAGGAGGAGGCGGCCACTCCCTGCGCCCTAGGCGCCGCGGGCTTCACTGCGGACAGGGCCTCGCCACCGTCCGCAGCCCCCCGCATCCTCCTCCGTCTCCTCCTACTCCTCCGCTGCTGCCGCCGCGCCTCTTGGCTCTGCCCCCCGCCGGGCCCGCCGCCGCCGCTGCCGCCGCCGCCGCCGCCGCGGAGCCCCCTCCCCTCCGCCGGAGCGCGCAGCGCGGCCGCCGCCGCCAGCCCCGCCGAGGCATCCCGCACCGCCTGGGCCCGGCTGGGCTGGGGGCGCCTCCGCAGCAGCCGCGGGGTCGGGAGGCGGCCGGGAGGGAGGCAGGGCCCAGGACGCAAGGTGGCGACAAGTCGCGTTTGGCCCCAGGTAACGGGGGTCCGGCGGCGGCGCCCGCGCTGGGGTCACGGTGGCCGTGCGCGGGGGAGGTTGCCTGGGCTGGCAGGGTCGGGAGGCCTCAGAGGGGACAGGAATATCTGGAATGAGCCTTCTGCCCGAAAGCCGGGAGTAATTTACGATAGTAATAGTCATCGTAATCCTAAAACCGCCGATACTCAGGTGCGCACTGATGTGGGTGGCAGTGTGCTGGGGAGCTTGGCAAGCATTATCTCCCTCAACAGTAATCACGAAGTTGTTGCCATCCTTAATCTCACTTTATACCTCAGGAAGCAGAGGCTTGGAGGTCAAGGGAGTTGAGAGCCGGGAAGTAGCGGAGATGGGATTCAAATTTCGCTTGGTCTGATTTCCAGTGCTGGACTCACAGCGACTCTGCAGCATCCCCTGCTCGCTAACTCATCCGTGATCCCGGTGAAGGACCTATATCAGGGAAAAGAAATGCAGCATTTCATCTTTAAGTGACTTGGAAGGTGAACCCTATGCCACCTTCCTCCCAGGATATCTATTTTCTGGGTAAGCCTGAAAGGGCAGCCCCTGTTGTGATTCTCAGACACACCGCATTTGTCTCGCAGGACCTTGCATGTGCTGGTACCTCTGCCTGGACTAGCCCCACAACAGGCTCCCTCTCCGTAGGGCCTCCTTCTAACCCGTCTGTCTTACTCTGTATCCCTGCCCTCTAGTCATTTCCTTCTTAGCACTTATAATTTGTCATTATATACTTTCATTTCTGTTTAAAAATCATGCTCTTCTAACTAGTCTCTAAGCTCTTTGAAGGCAAGGGATCATGCCTGGTTTTCAGTACCACTGCATCCCCAGTGCTTAGCATGGTAAAGCCAGAATTAAGCAACGCATTGTTTCTCACCCACACTCATATTTTTTTTCTTCTGTGCAGAAAATTACTTGTTGCCTACTGATTACATGCAAGGCAGGCACCTTGATGGGCATTTTCAGGATAGTGCAAGATCATAGAGGGCCTTAATGATCAGGCTAAGAAGTCGAAACTTTAGTCTGCAGGCAGTCAGGAGCCCTTGAAATCTTTTGAGAAGGGGAGCGACATGACTAGGTGTGCTCCAGGAACATTATTCTGGCAGCAGTGTTGAGGAGGGATGACAGAGCAGAGCCGGTAAACCTAGTCCAGAGCCTCAAACTTCACTATGTGCAGAAATCACTGGGGACCCTGTTAAAATGAAGATTCTGATTTAGTAGTTCTGGAATGGGGCCAGAGGTTCTGCATTTCTAACAAGCTCCTGGGTGAGACTAATGCTGTTGGTCTGCTGACCTTACTTTGAATAGTAAGGCCCTTGGGGACAGTTTGGATATTTTTTTAAAAATCCAAGTGATTTTTCAAGAAAATCAACTATTGAGCACCTGACTTGGGACTCCTAAGTGGCCAGCAGCAAGTGGCTGACCAGGCACATCTGTAAATGTATGTTGATAGAAAATAGATTTTGGAGGGTGTATGGGTTAGGAATTGCAGTTTGATACTAGTAGCAAAAAACGTGTACATGAGTTTATTTTCCTCGTGAAAGAAGAAGTTTGGAGGTCAGTAGTTGCTGACATTGATTTATTGGCTCAAGGACTGAATCTCTGAAAATCTTTTAGCCCTTCCCTCATGATCACAGTAGGCTGCCGACACCCCCACCATCATTTCTTCATTCCAGGCAGAAAGAAGAAAAGGGAAAAGAGCAGCAATATTCCAGCCATCTAAGTAGGAAGAGCTTTCTAGAAGCCCTACATTATAAACAAACACTTAAACATATCATTGGCTGTCAATTGAGAGTGAGCACTTGAGCAAGGGAGGGTAGGAAATGGTTTCTTATTTCTTTGTTTAAAGTTAGACCCATGGCTGTAGAGAATTCGATCCTGCCTTGCTGTGGCCCTTAGCTCTTGGGCTGCCTCTGCCCAGAGGAGGGAATGCCTTCTTAATAACCCACACAAATTCACCAACTCTGGTTGCTTTATGGTAATACTAATGGCAGCCAGCCTCTGCCCAGAGGAGGGAATGCCTTCTTAATAACCCACACAAATTCACCAACTCTGGTTGCTTTATGGTAATACTAGTGGCAGCCACCTTTTACTGAGCACTTGCTGTATGCCAAGCATTGTGCTAAATTCTCGACATGTGTTATTTAATGTAATCATTGTAATGGCCAGATGTAGTATGTGCTGTTACTGTCTTCATTTTGCAGAGGAGGCAGAGGGGTTAATTTGTTCACGCTTTCACCACTTACACTTACTTTACACTTACTTTCAAGTAAGTGTAAGAGCTGGAAGTCTGACTATTTATTTTGAAACAGGGTCTCACTCTGTCACCTAGGCTGGAGTCAGTGGCATCATCATGGCTCACTGCAGCCTCAACCTCCCAGGCTCAGGCAGTCCTCCTACCTCAGCCTCCTGAGTAGCTGGGACCACAGGCTTATACCACCACGCCCCGCTAATTTTTAAAAAACTATTTGTAGAGGCCAGACGCGGTGGCTCACACCTGTAATCCCAGCACTTT
Source organism: Pan paniscus (assembly GCF_029289425.2). Taxonomy (NCBI): domain Eukaryota; kingdom Metazoa; phylum Chordata; class Mammalia; order Primates; family Hominidae; genus Pan; species Pan paniscus. Next base: position 71,710,254 of record NC_085926.1, on the reverse strand, counting down.
GGGAGGCCGAGGCGGGTGGATCATGAGGTCAGGAGATCGAGACTATCCTGGCTAACACAGTGAAACCCCGTCTCTATTAAAATGCAAAAAATTAGCTGGGCATGGTGGCAGGCGCCTGTAGTCCCAACTACTCAGGAGGCTGAGGCAGGAGAATGGCATGAACCCAGGAGGCGGAGCTTGCAGTGAGCCGAAATCGTGTCACTGCACTTCAGCCTGGGCAACAGAGCGAGACTCCGTCTCAAAAAAAAAACAAACAATTATTTGTAGAGATGGGGTCTCCCTATGTTTCCCAGGCTGGTCTAGAACTCCTGGGCTCAAGTGATCCTCCCACCTCAGCCTCCCAAAGTGCTGGGATTACAGGCGTGAGCCACCACACCCAGCTGAGGAACTCTGTGTTTAGAGTCCATCCTCATGATCTCCACAAACACTGCCTCTTTGTTATAACTGCGAAGAAAGCTTTTGAGTTTATAAAAGCGGTAAACTAACATACACAAACTACTGATGCTCCCGTGCACAGAATTATAACCCCTTTCGAGAGGGAAGGATTTTTCAAAACCATCTAATCCTAACACTTGAATTTTACAAACAGAGAAGCTCATGAATAGCTGAGTGGGAGGGAGAACCCAGGTCCTCCCACTCCTAGGTCACTACCTTCCACTTTAAATCTTCATATTTTTTGTTCTAATGAGGACATGGTGTTCGACAAGTCACTTAACCTCTTGGAATCTCAAATGTGTCCATTTATGAAATGGGACGTTGGACCAAATGATTTCTGAGGGTCCTGGGCTCTGAAGTTGAGTTTAGGTATAAGGAAATGGAAGTTAAGTGATTATGTCTCCCAAATGGGGAGAGATTTATTTTTCAGAAAAGGACACAAAAGAAGAGACATTATTAGTTCCTTATAACTTAAAATTTTCTGTTTTCTGTTTCTATCTACGGTGCAAAATGCTGCTCTTGAGATTTGCTTTAGTCATTTTCCCAGGCTCAAATAGCAGAAGCAGCAGTAGAAAATATATAAATCATGGTTCTCTCACAGCATTTATATGCCTACTTCTTTCATTATCAACATTTGTTCAGTAGATTAATGCTTAAGGAAAAACTGTTCACATTTCATTGGCCAGGATCAACATATTTTCCTTTTACTGTTTCTAGGAAGCTGCAGGCAAGAATTTTAAATGCTTTCTTAGGCACCAAATTGCATGCCTTCATCTCAAAGCAAAACAGCTCTATGACATTTTTTTCCTATAAGAAAATTTCCATTATTCTTGTATAATCAAATTATTCCTTTTGGACATAGAAACAAAAGTATTTCCCACCCCCACTCCCCAAATCATTTATGTCACTTCTTTGATGTACGTATAGATGGTGTGAATGGTACTAGAAATCCTGACTGTTCAGAGGAACTGGTTGGCACCCTTTGGCAGATACAGTCAAGGTCATGGGTTCCCTAATCATGAGGTCCAGTCTGGCCAGTGTATCCTGTTTAACCTCAGGCTTCTGGCCAGTCACCTGCCAATAGGTACATTAAACACCAAGTTAGAGAAGGTTGGTTTGACTTAACTCCATCCCAACTCTTAGAAAAAGTGAGCCAAAGTCTAGGCCCAGTGGATGTTGGATTATCGAAGGGCGGCACTCAAGTTGACCTCCCCATGGGACAAAGTCATAACTTTGACAATGAAAGTGGGCCTTGTGGTGACGACCACTCTGGTTCATGTCCAGGTTCCACCACTGACTAGCTGTGCATTATTGGTAGTTGTACATGAACCAGATTGTACCTAACTGTAAAGAGCCCAGACTTTGGCTCATTGGGCAAGTCTCTTGCCTGCTCTGAACGTCTGAATATCAAAAGCCCATTGTGGGAAGATTCAATTAAATGAGATTCATTTACAAAGAGTGTAGCACAAGGTGTGCACACAAGTTGTGTGCAATAAATGGTTAACTACACTTATGCATATTTGCTCTTACCTGACTATATAAATGTCTTGGCTAACCATGATTTAATTGACTTTTATATTTCCCACCTCAGCTTAACCTAGCAGGATGCCCTGTACACAGTAGGTTCTCAATATGTATGTGGCAAGTATGAGTGTCAGTCTATATAATCAAGAGTGCAAGAAGTGCAGCTGCTTCCTAGAAACCTAATTTCTGACTCTGTGTTGCCATTTTATCTTGCTGGTGGGGAAAAAAAAGGTAGCCTTAGTGCATCTTGGGTTTCATCATGGGTCCTTGCTTTCTCGGAATATACTGTAATTTCAGGCAAGTGCCTAAATTGCCTAGTATATGGTCATTCAGGATAGTGTGCGCATGTGTGTGGGGTGTCCCTTGTCATGTTTCATCAGTTGTTGGCATATTGTTCCTGTTCTTCCAAGCCATCGTGGTTTGGTGACTCTTGGCTGCCTTGTGCCAGACTTGTGGTGTGAGAATCTGGGCTGAGGATGCATTTGATATTAGATGCATCCACAGGCATTCTTCTCAGCAGTATGTCTGAGAAACTGGGTGCAGCTCCCTTCTCTCTCAGTACCCTTTTCTTCTCTTCTCCTCCTCCTACCTTCATCTCCAGGGACTCCCTATATACTCTGGAAGAGGGTGAAAACCCAGTTCTTCCTTGTTCTTCTGGACAATGTAATTATAGTCATCCCTCAGTATAAACAGGGAATTCGTTCCAGGGCCTCCGCGTGCACCCGAATCCATGCATACTGAAGTCCCATAGCCAGCCCTGCAGAACCCATATATATGAGAAGTCAGCTCTTCATATATGCAGGTTTCACATCTCTCAAATACTGTATTTACCATCTTGTTTTGATTGAAAAAAAAATCACATATAAACCAACCCATGCAGTTCAAACCCATGTTGTTCAAGAGTCAACTGGAATCAATTTCCCTGGGAAGCTGTGTTCCCCAAATTCAGGTGTTTGGAAAAAATAAAAGCCGGGAAGCCACCTTGCCATAAACCTCGCCTAGTCAAGGAAGCCCAGAGCCTGCTATCCACTTGAATGTTGGGAAGGAAAGGGAAAAATAGAGGAAGAAAAATTATCACTGCATATCTCAAAATATTGTGCTTGCTGTCTGTATTTGTTGAATGAATAACTGAATATCTTTATGTGTATATGTATAGCATATTGTTACACTTCATTTAAGCAAAATATGTTTAGTGAAAACTCTTTAACAGTTGGTTTTCTTTCTCCACATGCAAGAGAATGAAGTTGCGCCCCAACCCCACCCCATATATTTTAAAAAAATCAAAATTGATGATAGACCTAAAACTCAGGGCTAAAACTATAACAACTCTTAGAAGAAAATATAGGAGTAAATTCTCATGACTTTAGATTAGGAAGTGGTTTCTTGGATATGTTCCCAAAAGGATAGGTGACAAAAGAAAAAAATACATAAATTGGATTTCATTAAAATTTTTAGAGTTTGTGCTTCAATAGACACCATCAAGAAAATGAAAGGCCCACCTACAGAATGGGAGAAAATGTCTTCAGATAATGTGTCTGATGGGGGACTTGTATCCAGAATATATAAAGAACTCATAACTCAAAAAAGACAACCCAATTTTAAAAATGGACAAAGGCTTTAAATAGGCATTTCTCTAAAAAGAAATGTAAATGGCCAATAAGCACATGGAAAGATACTTTGCATCATTAGTCAATAGGACAATGCAATTCAAACCATCTGAGATACCACTTCATATCTACTATAGTGGCTATTATCAAAAATGTAGATGATAACAGGTGTTGGTGATGATATGGAGGAACTGGAACCCTCAGATGATGCTGGTGGGGGTGGAAAATGATACAGCTGGTTTGGAAAATCATTTGGCAACTCCTCAAAAAGTTAAACATAGAGTTACCTTATGACCTAGCCATTTCACGCCTAGGCATTTACCCAAGAGAAATGAAAACATGTCCACATGAAAGCCCACATGTAAATGTTCATAACATCGTCATTCCTAATAACCAAAAGGATAAAGCAACACAAAGGTCAATGAATGAATGGATGGATAAATAAAATGTCATATATCCCTACAGTGGAATACTATTCACTCATAATAACAAGTACTGGTATGTGATGCTCCAGCGTGGATGAACCTTGAAAATACTGTGCTCAATGAAAGAAGTCAAACACAAAAGACCACATATTGTACAAATCCACTTATATGAATGCCCAGAACAGGTAAATCCATAGTGATAGAAAGTTGGTTACTAGTTGCTGGGAGCTGGGGGAAAGGATTGGAGAGTGACCACTAATGGGTCCAGAGCTTTTTGGGGGGTGATGAAAATGTTCTAAAATTAGGTAATAGTGATAGTTCCACAACTCTGGGGATATCGTAAGAAAACAGAATTATCAAAAAAATTCATATGAAAGTGAGGTCACCTCTGTGGCCTTTGGAGGTGTCTTTATTAAAAGGTGGATAGGAGCCTGGCCAATAACATGAACTCCTAGTTATGGCTTTCTGAGTGAGTGCAGATTCTTAAGGTGTGATTTCTTGTACTCTTACCTGAGGCTGGCCACAGAAATAAGTCATGCCTTGCCATATGATCATGTGCACAAGGATTGCCCCCTTTGGTGGGCCTTAGCATTTACGTGCTTTGGGGCTTTGATGTTTAGGTAAACCTGGGAAGAGAGATTAAGAGAGTTTTATTTAACCAATAGCTTTATATTACAGCACAGCCACTAGAAAAGCTATCATTTTTTAGATCCAAAAATGCACTAAGCTGTTTTGCATATATGATTACTAATTTACTCCTACAAAATCTCCTACCCCAGTTTGACAGATGAGGAGCCTTGAGTTTTAAAGCAATTAACCATAGTCTGTGGTCACACAGCACAAAGTAGAAGAGCAAGGTAAAATTCCAGTCTGTCTGGACCGAAAGCCTGAATTCTTAACAAATATGTACAGAGAGCTTTGTCGACTGATATATAATTGAAAGAAAACCTATCGGGATGATAGAAATATTAAACTGGGATTGTATCTGCTAGTACAGAATTGCGAAAAACCATTATGCTAATGGCATAGGTGGCAGTATTTTAACCACCTGAAAATAAACACTTTCAATATCGAAAAGAAACAAACAAGGAGTCTACACTAACATGTTATCACTATTTAAAATGCCATTATTGATATTTCTATAATGGTTTTCTAAGCAAGTTATAGCAACGGCTCCAAGTGAGAAAAAAAGGCCTTCTTAAAAAATGTGGCCCCTTTCTTTTGTGTTATATTTACTAGCTGTTTAAACTCCCTCTAGTGGTTAAGTCATGTTGTGATCCTAAATTTTGCATTGACAGACTCAATGCAACCACCAGGACTAGAGTGCTACTGGGAGTGCCGAAGATTACAAGATCAAACCTATTCCTTAAGCATTCTCTTCATGTGCATGGAATAATGGTATATATATTGTATATCAAAGCTGCTACTGCTGTAATCCTTGCCTTCATCTCCTTTCTCTCTTATTTGGTCGAAAATCAAAGAGTGCATCGATTATTGATACTTTCTACTCTAGAGAATTACAGTGAATATACTTTATATGGTGGCGATTTGGGGGGTACATCCATATAAAATGTTCTGAACTATGGAACAGGTTCATAGTTCCATAAGACACATCTTTAAGTTCCTGTAAGACACATCTTTAAGGATGTACCTACTGTTTCTTGAATTGCTAGTTTACCTATTATGCAACGACTTCCTTGTAATAAAATATGAAAGTTTGGCTCTTTTAAATGCCCACCCTCTATATACATACACCTCCCACCTCCCACACACATATAAATTCTTCCTATGCCACCAGCACCAAGCTTTGCATTGGGTTTTTATTTAGATGAGGTAGAGACCCTTTCGTTCGCAGAATTGTAACAGTTGTTGAGGAGAGCATCTGTAAAAATAAATCTTAGAGATAAGGCCAACAGATTTTTATGATAAATCACATAAAAAGTATGACTTGGGTTCAATTCTCCTTAGACTCCCATGTGAACTTGCAGTGGTCTGATTTCCATATGTCAAACATTTTGGATAAACAGCTGCATTTCTCAGAGAAACCCCTGCTACCACCCTTCCTTCATTCTCTTACTTCATCTGGTCTGGACAGCTCCCTGCACAGCTGTGGCCCTGGCACTGCCTTCCAAAGCATGCTGTTCTCTTCTCTCCCTGTGAGACTTCCTATTTCCTGGAATGAACCCACATCTTTCTCTTTCTTGTTTTATTCTTTTGTTTCATTTTCAAGTGGTATACATATATCAGTAGCTTCCTGAGAAAGCTGCTTTGGACATAAATATATATATATTTTTGAGACAGAGTCTCGCTCTGTCACCCAGGCTGGAGTGCAGTGGCACAGTCTCGGCTCACTGCAACTTCTGCCTCTCAGGTTCAAGTGATTCTTCTGCCTCAGCCACCTGAGTAGCTGGGACTACAGGCACGTGCCACCATGCCCAGCTAATTTTTGTACTTTTCATAGAGACGGGGTTTCACCATGTTGATCAGGCTGGTCTCAAACTCCTGACCTTGTGATCCACCCACCTCAGCCTCCCAAAGTGCTGGGATTACAGGCATGAGCCACCGTGCCCAGCTGGAGGTGAATATTTTAAGATTTTTTACATATCTGGAAATGCTCTTACTTTACCTTCTTCATACTTGATAGTTTGGCTGGGAATAAAATTCTACTGGGTTGGCAATTATGACCAATGATATTGAACATTTTTTTCATGTGCTTATTTGCCATCTACCTATCTTCTTTGCTGATAAACCTGCCATATTTTTTCAATAAATCATTTATTTTTCTTAATTGACTTTTAGGAGTTCTTTATGCATCCTGGAAAAAAGTTCTTTTTTGGATATAAGATTTGGAAATCCTATTTTCCTCTGGTTTCTGGCTTGTCTTCTTATTTTTTTAATAGTGTCTTTTGAAGAGCAGAGATTTTGATGAAGTTCAGTTTATCAATTTGAATTATTTTATGAATTATGCTTTTACGTCATATCTAAGAAATTCTTGCCTAAACCATGGTCATGAAAATTTTCTCCTATGTTTTCTTCTAGAAGTTTTATGATTTTAGGTTTTTTACAGTTAGTTTTATGTTCGATGTTAATATTATAAATGGTGTGAGGTGGATTGAATTTCAATGGATTGAAATCCATTTTTTTAATGTATGGATATTCAACTGTTCCAGCACCCCTTGTTGAAAAACTTACTGCACCTTTGTCAAAAACAAATTGTCCATATATGTGTGGATCTTTTCCTGGACTCTTTATTCTGTTGAGTTTGTGTGTTTGTCTGTCTTGATGTCACACTGTATTCATTATTGTGGCTTTATAATAAGCCTTAAAATCAGGGAGCATTATTTCTCCAAATTGTTCTTCTTTTTCTAGTTGTTTTGGCTGTTCTCGGTCATTAGCATTGACATATGTGTTTTAGAATGAAGTTATCTAATTCTATGATAAAGCCTACTGGGATATTAATTGGGGTTGTGTCTAGATCAGTTTGGGGAGAATTGACATCTTAACAATACTCTCCTATACACAAAAAAGGTGTATCTCTTCATTTCTTCAGCTCTTCTTTTATTTCTCTCAGCAGTCTTTTGTACTTCCCAGTGTATAATTCTTGTATATCTGGTGTCAGAATTATCTATCAACATTTTGTGTTTTTGATACTTTTATGAATGGTATTTTTAAAATTTTTAATTGTTCATTTCTACCATAAAATAATATAATTGATTTTTGTATATTGACTTCATATTTTGAAATTTTGCTAAACTCACTTATTTCAGTTTTTTGAGGGTAAATTCTATCAGGTTTTCTACATAGACGTGCGTCTTGTCTGGAATAGACAATGTTACCGTTTTTTCAGTCTGGATGTCTTTTTATTTCTTTTTCTTGCCTTGTTGCACTGGCTAGAACCTTTAATACAATGTTAAATAGAAATGACAAGAGCTAACCTTATTGGTCTCTTCTCTCATATTAAAAGGAAAGCATTCAGTTTTTCACCATTAAGCGTGATGTTAGCTATGGATTTTTATAGGTGCCTATAGATGAGGAAGTTCCCTTCCATTCCTACTTTGCTGAGAGGTTTTTGTTTGTTTGCTTGTTTTAAAATCAGCAGTGAATGTTGGATTTTGACAAATGCTTTCCATGCATCTATTGAGATAACCACACTGATTTACATTTTTAGTTTGTTAAATAGTGAATTGTATTGATTGACTTTCCCATATTAAACCAACCTTGCATTCCTTAGATAAATATGAATTTGTCATGAACTATCCTTTTTGTATATTCTTGTATTATACTTGCTAAAATTTTGTTTTGAATTTTTACATCTATATTCATGAGGGTTATTGATCTCCAGCTGTTTTTCTTTTTTTCTTGTACTGGCTTTGTCTTTTGGTTCAGGATGAAGGTGATCTAATAGAATGACTTGGAATGTATTCTCCCCTTTTCAATTGTTTTTTAAAAGTTTATGTAGAATTTTTTTCTTTAATGTTTGGTAGAATTTACTAGTAAAAGTATTTGAGCATGGAGTTTTCTTTGGGGGAAGGTTTTTAACTATATATTTCATTTCTTTTATAGATATATGGCTGTTCAAGTTATATATTTTACCAAGTACATTTTGGTGGTTTATGTCTTTAAAGGAATTTGTCCATCTCATCTGTGTTACCAATTCATTGGCATAAGTTGTTAATAACATTCCGTTGTTATCTTCTACATAGCTATAATATAAAGTCAGTATTGATATCTTCTGTGTCATTTCTGATAGTGGTAACATTTTTCCCTGAATAGTCCTGCCAGAAGTTTATCATTTTTTTCAGTCTCAAATAACCAGATTTTTACTTTCATTGATGTTCTCTACTGTTTTTCTGTTTTCTATTTCATTGATTTCTGCTCTGATATTTATTATCTCCTTTGATCTATTTAATTTGCATCCTATTTGCTTTTATTTTCTAGTTTCTTAACACAGAAGCTGAGTCCATCTATTTGAGATCTTTATTCGGGCATTTGTGTTATAAATTTTCCCCTAAGAAATGTTTTGGTAGAATTCCATGAATTTCATAGGTTTTTTTTATATTCATTCATTTCAGAATACTTCCTAATGTTCCTTTTGATTTCTTTTTTGATCCATGAATTATAGAGAAGTGTGTTATTTAGTTTATAAGTATTTGGGGGATTCCCAGAGATCTTGCTATTATTGATTTCTAATTAAATTCCACTGTATCAGAGAACATACTTGTATGACTTGAATTCTGTTAAGTTTATCAAGACTTTTATGACCCAGAATATGGTCTATCTTGGTAAACATTCTGTGTACCCTTGAAAAGAATGTGTTTTGTATGGTTGTTGGGTGAAATGTTTTGTAAATGTCAGTTGGGTCAAGATGGTTGATAGTGTTGTTGAAATCTTTTATGTTCTTACTAAATTTCTGTCTACTTGTTCTAGCAGTTATTGAGAGATGAGTGTTGAAATCTCTGGCTGTAATTCTGGATTTGTGTTTCTCCTTGTACTTCTAACAGTTTTTGTTTCATGTATCTTGGGGCTCTGTTATCAGGAGTAAAAAATATTTAGAATTATTATATCCTCTTGATGAACTGACTCATTTATATTACTAATCGACCCTCTTCATTCCAAATAATATTCTTTGCTCTGGAATTTACTTAGTGTGATATAAATATAGCCTCTCCCGCTTTCTTTTGATTAGAATTAGCACAATGTACCTTCTTTTTTTACTTTAAAAATTATTTCATTGTAGGATATGCTCATAACATCAAGCTAAGGATCAATGTAACTTCTACTTTTGCTTACAATCTATGCCTGGGATTCCAGGATGTGTGTGTGTGTGTGTGCATGTGCATGTGCATGGATGTGTTTTTTTGTTTTTATTGTATTTTATTTTATTTGAGATGGAGTCTCACTCTGTTGCCCAGGCCAGAGTGCAGTGGCACAGTCACATCCATTGCAACTTCTGCCTCCCGGTTTCAAGCCATTCTCCTGGCTCAGCCTCCCAAGTAGCTGGGACTATAGGTGAATGCCCCCAGACCCGGCTAATTTTTTGCATTTTTAGTAGAGACAGGGTTTCACCATGTTAGCCAGGATGGTCTTGATCTCCTGACCTCATGATCCACCCACCTCAGCCTCCCATAGTGCTGGGATTACAGGCGTGAGCCACCGCGGCCGGCCGGGATGTGTGGTTTTTAATGAATTCTCACAATTCTTTTGTTCCTTTAACAGGTTTTCTCATATATTCCTGGACAATAGTAGGTGCTCAGTAAATATTTGGTTGTTTCGTTTTGTTGTTTTTCGAGACAGGGTCTTGCTCTGTCGTCCAGGCTGGAGTGCAGTGGCACGATCTCAGCTCATTGTAACCTCTGCCTCCTGGGTTCAGGTGATCCTCCCACTTTAGCCTCCCAAGTAGCTGGGACTACAGGTGCACACCACCATGCCCAGCTAATTTTTGTATTTTTTGTGAAGATGGTGTTTTGCCATGTTGCCCAGGCTGGTCGCAAACTCCTGGACTCAAACGATCTACCTGCCTTGTCCTCCCAAAGTGCTGGGATTGCAGGCAGGAGCCACCATGACTGGCCAATATCTGTTAAATGGAATGTTTGAGTCTACTACATGCAGAAAGAAAAATGCACACTCTGTCCTTTACTTTTAATCTATTGTTGCCTTTATATTTAAAGTGCATTTCTTGTAGGCAGCCTTATTGTTGGTTCTTGCTTTTATATTCAACCAAATAATGGCTGAAATTCAATTGGGAATATTTAAACTGTACATTTAATGTGAATATTAATATGGTAAGATTTAAATCTGTCATCTTGCTCTTTGTTTTCTATTTGTCTTAACTGCTCTTTGCTTCCTTTTTCCTATTTTTATGCTTTCTTTTAGATTAATTAAATATTATTTATAATTTCTTTTTATCTCTTTTGTTGGATTATTAGCTATAATTCTTTGCTTTGGTATTTAGTGCTTTATTTAGGATTCACAGTGTACATTTTTAACTTATCACAGTCTACCTTCAAGTGATATTTTACCTCTTCACATACACTATAACAATTTACAGTGGCATATTCTCATTTCTCCCTCCCAACTTCTGTGCTGTTATTGTCATAGATTTTTCTTTTATTCATGTTATAAAGCCCATAGTACATTGTTATTATTTTTATTTAAACAGTCATTATTTTTTAAAGAGATTTTAAAAATACCAAAATTATCTTATATTTTACCCATGTGGTTATCATTCCAGTGCCCTTTGTTTCTTTCTGTACGTCTACGTTCCCTTCTGGCATCATGTTCCTTCTTCTTGAAGGAATTCCCATGACATTTCTTTTTTTTTCAGACAGGGTCTCACTCTGTCACCCAGGCTAGAGTGTAGTGGTGCCATCACGGCTCACCGCAGCCTCAATCTCCCAGGCTCAGGTGATCCTTCCACCTCAGCCTCTTGAGTAGCTGGGACTATAGCCATGCGCCACCACACCTGGTTAATTTTTTAATTTTTTGGTAGAGACAGGGTTTCACCATGTTGCCCAGACTGGTCTGGAGCACATAGCCTCAGGCGATCCTCTGGCCTTGGCCTCCCAAAGTACTGGGATTACAGGCATGAGCAACTACTCCCAGCCTGTGACATTTCTTATGGTGTTGATTTACTGGTAGTGGATACTTTCAGCTCTTGCATATCTGAAAACATCTCTATTTCTCTCTTTTTGTTTTTGTTTCACTGATTTTCTCTATTATTTTTCTGTTTTGATTTTATTAATTTTTGATTTTATTAATTTCTGCTCTTTATTTTTCTCTTCCTTATGCTCGCTTTGGGTTTACTTTGCTCTTCTCTTCCTAGTTTCTTAATGTAGGAATTTAGGCTGTTAATTTGAAACCTTTCCTCTTTTCTAATGTAAGCATTTAGTGCTGTAAGTTTCCCTCTTAGTAGTGCTTTAGCTGCATCTGACATGCTTTAATATGTTGTATTTTCATTTTAATTCAGGTCTATGTATCTTTGAATTTTCTTTGAGACTTCCTTTTTAACATATATATATATATATATATATACTGTTCAATTTTCAGGTATTTGGAAATTTTCTGCTGCTTTTTCTGGTACTGATTTATTTTACATTTGTTAAGTTTTGTTTTATGGTTCAGAATGTAATCTATCTTGGTGAATATTCCATGAACTCTTGAAAAAAAAATTGTGCTCTGCTAAAGTCATATATATATGACAAATAGATCCTGCTGTCTGACTTGTTGTTCATTTCTTGTATATCCTTGCTGATGTTCTGTCTAGCAGTTCTATCCATTGCTGAGAGTGGGCTGTTGAAGTTCCCAGCTATAATTTTCTATTGCCTATCTCCTTTCAGGTCTGTCAAGTTTTGCCCCATGTATTTTGAGGCTCTCTTGTTCGGTGCACATATATGTAGGATCATTATGTCTTCCTGGAGGGTTGATTCTTTTATAATTATGTAATGTCCTTCTCTGTCTCTGTTAACTTTACTCTAAAATCTGCTTTATTTGATATTTATATAGCTACTCTTAACTTTGTTGGGTTATTGTTACATGATATCTCTTTTTTCATTTTTTTCCTTTTCAACCTACCCACATTGTTGTATTTGAAATGAGTTTTTTATAAATAGCATTTTGTTGCATCATGTTTTTTTGCTGTTGTGTATTTGCTTGTTATTTAATCCACTCTACCTGGTGGGGGTAAAAGTCTAAGATTCTCACTTGGCCTTGCTGGCTTAGGTAGGGGAAGGATCACAGTTTTTTCTGTTGCATTTGGCTGGCATAGCTAGTTTTCTGTCTTGCAAGGCTGCTCCTTTGGCTAGAGAAACTAGACTTTTCTTGTCTGCGCTTGTTAGCATTTTCAGGTTGCCAGCTTCTCCATCTCTGAGTCTAAGAGATATGAGACAAAAAGAAAACCCAGGGAAGTTATTGCTGTGTTGTTCTTTAACTACTGAGGTCCCTAACTGGTATTCCACTTTTTGGCCTCTTTCAGAGGCTTCTTATGTTTATTTTATATAATGTTCAGGGTTTTTCACTATACTTCGTGGGAGGAATTGAGAAAGCATGTCTTATTCCATCTTTCTGGCAGAGAATCTTCTCCATCATTTTTGAATAGATATTTCACTGAGTATAGAATTCTAGGTTGACAGGTTTTCTTCTTTCAGTACTTTAAAGAGATTGTTCTGTTATCATCTTAGTTGTATGATTTCCTATGAAAAAAATCTGTGTTGTCGTTGTTTTTTGTTTGTTTTTTGGTAAAGATGAGAGTTCTTGCTATGCTACCCAGGCCGGTCTTGAACTCCTGGCCTCAAGCAATCCCCCTGCCTTAGCCTCCCCAAGTGCTGGGTTTACAGATGTGAGCCACCACACCCAGCCTAATTCTTATTTCGTTCCTCTGTATAAAATGTGTCTTTTTTTCCTGCACTGTAGCAGTTTGATTATGCCCTGCCTTGGTGTGATTTTCTTCATGTTTTTTGTGATTGGAGTTCATTGAGATTCTTGAATCCAAGGGTTTATTCCTCTTAAGCAGTCACTCTCTAAAAGCAGGTGGCTCAACCCACCTTACAGTAAAAATTAGACTGCTATTAATTTGTAGTTGAACTCTGATATTTTCCAGGTTCTAAATTGTTTATTTAATAGGTGGTCATATGTTTTGTACACCAGATGTTCAAGCACCTTCTGCCACAGTGCTCTGTTTTGAACATTTAGGGCATAACTTGAATATTTTCATAAGTCAAAGACTCACCTCATTTTCCAGATCATAGAGATGACTTCGGAGAAGTGAAACTTTTCCTAAAGTTTCCTGAAGTTGCAACTGTTAGGAGCACAGGCAGACTTAGGGTTTGAACTCCATACCTCTTGCTGGGTGCTGATGGGAATGTTATTTAACCATTTTGAGCCTCTGGTGTGTAAAGTGGGAGATGATAATCATACTTGTTAATACCTCATCAGGTTGATATGTGAATTAGATGAGAATAGTTAAGGATTCACAAAATGGTAGCTATTGTTGCTGTTGATATTTTTCTTTAATAGACTTTCTTTTTTTAGAGCAGTTTCAGGTTCACAGCAAAATTGAGTGGAGGGTACAAGGAGTTTTCCATTTATCCTATCCTCACTTATGCATAGCCTTCTCCATTATCAACATGCCACACCAGATGGGTGCATTTTTTATAATCAAGGAGCCTATATTGACATATCATTATCAACCAAAGTCCATAGTTTACATTAGGGCTCACTCTCGGATTTATATATTCTATGGGTTTTGATGAGTGTCCAATGACATGTATCCACCATTATAGTATCATTCAGAATAGTTTTATTTTCATAAAAATCTTTGCTCTTCCTATTCATTCCTTCCTCTCCTACACCTGAACCCCTGACAACCCCTGATCCTTTAACTGTCTCCATAGTTTTGCCTTTTCTGCAATGTTATATTAGTTGGAATCATACAGTATGTGGCTTTTCAGATTGGCTTCTTTCACTTAGTAATATGCATTAAAGTTTCCCCAATGTATTTTCATGGTGTAATAGCTCATTGCTTTTTAGCAGTGAATGATATTCCATTGTCTGGATGTACCATAGTTTACTGATCTACTGACTGCTAAAGGACATCTTGTCTCCTTTCAAGTTATGGCATTTATGAATGTAGCTGCCATAACCATCTCTGTGTGGGTTTTTGTGTGGACGTAAATTTTCAGCTCAATTGGGTAAATACCAAGGAGTATAATTGCTGGATCATATGGTAAGAGTATGTTTAGTTTTGTAATAAACTGCCAAACTGTCTTTCAAAGTGGCTGTACCATTTTGCATTCTTACTAGCATTGAGCGAGAGTTCCTGTTGCTCCACATCCTCACCAGCATTTGGTGTTGCCAACGTTTCGGGATTTAGACATTCTAATAGGTGTATAGTGGTATCTCATTGTTTTAATTTGCAGTCTCCAGTGACATATGATATTAAGCATCTTTTCATGGTGCCTATTTGCCATCTGTATATCATCAGCAAGATGTTTGCTCAGGTCTTTTGTCCAATTTTAAAATCATGGTGTTCATTTTCTTATTGTTGAATTAAAAAATTTCTTTGTAGATTTTGGAGCTATTGGTATTTTTATTTGAATTACTGTTATCTTAAGTGCTTGGACAAGAGTTTCATTAAGACCTCAGCATTTTAACCAGTAAAACATGAAAATGTTTTCGTCTCATTTTTTGGAGGGAGGTGGATAAATGATCTTCACTTGAAAAAAAAAATGAAAAGATGTTCTAGGTTACTTTGATCCAGAAAGAACTTCAGGCTGCCTCTTAAGTAGAGCTGTGACTTCATGGGCCCTTCATGCTGTAATACCCTCCCCACAAAATTAGTTTGTGCCTTGTGTTTTTCAACAATTGCCTTATTAAGGAGTGGGAAGTACCTGCTTAGCACAGTATTGCCTTTCTTTGTTAGGAATCTGTGGATTCACAAGGTGCTCTGCTGTTATCAGGGTGGTGACATTACACCTATTAGCAAGTCTCCTCAACTTGCAGAGAACTGCTCTGGCCTGGATCATTCTGTAGAAAAACTAGTTACTAATGCTATTGAAGAAAAATATGTCCCATGATAGATGGAGGTATTATATTATCTGATTTCCATTCTCCCACCCTTCACTATGCATCAATAGATTTATATCATAGGATTCATTTTCATTTTATGTCTTTTTATTTACGCACCAATTCTTTTGCAAGTAATTTTAATTCTTCGTTTTATGAGAGTGAGGCTCTGTGCCTGTGTACTCCTATATAAAATAAAGGAAATTTTTGTTTTTAATGCAGATTTGAAAAAAATATAATGGATTTCAGCTACACCAATCTCTCCCCATTTAGATGAGATGAACACCTAGTTAGATGAGGAACGTCATTCCTCATATAATTTGAATACATCCTGTTTCCATGACAACTTGTACTTACCAGCTTGCCTGGTAAAAGAAGTGCTTGAATTCTTCCTCTGATAAAAGACTTGACCAACCACTGGGGCCCCAGTTTCTTAATTCCAATAATTTCATTCCAGCCTGGGGCCAGTTTTCTTTTTAACATGGGATGATGTTGAGGATTAGAAACCAAAAAACCATTTTAGAGGTGAATTCACCTCCAAAATAAAAGGAGAGGACTCATAGGCTAAATACTAATGAGCACGAGAAATGAAGACACTTGTGCAGGTCATAGTCATTTTCTGATATCTTCCAGTTAAATTGAATCAACAGAGATGATGCAACAACTTATTAAGATGCTATTTGATTTGACAAAGAATGATTCAGTTATTCATTTCCATCTGGACGTTATAATCAGTTGGCTTGTTTTTTTCACTGCTAATTTATATCTTGCCTTTATGGGTGGCTTGTGCCCTCTTACTGCTGAATTTCAATTCTAATAAGGAGTTTGGTTTTATTAATGATTTTCCCTCAGAATGAAAAATAGGAAATTATTTGCATCATTAACTGTGCTTTTGCAAATTATGAAAAACATGATACTGCATTTAATTGACAAATTTATGTTTCATGTGTTATAAAATATTTTAGTCCAATAAGGCAAGCAGACATGACCCTTAGGCATTTTAGGAATGATAGGGACTCATCCCAAATTTAGGATAATTCACAGTGTATTTCTGAGTGACCTGGTAGGTTTTGAAAGGACAAAAGTGACTCAGCTATCTCCAAGATCATTGTCAACCACAGTATATATTTGTGACATCAAATACTTGTATAAAGTCATCTGAGGGATACCATGTTCATCATAGCCTCCATGAGAGCTCCTCTTTTGTAATGATGACCTAGTATGATCAATATGTGCATCTTTTTAGCCTCTGGGAATAAGATACTATCTTACCACAAACACTAAGAAAATTTAAAGCAAATACCATAAGGTGCAACCAGCCATTATGTAGATAATATGTAACTAATAAGAATGAACAGGAAAAGAGTGAAAAATTAACAGGATCTTTCTGTATTGTGAGTGTGCAATTCCTGCTGATGGTAAAACAAAAGAGATTCAGTAACTGAAGGGGTCTCATTGGCCTAAACACTGCAAGTGTCCTTCTGTTTCTGAATGGTGCATTTTGCACAGTAGTTACAGTTCTAAAAATGTCATGTAATTATGATTTTTTTTTAGAAAACAAATAATGCAGCTTCCTTTCAAGAATTGCTTTATTTTCCTTTACTAATTGTTCATCAATTGATAATGGCTTCTCAAACTTTAGTGTACTTAGCTCTTAAGAAGTAAATGACTTATAAAATATTTCAATCTACACTTTAATGAATGGTTTTAAATCACAGAAGGATTCATTATTCAGATATTTATTGACTTCCCAGTACATGAGCAGTACTTTATAATAGTCTCTGAGGACCTCAAAGGTGAGCTCCCCACCCCTCAGGAAGCTTGGGTTAAATATGGTACAGGGAAAGATGGTACAGGAGGTCTTTTTGCAGCCTGACTCATAACCTCCTAATATTTTGCCAAATCAGCTTATATTTTCTGTATCAAGATTTCTTATGTCATAAATATGATTATTTCAGCTTAAAATAAAGCTTCGGAAAGCACAATACACTTCCTCAGAGAACTGGCTTACAAAATGTTCCCCTAAATGATCTATGAACCATAAATGAAATCCCCAAAACAAAATCTTATCCTTAAGGCAGCTTCTTAGATGTAAACAAATGACTTGCTTGCTGTTGATTTATCCCACTAGGCGAGCAGTTATCAGCTCATAGTGGGGATTAGAGGCCTCCCAAGATGGTAGCTGAAATCCTTTGGAACAGGCAGTGCTCCAGGACCTGCTCCTTGTGTATCTACCATTCGGGTTTTCCCAGGACCAAAGGGTTTTCTGGGACTCAGAACTTTCAGTGCTCAAATTGGAACAGTCCTAGGCAAATTGGGACAGTTGTTCACTCCACCTGTCTCTAGATCCCCAACGAGCATACAAAGGAGGACATTCGTATTCAAAAAGCAGAGAAGATGTAGGGTTATCCCCTCCAGGAACTGTGATAAGGAAACAAGAATCAACACTTGTGTGACCTTTTTTTGACTTATGTAGAGCCTCACCAAATGTTCCTGATTTGATCCTTCAGGCAGCACTGCAAAGCAGGTGTTATTGGCACACTCATTTTTTAATTGAGAAAAAAGGAGACTCAGAGGTTCACCGATTTGTCCCAAAGCACATGGCTGTTAGACATTGGCTCAAGCACATGTTTTTGGACTTTCCTCTGATCACATTGCCTCCCTACTGCTCATCGTTTCCTTTCTTTTGAAAATTGCTGAAGACCAATTTGAGGCCTGCCGGCTCTCCCCTTCAGTCCAGTTTCTGATGTAAGCCATCTCTGTATCTCTGATTGATCGGCTGGCCAGGAATGTTCAGAACTACTCTTTGATAAGAAGCCAGTGATTGGCAGAGTGTTTATTACAGGGTTGCACATGATAGCCACAATCACTGGTAATAATCTGTGTGCCTAACAGGAGGAGTTGGTTATACGAATCATTACTCCTCCAATCAGTGGAATTCTGTGTGGCCACAACAAAGGTCTTTAATCAGAGCTCTTAGACTGGCCACAAAACCTATATATCTGACATTGTTGGGACTTTTTTTTTTAAATCAGGGAAGAGATTTTTTTTTTAAATCCGGAAAGTAGTTTGGGCACTGCCCAGCTGTGTCTCTAGAACTCTGTGAATCTCCTGTCCCTATCTGGGGTGTGTTTGGCGACTGATTCCCTGTGAGGGAACTTGGCCTGGCCCTTGAAGGATGGTTAGACAATTTAGATGGTCAGAGGAGAGAAGAAAGGTCTCAGGCAAAAGTGTGGAGATATGAGTACATATGGTGTGTTTACCAAGTGGGGAGTAAGCCCATCATTGATTCAGTAAAGCTGGGTCTCCCATGTGCCAGACACCGTGCTAGGAACCCAGAAGACAGTGGTGGAGGGGGTGGGCCCAGGCCTGTCTTCGGGAGCTCATGTTGTGGTAGAGCTGAAAATGCACCAAGAAATAGGGACAAATCTGTTTGGAATATATATATTTCCATGTATAGCTGTTTCTCCAAATATATAGATTTAACATATATATTCCAAGTATATGTAAATATAGGTGTATAATTATATCTCTCTAAATATATTTGGAAATATACTTGCAAATGCATTTGGAAAAGGGGGTCAAGGTGTGGACAATTTCAAAGGCTAGATTCCAGATTTCAGACCTCAGCCTGTGAGAAACAGGCAGCGCTTTAGGGCTTTTGAATAAAGAAGTAATAGGACAAAAGTGCTTTTTAGGAAGACCAACATGCCGTCCATAAGAAAGATACATTGGCAGAGGAGAAAGACAAGAAATTAGGAGACAAAGTCACAGACTCTTCCTTTCAACCAATATCTGCTGTATACCCAGTTTGTTTCCTTAATAAATGTTGCTGGTGTGCCAGCCATGGACAGGCCCTGCACTAGACACTGGGTGGACAAAGGTGGACAAGAGAGGCCTGGCCCTCCCCACTTGGACTGGATATTCTGTTTCGGAAGATCGGCAGTTGATGTGTGCAGCTGACACGTGCACTGAAAAAAATAATGAGGAAGGGGAGAAGACCTGCTTTAGAGTGGAGGCCTAAGGCAGGAGAAGGAGTCAGCCATGCAAGCGGAGGGACTAGCAGTTCAGGAGAAAGAACAGCATATGCAGGTGCCCTGTGGCCACAGAGAAGCTTTGAGGCAGGGGGAGAGATCAGCCATGGATTTGGAAAGGCAGGAAGGATCCAGAAGATGCCAAGTACTGTTAGCCACCAGAAAGAGTCTGGGTTTTTTTCTGAGAGCAGGCAGAAGCAAACCAGTGTTTGAGGACTGTTGTTCAGGCTGCTGTCTGGCAGGAGATGAGAGGGTCGGGTGTTAGAAGCAGGGAGACCCGTTAGGAGGCTGTTGCAGTCCTCCAGGCCATGCTTGGCTGACTCAGGAGTGAGGACTGGGAGTGGCTGGCACCAGTGGGAATAAAGAAGGAAGAGCAGGCTAGGCACGGTGGCTCACGTCTGTAATTCCAGCACTTTGGGAGGCTGATGTGGGAGGATCACTTGAGGCCAGGAGTTCAAGACCAGCCTGAACAACATGGTGAAACCCTGTCTCTACAAAAAATTTAAAAATTAGCAGGGCATGGTGGCATGTGCTTGTAGCTACTGGGGAAGCTGAGATGGGAGGATTGCTTGAGCCTGGGAGGCCGAGGCTGCAGTGAGCCAAGATTGTGCCACTCCACTCCAGCCTGGGCAACAGAGCAAGACTCTGTCTCAAAAAAAAAACAACAACAATAATAATAGAGAAAAAGAAAAAAAGAAGGAAGACCGACGCACGGATTGCAGGCAGATCAGGACGAGAACTCAATGTCTGATAGGTGGATGGATGTGGAGAGTGGGACAACCAAACCTCAAGGCCACATTTTCCAGGCTCAGTGACCACATGGACCTCAGTGTCCTCACTGCAGATGCTTAACACATGCCATTTCCTTTGCCCCTTTCTCTTCCATTAGCAGCTCTGAACAAGAGAGGCCTGGCCTGGCCCCTAAAAGATCTTCAGAGGTCTTTTGGAATCTAGATAAATAACACTAGTTGAGCTTTTTCTATGTGCAACTTGCAAGGTGCTTTATAGACAATGTTTTCTTATACATGGCTCAGAGCAGTCCCTTGAGGGCGCTCTTGTTATCTCTGTACCCTAGATGAGGAATCTGGAGCTCAGCAAGGTTAATAACTTCCCAGAGTCACAGGGTTTACCTATGGCAGGATCTTGGTTAGAGCAGGGATCAGTCTCACTCTGAAGCAATCACTCTTGAACCACACCGCAGCCTCCTCTGACCCGTGAGTATCCCAGAATAGTTTCAAGTCTCCCCTACCTCTCCAAGCCATTGCTCTAGGACTGACCAGCTGCAACACACCTTTGCTGGAAGCTTCAGTCAGGGCCTCTGCCCCAGGCCAGTCCCTTCCTGTGCCCTGTACCTACCGGCACTGAAGACTGCCATCTAGTGGCCATTGCCTTCCTTTTTCTTTTGCTGTTAAAAGAAAGGAAAACGGAGTTCCCACATAAAAGACAGGCCTGCATATTTATAGTATCACACCCTGTAAACAGGAAACTTCTCAGTCTTAGAGAAGGAGCCCAGCAACATAAACAGCATATTGCCAATGAGTTCCCCCACCCATTCAACAAACACTTAAATACACACACACACACACACACACACACACACACACACACACACACACACACACACACTCTATTGGAATGTAGGTTCCCAGAGACAGGAATTTCTTTTGTCTGTATTGCTAATGAACCTGGAGAGCTTAGAACAGTGGCATTTGCATAGCAGATATGCAACAAATATTTATTGAGTGTGGAATGAATGAACGCCTGACATTTACTGTATCTTTACTATATACCAGGCACTTGACATGTACATTTTCTCATTTAATCCTAACGATAACTCAAGAGATAGAGACCATTAGCATGTCCAGTCCTCTTATGTGGAGACTGAGGCACAGAGAGGATAGGAAGCTTGCCAGGTTTAGGGAGAACTAGCTTTGACCCAGGTTTTCTGACATTAGAGACCATGTGTTCCCTCCTTTCAAGGGAGCCACTGGCCAATTGCCTCCCATGTTCTGCCTTTATTGAGTGGAAGGCTCCCTTCCCAAAGTGTTGAGACAGAGGCCATCAATGGAGGGAATGTCACTAGCTAACTCTGTGGCTGTGTGACTTCCAGTGTCCCTGAACCTCAGGTTCCTCATTGGGTAAAGGAGGAGACTGAGTTAGGACCCCTGCCTTCCCTTCCAACGTCATCATTCTGCTGTTCCTGTGACTCCCAGGGAGCGGATGTGAGTAGAAGAGAGAGGACCACTTGTTGCTAGGCAACCAGCACCCACCTCACCCATGTTGCCATGGTGATGATGAAAGTTGGGCTGATGGGATTACCAGCTCCTGCTAATTGCTCAGGTTTCTGTCTCTTTCTTGCCTGCTTGCTCGCTCTGACTTTCTCATTCTTCTAGGAACTGTAGAGCGATTTCCCCCTCTCCTCCATCTGCAGCCTCCCTGAGGCAGCCCTAGTGCAATGGAAAGCAACTGGGAATGGAGCCTGGCTGTGTGTCTGAATAGCTGTGTGACCTTGGGCAGGTTACCCAGCTTCTCTGGGCCTTTCTTTTCTCATTTGGAAAATGAAGGTGTTGGAAAAGTGATCCCTGTCTAAGGTTCTTCCCGGCTCTCAAATCCTTTGATGCCTAGGGAGCATGTCAGGGGAGCAGACCACACTGTTACTAGGCAACCAGCAGGCACCCTGCCCAAGTTGCCTTGGTGACTGGATGCTGGAGGGGAGGGGAGTAGCTGCTGCAGCTAATTGCTTAATTATTTATGAGTGCCTCAAGTCCTTCTTGTTGTTTTCGTTGCTAGGGGCTGTGGGGTCACCTTCTCTTCCTCTCTTCTGCCACCCCAAGTCGTCTGTGTTGCGTGTCATGCAGTGGGAGAGCACGTTGGTCCGGACCTCAAGCTACCCACGTTCTAGTCCCGCCTCTGTCATTTCCTAGAGCTGTGGCCTCGGGTAAGTCACCTCACCTCTCTGGGCCTCAGTTTCCTCATTTGTAAAGTGATGGGTTTGTTTAGATGATCGCTGAATCCCCTTTCTACCTTGAAATTCTAGTTCCTGCCATCCAGTTCCCAGATGAGGGAAATTTCCCCAATTTATTATCTTCTAAGAATGATTCTGAAGAGCAATAAAAATAATTAAGTCTCTTACATATTTCAAACAGGAAGGGAATGAAAGTTGTGACCATTGTTCCCTCCTTAGCCATTTTGTATAATCTCTTTTATTAATCTTAAGGTCATTTAAATTTTATCTATTCATATATACCACCTACTTCCAAAATAAATTTGAGGGGTTCAGTGTAAGGTGCATATATGCTATTAGGTCTTTAAAATAGAAATAGGAATAAATATAAAAATAGTGATGCTTCTACATTGGCTAATATTGGTGCTGTGATTGAGCACCAAATGTAATTATGAGCAGCCTGGAAGCCAAAGCAAAAAGAGAGAAAGGTATATAATTGCTATTCAGTAAAGAAAAACTGCCAGACTGTTCCTAGTTCTAAATTCTGGAGGGAATTTTTTCATGTGGTACACATTCCTTTTACAGAAACTGCAGATAAAAATTCTTGACTAGCCCTTTTTTGCTGAGGATATTGTTAAAGGACATAAGGAAGGAGCTAAACTTGACAGTTTGACTAGCTTTAATCATTAGAAAGCAAAACTTCCTCTCTACCCATGCCTTGGAATTTTATACAGATATGTGTCACTTCGTAAATATAAATTTTCAGAATCAACCATTATTTATATATCAGCTATATATAAATTCATGTAACCACTTTGCAAAGCAATTTGGCAATATGTATCAAATTTTTAAATGCAGCCAACAATTCTTCTCCAAACTTATTCTGAGATTAGCTTGTGTAGATGAAGAAAGCCATAAATATAAAAATACTTATGGTAGCATTATTTATATAAGAAAATGTCTAGAAACCACATAAATGTTGGAGGCTAGTGAATTAAATTATATTACCTCTTTACAATGAATTACTTTGCAGCCCTTAAGATAAAGTAGATCTATATGTTTTGATATGGAAAAATCTTCAAGGATATAATGTTAAGTGAAATAAGAAGGTACAGCATTGGTATTAAATGCTTCCATTTTGGTTATAAAAAAGATATAGATTTATAACTTATGAATCTAGATATATGCTTGCATGTGCATACTTGCATTTTTCTGGAAGGAAACTGTTGCCAGTGGTTTCCTCTGGGAATGAAGATTGATAGTCTTGGGAGGGAGGGAGACCTACTATTCACAGCTTGTTTTTACTTTGTGGACTTGTTAGTGTTCTGTGTAGAGAGGTAGGAGAGTCTGGCAGTTGAAAGTCTAGACTCTGGAGTCTGAATACCTATGTTCAAATCCCAGCTGTCCCACTTACTAGCTCTGTGACCTTGGGGTTATCTTAATCTTATCTCTGTTCCTCATCTGTAAAATGGGTTAATAGTATCTTCCTCACTGGCTTATTGTAAGGATTAAATGAGTTATTAAGGGTAAAGTGCTCAGAGCAGTTTAAACAATGCCATATACCACGCTTCTTGGAAAAATGAAAGGAGATATTAAGCAACAAGATAAATGCATCTAACCAAAAGCACCCTCCCCTGTTTTAGTGTTGGACAGATTTTATAAAATCTGTCATTGCTTCCAGCATTGTATGTTGTACAGAAGTTAAGTTTAAAGCAGCGGTCTTGTTTTTATTATTGTCACTTTATGTGACCTTGATTACCTTTTAGGGAGGGCATCTACTCTGGGATTCATGACAGTCTGCTATGATGCTGTTGATGCCCCTGAACTCATCTTGTTTTGTAGCTCTTCCATCCCAGCGAATGCTCAAGGCATGAACAGAACACATGCTAGGCCAGGTAGAAGGTCAATGAGGAGATGGAATCCCACGCCCTTCACTGTTCAAGGCCAGAGAGGAACTATCTAGAAATTCAAGTGTAAAGAGGATGTCCATGCTGGTTGTGACATGTGTGTTCACATGCCTCATGCCTGTGCTTTTCTTTTGAAAAAGAAAGTGACAGAGACCTGGGGAGAGGCTGTGTTAGGAGGGCCCCTCCTACTTTGGGCTCAGGAATCTCACCGCCTAAGGGACTTCCTGGGTGCTCAGAGGTACAGGAAGCAGAGCGCTCTGTGTTCACAGGTGCCCGCTTTCCTCCTCCCCACTCGCCGGTGCTTTAGGGCAGATCTGGATACTTTGGCTGATTTTGGGAAATGTTCTCTGAAGTTAGCCACACGTTAAGCCAGGCTTGAGGCCCTCACTGTGGTCACATGGTAGCTCCAGAGGTTGGGATGGGGGCTCTGGCCCCTTCAAATCAGCGGAGTTAGGAAGTATGCTCTCACCAAGAGGAATGCAAAGCCCACCTGCTCCAACCTCATGCCCCAGTCGGTGGTTCTCTTGTTCGTTCTTCTGTCTCGCCCTTTGTTCTGTACTCGCGGGCACTGGAGTCTCTTTATCCATTTGGCCATCGGTTCCCCTCTCCATTTATCTGTCACACCCAACTGTGCTTCCATCTGCCCTCCATCCCTCCTTCTCTCCTCCAGCCATCTGCCAGCCTTCACTCCGTCCTTCTGACTGCTGGTATGTCTGTCCATCCCTCCTTCCCTCGCACCACGTGGGTCTGGGGCTCCATCCCCTGTCTCATCCATCCCTCCATCTGTCCCTAGCCTGCCGCTCCATCCCGCTGCCCTTTTGCATGGCTGCAGAGCCAGCCCGCAGACCGTTCCCCGGTCCCTCTCACCCCCGTGGGCCCTCTAGCCCGTCCCCGGCCGCCACTCCAGGCCAGGCCGTCAGTCCCCCACGCTGGGCCCGCGCCTGAGCGGGATCGGCCCCCCATCCCTCCGTGGGTCTGTCTTTGTTCGGCGGCCCCGGCCCGGCCGTGCCTCCCACGGCCCCTCCGCGCGGCTCCCAGGCCCTGAAGGCGGCGGGCGGCGGGCGGCGGGCGGCGGGCGGCGGGCGGCTAGCCCGGGGCGGGGCGGGGCGCGCGGGGCGGGGCGGGGCGGGGGCCGGGGGTGACTCAGCCGCGCTCGCCCCGCGGTCCGCGCGTCCGCCGGCCTTGCAGGCGGGGCGGAGAAAATGGCGCTGCCCCCGGCCGCCGCGCCCCCCGCCGGGGCCCGGGAGCCGCCGGGGTCCCGCGCCGCCGCCGCTGCCGCCGCCCCCGAGCCGCCGCTCGGCCTGCAGCAGCTGTCGGCGCTGCAGCCTGAGCCGGGCGGGGTCCCGCTGCACTCGTCCTGGACCTTCTGGCTCGACAGGTGAGGGGGCGCGGGGCCCGCCGCGCACGGCCCCGACCCGGGTCCTGCCGCCACCGCCGCTTTGTCTCGGCGCGGCCCCTCGCCCCGGCCCCGCTCCGCTGTGGCACAGACCCCGGCCCCTCCGCGCGTCCGCCTGCGCACCCTGGGACTCGCCCCGCCGGGTCGGAAGCCAGCTTCGGGCCGCGCCGGGCGGCTGTTCGGCGTCCTCGCCTCCGGGCCGGGGGAGGACAGCGCAGCCCGAAAAGTTTCGGCAACACTTTCTACCCCTTGTTCCCTTCCGATCGGAACGCGGCGTGCTGGCAGGGCCGTGGGAGAGGGTAGGCGAGCTGGGGGTGGCCGCGTCCCTGCTGCGGGGAGAGGGCTGTCCTGCTTACCCCGCGGGGCGCCTGGGAGCTCAGGACACGACCTCAGCTGTGACAGCGCTCGGAAAAGTTGCCCATCCGTTGGGAGGTGTGCGGTGGTGCAATGATTACTGCACGGCGGGCGCTCCCACCCCGTGTCCGGCCGCTGCTGCCGTGGACTCCTCTTCCAATTCTTCCTCATCCACTGGGCAGGTATTTCCTGAACACCTACAGTGGAGCCACACACCTGCTATGCGCTGGAGATTCAATAATGAGCAGCAGCTGACCTTGTCAGGAAGGGGGTGAATTATGGCTTTCTCAGGGGACAACCCAGGTGCCATCTTTTCAGAAAGACCCCCTGACTACCGTATCTAAAATAGAAACCTTGCTCCCTCGTTTTGTATTCTCCTGCCCTGCCTTCTTTTTCTTCCTAATGCTTAATGCAGCTGGATTTTATTATATATGAATTTGTTTACTTTCAGTCTGTCTCCCCAGCTCCTCAACACCTCCCCTCAGTTAAGGATAAAAGAGCAGTGGATTTTTGTTTTTGAACATTTTGGACCTAGAACTGTGCCTGGTCCCTAGTAAGAACACCAGAAATTGTTATGAATGAATAGATGGATGAATGCAAAGCCCCTTCTTAGTGTCTGCCCTGCAGTGGGTGCCCAATGATGACACCTCAAGGTTGTCCCAAGAGCATTTGGAAATTTTGATGAAACCGTGTCTACTCTGGCTAAGTGTTAGGAAGAAATGTGTGACAGTGTTCTGAGAAGTTTGCTTGGTACACACAAATCTGGTTTTAAAAGGCTTTGCATAAAATGACTGCAAGATTTTGTTTTAAAAAAGTGATATTCATTTTTTTTTTGGTTAAGACAAGCTCATTTCTTTTTTCCTTTTGGGTTCTTATAGCACCCGTCTATAAGAATTGTCACTTGCTGCCATTTTCTTTGCCGGAGACCCAAAAAAGTTGGGGGTGGGGGAGATGGAGTGAGTTTCGTTCTTTCAAAACATTTTCACTTTCGTTATGGGATGCTAAGAGAGCATTATACTGTCATAACAAGCGTGCTTTTGGCAGACCTTAGCAGAATGAAATCGTGTCTGTTTTCATAGGTGTGCTGCAACTGTGCTATTGTTACCTGGTATCTGTTTTCAAGGTGTTAAACCTGGACCTGTGGTCTAAATTGTGAATACTGCTGACTGGTAGAAACAGTATCAAGAGAGTTTCTTTTTAAACAGGTCTAAAATTAGTTTACATGTAGGAACAACACTTTTAAGGACTGGTCTAAAATGTCAATACTACAGATAACACAATCTTTTAAGACTAGTAGCTTAAGATTATAGTAACTTTAATGAAGACAAAAACTATATCTTACTATTGATTTACACATTTTTGTTCTCTAAAGGTCGATCATCAAATGAAATACATTATTGCCACAGTGTCCAGATCTGTAATAGAAATGGCTGTATTAATTTAGAAATTATAATGAGTTCCACTATTGTACATATGAATTCATTTTGCCCGATCAAACATCTCATAATTTTTATTGAACTTTTTCTCCTTCTGTGGGAATCCATTACCTTTATATAGGGTGCCCCTCTCCCCCTTGAGGTTATGAACACATTATGATCTAGAAGTTCATTAGTAACTTTTCTCCCCAGGTAAACAACATTCTAGAGACTGGTGAGGTTCTCAGGAGAGCCCTCCAAGGCAGCCTTCCCTGCAGCGTAGCCAATGTCTGCCTGGCAAGATGACATCGGTTTTTGAGTTCCGTAGCATGCAAAGGCCTCTTGCTACTTAAAACTCCCCTTTGGCATCCTACCTCCTGGCCTGTCCTACTTTCCAGCCTACTGTGTGCTGATGAGCAAGCCATCTAGCTGCCCCAAGCCTCACTTTCATTGTAAAATGGGATAGTCATAGGCTATATCTCACAGGGCAGTTCTGAGGATTAAATGAGAGACATGATGTACAACACCTAACAGGTGCCAGCTGGTAGAAGGAGCTTCCTAAGCATAAACTACTAACACTGTCATTACCATGCTCCCCAGCTACCAACCCCTCCCCATACCCACACCCCAACAAACAGTCTCTGGAGCAGCTTGTCTGAATTCCGTGTTGGGAAGCCAGAAACCTAAATTCATTCCCCTCACTGGATGAGTTGGAGAACTCCTCTGTAAAGTTATTAGTATTTTTAATAGTCAACTCCAATAAGTCCTTATTTGGTTAAAAAAATAGACTGTATGGTTAAGGATTTCGGCATTTGAGGAAGGTAATTTTAGATTGGGGGTACAGGCTGAAGAGTTTTTCTCCCCTTTTCTGGACATTTAAAACTATCCTGTCTTGATTCTTGGAAGCCACTCTGGGTTATGTGTCTCTAACTGCTTCCTTTTGATCTTATGGTGACCCGCTCGCCTCTGAGTTTTTTCCCACAAGACTCAGGCCTCAGGCCTCTTCTTTGTGCCATTTACACCAGGGATCTCATCCAGTCACAGTGCTTTCAGGTCCACCTGAATTCTGGTGACTCTCAAAACGTTACACTCTTAGATCCAGTGCTCCTTCTCCTTTGTCTCCATGGATGTCCAATGTAATACACAACCAGACTCAACATGTACTGAACTACCTCCTCAACTGCCTTCCCAAACTTGCTTCCTTCTATCTGTATCTCAGATAAGAGCAGTTAAGAGCAAGTCTATCCTTCCAGTTGCCCAGTCCAAAAATCTTAGAGTCATCTGTAACCACCTCCCACCCCCGCCCCCCCGAGGAAAAGCCAAAGGGCTTACAGTAACCCATAAAGCTTTGCAGCTCTTCCTGCCCCACCCAGGACCCTTTTCTCCCTTGTCACTCTCCCTTCTGCCATGCCCTTCTTTCTGCTCATCGGTCCCCTTGCTCTTTCGCCTTCATCCCAAGCAGGGACCTTAGCCACTGACACCCCCTACTGCTTGGAGTGCTCTCACCTCCATCAGTGCTTGCCCTGCTCTTTCCTGTCCTTCAAGCCTCTGCTCACATGTCACTTTCTCAGACCTTCCATATTAGTCTGTTCTCACACTGCTACGAAGAATTACCCAAGACTGGGTAACTTATAAAGGAAAGAGGTTTGACTCACAGTTCCACGTTGCTGTGGAGGCCTCAGGAAACTTACAATCATGGTAGAAGCCAAAGGAGAAGCAGGCACCTTCTTCACAGGGCAGCAGTACCAAGTGAGTGCAAGCAGGGTAAATGCCAGACACTTATAAAATCATCAGATCTCATGAGACTCACTCACTGTTACGAAAACAGCATGGGGGAAGCCACCCCCATGATCCGTTACCTTCACCTGGTCCTGCCCTTGACATATATGGGGATTATGGAGATCACAATTCAAGATGAGATTTTGGGTGGAGACACAGCCAAACCATCTTATGTTGCCTGACCACTGTTATGAAATGGCGCAAGCATCCTGACACACACACCCCGAGCCCCTGACCCTGTTTTATTTTCTCCATAGTATTACCACCATTGGCTTGTCTTCTCCCACTAGGATGTAAACCTCATGAGGGCAGAGTTCTCGTCCCGGATGCCTTGTCCTTAGCTCCTGGGTTGGAGCCTAGCACAAGTCAGCCCGCACTGAATACCCTGAACAGGGTGTTGTTGAATTCTACCCGCAGTGACTTCACCTTCTCCTGTGGTGGCTCCATTACTCTGCAAATCATTTGCAAGTCTCCATCTCCAGCCTTCAGCTCTCTTCGGAGTTCTGGACACATGTCTGAAAGCTAAGGAAATCCACAGGCACTTTAAATGCAGTACTGATTCTTCAGTGACTGAGCTCATTTCTCTCCATTCTCTTTCTTTTCTGCTGACCACGTGTTGGTTAACCATCCTGCCATACTTCCAGTTTTTCAGAATTGGAATTTCCATTTGATCCTTGAATCTTCTTTCTCTCAGGCACCCTCCTCCATCCAGTTCTGTATTTCGTACTGTTAATTCCCCTGGGAAAACTTGATCCAAGTCTAAGCCATTTTCCTCTCTCCATGCCCTCTCTCTGCAGGTTCTGGTTATGTCTAGTTCCAGTTACCTCCTAGCCGCTCTTAGCTTCCTGCCTGCTCCCAAGCTCTGCCCCTCTCCAGGCATCCCCCACCTGGACTGGCATGGTTAGCCTTCTAAACATATGCCTTATCTTACCATTCCAAAACTCCTTTGCCCTGTTCCTCTGCCATAGTAGCAGATTTTTACTTTATGTCTCTTACCACCTAAGAGGACCTCTTTTATGAAGTTGTGTGATCCAGACAGTAGGGATTCTGGATCTCCACCACTACTTCTACCAGAGCAGCTTTGAGAGGTGGTGGTGTGGTGGTTTGTTTGTTTTTAGAAATGGGACCCCTTAGGCTGGATGTGGTGGTTCATCCGTGCAATCACAGCACTTTAGGAGGCTGAGGAGGGAGGATCTCTTGAGGCCAGGAGTTTGAGACCAGCCTAGGCAACATAGCAATACCTCGTCTCTATTTAAAAAAAAAAAATTAGCCGGGCATGGTGGCAAGAGCCTGTAGTCCCAGCTACTTGGGAGGCTGAGGCTGGAGGATCCCTTGAGCCTAGGTGTTTGCTTGAGCCTGAATTTGAGGATGTGGTGAACTATGATCACACCAATACACTCCAGCCTAGTTGACAGAATGAGACCCGCCTCTACAAATACATACATATGTATGTACATACATATATAAAAAGACCCCTTTAGTTTCAATAAAAGATTCCCTACGTTTTTTTTAAGGAAAACTATGGACTTAGAGATTATGGTATACATTCATATATTGCTTTTTTAAGTGGAACCCACCTCTTAAAATATAAGATATGAATATAGATATATATTTTGAGACAGGCATTCTCTGTTACCCAGGCTGGAGTGCAGTGGTGCAATCATGACTCATTATAGCTTCTACCTCCTGGGCTCAAGCAATCCCTCCACCTCAGCCTCCCAAGTAGCTGGGACAACAGGCATGTGCTACTACACCCAGCTAATTTTTGTATTTTTTGTAGAGACAGAGTCTGACTATGTTGCCCAGGCCGGTCTCAAACTCCTGGGCTCAAGCAATTCTCCCACCTCAGCCTCCCAAAGTGCTGGGATTAGAGGAGCCCTGTCCAAACCCACCTCTTCTTTAACCTTATCACCTACCACTCTTCAACTCCACAATACCACTCAGTCTGTCCACTCTTCCTGGTCACGTCAGACTACTGGCCCTTTCCTTGGATAGATCTAACTTCCTCATGTCTGTGACTCCAGAGAGTGCACATTACAGTGCCTGGTACACAGTAGGTGCTGAGTATTTGCAGACTTTTTTTTTTTCATCAGAAAGGTGAGCCATCATATACAGCTGTCACCAACCCTACCCAGTCATGGTTTAGCTCCACCAAGCCTGTGTTTCTCAAAGTGTATTCCCTCATCCGCCCATCGGAATCACCTGGCTGTGCTTGTTACAATACAGGCTCCCCATCCTGCCCCAGACCTACTCATTCAGACCTCTGTGGTGAAAGGTAGATTTGTAACAAATGCCATAGATATCCAAACTTGAGAGTTACTGCTCTATGTATTGATCATATCAGTTGAGTATATTATTTACCAGTCACCATTCCAGGTTATAAGATTGCAAACATGACTACACCTTGGGCCATGTCCTCGCAGGAGGGATATCTCACATGCTGAATGTTTCAGTAGTATCAATGAAGAATTCTGAGAAGTGTTGAGTTCTACAGGGACCCACCCTAAAGGGTGCAATACTTCAAAATACATTCCAATGGTGTGTTCCATAATAACAAATCCGATATGGGAAGGTAGGGCCGAGCTTGACAAAAGGGACCCCAAAGTCATCCTTGTTCATTGAGTTGCCTACTGGGACTAGGTTGGGGAGGAGACTGGATGGAAGGGCCATGGTTGACAGGGAGAGAGTGGCTGGCATCTGAACTTTTCTTGTCTTTTTCTCACACTTGCCCTCCTGAATCTGTAAACTCTAAATGGCCCAGGATTTTATTTTTTGTGAGGGGTAAAGGTCCTCTGAGAACGTCTGGCAGGGCAAGGCCCTGACTTAGAGTACTTCCAGCCTTTCTACCTCAGGTCAGTGGTTGCTTCTTGCAGAAAAGTATGAGGGCCTTTCACATCCTCACTCAGAAAAGTTTCTGGTCCTTACCTGGCACTAGCTGCTCAAAAACATTTCTGCTTTTAATATTACAGAGACCATTTACTTACTTCCAAACCCGGGGCACATGGCAACAATTTAGTGATCTGTCATGGGAATGGTTCACAACTTGGTCTTTCTTAATTTTGTCGTAAACTCTTAACACTGCTGCACTTCTCTACCCATCCTCCATGTACTGAAGGGATTAATATATCTCAAGATGAAAGGAGCCCCAGTTGCTACTGTTAAAGAGCTGTAAGATAGACTAGGAATGACCATAGGAAAGCAGGGAGAAATCAAAATCAAATAAACATGCAGAAATAAAACCTTTAAATGATGTATATATTTTTAGTAGATGCATTATTAACTGTCAGTAATAGGGCTTGGGCCATTTTTGTATGCGACTCTTGATCAGACAGGAAGCTGGTGTAGCCGCAAGCCACAGATCTATCTAACAGTGATTAAAATGAAATCATCTTTAATGGAGTGAATGGCATACGAGGGGCATACTTAATCACGTAACTGGGCTGTACAAATTTTCCCTCTGACAGCTGAGCCCGATGTTGTAAATCCAACAGGAAGACTGGCATTTAGAAGATATAACTCTGCCTTTAAAGTCTTCCCCTTTAAGGTGGGTTCTCTTGGCTGAAACAAAATTATCTCTCACATAAGATGGAATATTGTCATCATTGGTTTTTTCAGCAAACATTTATTGTGTGCCTGTGTATTGGGCATGTGTATCGAGTAATTGGATATACTGTACCACATACTGTTTCAGACATCTTTTCCCACTTTAACTTGTTAATATGAACTACAGTTTACTCATTCGTGTTAAGCACTGGACTGGATACTGTACATAATTATCCATAAAATTCTCACATTATTGAAGTAGGATATATCAGCAACATTTTACAGATGAGAAAATTGAGGCCCAGAGAAGTAACTTGCCTGAGGTCACACAGCAATATAGAACAGAAACAGGATTTGAATTAGGACTGTATGACTCCAAGCCCTGGTGTCCCTAACCCCACTGCACACTGCTTTCCTGTGAGCATGAACACAGATGGGACACAATTCTCTCATATCCTAAAATATCGGAGCTGGACAAGACTTAAGAGGTTATCTGGCTCTACCTCTTAATTTTACAAATAAGGAAACCAAGAGCCAGTTTCATGGGAGATGATTAAGCCAAGGACTCCCTGCCTCGGAATTTGCTGAGAAAAGAAGAGAGCCCTTGCCTGAAAACCCATATTTAAGTGCTTTTACAGAACTGTCCTTCACATATAAGGATAACTCCTTCTTGATGTCTTTGGGTGATGACAAATGCGCTTCTGACAATAGTGATTTTTACATTTGTCTTGTGATGCTGTAGTTCATTAGATTTTACTTTCCAAGTTAGCATTTCTTATGATAACTTGATTTAGATGACATAGGCCAGCATGTCTCAAACTCTAATGTACATGCAAATCACATAGGATTTAGCAGGTCTCATGAGGACCTGGAGATTGCCGCTCCAACAAGCTCCCGGGTGATGCTACCCATTGCCTGGTTGCACTTTGAGTGGCAAAGATGCAGCAGGGTTCGAAGAAACCTTTTCAGCTTCTTTACTTTGTAAGAAGCATCTCTAGGCATACGTATGGATTGTAAGTGGTGCTGTGGTCTGATAAAAGATAGCCAGGTAATGATTAAGATAGTGTCCTTAGGTATTTACAGAGGCATCTATCTCCATGAACTTTCTTAATGAGCTTAGGCTGCAGCAATTATATCTTTAAAAGTGGGGTTTAATGGGGAAGGCATATTTGGGAAGTCTGAATGGAGGATTGTAAGCTGCAGGACAGCTGGGGCCATGCTTGGTGCAGTGTTTTTATGAGGGTGCCAGGCTGAATATTGGTCATGCAGGGGCTGTTTAGTTTGGGCCAATGACTAAGGGCATGGTTGTCAGGTAACCTTTGGTTCAAGTCCCAGATCTGCCACTAACCAATGGTGTATGTTTGGGCAAGTTACTTTACCACCTTCAGATTCAGTTTGCTTATCTTTAAAGTGGGGTTGCAACTATTATTTACCTAAGGTGTTTTAATGAGGATAAAAGGAGATCATGTATGCATGTACAACATGATATGTGGTCTTTTCAATTATTGGGGGCCCAGCATTTCTGGAATAAGAAAAAGGATAAAATGGGCCGGGCATGGTGGCTCATGCCTGTAATCCCAGCACTTTGGGAGGCTGAGGCAGGTGGATCACGAGGTCAGGAGATCGAGACCATCCTGGCTAACACGGTGAAACCCCGTCTCTACTAAAAATACAAAAAAATTAGCTGGGCGTGGTGGCGGGTGCTTGTAGTCCCAGCTACTTGGGAGGCTGAGGCAGGAGAATGGCGTGAACCCGGGAGGCGGAGCTTGCAGTGAGTCGAGATTGCGCCACTGCGCTCCAGCTTGGGCAACAGAGCGAGACTCCGTCTCCAAAAAAAAAAGGATAAAATGCTTTCAAGCACTTCACTTCTTCCGGAATCATGTTATTTATATTACATTTGGGGGTATTTTTTTTGCCAGGGATTCTAGTGGCATCTAGCGCTTTCCTGCACCTCCGCCTCTGTGCTTTGCCAGCAATGTGGCTAGATATATGGTGGGGAGGCAAGATTGACAGGCAGAAACAGTAGGTGGGCCCACGGAGGGATATGACACAAGATGTACTATGGGACACCTATGCTGACAATGACTGCTCAGTTATTACTGGGAGTCAGCCTAGTTTAAGGGGAAGGTCATGGGCCTCAGAGCCAGATAGACCAGGAGAAGAACCCAGACCTGCTACTTAAAAACAAGTTCACTGAGCCTCAGTTTCCTAATCTGTGAAGTGGGGATAATGAAACCAGCCTGACAGGATTGCTGTAGGAATTAGAGATAATATGTGCAAAACCCTTTCATATAATACATGGTTAATAAAAGGGAGCCATTATTACGTTAATATTATTAAAGAGGAAACTCCTGGTGGAACTATTGAAATTCTTTAACCTGATCCATCCAGGGGCATTTATTGTTCCATTGCTGTGTTCTCAGCTCTAGCTGTATACCGTGGGAGGGCGGCATGTGATTCAGAAAATTCCGAACCAGCGTCCTGATTCCTGGGTTCTGTGATTTTCCACAGCTCTGCCTGTATCTTCTACTAGGAATGGTCATTATCAGCATGTATGTTCCTCCCTCAGCTTTCTTTCCCACCTCCTCCCTTCCGGGAGAATTAAAAAATGATATGAACATTGTTTCTCTGTCTTTGGGAGCCTGGGGAATTCCGAGAGAGGAGGGATGCTGGTTCTAAAACATAAACTCTATGGGAAACGGCCTTTTTCTAGAATGATCACCATTGTATCCCCAGTGGCCACAGAAGGTGTGCTAAAACATTTTTGTTGATTAAATAAATTTTAAAGCCCCTGAGACTATTTGTTAAACATTGCCAGGAGGGTTTCTTTGCATGGGCACCATGGACATTCTGGCCAGGGCAAATTCTCTGTTGTGAGGGCTGTCCCGTGCACTGTAGGATGTTCAGCAGCACCGTTGGCTTCTACCCACCACATGCCAGTAGCACGTCCTCGGTTATGACAACCAAAAATGTCTTCAGATATTGCCAAGTCTCTTCTGGGGTGCAACATCACTCTCAGATGAGCACCCCTGGTCTGTGGAGACAGGGTTTGGACTAGGGTTCTGCTGGGAAAGGAAGGTTTATAACATGAATGAAAGAAAAAGATTTTTAAAGCTAAGACAATATACTGTATGTGTGATACCAGTAAAAATGTTTCCTTCTTTGACATCCATTACAGACATTTACCTTCAGTTGCTACAAATGTCTACTCAGGTGACAGGGAAGAGAGGTGTGGCTGCCGGCTGCCCAGGCTTCAGTGTTGCCATGAACAGCTTGCACTGCTACTTTAAGAAACAGTAACCGTAGATGATACAGCTGCAGTTCAATTTTGAATCAGCAAGTCCAGTACAGACTGACCTGTTTACAGGGCAGATCATTTAAAAATCTCAGGTTATTTGCTCTTTTGAAATTGATTCTATGGATACGGCCCAATTTTGCTTGTTAAACAAGTATGAAGTTCGGGCATGAGGTTTAGGCACATTGGTGTTTTTCAGTGACTGTTGGAATCACATTTGGCTCACAAAAGGATGCCATGCCTTCCTCTGGCCCGCCAAGTATTTACTACCATCAGTACTTCCGACATCACTATTTTGTTACTTTGAAGCCTGAATATTCAGAAAGGTGCCCATCAGCTGGAGAGAATCTTTAAGATCACAGAATCACCCTCCTCCATGAAGAAATTAGGAAACTGAGTTTCTGTGAAGCCTGACATATCTCCTTTCTTTTTTTTCCTTCCTTTTTCTCTTTCTTTCTTTCTTTCCTTTCCTTCCTTCCTTCCTTCCTTCCTTCCTTCCTTCCTTCCTTCCTTCCTTCCTTTCCTTCTTTTCTTCTTTCTTTCTTTTTTTTGAGATGGAGTTTTGCTCTTGTTGCCCAGGCTGGAGTGCAGTGGCGCAATCTCGGCTCACTGCAACCTCCGCCTCCCAGGTTCAAACGATTCTCCTGCCTCAGACTCCTGAGTAGCTGGGATTACAGGCATACACCACCACGTCCAGCTATTTTTTTGTATTTTTAGTAGAGCCTGGATTTCATCATGTTGGCCAGGCTGGTCTCGAACACCTGACCTCAGGTGATCCAACTGCCTCGGCCTCCCAGAGTGCAGAGATTACAGGTGTGAACCACTGCGCTCAGCCCATATCTCCTTTCAAATCCCAATACATCAGTATCATCAGGTGTTAGTCTGTTAAAATAGAGCTCTTGTTGAGTGTAATCCTTTTGGTTTTTGTGAAGATCTTCCCTACCCTATCCATTGGAAAGACTATTTTAATATTGTTTCTTCTCAGAATATTATATGAATACAATCTTGTATTAAAAATGGTGTTCAGGCCTCGAGGTGATGGCTCACTCCTGTAATCCCAGTACTTTGGGAGGCTAAAGCAGTGGGATCACTTAAGGCCAAGAGTTTGAGACCAGCCTGGGCAACATAGTAAGACCTTCCCTCTACAAAAAATACAAAAATTAGCTGGCTGTGGTGACATGCACCTGTAGTCCTAGCTACTTGGAAGGCTGAGGCAGAAGGATTGCTTGAGCCCAGGAGGTCGAGAATACAGTGAGCTATGATTATGCCACTGCACTCCAGCCTGGGCAACAGAGTGAGACCTTTTCCCAAAAACAAACAAACAAAAAAATTGGGATTCAGCAAAAATGGTGGACTTGATGAAAACATACCAAGAGAGTCAACTGTAAAACTCCACTTAAAAAAGGCAAGTGTATATATGCCTTGAATGGGCAGCTCAGCAGTGAGGGATGAAGGGCAGGAAATCACAAATGGGTCACCTGTATTCAAATCACATATTTGTGGCTATGGGCAAGTTCCCAAACCTCTCTAAGTACCAGCCTGCTCACCTGTAATGGTGATAAATAATATTGACAGCTGCATAAATAGGATTGCAGGGATTCAGTGCTTCAACGGAGGTCAGAGGCTCAGCACACTAGCAAGAATTCGGCACTTACATGTTAGTCACTGACACTGTTGTGTTACACTAATAAGTACTTCCTAGTTGTTATTTTATTCTAGAGTCCTTTTAGGGCCTCTGGAAACGTGATTTCTTCAAAAAACCTGGATAATGAAACTGAGGGGACCTACGTAACTTGGTACAATTATCTCCTGCACTGGAATACAAGTAAAGACCAGACTGTGGAGACAGAGGCATTTAAAAAGAACCATATATAGCAAAATTTCATCAGTGCTTTTTTTTTTTTTTTTTTGGTCTAGGTTAAATGGTATTATCCTCACATTGTGTTTGCTTAAAATTGACATAATACTGTATGAAGCAAACATTTGAATTATACTCATTATAAACCTTTCAAATTGAAGTGAACTTTAAAAATTAGTTTAAAAAATTTTTTTGAAATACAGTTTTTTGAATGAAAAAAGAATGCAAAGTATATTTCCTCCCTTTGAGCCCTAGAATCTCCCCTCCAACCCCCCCCAACACACACACATAGGGAAGAAGCCCTGTATATACTCTCCTATGTGCTTTGGGGGATCCAGGAATGTATTTACTGGGCATATGTAGTAGAGCAGTCAGATAAAGGAAGAAAAGTCATATTTTAATGTTACAGTGATAGATTTTTCATGCTAACAGTCTATTCAGAAAAAGTTTAAGAGTTTTAAAGTTTTTTTCCCCTGATTTAAAAAATAATTAAAGCTGAAAAAGATATAAAACCTACATTAAATAGCCAACTTAGTATCTATCCAAGTTGATACTTTAGTAACTACAGCCCAGTCAATCCACGTGGACTGATGTATTTCATCAGGGGCCCAGGTATAAACTGTCATTAGCAAGGTATTGATTGAGTACTTCATTCTTTGCCACACTCTTTGACATAGTTATTTTAGGCTTAAAGTCTGACAACAACAAAATGCAGTCATGGTGTTTAATGTGGATTTGCTTTTCTAAAACAATGTCCAGCAAATCGAGTTGTAAATTCAGTGCTTTACAGTAGATTTCTTTATTGGACTGCACCTGCCCACTGGAAGTCCCTTGTTTTCCCCCAAACTAGTCCGTGATTGTGCTTCTTCAGTGACCTTCTGATAAGGAAGCGGTATTCAGAATTGCATTTTTTGTTTTTTTCAGACAGAGCCTCGCTCTGTCACCCGGGCTGGAGTACAGTGGCCCAACCTCGGTGCACTGCAACCTCCATCTCCTGTGTTCAAGCAATTCTCGTGTTTCAGCCTCCCCAGTAGCTGGGACTGCAGGTGAGCACCACCACTCCCGGCTTATTTTTGTATTAATAATTTTAGTAGAGGTGGGTTTTCACCATGTTGGCCATGCTGGTCTCAAACTCCTGTCCTCAAGTGATTTACCTGCCTCAGCCTCCCAGAGTACTTGGATTACAGTCATGAGCCACAGCGGCTGGCCAGAAATGCATTTTTGATATTCAGGTTCAACTCTTAGGGAGCATTCACTGGTTCATAGTTCAAGGACTGTAGTCCTTGCTGTGCTTACCCCAACCTGGGCATGGGCCTTTGGCATTGCCTCCACCTCTGAGCTCATGTGAGTTTTGTCTCTAGTGTGCAGTGTTTTAGCAACTGTCCAGGAAGTACAACATACTGAGAGTCCTTGGGGGCAACGTCTCTGGGATCAGTGTCTGGTAAAGAGCATTGCTTTTATAGATTCCAGATCCTAGTGGGTCAGCTGTGATTGAGGTGCTTTCTCCTCTCAGCAAGCTTCTTATTTCTCACCAACAACCAGATGTGGGCTTTCATGCATTA
Source organism: Pan paniscus (assembly GCF_029289425.2). NCBI lineage: Eukaryota > Metazoa > Chordata > Mammalia > Primates > Hominidae > Pan > Pan paniscus. The sequence goes on along the minus strand of NC_085926.1, from coordinate 71,670,617 downwards.
TTGTGTGATGAAACATAATCTCAGGCTGATATAATTGTACCCCAACATTTTTGAGCATGAACTGCTAATTCAATATAGAGAGAAAGAAAAGGTGGCAGGAATTGAGAGTCTTGAACTCCTAAGGTTTGATGGGACAGGTCATTTTACCATCCCAGGCAATGGTCCTTGGTAAAACCAGTTAAATTGCAGTGTTTCTGGTGACTAAACCTGTAGTATGTTGCCATCTAGTGGAACATATAGCAAACTAAAGATTAATGCAGTCTGACCATAAAGTTCAGCTGAGCTAATTAAATCAGCCAGAGAAAAGAACTGAAAGTATTTTCTAAAAGCAAGTGTTTTGGTAACAGCAAATTCATATGAAACCAGAGTTGACTTTTTTAAAAGTAGGCAAATGGTCACTCTGTTTCTCAAGAGTGCTTGAATATTTGCCACCCAGTTACTCACAAGTTTTCAAACATATCACCAGGCCAGGACACTGCATTTTCGTTGTTGTCTGTACAATAGGCAGTTTCTCATCTAAAGTCCTGGAGAAAATGCTTGGTTATCAGTAGGTTATTTTGGTATGTTTTAAAATGTGATTTTAAGGTGTCCATTCCCTTTCTTATTAATACATACTTATCTATTTTTTTTCTGTTAAGTTTCCAAGAATAAATCTGCTGATTTTTAGAAGAAGCCAACACATGACTTCACAAAGTAGGGATTTCACATTTTAAATTCCAACTAGCATCCCCAAAATGTCCAGTCCTGTGGTTTGAGACCTGATTTTTAGGAAGACCTGAAAGATTCTACTGTGGGCTGTTTTGTGAGCACTGACTGCTTGTTTTGTTTGTGTCTTTGTCCTGCTCCTGCTTGCCTAGATCCCTCCCTGGTGCCACAGCAGCTGAGTGCGCATCAAATCTGAAGAAAATCTACACAGTACAGACAGTACAGGTAAGATCAAGAGAGGGACTAACTGGATTAACACGGCACACGTCAGACACCTAATCACCCAACTTGAAATCTGTTGCTGTGCTGGCAGCCCCTGTCCAGGGTTCTGCTCTGGAGCTGGCTCTCGGGTCCAGGTTGGCACAGCTGCCCTTGACCAAGTCCGCTCCAGGGCCAGCTGAGCACACAGTCAGGTGGCCTGCTCTTCTCTTGGCCACCTGCTGAACCTTTATCTACTACCTAAACCTTTCATAGACCCGCACAAAAGGCAGACTGCAGTGTGGTTAAGAGCGAAGGTTTTTCAAGATCTTTGTCTGTGTTCCTGTTCAAACTCCAGCTCTGCCACTGCCTCTCTGTGCCTCTCTTCCCCATCAGTGAGAGGCAGTGGCGCCTTCCCTGCAGGGTTACTAAAGGTTTAGAGGTCACATGGGGAGAGCAGGATAGTGTGGAGCGTGAAGGTGGAGAGTCTCTGCTTGGTTTCCTACTTCACTTCGCAATTCCATCATCCTAAATTAGGCATGGATCAACCCCTTTCATCTCTGTAAAACTGGTCTAATGGTAGCACCTACCTCCGTGGGTTACTGTGAAGATTGAATAAGATTATGTTTATGCCATGCTTAGTGGAATACCTAATACATAGCAGATTCTCAATGAATGCAGGCTCTTAGTTCTATTAGTTCTTTCTCTATCTAACTCTGATGGTGGAGTTGGAAAAACACAACTGAAAAAACACAGCTGGCCAGGCATAGTGGCTCACACCTGAAATCCCAGGAGTTTGGGAGGCTAAGGTGGGAGGATTGCTTGAGCCTAGGAGTTCCAGAGCAGCCTGGGCAACATAGACCCCCATCTCTACAAACAGTTTCCTTAAAAATTAACTGGGCATGGTGGCACACATCTGTGGTCCCAGCTACTTGGGAGGCTGAGGTACAGTGATCACTTGAGCCCAGGATTTCAACACTGCAGTGAGCTGTGTTCACACTACTGCACTCCAGCCTGGGCAACAGAGCAAGACCTTGTCTCCAAAAAGAAAAAACCTGATTGATTTAATTGATCCCGTTTCTATTTTCTTCAATAGCAGATTCTACCCAGTTTCTCCTGTCTTCTAGTGTAGCGGGCTGGTGCAGGTAGAGAATAAGGCTATTGTGGCTGCTTCAGAGTTGCATTGACCATATGTCCATGAATTTTCTAGAAGGGAGAGATTTTAAATACCTATCCTGTTGTATCCCTAAATCTTTTAATGTCTTAGAAATTCCAATAGATCCGCATCTAGATTGTGTCTCTTAGGCAGCCTCTTACATGCAGAAGTAGCACAGAGATCCAATTTTTTTTAGGCTATGGTCCCAGTATCTGGTTCAAAAAATGTGGCATGCATAATTATGAAGTCCCAGGAATCTGATTGTAAGGTGCTGCATGTGGCTACCAAGGGCAGTGAGCTGGGTGTGAAGACACAGTCCTGACTGTGGGCCATTTCTGGTGTCGTTGGGGAAATGACATAAGCTTGTGGGAAGCAGAGCAGCAGTGCTGCTGTGCAGTGCCAAGTACAGACAGCACCGCAAGGCAGCACCACTGTCCAGAGAAATCAACGCGCTAAGAGTCTGGGAGGCCTCCCTGCACGTCTCTTCTGTGGATTTAGGGACTTCTGTTACCATTTCCCAGCGGCCATTTTTTAATCCTCAGAGCACTTGATTTGAAGGCCTGTCCTCATGTAAAGGCTCTCAGAGTCTTATTAGACTTTTCCCAACCCACATGACATTAGATCATCAGGGCTATGCAAGGGGTTCCGGGGCTGACACTAGTCAGATGAGGGGATTGGCTTGGTTTTCCTGACCCCACGAGATAACCCAGGGTATTTGGTAGAGCCCCTGAATCCACAGCATTTTAGGGTCTTCAGGGAGCAATTTAAAGCACCCAGGCAGACACATACTAGGAAATACTTCCTTTAAAACTACTTTATTGGGATATAATTTGTATACAGTAAATGTAGATTTCTTAAGTATAACTTTTGACAAGGGTACGCACATACAACCATCACGCAGATCAAGAAGAAAAAACTTTCCCTTACACCAGAAAGTGTCTTCGTGCCCCTGCCAGCCTCCATCCCCCAAAGCAACCACTATTCTCATTTCTACCGCATTACATTCATTCTGTTATTGAATTTTATATTGATGGAATCATACAGTACTATATTATTGTGTCTGGTCCTTTGCACTCAATGAATATTGAAGGATTGAATGAATGAATGAGGCCAAGCATGGTGACTCTTGCCTGTAATCCCCGCACTTTGGGAGGCCGAGGTGGGCGGATCACTTGAGGTCAGGAGTTCAAGACGAGCCTGAGCAACAAGGTGAAACTCTGTCTCTACTAAAAATACAAAAATTAGCCTGGAGTGGTGGTGGGCACCTGTAGTCCCAGCTATTGGGGAGGCTGAGGCAGGAGAATTGCTTTAACCCGGGAAGTGGAGGTTGCAGTGAGCTGAGATTGCACTGCCCTCCAGCCTGGGTGACAGAGTGAGACTCTGTCTCTCTCACACACACACTCTCAAAAAAAAAAAAAGAATGAATTAGAAGTTAATAAATGAACCACTTTCCTGAGTCACAACAGACTGCTCCCGTAAGAATTCTATGGGCTGCACATTCTCAGTGGGGGCCAAAGTTGATTCTTGCAGGGGAAGTAGATCAGTGAACAAATCTCATTCTTTTTACGTACAAAGCATAGATGTCCATGCAGTCCATAAACATACGGTGTCTCTGTGGTATTAAAATTTCGTCATAGGTGATTAGGAAAAAGGGTTCTTTTAGGGCCTAAGGGGGCAACAGTGAAAAAAATGGCTGATAAACACTGCCCTAAGAATCAGGAAATTCCTTTCTGTCTCAGCTGTCTCTGCTCCCTCAGTTTCTCATCTGTAAAACTGAGGTAGTAATAGTGCCTACTCGCTAAGGTAGAGTGAAAGTTAGATGAGATGGTATATAGTTCTTAGTAATGCTTGGCACTTAGCCCTCAGATGTGGCCAGCTTTTACTTAAGTGTTACTGGATTCTACCCCTCAGCTCCATCAGTTACCTGGCTAGGGTGTGGGCTAGGGTTGTCACAATGCCTTGGTTGATGTCCCATATGTGACACTTACTAGCTTGGACAAGTTATATAACCTGTCTGAATCTCAGTTTACTCATCTGTAAGATGGAAATAATTGTGATGGTAATTTTATCGTGCTGTTATGAGACTTATATGATACAATGAGGTAAAAAGCCATAGTAAGTACCCATTCATCTGCCATAATTTGTCTACTTCTACTGAGATATCTTTTCATGCTTTCTTCAGTCATGTTTTATATCAGGAAACTATATACCACTGCTTCTAGATTATTTATTTCAAGTGATTATACTCTGGATCGCACCACCACTAACACAGAGGTGTATGTAAAGATATTTAACTTATCAATAACTTTTGAGTTTTCAGCCTGCGAGTGTCCATAACAGCTGATAAATTGTCCTTAGTATTTAAGAACCGGCCAGGATACTATCTTGTAAGTAATTTGAGGATATGCTTTTGTCCCACTGTCTTTTTATTTTATTCTAGGATTGTATATTAATTTTTTTTTCTTCAGAAACAGGGTCTCACTTTGTCACCCAGGCAGGAGTGCAGTGGTGCAATTATAGCTCACTGCAGCCTCAAACTCCTGGTCTCAAAAGATCCTCCCACCCCAGCCTCCTCCCAAGTATCTGGGACTATAGCCATGTGCTACCACACCCGGCTAAATTATTTTATTTTTTTTGTAGAGATGGGGTCTTGCTATGTTGCTCAGGCTAGTCTCACATTTCTGACCTCAAGCTGTGTTCCCTCCTTGACCTCCCAAAGTGCTCAGATTACAGGCATGAACCACTTTGGCCTGTACGTTGATCCTTTTACTCTCACTCCATTAGCACTAAAAAAAACTGTTTCTCCAATTATGTCTGTGTTTTCCTCCCATATGTGTTTAGATGAAAGGTAAAAATCATGTGATATTAATGATTGTCTTATTAAAGACATATGAGTCTTTTTATACTTTGAGGCCCTTTAGCAAATCAAAGTAGATGGTTTGGGAGAGGAATTGTTACCCCGTCTATTAGTTGAGGAGACTGAGGCTGGAGGTAAGAGGCCCAAACATTCCGTGATTAGAAAGAGCCAATCATGCCATGCCTCTAGGACTAGAATTCCCTCCCCTTCCAGTCCAATTCTCTTTCTTTTACTCCCCGTGATTGAGGAGTGGAGGAGACTCAGCCTCCAAAGGACCTGGGAACCCCTGCTGAGGACACTTTCATCACACCTAACAATAATTCTCTCTGCCTGGAGTTAAATTCATTTCTACTTTCCTAACTTTCTTGGAAAATTCCATTTTACATCTAGGCGTATTTTCCAGATGCTTATTGATTCTCTTACTCTTTTGTGAACCTGTCCAAATTTTCCACATTTCTCTTGTGATTTTGCATCCTCAGTGGTTGCAGTGCAGAATAGAAAATGGCTTTTAGCCGGGTGCATTGGCTCATGCCTGTGATCTCAGCTACTCAGGAAGCTGAGGTGGGAGGATTGCGTGAGCCCAAGAGTTCGAGTTCAGCCTGGGAAACATGGCAAGACCCACATCTCTGGGAGAAAAAAAAATAGAACACGGCTTTTGAACAAGCCCTATTTTACCTGTTGGAGAATGAAGAGCTACCTGCCATTTGTGATTTGCAAGAGAAGTCTCCCTTGTCCAGTTTCTTTCAGCCTTATCTGCTACAAGACTAAAAATTCCACCCCTGAAAACTCATTCCTGTACAGCACTCTGTCTCGAACATCAGTTATTTGATGTATCGCCTTAAGGATTTTGCCACACTTATCTCACTTGTAGTACATTCTACCCAGTATTTCTTATAACTTGACTTCTTATTTAAATTTGCATAAAACAGAAACCATATTTCCTCTATAAGTGGAAATTCAGCATCGTTTATCATAAGCAGAAAGTCTTCCTAAAGAGTATATATAACCTATTGAAATTAAGAAAATGTTTCCCCTGCATATGCCAAACCTATCCTGTGTGCTGTCGATAATATCAAGACTTCATATCCGCAGGTCAAGCCGCCTGACTGGAGTTGTGCAGTTAAGTTAGGGCAGCAGATTGCTTTCCAAACCCTTGGGAAATGAGGGCTCTTCCTTCAGAAGAAGAGGTTTTCTAGGTCAGTATTGATCATGGAGGATGGTGGAAAGATTGATTCCAAGCACTTGCTGCCCTGGACACAGCAAGACAGCCCATGGTGTGTGGTGTCCTACAATAGAATGACCTGGAGTGAACCACTTGGCTGAAGGGAGGGGCCTGAGGGGAGAGAGGAGGAAAGCCAACACTGAAAAGAGAAAGAGAAGGACCTGCAGCCAGGTCCACTTCATAGTTCTGTCTAGCACAGACTTCGCATCCAGTATAACAAGATTCTTTATCCATCATTTAGTTTATTCATTATATGCATAATAGGATCAACATCTATAGCTACAATCCAGTTATGAAGAAATATAACTGAAGTTAAATTGCTTGTATTCCTCCACATTCTCAGTGGAGGCTGTTGTGTCTGTGTATTGGGTGGGGTGAGATTTGACCTTGTTAATTAAAAGTAATTTAGTCACTTCAACTGTGAAACTGGGTCTCTTCTAATTTAAATCTCTTTTGGGAAAAATGACCACCCTCTTCTCCTTCTCCATATGAACAGGCATATGCAGAAATACCCCTGACCCCTCCTGACCTTGGGCCATGCCCACCACCTTTGGCCCTGCTGTAACCTCATGTTATGAAGACCCCTGCTATGTACACACACATCCAGACCCCAGGCCCTGTTGTCCTTAGGCTTTCTAGCAATTTCAAGCTCCAGATTGGAGATTTAGGAAATGTTGGCTGCCTTCCCCCGACCCCACCAGAATGAGGGGAACTCTATAAGGTTGTGGCAGGCCCTCCTGGCCAGAATAACCCCTCCTGCCTTCACAGCTGTTCTCAGACCTGACCGCCATGTTGCTCAGCGCTGTAGGAATGAGGGCCTTTTCTGGGAGTCTTGGAGCCTCTTGGGCTGTACCAGGAAGCAGGTTCCACACTCCTCTGGTCTAGGCATCCCCAATCTTTGGGTGGGGCTCTCTCCCATCCTTTCAGGGTTTTAACCCCACTGTCCTCTCTCTCCAAGCTTTTAACTCCCCAACTCAGAGTTGGTTTTTACTGACTGACTTTCTATGTGGTGGGAAATTACCCTCACATCCTGTCACATCTCGTTTACTCTATGATCACAACTCCACACTTGGGCTCTCTCTTTAAGCCAAGCCCTTTTTGGAATTCAAAGGAAAACCCATTTCTCTCTCAAGTACCTAGCTCTTGTAAATCAGAAGCACTTTGCTTTCAGCCTTTGTGTCTGCTGTGAGTTAAAAACATCCATTAAACTCTTCAGTTGCCTATTCGGTTCAGATGCCTATTGGCCCTGCCCATAAATACCACTGATTCAGTTGGTGGGAAGCCCCAGGCAACTAGTAATACCTAATGAGCAAAAATATTTGTTTTGTTTTTTTGGAAATACTCTCTTGCTACACATGCCACAACCTTGGAATAAATCCTGGAATTTTTTTTTCTTTCTTTTTTTTTTTTGATGTGTGTTTGCTGGGTGGTTTTGTTTCTGGTTTGTTTTACAAAACAGACATATCACTTTGTTGTCTGTCAACACATGACATCTTTTCTTCTGAAGAATTTCCAAGTGCATTCTTTTTCTTCAGAACATTTCAGTAGGAAATTGAGGAGGAAATTTGCCAGTTTTCTTGGTAATGAATGATTATCTATTTGGCAGAAGGCTGTAAGGTGGGGCATAGTTGCTCCAATCAGTACTATCAGATTGGGGATTTATCAAGTGGTCAGCATATTAATGGGTCTAACCATACTTTGTTTCCTTCCTTAGGCCTAGCAAGTGCTTTCACTTTGCATTTCATCATTACATTTTCCAGTGAAATAGCTGTATCCTTATCAGAGGAGGCAACTTGGCTTTCACGGGCTACATGACCTGTGAAGGTTATGCTGAGAACCTAGGTCTTAAATCCAGGTATTAGACTCCACTGGACAGGTGTCTTCCCTGCCTCAGTTTCTCAAGGAGAGGTGCCAGATTGGTGTTCCAGAACATACCTCCCAAGGAGTGGATTGCTGTGGTCAAAAGCTGACCCTCCTGCATTCAGCTAAGTTCCCCAAGGACCCGTCACAGTGCTCTGTTCACAACTGATGGTCACAGATGTTGACTGAATGAATGATGTTCAACTTTTATACCTCTCCTAGTCCTAGGGTGATTATCAAGGCTTTTGGGAAAAAAAAGCATTTAACCATCATTAATAAACATTGTGCTTAGTTTTACTTTTACTGCAATCTTGGATTTGCAAGTCTAACAGAATTAATTATAAGCCTAAAGGCTTCTGAAATCTATTTGCAAGATTTTATATATAGTAAAATTTAAGTGTTTCCATTTTCAAGATGTGTTACAGAGAGTATAATCTTGAATTACCAGGCTTCCGCTGTAGCAGACCTTTCACTTCTGCAAGGGCGGAAGAGGTTTTCAGGAGCTGAGTAATGCTAGATTCCTTCCTGTAGGTATTTCACCAGCAGACATACTTCACAAATATTCTACCCATTGGATGAGGTTTGCAACAGGGAAACAGACCAGTTTAATGACACATGCTTTTCAAATAGGGCTTTTTTTTTTTTTTTTAATGGTGTGACCGGATATTTTGCTCCTATTTTATGCTCAGCAAAAACGTACAAATATGTGCTTTAATGAATATGTTAAGTCTATCACTGATCTTCTTGGGCTGTAATCTCTTCCTGTCAAATTTGCCAAGCCAAGCAGAATCAGTTGTCTGTTTTTGTTTTCAAGAGAAGCTTCTAAAGCTCCAATCCTTAGCACGATCTTTAGTGTTTTTCTGATCTTTGAAATGGAAGAAGTGTTTTGTTGTATTTTTTCAGTGTGCTTCAAGTCCTAGGTTAAAAAGTCAAGATTTGACAACTTTGACAGGGGTATGACGGCAGGAACTTTGGTTTGTGATGCCTTTGAGGAGACTTGAAGTTTGCCAGCACCAAAGTCCTCTTAGTTTTACCTTAGGCAGGGGTTTTCCTCTTAATATTATTTTGTGCATAAATTCTACAGAGGTCATTGCCACATCGTAACCAGGTTATCAGGCTGGAGTTGACAACCACCAGCCTCTTGTGAATTATGGGCATTTTACTGGTGGGAAAATATCTTCAACATGTGTCCCTCTTTCTGTGGCTTCATGACCTGATTCTTGGCTGCTAAGATTGGAGAAAGATGTGTCAAAAACATATAGCAGTATCTTCGAAGAAAATAGCTGAGTGGTTAGGAACAGAGGTTTGGGAATCAAATTGCCTGGATTCAGATTCCAGCCCTGCCTACCCACCCTCACACCACAGAAACTGAAATATTGGAATAATCTTATTTGTACAAATAGCAAAGCATTTACAGGATAGGTACCTCCATAGAGACAGATGTGTGTTTGAGGAGCTACTGTTATTACAGTAGCTTTTAACTCCTCACTACACTAGCACCATTTTAGTAGAAGGGAGCCAAAGTGGATTCTCAATTAATACATCTGTCATCCTGTAGTTTTTTGCCTTCAATTTGATCTTATAGTTCATCATTGCCACCTTTGCAGTTAATTCAGCTTTATTATTTTTTTAACACAAAACAGGCTTGAACAACCCAGCAGGATTATCATTCAACATAGATAAAATTCTATTCCACCCATGTGACTCAGTTCATGAGCCCTAGGATTGATTTTTCTAATTGCTCTTTTACTCGTGCTGCTTTCCTCAGACCTACTGGGAGACCCAGATGATCACCCTATGCTTACCTCACCACACAGAACAATATTTCTTATTTGCACAGTAATTCTGTGCATAGCATTCATAGCATAGTAATTCTATGACCTACTCCAAACAAATGGGGAAGTGTTTTCTTCTTCATAGCCTCAATCCTCATCCTAATCCTAATGGTCATACCAAACTGACTCTTGGGCAGGTTCGTCTCTGCCTGGTGTCCTTATCTTTAAATAAAGGATAATAATCATACCTCCTCCTAAGACTGTCATTAGGATAAATTGCATAAACATGTAAATGTTCATAGAACAAAGCCTGGCTCAGAAAACAGCTCCAGATCACTTGTCTTTGCCAAGACTTCCTATTTTACTATTACTTTATTATTTTTGTATAATCTATTTCTGTTTACTAGTTGCCCTGTGTCTTAGTTCAGGCTACTATAACCAAATACCATAGACTGGGCAGTTTATGCAACAAACCCTTGTTTCTCACAGTTCTGGAGCCTGGAAGTCTGAGATGAGGGTGTGAGCATGGGCACATCCAGGTGAGGGCCCTCTTCCTGGTTTGTACATGGCCATCCTCTCCTTGTATCTTCACATGCCAGAGGGAGGGCTGGCTCTCTTCATCTTCTCATAAGGACACCAAGCCTGTCATGGTGACTATACCCTCATGACCTGATTACCTCCCAGGGGCCCCACCTGCTAACACCATCCTATTGGTAGTTAGGGTTTCAGCATATGAATCTGGGGAAGACACAGATGTGCAGTCCGTAACACTGTGTATCTTGCGCAGCTTGTTGTTTCAGCACCTGAGCTGTTCCCTCTTCCTTTAGCAGGGGAGAGATAAGGGGCATACAGAGTGTCTAAGGTAGTTTCTCTTTGCCATCTCCTTTATCCCTCAACCCCCAAGCCATAGCATCACAGACTTCTTCCAGGCTTGTAGAGAAGACAGGGTTGATTTTTTTTTTTTTTTTTTTTTTTAAACGGAGTCTCGCCCTGTTGCCCAGGCTGGAGTGCAATGGTGTGATCTCGGCTCACTGCAACCTCTGCCTCCCAGGTTCAAGTGATTCTCCTGCCTCAGCCTCCCGAGTAGCTGGGATTATAGGCGTCTGGCACCACGCCTGGCTAATTTTTTGTATTTTTAGTAGAGATGGGGTTTCACCATGTTGAAGACAGGGTCTATTGTAACAAAATAGTTATAAATATGTTCAGTACATATATTCAGTACTAGAGGCTTTAGTGGATACTACCTAGCTGCCAGAAAAATCATTAGCAAAGTCCTTTCCAGTTTTATGTGTAGACATGTTGCATAGGAATGTTTGCTTAATAACCATAGCTTCCTGAAACATAGAGCTTGGCACAGCATCAGCAAGGAACATCTTTTCTTCTTGTTGTTGTGTTTTTGTTTTTGTTTTTTTGAGGCAGGGTCTCACTCCTGTTGCCCAAGTTGGAATACAGTGATGCGATCTTGGCTCACTTGCAGCCTCGACTTCCCAAGCTCAAGCTATTCTCCCACCTCAACCTCCTAGGTAGTTGGGACTACAGGCATGTGTCACCATGCCCAGCTAATTTTTTGTATTTTTTGTAGAGATGGGATCTTGCCACATTGCCCAGGTTGGTCTCGAACTCCTGGGCTCAAGTGATCCGCTTGCCTCGGCCTCCCAAAGTGCTGGGATTACAGGCATGAGCCACCAAGCCCAGCATTCTTTAATGTTATATTACATTTTCTAACAGAGAATTAGAAGGGATACTGAGAAAAATCTATTTTGAATGGATAAAACAATGAGAATCAAAATTTTTCTTTAATGCATTAATTTGATAATCTAGCAGCATAATAAATCAATACTGGGTATATTAAACAAAGTGTTTGTTTTTCTTTTAAAGATATTTTGGAGTGTATACAATAATATCCCTCCTGTGACTAGCCTGCCTTTGAGATGTAGTTATCATTTAATGAGAGGAGAGAGGCGACCACTTTGGTAAGTGTCTAACGTGTAATTTAAGGTCAAGGTGGGAGGAAAATGTTTGTGAACCTCATAAAAGATCATATCACCTGAGATGTGTGTCTCACATGGACAACATAGAAAGTCTGTGATACCAATCATGGCCCAGGGTCTGGGGGTAAGTGTCCTCCTTCTTTAATAGCTTGATGTAGTGATGAAGATGGACAGTAAGTTGGTTTGCCCAGGCTGGAGTCCCAATTAGTAATAAATCCTTATGTCATGTCATTCAGTCTTTCTGCATTATTTACTCATTAATAAAATGGAAATGTACCTCATCTTGATTAGTAGCAAATGACAGAAACCTAATTTGTTTTTGTGGGGTTTTTGTTGTTGTTGTTGTTGTTTGGTTGGTTTCTTTTTTTTGAGACCAGGTCTCACTCTGTCACCAAGGCTGGAGTGCAGTGGCACCATCACGGCTCACCACAGCCTTGACCTCCCAGGCTCAGGTGAACCTCCCACCTCAGCCTCCCAAGTAGCTGAGACTACAGGTGTGTGCCACCACCCCCAACTAATTTTTTATTTTTTCTTTTTGGTAGAGATGGGATTTCACCTTGTTGCCCAGGCTGGTCTTGAACTCCTGGGCTCCAGCGATGTGCCCACCTCAGCCTTCTAAAGTGCTGGGATTACAGGCATGAGCCACCAGGCCCAGCCACCAGAAATGTAATTTGAGCAAAAAAATTGAGTATGTTTTTAACCTGTGACTGGGAAGTTCACTGGTAGGGGTAGTTTCTGGCAGATCCAGCTCATGTTATCAGGAATCTGATGGTCCCCACCAGAATTACTCTGCTTCATTCTACATTGGTTTAATTTTCTCCCATCTGAGGTGGCAAAGTGGCCTTCCTATGCTCTGGTCTTACACCCTGTAAGTTTACCATTGTCAGTACTCACGAGCCCAGATAAAATCCCAGGGCTGGGTCTCATTCTCCCGCTTTGGGTCCCCTTTCAATTTCTGGCCAATCACAAAGACTAGGAAGAGGCAGTGCTCTCATAGGCTAGCCTGGGTCAGAAGCCCATCTTTGAAGCTAGGACGTGGAGTCAACCCTGCCTGAGTGGATCTCACAGAAGGGTAGGGGGCAGGTGGCTCTTTAGAGGGAAACTGGGATGCTCTTACCAGAAAGGGAGCAGATGTTAAGCAGTGACACACAGCAGATGTCCCCCACAGGGACACCTATGAGGCCTTGATACATGGTTGATAGGAGAATCACATGAGATTGTGTCATGACCATGACATTGAAGTGTAAGGGCCTTCCCTTGTGGCAGCTGTATTTGTTGTCCATCCCCAGAGTCAAGCGAGCCTCTCTGCACTAGCGCTTTGAGGATGAGGATCTCAAGTCCTTTCACCCTCCCTGCCCATGTAGCCACTGAACGCCACTTTCTTCCCTCTCAATCGCTAGCTCCTTCCTTTTTCATTAATCTGCTTCTGTATCCAACAAAAGGACTGGGGAAGTGTTTATTGAAAAATGCCCAATCTTACCCCCGTTAAAATGGCTTTTATCCAAAAGACAGGTAATAATGAATGCTGGTGAGGGTGTGGAGAAAGGGGAGCCCTCGTACACTGTTGGTGGAAATGTAGATTAGCACAGCCAACTATGGAGAACAGTATGGAGGTTCCTCAAAAGACTAAACATAGGACTGTTAATGATTCAGCAGTCCCACTGCCAGATATATACCCCAAAGAAAGGAAATCAGTATGTCGAAGAGATGTCTACACTTCCATGTTTATTGTAATACCATTCACAAGAGCCAAGATATGGAATCAACCTAAGTGTCCATCAACAGATGAATGACTAAAGAAAATATGGTACATGTACACCATGGAATAGTATTCACCCATCAAAAAAATGAAATTCTGCCATTTGCAACAACATGGATGGAACTGGAGAACATTATATTAAGTGAGATAAACCAGGCATGGAAAGACAGATACCTCATGCTGTCATTCATATGTAGGAGCTTAAAAAAAAAAACCCTGAACTGATGGAGAAAGAGAGTAGAATGATGGTTACCAGAGCTGGGAAGTTGTGGGGGTGATAAACAGGGGATGGTTAATGGGTACAAAAATACAGTTAGAATGAATGAGGTCTTGGAGCACAATAGGGTAACTATAGTTAACAATAATTTATTATGTATTTTGAAATAACTAAAAGAGTAGGATTGGAATGTTCCTAACACAAGGAAATGATAAAGACTCGAGGTGATGGATAGATAGCCTAAATACCCTGATTCAGTCATTACACCTTGTATGCATGTATCAAAATATCACATGCAGGCCAGATATGGTGGCTCATGCCTGTAATCCCAGCACTTTGGGAGGCCAAGGTGGGAGGATTGCTTGAGGCCAGGAGTTCAAGACGAGCCTGAGCAGCAAAGTGAGAGAGACCCTGTCTCTAAAAAAAATTTTAAAAATTAGCCAGGTGTGATGGCACATGCCTGTAATCCCAGCTACTTGGGAGGCTGAGGGCGGAGGATTGCTTGAGCCCAGGAGTTCAAGGCTACAGTGAGCTACGATCATGCCACTGCAATCCAGCCTGGGTGACAGAGTGAGACCTAGTCTTTAAAAAAAAATTCAGGGGCCGGGTGTGGTGGCTTACGCCTGTAATCCCAGCACTTTGGGAGGCCGAGACCGGTGGATCACGAGGTGGGGTGATCGAGACCATCCTGGCTAACACAGTGAAATCCCATCTCTACTAAAAATACAAAAAAAAATTTAGCTGGACTTGGTGGCGGACGCCTGTAGTCCCAGCTACTTGGGAGGCTGAGGCAGGATAATGGCGTGAACCTGTGAGGCAGTGCTTGCAGTGAGCCGAGATGGCGCCACTGCACTCCAGCCTGGGCGACAGAGCGAGACTCTGTCTCAAAAAAAAAAAAAAATTCAGATATACCCCGTAAATATGTACAACTATTATGTATCCATAATAAAAAATAAAAAAAATAAAAATGCCCAACTATTTTGTTTTTAAGGTCGTCTGTTGTTAAACTAAATGTATGAAGAGATATTTAATCTAACTGTATGTAGAATCACTTAGTCCTGAGTGTAACTTTAAACGTTGGTCTTTGGCCCAGGGAAGAGGAGAGTAATGCAAAGGGTGGCGTATGGAAGATGAAAGTCCCCAAGGACAGCACGGTAGGTTCCTTCTGATCCTCTTCTAGAACCGGCGAGGCTTGGGGTTGTTGACTGCCTGTCATCCGCATTTTGTGCTTTGCAGATAGCCTATTTACCTGGCAGTCCCCAAACAGGCTGGGGGTGAGAAATTCTGTTCTGACCTTGATGATTTTCTGCCTTTCACTGTCACCTTGAAAGCGTATAATTGTGCTTCTCTATAGACGTGGTGTAATATGTGACTGTATCATGCAGTCTGCAGGAGTAAATGCCTGTGAACTTCACAGAAAAGCTGGGTGAATGTCTTTATGGTGGTCATACCCTTGACAGCCATGACTAACATGTGGCATATGGTTTTACAAAGTCGGAGGCAGGATCTTTCCTTCCAAAGGCTCTTCCCTCCTCTACAGGGGGAGCAAAAGCAGTTCTGAGAATGACCATGTCACAGAGAATAGGGAGGCTTGGCATTTCACCATCCTTTGGGGTTTCATGAGAGACTGTGCTCCATCTCCCTCTGGGGCCGATGAGAACCTGGATGGTGTGATGACCTGGTGGGATGCTGGTTTGCAGTGATCAAGTCTCAGAAACCCAGATTTCCCAGAGTGAGCTCTAATTCATCTTCTTGACTGGAAATGAACGTGAACATTAAAATCGGTTATCTTAAGCCCTGGGAAACTAAAAAGCTTCTTTGAAAATGGACAAAGGGGAAGTGCTATGCAGTTTTACCTTTTCATGGTTTCTTTCATGTGGATAAGCTCAAAGAACTGAAATGTCTCCAGGGACCTATATGCTTGAGCTGGAGTCATTTTCCTATAAGCACATACCTAAAGACATGACCAGATTTATTTGTCAGAGGTGCAAACTATTAGTCAAGATTTGAAGCTCCAACATTTTACTGTTATTTGGCATACATAATGAAAAATATCAGGGCAGCAGAGAATATAAGAGAATGAGGGAATATAAGGTGTTCTTAAAATTTCACTATGAACACTTTTTGCCTTTCCATGTTCTTTGTTTACTCACTTTATTTACTAGACTTTGAACTCTAGTAGAAGTAATCATGATGTCAACATTCCTTGAAAAGCGGCTGAAAGGCAGTTTTGTCCTCTCCTTGTTAGCTCACTTGGCTGCATTGGGTCACAAATAATAACGCTTTCATATCCGTGCAAATGCCCTCATCCCAGGCAGTTTAGCCTACTTTTCATCATCAACCAGTGGGAGTCTTATGGGCCAATCCTGTCTGAATTCAAAGCAGAAGGGTGAAGTCTCCCTTCCCCTAACAGCCTCTCGCAGCTCTCAACTTCATCACTAACAGCTTGAAGGAGTGTAGCTGGACAGATAGAAAACGGAAGCAATGATTCCTAGGTGGGAGACTCATAGACCAGAAGGGACAGGCTAGGAAAGAGAAGAGAAAAGAATGAAAGGTCACTTTTCATTTCCCTGGCTAACTGCCATGGCCTTGGTTAAAGATTCAGCGAGACTGCTTTAAGCTTGTGAGGACATAATAATAAACACTATTATTATAGTTAATATGTATTGAGCACTTGGAATATAGCAAACACACAGCTGTTTATGGCATGGATCTTAAATGTTAAGCCCTTTTATTGCAGTCATTGTACTAAGCCCTTTGTGCACACTTGTTGACTAATTTCATACCCACAACAGCGCTGGAAGGTCGGACCTATTATTATTTCCTTGTTCACCTAAAGACACTGATGATCAGAGAGGTTGTTAACCCATCTGGTTTGCAGATAGCAAGCAGCCTCTCAGGATTCAAACCTAGTTTGGGGGCAGTTTGGAGCCTGTGAATCACAGGAAGGAGGATAAATGGGACCAAGAACTTTTCAAAGGAAGTAATGTGTGTGGAAATAATGTGGCTGTCTATTGGATGCCACTATTAGATCATGAGGAGAAAGAAACTCCAGTGTTTCTCATTGGTAGGAG
Organism: Pan paniscus; assembly: GCF_029289425.2. Lineage (NCBI taxonomy): Eukaryota > Metazoa > Chordata > Mammalia > Primates > Hominidae > Pan > Pan paniscus. The sequence goes on along the minus strand of NC_085926.1, from coordinate 71,653,803 downwards.
GCAGACCGGAGCGTGCACGGAATCTTCCAGGGAAATTACATACATTCTTACATAAAGTTCTATCGCCTGCCATAAACAGTCTGCCTCAAATGAATGGAATTTCCCAAGACTCTAGTATTAAATAAACAAGAAATGTCCTTAAGTGTTCTTTACTTGTGTAACCTTTTAGGTATCTTATAAGTAGTAAGAAAAACAGAGAAAGGATTTTGAAGAGAAAGATTTTACTAATAGCATCCACATATAATCAGCTTCTATGTTTTGAATCAGTGAGAGGTAAAGAAATTTGAAAGTTTTAAGTCATTTGAATGCATTTTCCCTAGAAATTCTTCTGAATTTCACCAGGGGTTTCGCTAGAGATTAGCTTTTACCAGATTTTGGCTCACTTGTATCTGTGTAAAGTTATTTGTAAACCAATGAAAAATATGCCACGGTGGTAAGTGTTTGCACCTAGGATTTGGAGATGTCTGTGGACTCCAAGTATGGGCACAGAAAGTGCATGTGAAGTTGAAGAAAACATAATTTGTTTAGCTCCTGAGGATAATTGTCTAAAAATATCTGTATTTTGTTTGTTTTGTTTTTTATTCTTTTCCCATATCAGTCCACCGTTTGGAAAGAGTTGCTGTTAGCAACCATCGGGGAACAGTTCACAGACTGTGCCGCAGCAGGTAAAGCAGCCCACGGCTCCGGCCGGCCCTGCCTCGTGTGCTCCTGGCTTGTACTTGTTTCTTGCAGCAGTTTGTTATCACGTGTTTGACTTTTTACATGTTTTGAAGTTGTTTATTTTGGAGCTACAAAGTTACTCAATTTTTTTTCATGTGATTTTCGTGTTCAGTGTTAGATATGTGTGTCTGTGTCCATATGCATATTTACATATGTGCATATTTATATATGTATGTATATATTCATGTATATTTTTCCCTCTTAGCTTAATTTAATAGTATCTATAACCATCTGTCCAAAATAAATAGGCAGAAAAGAAAAATCTCACATTAACTGGGCCCTTAACACAATTGGTAGTAGGTTCCATTATCTGTTCCAGTTCTTCCAGAAGGGGAAAGTGTCTTCAGTGTCTAGTGAAGTTTTTAGGTGGGCAGGCACAATCCTCTCTGTCCCTCTCAACCTCTAACCCCTTCGTCTTGTTCTCTCTGTCCCCTGCTCAAAGAGGACTAGAGTGGTCGGTGGGGACATGCTCACCATTATATCCTGTGATCTCACAGTGGAGGATAAGACAGAAGTTCTTCAGGGCTTTTCTTTGGAGACTATTTTCAAATACCCAGGGTATTTCTGAGAGCAAAACAAAAAGCTTTTGTTTTGCTTTGTGTTTATCATGAACCCATTCAAAGAGCAGAATTTAATTGCTTGTTTAAAGTTTTGTTTTCTTTTAGGGTAGTTCCTTCTGAATGCTCCTGAAGTAACATTTAGAATACTATTTTTCTTCCCCAGCTTTCAGTTAAGTTTTTCTTTTTAGTTAATGACAATGATCACTTGTCCCTCTGATGTCTTAGATGGGGCCGTGTTTGAGAGCTCTGTAGGCCTTGCCAGTCCCAGGGCACATTTCAGATTCATCTCATGAGCAGTTCCAATCATTCCACTTTTGTTTTGCTTACTTCTTACACCACTTTTTATTCAGTTAAGATAAAACCTGCTCTGGGCGTGGTGGCCCATGACTGTAATCCCAGCACTTTGGGAGGCGAAGATGGGAGGATCACTTGAGGCCAGGAGTTCAAAACCACCCTACGTAACATAGAGAGACCCTTGTCTCTACAAAAAATGCAAAAATTAGCTGGGCGTAGTGACATACACCCATAGCCCCAGCAACTTTGGAGGCTACAGTGGGAGGATCACTTGAGCCCAGGAGATAGAGGCTGCAATGAGCTATGATCACTATTGTACTGCAGCCTGGGTGACAGAGTGAGACCCTGTTTCAAAAAAAAAAAAAAAAAAAGACCTGGGTTAAGATAAATTTGTCTATAAGTACAGATTCCTTCTGTTTTAATAGGGAGTATTTAGCAACTTGATAATATACAGCCAAAAATGTATCCTGTGTATAATTATAAACACATAAATCCCTGGGAGAGGAAGTTTTCTGCATGAATTATTCCTGTTTCCAGAACCAGGGAAAAATAGTCTAAGTGGTAATAAGTAGCCAGTATTGAGTAAAGAAGACCAATTGTTTTGTGGTTGACTTGGGACATGAGCGCACCATTAGCTATTAACCATTAGCTCTTCCATTAACTAGCTATGCCACTTTAAGCAAGTCAGCTAATCTCTCTGGGCCTCACTCCCCTCATCTTTAAGCAGTGGCTCCTCCCAGCTCTAATGTCTTATGCTGCCAGTACCCTAAAATAATCAAGGTTTTGCTGGTTGATTCTACTTATGAATATTACATGTTTGCTAATGGATCTGCCTTTGGATAAGAGTTGCAGCCTTTTTTTACCGAGCCATTTGTGAAAGTGCTGTGCTAGTAACTGTGCCTGGTTACCAAGAGCCAAACCAAACTGAAATATTGACAGTTCGGCATCCATCAGTTACATCACGCTTTGACCAATAGGGTAGAAATGGGCAACACCAAAAGACTGGAGACGTGAACATTTCCCCAAAAGGGTGATGTGACTTCATGGCCACTCTTGAAAGTGGTAAACTGCAAAGCTTCTCTTTTTATTTGATGATTTTTATTTTCACCTAAAATATAACATTGATCTCTGGCAAGATTATTTTTAAAGTGTAAATTAGAAAGTAAAGAATCTGTATCTAAAAATATTTTCTTGATGGGATAATAAGTTTCTGTGAATGGCCATGACAAGGTACTATGTTTTTTGACTCTTTTGTTTAAATGTGGCATATATACAGAAGATTGCACACGTCGTATGTGTACAGTTTGATAAATATTCACAAAGTAAGCATACAACTGTAACTAGCATCCAGATGTACAAGCAGGACATTACCAGCCCGCCAGGATCCCCCCTGCTCTCTTTCCTTCCTTCAAAGGAAGGAAACTTCCAGTCTAACTTCTAACATTATAGGCTAATTTTCCCTGGTTTTGAGTATTTACATAAGTGGACTCATTTTTAGTGTCAAGTCATACACATTTAGCCAGGATCAAATTCATTTTAAAAAAGAAAAGAAGGAAGAGGGGGAGAAAGAGAAGGGAAGAATGGAGAAAAGAAAGGAATTACTTTACTGCCGATTATTTCTTTTAGTAAATTGGATATGTTTTTATTTAAATTATATCCTAATACTAAAATGTTTTAACTTCCAGAAGACAATTGGAAAAACTGATGGCATGAATATTTAGATTTACAGAGGCCAGCAAATTAGGCAGAGCATACTAACTAAAGCAAAATTTTCTCATATTGGTAATGCTTATCTCTCACGTATTACATACTGATACTGTTTATGAAAGTGCAGAGAGCTGACCGTATTGCATTACCGTGTCATGAACAAGGAAACAAAGAATCAAAAGTTTGTATTCCTTTCATTTTGCTGCAAATTTATGTAAACAAAGTGGCTGCAAGGGAGGATAAAACAGTATAACACCTTACTATCCATCCGCCGTTCTCAACTATGTGCAAGACAGCCCTAATCTGGAATTTGGTTTTTTAAAAAAAGTCCACCTTAATCAGTGTAGATAAATGCCTTAACGTTCATTCATTGAAGGACGATCCTATAATAGCAGAGCTGTACTCAGAAGATTTTACTCTCACTCTATACACAGTGCTAACAGATGGTCATTGGCTCTCTAGCCCACAGTATATAATGCCCAAAACCAGAAAAGGGATTTCTAGAGGGAGGCATCAGGAAGCAGGAAGAATTCATAGGAAAGGAGCAGACAAGTAAACCTCAGAAAGCAGATGAGCAGTCGAGAATGCACAATCTGGCTCCAGTTCGTGTTGGGGCAGATAGCGCTGACCACTCCAAGGTCCCTGAAAGCTTGGCAGGAAGTCAGGAGAAATTCTTGCTCTCCTTAACAAAGACAGCAAGGCATCAAGGAAAAGTTCATTTCAGTTCACTTGGCTTTCAGAGGGCAGGGAATTATGCAACCCATTTTAGAAAAAGTCTCATCAAAACAGAGTAAGAAATAGTCACAAAGCTTTGGTAATGTTAAAAAGGGTAAATTACTTATCTGGAAAATGCATTTGGCTGGAACACTTTATCTAAGTCCCTGGATAAATGTGATGTGACTGCTACAGCTTTTGTGCACTGACTTGCTTTCCTCCAGTGATTCCCCATAGAAACAATTATTTCTTACAAGTTATCTTGTGCCACCTTCTTTTTTCCATCTTATCCTTAATTTTCAGATAAAAAGACTAAGTTCTTAGAAACAGTCAGACTGACTTGGAAGTATCACTAATTTTTTTTTTTTTCCTGTCTTCCCCTCAGATGATGAAGTAATAGGAGTTAGTGTCAGTGTTCGGGACCGAGAAGACGTCGTCCAAGTCTGGAATGTAAATGCCTCTTTAGTGGGTGAAGCGACTGTTTTAGAAAAGATCTATGAACTTCTGCCCCACATAACTTTTAAAGCAGTATTTTATAAACGTAAGTGCTTCATTTCCAGTTATTACTTTCTAGCTTACTCTATCATACTTTTAAAGATAGAAACTGTTTTGCAAATGCGGTGAAGGCAGACTTACTTGAAATTTGATAATTCAGAAAAGAATTCAACAAAATACATTTAAGTGTTTTTTTAAAAAAAAAACAAGCTTAGTCTCAGAAATTAAAGTAAGATTTTATTCTTGCCTAACTGCGTGGATCAGAAAAGGAAATAACAAATATTGTGTTTGTTATTTCAAAAATTTGTACCTGAACTCAAATTTGTAATTCTCAGAAAAAAAATTACATTCTATTGGAAACACCAATAACAAAAATGTCATTATATGAACTGGCAGGTAGATATTCAATCATCCCTTCATAAACAGGAATTTATAATGTATAACATCTGTATTTGCAGAAGAAATGCATTCTGAGCACAGGCATGGTTGAATGTTCTACTGAAATGCTAATACTTCCTCATTATGAATGACTATGACACAGAACTGAGGGAGAATTCACGCCTAGTGGTGAAATGTTAACAGTATGAATAGGTGTGTGGACCCATTGTTTTCCATCATGATTCATTTTCATTGCTTTTGTGTGCTCTTTTGAAAAAGTCTTCTTTTTCATAATGAAAACATCTTAGTGCTATTAAACCAATGTTTGGTAGATCAAACTGCAGGTCACACATTTAACAGAGTTAGAGAAAAGGATGACAGCCCTACACATGTATGATAAATTTCCTATATCCAAAACTGTTCCTAGAGTCAGTAACCCATTTTTTAACTACCATATTTCATTGAATCTGAGATGCTCTTGAAGATAAAATGCTCCATTATTTTAGTATTACTGAAAAAGAAAAATAAAAGGCTCCCAATTAAACTGTAACACATTATTGGTACCAGAGGTCTTCAAATATATGTGTGGTAGTTGTGAGGAGTGCGTCTTAGAATTGCTGAAATACGTTTCATTATTGCTTCACTTTTTCCAACTCTTTGCCAAAAAAGGATAAAAAAATCAAATTTTGTTTTGTGAGTATCCTAGTATGACAAGGGATATTAACACTAAGGCCTCCCTGTAAGGAATCATATAAATACAGGCCAAATGACCTAGATGTTAAGCAGTGGGACTGATCTGGCACTACAGATATTCTGAATTTTAAATGGAAGTTTAAAAGAGACAGAAAAATGGCACTGCAGAAGTTGCTTATTGGCTGCGCAGTGTAGAAGTTGCCAATTTGCCGATGCCATTTTTATTCTTTAGGGATACTTTAATTGTATTTTCACCCCATATATTAATTGAAAGGTCATCAAGGGTTTTTTCTTTTTTTTTATTTCACAAGACTAGCAGAAACTCTCTAGACGGAAGTGTATTTCATTGGCATTTATGTATGGGGCTAAAACATTTTTTCCCACCTTTGAACCAGCTCCACACTTGACTCTAAAGAGGAGAACACCAATTTGGGGTCGTTAAGTCAGGCACTTTAGATTTTTGTCCCACTTCACCAGTGTGACCTTGAGCAAGTCACAACTTCTCATCCTTTACCTTTCTCATCTGAGTATCGAGGAGGTTGGTCTTAGAGGATCTCCAAGGTTCCTTCTACTGCAAAATTCTATGATTAAGTTTCCAGGTAGCACATTGGTTAGCAGCAGGCTCAACACAGATAATAAGATATCTGTTTTATCAGATAATAAGGCCACAGAGTGGTTAGGCTAGTTTTTAGGGCCATGGCAATAATCAGATAAGATTGTCAAAGGGCAGGATGATTCACTGCTTAGCTGTTGTGATGGCTCTGGGAAAGAAAAAAGCCAAACAAGGGGAAAGAAAACTGCAACTTGGCCAGTTAAATCAAATAGATACCTAAAGGTAGGGGCCATTGCAAAGTATGTAATACAGAACTGAGAAAGGGTCTCAGCAGAAATTCATATTTTAAGGGCATAAATTGGCATTTAAAAACTCAAAGGTTGTTCAAATAAAAATCTGAATTTGAAAAAAAACAAGCAGTTTTCTTTATTGTAAACAAAGCAGGCAGTCCTTTACTCAGCAGGGTATACACCACTTGCTGCAGAAGTAATTTGGAAAAATAAGATTTGGGCTGAAATCTTTTTCACAGCAGGGTAAGCTAAGTTAGAAACGGCCAATGTATGCTTTTACTCTGGTTTGGTTAATAGGATCCTAGTGTAAGTATTCCCAAGTTTACATAAGCCAGGTGACTGTAGATTTTCCATGTAGAAAGAACCCAAGCATATTCAGTCATGGCCTCTAGCGGGTAGATGGGCATTGGGCCATTGATAACTTACATTTGATATGGATACACATTATTTGACTGAGAAACTCACAATGCACAGACTCCACTCACTGACCAGCCCCACCCTGGCCAATTCTGCTAAGTTCTTCAGAACAGCTGAGTGACAAAGGTCTTTTCTGGCGTGAGAATTGTTTACAGCAGGAAGCTGGAGCCCAAATCTGCCCTCTGTGTTCCCCTCTCCGCTCTCCTGTTTCTGTATAGGTATAGCTGAGAATGCTTTTTACATTTTTCAGTAGTTGGAAAAAATCAAAAGAAAAAGTATATTTTGTGACACATGAAAATTATATGAATATCAAATTTTAGTGTCCATAAATAAAGTTTTATCAGCATAGAGCAATACCCATTTGTTTCCGTATTACCTATAGCTGCTTTAGTGCTACAATGGCAGAGTTAGTAATTGATACAGAGGTCAGGCATGGTGGCTCACGCCCGTAATCCCAGCACTTTGGGAGGCCGAGGCAGGCAGATCATCTGAGGTCAGGAGTTAAAGACCAGCCTGGCCAACATGGCGAAACCCCATCTCTACTAAAAATATAAAAAGTTAGCCAGGCGTGGTGGCAGGTGCCTATAATCCCAGCTACTTGGGAGACTGAGGCAGGAGAATTGTTTGAACCCAGGAGGTGAAGGTTGCAGTGAGCCAGGATCACACCATTGCACTCTAGCCTGGGCGACAAGAGAAAAACTCTGTCTCAAGAACAACAACAACAAATAATAATAATTGGGACAGAGACCGTATGGTCATAAAGACAAACATTTATTCTCTTCCTTTTCCTGAAAATGTTTGCCAACTCCAGGCTTAGAGCAATTCTATAATCCCTTTCTACCCAAAGTAACCTAAGGCTGACAGTACTCCTGTTCACTAGGCACTCCCAATTCTGAATGTTCTGTTGTACTGTCTCTTTAACCCATCAACATTGTAGTTTGCAACTATGACCACCCCAGACTACCCCTCACACCTAGAAGTAACACAGATCTTTGGATAGTCTGTATATCTGGATTTATTGTTTGGAAACCAGGTTACTGTAGTTCTATGGTACCTCTACTTGACCCTGAAGCATAGTGTAATTTCCTTGCAGATCAAAGCATGTTTTCTTCGATATCTTCCCTAAATATCTTTCTTAAAAAGAAAACACACACACACACACACACACACACACACACACACTCAATGTGAAATATTTGTAAAGTTAAAGCTGTGAGAAATGTTCTGTTAAATTAGTTCAGATTTCAGGCTGCCCTTAGGAGTATGGCCAACCTGAGGTGACCTGGGAGGTATAAAGTGCGTCTCTCCCAGTGTTTTATCCAAGTGCGGAGTAGGTTGGGGTGAACATCCAAGATGATGTTGAAGGGAAAATAGGCCCGTTCCATCCACCCCCTCAGCAATAGTCTGAAGAATTTAGTCCTTATGAAAAACACAGAGGCCAGGTACAGTGGTTCATGCCTGTAATCCCAGCACTTTGGGAGTCTGAGGCGGGTGGATCACTTGAGCTCAGGAGTTCGAGACCAGCCTGGTCAACATGGCAAAACCCTGTCTCTATCAATCAAAAAGACAAAAGTTAGCCGGGCATGGTGGCACATACCTGTAATCCCAGCTCCTCAGGAGACTGAAGTGAGAGGATTGCTTGAGCCCGGGAAGTCAAGGCTGCAGTGAGCCGAGTAGCGTGATGCTACTGCACTCCAACCTGGGTGACAGAGCAGCAAGACCCAGTCTTAAAAAACAAAAAGAAAAAAAAAACAGAATTGGAAGGGGCTTAAAAGGTGAAATGGGCCAGCCCATCTGCCTCCTTAGAACCCCATTCACTGCTAAGTGTGGGTAGCGTGTTGGGGATCAAAGCACCCAGAGTCCTGAATCACCCCACCTTTATCAGACATTGCTTCCTGGTAATGGTTAGCCAGATCTGGGAGGTAGATTGTCACACTCAGTCTTTTGCCTTAGAGAAAATGTTATGTATTTCGTAGGTCTCCCTGTGGCATCTTCTACTTTAAAAAACGTTAAGTGTTTGAAAATATTTTTGGTAGCATAATTTTTTTAAATTCCTGAGTTCCAGCTGGGCCTGGTGGCTGACGCCTATAATCCCACTACTTTGGGAGGCTGAGGCAGGTGGTTCACTTGAGGTCAGGAGTTCGAGACCAGCCTGTCCAACATGGTGAGACCCCCATCTCTACCAAAAATACAAAAATTAGCTGGACGTGGTGGCACATGCCTGTATCCCAGCTACTCCAGAGGCTGAGGCTGGAGAATTGCTTGAACCCGGGAGGCAGAGGAGGTTGCAGTGAGCCAAGATTGCGCCACTGCACTCCAGCCTGGGCTACAGAGCAAAACTATGTCTCAAAAAATATATATATATTCTAGAGTTCCTAATTAAAATTAGTAATTTTGCAAGCCAGATGATAGGTCTGAATATCTATTGGCAGGGGGAAACTTGATTTGGAAAAATAAAACTTAGCAATTTTATGAAACTTCATTTCCCATGGAGAGTGTTGAGAGGTAGGCAGCAGGGGCACCTAGATATAATTGCTGTCACCCTGGTGTGGTTCTTTGTTTTGTTTTATTTTTAGTTTATTTTTAAAGATAGGCTTGTAAGCGGCTTTGTCTTGGGTTGTGTCAGGCACCCCCTCTCCCCACCCTCTGCAATGCATTTTGTGGGGCACATTTTCCCCTGCGGCATTTGCTTGCAGCCCAACATACTCTCTTCATCGGCTTGCTGAGATGACTCATCCTCCCAGGCACAGCAAGAAGAAACAGGCAGCATGCCCATTGCTTGTTTATTCCTTGTTTTAATTTTCATTATTACGTTTCTCAGGAAATGCACGCCTTAGCTAACAGTTACTGGCAAAAAAATAAATAAATAAATAAGGTGTTTGAGTTCTTGCCAACATTTGGGGAAGCTGAATGAGATGCCTAGAGGAGGGTTGGCCCATCCTTTGCTTAAAGTTTTCTTTCCTTTTTTTCTTTTTTGTTTTTTTTCTGTCCTTTAGCCCATGAAGAGCATCATGCTTTTGAAGGTGGACGTGGAAAACACTAATTGCACTCTGTAAAGAATTCTTTGTCCTTTGCTGATTGGTTTTGGAAACGGTCTTAACAGGAGGGAGAGTGAAGAGAAGACTTGCCGAAGCCGATGCTGGTCAATTTAGAGTGGGTTTCTGTCCTTGCAGATGGGCAATTAGGACTCAAAGTGGCAGGTGGGGTGGGGGGAGATTGTGTGGGTTTCTACCGTCACATTACTTGCTTTTTAAAAAAAACACACACAAAAAACTTTTTTTTTGGCTTTTTAAATTCTCTGTTCTTTTCACTCTGATTTTTTTTTTTTTGCCGTTTAAAATTCCTTATTCAGCCTAATTATTGTTTTCTACACTCCCCTTTCATTGAGGCACAAGAAATGGGTTTCCCTTTAAGTAGCTCTGCTGTACCTAGTTAATGAGAATATGCATAATCGTGACAATACTGCTTTTGAATACCACACTGTACAAGGAGGAACACTAGCTTGGAGAAATCTGTCTTCTGATTATTTGTTGTGACACATTCCTATGTACTGTGAGCTGGGCATTGTTTTTTTCTGTCCCAGGGAAAAGAAAAACCATACTTAATGTGATTTTGCACTGACAGCACACAAATCTTCAATTTTCCTTTTTAAAACTTTTTTTTTTAGTGATAAAAGGAAAATAATAGTTGGATTGCATAACATGAAAACTATAATCACAATTCAGTATCAGGATATAAATCAAGCTCTAAGTCTTTGGACCCTCTGTGGAAACATTTCTAACCCGAATTTTAATTTGGCCTTTTCAACCAAAGGCTTAGAGTGGTAGCAAGGGATTTCTTCCAATAGGAAACCTGATGTTTCTGATTTAAAGAGAAGGTGATATTTTAATTGTTTGAATTAAGCTCCTTGCAAAGTTCGGGTGTGTTTACCCACTTAGGGCTTTCTTTCCCAGTCAACGCTAACACATTTTGTTAAATGATCCCTTTCCCTGCTCACATTGTGTGTCATTTCTCATCATCAGTAGTCCTCCAGCCTGGGCAGCTGTCCCCACCCTTTTTCATGTAGGTGCAGGAAGTTAAATCTCATTTCCAGGATGCATGTGAACATTTACAAAGTTGAACTTTGAGTGCATTCTGCTCATATTAATTATTGGGATTGTTGATATATATTGTATTATGCTACCAAAGAAATATTGGTTTTATTAGAAGGAAATGGTCATGGTCTCTGGACCATGGAGACTTGCTCAGAATACGCTGATTTCCCTCTCCTGACTTTGCCAAGCCTTTGGCTGCTTTTGCCTGATAAAGGGCAGGGCCATCTGAAGACACTTCCCCCAGTCGGCTTTGGAGTCACGGGAGCTAGTGCCTGCTCACACATTTTTCAAAAGGGCAGTGCACTCAGAACTTCACTGTACCTGGGATTTTTAATTCCTCTTGCAGTGTTGACCAGCAGAGAGACTCGAGGCTACTTTAAGCCTCCACTATGTGTTTGTAGATAAAATTCTCCATTCAAACATTTTAAAGGACTTTGAACATTGTCTGCTTATGGAAGTTGTGCCCTTCACTTGGTTAGTAACCACCTCAGCCATAATACTTACCATCATAGGTTTTTAAAAATGCTTTTTTTTTTCTAAACTTGAGTTTCCTTAGTTATTTCAAAATGAAGTATAAGAATATCAGATCCAATTAGCAAAAGCCTAGGACTTGTTTCTCCAAATATTGTACTATCATTCAACTTGTTTTAAAATTATGACTCAAGAATTTTAAAAAATTATTCTGGACATGAATTAAAACTTTTTTATAATATAAGTATTTTTCTGATTGAAAAAAGGATATAATTGACTTCACTATAATTGTCATGTATATTTCCATAAGTAAATGGATTTTGAAGTATTTTTATTTTTTGAACTTTATTTAAAGCATTTGTGATGACATGTTCAACTTTTGCATGTATGTAGCCTTTGAAGTAAAAATAAAATAAATAGGAATGTTAGGCTCACGTTAATATTTCTAGTTTCTGTTTATGATCATGGAACATGACTAGCACACAAAGTAGATTTTTGCCCCAGTGAACTTCTGCAACTGTTTCTGACCCTTTAGAAAATACCAACTGTGAGAAGGATTTAATTTGCCTAATGTTAAAAACCTATCATCTAAATTACTTTCAGAGAGGATTTTGTCAGATTTTGGTTTGGAAATTGTTTTAATTGAATATTTAATCATAATAGACTTTGTATGAACTAAGCTGATTTAATCAGTTTAAAAACCTCTCATTACCTTCTTAGATTAAAGAAGCTAATACTGTTTTGAGATAGAAGGAAATATTTTGTGGGGCGTGTGACTTTTGTGTTAAGGCAGTTTACCCATCTTGGCTGATGTGGGGAAAGTGCAAACTTCCAGTAGAATCCCGGTCTTTTCATCCAAGTGCTTGCAGGGGCAGCCTTGTAGTCTGCAAAGAACCATGCAGAAACCAAAGAGCTTGCTTTTTTGTCTTTGTAATTCCTTAGGGTCTGTGATATATGCCAGGAAATCTGATTGAAACTAATATGCTTTTTATTCTCCCATTATTCCCTAAATTGTTATATCACAGGCACTTGCCTACATTGGGAAAGTAAGGACAAATAATACCCATTTAAAGTAACTTGCCTATATTTTGACTGTCTTTCGTAAGCACTTGCTGAACTGCTGACTTAACTCAGTTTTAAGATTTCCTCTTTCCCCCCAACTTTTCCACATTTCTTAAATGAGGGTGTAATTTACTGCAAACATGTACATTTCATATAATATTGCTGTTAGATTCATGGTACACTTTATGAAGCAAAAACATGAAAAGGAAAACACAACTCTAATAAACTTTAAAGATTAAGATGACTCTTTCTCACCCCCTCTTCTTGAGTTTAGCCCATGTCTACACCATGCACACGGTCACAAGACTTTATAGCTTAGAAACTTTAGGTATAATTGGGTCCTATAGACATAATATACAATCCACCAACTGAGCCTTGGCCGAACTTGTCCCTTGTTAAAGACGTAGGGCTAGCCAGCCACAGAGCTGGGTATTGAAGTCGGCAAGTTGTATCCCGGTGCAGGCGTCCTTAAATGGAGAGTACTCAGAATCTGCCAGCCTTAACCTGCCCACTAGCCACCCTAATCAAGCATTAAATATCTGATCCAATCTGGCCACTGGTGTAACTCCGTAATCAGACATCCTGTTTGTAAACAGCTCCTCCTCCTCTCCCTCTCCCTCTCAGAGACAGAAGTGGTGCTGGGGTTTGGAGTTTGAAAATAACCTTCCTATGACAGGAAGTGGGCTTTTGCTATTAGTTGCCCAACTCTTAGAGGATCCCAGCTTATGTCTTTAGACAAAACTGACAGCCTTTGGAACGATCGCATGGTGGCGCTGCCTTCCAGCCAACAGTTCTGGCTCAGCAGCAGAATTTATCCAGCTATGTTTGTAGAATTCTTTTAAGATCCTACTGCATTTTGCTCTTAAGCTTTTATAAAAATTTGACGAGAAAATGTAAAAATGATACTTGGCAATAAGACATTTAGTTTTCATGCACCTAATAAAAATGTGTCAAAGCTAGATCGCTCCAGATGTGCTTAAAATATCTGAAATCCTAGGCTCTCATTGGCCTTATAAGTGATTGGGAAGAAAAAGAATAAAATAAACTCACATACAGGAGATATGGAAAATATTTCATCAAATATTATGCCCAAAGAGAGAAAATTAGGAGTTGATTTTTTTAGCACTCTGAATATGGAACTTCCTTTTAAAAATGTAATTCTACCCTTCACCTTTCCTACATTGTATGTTTCTGTGAGATTTTACTCATTACAAGTGAAAGTAGAGGACTGCCTGTGAATTGTTTACTTCTGAAAAGAATATATTGAGATCAGTTAAAATTACTCAAGAGTTTGGTGACTCAGGATTGTAAAAAGCCTGGATCTCAACAGCTGGGAGGAGTCAGAGGGTGAAGTGGGAAAAAATAGGGACTGAGAGGCAATGAAAAGTCCCTTTGAACCTGTGGTCATTTATAGCAATTAGAGTGGGTTGCCCCTCTACTTCTCCCAAGAAGAAATCCCAGATAGATTCCCTTCATGTCAGATTATACTGTTCTGATTTTATTTTCTATTATTTTTACATATACATCCAAATCTAAGAATACTTATTCAGATTGGCCCACTCAGGCCAAAAGTCACTGTCTTGTCTTCTAGAAATTCTTTCATGTTGCTGACATGAATCCATTTTTAAAAGAACATTCAGGGACTCTTAGAATTTTAGAGTGGAAGGGACCTTTGAGATCATCTACCACTGCTTCTCACCCCTTAGCATGCAGCAAAATCACTCAGATACTTACTTATTATTCACATTTCTTGACCCCAGCACTAGAAATCTGGGAGGATATCTGCATTTTTAACAAGTGCCCTAGTGATTCTAATGCTGATGGTGCTCAGATCGCTCTTGGAGAACCCCTGATTTTATCCAACTCCCACATATGACAAATGAGGAAAGCCTCCCAACCCTAAGCTCTGTCAGGTGACCTGATTCCAATGTATGATACCAACAATCTTAGGAAGGCTGGAGAAAACCATTAATACTGAGACTTGAGTAGATGATGCTCGTAAATAAGAACTTTATGGCTGGGACCACAGCAGTCATAGGAGCCCATCCCTGGAAGTCCATAATATAAAGCCTTTAATACAGAGTGGTGGTTTTTCTCTTTTCTAAATACCATTTCAGCCTGTTAAGAGAAAAGAAATTAATGTTCAGAAAAGTAGTTACTCCATATGTGCAGTAACTACTTTTCTATAATGTCTTATGGCATCTGGGGTTCAGCATCATTGAACAAGATTAAATGAACGTTATAGAGCTATAAAATTGCATGTAAAATAACACAAAACTGTTCAAATGACTATCAAAGTAGCCTGGGAATGAATTTCCACTAAAATTAATTGTCACTTTCAAAACGTAGCTTAGCAAAGCTGTTACTAAACTGGAGAGATCCTTTAATACATAGAAATGTCAAAAAAAAATCAAATAAGTATTCCCTAAACGATGTGAGTGATAAGCAAAAGTCATTGCAAAGTCAGTATTTTTTTGTTCATCATTGCTACTGAAATTCAGAGTTCCATTGTATATGTGTGTCTTGAGTGTACCTTATTAGAATATCCAATACAATAGCTTTTGGATATTCTATGCTTTTGTGTCCTTCAGAAATCATGAGATTGAAGGAATCTGTGTTAAATGTTTTTGTTTTGGTTGCTGCCTGAAGAAAGTTGCCAACTCATTTAGTGAAATGCAAGATTTCTTTATGAAAATTTCAATTTCTAATATCGAAGTCAGATAATTTTTCTTGAACTTTTATTTTGGAACAGATGTTTATTTCGGATCTATTAAAGTGTCAACTTTGCATTATAGAACTGAACATGAAGTAAATTGAGTGTTTCTGAGTTTTCTATAGAAAATTTATGCTACCTCTCATCTTTTCACATACAAAGAAGCAACTTTTAATGAAGGCTTAGGGTGAAAATTTTAATTTTAGCACTTTACATTACATGATGAATGGCGAATATTAAAGGACTTTGAACATTTTAATAAACTTACAGTGTTTCTGTTTTCAAATAGAGGTATTGATGCTGTGGATATACATTAAATTCTCCCCAAAGTTCTCAGACTTTAATCAGATAATGTGGCTTACAACCATTGTTTTTGTTTTTAAGTTTTAACACTGTCTTTTCAGTATTCATTTAAAACAAGTCACCAGGACTTTGAATATATTCTCATGGAGAATTTATTTCAATGATTATATAAAAGAATTTCAAAATTTAAACTAGTGAGCATACTTTAGCTTGAGACAGCTAACCAAATTTAAAATCTTACCAGTTGCATTGAAAGTTATTAATTCTTTAGAATAGTCTTACCTGTGTAAGTTGAACCAGGTTTGTTTGATTATGTTTTGGATCTGCTTGTGCCCCCACCCCCTTATTTTATACCATCTGTGCCCTGTGCAATGGGGGACCCTTTCACATCTGGCTACAAGCTGGTGTAATGCCCTTCCTTTTGATCTGGCTTCATCTAGTGATTTGCTCAGTATTTTTAAGGTCAGACTGAAAACTTTTCTGTTCTAGTTATTTTTGATTTTATATTGTGTGTTGTGTTTGATGTTCAGATACATGTGAAAGTTGCTTCTATAAGTCAGTATTTTTTATTCCAGCCTTTTGCAGCAATAAGGTAAGACTAGACTATACTTTTCTTACTTGAAAAGGTAGTGATTTATGTGTTTAGTGCAAATGTTTAGACTGTTTTGCAATTTTCTAATTTGGGACTATATTGCTATGAATTTGTGCTTCTTCATTTTTCAGGGTAGTAGTTCACAGGGTTTGTTTAAGTGTTAGTTTGTAGAACTTTATTTTGAGATCTTTTGTAATCTGTTGCTACTAATTCTCATTCTGTATTGAGGTTCTTATAGTATAGAAATGTCATTTTCATCCTCCAGTTTAAAAATTTCATGCAGTTTAATCAACCACATAACTTAATCATTATTAGATTTCCAGTGTGTGTATGGTGATTAGAATAACCTTGTTTATTACAACACATATTAAAAGTTTCTGTCCAACACCTCTAATATGTGTGACGCTGCTAGCATGGAGTCTGACGCTTAGTAGGTTATCTGGTATTCTGATGGGGAGTAACTGTTTTTATTTTTACACTTCCCTGTTGAACACATTTGATAATAGGGCTCATCTGGGTCTCTTAGAAAACGTATCTTGCTTATTTTAATTCTTTTTCTTTACCCTCTACTAAGAATGGTTCCGTTTTAGAATAAGTCAATTACTCTCATTGCTCTTTTGTGCTGCAATTTGCTGGTGAGATTCAGTTGTCCCCTGTTTCGGCAAGTAAAGTGAATTTACTCCTCCTTTCTGGCTGTCTAATATATTCCTTTAAAAACAAACAAAACGTACCAACAAACTCTTCTTCCATTCATCTGCAGACTTTCCTATCTCTCCCTGCAGAAACAAGCAATTCAGGATCTTATGTGTGATGCCTAATTAATTTTAACACAGCGAATTTAATGAAATCGTTGAAGAGCAGGGCATAACACTAGGAAGGCTTTAAAATTTCATAATATTTCCCTCTCATATTTGCATCTGATTACTGCCACCATGCATTCTGTGTGTACTTTATCATCTAGTCGTTATTGATGCACTTTTTGGAATGTGTTCTTGGTTGTTCTATTAGCATAGGTTCCTCTGCCTTGTCACCTAACGTACAGTTTTCTTGGAAGCCAAGACCATGCATGCCTTTTCTTCCTCAGTGATCCTTTCGCTGCAGTAACTGCTATTAAAGAACTTTTAACTGCTTTTCGTTAATGAATGCATAAAAAAATCTCTGGAATCCTACAGGACGATGGTTCTTTTGTTACATGAAGAAAAGAAAAAAACAGTAGCATTTGCAAGGGCCAGCAAGTTAAAATATATGTCATTAAAATATGTTTCTATTTCCCATCATCTGGCTAGGCTGTGGTGCTGACTAGCTTATTTCTTGCCAGAGAAAATAAGTTTAAATCATAAGCATATTTAACTAGCAAGCATAAATCATAAATTCTTTATAATCGTAAGCATGTTGAACTCTGGTACCATTTGTACAGATGGCAGGGCTAAATGTGTGTGCTCCTCTAAGCATTAAAGATGTGGACAAGCTCTTACTCCCCAATTTCCTCTTTAACTCAGGAAACTTAAATCATTTGTTTTTTGCACATATAGGATTATATAAAGTATGGACCTAGAGAAAGGTTTCAGATCTTAGGAAACATTTGAGTTTTGTGATTCATGCTTACTGGAAAAGAATGATGGAAGTGAAGGTTAAACACTAAAGCCGTGTCCCCTTTTTAAGGTGAAAATAATTAGTGTTTCATGAAGATAGCCAAGTTATAAAGGACAAGACTGTTTTTCAGAATTTTATTTTATTTTTTTAAAACAAACATCTTGGAATCCACATTTTAACAGAGGTCCATCAGCTTTCAAAGAGTGTTCCCTAGAAGGGTGGTTCCACAGAAACACTTTCAGATATGGCAAACAAAGTTTTCATTGTAAAATACATTTTAAGAAGTATTTTTAAAAGTATAATAAAGCAATAACACACAGTGACATGCATCACATGGCCAAATTTTAACATTTTGGAAGCCAGTAAGTATAACTTATGTACTCACTGATTTTGTTTTATGAAACGAAACAAAGGTTTTATAAAACCTTTTTAGCGTAAAATAAAGGTACAGAAAACCACACAAAACAAATGTGTAACTTACTGAATTGTTACAAGGAGAACACTCTATAACAGCAGGCCAAGAAATAGAACTTTGCCGGTCACCCCAGGAGCCCTTTCTTGTGTCCCCGCCCTCTCCACTAAAATAACCATTATCCTGACCTACAGGAGACACTTGCATTTCTCTCTGGTTTTATCACAGGTGATAAACATTATTTTACATATAGAATCTTCTCTAACTATGAACGTTGGTTCAGAAAACTTATTTGTAGTAAGTCTTTTAAATGATAAGTGCAAAATGACACACTATAAGCAATTGATACCCCCGTAAGTTAGTAACTGGGCAGAATTTAATGTGCTTTTGCTGTAGTGTGTGGCTCTGTCCATAGCTATAATATCCACAATAACAATAGCATGTATGGAGTTCCATGCCATCTAAGCATAGAGGTTAGTTCTCCCCAACACTCTACGAGGTGGATGCTGTCATTGTTGTCCCCAGTTTGTGTATGTGGAAACATATGCATGAGGTTCAGAGAGGTGAAATAACTTGCCGAAGGTGACACCAGTAGTCAGTTGCAGAACCAAGATACATCTAAGGTACTGTGGCTCCAGCCTGTTCTACAGTGAGGCTGCCTTGGTGAAAGTTGAAGATATGATGTGCAAGAATTTTGAGATTCCTTATGAGAGTTTGTTTACAAAGAAAAGGTTTTACAGCTTTAAGAAAAAGATGGAAAAATCACTGGCCTAGTTCAAACTTTTTATTTTACAGATGAAGAAATGACCCAGAAAGTATAAAGAATTCGTTCAAGGTCATACAAGTAGTTGGTGGCAAAGTTGCAGCTATATCCCAAATCTCCTGGCTGTTAAAATCAATGATCTTTTCTTCATTCCATATATTATGTGGAAAAAATGCATGTTTTCTAACCTGCTTCTTTGCATCAACTCCATGTAAGCAGATTTGTCTTAAAACCAGTTTATAGCTAGGACACACCATCTACTTGCTTATTTTCTCAAGGTTTTAACTGGGAATTAAAAAATTTATATCTGAAGCTTGCTTTTCTGTCTCACTTATTGAGTGCCCAATCTGCAGACACACATGCCTAACACTCTTCTCCAACGAATGTACAAGAATAACACATTTGCTGGTGTGGATGGCAGGTGAAAAAGAATTACTGATGTAGCGTGTAGGCCCTTCAACATATTCACGGCCAATTCCGGATTATCCCAGCACAGATGGATCATGCAAAATCCCTCTTCTACTTCTTACTGGTGACCTTTAACTATTTGTGTTTGCAAATGCTTCTACCAGGGATTGGAAAGGAGAAGAGCAGAGAAGATGGAATTTGGTTTCTTGACCAGAATGTTAGGTGTTCTGGTAAAAGGTTTGGTGGTTTTGCCACTTAAGAGTACAGGGAGACCGTAGGATTCTCTCTGGATTTGAACTTGTCCGGGATGCCCAATTTAGCCTTGAATATGAACAATCAGAAAGAAAGCAAACTGACGCAATGCAAAGAGCTTAGTTTGGAATTTGCTTTATTGGGTTGAAATTCTGTTCGCTTGTGCCTTGAGCAAGTCCCTCAACATATCTGAGCCCCAGTTTCCTCCTTTTTAGAAGGGCAAGGTAGAGCTTCTTCAAAGCCAGTAACATATGAAGCACCCAGCTCAGCCCTTTGGATGTGGTAAAGAGTTAGTAAATGGTACTTCCATTGGTTGGCTGTATCAATTCATCCATACAGTGAAGAGAATGAACTGCTTCAAGGAAACTTTCCCACTTTCCTCCTCAGGTATTGGCCCAGCTTAACATGTTTGAGGTCCTACAAGTCTTTGGTGGCAACACTGTGGCCAAACCCATTAGTCTTCTAACTGCTTGTTTATGATCTTTCTACCTCATTGTACCATATTGGGAAAAAACAAATCATCCCCGTTTACTTGAGTTCTGTGCACTTGACTTCTGCGCACTTGACTTCTGCGTTGATTTGCCACAAACCAACTTAAAACCTAAATGAACTTTCCAATTATTTTCTAAGAGCATTATTGCCATCATAACATAAGAAGGAAGTTCAGGGTCGGGCGCAGTGGCTCATGCCTGTAATCTCAGCACTTTGGGAGGCTGAGGTGGGTGGATCACCTGAGGCCGGGAGTTCAAGACCAGCCCGGCCAACATGGTGAAACCCCATCAATACTAAAAATACAAAAATTAGTTGGGCATGGTGGTGCACGACTGTAATTCCAGCTACTCAGGAGGCCGAGGCATAAGAATCACTTGAACCTAGGAGGCAGAGGTTGCAGTCAGCTGGGATTATGCCACTGCACTCCAGCCTGGGCGACACAGCGAGGCGCTGTCTCAAAAAAAAAAAAAAAGTACAGTTGATGAAAATGTTTTAGAGGCTGAACAAATTCTCACTGAAGCATAAGTCTCCTATTGTCCATCTTGGATTGCAGACACTCAAACTTGTCACTGAGGGGACAATTGTGAGAAGCTCCCAAGAGTTCCCTGTATGATGTGCATATTATGTTTTATATATATATATATATATATAATTATATATTATTATATTATTATTTTAATCCTGGCTACCTTAAAGGAAAGTTAATAGGCCTTAGTATTGCTGAGATGTAGACCATATACAATATTGACTCATTAATTCAACAAATATTTCTTGAACAGCTATGATGTGTTAGGCACTGGGGATACAAAAACAAGACATAACATCATTCCTATTTCATGGAGCTGACGATTTAGTGGATTGGTAAATATTAAAACTGAACTACTAGACTATAAGAAATGCAGGAAGTGTATCTTAGACATTTTTGAGTTGCACATACCTGGCATATAAGTATGAATGCAATGCATGTTTGAATGAAGGAATGTTTGAATGTTGTCATAAGCAGTGTTTCTTTTTTTAAAGTCAAAAACCCCTTAGATTTCTAAAGCTGAGTGTTTTTTACTAATCTCATTATTGTTTTCAAATTCTCCAATAATAATAATAGCTTAGACACTGAATTCAGTAACCACAGAGGCTGTTTATAATTTGTTGGTGCTTTTTAAACATCTTTGAAAGCCAAACAAGCCCTTGACTCCTGGCCAATAATTCACTGTGTCTTTATGTATATACCTGAGGGGTAGCAGTCATCAAAAGGCCTGTGCACCAGCATGTGAAATATGGGGATCCTTATACCGTGGAATGTATAAAGATTGCTTACTCTGTAATTTTTAAAAGCCCTGTAACTCTTTATAAAGCATATATAGCATCTGAACAAGAAATATGACACTAAGTCTAGGATTAAATAATATCTTGGGGCCACTACCTTATGCATTTTCAGCAGTTTGGGAACTCCACTAAGTGCAGGTCAACAAGCCCAGAGCATCATAAATGAGCATCTGTCCCATGACCCAGCTGGAGACCCCTTCCGATTATTCATTCCAGAAGCACGTGCTGACACAGGGTTCAGCCCTCGTGGCTCTCTCACTCACAGTGGTCTTTTAAGATTGTAGAGAGGTCAAATCCTTCCACCCCCATGCCTTGCGGAGTGGCTAAATGTTTTCTGGGTCTTACTTGCTTTGTAGCCCTGATAACTCTATTTTTTAAATTAAAGTAAACAAAAGAGGGCCCCAGCCAGGGAGCAGTCCAACCCAGAAGACGTGTGTGGAAAAGGTTTAAAAACAAAAAGAAAAAAAAAATGTTTTAAATGAGAACAGGCAGCTCTGCGGAGAAGAACTTGTTCGATTCGGCACCACTGCTGTTTCGCCCGCTGACCTGGACTTTGCAGCCCAAGTTCATCCTTCCACTTCAAAGGCCGGGCTCCGAGCAGATCACACGTTTTACTTGATGACAAATTAATCAAACTTGATTTCTTGGATGAGATGGATACAAAAGAACTACAACTCCCCAAGGCCTGAAAGTCAATACAGCCCTTCTGGCTCTGATTAGGGTAACAAAAGGATATCTGAGAGCCATCTTCCTCCCTGCTCAGGCTGTGGGATGGAACTAAAAGCAAGCCGGGCTTGTAAAGGAGAAAGGCCTTATTAAAACACATTTCAGCTGCAACCAAGTGCATGGCGAGCCCTCCTGACAAGAGAAAATTACTTTTTAGTAGATGCTCACCTTTTCTCAAGAGCAAAGTTTCCACTTAGAAGAACCTAGAGGAAGTAGTATATTATGAATCTGAAATGTTTATAGATCTCGCCTTTTATGTTTCTGCTGTGAAGATGAGGTTAAAAAAAGTCGCCCGGTGATATCTGGCAAATGTTAGAGAGAGCCCACGTTTGGTTAAGTAAATTTACTTCTGCTGGGTTAAAAATGAAACTCCCCAAGTCCAGGGAATTTATGTACCTGTTAAGGCAGGACTAGGACAAGGTAAAGTAATAGCTTCAAAATGCAACTGCTCTGGGGCCACTCCGGCAGCCCACTCATGTGAGAGGGCGAAATAAGCCTTCTGCTAAATCGGGGAGCGCAGGATTTCAATGCAAAACCCTCTTAGCAGCTTTGTCATCCTCCTGTTCTGCGGAGCATCCAAGGACATCGCTTGCATCCTTCTTGTGATTGCTCTATGGTCTATATTTAGAAGAATTGCTGTTGCACAAAATATGGTCCCCTGACTGTTCTGGGGGTGCTTCATGTCCTTCCCAAAAAGGCTTCCAAAAAAAAAAATGGAGGGTTTATACCTTTATAGCACAATTTTTAAAAGAAGGCCCTGATGAGTGTTTCCTTTAATATGTGGGCAGCATGCACAAATCTATATACCGTGGGATCTTATTTTGTAAGTTTGTGGGATCTGCTTCCACGCAGCCGCCCCGCCGCCCGGAGAGTAGGGAATGAGGCGAGGGATGGTTAAGTATGCGGAGTGAAGTTGGGTCACACGGGCCCATCTCTCATTTCTGACACTCAGTTTGAAGATTCTTCCTTCAAGTGCCTTTCTGATCCTGACAGGCAGTTTTTAAAATGTTTGTGGCATTCCAAGACGCTTAATAATTTAAAGCTGTATTTTAGATTCCAGCAATGAGCACAATACCCCGAGAGTTAGCCCTCCCCCTGCGAGCGGCTCCAGATGCTGCCATGCTGTCTCCCACTCTTCTCCGACACGTGTGCGCCAAGCCGCGGCCAGCCAAGCCCCTTGTCTCTCTGCAGCCCTCTGCTGGGCCCCCTCCTGCTCACCCCATAGGGATGCTCTGAGGGTGAGCCAAGGCCCCCTCCTCCCCAAAGCCTGTTCTCAGCTCTCCAGCAGAGAAGAGCTTCCTTTCCTGCAACAGAGAGGGCACTTGAGTTTTCTTTTAGCCTCCTCTATGGCCTTCGACTCATTCCACATATAGTGTGTATGGCCATTGTAAGTGTGGCACTAGGTTGAGGGTTCCCAGGCCTTCTCCCACCTTTACATCACACACAGCTCTGCACCCAGAGGTTCAGCTGTTGGATGAGTTGAAGGAGCAACATTCCCACCAGCTCATCTGAGATCCCATCTTAGGAAACCCATTCTCCGCGCTTGGGGGATTGCTGTTTTGGTTTGCTAAGTGAGAAAACTGGCTTCCTCAGCCTTACACCCCAACTTGCTAGTCTTGTGACCTTAAGTGAGCCACCTAACTTCTGAGTCTCAGTTTCTTCATCTGAGTCACAGGAATAGTGAATTCTCCCACCACAGAGTGTGAAGATTAAATGAGACAATGCACGCGAAGGCTCTTTTCGTGCTATCCAGTGTTTCTCATGGATAGATCTTGATAGTAATGCTTCATGGTACCACAGTGGTCTGACCAAGGTAGGCCTGTTTTTGAGATACGTGGCCAGTTGTTTTAAAATTACATTCTACAGTAGAATCCAGAAACCTCTCAATTTCCACAAAGACCCCCATTGTTAAGGACAAAAGTAATACCTGCTTATTTTAACAAAAACAATACCAGTAGCTAGCTTCCTCTCCCCACCAAAAACTTTTTTTTATTCCTAAGTCGTACTTGTAGGAAATACAGTGCTTATAGATATCTAAAGACATGGAAGAAAGTTGGGCTGCTTGGGGCTGAGACGAGGGCCGTGGCTGGGGCCACGGGGGTTGTGGGGGTGCAATGGAGGAGATTTAGGAAGGAAGGTTACTAAATGGGAAAAAGGAGGGGCAAAAGAAATGCAGCGAGCCTTGCGAAGAGGCGCCTACCTTATCTCAAGTGGTACAACAGATATTTACTTGCAAAAGCTGTCTCCTCCCCATGTTTAGGAAATTTTCTAAAGAAAATGTAGCCACCATGTTTCATTTATGTGAGTATCTCCAACACCTGGAAGACTTTTGTACCAGGAGGTGAGGTTTGAGGACAGGTAAAATCTACCAGAGCCCCCTGACGTTCGACAGTTTAGAAACCCACCTATAGGTAATTAAGTAAGTCACTAGTCACGCTGATAGACAAATATTCCTTATCTTCACACAATAAGGCAGAAATGGTTGGGCCTGTAGAAACTTCACTGAAGGTTTGTGGTTTTAAATCCAGTTGTTCTTGTCAGTGTTGTGTCTTGTCCTCAAGGACGGTTTATGCCTCTTGTGTTTATGTAGCAGAATTATAGTCTCCAGGACAGGAGCTGTGCAGTATGAATAGTTTCTACTGGACATTTTGCTAGAAAGTATGTGTCAAATTCTAAGAGTTCAAAAATGAGAGTTGATTACTTTGATCTTCTCCTTTTCTTGTTCTGCTAAATAATCTATGTCTCTCTGCCCATGTGGAGACTCCAGACAGAGCAGCCCTAGAATGTCACTCAAAATAAAACAGCAAAGGTTGAAGTCATGTTTAGGCCTTCACCGAAACGTTGAGTAGTTGAGAGTGTTCCCTTGTGTTACCAGAGTCTGGGAAGATTTCTGCCCATAAAAATGCATCAGTGACTTGTGATTATAACATACCCCCCCTTCTAACAAATCTCAATAGCCATTTAACGTATCCATTTGTATATTTCATTCTAAACACAATTTTAAAATCTTATATGTTGCAGACAAAACACTTAGTTCAAAAATTCAATTATTGGGGGACAAAATGTATTTATCCATGACAATACAGGTTTTAAAAGCAGCTCCTGTTTTTATTAATATTATACTTTAAGTTCTGGGATACATGTGCAGAACATGCAGGTTTGTTACATAGGTATACATGTGCCATGGTGGTTTGCTACACCCATCAACCCGTCATCTACCTTAGGTATTTCTCCTAATGCTATCCCTCCCCTTGCCCCCCACCCCCCAACAGGCCCCGGTGTGTGATAGTCCCCTCCCTGTGCCCTGCCCATATGTTCTCACTGTTCAACTCCCACTTATAAGTGAGAACATGTGGTGTTTGGTTTTCTGTTCCTGTGTTAGTTTGCTGAGAATGATGGTTTCCAGCTTCATCCATGTCCCTGCAAAGGACATGAACTCATGCTTTTTTTATGGCTGCATAGTATTCCATGGTGCATATGTGCCACATTTTCTTTATCCAGTCTATCACTGATGGGCATTTGGGTTGGTACCAAGTTTTTGCTATTGTGAACAGTGCTGCAATAAACATATGTGTGCATGTGTCTTTATAGTAGAATGATTTATAATCCTTTGGGTATATACCTAGTAATGGGATTGGTGGGTCAAATGGTATTTCTAGTTCTAGATCCTTGAGGAATTGCCACACTGTATTCCACAATGGTTGAACTAATTTACACTTCCACCAACAGTGTAAAAGCGTTCCTATTTCTCCACATCCTCTCCATCATCTGTTGTTTCCTGACCTTGTAATGATCACCATTCTAACTGGCGTGAGATGGTATCTCATTGTGGTTTTGAGTTGCATTTCTCTAATCACCAGTGATGATCAGCTTTTTTTCATGTTTGTTGGCCGCATAAAGGTGTTCTTTTGAGAAGTGTCTGTTCATATCCTTTGCCCACTTTTTGATGGGGTTGTTTTATTTTTCTTGTAAATTTATTTAAGTTCCTTGTAGATTCTGGATATTAGCCCTTTGTCAGATGGACAGATTTTAAAATGTTTTCCCATTCTGTAGGTTGCCTGTTCACTCTGATGATAGTTTCTTTTGCTGTGCAGAAGCTCTTTAGTTTGATTAAATCCCATTTTGGCTTTTATTGCAATTGCTTTTGGTGTTTTAGTCATGAAGTCTTTGCCCATGCCTATGTCCTTAATGGTATTGCCTAGGTTTTCTTCTAGGGTTTTTATGGTTTTAGGTCTTACGTTTACATCTTTAATCCATCTTGAGTTAATTTTTGTATAAGGTGTAAGGAAGGGGTCCAGTTTCAGTTTTCTGCATATGGCTAGCCAGTTTTTGCAACACTGTTTATTAAATAGAGAATCATTTCCCCATTGCTTGTTTTTGTCAGGTTTGTCAAAGATCAGATAGCTATAGATGTGTGGCGTTATTTCTGAGGCCTCTGTTCTGTTCCATTGGTCTATATATCTGATTTGGTACTAGTACCATGCTGTTTTGGTTACTGTAGACTTGTAGTATAGTTTGAAGTCAGGTAGCATGATGCCTCCAGCTTTGTTCTTTTTGTTTAGGATTGCCTTGACTATACAGGCTCTTTTTTGGTTCCATATGAAATTTGAAGTAGTTTTTTCTAATTCTGTGAAGAAAATCAATGGTAGCTTGATGAGAATAGCATTGAATCTATAAATTACTTTGGGCAGTATGGCCATTTTCACTATATTGATTCTTCCTATTCATGAGCAGGGAATATTTTTCCATTTGTTTGTGTGCTCTCTTATTTCTTTGAGCAGTGGTTTGTAGTTCTTCTTGAAGAGGTCCTTTACATCCCTTGTAAGTTGGATTCCTAGGTATTTTATTCTCTTTGTAGCAATTGTGAATGGGAGCTCACTCATGATTTGGCTCTCTATTTGTCTATTATTGGTGTATAGGAATGCTTGTGATTTTTGCACATTGATTTTGTATCCTGGGACTTTGCTGAAGTTGCTTATCAGCTTACAGAGTTTTGGGGCTGAGACAATGGAGGGTTTTCTAACTATACAATCATGTCATCTGCAAACAGAGATAATTTGACTTCTTCTCTTCCTATTTAAATACCTTTATTTCTTCCTCTTGCCTAATTGCCCTGGCCAGAGCTTCCAATACTATGTTGAACAGGAGTGGTGAGAGAGGGCATCCTTGTCTTGTGCCGGTTTTCAAAGGGAATGCTTCCAGCTTTTGCCCATTCAGTATGATATTGGCAATGGGTCTGTCATAAACAGCTCTTGTTATTTTGAGATATATTCCATCAATACCTAGTTTATTGAGTGTTTTTAGCAGGAAGGGGTTGAATTTTATCGAAGTCCTTTTCTGCATCTATTGAGATAATCATGTGGTTTTTGTCATTGGTTCTGTTTATGTGATGGATTACGTTTATTGATTTGTGTATGTTGAACCAGCCTTGCATCCCAGGGATGAAGCTGACTTGATTGTAGTGGATAAGCTTTTTAATGTGCTGCTGCATTCGGTTTGCCAGTATTTTATTGAGGATTTTTGCATTGATGTTCATCAGGGATATTGGCCTGAAATTTTCTTTTTTCTTTTTTCTTTTTTTTTGAGACCAAGTCTCGCTCTGTTGTGCAGGCTGGAGTGCAGTGGCGCGACCTCGGCTCACTGCAACCTCCACCTCCCGAGTTGAAGATGTTCTCCTGCCTCAGCCTTCTGAGTAGCCTGGACTACAGGTGTGCACCACCATGCCCAGCTAATTTTTTTGTATTTTTAGTAGAGACGGGGTTTCACCATGTTAGCCAGGCTGGTGTTGAACTCCTGACCTCAGGCAATCCGCCCACCTCAGCCTCCCAAAGTGCTGGGATTACAGGCATGAGCCACCGTGCTGGGCTGAAATTTTCTTTTTTTGTTGTGTCTCTGCCAAGTTTTGGTATCAGGATGATGCTGGCCTCATAAAATGAGTTAGGGAGGAGTCCCTTTTTTTCTATTGTTTGGAATAGATTCAGAAGGAATGGTACCAGCTCCTCTTTGTAACTCTGGTAGAATTCAGCTGTGAATCCATCTGGTCCTGGCTTTTTTTGGGAGGTAGGCTATTAATTACTGCCTCAATATCAGAACTTTTTATTGGCCTATTCAGATATTCGACTTCTTCCTGATTTAGTCTTGGGAGGGGTACGTATCCAGGAGTTTATCCATTTCTTCTAGACTTTCTTGTTTATTTGCATAGAGGTGTTTATAGTATTCTCTGATGGTAGTTTGTATTTCTGTGGGATCAGTGGTGATATCCCCTTTACCATTTTTTATTATGTCTATTTGATTCTTCTCTCTTTTCTTCTTTATTAGTCTGGCTAGTGGTCTATGTATTTTGTTAATCTTTTCAAAAAACCAGCTCCTGGATTCATTGATTTTTTGAAGAGTTTTTCATGTCTCTGTCTCCTTCAGTTCAGGTCTGATATTAGTTATTTCTTGTCTTCTGCTAGCTTTTGAATTTGTTTGCTCTTGCTTCTCTAGTTCTTTTGTGATGTTAGGGTGTCGATTTTAGGTCTTTCCCACTTTCTCCTGTGGGCATTTAGTGCTATAAATTTCCCTCTAAACACTGCTTTAGCTGAGTCCCAGAGATTCTGGTACATTGTGTCTTTGTTCTCATTGGTTTCAAAGAACTTACTTATTTCTGCCTTCATTTTGTTGTTTACCCAGTAGTCATTCAGGAGCAGGTTGTTCAGTTTCCATGTAGTTGTGCGGTTTTCAGTGAGTTTCTTAATCCTGAGATCTAATTTGATTGCACTGTGGTCGGAGAGACTGTTATGATTTCCGTTCCTTTACATTTGCTGAGGAGTGTTTTACTTCCAATTATGTGGTCAATTTTAGAATAAGTGCTGTGTGGTGCTGAGAAGAATGTATATTCTATTGATTTGGGGTGGAGAGTTCTGTAGATGTCTACTAGGTCCACTTGGTCCAGAAGGCAGCTCCAGTTAAAAGTATGTTACAGTGACAGACTTTCATGACTCTGATTCTTAAGGTGTTTTCATTGCAAGACATTCAAAATAGGGGAAAAGTATCTCTTTTTAATAGTTGGTTGTAGAAATTCTCTGGCTAATTTTTAGCAGAATAGTTAAATAAAGCACTCAGCCCATTAGATTCTTTTAAAGTCACTACCCATGTGCAACCTGTCAGTGTTAACATTTATAAACTAACCAGCGTGGCTTTCATGGGATCACTGTGGGCTGCCATCCAGCTCACTGGCTGGAGTCATCAAGAGAAAACCAAGACCAGCTGATCCTTGGAAACTCATACTAAAGTATTTTCAGAGCCCAATTTATTCCATATTTGAATTTTCACTGGGATAAGTTTTTTAAATAAGAATATAGCAAAATACCAGACCAATTTCAGTAGCCTATAACATGATAGGTAAAGTGGAAGAGGGTCACCATGAGCACCATTGCATCAGGGCCACCATGCATCAGGGCTGCCTCATTGCAAGTGAGAGAAACCAGCTAAGATTCTTATAAGAAAAAATAAAATTTTGTCTGATGTAATTTAAAAGTTGTGGAGTAGTGGCTTCAGGCACAGCTTGATCCAGGAGACAACCTCTTAGTTCTTTTTTGTGTCATCTTCATGCTCCAGCTGTAGACATACGTCTTCGAGTTTTTTTGTTTTGTTTTGTTTTGTTTTGAAATGGAGTCTTGCTCTGTCGCCTAGGCTGGAGTGCAGTGGTGTGATCTCAGCTCACTGCAACCTCTGCCTCCTAGGCTCAAGCAATTCTCATGCCTTAGCCTCCCGAGTAGCTGGGATTATAGGCACACACCACCACACCCAGCTACTTTTTTGTATTTTTAATAGAGATGGGATTTCATCATGTTGGCCAGACTGGTCTCGGACTCCTGACCTCAAGTGATCTGCCTTGGCCTCCCAAAGTGCTGGGATTATAGACATGAGCCCCCCAGTTTTAAGTCCAAAAGAGACAGGATAGGCCTCTCTCTCTCTCTCTCTCTCAACAGTCCCAGTAAGCCCCAAGGTTGTGTACCATTGGTTCTACCTGACTCTTTTCCTGAGCCAATCACTGTGGCCAAAGGATGGAAATGCTGTGCCAGGCCAGGCTTAAGTCACCCATTCCTACAGCTGGGGTGAAATCATGAAGATGATTCTCTCCCCACCCCCCGCCAAAAAAAAATGGAGGCATTGATTCTGGGTGACAAAACCCAAAAAAATCCACTATAGCATCAAGTTCCAATAGCTGGGTGACCTTAGGCATGCTGCCTAAATCCAAAGCCTCCATTTTTTTAAATGGAGTATGAAGATGATGATTCTGCCCTGGTTTTGTGTGGTATCCTAAGTTTTGTATGTAGTCAGGCTCTATCAAGTTGAGTAATTAACATAAAACAAGAAGCCAGTGGACTGGGACTTGGTGATGCAGTGGCTCCCCATTGCCCTGTAGATAAAGTCCTGATCCTCCATTAGCCCACAAGGAGCTGAGTCTGCAGCCTTTTCTGGATCCACTCCCATTACCCCTCCTGACGCTCCTCCCTGCAGGGGAGGGACCTTCCCAGGCTGCCCTGTCTGCTGTAGCACTCTCCTTCTCCCTCCCTCTCCCTGCCCACTTACCTGCCTGATCTGCCTCAGGAAAGCCCCTCCCTACCTCAGGGGGTACCCCTCCTTTGTCGCTTGCAGCCCTGCACCCCTTCAAGTATAGCAGGTGGCACACTGTTTGCCTGTCCCTCACACTAGACTAGGTGATGGCGGAGACCATGATGTTCACTCAGGTGGCCTCCATGGCTGGGTCATAGTAAGTGTTCAAAAGATCTTTGTTGCATAAAACAGGCATGAGCGGCGAACCACAGTCAGGCAGGCGGGACGTCTCCCGGTAAAGGCCTGGTTGGGCCTGAGAGTTTGGTGATCCAGTGGATGAAGAAGCTTCACTCTGTCCTGCAGATGGGGGTCCTCACCCCAATATCTAGGCCACTGCCTTGTAAAGCATCCTGCTGATGCCTGGGGAGAGCATGCTGGGCACCATCTTCACCCCTGGAAAAAACCCAAGGACCCTGCCTTAGAGCCTGGGAGCAGTCATTTTGCCGACTGCATGGACTGTTACCAATCTTTGTCTGTAGGTTTGTAGACAGTGTTGTAGTTTTGTAATGAATTCTTATTTTGAAAGGATAAGCTGATTCTTGATTCAAAGAAGCAGATTTTAATCCACAAACAAACTTTCCTGAAAGCAAATATTTACTTTCTGTGTTACAGCTTTAGAGATGCTCAAGGTAAAAAATTTCCCCGATTACATGTTTAGGGAAATTTGCTTTGGAAGGAGAATCAAAAATGTAAAAGAAATACAAATTTGAAAATAACACAACAGGCGAGGAGACCCATCCTTCACCCAGTGTCCCAATCCCCTCCCGCACCTCCAAGCAGGAGCAGGAGGTCACCTGTTCTTCTCTTCTGATGGGGATGGCGGCTTGCAAGAAGGGGCTTGGCAATAGTGAAGTATTTAATATAATGCTTTCTATTCAAGTTCAGTTTTGAGTATTCATGGGCTAGAACCCAAGAAACGCTTCCTTGCTGTAAACACTGGAGGTAAGCTGAAGAATTAGCCCCAGAAGCAAATGTGTGCTAAGCATGTGAGAAATGAAGATCAGGCTACTGCACTCATCATGCTCAGCTTGCAAACCATCTTCCCTCGGTTTCTGCCCCCAAGGCTTCTTTCGTGGAGCTGGCTTCTCTCTTATTGGAGTATTTCCCACGTGTTTGCTAAAGGGAAATCACCACCAAGACATCTGCAAAGTCTCCAGGCTTTGAAGTATTCACAGGAAACTCAGCAAAGAGAAATCCAGTTACTTTGAGTTACTTTGGGTGGGTGGATATATTGTTTGTTTGGTTTGGTTTTACAGCAGCTGGTGGTGAAGCCCAAGCCCCATGTGCTGGCACCACCGGAAATTAAAATGCCTTCTTTCTTCTTCTACCTGAGACAAGAGATTTTTAACATTGCATTTTGTAATTCAAGGGAACGAAACATAGAAGCACACATGTTGAGTTTTCCCCATGTTCTAATGAAAATTCAGAGCTTTGTATGCTTTTCGAATATAAGTGTATCTTTCTGAATTTATAGCACTTTCAATATATGAGGCATTTAAGAGTTTACAAAATGTGTTTGTGTGCATTAGCTCATGTAAACTTTCTAACAAATCAAGGCAGTGAGCTGGTTACCTCTGGTTTGCAGATGAGTTGGCCGAGAGAAAGGTGCAGGGACTTGCCCAGCATCACTTAGCTGGTCGGTGAGTGGCAGACCACAGCCCTGTGTGATTCCAGAGGGAATACTTCCAGCTAAGAGACTCTTCTTTCAATTTATTGGTGGAAAGTGGTTCTATACTGAGACACTCTCCCCTCCACCTTGCCCTTACACTATGAAGTAATCTCCTTCCTTGGAGGTGGAGGCCAGTGTTTGTGGTTTCTTAAGACAAAATGGAAACAAGAAATTAAGCAATAATTATAATATGATTAATGATAACATTTATCAAGCATGGACCCTGTGCCAGACTCTTTTACAAATTACATGTATTCGCTTGCTTAATCCTCTAGGAACTTTTCTTATCTAGCGAGGCAAAGTGACTTGTCCAAGGTGACTTAGCTGGAAAATGGTGAGCCAGGATTCAAATACGGACACTTTGACCCCAGGCTTCTCCTCTTAACCACTTTCTGTATACTTATTGAGCACCTACTCAATGCCAGACTCGTGTTAAGCATTATCTCACCATCCACCATTTGACAGATGAGGAAACAGAGGCTCAGAGTGGTTAAGTGACCTGTTGAAAGTGATAGGACTTAAAAAGTGCTGGAACTAAGATCTGAATCAGGCTGTCTATCATGCCTGTCCTTGGACTCTCTTGCTCCATGCCATGCCAAAGTGTGCCATTTCCACTGCAAAGCCTAAAACAGCCTCATGCATAAAACTGCAAGGAGCCCATTGGGGTTGGATTCCAGAGGGTTTGCTACCCTGAAGGAGAGGGCTTGGATCTTTTCTATGCCACATTCCATTAAGATATCCTCTTTATTTGATGCATGGGAAACGGAGGCCCAAGGAGGCTAAATGACTTGCACAAAGTCATGACTTCCTGAGAGGTGACAGCAAGATCTGAATACTAGTGCTTTTCACATAGGGTACTGGCCTAAGCAGTTGCACACTTTGGATGATAATAAACTTGGAAATTGAGGACCCTTTGGGAGCACGGGGCTTCCCAGTTTCTATTTCAGGGTCATCTTTATTTCACTCTGTCCCTTTAACCTTGCTGTTCCTTCCCTCTCCTCCAGAAATGTAAAGAAACTGCCGCCCCCGCCCCCCAACCCTCTTCTTCACAGGAATGTTGCAAAGATTAATTGGATAACTTCAGAATCATTCTTTTGAGTTGCTTGAAGGAAAAATGCCATCTAGAAGAACAAAGTAAAATAACAATAATAATTATTATATTTAAAAGTATTTATGAGAATCTCTGTGGGGGCAATTAAGAGGAGACCAGCTTGTACTTGTGGAAAATTCACAAGTTGATGAAACACTCGCATCCCTGCCAGTGCCCCACGATTCTGCTGGGCTGCTGGTGGAAGGCTGGTGTTGGGGTACTGGAACTGAAGTGCAAGCATGAGCAGGTGGAAGCTTCAGAGCCCCAGGCCCTCATCCTTCATAAAAATAACCAGCCTGCCCCGCGTCAGGCCTGCAGGAGATAGCACCTGTGATGGCCCCAGACTGGTTACCACGAAGTGCTCACACAGCTCTTTCCAAAAACGACATCTCCTTGTCATCCGCAAAACAGAACTTATTTTTTTGGGCTTCAGTGTCTGTCCTATAATTAATTACTGCCCATTTACAACAGAGACTGAAAATTCCTACTGCCTCAGCTGGGTGCCTGGAAGGACTTCTTTCACATCGGCTGATAGAACCTGTGTTTGTATTTAGCGGTGGGCCTGGCAGATAATGAGGTTTTGATGCCACAGAGCTATTTAGGTGAGTTTATTCTAGGCTCTAAGGATCCCTCGGCTGCTAACATCTGGTCTATTCAGATGTCGCTCTCTCTCCATTCAGAGGGCCCGGGTTTGGTGGGCAAGATGTTCTCTTTTACAATCGACTTGCCTTTGATCTTCAAGACTGGCTTTCCTGCTTAAACACCTGGCCATGCTTAGCCTCTGTAGCAATTCTGCACTCCTGCACAGTGTTTCTTTTCTTGGCTTTCTTTCTTTCTTTTTTTTTTCAGCTTCACTTTTTATACACAGATGGTCATCACGCTGTGTGCAACTGCAGCCGCAGCCTGCTCATCATCGGAGAACAGAATTTTTTTTCCCTCCAGCCGATTCAGACAGGATAACCTCTTAGGCAAACACTTGGGTACCTTCCCATCTCTTACAGCTTCATTTTCTGCTCACACCACCCCCACCAACTCCTACCCACTGAGTGTGAGCAGAGGCTGGGCCCCCTAGAGCAGAGCTTCTCCAGCAGCAATGAGCATACATGCTGCCTGGGCATTTGATTAAAATACAGACTCTGATCCTTAGGCCAGGAGTGGGCCTCAGATTCTGACATCTGTCAGGCTCCCAGGCAACACCCATGCTGTTGGTCTGTGAACCACAGGCTGAATAGCAAAGTCCTAGATTACTTCTAGAATAATCTACACTTTGGCCTCCTCCCAGTAATGTACCTGCCTCTTCCCCCCTTTCTTAACAAAACTTAACTGCCTTATGTTCTGTTCTCATGAAAGCACCCTCCTGCCCCCAGGTGACTATTTCGTACTCAAATATTAATACCTGATGGAGAAGCAGGATTTGGAATCAGAAGACTGTGGGTATAGGAACTGTGTTGTGACCACAGTGTGAGAATTACATTTCTAATTGGTGAACCTTTATTGTTTTTAATATATCCTGGCAGTATTCTACCCTGATAAAAGTTTTAAAGTAATAATGTTATTCTCAATATGGAATTAGATCTTGACACACTTTCTCCTTCCACCCCTATCCTCAGAGTTCACGCAGAACAACAGAGGCTCAACTCATGGCCCATTCAGAGTGCCCAAACATAAGAATCACATCCTGTCAAGAAGACGATCTGTGCCCCTGTCACAGTCAATGCCATGGCTGAGACCAGTATGTTCTATTCAGATTTGAGAAAAGCAGTTTCCATGTAATAAGTCTGATGCCATAATTAAAACATTTAGCAACTGCGTCCATGCCTGCCTTTTACACGAATCCTCAAGAGCGACATTTAGATGAGCATGGACATCTGAAATCCACTTGATGCCGTGGCTCTTTCTAGGAGGGAAGCTCTTTTATGCTGTCATTAAATGGGCACTTATGATTCTCCAATCATACATCAGGGTTGAGAGGCGCAAGCTTGCGAGTCCAACTCGCCTTGATTCATATCTTGGTTCCATACATGGCTTTAGCCCTGTTGTTTAACCTCGTTTAGCCTAGCTTTCCCTGTCTATATAATGGGCATAACTATTATTATCATGTATTTCAGGCCTGTCACATGATAGTCTTTGTAGACTCCACCTCTGTGGCTATGACAGCCCTGTAAAGCTGGCTAGTGACTGGTATGATGTGGGTAACAGTCAATGACAGCAAACCAGCCCTTGCCTCTAGACAGGCCTTCAAGGCTCTTTTGGGCTTGAGTCTCCCTTACTCTCCTGCATCACTGGGGGGGTTTCCAGGAACGAGCTTGTTCCACCAGTGCAGTGGGAGTGTGTGTGCTCTCAGGACTCAGGGCAACTGCTCCTACCCTTGTGATGTGAAGGGATTTCAGTATTTTAACTGGTCCATCTCCATTTGGCTGATCATATATTGAGAATTAGAGAGATTAAGCAAATTGCCCAAGACGGCCCAATCAGTGAGTGGTGGGTCTCAGGTGTATCTCACTCTAGACACCTGTAGCCTTAACCGCTGGGCAGCCCTGCTCCATTTGACACGAGTGAATGTGCATGAAGGTGCCCAAAAGTATCTGGCATGTGGATGGTAGGTCCTCAGGATATCCTAGACTCCTTCGCCTTTCCCCTACACTTGATTCCTGTATGTTTCTCTGCTGAATTGAGTGCCATCCTAATCCTGGGGGCTGGGATGGGGCGGTTGAAGCTTCAACACCAGACCTCCTCGTTACCCAGCAGGGCCTCGTGGGTGCTGTGACTCACCGTTTCCAGTTCTCCCAGTTGCCCGGTTGTACACGGGAGTTTTCTAGCTGCAGGTTGGTGAAGTATTCCAGGGCAGGATGTTTACATCCCCTAGAGGAACGGGCACGGAATCAAGCCAGCCCTTGCTTGGCAACCCCTGGCTGTTCTTTCCAGCCTCAGGCGCCCTGCCAAACCGACTCAGGAGAGGAAAACATAACAAGTGCTGATGTGCTTCCATTTCACATAGAACATAATACAAGTTTTCAGGATGATTTATTTTCCTAAACAAGAAAATACAATGGACCCCATCCATTATTCAACATGCTAATGATAACCTTTACTCTCTTGTCAACGATGATCTAAGGTGGTGTTCAATTGAAGTACAAAGAATAAGCAGAGAACACACAAACACACTCACAATCCCACGACACTCCATGGCGTGACAGTGGGAAAAAAATGGGGGCACAAGAGGATGTGAAACTAAGAGGAAAGATATGTTTCCACCTTTGCAGCTTTCTGAGCATCATAAAGCGGGGACTTTAAAAATTTTAGGTGATTAACTTGCAAATGACCCCATAGAAAGTGAATATTGATAACTCAATGCATGCTTTATTGTAATTTTTAGAAAATTGATTTCTTTCAACTGACATTCAAACCACATGGAGCAGAGAGTCTGGAATTGTATCAGTTTTCAAGATCTTTATGCCTGGCCCAGTTAACACCTCTGTGTGTGGGTATGTGGTGGGGGGGTACCCTGTAATACCAGGGTTTTCTTTTAGCTGGGAAAGTCTGAATTTCCTGAGAATTAAAGGTAATCAGGAAAATGCGAAAGTTTGTTTTGATTCCAAGCAAGTTCAATAGAGTGGCAAAATGAATGAAGATTTTTTCCAAGTAGAGAATACATGCTAATTAAAGTTATTAATTTCCTGTATGTTTAGGGATAATATGTATATTTAAATGGATATCAGTGAAAAGTAAATCAGTATAAATAGCTTATTTTAGAATTAGCATTATAACTCAGGTATGGATGTCACCAAATATTAAGTTCATTTCTAAATTTTCCTTTTAAGCATTTTAGGTAGCGTGTAGACCAAATGAGTCCGTTAACAGGAGAGCCTGTGGAGAGCAGCTTGGAACTAAGCATCTGACTGTTGGCCATGCTTTCCAGGACACTGAAGAGAGTTATTTAAGAAATTTAAGGCTGGGTGCAGTTGCTCATACCTGTAATCCCAGCACTTTGGGAGGCTGAGGTGGGAGGATGGCTTGAGCCCGGGAGTTCAAGAACAGCTTAGGCAACATGGTGAGACCTTGTCTCTATAAAAAATATAAAAATTAGCCAAGTGTGATGGTGTGCGCCTATAGCTGAGTAGTCCCAGCTACCCACGAGGCTGAGGTGGGTGGATCACCTGAGCCCAGGAGGTCGAGGCTACAGTGAGCTGAGATTACACCACTGCACTCCAGCCTGGGTGACAGAGCAAGACTCTGTCTCAAAAAAGGAAAAGAAAAAGAAAAGAAATTTTTAAAAATGTGAAGGCAATGCTTTTTTTCTGATTCCTTTAAGTGGTATTTTGGCTACGAAAATGTAACCATCCCTGAAAAATGCTCATGGCCTCAGCCATTCTCAAAACATTCCCTCCATCTTGGTATTGAGATAAATGAGTAACAAGGAAGGCAGCATTTCTTAATCGGAATCACAGTGGACCCAGCAGCATCTAAGGGGCAGCTGGGGCTTGGGCTCTAGTTGGCTGGGTGACCCTGGACAAGCTGGTAACCTTTCTCAACCAATAATAACCAGGTGATTGGCCGGGCACGGTGGCTCACGCCTGTAATCCCAGTACTTTGGGAGGCCGAGGTGGGTGGATCATGAGGTCAGAAGATGGAGACCATCCTGGCTAACACAGTGAAACCCCGTCTCTACTAAAAATACAAGAAAAAAATTAGCCGGTCGTGGTGGCGGGCACCTGTAGTCCCAGCTACTCAGGAGGCTGAGGCAGGAGAATGGCGTGAACTCGGGAGGCGGAGCTTGCAGTGAGCGGAGATCGCGCCACTGCACTCCAGCCTGGGCAACTGAGGAAGACTGTGTCTCAAAAATAATAATAATAATAATAGTAATAATAATAATAATAATAACCAGGTGATTATTCCACAGTAAAATGTAAAAGATTTTTGGTTGTTGTGAGGTTGAAATGAAGCAACATAGGTTAAAATATTTAGGCCGGGTACGGTGGCTCACACCTGTAATCCCAGCACTTTGGGAGGCCAAGGAGTTTGAGACCAGCCTGGGCAATATGGTGAAACCCGGTCTCTACTAAAAATACAAAAATTAGTCGGGCTTGCTGGCGCGTGCCTGTTATCCCAGGTGCTTGGGGGGCTGAGCTGGGAGGATCCCTTGAGCCTGGAAGGTTGAGGCTGCGGCTGCAGTGAGCTATGATCATTCTACTGCACTCCATCCTAGGCAGCAGATCTAGACCCTGTCTCAAAAAAAAAAAAAAAAGTATTTAGTATGGTAGCTAGCACAAAGGAATTATTTAAGAAATGTTGCCTCCCCACTCCCACTGCTTCAGAAAAAAAAAAAAAATATATATATATATGTAAAAGTTAAAAAAATAAAATACAGAGCTTAAGGAAACTTTATCATACAATACGTAGTCATATACTTTGCACGATAAAAGGTCTGTTTTTATTTTCATCCTTTCAATAAATGTTGATTGTCTATCATATGCAAGGCAGTAAGAACAATTTTCTTCTTCTCCAAAGCTGGTCACACTTAGCTATGCAAAGCAGTCATGTCAAACTTTAAAGGTTTTTTCAGCAGGAAAAAAAAAATGTCTAGGGTCGATGCTACTAAGACCAACAGGATATAAAATTGAACCACGTGGTCTGATTCTAGAGCTCTCCGAAAGATTGTTCTAAAACTCTGCCCTTCTTTTTGAAGGGGCTTTTAACATTCTTTAGACTTCACTCTACCATTCCCTACTTGCAATACCATGTTCAGGATTATTCTAAATGATTCCGAGACTTTCCACAACTATGTCTATTTCAAGTCTGTTCTCGGAAGATGGAACTCCACAGAAGGCGGTTCACATGATTTTTAGTCCGAATCTATAAATAATTGGTGGATCCATTTTAGCCCCCAAAACTCCCATCTGGTTCTCTGTTCACACAAGACACTAGGCCCAAAGCTTGGAAGGATAGTAATCCTGCGAGGCATGAAGATCGTAGGATAATTGTGATTATAGTAGATGCTCCTTGCTTCTGGTTTTTTGTGGACTGTAACTTGGGCTTTCCCAAGGTGATGTGCACCAGATCCGCAGGCTGGATGGAGAGGGTGGGGCAATCGCCTCTAAGTGGACATTTATTTTATCTTCCCTGTTCAATTACCCTGTGTGTTTCCAGGCATTAAAACGCTTGTGGTTCAGGACCAAGAAGGTCTGACCTCCTTCCTGCTCCTATTGCAGACTTTTTATAATTCCTGCCTGTGAGAGAAACAGAAGAACACAGCTTGTTTGGGGGATCCCAGATGGAGTTTGGAGGATGGATATTAGAAAAAAATCATCTCTTTTGAGTGGTAGACTGAGAAATTTAAATTGGAACAGCGATGAAAAACCATACACGTCGGGAGATGGAGTGGGGGTGAGGCAACCCATGAAGTCAGTTTTGCATCTGTAAAAAGTCATTTTGGAGAGTCGATCTGTGCTTTAAGAATTCCTAATGGGTACAGTCAGTTCAGACCCAGCTGAATGTGTTGGAGTCTCTGATAATGTTCTTCTAATGAAAGGGGGGTGGGGAGGGAAACAATAACAGACACACAAAAACACACACTCAACCAAAGATGGGGGAAATGTGAGCACCAGACATGCTCCTGCTGATTTGGGGATGACAGTTGAAGAGACAAGAACATTTTAAGTGCAGGGAAGGAAGCAAGAACAGCCCCCCAAAACAGGAGAGAAGGGTCAGCAAAGGTAAGTTTATAAGCAAAACAAAGGGGCGGGGGGCTGGGGGGAGTACAGGAGAGAATAAAAGAAGCAAAACCAAGTAAACAAAACCCACCGTGACTTATTAGGAATGTTTAATTTGAAATTGTGATCCCTACAATTATTGAAAAGGGAGCAGTTAGAAAGGAAGGCATGTTGATTGTGACAGGGCAGGAAGAACCTGAGAAATCTTTGACATTCGAATGCCTTTTTTTAAACTGCCTTTGTTCCAAAGTTCCTATTTTGCATCTGGTTAAATGCATATTAATTTCTCTTCCTTCCTAATGAATCACTGTGTGTTCTGTGTCTTCTTTATGA
Organism: Pan paniscus; assembly: GCF_029289425.2. Classification (NCBI taxonomy): domain Eukaryota; kingdom Metazoa; phylum Chordata; class Mammalia; order Primates; family Hominidae; genus Pan; species Pan paniscus. The sequence continues at coordinate 71,613,375 of NC_085926.1, read as the reverse complement.
AGAGGAAAGTGGTGTCTTCCCTGCTTGCTCCCTCAGCTCAAACTTTTCATCTCGATCCTATAGGAGTGATGAGACATTAAATGGGGTAATCTGGAAACGGGGATGGAATGTGAACTGAAGACTTTTGAGTGTAGGAGTTAGAAGTCAATCACTTTGCTAGATATTAGACTGTTTCATCGTTGAAGAGGAGGCTAGAGCATTTACTTTAGTTAAAAAAAAAAAAAAAAACCCTCCCTGACACCCCAGGTCTTCCCAGATCCCTATCTCATAAACTCATTTTATTTACCCAGAACCCCCCAAACAAACCTGGACTTGAAATCATCTTTTTCCTTGCGCGTTCCTGAGAGTGACTGGCAGTGCAGCCACAGAACTGGCAAGTTCTGTTGGAGGAATTATATTCAGGCCCATTCACGATGCACGTTAACTTTGTGGGTGGAAAGAAACCTGGAGGAGAGAGAGGAAACAAGCCTTAAAGCCCCAAAAATTGGCAGGCAGACTTCCGGAATGAGGCTTCTCCAAGGAATCTTCTCCTAGAATTAAACCTAGGACTGAAATACATTTGCAAATGATTGGGCTTAAAAGTGGGGTTGGGTTTCCTTGTGTCATGCCGGTATGGGCCCAGAGAGTTTTGTGGGTTTTTTTGGAAATGAAGAGGGAGAAATGATGCACAATGAGAATGCAGAGCCGAAAATTCTGGACCACACATCATTTACTTAGAACAGACTTTCCCTCTGATATTCTTCCCAAATATGTCATGGCATTCACAAAGAACACTGCTTCTGAAATGTCGGATTATGCAGTAATAGTCACTGAACGAGAACATGAATGTCTTTAAAAAAATTAATCAGTTGTCTTTAAGGTGTGTGGGGCTGCTCAAAATCCTCTCTGTAGTATCTCATCTTTAGCAGGCCCCACGTGGAAACAGCTTTCTTGTTTACAGACCACCATACTGACACATTATCTGCTGTGATTAATTAAAGACGATTTTTAAACCCATATATTTCTTTAAAAGGCAGAAGAGACAGCCCAGCTTTTTCAAAATGGTGGTCATAAACTACCATAAGATGGCACTGTAACATAAATTATGGAAAGAGTCAGCTATCCAGTATAAGGACTGAACAGATTCAGTACGTTGCCAGTGGGTTGCCAGGCTTGCAGGCTGAGCACACAGGAATGATTCTCAGAGAGATACATTCACTAGGAAACGTGTTACGAGCATGTTACATTCGCATTGAACTTTCATCGGTGAGAGGTGATCCAGGAGTTCAATGTGGACAGGCCCTTTTGCATTTTCAGAGAAAACAAACTGAAATCTAACCTGAAAGAAAAGATTTAAAAACATATTAAGAGAAAGAGAGATCAGACCAAAACCGCAAGTGCAAAACATGGAAAGGTGTTTTCCACTCTTGATTCTGTTTCAGGTGTAAAATAACTACAGACAAAATGAAAACCTTGTAGAACCATTCTCCTCTCCTTCCCTGCTTTCCCATTATTACAGGAGGGGGTTGTAGATATTCTCAGTAAAGTGGCCAACCCCACAGGGCCTGGCTGTGGAGTCTGAATTTCAGTGCCAGCACATTTATCCCCTTGTTTGTCATAAAGTGAGCATTGCCTTTTACAGATGGGCATTGGGGAATGAAGCGTATTCTAGGATATTGAGGCAGCAGGGCATTTTTTTTTTCTACACTGTCTTTGAGAAAGGCTCAGTTGGCGCTGCCTCTGCCAGTGTGGCCTTGGTTTAGTAGCAATTCCTTAGAGATTAAAGAGGAAAGAAGGGAGGAAAACTTCATCCAAATTCCTTTCTAGTGGCTCCATAGCTTCAGGTGCAGTTGAAAACAGCTAACTCGCCAGCATATTCTCTGGCTTTATAGAAAAGCTTTTTAAAATATCACAGTTTCTTGGAGATCTTAGGCTATTGTCATACCAAGTGGGTCCTCTCTTGGGCTTGGCATAGAACCAGGTACGTGCTTTTCTCTGCTTAGCAAGCAGGTATCCAGGCCCTGTTCAGTAGCATACACTCAGCGGAGAGGTACAGGATGCTGCTGGCACATCCATGAGATGGTTTTCTGAAATGCTTAGCATCCCTGCGAACAGAATCACTACCCTTGACTAAGAGGAGGACGCTGGGGAGCCTGCCTTTCTGCGGTAACATCAGCCTCCTTTTCGGGATGATGTTTCTCCCCACCACCCTAATGAAGAAAATAGAACATCAGGCAACTGAGAATACTGGTCAAAGTCCAATCAGAAATGGGCCTGGAGGTGTGGTAGTCTGGAATGCCCATGCAAGGGTAATGTGGTCTTGGAAGCCTGCAGAGCCTGACTTCTAGCTGACACAAAAAAAGGCAGGTTATCTCTGGAGTGGGTTAAGCCTCAATTTGCGGGCTTGGCTAGTGTTTTGGGCAAGCCACAAGCCAGAGTCTCTAATGGCCAGTCTTACTGTAGCAAGTAGACTTGAGGATGGTTGCAGCTTCTCACCTCCCCTTGTGAGATCACTGTGGTGTAGAGATGTCTGTTTCTTGGTATGTAAGGAACATTAAGAGGAGGTTTGTCTGGGGACGGGGAAAAGAGAAGTGACTTGCTTCCTAATAAACTTGTGTTCTCTGCTTTCTGTTGGCAAAAAAAAAAAAATAAAAATAAAAATAGTGAAATCACATGCCTGCTTTGTTCCTCCAGCTACTGGTTTGAGAATACTGAATTACTCCCCCCACCAAATATTGCTTATTGTCTTCATAGATGTTCTTTAGAAAATACTGTTTTAGACTTCTCCTTGTTTCCCAACAGGGTACTTTTTCCCCCCTCTCAAATGGCGAAAGTGATATCTTCGTTTATAAGTATGTGAAAGTTGCTGTTTAAGAGTCCCAGACTTTTACCTTTGGGGCCAGAATTTAGAATTTTATAAAGGTACTATGGTGCATAGACTGTATATTATGTACCCCATAGCCTATGCGTTAATATTTCTGCAGCAAAATGTGTGAACATTCACACTAAGTGGGCTAACTAGACTCTATAAAGAGCCCCACATCAGCTCAGGTCTTGCCAACGTTGAGTTAGTTTTTAAAAATAAAACTTTGTGCCTTAGAACCTGTGAATTTCAAAATTGTGAATAAGGGACTGTGAATCTGTATTTATATTGTATACATAGGTTTATATTTTAGAAGAAATGCAATACAGAAGTTACATTCAAAATCTATGGATTACTGAAAATAGCCTTTGAGATTTGGCTCTAAACTTGAGTCTAATCGTAACCCCTTCCATGGCTCATTAGCATTTGACTTTTTTCTTCACACTGCCTAGAACTTCCAGCCCACGGGTTGCAAAGTCATGTGTTAAAAGGGGCCGAGGAGATAATGTGAATGGAGTGGGCTGGGGTAGACAATAGGGACTGGTGAGGACCAGGGCACAGGAGAGCACCTGCACCATCCAAGGCAGGTGCCACCACCAGCAGCTCCTGACGAGGGCTGCCAAGCAGGAAAGTACCCAGGTCATTTCATTTATCAAGATAAGTCAGAAAAAAAAATGTCTTTTACAGGAAGTATTCTCAATTTTTAAATGTTAGCAACTAGGCCAGGTGCCATGGCTCACTCCTGTAATCCCAGCACGTTGGGAGGCTGAGGCAGGCAGATTGCCTGAGCTCAGGAGATCAAGACCAGCCTGGGCAACATGGTGAAACCCCGTCTCTACCAAAAATACAGAAAACTTAGCTGGGCATGGTGGTGCCTGCCTGTGGTTCCAGCCACTCTGGAGAGGATTGCTTGAGAGGCAGAGATTGCAGTGAGCTGAGATCATGCCACTGTACTCCAGCCTGGGCAACAGAGTGAGACCCCATCTCAAATAAATAAATACAAATAAATGTTAGCAATTAATTCAATGTTTTAAAAATTCCACGTGAAACATATAATTTGTGACCTTTTCACTAGTCACTCAAAACTGTGTGTGTGTGTGTGTGTATAAAAGAAAAACATAATGAAAATAGCCCATATGTAGTATATATACCTTATCTTCCTCACCAGCCTCTAAGCGGTTTCTCCCTGGTTCTGTCATTTCCACTGTGGCTTTGATGTCCCTGCCCCCGCACCATCCTGACACCTATGGCCAGGTGTTTGAACTGTGCACTGGGTATAGTGAAAGCACGCTGCCCCAGCTAGACTTTGTGCTAGTCTTGTTATTCTGCTTCTTAGCTGTTGAAGTCTCCAGTCCCAGGAAGCCTTCATGCTGTCCCCCTGTCTTCTCCTTTCTTTCACCTGCCCATCTTTCTGAAGAGCCACAACTGATCATGCCTCCGGATATTGATCTCTCTCCTTATTCACTTTTAATTTGACTCAACAGAATAAACCGATCCCCTAACTAACAAATGCTATGTGCCCTTTCCTAGTTCTTCTTCATGAACTAACCTACATCATTTGGAGCTTTTGAAACGCTCTCCTTCCTGGTGTCCATGCCCCCACATGTGCTGGGGTCCCTCCATGTTTCCCCTCCCCACTCTCATTTGCCTCCTGCTGGATTCTGGCCTCAGCTTTCTTTTTCTCTACACTCAACTTCTTAATTCTCTCCCAGGGCCTAATTAGCACCCTTCAGGGGTGTCTTTTCTCCTGGGACACAAGACCTGAGCCTCCAGGCAGATATTCCACAGGCCCCTCAAACTAAAGCTCTTCAAAATACAACCCCCTACACCCCTCTCTAATCAATGCCAGCTCCTTTTCCTGGTCTCCTTTTTCAGATCAGTGAATCGAAACCAGTTGTTGGTGACTCAGCACATGAGGGTCCATCTCCTTTATGGTTCCTTTTCACCCCTGCTGACAGCACCTCCCCCACTCTTACCACTACTGTTCCCTCCAGTCTATCCAACAAGAACGTATAGTTTCTGTTTTTTTAATTTTAATTTTAATTTTTTTGAGACAGAGTCTCGCTCTGTGGCCCAGGCTGGAGTGCAGTGGCGCGATCTCGGCTCACTGCAAGCTCCGCCTCCCGCGTTCACGCCATTCTTCTGCCTCCGCCTCCCCGGTAGCTGAGACTACAGGCACCCGCCACCACACCCGGCTAATTTTTTGTATTTTTAGTAGAGACGGGGTTTCACCGTGTTGGCCAGGATGATCTCGATCTCCTGACCTCGTGATCCGCCCGCCTCGGCCTCCCAAAGTGCTGGGATTACAGGCGTGAGCCACCATGCCCAGCCACAAGAACATATAGTTTCTAAAACCTAGCAACAACCATGCTGGTGACCAGATTGTCTCATGACTTCTCACTGCCTTCCATATTCTCCTTAGCTTTAAGGCTATCAAGAACCTTAACCTACCATATTTGCAATCTTAGCCACCATGATTCTTATTTGTGTACACTATAGGTTTACTAAACCTGGACTGTGTGTTGAGACCACTTAATATCTTCTGGCAGGAAATAGGTTATTCCTTCTTATCTGAATTGAAGGCTTGCTTGAATACTCAGAGGCTAAGAGGCAGTTGCTGTAGTTTGACCAATTTATGGATCGTGTCATGCCATGTAGATTTTTTAAATCTCCACTTGGACTCCCTAGAATATGTTGTGTCTTATAATGGCATTCACAATGATAAAATGGAAGAAGAGGAGTTGATGGCCTTTAAAAAGATATAAAGCCTTTTTATTGCATTAATTATTTCCTGAGCAAATGCTGAAAAGCTGTGCATTTGGCTAAATAAGCTTGTGTGGTGAGAGTCACCAATTGATAATGGATTATGACATACACCATGCCAAGGTAGCAGGAAAGTCAAGGTTAAATTTTCAGCTAATAGTGGTCATCAGCATTGTCTAATAGGGCTATGATAACTTAAAAATAGTTTAAAGAATGGGACACATCACTGAACTATGGTTTTACATCAAATATATGGTTCATTCAAAAACCCTAGGGCAACTGAAATTATTCTGTGTGTTGGAAAAGATTTCTGGCTTTCAGTTCTGCAGTGGAGTTTGTTAGAAAATGCTGTTGGTGCATCACTAAGGACATGTTAGTTTCCTTCATTGACCAGTTTGTGTTTTGCCAACATTCAGAAGCAGGAATTTTTGCATTTATTTTGGTCCATAAGTCTTTTCATGATACAATAGCAATTAAAATAATTTTTTCCTATCATCATTGAAGATAGGTGGAGGCCCTCATACCCTAAGGAAATTCACTTCTGGAGGTGGGTGGTGAGTCAGCATAGTACCAGGTTAAGAAAGTATTTTGTGCAATCCATCCTGAATATATTTTTCCACTGTAAACAAAAACAAACAAAAAAAAGAATATGGGGAAATACTGGTTCCTTCCTCCTCTGACTTAATGGGAAATGAACAAACTCGATGACAGTTAGGGGACGAGGGAAATTAAATGTTTCCCTCACAATTTGATTTGGATTAGCAGCCTTTTAAGCTGATAGGTTATCTTTTTTTAAAGTAGGCAAATATATCCTAGCTTTCAAAGTTCAAATTACAACTCAAGTAATTGAAGATTCTCATATGCCTTCCAGAAACCGTTTGGTTTCTTGAAGTATTATTAATGCCAAATTCAGATACTTTTGCATCCACCAACACAGCCAGTGTGAATTGAGAAGGTATGAGGACTGAGAGAAAACATTTAATGATTTTAGTGTGAACAGGTTTCACTTTTCAATGAAACACTGAAGCTGGAGTATATGAAGACTTGCCCATCTTGTACCTCTCGACTTTGAATTTCACAGCCTCTACTTATGGCAAAGAGGCTGTTTCCATTCAACTTCAAGTCTGTAGCCATGGCACTAGTGGATTAATAACCTATGGTTAATTATAGAGGTGATGGGAGACAGATGCCAAGGGAATGTAATACACAGCTGAGGCTTTTGAAATCTTCCCATACCAAATACATATCCCTGTGTTTCTATACTTGTGGCTGCATGGCTGGAGAAGCTGATTCCAATGTTATCACCCAAAGATAAATTCCAATGTCTCCCACACCCCAGTTATGCATTACACACATAGACATGCCAAAGGGCTGCTGCCCACTTAGGCTCAGCAGTTCCTAAATACTTGCATGTAACTGAAATGATCAAGAACTGGCACTTGAAGATTATTCTGTGTAGAAAACATTTGTTGGCTGAAGATAAATTGCTGTCTGAGTCTCATCTTGGTAGCCATAATTTTACCTCTTTGCATGACCACATTTTTCTTTAAATGCCGCCAGGGTAATTTGAATCAAGGTTGGCAATTTTGAAACACACCTTGTATGCCTGGGTTTAGACAGAAGCTCTTCTCCTGTTTCTCAAGCTGATTGGTCCTCATCTTGACACAACACATCTGGTCACGTCACTCCCATTCTGTTTATGTAGCACAGCATGGTATCAGGTGGTACTGGATTTTGGCACAACCATCAGCCAAAGAGATCACAAATCAAACATTATTTCTGAAAACTGCAAAAGAAGTGCCAGTGTGTTTAAAATTCATTGAGACTTTTTATTTTCAAGAAAGAAAATTATTTATTTTAAAGGCTTGTAGTTTTAAAAATTCTTGTTCAATGAATGAATGTTCCTTCAAACTACAGGGCAAAAGGTTTCATTGCTCAGCTTAATAAATATTGATTGAAGCATTACTCTATGCTGGGTACTGTGTCTTGCACCATGTTCATTTTCTGGGCTGCACTGGAGTGAGAGAAGCTAAGTCAAACATTCAGTCGAATCAATGGGAATTGTATGCACGCTGTTCCATCTGCTGATGATTCGCAAATGGATGTCTCTAGCTCTTGTCTCTCCCTTCAACCCCAGAATCAGTATACCAACTGCCTTTCAACATCTTCACTTGGATGTCCAGCAGGCATCTTATACTTCCACGTGCAATAGAGATGGAGGTGAAATAGAGGTTACCAGGGTCTGCAGGGAGTGGAGGAGAGGGAGTTAGAGTTTAAGGATTGCAGAATTTCTGCTTGGGATGATGAAAGAGTTCTGGAGATGGATGATGGTGATGGTGACAACACTGTCAATGTATGTAATGCTACTGAATGGTACACTTTAAGATGGTAAAAATGGTAATTTTTATGTAATATAAATTTTACCACAATAAAAAAATACATGTCCAAAACGAAATTCTTAAGTCTCACCCCCAAACTGGTTCTTCCTGCCATCCTCCTTATCTTAAGAAATGGCACCTCCATTCACCTTTAGGCATGTGTTAAAAACTTGGAGTCTCACATTTGATTCTCTCTTTGCTCACATGGAACATCCAATCCATCCCTCAACCCAGGTAGCTCCACATTCAAAATACATTCGCAGTCAGGCACGGTAGCTCATGCTTGTAATCCCAGCACTTTGGGAGGCCAAAGCGGGTAGATCACCTGAGGTCAGGAGTTCAAGACCAGACTTGCCAACATGGTGAAACCCTGTCTCTACCAAAAATACAAAAATTATCCAGGCATGATGGTGCAAGCCTGTAATCCCAGCTACTCAGGAGGCTGAGGCAGGAGAATTGCTGGAACCCGAAAGGCAGAGGTTGCAGTGAGCTGAGATCGCGCCACTGCACTCCAGCCTGGGTGACAGAGTGAGACTCCATCTCCCAAAACAAAACAAAAAAGATTCACAATCCAGCTCCTTCTCATCACCTCCACCGCAACCTCCCAGGCCCAGTCCTCTCTTGCCTGGACCACAGAGACCTCGTAACTGGTCTCTCTGCTTTCACTCTTGCCCTTCTGTGGTTCATTCTCCGCATGGTACTAGAGTGATCCTTTTGTCATGTAAACACAGGCAATTCTTCTGCCCCACCCGCCAAAGATTTCCCATCACAGCAAAATGAAGCCCAAAGTCCTTCCAGGTTCCAGAAAGCCCCAGATGATCTGGCCCGTGGCTAGCTTGCTGAGCTCACTGTTCTCCTCACTTCCTTTGTTCCAGCCATGCTGGCCTCCTCCATGCCAAGCACACTCCCGCTCTGGCCTCTAAATTCTCCTTGCCTAGGATGCTCTTCCCCAATCCGCGTCAGTGTCTCCAAAAATGTCACCTTATCTGAGAGCTTCCTGGCCATCTGTCTAAAATCACATCACCTTCTGCACCATTTTCTCTCACTGTGCCCTTCTTTGCTTATTTATATGTTTGCTTATCATCAGTTTCTCCTCTACTAGGATATGAGTTCCATGAGAGCAGGAATTATTTTCCTGGCTTTATTCACTGCCTTATTTGCAGCAGCCTGGAGCTTAGTAGGTGTTTAGTAAATATTGCATAATGTGCAAGGCACATAATTATTTTTTTCTAAACATCATTAATTGGGCTTACTACAGAGAATTGAGTTATCTAATGAATTCCCATTTGGAATGAATTGTGTTTTTCCCTTTCTTATGTTGAAACATTTAACTCCCAGGCACATGAAGTTAAGCACATGAAGTAAAAACAAGCAAGATTAGCAAATTAGTGAATCTCGTTTTTTTCATTTTTTAAAATAATAATAATAATTATTATTATTATTAGTTTTAGTCGGAGTCTCGCTCTGTCGCCCAGGCTGAAGTATAGTGGTGTGATCTTGGCTCCCTGCAACTTGAGGTTCAAGTGATTCTTGTGCCTCAGCCTCCCAAGTAGCTGGGGCTAAAGGTGTGCACCACCATGCCTGGCTAATTTTTATATTTTTTAGTAGAGACAGGGTTTCACCATGTTGGCCGGGTTGGTGTCGAACTCCTGACCTCAAGTGATCTGCCTGCCTCAGCCTCCCAAAGTGCTGGGATTACAGGAGTGAGCTACCATGCCCAACCTATTTTTTTAATTTTTACATTTTTTTGGGGGGGTACATAGTAGATATATATAATTTATGTGGTAAATGAGAAGTTTTGATATAGGCATGCAATGTGAAATAAGCACATCATGGAGAATGGGGTATCTGTCACCTCAAGCATTTATCCTGTGAGTTACAAACAATTCAATAACACCCTTTATTTTTAAATGTATATTTTTGACTATAGTCATCCTATTGTGCTGTCAAACAGTAAGTTTTATTCATTCTGTTTTTCTGTACCCATTAACCATCCCTATCTTCCCCGCCCTCCCATGCCCCACTATCCTTCCCAGTCTCCGGTAACCATACTTCTATTCTCTATGTCCATGAATTCGATTGTTTTGATTTTTAGATCCCACAAATAAGTGAGAACATGTGATGTTTGTCTTTCTGATCCTGACTTACTTCACTTAACATAATGATCTCCAGTTCCATCCATTCAAATTAGTAAATCTTAGGCCACTTGAGTAAGATTTGGGAAAATACAGGAGCAAGTCAGGCTAGGTCAATGCAATTCCAAAACATGTGGTTGAATTTATGGTATTACTATGAGCTCTTTTGAGTGTGAGATTCAGAGACCCAACTCAGCTTGCATAAGAATAGAAGGAAACTTCTGGCTTTCTTTGAAACTACCAAATTCAAGGCATGGACTTTAGGTATGACTGTATTCAGTCACTCAAAGGATGCAATGAGTTTTCATTCTCCTCTCTACTTCTCAGCAACTCTGCCACCTCCTGTGTTGGCTTTGTTCCTGGGCAGCTCTAGGATTGTGTCTTCCTTATAGCTGTTGTAGCTGATGATAATCTCAGGGAAAGGAGAGTTTCTTTTTATCAGTAGCCCAGCAAAATTTCCAGGACTGAGTCACATAAGACCAGCAGATGAACCAAATGGTGTAGCTCGGGGGATAGAAGTCATTTGTTTGGCAGATCGAAATCACATGCCCATCCTGCACCTAACGAGAGAGGAGGAATTAAGGTCAGCCCCACTAAGCCCCCCGTGGAGCAAGTGCCAGGTTTACTCAAAGGGAAATCAAAAGAAGGTGAAATGGATGCGGCGAGGGCAAAAACATCCACTGTTCACTCTACCAAGGAAAGAAGATTCTATTTGGCTGTGTGATGTCATTTATTGCTCTTCAACTTAAATTTTTTCAACTATCCTTAATGAGTTGTAATGAGTTTTAAGTCGATGGTGAGCAGATTCTTACAGAAGAGATTGTATATGCATGTTGGACCATGATGGTAGGAGATTTGGAGTACTTGGAGCATGGAGGTAAGGGAGATTTGGGAGACTCAGCAAATTCCTAGGGCCCTTATTGCCTCCGACAAGATTTCTGCTTAAATGAGACAGTATTCTATTTAAGTGAAAAAGTCACTGAGGCTGGGTATGGTGGCTCACACTTGTAATCCCAACACTTTGGGAGGCCAAGGCTGGCAGATCGCTTGAGCCCAGGAGCTTGAGACCAGCCCGGGCAACATGGCAAAACCCCATCTCTAAAAAATATTAAAAAATTAGCCGGGCCTGGTGGCATGTGCCTGTGATCCCAGCTACCCAGGAGGCTGAGGTGGAAGGATCACCTGAGCCTAGGGGGTCGAAGCTGCGGTGAGCCATGATTGTGCCACTGCACTCCAGCCTGGGTGACAGAGAGAGACCTTGTCTCAGAAGGGAAGGGAAGGGAAGGAAGGAAGGGAGGGAGGGAGGGAGGGAGGGAAGGGAAGAAAATGTCATTGAATAATTCAGTGTATAATAACTTACTTGGTCTAAGGTCCCCATCCTTCGAACTAGTTTAACCTGCACAGAATTCAGCCTCCATTCACTTCTTCGCTGCCCTTTTGCCCAAGACCTAGCAACTGGATTTCTCAGCCCTGCCAGTGAGCCCAGCTCCCATTCCCTCAGACGGTGCAGTATCATGGTATGAGCACTTGCTTTGGTCTCAAGAAGACATGATTCTAGTACTGGCTATTTCACTCACTATGTTTGTGTTCGAGCCTCAGTTTCCTCACTGAAAAGTGGGCATGATAATATCTATGTCATTGTATTGTGATGATTGAAAGGAAAAAGCTAGAGAAGAGGCCTAGTTCAGTTCCAGGCTCATGGAGGCACTCAGTGAATGATGTTTGTTGAATAAATGAGTAAACTATGCCAGTGGCTTTACCCAGGTCCTGGGCCTTCAGCCCTGCCATGTGCCCCTGTAGTTAAATTTTCTGGGTCTAGCCATGTCAGGAACGGTACAAATATTACAGCTAGAATGCAGGGCAATTCAGTCGCAAGTAATAGAAACCAACTCTGACTCAGTTAAGCAAAAAGGGAATTTTGTGTGAGCTAAGGGATATTTCAGAGAACAGAAGGAAAAGCCGAACATTGGGCCTGGAAAGCACAGCAGCCAGAGTGAGGTCCAAGATAGATACGACAACCTCACTAGGGCACAAGGGTCAGGATGACTCAGCTCAAGAAAGCTTCTATCCGTGTGTCATTTCATTCACATACTAGGACAGCTCCTGATTGGTCTAGGGTAAACATGTGACCCAGAATCAACCAATCAGGACACCTCTTAAGCGCACAGCCATTGCAGGAAATATTCACACCAATATATTACACCTGGTATGCTACCTTCATTTGTTAGCCCTTCAGATATTTACTGGGTACCTAAATTGTGCCCTGTGCTAGAGTCTGGGATGAAAAAGACCAGTGCCTGTTTTTGGTACCTAACAGTCCAACAATGACTGAATTAGATAGGACCTTTTGGCCCTAGAGTATAAATTGGGATCGTTGTCTCATCAAAACAATGTGCAGAGGCCGGGCGCAGTGGCTCACTCCTGTAATCCCAGCACTTTGGGAGGCCAAGGCAGGTGGATCACTTGAGGTCAGGAGTTTGAGACCAGCCTGGCCAACATGGTGAAACCCCTGTCTCTACTAAAAATAGAAAAATTAGCCGGGCATAGTGTTGCATGCCTGTAATCCCAGGTACTTGGGAGGCTGGGGTGGGATAATTGCTTGAACCCAGGAGGCAGAGGTTGCAGTGAGCTGAGATAGCACCACTGCCCTCCAGCCTGGGCGACAGAGTGAGACCCTATCTCAAAAAACAAAACAAACAATCAAAAAACAATGTGAACAATGTGCAGAGGGTAAGGGTGGGGTTGGTTCTCCAAAGGAAAATTGAGTCACTATTAGCAGAAGAGGGGCAATGGCTGCTGGCAGGAAAAAGCAATAGCTGTTCCACTACACCTAATTAGTATGTTACTCCACCTTTCTGAGCCTTAGCTTCCTCATCTGTAAAATGGGGATAACAATGATACATGAATGATAGGATTATTTTGGAAGATTAAATGAGTTAACATATGTAAGGTGCTGAGAATAGTGTGGAGAACCTAGAATCTGTAAATATTTGCTACCATCATCATCATCATCACGCCAAGCTGCAGCTCTGCGATTCCTTCTTACATATTGTTTTCATAATGGAAACTCCTGGCCATACCCCAATCCCCCCGCAAGCAACAGGACTTTTTGAGTAGTAATAAAAAAGAAGAGGGAGAAATTTGGCAACTTCCCCTTCTGCAATCACATAGCCAGTGCCTTCTCAGGTTTCCCCTTTGACTGGGGATCTGCAGCCTATACGTGTTAATTTAAAGTGAACTCTCCAAATGGCAACTTGTTCTGGAGCCCCAGGCTGTGCAGACAGAGCCCTTCTCCACAGAAGGTTCCAGGCCGGTGGCTTCCATCCAGCCTTAACCCTGTGCATACTCATAACACAAAACTGATGGAAAGTGATTGAAATGTAAGTTTTTGTTGCACTGAGATGCTAAATTCAGGATTGGGAGCATATGGTTCACTCCATATTTGTTTTCTGCATATCTGATGTTAGCAGTTTCGAACATCGCTGGGACGCTCCCTGGAGAATTTCAGTTCTGTAAATGAAACAATTATTTTGGCAGTTTGGGAGAGATATATTCATAACTTTCATGGTATTTAAAGGGGAAATACACCTTCCCCAAGTCCCTTTTTCCCTTGCCAGATATGAAGAATGAAATTAGAGTGTCGAGGGGATAGAAGACATAAATAGAAAAATCAGCAGTCAATGTGTTGTGTTCACGATTGGATTTCTAGGATTGACAGTGAGACAGGAATTAAAAGAGTTTCTCTAAATCTGGGCACAGAGAAGCTGTAGAGAACATCACGCCTGAGGCATCACGTTCATTCATTCAATCATCAATTATCTAACAAGCAACTCTGATGTGCTCTTGCTGAAGTCTGAGATGAAAAGAACCAGGGTTTATCCTCAGTAACAGTTTATAGTCTATAAAATTGTATAGTTAGGACCCTGTGGTTGCAAGTAACAGAAGGCACTTTACAACAAGCTTAAGTAAAAAAGTGAAAAAGCCTGGGCACAGTGGCTTATTCATGTGCTCACAGGACTTTGGGAGGCCGAGGAGGGTGAAGGCTTGAACCCAGGAGTTCAAGACCAGCCCAGGCCACATAGCAAGACCCCATCTCTACAAAAATGTTTAAAAACATTAGCTGGGCATGGCGGCATGCACTGATTCCCAGCTACTCAGCTGAGGCAGGAGGATCTCCTTTGAGCCCAGGAGTTCAAGACTGCACTGAGCTATGATCACCCCATTGCACTTCAGCCTGGGCCACAGAGCGAGACTCTGTCTCTAAGATAAAATAAAACAAAAAAGAGAAAATTATTATAATGATAAAGTGGTGTCTTGTGGAGCCCAAGTGACAGAAATGCAAGATCTGGACCTAGGAATTAAAAGCTGGGGCCCAAGCAGTTCCCTTGTGTGTCATTTATCTCTCACGCCTTCCCAGCTTTTCCTCTCTGCCTCCTGGTTTCCTGTTTTCTCAATCCACATAGCAGAACATGGTCACCCCCACAGCTCCTGAGTTTTTACATCTCTCTACATTTGAGAGACCATCCTGGCAGGAAAAGAACCTCTTTGACCCAATTCTAAACTCAGGGAGTGAGGCTGATTGGTTCAGTTTGCAGGTAGTTACTCCGAGTCCAATCAACTGGGGCCAGGATGTGGAGTTATGAACAACTTGGTCACTCAAACTGGTCCCTGGACCAGCAATAGCATCTCATCTGGGAGCTTGTTGGAAATATTGACTCTCAGGCCACCCCCTGACCTACTGAATCAGAATCTCCATTTTCACAAGATCCTCAGGTCATGTGTATGCATGTTAGAGCTGTAGAAACAACATAGCTGCCCGACCATCACTCTGTGTATGAGGTGGGCACTTACAGGTTGGTGGCAGCTGAGCAGATAGCTCAGAATGGTTCTACTGCAATAACATACATATGATCAGCTCTGGAGGCTACTTCTGGAGAGAAACAGTACCTCTTAAGAACATCCATAGAGGAGAGTGACTTGGACATTTATCATGGTATAAATGAAATGTTTCATGTCTATGTGATGCTTTCTTAATAGTTCCTGGATTCTGTCTTTCCTCCCATATAGCAGGTGGCAGGCTTCTAATAGGGTTTCTCTGATCTCATGTTAAGTCTGGAAAATTCATGCATCCCAAGTGGGCCACAGGGATGAGTGGTAAACCTGCCCAGAACAAGAAGGTCCAAATATGGGAGTCCTATGGCATGTCCATGGCTCTTTACGACTGAGCATGGTCTTTTTGGAAATGCTCTTGGACACAGACTACAAGGACCTGGACTCCCAGCCTGGATATTCCAGAGATTGCTTTGAATCTTAGAATACTAACGTAAAAGACGATTCCTGTCTTCATGAGAGTCTTCTCTTTTACACGCTAGAATGGACCTTCTGTGAGAGATCCTCAAGTGTAAGGTGTGTGGCCAGGGTTTTTAGTATTTGTAGTTCATAACATGGCTCACCTGTTGTGTAGGACCAGATAACTCATCTTGTGGTGGTGTTGTTTTTTTTTTCTGCCTCCAAGGCACACAGAAGGTGCTCACTTCATGCTTGGGAATGTTCAGAGCATCCCATCTTGAATGGAAGTGAAGACAAGCAAGTAGATTTTTGCCATGACTTTGCAAAGTGTGCTCAATCAGGACTCACCCAACTACTTTCTCTGGAGGCCTGAGACAAGCTTCAAGTGCAAAGCATTCTGAACCCAGACCATTGGAGGAGAATCAAGGCAATAGGTCTCATTTCACTCACTATTCATGTCCCCACTTTATGCCCATCCCAGAATTGTTTGCATGCCTTCAAATACAAAATACATGAGAACAATAGGATGTGTATGTATACAAGTGTACACACATGGGAATTGTATGTTCAGAATTTCTTTTCCAACAAAAACATGGGGTCAAAATAGTTTAGGGACTCCTAATTTAGAGCTGTAGTTATAAAACTTTTTCAAAGGCAGCGCACAGCTCTATTTACTTAATAAACCTTTCTATAGTGCTTGCTACATGCCAGGCACTGCTCCAGGTATACTGCAAATATGAATGTATTTAGTCTTCATAACCACCTCATTAGAGTAGGTTATGGCAATATCTCATGTGTGGAAACTGAGGCACAGAGCGGTTAGGTCACTTATCCAGGGTCACCCAGCTAGAAAGAGGAAGCTGGGATATATACCCAGGCAAACTGTTTCTAGTCTTCAGGATCTTAGACGCTAATTAGGCTGCCCCTTCTAACAAAATCTTGCATAAAGCCATATGACCAAACAAAAATAAACAGAGCAGCTCTTGTTTATATGGAGTGAGGAGTATTTTGGCTTTCCTCTCAACTCTTTCCTACATCCTTCTTTTTCTCCCTCCCTCTCTCCCTCCCATCCTTCCTTCCTTCCTTCTCCCTTTTCCCCCTCCTCCCCCTCTTTCTCCTTTCTGTGAAGTGCAAAGTACCCCAGGGAACACAGTTTGCAAACCATCAACCTAATCCAACCTGATAATTTCATGAAAGTTTACTTTACCTTCTAGAGGGGAAGTGGTGGCATGTTTTTATCTTGGGTCACTCAGCTTCTGCATGGCAGAGCTGAAGGGATCTCACTTGCAACTCAGGGGTCTTTCTGCTACCCTAAAGAAGATGTGAGGGGATGAGTTAGATAAGCCTTCCTCCAGGGGCTGCCCCTTTACGAAAAGCTCTCCTCCTTTCCCTTTTTAAAGCACATTTAGGGCCGGGTGTGGTGGTTCATGCCTGTAATCCCAGCACTTTGGGAGGCTGAGGTGGGAGGATCATTTGAGGTCAGGAGTTCAAGACCAGCCTGGCCATCATGGTGAAACCCCGTCTCTACTAAAAACACAAAAATTAGCCAGGCATGGTAGCGGGAACCTGTAATCCCAGCTACTCAGGAGGCTGAGGCAGGAGAATCACTTGAACCCGGGGGGCAGAGGTTTCGGTGAGCCGAGATTGTGCCACTGCACTCCAGCCTGGGCGACAGAGTGAGATTCCGTCTCAAAAAAAAAAAAAAAAAAAAAAAAAAAAGCGTATTTAGAATGCATGTGTATTAATCCCCAGGTTATAATTCTTCCCTTCTTTTTCCTTGTTGAGTTTTGCATGATTTGCCTTCCAGTTCCTTCCTTTTGCTCAGTTAATTGATTTTACCAAGTTTCCGACTTGAGATGATTTCAGGCAGCTAAAATTTGAATATGACAGACTAGGCTGTAAGGAGATGCAGCCGTGATGCTAAACATCCGCTCAGGCTGAAGAGGCTGTCGGCAGCTACTCATGCTGAAATGACAGGTGCTTTTACTGCGACAGCCATACCTGGTCCTGATTACCCACGTGGAAGTGCAGGGGACGGCTCAGGACCTGTTGTAGCTGCCTGCATACACGGTGACAGGCCACTTACAAAAATTATTTGTGATTTGCACTCTGCTATCAATCGAGATTGAGAGTATTGATCCCAACTGATTGCCAAGGACCAAAATAAAGTGAAAGGGTAATTGACTGCCGTGTCCCCCATCGATCGAGTGCCACAGTTCATTGCCACTGAAATTATTTTCAAGTACTTTGGTTTATCATTCCTAATAAATATAGAAATTGAGTAATCAAAATGACTTACATTCACATCGAACCAAAAGCTTTTAAGGAAGTGTCTGTGTTTAAGTGAGTCCATATTCTACATGGGTTTTCCAATGAAGCCCCCAGGGTCCATTCTGACAGTGCTAGGATGAAGCCTGGCTTCAGAAAAAAAAAAAAGAAAAATAATAAAGCGTCATCATCTCAGAGGCAGGAATCCCAGGCTCCAGTACTTCTCCAGTGATGTCATAGTAATTGTGGCCCCGGGATTTGAAGGAAGACCGCTCCTAAAGAGTCATGCTGTCCATCTTATTTATAAACGAAGCATGTTTTCCTCAAAGCAGCAAGACCGCTTATTTATTTCACTCCCCTCAGCATTGCTCATAAATGTATAACAGTTGTTTTCAGGTTTACAGCAATGTTAGCAGGAACGTTATTAAATCAAAGTCATCGCTAGCCGTATAAATATAGATTATATGGTGTGTGGCCCTACAGTTCTGTAGAAATACAGCTTTAAAAATTATTTTAAAGAAAGATCTAGGCTTCTATTAAGCAGGTGGCTGAAAAGTATTATTGAGATGCCAGAATGTGCTTTGGGAACTGAAGTTCTGTAGCTCAGCCCTATCTAGTAGAAATACAGCCAGAGGCATTTCTGAAAAATACCATGATATGCAAAATCTCACAACAAAAACTACAGGGCTTATGACGGGAGTGGGGTTAGGGACATAATATTCAGAAACCTTGTCAGCGACCCATAATAAAAAAAGACAAGAACCTAGTAAAAAGAGTAGCCTGGTTTTACATATTTTAAATGGCTAAGAAATACATAAATACTACAATAAATACGGCAGTTTACCTTGTGAAAGACCTTGGCTTTGCCTGTGGAAGTGGCCTCGGAAGGGTTGCTGCTTACAAGTGATTGGGAAGCAGTGGGAGGAGGGCTATCCTAAACTGGGTGAAAAGTTGCAGCCCCAGATGTAGGCAGGTGTGCTGTTGAACACGTAGAGTAAACTGAGGTAGCTGGTGGATTTTGAGGTGTGTTAGCATTTTGTGTATTTCCACACAGCTCGGTTCAGGCAGGTGTAGTTTTCTGAAGTGTTCACCTAGCGTTTCTTGCAGATGTAAGCAAACACAATATTTATGTTATATTCAAATCATATTCTCAATATGTCGGTCGTGGTGGAACAAATTTCCATTTTCAAAATAAGCATTATAGTAGAGCTGACTGTATCATAAAAGCCATAAATGGAAACCCCATATTAATTTTACATTTTCTTAATAGTCATATTTTAAAAACTAAAAAGAAACAGATGAAATTAATTTTAATAATACATTTCATTTACCCCAATGTATTCAACATATTATCATTTCAACATGCAATCAATATAAAAAAAATTAATGAAATGTTTTTGTATAGTAGGTCTTTGAAACTGTGTATGTATTTTATACTTACAGCATATCTCAATTCAGACTAGTCACATTTTAAGGGCTCTGTAACCACATATGCCTCATGTACTGAGAGCAAAGGTACAGAGAATAAGAATCTCTGTACCTTGGACAGGGAGGTTACAGATAAAAAATATAAATCAGCAGTGGAAAGTGGAAATTCACTGTAGGGTGCAGGATCTTCCACTTTCTGTTGCCCAAAAATAGCAATTAGGCCCATACTCCAGATCTATCCATCTATCTATATATTTATATATGAGAGAGAGAGAGAGAGAGAGAGTGAGAGACTGAGACTGTGTGCAGAAAACAGATTCCTATGCTTAAGCCACAAAACAAATCCACTTCATTTATGCCTCATTTTTTATCATAGTAATTCAAGTGTGAAAGCACAGTCTTTGATGGTCATACATATGTCAGTCAACTTCATGAATTCCTCTAGGACAATAACCACGTCTACAGATCTCTTCACCCGCGATGTTTAATTAATACATGCTTGGCATGCAGTAGGTACTCAGTAAATTGACCAAAACCTCATCACCAAGCCAAAAAGAAAAAAAAATAGAGCCTGGGAATGGTGGCTCATGCCTGTAATCCTAACGCTTTCGGATGGTGGATCAGGAGGATTACTTGAGTCCAGGAGTTCAAGTCCAGCCTTGGCAACATAGCAAGACCCTGTCTCTAAAAAAAATTTTTTTTTTAATTAGCTGGGCATGATGGCACATGCCTGTAATCTCAACTACTTGGGAGGCTGAGGCAGGACGATTGCTTGAGCCTGGGAATTTGAGGCTGCAGTGAGCTATGACTGGCCACTGCACTCCTGCCTGGGCAACAGAACAAGCGAGACCCTTTTTCTTAAAAAAAGAAAAGTCGACAACGAACTTAACACACCAGACCAGGCCCATAAAACCCCTTTTTCTTTTTTAAAATTAATATACTCAGCCCTTAACGTTACTTCATTATTACCTCAGTTGTCATAACTTTCAAAATTCTGTATATTTTAGGCATTTTATGTCAGGACCCCTGTTAAATGTTTCCTGAGCTGACTTTGACTCATGTATCAGGTTGTCATCTGCCGTATGGTTTAAGCTCTTGAATGGCAATTAAAGAACTAGAAAAGTTAGAATGAAATTCTCTTACTCTTAGCTTGTGTGTCTTGCCACTCACTTATTCATTCACTAAGCATTAATAGACCACTTAAGGGTCACTGGTCATCACCTCCCTTCTCATCCTCTATGCTTTGGAGAGATCCAGCATTTCAGTCCCCACACCCTCCACTCCACCACACACATCATGCGCTTTCCCCATTGGCCTTTGCACATGAACTTATAAACCTGGCTAGGCCAGCGTGGTGGCTCACACCCATAATCCCAACACTTTGAGAGGCCAAGGAGGGTGGATTACCTGAGGTCAGAAGTTTGAGACAAGCCTGTCCAACATGGCGAAATCCTGTCTCTACTAAAAATACACAAATTAGCTGGGCATGGTGGCGAGCACCTGTAATCCCAGCTACTTGGGAGGCTGAGGCAGGAGAATCGCTTGAACTTGGGAGATGGAAGAGGTTGCAGTGAGCCACGATTGCACCACTGCACTCCAGCCTGGGCGATGGAACAAGGCTCTGTCTCAACAACAAAACAAAAAACAAAACCCTGGCTAATCCCACCTCCTGCCTCAGGCCTCAGCTTAGATGTTTCTGCCTTAGAGAGTCCTCCCTGAGGCTCACTGGGTCTGAGTTCCCTATCTCTCCACTCTGTGTCTATCACCCTCCACCATCAATGCACCGTTTTATCATTACCTAAAGTATCAGTACTTTGCTGTATCTGGGATTCATTCTAAAGCTCTGTAAGGGCACGGGTTCTATTTCTTGTGTTATGCCTGCAGTGTGCATATCTTCAAAGGCAGAGCTGGAGACCCTCCTGTATGGTCAGGCTGTGATGAGAGTCAGAACCATCACTGAGTGGATAGTGGGACAGATTACAGGAACCTGTAGGCTTCCACTCTTGCAGCCTCCAAAATTGACTTCATACCATAGCCAGAGTGATTTTAACAAATCCAAAGCACATCATGTTACACCCTTATTTAGATACTTTCAGTGGCTTCTCATGGTTCTTAGAATAAAATCCAAGCCCCTGATCCTAGCCCAGACAGCCTTCCATGGCCCGGCCTTTGCACATCTTTCTCCTTTATCTTATACCACCCTCTTCATTGTCCTCTCTGCTTCACCCACTCTGATCTCCTTTCCCATCCTTGGATGTACAAGCAGGCCTTTGCCTGTGCTGTTCTTTCTGCCTGGAGCACTCTTCCTCCCTCATCAAATCCTCATGTGTTTGGCTTATTCTCCAGGTTCCAGCTCAGATGTCACCTCCTCAGAGTCCTTTCCTAACCACTTTACCTAAAATGGCCTTTCTCAATTTCTTTATCTCATCACCCTGTTTATTTCTCTCGTAAAACTCGTCTCTACAGGTTATGATACTGTTGATGTATTTGCCTACCTTTCCCCTTTAGAGTATAAGCTTCTTGAGGGTTGGGACCATGCCTATCTTGTTCACTTCTGCATCCCTAGCATCTAAAATACCTAGGTTCTTGGTAATATTGCTGAATGAATGAATAAGGTACGTGTGTGTGTGTGTGTGTGTGTGTGTTTGTGTAATCAAATAGACATGGGCGGTGAAAGAGAGGGAGTCAGCGATTTCTAACTTCGTCATTTTGTCCCACTTAAGCAGACCCTGGTAGAAGGATTCCTGCATTTTGGAAGTGACACCAGGAAACAGTGGTAGAGTAGTGGAAAAGTGAGTAAGGCTAGGGAAGTCAATGAATTATCAAGCTTGCTACCTTGTGGATAACTGGGAAGACCACTTAGGAACCCTGGGCAGCAGAATAGAATGTGTGCTTCAGAATGACTCCCCCGACCCTTGTGATGCCCCTGTTCCCTGGGGGCTGGGGGAGCTGCAGTACATATCTACAAAATCTTTCTTTCTTTTTTTTTTTTTTTTGAGATGGAGTCTCACTCTGTTGCCCAGGCTGGAGTGCAATGGCACAATCACAGCTCACTGCAGCGTCAACCTCCCAGGCTCAAGTGATCCTCCCACCTAAGCCTCCTGAGTAGCTGGGACTACAGGCATGTGCTACCATGCCTGGCTGATTTTTCATTTTGTTGTAGAAATGGGTTATTGCCATGTGGCCCAGGCTGGTCTTGAACTCCTGGGCTGAAGCAATCTTCCCACTTCAGCCTCCCAAAGTATTGGGATTATAGGTGTGAGCCACCACATCCAGCCTATCAAACCTTTTATAGTCATTAGTTAAGGGTTGTGGCTTGAGGGGAGTTAATTCTCCTGTGCTTCTGGCCCATGGGGTAGGCTGGGTTGAACTCTCACAGTAAGGCTGCAGGTAGCTGGAAGTCTGCAGAATGCTATAACGGTAAGGCCCGAGGAAATATAGACAAGACACCACCAGCATCAACTGCCCATGTCCATAACCAAAGCAAGGCCCACAGAAAAGGGGCATCCAGATGGCAGGTTGGGGATGAATGAATCAGGCTTGGGGATCTTGAGTATCCCCTGCAGGCTCACCTGCAGGATATCCAGGTGAATATGTCCAACAGGCAGTTGCAAATACGGGTACAGAGCTTAGGAGAGAGGAGGTGGCTGCAAAGGAGTAGAGAGGAGATGTATTTGACAATCACTGGCAGATGAAGGTGCGCTGTAGCCATGGGGTTGGATGAGATGGCCTTTGTTTGCTGAGCCACATGGCAGTGTGTGCCACAGTTGGGCATTTCATGTCTTGAAGCAGCCTTTTCCTGTTCTCCATGACTCTGCCACATTCTAATTTTCCTCTCATCTTTCCAGCAGTTGGTAATATTTATGGAGTGAATGGGAAGAGGGATGAGGAAGGGCAGGTCGAAGAGCCTGTGCCAGAGGCTGAGGGGAAGTGATTAGGGATATAGATGGGAGAGTGGAGGACGCTGATCTTGGAGCGACAAATCTCAAGAGGGAAATGACAGGCCAAAGTGCTGGGGAAAATTCAAGAATTTGGGTTCAGAGGTTTCTCTTCAGCCAGTAAACAAATATTTTTTACTATATTTCAAATTACCTAAAATGCCCTGAAAAGTAGAAGGAATATATCTTCCTTTAAGAAAGGAGCAAAGTGCTTCATGCCTGTAATCCCAGCACTTTGGGAGGCCAAGGCAGGAGGATTGCTTGAGCCCAGGAGTTTGACACTAGTCTGGGCAACATGGCAAAACTCCGCAATTACAAAAATTTTTTTAAAAATTAGCTTGGCCTGGTGATGCACACCTGTTGTTCCAGCTACTGGGGAGGTTGAGGTAGGATTGCTTGGGCCCAGGAAGGAGGCTGCAGTGAGCCGTGATTGTACCACTGCACACCAGCTTGGGCAACAGAGCAAGACACTGTGTCAAAGGAAAAAAAAAAGGAGCAAAGAAAAGCAGGATTGGTTAGTCCAAAATAAGTTGTGTCATAAGCCATTGCCACATGACAACCAGCAACAGCATTTCAGTGGCATATTTTAAAAGCATCTATTTAGCTCACACATCTGCAGGATGGCTAGGGGTTAGATGACCAAGGCCAGGACTGGTTTGGATGGTTTGGCCAGGTGACTCTGCCCAACTTGTCCCTCATCCTCCTCCTGGGACTAGTGGGCTAGCCCGGGCAATTTTTTCTCAGGTCAGTGCCAGAAGCACAAGAGAGCATGCCCAATCTCATAAATGCTTTTTCAGCCTTTGGTCCTATCATCCCAAAGACCAAACAAAGGTTAACATTCCATTGGCCAAAGCAAGTCATGTGGCCAAACTCAAAGTCAAGAGAAGGGAAAGTACATTCCTATCATGGAGGTAATGGGAGTAGGAAGTGAATGTTTCTAAACCATAATCTAATCTACCACATAAGAATCCAGGGGTCAGAGAGAAAAGAAATTAGGGAAACGCTGTTTAACTTCCTTCTTGAGTTATTGCATTATTGTTTTCCTATTCTTGAAATTTCCAAGCCCTAGCAAGGGTGCCGTTGACTTGGTTGAGGTCACTGGTGTCAGCAGAATAGAAAGAACTAGTAACAGGGGCTGGCTGCTTCCTCTTCAGCAGAATCCAGATAGGGAACTTCAGAAATTGCCAAGGGACCCACCCCCGAGAGGACATTTGCATTCAGCACTGAGCCTTCTCCTGCCAGCATCATGTGATGTGAGGAGGCCTTGCAATTTCTGCTTATTTTCCCCCTCAGCATGGCTGAAGAGTTGAGAGAGAAGTTATCAGGAGGTAGAGAAATATGGAGAATCAATGACTTCGAACAGTTGTATCTCCCCTTTTATCACTGAGGTTCACAATTTTGTATCTTCTGAATCTTAAGTTCCTTAATCAGCACGAGACAAGGAGATAAAAACACATTGCTGCAATCATGGGGGTGAGTCAGTAATTATCATCGAAGAGTACAATTGAAAACACATTTTATTTAAATATTTATCTTAGAGAACTGCTGTTTGAGAGTTTACAGTGCTTCTAGCGGGTGCAGCGGTTTGGGAGCCAGTGACCTCTCATTTCTGGCTCTTTTGATGACTGTAGGAGCCTGGAAGTTTTCTTCCTGGACTCCATCTTCCCCAGCGGTGCTAGTCGCATGGTAATGACTTGATACATTTTTATGAAATGAATAAACTGTAAAATTGGAACAGAACAGCCCATGGAGAGATGAAGGATATGAATGAAATGACATTTAAAACAATTTTGAGTCTTAAAGGTAGAGAGCATCCTGGATTCTCCCCACTTTGAGTGGAGTATAAATTTAAGAGCATGTGATTTTGTGCAGCATAGGGATTGTAAATATCCCCAAATTACATAAGTATGCCTTTTTTTCTTTACAATGTCAGATATAGAATTTTGTGGGCTCTTCAAAGTAGAGGATGCTCTATACACAAAGGAGTTTGTTCTTTGAATTATCTTTTATTTATTGACAGCTGGGGTGATGCAGGGCTGTTTCCTATGTTAAGAGAGTGTCAGTTACTTAGCTAATCATATTTATCACCCAGGATTCTTTATTTGTTGATAGCACTGGAGTATATTGGAGTTTTTGTGTGCTACGTGTATATTTCCCTAGCTGCAGTGAATGTGGTTTTTATATTTATGTGAAACTGCTAATGTGTTGCTCGCTAGATCATGAGCAATGGGCTTCTGACAGCTCTGTTCATTAGTCAGCTTGGGGGAAAAAATAAAAGAAAACACATTGATATAGAAACAGAGTGTGAGCCAGCAATTATCATCAGAGAGCACAATTGAAGCCACATTTTATTTAAATATTTATCTTGTGAATTGATTCATACAAAACAAGAAGCTGTTTTTTATTTATGAATGGCTTCACCGCCGAAATTTGAAGAGCAGGAACGCTATTCGAGTTGGGTTTGATGCAGTCCACAGCTCAGAGTAAGGAGAGTTAAATAACGTCAAATTATTCATTGTGATATATCATTAAGATTGTTATGTGTGAATGTGTAGAAAGATGATAACACCGTGCAGCTGTTCACTTCAGAATCCCAACTTTGCATAGTAAGAAGAAGAAGAAAAAAAGCTCATGGATAACTTTTAGTATCAATAATAATAGCAAGTGTTTACAGATGCTAGATAATTTTTACTACCAATAATAATAATAGCAAATGTTGCAGATGTTAACCACCTGCGAATTGCTCTTCTAAATGCATTATATGTGTTAACCCTATCAAGTACTCTTTTTACCCCCGCATTACACGACAAGGTTAAAACATTTAGCAAAGTTTGCATTAGAGTGAAGTACCATTTATAGGACAGGATTTCTGGGGGTGCCGCTGAAAGACCTGACTACTTGCCAGTTCCAGTTGCTATCTGGCATCTCTTAATGGTGATTGGTCACTACAGTGTCAATATTAATGGGGAGGATTCTGGGTCCTGTGTCTTGCCAGGATTTCCAGGGACGGCAATTCCAGAAGTTTTCCGATTAGTTGGCATCCGTTTAATTAGCCCATCTAGGAAGATGAGTCAGGAGAGTTCTGATGATGTGGGGATCCGCCACCCTCCTTCCCAAAACAGGGTCGTTGGATATTTTGCCACCTGACCTCACCCTTCCTTCTCCCTGCAACCACCCTCACCCTCAATATACAGGGAAAGAACTTTAGCTCACCTTTGTTTGACAGGTAGATTGTGGACAGGAGGCGGGCGTGGTGGCTCACGCATGTAATCCCAGCACTTTGGAAGGCCGAGGCAGGCAAATCACTTGAGGTCTGGAGTTCAAGACCATTCTGGCCAACATGGTGAAACCCCGTCTCTACTGAAAATACAAAAAATTAGTTGGGTGTGGTGGTGCATGCCTGTAATTCTAGTTACTCGGGAGGCTGAGGCAGGAGAATAGCTTGAATCCAGGAGGCAGGGAGGTTGCAGTGAGCCAAGATTGCACCACTGCACTCCAGCCTGGGTGACAGAGAGAGACTGTCTCAAAAACAAAAACGGGCCGGGCGCGGTGGCTCACGCCTGTAATCCCAGCACTTTGGGAGGCCAAGGTGGGCGGATCACGAGGTCAGGAGATCGAGACCTTCCTGGCTAACACGGTGAAACCCCATCTCTACTAAAAATACAAAAAAAAAAAAATTAGCTGGGCGTGGTGGTGGGTGCTTGTAGTGCAAGCTACTCGGGAGGCTGAGGCAGGAGAATGGTGTGAACCCAGGAGGCGGAGCTTGCAGTGAGCAGAGATCATGCCACTGTATTCCAGCCTGGGCAACAGAGTGAGACTCTGTCTCAAAAAAACAAACAAGCAAACAAACAACAACAACAAACAAACAAACAAAAAAACAAGAAAGGAAGATTGTGGACAGGAGTTCAATCACCAATGGCATTTTAGGACTTTGCATTATTATAGATATTTACTGTGCTATAAGTTTAAAAATTAATCCTCTATAGTTGGACATTGAGATTATTTGCAATTCGCCAACATAACATTGCAAGCATCTTTGACTAGACAGCTTTGCATACCTTTCTTACTGCTCTTTTAGGACAAATCCCCAGATGTGCCATTGTTGGGTTAAGGCTCTTCATACACATTGTGTTTGCCCTCCAAAAAGTTTGAACCTGTTTATGTTCCAGCCATCATGGAATGTGAGTGCTACTCCTGTGGTTGTTCCATGTAATGAATGCAAAGCTGGAGAGAAGCAGGCAGGCTGTTGAGTGCATGAATTCAGGAATAAACACCAAGATAAGTGTGTTCAGACTATGGGTTGTCAATGACAGCAATTAATTTGGCAAAACAGAGAATTTTGGAAAGAAATGGTATTAGTTCAGCAAGTCGTATGTAGAAAAAAGTGCAATTGATACGGCTTGGCTGTGTCCCCACCCAAATCTCATCTTGAATTGTAGCTCCCATAATTCCCATGTGTTGTGGGAGGGACTGGTGGGAGATAATTGAATCTTGGGTGTGGTTTCCCTCATACTGTTCTCGTGTTAGTGAATAAGTCTCACGAGATCTGATGATTTTATAAGGGGTTTCCCCTTTCTTTGGCTCTCATTCTGTCTTGCCTGCTGCCATGTAAGACGTGGCTTTGCTCCTCCTTGCCTTCCACCATGATTGTAAGGCCTCCCTGGCCATGTAGAACTGTGAGTCAATTAAACGTCTTTCCTTTATACATTACCCAGTCTTGACTATGTCTTTATTAGCAGCATGAGAACAAACTAATACAGCACTAAAGGAGAAGATAAGGGACTCAATGCACCATTTTGTGTGAGCACTTGGGACCTGTGGAAGAAACCTAAAGTGAAATCTTACAAAGAAATAAGGATTTAGGAAAGAGACCGTGAAAATGAAACATTGTAGATATTGTATAGGTCATAGGAGATAGAGGAAAAGGAACAAGAAAAGATAAGCCTGATATAAACAAATGAAGTTATAAATAAGAGGAAAAAAAGAAAGGACTAGCTTTCTATTGCATATGTTGGAAGGATACCTTCAGACCAGCTGGGTTTCACAATTTTGGTATTAAAAAAGTCCTGCCTGAAAACAGTGGGGTGAGGGGTGTAGCATCACTTCCTTCTAGGAGCTGGTTTGGATATTCCAGTTGCTAAGTATAGCCAGAGGTACTAAAATCTGGGCACTGACTCATGGGAACCAAACTCACAAGAAACTGATGTATGAAGCCAGACTGCAATTCATTTATAATGCTATCTGCAGCTACAACAGGCACCATATTCTCATTCTCACTGGACTCTATATTGTTTGCCTAGGGACAGAGCTTCATGTGAAGCCACATTATGATTAGAAGTTGCTTTGTAAGTATAGTCATAGGAAGGAAATTCATCTAGTGGCCTTAAAAAGTAGTGTGTTAGTTGAGACTGTCTCAGAGATAAATGATTAGAAATCAAACTTAAATTTAAGTAAACAAGGAAATTATTTACTCATTTGACTGGGAAGAAATGGGTTCTGGCAAAGTTGGACTCAGGAGTTCAAACAATATCACCTAGACTTTGCTTCTCTACCATTCAGTCCACTGAAGGATGGATGCTCTATGCTGGTAAGGAATTTGTCTCTATGGCCCCTTGTTCCTAAGCCATTGCTCAAGGAGTATTTGTTGAATAGTTCAGAAAACAAGTTCTTAAGGCAAGACATTCTTTCTTCAGTCAGTGCTAAAAAGTAACTGCTAAATTTTATCCCCCTGAAGAAACTCTATAAAGAGGCCCAAATCTTCCTGATCATAAGAATCATTTTCAAATATCAATTTCTAGCTCTCTTTCCTGGAGAGTCACTGTAGCAGGTTTGGTGGGACCCAAAAGTCTGTGTTTTTAACCAAATATCTAGGCATTCTTTTTTTGAGACAGAGTCTCACTCTGTTGCCCCGGCTAGAGTACAGTGGCATGATCTTGTCTCACTACAGCCTCCCCGTCCTGGGCTCAAGCGATCCTCCCACCTCAGGCTCCTGGGTGGTTGAGACTACAGGCATGCACCACCATGCCTGGCTAATTTTTGTTTTTTTAATAGAGACAGGGTTTTGCCATGTTGCCCAGGCTGGTCTTGAACTTCTGGCCTTACGTGATCTGCCTGCCTCAGCCTCCTAAAGTGCTGGGATTACAGATGTGAGCCACTGCACCCGGCCTCTGGGCATTCTTTTATTTTTTGAGACAGAGTTTCGCTCTTGTTGCCCAGGCTGGAGTCCAATGGCACCATCTCGGCTCACTGCAGCCTCTGCCTCCCCAGTTCAAGTGATTCTCCTGCCTCAGCCTCCCGAGTAGTGGGGATTATAGGCATGCACCACCACACCCGGCTAATTTCGTATTTTTAGTAGAGACAGGGTTTCTCCATGTTGGTCAGGCTGGTCTCAAACACCTGATCTCAGGTGATCCGCCCGCCTCAGCCTCCCAAAGTATTGGGATTACAGGTGTGAGCCACTGCACCTGGCCCTGGGCATTCTTATGTTTAGGAGAGGAGGGGGAGAGACATTGATTCAGACCAGCACTTCTCAGATGTTAGCGTGCATACAAATAATTTGGGGATCTTGTTAAAGTGCAGGCTCTGATTCGGTAGGTCCGAGGCAGGGATCAGATCGATCCTTCCTTCCTTCCTTCCTTCTTTCTTTCCTTTTTTTTTTTTTTATTGAGATGGCATCTCACTCTGTCGCCCAGGGTGGAGTGCAGTGATGCAATTTCAGCTCACTGCAACCTCTGCCACCTGAGTTCCAGCGATTCTCGTACCTCAGCCTCCCAAGTAGCTGGGACTACAGGCACACACCACCATGCCCAGCTAACTTTTGTATTTTTAGTAGAGACAGGGTTTCACCATGTTGGCCAGGCTGGTCTCAAACTCCTGATCTCAAGTGATCTGCCCGCCTTGGCCTCCCAAAGTGCTGGTATTACAGGTGTGAAGCCACCACACCTGGCCACAGATTCTTTCTAACAAGCTCCTGGGTGATGTTGCTGCTGCTGCTCTAGGGAAAACATATTAGGAACCACTGACCTGCAGACCAGTGGTTGTTGGGGTCAGTTTCGCCCTTCTAGGGGACATATGGCAACGTCTGGAGACTTTTTATCATCACCCCTGGAGAATAGGTATGACTGGCAACTAGTAGGTAGAGGCCAAGGATGCTGTTAACCACCCTACTGTGTACAGTAGACTGCCCCCTACAACATAGAATTTTCCAGCCCAAAATGTCAGTCAACACTGCTGCTGTTCAGAAACCCTGCTGACGGGTATCTCCTTTGTGTAGCACCTAATTTGGGTAGCACATGATACAATCGATGAGGCACAAGCTTTCTTAGCTGCCACCACAGTTTAGTCCCGTCTCCCCAGGGTTCTGCTCATGACTCCTTGTTTGGGTTTTGGCTGTTGTTGAAGCAGCTTCATTTCCTATTAGCCATAAAAACAGTAGCCAATGTGATCACTCATCAAGACCTTTTCTGTGTCAGGTACTGTTCCGGGTGCATGATGCACTGTGTGTGAGGTAGTTACTGTCAGTTACCCCTATTTTCTGAATGTGAAGTCTGAGGTTCGGAGAGATTAAGCTCTTAGGTCATTTCTGCACCCGGAAAGAAAATCACAATAATTGCAATACTGTTTGGCTTTTAAAATAGATAGTATGCAAATGTATACAAAAGTCAAAAAGTACAAAAGAGTATGCAGTGAAGAATAAATCTCTGTTCCTCTCCTCACTCCCAGCCAGCGACTTCTTTTTCCCAGAGGCCATGCTTGCTCTCAGTTTCTTGGGTATCCTTTCAGAAGGGTCTCTGTATTAAAAGATAGATATTTCCACAAAAGGATAGGCTACTCTGTTAGTTTCCCGTGGCTGTCAAAACAAATTACCCCAAACTGGGTGGCTTAAAAATAACAGAAACAGGTTCTCTCTCAGTTCTGGAGGCTAGAAGTCCAAAATACAGTCATTGGCAGGATTGGTTTCTTCTGGAGGCTCTCAGGGGAAACCTGGTCCCTCCTCTTCCAGCTTCCAGGGATTGCCAGCAGTCCTTGGAGCGACTTGGCTTATGGCCGTCTGGCTCCATCTCTGCCTCCATCCTCACATGGCCTTTTCCCTGGGTGTCAGTGTCCAACTTGCCCTCATCTTATAAAGACACCAGTCAGTGGATGAGGGCCTGACCTCATAGCTTGGCTACTTCTGCAGAGACGTTATTTCCAAATAAGGTCACATTCCAAGGTACCAGGGGTAAGGACTCCAACGTATCTTTTTGGGTTACACAATTCAACCCACGACAGCCACCAAACGTTGCTTTGTATTTTTTCACCCATCAATATGTCTTGGGTACTAGTCCACATTTATGCATAGAAAACTGCCCTTTCAGTGACTACATAAGGGTCCAGTGTATGGACTTCCTGTAATTTTTTAACCAGCCCTCTCTCTGTTGATGGATATTGAGGCTTTACCAACTTTCTGCGATTTCATATGCATTTTGAGTTGTTCTCTTTTTTTCATTTCTAGAGAATAAGCAAACAACATGGGAAAAGAAATCGCTCCCCATATATTCATATGACTAGATTCCTTAGAGTCAGGAATGATCTGTGAGCACCTTTTCTAGATCGTCCAGAAATATCTTTTGTTTCCCGGGATGGATGAGTCTAGCTTCACAAACATTGACTGAGTGATGACTGTAATAGTTTCAACCTTTGCTGTACATCACCACCACTTGAGGAGCTACTTAAAAATACAGATTTGAGAGATGGTTTGGGTGGGCCCAAAACCATCTCTCAAGGAGGTGTGGTCCTGGGAGATATATTTTAAATAAACTTCACAGATAACTAGGATTGAGTGCCACCAGAATGTGTGCCTTTTACTGTGCTAAGTGTCTGGAATATGGAGATGAATAACGTTCAATCCTTGCCCTTCAGGAGCCTGTGGTCTCTTGGTGAAAAACACTCTTGAACAGAGTGTTGCAATATCAATCAACACAAGGAGCTATCAGCACAGCCCGGTGTAGGCGCTTGGCAGCCTGAGCACTGGGATCAAGATGGTGACAGAGGAGAAGCCCTGAGGACCCAGAGCCAACAAATGTTAGTGCAGCAACGACTTGGTTGCCACTGAGAAGAGAAAAGTAACAAACGTGGGAACAGCATCCCTTACAATCCCATCCTTGTATTTTAAGAAAACTGATGATGCAAAACTTGGGAAGAAGCTGGGGGAAGGTGAGAAGAAATCTGAACCATGGCTATATGGAGGCTGGCCATCTGGAGCCGAATCTGCCTCATCAAACAATCCCTAATTGTTTTTAATAAGGTGCATAAGTTATGTTTGGCTTCCTCCGCTCCATGCAGTCTCCCTGTTGAGACTGTTTTTTATTTTCTTATGAAACAATAAGGCCAATATAATTAAAAAGCAGCGGACATATTCACCTCCCAGAGAATGGGGCAGGTAATTAAGAGCTCCTTCTTGAAGGAAGAGTTGTTTTCTTTCTCCTTTGTGTTGCAGTTTTAATAAAGGAGGAGACAGCGGAGTAAGTACAGTGCTAGTTAAATTCCAGTCTTTATTTTCCCTTCCATTTACACAAGAGGAACTCTTGCACACTTGAAGAAGATGAGGACAGAAACATGTGCCTCTTTGGTTCTCTTTGGTACCCCATACTCAGTATGGCCCCTGGTACTTAGAGGACACTTGATAAATATTTGTTGACTGATGGACAGCAGGAGAGGGAAGGACGGAGATCGTCTTCCCTCTAAGCACCATGGAAAGGGTTATCACAAATACTGTCCTCTTGAACTTTCGTCAAAATCCTGCAGAGTCGGATACATTTAAAAAATGACCAAGGTTGGCAAGAGGGAAATAATAAAAAGAGGAGAGTTAGGCGCCCCAGGATAGCATGCTTAGGGGGAGCCTTATGGGGTGAAGGAAGTAAAAGGATGGTAGAGATGTTTTTTCAATATTAATTTTCAGAGAGAAACAAGGGAAAAATATAGCTTGCTTGAGATGGGAAACTGTAATTGCAGGATCTAGGAAAGGAAAAAAACAATTAAGCACTTGGTCATATGATCCTCCAGACCGGGAGGACCGAGAAAGTGGGACGGGCAAGAGGGAATCATTGTAAACAGGCCGTGGGGGCTCAGAGACCTCCTTTGGCCAGTGCTTCCCGGATACATGCCCCATGTCAGGGAATGAGTGAAATGCTTCGCTATGTTAGGATGCAGACGCGTCCTGAGCACCCTGGGGGGTGGGTTCTGCAAACCCCATTTCACCAATGAGGAAACAAAGATTTGGAAGGCTGAGAAACTGGCCCAAGATCAACATAACAGTGGGAAAGCCAGGATTTGAACACAAACCGGGTCATCCTCACAGCCTGTGCCCTAATATTGGCATCCCATTTAATCTCAGATACAGGCAACGTGGTTCCTTATAACTGACCCTGGGCCTTTATCTCATGACTTCCCTAATGGCAACATAAAAATGGATCCTATTTTTATTAAGGTAATACCAAAATATCCATGTGTGTACCTATTCACTCAACAATGCATCTTTTTAGTACATAAGGATGCATGGGACATGGACCCTCAAGAGAGTTACAGTTTAGTAGCTGGCCTAAGCAGACAGTGCCAGGCATAAACAACAAAGTCTTATGTCACTATACTGGTAATAACAGGTATATGTTCCTGGACGCCTGCTGGGTGCCTCCCTGGTTCGTCATGCTTTCCTATGCAGAGAGGTCTCTAGGCAACAAGCTGCAGGAGTTCAGATGAGGGAACCATGGCTTTTAGCCAGTGGAAGACTTGATGGAAGGCTGGCGAGGCCCGAGGACTGAGGAGAGGATGGACAAGGCCACTGCAGGGTGGGGGCAAGGGGATTTGGAGGCATTTGTAGATGAGATTATGACACCAGAAAGGAGGGATTAGGGGAAAGTTTGGCCAAGGTGACTCAAGTCAGGTTGCAGCCAGCTTGAAATGCCAGGGAAACCAGGAGTTCAAGACTAGCCTAGGCAATGTGGTGAAAACCCATCTCTACGAAAAATTAGCCAGGTGTGGTGGTGGCGTGCACCTGTAGTCTCAGCTACTCAGGAGGCTGAGGTGGGAGGATCACCTGAACCTGGGAGGTGGAGGCTGCAGTGAGCCAAGATTGTGCCACTGCACTCCAGCCTGGGTGACAGAGTGAGACCCTGCCTCAAAAAAAAAAAAAAAAAAATGCCAGCCTAAGGAGATTGAACTTAATAGGCAGTGGGAAGCTATGGAACTCTGTAGCCATCTTTTTAGGAATCCAAAGGAAAGGGTGTTTGGGAATGTGCAGCAAATTTGGTGCACTGCAAATGATTCTCAGAGGAAGTTCCCTATCTCCTACACTTCTTAGAACTGCTTCAATTGCCAGTGACAGAAGCTTACACCACGTTGGCTTGAGTACAAAGGGATTAGCTGGTTACAATAAGAGTCCCAAGTAGGGGTGGTGGGTTAAGACAGGGCTGGATCTTGAAGCTCAAGCCAGGCTGTGGGGTCTTGGTCCTTCTCTTTCCATCTCTGGGCCTCTCCCTCCCTCTGCAGGCTTCTTTCTCAGGAGTTCCCCAGTCTGGGCGCCATGCTCTCAGCAACATCCATGTGAGAGTCCATCACTTTCAACAAATATGCCAATCGCCCCAGAATCCAGCTTCTTTGGCCCACATTAGCTTATTCACACATCTTTGAACCAGTCACCATGGCCAGAAGGATGCCGGGCTCTGCTGAGCCATGCCTGAGCTCCAGTTCCACACCTGAGGTTGGGGTGGGGGGCGCCAATTGGCCTTGAGGATTGAGAGTGGCAAGCAGTGATTCCTTAGAGAGAAAAACAAAACAAAAAACTAGGGTGTTGTTATCAGAAGGAGGAGGAATGTGGGCCTGGTGGGCAAAAACAACAGATGTCCACTGCAACACCTTTGAGAAAACGGCAGAAGGACGAATGGGGATGCATGGTGATGGTCGTAAGCTCTCCAAGACGCAAGGATCAGAGGCGGCCTCCCTGGTCCCTAATGTCTACTTTCTGTAAAGTGGCAATGCGGGCAGTGGGTTTTGCGGTTGCTAAGAGGAGTCTTCAGAAACAGAGAACGCAGGTCGCTGAGTGGGCTGGGGTAGTGCAAAGCTTATTGCAAGAAGTAGGAGTTCTGGTTTCTCTCCGGGTTTAGGAGCTGAAAGCCAGAGGAGGCAGTTGATGTATTCATTTCTGCTGCATTAGGCCTGCAGTTGCCAAATCAGGGTTAAATTTGCATGCCCAGTTATCCATGCAAAATGTTGTTCTCATGCAGATAGAGTTGCTGCAAACACACATCTGCCCAACTTATGAATAAGTCCCACATTTCAGCCAGTCTGTTGTTCTTAGATGTCAAGTAACAGCCAGTCCTTCTAAAGGGTGCGTTGATGAGGGAAGGCTCGGGCTTCTTTGCTTGATCCAAGATATCTTTGAGAGCCAGGAACCTGCTTTGTGATAATGATCTCCACTTTTACCTTTGAGGAAAGGAAGTGGCCCTCTAGTCACAGATGGATCATGGCGAGCAGTGGTTCCCGAAGGTTGACTTCTGCAAGCCATCCACACAGGTTTGGAACCACCAGCAGGTCTTCAGGGCACTCTAGTCTGGAGTGCCTTCCTCGAGATCCATCTGTAGGCCAACTCTGGCTGCTTATAGATACATCTGGAGAGTTGGTGGTTGTTGTTAAATGCCAAATCTACTGAGGAGGTAGGAGGATTGCTTGAGCCCAGGAGTTTGAGACCAGCATGGGCATCACAGGGAAACTGTCTCTAAAAAAAAGTTTTTAATTAGCCAGGTGTAGTGGGTGTGGTGCACCCGTAGTCCCAGCTACTCTGGAGGCTGAGGTGGGAGAATTGCTTGAGCCCAGGAGCTCGAGGCTGCAGTGAGCTGTGATCACACTGGTTCACTCCAGCCTGGGTGACAGAGCAAGACTTTGTTTTTTGTTTGTTTGTTTTTTTAAAGTGCCAAAGCCTAGACCTCCCCTCCAGAGATTCTGATTCAGTTAGTATTACGTGGAGCCCAGGCTTCCGTTTTGTTTTCTTTTTAAAAGCTTCTCAAGTGGTTCTGGTTCTGTAGGCTTGAGAACTATTACCGTTCTCATTAGAACACAGGCCAGGCGCGGTGGCTCATACCTGCAATCCCAGCACTTTCGGAGGCCCGGGTGGGCGAATTACTTGAAGTCAGAAGTTTGAGACCAGCCTGGGCAACATGGTGAAACCCCATCTCTATTAAAAATACAAAAATTAGCTGGGTATGGTGTCAGGAGCCTGTAATCCCAGCTACTCGGGAGGCTGAGGCAGGAGACTTGTTTGAACCAGGGAGGCGGAGGTTGCAGTGAGCTGAGATCACACCACTGCACTCCAGCCTGGGAGACAGAGTGAGAGTCCGTCTCAAAAATAAAAAAGAACTCAGAGTTTGTGCGTTTGCTCCCCTGAACTGTATCTCAACACAAATTACTTGCTTGTTCCCTCTTTTCTTCTGTCCTTGCCTTTTTGTCTCTTTCCCTCACACATCATTCTTTCTTTGGCTATCATTAAATTAAGTGCTTTGGTTAGGCAGTCTCTCAAACAGTCCTGAGCCTCAGTTTCCTGATCTGCATAATTGATGGGCCTACACTCTATAATTCTGCTTGGTCCTCTCTGGGTGTAAGCTTCTTGAAAACTGAATTTCTAAAATGTAGCCAAACCATCTGCAGGATCCCAAGAAGCCAGTTTGGTTGAACTAATGAAACCATCACTTGATCATAATATAGACTCCAAACTCATGCATTTAGGTCTATAGTTCTCACTTGGGAGTGCTTTTGCCCCCAGGTGACCCTTGACAATGTCCACAGACTTTTTTGATTATTGCAAATACTCTGCTGTGGGTGTCTAATGGTGAGAGGCCAGAGATGCTGCCAAATATCCTAGAATGCATGGTACAGCCCCCTAAACCAAGAATTATCCAGCTCGAAATGTCAATAGCGCAGAGGCTGAGAAACCTTGCCTCTGGGTGTTCAGGTTTGACCTCCCCTGTCAGAACCCCAGCCGGTTTGACACGTTATCACCACTTTAATCATCTAAAGCTTGCACCTGCTTGGTTCAGCTGGGGATCTGCTAGAAGTTGTTTTCCAGGATGCCCATGAACTCTCTGCATATTTTCTGGTTTTTCATTTTCACTTTCCCTTAATGTATGAACCACTTTCTCTACTGTGACACATGGTTACCAAAGCTTTTTTTCCCCCTTCTCTCTTGTGTTCCCTCACGCCACACCATTTCAAAGTGGGGGCGAGAGGGACATCTGTTTGGGCCTGAGCCTCTGGAGGAGGCCCTAAAAATGTCTCAAGAGGAACTGAGTTGGAGACCAAAGAGGCGGTGGTGTGTGAAGGCCCTGGGCAGTCCTCTCAGCTCCAGAACGATGATGCTAAAAGAAGCATTAAGTGCTTGCATCTTGTGTTTATACTATTCCTATTTCATAAAGGGAGAAAAATTAAATTAAGAGGTGCTTAGCAGCATTTGGGAGTTGGAGATTTAAATGTAATTTTTCAGAGCCAATTGGCCAACTGGAGGGTTGAGCCATTTATGTGATGAACACAAAGTACATGTGGAAGGAGGGCGCTTGAATTACCAAACTATGTGTTTGGTTGAAGTTTTTCCCAGATGATGAAATGTTAATGCATCACTTTTATTTATTTTTATTTTTATTTTTATTTTTTTTGAGACAGAGTCTCACTCTGTCGCCCAGGCTGGAGTGCAGTGGCGCGATCTGGGCTCACTGCAAGCTCCGCCTCCCAGGTTCACGCCGTTAATGCATCACTTAACTGGAATTTGGTTGGACAAGGTCTGTGTGTGGCTGGAAAAGGGAGGAAGGGGAAGACCAATCATAGGATGATACACAGGGCTGGATCTGTAAATGCTTCATTTCTCAGTCTGTGACTTTACAGAATTGTATCTGTAAAAGAGACAATGATACTGCAATTTTGGTTTACATATGCTTTGGAGAGAGTATATGAAGTAAAGGCATTTTCTTTAATGGACAACTAGAAGCATGTTGGAATTTTAGCCTCTGTGACTATTCAAAAAAAATTTGTAAGCTTTTCTAACAAGAAGTAGTGTGCTAAATCAAGTTTCTCTATGGAGAGCTTGTTAGATAAAATAATTACAAAAATTTGAAGAACTCTGGAAGAAATATAATTGCTATAAATCATTTTGAAATCGAGGTATATGAGTGAGAAATGGTTTTATGAGTTTTGGGGTCAAGTACAATCACTGAAGGTGTGTCAAAAGACATCTTAGAGTAGCTTTGCTTGGCCTTCATGGAGGAGGGAAAGAAGGAGTTTGCCTAGAGACACCAAAGCCCCTAGATGCTAAGATTATTCAGGATGAATGAGCGGTAATCCTAACTTATTCATTCACCTAGAACAACCAACCACGTAACATTCCTATACTCTCCTCCCTGACAAACCACAATGGCACCAAGCTCCATCAGCCCATTTCAGGAGCACTGGCTCTTTTTTTTTGTTTAAGACCGAGTCTCGTTCTGTTGCCAGGCTGGAGTGCAGTGGCATGATCTCAGCTAACTACAACCTCAACCTCCCAGGTACAAGCAATTCTCCTGCCTCAGCCTCCCGAGTAGCTGGGACTACAGACACAGGCAACCACGCCCAGCTAATTTTTTTATTTTTAATAGATACAGGGTTTCACCATGTTGGCCAGAATGGTCTCGATCTCTTGACCTTGTGATCCACCTGCCTCGGCATCCCAAAGTGCTGGGATTACAGGCCTGAGCCACTGCGGCCAACCAGCACTGGCTCTTTTTTTTTTTTTTTTTTTTTTAACGTTTTCTTTCTATGAGTTCTTTTAACCAGCATTTCCTAATAAAACCCCAGTTTTGAAGGTGTCTGGGCCAACAAGCACATGAGTTCCAAGTCAAATATTTTTGTAAGTGACATCTGTCCTGATCAGTTTGCACAAGCAAATGACTTGTCCAGGCTGGTGACTATATTTGCTTAAGTATTTGGGAATGCTTTCTCCTGAAGAAATCTAATAGAAAGTACAGATTTTTCTTTTAAAAAGAAGTGAGAAAAAATAAAAGAACTGACAGAGATGAATTAAGATGAGTAACTGAAATTTGGCCAGTTAGCGAGTGAGCAGCACCCATTAGTTTAAGTGCCGTGTGTGTTACAGGGTTAGGAAGGTGCATAGGAAATTAGAGACAGGAAAAGAGTTGGGAGGCATGGAAGTCATCTTGTGACCCTCATGATTAGACTGGCCTTGACTTACAGTCTCACAGCCTCTCAGAACATAGTTTCCTCATCTGCAGAATAGGGATAATAAGAGCATGAACCTCACGGTGGTGTGTGGGTTAAATGGGAACATGCACGTGAAACCCTGTACACAGGTGCTCAGCATATTGTAGATACTCAAGGAATGGGAACTGCTGCTGCTGCTGCTGCTGCTGCTACAGTTATTTGAAATATGCAATCCTGGGCCAGGCGCAGTGGCTCATGCCTGCAATCCCAGCACTTTGGGAGGCCGAGGCGTGCGGGTCACCTGAGGTTGGGAGTTCAAGACCAGCCTGACCAACATGGAGAAACCCCATCTCTACTAAAAATACGAAATTAGCTGGGTGTGGTGGCGCATGCCTGTAATCCCAGCTACTTGGGAGGCTGAGGCAGGAGAATAGCTTGAACCCGGGAGGCAGAGGTTGCAGTGAGCCGAGATCGCGCCATTGCACTCCAGCCTGGGCAAAAAGAATGAAACTCTGTCTCAAAAGAAAAGAAATATACAATTCTGCTACTTGTGATATCATGTGTTACTATATTTAATAGTATCTGTGACAGGCAGAATGCCCCTCTACCAAAATGCCCAGCCCACACCCTAACCCCAGAACCTGTGAATATTCTACTTTACCCTGCAAGAAGGACCTTGCAGATGCAATTAAGGTTATGAGCCTTGAGGTGGGGAGAGTGTTCTAGATTATCCAGGTGGGCCCGATCTAATCACATGGCTCCTCAGGAACCAGGAACATGTTCCTAGCAGTGGTCACAGAAAGATGTGAGGACAGAGAAAAGCATGCGAAGACACAGACTCGAGGTTGTTAGTTTTGAAGATTGAGGAAGGTGGCCATGAGCCAGAGAATGCAGACAGCCTTTAGAATCAAGGAAAAGCGTTCTCCCTGAGAGCCTCCAGGTGCCAACAGCATGATTTTGGCCCAGTAAAACCTGGGTTGGACTTCTAGCCTGGAGAACTATAAGACAATAATTTTGTGTTGTTTTAAATTTGTGGTAATTTGTTACAGCGGCGATAACAAACCAATATACTGAAACTAATACTATTAGTAATATTACTTTTTTGGGCTTTATTTTATTTTATTTTTTTGAAACAGAGTCTCACTCTGTCACCCAGGCTGGAGGGAAGTGGTGTGATCTTGGCTCACTACAACCTCTGCCTGACGGGTTCAAGCAATTCTCATGCCTCAGCCTCCTGAGTAGCTGGGACTACAGGCACACACCACCATGCCCGGCTAATTTTTGTATTTTTAGTAGAGACCTGGTTTTGCCATGTTGGCCAGGCTGGTCTTGAACTCCTGACCTCAGGTGATCCGCCCGTCTTGGCCTCCCAAAGTGCTGGGATTACAGGTGTGAGCCACCGCACCCAGCTTTTTTGGCTGATTCATTACTAAAATGCCTGGAGTTCAATGGAAAAGGTGACTTTACTATTCTTGAAAGGGTAACCTAGTATTATAAATGATTTTACATATAATAAATATAATTCAGCATCCTTAAAAACTTAAGAAAGAAATAATTTTTATTTTTTTTACTTTATCATGTAAAATTACAAAGTCATACTCATCAGAAATGTAGAAAGACTAGAATATTCATCACCTGGATTTAACAATTAACTTTTTCCCATATTTGTTACTTCCTTTTTCTTTCTCATTGTTTCTTTATTTGTTTATTTTTGGTTGAAGTGTTTTAAGATAAATTGTAGTCACTATTACATCTTAACCATAAATACTTGATTATGTGTCCATAAAATGACATAACCACAATATTATTATCAAGACCAATAGAATTACTGTTAATTCCCTGATATTATCTAATACCCAATTCATATCTAAATTTCTTAAATGCTGCCAAAAGTTTTTTTATAGCTGACTTGTTCAAGCCAGAATCCAGTCAAGGACTATGCACTGCATTAGGGGTCATGGTGTCTCCTGAGGCTTTTTTTTTGAGACGGGGTCTCACTCTGTCACCCAGGGGCTGGAGTGCAGTGGTGTGATCTCGGCTCACTGCAACCTCTGCCCCCCGCAACCTCTGCCCCCCGAATTCAAGCGATTCTCCTGCCTCAGCCTCCCGTGTAGCTGGGATTACAGGCGCCTGCCACTGCGCCTGGCTAATTTTTGTATTTTTAGTAGAAATGGGGTTTCACCATCTTGGCCAGCCTGGTCTTGAACTCCTGACCTCGTGATCCACCCACCTCAGCCTCCTAAAGTGCTGGGATTACAGGCGTGAACCACTGCACCCGGCCTCCTGAGGCTCTTTTAATCAAGAACATTCCACCCCCACCATGCCCTACCCTGCTGCTTTATTTCATGGCATTGGCTGTTGAAGAGAGAGGGTTAGTCTTTTTGTAGATGGTCTTACAGTCAGGATTTATGTAATTCTACTTGGTGACAAATTTCTTTAGAAACAGTGCAAAGGAAGACTATTGTGCTTCAGCTTCTTTTCTTTTAGACTTTACACTGTCTTTAATCCTTTCAGTCACACATCCATTCATCCAAACAAATCAACCAACATTGAACACGTCTTCTGCATATTTCCTGAGCACCTACACTGGAGAGATTCACTCTCCAGCCACTGTAACTGGGCCTTAAAGGAAGGACTTTTCATTGTTTCTCCTGAAACTTCCTTTGAAATATCAAGAGCCCTAGACTCATTTTTCTTATCAAAGAAGGTCTAAGAAAGTGTATTGGGCAGGAAAATTTGAATCTACGTGATACTGTTACTACTGCCACCCTTAAGACGGGCTCCATCTTTATTAAGCTTCTAAGTACCAGATGCTTGACATTTATTACCTCTGAGCCTCACCTCCAAGCCTGTAAGGTAGGTATTATTATTCATTTAATAATGTTACCATTTTACAGATGATACAACTGCAGCTCAGAACAGTCAAGTACTTAGTCTAAGGCCTCACAGCTAATGGTGGCAGAAGTGGGATTCTAACAAAGGTGTGTCTGCTTCTGGTGCCCAGTCTTTTTACAAAACCATGATTCTGTTATTCCAGGGCTTGCTTAGTATTCAAATCGATTATTCCATTTTGTGATGACAAAACAACCAATTTAAAATTTTTTGGCATTCTGTATATGGTACCAAATGACCACCAGCAGATCAATAAAGGTTGTTTCGGGTTCTTCTTTTTTCACTTATTTAGAAACTATAGCTGATCTGCTGGAAAAAAAAAACAGAGAACCCAGGAGAGTCTATCAATTTCAAGACCCCAGAGCAAGGGATCAGCAAACCTTTTCTCTAAAGGACCAGACAGCAAATATTTTAGGTTTTGTGGGCTGTATGGTCTCTATCACAGTTATTCAACTGTGCTATTGTTGCATGAAAGCAGCAGAAGACAGTACATAAATGAATGAGGGTGGCTGTGTTCCAGTAAAACTTTATTTACAAAAACAGACAGTGGGCTGGATTTGGCCTGGAAACTGTAGTTTGCCAGCCCCTGCCCTAAAGCAGAGAAAACAATGTGGCAGCCAGTAGGCAAAACTTGGCTGAAGATGTACGTGATCACCTTGTACAATGTTCAGCTATTTAAAAAGTTAAATATTAACATTTAAAAATCAAGATAGTTTATACAAGGAGCAAGGTGTTTCCAGCGCCACTGGAAAGTTGGAAGGTCTGGTGTTTAAGCCCTTGGATCTCATGATGGGAAGGAGCTGGGCAGCTGCCCCTTGATGTGGTCACTGTCTGTCCAGCCCACCACCATCCTTACCCTTCTCTATTGGTTCCCTTGATCACCTTTAACATGGCACTATTTTCTCATTGCTCTCCTTGGCCTGGTTCCTGTGGACACTTGCATTTTCAACCAGTGCCACAATGGAAAAAGATAAAGAAAGACATTTGATTGATAGTAAAAAGATCTTTTCATAAATAGTCCTTGGAAAGTAAAGGCACAATGGTAAAATTTGGCCAGAATTTATGCTTGATTTTTAAGTACAACAACTTGTCCATTATCAGACAGTGAAGGATAATTTGCATCTGGCATAACTTCTATTGGAAGATGTAGATAACTAGGCAATCTGACCCTGAAGTCTTATGAACAGGACCAGCTCTAGGTAGAAGTGTGGAGGCTAGACTTGGATAACAGAAGAATAGAAGAATAGAAGAAAGGATGGCCTAGATATGGTCACTGGGGAACTGTAAGCTGGGCACCCCTCCTGTGATCATAGTCATTCTCTTCACACTTGTTCTAATTTGTCCATGTTCCTCATAAAACAACCCCACAAAGCCTTCCAGCAACAGGCTGAAGGATACATTCTCTATATGTATGGTCTCCAAAGCATGGTGAGTACACACACAGGGCATCTGGTATAATCTATTGGCATATAGAAAGTATTAGAACTTCTTTAACATATATATTTAATTTCATTCTTTTAAAAAAATACTGATTGATTGATTGAGACAGAGTCTCACTCTGTTGCCCAGGCTGGAGTGCACTGGTGCTGTCATACTTCACTGTCACCTCAAACTCCTGGGCTTGGCTGGGCATGGTGGCTCACGCCTGTAATCCCAGCACTTTGGGAGGCTGAGGTGGGTGGATCACCTGAGATCAGGAGTTTGAGACCAGCCTGGCCAACATGGTGAAACCTCGTCTCTACTAAAAATACAAAAATTAGCTGGGCGTGGTGGTAGGTGCCTATAATCCAAGCTACTCAGGAGACTGAGGCAGGAGAATCACTTGAACCTGGGAGGCAGAGGTTGTGGTGAGCCGAGATGGCGCTATTGTACTCCAGCCTGTGCAACAGAATGAGATTCCGTCTCAAAACAAAAAAAAAACAACCCCCCCCCAAAAAAAAAAACAACTCCTGGGCTCAAGTGATCCTCTCACCATAGTCCTCTAAATAGTCTGGCTAATTTTTTATTTTTTAATAGAGATGGGTGGGGGGGGGTCTCACTATGTTGCCCGGGCTGGTCTTGAACTCCTAGCCTCAAGTGATCCTCCTGCCTTGGCCTTCCAAACTGTTGGGATTACAGGTGTGAGCCACTATACCTGACCTTTAATCTCATTCTTTAAAATTTGATGTTAAATGCATGCATTGTGATGCTCACATCAGCACAGTTGTACATATACATATCAGTACATTAGTATAGTTGTTTATGTATACATATATAATTTATAAATGAGTAAAAATACATATGTTTGTGCAGGCTGAAAACATTTTACTGTTAGGTGTACAGGATCACAAAAGCTTAGGCCACTGTTCAATATAATACATTTTTAAAACAAAGCCTAAGATTATAGTCTCTTTCTTAAAATGAGAGTTTATTACTGCTTTTACAAATTAAAAGCTCCTTTTACAAAAGTGATCAGGCAGTTTTATCTCCAAATACTTATAAAGTTGCCAAGCCCTGCAGTAATGTGTTGCTTGAATCCCG
Source organism: Pan paniscus (assembly GCF_029289425.2). Classification (NCBI taxonomy): domain Eukaryota; kingdom Metazoa; phylum Chordata; class Mammalia; order Primates; family Hominidae; genus Pan; species Pan paniscus. The sequence continues at coordinate 71,568,710 of NC_085926.1, read as the reverse complement.
GACAGCGGGTGTAGAGAGCATAAGTTGATTCTATCATTTAGGCTTTCAGGGATAATACTTTTTCGCTTTTGATTTTTCTAAAAATTTTAATGACAACATTAAAAACAAAATCTTTCGAGATTAAACCATGTATCTCATACTTGAAATCCAAAAATATTTTTAAAGGAGACAGATTTAATCATGTAGTGAAAGAAAAATTGTGGGTGAGGAGAAGAACTGATTAAAAAGAAAAAAAGACAACTAATGAAGGCCCAAATCAGAAAGCAAGAAATTATTCCAGAAGGACAGTAAATGTAGTTAGAGGACTAACCCATATTCAAGTCAGGAATATATTCTGAATTATTGAAATCGGAATGACTCTCATATTCTATTAAAGAGGAAAAATGGTATTAGAATAAATATTAAAAGGAGTCAAGATCTGGGGCATTAATCTTGTCTGAACATCATTAGGTTCCTTCAGTGTATGCATCTGTCCTTTCCCACTCTTCTATACCCGCCCACTCACCCCCAGCCTTTGGTGCCCTGCACAGAGTAAACTCCCAATAAGAACTTCTTAACAAATGGGTAAAAATGCACTAATGACTGAAGCTGTTTCTCCAGGACACCAGGACTGTGGAGTGAAAAATTGAAAGTCCAGGTGACATTTTACTAAGTTGATAGCAGTTATTCTAATTTTTATTTCAACAAATGTGATCTGAGCACCCCCACTCAGTGCCAGGCACTGTGTTTGGCATTGGAAATAGATGAGACACAGTCCCTGTCCTCGAGCAGCTGACCATTTTGTGGGGAAATGGACTGGAACATTCCAGCCCCCAAACCTGCTGAGTTCTCCACCAGAAGGATGGAAAAAGTGCTAGGGGACTAAAGGGAGGGGAGTTGGGGAGTGTGAAAAATGCTGCCTAGGAATATTTGGATGAGGCTTTAAAGGATGTTTTCAAATGAAAAAGGAAAGCTAAGAGGAGGGAACAACTTAATTAAAGGCGGGGACGTGAGAAAGGGCAGCCTACTTCAGGAGGTGTAAAAAGATCGATGTGGAGAAAACTGGAAGTAAAGTTTACACTTTATCTTGGAGATGATGGCAGATCGTTGGAGGATTTCTTTTTGTTTTAAGCAAAAGATGGTCATGTAGAGATCTGGTGAAAATTCAAAGGACGAATTGAAACAGATTGGGGAAAGCACTTTGGAGGCTACAAAAATAATCCAAACCAGAGCTCTTAGACTATAGAACTGGAGAAGTCATGTTAGGATTAGCAAAGAGAGAAACCATTCAAGAGACATTTCAGATGCTACTATCAACAGAACCTGATGCACTTAAGCCAAAATGGTAGGGAAGAATGAGGACAAAGTGGTAGCTATCGAGTGGCCTCCGTTAATCATTATGGAATGCAGGGACAGGGGAATGGTGTGTCTCTGGTTTTTGTTTGTGTATTTGGTGGCAGGAGTGGCTGTTGTTAAAAAGATGATGGGTTTGATAATTATTTCCATTTTATTAATTACTAATTTTAGATTAATGTACCATAAATTTGACCTTTTCTGGTGTAAAGTTCTATGAGTTTTTTCACATGCATAGCTTCACGTAGGCAACACTACAATCAGGATACAGAACAGTGTCATCACCCCCAGAAACTCTTGTGCTACCCCTTTGTAGTCAAAACTGCCCCACTTCTAGCAATTAATGAGCTGTTTTCAATCCCCATAATTTTGCCTTCTGCAAAATGTCACATAAAGAAAATCACATATTACGTAATGTTTTCTGGTTACCTGTCTTCACTCAACATGGTGCCTTTAAAATTCATCCCAGTTGTTAGATGCATTAATAGTTCTTTTTCATCACTGAGTAGTGTCCTGTGGTATGGATGTACCATAGGTGGTTTATCCGTTCACTGTTCAAGGACATTTGGGTTGTTTTCAGTTTTGGGCAATTATAAATAGAGCTGTTATAAACATTTTTTTCCTCTCAGAAAGCAGAGGTGTGGTTTTTTTTCTTTTATTGAAGTAAAATATATATAACATTAAAGTTAACCATTTTTAAGTGTAAAGTTCAGTGACATTAAGTTATAAACTTTTTTGTATGAGTTTTTATGTGAACACAAGTTTTCATTTATCTAAAGTAAATATTAAAGGAGTGAGATTGCTGGGTCCTTTGGGTAAATTCATCTTTACATTTAAAAGAAATTGTTAGCCGGGCATGGTAGTTTGTACATGTAATCCCAGATACTCTGGAGGCTAAAGTGGTAGGATCACTTGAACCCCGGAGTTTGAGGCTTCAGTGAGTGATGATTATGCCTCTGTACCTGGGCCTGGGCAAAAGAGCAAGACATTGTCTCTTATATTAAAAAAAAAAAAAGAAAAGAAACGAGAAATTGTTAAACTGTTTTCCAGAGTGGCTGTATCATTTTGCTTTCACACCATGAAGGTATGAGAATTTCTGTTGCTCCATATCCTTGTCAGCACTTGGTATTGACAGTCCTTGCCCTTCCCACCCCGCACCAGACCCTGCCCCTGCTCCCTGCTCCGTTCTCATTGTGGTTTTAACTTGCATTTCTCAAATTGCCAGTGATGTTCAGCACCTTTTCATGTTCTTTTTTTGCCATCCATTTTGCAAAGTGTCTGTTCAAACCTTTTGCTCATTTTGAAATTGGATTCTTTTATTTCTGTTGCATTTTCAGAGTTGTTTGCATATTTTGGATACAAGTCCATCGTTGGATATGTGATTTCCAAATACTTTCTCCCATTTACTAGCTTGTCTTTTCGTGTTTTTTTGCATAGCAAAAGTTTTGAATTTTGATGAAATTCAATATATCAATTATTCTGATATGGATGTGGCTACTGATCTCATAACTAAAAACTTTTTGCTTAACATAAGGTCACAAGCTACTCTCCTCTCTGTTTTTCTAACAGTTTTGTCATTTTACATTTTATATCTATGATCTATGATCTGTGATCCATTTTGAATTTATTTTTGTATAAGGTGTAAAGTAGAGGTACCTTTTTTGTTGTTTGTTTTTTTGAGATAGAGTCTTACTCTGTTGTCCAGGATGAAGTACAGTGGCAAGATCATTGTTCAATGCAGCCTCTACCTCTCAGGCTCCAGTGATCCTCCCATCTCAGACTCCCAAAGTGATTACAGGCATTAACCTCAGCACCAGCTGAGGCTCCTTTTTTTTTTTTTAACTTATGTATGTCAATTTGTTTCAGCATCAATTATTGAAAAACCATCCTTTCTCCATTGAATTGTCTTTGTACCTTTGTCAAAAATCAACTGGCCACATCTATTTCTGGACTCTCTATTCTGTTCTGTTGTCTATGTGTCTATTCTTAGACATTACAATATTGTCTGAAATGCTGTAGGGTTGTACTGTAATCAGTTTTAAGATCAGTAGTGTGGGCCGGGTGCAGTGGCTCACACCTGTATTTCCAGCACTTTGGGAGGCTGAGGCAGGTGGATTACCTGAGGTCAGGAGTTTGAGATCAGCCTTGCCAACATGGCAAAACCCCATCTCTACTACAAATACAAAAATTAGCCAGGCATGGTGGCACGTGCCTGTAGTCCCAGCTACTTGGGAGGCTGAGGCAGGAGAATCACTTGAACCTGGGAGGCAGAGGTTGCAGTGAGCAGAGATCACACCACTGCACTCCAGCCTGGGTGACAGAGCGAAACTCTATCTCAAATAATAATACTAATAATACTACTACTAATAATAATACTATAAGTAGTGTGAGTCCTCCAATTTTATTCTTTTTTCAAAATTGCTTTTGATGTTTTAGTTTGCCTTTCCATATAAATTTTAGAATCACATTGCCCTTATCTTCAAAAAAATTATGCTGGGATTTTGATTGGAATACCACTAAATTTATAGATCAATTTGTGAAGAATTGACATCTTAACTAATTTGAGTGTTTCAATTCATAACTATGGTATATTTCTTCATTTATTTATGTTTTCTATGATTTATTTCATTAGCATTTTGTGATTATCACCCTATGTATCCTGTACATGTTTTGCTGGATTTACACCTAAGTATTACTTCCTCCTTTTTTTAGAGCTATTCTAAATGGGATTTTAAAAAATTTGAGTTCTAATTGTTCATTACTAATTTATAGAAATATAATAGATTTTTGTATGCTGAGCTTGAATCCTATGGTAATACTAAATTTACTTATAGTTCTAAGAGTTTTTTTAAAAATAGATTTCTTGGGATTTTCTACATAGACAGTTATGTTATCTGTGAATAGGCATGGTTTTATTTCTTCTTTTCTTTTCTTTCTTTCCTTTTTTTTTTTTTTTTTTTTTTTTTGAGACAGGGTCTTGCTCTGTCATCCAGGCTGGAGTGCAGTGGTGTGATCACAGCTCACTGCAACCTTGAACTTCTGGGCTTCAGCAATCCTTCTGCCTCAGCCTCCTGAGTAGCTGGGACCACAGGTGTGTGCCCCCATGCCTGGCGAATTTTTAATTTTTTTGTAGAGACAGGGTCTCCCTTTATTGCCTAGGCTGGTTTCAAACTCCTGGCCTTAAGTGATCCTCCCACCTCAGCCTTCCAAAGCGCCGGAATTACAAGCATGAGCCACCAGGTGACCTATTTCTTTTTTTCTGATTTGGATGTCTTTTAATATTACATCTTGCTTTATTGTACCTTCTAGGACTTCCAGTATAATGTTCAATAGGAGTGGTCACGTTCCTAATCTTAGGGGGAGAGCATTCTCTTTTTCACCGCTAAGCACGAAGTTCCCTTTATTTCCTAGTGTGCTAAATGTTTTGTTAATCATAAATGAATACTGAAGCTTATCAAGTGTTTTTTGTTTCGATTATATGATCATGTGGTGTTTCTAGGCCTTAAATATGGTGATTACATTGATTGTTACGTATTAAATAGCCTTGCATTCCTGAGATAAACCCCATTTGATTGTGATGTATTTTTAAAAATATATAGCAGGATTTTATTAGCTAATATTTTGCTGAGGATTTTTACAGCTACATTCACAAGGGTAGTTTTGTACTGTCTTTGTCTGGTTTTGGCATCAGGTTAACGATGGCCTCATAGAATGAGTTGGGAAGTATTCCCACCTCTTTTATTTTCTGGAAAAGATTGTTTAGAATTGGTTTTGTTTCATCTTTAAATGTTGGGTAGAGTTTGCCAGTAAAATCATCTGAAACTGGAGGAGTTTTTGTTTGTTTGTTTGTTTGGCTTTTTTTGTGGCAAAGGGAAGACTTCTAACTATGAATTCAATTCAAAAAAATAAATGTAAGATTACTCTGGTTACTTTTTTCTTCTTGGGTGAATTTTGACAGTTTGCTGCTTTTAAGAAATTGGTCCATTATGTCTAAGTTTTTAAATTCATGTGCAAATAATTGTCATAGTATTTTTTATTAGAATTTTAGTATCTGTAAAGTCTGTAGTGATAACACCTTTTATTTCTGATATTGGTAATTTGTGTCTTTTCTCTGCTTTTGTTTGTCAGTCTGGCTAGTGGTTTATAAATTTTATTGATCTTCTCAAAGAACCAGCTTTTGTTTTATCGATTTTTTTCTGTTTTCTGTTTTCAGAAAACAGAATTATTTCATTTATTAGGTATTTCTTCTGTTTGCTTTGGGATTATTTGCTCTTATTTTTGTTGTTTCTTACGTTGGAGGCTAAATTGCTGATTTGAGACCTCTTTTTCTAATAAACATTTAATACTATAAATTTCCATCCAAGCATTCCTATCGCTGTATCCAACACATGTTGATGTGTTGTATTTTATTTTTATCCAATTCAAAATATTTAAAAATTTCCCTTGGGACACAGTTATAATGACTTTTAAGGTTTTCATCTGATAATTCTTACATCTGTGTCATTTCAGAGTTGGTTTTGATTTTTCTCAATTTAGGTCCTATTTTCTTGCTTCTTTACATGCCTGGTAATTTTTGATAGGATGCCAGACACTGTGAATTTTACCTTGTTGGGTTCTGGATATTTTTCTATTTCTGTAAACATTCTCATGCTTTGTTCTGGGGCAAGGTTAAGTTCCTTGGGAGCAGTTTGTTTTTAGTCGGTCTTACTTTTTTTTGTTTTTTTTTGAGACGGAGTCCCGCTCTGTCACCCAGGCTGGAGTGCAGTGGCAAGATCTCGGCTGACTGCAACAACCTCTGCCTCCTGGATTCAAGCCATTCTTGTGCCTCAGCCTCTCAAGTAGCTGGGACTATAGGTGCCTGCCACCACGCCTGGCTACTTTTTGTATTTTTAGTAGAGACGGGGTTTCACAGTGTTAGCCAGGATGGTCTCAATCTCCTGACCTCGTGATCTGCCCGCCTCGGCCTCCCAAAGTGCTGGGATTACAGGCATGAGCCACCGCACCCAGCCGTGGGTCTTACTTTTAAGCTTTGTCGAGTGGGACCGGGTCAGCATTTGATCTAGGGCTAGTTATTTCCCACCTCTTGAAGCAAGACTCTTCTGAATACTCTACCTGATGCCTTGTGAATTATCAGGTTTTCCACGCTGGCCATAGGGATCATCTGCTATTTCTGGCCATCTGTGAGCTCTCTAGGAATTGTTCTTTCTAATCTTTTTGGGTGTGTTTTTTCCCCCGGACTTTGGACAGTTTCCTTACATGCATGACTGATCAGGTCTCAGCTGAATAATCAAGGGACTCATTGGAAGTCTCTGGAGCACCCTCTGCAGTTAGCTCTCTCCTCTCATACTCTGCCCTGTGAGTTTCAGCCACCTTGGCCTTTCTGGACTCCCACCTCTGTGTCCTCCACTTAGGGCATCTTCCAGGCTTTGTCTCAGTCCCTTCTTCCTACATTAGTAGCCTAGAATATCTCTCCAGATGGAGAGGATTTCATCCAGATTGGGAATATTTCATCCAGCTAGGATGATCATAAGATTCATCTTGATTGTTTGGGTGATGATAAAATGTAGGTTATTGCCAAGTAGGTGTTTGCTGAAGTGTTTGGAAGGGAAGGTCAGTTGAGTACAGGAGAACACGGATACACCAGATTAGCTCATTAACAAGGATTTTGCAGCCTCACAGCATGATGGCAGAACATGTGTGGATAAAAACCGTGAGTCAGAGTCAAAGAACTTTAGTAAAATAGGAAGAGTGAGTCACCATCATTGTCATCACCATCACCATCACCCCTATTTTATGCCACTCTTACTCTGAGGTAGAGGTAGGAGCTTCAGGTTCATTATTACATTTAATCCTGGTGGTGGCCATGAAGAAGCCCTTCCCAGATTTCCCGCTGACAGAAGCATATAGTGACCGATGGTCTCAACTGCTGCACACTGAATTCACCGCTATGTTTGCATCAATGCCATGCTTCCCACAGCCTTCTCCAGACCAATGTCTGAGTGTCACAGGAATACTAATGCGGGCCCATTACCATGAGACACAAGTGACTTGGCTCCAGGATGCTTCATTGACCTTGCTGAAACTTTGATGGAATTGCACCATAACCTAAGACTTTCCCAACTCAAAATCCTTTCTCCCTCATTGCAGTCAGATCAGCTTTGTGGTCTGACACTCTTTTAGCCTCCTTCAGCTCCATTTTCCCTCACAGACATTTTCTCCAATATGTCTCTTGCACGTGTAATCCCTTCTTGGTGAATGCTTCTCAGAAAACTTGAGCTAGCACAATCCTCAAATAACTCTGTGAGGCATGTATCCAATCCACAGATGTGGATCATGGAGGTTGGAGATTGGAGAGGGGAAGTAACCTGCCCAAGGTCACACAAGTCATAAGGTGGCTGAACCAGGATTAGATCCCAGGGCTGTGTGACTTTATAGCTTATCATAAGCATGCTGTCTTGTTACTCTCTGGATGCAAAGATGGTGGCTTCATTGTGGGTAGGAACTCCAAATAAAAATGAATTATTGAAAGAAGGCTTGGGGAGAGGTGGAAGGGTGTTTGGAGAACTCTCATTCTGACTTCTTGCCATTAAAGATGTTGATTTGAGAAGGGAGTAGCCTTTACTTACAAGAGAAGCCATTTCTGTAGGTTGAGATAAGAAGAACATTTGGAAGAGAAGAAAAGGGTGTGGCTGTGGAGGTGATTCTGCTTCCTTTAACTCTTAGAATGATCACGGCAGAGTTATAGGCTTTGACCTAATAGAAAAGGCATTTTTAAATTCAGACAATTCCAAGAGACAAGAATTTGGTTCCATCCCAGTGCACTATGAGCTGTCAACATATAAGTCCAGGAGCAGCCTGGCTGAAAAGGGGCTCACGAAGGCCAAAGCAGAGTGAAGCCACAGAGAGGAGTGGTGGGAAAAGGTCTGTTAGCAAACTCCCAAAGATGCTTAGAGAGAAAGGGAGAGAGAGCAAATACTGAGGAAGTTCCAGCTGTTGGTGACTAGACATAACATTTGGGCAATTACTGACTTTTACTTTTCATCACAGTGTTTTGGTGCCTTGTAGACACAGCTAAGATGTCATGAATGTAGATAATTTAGTACAGTTGTTGTCATTTCTTGCTGAGTTGCCTTAAGCTTGACATTAGCAAAATCGATCTTACTTAAATAAGTTTTCAATACTTATTTGCTTTTGTGTTGCAGAGACGGATTGTTTTGCTTTAAGATGATTTGATAAAAATAGCTTATTTCATATGAAAAACTGATGTATTATTTGTTATTTTATCTCCACATGTCTTGGAATCTTTCGGGCAGAGAGAAATATGACCCCTAGAATTAGTTTTCTACTCCTTCAATAAAAGCTACACCAGTTCATCCATCAGTGATAGAGGTGGTTTAGGAAGAAATTACATTTGTTTTACTAAAGAAGTCCAAATGTTTTATTTAAATCTCTAACTTCCTGGAAAATTTGATGTGGGTGGTTTGTGTGTATGTGTGTGTGTGTTGTTGTTGTTGTTAGTAAACAGGAAGCTCTTGAAATTATACACTGCAAGCATGTAAATCCAGGTTTTGTTGTAGTTTCTTTTTGGGTGGGTTTTTTTTTTTTTTAGTTTTCTTTTCCCCTTCATTACAGAGTCCTATATTAATTGCCCAGCTCTTTTTTGAGGATTTTCTGAAGTGGTACCCCACAGACATAATGCTATGATAATGGAATTTCAGTTTCTTTCGGTTGACTGCTTGCAAAGAGGTTTTATTTGGATAGGAATGCAGGAGATTGGCCTTTTTTTAAAAAAAGAAAACATACAGTATAGCTTGCCTTTTTTTTCTTAAAGAAATTATTTGTGGGAAAATAGTTTGGAGTATCTTATTAATGATTTTCCTCTTGGATTTTTGTTTATTTTCCACCCCCATCCCTCAGATCTCTGTAACTAAAAACAAGCTTCAGTTCCTCATCTTGGTTACAGTGGTTTAAATGTTTGTTGGTATGTGACTTTGTTTAGTAAAGTTTGTGTGATTCCTTTTCTTTCTTTTTTTTCTTGCAGTGATCTCAGTTTGCTAAACATTGCATAATTTAAAAAAAATGTAGTAGATTATTTTTTGGCCTCCCTAAAGTTCATAGTCATTGCTGTTTTCCACTTCAGTCACTCAGATTATTTTATGAAATCAGTCCAACCCCCAAAGTTGTTTGTTCTTGGCTTTGACTCTGGGTGGAGGTGTGCTGTGATTTTCACAAACTTTGATGTTTTCTGTCTTATGTAGGCGAGGACCTGAGAGTTTTCAGCAGTTTTCCTGCAACCAGGGAAAGCTGTGTATTGAATAAAACCCTTGCAATAGACTACTCAGCCCTAGATTTTCTTTGATGAGCACATATCTGCAAGTGGCTCTTGGCCAAGAATTGAGGCTGTATATGGGGGAAGAAATAGGAACATCAGTAGTTGGCTCTTGGAAAGATCTTTAAATAAAGATCATCTGGTCCAAGGATGGCAAATATGTGGCACAAGTACCACTACTTTCCCCACCCACGCCCATTGCAAACATCAATAATCGATCATGGCTTTCTTTCTGTTGAGCCATCCAGACCACATAATCTTTCTTGACATGATATCCGAGGCTTCTGCTAAAATGCCAATGGAGTTGGCATGCGAGATTGAATCTCTACCACTGTGGATTATAATATATCTCCATAAATAACTACAGACATGGGGAAGCTCAGAGCGAGGCAGAAGAGTGCTAGAGTTGGGAACGTGGGCTCAACAATGGAATGATGTGAGCTCCAACTAGAGCTCAACCACTTGTTAGCTGTGTGGTTTGGAGCAAAGTTAATCTTCATAGGCCTGTTTTCTCACCAATAAAGTTTGGATGATGATAGAGACTACATCATAGGACTGTCGGGAAACAAACCAAAATAACCTGTGGGAAGCACTCAGCACAGTGCTTGACATTGGTGCTCAGGAAACATGAGCTTCCATGAACGTCACCATCATTATTAGGGAGAGTGACTTGTTTGCGATCACAAAACCAGTTAGGATTAGACAAGTTTCTCAACTTCAGTACTGCTGATATTTCAAATGGTCAGATAATTCTGTGCTGTGGGGGCTGTGCTGTGCATTATAGGATGTTTAGCAGCATCCCTGGCCACTACCCACCAGATGCCAGTATAATGCCCCCTCCTCTTCCCAGTTATGACAAATGTCTCCAGACATTACCAAATGTCCCCTGGGGGACAAAATGGATACTTTTTTTTCATGTTAACATATTTGTGCCTGAACGCACTGTCAGAGATGCTCATTCCATTGGTTTCATGATGAAACCCAGGGAATATGTATTTTTTTTAACTGTTATCAGTGGCTTTAATGTCACTCTCTTCATGTCAAGCTACAACTTTTTCTACTTAACAACTCATCGAGAGTTCTGAGTAACAGATTAAAACTCGAAGTTTTAATTATACTCTTGTAATAGAATTTAAAGTAATATCAAAGAGAATGTTCACACACAATATAATTTCCAGTGAAAACAGCTGCCTTCCGGATTATGTAATAATAACATTGATATAATTAATTTGAGTACTGACTATGTGTTGGACACTGGGGCTATGAGCTTTATGTTCCTCATGCCATTCAATTGTTACAACAATGCACAAGGCATGCATCATTATTCTCATTTTACAGATGATGGAGCAGGGGCATAGAGTGCCTTGCCCAACATCCCACAGCTAGTAAGTGGATGAACAGACCATGCATCCCAAGTCTGTTATCTACAGTGCACACGCACACACACACACACACACACACTACAGAAAGGTCTGGAAGGATATACACCCAGATGTTTACCTTGATTATTTATAGATGATGGGATTATAGGTGTTTGCTACTTATTACTGAAGCTTATTATTTTTTAAATTATCTTCTTTGAGCATTCATTATTTGTAAAAAGTATTAAAAAAACAAAATTATAGTTATGCAGCATTGTGACTTTTATAAAACAAGTGATTCATTGTGTTTACAACAGTCTACCTCCTATTCGTCTGATCTTGCTTATGACCGACTGAAAAGCAACAGAAATTATATTTTAATTTCTCATGTGAGATACCAGAATGGAAACATACAGCTCCTTAATGTAACACATAATGATTCAGTAGTGGGGGTTGTGTGCATTTGAAGCTACTTTTTCCATAAAAGGTTATTCTGTAAGCAATCATATGGAACTTTAAAATAAATATATTACATGTTGTAGATTCCAAAGAATGTTGTCTTTCAAGATTTCCTACCTTGGAGAATTATATGTTTGTTCAATGATGCTACCAGTGAAACATCTTCTTTTGAATTTCACTCTTGATTATTGCCTTTAAAGCTACTTTCTGAACCAGACAAGAAAACCAGTCTTCATTATTTTAGAAAAACACCAGGAATTACCCACTTGGTTGCCCTCTAAGACTAACACATGCTCTGAATTTCTGTTTGGTCATTTTCAAAAATCAAACAGAGCCACATGGATAAAATTTGCCATAAGAGGCAGTGCTTTAACCACTGTCTTAATTTTCTCATGGAAATTCCAAAAAGGGAGATGCAAATGTGGTTTGATGAATGGAATCATTGTTGGAATAAGTGCAGTGACCCTCAAGGCGACTACTTTCAAATGTACTACACACATGTGGAAGCATAAATTCAGGGTGTGTGTTTGTGTGTGTGTGTGTGTGTGTGACATTTGCATTATTTTATAGTTATGCATTATGTGTTTCAATTCTGAATACGATATTTGCCTGGCTTTATTCCCTATGGCATATGTTTCCAATTTTAAGTAACTCTGAAAGATCTTCTGTGTATCTGTCTGCTCACATAACTAAAAGGTCTTGGTGACTCTGGAGTCCAGCTGAACCTTTATGTCTAAAAGAACATGTGTAAGTACATATGCTGAACCAAGAGACACAGAGTTCACCAAAGGCCCAAGTCTCTCTTTAGGTTTTTCCCTTTGTCCTGTCATGTAGGACCAGGCACTGGTGGACTTCCAGGTGAGTGGGGACCCTGAGGGTGGCTTCAGACCTCCCCCTTGCCCCCGACCCCCCGCCAGACATTCCAATTGGAGCCTTGCAGGGATGCCAGTATCATAATCTTCAGCCTGCCTCCTTGGAACTCCTCCCACATCTCTCGGTGGCTTCTATAAACCCCTGCACAACATGTCCACACTCTTGTCATTGGAGCCTTCATTTCCACTAGAATCTCTCATTTCTGAATTCAGTGTCTTTATCATTATATCATGTCATGGAAAGAAAGGACAAAGGGCACAGGGTCTCCTGGATGGCAGAGCGATCTTGTCACTTCATCATTTGTTTGTTCATTCATTTGCTCAAATATTTAAGTGCTTACTGTCTGCCACTGAGGAATGTGAAATGAACAAAATAGGTCTCTGGTCTCATGGAGCTTACTTCTAGGGAAGACAGACAATAAATGCATAAATCAAGAAACAAGCTGGGATTTTAGATATTAATTTTGAAGGAGGAGGAGAGGAAAGCAGGATGTGACATTTAAGCTGAGACCTGTAGGGTGAGGAAGATCTAGCCCTGTAGAGAGCTTGAGGAAGACTATGCCAGCAAGGTGAAGGCTTCAGTGCTCCAGCACAGTGCATAAGGCATTGAATAATTATATCACAAATACACAAAGTAGGCATAAAATAATATTATCCTCAATGAGGCAATCCTGACATAGGTGAATTGTAGACAGAGGAATTTGTAAGGCCACTAGACAAGATGAAATTCTTAACTATATTTTCTTTCATTGTAAACCAGGGAAGCCAATTTTAGCATTGCTACATAACTGAAGCACTACTGTAATTTTTTTAACATATTATTCAGGACTCAGCATGAGATGAAACTGTGAGAAAAGCTAAGGTCTTCCTCTTTAAGATTCTCCTTGCCCTAGAAAAATCTGGCTTTATTGCATTCCGGGGCAGAGCATTTTTCAGAGCGTGTGTGTGTTTGCTCTGTTCACATTATTTCTTTTCCCCAGAAGGAGACCAAACTGTTTAAAGGGAAGATAGAAACAAACAAACAACTGGGTAATACGCTTCCAAACATTCAGACACATGTGACCTTTCAGCCAGCACAAAGATCCATGAGGCAAACAGCAGGCCAGCCGTGCTTGATTCTTTTGGAGCACAGATGCTGCTGCTTCCTTGGGGATGACCATATAAATTATACAGACCATTATCATCTCTTCTCCAGAATTTTCACTTTTGAATTCTGACCCAAAAAATACACAATTTGTTCCCCTCGGGCATGTGATTTCATGTTGCCCCCAGCACCTGCTGGAACGACCAGAGAAGATTGGATTGGCCCCTTCTACCTTCTGCTATTCTGCATCCAGAAGAGGCTGTTTTCTGTTGCCTGGAGGAACGGCTGGTTTTGTTGTGCCAATCGGAGCCTTGTAGGGATGCCAGTATCATAATCTTCATTCCTCCATTTCTCTCTGGGCCTAGAACTCTTTCCAATGGAATGTCACAGATAACTTGCCACTAAGAGATGTGCCCCCTCTCTCTCGCTCTCTGTTTTTTTCTCTCTCTCCCTCCTCCCCTCCAAAAATCTTGCATCATTTTGTTTTCTGAATCTTTCTAGGACCTATGCCTTTCTTCTAGCTAAGCTGGGGACACAGATCATAGTGGCCTGATTTTTCCACTGTTGATAAATTCACCTTCAAAATTCTTTGTAGTTAAGTTCTGAACTACCATCTTACTATTCGTATTGATTTATTTTTCAATTTTCTCTACTGCTTCAAAATCCACAAAAGTTTCTTTTGGTATTTTCTTATAGTTTAAGTGACAACTCTAACAAAATACATCCTCTCTGCTGACCTGGTCAGTTTATACTCGTGGTTATCGCTTCTAGTTTCTTCCTTAAAAAAATGCTCCATTGAAAAATTATCAAGAAATTCACTAGAATGTAAGCTTTATGAGGGCAAGGATTTTATCTTTTGTTTTGTTTTCTCTTTTGTCCTTAATATCTAGAATGGTGCCTACTACACAGTAGCATGTGATGAATATTGGTTGAATGAATGAGTGGATGAAATTGACATCAGACTTGCTTGTGTGAGGGGCCTTGGCTGATGCCCACTCCTTCTTCTCATAAGAAGGTTCTGCCAAAGTCAAAATGAATTCTTGAAATCATGTTAGCTGCAAACCCATCAAAATTCCAACCTTAGCAAAAGTCTTGGAAACAAACACATTTTCCCCCCAAATTTTTCTAGCAATCTACTATCCATTCAGACATTTCCATAATTCGTCGCTAAAACAGCAACAATAAGCTACACAATGTAGGTTGTTCAGGAGCCCTACACAGGATTGAAGACTGGGTATTGAGAAGGTGGAGTTAGTGAGAGAAACAAACCTCTCCACATGATAAACCGTCTGGTCAGTTTTAGTGCCTTCAGTACCTGAGATTCAAATGCCCTGGACATCCCAGAAGAAGGAGACTTTTAATTAGAGCATCCAGGTGAAGCTCTTGCCTAATTTAAATTCCATGCATCATCCTGAGATGCAATATCCTAAAGTTATGATTCTATTTGTTACCACTTCCTTTATTGTGTTTTGTTTTTAGGCTGAGAGCTATGGGGCTCACAGCATATCTGACATTGTTTATGGAGTCGTGGACTCTAATAAAGTCTGCTTAATCATGATGGAATAGGTTCAGCTTTGCCAGAACTGAAAAATGGGTTGGTAGCCACTGAGCACCCTGTAGAGCCCACCTTGAGGTTCTCTTCAAGTTACAGTCTCATCTTAAGCACTCTGTTATGAAAAGAAAATCATTTGGTTATGTATAGAGCCAGTTCTCAGTTACAGATAGAAATAAGACTGATTTCTGCTCTTCTTTATGGGGAAGTTATCAGATTAATGATACACCAGTGCCAGGTAAAGGTATTTTAGTGGCCCAAAGAGAGGCTACAGCCTGCCTGCCTGCCTTAGGGGCATCTAGAGCCGTGCTTCTTGCCTGAGGGTAATTTTGACCCCCTAGGGCACATTTGGCAAGGTCTAGAGACTTTCTGGTTGTTTCTCCCACAAAGGGGGATAGGTGCCATACTTACAATGCTTAACACCCTATAAGGCACAGGACAGCACCTCAAAATAAAGACTTATCCAGCCCAACAAGTCAATTGTGCTGAGGTTGAGAGACTCTGATCTGGAGGAACCCCACTCAGCTTCATGCAGATGTCCCTGCCTGGGAAGGTGAGTCTTCTTTTGCTATTTTCCAGTTCTTTTAAGAAAGTATCTCCATCTTATTCTTGCATCAAGAATTGTGGAATGGGAAGCAGATCTGATTTCAGAAGTGGGCAGGGCAGGCAGCCTAGGTGGAATGATTTGAAAGGCACAGAGACAATCCAGACATAAAAACATTCCTCTACTTCTGAGGCTCCAAGGCCTAGAATTCTTTCTGTTGAAATCCAGAGAAGAGCTGAACTGGCTTCCTGAGTTTTGAATCAAGCTCTGCTACTTCGGAATGCATTAAGATTTGCTGAGCACTGTGCACTCAGCCCTGGGCTAAGTGCGGTGCAGGCATTCTCTCGTTCCATTTTCTCAGCAGCCCTGTGAGATGTGTCCAGTTATTGGAGGCTTGGAAATGTTCAGAAACTTGCCCAGGGTGGTACACTGGTTAAGCATGGTGCTGGTGCAGAGATTTTCCACCAGGTTTGTCTAAGGCCCAAGACACTGCCGATAACCAAGACCTTACCGTGTCTAGTTCTGAGGTAATTCAACCAACCTTTTTTGTGACTCTCTTTCCACCTGTGGAAAATGAGGACTCTCTTTCCACCTGTGGAAACCTGAGGGAAAATTCCACCATGACTTCTAGGAATCTTTGACAATGCTTAGCTGTCTTGATTTGTTTCTTTTATGTCTTGCCCTTTTTAAGGCTTCCCTTTTAAAATGGAGACAGTCTCAGAGTAGGTGGCAATTGGAAATCTCCATAGAAGGATTCCAAACCTCAACATATAGCATAACAAACTATATGGTGAGCTTCTCAAAATGCCAATTTCCAGGCCCCTCACCAATGCTGATTTAGCAGGCTTGAAATGGGCTCCTGGATCCCTGATTTTTAGAAATTAATCAATTCTTTTTTTCTGGAGCCCTGATACTAATGACGCCCTCCATCCAGGTGATGCTGAGGCCCGTATCTGAGGGCCACACTGAAGAAGAAGGCCAGTCTAGCCCCTTCTGGGGAATTCACCTAATTGACTGGTTTTCTCAAAGAAAGGATACTGGTCACTATGGAAGGACAATGTTTAGGGTAACTTAGGGCTCCAAGACCCCTCACACAGGCCGAGCTAACTGTGCACTGCTGTCCTCAGACTCACCCAGATCAAGGGTTCCCAAACTTCACTGCACATTAGAATCACCCGGGAAGCTTTTAAAAGTCCTGATGCCCAGATCATACTCTGGGTCAATTAAATCACAGTGTCTGGGCCTGGGAGCCAACCTTTGTAAAGCTCTCCAGCTGATTCCAATGCGCAGCAGTTTGTGAACCAGTCCTGAGCATTGTAGATTCCATATCATTGCTGCTGCTGCACTTTCTCTTGCAGTGCTCTTTGGCTATCCTAGCCCCAAGTGCCAAAATCTTAGCTCTCCAGGAAGACCCAGCTGCAAATGACTCTTTGCTGTATTGTCTTGACATGCCCCCACTCCAATGTGGTTCCTTACTCCTCTGCTGCTTCCTCTAAGGTATTCATCTTATGACCTTCTTTGTATTTACTACGTATCTTCAGCCAGTTAGACTGCAAGTTCCTTGAAAGTATGGACTCTAATGTATGTGGCTCTGGACTGATTTGAGCAGAAAGAGTATGCAAGGGTGGACACAGGAGAGATGAGGCAAAGACCAACTCAACTCTTTTCCTTGGCTTTCTTCAGGATAGATCAGATGGAGGGTAATAATAATGGTTGCTAGAGGTCACCTATGCATGAATTTCTTGAGTAAAATATCCCAGTAAAATTTTTAGGTTTTTAAATTAAAGAAATTGTGTTTTATTTTTATTTTTAAGACAAGGTCTTGCTCTGTTACTCAGGCTGGAGAGCAGTAGTGCGATCATGGCTTACGGCAGCCTCGACCTCCCAGGCTCCAGCCATCCTCCTGCCTCAGCCTTCCCAGTAGCTGAGACTATAGGTGTGCACCACCACTCTCAGCCAATTTTTAATTTTTTGGTAGAAATGAGGTCTCACTATGTTGCTGGGGGTTGTCTCAAACTCCTGGGCTCAAGGGATCCTCCCACCTCAGCGTCCCCAAGTGCCGAGATAACAGGTGTGAACCACTGCACCCAGCCTTGAACTCACTCTTCTGGGGGAGAAATAAAGAATCTTTCTAAATAACAGCACCTTCTAAATAGTGATGTTTTGACCTTTTGGTATTGTGAAAATGTGTGTCTTTGCTGCCATGACTCAGAATGTAGGCCAGCCTTCCTCCCCAGGATGTTTAGGGGGCTTATGGGGACTTACTCATGCTTGGGAAGGAATTTAAGAGGAAGTCAGAGTACCCTCTAAGTTTCTTTTCATCTCTTCTGATTGTTTTCACCCTGCTCACTTGAGAAACAAATCCTGTTATCCTAAACTGACATGGGACTTAGTTTCTGCAAAGAGTGACAAATGTACAAATGCACAGTGGCCTTGACAGATGCTGCAGCTCTGTTTTGATTTGCCCATTTAGAATTTTAAAACTGAGAAAGACTTTGATTTCTTGCCTCCCTTGAAAACTCAAAAGCTCTTCCCGCCCTGTGCTTGCTTTCCTGGTAATAGCAAATAGCACCTGCCACTTTTAGCTGAGGCCTGTGTGCTCAAATTTGCTGTAGCCCCTATGCCTATGCCTCCTTACTTCCAAGATTTCAGTTGCCTGATTTGAGTTCTATAGGCTGTGGCAGCAGCAGCACCTGTTAAAAACTGTTAAAACGCAGATTGCTGAGCCCTGCCCATCTTCCGGAAGGAAGAGGTGTCATTTGTTTATGTATGTAGATATATACACATATACATGTGGGTACATATATACATGTTAGTATGGATTCATATAGATTTCCTTCTGTGGATTATAATCCAGTACTATTGTTACTTCTTTTCTTGCTCAGGATGTCTCAACTTTGGGCATTTGGGAGCTCTCTGGGGTTGCCTCCTGTGGCCTTTCAGTAAGCCTCTACACAGCTGCCCCCCGCCCCCCATTTTGTTTTGGGTTTTTACAGCACTTTTTGCCATCACAAGATGCTCCATGCTTATTTTGTATTTTCCCTACCCCAACCCTGGAATTAACTAGCTCCTCAAGGATCCCTGATTTATTGTATTGGAGAAAGGTATTTAGAAACCAAGATCTGGGTGCTAGGTGTGCTCATTGCTATTGGATCATCATTGCTTCTAGTCATTCTGAGTGGACAGAGCTAGGGAATATATGTGTGTATACTTATGTATACTAATTTACACATATGTACACATATAGATTTATGTCTATATCTATTTATCATGTGTATGGGTGTGTGTGTGTGTGTGTGTGTGTGTGTGTGTAAAAACTGACCCCATGAATACCTTCAACTCCAGTCCAAGGCCAAAGGAGTCATACTAGCTTTGGGAAAATCAGATTTTTAATCTTTGTATAGTTTTAAAATTTTACAAGTAGTTCAAGGACATCTTGGGGAAATAAGAAAGCTTCTTTTTATAGCTATTTTATAGCTATTACTTCAAAAAACTCAACAAATCCCAAGCTTATGGCTGAGATGTCTCATCAACATACCACCATGCTTAATATCCTTCAGTCCCTCCTGAAATCTTCCATAGTTTGGAACACACAGCCTTACTGTTCCCGAAGGTAGGTAGACCTGCCTCATTTCCCTTCTCATAAAACACAGTTTGTCTCCAGCTCTACTGAACAATGCCTATTGTAACGCTGAGCTGGCACTTGTGCATTCTAAATGTAGGCCAAGACACTTCGCGGAGATTACAATCAGAACTTTGCTTTACATGTGAAATCTTATTTTGCATGCAGGTACACAATTACTCACTCAGAGACTTAATTACACTGCCTTAGGATAGTATTAAAACAATGGTTTTAATTATTTTTTGGGGGGGTGTTACAAAAGTAACCTGCTGTCTTGTTAGGTGGGTGAGGGGCCTTTACTACAGTCTTTCTGAGAACTTCACAGATACAAATTAACCTTCAGCTGTTAGGTTTACCTGTGAGTCCTTCATGTTTATTCAGAAAGAAACCATACTTGGATGGGGTCCCTTACTCTCGTTATGCTTAATGTAAATCTAGTACTGCTTGATGAACTGTTTAGAGAACTGGAAAGATAATCCAGCCAGGATGGCTCATGGGCTGCTGGAGGTGTGGCCCCTCAGTGGTTTGGAAAACACTCTGGGTTTTAAACAGCAGCACCTATAATTATGGAGGCGTCATCCCTTCCATAAAAAAAGAAAACAAAACAAAGAAAGCAAAGCCCTTCTACTAACAAGGTGTAGTCATAGCATGTGTTCAGCCTTCTCAAAACCTGTCTGGCATTTGTTTCTGGCCTGGTGGAGAGTATCTTCCATCTTTCTCTGAGCTCTCATAAAACAATACAAAGGTAAACAATTGGAGGGCAATTAGCAGTCTCTTTGGGGTAACAGGAGAGAGAAGTCACCGGACTATTAATGTCAGAGGAATTAATTATGGTTTGCATAGGTGATTTAGTGACTTAACTTTGCAAATGGTTGAAAAATAAGGAACCAACGAAGTTTATAAAAGATGCCAGTTTGGAGAATCATGTATGGCAGACTTACAGGACTACCTGTGAAATAGTTTAAGGCTATCAAGATATTGAGATGCAGCCTGTTGTGTAAGGGGCCGCACGTACTATAGATCACCTTTGTCCAACTTGAATGTGTGTGAGACTTGGCTGGGTGATTTTTTTAAAATACAGATATTTGATTCACTAGGTCTGAGGTAGGGCCTGACATTCTGCATTTTTGACATAACCTGGAGGTGGTGCTCTGCAGGTCAGCACATCTCATTTTGCATAGTAAGGCTGTAGATTGTTCTAGTACCTGTAGCAGATGGGGTTGAGCCACCCATACTCCTTTTACATGTTTCCAAGTTACCAACGTTGCACTGGGAATGCTCAGGGCATTAGAACAGCTTTTTGGATTGACGATACTTGGCCAAATGCTTCACCGTACCTTGTAGTTTATGAGGATTACAGTCCACTGAGACCCATGTTCATACAGTACAGTCACGCACAACCTCTTGTCACAATCACCAATTTAGAAAAACATAAAAATATTTGCAGGCCATATTTATTTATGTTTATATAACTGCATACTTTAAAAAAAAGCAGCAAGTGCAGTCTTGGTAACTAAGGTCTCACTCGCCAGTTAGAAAAACAGAAAAAGCACTATTGTTTCTAGATTTAACTCTGAGCCTCTTAAGTTTTGTTGTGGGGGAAAACACTTTTTAAGCTAGGGTCATTCCCCGTTCCCTGACTAGCTTTTCCACCCACTCAATTATCAAATGTGGTTTTGTCTCAGAGTGCCTGTTAATATTGTATACTTTAAAACAAGAGATCCCCTGCTGATTTCCGGTGTGGACATATAGGGACATGAGGACACAGAGGATGGGCTCCTCTTACCACTTACTGTGAAGCACATGATTTTCATTAGCCATTTTTATCTTCTTGGAAGGCAACTGAGTTTAAGCTTTCATTTAGAGAATGGTCTGCCCACGCTTACTAACCTCCC
Organism: Pan paniscus; assembly: GCF_029289425.2. NCBI lineage: Eukaryota > Metazoa > Chordata > Mammalia > Primates > Hominidae > Pan > Pan paniscus. Next base: position 71,547,660 of record NC_085926.1, on the reverse strand, counting down.
CTCTCTGAATCCACTTTTCTCTTCTCAACCCTCCCTTCTTTCTTTGCTGTGTTGACCCCCACCTGGATGTCTGCCACATCTATGGAGAGAGGGTGGAGAGAGAGGAGGGTGAGCAGGGGGTTGAACTTGTTCTTGACCCTCTGTGGCCTCAGTTTCTCCCAGATCTGTAAAGGGATCTGTAGGTTAGCTGTTTCTGAGAAGCTAGACAAACCACTTAAGTCTGAGGATTGGTCACTTTAGTGGAAAGAGTGAGATGGAAACCCACAAAGTCAGGACACCTGGATTCTAATCCTTGTCCAACCATTAACCAAATTTATTTTGCCTTGGAGGGCAAATGAAATCCCTGGGCCTTAGATTCCTCATCTGTAATGCGATATTCTTAGTTATGCCCATGTTTTTTAAAGTGCAGGAACTTTGGCACTAGGATGGCATAACACTGAATCACACATTGAGAACTGTATTCCTTTCCGATCACTTTAAATCCCTCTGGTTGTTAAAAAAAAAAAAAAAAAAAAAAAAAAAAAAACAGAAAAAAAGAGAAAGAGAAAACAAAAATTCAAAAATTTCCATTGATACTCTTGTCCTTAACCCTTCTCAACATTTGCCACTCTCCCTCCTTTTTTCAAAAATCATTTTTAATTTTTGTTTTGACCTTCAAAGAGAAATCAGTGACTTTGTTTTTACTGTGCTTGTTTTTAATTTATGGTGGGTGATACTGATTTCCCATTTAAGGCAGTAATAGAAAAAAATTAAAAGAAGGTTGATTTAAATGAAAATGTTTGCTACAATTACCATAATAAGTGGCCTCCAATGAGTATGGTATATTAATTATTCGGGAACTGTTATATAGATATGGCAAAAATCAGGACACCAGTAACTGTGGTTAAAGAAACACTAAATTAAGTGGTTTTAGTTTTTGTTCAACTCAAAACTTACAAGAGCATTCAGGTACGTCATCAGGTGGTAAATGTCCACTCCAGTTTCTGTTCCCCAAATGTACATATATTTAGTGACATGGTATTTGGTGAATGAAGCTCATGTTTGGTGTATATAATCAACAGTAATGTGACAGGGGACTAACATATTCTGATACGTTTGGGAAAATTTTGGCTGCAGTTAACTATAATTTGCTAATTTTGCATTTACATTGGTTTTTTTTTCTCCTGTTACTTAAAATATAACGAAATGGGGACAAGCACCTTTGCCTTGGTGTAATTAAAAATAAAATTATGTCAGGAACATCTGTTTTCAAAAGGGATTTCTATTTGTTTTATCACCAAAAGGTGGCGTCCTACCCCCATGCCCTTTATTTTAAAACCTTTCTTGCTTTAACAAAAAGAAACTTCCAGTTGATTACTGATAAAGAAATTAAAATCTGCTCCCCACGAATGTAACGTGACAGTGTTGAAAATGAACAATATGTTAAGCTGCAGTTAAGTTTCCCTCTAATGTAAACCAAATGGACATCGAGTTCTTTAATAAGGCAGCACAGCACATTAGACAGTATCATATACAAAATTGAGTACAATATATCATGGGATTTACAACCAGGATTTCCTTTTGTCTGCAAAACTTGTTGCCAACCTGACTGTGGCCCCCACTTGCAAGTGAATGTAGAATTTAAGGCAGTTAAAATGCAGAATCAGATTAGCAGCAATCTAAAGATCTTTTTAGTATTGCGATGATAATAATTTTTAATAAACACACTGCTTAATCTGAAAAACAAGATCAGAGGATGAATTGTTCTTTACAGACTATGAATAGATCTGTTACATTTAAATAAGTCGTTATTCCCCTGAGTTATAATTCTACAGTCAGGCATATACCATAAACATGTTATATTTGGCATAAAGTACTTTAGAAATTAAAAACCATTTTTAATAGGTTGACCACTACAGAACCGGTAGACTGGCTACTTTGTAGATTTCCACTTAATTCCATGTGAATTCAGCATATGGAATTTCCAGTGATGTCAAAGAGTTGTTGGCAGTATTAACTGAGTTGACATAAAGCTTTTAGATCAGTGCCTAGGTCATAGTATTTAATAAATGTTAGATGTTATTATTGACAGCTGTAGACTGTGAGCTCCTCAAGGGCAGGAATTTTTATTTTTTCATCCCTCTGTGCCCACTCTGTGGTCTAGAACACAGTGGGTATGTCATTAATCCCTTTATGTCTTGACAAACAAGACATCGAACCCTAGCCTCTAGGAAGCTAGGACATTCCATACAAGCTAAAATGCATTTTATTGGTCTAGATTCTAGTCTAAAAGATTCAGTGAATAGTCTTATCTGGATAGCATGGAACTTTATGCAGCATGCATGCAATGTGAATTCTACCAGGCTGAAATTACCTTAGCAGCCTCCCTTTCTTTTATTCTGTAGCATCAGCGAATGGCTTTGTTATTTTTTTTTTAACTTGCGAAAGATACAATTTCAAAGCGATAGTCTTATGCCACCCTTGAAATTGAGATTTAAGTTCTTCTGTAAATTAATGTTTAACAATATTTGTAAAGGGGCATTACCCGAAAGAATTTAATAATAACCTTTTCAGGATATTATCTACAACTGTGCTGGTCTCAAGACCAAAGGGACAGTAAGCCTCTCCCCTCCCCGCAAGGGGAAGTACTTTGTAGGAATCCACAGGGGTGACTTTTAATATATTCTCATAAAGAATTGGCCTGGTGTACACCATCCAGCCAGTAGCTGGAAATGCTGGTTTGGGAGTCTGGCCACTTCTGTGGTGGTGGGTCTGAAAAAATTTACTTCTGTTAACAACAACAACAACAACAACAACAAGACATAGAGGTCTTACAGCTTTCCAAGTCACGTTTTGGAAACACATACTCTGCTTCCTTCTCTATGCGTATTGATAAAAGTGAAAGAAATACTAGTGTCTTTTGTTTTATGTATGTATATTTCAAAACATTTAATTCAGGCTCTTAGTTTATTCCTTCGAATTTCTAAATTCAACCAAACTTCAAAAACCGCAAAAAGAAAAAAAAAATCTCACCTTTTCAAAGAATTGGACAAAGCTTTTTGCACGTGACTGATCACTGGGAGAGCAGGTAATTTGTGTTAAACAACGGACTGACATGCTAGCCCCCAGGCGTTTTCTTAAGAGGAGTCGTGGCAAGAACACAGTTCCTGATGCAGCCACTTTCCCCCAAAGTGGACTCGATTGCACATTCCTGCAGTGGCTCTGACAAGGGGGCAGAAGCTCGTCCCACATTCACACTCTCCTGATTCCGAGAAACAGGGGAGAAAACCCCTCGCTGGCTGGCGGGGTTTCTGTTTCCTTGCGAACAGGGGTTTGTCCTTCTGCTGAACTTTCACCTCCCGAACTCGCCTTCTTTCATTGGACAAAGTGCAGAAAGAAAGAGGAGAGACCGAGGGAGGACGGGAGAGAGGGAGAAAGGGGGTTGAAAACACCACCTCCCACCCCGCTCTCCTTCAACTGTCACTGATGGCAAAACACTTTCACTTTTAACTGGAGGAAACTCACATTCTAGCCTGTCCTCTCCCCTCCCTTTCATATTTTTAGCTCAGAATCCAAGCAAATAGCCATCGCATTCCCATCTTCGTCCCTAGTTAACACTCTCCCTTCTCGTTTTTTCCGCTGTCTGAATGGGCCCCCCATTTCCCATCTCCTGAGGAATCTCCCCCTCCGCCCCCCTACCCCTTATTTTCCAGGTCTTTCCTGCCAGATCCCTCTGTTGCCAGGGCCTGCTCTGGCGTTCCCTTCCTCTCTCTGGCCCGCGGGGCTCTGCCTCCCTCTCCTCTTTCCAATCCTGCCTGGACGCCCCTCACTTCCCCCTCCCTGGATCCCTCCCCCCAACCCCCCCCATTCTTGGGCAATTGCGATTTTTTTTTTCTGGGAGCCCGGTTGTTTACCCAGCAGGTGGATGTGACGTCAGGGACGCACAACAGCAAAAAATAACAACATCTCCCTCCGCGACGTGTTGGCCTCTCTCGCGCGCCTTATTTATTTATTTGTTCCGGGATGTCGGGGGGGAGGGGGGAGGGAGGAGGGGGGTGGGCGCCAGCGCCCCGGCGAACGGCAAAGAGGGAGCCGCTCCCGCTCGGGGGGCCGCTGGAGTGCCCAGCGGGGTGCGTGAAGCGGAGAGGGGACCCCTGCGGGAGGTAGAGAGTCGGGCCGGGGTGCGCCCCCGGGCCGGTGCTGCCCGCGCCTCTGCCGCCGCCGCCGCCGCCACTGGCGCTGGCTGGGCTCCGGGAAGCTAGTCCGGAGCGGAGGAATCTATTGTTATTTATTGTGTGGCGGTTGCACGCTGTACTCGCGGCGGCCCGGCCCTCGCCCGGGAGTGCGTGTGTGCGCGCGTGTGTGCGCGAGTGAGTGTGTGCGCGGGGTGCGCGCGCGGGCGGGAGTGGGCGCGCGCGGGGAAAGGCCCGAAAACACCTTAGTTTGCACCGAGAGACCATTTGCAGCGGGTGAGTTTGTATTTTTCCATTTCTGCTCCACTTTTTCCCAAGCCGCCTCCTGTCTTGTTTCCGCCACTTTAAACAACAACAACAACCAGCACAAAAAAAAAAAAAAAGAAAGAAAGAAAAAGAGAAAAAAATGGAAAAAAAAAAAAAACTACTTTCCACCTCCAGGCTCCACGTGCATCTCCCCCAGCCCTCCCCTCTCTTCCTCTCCCCCCCCGGGTCGAGGCCCAGCTCTGGGATGGGTGGGGGCTGCGGGCCGGCGCGCGGGTGGAGGGAGCTCCGGCGGCGCCCGCACCCTTTGGGTTTATTTGCATAAGTCAAATGGGGGCGGGGGCGGTGGCGACTGTGAGGAGGCGAGATCGCCTGCCCGTAGGCCCCTTCACGCCTCTCTCTGCGCTCTCCACGATCGCCTAGGGGAGAGAAATCAATAAGCCCAGGCCGCCTGGCGCAACTTTCGATGCCCGGCGTTGGCGTCCGGTGGCCGCCCGGGCGCGGGGCCGGTGCGGGGTCCCGGGTCCTGGCCGCGGCGGGAGGGGGCGCGCGCCGGGCGCCTCCTAGGCCCAAAGTTTAGACTTGGAGCAAACTTTTCCCCTTCCTTCTCCGCGGGTGTGTGCCCCCTCGGTGCCCTTGAGCTGCCCCGCGGGCCCCAGCAGACTGACTGTGGTGCCTGGCCCTGGGCCCCGCACTGGGGAACTTCCCCGCTGCCACGCGCGCGTTACCCCGAGAGTCAGCGGCGAGGAAGCTCTCCCGCCACCCCCTCGGAGCCCGGAAAATTCAAACACGCACCTGCGCACCCCCAGCCAGACACGCACCCCTACGCGCGCTCGGCCTCCGCTTTCCCGAGACGAGTCCGCAACAGCCGTGGCCAGATCCACGGGTGGGTGCGGGAGCCGGATGCGCTGCGAGGAGTCGCCGCGCCCGGATCTCTCTCCCACCATCACACACATTTTCTGATTTTACCCCCCTCTGAAGCTTGGGGGACGGGGAGATTTCCCAAGCTCCGATTTGTCCTGCGTCGCGCGCGTGTCGCCTCGTCCCTCCGGCCCTGTCCTGGCGGCCGATGGCTCTCCGTCCCTCGCTTGCGCGCAGCCTTCCTCCCGAGCTCCCTGCGCTCTATTCCTGTCCCGCCGAGACGACTCCCTGGAGCCAGCGAGCCGAGGCGGCGTGCGCTTCGAGTGGGGACCACGGCGGTGGCGGCGGCGCCGGGAGCCGAGGAGTTTGCCAGTTGCCGCGGGGTCGCGGTCATTTGCTGCCTCCGCCTCCCCTCGCCCCCGCCTCCCGCCTCCCTCCTTTTCAGACAACGTCGCTCTCGGAAACTTAGATTCCTTCTTCTTTTTGGCCCTCGACGAGCCCCCCTCCCCACCTGTTGTGAGCTCCGCCTTGGTCCCGGGAGACTGGCAGTGACACACACGGGCTCTGGGGAGCTCCGCGCCCGGAAACAAAGTCGCATGCCCCCCTCCCATGTGTTTGCTTCGAAATCGCTGCCTGCAGCCCCCCATTCCCGCGCAGCTCCCGCCCCCTGTGAGAATAAGGACTAAATAAACAGTTGTAACTCCAAACCTTGCGCCCGCGATCGTATCCCCATCCCACCCCCTTCTCCCTATTCCTCCCCCCTCCTTTTTGTTGTTGCAACTTTGTGAGATCCTGGGGAAGGTGCTGAGACTTTGGCTCGGGCCGGTTTCCCGGTCTCTGGATCTTTGCAGGGATTCCCTGAGCCGCATCCTCTCTTCCCTCCACGCGCACTCGCGGGTCCTCGGAGCCCGCTGCCCTCTCTGTCCTGGCCCCTCGGCCTACTCACCCGTCCCGTCCCCTTCAGTTCCCCCCAGCCTGCACGGGGAAGACTTGCTGAGGGTCGCCCCGGTTTCTTGTCGACTGCAGAACCCGAAAGTTTGTAAGAGGAAGAGAGCGCGCGGCGAGCGAGCGAGCGGGCCGGGGGCAGCGGCAGCGGCGCCGGGGACCATGGTGCTGCCGGCGCCTCCTCCGCGGGCGTGAAGGCGGCGCTCCTACTCCCTCCCCGGACTCCGCGGGTAAGTCGAGGCGGCCGCGGGCGCGGGGTCCAGGGATACCGGAGAGCCCCAGGCGGCACTAGGGGTTCTCCGTCCCCAAAGAGCCAGCCGGGGTGGCGCGAGCCTAGCGATAAGGCACCGGGAGCGAGGAATGTGCCCATCCTCAGGCCGGTAGGTGCTTCGAAATACTGGACTTCCTCCCCTCCACCCTTTTCCCCTCTTTCTTTCCTAAATCTGAAAATCTGGAGATCAAAGTTTAGCGTGGAGTGTAAAGTGCTCCGATAAAATATGGTGACATCCTCGCCCCCCTTCTCACCCCACTCCCCTCTTATAACTATTAATTATTTCCAAGTCATTGTGTCCAAATACCCTTGCTGGGCTGATTACAAAGTGTATTGATTTAGTCTGGGCTCATCCTATGCTTTCGTCTTAATTCATTTTCTTTTTGCTCAACCAGAAGACCCAAAATGAAACTTATTTCTTCCTCTTCCCTACCTCCCCACCCCCCAAGCCCTCATCTGTGAGGCTTGGGCAGAATAATGAAATTAATATAAACATTTCATTTGGTTGCATTTGACCTTATGCAGTCCACTTCTGAGGGGCTGGAATTGCGCTCATGTCTGCTCACAGGTATTTTCCAAGTTAGCATTTTCTTTTTTGTCACTGCTCTTTAAACAGGAATGCCGGAGGAGCATTCTGGATTCCCTTTGAAAGGCATCTGTACATTCAAACCGTCTACACTTCACCATTGGTTGTACGTAGACTTAAGGGTTTAGGGCTTGGACAATAGCTGAGTTGAGAAGACCTCAAGGATATTTAAAGGAATTTTTCTGCTACTGAAAATACATTGAAGAATCGCTGCAAAATTTTTCCATTCCATCCCCTTTCCCCCACCCCCGTTTTCCACAGCAAGAATCAATTTGGAGGGAGATGTGTAAACTAGAATTTTTAAAGAAATAGTAAGACTTCAGGTGTTTTCTACCCAGGGATAGCCACATAATTGAGAAAGAGGAGTTCCTGCTATTTTTCTGTTCCAGAGAGAAATGTATCAAATCTTTTTTAGAATTCCACTGGAGTTTTGATTCTCAAAGTGGAAATACCCATCCCTTTGGGTCCAGGAAAAGAAAACTCAGCTCACAGTTTCAGAAATTTGGACTGTTTCCCCCCCCCCCCCGTCTTTCTATTTGAAACGTCTCACAATTAAAGAGCAAGAAAAATATAAAAAAGGAACTCAACTAGTTACCATTCAAAAGGTGTCAGCTAAAATCTCACTGCAAAGAGAAAAAAAAAGGTTTAACATCTTGCCACTGGCTGCATCCCCCACCCCCCTTAGACTTTGGATTAGTCATTGTATGAGAGAGAGGGAGAAAAAAAAATCACTTTTTTTTTTTTTTGGAAAAGTAAAGTAAACAGCCTCCAACTGCTGAACCTTGACAACCCAAATTAAGGAAGCAGGAGAGATCAAACAGAACTGCTGCTGGGTGGTTGTCAGGAGCTGCTACACGGAGAACCCTGGACTCTTCGATCAAGCAGCAAGGCTATATGTTCACTTATGCAGAAATGGACCATTGCAAATGCTAATCTTTGTTGTGCAAGCGAAGGCTCACTTGGAAGGAAATACTCAGCCCCTCTCTGGGCAGCATTTGAGTTCCTTATGGATGCCGAGTCGCGAAACAAGTTATTTTTTTTTAATGTATCCTTCTTTATGAGGAGAATGCTACCCAAAAATGTATTAAAGGAATATTAAGTCGTCCAGAGGCTGTCTTGCTACCAAGAACTGTGCAATGGAATTCTTTTTACCAACATTAGACTCCTACACTAGAGTTAGATAACGTTTTCTCACATTGAGTTTAGAAGATCTGCCTTGTCAGGGAAGCCAAGGTTTTGTATGTGAGAGTTTAAATCTGATGTGAAGCTCAAAAAAAAAAAAAAAAAAAAGAAAAAAAAGAAAAAAAAATCTCTGGTGATGAAGTTTTGTGTCAGCCCACTCTTGGAATTTAAAAAGGCGAGAGAGAGCAGTCTCCAGATTAGACAACCTCTTTTTTTAGATTGACATTCAACATGACCACGTTGCTACTTTTATTCAAGTTCTCTGTAACTTGTCCTTGCTTGTTGTCTAGGAAAATTTAACTACTTTACATTTTTAAAGGGAGTAGTAACAGTAATTACTGTAGCATTTTGTTTTCACAGGTTTATCAAAGTATGATGAAAGAAACATCAACTGTTCAAATTAACTGTCTCAGATAAGGGGTTTATATTGCTGGAGATGTCTAAGATTTTGTGTTTATATTTAAATCGTGGAGTATAAACTGTGTAACACTTTTTTTTTCTGGGATAAACTATCCCCAAATTAAATGTTATTTTAAATTAAGTAGAACAAAGTAGGAAATAGGATAAGTAAACACATACAGAAGAATAAAAATAATTGTCATTTAAGGATTATATTTTTAATTAACAAGTGTCGGTCACATAGTAAGCGGTTTATATATTTTTTGTAAGCCAGAGTTTCATAACCATGGTGCACAACATGTTTCAAAGTCTGTAGTTTTTACTAGATATACCTTTATTGTATAATTAAGCAATGTGAGTTAAACATACACATGGATGCTATTAGGCAATTTTCTGCAATATGTAATGTTTTGAAAAAGCTATAAATATTTTCTAGTTAAACCATTTATACTTATAATAGCAAAAGTTAACTGAGTTAATATTGAGCCTAGGCATGGTTTTCTGTTACTGAGTTTTTCTTTGCCTTTTTAAAGACTATACCCCTGGCCTTGTAAATTTGCATCTTAGGCTCTGTTGAAGGGTATGTCTGTTTTCAGCAGTTGTTTAAATTAACAGAAGAATTGTGATATTTTTCAAATATATTTATATTGCAGGGGGTCCAGTGCCAAAATTAAGAAAGAGAAGGAATATAGCAGATGTGACAACTTCTTTTGAACCCAGCTTCCTCTTTGCAGCCAATCTTATTGTGCATATTTATTTGATTTTCATGTTTTACTTATGACTCAAACTCAGTTTTGAAACGCTATCTTGTAAGATTCCACATCTCAAAAAGTATGTATATTTAGACAAGGTTAGGTGTTACAGTACCTATCACATTTCAGTGGGAATGCCAAGAATATTTACAGGGTATAGCAAGAATTTTGTCCTTTAAAAATAATTTTAGGTATACGTTAATAAAACTGAAGTAGATTGCAGGCTGTCAGAACATAGTATAAATTTTGTTTATGATTCTGTTACTTTAAGGTACTTACATTAAAGAAACTCATTTAACCCCTGACTGAAGAGCATTAAGTGGGGAGGGAAACCCTCTGAAGAGCTCCTACTGCCCTTTGCTCTCCTGATAATCTTAAATTACTACAATTTAATTGCAACTTCAAGGCATTCAGCATGAGCTGTTTCTCCACGACCGAGAAAGGGTTTCCAGAGCATGGCTAGATTTACACAGGTGGTATTTTTGTTTTTAATTTTTTTTTTTTCTTTTTGCTAAGGGCTTTTCCTTTCTTCCTTATCCTGTCAGATGTCACACTTCTTTTATAGATTTCAGTCATAGTAAATGCCATTTTTGCTATACCAGCAATATTGGCCTTCCTTTTTTCTTTTTAAATGTGTTTTTTTGAATCTAGAGTATATAAAGCTCTCAAGCAGGTGGGGGTTTGTTTTCTAAAGAAAATAACCTCAAGAAAGGCATCTGCTGAATAGACAGGTGAACTTTATACCTGAGCCAATGTATACTTTTACTATTTGCAGGGGATTTTTTTTTTTTTTAAGTTGATGGTAGTTAGTACCACCAGGTGATCAAACATTGAGTTTGTGAGACAAGCCAGCAAGCCAAGTAGGTTTGCACTTGGGCCCATGCATTTTTTTAATGATCTTTCTTGTCATTTGTTACTCTACTCTGCAGGCCACTTTGCTATACATATGCTATCCAAGGAACCATCTTAAACTGATTTTTCAACATATTTCTCTTCTCCGGTACTTGGATGAATTAAGGATAAAGGCTCCAAAAGCTGGAATGCCAGCAGGCCTTGAGATGAGGCAAGTTCCTGAAACAGGGGCAAACCTGGCGAAATTTGGGATATCTTCTGCATGATAGTTTTTTTCCTTTATTTTTTTTTCCTGGGACGTTTGTAGTTTATTTCAATGAGCATGTGACCATGTGCTTAATGGAAATTAAGCAGATTTGGCTTGTGTCGCTAACCTAAAAATAAATGTTGTAAGGAATATTTGATTTCTAGAAGTGTTTTGGTTTTGCATCCCATAGATAATGTTCTTACAGTTAGGGCTACGAGGCTGGTATTCTGCAAAGAGGAAGTACAGTGGGGGAAAGTGCATGGCAGTCAGGAAAGACAATTAGACAGTGTTCTTTGTTTCTTTAATAAATTATTCTTATTAATTACAGTCAGTTTGTGCTAAGGCATTCTTCAAGCCTTGTTTAGAAGTCAGCTCCCATTCACAAGAAGGTTGTGCCAGAAGCTGTGTTCTTCGCACGCACTGTTGTTTTACCCAGTCGTGAAATCTATTGACCAGATTGGCTTGTGGATGTCTCTGCAAGGCTTGTTTTTCTTTTTGCAATGCCCTGATGCGAGTCTTTAATACATGCCCTGCCTTGTACACAACAGGTGTTTGTTCGGTAGTTATTTTATGGGACTTAGAGTGAGAAAAAAATGTTTCCTATCTAGCCAGCTGCTGTGAGAACGAGTGCCTAAAAGGGAGAACCTACCTAGTACCTGAACAGGTGTAAATGGGTGTTTCCTCATGACCCTCCCCAAGCTGTTTTATTTAAAAAGGAGGGGAGGGGGCTCAGTTTAGTGCCATGAAATTTACAATTCAGTTGTAATAATTTAAGGTTATTGGTAGAGTGCAAAGGGCAGTGGGAGCTTTCTAGTGGTTTGGCCTTGATGCTTAAAGCTGCTCAGTTGTAGGGTTAAATTAGTTCCTTCAGTCTGAGTACTTAAAGTAACTAAATCGTAAACAAAATTTATATTCGATTCTGACAACTAATAATCTATTTAAATTATATTAAAGTATCTGGGCAAAAATTTAATTAAAGACAGAAGTACTGTCAAGCCCTGTAAATATCTTGACAGGTCTACTCAAATGGAACTGATATCACGAAATATTTACATATGTCTGCCGTGTTCGGGAACATCTCAGCAGTGCCTGTGCAAAGCTAATTGCACTTTCCTTCCAAATCGTATTTTTAATAAAATAGTTTTTTTTTTAAAAAAGGAATATGAATACATACACAGTTGTGTTCCAGTGTTCTGTTTACTATTTACTTCTCTATACTCAGAATCATGTTGTGATGAGTGTATTTCCTCAAACTGCTGCTAATTCAGATAAATAGCTGAAATGGGATCATTGAATAGAAAGCCCATGTCATTCTGTTTGATTTCAACAGTTTGAAGATATCAGAGGCTAGCATGTTATAGGACAATTTACTGAGGGAAAAATGGATCTGAATGTGGGATTATTGGGCCTTGTTTATGTTCAATAGAATAGATTTGCTTAGGACAAACATTTTCTCTGAGTTTTATGTTTGGGCATATATTTATTTATTACTTGTAAGTCAGGTGGACATCCACATTTTACCAGATGCTCTGATTTTAGCTAATTTTGTGATTCACTTTGTTTACTAGGACACTGAAGAATATTTCTAGCATCAAACTGAATTTCCGAGGTGTCCTTTCTCCCTCCCAGCTGTGCAATTGAGTCATAATGTGACTTTCTCTGCTCCAGGTTCCCTGCTTTTGAATTAGGGGTAATATTTTAACATATGTTCTTTGAGCTTAGGGATCCAATGATACAGGGCTTTGTTATTATTCACATTTTTAAAAGATATTCTTGGTGCTCTCAGGACAGTGACCGCGGCTTTTGTTGGGGGAGGGTGTGATGTGAGTTTTGCTTGAGTTTCTTTTGCCCTGGTGCCTACCTCCTGATGACCAGCGGCACTGGTGGCTTCCCCTCCTGGGGGTGAGCACAGAGATGGAAGTGAATGCTCATGTCTGAAGTGAAGGGAGGTTGCAGTTGGTCCTAATTCAGCCTGGTTCAAAGTGAGGTCCTCGCTCACCTACCTCTGTATCTGTGTGTGTGTGTGTGTGTGTGTGTGTGTGTGTAGGTTATTAAAATACAGATCCTTGAGTCAGAATTTTTGCTGATTGACATGGTAACGTACATTTATAACAAACTTCCCTTGATAATTCTGATGCATGCTAGAGACCTGTGAATCAAGTGATTTATTCTTTCAGATTTGTGGAACTGAAATCTCTATCTTCACTTGGATTTTACTGATGATTTCTTTGATTTTACCTTGAGGCCCATCCTGTGTTGTTTTTAATGTATTTGGATTTTTATTACGAATGAAAAACGGTGGTTTTTAACCAAGCACGAGTATTGGAATCACAGCAGAGCTGTTGTTCCCAACACAGACACAGTTGCACGACTCCTGGATGTGCCGTATCTGGGGTGGGGCCAGCATCTGTGTTTTTAAATCGCATCCCACATGGTTCTGATGCCCACCAAAGTGGGAAAACTGGACCCGTCAATTATCAGAGTTGGAGGAAAGCCTGCAACCCTTCTTAAGAGTTTAATTGAATTGGTTGGCCATTGTGAAACCTAAGAGAAGAAAACGGAGCTCCTTTTTCAGGAGGGCACAAAAAGAAACCTTGGAGACTTAGAGAAACAGAGGCAGAACAAGAGCCTCACAGTTCAATAACGTGATAGGAACAACCTGGAACATCGGTGGTTTTCACCAAATGTCAATATCAGATAATTTCCTTTTGAATTTTGTCTTGCCTGCACCCATGTTTCCCAATGGGTGTTGTCATGCTGTAGCTACCAATTAGTGTCAGATGGCTCTCTAGAATTTTTTTCTCTGAGTATTCCATCTTAATTTTAAAATTGTAACTGTTTGCTCTTTAGATTAACCCTGCTGGCAGAAGTGTTTTGATTTTCCCAAGCATCTTGGGAAATTCTCTATCGTATGTGATGGGGCATGCACGAATATTGATGGAAATAGCCTAGCCAACGATGCCACACAAATAAAGAAACCAGAATCCTAAGAAGAAGGCATCCTACGAGATTATGAAATAAAGGAAGATAAAATGCTAAGGAGGCTTATTTAAATATTCAGGGCTTCAACTAAAGATCTAACCACTAAGATCAAAAGAGTTATTTAAATAAAAGTTGTTGAGACATTTTTTCATCTGTATTAATAATGTGGCTTTTGAAGTTACCTGGTAATAATGTGTCCAAAATGCCCACACCTAATTTTTAATTTCCATTTTGGCTTTAGGCGTGGCTTTATTTTAATAGCTGCCAAAAAGTTGGCAATTGTTTTTACGTTTAGAACTTCACAGTTTGCTTTTCTGTAGGTTTAGGTAGCATTGGGGGTATTCGTCTAATAAAAACTTTTAAAATTTCTGTTCTGACCCTGAGGCACTTAAAAAAAACTCTCATGGGCCAAATTTTAAAAGTAGAGTGTCTCTACCACTGCATAAAGAATTTCTAAAAAAAATGAAACATGGAGCTGATTGAAAGAATAGACGGCGCAATGGTAGAGGACACATAGTTACCACTGTCACTGGTAATCTACAGCTTGATGCGAAGTCATTCCGCCTTGTTTGTTGAAATGTTAATCATTTCATTAAGAAAGGTTAAGTAATTAACTGATATTTCATTAGGGAATCAATGACAGACCTTTTTTTAGTGATGTATGGTAGATATTTTCTAATAGAAAGTTTGCCTCATTTAATTATTTGGAAAGAAGCTAGTTGATTGAGCCTTGGGAAGGAGGGGTGGGGCATCTTCAGATAACATCTATGTCCATAAGCAACTTTAAAGAATTTTGGAGAAAGTGGTCTATTAGAATAGAAAATCCTTCAGTCCCCAGTTTTCTTTTATGGGCTCCATCAGGCATGTTGTTGCAGACCTGCTGTTGTTTTGCATGCCTTCTCTGGGTTTAAGAAGGGTTCAGCTGCTTAAATGTGTTCATCTTATTTTCTAAATAATGGCTTTTGTTGCAGTGTGATGCATGTTGACAGTAAACGCGCAGCCGTAACTTTGGTAAGCTTACAACAAATTCTTATACTTGTAGAAGCAAGTTATCCTCCTTGCTGCTGACTGGGGGTGCTTCTCCCTTTTGTCTGGCTGTCCTTATGGCAACTGCAGCAAAAGGTTTAAGTATTCTGGGATGAGGATGGGGTGGGGGTGGGGACAGAGGGACTCTCCACCTGGCGAAAGTTCACCTTTTCTGATACCTCTTTGTCCTGAAATCACACACAACGTATGCTTCTTGCATATTTTTCCTTGTGTGTGTATTTATGTCAACTCAGAAAGATACTTAGAGAGAAATCTCATTTCTGTGTTTGCTTTTGTTTTGCTTAAGAAGCAGGACAGTCACAGTTGCTAAATACAGAGTATCTCTTTGTTAGAAGTGACTTTCCTGCAGCAGACTCCTGAGGTTAAAGAATTCTTTAAATATAAGGTAATCCTAAGAACTTTTGAAAATGAATAGATTTTATATTGGGTTGCTGGGGTTTTCAGTATTTGTAACCAGTGTCCGAATTATTGAATAGAGTGTGATGCCTTGGTCTCAAGCACTTTGTTCTGTGAGTTGAGAACAACTCAACTTACCTTTTTAAGAAAAGAAATCAGGCTGATATTTACAAAGCTATTTATTTTAAAACTGTATGCTTATATGTTTCCATTTTCATTGTGAAATATGTAAGGCACAAAAAAGGAACAAAGAATAAATCAGTGAGCACCCATGTACCTGTAGCCCGGCTTAAGAAAGAAGACGCTGCTGGTTCAGGTAGGAGAGGCTCCTGGAATAGCCCATCCTCATCTTACCTCTGTCCTTCTTTCCTAGAGGTTACTTTACCACTGTTCGCAGCTGGGTGGTTTTCATCTTGTGTAGTTCTTTATATTTTTAATATGTATGCATGTACAGGATTCCTCAAAATACAGGATTTTGTTTTGCATGTTCAAGGTTTGTTCTGATAGCATCCTACTATATATGTTTTTTAGTAACTTGCTTTTTTTTAAAATAAACAACAGTTAGTAAAATTCATCCATGTGGATACATGTAGCTATAGCTTATTGATTTTTCCATGTGAACCTTTTGAAATACTGGATATTAATTCAAGACAAGTTCTTTAAATTTGAGCCTAAAACCCAGTAGCACTCTGTACATTGAAAATTTCAGATTCATAAGAAACCATCAGTCCTGACTGGAACTTCATAATTTGTTCATTTGTCTGTGTTTTGGGGGAAAAAACTTTAAAACCTCAACCATTTACCAGGGAATTTGATTAAAAAATAATCTATCAAGTGGCTGATCTCTTACATTAAGGGAAAAAGCAGGCAAGGCATTCATTTGAAGGAGCCTAGCCATTTTCTCTTTCTTATTTAAAGACTTGGCTTAGAACTTAGCAGTTACATATGCAGGGTAGCGAGTTAAAAAGCCATGTTTAATTAACAGGCGCTTTATACTTCTGTATCCTTGTTATGATATAGCACCTTGTTCTTCAGTGTAGAAAGTGATTTCTGCATATTTTAAAGGACTGGCATCTTTATGGTAAGAAAGCCATATAAATAAAGATATACTTAGATGAAAATCGGAACATGTTTTTAAAATAGTGTGTGTCTACTTTCATCTCTGTTATCAAACTTGCTGCATAAGCCAGAGTTGATGCTCTGTGATTATGCTAATGACCAAAAGAATCGATGATGCGAGACTAGATGAAATCAGTGGTATAATTGGGGAAAGTTATCAGTTTTTTTGTCATTAAGTATTAGTGATAAATAATACACTGTTCATTTTGAGTAGATAGAACATATTTAATTCTGATGTACAGAGTTTCAGTTTAGTCAGGCTCATTGCTGAGTAAAATGATCATCTTTTGTAATTTAAGAGGAAAGAGAAAAGGCATTTTTGTCAGCCTGGCTAACTGACTCGGGCCATCTAGAAATGTTTACCTTGACCAGCCAGGGAAGATTGGAAAAACTTAATTTTTTTTCCTCCCAGACAACTTGCTTATTTGTACTGACATTTTATTAAGAATATCAGATACTCAGTAAATAGCATAAATGACTAGAGATGTTAAACAAAATGAGTATAAAGGTAGATAGTGTTTCCCTGAAGAATGGGGAAAATGATAACAAAGGGGCAATGTTTGGATAGTGCTCTTTTTAAATGACTAGTCTGCATTAACCAGGGGCTATTAAAGTCGGTATCACCCATTAGACAGCAGTTTTAATTTTTTTTAGTTGAGTTTTTCATATCAAAGAAGATCATACTTAGTAATGGTTTACTTAAAGAGAAGTAATACTTGTAACTTAGCATCTTTTCCTGGGTTACTAAAACCTTAAGGGAAAACACTGATTCTACCTTCCTTGTCAACAAAGCGTTTCTAACACAATTCTCTGTAACAGACATTTCTCTGTGGATAGAGTTTAGCACTTGTTTTACTACTGTATGACAGTACCTAGTGACAAGAGAGAAAATAAAAGAATAATTAGCAATGTTCTGTAGGACATGAAAAGTGATTGAAGTCTACGAGAGAAGGAAATCAGATCGATGTTATTTTAAAAAAATGCATCACAAATAATTCTCTTCAAAGCAAAGCCTCCTACCCAGGCTGGGGCCAGCTGTGCTCTGCCATTTCCCTGCCACAGCCCTGTCCGTCCACGTTGGCTCTTACCAGCAGTACCATCTGCTGCTCCAGCAGTGGCCTTCTCTATGGTAAGGCAGGCCAATTGGGTCAAATCTTGTGATCTGGCAGATGTCCACTGAGAGCTAAGATTGGGCCAGGCTCATTTTTATGTGTGTCCAAAGCCAAGATTTCAACTTGGTGAAAGGCTGTGGAATTTATTTCCCCAAGTGTTGCCCAAACTCTGTTCTTTTCTTCAGCTGCCTCCTTGGGCTGAGATGATTGCTTAATGCTCTTAATTATGCTGGATCCCTCTGTATTTTCGAACACCTGTGGGTAATTCAGATCATGGGTGGTCACAGAGGCTGGCTCGACAAACGGCTTCCCTTTCCGAATGGGAAAATCCCAGGGAGCTGGACCATGCACCGTGTGTCAGGGAGCTGAGTGGAGGCTGAAAGAGGATGGAACACTTCCCTTGAACTTGAACTGGCATTGTGTTGTGTCCAAGTATCCTTCAGCCTTGGATTGGGGAGAGTCTTACAATGAATAACTCAGAAAAAAGTTTTAAAAATAATCCTAGATTGTAAGATATCTACGACCATTATCCATACCCATATCTTTAAAAAAAAAAAAAAAAAAAAAAGTAGAAAACAAGAAACAAAGTGTTTCTTTACCCAGGCCAAGTGAGCACTAAAGCTTCCTGTCATAATGAGGCAGTGGGGGCCACTTTGCTTTTGAAACTTGGAGTCCCAGTATTACTGGGAGTGCCCTGACCCCTCAGGTAGGGACTTGTCAGAGCTCCAGAAGACCTAAGGTACAGTCAGAGCTGAGCCACGCCTTTGTCCATGAAGAGAATGGGGTTGAAAGTGGAGACTGAGGCCGAGGCGGGCGGATCACGAGGTCAGGAGATCCAGACCATCCTATCCTGGCTAATACAGTGAAACCCTGTCTCTAAAAAATTAGCCGGGCGTGGTGGCTGGCGCCTGTAGTCCCAGCTACTCGGGAGGCTGAGGCAGGAGAATGGCCTGAACCCAGGAGGCAGAGCTTGCAGTGAGCTGAGATCGCGCCACTGGACTCCAGCCTGGGCGACAGAGCGAGGCTCCAGCCTGGGCGACAGAGCGAGACTCCGTCTCAAAAAAAAAAAAAAAAAGAAAGTGGAGACTGATTTTCACTGAGTCACATAGCCATTAGGATCGTAATGATATCCATAACTATATTTACATACACTTGTGAATGTAGATACCTACGTTGGCACATATGTGTCTTTCTCTCTCTCTATGTGTATGTGTGTGTATATATATATATATATGAATATACTACTCATATTTAAAAATATAAAATATATAGATGATGTTCCTTATACTGTTTTGTTACATGCTGCTCTTTCACTCTGTAGCAGAGTATTTTCCAGTATAATACAACTGTCTTCTATATGATTCTTAATAAGTACTTGCTCTTCTTCCATTGTATGCATTTATATTTGGTTTTCCTTCTTTCTTTGAGGGCAGCACTATAAGGACCAAATGGTCTCTGCATTTGTAATTTACATTACATGAGATGGGAATAAGGCCGTAATGGGCCTGTGGAGTTGCAAGTGTTTTCTGTGGATATGTGTGCTGTACGTCTGCATGCACTTGTGTACACATGTGCATATTTGGTAAACGGAACTGCTCTTTCATAAGTAGTTCAGACTCTCAGCTCCTTGAGGTTGAAAATGTATCCTGTCCCTTCATACCCCCATTCTGCCCATTAGTGACATCTGTGTCTTGCTTTTTCTTGAGCTCTGACAGTCATACTTAACACATTTTGGTTTGCAGCTTGGAGCATGTATTAGGGATGAAGTGAAAAAAATGCTGTTCTCTGCATTAAATAAAAATTTTTGAGAATCTAGGACAACCAGGTCTCATAGAGTGTAAATAGCCCATGAAACAAGTTGTCTCTAAAAATGTAGTATAAAAATCCAAGTCTTATGAGGCATTTGAAAATTCAGAGAACAGGCTGGGCACAGTGGCTCACGCCTGTAATCCTAGCACTTTGGCAGGCCAAGGCGGGTGGATCACCTGAGGTCAGGAGTTCAAGATCAGCCTGGCCAACATGGTGAAAACTCGTCTCTACTAAAAATACAAAAATTAGTCAGGCGTGGTGGCTCATGCCTGTAATCCCAGCTACTTGGGAGGCTGAGGCAGGAGAATTGCTTGAACCGGGGAGGCAGAGGTTGCAGTGAGCTGAGATCACGCCACTTCACTCCAGCCTGGGTGACAGAGTGAGACTGTCTCAGAAAAAAAAAAAAGAAAAAAAATTCAGGGAACAAACAAAAAGCAGAAGACCAGCTGTATAATCTGCTGGCCCATTGAAAAATTAAAATGTGGGGTCCCTATTTAAAAAGTAGTAAGTATTTCAAGAAGGTGATGGCAGAGCATTAAACCAAGGGTGGGACTCTTCTGAGCTTGGGGCTTTTCTGTATGTGGGGCCCTGTGGGACTGCACAGGTCACATGTGCATGAAACCAGCTCTGCCTGAGATTCAGAAACTGTCTTGAAGGGCTTTGTTTCTCTGCACCAAGGGTTCTTCCTCTGTAGAACAGGAGGACCAGGTTGGGACAGGCATAGCAGCCTGAGGCCCTCCTGTACAGCTTGCACTCATCCATCTAAGTGTACTGTATTGCTGAATCAAATTGGGTTCAAATTCCTCAGGAAGCACATACCTTCTCCTGGATATGCATTGAGTACAACATCTTAGCCATTTCCAGGACTGGGTATTCTCTGCAGGCCTTCTGCAAGGTCCCATGAGGGAGGCGGATCCTGCTCCAGTTTCTTTCCTTCCCTCCCCTTCCCTTCCTTTTCTTTCTTTTTTTTATTTCCCCTCCCCTCTCCTCCCCTTCTCTTCCCCTCCCCTCCCCTTCCCTCCTTTCCTTCCTTCCTTCCTTCCTTCCTTCCTTCCTTCCTTCCTTCCTCCCTCCCTCCCTCCCTCCTTTCCTTCCTTTCTTTTTCTTTCTTTTCTTCTATAGCCCTTCTCCCAGGATTTTACCATTTTGACTGTATCTTCCATCTCAGTCACCTTCCCTGCCCTTCTTCATTGTCACCTGCCCTTCATTGTGACCTACTTCATTCTGGAAGAGGCCTGCAGGGCCTACAACCTGAAGGCAGCCTCAGGAAAGAACGTCCACTCTTTTCTTCCTTTTATCCCAAAGTGTTAGTTGTTAAATAAGGAGATTCTTTCTGGAAGTGCACTATTTGTTTCACTGCTTTCAGGAATTGCAAGCTAATCGGGCCCCATCAAGTAGAGATGTGGTTCACCCAAGGCTTACAGAATGCAAAAGTCATTTTATGGACGTGAGGTACCACTGCATTGGACAGTTGGGGCTCCCTCACTAATAAAGCTAACATGAGCTTCCCTAAGGGTATAAGTCCAACTGGTTTGAAGCCAAGAGTGGATTTTTTTGGTAGTACCACATTTTAGAATCTTAAGATAATTAGATCATTCTGGAATATTTCACCTTAGACTAAGTAGCTTGAATTCTCTCCTTTAATATGCACTGATTATCTGCCACTTAGTAGCTTTGGCATCCTGAGCAAATGACGGAGTCTCTGCGTTTCGGTTTATCTCGGTGGCAGTGATGGAACCTGATGTTAGGATTGATGGGAGACGTAAATGAGCAAATGTGTGCAAAGCCCCTAACAGTGTTGGCTCATGGTAAACACTTGATTCTTGGCTGTTTATTAATAATGAGAATTGTTTCTGTTACCTGAAGTTGTGTTTTGTGGAAACAATGTATTGACCGTCCACTTTCTCATTTTTCTTTAGATGTTTGATGATGGAAATGGGGAAGTTTAAAAATCTTATCTCCCGTGCTTTTTTGCTTTGTTCCCACTTTGCCCACATTGTTTGGGCCATCAGCCTCTTTTTTCCTATCCTCTTCATTCCAGCACAATAGCTCCTCCTGACACAATGGTATGCAGCAGTTTTGAGGGGGCTGTGAATGTTGGGAGGGAGTGCTTTGTGAGGTGAGGGAGAGACTGATTCTGAGAGCCCAGGGAGAAGATGGGTGTGTGTGTGTTTCAGGGGACGGGGTGTGATGAGATTATTAGGAGCACCCAGGGCCCAGGCTCAAGGAGACACTTCTCATGTCCCTGTGGCCTTTTGAAGCTGAAGATGAGCAGAGCAGGTGGGCCCTGGTGTCAGCCCAGCGCCTTCAGGAGGGTGCTCTTTCAGAATCAGTGGAGGGCACAGTGCTTTTTTTCCAGAGAACAGCATTGACTTCCCCACCCATGGGTCTGGTACATAATAAGGAAAGGAAGGAAAAATAAGTTGAAGGAAGGAAAAATGCGTGATCCCCTGTTGGGCTTCTTTCCCTCCCAGTCATAGGTTTTGAACGTCAGAGCATTCCTATCTATTTTCCAGATTGCCCGTTGGATTGCCTTTTCACAACAACCTTAATTTTCACACTACAGGGACTGGAAATGATACTTTAGTTGGGTCAAACGTTAGACTACACAAGGGTTTTATAGTCAGGGTTGGGATTTGAATGTGTTTACGTAGTCTGTCTGTATTATTTTTCCCTGGCAAGGTGTCTGGTGTTGAGTTCCTTGGGGAACGGGAACGTGGCTCAGGACAGCTCACCATTTGCAAACCAGTTATTAACTTGTAATCCACTCACCGTTTTCAATGTCTCTATTTCCCCACCTCTGTCAGGGCAGTTGGAGAATAAACTGGCTGTGCTGCTTTGCAGGTTGGGAAGAGGGACCTCACATTTGCCAACTGTCACTCCCTACCGTGATCATAACCCCCGTGAGACGCACATTCAGCCACATCTGTGCTGAGTGCATGAGGAGCGGCTCAGGCAGAATCTTTAACTGCTGTCATGGTGGTCAGTGAGTGATGTGGATGTTCATATACCTGTGCGCTTTTGGGAGATTATACACAATAGAGTGGAGAATTGGTTGTTTCCTTGGCCATTGTGGAAGTAACACATGGATCTGTGTTCATTTATTGACTCATTCACTCGTTGATTTATTTATATATCATTTGTTCACCTCTTCTCTCATTTACTCCTTTATCGACCCCAAATGACTTCTGGGGCAGAAAGCATTGCTCCGTGATCACCAGCGTTACCCCCTACCTTATTTTTGGACATCCTCAGTTGGGCATTCTAACACAAACATCATTTAAACATCCAAACCCAACATCATTATGCATAGAGATCTTTGTCAACAAGCTTATGAGATTCATCTGCTTCAACCTTTTATTTACTAAATAGATGGCCGCCCAGGATCAAATGGGCCATCTTTATGCATAGTTACCATTTCTGCAACAAATACGGCTTTTAGTTACATTTTGACTACCGAAAATATACTAGGTACTATACCAAGTATAAGCTGCCGCTTTTTCTTTCTAGCCTGAGCACTTAATTAAGACCTGACAGATTGATTTTTCCATTAGGCCAGAAGGCAGGTGTCGTCTTGAGTAATTCTTGATTTGAATTTCTTATTAAGAGTCTGTTTAGCTCCCCCCCCATCACTGCCACCAAATATGTGTATTTAGCAGAGACTCTCTCTTACCCAACGAGTTTTACACAACGAATTGGTAACAACCAAAATAAAATATCCTAACAATAAGGTACTGTTTCAAAGGTACCAATAAGGAATGTTGCCTTCCTGCTGCCGTGTGCCTGGTATCCCTATAGAAGGCCTGCCCGTGGGTTAATGTGGTCTGGTAGTCTGAAGCCCGTGAAGCCATCATTTCTCATCCTTTTTTTAACCCCTAACACTCCACTATGGACAGATTGACAGAAGACATTGGTATCTGTATAGCCCCTAACTCCTCAGTGGATGATTTAATTTCTTTCATTTTTCTTTTTTCTTTGAGACAAAGTCTCGCTCTGTCGCCCAGGCTGGAGTGCAGTGGTGCGATCTCAGCTCCCTGCAACCTCCGCCTCCCGGGTTCAAGAGATTCTGCTGCCTCTGAGACTACAGGCGTGTACCACCACGCCCTGCTAATTTTTGTATTTTTAATAGAGACGGAATTTCAGCATGTTGGCCTGGCTGGTCTTGAACTCCTGACCTCAGGTGATCCACCCACCTCAGCCTCCCAAAGTGCTGAGATTACAGGCCTGAGCCACTGCCTGTAATGATTTGATTTCTTTTCTTTCTCTTTTCAATTTCCATCCTCCAAAAATGTTATGGAAATAACTTCCCCAAAATGATTGTCTGCCCGTCCATTGAAATATAAATTCCCGCTTACAAATAATTTTTAAGAAAACTCTGTAATTGACATTTAACTCCAGGGATAAAGAGTGTTGCTAATCTCAGCCTGCATCACTGGCCAAGGGTGTAACCAAATCCTCATCCAATGTGGTCATGTGTGTCAGTCACACTGCAACGTGGTAGTTACGGGCAGCGACTCAAGGTCGGCCAACCAGAGACTTTTAACACTTGTTGGGTGACTCAAAGCTTATTAACCTTTCTGATTTACCTTGATCTTCCATAAATGTGTGTGTATGTTTGTGTGGGTTTAAAAGGACAGAATAAAGAACTTACCTCATCAATTTGTTCGGTGGATTAAATGAGATAATCCATGTGGAGTGTGACACAGGGTGCCTGGCAAATACAGGAGCTTTATATATGTTAGCTTTTCTGATTATTACTATTCTATCGTTATTGGTTAAAAGTCACATTAAATAGCCAAGGCAGATAACGGATGAGAACTTTGCAAAGATTACGAAAAAACTGAAGGAAGCCTACCTTGTATATGTGGCATGAGCTTTGGAACATCAGGTTAATTACCTTATTGCTGTGTTTTGGGGTTTGTGTTGACTTGCTTTGGTTTTTGTCTGTTTGCTTTTGAATAAGGTCCTAAAATACGGTTTCGCTGGGTTTTTTATTTGCTTCTGAAATTAGTGCAGGTGCAAGTAACAGGAAGTGAAACCTTAAGTGGCCTGAGGGAACCTCATTCAAATGGTGCCAAGCAGGTATAATATACAAGCATTATCACCTTACTGATAATCTGGCATACTGTGGGTATTCACACGTGCCATTCGGATTTCAGAGATGAAGTCATACGGCAGTTTGGCACCACCTTGCCCAGCTCCTTAGGAAAGGTGAGAGAGGAAAGCCCTCATTTTTTGAGACAGTGTTGAAAACACGGTTTTACTTGTCGAGTGGCACAGGATTGCAGTTGTCATTTGGTCACATTGTCTTTGACGTTCCACCTTGGGTGCAAGGAAAATATCTTTAATAAATGAATTCACACCCTGTTTATAGAGTTACAAAGTCTCCTCTGGGTTTGAGACTGTGTTACATATATTCTCATATTCTGAAATGTAGAAAAATTTACATATTGAAGACCCAAGACTAGAATACCACATTTTCATGGCTACAATACAAAGTTTTCCAAATGTTCAAATATTCTCACAGCCCGGTGGTTATATCTAAATAAAGCATTGTCCTTAAGACTTACTTTGGTTCTTTGTCCTGAAGGATTTAGAGAGAACCCACAGTTGCTTTGCCTTTGCGGTAGGTAAGGTGACTCTGTTCTCAGCCAATTGCCGATCTTTGCATGCACTGAGCCCTTAGACATGCATTGAGTTGAATAAAATTTGCCCAGCTTGGTCTGCCATCCTAGGGGGCCTCTCCATGTGCCCTTTTTTGTTAAACTCAGAAGTGGGTCATATGTACAAGATGCCCATCTATGTCTTGCTTTTAGTAAGAAAGCATCTCAAACAACCTACTGCACCCCATAGAGTAGCCAGAGCTTTTGCCTCTCTCCCCTAGGGCTCCACTGAGCCAGGATGTTGTTCCTTTTCCTTCAGCTTGCTCCTCCCCAGCCACTCCCTGGCCACAGTCACACACATACACATACGCACACCCCTCTGCAGTTTGCTCCTACTTTGCCTTGCATGGCCAGCCTGGCTCCTCATTCATCTCTCCAACCTCAGCAGGCTCACATTCTATATTTTCCTGGAAAGGCACTTGCTAGGGGCACAATGCTTCTCTTCCCATTGCTCTTAAAGGAAGGAATGAGAACAGGGAGCGATTGCATGAGTGGGAGGGAATACCAAATAAAATAGAGACAAAGGAATGGGCCCAGGAAGTCCAGACTATGTATCTGTGGGGCCCAGAAGTCTTTGCTCAACTTCTTATTTGAGTAAGACCCAAGAAAGATCCAGTTCCACTAATAGAAAAACCAAATTATTCTATTCCTGACATGTATCATCTCTGAAGCAGACAAAATAGGACTGAGCCTCAGTGTGGTCACTTAGTATTTGGGTGACCTTGGGTCAATTTCTTAGCCTCAGTTTGCTCTTCTGTAAAATGATTTCGTTGTTGATAATAGGTACCTGTCTGGGTTGTTGTAAGGATAATTCACATGATGCCCAGTGTCTGGCATATCCTAAGCCCTCAGTAAAAGGTCAATAATATTAGCGCTTATGACTCTGTTGGTTAAAGGCAGTAGTTCATTGTGCCTAGTCAAGAATCCAGCCCAACACATAGTTCAGTAGATACTGAGCCAGAGTCTGGTTCACATCCCCAGCCTGGCCACTGACAAGCCACATGACCCTTAGACAAGCTATTAACATTTCTGTGCTTCAGTTTTCTTACCCACAAAATGGTATGATAGCACCTGCTGCGTAAGGCTGGTGGTGAAGATTAGGTAAGTTAATGTATGTAATTTACTTGGAACAGGGCAGAAGGCCTAGAACATAAGGAGCCCTCAATAAATCATAGGCACTACTGTGGTTGCCCTTATTATGCCCACAGTGATCATCATTGCTCCCTGTCCAGGCAGAAACAACCATTGGGAGGACTCATGTAGAGTTCTTTCATATCCCTCCATTTCTTGACAGCTCGGAGGATAGAAGCCCAAGACTGAGACTTGGTTGGAGAGTCTTGGTTTTAAACCCAAACTCCTATCATCAGGCCTCCATGCTTGGCCCTTTTTCCTTTTTGTCTAGGATGGAGACATATGGAAGTACTTTGTAGTGGTCTAGAATCAGCCCTTGGCTTTGCAAGTAGAAGATGAAAAATGTTTACTTGCTGTTTGCTATACTTACTTGCATTTTCTTTCTTTCTTTGCATATCCCCTAAGAGAAAGAAAAAAAGAAACTGAAGGTGGGAATGCATCTTTGGGATTTCCTAAGTTAGTGGAATAGTGAATGAAAATATTGTGCAAAGAAATATACTGGTGCTCGATGATGATTTTCATGGGATAGAATTTGATTTGCAGTGATTCTGTCTAGGATCATATATAAGGGACTAGTCAGCAAATGCCAGCTCTGCAACCACCATGGCATTCAAAATGCTTAGTGAGTGCCAGCGCTGTTGTAATGTTTTATATGTGTAATTCATTCTATCCTGACAGCAACCTTACAAGGAAGAGACTTGTATCTCCATTTTATAGATGAGAAAACTGAGTTCCAGAGAGGTTAAGAGCTTACTCAGTCACATAGTTCGATCTTTTCCTATTTCATCTAAAATACTATAATCACAACGGGTCATGGTGACTAGGGACCTTGGCCATAGTCTGGTCCAGCTGGCTTTTTTTTTTTTTTTTGGCCAGCTTTATTGAGATAGAATTCATATACATAAACTCACCAATTTTAAGTATACAGTTCACGCTGGGTGTGGTAGTTCACGCCTATAATCCTAGCATTTTGGTGGGCAGATCACCTGAGGTCAGGAGTTCGAGACCAGCCTGGTCAACAAGGTGAAACCCCGTCTCTACTAAAAATACAAAATGAGCCGGGCGTGGTGGTGCATGCCTGTAATCCCAGCTACTCAGGAGGCTGAGGCACCAGAATCACTTGAACCTGGGAGTCGGAGGTTGCAGTGAGCCGAGATCGTGCCACTACAATCCAGCCTGGGTGACAGAGTGACACTCTGTCTCAGAAGACAAACAAACGAAAAAGTACACAATTCAACAGTGGTTTTTAGTATATTCACATAGTTGTATAACATCATCACAGTCAATTTTAGAACATTTTGATGTCCCACAGAAGAAACCCTTTAGCTGATGATTACCTTTAGCACTCATCCTCTCTCCACCCCATTTCCTTCCAACTCCCTCAGCTCCAGGCAACCACTAATCGACTTTCTGTTTCTATAGGTTTGCCTATTCTGGATGTTTCATATGAATGGAATGAAACTCTCTGTGGCCTTTTGTGTCTGTCTGCTTTCAGTCAGGATATTTTCAAGGATTACCTATGTTGTAACACGAATCAGTACTTCATTCTTTTTATGGCTGAATAATATTTCATTGTATAGATATACCACATTTTGTTTATCCATTCATCTGTTGGTGGACACTTGGCTTATTTCCACTTTTGGCTGTTTTGGTTAAGACTACTCTGAACATTTATATACATATTTTTGTGTTTTCGTATGTTTTCAGTTTTCTTTGGTACGTACCTAGAAGTGGAGTGACTGGGCCATATGCTACCTTCTATGTTTAACCTTTAGAGGAACTGCCAAACAGTTTCCCAAAGTGGCTGAACTATTTTATATTCCCATGAGCAGTATATAAGGGTTCCAGTGTCTCCACATCCTCACTACTTTTGTTTTTGAAATTAGGAAACTGAGCTTGGGAAGGTTTTAATGACTTGCTTCCAGTGCCATACCTGGTTGTGTGAGCCAGGTTCTTTCTAGGCCTGGAAGATGTGAGGATGATAACATAATCTTTATTGCAGGAGTTCACTGTCTGTGGAGGAGTCAATCGTAGTCACATTACACAGTGGTGGTGACAATAATGATGCGAAGACATTATGGAGCACCGTTATTTTTTCTTCTTGAAGAAACAGAAGATAATTTAGTGACTCACATAACTGAAAAGTACGGTGGTGATTAGCTTCAGGTACAGATGGAGCCAGGTGCTAAAACAGTGTTGTCAGGGGGTGGCTGCCTCTTTCCGTCTCTTGCCTTGCTTTCTCATTGTCTCCTTCATTCTTAGCTCTCTCATTTCTCTTTGTAGGAAGATGGCTACTAGCAGATCTAGGTTTATGTTCTGCCATGTAAGCATTTCCAGCAGAATAGAAGTTTTTCCTTCCCCATAGTTCTAGCTCGCTTATGTAGGTCTGTCATTGGCCTAGTAGGTGCCCCCCCAACCCCCAGCAGCCCCCAGACAAGGTTTCCTTCTGTCACCCAGGCTGGAATGCAGTGATGCAATCACGGCTCACTGCAGCCTTGACCTCCCAGGCTCAAGTGATCCTCCCACCTCAGCCCTCTGAGTAGCTGGGACTACAGGCACGTGCCACCATGCCCAGCTAATTTTTTTAAGTTTTTATAAAGATGAGATTTCACAGTTTTGCCCAGGTTGGTCTCAGACTTCTAGGCTCAAGTGATCTGTCCCTGCTTCAGCCTCCCAAAGTGTTGGGATTACAAGTATGAGCCACCGTCCCCAGCCCTGGTCCAGTAGGTAACGTAACAGCCTTCCAACCAGTTACAGCCAGTGCTCTGGTTGGCCATTCTTGCTTTATTGCCTACCTTGGAGTTAGATTAGCGGGTGAGGGGAGATCACTTTTATCTAGACTGCAGGAACTGAGAATGGGTGAGGGGTGATTCCCAAAGAGAAAATGAAGGTTCTGTTTATAGAAGAATAAGAAACTATGTTTGTCTGGTAAAAATAGCAGTTGTCCATTCTATCAGTTTTCATTCCCATGTTACAGAAATTCTTACCAAACAGGCTTAAATAGTAAGCGAATGCCTTAGTTCATTTCACTGGCAGTTCAGAGTGGGGGTAGCCCTGGGGCATAGCCAAATCTGGTGATTGAGTTCTCAGTGATTCCTGTCATTGCACTGGAGGCAAAATGGCTGCAGCAATTTCTGCCTGCCATTAACAGCCAGAGGAAGAGAGAAGCTGGCTGGTCCAGTTGCCATCTCTTAAGAGTGAGAATGGCACTTTGTGAGGCCAAGGCGGGCGGATCACAAGGTCAGGAGATTGAGACCATCCTGGCTAACACGGTGAAACCCCGTCTCTACTAAAAATACAAAAAAATTTAGCTGGGTGTGGTGGCAGGCACCTGTAGTTCCAGCTACTTGGGAGGCTGAGGCAGGAGAATTGCTTGAACCCGGGAGGCAGAGGTTGCAGTGAGCCAAGATCGCACCAGTGCACTCCAGCCTGGGCGAAAGAGCGAGACTCTGCCTCAAAAAAAAAAAAAAGAAAGTGAGAATCGGCTGGGCGTGGTGGCTCATGCCTATGATTCCCAGCATTTTGGGAGGCCGAGGCGGGCGGATCACGAGGTCAAGAGGTGGAGACCATCCTGGCCAACATAGTGAAACCCCGTCTCTACTAAAAATACAAAAATTAGCTGGGCGTGGTGGCCCATGCCTGTGGTCCCAGCTACTTGTGAGGCTGAGGCAGGAGAATCGCTTGAATCCCGGAGGCGGAGGTTGCAGTGAGCTGAGATCACCCTACTGCACTCCAGCATGGCGACAGAGTGAGACTCCATCTCAAAAAAAAAAAATCCAAAGAAACAAAAAACAAAAACAAGAAAAAGAACGAGAATCTTCCTTCCTCATCAGCCTCCTAGAAAACTTTCTGCCATCTTAGCCCGAATTGCTTATTCCTGTGAGTAGATAGAAGTCATTCCCTGATTGGCTTAACCAGTCACGACAGCCAGTCTGATCCACCTCTGGGGGTGGGTAGGGCCAGCTTTCCCTGAGGTTAATGGCCCCTGTTGGGGAAGGGGCACGTCCGAGTCAGAGGAAGGTTTCCTTCAGAAGGAGGAAGATAGGAAGGGAGGCTGGCAATTCAGCTGGCAGTGCCCACATATGGAAAAGAATGATGAGAGGCCAACATCAGTCATGGGGAGGGAAGGAAGATTCTCTGAGGAGGCTGTGCATACACTGTCTTAAAGAAATACAGGTTTGCTGGGTGTGGTGGCTCACGCCTGTAATCCCAGCACTTTGGGAGGCCTAGGCGGGCGGGTCACCAGCCCGGCCGACATAGTGAAACCCCGTCTCTACTAAAAATACAAAAATCAGCCAGATGTGGTGGCTCATGCCTATAATCCCAGCTACTTAGGAGGCTGAGGCAGGAGAATCACGTGAATCTGGGAGGCAGAGGTTGCAGTGAGCTGAGACCACACCACTGTACTCCAGCCTGGGCAACAGAGTCAGACTCAGTTTCAAAAAATAAATAAACAAACAAAAATAAAAAATACAAGTTTGCAGGGAGGCCCTGTGGGTGGGGAAGCATGGGCAAAGCCATTCTCTCCTAATGTGGCATGTAAGGTAGAATGCAGCATCTTGGTCATTCTTCCCTTTCATCGTTTGAATAAAGTACTTGAAGAGCAGAAAGTCGGAGGCAGGACTGGCAGTCTTTCTATTACCTCACCTCACTCTTCAGTGAAGGTGGGACAGACAGTTGAATGTGACTGCCAGGCCTCGGAGCTGCCTTCCTCTTGTGTCTCACTGCAGAAGCAGACACACAGAAGGGCACCTTTTCTTTTTCGTAGTTCTTGGCTTGGGTTGACCACCATGAGGTGAAGGAGTTTTGAAGGACATTTTCTCAGGGTGGTCAGTATTTTGTGCTGTGTGCCATAACTGGGGTACACAATGGATTTTTTTTTTTTTTTTACTTTTTTTAAATAAGCAGGATTTTTTTTCAGAGAAAGATATAAATTGACCATTTGAGCTGTGGAAGATAATACGGAGATAATGCCAACATTTAATCATTTTCATCCAAACATATATCTTACTCATTTCAATATTTTTCTTCTCTCATCCGTGTAGCAAGCTAGTCATTTCCCAGTTCAGAAAGATACCTGTATGATATACCCAACTTTTAGAATTATGATGCTGTAAAATTCCCAGTATGTCTCTCTGCCATAAGAAAACAGCTATTGAAATTTTTGTGTATTTCAATCTAATTAAAAAATGTTTTTATGAACAAACTCCTACAAATGATCTTAAACAGTTTTGTTTCCTGCTCATTTTCACTTAACATTATATCATGAACACTTTTTTTTTAGTCATTGAATATTCTCTGTAAGCATGATTTTTAAAGATTGCTGCACTTCCAGTCAATCTATAGTGGACCATGATTTTAATCTTTCTCTTTCTGTTGGATGTTTACATTGTTTCCAGTCTTTTGCTGAAGTAAATAATATTGCAGTGAACATTGTAGTACATACATTTATTTGCATCTCTGATGATTTTCTTAGGATAAATTTTGTAAGTGAATTTACTAGGTCAAAGGGTGGTGAACATTGATATTCTCTTGACTATGTCACCTATTTGTTATGGTTTGGGGAATGCTAGTAAGAAGAGTTACAATAAAACCTTAAAAAAAAAAAAAAGACTATGGCAGTTTCCACTTCATTGCAGTTTGGCCAACATTGAGTAAACTAACCTTTCCAGATTTTTTTTTTTTTTTTTTTTTTTTTTTTGAGACGGAGTCTTGCTCTATCGCCCAGCCTGGAGTGCAGTGGCACAATCTCAGCTCACTGCAACCTCCACCTCCCGAGTTCAAGCGATTCTCCTGCCTCAGCCTCCCGAGTAGCTGGAACTACTGGCGCCTGCCACCACGCCCGGCTAATTTTTTGTGTTTTTAGTAGAGACAGAGTTTCACCATGTTAGCCAGGATGGTCTCGATCTCCTGACCTCGTGATCTGCTCACGTCGGCCTCCCAAAGTGCTGGGATTACAGGCGTGAGCTTTTTATTTTTGACAGTTTTCAAGGTGAAAGATGGTGTAGAATTCTGGAAATGTGCTTTCTTTAGTAACTAATGAAATTGTCCTTTTCACACCCTTTGGTTTCTGGCCATTTGCAGTGCTTTTGTGATTTACCTATTTGTATTATATACAGGGTTTTTATATGTGATGTTTGATTTATTAGAAGTCTTTTTACGTTATAGACTTTAATACATATTACATATATAGTGTGTTTGGGGCAAATTACCCCAATTTTTATGTTTTCCTTCCTTTCATTTATGCCTTATAACATTCTGTAAGACAGATTTTTCTACCCATCCCATTTATTTTCTTACAATTGTTTAATTTTTTTTCCTTTTCTTCCTTCTCTTCCTCCTCCTCTTCTTTCTCTTCCTCCTCTTTTTTCTTTTTCCTTTTTTAGTATTTAACTCTATCTTAATTGTATTTCAGTGTATGGTATGAGGTAAGAGTTTGATTTGATTATTAAAAAATCGCAGTTCTAGAATTATTAAATAATACTTCTCTATAATGGATTTTAAAAGCTGTAGTATATGCTAAATTTTAATATAGAGCTTATTTCCATGCACTTTTTTCTGTTTCACTGGGAACCAATATTAAGTGTTGATTATATGCATGGACCCTGGTGTTACGTTCCACCCACTGTAAACATCTAAAGGCAACATTTTCTTACATGAAAATGTGGATTATAATAGAACCATCTAATGGGGGTGCCATGGGCAGTAAATGAGATAATTATATAAAGAAGTGACTATTTATGTCAGTTTATCTGGGACAGTGACTCTTGGGTTAGCATTGTCTCAGATTTTTCATTTTATGCTAAAGTATTATTACAAGGAGACTATGTGCAGTTTCTATTTCTGCATGGTCTTCTCTTGTAGTGTGTGAGATGCTTATATGGTGCTCTGTGAAAGATGACCAGCAATCCCTTTTCTCCTAACCCTTTCTGTGCACACCATTATGAACACCTCTGTTTCAGGGAATGTGTGCTCTGGTGTAAGTGGCTAGGGACCAGTAATTCAATTTGGTCAGTAGGGTTGGGGACGGATAGGAAACTTTAGGTTAGTTTTCATAAAATTTATCTGAAAAAAAGGCTGAGAAGTCCCGCTGCAGAGTGTAAAGAAGCAGTCTGAGTGTTCTTAATAAAGTAGGTTTTATGGTTTTGTCATTTTTGAATACTGTAAACTTACAAATATTTATTTTTATCATTTGGTAAAGTTTAAAAAATATATACGTTGTAAGAAACCATTTTGGCAGCTATGAGCTTAAAAATAACTGAGCTTGTTTACTGAAATATTACATAATTTCCCCCTATTTTTCAAGGAAGTTGACCATAAACATTAACTTCTATAAAATATTTTTGACATTTACTATCTACTCTTGGGGACATAATGAAATCACCAAGCATATACAAATCAGGGGACCCATTTGCTAAAGAAGGTACTGCATCTGTTTCAAAATTAGTACATATTTTCAGGAGACTGTGTCCACACAAAGTGAAAGAAAATGTGTTTACATTTTATCCTGTGAAGCATGACTTTTCATTTAGATTGAATGACTTTTTCTAAATTAATTTCACTTACGTTGGATTCTAACATTTTTAAAACACATTCAAAAAGAGGATTGATAACTTTTAATGTATTGCACTGTTTACAGAACTTCTTTATAGACAATAAATGGTGCCAGCTTCACATTAATACCATTGGATGTTTCAAATAGAAACTCAGTTAAGGTAATACCAATAATAGTTTGATTTTTTCCATCCAGTACACGGAATCAAACAACAAATTAAGTCAACAGAATTTCATTCTGTTGAAGGTAAAGCATCTAACATTATTTGAAATAATTATGAATTCCATTAAAAAGTTTAACATTGAACATAAAGTTATTTGATTTTGTGGTGATTAAACACATTTGAATTTTTAATTTTTAAAAAAATTTTTTAAAGAGACAGAGTCCCCCTCTGTCACCCAGGCTGGAATGTAGTGTTATGGTCATAGCTCACTGCAGCCTTGACTCGTGGTCTCAAGCTATCCTCTTGCCTCAGATTTCCGAGTAGCTGGGACCACAAGTGTGCACCACCATGCCTGCCTAATTTCTTTTTTTAAACTTTTTGTGGAGACAGGGTCTTGCTATGTTACCCAGGTTGATTTTGAACTCTTGGTCTCAAGTAATCTTCCTGTCTGAGACTCCCAAAAGGTTGGGATTATAGGTGTGAGCCGCTGTATCCAGCCTAAATTTGAATTTTGGTGGAGAACATATTGTGGTAAAAACTGGTTTTACTAGATTCAGAAACCCATGGAGCAAATATGTACCATACTTGGAAGTGATTATAGTGACCATATATTTTATAATTGCATCCAAACTGCAATATATATCACTTGAATAGAAACTGTAGCTAACTACCAACATTTATAAATAATTTTATATATACGTAGATAACCAAACTACAAAGTTTCTGTTTTGAGACTAATGTTGAATACAAATAAGTACTTGAGCTATCAGTTAGGTTTTAGAAATGTTTGAGACTTTGAGAAACTATTTTGTAAATCAGTGTAAGTGTTCCATTGATGTTATTAAACTTTTGTAAATGAGCACTCTAAATTGTAGTTACATGTTGTTCAGACTCTGTTGGAAATTTTAATAACTCAAAGAATGAACATACATATGTACACAATTTCTTTTGAGACTGTTAGCAAATTTCAGTTGTTGGTAAAAAAAGATTGCAAACAGGACAATATTACCATTTTTATCCCTGAAAAAACCAGTGAAGAACCGAACAAGTTAAATGTGAGCTCAAAAAGTGAACATTTTTTAATTCTGAAATTCTGTAACTGTATTTGGAAGCCTCTCACCAGTGGGAAGAAGCTTTTGATGGAACTCCTATTTTAAATCAGATAATGTGAATTCCGTATAGAAATGAAATTGATGAGGCCTACAATTTTGCAGCATCCAAATTTGGCCAAACATTTCAAGCAATTATAAAGCAAGTTTATTTATTTGATGAATTTCATCTTGTAAAAATATTTGTCAAAGATATTCAGAATAGAGTTTAAATGATGACCTATAAAATATTTGGGCTGTTATATTTAGGGACTTCAATACCACATAGTAGAATTGAGAATATCCTCAATTTAGGGAAATTTGGTATGCTAACAGGTAACTCTAGTACCTGTGGAACGAATATTTTCTCAGTTAATATTATGGGCCAGAAATACTGACATTTGAAGGTATAATTAAATAAATTGTATTTATTAACTATAAAATACAACTTTGAAGGATACTGTAGGCAATTTTATGAAAATAATAAAAATAATAAAGACTGACATTTTTCCTGACATTCTTCTAGAAACTTATTGGTGATGTGGTAAGAGACAAGTACAGCCAAGAAACTGATTGAAGTACAGGTGTATGTACTAAGAAGATTATTCTGCTTATATTATTGTTGGTGTTCAAATACCAATTTCAAAAGAATCTAATAGTCTATCTTAGGATGATAAATTATTTGGTAACTGTAAATACAAAGCACCTGGCATTTAAGTAACTATGAAAATACTTGCTGTCATTATAATACCATCAATATTATTATTATATTTTGCCTAGTTCTTTGCCAGTTCCATACTGTCTTAATTATTGTACTTTATAATATGTTTAATATCAAATATTTCATAGTCCCTATTTGACTTTAAAACTTTTTATTTGCTTTTATTTTTTAGTTTTTCTAAATGACCTTTGGAATTTTTTGTTAAAAATAATTTCCTTTTTTATTTTGATTGTAATACTAAATATTTAATTACCTCAGAAAAATTTATCTTTTCTGTATTACATCTGCTCATCCAGGAAACTAATATAATTATTTATTCAAGTATTCCTTTTTATTTCTCATGAAAATTTTGTAGTTAGTGTCTGAACCTAGAAAATAAAGAAATATTTATATTTTCTTACTGGTTATTTTTAATATGTACATAGTTCCGTATTTTTGTACATTTTATATTTGATTGTCTTTTTGAAATTTCATTAGGGCTGTGTTTTTGTTATACTTCCAAAAACTAAGAAATTTGACATCTGATAGGTAGCAATATCAGCACCTTTTCCCATATTTCTTTCTCCTGCTTTATTGCATTGGTTCTGCCTTACAGAATAATGTTCACTAATACTGGTAGCAGTTAGTTCTTTATACAGTTCTCTTTCAAGCTAGATTTAATTCTGTTGAAGGTGGATTTTGTTTTGTTATCTGTGTGTCTTTGTGGAATCTTTGCACAAAGACAGGCACTTAGTAAAGGATGAATGGCATGCTTGGTTGAATATTGTTGCAGAAAATTAGGATAAAATAAAGGCACTAAATGCTGAGTATTTCAACACTTCCTGGAGGGAATGGTTTAGAGGTGATTGATGCATTTGATGAAATTAAATAATATGAAAAACTTAAGGTAATTTGCTTTAATAGTATATTCCATCCTTGAAATTCTTTCCATGTGAATTATACTAGAAGCTCGATCATAGATGGTAGAGATCAAAAGATTCAAATGTTTTATATCTGAGGCAGTTTCGTTGTATCACAGTTATAACCACTCCCACCTATGTGGCAATGATCCTGTCTCTATTTTTATGTTATCTATTCAAAACAGTTAAAATTGGTTTTTGAATAGAAATGCAAAGTTGCATTTAAACAAATAACTAAAGATAGAATGTTTGTTTCATATGCCAGAAGTTTATGTATTGAACATAAACTATAACTTGAGGAACCAGGAAACATTATGCATGTGAATCATGGCTATCATCTTTGTCATCTGTCTGTCCAGGCCATTGCCACATTTATTACTTTGGTTTTTGGTATGCTTCTAAGGTTTTCTTTTGACCAAGGAAATGCCATTCACCAAACAGAAAAATAGTTTTCTATGCCTTACCCTTGCATTTGAGTAATCCCTGGAGTATTTTGGGGAAAAGATAGTTAAATATTGTTGTGTTCAGAATCAACAAATAGAAATATCCTGTAATTTATGTCATTTTGTTTTATAGCACACTTTACTCTTATAAATGTCTTGACATTTTATAGAATGTTTTTGTGGATGGAACCTTGATAGTTTTATGCTGTAGGAATTGTTTCCTTTGGAAAAATTTGTATTTACCCCTTTGAACATTTAAGCCAGAACACGAACACCAAACTCAACACTAAAGCTATCCATTCCAGGCATTATTTGCCTCAGAATCTCATTCAGAAGTGCATAAATATTAGATAAAAACCAGTTTTCTCAGTGTTTCCTGGTAATATTATTGAAGTGAGCATGAATTTTTGTGTCTCTAGTTATATAATTTGTCTCCTAAGTGAAACCCAACTCCGTGAAGTCTGGAAGGAAACCCTGGCAACAATGGCGGCTTCATCGTGTCTGAGGAGGAGCCGCAGAGAGTGCCTTATGTTTGAAGGGGGCCTCTCGGAAGCGGCAATGGCATGGCAAGCCTGCTGCTTTTTACCTCAGCTGTATGCTGCGGAGTGGTATAAATATGATAAATATAAATAGCTAAAGAAATTCTCTTTTTTTCACCTGAATATATGAGCTGGTGTCTAATGGACTGATCTTAAGGGTTTGAACCACAAACCAAGTTGAATTAATAAAAATGGAGGCTTTGTTCACATAAGTGGTATCCTTATGGGTTTATTGAAACATAATCTATTTTCTTCTTTTTCCAGTAGTTTTCTTTTATTTACAAGTTAAATTGGTCACTTCCAGCACATGCTTCCATGGCTTTGCTTTCTATTCACTGGATGTTAATTTAGTTTAAAAATATATTCAATAGATAACTAAATAAAACTTCTGTGGCAGTATGATTTTAATTGTTTTTATAAATATTAGTTTGTGTAATTTATCTCTCACCAGGACTCAGTGAGATAAGAACTCCTGTTATCCTCATTTTGCAGATGTGGAAACTGAGGCACGGAGCGGTTATATAACATATTAGCTCACGGTCAAACAGCGGATAAGTGGAATAGATAGGATTGAGACCTACGTGGTTTTGTTGAAGGGTTTGTGCTCCCAACCAGCTTTGCTATGTGATTTATAATCGTTTTACTTGGGGGGCAGGTGGGGATCATGGAGATGAGAGAGCTAAGTCTCCACAGGCTTCCTCCTCTCCCCGCTTTGTACCATCGCCAACTCCAATGATGTGGCTACTTCTGAAGAATAAACTGTGTTAGGGCTGGAGGCGGGAGGGTGAGTGGGGCACACACTTGCTTTTGATTTATTTATGCTATACTGTTTGCAGTACTTTTATACAATGAACTTGTCTGACATTTGTAGTTATAGTTTTAAAAATAAGGTTCTTTGAAAAAAAATTTTTTGACATATGCTTAGCTTCAAATTTTAGAAAGGCATGTTCTAAATATAAGGAGGCCTAAAAAAATTAAAAGTTTACCAGAGAGCGTTTTTTTTTTTTTTTTTTTTTTTTTTTTACTCCCAGCATTAGAGTATTCTGTAATATAATTTACCATTTCTTCCATCCTCAAGGGCTTTCAGCAAGTCTCAGTTCATGTGATGATTTGATGTTACAGTTGAAATTGAGACAGTTTTGTTCCCATTATTATATCTAACCTGTGAACTGAAATATTTGAGATATGTTTTATTAAAATATATCTGTTTTGGGCTAGGTGTGGTGGCTCATGCCTGTAATCCCAGTACTTTGGGAGGCCTAGGTGGGTGGATCACCTGAGGCCAGAAGTTCAAGACCAGCCTGGGCAACATGGTGAAATCCCATCTCTACTAAAAACACAAAAATTATCCAGGTGTGATGGTGTATGCCTGTGATCCCAGCTGCCTGGGAGGCTGAGGCGGGAGAATCGCTTGAACCTGGGAGATGGAGGTTGCAGTGAGCCGAGATTGTGCCACTGTATTCCAGCCTGGGCAACAGAGTGTGACTCCATCTCAAAAAAAATTTTTTAAATAATAAAATATATGTATTTTGGAGTCTAAAAACATGTGCCTTTACTCAGTAGAGAAGTTAGAGATGAGGGAAAACCCCAGCGACTGAACTGTTGCCATGAAAGAAACACTAGGTAGGGGAGAAGGTTATTTAATTTATCATTCTTTCGGTTGTGTTAGTTCTAAGTGGTGTATGCCCAGTATGTTGCTAAGAGTTGAGTTGCATCATACATAGAGTCAGTGCGTAAGTCTCATTAAGTTAATATTAACCTTGAAAACCCAATATATAACCAACTGGTGGGCCCTTAGCAGCTCAGAAGTCAACAATTAACTTCTTTGGGTTAATACACCTTTGAGGCAGTGTTGTGCAGTGGTTAACGTTCCTGAGTTTGAATCCCAGCTCTGCCTCTTATTAACCTTGGATATGTTATTTAAACACACCGCCTTAGTTCCTAAATCTGTAAAATGGCAATATTTACCTCATCATGGTCTTGCTTTGACTAAATGAGTCAATACAGTATAAACAAAATGCTGACTACTATTTACATAGCAAATGCTGATGAAATATTAGTGATTCTTATTAGTATTAGCTTTGTCTTTTTATTTTGACTTCATCTCATTTCTTTTGGGGGGTAAAGGCCAAGTCTGGTTTCAGGGGGCTGGGGAATAGAGAGGAAGGAATAAATAAAAAAGAAATGGGGTTGTGTGCGGTGACTCACACCTGTAATCTCAGCACCTTGGAAGGCCAAGGCAGGAGGAGTGTCTGAGCTCAGGAGTTTGAGACCAGCCTGGGCAACATGGTGAAACCCCATCTCTACTAAAAATACAACAATTAGCTGGGTGTGGTGGCTCACACCTATAGTACTTGGGAGGCTGAGGCAGGAGGATTGCTTGAGTCCTGATGGTTGAGGTTGCATCAAGCCGTGAGAGTGCCACTGCACTTTAGCCTGGTTGACGGTACAAGACCCTGTCTTAAAATAAAAACAAAAACAAAAACAGATAGTTGAGGAAGGGGGGCAGGAAATACGTTGAATTATGCTAGACTGTTATGAGGCTGTTTGGGAGAAAAATAACCAACATATAAACTTTACGCTATTTGTGTGTGTGTGTATTTGTGTATGTGTGTGTTTAGTTTTAAACTAGAGCTGGATCTTGCATTCAACCTCCATTCATAGGGCCAACTTTTTAAAACACCCACATTAATGGTGATGATCAGTGGTTTACAATAATCTGCCAGTCACCCACATTTTCAAAGGTATATTTAAACTTGGGGGTGTTGTCCATGCTGGAATTCCTGTCTATCTTTGAGACAAAGAATGAGGCCCCATTGAGAGGCCCCAGCCAAAGAGGAACTGCAGATTGCCTCATCCTCTCTCTCTGTTCACTTCTTTTCCAAAGCCCTTTGTCCTCTTATGAAACTGATTGTTCATACTGACCTGGGGCTGGCTAAGTCAGTTTGGTTTAAGAGGACTTCTCTGAGTTGGGAAAGAAACCTTAGACCTTTTCTTCCAACTAATAAAGATGTACACAACAAGAGCTCAGACCATTGTGGTCAAAAGGCCTCATAAATATGGGAGGTGATGATGACCACCAAAGGATTGAATAGTCACAGCTGTCCTCTCTCTCTCTGGACCTTGCTGGAATGGGTTGCTTATAGGGTTGCTACTGATAAGTAGCCAACCAGGTGTTTGGTTGAAGAGGCCATTAGGTAATTGTGCCAGGACTAATTCTCTACAAGAACTTTGTGTGTTCACATTCTTCTCTGCCTTGGGCCCCGAGAACAGCAAGTTGCCTTCTAATGTCATAGAAGGAAGAAAATACATGCATTGCCCCTTAAGTGTGGCTCTGAGTGGCGCTTGCTGGGTGACATTGGTTCCCTAGTGGTATTCAGAGCCCTTTAAAAAGAGGTCAAACGGGGCACAAAGGAGCACAGCAATCCGTGGAGACCATCTGGGCCTCGCCCTAGAGGCCCCACCCCTACCTTCTTTTTGGATAAGGCCTGATATGGTTGTCTACCTGCCAAGCCCTCCTTTCCTCAAAGAAAGAGCGTTCTTGCTGGGTTTCCACAAACGTGCTGTCTAGTCCTGCACTGTTTGTTCCTTGATCTGGTGGTTGGGGCTACACTGGTTGCATTTTGGTAGGCAGGCAGACCCCTCACAGTGTTAAAATGAAGGGGAGGAAAGGGTAACCTTTCCTAAACTACCTAAGAAGAATGCTAATCCCAACTGTTTCAGAAACCTGTAATTTTTAGTTTATGTAAAACTCAGATAGATTGAATTCCCCCTTGAACCTTTTTGTATTTGATAAGAGTTTTATTTCCTAAAACTGACAGCAGTGACAGTTGTGTTAGAATTCAGCCCTGAGTATTTATTTCTAGATTTCACAATTTGTTTTGTCTTCGTATCAAGCAATTGCCTTCCTTCCTTTCTCTCTTCCTCTCCGTGTCTCTGTCTCTCTCCCCTTCCTTTCTTTGCAATTTCCTTCTTTTCTCAAGCTCATGATGAAAATTGACCCTTCAATTTTATTTTCAGATGAAAGCTCAAGCAACAAGCCAGCGCTTGCCTCCATTAGTGGCTCTGGGTAGTCCTTGCAGGAGAAATCACCATCAGCAAATCATCGTCCGTTTAGAGTGGGCTGCAGAGGCTAGGCAGCTCCCTGACTTCACTGTCCAGGAGCCTCTTAGAAATGAGCAAGGAGTGGCACTGGTGCTAGTGCCATTCAGCAAGGCTTTGGAGGTGCGCTTCGCTGCATTGTGGTACCTGATGAACAGCATCTCGGTGGTTGGGTATCTTGCACCCAGGCTAGAAGGTTAACTTCCATTAAGCTTTATTCAACCCTGCATCATAGAAGTGGTGGGTATGTGTTTGTGCATCTCTGTGCGTATATGAATGATATGGCCAGAGGCTCCACTGTTCCATCATCGAAAAGTTTCTTAAAGGGACGTTATGAAGAACCACATGGAATTTGTAACTTGATCACAAAATTTGGACCATTAAGGACCTGAAAATAGCTCTTCGGTTTTGTGGGTCACACCTTTCTCTAAGCTCAGTTAATGAGCAAATCTTTATTCTTTACAAGATTAGCCAGGTGTATTTCGTGAATGTTAACTTTAGCCTTGGCTGCTTGGCCCTGCTGCTAATGAGGCCAAAGTGGGAATTCCTGCCTCTTGTGGGCCAGTTACCTTCACTCTCTTTCCTGGCCACCGACCACTAACCCTCGCCAGCTGGCTTGTGAATGTCTGCAGTTGGATGTTGGAGTGTGGGGAGGTGGGGGAAGGTGTTGTATGGATTAGTGCAAATCCATGACCCCTCCTGGGGAAAAGCCACACACACATACTCCATGGAACAAGGGTCAAGTGCATTGTCTCCACTTTTGAAAGGCAATAGAGTTGATTAAGGTTAACTCGAAAATACTGATGTTGGCTAGAATTTTGGACTTTTGCCAGGATATATGCAACATTTAAAGTGATTTCTGGAAACCTGTGCCCATGGTTCACTGGTAGAGGAGCTTAAGATGAATAAAACAGTGAAAACCAGGGAGAGTGTGATTACTTTTAAATATGCAGCAACAAAAGGGACATGGCAATAGCTTAAAAATCTGTTTTCTAGGAATGTAATATTTTCCAAAATCTTAAGCTGGCTTACATCATATTTGGGTTGTAGGTTCTTCAGACTTTTACTTTTGGTTCCTACCTATTGCCAAAACGAGATATATAGGTTAAATTTATATTATAGCTATTTATTATGGAATTGCATATTAAATAGAAATCTTGCAGTTACTGAAAACTTTTAGGATTTTAAACAAACGTTGAGGAGCATATAATGTTCTAGAAGATAAATATTTGCATAAGGCAGTTCAGTCCTTCAACATGTGTATTTTTAAAAACAAACAAAACCCCATCAATATTTACCCTAAGTGTAATTTGCAAAGTAAAATGAGAGTAATTTTGAAATCTTGTGTAACTCTGATTCATTTATTTTCATAGGATGGATTTACATTTTGGAATGATAAATGTGCAATAAAGAGCTATTAGGAAACCCATTATTTCTCTCAGATTTGGGAAATTCTAACACTGCTTTGTTATATATCACTATTTCCCAAAGAAAAGAAAATTAGGCCCAGACAAACTGTGACTTACCCAAGGTCACTTACTCAACTAGAAAGTGGCTGAGCTTTGGTGAAAACCAGTCCTTCTGTCCCTCAGACCAGTGGTATTTCCATGACAGCATGCTGATTTTTTTCAGGGAGCATATGCGCGCATGTACATGTCTAAATAAAATGGTTATTTTTAATTAAAAAAAATTGTTTTACCACCCATGGTCCTGGTTAAAATCGCTATTTTGCTTCCTTTTAACAAACTGCAAGCGTGGTGACTTGGAAATATCATTTTCTTTCTCATCCTTTCAAGAAGCAAATTCAGCGTATTGCTTTACAGTCTTAACATTTTTTTATGTCTCTAGATACAGAATTGACTTTGTCTTTTCTTTGCCTTGTAAGCTGTTTAGAGCAAGGTGAGATTACAATCATAAGCTGAATCTGGAAAAAAAAAAAGCCCTATTATCTTTCTTGACTACCCTCATTGCCTCGAAAAGAACTATTATCCAAGTTTCACTTAATCATATGGTAACTTACAACAGTTGTGATTTGTAAAATACATGACGATTTGGTCTTGTCTCCTTTGTCTCTCTTACCTCTTTGTGATCGTATTCTGCTTATTTTAAT
The DNA here is from genome assembly GCF_029289425.2 of Pan paniscus. NCBI lineage: Eukaryota > Metazoa > Chordata > Mammalia > Primates > Hominidae > Pan > Pan paniscus. The sequence goes on along the minus strand of NC_085926.1, from coordinate 71,504,251 downwards.
GCATGACCAGCCAACTGTGTTATTTTTCAGAAAGACCACCCCACATATAAAATGGAGTGGTCTTTAAATGTCTTGAGCTTTGAAAGATTGTTTAGCCATTCCTTCCCAAGTGCTTCAGGTTTGGATTTTGGAAACGTATGTTTTTGCCATTGGTGTCACTGCAAATGTTCTCATCTTCCTTTTTTCTTTGAATTTGATCAAACTTTGTTCACTTGTAGTACTTCCACGATCAGCAGAGTCTGTCTAGTCTTTCCTGCTTTTTCCTTTTTTTTGTTCCAAATTTTCCTTTTTTTTTCCATTTCTTTACTTTCCTTTGATACATCTTTTTAAAAAGTCAAAGTGGAAATATATGTAATTGACCAATGCTATAGCAGTTTATAGATGATATAAATTATTAAAAGAAATAAATACATATTTTATAACTGGATTTATATCATAAAATATTTCTAACCTTTATAGAAGGATTTATATATTTTTATTTATATCTTTTAAGTACTTATATCGTTTTAATACTGCTGCGGCATTGGTCACTTGTATGTATTCGGCTCTGATTTTCCTAAAAGACATAGAAAAGGAAAGTAATAGAAATACACACATATATGTGTATATATATATGTGTATACACACATACATGTGTATATATATGTGTGTATACACACACATGCACAGCATATAGTAAATAAGAGAATTTCCTATCTTTACAAATATATTCAAAAGAGAACCACTTCAAACACATGGGTTTTACTGAATGAAGATCACTTCTACCTTTATGTGGTGGTCTCAGGTTTCTGTCACTTTCTTTGTTAGTTGTATTTGAAAGCAGGTGAGTAAACCAGAAAGAAATGATTCAGTCTGCCTGCTCCAGGCACAGAAGTAGAGGGATATAGGCCTGCAGCTCTCAGGCTTTCTGTGGACCTGCTTCCCCACTCTGTTTTGAGGCAGAAACTGGGGGATGTCAGCTCAAGCTTTGCTTGGCCACATGTGCCTCCATGGCTAGCTGAGAGTCACATAGATGCCACTTGTCACATACACCCTTGGATCTGAGCTGCTTAAGGGTGTTACCACACATCACAGCTTGGTGCTGGGGCTCAGCATGGCCGGGTGGCTAACCAGGGCTTGGTGTCAACTACATTTGGGATGATGACACTTGGAGGACACAGAGCCACTGTGCAGCAGGAGTCGCCACTGCTAACAGCCAGAGAGATTGGTGCCCATTTTGCCCCAATCCTCCTCAGTCCCTTTTCAAGTGGAAATTTTGCAAGTCGACTTCTGCAGCGTGCGTAGTACAATTTGGCTGACAGCAGTTTCTGGCAAAAGAAATAACCAAATTATTATTCAGTCATGGGTTTTTAACAGCCGCAAAGCAAGTGGATGTTAACTAAATGATGCAATTTATTCCCTTCCCTCTTATTGCCAGCTTGCCTATTACAGAGCGACTGCCAGTTTTCAATAAGTGGTACCCAGATGGTATTCGCATGCCGCCCACTTGGTTACAGAGCCGAAGCGGGGAATAACTCGGCAGACACTACAAGCTGTGGGTCAATTGAGGGGGAATGCCTGTTGCTTCACAGTTTTGCATATGTAAATCTGTTAATGTTATGTCAGTATTGTGCGGGCTAAACACAAGCATTGCCTTTCTCTGGGGGCCCAGCTGAACTTGGACCACAGCCCAGTTATACCGAGGCTCGGAGAGCGAAGCTGCAGTTTGAGGATGCTACACCGCCTGCTCCCCTCCACTCTTGCCTCCATGCTTTTGTGTTATCTGCAGCCCAAGCTGGATGCAGGAAGTGTCTGCCATAGGCTGACTCCATAATAGGACAGGCAGGCCGGGTTTTATGAGCTGGCTGCGGAGGGAGGAGTGTGAGTATGTGTCTATTTTTAGGCCAGCCTTCAAGACAGTTCCTTTGGCCCAGCCTGCGCCTGCCTGCCTCGCTCACACTCTCCTCTGTGTGTCTGCCACACTTCTGCTCTCCATTTCATCAACTGCAGATGTGGCACACAGCCGTCTTAGAAAAGTCATGAACTGTGTCGTCTGTGCGGCTTAACAGCCAACATCTGCTGCAGCAGGCTGAAGGAAGAGGCAGGGAAATCATTTTCGGGAATGCATTCAAGTGCCTCAACTTAGCCTCTACTTTGGCCTGTGCAGACAATTATTTTACACTAATTGCATCAAGATAGCAGCTATAAAAACGAGATTTCAATCGCTCTGCTCCCCCACCCCTCTTGTGAAAGTTGCAGTTACAAAGGGGTAGTTCTTTTTTCTTTTTATTGTGGTTTGTTTCTTGTTCTCAAAAGCTTATTACATTGGGTGCAAACAACAACAAAAATGCCATAAAAAGGCAAGAATCGTAATATGCTTAAGAGCTAAAAAGACCTATGGTGTTGGTTTAACCAATGAAAATATTCCTGCAGGTATTGTAAAATTTATGTGCCATATGAAAAACATTAAGGGTGTTGTTTTTTTCACAGAGGAAAATGTTCATTGTTGAGCCGTTTTGTAAATTATTTTAATGCTGCATTTCTGCTTAAACCTCATGATTTTGATATATAAGCCAGTTTAATGTTTTCTATACAGGCCCTGGCTTTTCTTAAATTTTATATATTGGAAAGCCCATGTTTGTATTGGAAACTGCTGGTTTCTTTCATATTGAAAATCTGTCTCGCGCGGCGTGATGCCATGTGGCAAAGGAGTAGTTTGACCAGAGTCAAACCTCGAGTGTTGACTTTTGAGTCCTAAAAACTAGGCAAGACCGTCTGAATAAATAATCTAGAAGGTGTTTTTTTGTTTGTTTTAAAACCAGGAGTCTTTTGACAGCAATAAGAATAGCATCTCTGCAGTACAGTATGGACTTTCTAATGCATTGGTCTGTTTCAACTTTTCATCTTCTTGTAACAGAGGCAACATTGTGTTCAGTATCTGAGCCTTAACTTTTTTTTTTTTTTTTTTAATGCTCTCAGAGTAAATTCTGGTGAAATACGCATTCCAGCATCTCGGATTCTCTTGAAAGATTTGTTTCTGTGACATTTTGCTGTATCTGTTGTGCAGCTAGAGTAGCATGCTTCTCTCCTCACATTTCAAGTCTCTAGACTTTGTTCTGAAGAGCCAGATGGAAGTATGCAGATTGTTTTTATCTTTTGTCCTTCACACTGTAACCTGATCTCCAGCATATCTAGACATCTAGCAGAAAATTTACTATGTGAAAGCAAGGAAATGATTTAGAAATATGGACCAGCCAGGAAAGAAAGGGCTCAAGATGTACTTTATCAGAGTAAATCTCTCCACCCAACTCCCATACCCTTCTTTTTTTATTTTCATTAAAAAATGCTTTTCTCTTCTAGGGTATGTCTACGTATGCCCAAATATTATTCTTCTCTTTTAACAGGGACTGAGAATTATAATTGACCAGTGAGTTTGGTAAAGGTGTAAATAGGTGTGCAATGAAAGTTGATTACCTAATAATTGAAAGCTTGGAAAAAGCATGAATTGGTAGAATCCTAGACTTGGCAATGGCCTTATAAATTAGGGCAGTGCAGTTTGCTAAAAGAAGGGACTTGTCCAAAGTTACATACCACGGTTGAGACAGATTCAGGACTCAAAGCCAGCATTGCCTCAGTGGCTGCAGGAAACAATGGAATCTCAGGCTTCATGGTTTGTGGGGTTTTAATGGCAAGATATTTGCAACCTTTTTGTTAATGTTCTCCTACCTCTTTAACTTGTGGTCCTAAAAACCTTGTTTCCTTCTAATCTTTCATTGGTGTTTGGATTCACATTAGTAACTAAACATATTCACCACCATATTAGGGCACTGGATATTTGCTACACTTGTAAGTGTACACAATATGCGTGTATGTCTATATTCATACATATTCAGCATAGTGCACACATTTGGAGTCAGGAGACCTGGGTTTAAATGCCAACGGTGGCAGTTTGGAGAAGCGAGGCCTTAGGTGAATTACCCTGACATCTCCAGGTCTCTGTTGTCCCTGCTCTAGAATCGTGATGATAATAATACTTGCCTTAAGGTTGTCACAAGAAGTTAATGAGATTATGTACATGAGACACTTAGCATGGTGCCCCTGCAGCACATACAGTATTCTTGTCCTTAACGAAAGTTTATTATTTTAATTGATTATCTGTTACCCTTGACAACAAAGGAAAGTAGTGATAAATGCCATATTTAGCCTTGAGTTTCAACATTTTTCTCCTGTAGATTGGTTTGTGTTTCTCACCCTTCTTGTCCCCCCTTCACTCTTTCTTTTCTAGCACCTTCTGCAGCATTTCTTGTTTTACCTTTGGGTGTCATTAGATGTTGTTTACATCATTGTCTGGCGGACCAGTGCTGTTTGCAAAAAGCTCAGGTGCTTCCTCTCCTGCTTACCCTTATTCTCTTCCTTGTCTAGTGACATTGTCTTGACCTTTCTAGCTGGGAAAGACTAAAGGGGATTTGTCACCTGGCAGGGGCCCTCACCAAACTTGTGTCATGCTTGAGAATATTTTGCCTCATTATCGTCAGTAATATCTTCAATGCACACCATTAAGACCAACCTAGGGCTTGAAGAAATGAATATTTAAGGGCATATTTATTGCCTAGATTAGAAAATACAGATTTTAAGTGTTTTCTGCTACTGATAAACTTTGTTCATTCAACAGGTGTTTATTTAGATGTCTACTATGTGCTAGGTGTGCAGGATAAGCAAGACAGACACTATTTGTGCTCTCATGAAGCTTAAAGCCTGACATGAATCTTGACATAGTATCTCCCTGAAATCCAGCTTTAGTTTTACCTTCGATTTCTGTTAGGCTTTGGTCCTTGTTTCTTGTACATCTACTGATTGACTTTCTACAATTCCAACTTAAAATTTATGCTAATAAAAAAGATTTCAAGCTATTGTATTTACAATAGCATCAAAAATACTTAGGAATAGATATAATAAAAGAAGTATAAAACTCATACACTGAAAACTACAAAATATTCTTGAAAGAAGTTAAAGACCTAAGTAAATGGAAAGATATCATATGTTCATAGACTAGAAGACTTATTGTTATCAAGGTGGCACTCTCCATGTTGATCTACAGATTTAATTGCAGTCCCTACCAAAATCCCAGGTATTTTTTTTTTTGGCAGAAATCGATAGATTGATGCTAAAAGTCATATGGAAATGCCAGGAAGCCAGAATAGCCAAAACACTTGAAAAAGAACAGAGATGATCGAGCGCGGCGGCTCACGCCTGTAATCCCAGCACTTTGGAAGGCTGAGGCAGGTGCATCACGAGGTCAGGAGATCGAGACCATCCTGGCTAACACGGTGAAACCCCATCTCTACTAACATACAAAAAAAAAAAAAAAAAATTAGCTGGGCATGGTGGCCGGTGCCTGTAGTCCCAGCTACTAGGGAGGCTGAGGCAGGAGAATGGCGTGAACCCGGGAGGTGGAGCTTGCAGTGAGCCGAGATCGCACCACTGCACTCCAGCCTGGGCGACTGAGTAAAACTCTGTCTCAAAAAAAAAAAAAAAGACAAAAAACGGAGTTGGAGGACTCACACCTCCCAATTTAAAAACCGAAAACAGTCTATAATCCCAGCACTTTGGGAGGCCGAGACGGGCGGATCACGAGGTCAGGAGATCGAGACCATCCTGGCTAATACGGTGAAACCCCGTCTCTACTAAGAATACAAAAACTTAGCCGGGCGTGGTAGTGGGCGCCTGTAGTCCCAGCTACTCGGGAGGCTAAGGCAGGAGAATGGCGTGAACCCGGGAGGCGGAGCTTGCAGTGAGCCAAGATTGCGCCACTGCACCCCAGCCTGGGCGACAGAGCGAGACTCCATCTCAAAAAATAAAAATAAAAACAAAAAAATAAAAAATAAAAAAACCTAAAACAAAGCTACAATAATCAAGAAAGTATGGTACGAGAATAAGTATGGAGATACAGATCAATGGAATAGAATTGAGAGTCAAGAAATAAACCCTTACATTTATGGTCAGCTGATTGTCAACAAGGGTGCCAAGCCAATTCAGTGGAGAAAGAATAGTCTTCTTAACAGATGATGCTGAGAAAAACAGTATATTCACGTGCAAAAGAATGTAGTTGGACCTCTACTTTACAACATACACATCGAAGACCCGAAAGTATTAAGAGCTAAATATAGAAAACTCTTAGAAGAAATTATAGGAATAAATCTTCTTCATGACCATGGATTAGGCAGTGGTTTCTTAGATGTGAAACCAAACCACACGCAACAAAGAAAAAATAGATAAACTGGGACCTAGCATTTCTACTCCTGCATATGAACCCAAGAGGAATGAAATTGTCTATCTACAGAAAAGCTTGTACATAAATGTTCATAGGAGAATGATTTATAATAGCCAAAGAGTGGAGACAACTCAAATGTCTATCAACTGGTGGATCAACAAAATGTGATGAATGTTTGCAATGCAGTATTTTTCAGTCACAAAAAGGAATGAAGTACTCCTGCTGCACCATTGATGAACTTTGCAAACATTGTGCTAACTAAAAGAAGCCAGACACCAAGGGACCGCATATTCAATTCCATTTATAAGAAAGATCCAGAACTGGCAAATCCGTTAAGACACAAAGTAGATTTGTAGTTGCAGGGAGCTGGAGAGAGAGGAATGGGGAGAGACTGCTAATGGGTATAGGATCTCCTTTGGGGGTGGTGATCTTCTAACTTAGATTGTGGTGATGGTTTCACAACCCTTGAATATACTAAAATCCATTCAGTTCTATTGTTTAAAAGGGTGAATTTTATGGCATGTGAATTGTATCTTAATAAAAAGATTTCACGATCTGTCTGCATTTCTTTACTTGTAGAATGAGGCACTGCTGATTGTGCTCTCTTTTGGCTAATGCAGGGGTCAGCAAATTTCTGTAAAGGGCCAGATAGTAAATCCATTAGGCTTTGCAGGCCATACAGTCTCTCAGCTCTCTCAGGTTTGCCATTGTAGTGCAAAAGCAGCCATAGACAATCTGTAAGTGACTGGGTGTGGTTGTGTTCCAATAAAACTTTATTTATGAATACCAAAATTTCAATTTCACATTGTGTTCATGTGTCACCAAATAGTATTTTCATTGTCTTCTTCAACCATATAAAAATGTAAAAATCACTCTCACCTCATGGCCTGTAAAAAGCAGGTGGTCAGAAAGATTTGGCCTACAGGCTAGTAGTTTGCCAACCTCTGTGCTGTTGCTACAAAAAGCTTTAAATACATGTTAGCAGCTTCATTAGAGGAGGTATTATTCTTGTCCCTATTTCAAAGATGAAGCAGTTGAGAATTCCAGAGGCTGAGGCAAGTCACCCAGATATTGGCTGCCAGGGCTGGTCCTTGACTCTGTTGAGTTCCAGAACCTGTGCCAAAAAACCACCGTCTTTCTGTCTGACCCATCTGGGTCAGTCAAGGCAGCCCAGACCCTTCTAGCTGTGCAGGTCACTGCATGCTTCTCCGACTTGGCCTCTGCGCCTGCCTGGTGCCATTCATTATCCTGCATCTTCCATTCATTCTGGAATGCACACTTCCTTCACTCCCTTCTAGTACACTTTTCCATACTGCTGAGCCAATACCCACACTGAGCTGGGGGAAAAACAAATCCACCACCTTGCCTCGCTTTCAGTCTTTCCTCGTGACTCACTCCTTCTGGGAAGGCAATGCCTCGGCCACCTTTTGACCCTAAATCCAGCTGGAACTGAGTTCGCCTTGCTGGCTGCTGGGCTCTGCCTTGATCATCTGTCTTTCGGGAGGCAGATTGGCTGTGCATCATTTCAACCGTCTGCAGTGACAAGTTTTTTAGAGCCTCTTTGTTTCATTTAGTACCCAGGCCTTGGTTAGGACCTTAAAGGAAGTTAAAACCCCAGTGGCACCTTTTATTTAGGGATCGCTGGCTCGCTTGGCCTCAGTCTTCTACTCGCCTTTCCCACGTCCACCTGACATCCTGGGACAGTTGGCAGACCTTCCCTCCATGGCTCAGGTGGGCAGGAGGCAGAGTCAGCAGGGGTGATAAGTCACTTCTACATCTCTGCGTGGCCGTCATCGCTGCTATTCTGCACATGTGTTGCCACTGGGGAAAATGGGACACTATATAGAGGGTGTCTTCTCCCACCACACTCTGTGGGGGTGGGAGAACCCACACCAAACGATCATCATGTTGGATTTGCATCATGGCACATTGAGAATGTGTTCAATGGGACTGTGGATACTATGGAACCTTTCCCACAGAGTCCTTTGTAATGCCTCTGCTAGGATCCAGTTCATTGCTCAAACACCCATACACTTTTGCCCTTTATATGCGAAGATTTTATTCTGAAAGCTGTGTTATCTGTGCTGCTTTTCCAAGACAGAGCAACAACTACCAAAAAAAAAAAGAGACATGGTTTAGAAGTGTTTAAGTGATAAATGCAAGCTCTTTATTTATGACTCATAATGTGGTTAAGAGTCCTTCGACTTTAGTACAGTCTCCATTCCTAGTAGTTTGGACTGTGTGAAGTACTAAAATTCAGATTCTGTGCAAAAATGATCCTGCCAGTTGCTGACTAGGGTGACTGGGGTGTGGAGGTGAAGACATAGACCCTCTGAGCATTTGGGTAGGGGATGCGTAGGGTAAGCGAATTGCATTGTTCTGCAATTCGTGGGTCACAAGTAAATTATTGAGAGTTCAGAAACTTTTCTTCTTTGGCCTAAAATATTTAAAAAGTACTCCTTGTAGGGTGTCTTTGGTTATAAGGAACAGAGGGAATTTTTAGGGATGATTTAGAGTTGGATCATGGAACCCATGGTGAAATTGAAAACTGGAATCCTTCAGGACACGAGGCACCTTCTCTCTGTGTCACTCTTCTTGTGTCTCGTTGTGTTTTGACTGTGCTTTATTTTGCTCTCCCTCCCTGCAGACTACCTCAAGGCAACTGTTAGTCTGCAAATAACCTCTCAGGACTGCCCCCAAGGATCACCCTTGATCTCTAAGGCTTTCAGAATTCTGTCATATTATTCTGTCTGAATACTTAGTGTTCTTTTTAGGAGCCTTGGTGTTGTAGGTAGCTAACAGGCAAGCCAGGGTGGAGGGCACGGGGAGGCGTTGTGTGTATTAGAAAGATCCTGGGATATCTTTAGGACTCTGGGATGCCGCCATATCTCAGAGTGGGGCAGAACCAGGAATGGGAATCACCAGGAGCTTGAACAGAGTTCTTTAATTTCTCATCCCTGTTTCTTTCTCTTCTTTTGAGACAGAGTCTCCCTCTGTCACCCAGTCTGGAGTGCAGTGGTGCGACTGCAGCTTACTGCAGCCTTGACCTCCCAGGCTCAAAGATCCTACCTCAGCCTCCCAAGTAGCTGGGACCACAGGTGCACGCCACCATGTCCAAGCTAACATTTTGTGTTGTTGTTGTTGTTGTTGTTGTTGTTAGAGATGGGTTTTTGTCATGTTGCTCAGGCTGGTCTCGAACTCCTGGCCTCAAGTGATCCACCTGCCTCGGCCTCCCAAAGTGCTAGGATTCCAGGCATGAGCCACTGTGCCAGGCCTCATCCTTGTTTCTCGCTGCATATCTCTGCTTTGCCACTGGCTCTCAGCAGACTTGCCCCTCTGCTTCTCAGGCCATGACCTGCTTGCCCTGAATTCTGAGTGGACCTATTAAGTTCTCCTCCAGTGAAATAACATCTTACCTGAAGGTCAGGTTCTGAAGTTAGCATATGAGATGAAAATTGCTTATGGTTAAAATATCCTTTCAGAGCCTTGGAAGTCACCAGTAAGCAGGGCCAGATGCACCTGGTTTGTGGGGCATGTGGGATCAAAGACCCACTAAGGGAACACAGGATTTTCAGCTCCTTTTGCTCCCGGGCATTTGCTCATCATTTGCGCTATTACTAAATGCTCTTCCCTTCCCTGCTCCTTCTCCAAGCATTGGTACATGTCTTTGTGCTAGTTAAGCTTGAGTACATTGTGATTTCACTAGATCACACTCCCAATTTCAAGTTCAGTGTGAAGAATGTAGAGGTTCTGGTTGGTCTAGCCTTGGCCACGTATGTGTCCCTCATAGGTCAGCTCTGGCTTAGAGTGGCTGGTTACATTCAGGAAATGCTCATACTTTTAAATTAAATTTGCAAAAATAAGAGAGAGTCTTGAAACAAATAATGAGAATGAGACCTAGAAAAGTGACAGTTGGAATATGGTCCCTGGCTGTGGTGAGCCCTTAAATAGAGCGTTTTCCAGGGTCTGCATAGAGTCACCTGTGGACTTGAAATGCAGATTTCTCAACCCCATCCAACCCCACTCTGGCTCTGTCCCATCTTCTAGAGGTTGAGCCAAAGATCTGCATTTTCAAGTAAGCAAACCAGATGAATCTTATCCACACTAAACTTTAATTACTGCTTATAAGAGGAAGATATTGGGCTGTTTTAACTACATTTGGAGTAAAGCTTTTTAATTCTAGTGAGAAGTGGAGTTGACCTTTGAACTGGGGGTGTCTACTCATACGTGGATTTTTTTTCGACCACATGCAGAGTGAAAACTCAGTGTTGGTGAATGGGAAACCAGTGTATAGGGAGAGCCTTAGGGTTTTTTTTTTTGGTTGTTGTTGTTGTTTTTGACAGAGTTTTTGCCTAGGCTGGAGTGCAATGGCACGATCTCCACTCACTGCAACCTCCACCCCCCCAGGTCCAAGCGATTCTCCTGCCTTGGCCTCCTGAGTAGCTGGGATTACAGGCGTGTGCCACCACACCTGGCTAATTTTGTATTTTTAGTAGAGACAGGGTTTCACTGTGTTGGCCAGGCTGGTCTCGAACTCCTGACCTCAGGTCATCCGCCTGCCTTGGCCTCCCAAATTGCTGAGATTACAGGCGTTTGCCACCGCGCACAGCTGCCTTTGAGGGTTTTGCAGGGCTGACTGCAGGACTTGATTATGCACGGATTTTGGCCTACTTACGGGTTCTGAACCAGTCCCCCAGTATACAGACGGACAACTGTGATTATGCTCCTTCTCTTTTTTGAACAATTGGGCTTCCCGCGATGCCAAGGCTTAGGGCTTTTTCTGTATTCATTTTGGGTTATAATCACCTTAAACCCATTTTTGAGGAAGGTGGATTCCAAAGAAATGTTGAGTTCTGTTATTTTTCCTTGTATTTCTTGTATCTCTCTGGAGGATTGCATCATAATGGCTGAAGACTTTAATTATTCATTCAACAAAAGAATAAGATGGAGACTAAAATTTGTCTGGAGGATGTTTTGCATGTCATCCCAATCTTTGCTATTGCCCCCTTTTAAACACCCGAAAAATAATTCTGCAGAATTAAAGAGTGAGGGGAAGGATTTGAAATTGTTCACAGAACAATAATGGGGTTGGGGATGCCAATTTTCCACACAGTCGAAAATCTGGGTGTAACTTATGATTCCCCAAAACATAACTACCAGAGCTTACTGTAGAACAGAAGCTTTCCTGGTAACATAAACAGTCAATTAACACATATTTTGTATGTTCCATATATATTATATTGCTGTATTCTGACAATAAAGTAAGCTAGAGGAAATGAAGTGTTATTGAGAATATCATAAGGAAGACAAAATATATTTAGTCTTCATTAAGTGGAAGTGACTCATCATCGTTCTTTACATTGAGTAGGCTGAGAAGGTGGAGGAAAGGGAGGGGTTGGTCTTGCTTGTGCAGGGCTGGCAGGGGTGGAAGAAAATCCTCTCATAAGTGGGCCTGTGCACTTCCAACCCAGGTTGTTCAAGGCTCAACTGTACATACCATGATAATGCATCTTGCCTAATTAACAGTTGTGAAATGTTGGAGTTATGTGGTATTTTTATTTCATATTAAGAAAGTCAAAAATATTTTTGTAGCAGTTGAGTTCTCACTGGCCGCTGCAGAAGTATTTGTTAAAACTTGTATGGTAACTTTACCTTCTGGTAGATTCTGAACTCTTTCTTTCTGATTGCAGGAGCAAGATGTATCAACCAGGGTCCTATGCTTTGATTTGGAATGTTTGAATATGACTCATGTTTATTTCCTTCAAGGATGAAGTGTGTATACCTCAGTAGATCCTGTCCCCCGCCTCGCCCCCTGAAAATGTATGCTTAAAAACAAATTATGAAGTTATTGCTAGATATGTGGTTGGAGTGGCCAGTGTAAACTTAGTTGTTGCTTACGGCACTTTCTGTTCTCTGTGGAACAGAAGGGCGGGGCAGGTGGGGAACTGGAAGAAGCAGCTTCCCTTTGCTTTTCCTGCCAAATTTAGTAAAAAAAGAAAAAAAAGAGGGAGGCCCCACCTTGTCTTCATCTCCTGTCTGCACAGTTGGGCATGGATTGGGAGGAGATCTTGCCAACACTGTGAGTTTTAATAAGTTATTTTAAAAATTTCCTACCTTAAGGAAACTCACACTGACACCAAATTAATTTTTTTAAAAAATCATTCCACTAGGACCTGTCTTGCCAACAGTTTTGGGTAAAACACTGAAGGTAAGATGACAGCCATCCAGGGAGTGTATTTGGTTTGTGGGACCATCCACTTTTGGGTGTTTGAGTAACTTCATTAATAGTTTCTTTGTGCCGGCCGTGGTGGCTCATGCCTGTAATCTCAGCACTTTGGGAGGCCGAAGTAGGCAGATCGCTTGAGCTCAGGAGTTGGAGACCAGCCTGGGCAATACGGCAAAACCCCGTCTCTACAAAAAATACAAAAATTTGGGTGTGGTGGCACACATCCGTAGTTCCAGCTACTCAGGAGGCTGAGGTGGGAGGATTGCTTGAGCCCAGGAGGTGGAGGTTGCAGTTAGCCAAGATCACGCCACTGCACACCAGTCTGGGCAACACAGTGAGACCCTGTCTCAAAACAAAAGAATTTTTTTTCTTTGCTGTGCCAGGTGATGGAGGAACTTTTGCAAGAGAGATAAAAAAGAAGACTGCCTATTAAGTCAATGGAAGCCTGTAGGACTTGAGATTTCATTGAAATAAGTAAAAGGAATTGTAGAATTGAGCATGTGGAAGTCGCATAAATGACATTCGGTTTTTTCAGAGTATTCTGAAATGGTGGGGTACACAACACATATAGTTGGGCTATAAATTTCATGCGTCCTCCACTTACCTACATAATAAGGTAGGAAGATACAAAATCTTGGGTCTAGAACGCTGTGGTTGAAGGATCTGTCTACCTGAACACACAAACGTTCCCAGTTAAGCCTTTTCCATGTAGGTTTCAACTTGTTGGCCCATCCCAAACATCTTTGGCTTGAAGATGGTTACCTTTACCTAGTCAGAAATGATAAATCATTCCTCTCCTAAATGATCACACTGGAGATAACTGTGCAGTCAGGGAAGCAAAACAAAAAAAAGATGGTCATGAGAACATTGGCTGTTGTGTATTTTCTTCTCACTCCTAACAAGGCAGTGTGCTTTCTTTGTTTCCTCACTTATTTGTTTCTTTCCTTCCTTCCTTTTTTTTTTTTTTTTCCAATTTGTTCCTCAAGTAGAGCTCCTCTATTTAAACCAGGGTGGACTGGCAATATAGTGCTCTGAGGTCTTTTCCTATTGAGGGCCCCAGTTTCTTCCCGTAGAATAGCAGTAGTTTACAGCTGTAACTGGAGCCGGGCCGATAGCTGAGTGGCTTCTTGCTGTGAGCTGCTGCCGGGCAGCTGCCTGTGCTGGTGGAAATGGCAGGCCCCTTCTGAGTGACCTTGGGCAGCGTTACCTTTGTAAATCCCATCTCATCAGGGTCCAGGGATTGAATCCTAAGCCCGGATTTGAACCGATATCTCCTACTTTGCCTGAGTATTGCACTGAGCCCTGGGCCCGGAAGAAATTGTATTTATTTATGTGCGTCCCTCCTCAGAGGTGGAGATAGTGGAAATAAGGAACAAAGGTTTTATTCACACCTGAACGCAGATTTAAACATAAGGAAGTGAGAAACAAGTTTTATTAATAGCTGTGCTATTTAGATGGTGCTGTAGGAAGAATCTTGATTTATAAAATTATGATCTACTTCCATTTCCATGGTGGGGGCCCATTTGGGGGCAGAATGGGAAAGTTAGTACAAATTAGCTCAGTCTTTTTCCTTCACCATTCCTGAATGGGGTTGGGGGGGTGTTTTCTTCAGGTTTTCATTGACCCCTCCATACAGGCTGGAGTCACATGGCCCTGGGTTCAAATCCTAATTTTGTTAGTGTACGGCACATCTCAGCTAAATTGCCTACTCTTCGTTTTCTGGTTGTAAAACTGGAACAATCACACCTACCTTGTTGTCATGAACGTTAAATGAGACAGTGCTTAGAAAGGGCTTAACACAGTATGTGCAACATAATTACTGATTTTGTGAGAAATGACCTTTGAGATTACCTCTGATATGTCAGTTCCCCTTCAGATAGGGAGTGAACAATAGAAAAACTCCTTCCTCCTGCTACACTCTCCATACAGAACACTTACGGTCACCACAATGTGTAGGGGGTTTCTTTCACACCAACTGTCTTGGTCCACTTTGTGTTGCTATAACAGAATCCACAGACTGGATCATTAATAAAGGAAAGAAATTTATTATTATTAGTTATTTCAGTTCTGGAGGCTGGGAAGTTCAAGATTGAGGGGCTGCACCTTTCGAGGGCCTTTTGTGTTATCACGTGGCGGGAGGGTGTGCATGAGAGCAAAAGAGGGCTGAGCTTGCTTCTGTAGCAATCCCACTCTCAGTAATGAACCCACTCCCGAGGTGACAACATTAATCCATTCATGGGGGCAGAGGCCTGATGACCTAATCACCTCTTAAAAGGTCCCATCTCTCAACACTGTTGCACTGGGGATTAAGATTCTACACATAAACATAGGGAGATGCATTCAAACCATAGCACTAACCAGTTCTCCAACACCAGCTGGGTGTCCTGTCATTCAATTCAGTTCTGACACCATCTACCTGGAGATGGCATCAGATCCCACAGGTTAAGGGCTTGGCCCCACTAGACTGCCCCTGCTTTGGACACAGGTGCCATGTTGTCACCTATGCTTCTGACCCACCGGCTAGAAATTAGAAGTTCCCTTGACCCCTCCTTGGGTTCAGTTATTAATTAGAATAGCCTACACAACTCTAGGAAACACTTAGGTTTACTGGTTTATTGGAAACAGTATTGTGGTATTACATCAAGGATACTGATGAACAGCCAAATGGAAGACAGTCACAGGACAAGGTATGTAGGAAGGGGCAAGGAGATGCCATGCCTTCTCTGGAGGTGGCACCCCCAGGAACCTCCACATGTTCAGCATTCAGAAGCTCTCCAAATCCCATCCTTCTGAGTTTCTATGGAGGCTTTGTTATGTAGGCATGATTGATGAAATCATTGGCTATTGGTGATCAACTTAACCTTCAGTCCCTCTCCCCTCTCTGGAAGTCAGAACTTGGAGGTCAGAGGCTGGAGCTGAAAGTCCCCACTCTGCAATCATGTGGCTGGTTTCCCTGGCAACTGGCTCCCCCATCCTGAGGCCTTGCTGCAGTGCCCAGCCATGGCATACAAAAAGACAATTATCACTTTGGGGTTTCCAAAGTTTTTAAGGACTATGTGCCAAGAAACAAGGGCAGAGACCAAATATTTATTTCTTATTATGTCATAAGGAGTTTGATGCAATTTTCCAAAGAGGGCAAAGAGACTTGGGTAAGATAACACACTAGTACTTTCTTTCAAATTTTGACTCAAATTGAACTATCAACATGAAGAGAATATTGTTGTGGCTAATATGCATGTGAAGTATTGAGACATACTAACAAACTGAAAACTTTTTGTGAAGTCACATCAGCAGGAAAACTAAATCATTAGATCAATGGGCAGGAGTGTGCTTTTTCATCCTAGCTGAGTTACAGAGTCGGATGTCAGGAGGTTTGACTTTTGGTTTTCTTTTTATTCATCACAGAAAAGCCTCCTGTATTGAATTCTAAGGTGAGCCTTATAGATAGAGTACACCAGTTAGCTGGTGCAAAGTTTTGCCTTATATGGCAATCTCTTTCAAAACCAGAGATGCTTCTTAGTTTAGCATTACTAAGTTAAACATTCATGATCGCTATTCCTTGAAGATACTTCATACTTCAAGACTGTCTTACAAATCAGCTAGTAAAGAATACCCCTTTGTTTTCCTTCTTTCATACCTAACCCCCACCTTCAGGCCAAAGCTGTGTCTTTGAAGTTCTGAGTGACATTATCCATTCTTACTTGTTTGGGGTAAACTATCTTAAATGTCACATGTTTTGTATGCCTTCTTCCCATATTCCTCTCTTTTTCTTGTTCAAGTCATCCAGCCCCCTTATTAATTTTGTTTATCCAAGTCAAGTGTGTCTTCAAAATGTACCCTCTACATAAATCAGGGTAAATGACTCCGCATCACTAACTTCAAATTGATCTGTGACCTCTGTGTTCCATGACAATACAGGAGTGGAACGCCAGCAGTCCACATCCTTTGATATTGTGAATAAGTTTTGAGGACATTAGAAGGTCAAACATTATTTATTATTTCTTTGAGTTTGCTTGATGGCAATCACAGCTCTGTGGAAGTCAATCAAGTCTCTTGATAATTCTGTTTAGGCGGTATATAATTAGGCGTTTAAAATTAGTTAAGTGCCTGTTTTGCTATGCATTTCACATTCTCTTTGGAAGGCATGTTTACCAGATGACTTTGGGGACATCTTTTACTTCAGCTTTTCCCTGAGCTGAGAGTTTGAAAGTTAGGGAATTCTTTCTACTTGTATTACCTGTTTGTCAGCAATTTACTAGAGTTGTTTTTGTTTAACACTGAACAAATGCCGGGAGCTGTAAGCACAAACATGTTTTCATAAAGAGAACCAAAAAGAAACCACAATAGTGACTGCGTTGTTGGGGATCTGTATTTTTAGGTGTGTGAGTATTTCTTAAAAAAACAATAAACCATCTATACACAAAGTCTCTTTGCTTTTTTCCTGGCATCTTGATGTCC
The DNA here is from genome assembly GCF_029289425.2 of Pan paniscus. Classification (NCBI taxonomy): domain Eukaryota; kingdom Metazoa; phylum Chordata; class Mammalia; order Primates; family Hominidae; genus Pan; species Pan paniscus. Next base: position 71,487,317 of record NC_085926.1, on the reverse strand, counting down.
TGTAGACACCGTGGTCTTTCTCTTTGAATGACCCAAAGTCTGTATCATTACTGCAGAATTGCTGTCTGAAAATTAAAACATGGGATAGTGAGCAAATAAATATGGCAAAGTGTAATTTAAAAGGAAACCAGTTTATTTGAAATCAAAGTATATGTAGACAGGACAGGATGAACTGTTTAAAAGGGCAATTTTTGATTCTTAAACAACAGGCTTCCCTTTGGCGTCCCATTTTGAAACCTTTGTAAAGCATGGCCCAGCATCACACAAACATATTTTTTTTTTCCTGTTTGTTTTTTCCCCCCTATTGTACAGATTGTCAGGGGGAAACACAGATGAAAAATTCTTATACTTAATTATACTGTAAGGAGCAGGTGACCAGATGCTGGTTACACTCTGCCCCTCTCCTTTTAGTCATGGATGGTAGTGGATGGAGTTGGACTTGAACCTAGGTCTATGTAGACCTTGAGCATCTGTGCTGTGTTTATAGCTTTTAGCATAATCTGAGCTTTTTGGGTGAGAGATCGTCTCATCAAACCTCCAGCTTGGATGTGGACATTGAAGTAGTGATCAGTTAAGGACTTTGTGAGGGTCACTTAGCTTGGGAGCAGATCTCATCACAGGACCCCTTCCAGTCTACTGGGTGAGAGAGTGAGCATCTGGAAGGCAGGGCTCTGTCTGTCTTGATTTTGAACTCCTTGATCTTGCTGGTGATGCTTGAGAGAATCATTAGCCATTGTTAACTTAATTATTCTTTGCTGCTCCTTGCTCTGGAGTTGCCTGACAGTCACAGATCACCTGTTGCTGTTTTGACTGGCTGCTCTGGTGTGAAATTGGGATTGTTCACTGTACAAGCTTGCCTGGCTGAGGGGGCAAGTAGGAGCTGATACCTTGCCTGTATTCTTCTTCTTAGGCTCTGGGCCTTGTCTGCATCAGCCTAGAGGAAGAAGAGTCTTTACAATTTTGTCTTGCATATACAGTAGTGCCCTCTGCTCACCAAGCCATGTAGGGCTACCTCCCTGCAGAGGGGAATTTTTTTTTTTTTTTTTTGAGTTGGAGTTATACTCTTGTTGCCCAGGCTGGAGTGCAATGGCGTGATCTTGGCTCACCGCGACCTCTGCCTCCCGGGTTTAAGCAATTCTCCTGCCCCAGCCTCCCAAGTAGCTGGGATTACAGGCATGTGCCACCATGCCCGACTAATTTTGTATTTTTAGTAGAGATGGGGTTTCTCCATGTTGGTCAGGCAGGTCTCTAACTCCCGACCTTGGGTGATCCGCCCACCTCGGCCTCCCAAAGTGCTGGGATTATAGGCACGAGCCACCGTGCCTGGCTGGGAACGTTTTTCTAGTTCACACAAATGCATGGGTGGGATGGCTGAGGCTTGGCAGTGATGCAGTACACTCCCACAGTGCTACATTCAAAGAAGATTTTTAATAAACACTGATTAAAATGTAAGACCCTAAAATGACTCATTTGCTTCTTAGAGCCCCGTTTCTGCTTTGGATGGAATTCCCTTACTATATTAATGTTTGTCCCAGTTTTTATTCCTTGCAGGTTTCTATATGATGTGTAGTTTGTGTTTAGACTATTACTGACTGTACCTTTCAGCAGGGATTGTTTGTATATGTTAAGATAGTTTTAAAGATTTCCCTGGCGGAGAAGGTCCACTTTGTCAGCTGAGGGACAGATTTGGGCCTGAACTCTGGATTCTTACTGCATGTGCATATTCCTGGGATCTGAAGGTGAGGCAGAAGGAAGGGGCTGGCCCTGGAGTTTTTAGCTCATCATGTATCAGTGTGGCCATAATTTTGGTCGTTGTATTCACCGACATCATAGTACCACCGGTACTCTTGTTTGTTTGTTTGTTTGTTTGTTTAGAGACAGAGTCTCCCTCTGTCATCCAGTCTGGAGTGCAGTGGCGCGATCTTGGCTCACTGCAAATTCTGTCTCCTGGATTCAAGCAGTTGTCCTGCCTTAGCCTCCCAAGTAGTTGGGATTACAGGCGCCCACCACCATGCCTGGCTCATTTTGTTTTTGTATTTTTAGTAGAGATGGGGTTTTACCATGTTGACCAGGCTGGTCTCGAACTCCTGACCTCAAGTGATCTGCCTGTCTCAGCCTCCCAAAGTGTTAGGATTACAAGCGTGAGCCACTGCACCCGGCCAGTACTCCTATATTTAAATGAATAAATTTTATATATTACCTGATTTTTAAAAAAAAAACGTGAATCATCTTACACCAAAAAGAAACTTTCTATCGATTATTGTAATTAGAAAATCACTTGCCAGTAGAAGAAGGTGATGATAAAAATAAATAAATATAAAGGCCTCAGCAAGATTATGAAATAAGGGAAGGCTAAAGAAGAAGGAAGATGGTGAGGTCTTTCTTATTCTCCCTGTGGTTTCACAACCCTGTGGAGACCTTTGTTCAGGGTGTAGACCAGAGCTCTCAAAGGTGGTGATCTATGAGAATCGCTTGAGAGTTTTAAAACAATTTGACTTCCTAGGGCCACAAATCCAGTTGATTCTGAAAAAGCACTTGAAATCTATATATGTTTTTTAAAGTTCTCTCAGCGATTGCCCAGCCAGTGAAACCACTGCCTTTTTTTGTCTGAAATTAGTGAAAATTAGGGAATTTCTTAAAAATAGATTCACATATTTTGTAGCAGCCCATAATTTTCGTTGCTGTCTTTAGACCTGGAGGAATAGGCGTTTCATTCAACACTGTGTTTCCTTTTATTCCTAAAGCTAATTTTTTTTATCCACCCTAGTTTTGGTGAAATTATGTATCACTTGTGATAATTCATTTTAAAAATTCCTGAGCTGTGTGGCGCACTTTCATGAAAATTCATTTAGATAAAATTAGATATTATTGTTTAATGAGGTGGCATTTCAATTTGGACCCTGCATCAGGCATATACCAAGAGTTTTTTATGGAAGAGTTAGGTTCATTTGAGTAATAAAGCCTGAATCATGGGGGCTTTAATTCTTAATCGCTGTGAGGATTGTTATCCGTGGGATGTGAGCTGTCTTAGTGGTATTCAATCAAGTGTCCACTTAGCCATGACTGGAAGTAATTGCTCCCAAGTGGGCCGCACGGTGACCTGTTAATACTCACTTTGACCCTGTGACCTTGTCTGCCCCATTGTTTAGGATTTTATAGCAGGCAAGTCTGCATTTCTGTGGGGTCAAGTAGATATCTTGAGGTCAAACATTTTCTGATTACTGCCTAGTCCACACTGTAAGTCGACCAGAAGCTGTTGCATTGTTAATAGTCGTTGCTTTGTAGCGGAACATGAACAGTTTGAAAATTGTCTTCCTAGCCTGCATGTAAACAGTTTAATATTTTACAGAAAGAAGTTCATCTTGTAAATTAGGTATGAATAATACATTTGTAATTACTCCTTGTGTCTTTAAACACTTGTGTCTTAATTGGCTTGCTTTTTTTTTTTTTTTAAGATTTATTTGCATTTGCTAGCAAGTTAAAATTAACTCCTGTAGAAACCCAGCAACAAAGTGAGGACAGAGCATTCCAGGCCCCTCTGGTTCTGCTAGACTTAAAACTTGATTGAGTTTTTGGAAGGTGCATTCATTCTTTATTTTTATTCATTTATTTTTTGTTTGTTTGTTTTTTTGAGACAGTCTCACTATGGCACCCACGTTGGAGTGCAGTAGCTTGATCTTGGCTCACTGCAACCTCTGCCTCCTGATTCAAGTGATTCTCCTGCCTCAGCCTCCCTAGTAGCTGGGATTATAGGCGTACACCACCATGCCCGGCTGAATTTTGTATTTTTACTAGAGACGGGTTTTGCCATGTTGGCCAGGCTCATTCATTCTTTCTTTTAAACATTTGTTGGGGCCATTCAGCAAGAAACAAATGTGTTTGCTGTGCCTTCTGGAAAAGTGTCTGTCCCGTCACTCACTGAATTGAGGTTGTTTCTTGTTTTTTACCCTTTTTTATTTCATGGCATGGTGTTATTTTGGGTTTCTGTCTGTCGGCTGGTAACATACATTGTTTTTTCCAGTAGTTACATGGACACATTCCCTCATCTCCATGATGAGTCAAGTAATCCAAGCCTGCTACACATCTCTTTGCTTTGTGGGTGATCCCGGCTGCTCTGCCCTCCCTCGAGTTTAGCAGAATTATAAAATGGGGGTGAGAGAAGGAGTTAAACTTGAAAGGTGAATTCAGTCACATCTGAATTCATTTTAGGGCCCTGTGAGTCATGTTAGGGCCTCCTAAAACTGTATCCATGCCTTATCTCACTTTTACCCATTCACACAATGGATTTTCTACAAATGCATATGTGGAAAAGTACAGCTAGAAAAAAAACAAAGGAAGATATACAATTAGGAAAGGAGGCAAACAGTGAATTTAGAATGCCCCCTAAGGTGACTCGGGATGTCACCGCAAAATAAAATACTCATGAAGAAAAATTAAGTGGCTCTTGCTACTGTTTTGAATGTATTATTCAAAACAATATATTGGCATCTTGGCTGCTCCTTCTTTATCTAAGTCTGAAATACGTACAGTTTGTCTTAAGAGAGAAAGCCTTAATAGCTTAAAAATAAAGGGTTACCGTTTATTACAACTTCAGCAGTGGGGCCCGTCCCCACTGAGGAAACACATAGCTTACTACGTAAATTATTGTCCCCCTGCCTCTGGCTTTAACACCAGAAATTTGTCATCTTTTGCTTCTAGAGCCAAGAAGCCCAAGACGAAGGTGTCAGCAGAGTGGATTCTTTCAGAAAGCTGTGAGGGAGAATGTTTCAGGCCCTTCTCCTACCTCCTGGCAGGGGCTGGCAATCTTTGCCATTCCTTGACTTGTAGGAGCGTTGCCTCAATCTCTGCCTTCATCTCCCTGTGGTGGTCTTTCTATGTGTTTGTCTGTGTCCCAATTTCCCCTTTTTATAGACACCAGTCATATTGGATTAGGGTCCCACCCCACTTCAGTATGACCTCATCTTAACTAATTACATCTGCAGCAATCATATTCCAAGTAAGGTCACATTTGGATCCACCTTCTCTTTTCGCTCAGTTCATATAGTTGAATTCAGGAAAGTTAAATGTGTAAGTACTGCGGCTCCTCAGAATATTATGGAGTAGAATGCAAAATCTATGGGAATTTGAAAGGAAAACCATGGGAAAGAGACATGGCAGTGTTTCTCTTGACTTTATGGTAGGCCCATCCCAGCTTGAGACCGCTGCATTCTATGTGTGCAAACATCAGACACAGATGTGCAGTAGGTGGGCCCAAGTCATGGGTCATATTTCTTTTTTTCAATATGACATCAGTGCATGATTGGCAGAGGCTGGCATTGGCCCAGAACGGTCTGAGTTATGGTCTCAGTCTTGAAGATCTCTAGTGCCACCTGCTATATTTGAATCACTTTATATGAATTTTATTTGTCCCTCACAATGAACCTGGGAGGTGGCCAGTACCTTTTCTATCTTTTAAGAAAGAAGACGCTGAGAATTGGGAAAGTCAATTCCCTGGCTTAGGTCACATAGCTAATTCAGGATTGAAACTCAAGCCTTTCTGAATCCAGAGCCTGTTTTCCTTCTGTCTCTCTGGCTCTGACTTATTAAGTGCCCCAATTTCCTATCTTCTCTTGGAAAACACCATCACAGGAAAAGGAATCTGGTGGTATTTCCTGTCTTTGGGTCTGTCTGTCTGTCTCTTTTTAAGCAGAGTAGAGTTTACCCTGAGAAATAGGAATATTATGAAAAAATAAGTTTCTCTAGATTGGATGTCCCAGCGTGGACAGATGAGCCCAGGGACCCTTGCCTCTGTCATTGGACAGCTGCCCACAGGGAGCTCAGTGTTTTTGGTGCCAGTGTCTCTCTCGGAACTCTTGGCAGGCCCAAGGGTGTACTTGCAATTGCTGGTGCGTGGTATTTGGGATGTTTGTATGTGGCTGTTTTTTATTTTGGTTTTGTTATCTACCCTTTGTAGTAGTAACTCTGGCACAATTTCTTGCTGTTGAGATGTTCTGTTGCTTTCAAACAAAGAGATCTGAAAATGTACCAAATCAGCGGGCTTCATAAAAAGTTTGGTGCATTGGAGCCAAGGCCAAGGTTTCTTGGGCCATCAGTGATGTGCTTAAAAGTCCAATGCGCCTTTCCATGAGCAGTTCCCCCTGCCTAGGAGGATACAGATGCCAGAGCCAACAGGAGCAAGCAGATGGCCTCACCCTGCTGTTGCTGTGGGAGAAACATTAGTTTCATGTGGCCAGATCTCCTCTCCTCATATCTTCCAAAGAAACCAGAAAACTCAAATTAACTAATCTTGATTTTTAAGTGTTGGAAATAGAATAAAAATAAAGTCTATCTAGCCTGGCCCAAGCGAAACAAATCTTTGGACCACATTTGTCTCTCAGGTCATTGATTTACAATTTTAGGCTTAGAACAGAGCCCCTGTCCTTCACCCAGGTCCCCCCCCTCCCCCCGCCCTTTTTTTTTTTTGAGACAGGGTCTCACTCTGTTGGCCAAACTGGAGTGCAGTGGTGTGATCTTGGCTCACCACAATCTCCACCTCCCAGGCTCAAGCGATTCTCCTGCCTCAGCCTCCCAAGTAGCTGAGATTACAGGAGCTTGCCACCACACCTGGCTAATTTTTGTATTTTTAGTAGAGACGAGGTTTCACCATATTGGCCAGGCTGGTCTCAAACTCCTGACCTCAGGCGATTCACTGGGCCTCCCAAAGTACTGGGATTACAGGCGTGAGCCACCACGCCCGGCCTCCTGGCCCCTTCTTATATTTACTTCAGATTACAGTGTAGATACCACATATCTCAGTAGCCTTCCCTGTGACTCTCTGTCCATCCCTTTCAGGAGCTTTCCTTGCTGCTATCATGTCCCTGACACCCCCTCCCCCCACACCACCTAGCCTTGACTTTCCTGCATTTTAATTGTATTTCTCTGTCATCTTCATGGATCATGGCTTTTTCCCCATTATGTCCATGGTCTTGGCACCTGGTAGATGCACACTGTGTGATTGCTGAGTGGATATTGGGTGGAAGTCGGTGGGAGGGGGAAATGTCCTCATTTCTCACTTGGTATATTTTTCTTTCTATATTCATTTGCATATGTGCTGCTCGGCGTGGGTGTCAGGGAGTTAGGTCATCCTTTTGTTCTCAGATGGCAACTGTCGTTGCTGATTATACTTTGTGACTTACCTGAGTTACTTTGGAGAAAAAAATAAATGTCACGAAAATTTCAATTGACTTGTCAATGCCAACCTGTTTTGGCTCCTAGAGGCTAAGTGGAGACACAAGACCGACAGGTTTCTGATACACACTGTTCTCAGCATTTTGGGTATGCCTGACTTACTCATTCTTTTGCTAGAACATTTTAGATCTGAAGCTGTTTTCTCGAGGGCAGTCTCACGCTGACATTTTTAGGGCAACTGGAATAGTGTTTTGTTGCTGTTCTGGGAAATGTGGGGGAAAGGCCCCCTTATATCCTTGTAAAGATGTCCTCAAATCTAACCTTAGTGACAGACGGGGACTATTTCTAATGAGCCGCCAAGTGGTTCTCATCTGATATAATTCTGCAAGGATTCCTGTGGAGTTGCACAAGATGGGCTTTCCCTTGTATTTGGAATGAGAACATTTAAAGGGGTCAGCCAGTTTCATGCTGGGAATTCATTGTGCACATATGCTAAGAAATGGATATATGTTTTTTAAAAATGTGAACTCCTTCCCGTCATTGAAAAGGAATGTAAAATTATCTATTTTTCAAAAAGGTGTAGAAATTGATGAGGCAAACAGAAGTCTATGAGTGGTTCATTTATAGGTTAGAAGAGAGCATGTTCTGTGTTTCAGACACTCATAATAAGATGAAGAAATGTCCCAAGATAATTGGGGAGATGCATGGAGTTAATAAGGAATGGTATGTGTGTGCTCATGCACTTTCTTTTCTTCTTTCTTCCTTTCTGTCTGTCTGCCTGTCTCTTTTTCATCTAATTTTATTTCTTAATCCAAAGATTGTCTGGTCACCTCCTTGATTCTTACTTGGAAAACTGTGTCCCAAGAATATCTTGACATGTGTTTGCCTCACTTAACATGGCCCCTTTATGGGAGGGACTGCATTCAGCAGGGACTGGCCCCCACATTTATGGGAAAGCATTTCAGACTCTGGAGAGAACAAAGCATTTGCTTACATCCCAGTGCAGCTGGTTAGCACCTTTATAGAGATTTAGCAGCAAGCAAACAACAGTTTGTCATTTAAAGTACTTATACCACAATATCATTCTTGTATAAACACACTGGGGGAAGAATTGGGTTTTTAGTTTGTTTCTTTGAGGCATGCCAAAGACTGAGTTTTGAATTTGGCATGGGGGCAAGGAATAGAAATAAAGTGACCCCAACTTAGGTAAATATAAAGATCTGTTGCGTGGAACCAGAGAAGTGATGGGAAGACAATGCCCAGGAAAGTGGGGTGAGTAGAGATGGGGCCTTAGAAAATGGTCTGTGCCTTCCTGAGAGAATCCTAATATACTTATCAGATAGTTAGGAGGCTCTGTGCTTTGGCATTTGAGATAGGAAGAGACAGGTTAGAGGTGGCTGATCTTCATGGCAGAGAATAGGACTTAACATGAAATCTAATGTCTAGTACTTTTCTGTGATGATGTACTATGTAAAGTCTCCTCAGTTTTACCTTTCATGGTATCCCCAGCCTTCTAGGCAGCTCACGCAATTGCCTGCTCACACATTATTTTATTATTTATTTAGTTAGTTAGTTTTGAGATGGAGTCTCCCTCTGTCACCCAGGCTGGAGTGCAGTGGCACAATCTTGGCTCACTGCAACCTCTGCCTCCTGGGTTCCAGTGATTCTCCTGCCTCGGCCTTCTGAGTAGCTGGGAATAGAGGCATGTGCCACCACATCTGGCTAATTTTTGTATTTTTAGTAGAGATGGGGTTTCACCGTGTTGGCCAGGCTGGTCTCAAATTCCTGATCTCAGGCGATCCGCCCGTCTCGGCCTCCCAAAGTGCTGGGATTACAGGCGTGAGCCACCGCACCTGGCCTCACACATTATTTTATCCCCTGCTATGTAACCACTTTCATCTATTCAGGAGCCTTGCCAGTTCTTTCTCCTCATTGTGTCCTCTGATGCTTTACATAGTGTCTGGCATCTCGTTAGAAGTTCATCAAATGTATACAGAATTGCTTATTAGGTCACAGAGTAATGGAGGGTGTATTAGCTAAGGAAATGCTAGCTGCTGTAACAAATAAACCTACAAATGTTTAATGACTCAAACCCAATAGGTATTTTTCTCCAAATTGACAAGGCCTCTCTTGCAAGCATTGTTTCAGACACCCTTTTTTCTTACATTTTATGGCGCCACCATCTTCTGCATGTGTTTTCCAAGTCTGCCAACTTGAGAAAAGAGCAAGGGTCATGTAAGTAAAATTGTATGGACCTGTCCTGGAAGTAGTATATATCACTTACACAAACACTCCATTGAAACAGGTGAACATGTTCACAAAAGAGGGAGAAAAGGGCCCAAAATTTATTTATGAATTTATGCTGTCTTTTGGAATTAGATGATAATTCCCTAGAGGGCAAGGATAGTGCTTTCTATATATTCTTTTATCTTTCTTGGTGTTTCTCACATTTCTAAGCAAATAAGCATGGGGAGGTTTTTGGTTGACTGACCTTGAGCTTGCATTTTCTCATCTGTAGAATTCTGTCTGCCTAACAAGGGTAGGAATTTGGAGTCAGGGAATCTTTTTGCTGCCGGTGATCTGATGAGATCATTTGGTCCAGCTGGGGCTGTTTGTATTAATTAAGTTTCTTAGAGTTCTTAGAGATGCATGTGCTTAGATAAAATGCAAAAAAAACAAAAAACAAAAAACAACAACAAAAAAAAAACACTGTCAAATGTCCAGCAAGATTTTCTCTGGTTTCCCCAAGCAGTTGTTCATTAAGAGGAAAGGCAGAGAGTTTTTCACTGGGCGGGGGGGGGCTTATTACTCTAATGTTCCATTGGACCATTTCTTGAATACCTTGTTACTGAGTTGACTTAACATTTGAGATAGCATCCAGTGCACCTGATGTATTTCGAGGGGAGAGCTAATAACGACACTTATATGCCAGCGGAATATGACTTAGGTAAGATGAACAATCATTCTATGCAGGCAACATTAGATGTAGACATTACCTAGTTAGTTGTATCTTTGCAGTAGCCCAGTGAGTTTGTTTTCCCATCTTGAGTTGAGGAGACTGAGGTCTTGAGAGCATGAGTAGCTTGTCTAAGAATGTAACTAATGAAATGAAGGAGCTGGAATTTGAACCAGGTAGCTTGCTGAGCCAGTATTCAATAAAAGAGAGTGTTTTCTCTTCTCTCTGGTATGAATATTATACTGAAGATAAAGGAGAAAGAAGTGATACCAGTTCAGTGTTCCTGGAATGCTGGCCATTTCTGGGAAGGATTGGATGAAAAATCTCGAGTTGATTGGTCAAGCTGCTGTGTTGGTAGTAAAATAAACATCATTCCACTCACAATTATTATAATAGACATTTCCCTGACAGTTAATAAAGTGGTATAGAATACTACTGATAATATAATCCCTGTTGCCAGTTTGGCTGCTAAATCCAAGAAACCCCTGGGCAATGGTTAGACAAATACATTCTTGCATTGTTACTTATTTAAGTCATGTCACACATGACTAGACAGCGTTTCCATCATTTGAAAGCCTTTCGTTATTGCCTTCTCTTCAATGCTGTGAATCTATATGGACTTGGACTTGCAGATGTGTTGTCATTATCATCTGTGTTTTGCATAGCCACATGTATTTTTTTTTTTTTTGATAGATCACCTTCAGTGTAGGTTAATATTTTTAGCAAAAGTAAGACATAGTATTTTGATCCTCTTTTCTGACTATTTAAAACTTTGTATTAAAGTATGGGTTGTTTTCTCAGGACCAACTAATGTGGCTGACATCATTTCCAAATTGGAAAGCCATGTTTTTCTCCTACCAATGATGTAGCTATTTAAAATTCACAGGGGGTGAAAGAGAAAGCACACACACAGTCAGCTCTGACAGGCGAGACACACACTTGGCCCTGGATGGGTGCTTCATATATGGCGTATGTGTTGATTGGCTAAGTGAATGAATGAACAGAAGAATGAGTCTTTTCTTTTCTTTTCTTTTTTGAGACAGAGTCTTGCTCTGTCGCCCAGGCTAGAGTGCAGTGATGTGATCTCAGCTCACTGCAACCTCTGCCTCCCGAGTTCAAGCGATTCTCCTGCCTCAGCCTCCCAAGTAGCTGGGATTGCAGGTGCCCGCCACAACACCCAGCTAATTTTTGTATTTTTAGTAGAGATGGGGTTTCACCATGTTGGCCAGGTGGGTCTTGAACTCCTGACCTCGGGAGATCCACCCGCCTTGGCCTCCCAAAGTGCTAGGATTACAGGCATGAGCCACCACACCCGGCCTACAGCAGAATGAGTCTTATTCTGGTTAGTATATTTCATTTTCTAGAAAATAACCAAGATAATATATTTTAGGAATGAGATTAGGATACAAAGTATGAGCTCATTTTTCTTTTGGTATAATTGCAAACTTAACACAGATAGTTTCAAGAATAATGCAAGAATTCCCTATGCCTTTTAGCCAGATTTACCAATTGATTATACTTAGTTCCATTTGTTTATCATTCTTTTTCTATCCCTCCTTCTCATACTCTCAGATACACACACGTGCACGCACACACGTTTGCATTGTGCTTTTCCTAAATCCTTTGACAGTAAGTTTGAAATCTCAAGCACCCTTACCATAAAATGCTTCCGCATGTATTTCCTTACAAGGCCGTTATTTTACATAACTGCAGTACATTAATCAAGCGGGAGGTTTAGCATTGATAAAAGACTGTGGCATGATGTTGTCAGTGTCTCTGATCTCTTCTGTAGCTGTTGTTTTGCCTAGTCCAGAATCCAATCCAGGATCACGTACTGTATTTAGTTGTCACTCTTTTTTATAAGTTTGTATTTAATGAACATTTGATTAAACAAAATGTGTTACGGAATCTCAGATGAATGACACTGGCCATTCTTCTAACCCATTCTCCTGGCTGCAAACAAAATCATTTTGAAACATCAGAGACAGAGCGTATTCTGACCCTTGTTCCTTCCTTAAAAAGATGACGTTTTTTGTTTTCTTTTGTTTTAGCAACTTTCCTTAGTAATCTCTCCCTGGTCTCACTACCCTGGTAGCAGCAGTGTTTTTGCTTATGTTGAACCAGTAAAGGTGAGCTAGATATAACTTATGTTAAGTGCTGTTTTCTTCACAATGTTACATTCTTGAGTTACTTTTTTTCTCTTCTGTAGCCACACAGCACAAAAGTCTCCCTTTCTCCTCCCCCTCCCTCCCTAACCTCTTTAATTTCACTATGGGACTTTGCAGTAATGTTAGATTGGCTCTGGCAAAGGCATTTTGATGACCCCTGTCTCCGATCATTATAGTAACTAATAAAAGCTTGAAAATGACTGTTACCCTGCAAGCGTGATTCCAATGACTTGCGGCGAGCTCAGCTGTATAAATATGCAGTTTTGTTTTGTTTTTTTTTTTTGCTGTGTAAATTTTGATCAAAGGGAAATGCGTATACCATTTAGTTGAACGTTTCTTTTAAATTTAATCACATCTTAGTGTAAAACAACAAGCAGAAATAAAATGGCATTGGAAATGTGAGCTTAAGATTCAGAAAGAATGGAGATACTGGTCCACATAGCAACTTTCCATACCACATTGTGTGAAGCATTTTGGTTAGATGCAGAGGGTATGGGATAGATGGCATGAATACTATAGCCATGGTTATATATTCAACAGAAAGGCCTGTTATGGTTATCAGAGGGTCTAGAAATGCCAGTTTGTAACGAAGAGAATGGAGGTCTGTCATAAAATTCACAAACTAAACTTTTTGAGTTAAACTTGAAAGCAGATAGCCTGGCTATCTTTATGCTGTTTAATTAAAATTTTGACTTCTATAAAAATGGTAGTTTTAGTATTTTTCTTTTGAAGTTGCCTGCTGTGAGTCTAATTAATTTTTATTTAATAATAGGTTTGCATCTTTGAACTGTTTTTCTTGTCTTAGGGCTGGGTATCTTGTTAGTGAGTGGAAAGGAATGTTGGAAGAGGAGCGATAAAGGATGTTTCAGTCCCTTACTGGGCGTGGTGTGAGATGAATTCTGAGGTTGTGACTTGGCCCGGTGGGCGAGAGCATTGAGCTGCTCACCTGGGTCGGCTCCACATGCAGGTCACGGAACTGTGGCGTACGTGCTGGGTATTTGCTGAGCTTAGACAGGTCTGTTTTTTCAACTTGTATGAAGGAGAAAAAAGGAGGTGAAGAGAACATACCCTTCCCAACAGGGGGGAGAGCCTTCACAGAATGTCCACTCCTGGATTCATTCATCTATTCAATTGTTCAGTCAACAGATATTTACCAAGTTCCTGTTTTGTACATGACACTGTTCCAGGCATGTGGGATAAATCAATGAACAAAACAGACAAAGATCCTGGCCTTGTGGGCACTCATTCTGGGGAGAGAAAGGATGCAGACAGACAGACATAATAAGTAGATTAGTTAGGAGGTTAGAAGGGGTGTGCAGGAGAAGAAAAACCAGGGAATGAGGTTGGCAGTTCTGTGGAGTGAGAGTGGGCTGTGCTTTTGATTGTGACGCCAGGTAGTTCTTTTTAAAGGTGCTGTTTGAGTAAGGACTTGAAGGAGGTGAATGAGTTAGACTTGTAGAACATTCCAGGCAGAGGGAACAGTTAATCAAAGACCCTATGGTTGGGGGCAAGTCATGCATAATCAAAGGGCAGTCAGGAGGCTGCTGTGGCCAAGAGGAGTGGACTGGGGGAGTGTGGTGAGAGATGGGGCCTGAGAGCCAATTGGGGCCATACCATTAAAGGACTTGCCTTTGTCAAAGTCAAAATATAGAGACAAGTGTCTAAATTCAGTGTTGTATTTGGGAATCACAGAATTGCAGTTCAAGGCGTATGCATAGACTCATTGGAGCAAAGTTTGAGGATTTTATTAGACATAGTTTTATTAGAAATGGAAAGAAAGCTCACTGGCAAGAGAAGCAGCTTAGGGGAGCTGGCAAGCTCTGAACAGCGAGTGACGGTGATAGGTAGAGCTAGCCTTAGGAGTTGTGGCAGGTCATTTCAGCAGCTATTAGGTAAACCCGGTCTTATGGTTGCAGCAAGCAGTTTCAGCAGCTGGGCTTGCAGAGAATTACATTCTTGGAGCAATGCTATGTGCCCTGAGTACCTTTATCCTCCAGGCCCTCAGAGTGATTCAGTTGGGGTATGACAAAGAATGACCCATTCCACATCATGAACTTTCACACCTTGCGCTACACCCTGACCCATTTTGTATAGTCAACTTTCACACAGTTCTGGTGCGAGAGGTGGAGGTGTTGATCTGCTGTAAGTTTTAAGAAGTTCCCTTTTGCTACTGTGTTGAGAATAGACCACGGGTGGGTTAAGAGAAGGAGCGGGGAGACCTGTTAGGAAGCTTGGCGGGGAGATGATGGTGGCTGTGACCAGGAAGTTGGTAATGAAGGAGGGGAGTAGTGGCTTTTTATATCTGTTTTGAAGGCAGACTCTATGGGATTTCCTAATGGAATAGATGTAGAATTTAAGAGAAAGACACGAGTCAGTATTGACTCAAAGATGATTGGCCTGAGTGTGATGAGAAGATTATAGTTGCCGTGGACTATGATTGGGAAGGACAAGTTGTGTTGGGGAAGGATGTGGTCAGAGCCTGCTTGAGATTGAAAATCACGTGGATAGAGCCTGCTTGAGAGGGAAAATCAAGTTCTGGATGTGTTGAGTCTGAGATGTCTAGACATTCCAGAGGACAGGCTGTAGAGGCAGATAGGTACACACATCTGGAGTTAAGGAAAGAGGTATGGGCCAGGTTGGGAGCCCAGGGAGTTTGGAATGCCTGGTAAATGTTACTGGAGCAGGCTGTTTTCATGGTCCCCTAAAACTGACCTTACTAGTATCTCAGGGATCCTCCTGTGTGCTTGCCGTGTAAGGAGATGCTCAGTTTAACTCTTGAGGGTGACGTTTCCTTGGTGTTAGGCATTGGTGCTTGAGCCGTAGGGCTGGCGTGCTGGTTCTGTGTACCTAAAGGAAGCTCTCAGAGTCACAGAAAGTCTGAAATAAACACAGGGGTGGAGATGGTCTTTCCTCCCTCATTACTGTGTGTGGGAAGAGATGACGGCACCAGGATGTGGGACAGAATGGAACTGAGAATCCAAGTTGGTTGACTCCCTTTCTGTTCTCTTTCGACTCTACTGGGTAGTGACCAGCTGTTGTATGAAGTGGCATTCACAAATGAATAATCCAACACCTTTGCTTCTCTCATCCCTTTATCCATCTTTTGTCACCCAGGAAAAGTTGGATTGCATTGTAGAAAGAAGAGGGCTACTGTTGCTTTTGTGTCTTAAATATGTACTACTTAAGTGTGTTGTGACGGGGGAAAAATAGACTTTTCAGGAACATGCATATGGTGCTTTTGGTAACAAGGCAATAAGGTAATAGGTGGAGGAAGGTTAGGAGTTCATTTTTGGGTGGGGATTTCTTCCTTTGTGTCTGCAAGAGAGGTGGGATATGGCTCTGGCTTTTTACCTTGCTTACAGGGTGTGTCTGCTCTTAAATCTTCTCCTGAGATGGGGCCTAGGCTATGCTGCCTGTCCTTAGCCAAGATAAGAGGTCATTTAGGGGCCAGGTATATTACCCTACCCTTCGCCAGGCCCTATATCCTGTCTCTAAGGCACCACTGGGAGGCAATATAGCACAATGTGAACTAGGTTCAACCCCTGGTTCCTCCACTTAATTACTATGTGACCTTGAGCAGGTGACTTCCCATCTCTGAGCTGTGGTTTTCTCACGTATAAAGATGCATTCCTACATCAGAGCTTTGTTGTGAGGAACCAAATGGGAAAATCTATGTCAAGGGCTGAGCACTGCACTTGGCACAAAGTAAATGTTGACTAAATGGCAGCTATTATTGTCGTCGTCATCACCAGCAGTTCCCTCAACTCCTACCTGAGCCTTAGGCCAGTTTTGTTAAGATTAATGTAGTTTCCAAAAAAGATGTGCTAATTGGATTATTACATTTTCATGTGTTTACATCTATATATACATGCATGGCTTTGAAATCTACACATGAATATATTTATCCATTCAAGTTTCTCTTTTAAAAATCTGTAAGGCTTATATTTTTAAGTCATTGAACCATGATGAGATTCTTTTTCAGAAAAAGGGTTGCTATAAGTGATCGTTATGTAGGCCATCAGAATGGAGAGTAATGTAGACGTGGAGCTAGAAGAAAACCAAAAAACAGGAAGTCAGTGTTCATATAGGGCCACCAATTGAGTGCATGTTTTTATGGCCTGGTTATTTAAAAATATTGGCACTTGCCTACATTGTTTAGGATTGGATGGCACAGACAGAGATGTTTTGGGGTTGGGGTAATTTTTTTTTTATTTTTTTTTTTAATTCTACAACTTGTGGACTTGTAATCAGGAGTGGCTTATCAGCAGCTTTTCAAAATCTGACATTCCACATGGAATGCCCCAGTGGAGGAAATTTAGCACTCCGTGAATGCTTTTACAGTTGAATTCCACACACATGAATTATGACAAGTGAGGCTGACTACACTGTGGTTTGTTGTGTCTGGTCTGGTTCCTACTTTTAAAGTTGCAGTTGCGTTTGGTCATTTGAAGCTTATTTTCAGAGTCTGGCCAAGCCAGCAGGGTCCCGGGGCTCTGCAGGGGACATAAACCACCAGCCTTTAAGCCAGAGTGCTCAGTAGATAAGCATTTCAAGACTTCATTGCATCATACAAAAGGACTTATGGGCTTATTTAACATACACTATTTGACTTAATTTAGATATTTAATGGAAAGAAAAGCCTTTTATTATCACCGAAGGAAAGAACTGCCAAACATTGTGAGGCTCAGTTGAAATATTATAACGGATATACAGAGTGCAAATATATTTCACTGCCTTACATAATGGGGTGTTTAATAATAGTTGTTTCTTTAAATTTAGCACACGTATCTCAGACATTTGCACTTTGTAAATTATAGGCCGTGGTTCAAGAAACTCAGTTTAAAAAAAATTGTTTTAATGAGGTATGTACTGATTTTTTAAAAATGACCTTCAGCTTTGATTTATGTTTATGAGCCCAGATTGGGGAGTTCATGCCAGGAATGAACACTTTCCGTCCTGACTTTTTACAAATGTAAATATGAGCAATGGCTGGGTCTGCTGACTCGATTGGACAGAGCTTAGTTGAACATTGCAGTTGGTAGGCATCGGCCCCCTCTGCAGGTCTGGTGGCTGGGAAGAGCAAGGAGCTCACTACAGCACTGGGAGGACAGTACACATAAGTGTCTAGGGGGAAGCCTTTCCATTGTGCTGCACCTGTGTGCTTTCATTTTCTGAAGTACCTGGACTGGCTCAGATTGCCAAAGCCCAAGGCCCAAGATCAACTGATTTTTTTTTTTTTAGAGACAGAGTCTCACTCTGTTGCCCAGGCTGGAGTGCAGTGGTGGGATCTCAGCTCACTACATCCTCTGCCTCCTGGGTTCAAGCGATTCTCCTGCCTCAGCCTCCCAAGTAGCTGGGATTACAGGCAAGTACCACCACACCTGGCTAATTTTTTGTATTTTTAGTTGAGACGGGATTTCACCGTGTGGGCCAGGCTGGTCCTCAAGTGATACACCCGCCTTGGACTCCCAAAGTGCTGGGATTACAGGCATGAGCTACCGCACATGGCCTGACTCTTCTTATTTGTTTATTTTTTGAGACAGAGTCTTGCTGTGTTGTCCGGGCTGGAGTGCAATGGCGCAATCTCGGCTCACTACAACCTCCGCCTCCGGGGTTCAAGCGATTCTCCTGCCTCAGCCTCCCTGGTAGCTGGGATTACAGGTGCCTGCCACCACATGCCTGGCTAATTTTTGTATTTTTAGTAGAGATGGGGTTTCACCTTGTTGGCCAGGCTGGTCTCCAACTCCTGACCTCAGGTGATCTGCTCGCCTTGGCCTCCCAAAGTGCTGGGATTACAGGCGTGAGCCACCGTTCCTGGCCTGATTCTTTCTTTTTAGAGACAGAGTCTTGCTCTGTTGGCCATCCTGGAGTGCAGTGGCCTAATCATAGCTCATTGCAATCTGAAACTCCTGTGCTCAAGTGATCTTCTTGCCTCAACCTCCTGAGTAGCTAAGAATCAGGTGCATGTCACTGAGCCCGGCTAATTTTTAGTTTTTTGTAGAGACAGAGGCTTCTTTATGTTGCCCAGGCTGGTCTCGAACTCCTAGCCTCAAGCAATTCTCCCATCTGAGCCTCCTAGAGCATAACTGATTCTTAATTTGGGGCCTAGCTTGTCCTTTCAGGAGGTGAGGAGCTGTTGTGGGTTGAATTATGTCCTCCCCCCATGATGTATACACTGAAGCCCTCACCCCCAGTACCTCACTCGGAATGTGACTGTATTTGGAGATAGGGACTTTAAAGAGATAATTAAATTAAAAATGAGATCATTAGGGTGGGCCCAAATCCAGTGTGACTGATATCCTAATAGGAAGAGGAGATTCTAACAAAAACCCACACGGGAAGACCGTGTGATGATACAGAGGGAAGATGGCCAAAAAGAGGGGCCTCAGGAGAAACCCACCCTGTGGATACCTTGATCTTCGACTTTCAGCTTCTAGAGGCATGAGCAAATATTAATGAATGCCTGTGGTTCAAGCCACCCGGTCTCTTGTACTGGGTTACAGCAGCCCTGGCTGACTAATAAGGGAGCATACAGTATCAGAATCTGCACAAGGGCATGCCTCATCTCTATTCTCTATTATAATACAATGCTTAAATATGAAAAAATGATGGCAAGAAAACCATTACAAGGAAGAAACCCATAATGATTGGCGAAATCCATACGGAGAGTGGAGCTGTATCAGAAAATGCCGAAGTAGTCATCATGGGTCAGGTTTATTGAGAAGTCCCAGTGGGCTGAATGCAGAGCTCAGTGTCTCACATACATTTTCCCCTTTTGTCCTCACCACAATCCCGTGAGCTACGAGCTGTTGCCCTCTCCATCTTGTAAGCAAGGAAACTGAGGCAAGGAAGTTAAGTGACATCCACGAGATTTCAGAGCCAGCCAGGGTCAGAGCTGGAATTCCAAGGCAGGTATCACTCTGCAGACCTAAGTTGTTTCTTTGACAGCCCTAAGCCCTTGGGAGGTTGGGGGCCAGAGAGGGGTGGTTGTAGGATCTATTATGATAATCGGTTAAAAGATATTGGGACACATTGCCTTAACGATGTTTTGGTTCCATCTGCAGAAAGAGGCTATAAAACGTATTGAGTATAGTGAAGATGTCACTCGTAAAACAATGAGTATCACTCATATTACAGAGCCCTCAGGATCTGTGAGCCCTGATCCAAGCCCTGTACATACCTGCCTATTTCTAACTCACAGAGGCCTGAGCAGCTTCCCCAGAGCTTCTGGGAGTTCTGCACCCAGGCCGTCTGACTCCAGCACCTGGACCTCTAACCACTGGGTAGGCACTGCCTTCCCTCACGAGCCCAGCGCCTGCCTAGCATCTGCTTCTGTCACAGTGAGGGAAAGATGGTGGCTGCCATTTGAGCTTTTAAAACAGAAAAATACTTTGTCCCCCAAATTTCCTCCCTTTATTACAAACATGATTTATGATAAATGTAAAGAATCTAAAAACCAAATCAAGCTAGAATAAACATTATCTGTAGTGCCACCCCCTAAAAAGAATTACTTCTAGTATTTTTGTCAGCTTTTCTAGTCCTTTTTCCCCCTATAGAAATATACTTAATGCAGCCATAAATATACTAATAAGCTTATAGGCAGCAGCACTCATTAGAAAAGAGCAAGAGCTTTGGAATAAGACTTGGGTTTAAATCCATTTACTAGTTGTGTGTATTTGGACAAGTTATTTTATTTCCCTGTGTCTCCATTTGCTGTCTGTAAAATGGGGATAATAACACTTCATTGGATTTTGCAGTAGCCTAGCATATGTAATGTGCTTATTCCTGTCAGCTGGCACACAGTAAGTACTCAAATAACTTTAAAAAGAAGCAGTTTTGGGCTGGGTATCGTGGCTCCTGCCTGTAATCCCAGCACTTTGGGAGGCCAAGATGGGTGGATCACGAGGTCAGGAGATCGAGACCATCCTGGCTAACATGGTGAAACCCCGTCTCTACTAAAAATAGAAAAAATTAGCCGGGCATGGTGGCGGGTGCCTGTAGTCCCAGCTACTCTGGAGGCTGAGGCAGGAGAATGGCGTGAACCCGGGAGGCAAAGCTTGCAGTGAGCCGAGGTTGTGCCACCGCACTCCAGCCTCGGTGACAGAGCGAGACTCCATCTCAAAAAAAAAAAAA
This sequence comes from Pan paniscus, assembly GCF_029289425.2. Lineage (NCBI taxonomy): Eukaryota > Metazoa > Chordata > Mammalia > Primates > Hominidae > Pan > Pan paniscus. The sequence goes on along the minus strand of NC_085926.1, from coordinate 71,466,893 downwards.
AAGCAGTTTTGCAACATATCATTCAATAGACATTTGGTAAGCAGGTATGATTTGGGGCTCACGTTTCCTTCTATGCCCTTGTTTGTTTTTACAATACTTTTTAATGGTTGCATAATATTTCATTATCATATGAATCAGAAATAGTTTTTAACTGACATTTATTTTTCTGTTTTCATATACTAGATAATGCTGTGATGTATTCCTTTGTGACCTTGTAGTTGAATTTTCCCCAGTGATTACTATTTTGTTAAAAGCATGCATTCCTGTTCACTCCTTACTCTTTGGAAGGGATTCTAAGTCTTGTTGAAGCATATCACCACCCAACTGGAAAGGCGGTGTCAGTTTACCCTGGCCCTGGCTGTGCATGAGAGTACCTGTTTCTATTTGTGAAACTTTAATGTAAAATTAGATCAATGGGCATGAAAGAAAACTGGGGCATAATTAAGTTCTGTGGTTCGCTGACCCAAATCTGGTACCATGAAGGACTGGCAGCAGCTCACACATTTGAGAGAGGAGAGAGCAGTCGGGGACACTGTTGTTCACTTAGTTGTGTGGTCCAAGCAAAGATGAGAACAGCAGCTCTCAGGTGTGGAGCAACCGTTGCTGGTTGACTAGGCATTGAGCACAGTGCTCTCCAATTGGATAATTTAATCTCAGCAATGCTTGGAGGTAGGGACTTTCATTAGCCCCATTTTATAGAAGCAGAAATGGAGGTTTAGAGAAACTGTAAAGTGTGCAGAATTACAAGGCTACTCTATGGCAACGTTGGGAGCTGAACCCAGGTGCCCTGATGTTCAGCTTCCTGCTCTTGTCTTAGGATATTAGAAATGGAGGTGGAAATCTGGATGCAAGAGCCAGCACTGAGCCTAAGTCAAGGGCAAACGTGGTAGCTGGCTGGTACTGAGGGGAAGGACCAGCTTCCCCCAGTTGTTCAGCTTCCTGCTCTCGTCCTAGGATATTAGAAATGGAGGTGGAAATCTGGATGCAAGAGCCAGCAGCGAGCCTAAGTCAAGGGCAAACGTGGTAGCTGGCTGGTACTGGGGGAAGGATACCGTGGAACCCCTTAGTTGGAAAAGTTATCAGCTAGTTGGAAAAGAAAACCTGGGGCTTTGGCGAACACAGGGAGGTGAGGAGGGGGAGCCAGTGTAGGGAGCGTGTGCGGATTCGAATAGCAGATATGCCGCCATGGAGACAGGAGATGTAAAACTACCACTTGCCGTGTTTCAAGGTTTACATGCATTATCCCACTTAATCTTCAAACCACTCCATGATGTAGGAAGTATCATTACCTCTGTTTTGCAGCTGATGAAACAGAGGCCCAGAAAACTTAAATAGGGTTGGACCACGAGTAGCACAGCCAGGATCGGACCCCAGGCAGCCAACTCCCAACACTGCCGAAGCCAACTGCGAACTAAGGCTCAGTGGAGAATTTGCAACCTGGGATATATTTGTTGGAAGTGATTGCTCCCTCCTTTTGAACTTTGCAGCAATTATTGTCTGTAGAATTCATCTGGCAATTAATCATGTACTCCCTGTGACAAGGCTCTTATTGTTGTCTTGAAATGTTATTTAAATCGCACATTGTTATTTAACTTCTTGCCCTGAGAGGCAGACTGTGCCTGGGTATCCCCCACCTCACCCAGTGCATGTGTACCACAGTGCAATAAATGTTTGATTTAATTTCATTTGAGAGGCTTCCGGGCGGAAGTGATAATCTCATCCTTTAGACTTTAGTGACAGGTGACATTCGTGGAGGGGAAGAAGTAGGAGAGGAAGGGGGACGATGCCCACAGATGTGATTCAGAAGAAAATGGGAGAATTGAAGGGAGACCGAGAGAAGAATAGAAAGCATCCCTCTTCAGGGCTGGGCGCAGTGGCTCACGCCTGTAATCCAAGCATTTTGGGAGGCCGAGGCAGGCAAATCATGAGGTCAGGAGATCGAGACTATCCTGGCTAACACGGTGAAACCCTGTCTCTACTAAAAATACAAAAATTTAGCCAGGCGTGGCGGCAAGCGCCTGTAATCCCAGCTACTCTGGAGGCTGAGGCAGGAGAATCGCTTGAACCTGGGAGGGGAGGCGGAGATTGCAGTGAGCCAAGATCACACCACTGCACTCTAGCCTGGGCAACGGAGTGAGACTCCATCTCAAAAAAAAAAAAAAAAGCATCCCTCTTCTACAGTCCAATAGGAGGACTGAGTGCATGCCTCATATGCCGTCATAAACTCCCTCCTTGTCTCCTGTCTTGGGGGAGATGTCCTGTCTCATTTCCAAGCTGCACTACCAGGGGTGACTTGGGTCCTTGCTTTTCTGCTTCCCGGGTTTACCTGACTTCACGCAAGAAGCCAAGGGTTTTAGACAGTGGGAGGCAACGTAGAGGTCTGAACAGAATTATAACTCTATGTTGCTAGGTTGGCTTTATTTTGGGAACCCTTCCGAACGTTCCTACTTTTCCTGTTTGAGCTGTTGGAAAAATGGTACTCAGTAGTATTCATTGGTGGTTAAGGGACGAGGCTTGGGTTCCAGAAAGATGTGGCTCTGTCACTAACTGTGGTCTTGGGTAAAGGACTTCCCTTCACCAGCCTTGGTTCGTTCATCTGTAAGATAATAGCATTTACTCTTGCCACCGTTATAAGGCTTAATAAGAGGGTGCATGAAAATGCTATGGACAGAGTACCTCATGTGCAGTGCAGCACAGGCTTTGCACATGTTAGTTGGACTTAGAACTGGAAGTACCCAGGAGAATATCCAAAAGTCCTACGACCGCATTGAACACCAGGGTGAAGGACCAGCGTGTTCCTTTCCTTTCTCATATTTGCAACAGAAATGTCACCACTTGGGCTCCGTGACACTTTTCTTGATGACATTGTCCTGATCATCAGCTCTTCCCTTGGCGCCTCGAGACATTTCCAAACCACATCATTCCACACACCCTGGAATGTGCACGTTTCCTTTGTCAGAAGGAACTGTGGCCATCAGACGTTGGACAGCTCTGAGCCGGGTTGTTTTCCTCTCATCTACTTACTGTTGTGCTGAAGTTTGGTTTTATTTTTTAATGTTGTAAGAATTGTCTGGAAGTTATTCTTCAGTCATTTCATTAGTCATTTACTTTCTTGGTTTTGAAAATTGAGGAAAAATTACTTTGAGGCAGTGGGTCAGATGAGCGTGGCTGGCTGGGTAACCCATTCCCCGCTGAGTCACCTGTCTGCTCAGACAACTAAATGCTGAAGTATGCTTGATGACTAGTCACTGGCCAACGTCATATTAATCTGAAATTTCGTTTCTGCTCCTTTTAAGTTACGGTAGCTTTGGTTCCTTGGTGGGTTTTTTGAAAGTGCTCCAAGTATTGTATTGATTGGATGATGTAGCCTGGAATTCTCGGTTATCCCTCAAAGTGTTTTTTTCGATTTGAGGCATAAAATTATGACATAGTATTGTTCAAAAAGATGGGATTCAAATGCCTTCATTTTATAAGAAGGGAAACTCAGGTTCCGAGAAGCTCACTGACTTGCAAAACATCTCAAACAGTTGTTGGCAAAGCTGGGATGGCGTTGATCTTCCTGGGAATTTGTGATGTGTACTCACCCCCTGGGTCTTGCTGCCCTTCTGCTAAAACTACCTGGAAATTATTTATTTTGGTCTTCTTCCTTGATAGGAGAGAATCTGAAAGTCAGCAATAGTGGCTGCTTCCAAATGCCCTTGGCTCCTTCTCCTGACCCTCTAATGAGCATGTCCCCAGAGCATGTTATAACCTTGGAAAACAAGGCTACTTAGTATGTTTGTACTCTGATGCCTGTATGTTCTGTACATGATCTGGCCTGAATGATGGATGAGGCTCCATACAGGCTTCCTGTGTCTTCTGCCATTCTCCCCTCCCTACAGTACCATACCTGACGAAATAATAACATCGAGTCACTGAGGAGGTTTACCATAGTGTGGTGCTACAACCTTAATTCGTGTTTTTTTTTTTTTTTTTTGAGACAGAGTCTCGTTCTGTTGCCCAGGCTGGAGTGCAATGGCACTCTCTTGGCTCACTGCAACCTCCACCTCCTGGGTTCAAGTGATTCTCCTGTCTCAACCTCCCGAGTAGCTGAGATTACAGGTGTGTGCCACCACACCCAGCTAATTTTTGTATTTTTAGTAGAGATGGGGTTTCATCATGTTGAAATTCTGTTTGCTTTTTAACTTAACTTGAGCATAAGCTTAGAAGATGATTTGGGGGCTGGGGGCTTTATTTATTTTAGCAAGTAATTTGGCCTGTATTTTTATTCCTTTAAGTAATTTGTAACTAACTACAAAGGCCTCTGGTAAGATGGCTTTTGTTTCTAGTTGGAACATGGAGACCAAGAGAACTCTCTAGAAGACAGATTTGGCTCCACTGCTATGGGACTTCACACTTACCTCCACAGAGGGGCTCTTCTGATGCCTCTATGTAAACAGCACTTTTAAATCCTACTTCAAGGACCATTGGTTTTCTCTCAAGAGATATGTTCCTTTTTTTTCTTCTTTTAACTCTTTTGTTATTTTCCTCCTTTTCCAATAATGGAAGGCTTTTCAGTTTTACATTAGAGGCTCCTACTTGTTTTTTTTTTTTTTTTTTTTCTAATTGTAAAGCAGGCAAAAATCATCACAGAAAACAGATCTCAAAAGAATTGCACTTAGTGTTGTGACCTAGTTGGTTTCTTCATTCTTTGAAACATTATTTGATTTTTCCTCCCATATTAGCTGTTATGTATGCCGGTTACATAACCTTAATTTTTCTCGGAAAATATGGATGTCATCAATTAATAAGACTACCCCTGCTGGTGTTATGGCTGGCTTCTTCTAGAATGTTCCCACTGGGGAAACTGAGGCTTAGGTTTGATACTGCAGGATTTGCCATTGTAATGTTTTCCTTTTAGTAACATCATCATTATGAATATAATTCTTGTTCTCATCCAGTAGAGAGCCTTGGTTACCGGCAACCCAGTTCAAGCCTTTGAATAGATACATAGGGATCACCTCTCTAGTGTGAAGATGAAAATAATATAATTTGTTTACCACCTTGAGTTGTTTACCACAGGCTGTGAAAAATATGTTTTGAATTTAAAAGTGTGAAAAATAAGTGTGCTAGCTATCAAAAAAGCTCTCCCCTCAAAGTAAACATGTTTATAGAGCAAGACTCAAAACAAAATACTTGATAAGCCTAGCCAATCAAAAGAAAGTAAACATGTTTACCACAAAAGCCTTATAAAGAACCCAGATGGCAGCCAGCTCTCTGTTCACTTGACCGTCCTTCCAGGGAGCTGCAGAGGCTCCCCTGGGCCTTGGGGACAGGGCCGCCTCTTGCCCTGCTAGCAGGGGGCCTGCCTTGTGCTAGCTGTGCTCAGTTAGCTAGACCCAGTTTGCCAGTGGGAACGGAAGGTTTGTGTTTTCTGCCATTTAATTGAATCATGAGTGGAAGGTATTTGTGAAAATGATTCTGGAGTTCCCATGATTCTTAAAGAGCAACTTGTTATAGATAGGGTGCCAAGTGGGCTTCTGGGGGACTCTTCCTGGCTCCCCAAAAGAGCCTTCCTGATGAGCGTCACGCCTCCCAACCTTCTGTGTTCCAGGCGCTGTCATGCCACCATCCAGGATATAACCTGCAAATCCCAGACCCTGCCTTGCTGATCTCACTCTGCGAAAGAAACCAAAGAGCTTGAACAGGAAGTCAGTAGAAAAGACAAGGCCATCTTGAGGGATACCGGGGTTTTCAGGGCACTGGGTACCACGATATGAGTCTTAGATGATGTAAAAGACACCGAGTTCAGAAACGTGAAGGTGGATTGTGTGCACTGGGAGGAGCAATGGATTCAAGGTGGTTAGTGGCATTAAATTATTTTGACTATAGTCACCTTGCTGTACTATCAACTACCAGGTCTTATTCATTCTTTCTATTTTTTTGTACCCATGCAATGAACATTTTCTTCGAAAGGTCATGTTGTTGTTCAAAAGTGTTTTCACCTTTTGGGCTGGGCACGGTGGCTCACGCCTATAATCCCAGCAATTTGGAGGCCAAGGTGGGTGGATCATGAGGTCAGGAGATTGAGACCATCCTGGCCAACATGGTGAAACCCTCTTTCTACTAAAAATACAAAAATTAGGTGGGTGTGGTGGTGCGTGCCTGTAATCCCAGCTACTCGGGGGGCTGAGGCAGGAGAATCGCTTGAACCAGGGAGTCGGAGGTGGTGGTGAGCCGAGATGGCACCACTGCACTCCAGCCTGGCAACACAGCGAGACTCCGTCTCAAAAAAAAAAAAAAAAAAGAAAAGCATTTCAGAGTTTGGATTTTTTTGATTAGTGATGCTCACTCTGTAGTAAAATACCTGAGAAAGGTGTTGAAGAGCATTTTTGCCATTTATTTATTTATTTAGAGACGGAGTCTCACTCTGTCACCCAGGCTGCAGAGACTTGATCTGGGCTCACTACAACCTCTGCCTCCCGGATTCAAGCAATTCTCCCACCTCAGCCTCCCGAATAGCTGGGATTACAGGCACCCGCCACCACACCTGGCTAATTTTTATATTTTTGGTAGAGACAGGGTTTCACCATGTTGGCCAGGCTGGTCTTGAATTCCTGACCTCAGGTAATCTGCCCATCTCAGCCTCCCAAAGTGCTGAAATTACAGATGGGAGCCACTGTGCCTAGCCATCCTTGACATTTAGAAGTAACTGCCAGTTGGCTGGGCAGGAAGCGGTGGTTCCCTTACATGTGACTATGAATAGAAGGGTTTCCATGGATCTTGGAATCACGGTGGAGGAAGGTGATGGTACTTTCCTTGAGGGTAGGTGACAGCTGAGGTGGGCTGTTGGCAGAGGAACGACTTGGCTGTAACAGGAATTGAAGAGAGACCAACTCTTTCTTTTTTAGTTGCTTGAAGTTGAAAGATGTAGAATGAGTGGCTTCTGGAAAAGGAGAGAGGGGACATCTTTAAGGGTAAAAGGCAAGTCTCTCCATTCATCCAGATGATGGTAGTGGAAGATGGTGGAGAGAGGTGAGCACTAAGGCCCAGGGGAAGGAGGAATGGAGTTTCTTCAGTACAGAAGGGAGATTCTGGAGTGTTCTGAAGCAGGCAGGATGATGGTCTATCTCATCCCCGAAGAGGCGAAGTGATCGGTTAGGTCAGTTGTTCTCTAGAGCAGGGTTTGGACATAGATGGGGGAATGGAGCAGACAGATGCCACAGGAAAAATCTCACTAGCCTGCGAGTTTCAAATGGAATATTCAGGAGATTGTTAGTGAAAAAGAGAGCAATAAACAAACAAACCAAAAAGGTTTCAGGTTGAGCCTCAGAGCTAGAAAAGTAATTACGTAATTCCCCATGTGTTCTAATTAGTCTAGTGGGTTTACTTAAAAATTTGTTTTTGAGCATAGATACCAATAAGTCCTCTGGTGAGTTGAAAGAAACCTTACTAGTGGAAGATTAATAAAAGGAATAGTGATTGGTTAGTTTTAGGGAACTTCACTGAAACAAAGTTAGTTAAATGGGCTTGCCCAAACCATGGAGGTTGGTGTAGTGACCCATTTGGTTAAATCTGGTGACCATTTTTTACCAGAACTTTATTAGAACTTAGCGCTAAAGACAGATGCTTATTTAGGGCACGTTTGAGTTATTATTATTATTATTATTATTTTAAAAACAGAAGTATTATTTGTTCTTCTTTTCCTAGCCTATGAATTGAGGTGGATTGGCATCTTATTTATGAGCTGACAAACACATACCTTTTTTTGCAGCTGATGTGCTTTTTTGAACTGGGTTCAGCATTGTCAAAAAGTTATTCACAGGAGTTGGTGATGGAGCCTGCTCCACCCACTTCTGTTCCCTTTCTATTTTGGTGCCATTTGCAAGAAAGGAAACTAAGTTTGTAAATTAGAGAAGGATTGAAGCTCTCACAAATGCACTTCTTATCAGGTTGTGTAACAGATTAGACAGAGCAGGCTCCCTCTTGCTGTGGCACGTGGGACCCGAGGAAACATCCATGCAAACTCCATGAGGTGGCCTTGGCCAGGGGACTCCCAAGTTTTCTGGCCAATCTGATTTAGTTGCATTTAAAAACGAACAATTATGAAGATGTATATATCTGTATGTCTGTATGTTTATATGCACATATGTATACTTGTGCGTGTTTATATGTGTGCGTATATACATACGTATATTATGTGTGTGTATAAAATTGCCATTTAGCATTCTCAAACCAAGGGAGATCCAGTGGGCAACACATTGAATTTGACTTTTGCATAAGGGTCCCTGATGGAAATAGATGGCTTTTAGTTCTCTTAGGCCTTAAGTGGACTAGGGGAGGCAGAGGAGGGCTGAAAGAACCCAGAGAGAGGAGTTGTGTGGAGAGAGCTGCCTGGCAGGGTTGCCACTGGTCAAAGAGGGACTCAGAACTAGAGAAATGAATACCCCATCTTCTGTGGCGTCCTGAGATGAGAGCTCCCATTGGTTGGACAGAGAGCGGCCTTCTAGGACACAGAGCTGGGTGGGGGATAGTGAGTGGAGCCTCTGGAGAAGCAGATGGAAACCATCCAATGCATTTTGTTCTGGAAACAGCTATGCAAGGTAACTGCCATAACTCAACCAGGTAACCCATGGGAGAGGTCAAGGTGGGAAATGAACTCCTTCCTAGATCTTCAGGGTGGGGATAGAGCATCTAGCTTTAGAGCACTGGTTCTCAAAGGATGGTGCCCGGATCAGTAGCATCAGTATCACCTGGGAACTTGCTAGAAATTCTCAGGCCCCATCTTGGACCTGTGGAATGCAAAACTGCAGGAGAGGCCCAGCAATCTGTGTTTTACAAACCCCCCTGGAGATTCTGGTGCTTGGTCAAGATGTCTGTGAGTTGCTGGAGGCTCAGCATATGATGTCAGTTTGCTGAGAGGGCCTTTGTTGGCATGCTCAGAAATGCCCGTGATGAGCATGTTGTCTGTTATCAATCCACTGCTTGAAATTCTGCAGTTCCTCAATCCTCTTTTTTTAGGATAGACATTCTTCAATAGAAATGGAATACTTGATTACATTTAGGCCATGGAGGCCAATACCCAGTGCAGTTCATTCCTTTAATTTTTAAGCTCTTCTCTCAGCTGTGCAGGCAAGTTCCAGGGCAGACTTTTGGAGGTTGAAAAATAGATGCAAATGCTGTCTGTGCTGTTGTTGTTTTCCTGGTGCCTGGCAGTGTTTGGTAAACAACTTGATTGCTAGGTCCCGGCCTCAGGGAACCACAGCTGCTCTTTCTAGCTCCCTGCAGACTTTTGTACTGAGCAGGGATTGCTTCAGGGAAAAATAAACAGGGGAGAACAAAACAAGAAAACATCACTTGTTGTTTTGTTTCTGCCTCTACCTGTTTTTCTAGAGCTGTTTTGCAACCACAGGCCCTGGGATTTGGGTTCCTTTGCTTTACAAAAACAAGGCAGGCCCCGGTGGCATTCCACGCTTCTCTCTCCATGGCTAGACTGTGGCATTTGGAGTAGCCACAGGACTTGGAAAGCATTGGAAAGGACTTAGTAGCCACTGCCAGAACGCATGCATTTTTAAATATGTAAATTGAAAAGGGAGAAAGCTTCATTCTTTCTAATGACCCCCAAGATGGTAATCTGGCTTTTCAAATCTCTAGGAAAACAGATTGAATATGGCACAATTAATGTTTCAGCACTTCTCGGCTTTTCTCTAAAATATTTTAATGGGCTTTCAATTTATTGCAGCTCTTGATTAGCAGGGTTGAGGCAGGGTTACTGCTGACCTCCTGGGCCAAGGTACTTCTGGGGCTGTAGTGAAGTGGAAAAGAACAAAGGTTTGATAGTGTTCTCAGCTGGAGCCTCCCAGGGATGAGCCCCTGGGGGTTCACTGAATAATTCCTTCCCCTAAAGTAGTCAGAGAGCAATGCAGTGTTCTTCAGATCTTTATCAGAGTTACCTGGGGTATCTGTTGGGTAGAACAGCAGATTCCTGGAACTTGTTTAAGAATCTCTGGACTATGGAGGGTGGGAACTTGGGCTTCAAGCTGGTGCCTCCCTGCACACTCACATTTGCAGTCCATGGCCTTGGTGATTGATATTGCTACAGTGTAAATACCGTGAGCTGGGGTAGAAAGCAAGTGGGGGTACTGCTATATTTTAAAAAAATGTTTGAGACTTGCACATTGTTTATTAGTGCATTTACTTTTCACTTACTCTACTTCACAAGTTGGCTGTTCCCTACCTTCTTAAATCAAAAAACTTTCTCCTGGAAATTGTTTCTTTTTGGTCTGAAGTAAGTCTTTTAGAATGTCCTTATAGAGAGGTGATAAACTTCTGTTTGTTTGAAAAAGCTTCTATTTCACCCTCAGCTTTAAGAGATAGTTTTTCTAGTTATACAATTCTACGTAGGCAGGTGGGGGTTTCTGTCATTTTTTTCTTTTCTTTTTTGTTTTTGCCTCTGTACTGTGGAAAGGATAATTTATTTGGGTATCTATCTTCTGGTATTTTTAAAAATTTCAGTTGCTGTATTTTTTTATGTCTAGAGTTCAGAACAGTTAAGTATTTTAGTTAGCTATGGGGTTCCATGAAGAAGGAATTCAGTCCTGTGACTGTTGAATTCTTAACAACACACACACACACACACACACCCCCCACAATGGTGATTCACCCTTTATTTTTAGATATGCCTGGTTACTTTAAAATATTAGAAGTCAAATAAGACAGCACTAATGACCATACACATAGAGCATTGGTTTTTTTTGTCTTTTTGTTGTTGTTGTTTGTTTCTTTTGTTTTTTTAGACAGAGTCTTGCTCTGTCGCCAGGCTGGAGTGCATTGGCGCAATCTCGGCTCACTGCAACTTCCGACTCCCTGGATCAAGCGATTCTTCTGCCTCAGCCTCCCTAGTAGCTGGCGTCACCATACCCAGCTAATTTTTGTATTTTTAGTAGAGACGGGTTTTCACCATGTTGGCCAGTGTGGTCTTGATCTCCTGACCTCGTGATCCGCCCGCCTCGGCCTCCCAAAGTGCTGGGATTACAGGCGTGAGCCACTGTGGCCGGCCACATAGAGTATTGTTTAACCGATTTATGTCTTAGCTAGAAAGCTGCTACTCACTCCAGTCCGAATGAAAACGAAACTCCCACAGGAAACCTCCACCAGCCCTCTCCTCATGGCTGATCTTTGCTGTTGACTTGCCTACTCCTCACCCCCAAGCCTTCGAGTATAATATTCTGACCTGTGAAATGCGTTTTCCACCCAATCTTCCAATTCCTCCCAAAACCTCAAGATAATGAATTCTTCTAGAAAGCTCTTATCTGCCCAGACACCTACTGTGCTTTTCTGTGTCACCCGTACTCCTTCTCTGTGCTTCTGAATCACTCTGGAATCATAAAACTGGAGACAGTGCATGACCTCATCCATCCTTTGCTACAGGGATTGCAACATGTTTGTTTTGTTTAAATATAACTTATTTAAAAAGTTAGCTGCCATCTTTGAAAAATTCTGGAATTTTACTAAATAGAAATCTAGATTACTGCCTTTATTTGTAGAATTGAAAGCTCTTGAGGTTCTTGAGGGTATGTTCCCATGTGGCAGTAATTGGAGGGGGAAGTACAATGGCTTCCCCCTTGAAGCTGATAAAGTGAGGATTTCTCAGCTTGCCACATTCCTTCCCTCTCCCTGTTACCTTACACCTGGCCTTCCTCGCTCATTTGCATTACCTGCCTGTTACAAAATGTGGCCCATGATTGTTAGTACCAGCATGGTCAGGTAGTGCCAAAATTCACTTGAGCAAGCCTGAGTCAGAAGGGTATATCACAAAAACTCAGGACTTTTATATTAGGGTATTGGCTGGAAAATATAGAGTTCCCATGCGCACAAGCTTTATAGAGTTGAGTCAGGCTACTAAAACTCCCTGTGCCTCAGTTTTCTTATCCACATATTGAGTTTAAAATAATAATATCTGCTAAGAACTTTGTTGTAAGAATAGAATGAAATAATGATTATAAAAGACTTAAAACAATACCCAGTACATAATGAGTTTTCAACAAATGGCAATTATATTTTTAGAGAGTACCGAAAAGTTACTTCTTTCAATTGTTGATTCATTTATTCACTCAAAAGATACATATTGAGTACCTTCTATGAGCTGGGAATTTTTCTGAAATTTTGGAGCATTGCGATGAAAAGAAATAGTTCTTTTATCTAATTGAGCTTATATTCTAGTGGGGAAGACAAATGAGCAAATAGATCAGGGCGAAAGCTCTGAAGTAAGCACATAGGATGATATAATTGAGACTAACTTGGAACCTAACTTAAGTAGGTGGGCAGGACAAGCTTTTTGAAGTGGCCTTTGTCCCTAAGTCCCAGTACTGAGAAGGGACCAGTTGTGTAAAGAATGGGCTCATGGCATCTTGGGAAGCTGAGATAGCAAGTGCACCAGCCCTGAGATGGGAAGACACTTGCCTTGCTTGAAACAAAAGGAGGACCACTGTATCTACATTGGTTATAGTTTGGGATTGGGTTGGTAGTTAAGGCAGCGTCAGAGAAGTAGAAAGTGGCCAGATTATGTAGGGCCCTCAGGCCATGGAAAGAAATTCAAATTTTATCCTAAAGATGGTAAACAACTTCAGCCCATTTCTTCATTTCTTTTCTTTTTCTTTTTTTTTTTTTTCTATGTGACATAGACTTCATGGCTTTAGGGAGCATGTCTGAGCCTTGGAAGTACTTCTTGGATCTCAAAGCTGCTTGGAGGCTTGGAGAATAGGACTTTGCCATTTGACTCGAAGTGTGGTCCATGATTGGTAGTATCAGCATCTCCTGGTAGTTTTCTAGAAATGCAGAATCTCAGGCCCACTCCAGATCTAGTGAATCAGAGTCTTCGGGGATGGGTCCCAGGAATCTGTATTTTGAAATGCTCTCCAAAAGATGCTTATGCACAGAAGTTTGAGAAGCATCAATCTAGAATACATCTGGACAGATTTCTACAGGACATGGAGCTATGCTCATTGGAGAGGAATGGAAGCCTTTCCTGGGCACCCAGGGGATGCTGCCAGCCGCCGGGATGCTGGCTCAATAGGGTTAGGTACTGGTGCCAGGCTTAGCATTCTAAGCGCTTGAAAAACTCTCTGGTCACAGCACATCTTCAGTGTTGATGGCAGGTCAGCATGAGAGTGAATCATGGTAAAAACAAAACAAAAACCAAAAATCTCTTTTTAATCAGGAAGCTTAAAGGAGAAGTTAATTAGTTTAAAGTATTTAGAAGAAATGTGCTTCTTTCAAAAAGACAGAAGCTTAGAGGTAGAAGGAACTTGAAGAGCATCGGTTAATGCCCTGACCCTACAGGTGAAGAGACTGGAATCGAGATGATAAATGGCTCTCCTGGGGCCACACTAGTGACTGAAGACCATACCGGGTCCAGAACTCAGGCTTCTCAGCTTTTGAGCCCTGACCATCGCACCGTATGTGCTTTCTTGATGGAAACATCTCCATGAGTATTGCTCTTTATGTAATCCATAATCATTTTTAGAATAAAATAGAATTATTTTGGAGAAAAAAATGATGATTACCTTTCCTACTAGTTTTAATGTTCATTATTAGTACTAGTATTTCTAAAATAATTTAAAATTATTTAAATTTTTACTTTTTTTGTTCTTCGAAAAAGATCATAACTTAATAGGGAATGGTACATTTATCTGTGTAATATTTTAGTTAAAACAGTTTATTGTTACCTGAAGACTTGATAATGGGAAGTGGTATTTTCATATGCTAAAATATTTAAAATATTTGGTACAAAGCCCATAATAAATAACAACTTTACAGTGTACGTGTTGAAGTGATTAGTAAATGTATCTTTCAAAACAGTATTTCCGGTTCATATTTAACAGCATCACACTTGATGTATTGACATACCCTGGCTTGAACGGTGTTTTCCCCTACCTCAAGAATCTATGTCTTGCTGTTTTCAAGTGTAAGGAAGTGGTGGTTTTAGAAGTTACATCTTAGTTATGTGTAAAAAATATTTTTGTGTTGCAGTGTCCCAGAAGCTTTTGTTGACAATTCCAGTTTCCGAACAAAACATTTCGGCAATGGTGAGGGCTTCGATCCCTTCTCTGATTTGCTGTCAGCCATGAACGGATGGATGTGATGCCTGCTAGCCAAAAGGGTGAGTGAATGAATGTTTGTGATTATTCATCTGAAAATTCACAAGACAAAAAGTCCTTCAAGACAGTTGCCCACCCAGGATGAGAGATTCTTATCTTGAAAGAAGGGACAAACTCTGTCATTGTTTTCTGGTGTAATCTTTTCAGATAATTCCTGCGGTGATCTGAGGATTTATAAAAGGCATAATAGGACATAGGATAACTTACTCTGTTGGCTTGTTTGTTTTAATCATACTCTGAAGGATGGACTATCTCAGTTTTGGTCCATGTGCAACATTGAATGAGTAATTGTTTTTTTGGTCCCATTACAACTTGGTGATAACATGAGCCACCAAGAAATAAGACAATAACTTTTTCATCTTGAGTTTTAGGGAAAATTTGAGTCTAATTTGTTCCTTGAGAGAGTCCTATCCCAAACTTTTTGTATGATCAGGACTTATGAGAAAGCCAAAGGATTGGAAACTTGGGATTTTCAAAGATTTTTTGAAAGACTTCTGGAAATTTTTTTGTATCATAATTTACCTCATTAGGTTATTCATTGACTTTTTAGGGGGAGTTTAGAAAGGACATGATGATATTTTTCTCTAAGTGTGTTTTCCATCCATCCTGTTCCTCAGCAATGAATGACTCCCCCTGTAGTAATGAACACTGTGACTTGTCATTAGCAGAGACAATGATTGGTTGAGGCCAGGCATTTTGGGTGACAACTCTGACATCATTTGTGGTAGCCTTGCCATTGGATGAGGTCAGTTTCATGGAGAACCTTATCATTTCAGGGTTTGTATTGAATAGCATTTAATTGGTAAGACCCTCATCTTCTTCTGTCTTAGTGCAGTAATATTGGAAGCAAATTCTAAATAATGGAGAGAAGTGTAGTGAAGCAGAAAGGGCACTGTATTGGGAGTTGGGAGGCTTAATAGTAACCTGGCATGGGGCAAATTAGGCTCTCTCTTTGATTTTTTTTCTTTTTTTTTTTTGGAGACGGAGTTTCCCAATTGTTCCAGGCTGGAGTGCAGTGGCGCGATCTCGGCTCACTGCAACCTCCGCCTCCCAGGTTCAAGCAATTTTTCTGCCTCAGCCTCCCAAGTAGCTGAGATTACAGGCGCCCGCCATCATGCCTGGCTAATTTTTGTATTTTTAGGAGAGACAGGGTTTCACCACATTGGCCAGGCTGGTCTCAAACTCCTGACCTCAGGTGATCCGCCTGTCTCAGCCTCCTAAAGTGCTGGGATTACAGGTGTGAGCCACTGTGCCTGGCTTGATTTTCTATATCTAAAACAAAGCATGTAGGTTAGAGGATCCTATCCTATCAGTGTTGTTGAGGCCCTGGAAATTATCTATTTAAATACCTCAGTTTACAAATGGGACAGCTTAAGTCATGAGTCTAGGTGGGATGGCTAAGTCCCTGGGGTTGGTCTGGACTGGACCATAGCTATTTGGTCATCATTCAGTGGTTCTTTCTAGCTTATTTCAATTACAGAGATTAAGACATCCTGCCCATTTAGCTTTTTAAGCCTCCTCTGATGATATGTCTAAGACAGTATTATGCATTCAATTATTTGGGCCATATGTGTGAAGATTTTATAGCTAGAGGTCATTTTGATGAATCCTTCCCCTTGTGTACATTAAAAAATACTTTAGTTTTATTGTCCAGAGAAACTGTGTTCATAGTGAAGCAACCGGCTCAAACATTAGAGACCAGATGATTTTCAAAGAGCTATTGGCTCGAAAAGGCACTTCCTGCCACAGTTTGTTAACTGATAACTTGTACTTTGCATTTGGTTCTGCTGGAGCTAGAGAGAGAGAAAAAAAAAAATCCAGCCTCCTGTCTTCCCTACAGTATTACTTCTGTCAGTGGCAAGAAATAAGGCAAATAGTAAACAGTAACACACGGGCAAGGATGTCCACAATGAAAAGAAATGGTTAATGGAGTCATGAAATTTTAGAGCTGTTAGTGATCTTTGATGTTTTTACTGGGTGGCCTTGGGCAAGTTGTTCGGTTCTGTCACCTGTGAACTCCTGAGGTTTTCTGTTGCTATGCATGTATGATAGACTTCTGTGGATGGTCTGTAGATTAGTGAACAGGCAGCACATGCTAAGAAAAGTCATATCTTGGCTGGGCATGGTGGCTCACGCCTGTCATCACAGCACTTTGGGAGGCCGAGGTGGGTAGGTCACCTAAGGTCAGGAGTTCAAGACCAGCCTGACCAATATGGTGCAACCTCATCCCTCCCAAAAATACAAAAGTTAGCTGGGCGTGGTGGCGGGTGCCTGTAGTCCCAGCTACTTGAGAGGCTGAGACAGGAGAATTCCTTGAACCCAGGAGGTGGAGGTTGCAGTGAGCTGAGATCGTGCCACTGCACTCCAGCCTGGTTGAGAAAGTGAGACTCCGTCTCAAAATAATAATAATAATAAACAAAAGTCATATCTTTAGGAATTCAGGTAGAGTTGAGAACAAAGCCTTGGTCTGTTTCATATACACATGAGAATTCATCAAAGGGGTTAGAATTCTGAAGGTATTGAAATAACAACAAACTCAGGTTTTTGGTTACCTGTCATCTCTGTCTTTGGTATTGAGAGAGTCTGACTCAATCTCACTATTACAAAATTGATATATGAAATTTAACAAAACCACATGAATGGATTTGTTGAAGATGAGGCTCATTTTATTCATTAATTTCAATTGGATTTGGCCATTATTTGAAAAATCCATCTGAAGAACTGTAATGAAAATGATATCTGTTTTGAAAAAATGTTCTTTTAGGCCTAGTGGAATACTAGATTTTTTGTAAATAAGGCAGTTCTTAGTATTTATCAGACTTTTAAAAACTTCCCTTCTCAGTATTTTTTAGTAGAAGGTAGAGGTGCCTGAAATCCTGTGAGCTGGACCATATGTTCTGATTTTCTATTCTCCTCCCATTTTTTTTTTTTTAAGACAGAGTTTTGCTCTTGTCACCCAGGCTGGAATGCAATGGCACAATCTCAGCTCACTGCAACCTCCACTTCCTGGGTTCAAGTGATTCTCCTCCCTCAGCCTCCCAATTAGCTGGGATTGCAGGTGCCCACCACCACACCCAGCTAATTTTTGTATCTTTTAGTAGAGACAGGGTTTAATTATGTTGGCCAGGCTGGTCTCGAACTCCTGACCTCAGGTGATCTGTCCACCTGAGCCTCCCGAAGTTCTAGGAATACAGGTGTGAGGCACTGTGCCTGGCCCCATTTTTTTCTCAAGGTGCATTTCCAAGGCTTGCTCAGAGGACTCACTCTCTTCCTCTGTGCTGCAGTGACTGGCCTTCCGTGCATTATGCATCTGATAGTTAGTCATTCCATTGTCAAACATTTATTCACAGTCCTGTGCCTTTTAGAACTTTACAGTTTATTGAACAAGCAAAAGAAGCACCAATTAATTGTTACAGCTGATAATTTGGAGTCTTTAGGCTTGAAATAAACTCTAATTCTGAGTGAAGTGTTTCATGGTAAGTATCCTCCTGGTAGACCAGGGTCAGAGTCACAGAGGTAGGCATCCAGAACAACAAATTGCTTCACTCAAACACAAGGAAATGAAACCATGAAATAAAAGGTTTGCACAAATAGATCATTATGGCCAACTTTTTAAGGTCAGAAGATGGGTAATGTACTCGATTGATGCCGGCGGTAACCATGCTTGCATAACAAATTAACTTAGAGGCAGGAGACAGCGAAAGAAGGGCTGAGCACTTCGTATCTCTCTTTGTGCTGTGGTTCTTTAATGCCACCGTTCACCAGGAAGGAGTCAGAGTTGACTCCTGTTTCCTGGTGTGAAGCTTTAGTTGACACTGGTACCTATAGGATGCACATCACAGGACTTCCAGAGTGAAGGCTGGCAATGCCTGCTGCATATTTAATAGGCAGTTAGCCACAGTCTTATTAATAAATGTGATCATAGCAATTTGCATTTGCATAGAGTTGTTTTGAGAAGGGCTGACTAGAGATGGCGAATGTGTTGGTTTGTTCGTCTGTCTCTGCTCTGTCATTGCATCGTCTCTACCACTAGGTTGTCCCTTGCTGGTAGATCTGGTGAAAAGACATAAGCGTCATGCAACATTCATTGTTATGTGTTATTTGCTTACAACTGTTTTCCCTTATTTGCCCAGCCTTCCTCTTTTGATGTCTCTCATAATCAAATTGCTACCTTTTGACTTACTAGGAAGAGATAAATACATGGGCAAATGCATCCTTCTCACCAAAGACTTGGTGAAGGGCTACATTTTTGGCTGGGAGTTCCTTTCTTTTTAAAATAAAACTCGAGAATATGGACTTTCCGTGACCGGTTTTGGGGTGGGGCGGTGGTGGCGCAGCTTCCAGAAGGTATGTGCAGCTGGCAGGTACCTTGGGCCAGGAGAGCCAGCCGACAGGGTTCCTTTCTGGTCTGCCATGTGCTGCAGCCTGTCAGGGGGCCAGCCCACTGTGTTGTGCTTAAACTTCCAGTCTCTGGAATTTTGACTTTGAAAAGTAATTTTAACAATTTAATAAACTACATAATATGTTTTATAAGCTGGAGCGAATGATCTTAAGTATTTTGGTCTCTTTCATAACACAATGAACCTAATATTGGTAAAAATACAGATCTTCACTCACACCATAAAGAGAGGCTAGATTTAATAAGCAGTTACGAGTGCTGGCAGCTGCCTATCAGATTGTATCACTCGGGCTCCCGCATGCGAAGACAGTGTCAACTTATATTTTATCTGTGAAGTATTTTCGATGCGTTTATTTTGCCTTTCTCTCCAGTTCCTAACCCAATACAAGTAATGTAATTGGCTAAATATTTTCCACATAGCTAACTGGCTAGGGGCCAAGGTGGAAACCATTGTCTGGCTTGATGAAGATCAGAAATTAACATGACATTTACGTGGAGGTAATGGAATATATTAGTAATGTAGTAATTCAGGATGGTGAGAGACAGTGTCCATCCCTTCCTGCCCATAAGCAGCAGGAGGTGTTCAGCAGCTGATGAAAGAACCTCCACACCCCCACCCCAGTTCCCTAGTACCACACAGCAGTAGTCAGCCCGTCCCTGTGTCAAATTTACTTTTAAGTTCTTCAGACAGAACTGTAAGACAAACTAATGAATTATTCCATTTGTCAATTAAAAAATAAACCCCCCAACTCCTATTTTAAGATTAAATTCCAATTAGAAGGTTGCATTTAATTCAGAAGCTATAACATTGTTTTAATGAATTCTGTTGGAGGTGACAGTTTATATGAGATAAATTTATATGGTGTAGATAGATATAAATTCATTGGATAATGTTAAACATGTTACTTCATATATATTAGCTGTGAAATTTATTTCTTCTCTGGTTAGGTCCCTAAGGAGGTAGAGTCAAAGGGAAAAACATATCTTCAAAGAAAGAACCCTTTCTGTCCTTTCACATATTTGCTCTAAAACAGCCTTTTCTCACTTTTATTAAAAAAAATCTGTTAAATTTCTGCATTAACTGAATTTATGATTCTTGGTGTATGCTATTTATAAAATTGAATATAGGTTTTATGATATAGGAAATTAGTCTAGGAATGAGAATATGATCCAACTTTGTAATAAAGGTAATCTGCATTTATATTGCAGGTATTTTCCATTCCTCTCTAAGCCCCTTACGGGATTATACACACATTTTTCTGGACATACAAATTCACCATAAACTTTTAATGTATTGGGCAGACTTTTGTTCACATGATACCTACACAAAACATCAAACCTTTTGGCTAAATTAGAGGTGGCAAACATTCTTGACACACTTTCGATTTTATAGTTCCCCTTTTCTGTGCCCATCCTGTGCCTTGGCAGACATCATTGAATTGGTCATATTCTTTCCTTTACTGAGTGTAGATGTGGCCTCAGAATTATTCCACCTAAATTCTTGTAGGCAGGCTTACAGAGTCACCATTTACATTTACAATGCAGTGTATAAGGTATAAGGCCGGGGCTTTTGAGTGATCTTTGCAGTTTGTCTTTGTATACCCAGTACTTACCCTAATATCTGGCAGACAGTTTTTAAACAGTCCATATTTCACATATTAATGAAAGAATCTGGGCTGGGTGCTGTGGCTCATGCCCGTAATCCCAACACTGGGAAGCCAAGGTGGAAGGATTGCTTGAGGCCGGGAGTTTGAGACCAGCCTGGGCAATATGTGTGTACCACATTGACTTGTTAGGTAGTTTATTTTCTACCCTTCAACTGGTTTTTGTGTTATGTCTGTGAAATATTATAGTTTTGTAGTGTTTTTTTTTTCAATTTGCGTAACTTTGGAAAAGACAAGAATGAGTCTATGTCGCTCTCTTTTTACCTATGTATCAACTGAGGCTCTAACATAGCAAGGAAGTGGTGATGTGAGAGCCAAACCCAGACTTTCACTCTCTGGGTGCAGTTGCTTTCTCATGGGGAGAGGCACATACATGCCGGGTGCTGACCGGTGCAGGGCAAGTTTCTTACATTTTCCTTTTGCATATTAATCTTAGTTCTTATCAATACACCAAAGCAAGCTGTACCAGGGAGGAAGGCATTTAGCTATTATATTTTAAATGATATCTTCCGTGATGTAAAATTCTAGGAACTTAAACTCCATTGCATGTTGTTTTTGAAAATATTCTGTTTTCTGTTAAGTTGGTTCAAGTAATGCACAGAAGCAAAGAGAAGGAAATTTCCATTCAGTTTATATGCAGGCTGCTGAGCTGCCTGTTGAGAATTGCCGTCATTTTATTCTGTCTTCAAGAAAAGTAAGCAATTAGTACATATAAGCTATCATTTAGCTAATGTACGTTTTAATTTTATTTCAATATGTTGCATATTATTATTTCTTTTGGTCATGAAAAGCAGAGTTCGGAAGAGTGATTGTGGTGAACACGTGAATTGTTACCCTCTTGGCCCGTAATAATAGGATGATACGGTTGACTTTGATTAAGGATGACAAAATCAGCAGGCCCCCGAAACAGCAGGCCTGTTCTGATGGTGGCTTTTGGATTTTTCCCTACAGATATTTTATGTAGCACCATCCAATGGATTGGAATAGGCTCATGAGATAAAATCTTTTTATTCCTTCTGTATTCGATCAGATTTTAGTAATATTTATAACAAACAATTAGAGAGCTATTCATCAGGCACTTACTTTTCCTATGTTGGTTCAAGTATCACCTTGGTTATCTTATTGAACCTTAACAACATCTCTGTGTTCTAGGTATTATTCTGGTTTTAATGTTGAGAAGAGAGAAGGTTAGTGCATAAGTCACCTGCTCAGAATTGCATAGCAAGAGTGAGAAGTGGGTTTTATTCCAAGTTGGGCCAATTTCAAAACCTTTGTCTTAACCATGAGGACATGCTACTTCCTCATCTTTGAATAGATTCCGTGGTTCTTTAAGGTCTTTTTGATTTAGGCAGAGAAGATTTTGTAGTTTATACTTGTCTTTGTGAAAGAGATGGAATCTGACTTATTTAAAACAGCAGCTTCATCTGCAAGATTTTTATAGAGCCAGCAATGTAAAAGGGAATGGCTTCCTCCAAAAATTTTCTCCAAAATATTCCTCACCTCCTGGCTTTTTCCTCAGTTGAAAAAAATCTCCCCAGAGTCATGCCACTGGATTCAACACTGCATTATTTCTGTGGTTCTTTTTTTTTTTGATGGAGTCTCTTTGTTGTCTAAGCTGGAGTGGAGTGGTATGTGGTATGATCTTGGCTCACTGCAACCTCTGCCTCCCAGGTTCAAGCGATTCTCCTGCCTCATCCTCCCTAGTAGCTGGGATTAAAGGTACACGCCATCACACCTGGCTAATTTTTGTATTTTTAGTAGAGATGGGGTTTCACCATGTTGGCCAGGCTGGTCTTGAACTCCTGACCTCAGGTGATCTGCCCGCCTTGGCCTCCCAAAGTGCTGGGATTACAGGCGTGAGCCATCGCTTCCAGCCTCAGTTATTATTCAGGGAACTTTTTTCTCCCTATTTTAAAAAGTTGCATATTGAATTATCTAAGAGTGAAATGACATGTCAGTTGCAAGTTCCTTTATGAATCTTCAGAAAATAAGAAAAAATGTTGGGGCAGAAGCTTGATAAATCTGGAATCTAGGTGATGGATATAAGGGGGTTTACTATTTTCTCTACTTTTAAATATTTTTGACCACTTTTATTGTATAAAAGGGATATTGGGGAGATGAGAGGCTTATCTAGCTCACTGTCTAATCTTGTCGTTGATAAACCAATCACAGGCAGGATAGAACCAGGCCTCTGCACCCTTGTCCTCTACCCAACACCTGCTGGCCCTCAGCTGCCAGTGTAATTTAATTGATATGGGGTCTTAGGGCAAGGAGATGCTGACCTCATCAGCCCATTTTGTCCAGGAGTAATTTACTGGACAATACAGATACAATGTCTTTAACCTGACATACCAGCACTCCCCAAGTAACTTATAAAATGATGGCAGTTGTCATAGTTGAGTATGTATGACATGCCAAGGGCTATAATACGTGTGTTATAGATTTTTATCAGTAATCTTCCTATGGGCAGTGTTTGGAGGGCTGTAGAGGAGACCTGAATTTAGGGCCCATCAGATTTTCTTCTTTACCTCCACGTTTTGTGTTTTTCAAAGTGTCATCTCAGCACTGCCTGGGAAGCGCATTAATACAGACTTCTGGGCCCACACTGAGACACAGGCCCTTAGACTGGTTAGGGAGAGTGTGGTCTCTGAAGTTGAGTGGATAGCCTCAGGTCCTGGCCCCAGGACTCAATAATACCATAACCCCGACCATGTCACATCTCCTTCCAAGCCTCAGTTTTCTCTTCTGCCAAATGGGGACAGTGGTGTCATCCACACTATTGGCTGTGAAAAGTCCTTAATACAGTGCTTGACACCTTGCAAATGTTAGATATATGCTGCTTGTAACTGTATTTGAACCTTTTTGAGACTTTGCCAATTTCCTGATAAAACCAAGAATATTGAGGATGTAGCAATGAATGCTCCAGGTGGCACTATTTGGTGGGTAAAATTTAAACCTTACATATCCTTGAAGTATGCTTTTTGTAATTATTAAAAGCATTTTAAAAATAAGTATTAGAGTTTTTACTTAGATGTTTGAAAAAGAATTCTGTCATCAGAGTGTATGAGAGTTGACAAGTGTAAATATGCAGTTAGACAGTTTCAAGGGACGTGTATTATTTACTGATCAATGTAGTGTCTCCTTTGGAGCCATTACACTCAGTCATTTCCTGTCAATCTCTCCACGCTGTTATAATCAGACTATGGATATGCATATTAAAATATAAGACAGTTATTGTGTATGTGTGGTGGCAGCTTTTTAATTGTTAATAATGTTGCTGCTTTAAAAAGGTATCAGGGTAGTTTACTCTTAGGATGGTTAATATTCTGCAGAATTGCATGAGAAATTAGGGGAACCAAAATTCGAGCTGGTGGATAATGAGGCCAATAGGTGGGTGTCTGTGCTTCTAGTCGTTGCCCCGGTTACAAAAAAATGAGCTTTTAATGGTGGTCCTAATATGGAGGTAGGTTCCTTCTGTTCTTTTTTCAAATTTTTATTTATTTTTATTTTTTTTTACTACTGTGTTTTTAGGAAAACTTTTGTAATTAAAAAAAAGTTCGTGTATATGTGTGATGGTGGGAGGCTCAGTCTAATTTCTGCCTGTAACAGGGATCAGCGAATCTTTTCTGTAAAGAGCCAGATAGTAAACATTTTAGGCTTTGCAAGCCACCTGGTCTGTTACAACTATTTACCTTTGTCCCCTCTAAGCAGCCATGGATGGTATGTAAATGAAGGGGTGTGGCTGTGTTCCAGTACAACTTATTTACAGACGCCGAAATTAGAATTTCACATGATTTTCATGTGTCACTAAGTAGTAGTAGGATTTTCATTTTCCCCCAGCCCTTTAAGAGTAAAAACTAGCTCACTGGTGGCAGGTTGGATGTGGCCCATGTGCCTATAGTTTGCCAAGCCTCAGCCTGGAAGAAGATTGGGAAGTAGTGGTGAGGACCGGCCCTTTGTTCCCGCTCTCTGGTGTTTCTGCTCGCTCACTTGCTCTTCGGTTTCTGATGAAATAATAATGTCATCAGTTTTTATTTAATGCTTATCTTGAGACAGGCTGTTCTGCATAATTATTGATTTAGAGTACAATTTAGTGAGGCCCTTCCTTTACTTAATAAAAGACAAAAATATATCTAGATGTAAAAATGAGGTTCAAGGTGAAGAGTGAAATGAAAAGGGAAGACAAGTCAAAGAAGAAAAGTAGACTTTGAAAAGTGACGTAAGGCTGGGCGTGGTGGCTCACACCTGTAATCCCAGCACTTTGGGAGACCAGATGGGTGGATTGCTTGAGCTCAGGAGTTCGAGATCAGCGTGGGCAACATAGTGAGACCCCATCTCTACAAAAAATAAGAAAAAAAATTAGCCGGATGTGGTAGCTTGCACCTGTAGTCCCAGCTACGTGGGAGGCTGAGGTGGGGGGATAGTTTGAATCCTGGAGGTGGAGGTTGCCATGAGCTGAGATCATGCCACTACACTGCATCAAGCCTGGGTGACAGAGCCAGACGTTGGTCTAAAAAAAAAAAAAGTGACATAAGAACTATAGTCTCTTCCTAACCAGTGTTATTAAAATGTGTTGTATATCTCACTAGTGGAGGAATTTAAGATGAATTTTCTGCAAGACAGAAAATTTAAAAAAAAATTTTAAAGTTATGTATTATTAGGCCAGGTGTGGTGGCAGACGCCTGTAATCCCAGCACTTTGGTAGGCCAAGGTGGTTGGATCACCTGAGGTCAGGAGTTCCAGACCAGCCTGGTCAACACGGTGAAACCCCGTCTCTACTAAAAATAAAAAATCAGCTGGGCGTGGTGGCGCACAGCTGTAATCCCAGTTACTTGGTAATCCCAGTTACCCTAACTATAATCCCTGTTACTGCTGAGGCCGGAGAATTGATTGAACCCAGGAGGCCGAGGTTGCAGTGAGCTGAGACCGCACCATTGTACTCCAGCCTGGGCGACTGAGCAAGACTCCGTCTCAAAAAAAAAAAAAAAGGTTATGTATTATTTTTAATAGTGTTATATATTAATTTGCAGCAAAAAATAGACTTAGCACTTCAAGTCTGGCTTCTCAGATGATATTGCTTATTATGACATTAATAAAAATGTGAGAAGCTTAAGGAAAACTATAAAGATTACTGTGCAAGTGGTACCTGGGTGCAGTAAAGCCCTTAGAGATGGTATTGAAGGATTAGAAGTAGGAACTTTTCTTCTAAATGTTCCTTAATTTATCATGAGGGAAGACAGCAGGCGACATGTGCATGTCAGCTGATTGCGTCTGAAGAAATCTCTGGAGGACAACAGTGATCAGATGTGCATGTGAACACTCTGGAGAGAAGATGCCTCAAATCCTCCCTCCTCTCTTTGCTGGAGATTTAAATCTTTTGTGTCGTAAACAGGTGGAGGAAGTCAGGGCAGGGGAAACATGGGGAAGAGTGAATTTGTGGAGTGGGGCATTTTCATAAAACGGAGGCCTAGGTAGAAAATAGCATCGAGTGAGAAAAGGTGTGCGAAGAAGGTTTGTGGGCATTATTCTCAAGGCGCCTTTAGAGTAAGGGATGGTGGAAGCCCCACCAAGAAGTAGAAATGAAATGGATGTTTCTCAAGAAAGGTAAGAATAATCTAGAGGAATATTTCTTTATCAAGTATCATGATAAAACTGACTTGAATATGAAAGAGAAAAAGTTTCTGATTGTCACCAAGTCAGAATTTATGAACCAAAGTATTGTTTTTGGGGTTGGGGAATAAACATTCAGAAAAGACGACTGACTAAGATGCAAATATCATGATTTCACATAAATGTCCTTTGTAATAAAAAAGGTAGGAAGCGGGAGAGAGGAGACAACAAAGGTAGGCTTGTGCTGAAAGCTTTGTAAATTATCTTTTTTGTTAAGTGAAAAATAAATGCATTCCAGGATCCAAGTTAAGATGTAGAACCTTTGATATGTAGTGAACATCTACATGTGGTAATATGCATACAGGATGTTGGCCAGACAATTTGGGCTTTAATCCTGGTTCTGCCACCTACCAACAGTATAATCTTGGGTAGGTCATATCTCTCTGTGCCTCAGTTTTCTCACCTTTAAAATAATAGTACCTAACTCATAGGTGATCGTGGGATTTAAATGAGTTAACACACATAAAGCATTAGAAAAGACTTAGCACATAGTAAATTTTTGTAAATTACAGCCAGCTGTTAGCCCCTAAGTTTGTCCTAAGCAAAATATTTGGTTTGTGATCATTACAGCAAATTTGCCCTCATTTCTCTAGGATGTGAACTTTTTTGTATATATATGTATGTGTATCTATCAATGTATTGTAGTGGTATATGTCATGCACATTCAAAGACAGACATTCTGTGCTCAAAAAAAGAATGAAGGATATTGCCTGCCCTCCTTATACCTTGTGCCTCAGTGTTTGAGGCCTAATTACCACTACATGAACATCCACACTGCATTTGAACAACCTGAGAGATGGTGAATTTCTATCCTTGGGAAAGACCGATATATGTGTGGCCAGCTGTTAGGGCTAGGAAGTTCTTTCTTACACTGGACTCAAATCTACCATGCATGGGCTTCCCACTCTGGTTTGGTACCTTGGGATTCTAGAAAACCCATCTCTTCTACTTGACAACCTATGAAAGATTTGAGGAGAGTTAGCAGATCTTCTTGAGCCCCCTCCAGGCTAAAAATCTCTTGCTCCTTCAGCTGTTCGTCTTTTGCTTCAATTTTGAGTGCCCTGTGACCATGTGCATTGTTTCCCACAGCACCAATAGTCATAGAGATATGTTTTATTGATGTGTCCACATTTAGATATAATTCACTTAAGGGCACTTCTTTTTGACAAAACTATCTCCATCATTTGGGAACGAAACATTGTGACTGTTCTTAACCTACTTCCTAAATTCGAAATCTGAGAAGCTGGCACATAAAGAATTATAAATTGTCTCTTGAAACTTTAGTATGCTGGAATAGGCTTTTCTTCATTTCAAGCCAGGTAACTGTGTAGAAGTAAAGGTGGTAATTCCAGTTCTAGTACCTGCAGTAGCAGCATACTGTGTGCCAGACACTCGGCTCAATCCTTTGGTTGCAGTAGATCATTTAAGCTTCATGATCACGAGTCTGTTCCTGTTTAGTTTTGGGGTTTTTTGTTTGTTTGTTTGTTTTCTTGAGACAGAGTCTCGCTTTGTCACCCAGGCTAGAGTGCAGTGGCGTGATCTTCTCTTACTCTGCCTCCCGGGGTCAAGCAATTCTTCTGCGTTAGCCTCCTGAGTAGCTGGGATTACAGGTGCGTGGCACCACGCCCAGCTAATTTTTGTATTTTTAGTAGAGACAGGGTTTCACCATGTTGGTCAGGCTGGTCTCAAACTCCTGACCTCGTGATCTGCCTGCCTAATCCTCCCAAAGTGCTAGGATTACAGGCGTGAGCCACCGCACCCAGCCTGTTTCTGTTTTTATTTCTATTTCCAGATGATGAAAGCAGTGGTAGGGTAAAGTTGGAGACTTCGGTTAGAAAAGCTCAAGAGGAAGATTTTTTGGTAAACATAACCAAGATTAGTTGTTCATATGTCCTTAATCCTTATAATTTTTCTGTTCTGTCTACCCAAGAAATGATGTAGTTTATGGTCTTTTGCTTTATCCTTTTTTTTTCTTTTCTTTTCTTTTTTTTTTTTTTTTTTTTGAGACGATGTTCTGCTCTTGTTTCCCAGGCTGGAGCACAATGGTGTGATCTCAGCTCACTGCAACCTCCACCTCCTGGGTTCAAGTGATTCTCCTGCCTCAGCCTCCTGAGTAGCTGGGATTACAGGCGTCCGCCACCACGCCTGGCTAATTTTTGTATTTTTAGTAGAGACGGAGTTTCAACATGTTGGTCAGGATGGTCTTGAACTCCTGACCTCAGGTGATCCACCTGCCCCAATAGTCACAGAGATATATTTTATTGATGTGTCCACATTTAGATATAATTCACTTAAGGGTACTTCTTTTTGACAAACCTATCTCCATCATTTGGAAATGAAACAGTGACTGTTCTTAACCTACTTCCTAAATTCTAAATCTGAGAAGCTGGCACATAAAGAATTATAAATTGTCTCTTGAAACTTTAGTATGCTGGAATAGGCTTTTCTTCATTTTAAGCCAGGTAACTGTGTAGAAGTAAAGGTGGTAACTCCCCAATCCCAGAGTGCTGGGATTACAGGTGTGACCACCACGCCCAGCCCGATCCTTTGTTTTAATGCATATAAATTGTGCAAGTGACGTAAAAATTACCCCCTCCCCCTTTTGGGATAGTCTGCTTTTATTCCATTGAAACTATTCAAGCTAATTTTGAGTTAAAGATACTGCTATTCTCAATGTGCCAGAGCCCACACACACAACACTGGGGATGGTGTACTTCATTTTCTTTCAGCTTTCTCCAAGTGACTTTCCCTCCCCCCTCCTTTCAACAAGATTCTCAGAGAGGAAGCCAATCACAATGTTACTGGGCATGGGTATCTTGAGGGATGGCTGGGTGCCTTCTATGAGACTTAACACATTTCCTGAACATGGTGCCTCACCATGGCAACAGCCATGTCACACGACACATTGGTGACACATGTAAGGTGCTGCCACAACTCATCCCAGGTTGAATGTCTGTGATTCATTGTTTCCACTGACACAGTGACTACTGTAACTTGCAGTTGGAAGGTTCTCTGGTTTTCAGTGCCATTAATGCATACTGACTCCCATGGCGCATGGAGGGCTCAGGGAAGAGAAGCATAAATAAATAAGTGCAGGCTGTAAACATTGCCTTCATTAGCTTTGCAGAGAAATACTTGTTCATCAGTCAACCTCCTTGCCACTCTCATTCTTCTTTTTTTAAGCATATTTTGTTGGTAACACCTTGGAAGCTTGAAAATGATTTTTATTTTTACTCATAGTTGTACCCATTTCTACTTGGCAAACTTCACAAGAGAGAGTTCATGGTGGCCCCTTTTTAGTATTTATTCATATTCTTCACATGTAGCAGATTTATTGATGCAGGCATGATTCTGGGAATATTTTTTTCTCATTGTGAAATATAATGAATACTTTACATAAATCAGGTGGTGGTATTACGGATCCATGGCTTATGTAGGGGGCTGAAGGTTGTATTCTATCAGAGGACTTTTCTAGAGGTCCAAGATAGGTGGTATTTTAACATATTTTAATTTTTGAGTGATTCAGCGAGTGATTAAAAAAGAAGATGTGGAATCTGGAAGACATTAAAGAGATGTCAAGGACAGACGGGTTTTGATTTGTAGCCTAATGAATGTTTTGCCAACTTTTAAAGATTTTTTTGAGAGTAGAACTTTAACCATTTGCTTGTGTTTCTGGCATGGTAAGGTTATTCCTGTTTCTGTTATAATGAATCCAAAGTGAAAATGGGATAATTTTTAATTAGCAAAATTATAAAACGATTTGCAGCCAAATGTTTCTTGTCTTGTATAAACTGTGAGGTTTCACATTTTACTTTAATCATTTTAGGAAATTTCATTCTGAAGATCTATTTCAGTTGGTACTTTATGTATGCATACAAATCTTCAATATTAGAAATTACCTTGTAATATTCTTTTCCATTGTCACTTGAATAATCTGACAGGATTTCAGTCATGTGCATTGCTTGTGTGTATTTTGTAGGTGTCATGGTTACCTTAGTTGGATGTAGCACTAATATTCAATCTAGCATTATGAATGCAAGGCTCAGCATCATAAGAGAAATAGAAATCAAGGGTTAGAAATGTTTGCTAACTCTATGTTGTATGGTTTTATACAGTTCAGAATTGCTTTTGTTGAGCTTACCTATGTAATTATTTGAATCAAAAATTTTACATTTTTACTTTTGCTATAAATAATAGAGAGCTATTTAAAAATATATTTTATTAAGGAAATGAGAATAATGAGTTAAGTCATGGCAACCTACACATAATTCCCAGACTTTTCATTTTATGATGCTTCAATTGCATTTGATTATGAGAGTTTTACAGTTTCTGGAGGCTCATTAGAGCCCTACATGGAGATGAAAGAATTCTATGGAAATGCAAAGGGATTTAAGTGTTCAGAATTTGAGCATCTGCCTAGAATGGGACACTTCCAGCACCTTGAACTTTTCTACTTGCTAGGTGGTTGGGAGGCCTGCAGCATTGTGTGCTGCTTTTGGTGGATCTTCTGGGGGGCGCTGTGTCACACCTCATTGTGCACCTGTTGCTACAGAAAGAAAGATGGCGGAAACCAGCCAGGTGGGAAGAAAGCTGTATCTGCAACACTAGCTCAAGGCTCTGGTGATACATAAAGGCCCTCACCTTTTCTTATTTGTCTTTGAAAACCAAAGGTGTCTCTTAACAAGAGCAAGAGGGAGAATGAGATAAGTGTCAATAAGTTTCCTTCAGATGAGTAATTTCTTAATGAAACAGATTATTAAAGCTTAAGGTTCCTGGGGAATGTCATAGACCTAATCAGTTATTATTAAGCTGCAAATAAGACCAAAGGACAGGAAACATAATTTAAGAACAAACACATTTAAAAAACCCATCAATGCGGCCCGGTGCAGTGGCTCACACCTGTAATCCCAGCACTGTGGGAGGCCAAGGTGGGCAGATCACGTGAGGTCAGGAGTTTGAGACCAGCCTGGCCAACATGGTGAAACCCCATCTGTACAAAAATACAAAAAAAAAAAAAAATTAGCTGGGCATGATGGCGGGTGCCTGTAATCCCAGCTCCTCAGGAGGCTGAGGCCGGAGAATCGCTTGAACCTGGGAGGTGGAGGTTGCAGTGAGCTGAGATCGCGCCATTGCAATAACAAAATGGCATGAAATTTTACCCATAACCCGAGGACTCATTCTGCAATGAAATGGCAGTCATAGACATAACTGATGTGTAACTGCACACCACCTCTCCATCCACCATCAAATGAAAGAAAGAAAGAGAAGGAAAGGAAACCAGAAGAAATATCCAACAGAAGGTAAATAGTTAACCAAATTATGGCTCAGACTAGTTTGGTTTAACCATTGCTCAAAAAAAAAAACAAAAAAAACCCAAGAACTTGATGAATTTATATTTAAAAAAGAGAATATGAGATAGATTTCTTTCTAAATTAATTCCTTTCATCCACTATAAACATAGCACATCCATGAAGATTCCCTCATGGATTATAACCTGATTGGGAGAAAAACACTTTCAGTCATTTCCATTGTGTGGACCATTTACTGACATATCTAGTTGAAGGGTCACTTAACACACTAGTGATGTCTCATTTTGAATGCTATCGGATAATCTGCTTTCTTGAGGTTGTGTTCTACTTTGTCATGTAGACTTGTGCATTTCATACCAGAATGTGTATACCATTAGCACCCCATTGACGTGGTAAAGGTATCCCCAAATCATAGAATAATTTATTCTGGTGGATCTCCATGAAGAGGTTTTTTTTTTTTTCCTTGAAGAGTTTAGTAGGAAAATACATCATTTTTATATTTTATTTTTATTTTTATTTTTTGAGGTGGAGTCTCGTTCTTTCTCCCAGGCTAGAGTGCAGTGGCACAATCTCAGCTCACTGCAACCTCCGCCTCCCGGGTTCAAGCGATTCTCCTACTTCAGCCTCCTGAGTAGCTGGCATTACAGGTGCACAGCACCGCACCAGCTAATTTTTGTATTATTAGTAGAGATGGGGTTTCACCATGTTGGCCAGGCTGGTCTCGAACTCCTGACCTCAAGTGATCTGCCCACCTCAGCCTCCCAAAGTGCTGGGATTACAGGCATGAGTCACTGCGCCTGGCCCATTTTTACATTTTAAATGGCCAAATTAATGCTGTTGTATAATGCAAGATTTTGAAGGTTTTCAGTGACACTTCCTGCCTACTTAGGTCCCCTTTGATTTGTGCCTCCAGACCCTTCCTTTCTCATGAGTTGACATTTACCACCCTCTCCCTTTCCCGGATTGCCATGGAGGTATATTTTGGTGGGAATATTTGAGACCAAACTTATTTTCTGTGCTAATCATTACTTCTTAAAAAATTATAGTTGCTACTTCCACTGAGCATTTTAATCGTGGAGTTTGAGCATCTTAGCCTGCTTAATAAAGATGCTTGGGTGTTCCTTGCTCATGATAGGAAATTATAGGACGGCATGGGGTTAGCATCCAGGAGAGAGGGAGGGTCTTGGGTTAGGGGGATGGCATTGGAAATAGAAGCAGGGGGGAAGGTGAGATGGAATAGGAATTGCAGTGAAGGCTGAGAGGATGTGAGGGCTGCCTGCAGGTGGGAGCCATAGGATGGAGAAGAGAAAATCATGACTTCAGACTTGAACTTGCCTGACACAGCAGATGGCAGTGTGCATAACAGAGATGGGAAACTCCATGAGGAAGGCTTCAGTGGGCAGGGCCTGTAAACTACAGCAGTTCTCCAGCCTTGTTGGCACCAGGGACCAGAATCATGGGAGACGGTTTTTCCATGGACCAGAGGAGGGGATGGTTTCAGGATGATTCAAGCACATAACATTTATTCTGCACTTTATTTTCATTATTATTACATTGTATTATATAATGAAGTAATTATACAACTCACCATAATATAGAATCAGTGGGAGCCCTGAGCTTGTTTTCCTGCAACTAGATGGTCCCATCTGGGGTTGATGGGAGACAGTGACAGATCATCAGGCATTAGATTCTCATAAGGAGTGCACAACTTTGATCCCTCACATGTGCAGTTCACAATAGGGTTCACGCTTCTATGAGAATCTAATGCCACTGCTTATGTGACAGGAGGCGGAGCTCAGGTGGTGATGTGAGCTGTGGGCAGCGGCTGTAAACACAGATGAAGCTTCACTCGCTTGCCTGACGCTGACCTCCTGCTGTGCAGCCTGGCTTCTAACAGGCCACGGAAACCAGTGTGTGGCCCGGGGATTGGGGACCCCTGAACTAGGGTACTCAGAATTTGGAGATGAGGGTCAGAAATCTGTCTAGAAATACCCAGGTGACAGTCATAATTTATCTTTCTTCAAAAACCTTCTTGTTCTTTTCTCTTGATCACATTTATTCGGGAGTGGTTGCACTCTACTCTTCTTTTCTAGGCCTCTTTTGACCAGTTAAATGTGGTTTAGGTTTTTTACTCTTTCATGATCAATTATACTATGCTTAAGCCACAGAGAGAAAAGCCACTAATTCTCGTGCTATTGTGAAACAATAAAAATAAACATCTAAGTGTATTTCCTTCTAGTCTTTTTTGGAATTTAAATAAATATATAGTTGCAATTATCTTGTGCTTATAACTTTTTATCCTACTTTCTTTTCCTAACGTAACTATTTTCATATTGCCATATTATCTTTTATGAACGGTATAATAGATCATCCAGTCATTACACAGATATTATTAGGTGCCTACTCTGTGCCAGGGCCT
The DNA here is from genome assembly GCF_029289425.2 of Pan paniscus. Taxonomy (NCBI): domain Eukaryota; kingdom Metazoa; phylum Chordata; class Mammalia; order Primates; family Hominidae; genus Pan; species Pan paniscus. Next base: position 71,433,294 of record NC_085926.1, on the reverse strand, counting down.
GTTCAGTATCTTTCAGGTGACATTTCCCACCCATGTAGGGCTTCATAATTAATTACTGTCTTTCTCCATGAGGACGTCATCACTATTAGAGGTGTAACAGTTCTTTGTGTGTGTGTCATAGCTTGCAGGGTATTTATTTTGCAGGATGCCTCCCAGGTCATTGTGACAACCAAAAATGCTCCCACACAGCTCCTAATATCGACCCCCTTCTAACTCCCAATTGAGGATCACCGGTTTAAACCATAATTTGGTTAACTATGTTCCTTCTGTTGGACATTTGATTTGGTTTCCTTTTGTTCTCTTTCTTTCATTTGTGGGTGGTGGCGGGGAGGTGGCGGGCAGTTATACATCAGTTGTATCTATGACTCTGCCATTTCATTGTAGAACAGGTCCTTGGGTTATAGGTGGTTTTTCATGCCACTTTGTTACTTGTGAGAAGGCTATACACAAAATTTTGGGACAATATTTTGACAATGCTTAGAGGAAGGACATATGACATGAGGGGAGCCACTTCTGAATAAGATCTAATGTTGGAAATTTTTGTTTCTTCCTCTCAGTTCCTTCATTTTTTTTCCACATCGATCCTATCTAGCAGCCCAAAGGTGGAGTGTATTTCAGGGGAGCATATTGGGCGATAGTACTGGAGAATGTTTGCTGACCCACAATTTAGGGTCTCACTTAAAATCCTAGTTCTGCCATTTCCTAGCTGTATGTACCTAGGTAAATTATTCCATCCAGTTGCATCTCTTTTTATCTTCCTCTGTTAAATAACAGTATACTCCACAGAGAGATCCTGTGAGATTAAATGAGCTATGCACATGATGTTATTCTGTTACCTAAAATGGAGACCAGTGTTTGTCTAATGGAGTGTAGTGGTTACAGACACAGGCTCTGGTGCCAGGCTATGTGTTCAAATCTTAGCTCAGTTATTTTTTAGCTGTCTGGCCCTTTCATAAGTTATTTTGCCATACTGAGCCTTGGTTCCCCATCTGAGAAGTTGAAATTTAAAAAAATCCCTCTTACTGTGTCATCATAAGGACTAACTAATTGAAGGTGCCCTGGAGTGCAATGCCTGCATGTGGTTGGAGCACACCATAAATGGCAGCTGCAGAGCTAGACGTATCTTGGGGAGTTTGAATAAGTGGGGTTAATATGTAGACTAGTTTTCTCTGTTCTCACTTTGGGGGAAAAACCAACTAGCGTTTCCATTATTCTAACCTACTTCTCTTATGGACTAGAATAGTTAAAGTTAACAAAATGCCTTGTTAGGAGTAAAATGGGAGCTTGGATTCTCTTTATTATTTGTTTTCTGGACTGGGGTTTCCTTTTGGAGTTCTGGGCTGGTTTCAAAGTCCCAGATGCTGGGCAGAATAAGAAGAGTTCTTCCCTCAGGGTTGGCATCATTTACGTCATTGAAGTGAAATAGCGTGTATCAGAGCAAGTGGAACCGACACCCAAAATATGACTTGAAGAATGTAATTTAAAATGTAGCATAGAAAAAAAAGGAAAAGTATGATTTTACATATTTTCACAACTTCTACTGAATCCTCTCGGACCCATCAGATTTTTCATTTTTTGGTCAATCATTTTTGTATGGTTTGTATCGAGTGTTTATTGGGTATGAACAGTTCTGTCTTGAAAGTCTAAATCTTTATTCCTTACCAAGAATGATGGAACACAGTTAAATAGGGGAATTCACATAATCCAGGGTGAGAGTGGTCCTGAGGAGGTAAAAACAAACACCCTGACAAAAAGGTATGTCCTCTGCAAAATAAGAATTCCTTACTTATAACTCCTCCCCCAACAAAAATATGACCCAAGAGGCAATGAAGCACACAAAACATAATGAAAAACTATAAAACGTACCTTCTAGCATCGACTTGTAGTGACTCACTGACTTCATAATAAAATGTAAATGTAGTTACATTTGGCCATCTTCTACCATTAGGCAAACTGGTGGAAGAAGTACAGGGAACCTCCCCCAGTAGGGCTGTAGAACAAATTCAGATAAATCTTTAAACCTGGGAGTCACCTGGTGTTATGCTGCCGGGTCTTTCTTGGTCTGCTCAGATGGAACCACTTTGAATCATCAGAACATGGAGTTATCATTTTATTCACCTGGGAACGTGGTAAAGCTGCCGCTGTATTCCAGGATTATATGATTCTTAAGATATTGATGATTCATAAAGTGACACAGGAACAAAACATGTGGGGTCCTTGAAGGTATGGCTTTCAGGGTGGACTGTCTCATTTCTACCTTTTTTTTCTTTTCTATCACTTGAGTATTCAATTTGCATGTCCACTATAAACATAAACTTAGCCTGTGTTCCATCTGAGTTGAAAAGAATGGAACATTGTTATAGTTTTGCCTAAAAGGAAGGCCCTGCAGTTGTTTTGAATCCTTTGTGGAATGACTAGAAGGTGTATACTCAAAACATTCGTTTGTACTCTGGGTGATTATTGGTGGGATATACCATTTTTGTGTTATATTGGGTACAGTAGAAAAATCTGAAAAGTGTGACCTAATATTCCCATTGACAAACCTCAGTTATTTCGCCCTGTTCTTTTCCTTTATAACACTTGTCAAAGTTTATAATTATATACATATAATTAATTTTTGGTGTATGTTTACTATAACATATAATAAACATAAAAGTGTATTTATTATACTATATAATTTATATATATAATTAAATATGTATATTTGTGTATGTTTATTCAATGTAAGCTTTTCCCCTTTGGGGTGTAAACTTCATAAGAGCGCAGACCATGTCAATTTTTGTAACCATCTAGCACACAGTAGGATGCAGTAAATAGTTGTTGAATCAATGTTTTGTCCAAGCAAGGAAACAGAATAATAATGGTGAACATGTATTTAATATTTAATGTAGCAGATTCTTTGTGAAATGCTATACAGGGATTATCCCACTTACCCTTGCCACAAGTCTTTAGGTGGTCACTCTCTAACTGCTCCCATTGTAGAGGTAGGAAGCTGAGGCTTAGGAAGGTTAAGGCACAGACTCATGGTCACGTGGGTGCAAGTACCATTCAAATCCAGTTCTGTCTGTCTCAGAAGCTTATGCCATTCAAGACTAGTTGATACACTGAATAGTTGAAGTTTATGAGATCTCCTAGTTCAGCAGTATTTCTCTCTGCAATATTCAGTGTTTTCTTTTCTTTTCTTTTCTTTTTTTCTGGAGACAGAAGTGTTGCTCTGTTGCCCAGGCTGGAGGGCAGTGGTGTGATATCTGCTCATTGCAACCTCTGCCTCCGGGTTCAAGCAATTCTCGTGCCTCAGCCTCCCAAATAGCTGGGACTACAGGAGCGCACACCACGTCTGGCTAAGTTTTTGTGTTTTTGGTGGAGACGCGGTTCACCGTGTTGCCCAGACTGGTCTTGAACTCCTGAGCTCAGGCAATCTGCCCTCCTCAGCCTCCCAAAGTGCTGGGATTAAAGGCGTGAGCCACCGCACCGGCCTCAAACGTTGTTTTTTAAGGAAAGCCATTAGGATTTGACTCAAGTCATTAAGAAAGAAGAATTACTTATGAATAACAACAATAATAGTAACACACATAGTCTCTTAGCTGTGTATTAGGTATTCCACTAAGCTCTTTGTACAAATTAACTGATTTTATCTGTATAACAACTCTATATGGTAGATACTGTTATTATTCCTATTTTACAGATGAAGAAACAGGCTCAGGAAGGTTAAGGAGATGTTAAATAACTTACCCACGGTCACACAGCTAGAATGTGGGAGAGAACACATTAATAAATTACTTTAGAACTTCTTTCCGAAGGACAGTAGGAGCTAGAGACTCAAAATTCCTTTTTTATGTCTTATGAATATTTTATTTTTATTAATTTTATTTTATTAATATTTTATTTTATTTTATCTGCCATATTTTGAAATCAGGAGGCAGTTGGAAAGCGAGAGGAGAGAGAGATCACCAGGGCTGTGAGTTTTTAGAGTTCATAGATTACCCCACATGAGGCCATTTCTGTCCTACAGACAGGATGCTGCCTATAGGTGTTGCTTTGAATTTTATCTATAGGCATAAGACCAAAGAACTTGCAGGGATGTGGAGAGCTACTGCACATCATCTGTGTGCAAAATTCACTGGGGGGGAACTGATATTTGAGAAAGTTCCAGTGAAAAATCGGGCTTTCAGTTGAGGGTGGTCTGCAGCTTTTACGGTTTTTAGCTCCCTGGCTTTCCATTTTGGCTTTTGCTTCTTTTCCTCCCTCATTACATTCAGCAACAAAATGGACACTCTAATATGATCATCAAAGCCCAGCTAAGATTTCATAATTACCAATTGGTAATCAATGTGAATTTCTGTGTGGGCTAAGTCACTTAGTAGATGTTATTTTCTTCATCATACTCCCATTTGGATCCCAGGAATGACTCAAGAAATTTGCTTCTTTCCTCAATTAAAATGGAAACAATTTTGCAACTGTTTGTTTGAGGGAAGACTGGCTTTACAAGAAGGTGACTTAGAAGGGGTGGTTTTCTGGGAAAGAGATTAAACTATAGAATGGTCCTGTGTGTTTTAAATAATGCTGACATATTTTGTTGATGCTGGCTATTTTATTTGATTGCTATCCGTTCTGAAGTCTTCCCCTCCTTTTTCCTTCTTTGAAATCTGTTGGTTACTATGGAAACAGTGTTGTTTTGGGTTTGGGTGGAGCTGTATCCACAAATGCAGTATAAAGTCATTTATAAAATGGGTTAATATTTATTCTGGCTGGGCATATATGGAACTTGATGTAATGATAATCATGATCACACATGCAGAATAAATTTGCACTTTTATTGTTATTTTCTTAGTCAGTCTAAATGTGTGCCATTTTGCTTGGAATGCACTGTCATTTCCTCTCTGATTTGGATATTGCCATTTACAAGCCAACACCCAGCGCCTGTGGAATTGCTCTGAGTTGGAAGTATTCGACAGGCCTCAAACATCCCTGGGTCCAAATTCTCATTCAGGAGAGTGACTCCTGAGATATCTTTTGTGTCTTGCTCAAGCACCCACATGCCATCGTGGTCCCGCTCGTTTTTCTCTTTCAGATCTTCAGTCAAGTGCAGTTGTCTGGTGCTTCTCCTTTCACACTGATGCTTGTGTCAGCAGTGAAGTGCTGTTCTTAAAAGCCTCACATGATTCAGGATGTATTAATGAGAGTCCATGAAAGAGTCACGGCCAGTGACTTGTCCAGGCCCCAGGGGGAAAACAAGGAAAGGGTAGGGATTTGGGAAAGGCTGTAGAGGTGATCCATGGCAATGATGAAAGGGTGGTGAATGGGATCTTTTTAGAAAGGTTAAAGGAATGGAAACTACTTAACATATAGAGGAGAAGCCTGGTTGGGGGTTGGGTAGGAGTTTTAATGTCTTTATACATAACAAAAGGAATTGTAAGCAAGGGGCTCTTCACCCCGCTGTTCTCCAGAGACCTAACATTAGAAAGGTATCACGTGTCGAAGAGCAGGTGAGATCCCTGTGTGTTGTGAGAACATGGCAAGAGTCTTTCAAGGTAGCCTGACTCTGGAACAGGACAGTCACACCAAGGAGAAATGTTGGGGTCCTTCACCTTCACGTCAGTCAGGCATACTTATTGACATTTGGTGGCTGGTTTGCAAATCCTTTTTGAAGCCAAGCAATGACTTAGATGACCCTTTGGAAATTTCTTACAGACTCCTGAGTTCAATTTATGTCATCATATCGTGATTGAATTTTTGAAATTCATTTTTTCAAATGTTTGGACAGGTATTTTTATCTCACCAAAAATGAATACAGGAATGTGAAAGAAAAAAAAAAAAACATTGCTTCTCCAAGGATTAAAAATCCCACCTAATGAGGACTGTTGGAATGATCAGATATCTTGATCTTATATTTAACAATGCTGTGACCCTTTATGGTACCTTAGATAAGGGTGGATCTACTTTTCCAAGTCCATTCAGCTAAGAAGAGTTTTGGTAGATCATGAATAGACTTGTAACATATTGGAATCTGTGGAACCTTGTAGATTGTCAGGATTGGTGGCTCACAAAGCACGGTCCCTGTACTGCAGCATCAGCATCATCTGGAAATTTGGTAGAAGTGCGTTCATGGGTCCTATTCCAGACCTCCTGAATCAGAAACTCAAAGAGGGAGATCCAACGATCTTTGTTTTAACAAGTCTTTCAGTATGAGAATTACTGGGCTCCACCATCCCTCATTTACTTAGAACATTAGCATAGTAATATAAAGTTTTGGGCTAATTGGCAGTCTTTGTCATTGTTGCCATGGTGACCAATTAACCTGGCTCAGGAAAAGGAAAGTTTTTTTAGCCATAGGCTACCCACAACTATCTTATAAAGACGTTTTCTTCCTTTAATACAAGAGCTGTCGTGGCATGGCTGAGGACACACCTTGAACAATAGTAAGGAGGAAGTCCCTGGATAAAGGGCCGCCGTGTCTTAGAATAATGTATTAAAATCATTTTCATCAGTCATTTCTTTTTGGGGAGATTCCATTTGTCCACCACCCACCCACCTACCCATGTATCCTTCTATTAACTTGTCTTTTCATCCATCTACCCATCCAATCATCCAACAATTCTTTGCTGAAATCCTACTTCGTTCCAGGTACTGTGTGGTGAATGAAGCAGAAGGAAGAAATTTATCATCCTCTAAACGTTACTGGTATATAGGTATATATGTGTGTGTATGTGTATATGTATGTGTATATATATGTATGTGCATAGGCATATGTATGTATGCATGTACGTGTATGTATATATACGTGTATGTTTGTTATATACACATACATACACACACACATACACACACATATAATAATATTTCCTTTTTCTCAAGCTCGCAACATCTGTGGTGCCCAAAGCTCAAGTACCCAGTCACCTCCTTCAGCATTTTTTTCTTTTTGTTTTTCTGGCCTTGGGCTGGCTCCCCAACCCACTAAATTCTCTTGCAGTAACATGGGTTTTCCCATTGAAGCTAAGTGTTCATTAAATTGTAAAGACAAACAAAACGTATCCAAGGATAAGTATCACTTGAGAAACACAGATGTCATCATTCCTGGCATGTGTCTGTGTTTAGAGCTTGTACCGGTGTCTCTCATGTAGAACTATATGGTAAGGAGAGGGAAGATGCAACCCCCTGCCCTAGGCAGTGCTCTTTGTGACCTTCCCGATGGTTGGATATATCTTTCTACTTTCTCCCTGTAAACTCTGGGGTGGTGCTCATGTCCCTGCACTCAGCGCTGAGTCAGCATCAGACTCCGCCTCCATTGTCCAGTGTTGTTTTCTGCACCCACCCCCTAAGCTATTTTCTCAATGGAAGAGGAAGGAAAAAAAAATTCCGCTGAAAACAATCCAATCCCGATCAGATTCGCATAGCATAATAAACGCTTGTTTGGACATTGCTTGGACTGTCATTTTAGCAAGAATCTTCTGTTTGATTAAATAGCTTCTCTGTTATGTATTGAACAAAATGAAATGTATGTCATAACAGATATAACTAGATGATGACAACTTTCCTTGACTGTGAATTTCATTAAAGATATACATTTGTGTTGTATCCCTTTGAATGACAGAAGTTGACAAATAGCTGGGGAAAGTTGTTTTCTAGAGAAAAGTTAGCAGCTCGCCTGTTCAGATTTTTTCCAGCCCCAAGACAAAAATAAGGGCAGGCCAGGAAAGCAGAGAGGTTGGGTACTGTCGAGCAGCAGTCAGTGGTGGAGAGAAGGCAGAGGAAGCGTCCTTGAAAGGTCTGGGGCAGGCTTAGGATGGGCTGGCATCTGTTTCCACAGGGGTCTGTACGCACTTGTGCCTGGTTGCCAGCTTTATAAGTGTTTCGTTTTATCTGTCCAGCATGTTGCTTAGATCAATGGTCCCTAACCTTTTTGGCACCAGGGACTTGTTTCATGGAAGACAGTTTTTCCATGGATGCGAGGGGTTGGGGGTAGTGGTTTCCAGATGAAACTGTTCCACCTCAGATCATCAGGCATTAGTTAGGTTCTCATAAGGAGTGCACAACCTAGATCCCTCACATGCACAGTTCACAATAGGGTTCGCCCTCCTGTGAGAATCCAATGCCGCTGCTGATGTGACAGGAGGCGGAGCTCAGGCTGTAATGCTTGCTTGCCCTCTGCTCACCTCTTGTGCATCCGGGTTCCTAACGGGCCATGGGCTGGTACCTGTCTGTGGCCTGGGGGTTAAGGACCCCTAGCTTAGATGGATGGAAAGATGGATTTGCTCTTTTTTTAAACTCTTAGAGCACCTCCACTGTGCTAAGACAACAATGAGTGAAACCAAGCACGGACCCTGCCCTTGTGGAGCATTGCATGAATAAACATGAGGTTTCAGTGCCATCTTCAGTGATGTAAAACAGAGGCTGTGGGACGTGCACAAGGTTAGATTTCACAGAGCAGGGAGTTAGACGGCTTAGGTTAGACCACGTCCTGGCTGTTCCATCTTAAGCAAATTCCTTAAGCACCCAGTGCCTCAGTTTTCCCATCTGCTGAGTGGAGATCATATTAGTCTCCACTTCATAGCATTGTTATGAAGAAGATGACAATTCTAGCCTGGCCTTCTTCTTCTTCTTCTTTTTTTTTTTTTTTTTTTTTTTCTGAGACAGAGTTTCACTCTTGTTGCCCAGGCTGGAGTGCAATGGTGTGATCTCGGCTCACCACAATCTCTGCCTCCCGGGTTCAAGCAATTCTCCTGTCTCAGCCTCCCAAGTAGCCGGGATTACAGACATGTGCCACCACGCCCAGCTAATTTTGTATTTTCAATAGAGACGGGGTTTATCCTTGTTGGTCAGGCTGGTCTTGAACTCCTGACCTCAGGTGATCCGCCTACCTCGGACTCCCAAAGTGCTGGGATTACAGGCTTAAGCCACTGTGCCCAGCCTTAGCCTGGCCGTCTTCTAAGTGCTTACAATAGCTCACTGGATCCACACATGGTAGAAAACCCTATGAGGCAGGTGCTACAGTCTCCATTTTACAGATAAGGAAACTAAGGGTTAGATGTCAAGTAGCTCCTATGAGGTTATGTAAGGGGAAGGGGGGCAGTTTGGAGACTAGACTTGGGGCAGTCTGGTTTCCCACTTCTGCTTAGTCCCCTGCTTGCCACAAAGTCAGTCCTCTGTGTGTGCCACCTTTGTAATGGCTAGTCAAGGGCCTCGGCTTCCCTGAGGAAGTGACTGTTGAGCGGAAATCAGAGAGGCCACTTGTCTTCAGTCATCCCCTCACCTTGGGGGTGAAAAGGGTAGAGCAGAGGCCAGCTTGCTTCTTGGCAGTGCCTATGGAGAAGGGCTGTTTTTTGAAAGTGCCAGGTCGGGGGGAGGGCATCTTGCTATTTGGCTTCTTGACTTCCCAACTCCCAGGAGCCAGAGGAACCCTGGCTCCAATCAACTCCCAAAGAGGCTGAGCATGGAACAGTAGTAACTTGGCCTCTGATTCACCTTCCCCCTCTCAGGAGAGCACTCCAACTTGTGTGGGGCCTTTAAGGAGACATCTCTGGGGCCCTCTTTGGAGGTCGCTGACTTTGGCAGTGAGCCGAGAGCCCCGCACTGTGGGGAGCAGGGCCTTCTCTGGGGATGCTGGTCACCTGCTCCCGACTTGCAGACCTGTAGGCAGTTACCTTGTTTTCCTTCTTTTTGAGACAGGATCTCGTTCTGTCGCCCAGGCTGGAGTGCAGTGATACGATTATGGCTCACTGCAACCTCCGTCTCCCGGGCTCAGTTGATCCTCCCACTTCAACTCCCAAGTAGCTGGGACCACAGCATGTGCCATCACGCCCAGCTAATTTTTAAATTTCTTGTAGAGATGGCGTCTCCCTATGTTGCCCAGATTGGTCTTGAACTCCTGAGCTTAAGCAGTCCTCCTGCCTTGGCCTCCCAAAGTGCTGGGATAGAAGCGTGAGCCACCATGTGTAGCCTGTTTTCTTAATTAGTGTACCTCATTTACAGATTGGTAAACTGGACACTCAGCCTTTGCAGAAATGTATATTTGATGCCACCTCTCAATCCTGTTCAGGCTGGATCCCCTCTTGCCAGTGTCTTCCTCTTGGCCAGCATCCATACTTCCGTTATTACAAAATATATGCCTCTGCAGGTGCTGTTCTTGGTCCTAGCCAAGAACCAAGAGTAGCCAGACAAAACCTCCAGGAGATGATTAATTGAACTGTGCTGTGTTTGGGGTCAAGACGCAGTCACGATAGTTACCCTGGTAGCTGCTTTCTTGCTTTCATTAAACAGTGCCTTTAATTCAGGGACCACAAAGCATGGTACAGGCATTAATTGAAAGTACAACACCCCGTGAGGTAGAAGTTGTTATGGTTATCTTCATATCTCCTGGGGAGAGACCCCAGCCCAGAGAATCTCAGCATCACCATTCATGTCAGGCAATTGGGAGAGCCTGTTGCATACAGCTCCTGAGTGTGGGATGTCTTCCCTGTCAGCAGGGTCCTGAATTTTCCTGAACCCATAGCCATGTGGTAGGTGTGAGCTGTTTTCCAAAGGTGACCTGTGGTGGGTATATTCCCCCTTGGTGAGTTTTTTTTTTTTTGAGACAGTGTCTTACTGTGTCACCCAGCAGTGGTGTGATCTCAGCTCACTGCAACCTCCGCCTCCCGGGTTCAAGCAATTCTCGTGCCTCAGCCTCCTGAGTAGCTGGGATTATAGGCCTATGCCACCATGCCCAGCTAACTTTTTGTATTTTTAGTAGAGTCGGGGTTTCACCATGTTGCTGAGGCTAGTCTCGAACTCCTGACCTTAAGCAATCTGCCTGCCTCAGCCTCCCAAAGTGCTGGAATTACAGGTGTGAGCCACTATGCTTGGCCTCCTTGACAAGTTCTGAGGTCTGAGAATGACAATCACAGAGAGGAGAGGCTTTCCTGCCAAGGTTTAAGTCATTTGCTGGCCTTGCAGGCAGGCACCTTCCATGTGAAAATGCACATTTGGTTGATTGATGGGGCATAGGAGGTGGTTTTATACATGGTGCTGTCTTTGGCATAGCATTGGTTTTCGAGAGAAGACCTGGGGTGACCAGCCTGCTAGGCCAAGTTCAGCAGTAAACTCAAGTCAGCAATATATATGTGGCGGTCCTTAATCTGGACCAGATGAAGCTACATCACACACAAATAAAAAACATGTTGAAGGCGGTGGCTGGTTTGAATTTTCCTTCATTGGATGACTAGAATACAATGGAGTTACACGGAATTTCTTCTGAGTCAAGTCCAGATTTCTAACATAGATGCAATGATTTCCCTCTCACATCTTCACTGATTTTTAAATTCTACGGAGGTTTTGGCTGAAGACACCTGGTGAAATTTCAGCTTTACACGAATGGGTTCTCACTTATTTTATTCTGTCTTAGAAAGTTGAACGGCGACTGGAGCTTACCAAGAAGGAGAACTTTATCTGTGTAGTTGGCCCATTATGGATACGTGATTCTGTGAGGCTGAGTGTACCTCTGAAAAGCCTAGTGCACTCCAGAAGGCAGGTGGAAGGTGTTGTTTGAAGTGAACCCTATTTTATTTTTCTCAAGAAATTCTTGAGCTGATTCTGTGACATGAACATCTAAACAGAGTAACCAGATTCCAACTGCATGACTCGAATAGGTTTACACATTCTTCTTCTGTCCCGCCTTTCAAACAAAATGGTAAATAACTTCATTTCCAGGCCAGTTTAACATTCCCATTTTTTACCCTGATGAGTCTCATTTTAATGAGCAATTTTTTATCCAGTAGTGCATTAGTGAAGTGTTTCCTGATTTTATGCGGCAAGTGTTTATGTGCAGTCCTGTAAGGCCTTCATCTTGGTGAATTCCTTTCTCTACTAGTGAACTATTTAAGGCAGACAATATCAACACCAGATAGTGATAGTTCCAGTTTTATGGGACGTCCTTGTTAGCATTCAGGTATCCTTGATTCTCCCCTCTGCCTAAAGGGAGTGTCAGTTCTTCTGGGGAGGGTTAAGTTCTCTCAGTGTTAATCACTCTTTCTTAGAATGCCAAGCCCTGCCAATCTCCTCTTGATGGGGTAACTTTACATTGTGATACCAGAGACCTGTGGTCCCTGTAAGCAGTTACCTTGTTTTCCTTCTTTTTTTTTTTTTCTTTGATACAGAGTCTCGCTCTTTTTCCCAGGCTGGAGTGCAGTGGCGCGATCTTGGCTCACTGCACCCTTTGCCTCCCAGGTTCAAGCAGTTCTCTGCCTCAGCGTCCTGAGTAGCTGGGATTACAGGCGCCTGTCACCACGCCCTGCTAATTTTTGTTTTTTCAGTAGAGACAGGGTTTCACCATCTTGGCCAGTCTGGTCTTGAACTCCTGACCTTGTGATCCACCAGCTTCGGCCTCCCAAAGTGCTGGGATTACAGGCACGAGCCACCACGCCCGGCCTCTTGTTTTTCTTCTTTTTGAGTTTTTGAGACAGGGTCTCATTCTGTCACCCAGGCTGGAACACAGTGATACGATCATGGCTCATTTAAAACTGATGTCATAACCCTGCAGAATCTACCATACACTTACTATGTTGCATGAGATCTCCTTGAACACTCGTTTCTGGGTAATTCGTCGATCTGTGTTTTTAGACATGATGTTAGTTTGACTTTTTACACGGAGTGAGAATAAGATCATCAACCCACTTTATTCTAATATGAAACAAAAGCCATTGTGACTGAAATAGAGAGTTCTGTGTGACTCACATCACCATATAATATGCTTTGTACACAGAGTTCCAAAGAGATTTATAACTTTTAGGCACCATTTTATTATAGCTTGTACTGATTAAACTCAAGAATGGACAAAGTCTTTTTAACTTCCCCAAGATAAAACTCAAACCTCTCTCTACAACCAAACAAACAAAAACGTCTAAGCATTTAGGTTTCAGTCACAAATTCCTAGATGATATTGCCCATCTCTTTATTGTAACTGTACTGGTTGTTTTTTTCCCTTCAGCTTGTCAGAGCTATTCCCGACAGTCAAAGGCACCACCATCAGACAGTTCTAAGAAGGGAATTTGGCTTAATTCTCCACATTGTTCTTTCAACTAGATACGGTGTACAATCAAATTTTGCTAAGCTTACATGGTTGCCACTCAGAATGATGAATTCTCTCAGCTACCAGTGTATAATGTAAGACTCTTATTTTCCCTTTCTTTGTTTTAGGTTAAACTTGTCTATCAGAATGACTTTACTGTTGACAATATACATTTCAGACAGGTTAGCATTGCCCTCTGCTCTAATGGCAACTTCCAAAAATGAGATGTACTTCAACTTTTAAAATATTATTTATGGCTGGCCGGGCGCGGTGGCTCGTGCCTGTAATCCCAGCATGTTGGGAGGCTGAGGCGGGCAGATCACGAGGTCAGGAGATCGAGACCATCCTGGCTAACACGGTGAAACCCCGTCTCTACTGAAAACTAGAAAAAATTAGCTGGGCGTGGTGGCGGGTGCCTGTAGTCCCAGCTAGGGAGGCTGAGGCAGGAGAATGGCGTGAACCCGGGAGGCGGAGCTTGCAGTGAGCCAAGTTCCTGTCACTGCACTCCAGCCTGGGCAACAGAGTGAGACTCCGTCTCAAAAAAAAAAAAAATTATGACCTTAAAACCCTCACTCTGGCCAGGTGTGGTGGCTCACGCCTGTAATCCCACCACTTGGGGAGGCCGAGGCAGGTGGATCATGAGATCAGGAGTTCAAGACTAGCCTGGCCAAGATGGTGAAACCCCATCTCTACTAAAAATAGAAAAATTAGGCCAGGCGCGGTAGCTCACGCTTGTAATCTAAGCACTTTGGGAGGCCGAGGCAGGCAGATTGCCTGAGCTCAGGCATTTACGACCAGCCTGGGCAACACGGTAAAAGCCCGTGTATACTAAAATACAAAAAAAGTTAGCCAAGCGTGGCGGTGTGCACCTGTAGTCCCAGCTACTTGGGAGGCTGAGGCAAGAGAATTCCTTGAACTCGGGAGGCGGAGTTTGCAGTGAGCTGAGATTGTGCCACTGCACTCCAGCCTGGGCGACAGAGTGAGACTCTGTCTCAAAAACAAAACAAAAAAAAAAGAAAAAAAACAAAAAATCAAAAATTAGCTGGGCATGGTGGTGGGTGGCTGTGTCACCAGCTACTCGAGAGGCCGAGGCAGGAGAATCGCTTGAATCCAGGAGGTGGAGGTTGCAGTGAGCTGAGATCACGCCACTGCATTCCAGCTTGGGTGATAGAGTGAGACTGTCACAAAAAACAAACAAACAAACAAACAAAGCCTTTGCTCCTCTAGACCAGCTAAATGGTTTGCTAATATCAAGAAGATGGACGAATCACGAGGTCAGGAGATTGAGACCATCCTGGCTAACACAGTGAAACCCCGTCTCTACTAAAAAATAGAAAAAATTAGCCGTGCATGGTGGTGGGCGCCTGTAGTCCCAGCTACTTGGTAGGCTCAGGCAGGACAATGGCGTGAACCCGGGAGGCAGAGCTTGCAGTGAGCCGAGATCGCGCCACTGCACTCCAGCCTGGGCGACAGAGCGAGACTCCATCTTAAAAAAAGAAAAAAAAAAAGAAGATGGGGCCTGATATATTATTTTAGGATCCAATAGCACGTAATCTTTCTTCTTAAGTTCTAATGGCCAAGAATACTATAAAAAAAGAAGCAAATCAGCATTCATTTCCTATGAAAATTGAAATCAGCTTAACACACTGATTAATTGTCTCATTCTTCTGAAATCATGATATATAGTCTTTTTCATGTGTGTTTGCCTTTCTTAAACACATTGGGAAGCAAATGTTTTATTTTAGCTGTATTTGAATTTGGAGGCTAAAATAATATGATTTTGAGTGGAATATTTATTTGTGATGAAGGGATTTTAAAAAACAACAACCCCATATCTATTACATGAGGGACACAAGACGAAGAGGGAGATTGCCTTTTGGCATTCTGTTTGTGACAATTTCACAAATCTTTATTAACTGAATAGAAAAAAAGCTGCGTTAGGAAGGGAACTAGAGAGACTCCATCATCTGTTCCCCTGTAGGTAATTTTTACACCTTTTTCAGTATTTAAATACTTCTTAACTGCTAGATGTCCATCTGTATCCCCTTCTTGGGTCTCAGAACTAGTGTATGAAGCATGACCTTGTAACTTGCTTTGTTTATACATCTGTCAGGACAATATGTTATCTTTCCTTAAAAATGCAAATGTGCTTCTTGCAATCCAGAGCTCTTCAGTCAATAAATAAATTGAGGTAAAGACTGTACCTAATACCCATTTAATTTAAATTCATTTTATAAACATAAAGACGCCTTTTAAGAGAAGCTTTAATTCCTACTAGCACCTTGATTTGTGGTTACCATGGAGAATCAAATCTGTCATTTGACAAGAAAAGTCACCCATATATGACAGCACTTTATCTTGTCTCTCCAGGGGAAGAAAATGTCAAAAGTGAGAGCAGAAAAAAAATAAAGCCTTGAAACACCAGAATTTCTTGATTTCATTTTTATTATTCAGCTATCATATCCTTTCTGATAATAGCAACTTGGTGAAAATAAATAATGTTCCTACAGTAAAATCAAATATTTCCTATTGGAATGGACAGGGTTCTTTGTGACTGTCAGTGCTGTGAAGTCTGGCAAGAAATAGTGTTACTAGATAAACCTACGGTGCCCAAATCCCATTTTCTTTTCATTATAGTGTCAAAATAATTATACCTGTGTAATTTGGGCAAGAAATTGCAGAATAAGTAAAATGGTCCATTGCAAGAGATTGCTTTACGCTTGTGTTCCTTACAGGGTGGGGTTTCTACCAGCTAAAGAAATAAATGCTGGGGAAAGTATTTTCATTTGAATAAAGATGTAGAGTAGGTCTTCCATATTATTTGCTAAATGGATAGGTAAATGCTATATTCTATTATTTTGCTCACATACCTATTTTGCAAATCAGAGTAAAAAGGCAGAATATTTCACCTTGTCAAGCACAGGGATATTACACTTTCCCAAAATTAAAAAAATATATATTTCGTTTGATCTGACACTTGTTTGGGGTTATTGAAAATGGGGTTGCACCTTGAGAAATTGACAGTATGTAAAGTTCTGATCCAGGGTGATTTCTTTATAGCTTGACATGTGTCTATGTAATGTGTGTATGTGGACATGTATACATTGGAAGGATTTTTGCCTGCATGCTGCTTTCATGGTTAAACTCTTTTTTGAGATTTGCATTGCATTAAACAAAAATGTTGGCATTCTGCTCACATAAGCACATGAAAATAATCTGGGCTGCATCTTTCTTGAGGGGCAATGTTTTTGATTGTTGGAGTATTATATAGCTTGATGTGGTCCAGAAGTGAAGTAATCTTGTATCAATGAGATAGCATTGTAATAGCAAGCCCTTTAGTAAAGGTTTAGTGTAAATATCTGACTGGTAGGGGAGCTGGTTTCTGGAACCGTTGTGCCTCTGTGAGATTACGAAAATGGAGAGAAAGAAAGGGCTGAACTCTAATTTTCCTGAAATTGGTGCGTGGTGCTGGAGTTGTAGCCAATACTGGTTGAGATGTGCTGCAAGGAAGCCTGGAGCACAATAGTCCCTGTCCTGTGCCCCCATGTTGGGCACTGGGAAGCGGAGTGTGTTTTGCTAAAAGGAAGAAAGTAAAGAGAAGAAATGGCTAAGGCTTGTAGTACACAAACTTACCCATAAATATCAATAAAATCCTATTTCCCAGGCATATCTCTTCGAGTGCTTTGATTGTGCATGTCAGAGCAACTGCAAATTTTGACCCAGTGGTTAAGCCCTTTCCCCTAGTATTTTTGTGTACAGGAGTTCTCAGTTGCTGCAGTGTGAGACATAGTATACTAAAATATGCTTTAGAGGGATTTGCACTAAATGCGAATCTGCAAAAGCACTGCAATTCATAATTAATGCTCTCTTGTTTCACACTCCTGAGTCCTTTTAGTCTTCTACTTTGATAAAGTTGTTGCTTTATTTTCATGGGGGTAGAGATGGAGAGGTGGATCAACCCCCCAAGGACTTGGATCTCTTTTGTGATTACCGAGGATATTTTAGGTATGTACCTGGCAGAAAGAGAGGATTTGTTTGATTTTTGGTGAAAAATGGTCCATGCTAATTGATAGGAAAATTGCAATATAGCACAGTCATTGTAATTTACCTAGAAGTTCTAGGATCATGTGGGTACAGTACTACTGCATATTTTCTTAAATCCAGTGTGTATAAATTCATTAGGTTTGCTTTTCTGACTTTGATTTTATTGGATTGCTAATTTTGAAAATGGTATTAATCCACAAGTATATTATGATATAAATATGTTATTACTGTCACTTTCACCCTGATGTCTGTGGATTTCAGATGCTTTTTTTTTTTTTTTTAAGTTTCATAGTGAGGATTAGCAGAGACATTTAAGAACATGGCAGAGATGTGTGAATGAGTAAACTCTGTCTTCAGTAGCCCAGCATTCTGTCAGCACTCTCCAATACCCATCTTTATATCCTAGCATGAGAACTCGTGTTTGTGTATTCTGCTGTCTTTAAGGGTAAATGACACATCTCTCAGATAAGTTACCAGGGCAGTCTTTTTCATATGGGGCATTTTCTATAGCAATAACCTGCTAACACTCTTTCTTTAAAAATAAAGCCACTGATATGAGTTGACATAGATATATCACAGAAAAAAAAAAACTACCAATAACTGACTTTCTGATATTCCATGGGTTGCTTTTGATAGTAGAATTACCACGTTGTTAGTAATAAAAATACCTAGCATATTTGGCACTTACTAGATTTCAGTCACTGTGTGATTTGGGTATCTCACGACGTTTCTGTGGAGTAGGAACTGCTCTTATCCTCCTCTTCCAGACAAGAAAGTGATGTTGAAGAAGACAAATACATTGTCCTGAGTCCCCAAGCTAGTATGTAGAGGAGTTGGGAACAGGCTTCTTCCATAGTCTCTAGGAGAGAAAAGGAAGGGCTGACCCTCAAGGGGAACATTAAAACAAATTTCGGTTCTTATTCTGATGTTAACAATATGTATATGAAATATCAGCTCCGTACATTGTGAATCAGGTCTCACGTGCTGAAAAATGAGATGTACAAGAAAACCCGGCACCTTCCATCTAGTGGAGCTTCTTTGCTTCTGCAATATTGAAAGTAACAGAAACCCTTATTTACATTTCCGAAATAGTTTCCTCAAATTTCCTGTTTTGCCTGACTTTTGTGTGTCCCCTCTCTCTCTCTTTCTCTGTTGTGCCTGCTGCCCTGTGCTTTGCAGTACAGCAAGGGCGACTTGTTTGTTGATTTCATAAAGTATGCCCCATATATCTTTGCTAGGGAAGGGCTGTTGCTACCTCCCCCAAATACTTGAATCATCTGAGCAAGGGCAACTGTTATTCTTTCCGCAGACATTACCTCCTTTCCCTCGGTTTGGCATGACTTTTTGGCTGTGATTTTTTGGAAACCCTTTGTCCATCCAAGTTACTTTACCTGAAGGCTTGCTTCATTGTGTTATTAATGTAGTCAAATTATAGTCATGTTTTAATAACTTAATTGCACAAAAAAAGAACACTTTAAACTGAAAAGTGGAATGATGGTGTTTATTAAACCATTCTTGCATATTCCCGCAGATCTGCAATGGGAGATAAAGAAAGCATCAGTTTGCATGTGGCTGTCACCCCATACCCACCCGTAACTATCACTAATAGCTCTTTTCTTTCTTAGGTAACTTGCAAAAGGGAAATTGCAACTGTTGGAAGTGTGATCCTTTAAAATATTTTGACTCTTCATATTAACAAAAAACATTTGGGCTTCTTCTCCCAAATTGAAACTTGGGCCTTTAAGAGCATGACGTGGGAGAGGTACCCAGAAGCAAATGTATCTTGTTTCTCTCGCAGGTTGCAATTAGTTAATTCTTTGAAATCCCACCCCATCCAACATTTAAGAGTTTTCATTATTTGTTTTATGCAGTTTGTATCAAAAGCAGTCTTTTCTTAAACATTTAAATTTAGGACCCCTTTGAGAGCTAGTTTCCAAGTTTTCTTTAATTAAAAGGGAAGGGTGTTTAATGACTAAAAGCTAACATATAATGGGTTATTTATTGCTGCTTGTTAAATTAGTTGGAGTTGGTTTGGTCCTAGACAAAGTGAATATTAGATTTAAGGAGGGTGCTTTCCGTCTTTAGCTGGTCTGTTTTTGTTTGAAGTTGTCTATACGTAGGGATGTACTCTCAGATGTATGCCTCTGTATTTCAGACGGGGGGGGATGTGTGCTCGTGTGGCTATTTCCACGTCCGCCTGTCATTTTCTATGAAGACTTTAGCACTGAAAGCATGTGTGAATGCATGTGTTACCGAGAATGCACACATTTCCTTTTAAAAAACTGACTATTTGTAAAGAGATGTATATCATTCATAAGAATTCCAGAACACTGCCCCCGCCTCATTCACTTTAGGGCATATACAAAGCTATGACATGGTTTTTGAAGTTTTTGCAGATTATTCGGTTACCATATGTCGATCAGTTTAACAGTGTATTGAAACCAGCTCCAGAAGCAGCACAGAGGAGATGCACATTTGAATTTGCTCAGTGGTTTTCAGACTGGTGTGGGCCCTAGGACTACCTGAGTGCCAGTGATTCTAATTCAGTGGGTCTGAGAGAGATGGTGCCCAGAAAGCAGTTTTTGTTTTTTTTTTTTTTTTTTTTTAAAGAAAACAAGTTGCTTTGATGATTCGAATCCATGTATTCCACAGACTTTTACATATGTTCTGAAAGTTAGGGAACTTTCACTACCATCTCCCCATCAAGAGCAGCTGCATCATAGTTCTTCTAGAGCACAGTCCTCCTCATACCTTGAGGTGCATGGACGTCAAGCTGCAGATCTTGTCAAAATGCAGATTCTTGTTCAGTATGTCTAAGGTAGAGGCTGGGACCCTGCATCTTTGATAATGTTCAGGCTGCTGGTCGAGGCCACACTTGGAACCTCAAGGTTCAGTCATTTATATTGTGGAGTTTTTGAAAATAAAATAAAAATTATAAAGCGACTCTTTGGGTGCTTTTTGTCTCTGTGGTTTTCTATCGAACACCTGTCTCTCTCTGTGCCTTAGCTCCTGCTTCAGTGGGTAACCACGTCTGTGAACATTAAGGAGCATTTTCACAAAACGTGAAAATACAGATGATGTGCCTCATGTATGTGGAGGCACGGTGATTCTAGATTAGCCCCAGCGACCCTAGCTCTGATCACGCTGTAGGAGTGTAGTTCTCCCAGCTGGACGGAGGGTTCTTTAGGATTCTTTAGAGACACTTTCTCTTACCTCTTCTATTGCTGCTGTTATGCAACAAAATAGAGCAAATGTAGTTCTAAACTCCAGGGTCACTGGAGAAGGGACATCTTACAAAGGGGTGCAGAGGGTGGTAAGAGAAGTAACAATCTAGCTCAGGATTTTCCTGCTAAAGTATAAATATTTGCTTAGTAAGACAGCAGAAGAGCTGGTTTGGTGGAAATACCTGCCAGGCCTGTTTCAGAGTTACAGCCCCTTAAAACTTGATGTGTTCATTGTCTTAAGACACAGATGTCTGGTTCATAATGCGTTTGTAGGATATTATCTCTTTGCATAAAAAGGGATGAGGAGAGTCTTTCCATAAATACTTTATATTTTTATCTCTAGAAGGCAGAAGCTATTAGGATGTTGGTGTCTGACTTTAGTACATATTTGTAAATTTCCTTTACTCTTGGGCTCTTTGAAAGAGCAGTGTGATCAGAGGGCTTAACTCTAAATGTCATCAGCATTTTGGGGATGGTGTTTATTTCTTCAGTGAGAATAAGATTCCAGATCCCAAAAATGATATTGATAATCTCAGTGAGTTTGGACAGGCTCTCCAGGTGGGGGAGGGGCTTGGTTTTATTTGTTAAGAAGTAGGAGTTAAACTTCAGTGAGTTTTATGTGTCCGTCAGTACCAGACATTGTTTGCTCCTGTGTTGAAATCCTATTACAGCCTATCCTTTGATGCGGCCAGTAGGGCTGCCTGGATCACACTGCAAATCTGCTTTGGCTGTTAGGATAGCCAAGGTAACCAGGTCTCAAAATATTCATGTGCATATATCATTCACCTTGAATATTGCATCTGATAATTGGACCAAGTACTCCTTTGCCTAGTAGACATTATGAAATGACATTGGTAGGATGGAGTTTGGGGAAGGGATCTTGCTTTATTCTTGGTGTCTGTTTAGTTGGCTGGTCTTGGCATTTATCATGAAGCTGTGTATATATATATTTCATTTTCTTAGGAAATTAGAAAGTAGGAAGTGTGGGGACATTCCCTGATACTGGCCCAAACATCACGGAGTGTGAATAGGATTGTGGGATTTGTGTCCTGGAAGTAATGAGAGGTAAGCTGTATTACAGGGGGCTGAAACTCAAATTGTTATGGCAGCCACACAGGTAATTTAAAAGAATTAAGCAGATGGGGTGAGAAGAGTAAAGAACTAGGCAGCACAGGCTTTATTTAAAGGGAGCTGTTGTTGCTGCCTCACTCCAGCCAGTTGTTGTCAGGACTTTGGGCCATATTGTTGGATTTTCTGATTTTTCTACAGATGCCAGAAAGCACTCTTGTAAGTAGTAAGAGTGGTCTTCAAATTCCTTGGAGATTTGTTCATTTCATCCATTGGGACTCCATTGAGTGAAAGGGGAAGGAAGGGAGGGAGGCCAGTATGTGGAATTCATTTCATTTTCTGGGAACACCAGCTGATTTTGTCAGCAATTGAAAAGCTATCAAACAATAACATTTCACTGCAGTTGACTTGGGAGGGAGGCAGGCACTCCTGTTCTGTGACCATCAAAGGATGACAGGTCTTGACCAAAGCAGCATCCTCGGTAAAAAAATGTATGCCTTGTCCCTCCAAGTTCAACCCTCTCAAATATTAAAATACAACAAGAGCCTCCTTTGGGGGTCAGTAAGCCTGAATCTCATCATTTATCCCAGAGATAATAAAATTATGTCTAGAAACTCATTCATTATTTTGCCAGTTCCAAATTGTCCCTATCTTGCCTTGCTGGCTCTTTGAGTTGCCACGTCATTAGAAAATAAGGTATCATTGTACGTGAATCACCTGGTTTTCTAGGTTGTTACCTATAAACATAGCTGCAACAGAATAAATACCTTTCCATTTCCCCCTCTTGGCGTGGGGGCTGACTTAATAATTAAACTCCTGAGTATTTAGTCTTGAGACTAATTTCTGTAGTCTGAAAGAGGTTTCTGTATGTTAGAGCTTTTCATGTTCCCTTTAAAGTTCCTTTTGATGATATTGTTTCAAAAGATGCAGAGTGGTAGGTATTAGAAATGGATAAACATTCACCTTTTGGGGGCTCCGAGAGTGATTAATTTTAGAGACCTCGCCAGTAAATATTTTGCAATGACATGTACGTCTTTACCCTCCTGGCGCTGACTTTTGTCACAGAGAAGTGAGGGGCCACCTGCACAGGAGATGCATGTCTTCATAAATTAGAGAGGCAGGTTTCTTTTTCTTGAAACACTGCACTCTAGGAAGTTATTGTTTTACCTGTAGAATTACTAGCCCAAAGGTAGCCTGGAGTTAGCACACACATTTTTATTTGGGGCTTTAACAATTTTTCTAGCAAGACCTTCTTTTTCCTGTTTAATAACTAGGTAATTTAACACCTACACAAATGAGACCCAGTTTGCTTTCCTTTTTGGTTCTAGTAGGTTCTACACATTTTTCGTTTCACTTAAAAATAGGGGATGGCCACTTGATGTGTTTGTCCCAGTGTTGAAAATATGGTGTATCACTAAAGCTATTTTCACTGTCACTCTGCCTGATGTTAGCCTATCGAAGCATTTAACTACTGGTACTTTAATTACTGTATTGTTCATCAGGTTAAATTGTATTTAATTGGCTTTGTATTTTGTCTTTTTGTTTCAATGAAAGGATTACTGGGGGTGTTAAAAAAAAACTCATTTAAATGAAGCTTCATCATCTAAAACACATACGAAAATTCTTTAAGATGTCTTTTATTCCAGATCTCTTTATCTTCCTTCACAAGCTTTCCGAGAATAAGTAGTGCATGTTGAGGTTTATCTTCGCTTTTATGTGCTCTAGCCACTTGCTTAACATTGAGCACATTTGAGTTGCATTTCATCGGGCTTTCACAATCCTTTTATAAAGGGACTGATCTGTTAACATCACCCTCTTTAGATCTAGCAGACAGGATGTTCTTCCATACAAAGAAGTGCTCACAGTCTTTCTGGCCGGCCAGTAAGTGAATGATTTCAGGCCTGGTGGGCAATACTTGTGTCCATGCGTAACACAGCCCAACCACAGTAGTAGGCAGCTGCATGTAATTTTGAACTCCACTCATTGAACTGTAATAAAACAATATAAGTACTGCTTGGGGGGAAGATTGGATGCAGTTATCCTTACACAAGGCTCAGGCATATGAAAGCAGTGCTGGCTGACAAGAGGATTTTGAGATTTGATTTTGATTGAATTGCAGAATTGAACAGGCCAGGAATGTCAGTGGAAGGCTAAACGCCTGTAGTGCCATAAAGTTTTATTCATGTGAGGCTTTCCAATATCAAGTAGATGGATTATTGGAAAAGGTGTCAAGGGACATGAAATGGAAGTGCCCATAACATAAAATGTAGGCAGGAGGGAGAAATTACTTCTTGCTTAGTATATAATTAGGTCTTCAAAAAAAAAATTCCATAAAATTGTTTATTCTTCCCTCTTTAAATAAAAAAAATGACCAACTCATCTTATCACTTACTACTTATTTTATGCTGTCACAAGAAACAGTATTTAGACAGGAGCTTGTCCTATGCCATTCTTCAGTTTTGTTCGAAGTTAACATAGGGCAATAGGCTTTCTTTAAAAGAAAGGGCAGGGTGAACCAAGAATATCACAGTACACTAGACACTAGGAACTATTATGTTCAGAAACAAGAGCAAGCCATGTGTTCACACATCCTAACACACTGACTTATTTCATAGCTTGGTAATGCATACAAAATCTTACACAAATTTGCATCGGACAGCTGAGATCAAAATTTCTGTGGCATTAGAGAGTGGCATTCACTGGCAACGAGCTTGTCATTCTGCAGTGAAGTTATGAAGAAGGTTGAGCTGGGGAGGGCAAAGTTCATTGTCGTCCCATTCCTTATCAGTATGTAGAGTTTCTGTTCTGATAACAGGTGAAGTACATCTAAAAATTGCCAGCATGGAGGTACAGAAACACCTGTAATTTTTTAGTTATGAATCTATTTGTTTAGCATTTCTAACCAAAGTAGTTTCAGTTAAATCATTGAAATTAGGAACATAAACACATTGACTCTAATACGCAGGTGTGATTTTTCTTTGTCTTCCACCACCTCTTCTAATGTATTGTGTATTTAGAAACCTGTTTATTTGTAAATGAGGCTTTGTGAGGTTAAAGTGGAAAACTTCAGAAGGAAATTTTAAAGGACTTATGTTTATAAAGCCCCTTTTCCTTTTTAATGCTCAATTCGTAGACATGTTGGGAAAGAAATTCCATGCCTTATGATTGAAGTCACCTCTCTGAGATTTTTTAAACTTTTATTTACCTCGTATTTCATAGACCTATGTGAGATTGTATTTAGTTATACTTTATTATGGTTTAGCTTTTCTAAAAATAAACTTTATGAATATTTATCTAATGAAACAATGATTCATTTATAAACAGCCCCTTAAAAAAGAATTCCTCAATTCGAGTGGTCAGATTGCATGATCAGTGAGTGACCCCTATTCATTTTACATTGCACCCCTTTCTTCCATAGGGTTTACATGGGCAAAAATTATATCTGAGAATAGGATTTTCTGCTGCTTGTAGAATTAATCCCTGTTTGTATGGGAGAGGACAAGAAAAGGTTGTTGAGGGCTGATGAAAGGAAACCCTCACAAAGTTGCAAAGAGCTGCCTTTGAACTTGATAAGGTTCTAGGAAATAGTCCTTTGCCTGGGCTGCTCCCAGCCATGAAATTCTGGGTTTTAAAGGAAAGATGTGTTGTAATGTTGCCCATCAGTGTACATCTTGGAGCCTCCTTGCAGGTTACTGCCACACACACACAAATGCATGAAAATTACATTTCACTTCTTTTAACATCGGATTAAGGGGAGCCACAGAGGGTGTTTAGGGTGGAAAATTTAAGGAGGCATTTGCTGTCAATGCTGATCTTGAACTTGGATGATCCTGAGAGCTAGTGCCTCCCTAAATTTTGCACCCTAGGCACCTTGCTTGCCTCCTATAATTTGGGCCCTGCTCTATTTTTGCAATTAAAAAAAACCTTGACCCAAGTAAAACACATCAATTTTTTGCTCTTTCTATATTTCTACCCTGTTTTTATTACCAAAATTTAATAATGACAATGAATGTGATCATATAATATTGTTTGATTACTGTTTCTATGTAGTTTCCCCGAATTGGCAGGCATTCTGTTTCTGAACCAAAAACCAGTTTGGGGTTAGGTCTGGTCATAACACGCATTTTGTTCTTTGATTTCATTGGAGCTAGGGTTTGACATTAGCTAATAAACTTTGCATGCCCACACCTTACTAAGTTGTACAGTTGCAGGTGTCCTCCATGAAAAAGACGTGTGCCGGCATTCCCAGGTCAAAGTTTGCTAAGCAGGTTTCTAAGGATTCTTACTTGCCAGTGATTTGGTTCTGAAATTGTGGAAATGGTAATTTGGTATTCAAAACAGAGAAGTTTGGAATAGGCATCTTAGCTGGGGACAGTAAAGCAGCCGACAGGAATTATCTTTGTTGTAGACACTACCACCATTACCTACTAGTTAAGGTATTTTGCAAAGTGTTCTTGAATGCGTCCCATTTTATTCTTAAGGAAAACTCCTTTTTGCGGGTACCATTATTACCTACTAGTTTACATATGAGGACATTGCTGCTTGGAGAAATTAAATTATTTACCCAAGTTCCCAGGTCAATAACAACAGACCCTAACCCATGAGCCAGTGCTCTTAATACCAGTGATCTTAACCACTGCGTAGTCCTTGCTATGTTCCATTAATTGTCCAGGGATATTATTATAGGTACAGTTTGTCTTTTGGGAGAGGTACCAGAATTTCTTTCTTAAGTATTGCTTAAACCTTACCAGTCAACAGCCTTTCTTTGCAGAATGAGGAAAGCATTTAGTGCCCATACTGTTTTCGCAGACTTAATGGAGCAGGATTTTGTACATTTCTTTGTGGAAGCCGTTCAGAGAGGTGTGTGTAAGGGGAAAGGAAGCAGTGGGAATCCTTCACCCTGGTCAGGGGATAAAGATCTCCTGATAGACTAGGAGGTGTCTGTCAGTC
Organism: Pan paniscus; assembly: GCF_029289425.2. NCBI lineage: Eukaryota > Metazoa > Chordata > Mammalia > Primates > Hominidae > Pan > Pan paniscus. Next base: position 71,406,969 of record NC_085926.1, on the reverse strand, counting down.
ACTAAGATTGAAATCTTAGGAGGAGTCTATTTCTGTGCTGGGGTTCCGTCCCCAAGGCTGGCAACATTCACATTCCTCGGCAGGGAAGCGTTGTTTAGAGTCATCAACCCGTGAAGGGTTCCATGAGGCCTGGCACTATCTGATGTGTGGTGTGTATGAATGAAGCCTCTTTCCTCAAAGCTGAAATCAGTTTGAGAAAACTGGAAGAATGAGTCATTTGAGGTTCTTCTCTCTGAACGTGTCTACACTTGTCTCTGGCTGATTCTATACTTGCATAGTTGTTAAGTATACTGTATAGATTCTATACTTGCAAATGTTGAAATTTCACTATGATCTTGAGTAGGATGAAAGAGAAAGACATGATATCCAAACCCCTCCGCCCTGCCCCATTCTGGTGAGTATGCAAGTTTAATAAAAATATATGAAAAAGGCCAGATTCTTTTAGAAGGGCTTTGCTTCTATCTGTTGCAACCTGTGTCTGAACAGGTAGGGCACGCTGGACGTGGATGAGCTTCCTTTAAAGAACCATGCTGCTAGCATGAACCTCATCCACACACTCCCTTAGTGGGTCCTCTCAGTTTCTGTCTGGTAACTGGACATAGGCCTCGATGGTTTCATCTGTCCAGAAGGGAGAAGTACAATGGAATGGGAGCAGGTTGGCATGCAGACCTGTGGAACCAGGCCACTGACCTACTTCCTTCCAGCTGGAGTGATGCCCTTTCAGATCTGACTCCAGCCATGTGGCACCTGGTTGCCAATCACTGCCCAGATTGGCAGGTTCCTCCCTGACTCAGGCCATTCATCTAAGTGGATGTGACTGTTTGTAAGCTCGTTGGGGTGCCTCATAAACTAGCTTGAGAATGTGTAAGGCAGAGGGGCCTGGAAACATAGTGGCTAAATTTAAACAGTCATTCTTGCTGTATATGTAGACCTAGGTGTAGACAGAGGTATTCAGGCCACAACTACATGCTAACTTGTATGGTATTCTAAATAAGGTATTTGGATGATCACTGGCATTTATTTACTGAGGTTTCCTATGCAAAGCCCAGATTCCTGACTTCTTGTAACAAACCAAAAGATGTAGTAACACCAGCCCCTCTCCCATGCTGGGGTCAAGTGCCCATTTAGATGGGGCTTGTCAAAGCTGTCTGTTAGGGATGCATTCCCACCCACTCCCTAGTGTTTGAGTCCCTGCCTGCTTCATCCATTGAATCCATTGAAGCAAATGCCTGGCCCCTATGGGCATTTGAGTTTGCAACCCTGATGGAAAGCGTGTCCTGAAATAGATGTACTGGTATACACAAGTGTGTAGACATAATCTGTATTGACACTTACTCCTGCTGAGGAATGTGCAGTCAGATTTCTGGAAAGTGCCAGTTTTTAAAATCCCTTCAATGATTTAAACCTGCTGGAAGCTGTGCATCCCATCTAAACAATGGGATCCATAGAGAAACATACTCATTGGAGAATTACGAGGCATATAATTTTGTCTTTAAATTCTTATGAGTGAATTGTAAGAACATGACTTCATAGGAACCTCTGAGACATTACAGTGTTTTAATAACACTTTGCTGCTACATGCAATCGTTCATTTTTACTTTTATTAATTTTTTTTTTTTCAGTGTGTGGCAGCAGGTGCCCTGGGCACCTCAGCCCTATCTCTAGCTTCATCCTCCTCTGCCTCTGGGAAGCCGCCTGGCTCCCTCCCTTCTTAGGGCAGAGGCTCCAGGGGGCATGTCTTGTCTGCGAAGAGTTTACGAGGTTTCACCCACTCCTTCATTCTTGAACATGCTTTTTCTCTGCTCATTACCCTCCCTGTTTCCTCCTGGGCTGCCAACAACGCATTATATTACCTCCATCTGCAACCAGAGCTGCTACCACCACTGTGCCCGAGCCTGAATTTTCATAGTTATATTAAAAAAAATCAAGGGTGCCCACAAGTGACAGCAGCTTTTATGGAAGCCAGTCTTAGCAAGATGGCAGAGCACCCATTTCTCCATGAGGCCCAGGCTTCTCAGAGAAGGGCAAGAACTGTCTTCTGCTTTGGCCCTCGTGATGACACATTGAATGCCTGAATTCATTCACTCACTCACTCACTCACTCACTCACCTATGAGTTGTTTTCAATAGATACTTGTATGTGTTAAAAGACATACATAGGCTGGGCACGGTGGCTCACACCTGTAATTCCCAGCACTTTGGGAGGCCAAGGTGGGCGGATCACCTGACGGCAGGAGTTTGAGACCAGACTGGACAATATGGTGAAACCCCATCTCTACTAAAAATACAAAATTAGCTGGGGTTGGGTCACGTGCCTGTAATCCGCAGCTACTTGGGAGGCCGAGGCAGGAGAATCACTTGAACCCAGGAGGCGGGGGTTGCAGTGAGCTGAGATTGCGCCACTGCACTCCAGCCTGGGCAACAAGAGTGAAACTCCATCTCAAAAAAAAAAAAGGTATAAATATCTATTGATAGATATTTATATCTATTATTAATATGCCAGGCAGTGTTAATTTCAATACTGTGTAAAAACAGACTTGGGGCATACGTAACACAGAAACAAATGGGAAATTTGAATTATAGGGAATTCAACAAAGAAAGGCCCTTTATATAGGGCAAATTGACTTGGTTGAATGCCATGGAGTTCATACTACCTTAGAATCTTAGAACTTCTTGAGAAGCTCTGGATAGAGCTCATTTTTATTTTCCAGAACCTTTGGGAGGCAGTATATTCCATGGTTAAAATGTGGACTTCAGCATCAGCCCCATTCCGGTTCAGGCAAAACACTGCTGAGCTGCCATTTACATTGCCGGAGATGTGTGTGGCACTCGTTTCAGTTGTGCAGTACACCTCCTTCCCAGCTGTTCACAGCAGCCCTGATTTAGGCAAAACTGAGTTTGAATTCCTGCTTTTGCCACTTACGGTTTGTGAAGCAGCCTGTGTTTCTGTAGCCCTCCCACACTTGGCCTCCTCATTGGTAAAATGGGGGTTATGGCTCTTCCCTCACAGGTACCATGGAGAACACTAAGGACTAAAGGTATGTTGAAGCCATTTATGTCATGCCTGCCACGTGGTCTGCACTCCAGAAGTACTTGCTATTGCTGTTACTGAAATGAAAGATCTCCCTTGCACATCTTCCCCTGCCCGGCCACATTGTGCACTTTGAAAAGGATATCCTTCACATTTGTTTTCCAGAAAATTGAGGTCACTGACTTATTTCCTTCTTGAACCCTCTACCCTCCAGTCCCCATGGCCATCCCCGCTCCCCCCAATCCCTTGGGTTAAGTCACAGCAGAGGCATGTGCAGAGCATCCCTCGCGAACATCAGTTGCCTTTCTGTCTGCAGCAGGCCTGTTTGATTTTGGCTTCTTATCTGATGTAGGGAAGAAGCCGCACTCCTCTGAGCCTTGGGTAGGCCAGTTGTGGGCTGGCCCGTAATAATACAATTATGAAGGTTAACAGGAAAAAGTGGGGTCCAGGAGCAATTCCAGGCAGCTGGCAGGCCTGCTGAATTGGAAGCGCCCCACCAATGAAAACTGCAGCAAGAAGCAAATTAAACCTCCTATCTGCCATCTCACTCTCTTTTCTCCCCTTTCCTGTTTGGACTTGAAAGGCGATTGGAGCCAGGGCCCTGACAGTTGACGGAAGTGCTGCAAGGAGAGAGTATTTATTTACAGTGAGTCGTGGTGATGCTTGTTCAGGATGCGGTTTCTTGCAGGAAGTTCTGTCCCCACCCCCGGGTTTGATCATTTCTCCAAAAAAAAAAAAAAAAAAAAAATCCTTGATTGTTTGAGGCCTCCTCTCTGACTTGGAGCAACATTGTAGAACCTGTCTGTACTTGGAGGGTTTGCTGAGTGCACCTTTGTAGGAGGGCCTGGAGTGGGACGAGAGGCAGCCAGTGGGCCTGGCTCCCTCCAGATGTGTTCAGGCGCAGCAAAAATCATTAGGCATTGAAAATAGGGAAGTAGGCCGAGTACACGTGTGGTAAGCTGTGGTTGGCGCAGGCCAGTCTGTTCGTTAACAGAAACCAGTGCCAATTGACGTTGATGTACTAGGCGTTTGAGAGAGAAATCACTTTGAGGCAAAGTCAGTAGCTACAGTGCATAGGGAGTGAGTATTTAGGTAGAAACCAGCTGGGCTGGGGCTGGCTGGTGAAGCCCCTCTGAAGGAGGCTGAGTGCCAAGCTGCTGGTCCAAAATGTGGGGTGCTTTTTGCCTTTGGGAGTCTCATAGAATATTGGGAGAGAAGGATAAAAGGGGAAATAGTATTCTGTTGAAGAGGTTATTTTGGTATATTCTTGGATCATCATAAGGCCACCCTACAATACTATAGAATTTTCTCATCAACTGAGAAATAGCCTCCATTCTTTATTTAAAAATATATACAAGTGAGAAAAAAATGACAAAAGGATACAAAATGAGACTCAGCTCCCTTCTTTAGTCTCAGAAATCCCTAGAGCAGGTCACTTGGCAACTTGCTAGGGATGCAGGTTCTGGGGCCCAGTTGGAGGGAGAGTGGCAGAATCAGAAAATCTGGCATGGGGGCTGGCAGTCTGTGTTTTAACCAGCCCTATAGGCGATTCTGATGGTCATGACTGTTGAGAAGCATGGAGTGAAGGCAGTGGCTTTCCAACTCGAGTGTTCATCAGGGTCACCTGGAGGGCTTGTTAGACCGACAGACGTGAACCCAGAGTTACGGTTAGATAGGTGGAATACGTGCCCATGTCCTGTTCACAGTAGGGCGACTGTCATTAACAACAAAGTATTGTATATTTCAAAAGAGCTAGAAGAAAGGATTTTGAATGTTCTCATTACAAAGAAATGATGAATGTTTGAGGTGATGGATAAGCTAATTACCCTGATTTTATCCTGACACCAAATATACATGTATCAAAACATCACACAGTACGCCATGAATACATACAATTATTGTGTGTCAGGTAAAAACAAAATAAGGGCCGGGCGTGGTGGCTCACGCCTGTAATTCCAGCACTTTGGGAGGCCGAGGCGGGTGGATCACCTGAGGTCAGGAGTTCAAGACCAGTCTGGCCAATATGGTGAAACCCCATCTCTACCAGAAATACAAAAAAATTAGCCAGGTGTGGTGGTACATGCCTGTAATCCCAACTACTCAGGAGGCTGAGGAAGGAGAACCTCTTGAACCCAGGAGGCGGAGGTTGCAGTGAGCTGAGATCGCGCCACTGCACTCCAGCCCAGCCTGGGTGACAGAGCGAGACTACGTCTCAAAAAAATAAAAAAAAAATAAAAAAAGATTTAAATAAAAACTACAGGTGCTGGAGCCCCACCCTCAGAGATTCAGATTAAGTCCCAAGTGGGGCCTGACAATCTGCATGCTTTCAATTTTTTGAGCAGGCAACCCCGCCTGCAATCCCCTTCTCCCTGGTTTTCCTGATGGAGCAGGCCTGGGCTTTTGACAAATCCAGACGTGGGAGTGACTGTGATTGTTGTCAAAAAAACAAAAACAAAAGAAAAAACCAAGACCATGGAATGGAGGAAGCTTCTCTGTGGCATTATTACTGGGGCCGTGGCTAGTTTGGTGCAGGATGATACTGACAACAGAGAGGACCTCCGTGCCCATGTAGCTTTCTCCAGACATCCCAGCACCCAACTCACTGCGCGAGACTTGCATGAATAATTTCACTAAAATCAGTTGGACATTCTCAAGATTCAGAGGAAATCACCAGTGTCCTCCTGTGGGTGTCTCCTTGTGTGTTTTAGTTGATCTCTGAATGTGTTTTTATTTTTTGGCTTTTTAAGGTCTTCAGCCATTTCTGACAGGTGCTGTAGTTGGCCTGTTGTAATATGCAAAACCTATACAAAGACGTGTCCTTAGTCCCTGTGTCAAGCAACTCAGTCTGGTTGGCTAATGGTTAATGTAGAGAAGTATGCGTACAATGTCAGGGTGTTACAGTATGGAGCTATGCAGAAGGAATGAACAACTGGGGCATCTGGGACATATATGGTCAAGCTTGACAAAAGTGGGGCACCAAGTCTGAACAGGGTTTTGAGGCATGAATATGAGCTCCCTAGATGGTTCAGCTCCTGAGATGTTTAGTGCTTGGGAATTCTCAAAGTTTTGTAGGCATGACTTCTGAATGGGAAGGTTCTGGTGAAGATATCGTTAAGAACGTAGTGGGTGAAGCCCTCTTCATGCAAATAACATCAGGCAGAACAGAGATTTATTATGTGCAGATGACAGTAACCTTTATAAAATCTAGAAAATAATTTTTCCCCAATTTCCCCTTGAATCCAAACATTCTTCTGCAGTCTGAGTGGGGTTGATAGGCTGCCAAGATGTTGAAGGGGCTCAGTGGGAAGGGACTTGGCTAACAGTTCCCAGTGCCAGTGTTCTCTATAGCGTGTCTTGTTGAGCACTGGTGCCCTGGCTTGCTGCCCACAAGCCAGAATGAGTTTGAGAACTTGAGGGTTTACGAAGCAGAGGTAAGAACACCACCCTGGAGGTCTTTAGGATTGATTTAAAATTCCACCAGTGGTACTGACTTTGGACACATTCCTCAATCTCTCCAAATGGTTCCCTGTTAGTGACGCCGGGGGCATCGTAGGATCATTCTCCTAGAGCATTTAGCACAGGGCCTGACATGTTAGTGACTACTCACTCCACTGCCTGCTCACAGGCATGGGTAAAAGGAAGAGCAAAACAAACAAAATGCCTGAACTGCTAGGCCAATCTGGAGCAGAGCTGCTAACCTCAGCACTGTTGACATTTGGGGCCAGAAAGTTCTTTGTTGTGGGGTCTGTGCTGTGCACGGTGGGATGTGTAGCAGCATCCTTGCCTCTGCCATTCATTCCTGCCCATGACAGTGACAACCAAGACTGTCTCCAGACATTTCCACATGTATGTCCCGTAGGGGTTAAAGCTACCTTCTACTTCCATGAGAATGACTGATCCATAGTACAGTCCCACCTAGGGAGTTGTGCCATGATTTGCAAAGTTATTTACCCTTACTAAAGGCACTGCTAAGCTAGGTCTCTAATCTAAAATATGGAACAAAATTTCACAAGAGGCAGCTGAAAAAAGTTTTATATTATACTGTTTGCAATAGGGAATGCAGTTACCTTTAAAAAACCTGAAGTACTATCATAGCTGACAGAAGAAGAGAATTCCTAACATATACCTGGTGCATGCTTTCCATTTAATACCAGTTTCACTTTACAATGTGAGGAAGAGGGTAGGGTCTTTTGCTTGTTTAGTTTTCCAATTTTTTGTTCCTTATTCTTATTTTATTTTATTTTATTTTCGAGACAGGGTCTCACTGTGTCACCCAGGCTGAAATGTAGTGGCATGATTATAGCTCATTGCAGCCTCAACCGCTTGGGCTCAAGTGATCCTCCCACCTCAGCTTCCTGGGTAGCTGGGACCACAGGCACATGCCAGCATGCCTGGATAACTTTTTTTTTTTTTTGAGACAGAGTCTTGCTCTGTCACCCAGGCTGGAGTGCAGTGGCACGACCTTGGCTCACTGCAACCTCTGCCTTCCGGGTTCAAGTGATTCTTCTGCCTCAGCCGATTCTTCTGCCTCAGGCTCCCAAGTAGCTGGGACTACAGGCGTGTGCCACCATGCCCAGCTAACTTTCTTGTATTTTCAGTAGAGACCAGGTTTCACCATATCAGCCAGGCTGGTCTTGAACTCCTGACCTCGTGATCTGCCCGCCTCAGCCTCCTAAAATGCTAGGATTACAGGCGTGAGCCACCGCGCCCGGCATGGTGTCTCACTTTGTTACCCAGGCTGGTCTCAAACACCTGGGCTCAAGCAATTCCCCTGCCTTGGCTTCTCAAAGTGCTGGGATTACAGGCATAAACCACTGCACCCGGCCTTGTTTGTTATTTTTAACTGTGGTAAAATACACATAACAGAATTTATCGTCTTAAATGTTTTGAAGTGTAAGGTTCAGTTGTGTTAAGTATATTCACATTGTTGTGCAACCAGTCTCCAGAACTTTCTCATCTTGCATAACTGAAACTCCCTACTCCCCTGGCAACCACCATTCTACTTTGTCTATGAATTTGACAACTCTAGATACCTCATATAAATGGAATCATATAGTATTTGTCTTTTTGTGACTGGCTTATTTCACTTAGCATAATGTCCTCAAGGTACGTGCCTGTTACAGCAGGATTCAGAACCTCCTCCTTTTTTTTTTTTTTTTTTCCTGAGACAGAGTCTCACTCTGTCGCCCAGGCTGGAGTGTGCAGTGGTGCAATCTGGGATCACTGAAACCCCCATCTCCTGGGTTCAGGCAATTCTCCTGCCTCAGCCTCCCAAGTAGCTGGGATTACAGGCGTGCGCCACCACACTCAGCTAATTTTTTTGTATTTTTACTAGGGATGGGGTTTTGCCTTGTTGGCCAGGCTGGTCTCAAACTCCTGACCTGAAATGACCTGCCCACCTCGGCCTCCCAAAGTTCTGGGATTACAGGCTTGAGCCGCTGCTCCTGGCCCCTTCTGCCTTTTAAAGGCTGAATAATATTCTGTTGAATATGTGTACATTTTGTTTATCCATCCTTTGCTGGACACTTGGGTTGCCACCACCGTTTAACTATTGTGAATAATAGTGCCATGAACATGGGTGTACAAGTATCTCTTAAGTTTCTTCTTTCAGTTCTCTAGGGAATATTCCCAGTAGTGGAAATGCTGGATCATGTGGTAATTCTATTTTTCCTTCTTCTAAGTTTTCTTACCTTTTCTTAGCTGAAAGAAATAGAATGAACTGCCCTTCAGACCCCTCCCCACCCTTTCTTGAAGGTTTTCATTACATCACTGCTACCTTTGATTCTTTCTCCCATTCCCACCCTGTGCACATGAACACACAGAAAGGTTTTCAGGAACCAGGAAAAGGCAGTCGTTTGCATGCATGGTCCCAGGGTTCTGAGCAGCTCTCGTGCAGCCATAATCACACCTTGACCACTTTGTCATCAGGACCTGTGCTGCTTGTAGCCTGAAGTCTGCCCGAGCTCTGCATCTGTGGAAACACGAGGCCTGGCACCCTCACTGCCTGTCTGCCACCTGCATAGGCAGTCCCATCCTTGTGCAATTTAATGAAACAGTGGAGAGGAAGATGAGTTGTGAGAGCAGCGAGCTGGTGTCTTCCTTCCTATAGAGCCTTGGAGAGCGAGTTGTAGCTCCAACCTTAAGGCTCTGTTCCTTGCCTCCGAAGAGCCCCTGTCCCTGCTACCGTCCACTCTGCCCTGTGGTCTCCACCAGTGGGGTTGGGGAGGGCTGGGTGGGACGCTCAGTCCTCCAGCCTGTGTAATTTACTTTATATTCCGGTTCTGCATTGACATTCTCAGTGTAAGAAAACAGGAGAGCAAAAAAGCAATATGTTGAAAAGCTTGTATCTATGGAGACTGCTTTTTTTTTTCTCCAAATTAGACTGAAACCTCCCTAAATCTATATAATTCTATTTGCAGAATGGGCCTACCAAGCCTTGTGATGAGGACTAGATCTTGGCCATCAACTGCTGGGGGGTATAAATGAGGTCCAAAAGACCCAATGGAGAGGCAGTCTCAATGTTTGGAGACCAAAATTATGTGAGTGGAGGGGAGCCTGGAGAAGGTGGCCGTAAGTCGAAATCCCTACTGTGCTAGGATGCTAAATCCTTTTGTGAGCCAGAGGTTCCTCTGCTGATGGCCAGGAGGATGGAGAGTCAGCCGAGATAATGGAATGCACAGGGACTCATGCCACAGCAGGTTACTCTTTAAGGTGGATAAAGAAGTGGAAATAGGACTAGTCTTGCTGTTTTCACATTTTTGAAAGCAATCCAAAAACACCAGTACTTTCAGGCCGATGTAGCTCATATTAAACGAGGCTGCCAGAAAATGAAGAATAAGGGACAACATTCATTCATTCATTCATTCAGAAATAGATTTTAAGAGCCAAGAATTCAGTGCTGAGCAAAACCAGACACAGTGTTCTTAAAGAGTCTACATGTTATTCCATTCCTGTAATTCCTGTGCGTAACTGAACATGTTAGATGCCTACATTTTCCTGAAGGTAATAAATTGTTCAATTATTTTGTTTGCTTTTATCCCATTACTTTCATATAACTAGTAGAGATAGATTCCAGTGGTAGAATCACATAAATACATTTCTTCTGGAAATAAGTCGCTGTTATTGTTTTAATCCATGTTAATTTTCTACCCCTCCCATCAGCAGATCCGTGGGCTCTCTTTGACTCACTTTCGTGTACACAGCTTTTCTTCACCTCCTGGGACCAAGCTTTTCTTTTTGTCTGCAAGTGGGGGTGGGGCCCTGTCCTCTTGAGGCAGCTTGTTTTTCACCTGATCATTTTTTTGGTTTGGGTCTCTTACGCCCCAGCCAGAGGAACAGGCTCTTAATTCCTGTCCAGCAGGGTTTCTTTTTATTCCCAAAGGCATTATGATGATCACAGACTCGGAAGTTCATGCTCCTCCACCCTTTGGGCTTGCGTTTTATGCTGGGTGGAGAGAGAGGATGGTGGAGCCATTGCTGAGTGTCTGTGATACCTTCTTCTTTGGGGAACACTCAGAGAGACCTGGGGTGTTCCTGTGATGGGACCTCATTCTGCTCCCTCACTCTGCCCCAGTCCAGTGCATCTGCCATTCCTGGTGAGTCAGGAGAGCCCAGTGGAGAATGGCTGTTGGCTTCTTGTACCTCCAAACTCTGTATGTATTCATGATTTGTTATCTGGTTTTTTTGTTTTGTTTTGTTTTGTTTTGTTTTTGAGACAGGGTCTCATTCTGTCACTCAGGCTGGAGTGCAGTGGTATGATCGTGGTTGACTGCACCCTCAACTTCCCAGGTTCAAGTGATCCTCCTACCTTCATTTCTCAAGTAACTAGGACAACAGTTGTGCACCACCAAGCCTGGCCAATTTCTGTGTTTTTCATAGAGACGGGTTTTCATCATGTTGCCCAGGTTGGTCTCGAACTCCTAGGCTCGAGCAATCCGCCTGCCTTCCAGAGTGCTTGGATTACAGGAATGAGCCATCATGCCCAGCTCTGTTTTCCTTTTTATACATTCTTAGAAGTGACATTGTTGGATCAAAGAGACTGAGAAACGTTAATGCCAGCTTTCTGTTTTTCAGAATGGTAATACCAAGTTTGTTCTCAATCAGCTTTGTGTGTAATGGCCCATTTCCTTAAACTCCAAATAATGTAGGATATTATATGTGAAAATATTCCCTAATTTGATAGGTGAAAAAATGGAATTGTGTTGATCAGCGTTGCTTTGATCGGTAATGGGGCTTACATTTTGTTTCCTGTGTTTTAGATAGATGTCAAAGTTACGCCAAAATTACATTATTATAGCAGACATTTTGCAGTATTCCTGCCTACAGATCACCACTTGCCTGGCTGGCTCCAAGTCGGAGTTGGTTTCCAGGTATTTTGGTGTATTCTCATCATCATTCTCGGAGGATGTGCTCCAGACTTGGTTTATGACTACAGTCGGTTCAGTGCTGTTGGCTTAGTGAATCCTTGAAATTTTTTGTTCTTTTCTTGTTAGTATTATAAGGGCCTATGTGAGTCAGTTCCTTAAGGGTTTTATGGAAATACATGGAATTGTAATAGGGACCATATTTTATGACTCTAAAACTAGGATTTCTGATTTTTATGAGAGTGAGTCATGTTTATAGGGACGATAGGATGGGGTATTTGAAATGTGGACTGCAGTGTTAAATCCAGAAGGTCTCATCACCACCAGGGCCAGCATTCCCCACACTCCTCAGACCACAGGTTCGGCAGCACAGTTGTTCCATGCAGTAACTATGCTATGGTGAAAATAAGTTGGAAAACACTGGCTTATACCAGGCTGCATCTTAGGATTTTCAGGTTTTAGCGTAGTAATGTGCTTTGTTGATCTCAGAGGGATTTTGAACGTGTGTAAAGTTTTCCAAATGAAACTGCTTTGGAGGTGGCAGGGGCTGTTGCGGGGAGACAATGCCTTTTGATGACCTGAAGAGCCCATACCAGGAACAGTTTGGGAAATATGTAATAGGAATAATTAGAAATTCCTACATGGTATATAAACCCACATTCCCTGAAAAATCAGAAATGGTTTTCAGTTGTGACATAACAGGGTATTAATATATGTAGACAGATTCTCTCCCCTTTCTTCCTTTCTTCCTTCTATCCTCCCTCCCTCCTTCCCTCCTTCCCTCCTTTTTTCCTCTCTCCCTCCCTCCATCCCTTCTTCCCTCCCTCCGTCCCTTCTTCCCTCCCTCCGTCCCTTCTTCCCTCCCTCCCTCCCTCTCTTCCTTCCTTCCTCCCTTCTTCCTTCCTTCTTTCCTGCTTCCCTTCCTTCCCTTCTTCCTTCCATCCCTTTCTACCATCCCCTTTCCCTCCTTCTCCTTCCTCTCCTCCTCATCCTCAACCTCCACCTTCTCTTTTGTCTTGAAGTCTCTTACTTTAAGCTCCTATGAGAAAAAGAATGACATAGCTGAAAACTCATGTGTTAATTATCAGTTTAAGAACTGACGACATGCCGTAAAGCTGAATAGAGTGGGCTGTGAAATGGCCATCTAATACCTGGTTATAGAAGATCAAAGGCAAGAGAGACGGAGGTGACAGGGGCCTGTTAGCCAAGCGCTTTAAACTGTTTGGCGGTCAGGACTCCTTGGTGAAGCTGAAAAATCTCTGAGTCTCTCTATTTGTGTGTGTGCAGGCATGTGTGTATATAGTACAAATGTTCATCTTCTTACTACCCAGAATTAATAACTGTTGACATTTGGCCATATTCACCTCTACTCTATTACCTTTAATAAATACAACATCTGTGGTAAGAAGAACTCTACTCTACACCATTTAAGTCTAACTCCTCACCTCCCTCCATCTCCTTCCTTACACACACACACACACACACACACACACACACACACACACACCCCATCCCCTCATGAGGGTCACCGTGTGCACCTTCTGGTTTTACTATTTCATATACATGAGTGCCCAGGAAGGATATATAGTGTTTTTGTGTGTACATTTCTTTAATTTGCACAAGTGTACATAATGTATATGTGCATAAAACTTTTAAAACATAAGGCCTCAGGTACTTCCTGGACCCTGGAAGCCCATTTCTGGACTCCTGTATTGAGGGAAGTTGGGACTTGGGCTTGCAGCAAGAGGGACTTGGGAGGGACAGCAAGAGGTGCAGCCTGCAGGTGGACTCCCAGGACTGGAGTGGGAAGGAGGTGTCTTCCGAAGCTGTCATCCTGCCTGCGGGGGAACAAGTCTTCGGGGGGGCTCTAGGATCCAGTGCCTAACGTCATTATTTTCTGTATCTTTCACTTGGCATGTAACACATACTTCTTCAGAGCTCCTTGTCTTTGGAGATGTATTTGTCCTGTTTCTTCAAGTTGGACTGTAAACTCCTTAAAAGTCAGAACTTTGAATCTTGATCTCTTCCCATCTCCTGTTGGGGCCTTACCTAAGAAATATTTTGTAACTCTTTTTTTGTTTTTAAAAGCATTTGTGTAGTAGACACATTCATTATGGTGCTTGGTCTTTAAATAATTTTTCGAAACTAAACTTGAGGCATATGAAGATAAACGATTGCAATTTAAGCCAGCCAGGAAGCTGTAACGTGGGCTTGGGTTTCCATTTGGCATGGATCTGTGGCTGATGCGATCTAAGCTTCCCTGTGCCATCAGGGGATGGCAGACAATGCAGGTAAGTGTAGACACGCCTTTGCTTACCTGCCGACCAGGGCATTCACACTCATCCAGGTAACCAGTCAGGGAAGAGAAAACTCACGTGGGGGCTTGGATGGGCTTGGAGCTGCTCTCCTGAGTAACAGAAAAACAGGCTAGCAGGGTTCCAGAATACATTGCAAGCTGGGGAGAACTTATCTCACCAGGGAGGAAAATAGAGCCCCCGTGAACCTGTTTTATATTCTGTTTGTATAGCATGCACGTTTTTAATGTGGATTTTTATTTTAGTTTACAGACCCTTCCCCCTTGCACAATCTGAGATTATTCAAAGTCTCCCCTGCCTGCCCTCTCTCTGATGTGTGATGTCAGATACTGAATGTATTGGAAGCCTTTGCATGTTTTTATTTCTCATGGTTGAACCCGTAAAGTTGTTTCCCTGATCGATTGCATGTACATTTCAGGAACACACATGAAACCCTTGCTCTGTTCTGATAGACATGTAGAGTGTTTATACATTTAGAGACAAAGGGACACAGCAAAAGTCTGGCACCTACAGTCTGATTTTATAGTTTTAAAAGCAATGCCTAAAGTGGTTGGGGGTAGTTCAGGCTGACTTGCTGTGTTTTCTTCAGGGTCCTTGTATGTCAATAGTTCATGACATGATTTTTACCATTTGATGGCTGAAGTCTTACATATACTAACATATATGAGTTACATATAAGAACATGTATAGAGTTACATGTAATAACTCTACCATCATCACTAATTTGCCCATCGCTGAGAAGGGGGTAAAAGGACAAAACGAGTTACTCAAGTCACTATTTTTTTTTTTAACACCAAAAGATCCAAGAAGACCAAGCAGGTACAAAATGATCAGGGTGTTCTAACCATTAGAATCATTCAAATTATTTTGTCTGTCTTAAAGCTCAGACTCTGGTATATCCTTGGAAACATTGCAAAGAATAGTTCCTCAGCCAAATCATGGGGCTTTTTTTTTTAGTTGTTTTTTTTTTTTTTTAACATGTTCACATTTCCTGTCAGTGTTAAGTGTCGAACTGCTTTGAAGGCTTGACTTAGGAGCTCCACACTTAAGCCTGAAAATGAATGTAAATGCTGTAAATGCTGAGTTCTGCTTCTTTGGATGGGGGGGATAGGGTGCTTGGGGATGGGGTGAAGCGATCATGAGTAGCACTGGTGATCTGATCCCAGGATTCTGGTGCTGCAGGCGCCCAGGGTGTTAGGCCCAAACCCTTTGAAGCCACAACTGAGACACTGGAGCCAGCCCAGGCCCTGCCCTATGTTAGGTGGGGCGTAGCCTAGGGGACCTGGTGGAATAGGAGCAGATTATTAGACTGGGAGGGACAGGAAAAGGAAGCGTCCAAAGGGAGAGAAGAATGAGGGTCATTGGGCCAGGGCCCGGGAGGGGTGCGTCAATTGTGCTTTGAATGTAGGGAGGGGTGCAAGGTCAGAAGCTGGTTCAGGGGTGGTGAGGCAGGGAAGGGGAAGGGGAAAATGCTCTGTGCAGGGCCGGGGAGGAGATGGAAAAATCAACTCGATAGGTGCAGGAAAGTAGCAAAAGGGAATGTTCTGCGTCTGTGCTGGACTGCCGTTCCCGGCCACGACAAGGTCAGCCGTGAGAGGTCTATGCACACCACAGTCGTCAGTGGTTGATCTCTGCATATCTCAATCCATCCTAGTTGCTTAGTGCTCTGTGGGAATGGAAGTTCTTGAGGACACTGATGTCAGCGTCTGCTTTCTCTAAAGAGTGCTCCTGGCACATTGTTTGGCCCTTAAGAAATTCTTGCCATAAATAGGTTTTCAAAGACTAGCAGCCTTAAGGGATCCTGCAGCTTGGTCATAGGTTCTCTCTGCTTCTCTGATGGTTCAGGTGCAACACAGAATGACACCCAGGGGCAACACGGCAACAGGAATTGCACGTATGATGGTGTTTAAATTTAGTCTTTTTAAAAAATCACTCTATAGCTTTGGTTTTCCATAGACACTACACAATGAAGTCAGAATAAATACCTGGAAAGAAAAATAAAGTCAGGAAAAAGCCAGGAGGCTTGGATTCTGAATTTGACCCAAGGTCATCGGGTGACTTGGAAAAGTTAGTCTCCATTCGTCTTTGGTGTGTTTTGTTGCCTGTGAAATGAGTTTGCAGGTAGGAGTTCTGAAGTTTCTGTTAACTTTAGCAACTACCTTTGGAAATATGTTTAGTTGTAGTAAGTATTCAAACCAGGCAGTGGGGCTGTGTGGGACCAGATGGACCAGGGTTTGAATCTCTGCTTCGCCACTTACTGGGTTCGTGACCCTGGAAAATTACCAGATCTCTTGGACCCTCAGGTTTTCTATCTGTAAATTGGGCAAAAGTCATGGTAAGAATTGAGTGCCTGAAGCTCGTAGCTTAGCTAAGTGCCTAGCGTGGTATGAGCACTGAGTCATCCATGCCAGCTCTTATTAGGAGCATTCACTGGAGTGAAAAGTTAAGTCACTGAGAAAACCACACAGGTACTTCCTGGGCAAGCATCTTCTCACACATTGCCACTTATTCTCGCACTCTGCCTATGGAGAATAAGGCTTCCTCATCCATGAAGCCTTCCCTGATTTCCTGCGCACCAACCAGAGAACGGCCACTGAACTCTGCTCCCATTGGAGATTTGTGATACTCCTCAAGAGTGGATTCCTTTTGTCTGTGCTGTCTTTGCATGGCTCATTTGCAGATCAACCTGCCTCCCTAGATTGCCCGAGCTTCCTGCATGCAGGCAGGGGACATGTCCACCGGCTCATCTTCCACCACTCACCTCCCTGCATGGTTCTGTCCACCATGCACCTTCTAAATGCTTTGTTGCAGTAAAATCAAAGTGGTGGGGTAGAATGTCTAGGAAAGTGTTTCATATAAATTGGAGGGGCCCATTGGTACAGGTGCCATATTTCCCGGTGGTTGTGGCTACTGTGTTGCTCTAAAGTCAGTGACCTGTAAGGCCTTCCCCTGTGGCCAGTCTTGCCACAGAAACATGGGGCTGCCCCCCGCCGCCTCCCCTCCCCCAACAGCCCATGAGTTTGGGTGACAGACACCATAAGGCAGAGTTTAAGCCTCTTTTCCAACGTGGCAGAATGAGATGCTTTCTCTCTTTATTTTCCTAGAATCTGGGCAGGTAGTTTCCTCTTTTAGGGAAAAGTCTGGGAACTTGAAGTATAGAAGACCCTGAGATTGAAAATTTAAAATTCAATGTTGTTTTAAATCAAAGCAGATTAAATAAGGAACCAAATAATTTCTAGAATAAATGGTAAAGAATGGACCCTACTGTAAGTGAAGTAACATGCGGATGACTCCTGTTTTTTTTTTTCTTTCTTTCCTCTTGAACTTGGGATCCCTGCATATCACAGACAAGCATCAAAACCCAAGATTCAAATCTGTTACTGAATCCATTCCAGAAAAGTGGGGAAAAGCTACCAATTTGTCATCTGTTATAAAATTTCATAACCTTTCTTTTTCTGATATTTTGTACTATTATTCATTCGGCTTGCAATACTGCACCAGATTTGCGCCTGCTCATTTTACTGTGTGTGCATGGCTGTGGTCTTTATTTTATAAGTAAGGACCGTCGGATTGAGTTAGCAATGCCGAAATCGCTCACGCTGCAAAGTCCTCGAGTCAGGCTTTCCGTGGTATGGGCTGGCTATTTTGGGGTATGGTCAGGAGGGAGCCTGTAAAAAACCTGAATTGTCTCATTCCCAGGGTGGTCTTTCTCTGTCGAGGTTGTGGTCATTGTAGCAAGGCAATTTGAGAAAACCTCTTGTATCACTTCCTGTGTGAGCTTGGATGGAGGAAAAAGGAATCTTCATTTCCGAAAGTTGCCAGTTTTTCTAGCTTCCCAGTAGAGCAGAAGTAGCTTGGAAAGATTTTGAATTTTGTTTTTCACTGGATATGCAAATATGTTTGAGGAATGCTGGTAATGGGCTTGTCTTGAGGTTTTAGAGTGAGGAATAAACCACACATCATTTTTGACTGTATTTAATAAAGTGAATGAAAAAAGCCACCAACCAGGTGAGTGAGATCGGGCACCGTGGGGTGATTTAGCTCTCTTTCAATGACGGTGATTCTTGAAGACGAGTTCCTCGGAAAGTCTTATTTTGAGGGTTTCACCAAATTTTAGCTCAATATTTAGTTAACACAGACGAATCATTATGGAACATGTTAATTCTGTTTTTCCATTTTTATACAATCAGTCTAACATTTCCTTTTCAAATACAATACTCTTTCAGGTTTTGCTCCTAAGCTTTTTCTAACTTTCTATTTCTATTTCAATATTTTCTGCCACCCAGACATCAACAGATGGACAGGGACGTTTCAGTACCCCCCCTCCCGCCCCCCCCACCCCCAAGTTCTCACGAGCAGCACACACAAGTGCTGAGTTCCGCCTCGCTGCCTGCTTCTTGGCACAGGCCTTTGATTCCTGAAATGCTCAGAGCAAACCAAGAAAAAAAAAGTGTTTCTCAGGTGAGCCTGTCCAAGAAGTTTTTTTCCTTAAAGAATAATTTCTTTTCCTGCTGCTCTTCCTCCCCACACTTCACCAAAAAGGGTGAAGACAGACAGAACCCAGACCCTCCCGTAGTTTTCCTTCAGTGTCCCCTTGGGAATGATGTCACCTTGGTCTGGTTGCCCCCACCCATGGGCGAGGTTGTGGGTGATAACTCCATGGGCCACGCAGAGCACGAGGGCAGCCTGCATGAAGCCGGAACTCCCACCTACCTTCTCGTCCCCAGCCTGTGCCTTGGTTCTGATGCCTTCTCCTTGTGCTTGCCGGCTGTAATAACGGAAATAGCAAAAAATGTCAGCCGACTACTGTCTGCATGTCGGCACTAGTCCAGGGAGTTTCAAAGGGATGTTTTATTGATTCTGTAATTGCACAGTAGAATGGACGAGCTGAACGGGACCTCAGGGCCAGGAAAGCCCCGGCTTCAGCAGTGCCTCCTGGCCGAGCCAGGGTGTGGGGAGAGCTCACTGAGCAGTTGCAGCCCAAGGTGAAGTGTGTGCTTAACCCCTTCTCTCCGGTGTTCCCCTTCAAGTTTCCTTTGTGTGTACGTGTGTCCAGGCCACATCTCATTGTAGAGATCACAAATGTTTAATTTCCTTTGAATCTCATGACCTGCCTAACTATTATTGTTTTATGACTCTGCTTCTTGAAGGGCTCTTTTCAAACCTTGGGCATGAAAGACATTTCATAGGGGGGCCTCTTTAGAACAATGGACTCTCAATAGGGACTTCTCATGACATTAAAAACCAGAAGGCAGGCCTCTGAACAAGACTCGTTAAGATACAGTAGCCCATTCTCTGCTAATAAGCTGATTGCTTTCCAAACCCGAAGGGGTGGACCAAGCTGTTTTGCCAAAACAATTGAAAATTAGCTCTGTCAACTTTTACTGCTGCCATATTTTGCACTGGCTTGCATATCTGTACTGTTCCCATTAATTTGGTTAGAGCAGGAAACATTTGGAACAAGGGCGTTTTTAAAACCAAAAAGGGATTGCAGAGGACTTGACAGAGTGTCCCACTTGGAGGTTAGGCGGGCAGGAGACACAGTTTCCAGAATTGCTTCATAATATCTTCCTGATCTTCATGGTCCTGTTGGGCAGAATGATGTTCAGTCTTTTCTTCCTGAATGCCTTGTTCTGACGGTATGAGGGCTTTGAATGTAGATGGGACAGTCTCACCCTCCTACAGGAGGAAAAGGGCTCTTCCCTTATCACATAGTATTTATCAGCTTGATTAAAAGCTATGATAGCAGTGCCTGAAGATGGGACTTGTTTCTGACTTAATTTACCCTCCTCTCTCCCAGTTCCACTCTTTACCTCAGTATAGAGGACTCTGAGATAGCCCTGTTTTGAGCTGATCTTTTTCTTGGAATTCATTTTCAGGTTCCTGGAAGATATTTTCACAAAGAATCCCCCCTGACCTTCATTCAGATCTCCACATAGGCATTTCTGAGATGGGATTTGTCATCTTTTCTTTGGTGCCTGCTCATCTTCCTGGGTTGCCTGCATTTGCTGATTTCATCCTCATCTGTCCAGTCATTCATGCCTGAAAGCCAGGCAACCTCTTTATTGTTTTTGACCCCTCACCCCTCATGTTCCCTTAGTTCCTGAATTCTGTGACTTCTGTCCATCGCTTGTATCATTCTCCTTGCCGAGCATCTCCTCTCGTTCTGGTCCTTGGTATGTTTTGTCCTTACAATTGTGATAGCCTGAGGCTGACAACTCTGCCTTTGTATGTCCCTCCTGGAAGAACCCAAATCATATCACGTGTGTTTGTTCAGAACCTTCAGTAGCTCCTTTTTTTCACAAGAGAGCCCAGGCTCCCTAGCCCGGCATCCGGGGCCTTCTGTGATCTCCTTGCAAACTCCATCTGCGGCATGGTTTCCAGTTCTCGCTAGCTTTACGCTTTACATGCCCTTCGCTGCAGCCAGGCCCTCTCCCTAGGATACCTCTAATATCACTGAGACTCTCCTGCGCGTGTGTCCCTGCTCCTTTTGCTCTGTGTGAAATGCTTTGTCTCCCTTCTCCGTTTTGTATCCATTTATTCATTCATATATTCTGCAGCCATGGATTGAGTACTATATTTGTGCCAGACCCTGGGCTACATATTAGATATATGGTGGTGACCCAAACAGCTGCGATTCCTGCCTTTATGATCTGTTAAGGGAAGAGTCAAATAATAAATAAACCAAGAGACATAAAAGCATAAATTGGGGTGATTATATGAAAAAAAATGCATCTGATTTTTTTTTTTTTTTTTTTTTTGAGATGGAGTCTCGCTCTGTCACCCAGGCCAGAGTGCAGTGGTGAGATCTTGGCTCACTGCAGCCTCTGCCTCCCAGGTTCAAACGATTCTCCTGCCTTAGCCTCCTGAGTAGTTGGGATTACAGGCACGTACCAACATGCCCGGCTAATTTTTGTATTTTTAGTAGAGATGGGGTTTCACCATGTTGGTCAGGCTGGTCTCAAACTCTTGACCTTGTGATCTGCCTGTCTTGGCCTTCCAAAGTGCTGGGATTACAGGCGTGAGCCACCGCGCCTGGCTGCATCTGATGTTTTAAGAGACAGTGCAAGAAGGGGAACTATTTTAGAAGGACTTCCCAAGAAGGTAATTTTTAAGTGAAGTGTTGGAGGATGAGAGGGAGAACACCATGCATAGAATTGAGAAAGAGCCTTTTAGGCAGAGGAGACCTTGAGGTGGGATGAGCGTGTGTTGAAGGGATGGAAAAAACTCTAGCACTTTCACTGTTAAGTTTCCATTTTTCCTTCATATAGCCACAGTAACCCTCCCTTTATCAGAAACCATATTTAGTTGGCTCAGCTGGGTTCATCTCTACTTATCCTGTGCATTCATTCCACTTGGGTCGTCTCGTAGAAGACTTCTCCTCTTTGCCTAATACTAAATTTTTTGAATAGTCTCCCCTGAATTCTTTGAGGGCAGTGACTATATACCATACGTTTCCATGGTCCTTCCTGACATCTTCGCAAGGAGAGACTCCCATCTAACAAGAGTTTACAGATTGTTTGGTGATTTACTGGGGCTGCATATATATTTAGGAAAATAGCTTACCATTAGCCAGGAGTTGAGCTTATAGTGTTAATTCCCTCCCCTGACTCCTTTGTCTGATTCTTTCAATGTTTATAGGATCTTTTCAATCCTCAGACCTACCTGCATTTCCAGAGAGTGCCCTGTTTTCTAGCTCTTAGGTCAAGAGGTATCACCATCAAGTTAATATCCTCTTTCAACATCTCATAGGATCAGAGCTGGCATGATGAGAGGCTCATGCATTGAGCTGATGCTAGGGTATTTTCAGTCCTGGGCAGAGACCTGGATGAGCCAGCATGTTAGTCAAACCCAGCTGGCCTGCAGACTATGGTCTTAAACAGGCCACACTATTGATTGATGTGGTTCAGTTATACGTGGGTGAGTGTACATGGTTGGGATCCTGGAAATTTGCAAGAGTTTGAATAAGCTCAATTTAATGGCCCTTCATGTTGGATGAATGTCATGGTAGAGAAAGAAATGAGGGCAAATGTTGAGATATTCATAGATACTCATAAATCTCATGTCTTTTTCAGTTCTTTTTTTTTTAAAGTGGTTTGATTGCCTTGACCAAATGAAATCTTACTCAGAGCCCCCCCACCTTTAAAATAAACAAAAGTCGAGTTATTATGGTTGAGTAAGGGCATGAGCTCAAAGCTTCTCCTTGTTTTTTTCATTCAGCAGATACTTATTAAGCACTTATTTTGCCAGGGACTCTGCCAGGAGCTGAGGAGATGGTTATACACCAGGAAGTTGAGGGACTTCCAGCTCTGAGAAGTTGGTCTCCCCTCCCCACCCTCCACACTGCAGTGGCCCCTTGGAATGGATTTGGAAACCATAGTCTGTATTAAGAACAGTAAAATGGCTGGGTGTGGTGGCTCACGCCTGTAATTCCAGCACTTTGGGAGGCCAAGGCGGGTGGATCACTTGAGGTCAGGAGTTCGAGACCAGCTGGGCCAACATAGTAAAATCCTGTCTCTACTAAAAATACAACAACAACAAATAATTAGCCGGGCGTGGTGGCACATGCCTGTAATCCCAGCTACTCAGGAGGGTGAGACAGGAGAATTGCTTGAACCTGGGAGGTGAATGCTACAGTGAGCCGAGATTGTGCCACTGCACTCCAGCCTGGGCAACACAGTGAGACCCTGTCTCATACAATACAAAACAAAACAAAACAAAACAAAACGAAATAAAAAAATCAGGAAAATGAAGACACCTTGTAGATTATTATCTGACACTTGCAAGTTAGTAGATTTCCAGTATATGAATACAAATTCAAGATAGTGCTTTTTTTCTTTTTCTGAGTAAACACTGAGAGTATGGCAACTGCCCTACGCATTTCCCTCTTCCTAGAAAAAGCTTTCCCTGTTCTTGATCACTCCTTACCTCTTACAGTTGGCTTGTGACTTCCTCCCACCCCAGGCTGGACGTTGTTTCATGAAAGTGTTTGGCTTCTCCGATGGGAACATTGGATTCTTGAAGGCCAGGGCTGTGTCCTCCACTTTTGCTGACAGAAGCCAGCCCAGCATAGGCAGCAGTTGCTGAATGAATTCTGAGGACCACTTCTTCAGCTCGGCGTGACACCAACCTTGTTTTGGTGGTTTTCCTCTGATGGCTTGGAAATTAGTGGCAAAATTGGAGTGCGGATTTTTGTGGGTTTTTAAAAACCTTCTGACAGTTTTGGGTTTGATTAATACACCTCTGGAAGTTAGCTGCATTTTATGATTCTTAGGCATGGTGGTCCCCAGTGTTCTTACAGAACCACCTAATTTCCATGGTGTGGTGTGGTGGAAATATCACAAATTTAGAGTCAGGAGAACCAGACATGGAATCCTCTTTACCTGGCTGTGGGCACTGGGCAAAGCACTTGTTTCCTCATTGGTAACATTGCAAGGTTATGGTGGGGATTACAAATGAGATAGGGAAGGCGCCCTACCCAGTGCCTGCAACATCGTCAGAGCTTGCAAAAGATGGACATTATCCTAATTATGACTTGAAAGCCCAAATTGGGATTTATGATCTTCCCTGTTTGACTGCAGAGGAGGTGATGCCTCTGTTTGCCTGGTCACCAAAATCATTGTCCCTTCTTTCTTGCTGCTGGTGAGACTATGGTTAAAGGAGCATCCTTCAGCGCAGTTCTTTGTTACTTATTGAAAAAGGTTGGTATTCTGGCAGAAATGTTAGCATTAGAAATGTTTCTAAGCCAGGCCTGACAGCTTGGGCCTATAATCCAGCGACTTGGGAGGCTGAGGCGGGAAGACCACTTGAAGCCAAGAATTCCAGATAAACCTGGGCAGCATAAGGAGACCTTGTCTCTAAAAAATAAATATGTACATAAAATAAGTAAGAAATAAAAATAGAAATATATTTCTGCTGGTGCATCTTTATGGACTTGCGGGTATATTTAGGGCCATTCATGAAATCATGTGACCTAAGACAAGCTGATTAAATACAACTGAAGATGTCTCAGGCTCAGCTAGATCACACATAGAATGGGCGGGGCGGCGGGGGAGCATAATAGCACTTCCCTGCCAGGGTTGCTGAAGGGCTCAGTGAGGTGGGAGATACAGTGTGCCTGGGATGCAGATAACGTGACTGAGAAGTCCACACAGGCCAGCCTGGGAGGCCCCTGTGTTGGCCCCATGGCCAGCTACCTCTCTAATTCTGGTTCTATAGCCTATGATTCTTTGTCAGGTCTGCTTTGTACCCCTGGTAGAACCATGTCTGAGCATGCCAGCCAGCAGGAGGATGCTCTTTGTGTGAGGAGAAGCTGGTCTAATCCCGGATATCCTATAAAGTTGAGCAGTTTGCGAGGGGAGACAGAGGACACGCCTTTGGGACTAATGTGTTTTTCCTTGGCAGAAGTCCAAGGTGAACCTCTGTCTTTGCCAAAGGAACACCGCTTCAGGGCCTGTGACTAGGATGTTCTGAGTGGCTGGGTTGGTCTTGGGAGTGAGAGCCTGGAGCCTTCTCACTTTGGATGCATGCTTGGTCTTGCTCTGCGATGCGCTTGGCAAGTTGCCACAATTCTTATGTCTCTCTCTGCTTCCTCATCTGTGAAATGGGCTTAATAGCACCTAGGGAAGGAAGAACTTGTAGGTGCTGTGTGGATTCATAAATTCACCCTCAGTGAGAGCTTTGAAGTTGTGAAATTGTCTCTGGGGACTTGGAGGTGTTCTAAACCTGTTGAACCAGAGACATTGGCATCTTACTGGGTTGCCTGTAGCAGCTGGAGAGTTGGAGGCCTCAGATATTGGGCTGGGTGTTGGGCTTCAGGCAGCTCTTTCCTGGCTCCTGAATGAGTTTTAGTTTTCTCCAAGGAAATCTTGACTTGTCTTAGCTTACACATGGGGGTTTGTATTGGAGCTTTGGTTTGTGTTTTCTCCATGTGAAAGAAGGGGTGTGTGAGTGTGTGTGTGCGCGCGCTTGTGTGTGTGTGTACCCAGAAATGGTACGTAACTCTTACTGAGATGAAAGAATTTCAAGGCTTGCACGGCCGAGAGAGAGGGCATTCACACTTTCTTTCTTCCATCGGTTAAGTTTGTCCGCTAGATCCTTCTCTGAAGTGTGGGAGCTGTACAGCACTACCAGTGAGTTCCTTCTCTGTTTAATTGGAAGGACTTGTTGCAGCTTGGGCGATTATTCTTTTTGGCTTTCTTTTCGATTATTTCCCCACACTTCAGATTCATTTGAAACAGGTTTTCAGCCTTGTTCAGGTGGAAACCTGTTTTCAGTTGTGGGCTCTCCTGACCTCACTGGAAGGGTGAGAAGAGAGGTGAGGACGTGGGGGAGGGACCCCATGCCCTCACTGCTCAAAGTGTGGTCCTCAAACGAGCAGCCGCGGCATCACCTGAGTTCTTATTAGAAATGCAGGGTCTCGGGCCCCACCCCAGACCGACTGAATCAGTCTTTTGCCAAGATGGCCAGGTGATTCATGTGCATTTAGGTTTAAGGAGCACTAGAACATTTTGGATTGTATGTAGTTTTTCTAATAGGAGTGAAAAGGGGAGGGTTGTTGGTTGAGAAGTTCGTGTTTATGCTGTTGCTGTTGCATGCTTCTCTCTTCTGAAGTGCCTGCATTATCACTCCCCTTGACTTCTAACTTCCTTATGTGTTGTCCTTGACTTGTGTTAGAAAGCTGTGAAGTGTGACTGAAACTAGCGGGTGAGTTAATGTTTCCTGTTCCACATCACACCATTAAGATGTCGCAGTGCTTGAAAGTAAAAGATGTTCAGCATCCCAGTTGCGGGGTGACTGCAGACTGTCTTAAAAAGTTGGGCTGGGTTGTTTGAAAATTTCAAAAGGAAGCATCTCCTAAAATGATAAAATAGGAAACCAAGGCCACGTCAAGAGGGGATCAAATTATGACTTGCCTTCTGAGCTTTTCACATGGAGGTGCTCCATCAGCAGTTCAGAGGCAGCTGGGAGGCTAATCATAGGAGGGCCAACACTGGTCTGTTTTTGTTTAAGAGAATTATGGTAGGTGGTGATGGTTTTAAGAGTAAGTCTGCCATTCTGAGAGAAGGTTTGGGCAGCGGCTTGGTGACATCATCCCACTTGGATGAAAGAAGAGTCAAGCCAGCCTTTCTTTGGTCAGGAGGTCCTGAGACCAGCGGCCCCTCTGTTTCTAGTGTGAACCATTCATTACGCAGGTGTCTCTGTCCTGAGTCGGCTGGGTTCTGATGTTTGCATATTGTGGTTATCCTAAAATAGGATGCCCTGCCATTTATTGTCCAACGCTGGGGAGATGGCCCTCACACAATTTATGCTTCTTTGAAAAAAATGTCAAATTATATAAATTCAAGATTATTTAGGAAACACAAGCGATTTTGGTGTTCTTATTGAATAAAAAGATAACTAGATTGTTCTAGCGCAGAAAAAATATTGAAACCATGTGCAACTTTATTCTTTTTTTCTGAAATTACGAACAGGGCATACATTTACCTGAGGGTAGAGGATGACATCGCCTAGCTAAATTCACCTTTAATATGTTTAATTTTTTTTATCCTGATGTCAGAATCAAGGAAAATGATATTTATTCACTTTCCCCTGGAGTTTCTTTCTTGCTTTGCGCATTCTTACTTGGTTTTTCCCAAAGAATTTGTCGCTCAGGTCTCTGCTTCAGGAAACACCTAACTTTGGGAATGATGGTGACAGATTTTGCTTTGCTGTGTCTGTCCCTTGCAGTCCAGTAGCATCCTTGGGGACATGGGCATTTCTAGTCTCATCTCAACGCTATCCTAGGGTGAGGCTTTGTGGCGTTCTAACATTATAGAGCTTGAGAGGAATGTAAAAAAACTTGTAGTCCGTGATTTCATTCACTGGGCATAGGGCTCACCAGACATGGGTTAAGACAGGAGGTAGAACTCACATGGTAGCCTGGGCAACATAGCAAGACTCTGTCTCTACCAAAAAATTAGCCGGGCATGGTGGCAGGTACATGTAGTCCTAGGTACTAAGGAGGCTTAGGTGAGAGAATTGCTTGAGCCCAGGAGTTCAAGGCTACAGTGAGCCTTGATTGCTTCATTGCATTGCGGCCTGGGTGACAGAGTGAGACCCTGTCTCAAAAAAAAAAAAAAAGAAAAGAAAAAAGAAAAAAAGGATAGAAACTCAGATGCTTAAGGTCAGGCAGGAAAAGCGGCTTTATTCATAATCCTTTTGCTTGCTTTGCTGATCCACTTGGGCAGGGTCTGGTTGTTTTACATACATATATGTAGAATGTGTGACTATGTATGTGTATATGTTTATAGGTGCGTATATCTGTATGTGTTTATGTGTATGCATAGAATTTTTTTCACCATTTTAAGGAGTCCCATGATAGGAACATTTGGGATGCACAGACTTCATCTTCTACACAGCTGAGGACACTGATGCTCAGAGAGGTGAAGTGGCCCCTGTAGCATCCTGATGGAATTAGAAATCATGCCACCTTCCTGCTACTTGCTCTAATATTAGTCTCATCACCTTCCATGTCACTCTTTGTGTGGCTAGACCATTGCTTGTCAAACTCCACACCCTCATTTTTGCCTCCTCTTTATACATTTGTAGTATAATATACCTAATATTTTTCCTGTAAATTGCTTTTTAAGTTTTCATTATTAGTTATTTTAACATTTTTCATAAGAGGAAACTTCAGAATTTGGCTGTAAATGGAAAACTAATATGATGGTGGGCCAGAAAAGAAAGAACACTATAAAAATAAATACCTGGTCGGGCGCAGTGGCTCCCAACACTTTGGGAGACCAAGGTGGGCAGATCTCAGGAGTTCGAGACCAGCCTGGCCAACATGGTGAAACCCCGTCTCTACTAAAATTACAAAAATTAGCTGGGGGTGTGGTGGCGGGCGCCTGTAATCCCAGCTACTCAGGAGGCTGAGGCACGAGAATCACTTGAACCTGGGAGGCGGAGGTTGCAGCGAGCCGAGATCGCGCCTCTGCACTCTAGCCTGGGCGACAAGAGCAAGACTCTGTCTCAAAATAATAACAATAAAAAAAAATACCTAGCTCCTAAAATGTGTGTGTGTGTGTGCATATATGTATGTGTATGTACATGTATGTGTATATGCTCATCCATTTGCCACCTAAAACCATCCCACTTACCACCCGGGGTACTTGCAGCACACTTTGGGAAATGCTGAGTTAGACTAGAAACCTCCAAATCAGTTTGCAAATGATGTGGTGAATGGAGAGACGAGTCTCTAAATGTCATTGCCCTTGGTACACTGATGGTTGAGTCTAAGAATGTTCATAGAGATCCAGTTTCTTTCTTACCTGTTGAGAGCAGGTGTTAGGTATGGCCTTGAATCAGACCAGCACAGTTTTACCCATGGCCTACAGCTTCTGTAAACATCTACTTTTTTTTTTTCTTTGTAGTTCTTCTACAAAGATTAGAGGCTGTTATTGGGAATATTGTTTTTCTTTCATTCCCCTTATGTGTCACTAACTTCTAATTCTTAAATTCTTAAGATATATAACCTTTCAAAAATATATAACTGATTGAATAGATGCTGTGTTTTCTTTTTCCTTCCCTCCCCTCCCCTCCCTTTTTTTTTTTTGAGATGGAGTCTCCCTCTGTCACCCAGGTTGGAGTGCAGTGGTGCAATCACAGCTCACTGCAACCTCTTCCTCCCAGTTTAAAGTGATTCTTCTGCCTCAGCCTCCTGCTAGCTGGGATTACAGGTGCCTACCACCATACCTGGCAAATTTCTTGTATTTTTAGTAGAGATGGGGTTTCACCATGTTGGTGTTGGTCAGGCTGGTCTTGAACTCCTGACCTCAGGTGATTCACCCACCTTGGCCTCCTAAAGAGCTGGGATTATAGGTGTGAGCCACTGCACCCGGCTTTTTTGTTTTTTTTTTGAGACCGGTCTTTCGTATATTGCAGAGGTTGGTCTGGAACTCCTGGCCTCACCCTCCTGAGTATCTGGTATTATAAGTATAAGCCACCATGCCTGGCAGATGCTTTCGTAATTTTTGGGATAGTGACAGTGATATTGTGATTTCTTAATTCTTGCGATAGTGACAGTGGTATTGGTCTCAAATGGCTAACTGGACAAAATATTATTGTTGCCTCAAATTAATCTTTTGGTTTAGATTTATATCCTACCTTTGAATTTTGATAATTGACAGTTAAGTAGTGTTTAGATCTGAGGTGGCCATGATAAAATATGTTGGTTCTGACAGTTACTAATTTCTTCCCCTGTTAGCTCTTTTGAGTGAAGGGGAAAATACACCGCTTTTAACACTTCAGAATAATTATAGAAAAAAGAACCAGCATTGAATTATTATAGGAAACAAATTTTTGTTTTCTACCCTTGCCATTTGAACCTAGCTCCCTAAAATGAATGGTAGATTTAAATTATGGAGCCCATGAGGGAAAATTTTTTAAAAATGCTGCTTTGCCATTTTTCCTGTGCAGGAGAATATGCAAATGGCCTTTCTGTGGTCGCCCTGTCACAGCCTTGTAAAGGTTCTGTGGGGATCCATGCATCTTGTTGAGTTGAGCCTTGTGCCAGCTTGGAGGGTTTGATTGTTTTTGCTAATAGAGACAGATTTTGTCATTAGAGACACCGAAGTGTGATTCTGTCTACATTCTTCTCAAGTGTATGGTCATAGAAATCCCTTTGGCTTTAGGTGCAATTCAGTGGAAACACACACACACACACACACACACACACACACACACACACACACCCGACAAGCACACAGAATTTCACTGTGGAATTGGCAAGGAATAAGTGAGCCAAATTTGGCCTGTAGAAATTAACACTGGCAACTTCGTGAGTAAAAATTACATGAAAAGCACTCATGAGGGAAGGAAGAAGGGAAAAAAAAAACTAGGATAACAGTGCAACAGACCACATTTCCTATCCACAGTCTGTCTTCTCGGGGGTGTTTGTCTAAACAGCATTGCCAGTTTTTCTAAACAGTACTGCTGGTGTCCTCGATCTGTAATATGAAGTGAATCGGCTATGCGGACCAAATGCTCGTTGGGTTGAGAGTTCCTTTATTTGGCCAAATTAAACCCAACAGCCTCAGCTCTGTCCAAACTTGTACTAGTCCAGGGCCAGCTAAGATGCCTGTCCTCATTTGTAGATCTGCATAGAAAAATAAAAATGATGCATTAACTGTTTCCCAACCTTTTGGTTGAAAGGAATTTAGCTCCACATAAAATATAGTCAATTTTTGTCTCCTAAAAGCTGGAAATGTAATACTTCGAGATTGTCTCAGATGTGAAAAAAAAATCACAAGAAGCTCCATGTGGTTTTTAGAAAGATAAGTTCTGATATTAAAATCTTGTGTGGATGGTCTATTATTTCATCTCTGCCATCCTTAGCATCTGCTGGGGAAGATAGTCCAGAAGCCCAGTGCTCATTTTTAGGAGGACAACTTGGAATGGTTTATGGTTTTGGTTTTGGTGCCGGGTCTTACACGTCTTAGTCCACAAGCTCAAATACAGAGATAATTGGAAGTCTAAAATCAATAACCATGGAATATAGCCAATGCGAAACAGATGCCGGAATAAACCATCTGTAAATTTCATGGTGGGTGAGGTGGGGACTCAAAATGTTTATTTGCATCGTGTGGACGACTGGGCTCAGCCTGGAGGATGTCGCGAGTCTGTACCATTTGACTTCAGCACACTCCTCTCTCCAGCCGCAGCTCCACCTGTGGTCTGAAGTGTATTTGCAGAATTGCTTTGAGCATTTTGTAAGGACCTCCTCTAGTTTTTTGCATATACCAGGAATTCAGCGAATAGGATTGGACATTTGTTTTTATCAGAGACTGACTGGTTCCGCCCCAGTCTCCCCTTTGCTCATCAGCTTGAGTGATTTTTTTTCAAAATGCAAGTGTGATCATGTCCCACTCACCTGTTTACCAGGCCGAGGTCCCTTCACTGGCCTCCCATTACCCTTATGATAAAGGGAAAGTTCTGTAATTTCAGGATAGCCTTTATAGTGTGAGTTCTGCCTCTTCTTCTATGCAGCCACCACCCCCGCCCCCTTTTTTACCTGCTGCAACCACCTTCGTTACATCTTAACTCTGCTTCCAGGTACCACGGGGTCTTTGCATATGCAGTTCCTTCTGCCTGTAATATGCCTCCCTCTCCTCTTCACTCTTCACCCATTTACCTGCTACTCATCCTTCAGCTCTCAGCTCAGTTGTCACCTCCTCAGGGAAGCCTTCCCTGACCTATCTGACCATACGTCATTTTGTGTGTGTGTGTGTGTGTGTGTGTGTGTGTGTTTTGAGACAGAGTTTTGTTCTGTGGCCCAGGCTGGAGTGCAGTAGTGTAATCATAGCTCCCTGCAGCATCAAACTCCTGGGCTAAAGTGATTCTTCTGCCTCAGCCCCCCCAAATAGCTGGGATTACAGGTGGTGTACACCACCATACCTGGCAAATTTTTATTTTAAAATTGTCTGTAGAGATGGGGTCTTACTGTATTTCCCAGGTTGGTCTCGAACTCCTGGCCTCAAGCAACCCTCCTGCCTCGTCCTCCCAAAGTGTTGGTATTACAGGTGTAAGTCACTGTGCCCAGCCCCTGACTATCCTAATGCCTCCCTTATATTTTCTCCTGGACCCAAATAACTTGCTTTTTGTGGCATTCATCCCTTTCGGTTTTATACACATCTTTGTTTCTATTTTGACTAATGTCTGTCTTCTCCCCAGCTCCAAAAGACAAGAATGTAACTTTACAGGTTCTTTCTGTTGTGTTTTGGTCTCTGAGTACAATACCTGGCACAAAGTAGGTAATTGGTAAATATTTCTTCAGCAAATGGTGATTGATAGTAGTTGGTCTATCATTCCTGTGATGAAAGATGCCGAAGTCCCAGATTTCTATTATCTTGAGCCCCTTTGAAGTCCTCTTTGAAAACCAAACCAAATAGTTTACTTACAAACCAAGTGGTTACTCTTTAAGTGGTTTATTTTATCAGTTTTCTAAAGTTGCCTTTATGTTACAGGGCTGAGGTTCTTTTTGAGGAGTGATGATGTGTTTTGTGGTGTTAAGGACAGTTTGTGGTCATGACTATTTTATAGTCAAAGACCCAAACATCAGATACTAAAGCCCTTAATAGAAAAAAAAAAGAGCAACTAATGATTGAGTTATGTTCTGCTTACACTTACACTTCCTAATGATGTGTCTGTCTGTTTCTGCCTCATTTTCTTTGTTCACTTGATGTTATGGGACCATTTATGTCCTGTGCCGTTAAAGCCACTTAAGTCTCTCAGCCTCAGTGTCCTTCTCTGTGAAACCAGGGAGTTGGAATCCATGATTTCTACATTCCTTTTTTGCTCAGATAGTCTAGATTTTGTTTGTATAAATATTGGCTCTCACATCAAAGACCCAGGTTCAAAAAACATGTTTTTATGTCTACATTGTATAAAGCCTCATGGTTTCTTAAAACATATTTTGTTATCAACAGGAGTGAAAATTATAATCACAATTTATAGATTAAAAAATTATACTGAAAGATATTAGCTGGATTAAAAAAATTGCTGGGATCCTCATTTCTCAGTGTTTTTTCATGGGATTTTAAATAGGTAATCTATGGAGGATGGTTTTAAATTGAGAACATCTCAGAGCGTCTGATACAGACACGTGTCGAATGAATTTCCTAGAGTTGGGGTATTGCATACTTACTTTCTTGAACACAGATTCCCTTTCTTTCTTCAGAATGCCCGTGTGGAGGAGGTAGTTCACATATAGGTGACTCTTAAGATATGAATGACAGCTTAATGTTTTCAAGTACCTAGATTTTTCTTAAGGTGAGATTATAGATACTTTGAGTGTGTCTTAATTTTTTAAAGTGAACAACAGAAACAAAGTGCTGGGAAAATGCAGTATTTTGAATGGGAACATGGTAATGGATTATTAACGTGAAGCCAGATGCAGGATTTGAATACTAAACCCTGAAGCTATGCAATTCTGCTGATCCATCAGCGAGTGCTATTTAAAAATTCACAGGCCTCATCTAAGTTATCATTTTTATTTTGCATGCTCTGTGATTGTCTTTTTAGTCATCACCCATGGCATTGTCTTAGGCACACCCGGTGCTTCCCAGCAAGGCTCCTAAGAGGTGCCTTTGAGGCCAGGGCTCCGCTTGTCCTCCTCGTGCCCTCTCCCCTTACTCCCCCTCTGCCGGCTGGGGCACGTCTAGAAGACTCCAAGAGCCATGTTAGAATATCCCTTGGAGCAGAGGCAATTCCCTTTATTTGTTCCCTTCTTTTAATAATTGGAAGTGAGACCTAAATCTTACCCAGTAAGTCCTCGAATTGGCAGACAAGTATATTGGTGGGCGGCAAAAGCCTGGGGCTGCATCCCCTGCTGTGTGGGTGTGGATGGTGCCGCAGGTCTGGGCAGTGCATCTGTGACTGGGATTTTCCTGGCCTTCTAAAGCCAGAGGCTGAGGCCCAGGTGGATGCTGACCAAGTGCTTTCCAATGTGCAGGGCGCCGAGCTGGGTGTGGAGGCACAGGACGGTGGCCTTGTTGCCCTGGGAACCTGATGCGGTGGATTCTTTATGACGGCTGGCCAAAAAGCAGAGCCTGGAAACAGGAAATCCCCATCACGTTCCACAGACAATCTCAGGGAGGTGGTTGGAAATTGTTTTAAAACTGCATCTGAAAAATCGTGAACCTGATACTAAAACAATTTGGATGGCCGGCAAGACCGAGAGTTGGGGTGCTTCTCGGTGGCTTTTCTTTGCCTTGGGTGGCCAGCAACCCGTGGGTGGCTTTAGCATGAGCCTCCGCAGCCTAGGAAGGGATGGATGGATGGCTTTGAATCTTTCCTTTCTGCCCTACATCCTTCCTGCCTGCTTCACATTCCTCCCCTCATCCTTGGCTCCTTCTCGTAATTCCATGTCTATTTATTTCACAAGGAATAAATGTTGATGGCTTAAATGAGAGATAAAAGAAAAAAGTGCATATAGGTAATGAGGGGAAAAGATATATAAAATGTTACTGTAACATTGTGTGGTATTTCCTTCCATTGTTTTTTTCTAGGTATGTAAGCACACACACCCATGTATATATATTTTCAAAATGAGGTCATACCGTACATGCTGTTTGGTAGTTTGTCTTTTTCCTTGAAAATATATCATGGAACTTACTGTGATCTGTGTCAAAAACCAAAATAGATGAACAAAGATAGGCTAAAGCAAGTAAAGTAAAATGTTAATTGGCAACATCTAAGAGGCAGGTATATGGGTGTTAAATATGTTGTCTTTTCAACTTGTCTGGATGTTTGAACATTTTTATAATAAAATTTTGCAGGGTTGGGGGAGGTTTAGTGATGGACAAAAAGGCAGAAATTAAACAAGTAGTAAAAGTACAGTATGTGTGTATATGTGTGTGTGGGCATGTCTGTGTGTGTGTGCCATTCTGCTCTATCATTAATGTAGGTATGTATCATTCTTTGTAATGGCAGCGCAGCATTGTGTCATATGGATGAAGTGTCATTTATTTAGCCAGTTCCATACTGGTTGGCTGTTTTGGGTGTGTGTGTGTGTGTGTGTGTGTGTGTGTGTGTGTGTGTGTGTGTGTGTGTCTGTGTCTATTTGGGGGATGTGTGTGTGTCTATTTGGGGGGGGTGTGTGTGTCTATTTGGGGGGGTGGTGTGTGTGTGTCTATTTGAGGTGTGTGTGTCTATTTGGGGGTTATGTGTGTGGCTATTTGGGGGGTGCGTGTATGTGTGTGTTTTAGCTGAATAGCCGGTTGGCTGTTTGTCGGTTTTTGGTTTGTTTGTTGCCTCCTCCACCTTTGTGTGTTTTTCAAAGACGAAGCCCTGTGTATGAATTTGGGCAGTCATTCCTGTACATCAGAAGACAAAGCACCTACTGAAATTCCTCCTTTTTTTTTTTTTAACTCTTACTGCATATGTGCACAGGCGGCACATTAATTCTCCAGCCGGTTAGCCTATATTAAGCAGGAAAATATTTTTAATTAGACAAACATATTCACCCCCAAATGTGTTTATTCTCCCTTGTCAATTTTTTAAAAAATATATGCATTACGAGTTGTTGTATTGGTGCCTGGGTTCCCAGGGAGGAGGTAGAGGAGAGGTGGGGGTAAGTCAGTGGTGGAGCTCACAAGATGTGAAGGGTGAGCCCAGTGTTTCTTGGGACTACAACCTGTGTTAAGGACCCATTTTTCTTTCTATATCTTTTGTTTCTACTTACCCAAGGACAAGGTTTGGTTGCATCATGTTGAGTTGTTCAGAATGGTGCATCCCTCTTGGGTAACATTTTCTTCAAAGGGTAGTTGGGCGTTCTTATGCCCCATTTGTGATTTTCTTTGGCTTTATGTTTAGTCCCTAGTCTGGCCCACTTTGGCCAGAATACTGTGATGTTTTTCCCTCCTTAACAGAGTCATAACATGGAGATCAAGGGAGAAGCAGCGTTGGGGGCCCAGTCGATGAGATCATGCCCCTCAACATGACTAATACTTCAGTCCTAGAAACCTGCCCTTCACCCCACCCTATAAACCCCATTATGTCTTTGCAGAAGGTAGTTTGGGAGATAGTAACTTTGAGACCTCATGGAGTTCCAGGCAAAGCATCTGAGACCAAGACACATTAAATAACTTGCCCAAAGGCGCCCAGGTGCCAGGAGCAAGTCTAGGTGTCTCCAGATCCCCTACACCATGCGACCTGTCCCTCTTAAGGGTCCCAAGGATTTTGAATAGATTGCCAAACAGGAAAAGGAATGATTTGTCCAGAGGTCATTTCAAAGACTGCAGGGGGAGACAGGTGCTGTAGGGCAAGACACAGTGACTCTTCTGTTTAGAAGCACTTCCGCTTTTATAGTAATAACAACATTCTTCATCATTTTTGAGAGTTTTAGGCTTTACTTTTAGTCACAGTGTTGGGATTTGTAATGTAAGTTATCTCATTTGACATATCCACGTCTCAGTCGGTGGATGGGTAATGGGATGCCCGCTTCCCCTACTCCAGATGATTGATGAAGAAATGGAGGTGTATGGAGATGAGGTGACTTGCCCAGGATCAGAGCTTTAAGTGACAGAGGCAATATTGGAACTGAGGTTTCCCTCATTCAAAAGCCAGTGGTGCTTGTTTGCACTGCCACACTGGAGCAGACTAACTGAGACCGCTCTTGATGGGTCCTTCTCTACAAGAGGCTTTGCCTGCCACCTGCCAGCATCAGGTGATCAGAAGATGTGGTATAAAGACCATTCAGCCGGGCACAGTGGCTCATGCCTGTAATCCTAGCACTTTGGGAGGCCAAGGCGGGTGGATCACGTGGTCAGGAGATTGAGACCATCCTGGCTAACACAGTGAAACCCTGTCTCTACTAAAAATAGAAAAAATTAGCCGGGTATGGTGGTGGGTGCCTGTGTGTGTGTAGTCCCAGCTACTTGGGAGGCTGAGGCAGGAGAATAGCTTGAACCCGGGAGGCGGAGCTTGCAGTGAGCCGATATCGCGCCACTGCACTCCAGCCTGGGTGACAGAGCGAGACTCCATCACACACACACACACACACATGCGCGCGCGCGCCCATTCAGCCTCTGGTTTAAGTCCACAACAGGTTTGTCCACTCTGGAGGGGGAACTGGAGCAGATGCATAAGAAATAAGCGAATGGAGCTAGGGGTTACAAATTTGTAGACGTCCTATATATTGTGTGATGTCAAAGGGTAATAAGCATGGATATTTCATATATGGGAATTTAAAAGTTATTTTATATCCTGTTGTGCTCTGTAGAGAGTGGATTAATTCAATTACATCTTTGCACATGACTAACATTGGAGTTCCTAAAGAAAGCCCTAATAACCAGCATCTCTGGGAGTAAACGGCTTGCCTGTTTGTCTTCTCTGCTACACATATGAAGCCACGCGTGATAAGGCATACCTCTAGTCAGCTTCTAACATGAGCAGTAGGCGAGGAAATAGACAAATACCAGCCATTCTTAAGAAAAGCCGTAGAACAATGTTTGTTCTGGGAAAAAGACATTTATTGCTTTTTTATGCAAAGGACAGAAATATGATGTGTCTTTCAACTTTGAAAAGGTAAGGTATCATGGAACAAAGCCTATTCCACTTGAAGTCCTGATTCTTCCATGATACATCCCTCTAAGAGATCAGAAACGTAAAATCAGTGTTTGGGGAAATTTTTAAAAAATGTATTAAAGCAGGCCTTGACATTTGTTTCATAATTCCTTTGGGAGGACACATGAAACATTGATACAATGTGTGTGGACAATTAAAAAAACCCATGGATGCCTTTTTGACTGCATAATCGTAAGGACACAGCTTATAGTGAATGAAGGAGGTTGTGCCTCTTGTGAGTAAGTAAAATTACGTCAGGAAGGATAAGCCACAACTGGAAGCATACCATAATTTCTTGGAATAGAAAAAAAGTTGGAAACAAAGATAATAATCCACCTGAAATTTGTAAATGTTGCAACTAACTAGCTCCAATAAGGAAACAGACTTTTTAACTTAAAAAAAATTGTGGGCAGTTGATTCAGTAAAAAATATCAAAAGATCTCTGATTCTGTGTCTCAGAATCTTCAGTCTGGTAGATACTTGCTTTTTTGAAATGGAAAATAACTCGTAGGTACAATTTTGTGACAATTAGCTTATATCAGGCACTGTGCTTATTTGAAGTACCTTATTGCATCCTCCTGAAAACTCTGAGTGGTTAAGTCCTGTTCTTGGCCATATTTTACAGGTGAGGGAGCTGACACTGAGAGAGGTAAAATAACTGGCCAAGCCACACTATTTTTTTGTTGTTTTGTTGTTGCTGTTGTTGGTTTTGAGACAGGGTCTCATGCTGTTGTTCAGGCTGGAGTGCAGTGGTGTGATCACAGCTCACCACACCCTTGACCTCTGGGTCTCAGGTTATCCTCCCGTCTCACCCTTCCAGGTAGCTGAGACTACAGGCACATGCCACCACACCTGGCTAATTTTTTGTATTTTTAGCAGAGACAAGGTTTTGCCATGTTGCCCAGGCTGGTCTCAAACTCCTGGGCTCAAGTGATTCGCCTGCCTCAGCCTCCCAAAGTGCTGGGATTACCGCACACTGTTTTTAAGGAGAGGAACTGAGACTTGAACCCAGGCAGTTTAACCCCAGAGTTAAAACCCCTAACTGCTGGGCTATGTTACTTTTACTTCCAGGTTTTTTGTTTTAAATTTTCTCACTGTTAATGTCAGAATAGCCTGAGATCTCTTTTTTTTTTTTTTCAAAGTAAATAACTTAGATTCAAGCCATTCTTCATTCCGAAAAGATAGGTGAGCCCTAGTGCAGTTGTGTCTCCATAGACAGGTTAGCCTGCTTCTTGCCTCCTGCCTACCAAAGAGGATACAGAGGTGGTTGTATTAGCATATTCATTCATTCATTCTCCTGTTTATTTCTTTACTCAGTAAATATCTCAGTGCTGGTTACATTCCAGGTACTAGTTCACAGATTATTAGTATGCAGCAGTGGCCAAAACTACTCCCTGATCTCACGGCGCTTTTATCCTAGATGGGGAA
Source organism: Pan paniscus (assembly GCF_029289425.2). NCBI lineage: Eukaryota > Metazoa > Chordata > Mammalia > Primates > Hominidae > Pan > Pan paniscus. The sequence goes on along the minus strand of NC_085926.1, from coordinate 71,368,727 downwards.
ACAAATCAAACACTATATAATGTTTCTCTTGGTGGTAAGTGGTATGGAGAAAATAAATCAGGATAAAGAAATGGAGTCTATGGGTGAGGAATGTGCTGTTTTTACTTAGGAACATTAAGAAAGAAAAAGATAGTGAGACCTGAGGGGGCCATGAGAATATTTGAGGGAAGAGCATTCCTGAATGAGAACAGCAAGTGCAAAGGCCCTGCAGTGAGAGCCTGCTCATAAAGGAAAAAACCTGCTGTGCACGTTAGTCTGCACTTCATGTTCCTTCCTGATTGGACTATTATACATTTCTCTGGGGGAATGTCAGCATTGATCTGCATTAAATAATGAGGTGCTAAATAAGCTAAACGTGGCATTTCTGGTTCCAAAGATTCAGTAAACATAGGATGTAGCCCAAATGATTTGTTCATCGATTCTGCCTCTAAGATACATCTTTTTCTAGCCAATTTAGTGGTTTATTTTTAGTGGACTGTAGTCTCATCCTAGTAATTAGAAACCGGGATCTTTATGTTGCACTGTGGAATGGTTATGACAGGGTGTCTGCTGCCCCTTGCCTCTACTTACCCATTTAGAGCAAATGAAAAGGATTGCCTTTATGCTGTGAAAAAGAGAAAGTCTTGCATCATGGCAGAGCAGAACATCCACGAACTGTTTTACTATCTCATCTAAATGCTTCCGCTTTAGTCAATAAAATGTGATCAGATGCTCTGTTCCTAAAATTTGCTTGGCTGTACCATTGCAAATTGTTGGTATCGGCCCATTGGGAATGATATTTTCTTGAAGAAAAGTCTTCTGAAATCCACAAATTCCTGCTGGACATTCATGGCACAATGTATATTTAAAAACCTCGTGAATGTGCGCATGGTAACGGCTGTGTGCGAGCCTGATTAGCTGGTTTTCAACTTGCTTGGCTTTCTTTAAAGTTATTTTTCAAAACCATCCTTTCTAGTTAAGGGGAGCATAAAGGCATCAGAAACCCACTTACAGCATTTCATTTCTGATATCCCTCAACACAGAATAAACAATTAAACTGATTTCAGTTTGAATGGTCTCTGAAATATTTCCTTTATGCTTGGCAGCCCTATGCAAAAATTTCCGCCTGTTGCAAATTAAAAGTCTTCGAGTTGCAAACCCCCCTGAAGAAAGGTTCTGATAATAGGGACGTTGTCAGACCCTTAACTAAGCCACACACTGCTGGGAGCCTCCGGAATAACTTTAATGTAGTTGTAGGGAAGGGAGTCGTTGGCAGGGATGAGGATCCCTGCTTGACTGCTCTCTTTCCTGACGAGGAAGAAAAGGACAGTGATCAAGCACAGGGTCTCAAAGGAGGTCTTAAATCACCAGGGAACATGAAGAATGGGATATACACAGGCTGCTGGGGAAGCGGGCACAAAGCCCCTGAATTGTAGAGCGACAGATAATTCTTATACGAACACCCAGATGACTGGGAACCTTATCCTTATGGATTAAACAGGACCCAAGTGCACTAGGCTAATGGGAAATGCTGAAATGGAGATTTTTTTTTTTTGGTCCCTATTTTTGTGCTGTTTATGATCCGCCAGCAGGAATATTTCACGGCATCAAAGACATGGCCAGAAAGCAAAAAGATGTATACACACACACACACACACACACACACACACACACACACACAGTTCTTCTGTATCTCACAACCCTGATACCACATATGGCCTTTCCGAAGGGAGTATTGTATGTTGTTTAGTCTTGGAACTTCTTTTAAAGATAGGATGTCATTTACAATCCTCAGGCCATATGTTTACTCAGACTTAAGAAACATGGGCTAATCTTTTTCTATTTTGAGGAGTAATAAATTGAAAAGATAATTACATAATATGGTGCATAATGTAACTCTGGCTTGAGCCATATGTGTTTAATTTTAGAAAAACATGCGTGATGACAGGTTATGAAAGGATGAAACTATTTTAGTCTTTTTAAGGATTAGAAGCATGATTTTTAAAATGTGTGTTCCCGCCACCCCCCACCCCAGCCTCCAAAAAACAACCCAATACACAAACCCAGTGAAACACACACTACTGAAAGTCATTTGTTTTTGTGGTGGCCACTGGCAAAGAAAATTCAAGTTAGAGGACATATTACTTTCAAGCTCTTGTAAAATTAGATGCAGGCTTCTGTGTGCTGGGGAGAATGGGTGGCGTGCCGTTCCCAATGCAAGAAACAGAGTGGAGTTGCTGTATTTAGAATCAAGCAGAAATTTCTCCTGTGACTATCCAATTAGAAACAGCCCGGGTTATCTCTTTCCTTATTGAACATGATAGCATATCTGATATAAACTGTTGTGGCGGGAGAAATGCAAGATCCTTTCTTTCTTTCCCTCCATAAGCATCTGTTGAGCCCCTGGTGTGCTCCAAGCACTGTGCTTGGTACCTAAGTTGCAGGGGCAGGTAACATACTCACCATAAAACTGTAAGGCAAGCAGGAGGCTTGTATACTGAGACCCACTTTCACGTTATTGTCAGAATGTGTCATTTTTGCCTGCGATCCTGATCTGGAGGCAGAATTGTCAGGTGTGGAAGGCAGAATAACACAACCCAAAGAGCTCTACATCCTAATCCCTTGGATCTGGGAATATGGTGTGTTACATGGCAAGGGAGAATTAAGGTTGCAAATGCAATTAAGGTTGCTGATCACCTGCCCCCTTGAGAAGAGGAGGTTATCTTGGAGTATCTGGGCGAACCCAGTGGAATCACCAGTGTCCTTAAAAGTAGAAGAAGGCTGCTAAAGAGAGAGAGCCTGAGAGATAGCATCACGAGAAGGACTTGGCTCAATGTTGCTGACTTTGGAAATGGAATACCCTGATTTGATTTTCACACAAGATACGCATGTGTCAAAAAATCATACTGTACCATATATATATATATATATATATATATATATATACATACAGTTATTATGTGTCAATTAAAAACAAAAGAAAAAAATAACGAAAATAATTCGGGAAGAGGCCACAGGCTAAGAGATGTGAGCAGCTCCAAGAAGCTGGAAATAGTGAGGAAGCAGATTCTCCACTGGAAGGAACACAGTCCTTGATTTCAGCCCGTTGGGGCCCATCTGAGACTTCTGATCTCCAGAACTGTAAGATAAGAAATGTGTGTTGTTTTAAGCCCTTAAGTTTGCAGGAATTTGTTACACAGCAAAATGAAACTAATTCATTGGGGAAGGACCACGTGCCTGGTATGGTACGGTGACTGGAACAGTTGTTCTCCAACAAGGCTGCATGTTGGAGTGAAAAGCTTTAAAAAGTACTGCTGCCTGGCTGGGCGTGGTGGCTCACGCCTGTAATCCCAGCACTTTGGGAGGCCGAGGCAGGCGGATTACCTGAGGTCAGGAGTTCGAGACCACCCTGCCCAACATGGTGAAACCCTGTCTCTACTAAAAATATAAAAAATTAGCCGGGCGTTGGGGTGGGCACCTGTAATCCCAGCTACTTGGGAGGCTGAGGCAAGAGAACTGCTTGAACCCGGGAGGCAGAGGTTGTGATGAGCCGAGATTGAGCCACTGCACTCCAGCCTGGGTGACAAGAGTGAAACTCCATCTCAAAAAAAATAAATAAATAAATAAATAAATACTGTTGCCTGGACCCTCGATCTTAGACATTCCAATTTAATTGGCCTGGAGGTTGACCTGGACATTGGCCTTTTATAAGCTTCCCAAGTGATTCTGAGGTGCAGCCGGGAACGTGGAACTCTGGTTTAGGGCCTAAATCTGTGGAATCAGATCTACCTGGCCTCCTAGCCAACATCTGCCTCCTCCTGGCTGTCTGTCTGGGTGGATTATTCTCTTAGCTTCAGTTTTTCCATCTGCAAACTGGTAATACTGTGAACTTCTACCTAGGGTGGTGCAGTCCAGAAATGTGAAAGAGCTTTTGTGTGTCTCACATGGTCATTGCTCAATAAATGGCAGCTACTGTTTTTACTCGTAAGGTGATGATTTGGATGCACAGAACATAGATTCCCCTGATGTCTGGCTAACTTATACACCTTACATTCACACCTGCCTTCTGAGGTAGCTGCTGTTACTATACCCTTTCCATAGGGGAGGATGGCAGGCATCAGAAAAGGCCAACCACTCTTCCATAGTTGCACAGAGACTAAACATGGGAGCCTGGACTTGAACCCAAGGCTCACTGTGAGTTTGGGGCCATGCATCCTTGCCCCTTGTCTTTGGGAGACCTCCATGTAAAGGCTGGCAAGGCAGATGTGTGGAAATTTGGAAGTTGGTGGCTGCGTGCTGGTGCAGTGCCTTTGGAGGTATTTCACAAACCATTAGCAGTGTCAGTCCTTGGGCTGGGGGTGGCATTTTGTACTGGATTCAGTCTCTGCACGATAAGCCATGTTGCCCTGTTGCCTGCCATCAGGGAAAAGGAGGTTGAAAGCCATGGGAATGAGGATTCTTAATAGTTATAGGCTGCTTGCCTCTGTCTGCCGTTTAACCTAATCTCAGGTTCAGTTGATACTATTGATTAGTCTCTTTTCAAAACCTTGTGAGGCCCATGGGGCTTCTCTGTGTGGGGTAAAATGTTATTCTTCTCATATGTGAATTGAGAAGAAAAGGTGAAAGTATACAATTAATTTGCCTGCACTTTCTTGTAAATTGTATGCTGGATTTCTGTGAAATGCTATATGGAACAATATTCCAAGCAAATTATTGTTATTTACTGTGACTTTTGCCTGCAGATTTAAAGTCAACAATTATGGGGTTTTTTTTTCTTCTTGATGGCCTTTGTACAACATTTTTAGAAACTTGGTCAGGTGTCACTAAGAAAACTTGTGCTTTGGCTCTGGGATTTTTGGGAAACAAATTAACAATATCAAAAGTAACAATAAAGTCTTGTTTCCAAAAGAAATAACCCAATACAGGCCGGCCTGGTGGCTCATGCCTGTAATGCCAGCACTTTGGGAGACTGAGGTGGGCGGATCAACTGAGGTGGGGAGTTCGAGACCAGCCTGGCCAACATGGAGAAACCCTGTCTCTACTAAAAATACAAAATTAGCCAGGCATGGTGGTACATGCCTATAATCCCAGCTACTCGGGAGGCTGAGGCAGGAGAATCACTTGAACCTGGGAGGCGGAGGTTGCGGTGAGCCAAGATCACGCCACTGGACTCCAGCCTGGACAACAAGAGCGAAACTCCATCTCAAAAAAAAAAAAAAAAAAAAAAGAAAGAAAAAGAAAAGAAAAGAAAAAAACCCCAATACATGGGGATCTCCATTGCCCATCCCCTCCTCTAAGGTAATTATCTGTAGGCCATCGCCATATCTCTTCTTTGTTTTAGAAAGACATCCTTTGTTATCATTCATGTTAATATTATTGAAAGCAAATAAAATGGAATTTTACATTCTTTTCTTCACATGCCATCTATTTTGATGGGCAGTTTTTATCATACTTGGAATTCCATCATTTCTCGGATCCTTTACTTTTTTGTTGTTGTTGCTGTTTTTGAGGCAGTGTCTTGCTCTGTTGCACAGGCTGGAGTGGAGTGGTGCGATCTTGGCTCACTACAACCTCCACCTCTTGGGCCCAAACAATCTTGCCACCTCAGCCTCCCAAGTAGCTGGGACTACAGGTGCCTGCCACCACATCGGGCTATTTTTTTTTGTATTTTTAGTGGAGATGGGGTTTCGCCATGTTGCCCAGGCTGGTCTTGAATTCCTAGGTGCAAGTGATCAACCCACCTTGGCCTCCCAAAGTATTGGGATCACAGGCATGAGCCACCGTGCCTAAGCCAGCTCCTTTATTCTTAACAGAGAGAGAATAAACTCTTTCCTATAAACATGAGGCACGCGTGCGTGCACGCGCGCGCACACACACACACACGCACACACCTCTCATATCAGTAATCCTCCTTTAATCCCAGTCCAAATCTTGAAACAGTTCCCTTGTTTTTCTGTTGCCTTTATTTCTTCACCATTTATGAGCCATCACCCTGAAAACTTTCAGTGATGAGCCACATCATTTTTTGAAAACACCATCTCCAGCTCAGAGATCCAGGCGAGCTTTTTGTTAAATCAGGGTTCCATACTCCTAGGCCCAGCTGGAATTTTGAAGAACAGTTTGTGTTCTTCACTACATCAGACTGCAAGAGACATGTACACGCCACACATGAACACACGAGGATTTTGTGACTTGGAGAAGATCCAGCTTCACTGTTCCTGATCACTCAATAATTGGGGTTATGATATTTCTACCAGAAAGAAAAAACAAAACAAAAAACTAAACTTCCTCTTTTGAGAAACTAATTTGGTTTTGCTTATACAATCTCTTATCTGACAAAGAGGGTGCTTGGCTAAATATGTGTAAAAAGACAACCTAGTTGATTGAGGGATTTTTCAAACCATCTTCAGAATTCACTTGGCAGGGAGTGGATTGGGTGGAGAGCCTGAGACATATACCAGTTAGAGGAATATACAGGGTTAGCAGTCATCTGCATCCTGTTCACCCTGAAGGAACCCCTCTTAGCAGCTTGTCCTATTTGCTTCTAGATATATTTAAAACAAATAAAACATTTCAGCAACACCTAAGATCTCTTATAACTTTTCCCCTTCTCACTTCTCAGCAGCACATTCCATCAGGAGCTTGGGGTACCCGTTCCATTCCATTTATATACACTTATGTACACAGGTAGCCTTTTCTGAGAGTGTGTATTTAGTTTACAAGTTTAGTATCAAACTATATTGTATCCTAACTACTTCATGCTGAATTTATTCAGGCACGATTTTGAAAAAGGTATCATGTTGACATGTATAGATCTCACTTACCCTGCTAGAAATGTACAAAGTATTCTGTCATTTGTCAATGAATTGTGCTTATTCATTCCACAGATAACAGTCATTTATGATTTGATTGATTGAGACAGGGTCTCATTTTTTCACCCAGGCTGGAGTGCAGTGGAGCAAACATGGTTTACTGCAGTCTCAACCTTCCAGGCTCAAGCGATCCTCCCACTTCAGCCCCCCAAGTAGCTGGGACTACAGGCGTGCGCCACCATGGCTGGCTAATTTTTGTATCTTTAGTAGAGATGGGGTTTTGCCATGTTGCCCAGGCTGGTCTCTAACTTCTGTGCTCAAGTGATCCACCTGCCTCAGCCTCCCAAAGTGCTGGGTTTGTGGGTGTGAGCCACCGCGCCCGGCCTGTGATTTTATTTTTAAAGCAATAAACATCTTTGGTGTGCACGAGAACTTCTTTAGAGTAAATACCTGGAAGTAGAATTAGGACAATAAACTGCACTCACTAAGGTTTCTTGATCCCCAGTTCAGAGCCTGCCACAACTCCAGTGAGGAAGATGTTTGTGTGCCATTCCGTCTCTCATGGCGTTTATAGCCTGGTGAGGAGTAGGATAGGGGTGGGGGTAGTAGGGGTGAGGGATAACTCCATGTACAGAATAACTGTTTCCCAGCTGGACTGAATTGGTGCTCCAGGGAGGAAGTAACGGCTGCCTGGGCCCCGGTGTCTTGTAACAGACAGATTCAAATTTGTGTTGTGTCCATTCACTTTGTCTGTTTGAAGAGAGATATCCCGCTTCATTGATTGAATGGGGAGAGCCTCGTCTTTAGTTGCAGGTTGTAACAAGATTTAGCGAAGGAAGGTATCAACCAATTAGTGCAGCACTAGAGCAGAGACAGTTCCAGATGCCCAGCAAAGGTTGTCTTGCATACAGACCTGTTCATGTGCTCTCTCCCGCATCCCTTTTAAGAGGCTAACAGAAACCCAGAGAGGAATGTTGGAAGCCAAATAAAAATAGCATTAAAAACAAGGAAAATGTAAGAATAAAAGAGAGGAAGGATTTCTGAGTGAATGAGGCTTTCAGCTGCTGCCTCTCATCCTGAGTTGTGATATGTAGATCTGTCTCTTGCTTAGCCTGACAGCTTCTGGGGACAACACGAATTTTTCAGTCGGTGTGAGAAATGCCCCATCCACACCAATTGATACCCTCCCCTGGCAGCTGCCTCTCTCTCTCTCTTTTATCATTCCTCTTGATCCATCATCCAGAGAATGCTAGAAGGCACGAGAATGTAAGTTCCAAATAGGAGTTGGTGCCTGTTTTCTATCTTGGTTTATTTTCAAAACCCTTTTTGAACTTTTGAACTGTTGGTACCCAGGGGGCAATGTGCAGGGGAGTTGATAAATAAAGATAATGTTGATGTAAGTACAGTTTCTTTCATATGTAACTAGAGAAGCATGTGAGTTTTCAGATAAGCTTTTCTTAGAAAAAATAAAATTTTAAATGTCAAAGTTTTTTGAGTGGGGGTGGAGGAGACTCCCGTACGGAAGGACTCGTCTTAGACAAGAGACAGACTGATGAAGAGAAAAGCAAACTGACAGCATGTAGGTAAATTTGACTGAAGATCCTTCTGTTTTTATGAGACATAGACTTCCCTCCTTCTTATGTGTTCTCCTGAAGCCTCTGTTTATTATTGGGGTATTACTTTCTTTGTCTGAAATAGTCATTTTCTAATTATTCCTCAAAAAAATTGCAGGGGGGTTCTACATCTAACACAATGTAGGTCATTGATCTGGGAGATTGTTCTCTTTTAAAAACAAAAATGATGGGGAAAAAATTCAGCTTCTTTTACTTCCCAAGCATCTTTTGAAAATGTGAGGTTCTGTATTCAGATGCAAGTCCACACAAAGCATTAATTACACATAAATTGGCTGGCCGCGGTGGCTCAGGCATTGATCCCAGAACTTTGGGAGGCCGAGGTGGGCGGACCACTTGAGGCCAGGATTGCAAGACCAGCCTGGCCAACATGGTGAAACACCATCTCTACTAAACATACAAAAATTAGCCAGGCATGGTGGCTCGTGCCTGTAATCCCAGCCACTCAGGAGGCTGAGGCACGAGAATCGATTGAACCCAGGAATTTGGAGGTTGCAGTGAGCCGAGATTGCACCACTGCACTCCAGCCTGGGCAACAGAACGAGACTCTGTCTCAAAAAAAAAAAAATCATACATGAATTAATAAAACAGAGAAGGCGTATGCCTTAGAAACACCCAATACACTAACTACCTGATTATCAGATTAAGTCCATGAAAAATTTGAAATAATCGGTTTCATTGCATTCATGCCAGCACTGGGTTGAATCAGCCAGGTAATGATATCAATAAGATTTACATCAATATTATGGTGACATAAACATTTTTTACCTACTTGCCAAAAAATTTTTTTTAATGGGTTCAGCCCCAAACCCTCCCAGGAAAACATACACTGCCAAGTGCAAGGTAAAAAATGAAAGTTTGTCACATGAAAAAATTTATGTATCTGGAAATAATGTTCATAATTATTAACACTGCATTAATTAGATTTGGCATTGGTGTTTTGAGTTTCAATTTTTTGTCTCTGGGTTTACATTTTAATTATCTTGGGATTCACAGATTGATGTGGAACATACTAGGCATTTGCTAAATCGTTTTCAAATTAACAACTGGAGAAATTTTTAAATGATTCGTAGAGTCATTTGTAGAGTTTCATGGAAAGATTTCCCAGTAAAATGAAGGTTTGTAAGAGGTGCAGAGAGTGAAGTGGCTGACTGTAGTTATACATAAAATTGCCCCTGCTAATGTTTGACCACACTGCTTTCGGATTCATTTTACTTACATATTTCAGGTGTATGCCTTTCAAAGGTTGAGATGTGGTAAGAGGAAATTTCATCATGCTCCATCTCAGAAGGTTGTAGGTTATCAAAGGTTGCAAACCCCCTTTCCCTGCCCTGGTTGTCAGTAGTGCTTCCATCTGGGTGAATGTTGGAACTATGTTCTGTGTGCAATCTGGGAGTTGATTTTTATCGACTTTAGTGAAATGCATAGGATTTTAGAACTTCAGGTATACCCAAATAGCTGCTTATTTTGAAACTTGCTTGAATTTCTTGTTTCTAAAATGTATGGTGGGAGATGGTGGAATAAAGGGTATTTTATACTTTCCTTAAGTGTAGTCACCTTTTCTTAAATTTCTGGTTTGTAGTTTTGTTTCTTCATGACTTGGGAGCTTTAGAGAATGTATCATACTGTGAAGTTGTTTGACTCCTTTAGAGATGTGTCTGAGTGTGTTTTGTGTGTATATACACACATACATATGTAGACACCTACACCTATGTACATACCTGTATATCTACACATATACACATGTGTGTATGTACACACATAGACACACATATGGTTGTTAAATTTCATAAACCCAAATAATTCAAGTTTCTTTCCTAACACAGAAAGTCACTTCTACGAACAGTTGAAAAATAAATATTATAATCAGCGAGGCGTCACAAATAACTTTTATGTCTAAATCAAGCTATTAAATGCTTTTTTATTTTTAAGTAGATAGGGCAATAAAATAGCTGTATAGTTCATAAAGTGGTGTGCCATTACTGCCTGCTGTGCCCAAGAATTATGCCAGCTTTTTACACTCATGAAGTAAAAGCGGATTAGAACTGTGATCAATGTATTATCCTATATTTCTTATTTTGCATTGTATTTCCTTTTTGAGCACCTTTGTAGACTAAATGGCTACTAATGACATAATTACAATTGTTTGTCACCACCATAATGCATGATTTCCTATCTCATCATGAAGATGTAAGTTAGATAAAGGAGGAGTTTTGGCAGGAAGACAAAGTGCAGTGATTTATTAAAGGCCAGATGTGGTTGTTAAAAGCTTTTCTACAGAAGGCACAATTGAGTGATGTGAAATGGGAGCGAAATCACTCTGCACCCCCAGCCCGTGGTTCTTGGTGTGAGTGACATAGTTGCTCCTGGAAGCATGACAAATGAGCCACATGTTTTATTGTTGTGTACAGATTTTATGTTGGAATTTAAACAGGGTGAAAAGGGTTCACATTAGCTTATACCAGCAAAGTAGGTGTTTAAAGGAAGCTAATGAGACTAAAGGGCTGGCGATGTTTTCAGCGTGCTTAGTGCTTCATAGCAAGAACTGAAATATCTTATGTTTCTGTCAAGTTTCAAAGAGGGAAAATCCCAGCACTGTTTTAAAAAAATGAGAGTGGTTAATATGAGAATTCAAAGAAATCAGAAGCAAGTGGAGACAAGATATTACTTAAGCACTGTTGACATACATATTGCACACATCGACTTGACATATATACAATCAGATTAGATAGATGCTTCTAAGGAAAGAGGCACAATTTCTGGTTTTAGCATTATTTGCACACACAAAGCTCTGTTAAAATAATGTTAAGACATTGGAGTGATAGAAGCTATGAGTGGTACGAAGAGTGTTTTCAAGCTTTTGGAGGAGGATAAAAAAAGAAAATGGTTATATCTTAGAAGCTATTCTGTGGACAGAAGGTAGTGATCTTTCTGGTTTTCCTTCCTTCCTCTCCCCTTCTCTCTCTTTCCCCACTCTCTCTGCTTCTTCCTTCTTTCCCTGTCTCTACCTTCTCCCTCCTTCCCTGGCATCCCTGTAAAATGTTATACGGAGAACAGTTAAACTGTAGGATTAGGTCTGTCTGTACAGCTTGGGACCTGGAATTATACTAGACATAGGAACTTTCCTGCCTTTTCCAGTGTAGATGGAGAAATTATTCTAAATAGTATAAGTTGAAGACTTCAAAGGTTTCTAGATTAACTCTGTGAAATCAGTGAGAGCTTTGGTGGGGTTTTCCTTCCTTGTCCTCTCAGCTGAAAATATGGGGTCCTCCTATTGTTTTCTCCCATAGTACTGCAGACTTGATAGCTCTTGTAGACTTGACCATACATTGTAATTATATGTCTATTTGTAAAATCATTTGTTTAACATTTATTTCCCAGTGTTCAGTCTGTAAGTTCCACAGAGGCAAAAACTGGCCCCAAGGCCCGTCGCATTGCCTGGCACATAGTGTACATTTGGAAAGTATTTGTTGAACAATCCAAAGCACCGCAGGCAGCAATACCTACATTCAGGATATCACTTGGAAAAACTAGCAAAATCCATCCAGATAAAACGTTCCCAGATTATACATGCTCATCCACATAATTTGTGGAGCAGTTCAGATGGCTCTTTTGCAACCTTCTTAAAGTTTGGAACTTTGGAATCCAGTTAGATCTCGTTCCTTTCCGAATGGGTTTTTGCCTCCTAAGCTCTCTTCATGCAATTCCAGGGACTGCCACTTGATGGCTTAGACAATTTAAAATATAAAGTGGGAAAGGTACACGTGCTTCCAACCCCGCCTAGACTCTGCTGGTTCCATTTAAATGTGTATATATACATATATATATATATGTTCCTTATGACTCATACATTGAACCTTATACAGAGATGAATACAGTTGAAGTACAGAGAGTAAAGTTTCGGAGAAATAAAACACTTAGAATCAGGGCTGTATTCGTGGGTGTGAGACATGCCCAATCTCACAAGACCTGACGCTTAGAAGGGACCCACACTCGGTTTAATGCTCTGCTGTTGCTGTCTTCTTAAACATTTTTTAAAATTTTGAACAAGGGGTCCCAAGTGTTCATTATGCCACGGGCCCCATAAATTATGTAGTCAGTCTTAACTGGAATTTGTGTTACTTGAAGGTAGGTTGCTTTAGGCCTGATCTTAGCTGACCATGGCTCCTTTAGGAGTCTTTGTTTAGTGCTTGGTAGGAAGCTTGTTCCCACGGGACAAGCCTGTGGGTTAAGAGCTTGGCTTTGACTCAGACTTCCTGGGTCAAATCCTGGCTCTGCAACTGGGTCAGTTACTTAAACTTTCCAAGCCCAGTTTCCTCATTTACAAAATGGAGATGATAATAGTGTGTCTGCTTCCTAGACTTGAGTTGATTAAACTAACGTCCCAGGTGCATGTCTTCGGGCTGAGCACTGCATTTCTGCTAGGTATGGTTGCAATCATCGGGCACCACATTCCTGGTTACACCTGACACTTATTGAGCTTCCTGCTCTCTGTGGCAGCTCCAAAAGTTTCAGGATTCTTACCCTGCCTTGATGCTCTACTGTTCCAGCACTCAAGGTTCTGTGTAGTCCGGTAGCAGAGTTCAAGTTAGACTGAACTCTAAGACTTGACTCAGCTCTGCCCTATCCCTCCTCCTGAATGAGGCTCTAGCTGCTCTTCTTTAAGCCTTCTCTTTTATGTTAGATGATTAATTAATATGGAAAGGAATTGTGTAACTAAACTCTGCATTTTTGTAACCCATCTCTGTTTCCTGGTGGGTGCAAAGATGCCTCTTATTCGATATATCATTAAAGAAACCAGTCTTTTTTTCTGCAGAGCATTTATAATATATTTTAATATAGCCAGGTCATTCATAACCAACCCCCCCCCCCATTAATTACAGGAAATTTGCGCAACATTGACCATATCAAAGGACTCTACATTATAAAGAGGAGAATACATTATTGGAGACCGATATGATGTGGGATATGATTCATTCATTCATTTAGCAATTATTTATTGAAGACTTTGTGTGTGCCAGGCAGTGTTGTAAGTACTGGGAATATAACTGTTAACAAGACTGCCAAGAACCTTGCTGTTGTGTTGCTGGTATTCTAGTAGGGTACAGATACTAAACAAACAACAAAGAACAGTATCAGAGGAAAGTGCTGTGCAGATAAATAAAACAGAATGATGAAATAAGGAGTGCCCCTGGGCCAGTTTAGATGAGGTACCCAGGTAAGGCTTCTCAGAGGAGGTGACTTTTGAGCTGAGGTCTGAATGGCAAGAAGGAGGCAGCCAGGAGCAGCTTGGAAGAGAAGCATTCCAGACTTAGGGAACAACCAGTGTTCAGACCCTGGGGTATCATGAACTGGGTGGGTTTGAGGAACAGAAAAAAGGCATACAAGATGGAGAGCAGAAAGACTCAAGGCAGCAGAACTAGTTGGGGCCTGATCTTACAGACTTTGGAAACCAGGGTCGCAAGACGCCGAGCTTTATTCTTCTACCTATTACTTTAATGCTAAAAGGGAACTAGGAATCTGTTCAGTCATGAGCCAAATAATAGAATCAGTGAAACAGTCTCCAGATATTAACTAGGGGGAAGTAGATGGTTTTGTCTGGATTATCCAGTTCAATTTTTTTTTTTTTTTTTTTTTTTGTGACGGAGTTTCACTCTTGTTGCCCAGGCTGGAGTGCAGTGGCGCGATCTTGGCTCACCGCAACCTCTGCCTCCTGGGTTCAAGCAGTTCTCCTGCCTCAGCCTCCCAAGTAGCTGGGATTACAGGCATGCTCCACCACACCCAGTTAATTTTGTATTTTTAGTAGAGACGAGGTTTCTCCGTGTTGGTCAGGCTGGTCTCGAACTCCCGACCTCAGGTGATCTGCCCGTCTTGGCCTCCCAAAGTGCTGGGATTATAGGCGTTAGCCACCGCGCCCAGCCTCCAGTTCAATTCTTTCGTTAAGAGCCATAATAGTGAAAGGAGCACTGGAATTGGAGTCCCCAAACAAATCCCAGCAGTTTTGGGACGAGCCATTTAGTTTTTCCAGAGTCATCCATCTGTAAGACTGACACTACCATTGACACAAGGGTCGGTATAATGATGAAATGGCAGCTACCTGACAAATGCAAAGTCATATACAAAATACAAAGTTGCTATTATTGATGACCCTTCAATTTGATCATCTTATCTATTAAAATATCTATTTTTAAAACTATAAAAATGCATCTTTGATCCATTGAAGAGACTTTATATCTTATCGGGAGAAACCTAGCAGACAAATTCATGGTGGGTATAGTTACCTTTTTCGCTCATTGGTTCCTAGGCATTGCTTCACACTCACAGATAACCTGTTTGACCTTTTCTTCTAAGGTCTAGGATGTATTAAAGAACAAATGACCACTGCCTATGGAATTCTTTCTTCTAGATTTTTTGTCCAATAGCTGAATTGGATTTGAAATAGGGGAGGCTTAAAAAGGAGAGTTGACTGTTGGTTTTAAAAACCTGTCTCTAAAGAGGACTCATCATTGTTCTGAGAAAACAAAAATCCTGGACTTCTAAAAATAACTGCTGATTGCCTTGGAGTTGGGCTGGTGCATATGAACAATTTACATTCTGCTCTTTGGGAGCTGGTGACTCTTCTGGAAATTGGGGCTCTTTTAGTGGACATTGTTGATGCAGGCATAGTTGGCTTTTGTTTCCATATGCTTCTCAGAAACTCTTGCTCTACTCCGCAGACATTTGTATGTGTCAAAGAAGTATATGGGGCTGAGTGCAGTGGCTCATGCCTGTAACCCCAACACTTTGGGAGGCCGAGGCTGGAGGATCACTTGAGCCCAGGAGTTCAACACCAGCCTGGGCAACACAGTGAGATCCCATCTCTACAAAAAATTTAAAAAATGAAAAAGAATCAGATGGGATAAGAGAGTCCATAGGTCAGGTTCTCCAAGAGTAGTTTTCAGGAGCCATGTAAGTGGCCCTAGAGATTCTGAACTTTAAAATGTTAAAACTGCTTTGATTTCACAGACACCCCTTCAAAAGATTATCTCAGATTACTGGAAGACTTTCTTGTTAAGTTTAGAGAATTTTGCATTTTGCTTAGAAATCATTTTCAAGTTTTATTAGAACATTTACTAGCAATGGTGCTAATTATTTTAAATATGACCCTGGAAATGGGCTATGTCAGCTTGAAAAGACTATTTTTAACAGAATTTGGTTTTAAAGGCAGGTTTTATAGACATCATAGTAATACCGTTGTTATCTAATTAGCATCCACTGCGTAAATGTACATGATATTAGAGAGGCAAGTATACATAAAATTATAAATTATGACATTTTATGAGGTTTTTTTTTTTATTATGAGTCTTCTATAGTCATCATTACTTAACAGTGTGAAATGTGGTCTTAGACATTACATCATGTAAAGACCAGGAGACAAAAAAAACTGAGGATCAATTTTTGATTATAATAAAGTTTTAGTATGAGGCATTTCTGAATATGTGTCATGAATATGAGTCATGATTTTCACACCAAACCTGACCTATTATGATTATGCTTCAACTTCATGGGGTTTTCAGTATTTAAATTCTAAACCCAATTCTAAGGTTTCAAAATGATTCACATTCAAACCTACTTTTATGTTTTATAATTAAATAAGAAAATATTGCTTATACCTACATTTTTACTATTCTTGGGCATATTATAATTATTTCTTTAATTTCACCAATAAAATAGCCTATTTCTTCATTAGTAAATTATCAGGCTATCTCAATAAAAAAATTAGTTCGAATGTGGCTTGCCATCTCAAAGAGTCATTTCAGTTTGGA